>NC_091546.1:16145000-21075000 GCF_030788295.1 Drosophila virilis | reverse complement strand
TATGCCTTGCTCAATTCTGATTTTTGTTACTCATAAATTAACAAATTATATCAAAATATTATATGTTTATATAAAAAATTATATCTTTTTTTGTCCTCTACCTTTTTGATGTTGAGATATATCTTTTGCATTTCTGAGCGTTATTTCAAGCAACAGCCTCAAAATGGAAAAACCAAATTCATTGACTTATTGAAATTTGTCTCACAAATAACAACAACAACTAACTATGTGTATTTATTTGAGTTTGTATATATAATTTGAGTTCTGATAGATTCGCATGTGGCGTGCGCGGATTTGTTGGCATATTTCTGGGTTGCAAAAAAAATTTTCAACGGCCCCGCATTACAAAATATATCGCCGAAAATAATAAAATTTTGTGGCTTTTGGCAAATATTTGGACAGCTAGCGTCATGTCGTGGGGGCACGACGGGCGAAGAGCTCGAAATGAAAATCATGTACACGAGGTAAGAACTGAAAAATCGAGTGGTAAAATGTAGATATAGAAATTGTAGACAGTTTTTCTATATCTGCGCACATTTCTGTCATAACAAAAAAATATTTTTACTGGCTGCGCAGCCGCTCGTCCCAGTCCCCTTGCCCCATACGAATTTCTGTGTTGACTTTATGCTGAATATATAAAAATGAAAATAAATAAATAATGAAAAAAAAAAAAGGAATAGCATGCCAATAAATACAAATAAATATGCTGTTTTCAAAGAGGGGGCAAAGGGCAGGCAGGGGCAGTGAGCCTTTGGCGTGGCGAGTGACGAGAAAAATGAAAAATAGACTCGCGGACAATGTTTCGAATTTTATAAATGAACGGCAAAAATAAAAAAAAAAGAAATAAATGAATTTATTGTCGACAGCGTACGAAGCCAAGATACGAAGATGATTCTGACTGTAGATCATAATGATGATGACGATCTTCATCATGATGATGCAAATGTAGACAAGCAAACAAAGATATCTGCTGTATTATAAATTTGCTTTCGTTGAAATGAAATCGCGCGACTCATAAATTAATTAAGGCAATAAGTGCATTAGGCGTGTGTGCGTGTGTGTGTGCTTGGGCGGGGGAGGCTATGTCAAATGTATCTCTATCTGTAACTGAAAAGACGCTGCCTTCATCTGGTTGTTATTGTTCTTGACTTGCTTGATTGTTCATCATTCAAATCTTAAGCGCTTCAGCTCCTTCTGCTGCCATTTGACTGCTGCATCTACAAGATACTCATGTATCTGACACCTGTCATCTTTTCGTTTAAATTACGCCCCAAACTCTCTCCCCTTGCAGCACATTGTTGTTGCTCTGCTAATTTTACTCTCCGGACAAAGCGCCCCGTACGTGCATATGTGTGCGTGTATCAATTGTCTGTGTGAGGCTTCTGGCATAACATGCTCTCACGTGTTTGTGCTGTCATTTGGAGTAGCGTCTCCTGCCTATACCAAGATGCCAATAATCTCCGCAATGCCGTAACCTCCGAGTCGCCTTCTTGCTGCTCTGCTGAGGCGCAAAGTAGTTGTATTTATGTTAACTTTGACATAAGCCTGACATGCAAATTTCTGTTGTTGTTGTTGTTGTCAATTCGGTTGCATGTTCTCGCATAAAGTGTCAAACTTAAATAATCGCCACTAGGGCAACAACTGAACTAGAAAGTCACACTGACAAACAGCTAATACATTTAAGTTTCTGTTTCAGAAGGGTTTTAAAATGTTAGTTAAATCAAAATTAAAGTAATATCCTATAAACTGACAGCATTTAATGATTCTGCAAAAATATTGTCCAATATTAGATACAAATGTTGTTAAAAATCTAGTCTAAGACTTATTGGAATTATATTTTAGCCTCAAAATGTTTGAATCATAACAATTTCAATACAATTGAAGAATGCAATGCCCAAAGCTTAAAGATACTTAGAGATGCACCAGCAATTTGGAATTACTCAAATTGAGATTTTTTAAAAGACGATTTAAGATATTTTCTGTAAAATATGTTATTTTACCTCATTTGTGTTCTGTTCGCAATGTAAAACTTATTTTAAAATATGGTAATAGAACTCCCTAAGCAAATAAGTTGCACACTTAATTTAATTTAGCTTAGGTTTCCAATAAAAATTGTGTTTAAAAGAGTTTGATTGGGCTTACTCACTTTATGGTCTAGTTCACTTTTCATATTTTTGCAATTTGTTAATTGTTTATCCGTTTATGTGGGAACATGTGTAAAACACTTTTGATTTTTTGTTTTTGCCGACGGCAGTTTACAATTTTCAGCGAATCCTCAGCAGGATTCGGGTAATGTTAGTCCTTTTATATGCACTATTTTCAGTATTTTGTCTTTACCTCACTTCTCTTTTGATGTTTTTTTTTAACAAATTTATTGCACATATTTAAATTGTTTTAGCATTGCTGTTGCTCGCTCTCCCAGAGAGACTTTTGTTTACGTTGTTGTTGTTATTGTTATTGTTGTTGCTGCTGCTGCTGCTGCTGCGTTGGCCATTTGCATTTGTGTTTTTATTTTATGATTAATTTAACACACGCGACCACAAAAACTTCTACGTCGAGCCCCCGCGCACTCTTCCCCCATGACGTCGCACTGTTCTCGAGCTCACACCCACACGCAGGCACTCACACAACCACGCACACACACACACACACACACACACACACATACGCAGATAAACGCACACACACGCACACATGCACACACAAACACACACACTTGAGCGAACGCTCACACACACGCACGCACTTAAAGCTGGAGATGAGGAGCGGGAGAAAAAAAATAAGTAACGTGCGTGAGCTGCGACAACAACGTCGACGGCGACGACGACGACGACGACGACGGCGGCGGTAATAAAAACCGTTAACTGGCCAGTGCTGCCGCTGTCAAATTTTTTGGCAACAATAATTTGCTGTGAATGTGAATGGCAAATTAGCTGGAAACTGGCGGCAACGGGCCACTGGTAACTGGAGGCTTTTGTGGCGGCTGAGCAAAGCCAAGAAGTGGCGGCTGTTGCCTGCTGCCTGCTGCCTGCCTCGCTGGCTGGCTGAACTGACGCTGAACTGGCGCTGTCGGTGGCGCTGCCGTTGGCCGTGGCGTTGGCCGTGACTGGAGCCGAAGCAGAGAATGTCCTTTATGGACCTAACGAGCGTGCGGCGCAGCAAGTAAAACGGCAACGAGACAACGAAACGCAGCGGCAGCGCAGCAGCAGCGAATCGAAGTGTCGCTATCGTTGGGGGCAGATTTTCGTGTTCGGTGGCATTGCAAAAGCTTAGATGTGCCCAACAACAGCAGCGAGAGAGCGAGCAAGAGAGTGAGAAATATATGTAAAAGTGCGTGCAACATTTTCGAAATTGCGGGGAATTGAACGTATAAGACTGTTATCACACTGTTATAGTAACTGGCTAACAGTGAGTAGCGCTGTTAAGCTTGCAACACATTAGCGGTGCTGCTCTAACGCACGCATCGCTTGCATTTATGAAAGGCCTTAACTGTGTGTATGAGTGTGTGTTACACTGCGAATGCCATAAATCAAAAAGAGGCATGTCTGTGTGTGCGTGTGCGCGTGTGAGTGTGCCAATGCGCTGCTCTCTTGCCGGCTGCCGAACACTGAAAGAGCCGACGGCGCACAAATCGATACCCCAGCGGCAGCAAACGAAAAACTGTCCGACACCAGACAACGTCATCTTCGGGCAGCGCAGCACCGATTTTTGCGCAGCTTCATTGTTGTTGTTGCCGCTGAGCCGTCGACAAATAAATAAAACGCAATGCAAAAGCAAAAACAAATTATGACAACTTTAGGCGGAGCATATCAAAAAACGTGGAAGTGGACGTCGACGTCGTTGTCAGCGGCACTGCTCTCATTTTTCTCAATCATATTTCTTACTATGTGTGTGTGTGTGTGTGTGTGTGTGAGTGTGTGTGTAACGTAGTGAGCCTGTATTTCAGTTTCTTTATTTACCTATATTTTCTTAAGCTTTTTTTTTTACAGCTGCGACTTTACCGTTCGTCCTTTGGCAGACATTGTGCCAACAAAATGCCGTCGGAAAGCAAAAACTGTTAGAGACAAGTTCTAAAAAAAACTCATATTGAGAGCAGATAATTTCTTTTTAAACTTTTCTGCTTAGCATTCTTGTATTATTAATTTTTAATTCAGCAATTTAATTCACCAAAAACGAATTTCAAAAATGCTTCAATTTCAAATTAACGTGTGCGTTTCGGTTCTGTTTTCAGTTGTATTCAAACACTGATCATTTGCTTAGTTAAAAATTAGTCTCATATTTAACAACTCGAACGCGAACACAACAATTCGATGCGGGAAACCCTCCGCTCAAATGCCATTCAGATGCAGCAGTTCGCAGCATGAATTATGCATGTGACTGGCGACTGCCATATCCACCAATTGCATTTCATTTGTAGATAAATGCGTGCGTATCTTCTTGGTACTATTTTACAAAAAACCATATGTACATATATGTATATGCTACTGCTACTGAGCTGCAACCCTCTCCGCCCCGTGTTCGTTGCCCATATAATCTGGAAGTATTCGTGCGGAACATCTGCCCGCTGTGTGAGTTTTTGAGTTACTAACAAAAAAAAAATAAAATACTTTATAGAAGCAACAACAGTTTCAAAATGGATTCATTTTGAATAAAAAATGAAATGAAATGAAATGATAACAAACAAGAACAACAATAGAAACGACAAACATTCTTCACCACCCCGAATTACCCGGCCGGCATCTTGTACCCTAAACGATTTTCGAAGCCCTGCATAGGCACATATCAACTAATAACTAACCCTCTCCTCTCACACCCTTCAATCGGATGTAGGCTGCATTGCAAATTAACAGCCTGTTTAAAATGTGTTCTGCCCGAGGTCTGTCAAAAATCATCTCGAGAGGCTTTCCCTGTAAAATGTCAAAAAATAAAAAGAAAAACAAACAAACAACGGAACGAAAAACTATATATATAGCCACAGATATGAAAAAGGAATAGAGTTGACATTTCATAGCCATAGACACAGAGTCTGAGCCCAACAAAATTTCCCAGAAGCAATGTCGTTTGTCATCAAGCTTTGCTTCTAATCAGAAAAAACAAAAACCAAATTGGAAGACATTTTCAATGATGGCCGCCCGCGAGAGAAAGCAAGTGGAATTTCTATGCAAATCGTAGGCCGCTTTATAATTTTGATGACGCCGATTTGTCTCTGCTATATTCATAAAAACTGGCCAAGAAAACTCTTCACATATTTTTCAGGTCGCAGGAAAATCAAAGACAAAGCGAAGCCGACCAGAACTCGACCAACATAGCATAATTAAAGTCGGAATAAATTATTACACACATTTTGAGGTAAATGCGACAAATGCCTAAATCCGAAAGGCCCTCAAGACCACAAACTGAACCAATCCAATGAAGAACAACGTTTTTAATCATCATGAAAAACGTGAGTTGGTTCAAAATACCAAAAAAAAAAAAAACAAAAACGTCGGCATGTTGAAGAGTTCTTGGAAAACCAAGAACTAATGAAAATACACTGCAAGTAAATCAAATATTTGTTAATCATTTTAAATAACAGTAATTAAGACAACCAAAAAAAAAAAAACAACAACAATAAAGACAACACCTGGAAAAATATTGAATATAAGCAGTCAAACGACTAGAAAAATATTAATTCAATAGCTTTTGATTAAGTTCTTGTCGCAGCGCTAAATATTTTCCAAACTCTGCTGCGTTTAATTTTGCGTATCGTAGCAGAATAAACAATGTGTTCTATAGAGTTTTACCGATACTTTGAACAGAGTTTCCCCATCTTTTCAGTACAATTGAATCACGCACAAACATCACACAACATACAGAACCCATGGCTGTTGACGAATGCGACACTCTTTAATTTTATGCTTAACTCAAATAAATGTGCTCATTTAAATGACATCGATTTTTAATAGTACCCCACGCATTAACAGAACTCTTGTTTCATAAAATTGGAAAAACACGTCGGTCGATCAGTTGATCGAATGCGATCGGGAGTTCAACTTTAATAACACACGTTTGACTCGAGTCGGCCACATAGAATTAAGAAGCCTGGCCGTGAAAATGAAATAAATAAAGAAGAAAAACCAAAACAACTCGAGCTCAAGTTGCTTTTTAAACATCATAAAAATGAAGTACTTCAGACGTACGTTGGGCATACTTATTTAGAAACAAGTCCGAGTTCCCAAGAGCCGAACCCATTTCAGTTGTAGCGAATGTTTTTTTGATTTGTCTGCCTTGTGATTTATGTGAACGATTGATAAAAAGCAAATTAAACTTTTAGTTTTGTTTTTTCTTCTTTTGGTGAGGGAGAAAAACAATAACTACAAATGAAAATTTAACTTGATGTATTTCTTATAAAATGTTATGTTTATTTGCATTTAATGTTTTTTTGTTCCCCCAAATTTAAGAGTCTTTTCAGAATTGACCTTGGGCCGACATAAGGGCTGGCACTTTGGGTCATTTACTCGATTACGTTTAATCGATTTCTTTGTAAACTCGAAACCAATGTCAACAGCCGCACAGCATTCACAGATACCGATACAGATCCACAGATACAAGTACACAAATAAGCAATTTCAAGCTGCCAACTAAAAAGGAAGCTGAAGAAATTTGCTTTTTTGGACCCGAAGCGAAAAAACATTTACACACTTTAACGAAGCAAAAGCATTTGAGCAATCGACAAAAACAAAAAAAAAAAAACAAAAAACGAAAAACAAAAAATAAATAGAAAATCTAGTGCAAAGTGTAGTACGCGTAAGCGGAAGGAACCAACTGAAACGGGGAGGAGCCACACTGAGAGAACACGACGATGTTGGCTTAAATTTTGCTGGCAGTCGCATAGGTAAATAAGCAACAGTTCTACATACACACAGCCAGGCCAGACAAACGCGCTCTTGTGCAAATGCATCTATAGGAAGCATTTGTGGCACTGTTGTCCTTGACGCTGCTGTGTGCGACACCGAAAACTATGTCTAAGTCTATGCTGTTCCTCTCTATGCCTTTGAAATGTGTACTCCCAGTTGGAACTGTAGTTGACTTCAATTTTAAAGTTTTTATTGATTTTTCATGTCGGAATCTGTGCCTTACGCATAATTCAAGTCTTGTGGCTGTGTGCGTAATTAACACGCCCAGCGTCTGCTCCAATGGGCGTTACCTCTTCTCGATCTGATGCGACAAATACTCGAGTGTTAATTTATGTGGCATTGCTTTTGTAATTTTAATGGATATGCAATTCATAAAATAAGATATAGAGCCATGGGTCGCACGTAGTTATGGCTCGTGCGTACCACATGTGGCCCCCAAAAGAATTCCATTTCTGCGGGGTAACATGTGTTTCTTTCAATTCAATTCAATTTCAAGTGTTTGCATTACATTTAATCATCGAATTTTGAGACTAACTTAAGAATGTCGATATTCACGCAGAACTGAATATCTCCCTGCTACTGTGTGATCTTATATACTTTAAGCTATTTGGTGTGACTTTAAATGCTCTCTAAATGAAAATTTGATGACAATTGTTGCATTTAAATGTTGGCCAATTTCGGAGACGCCGCTTCGTGGCCAATGCCTTATTTTGGCTGCGAGCTGTGTTCGAGAGTTTGGGTCTACGGGTTCCCGAAAAAATCGATATGGTCCCAAATAGACATGTCTGTCGTTTTCTGTTGCTGTTGCTGCTGCTGCTTCTTCTTTTTTTTTGGCGGCGGCGGCGGCGGCGGCAACCCAAAAACAGCAACAACATGTGTAAGCTGCCTTCATTATTAGGCAGTCAGGGTGCCTGCCTTGTGTCTCCCGCTCTGGCGAAAGTGTTACCACCAAAGTTCGTCTGTTGTCTCGGCCCATCAATGCCCCAAATTACGGTGCAACCAGCATAAGTATTTATATAGAGCTATATAGTAGCTATATAGCTATATATGTATCGTATATATATATATATGTGTATCGTGCAGCTGTATGTGCCTCTGTTTCGGTCGTTTTAAGCGGCATCGTCCTTTCCGATTTCCACTTTGCTCCCACAAAAGCCAAACTAACTTTGTACTGACACGCCTCCTCTCCAGCTGGCACCCTTTTCGACTGTCTCTGTCTGGCTTTTTTGTCACCATCGTCTCGCAGTTTCACTTTTTGTATGTGGGCGACGATTTTACTCTTTTTGCTACTCAAATTTTCACTGCGTTTGTAGGCGAATCTGAGTCGCTGTTTTATATATACCAAATGTCTCCGGTTTCGTTTGCCACTGTGTGTGTGTGTGCGTGTGTGTTTGGGTCACATGTGTTTGTTAAAGCTTAAATATTCAAAAATTAGCTACCAAACTTAAACTGTAACGATCAGCCAAGAACTGCGGGCAGTTTTGTTTTATGTAAATCAGGTCAATGGCACACCCCCATCCCATGTATAAACGCGACCTGATGCCCTCTGATGTATGGAAATTTTATGATTATGAACAAGGTATTCATCATTTCAGTTTCAATTCTGTTTACTACCCAGTGAAATTGTAATTGTCAAGTATTTGTTTTTGCTAAGAAAAAAAAAAAATCAAAAACACGAAAAACTGGAAATCTGTGCAGCAAATCGCAAGCGAATGATATATAACTATACAGAGATACGAGTTCCCGTTGATCCAGCAATTTTGTGGGTTCTGTCGAGCGAAATGTTTGCTTAGCTGAGGCGACATCAATAAACGTAAACACACAGCAAATATACAGAAACACACACACACGCACACACACTCGTGCACATTTTGCCATGTCGTGTATCTGTCATGGCGAATATCCTTTTATGAATCTAATGCGAATTTCATATCCTGCTGTGTGATCGACTGCTCCTGCTCCTGCGGCTATTTGTTATTCCGGGGTTTTTCGTTCTATTGTCTCGCTTCTCGTTGTTTTTGTTTTCGCATGCCTCGTACATCGCATTGCGTTGACAATTTAAAAGATGCTTCGATATATAGTTTTTCTCTCTTACGGATTATTAGAAGATTATGCATGTTCCTAGCTGGAGTATAGTATATATATAATTTGTGTAAAATTGTAATCTAGTTCATATATTAAAGATTTAAGCTCTTTAAATGAGAAACTTAATCCTGCTTGTCAGATCAAATCAACTTCTATGAAAATTAACTTTAATATTTTCCGACGATGACAGTGAAAGCTTTTTTCACCCCCCACTGTGAAAAATGACGACGTCGCTCACCCACACAACTAAAATGGCAACCATGCTGAGCGCACTTCTCAGCCCACACTTCTTTTCGAAGGCTATAATTATGTATTTATGCAAATTTTCCGGCTGCGTGTCGAATGTTGAAGTTGCGAAGCGTCGCCTCCATATTGTCGCATCATTTACCATTTACGAAATTGTTTAATTCAATTAAATAATTATATGCATATGTTTTTGTAACATGCATGACACCCTCGCTCACAGACACACGCACACACACACACACACACACACACACACGCACAGCGCATTGATGGTTACATTAAAAAAGTCGCCCTCTCAACTTGCACCACCACCCGCACCACCCAAAGGCAAATTACGAGCAACAATAAACTTTGTCAACATCGAGGTGGCAGAGACGGGTGTCCTTAGCGGGTTTGGTGTGTGTGTGTGTGTGTTTTGTAGAGTAGCAAAATCTTAAGCCTGCGCAGGGAGTGTGCCGTCGGCTAATTCATAAGTGCTGCATGTATGCGTGTGTGTGCGTGTGCGTGTGTGTGTGTATATGTAACGCGAAATTCATTTGCGTAATGCGTGAGTGGCAATCTGTGAAGGGGGCTTATTGGGGGGGGCAGATACTTTGAGATGCGGGTCGCTAGATTTGACAAGCTCATATGGAACTTTATGCATGGATTTTCTGTGCGTTTTTATCGAGCAATTTTTAAAGGCATAACTGAAATTCGATTCCGAATGCAAATCCTTTTATGGGTTCTCGGGTGACTTCGTAAAGGCACCTTAAGAGCTTTGCCGCCGTATTTATGACCTGCCATTGGTAAATGAAAGGGAAGCCGCCCAAAATAAATGCGAACTAGTTGATGTGTCGGTTCACACACCATTAGCTGAAGCCCCCCTCCACTCTGTGCACCCACAACCTACGCGTCTTAACATAATTTAAATGCACAGCAAGCAAGCGAGTAATTTTGTTTCTTTTTTCACATTTTCATATAATTTAGATTTTGATTGAAATTAAAGTTTAGATCACGTTTTGCATTTCTAATGAAAGAACAAACAGCCAGCTAAAAGACAGACGCGTTTCAAAAGCCATCAAATTTTCTATTTCCCAATGCCCACGATGAGCGCGGAGTACGGGAGGGTTTTCAAGTCGGACGATTGAGCATATTATACTTATTATAAATAATGCGTTCAGCTCAGTTGTGTTAGCTGCATACTTTTAGAAAATTGTTGTTACATTTTCTACTTAAGCTTTACTTGACTTTTGCGTTAAAAATGAATATATAGTCTGCAGTTGTATATGAATACAAGTTGAATTTATATAGTTAAGATTATTGTCTTATTTGTTTTTCCAAAAAGACGAAACGTAATCGATAGCTTGTCATTGAGGTTGAACTGATAAAAAATAAAAACAATTTTCCCGCACGGCAGCCATAAATTCAAATAAAAAGTATCATATTACAACGGATCTCAATCAAACCACACAGAGAAAAGAAAAACAATTATTTTTAAATGCAGAAATTGCACCGATTTATGCGCAATGCAATTTTCCAAGTTGTCAAAGACACAGATACACAGATACAGATAGACGGAAGAACCACATTGATGTATACTAAGACGACAACTGAGCGGCCGAAAAGAGGGACAAATTTTTTGACGAAAAAGAAAGGAAATTAAATTTAATGAAAACGTTGTGGGAACAATGAAATAATTGATATGTAAAATAATATTTCATCTCAGAGCGACAAATCTCTAATGATCCTCGTCCTCGTCTCCGTTGCCATTGTTAAGGACTGTTGATTCTGCCATTGTGAATATCGGGCTCGCATGCTGTGCTCTTAATATAATAATAATAATAAATCCTTAATAATTTCACAATCATCAAAAGAAAGCGACGACAAGGACAGATTGGTATTTAATGGAGGGATAGGCAACAGAGAGCCGAACTCTAACTGGGACCGGCTTAATGAACTCGAGCCCAACAAAACGGCGGTTGACAAATTTCTTGCCAGCGATCCTTGCTGATCCTCAGCAAGCACACACACACACACACACACACACACACCGAATTTCATTAGGTTGGACAAACAACTCATCCGTCAGCTCCAGACTTTATGTCTTTACCCTCTTTGTTTAAGATATTGCGGTTGATTGCACACGATTTGAGCTGAGCCTGAGGCCGAGGCTGATGCACATACCGAGCGCAAGGAGCAAATCCCAGGCACATTTAGGTAACATTTCCACGAGTGCTCTCCAATTGTTTTGGCCAAGCTACTGTATCCCATTGTCTCCATTGTACATTCCATTGCTGCGCAGCAGAGAGGAAAATTTGTCAACACGAACGCCGAAAAGTTGCCAGCCGCATGCTCCGAATCAGTTTCGGAATCTTCTTAGATCTTCATCTAAACGGTAGCAACTGATGTGATGGAGTTTTGCGCCATATGCGTCTGGAAATTGGGATCGGTATTGGGCTTGATACTATTTGGGTTCGACCGCTTTTTATTGATATTTAATTTATGTTCTATTTGTTTCCGCGTTGTTCGCTTGCGTTGTTGGTCAAATTGACGACACAAATTACATATTGACACGCTGATGGTTTTTTAATATGCACATACATACACATCCACACACACACACACACACCACCTACATACATGGGGGGTCATTTGTCGGGCTTGAAACAATAAAAATGAAATTCATTAAATGAATTTATACATTTAATTTATTGGCGCGGCCTTTTATCAAAATTTGATAAAGCAGACAGCGAGGGTAGAGAAAAATGTATATTCCGATACGATCCAGTAGCAGAAACAAGGCCCCGTACCCGGCCGCTGTTACGGTTACGGGTACGGCTTTAGCTTCACTGCACACAGTCAACGTCGATATCAACGTTGGCATTGACGTCGACGTCGACATCGACATCGGCTTCGGCTTCGGCATCGGCGCTCCCTTTCTGCGGACATTAACAGATGCGGTTATGTTGGTTAACAAACATTTTATTGGCACTTCAATTTCGATTTTTAATTAAAGTATAAAATATTTTCGATGTCAGCAAAAGGCTGGGTTTTTAGGCTAGCAAAGTCAAAATATTATACATTCGCTCAACATTTTTACAAATTGAATTCACAATACGTGTTTAGGTTTTGTCTTTAGCAAAATACTGTGGACATTGTTGAAAGGGGAAAAAACGGACAAAGGGAAACATCTTCATATATCCTCCTCATATGAGCTAAAGGTACCATATATATGACATATACCGTATATAGGCGTATACAGTTTCTGTATATTCACATTTTAATGTGCTTTTCATATGTATTGAGAGATCCATTGAGATTCAAATATGGCATATGTAATGTTAATTATTCAAATTTTTCAGTGTTTTATTTCTCAAGTTTCGTAATTTCGTACTGTACGTCTACACAAATCCAATTAGGACGCCAAATGTATTTATTTGATATTGCCAACAAACTATAAAAACAAAGCTTAATTACGACAACAACAAAAAAATATTGGCAACAACCGCAACAATATCGATAACAACGAAAACGAATGTATGTAAATTAACCGCCTCGGGTTGCATCTTTGGGGCTTCCCATATATGTGGGTTTTGGGGGGAAGTGCTCCATATAAATGGATAGACACAACGTTGTGTACTCTCTGTGTTGGATCCATTCTTATGTATAACTATTTTTCTATGCCTTGCATTAAATTCTATATAAAAGGGGATTAAAAAAAACACGCTGAAATGAGCTAACGACAAATGAAAAAGCACAAAGGCGTCGATACAAATACGATTAAATTACAAGCTTTAGCTGTATTTGTTGTTCTCGAGAGAGACAGAGAGACACAGAGATAAAAATGTTGAGAGAGAGTTAGAGAGAGACAGAGAGTAGACGGAACGATATAGGGGTTCTTAATGCACATTAAACCATAGAACACATCCAATTTTCAAAGTCTGCAAAAACAAAACGCTGAAAAAGGAAAATTAAAAATCAATAATATTAAATTGAGCCGACGCTCTTGCTGAGCGCATATCGAACAATGGGCGGGGCATTACATTATACTGTGCAATTTTTCTACTTCTTCGTCATGTGTTTTTTTCAAATAATACAAAGAAAAAAAGTAAGAACTTAAGCGTATTAAATTGGATTTGCCCTCAAAGCTGCAACCAAACATGCGACAAATGCGACACACACACATACACACATGTGCATGGAAAAAGTTTGTGTGTGTGTGTGTGTGTGTGTGTATGCTTGCATTTGTTTATAACGCTTATAGCCAACTCTACTTATATGAGCATTACACAATGTGGGAGCCTACTAGAGCACTATTTAATAATTTTGTTTTGAGCAAATTCATTTTAAAACTAAGCAAAGAATAAAAAACAGTTGATTCTATTTGGAAGCCCAGCTAATAAATGCACAACTAACCTCAGTTGAAGGGCCGCCCTCAAAAAATGATGGTGCCATCAATTTGATGTTGACATTGCCAAGAAAGAATTAATGGAAATGCATTAAAAATTGATTTACGATGCTATTTACGCTCATAAATTTGTAGCTATTTAGCGGTACCACACAAAAAACCTACAAATTGTCAACACAAACAAAACAGCAGACGCTCCTCGACAAAAAAAAAAAAAAAAAAAAAAAACTGAAATATTACACTCGAATATTAAACAAAACGAAGAAATGAAACGAAGCGAAGCGGAAGCCAAGCAAAACATTTGCCACAACAGCCCAAACAGAAAAGAACATAAATGAAAATAAAACATAAAAATAGAATTGACGATGCGTTGACAGTTGAAGGTATGGCATCTGGAATGGGACCGACGACGCTGACTTGCCCGCAGGATACGTGTCCCTTACACGGGATATTTATGTAAGACGGGCTTCAGGAACATGCGATAAATGTTGATTCGTTGAACAATGGAATTTTAGTGTGTGGCTCAGATATGACTCGCATTTCTTATAATTAATATAGGGCTGACAAAACAACTATTGAGCTTCAATAATGGGAGGCTATCGGCTTCGCAACAAGCTTATATCATAGATAGAACCATAAGTTTTATAGACGACTCAGTTAGCAGCTATTTTTGCATTACTTTAAAGTTCCTGTCAAATATAATTCGCCAAATCAGCCTGAGGGCTGTGTCCTGTATCTATGCGCTATAGGTTTTATTGTAAAACCGAAACAAACAAAAGAATTTTTGAATCAGAAGCAATAAATTTGATGACATTTATTGGTTTTTGCTGGGTGTCATGACCCATCAACAACAACATGAACGGGGCATTCTTTGCGTCACATTCAGCCTCGACCTTATGATACCCGATTCCATTAATCCGGGGGATGACTGTCCGGTGTGTCCATGTGCCTATCTCTGTTAGGGTTTCTATATGGTGCGGGTATCATTTTCGGACTTACTGGCACCGTTTTAAGAGGCACTTGAAACGGCTTCTGTTGGGTCGGGCCTGATCATTAGCCCAAAGCAAAGGCGGCCACGCTGCCAGCGGCGCGTGCCGGCATTCATCCCTCCCCCCCCAACGACCATAGAAATGCACCCAAAGAATATAAAGCCAAATAGTTCCGTTTGACAGTTGCAGGGAACACTCTCAAATAATAACAATAACAATAAACCGAGCATGCAGGACAATACAGGACAATGCCCGAGATGGCTAGGTGGAGAGACCTTGGACCTCTGCGGCACCCCAACTAATGAAACGGGGGATGGCACTGGACAAAGGTCAGCAGTTTAAATTGTGTCATGTTCGCATTTCTGACATCTCCCTTTCTCCCTTACCCCTGCACAAGCAGCCAGCCGGCCACCATCTTGTCGTCCTGTGCACATTCAAAAATTGAAATATTACACATTTATTTCAACACAGCAGTTATTGCTATGAGAGCCAGACAATAGCCTTTGCCAGTATTTTGCCACATTGACAGATGACCCGAATGTCTACGACCCAGGACATCAGGCAGCGCGCCGCCCACCAGCAGTGCGCTTCCAACGCAAGATGTTGGTTCGCCTATTCCCAGGCACTACCTAATGTGACTGCTATGAGTGGGTTCTGCCACATTCGATTTAAAGTCTCGCGCTAATGGCACCACATCCACGCTCAAATGATTTTTTCCACATGCATACTTGTCGCGTGCCATTAACGTCAAATGAAAATTACATTTTTCAATAATTTAGAAATGTCATTAAAATGGCCACTTTCATGCATATATTCTACTTAGGGAGATAAATACACTATCCCAACAAAATGTATATATTCTAATATATAATGGAAAACTAAATAGCATGTAGATACAGTTTAATGCTATTTAAAACAAGAATTAATACTGGTTTTATCAGTTCCAATTAAGGATTTCGATATCGATAATTATCAGTTGCTTGAAAACGGAACAAGTTATCGATGATGAAACAAACTCGAATGGCGAATTGACTCGGCATTTGATGCTGATCAAGAATATATAAAATCCATCATGAGTTCAACGTATAATAATTGCGACCCAAATATTTCAGCTCCAATTATAAATAGACTAACATAAGCGAATAGGCTTTTGAGGCTAACAATTTAAAGTTCATACAAGGTCCCCCACCCACATTATGCTAGCGATTTATTAAGCTGATTAAATTGAATAGCAATTCATATTTAAGCCAATTAGGGGAACGATCTTTATGGAGCATCGAACAGACGGCACTAATTGGCAGGCATTTAACACTTTCCCCCTGCAGAGCCCTTAACATGTTTCCCAGTGAAAATGGAAGGCACTCCGCCTAATCGTTGGCTGCCATGTGATGTCGGCTGCCACTGGGCCATGGAGATCATCATCAACATTAGCAGCGAGTTTTTTTTTTTTGGGGTTGGGGAATTTGTAGAGGCAATGGGATTCCCCCCACGCGCCATCCAATGTCGATGATAAATCGGTTTGAAAATGTTTGTTTTCATAAACAATTTTTTAATAGGCCCGCGCATGTCTCAGCTTAACACGACTGCATTCAGTTCGGGTTTGGGGTCAAAACGATTGTGGGCGGGGTTAAAGAGTTAAATCGTTTCGAGTGTATCTATTCGGTTGCTGGGCTTAATGCGTATGACTTTGATGACACGTGAGTTGTAGCGCTTGTGCTGTGAAAGATGGTTCCATGTTTGGAATTTAAAAAGAGTTGATAAATCAAATGTTTTTGGGAAAACATTACGACGCCCCCGGGCCAATTGGTGTGCCCGACAAATACGCATAGTTTGTGGGCAACTGTTAGGTGTTAATTGTCAGCAATTTGAATGGGCTTTCTTTTTCATCGCTCTATCGCCACATTTATTCTAGATATTCATAATTCTCGCTGCGTGATACTAGAATGAAAAGCAGTTCAGTGAACGCAAATAGAACTAAAAATAACAAATATAACAGATAGGCGAGAACAAATTTTTTACATGTGAGGGAGGCGAGTTTTCCGCCACTGACAGTGACACTGAAGTGGCACGTGGCACGACAACAAAATTTATGAAATTTTCTGCTCCTCGACATGGTATTTAACTGTACATAAAAAATGCTCGCAACAGGTGAAAAAACAATTTTACGGCCGAATCACATTGAAAATGTTTCTTTCCGTTTTTTAAGACATAGATATATGTTTATACATACACAAATACATTTAGGTATTTACGTACTCATTTTATGGTAAATAAATAGCTGCCTAAAAAGCGGCAAGCAAATTCCCATCATCATCGCTTCCATAAGTTATTAGCTAAGCAGATCTGTTCAAACATGGTCGACCATAAAAAACTGGCAAACTATCTATGGAGCAGGTAGATTTTTCACATAATTTTCAAGGCTAACGCAGTATTGTCCTTTAAGCAGTGTGATTATCTTTATAAATATGAAGCAATTATATATTTATGAAGATCATAACGAAACGATTTATGAGGTCATTTCTTTTCTTTGGGTATGCACTCATTCCTGGCGGGACATTGCTTTTGTGTTGTTGGAGTGGGACTTTACGTTGGTTTGTATTCTTTCAATTATTCTGAGCACTCAGAATGTGGCCGTTGCCAAAAACCTGTTTTATCAGCAACAGGAACGGAAACAACTGTAAGACAGCTGTGTGCGACACGGAACCCACAGGTGGAAAATATGGAAAATTTGTTTAAGATTATAATGTAAGTACTTCGAATTTGCTAGAACACAACATATGATTTAATGTTTCTTAGCTGATTAATTGTTTTATATCAGACTGGCATACATCTCAAGTATATTTTATAAATATTTATAAACGTATAAAAAAAATCAAGCAACCGGTGCATACGAAGTCAATTTGTCATAATTTTGTGAGTTGTTTTTTTGGCAAAATTAAAAATCTCATTCGACTTCAAACTTTCTAGTAAGACACATCTGGTTTAAGAAAATTACAAAATCATTTTTTTTAAAATAAAAATTTTGTAAAATTTTTCTTTTGGGTTTGTAAAAATTGTGATGGATTACGGCAACAGTGGCGCAGAATTCAATTGGAACTACGTAGGAGGCGTTGGTGGCCAAGGCGGCCAAGGCATGTCTGGCTATAATCCACAGGTTGTTGTGTAGGATTGTAGCTTTTGCCATACATATATATATATAGTATGTTCTTGTTATTGATGTGAAATTAATCAATAGGTGAGTCAGATGAGTCAGGGCGGCTATAGTAGCGGACATGGTGGCGGACAGTGGCTACACTCAAATCAAGCCAATCCGCACTCAAACTACCAACAGGGTATGGCCTCTAATTCGACTCCACCGGCTGCCTATGAGGCATACAATCAGTCAATGATGCGTTATGCAAATCTGCCCAAATCTGAAGGTGGCGGGATGGGTCAAATGGGTATGAGTGCCATGAGCGGCAATTACGGCGCTTATGCCGCCGGAATGAACCGCAATGGTAAGCGAAAGCATAATCAAAAATATTCATGTGCTTTAATCATTTGCTGTCCTTTCTGCAGGACTCGGCCATGCTGGCGCTGGTATGGGTCAAGGTGCTAATAGCGGGTATTCTAGCTGGTAACAGACTGCCCAAAGCCGCATTCACGTATTTTGCTCATCCTTATTCTGAAGCCGAAATTTCTCTGCCCACTTCTCATGTTAAATTTATATTAAAAAAATTAACAAAATAATGCTTTTAATGTAATCTGTTTTGCACAAGGCAGCCGATCGTAATCGATATTTAAATGCTGATCTGCATATGCTTGGGTCAGACGACTATTAACCTACGATTTGACGGGTGTTGTGACCTCATGTCAGCGCGGATCGCATGCTTCAAGGGTGGGCAGGGTTTGCAGGGGCATAAATTACGCAAGCAATGTATTTGTATACGCATGTATAAATTATGAAGCTACTATTAGTTGGCAGCGCTGCTATAAATTACAGAGAAGCAGCAACTGTGAGTGCCACTTCCCGGGGCATATGCAACTAGAATGGAATTATGGAATGGGCTGTTGGGATGTACAGACACGTATACCGTGCATCGCTCAACATCCACTTTTGTTTCTTCTAGTTTTTTGGGTAAATTTTTATTAATAAATTTACATAGACTTTTGTTTTTTGGGGCTGGTGCGCGCGCGTGTGTAATGATCTGTCGCTCTGGATCATGGTTGTGGATTAATGGTAAACCGAACGCATTTTTCATCGAACGTACATAGCATTTCCCGGCATTTCGGTTTTTTTTTTTTGTTATTTAGCGTTCCAGTAGTTTGGTGAAAATTTATGTCGACGCCATTTGCCATGCGCCGAGTTCAGTCAACTATCTGTCGATGGCTGCTCCAATTATGAGACCATTCCAGTTGTGCTCCAAATATTTGGACACCGTTGCCTACCAGTTGTTTCCGCAAAACGTGCCTCACACCACGAGTCCCCAGCAAACAAATGCCAGTCACGTCCACGGCAATTACATTGCTCAGATATACAAAAGAATAGAGCGTTACCAAACCGATAAAGTATTTAGTATATCTATCAGTATTTTCTATATAACATTTTTTTTTTTTTTCAGAAAACAGTTTGATAAAGTTATACATTAGAGAATATAAAGATTCGTTTGGATTGTTTCGATTTTTCGACAAATTATTCGGCGAGGAAACCGAATCGTGCGCGTGTTGCCCTTTCACGTTGGTGTTATTTTAATTTGTGTTTTTATTTCCGTCTGTTGTGCGCGCGTGTGTGTGTGTCTCTCTTTTTACGAATTTGTTTTCCATGCACTTATTTAATAGTGTTTTTATATTTATTATGTGCCTTTCTCAAGCTGCCTTTAAAGTGCCACATTTACCTGAAAAATGTATTTTTAATTTATTTTGTAGCTGCTTTATCGAGCTCATCAGGTTCAGAGGCGGCACCGGCGATAAGCACGCACCATTTTTGGTGGTTTTTGGCTTTTGAATTTAAATAGAGTTTTTATATTATTCGGTTTTAGTTTTAGTTGTCTTCACTGCAATCGTCTTAGTGCCGTGTAATGAAGTTTTTTATTGTTCGATACATTAACATTTCGTGTAAGTCGGCTATTACTCTACATTGTGCTCTTTATACCCATTCTGTGGGCATTGCCGCATTTAGGCATGAACGTGTAGATGAGCTTGAAAAACTTGTAGACGCGGATTGGGTATTTTGTAAAGTACTCCTCTGTTAGATATATTCATAGTGTCTTTTAAATACTATATGATCCCATTACACTTGACCGATTGTCTGTGATTCCATGGCACAAAAAACAGCGGTCGGCCATAAAATCAACACTTTGGTTAGCAAAACAAACCGTTTAATGCAAAACAAACAGTCAACAACTAGATACACCTGGTCAGCAGCAGCAGTAACTACAACAACAACAACAACAACAACAACACAACCAATGCATTCGTGTAGAGATAGCGTTGAAAAGGGCGTGGCACTTGTATTAGCATCAATGGTTGCAAAGTGAACGGCAAAAAATATGCACAATTTGTACAACATTTTTGTTAAAAACCGCAAAAATCAATTGACAATTTAAGCACCACCTGAATATGTGTGTGTGTGTGTGTGTGTGTGTGTGTCTGAAATTAATATGCAACACTTTATAGTGACTTTTCTATTGAACTTAATTGAATCATAAAACACTCGATGCTGCCAATCGTGTGGCATTTTGTTGTTGTTGTTTTTTTATGCGTATTTTTAGCTGCCATGAAATAAACCGACAATTGAACTTTTTTGACAACTCTTCACGGCATCGAATTGACAACTCTATACGTTGGTCACCCGTCGCTTTTCCACTGCATTTATCACTCGCTTGAAGGGCGGGTTCAGTCTAATCCAGCTGATATCAGCGGGTGGTGCTCCGGTGGCCGGGCCGGCGATTAACCTACGACCGCTAGCGGGATGGTGTCATTTTAAAGTAGCCATTACCACGCCATTGTTTGGCTTTAATGGACAGTCCCACACTCCGCTCGACCCCCGGTCCGATCCAATTTCTAAGCGTCTGATTGATATGTCCGGTGGCGTTTCCCAAAACTAGAGCCTACGTTGCGTATATCAGAGGGTTAGCGCTAGTCACAAATAATGGACACTGTTTGTCTCTGGTTGAAAATAAATGAAGTGAACTGAGAATTCGCAGCAACGGCTCCTTATAGATATCAGATATCTAATGCAGTTTTTGGTTAAGAGTATAACAATTCCAAATGAATGGATGCAACGGTTAAAATAATTTATACTTTAAATACCCATTTGAAAGATTTTTATTGAAATATTCAATCCTTTCGATCCCGTTCCAGTTTTTCTGCCAGATCACCAAAAACTTCTTAGCGTGGTTAAAAAAAAAACCCCGATAATGCAGTAAATCCAGTATATAATATATATTAATTAAAATCAACATTCTTTTAATATCTATGAAATGCATCGTGGACACGCGAATTCGGAGAAAATAATCAAGAAATATTTTCAATCATTTGTGACGGCGCATCCACAACCGAAAATAGACAGACAGACAGACGGACAGGACAGACTGACGGCAAAGGGCATCAATTTTATTTGTATTTTATATTGTTTTCTTTTTTCTTTATTACAGTTTTAACTCGAATATATAAAAGAAAAAGGGAGCAATGCCAACAATTGCGCTAATTTCGAAATAAATTTTTAATCTCAACCAATGGACAATTGCAATCAGCACACGCACATCCACCCACATGGGTTTGTCTTGACGCGGTGACACCCCGTCTGCGGGCCAGTGATCAGGGGTCAGCTGACCGTTGGTCAGCAACCAAGTGTCCACACACCCTCAGTAGCATCAGTCGCACAACAAAGAGAAACGTCAAAATTAACGAATGATTTTGGCGATTTAACGCTCAAAAATTCGAACGGAAGATGAAATTCCATGCTTTCCAGTTCAGAAATTGGAATCGTGTGTGTATGTGTCCCTGTGTGTATGCGCATGTGTGTGAGTGGTGGTGAGGAAAAGCAAGTCGAGGTCAAGTCGTAAGCGGATTTGTAACGCCCACAACAATTTGTAACGGGCCAGACAATGCAAGAGGACCCAGCGCGTGTGTCAGATTCCCCTCAGAGAGTTTTAGGCGTCAGGGCGAGGGACCAAACACCTACTACAACGGCAACAGTAGCAGCAGGCGGTCAGCGAAGGGTTCGGTCTGTCAATTCATGTTCCCAGTTTGAAACGCGCCACTTTTGAGTCTTTTTCCCAGTTTTTCGCTTTGTTACCCACTTTTATTGGTGGCCGCTTTGACACCCAAATCCCGTCAAAGTCATCAGCCGGTCAGCCAGTCCAGTCCTGCAAGGTGTTGTCTTTGTGCCAATTCATTAGTTGAGCCGGGCACCTACGCTACGTACAGGGATCACGGACCAAAGATCAGCGTCGGGTACACGGGTTTGTCACGCGCCAGACTCGTCAGCAACTATTGATGGTTCCATTTGAACAATTGGCCATTGTGTCGGTTTTACAGTCTGCATCAATTGTGAATTGTTTTAATTACTCTTGATTGAGTTTTATGTTGGTATAGACGGGTTTCGTAGTCCTCGGGCACACGGTGAAAAATGATGCTGAGTCGAACAAGAATTAAATGGGCCAACACCAAGGGAACGATACATATAAATTGGGTTTAGGGTAAAACACTTTCATAGGAATTCTTAAAAATGTCTAAGTAAGAATATTTAATAAAAATATGATTATAGCTGGTGCCTCTTCAGCTCAATTCAAACTCGAAAAATATATAAATATATTTGCCCAACATCTGTGGGCTAAAACATGAGTCGTAAGGATAAAATTGACATCGAAAAGTGAATCCCTCAAAAGACAACATATTCGATTGAAAAGCCAAACTACCACAAATTGTTAATATTTGAGACCCGCTGATGGGTTCCCGTTCAAGCAACCGTTAGCCAACCCTTTTGGCCATAAACCAGAAAAGTGCATAAAAACGTCAGTCAATCTCATAAACAGAAAATAAAATCGAATTGAAAATATCTCGACTGGCGATATCTATGCATAAATCGTGCCAAGTGGCAAGGGAACTGGAAGAGAGACTGGGACACGGACTGGGAATGGGCTTGAACCGCAGACGCCGCGCCAGCTTGGAATATCTTATTTCATAAACAAATAAGACATAAACTCCAAACTGAACCCTCCAAGCACGCACACATATATTCCCCCAAAAAGCAAATATAAATAGTCATACATATAAGTGAACGTAAATATACGGTACGCTATACAGACGTGCAAGCAAAGTTTACGCAGATTTTGCCACAACATCCTTTGGCAGCGAAAAGCCGAACCCAGACTCCATCAAAATTCTGGCCACAGAGCAAGCCGCACAGAGCCCCTCCGCCTTAAACACACGTACAGAGCCCCCGGGGGAGTTGCCGCAGCAAAAGGGTTGCGGCTGCACCTTTACACGGGGGTAGCTGGGACAGGACATAGGCTGGGTTGGGCTGGGCTGGTTAGGGGCGCGAGTTGACAAAAGATTTTGACTTTCGCCTTGGCGCAAGTCGCGATAAACTTTGACCAAAAATATTTCAATGGCGAGCCGCCAAAAGGGAATAAGTGCGTGACGCCCTCAAGGATTTTGGTTTCGGTTTCGTTGTAATAAGTACACTGAGCAAAATATATGCCAAGCAACAAAACATCTTCCAATTAAATAATCAAATAAAATGTACTTAAAATAATATAATAAAAAAATTCTGGAAAGTGAAAAAGGTATTAATCCGACTAACTTCTAACTTGATATATGTTAATATTTGAATCTGTAAATTGCAGTGTATGCAGTAGTGGGGTTTTGGGTGGGCTGCTCCTTAGGTTTCTCTGTGCTATACAAGTTAATAAACTTGTCAAAATTCACGAGGTCATAAGGCAACGAAGCGTGAGGCGGTCGATTGGAACTGCTGTGCTACTTATCTTTGTTGTCCTGGACAGGGGGCTTTGTACTTTTTGACCTGGCACGACTGTTAATCGATTTCCATGACCAGCGGCTGTCACCTGCGCAGTCAACAAAGGATTATACAGACGCAGGCGATTGTCGACGTACATCTGCGCAAAGGGGAACTGACCTTTGCTGGAGGCGTTGGCTGTGACGCCTGCGCAGAGGAGAGTCGCATAAAATTCAAATAAATAATCAACTCGTTCACCGGCATTGTGCGAGTTCCATTTTTCATTTGTTACTTGGACATGGGTTTAGGTTTTTGATATAGTAGGGTGAGTGAGCATAGTCACATTTACAGTCGTATTCACTGTTTGTTGTTGCAGCCGCGGGCTGCTCGACGCTCATTTCTTCCTCATTCCCATTTCCATTCGCTGTGCAATTCACAATTTTATTTTCATTTTATTACACGAAACAAAGACAAATTACATAAAATTTATGCCCCGCTCTGTTGCAGCAACGTTTTAGCTGTATCTGTACATCGGCTTATACACAAGTATGTGTCTGGGATACTCACTCATTGGGCCCACACCTTGAGCACCTTGAGCTGCATCTGCATTTTTATGTAAATTGTGCCGCCAGCGAACCAGGCAAACACCCATCAACCAAAAGCCAGCAAAGTTGAGTTCATCGCGCTTGAAATTGCTAAGGGAAGTTGTTACTTTGTAATTAAAATTTGAGATTGATTAACTTATTGTTCGTGTGAGTTTTACAACCCGAAACTATTACTGACAATTTGATGGTTTGATTTGGCTTTACCATTCATGACTCCTCAGCGCCATTACACCTACTTCTTACGACTCGTCCCTATTTCACGAATACTTAATGTCTTCTGTTTGGGTTATTGAACTCCTTTTAATGAGACCAGAAATCTCAGTCGGTCTGCCCGTCATTCTCGTTGCTTAGGTGTTGCTTTAATTGTGCACAATTTTATTGGTCGACATTTTAATTTGAATTTGAATTTGGTCTGCTCTCACGGAAAGGGCATTTTATCACCTGGCCAGAAGAAGAAGTTAGCTAGCATTGCTTAACTATCGACAGCAAATGACTTTCCTTCCCATTTAGCTGTATGCATAAAGAGACGTATCCGATTGGGTTAAGATTATTACACATGAAGAAGCTTAGGTGCGATTTTTTCATTTAGTTAAGTTTAATCCCAAGATACATAGGTATAGACAATTTATAATGTTAGCTTAGATAAGAAAACTGTAGCCTTCGTTCAATATTTTCGGAAAACTTTAAAGATTTTTGGGCATTTAAATTATTAGCCTCATTTGCTGATACGTGGTGTTTTCAAAAACATAAAATCACTTAGCTTAAAAGCTGAAAGTGTGCCCAGGTAACAGCGCATAAATCTCACGATTTATTATTCATATGGAGTCATTTTCGGGATATGTATGTATTATGTATACATGCTCGTTTGATGCTGCCCGACCGCATCAGGAGAAGCATTCAAGCTAAAATTGAATTTCAAATCAATATTTCTTCACAACGACTAGGTTGAGCAGCCAGGGTGTCACGTACTGGCCATATTTTCGCAAATACATGTAGTCAAGAATAAACACGACTCGCTGCCATTGCGGGGATTATTGCAGAAAGTTTAAAAATTGATTTTCATCTGGCGAATGCAGCATTGGCAAGGCATAAAAGGATTTTTCATATGCTACTGCACAGGCCAACGATTTCAATTGGAATTGATTTTTCTACGTAAACATAAATAAAATATGAACACAGCAAGCACACTCGCACAGCACTAGGGTGCATATATGTAAGTATATACACGATTGGCAATGGTCCGACCTGTTTGCACGGCAAATATTTTCAAAGTGTTCCTTGTGGCCCGGCCTGTCGCCCCGTATCTCTGCCTGTCCTCATCAGCAGTCCAGTGGCGAGCTGGTCAAATAAAGCCGTTAGTAAGTATTTCATAAGTCGCTGACCAAAGGAGCGACCAGCTAGGATGAAGAAGGAAGAGGTGGCGGCAAACGTTCATCCTGGCAGATAAGCAATAAGCCCTGAGCTGATGGACATCGCAAGTTTCGTCTCGAGGCTGTGGCAGCCAGTGCCACATTCATTGGCACACGTACGCCTAATACAAACAAGGACATGAGCTCGGTTCGTGACTGAAAAGTTTTCTGCACTCGATCCGGATGAACTCCTCGTATTTTTCGTATTTTATTTCCATCATTTTTATTTTAACTCTGCGCTCGAGCGAGCAGCATTCGAAACTTTGCCGCTTGCGAATGTTTCAGATAAAAATTTCTTATTTATGGCTTAAGGATTTTAAGTGAAGAACTCTGGCTAAATTTGTTACTTTTTAGCGTTCAAGTTAAATACGAAAGTAAAAAATGTAATAAAGATCTTTAAATTCTATTATTTTTCAGCAAAACTCAAAGCTTTCGTCAACAATTATTGTAAATATATTAATATATTATTTATATATGTTAGTTGAGTACTTTCAGTTAGAATTATCATTTGGTATACTTGCATGTTACAAGTACTGAATGTACTTGCGATTGTATTGTAACGTTGTTGTGTAATATTTTTGAAAACGACTATAAAATGGTTTCTTATAATTGCTTTTCGATTGCGCTATATTGAATAAATTCTTTAGCTCTTTTTTAAGTTTTATTATAATTGAAATTCCCGAGCATCGATTAATGCCAACAAAAATAATTCAGATAAATTAAAATGCAATTAAATAAATCGAACGAATTGAAACGCAACGAATTGAAACGAAAGGGTGAAATCACAAAATTGTAGACGTGCAATATTTTTTATGTGCTGATTAAAAAAAATTCCTTGGATATTGGCCAAAATATGCAACAGCAGCCGCCGCCAGTACGAGTCATTTCATTTGCATTTGCAATGCATTTTTTGGTTTTTTATAGCCGCATACAGCAGCTGCGTATCTGTATCTGTGACTGTATGCCCGTATTCGTATCTGTATCTGTATCTGTATCTGTATCTGTATCATCGATGCGGATTGATGGGTCGGCAATTGTTCTTGTTTTTCTGTTTTTATTTAATGACAGCTCATTGGTCTCTTTGAAAATCAGCAGTGACACAGTCGAAGTCTGGGCCGTGACGGTCGGAGGGGTCTGCTAGTGAGTCCGCAATTAAGAGTTAAAAATATAATTATTGCAACTGCAGAATCCAACAAAACTGAACACAAATACAACCAAAGGCTGCTGTAAGCAGTTGAAAGGAATTGAACAGTTTTGGATTTGCGACGCATTTCCCAAATGATTAAACGGCAAATTTTTGAGTTCGTAAATTACTGAAAAGTGGGAATGGAACAATTGTCAAGCAGCACACAGCTTTATCCTTACAAAAATGTTCACCCGCCTCTCTCTCTTGCCGTCCTCCGTTCTTTGACTCAGCCACGAATGGCATAAAGTACTTAGCATTTGATTTCTATTTATTGCGTTCCCTTAAATGCCAAGCAACAACAGCAAATACAAGTTCTGTGTACAGCGATTATATCGATTTGTTTATTTTATATCTGTCTAGATTTTTTTTAAACACGTCAATTCAAGTCACACATTCTTTTTGGCACCGAGTTGACAATTCGACATTTCGATTTTCGACAAGGTTTGTCTTTCATTGGAATATTTTGTAATCAATTAAAATATACAATTTTTTTTGTTTTCGTTTAAAACTAACAAACGAAATCGTTTTCCCTTAAGTCACATGTCCTTATAAGATCATTTTTATAGACTTGTACTACTTAAAATGCCATAAATTAATTACATAGTATAAGTAAATGAATTTTCATTCGGCTTTTGTTTTATTAACTTGTCGGTGTTGAAAGAAATTTTGCAAAACTGTGGGAAATTAACATAAGCATGCACGCAAGTTAATAGTCGTATGACGGATTGTAGTTGGCATCGGTACTGGGGCCACACGTGGCTTACCAATTGCCTATGTATAGGTACATGTATGTGTTACTGTTTAGAGAAGGGTAGCGTTTGGTTCGTGCGTGAGTGTTTTGAAAGCCATTTGTTTCAGAGCTTGACTAAGTTGCGACGTATCGAGGCGGCTTTTAGGTTTTTATTATATGCATGCATATGTATATGGGCAGACACATACATATTTTAATTTTGTTTTTAATTTCATTTTAGTTGGCAATAATCAACGAAGGCGCGTTTTGCATAACAATTACGGCCAGCAATGAAGCCGTCGTACGCCCCGTCCCCTTTGCCGTGCCCCGTTCCCTGCCATAATTCTAATTCTGACTTTGCCCCACACACACACGCATACACAGACACACACACACATACATTAGTATACAAATGCCAGACGCACGTTCGAATTAGCCCAATTTCGTGCGGGCAGCGGTATCAAAATATGTAAAAGTGTTCATAAACGAAATGTGCGACAAGTTCGCTGTGACCGGGTCTGGGTCTGTCCATGTGGGAATGGTGGCAGCCGGCCCGATTAGCTACTCGAATTCGCGCACACGTATCGGCCATAAAAAGGCGTTTCTAATCTCCTATCAAATTTTGACGAAATTTTAATTAATCGCCATTTGCTTAGCTCACGCTGCAGTCAACCGAAGCTCATATCTTGAAGCAAATATCGTGTGAAAAAAACTTGAGAGCACTCGAAGTGGCCTCGTGATTACGACTGATCCCATTGAGACAAACACTTTCAATTCGACAGTGCATACAGTGTTTCTTAAAAAGAAATTTAAACTCTGACGGCGAACCATTTCCGCTTACGATTCGACTCAAATGAGGGCTGCCTGGGTAACCTGCAATTTTTCAAGGTATATAAAGCTCCAGCTCTGACTCGTATATTAAACATATGCGTAATGTAAAAGAATTAAGGCGTTGACCACAGGGCTGTAAAATAGCTCGACACAGACACCATTTAGCCCCATGCCGTAACAAATGCATTGCAACTGCTACAATATTCAATAGTAGTTCTTTCAATATTCAATGTAACGATGAATAAGTATAAAAGTTTGTCAAACTTTTACTGCATATTACTGTTGGCTAAATCGCATAATCATCACACCTTGAAGCAAAGATCGGCACCACATTGAGGTAGCGGGTACCAAGTCGATGGAAGGGACAAGAGTGGACCTTGCCAAGCAGAAGGCGCAAATATTGTCGGTAGTCTCCAAAAAGTGGAGCTAATTGCTGGCAAGGCGGCTAACCCGATTCACATAAACAGCAAAAACATTGACGACCACTAAAACTGCCCAGCAGGCACTTAACCGATTTTAAAATATGTTTGGTTCTTTTTACGGGCTTGGAACAGCTGCCCAGGACAAGGACAGTGAGCTATTAACTACAGCCTAGGGCTTTTGCGAGCTCAGTGAATGCAATTTATTTCGATTATGGTCATTTGCTGATTTGGAACTAATTAGGTGGCACGTCCCGTAAGGGGTATATTTATGGTTTATGTTCTGACTAGCGTAACGCAAAAACTTTTAAAAGCTTTTACATATTGTATTTGTTCCACTTACTGTTAATAATAGGAATAACTCACCTGTATATGAATATGCATTTCCCGCTGGACTTGTGTGTATCTAATTCATTTGCCCGTTTATGCTTATGAAGCATTTTGCAAAAAGCAATATCTTCATCTGTAAATAATAAATGTGAATTACTTAAGATTTTAATAAATTTAAAAGATTGTTAAGCTATTTGAATAAATCGAAACCTTATTATTATTTCAAAAGCAGTGCGCCCTTACATCTTATGAATAGCTGAGTATTGTATTTATTATTATTAGAACGCGCACGGCAAATATGCATTTGAAATGTTAACGATAGAAACGCTGGAAATATGCACACTCATACGGATTGTCATAACTCTCGTTGTCGGGGCCACACTCACTGCATGGTTATAGTGCCGTGCCGATGGGGGCTATGTGTATAGTTTCAAGGCGTTCTCACATGCACATGGTTTGCCAATTTATTGGCAAACTGCATCGATTGCCGCTCGATAAAAACGAAACTCGGTGCGGGTATTCGATGAATAGCGACAAGTTATGAATATAAAATATGCACAAATATGCAACGTGAACGCGAACAAAAACACGAATAAAGCATGTCAATGTAATAACAAAATATAATAAAGCAAATTATTAAACAAATGCAAAATGCAAATACGTTTCTATACACAGACATGCATACGTGGCACATACATATGTACAAATAACGAACGATCGCTGACCGTGGACTTATCTACAATCAAAGACTAGAAGTAAACGCTCTAAAAGCTCCCGTCCCAGTCCCAGTTCCAGTGCCAGTCCCTCAGTAAAAACAAAAACAACAACAACAACAACAACAACAACAAATACTACTGAAGCAGCAGCCCACATAAGCATTTTGTCGTCGCATGCGATACGATTTCAATTTCCATTCCAGTCTGACGCCGATCCGGTGTATCGACGAAGTTTTTGCCTGGACCGCCGCTTAATTTGTTTTTTCTACAAATCGTTGATGCTTGAGTTCCGATAGACTCGCCTGCTTGAGCGCTGTGCTTGTGTGCGTTTGCTGGGGACTTGTCCAGTTTGGAGTTTTTATTGCCCTCAATATGCCATATATAAGAGTGGGTGGAGCCAACAGCCAATATTCGATGTTTTCTAAACTTAATAATTGTCAACCAGTCAAAAATATAGATATTTGTTGTACCATATAAGGTAGTTTTCTTTTGAGTACCTCAAACATTTTGGCATGTTGTCAAGCTGAAATTACCTTTTCCAATTTTGACTCATTTCTTTTCCATGCTCAACAAAAATCATATTCGAAATTTGGCATTTTTAATTCGGACACAGAATTCCATTGATGAACTTTTGTGGCTCTTGTCGTATTTTTGGGGCGCCTTTTTTGTTGGTCTTGAAAATGGTTTGGCTGGCGCCTCAACTTACGTTCGCCTGAAAGCAACTGGAAAGCAACTAACTTTCAAGTCTGTTTTTTGTTGTTTGTGCGCATTCCGCAAAGTTTTGCTTCCAAATTGATGGCGCCAAAATTCAGAAGCCAGCTATGCGTTGCGTTCTTCATTGGGAACTCGATTTGTTGGTCATTCATACACATACTTAAGGAGTGGAGCATTTGTCCCATAAATGTCATTGGCGACGCATTCGCATACGCATTCTGTCTGAGTTTTTCACGTCGCCGTCGGACCTGTGGGCCTTGAGTGCCAGCCTTAATTTATTCTAAACACAGCCATGGCCATAATATGAATTTTGAATATTTTATTGAAAAAGTGTCGCAAAAAGTAAAATTTTGCAATGCACAGAATTGCCCGCTTTCTGGGCCTACGCGCGCCCACTGTCGGTCACTGGGCTCGAGATCAAGACATTGCCAGCCGCTATTTGCGTAACCTATCTATATCTGGTGTTCATTTATAAAAATGATGTCACAATAATCACGCCACCATAACTCTACAAATTCGTGATAAATGAACCGTCTCCAGGGTGTAGTCAAACCCTTCCCCAGGCAGCAGCGACCGACAACGACTAGCGGATACTTAATTACTCGCACATGTGCAAATTATGGGCTAGGTAACAGTCCTAGCAGTTGCTCAGTGCCAGGCTCAGACATTTGAATGTCATCATTAGGCGCTTCCCCTCGGTTCTAGCGACACTGATCCAAATCCGATTGCAGCTCCGATGCCCGTGAAAGATCATTAATTATTTTATTACGGAAATCAAAATGTCAGTTGCCTTTCAACGCGTTGTATTCAAAATGTTTACTCTGTTATTTCCCAGATGTCTGCCCGTGTTTACATAATGTGAGAATTAATGATGAATTTGTCGCCTATGTGACGGCGATATAAAATTGTTTTCGGAACGGACAAGCAAAAATTAAAAAAAAAAAAAAATGAAAAATGATTTCAATAGTTTACGCGACACTTAGAACTGAATTAAGCATAATGCATTGAATAGTACCAAAAAGCCAAAGGGTTGAGGGGCTCTAAGCCAATATGGAAAATTCATCTGAAAGCAAATCAAAACTACCTTGAAAATGCATGCTCTTGCCTTTTGTACGCTTTGCTTTCTGGACGAATCATCTTAATTTGCATAAGCGCCGCGCACAAATCCGCGCTCCAAATTCAACACGCGACGTTGCCCAACTGGCAAGTGGCTGAAGAGGGGCCTGGAGACCTGAAACTCGACCTGTTCGATTCTGTGTTGAAGTGTCAGCTTGGAAGATATCTCGTGTCGGCGACATTCAATGTGCAGGCATAACAAATGAATTATTGACGTTTTTAAGCAATATTCACCAATATTCGGCGGGGCCAGAGATATGAAAATTGTCAACGTGGGCTTTTATTTGCTTAATTTAATTTCGCATCTCGTTCATCGCCTTTTTTTTATATATATATATATATATTTCGAGTCTCTCTCATTTGTTTTAACGAGGATGAATCCAGGTGGGACCTCCACACAGCGGATCCAGCTGATCTTGGTCGTTGTTCATTTTCGTGACGCTGTCTTTGGGACATGGGTCCCGGGGTCCATTGGGTCTGGGTCTGAATGACGAGCGTAGCGCTCGTAAAGCGGCTCTCAGGTAAACACTGAAGCATCTTCCATATGTAAATTTAAGCCCACTGTTGTTGTTGTCATTGCTGTTTGATGGGCCAAAAGAGTATGGCTCATTAATGAATTTAAATGGTCTCCTTAATAATATTTAACGGCTTCTTTGCAGCGCTTTATGATGACAATATTTTTTGGGTCCCGGTCACCGGTACCCCGTTCCTCGTATGGGTTTCTCCTACTTAATGGCTCCGCATCAGCATTTGACAGTTGACAAGTTCTTTTTGTGTTAGGTCAGACAGGCCGTGGCTGGTATGCTCCAGGAGCTTTGCAGCGGGCGTCCCGGGACCAGCACTAAAGCATTAAACTTATGACGAACACATCCTGTTCTGTATACACGCACTATTAATAATTCTCTTTCAAACGGCTGCTCGGAAGCTTGGTCAATTGGCCGCCATAAGCAGGCAAATCTGTTTGGCAATTTATCTCATAAATTCCATTTGATGTTCAGTATTCCCCCCCCATTCCTGATGAGTACCATTGCGCAGTCTTTCTTGTTGTACAAATCGATTTTTGATTGAGTTCATTAGAGGCCAAGTCACAGAGCGGCAGGCAGTAGATATTATCACCATGTGCCATATCGACTATCGACTGCCAAATGGTATCTAACATACACATACGGTAATGCCTCCCAGGAGTATTTGCGGCAGGAGATGGCTGGGCACTTGGTAAAATCATTTTTGTTATTCGCGAAAATTGCGCTGAGTGATTTACTTTTACTTTTGTTTTACGTGCCGGACATTTTGCGAATGTGCTTTGATTTGTGCACATGTCTTGCAGCTCTATAGATGCGGGGAGGCACACAGGATGGTAAGTTATCTTGTCAGGTCCAGGCATTGGCATCCAAGTGCCAAGCATTTGAGCAAATCCTAATTGGATTTATGTGTAGAAATGGATTACAGCTTATGTTTTCCGAGCTGCCCGGCATTTTCGCTATTAATTGGAACTGAAGCCGCTTTGAGGGGTGAAGCTTAATGTCGGAAGAGCACTAGACACTTTTGCCATATTTCTTAAATCAGATATCGCAACAAAGTACAATGATATGTTGCATTATAAATGAAGATAGATAGAAAATAATAAAAGTAGTTATCGTTGAACTTCTTTGTTCTTTAACATTTTCTATATTGAACATGAAATTTTTTTAGTAGACCTTCGGAAAATTAAGACTTGCTAAAGTTCACTCGACAAATAAAAAACGTAGAATACTTCCACATAAACAACATTCATGTTATTTTTTCTATCGCTTTACAAAACTTCTACGCGTTTTCAAAATGTGAAGATTATTAGTATGTATCGAAGAAAATAACCGAAAACCATCTAATAGGACCGTTCAGATATTTATGACATGATATCATCTAAGACCATTCAAGTTAAAGTTTAGTGCGTTTCCCAGAGACTAAATGTCTGCCTCAGAAGAGACAACAAGCGATCGTGTATTGAAGGAAAAAAATGCGACCCTATTAAAACGAGAGATTCTGGTACCAGAACCAAAAACAGACAAGAGTTATGCCACGCAAGAAATGAGAATATAAATATTTTATCAGTGGGCAGAAATCAGATATCTCTTTGATTCATAGAGCTTATTTATGGCTTCCTTTTGTTTTTCTTACCCAACTAGTCAAACGCGCCCAGACCAACAGACACCAGCCCCAGCCACCGCCACCAGCAGTATCCCTTGTCGAAGCCCCTACAACGTGCCAGCGCTCATTATGAACACACAAAAATCAATAAAAATATGTGCTACAAATTTTGACTGGCCGAGACCAAAAGGCAAGTCCACAGCGAAACACATTCCTTCTCAAACGCAACGTAAACAACACATCCCAGAATGATCAGATGATCTACAGATTGGAGTGTATGACTGTATTTCTATTAATGAGTTAGTCAGAAGTGAATATTATGCATCGATTCATTCAGCTATATTCAGTGGCAATCAATATCTATAGAATAGTAATAACAAGATGCCAAGATGAAGTATATCCAGAACGTCTGTGTTAATAAGGAACGGAACATTATTGAATGAAATGAAGCAGCCAACTGAAGATGGCAAAACTAAACGCAAATATTCAAATTAGCCACAAAAGTATCCAACTTTCTGGTCATCTTTCTATGATGCAAAAGCAGCGCGCATATCATTGATTTGTTATTCTCATGCGCAGCATAAATTTAACATGTGAAATCCGATAGTCGGGCCAAGTTTCAAGGTTCAACTTGGCTGTGGCTTTGCTGGTTACCGTTCAGCTTTCAACGGGCAGCGGGTGGGACTCGGGATGATCATTTGCACCTCGCTTTCCTGCAACAAGTCTTTACTTTATTCAATGTGTCCATGCGTAGGTCGGCCGCACATTTGCATACGGCTGTTGCCAGTCGCGTTGCGGCTTTACCACATTTATGAATCAACGCCAGGTTCGCCATTTCATTCAATAAAACACATTGCCCCGCGCCCTGCGACTCCTTTTTGAGCAATGTTCAATGCACGACAGCGACAACTCGTCGTTGCCGTTGTTGTTGTTGCTAATTCTCAGAGGAACATAAATATTTCGACACTTTTGCATGCGCGACAAACATGTGCAAAAATGGAATAAAAATATGGCAGCTCTGGACTCGCGGACTTGGATCTGCGATTTGTGGCTGATGGCCATTTAGTGGCCATCCACTGCTGGCGAATCCAGCCTACAGCGAAGCCTGAGCAACGGGCGTTGGGAATTTGTCGCTGGAATAAGCTCATAATTCATGCAACAAACAAATGGACAACCTGGAGCAGCCGTAACGCGGCCAACCATCGACCCACGTAAATGCACCAACCGGATACGCAACCAATTCTATATATTTTTGTGTGGCATTTGCTGTCCTGTTTCGATTTGAGTGTGTTGATTTTTAAGTGCGACAAAATTTGCATCCCCTTTAGCTTCATGTGTGCCCATCGCAAATGATCGAATATTGTCATCGAACCAAACGAATCAGTACCAACTGTTTTAAAGCAAGAACTCTTAAAAACTCTATATATTTAAGTTGAGGCTAGATCTGTTGTAAGCTCAATTAGAACCAATCTTAACATGCTGGCCTTATAGGAAAACTCGAAAGCATCCGATTTATGCCTTGGGGCTACCCATCTCAGAGCTACTTAACTTTTCAACTGTCCAACCGGTAGCAACAGTCTGCCACCACAGGTTGTCTCAACAAACAAATGTAATAACTGATTAAAACATCTTTAAGCGAGTGATTATCACAGCAGGCGGTACTAAAACCGTGCCCTTACCGGAGCAACAGAACCGGATTCAGTGGCCGCAGTATCAGAACTCATCCGGTAGCGCTAGCCGGCGCTTCTGGGAGTTTACACCTCTAACTTAACCTCCAGCATCCAGCATCCAATATCTACCTTTGCTGTGCGCCACATGCGGTCCCGCCGTTGTAGCTCCAGAGCCAGTCCCGGTCGTCGGGTTCGCTTTGGCGATTATTTCATAATTCACTCGAGCGGCACAGGTTTATAAATCTCTTTAATATTATTTTGATAGGCCACCTAATTGGTGTAAATATTTTTGCTAGAGCGTCTTAATGTGCTTTTAAAAATGGGCAAGCACCTTGAAATTATACGTATTTATAGGCAACGGATGGCGCCCGCAATTGATTGTTTATTATTCAAGCTGTTGCCTTGTTTATTTGAAAAGCAATTAGAAATATTATGAACAGTATATTTATTGCACTTTGCCGCCGTTCGAAGGGGCTGCCCAACTACTCGGTTGTTTTTCTACCAAAATAAAACGACCGCAAGCAAAAGAGAAACTGACACATTGAAAATTAAACGATAAACAGGCACACTGTCAGTGATTCGACAAACCGTTCAGCCGGGAAGAAGTTACTTAAATTCCCTCCAACTGGCTGTCAAATATGAAGATCCAGATCTCGTCTCCCGGCTTCAAGCTCACTACTAACGAAGTCAAAGTCGCAAAATCTTAAATTGCAGGTGGCTCTACCCAAAATAATTTCCCGGTTCGCCTTCTTTTGTGATCCCAGTCAAGATGTAGCAAACAGTCGAGTGTGATTTTCTGTTCCCATAATTTAAATGTCAAGTTTTGTCTATATTAAAAATTTTTGTTGCAGTCTTTAGTTATTGGTCATTTCGCCTTCGTCTTAGTCTTCCCAGTCACACGGCTTGTCTGGTCGTTAAAGCTGTTCGGCCTTTGGTTCGGATTGGCTTAATAGTATGAACAGAAAATTGGCCTCTTTCTTTTGACATGCATATTTTTGAGACTGGCAGCTTCTTGAGCATTCAGTTGAACTCCACGATAGTATTTTTGCTAATGCCATGCCACAAACTTAATAAAAACTTGATTCGCATATAAAAAGGGTTTGTCGTGAATGCCAACAACTAAAATCAAAATAGACTTCATACAAAATAATCGTATTTTAGAGACAAGCTATGCTATTGGTCACTTTTAAAATGGGAAAATTTATATGGCATCGGATCAAAACTTCGTGCCTCTAGTAATTTGCAAATCCAATTGGTTTCCGAATCGCCAAAGTCGGCCCCAACCCACGACATCAACTGCAACTGCAACTACGGCGACCCTGTACTGTGTACAAGTCGGTTATTACTGATATTCGCGCGCTCTGAACCATTGTAATTTTCATGTTGCTGTAACTGCTCCGTGCAGTAAAAATGGCTGGGCAGCAAAATTGAGTGAGGGGAAGGCTGACATGACCGGCACATGGACACGAATTGTTCGCCAGACCGCGATGATAATGGCAAATCAAACGATGACACATAAAACGATCGTGTTGGAAAATTGGCGACGGGCCGGCGAGCGGCCGGATGATTGGCCATTTGGATGAAACGGATGGCAAGAGCAAGACAACGACACGATCATCATCATCATGCTAGGGGCAACAAGCCTGGGCGCCGAGGGGGTGGGCATGTGCATTGCTCAAAAGGAAGTGCAACATTTGTTTGAATTACAGAAATGCCAAAAATTATTTCGACTCAAGTCGTTGTCTCGAGGGTGCCCTCAGTTGTTTGCCAAATAATTATTTGTTATTTGTAGTTATAAGCTGTTGAGGCTTACGGAGTTTAGCTTTCTGCTGCATCGCTTGCAGAAAAGATCGCCGAGCTTTGGCCGACTGGGGCAATAACATTGCAGGAACTTCAACAACTGCTGGACAACTGTTGAACCGAGCAGAGCCTGGGAACTATGTTCATATCGCTCATCATCTACAACAGAACATTCCATTTTGCGACATTTTCCACTGCTGCCCTTAAGGATCGAGAATCGAGAATTGCGAAGCAGTCTGGTGCCTCACGCTTAACGATATTCAAAATTCATTACAATTGATATTGTTTCGAATGCATAAATACAAACAAATGGGCAGACTGTTGCCCACAGTCAGAATCCATTGAAGTCGCTCTGTTGGCTCCCAGCTCCAGCGGTATCAACAACGAAGCATCTGTGAGCTTTACAAGAAATAACAATCTTACTAATTGGGCGACTTTAGCATAAACAAATGTATTTTAGCTCTAACTAAAGCCCAGCACAACAAAAGAGCTGCAGACCAGCCAAACAGTGGGGCCCAATCGTTTTGTACTCCTTTAACGTTTTGCATACGAAGTTGAGTTTTGCAGTCAGTTGGTGTACCCAGCATTTGTCCCCAGTAATGGGAAATGGGTATACAACTAACAGAACTGAATAATTCTTTGCTGGTAAGGCACCTTGCATGAGAAATGCCAACCGAAGGCGATCTTTTAATATGGAAATAATACAAGTTATCAAACATCTAGGACAAAATCTAAAGAACTATTAGAACACATGATTTTTGTGTCTCCATATAAGAAGCCCTTAAAAGTGTGAACATTCATAATGCATTGGAGGTCTATCGAATTCTTCTGCATGGCTAAAACTAGAATTAGTAATGAACTCTTCTATTTTCTCTCATAAATATTTATAGGCCATGTAAATGCAGCCATAGACGCGGTAGCGCCACAACTTGTGGGGCCAGATGAATTACGAATTCCAAAAGAGCCCAACTAAGATGTACAAAAAAAAAAATCAATCTCCGCATTTGGTAAGCCACCAACTAGGCGCGCACCAATGCTGCACCGCACAAATCACAAACACGATCATGTCACTCACTTCGGGTGGGCCAGAGAGGCAGAGGGAAGGGAATTTGGGAGCGGCAGCGGCAAGCTGGCAGTTTATGACGGCTTCAAACGGCAGCCGAACGCAAAAGCGTCGCATAAATTGTAAAACGCTTTAATAATTCACCTCTGGTCGCCAATATGGGCAATACGGCGGCTCCATTGGTGGGACCAGGCCGTAACCACATCAACAAAGTCATACAAATCACAGTTATGATTATTGCCACGATTAAAAACTATCGCCCGCATCGTTGTCAACATTGTCCGGTTGTAAACGGCGGCAGCTGTAGCTGCAACAAAAGTTGAACCGCTGGTGGCCACTGCGCGTGCGGCACTCAATCGGAGACACGACTGTGGGGCACTGGCAATGAGTCTATCCGACATTGATGTCGCCGCTGTCAAAGTTGCCATAAATATCATCTTTTTCGCAAATCTCCAGCTGAGCACTTGCAGTTGCAATTGCTCAGTTTTTGTTGACCAAGCGTTCGCAATGCCCCAGCGGTGATTAATTAAACAGTTGCAGCTCATGATTTATAATGATGAATTTATTTAGGCCTTGTTTCAGACTCGAAACGGTCCGATTTCGCTTATTGCCAAGCACCGTCGGTGCCTTTTACTGGACTTATTCAGTTTTAATTCAATCAGAGCTGCCAACCACAGCGAATGCCAGTCGGGGAACAGCATCTGTCGCCGATCCTCTTATGTAATTGAAATTAAAAGTCCAAGATCTGTGTTAGCTAAACTGGACTAGGCATGAAACATCTAAACAAAAGTGTGAATTTAGAAGAGGATTCCATTAAAGTTTTTTTTTTTAACAATTGCCTTCATAATGTAACCAGTTCTAATTGCTTCTAGTCTGAGTTAGAACCAATGCCGAAATCTTACACACATGCGTTCAACAAAGTTGGAGGCATAATAGGGTAATGTGGGATATGTATGTCATATTGAGTTCACACGAACAAAGAGCGGCAAATAAATTTAGTTTAATGGCACAACAACAAATTGCATAGCCACTCAGACATTTGAACTAAACTTTAACTGACATCTTACATAAGTAAAATTATACTATATAAGACTCGAAATGGGTACATACACATACATTAAACTCTATTTTCATGCGATCAAGTTGCCTGAAATGGGGGTAAAGGCAGTCTGGAGGGTAGGCATCCCGCTGAGCAGCCGTTCAAAGGCCCCGAAAAGAGTTAATTTGCATAATTACGTTGGAACAGGACGGGCGGACCAAAGTGGAGGCCAGGGGCTGAACCCATGGTGCATAGCCAGTCAGTGCTGAGGTGTCGGTGTCTCTGTCTCTCACTCTCTGAGTGTGCGTGAGTGTGTGGGAGTAGAAAAGCTAGTGTGCGAGCAGGGGGCTATGGAGGGGGTACAAAATGTGCAAGGCACGAAACGAGCCACGAAATAAAAAAATGAAGTCGCTTTATCATTTTTAGCTCGCGGCGCTGTTTGCCCAAAGTGTGGAAAATAAATGTATGGAAATTTGCATACGAATTTCGAATTTCAAATGGCGTTGTCCCCCTTTCCCGCCCATCCACTCTGCCACGCAACGTACCCTATCCAATAGCGGATGGTGCTCCGTTAGGTGGTGCTCGCGGTACCATGGCTGGCCGTAGCCACTTAAATGCCGGCCACGCCCCTTCATTCACATCACATTTGGGCCAGACTGCGAGCCATTGACGTCATTAAATTATTTATTATTGTTATTATTCGCAAAGGAATGAAGATGAATTGGAATGGACATGCAGATGGGTGGGGAATTGGAATGGGAATATCCATTTATTGTTGCTGGTGTTGGATTATTGCGGTCTTTGTTGATTTAATTAATTAAATCGCAGTTGTATTTTTAATTGATTGACAGATTAAAAACAAAACCAATTAACAATTTTAATACAAAATGACAACCGCATAATATGCTGTAATAAAAACGGATGGCAACCATACAAGAAAGGGGCGAGTGGCACGTAAACACATGTGTATTTATGTACGAGATGTATGCAAACCCAATGGGATGTCATAATCCGTAATACGCATTAAAAACAATTTTAATTACTGAACTTACTTAAGGGAATGACTAATGGTGGTCAGCAACTGCCTAACTTTAATTATTTAAATTTTACACCCAACACAATTCAGCTTTTTACCGGCGACATAAATTTACACATATAAATCCAGCAAAATCTATAATAAATATATTTTGTTGTAATGCACCAAACGAATCAACTGTTGATATTTATTGATATTATATTTGGCATGACCATCGGGGACTCTAAGACAGTAAAATTAATCTAATCTGGCATTTTTAAATTGACAGCGATTTAGAATTTGCAATTTGAAATTCTCACAGCAGCTGCAAAAGCGATTTCAATAAATATGGGCTAACTGACTTTCGGTTAATTAAAGTCGATACATTATTTTTAAAATGACATGGGAAGCATTATTGCAGAAATAAGACAATTTAAAATTCAGCTTCGGTAAAATTCATATTGATTTTAACATATAAATAACTATTTTCAATTAATAGAAACAAAAGCGAATCACCGCGAATCGAAACCGCGAACAAAAGAGTTATGCATAACAAATGTTTGAACGGATTTGAATAAACTAATTCCCACGAAGAGTGGAACACAACAGGTTGAATTCGCACGCCATAATCGTTGTTATTTGGCTGAACACTTCATTTGGAATTCATAATTTCTAGTTAGATTGACGATTGGCGATTACGATGTGATTTAGAAACTGAAAGGTGAGATGTGAGAAGAGTGAGTCACGACGAGAACCAAGACTGAAGCAAGTTCCGTGTGATCTATCTTCTACACGCAGACGCTCAGTCAGAAATGTCGTTCGATTTCGAGCGTTTCGAGCGTTTCGATAACTCAGATGCGCTCTGATACATTCTCATGGATATTTAGTGGTATCTTTCAGCCATTCGGGCAGTTGTTCTTGGCATTTCATATGCAAAGCAGCGGCAGCAGTGGTATCATCCACTGCAGTAGCATCAGAAGCTAAAAAGACGAGTACGAGAGCAACCAACGAAGATGTCAATAAATCTGCCGGTTTGGCCTTGTTTTGCATTTCCGCTAACAGAAACCAAAACGCAGGCAGCTCCAGTGTCAGTGCCAGAATAGCACGCAAGCCAGTGAACTGGTAAACCTGACTAACAGCCGATACAGTAGCCCCACGTCAAAATGAGGTGATTTAGAATTGTCGAATTTTATTTAAATTGGATGCAAACATGCGAAATTTGTTGTAGAAAATCAATAAATAAGAAAATCACAAGCACAACGACTGCTGAAGAAACTGGATCGCCATTGGGAACTGCACCCAACAAACACAACACAACTGGGACACAACTGGCAACCGGCAACCGGCAACCGGCAACGCATGTGCGTACTATGCTCTTATGACCACCACTGTCTGTGCCTTTCGACTGTTTCCTTGGCATTCACAATTTGCATGCACGGCTCGAGGGACCGATCGTAGGGGGGCGCGCAGGGTCACGGCAGGGCGATACCTGAGCACGAACTTTGTTTTGATAATTTTGTGTGCCGGGCTGGTCTCGTCACATTGCCTCTTCATTATTTTATTTCTTCTCCTTGCATTTTATTTTTATATCGATTTTATTTTATTGAATCTTTTTAGTTCATTAAAATTTCGTTTTCGGCTAATAAATATTTCGTGGGTATTCAAAAAGTTTTGTTTCCATGCTCTTTGCTTCTTAAGGTATATGGGCTAAATGGCAACTCTTGTAGATAAAGGGTTTATTAGCAATCCTGAAGGCAAGCACAATACTTTCTGCTAGAGTATATGTTGTTCGACAATTGGAATATAATTTTAGTTGTTTTAAAATTCGTTGTATTGGCTAAGAATACTCGACATACTCAAAATCGATGGAACCGATAGGATAAGCCAGTACGAGTTGTTCCTTAAAAACTTGGCTTCGTGACTTGTATCTGATTGTCTTTTACTTTTAAAGTTTCCTGTTAATTAATACCAATTCGAATTTGTATATGCATTTTTGCAAAACAAAAATGTAGAACATATTTAGTTATTATGGCACATTTATAACTAATTTGTATAAAATATAGTAGAACGAATTTTAGGATGTCATTTAAAAAGTACAGTCGAGGGCAATGACAAAAGGCAATCACAAATATTTTCAAAAAATACCAGCTTGATGACTTTTACCCTTCTTTCTTTGTGTCCCAAAAATGCATATACACTATATACCTATATCTACATATATAATGGCATTAGCATTTGCTATTATCTTATTGGGGACATGGGCATGGGCATTTGCGTGAGCGTTACCTTCACAGCTGGAGTTACATTTCTTAAGGGAGTCTAGTTGCTCGGGATTGTTGGGAGGGTTGCGCTTCTAATTAATGTGCGCAACTTAAAAGGTGTTAAATGACAAACAAACCATATAACTCTGATAGCAGTTGACACTATAACAATACCTTAGAGATATGTGTATGCATTTAAAATATGCCGAAATAACACGGCTAAAACAGCAGACCAAAACCAGGAGGCATAACCCTGAAAATGATATACGAGGCAGTATGGTGCGGTGCGGCTACGGTGTCGTCGAACTCACCCACGAGGAAATGTGGAACAGGTGCATGATGACGAGGGATCGCACTGGCGATCAGTAGAAACGCGCAATGTGCGTTGATGTGTGCTTATCGAGTTGTCATTGTCCTGGCGAGGCGATCCCCTGCGGACGCGCCAATTAATACAAAGGGATAAGGTCGAAAGCAAGCATGAGAAATGCGCAAACATGCACTTAATTAATATGAGCCTCCGGTGCGGCGCAATCAGCTCGAGCTGCCCTCGCGATGTCCTTTTAATGCATGGACGCAGGCGCAGCCGTAAATGCAACTACAACTTCCGCTTGAAGCTGCGGGCGTAAGTTAAGCCAAGGATCACAGCCAGGCCCAAGCACATGGCCAGTAGATGTTTATCACCGGCTTTTACAATTCGCGCGCTTGTTTCGCTCGGCAGAAACACGTGGTGAAGGTGCTTGGCGCAGCTATTGCTACCGGCATTTAAGCCGCTTAAGCTCGCAGTATGCCAACCGTCTGATTTATGGCTCAATACTGCTAGGAACAAACAGGTGCTTCGATCTACAAGTAACCTTTTTTGTGTTGCCAGGTTCAATCCAGCCAGTACTTGACCAGCCTACGCCACCAACTCCAGGCGACAAATGACTCCTAGGTGTTTCACGCTGGTGGCATTAAACCTAATGGCAACTGCATGGCGCAAGCTGGCCAGTTGAGTTCGGTCCAACTGCATATTTTAGCCAGACTATCGAAATCAGCGCATTCATAAATCAAGCGCCTAATTAATGGAAATGCGACGACTGATAAAGCGCCAGAATTAGAACTCATTCGTGTTTATCAATTATATTTTCTCTACTTCATTTGTGTGCCATTTTATTTGTCGGCCGCTTTGCTCTCAACTACCATCATTCAGCTAATCTACTTGAGTTATTCCCGCAAATATTTCCATATCTGCATCGCTCCATTGCTTCATTGCACTTACAAGTTTCTCTCGGGTTGGTTGCTCTATGGGCCGTCCGAAATTCCTTGGTTGTTGCAGTAAAGTTTTACAAGCAGCTCAAGAATGAGCAATATGAATGTAAATGCAATTCTTGAGCTAAATTATTGAAGAGACTTGTACTCAAGCATTTCATAAATCAATGATAAGTTCATTTAGAAGCATTTACTTAAAAAATAGGAAAAATTAGTGGATATATATTATTGTGCAATCGATCAATAATAGCTAAGTCGTGCTAAGTATGGAACGGGACCTCGGCTTCCCAAGGAACTCGCTCGATATAGTTGTCCGAATTGAGTAATCACTTGAATTGTAATGAGACCTTTTAGGTAATAAATAAGATACGCAAGTTAAGTCGCACAATATTAAACATTTTCACCAGTCCTTTATTATTGAGCAGAATTCCGGAACAGATCTTTTCTACGGGCAAATACTGCACAGTTTGAATACACGAATAAACGATACCGAATACCCGAAGCACACCATTATAACAGGCAGCAACTAATTAACGTGCAAGACGTGATCCGTTCAAAGGCGTTGCCATAATTTGTCAACACCCCAATACTTTACGAGCACTCATTGCGATATAATTGGGCCCCTACAACCGTACCCGAAGCGTTTTGTTAGCGTTTCATTTCACATTTCGCATTATTGCGCATCATAATGGCCGCCATATGTCTGTCGCGTCTTACGGCTTCAGGTTCAAGCCCCCTCGTCAATCCCACCTTGGCCCAGCTTATGTTTTATGTATCGAAGCAGGCGACTGTCAAAGTGCTCTGAGCTAAGCCATGTGTAGGTAAAAGATACTGATATGTATGTAAAAGATATAAGTGTATGTATATTTTAACACGCAGTCAGTCAACTCATTGTGTCAAATATAAATCAGATCATTTTTTCCGCATCAAAACCAAAAGCAAAAAAAAAAAAAAAAAACAATAAAACGAGGACCATGGTTTTGTATCACAGAATTGGCATAAATTTTATAGGCGGAGGCAAAGCCGCTTTAAAATTTTTGACAACAAATTTGGTGTGCTATAATACTCGAACATTTATATCGGGATAGTGATTTTTGAAAGTGTTTTGATTTCGTGGCTGTTGCTATTGCTGGCTGGCTGAGGGCTACATTAAAATTCAATGCACATTAAAATGACAAAAGCGAATCAAAAACAGAGTCGAGTACATTAAAAAGTCATGCCGTATCCGAGTATCTGACAAAATGCCCGGCGCAGAAATTAAATCGACAACAAAACCGAAAAAAAGGCAACACATCAAAATGTAGATCATACGTCATTGAAGGTATCAAAGCCCATAGTTTCGATGGCAATAAATAAATTTAACAAGCTGTCACCATATCAACACACGAGTTCTGAAAAGTAAGACCAAGCTTAGAGTTAACGTTTCGTGTCGCTGGGAATGTGAGAGGGTTAAATATCTAACTAGTAGCGACAATTTGTAAGCAATATTAATTTTTAAATGATAATTTTGAATAATGGTAAGGTAAACATTTTATACTCATTGCGATATAAGTTTGAGTTTAAATATTCTTTAGATCTTACGAAAATGTGATTCGTTTACGCAACCAACTTGGGACTGCATTAAGTTACATCAAATTTATTCACCTTAAATTTCCGACACATTGATTAATTTTGTACCAATGAAAAAGTGCAAATGCGAATCCTTTGCCTCACAAAGGGCATACAAAATACGAGAAGCTTTTTCAGAAATGTATTTGCAACAGACAGAGTCAGCGATAGTGATAGAGACAGAGGCCGGCCCAGGGACAGCCGTGTTTTAAGTCATGCCCGTAGTCTGAGCCCATTGACTATAGTTGGGCGGTGCGGCGGATCCTTTGACCAAATGACCGGCGCGGGCTACGGCGAGTCGGCTGTGGGGAAATGGCATTTTCCACGTAGCCTTTTTGTATTGCGCAAAAGCAGAATCAATGCTTTGCCCGTGGGATACGTAATCCGGATTTTACCATTCAGAAAGTGTAAATGAAAAATCTGTTTTTGGAAGCATTTTAGCGTGAAAATGCAATATTGAATTCATTTAAATTCAACAGTGCCTGATGGGCGGCGGTGGTGGTTGGCAACGCAAAAAGCAATTACATGACAGGCGGCTCCAGCCCCAGTCCCGACCCCACCGAGCCCGGTACTGAAATATGTACTCGTTGCTTATTGGATCGGGTGATGTCATGGAAAGGATGCGATATAAAAATTGGCACAATTTTTGTATCTTCTTTTTTTATGCAAAAAAGGCGAGAGAAGTTCAAACAAGCGACGTCATATCGAAGGGACATTAATAATAAACCGAAATGAAATGTAAATACGGGCAGGAAATCTCAGCAGCGACGACTCATAAATTTTGTCCACAAATCGCCGGCGAGTGCACAAAATCTGTCACCTATCAAAAATACCCTAAAAGGGCATAAGTCTGCATCACCCCACGCTTCCCCATCCCATAGCTATCCACAGCTTCCAGTCGCCGGCTGGATTGTTGCGCGTGCGCAGCCGTTCCAGCAGCCACCGTCACTGACAATCGATGACAATCAATGTTTGCATTGCATTATTATTATTGGAATAAATGAATAAAGTATCGTCGCTCAGTGGCATGCAGTGACAATGGCTCTGTGTCCGACCTGGTCCCCAAGTCCGACACATTCTGTTCCTGTTCCCCATGTTTTCGTTTTTGTCGTTGTCCCTGCGTCCATGTCGCGTTTATGGGATTTATGTATGCCTCTGTCTCGGTGTCCAAAGCAGCAGTTCAAGGGAATTGTCAACGCGTCGCGTAGCAGTCAAAATCGGCATCAAAAATCGAGATCGGTAACAAGATCAGCAAAAGCCGCATTCGAATACGGTACAAAAGATGCGTTTTAACCAGACAAAACCAAATCGTTCGAAATTCCGTTTCGTGTCCCATAGTCACAACAAGGAGATGATTCCCTCTTCTCATTCCCAAGTCAAGCAACAATCATATTTTGTAGCTCTCGACTAGATGCATTTGCTAAGAACCGTGTAACCATGCGACGAGATTTAAATATTGCCTCTAGTTATTACTATTATTATTATTAATATTATTGTTATTATTATTATTATTATTATTTTTATTATTATTATTATTATTATTATTGTTATTATTATTGTTATTATTATTATTATATTTTGTTATTATTATACTTTTATAATAATTATTATTTTTATTATTTTAATCTAATTGTTAAAAGTGAATCCTTATCATAGGAAATTGGGTTTCTTTAGTAACCTTTGCTCCAATATCAAAAATGCAATCGCCCACCACTGTGCCTTAAAAATTTATGGTAAAAAAAATTAAATCTGTAAGTCGCAGGCAAACAAACTGCATATGATTGTGATTCTTCACGCTGAATTGCAATAAGAAGAAACGGGCATCGGTCGTAATGCCATTTTCAGTCGTCGTCCCAATCCCAGAGATTCCTATCATATTTTGCATAGAATGGTAAGATTAGACAGTATTCGAGCATTTCCCGGTTTGGAAAGATTCTGTCTCCTCTGTATGAGTATGCGTGTGTGAATGTGTCAATGTCATACATATGTAGACACACGAATAGATGCATAACACGCTTGGAGCTCAGATGGCATCGGAGCAGTATCGGGTGGCGAACTATTTTAATATTTCACTTCGCAGCAGTTGGAGCTGAAATTCAAATCGAGGCTGCTGTTTTAACAAACACGTAAGCTAATAATGTGCTCGAAGACAATGCGACGCCTTCCGATCTCTGCTGAGACTGTCTTCTCGACAGATACCAGTAGCCCCCAGGCACCGCTCCACACAGGGCTCCCCAGACGATGCGGCCTTTGTCTTTGCCAGGGCGACAGTCCCAGCCGCATTGCCAGACAGCGTGTCTGTGGCAGTGCCAGAAACCCAGCACGTCGACGAGGACGTGAACGGAGCTAAAGCTGAGGCCAATGCCGCTTCATTTATGCAGCAGGCAGCTCTTTTTGCGCTCCGACTGGCTTTGTTGTTGAACAATTTCTTCGACACCTTTTTGCCGTCATTTGAAGAGATTGAGAAAAGCAGAGTCGGCTACAGAGACAGAGGTGAGCCCTGGCTACATCTGAAACCGCATTGCGCATATGCATCTGTGTGAAAAATGGAAATCCATTTTTGGCAATTTTTGTCGCTTTTAGGAAGCGCTAAGACCAGTTCGCCGACAATCTCCAGGGTACTCTGATGAAGAACCCGCCAAACCGCCAAACCGCCAGATCGCCTTGCATATTTTCACTTACAAGCTATGTCCACGTTGCTGGTGCTCTTCAAGCTTGTAGAACGGCTAGCAGACATCAAAACTGAGTAATATTTATGATCATTGCGATATTTTTGTTTTGTTGCTCCGTCCATCTGTCAGTTGAATTGAAGCTGTTCTTCCCGAGCTCCTTTGTAGCTCGTTGACTTCGGCTTTCGGTTCTTTTGCAGTTGGTTAATGTCCATTGGAATGTGGTTTCTGGCCTGTCGTACTGATTTACAGATATGTCATTGAGCGATTCAATGCAGTTCACACATGCGAATATGCAAGCGTTTTTAGTATGAATTCGGCTCGATAGTTTTCAAATTCTGGAATTTGAATGCTTTCGAGTTTTAAAGAAAACTATATACCTAAATTTATTAATATGAAAGAACTCATACTATTCTTGGAATATAACAACGTTTACATTAAAACTAAAATAAGTATATCTTTTTAATACCTCTCAAAATATATGAATGCCAGTAGCATATTTAGTCTGATATTAAATCACTCTAAGATGTTATTTTATTTGTTGTGCTATTTATAGCCACATGCAGAGAGATGAGAAAAACTAATTTTATAGAAATACATCAACATTATCTTGTTTTTCAAATTACGCCCGCAGTTATTCAATTGACTTTTCTGAGACTAAAATGTCATTCACAGCAGCAAATTTCGCCTGAGGCTAAATGATGTAATTTTAAAAAGCACTCCCACTAAACACTCTCACTTCGTAATACGCAGCAGTGCATGCCACGCCCTCATTCTATTATTTTCAATAAACGAATAGGGGTAAAAGGAATCGTCTGCTTTTTTTTTGCCAGCACGGCGAGAACGACTGTCAAAAACAATAAAGTCGACAAACGCGAGGGAAAAATTTTTATTGAAAATTTATAATTGAATGGCACAACACACCTGAGGCCTCAGGCTCTGTACTCCACTGCGCCGACACACCCAACGCCCCCTTATGCCACAGCAGGTTTGGCATTGTAATTGAATTTGACATTCGCTTGTGCCATAAAATGGCGAAATGGCAAAAGCTGAGGTTGTGTGGTGCCCATAGTCGAAGCAGCAAAGACAAATAAATGTATGTGTATACATCTTAATATATGGATTTTCAAGATATCAGACGACACGAAGACGAATATTTAACAGAAAAATGTCGGAACTAGAGCACAATAAAACAACAGCATCAACAAAAAAAAAAAACTGCATTTGGGCATTGAGATGAAAATGTCGAGAAGGAGGAACTAGGCACAGTCCTAGGCAATAAGTAACAAAATAATTGAACAATTATGTCCAAATGTCCGCCTGCCACTCATTATGATAGACAAAAGACGGCGTCCGGCCGATGGGGCTTAGCTGAGCGTAGAAGGACATTTATAATTACCTCGGGGTATTTGGGGAATAATTTGCTCGTCCATCTGCCTATTCACTCCCCTATTCTGTCTGCTTCCCACAGTTTTTGGCTAATGGCTGCACAGGCACAGAACAAAAGCAAAAAGAGAAAGACGATTTCTGGCAAAGTGTCGTCGCGGCCAGATTTTCCGCAGCTTCCTCCCAACCCGGACTCGGTTGGGCGACCACAGGCCCAATACCAAGAGTAACACCCATGCTGACCAATCCCTCTGGCAACCGTTGCTAGCTTAATGAGCCAGATTCTGCTGGCCCGTGCCCAGGTCCCAAAGTCTGCCCGAAGAAGCCATCATCAGCAGCTTTTGTCCATTTTTTCTGTTCTCTTCTTTTGCTTTGTGCGCGTTTTTCTTGCCCTTCCAACTGAAAAATGTTATTGGCCGCAATTTATATGAAAACTGCGAGCACGTACCACATTTCTCCAGAGCACAGAACCACCCCTCCCCAATCCCCCTTCAGCAAGGCAACAATAATTTGGTACCCGCCCCGCAACGAAAATGAGCAAATTTTCTAAATGAATAAACTTTGCCCACTACTGCCAGCAGCAGGAGCAGCAGCAGCAGGAAAACAAAGGGCGCATCTCGATGTCGCCTCGCATCTCATTGTCAGCATCTCTGATGAAGCTGGAGGTGAAGATGGAGCTGAAGATAAAGAAATATTACCGGCGACGGTGGTGGACAGCGCCAAAGTGGCTACGTGGAACGTGAACAGACAGAGCAACGGCTAATTCTCATGAGCTCGCAAAAATTAAGAAATTAAAAAATTGCTTTAGCCATTGCTGACGGCGCGGAAAATTCACAGGGTGTTTTTGGCATTTGTGAATTAGATGGCAGGCAGTTAAATAATTGCATTCCATAGTTAATAGTGATAGTAGAGAAAATAATCCTAGAAAGCAGAAAAACATGCAAGTCTCTTTAGTCAGAACTTAAGCTCGAGTCTTAACAATAAAAATAAACTGTAGATATTAGACGAACCATGAGCACAGGTCCGTTGAATGCTTCGATTTTCTGGAGCATACTTTTTGGTGCTTGAAAAATGCGCTACATTACAAATAAATATTGTAAGCTTCACCACTTTGCCCCTAGTTCTTTTTATAAGCCGTCTACAACCAATTAAAAATAACAACGGGAACTAAAATTTCAAAAGATTATTGCGCGAAATTATTGAAGGCATCGACTCATTTTAAACTTTTTCCATTACCGACAACAATGTGGGTGAATGAACCACTTACCTCTAACTGTTATATTGGTAGATAGAAAGGTATGCGGTATAATTATTTCAGTAGACCGACTATGAGCACTGAACAGAACAATCTGCCAGAGTTCATCATTAAATAATAATCAGTGAGTCCCCCGCCTGGTGCAGTTTAATGGTAATTTGTTACGCCTAAACGTGGGCACGCGTCCCTAATCTGCTCTCTACCCCTGACTATCTATGTCTGTGTCCTGCTACCTTACGACTCACGCCAATTGGAAAACTAACTTTGCAACTAACCGCAGGTTGCACGCAATGGCCAAGGACGGAGTATTTCGTGACTTTATGGCTGACGTGTCGCGGTTGTGTCGAGGAATGGGAACTGCCTTGGTCCTGTCAAGTCCTTGATTGACGTCGGCTGTCGGCTCTCTTACCCAGGACGTGGTGGCAGCCACCCCTTGTTTGCATATTACTTAATGGCGTTTGCATTTGAAGTGTGCCAGAAATTACCTGTCCGCCGGCAATTAAGTTTTTAACTCATTTCTGAAACTGGTGCTGTTCGCTTACGATGCGGTGCTTCGACCCATCTTCCTGCTCTAATCGAAGTGGCAACTCAACTCTTTTTTGGCTCATAAACGCAAATGAACTTTTGGGCTAATTTTCGGCGAAAGTTAAGGGTTTCAAAGGGGCTGAGACAACGGGACGATCAATCAGCAACGAGAAGAGCGCCCCGCAACCGTTGGCTAGTCAACACTTTTAAGGGGGTCGTGATTTGGTTGTGGCCACCCGCTACCCAGCCTACCTCCCCCGCGAGGCAATCAGAGCATATGTTAATTCAAGTGGAATTAATTGTTTCCGGTGTTTAAGTTTTTCCGCAAAGCAAATTTCCAGTCACTGCCAGTGCTGAGTGGCTCCTTGGTGCCTGTTGTGGTTAACCGTTCCCGCAGAAAAGGAGCCAACTCTAAACCCGTCACGAACACCATCCGCACACACACACACACACTCGCACATTGTTGTGTGGAAGTGTAGCCAGCTACTGGGCCACTTTTCCTCGTCGAGCTTCGATGAATTTTTGACTTTTATATTTGATTTGAATTGTTGTGGTCGACTTTGTTTGCCTTTAATGAGGTCAACCGTGTGGAAGCAATTTTCTTGGCCCAACTTTTATAAATGCAAGATGGTCGAAGGCCGTGAAAATGTTGAATACAAAAGCCAACTAGCATGTGAAGAATGTGATAAATTCCCGTAAGTACACACTTTCTACCTAACCATTGATATTCGTTCGAAGGTAAAAATCATTTGAGAAGCTTTGACTATCGCGTTCAGTCTCGTTTAAGAGTTGCGAAAAATGCTTTTGCAGTTAACTTAATTGGAATTTTAATTAATGTAAATTTGTAAAATTTATTTAACTGAAATCCAGCCGCTCATCTCTTCGTCGCCTTGTGACCGATTCTTTTATCCTTTTTGATTTTTCCATACCGCCAATTTTTTTTTTTGTAAAAAACTTGCAATATGTGAAAGCGAACCGGGCTTTTGGTATTCAGGCCTGAACAGACGTTGCCTGGTAATTGTGATTGATTCCGGTGTCTGCAGTTTGATGTGCATTTAATTAAACTTTTAGTGATATGCATAAATACTACGAAGAGCGCTGAGCCGGTCACAAGCTGCGATTGATTATATCCATATCCAACTTATTCGCCTGGCATTGTGGTATTGTGTTTCTTCTTGCTTTCGATTTTATTACATTTTTCATTCGCTTTTTTTTGTGTTTGTTGTCATTACTGAACCGCTTCAGTTGCAAAAACAGATGTATATCTCCAGCGAATTTAAGTTTTTCGTCAAATGAAAAATAAACAACTTTCTGTTAAGCGCGCTTCGCTTACTTTTGTCAGTAAAATAGAAGTGGATCACAGTTTCACCCCTTTCCGGCCGTACACACCCACCCCAGTGCCTTTACCAACCCATGTCCTGCCTACCCATTGTCAACAACGATCCTCATTGTTTCGTCCTTGTTTGCACACATGTCATACGGGGAATTTTGACAAATCACTACAATCGTGTTAATAACTGCAGCAACACGAACCGAACAACAAAAAGGAGCACCCCAGCCCAAAAAGGGTGTCCACATGAACAGTCAGAAATGTATGTGCACATTATAGATGAACGATAATAGCATAGATAGTTCATCTGCAACGCTTAGCTAAATGCAGACATTGACAATTCAATTGATAATCGCAGATGTGCGCTGGAGACAAGAAAATGCAGTTTTTATGACAAAAGTTTTGATATTTTCTATTTTTTAACATTGAATACCCAAGTTTATGCTGCAAAACGTATCAGACAAATATCTATAAAAATGATATTTAAATGAAATCAAGCCACACACGGCGTCTTTTTTTTTATGTTTTTCTATAATCAAACAGTCAATTTTGGTCATAGTTTAATTTAATTACAATCGTAGAAATGGTTTGACAATGGGAAAACATTCATTTTAATGTTCGCAAAAAGTCACCAAACTCGAACCGACTTTAAATGGGGGATTGATGGGTAAGGCCGTGTGACAATTGCTATTTTTGCAATTTCACAATTGAAATGCAACATTGATTTGAGCTGCAGACTAGAGAGTTATTGAGGTGCAGTTGGGCTGCTGTTTTGAACTGTGCATCGTGTTGCGATGTCGACTTTTTATAGCAGTTATTGACACGTACCAATTGCCGAGTTGTACCTCTCTCCATAGCCAATACGCTCAGATGTGGCCATAAAATAGAAACCAACCAATCGTCCAGCAAATGTCCTGCACTAGTTTGGCTGTATGTATATACACTCTTATGCATATGTCTATTTTTTTTTTTTTGTTTGTAGTTTGCATCCTATTCCCGTTTGGCTATTTTTTTTTTTTTTTTTTTTGGCGTTTCTGTTGCCGCCGATATTCAATTTTGTTTGACTGCTGTTGTTTTTCGTTGAACAATTTGTTCAGTTTTCGCGCGATGTTTACATTGAAAAGACCAAAGCGCGGCAATATTTCAAAATGATTTCTATGGGTAGCCCACAGTCGATTCCGTCTGTCAATCACATCTGCAGCCGTGACTCTTCAAATTGGCAGACTATTAGAATAATTGGAAACCGGCAAGTCGCGTGACTTGGCACTCTCGTGGCACCCTAGTTTCAGAGCCTGACATTTAAGGCATTCGGCCTATTAGCAAAAATTATGAATGAAAAGAGTTTAGTCTGGCTGTAAGCCGATTATCATTAGCACGTTTGTGCGAACGTCGGTCTCTACTGTTGCTGGTGTCGCATTCCGGTCGTAATCTGAGGAGAAAACGTGCCGCGGCTCAGCTCTAATTATGAAATTAAATACAAATTACAAAATAAAATTAAAATTGCTTTGAAAATCTTCACGTGCCAACCAGCTTCAAGTACCAGCTGCTCATATTCTCGTTGCCTGGATTCTCAACCAGCTCCCACTCTCTGACATTAGCCAAAAAGCTTTGCCATTGTCCTTATCATATCAGTTGATCGTTCCTATAATAGCAGTCACCCACAAAAGTCTTAAGACATTGACTCATCTCTCTCTCTCTCTCTCTTTCTCTAGCTCAAATTGTGGGGGAAAAAAAAACATTATTCAATATTTAAAGTTGCTCACACTTCCTGCGGAACTGTCTCACGCTCGAATTGATCGATGACATTGGGCTCGGCTCTGGTGGCTGCTGGTTGCAATTCAACCCTCAGTTGGGTGGCTCTCAAGCGCTCAATGTGCCCACGCCACCACTTCGCATGATAAATTTAATTCCGCTTCTATTTTGATGGCACTTGTCAATTCAAATACTTTTGTCATTTTTGTTTTTGTTGTTGGCGAAGTGCTCTCGAGGCTGCAAAGTACCCGTCCTATCTTCATTGTATGCGCAAATGCTGCGAAAAGTTGAAGGATTTTGACGCTTTAGAATGCCGCCAAGGGAGGAAAAAGCTTCAGCCTTAATCATGACACCCATTAGAGTCGCGCACACCTGCAGGCAAATTAATGTATATGTTGCTACTGTTCTTGTTGGAGTTGGCGTTTTGGCTTGAGATGGCGAACATTCAAATACGCCCTTGGGCGTGTCAGCTTATCCCCATATGAAGTTGACGCAACTTATGCTAATGCTTATAAATATATAATTTATCCACATTTGCTTTTCAATATATGTATTATGTATATACTTATAATTTTTTTGTTTTCCAGCTTAAGTGAATTTTCTGTTGCGTTTCCTTTATCGATCAAAAATCGTATGCTTACTGTTGCATACTTCCAGGCAATATTTAATTAGCAAAATTATCTTATAGTCGATCAGAACTAAATAACTAATAACTAAAGCCTAACGCTCATTTGTACTATACCAATGCAAGCATCTAAAAATGCTAAACCTTGTCTTCAATTTAAACTGACCCCTAATATGGGACAGTTGGACAAAGTGCGATTTTATACCCAGGGGGCCAAGCTGCCCAAGGGTGGGCCACAGAAATGATGACTTAATATACAAAATCACAAAAGTGATGGATTTCTCTAGGGTGCTTTTTATTTGTCACAGACGCCGAGCTCCGGATGCTCGGCGCGCGTTTATTTCACGGTATTCTATGCAGTGTGGGTCAAACTGACAGCTGCCACTTGAGTGGAGGCCAACTACCCGTGGTTCCATGGGACAAGCTGTCCTCAGCGTTTATTAGTTATTAAGCGTGATTTATACGAGGACAAAAAACTGCAATCGGAGCCATGTTGTCGCTACAATTGGACTATAATTGCGCGTCTTAATGAGGTTTCCCTGCCGCGCGTCCAGGCCAGGCCAGGCCGGGGGTCTAGACAGCGTATGCGCCAGGACATCTGTGGTCACTTCATTAAAACGTGCGTGTAAAACAGTGAAAAAATTAAATGCAGCGACAACAAGACAGAAGACATGTTGTCCAAGAGGCACCGCTAATGGGCGGAAGTGGATCCTCGACAACGCAAACTGTCACGCGGCTGTCGAGCAGTCAATGTCATACAACACTTGCTCTGATTTTGTTTCAATTTACATATGGGAAAAGTGGCGGGCACGAATTCCTGTAAGCCCTACCACTCTCGGGCCAACCCCTTCCATCACAAATCTGACTGCAACAATATGCTCTGTCTTCAATTTGGCGTGTTGCCCTATCACAAATATTCTTTTTGTTGTCGTGAAAATTTTAAAAACTGAATGAGTTACCACCCCCCAGAAATGCGTTGCGCGACACCACTCGCCCCAGACGAGGTCCTTTTAGTCCCGGTGCTGCATGGCCATTTGACTTCGTACAAATTGAGCTGCCACTGTGCGCTTCTATTTGTTTATACTTATTTCATTTTCACACCACCCTCAATCATTTGAGTTTACTCAAATGCTCATCCCGTTCCTAGCGTTATCATCATCATCATCCACATTCTCATCATTGGCAACCATTTTTCGTTTGAACTTCGCCAGTCACTCGGGCTGCCTTCTCAGGTTACTTTGTTTTCCTTCGATCCATTGTTTGTTTTCATTTCCGTTTTACTTTTCGTTTCGTTTCGTTTTGTTTGTCGTTTTGAAAAATGTACTTTGCAGTTTTTTAATTCAATTGCGGACTGCCACAACCCCACAACTCCCTTGCGCAGTCACCCCTTTAAAGCGCCTTCCGTCTAACTCCCCCCTGCGGCTAATAACAGTGCCGTCATTTCCGCCACCGCTTGTCCTTTTCCGTGTCGGCAAATTATGGTTTAAAATTTTAACACAAATTTGTCAGCAATTGGCAATAGCCCTGCATAAGGTCCGAGGGGGTAACAATTTGGAAATGTTCTCTGCATTTAGATTAGTGCTGTTCGAACAGGCAGGAATCAGGAATCAAAGTAAGATATTAGTATAAGTTCTTTGTATCTATGCAAGTTCGAAGATGTAAGTAAGCGTTATTCGTTTCAAACCCTTTTAAAGAAAATGGAAATGGTTGAAAATGGTTAATATGGAAGAGAACCATAATCTTAGGCTTTGCTTGTCGTTGTTGGACTCATAACAAGTCGTAAATAGGCGTTTAACCATTTGATAGTTTTAGGAAGTAACCATACTTTGAAGCTAAATAATCATCAATGATAAGATTTCCTTGCAATCCATAATACAAAGTCTGTGCACACGTTAAAAAATGGGTGTTGAAATTGAAGCATTCACGTGTTAGAATTACATTTAATCCTTTTCGATATAATCTCACACGTGCGCACAGATTGTAGCCAGTGTTATGTCCCTTCCCTACAACTGCATCGTATTATAGGGGAGACAGTTGCGCTCTATTTGTCATTTTCATAATGGTCACAAAGTCAGCTCCAGCAACCGGAACGTGTCTGCGACATTATCTCTTACGGATTACCAGACGAAAGACGCACAGTACACGTGCTCTGAGAGTGCGAGAGCGGGTGTTAGAGATCGCTATCACATAATACACGAATATTTATGTAAATTTAAGACGTCGCATTAACAAAAGACAAATATCACGCCCTTCCACCCCTCTAAATCAAGCCGGAGTACTGCAAATGACACGTAAACCAAATCTTAAGAGTCTCTAAGTCCGTTGTCAGTTCGTATTGTGATTATTAAAAATAATCAAAAAATGTTAAGATCTATTTGTAATTTGTGTGCGGCACCTATGGAGCCTTAAGCCTAGCCTCATGGCAATTTGGGGTCGCGGTAGTGGGGAGTCAGCTGTCACTTCTAATTTGGGACCATCCAAGTTAAATTGATTGATTTATTTTGGCAATTATGTGCATTTGATTAAAAGTCCAACTGGAAGTCACGCAGCGTTCGCTAATAATATGCAGAGGATTCCCGTCCAGACACGGCCCTTCACACCCCCCACCCGATCATTCACGAGTCCAACTCCACATCCAACATCTATTGCCAGCTCTAAGAATAAAGGAAAACAGCAACAAAAAAAAAATAAAACAACATAAATCCCTGAAATATCCCACGGAGCTAGGGATTACATGGCCATGAATTGAAAACCAATTGCGCTTGGAATGAAAAATCACGCTAACAAACACAGCAGGGGGTGACGAGGGGACACTCGGTACGGTATGGCTTTGGGGCTGGGCTGCGCCTATGTCGCGATTTGGACAAGGGGATTTCTTTGTTTTGCCGGATTTTAATTTTGAGCAACGAATAAATTAAATCGACCGACAGTCGAAATAATTGCCGGAAATTGGAGACGTTGTTGATTTTTTTCGTAACAGTCACAAAAAAAAATCCCCCCGAGTTACACGCATAATAAGATTAAGATAATCAGAGAACTAACATTAGCGAAACTTCGCAGCTCATGCTGTATTTAGACCTTACTTTGACTAGTTTAAAGAATGTTTTCAAATATATTTCTCTGTTTTTGCTTATTATCGTATACCTTACTCCATTTCTGAATAGCAATCATGAGCCAACTTTCAATGCTGGCCATTCAGCAGTCAATTTATAGCCTACTCCCTCGATTATCAAACTGGCTCAGCAATTCGCATAAATCAAATTTGTCTAGTAATAAATTAAACAACTGATAATTATTACTTCTGGTTCTGTTTTCTCGCTAGCAATCAAAATATTTCACCTCATCCCGCACTAGCCACCCCAAAAGTCAATAAACTCATGCAGGCTCGCTCATATGCCTTCTCCTCGTTTCCTTGTCCACAAAGAAAAATGTAAATGAGTCTCTAGCGACTAATAAATTCCCAATTACACGTCGACTTGACCAAGAATCGCCAGCACATGAGGTCCCGAGGTTGACTCATAAAATTGTACAACAAAACCCTCCCCATCAGCAGCCACTGCTATCCTTATGGCTAGTCAATAAAATAAAAAGCATATATTTTTGACGCACAGAAACGACAAATTCATGCACTATTCCGTACCCAACGAGTGGATAGAGACCCCATTCCTTACTCAATTTCATTTCAATATTTTAACGCATTTTTGTAGTGGCCATCCAAGAAGAAATCATCAACTCCACAAATGGAAAATCATTCGGAAAACACGGAAAATCCCAATTATTTGCGCGCTTACATACGACACCCGAAATATCCATAACATAAGGGTCGAAGGGCAGACCTGCCCACTTGAACCAACGAACAATTATTGGTAGCGCTGATGGCACGAATATAAACATCTGTGACCTCGACAGCGAAGCGTGAAAGGTCTCTGGCAGTCGCATTTGTTCCGTCTGCCTCGTCAAGTGTAGAAGATTGATATACAGTGATATCAGATGTTTCAGGCATTCTTTTAACGATTCGTGTAATTGTAATTGAAACCATTATGTACATTAAAAATTGCGCCAAATGCGCCATAACATATTTTACTGTAAGAGGTACTAATATAATAATGTAGGACTCAAAAATCGAATAAACAATTTTATGAGTTATGGGATATAGTTTTTAATTTTAAATTAAACCTATCGTATTTTCACTTTTTATATAAGTTGCAAGTGTAGTTATGTATGTATATAACATGTAAGACAAGTTACTAATTATATATACAAAAGATTTAATCTGCAGTTCTGTGTGTACAAATACAAAAAGTCCAAGCACAAGGCCACATATATACACACTCACACACGCACACACACGCATATTTGTTGTGCCTCGTTAAAATTCCTACGAAATCACTGCAAAAAAAACAAAAAACAAACGAAATGTGTAACGACTTTTCAGACTCTTCTTCGTGTTTTATGATTATTCGTAACAATTTTTGGTAAGAGTGCATATGTGTTTGTGTACCACAGTTTCCCGGTCATTTTTGCGTGCAACACCCCTGGCTGTATCCCCATTGCCAACTTCTTTGTTCGTTTTTGCATACTTTATATACATAGTATATATTTGTGCAGAATTTATGTGCGCTATTGTTTTTATGGCATGCACCCATTTTTCCCATATGCCTCCAGATCCATTCCCATTTCCCTGCCCATGCCAATCTCCATTCCCATTTCGAAACGTTGAACGCAATCCAAGGTTGAAAGGCAACCAAAAAAAAAAAAAACAATGGTATCCTTGTTATATGCCCGTCATGACGATGGCTCTTAGGTTGAGCAGTGGGGAGTGAAAGGTTTAAGTATATGTGTGTGTTGCCTTTGCTGGCGCTTTTCTGCAAATTATGGCACATGAGGCAACAACACAGCAACAGCAATGGCATGCCTTGTATTCAGCATTATGCATGATCCTTTCGTCCTTATGCATATATACAACACGTCTATATAAACATTAATCTACCTATCTCTCTTTCTCTTCATATAGATTGGTTTATATATCTATGTATGGGGCTGAGTGTGTTGCCACTTAAGCTGCTTATGTGGCGAATACATAAAATAAAAAGAAAATCCTCGAATAACGAGCATTTCCTTCTGCCATATTTGCGTTATTTTATTATCATTTTCGTCGTCGTCATTCGCTTACACATACACACACACACACACACATACACAAACAAAATGGCGGCAGTTTTTGGTTGTGTTGTTTGAGTGGGTGTGCGCTTTTATATCTGTCAGATATGAGTTGCCATAAACAGAAATACATATGTACACAAGCTATACATACGTATCTCTCACTTTGTGTGTGTATGTGTGTGTGTGTGTTTGATACAAATCCAATTTCTGTGCGCCACAATAAAACTCAGCCCTGCTTTGTGGGCGGGGCAGCTGCTGCTGATAAGCAGGAAAATGGCGAACTGCCTTATGAGGCGATTTAACGGGATTCCATGTGCTGATTATAGGCATAAATATAAACCCCAAAGAAATTTAAATAAGCCGATAAACGAATCCAATACTAAGCCCCCAAAAGCTTTGCTCATTGTTGCCCCTTCTACTTTGGTTGCGGTGCTTGCATGCCAACGAGATACAAAACTTAAGACAAGCAACTGCTTTAATTAAAGTCAAAAGAAAGAACAAATAAAAGAAGTCGCCCAGGATCGCGCACCACATCCACGCATCGCTTGTTTATGACCCGCAGCGGGCACAGCGATCAGATACAATATCTTCACCTGACACGGTCGCAGCTTTGCCCGTTCTGAGCCAACAGCTTGCGGTTACGGTTGCGGTCGCAGTCGGGTCTGCCACTCGCCACGCGGTGACAATTTATGACGTACAACATTGGCGCGGTACAAGAACAGCAAACCAAAACAACGTCACGATGTGGTAGCCATCAGAGGCAGCAATGCAAATGCAAGTCCAAGTCCCTGGCAAATGGCCGCAGCGTTTATGAAAATCATAAACATTCGCCGACGGCCGCAAATGACAACTGAGCAACGAATATGCATTTTAATAAAATATCCTAAAAGCCTTATTAATCACAAAATGAGCAGTCGCGACTCGGCTCACCTTTCCGCTCCTTCGCTTCTACTGTAAGCCGCGAATTTTTATCCCAGCTCCATTCGGAGCGTTACCTTTCCTTCCTGGGAATAGACCTAATCGGGCAAATGTGTGAAGTTTCTTTTGCATATGTAAACCGTATGCTAATTGACTTCTTATCGACCAATAACGGTTTGTTTTGGCAGCTTCCTGTCTTATGTGCAACAACAAGAAAAAAGGTTTGTATAAAAGTGATTCCACCCAACGATTAGTTATAAGTATATGTCTAACTTAGTATGTATTTTTCTGTTTCTTTCTGTGCCAATCAAGTGCCAACTGTCAAATCATGCACTTAATTTTGAGTTTTTTGTCTAGACTTTAACAGCCGCAGGCGCAGTTGTTCATACTTGGGCAATTATGAAGGCGGAAGATTTTGCTTCAGCCTTAATTATGACAGTTGAAGGGCAGCCGAGACCCTTGTCAAAAAAAAAAAAAAAAGGTAACATATACGCCATGTACATGCATATTTAAGTTTGAAACTACCCAAGACAATGTTTTAGTTTCGTGGAATATATACATATATAATGGTTCGGACACATTTGAGTGCCAATTTAAAAGTCACACACATGATTCGAACTGTTGCGATTAAGCAGAAGATTTAAGTTGGAGCAAAAATAAAAAAAAAATGAGAAAGTGTGAAGAGAGGCAGCGATAAAGATGAATACAGAATATGCCTTGTCAGCAGCTTGTACCGCCTGCTGGTTTTATGGTCCTGAAATAAAAAATGAAATGAAAAGTAAATACCAAAAATGTAACCATAATCAACATGGCACATTGTGAGCGTCTCGCCCTTCGAGCAAACATTTAACGATAACACCCAAAGATATCAAAATCGAAATATCGTTAGACATCCAAGTCAAACGGCCCTCCGCCTCACTCCCTCCGCTCTCCGCATGCGTAAACTGCTTGACAAGCATAACAAACACAAAGTACACGAAGCACCCCAGCTAGCCTGGGTGTCTGGGACCCTGCCACGTTTTTATGGCGCTGAAAATCAACCCCCAAGTAAACCCAAAGCCAAGACCTATACCCATCGCACATTCAACATGGCGACGTTCGCTGTTCTGTTTCCTTTTGCTGGATATAAACGAAGTTTAGCAAATAAATTAAACCGTTGCGCCACACACCCCCCCCCCCTCCCCTCATACTTTCTTCCTACCCCCCACCATCGATTGGGTTGCAATATATCGCGTACGTGCCGGCATGCCATAAATATGTGCGTCTGTGTGGGAGCGAACAAAAATTATATTTTTGTTTGTATTTGCAACAATTTATTTTGCGTACCCACCCACAACACAAACAAAATATTTTTCCAGCCTAGCCTAGCCACAGGAACTTGGGCACATATTAAGATTGCAAATAGGAACTCGCTCCTATTTTCCATATGCTAGTTATAATACGACTTAGTAGAGTGCCTGGGCTGTGGCACCTGGCGCCTGACCAAATGCAAATTTGATGCAAACTAAAAGCAAAGCCAAAAACTTACATCAGCTCCCTCTCATAAATTGCATCGAAATGATGCGGATAGAAGGTGTATGAATGTCAAATTTAAACTACAGTTAAAAATAAAAGGTATTGGCATAATTTAGAACCTTTTACACATGTTCATAATTTCGTTATTGAATACCAGAACTTATTTGGCCTTCTTTCTTGCCTAAAACACTTTTAAGGAAAATTCACAAGTGAACGCTGGAAAACCCCTTTCAATTATTTAAAAACAAATAAAATTATTTATTTATTCCGTACCTTAAGTGTCTTGGAGTATAAGTAACCAATGTATTGTTTGAATGAAAAGTATGTAGTTTTATTTATTGTAGGGAATTGGGAAATACTCCAACACCTAAGTAAATAGTAGGAAACAGTCTAGAATACGAAAAGCATGAGAAGCCTTAAGCACAAGGAGAGGGAAAAAAGGGGACACAAAAAAACTTAGCACAAAAAGCAAACCAACCAAAATTTAAAATGTGAAAACTTTGCCGGTAGTTGTTGAAATTGGAAAATGGAAAACTGCGAGCGAACCGCAGTCAACAGAGCCAAAGAGCTAAGAGATAGAACAAAGTCGTCTGCGGCATTCTTGCCATACAGAAAGAAGGGCCCAAAAGGTGCAAACATGACGAAGATACGGGATACGGGCAAATGGAGGACTTGATGTTATTATGTATGTATGTATTTATGTATGTAAGTACAGCTGCCGCTGAGATTTTCTTTGTGGCTTCGCCTTCTTTTGATAAACCATTTTCATTTTCCAACATTGTGCACACTAAAGTGCGCTGCAGGTGAGGGCACACTCGGTCGCCATTCTGAGCAAACTTCAAAGGGCTCCAGTGGTGAACCAAACCCTAAGGATTTGAGTTTGGGCGCCATTTTAGATTTGCGGTAAGTTCGTTGACGCCCACAAGCCGTTGTGCCAAGCAATGTTATGAAATATGATGAAATATGAAATGATATTCCACCCTAAGCCCTATACTGCTGGCACTGCTTTTGCGCAATCGCAAGGTATCATCAGAGCCAGAAACATTTTGACTACTTGGACGACATGCCAATCAAATTGCGGCATAGCAAATATTATCACAACAATGCCACAAAATGATGTCCGTTCAATACGCAGCTCTGGCCATCGACTCATCAATCAAACGCACTCAGAAGCTCAACCAATCATCCAATCATCCGGCTATCCAATCACCCAATCGCTCAGGCGTAATGTTCACTACGCAGCCACAGAAACAACAATTTTCCAATTAAGCGACCAAAAATTTGAGCATATGATGATTATTGACGATAAGAGCTCGAAGGAGCTTCAACACACACGCGCAAAATGTGCAAATAAATCGTACGATTGTTTTCGCTCTACCGTCTCCCCAGCACGCTTCGACTATCTACGAGTATTGAAACTAAAAGTTATCTGCGGCCAAGCCAAAACAAAGAAACTTTCATTTCCAATTTTCTTGATGTATTAAATTATTTACGCCCTCTTGAGCACAGGATTTCGTGTGCGTGGCTGCCTTACAACTATGAGATGATGTGTTTTTATGGTATACTAGGTACATACATTCAACAATATAAAAGCATGGATATTTATCTTATTTTAATGCCTTTTCGCAAAATACTTTGGGGGTTTTTTTTGTGAAAATGTGTGAACAGCCGACGAATTCGGCATATTCCTAAGAATAAGTGTGTACATGTACATATATGTATATACATATAAATACAAATTAACGTGAACTTGTTTTATTTTTCCAATTAAGCACCCTAATTAGACTAGTTTCCATAGAATAACTCAGACGGACATGGTTATCAGAAAAAAAGGAAATGTCTTCCTCTACGCGTTGCACTTTACTTTCGATCAAATATATTAACCTCTGCAAGGACATAAAAATCATATTTTTTTTAAACTCAACTCAGATAAATACTTAGTGTACCACTTATGCATACATTCGCATTTGAGACAAACGTATTTGTGGATTGTAACGAATAAAAGGCAACTATTTTGGCAGTCGAAAGTGTCTCCAACACTTTTCACTCCATATACAGTAATAAGTGTCACCAGTTGGCAATCATCTAGATTCTCTCCCCGGGGGCCGCTTTCATCTGCGCATACCAGACTCATAAGATATTTTCGTGCATGATTTTTACAGTCGGTGCGCAAGCTGCCAGCGAAAAGAAAATTTCTTAACTGTACTCAACTCAATTTCACCCATTGGGCCACTGCACCAAATGTGCAGCCAGCTCACAGCATCGTCGCTTATGCAGTGGCTGTATGATTGGGCTAACCTAACCGATTCACTGCAAGCTTCTATCCTCATTCATATGTATTGTTGTCTGTGGCATTACGAACAGCAACGATAGGAGGGACCATGGCTAGCTGCATGGAAGTTTAATTATGTTATGGCACGCATCATAAAAATGCATTGGATTTTCATGACGATCGCCCATTGCACTTCGACGTAGTTTACCGTTTTGATTTGTTGGTTTCAAAAGTTGTTAGCTATATCTGGCTTTTTGTAGTATCGGTCCGAATTCAGATTCGTTATAGTAGTAGTCTGAAAAACTGCCCAAATTTAGATTTATCATTTTTAAAATCAAACTTTAACTTAGACTGAGATCTATGTTTGAGACTTTCGCATATTCGGATATTCAGGTCTATTCCAAATAGATTTACGCCAGCGAGAGGAGCAAGAGAAGTTGAAAAGTGTAACTATCTGGTGGCCAGCGGAATCAGTGCACCAGCACGAAGGCGATCTGAGCATGAATGAACACCAGCATCCCATCCATGGCTGAGCAAATAACGAATACATGTCAGGCCATAACACCAACGCCGATTATACCGTTTAAAGAAAACGCAAATTCGAAAAACGCATAAAACAAAATATGGCTAATTTTAAATTGGAAAACACCAGTGGCTGCCACAGTTTAAGCCATTTAAAAACTCCAGCCCCTGCGGCAGACTCCTCCCGTTGACGCACGCCAATTCTTTCCATTCGAATGCCCAGCAAATGGGCAATTTATAAAAGCAACGGGCGAGCAGCGTTTTCGCTGGAGTAGCATTCGAAGATCGCTAGCGTTTGGTAGCAAGTGGAGTGGATTTGCAGCGGGATATTAATTAGATACATCTTAAGACGCCAACGCCACAACAATGACGCGTCTCGAGTGGTTGCTGCTCCTGGCGTGTGCCGCCAACATTGGAGCTGGCGTCCAGGCTGCCACTACCAAAATGCAGCGACCGCGCCGGCATAGCATCGCAGATCCTTCCCCAGCCTTGGCAAGCACCAGCGATTGGGGACTGGGACCAGAGCTAACATTGGCTCGACGTGTCTACGAAGAATGTCAGGAGAAAAACGACTTTATTGGATGTCTAAAGAAGAAAGCGCTGCAAGCCCTATCGCGTGCTTTGGACCAGGACAGCATTAAAATCGTGGACGGTCTGGTGCTTGAGAAGCAGAACCAAAGCGAGACCGACAGCGTCATCGGTTCGCTCACCGATGCCCGGCAATTTGGTAACCTGGCGCCCCTCGATCGCGCTCTGCTAGCCAAAGCCGACAAACTAATGCGCACGCATGCGCTGAAGATCGATATGGACTTGGATTTGGATGTGGGCGTAGGTCGCGAGCATAAGAAAAAGAAGCAAAAAGATGGTGGACACATCAAATATGTGATTGCTGCGCTGCTAACAGCAATGGGCATTGCCGGACCACTTGGCCTGAAGGCGCTGGCCGCTATTGCCGGCAAGGCGCTGGTAATCAGTAAAGTGGCCCTCACCATAGCGGGCATAATAGCGCTTAAGAAGCTCTTTTCACATGATCACAGCGAAGAGACCAGCTTCCAAGTGCATGCCGGCGAGCACAACAGGTAAATCTGATTCCCGCCAGCAGCAAGAATCGCAAATCAATCTTAACCAAAACTTTCAGACGCAACACCTATGTCATCCGGCCCGTCTCAAAAACAAATGCCGGCGTAGGCGTTACAGCTGCCGGCGGAAGCTCCCCAGTGGATCCATATCGGTATTACTACGAGTATCATCAGCAGTAGACAAAGAGCTCCAGTCGTTATTCAAGTTTCGTGTGCGTATGGTAGTGTGTGTACATGTATTAGTGCTTAAAAGTCGTTATTCGTCAAAGCCGATGCAGCTAAACTACCAAAGAACCCAGCCTAACCGAACGCAGCGAGGAACATCCTTGATATTCATGCGTATTGGACAGGCCCTAACATATATTGTAGCTTTATGTTTAAGTGTAATATATCTTAACATTAGGGAAATGGTGCACGACACATAGCACCCAGTTATTGTCAAGTGGTTTGCATAAAATAATAAAAAGTATTAAGTTTTGTAAACGCAAATTGAAATACATCCCAGATACCTACATCGATATAGACAATACGCAGTTTAACAAATCATAACCTTCAATGAAGAAATTCGATCTTCACATATATTTTCAAAGTACGTAATAAACTGATTGTTCTTTATATATATAAAGTCGACGCAATAGAAGCCAACAGGTATTGCGAGTATTTCCAGTTCTTTTTTTTTTTTTTTTTTTGGGAATTACGTCGAGTGCATGTAATTAAAACTGATTATTAGTAGCGAGCCGTCTGGCAACATAATAAATGTGTATTAGGATATAAAAGGTTATATGTAAAACATTGTTAAGTACCTGTTAATCGGAATCATCAGATACAACGTAGACTACTTTGCCTTTATTTCTGCGTCCCTTGTTATAGGCGTCCATAAGCCCTTGTGGTTCGTTCGATGAATTCTGTTCGAGGCAAAAAAAAAAAAAGAAATAGCGAGAATAAAATACAATATATCTAAATGAGCTTACTCTTGTGTTAACGGACACATTCAATTTAGGCTTAGCGGGAGTGGTTGCTGCACTAGTAGACGCAGCAGTTCCTCGACCACGCGCGGCACCTACTCGACTAGCACCGCGCCCAGAAGCCTTGGCAGTCGATGCCTTTGGCGCAAGGGACGAATTCCCATCGTTATTAATCGTCTTGCTGCCAGCAGCAGAAGCATATGCAGCTGTCTTTAGATCAGAAGCATCTAGCATTTTAAGTAGATCATCCGCCTTATAACGCAGCCTAAAATTCTCAAGTTCATCATTTATATTCTCAATAGAGGGCAGCGTTTCCATTAAATGTTCAACGGCCTTTTCATTGTAAAATCTGCAATTGAAATATTTACTGAAATTGCAAATTCGCTTATAGAGGAGTTAACAAACTTGAAAATATGATCGGCTGCATTATTGTCGGAGCGCTCAACCATGCGATAGGTAACCTCCGCTAACGCCTTTGAGTGTAGCAGCTTGAGCGGATGTTTATCCTTGACTTCCTCAAAATAACGATCTACCAATTCCTCGACGCGCGCCGTGTTGTCTACCTCCTAAAATAACAGTTTTGTTTTAAGGGCAACTTAAAGTAAAAGGATAGTTCTTTACCATTACGCGCTGCATAGCATCCCTGTCTACATTAATCTTATCCTTATTCGCTCGTTTGGTTAGCTTCTCAAACTTTACAACGTCCGCCACATTAGCAACACGTGTGCTAAACATTTGGCCAAATCGAATGGTATTAAACATGTGCGTCTCGTCAGTGTAACGCAGACGTAGACGTATCAGTGGCAGCGTCGGTTGTTTTGGGTGTCCCGTGAGCAAGCTTTTGGCCTCCTCGATCATGGCTTCGACACGGTTTTTGGCGAAATCGCATACCTTTATAGAGGCATCGCCCTGCTTTAGATTCAATTTTGTAGCATAGCTATCAATATCAATCGAATCAAATATGAAGGGGCGCACAGTTTGCAGCGGCAGTGGCTTGAGATGAAACTTAGTTTTGTATATCTCCAGTAGACCCACGTGCTTTTTAATCGACTCTCCCTTAGCCAGGGAGGTGGCCACCGAAGAGCCCGGCTGGGAAACGTAAAAATCACGCAACGCATTCACTTCAGGATCAATGCGGCAGTCGTGTTCGTGACCCCAAATAATTAAGTTTAAAAACGCAGGCAAAAGCTCCTCGGGCAGATAGTTCTTGGGTCCACGATCTGCGCGGTTCTGGTGCACAACCATCAAATGGAACCAATCTTCCTCAGACTCTTTGGGACAATTGATGGTCACTTGAAAGTCCGTGAAGATGCGCACCAAGCGAGCGTCATGAATGTGACTTAGTCCATACAGTGCCAACTTGGTTTCGCCCTTACGCATGAGAATCGGACTAATCTCCAACTGAGTAAGATCAGTCCAGCGTCCAAAGTAGTTCACCAAGCCCGTTGAGCTAAGCAAATCTAAGGAGCTCAATCGACCGAAACCACTGGGATCGTCATGATTGCCGTGTATAGAAAACACTGGTATGGAAATATTCAGATTTGGATCCTCATAGTTAACCGACTGGTTAACAGCATTGTGGAAGCAATGTGACTGATCACTTAATATCTCCAACGATACGGGCTTGTCCCCAAAAGTATAGCGCCTCAGCAATTCAATGCATCTGAAAGTAAGTATAATGTTTATTTAAATATTGAAATTCTATCAATAGTGTTCACTCACTTGTACATCGAATTTTGGCTAGGCACTGAATCGTGAAATAAGTCACCTCCTAGCAATATCATGTCCACATCCTCGGACACTGCCAGTTCCAGTATTTCCTCAAAGGCCGTAAAACTATCTTCGCCGCGTACCGTGTCCTTCTCAGCGTAGCCCAAATGATTGTCAGTGGCTACCATTATGCGTATTATATTGTCGACATCCTTTTCAGCTGTATCGGTGTCCGCCATGTTTATAATGCTTAATATTTGTTTAAAATGTTGACTTTCTGCCCTTCCACAAATGAGAATTTCACAACTAACGCGCCCGTGCCGGTTGTTATCGATAGACAAAAAAAACAGCTGCCCGTGCAGCTTATTATCGATACACAAAAAATCAGCTGCCCGTGCAGCATATTATCGATACACAAAAACTCAGCTGTGCTCTTTTCTCAAACGCAAAGTAGGAAAGGCTGTGTAAATTTTAATATAAACTTCAGCACGTCACTTTTATGTTCTATTTTAAAGGGGTATATGCATCGTTTAGAGCTTGTATGCCACATTTGTAATGCTTAAAATTCCATTTTAAAAGTTTGCTTTAGGTTATTCGACAAATAAAGACATTCACAATTTTTGCGCGGGCTGGCGTACATGGATTTTACCGTTTTTCACGAGCACAGCGCATGGCAGCGCAGCTTAAATTTTAATATAAATTTTAGCTAAATATAATGCACTTTTCGATTATTAGTTCTATAGAAAGCGTTGATTATAGCGGTCTCACTTTAAAAAGTTTATATTTTTCGCGCGAACCCCGATGCAATGTGCTGCATCCCACCTCCCGCCCAACCGACCGAGGGGCGCAGTCGTGTAACGTACGACACGAACCGCGTAGACACTTCACCAACACGAACACTACAGTAACTGCGCGCGCTGCCCGTTATAAATTTACCGTTTTACCGAAAATCAACTTTTTCCTTAAGAAATCGCGTTGTTTAAGCAATGTTTTTCACTTTTAGGGACAATTGTTAATGTTTAACTATTGTAATTTATAGTTTGTCTGCCATATTTATAAATTTTAAAAGATTGTTATTTAAAAGACACTCAAAAATAAAAATATTACAACTGTTCCGCGTGTTGCAGCGTTCTGATCGACTACCAAATAACAGTGCTGATTTTTCACAAATATAAAGCATGGCAACGCTGCTCAATGCTGAGATGCCACCAATCCAAGTTTAGTGAATTGTTTAAATTTGTAGATAATGTTCTTTCGATTAAATGTTGTGCTTTTAACTCATTACACCATAGTTTATTAATTAAAACCACTTTCATTCGTATACAACCAATATGCCAATTAAATTGCTTAGAGGCCAAAAGGAAACCGCGCGCACTTAGCAGGGCACAAATGGTTTGTTCACAAACACAAAATATGGCAGCGCTGGTTAAATTTTAATATGATCTGGTCAAACGTGAGCTGCACCTAATGCATTATTCGTGAATTAAGTATGTAGTTTATACTAAATGTTGTGCTTATATTTAATTTTATGGTTCATAAACATAAACTTATTGCTGTGTCTGCTTAAATTTGTCTGAAGTGTATTACGGAAAAATAAATTTAGTAGTTAATTTGTCGCAAAGTTTTTAAGCGCGCAATTTGCAAAAAAAAGTGCATACAAAGTACGGCAGCGCTTCAATTTTGGAGGCTGCTCCATCTAAAGTGTATATTTTTTTTATTTTGTTCGTGTGTTTTTTGTGTAGTTTGTATTAAGTGTTGTGTCTGCACTGAATACCAATTAAATGTATTAGTGAAATGTAAGTTTAATCATTCAAAAGCAATATATGCAGTAGTTGGTACGGCGTAAAATTTGTAGCCGCGCGCAATTTGCAAAAAAAAGATGGCAGGCTCATATAAAGTATGGCAGCGCTGCTTAAATTTGGAGGGAGCTCCATCTACAATTTTCCTGTTTTTTTTTAATTTTTTTTTTCGTGTGCTTATAAAGGTGCTGTTAGCATTCAATTTCGCAAAGTGTTTTTTATGCAAATTAAGTTTAATCATTCAAAAGCAATATATGCATTAGCTGGTATGTTGTGAAATTCTTAGGAGCGCGCAATTTGCCAAAAAAAGATGGCAGCGCTGCTTAAATTTGGAGGGAGCTTCATCTACAATTGCTTTTTTTTAATTGTTTTTTTCGTGTACTTAGTTAGTGTATTTAGTGTTGTGTTTGCATTCAATTGCATTAAAAATTTATTAATGAAAAATAAGTTAAATCATTCAAAAGTGATATATGCAGTAGTTGGAATGTCGTGAAATTTCGAAGCGCGCGCAATTCGCAAAAAAAAAAATGGCTTGTTCGTACGGTTGCGCGCTTCTTAAATTAAAAATGGAGCTCCATTTGCATTTTTTTTGTTAATTTTTGTTGTGTGCTTGTCTAGTGCTGTGTTTGCATTAAATAAACAAAAAGTTGATGCAAAATAAGTTTAATCATACAAAAGCAATGTCTTCAAATACTAAAGCGCGCGCAACTGACGGCAACTGCGTACGTATGTAAGTACCGTTTCTTTTTCGTCTATATGTATACATATGGTATTAATACAATCATATATTTCCAATCAGATTGCCTTTCATTTAAATGTAGCGCTTTGAGTACCAAGGTATAAACTTTCTTTCGCCGAACGTTGCACAATTTTTTGTTTGAAAAGATTTGTGAAATACGAATTACATTATTTATTTCGATTGTAGTCTTAATCTCCAGTAAAATATCGCTTGTACCATTCAAAATATTTTCTATTTGTAACAATTTAAGTAGTTAATTGTTCTAAGAAAGCGGACAGTATACAGCTTTTAGGTCATATATACACCTGTACGGTGTATTGTGCACTCTTATTCGTATCAGTTCAAAATTGAATGTTTAACCATTCCAATCACAGCCTTCTGCTCGCTTTAGTTAAATCTGATCAATCCAGATATGGCATTATAACTTCATTGATAACTTTCTTGTTGGTGTGCCACGAGAGATGATGCACAAAGGGCTTGACAATAATTATTAGTCGTTCGTCTTCCAATAAGGTTTTCAGGCCGATGGAGTCATTCATGTATATTGTTCGCTTATAAAACGGGACCACATCCAATGATTCATTAAAATAGCTAAAATGGCTGCAAATCAAATGATTCACTATGGTTCACTATGTTAATCATATCAAATATTTTACCTGGACTGCCAAGGCGTAATAACGTCATCATTGGGTCCTCCGATTAGAACTAGTTTATCAAGCCGTTCCATGCCCATTTTAAATGATGTTGAATTGGAGCTCAACCTCTCATTATTAATCAATGGCAAGAATTCGCTATATTTCATATATAATTCTTGCTTATGCGGATCGTTCCAGTAGCCACCCACGGATGTGTGTTGACCCACCCTAGAGTAAAATAGTTCAAAGGCCGTCTTCGCCGCAAGATCCGGAAAGATTAGGTGCAAGAAGCTAGCTGCAAAGATAAGACAACTTAGTGCATCTAACTCTAAATAACTGATCCCATATAAGTATGTTTATTGTGTGTCATGTTTATTTTACTTCCGTATTGACCCGCTTGGGGTGATGATAACGATATAAAGGTTTTCACATTGTGATTGGGTAGACTTTGTATTGCCGCCCTTGCCAAGAGTCCTCCCTGAGAGTAGCCTGTGTAGAATTCAAAATGCACTTACACATATATTTATATATATACATATCTAATGAAAACATACCTAACACGATGATCCCTTCTGGATGTAGCTTTCCGATTTGACCTATGGTAAATCAAATTAATAAATAGAACTGTTTTAGCGGTACGTTCGCTTACCTATGTAGTCCCTGATCTGTTCCACTTGCCACCAGGCATTCTCCAGGCTGTACCAACCACTGAACTTATCACAATTGTATACAACTGTACCCGGATGCAGCTAAATAGAAAAAAAATGAAAATGCAGGAAATCTTTTATTGCGTTGTCGGGTTGACTTTGAACTCGCCATAGGGGGCATAAACAATAACAAAGAAAGGTCTCACTTACCTTCTCGATATGTCGCACCAGAAGCGTCATAGATTCGGCTCCCGACAGTATACCATGGATTATTACTACTGGTCTGTATGCCAGAGATCCAATAAAGTACATGCACACAATTAGCAAGTACTTAATCCGCATTTTAGCTTTGCAAATAATATGCGTCTAAACAAACACAGTCTGCAAATATTTTATTTACATACGCAACAAAACATGCTGTTAACTGAGGAGCAACATTAACATACTGTTAACGGAGGAGCATATATATTTTATGTTAGCCAACTGTATCAAACCAAAATTGGTATGCAGCTCAGGCAAAATTTCAAAGGACAATATATTAACCATGATAATAAAACTTGTTTCTGTAGTTTAAATATCACATATGTTGTGCATGAGAGATTAAAAATAAGCACGCTTTATGTTATTTTTCAGGCTTTTATGTCAAAAAGTAATTAAATAATTTTCATGTGATCATATAAAAAGTTGTAAGTTATTGTTATGCTCATTTATTCATTTCATTCAACTTACAAGAAATTTATGTACTTTGCACTATTGAATCTCTTCTTAACTTTAGATCTAGGTGCGGCAAACAATTTAATACATGTCTCTATTGTTACATTTTCATATAAGAAAACTCATCTAAACATTTCGGGGTAGCTTAGATATTATGCTTTCACTTTTACAATGCGTCATTAAATTACGATTTCAGGGTTAAATATAAGGTATATCAAATTTGAAAACATTTAACAGATGAGGCCAGTGTGGTCTGCCATATAAGGGATTTACTTTTATGTAATTCTGAAGCTGTTTTAACATTATTACTAGTAATAGAAATCCTCGACCAGGCCGGGCGATGCTTCAGCATTGACTGCCAGCAAACTTCACCCTGCCACCTCCTCGCTGACAAAGTCCAGCTTGACAACCTCTGCGGGAAGGCACTCCTCAACGTCAACCTCATTCTCCTGCACGTTGATGCGATTAAGAGTCATCGATACATCGGGCCCACACTTCAGGCCCGCATTTGTTGCTGTTGTTGGTGTGGATGTGGTGCTGACAACATCGTCGGCAACCACAACGGCGCCAACTGCTGCACTTGGCGACAATACTGTGGTGGCGGCAGGCACAATAATCTGTTGTGTCGCAGACGTTGCCACGACTGCGTGAGGTTGCTGCTGCTGTTGTTGCGGCTGTTGCACCGTCACGGCTGTCGTTGATGTGGGTTGCTGTATGATGATGTTTTCTGTGATGGTTGGTGCATTGGCAGCTGCAGCTGCCTGTGCAGCAGCCAGGGCGGCGGCCTTTTGCTGTTGCATTTGCTGAAACTGTTTGATAGTAACAGTTGTCGTTGTTGTCTGTGGCTGCAATATGATCTGCTTGGTTTGCTGCTGCGGCTGCGGCTGTTGTTGTATGATGTGTGACTTGAATACGTGATGTTGCTGGACAATGGGCAATTGCTGAACTGTTTGTATGACGTGTTGCACCTGCTGAACGGGCACCTGTTTTGCCGGTATACCAGCATCCTCGAACGCCTTCTTCTTTAGAGCTTGTCTAATTTGGGAGCTGCAAGGAGAAAGCAAAGATTCTGCTTGAACAACTGTGCTAGGCTAGGTCATGTTCTCTCGCTATGGTTTGACTTACACTGTGCGATTTTTAATGCTTAAACTGATTTTACTCAGATCGTCCGAAAAGCGCATTATGGACGAGTGTAACATGTCGATTTCCTCGTCTGTCCATTTACTGTGCGCGTGGCATAGCGAGGGAACATGAAATCAGTTTGGGGTTTATTAGCGCAGCTTCTCCTATGTTATTGCAGCCGACTCTCACTTACCCGGACGGAGATTCCGCATTTGGATGTAATTGCATTGTCAAATCGCCGAGCCTGCTGAATGCTTGACCCGCTGCCGTGAAAATCTCCCCAACCTGCGCAGACAATTGGACAAAATTTTAGATGCATTTGTGGCAGCTGTTGTTCGTGCTTGCATGCGTTGCAAATTCAAAACAAACGCGCCTTCTCGCCCCATAAAGCAAACAAATTTCGCTAACATTCGTTGCCGAAGGAGTGAGACGAACTGACAGAGGCGCACAGCCGACAATTTTCCGAACAAATAAAATGCCGCTTTGTGATTTAGAAAGCCGCTTGAGACGCAACCAATTAGCTGCGACTGAATTAAACATACCTTTGTTGCCGAATTCATGGCCCACTTAAGCAGAATAACTTTTTTTAATACAAGATTTAATATAAGTGTGGTGGTCGAACGATAGACGCCCGATATCTTATCACTGCAACCCTTAAACTCGAAATTAATCGCATTTTGTTATCGCTACTATTTACAAATCGCTTTTCCTTGTTTCCATCAGACACATCTGCATCTCAGTCGAGATGTGTTCATTTGAAAATAATGCTCGACATGCGCGCCTTAATAAATTTGTTTAAATTATGTCCCTTTTATTTTCAAGGCAACTTAATGCATGCTAGATTGTCGATGGGCACCGTCTGTGGCTCTCCTGCCTTCTTTATCTCCCGCTCTTACCTCTTTCTATTCTATATTCATTTTGAAATTTAACAGCTTTAATAAACACAATAAAATATATATACACATCACTTAACCAATAAACATTACAATGCTGGGAAAAAACAGCTTTAATAAACAAAATTAAATATATACACACATCACTTAATCACTAAACGTTATAATACCAGGGGGAAGCAGTTGACTTATTTAGAGGATGCTGGAACGTCGGTGCCAGCGATTTGCCGCAGCTCATTATTTTCATCTCGGCGCATTTTAAGTGCTCTTTTGGCGAACTCATATTTATTGGTGAGGGTACGAATTTCTTTCTTCTGCGACTCCAATTGTGACTGGAATCATTACAAATTTGAATTAAGGCTGATGTGAATTTGACACGTGAAGAAACATACCTTAAGTGCAATAATTTGACCAGCAGTCTGGGATGAAATGTTGTTGTTGTTTTCATTCAGTTCTCTCTCTAATTCTCTAATTTTATTATAACGATAGCGACATAGTTGCAAAGAGTCATTGTATTTCTCATTGGTTTTTCTTATAATCGTCTCCAAGTCGGAATCCGTTTGCGTCTCAACAGTTGTCTGCTTGGCCGAAACTGTGCACTGGGCACTGGCCGTGATGGCGGCAGATGCTGAATATGCTTGCACCTTGTTCATAAGATCTATGTTCTTTTGCTTCAGGCGCTTGATTTCATCACGCGCCTTGGCCTGCTCCTCCTGGATACGTCTTTTTAAGATGGCTGTCTCCTCCTTGAGCGGATGGTTCTTTAATTCAAAGTTCAATGCAGTCACCATACTCTCCCGTATGAACAGCTCGCGTTGGCAATCCTGCAGCTTCCGATCGAGCTCAGCACAGTTACAATTATCATCTGAATGTGAAGTATTATTAATTGATTAATTTGGGTTAAAGTAATTGCTAGGTTTTGTACCCACCTACGGGATCTGTCATGCATGACACATGGCGCGTATCATTCCAATAAGACTGTCGACGTCGCTCGTCGTGTGTGCTTATTCTTCGATTTCTTCGCACCTCAGACTCCAAGCTTAAGGATTTCTATTAGCAAAGTTAACCAATTAGTTATGATTAGGGTAATTGTAAGCTTTACCAAAGAACCTACCCTAGGCTGGTTAGGATCACGATCCAAACTCTTTCTGGCAAGGGGAGAAGTATTTGAAGCATTTGATTCAAAAGAATTATTGCTGTTCCTCAAATCGGTCTCCACCTTCTTGAGTATCTCATTGGTCGTGCATAGTTTTTCCTCCAAGTTCCGTTTGTCCTCCAGGAGACTCGAAATGGTACCATCTAGCCGAATTCGTTCAACAAGGAAGTTGGCTTTGTTGGTTTTCTGTAAGAACGATTATTAGATATAAGTTTAAAAGTATATTTATTTTATGGTTACCTACCACTACAGAGCATAGTCTATCAACTTCCTGTTGCAACGTTTTAATTTGAGTTCGCAATTCGTCAGCATTTCTATTGGCTTCCGTGGTAGCAGCTGCTAGGCGATCCTCCAATTGAGCAGAAGCCACTTTCTGTTGCTGCAAGGCTGCGCTCAGACTCTCAGAAGTGGTTTCCTTGTCTTCTATCTTGGATTGCAGTTCAGCATTGCTCTTTTGAAGTTGGGCATTGTGTTCACGTTCCTTTTCCAAAAGATTTTGCAAGTTCAACACATTCTTCAGTTTGACTGTGAGCTTGTGGTTTGTTTCTTCCAGCTCCACTTTTTGAGACAGCAATGAGTCCAGTTTTAACTGTAGCTCGTTCTTTGAGCCTTGTAACTCATTCAAATTCTGTTCAAATTGGTGCGCCTGTTCGAGTATTGTTGCCTCCACTTCTTTTAGCTTTTCTGTCAAGCTGGACTGCTCGGAGCAGGCGCTGCTCTTGAGACGCAAGGTTGTCTCCAATTCTGATTGCAGTTGTTGAGTTGTAGCCCGCTGAGTTGTTAACTCAGTTTGAGCCTGCAACAATTCGCTTTCGAGATTTTCCACTTTCTGAGCCAAATTCTTATTGAGATCGTTCGCTTCGGACAGAAGCAATTTGATTTGTCTATGATCGTCCACAAGCTTATCAAAATCTACAGCCCTGAGTGTTGCCTGCTTTAACTTTACTGCTAGATCCTCAATCTTGTTATTCAATGTTTCGACTTTTCCCAAATATTCAGTTTTCTCGGCAGCATTGGCTTCCAGTTCAGCGCCCAACTGTTGCACCAAGCTTGCTTGCTGTTGCCACTTCTGTTGCTCTGCTTGCAGGTCATTAGTTAAGCGTTTTATTGTCAGTTTGCTTTCATCAACGGCAAACTGTAATGAGCTCTTCTCTTGCTTAAGACAGTCTAAGCCTAGCTGATGCTTACTCTTGAGCTCTTCGTACTCCTGCATTTGCATTTCGTATTTCTCATGCAGTTCTTGGAACTTTTGATTCGAAGACGTAATCATTTCGTGATCTTTCTCTTCGTCCTTTTGCTGGTTGTTCAATTTAGCTTGTATTTGCTGCACTAGCTTTTGGCTTTCGTCATATAATGATTCCAGCTCGTGTTTTTCTTTAACCAATTGTTCATTCGCTGATTTGACAGATAACAGCTCTGACTCATTGTCAGCACAAAGTTTGTTACAACGCTCCTCGGACGAGGACAATTGCTTTTGCAGCTTTTCTAAAGTGGTTTCGTAGCGATCCTTGCTTTCCTCCCATTCAATATTGTATTTGCGCATATTGCTTCGATACTCAGTCTCGCTGATCTCCATTTTTTGTAAGTACTCGAGCTTGACATTGTCAAGGTGATCTTTATTCTGCATCTCCTTCAACTCGAACTCCTTCTTGGCGTTATCAAATGCGATTTGCAAATCGTTAAGACGTTTCTCGTATTGCTCCTTGGAGCACTCTACTTCTACCGCCGACGCCAGGCGCTGTTTAAAGATTTCAACCATTTCCTCAGCCTTGATGCTACGTTCCAGCAACTGCGCATTGGATTCTTGGAGTTTATCGATTCGATTCGCATCGTCCGTCAATTTGGAAGCCTGTCTATCGAGAAGCTGTTGGTTTTGCCGGGCATTCGCTCGCAGCTCCACTTGCAGCACATCCATAGACATGCAGCGTTCATTTAACTCCTGTAACTCGGACTGAATCTTTTCGATAAAGTCATCCTTCTGGTGAATTTGAGCCTGCAGCCCATTGAGTTCTGCATTCAAATCAGACAATCTGGTTTTAAGCGCATCTATTTCTTGCTGGGGCACGCTGTCGTCGCTCATCAGAGTTTGTGTACTATTGGACATGAGCAGACTCTCATTGATGGTGTTCTCTTTGACCTTCTCCTGCAACTCCTCGCAGACCATAGTCATTTCGGCGTGCTGCTTCTCGAGCGATTCGATTTGCCGCTGATAGTCCTCCACTTTGTTGACTATCACTGACTTTTCCAGTAGCGCCGACTCCAAATTAGTCATTTGTTCACGCATCTCGTTAATTGTGCTTTCGGTGGCATCTATGAGCGTATTTTTCTCGGCAACTTCACTTTCTAGCCTAGCAATATGTGCAAGCAGCTGTTGTGTTCTCTGCTCGTTTTCTTCTGCGCTTTTTGTGGCCACCTGTTGCTGCTGCAGTTCCTCTTGCAGCGCACTGCACTGATCCCGCAAGCTATCACCGTCTTGCATGCTCTCAATTAACTGAATGGATAAAACCTCGTATTCGCGTTGCATCTCGCCATATTTGGCCTCCAATTGGGCTAGCTTCTCCATCAGCTCCTCATTGTGCGCCTTCAATCGCTCGACCATCGTTGCCTTCTCGTTGCTATCTGAATTTGTCGTCTGCATGAGCGTTTGTTGTATCTGCTCGAAAGATTCTTTTAATGTGCTGATTTCTTGCTGCAAGCTAACATTTTGGCTTTGCAGCTTCTTATGTTGATCCTCCGTGGCTGCTGATGTGCGTTCAAGAGTCTCATAATCCTGCTGCAGTTTCTTGTACTTTTCTTGAATGGCATCATACTCCGCCTGCATGCTTTGTATGATCTGGTCGTGGCGCTGTTGCGCGTTCTCCAGATCGTCGCATTTCTCCTGCAGCAAACCCTTGGCTTCCTCAGCAGAAATAACATCGCGGCTCAGACGGTCGTACAGCTCCGACTTTTCAGCCATATCACTAGTCATCTGCTTGTAGGCGTTCTGCACGCTCTCCAGCTGTGCACGCGTGTTGGCGATTTCTGAACGCAGTTGCTCGCATTTACAGTCAATGGACTGTGCAGCGTCACCATTGGGCGACTCCTTCTTGTACTCCTGCAACAGGCGTTCCAGGTCTATACACTTATCACAGATACGCTCGCAGCTGGTTTCAAGTTCGGGACACATGGAACGCATTTGATCCTCCTTACTGTTGCGCAGCACATCCTTGGACAATTGCTTGAGCGTCTTTTCCAAGTTGACAATGGCGTCTTCCTTTTCGGATAGCACCGATAGTAGCTCATTCTCTCGGAGCTTTGATTTCGTTTTATGGGTTTCAAACTGAAATTCCAAACCGACAGCAGAACGATTTTCCATCTCCAGCCTTTCAATCGTTTGCTTCAGCAACTTCAGCTCCTCTTCGTATGCCTCTATTTTTGTATCAGCTGTTTGCTTTGACTTGCCCAGAGCATCTACTTCGGCCTGAAGGGTTTCACAACTGGAATTTTTCAATTAAATTGGGGTAAATTAAACATTTATAGTTATGTATTATGTGAAAATGAAAATTTGTTATAAACCGATAGCGACAGTAAATACTTGCTTGCATTATCTATAAATAGTTTTAGGTTTTTGAGAAATGCACAACATAAGGAATAGTTGCAATCGGGTCCAACTTTTACGGAACCAGCATTTTGACAATTAATTATAGCGAGCTCCCTAAAAATAGAGACTGCAGCTGCAGACGCTGACAGACAGTCTTCCAGTTGAGGTCGCAGCTATAGAAAATAAACACACGCAACACTCACACACATTTGCGTACACGACTATTTACAAACTTAAAGATATTCGCTGCGCTATTGCAATCGCTTTTATTCGTATAGTTTCTACTCACACACTCGTTCGATTGTAGCCCAATTTAATTGAGAGTTACATCAGAGTCACGTTTCGAGAATTGGGAATAGAGTAGGTAAATCAAATGAAGACGTCATCGACCGACGCATGCGAACAGAAGGTGCGGCGGCGCGGAACTGTGTGGACTGTTGGACACCGAAGTTCAAAATAAACTCAACATATGGGTACATATTATAGAGCAGCAATTTATCGACGACGTCGTCAAATGGATTTAAGATCGTTTGCTTATCACACTCGCCGTTGCCCTCGCAGAGCGTCAGGGCCGAAATTATTCGCGAAACTGGCTCCCATTACCTATGTATTCCAGCGCTATCAAAACAAAGCGCACAACAATACTGTGTGAGTGGGTTATAAGCATTTCTTTATCTTCCAGCTTTGAGCTCGCGCATGCTACTTGCTCACGTCGTTCACGGCGACTGATGCAGAAAGACGACGCTACGAAATAGAAGAGATCTTATAAAAACCCAACACGAGTTGAGTTTGAGTTTGTACTTTTTCACGCGCACCTGAAGTGGTGAACTTACTTTCAAACCGCAAATTGCAGGATAGACAAGATTATTATAAAAATAAAAACTATTTGAAGGGAATTAAAGACATAGCTGAGTTGTCTAAGTAAACCATTTGTTACAGCAACTGAAGGGTATTACATAAATTTAGTTAGTATATTGACAATAATTATAATTGATCAGATAACTTAGTTAAAAAGTTACCGAAGCCCATTCTTATGTTAAGGACACTCACCGCTGCATCAGACTTAGCCGCTCGGACTGAAGCTCGTCAACTTGAGCTGTAGCCGCAACATAGTTTTGGTTCAGACTTTCCCACTCTAAATTTATGTTCTGTTCTAGCTTCTCGAACGTTGTCAGCTCTACCAGATCACGTTCAATCATTTTCTTACTATACATGGAATTTGTGCGTGGTGAAAGCAAATGAGAGCATGCATTTGGTTGTGATTGTCATGAAAGCATGAATGAAAATGATTTGCTGATCTTTTTGATATACAGGAATTACCTGTTGACGTTGCTACACTTACCCTTGATCGCCAGTTTGAGCCACGCGTGGCGTTAAGGTTAGTGGTGGCAGGATACGGCTCGTAAGCATCGCGTCTGGTACATCTCCAAAGTTGTAGTCAACGGCCGGTTTGAATTCTTCCTCTGTTATCTCAAGAGATTTCATAATATTCACAGTCTTAGGCGCGTTGAAGGGCTGGTGTTTCATATAAGAAGTCGACGGGTAGAAGCTTGGTTTAGGCAGACCCGAGTGCTTGTGCTGACCATTTGAGCCGCCCGATCCATTTGAATTTAAAGCATGCGCCTCATCAATGTGCGCTGGCTCCGGATTTGATGTGGCTGGACACCAAGTGCGTCGCCGATTCTTATTACGCTTATCCGCAATTGTGTTGCTAGTAATTATTTTCAACGAGTCCATTTTGATTCTTTGCTCCAACAAGTGAACTTTTATCTGGCTCTCGTTTCTGCGCTGTTCTTCGGCCAAACGGTCTTTGAGCTCCTTAATTTCGCGCTCCAGACGCTTCATCATGGTCGCATCCGATACAATTTCATTCAATTGTGGTTTTAAACGTATTTTCTTTGCACGCATGGCGAAATTCAATGTCGATTGAGATTCTTCCATTATTGATGGCTTAATGCTACATATAATAGAGGTAAAGGCATTGCCTCCCAGAGACGCCTGCAATATACGAGTTAGCTTTGAATCGCGGAAGTTGACGTATTTGTTTTCCTCATTCTCAGCCAAGCTCTTGATCACGTTGCTTAGAAAATGCAGACTCTTATTTATGTGCCCGCCTTCCTTAAGACGTGCCCCACGCGCACCCGTCTGATCGGCTCGCTCCGAGCCGGCCAAGTCCACCAGATTTAGCAAGCTTTGAATAACAGCATCGTCGTCGTTACGATCAGTTTTGCGCGATTCGATTATCTGCGGATCAGGAACATGAATCAATATGTACAGATTGTATACTAAAATTAAGCTTACAATGCGAAATATGGCATGCGAACGACTGGAGCGCTCGTTCATTTGGGTTTCCGCCACAGTGCGCTCCTTGTTGCCCATGCAGAGGAACTGCAGCAGATCCTCCTCGCTGGTAATGATGCACTCCTCGCAATTGACATGGACCATGCCGTTGCTTTCATGTATCTTTAGGTCTTGATTCTTCTTGTTCAGTAAGTCATAGATTTTCTCGTTGTAAATTTCTATGTAACCAACCCGTAGCAAAAAGTCCCGATCGTTGTGCCGGGCAATCTGCTTGAATATTTCCTTTGCTGCCAGTACCATGACGCCCGGATTGGCTTCGTCGCCCATCATGGTGTATGTTTTGCCCGACGACGTTTGGCCGTAAGCGAAAATGGTTCCATTAAAGCCCTTCATGCAGGCTTCCACGATGTGCTTGGCCATGCAATCGAATACAATTTGATTATTTGATTCCTGATCGAAAACATAATCTGCAAAATATTAAAAAGAAAGATAGAAAGAAAGGAGTTCAAGGGCCATCTTCGACAGCAGTCAGTCCTTGGCTCCTGCTCGTTCTTACCAAACACAAAGGGATCCGCCTGGCTGTCGATGAGTTGAATGGCTCGCCGGTCCTTCACTTGCCACAATGTGGTTTGGCCTTGCTCGCAGGGACGCACCTTGATGCAGACTTGTAAGGCGCTCTTTGCAGACATTTCAACAAAGTACAGGTAACAATTATTAAAATGGAGAACGACACTTAACGACAGGAATAATAGTTTGCACAAAACATTTACAGTTTATTTCGAAAACAATGGCGCTTCGCTGTGCTTCTTCTTCCAACTGTGCCAATCAGTGATCTATCGGGCGTCGTTGGTTCAATCGATATCTCTTCTGAAGGGTCTTATCGAACAGCTGCGGAACAGGGCTGGCGAACCGATTGGCTCGATCGGTCCGTTACGTTAAATGAATACTTTTTGAATACAGATCGTAATGCATTCTGAAAAATTAAACACCATTGGTTGTTCTTTATAACGCAGATTTATTGTAATTTTAATAAATATTAATAACCTTCTAAGCACATGGATCTCTACTTAAATTGCTTATGTAACTTGTATTTATCTAACTCATTTTATTCTAGCGACTTAACTGCATTGTGTGTGTGTGTGTGTGTGTGTGTATGTGTGAGTTGCCATAAATTCTTATTCGAATTATACAAATGCAAAAATTGCACTCTGTTGCACTGTTTAAATGAAGCAAAATAAAAGCACTTGACGTTAATAAATGTTTTCAAATGAAACATAGGCATCACATTGCGAAACAGGAAGATAATAAACAAATTTAACATATACATGTCATTACTTACAATATTTATTTATTTATAAGTAACATATATTTCTACGCATTTTCATATTCATGAATGTTAGATGACTCGTGATGAATTGTCTCCGAAGTTTTGTTCAATAAACACAATTAAATTAGGACAATATATACCCGAAATTTCGCGCTTAAATAATATGCAAGTAAATTACATTTAAATTAACTGAGGTAGAAAATTACTAAATTAACACATATCTATGTTGTAATAAGGCATCGTTTCAACTCTTGTAGAGATTTTGAAACTAACAATAAACCTAAGATAAACGCGGATTACTCAAACTGAATGTACATGCAAAAAATCGGACATATTGACATGACGAAGATGAAAGTTCGCCATTTTTAAGCATGTGGAAAGAAACCTTTTAATTTAGATGTGCAGTGGGGCTGTTATGTTTGTCTGAGGTATTTGATTCTATTACATTTTGCCCAAAACAAAGAAATTCACTTGTAATTATAGCTAAGCATTTATGTATGTATATGTAGATGCATATCAATTTGGTGTATTTTTTACTTTCGCACAGTTGTGGTTAAATAATAATCAATTTACTTTGCTTGGCGAATTTATGAAATCTTTCGACTCACTTACGGCTATGCTATATTCGAATTGGCTGAGTTTTCGCACCCAACCCAATGGAGGCCCTTAAACTAGGCAGATCTATCTGCTTTGAAATTTATATATGTATAAGCAAGTACGGCCATACAGAAAATAGTTATATATTTTACTGGAAGATATTACGAGTAGTGAGTACATGGGTTACACAATTCTTTTGCTGAGGTAGTTTGGTTTTTTTCCGGCTGTTTTGTTGCGGCAGCGCGTAATGTCATCCACGTGTATTCCTGAGATATGGTTAGCATTATCAATATATGTTGGCGACTTGAATGGTCAGGTCAGTAAGCTCTAACTGTGACATGGCACATCTGAATTGTTTCTTTGTTGTTCACAATAACACACATATAGAGATTTCAAACTGAGATGGATATTTGTTGTTGTGTCAAGAAAGCCTTTAAAAGAGTATTCAATTGGAGTATTTGTGTAGTCCGTTTAAATGCTTAGTTGTTTTTGTTTTTTTTTTTTTTGTATCCACATTGCGGGTGCGTATCTCTTACTACATTTAATAAACTATTTACAGAATTGGTTACTCATTTCAAATTGCTAACACTAATTTATATGCCTAGGTCTAGGTTTAAGTTTAGCTTTAGGTATTTTGGAGTTTAAGTTCTTCAATGATTTGAATCTATCTTGGTTCTTGCATTCCTAAACTTCATGTATACACATAACAGGTACATGTGTATATAGATGTATATAGTATATAGGATAAGTATGTATTTATATGTATGTAGGTATTCATGCTTTTTGTCCTATTCCAACTCACATACGAGTATTGGTTTAGGTAGTTATATAGGTTGTATTTGCCTTTCTTTTTTGCTTATTTTTTTTTTTTCGATTTTTAAAAACAACATAAATTCTACTAAAATTTTTCAACGCTGCACATGATATTATTTCATGATTGGTTTCTAGTCCTAGATAACTATAGTATGCATGTATTGTACACGTAAACTGGTATACATGAGGATAAGGCTACTCGTTACAAATGTTCCATTTTCTGGGTATACAACTGTTGACGACGACTTTTCAAAACGACATGCGAATATCGTATTATCGTATATTATATCGTTATATCTTTTGCTCTCTTATAAACGAACCCCTAGTTAAGTGTGAATTGCCTCTAGCTTATGTGTGGTGCACGCCCTCATCCTCTGAGTAATTCTCTTCGGCATCCGAGTTAGCTGTCTCGTTGTTGCTGCCCGACTGATTGTTTTCTAGACCCAGGCCCAAATCCATTGGTTCTGAGCCATCGCGTCTTATCTCAGCCTCTGCATCCACATCCACATCATTCGGCTCGCCACCGCCACCGCCACCGCCACCACCAGCACCGACCAAGTTTGAGTGCATGTGACCCACCGAGCCGAGTGCTATCGCTCCGTTCGCATCAGGTGAGAGGCTGCTCGCCGGATGCTGCTGGTCGCGTCTCAGAATCGGTTCAATGGACAGTCCACCACCGCTCTGAGCAAAGCCGCCAGCTGCCCCAGCACCCGCCAGCTTGCTCAGATCAAACTGAGCAGGCAGCAAGCCCGCCGGCAATTTGTCCAGGCTGTGACCCATTGCATTTAGCTGTGCCATTTTAGCGGCATGCAGTGCGGCTGCAGCTGCGTGCTCCTGCGACATGCCCATGCCTGCAGCAGACAAGAAGATAGAGATTAGTACAAAAAATGTGAAGGACTCAATGTTAGTGTGGCTTACCGAACGTATTCTCAGTGATGAACTGCAGATAGGTGTCTAGCAACGACTGGCCTGCATTGCTGTTGTTGGGCAGTTGAACCCCACCGGCTCCAGCGTTCAGGTCTTTTTGTTGGCCCAAGGCGGCCGCTGCAGCTGCTGCCGCGGCAGCCTCATTTCGCATGCGTGAAATGGTTGTGTTGGCATGTCCAAAATTGCTTAATAAACTTTCATGGTAGCGGCTTAGATCATTGGCGTTGTTGCCATACAGTACACTGCCGGTGGTCAGATCTTCGGGGTCATCGTCGGAGTCGTCAGCATCGTCCAGCGGTCCGCCGCTGGCATTGCTCAGGTCTAGCTTTTGTGAGCCATTGCCGCCGTTACCAGCACCGCCACTGCTGCCGCTACCACCAGTGGGTGAGGCGCGGGCGCGCAGCTCAGCGGGTGAAATCTTAACGCCAGCCTTGGCCAGCAGACGCGAGGCGAGATCTGGGTCAAAGGCGCTGGGCATAGGCAGCACAGGCAGATCCTTTGTGGAAATGCCGCGATGCTGGCGAGACATATGCGAGTGCAGCGAGTTACGCGACTTGGCCACCGTTCCACAAAGCACGCAACGATAGCCGGGACAGACGGTGTGCTTGTCCTCCAGGTGGGTACGCAGCGTGTGTGCCGAGCGGTAGATTTTGCCACATTTCGGGCATGGCCTCGGATCTGTAGCACGGACACGCATTTCCAAGGAACGACGCGAAACTGTAGGAAAATTTGAAAATTGAATTAGAATATAATTAGCAAATCAGTTCACAATGTCAGTGGAATGGAGAGCCCAAAAGGAGTCTGTGCAGCTCTTTAAGAATTATTTATCAATTCGCTTAACTTTTCATCGATTGCTCTTTATTATTAACCAAAACATAAATGTCTCATCCAGTCGTACATAAATTGAAGATACATTATTAGGAGCTACGTATTTCAAACAATTAGCCAACTAAAATCTTTATAAATAATATATTAAGGTTAATACGAGTTAATATAAATAAATATATATATATTTATAAATAAATGTATATATATTCATTATGGGCTATACAACTGTAAAATTGTCCGTGTCGAAATGGATAATAATATTAATTATATCGCCTACGATCGATTTTGATCGTTTAATTTTTTGTATTCAAATAAAACTCGCAGTGTAGTCAAGTTTTAATTTTTGTTAAATTTCTTTTTGGTTTTGCTTTTTGATTAACATTATAGGAACCTTTTTACGTATGTTTTCGCCAGCTCTCACTATCTACGCTTCATACTATGCGAAATTATAATTCAATCGACAATTTTGAGCTTTTCTTTTTGAATTTTCTCTAATAAAACTGCAACTCCTTCCTTATCTCTGTGTACTTGTGTGTGTGTGGCTGTGTGTGTAAATTTTCAACTTAAAATTTTATTTTCATTAATTTTTGTTTATTATTATTATTATTATTATTATTATTTTTTTGGCTAAAAATATATTACGCAGGCACATTCTATTTTGTAGTATCATTATAATTAATTATAATAACTATTTTATAATTGTTTCTGCTTGGTATTCAGCTCATTATCTACAAATATCTCCATTTCAATTCGGTTTATGCTAAAACGCTTATATTATATACTATAAATTGTGTGTAGTTGCTTTTCCTATGTACGTATAATACTGGAGTTACGAGTTACTAGTACCGTAAAGCGCCTTCTAGGGTGTAGGTTCTCAATCATTGGATTGTTGAATTATTCTACACCTCACTAAATTACAGTTAACTTGCAGCTCTGCTACGCCTCATAGGTGACAAAATGTTAATAGTAGTGTGTATACCCTACATATGGAATTATTATTATTATTATAATCATAATCATTTGGGCTCTTTACAATGTATCTCTAGCTTTGTATGTTAAACATATAAAGTTGCACATACGCAGTAGTGGAAGTACGAATATGTACTATTAAATATAGTATACTATATTGAATATAGGAACGTAATAATTGTTGTATGCCAGCTTCGCATCGTTAACGTCATCACAAGGAAGACCTTTGCCTCCAATCACTAGCCCCAGTCGAAGCCCTTACAATGCCAAGAAATTTAAAATGATTCTTATTCAGGAGGCGGCTCCTTGCAGTGCTCTTAAACTCTTCAAATTTTGATTATTTTTTGTTCTAAGCTCGAGTTGCCATTTGCTATATTAAAAAAAAAATGGTAATGGAAAACTATTTGTAAATCAAAAATGTAAAACCAGACTATATTCAAATGGCGCTTAGTTGCAATTTTTCTTTTAACTAGCAATAAAAAATGAAACCGTTTTTTTGAGAAACAATAGGATAATATTCAAATTTCTTGCTTTAGTTTTGGAACAGTTCAGTGGCCCAGGCTTAAGTAACGATCCTGGCACAGGCTTTTTGGCTATCTAAGATAGGCGCGAGTGTCCCGAGTTTAGGCTTAGAATTATTGTCGCCATTGACTGAAAGCAGCAATCTAGAAAGCTTTGTTTGGTACTAATGCGAGTATCTGCGGACATATTGAATTGGATGTGGGTACCGTTTCGTACCGTAGGGCGACACTAACTAGTTGGCCGCTTCGCTTTTGAATTTAAAATCGGGACCGCCTGCGAATGGGCCGCCCGAAGAGCGCATGGCCTTCATTTTGGCCCACTGCAGCGTGTGCTTGATACGCATATGATTGCGCACCGAATTGGGATGGGCGAAACGCCGACCGCACTCGATCACCGGACAGACGGGACTGTCGCGTGGATAGTGCCTGTCCAGATGCTGGCGAAAGACACGCTGCTCCAGCGGCGTCTCGCACAGCGGACAGGGCAGCATGTAGTTGCTGCCGGCATTACTGTTACTGCTGCTGCCGGCAGCTACACTGGCCCCATTGCCGGCACCGGCTCCACTATTGCTGGCTATGGCCGAGGCTGTGGCGGAGGCGGTTGCAGTAGCTGCTGCCGCTGCTGCAGCGGCGACTGCTGCTGCCGAGGTGTTTTGGAATATATCAGGAAAATCACGAGAGCGGCTCAGCGCGATGGTGCGCGCCATGAACAGATTGGCGGTCAGCTGTTGCTGATGGGATACGGAAACGGACTGCTGCAGTTCATCCAGATATTGCTGTTGCTGTTTTTGCTGATGCTGTTGATGCTGTTGTTGCTGTTGCTGCTGATTAATCTGTGCCTGTGCTTCGTGGCGTGGGCGATGAAGCGACGATTGTTCGCTTTGCTGTTGCTGTTGCTGTTGCAGTTGATGTTGCTGCTGCTGCTGATGCTGCTGCAGTGTCTGGTAGAGCGTCGATTCACTGGCCGGACAGGAGCGCTTCATGGTCAATGAAATAGCCGACGATGCTGAGCTGGACCGTTCATCCTGGTTGTACTCGTGCTCATCCTCGCTGTCGTTCCACGAACGCGCCGAGGGTGTTGGCGATGAGTTTGTCGAGCGATTCTTCTTGAACATGCTACGATTATTGTTACTGTTATTGTTGTGACTAATGGTATTGTTATTATTATTGTTATTATTGTTGTTGTTGCTGCGACGCTCAAAAAGCTGCGCCAGCTGCGGTCGCTGCATCAATTTGGCCAATTTGCAAGCGGCCGGTTGGCGATCCGCTGCGTGAGCCTCGTGCGGCTGCTCCTCAACAGCAACATCCATGGCCTCCTGTTTAATGGTCGCCTGCTGCGTGCTGAGGAATGTACCTGCAGTTGAATACAGTTGTGTTGCGGTGCGGGGAGAGGAAGTCAATTGGAAATCAGAAATGAGTTGGCATAGTAAAACATTTCGTTATGATGCAGATGCAACATTTCTATACGTCCTGCCCAATTTTGCTTGCATGAGTTGAGTTTGTGTGTGTGTGTGTTCGTGTGTGCATTTGGGTGTGTTTGGATGTAGCTATGACCAAGTGTGACCACATTTTCATCCACTGACAGCGTTCAGGCATTGCAGCAGCAACAACAACCACAACAGCAGAACTGAATAATCCTCCTAACTGCATTACCAATTCGAATCCAATTTTTTTCTTTTGTTTATTTTTTTTTTTGCAATACCATATTTGTTATATAATTTGTTCAAATATCTCGATTTTAATGCGTTACTATTTATTAGAGAGTGCCAATTTGGTTGTTCTCGGTTTTTGTGCTTAAATTTGGTGGGAAAACATTCAGTTCTAACAGTTAAAATTGCTTTTACTACCCGTACACACACATTGATCGTCCAGTTATTGCCAATTCGGGTCTCTTAACTTAATTATTTTTATTAAGTACACATTGAGATGAGAGTCTATGTCTATATATATATATATTTTTTACACATAAGTACATACAGATTTGTATAACAGGCAGGCAAGCAATATATATGTATTTGGCAAACGGTTCAGTAACACGAATTAAAAAACAATAAGTAAAAATAATTTAAATTAAAATTATAAATGAGCTCTTAAATTATTACAAGCAAATAAATAAATTATGCTACATATTCGATAAGGCAGAGAAACTCACAAACATTTCAATTAATTTTTTTACGTACACTCGCAATATCTGATTTACCGGAAAATAATAAAATGTTTTTGTGTTCTGGTATAATCGGGATAGAATACTTTTTATGAGCCAGGATTTGACGTTTCTTGCTTTGAGTACAAAATTCTTCAATTTTCTCTGAGAGATTGAGTGCAAATAATATTCTTAACACTTTTTTATGTTCCTTAGGTATGTTATTAATCAAAAAACTACGATGGATTAGAAGCATATATTTTGAATACGCGATGAAAGCCATTGGTAGAATAAAGATAAAGACAGGTGGGTTGGTGTAGAAAGTCGAAAAGGCACGTCACATCGCGTGCCACGGAATCATTGTTTGATCTTCATACAGATATAAGTCTTTACATGACGTGCAAGCATACCATATAACCTTTGGTGTGGAGCTGGGCTTCTGCATACGTATTTGGATATCGTTTCAATATTCGATAATAATAAATATTTGAAAAATAAAACGCAATTAAATGTGTAGAAAATTGGCTGGGCGGTGGCAGCCCCAGGCGCATATTGAGTCATTTGATGGCCAGAGATTTGCATTGCACCCAAACACACTCATGGGCGTGTCTTTGGGTGGTCAGATATATGTAGATACACACATGGAAACCCATTTAGCTGGCCTGGCCATGACGCAAGAGCTCCAAAATGAAATCAAATTAAACAATTTACTTGTGCCTTTGTGCGTGACAACTCAAGGGAGAATGCAAACAAATTTGTTGCATACATAAATATATCAAGTGAAAAATATAATAAAATGGAATAGAATAAAATTGAAAATACAATATGCAATACCAGCTATATACCTGCCACCCCACTTCGCTACCAATTTATATATATATACATATATATAATATGCACATAATGCCCACTCGGGCTGCCACATCCTAGTTTTCTTATGAGCCACTCGATTGGCTGCAGCCAAAGATGACTCTACTAGCACTAGAAGTGTAGCTGGGCTGGGGCAAAGGTGGCTCGTGTTGCCCAACACCTTTGACCAGCCATGCAGATTTTGAATGTGTCGCATTTTAGGACATCCCAAGTGCATCTAAGTGTGCATGTGTGTGTGAGTGTGTGCGTCTGGGCTGCAAATGACAACGAAAGAAAAGACCGTTTTGTTGGCGGCGGGGTGGGGCATGGTTGGGTTCAGGTCAAATCAGGCGTAAGATTTTGAACCCGCTCTCCCTTCATCAACCGCTGCTTTTGCTGCAATTTTTGTGATGTTGTCTCTTAAAAGATTTGTCTACTAATGCTTGGCTCGTACAGGTGCTTAGATTCTCTTAGAATATATTTATCTGGTTAGATTTATGAACAGGTTGCAGTGTGCGTTGGCCTGTGCGTAATGCTTCGCCAGGTGCGTCTTTCGCTGTGCATATTTAATGAAATATAAAATGCAAACTTAATTTTCCCAATAGTTGTGCACATGCATGCTATTTTTGGTTATTTCATTTCATGCGGTTAGGCAATAGACAAAACTCATATTGGTAAAAGATGCGGCAAGCTCTCCGCCTTTCATTGGCCGTGCAAATTGACCAAGTTAATCACGTCAGACTAAAACAATATATGCATATGTATTAAGTGTCTGTATAGCTGTGTTCGTATCCTGTATCTGGGCCTAAATGACCTGGGCTTGGTAGCCCGCACTCATCAATTATATCCGCATGCGAGGGCGCCGCCAGTCGCTCGCCGCTTTGCTTAAGGTGTCTCGCAATGGCGCTGGGCACATTTATGTAAGACATTCCACACACAAATCTAGAACAATTGCATGTGGCACCCCCTGGTGCGAGGCTTAATGGCTATTTAAAGTTGCTTCGATTCAGGTTCAGATTCAGATTCAGACTTTGACTCGCATGTCGCGCCGCTGTTAGCGGCAATAGAAATTAGTTTTATTAAAGACAGACCACGAGTCGGATAACATTTCCTTTTGCGCTGGCCATTATTTTTAGACCCGCAGCCCGTTGCACGCTGCCCACCCGCAATCGCCCGCGGCACTATTGCTCCATTTTGCATTTGGAAAATGGACTTGGCCGCGCAAATAATGAATTTTTCTATATAAATCACCCGCGTCAATGGGCCTGGCCCATTGATATTATAGAGCGAGTGGAATGGGTAAGCACCTCAATGTGTAAACATTTCAGTCGCATTTCGCCTCTGTCCATGGCCAGCTGAAAGGGTTGCCAAAGGGGGTGTGTCCGTGTGCCGTAGGTGTGTTTAATAGTCATTTTTCGATGTCTTGCGATCGTTATCACCTCTGCTTATTATTAATATTATTATAATGAATTTTTTTTTGCTTGCAGCAAAATGGGAGTTCTGGCTGTAGTAATTTGTTTGCCTTTGTTCTTATTGGAATTTATTACTTAATAAGTTGAAATGTTTCTGACCATTTTATGATGGTACCACAACCCCCCGGTCGGGATTTTACTTTTCGAACAATTTTTACGAGCGCGCGCTCAGCAATTTTGTTGATTTTTAGTTTTGAACTGGACGCTGTATCGCAGCTTAATTTCAGAAAGTCTCAAAGATAATAAAACTATAAAAAGAGGTCAACATCTAGAAAGCGATCCTTCCAACGGCTAGAACGGGCTGGTAACGCTTTTATTAATTTTTATGGGCCCTCTCGTGCTTGTATAAGTTTATCAGAGAATTTGCAATAAAACACGTAATACATGCGCCTCAAGTATTGCGAAGGTTCCTGACAAATTGGCGACGCAGTTTTACGAGCGTCTACCCGGCACAGTTGTGATTGAATTATTGATAAAGTGATTACACTCCGCTGACTCTCTCAGGGCGTTTTCATAAGCGCTTAAACTGGACAGGCCGTAAAAATCGTTGACCGTATTCATTAGATGGCGAGCATTGAGTTAATTAACAGCACTGCAGCAAGTATCGTGGGGATGGGAGTGGAGGTCTGGTGTGGAATGGGATGGAGCAGCGGCTGAAGATTTATCGAATACCCATTTGAGATTGGGCCCACTGTCCAGATGTCAGGCAACACACGCCGGCACAATCCATCTCTGTATTTGTTTATCTTATGGCACATACGCCACAAAAAGAATGCTGTAAGTTTTGTTGCCGAGGGTTGGAAATGGAAATTCAAGTATATGTATGTCTGTAGGGTAGGGGGCGGAACTCGATTCTTCACATAGCTGGGCACGTACGGTGACGGTACAACCAAAGCCAAAAAAAAAAAAAAAAAAAAAAAAACAAAAAAAAAACAAATGTTGTTTAAACTTTGCAAACAAGTTTGCTTGTTTTTCTTTTGTGTTGCGTTATTTTCTTCGATGTGTATGTGTGTGTGGTGGCCCGTGGACTCGCATTTTCATAGATAGCATTCGAAATTGAAAGCGAAATTGTCGTTCAGCATGTGTGACAACAGCCCAGGAGCGGACAGAAGCATCACGAGCTGTGATATATTAACTGACATCGGGCCTAACTTCAAGACCGAGCGCAGCATCTTATGTGTATGTCGGGTGGTGTCCAAAATTGGAAGTGACAATGAATGCATATCCGAAACACAAACACCACACGCACACAGGAACATTAACACACAGACGCACACATACACGTTTGCCTTGCTGGATTAGTTTTGGTTAAGCATGGGCGTTATGCTCATGCAGTCAGTGTAATTAGGTTTATAGTGCATATATAGCATACTTTTTTGGGCACACATAAAGTAACATTTGATCAAATTATAGGGAAGTTCAATTGAAAATAACTGTATTCCAAACGTTAAGTATGTACTGGATCATGGCCCAATTTGACATAGCTTAGTATTATTTTTTCAAAGAGTATTTCTGTTTCGGCTTGCCCTGCATTCCTTATATACTGTGTTTGCTTTGGCCGCTTGGCGATTTGGCGCAACTTTTTTTTTTTTTTGTGGGTGACGAATGGCGATAATGCTGTTTGTTGTTTCAACTTTGAAATGAGAAAAGTTTGAGACGGGTCGACGAGCAGTCATAAGCCATGGCAAACGATTGAAAAATTGCATATGAATGTGAGGGGCGCACAGAAACAGTGCATAGTTTACGGGGCCAAAGGGTCGTGAAATATTTCGGCATACTTTCAAAAACCGCAAGTAAACGAAATTAGCCTGCTGCACACATATATATATTCGCAACACATAGTTGCTTAGTTTAAACCCTGCTTAGATGATGCCCTCTTGCGGTAATAAATTAGTCACGGCAGAGATGTGGGCCGAGAGAACAAAAGAGACAAGACACACACACACACACACAAGCAAACAAAATACACACTCGCATATACAGATGGACAAACAAACGGGAGCCACAACATAGAATGGGTGGACAGCTGTAGCCAGGACCAAAGGAAAAAGTTAAAAAGGATAAATCGCTTGTGTTCATCGCTCTTCGCACATAATAAATGTATCTTTTACTTGCGCAGCTCGAGAAGTTGCCCAGCGTCTCCTTTGCGTTGGCGTAAGTAACTTGGCCCCAAGTGAACCGCCCAACCACCCAAAATACACAACCGAAACGAAAGAGATGGGAAGAGAGAGAGAGAGCGAGACAGAGAGAGAGAGCGAAAGGCATAGAGGCGCCCATGTGTATGTGTAGTATATAAACTTAACAGCATTTGGCTATCTTTTAGCAATTGATGTATTACACATAAAAGTTTTCAGACCCCACACATCCTCGCCATGTACTCGAATTGCTATTCCTATTTCTATTGCGCTCTAAGAATGTGTGTGCGTGTGTGTGTGTGTGTGCGTTCGAGTGAGTGTATGTATGTACAAAACGTCGACGTCCAAGACATTCACAACGGCCACGTCCGCAAACAAAACGCACGCATACAATTACAAAACTGTTACACGTATGTGAGGAAAAAGGCAAGAACTACAAGGATATGGAGAGGAAGGGGTAGCAGTGGTCGGGTTGGGACAGGACAACGGGTTGGGAGTGCAAAGGAATATTGTAAACCGACTGCAAAATAAATACAAAAACTTTTAATGCCCTCGGCTGGCGTCGCAACCGTTGAAAAATGCCCTGCTTTCCCCTTACACACACACACACACACACACACACACTCGCACACATACATTCATGCGGCGGGGGAAGGGTGAGGTAAAGACAGACGGACAGACATTGAACGTCTTCGGACTCATTGCCACTTGTAAAAAGGAACTACATACAATGACACAAGCATAACAAACACATATACACAGCACACACACACACACGCACACATGCATGCCCACAAGCACGCACACATACATATACACGCATACACAAAACAGACAAGAAAATCGCACATTCACATATGCATGCGAGTCCTCGCCCTCGTCTGCGTCCTCGCCCATAACTCATCTATCAATTTTCACGTACTTGGGCCGCAGTTGCTCTGCCTCGGTACGGGTTTGAGTTGGGGTTTGCGTTCGGGTCTGGTTCTTAAGCCTGGACCTTAGAACTTGAAATGGGGCGTCTTATTGCCAAAATGTAGCCTTTTTCTTTTTCTCGCATAATGCACATTGGTTAGAAATTATAAAATTCAAAATATTTGGGAGTAGGCTTATTGCCAATAATATTATCTTCTGGAATTGGCTAAATATTGGGTCACAAATCTCATACAAAGTAGCTTTAAAATGTCAAAAAATACTTTATATTCAGGCTAGATCTTAAGAAAATCGTTATTTGAAGAACAAGTCAAAGCAAGGTACATTTTTTTTAAGGTGAAATAGCCACAACACTTTCGGTTGCCTATAAAACTGATCAATTTCCTGCAAAGGAGCTTGAACGGTGCCACTGTGCTGTGCTAGCGTAGCTGTAAGCCCGACTCCTTGGGCACTGTGTACTTAAAGTTTTCTCCTTTACGCACACTCGTGCACTCGCGTGAGTTTGAGTTTGAGTCCTGTGTAGTCTGCACAGAAGCAAATCCAATACAACACAACAGAAACGGGCAACAATGAGAGCTGACAGCCCCGAAATGTCATTCTATCTTGGTGGTCATTAGAACGGAGTCCCGTCTGGGCAGACCTTGGTTTGTTGGCAGTTTGTCGGCAACTCCCAGCCATCAGCTACTCCCCCGCATCCGCACAAGCACACACGCGCACGCCGACATTCACATGCAGACACACGCAGACTGCGACTAAAGATGTTGGTAACTGGCAAGCATTTGGTTCTTCGTCTTTGGCCAAGATTATCTCCTTTACTTTTGGTGGCAACAACTTTTTGTTGTCCTTGCCGGGTCTGCTACTCTTCAGCTCGTTGGCTCTGCCACACTGTTCAGTTCAGTTTGTGTTGTGTTTTGTGCGATAGTCGGTTTTTGGCTTGGTTCTGCATGAAGTATTTTACTCTTTGCCCATACACTCACTTACACAGACATATACACAAATACGCACACACAAACGCCGAGGGACCTATGGATATATTAACTTGGCTATTGTTTTTGTAGTCGTTGTTGGTTTTATTTTAACACGCCGCATGCAGCCCAGCTAGGCACATACAGATACTCACGCACACACACATAGATACCGGGAGGCGAGCCCTTATGTGTCTGTGTGTGTGTGTGTGCTATTGATGCGGCTAGTTTGATGTATTACCCCAAAAAACGAAATGTCTGTATCGCTTATGCGGGGCCAACACAGAATAGAAATGGGCATTTTGGCATTTCGATTTAGTTGCTCACACACACACACACACACATACACACACACACACATATATTTATATATATATATATACGAATGTGTAGAGAGACAAACGATGATTACGCCATCGGATGCTCTCATTCTCGCACACACACATACACACATATCCCGGGCTTTGGCTGCTTTCCTCTGGTCCCTGCTTTTTCGCCGTCTCGCTCATGCGGGCCTTTTTATGGGCATTTTGTATAATACATCATCGACAAACATGTTTGCAAAGTGTGTACGAATATTATATGGGAATATAACTGTTATTGTTGTTATTGTTGTTGTTGTTGTTGTTGTTGTTGTTACTGCTTTTTGCGCACGCTTTCGCTCTCGTGTTTGCCCCTACCCCCGTTACGGCTGGCCAGAGGGTCGCCGGGGTGGGGATTGGCCGCAGCAAGAACAATTGCAAGGACATGTGCGATGGATGCTGACGTTGACGCCAATGGTGTCGCTAATGGAATGGCAATGGAGCGAAGGGCGTTGGACGTTCAATGTTGGGCGATGCTTAGGCCGGTACGGCAACTATACGGTACGGCCATCTGCTGATGGGGTTGGATGGATGGACCATGTACGCCCGAAATGTATTCGCTTTGAATTATTTCCAAAAATATACGGCATCAGCGTCAAAGCCGAAGCCGACGTTGACGTTGACGTTGACGCTGGCAGCAAAAAAGTTTGCCCAAAAACTTGTTGTTGTGTTGGGTCGCCCATGTTGTGTGTGTGTGTGTGTGTGTGTGTCTGTGTGTGTGTTGTGTGCGTTTCGGTTAGTTTGGCGTACAGTTTTGTGAATTTGAATTAAATGTACATAGTTTTAGATTGCGTAATTCATTAGTACAGTCAGAGCATTGCTAGACCTAACCAACACCCAACAAATAGCGCCACACTGGGGCGCAAACCGCCCACTCCCACTCTCATACAGGGACTACAGACCATCCACAGCCTCCCGTCGACGCACACACGGGCAATGATGAACGATGTGGTCGTATGTGGTTAGCATAGGGTTGGGGTAATTTAGATGGGGAAAGGGTGCTTAGGATTTGTTACAGGCGGTGCGTACGCGCGCGTATGTGTGTGTGTGTGTGTGTGTAAGGGGGGCACACAAGTTTTGTTGGCCGGGACGTTTGCGGGCGTGACAAAAGCAAATAAGCATAGTTCTACTGAGTTTGGCATCATAGCTGATCCCTTGCGCATGGTGGTGAGAAATCGAACGCCAAGCTGCTCTTAGGTGAGCTACAGGCGTCCCAGATGGATCTATGCGGCTGAGTCCAGCTGGGCGCACTTCACTCAAAGCTCAGCGAAAGAGCAACGAAAGCAGCAATACCAAAAGATGAATTGCTCTACGGCTGCTGAAGGCAGCTAGCGTTAAAAGGAGTAAAGGTTTAAGGGGCTCCTATCCCACCACCTTCTTCTGACCGACCTTCTGTCGACTGTCCCGTCAGTCGAACACTTGCGCCGCACTATTTATGCTACAATTTATTACTTTATGAGCAGAAAGAGAGAGAGAGAGAGAGAGGTGAAATTCTCGTACAACTCGCTCATCTGTTCGCTCGTCCTTCCTGAGCGGTTGGGCCGGCAGACGCTTTGTTTACGGGCCAGCGATTGTATTTAACTTTTAGAGAAGCGGCCTGGGACGAAGGGGAACAACACTGAGAGCAATATTGGAATGGGGTGTGAATGAAATGCGATGGTAATGAATGTATGAATTTAGAACGCAACTGAAAACCGGCGAGACATTTGGGCGAGATAGTTTTTGCCCACTATCAGCCAGCAATGCCGATGCCAAGCATGGTAACAGTGGCAGGGCTGGGGCAGGAAATGAGTAGAGGAAGTTTTAGTTTCATATTCATTTGGAGGGTTTGCTGGGGTCGGTTCGGCATTGCACGGGTTTGGGGTTTCGGTTCGGTTTGAGCCAGAGCAGAGTCATTGCGATAGCGATGTTGCCACTGCGGTTGGCACCCGGCACGGGAGTGGGGTAAAATGTTGTAGTGCTGTCTCGCTTTGGCACTTGCGAGGCTGCCCCAAAGTGTGTGTGCATGTGCGTGCGTGTGTGTGTGTGTGTGTGTGTGTGTATTCGTTAGAAAGTTTGAATTGTATTGAAATTGTATTTTGTTAAAATTCATGTTTGTTATTGCTGCTGTTCGTGTTGTTGTTGTAGTTTAGACGTCGTTGGCCAACCATTTTGTCGGCCTGTCGCTCTGTGTGTGTACGCCTGACTGTGTGTGTCTGTGCGCCTGACTGTATGTGTCTGTGCGTTTTTGTATGTGTGTCTGTGGAAGTGGGCGACCGAGCGTATGAGTAATTTTATTTAACTGCTGGGCTTTGTATGTGTATGGGTTTATGCCTGCAGTTGTGTGTGTGTGTGTGTGTGTGTGCGTATAATTTTCTGGTAGCGTAACTAAAAACTCTTTTTCGACATATTTTCGTACACTGAAGAGCTATTGCTTGGGTGTGTATGTGTGTATAAATACTGCTCCTTAAATTTTGTGTGCGTATCTCTGCGCGTGTGAGTGTCGAGTGTCCAGCTAAATAAATCGCACAGCAAAATAAATACGGAAACAATAAATCAATAAGAAGACTGTGTGACTTATTTTAAAGAGCGCTTAATATCTAAAGTAGTAGCTTCTAGAACTTGTTTGTTAGTTGTGAGCATCTTAGCTAAAAGGATCACACAGAGCCAAATATTTAACAATTCAACTAGCACAATTCAAAGTAGAGCTCTCTACGAAACAGAATAATGTTTGAAAAATATATGGCACACTGTTTCGCTTCCATTGCCGGTCAACTGGGTTCGGGTCAGAGAGTTCATGAATCGTTGCCGCAAATATATCATCGACACGTTAGATTCACATATACAAGCGCACACAAGCACGCGCACACAAATGTATGTATTTGAATTGAGGTCCACAGGATTCGATCGCACAAATTGCTCATTGCTGAGGAAATATTTGCAATAAATTTAGTTTATGGCTTCGCCTGTTGGCACTCGCCTGACTGACACCCACACATACTGATTCTCACTCACACTCGCACCACCCATCTCCACACAGTTCGCATTCTGTTTAGGCGCGCTGTCAATGCCTGAATTATATGCGAGTGTGCGTGGATACTTAGAAATATTAAAATGCAGCACTCATCCCGTTTGATACCCTCCTCCCACCCGAGGTTGCCCTCAGTTCCGCCGCCCACCGCTGTGGTCAGTACGCACACATGGAATATATATATTCGCAGTGTTCTGTTCGATGAGGTAGATGGACCGTTCGGTTTATTGATGTAATATCCTTCAATTATTATGGATATTTGGCGAATTCCTGCGTATCCGTATATGCTGTGCTAATAGGAATGGGTTGAGGCTGCAGCGGTGGTAAGCTTTCACGGTGAAGAGCCCGAAGCGTATGACGCGGCTTAATTAACTGACCCTAAACTGAAACCCCCGCAAAATGCGCTGTCAACAATGTCTAAGGAGTGGGGAGGGGGTGGGGAAGATCTGAAGGAAATGAAATGCAAACAAACCATGTGTGCATGTGTGGGCTTGTGTGTGTGTGCGCGTGTGTGTGTGTGTGTGTGCGAAAAAGGATAAACCAAACGCAAAAGACAGCAACGAGCTCCCGAGACCTTCTCAAGTCGCTCGTCCAGAAACGGAAGGTTTCAGCTAAAGCTAAGAGTAACAGGAGGCAGAGGGAGAACAGCAACTACTTTCGCATGTGCGGCAATAATTCATCCATTAAAAGGGATATCAATGTTAGGCACTAAGAGAAGGGGAGGGCGGATGGTGCACAGAAATTGCTGGAGATGAAGACGAAGTAGCAACGGGGTCAAATGGAAAAGGCCGAGCGAAGCAGCCGTCGCTTGTTCTACCGTACAACTTCCGTTTGAAAACCGCACGCACACACACACACACACACACACACGGACAGGAGCACATGCTCACAAACTGGTAATACAATCGCCGGAATTTGAAGGTTGAACGTTTTGGGCGGCTGTACGGTTGCTCATCGCTTGCTTACGGCTATCAATGGGTTCGAAAGCGAGGCAAGTAGCACTCACAGCGACACATGTATCCATAGATACATATATATTCACACACTCGCACACACACACACAGCATCAGCTTTGTGTGATAAGCAAAAATACCGAAAGGTTGCATGCAAGAGCTCGTTTCAATGCTCGCAGCTCGGCTCTGTCACCGGCACGTGGCCAAAGAAGCTGGCAAAGATGGAGGAGGGCTTCAAATGGACTCAGTCGCACACACTTGCACTTGGACATGCGGCATCCATATGGATTTATGTAAATTCTATGCCCCAAAAATGACCTTTTTCCATGCGGCTGGCGCTGCCTAGTTCTGCTCGCCAGAGTACGGCGTATGTGGAATGGTTTGTGTCTTTGACTTTCGTAATATTTTGTAGAAATAAATTCGCATTTGAAACGGATTCGGATTCGTAAGCGAAATCCTTAAGCATAACACCGACGACACCAACATGTATATATCTATTTATATGTGTTGTGTATGCACGTGTGTATGTGGGTGTGTGTGTGTGTGTGCGAAAGACCACTTGAATTTAAAATACGACAACTGAAAGGGCTGTATAGCCCACACAGTCAACCCAAAACCCTGGGACGATCCCACCCCGAACCGAAACCGAATAGTTTTGAAAAGTTTTGCATTTGCCTGGGCTTTGTGTCTATATACCTAAAAGAGTCTGCGGTGTGTGTGTGTGTGCATGTTAAGCTCAAGTATCACAACAAAAATACAAAGCAAGCAGCAACAACAAATTTTGTATAAATTTAATGTATTTTCTATAACAAACGCACAGCCTCTGCCTCAGCCTCACAGCCTCTGTCCGTACCCCATATATAACTTGGACTTCGACTTTACATATTAAAATTATAATAATAATCATGTTCTTCCTTTTCCATTTCAATTTTTTTTTTTTTTTACATATATTTCGGCAACTGTGTGCTAAACTATTTCAAATGAAGTTTAAGTAGAAATTAGAATTTTCAAGTGCTGCAATGGGCTTTCAGTTTTGGACTTGCTCCTCCCTCTCTTACCCCCTTCTAAATCCCTGCCTGTGAGCTTTCCGCTTTCGGTTAGCTTGTTGTTGTTGCCCCACACAATGACATAATCCCTCATCTACATAAACATTAGAGCGAGAATTTAACTCAAAAGTTTTTAGTTTCGGTTTCGTTTTCGGTCGAACTTCCACTCCTACGCCCACTCCATAACCTACCCCTTATGTACATTTTTGTGTGTGTGCCCGAAAGTGTCCCTGGCATTTTGTTACTCTCTATATATATATATATATATATATATATAATATATCTATATACGTATCAGATATGTGTATATAGGCACACATTGTGTGCAGGATGTGCGTTTATGTGTGACGTGCAGCAGATGCGAGTTTTTGAAATTAATTTGATAACAATTTTTTGTTCTCTATTGTTGCTGCTAGCTAGTGGTCAAGTGGGCGTGGCAGTGCGTGCAACTGAATTAAAATATTTTGCAAAAAAAAACCCTTTTCATACTCTTAGGGTTGCATGCCTTAGAAAATAGAATATCTTCTAAGATACTCATATAGAAACATACTGCTACTTGTAGAAAAACCATTGTAATTCGCAATCAGCTCTCAACCTTTCGATAATACTTTAAGATTTGTTGCGCAGCTACTAAACTGTTATTCAGAAGATCTGATGTTGCTAGGTATAGTTGCAAAATACGTAAAAATAATAAATGCAGATATAGATGCCCAAGCATGCGAGAGGCACACGCACTGAAAACGTATTTCCAATAATTTTACTCATTATCCCTGGAGAAGTTTCTTGCGCCTGCCTGTCTTCGGCTCCTTCAGCATATTCATGTCCTGGCTGGGATGCAGGCGTGTGAGGCAAGTCAAGCTGGCCAAGTGGGTGCTACAAGGCGCGGTGAGTGTGTATATGTATATGTATATGTAGTGGTGGGGCAGGGGCAGGGGCAAATGTGATAGGGAGGTGGCTTGCAAGCGTGTTGGCGTTAATGGTTCTTGATGAAATGAAATAATGGGTGCGTTTATTCACGTAATGTATTTGTATTTGTTACAGCAGCAACAACAACATATTTACAATAATAACACAGCTCGTAAAGCGAATGAATAACTGAAAGGAATGATTGAATGCCGGATAGAATGAAAGCGGCGCCCAAGCGACGACAACTACATGGCAAACGCCAACGCCGACGTCTAACAAAACGCTTTTCGTTAGTTTTCATTATTTTCCGCATTTAAGCGTATTTATTCCGTTGTTAATCGAATTTATTAAATGCAAACACGCCAACATATAGAAATGACTGCCATCATCCAACCCCAATTCGCATAATCACACACACACACACACACACACACACGAGCAGTTGGCCAACACGCACACTCACACTGCCGTGAACTGGGCGCGTTTGGTTTGGCTCAAGAAATGTTCCTCGGTTTGCCTGCCGCTAATTTTTTTTGTATCCCATACTCTGTGTCCATTGAATGTCTCTATTGTTGTCTATATATCTTCTGAATTTCTACTTTTGGATAGAACTGTAACTAAATATAGTTTTTCTTTTCTTTCTGTTTATTTTAGTCGTATTTAGGCATTTCGTGATAAGATCGTTTTCAGGCTAAGCAGTCTTAATCTCAGCTAGTTTTTAAAAACATACGTACTTGGTTTAAGTCCAAAACTCTCAACTTCTGCAATTACCTAAGCTATTAACTCATCCACAATTTGACCAAGTCTGTCAGCCAGATCAGTTCTGTCTGTTGAAATGGAACTGTCAACACATCTGCGACAGTGCTGAATGAGATTTTTGTACGAATGTGGCACAACATAATGCATTTGCATTTAGCTAGCCGGACAGGCTGAAAAATTTTCCCCCACCGTGTCGGTGATTTCCCAATACTTTTCTCTTTGTCCTATCCACTTAACACTCTTTATCTAACTTACATTGCTTTACTTTATTAACAATTTTCTTACTTTCTTTTTTCCTATTTATTGTATTTTCTTTATTAATTTAGCAAATTAAGATTATTTTTAATTACACTTGAGATCACTTTTTTCCTACTTACAACCTTCTGCTTAGATGTAGGCTCTAATAGCGTCACTGACAAAATTAGCTGTGAAAAGGGGCACAGCTGGCCGGACTGGCAAATAAAACACCTCCATCGGTCGGTGATGCTATTTAGAAAATTGTATCCTTTAACTAGGCTTTTAGAATATACTTATATTGTACAACCTTTTGAATAATGAGGAAGACACTCGTTTTGTCGACCATTAATAAATAAATAAATAAATAAATAAATTTGGCCGTATGGAAGGAAGCAGCTGGCAAACAAAATTGAAAAAAAAAACTTTGCGCATTAGCTGGCCAGCGCCAGTCGGTCCGGCCAAGTCCGAGCTCCTCCGTGCCTTCTCCGTGCCGTTCTGCTTGTGGAACTTTTGCATTTGGTTTGCACAAGAAATGAGCAAATGGCCTTATATGTCAATGATTTTTCTTCGCCCACGTATGTCGGCGCCAACTGCATTGGCGAAGCGATAACATGTGCCTGGGCAACTTTCTTGACGTCTTGCATCCAAGAACGAACGCCGAAAGATGGCGCTGAGCTGACATTGGGTTCGTTGTGCTGCCAAAAAGTCTTTCGTTTGCCTTTCTGAATTTTACCGCTTGGCTTGGTGTTTTTCTTTTTTTTTTTTTTGGGGGGGTTTTTTAATTTTTACACACATTCTATCTACACACATATACACACACACACATACACGAGCTACACCTCCCCTTTGCTGTTATTATTTTTGCTGCCATTTATTTGCTGTCAATGTTTCGACTGCCTGCCGCCTGTCCACCTCCAGTCAGCCGGGGGGCAGCTCACTCGATCCCTGCTCGCTTTTTTCCAGCTTTGCTATCATTTTCATTTTAAAATGTCGCTCAGACCAATGTCGTGGATGGCAACGCCTTCTAGAGGTCAGCGCCAGCTCCTACGCCTTGTTATTCAAGTCCTTTTTGCGCTCCCAGGAGCGACACCGTCCCTCTAACGCCCTGTTTGCCCCGTCACCTTGGCTTTGGCTGCTACTTCTAGTCGTTTTGGGGCTGGCCACTTTATAAATGTTTCTGCAACGGATTTTGCAAAGTAAACTTTTTCGCCTTTGTAGTTTTTTTGCTCAAACACTTGGCCCGCATCTGATTGTGACTGTGTGCGAATAAGAAGAAAGGCACAAATATATTAAAATGCAAACCTAACTCATATTACTAAACTGAGCTGGCATGGGCTGTACTGGACGGGCATGTAGAAATGGTGAGTGGAGACACGGGGGCTGAGCTTTCAAGTCCTTGCCACACATGTACGCAATTTCTAAGACCGTTTCGACCATTCTCAATGTGTTCGAATAAATCGAATGCACAAAAAAGCAATAAAATGAAATAAAATCTAAATATATGTATGTGTGCGAGGAGTGTCGTCCTTTTTTGTCCTTTTGCCTTGGCACTGTCCGAAGTCTAACGAGAAGCTGGAGGGAAGGACAGCTCATGACATAGAAAAACAACAAAACACAACAAGAGCAGAGAACCAGACCAAAAAAAAAAGAAAGGAACTTATCATTTTTATCATTGTACAAAACTTTATCCTTTTCAGCTTGGGCCGTTAATATTTTCGATTCCGACTGCGAAATAGCCAAGTCAAAGCCCAAGTACAAGCCCAGTTCCACCGTTACCGCCGTTCGGAATTTCAAATGACTTTTCCCTCAGCCCGAACTGAGGGCGTGCAAGTCGAAGCTTATTGAATGTTTATGCTTTATTAAATTTGATTTCTTTGCAACTCGCTTTGAGGCACGGCATCTGCGACGTCCGTCCGACACACAGACCGACTGACAGACCTACCGACCGACTGGCTTACCAAGGCATCTTCTAGTCGTTCGGCCCAGCAACTAACCGACCAGCCACCAGCCGGTCAACATTTGCTGCAATGATCTATGTGCGCTGAATATTAAATGGCATCGCCGGCTTAGCGGCGGCATAGGCCAAGTCCCAATGCAGGACTGCTGGAGGTGCTCCAATGTGGGCTAAGGCACCATTATCATTTTAATGCGCGATAAATGCGACATTTGCGACGCTATACAAAGTGCGTGTAATGTGTTCGGCAACGCAAACAAGAAAAGCGATTGGGTTGGGGGAATTGGGCGGTTAGTAGCCTTAACGAATTCTTGACTTTTACGTTACGTGGAATCGAAACGGAACGCAACGATTCATATTTGTAACGGGTTTTCCACAAGCATCCGGCTAGTCATCCCCTTACGCATAATATCGAATGGTAATCATAATCATAATAATAGTAATAGTAATAGTAATAATAATAATTTTTTGTGCGTTATTCGAAACATTTGCACATACGTAAATGAACATTACGGCCGTTTCCCCTTCTATCCGGAATATATATATAATCGCACTCCAAATGTCCTGGCCAGCAGTTGTCCGGCCAAACTTTGCCCGTTTTCGGCTCTAATGCGACACGTGGCCCGCGCATATTTCTTCACACTTCGAGCCGATTGGCTGGGATTGGAATATGGTCCTCTTTATTGTTAGTGCTAGTTCTAGTGGGTTGTGGGTCTAATGATTGCCTCGATTTGGGCATCATGCGCCTAAGAGTGTATGTGGCAAGCTAAATGAGTGTTCTTAATTTGGCGCGCATAAGTGTTGTATTATCGATAGGCAAACATATAGTTTGTCAAACAATTTGTGAGTTTCGCTGCGTAACTTAAATCATAAACTAAAACTGCTACTTAAGAGTAATTTTTTTTTTTAGACAGTATGCAATTGATAAGAATATGATTACAATAAACCGATAACAATCGATATACAGCGCAGTTAACTAAACTTATATATACATGTTTTATTTTAATTTTTGGGTTTACATTTTTTGTACTAGTTAGGCCAATTGCTTATCGAATTTGAATGCCCTGACGTTTATCGGTTTATCGATAGCTGTCGATAGTTAGTAACGAGCTTCTAGTAAATGCAAATCATACGCAAATCGTTCGCGAACCGAAACAGACCGTTAAATCATACACAAGAGGCAAATACTCCATTATATTCACAAAATAGCTAAAGTGGTCTGGGTACTTACCAAAATCATTGCCACCCAGTCCGGATGGTCCTGGCAGCAGGCCGGGAATGCCCTGCAGTCCCAGGAATGCGTTTGGGAAGGAGTGAGAGCGCTGATTGTCCATGCCGTCGAGTGTACCGTCGTGTTGGCCATCCCCACGATCCGAGGGCTCCGTATCGCTGCTGTTGGAATCTTCGCCGGCGCTCTGGCCGAGATCATGTTTCTGCATAAATTTCAAAACGATAGACAGTTGGGGTATTATAGAAGTTACTGGCGCGAATCCAGGGGACTTTTTAGTTGTGTTTATGTTGCCCTAATTTAAGTTGACTTACCTGATTACCCTGCTGTCCGTTGCTGCTCTCCAGAGCCTGGCCAAGCAGCGACTCTCGCAGCTCCAGGCTGCGATCGCGATCCTTAGACGTATCACGGCTGCGATTGCGAGTTAGCGGATGTTGTCCCGCCACGGGAAAGTCACGATCTATTAGCAGGCGCTCTGGACTGATGCCATGTTGCGCACGGAAAAGGTCAGCGCTCTTGATGCGTTTCTGTGGTGGCGGTGTCAGATGACTCTTCCGGCTGCCCTCCATATCGCTCAGATCCCAATGATTGCTGCTGGCCTAAAGTGTCATAGAGATACGTAAATGGTAGTTAGTGAGGGCTAATGCATGTCACAATCAAATCGAGTGCAAGCTAACGGAACTGCACACATTACTTTGCTTGGATTTGGATTGGAGTTTCTTACGGGCGACGCTGCGGATGCCTTTAGCTCCTGAATGGCGGGCGTGCCGCTGCTGTTGCTGCTGCTCTGTGCTGCTCCCTGGCTCTGTCCTTGGCCCTGATTGATGCTGCTGCTGCTCCCACTACTCAACGGCAGATTGGATGCTGTGGCGACGGCTGCTGCGGCAACGGCCGCTGTCAGCGAGGCTGCTGCAGCGGCAGCGGCTGCACTGGACGCCGGCACTGCGGCTGGCGTTTGCGGGGTGCTAAAGGTCGAGCTCTGGCTGTGGTTGTTGTTACTGGCGCTGTTACTGCTGTTGGCATTGAGGTTGGAATTGCCCAGCGCTGTGGGCAAATAGTTGCTGATTTTGTTGTGATTGCTACTTTCTGCATTGTTATTGTTGTTGTGGCTTAGGGCCGTGGATAGAGCCTTAGCATAGGGATAGCCACCATTGACATCCGCTAGGCCTCGTATCTGCAGCAGATGCGCGGTTTTCAGAAAGTCGGGCAACTGCTCATGACTCACATTTACCTCGCCGTTGTACATGAAGCTGAAGCGAATAGGGGGTTACAATGGAAGAGCTGTAAATGGAAAACACTTTAAAATGGATTGTGATGCTCACCTTAGCAGGTTCTCAACATCATCGCTCCGTACATCGCGCAAGATGACAATGGGATGCTCACAAGGATTGGCCTTGAGCAGCTTGCGAAAGTATGGGCTGCAGGCGCTGAGCACCACCTTGTGAGCGGTAAAGGAGCGCTCATCGCAGGCGAGCGTCACATCGACAAAGTCCTCCTCGTCGCGCAGATGCCGGAAGGAGCTGAGTATGGACGTCTGGAAGTCATTCCATTTAAGCGCATAATGCTGCTGTGAATGGCCCAGCGGCGGCAGTGGCGGCGTTGCTGGCGATAGCGCCGTACCGGCGCCGGCGGCCGCTGTTGCCGCCAGGGAGTGCGTGTGCGAGTGAGTGGAGGTCGCCAATGGCGGTGGCTCCATTTTGACCACGCCCGCGTTGTTGTTCTCCGCCGTTTGCAGCTGAGTGGACTCGGTCATTTATAGGAACTTGTGCCGTGTCCTTGATTCCTTCGTCCTCAACGTTTTTGCTTCTTTCTCTGTTCGCTTGCGTGCCCGTCTATTTGTGTACTGTGTCTTAATGGGCTCGATCCTCGGTGCCCTTTGTTGCCGAATCCTATTTCTTAGGCCTAAATGCTCTTCGATTCTATTGTATTGCAAACAAATGTTTGCTTTGTGCAGCTCTGTGTGGAGATTCGCAAATATTTACAGTGCCGTTCCGCCAATCTTGGTGCTTGCTCCTGCTCCCTGTGCTGCTAATTGGGCGAAAGTTGTGGCAACCTCTTACGGCCTTTGTCCATTTTCACCGGACTTTTGGGGCCTCAACCATGGACGGAACGTTTCCTAAGTCGAATCGGGGTGGGGTAGCTCCTCTGTCTGTAATCCAAAATCGAACAAAAAAAAAAAAAAAAGAAAGAAACTCATGAGTCGTTGGCTCATTTTAGGTTCAATTGCCACCGTCCACAGCATACAGTGCGGCAGGTGGCCCCTCAGCAGTATTGGAAGCCCCATCATTAAATACTATTACCAATTATTCATACTTAAGCACCGAGACGACGCTGGCGGCTGGCGGCTGGTGGCTGGTGGTTGCCCCGCACTATTCGCCCAGTTATTCAGTTGCTTGGTTGCCCAGTTTACAGCGGCCCTCCGTGGTGTCTACTGGAATCATTAATTACGCGAGCGCACCGAGCGGGCCACTTGTCGGGGGCATTAGACGCAAATCAATTTAATTTAACCATTTACAAGCAGCCAACAATGAAGCAACCGCCGCACTTTTGGGCCTGGCCTAGTCGATCTTTGAGTTTGAGTTACAAGCCAAAATAATTGTATAAGATCATTAGTTGTTTGCACCACGTCGTGTTGATCCATCAAGCTACAGGTTGAGGCACTGAGATGTACTCACACTTGCCCCTCTCCCATCAACGTGAATCTCTACACCTGAATAGAACCCAAACCTGATCGATGTGCTGCCTTCAAAATATTTATAAACCCATTCATTTACTTCTGGCACTGCTTGCTGATCCTCGCTTATGTTTCTGATTGTGGTGGGGGGAATTGTAAGCGGAACACCCCTCTATCAAAATAATCACAGAAGCCTAATGCACCAGCTTTTCGATTGCAATTGGCGCCTGCCTTTGTGCCACGCTAATAATTCATGCCACATTCAAGAGCAAACTTGGAATTTGGAGTTTTGAAAGTCAGCTGTGGGTTCCTGATTTTTATTTGGGTTTTTGGTTTTGACTTGTGTGTTTTGTTTCTTTATACATCTTCCTTGGATGTTTGCTTGCCCGGCAGATGATTAATGATAATCTGCTTTAAATTCGATTATGGGCATGATACAATGCTAGATTAATGTACAGCATTATGTACCTTCACTTGTGTTTGGCGTCAACGTATTGGAAGCTTACGAATACGATTCAAATAGAAACGGAAAAATCAATCTAAGCTTTCAGTTCCACCTATCTATTTGATAGTCTTATTTCTGGACTAATGTTGCAACTAAAAATATCCAATTTCCGACCCATTTGGGGGTGAAAAAAAAAAAAAACAGCTCAAGCTTCCCCCTTCGAGGCCAATAAATGTGCGGGAATAAATGTATCTGTCTGTCTCACTATTTGTGCGCTAATTTATGAAGTAACCCAAAACAATTTCATCATAACACACTTGCCGACAATTATTTCGTTTATTGAACAAACATTCGTATCGCATAAATTCGAAAGGGCAATAAGAACAACAACAGCTATAACTAAACAAAACCAACCTCATATATACGAACAAAAAAAAAAAAAAACAACAAAATGCGCACCCGGTTGGTTACCAAAAAATATGTAAATGTAAACGAAAAAATATATATTATGTGTATATATATAGATAGGATGATTCCAGTGAGTGTGTGTGTGTGTGTGTGTGTGTGTGTGTTTGTGTGTGTGGGTGCAACGCAATTGCATTTCTCACGTTAGCGCAGAACTTCCAAAAAAAAAGTGTACAGCTAAAAATGGGAGTCAAAGCGCAATCTCAATTCGCCTGTCTAAAACAAAACATATCAAAATTTTGCGTGGAAAAACAAAAACCCGTCCAAATAAAAAGGCCAAGCGAGCACACACACACACACACACCCACACACACACACGCCCACACACTCAATGACACATTCTGTGAAGTCTGTGTGAGTATGGAAAGGGCATATCATAATAACAAATAAATGTAAATGATAATAGTAAATAAAAAACGAATTACTAAACAACACAGAAGCCGCTTCATATCCAATCATATGATTCTCAATACATATATACATACATATATAGCACATGAATACGTAGTACACGATATGCGTGCAAAGGAGTTTGGGGTTGAGACAAGTAACAACAGTTGTTGTTAGACAAGCAGGAAGCACACATAAGGATAACAACGTTTATGCCAACTAACTATTTGGGTAAATTGATACGGCGCCTTGGTAAATGAAGCAACCAGCCCAAATAAAGGCAGAGAATACAACACAACACCCCCTGCCCTTCATTCAGTACACTCAAAGAAAAACGACGTATCACATACTTGCAAGATAAGGCTATTTTATTCTCAATTTCCTCAAGGCATGAAATATGATTGCATTTATGGATATGAAAAAATGAATCTGAATTTTGAATAAAATATTTATTACAATAGTTTCTGAGGCTTTCAAAGAGAGTATAAACTTTCTTGTGCTAATTACTGTTTTTAAGCTTCTCATTATGAGCTTAAGACAATTATTCTGAGTGTATGAACTACCCGAACTTACACCGCATTAAATATCGGGCTAAGCAAAAACGTTCCGTATAACGATTATTGCGATTCGGCGTCAACGCAATCAAATAATAATTTTTAAACCAATTTCATTGTTTTGTTGGGGCTTATGTACTCTTAATCATGTGAGAATTTATAAAGGAACCAGCATAATTATTAGAATAGTTATGTTACATATATAAAATTATAGTTTAATGCATGAAATTGATTAGAATATGTCAAAATAAATCATTTGCAATATGTGTATTATAAGAAAGTCTGCACACACGCACACACATTGGACAATTGGGTTGAAATGGGATGCAAGCAAATTAGTTAAAAACCAATTAAAATTGGGCATAGGCCACACAAGCAGGCACAAATTTAAACCAGTTTAATCGTAAATATTGTACACATATATAGTGCTATATATTTATATATATATACATATACATATATATGTATGTGCATAGATAGATAGACACACCACCAATACACACACACTTGTGATGCGAAAAATGTTCTAAAAATCCAAATTAGAATGTCAATAAAATACACTTTTAATGAAATAATTAATTAGATTTTGCACATCAATAAACCGACGCGCATTTTCCAACCACACAAATACATACACATATTTGTATGTATATATATATATATATATATATAAGTGTATAGTACGGCTTTATATATTTCTATGTACACGATGTATATTTACTTGCATTGAGCGGTCATCGCATTTGCTTTTAGTTGTAGGCCCACTTGGTTTAGAGGCGCCCCCCTCACCTGTCCCATATGGGGGCCAATTTTGTTGGATTTCAGTGCCATTTTTCTTATTATTTCTGGTTTCGATTTGCTTTTCGCGCTGTGCGCGATTTATTCGATTTTCAATTATTTAAATGGTTTTCATTTTAGTCCCACACATTTCTAATTTGCATTTGTAGAGGAACATGCCCGGCACCGCCCCCAAACCCCGGCCCCCACACACCCGGGACGCGCATCAAAGTGCCACTCAGCGGACAAAAACTAAAATGACTGGACAGATAGATAACAGAAACAATAAGAGCCACAGCAATGGGAACAGCAAGCAGAACCGACTTGCCTAATTGCCTCTGAGACTTTAAATTGAGACATGAAATTGAATAATTCAAAATAATTAGCCAGCAAGAAGGCATCCAGTCTTACGGGGTCGCGTAATTGCATTAATGATTTTGATAAATGGCAATCGCCCAAGTCTTTGACTTTGACGCATCCGAATGCTAGCGATATGCGTAATTCATACACCTGGACTTGACAAATAAATCAAGCTTCAAAATTGGTTTGAAAAAAAATGATAAAAAAAATCATTTCATTAGAAGTACGGGAAAATTGTGGAGGTAAGGGAAAAGTGAAAATTCAAAACAAATTCTCTTGTCTAAAATATGTTTAAAGTTCAAACCGAAATGTGAGAAGCCGGGTTCACAAATAATTTTAAGTTTTCACCTATTAACAATCTCTTTACTATGTTAAGAAAGTAAGTCTAGACTATATTTGGCACCAGCGCATATGGGTTATACTTAGACTGATTAAAATGCGTATAGAAAACTAGTCCGTCAACTTTGCGCTTCAATTTCAAGAAAAACAATAGTTGGATCAGTTTGGTGTATCGGCTGCGTGTGGGCAAAACTGACAGGCTGTTTACGCGATCCATTTCGCTATTCGTGGTCGTAGTCGTTGTCATAGCCAAATGACCGCAAATCAAGTCGAATCGCCCAAGCTGCTAATTAAACTAATTGAGTAATTTCAAATTTCAAAGCCGAGCATCAAAGTACGAAATTAAATGAGCAAATAGACGAGATACGACTAAAGATATTACGAGCACGGACGGGTAGGCCAAAAGCGTTCACATATTTGACAGGGCCAGCGATAAAAGTAAGCAATAAAATTAAAAGAATAAAAAATGAATAAATAAAAAACACGCTGGCACTCCAAAGCGCAATGGAAACCTGAACTGAGTGCCACACTTGGGCGGCTCGCAGGTGGATATGGATATGGGTTCTTACCCCACCCCAAATCTCATCACTCACATGTGTGTGTGTGTGTGTATGTGTGTTTGTGTGCGTGTAGATGTGTATCTTACGCTGCACGCTGATTGAGTAACTATGACAAGCCAAATTGTGCAATAGTTTAATTTGGTACAGTTTGCTTTTAGGTTTTATGAGCACCCTCACCCACACAGAGCTGTGGAGTATTTGGTTAACCTGTGCTAATTAATTTCCAACTTAATCCAAATGATGCTCCTAATGGTGTGGGCCAGCTGATAGGCATCTAATGGGCCGCAATTAGCTGCGCAGCCGAAACGTTTCGCATGCTAAGTATAAAGATGTGGCCAAATGTATGCAAATGCGGCAGCACTAAAAAGAGTTTCCAACTTTCTTTGACCATAATACAAACAGATACAGATATAGATACATTTACAAATACAAATATAGATACAGATAAATTTTACGCTGCTCGCTCAGTGCTTTTGATAAGTGTCAATGAACTGCGCGACGCACAACAATAAAATAAAATAAAAAAAAAAGTAGAAAATAAATTGTTAATATTGAGAAATGGGAAAAATGTAGAAACAGACAAAAAACAAGTCACTATACTCAAATCCCCCCAAAAGGTAATAATAATAATAATATAGAAACATATGAGTATATCAGCTATAATAGCAACAACAACTGAATAGTATTAAAAATTTACATAAACTGGCCATAAATTCAAATAGCCTGAGCCAAAGAGTTGGTAGAAAAAGTATCTGATAGATACGTAGCTGCATCATTATTCGAATACAATTAACGCCAAGAGAGAAAGCGTCCATCTATGTACAACTAGCATCAATGTATGTGTGGTGTGTATCGCATATCTACCAAATCCACTACAAGCTAATTTGTTGTTCAACTCGAATATTTCCCTTCAGCATTGGAAAAGCAATAAAAGCAAATCAAAGTGAAATGCTCAGCAAAAAAAAAAAAAATAAAATAAAATACACGATCTCCAGTAATAGAGCAAAATGTTTAGGGCTTGTACTTAAATATGTATATATACATATATATAATTTATTTAGTTTTTTTAAAGAAAAAATCAAATAAAAATGGTAGATATGTTAGTGTCATTGCCTTCGAGCTGAGCGTGCCGTCTCACTCTTGCACTAGCTGCGACTCTTTCGCACTTTAACTGAATGTCTACAACTTATAACATTTAATACATTGTTCGGTTCGGTTTTTATGTGTATCTCATTTTGTAGTTCCCCTGACCACTCTTCCTCCAATGGAGCGTTTGGTGTACCCATCTGCCCTTTGTTGTCGCTCCGCGGCTGCTCTGCTGATCTCTCGCTCCATCTCCAGCACGCTGGCCTGTAATGCGTTCAGGCATTGGCCACGCGTATTGGCCAAGTTGTTGGCGCTCGCGTTTTTGTCATTAAATTTGCTTTTATTTCATTGGTTAACTTGTTTTCTATTTCTATTTGTTTGTCATTATATATACACACGGGCTTGTGGGCTTGTATGGTGATTGTGTTTGTGCTTGTTTTTTTTTTCTTGCTGCTGTATTGTTTCGTTTTTCAATGCTTCATTTAACGATCGTGTTTACATACCTGATCCATCTACATATCTCGCCCACGGTATTTCATCTAATTACTTATTTTGATTGTATCAACCATTTTGTTCCAATTGCGGGTCAGCAACTCGAATCTGTTCTACTTTCTGAGTTGGACATTTTTGTCAACTCTTTCAAAAATGTTGCTTTAAAATCAAAACTGTCTCTCTCTCTCTCTCTTTTAATTATTATTTTTAATATTAACTAAACAATTTGAAGTGTCTTCTGCTATTATTGACAAAAATATTTGCTAGTGGCTACATTTTCTGTGCTAGTTAAACCTTTTGTATTTGCTTTAATCTTCTAGTATCTAAACTGATCTCTGTCAGTTTTTTCTCACACTGGGCCACGCTGTGCCATTAAACGAATTTTATATAGTCAATCGATACTCGAGCACTTGGCTTGAATGTTTTGATGTTTTTTTTATGCGCCAATTTTGTTGCTCGCAGTAGGTTAATTATAAAATTAACATTAACCGACTGACAACTGGTCAGCCAAGGTTCCATTTGCACGCCCCTGCCGCAGCTCCTTTCACTGAGCTGACAGTGTCAACACATGCGCTGATTTGTGAAGCGGAAGGTGTTTGTCGCATCCAAATATATATTTCCCCATACAGAGAGCGGCGTCTATGTTTCCAGTTCGCCTGTCCCTCTTGTTGGCCCCCCCCGCCGCTGCTCATTCCACAGTTCTGCAGCCACGCCCCTGGTACTCGTTTGGGGTACGATAAATTTCACATGACATTATTAGGTGACTCTTTTATTGTTGTTGTTGCTGTTGCTGTTGCTTCTGCCGTTGTGATTATGTCATAATTTTAGGAAAATGAAGCGCTCAACCAAAATAAATTAAAAATTGCTTTCATGCATGAATTGGTTGCGGGGGCCAACGGAACGCGGTCGGCGCCCAACAACAACAAGAACAACAAGAGCAGAAGCCACCACGCAAGTACGCTGCGAATCTTGGGGTATGTGAGCCAACTTTGTTATCCACTGTATCCAAATATAACGTCAGTACCTCACATACGGATCGATCGGCTGACTGATGTCTAATGTAGCTCACCAACAACACACAAGCACACACACACACACAACCATGCACATGTATGTGTGTGTATGAGGCTTAAGTGTTTATGGTCGATTTGAAGTTTATAATGGATAATTCGTTGCTGCTCTCATTGCCCATCTTCAAATTCATATTCAAATCGAGTTCAAATTTTGAATGAGAACTGAATGAAGTGCGCAATATTCAATTAAAGTCATTGTTATTAGTAATTTCCTTCAAATGTGCAGTCAGATAGCTTTTGCCGTCGATCGCTTGCTATAACGGCCTGCATATCGCATCGAATCGATCTTCATTGATTGATATTCGAGTGCCATCAGATCTCGATGTGCCGTCCCCATACCGGATAAGTTCATCAATTTTCAATTTGTGTGTATTAAGGCGACCTCCCACACACCCACTGGTTACCCCTTCCGCTCTGGCTGCTCGCCGCTATCATTTGCCCGAGCTGATCAGCCCCATCTGCTGGCATAATGAGCCATTATGCAAAACCATATTTTGCTAATGAAGTAGAAAATTTCCACGCACGGACGTCTTTATTAAAAGTAATTAAGCCTCTGTAATTTTCATTTGTCGAACAAATTGCAAAACAGGGTGCAAGCTATGAGCTACCGTTTTATGTCAGTCTCATATGGTACCGAGCTTTGATGCACATATTTTTAGGGGAATACAAACCAAAACTAAACAAAACCAGCTAAGCCGCAAGCTATTAGATTTATCTAAACATATTTTGGTAGATTCCAAATATGGTTAGACTTAAAATTTACCACTCAACGGCTGTTTAAAATATCTACGCGTTACAATATTTTCAGTAGAACGGCCAATTGGAAATGAAAAGTTAAATATTTGCATTAAAATTTGTAAAATATGTGACAAACCAAGCTTAAAATAAGACATGTGCGTGTATCAGGTTCCAGAAATAGAGTTTGCCTATCTCACACAGAAAATTACGACCTTTGACTATCTCTAGTTTGATATTGAGTTCTAGGATGTGTAAAATCGGGCTTACGAATCGAGCCAAAATGCAGGGAATTGGAATTCGAACCATAAACCGAACCAAATTACGCCTGAATGATGCAGACTTTTTCTGAATACAACTATCTATTTAAATATATACATATATGTATCCCTGAAACTACAAAGAAAAGGTAAATTCATTCGAATAGACTTTGCGGTTAAAGGTCAGTTCACTTTGCATACGGATAATCCGATTAATTGGATTATTTACTATGGTCATAATCGAAAGAAAATCACTTTTGATGCCCTAAAATACAATCTAGTTTACATCGACTCTTGGCGTCACTAAAGTACGTAATAATTGCATATCTCAATTTGTACAAAGTTCATTTCAAACTCGATCAATTGTAAAGGTATGGGATTTACACGGTCAACATTGTGTTCGTAGAAATTTGGCTGTCGTTGAATGGAAGAGCTTTAAAAGCATTTACCCCAAAATAATGATTGCCGCCACTTTGTTGTAGTTGCTATTTGTGAATCTGATTCTGTTTCTGTTTTTGCTTTCTGACCGAATACACAAGAGTAACAAAAATTGAACTCAAGTGCAGACAATTGAAGCTGTTCAGAAAATCGGCGCGCCAGTCTCTAAAGAGGAAATCAAGGGGCGTTCTATGCATGGACGCACCCCTTTGAAGCAAAAAAAAAAAAAAAAATTATGTAAAAAGAGAAGAAGAAATCTTTGCTGTTGCCATTTGAAAATACCCTTACTTTTTATTCAGATTTTACTCTTGATTTTGACGATTTGTTTACTTGTTGCAAGCAGTTATTAATCGAGTCGCTGGACAGTCGAGTACTCGCTGCGACATTTTGTTAATTGATTTCAGAGGAGGCCGCAGGGCGTGGTGGGGTTGGGGGAAGGCACATTTATTGTTTTGCAAATAGATATATGTTTGGAGCGCAGATGTACTCGATGTAGCGCTCTGCTCGACAGAGATAGAGAACTTTCAGTTCTTCACAATTACGCCGAATTAAAACTCATATTGCGTCGGTCTTTGATTCTATTAAGATTGTTAACCGCGGGCAGGCGCCCGGTGTGGGCGCTCCAAGGGGTGCACTCTTATACGAATTTAACAACATCAAATGAGCATTTCAATTGCGTGGCATTCAATTAGCGAATTGATTTGCCGTTTCACTTGCTTATAAACCAGACCAGAGCAGCAGTTAACTCTACATTGGCCGGCAGTCAAATATATACTCACATTAAGTGCTGGCTGTACTTGTGCTCCGATCCGACGCGATCTGTAAATAGACAGCACAGGGTGAAAACATTAGAGGAAGATCTTCTATAGTTTGTAGAACGAAACCCTATGATAAAAGTGTCGAATAATATAAAATTTATTGCCGCCCCTCGATTGTCTTGAATTTCGATTCGACACGAATCCGTTGCGAGCGTGCCCAAGTCTATAGAGATTTATACACAGCGGATCCCTTTGGGTTTTTGTCTACCTGACGTTACGTTTTCTAATTGCAGTCACTTAGCACTTGGCTGAAACGTCTGTGTAGCTGCATTTGACCAAACATCAAAGTGCACAACAATTGCTGTTGATTTTTCCAAGATTTTGTTACTTGTTAAACCCAAAAATAAATTTCCTGCATGACAGTGGCCGTTTTTTGTTTGCTTCGCATCCAATTCCAAGCGCAAGCAGGATAAAAGATTCAGGACCACAAAGCAAACAGATGGAACCAATGTAATTGTTTTGACTAATATTCTGTTATTGTTATGTTTTTATGGAATCGAACAAAAGTCCCGATGCCAAAAGGCATGAGTATAACAATCATATTCGATTGTGCCCTAGCCTTTGACATTTTAACTTCTTTTCGTGGGCAAGTAAAGCTCTTAACTATCTGGGCATAGACATCAGCTAGCTCTTTAAATAACAATTGAGGGTCAGCTCTTTACAGTAAGACTCCAGTGTTCCAAACTCCCAAGAAGTTCAAGAAGAACTTCCACAAAAATCGAGAAAACAATAAGCAAACTAATTACAAATACGCGTGAAAATTTTGACCGCCACGAAAAAGGGTTCACTTTGCGTATGTCCCATATTTATGCCATGGAGGGGCTGGAGGGAAAAGTTGTGGGGGCAATGTTAAGCCAAATGGAGGCAGCAGAAAATTATGCGCTGCAATTTTTATTGCTTCATTGTTCTTTTATTCCATGTTGTTGTTGTGACGATGACTCCCGGTTAGCGGGGTGGGAGGGCCGGTGAATTGGGTTCTTTGCATTGTTTGCGCTTTGTTTGGACGCTTTCGGGTTAATGTTAATTACCAAAACTGCTTCGGCACTTGGCTGACCGACAAAACCCAAAGCAATTAAAATTTTTATGACGCACTGAGTTATTACTTCAAATCCACAAACTTGAGTAATGCCAACGCCTCTCCAAAAGGACGTGAGAAATTTTCAACTGAAAAGGAAAATGTACGCCTCCGACGAAGAAAATGTGAAAAAGATGCGCACAACAACGGCACAGATATTAAAAAGATTTATTGTTTTATGATATCAAAAAACCAAAAAAAAAAAAAAAAACTAAAATAAAAGGTAGCAGCATGCCCTTCAGTACGGCTCCCCTGTCACGGCTGTGCAATTGGGTATCTACCTGTGCGGCTAGAGGTCAAAGGTTGAGCCGGCGCTGCCACCGTGCAGACCGCATCGGATCGCAGCTATGGTACTTTGATGATGCGTGTTGCCAATCGATATACGCTTTCTTTCTTTTCCTACACTGAAACACCGAATATCGAAGAGACTTTATAAAATAGAAATGCTGTAATTAAAGTCTAACTGTCAAAATCCAATAAATTATTCAAGTCTATCTTAGATGGCCAAATTCGTTGGCTCTTGGCCATTTAATTGATCAAGCCAAACAAACAGCCAAAGAGCCAGCTGCGACTGTTTTTGTCTTCTCGTATGTGTTCACCAATAATTTACATAAACCAATTCGACATTTTACTACTCCGACTACCTCTTAAAGTTAAGTTTCAAGTGAAAATGTTACCAAAAACTGAAGATGTGAAAGTTTATTAATTAGACAAAGCAAGCAGACAAGTCACCAATGAGCCAAAACCAAGGCGACTGCGTTGATCTTAAGTCGAATCTCTAAAAAGGTGCATACATGCAGGGCCATAAAAGCTATTGATAATTTGTGTACAATGGTCGTAGTTACAGCTTACAATTAACGATAACGGCGGACCACTTCGGTAACAAAGGATTGCATGATAAGGACGCATATCAATTACAGTTACACGAGTTTTGCAGCCAAAAACAGTGCGATTAACATAAAAGGGCAGCATGGCCAACAAAAACATCGACCCGCAGTAGTTAAAAAAAAAGTAATAGGCGTAATAAGAATAATTGGTGCTAGCTCCAAACTCGTGTGGGTGCTTAAAAGGGGCCGGGCGTGCTGGCGGCTGCGAGGCAGTGCGTGTCCTTAGACTGTCTAAGGGTTGGATCGGGTCGGGTAGGAGGAGCAGCGAAGAGTGGCGAAAGCGTTGACTTGTGACCATTTCATAAATACCGTTATAAACAAATTACGACAACAATAATGACCCAACAACAACAACAATGATGGCTACTAACACGGTAACTAACTAACAACAACAACAACAACACCCACGTATCCACATGGTGAAAGGGGCTAACAGGATAAAATTCACAGCAGTAGGCAGCAAAAACAACATGAAATTCGTTTTTTATTGCTCACATTTACACATGTAAAAGTGACATCCACCAAAGCTAATCCCCATCCTCCATCGAACACCCGCTGACCGCTGCCCCCTCTTGACCTTAAGCAAGACACAACGCACACTGTGCACGAATTTATGAATTTCTAATGAAATTAACCGAAATGGGCAACTGTAACACATGTATGTCATATCTATCTATACACTCAGAGAAAAACTGTAAATTGATTAAATCAATCTAGAAGTAAATTCAGCTAAGATACAAATATCTTAAATTTATTTCAAAAACTTTTTGTAATCAATGAGAATATTTTGCTCTTGTTTTAGGTACAAGAAATATTTACTTCAAGCGTAATTTTTCTAATAAAATATATGGATATATATATATAGACAGTAATTCAGATTTTTGCTAAATGTAAACATAAGGTTAACGAATTTCCCTCCTAAGGTCTCTGAATAGGGACACGACCGTTTGCCACCTGGGCCGCGTGTGCCGTTTTTAAGGAGAGTGTTTATTTGTCGACGGGTCGCGACTATTTAACACACACCCATGCAGATAGCCGGCGACCGAGAACAAAGCTGCTGTTGACCCCAAGACCCGAACGCGAACCCAAACGAAAATCCGACTCGCTTGACGTACAATTAACGGTTACCCTTCGCCTTGCACCTTTCGACTTGGCCAGTTGCAACGCACATTGTAATTTTAGGTAATAAAAAAATTGTTACTTCATAATTTGGCGGGCGGCTCTAGTCCTTGCGGGCGTGTCGCATGCCCTGCGTACCACAGGATAATTGCCGCCATTTGAATATTCAGCAGTTTCGTTTCGTGTTAACCCAAAGCACTCCAAGCCAATCCCAGCCAGCCCAGCCAAACGATTCAAAGTGCCCAAGCCCAGAACACAGCTCGGAACAATTTATTTCTGCGTGTCGTCTGAATCACCTACCAGTTAAAGCCAACGACTTCACGGAGTCAACTGTCCAGTTAGGCTTAAGTAGGTATTAATTTCTCCCCAGTGACGCGTTCGTCCACCCGTCCGCCAGCGGTTCCTTCTGCCACATAGGAAGTTTGAGCGCTGGCCGCGATTGCATTACCACACAACTTTGTGCAGGCTCATCGATACGCCACATTTTGGAGACAAGTGGGGGGCGACTGGGGAGCTAGGGTGGTGATCCGGCCAATGACCAGACCAAAAGAAACACCCAAACTTGACTACAGGCCCGGGGGCAACGACGGCAGTTACTCACAAATACAATCGCGTAATTAATTAAGCGCGTCAGCTGGACAGTGGACAAGACTGCCTCGGCCATTATGAAGGTGACGCACAGTGGGATTTCTCAATGAGACTTACGAAATTAAATCGAAGAAAGAACTTAAATAAAATATGGCTCAAAACAATATTTCAATATAGATAGTCGAGAATTGTTAGATTTGAGGCAAGCTTTTTATTACCCTCTTTCTTACTCTTAACTTTATCTTCAAGAACTCTATGAGCTAGTCCCACTGTGCAGCACTTCTGGCTGTCAGTAAAGCCTCATGCTGGGCACGGGTTTATAACCTGTCCAAGCCACACGTGGGAGCAGAGACAGGGCGACAGGGACACGCATTGTATTGGGCTGCCGCAAACACACCTCAAATCGCGTTTTGTCCTTTATCAGGTAATTCACTTTTTAACTTACTCTTCACATTTCATTTTGTAATTCCACCTTTGGTTGGGCTGCTCATTGGGGTCTTTTTAATTTTTAATGTGTGTGTGTGTGTGTGTGTTTTTTTTTTGTAATTGCTTGCCATTAATTACAGCAACAACACAATCAATGAGGTAGATGGAGATGCGTAACGCAACAACAGCTACAACAACAACAACAACAACATTAACAATAACAACACTTGAAGCGCAAATATTTCCGCTTGTGCTTGCGGTTAATTTTATTTATAAGTCGCAATGACACACCTTCCACTTGGATTTACGATCTGCCGCATTAACGGTTAATGAACAGCTTACCAAGTTCTGGCCAAGAAAGTACAGTTGATAAGCGGGGGGGGGGGGGGGGGGGGGGGGGGGCAGGCTGAGCAGCAAAAGGCTAAAAGTAGTTGAAGCAATTGCCCAAGCTAAATTCTCTTTTTCGGTTGCATCGCTTCTAATAGAACTCTCCCAATCTGATTTCCTTTTCCGGTATAGCAGCAGCTCTTGCCTCTCGCTCGCTCCCGTACACTGTCGGCGAATTCGAACACGTTCGAAGCGACACGAAGTGCAAGTAAGACAACAACGAAGCCAACACGAAACCAGGCAATAATTGTATGTGTGTGGGTGAGCGAACATTCATTCATGTTGCTTACTCCAACGATTCGCAAGCCGGCAAAACGCCAAAGGAAAACAATAACAAACCTCAGCTGAGGAATTTAGACGAAAACTTAAGAGTCGGCGTTCGGTAAAGAGAAGGAATGAGAGTAACAGAAAGAGTGCAAGTGCGAGTGCGAGTGCAAGCCTGCATTCAACTATTGCACAATTGGCCAAAAAGCGATGGCAGATTGACTTCAATCTGGCCATGGCAAAGGTGTTTAGATGCCATAACATCATCTACGACTCTAAATATGTACGTTAGAGCATGAGTAATGTATATACGCATATGTACATATGTTGTTTTTTGCAAATATCTTGAGATATTTTTCAGTAAAATTGCTAGCTTTGCGCTTGGCGAGCGGCCAAAAAGCGAGTCAGCAAATCAATAATTTTCATGTGGCAAAAGAAACGGTGCAAAAGTAAGCAAGAAATTGCATTTGGGCTTCGACTTGGCCAACGCATATTTCCTATTGCAGCTCGTTGGGCTCGCAATGGCTAATCCCACGAAGTCTAAAAAACGAACAGCATTATCATCAATTGAGATTGCATGTTGCCAAAATCATTATGGGGTTTCCCGGTTTTGTCCCGTCTGACAAACGCCGAACAACACCAAGCGCAAGCATCGAAATCAACAGAAAATTCACATACTTAGCATAAAAATCAAATAAAGCAAAGCCAGAGCCGTGAAAAAAGCGAACAAGCGAGCTAAAGCGAACGAACGTATTGGCGACCATGAAAAAGGGAAGCCAGTAGATGTTGCCAGTGGCTGGGGTTGGGGCAATGGAGAGCAACAGCAACAGCAACAGCAACAACAACGGCAGAAGCAGCAGCAGCAGCAGCAGCAGCAGCAGCGGCGAAGCGCGTGGAAAACAAAACGTCACAAAACGCAGACAGTCTTTGACGCCGACGTCGACGCCAAACTTCGCAGTGACGATGACACGTGCTTTTTTCAGCTGTTTTGTGGAAAACTGGCAAATTGTGCGAAAAAAAGGACAAAAACAAAAATCACAAATGAGAATATGAGCTGGGGCAGCAGCAAGAGCGCAAAGAGCGAGACAGAGAGAGAGAGAGAGAGGCACACGCAGACCAAAACGAAATCAAACAGCAAATAAAATGGAGAAGGAGAAGCCAAGCCTGCAGGTGGCAGCACAAATGCATGGTGGTATGCGTGTGTGTGTGTGTGTGTGTGTGTGCGAGTGTGTCTGTGAGTGTCTGCTTGTTCAAGATGTGTATGTTTGTGTATGTTTGGATGTGTTGGCTCGGGCTGCCGACAGACGGCGTAGCTGGTCGTGCAGTCTTTTTGGCGCGTGACGTCGACAACTGTGTGTGTGTGTGTGAGTGTGTGTGGAATGGGGAATATGCTTACGAGGGGGCAGCTGGCAAATTGCATTATTATGCGAGTGTCTGCAGTCTGCAGTGCAGCAGCGACGGCAAACGAATGGCCGGGGCAGTAGCACAACAAAAACAAATTGCAACAAAATACGCAAACAAAAACAAAATCGTACGTCTGCCCCATCTTTCGCCTTCTTCTTCACCATGGCGATTCTATGGCGATTAGTCGAACCACACGCAGCAGTAAATAGTTACAGTGGGGTGTGTAGTAGGGTGGGCGGATTATTGGGGACAGACATTACATGCAGTTTTGTTCAAAAATTAATAGAATTTCATAAGCATTCGGCTCTTTCTGTCTCATTCTCATGTGTGCATCGCTCTCTTTTCGCTGTTGTTTTATTTTGCCCACGCTCGCTCTTTCTCTCTCTTGCTTAAGCGGCACCCATTGGCTTGCTCTCTTGCACGCTTGCGCCTACTCGCTCTTTCAAATGTTAATTTGAATTTTTATTAGGTTTTAGGCTTTTATTGTTGTTGGCCAAAACTGTTGTTGTTATGTGTTTTATTTTCACTTAAATTTGCAATTGTTGCTGCCGCTGCTGCCGTTGACGCTGGCGTCGACGTCGACGTCGCCGTTGTCAACGTTGAAACTGCGGCTGCGTTAGAAAATTGCATTTGACAAAGCTGCACACACACACACACCCGCACAAATACGCTTTAGTTTTTAGGTCGTGGGTTTAGTTTAGCGGGCGTTTCGGGCATGCAGGACGCAGACAAAAAAAAAACCTCTTTAGCGGATGCAAGTTTATTTTTCAGTTTTATAAATGAACTGTTTTGTTTTTATTTAGATTTCGTTCTATGTTCGTTCCTCTTGGATACGCAGAATATATTTTAACTGTCAACTGATGCTACCAATTTTTATATTTTGGATTTCCATAGAAGAAGTTACTAACATTTGTATGAAATTCTAGACTAGTTGTCACGCTAAGATATATGTCAAGGAACTAAAAAACAAAACGATATTTTGAATAGATTTGGTACTACAAAAATAAATGATCGACGAAACGAGACTTTTCTCCAAGGGCTTCCTTGTTCGACTGAGAGTTTTTTTTTTACCGATAATCAAACACATTTTCTCTTGCTATTATTATTACGTATTTAGCCTGTCACAAAAGGCATTTTTCAAATATTTTCGATTTTTTGCGGAAAATGAATTCAAATGCAACCGACGATATGATCTTCCACCTACAAATTCGTGTGCATAGGATAAAGAACTGACAAATCATCCTCTTAGAATAAAAGCAACACGTTCAACATTCATATTATTTGCTGTAAAGGTAAAATCCCAAATACTAAGTGCATTTCAATTTTCAACTCAGATTTGGCCTTTGTTTGCTGACAAATTTGCCAACTCATGGCCGCAACGGAGGCGCCACTAAGAAAACAATTGTCCTTCAAGAATTACCTTTCAGAGCCCAACTGCAATTACACATTCGCACGGCTGTATTTACCGTACGGAAAGGCAACGGAAAAGGGAAAAGTCATTCTGCTGTCAGGAGAGTTGGCGGTGATTTTGAGATCTCGTTTGCCGTCGGCACTGGCACTGGCGCTGGCACTGGCATTTTGGCCAACGTGGTCTTCTTTCAGACTCACTTGTGGCCAATTTTTGGGCCGGCACTTTGAATTTTTCATAAGTATTTGCCTCGCTTTATGAGTTATTGGAGGGTGTTGGCCAGCGGGGTCGGTACGGGGCTAATGGCTAACGACAAAAACGACAAAGAAGTCTTCAGACCGTTTTGTACCCTTTTTTGCGGGCAATAAAAACATTTTCCTTTTTAGCTCGGCAAAAAAAAAAGTAATATAATGAATAATATGAAGAAAAATACTTGGCTTTTTCGCTTGTTGTTCTTGTTGTTGTTGTTGTTGTTGCTGTAAAAGAAAACGCATTAAGTGCGCGGTTTTTCCATTGTTTATAATATTATTGTTTCTTTTTTTTCGCTGTTTTGGTGTGTCCTGGCGAAAGGGGATAATTAAGAATGCTTATTTATCTAGAACGGCGACGAATGTGCCCCATTCCCCAGTGCTTGACCACAGCAGGGTGGTTAGCTAAAATGCTAAAAAACCCGAAAAACTTTTATTTTTAATGATAAATTGTTCGAGGCCGCGGCTAGAGAAACAGACACAGAAGGCGCCAGTCAGAGGTCATATCAGGAACCACTCTCGGCTCTCACCCTCGGGATGCTTTATTGCAAAATCAATAAAGAATAGAACTGAACCATTGCCTAGTCTTCTGACTGAATTCTCTGCTAATTAGCTACGCAACTTGGTGAGTTGCAAATTACAAGCGGTACACGGATTGAAAGCATTGAAAAATTGTTGTTGCAGAGTTGAAGCCAAAGTCGTTGCCTGTGAGGCACGCAAATCACTTGTTTTTATGTAATTAGTTGGCTCACTTGAGGGCCCCAGCTAGCGGCAGCTAAACTCAACGATTTTTGTTTTATTTTGGATATTTTGAACTGAACTTTGACTTTGAAGCGTAATTAGCCGAAAACTGATCGTGGCTTACAAGAGAGCAACAACAACAACAGCCCCTGTGGGCCGCCCCTTAGACTAGCCCTCAGACTGTGAAATCTGGCTCTGCTTCGATTGGTACAAAATTCGCTTGGAAATCTTCTCGTTCAATGACCGATAAAATTACCTCTGACTTCCCAAATTCTTTGGCTTGTCCCTGCTAAGCTCCTCTGGCGATTTGGCTGCTGCCTTTTAGCGGGTTATTGATTATTAATTTCTTTCTCAAACATTTTTTCCTATTTATTTTTTTATTTTTTTTGGTTTCTTTTCATTTTTGTTTTTAGCAGTCGCTGTAATTACAGCAACGCGTTAATTGTTCACCTCCTCTGCATTCTTTGGCGTTTTGTTGCTTTAACTATATATTTCTGGTTAGCCGCTCGATGTTTTCTCTGTTTGTATTTGTTTTCGTTGGCCCAAAAAACAACATTAGCCGGGCGAGAAAACTACACTTACGCAGCAGCAGCAGCAGCAGCAACAGCATCCGTATCTCGACATCCATTATCTACCATTACCAACATTGTCTCTACATTCCCTTCAACAAATATCTACTGACAGTCTTTGGAAATTACTTCAGAGTTCGCGGGACGATTATTAAACATGAGATTTACATTGTTTTGATTAATGAATGCAATGTCTTGCAAATACTAATTAACCATTGAAATAATCTATTTCAACTACAAAATGGGAATATTGTCATGTTGATAAACATAATTTTAATATTAAATATATCTACGATATACAAAAATGTTGCCTACGTTTTGAAAAACCTTTTTATGACACATTTGATAGCTTGAATTAAATAGAAATCCGTAAGATATTTGCTTAAACTTACCAATGTGCTTATAAAAGAGTTGTTTATGTCAGCTCTTCGGATCGTGAATCCTTCTTCTCCGTTGGTATTTTTTGTTTTTTTTTTTCTTTTTTTTTTGGTCACTTAGAGGTCAATTTTCTGCCACATTCGGTGCATTCAGTTGGAAAAATCACAAATTAGAAAACTTTCTCAATGCTTTTGTAAACGCGTGCGTATGCGTATTTTTTGTATGTTTATTTGTTTGTATGTGGGTGGCTGGTTGTATGAATTTTAGTCGATTTAGAATTTAGGTTTCTGCGAGGCGCCTTTTTGTTTAGGGATGATGCACAAAACACTGCAAACTGCTAAAATTTGAAACAAAGCCAATCAGAATCAATGAGGGGGGCCCACAGTGCAGCACAGACAATAACAACGAATAGCGGCTAAAGCAGAGTAGCTAAAAAAGATGACGTTCAGAATGCATTTTGTGCGCTGTGATTTTAATGTGTTTTTTTTTTTTTTTTGGTTTTGCGCTCTGTGTGTGATTTTTCGCTTTTATTAATAAAATGCACAACTTCCGTTATTAATTTTGCAACAGCGGCAATTGTAGTCACAGTATCTGTGTGTGTGTGTGTGTGTGTGTGTGTGTGTTTGCGTGTGTCTGAAAGACGACAACCACTGAAAGCAACAACAACTATTACAAGTGTTGAGCGCGATGTGTCACCAAGGCGTTCGCAGGGGGAATCGCAATCGAAATCGAAATTCGCATTCGAACTGCATACATATAAACAATTAACAGGGCTGTAACAAGCGGGCGCCGACTGCGAATTGTCTGGGCTCTACTTAACAGGCAAATCGCGAGTGGCGCTGCTGCTGCGCTCCTGTACACGCGACGCGGCCGTCGCCTTTGCTGCTGCTGCTGCTGCTATTGCATTCATTCATAAAAATCAGGTTGTAAAAAAGCAAAAACAACGCTGATTTTTATTTATTTATGCCAATTTGCCGCTGCTGTTCTGTGTGTGTGTGTGTGTGTGTGTGCGAGTGTATGTGATTTTTTTTTTTTGCTGCTGCTGCTGCAGCTATTGTCGTTGTTGTTGCTGTTGTTGTTGCGGGTTGCCTAGCCGCAGGAGGCGAATTGTCACTGATTTTTGGTTGTTGTTTATTTTGATTATTGTTTTCGCTTGCATTCGGGCATAAATTGCAAATAAATTATCACTTGAACTGGAACGTGTTAAATTATTATAAGAAGCTGAATCCATTTAATTGTATTTTCGCACTTTTATTCAATATTCAGTTATCGTTCGCGACAATTGCATGCAATTGTGTTTGTAATTGAAATGATTATCCAATTGCAAGCCATTCTCGGACTTGGCCAAAAAACCAAAACAAATCACAAAGAAGGCAAATTTAGCCGCACTTCAACCACGACACCTGCTGCCCGTCTGATTGCTGGAAATGTACTGAGAACACCCGCGTAATTTTTTTACTTGCTCTTGCCTCGTCTTGTTGGACTTGCTTCGGCTTGTTGGAGCGAACGAAACATTCGTTTGAGCCGAACGCCGGCACATAAAACAAAACGGCAAGCCAAAATGTTGCACGTCCAACCGAAACTAGTTGCAACCGAGCGAGCAGACCGGGTAGGTTGTCATTGATGTGTTTGATAGACAAATATCAAAAATAATTTCTGTTAACAGAGAATGTAAAATTTGTGGTCTGAGTTACCTTATGTTACGGCCGGCACAATGAACGAACCTCTGCTTAAGTCCAGGCTTAAGGGATCGCTCTTTAAATCGCTCAAAACATATGTTATAGAAACTTTTTTTTTTAAATTCCAAGATATATTTTAAATGTAAAATAGGGGAAAATAACATCTTAGTAGTAATATTCATTGTTTTAAACATCTGAGAAATTGTAAACATTCTGTTAACATGGTTTTGCGTTTGAGCTTAGTTGCAACATCGAACATGTTCGATGCTGGACACTTGATGAAATTCGGGGCAACAAAAAGGTTAGAAGAGGATGCACCTAAACAACTGTATGTACCATCTCACTAAGCTGTTAACTTGCCTGCTAGAAGACAGCAAATACCCTTTAGCAGCTTATTGGCCAGTTTTTGTGAGACTTGGTCAAGATCGTCTATATTTTGAACATTCTTAAGAGTGATCCTGTCTGATTTTCAATATTTATTGTTTTCCGGGAACTGGCCTAATCATAATAAAAAAAACAAGTCAGGTCACCAAAATAAGCACAAGTATTTAAATAAAAATATACAATCACGGAGATGGGTACTTATAAGCGGTATAAATGTTTATAAATAAAACAAGCAAAATGCAGAAACAGCTATATAAACGTATGTTGTGCGTGTTTTAATACGGCATTCAGATCACACTTAATTATCTGAAGATTAACAAAAGCTAAGGCCGCAAGACTTGTCGATTTGCGGAAAATCCTTTTACATCAACAATTTTCCAATAAATAAATAACAAAGCTTACGGGCCAGAATATTCGGAAAGATTCCCCATAAAAAGGAATCTCAAATGAGATATGAAAATGATTGAAACAAGTTTGGAAAATATCAAGTAAAAATATATCAAGTTTAGAAAGAAGCAAGTACATACTATCTAAAATAAACTTGAACCTCCCACGATCTGCTCTTTCTATTTTCTTTTTTTTTTGATTTGTGTCGAGAATTAAAACAAAATCGAAATAAATGTGTGTGTACAAAAAACATTTCATTTTTTCGTATGCTATAAAAATATAAAAAGCAAGACAGACAAATAAAAGCAAACACACGAATATTTTAATTAGAGTATAGATAAAAAATAACAACAACCATACGAAAGGCAAACGCGTGAAATGAGTAGAAGCAACAAAAAAAAAAAAAAAAATATGAACAATAATTATACACGAAATAACAAAGACAAAAACAGACACTACAGCAAGATCATATGAGATGGCTATTTCATATAAATTTCGAGCTTTCCACAATATTTATAAAAATAAAATTCCATACACACCCACACGCACACACACACACACACACACACACACACATGCATACATATTGTATGCCAGCACTATAGTAAGAAAAATGATTTTAACAAAAGTACTAGAGACAAGACCCAATCGAGAGGGGCGCTGATAAAAATAAATACAAATGTCGCCGGCATCAATAAGATATAAATTAAACGTGTACTACAATCCCGAATGTTAATTAGAAACTCACGTTGTGGATGATGCTGTGGATCTACCCACTCCAGGCCCGTTTCATTCCGCTCGGTTTATGCTCCGATGGCAGAGTTCGACATGCTGTCGTGTATCTATTAGATACATTAGCCGCTCTATGTGATCGGACTCTCATTGTGTGGAGGGGGGGTGGTGGTAGACCGAACCTGGAACGCCCCGCGACAATTCGATGTTTTTAGAGTGTTTGTCTGCTTTTACACGTAGATTTTATTTTATTTTGTCGCGTTGCCTGTGCGCTTTTTTTTTAGGGGGAGGTAAACTTTGTGTGTGCTGCCTCACGAGCTTAATGACTTCCTGCAGAGTCACAAATAGCTAAAATTATATTCTAAAGTAGAACAATTATTGTCAGCAACAAATGTTTCGGAGCGGAGACAAACCAATGTCTAGAAATATCATACGAATATTTAAAGTTTCTATCCAAAAACGTAGTTCGCTTTGTGTGCACGGCTATAGGAATGTGTTCATGGATTAATATAATTGTAGCCGGTTTTCGCAGATCTTTCATATATATAATTATGGATAACTATCCACACAAAATAAAAATACAAATCAAAATAAATAGTGTTTTTTTTCTATATAAGTCTCAAATTGGGGAATGTTATGAATCGCAGAATATAAAGATTTTCAATATGATGAACAGACACTATAATGATGCAGAACGTCCGATCTGTTAGTCTGCGTACGTGTACCAAAAACACGCACAGCAAATGACATTTCATTTATCTTTCGATGAAAGTGGAGGCGTCGTTGACACCGCTTTGGGGCTGTGCATGAGTTATTAATGTCCCGACATTGTACAAAATATGTACACGAATGCTGAGATTTACATGAGGCTCCAGCTTTTAGAGTTTTTCAGTTCCGGTGACTGTGCTGCAGTTATCAATGTGAAAAATAGAAACATGATTATGAAATTATTGAAACGCACGAAAAATGAACAAGTTAGGAGGCACGAGAGGTGAGTGTATTAGTAATGACAAGAGCAAAAGAAAAAAACACGCTGTACAGTGTAGAGGCGAAGATGCTATAGGAAATGGGTGGTGCTTTCGACAAAGTGAAATTACGCCTCGGCATTAGATTGGATGGAATTATGCTCGTGTAAACGAACAATCAGCCAACGGAGGCGCAATTAAGACCAACGCACACAAACACATGCATACGTGCGTGCTATGTACCTACCTCTACCTACACCTATACCAATACAACGGCCACAACCTGACGCGGCCTACACAAGCAGCGGCTCTCAATATATATGTGTGTGCGTTGGTGTGCAGACAATAGAAGCGATCGAGCCATTCAAAATATATACACACACAGATACACGTACAAAACATAAGACGAATGTCGACGCTCACCTTGCGGCCGCTTATATCGAGAGAGAGAGAGAGAGAGCGAGAAAGAGAGAGAGATAGAGAGAGAAAGAGGGAGAGTAGAGCACCGAACTAGTTAAGTAAAGTATTGAAAGAGCGAAGAGGCAGACAGTTTTTGATTTGCGCTCATATTGATGCACGAACCATGAATTTAATTATGATTTTAAAATAATGTTATTTTCCACAAACGCTCGGAAAGACATATATACATATATACTTAGCGTGTGTGTGTGTGTAGATTTATTTATATATGTGTATTATACATGTAAAGTAAGTTGGGCAGAGAGTGAAAAGATATTCGCCAGATAACCAAAATGAGTACGCGCCGTACTTCACGGATTGAGTGTGTGCGTGCCTGAGTTAGTGTACGGCTTTTCTATTATGTATTCGAAACTAACAACAAATTAAGTGCCGCCAGCTCAGTTTAGGCTCTCAAAATGGTGTCGATCATATTGGACAAGTTCCATACTTGGTGTACAGTTGTGCCTGCCGTATTTATTTTACAGCGCAAACTTCGTTTGTATGAGCTAAAATTGTATTAATAAAAAAGCGTAATCATTTTGGGATGGGCGACAACCAAATTAAGAAATTTTCGCGGTAGGCTCTAATTGGTTGGTTGAAAAAGGTAGACTCGTATCTGACTTAGATAGAGATTGTGGGAATAATAGCAAATGAAATATATGAAATATATATTTTATGGAATATTGGCCTTTGACCTGCATTGACGTTTGGTAAACTATGGGTCCATCCAACGGGATGTATTTTGAGTCAGCAGCGTAAAAGTTGAATGAACTGCTGGGGCGGTATGTCCAGGTCTGTTTCTTTGGCTGTGTATGTTAATTGCCTCGACATAAACGGAGATCACCTATGCCAAACAATAATAATGATTGCCAAAGACAATCAATCATTTTGCATTTGGCCACAAACTACAGAAACGTGGTAACAAAACGTACCACAAAACTGTAACTGACTATATTTAGTCACTGACTATTCGGAGTGCTCTCTTCCAGTAATCGTTGATGATGTTCTCAATTTACTGAATTGAAAATGCTTTGCAGATGCGGCAATCCAAAGGCAATCCATTCGTCAAAGCGTCAAAAAAGCCCTCCAGGGCGCCATTTGCTGCTGACGCTGCTGCAGCGCCAAACGCTAAAAGATGCAAAGATACATTTTATAAGCAGCTTGAGAACAATGCATTGCTTAGCGCCGCATTAAAATATCTGCAATCATTAAAATTGCGCACGCTGACATTGTTTTACAAATCGTTCGGCATTGTTTAGAGGCCTATTCTAGGACCTCCCTCCGCTCTCTCTCTCTCTCTCTCTCTCTCTCTCTCTCTCTCGCTTCTGCCCTATGCCGCATTTGCCTTGATGTCAACGTTTGCTTTTGTGAACCGAATCTAACAAAATTTTGGTTGATGGCGCCTAAATGCAGCCTGGGGCGGTCGATTCTATGGCCGAAACTGTGAACAATAAACAACCCCTTTACGTAGATATAATGCACCAAAATTTAGTCAGTGTTGGAATAAATATTACGGATTAAGCTAATCTGTACACTTAGAGAAAACTCGAACAGTTGTTTTTGTTAATATTGTAAATATTATATATACTTAGTTGCAAGCTAGACAAGAATAATGAGGAAAGCCTAAAGCTTTACTAGTAAAAAATTTGTATTTAGAAATTACGTCATTTAAAACATTTTTTTATTGTAAGAAACTCCTTTTTAATGGGTATAAATTTTCGACCTTGGCTGGATTTTGATCATGCTTGTGTTTGTGCTTGACGTGGGCATTAAATTAATGATTTTGTTTCGAGTGTAAGACCTTTTTTATTTGTCATACTAAAAAGTATTAATACTATGTAAAAAATGTGCTAGTTACCCATAGATACTTTTAAATTGGTCACAAGGCTTGATTATTTAAAAGTATATACGAGGATATAATAGAGAGTTTATATGTTGGTAAACCGATGTGCCTACTTCTCAGATATGGGTGGGGTAAGAGGGAGTGCAGCTGAAGATTATTTGCATTTTGAGCTATTCAATGCGCAAACAAATCTGAGTCAGTGCATGTCAGAACGAGTGTGTGTGTGTGTGTGTGCGGTCGGTCTGACCCAGAAACCTATTTGCAGGACTAAAGTCAATAAAAGCGTTTTTTGACTTCGGCTATGTCTGAAACACGCACAGGCTTTGTCTGCACGAGAAGAAGTGAAGTTGTTTTACTTCTTCGTCACTTTGCACATCGAACCAAGTGCATCAGCACCAGGCGACGATTGTCTGCCATAGAAGTTGACCACGATGCTATCCTGGTACAGGGCTCAAATGTATATATATATATATATATATATATACACATACATATAAATCGACGGTCAACAGTCAACGCCAGGCCACTGCGCGCACTGATTTGAATAGTGAAAAGCATCGGTTTGTTGGGGAAGGGACGCACGAGGGTCGTTCGGGGCTGGAACAGCTGAACTGCGATGTGGCACGTGCTGGCCGTAGCCTTGCGCAGAATCAACACTGCGCAGTGGAAGACCGAAAGTGTGGAATCCAAGCGAAAGTTGAGCCTTTTAAAAGCTTTGGGATAGGTCGTGCTCTAAGCTTGCCCGATGCCGTCAGTGGCCAGTGGCCGGATGCAGAAGCGACGGCAAGCTTTCGGGTTGTAAACACGGCTGGTTGGAACTGGTGACTGGAAGCGAATCTGGTGGAACGCAAGACACCCAGCAGCAGTACAAGCGAAAGCGTCACCCAAATTAGTTGCCAGCGTTTCGCCATCGCGTTTGTGTCTCTTGTTGTGTCCACTGAAGCGTTTAGCCCAGGGTCGTGTGGCCTGCCCGTCGATACTGACCCGTAGCTCTGGTCCAGACTAGCTGTGTAACGCGTCCTAAACGGTTCCGGTTAAACGGTGTCTCGAGTTTGAGCCTGAACGGCAGCCCCCAAGCGGAGACAACGTCGCGGCCCGCGTCAGTCTCTGCCTCCGCGTTTCGCTGCGTTGTGCTGCGGGTCGTCAGTGCAAGCTGCACCATACGCAAGTGTAAGTGAGTGTTAGTGAGTGTGTATGTGTGTCTGTGTGTGGCTCGGCTCGGTCAGGCCCCAAAATAATGTGGTGATAAGTGAATGTTACCGAACCCCGGGGAAATCATTAGCGAGTGGCCAGCGTTCTGCACATCCCGACCAAATGCGTTCTTAAAGCTTTGTTTGCCATTTAAAGCAGAGTGTGTCGACGTTTAATTATGTAAAAGCCACAGGAGCAACGCACACCACAAACACAACAACAACAACAACAGCAACAACACAAACAAACACACACACACATACAGACACAGTCAGTCAGACGCGTCACAAATACAAAAGTATCTGCAATTTTGTCGCTCTCGCAACTCTCAGTTAACAGCTCTCAGGTCACACAGCTCGCGAATGCTTAGCACAAATCGAAATTTCATTCTTAATACAAATTGATTTTCTTTTGGGGCTTACATTTTTGTTTTATTTTATTTATTTTTGCATTTCGCATTTCGCATTTCACATTTCTGCGCTTGCAGTTTCAGAGTTTGTTTTCGCCGTTCGCTTTGGCTTTGACACTGATTTATGTTCGGCTCTACGGGCGTATACGCAATGTGGCCTCCAGTGCTTCGATAGACTCAAGCCAAAAGTCGTGCAATTAAAATGAAATTGTCAGTTATTTGTTGGTAGTGTTCTTTTTTTTCCTGTCATAAATTATGCCGGCGTGTTTTTTGTATAAAAGTGACTAAGAACAAGAGCAATAACAGCAACACACACGCACACACACGCACACACACACACACACACACACACACGCATTTATAGCATGTACATATATCCTTTTGCATGCACGTGCTTGCCAGAAAAGTAATTGAGGCAAGAGCTTCCACAAGAAAAGGAAATGAAAGAAAAAATGAAAAATCAATGATGCTGTCAAGTAGCCCTACGGCAACAAACATATATATGTGTGCCCATTTAACTACATAAACATATATAAACATACATATAGACAAATACACAAGCATATTTAAAGCTTAGAGCAGGAATTGCTTAAATTTTCACATATTTACTCTCATAATTAGGTTTGACAATTAGAAAATATAACTATATACATATGCCATATATATACCTCATTTAACGCAGAATTAGAATGTGCAAGAAGCTAACCTAGTTGCCAAAGTCCGTAATACCCTTCACATGGTATAATAATTGCCTTACGAAATGTGAAAAACATCCTGTTAAAACATTGTCTGATTACAACAGGCAGCATACGCTGTGCTACTTACATATATTTATGACATGTCTCATTGGTAGCGGTAGACAATAAGAGAAGAAACTAACTTCATTGTGCCGCGAACATTCTTACAAAATCTTAATAACATCTGATATCCTTACCATATAGCTCCAGTAGAAACGATCGAATCTGCCAGACAGTCTTTATTGTTTGTCAATTGTTGTGGGCTACGTTTTCTTGAGATTTTCCGTTTGCCAAATGGTTTAGTATTGCACATTAAAGCTACCCTTGGCCGATTTGGTTTGAACAAAATGGGATGTTGCCAAACAGAACATTTATTGCGGAATTGATTTGTAAATCATGTATTTGGCACGAATGCCGCGGGTCAATTCACCAGCTCACCAGCTCATAGTTCATAGATAGCCAGGCCAAAGTAAATTTGCATTGCCTGTCGTGCCCGTCCACCGTGCACCGTGCACTTTGCGGCATACAATTAGAACGCATTGCAGTCAACGACACTTGCCAGTACCTGGTGGCCAAGCCGGCCAACCAGGCTGATAGAATAAATAAGTCGGAGAGCGTGCTCGCGGAGTTTCATGCAACGAGCACTGTCCGTGTGGTCCTCCTCTGCCTGGTTGCCACACAAATTGTATATGGCAGCAGCTCCAGCGGGCAACCCCTTAGGTTCGCTTGCCACCCCAGCTCTGCCCAGCTGCCGTCCTATGCGAAACTTTATTAACCCCATTTCACGTGTTGGCATACTCAGTTCCCATTGTTTTAACAAGCGGCTCTGTCGTGCTCCGTCCATTTGCCAGGTGGCAGATTTCTGTGGCTTGGTAAACTAATTCTGTTTCGTGCTGCTGTTTCAACCGCCTCAAGTGCCACCACCCTCTGGCAATGCCTGGCCCTGGAGCCGTAGTTACTCTCCACTTACTCGAGCACCTCTTGCTTGGCTGGTCCTTCGCTTTGTGCTGCTCCCGAGACGGTAGCTTTTGGTTAAAAGTTTATAATGTCAAGAGGTGCTACAGAAATCAGGTTAGCCCTGCCTTTGGCCCTACTGCACTTTGTTGCGGCATAACGAATTACAGCACTGTTGCTCAAATAGCTTCCTCATATTCTTCGAGGTGCCTTTGGGTTGCAAAAGTGGAAGGCACAAAGTGTTTTCACTGTTGATTTTATTATTAATTGTGGCTCCAAAATGGTTCCACACTCAGAGTAAAACAACGTTATAGAATACTTGTTTTAGTCTTTTATTAAATTTTCTAGATTTAAAAAAGATCGTCAAAAGAAATTTCTGTTTTTTGGGGTTAAGAAAACTTTCGATCACAAAAATTATTGATTTTTACTCTGAGTGTATAGCATACTCCTATAGTACTATATATTGAAAGCAATTATAGATTCAGGGCAAATGAGTTGACATGGACGTAAAAACCATCACACACAACTTTCTTTCGCACTTGTAGCAACAGTTGAAGGCAACGATTATCATTTGTTTGGATAAGTGGCTAAGTGGGGCAACTCGCAATCTTTGAAGTGGATCTCTTTGTGTAAACTCAACAAGTCAATCAAAATTGTCAAATGAAAAAACATTGAAAAATATCGTGTGATGAATGCGCGAAAATTGCAGGAAAGTTCCCTGTCCCATTTGGATGTGAATTACGTCAGCCTGCAGCATAGCAACGCCTTCGACAACGATTTACAAGAAGAACTGGTACAGCAGCAACAGGTAAGAGAATAAAATAGCTTCGAGGTGTAGTTCGTTTTGCGGATTTGTCTTATTTTGTTCAGATTTATATGGTATGTAAATGGAAGCTTCATCTTCTATTGTAGCTGGGCTTAACTATTGTTATAGTTTTGGCAATAGCAATAAATTCCATTAAAGTACGCATTTATAAACGAAATTCGCCGTCTTTCGATAAATCGTAGCTCCGGCCACAAATTTATGCATGTTGAATCTTAATGAAGATGGGCCAATAATCATTTTTAATAGCTCTCACTATGGGTACAACTTAGCTCAGACTCAGTTTCAGTGTGCGAACTCGAGGACCGGACCGCAATATTCAAATTTTATTATTTTTATTTGTTTGTCACTAAATTGGCAACTAAACCGCGTTGAGCAGTGAACACTAAACCCATACTACTTATTTTGTCCGTGGATGGTGGTTGTTGGAGACTGGCTACACAGTCCATGATATCATGATCTATTTTTAAGGCTGCCACAACTTGGCTAATAGGCTGAATTGATTAGCATTTTAGCTAACATTGTAATTGGCATTGAACTCAAGTGGACCAAATCTGAATATGGTGAGGACTGTGGCTAATGTACTTACTATGTAAACTAGACACATTTACTTGGGATTATCGGTCGCGTTATTGTGCTCATCAGTGCTAAACAACAATCAAGAAAATGGTGTCCTAAGTAACGACAAACTTATTATGATATCCACAAGCTTTTTGAATACTTTATCCTAAATTGTAAGTCTGTGAACATATCAGAAAGCGTGATGACATCGTCAGCTATCAAATTCATAGGAGATGATCCAAAATATGACACTAACTAATGACGTTAACAATGCCGATGTTAATGGTGTTGTCTCAAGAACTGGTTCCGATCGAAACAACAGACTGGCAGTAATAGCGGGCGGGTCGAGGGCGTGACCAGCACATAACACTTCCGTAAACTTACGCGAAAAACCAGTACAAAAATGAAACAATGATCGTAGCGGCATTTAATTTGGTATTGTGTATGTACGATCGGTGATCGGAGGCAATCGAGGTGTATATTTTAATTTTTGGCTCGCAACTAAACCAGTTTCAGCTGTCTGTTTGAATAATATTCAATGATTACTGAATTTAGCGCAGGATAAATTTGCTTTTTGGCTAAGTGACGTAAAGCTAAAGCAGTCAAATAACACATAAAAGAAGAACAAAAATTCATTAAATATTTAAGCTTAAGAATGAGGCCAAAATCGTCAAAGATGACTGCAGTGATTTTTATTTTTTTTTTGTTTCTTGAGAGTAGATAATTTACATTTCTCACAACGGTCGAAGTTGATTTCAACGCTTAACCAAGCAACCAACAAAACTAAAAGAAAAAAGTAGATACCCAAAATGTCCCAGCAACAGTTGACCAACCTTATATGTATCTGTGTATTTGTATCTGTAAATGATTTTAGCCATGCCGCCGGCTTCATGTTGGGTAATCAAATTAATAATGGGCTAAAAATTACATTTCAAGTCGTTTGAATAAATTAACAATTATAGTATAGTATATACTTTTGGGATGAACAATTTTCTATCCGAGCGACCATATGCTGTTAATTTATGCATAAACAAGTAAATGGTAAAGATATTCCGGTAGAAACTGTATCCAACACTGGCCACGATCATTAACGAGGGAAACGGCAGTTTACTAATGCGTTTGCTAGGGTTTAATTACTAAAGTTTTGGACGTTTTTTTTTTTTTTTGTATTTTTCTCTTAATTTGAGTCGCAACCAACAATGTTGAATACTGGAAAAAAGTCTTGCATATTTTAGCCGCTTTAATTTGAGGGAGTAGCCAAGTTTCTAATTTAACCGAAGACTACTTGAAAACACACATGCAATTCATTTAAAAATAGGTTTGATTAATTTTTCATGCTAAAACAATTTGAATTCCAACAGAAGCATAACAAATTGCAGTAGTCAAAAGTATTCAAATGAATTCATAAAATTAATTCATGCCTTCATGACTTCCGTCAGCTGCAGGGATAAACAAAAATAATAATAATGAAAATTGCACTTGAATTCTGTGACCCTGAAAACTGAAGTTTTGCCACAGCTTTTTGGCTCGAATTTTATTTAATTTTTATTTATTTTTGTTTGTTCTTTTTTGAAAGCACGTAGTACATTGAGTGAGCCCGTTAATTATAGAGGTCGATCAATTATTCATTTGCCAGATTACCTGGGAAGAGCGCAAGCGAAGCACAAAATGAACTTCACTTAAAATGATTCTGCGAATTTTGCATTCATTTAGCCGCTCGACACTGCTCCTCTCCGGTCTCTGGCTCATTTCAATATTTTTATTGTCTGATTGAAGTGTGACGTTGCGGCCAGCAGCTGCAGATGGAGCTGCGTACTGTGGACTGGATACTGGATACTGGGTACTGGGCACTGGGCACTGGGACTCTGTGCGGCATTTCGCCAAAGAGATTAATTGCCGGTCGGCTGCGTGCTTTCATGCCATGATCAGCGCGGGGGAGGTTTTTGGGGTACCTGATCGGCGGTGATGAGGCAGAAACGGGAACTGCATGCCCACCAATTTTCATTTCCGAGTTAATTGTTTGGCCTGCCTCATACTTCAGAACCTCAAAGTTCATCAATCTTGTACCGAAACTGTACCTAGATTTAAGCCCAGTCAACAGACATCCGCACGCAGCACCAAATTCCTCTGAATTACCAGAGAATATCAAATTAACAGCAAATCCATTTAAAACTTATGCCTGAGCAATGTCCGAATGTATTTGGATTGATTTAGTATCAAATGGATTTGCTTTTCAAATTGCGAATATAAGAAAGAGTTCTTAAAGTAAGCATTTCGGTTTCAGACAAAAATCATCGACTTTCGGCGAGTTTTGCAATTAAATTATTGTTTTTCTTAAGCTTTTCTCTAAGTGATTTGCCATTAGTTTCATTTGCAAGTGAATTCGCAGCTGAACCTGAAACTGCTGTGAACAGTTTTCAGCTAAATTCCTGACATTTTCTTATGAGACGCATCTATAAATTAATAGGGCCAACCATGTAAATTGGACGCTTCACTGGCCGCATTAGAACAACTAGTTAGCTGAACAGTTGGACAGTTGACCGAGGTAATTTCACTAGCCAGACCACACTGTTGGCCATGGTGACGCTTTCCACCTGCTCGATTTAAGGAGACAGCCAAATTCGGTGATGACGTCGGCCACCGGCGCAGGTGAAAATCAAATGTCCCCGACGGCTGGGCCTGCTGTCACTGTCCCCGTTCCTGTGCGTGTGAATTTTCAGATGGTCCCAATGTCTGTTTTCAATTTTCGATTTCGTGTTTTTTCCTGTAAATGCTCTGGCGTTCAATTTTCAGCACACAAACACACAGAGAGACGTACACGTGTTGACAGACACGCAGATAGGCCGTGGAAAACAGGTAGTCCTGACCCATGCCAGGTCACAGGCTGCAAATGAAATCATCGAGGGCGCCCCACGGCCCGGACTTGGACACATCCACATCGTGTGGACTGTGGTCACGGCCGGTTGACAAAGCCACAGGTCTTGCCTAGGCCCGAATAGCCTCAGAGACCGCAATTGAATAAAATCGATTTCGTGCCGAACAAAAAAAGGTCAAATGCATTGCGCTAAGTGAAATTCGATATGGAGAAATGAGCAAATCTAATCCAAGTCCGAGCTGCATCTAGTGCAAACATCCTGGCCATCGCCCGCCACTTGGCCACCAGCTGCCGACTAGCCTGTGCACAAGGACGCGCCAGGTCCTCAGTCAAGGCAGAGCAATAGCCAACAAGTTAACAGGCCCCACACCCCCAACACTTTAGCAGATGTATATGTTAATGTGAGCGCCTCTGGGCGAATGGGCGTGCGTGTGTGTGTGGGAATTGTAATTAGTGGCACTTTCCCAGTTCTTTTGTTTGCGCACACTTGACACAGCAACGATTGCGGCCAGCCAGAGCAGGGACGAGCTGCCTAGGACCTAAACTGACATGTAATATCTTCATATACACATATATACATTAAATGCAAACAGTATCTTGGATTGAGTTTGCCTAGACAGCACATATATATATTTATTTTGATATTTAATCAAGGGTATTTTGACTGCTGTAATAGCTTTCGACTGCACTGGAGCATTGTGTCTGTGTTTGTTAAAAAAAAAAATGTTTGAAAGCACGACATATATTTAAAAAATGAAAAGTGTCTTTTAATTCCAACCATTTTTCGATTGAGCGTATAGCCGGAATCTTTTTTTAAAAGGTGTCGTGCGGCCATTTAAACACTTGCCCCGCCCCTGTAGAATAGGCTCAAGCGAATTGCTTCCAACGCATTTCTATTGTTTAGTATTTGCTTTCGTAATTTCGCTTCAGTCGGGTCACATTCATCAAAAATATATTCAAATTATGCAAATCAACAGATCTGCACTCAACCCGAAACGTGCAGGCACTTTCCAAAAACTTAGACCTTACTGGGACCCTAAATCATCTGGACGGAAAAGGAAAGAGCCAAACTGGCACCACGACAGATACATCTTTGGAAAATTATTTGCCATTGTTTGTCGCAATTGTTGTTAGTTGTAGTAGTGGGGGTTACGATGGTGCAGCCGCTTGTTTCCACCATAATTCTTTTAATTATATGATCTATTACATTAGACATAGTGAATGCATACATATACATATTTCTCGCACACTTGTAACACATTTTAGCATATTTTATTAATTTAAATAATTCAACTCGGCCACTCGGACAGATCTGTGCGGCCCGATAAAGCGCCCGAGTTAAGCTGTAGACCGTTGGGTTTGGTGCGGAAAACGCGGAAAACGGAATACGCGTTTGTTCAGCGATGAGTGACGAAATGCCGGACAGCCGGTTGAAAGTCGCACAGAGTTCAAAACTAAAGAAAACCCACCGAAGCGTCCAAGCGATCGCATCCACCTCCGTTAATTTGTTGAGGTCGCTAATTAAATTCAGTGGAAAACAGGCGCATTTACCGATGTACAAACGCAGAAGTTTACCACAAAATATAATTTTTAATAAACTCCTACGACTGTTTTTCCATCCGTAATTTGTTTATTATTTAGCTGTCCCGACTACATTTTCTTGACCGCCCACTTTCGGCTTGCCTCTCGCTTGGCTTTTACCAGGTTTATTATGCATAGTCGACATTCTAGACATGAATAATGGGTGTCTAAGTACCGATTACGCCCCTTTTTATCACGGGAAGTTGATCTTATATAGAAAGCTGACTTCAAAATATAGTTGTATGCTAAGATAGACTAGAGACCTGGACTAGCAAAGGTCTGAGCCAATCTGCCTGTGAATTTGTCACAGTGTGATGCACCTCGTCGCCAGCAACGTGTCAAGTGTACACAAAGCGCCACTAGCTCATGGGAATTGTGGGTGCAGCTACCACAGGAGCCAAAAGTCAATAGACGGCCTGGCCTAATGGCATTGTTTGCCCGATGCACACAAAAGCATCAAAGGCTCTATTCCCGTTGGTGCAACCCGTCAACTGCTGCAGCTCTTTGGCGGTTATTAAATGCCGCTAATCCTTCAATGATGCAGTAGGTCGCACGTGTTAAATGCTTGAATGTCAAGTGGCTAATAGAGCTATCTTCGTGATGCGCTTTGAATAATGATATCTGGCTACTGGTAACAAAGTAAATGACTGAATGAAAACCCAAAGCCAAACCCAAACTCTAACCCCAACACAAACAACACAAGTGCGGCTCCTGACTCTGACTGTGATCCTCACGCGCCATCCGTCACTCGAACGCCGAACGTTGAGATGTTGATGTTTTGACAGCACAACATCATTATCTACTCATTGTCTAGCTCGACCTTAGTCTCTATCTGTGGGACTGGGACTGGGACTGGGACTGGAACTGCCTAGGCTTGTGCCCCAATCAAGGCAGACGTCATTATAGACAGATGTGCTTCATCATCTTGCCCGAGACACAGCAATAGAAACAGTTTGTGCAGTTACCCCAGCCACATTGATACCGATCCGATGTAATTAGATGCCAGGTTTTACAAAATACCCGTTCAGAACCAGATTTGATATGATTTTTTCATAGGTGAGCTCATATTGTTTTTGTTTTGACCAAGAACGTCAATTAAACTGTTGGTAATATAAACCGAACCTAATGTCACTGCGTTGCCAGAGTAGTAAAGATTTAATCATTGCACACGCGTACACCCCACGCTAGTCCTAAAATTCTTCAGCACGATGCGTATCTTGACCAGAATACATCTTCTTTTATAGCCGAAAAGAAAGTGTGAATCAATTAGACCCGAACGGAGTCCCAATTGTTTACTTTGCCAAAAAAAAAAGAGATGAAAAACAATTAGGGAATTTTATTGCGCTCAATTTTTCTTCTTGTTTGTTGGGTTTGTTATACTTCGGGCCCGTTGTCAATGCCGTAAAACTGTTTACGGCCTGCTTGCTGGGTCGTTGGGTGAAAGGCCGGGCTATAAAGCTATAAATGGACAGCGATCTATGGATAAGTGTCAGCCTGTGCTTATACATATATCCGAGCCAGATACTTGTAGTTGTCTATGTCTATTAGCCCCCGTTTACAAAATATTGTCAAAAAATTAATATTACTGCTAAACGCGTTGCCAAGCCTCGAACGCTGCGTCATCGTCTGATTCACAGATCGGATCGTCATCGTCATTGCCATCGCCATCGCCATCGTCACGGTTCTGGGGTAAGTGAGGACCACCTCAAACTCAAATGTTTGGCACGCGCGTTCTCTGCGCTGCCGGCCTGCTACAGCGACAGCGACGCTGACGCCGACTGCGCCAGCGGCAGCACCAATTGAAATGATTAGTTTGAGTTGTCAGATTTTGACAAGCGGTTGTCATCTAGGCTGTCAAACATTTTGGCTTTGGTTGCCTTGGCAATGAAATGAGTTGACAAATTCTTTCATATATTTCAGAAAATTTTAATACTATTTTCTGTTATTCAAATCCGATAAATTATATATTTTCCTGCAAAACTGTCCGACTATGTTTTGGTCAACTTTATTAAGTTTTATTTTTTCAAAAACCTCCCCAGCTTAGTAGTATATTTTCGGCTTTCTTTGCGATGGTTTTATTTATCGCTTACAGAATTTAGTTATTATGTCAGTGTCTTTTATTTAGATAGAATATTGCTAGCAAAAGCAATTTATCTCTGCCTTCTCTCTATAGGGGTAGAAATTTTTAGCCAAACTAACTAAAGATGAACTGGTCAACTGAGGATTCGTTTTATTCAGCAATCATAGCTGATATATATTTGACGCAGTTCCATTTTCGTGTGGAAATGTGTTTGATGTATGTAGGTAAATGAAAATGTGCAAATGGGCTATCCAGACCTAGGAGGTGGGTCTCACCTAGTCAAGCTCCCTCGACTTACTTTTTTATGATTGATGGCGTTTTGTTGACTTCTAAAACAGTCAACCTTTTTGCTTATCAAAACCAAAGAAAACGTCAAAAGCAATCAAACAATCAAGGGAAAAAATAAGGCAAGATTTTGTATAATATTTCGTAATTAAATGTTGGAATGTAATTTCGAAGCTTTATTTGTATCTTAAGCAACGATAACTGGACTTTGATCATAACTGAGCATAATTATAGTCCCAAGTCATAACCCTAAATACAGTCCGCATACACAGACTAGGCCTCGCACACGCACAACCGAATTTTTAGAGCTTCAGAAGATGGTGTACTATAAAAGTGCTTTATATCATTTTCCCATAGCTGACCGATGCACGGAACGAATCTTTATTTATGGCATAATGATCGCTTGACTCCCAATAGTCCCTTCTTCTTTGCATGTGTATGTATACGTAGAGTGAGAGTGAGGGAAAGGAGTAGGGTGAGTCGCTTCGGGTGCCCGTCTCATCGCTTTACGATCAATGCTCGTTTTAAGCGTGTGTGTATGTGTGTGTGTGTGTGTGTGTATTGGACATCATCTGTACCCGTCTCTGGCCAGCTCTTCGATAATTCTTTATTATTTCTTTAAAACTTCACCTTTAATTAAACACGAAACGAAATTATAAAATTGTACCTGCTTTAGCAGCCACCACTGCCCAAGTCCAAGTCGCAGTTTCAACTTCTTCGTGTTGTGTTTTTTTTTTTTTTGTTTTTGTTATTTAGTTTTGTTTCTTCAGCCCACGGGGGAATTTTTACCTGAACCAACGAACAGCGCGATCAGCGCACGCAGCGTCCCGCTCATCTGCTCTCGTGCGCGCCCCGGTTTCTCATGTGTGTCCCCAAATTCGATCAATTTAGATACAAACACCCATTTATGCATCAGTACCTTTTATTAAACTACAAGCGCGCGTGTGTGTGTGTATGTGTGCCTGTATGTGTGGGTCTCAGTTTCTGTTGCCGCCGATCTGAGCGCTACGTGCTGCCTTAATAAGCCCGTTAATGGAATATTAGGCAATGGCAAAGAGTTTCAATTCGGCTCGGGGAGACAATCAATATCAATACACTACACATTTCGAGTCGCACATGGCGACACACTGAGAGCGAGAGACACTGAGACAACGGCTGGGGACAGCGACGGAGCCAAGTTGAAATTGTCGGCTGTTGTTGTTGTTGTTTATTCGGCTCTTTTTTAGAGCTAGTGGCCAGCTCTGAGCATCACACGATCGAAAGGTTTTAGTGCTGGAATGCAATAAAAATTTTATTTTTGTTTTGTTCGATTTGATACAAGTTTTATAGTTGGTCTGGTTATTGTGTGTAGGAGATACGTACGCACGTATGTATGCATAAATACCAATATCACTGAGAGTACACACACTCACATGCACATAAATGCTGGTAAAAACAAGTATACAATCGGTCAAAAGTAACGCATATATTTTGTTATATATATATATGTACACTGAAAATAATATTTATTGAAGACAAAGCATATATTTCTATTTTCTATATTAGGCTGAAAATGTTTTTTCATGAAAAGCCAAATTTTCTTCGTACATGATTTAAAAAGATTCATAATTAATTAATTAGTTGACCTTAGACTTTCGCCCATAAATAGGAATATCGATTATGTGTGAAAGCTCTCAATTTAAGAATGCATATTTAATAGTCGCATTTTTCTACCCCCGCTAAGGGTTACAACCACAATTTACTTGCTGTAAATACAAATATTCATATAATATACATAAGCCCTCTCGACCATATGAGCTCTTCTAGCGTATTTTAAGCTTCCGCCTACATTTACCTAATTTAAGTCTTTGCCATTGCATACGGCGATCGCGGCTCTCTTTTCTCCAGTTTCTTCTTGTTCGTTATGTCGTTGTCTCTGTCGATGTAATAAATATATTTGATACTCGCACTAAGCCCGAATTAACATAATTTGATCGAGCGGTTGGCCGCTGCGGCCGACAGTGACAGCGTCGCATTTTTTATGCCCGCTGGACGCATCGGAAAATTATTACATGAAAAACGATACCTTTTTCCCCCACTCACTCGCTGTAATAAAAAAGATGCTTTCTTTCTATCTATCGGCTAGGAGGATCTGTGTATTATGATCATACACTGGCACTAACACATGCATACTCTCTAATGCGGCATACACATGCAGCCCAACTAGACTAATGTTGTTGAAGAAAAAAAAAAATAATAATATAGAAGAAAGAAAGAAATACAACAGAGAAGAGATCTGTAACTAAATTTATTCAAAGGCGATTCGAAAAACGTCGCCATGACTCTCTCCCCTTTCTTTTTGATACACTCACAGACTCGTTAAGAATAGATTTTAGATTCGTCGGCCATGGTAATGCGTGTGACTGATATTAGAGGAAAGTACTTTGAACGTTCCTGTCCCCAGTTCCAGTTCCAGTTGCATTCCCATTTTCCTTTGCATTCCCAATCCCATTCCCATTCCCATTCTTTGCATTAGTTACCGATACTGCATCAGCATTTCACTATATCCATGTCTTCTTCGTTTCTGGCTTTCTTTCACCTACAAGATTTATCGCTTTGTATTTGTATTATTTTTAGTTGTTTTATGTCAGCTGCACTCCCGTCCAACTGCTCGGTTTTTCTCAGCCCTCTTGGCCTCTCACTCGTACTGCATATCTCCATACAATCCAGATACATAGTTAGCTTTTAAGGCTAAAAATCGAGTCTCTATACATCGGGCAAGGGGACAGGCAAGTGGGCTCTTAGATGCACAAAATTACGGCGACATTTTATGGATGTTGGCGGCGCATTCAGCCCGTATAAGTTTTTTTCTTCAATACAATGCCAATGTACAACTTTATACCTAGCATCGGGCCCTAATTAGGTCCCCTGTTTTCTCTGATTGGGCGTGTAGACGAATCTATTTTAAGCTGTTATTATTGCTATAGCCGCATACTCAGGGGTGGTTGGGTTGCTTATAAGTAGAGTTGTAAAAAAAATATGTGGAACAATTCGTAATATATATATGTATATCACAATTTTAAAAACATATGATTTTTATCACAGGAGAAGAAAAATTAATCAATTTTAACGGCGATTAGATAAGAATAAAATGATTTAAAGTTATTAATACACAATTCAGTTGGTAAGAGCATATTAATATCGAATGTAAAACTGAATGAGGTCATTCGAGAAAAATTTTCAAATCGAAATAACTTTCGTGGCATCTCGGGTTACATGAAATCAGCGAATGTCACATTCTTGAGAAGTATTTTGAGCAATTTGATTCAAATATTATATTCTTTTCATTTTGAAAGCAACGTAAAACTGTTAGTTTAAGCATTTTAGTATTATTTGCACAAAGCAAAAATGAGAATACTGTTAGAGCTTTACTCTACACACATAAAATCCATTTGTTATGTATCTTTTGGTAGCCATTTTTTGACAAAATTCCAAAACAAAAGACTCGAAGAGTGCAAATCTATTGAGATGCTCGGTCCGGCCCCCGTCTGCCAATCGTACCCTTCTATAAGACAATAGAATCACACGTGGATAAATAATGTCTTTTCGCTAGTTTCAAAGAAGTTATTAATTAATGTATGACTCGAAGTTGGGTTGAATCTTCGCTAGTTGCTTGGCCTTTACAGCTGACGCTGTGGTCGGCCACAACACAACACAACACGACCCGACCCGACCCGTCCCGGCAAGATACCTAATGTTTCGGTCATTCCCATTTTGTATTCCAGTTCATGTTATGTTAATCGCCCAGAGAGTGACCAAAATGATGGAAGAAGCTGCCTTTACGATGGCTTTTGGAGACATGTTCTCTGTATAAAATTAAGTATTATTTGATTGCTTTTGTCGAAATCGCCGCTAAGAATTTTGTTTAGTTGTAGTTGTGTAACTTATATTCTGTATATCTTTCGCTTTAGTTAATAAATACTCAAATTTAAATAGAAATTTCGGTCGCTTGCAGAGTTCATTGCACTGTGCTTAGGCATATGTATATCGTATATTTTGATGACAGAGTATTAAAATATACATATACATATTGAAAACGGCAACAGTTCGAATGACTTGTTATATTCCCAGAAACCAAAAGGATTTACAATTGTTTCTCTTCTCCAAAAATGAATCTATTTGATGCAGGTGCTTGAACGTTCCTTGAATAGCCGGTCCCCATAATTGCACTACATTTCTAAACATATAGATTCTGGTACGTGATTTCACGCTCAAGATAAATGCGTCCTTGTTTGATTCTAGGAAATGGAAATGGGATTAGATTTTCACCACTTTTTGTTCGGCACACGTTTTAGCAAGTGTTTGACTGGATAACCGAATGGTTTTTGAAATTGCACGTGTGTGCAATGCCCCACCTGAACGTGAGTGCATGCCGCAGCATAGTTTCTCTTACACAACGACATAGCTGCTCAGATTACGCACATATGCTATTATACCGAAGTACATTGTCTCTTGACATTGTGTTTATGTCCTCTTTATATAAATTAATTGCATCTGAACACTTTTTGCGAAACGAACAGGATATAATGCTTTCTCGATGGTATCCCTGTGGTGTTTAAGGGAAAGCACTTTATTTAAAATCATGTTTGGCTCGTAAATTAATTTTTTACATTTTTTAATTTTAGACATCCTTCAATTTAATCACAAAAATTTATTTCAACATAACATTCTTTATTTCCAACTAATGTCTATCCCATTTCTTTTTCTAGGGTTCCTCACCAACTCTGACGCTGGTCACCTCAAAAGTGAGTATATTTCACCTTTCTTTTACATATACTTAGCGTTAAAGATACTGCATGGCTTACCTAGGCTCGAGACTTCTGTTGAAATGCATGCGCTCCATACAATTCCATTCATTCCATAAAGTTCGTGATACATTGCGAATTGTTGTATCAATTAGGTCGGGTTGGGAAAATCGGTCTCTGGCAATGACCAGAAAACAAGGGCACAAATGTAGCTGGTCCTCAGAATTTCGGTAGGCTGAAGTCTTCAAAGCTGGTGACTCAGCGCAGAACCACGTAAAGGAAATGACGAATACACGGAACAAAAGGAGCAAAGCGGGAAAGAAGTGAGCTTGCAGCGCGAGATGTTGCACCAAGACAACATGTGAAATACACACACACACACACATACACACGCACACACACACACACATGAGTGGCAACTCCAACTGTGGCTGTGTAAATATCTTACCGATTTAAGTGCTCGTTTTAAGTCTTTCTGCACTCGTAAAAATTATACTTAATATGTTAAATTGGATGCACTGTCGCCAACGCCGGTTGTAATAAGTTTGAATAAGGGTTTTTAGGTAACCGTCGGTGCCCCAGAGATTACCTGGCAGCAGATTACGATATCGGGTAATCGCAGCTCCCAGTCAAGTCGTTAGACCCTGAGAAATGGCCGCACACTCAGCGAATTCTGCAGAAGAAGTCAGCCAAGAACTGAAGTGTAGAGGAGGAGCACAGCATGCGACCTTGAAAACGCAAACTATGCCGCGAGGGCGCTACACACACAGGCAAAGACGCATCCAAACACACACATGCACAGCAGAAAGCTTGAGAACGGGAGCTGCGCACAGTAAGACAACTCGAGCCAGGGAAACGAAGTGTGTGCGTGTGTGTGTGGATATGTGTTTGCTTGTCCTATGCAAGATACAGTAACAAAACGAGTTTCGCTACCACCACAAGCTGCATCAGTATCCGTATCTAACAGATACACAGATACTTCGCATGCAAGCCCGAAGACCGAAGACCGAAGAAGCACCGCAACGCAAAATTCGGTCTTTGTGCCAATAGAACTTAGAATGCGGTAGGACGTCAACGTCGACTTTTGTTGCTGTTGTTGTTTGTATTAAACTTGTTGTTGTTGTTGTTGTTTTGTACGCTGTTATTCCGCCGCGCCACAGGAAACGGCAACATTGCCAGTCTTAGGCTTTGATCTCGATCTGCCCTGCCCTGCCCTGCCCTCCGCTTGCAGTGTAGCAGAAGGGATGCCGAGTGTGGCAAAGCATCTAAACAAATTTCCATGCATATGTACGTCAATGCTGCTGCCGTTTGTCCCAGTCAAAAATCCCAGTTGGCTGCCAACAAGCCGGCGATATGCAAGATTTAATTTGACTTCATAATTTTTGTGCGCGGCACATTCAAAATTTAATTAAATTCATTGTTTGGTTGGTCTCAAAGTTTGACACATTGCATACGAGTCGAAAATTGCTTTTGCTGCGAGACAGTCTACTTCATATTTTTGCTGTTCTTAAATTGGGAGTTGTCCAAGCTTTGGTGAAGTTAACGATCCCCTCGACCTTTACAAATATATTTATATTTCCAAAGTTATCCTAAGCAATCTGCAAGTGGCACTATGTATAAAATTTGACTACTGAATATAGCTTCCCTAGAAAAAATCTCTCATAAGTAAAGTTCTTATAATAAAAAGTATTTTTCTATAAAAAAATATCTTAACTAAACCCAGCAGTTTCTAGTCACAATGGTCCTTACATATAAGCAACATGTGTAGATCGAATATAGCTTGTTTTATGTATTTCTTCTTGGATATATGTAAAATCTTCGGCCACCAAAAGATAACTGTTTTTAATTTAGAGAAATGGCACTGATATCGCCTTGAACTATGAATGCATGTTCAGGTATTATTGTCATGTGGTCAATGCATGCTTCCAGGAATACATTAATTCGACTTATACAAACGCACACTTAAGACCGCGCTCTAAAGCAGCCATATCCAATGCGTTGGAGTGCTATACATATAAAGATCAACGTTTTATGCATCCTTAACTTACACTCTATTTTAATTGCCAAGAAATCCACACAATCACAGTTGGTGCCTCGGTCCCACACACCGACCGACCCATCTTATGTGCAATTAAACAGCAAGCCCAGGTTTGCGGTTGGTTGGGTGGGGGCAAGGGCATGGGCAAAAGCAAATTTACGTCCGCTGTCAAAAGGCAGCGACGTAGCGTATTTAATATTTTTCAGCGTGTTTTACCATTTCATGTTGTGTCATCATCATCGTCAGCATCAGCACCAGGAACGGGCGCAGGCGCAGTCCCAGTCGGAGTCAGAGTCACGGTTGCTGAAAAGAGAACAGAAGATACAGATACACTCGGCGTGGAGTGGTCAATCCTGTTCCTTAGGCTTCTGTGCCGGCATAGCTGAGACGGGAACGGGAACGGACGGGATACAAATTTGTACGCTCAACTACAAACTAAAAAGTCTTAAAAGCATTTGCAGAAACGAAGGCAAAGAGTAAACACAATAAAGGCATAAAAATTGCGAGTGAGCAAACAAATAAAAGGAAACAAGTGAGAAGCAGGAGAGGCAGGAGAGGCAGGGACCAGCAGTCAACACACAGACGGGGCAGACGGGGTTGGGGGGCAGACAGGGCATCGCAGGCATGGTGTATGTTGTTTTGTATCTGTGCTGCTCATTTGCACTTGGAATACAAAAGATACATTTTCGTAAGACCATTTTGACATGACAAGATAACGACAAGCAATCCAACCAAGCGACCGGACGATAGTCGGGGGAGCACTGGCAACGGGCAACGGGCAACGGGCCGCGGGCCGCGGACACCGGGCATGAAAGCTGCGCCTGCTCATTGGCTCCTTGCCGACCTTTGCCTGAGTGTTTCGTATTTTAATTTTCATTACGGCCACACCGCCGCATTGGAAGGTTCTTGAGAAGCTGCGACGGCGACGGCGACGACCGGCAGCGCATAAAGTCAGCGCAAGCAGCGCAAATGTGAGTATTTCTCAGAAATTGCAAATTATTTTTGAGCTGAGCGCCTGCGCCTCGAGATGCCTCGTCACAGGTACGAGTCGCAACTGGCGCGGCAGCAGCAGCAGCAGCAGCCACAGCCGCCAAAATGAGTTAGCATCCCAATCCCAATCCCTGTGTGCGAGTGTGTGTGCGTGTGTATGACTTTGCTGAGTGCCAGCGCAACCGGCGAGCGAAACAAATGCGCAGATACTTTTGCCCATTGACACACCCGCACCCCTCTTTATATCGCACCACAACTTCAGACTGGGACAGGACGCGGCCAACGGCCATCAAGTGCTCCGGCCTCGTCCACTTTTTGCCCCGCGCACCGCCCTTGCCCTAAAGTGGTGTTTATGCACTCTCATAAACATTTTCATTTTAATGATTTTTATTATTGTGCACATTCGTTACTTTTTATGCGCCCTAGAGGATCACGCCAGCCAGAGGATCATGCGCTGCATACCCTTAATCTTAATCGTGTCCCGATCTTGGCCCTGAGTACTGAGAAAATTTAGTCAGCGACATTCATTTGTCGCCTCCCAATTTAGACACACTTTTGCTTAGACATTCGTATTTGTTTTAATTTTCAATATCATAATTACAAATATTACGAACTCCTATGCATGAATCCTTAGAGTGCATGTTGGAGTCTTCATTGCTTTTATGCTCTTATGTGGTTAGTTGCTGCGATCGCCTCATCCTGCCGAATCATAAAAATTAATTTACGTTCGATTGCAAAATATTCGCCGCACAGTGGACAACGCCGCCAGAGCTGATGACACATAAAATTCCGCGTTTATGACCCCTTAAGATTCAACTTGTGTATGGCAAAATCTGTGTGAAGTACCAGAGATCCAATGGCAGCTTATCCATTTCGGTTTCATTAAAAAGCGAAACCTCGTAAAAAAAAAAAATCCTGTGTTCTTTTTCTACCTCCTGGCCGCTGGCAGACCCAACCTGCAATTTGCATTGTCCGCGTTCAAGAATCCATAGCTATATAAATTACAACTCAAGTTTCTGCTAAAGCTGAACAAGTCTTTTTATTAACAGCGAAACTTAACACATATTTTGGTATAGTTTGTTTGTTTAGAATGGAAAAGCGTACTTCTTGGTTACCTAAGAATAAATTATTGTTATTAATTCTATTTAAGTTACTTTGTCGCATGACCACCGCCCAGACGGGCAACAGTGCGGCGTAATTTGAGAATCTCGGCTTGCAGCTGGTCAACGCTATTGTCCACGGCTGTTGGCTTTGGCTGGGCTGTTGCTCCTGGGGCGGATGTGCGATTAGCCACAAAAGGCAGCGCGCCCTCCACACTGGCAATGGAAAGATCTGGATGAATCTGTGGAGTAGTCACGTTCACGCTGTTAGCAACTGGCGCAGCCACCGCAGTGTTGGGTGTAGAAACAGTAGCAGAAGCAGCTAAAGCTGGAGTAGTGGGCACTGTGGCTTGAGCGGCAGCAGCAGACGTTTGTGCAATGGCGCGGTGTGTAGATATTAATTTCTGTAGCTTTGCTGTGGCGCTCTCACGCTGTGAGTCCAGCAGCATGCGCATCGCTTCTTGATCTTCCGACTTGGCTTTCTCCATGGAGTCGGAGCCCTCGTCTATGAACACGTAATTTATGACGTGCGCGTGTGTGCCTGGCTTAATCCGGTAAATGGGCTGACCATCGCCGGCTCCAGATGCAGCTGATAGAGAGGGTATATCGCCCATTTTGGCCATTTCGCCACCCACTTGGAAAATCGATGTCTTGCCATTCACCACCAGCGGCTTGGGCATAATGTAAGGTGCAGACACAAACTGGGAGCACTTGCGCTTGGTCACTTCCACATATTTGCTCACCCGACAGCCGCTGGTGCTGCAAGCCCGCAACGGCGCAGCCATGGACTCGCCGCCGGCGCCACTGGCTCCACTCGCTGTTGTTGCTATATTGGAGCTAGTCGCTTGCATCTGTAATTGCCATTTAGATTGCATTAGCTTAGAATTTCAATTGATGCAAAACTTTAAAACTTACATTCATTTAACTTTGTTATTTGTTTGACAATTTTCGTGCGGCGCGTCTGCGATGTAAATCTAGTGTATTCTTTTATCACATTGGATTGACGCTTTCCTATTTGAAGAGCTGTCAACGTTTCAGCTTGTGCTCAAATCCGAAAATCACAGCTACCAAATAGCTTAGATTTTGTTAAAACTAATGAAAAACTGTAATGTATGCAGATGCATTACAATTCGATGAACTGAACCAAAAGAACTTGCTCATGTTCAAAAAAGAACAAATCGACTCAGTTCTCACAGAGACGCAGCGCGCATGCCTGGTTATCGATTGCGAAAAGGTTCGATAACTCATTAAGCAGATACTTTGGCGCGAAGCAAAGAAAATTCAAATGCCTCGAATATATATATGTAATTAAAACCACAAGAGAAATGTATAATCTGGTCAGCTATTACAATTATGTATTATGCATTGAACCCAATAAGTTCAAAGGTGCTTTGCATACTGGAATTTAAAATCTGTGGCCAAGCGGCAGTGGTGAGTCCATTTTAAAGTGCAATGACCTGAAAGCCCTTGAACAGAACATTGAGCAGCCGTGGCAAAGTGTGGCCGCGACAGACACCCGCTTCATTTACATTCCCGAGTACTTTAAAAATGGGCAGGCAACGCCAAAGTTGAGTCGTTAAAAGCACTGAAAACGGTTATCATACGGCGGTCGAGACCAACGTCAGTCCTTTTGCCAGCTTCTTTAATTTCGACGTCCATCTCACAGCCAACAGTCGCTCAAAGCGTTGACCAGACTTGCAGCCTCATTGTTGGCTCAAATGAAATAATTACTTTAGCACACTTTGACTGACTGACTGACTGGCTGACTGAATGCCTGGCTGTAAAGCCGTCTTCTGTGTATGCGTGTGTGCATCCTTAGTCATGACCAATATATCGACTCGCATTAACAACAACAACAACAACAACAACAACAACAACAATGAAATCAGCCGCAGATGCAATAAAATCCTCCGACATATCCACGTCGCGCCCAGTCCGACAATAATAAGAAATGAAATGCCATTTATTAAGCATTAATAAGTGCGAGGGTCCATGTCCATCCATCCATTTGCGCTGCACTTGGCTTCGGTGCCCCGACATTGGACCGCGACCGGCTCTCCACCTGGGCGCTCTGACTCTGACTTTGACTCTGACTCAATCTGCGACTCTGACGATGCCTGTGGCCAGCCTCTGGCCAGCGTTCTCTCTATATTTCGTTGCCGGTTTAGCCAACAAACTTGCCCCTCGTTGGGTCGACTTACCGGCTTATGTACCTAAAAAATTCGAATAATAAAATTTCTTGAAAGTTTCTTTACCATCCGTGAGCATAACCATTCTTGCATGGCTCTAATTATCATTTAAGTGCAAATGGATTTATTTATCGATGTTGTCGACGGTAGCAATAGAAATGTTTGTCACTCATCGAGATTGTATATAATGCACATATGTATATAAAAACATTAAACTTATACAACCCTACATGATCGGCAAATTCATCAATTTCCATAGCTAAAAATATCTTTCAATCATTATACTGTGCTGTGTGCGTTCTGCTTATCAAAATTCACACCAAGTTTCTGAGAACAGCCCCAAAAATTGTTGAGTTTAGCGTTTAGCAGATACATCGTCGGTAACTTAACGAGATTCCACTGCATCTCGGTAAAAACAAAAAATGTGCAATTATGAAATATGAAGCTATTTAAAATGCAGAATGCGGCTACCACATCGGAAATGCTTTGGCCCAATGGACTGGAACTGAATCACGCCGAGCTTATTGGATACCGCGTTTAAGGCGAAAATAATTATGTACAGAGCCGAAGCTTGTGTGCATGTGTGTGTGTGTGTGTGTGTGTGTGTCTGCTTTAAAAAGTGAGTTACAGCCAAATTGAACTTTGGGACAATGTTGCAAGTGTAAATTATGAAAATATGTCCAAAATAGTTTCATAGATTGCATTAGGTTTTAAAGTAAATGTATACATTTTCGAAAATTTTAAATTAAGGACCTCATATTTGTTGATCAGCTTTAAATCTGACGCTGTTATTTAGTTGCTTTAAAATAGTTGAAGCAATGCAACTGCAACAAATTTGGTATTGCAACTAGCTGCCAGATATCTAATAGGTAACGCGTCTGATGCTTGTTTGCGCTTGCGCTGACAAAGATACTGCAAAACGAGTCGCGTTCATATTTTTTTTTTTTTTTTTTGGGTAAGCAGGTTTTAACTTTGGACAACAACAAAACGAAAAGAAATTGGAATTCCTTGTCTGGGCAGGCACCAACCAACACATGGCGTTCATTTGAGGCAGCAGTACCCCAAAAATAACCACAAAAGCGGCAACAAAACCGAGGCCCTCGAGCGCTGTACTTGTGCTTGATCAAGTGAACAGCAGACAGCGATGACGACAAGCGGAACGTCGTCGTCTGGCCACCAGAACAGAGAACAACAACAACAACCGACAAAAAATGAACAACAAGTTGCGCATGCTTAGCTGTTAGATACTCGTAACAGATACAGATACAGATACAGATACAAAAGCACGTGCAGCAGGCAAAGAAGTAAACGTTAAAAGGGAAATCAAGAAGCAAAAAAGGAAGCCAAATGTTTTACTTGACCTTGACTTTAAAATTCTCATTGCAAAAGCCAAAAATGTACACTGCACACATACACATACATATACATCAACACATACAAATTTACGAATACATATAGTATCTGTATCTTTGAATCGTTTGCCTCTGTAGTGCCTGCCTTTTCGCTTTAACGCTTTTATTTCGAATTGCAGCCTTTAAACAAATTAAAAAGCAACTGAACTTGAATTCGATATTGCTAAATTAGTTCTCATTCAGTTGGACATAAATATGTAGAGTTTTTCGACTGACTATCTAGTAATAAAACCCATCGATTTCTTGTTACCTTTTCAGATGAGTGCAGCTCCACCTGCACATAGCTCAGTTCTTATCCAAAATTAAGCTGAACACAAAAACCAGTCAAGCAATAGTCCTACCTATTAACCAATATGAGCACATAGAAGATCCCACACTATATGTATCTATATGTATAGTAGACAATACGAGCACAACTGAGCACTCCAGCAGTTTTTTACCCCAAGAGAATTGCGGAACCAACAGGTACGCCCAAATCGAATATGAATATGAATATATTCAAATTCCCTAGCTATATATATTACGTATCTTAATAAATAATATCGCACATCGAAGATGATCAGATGATCATAACAGCTGCATTTAAATAAATAATAATTCGGTCCTTTATCAAAAAATTACCAAATGTGAGATTTTTAGCTACACTTTAGTCAATGACTAATTTCTCTCTAAATTGACGAAAATTCTATTTTGACATCAAAGCCAATCCGATGGGCAACTCATAACGGTGTCCAGAACAAAGGGATGTGCGCACATGAGTTTGAACTGCGTCGTTGTCCCCATTTCGATCCTAAAGGTTGTGCAACGTAGGCGTACGGAGGAGCTGTTGCAGCTGCCACAGAGTTTGCCACACGACAAAAAGTCCTTTACGCTTGTCTTGCTGTTGCCCCTTCCTGTTCGATTGTCGTTTTCTCTTGTTAACCACCGCCTCGTGCTGCAGCGGAAAGGTGTTGCCTCAGACAATAAACTAATTAAATTTAATTTAAAACAGTCCGTGGCATTTCATAAGGCATCCTGCGGCCAGCAACCTCCAGCCCAGTCAGCCAAAAATGTTTCATATTTAATTGGCCGGCTGCTGTTGCTGGTGGCAAGCGAAACATGTCCTAAATTACCAGAGTGTGGCAGCAGCAGCAGCAGCAGAAGAGTGCTGACCAAATTAGAAGCAATAAAAAATTGTTAGACTGGCGGCGTGGGGGAGGGGTCTTACCTCCGTTAAGTCAAGGGGGTTACCGGGTAGACAGACTGCCAAGTACCGCGACATGTTCGCTCCTTGTTTTTTGCATCTGTTTCGTTTTTGCTCGCAAAAGCAGCTGTTAAAGCACTGCGATTTGATGTGCCTCTAAGCACAAGCAGGTGCTATCTGAGCTGGAGCCAAATGGAGTGGATGCACTAAGTCCGTGTCGGTGGCCTGTGTTAGCCCAGCGGCACGAGCTGGACAAAGCGTAGGCCGAGAAAACCCTAAATTGGCTTTTCCTATGGCGTTTTATTTTCCAAGTCGACTCGTAAAGCTTAATATGCACACACACATAACCAAACAAGAGCCCAATACTGATTTGTTTACCGTTAGCGGTCGACAGGCAATCAAAACGGCTCCGTGTTACCTGGTCCCGTGCCTGTGCCCCAGTGCCAAGGCCAGCACGCACACTAAACCCCATGATTATATTTGAAATTAAAGTCTCGAACCGCTTGCCACCGGTTGGCCAATCTGGATCTGCATGTGGGTAATTACCGGTGTGGTCAGAATCCATCGATATACCGAAATTAGAATTTAGCCGCAGTCTTCACAGAAAACTTAACCCCTTTACCTGCTGCAACTGGCTGCAGGCAGTTTGTGTTCATCGCAAGACTGTGCCCCATTTGAATTTGGACGGACTTTCGATTCCAATTCAAATTTACGATCAATTGCTTATTTGTATACAAACAAAACTAAAGCCAGCCCGGCGACCAATTATAGTTTCAGTAACTGCGCTGTGCCTCTCAAATTATTCAAATCGATTGTCAATTATGACTGACAAATGTGCGCTTATTTTGAATAGATTTGCATTCCGCTCAAAAGAATCTACATATGTATGCAATTAAGAGGATAAACCGTTATAGAAAGGAATACAGGACGCTTTGACTAAGGCGAACAATCAATTGACATTATTAAATATGGCCTATGTTTATTCTTATAAGGTTTAAGTCCTTTTAAGTATGTGCTCTCCGAATAGCTGACATAAAGTACTTCTTGAAATACATGTAAATAATAATATTTTTTATTTATAAAAGTCAAGACACACTTCAATCCCGCCTAAAGATATGCTGCACAAAAGATTGAAACATTCAAAGTATGCTCCACAATTTAGAAACACATCGAACAGAAAGCAGTGCAGAGAAATCGACAATATAGTTTAAATTTGTGATCAATTAACTAATTTATTAATTCTTATGCTAGTCGAAAAAAACACAGAAAATGTGCTGCATGCATTTTGTTACAGATTAAGAAAAGATATGCTCAATTGGGTTGGATAAGTTTCGTTCTATGCGTTGCACATTTGATGGCAAAATTGTAATACTCTTTGCCAGAGTACAATTATGCAGACATTTAATTGGCTTTCTTTTTTTGTCTATAAAATTGCTTACACTTGTTTTACAAGACCGTCAACGCCCACACCGAAGCACATACATATGTACCATTACATATTTACCATATACATTTTAGCTGTTTCAGCGACAATAAAAATACGTGCATTGCAGTTCGCTCACCTGTGCCACCTTTCGGCACAAGCTATAAAAAGTGTAAGGGAAGAATTGTGGATTCTCAGTGTATTGCAAGCCGCCGAAGATTCAGAGAACCATCCACAGACCATGAAGTTGATCGCTGCTTTTCTCATTGTGGTGTTCGCAGCGTGCGCGTGCGCCTCCTGCTCCAGCTATCAACCTGGTGTCGCATCGCCGCCTTGCCCAAGAAACTATCTCTTTAGCTGCCAGCCGCAGCTGGTGCCGGTGCCATGCAGTGCTTCAGCTGCCAGCTGTGGATCTGCGGGCGCATACACGGAGCAAGTTCCCTCTTACGTCTACTATGGAGATAAACTGCATGGATCGGGCTATATGTATCAAGCGTAGTTATAGTGCATTTTGCCAATGCCAGACAACCCCAAGAATATGAATTTTGTATCTACGTATCTTAGTATCTGAAAGTCCCTTCAACAAATTGTACTTTGATGAGGTAAACTTAGGAGGGCTAAGCGTTAAACACATATAATACAAATATCATTGTTTTTAAAATAATATTACTATTCGAGGGGCTTTCCATCGGCTCGATGCCACACAATCCCACAGTTCTATAGTACGTTGTGATATAGAAATGATTTTTGCTTAATGATTCGCTGATCATCTGCCCAACATCAGCTGCCGTAGGCCGGCTGCCCCCGAAGAAATGCGTCGGCTGCCAAAAATAATGTCGCCGTGTGCCTCCAACTCGGCATCTCGACATCTCGACGTCTACATATGTACATCGGTTCCACTCAGCCACAGTCGGAATTGTTGTCTTTGCGTTTGTGGTCGGTCGCAGCTCGTTTGTCGCCCATCTATAAAAATCGCCCATCGAAATCAAAAAACGGCCGTCGTGTTAAAGTGATCCTAAATTCGTATAAGACAAACATAAACTGAGCTGTTCTGTGCAATTTTGCAAATGTGATTCCTTCAACTATTGCCATGTGGCACATTCCAATCTTATGTTAAAGTTCATGCGTTTAGTCTGACCCAGTTTAGTTATGCTAAGGCCCGCCGTCGCCAGCTCTAGAAATTGATTAATTTATGTGCTTGTGTGAGTGTATTTCAATTTAATGATGGTCGTTAAAGTATTTGCCGGAGTGTTTGTTTATGTTTGATTTTATTCATCTGTTATATTTTTATTTTATTTATTTTTGTGTGGCACCAAAGATGATTGCATAATTTGTTTGGGGACAGCGCCACCATTAAGTGGTTCTCTGTTCGCTGATTAATCAGTTGATATTGCTGGCTCCATATCCATTTATATTCACACAACTACGATCCCGTGCTAATCCAACGCAACAACGGTCAACATGAAGAAGCTGCACCTGGGCGCCAAGCATAAGGCGAAGACATATAAACCCTTTAGGAATAATAAAAATCGTCGGGTAAGTGTACGTACGGACCCAGATCCGACATAGACCCGCGGCCCAACCCCTCTGGCCCGTTCCGGTTATTTTTATACACATGCTCTCGACGATCTTGGATCTCTCTTTACATTCCGTTCGTACTCTTGCTGTCAATTTGGCCATGTTATATACATACATATCTCTCAGCTCTTTGCATTTATTTTTGTTTGTGCCTATTTCAGCTACCTAAAAAAATTGTTACTACACGAAATGTTAGACTATAAAATAGCACTCTAGAGATTAGTGAGACAGGCCCATGCATAAATTTAGGGTATTAGAAATGGAGCAAAAATGCAAAGGCAAAACAAATATCAAAACGAAAATTCTTTCGATTTTGTTTATAAAATAATTATTAATGGGTTTTGCAGGGTTTTTGGCAAGTTCATGACTCGTTATCGTGTGTTTCGAATTAGCGAAAAAGGTAAACAATAATTTGCCACATTTACTTTGGCCAGAGCATATGAGCCAAGTATTATGTTTGGGGGCAAATGACATTCGCATTTCTCTTCGCCATTGGCTTACACACAACAAAACAATGGGACAAAGCGTAAGAAGAAGCATCAGTGAAAGAGCGCACTCTCCAAATAACATTCAAAACTGGCGCCTGCGCATTTGTGAAAGTGTAGAGTTTTTGGTTGTCTCGCCCCCCTTTCTCACTCTCTCTCTCTCTCTCGTTGTTTCTCTCGTGGACTCCGTCTGTGCTTCACTCAGTGGCTATGTGCTCATCTGGAAATGTTTCCTTTTCTCTCACTTTGGTTGTGATGATGGACAGCATAATGTTTACATTGTACTGCACACTGTCTTGGCATTTGCCGATCAGGTGCCAATAGGCGAATACACATACATGTACATGTCGATATTTCGTTTATTTTTGACATTACTTGATAATTCCCAAATGTCTTACATTTCTGCTTTTAGATTTTTTTTGATTTTAAAGCCTAAAAAATTCCTTGACCAACAACTTTCTCAACTTAACTACAGCGAACTGCAAAATGAACCAGCGCTTTCACTTAAACCAGCTCTAATTTGATTCCCCCAAGTGTGCCCACATATGTATTTACATGTACACTTGTATATGCATGATAAGCGTGGCTTGCCAACAGGTGGACGACCCTTTGCTTATTTTAGACAAATATCGATTTTCCGCACAGCAACAGAACTCTCGCAAGCCTCAATACCAGGGAAATTAAATTGTTTACTAGCTATAAATATGCGCAATTATTGATACATACACATGAATGTTGATTTAGCAAAGTGCATTTATAATACAGATAGTGTTTATAGGTGAATAAATCCGTGGTGCACACTGAGGCAAAATCGTTGCCATTGCACTTGAATTTCCAATGAACCTGATGAAAAGAGTATTTTGTTTACATTTCATATTGGCAAAGTGTGCATTTGCATTTGTATTCGAATTGAACGCACGTAGTACGTAGTACTCGTACTCGCATTCGCACTCATTGAATCTTTTTGAAATCGTATTCACATATCCAGAGTGGAAGAGCGGCGCAGTGGGGCGTTGGGGCAGAGGTTACTCCCAACAACATTTACGCACTGGAAGTGAGAAAAACTCTACACAAGTTTTCCCCCAAAGCGAAGCATTCATGAACACATTTTTCATTTTCCAAATACAGAAACACTTTAGTTTGCGTGCGGAATTGAGTTCGGGTGAATGTTGAATGCGAATGCGAAACTGAATGTCGTGGCAAAGGGCAGGAAACGGTATCTGAATCGAAATATGAATCGAATGAACGCCAGCTAGTAGACCGTAGACCTAAAACAATATCATATAAAAACCGACTCAAAAAAGAAACGGACGTGAAAAATGATATAAAAGTGATAAAGCAAATACAAGCTAAAATAGCAACATAAAATAATACAAATATAGAAGAAATTTCTCTCAACGGGCGCTCTCCCAAAGGCATTTCGGCTTGGGGTTTTCCAGGAATTTGTGTGTGCATATACAAAAAAAAAAAAAAAAAAAAAAAAAGCAAGCAGAGCATAGAATTACCGCGGGTCCAAATAACACGCCAAATATTTATTTTTAACTCAACAACAAGTAATCCTGATGCGCCAATAGCGTATCGATACGACGGACAAACGGGTAGCAAAAACAATATAATATACCGAGATTCGGCCAATCTTTTGAGAGGGGGTCTGACCAAGAAGTGTGAGGAAGCGGCGGAAATCAGCGTGTGTGCCTTTCCAGTTACATTTACCATTTACCGTTCACATTTACTGTTTGCCTGTGCCATTGGCTTCCAGAGTTCGTTATCTCTCTCGCTCGCTCGGTCTCTTTCGCTCTCGTTGAGGTTTGCTGGACATGCCAGAAGCCTAATCGCGGATTGCGGATTGTCCGTTGGCGTCCAAATTCTGAGCAACCAGTGGGGGAGATTGGACAAGGCAATAGTTATTATAGCTTCCTTAGACTGGTTTGTCGGCACATTCCTCCGGCTTTTGCGTGTTGGCGCGTCACTTGGTACTGACTCCCAACTCCCAACGACTCGACGTGGCCGTCATCGTCACCATTTGCGTCCGCTCCTCCGCAGCGTGGGTTCAACTGTGGCATTGGCAGCCACGATTTGTGCTCTTATTGTCGTTGTGCCGTTGTGTTGGAAACATCATCAAAATATCTTCATTCGAAGAAGATTATCGGGCTGACAGGCCCATGGTGCAGCGTGCATCATCCTCAGATGCTCCCTCAATTCAGGGCGGCCATAATCGAGAGTCTCGATTTGGCCTTGGATATACATCATACCAAAGCGGATACAATAAACTCTTCACTCAGGTGCAAAAAATATATATTTTCTATAACCAATACATATATATGTATAACCAGAGAGCGGTACTTTCTGATTTTTGTTAACGCATATTTTGATAATATGATCTCACTGAATTGTCCAGAGACTGGCTAGCACATGTTGATCCAGAACCTCTGGCAAGCAGCCAATTATCATAATGATAAATGTGTATTGTGTACATTGCCTCGATTAACAAGAAAATGCGTTGTGTTTTGCTTTTCCAGGGTTCTGCCGACTCGAACTACTCACAACCGTCATCCGATCTGTCGCTAGACGAGGAAAAGGAATCGCTTCGGCGAGAAAAGGAACGCCAGGCCTTAAGCCAGTTGGATAAAGCGAGGGTAAGTATTACTTGTATTACTTGTCGAAATCTATATTAATATATCCACATTATTTTATAGAGTAAACCAGTAGCGTTCGCTGTGCGAACCAACGTAGCGTACGATGGCACAATTGACGACGATTCGCCCGTTCAGGGTGGTGCAGTTTCATTTGAGATGCGGGAGTTCCTGCACATCAAGGAGAAGTATGACAATAACTGGTGGATCGGCAGACTGGTTAAGGAAGGCTGTGATGTGGGCTTCATACCCAGCCCCGCTAAGCTAGACAACATTCGCATGCAGGTGAGCATTGCTATTGACAGAAATTATCTTCGAAAATTAACTGGCTAATTTGGTATTGTTTTTGTAGAATCAAACTAGACCCTCAAGACTGTACGGCACAAAGGGCTCATCTAGTGGTAATCTGGGTGCGGGACAAGCAGGTGCGGAGCCATCACGAGGTAGCACACCCCCCACACCTGGTATGACACACATTTCATTCTCCTAATTTCTTTTGGGCGAGGTTTTATTTTGTATATCGTATCTTAATTTGATTTCAATGTAATATTTCCTTTTCGTATTTATGTCGTATATATTTTCGTCTGCGTTAATTACAATTATCTAACGAACGTCTCGTAACCAAACGAACGAACATTTAACATAACTATTATTATTCCACATACGTACTACAAATCTATACACGTGAGTGCGTCTCTCGATCAGCTCAGTACAACAACCAAGGTACTCCAAACCGATTGGCATCAATCACAAAGGACACAATTATAAGACACGGCTAATTTTGAGCTGAATCCAACAGTTGATCTTCAACCAGCTATGATCGTCCGATATGATTTACAACTGACTCGTAGTTTGCCGCGTACCGTTTTGAATTTTCATTTAGAAAAATCTGAATTTGGCAACACTGGGCTACAAAATTGCCGTAATTTCGTAAATTTTGTGTTCTATTTTTATCATGCTACATCCACATAATGAAACCGCAATAAGCAATTATATTTCACCAGCATTTGCCAAATGGTCCAGTCCAAAACTGACATAGATGTCTAACACTCTCTCCTGCATGATAGTCACTCAACAAATTGGTCTAGAACACATATCACACAACACGCCCACACGCAAACTCAAGCCTTTTCTTTTTTAGAGACAACTTACAGCACGCTCCTATTCATATCCTACTATAACTGTGTATAGTAAGAAAAAACGTATTAACTGCACTTAACTCTCTTTTACCTCACACAACAATAATTATAACCATATCCAACAACAACAATAATACCAACTACGTGATAAAAACGTGTTCCAAAGACCCCTATAGTACTACACCGCGCAAGAAACAAGGTTTGTCCACGTCTCTCATCTGGTAATCAGAAAATGCATATTCAATTCAACAAAATCTTGTGCTCGTCATGCTAGAAAATAATATCGGATAATTTGTATCTGTATCTTTATCCAATTGCGTTCAATTTCATTTCCATCTAGTGATACGCAATATGTTTAAGAAAATATGATACGATAATTATTACTACAAAATTGTTTTTTTATAATGCATAAAAACAAATCTTAAATATGATTTTGAGTGATTTCTTTAAGCGATATTATTAGCAATAGATACATTGGGCGTTGTTATTTTTTTTTTTGTTTGGTTACGCCCCTACTTTCGCTAAATGTAGAATTTATCTCTAGATGGATAGACATGTTAGCCAATCACTTCATATATCCTTAGACTTAAGGTATGCTTTAGGCTGAATTTCATCCTCGAGTTGGCATTTCAACAGCACTTCATATCGCGTGGTACGGTTGCAATTTTTAAAATACTCCCCGTATTGGACCCAACCACACACACAAACACTCACACACACGCCGAACACACATGCCCACACAATAAAGAAACTTTGATTTTACGATTTCAAAATTATATCTTCTGTACATAAACTTAATATTTGATTAAAAAAGAGTTTAGTTGTAAATTGGCTTGGCAACTCGTAGCGCTCGATCTTCGTACGTAGAAATCATAAACTCGCTCATCCTTTGCCATTATCTTTTCTTTCTGCCTGTTCGAAATGATACTAACAATCAGGTGACGAATCAGATTCCATGGGACCAGGACGACATGGCAAGACACCATTAGCAACGCCACCCAATAAGGAGAAGCGCAAGCCTTTTTTCAAGAAACAGGAAACAGCCAGTCCGTACGATGTGGTGCCATCGATGCGGCCCGTTGTGTTAGTGGGTCCAAGCCTTAAGGGTTACGAGGTAACCGACATGATGCAAAAGGCGCTCTTCGATTTCCTTAAGCATCGCTTCGAAGGACGCATTATCATAACGCGCGTTATGGCCGATATATCCCTGGCGAAACGATCTATAATGAACAATCCATCGAAGCGTGCCATCATGGAGCGTTCCACCAGTCGGTCCGATTGTCTGGGCAAGGTGCAGGAGGAGATCGAGCGCATCTTTGAGCTGGCCCGTTCACTGCAGCTGGTCGTACTCGATTGTGATACAATCAATCATCCGTCACAATTAGCAAAAACTTCATTAGCGCCAACAATAGTTTACTTAAAGATTAGTAGTAGTAAGGTAAGGCATTTGTTCACATAAAAACGAAATGAATACTATAATTGATTCATCAATTTGCAGGTTTTACAGCGTTTAATCAAATCACGGGGCAAATCGCAAGCTAAAAACTTATCCGTACAAATGGTTGCTGCCGAAAAGTTAGCCCAATGTCCACCCGAAATGTTCGATGTAATTTTAGATGAGAACCAATTGGAAGACGCCTGCGAGCATATCGCCGAATACTTGGAGGTTAGTGAATTATACAAATATACTTATATTCACACATTAAATCTATATATATGTGTATACATAATTTATATATATATACTAAACCATGCCATACAGACATATTGGAAAGCCACGCATCCAGATATTCGCACAGGCACAACAGTACCGGCCATTGCTAGACCGATACCGTCTCAGGAGGTGTCGGCATCACCCTCCGCCGATCAAGCTCGCTTGGGTCCAACACCACCAGGTAACGTCAGAGTCAGAGAATGGTGTTCATTTAATGAACGCATAGTCATCATATCATATCATAGCGTATCGTAAACCCCTTCACTAAAAGTCGTGAAATTTTAAAGATATAAAATCCAATTGCCCACTATCTCATCCACAATCCGTTTGGCAATCGAGAGAAACAAAAAAAAAATCAATCCATAGATATTCGGTCCAACAGCCCATAACATATTGAATAAGTCACAAAACGACTTTATCAGATGATCAGTAAAACTAGTTAAGCATTTTATTTATATTTTTTTTTTTTTTTGATTTCGACATAATACACAGTACTTAACTTACATAAATATAACAATAACATGAATATATACTCACATTTGCAATACACGATTTTTTACAACTTTAATCACATATAACTCGTACAAATACAATTCTAAAATTTGTCTTTCTCAAATTCAAATTCCCATGACTGTACCGAAAACCAATCGATGAATTTTCTTGCTCTCTCTCCGCATTCGCGTGCCTGCGCTAACAGTCGATGGCGAGGAGTTTGATGAGCACGAGCCTAGAATGGCGAGTGCCGAGCGTGAGGGTAGTCGGGAGCGAGAGCGAGAGCGAGACAATGGCAGTAGGGAAAGAGAACGCGAAAATGAACGAGACTATTGGGATAGAGAGTTCAACAGAGATCGCAGTTCGAAAGACAGAGAAAGAGATTTGGAATGGGAGCGCGAGCGAGCACGCGAATGGGAAAGAGAGCGAGAAAGGGATTGGGATAGAGAGTTCGATTGGGACCAAGGTAAATTCTACTGTTATTTATAATTTGGTTATGTAATCGCATAATTTCAACAGCAATTTATAAGTAATACTTTCGAATAGTATTAAACGTCATATTCATATTCCCAGTAATTGTCATTAAAAAACACACACAAAGTTACAAGATTTTGTTAAACCTATTGTCAGCCAATTGCTAGAAACTATCCATGTCTAAGTTATACACACATAGTTATAGATATACCTAGATCAGCTTATCACATAGAGTTACATTTTATTTGATTTTATTTATATTTCGTTCACAAGTCATGGCTAGTTTTAAAGGTATTTACATATACACCGATTATTCACCCATTTTGAAATTAAGTTCCACATGTTAGAGGTATTCTTGCGATTCCCATAGGTAGCCAAAGTAAAACTCTTAAGTGGGGCACATAGTAAATCTCGCTCACCATATTCAGCGGTTTTTAGTATACAACTTCATGATTTTATATTTTCATTCTCATAGGTATTCTGACGTATCCATTTGACGTCAGGATTCCATAGCTTTTTTTTTACGTAGATTAAGTTGTTAACACTTTTGCTTTCTTCTTCATTTTGTTTATTATTTATTTGATCTTTTATGCAAACACTTCACAGCATTCACAGCACGAGACATACCCGGTTCCTTTACAACAATGCTATAATTCAAATCCAATTACCAAGATCAACACAAAAGCGATATCAACAGTACAAAGAAAAAGACAAATTATGTCCAAACGTTTCAATCAAATCAATAATAAGGAGTCTGTTCCAGTTTTCGGTATCGAATGTCCCTCATCCACGATGATCAACGAACGCAACTCGAACACGATACAAACTCAATATCATGTTGTTTCGAGTCCAAATGAGGTGCACATTCCTTAGGAAATTTCTGTTTTCGCCTGTTATTCGGGCGCATTTCGGAGCCCCCATAAAAAACTGTTAACCGTACTATTTAAAATCTCTTTACTTTCAAAATATTTTCTGCTTGAGTTCTGCTAACAATACTAACCCGAACGACCTTAAGCCCATTGTCACCGGAAGAGTATCTGTGATTCTTAAATGCATTAACCACAATTCATAAAATACATAGTTAGGACTCGTATCAAAAAACATATTATTGTCTAAATGTGCATTTGCCATGTTTTGTACTCGTTTCTAGTTACTCCTGGCGTCGTGCGCCTCTAGTGTCCTCTCGTCCTCGTCCTTCTACTTGATTCCCACATTGCTCGGGTCCAGTCTAAGGCTCAGGCAACAACTCAGTTCAGTCAAATAGTTTGATATCTTGTCTTGTTTATTGAATATTTTATTGCCGTTCATCATTTCAAGTTAGAATCCTCAACTCATTCAAATTGTATTCGTTATTAAGATACATGTTGGCTTAGTGAGTATATTCTGCCAAAGGCGTTCAATTTCGCTTTAATTTGTTTAATCTGTTCAAAGTAACCTACGCAGATTTAAATTATTGGTTCATTACCACATTCCCCTTCCCAAATATTAACTGCGATATGTTTGGTTGTCGACCTGAATGCAATCATTGTTTTCTTTTATTTTGTATTAGTCCTTTAAGTATAGAGCATAGAGAGAAACAAAAAAACCTTCCATCCATTTATATGTTTATTTATTTATAACCAAAATAGAGAAATAATATGACTTCTACGTCTTTATTAGTTTTACAAGATTTATGTTTTTTCTAGTCCTGCTTTACCCAACTCTAACCCACTTGCAAAAATTTATAGTGTATCAGTACTTGTCGTAAGGAAAGTTCTGATTGTAATATGATACCAAGCAAAATATATGCACACCCGTGTTACTAAAACATCTGTATTTGTTTGTCAAATGACTTTGGAGAATTATCTTTGCCTATTGATGCATTCGAATGCTTTGCTTTTGGTTTGTTTTTAGTTGAGTTTGTTTTTTGCGTTGAACTGCCAATTGATCACCTGATTAATGCTTGACTTAGACGAACCTGTGTTAACCGTATTGCAGGAGGTGCCTCTTACCATCATAGCCGTCGTCCGGCCTCAGGACGACATCAGGAGCGCAGCGTGGGCAGCGGCGGAGTTGGCCACGCGGCCGGCTATGAGCGTGACAGGGAACGCTACGAGCGGCAGGAAAGGGAACGACTCCATGCACGTGATCGCGACCTTATGCACTACGATCTTAACAGCGACGAAATGCTGGACGAACGAAATTTTGAGTATCCGGCAATGCGCAGCGGGCCCAGCGGCGCCTCCCACCATGGTCATCTGTCGCGCGGCGGTCGACTTCTGGACGATACAGAATTTGAGCGTGAGGATCGACTGCTGGGCAGCTCAAGATCACGCTACGGACCCGGACCCTCGACGCGCATTGACGATCCCCGTGATGTGCCGCGCGCAGCAGCTATTGTGGATCGCGATCGCGATGAATACAGTCCGCACAGAGGTGGTGGAAGTAGTAGGAGAATGCTGAATGCCATGTAGGAATCGTGGATATAGGGGTGGGATCAGATCGATTCGAAAGCGCCAGGTTTGATGGAAGCACGTGACAATAGTTTTGATCTTGACACGATACACAAATCGAAACCCAAACCGCTGCTCAGACAGCACTCACACTCTCAACCTCAATCTCAGCCTCAATCTCAGTCGCAACCACATCACTCTACACACTCATACCCGGCCAGGCAACGCAGCGGTCAGTGGTTGTCATCGCCGTCGTTTTCCCAGTCGCAAACCTCGTTCAGTCATCAACGGCCACGCGAACACTTTCCGTTGCGACACCAGCCACTGTCCTATCCACAGGAACGCCCACACAGCCAAAGCCATCATTTACACTCGTATACTTCCAGTTGCACATACCCAGCCACCTCCGACTTCAAGTCCTCTGCGCCTGTGCGCTCCCAACACTATCCTCGTGATGCGTTCCAAAGCACCTCATTTTCAAATCCGGTGTGCAACAGCGACGCCTATAGAAACCGAATCAGACACAAAAACTCAGCCAGCGGCTCCATCTCGAATACACCGGACTTCGATTGGTCATCGTCATCCTTCTCGAATATCGATGCAGTCACACACGCAATACGTAATAAGATAATTGTTGAGGAGGACGAGGAGGATATACTAAGCACGGATAGGTTTTATTGAAGAGATTTCAGCGACACGACACACAAGGCACAAAACGCTTTCATAGTATCGTATTGCGACAGGCAAGATTATGCAAAGATATTTTCAGAGCGACATTGCACAATATGTTTCAAAACTGATCCAAATAAATAGGCTCTACCCAAAACCGGGGGACAGCATTCATAAGACAGCTTCACATAATAAGAGACAAACCGAATACAAGAGTACTACAAGTATAAATATGTATAAGGCTAATCATTCATACACACGTAGCATACTTAATTCAGTGCCAAAACACATTTGTACATTTCCATCGGAAGAGGCCACTTGCATTTTTCCCAGCTGTGCGTCTGTGCGCCAGTGGCCCACCAAGTGGCTGGACGGGAAATACTTACATAAGTAGTTTATGAATAGCACAATGCTAAGTACAGCCTTATGTGTCTTAAATACTATATGTAGCTAATGGTAATGAGATTTTATTTAACAGCATATAAGTATATACATACATACATGCATATATATATGTATATATTGGATATATATGTATATATATATATATTGATATGTATATATGTATTTATATATATATATATGAATGGAAACAAAACTAAGCATAAGATTTACACCTAAACAACATTGGTGATGCATTTCGCCGCATCAATTGGGGTCTGGGAGGGGAATCATTGTAGTTACGGTAAGCCGTATATATATTTTTATGCAAATGGTAAACTAAGTGGCAGCTTTAATAATTTAGTGGAAGTATATTAATCTAAGTAAATGCAGAAAATTTGCACACACATACATACACAGTCACACCGAATACACCGCAATACACTAGCAAAAGTTGACATTTTGATCGATTGAAATCTCTTTAATAAATCTATCTGTAATCGAATATATGAATTGCTGAAATGTTGCAGAAATATCTGGAAATACTAACATATGGTATTCCAGAAACTCTGTAATATTAGCTACAATCTAGCTTGATTCACTTCCTACAAGTGTTGCTATTTGCGACTGTTCTCTAACGCCATCGGATCGTTGGCTTGAAATACGAGCTATGTTCATAATTTTCTCCAGCATTCTCTTGCGTATATTGCTTTCAATTAGCTTTTTCCCGCTAACTTAGTTGCTTCAGTTAAGCAATTAATACTACCAGTGCCTTAACAAAAAACCATTTAACAACAAAACGAACTACACACTGCAAATTTGGCATCCCCAAAATTTTGAATACATATGCATACGCTATTATTGAGACTTGTATTATCCGTGCCCTCAATGCTTATTACGTTTTGCAATTGCATTCGATCGCTTACCATCAAATTATATAGAAACTATTGTAAGTATGTTTTTGATCTGGCCCATTCCAAACGAGCACTCTTTTTACAATTCCAACCACCTGTAAGAATTGATAAACGGTTTTCAAAATTCAACACAAACAAACGCACTGAATTCAAATCGATCGCGACTTAGAGTATGAGGGAGTTTAAAACACCCTGCACTTCCAGTGCTGATTGATTAGCGCTAAGTACCCATATACCTATCGCACCTTTAATTAAAATCAAGGGCAACAGCCCAAATAAACGAGCTTTGTTCAAACTAGCGTCATGAAAGCCTCGTTATAGAATTGTGCTAAAAGGCTATAAGACAGAACCTTAGGCGACTTGTTGATTGATCACTGCACTCCCTATTGATGTAGAAAACGATTCGATTAAGGAAATTATATGTGGGTTGGGGAGGGGGGGTGGCGGCTTACTAGGTGAAAGTTGTACTAATCGCTTTACATTTTAGTTAAAACCCAAAATATAACTATATAAGGTGTGATATTTTTCCATTTATAATTCGGTTTGATCCTTAACAACTGCTGATGTCAGCCGCCGGCAAAGATTTAAATCATCTGTAGCTCTTAAGTCGCTCTTATAAAATTGAAAGAAACTTAGTGTCCAGGGGGACGGATTTTATACACAAAGTTTCTCAAACGTTCAACTTAAGAAACATACCAAAAATATTTATAGTTCATAATCTGAGGACGAATGGAACAACAACCTCCCATACTCAAAAAGAGAATGCAACTATTGGGAAAATTTGTTAAGGATTCAGGCCATACAAAATCGTAGACAAATGTGCATATGTATAAATATGAAACTAAAAAGTATATGAAAGAACATGTTAGATATTAATATTGGTTTTATAATTGATCCATATGGTACCGAAACAAATCATAATACATAAGTATCCTGAAGAAAAGCCTGGTAAAAACTTCATGACTACGCTCACTTGCATTTTGTGCAGCTTATAAATAAAACGGAACTACATATACCCATATACACGCATATACGAACATAGACCTGCACCTTGAAGCATTTTCTATCACATGGATAAAAAAGAAAAGAGACCAGTTCATTTTGCAATAAGGGCGCTTACGATTTCCACCCTGATAGTACGGGGCCGAATGGGCTGAATGCTAAGGCCATATATAAATAAATATATATAAATATAATAATAAAAACGGTACGCAAACAGTTCTTGTATAAAGTGGCAACAAATTTATTTATTAGCTATAATTAAATATATTGAAAATTACTTTTTAATATTAGCTTGAAGTTAAAAGCAAACACGAGCGGAGGAAAAAATATTTAAGTAAATAATTGAAGAGCCCAAAAATTATATACAAAATAAAAATAAAAGAAGAAAAAAAAACAATAAAATATACATATACTAAGTATGGCTATACATATGTAAATTATACAAATTTATTCATATGAATACATACGAGTGTATTGTATTTAATTCACAGAACTGGTAACTCACAATAAAAAAGAAAAAAACACAAATATATAAATATGTAAATGTATCCTGCTATAAATAACAAAATTTAAAAGGGAAAACCGTCAACTGACAATTTGTAAAGGAATAAACTTTTCCAATAGTACTCTAATTAACAAAATTACCTTGCAAAAAAATAATAAAAAAAAAAAACAAAACACAAATAAAATAATAAATTATTAATTTGTAATGTTAAAAGGATTTATTTTGAATATTGCAATTATTTCAATCTAATCCAAACTATAAATAAATCAAATAAATTAATAACAACAATACAAATATTCAACTTTGTTGACTTACTAACATATATACACACACACACACAACATTTCGACATTTCAGATACGAAATTCATATTTCATCATTAAAACTCAATTTACTAAAGACTCCCCTTCTTTAAAGCCACTCTAATAAATGCAAGCATTATTTTTTTAACAACAATAAGTATATGAATACAATTGATAATGAAAAAAGTGAAACAAATAAAAGGCAACTTTTTTATGCACGCCTGAGGTACTAATAGTCGAAAGTTCGAATTACAATTATTATTAAACCAAAATGGGTGAAATTAAAACCACAAACAAAACCAGAATATGAAACTATTTGTGCAAATATCAATCCAAATTTATATAGAAATATTTTTACGTATATGAAAACCGATAACTTTACCATAATCGTTTGTAAATAGTTAATGATATCTGAATTTCCTTATAAACGTTTGTTCTAAGTTCCGAATGGGAAAAATTGCAAATTGTCCTAGATTCGTTTTTTTTTCCGTTGATTTGTTTGAAAAACTTATAAAAGTACTTAAAGTATGATTTACAAAAATATGAGTATGTAGTTAAATGAATGCTAAATTGCAAATAAAACCAATTAAAATAACTGAAATTTAAATATTAATTCATATTTAGAAAATTAGCAATTTTGAAAATCAGTCATTCAGTAATGCCAATTGCTACTTAAGGGTTAATAACTTTTTAATATTATAACCTGGCAGCTCGCCCTTATCTTATCATCATAGTTCAGTAAACCACATCCAAGTTTGATTTTAGTGTTTATTTCCTTTACTTTCCTTATCAGCAAGTAAACTTGTTATGAGCAACATTCGTGACGTAGATAAGTGAAATTCCTGCGACCTATTTGAACCCTTGTCGCCTTTAACGGGTTAAGCTTGTTTTCGCACAGACACAGGTTTTCGCACTGTACTTACAAACACATATACTTGATGAGTATACATATATACTTATATGAGTATATGTATATTGATAAGTACGTACATGCGCTGCTTACTTCACAATGCTAAGTCGACATGCGTTTGGGAGAGAGCGAGAGCGAGAGCGAGCTTTCACTCCGCATCTGAGCGCCGCCGTTGCTGATAATCGACACCGATCGGAGCTTACACAGCCGCAGTCGCAGTCGCCGTAGTGTCCAGCCGGTTCGCTGCCTATTAACTCTCGCTCGACGAATCAGTTGACTTAATAAGGCCAGTGCGACCAGTGCAGCGCGTGCGAGCATCGAAAAGTGCTTTGTGTCAGTTTTATTTTAATCCAACAAATTGCAGTTATTGCATTCAGATTTCAGAGACTGCTTTAATTGTTGTTGCGAATATGCCGTTGAATATTAAAAATGTTCTGGTCTGCGACGCAGTCGACAAGTCGTGTGTTGAGCTTCTAGAAGAGCACGGCATCAATGTAAGTCCATAAATGTGATGCTACAACAAATAGATCACATATATGTATATATATATATGTATATAATAAAAGAGAATATAATTACGATCATGTATTGTGCTTGTGGCTTGTGGTTCTTTATATTCAGGTTACATACAAATTGAAGCTGCCTGTGGATGAGCTCTGCAAGGAAGTAAAGGTGAGTAGGAATCTAATTACATAACATTTGCATCAACATACATACATACATACATATATATATACTTGCATATTTTATAACTTTATGTAATGTGTTGTATAAATTATATATATTTATGTCTAGTGTGCAATAAGTGCTTGGGTATGTCAACGGTTTTTGAGTTGAAAACACGTGTTTGGTAAAAATTAGATTTACAAGAATAAACAAGCATGAAAAACACAACAATTATCAGTTCATGGCTTTCATATATAAATATATACATATGTGCAAAAACACCCATTGATAGAGCCTTTGTTAAATTATTTAAGTACTTTTTATTGTTTATTACTTCCAACTATTTAAAGATCAGGCTTCATTTTGTCGTTAGTATGTAGTATATAAATACAATTCCATTCTTAATATCTATTAAATTTGCAAAAAGTTTTGAATGAAAGATATTCCCTTCGATCTTCAAACTTAAACATGTACCTTTTAAAATATTATTTATCTTAATACTCTACTTTCAAATTAAATTATAAATTTAGGCACTGAATTACAGTGAAAACTAAACTTACTTCTCTTCTATCTGGTGTGTGTTTGTATACATAAGGTTTTCAAGATTCTTCATTTCACTTGAATTCGAAAAATGGTTGATCAAATGAAACCAATGGAACCTACTTATCTCATATTCTACTTGCAAATTTACAATCTTCTATGCGGTGGGATATAGTGGACCTCCGTTTGGTATAGATTCGAGCTGTACGTTGAGATGTTAGTTAATTGAACTTTAAGCTTAGCATAGCCGATTAAGTGACTTGGACCAGTCTTTGGGGCTCCACTGCAAACACTTAGAATCGATGCTTATTTTACGCTTCTCCATTGCGGCCCTGTGCTGATCGATAGTATTTTGATTGATGCAGACTATATGCTGACCCTTACAGTAGGTCACTAGGTTAAGCCTCTTCAATGTGTAGATAACATCATCCCTTTTAATGCTAGTACGCTCGGAAATATCATTGATTGTTATAGAGGGTCGCTCGCCATCCGCTCCTGCCTTCTGGTTGACCAGCTGCTCGAGTATAGCCTGCGCCCAAAATGACCGATACGACAGCAGACCCAAATCGGAGAGAGGCTTCTCTGGGGTGCCGGTCTTGCCCTCATATTTGGACAGTTCGTAGCTGAACTCAATGAGTAGCTTGCCGTAGCCCTTCCGCTGATACGGTGGAAGTGTCAACAGGCAGGCCAGATTGTAGTCTTCGACGCTGATCTTCTCCTTGGAGAAGTAGCCGACAATGTGAAAACCGCGCGAGTCAAACTCTGTCATCACATAGAACAGAAACGGCTCGGTGTCAAAGTCGAGCACCTTGTGGTCCAGAAACAATTTAGCCAACAGGCATAAATTCTGTGCATACACCTTGTTCTTGCGACCATCGATCTCGAAGAAAGATATTGAATCCTTGCGATAAATCTCATTGCCAGGTGGATGCTTCAAAGTGCATTTGATTAAGTGCCGTCCGAGGCACACACGACTCTTGCAATACTTCAAACAGAACTCGCATAAATAGATGCAATCCATTAAACAGAGCTCCTCGGGGTATGGCGAGAAATACCAGGGTTTAATGCGATATCGACCCAACTCAATTATTTCAACATTCTTCATGCGAGCCACCACATTATGTTGATGCCTTAACGTACTGCAACCCGATCTCGTCTTTGGCTTCGTGCCAGCTTGCGTTCCATACTCGTTGCCACCTGCTGCAACCTGTGCGATTCCTTCGTTGCCCACCAAGTGCTTTCGACTGCTGCGCCTTTGCGACGCTCCACCCTTGTTGGGCGGATTGCCAACATCAGGTTGTTGTGGCACCTTGAACAGTCCCTCCTTGGCGATCGGCCACGAATGAAATTTAGAAATCTCGACACCCGACCCAGTACCGACTTGGTGGCTGGCCCGGCGAGCAAACTGAACTGTACTTAAGTCCAGATCCTCGTCGGTGACCCATTCGTCCAGTCTCTTATTAAAATCATGGTAGTGTACATAGTACTGCCGCTTTTCACCCAACGCCTTGATGCCCACAATCTCAGCCAGTTTCCATTTGCCAGTTTTTCGCATGCGCACACGCAGCCGACAGCCGACCAAAAGTGACGCCGTCGATTCGCATGTTATGGAGCTCATGTTGACAACTACTTGAATAACTGCCAATGCAGAAGCACAATAAATAAACTTTACAGTGAAGTTGGGTGGATAAAGCTGTGCCTATGCTTGGACATCGTCTTCGGCATTGAACTAGTTCGCTCAAGTCAAAATAGAGACCAGTTGCCATTCAAACCGAAAACGCATGGCTTACAAAGTTTTTCATAGACATAGAAAGTGCATAGCATACATATTAGTTCTAGTTGAGCTAGAAATTGAATAAATAATATTATCAAAGTCCCAATCAAGCGTGCCTGAGTGTTTAAGCTTAGTCTTTTGTTTGTCCAACTGGCTTGTTTAGGATTTTAGTTATATTAAATAAATTTACTATTTATTACTAAAGACACTTAATATTTACGTTATGATAAGCAGCTACTTTTAAAATTTAATTTAAAAAAATATTTACCATTCAAAATGTATTATCGATAACATTCCGGGGCCCCAGCCCCAATACTAAAGCGTGCATTCTTTTAAGTATTAGAATGTCAATTATCTGTGTACATAAAAAAGTTTATCCTGCGTGATTGGCTGACTCTCTGATTGTTGGTCAACCAAAATCCACCCGTAACTGTGGAAAATAAGCGGAAATAAATGATTGCAAGAAGCATTTTCGTTTACCATCTGCATAGCTTTTAATTTTTAGCCAAAGCTACAAGTACAGACTAACTCTTGGAAATAGGAATCTTTTTACCTACTAGAGATATATTTTTAAGCTATGTATGTATATTGGCGTCATGTAAGTCGCCTCTAACGACAAGCTATGACTAGCTGTGGACTGTGGGCTGTGCACATATGTAAGTATGTATGTATATGCGTACATATGTATGTTTGTATGCACTTATATTAGTATGTATTTAGTTAAATTCTGCTTGATAAGAAATAAGTATTTTGTTATTAATATACATATTAAGAAACACCTTAGTTAACTGGCTAAGTACAAACCTAAACTAATGTATGTACGCATGTATACACGCATGCATATGTACATATGTAGCATTTCACATATATGTATGTATGTATTTCTATATATGCATTTCCATACTTGTAAAGCAACTATTTAACATAATCTTTATCTTAAAAGAACTTCGATGCTGCCATTGTACGTTCGGATACAAAAATAACAGCGGAAGTGTTGGCGGCTGGAGCTGGCAGCCTTAAGGTTGTGGGTCGTGCGGGTGCCGGAGTGGACAACATCGATGTGGCTGCAGCAACGGCGCATAATGTCGTTGTCCTTAAGTAAGTAAATGTTTCCTGTGAAAAAAAAAAAAAAAAACACATCAACAACAAAAAGAAATAGCAAATATGCACGATTCAAATGTCGCATTGAACGCAATGGCCGATTGGCTGTCATCCTGAACGACGGGGTCATATTATTGCTGCTTGGCACGCATAATTAGACGGTCCGCATTTTCTGTTACTGGGCAGAGAGAGAGGGTGAGCGAGACGGGCCCTTATTGCTGTTGAGCCTGCTGGATTGGCAAGAATACTATGCGAGTACGCGATATTTTATATATTTGCATAACGCTGTCTAGTCACAACAAGTGCCCCCCGCGCCCCGCTCCCTGTCCGTATTTTGTTTTGGGCACGGTTTGGTGTTTAGTGTGTGTTTAACGAAAATGCTTTACTTTCAGCACTCCAGGCGGCAATTCCATTTCGGCTTGTGAACTGACATGCATCCTAATTGGCGCTCTGGCGCGTCCCGTCGTGCCAGCCGGTCAGAGCATGAAGGAGGGTCGTTGGGACAGGAAGCTTTATAGTGGCACCGAGCTCTATGGCAAGACCCTGGCGGTGCTTGGCCTAGGCCGTATCGGACGCGAAGTGGCCATACGCATGAAGACTTGGGGCATGAGGGTAAGAGATCAGTATATTAAATCTGTTCACGTAAACTAGAAGGCTCTAAAACTCCAGATAATTGGGTATGATCCCATTACCACGGAGGCCGAAGCTAAGGCCGCTGGAATTGAAAAGTTAGATTTGGAACAGATTTGGCCGCTGGCAGACTATATAACTGTGCACACCCCATTAATACCGGCAACCAGAAGTTGGTTATATAGATTTCTTTTCCAAAACAACAAATCTTAAACATTCGCTCTACAGACCTAATATCTACAAAGTCGCTGGCAAAGTGCAAGCAAGGCGTCAAGGTAATCAATGTGGCACGCGGCGGCATCATTGATGAACAGGCCGTTCTGGATGCACTGCAGAGTGGCCAATGCGGTGGGGCAGCTTTCGATGTCTTCCCCGAGGAACCACCCAAGTCGCAGGTTACTAAAGCACTCATCAATCATCCCAAAGTTGTGGCCACGCCTCATCTGGGCGCAAGCACTGCAGAGGCACAAGTCCGTGTTGCCGTTGAGGTTGCAGAGCAATTCATTGCCCTGAATGGCACCTCACCCAAGTATACAAGCTATGTAGGCGTTATCAACAAGGAAGCACTTGCCCACTATCAGTAATGCATAATTCTTGATTCCTTCGGCTTTATTTGTCTATGTTTCTAGCTGAATCAATTATACCATCAACACTAAAATCAATTTGGGTTTTCACTTGTGTACAACACATATTGCGAATCGGAAATAAGTTTCGATTGGATGAGTTAATGTCAATGTGTATTGAATTATTCTTTTCTTTTTCTAAGAACAAAACAATTTGTAGGCTTGTATTGTGATGGTCTCTAATGTCGTTATACGAGCATGACATGGTCGATTTTAATTTGCTTGACACTTGACATGAAACGCATAAGTAAAATCAATTAAATTCGCGGCAATACAATTGTCATTCGAGTCCACATAGACACTTGTCTTAATTCGCTGCGCAGAATATAAACATCTCCCAACCTGAGCATGTTAATGATTCTAAAAATAATTTAATATTTTGCTTTAAAATCAGACACACAAATATTTAAGCAACATATACCATATGATAACTAACTACGCAACAGATTAGTTATGCAAAACCTTCTAAAGTTCTAGCACTTATAGGATTGGTAAGCGTTACAAAAAGTGCTAAAAAAAAAGGTAAGTATGCCCGTGGGCGTTACATGGTTAGGACACTAAAGTGCCTAATCCTTGGAAACTGACCTTGGTCGTGAACCAGACCAAATGAGATGCAACCGAATGGACCAGTGTCCAAACTTGAGCACGTCCGGTAGAAGCCCACGCTCTTAACCAAAAGCTCCAAAACAAACGGATTACTGAAGGACCAAAACAGTCGATAAAGCCCCAAAGCGAGCAGGACACGCGACGAATCAAAATATAATATAAATTAAAGTCATGTGAGTTTAATTCAACACTTTACAAATTTACGTACTAACCAGTCGCTTACGACAAAATAATTTACCGTTGGGTTACTCTTAATTAAAATCATGACAGAGCAATACATTTTTTTTTTTTTTAGTTTAGATCACCAAACCGACAAAGTCGCTGTGACCCAGGTCAATACCCAACACCCACGCTTGCAAATTTAGCCACAGCGGCTCCTGTCAGCCAAACGCCATTTCATTTTGGCGCGCAGACCGCCCACAACCACAGTCCCCATTCGATGCCGGAACCAAGCCGAAGTGTACCCACGAAGTTGACGGCATAAAAGGACCAGGCAGCCATCCGCCGAGCAGCAGTCTCATTGGGATAAACGGTCGAACAACAACGGCTCGCAGAGCAACAAGTGAGCAAAAGTGTTGCGGCTTTTGAAATTTAACGCTCAGATGTGGCCCATTGTCACGTTTGAATATATTCGCTTCAAATGTGCAGTTTTCAGTGCGGTTCTTCACTCGTAAACCTTCTCAAAGCTCTGCCCCACTTAGTTTAACCCGGTGTCTGTGTCACGCGGCTTACTAAACTTTACTGCCATTAACTCCGCGTTGTTCGTCTTTAATGTGCCCGGTTAACATGACACACAATCGCATTTTTCACAATATCCGCATCTTCCTTGTGGCTGCTACCGCAATCCTGTCATCTCAACGGAACTACACAGCTGCCTCGAAAGACACAATAAATATTGGATTCCTGGCTGAATACTCTCAAATGCGGGTAAGTCGTCTGAGGTATCCGTTACTCAATATAAGAGCAATACAAATTATATTAATTATTAATAATAATAATATTTCTAAAGTGAATTTAACTGATGTTCTTTAAAGGATAAAGTTATTTTTATTATAATAATTTTCTCGGTGCTGTTAATTTGACTTATTAAATAGATACAGCTTGGCAAGCCTTGGATTCGAGTCAGCATCCTTTGTGTTTAGTTGCAAAAATGCCTGGATATCAACAATTAGTTTACTGATGACAGCAAAATAAATATATTGATTTCATTCAAGTCCTTTTCAAAGGCTTAACTCAAATGGAAGCTACCTTTTTCGAATACTTTGCTATGATATACTTCACTTAATTAGAATAAAAAGAGATGTTTTAATGTATGCATGGTTTTTGTCAATATGTTGGCATGTCAATGGCCAAAAAATGGGCCAAGTTTGACTTTGGTTTATACGCTCAGTCAATCAAATTAAACGAAGGCACAATCCAGACCACTTGAACATGCGCATATTATGAAACAAGAGAAATTAATGATAGACTTTAAGTTAAATTCACATAACGAACTACTCTTTACAGTTAAATTGCCATGACAACGACAAGTCCAAAGCCAGCTTCACCTGTAACCACCTAAGGGCTGAGAAGTCATCCCCTGAACACTAGCTTCTCCGTTTCGAGGCGGCAACAAAAGCCCTTTGTTGCAACTTCTACATGCAGCTCAGCTGAATGCGCGGATGTCACAGAATAATTCATACAAATATGAATATGAAAGAATGCGCATATTTTTAATATATTGCTGAGCTGCTTAAAGAGCTCATCAGGTTCTGAGATTAGTTAACTTTGTTTCATATGTAACACAGTTAATGACAACATGACGCACTCTGTTATATTGCTATTTATGGATTACTGATGAGTTTCGTCAGTTCAATTATAGTTTTTTCGAAACAGCAATCAATCAACAACCGACAACCCGAACGTTAATTAATTACTGATCTGAGGTTTCAAACAAATATTGCAACTTTAGTAGTTGTTGATTAAACTTTCATATTTTTGGTATTCAATTTAGAAATCTTACAAGAAACGAAGAACATGCTTAGCAGATTTAAATATATAATGGGTGCTCTGCTGGCAAAGCGAATTATCTGGATTTTTCTATTTCTGGAAACAACCCAAATGTTGTGCATAATACGGCGAATTCATGATCTCGACTATCAGGACATACTTTTCGAACTGGCCTATAGTCTATTATACACCGGATTAGCATTAAGCACATGCTATTATGGATATGGCATATTGTACATACATTCGGGGGGTCCATGTCATGAGTTTCTCTGTCGACTATGTGGCGCAAGCCTGCAAGCTTGGCTGCGATTTAGCTTCGTGATGCTTCTTCCTTGGAGTTTGAAGGTGTTTCAAGAACTCGTACAGCACGCATTCAGCCTATGGGAGTGTCTAGCCAGAGACGAATTGTCCAATATATTTTTGCTCTTCAGTTTAACGCTCTTTCTTTTACAGCTAATATTATTTATAGTTTCGTGCATTATCGCTATAAGGCATCATAATAACTTGGCAAATGCGCTGCAGCTAACTGAAAATATTCAAAATCATGAGCTCCTCAGCTACGCTCAAGCAATCAATCATGCACTTGGTTTTGAAATGTTCCAAATTCCGCCAACATAAAATTCTAAATATATATATTTTTTGCAGTCTCTCACTTTCTTGATAGAAATTTTCCTTATCTGTGCTTTTATTAATCACGTTAACGGAAAGTTTAGCAAAGTTTAACAATTTTACAAATAAAATTTGTCGATATTAAATCCTTTAGTAAATTGTATATTTTTTTTTTCAACAGGTAACTCTTGGCGGTTTGCCGCTTGCCGTAGAGGATGTCAATAAAAACGTGAATTTGCTGCCAGGCAAGACACTTAAATTTATTCCATTTGACATAGGTCACACAACCAGTGCATATCGAGTGAAACCATTAAGGTATAGTTAAAATGTATGCAACATTCACAGTCACCTTTTACCTATGATTACTAGACTTATGACAGAACTGAGGGAAAAACGGGTGAAGGCTTTCATAGGACCCGATGAAAGCTGCACAACTGAGGCGTTGCTGGCCTCCGCCTGGAATATTCCAATGCTCTCATTTGTAAGTAGATCTGGTTTTCATTAAAACGTATAAAAATATCTAAGAATGAAACACTTTAGAAATGCTCTGACTCAATTGTTTCCAATAAGAGTACCTTTCCCACCTTTGCACGGACCCTCGCCCCCGCTTCGAAGGTAGATCAATTTATATGCAATATTTTCTAATTACTTGAACTGAATACACAAACGTAGGTCTCCAAAAGTGTTATAAGCCTATTAAGTGCATATGATTGGAAAAAATTTGCAATTGTGGTTAGTTCAAAGCCCATTTGGGGCTCCGATGTGGCTAGCGCTATTCAGGTAATGCATCATAAAATCTACAAAAATACATTTAACACTTTTTACAATGACAGGAACTTGCTGAATCGAGAAACTTTACCATAACGCATTTTAAATACATATCGGATTATATACCCATTAAGAAAACATTGTCGCAAATTGAAAATATTATTGAAGAGACTTACACAACGACACGCAGTAAGTATTTATATGCTGGCATTCTTTAAGCTTATATAGAAACTAAGCTAGTCCATGATGAAAACATCAACTAGTATACGTATTTATCGGAGAGCATATTGCCATGGTGGACTTTGTGCGCTGCCTGCAAAATCGTGGACTTCTCGAAAGCGGAGATTACATTGTTATATCTGTGGACGATGAGATCTATAATGCGAACCGTGTCAATATAATGGAACGTAGTAAGTTCATTGAAAAACTAACCACCATCAATTGCCCTTGAGGTTTAATGCATGCACCATCTTATTGCAGATTACTTAGATCCTTATATTAGAAAAGAAAAGAGCAAATCACTGGATAAAATCTCATTTCGTTCAGTTATAAAAATAAGCATGACATATCCACAAAACCCTCATATTCGGTAATTGCTAACTAACACCTCCTATAAAAGTGTTGTATGTATATTCATTTTATTATTTTCATACATAATAATAATAAATGAATGGGTTAATGCTATGCTTAACTGATTCAAATTTCATTCACTGTATTATTTTAATTTTTGTTAACATTACCGTTTATGTATTGCAAATTGTTTAAATGTATTTTCTATGCTAAATATTAAAACATAAATTTTCACCTATAATTCTAGTGACATTTGTACTAAAATCAAAGAGTATGCACGTAAAGCGCCATTTCTGGTGCCCTATCATCAACGAGTGTTTGAGAATATTTCAGTATGTTATCCAAAGTCCCTCATTATACCTTCCGTTAAACTGCACACACACATATCTTTCTAGGTTCCCATATACGGTCTACATCTGTATGATAGCGTAATGATCTATGCACGTGCCATCACAGAGGTACTCCAGCTGGGAGGCGATATAAACGATGGAAATCTGGTTATGAGTCATATATTCAATCGATCATATCACTCGATTCAGGGCTTTGATGTATGAATACCAATTGATGTTGAATAACCAATCGAGCTCTATTAACACTCCGTTTTTCATTGTCAGGTATTCATTGACTCCAATGGCGATGCGGAGGGCAACTATACTGTAATAACGCTTCAGAGCGATGCAAACGGTGGATCTAGTAATTCGCTAGCTAAAATGTCCATGCAGCCAGTTGGATTTTTTGTCTACAATAAGGACTCTGTTATACCGGTTAGCGATTCAGCACAGATTGTAACTTGCTTTGTTAACTTGATTTGCTTTATTTAGGAATTTCGGTATATTAAAAACGGCAGACCTATTCAGTGGCTAAACGGTCGACCGCCGCTTGCGGAGCCAATGTGCGGTTTCTATGGCGAGTTGTGTCCACGCAAAAAGCTGGATTGGCGATACATGGTCACTGCTCCATTATTTGCATTCGTTTTGGTCGTTGCAATCGCGCTGTTGTTCAAGTAAACCCATTCAATTTTATATATTTATTGACAATCAATAAACTTCTTTAAAGGCATTATCGCTACGAACAGACATTGGCTGGCTTATTGTGGAAGGTGGACATGAAAGAAGTCACTGTGATTAACTTGGGCGAATATAACAATCCAAGCCATAAGAATATTGTACGTCATACGCTAGAAACTATATAATATAATAATTGTGATTACTTATCCAATTAATTATCTCCCACATCCTAGGTTCAAATTTGCCGTCAAAGTATTTTAGTTGTTGGGGAGCCGAACAAAAGGTCATTCACAAACATTGGTAAATAATCTCACATACAATATATTAGGTAAAATTTAATATATTTTATTATATTGGCTGTAGCTCTTTTTCGTGGTAACATTGTTGCCATGAAAAAAATTCATAAAAAGAATGTGGACATAACGCGTTCTATTCGCAAGGAATTAAAATTGATGCGAGAGGTGAGCATTTATATAGCTGTACTAATGCTTAGATGAGATGAAAATGTGTAACATATACTTCAGGTTCGGCATGAAAACATAATTAATTTTATTGGAGCATCAATTGATCATGGCTCTGTAATAATATTCTCAACATATTGTGCGCGGGGAAGCCTAGAAGATGTTCTTGCAAACGAAGATCTGCATTTGGATCATATGTTCATTTCATCATTGGTGTCAGATATACTTAAAGGCCTCATTTACCTGCACGACTCGGAGATTATTTCGCATGGAAATTTACGATCGAGTAACTGCCTCATCGACTCAAGGTGGGTCTGCCAAATCTCGGATTTTGGTCTTCACGAACTTAAGGCGGGTCAGGATGAGCCAAACAAGTACGCACAACAATTCTCATTATATTCAGCTTTGCTTTATTTCCATTTGAATTCAATTTTTTTTATAAAGAACGGAACTAGAATTAAAGCGTGCCCTCTGTATGGCGCCCGAACTCTTACGCAATTCGTTTCGGCCAGCCCGTGGATCCCAGAAGGGCGATATTTATTCTTTTGGCATTTTACTATATGAGATGATTGGCCGAAAGGGACCCTGGGGGGAGACTGCGTATACAAAAGAAGGTATTTGAAAAACTATACTCCATTAAAAATATCATTGACAGTTTTCTTTTAGAGATCATTAAATTCGTAAAAAGTCCGGATCTGCTGCAGCATGGTGTATTTCGGCCAGCCCTTAATACTTTAAATATACCAAATTACATACGTAACTGCTTGCGTCTTTGTTGGGATGAGGATCCCGAAGTGCGCCCGGACATTAGACTTGTCCGAATGCATTTGAAGGAACTTCAAGCTGGCTTGTTAGTTTAAACACTTAAATTATTTATTATCTATTTAAAGCCATGTATTTTTTAGAAAACCAAACATATTTGATAACATGCTGGCGATAATGGAGAAATATGCATACAATTTAGAGGGCCTGGTCCAGGAACTTTTTTTTTTTTTTTTTTTTTTTTTTTTTTTATATTTTGTTTATTAAGAAATCTGGTATCCTGTTACTCTATGTTAGCAACTTTTATCAGAGTGACATAATTACTTAGCTTAGCGATGATTGTGGTTTTACAATTAGTTATACAATTAGGTTAACAGATTACAGAAACATATTTTGGTGTAATTAACGAAGCTTGTCACCTATACATAACGATCGATTAGGTCGGTTGGGTAGGTCCTCTTCAGTCGCCTTCTTCTTCGCCTCCTTAGCAGGCTCCTCGCCAGGATGTTTGGGTGGTTGTGGAGCTTTGTTGAGTAGCTCGCTGCTTGCCTGTTGACTATGTCGCCCACCATTGGAACCTTGAGGTCCTTGGCGATGTCGCGTGTGCGAATATACCATTCGGCTCCAGTTATTTTGCGCAGGGTTTTGGCCTGAATGATGCGAATTTTGTTCAGGTGTGTTTTTGCAGCTATACCGTAAACTTGAAGCCCGTAACGCCACACTGGGGCAAGGATTACCTTGTAGATTAGGACCTTGTTTCGGAGCGAGAGTTTGTTTTTGGAGTTGAGGAGCCAGCTCATTCGCCTTATCTTAGATTTGATGTTGCTCGTTACTGCAGAGACGTGCTTACTAAATGTAAGTCGTCTGTCGAGAGTGACACCTAGGTACTTGTGTTGACGATATTGCTCTAGAAGCTCACCATGAAGAAAAAGTCCGGGGCATGAGTCCTTGCGTAGAGTGTGGGTAACCGTGGCGCACTTTCCAGGGTTCACTGCGATGTTCCATCTACAAGCCCAGTTTTCAAATCGCTTGAGGTATTCCTGCAAGAGGTCAGTTGCCACGTACACACATTTGTTTTTTGCAAGGATTGCCGTGTCGTCAGCAAACGTGGCCACCAGAAGGTCCTGCCGATCATTCCGTCTGCTTGCATTTGCTGTGGGCATGTCATGTGTAAACAGGCTATATAGCGTGGGACCCAAGACGCTGCCTTGTGGAACGCCCGCTTTTATGCGTTTGGTTTGAGAGGCTACTCCATCCTGCACCACTTGAAAGGTTCTCTCAGTTAGGAAGCTCGCAATGGTGCTAAATAGCTGCGGATTCAATTTGTCCTTTATCTTAGAGAGGAGTCCTGCGTGCCACACCCGGTCGAAGGCTTCTTGGATGTCAAGGTATGCTGCCACCACATACTCTTTCCTGTGAAAGCCGTCCAAAATATAATTTGTGACCCGATGTAGTTGCTCAGGGGTACCGTGTTTGAGTCGAAACCCAAACTGGAACTTCGGGATCAAGCGTTTTATTTCCGGGGTATCCAGGAACGAACCAATTTACTATACGAGGAGAAAAAGAAAACTGATATGCTTTTGTATCAAATGCTGCCCAGGTAAGAGGATTTCCAATACACCGCCCAAAACAAATAAAATATCGATTTAAATGATTCATTATAATTTGTTTTCAGAACGGTAGCAGAATTGTTAAAAAGTGGCGATCCTGTTAAGGCCGAGTGCTTTGATTGTGTGACTATTCTATTTAGCGATATAGTCGGCTTCACTGAACTCTGCACCACCAGCACTCCATTTGAGGTTGTCGAAATGCTGAACGATTTGTATACATGCTGCGATTCCATAATATCCAATTACGATGTTTATAAGGTAAGATTTTCACATTCTTAAAGACTCTTATTCGATGTTTTCAATATAAGGTGGAGACGATTGGAGACGCATATATGGTAGTATCTGGGCTACCTTTAAAAAATGGTAATCGTCACGCCGGCGAGATAGCCTCATTAGCGCTCCATTTGCTTGAAACTGTTGGGAATCTCAAAATTCGACATAAGCCAACAGAAACGGTGCAATTCCGTATTGGCATACACTCTGGTCCTTGCGCAGCTGGTGTCGTTGGGCAGAAGGTAAACGTCCTGAGCTCTTTTTGACTGGATAGTTTTTTTCTAAACACATACCCCAATAGATGCCACGATATTGCTTGTTTGGGGATACCGTCAACACGGCCTCGCGCATGGAGAGTACCGGCGCAGCAATGAAGATCCACATATCGGAGGAGACCTATCAATTGCTGCAAGCCGTTGGAGGCTACATATGCGTCGAGCGAGGCCTGACCAACATTAAAGTAAAAGATTTTTAATTTAAAAGAGTATCCCCTCCTAAATAGATGCTTTCATTTTAGGGCAAGGGTGACATGCGAACCTATTGGCTAACCAAGCAATTGCAACCCGAAATGCGAGCGCTAATGATCAACGACTGGGCACCAGATCTGATTAGTACTGTGGATTCTTCAAATGGCTGCTGCTCAAAGACTAGAGGTGGCGACTTGTCTTTGTTGAAGTTTCCAAATATGCCCATGAACATGAGAACAGGGTCATGTAACTGTGCTACCAAATCCTTATACAGCCGGCGTTCCGACGATAATGTTACCACCTCGCACAAAGCCTCTGCGCTGTCAAAGGTCACAGAAACAGTGCAGATCAATTGCAACCAATTGTGCGTCTGTCGATTGAACGGCAGCCAAGTGTTGAGCAACCGGAGCCCTCGCTCGGCTCCGAGCATCTCATTTAGGCTCTAGACCTGAGCTGCTCTGAGAACAAATAATGGAGCGATCGTGTCACACGGTTCTAACCTAAACATTTATTAATGTCTATCGGACATTTTTATCGCAAAATACTTAAATAAATGTAAGCGTTGTTAACCCGTAACCCATGCTCCACTGTCTGCAACCGACTGTAACCCATCAATTGTCGATTTTAAAGTTATTTTTAAGCGCCTGCCAGCATTCGTAGTACTGAGCATCTAATTTCTGGCACGTCTCGACGCCCCATTTAGTAACGGCCAAACTAAGTGACGACTCGAACATAAATGCCTATAAAATTTAAAATGAAAAGTGTAAATTTGAAGTGTTAGACATGGCAGTTAAAAAACCGACAAACCTGTGTTCCCTCGGCAATGCGTTCAGGTTTAAGTTCAGCATTCGAAGCACCATCAAAGCATTTGGCATCAGGACCATGCGGAGTCATCATCGAGTGTAAAGTAGCACCACCGGCAGCAAAGCCCTCCTCCTTGGCTTCGTAGCGGCCGAGTATGAGACCCATGAATTCGCTCATGCAATTCCCTTCAAGAATTTTCGTTTTACTTACTGACAAGTGGATTGCTTACAATAATGAATACTGACTGTGATAATAGGGCGGACGGAAAGTGTGCTCCTGGACAGACCAGCGCGGAGGGAAGATAACAAAATCGGCTATGGCAGTACCCGGCCTTAAGCTCGGGCAGGTAAGCACCGTAAAAATACTGGGATCGCAGTGATCAAAGCTAACCGAATTAATTACCATAAATTTCGATAGATCGTATTTGTAAGGCACATAATTGCCATGCCAGGCAACTACATCAAAAACAGTGTGTTCCTGTTCTGCCTCAAACAGGCTGCCTTGGTACTTGGAAATCACGCGAAACTCTATAAATAAATCAAAATGAAAATAATTAAATCAAGTGGAAAGGGAGCACTAAACGTACCCTTAAAATCCGTATTATCAAACCAAGCAACTGGTGTTTCAAAGTCCCTTGGATTGGCTAGACCATTTGCCCCAATAGGACCCAGGTCGGGCAAACAGAAATGTCCATCGAAAACCTCAAGTATGTAACCTCTAAAGTTTTTAAAAACATTTTAAAGTTATTACCAAATACAAGAGAAGCTTGTATTTAAAATATACACTCACCTACTCGGTGACTTGACTCTTACGGCAAACCGTATGCCTTGAGGAATGACACAGATTTCATTTGGGGCCACCGTCATTCGCCCAAGCTCGGTTGTTATGTCCAGAATGCCCTCTTGTGGCACTGAAAATCCATTTATTATTCCAAATCAAAAGTATAATAATAGCCGTTTGTCCCACCTATGAGAAAATCGCCATCGCTGTTGTAGAATGCAGAGTCGTCCATAGACACATTGCATAGGTAGATGTGGATGGCCAAGCCGTGCCGTGCTCTTATATCGCCGGCACCGCAAACCGTGTGAAGTCCCTCAACAAATGTAAGGCTTTTTTGATCCCGTGCCGGTATATCAAATGGTTTCCAGCGCATCTGATCATTTTTAGATAGAAGTCAAGCTCATGAAATGTTGTGCAACAAAGCTAAACTCTCCGCATACCTGGTTAGGATTTGGAGGCTGCTCACCCCAATTGTTGCTCAAATATTTTGCACCGCTAAACGGTTGAAAAGGCTTGTGAACGGCACTGGGCAGCTTCCTATAAAGCCAAGTTCGCACATTTTCAGAACGTGGCGCAGTGAATGCGGAACCGGATAACTGCTCCGCGTAGAGTCCATAGGGGCACTGCTGTGGCGAATTCTGCGCCACTGGCAGGGAGTTTGGACAGCGTTCGTCCTCTGACGAGAAATGGCCGCCAAAACCTGTTAAATACTATAATATACAAGGCATTAGCTATATGCTTGGCTTAGTAAATCACACACAGAAAACCGAAGGAAAAATCATCCGAAACATTTCCGATTAAGGATTATATGGGTGGTGCTGTCCGACACATTTTTCAATATATTTTTCATCTCTTTGAAAGTAACTTTTTTATTTTCACTATTTTTTTTTTATATCAAGAGAACTCTACGCATTGGATTTACCTTGTATTGCGACATGTGTGTAGCGGAGGGAGAGAATAACAGACTATTGCTGCCCGAGCAGAGATCGCAGCTATTTATATGAACTGTGTCTGTCTTTAATACCCTATAGGGGAAATGAATAGAGCATGCTAGGTTTTGGTAACAACCAGATACCGACCTAGGCCGACTTGTAAGCGCAGCATATATATTTAGGGTAATATTGAGTCGAGCAGACCTTTACTGGGATAGCTTGTTTTCAAATATCTTGTTGTCTTGATAATTCACTGTGGAAACTAGTCGTCACGATAAGCCGGTCCCCCAAAGAGCTAAACGGCACGTAAACACCTGTTCCTAGTTACCTATGCATCTTTATCACAGCCACACTTCTCCATGTTGTTGTTTTTCGTTATGATCTCGAAATCGACATACTGCGCAAACAACAACAAGCTACTCACATCATATTTTGCATAGCAGTTCTGCTGGTTCTAGATTCATTCAAATGGTTCATAACAAAATGTCGAACCGGTATTTTGACCCCTAACGACAAATCGACAAGAGCAAAAAATGTCGATTAGGTCGGTTTCAGTGAGCGTATGATAGTGGAAAAGCATATATTTTACTATATTTATTATTTTAATATTGTAAACTAAAAACCTAGTTTATATATTTTATTTCGGCAAAGTTAATTGGAAATTATGCAGTACATATATTACGTGTATTACAGTTTATAATGTATGTTTTTGTCTGTATATGTACTATTTTAAAATACTTAAAGTACCTTTGTGCAGTAATTAAACCTAAAATAGTTTATAAATAATATGTTTAAAGACATCAAGCGCTTAAGAGACTTTTGCATATTCCAGTTGCAGCCAACAACAGTTTATGGACTAAATGCGTACATTTATCTACAGATTTCTGGTAAGTTTTCATTTCTCATTTTAAAACAAGTATATAAAATTTGTTACAATGATGATCAGTATGTGAATGTCATCGAGTGTTCCATGGTCTTTATATGGGATAGAAAATATGTTCCTCTAGGCAGATGCAATTGCTCTTAAACAGGTTTCAAATTCAACTCTCCAAATACTGTACTCTTTTTTGTTCACCTCTTCTTATTCTACTTCATTTTACATACAATCTCCTGCAAAAAATGCTCGTGTGTCCACAATCTCAATTATGAGTAGACTGCGATTTAACAGGTGTTTACAATTTAAATTATTAATTTGCCTTTTACTCGGAGCTTAGGAGATTCGCGTGTCATGCTGTATATATATATATATATATATATATATAATTGAATGCTCTGGTGCATTTAAGGGTAGATACTGATAAGGAAATACTGCATTCACTGGGACATGCGGTTGATAGGAGCAACACCCAAATCGCCTCTCCTAATCGTGTGATAAATTTAAAACATCATCGCCCACATTATTTTTCGGTATCTTGGCCGGCGGCGGCGCAGCCAAATCGGCTACCGAGGCAAATTCCATGCGCTTTTTCGGCAAAGCATTTCCCAGAAGTGCACCCGGTGGCGCCAATTCGCTATAAAGGCGACTTAAGTCTGGCGATGGACGCCGATGCGAGGAGCCGCTACTGCCATCAGATGGCGCTGGAGATGGCGTGTTCGAGGGCACGCTTGATATGGCCAAATCGACGGCACTAAAATTGTATTTGCTGCCGGAGTTCGAATTGCCGCCACCGGCGTTGCTGGTGATGGACTTGGTGGGCGTGAGGCGTTCCAGTGCCGGCGAGGCTGACGACTCTCTGGTACGCGCGGACGACGGCGTAGTTGATTTTGGTGGCTTCATCATCATGGCCGATAGGGATTCTTGTTGTATTTTAAACAGCGCCGATGGTGACATAAACATATTATTAGCCGCTAGCGTAGACTTTGACAGTGGATCCGGAATTCCGTACTTGCCGTGCTGCTGTTGAAAGAATGCCGCATAATCTTGCATTTTCTCCTGCGCAAGTGCATTGTAGTAGGCAGCCGAATTAGATAGTGTTGATGGAGATGGTACACCTGTTGCTATGCCGCCAGCTGCTGTTGCTGAGCTGCTGCTGCCTGATTTCGTGGCATTGCCTGCAGCAGCTGCCACAGCAGCAGCAGCACCCGATGGCGTTGCAAAGAGCGCATCGAGATCAGCAGCTGCCTTATTCTGGCGATATAATAGCGCCTTAATCTCCGAATCTTGCTTTTCCAATTGCAGCAGCTGATTCAGCATATCAGACTGCATATCCTTTTGCTTTTGCTTCAAACTGACAGCGCCGCCGCCACCAGTCGTGGCCATGCTACCAGCGCCAGCAGCAAGTAAAGCGGATAATTCATTGTGTGCACCGCTCATGTGTTTGCTGCCAGTTGAGGCCATAGCTGCGGCAAACTGATTATTCGGATCAAATAGTTTTGTATAGGTCTGGAGCAGTGCTGTGTAATCCGCCTGGGCTGCTGATTGCTGTTGAAGCTGCTGTTGCTGTTGCTGCTGCTTTTTCGAACTGCTGCTACTAGCAACAGGCGGCGGCGGTATCGATGCAGCCGCAACTGCAGCCATTTGTTGCTGTAGGAACACGTTTAAATCATTGCTTTGTTTGCTCTGCTGTTGCATGTAGGAATCATAGCCCAAGAGTTTGGATGCTTGTATTAGATTGTTGTAGTCGGCGCTGAGAGCAGCTGCAGCTGCTGCTGCCGAAGCTGACGACGTTGTTGCTGATGTGGATTTTGAAGACTTGCTGCTTGTTGGATTCGCAACTTGTTGATTGCCCGTTAGATAATTCAAATCCGAGCTAAATCCCAGGGTTCCCAGTGTAGTAGCGCCCAAGGCCTCTGCCTGCTGCAGCAGCAGCGCAGCATATTCGGGCGAGCGTATCAGTTCGCTCATCTTTAAAGGGTCGTTCTTGAGCTCGTCCAGCTCTTTCATTAGCTTTGTTTTGTAAGAATTTGAAGATGAGCTTGAGTTGGATGAAGACGAGGAAGCTGAAGACTTGGAGCGATCCATCTTTGATTTGCTGCCGGCATTATTATTACCATTGTTATTGCTGCCACTTCCACTGTTATTGCTGCCTGACGGCAGTGGCATGTTGAAACTGTTAGAATAGGCAGCCACTGCCGCTGCCACATTGGGATCACTTAGATTGCCCAGCGTCGCCGCATTGCTGGTCTGCTTTGAGCCACCAACCTTGGCTGCCGCTGCAGCTAGTTGATTTAGCGATGAACTGCCATAATCTTTGCGTTGCTGTTGGAAAAGTGCTGCTAAATCGGCTTGAAGAAAATTGGGCGGCAATTGACCAGCCAGCTGTGCCAAGCTGGCCGCCATTAGATCGTTGGCCGTAGGCAAACACGCAGCTGACGGTGGTACCAGCGGTGTAGTCAAATCATATTTGTTGGGTGTTATGCTTGGGCTATTTCGCGCAATATCACTGACACTGAACTTGCCTGGACTTGGCGCTGGCGAATTGCGTGTGCGGGATGTGTGCGATGATGCATCTGATTTGGCTGGCGACGGCGAGGCACGCACTGGCAGCTCAAACTTGGCGGGACTAGCAGCATTCGACTGTAACTGTATGCTTGTTGGGCTGTCACGCGGAGAGGCAGACTGTACTGCAGCGCCAAGTCCACTGTTTGTAGCCGGCGTCTGTGGCGGAAGTAGTTGACTTACTGGTGCATTCAGCGGCATGGATGGCGCCACGGCAGTTGGCACAGCAGCTGGCGTGTGATTCGTAGGATTTGGCGTGGCCAACGGTGACAACATCCGCACTGGATTCATATTAAGTCCCGAGGGCATGCAAAGCTGCTCCTGCAGCGACATTACTTTCAGTTCACTGGCTTTTTGTTCGGCTTGCAAGGAGGTTTCCTCCTCAGCTTTGCGTGCCACATCATCAACAGCATTCAATTGAATACTCTCGCCCAAAGGCTCCTCCTTGGGTTGTTGTTCCAGTTTTATTTCATTAACTGATTCGGCTTGCGGCTGTGTCTCCGTTTTTACTACTACGTCCTCTTTATCATTGTCAATAATTTTAATGGTTTTCGGTGGTATAAAATCATCCTCCTGCTCACAGTCCAAGACGGCACATAACCAATTCCATAACGCCTTATCATTTTGCTTGGATGGAAACTTCGGATAGAGCGTGTTCTTTAATTTCTCGTTGTAGGTTACATCATTGTTGTAAATATTTCGAAATTTGACAATCTCGCCGCGAAACTGTGTATAGTAATCGACGCAGGACTGTATTTCAGTGCGCACCTCCTCTGGTATCTCTTTATCTGGCAGCACAGAATATTGCATTAGCATCGGTCGTCCATATTCCATGGACTGTTTATTTTCATTTGGTGGCACTATCCATATACACTTGACCACCGATTCCAAAGTAGGATTCTCTTCATAGTAGGGTGCTAAAATATAAGCAGATCAATTTTACTATGGGTTTTACATCAAATTTAGCACACTTACAAATAATTAATGAAACACATGGCGTATACGTGAGATCACTAACGCCACGCATGCGTATTTGATAGTCGAGCTGTGCGTCGCAATCGCGTAAAGTGGGTTCAGCTTGAAACTTGGGATGCGAGTGATACCAGCCAACGAGCAATACTTGATCTTGTATCATCATCTTCTGTATATCACGCTCTACTTCCCCGGCACGTTGGCGATCAAAGCGTGTATTACGACATGGATATGATTTCTTAATTGTCAATGCTGCAAAAATGAAAAACAGTTGAACATGCCAACAGACAAACATGATCAGTTCTTAAGGCCGGACTCACTGTGCGTGTTCATGTCCCAGGTGCCACCCAGATAGCCGCAAACCTCACGCACCGTCAAATGGCAGTGAAAGTCGGCCAACAACAGAGCGGAGGAGGTGATGCTTAACAAAAATGGTTGTAATTTGCCAACCGATGTGAATGGAACGGCCTCAATCAGCATATTGGCATCACTGTAATAACCACATTAATCGATCATATTTTACTAAAAACTATTTGAAAACTTACTGAATTATATTGCGATTGGCTACAGTATTGTGCGGAAATACTGCCCGTTTTATAACAAGATCTGGCGAATCGGTCTTGCGTTCTGCATCTATTAAAAAAAGAAAACAAATTTAGGCATTTTTATCAGTAACAAGAACGCTATTTACAGAAAAAAACAGAACATAACAATTTCAAAGGGCTTTGTCCGTTGATTGACCTTTCCCTGTATTTACCAGCTTAGACTACTCTCATTAAGTACTTTAAAATACATGCTACATTTTAAGTAGCGAGATTACTTAATTAGCAAATTACTGCCTAATATTTGTTACCTGGATCACCGTCTTCAGGTGTCGACTCCTTTTGCAAAGCACACTTTCGCAAATAGGTATTTTTATAGGCATCAAGTTTCTTTCCTTTATACTTGACGGATGCCCAACCGCAACCACTTTTCTTTTCGGGGTTTATGATACGCTTACAGTGCATGGCCCACGCACTTGGTGTTAGAAATATGGTTTCAGTCTCTTGTGATTTTATTTTACCATCCGCCAGTAAATCGCCCACAAATTTTTGCCCAAGATAATCAATAGTCATCAGCGATTTTCCGGGCTGCAGGACATTGGCGGCCATTAGCGTTTGTAATGTAACTGTGCGTCCAGTGCCGTTGAATCCCTCGTAGTTCTCTTTGGCCTGTTCCCAAAAACATATATTTAAAGCGATTCCAACAAAATATTGTGTGGCTAAAAAGGAAAAGTTCACGGCACGCACCTCATCATCATTCTCGTCATCGGGCACATCGCTATCAACGTCTTTTTCGCACAGACTGTCCTCCAAAATGGAAATTCTACACGGTGGTACGTTTTCAGCTGGGGCTATCTCTGCGTCCGCTTCTGCTTCGGCCTCTGCCTCAGCCGCATCCGACACAGACAAATCGCGCTCCCCATCCACTTCGCCGTCACTTACATCGTCATTTGTTGTTTGTTGCGGCTGAGGCGTCGTATCGCCCTCGCCTTCGCCCTCACCGTCTGTGCTGCTGCCCATTTGATTTTCACGCGCTCCTAGTTGGTCGCTATCGGGCAATAAGCCATTTTCCACTCCGTTTTCCATACGCTTATTGTCTACCCTTTAAAAAAAAACTATTAAAAAAAATCACGATAGGCCCAGCAGCCGCAGAATTTATGTATGTATTCCACGACTTCGCTTCTTCTTCTTCTTCGTGCATCAAACGAAGATTGTTGTACGTCTGTTAACTTAACAGTTGCTTCACTGTTATCGATAACAAGCCGCAATAATTATTTTTTGGAAAATAAAAAATAATTATGTATATATATAATATAACATACGGAACTCAAGCATTGAGTGAAGCCGTAAATGGTCCTAAATTCATACATCGTTTAATGAAACGCTGCTAACAGCAAATCAATCGTCGTTTGGAACTAGTAAATAACAGAACCATTAGTGATACAGCTGTTTTCAATACTTATCGATAGTTAAATTTTGCTCTCAGAGAGTGTAGTCATTCACATCGCACGCGTACAGATTTAATTTTGTACGATGCACTGCAAGTTCGCATAAGAAATACTTGGATTCAGTGTTGGGCAATATCGCAATAAGCGGTAAATTTCAATTTCGAACTGCTTATAAATGCAAACTTTAAATTATTGATCAATTAAAAGTAACCAAATTTATTAGTTATTATTTGTTAACAACAACCTAAATAAGTTTTCTTGTATTGATAAATGTATGTACAATTGTATTATAGATGATGTTTTTACACACAGATCTCGTGTGAATCGAGAGTCCTTTGTGTCTGTAGCTTTTGCTAATCTATGGTATAGGTATATATAATTACAGCTTATGGTCGCATAAGTTAACATCTTATCTTATAAATTATTTTTAATTTTTCAAATTTACGAGCCAGAATATTAATGGCAAAAGCCATCAGCTGTACATATTTTATTACATATGAACAGGTTGGCAGCACTTGTCGCATTGAACTCGAGATGAAACTAGGTCGTGTTTTTCACGTGTGACTTGAACTTCGTGCTCCAAATTATGTTCACCTGGATACAATATTTATGAAATTAAACCAAGTGGAATATATTGAAAGCACTATGTATACACAGTTAACCAAAATATTATTAAATTAATTCAAAAACACATATAGTTGAAGAGTGTGTAGCATAAATAAACAACGTGCGTGCTTATGGATATGAATTTGGTCGTGCTGTGATGCTTGCGCTCATCTCTAGATTGAAGCTTTAATTATAGAAAACAAAATAACACAGCATCGATATTTGGATAAGACTTCAGAAGACAAAATTAAATAAAAAAAAAGTAATACACACAAATCGTCGCTAATTCCTTCGTTCGCCAATGTTAATGCAAAAATTCATGTGACTGTGATCAAGTCGGCGAACGATAGCGGACTTTAGACCGAGCAGTGCCGGCATGCAGCAAATTTAAATAAAATTAAGTTTTCCTAGTTACGTACGTAACCATCACCCATACTATTATAAAATGTCTCGTTCGTGTCTCGTTGATAACATTGTCCATACACAATTCACAGAAATCTTTCGTGAAACCAAATTAGCCTCGCACTGCTGCCCGCAACAGGTTCACAGAGACCGACTCTCTCGCACTCACTGCCGTTACCGCTACCTGCTCCGCCGCCACGACAACGATATTTTTCGGCTTGTTTATAAGTTTTGCTCATCAGGTGAGAGGGTTTTAATGTTTTACTCATTATTGTAGTCCTTCATTAATTGGCCTAACAAACTATATTTGCTCTAATCCTTATCAGTTAAAGTACAATGACCACTAGATTAAGCACTGATTGGGGGCAGAGTACAAATTCTAGTTATGGGCTTACGAAATATTTCCGTAGCACATAGATGATGAGGGAAATATAGTTACAAAGATGCTTATATATGACAATCTATATTATAGTGTACTATATAAATAAATGTTTATATTTAAATAAGTTATCGGGGACCTGAAAATTTGCTGTGGAGTTTGAGCCCTTACAAACGAGAAGAATGGGTCCGGATCAATAATCGAGTCCGCGTATTTTGCGATCTTTATATAGATTAGATATACACTTATGACTTTAATTTAACTTTACTATTCTTTTTCACAGTCCCACAAATTCGTCTACTATGGCAGTTGTTGAAAATGTTCAGAATACGCCCACAGAGCGCAAGGCGAATCCGCTTAAATCTTTTATCACTGGAGGTTTTGGCGGCATTTGCAATGTTCTCTCCGGGCATCCTCTTGACACTATTAAGGTGAGTTCTCTGTGATATGGCTTACCACCAAACTAACATGTTCACTTTTCTACACAGGTTCGTTTACAGACAATGCCACGGCCAGCACCTGGGGAGCAGCCCTTGTATCGCGGCACCTTCGATTGCGCAGCCAAGACCATACGGAATGAAGGCGTTCGCGGTCTGTACAAGGGTATGTCCGCACCACTGACGGGGGTGGCGCCCATATTCGCCATGTGCTTTGCCGGCTATGCACTGGGAAAGAGGCTGCAACAGCGCGGTGAGGAAGCTAAGCTCACGTATCCGCAAATCTTTGTTGCCGGCTCGTTCTCCGGCCTGTTCTCCACGTTCATCATGGCGCCCGGCGAGCGCATCAAGGTGCTCCTGCAAACACAGGGCATTGGCCCTGGCGGCGAAAAAAAATACACTGGAATGATCGATTGCGCTGTCAAGCTATATAAGGAGGGTGGTCTGCGTAGTGTTTTCAAAGGCAGCTGTGCAACGATGCTCAGGGGTAAGTCAATTTTTAATTTGAATTACGATTGACCGCGTATCTTATAAGTTGTGCGGATCATATAAAGCCTTAACCTTGAACAACCTTTGTCACGAAACATGTAGTGCTAGGGACAAAAAGTTTATGTGCATACTGAAGTCAATGTAGCTATCTGTCTTTATGTTATAGGCTAAATTTGATGGCTCACATCTAAATATTATATAGTACACCTGTTGAATGTCTTCCAAGCATTTTTATAGATATTATGATTTATTCATGTGATGCCTAGAAGAAGACATCTCCGACCCCATAAACTATATACATATATTAAAGATTAGCAACAACATCCCAGTTGACATAGCCATGTCCGTTTGTCTATTTCTATGTGAACTAGCCACAAGCCATTTTAACAGCTCCGATTTGCCAAGAAAAAAAATCGACATACTTCGATGTTTTTTCATGCTCATAAATCTATAATTAAAATTTTGTCGATTATATTATTATTTTTGTTTCAATAGTCCAGAAGCTGAGCTGTGAATGCATTCGTTAGTTTAGTTGCAGTCTATGTGTACTTAATCATTTATTTTATTAATTCTAGTTAGGTTTGTGATAGTAAACATTCATGTTAATAGTTATATGCTGTTTAAGGCTAAACTAAGTGCGAGTGTGCTTATTGTTAAATCTCATTGGACATTTGCTTGTCTTCCGTTTCTTGCGAGAATTCCTCATTCCGCTGCTGATGCTTTTGCCTAAATATATAATCCAAACGGTTGCGTTGCGACAAATGACCTTTTCGTTGTCGTTTGAGCGATTGCTTCTTGTTGGAGCTGCCCACTTTCTGTTGCTGCTGCTGCTGCTGTCGATGTTGCTGCAGCTCCAGCTTGAGCCAATGGGGCAGGCCCCGTGTGTTGCCTGATCTTGAGGGAGTCAGAATAAGTGGCGCTCCGCAGTGAAGCTGCCTGCGCAGCACATAGTAAACGCTGCGTCCATTAAAGTTAGCGCAACGCGGCACCAGATTCTTGTCCATCTTGTAGCTGACCACATGCCTGCACAGAATGGGCTTTCCATTGATGTCGCGCACGCAGCGCTCCACGCTGGGGCCACGCACCACATTTGTCAGCCGTGGCAGCCAATTGCTCATATCGCAATTACACTGCCAGGGATTCTGGTCGAGGCGTACGACGCGCAGGCGTGGCTGTTGAAAAAAACTGGTGGGCAGCGTGCGCAGCTGATTGCCCTGCAGCTGCACCACAACCAGTTGCTGCTGATCATCGAGCAGACCATTCGGCACATGTGTCAAATTGTTGTGCGCCAAATTGAGCAGCTCCAGGCGCTTGACGCCCAGCAACGCATCCATGGACAGCTCGGCAATGCCACAATGGCTCATGTCCAGCTCACGTAGCTGCTCCATGCCAGCGAATGCATCAAACTGCACGCTACCAATGCGGCCGCGTAGTGTCAGCTGCTCCAAGGCTTGAAGACCCTAAAGGAACGAAATCAAAAGATATTGCATTCGTGACCTTTCAAGAAACTGATCTCAACAAATAATTGTTGTTCTTAAAACTAGAGCACATTCGGACAGCAACTATTGGATTATGAGAGCTTGTGACTGTCGAAGATATGTTTTATCAATTTCTGTATGAGTATGAAAACTAATGAACATCAACAAACCTTAAAGACACCTTGCTCCAAACTGGGCGTGGTCACATTGGCCAGACTCAGCTTGCGCAGCTTGTGCAGCGAATCGAACTGTCCGTAGCTGTTCCAACTGTGCAGCTTCAGGGCTGCCAGTTCACTTCCCAGCTGCAGTTCAAGTGTGTCGTTCATCACCCAAAACGTGGCCGGTAATATGTACTTTATGGGATTCTGTCTCAAGTCCGCCCTTTGTAAGCGTGGCAAGGGCGGAAAACTTAACTCACTTAGGCGCTCCAAATGATTATCGGCCAGATTGAGCGTCTCCAGCTCCAGCAAACCGGCAAGACCCAAATAATATAAACGCGACACCGCATTGTGCGCCAGCGATAGACTCTTCAGGTGTGGAGCACCGCTAAAGGCAAATGGTTGCACCTCCTCAATGCCATTGCGTTCGAGATTCAGATGATGCAATTGTGGCAATCCATCGAACATCTGCCAGTGTAGCTCGTTTAGCTGACAATTGTGTATACGCAACACTTCCAATAGATTCCAGCCCCAAAAGCTGGGCATACGCGTCTGTTTCAATCGTTCGACATGCTGTTCATAGCTCATAATTTCAACGGTGGCATCTGCCTCGAATTGCAACTGATACTTGGGCGTCGCCTCATTGCCGGCCACATCGCTGGGCGGCTTGTATTCGTAATCATCGCTGGGCAGCTTTGAGTGCTTCGGCCGTTGTAGGCGTTCGCTTGCCTGCAAGCGGATCTGCTCGAAATTCGCATGCTGCAGCAGCTCCAGCGGCTCATCGATAATCAACGTTGTGGCGCCCGTGCCGCGTATTTCCAGTGTGTTCAACTGATTGAGAAAACGCAGACTGCTCGTATTCACTGCAATCGTAAACAATACTGTGTTAGTATTTGCTTTCGCGATGATATTGAAAAACAAATCTCCTTTTGGGACACTGTATTAAAACCTGGTTTACCAGCTTTTGTTTGGATTTCTGTTAATTTTGTTTAATACTTGGAAGATGAAAAGCTTTAAAAGCAGCATCATATATTATGTCTAACACAACTTAACTTTACTTAGGATTTTAAATACCCTATAAATTCATTTTAAATCGAAAATCTCTACTGTAAGCTTAAAAGTCGTAAGACCTTTTTTATACCTAAAAAACTCGATTTATTAACTCCTTAACCCCAAAGAATGGCTGCATACATTTTGACTCTTTGTTCAATTTTGTTTTAATCAATCGCGTAAGGGACTCTTATCCTGTTAAAATTGTATAGTTAAATGCCTAGTTTTGCAAAAGCCCGAACCCACCTGTCAATTGGTTATCCGGGCTGCCCGTATGTAGAAGGACTAAAGCCTGCAAATCAATGGGCAAAGCGCTGAGCAAGGCCAGCGTCTCACTGGCTTCCTGTAGCAGGCAAGTGGCCAGTTTGATGTGGGTAGTCAATGGGAAATCGGTGTCATCAGGTCCTTCCTCCGCGCTGGTCATGTAGTTCACCCAGCGTGCTATGGGCAGCTCATTGAATGCGGCATATTGACAGACACAGCTCAACGGGCAGCTGAGCACGTCCAGTTCCACAGGTGCCTCCGGCTGCTGGTCGAACTGTGGCAAGGCTGACTGTGGTTGGCAGCGCTATTATATGCAGAGTCTCACTTATTGATTATATCATAAAATTGTTCAGGTCACTCACTAGCAGCAGCACGATCAGCACATTTATTATTATCATCATCATTATCGCTTCTCACAGTTTGACAGCCACTGGCGCTTGCTACGCGTGGACTGTTTTTTATTTAACCAGATACTTTTGCCTCGAATTCCGTTCATATACTAAAACGCAGCCCCATGTTTCCCATTAGACTGAGAGCGAAATCAGCATTCAAATTTGAACTCCTATTGTTATTGTTGTAATTCCATTGTATTTGTATTCCAGCATATTTTCTTAACGGAAATGAATTTCTGATAGTCACATCCTCCGATAAGCCTTTTCTTATATATGTATATATATCGTTTATTTGTATATTATGTACTGAAATGCTGGGCGTCGGTTTGAGAAGTTTCTCCACAGCTTCCATTTAGCACAAGGTCGCGTCTGTCTGATCCAAAAGTTTTATAACAACCCGTCCTTCTGTCGCTCCCCCTCCCTTCTCTGTAGTTAAAGTAGGCAAAAGTAATAAATTTTGAAAACAATTCAACTTAGTAACTAAAGATAGGATTTGTAGTTATCTTATAAGAGTGAAATTCTGAAATTTCTCAAAAAGTTCTCAGAGAGAGTCTAAAATAGAAAAGAGCCAAATCTTGAGAAAAAAATCAAGTATAGTTATATGCAGATATTGGAACATTTTTTCTTTTGTTAATTCTATAAATTCGGTTGTAGATTTGGGAATAAAAAGTCAAATCTGTTCAATTTTGAAGTAGCTCTAAAAATGTGGGAACAACAACATAAAAATTCTAGGCTATAGTTAATTAAATTCGGATTTAATTGCATTTAATGAAAACTTTTATACATATATTTATTATTTTATTTTGAATTAAATGAGCCAGATGATTATTGGGCATTATATTTTAACTACGCACCTTTTCTATAAAAACCTGTCTGGATTAGTATTCAAGTTATTTGTTAAATGTATTCCAAATCGATTATTGTATAAATAGCAATAATAACCGTATAAATTGCGTGCTAAACAGTATTATTATTTTTTTTCTATATATTTTTTTCAAAACTCGTCTTGCCAATTTTAATATTATGATAAACAAAGTTGTTATCTATATTATAAATTTGATATTTATGTTTATTCATTTTGAATTTTTGCCTCTTTTTCATTGGTATTTAAATTTATGCTTACAGTTCGATCCCACTGTAGCTTGTTTATGTTTTCTGTGCATTGTGTATATGTATGTAATCAATATGTTATATAGTTCATTCGGATTTACTATATTACAACAAATATATATATTTATATATATATATATATATATATTGGTGGCGCCGTTAAAGTCGCCGCTCACATGGAAAGATTTCAATTCAACAATTTCTCACTGTGCTCGGTATATCGTAATTGGCATATCATAATTCCAGAGTCCAAGAAATAAATTGGCATGCAAGAATCAAAAATTCAGCAATAAAAAATTAAAACAATAAATTAAGAATTTTTTAAATGTGAGTAAGCAACAACTGCTGTATTTAGTTTAAATTCATTAAGTAGCTGTAGTCGCTTTATATTTTCAAATATCACAATATACTCGATTACTAAAATGTGATTTAACCTACTTGTAGATCTGCCTGCCAATGGTCTGTATTTCTTGGTCTATGAGTACATACAGGATGTGGCCAAGGCGAATTCAAAAACGGGCGAAATAAACACTGCTTCGACCATATTTGCGGGCGGTGCGGCGGGCATGGCCTATTGGCTATTGGGCATGCCTGCAGATGTCCTCAAAAGTCGTTTACAATCGGGTTTGTTTTATATATTATTATTTTTAACATTAATTCACATAACAATTTTCTTGTAGCACCCGAGGGAACCTATAAGCACGGCGTGCGTAGCGTTTTTAAGGATCTGATTGTCAAGGATGGTCCATTAGCACTATATCGTGGCGTAACGCCAATTATGATACGTGCCTTCCCAGCTAACGCGGCCTGTTTCTTTGGCATCGAGCTGGCTAATAAGTTCTTTAATTTGGTAGCTCCAAGTTTTTAATTGAACATTTTTAAATTTTATTTTCGTCATCACAGGTAGTACCAGGTTAAAATCCTGTCAGGCAGTAAGAAAAGTTTGTTAAAGAATGATTAAAATAAATGTATATTTTTATAAACCTTATGAGTTTTAAGGTTTCCCATAACCTACGCGAAATCTCTTTGAATGTGATTTGATATGCAAGTGTGTGTAAATTGTGGACAAAATCGACTATTGAGAAATAATTATTAATATTTTTCTTCAATTGATTCATATAACTTATATTAGAGGTATCAATTCGTTTAAATTATAAATATCTCTTACCATTTAATATAAGCATAGCATTAAGATTAAGATTACGATTAACAAGCTTATATATCTAATTTAAATCTCTTATGTTCCCAGTATCAGGTTCGCAAGTTGTTTAGCCAATCGTTTTTATAAGATTGCAAACAAGTCAAATATTGTGAAGATTCTAAATTGTCAAAAATTGTAATGGGGTTTTAAGTATTTATTGTTGAGCTAAGAGCAAATATTCTTTGTTATTTATGCAAATACTGTTTTGTTCTTAGCATTTTTTCTAACACTTAATCAATTTTATGGATTTTTATAAAATTGATGTTTGCTCTAGGACTAGAAAGCAACTAATTAAAAAAGTGCTTCGCGATAATCTCAAAATGTGAACACAGTACAACATTTCGAGAAAAACGAGTCCGGTTTTAACATGCAGTGTGATTTTTGAGAGTGTGTTGTGCAGTGCATTGAGACAGCGCGTGCTTTCTTCGATTGGTCGCTTAAATAAGTCTCAAATGATTGAACCCCAGTTCTATTCTAATTATACAGTTAATGCTTGCGTACTGTTCGCATTTAGTTTCGATCTAATCGATATAGACATGTAATTAATATATGTCATAAGCGTATCGAGCGCATGGCAATTATATTGGCTACCATGTAACTATGATGAGATAATCGCTTGCCAATTCATTTTTTTCCAGATATGCCTGCCAACGGTCTCTACTTTCTGAGCTATGAGATCTTAACGGATCAGTACAAACGTCGATTTGACCGGCCCAATGTGGATTTAATGCCGGCTATACTTGCAGGAGGACTGGCGGGAATATTTTATTGGATCGGCGGTATGCCCGCTGATGTGCTCAAAAACCGGCTGCAATCCGGTGAGTAGAATAGTTTTTCTAAATTAATTGTAGTTTAATTTAAATTTAACTTGGCAGCTCCTGAAGGCAAATTTAATGGTATAAGAGATGTTTTTAAAGATCTATTAAAAAATGATGGACTTTCGGCACTCTATCGGTTAGTCTCTTCTAAGTATTTGATCTTGTTATCGGTAAATTTTAATTTATTATCGGTTTTAGTGGCTTTACACCTGTTATACTACGGGCCTTTCCGGCCAATGCAGCGACCTTCTTTGGAATTGAAATAGCCAATGCTTTCCTTCGTCAAGTTGCTCCCGATTTTTAAAATATCCAAAATTGACAATATTTATTAAAGTGCAGCAAATATCATTTTATTTTATTACAAAATATCATATCGCCGTTTGTTGTTTGTTGGTAGTAGAGTAGCATGCATCATAAAAACTAATCCATTTATATTTTATATTTAACCTAGAGTAAGAAATCGCTTAGGTGTTGGATGCATAATATTCAATTACATATTTTGTTTTTAATTTCACGTGGTTCTTCTAGTCTATTTTTTTGCAGTGATAGCGGCTGAACGAGGCGGTACTCGTAAAAGTTAGATTGCGTATACCCTTACTGCAAGGCGCAGGACATTGTAAGCAAGGCTCTGCAAGGTTGAACACCAAATGCAAGAATGTCACAACTTCCCTCCGATGATGGAGCTGCAGCTGCCACAATCTTATCACTAAGGGTAAGAAAACAGAACTATTTTACATTTTTAACAAAAATAATTGGCGTTCCTATTCGGCGGTTATCCTTGTCCGTATCCATTGGCTAAAGAACATCGAAATTGTCCTGATGACTTACTATATACCCAGAATTTTGTGATTGTCAACCATAATTAAGGAGTCGCTAAATTCAATACGGCAGACCGAGAATTGAAAAGCGAAAGGAAAGAAATGTTCGAGCTGTAGATGAAAAATCAGAAAGAAGTGTTTGTCGCTTAAAGGACATAGGTATAGCTTATTTGGAAATTCAATTCCTTAGACATATCTCAGCCATATCCTTGTATGGTCCAGGAATTTAACGAATTTTTTATATATTTTGTTTGGCGCAACATTTAAGTAATTTACAAAGTTTAGCTTATAACTAAAATACAAAATGTGTGTGTGTGTGTTTGTTGTGATCCGTATAACAATTTATAAAAAAAAAAAGAAATCTTATAGTATATATAATAGGAATTTAATAAAGATAAACATTTTCTTGATGGAAAGTAAATTAAATTGTGACAATTTTAAGGCTCACCAGGAACCTATACAAAACGTTTCAACGCTTCCGCAGTCGTACGTAAAATATATTACGAAATTATAAGTTCTAAACTTCTTTTGTTTTAGAATTCGTTGCTACTTAGGCTATCTTACGATCGTGATTATCAAAATTAAACAGCTTTCGCTTCATATTCGCATGCTTGGATATAGTATAGGGCGACAAAAGCATGGGGAGAACATTGAGACCCTTCAGCTCTGGCAGCCGAATGTTAAGCAAGTTTTGCTTTGGCTGCTCCGACTGATTGCTCCATACGGGATCGATCCAGAAAGGCAATTTCTAATGGTAATACACATTCATTAATCATTTATATATCTATATAATTTATATACATGTATTATTATTAGCACTTACCTCCGATGGCGGCGTATCGGGCTTGGGTGGATCATAACAAGAACGTATCGGCGCCACATTGCAACTGACCAAATCATACAAATCGCGACCCGAGTCGAAGGAATGCTGCATCAAGGTAGGCTGCTGTTGCTGTTGCCTTTGCTGTTGCTGCAGTTGCTGTTGCTGTTGCACCTGTTGTTGATGCTGCTGCTGCTGCTGCTGCTGCTGATAGAAGCTGGCCTGACGACGATACCACAACTTGCCAGAATGAGCATAAGGCATGGCCGAGGTTATGGCTGTGCTGGAGGCGACATCGCCAGCGCAGAGGCTGCTGTTAAGCTCGCAAGATGTATTAAATGAGCTGTTGCTGTTGCTGCTGTTAAAGATCTGATGCGAGCTGCTGTTGAGCGAATTTTCTTTATTGCTGCAGCTGCTGCACAGGCTTATATTGGCGGTACCGGAGCTGTTCAGCATTGTGGATGACATCACAGAGCAATTGGCGCTGGGTGGTGAGCATTTGACTTGTGCTGAGCTGGCGGCAAAGTGCTCCTGATAGGCCTGGAAGCTGTTGATCGTCACCTGCGGCTTGTGGGCGGCATTATTGGACACGCTGCCAATACTGCTCGCATACTCATTGGCTATGGCACGGGTCTTGTGCGGAGGCGGAGCCTGGGATGGCGGTGGACGATTGTGCTCGCCGAGCGGTGTGCGTTTGCTTCGCTGAGCCTTGTGCTTGGCATAGGGCAGCTTCAGGGAGCCAAACAGATGCTGATGCGTGGCACCCGTATTGAGACGTACTGTGAAAGGTAAGTTGTCGTTTCTTAATTAGTTTTCTGCCTCACGTGCCGCTTTTTGCCACCCACATCTAGGTTTACCCTACTTACGTTCGCAATTTACATTAAGAGCAACATCGCTGCGTTCCTGTGTGGGTCCCATGTTGATCGTAAAGAGATCATCGTGAGCCACAATAACTGAATACAAATTGGGAAAGCCAAACTCGAAGGTGGTGGTCAGTCCACAGTCAAGGGCGCTCTTCAGCTCGTACAAATACATATTGGGACGTTGCTCCAAAAGACGCACAATGGACACCAGAAACCGCATAAAGCTGGTAAGTCGCACGCAAGGCTCATCCGCCTCCACGTAGATCTAATACAATATAAGAACTTCTATAGAGTCAGGGGGTTGTAAGTCCGTTGCCATGTCTTACCTCTATGGCATGCCGCATGGCATGAAGTGTAGATTCCGTCAGTTGTTGCTTGTGCTTTGCATTGAAATCGCTAGCGAACTGCGCCTGGCTGAGCGGCTCTGGCTTTGGTGGTGATGCGGGCTCTCCAGGAGCTGCCGCAGTATTTGCCATCGCCTCACGCTGCAGCAGCTGCTTGCAGGCGCGATAGCATAGCTGGCGAAATTCCACATCGTCGTTGTGGCAGATCAGCCAGGTGGCCTGCTCCTTGTGCACTATCTCGACATAGGGCAGTAGCTCAATGGCGCTGGCTATGTCTGGTGCGCCCAATGTTTGCGGCTGCATTTGATAACCATATTTTTTCTTGTGCAGCTTGAGCACCTGCTCAAGCTTCATACAATTGGTTGAGTTGCCGGTAACATTGCGAATAAGATCCTCGCACTGCTCGGCAAACACACGTCTAGCCACCTTCGGCGATAGCACAATCTTCTTGTCCTCATCGCTGGTCATCTCGAGTTCGACCACGCCGTGTATGGCATCCATGAGATCCGCCAGCTTGAGAAAACCATAGTCGCTCAGGCGACACTGATAGGCGAAATGGTAGTGATAGGAGCGCACAAACTTCTGAAAGAGTAGGCTGTACTGCAAAGCGTTCTGGAAGAGCTCCACCATCTCGCCAGCGAATACACAGGTCTTCTCCAGCTCTGTGTTGGTCTGCTTGCGCTTGGGAATGGATATAAGTATATCCTTGCCTTGCTGCACTGTGCTGAGCACAACAATATTGCTATTGACCAGGCCGTCCAAGATGTCCACAATGTCGCACACACCATAATCGGTGACATCAAAGTTGCGATTCTGGGTCTGGGAAAAAATTCCAGGCAGTTGGGACAGAAGCACCGAGTTGTTGCCGTGGGCGCGCAGCACACGCAACAAGTCCGAAGTGAAGCGTCGGATCTGGGTGCGATGTGTGAGAGTTATCTGACGATTCTCGCCATCGCCCATGATCTGGACCACCGATGACAACGCCTCAAAGAGCTCAATCAGCTTGGTATAGCCATAGTCCGCAACGCGGCACTGCTTGCCAAAATGGTTGTGATAGGCCGGGATGAAGCGATTGAACTTCATCGTGGACTTGGGCGACATTTTTACCAGTTCGATAACCTCGCGTGAGATTTGAAAAAGAGGATCGGCCACAGAGTTTTTAAAATAGCCGCCAGAACCGCCGTTGCCGTTGCCGTTGCCACGATCAGTGCTATTAAGGCTGGCATTGGCCATGCCGACGCCAGTTGTGGACACCTCCTTGTTGAGCTCCAGCCAGCCGAGAATCTTAATGCCAAAATTGTTCACTTGTATCTGTATGCCCTGGACACAGCAAACGAGATGCTCCAGATTAACGCCGCTCTCGTCGGCCGCAATTTGCACTTTCAACTGACTCTCGATGCAGTGCAGCAGCGTAGCCACGGGTATATCGCCCGGATGATGCTTCAGCAGCGGATAAATCAGCTGCTGTATTTCTGCAATGGTCATGCACACATTGGGCAGCGGTTCGATCTCCTGCTCTGCCCAGCCCTTGTGCTGTTCCCGCTTGAAGTGCACCGTGCAATAGGGCACACTGTGCTGCAGTCCCTCCATCAGTGGTGAGCTCTCCAGCGTGTTGACTAGCTCCTCTTGCAAACTGATGAACTGGCCCTCGTTGTTGTCCGACTTAATAGAGCAGATGTCCTGCATCTTGTACAAATCCAGGACATTGATTGAGGTCTTAAAGCGCGACTGGAACAGCTCGCGGAACTTATACATAGGTAATGTATAGTACGGAACATCCTGTGGGTAGGCAAGTCTGATTAGTTTGGGAAATTTAAAGTTTTCAAAGCAAAGAAGGAGGACACGCTTAAATGTGGGTTTAAGCTGGCATTCAACAACTTCAAAAGGTTGATCCGATTATTGATAAAAAATTAACAAAAAAAAAAAGAGGAACATTAAAAAATTGTAAGGCCAAATCCTATATTTAACACCTGCCTTCAACAGTCCAGCAACCTGGCAGCGCAGTGTATTGACCTCGGTCAGGGATGAGTCGCGCGTGTAGCTGACCAGCATGCGCTTGTGGCCAATCTTCTTGCGGTGCAAATTGGACACCACTTGCTTGGCAAACTGTTCGAGAAGTTATTATCATTGTTATTATTGAAAAGGTTTTCCGGCTAAGAGCGCAGTCTTACATAGAGATCCGGTACGGTGACTTTGGCATAGCTGCAGGCCTCAAAGTTGAGCGACACGACGGGCGTGATGGGCTTCAGTTGGCTCATGAGGAAATTGCGCAAACTGGTCTCGTCCAGCGAGTAATCCAAGTTGGTAATCTGCAGTGTGACCGCATCGCTGGGATCGGTAACACTTGCATAGGCATGCCCGCCGCTGGCTTCGCCGGCAGAGCTGCTGCCGCCGCTATGGGTGGACATGGTGGAGGCGCCCGAGCAGGTCAGGGGCAGCATGCTGGGCGCCATGGTGTTGGTCAGCCCGTTATTGTAGCCGTAATCTGCATCAGCGGCGGCAGCGGTGCTGCTCGCAACGGAGACATTGGCCGGCGGCAGCGCAGCGGGCGTGGCCAGCGGTGTTGTGTGCTGATAAATGGGCGCGAACGATGGCTGATAGCTGTTCGCAAATCCGCTGCCACTGCCCGGACCCGCAACCGTCTGCTGATGATGTTGATTAATCAGCGGATGACCGGTGACCGCCGCAACTGCAGCAGCCGCTGCGCATGCCCGATTGTGATTATAGGGCATATAACGGTTGCGATTGTAGCAGGAGGCGCTGCCATTTACATGCGCATATTGGCACACCTCCAGCTGGCCGCCGGGCATGGTCGAGCTCGCTGGCGGCCCACCTGTATACTTGTGCGGCAGCAAGCCCGGCGGTGGGGTATAGCCAGCCAGTCCGTTGAGGTATCGCAAGCCAGCTCCTCCGCCAGGATTATTATTATAGTCCGCACAGAGGACAGTTGGCGGCAGAGCCGTCGAATATAGCTGCGTTTGGCCTGCATAGTAGGCGGGGTTATCACCGCCCCCCTCGCAGGTCCAGCTGCAAAGTAGAAATTGTATAACAGATATGAAAAGATAATACCGATCGTATTGGAGCAATACACAAATATGATGTTAGTCTTAGCTTCTTAATGAAGAAACTACAGGGTATCTACGAGAAGATACCCTCTCTCGCTTTTGTATATCTAAAAATGCATAAATTCAAAAGATTTGAATGTCGTGATCAACTTTATTTTAGTTATAAAAATGATTTTTGCCAAATCAGGTTACCAAAGAATACCCTTTACTTGCTATTGCTAAATATTCTGCTGATCCGTTTTAGAGAACAGAAATTCGTAATGGCAAAAACATGTCTTGCTTAAAAAGGCGTTGTACCCAAGTAGCTGTTTATTTCGTAGTGTTTATTAAAAATATCTCAATTACCGATGAAAGTAGTACTTACCTGTACAAGCGTTCGGTCATGTCGTATACTTTGAACTCGGGGAACTGGAATTGAAATTGTTATTTTTTTTTTTTACGTTTGGGCTTATGCTTTGGGGCTCAAAGTTTATCGATGCCGGTGCTTGGCACCCAATAGACACGTGCTAGCCGTTTCTCTGGAATTCGAAGGCAAAAACAGAAAAACCCATAATTGAATTATATTTATATGCATGTGGAATTATGCGTTCCAGTTTCGTTCCAGCTCAATTTAAATCAAAGTAAATGAAAAGCTTTTCATTAATTAATTGTCAGCAGACAGCAGATATCAATAAAACTTTTCACAATAAACTATTTGCATAAGAACATCAATAAAAGCTAGTCGGAATGCTCTCGTTGCGTGAGCTGGACTGTAAAATACCCTGTAATTGGAAGTAAAGTTCCGAAGCACACATTTGTTGCAGCAGCACGTAAATAAATGTTGTTAATTACAATATTTATTCATTTTTGAGGATAAAAGATTCGTTTTTGTTACACACTTCTGGATAGCCTTGAGTAAAATACAGGGTATACATATACAAATATTGTACGAGTGCAAAATGCAATAAAACGGTTAAAATGAAAAGATTTGCATGGGCACATAAATATAAAAAAAAAATTATTTAATTAAATAAATAAGAAACAGTGCGAAATAAAATAGAATAAATAACCGGCTTTACGGTGTTAATTAAACGTCCAATGTCAGCACAGAGCGAACAAGGAAGGTAATAGCAATGCAAAAAAGGGAGAAGGAGAGATAGAGTGTAACAGCTTCCAGTATTGAGTGACACATTTCCATTGGTAACTGTATATAATAACAGTTAGTTGTTGTACAGTCTAACGAAACTGATTTGTTATTGACATTGACTCCGATGGTCATAGTTATGCACGTGTTTTAGCTGACCGAGCAATTATATTCACATTAAATAACTTTTGAACCACTGTAATTCTGTTAATATACTCACGTGTGCAACGGGAGGGAAACCCAGAAGTGGCCCGCCTCTACTATAATAAAAGCCACTTATATCTTATAACATCAATCGAATCGTTTAAAATTATATTAACAAAATCAATCTTTGTTTTAACTAATTAACAAATTTTCAAAAATTAGCAAAAATTAAACAAAAACAAGTAAAATAAATTCTCTTGAAATGGGCGTAAACTTTAAATAAAAAATATATTTAAAACAAATAAATCTTAAGCTGCGAGCAAGTAGCGAAAATAAGTTTCAATTAAAAAATAACACTGAGGACAAACAAAATTTCTGGCTTCTGGGTTAAGTTTCTGTGTGCGTATCTAGCGGGCAACTGAGGCGCTTGGAAGGAGCTTTGGCGCCAAGACTATGCGATCGTAGTTGGCGTCACACGGTTGTAGATTGGAAGTGTTAAATTAGGGTTACCAGATGGGCGTAACAATAACGTGACCTTCCAGCATGGCATGTGCATCAGAGAAACTGGAAGATGCCCGTGCCCTTTACTTATCTCTCACTCTCACAGGTTTTTTCGTGACGTAGCATATGTACATATATGTGTGTGTGTGTGTGTGTGTGTGTTTGTGGAACAACACAATGCGGAAGTATTTTTTAAGGATTGTAGCTTCTTTGCTTTGATTTTGTATTCCGACAGTTCCAATCTCATATCTGAGCTCTTAACGCACAGAACGAACCTCTCAATTGGCAGTTGGCAATCCCTTCACTTTCCAGGCTATTTGCGTCAGCAGAGCTGTTCTGAATAATTTTTTAATTGCTTGACTTGCCTTAATTGCGGGCTAAGTTGAGAACCTTAGCGGTCAGTTGATCATGTTTACAGGTTACAAAACGTAATATTGTATATATACATGTGTTCTTCTTAAGTATAAGATATTGGTTTAGATGTGGGCGAGCCAGATTTAATGCACATTATAATCAATATATATGGAAATATAAATATATTTAGCCGATTAAGCCAAATGCCATTTGAATATGTGTTAATTAACCCCCTAACCGATAGTTAATTATAGTTAATAATTATTACCCTCATGTATACCAACTACAACTCTCGTTGGTCACAAGAATAAACCAAATCATTTGTCGCCTAGAAAAATGCTTTGATTTCAATTCGTATATGCTATGTACATACATATATATAAATTTGTATTATCAGTTATTAAGGGTCGTTGGGCAGCTGCTTGGCATCCGTTCTGCTGGTGTTATCGTCGCCTCTTAAGAGATCTTAGGAGCTTTAGCACACACACAAGAAGCGGCAGACTTTTCTAGAAACAATTAGATTGAGCATATTAACATTTGTATTAATAAGGTTCAATGAAAAAGAATTATATAAAAGAATCCGAAGCTAAAGTTATGGAATATTGAAATTTGGAAAATTTTGACATATAAAATGTTAAATTTAATCAAATTAATGTTCATGTAACACAGAGATTTAAATTTAACTGCAATATTGAGAATATTCATAGTTAAAATGCAAATTCTTAAATAATTGCATATTCTTAATTAGTTATCCTCATTATTTAACTACAAAAAACAGATATTTTAAAAAATTCCAATCTTTCCAATTAGAAGCCCAAGAGTGTTTCATTAGGCAACATACTTTACGCAGAGAACTTTTGTGCTTCCATTGGAATGTGACATAATTACAGTTAGTTCTTTTTGTGTGTGCTTTTGCAGCTGTGGCCACACTCTCTTGGGATCTTTACTATCGCAGTTCCCAGTTTCCATTCGTTTGTAATTCTTCTTTTATTATATTCAGTGGCTCTCTCGTTGTCGCGACGTTCAACGACTTCTTCGGCTGGATATTTTATTTTGATTCGAGTTTTCGTTGGCTTTATTTCAAGTACTTTCAAGTTAGTCGGTTTCATAAAGTTCACCACGGCGTAGGCAATAAAAGTGTTGTGTGCGTGTCAAATCAAAGATTATTTTATAAAGTCAATGCCCATAAATGGAGTAAATCAATGGAAATATAGTTCAGGGCTTCGTCTAATTAGACCAACGACTCGAGCTAAGCAGCACACATGGACACCAATTGAATACAAAAGTGCAATAAGCTGATTACCAACTAAACTGACCCCATTTAGAGCACAAAGTGTGGTAAATGCCATCGTTTACTGGATGGCTGGCTTACGGCTTCTGGCTGTTCGTCGAACTGTTTGTCCGCCTGTCAATCTGTTTGTCCGCCTGTCAAACTGTGTGTCTGTCTGCATCGAGTGATCACCAGTCCTGATTCTGATAAGACATATGACGTTCCCATTCGACGCTCCAAAAGCTCTTATTGCACATGCAGAATACACATACATATGCATTTATATGTATGTCAATTCGAGCATGTTTATATGTAAATCGTTTTATAATGTGAATATATTTAGTATTTCATTCAATTGTGCTCTGGTTCATATAAATTCAAATTCATTCGATTGCTGGCCGTTGCCAGCTTGTACGGTGGCTTTTCAAATAATTTCCGTATTATAATCTATAACGCAATTTGTGCATAATATAAATTACATAAAATATAAACAAATTATATAAACGATTATCGGCTGAAGAGCACTTTTTTTATTTATTTAATATACATTCAAAACAAAAGACAACGAAAATGTTTTTGAAACCAAAAAGTGAGTACACAAATGTGCCTATTACAATTATTTATTATTAAATAAATTTTGTGTGTAGTTTTATGGTGCTCATATGTATCAATTCGACAATATTCCCAAAATAATATTTCCATCAACAGTTATGAACACTTTTTTGAATTATTTTCTAGATATATTATACCCCCGTTTTAGAGAACAGGGGCCTGGCCTAGGAATATTTAGACAGTTTGAACCTGGCGTATTCTGGCCAGTTTCAATTTCTGCTTCATAGAAATTAATATGGCTACAGTCATATATATATTTTTTAATTTGAGAACTCAACGATTCTATACAGAATAGTATGACAATTTTATTATTTATAGATGTGTATTATTTTCATTTCACGTGATCCACTCAAAACTTGTCATCTTCGTATAAAAGCTTATCACAAGATTTTTCGTAGTTGTTTATGTTTTATATAATAACACCCCCGTTAAAAGATCGCGTCGCAATCGGTGCATTGATCTCCATCTAAATCCCAATCTAAAAGCCTCTATCTCTGATTATGCTCTTGTATAACACGTATCAGCGCTGACCCAAGTTAACCCGTAAAGTATTATATGTCTACCTAAAAAAATAAAATGCATCAATCAGAGCTGTCAAACGGAATTCGAATAAAGAACGCGCAACAATGTTTAAGACGGCGTCCTCTACTTAACTTGGCAAACATTTTCGGGCTCTTAAAAATTCTGGAAGCTCCATTCAATAGCTCTGCGTGTATGTAACTGACCTATGTCAATATTGTGCGGACTTGAAACAAGTGAAAAAAAAAAATGAAATAAAAATAATGGAATCAAAGCTTGATTCAATTCAATAAATAATTGTGCAGATATCACTTTGGGACAAAAATGACAAAAAAATGAAATGGGTAAACATAAAAACAAACATTATTGGCTTAGAGTTGCACTTTGTGGTTGCATAGTTAATTTTTTGATGAATTTTTCAATTAATTAAATATTTCTTACACTACAAAAGTTGTACAAATCGCACATAAATTAGAAAATCTTTCATAATTTAGCGACAAATGTATGAAACCTTAGCGTGATTCCATATATTAAAACAAGTAAGGGGTTCTAGTCGAGAGCTCCCGACTAGGGGATACCCTGAACCCTCTTCTTCCAACATCAAATGCATATATATATTCTATTTTAGAAGCTATATGTCAAGTTTGGTGACTCTAGCTCTTATTATTTGCCAAAATTGCCCAAAAAAAAACAGGATATCGATATCGATTTTTATCGATTGCTTGTAAACGGAGTGAGTTATCGATTATCGGAAACAAACTCGATCTGCACAGGCACTAGGAGCACCTACATCAAAAATGTCTCTAGCTCTTATAGGTTCTGAGATCCTTGCGTTCATACAAACGGACAGACGGACGGACGGACAGACAGACATGGCTAGATCGACGCGGCTATTGATGCTGATCAAGAATATATATACTTTATGGGGTCGGAGATGCTTCCTTCTGCCTGTTACATAAATTTGGATTTCGCACAAATACAATATACCCTTATACCCATTTTTAATGGGTTCAGGGTATAAAAATAAATTTAGAAAAAATTTATGAGATATTTTTAAATAAATGTTTATTTTTGAAACTAGATCTAACTCATCTACTATATATATATATATATATATATATTCATGTAGTTTTTTGCGTCGTTCGTCACAGTTTTATGCTAATTCGAGTGACGACTTAATTTGTTTACTAATATGTCAAATGTTTATGGGGCGGTTGCTTGAGACTTAACGCCCGCTCCATATAATTAGAGCAGGCCGCAATATGGCTAATAGTTAATGGCAGCTAAATGTCTTCATTATGTTGAACCTATATTGTTTTTTGTTTTTATATTTTCAAGCCGCATAATTGAACGTTTATAATATACTTTAGTTAATAATACTTATATATGCGAGCTTGTGATTGTTTATAGGCTTTTAAGTGCTTGCAAATTGCAGGTTTGGCATAAAATGTATTTTTATTGTTGTTGTCGTAATTGATTAACCATGTACATGCATATATATACATATATATATATATATGTATACATTTATATAAATATATATGTGTGCATGCTGTAAGCCTTTGTACTGGGGGATGCTGAACTTGAACTTGGGCGGGCATAAATACAGATTGATGTATAAGCTTTAATAATACCTCCACTGGAACCTGCCGCACAGCTTGGCCGTAAAGTGAGTGTATTTAACATTTTATTTTGTTCATGAAAAATTCGATGCCGTTTATAAAAGTGTTACAAGGTTTCGGGGCTCGTCTAGCGCACATATAGTACGCAGTATATAAACACTTCCAGCTCCTCCACACACACACACACACACACAGACACACATTATTTATGTTTTTGTTTTTATTTATTTATTTTTATTTTTTGGTAGTTCGAGCTCTTCGCACTCATCAATTTGCGACGCAGCTATTTTACTTCATAAGTTTTGAAAAAAAAAAGAAAAATAAAAAAACCAGTAGCGCCCGTTTCCCGAATACTGCGCGATCCGCGTTCCCATGATAATTTTGTGCAAATTCATGATTAGCCACCGAAATATTCAAAAGCAGTTTTCGTTTAATTGGGCTTCAGAAATGCGTCGTTTAATTTTGTTGATTTTTATTTTATTGCTTAGCAGGAGTTCCTAAGATCTTGTTGTCAGTCAGTCGCTGAGTTGGTGGAACCGCTAAATGAGTGGAAATGTTTGGCAAAAGTTTTGATTTAATTTAGTTTCACCTGTCAGTTAACGAGTATTAAAATGTTTTTTATTTTTTGATCAGTTAGGAATAAATAATTATCGCATTCTCTATTCGATTCGGCTCTCAAAAATGCTCCGTTTAATTTAAACCCTTTAACTTTTATCTAGTGTAATTTAGTATCTATGCCAAATTGATGTCACCAAACTTTCTTGACCTCAGTTGACCCAAACTGCTTTGTAATGGTTAACGGGGGGTCAAAGATTTGGTGGTAATTTCCAAAGATTTTTACGAATAATTGTTTCAGACGTTTTCACACCATTTGTAGAATCCAAGAAGTTTTGTCCGACTTGCTTCAACCTTTTTTCAAATCCCTACATAAAAGGCTCGAAGACGAATCTGATTCCAACATTTGGTTCTTTATTCGAGGCACTTTTAAACATTTAAACAAAGTAGGGTGGCTTTTAGTTTTCAACGGGCGTGAACTTGTCGCAAATGTAATCATAAATTATTAGCACCAATCTTTTCACGTTCAAGGCCGGGCAATACCCGCTGCCTAGTCATAACATTGCAAATTGGGATTTCTAGCCCGTTAACTCTTTGAAATATGTCCGACCATTTATTGATTTGTTTAGTCGATTTGTCAAAATTCTCTGCACGAGCCACTTCTAAATGGCAAATAAGCTTCAAATTACACGTACGAAAACACTTTCAAAAATCTGTTGACAGCAAAACGCTGACTCAACGTTAGTCAAAGAGCTCATGACGCTGATGATGAGAGGCCCGGCCAGAGTCCGATCCTATAATAAAAAATAACAAAAAAAAAAGATGAAGCAAACAAGTTTCATTCGAGAATTCTGCGCATATTGTGAAATTCCATTGCAATTTGTCGCTGTGATTAAGAATGTTTTTTGTTTGTTGCCCAATTATGCCCTGTTTTCAAAGAAAGGGTAAAAAATAACAAGGAAGAAAATTTATTTTAAAGCAGCCGAAGAAGAAATACTCTGCTGCAGATAGGAATCCAACCATACTAAAAGTCTCAAGAAAAGTTTAAAAATAAAAGTTTATGCCAATAGGATTGTTTTTTTTTTCTCTACCAAACATAGAGTATCTTGTAGTCGAAGCGGCCTGAACACAGCTCAGTTGTTTACTTTATGCTTGTATCTGGGTTCAGGTTCTTTCGCACCGGCATGACGAAGCAGAAATTATGATATATGCGTCTGTAAACTTGGCTGTTGAGTTAAATCAATTAAAATACAATTGCAGGGACATGCGTTCGACATTAAAGCGAAGGTTACAAGAGCACGTAAAATCAGCCAGACTAATTGCCCATATTACAAAGTTGAAGATAGAAGTTGATGCCCCTGTAACTGATATATAAACATAAACATAAATCGACGCTGTCTGGGGACTTTCTGGCCCAAAACCGGAACGGCTTAGCAATTGCATTAGTATATCGATTAAGTCTTAAAAAAAAAGAACCGCTTGGCAACAACTGCGTCAGATTTATTTAATTGCTAGACTGTACTTGAGGAAATCAAGAATCGAAACAAAACTGTCAATAATTGCAATACACATTTGAGTGAGAGAAAGAGATGGAGAGACAGAGAGAGAGAGAGAGGAGGAGAGAGTTGTTCCCGGAGGTATTAGCAACGCGTGCGCCCAATGCAAAGGTTAAAATATACTTGTATTCTATCTGTATATCAATGTTTAACTGAACGACTGCACATTTCGGAAGCGATCTTTCCACAAATCTGCTTACCAATATAATAACAATTTCATCAAATTCCCTATATCATATCATCATCAGCATGCCCGACTGGCTGTCAGGCTATAATCATAAATCAAGCGGACAATCGGAATCGGCTTCGAAACAAGTTATCTTAATGTGAGCGTTGCTTCTTCAACACAAATAACATTTGACTCTTATTTAATAAATTTCGAAATGATAAATGAGACAGCATTGCGTAAAAGTTGTATTAAATTGTTTATAAAAATTTAATATTAAGTTGGAAAAAAACAGACACACACAAATCATGTTCCAGTTTTGCAAATTATTCTTATATAGAAAATGACCATAAAAGCCTTTCAATTCAAAGTATTTCTCAATCAATTCCAAAACTTACTTTCTTAGAATGTCTTAAGTAGGTTTATTCACAAATATAATTGAATTTTTGTTATTTTTAATACTCGGATAGGGGTTTCGGTGTGGCTTTCAGTTCATTTGGAATATTGTCTTTGATTGTGTGTCCCAATTTAAATTGCACTTGTCTGCTTAACACTTTCAAATGAACAATTGAACTTTTGTCTATTTATGTGCCCAAATTAAATTGAACTTTACTTTGGTTTTCGGGCTGCGCCGCAGAACTAAACGTGCAACTATTTATTTAATGACAAAGTCTCTTGCCAATTAATAAAACATGAGCCATGCGCGAATGGTGAACATGAACGCAATTTGGGCTTAACAGAAGGTACAGCTTAGTCAATTGCTGTTTCTTGTTTCTGGGTTGGAATGACGTCAGAGCTGGTAAATGCTCCAATGATAATGTGCTGATCGATAATAACTGCTGAACCCCAACTGAACCCATCCGATGATGCAATTGCAGCCGCATACCTATGCCGTTTAGCTGGTGGCGAGTGTAATTATTAATTAATCAAAGTGAAAACCAAACCATCTATGCCACCTATGATTAACAAGTGCGAATTAGCCAACAAAGTGCGCTAATTACAAAATGGAAACGACGAATAGCCTATCTATGAGCCGGGTGCCCAGATCTCTCTGATCCAATCCGAATGGCCAATTAGTGCCAGTTCGTATCAATAACACATTGCATTTGTTGTTTGGATTACACTAATGACTGCGTATAAGGTTAGAACTCTGCTGGGCAAATTGCGAAGCCAATTTGTTAAACAGTAAACAATTCTAGGAAATAACGCCAATTATTTTAATGAAAACCTTACGTTTTGCATTGCCCAGACGCTTCCGAGTGAACCCATTAAAAAGTCTTTAAAAACGCCCGATGAACAACTCATAAATCAGGAAAGCAAGCAAAATATTAAATGAAATAAATAATAATTAACTAAAAATCGAAAAATAAAAAAAAAAACCTAAATAGTAGTTGTCATCTATTCGAAGGACACAGATTTCCTCATGAATTCCCATTTATTAATAAACAAAATACGTAAAGAACGCATGAGTTAGAGAAGGAGGAAGAAAGGGGAATAATATTATAAGGAGAGAGAGAGAGAGAGAGAGAAAGATACACAGATAGAGAAAGACAGTGAGATGGAGAAGGAGAGAGAGAAAGGGAGAGAGAGAGAGAGAGAGAGAATGAGAAGTAAATGAGAATATAATCAGGGTACAAGTTAATAAGAATGAAATAAAAACTTGTAGGGGTCACTTGAGTTTATGAGAATCGCATAGAAGTCATAGAAGTGATTAATACGTTAGTGATTAGCGGCAAAGCAGGAGGTAATCAATCAAACATAAATTCATACATACACAAATACTTTTAAATAACACCTTTTCACACGGGCATCATATCATAAAAGTGCAGGGTATTTGTTGGTCTGGTCAGCGCAATGCTTAACACCCACGAATCGTTTCAAACAAATTCATTGTTTATTTTATTTATTGAAAGTGTTGTATAATTTTTTATGTTCTCTTATGTCAAAGTGTGAGTTCAGTAGCCTTTGGCAAGGTCATCTGGCTAATCGTACAATGGGAATGTGAGTTGACATCTCTTTGGGGCCGCTTAACAATGTTTGCCAGTTTTTTTTGGTATTATTGCCGTGGACCGCTTTTGTTGCCTATGAGTCAAAGATTAACGGCAAATGAATTGTCAATGCGGAAATTGATAAAGCATCCCAGCGGCATATACATTTTTTAATATTCTGACTTTGCGGAAAGCAACAAAAAACAAAAAAAAAAATATCTCGTATATCGCAAAAAATAATTATATATTGGAAATTTCAACGTCAAGTTCAATGACATTATTTTGCATGCAATGAAAAATGTACAAATTTACATTAATTGCATTACTTGACATTTTACATCTATAGCATGCTATATTATATATGACACTGAAATCTGTTGACAGAATTTCATAACTGGCTTTAGGATCGTGATCCTCAATTGAAGAACGAATTTCAATTTGAAACAAATAAGTGAACTCTTTGCTGTGTATTTTCTTTTTCTCTTTTCCGACCGTACAATTTATATTACATACTGCATTAGTTAGAATTTTCTAACTTAAAAAATCCTCGAAAAGTATGCAACGAATAAATTAACTTATGAAAAACTTGTGATATAACTGAAGCATCTTATGAGATGTTCTATAAAAGTTCTTTCTGTATAATACACAAAATATTTCTTCTTAATTTAAATCAATTTAACAAGTTCTTCAATAACTTTTATCTACTTATTATCTGTCTGAGCTATATCAATTCCTCTACTTATTTCGTAGATATTTTCCCTAATAGTGATAGAATCTCATAGCTCATATTGGTTGATATTATGCAAGAACTTGATCGCAAGTCACTTGATCTGATCGATGCAGGCCTTCTATTAGCTACATAAGATAGATCGAAAAACCCTCAATCAATGCTTAGTTGCAGTTGGTCGCGCCCCCTTCAATCGAAAATGGTATTGCAAATATGCCACTTAAATATTTGCTAAGAGTAACTGTTCAAAGGGGCGTTTACGCAAAAATGCCAAATTGATTGAAACTAAATTCGCAACTTGGGCTTTAAATAAGTATTCGCGTGCTATTGCTGAAAACAGCCGCTGTCAGCTGTTAATTCGAGAAATTTCTATCAACGAAACAAGCCAAAACGTAGAAGAAGTAAATAATAAAAAAAGATAAAATGTTAAACTCTTGACAAAAAACCCAAATGACCAAAAAAAAGCCACAAAATGTTGGCGTTGGCATGCAAAATTGAAGGTGATTGGGTTTTAATTGAATGCCTCAAGAAGAAGAAACAACAACAAAGTATCAACGAATAACAACAAATACAAAAGTAGACACTTTACCAGACGTCTGGAGATCTACGTTGATTGCAGAACCTGGCCATAAAACTCAAATTACCTGATTAGATGCTACTCACAGCTGGCCCATACCCTCAACATATTTGTCGCAAAGTTTTCGATGCTGTAAGTAAGTAAGTAAACACGCGTCGTATGAGTAATGTGCGATAGAAGCATTTGCGTATGGTATTTCCCCAAAATGCGAAACAACACGGCGCAACACGTATCCGAAACTGGTTTACAATTTTGGGCCTTAGATCAGAGAGCGAAACAGCCAAAGAAGTACCAGACGAAGCAGCAGCAGCAGCAGCAGCAGCAGCGGCGGCGGCAGCAGCAGCGAACACCGGCTCAAAACAAAAGCAACAGCTGAGCGCGTGCTAAACGTGATCGTTAACGTAATGTCACGTAATGTAACGTAACGTAAGGCCGGTCAGTCAGTGAGCGAGCGTGCGAGATCGATCGGCAGAGAGCAAGCGTGCGAGACAGAGAGAGAGATAGAGAGAACGAGAGAGCGCGCGCGCACAGTCGAACCCTAGACGTGAGAGAGAGAGCAGCATGCATAAGATTCGTAGTTGGCGGACAGGTAAACGCTCGTACTAAAACTCGTACTGCAAAATAAAAAAAATTAAAAAGAAAAAAAAAAAAAATAAGCAGAAAAAACTTAAAGCCGTAACTTTACCTATTGCGGCTGTCACACGTCCGGGTTTCCATTCATAAGCGAGCAACGCCAGCGAACGGACGCACACGCGCTTAGGCCAATCCCAGCTGGACACTTAGAAAGATACTTAAACAAATTGAAGAAAAATAAGTCGATAAATGTTATTTATATATAGTATATATTAAGCAAGCAAGTGGTAATTGATTCAAGGAGCAACAAGTTTTTAAGTGCCAAAATCCAAGAGTATTTAACGTGTGGCTCGACAACAACAAGCTCAACCCGAAAGATACAAGCATACAGATTTGTATTTCAACAACAATCTCAATTTATATGCCTATGGAACTATGAAGGACTTTGGGAAAATGTTTACGCGTCGCTACAGTGCCGTTTGTGTTAGCGACGAGGAGGCCGGCGTGAATGCGAATCAGCCAAATCAAATGGCATTCGCAGCCGCCACAGCCGCTGTCACAGTTGCCCCCGTCGTATCCTTGCCAGACACAGATCCTGCCGCTCTCACAGCTGCAGCGGCGCTGGCGGCGCAGCAGCGCGCCCAGCGTCGCAAGAGCCTCAAGGCGAATCGCTCCATGAAGCCCATGAGCATACTGGGCACATTCTTCAACGAGCGCCATTCCGGCAAGCATAATGCACGCTCGCCCACACGTAAGTTAAAAATTAATCAAAAACTAAAAAAAAAAAAAAATGATAGAAATCAAGTGTTTAGAGATAAAGTGCACAAGTGTCTGGCTTAGAGCTTCTCGAAATATCCAAAAATTTAAATGCGTCAATCATTAATCAAGTGTGGTACACAGATCCAAACCGGCCAAACGCATCTTTTGTATATTTGGGCTTTTGTCGTCGATTCGTCGATCTGCATTAATTATGAATATTTTGAGATAAAAAAAAAACACACACGCACACACAAATACGGAACAAATATCGCGGCTGTTTAGCATAGCACTTTATGTTTTGTTGTTTTTGTTGTCTTTGTTGATTATTGATTATTGATTATTATTAACCAACTCTTTGACACTGACACAGTTTGGCTTAAAGTCTTCGCGAACAGTCTATCGATAATTTAAATAAATCCGTTTGCTGAGAAACGCGACCAAAACGCGACCCGCACTTGCACGCGATCGCTGCCAGGTGCCAGGTGTAAACCCTGAACTTGACCATATGCTGGCCATAAAAGCAATACAAGTTTGTGTTTTCTATACATTGTTTCTGTGTGTGTGTGTGTTTCTGTGCGCGTTTTAAAACGCGCGCGATTGTTGCCAATTGCATTCGAGGCGGTCGCTAAATAACGGCATCGATTGCACATGTTTTGTGCTCAGTGTTGTGACCTCTAGATACAGTTTTGTCGTAGTTGCTGTCGCTTTCACCTTCATCAGCATACCTGGCCATATAAGCATGTAGAAAATACGACGAAAAATTCTTTCAAAAGTCAAGAACAACACGATTTTCGCACATATTTTGTTTGTGTCTTCTGTTTGCACAGCAAATTAAATGAAGACCCCAAGAGAAGATTGGGGGAAACTCAAGCAGAAGTTGTCAAAAAATCACAGAATCACATTTTCAGCCACATGTGTTCGCAGTTCTATCGCAAGACTTCCAAAAAAGCAAAGAAAGAAAAAAAACATAAATCATGTTTGCAATAGAAAAATAAATAAAAATTTGATATGTGAACCAAGCGCAAAGCTGCAAATAAAACAATTGAACGCAATTCGTTTATTTTCTGTTAAAGATTTATTTCCTTAAAATATTTCAAATTCATTTAAAATAACAATAATTATTTGCATATGTGCATTCAAGTGATGATGAGATGAGTAAATAAATTCTTGATAAAAATCAAAATAAAATATATCATATTTAGAAATTTGCGCTAAATGTCTGTTTATAGCTGCCCATAAATAAAAGTTGATTTATACTTATTAAGAATAATCGCATTTTAAAAGCGTCAACTCTTAATCTTAATCTTTTTTAATGCTTTATGCACAGTAAATAGCCTCGGTTAAATAGCTACATGTGTGTTGAATTCTACACAAAACAAAATTAAATTTTAACAAAAATAAAAAAGAAACAACTGCAAATTTAAACGAAAGTGTAAAGTACATGAGTTCCTTTGCTCTAAAAGTGTTAACGATGACAACAAATATTCAGCTGAGATCTGCTGCCATTAAAATAAATCGAATAAATAGTTAGTATAATCTGATCAGCTATTGCATAATTGCAATCGTACGCGTTACAGAGATATCTTGATTTGTCATGCATTTAACAAATATTATTTGCTCGTTATGGGTCTCTAATTAAACGGGTCGAACTCTGCCACTTCGGAAAACTGTGCACTGCAAAGGTACAAAAAAAAAATCACACACGTTGCTAAATCAATAGAACTCTGTCGCCTGTGAAAGTTGAAAGTCCCAATTCGAAACGGACCGATGGATCGATCATACTCTCAAATCCAATTAAAACCCAAAATAATGCAGAAACTTACATATGTAAAAGGCTCGCTAGTTTTCTGCAGCCATTTCATGTGAGTAGACTAGACTTAATTGAATGATTAATTAATCAACAGCTGATTTGTTTATGTTCGTATCATAAATCACGTTTGTAATGCAAAATCATTTCGTATGCTAAGTTCGTATCGAACTTTTAAACAAATTCAGTTTTATTTTTTTTTTTTCAAAATTTTCAATCTATTTGCAGCGTTTTTATATATTATTTGAAGAAATTAACTTTTTATTGACATTTGCAAAACTGCCCAAACCAGGCAAATATCATTGTCCGAAGAATTAGCAATTCGATTGTTTCACAGTTATTCATTAGATATCAATATACCCGCGCATCCCCCCCCTGTCTAAATATTGAAACAAGCTTGGAACAAGATTCTCACTGTGCTCGAATAAATTGCTCCCAAATGTGGCCTGAGGAATACACCGAAAAATAAATAATTGCAATAAAAGTGCCTGCTCATGGTCAAACAGGATTGCGAACGTTTATGTATTTTTCTTCTTTGTATTTAATTTTGGTTTCTGCTTTGTCGTTTTGTATTGTATTTTGAAATTATTTATGCAAAAAAGCGGTTAATCGGTGTTAATAAATAGAAGTCAAGACACTGGCATTCCACATATTTTGCCAAACCGCATCAAACTGTATAAAAAGCGTCGACTCCGATTTTGGCAGGAGGTTTTTTTTTTTTTTTGTTTCTTGTTGTTTCTTGCTATTGTTTTGCTAAGCCGATGAGCTGGCTTTAAGTGCAAAAACTAGTTTATTATTTGACGTAGTCCACATACTTTGCCAAATTGAATGAATCGATCGACAAGTTCTTTGCCAGGCTCGCATAATCTAAATGCTGCTATAAATAATTCCATTAGAACTCGTTCAAGAGTTTCTTAGCCTGAAACCAAATTAAAACAAATACTAAGAACAAACTGTTCTCAAATAACCACAAAATATAAATTAAAAAATTTAAAACATTAATTAAAATAGCATATGAATAATGCAGTTAAAAGTTTCCTATGCGAGATATATTTGCGATTTATCTTAGATAAAAATCTCCCATATTTTTCTACTCTTATGCCAAAGTCTTAACTTTTGGCACTTTAAATAAATTAAATGCAGCTCTTGCAACAGCAATCAGACAAGGTAGGCGTCAGCTTTTACCTCTCTTATTAGGGATTTTCTGCAACAACAACAACAACAACAACGAAACATAAACAAACAAAACTCATTAAAAATGTTTGCTTGCATTTATAGCCCAGCCAAAAGTTGTTGGCAACATGTTGCAGCAGCAGCAACAGCAACAGAAATGTTGCAATCGCCTTTCTGTACGTGCACGTTTAATTGCTTTTCAGTCGTCGCCTACCCATCGTATAATCAATTTTGTCGTCAGCTTTATATGTACAACTGTCAGCATTCCAAATGGTTCAATAGAAGCGTTTCGCGGATAACTTTCTGTCTTGTGCCTTGGGTAATTCCCCCTCGCTGCCAGCGCACAGCCCAAAGTTGCCAATTCATCTAGAGTAAACAGAAATCAGAATTCAAATACTGAATGTCTGATTCATGAACGATGATGAGTACATCAAATTTTTAAGTACCCAGCCGAACAGCTGTTTGCGCCCGGACAATAGAGAAAATATGATGCTGTGTTGCTGGGCAAATAGAAAATAGAAATAGGGGGGCAAGCAAAAAAGTAAATAGGCCGCAAATACCATATAGAATCAGCTGGGACTCATGCTGGACTAATTCCTCGACTATGCTTGTTTTATATTTGAGAAACAGAGTATTTTCGTTCGCCAATCTATAACTCATATATCGAGTTTTCGGCATCAGATTGGTCAGTCACCTCCTAGAGCAAACTTTGACTTTTGATGACGTCATATTGTATCCGATCAGGTTTCGAATGCTGAAAACGCAATTGTTTTCCATAATACATGATCATAAATCAAAGCGTTCCAAACTAATAACTAAACGCTCGTTTAAGAGCTTCGTTTAAAATTAACTTGCCCTGCAGACTCTTCGATCGTACGATACGCAATTTTGATGGACAAAACAAAACACAGTTTTTTCATACGCATGATAAGCTCACACGGTAGCCGGCTGCGGGCCACGCCCCTTTTTTGTAAAGCATATAAAAATGATGTAACAGAGGCTGCTGTTGATGGGGCATGCTGCGAAATAAGCTTATTGATTGTTGTTGTTTTTGTTTTTCTGTATTGACAAGCGAAATTTATTGATAAGCAAACAAAAGACTTAAGGCACGAACGTGGTAGCACGCAGAAAAGGTGTTGTTGTGCTTCTTATTTTGACAAGCAAGCACATGTTGTCCTGTTGTTGTTGTTGCTATTGTTGTTGTTGTTGTTGTTGTTGTTCGTGTTGTACGCGTGCGTTGCGTGCTCCAACTGCAAATTGATGGCCCATTCCCACGAATTCTTGGCCAAAACATTGTGGGTGGCAAGCGCACCTGACGAACGTGTCTCAAATAACCAAAAGCCCTTGGCAAAACAAAATAATAATATTATAAATATTTTTTTTGGCAAACAAACAAAGCAATCAAACAAACAGCGCCACAACATAATTTGAATTTGCAGTGCTATTTTTGTTTATGCATTTGTTTTGCTGCTTCTCTTTTTTTTTTTGTATTATTTTTGGCGACTTTCAATTTGAAGCAGCAACAATCGAAATTCAAGATTTCATATTTAAATATAGACGAGCGTTCTTTGTTCATGACTTTGTCGTTTGCACCTAACCACTAAACTTATGAACCTGCATTGCATACAAAACGATTGATTAAAAACCAATCGAAAATGATGAAGCGCTCAAATCTGCAGCACGACAAGTAAAAGCCCCAAATACACTATATTTTCTGAATATTTCAATAACCATATGCTCTATTTATATGAAATATATATTTTTTATGAGTATTTTAAAATGCCATTTTATTACAGGTTTTATATTATATATATATATTTTTTAACTTTAAAACTTTATTCGATTTTTTCTTTTTTATTGTACTCAAAGAATGCAAGTTCTGTGTTAGCTAAGTACACAACTTTTTTAAATAGATATTTATTTGGTGTTGTATTTTTTTTTTAAATTTTTAACTATTAAATTTCTGATCATATCAGCTATCGGCTACAAACTACATACCCAAAGCGCTATACCCTTTGTGAGCGTATGAAAAGCAATTAAGAATTGCCGAGCTTGAAATGAAAGTAGCCGAGGGTAAATCGGACCCTTGGCAATTCGTTGACATTTAGTTTGGCTTTGACTTTGCAACGAACACATCAACTATAATAATATAATTAAGTAACATAAATTGTCATTATGACTGTGGTGCGACGTCGACTGCGACGTCAGTCGCTGAAGGATTTTCTGGGCGCGCTCTATTCGCATCGCCGCTTCTCGCTGGAGAAGCTGCGCCACTTTCAGCAATTGCACAGTCGCCGGCAATTGATGTGTAAGCCAATCAGAAATTAAGTTAAATAACTGCAATTAGCCCACCCTAGCCATATACCTGATATGCACATGCACAATTCGCGGTTAGACACGGCAATAAGATACACACTCGCATGTGTACTTTTATGGCTGACATAAAGTTATGTGGAAGCCATTGGCTGTGATGTTCATTTAGAAGGCCGAAGAATGCCACTTGGTTGCAGTTGCTGCAGTTGAAAGGAAAATCCCCTTTCAAACTGGTTGCGTGACACAACAGGATCTCAACAGGCTGAAGAAGAAGGAGATGTAGAAAACAGTATAGGAGAACAAGTTCAATATAACCACAAAAGCACGAGACAAAACCCAACCAGAATATCAAAACAAGGTCGCAACGAAGCCGATATGCGCTATGCGGTTAAATCTTTAAAGCTCAAGATCAAGATCGGCCGGCTCGGCTCGGATACTGTGATTCATCCAGTTCGAATTGTTCGCGATGTTTCTATAATAACCGGTACGATCTTGCCGATCGATCTTGGTGTGAAAAAAATAAAAAATAAAAAACCATATATGTATGGACTGGCTTTTGTTTTTAACTGTCTGATTAAAGCTACAGTGACTTAATAAGTGTTATTAAATGCCGAAGATCAGTTGATCGATTTGAACTGTTTTTAATCATATACAAATTATAAAGCAGTGATTTAACCTGTGAGCTAACTTGATCTGAATTCAATTTGAAAACCAAATTAAAACTGAATATTAATAAGTTGATCACTTAACTAACAGTGCTGATCAGCTTGATCAGTCGTCAGATTCCAACGCCCTATACTATATCAAAACTGACCTCAAGCTTTTGAACTCAGCAGATAAATCTTTACGAATATCTTAATCGCCCTGATTACTTTGACAACCAGATCAGATACTATATATATATCTATAGTCTATGCCTATTCACGTCACTTCCCGAATGCCGTATGCCCCACGAAACAGATTTGACTGTGTTTTTTTTTCTTCTGTTTTTATAGTAAACCCATTAAGAGAGCCAAACAAGTCATGGCTCGGGTTTGGACTCGCCAATCGAGTGCTCCTTGCCCGATGCATATGACTGGCTGTAGAAAAGCAAAAGTTTTTTCATTTTATTTGCGAAGCATACTAAAACGATAAAACATAGTCATCTATTTGAATGCTGATGGCTGCTGCCAGATAATTTGAAACCAGTTTTATGGCTGCCATCTCTCCCATCAGTTCGAGCAGATTATGCACGTGTCTTGGCCACGCATTGTTGGCAGAATTGTTTTACCATTTGCACCTAAGCTAACAAGTTCTTGGCCAAAGACAGCGGGAGAACATGTCGCTGACCAGTCGCTGATCACAGGAGTACCCTTCTCATTGGTGTTCTATTAATAAAGTTAAATATAGGCAGGCTTAAGTATCTGCAGGAATACCCTTCTTATTGCTGTTCTATTAACAAAGATACTTCAAGGCAGACTTATGTATCTGCAGGAATACCCTTCGTATTCCTGTTCTATTAATAAAGTTACATATAGACCGGCTTATATATCTGCAGGAATACCCTTCTTATTTCAGTTCTATTAGCAAAGATACTTATAGCCAGGCTTATATATCTGCAGGAATACCCTTCTTATTGCTGTTCTACTAACAAAGATACTTATAGGCAGTCTAAATATCTGCAGGAATACCCTTCTTATTTCAGTTCTATTAACAAAGATTCGTATAGCCAGGCTAATGTAACTGCTACGTTTTGGCAGCCCCATTAAATTGTTGAGGAACTATTCAATGACTCAATATACTTGCATTGAGTACTTGTAAGAGTCACTTTACTCACGAGGAACTCGGCTGACAGCGTCCGATTAATACTGTCTGCAGTTGTCGGAGGTCTGTCGCAGTTCTGACTTGTAAAGACATGACGATTAACATAAATCACGTCAGATGGCCACTGAGAATGGCAATAAAACTTATTCTATATAGTATTGCTAAGACGACTAGAACAGGTTGCGCCATTTCAGGGTCAATGGTGCGATTAGTATTATCTCCTTTTAATAAATTATATACTTGAGCCTATTCGTTGCTTGTAATCTTATGCCCAATCATATGTAATCCCCGTTAACTGGGCTATTCACATACAAATTTGACCAAAAGATTGCTCCGTATGGCTTCTTGATAGAACTACAAATTCTTGAATTGGAATCCCAACAAATTCTAAGGAGCTTCGCAAGACCAATTGGAACATGTTCGTGTGTCCAAAATTTTATACAATATCATTTTTGATATGCAAATTTTAATTGTATTCATATTTATTTATTTATTTTTTTTTTAAGTTCTTTCGTGTTCTTTTTCTTTTTTGCTTTATTCAATACTCAGTTTTCATTTTTGCGTGTCGCACACGCTGCCTTTTTATGCATAATTAATCGTGTCTTAATTAACTTAATGAGGTTATTTATATGTACTCGACGAAACCAAAAACTTATATCTAACGTATATATATTCTGTCTATAATTTTACAGGCGCTTTTTTGCTGCTGGCCATAGGATTTTTGGCTATAACAGCGGCGGTGCTGGTTAAAGTATTCCAACCCTACGATTTGATATTCAAATGGGTGAGTCCAATAAACAGAAACTAAAGCTTTTTAACTGCCGTCCTTAGCCTTTGCCAAATGATCGACAATTATGCGTTTAACGCAAATCGCCTTCAATATTGGCACGTACATAGTTTTCGTCTACGATTCATACAATAAATGCAATCCGTTTTAGGCGCCTGCAATTTGGCCCGCCATTGAACGCACACCATATTTATGTTAGAAATTCGACTTGATTCTTTCAGAAATTGATAATGGCCGACAATGGTGAAATCTTCAATCTTTGGGCCAAGCCACCAGTCGATTTGTATATCAAAATATATTTATTCAATATAACCAATGCTGAGGCCTTTCTTGCGGGACGCGAAAAGCTCCAAGTGGAGCAGGTGGGTCCCTACGTCTACAAGTAAGTGCCACAAAAATAAAAAAAAAAAAAATATTCAATTTTCAATTATTTATTAACGCAATTATTCGTTACGTTTACGTGCTACAGAGAGCTCATGACGCATGAGAATATCACATTTAATGACAACAACACCATGTCCACGACACCGAGTCATCCATTGGTCTGGCAGGAGCATCTATCCGAGGGTCGTCGCGAGGACGACGAAGTCATAATGCTCAACATAGCTATGCTGGTGAGTACGGGAAACGGAAAAGTATATTTTTCTCTATAAATACAAATGTATATAGGAGAGAAGAACCAACAAAGGTTCGTAGGTTAAAAAACAATAAAACTTACAAAACGCGTTCAATAAAATATTTACAATGCTAATTGCAATCAAGAAACTTGAAGGAAATACCTATTTAAAAAAAACAACAAAAAAATATATATATGTATAAAGCTAATTGGTTTCGTTCCATTCCTAACTTTTCCAATTACAATTAACTGTTCTTCGAACTTTGGTATGATGCAATCTGATGACAGATTATTGTCTATTGACTTATCTCTACACAAGTCTACAACATATAATCAATGGTAATTTGTCAGCAGCTGCACGACGCGACGCGTCGCATTTCATGCTAATGTTTGGCGGAAAATAACTACATATTAAACCGTTAGTTTGCCAACTACAACAATAACAATAATAAAAATCGCGTGCCGCGCACATGACGAAAACAGAAATTATATTGAAAACAAAAAAGAGAGAAAAAAAAGTCATTTAAGCTGTGAAATGCAAACAACAACAACAACAATAACAGCAGGCGAAGCTCACGTTTAGGTCAATAAACGTTACATTTAAGCAGCAGCAACAACAACAACAACAAGAACAACAGCGACAACAACCGCAGCAATAACAACAACAACGAAAACAACGAGAGCGATAATATTTTAAAATGGCGTCAAAAATTGCCAACATATTTAACTAAATGGTTGGCAATTAATTTCCCCTGTTCGACTGTGGGAGTGTGTGAAAGGGACAGCAGACGCGTGTGTAAGTAAGCGTGTGAATAAGTGAGCTGCGGTTTGTGGGCGTCGTGCGCACCGTTATCGTAACCGCTACCGTTATTTATTATACGTATACCTGTCTCGTTCGCACACTTTAATATCATCGAAAGTTATGTTTGTCATTATTTGTGCTCTTTTAACGTACATACATACATATGTATGTATATCAATAATTGCCGCTATCTGTGGGCGTGTTTGTTATTGTCAGCAATTTTCACTGATTAATGAGGATATCGTATTTGAAAATCGTAAACAAATCAAAACAGCTAAACGTACATTCGATAAATGTATGCACATCTAGCTATAATTAATTGTTGACTTTATGATGTTCAATTAAAAGTATTTAAAATTAGCATAGCTGCAGTTGTTTAATTTATGCCAAACAGTGCGACGCGTACAAAAAGTGAAAATGCCAATTTCCAGATTACGTAACGTTATGCCAATCAATCGAATAAGAAGCAGAAGAAGCATAACGTTATGAACAAGAACACGCGCTCAGCATTTTGGTTCGATTTCGTGTAGCAATCGGATGCAATATAGGCCCAAATTGATGAATAATGCATTGGGCCAAGTCTGTCAAGAGTGTCTGTCAGTCTATTGAGCTAACTAGCAGTTACTGATATTACTCGCTGCACAGGAAGTCAATAATTATTGTTCATTAAATGCTATATTTAGCGACTATAACTATAGGCAACAGTAATGAGCCGTTGATAGACTGGTTCTCGAGCACGCAGTGATGTGATATATCCTAACAGCCTGTCAAGTATTGACTTAATCCTTTAATTTGAGCAACAATGTATGAGCACACTTATTGATCTAATTAAATCTCTTTTTATTCGTGTCTTCCAGGCTATTTCCCATTTAACTGCCGATCGTAATTATTTTTTCGTGCGCTTGCCACTGCAAGGACTCTTTGCCAGCACGAAATCGGAGCCCATTGTCCGAATGACTGCCAAGGAGTTCATGTTCGGCTATCCCTCGGCGCTGGCCACACTGGGCAACACGCTTTTGCCCAACTGGATATCGTTCGAGAAGGTCGGACTGATCGATCGCATGTATGACTTCTCATCCGACTTTGAGACGTTCTATACGGGCGTGCCAGATGCGGCCGTATCGGGCCTGTATGCCACATATCGTGGAGAGACCCGACTGCCCAATTGGGAGACCGACCATTGCAACAACATTGAGTATGCCTCCGATGGTACCAAGTTCAGAAGTTTCATACAACCCAACGATACAGTAAAGTTCTTCAGAAAGAGTATGTGCAGGCCCATTAACTTGGTAAGGATTACTTATTTAACAGCCTGATAATAATCGTTTGATTATAATCCTCTCTATTCCAGTATCGAGATGGTGAGGAGCGCACTTTCGGTAGCCTGAAGGGCTATAACTATGTGTTCGAGGAGAATGCCTTCGACAATGGTGCCATAAATGAGGCCAACAAATGTTTCTGCCGCAGAGGTAAGTGAGCTAAATGAGTTAAATCAGTTGAATCAGTTGAATCAGTGGAATCGGTTGAATCGGTTGAATCAGTTGAATCGGTTGAATCGGTTAAATCAGTTGGGTTAGCAACAATATTTCAATGGACCACATTTCAGTTTAATTGCCCTTACAATTAAATAAGTTTCTGGAACTTTACTAATATCACTTTAATGCATTTATTTAATATAAATTCTGTTGTGTCTTGAATTATATCAATCGACCTAAGTCTCATTCTTTACGATCGGCGTCAGTTCATTTAATTGCCCAGTACAAAGCGCAAAAAATTCTTGTTTTTAAGCGTACCCCCCCGCTTGCGTTCTCTAATTGATATCCCCCTCGCATTATTCCGTTTATCAGTTGACATGGAATATTTTTCAAGTGTACGCGATCTTATGCTGTTCACTGAGTCTCCAAAATACTCCAGGGTATTTAAGCTGTGACGCGTTTCACATGCTGCAAAACAACAACTGTAATGATATTAATGAAAGTAACAACAGAAAACAGTACGTCAGAACTTGAGACACGCAATAATGTTACGTAACGTAACGTTCAGACGTAACAGTTGTTCCGTTCGTGTAGCCTCGAAAGTAACAAAAACAAACACACACGCACAAACTAATGTTGTTATTTACATTTCTTCTTCTTCTTCTTGTTCTGCGTGCAGGCGATTGCCAGCCGGTCGGCCTGATTGACGTCACGGACTGTTATTATGGTTTCCCCATCTCTCTAAGCTTTCCACATTTCATGAATGGCGATGTTGGCCTAGTGGAGAACATTACCGGCATGCAGCCAGATCCTGAAAAGCATTCTTCAGCCTTTGTCATCCAACCGGTAAGTAACCTTGGAGTCTCCACAACTTGTTGCCTTGTTGTTGATGTTGCATTAATAGCGGCAACTTTCAATTTTGCAACTGTCAATCATGATTCGTAGAAATCGTATCTGAAAAAAAAAAAAGATTAACAAAATGTACTAAAATATAGGCAATATTTAATTAAAATTCACATTGAGTGTTACAATTAACCTGTACTAAATATTTGAGTTAATCATGCTAAAGTTGTTAGTATTTTTGTTGTTGCCGCTGTCACCTGTTTTTTTTTTTTTGCGCTTACCTTCCCACTGATTGAAATCGCGTGGAAGCTAATTGTTTATTATTGAAATTTATATTAGTTGATTTTTTCAAAACTTACACTTCCGGCTAATTAAGTTTACCGTAAATACGGCTAGTCACGACTAGGCAGATTTTCTTAAAGGCGAAATAAATTTATGTATAACAGGAAGCTAATAAGATTCTAAGTGCGCGTCAGATTAACTAACGGAATTTTATTGGCATGCATAAATCACAATAATCATACCTAGTGTAGTGTAAGTGTGACCTTCATTTGGAGCTGTGAATAAAAACAAATTCACAAATTGAATTCACAATGGCTTAAGACGCAGTGTTACATGTTTTGCTAATTCGATGATTCTTCTACAACACTAGCTAGTTAAAGTACTTAACAACACTTGCTGGTCGTTTAACAAGTTACATTTGTACACATAAAATAAATATCAAGCGGACGCTTCGAATCGATCGATCATTTTGTAAATAGCTGCAATTTCGTTTCGAGTAATACTTGTTTCGATAAGCGGCAAGAGAATGCGAAATGCTTGAGGTTGAAAACAAAATGCGACCTAAGGACAACTGGCGCAACCAGGCCTATATTTAAGCTGTTAAATTTAATTAAATAAGGCCAAGTTCAGCCGAAATGATGTCGTACTTGACACTTGACAAAAACACAATAACACCTTACTACCGTTTTTTAGGAATCTGGTCTGCCGCTATCGCTGTCCGTAAAAGTGCAAATCAACATGCATTTCAAGGATCTGAAAAACTATCCGCAAGTTTCACAGTTTAGTCATCTGACCGCCCCAATGCTGTGGTTCGAGATTGTAAGTAATGCCCCCGTTCGTTTATGTAGGCAACCGAGTCTTGAATGTAACCTTCGTATCTTTTCAGATGATGCCTAAGCTGCCCGACGAGCTTGACTCTCGTTTCAGCTTCTACTTGAATATCTTACCACTGGTCAATCCCTTGGGCTTTTGGGGTGCATTGGTGCTGGGCGTGGGCTTGCTGGTCTATGCCATAACACGTGCCACGCTACATATGTCCAGCTTTACACGCCAGGCGACCAACATTTCGGACAGTAAATATGCACGCGCCAATCTGCTGCAGAACCTTACTGGCAGCGGGGGCATCGTTGGCGGTGGCAATCAAGTCTATAATCCGTGTGAGCTTAAGCTGCTGGACGATATGCCTGCCGCAAAGAAGCATGTTATTATACGCGCCAGCGAGGAGGACTATCAGGAACGAAGACCGTCCGCCTACGCCCTAGAGCTGGAGCCAGCGCTCTCCGATGCGGAGAGCAGCGATGAGGGCAACGATAGCGATACTGTCACCCTCAGCCGCAACTCCACCACATCCAGTTCGTGCATAGAAGTAGAGCATGGAGATGATGATGTTTGCATCGATTGCTTCGATGGCAGTGATATGGATGTGGATGCAGCCAGTCCGAGCAAAACAGGCACGAAGCAACAGGTAAGCAATCAGCGCTATATGTTATGTCACCTATTAGGGGCGAGCAAATAAATGCTTGATCTAATGGTGCCGGCACGGTGTAAGGAAATCGACGCCAAGCTGTCTAACGAGTCTGGGGCGAGCGTTCATTCCGTCACGAATTTACGAGTGCGTTAGATGAATTTGATTAGGTTTGGAGGCTGTCGGCAACAGGCGAAACCTCAAACCGGTTTTCGGGGCAAGCATTGCCTTCGGGAGTCACACGAGTTGATTCTTTTTCGAATATTTGCATACACTTGAATGGTTACCATTGATATACTAATTACACAATATGAAATTTCTTTGCATTTACAGCTGGGCGTTAGTTTGACCAGCAGCGGCTTTGCCTCGTCGCCCGCATCGACCAACAGTTCCAGCTCGCATGTGAATATGGATGGCGAGCATATCAGCAAAAGTTGGACACCTTATACGCATTCCGATAAATTAGACGGGACGGATTCCATTAAGCACGTGTAGAATTTAGCCACCATTCTAGTATTTAACTTAGGTTTTCGGTTTCCTTAAGATGATGTATGTGCATATTTGCAAGTGCATTTTAGTGTGCTAGTTTGGTTGGGCATCGGCATCGCCGCTTTTGGTTTTATATAGCATTTTATATAGTGTAAATAATATGAAAGCCAAGTGTTGGTTTTTTTTTACTGTGATAGCTTTAAACAACAAAAGATCGATGTATGTATATCCTTTGTATATACCAAACAGCACAAATAGTGCTGATTCTTTTTACAAAAAACTAACATTTTTATGGCGTTATTTATATTGAATTTAAGCAGTTTGTAAGTTACGTTCGCTTAATTTAGTTAACAAGTCACCTCCATGAGGTGCCGAAAATAATTTGATGAATTTATATATGAATTAAAGCAAGTTATAATGAAAGTCGAATAAGAAATTTGCACAACAATTGTAGTTCAAGTGCGTAATCTATGCTAAGAATTGCTGTGATTTTTGTATTGAAGCAGAATTTATGGGCAAACGCATAACAAAGAAAAGCGTCTGTTCAATGAATAAATATCTTAGCCTTAGATCATGTAATTCTACCATTTTAAATGTAATAAACAAATTATTTAAAAAGCACATCCTTCAAATGAAGTATCTGGTGTTGTTCAATGAAAAATTCTAAATTTGAATTTGGCGCACCTCACTACACTGCTTTCTGAACAGAGCTCCACCAGTTAACAGAATTCGCTCCCCCTCTACAACATGTACTCAGTGCTATCGGTAAAACTTCATACTGTTATACAACAGTATTCACGTCTCATTATATCGAAATATATGCCAGTATATTGATAATCATAACGCAAACGTCGTAAATAAATATTTGCGGTTGGTTTTTCTGTTCTTTTTATTAATTGTTATTCAGTATTCATCGCACGCTACTATCGCTAGAGTTCCACCACTATTGCGGATAATCATAATATATACTTTGGATAAACAGGTTGACTGCTATATGTAGAAATTTAATTCATAATTATTTCGGAAATGTCACAATATTTTTCGGCTCAATAACATCCAAAAAGTGTCCAACAACTACAGAAGAGAAGTCACAAAGAGCGTCGAAGGGTAAGCAAAGACATCCCGATAGCAAAACAAAGCTCAACAAGTCGGCAGACATTGCACAAACCGCTCTCACTTTCGATGCCGACGCTGGCGCCGACGCCGACGCCATCAACGACGCCGGCGTTAACAGCGATAACATAAAGGCAGCAAAGCAGCGACTGGGACTTTGACGGCACAGTTTAAAAAAATGGTTAAAGAAAACCGGTCGTGTTTTGTCTGATATCAATTGCTAACTGCACTTTGCTTACGTGGACCAAGCCAAGTGCTGTATCGTCGACAGCGTTAATCTGAACGCCACTTTTATCGCAATCCTTAACGATTATGCACACTTATCAAAGGTTAACAATTTAATAAAAGCCCACAGCGCAAACACACACATACAAATAATAACCTTTGGATTATTATACTATTTCGGTTTTTACAGCTCGCCCGTTGAAAGAAGAATTGATCCGCCCAAAGCCGAGATGAGATTGCTGAACAGCAGAGGTGTCTTCTGGAATTTGGTGAGTAATTGCCAACTATGAGCCTAATCCTGACTAACATTCGCCTTACAGACCAAATGTTCCATCAAAGCAAATCAAACTTCGAATGTTCTTGTCAAGCTGCTGCCTGCCAGCTTTGGCAGCAAAAGTTCTGAGCAGTCGCAAGTGCCACAAAATGGGGCACCAAAGCAGAATCTGTTGAAATACCATGTTTTGCCACTGAATGAAACGCTGGACCGTTTTCTGTGCAGTGTTCAGCCTCTGCTGACGACCGAAGAGTTTCGGCAACAAAGAAAAATAACGGAAGAATTTAGAGACAAAGAAGGCGATGAACTGCAGACATTGCTCGAGGAGGTAGGTAAAAATGAGAATAACTGGCTGGCGGGTCGCTGGCTGAAGGCGGCCTACCTGCAATATCGTGATCCAGTCACCGTCTATGTGAGTCCCGGCATGACATTTCCACCGCAAAAGTTCATAAATGAAAGTGCCTTCGTTAACTATACGGCCAAAGTGATCTTTGGCCTCGGCGAATTTAAAAGCATCGTAGATTCTGGTAAAATACCAGTTGTCAAAATGGGCAAGAATGAGCTAGACAATAGTCAGTTTGGCAAGGTATTTGGAACCTGTCGTATACCACGACGTGGCACGGATGAGATTGTATATAATCCCTGTTCCAAGCATGTGGTGGTCATCTATAAAAATCATGTAAGTCTGTTTACTTGAAAGTGGTTTAATATTCATTAATTATTTATATTTAACCCAATAGTTCTACAAATTGTGCCTATACGACAAGGACGATAAGCTGCTGTCTGCTCCAGCGCTGGCCAAACAGTTGGAGATAATAATGGAAGCGGAAATCGATTTTGGTGTACCCTATGGCATTCTCACCACAGACTCGCGCGACAATTGGGCAGAGGCCTATGGACAACTGTCCGCAATGCCCCGAAATATGGAGGCCATTCAGACAATACAGACTTCGCTGTTCACTGTTTCCTTAGATGAATGCGTTTCATTTAAACCCGATGAACAGGCCAATCAATTGATCCTGTCGCTGATTCATGGTGGAGGTAGCAGAGTGAATAGTGGCAATCGTTGGATGGACAAAACCATTCAACTAGTGGTCAATCCAAATGGAAACGTTGGCTTCACCTACGAGCATTCCCCAGCTGAAGGGCAGCCCATTGCCATGATGATGGATTATGTGGTAAAGAAAATGTAAGCATTAACTTACACCATATATTGCTCCCATGTAATTATCAGTCTATTAAATTCGTTTCACTAAATTCTAGGAGCGAGGACAAAAAGTATGGTGAATGTGGCTCCTCTGAGCCTGTTGAAAAGCCACAAAAGATCAAATTTTGTCCACTCAACGAATGCGTCGGGCAATGGATATTCTATGCTAAACGTAATGTCGATCGCCTTGTTCATGATCTGCAAATGAAAGTGCTAAAATTCGATAGTTATGGCAAGGAGTACATCAAAAATAAGCGCCTAGGGCCAGACAGCTACGTGCAGATGGCCCTTCAGCTGGCGTTTTACAAGTAAAGATCTTTGAAATGTAAGTTCTATTCAAATATGTAATGCTATCAATGTTTTTTTTTTATTAGAATGCACAACGAACCCGCTGCTCAATATGAATCAGCGCACCTGCGTATTTTCGAGAATGGACGCACGGAAACCATACGCTCCTGCTCGAATGAATCGTTAGACTTTTGCCGGGCGATGACCAGCAAAGATGCATCTGTGGAGAAGCGCGCCAAGCTGTTACGCGAGGCAGTCAGTAGTCATCAGGCGTATACTAGACTGGCGCTCCAGGGACGCGGCGTTGACCGTCACCTGTTGGGTCTGAAGTTGATGGCACTGGAAAATAACCTGCCAGTACCCAAGTTCTACTCGTCTGTGGGCTACACCAAGTCCATGCACTTTCGTATGTCCACATCTCAGGTGGCCACAAAGTTCGATGCCTTCATGGGGTACGGTCCAGCCACACCTGATGGCTATGGTTGTTGTTATAATCCTCGCGAATGCGATATTATACTAGCAATCTCTGCATGGAAATCAAATTCGGATACTGACCCCGACAAGTTTGCAAAGGCCCTAACAAAGGCTTTCCTTGAAATGGAGGCGGTTCTTGACAAGGAACCCACGAAGTCCAAGCTGTAGTGACCTTAAAAAAAAAGTATGTTTTACAATGTTTATTAAATTTCGAGTGCAATTAAAGCCCGGCTTGTATTTTAACAAAAACCATGCACATATCAGTCCCCAAACCCAGTAAGTCTCATTCTGTACACATCTAGTTTGCGTTATTTATTACGTCTAGAGTATAAATTTGCTATAATCTTTCGATTCTTCTCCAAATTGTATAATGCGGGCCCTAATCACGACAGAGCGCTTCCTGAGCACAGTAAGTGTGCAGCAGGACAATGCTTAAATGATTCTAATCCGAATTCAGCCCACGCAGTACAACGGCAATTCTCGTAATTACGGCAAACAGAATAACAATGTGCACGCAAGGCCTATAAGGACTCAGCCCAAAAATGAACGGAGCCTCGTTGCAAAACTCTTTTTCTATGTGAAATCATGGGCAAAACAATTTCAATTCCTACCAACTTTAATTTCACCTAAGCATAACGTCAAGCAACAGCAAACGGAGCCTATGAGATTAGCGAACGTCAAGCAACTGCAAACGGAGCCTAAGAGATTGCCCAAAATAAAAAAAAAATCAATTACCAAAAATCAATCAACAAATCGAGTTAGTAAAGCGACCCGAACTCCCAAATTTGTAGATATACAGAGAGCAGAGGCCGATATCTTCTCCCGCCTACAAATACCAACATGTATCTGTGCACCGGCACAAGCTTATCCAGTGAACCCAACAAAAACTGGCCCTGTGGTGCTGCCTTATCTGAAATATCAATTACCCAATTATCCGGTTATACCGCTGCAGCTGACTCTCAATCGTTATTTAAACAGCCTAAAACCGCTTTTCAAGGAGAAGGACCTTGAAAAAGAGCAGATGCTGACACGCGACTTTCTGAACAACAAGGGATGTGAACTGCAAAAGCTGCTTCAGGAAGCCGGACAAGCCGATGACAATTGGCTCACCGAACGCTGGACAAAGGTCACCTACTTGCGACATCGTTCACCGTTAACTGTCTATTCCAGTCCTTGCATAGCGTTTCCTAGACAACAATTTCGTAGTACTTTTGAATTTTTGGACTTCACGGCCAAGGCCATATATGCCATGTGCGAGTTCAATAGTCTGGTGGAGAACAATCAAATACCCGTTTGCAGATTGGGATACTTTGAGCTGGATAACAGTCAACTGCACCAAGTATTTGGCACGGTCCGCACACCGCAACGCGAGAGCGATGTCCTGCAACAGTTCGGATCCAACTATATTGTTGTCATACACAACAATAATGTAAGCTTCCTTGGCGATTCGAAAAAAAAAACGATCCTTATCTTATCTTATACTTATCTCCTATAGTTCTACAAACTACCTGTTTACAGCACGGAGCAAAAAGATGTGTACAACGTATTTCAGATCAGAAAGCAATTGGTGGAACTTATTAATTCAGGGCATGCCAAGGGACCAGCAATTGGCCTGCTCACCCACGACACACGTAACAACTGGGCCGAAGGCCGTGAATTGCTTTGCCGCAAAGATCTGGACGCCTATGCGATTCAGTGCATCGAACAGGCGCTCTTCACAGTCTCCCTGGACGAATATCTTGAGGTACCTGAAGACCAGGAGCGTTCCATGCTGGCTGCTCAGCTTTTGCATGGCGGCGGCTTGCATATAAATAGTGCCAATCGTTGGATGGACAAGACCCTGCAGCTGATTGTCAATCCCAACGGCATGGCCGGTCTGTGCTGTGAGCTTGCGGCCGCGGAACCGTATCCGGCGGCCAGCATTATGGACTATATATTAAAGAACATGTATGTACATATGTAAATTCTATCGTATTATTTATACAGTATTTGCTGAGTCGGTTATCTCTTATGTAATAAGTGTTAACCCGGAATATGGAATGGTCTCCCACACCACGGACCCAGGTGACCTGGTGGAATACATTAGTTTTGAAGAAGTCGACGAGTGCATCGGTTGCTGGTTGACGGCGGCGAAGCATAACATAAAAAAAATCACTAGACGTTTGAAGCTGCATGCATTCCAGTTCGATTGCTACGGCACGAGTCTCATCAATTCCCAAGGCCTTGCACCAGATAGCTTTGTGCAGATGGCACTGCAGCTGGCCTTTTATAGGCAGCACAAGAAGCTGCCCGTACAGCACGAGTCGGCACATTTGCGCATCTTTAAAAGGGGACGCAGCGAAGTCGTACGTTCAACTTCTAAAGAATCTTCGAATTTTGTGCATACCATGGTTTCGGGCAAAGCCACATCTAGCGCTTCCTGGTTGGCAATGCGCGCCGCAGTGGACTCTCATCAGCATCAGACAATGCTGGCGCATCAGGGACGTGGCGTGGATCGCCATTTGTTCGGCCTGGAACAGATGGCAATTGAACAGGGCAAGCCCTTGCCCTACTTTTTTAGCACCGCAGGTTATCAGAGATCGAAAAATTTTGGCATAGTCAGCTCCCACCTTACGACCCCACATGACTGTTTCATGGCCTACGGCCCACTCAACTCGGAGGGCTATGGCTGCTGTTATAATTTGCGCGAGAATGATATAACCTTTGCCATTTCTGGCTGGGATGGAAATCCTGATATTTCGGTCGCGCGTTACTGCACGGCAATTGAATCGGCTCTAACCGAAATGGGGCATCTCAGGAAAAGGCGCAGCTCTAGTTCCACGGCCAAGGATGTCGGTAACGGCATGCAGCACAAGAAATAGTTAAAGTTTAATTTTAATATTTATTAATTGTACCTAAAGTTTGAAATAACTTAAGTGTGGCTCAGGCATAAAATTTAAATACATATATTTTTTATTTTCAGGCGGTTCCTCTAGTCCTTTTTGCAGTGATAGCAGCTGCAAGAGACGGCACTTTTGAAGGTCACATTGCGTATACCCTCAATGCAAAGCACACGGCGTTGTATCTGAAAGGAATAGGGGTTAAATCTAGCCATGCATTCACCTAATTCATTAGGATCAATTTGATACAAGTCCCAGCTCACTCACCTCCTCGGATTTCATCATGTTACAGCACTGACCCACCGACACAACCGGCTTGGGTGGTCTGAACAAACCCGTCAATGCCGTTGGTACCGATGGAACAGCATAGGATTCACAAAAGCCACGACAAGCATTCGTTGTAATCGTAAACTCCACACAATCGGGTATTGAGATTTTACGCGTATTTCCCACCTTATGGCAGCCAGGACGCAACCATGTGTCCTTGCCGGGCAGACTGCTCTCGGCGGCCAGAAACGAGGAGCAGAGTAGCCACAAAACAAATGCCAACAGCGTTATCGAGCTCATCTCGTCTGTGGGCCAATGATGACTGTTGGCCGCTTCCCAACGGACGCTCTGTTTTATTCCGGCCAGCAGAATACTGCGCTTGCGCAAAGAATGAATCTTGTCGTGGGCAATGGGCTGCATTTAATAGGTAGGGAGTCAAGATGGGGGAAAATATTGCTTGCCTAAAATATTCATGCATAAAAACCATGTTTGCATATTCCTATTTTTAATATGGCCCAGAAACGGGAATAACTATCATGATTTATTTTTTTTTTCAGCGAGCGATTTACATACATACGTACATAGATATGTACAGTGACAAAAGAAGCACTTTTTGCATTACATATTCATGTTTAAGCATGTTTACATACATACATACGTATATGCGCAATGGCGCCTCGGCGCAGTAACTGTAACTCTCCTTTTGTTTCGGTGCCCACGCCTATTCGCCAACACTTATCACCCGTTTGATCGCGTTGTTGTTGCATACAAAAAAGAATATCACAAGTATAACAGTAACGTTGCCGAATAGTGATGCTCAGACAGCGCATGTTGACTTGCAATATTTCGTTGAATGATTGCTGAGTAAAGTCCAGTCTTGGACACATTTAAATCGTGAAAACCTGTAGAATGGAACAAAAATGATCAGTGTTTCCGTGATGATACTTAATTCATTGTGGAATGTGCATACATATGTAAATCTGTGTGTTAAAATTATGATTTATTTTGCTCGGTGTGTAAACCAACATATGAGTTATTATTTTGCATGTTCTAAGGCGTTTCATAAATTACATATGGCTTATAACAGCTTATAAAAAGGAATTCATCTGTAAGTAATTGCATAAAATTGTTATATGATAGATTCATCCTATTGACACATAAGATGAAACGGTTCTGTTACTGTAATTCTTCTTCTCGTTACCTACGCACATTCGTCAATGCATATCGCCCTCTTACGTTCGCGTTGTAAAAAAATGTAACAGTAAAGTGATGCCATATTTGGCTCATTGATGTTGAAATAAATCAACTTCTCAATCGTGGATCGTGAAAGTCAATAGAATCGAAAAAATGAAATATTTTCTTGATATTCAATTCTTTGTAGATAAAGATCGCATATGTATGTATATGTACATATGCATGAGCATATGTAAATCTGTGCGTTAAAATTATTTTATAATTTATTTTGTTCGCTGGGTTAGACCAAAAACAATAAAACAAGTGTTTATATTGTGTTTGTTTAGACAATATGTGAATATTATAAGCTGCAAAGCAGTTTCCAATTAGCGAGGTGCTGGCCTGTCGTTGGCCCAAGCTGTGAACTATGCGTGGCTCTCGTTCCGCTTGGCAGAGGCGGCGCGGAGTTCTTTGCGCAAAGATTCACGCAGCACACGGGCTGGGATGTTGGAATGTTGAATGTAGTAAGTCCAGATGCGCTCCATTCGCACCGAGAATAACATTTCAGACCTTGGCTAGAGCAGGCGCTTTCGGAGTTAAAGATGAGACAAGAATATCGCTTGTGCGACCGTTTGGCGAGGAGGACTGATGCTGACTTGGGACAATTGCCAAAAACGATTTATTAACGACGGCGGAAAGTAAAGCAAGCTAAGGACAATTACACGTATTTCTGCACAGGCAATTCCAATAAGCGCAATGCCTCTGTATGTAAGTATAAAGAAACAGAAAAGTTAAACGCAGAAGAAAGTTTATTCGTCCAAGGATAGCTTACGCATTTTGCTGTTTATTTTCGTCCAAAACTGTATATTAATCAAAAATCAGACATGTTTACCAAGGCCAACCGTTCTTGGAGTCTTCGATATAGCAAGATGTTTCTGTTTTTGCGCTAAGTTAACAATTTTTGGGATTTAATGTATAAACATCATTCGGATGTTTAGAAATCATAACACATTAAAATGATTCTCTTTGCGCCATACGTCTGGAAAGCTCGTGCTTAGTTCAGAATGCCAAGGCATTCTTAACATTTGAAACTCGGCCCATACCTTTGCCTGGCATATGGTACTCTTCTACGGGGCAAGAAATTGTGGAAAGCAAGAAGCGCGGGTAAGCGAATCGGTGTTAGGGCCATGGGTAAGAGTTAAAAGGTGTCGCCCGTAGAAATGAACCTGCTTAGAGTGCGTTCAGTTTTTAGTTCTCACTTAGTAGTCCCATTTCGTGCGTTACGAGAACTGTCTCGTTGTTGTTGATTAATTATCGAACATTATTTCTGTTCCTATTGTTAAATACGGAGAGATCTCTCCCTAAAAACAGCCCACAAAAAATACAAAATATCAACAAAACGCGTTTCGCTTGGTAGGAACCATTCTCTATTATTGGCGCATCGATATGCAATTAATGAATATACATTTCAAATTGTTTTTACCCTAATAAATATCAACCGATTTAGACAAGGACCAGGATTTCAGACCCAACCGAGAAAAAATCGCTGGCTCGCTTACGCTATGAATCGGCAAAACGGTAATCATTTACATGGCATGAATGAGGGCCAACTGGAACTGGCACCGATAGAAATGGTGGACGTGGACATGGACGGAAGTTTTCAAGGGGATGAACTTGATAACAGTCCCACACAGAAGCCCTCCACAAAATCTCTATCACCGATTGTCAGCGACCATGCTCTCAACGTGCTCAACGAACTGCGCGAAGCGAATCTTCTGTGCGATGCGCAGATCTCGGTGGGCGAGCAGTCTTTCAATGTGCATCGTGCCATCATGTGTTCCTGCAGCTCATATTTTCGGTGAGTTTCCCTAGTGCATTTGCCGCTATACAATCAATTTAATCCACAACGATGGCGCTGCACAATATTTTCTTTCTTTTGTTTTGTCGTGCTCCTGTTTCCCGGCAGCGCACAGTTTACGGGGTTCAACAGCCGTGCCGGAACGGGGAATGACGAGAGCCGTGTCGTGCATATACCGGGCATTAGTGCGTCCATCATGAACTGTGTCATACAGTACGCCTACCTGCGCAAGACTAACATCAGCGACGACAACGTCCACGAGCTGCTTATTTGTGCGGATTATGTGGGAATGGTGGGGCTGGTCAAACAGTGCAAGGAATATCTCAGTCGTACACTAAGTCCGGAGAACTGTGTCAGCATCATGGGGTTTGCGCGGTCAGTATGAGTGTTGAGACCGCTTTCCGCCCTCGCTGTTTCGCGTTCATTCGTTAATCTCGCATCTCAATTGTTGTTGTTTTTTGCATTGAAATAGCTATAATCTGCTTTTAATTGACTTGAATTTGATTGCAGCTTTCGGTTTCTCGAGGATTTGTATCAGAAGGCGCGCAATTATACGCTTAGGTACTTTACAGATGTGGCCGCCCGAAATACGGACATACTGGACTTAAACATTAAGGACTTTTACAGCATTATTAGTGATGATGAGCTAAATACACGTGAGGAGGATTACGTATGGAAGCTGTGCGTCAAATGGATTGACCGAGATCCAGAAAATCGAAAGCAGCATGTGGCGCATCTGATGACGGGCGTGCGCCTTGGTCTGATGACCCCCAAGGTACGAAATGTGGGAAACTAATCGGTTAATCGATATATATATATATATGTACATAAATCCTTCAGTGCTTCATGGAGGAGGTCAAGGAGCATCCCTATGTCATTCAATGCGAGGCTGCCAAACCGCTGATAGTCGATACCTTTAAATTCATGTATGATCTGGATTTTCTTAACCCACAAGCCGAAGAGGTAATGCTAACACCCTCTGCTCTGCAGCAGCAACTTATACGTGCCATTTGATTTGCCCTTTCAACCCAAGCTAACCACACCGCCGTTGGCGATGCCGCGACTACCACATGAGGTCATCTTCGCCATTGGTGGCTGGAGTGGTGGCACATCGAAGGGTTGCATCGAGACCTACGACACGCGCGCCGATCGCTGGGTAAACATCAATGCCGAGGATCCAGCTGGACCGCGCGCTTACCATGGCACCGCCGTTCTTGGCTTTAAAATTTATTCCATAGGTGGCTACGATGGCGTCGAATACTTCAATACCTGTCGCGTCTTTGATGCCGTCAAGAAGAAGTGGAACGAGATTGCGCCAATGCACTGCCGTCGCTGCTATGTCAGCGTGGCGGAACTGAATGGCATGATCTATGCAATTGGCGGCTATGATGGACACAATCGCCTAAACACCGTGGAGCGCTACAACCCAAAGACCAATCAGTGGTCCATCATTCCACCCATGAATATGCAGCGGTCCGATGCCAGCGCTTGCACGCTGCACGGCCGCATCTATGCAACGGGTGGCTTTAATGGTCAGGAATGTTTGGATAGTGCCGAGTATTATGATCCACTGACCAATGTCTGGACACGAATACCAAATATGAATCATCGTCGCTCTGGCGTCAGCTGTGTGGCGTTCAGGGATCAGCTGTATGTTATTGGCGGCTTCAATGGCACATCCAGGCTGTCTACCGGCGAAAGATTTGATCCGGAATCTCAATCTTGGCACTTTATACGGCAAATGAATCACTCGCGCAGCAACTTTGGCCTGGAGATAATCGATGACATGATCTTCGCCATTGGCGGCTTCAATGGCGTCTCCACCATCTCGCACACCGAATGTTATGTGGCCGAGACAGACGAGTGGATGGAGGCAACGGACATGAATATTGTACGCTCGGCGCTATCGGCTAACAATGTGGCCGGACTGCCCAACAAACGCGACTATATACATAAGGAACGTGATCGTCTTATGGAGGAGCGACGTCAACGTTTAATGGCCACGGCAATGGCTCGCGAAGATGTTGGCAACACGAATCGCTCACAATCGCTGGTTGACAACAATGATCCGGCCCTGGATGATCTGGATGAAGAGAGTCCCAACGAGGATGTCGATGGTGAGGAGCTGCAGTTGCCGCAGCAGGTGGCACTACCACTACCAGCGCCTGGCGGCATACCGCCTGCAGCCGCAGCTGCTGCTGTTGATGCAGCCGTTTTGCCCGCCGTTCACCTCAATCGCCAGGCTGAGGATCGCGGCCCAGACAATAATCGGCGCTTTCGGGTGCAGCTGCGTAATCAGCGCTATGGCTCGCATCATGAAATACGTCGTCGCTCGTAGGCGTCATCGTCGTAACCGGCGTTCACTCGCAACTCCCCCTCAACCGGCACTGACCCCCAGACATTAACGGAGATTGCCAAACAATGTTTGGCGACGAATACAATAGAGGATGCGTTAGCGTGGGCAAAGGTATTCTGGTGCAGAAATTGGCAACGTGGCCCACGTCCATAGAAACCGTTTTTTTTTATTTACCTTTCGATAACGCACACAATTCTTGGCAAGTAACAAAAATTATTGCATAGCATGAGGCGCAACAAGACTGCTGCCGTATCAATTTTTTTGACATTTGATAAAGAAAATTCCGTTATCAAAATTTTCATGGTATTACAAAATTCTTTGCATCATACACAATAAAATGCAGAATATTAATAGTACTAAATGAAGTTTATATAATTGTCTTTAGAGTACTTTAAATTTAAATTTAAATTGTAACGCACAATGCTCCAGTTGGATCCAATATGCAAAACTCATACAATTACAAAGTTTATTTTTAGGTTAACAACCGCATTGCCTTAGAGGCAACCGATGCGATGCGCAGACGCCACGACCACAACCAGCAGCAGCAACAGAACTTGCCTATAAATATGAAGAAATGCCGAAAGATTCCAACACAACGCAACCGACTGCGACGCGAACAGCACGCATTAGACAGCAAAGGGAACACGGAGGAAGCTTAGAAATGCTCGCAGCGTTGTAAGTGCCGATAAAGGCGTTCAATTTAAAGGTCGCTCTAATTCAAAAATGTTATACATTTCTTTTTCGCCAGACTGTGTTTGGTTTTTTTGGCATCGCCGCTGCTGCATATGGCTAGCGCCCAATTGGTTGACCTGCATCCGGTTTATAGTGGACCCACTGTGGCACCTCTTGGCTGTCATCGTCGCTTGTACACGTACAGGGTGACCCAGTCAGATTTGCAGGGTCGCGAATGCTGGGATTTTGTGAGCGTTTGGAGCTGTTGGGGTCGCTGTGATTCCAGCGAGATCTCCGACTGGAAATTTCCCTACAAGCGCTCGTTTCATCCCGTGTGTGTACATGCGCATCGTCAGCCGTCGGTGGCCGTACTGAAAAACTGTCATCCTGAGGCTGATGATAACATTCGTAAATATAGTTACATGGAGGCCATAAACTGCCACTGTCATACATGCTCCACGGAGGACACCAGCTGCGAGGCACCAGCCAACAATGGCCTAGACGAACGCAAGAGCATTAAGGTGTTAGCGTTATCTAACGATGATTCTGGTGCCCTCGATTATTAGGCGGTGACTTTCGTGTAGTACAGTTTGGTGGCGCGTTTCTAACAATAAAGCTTTGCATTTTATGGTAAGTTGCATCTAAAGCAAACAATTTTATTTGTTCGATTTACATGATTTTGTATTGCGCGTGTTCGTTAGCAACAAGAATTTTGGTATGGTTGCCTGATGACGATTTGAACAGAGAGTTTAAACTAAAAAGGAAATTCTTAGTGTCCAGATAAATCTAAATATATATAATATATATATATATATATATATATGTATGTATGTATTTATAATATAAAACAAAACTATATATTTGACGGTTAAGCGCATCAATGCGACTACTACACACACACAAGTGTATGACAGCCACTGGCCACAGCTGGTTAGAAGCTATAGCGTTTCACACTTAAAGCTATGCCGTCTCACCTACAGAAATTTTGGACTTGAGTTTGTGTTGTTGCTCTCTTGCGCCAGCAGGTATAGGCAATATAGCGACGATATGCCTAAACCAATAGCACCACCCAGGGCACATTTTCGCAGGCCAGCTAATATGAAATATAAAAAAAAAAAACATTAGTATACAAGTTTATAACGTTTATGTGGGAGTGAGCTCACCTGTTGATTTGTAGAGTAGTCCCGTGGCAGAACCGGCTATTATGGTATTTACATTGTCGTCCTGATCACGAACATACTGCAACAACACTCCACACGCCGAGTACAGTACAGCCAACGTGCCTAAGGTATTTGCCGTACCGGAGCCCTGCTTCATGACGTGATTAATTAATCTGTAAAAAAGATGCACATCAATGTGTAGAAACAAAAGCGATACAATTTAATGTACGCCCCATACGCTTAGATATCTGAAGCATATGGTATCCAGATAGCCTCTTGAATCTCTGTTGCCTACTTACTGGGTGCGACGCAGCTTCCCCGTCTGATTGAGCGCGTTAGTAACTTTAATGCCATTGTAGACGCCCGCCAGGCCACCAATGCCACCACCGATCATTACAGATGTGCCGATCTGCGAGAAAGCCAACTCGAAACGTCCACGCTGCTTGTTGGCGCCCTCGGGAAATATGAACTCTGGCTGCGCTTGCTGCAGGAATCGTGAATCATAGTTGAGGTATGGTGAGACTGGAGCACTGCTAAATGTGCTCGTTGCCGGTGTGTAGTTTGTGGTTGCTGTTGGCTGTGGCTCGTCGACTGCAATTTAAATATAAAAATAATGTAAAAAGCCCTAGATTTCATTCAAAAACTCCCCATGTAACAGCTAGTCACATTGCGTAATGTGTATGGACATGCGGGGTGTTGCTTACCGGTTGGTGGGGGCGCTAATGAAAATGGTTTCCTTAAGTAGTCGTCACTCATTTTGGAATTTAATCGCTTGCCTTGCCAAGGTTAGTTACTAATTTATGATCAATCAGATGCCAATTTAATTGAAGCTTACAACACAAATGGGAAACGAATGCGTTTCCCGTGCTCTGCTTATGTTTCTAACTTTTTCTAACTTGTACTCTTGTCAGCGTGACATTTGTATCCCACGTGTGTTGTTAAACACACTAGGAGAATGTTTTTAACAACACTTACATTATATTCAGTTTGCCAGGGCCAGTAAGTTGAAACCGAACAGCTGTTAAGCAATCAGCTGTTACTTAAAGCTTTGCAACACTTAAACAGAGTTTATATCGTTATCGGTCTGAGCGCGTATTTTGCAGCACTACGGCTGTGGTTTTCGTTCCGTGCGGTTGTGTTTTGGTAGTTGGTATTATCGTTGGTTGTCCATTATCCCTAATTGAAATAGAGAAAATTAATAATAAGTTGTGCGGCCAGCAAACGAAGCGAGTCTATGCCGAGGACAATTAATTAAAACGAAAACAGTCCTCTAAATCTGAAGAGTGTCATTGCCGTGTGTTATCGTTGCTGCGGGTTTTGGTGTGGGAGTAGGAGCCGAGGAGTGGGTGCAAAAGTAACCGGCATTTAAAGTGTATTTGTATTTACTTTGGCTACCCGAGCCTGTACTCCCTTAGTCCTCATCAATGTCGTCAACCGAGGTAAAACTGTCGCGTCTGCTGGGACTAGCGCAAAAGTTTAATAATTTCTACTTGACAGGTGAGTAACACAGCTTAAATCATCAGCGTCTTTATTGTTGTTATTTTGGGGTTGGCTATGTTGCCGTTCGCCTTTTGGCCATGAAAATGGGATTGGCAGCCACTGACCCTGTATACACACACTACACACGCTAACTCACATTGTGGGCGACCTGGGCGCCAATATAATGGGTGCAGCGCATACCGTTTACTGCAATTGCAGCAAAGAGCGAGAGCAAGAGAGTGCGAATTATCGATTAGTTTGTTTACTTGTATGTAAGCGCTTGTGTTTGTGTGTGTGTGTGTGTGTGTGTTTGTGCGTGTGTGTGTGTGTGTGTGTGTGTGCAGCTGCTGCTGCTGCTGACGTCGCTACCAAATGTCTCATTGCCATTTCGTTTCTACAGCATCCAATCGGCTCTGCATTGACATTGAAACTAATTTCCTTTTTGGCTATTTTTGTGACTAATATTTGTGTAAAATAGTCGCAAACTTTGTCTTGCCATGCCAAGCATGTTATCGATCTACACAGTGCAAACCGATAAGTTCACCTGTTGCGCTCGCTAGTAATCCGATGCGCGCTGATTTATATTGTTGTTTACCACGCTGCTGTCCAGCCTTTCGCAGTAATAAGCGCTGGCTCATCCAACAGCTGTGCCCTATCGCATTTCAATGCACAATTCCTTAAACATGAATTGCAATTAAACAAAATGTAATGCTAAATAAACAAGCGACTCTTATGCAAGATCATTTTTATCAAGCAATCGTTTGTTGTTTATTAATACAAATACATTTAAGTATGCTAACTTAGTCACTAAATATGTACAAATGTGAATTTCTGATCAGTAGACATACATACATATACATATATATATATATGTGTGTGTGTGTGTGCATACATTTTGTTGTTCATAATTAAGAGCTTTGCGCATCGACTCAATTTTACAAATTATTTGTCGCTTGTTGTTGCTGTTGTTACAAGATTTTTATCGTATCACCTTGAGGGCAACTTTTGGCATTTTCGGCGACAACAACAACATGCAGCAACAGCTGAAACATCTCACAAACACACACAGACACACAGGCACACAGGCACACTGTATAAAATCAGATATTGTATGTATAAATTTAGAGATAGATCTTTATGGCTTGATTAAGTGCAAAAAAGTGGCACATATGTTCGCTTAATTGGGCTGCAACTTATCTCTTTTCCGCAATCTTCCTCTCGCTCTCTCTCTTTCTCTCTCTCTCGCTCTCTCTATCTATCTATCGCTATTAACCACTCTTTGGCTCTCTATCTCCGCTGATAAGCGGCATGCGCTATTTGACAAGCTATTTGTTTTGCTTCCAGCTATTTCAAGTGTATTGCTTTGAATTTTGAAACAAATTTGAATTCAATGTATTGGGCAATTTATTTTGTTATACCCTGTAAAAAGTGGGTATATGTGCTGCTTACAAATTTAATACGTAGCTATTCTACGTAACGAGATTCTTTTACCTGATTGGCATCTGATTGGCATTGTATTCCAATAAGTGAAGATCTCAAAATTAATGCTGGCTTGTCAGATTCCTTTATTTTGCTTTAAATACTTTTCGTATTGCAAGTTGTTTATCTTTGAATCAAGAGTCGAATTGGTATTCCATGTTTATGTTTTGCTCGTTTGAATAATGACGCAATAATTGAGTTTGCCAATTTAAAAGATCTTCGCTGTTTGCCAACCGGCTTAAATGTTATTTTCAAGGCATGTTTTGATCAAATATTGTCAGAATTGTATTTATTATGATGAGTACTGGCGAACTAGAGTTAGATAAATTCTGACAAAGAACGTGGACAGATATCAAGCCTCCCTTTTTTGAAACATGGCCAACAAGACAGAAAACTTGCAGGACTTTTATCACCTATTCCTATCTGAAAAAAAAAGAAATAAGCCAATTCTCATAAAAAGTTTAAATTGATTATTTCACACTATTTTGCATGAATTTAATAGGCAGCACTTTAACTACTTTAACTAATTAACTACTTATTATTCTTATTAGCCATTTTGACATATCTAATCAGAGTGTGTGTTCGCCCTGAGTTCAGAATAAACTTTAATATTTTGCACGCCAAAAATCAATTGAAGCTTGAACAAATTTCAACCGGAAATAAGTATTAAGCATTAAAAGCATGCTTATCATAATTATATAGTAATAAAAATATCAATGTCTAAGCGATAAGAAAGTTTCAGTTCGGACTATTAAAAAAAAAATTGAATTTCTACTGTTTGACCTAGGCCTACAAATCAACATCTTTGAAGCAAATTTCTGTAGGTCCCCGTACATAAATATTTATTCTTATAATTGCTATAAATTATAAAAACTTATCAGAATTAAATGTGGTTCCCTTTGTTATTATATTATGACTTTGTGCTCCAATTTTAGATCATATAATCTGTGTCAGTAACACTTCTAACAATGTGAGTCAATAATAATCGGAAAGATTTTGTGAAATAATCGTATCATACACAATGCTTGGATCCTATATATCTATCAATAAGGATATAACGTGTATCTTACAGACTCTTTTTGTACGCTTAAGATACTTTTGTGTCACACTTATTTGTATGAATCTGTTTAGCACAGAATCTTACTTGCATTGCAAAGAAATGTTTGAATTTTGTCATATAGGTATTCAAGCTAGAAGTAAACTTAAGGGTCCTAGATAGCTTCGAAGTAAACAATATTTATATGCAAGCTACATAGAAAACCGACAAACAGATATTCCGGTCTTTTCTGTTGGCCACAATACAATTACGCTGTTGGCTGCGTCAGGAATATATCAATTACAAATTGCTTTCAAGCTAATTAACGTTAATTGTGTCACAGGTTTTCATAAAGGCGACATACGTCCATTTCTGGTTGAGGGACAACAAGTTGGGCTCATTAAATCGGATGTCCTCAAGCAGCTGCACAAGTACCCCGAAGTGTTTTGTATACGTGACTGTGAATATACCAAGCAGGTGAGTAATAGCACAAATAGCCGCTATGTAATCATCTTTAACCCTATTGTTAATATTTTGACAGGGTCTCGTCGAGCTAAATCCGGCATTCCGAGACTACAACGAGCGCACGGCACAACTGGAGAAGGTATTACGCGAACTGCGCAGCGATGGTTTGTTCTCAGCCTTGCAGGGATGGCGGGACGAGTGCTTTGAGGTCAAGTCCGAGCACAAGGCCCTGCTGAAGATGGAGCGAGCGGCGACACCGCTGTTTGGGGTCCGCAAATATGGTGTGGACATCAATGGTTATGTGAGGCATCCACAACACGGTCTGTGCATTTGGCTGCAGCAGCGCTCGAACACTAAAGAAACCTGGCCTGGCAAATGGGATAATATGGTGGGTGGTGGTCTTTCCGTTGGATATGGCATAATGGAGACGGCCATCAAGGAGGCCGCCGAGGAAGCATCCATTCCAAAAGATCTCGTCAAAAATTTGGTTTCAGCGGGCTGTGTCTCGTTCTTTTTTGAGAGCGATCAGGGCCTGTTTCCCAATACTGAATATGTATTTGATTTGGAACTGCCGGTAGACTTTGTGCCTCATAATGCGGATGGCGAGGTGCAGGCTTTCGAGCTGCTGCCAGCCAAAGAGTGTGTGGAGCGCGTATTTACGCCAGATTTCAAGACGACATCGGCGCCAGTTGTTATCGATTTCTTGATTCGACACGGCCACATTACAGCTGAGAAAGGTACGTTTGGGTTTTGCAGTATTGTATCACAAGCTTGGCATCATTGAATTGTACATCTTTTAGAGCTAAACTTTACGCAGATTGTGGAGCTACTTCATGTGCCGCTGCAGTCATTGTACACGTACAAAACACGCCTGGAGCAGAAGCTGCAGCAACATCAGGCGTCACTGCCCAATGACGATAACAACTGCAACTGCACCAGTTTACCCAGCAGTCCGCTGGAAAATGGGCACAACAAAAAGGAGGCAGCTTAGGCTGCAAATAGCACCGGATAATGGACAACGAATCGAGTGTTTAGCATGACCATTGCATTAAGAAGCTGTGGACTTGTTGGAGAGACTGCTATTGTAGTGGGATTTATGAAATCCATAAACAACAGCCAATATATAATATAATAACGCAAAACAAAATAATTAAGAAAAAGAAAAAAAAAACAAAAAAAACAACCAATCAATCAACCAAACGAAACGAAGCAAGTATAACCTATTAAACTAAATTATTAATTAATATATGTAATGGCAACACTTAATGTTAAATTTTATGTTTACATCGATGTGTGCAAGTCAAAGTGTTTGTGCTGTTTATATATATATATTTATATATATATTGGTATAAGCTTATATGGGTTACATATATATAAATATATTTATGAAATTATTTACAATATTTATTATATATACGTACCACATGCATAAGCATAAGCTAAATATACATATACACATATAACCTACTATATATTTGACAAAGCAGCGCGCATATAACTTAATAGTTTTGTGCTTTGATATTCCAATCATGTAATAATTGCAAACAAAATGACGACACATTCTTAGACTTTTTGTGAAGAAATTAAAACTAGAGATCAAAAACGGACAAGTTATATAAACATATATGCATATGTAACACATTTATATATGATAGTTAAAATATAAATTATATGTAACGAGATATTAAAATGACATTTACTATTATGTGTGTGTGTACCAAAGTGCTCAAACTTAAGCAAAAATGTAATATTAATTAGTTTTCTGTTGAATTTGTAAAACTTTTTTAACTTAATAAAATGAAATACTTAAACGACGTTTAATTCAATTTATCGCATCAAAGAGAACCGCGCTTTCTATCGAAATAGCAACTCTGCTGCCAGGGTTACGCAAACCACGCAAAATCATGAGCAGCCCTGATAAAACGTCAAATCATAATGAGTGTGGCAACGCCAAGCGGGTAGCCATCTTTCTTTCTTTCCCCAACTTCACGACCGCGTGGACGTCAATACGTAAAAGGTAAGCGAATATTTTGAACAAATTGCATTAAAATGCAATCGAATGCAGTTGAAACGCGCGTCAAAATGTGGTAACGTTTGCCCTGCATATGTACGTTGGTTCAGATGTTGCTAAACGTGTTTGTTTTTTGCAGGGAACCACAGCCAACAAAATGACCAACTCGAAGGGTTATCGTCGCGGCACCAGGGACATGTTCTCTCGCCCATTCCGTAAGCATGGTGTCATTCCCCTGTCCACATACATGCGCGTCTTCAAGAACGGCGACATTGTTGACATCAAGGGACACGGTGCTGTGCAGAAGGGTATGCCCTACAAGGCATACCACGGCAAAACTGGCCGCATCTTCAATGTCACACAACATGCCGTTGGTGTCATTGTAAACAAACGTGTGCGCGGCAAGGTTCTAGCCAAGCGCATCAACGTGCGCATCGAGCATGTGCATCACTCCAAGTGCCGTGAGGATTTCCTGCGCCGTGTTAAGGAGAACGAACGTCTGCTCAAGGATGCCAAGGAAAAGGGTAAATGGGTTACCCTAAAACGTCAGCCCGAGCAGCCAAAGAAGGCGCATTTCGTCAAGAAATTGGAAGAGCCCATCGCCCTGGCGCCAATTCCATATGAATTCGTTGCCTAAGCTTAATGAGGAAAGATGAGTTTGTTTACGATTTGTAACTGTGTAGATTGGTCGATTCTAAACTAAGTTTCAAATAGAATTGATTTTCTATATGATTGCTGTAAACAATCATTTGGCTGTGTTTTTTGTACAATCGGGGTGAATTTTACTGAAGGAATCGGCGAACCGGGTGAAGCAGCAAAGAGAACAGCTGTGATCGCGATGCTTCTTCTTGCTAGTTATTGAGACGCACATGTTTATCGGAAAAAAGTGTGAAATGAAAAATGGAAAATTTTGCAAAAGTTAAAATTGTCAACAGCTGTAACACTTGCGGCAAGTGCTTCTCCAAACCAGCACTTCTGCGTCGCCATCTGGTTGTGCACAGCATAGAGAAAGCATTTCCAGTAAGTCTTGCCATGTGCTCGGAAGCCCAGCTTGATTTTTAAATGAGTGTAATATATATTTGCAGTGCGACAGCTGCTCCAGTCGGTTCTCACAGAAAAGCTCACTGCAGCGTCACATACGCAATAAACACGATGCAGCAAAGGGAAGCGATGATTCCCAGGTGGCGCAACTTGCGCTGGCTGCTTTAAAACTTCTACAAACCAGCCACACAACAGACAATATAACTATAGGCCAACATATACCAGGCGCTCCGCAGGAGCAAGCAAATATTCAAGCTACGCTTGAGGAGAAAGCAGCTTCCGATGTGGTACTGCTCAGGGATAGGCTCAACCCAAATGGTGTCGGTCACATGCTGACCACGCAGCGCATACTGCGACAGAAGCCGAGTAGATGCTACTATGTATGTGAATATTGTGCCAAGGAGTTCAGTAAAAGCTACGACCTCATAAGGTAAGTTTAGAATTTAAGAACTGTCTGTGTTTTAGACATAAGCAACAAATACTTGCTGCTCGCCAGGCATCGTCGCTCGCACACCAAAGAAACACCATACCAATGCAGCCGCTGTCTGAAGCGTTTTGCCACCCAGACCAAGCTAAATGAGCATTACAAACGCTTGCATTGTACACTGAAAAAGCACGCCTGCAGCGAGTGCACCACCAGTTACGGCTCCAAAAATCGGTTGCACAAACACCTGGCTCAAGCACACCCGGATTTGGTTTACAGTTGCGTTCAGTGTAAACGAACCTTCCAATCGAAATCTGCCCGTGATGCACACGAGAAACATGAAGCCGATGCACAGGTGGCTCAACTCATACAGCTGGTGCCGCAGCCAGTTCTGACACAGCGCAGCTACAAGTGCGTTTACTGTGAAAAGCAATTCAAACGCAAGTTCAATTGTCGCACCCACATGCTGTTGCATTTAAGACGATTACTGGACGCGAACCAACTGAAACATAGTTGCCTGCAATGTGGCAAAAACTTTAAGAAACCCAACGATTTGGCGCGTCATCTGCTAACACACTCCAAGCTCAAGTTACACGTTTGTCAAGTGTGCCAAAAACACTTTACTCTTAAATCCACTTTGGTCAGGCATATGGAGACGCACCAGCCTCAGCGTGGCACAGTCAATTGCCAGGTGTGCGGAAAGTGCTATGCCTCCAAAACGTCGCTGCAGTTGCATCTGCGGTTGCACACCGGCGAACGACCCTTTAAATGTGAAATTTGCAGTGAAACGTTTCGAACCTCGGGCCACCGACTTGACCATATGCGCGCCGAGCGGCACAAGAATGCCTCCGCCAATTCACTTATCTTATGAGCTTTAGTAATATAAGTCTATATTTCATAAATATCAATTACTATTACATCTACGTCCCCACATTTTATTGGTTAAACCCAGGCGAAGCTCCATAGTAAAACTGTTTGTCAAATTGCTGACTCTTGGACAGATCGCTTAGCTTCTGTCGCTTATCCGCCAGTATGAAATCATCCTCTTCAATCATTTCCGAATCGCCACGTTTGCGACGCATAGTCTCCGCTATTACACAATCCGCTGTCTCCTCCAGTTCATGCACCTTATAGACTAGATAACTCGGCTCTATAAATTTGTTTGAACTGGAAAGAAAAATCAGAATTAAAGCCGATCATATATAGTAACTGATTTTAAGACTTACAGTGGTAGAATGTATGGATCAAAAGGGAAGAAAGTTTCCAGTGTTTCCTCCGGCATCAGTTTGTCATGACCATAGATGGTGGCCAGCTTGCGACGTGCATTACGCTCCAGCACAGTGTGACAATACGCCAATTGGTGGGTACGTGTGACGCCCGCAAATGCCGTGGCCACCGGTGGAAGGCAGTAGCGTAACGGATTAAAGTGGCACATGGCCAGCCGTGACAGCTGCAGTGTATTCAGCAAAGCCAAATCTAGGAAGCAAGACATATAAAGATAAGTAAAATCGCAGGAAGCGCTTGCATTTACAATTGCATACTCTTTTGATTGATTGTCAAATCTCGCGCCCGAAACGCGATTAAATAAAAGATGGCCTGGCAAACGGAGAAGAAAACCATGTTCGCTTTGAGCGAACAATTTTTGCTGCTAAACTCATCCGAGTCGTTTATGTAGTTGTTTGCCCAGTTGCTCAACTCCTTAAGGTAATAGGTGATTGTGCTGGAATGAATTAAAAACTTTAGTTCGGTTCTCACAACTAAATCTAAAGCAAACTTACCCCAGAGGCACAAATTTGGCACGTGCCAAAAAACTAGCTATGTAGCTAACAGCTGCGTGGCGAATGATAGAGGAAACATTGGGATTCTGCACCTTATGCCATAAAGCACTGAGAAAGATCTCAGTATATGCTGGGCGAATGCTGCACGCATAAAAGATGACGAACTGAACGTGGTGAGTGTTATGGCTGGGCAGCAAAACCTCTTCGAATATGTGGACAAGCGTCTTAAAGAAGCGACTTTTGGCTATGCGCTGATCATCGGTGCAATCGGGCTTCGGGCGGCATTTTTCATCCAGGAATTTAAAAAGCTTCAGTAGGCATATGTCCAGCATGTGGCCTATAGGATGTTCTAGAGATTGTGGCGGTTTTGGCGGTGCGTTTATATCATCCATTTGAAAAATTGCTTGCTCTTCCATTTTATCATCTTCGTCATCGGTGTCCTCCTTAAGCGCTTCGATTTCATCTCGTGGTGCATTTACGTCCAGTACCAGCAACCTATTAAAGATTTAAAAATAAGTAAATTGCGTGCTTAAGTAATAATTTAAAATGATAACTTACTTCTGCAGAACCAGCTGCACTAACAACTCTTCGAATACCGGCTTGTATTCCATGAGCCACAGTACATTGTGCAAATAGCCAGCCGTGACATGAGCTGGCTTTTTAAAGTATGGAAACTTAGAGGCGATCGTATCGATGACCACATCAAAGCTCATGGGCACAGCGGTGAGAATGCGATTGAGTAAACTGTGAACAGTTTCCAATTCAGCTCGTACACGTTCCGAAGGGCAACCATTGAGCCATTCCGCCGATTCTTGATCATTAGGTATCCAATTTAAAATTAATTTGCCAATGCCAATATGTATATACGAATTGTGGGCAATCATAACATCGACGCTGAATTCGGTATATGCCTGAATGGCGTCCGAGCTGTACTTCTTCCAGTTAAGTGAGAGTAGTGCCTCAACTAGATTGGCAAATTCCGGTGTCAGGCTGTGCACGATTTTGCGCGCATCCTTCATGATTTGAACAACCTCATCATCCTGTAAATGAAAACATTTATAGAAAAAGCATATGCATATGTATATAATGTTATTTACTTACACTAAGATCAGCCTCGCACAGAAAGTATGTGAACTCCTGAATCAGATGGAAGTTATTTTCCTCTAAAGCGACACGCACCGATTCAACGATGCCCTTCTCCTTGGGCGTTACAAAGCGCACCTTGTTAAGGGCCGCTGTCTTGACGCGCTCACGATCTGCGCTGGAAAAGGACTTCAATATGGACGTATTGGTCGTTTTGCTGCTGTAGACAGACATTGCGCGAAACACTAACGTATCTAAATTTAAAAGAGTATTTCCTAATAATACGCAATTACACGTTCGACAAAGGCCAAATTAACTATGTATATAGTTAACTGCGCTTATTTGCCGAGTTTAACCTGTATTTCTACGTTTTATAAATTAAACAGCAACCAAAATACTCTACGAACAATGTGTTAATGGAAACTGGCATTATAGTTAGCTATTTTATTTATTTTCAAAACTATTCTGCTAACGTACGTCTGCAGCTGAAATCAAAACACGTGTGGCAGATCCAGTGTGACCAAATTTTGCTTATGTTTGCGATTATTACCATAGTGTCATTCACAACGAAACGGCAACTGTACAAGTCAACGCCGAATGAGCAGCACGTTTTTGTTTTACGTGCTAAAAAACCAGACAGAATGGCTTCGTTATTTACGTTGGACACAAATGGCGACCAGCAATTGTTCAGTGCAGATAATATACAGTACTCCGCTCCATTGTACAATGGCATTTTTGAAGATCGTCAACAGGAGGACAGCGAAGAAGACGATGACCAGGAAGATGGTGAAATGGAATTATTTGGCGTCAAGATAAGCTGCAAGGATGTTAGCAAAGTAGTCGCCGCTGCCGCCACACAGGAGACGGCAAAACGAGTGTCATCCGGGGTGGCGATACAGCTGAATGAAGTTGCTGAGAAGGTTAACGAGGCATCACAAAACGCGGGTGCACACAAACTGCAGAAACGTCAACGCAACACAACAGAAATAGACAACGAGATTAGCGAGGATGTGAATGTGCGGAAAGCAAACTTGGAAAAGGATATGCAAAAAACGAAGCAATTAAACGGCATTGAGCAGCTTAAAGCCCTACCCACAGTCTCAAGACGCAAGCAGCCCATACTGAACAGAGTAAGTTTTTCAACACTTTTGGCGTGGATTATAAGCTGAGCATCTGTGATGACATATTCGACAACCGAAGCTGCGCCAATGAGCGCGGCAAGCGCACACTCCTGCTGCTCGAGGCGACTGTTGTGTAACCAGAGACTCACTCACAGACAATAGCACACAGTTTCGTTCGTTGTAATCTTAGCGGCTGGCTCAGAGCATGTAGCGGTTGCTGTAAGGCCAACGGAACAGCAATGCCATTTAATGCTAGACTGTTATTTGTCATTAAGTCAAGACAAATGATTTAGGCTTGGGCGTACAATCTTTATTTTTTATTGAAACAGTGCTATTGTCGCCCAAAACACACAGCAGTAGCTGAGGCAGGTTTTGTTGCCACATTGACGACGTCTTTAGTAATCTGAGTGCTCATCCATGCCAAATATTTGTATTTAAAATACGAGCTTTCCATGTATAAACAAATTTGTATACGTACAGGCCGAGCGAGCAAAGACGAAGGGCAGCGGCTGGTTTGATTTGCCGGCTACAGAAGTCACTGATGAGATGCGCAATGAACTGAAGATTATACAAATGCGTTCCGTGCTGGATCCCAAGCATTTCTATAAGAAGAACGACCTTAAGGTGTTGCCCAAGTACTTCCAAATCGGTACAGTCCAGCACTCGCCACTTGATCATTATAGCGAGCGGCATACGCGGAAGACCAAAAAGTCACTGGTGGATGAACTGCTTGAGGACGAGGCCTTTCAAAAGTTTAACAAACGGAAGTACAAGGAGGTGATAAAGCGTACGGAAAAATACGCACATCGAAAAGCCTTAAAAAAGATGAAGAAACTGAAGAAACATAAATAAATATAACTACTTTCATATCGATTTGGACGCGTGTCAAATGTTCTCTCGTTACGCGATTCCTTAAGATCAGGATTTAATTACAACTTTTTTGACTCCATTAAGTACGTGTAAGTACGAAAAGGCTAGCAAACTTGGCATTTATATTCATCAAGACTGATAAAACTTAAAATATAACCGTGCAAGGCTTTTGATTCTTTAGCAACATGCTTGCCAAAATTATTAATTAGCGTCTAATTGAACTCCCTAAGTATTACTTTTCGTCTCGTTCTTTGTTTCATTTGTTTTTTGGTTCTCTTCCAATATACTCCATATATGGCGCGCAAGCTGACTAAAGAGCTTTGCATGTTCAGAGTCTGGATTTTTAATTACAACGGGTACGCCTGTTTCGCCGCAATCTGCAATATGTGAGTCTAGAGGCAATGAAATGAGAGTCTTTGGCAGCCTCTTGTGTGGAGCTTCAGTTTGTTTCTTGAAGAATTCGATGCGATGATTGCAATTGTCACAGATGGAGTAGCGCATATTCTCAACCAGGCCAAGGATAGGCACCTTCAGTTTTTGATACATTTCAGCACCACGGACTGTTACATCCACTGCCGCTTTGTGCGGGGTGCTGACCAATATGACGCCTGTGATTGGTGCAAGCTGTGTCAGTGAGAGATGCACATCTCCAGTGCCGGGCGGCGTATCAATGACCAGAACATCCAGTGGACTCCACTCGGCGCCCTTGAGTAGACGCTGTACGGCTGACATGACCAGCGGGCCGCGCCAAATAATGGCACCATCGGGCGGCGTTATCATGCCCATTGACAGGCACTTGACATTATAGTTCTGGGGCGGTAACATTAGATTCTTCTCATTAATCCGCGGCTCACTGTGCACGTTCATCAGCAATGGTATGCTTGGTCCAAAAATGTCGCCATCCAACAGCCCAACACGCACTCCCAACTTGGCCAAACTGCAGGCGAAATTTGCTGCAATAAATTTGGTTCTTGTCTCAACTTTTTTTTATCCCTAAGATATGACCCGCTGACCTGCCACAGTACTTTTGCCCACACCACCCTTGCCAGAGGCTACCACTATAATGTTCTGGACGCCAGGCAGCGGTTCCCGCTTGGGCAAGCCACGGGCCATCATCGTCACCTGGTGATCTTTCAGTTTTGTCGCATAGCTACGCCTACACAGGCGCAACATTAAGGTCATTTTTACTAGATGCCAAGATGTTGTTATGTTAAAAAACTTCCAGATAAATTACTTTTAAAATTGTCTCAATCGTTACGCTACCGAAATGGACGGTTCAACTAGAGATGAGCAATCACACAGACAGTATATCTTAAAAATGTAAATATAAGGTATTGTACAGTATTTAGTATTGATTTCATAGGATTTTATTTTAATTAAGGATTGTGCCATTTATTTTTCTAAAGTTTGGTCACATTGGCTATATAGTATTATCAGTTCATTGCATTTGAATATATGTAGTTCGTATTTGGAAAATGATGGAAATAGACGAACCAATTGAACCTGGGATTGTGGAAGATGACGATGATGCACTCTGGTCTATTGACGATGATACACTGTTTCAACCGTGTGGTCTAATCAGTCACTCTTCATCCAGCAACAACAAAACAAAATCTGTTTTCGTCACATGGAACGAGTATTACCTGCTGAATTATCGCTTTAAGAGATCGAAGAAAACAAACAGAATGGAAATGACAAAAGTACGCATTCCACTGCCCAGGGGTAATCATCTGACTAGCATTCATATGTTAGAATACAACACCCTGTTGCTAATGTCGGACGGACGAGTTCATTGTTTTGGCTCCATAAAATCGCTGCACCTAATCTCCTGGCTGAAAGGTGTGCGTGCATTTGCGCGAACTCATGAAGGATTCAGCGTGATACGCCACGATGAGGATACGCAACAGTTGCTGCTGCAGGTCTACGTCGATTTACCCAGTCTGAGCAAGGGAGAAACCACCCTGCAGAACTGCTACGACATAACCTACGATGAGCAAAATATATTCCAATGCGATTGGCAGAACGATTCCTATACATTGCTAACGATAACAGTTGCCAAACAGCATGAGCAATTCATGCAGTGCCTCTTTGGTGCAGTGGCAACTGCGGATAAGCAGATACACATATTCAGTATTGCCGGCCACGTATTTGTGCTTATGCCACGGGATGAAGATGCAGTTGACGATGCAAGTGCGGATGCGGACTCGGAGCAGACATACCACATTGAGCTTCTATGCATATATCCCACTTCTGTTAAGTTTATGCATTTACTGCCCTCACAAAATCTATGCTTGGTTTATCTGAGCTGCGGCAGCGTGGACATTTGGTACATGTCCCGATTACTGAGCATAAAACAGCGCCAAATGTACTACACCGGCAGCGAATGGTTGGACTACGATGTCACCAGCGAAAACGGAGACTTCTATTATACAGATGGGGAGCAGTTGGTGCGTTTGAGATTTCAATATGATGCCGTGCTAGATGATTGCCAGGTGCAACGCTGTGTAAAGCCAGTGCCAGGCATGCAAGCTTGCACCTGGGTGCAACACATTGAGCAGCTGGTGTGCCTTAGCGACAATAACATATTCTATCGGATCGCATTTAGCGTTGAGCAAGTGGCAGATGAAGATCTAAGTGCGCTAAGCGATCTAACGCCCACAGCCATGGAGCAACTGCGTTGTAATGCACAAGTTCTGCAGCAATACGAGCGGCAGCCAGCTGAGCTTTTGGCAGCCATACAGCGTGAGCACGAAAAACAACAGCTTGTAGCCGTTGCACGCAATGAAACTAGCTTCGAGAGTAGTTTGGAGGCAACGTTGGAGTTTCGTAGACAAGTGCCTGTCTTTGGAGCTGATTCACTGCTGTTATATACATCCCGAGAGACGCAACTTGATAGCAATAACATATATGCCATTTTGCAATTGACATTGCGCAGTAGCCAAAAACTGCTCCACAGTAGCCACTGGCAATTGCTCGTTTACCATGGCCATAATGCCCACGTGCACCGTGTGCCCACGGATTTGCTGTTAAGCCGCAATTGTAGAATTATAATACCGCTTAATAAAGCGTTCCATGAGCGTTTGCCTAAGTTTGAGGTTAAGCTCGTGGCGTTTCTGGAGCTGCATACACAAATCAGTGCCATCTTACTGCCGATAAAGTTGAAGGAGAACAGCAATACATATCGGGCGCTATTTAGTGGACAACTTTACTCCCTTAATCTGTATAACAAACAGCAATTGCCAGACATGCTTGCCAAGAAAAGCGCAACGAAAATAAAACCAAAAATTAAACAGAAAATGACAACGCCTGGTAGCCTTAATTTAGAGCAAATCGCTGGAATTTGCAATGCCAGTGCGAGGATTGAAAATGAGCTAGATTTGTACTTTATAGACAGTAAGCTGAGCATTGAAGGCAGCGTGAAGGATAACAAAACAGTTTTAACTATTCAAAGTGAAGATGTTACTGCAGTCTATCATTTCAAGCAACATTTATTTTTAAATGTGGATCCTGAATATGATCATACAGCGCCGGATGAAGCTGCTCGGCTAAAAGTGATGGTAAATATAATTTGGACAATTAAAAACATTCTTTAAAATTTGTGTATTTACAGAAGCTTCAGCAAGAAATTGAACGATTTTATGGCAGTCAATATGCTGATAAGGAGTTTGAAGTAAATCCCGAAATACATTTAGAATCATTGTTACTTAAATATAATACACTACGTAATACTGTTTTTTAAATATTCTAGTCTTTTAAATTACGATCGTTTTCGCGCGTATATTAAACTTTCACAGTGGCGCCATCTGGCGCATTTTCAAATCCGACGCTAAGTTAGCTGCGGCCGAAATGTCAACGATGCAAAATACGACCCTGCTTCTGAGCGGCCTGTCAGCTTCTTCCTTTTTCTTTTTCACCTACGTGTGAAGACATCGCGTATTTTACGTCGGTGTTTGATTTTCATTAAAAAGTGAAAAATGGTGAGCACAATCAATTAAATAATGCAACAAACATCTTAATTAATGTGTTTGCTAGTGAAAATTAATAAATGTACACAGAAGCAGTGACTGATGCAATGCTAATTGAGCGATTAACTTTGTGCTGTTCATGCTAAGAAAGCAGTAATCAATATTAAATTGTGTTTTTTTGTTCTTAACAGGGTTTCGTCAAGGTAGTCAAGAACAAGCAGTACTTTAAGCGGTACCAGGTTAAATTCCGCAGGCGCCGTGAGGGCAAAACCGATTACTATGCCAGAAAGCGTTTGACTTTCCAGGACAAGAATAAGTACAACACGCCCAAGTACCGTTTGATTGTGCGTCTGTCCAACAAGGATATCACCGCTCAAATCGCTTACGCTCGCATTGAGGGCGATCGTGTTGTCTGCTCTGCCTACTCTCATGAGCTACCCAACTATGGCATCCAGGTAAGTCTATTGAAATTATAATAAAATAAAAAATGCAAACTGATGTTTACAATAATAATTACAGGTCGGTTTAACCAACTACGCCGCCGCCTACTGCACGGGTCTTTTGGTTGCACGTCGTCTGCTGAACAAGTTGGGTTTGGACTCGTTGTACGCTGGCTGCACCGAGGTCACCGGTGAGGAATTCAACGTTGAGCCCGTCGATGAGGGACCAGGAGCATTCCGTTGCTACTTGGATGTGGGCTTGGCACGCACCACCACTGGTGCCCGTGTGTTTGGCGCCATGAAGGGTGCTGTCGATGGTGGTCTGAACATCCCCCACTCGGTGAAACGTTTCCCAGGCTACTCTGCCGAGACCAAGAGCTTCAACGCCGATGTGCACCGTGCCCATATCTTTGGTCAGCATGTGGCCGACTATATGCGTACCTTGGAGGAGGAGGATGAGGAGGCTTTCAAGCGTCAGTTCAGTCGTTACATCAAGTTGGGCATCCGTGCTGACAACGTGAGTAAATTTTTTTAAAACGCACTAAAAAAAGTACACGTCCATTTACAAAATTACTGCTGCGTTTTGCATTCTACAACGCTGGCTGTGCCAAAAGTGGACCACAGTAAAATCCAGAAACCCGTGTTCGTAGTTCTTCCCTCTTCAATGGGTTGAACCTTCTGTTTGCGGTTGCACATTGTAATATAAGATAATTGTACCTTAAGATTCCTAATGCTTAGATTAATGTTAAAAACAGTAGACGTCCATTTAAAAAATTACTGCTGCGTTTTGCATTCTACAACGCTGGCTGTGCCAAAAGTGGACCACAGTGAAATCCAGGAACCCGTGTTCGTAGTTCATCCCTCTTCTATGGGTTAAACCTTCTGTTTGCGGTTGCACATTGTTATAAAGAACAAATATACCTTAAATTCCCTAGATTAATCTTAAAAATAGTAGACGTCCATTTACAAAATTACTGCTGCGTTTTGAAACCTACAACGCTGGCTGTGCCAAAAGTGGACCACAGTAAAATTCAGAAACCCGTGTTCGTAGTTCATCCCTCTTCTATGGGTTAAACCTTCTGTTTGCGGTTGCACATTTAATATAGAATAAATATGTTGTTAATTGCTTATTCCCTAGATTAATCTTTCTCATTTATTCTTATGTAGATTGAGGACATCTACAAGAAGGCCCATCAGGCCATCCGCAACGATCCAACCCAGAAGAAGGCCGCTGCTAAGAAGTCGGCTCCTGCCAAGAAGAGGTGGAACGCCAAGAAACTCACGAATGAGGAGCGCAAGACCAAGATCGCCGCCCACAAGGCTGCCTATGTGGCTAAGCTTCAGTCTGAGACTGAGGCCTAAGGGCATTTGACTACCGTTTGCAGTGTGTATTGGGGGTAAAAAAGAAATAAACAAACAATTGTAATGAGAAACAATTGCCAATATGTCATGCATAAATTGTAAGTTTCTAAACAAGACCACGTTTTTATTTATTTATCTCGTTGCAATGGTTTAGTAGATTGATATATGCACATGTGATGTATATTTTTAGTGGTTCTCAAGTATATTGCTGTTGTGCAATGACCATCTTGTTACTTGGAAAATATCTATGTGCTTCAGAATTAAGATTGCATGGCAATGGCCACTGTTGAGCTTTCGGAAAGAAGGATCTATTTTGTGTAGGTGTGGGGATTTGAAGAAATCGATGTCTTAATAAATTTCATTTTAAATACCAAATGAAAATTTATAAGCCGACACTTATTTTTTCACTCGACGGGATCTTATATTTTACAGAAAGCATTTTCTAAAATTTGAATGCAGCATCGCTTTATCTCCTGTGCATAAGACAATATTGAGGGGGCCCCGGACAACGCAGTAAAGTTGTTAATTTTTAGTCCTAGGTTCGAGTCTGGCCGCTGCCAACATTTAAACAAAAGATTGCGAAAGCATCGCGAGCCTATTAAGCTGAAGAGACTGTATTAGGCAGTTAGATGTCATAACCTGCGCTAGTGCAGAAGGAAGAAGCTAGGTACGTTAATTGGTGCATTATCCCAGGTTCAATTCACCCAACTTTTAGCTAAAAATTTAAAAAATAATGTTCTGTAAATACGACATTCAACTGGCCTTACCCAAGAGCTCTTGTGGTGGACTAGATGGATGCTCGGCCTGAAGTAATTATTGTAAGTATACCCCCCAAGGTACGGATCCCAACCAAGGAATTTATAAGTGAGTAAAAACAACACCAGTACACCACACCGAATTATTTGTTATAAATAGATAAAATTTAACTGAGTTTATTCTAATACAATAATTCTCTTTCTCCCTCGATCTTGATTCCAGCGTAAGCAGCAATTTAATTACTCTTTCCCTCCTCCCTAGCTAGCGCGTCCGCCCACCCATCCAGAATCAGCCAGGCCCCCACAAGCCAAGCCCCCTCCCACTATTCACACTTCATTCAACCCAACCAAAAAATCACCTTCAGTGGGACACCGCCCCCACCCCCCCCCCCCCCCCCCCCTCCCCCCGTCCGCCCCGGCCCGACTAAGTTTATAGTGTTCTACCAGTCTTCTACGTAAGAAATCAGCTGGGGCGCGCTCTCGCTGGTGGGTGCGCGCGCTCTCTCTAACACTAAAACCAATTTTTTGTTGTTGTATATATATATATATATATATGCTTGCAACATAAAATCGATATTGTATCTCAGCCATTTGACGGACGATTTTGACGTCCTTTTGTAGATTGATCTAGATAGCCTTAATAATACTGAATATGTATTTCATTCAGGACTATTTCTTTTTTGCTGTCCTCAGGAGGTTTCGCATGCAGGATTTTGTGTTTTTGGCAAACTGTTGCAAAGCCTTCTGCACATTTTTTCACGTATTTAATTAGCTGGCAGGGTAATCTTTCCCTTTTAGTAAACAAAAGATGAAGCCCAGTAGACTGCACATTAAATAATTTTTAATAAATCAATAAATAAATTAAAATAAACAAAAAGCTACCAAATGTATACATTACATGAACATGATACAAAATGTTTCTGAATGTCGCTCAATACATGGTAATAAACCGCTTTCAGACTTCCATTAATTGTCGTTTTGTGTGTTTATTTGTCATTGCCTATTAATCGTCCTCGTCCAATATACTATCCCAATCCAAGCACACGTCGCAATGATTGTCGATCACGCAGTTGTTATGATAAATGTGTCCACAGTTAAATATAGTAAGGCCATTGGGAGGAACGGTGTCCTTTATTATCACTGAACGACTACATTTTGGGCACACTTTGTCATAGGAGACGTGGCGGCCGCGACGCTGCATGGCCACCACCTCGGCCTGAGTGTCAAAATAATCGGTCAATTGGATTTGATGAGCAATTGTGTTTACTTCTTCCTCAATATTGTAGTGCCACAGCATTTTGACAACAGATTGATGGAGATTCGGTATTGTTTGACCCAATTTAATCTTGCTAACTACCAATACGGGATTGACATAATCTATGAAAGAATCTCATTAAATTGGTTAAATAAAATTAATAAATAAAATTCAAACTAAACACTTGCCCACAATACCATCCAGCACTTTCGTTACTATTTCTGGCTGTTTGATGGACTCATCAATGAGTATGTTCCACAGATCGTCATCATTATGCTCCTTGCAAAACTCAATTGCCATCTCAATGTCTTTTATCTGAAATTGCGAATCGTTAAGTGAAACAATTTTTAGAAATCTTATACAGACACCTACTTTATGCATGATTATGTTGAGTGCCTCCACGATGCTGCCCATGCGGGCCAGCAAATATACCATTTCTGGATAAAACTCTTCACGTTTGCATATCGCCAGTGCATTTTGTATTCCATAATCATTGGAGCGACGTAGAAATGGCAAAAGTTTTGGCCGATCATATTTAGCATACAGGGCAACTAACTTCGGGTGGAATGTGCCTTGACTGTCAATCTTGTCCAGCTCATCCAGGAACTGAAATAAATGTTTAAAGTTTAGCTTTGAATATATTGCAAGGGTCTGTACCCACGTACCCAGTAGAGGTATTCCTGATTTTGTTCCAATTGATGTACAACCACTTCGGGCTTTATTTTGTCCTTATCTAATAATATTTTAAAGGCACGTTCGCGATCCAGTTGAATGAGTGGAATGATTAATTTGGAGATGACATCATATAGTTCAAAGCGTCGGATTAGCAGAAAAACATCCTTGTTCTGCAATCTAATCAAAGGGAAAGTTATAGTAAATATATTTCTAAGAATAGCAATGTAAGTTTTTGCTTACTTCAAATACATGCGCAAAGCGCTCTCATAGTCGCTTTGGTAGGAGTAGAGGAGGGCCAAAGCCTCGAGCAGCTCATTCGCATTCTGTTTGCGAAAATGATCATGTATGGCGTTTATCACGGCCAAGCCATCGTAGAGCTTTGGCGGCCACTCTTTGATTAAATTTAGAAAACCATGCACATCAAACTTGAGGAACTCATAGAGCACCATTTCATAGACATGCGGATCCAGTTTACAATCATCCGATGTGGGTAAATAGGCGCTCACGCAGCGCAGCTGCTGGCACTTGACAAACTTGAAGACCTCCTCCTCCCACAGGGCTTTGTTGTTGCCCAGTACTCGCAGGCATAGCTTGGCCGCCTCTTCGTATTGCTTCAACGTCAACAGGTGGTTTATGTACAGTCTTTAAAGAATGAAATTGTATCAATATATGTAGAAGTAACTGAAAACTCATTTCTTACCTGGCTACTGAGAGCATTGGCAATGAACATCCATGTGTGCATATCTCCAAGGCCTCCTCAAATTTGCTGCAAAAAAAAATAAATATTGGTGGTAAAGCAAAGTATAACTTTTCATTTCCAGTGGTGATATTAATTTGCTATTTATTTAAATTCCTGGTTCTTACTTGCCAAAAAATAGGCATAAAATCACCACAGTGCACTACCGCGATACCTGTAGTTGGTATCGATAAATCGATAACCCGACAAAAGTATCGCTCAGCTGTTTGTTAAATTCGCGACGAATCGAGCAGAACATTTATTTATTTTAATATCGCAATAAAAAGCATTTTTTAAAAATGCGTCGCTTAAACAACCTGGTTACGCTTTTTACGGCAATAGTAGCGTTCTTTTTTGGTAGTTTTATTACACGTATTCTGACCATAGTAGACAAATGCCCGGCACCGCGAAGTGGTGTGGCCAAACTCGATCCACATCCAGATTTATTTCTAGTGATACTTGTGTTCAGTGCGCCAGGCAATGCCGAGCAACGTGAAGGCATGCGCGAGACCTGGCTCCGTCTGGGGCAGCCACTTAAGCAACCATACTATCCCGAGGAGTACATCTACCTGCCCAGTTACAGCACAGCCGGCGGGCATTTGCAAATGGAAACCGTTGCATCGCAGGCCCAACGACTGCAGCACTACATAAATTGGCAGAAGCAGCTGCCACAGTTGGAGCAGCCACGTGTGCATCGCAACATCAAGTTGAAGCATCTGTTTGCCATTGGCACACAGCAAATGGGAGCGACGTTGCGCGCCGAATTGGAGCATGAGCAGAGCCAGCATCACGACTTGCTGCTGCTACCGCGCCTGCACGATGACTATATGAATCTGACGGAGAAGCTAATGCAGTCGCTGGACGCGTTGACCCGTTACTATGAATTCTCATATCTGCTTAAAGTGGACGATGACACCTATGTGAAGCTGGACAATCTACTCAACGAACTTGTCTCCTATGACCGTAAGCTTTTAAGAAAGAGACCGAACTATGAACATGAGCCGCTGCCAGAGCTCTACTGGGGCTATTTCAATGGACGCGCTACGATTAAGACCAAAGGTCACTGGCGCGAGTCTAATTATTATATTAGCAAAAATTACATAAACTATGCACTGGGCGGCGGCTATGTGCTATCCCGCAAGCTATGCGAAAATGTGGTCAATAATTCTCATTTGCTGTCAAGCTATGTGTCCGAAGACGCCTCCCTCGGCACATGGTTGGCGCCACTGCGTCATGTCTATCGATGGCATGATGCACGCTTTGATACCGCCTACACGCCAAGCAAGTGTCGATCGTATCATCTGGTGCTGCACAAGCGCAACCCGCAGCAAATGCATGACATTTACGCTGGCAAGCTGTGCACCCACGAGAATCCTGGTCAGCGTGTATTTGTCTCCTACTATTACGATTGGACAAAGCCAGCGGACAAGTGCTGTGACAGCATTGTAGTGTAGTTGATACCTAACTGATTATCCCACTGATATCCCAGTTGCCATAACCAAAGATATAAGCTAAGTATTGTGATTAAGATATTCTTAGGGAAGTATTCAATAAATTGCTCCTATGGCAGCAGTATCATAGATTTTACCCGTTGTTTTTATGCAAAGTGAATACTAAGCCGGAAATGGATACCCTCCACCGAGGGCTTATCTTGCGAAAAGGGTAAAAACTGTCTCAAGTTCATAATGTGTCTTCTATGATGGTGAAGGTCATGATCATGGTTCAAAATATGGTCAAGTTGTAGGAATAATCCTTCTATACCTAAAATGTTATGCTTCTCACATTTGTATATGCTTCGAATTAGCTAACGAAAGCCGTCTTGGTCATGTAAGATTAAAATACCCCACATAAGAGTTAGTTTACATACTTGTGTTTGATAAGCCATTCGACGCGATCGTCTGTTTCAATGAGACTGGCCACCACAATATCCTTGGGCGCCACAATGTAGTAGCGATTCTCCTCCATGATGCAACCCAGGCTATAATCGTTGACCGTATACTCCTCGAAGCCGCGTAAGGTCAGGCTATCTGTGCACACCTCCTCGCATGTGTTCATTTTGTATTCAATGACGCACAGCACTGGCCGTAGAGCTTTATAGTTGGGGCTACGATCCTTGCGATAGCCCAGGACCACCAGCTGGCTGGCAGCCAGGGGGGCCAGTCCACACACATAAAAAGTGGTTTGAAATGTTGAGACTGCAAAATAAGATTAACTATGTTAACAGTAATGGCAAGCAGCATCATAAGTACGCGCACCTGGGTCCACGACAAAGCCCGGCAAATTGCTGGAGGATGCTTCGATGGTATTGCGCTTACGAATTACACAAATGCGTATTGTGTCCACCCAGCCGATGAGCAGCGTATTGGTATTGGACCAGCGCAGGTGGCAGCGAAAGTTTTCGAGTCGCGCCTGTGCCGGCACCTCCCATTTCATAAGGCCCAGAGAACACTTCTCGCTTAGATCATACACACGCACTCCCAAGTGACTGGCCCAAGCAACCAAATTGCCCTGCCAGCAGATAGCCAGAACACTTCCCTCAACTGCGCACAATTCGCAAGGTTTCAGCTTCTTGAGTAAGTTGCGTTCGTAAAGCGTAAGCTTGTCGTCACCTGAAATGGAACAAAACAATCACGTTATTTAAGGCAAGCAAAAAGAGATATTAATCTTTGGATTGAATACTCTAACAGATATTGTTGTTTATTTAATCGCAATTTCTGTGATGAGCCTCAAAGTAGTTGAATTAAAGGAAATGTGGGTTTATCTTGGACATTTTTGAACTGTTGATCTGGTTGTCGACGGATAAGAAAAAAAGAAAGGGCACACCGAAGACTCAACACCCTTGTAGCAATATGGAACAGTAAATCTGACAGTTGCTACGTGAACATATCTACACAGCCCAAACCGTTTTCTCTAAAAAAAAACTTCTTATTCGATCGATTCTTTCAGCTATACTGAAACTCATATGTGTTACACAGATTGGAACCTTGCACAACAAACCAGCCTGTTAAGAGTCCATTTTCTGTACACATTACACATTAATACACTATAAAGAAACAAAAGGTAACACTCACCCACTATAAATCGTCGCACCCCCGATTTGACTTCAGGGTCCAGGGCAACGACTTTTATGAACTTGCCATGACTAAGGTTCTGATTATTCTCACAGCTGAACAAGCCCGTAATATTGACCTGAAAATATCGCAAATAAAAATACTATTGAAGCCCCTATTAATTAGTAACACCCTTTCAGTGACTCACGCGTCCGTCATCGGAGCAGGTGGCAACATATTCACCCTTAGGATCCACATCAATGTGATTAACGGCCACTGAGTGTGTGTGGCGATCGCCGCTGCTCAGGTTCGAGTCCACAGAGTTGCCCTGGTGATCCAGCAGATAAACTCGCCCCCGAAATGTGCCAAATATAAGAAACTGCCAGAGGTGCTAGTTAAAACACTTAATAATTGATTGATCTAGTCAGAGATTACCTTTGAATGGACGGCACTGCAGGTAACCACGTCTGTGTTGAGTATATTCCTGAGATCATTTCCAATGCGCTGGTACTTGAACTTTGGTTCAACCTCTTCCTCCTCATCGGTGCCCGAGTCCTAGACGATTAAAAGGCGTTGCGAAATGATTGTTTTACTGTTGGCAACGCACTTACGCTGTTAATTGGCAAAGTCTCGGCCATTTTTACGTCTTTCCATGTAAATTCGCGTTCTTATCAAAACATCTTCGTGCCAGAGTGACCGCATTTCGCATTCAACAGCTGTCTTGCCGTTCACACATTCCATTTCTGGTTAGACTAAAAAAAAGCAACTCTGCGGTCGATAAGTATCGAAGAGGATTTCTAATGCAGCTTACATCTGCCTATCGATAGCTACATCTGCGCCACTTTTAAAGTTTAATTACAATCCAAACAATTATCACGTTAGTTTTATATGTATATATATATATATATATTTCTAAAGTTATATTATTGGTGTTTGTATAAATGCGCTTAATTATTGTTTTTTTTTTTTTATCGCGTATTTCCTTTACATTACAAGTGATAGCAAAACATACAAAAATGTAAAACAAAAGCGAAAGCATCCGAAAACATAATTAACAATTTATGAAAATATACACAACATGCATTTATTCATTATTTATAATCAATTAAAATACTAATTAAAAACACTTTAAAAATACCAATAAAATATATGTATGTGTGTATGTAAATGTACCTTTCTTTAAAAAATATATATATATATGCGTTGAAAGAATATAAAGTAGCGAACCGTAAACGGTCTGGAAATTGGAATTTCTGAAAACTGTCTGCAACGTCTTTCTGTTCCGTTCACGTTGTTCTATGTCCTCTAGTTCGTTTGTTGTTGCTCTTTTTTAACGACAATGTGTGCCGTAGTTTAAGTGTTAGTTTGTATAAATAATAAATTAAGGCCTATAGAATAGCGCTAAATTACATAATACAAAAACTACTAGATGTCGGCTTTCGAGGCGTAACTGCTGCTTAAACACCCCAAACGGCGACGATTCATCTGCTAAAGTCGCCATCGCCACCACCGCAGCCGTTATTCTCAGTGTCCATTGTCCAATAATGATCTAGTATATCTTCGCTGGTAAAACGAACATCCGGATCTGACTGCAGCATATTGGCGATTAGATCGCGCACACCGTCGCCGATGTCCGACCAGTAGGGATCGGGAAACTCATAAACGCCCGAGATGATAGCATCAAACAGCGGCTCCTGCTGGTTATCAGGCGCAACAAAAGGCGGAAAACCGCAGAGCAGTATGTACAATATGATGCCAGCAGCCCAAACGTCAATCTGTGAACAATCAACGGATTAATAAGAGTTCTCCATTGTACAAAATGCTGAGTTTTTTACCTTTAAGCCGTAACCCACTTCCAACAGTATTTCGGGCGCCACATAGGTGGGAGTGCCGCACACGGCATAGAGCGGTTCGGTTACCTCACAGGCCAGTCCAAAGTCGGCCAATTTAAGTTGGACAACATTGCCAGACGCGTCCAGTTCCACCTGCAGCAGGAATAATTAATTGTCGTCAAGAATTTTTGAGTCTTCCTACACACTCAAAGCTTACCAGAAGATTTTCCGGTTTGATATCCCTATGCACAATGCTCATGGAATGTAAATAAGACATGGCCGAGCCTAAATGTCGGATCATAATGCGTGATTGGCTTTCCGAGAAGCGTGTGACCTGTGTAATGGCATCGAACAGATCGCCACCTAAAAAAAAATATAACATTTACCGATGTTTTGAGGATATTTCGCGTGAAATAGAGATGGAGGAACAGCGAACTGGTGGACTGGTTCACTTAAGGATTCGGTTTTTGCACTTACCACTGACATACTCGAGCACCAGGTACATGTTTGTCACCTGATCGACGTCCATGATGAGCGATATTATATGGGGATGCTGCAGCTTTTTCATGACACGCACTTCGGCATCTATGTAGTGCTCCTTGCCCTTGCACTTGCTCTTGTCAATGATCTTGAGGGCATATGGCAAGCCCGTCTGTCGATCCTTGATCTTTAGCACAATGGCAAAGTTGCCATCGCCAATCATTTTGCCCAGTGTGTAATTGTCTCGTATAGCGACGGGCAGATCGCCAATCTCAACGCCCGTATTCCTAAGTAGTGTCGCCTGGTCGTCCTCCTCTGAGGTGGCAGATTCGCCGGCTTCTCGCGCTCGTGCGGTCTCGGCCGGATAAACCTTTTTGTTTTTAACCGGCATCTTGGGCTTGGGTCCCTTGCATGTAGTGCCCGCTGTGCGCAGTGTCTTGCGTATGGCATTGATGGCGCGCTGCTCATCTGCTTCCAATTTGAAATCCTCGGCGGTATTCACACGCTCCGTACCATACGCAAAGAAGACATCCTCCGGCCCAAAGAAATCCGCCAGTTGCGTCACGGATGCCCCAGACAGTCTGAACACCTTGCGTACATAGCCCGTATCCAGGCGCACCACTTGCGTTATGGCGGTCAGAACATGCTCGAAGCTGGGACTGTTCCGCTTGTTCAACAGCAGTCGCATTATCCGGCGTGGCTTCGTACCATTCCTTATCAGCGTCACAATTCGCGGATGCACTGCACTATCTCCCCCATTGGCCGCAGGTGCATTGTTGCTGCCCGTGCTGTTGACCAGTGCTCCATTCTTAAGCGGCGAGACGGGACGCTGCAGCTTGGCCAGACGCTGATTGGTGGATCGACTGTTGTTCGCCAGCGTCAAATTGGCCAAAGGCTGTGAGCTGGTATTATACTCCACCTTCTTGAAGTTCTCGTTATTGCAGGAACACACGTAGCTCTGGCCATCCTCTAGCTCTTCCAGGGCGGTGATCTGTTTGATTAAAAAAAAAACATTTAAGATTGGAGATTGTTCTATGAGATTCTAAGCGCAGCTATAGAAGGGGCTGATCTTGCCCAAAACATATTGAGGTCCGCATAGTTAGACTCATATATATTTATATATAGAACGGATGAACGGACTGAAGATATGGTATATATATTCTATATTTGAATGCAATTTATAATTGAATATGAAAAGTTGACTTACTTTCTTGCCGGACATATTGTAGATGGCACGCACAGCACCCGGAATTTTGACATTCTCTTCGAGGAGGCGCGTCAGATCCTCGTAGAGGCTCTCAAAGGAACGATAGCGCTCATTGGACACGGGTATGGTGATGCCCGGATAGAAGCGATCACCGTTGCGATAGAATTTAATGCGATGCGCCTTGCGTGTGGGCGTGCGGCTGCTCGAGATGCGTTTCTTAGGATGGGTGGCATTAAGGGCGCCCACCGGCTGCTGGCCGCTGCCATTCGTTGCCGGAGTCGTGGAACCGACTCCATTGGAGCCCGGTGCCGCCGAATTGGTGGATGAGTTGCCGCTAAGCGAACCATTTGATTTGCCAACGCTGCCACTGCCCGTTAGCGAGCCGTTCAATTCACGCAGCTCATTGAAGTCCTTCTCCAGCTCCGAGTTGGAGCTGGCCGGACTCACACAGTCGCGACTGTGCTCTCGCTCCTGCTCCTGCTGCTGCTGCTGCTTGCTCAACTGCTCGAGGATGGCGACTTCTGTTGTGGGCTTCTTGGCCGAGGCGCCGCCCGCCTTGGCAGCCGTCTTCCTGGGCGTCGAGTTCGGGCTGGCGGGATTGCTGCCTTGTTGCAGTGAGGACAGCAGCGCGGCCGTGCTGTGCAGATTGTTTACCGCCTGAACTTCCATGCTGAAAGAGTGCGAGTGATAGAGAGAGAAAGAGAGGGAGAGGAAAGGATCAGATTTTGGAATACTTTAGCTGCGGCTTTCTCAATTTACAGATTGGCGGTAATTCGATTGCGTCGTCGCTTTGTATGCTTTATTCTTAATATTGTATATTTATATTTGCTCCGCATCATATTTTTTGCCTGGATTTTGTTAATATTTCCTTTGCTGCTGTCTCATGTGTGCTTATGGGAAATGTTTCTCTATTGCAACAACAACACTGACTACTGTATTAGCTATATTAAATGCTGTTGACGTTTCTAGCAAAAACAACAATAACTCTAAACAGTAAACAGAAATCAGAAGCTTAAAAAGTCAAAACCGGTTTCAATGGCTCCGCTTTGTTCGGACTAGAAAGTATCTGATGGATACACAGACACACACACACACACACACACATATGCATACATACAGCAGAATGCCAGCTGTAATTGCGCTAATTTACGTAAATTGTTTGCAACCACATATTTTCCATTCAACTGCTCGCTTTGCTGCCTCGCTGACTTTCTGCACTAGATTCCAACGATGACCCCACGACGTTGACCGATTTACCGTTAAGAACAACAACAACAACAACAGAAATGCTGACAACACAGACTTGAAGCCGGGTCAGGCCAACAGTTCCTGATGACGCCATGCCGGCTGCAAAAGAGGACCCGAAAGAGGCTCAGCCACACGACACGACACACCTAGAACATTAATGGACGTCTCCCATGTCCGTATCCGTGCGAGTCGTTGTGCTCACTTAGTTAAAGGAGACGCCAAGTTGCATCAACTCAGAGTGTTTGGGCCTCAAAACATATTAGAAATGAAAAATAGGAACAGCCTTTACCATCTTAGACTAATTAAACAGAGTTCAAGCGTTGTTAGAACTTGACCTCTAAGTTGATAGTGCTTTAGTAACAGAATATAAATTAATAACAATATTTAATTTAATAATAATTAATTTATGCCTTGCGTGTTTCATTGTTAATAATTCGGAATATCAGTAGATTTTCACTCATTAATTTTTTTAATGCTGGATTTTTTAATAATTAATTTGTTTTTTAGTTTTTCTATAATATTTTATAATTATGAAAAAGATATAAATTTAAAAAATAATAAAAGGAGGATTATCGTCTTAATGTCTGCTGATATTTACTTTGGCCCTTTCATTTTGCCGCCATTTATGGATCTCAAAGAGTTGGGGTGCTTGAGATGGGGCATTTTATAACTAGCTGTCACGCTATATAGTTGTAAGGGCCATCAGAAATCTGTTCGACTGTCAAGTTCATTTAGGCTCTGGCGCGTTCCACACATGCCACACTCCACATTCCACATGCCACATTCCCGACATTCGACATTCCACGTCACAGTCTGTGCAAATTATTGAAATTGTTGTCATTAAGCGATCATTGCCAATTGAATTCCCGCTTTGCCCTGCCCTTCCCCCTCCGAATTTATCCATTAACTATAATGTTTGTGCCATCCTTGCGCATAACCGTTCAATGAGTCAGCCGCCCCCTGCCGTCCGTCTGCCCCTCCTCTACAACCGACTGAACGTGGGTTATGTCAGAGTGTAGCCCATCGTGTGTCTAACTGCCTCTCACTCACACACACGCATCGCCTGTAAGTAGACGTTGTTGCCTCTCTTTCACTCACCCGCACCACTGGCCGCTGATTGAAGCTCGTTTATGATTTTTTTTTGTTTTTTTTTTTTTTATATTTTTTATCATAATTTTTATTCTTCACAGGCACGTTTCACTTGGCCATTGTCTGCCCATCGTGGAAAGCTGTCTGAATTTAAGTTTTGAATAAATACCCTTACGCTGGCTACAATGACTTTATCATGAATTTTGTCATGCATATCCGTGTTTTATTATTTTTTACTCTTAACAATGAAATGAAATCAATGGACATAGGGAAATACAAGCTGTCGGAACTGCAGTTGTCAGCTGTAATTGCAATATTGTTTTTTTGAATTTTGTCTCGCATATGTTTTGTTTAGTTAAAGATAGCGACGGTGACATATCCGCTAAATAAGTATTGAAAACATTAAGACAATAAAGACTCTATTCAATGATATAGGTACTACAGTTATTGTGGAATATCGAACGATTCTAATTTACAGTTCATACAAAGACGAGCTGCATCTGGTGTTGGGTTCAGGGTATCCCCCAGTCGGGAGCTTCCGACTAGAGCCTCTTACTTGTTTATATAATAGGCAGATAAGGATTCAAAACTTATTTAATTTTAGGGATTTTTTTCTTAGAAAGGCCGAAAATTTACATAGACAAAATATGATCAAAAAATAGTTTAAAACTAGTTTGCGCAATGCACTCCCAAATATGGCATAAGAAATTTTAGATGAAATAAATTAAGAATTCATTTTAAAGAACAAATATAAATATTTTAATTTTTTTTTTCAGATGCATTTGCTGCATGAAGATATTTCAAACTGAGAAGCTGTAAAGAGTATCAGGTCTTCGGTGTGCTGTGTTCTTCTTCTTGTTTTCACTTGGCTGTTGTTTTATACACAAGACGTGTGTTGGGCTTTACTCACCCTCCCTCCCCCCCGCTGCCAGCGCAACCCTCGCCGCACTTTAAGCTTGATCGACGCTTTTGGAGGGGATTCGCATGTCGGGCCATAAATCTGAATAACGATATTTTTGTTGTTGTTGTATTTGTGTTGCCGTGGCATGTTGCGGCAACATACAAGCCTGCCTTTCTCTCTGCCGCAAATGAAATGTTATGCCTGGCCTGGAGTTATGAGCGCTCCATTGCCTCATTACCAGGTGCTGTTATGACGCCACCTTTGGTGGCCATATTGAGGCGTGTCTAGGACGGGACTAGCCAGCGCCCTAAGCCGGACAGGTAATTAAGCTAATTAATGTCGCGCCAGCCAAATGCCAGCCAATCCTCAAAGGAGGCAGGCAAATAGGTTGTCGTCATCTTTATTAGTGCCAATTGTGGTGAAATTTGCCGTGTGTACTTGTTATTCTAGCGCAGATTCAGCCAATGAATGCGCTTGCCAAGTGGGTCAGAATTGCTGGCCAAGCAAGTGCAGCAGTTCCCAAGTTCCATCGAGCATGACACTTGGCATTTTGTTTGGCTGTTGCTCAGACGACCAAATCAAAAAACCATTTGACCTTTTTCAACGTGTCTACGTCTGTGTGTGTGTGTGTGTGTGTGTGTGTGTGTGTGTGTGTGTGTGTGTGTGTGTGTGTGTGTGTGTGTGTGTGTGTGTGTGTGTGTGTGTGTGTGTGTGTGTGTGTGTGTGTGTGTGTGTGTGTGTGGTTGCTAGGCTAGAAGAACAAAAAATCAAGCCAAAATGGAAGCCAAACGATGACATTTGCGAATGCAATGGAAAAACTATGACAATCCCAATGTCACCCACATTAGGGGTGTGCATGGTGTGAACAAACAAAAAGAAAGCCAATTTGGCCTAATTCGTGCGATCAAACTGTCAAGCTTGAGAATCGCAAATAACTTGACACAATCAGTTTTTATCAGCTTTAATTGAAAACTTTCATTAAAAACTATAAAATTATTATCAATTCGCTAAACATTTGTGCTTTTTAAGTGCTGTCATAATTGGCAGATAAGAGCGCACAGATTCAAGAACTTAAGGTAAAAGGATGGCTAGATTGTTCATGCAATTAGTTCTACGATTTAATGAAACCTTTCAAATATTTAGGCTAAAAAAATAGGCCCTTTACTACCTACTACCTAATTAATTGCAGTTTATAGCAGCTGGCATTATAATTGTTGGCTTATTTCGTATAATAGAATTAATGATGGCCAAGGCTAAAGTAACTTTTATAATCGAAAAGCATGACTTCAAAAAATACCTGCTTTCTTAGACTTCATAGGAGGTCATGAAGAAAGAGAACTTCACATGTACGATAATATTATTATGGTTTGTACAACTGTTCCGGACAAGCTACACTACCTGATCGGACAATGGAACACGATCTTCTGAGATCTACCGCCTTGTACAGTTCAATTTGAGCTATTTGCACTAAAATGTATTCAATAAAGTAAATTTAACCATTTTTGTGTACATATCCCTATGTCAATATAATGAAATAATAACGACAATCGTAACTACGTCAAACCAAAAATCGATAAGCCGCCGGGCCACAGGAAATATGTGCGTTGGCGTTGAGCCGATGGCTCTTCCCGTTAATGTTGTTGTTGTCATTGTCATTGTTGTTGTTGTTGTGAATGTTGTTTGTTGTTTTTGTTGTATCGGTTGCCCACGCAGACAAGAGCACCCCACACCACACACCAGACACGACACGGAGAGCGAATCTATCCAAGCCAATTCCCAGTCTAAAAATGAGCTGAGCATAGAGCTAGAAAATTGCATTAATAATTGCATGTAACTTGTTAAGAGAATCAAAAATATATATAATGAGAATTGCCCTAAATGGGCATTACGAATCAAAGCATTAAATAGGGAAAGAAGCGAAAGAGAGAGACAGAGAGAGAGAGAGGAAGCGAGTGGGCTTTTTGTCAGGGCAGGGCAGGTCTTTGAACATTGAACAGGTGCGCCCAAACAACGCCGTGTGTCTCCGGTTGTTGCACCCAAAAACAAAACAAGCTAAGCAAAAAACTAAAACCACAACACACACAGAGACAACAGGCAAGACAAACAAAAAAAAAAACATTATAAAAGTTATGGCACATCGAGCATGAGCTTTTCTTCTTCATGTTGTTGTTGTTGTTGCCAATTTTTCATAGTTCATAAAAGTTGCTTAATTAAGATTTACACGCACTCAAGCGTCAAATTAATGGGCCACAACCAAAAAAGAACAAAGTAGAGAATAAATTGTGACCGGGTAAATGAAAATGCCACGCAATCGAATAGATTTACAAATGATAATACATTATAAAAAAAAAAAACATATATAAAATCGAAATAAAACATAAGCTAGAGAACGAACATTATTGAAATTATATTATATTATATGTTAATAAAAATATATTTACATATATTAATAAAAAACTATTATACTTGCATTTTAGAGCTTAGACAAATCATTCAATAGAAAATTCCAACATAACTTTTATTTGTTTTAGTACGTTCGACAGTTTTGTTTTCGGTTTCAAAGATAATGCTATCAAAAATCTTAAGTTCAAAGCAAACACGTTGCGTGACGTGAGTTGAACCCCAATAAACACTTAAAAATCTCCGGAATTTATCGGTACAAATGTGAAAATTCTTATTTAAATGAGACATAGTTGTAACGTGTTACACGTTAAGAACATTACGTTAAAGCCGTTACGTACAACGTAACGCGTGTTACGTAGCGAATTATCGTTATATATTTCACGAGAGGTTCAAGTCATTTAATTCAGTTTCTGATCTAATATCGAACATAAAAAATGGCACCCAAATGAACCATAAGAACGTGTAAGAGCATTTTTTAGTTCTGTTTAATATTTATATTAAATAGATATAGATATGGCAACTATTTCTTAGGATTTTTTAGAGTAGCCACAATTCTACGCTCTAGCCAACGATAAATTAATTAATAGAAAAAGCAAGGCAAAAAAGAAGAAAATAGACAAACGTTAAAAAATGTGTGTGAACTGTGAAAAGACAGGACACATTGGAACGAACCCAGGTAATTGTCATGAAAATGAGGCACCGCTAAATTGTTGAGAGAGCCGCAAACGTGTTTAGTTTGCTGATTAGGCCAGGAAAAAAAGATATATAGAAACAACAAAACAACAAGCAGGCCAGGCAGCCGGAGGCGTATGCTAACCCAAAGCACAACGTGACAGTTGCCCTTGGCAATGGCGGGCGAAAAGATACACCCAGACAGCTCACAGTTGCGACAGCTGTGGGAGGGAGGGCCCGGAAAGGGGCCGGAGCTGGCTGCTGGCAGCTGGGGAATGCGTGTCCTTTGTCGTCGGCGTCCAACTCCCCAATGCGCCATGTGCTCAAGTGGCGTCGACACTTCAACTTCGGCATTAAATGCGGAACTGAAGCCAGAGCGAAAGTTGCCGGGCACAAAGGAACCAATTTGTTGGATAACAGACACAGAACACATTTGGATGCACTCCGCAAACGTTGCCAGCTGCCAAGATGTACAAGATTTATTAACGCTTCTTTCGTCTGAACAACAGCAGCAACCCTCGCCGTCTGGCTGCCGGCTCAAGGGCCAAGGGTTAAAAGCCGCACAGAAAGCACCCACATACACACACAAACACACACACACACACACAGGTACATCACAAAGAAAAACAGCCAAAAGCTAATGCTTGTCCGTATTAGAGAAACACCTGACACAGCCCAAAAGCGCGCACACACAGACACATTTCCGATAAAGAGGATGGTAAAAAGTATCTATATCATTTGCATTTTAATTAGTTTCTGGCAATATAGAATTATTAGCAGTTTGCTATACTAAATGTTTTAAGGCAGCAGAGAGCTAGACAACCAATTTATATACGTAACTGAAAAACAAACTGTGGGGGCATATCTTGGTTCTAGATTCTAATCGCATAGAAGGGCGTTCTGTGCGAATATGTAAAGGAGAACCAGTTGGAAGCACATAAAGCGAAACTGAAAAAAATACTAAAACATATACCTGGGCTTTGAAGATCGCATAGAAGGGCGATGTGCTGCACTTTGCTTAACTTAACTTTTCGTTTCGAACGACTGCTTCAAAAATTCGTTCACTTTTTTGCCTTAAAAATTCTCTTGCTTTTTTGCCAATAATACCATCATGTAAAAAGTAAAAGTTGAACTCTGCGGCCACCGCCTTCAAGCGCACAATGGACGAACAAGTCTTTGCACTCTAGAAGGCGAAGTGGGTGTCGCCTTGTGGTCCTCGGGGTGCGCCTAACTGCCATGTGACAGTTTTCACTTGGTTCAACAACTGAAAACTTGCCATGTCGCCTACAATACTGCAACAGAGACAACATCCAACGCAACTTGCAAGTTGGCGTCGTTGTGCAGATTGCAAAAGTGTCCTTGAACTTTGCGTCAAGTTGTTGAGCCGGTTTGCTTGTCCTCTTCTTGCTTGCTCTTATTAGCTATATTTCCACTTTTCTTAGCATTGTTGAATTATGTTTTTTCTTATGTTACCAGACGAGCGAAACACATACTTTTCAAATAATAAAGCTAAAATAATACTAAGTTCTTTAATAATCCCATAATAATCGAAATGCTGCGGCGATATGAAGATATTGACAAATGTCAAGAAGTTTACAGTCCACCAAGTTTAGACAGTTAACATTTGTGTGTATGTAAATGCTAAGCATATTAAATGTAAATTAACATTAAAATATGTTGATTTAACATTATGTTAACTTTATGGAAATGTTGCACAAATGTTGCTGCAAAGTGAAAATTTTGATATCGCATGTTGCCAAACACTAAATGAAACTATGCCAAATAGGCATAAAAAGGGAATTGGAAAAAAGTGCGTGCCTGTTCATCATCTAAGCTTTTTGCTCATTGCCATTGTTTTTGCTGTTGCTGTTTTTTGTTGCTGGCGTGACCTATTAAATAAATGAAAATCGATTTGGCAGCTTTTCATGTTTAATTCATTAGCAGACGAATGCGCACGGCAAATGAATACATTTCCAGTTCCCAATTCCCAATTCCCAGTTTCAGTTCCACAGCAAGGTCGTCAAAAGTGGCAAATAATGTTGTACACTTGAGTGAGGCCAAAAATAAAGGCAGATTAGACTTATGTTTGTTGTATTTGTTCAATTTCGTCTGTGTGTGTGTGAGAGAGAGAGAGAGAGTTTTGAGATAAGCTAACAGAATATGTTTGAAGAGTGGGGAGAACGGAAGCAGAATGCGCTAGAGAGATTGCAAGGGAGAGCGGAGCAAGCGATGTCAAACAAGCGTTTGACAAGGTCTGGCACGATGGTCTTCTGTTCAAGATCAAACTGATACTCCCAGCGCCATACTTCAGCATCCTTAGCTCCTTTCTGGCAGGACGCACCTTTAAAGTGGCCGTTAAAGACCAAAGGTCGGCAATTAAGGGCATCAGAGCAGGTGTCCCACAAGGCAGCGTCCTCGGTCCGATGCTGTACACGCTGTATACGGCGGACCTGCCCACACAAGGACAAAGCAATGAAGACCTCAGCCCTGCGAGACTGCTGGTGGCAACATATGCGGACGACACTGCCTTCCTAGCCTCCCACAAAAATCTGCAAGCTGCTACAAGTGCAGTGCAGGACTGGCTGCTGCAGATCGAAACCTGGACAGCTATGTGGAACATCGCTATAAACTGTGCCAAGTCCGCCTGCGTCACTTTTACGCTGCGCCCATACAGCTGCCAGGGGCTACGGTTCGATGGACGAACCATTGAGCAGACCAACTCTTTCTGCTACTTGGGTGTCCACCTGGATCGAAGGCTCATATGGGGGCCTCACATCGCAGCAACGAGAGCAAAATGCCTGAGAAGACTTCAAAAGCTCGATTGGCTACTAAAGCCTCAAAGCAAGCTGCACATATCCACGAAGACACTGCTTATCAAAACGATGGTAACGCCTATCTGGACATATGCGATCCAAGTTTGGGGCACGGCATCAGCACACCAGCTCCGTCGCATAAGAGTGGTCCAAGCCAAGGCAGCACGCAAGGTTGCTGGCCTGCCATGGTACGTAACAACAGACGCCATCGAACGCGATCTCCGCCTAACAAAGGTCGGAGATCAGCTCAACTTCTTCAGCAGCCGATACTCCGACAAATTGGTGCAGCATCCGAACGCGGCCGCAAGGGCCCTGGCTGAGCCCATCAGTGAGAGGCGCCTCCGAAGGCTACACCCCGACGACCTACCAACGAGGCACATCACTTAAACATCCCTTTCCCATTATTGTTATATATTTTTAAGTCTGTAATTATCATTTAAGTTATTAAATAATAACTATACACTATACCCTTAACTCCGCTTGGTAGAGATCAGAAGGCACTGATCGATTCCAGCGCAAAATAAACCAAATTAAGTTTAAAAAAAAAAAAAAAAAAAAAAAAAGAAGCTGATGTTGCTTCAGTACCCCCTCGCCCCGCATTCAGCAAATACCATCAACTTGTTATCAGTAACTATTTGGTGTATCTATTTATAGAAAGGAAAATGCAGTTGCGATTATGATCAACACATGGAATTCGTTTGTATATATCAGAGATTATGATTTTAAATTATAAATAATAGAATTGTGACATATGTTTAACACAATAATTAACAAGGCAGCAAATCGAACCCAAGCCACAAAAAAACAGCCCAACGTAATCGAACACCTTTAAGAAATCCTAGCCCTGCGATATGAATATCATTTTTTTTAATCCTATTTGTCAGATGCCAATTTTGGGTAGAGCTCAAATTTAGTTAACATATTTTGAATATAAATAAACTCTACATCTAGAAAGTTCAGGTAGTTGACTTTGTTGATCCAAGCGAAATGGCTTTTTTCAATTAAAAAAGTCACTAAGCGGAACTTGTTAGCTGATGCTACCTGTTATCAATATTTGCCTACACCAGCTAAATAAATATAAGCAATATGACGAAACTCATTTCGACGATGTTTAAAAAAATAAATGGCAATATCGATAAGGGAAATTCAACTGTTAAAAGCAGTGGCAAAAGTTTTCAAGTAATTCCTGTTCCCAGCTCTTGTAGAATTTCTAATTTAGCCCAACTCAGCTGGTTAACAATCACATCAGCTTGCTGGCCACTTTCTTTTACGCTGCTTTTGAAAACTTTCCAAGCAAAACAGGGGAGCTAAACCGTAAATTGTTGCATAACATTTGCGATGCGATCTTAGGTTGGCAAAATCGGCTAACTAACTAAATAAGCCCATTGCATTGGGTTTACTTCAAACCAAAAACTCTTGAACCAAATACAGTGAAAGTTGACACGTGGTGAACAGCCGAGTGATGTGTGTGGTCCTATGCAACATGAGCGACAGCTGAAAAGGGCTTTAGAAAATATATGTACACTGCGAGAAAAACACGGTATGGAATAGCATTCATAATTATTAAAGTATTAACTTCGTTTCTTCTTCATTTCTTAGATTAACTACTGTAATTGAGTGTCGTATTCTTTTGTTTGCAGTTGTTTTTAGGTTTTGCAATTTGAGCACATAAATCTCGGTAATTTCTCTAAGTGTATTAGCTCGCACATAAACTAAAACCGTCGCAATTCATTGAAATTTGAAGTTTTAAGGCTCAACAGAGCTTTGTGTACAGCTTTGTGTGGAGCAAAAAAAATAACGCCGCACCATTTGCCGTTAAAACCGAAAAACAATCAATGCTAAATGTCGCGTCAGTTTTGCATTGTTTATTGCTGTTTTGTTTCTCTTGTTTTAGCTTTTGATACTCGTTTTAATGCACGGCTCAAGTGCCCGTCGAGCTTAACGCTTTGTCACTGTTTTTCTTATGTTTTCTTTCAAGCTATATAGACTGAAGGAGCGGCGAGGTGCCGAATTCAGTTGCGGCTTGGCGACAGCCATTGAACTGCCTGCCGCGGTCAGTGACGTCATGCGGTCTGTGATGTTAAGTGTTGCAAAAGTTTTTATACTTTTTAGCATGTTGCAGCACTCAACAACAATGGGATGAATGAGCAACTCCTTAAACTAGGTCTCTAACAGTGCTGTTAAGTTTACAATTGAGTGGAAGCATGGTAGCAGAGACAGAGAGAGACAGACTCTGCTGCTGAGTGAGGTCTGATCTGACTAAAGAAGAATAACAAATATAGAATATCCATCTCTATATATATGCAGTTTTTGCAAAAATTAACATTTAACAATCAATATGTGTATAAATATATATGTCAGTTAAGCAACTCCCACGTGGCGAGCGCATTTGTTGCTCGACTTAATATTGCTTTTTTTTATAGCCCACACGCTTGCGTGACACATTTTACCAGACTCTTCGTCTCGCCCCCTCTCTTCGATGTCTGGTAATCTGATCTTCAAGTCCCGTCGTCATCAGCTGGCGTCAGCAAGCAAACAGTTAGCTAATTTTTCACAGTACAATTATTTATGGTTATTTTGCAGCATCTGTCGGTTTTATGCTAAACCGCAAAGCCACAAGTCACATGGAAAATATGTTGCTAGGCACATGCATGTTGCTAACTGATCATTTTGTTTAGCTACATACACAAACGCGTACATGTTGCTGGCAAGATGCCAATTTTAGTTTGCCGTTTTATGACGTCATAGTTGGCGTGTGAGCAACGTAGGTGTTTTATAAGCAATTATGTGTGTTTTATTTTTGTTGTATTTTGTTGTTTATTTTGTTTTGCTTATTATTTTTGATTGCTTTTCACTTTTCGCAATCATTGCGCTGTCATTTTTAATTGACTGTTTCGATTATTTGGGGGCTCCGTGCATGGTACGTCATGAATATTGGCCAATTGGCGGCGGCTATCTTATGCCATTTATCTCTTTCAATGGGTCTGCCAAGTGAAAGTTTTTTGTTGTTGCCGAAAAGTTCATTGGCAGCGCAATATGATGCTGGCAGCAATGCTGCTAATATACACACACATACGTATTCTAGCGATTACAGACGACAAAAAGGAAACACCAATAACTGTGCTAACCGTTATGAATCATCACAAACACACATTCGTAGAAAACTCTCAAACTGTACACAATACACGCGAGAATGCATTAAGTTATGATGTGTGTGTAATTAGAAGATACGCACAAAGAAACAAGCGCGAAAAGCGTAGAAAACAAAACACAGAGACCCGCCAGAGCTTGGAGATAGCGGCGCAGCAATGGAATTATAAATATGTTCATATGTCAAATGTTTACTTGTGATAAGTGGCGCAAAAATATTTATAAGAAATATGCTTTGCAAATAAGATAGCTTAAATAAATTAAAAAATATTGGTTGCTTTTTTTTTTTTTTTTTTTGGTTATGACAAAAACAAGTTAGTTACCAAAAGTCTTTGTTGCTATTTGGGAATACAGCATTGTCAAATATGACAATGGTATTCCGTCTAATTATAAATCGATAACTTCTCAATGGAATTTCATTCATATGTTAAGAGTACGGGAATAACTGCTAGTGATTGCAAAACTTATTTCTTTAAATATATTTATCACATAATTTATTTCAGTCTTCGATATGTGGATATTACTTGTAAATTGCAATTTATAGATGGACTTTCTTGTATTTGCACCGACTCTTCAATCTGACACACTGACTTGGACTACGCAACTTCAGCTGTTATTATCACAGAATGCGGCTTATCTTTTATATTATACACTCACTCCCATATATGTACACACACTCACGTAGCAAACGGCAACATTTGTTGTTTTGCTGCAAAGCAATGTCAAGACTCGCAATATTTTATGTGCATTCATTTTCTAAATGGTTAGGGCCTTACCTTTTGTATAACAACGATGACGGCGATGGTGACAACGACGACGACGATGACGGTAAATCCGTAAAGCCAGCAAGGCAGTTTTTGTTTTCTTATTGCTTACTTATTATTTTTCGGCTAGTTATTTCCACATCTGCAGGCAGAAACAGAGTTGTGCTCTCTCTCGTTGTGGTTATTCGTTGTTGTTGCCGCCTCTGTTTTACTCTTTTCACACACTCAACACACACACACACACTCACACAAGCATAACTTGCAATTTTGTTGGCCTTTAGCTAGAAACACAAAAGAGAAAGAACATGCAATATTGCAATAACAATACTTGAAGCTTTTGCAATGCTTTTATTTCACTGTTTTTAATCCCGTCTTTCTTTGCATTTCACTTTGGCTGCACTTCGGTCGTTGCCGCCGCCTGGCGTCACGCCCACCTCACACAAGCGCGCCAGAGATGAGCGATTTTCATGTGTGTGTGTGTGTGTACCTGTGACTTTTCAAAAGTATGTCCAGAATCGAAAGTAAAAGGCATTAAGCCAGAGTCACATGCTTTTTCAATTGGCTCAAAACGTGCCAAAGATGTGTGAAAGTTCAGTCACAGGCACAGTGGAATAGTCACAGTATCGCTCATCTCTAGTGGCCACTGTAAAAAGCTGAATCGCTTCATCTGAATCAATGTTTAACACTAATTGAAATGTGAAACTTGCACTTGAAACACTATGCAGCAGCAATTGCTAAAAGTGATGTTTTTCACATACATTTACATTTAATTTATATACTTGATTAAATACCAAAGATAAAGGGAAAATGCACCGCTAAAACGACCGTGCGCACCATACAGAACCCGACCGAACTGTTGTGTGTGACTGCAGCTATCATGCGCTAAAAAACCCACGGCAATGTGGCCGTATTCAATGTCGATAAATTTTGTAGTCGATAAAAATACTAAGAATTTAAAATAACGAGCTTACGATTACGTTATGTTACGCAGTTTGCGTCCGCAATACAATATCTTAGCGCCAACAGAATCGATAAATCAAATTTAAAAATATTTTAATGCACAAATATGTTTGAGATGTTAGATGTTAAATTATTGCAAACATTCTCATAATTTCGTTATGTGTGTTTATTCATTTGCATTTGTTTTCTATGTTGCATACATTGAGTGTTTTTTTTTTTTTGTTTGTTTGTGATATCGCAAGCATTTTTTCAATTTTGTTTCGTTTCACTTCAGAATACATAAATGTTTACACGCACGTTCGCTTACAATGAGACGACGGATATAAAATCAACTAAATTATGGTACATAAATCAACATTTAGCATACGTAAATATAGTTTCATAAAACATAGCTGGTAATGGTAAATAATTGCAACTTAATGCTAAACTTAATAATCCGCCGCCAGCCGATTTCTAGCGCCACTGCTCTCCTAAATTTGTACACAATTCGAAGGTATCTCATGCTTAGATCGCACCATCAAAAAGAGTTTGTTATCAAAAGTATTCGGGTGAATTTCATTAAATATAATTACTTCAGAATTAACTAACCTCGTGTGTGTGTGCGAGTGTATTTGGGAGGCGTTATATTCCATTATTTTTGTTTGTTTGTTTTGTTCGTTTCAATTTAAATTTACAACTAAAAATTTTGCGGTCCAAAAAGAATTGTGGGAAAGAACAGAATAGAAAATGGCGAGTAAAGCTCGATTATAAAGGTAGAAGTATATATATATATATATATATATATGGGTATATATATGATATATAAATATTGTAACTGTATAACTGCGTCCATCCGATTTGCATACTTTACATCCATTTCCATATTTGCATAGCGCACATTCAACACGCCCCCGCATGCCCCCACCCTACAAGATGTATATAGTATATATATGCTTGTTGAATCTCGTTCTGCTTTAGGTACGACGTTTGCTGTTGTTTGAGTGTGTTAAACGCGAATGGACAGAAAGTAGATGATCGCAGCCAGCGCAACACAGCACAACGGCAGGGCACGACGAAAGAAGACCTGATGGTCATAGGCCAACGGCTGTTTAAGGCGCAGCTTTGTGATCTCATTGCGCAATTCCAGATTGCTATTTTCCGATTGCTCCAGGCGTTCCTTGTACACGATTAGCTCCTCTTCTCGCTCCACTTGCGCATCATTCATGGTGTTCAGTTCCTCGCGCCAACTCGATAACTCGCCATCAATTTCCTTGCCATCATTCGGCAGCAGTGGCTCCAGTTCATCGGTCACGAGATCATCGGGTTTCTCCTCTGCACCACTAGAACTGCGAGGTTGTGGTTGTTCCAGCTGCTGCTCCAGCAGCTGCTGTTTTAGTTTATTCATTTCCTCCTCCAGAATGCTAATGTCGCTGGCCAGTGTAGCCGATCTTTGCTTATAGAACAGACACTCTTCGTGCAGCATATCCATTGCTTGGTCGTGCGGCAAATCTTCATCTACGGTCTCATCGTTGCGCACCAGCGTTTGCTGTGTTTCCAGTTTATGGATGGACGACTCCTCGGCCGCCTCATCGATGCCATTGAGGCGTGCGTGCTTGGGCGATTTGTGTACAAACTCATCGAGTGCCGTCTCAGCTGCGGTGCCCCCCGTTGGTGATGAGTCAGCCGAATGCGGTTTCTGTTCGACTTCCTCGTCGCCGGAGTCGGCAGCATTAAATATGGCTTTTAATACATCGCCACCATCCGCGCCCTTGAGATCCGAGTTCTTGAGCCACTTCAGCATGGTGTCTTTGCGTACCACCTTGTGCTTTAAATCGAATTCCTCCTTCTGTTGCCGCTTGCTCTTCTTACACTGCAAGAAAAAAAGTCGACATTAATTTGGGTTAACTTCAAATACAGATTCACTTACAGATTTACGTTTGCTTGGTGTAGTCTGTTCCTTGTCGAGCAGCTCGGATATCTCGCCGAGCTGTGCACCTCCTTTATCTACCTGATATTCGTCCTTATTATCAGCGCCATTATCATGATCGCCAGCTTCCTTATCCTCGTCGTCGTCGTCTTCGTCGTCGTCATTGTCATCGTTGTCGTCATCCTCATCGTCTTCGTCATCATCATCGTCATCACCGACCCCGATGGCAGCATTCAGTTGCTCCAGCGTCTGTTGCTGCTGCAGCGCCTGTTCGCTGTTTTGATCAGCAATCGTTTGCCGCAGTTGCAGCAGCTGTTGGCGCATCTGCTCCATTTCGCTCTCCTGTGCGATTAGCTGCTCCTTGAGCTGCCCTAGCCGTTGCTCCTCCTGTTCTTTAGCCTCTTGCTGCTGGTGCAGCGTTTCCTGCTTATATTCCGTGTACTCCTGCTGCAGCTGATCCAGACGTGTATTGAAATCCTGTAGTGTTTGCTTCGAGCTTAATATTTGGGCGCGCAAAATGCCGCACTCGTTATCCGAGGTTGTGTACGCCATCTCCATTTTTGACAGCATTTCCATGGCATCGCAACGATCTTGATAGACCTTGCGCAGCGCCTCTTTGGCAGTTAGCTGATACGAGGTCTTATCCTCAAGCAACTTAACAACCTGCAAAACAAATTGAATGAGATATTAATAAAAAAATAAGGTATCACATTGTGATCTTAAAAGTATGCTACATCCGATTTGCTGGGCCGCTTATCTACAAAACCACACCCAACTCTTTTTTCTTATGATGGGCTTGGTTTCGAATAATTCTTTACCCAGGAATTAAATTGGTGAATTTTTACTAAGCCCTCCATATTCCAAACATCTAAATGGTAAACTAATGGAAGAAATTTGTTTTCCCTGCTGCTAAATTTGGAATGCTAAGTGTGTCAACTAAACAAGGGCAAACTACGACTATACAAGGTAACTTCTATCCTATAAAATGCTTGCTAGTTAGTCTGTCATAAATATATACAAAGGATTTGTCATCGTAATTGTGTGCAGTAAATTTAAATTAACCCACCTCGTTACGTAAAGCATTTTCGGGCACATTTTTTTCCATCATTTGAAGCTTTTTCTCGAGCAGATTGATCTTGTGCAAGAGCTGATCCTCGGTTATCATGCTCTGCCAGCACAAGGCCGCGTTTTTACGCGTGGAATCAATAACGCCCTGTAAACTACTCAGCTTGGCTTTGAGCATCTTCTCGCGCTGTGAGGCCTCCTGTAAAAATGCATTGAGTCGTTGTATTTCATCATAACTGATCCGATTTGGTCCCGTCAGCTGCAGCTGTTCAGACTCTATTGAAATGGCCTCGCGACCGTCTGGGAGAAACAGTGTAACACGCGCAATGATACAGCCATGGACTTCCTGGCGTGAATTTTCAATAACCTCAACGCCAAACTTGACGGTGTCACCATAGTGCAGCTCGGCCGGCTCATTGCCCAGCTTGTTGTCGTTGATGAAGGTGCCATTGCTGGATTTGGTATCCTTAACCCAAAAACGGCCGTCGGGCGTATACCATAGCATGGCATGATTGCGCGACAACACCTTGCAATCAAATATGGCATTGCTCTCGCTCGCCTTGCTCTTGGCAATCAAACGGCCCACTTTGCACTCCTGATTGGGAGCCAGCAAAATGTTGCGTGTCTCGAATTTGTGCGATTTACCCTCGCATTGCAGGACAATCTTTGCCTCACCCGGCGACATATCCTGTGTGTTGAGCAGCGTATTGGCCACTGTCTCATTAGGCAATTGTAAGGCACCCATCGAGCTAAATAGATTGCCGCTCGTCGTATTATTGGCATTAAGCACCGAATTCATAGCCAGTTGCAACTGTGCCTGCTTCTGTGCCAGCTGGCCCTGCAAGCAAAAATTCAAGATCTATATTTTACAAATATATTAAATATTTTAAATTTGAATTGAACTCACCTGCAATAGTGTGTTCGTATTGGAATCACAGCTCTCTGTTGCACTCGTATTATTGTTCTCCTGATTCTCCAGATTGTCGTTGGCATCGTTACTGTTTAATATGCTGCTGTTGATGTTGTTGCTGTTGCTGTTGCTATTGTTGCTGTTCTCTGTGGTCAGCTCACACGTCTCGGACTCGTGCTTTTCGCGCATCAGCAACAATTGCTGCTGCTGCTGCTGCTGCTGCTGCTCCTGCTCAGCCTTCTTGCTGAGCTCCATTTTGTTGTGTGCCTTCTTATTGATGCGCTGCTGGCGCTTGGACAGCTCACCCACAGCGGCGGCGACTCCGCTGGCAACAGCTACTGGTCTGGCGGTTAGCTCTTGGTCCGTTACGTTGTTCACAGCGGCTGCAACTGCAGCTGTTGCAGTTGTCGTTGTCGTTGCTATCGCTGCTGCTGCTGCTGCTGATGCTGCTGCTGCTGCCGCATTTGGCTTCTGCTCGTCATCCTTATTGCTCTGCCATTCGTTGCTGACCAAGACCATAACTGAAAAGTGTGAAATGCGCACAGACAGTCATACAGTAAAATGTATATCTGATAAAATGTAGTTAGCTGGAGAGGTTGAATTTGATTGAATGTTACAAAACTTCTGTGCACTAAACGGAACGATCGGAATGTTATTAATGACAGCTGAAGAATTTTAACTCAAGGCACGCCAGATCGAGATTTCATTTCAAAGAGAGACGCATTCAAAGGAATAAATTAAAAATAAGCATACGCTAGTTGCTTACAAGAAAAAATTCAAAATTCTACAAGAAATTCGAAAAAGCTGTGTTTAAATTTTAAATTTACGATTATCATATTTAATATTTATTAGCAAGGCATATATTCTAAAGCTAAAAATGTTGCTATTATATAAAAACCCTTTAAAATATAGTCAAACCTTATCTGACAAATACATATCATAAAACTGTCTTCCGCTAATACAAATGAGGATCGTCCAAATTTAAGTTAATAGCTAAAATCGAATATGAATTTATTGCAAAATAGTCCCACATTTGGTATCAATGCAGGATTCTCAAAGGGAACATTTTTATTTATTTTTTTTTTATTTTTTCAATATCTGTTTACAATAAGAAAAAATACTTCAGTGCAGGCGCAAAATAATGTTTCGTGTAAAAATAGATTTTGAAAATATAATTGAAGCGGTCAACAAATGCGAGTACTCGCGTGTGTGTGTGTGTGCGTCTGTGACGTGTGTGGGCGGGGGAGGCGGAGGGGGGAGGGCCACCGAAAAATGGTTTGTTTGTGTATGTGATCGGGGCGCGTCTGCTCCAATTTGGAACGCGCAACGAGAAGAAGGAGCAGCAGAAATATATGAGCATATGTAAATATATACATATGTACAATATGTATTAATGTGCGTGCAATATATTGAATAATTGTGCAATAAACTGCGTGTGCGGAGCGACAGAGATAGAGTTAGAAGAAGAAGAACAACACTAGTAGCCAAAACCTACAATTGGGTAGAGTTGCCCCCTTACCTTGCAGCACTAGTATATAGCGGCGATAGTGGGCCCATGGCCCCAACGATAACAACAAAAACGGCTTGGATGGATATGGCAACTACAGTTGACGTTGATGGTGTTGTTGTTGTTGCTGCTGCTGCAGTTGGGCGTCGGTGGGAGTGGGGAAAGCTGCGAACAATGCAAAACTTTTGTTGTTGATTGGCATCAAGTACATAGAGCACAACAAATGTGATCAGCGCTATGCCGACGTCTGTCTGCCTGTTTGCGTATGTGTGTGTGTGTGTGTCGCTGCTGCAGTTACTGCAACTACAACAACAACAAATACTATTACAGCTGCAGGCAGTGGCTGGGCACGAGTTCAACGTGGACTTTTGAGGGGGCGAGTGGGGCCTGGAGTGTCAAGACTGCGTCTCGTATTGTTTTTTTCTTCTCGTCTTCACTTAAAAAAAGTTGATACACAAATTGAGCACTAGCTGCTGCTTAATTGAATTTAATTACAAATGGCTGTGTGTCGTTGACATTTGGAGAATTTACCGTTCTGCTGCTATCTGGTCGTTTGCTTTGACTTATGTATTCGCACAAAAGAAGGAAGGAGAAAAACAAAAATCTTTTCTGCGCTTCTTGTTTTGTATATTAAGACACACGCACAGTTAATTAACTTGTTAGTATATTCGACGCTTCAAAACTCACCTTGGTTATAATGTTGTTTTTGTTAATCAATTTTGCAACACAGCGAAAGCAAATAATATTTGCGATAATTGTTTTCAGTTCTCAAACCAAACCTCTGCACTAGCAATGTGTACTAGACACGATACAACTAGCTATTGTGAGTTGTCACAAAATTATCACAGGCCTACTTTGATTGTGCTGACATTAACTTGGCAGTGAAAGAGGGTTGCTTGGCCAAAGTGCTGAATTTGCGTAACCAGAAAAATTAAGACGTAAATTAATATTAAACATATTCAAAGTATGCCCATTAGACAACTGATTGGTCGTACCGTGTATGCCTGATTATAGTTAGTAGAGTTGCCACAGTCAGCTGCAGTTATCGATTACAAACACCAGCGACTCTGTCATACTAACATCGATCAGGGGAAAAATACATCATAGCAAAAAGAGGGCGCTGTGCTTGAAACAGATATGAAACCCATTGCAGAATTGTTTATTGGCTTAATTTAATTGAAAGCTTTTAAATTTATCAAAGTTATAGAATCCAGCACGCACTTGTCGTCCGCCAAAAAATCGACCATTCAAATCTACAACAGCTGTAAGAAGCGAGAGTATTAGTTATATGTTAAATCAAAGTTTCTTAAATTTATAACCCACCCTTTATGGCGCTTTCTATACGTTTAAACTCTACAAATATTTTGACGGCATCCTCCGGAACCGTACCAAAGGCCTCGTGTATGATAACACTGTTGACTTCACCATACTTTGTGTTGCACTCATCCTTGACCTCAGGTTCGAGTTCCTCATCCACATCGCCCGGTCCGACCATGTTGCGTAGCAAAACAACTTTGCTGGGCGCCTTCATGATTTCGGTAATGCTAGGCTCGGGCTCACTGGCCGGTGCGGGTGTTGCTGCACCCGGCAATGGTGGCGGTGGCATGGAGGCGGCGGCAGCAGCAGTAGGACTGGGACTCGAAACTGGCGGCGTTACGTTCACAGCGGACAGCTGAGAGAGCGGCGGTGAGGTAGATGGAGGTGGTAAAAATACGTCCTTTTCGTGTATGATGCGACCGCCGCGCTTTGATGTCTTCTCCACTTGCAGGGCTACAGACATGCCCTGCTCTGATTTGCCCAATCCCTGACCATCCTTGAATCCGTACTTGGCCATTATCTTTGCGGCTACCGAGCTGGCAGAATACGGTATGGTTACATTCGAAGACCCATCCCCATTGTCGATGGATAGTGAAGGTGGTGGCGCTATGGCCGCACCACCGCCCTGCTTGGCAACTGAACCTGGCGCCGGCGGACTGTATCTGTCTTCATCACTTTGTCGCTGACCAAAGCCACTGAATTTCATGGCTGGTGGCGAGGTGTCATGATTATGTGTCTCCCGGCGTCCGCCACGGTTGCGCTTACGATCCCGATCGCGATCCCTGTCTCGATCTCGGTCGCGCTCTTCGCGATTGCCACTTCCGCCACTGTTGCGTGACTTGTCACTACCCTTTGTCTTGTCCTTTAGTTTCTCGTACTCGTTGGGCCACTGTGGATCATATTCGTCCACGAAATCCCAATCATCTGTTTTAATGTTCTCCAGTGCCGGCGGAGGCGCCACTGTCGTGCTGGTAATGATTGGCCTGGCAGCGACTGTCATGGGCACAAAATTTTCGGCGTCTGCGTTGCGCTTGGTGCGCAAATTAACCACTGGTGTCATAAGCTGTGAATAAGTTGTAATTAGTTTTTATAGATACATATGCGCAGTGAATAGAATTTTACTGACCGGTTTCTTGATTTGATCCCTCGCCTTGGGCTTCGGCAGCTGGGCTTTTTTTACTGCCAACTGTGTTTGCAGCATTTTGATGCCCGAAGACCATCCATCCATTTGGGTGGCGCGTGGCTTTGCGTCGATGTCGTCGTATAAATCCATTTTGTACTAATTTTTTGTTTACTTATAAACAATAATAAAAGCGAAAACTTTTCGTCTCGAACCTGGTGTACGACGTTCAGTGCTCTAAAGATATGCAATTGCAGGCTTTTGCAACACTGTATCATAAACATATGCTAATTTTTGCGTTAACAGTTTTGTTAACAGTTTTGCGTTACGTGACTGTTAGCCATACGTTGCACTCCAGGTTAACCTAACATAAATGTTACTCGTTAATGTTTATAAAAAATGGGCAATGAAGGCAGCAAATTAAAAGGTCTAATAATTGACAAAAATGCCGTTGAAGTCAATGATTTTTGGGCCCTGTACAATGCCGAGTCGCCAACAACATGCAACGAGGAAGGAAGCGATGGCCAGCATCTGTCCATATTCAAGGGTGAGCTCCTAGTAAAGGGACAGCTATGGGCAGCCCAAGGGCCAATGGAGCGTGCCATTAAGGTAAGTTCCACATGTACAAACCAAATGTTTGACCACTAAATGCCGCAATTGTGTGTCACAGAACCTGATGATCTATCGCCATCCGTACATACTTAAGTATATGTCCACCTGGGATCAGTCCGGACAAAAGCATTTGGCCACGGAGCGCGTGAGGCCGTTGAGCGATGTGCTTGCCCAGCAGAGCCCGATACAAGTGTGCCTCGGCCTGCGCACCATACTATGCAGTCTGATATTTCTCATTGAAAAGGCACTGGCACGACATCTCAACATTTGCACACAGTCAATTTACGTGACGGATAAGGGCAGCTGGCGCTTGGCCGGCTTTGAGTACGTATGGAAGGCCAAGGACTTGAGTAAAGAGATCTTAGAGCTGGCGCACAGCTTCCGGCAGCCGCTGGCAATAGACTCGGCCAACGGCGAACTGGGTCTGGAACAGTTTGCCTTTGCCACGCTCTGCGAGCATATACTGGACAACTGTGGCACGGCCAGCACACCGCATGTGCAGGAATTTCGGGATTATTGTAGCACTCACTTGAAGCATCAGAATATCGAGCTGCGACCCAAGCTGTCTGCTGTGCTATTGCATCCGTATTTTAACCATGAGTTCGTCCTAATACATTCCTTTCTCTTTGAGCTGCCGCTAAAGTCCGTGCAGGAGCGTCAACAATTCTTCAGCAATCTAATCGAGCGTCTGCGCTGTTTCGATGAACAGGTCGTTGCCTCTCAATTGGCCAGCGATCTGCTGTCACGAATGGTGCTGCTGGATCCCACCGCCCAGCACTGCGTCACACCGTATGTGCTGCGTACCAAGACAGAGAATGGCACCACGGCCCTGTTCGCTCCACAGACGTACTTGCAGTATCTGCTGCCGCATATATTGAAAATGTTTCGCCTGCGCGATGCACAGATTAGACTCATTCTGCTCGACTATTTCATGGAGTACGTGCGTCTGTTGAGCGACGAGCAATTGCAGTCTGAGATCTTGCCGCATTTACAGATGGGCATGAACGATACCAACGATGTGCTCGTAGCCAAGACATTGCGTTGCCTGGCCGATCTCGTGCCCATTTTGGGTGCAGCCACTGTGCTCGGCGGGGACAGAAGGCGCTGCTTTTCGGATGGAAGGCCGCATGCGGCCGTTTCTACGGACTGCAGCACACCTTGGCAAGAGCCACGGTCGATAACGCCGCTCATGAATGGCAGCGCTGTGGATGCAGTTGACTATATGGTCTCGGGCAGTCCGTTGCCAGTTGAGAGCAATGTGGCGCCAATGCCACTGCGTCTGAGTCCTGATGGCGGCGAGGATGATAAGAGCGTTACAAATTTAAGCGAGAAGCCCCTGGAGCTGAGCCAAGGCAGCTGTCCCGACAGCAGCTCCGACAACGCTGACAGCTCCACCAGCAGTGCGGCGCACGAACAGACGCTGGTCAATGATGAGGAGGAGGCGTGGTCCGATTGGGACAATACGGATGAGCTGCAGCGCTTGCATGTCAAACAGGAGGCCATGGATGAGCTAAATCTAAACAATGTGGAAACGAATAGCAGCACCTCCACACAGGCCACGCAGCCTTCGCTTGCCGACTCTTTCCGCACCGCCTGCTCCAGCGTCTCCACGGACGTCAAGAAAACAATTCCGGCGCCGCCGCCGCCATCGTTCAACCGGCAGCTCATTGATGATCTCAGTGCGCTGGACATTCAAGTGCAGCTGACAACGCCGGCCAACCGCTCCGAGCCGGCTGAATTTGATTTCTTCAAGGACATGGAACCGATTATTGAGACAAAGCCCGCCAGCAGCGATCCGGAGGTTGTGCAAATCGATGCCAGTCGTTTTGCGGCCACATCAATGGGCTCAAATGGTCATGATGTCGATGACGCAGGGGATCAGGGCTGGGGCCATGACGAGGACGAGGACGATGTCGTCTGGGGCAGCAATGGCAACCAGGCAACCAATGTCGCTTAATTATCTTAAGATTTGAAAAATCCATTTTCTATCACTTTCAGCATACGTTTCTTTTTCCATGTATTTATCCTCGCTTTGCCCAGGTTGAAAATTTCATGTTTCTCGTTTTATATTTTTAGGTACATATTTGTACATAAATATATTAATTCCAATACGCAAGAGCTGCGCATAAAATCAGATGTACATATATGCATATTTGACGCATTTCTTTCTAGAATATTTTTCAAATGTCCTTTTTCATATTTTTAATGCATTTCTAAAGGGTTATTTTAAGAATTTTCATAAAACTTGTAACGCATTAAAGAAATCATGCAATGCTCTATATAGCAAATTATATTATATATATGATCATAAATCAAAGTATGCGATATTTTCTAAGGATACTTCCGTCAAGGATATTGTATATTGTATCAAAATATACCCTGTAAAAATGAGTGTTCTTTATCCTTTCACTGGGGACATACAGAATTTTTGGAAATTTTAACTTATTTTTTTAACTGGGATGGTTTCAAGGATTCTACTTATGAATTCTATATTTGCCTGCAGGAACTGCCCGACCGAGGAAAATATCTGTTGAATTTTCAGCCTCAGGATTTGGTCAATTCCGATCAAGTCCTGATATTGCCTTGAAAAATTTGTTTGCTCTCCGATATCTATATAATATGCTCGAAGAGTAAATCATAAAAAATAAAATTGATGAGAGCGTCAACAATAACATTAAAGAGAGTCCGAAACGTAAATATATGGGAGCAGAGACCGAAATTAAGCGAGAGAGAGAGCGCGTTTTCTACATATAGAATACAGTTGCGCGCGAGAGCAAAAAACGAACTGTAAAAGAAAACAAGCAATAAGCTTGTTGAGAGACTTACCAACAACATCCGATCAATTTAATGCTAAGCACAAAATTGATCTATTAAATATATATGAATAATGATTTTAATATTTCTTTATAATTTTGAGGTCAACTGTAACTTTTCAGATCAAATTCAAAGACAATGCGCAACGTAAAAAAGAAACACTTCTGTTCGCTATAAAACACAAAACAATATGCACGTACATTTACATGCATAGACATGCACTCTGTTAACATACATGTATATGAATGTAAATGCAAACATGAATTAGGCTGTAAAACACAGCTTTCATGTAACTGTAATAGACGCGAAGCATGTTTGCAAATGTTTTTCATTTTTTTTAAGTGGTGTTAAATTTGGTTAAAAAAAAATACATACACACACACACTGATGTAAAAACTCACTTTTCACGCACTTTTCTTTCACCCGTGGAAATATAATAGATTTAATCGCATTTTCCGCTCCACGAGTGGATTTTCCTATCGATGAAACACTTACATATTGCCTTATAATTTATGTAGAGTCTTGAAAATCTTAAGCCGATCGGATGACCATATATTTGCACGGATATATTGTTGTATTTTTTTTTAATAAAATCCAATACGCAGTCGCCGGCGTAGAATTGTATTTATGTATATTTTAATGCATTTTTTGGTTTTTTGTTTTGTTCTGTTTTTTTTTTTGTTTTTATATAATTTTTAAAATGTTTTTCATGTTGTTTTGCATGCATTTGTTTTATTCTCGTTTAAAACTATTCTTGTAAAATTTTTAAATATGTATTTCGTTTTTTGTTTAGCAAAAATGCTATATTTACGCAAAAACATTCTAAAATGCAATTGTTTATATCATTTGACTATGACTTATTAACATTTAAACGAACAAAATAAGACTCAAACGATCTTAGGATCAAACAGGCTAAATAGAAAAACCAAGAGAAAAGAATACGAAGAAATAAAAGGAAAAAAATAAACACTAAACATGTTTTCAACTATTTTCTCACGTTTTGTTTTTTATTTTGCTTACATTTAAAAAAATTTAATTTTACGCAATAATTTGTTGTTTGTTTGCTTTGCAGCATCATCATTATCATGCTCAACTTAATCAATGATCTTAGTAATCGTAATTACATTATTAAATTTAAATAAGATCAGCTGAAGTGTTTGTTATTACTTTAATTCTCACGAGTTTTTTAGTTTTGTTGTTTTTTTTTTTTAATGTAACTACGCAAACGCAATACAAAAAATCGGTGCGATATTTGTTTACAATTAAAAGTATTCACTGCACACTGTTGCGCTCTTTATACATCATGCAAATGCGTAGGAGGGGCGGGGAGCTCGAGCGGGATGTGCGGGTGTGTGAAGTGACGCTAAGCGGTAATCTAATAGGAGCTTGCAGATTGAGGGGCGGGATAAGGGGGTAGAGGAACAACACTGCCAGAAAATTCAAATTGTTGCACGTATTTTGCATAACTTTTTTATAGTTTGTTTCTTTTTTTTTTTGTTTTTGTTTTTTTCTCATTGTGTTGGAAGTAAATCTTAAAAAAAAAAAATAATAAACAATAAAACATTTATATAAAAAAGCATATGTTTTTACATGGATTTTCCGAACAAGTATCAGTATCATACTTCATTGTTTTTCTCCTTTTCACTTATGCTTACGGCTTGCTGCTTTATCGCTTCTTACACATGATCTTTTCATTAGTTTATGGATTTATGTTGCAGTGTGTGTGCGAAAGTGATGATTGAATGTGTGCGATTCTGTTGGATGTGTGTGTGTGTGTGTGTTGTGTGTGTGTGTGTGCGTGTGTATGTATGTGTGTGTGTGTGTGTGAGTGTTCTTCTGTTATGCGTGAATATTGTGGGCTATTGATTCATTATTGTAGTAATGGATTGGTTTTCTCATAAACAGCCGACGCATCCGCATCCGCATCACAACAACGCATCCTTCAATTCAGCTCCTTGTCTTCTAAGTACTTGTATTCAAAGGTGAAGCCCTCCTTTTTGCGCTGACTCCATTTCTCATAATCGAAGTAGATGTACGTACCCTGAAAACAAAGTTAATTATTATTTATTAATCGCTATTATTAAAATAAATAACTGATTGGATTTCTCCGAACAGCTTTTGGAGGTTTTACTTGGCTGGACTTGGTTGGATTATAATCTCCCCTCAGCTAGGTGAAAATGTGAGAGAACTTACAGGCAAGTTCTTTATCGTATTGACAAATAGCACTCAATAACCGAGAGTAAAGCTCATAAGATTGAATCAAACCCCATTAAAAAGTTGGATTTCTATTCTAGAGAAGCAGAAGATTTTGTCCTATGATAGAAACCATAGTTTCCCACATGATGTTTGCTGAATAGTTGTAAAATAAAGAAGCTAAGTAAATTGTTTATAAACAATCAACTATGAACAATCAAAAATTAAGTAAAATCAAGTCTATAGATGTAAAGGCCTGTCACGAAACTTCGAAGAACCACAAACAACCATTTTAAGCAAAAATAAGACGATCTTTTCGCCTTATCATTTATATGCTAGCTATAAGACCTAGTAACCTAATAAGACCGACTAAAACATTATGTTCTAACTGCGTCTAACGGACATCCAATTATCGGTTCAGTTACTTACATTTTGCTTTAGAATATATACTTGTAAATTGTGTGTGGTGTCTGCTTTGAGCAGTAAACCTGGCTCACCTGTTCGTAATCATCGTTGATAATTTTAGGCTCCTCGTGCCTCTGAAACCACATCATGTATTTGGTGTGGAAGCGCCAGCTTTGCTTTTTGAGCGCCTTGGCGGCGAGATATTGCGCCTTGGAGCCCTCCATGTAGTAGAATACAAAGAAGAGTGTCTCCGTAGAGAGTCGCTGATAGAATTCAACGGTATCGTATATGGGCAGCTGTGCCTTGGATGCGTAAATTGTTAAATTATAGCCATGTCGGATTACAGTTGAATCAATGTACCTGACTCACCTGGGGATAGTGCGCTGGCGTTTGCACCGGTGAGCGATGAAAATATGTTTGTAGCTTCTCAGTGTCAATCGGCTGTGGCAGGTGATAATATGCGGCTTCCATCATTTGGAACTGTAGCTGATGCTCCTTTTGCAGCGGCGTTGGACCCAACGGCGTTACGCCCAACAGCGGTGGTATGTGCGCCTCTGTTGTTGCAATTTGCTGTTGCTGTTGCTGCTGTTGTTGTTGCTGCTGTTGTTGCTGCTGTTGTTGCTGTGCTGTATGCGTCTTGGCATTAGCTGCGACAACAACACCACCGTTGCCGGTTGATGGCTGACCAGCAGCATTCGCCAGATTCATGAGTCCACTGCCCGCTGTGGGACCATTGCTGGCTGCAGCAACGATGGTACCGATTGCTGCCACGGCTGCTGCTGCTGCTGCATTTTGCTGTTGTTGTTGTTGTTGTTGTTGCTGCGCTGCTGCTGCCGCTGTCGCTTGTTGTTGTTGCTGTTGAAGCTGCTGCTGTTGTTGTTGTTGCTGCTGCTGTTGTTGTTGTTGTTGTTGGTTGGCAGTTGTTTCAGTACTGAAATGCTGTTGCAGCAGCGATTGCGGCGCTGCTTGCTGCTGCTGCGGTTGTTGTTGCTGCTGCTGCTGCTGTTGTTGTTGCTGCTGCTGCTGCTGTCTCGCGTCTATATTACTTGCCTGCTGCTGATTCAGGGAATTTGGCTCGATCACAGATCGATTAATGGCTTCCTGTGCCATGGTTTTCAATGAAATCGCATCGACAGCATTGCTATTGTTATTGGTGCTGCTGTTGCTACTGCCACTGCTGCTACTGCTGAGTGAGACGGGCAGACCTGTAAAAGAATGAAGCATATGGCATTATATATTAATTACGAGCTTAAATATAAACCAGAAAGGATTTTAAGATTCTTAACAACTTTTGCTTATATATTTATATAGATATTTGATTCCACATTTGTTTCTACATCATGTGGCTTAATATATTGAAAACATATTAAGCTTGGTTAAACTATTTTGTATAACAAATATTATTGTTGCTCTGCAGCAAAAATTTATTGTCTGCCCTGTTGTTACTGATCCAGAATTTATAGATTTAAGTGATGTAGAATGTATTCTGTGTTAGAATTAGAAGATCCTCTGGAAGGATATAGAAAGGGTGATCTAATTGGCAGTGCTGGGTGAAACTCTAAATTGCTGTCACATTCGTATTTATAAACCCACACGCACACATTCCGCTACCTTGGACTCTGCATCTTCTCAAATAACATCTTTGTTTATCTTTATGCTAGACGAAAACGGAAACATGTAGCGGCACGTGGACATAACATAGTGCACGTTGGAAACACCTAGCTAACGACAAAACCCTTAATCTGCTTTCAGTTGGCGTGAACCACTAAATTAAGTTATACATGGAAAGATTCACAAATAATATATATAAGTAAAAAAAAGAACGTGATGCTAACATATTCATGGTACCTTATTTTACGCACTTTAAAAAGCAGAGCCTAAATTTAAACGACCCTAAGTATAACCTTTATATTAGCCAATATTAACAATGTATTACCGTTTTGCATGTGTGAGGAATTCGTTTGAAGATTGGATAATTGCGCCGCCTGTTGCTGCTGTTGTTGCTGTTGTGCCTGTGCGCTGGCACTCACAATGGCGGCCACCGTGGGCGCTGTTGCCTGCTGTTGCTGCAGCACAGGTCCATTTTCCAGTAGTGCTATTGACAATAAAAACAATTTACATAAATAATATTTACGTTAGCTAGTATTTTAGCGGAACCTACATGTGTTGTGTTTAGCCACCGCTGCAAATGCAATTGTTGGTGTCGCTTGAATCACAGATTGGCCTTGAATGTTGTTGGTGCTGTTGCTCGCTGATGCCGCAGCGGCAGCCGCTGCTGCTGCTGCTGTTGCCGCTGTGCCCGCGGAGACGGCAACATTAACTGCACTCAGACCAGGCGTTGGAGCATGTGGCTGCACGGCAGGATTGTGACCACTGGCAGCGACATTGCTGCTGCTGCTACTGCTGCTGCTGCTGTTGTTCTGTGTCCCGCTAGACGCCAAAACGGAAGCGACCGTGGGTAGCTGCTGCTGCTGCTGCTGGTTTTTGCTGGGCGTTGAGCTGATAATCTTATTGACTTGAGCTGCTAGGGAATTTAAATTGTTGTTTATTTTTTTACCCATTAGTTACCCATCGAATTGGCATTGAATTTTTGGTACTCACTATCACTACCCGCGGGTGCTTTTGCTGTGGCACGCACTGGCGTCGGCTTGATCGGCTGTTGAGGTTGCTGCTGCAAATGGATGCGTATAAATTAGATCAGGCTACAAGACTTCATTAGGAAAGTTAGAGTGCAAAATAAACAAATTAAAAATTTAATTTTATCAATCATTATCAACAGCCGAGTCAATATAGGCCATGTACGTCGCTTTGTTAAAGGAATCAGACCACCTTATCATATAGCTGTCATAAGATCTATCGGTCGGATTTGTAAGACAAAACTTTTGTTTATAAGATATTGTAAACCAAATTATTTCTGCTCCCAACATCTTATCAACACCCAACTAAATTATATACTACAAGAAGCTACACGGAGTTGCAAGGGTCAGAAAACGCACCCGTTCCAGAACGATACGAAGTCACTTAGATGCTTATGCATCGAATATTGATACTGGAAACGGGCTGAACTTACGTCCAGCCGTGTCTCAGCCCGAAGGAACCACGAACCACTTTGACTTCTATTAACTACACTTAAAGATCGAGTCAAAGCCCATGTTAATGACAACATATAAGGCTAGGAGAGCTTTTTTTTGAATTGCGCTTTTTGTATAAACCCGTTGTAAGCCCGCTGTTTAGATGAGCATGCAAAATACGATTGTGTCCGCGAGCGTATTTGTTCTCGGGCAGGCCAAATGAAATTTTTCTGGGGAGAAATCATTTTACCTTCGCTTTGCTGCTGTTAGCATTGCTTTCGCTGCTTTTGTTGCGCTTCTCGCCACCTGTTGTCGCCTCGGTGGACGTTGTCGCTGAGGATGAAGCTGCGCTGGTGTCGCTCGCATAGCCCACATTGTTGCCATTCGATTGCTGTGCGGCGGCTGCTGCAGCCGCTGCGGCTGCAGCCTGCAAATGCTGAAATTGGGCAGCACTTGCGGCGCTGGTGCCACCGCCTGAACTGCTGCTGCCTGCCATTGCTGATTGCGGTTGTGTGGAGGAGGATGGCAACACCTGCTGCACTGTAACTGGCGATTGGGATGGACTGCCGCCGGAGGTAACGCTGCTGGGCGAGCCGCTGGTTTCGTTGCTGTTGTTACTGTCCGTTGTGGCCGTTCCGCTCAGCTCGACCTCGTCTAGACCGATAATGTCGTCATAGATGAACTCGTTTTCCTCAAAGTCCGGCTCTTGCGATGAATCAATATAGTATTCGACATCATCCTTAATTTTGTTCACCTGATCCGCTTCGACACCATCGTTATCCAGCAGTCGCAGCAGCGTTTCCAGCTTGGTTATATGAAATTTATGACGATCTAGCTTACTCCGCAAGTCATCCATGCGCTCCTGTTTGTCACGATCCACACGTTTCTTTTTTCCCGCTAACAGGGATTCAATTTCGCTCTCATACTGATCTATTTGAATTTGCAGTGTACTAATTGAGCCGGTTAACCAATTACGCGCATGATCTTTGATCCGTTGCGCTGGATCCATTTTTTGTGCGGCGCCCAGCCCCTCCTTGGAATAGGCTTTTGTTTTTGTCTCACGCTCCACAACCTTGAAGCGTTCCATTTGCTGTAAGGATATTCGAATGGGCAAAATTAATAACATAGGTCTGGATAGTCGCTAGGAGGCATTGTCGATAGCTTATCAATAGTCGAAACATTGTAATAATTAATTTAAGACTTCTATAAGATAGGATATGCATTAAACAAATTGCTTTCAACAAGCTATTGAAGCGACATCAATTTATAATTTTTGATGTTAGAAATCTTAATACGTCCGGGATTTGCTCTTTGATTAATCAATATTGATAATATAGAGGGACGAAATGTTTGTTCGTCTAAAGATCAAGCCATCCATAGCTATGAACACAACTTGCCGTTTCAATGAGCCTTCGGTTCTCAAGCAGCGCGCTTTTATCTTTGATCTCGGCGGATGCAATCCATGATTTGATTTGATCACGTAATCGCTGCAGCTTCTTAATTTCCTTTTTAAGATCTGCCTCATACTTTTCCTGCAGGTGCTTTTGCTATAAAGAGAGAGTAAAGACATTAGGAAATTCAAACGTAAGCGCTTGTCATGGGCTCACCTTCTGGTTGGTATTTGTTGCATTGTGTACCTTTTTCCATATATCCTCAAACGTTTCCACGCCCTCGCCTACCTTTTTTAAACATCGATCAATTTCACCTATCGTAGGATATCGATAATGTTTACAGAATCAGAATTTGAAGACACGCACGAATATGTACATATATATATATATATATACAAATGTATGCAGGGAGAATTGTGCTTACCTTGCAATTTTCTCGTCGCAGCCATGGCTATGTGTGCTCTTGTGGTTTCTGCTGGCGCAAATAGTTAGACATAGTCCGTTGCAAGCTGTCGCGATTGTTTAGTTATATCACCTGGCCGCAACACAATCTCCGCTTGTGTGGTGCTTCTGCCTGGCCAGAAGTCGACAACGGCGTCTGCAACATAAAATTGATCAATGTAAAATATGCATTAATTGCGCACATACACACACTCACACACACACACAAAAACACATACACGCATAAATGCGTGCACCGTACTTTCGATGTGTGCCGCGGCGTTGGTGTCAGCGGCAGAATTATTTCCATTATTTGGGTACACACCTGAGCGTGCTGTTACTGTTCATTGCTTTATTTACCTTAGATCCAAGTAGCTTCACTGAAACGTGTGGGAAAACACTCTCTGCCTGGCTTTGGTTCTTCTGCCTCTTTTTGCATGCACTGATGTATGGCCTGTGTGTGTGTGAGTGTTGTGTGTGATACCTTCGGGCCGTCGGAGATTTCGATTTTTTTTTTGGCTTAGCCTTTTTGGGCAAACGCAACGTGGCAGCTGTGCTGGGATTTCTTTTATATTGATGAGTAGAGCATTAAATATGTGTGCTTGTTCTTAAATTTAATGATTTATGCAATTTATACATTTAAATAAATACGCTTAAAGATTTTTCGCTTGCTTTTTGTTCGCTTCTTCTTCTTCGCACATTCCAAGATGGCGACTCGCCAAGAGTTATCGAATATAAACGATTGCGCCATCAACTTTCGATAGTGGCACACCACCCTGGCGAGTTTCATAGCAGCTAGCTGTCATTCGTAATATTGCATTTTGAATTTAAACTCGCAACGCTACGAAATTGATGATTATTAATTTGTTTATTTGCGTTTCTTGTGCATTTTTGCAAAGGGGAGAAAAATATAAGAATGCACGTTTAGATTGAGTAACTCTTAAATTCGTTTCTACATTAAAGCGGCAGCGGGCGCCATGCGTTCGCCTGCATTCAATTTGTCAATAATTACGTTTAAAATTTTTTTTTTGCATTTCTTCGAATATTTTGCAAATAGTTAGTAGTTATAGTAGTTGTGCTGCCTATCACATACGTTTGATGCGTTATCCTGCCGTCCTAGCGAGCGCCCTTAGCGTTTAAATCGAAACCAAAATTTAATCATATTTCAAATTGCCGCCTGGCTGCTGCTGCTGTTGTTGTTGTTGTTGCAGTTGCAGTTGCAGCTGTTGTTGTTGTTGTTCCAATTGCAGTTGCTCGGCAGACTCGGAGTCGGTTATTTCGCCAGCCAACTGATAGGACGGTATGGACATACAGTTGCGAATAAAACTACACACACTCTGCACATATTGTGCAGGATACTTGGTATAGATCTTAACATGCTCGGCATCCTCAAAACAAACAGACGACACATTGATGCCCTGATCACGCCGCATCCGTATAAACTTCTCCACATCCTTGTACGGTATGACCACATCGCTTTTTGAATATAGAAACAGTTGCGGATATTTGTTTGTCTCGTTCTTCAGCTCACAAAATGGACTGGCATGCAATGGCGTTGACTTGACAAACAAATTCTTAAAGGCTGAATAAGTTTCCTGCAATTGAATGGCACATTAGATGACGTGTGGTGGATGGGTGGATGGATGGATGGATGGGTGGATGGGGCAGCAACCTGTAACTCACCTCGACAAACCACATGATGCTCAGTGTCAGGGTTATGGCCAAAGCTGTGAGGCAATTGCATCGCTTCTCTTTTCCATAAATTGCTGTTATGGCACGATACAAGCCGAGCATGCGACGTTCGCCTGGCGCCGAATCAAAGATGACACCGCGCACCTGCAATGGGGACTTGTGCTTTCTGACGGCCAGATTGATGTGCTGATAGAGATAGGCGCCGCCATTGGAGAATATGTGAAAAATCAACGGATGCGCATCAAAGTTCATGTCCTGTATCAGTTTTAAGATCTTTTCTCCAATCGGAACCATTTCGCTGCGCTTCCAGAACAGCGTATCCACAGGCGCCGTATAGCGTACGGTTATCAGGCTGTTAATTAAATGATTATGCCACATTTATGTTAATTCTTATTATTATTATTATTGTTATTGTGCTTACCCCCTCTCCTCGTAGATCTTTGAATATTTCATCAAATATCGATCCTGGCAGCCCGCCCAGCCCAATAGCATTACGATTGGCACATTATTATGCTCCTCATTGCCGCTGACCAGCACGAAATCATTATCGGCCGTCGGTTTTGGAAACTTGATGAAATATTCAAGCGCATCCTCACGCTCCTGCAGATCCTGCTGTTGTCGCCTCAGTTGCTGCTGTCCGGTGCTTGACATTGAATTGCTGGCCACAATGCCGGCCGATCCGCCGTACGGCCGATACTCAGTAGCAATATCATTCGCTGTCAGTCCATATGGATGTGATGCTGACGACGACGACGACATTTTGGCATTCAAATATGTTTACTTCTGAAACTCACTGTGTTTTTTTTTTTTTGGAATTTTCGTGTTGCCTTTTTTTTTTCTCTTCACCAAAATAGAAACTATGTACGTGTTTGGCTTGGTTACGCAAAAGCCTACTTAACAGGATGTGAGGTGCCCAGTGCCCTGGCGTCAGGTGCCAAAGCGTAGCTGTATTGATTTTACGGCGGAAATGTTAACGTTTGCTTATTTAAACAATTTCAACAGCTTTAACTGTGTGCAGCCACAGGACTTTTTACCACATCATTGATTTTTTTTTTAGCCGCTGACGATAACAGCAGGGCTTGACCTTCTGGGCCACGCACAAACAAAACTCAAATGCGCTGCTTCCTGCTGCAGTAACATGCCGCATTCCAATGCGTCGACATTAACTTCCAGACGTTGCTGTTGACCCATTCGGTTCGAGTTGGACATGCGCAGTTGGGTCGGAGGATATTAAATTAGAAACTACCATTTGATTTGATCGTGAACTTAGTTATTATGTTCCACGTTAATAATCTTGTTTTCATAGTTATATTAAACAACTTTTTCTCAACGAATGTAAGGTTTAAAAACTTTATTTAGTAACAGATTACAAATTTAAATTACCGCTTGCATTTTCACAGCTGTTGGTTATGTAACGAAACGATATCTCATTAAGCACGATATATCGATAATGATGTTATCGATGTGTAGTGATGCTTAAATGTTCACCAAGTATCGAAATTTAAAACACATTTGAACATTTTATAAATATATTTCAAAACTCAAAATATGCATTGCCCAAGTGAACTGCAAACTAAAAATATTGTGAATGTGGAATTCTAAGGATAATACAAAAATTTGAGCCTGAACAATATGGATATAATATAAATAATTATTAAATAAACTTTACATTTACATTCAACGCGAAAATTAAAAAAAGTCTGTTTACTTAGACGATCAAGAATAATATCACTAAAACGGTTGTTTAATGGGAGAACTGTAATAAGGGTATTCACACAAGCAAAACAAAATTTTCAATTTGGCAATTTTGGTATTTCAGTTTCAGTACACATAAAGTATAATTTGGTAATATTATTGAACTAAATTTGACTAAGTTGTTAAGATCTGTGCGTTACAGTTCCTCATGTGCCGACGCCTCCTCTGCGTGATCTGCATCTGGATCGGTGTCCACTTTCAACGCTACTGTAAACAAAATATAAAAAAGAAACACAAATATGCACAATGAAAATACTGCAGATGAATGCACAATCGCACGAATTATTCACAGAATAAAATAAACGTTCTATCAGCGAAAAATTCCGGATGTCTTTTTGGGCTTATAATGACTTCATAATTAAATCCTCTAGCTGTTTTGTGTCTATTTCAGGCTTTTGGGCGCCCTGCGCCGTCCAATTTAACCAGTACTCTGAGGCAGCTATGTAGATAGCGACCGCTCCACCGACAATATAGGCAATATGTGTGGAGCTCTGAAAGATTACGCACGTGGCCACGCACATGCCAAAGTAGGTGAGCAGCCGGGTGATGTTAACATATGAATCACGTTGCTGGGAGGATAGATCTTTCGGTTCCAGCACATGGGCAAGAAATGTGAAAGTTGTTTTACACGCAGCATTGACCAATCTATACAATCTATACTCACCCTGACACTTGCCATCCTTCAGCTTATAACCATCAGCGCATTTCCGGCACATGTCCGGGCCATCGCCATCGCAGCCGTCACAGGAACGGTCGCACTCGAGACAAGAGAACGAACCCTCGTTGTTAACGCAAAACTGTTGTGGCCGGCAGGCTCGGTGCTGATCCACACACTCATTGATATCTACGCAACCGTTTTCGGTGTCCATGCGCCAGCCATCCTTGCACTTGCGACAGCTCTTCGGACCAGCTCCGTTGCAGCCGCCGTCCCCACAAGCGGCATGACAAGATGTGCATAGAAGCTTTGTTGCATCGCGAAAGGATTCATAGTGTAGCTCATCGCACTCATTGCAATTGGTGCCGGCATACCCGCTGTCGCATAGGCACTGGCCATTGCCCTTGCGCGTGCCACTTCCTTTGCATTTGCCTATTCGATATGGTTTTTAAAAAGAATCAATATCGTAACCCAAAATAAAATTGCCGGTTACCCACCATTACTGTTGCAATCGGTGCACGGCTGGCACGTGGGTCCATATGTGTTTGGGGGGCAGCAAACGCTGAGCTGTTTAATACACAGCCAGGCATGCAGGTCGGTCTCCTCATCCTGCTTGTGTATGAACCAGTCTTCAATAAGCGACTCGTGATCGTTGCTCAAGGTGTGGCAATGGTCCTGTCCACGCTTGACTTCACTGCACAGCTGCTCTTGGATCTCAACGAAACGCACCTCGCTATTTTTATAGGCACGCATTTTCTCCTGCTCCCAGGCCGCATCCCCGCCGGCATGCTTGCCTCGTTTAGTTCGCTCAAGTCCCAAATTGAATGATTCCACGAGTACGGTGCAGGCTTTGCAGGGTGGCAATTTTGTTGATTTATCCTTTAGCTTTTGTGGATCATCGACTGCTATTGCAACTGTTAAAAGTGGCAGCACAAAACATATTTTTAATATCATATTATTTTGTCTGGGCGTTCAGTTAAAGAAGGTTTACGTGTATTTCATTTAGGGATGTTGATGCGGTATCGACCTATCGATGCCTTAGAGCTTACGGCGATATCGATACCGATACAATTTGACGATATCAATATTTTGGTATTAATTTGATACTGTGTTTAAATTGCAGCATTTAAAAAAATGTAATTGGATAACAATTTAATTTGTACTTAATTCTACTTAACTAGATATGGATCTATAAACACAATTTTTATGTAAAATAACATGTCTTATTTAAATATTTATTAACACCCAACACACACAAAACTTCGAATACGTAGCGAAGCTTAATAACAAATGTAACCTACATACTTGTAAATTTTATCTATTTTTATGCAAGAATAAAGAATTAAACACAAGCTGCTTCACCATTTAATATTTAGGGCCGTGTTTAGTTTTTCTACAGCATGATAACTGGTATGCAGAAGCTCTAATGATTTATCCGTATGTGCGCCGTCCAGAAAATCTGTATAAATTTGTTTGGTATAGGAATTATCCGGATTGGAGCGAGGCAGCTGCTTATAGAGTTCTTCCAATTGTTGGGTTAACTCCCGCACATGCTGGCCTGTAGTTGGGCGCACCTGTGCGCCACCATTTATGCAACCGGAAGGGCAGGCCATGACTTCGACAAAGTGATAGCCTGGTCCCTTGCCACGCTTTAGCTTCTGCACCAGATTTTGTATATTACGAAAGCCATTGGCAATGGCAAACTTAAGAACGGTTTTGCCATCTTTTTCCAAGCTTATTTCACTAAAGTCGCGATTGCGCAGCGCCTTGAATTGCAGCTCGTTGGGCGTTTCCTCGCTGAACAGCTCTTTGGCGGCATATTTGAAAATATGTTCCGCATAGCCGCCGGACATGGTAGCCTCGTGTGCCCACACCGGAAACTCGGGTTGTTGATCCGTCCAGGGCCAGTCTATGTCTGAGGGCTCGAATTGCTGTAGCGTTTGTTCCTCTGCTTGCAGCATTTGCTCCACTTCAACTGCGGGGCGAAAGAAAGAATTGACAAACCGTATGAGCCGGAAAGAACGCTGCACTTACTCGAGGTAATCACACAATCCACATCCCTAGAGCCATTGACTTCACTGTAGAAATCCTCGCGTGACGCCTCCAGCTTCTTGTCGTAGCAGGGCATGATTGTGGCATGGTAGATACGCGAGCCGGGCACACCCAGCTTTTCGGCCAGTAACTGTTTAACCAGCACGCCCATAATTTGTTGTGGCGATCGCGTTGTGGCTATATGTGGCAATATAAAGTTTCCATGTGTCTTTTCTGCATAGCAAACCCAACCAGGGCACGATGAGCTCAACATGCTGAGTTCGGCGTTGTCGCGGAAGCGCTCTACAAACTCTTGTCGGCACTCGAGAAGCGCCAAATCATCGGCAATTTTTGTGCAGAGCACATAATCAGCGCCCAGTTGCCGCAGATAACCGGCCAAATAACGACTCGCCTCCTCAACGCCGAGGTCATAGCGATGCGCCAGACTCAGCAGCGGTTGAACAGAAATTGTAAATACGATTGTCCGGACCTGATCATTGTCACCGGATGCCTTTAACGTTTGATTTTCTCGAAGTACTTTCAGCAACTCCTCCTGACTTTGCTGCGTAATGAGCACGCCCTCCGCGGAAGTTATGCAGCCGGAACAGGCCAGGCAATCTTGTAGTGTGATTTCAACCTTTTGAAGCTTTTGCTTGCCGCTCTGTAAGATATTATATTTTGAACATATATTAAACATGTTTTACAACAATTTACCTCTGATTGCTCGTAGTACCCATCTGCTTGAACCGTAATTTTAGCTCCAGTTTTTGATTTGGTCTTATCAATCATAACGGGCTTTATGCATTCCTGAATCGTACATTTAATAAATTCATTTATTATTTTATTACTGCGGAGCAGCTTACCTGTGAAGGAGTTATAAAGTCGTCCAGGTCGGTAAGTTGCAGCGCTCCGCTAAATCGCGACATGGTGTGAATCTTCTGATTTAAGTTTATTTAAGATAACGCAATATATGTCAAATCATATGTTTTCGCGTTAACATGCGAATGGCAAATCAGATGCCGTGCAATAATAACAAACATAACCATCAGTATACATAGTGTTTATAATTTTTTGACAAATTTCACAGAGACAGCACATAATTATGCAGTCACAATTCAAAATTTTATTTTCGAAAATTACAACAACGTGCGCACATATAAATTAAATTTTACTTTGTGGTCTGTACTGTCGATGACAACCCTGCTGTGCTGTGTTGTTTTGTATAAACGACCAAACAGTTGGTTTTAATCGATGTGGCAACATTGCCGTTTCTCAACAAAAGCATTTCATTTCCACGCTGAAAAACACAGAACATTTTTCGATGGGGCGAAGTAAATTCGTTTCCTCCTCGCCAAAAAAGGTAATCGATGCAAAAGTCGAGACTGTCCATGCAGAGCATGCATTACTGATTCCATTTACAATATGCAGGTGATGCAGCACGGCGAGTTTATAAGCCGCATACAAAAAACGCTCTACTATGGATGCGTGGACACAACGGAAGCAGATATGGAGGTTTCCATGCCCTTTGCAGAGTATGCAGCTGATCTGTTCTCGGAGCCACATCGGGGACACTCATTGCATCGTTTGAGCTCTATTGCGGCAGGCAAAACACATGCAACCCCATGCTCTCTTATAATGGCCCTGATTTACTTGGATCGTCTTAACATCATTGATCCGGGCTATGGCTATAGAATCACGCCACAAGAACTGTTTGTTGTGTCATTGGTGAGTGTCTGGGTCTCGCACAGCAGCTCGTGACGAAACCTGTTGATTGATAACCCACCTTCCGCGCAACAACGCATACATTTTCATTAATTTTATGAGTGTATTTACACACACACACACACACACGCATGGGCAGCAATAGGAACAGTGCTCTAAAACAACAAAATGAGTATAAAATGAGCATGTGTGTTGGTGAGGCAGATCGCTATTTTATTCTATTTTGTTGTTTTTGTTGTTTGGCATTTATTTTTAATTAAACAACAGTTGGCACTGCTGCTGATAAGCTGCAGCCGCATTGCAGCCTACATTGCATCAAATGAATTTTTATATAACTCTGTTATTTTTAGCACTCATTTTCGGCCAGCCATGTCATGCCAAAACTGTGACGTCATGAATTTGTTTTGTGTTTCTTGTTTTGTTTACAGATGATTTCAACGAAATTTTATGCCGGCCACGATGAGCATTTCTATTTGGAAGACTGGGCTAAAGAAGGCAACATGAGCGAGGACAAACTCAAGCAAATGGAACTGGAGTTTCTGACCGCCATTGTAAATACGTTTGCCCAAATTCTATCTATTATTCGATTAATATACAAGTTTTACTTAACAGGACTGGAACATATACATATCGAACGAGCAATTCTTTGATAAGCTCAGCAGCGTGGAACGAACGCTGGCACAGCGCGAGGGCTTGCGACGCGGCTGGCTCACTTACAGCGAACTGATGCAGCTGTTGCCCAACTTTACAATAATGAGATTTTTGCTAAATAACCTGGCTGTGCTGGCGTTAAGCTATGCGGCCAGTGTGTTTACAATCGCTGGGGCATTTTTCATTGCTAGCCAAGTGCCCGGCACGCTCTGGCATCGTCGCACAGACACGAATGCGACGGCAACGGTTAACACAACGCTGACGACTCCCATGACAACGACGAATGTCACTGATGCAGCGCCCGTTGTCAGCGGCGATCTATCGATTCGAGTTGCGGCGCCCAACGACAGTTGCAGTGCTTTGAATGTGGAAGCGGAACTAATGAATCTGGAGCAACAATTTTGCGCCGAGGAAAGACTGATTGATTTGGAACGTCGGCGACGCTTGGAGCAACCGCCCAATCCACTGCTGCCGCCCAATTTTCATGTCACGCACGCTTCCACGCAACAGGATAACACACAGCATTGGCTCAACATTAAGTCGCAGTACAGCGATGACACGGAGCATCGCAATCCTATGTCATTTGGCCACAAGACGTACAATTGGAAACAAGCGCAGAATGCATCCATTTTTTGGCAGGTGCTCAGCGAAGCCATGTCTCACCAGTCGTTCTTAGTGCGCTGGCCGGTGTTGTGGCCGAAATTGATTTAAGGCACCAGCTGCAATTTTACAAACACGTTCTGTACTTTAATCTATAACGAAAATTCTTTCAAAATGTCAATAAATTTTGACTACAAATAAATTATATTTTTTCAACACTAATAAAATTGATAATTAATTACAATTTGCTTCAATTTAATATCTTTATTTATTAAGCTCTCTACAACTTGGACTTTGATATTGTACATAATGTATATTTCTTGCTACTGAGTTTCAATATTTTTTAAAGCCGATTTATATTTTTTTATGTAACATGGGTGGAATAGCTTCGAGTGAGCGCATAGTCAAAGCATTTAATAGGCACTTTGCAGTGTGTTGTGTTTCAAAGTCGGATAGTCAAGTGTGTAGGCGTTATATTCTGTTGAAACAGGCTTTGCTTTATTTTAAAATTAAGCTAGCCAAACGAAATGATGATGTCAACTGATATTGGGCTTGCATTTAACAGCCAAGTTAACTACAGAAACGTTCTATTTTGATTTTTGGTGTTACAGTTGGACCTTTTTGCAGCTACGATACATTTTCAGTTTTATATTTACCACTAGATTATATTTATATCTGAGAATACAAAAGAATTGTTGCGTTTCTCCTATAAAACAAAACCAGATGAGTTTTTAGTTGCAGTCAGAATCAGTGCAAACTTGAAATTACATAATATTGATATTGAATCTTAATGTTACTAGGCGGAGTTAATAGTATTTAATTAGTAGGTACTTTGAGTGTCACATTAGTTTTTTTTTACATCGCGTGAACTTAATATAGTTGTAAACTTTAATGAAATCAATATAAATATTCAAGTTACGGGAATCTTCTCCGCAGAAAATGTTCAATTTCGAAATAAAATCAAAAGTTTGCATTCGGATTGCGATCTCAACAGAAACTCCATAGAATTGACTGTTTCACTAGTTAAATGTTGAATGTGGAAAACCTAATTTTCAGCCGTTGGTTTCGGTTCGTCGTTAATCAGCCACAAGGGGCACATGCCGATTAGGCAGCCGACTGTGATGCCCATAATGCGTCCCTGCAACAAGACATGCAAATGTTATTAATAATTCGATTCATAGCATTCATTCGAGTTGCTTACCCAACTGGAGGCTCGCCTGCTTGACTTCAATTCAAATTGTGCGGGCGTCATTCGTGGTTGCTTGAGTCCCAACAGCTGACAGCCTTCCTCCACATATGTGGCCATGGTAATGCCCATAATATCACTTATGGTATTCCCAAGTCCTGCGGCGGCCATTGTCGATAGCGTTATGAAATGGCCTAATGAACTTTCTATGTATTCACCCTGCAAGTCATGATACCATATTTGTATAGAATGTTGATGGGGCGAGCCTATATATAAGCTATATGCTGATAGTGGAACACAGCATCAATAGGATTACTTACGGCCATGATCATAATGAAGTTATCAAGAAATCCAAAGGCTACAAATGGCACGGCATTCACAAAGAAAACTGCAACAATTTAATTTAAAAACTATAGGAAAATAATAATTATTTATTTTTGGTACTTACTGCTATAAAGTTGTCTAGCGGTGGGCGGTTCTGCCGCCTCCACTGCGAAGAGAATAGAGATAAAAAGATGATTAGTTTTAAATTGCATTGGTATGCTACGTTATTCTTCTTCTTCTTTTTCTTGGTACTGCGACACAGTTAATCAGTTATTGTGGTTTTTGAGTTTACCCAGTTTCTTTTTCAGCCACTCATCGGGCACCGCACAAAATGTACCGGTCGGATCCACTTGGCCCACCTTATTGGAAAGACGTCCGAAGCGCGTCCGCCAACTGCCAACAGCTAGTTGGCCTTTGGTTTGGATGACAGTGTGTTAAATCGTTGTTGTGTTGTGCCATGTGATTGGTGTGTGGTTGTTTGGATCCAGTGTTGTTAACAATACAGATTGTAATTGTTGTGTAACAGTTGTTAAAAATCAAAACATGGAGGAAGTGTTTACATATGCAAATAAAAAAGAAGAGATTATAGTCATTTAATATGAGAGAGTACACAACTGAATATTAATCTCATAATTACATTTAAGCGAACATGCTAATACCTAAATAATAACTAAGTAACCAATTACAGAGCTCATGATCAGAAACTAAAGTTTGAAAACATGATAATAACCGAGTCATTTAAATAATTATAGGTTATGATTTTTTTTTTTCAGCCAGGGTTAAGGGTGTAAGCTGCTTATAAATACTTTGCGATGACGCAATTTTTATAACCTTCGTCGGAAAAAAGTTTGTCCAGTTATTCAAATTAATATATACATATTTATAATATATGTAGGTAGCAGGTAATTTTGCTTTCGCGCGCACACACAGCTAATTAAAATGTTAAAAGGCTGAAAGGTGTCGCACTTTATAAAAGATTTCACATCAATCGTCCCGCCTACCCCACAACCACTCAACCCACAGCCACTCGTCCATTTACGCTTGGCGAATTGCATTAAAATTGCATTTGTCAAGCAACAAGCGCGTTGAATGGCTGTGCCCGGCGTTGTATGTATGCGCATGCATCTTCGTTTATACGATAAGACATCAATTTTGCTTCATTTATTTATTTATAAAAGACAACTCTGAACAACAATTACAGTCAGACAAATTATTTGCAAATAAATACTGATGCGTTGCCACCTTTGTTAGCGTCGATTTTTTATTTTCGACGATGTGGTGACTCTCTATTAAAATATGAACTGATCGGTTTACCAAATGTTGATAGGCCAAGAAACTTGCGTATGATTAACTTATCTGGCAGCACTGTAACGCAAAATTGATCTATTAACAGTTACATGAGTTTTGGCTGCAAAGTGCAAACGTATAAACGCGTGTTTCTGAATTTCTCACGCTGCACCAAATTAAGTTTTGCAATGGCCTGCGTTGCCTTTAATTAAACGCTGCATATTTTCACGCGTCGCAAACGCAGTCACGCCTTTGCAGCCGTGTGAGCGTAAATATGTGTTTGCCTGCCAGTTTTATGTGTGCATAGCCTGTGTGCGCGTCTCTGTGTGTGTGTGTGTTTAGTTGTGTAAGCGACGCATTTTAGCGCCACTTTGGGTGCCGTTAGTTTGCCCAGCACATAACCATTAGGAACGTATTATAATTACCCTTACAAGTGAATGTCAACAGCCAGACAAAATGGTGCCCCTAACTGTCATCATAATTATCATTATTCCCAGTGTTGCCACCTACCCCAAAGTGCTCAATTAATTTACAGCTTCGCTCTCAGAGTAATCACAACGGGAGCCATTAAAAATGTGTGACAGAAAGTTAAATGCATGTTTTCGCTTAAAGGCAGGCTGCAATACTCTATAAACAGTCCAACGTTGTGGGTAAGTGCAACACAAATAACACTCATAACTGTTAACAAGCTTATTAAATAGTTATGAGTAGTGCGGGCACCCTGTTAATCTCGAGCCCACAATTGAATGTACATAAATTATTAATTAGGATTGCGATATGAACAAGAATTATTCATTTTAAAGTTACATTCAGATTGTACTTTTTAATCGAATTAAACAGAGATAACGGCAAATTTAAATTTAACATTAAATATTTTTTTTCAATATTTAAAACATAAATTTACATAAAATGCGTTAATGAATCTTATAACTTTGCTCTGGGTTGCTAAATATCTTATTTTATTTGAGTTTAACATATTTCATATTTCGTAGATACTAATCTACCCTTTTTTAACCTAAACACGGGGCATTATCAGTGTGTCACAGGGGCCTATTTCGCCATTAGACTCCTGTCACACATCAGTTAAATACATCCACACACACACACATATGTGGTAGACACGTACGTTGCTCATAAAAATAAACATCCCGCTAGACTTGACTGAGCAATTTGCAGGGCAATTATGTTGTTTAGCTGTCGGTTAAGCGTTAGACATGAGATTCTCACTTGATTCAGCGAATCAGAAAAACATGCCATTAAACATGCGAAGAACTTTTCTAAGAGACTTGCTTGACTATCTAAATACCCTAACCAGTTTACGTTCAACATTTAGAATGTAATATAATATGAATTATATTTAAATTGTATTGCATACTTTATTTTAAACATGTGCATTAGTCAGATTGGATATTTATAATGTGCAGTCTTTTTTGATTTCCTCTAAATGTTTATAGGTACATTTGAATAAAATGTTCAGGGCATTTTGTATCGAAATATCATATCCTCATATCCTTTTGTCTATGCTCTACGATAGTCGGCATATCACATAGTATCTTTATAATTTCAAAAGGCTTCGAAAGACAAGAAGCTAATTTGGTATTTATGTTGCAAAAAGTAATTGGCATCTATATATGCCCCGGAAATATACCCAATGCAACTATATTAGGTGTGGGTATTTTTATAGAGGCCACAAAGGCAATCAGCTGACCTTGACACATCCTTTTTGCGCGAGCTCGCGCATTGTGTGTCATATGTGCGTACACACACACACACACACACACACACACACACACACACACACACACATTTGATTTGCTGCGCAGCGTTTCCAAAAAGCAGGCAACACTCGCAGCTCGATTTGTACTCGAGCTGAGAACTGAGAGTGGCACTTGGCCTGACTTCTTTTAATGCGTTTTGTTTTTTTTTTTATCTGTCCCTTTAGTCTATTCTTAAACTTACACAAAAGACAGCTCGATTTGCTATCATGGCCAAAGCAATCGAAAGCCATGAAAAAAGCAACAGGAAAACGTGAGCGTGTTTGCCCGCAAAAGTGTGCATGTATGGGTAAGCGTGTGTCTGAATGTATGTGTGTGTGTGTGTGTAGATATTTGCATAACATTTAACATAGTTTATTGGCGGGTTTGCGGGCTGCTGCTGTTTAGCATTTAAATTGGCCTAACTGTGCATATATATATATATATCTTTTCATTGTCAAGAAGTTCAAAAAGTTCAACTTGCATAACGAACGTGTGCATGTCTGAGGTCAGCCCAAAAGCACACTACACAAATTTCACCAAAGTCCGTGCAAGGCCAAAAAAAAAAAACTGTTTGTCACGACAAAAAGCTGCAATTAATTTACTTTACCACAACAGTTTTTAAGCTGGCGCAAGTTTCTTTCAGATTATAATTTGCAAGCCGCAGGCATTTCTTGTGAAAACACTTTGAGAATTACAGCACAACAAATGGATATTATAAATGCCTGCCGAACCTGCTTAGTTAATCAAGCTCTGTGCTTAAACATTTCTGAAGCTATAAGAAGTCGAGATTGTATTCGTCTAACTATATTTTTTGGAATTGATTATGAGGCGTCTTTTCGAGCTGCCGTTTCCAATAAACCATTTTAAAGTCCATTTTCCAAATTTCAAGCTATTTCGATTGATTTAAAATTTAAATTTAAATTCTTTAAGATTTAAAAATGAAATCGCAGTCCTGCAGCGAATTCTTAATTAGTATACTTGAATTGCAAGAATAGGAAAGCTGAGATGATTTCTTGTTATCAATAAATTATAATCAAATGTGTATTAAAGTCTACTTGAATTAAGCTTAAGATATATTTGTAACCCTTGAAAGTTCTTGGAATTTTTGCTTAATACAATTTTTTTTTTATATTTCTGTAAGCTTAAGCAATCCTGTGTTACAATCCAGAAGTTTAGCAAAATATAACATAAAAACATTGTAAGCCTTTTGTATGTATGTGTGTGTGTGTGTGTGTACTTGCCTTCGCATGTATTTGTGCGTAGATGTGAACGCATTTAGTCATGTATACCTGCCCGGGCTGAGGGCCACTGCGTCAGCTTGCAAAGCTTAACGGGAACAGTTTTCAATTTATCGCTCTGCCTTTTGTGCTGTTGCTCTCTTTACGTTTTGTCTTTCGTCTGTTGCTTTGTTCTATTGCCTTCACACTCCGTTTTTCTGCCTGTGAAGCTTTGTGCGAGCGATGCGTTGCTTTGTTTTATGACTTTTAAGGGCATACACACATACACATATACATACACACATATGCATACGCATACACATACAGAGCAGCTGTTGCTGTATCGCCTGTTGCCTGGCCCGGAAACTCTCTGGCATCGCTTGCGTGCTCAGGTGCCAACTCAAGACCCTGTCAAACACATCGGCACGTGCTTTTACAGACAAGAAAAAAAAAAAAAGCATCAGCAAATTAATTCAAATTGCAGAAGGCATCGCTCTGCTTCGTATTTTGCCACGCTCTGCCACGATTGACTCATTTAGTGTTGAGTAATTTACATTAAGGCCACAGTGTTGGAAAGGGGGCGGGGGGCTGCACGACTTCTGCAGTGCTGTCAGAAAAGTTGACAGCCACTCGACTTACATTTTTGAGGGGGCATAATATTTGATGAGCTGCTTCATTTGCCATACAGCTCTTTGCTGTAACTTTTCCGTTTCCGGTTGATAAAAGAAACTGTTTGAAGTCTTCGGCATTAAATATGCTAAATGTAAAGCAATATGCATTAGGCTGCTTCGAGGTTCATTTAACATGGCAACAAAATCTTTTTACATAAAAGTATGAATTATATTAAAGCTCTGTACATATTTGTCGTAAGTATACATCAGTACAAGTAACTAATTCTGAAAAATGTTGCATAAAATATGATTTAGAAACAATTTTTATTTAATTTTCCTGCAAAATCCTAATGAATTTCTAAGCTTAACAATTCTTAGTTTAAAGGAGTATTAAAGCTTCGTGTATTAAAGTTTTTAGTATGCAAATTGTCGTATTGATTTTTTGGCTCGCAATTCTTAATGTTTTTGTTGCTTTTACAGTGCAAAGTTCTGCATTTGTTGTGCTGCGTCAGTTTATTTTTCGGTTAGTCAAATGCTACGTATATATCCATAAATCTCTATTGCTCCAGCACTCGGCTTATAAAAGATGCAGCAATCAAATGGGGTGTGTGTGAGTGTGTGTGTGTGTGTTGGGTGGGGGGGAGGTACTTTCAACTCCCTCGGAAATAAGCTTTGGTGATTGTGATAAATGTAGTTCCAGGCAAATGTAATTTTTAAATTCAAGCTCATGTGTTGAGCCAACAATGCAATGCAATACAAATGAGGTCAAATAACGCCCAATAGAATCTAGATACGCACAGCAAGTGAAAGCGAGAGAGAGCGAGAGAGGGCAAGAGAGGCCTGGGCCTTGGTGTTGGTTGGGGCTTCACTTGCTTGAGCAGCTGCTGCTTGCTTCAAGGCTCACCGACTTTTTCGTACATAACAGTGAACATCATTTAATCTGCCCAGGACAGGCAAGTAGGCAAGTACTTGGGCTTTAACCGTAAATGTGTGTGCGTGTGTATGTGTGTGTGTGCGTACCTAACAGCAAACGAATTGCCTCCTTCTGTTTTATCAGGGTTTTGTGTTGTTGCCATGCAAATATTGTGCGACATTCCACTTAACGGTTGTTTTTCCCAAATATGCCCGCTGGCATTTTGAGTGTTCAGCAACCGCTAATTTGATTAAGTCGGCTTTGTATGCAAGTATCAAAGCTCTTTAGGCAACCACCCCTAAACAAAAGAGATGCTGATTTTGAACTGAGTATCAAGTTGAAAATTATAAAACAGACAAATCCATTGACGGACTTAATTTTCTATCAAAATTATTTAAGATTAATGAAAGCTTTAATGAACTACGCTCCATTGGCTTGCTTTTTGTTAGAAATGGTTTAGTTTTACCTTATATGTATGTACACCAGCTGCAGCTGATGCTATTTAAGCATAGCTTTATAATGCCCTCTCGCTCACTCCCGCTGTTTAACATTATACTTTCAATTGCGCACACTCGAGGAGAACACGACCGATCGGCTTGGCAGACGCGCACAGACTAAATCGACGCACCAGGCTTGAGTCTACGCTAAGCCAGCATTCACACTAATACACTCACACCCTAGCTAATATAACTCTCGCGCTCCCACCATGCACAGTGCTCGCAGCACAGCCAATGGCGTGTATCCACTGTTGAACACACACACACAAACAACGTTCGCTCTTTGCATAAAGGTTCTTTCTCCGAGCATAATCATTTTTAGCAAGCCCGTCTCTTCTCTTAACTAATCTTCTTTGCTATTGAGCCATAGGATGTAAGTTTGTTTTGGTATTGTTAAAAATATTCTTCTTCTTTTAGTATTATTTATTATTTTAGAATTGATCAAAAAATGCCAGCTTCTTGTTATCTATTTCTATTTAAGTATATTGTCAAGTACCCACCATGCAAACTTTTATCAACAACTCGATGAAGTACTTTTTTCATGTAACATTTGCGTTGCTTAAATATTTGTTAAATCACTCAACAAATTCTTATCAGAAAGCGAAGGAAAGAGAGAGAGAGAGAAAATAAGCAAAAGTTACGTGAAGAAACTCGTGAAACTTCTGCTGATTAGTTGAAACATTGGATATTGTTGGCAAGTGTTGTTAAGAGAAGTTTTTGTTGTTTTTAAGCCAATTTGTCTGCATTGAAGAGTAATACCAGAATTTAAGCTGCAACAAACTTATCAACAAAGTTATCAAGCAAAAAAAAAAGAGTCCATTCGCAAGGGCGGCAGCCAAACTAAAAGCTGTTGCGCTAGCTGTGACGTCGGCGTCGACGCTGGCATTGCGCCTAGTGCGTAAAGCAGTTTCGGCAAGTTTCAACCAGCTGCAGGCGGCGCAAAATTTTGTTGCTGCCTGTTGAAATATTAATGAGCAGCCCACCAAAACGAAAACGGGACCGAAATGCGTTACCTGAATTGTGAGCTATGTACATACATATGTATATGCTATGCTATGCTGTGTGCTGCAAACAAACAAACGCGTGTGTGTCTACAAATATGTAGATAAATACAATGCATGATTAAATGCGCATATTTAAAGAGCTTCTTGGTGAGCACAAAAAATAAAGATAAAATAAGAACATGAAGAGCAATTGTTTCAGGCTCAACAACATAAGCCTAACTTTGTGCTCGCAACATGCTTAGCAAAAACATTTGTTGCCAAACATTAAAGCATGTTGCAAATATGCACTAGCAACATTTTTCATTCAGCAACGTACGAGGTATAAGCCTTAATTTGTGATCGCAGCATGTTTAGCAACAAATACTTGATGTTGCCAACAAAGCGATTGATATGCATGTTGCAAAACTGTCCTAGGAATAGTTCTCTTAAAGCCATTTCCAGAGCTTAGCTCAAATCGATGCTCTTTATATTCTACGCTCATGGCGGCAACATTTGCTGCTCGAAATTAGTGCTGTTAACAGTTTAACATAAAATGTTGCACACACAGTTAAAATGAATCACACTGTTGCTAACAGTTCAATGTTGCCATCGATTAGCCTGCCAAAGATTTGCGTCCGATGTATAAATTATGCGGCACGCCTTATGTTGCACAGTGTGAGCGTAAATCTGTGCGCTCATTTGGTTTTATGTCTTCGCCAGGAGTCACGTACGCACCAAAAGCTGTGTGGCTGCCACAGAACATATGGACAGCAGTTACTTTAAAGCTATTGAGTGAGAATGGCGGCTGCTCGGCGTTGCGCGGCCTCGCACTCGACGCTGCTCGTCGCTTATAATTGAGAGTTGGGTATCGAAAAGGCTTAATAATAGCAATTAAAGACTGGACAATTAATTGTACACATTGTTAAGTTGCTAAACGGATCGAAGTCTATAATTTCACAGCTGACGAACTACAGCTGGGAGCTATAAAATGCTCAACATTTGACTGGAAATGTCAACAGTTCAATTTGCAAATTAGCCACGTTAACAACAAACATGCAACGTTTCGTATTCACTGTGGCATTGGTCGCCCTGCTGGGCGCTGCTTTGACCAAAGCCTTTGACGAGAAGGCCGCCATGGCCAAGTTCCTGGAGACGGCCGAGCTGTGCAAGGGCGAGGTTGGAGCCTCCGATGCGGATGTGCAGAGCGCCATGAAACATGAACCGGCCGCCACCTACGAGTCGAAATGCCTGCGCGCCTGTGTTATGAAAAAGTTCAATGTGCTGGGCGAGAATGGTAAACTGGACACGGAAGCCGGCCGCGAAAAGGCCAAACAATATACGGGCAATGATCCTGCCAAGCTAAAGCTGGCCCTGGAGATCGGCGACGCCTGTGCGGCCATCAGCGTGCCGGAGGATCACTGCGAGGCAGCCGAGGCCTACAGCATGTGCTTCAAGACGGAGGCCTCCAAGCGTGGTCTGATGTAATTAATTAGCCAAAGGCAGGCAGGAACTATGAAAAACCGAGCAGGACCCCAAGCCACTAGTATTTAGTTTTTACGTACGCCCTTTAGGCTATTCAATTTGTATGAAAAGGTTATTATAAAGCAAATTTCCACAGCAAAATAGATCAAGTCACCTATTTCAATACAGGGTAGCAGCTAGTCGATCAAGTCTGTTTGTTTAGTTCAGATACCCGCTCAGCGCTAACAAAATGCACTTACTTTCGAACTGTTTCTTCACCAAATCCGCCTCCAGCTTGCACATGGCATCGCGCAAATTGAGACGCTCGTCCTCGTCCAGATTGCACAGCAGCTCCATCGCCCGCTCGCTGTTCAGGTGTGTGCTAAACTTGGAGTAGCAACGGCTACTTGCCACCAGACGCTGCTGCAGGCTGTTGATGTATTTGCTGCTGTTGCTGCTGCTGTTGCTGTATGTGGCCAGGCGGGTGAATCTGCGGCTGTTGCAGCTGCCGATGACCGCTGGCAGCTTGGACTGCAAATGGCAATGGCGCACCAAATGCCTAAAGGTGCCGCGACAGTGTGTCATCTTTGTTGTTGTTGTTGTTGTTGTTGTTCGTATTCAATTTGGCAGGCGCGATCAAATTTGTGACGTCACAGAACACTCGCGCAGAGGTGTGGGGCGTTATGCTTTTGATTGTGTGCGTTAGGGTGTGTGCGTGTATACCCGTGTGTATCAATGCGACTCTGTGTACATAAACAAAAACACAAGCTACGCTTTGGCCTCTGCCGTTGCCACGAACCAAAAACAAAACACGACAAACAGCAGCCGCGACCCGCTGACCAGAAAATTTGTTGCGTATGCAACTTCGTTGCCCGTTCGACTGAGACGACGACGACGACGGCAACGGCAACAACGACGACGACGACGACGACGACGACGACGACCCTTAGGGTTCACGATGACGACAGGCTAAAAAGCTTTGGCCAACAACTTCTCTCGCGCTCTCCGCAAAAGTTTCGGCTGGCACTTTTGTGTTTTTTTTTTTTGTTGTGTTTTTTTCTTTTCTTCTATTTTCTTTGCGCTCTGGCGATTCCAGACCTCAACAGCTGTTCGAAACGCTCGCGCACGTTGGATAACGTTTTGCGTTTGTTGGCCACCACACGTTACGATTTAGGCACATTTTAACCACAACATTGCCAATAAATCTTAATACAGTAAATTTTGAAAAAAAAGTATACAATTTTGGTCGGCAATTTATTGAACAAAAATGGGCATGATAGCAACACTGATATTCCGGAAAATTCATTATACCTCGAATTGAAGTTTTTAATTGTGTTGTGGGCATTCCCAAAATTGTATATCGAGTGTATTCTTTTAACAAATAAATATATTAATAATTGTAAAATAAAATCAATTACCCTAAGAGATTACAACAGCCTCTAATTACTTTTGTAATTCTTCCGGGCTGTTAGTAGTTTTTTGCATTCGACCAATCTTTGCTTTGTAAATTAGCTGATTTTATTATTTATTTATTTCTTTAGGGAACATTTGTTATCGATATGTTTTAGAGAAGCACATCGCATGTAAAGTGTTACAAATCGAACGACTCGTCGTATCGTGCGTTGCACTGTTTTGGTATTACTTGAAGAAAAAACAAAATGGTCACCTTAAAAATACGCGCTAAAAAATACCAGCGCAAAAATTAAACCAATGAACGTTACGAATGCGACCCTGGTTAGAATATAGTTTGTAAACATGGCCGAAATTTAATTTGAGTGTTTTGTTTATATTAGTTTTATTTTCTTGTTTTGCGAGTGTGTGTGTGTGTGTGTGTGCTTACAACTAATTGGCAAAAATCTTAAGAACAGATTGCGAGCCTAGTCAGCAGCAAAAGGAATTGGCATATAGGACACATGATAATTATAAACATTACTATGTGCAATCGTTGGCGCGCTGTCCGGGAATGCCGCGCAGCTCTTGATTGAGAGTGCGCAGCAATGGATGCTTGCCGCAGCCGCAGCGACCACGGAAATCATCCAAATCCAGGGCCCAGACCATGCCGCCGCCCAGACGCAGGCCGCGCACAAATTGCGCCTTGCGTCGTATGTCCGCCACATCGTCGTAGGATACCCATTGATTGCCGCTGTATGCGAAGGGTCCAATGCGACCCTCCTCGTCGCGCACCACCGTCCAGCCGCCAGCGCTGACCTTCTCGCAAATTTCATAGTATGCCAAAAAGCCACCGGCGCGTGTATAGGTGCCCGCCTGGCCAGGTCCAATGGATTTGTCGTTAATGGATCGTGCGTTCTGATCGGCCAGCGTGAAGGACTGGCCGTACAGGGGCATGCCCATGATCAGCTTGCTGGGCGGTGTGCCCTGATCCAACCAATAGTGTATGCTATAGTTGCCATTGAAGTAGGGATTCGTATCGCCTTCCACATAATACAGGGGCGCCACATGGCCGGTCTGCTTGTCCCAGTGGCCGTGGAAATCGTAGGTCATCACGGCTATCCAGTCGAAGTAGCGTGCCAGCTGCGGCACATCGTAGCCCGCATCGATGACGGTTTTGCTGGGTGAGACGGCGGCGGAGAGCAGCAATCCGCGTGGCCGGAATGCATCCGATAATTCTCGCACAAGTGCCGCAAATCCTTGCTTCTCCGCTGGCGAGCCCTTGGCACAGTCCACCTGCCAGCACACCGGATACTCCCAGTCCAGATCCAAGCCCTCAAAGCCATATTTCTCAACAAACACCAAAATGCTCTCGATGAAGCGCGCCCGTGCCTGCGGATCGAGCACCAGGCGCGCATATTTGCTGCCCAACGAATCATTCCAGCCTCCAATTGCGACTGTTACACGCAAGCCCTTCTTCTTGTACTCTACAACGCGCTCGTAGAAGCGATTGTCGATGTCTGCCCAGGAATCGTGCGTCTTGATGGTCAGCGTGTTGCTGTTGAGCACCGCAAAGCCGTAGACAATGTGTGTGCAGAGATTCTCGTCGATATCCTCGGGCACATATTTGCCTTGGCCGGGCCGATACCACGCCCAGTTCGTAAAGTAGCAGACGACCTTGTAGTTCTCGTTGCTGCCCAGCGGTGGAGCTGGTGTTGGTTTCGGGCGCGCTATGGGCTTCTTATTGGGTGGTGTGAAGGGTTTCTTTGTGGGCTTTGTGGCGGATACGCTGCTCTCCGTGGTGCTGGTTGGCTTCGGCCGATGCACCACCGGCGGCTGGGTGGTCTGGTCCGCGCGAACCGTACAATGCGCATTGTTTGGCCAGTCGCAGTAGTTCTCGTTCCAGTGTAGACCAGCGGGGCAGCTGAAAGAGATGAGACACGATTTTAGTTAAGGAATTTTAATCAAGTTCAATTTTCGACTAACCGTTGCTCAATAAATTCGCCGTATTGGCATATGTAGTACTTGTTGCAGTCACGCTCGTGCGACGCATAGTTGCGTCCAGCGCAGTCCAGTGGCTGACTCGGATCAGGCCTAGATGAGGTTGCAACTATGCTAGCCGGAGTCACGGTGTTAACGGTGGGTCTTGGTGATTCTATGGTGCCCTTGTCGCCAGCAACTGCAATCGGACATTTTATTTAGATCTCAGTTTTACTTTCCTTCCACTTACCCATGGTCTTTTCGCTCTGCTCCAGCGTGCATCTGGGATGCGGTCCCGGATAGCCACGGAGCACGCGATTAATTGTCTTGAGCAGCGGATACGACTCGCAGCCGCAATCATTTTTGAAATCATCCAAGTCCAGAGCCCATATCATTGCGCCGCCCAAGCCCATGGCGCGCACATATTCGCTCTTGTGTCGGATCATTGGCGCATCGTCAAAGGAGACCCATTGATCCCGCGAGAAGGCGTAGGGGCCCATGCGACCACGTGCATCGCGCACTACATTCCAGCCGCGACGTTGAATGTAGGAGCAGATCTCATAGTAGGCTAGGAAACCTCTGGCGCGCGTAGCCTCGCCCGCCTCGCCGCCGCCGTAAGTGGGCGCATTCAGCTGATGATCGCTGGCCTGGGCCAGTGAGAAGGATTGACCGTACATGGGCATGCCCATGATAAGTTTCTTACGCTCGGCTCCACTTTCCAGCCAATAGTTTATGGAGAAGTTGGCGTTGAAGGTCGCCGTGCCTTCGGGGTGATCGTACATGGGTGCCACATGACCCGTATGCTTGTCCCACTGACCATGGTAATCGTAGGCCATCACCGCAATCCAATCAAAGTAGCGTGAAAGTTCAGGGACATTGTAGCCGGCGTCGACGACCTTCTTGTTGGGCGAAACGGCAGCGGAGAGTAGTAGTCCCTTTGGCTTAAATGCCTGCGAGAGTTCACGCACCAGATCTGTGAATCCTTGCTTCTCGTCGGCAGTGCCCTTCTTGCAGTCCACCTGCCAGCACACCGGATACTCCCAGTCCAGGTCTAGACCATCGAAACCGTACTGCTCGATAAAGTCCAACACGTGGCGTATGAATCTTGCACGTGCCGCAGCGCTTCTTACCAAACGCGCGTACTTGTCACCCGCCGAATCGTTCCAACCGCCTATGGCTACGGTTATCTTCACACCCTTTTTCCTGTAGCCCACCACGCGCTCATAGAACTTGTTGTCCAAATCCGCCCAGGAGTCATGTGGTTGTATTGTAAGCTTATCACGATTTAGCACGGCAAAGCCGTAGACTATGTGCGTGCATAGCTCGGCATCGATATCCTCGGGCAGATACTTGCCCCCACCCTGACGATACCACGCCCAGTTGGTGAAATAGCATACCACCTTGTAGTCGTTGCCGGTTTCAGAGCCGGAACCAGCTACGGGATAACCGGCTTCCATTTCAAAATCAATCTCTTCGACTTCGTTTTCTTGTGAAGATTCTGGTTCGTTGTTGCCTTCTCCCTCCTCATTGTTGCCTGTCTCTTGTGGAGTAGAATATTCCGGCTCCGGGTGCTGCATTACAGCCACCTCTTCTTGCTCCTCACCGCCTTCGCCTTCACCTTCTTCGGACTCGCTGCTTCCTTGGCCAGTTGATCCCGTTGAAGATTGCCCGGCTTCGCTTTCTACAGATGCTGTTCCAGCCTCCCCCGAAATGGCTTGCTCTTCCACTGATTCCACTTCCGCCGGGGTTAGGCCAGCTGTGCAGATTAACAGACAGCATATAATTTAAGCATTCTTGTAAAAGTCTTTAGAGACTTACGCGTCGGCTCATAACCGCTTGGCGGATCCTTGAGCACAGCATGAATCTCACGCAGCAATGGATGCACGCCATCGCCGCATCGATTCCGGAAATCATCAAGATCCAAAGCCCAGACCATGCCACCGCCCAGATTCAGGGCTCGCACCAATTGTGATTTCTTGCGGATCATTGCGGGATCATCATAGGATACCCATTGGGTACCCTTCCGGGCATACGGACCCATGCGACCACGTTCATCTTGAACTACTTCCCAGCCCTGATGCTTGACGCGCTCGCAGATCTGTTGAAGTGCAAATAGTGGTAGCTACTGTTCAAGTAAGAAAAGTTTTCCGCGAAGACCCACCTCATAATAGGCCAAGAAGCCTGCAGCTTTGGTGAACTCGCCCGCCTGACCAGGTCCTGGGGCCTTGGCATTCAGTCCATTGTTGTTGGCATTCTCCAACGTAAAAGATTGACCATATAGCGGCATGCCCATCACAATCTTGCGAGAAGGAGCACCTTGCTCAATCCAATAATTGAGTGAGAAGTTCTGCAAGGAAAAGGGCTCTGATTAGATTCATGAAATACAGATGTCGAAAATGATTTACCGCATTGAAGTAATCGAAATCATCATCGGGATGATGATACAAAGGCGCCACATGACCTGTCTTCTTGTCCCACTGTCCATGGAAGTCGTAGGTCATGACAGCAATCCAGTCGAAATAGCGGGCTAACAATGGTACATCATAGCCTGCATCAATGATCTTCTTGCTGGGTGAGACTGCAGTTGATAGCAACAGACCGCGTGGCTTGAATGCCTCCGATAGTTCCTTTACCCAGGCAGTAAATCCTTCCTTTTCATCGGCGAAGCCCTTGTTGCACTCGGTTTGCCAGCACACCGGATACTCCCAGTCCAGATCGAGACCCTCAAATCCGTATTTCTCAATAAAGTCCAGAGCGTGACGTATGAATTTGGCACGAGCCGCTGCGTTGCGCACCAGTCGACTATATTTGTCGCCCTGGGAGTCGTTCCAGCCGCCCAGGGCCAGACTGACTTTGACGCCCTTGCTCTTCAACCCACTGACGCGCGTATAGAAATTGTTATCAATGTCCGCCCAAGAGTCGTGGGTGCGTAGCGTTAGCTCTGTGTAATCCAAAACTGCAAAGCCGTAGACCACATGGGTGCACAGATCCGTGTTAATGTCGTCGGGTGTGTAGCGACCCAGGCCCTTGCGATACCAGGCCCAGTTGGTGAAATAACATACAACCTTGTAGTAGCCATCCAGTGGCTGGAGCTGTGGCTTGTCTGTGGGGTAAGTGGGTCTGGGCGTCGTCGAGGGTCGCTGCGTGGTGGGCACGGGCTTGGCTGCAGCCGGGGGCTTAGGCTTTGAGCTGCCAGAGCTGCCGGAGCTGCCGGAGCTGGCCGAGCCACCCGCATCCTCTTTGCACTGCGCAGCGAGTGGCCAATCGCAGTTGCCCAGCGCTTCATTATAGTGCAAGCCCGGCGGACAGTCAGCTGCCTGCAGGCGATTCCACAGACAGAACAAATACTTGGAGCAGTCGCCGGGATATGGCACACGTTCTTCGCCATTGCAGGGATCCTCCTCGCTTGCCTTGGACTGGACAATGCGCAGATATTTCTTGCTGGTGACACACTGCACATTCTGCGGCCAATCGCATATCTTCCGGATGCCATCCCAGTGCAGCTCGCCGCCACATTCGCTCGGCACAAGCGCTCCATTTACGCAGATGTAGTACTTGCCACAGTTCCGGTGCGTGTAGTATTCACCCTCGTTGCAGCGCGATGAGGTGGGCGGTCTAGGACGTCGCGTGGTGCGATGTGGTTTCTTGGTGCTGCTTCCGGGCAGCGGTTGCTGAATGGGTTTCTGTGTGGGCTTGCGACTGGGCTTGGCTGATGTCGTCGTCGTTCTCCTCGGTTTCTTGCTGGTGCTGGTGCTGGTGCTGGTTCTCGTGCTCGTGGTGGTGATGGGTCGTTGGGTGGTGCTTCTGGTGCTGGTGGGTAAACTGCTGCTCGTGCTCGTCTGCTGCTTCTTCACCGAACACTGCGCGGAGGCGGGCCAATCACAGCTTTTGACCTCGCTGTTCCAGTGCAGGCCGCCGGGGCAGAATTGCTGACGCAGTTCACCCGGTACAATGCAGTGGTAATACGCGTTACAATTCTTTGTATCTGGATAGAATTCGCCAGCCTCACAGTTAGAAGGCTGAACCACTGGATAAACCAGTGCTGGGACTGGTAAGGTGGTGTGAGCCGGACGAGCGGTTGTCTGCGTGGGCTTAGGCTTGGGTTTCGCAGGACGTTTCGTTGTTGTTGCGGCTGTGCTGGTCCACCAGGCGGGAGTGGTAGTTTTGGTGGTGCTGGTCCACCAGGCGGGCGTGGTGCTGCTGGTGGTGGGCCTTCGGGTTGTTGTGCTGGTGCTAGTGCTGGGTCTACGGGTTGTGCTGGTTTGATCCCAGGTGGGCCAGGATGTTGTGTGATCACTGTGACTGCCGCCCGATGAGCCATCGCTGCTTATGGTGGTCATTTGCGGTGGTACTGGCGTAATCGGCTGTGGTGGACGCTCGCAGTTGTTGCGCGTAGGCGGCTCAGTATTAAGACGACCCAAGGCCCGATTGACAGCCTTGAGCAGCGGAAAGGATTCGCTGCAGCAACGATTCTGATAGTCATCCAGATCCACGGTCCATGCGGCGATGCCACCAAAATCATTGTTGGCCGCATAGCGCGCCTTGGCCTCCACACTGGCCGCATCCTCATAGCCCACCCACTGATCCCGCAGCATGGCATAGGGTCCCGACTTGCGATCCACGTCTCGGCCCGTCTGCCACTTCTGCTTGCGTATGCGCTGACAGATCTCATAGTAGGCCAACATGCCGGGCTGTTTGGTAAGCTCACCGGCCTCGCCGGGACCGCTGGCGGCAACACCCTCGCCCACCAGACGCTGACTGCTCTGCTCGAGCGTAAAGCTTTGGCCATAGAAGGGTATGCTCATGATCAGCTTTTCGCGACGGGCGCCCATTTTCACCAGCAGCTGCATGGTGAAGTCTGTGTTATACTGCGGATACTTGTCCTGCGGCCGACCATAGAGCGGACTCACGTGCCCAGTTTGGCGCTCCCAGGCGCCGTGATAGTCATAGCTCATCACAGTCATATAGTCGACGATGTCGGAGAGTGCAGCTAGCTCGTAGGCCTCGCTGATGATCTCCTTGTAGCCGGAAATGGCTACGCCTATTTGCATCTTGGGATTTACGCGGTTTAGCTCTGAGCGCACTTCACGCAGCAGCTTGGTCAGGTTGGGCCTGTCGCTGGCCGGTCCCTTGGAGCAATCGCTTTGCCAGCACTTGGGATAGTTCCAGTCCAAGTGAATGCCACTGAAACCATGCCGCTGCAGGAAACCCGCGGCACTGGACGCGAACACCTTGCGCTTAATCTCATCGCTGACCAGGCGGGAATACTTGTCGCCACTGGAATCCGTCCAGCCGCCCATGGCAATGAGCACGGGCACGCCCAGGGCAACCACGCGCTTGTAGTACTGATTCTCAATATCGACCCAGGGATCGAATTCACGCATGGTCAAGTGATCCGGATCGAGAGAGGCAAAGGAATAGACAATCGCTGAGCATAGCTTCGGATCCAGTTGCTCGGGCACAAAATGACCATCCGCCTTGCGATAGAACGCCCAGTTGGACATATAGCAGAGCACCTTGGGAGCCATATTGTAGTTCTTCTTGTCCGTCGTCGCTTTCGCCTGCGATAGCGCACCGTAGGCGACGCCATTTTCCGAGAGATCTGCTAGGGCTAGAGCACCATAGAACTGCTGCTCCGTAAAGCTGTCCAGCTCATCGATGTGCTCCAGTTGCTCCAGATCCACAGACTTCAGCAGCTGCTGATGCGGCGAGCCGGAGCGATAGGGCTGCGGCTGATAATTATCATTTGCGCTGGGTGCAATGAAGGCGGCATATTTGTCGGACACCGTCCAGGGATCTGGTTGCACCAGCGTGTGGGTGAGCTTTTCCTGTTGCATCTCCTCCGGCACATCGCGCACAAAGCTGGCTGGCGCTCCAAACTGCTCTGGCTCGTCGTCCTCATCGTAATCGCTGGGCTGTGCCTCCACGGAATCCCGCACAAAGGATCGCAACGGCGACGATTCACGCAGTTGCGCAACGTTTCGTTCATTTATGCTGGGCACGCTTTCCACGGCGCTGCGCAACGGTAGAAATGTCTCACCAAATGTGGGTCGTATGCTGAAGCGACTCAGTGCACCAGGCTCATCCTCCAGCGGCATGCTCTCCACCGCGGCACGAACAAACGCCGGCTTGTAGCTGGGCGCCACATGCACCTCGGGTGCCTCGATGCGAATGTGGCCCGTCGCCGCCGTTGTCCACAGGCATAACAACTGTGCGAAATTCAATGAATTCATATTTAATGTAGCATAACCAGAGAAACTTTGTTATATTCAGCATGCCGAATATAAAATACCCTAACAGATACACTTCTATATTTTCTAAGTCAATCATTTCCAATGGATAGCATCTATATAGGAATGCGCAGTTAATAATATCAGCTGCTAATGCTGATTAAGTATATGAATACTTTATTTGGGTGGATATATCTCCTTCAATTCGATGCTATTTCTATACTCTGCTAATCTATATATACATTTCGATGTGGCAAACAAAAGTTGAATCTATACATTTTTCACATATTCCGCTAGCGCGAATGAATTTTGTAAAGCTAGCAAAGATATTCAGCTAAAAATTAAAGTCATAATGATTGATGATGATTATGATGTCAATCATGATTATGATTGATTGAGACTTACCAGCAGCCTGCATGGCGTAGCTCTTCTACGCATTATATAGTCTCTCCTTTGTTGCTCTTCCTAAGCTTCTATTTAAGCTTTTCCTCAACTGCAAAAAAACCATTTAAAATAATAATTAATAAAGCTTGAAATGCAAGCACTTTTCAAATTTGAATCAGTGTGGCCAGACCTTGGCTGATTCTTGATGTATTTATTGATTAGAAGCATGAATGTACCGTAATTTTTATTGAAAATTTAATTTCTTTCTATGTTATTTTGATTATTTTATATAGCTATTTATTATTATATTTATTATTGTGTTTAATTAATATATAAACTTGAAATGCAAATGCACTGTTAAAATATTAATCAGTGTGCCCAGACTTTAGCTGATTGTTGATGCATTCTTGAGCATGAGGCATGAATGTACCGTGAGTTTCCCCGAAAATATAATTATCATTTTTATTTTCGCTTGCATTTAAACATATTTCCCATTAAATCGGCCGTACAAATGATTTATTAAGGCAGACGCACGCATTATCGCGTCAGCGTTGTCCTCTCATATTACGTGCGGCTATGCGTCGCCCATTTTAATGAGATTGGGTGGAGGCTTCGTTCTTTTTTTTTTTTTTTTTTTTTGGCTAACAAATTGGGAAGTAATTGTTTATTTTTCAATGTTTTGCGCCCGGAACTTATTGAAATGCCTATTGATTGTAAGTGATAAATGTCTACAGATATATATATATATATATATATATATATATGTATATATTTATTTATTTTAATATGCCCGCTGTAACCTGACCTAGGCTCCGAGCACACGAAATGTCATATATGTATATATGTAGCATGTGTTTCAGCTCTGAGTTCCTGAAACTGGCTTACTTTCCCACAGTTATTTGAAAATTGTTATAAATTGAAACCAAAAGATAAGGAACTTGTTTTGTTCGATGCATCATTTAATTGCCAAAAACGAAATGTTTAATTAATTTCATAAATCGCTCTGTTCAGTTGACATTAAGTTCAAGTGTTTGAATTTGCCGCTGGGTTATAAATTGATTTGTGGCTTTGATATTGACGTACGAAATTTTATCTGATTCTAAAAGCTTTGCTATCTTCATATATACGCTTTCAAGTTGAGTTGGAGCGAAAATGTTGTAAACTAGCGTAATTGATATTGAAATCCTCACACAAAGAAACTGGCCTCAAGGGGAATTTACGGTCTATATAGTATTTGATTCGTTTATCTTTGTCAGTTTTATGTTTCAATATTTACACTCATAGCTTTTAGATAATTAACCGCCTTTCCCTGTCTCTCTCGATCCCGCTTCGGCTCATTTAAATTGGTTCTCTATTGCTAACATTATTGTTTTTGGCTAATATGCAAATCCGTTTTCAGAATTGGGTTAAGAGCTTTTCGCTGTTGACCGGTTTTTTTTTTTTTTTATTCTTCATATTTTTTTGCTATTGATTTTATTCCTGTTCTCTGAATGCTGGCGGCAAATAAACGATAACGAAAAGACGCGTAATATGGATTGTATTAGGTATGGTAATCAAAAGAAATGTAACCTGCGGGTGCTTTGTGAAAAGATGTTGGGCAAGTTTTGCGATTAAATTTTGTTTAAGCTGACCGCCGCCACAGAGCCGGGCAGGTTTTCATTTGCGTGAGGGTTCATTGAACGCCAAGAACCCAAACTGATCCTGTCTGCATGCCTAAGATGTGGCAAAACGGGAGATTGTGCAACAGAGAAAGGCCGCAACTTTGAAGCAATTTGGCTGCGTGTTGCTTTCAGCTTGTATATATATATTTAAATATACTTCGATTTTTTGCAAAAATAAATCTGCATCAGAATCAGCAGAACAAAAGACCTGTGCCATATAAAATGCTTGGCCATTTTATGTTCGACTATTAAAAAGCCATAAGACTGGTCGCAGCACAACACACTGACAAAAATTTTCTATGCACTTCACGTACACAGACAAAAATTCCACTTTATATGCATTTCGATGTCCATTTACTGTTGGAACAACAAACGACACAATTAAACACACACCACAAATGTTTATATAGAAAGTGTCTGCGTTCTCCGGCACATTTCTCACTTCTCCTGACTCATTATTCACTCACTTACTCAACGGCCTATCCAAAATGGGGTGTGGGTATATTCCGAGGGAGCCAACGGTATTTCTTTTTTTTCTTTTTTTTTTTTTGCTGCTGCGAGAACCTCTGCGCATGCGCGCCCGAAACGAAACTGTTGGCCATCGCACTGAGGACGCTCCTATTTATACGCATGCGTAGCGTGCGGCAAAAATGCAAAAAAAAAAAAAAAAAAAACAGAACGCCCACAGCAACGTTCTCCAATGTTAAGGTAACAGGAAAGGAAAGTTTGCTGCAAATCGTCGCACTGCAAATACTCTTTCAAAGGATAAAAAATGAACAGATCAGAAATTTAAGGCAGCATATTCTCATATTTTGTTGTTTAAATTTACATAAATCTTAATATATTTTTACTCAAAATAGTTTAATTAGCCAATATATTTTCTAATATGCACAATATGTACTTATACAATTTTTACATTTTCCAGGAATTTTAGAATTTACAGGAACATTTAGAAAAATTTATATATTTAAAAAAAAAAAAGACAATACGGTCTTCGAATATTTTTGGTAAGCGTATTTTCATAATCTTGTTTTATATATCTATATATATATATATATTGATTGATTTCACATTATATTTTTGATATATACAATATATACAAATATACAATATTCTGAATGAACGACCCTTTACTTAACATAAATGCTCTATAATGTCAAACTCTTTGACATAATTGTAATAGCTTCCCAGTTGGCAAAGCCGAGAAGACATATAATTTATGCGTACAAAAAAATCAAAACAAAAGCGTTAAGTTTCTTTCGTGTCTTCTTTTTTTTTTTTTTTTTTGATGGTTTGCGTGTAAAATCTCTGCGCGAATATGGAAATAAAAACAAAAAATCCGAAAACCGGCAAATGGTGTACACAATACGGCCAAGCTACTGGAGAAGCTACCGATGTCAATGTCCAACAGAAACTGGTCCAGTTCTTCTGCTTCATCTGTCATGCAAAATCAACGGACGTAATTAATAAACGTATAGCTTGTCTATTGGTTACTTCGTTTGCATATTTCTGTGAGCATAGTATTAAGTGGCAACGTATGATAAATGGGCTGGACTTTCTCTTAGACAGAATGTGCTATTACAAAGAATTTCACGTCAATAACTCAGTCAATAACCTATCGATGATGACTCTTTTATGCTAATTTTGATTAATATATATTAAATATAATTATAGGTATTTTTTGGTAATTTGCAAATCTAATAAGGCATATTAATTTCATTTAATAATCTATTGAACTGGAATATAGTCCAGGTTACGTTCTTTTTATTTATTAATATATATGAAAATGTAGAGCTATCCAAAATACATTTTATGGTGGGAGGGCGAATCATTTAATTTTTTGTAGGATTTTGTAGGCATTCGCCATCCAAAAGGGTCGGATTTTGCGAAAGGTGTGCAAAATCCTTCAAATTAATTCAAGCAAAGTTCTTTGAAAATCAATTTGCAGCCGTTTCGTTTCTTTTCCATTTTTCCATCCTTGTGCATGAAATTTCCAAAGTTTTAATAACATAAGGTAAAAAGAGACAACATTTTAGCCTAATAACTACTTGCAGCTCGGGTTGCGTGTTTATCACCAATCAGTCAGTTATATATATAGAGACATATATGAACATCTCTACTTACATTTTTGAAAATTGCATATTGGGACATTATTTTAACGTTAATTTCAGATGTGCATTATATATATCACATACACACGTGCAGACGTTCATATATATGTATATATACATGTACACTTAGTCATTTTATCTAAGGGCTGTCTTATTAGTTTGTTCGGTTGTTATGCATTTGAAAAACCGTTATTTAAAGCACCGGTTTTGAAATGTACTAAAATTGGGCAAACGCGTGTCGCGTGCTGCTATCGTTTAGCCGCCACACTGTTATCGCACAACATTGTATCGATAGCTGTGGGGCAACCTGTATGCAGCTGCTACCCTTACTGCTGCTGGTAAACAAATAATTGTTGTAAAGTAATATATATAGAAAAGTGGCGTCCCGGAACAAAGCATATTAACGGCAGATGCCAGGCAGGTGAAAACAAACAGGTTGCGTAGCGCAGAGTAACACGAGCAGCCGCGACGGATATTGCAGCTGTTTATTTATAGTACCATAGCAACAACAACAACAACAACAACAACAAAAACAGCAACACGAAACCCAACAACAAGCCATCTCCTACCCCAACCCAAGGCAACCTAACCCGACCAACGAGTAGTTGTGAGTAGGCGTCGTAATTGGCCGCGGCCGCAAGTGCAAGGATACACGATTTACAGTTGCCGTAGCGAGCCCATCGCATAGTCCCGTCAAAGTCAAGGTGAGCAGCGAGCGAAGCGGCCGCGTGACGTCTCCATTTGACATTTGCGTGTGTTATGAAATTACGTTTATTGACGGCCAATTGAAGCCACAAAAACTTGATTGTGAAATTGATTTAAACTTATCAGATTTTAGAAACAAATATGGAGCCAAACGTAACTGCAGTCAACGTAGCTGCGGCTCCAGCTGCAGTGACGGCGGCGGCAACGGCGCCAAATACCAAACGCGGCACGCAACAAGGACGCAAAAAGTCTGGACCCAAATTTGAGCTAACCGAGGCACAGAAATCGGATATTAAGGAGGCGTTTGATTTATTTGACAACGAGTGTACCGGCTACATTGAGGTCAAGGAGCTGAAGGTGGCCATACGCGCCTTGGGTTTCGAGCCCAAAAAGGAGGAAATCAAACGGATGATAGCAGAAATCGATAAGGATGGCAGCGGTCGCATTGCGTTCAATGACTTTCTACATCTGATGACCATGAAAATGGCCGAAAAGGATACCAAAGAGGAGATTTTGAAAGCGTTTCGCTTGTTCGATGACGACGAAACGGGCAAGATCTCATTTAAAAATCTGAAACGAGTCGCTCGTGAACTCGGCGAAACCCTAACGGACGAGGAGTTGCGGGAAATGATCGATGAGGCCGATCTGGACAACGATGGCGAAGTCAATCAGGAGGAGTTTCTGCGTATTATGAAGAAGACCAGCTTGTATTAATCACATTTTCATTAAATTCAAATTGAATTCATAGTCATAAGCTGCATAAGTGAAAGTATTAATTTTTAAGTTGAATTTAAGCTTTTGTGTAGCTAATTTATTGCCCAATTCTGCTTCATTTGCTCAACGGCAACTTATTGAATGTGGGCTGCTTTTTGTATAAGTCCCATGTGTGTTCCTTTCTCTGAATGTACAAGACAAGCAAATGCACCGCCTGTATTTTTGCACAATATAATCTCAATGATGAATAAAACATCAGCTAGTTAACGTTGTCAATAATTATTGTTGTTTTAACTGACTTATAACTATCGAAAACTAGACTAGTAGAGGTCTTAATTGCCTTTCCACACACAATAAGGGTTACTTGTTTACATTCGTTTCTACGGTTACATATAAAAACATTGCTACTTAAACAATCCAATTTGTTACCGTTTAACATAGTTATATTTATAATATTTACCAGTTTGTTGAAGCCTCATTTCCTCAAGACGCCGTATCGTTCTTTGCTCAAGCCGCTGTCTCCTTCATTTAAAGCCGACGACTTCTGTATAGTTGAGGCCAAAGCTACCTTTTTTGCTCAAACAGTCTTTTCCTCCATAGTTAAAACAGCCGCCTCCTCCTTTGCTTAAGCAATCTCCTCCTGCGTAGTGGCAGCCGTTCCCTTCTTTGCTCAGGCCGCCGCCTTCTTTATAGTCGAGGCTGCCGCCTTCTTTGCTCAAGCCTCTTTCTACATAGTTGAAGCCGTCTTCTCCTGTGTTCAAGGCGCCGTCTCCTTCTCGGTTCAAGGCGCCGTCTCCGCCACTGCCTAGCTGCCGCCTCCTCCAAAATATAAGACTTACTTGAATTCATGAGAATCGCGTAGGAGGGCATTTGTTAAGAGTACGTAATTTTAGGAATTTCTAGAGCAGCTTGGGGGAAAGTTGGTCTTGCATATAAATATTTAAAATATATGCATGCATATATAAATGCGTCATAATATATACATGCATTCACACATACAAAATCTTATATATACATACATATGTATATTCATACAAACACACATCATTATATGCTAACTACACACACATACGCTGAGATACATAGAGTCATTCTAATAATTCATACATACGTAGATGCATACATACATACATAGGTGCATACCTAGGTACTTACGTTTATGCATAAATACGAACATACATACGTTAATACATATGTACATACATATGTAATTAGATATGTACAAACGAAAGAAGATATATGCGCACATAGATACATACATACATACATACATACATACATACTTACATACATACATACATACATCCATACATGTCCTCTATTGTTGCTTGTAATTCCCAATTGGTTAAACGTTCGGACTGAGGACAAGGCCTTGCAAATCTAGAGTCGACAGCGAGATTCTTGTAATAGCTCAACATACAACCTGTCGATTTTTATATTATTATGTATTATTATTTATTTTATTTTTATTATATTTGCTTTTATTCATGTGAAAATTCTCTAAACATTTTAATACTTTGCAAACCTAAAAAACTAAACAAAAAGGCGGAACACATAAAAAAAACTAAGCACACAATAAACTTAAATTCGTTGTAAACATAATATAGTGTCGGTTGGATATACCTAAGATAAGTACATCTAGGGAACTGGCGATCTAGACGAACGGCGCATTGAAGTAAATCTTGCGTTTGCTCGGCAAGGGTTTGGTGCTCAGGCCTGAGCCCTCGATGAATTTCTCGAAACTGGCCAGATTCTTTTTCATCTGTTTGGCCTTGGCGGGCTCTGGTTTAATGGGCTTCTCCTCCTCCTCCTCCTGCTCCACTTCCTCCATTTGCTGCTCCTCCTGCTCGGGCTGCAGCTGAAACTCTTCGTCCAGATTGTATTCATCCGCCGCCGTAACCAAGCATTCATTGTCGTCCTCACTGATCTCCGCCAGCATGCACTCGCCTGCCGATATCTTCGGCGCCTCGCTGCTTCTGTCATACTCTGCGTCCAGATTATACCAATCGAATTCGGCCTGGAGCGGAAGGCCGCCGCTTGCGTCCGCCAGCTGCAGCAGTGATTTAGATGTGGGCGTTGTGGGCAAGCTTTTGGGCGTGGTGGGCGTGGTTGGTGAACTGGGCAAGCTCATGCGCTTGTTAATCTCGGCCAGTATGTTGGGCACATGCTTGCGCTTGTACTGGGACGGCATGGTCTGTGCATTGGTCGTGCTGGGCGGCAGCTGGAGGCGCAGCGTTTTGGGCGCCATCAGCAGATAATCGGCGGATTGCTTGGGCGCTATGATGGCCGCCACATTTGGTAGCTTTGGTATGTCGGCGAAAATCTCTTCGATTTCCTCAGTCTTGTGCGAGGCGGTCGCCGAGCAGGCATCATCATCCTGTTCCAGTTCCAGTTCCCGTGCCGGTTCTGTTGGCGATTCGGTCGATTCGGGCGCCTTATGCACATCGGCGACAATTTGTACGCTCGTCACGCCCACCTCGGCTATGGAACAGTAGTCCGGCTCGCTGGTCGTTGTCGTTGTCGTTGATACTGCACAATCGCCCTCGTCCTCCAGCTGCTCCTCCAGCTGATGCAGCGACTTTTTGAACTTGAGCAGATTCGCCGGCTTCGGCGGCAGTGCGGGTGGCAATTTCTGTGGCGTCTTTGCGCTGCTGGCATTGGTATCCGCTGACGCGGCCGCCATGTCCACATAGAGATTCGAGGCGCGCTCGGAACCAATCGGCTCGTACTCATTGCTGTAGATGCTCTCGTAGTTAAGGGTATCACCGGGTGCAGCGGGTGCTGCCGCTGCCATTGGATGATAGTGTGAGATCAGTTCGTCGTTTTGTTGTTCCTCCTCATCCTCGTGTCGGGGCACATGCACCATGCTGTTCTTGGTGGAAAAATGCACCCGCTTGCGTCCATTCGCGCCGCTGCGACCGCTCAGCGAGCTGCGTCGCGGCAGATTGGCTGCGGCCTTGGGCGCCAGGGCCGACTTGGGCGTGGTGGGCTCTCGTAATGTCTCCTCCATGGACTGTTGCAGCAGTATTTGATTGACGCATTCCAGCACGGGATTAACGGCGCCCTGGCCATATGGTTTGGACACCGCCGGCGCTGTGCTCAGCTCCTCCTGGTCCGAGGCGCTGGCATACCAATCGTCTGTGGTCGTCTCATAGATTTGTTTGGGTGACGCCTCGGAGAAATCCGCACAGCGTCGCTGCACTATTTTGATAGCGCCACGTGACATAAGCTGTTGCTCCTGCTCCGGATCTAGTTCATCGAAATCCTCATCATCCTGCGTGGGCGAAAAGATGCCATCGTCCTCCTCCAACTGTGCGGCCACCGAGGAGGCCGTCTTGCTGCTGCGACTGGAGGCGGAACTGTTGCGCCTTCGTTGCTGCTGCTGCTGCTGCTGCTCCAGCTCCAGGCTGCTGTGCTCGGAATAGTCGCCATCCTGGAGCGTTGCTTTCACGCCGTGCATACGTTCCATGGCTCTGGCATAATTATGCAGCTGCTCGTAGCTGGTTTGCGAGTCCTCACGACTGATGCTGCTCGTATTCTCCTCCGACTGCTGCTCCAGTGCCGCATCATCAATGTGCATCGCCCGGGAGCGCATGTAATCCCTAAACGTGCCCGCCGTTCGTTTGCTCGTGTAGCGCACACTGCGCCTGGCGCCATAAAACGACGATGAGACAGTGTCATCGCTGGAAGAGCCGTGCTCAGCTGCATTGGAGAGAATGGTAGCGAGAGCGAGAGAAGAAAAATTAATATGCTATGAAACAAGGACTAAGGATTGTTTAGATATGGGAGCGTGAAAGGGCTCACTACACGAAACTCACGTATCGCTGTGAACAGAGTTGCCTTAGTTCCGAAATAAATTTAATAAATGCATTACAGGGCTATAAACCCCAGAAAATGGTCGGTGGTTCGAACTTATTTAGTCGGTTTGCAAAATTGGATTTCCTCATTCGTCGATTATTTGATTAATACATAGATAAAGTTTTCTGTGCAAAAAGGTTCTTGGCAATCCTAGCTTGTTACTGACAAGAATCCTCATTAAATTGTGCAAAAATGTTATATATACTAATATTTTTTTTTTTGTCTCTTGGGTATTCACTTTTTCTCACTTTTCGCTCCCATCTCAATAATTCGAATATTTTGCATAACTCACCTTTGGCGCTGACGCCCAGTTCCTTGCCACAGGTCTGTGTGCCGCAGGCTCTCAGCTCAATGTCATAGAATTGCTTGCGGCAATTGTTGCATTGCAAAGCCTCGAGCACTAAGCATTCCTCCACATGCTCCTCCTCGTCGGCATTGGTCTCTTGGTCGGCGACCATGCCCTCATCCCGCTGATGATCAACCAGACGCTTGCGCAGCGCACGATTCTGGCGCAAGAGGCGACAGATTTCGGCATCCCGATCCAGCAGACGCTGATTGACCGTCTTCATGTCATTCTTTAGCTTGGACTCAAAGCAGATCAGGGACTTGACCACACAGGCTAGCTCCTCGGTGCGCCGGCGTTTCTCCTTGGCCAGTTCGCGATGCAGCTGCTTGTTCTGCTGATCGTAGTTGGAGATCATTTGCAAAAGCCGGCGACGCTGTAGGCGATCGGGTGAATTGGCCCCAGTGGCTACTGGCGCACCCGATGAACTGGAGCCGGAGGAGCTGCGTTGCACCTCGCTGCTGCTGCTGCTGCTGTGTGTGTTTCTCGAGGATTGCGAATTGTCTGAGTTCTGCAAGCGAATTCAAATTATTTCAATTAGTTGTCTGTTTAGTAAATTCTACTTTGTAGCCCGAAAAATACCTTGTGGTGGCCCAGCACATGGAAATGTCCCCCGAAAGCCCATTTGCCCACCATTGCTGAGACTTGTGCACTCTGCTTGGACAGCTCTCAATGACAACTGCCGTGGACCCGGGCACAATGCTGATTGATAGTCAAGTGCGACACGTTATCTCACCTGGGTCTTATTCTAATGACGCACACCAACTGCTCTGGTGGTCGCTAAGCGTAGTTATCTACTATAGGACTATGCCCCAAAGGGGAACATGCGCTTTCACAATCAACCTGACTGGGTATTAAAGTTCTTGAGTTGGGAATTGGAAGGTAGCTTCTTGTTTTGGTCTAAGAAGTTTACTAAGTTCTTGCTCTTTCGAAAATATCAGCTTATATTCCTAGAATTTACAAAATGCTCTAAGAAGCATGCTACAACATTTTTTGTGGATTTAGTTCAGAAAATGTAATTCGGAATATTCGCAGAAATAATATTTTGTTCGGGCGCTCAGAAGTATGCTACATATTTTAAACAGATTAAATATTTAAAAAACACATTTCGAGTGATGAAAACTGTAATGTGAAATGTTGACAACTGGAACTTATTAATAGACATTTCATTCACATTTGGTAAAATTTCAAACATTTATATACAAGAATTTAGAAGAAGGTTTCGCAACTATTCTAGTAATGTATAATTACCTACTTTTTGATAGGTTGTATCGTCATTTAACTTTGATTGATCAAAAAAAAAAGTACACCAATTCCCTCATTAACCCATTAATTGTGTATAGCTTTTAAAGGGCATATGCTTGTCCATAATCGAGAAACAGCTCTGGCCACTGGGTCTATCTTATCACAGGGTTTTGGGCTTTTGCAGGCCAAAAATAAACGCGAGACAATGTTGTTAGATTTATGGCATTATTATTTTCGAACGCTCGATACAAATCGGAGTCATCATCCGCCGCCCCCACCGAAGGCCGTTGGCACAGTCAGTCGGCATCTGCGTGCTATTGACCAACTATGGGAATTTTTGCAGCAGCTGTACAACTCTGAAGACGACACGTACTCGCAGATACAGATACATATTATACATATGCGGCATGCGCTATGCGAATAATGTGACAAGCAATGCAATACGCTTGATTTCAACAAAATAATAAAAAAAAAAACAACAAGAAAACAATTAATGCCAAGGCGAATTGGCCAGCTCATTAGCCATTGGCTTATCGCGTTAATTAGAAAGCCAAGAAAGCAATCGGGAACAGTCATCTATCTGAATGTGTAAGCCTCCAAAGAGATAGGCAAAGCAAAGATAAACAACTATTTGCACAGTAATGCACACTCTAAAACTTGAATGCAGATAAAACTAATTTTAAATATAGACATAGAATCTTATATTTTTAGACTAGTCGTAACTAGGTCTATGACTTACATGCTCTGCACTCTGCTTTTGCAGTCTTGCTCCGAATCCGAGTTTCTTGTAGGCAGGCGTATGTCCTGCTGCCTGTGTGTTGAAATGCGAATCCAAACTTGGCTCCGGCAGTTTCTGATAATGCTGCAGCGTGGCTGCGCCCGTCGTCGACTTGGAACGCATTGTCACTTCGCTGTTGTTGTTGTTGTTGTTGTTGTTGGAGCTGGGGGATTTGAGCTGCACGGCCTCATAAAACTCGCCGTCGCCGTGACTGCGATAGCTGCCCTGCAGGCAATTGAAGCTACCCCAATCCGTTTGCAGATTTGTGTAAAGTGCGCTGTTCTCCTTGTCCTTCTCTGTCGGGGACTTGCCACCGCCGCCGCCGCCGGCCTGGCACTTGAGCGTATCGTAACCGTTGAGGAGCTCGCTTCTGATAAACTTTTCAATGAACTGACTGGGAGATTTGGCGCTCAAATTGGCAAAGAATTTTCCGCCCGTGTCGCTGAGGCTGCTCGTCGATCGCCGATGTGCGGCTGCTGCTTGCTGTGGCTTGTGATTCTTATGGGGCAGGCTGTTGCTCTTCTTCTGGCCACTGTTCTCGTCCGGGGATGTTGTTTGGTCCGTTGTTGTTGTTGCTTGCGGCAGGCCATAGATCTGGGAGCTGCTCAACAGACTGAACATATTGTTGGTCTTGGGGCTAAGGGTTTGCTGCTGGCTATAGCTGGCTTGGTATCAGGCACGGGGCAACGTCAACCTCATGGCTTGGCTCTAAAAAAGCGCTGAAAAGAAATAGAGCAAAGATAAGCTAACTGTTAGAGATGCCAAGCATAGCATAAACTAATTCAATTTCTATGATTTGTATAACTATCTTGCAATTGAAATTCCATTCAATTGATTATTAGTTACATGTGTGTAATAAATAACTCAATTAGTCGCCTATATATAATGTTTCAATTGTTCAATATGTTGTAAGCATTAAATTGTCATAACAATTGGACATGTTTATCGCATTGCTTTTACCCCGAAACAAAAACGTAAGACAGTGCACGGGTTTTATTATTTATATGCAATGCCTCGATTTGAAAGGTCAACTTGATATTGATAACTATAAATATTTATAATCATGTCAATAGCAGGAATCATGTGAATTTTGGAGTGAATTAAGTTTTCGAATTTTTGTCAGTTTGACAACCCGCCGATTATGTTACAAAAACTATCGTAAATTCATATTTTAAGCCATATTTATTTGTGGCAATACACAAGACTCCTGTTTTCGATTTTATAATAAATATCAAATGATTATCTTTTGCAACACGAAAGCTTTTCTTTCCACAACCACACTGACATTTCTGTGCATGTATATGTATTAGTGAGCTTTCGTTATGAAAGCTCTACGAGCTATACATCCATGCTTTGAGCTTGTGAAGCATCTGTGTAGATGTGCGACGTACGTGAACTTAGAAACAGATAAAGGGTCGTGTGGATATAGCTGATAACGCATTAATAGATTAAGGTTTATTATTCTGTTACAATCTGTTGTAATCAATTTCGTTTGCGCTAATAAATGCCAAGTATTAACTATGCTTTTTATTGGTTTAATTTCAATCATTTTCGTGGTAGACATTTCCATACTCTAACTTTTCATAGCAAAAAGTCTGTTATATGTTAAAAGTTCAATTGCTGCTGATTTGATTTCTTATCAATTAATGGTTTTTGCTTTGGTCGTCGTTTGTTGTCGCCACAACATGAATTTATAACAATAGCTCATTTATTTATTAATTTTTGAACAAACAAGCTGAAAATTGTTTCATCGTCTGCGCTTTGTTTGCGCTAGGTGGAAATTTCATGGGTGGGGTTGTCCAAAATTTGGTTTATTGTGTGTTTACTTGATAGATGTGGCATGTAGTTGGCAGCAGGCCCGTCTGGCCTGAGGCTCTATTGTAAACGTAACCTTGAAATCGGTGTTTTGGGTTAATTATGTGGCACCTGTGCGAAGGTTCTTGCTGTAAACTTTTATGGCCCCGATTTATCGATGTTTGTTTACAGACTATAAATGATATTTGATTTGTAACAGGCACTCAAAAGTGTTGCAATATGCGCTTGGATTTTATACAGAGATTTCCCGGTCAAAACAAATGGCCAGGTTAAGTAACTGGCTGTGTTCTTTTTAAACACTTTTTGGCCACCTTTGTTTCTCGTTGCCACTTTTGGCTATGCGTTCCGGTTATGGCAATAAATTTATGAACTGTAAAGAGAGGCAATTAAAAAGCGCCAAGAAAATGCGCAACAAACACAACGCCGACGCCGACGTCGACGTCGACGTCGACGTCAACAGCGACAGCGACGCTGCGCATGCGCAGTCATTGGAGTGGGCAGCGGAGTCGCTTTTCCTTTTGCAGCGCGTGCTTGAAGCCAATTAAGCTCACTGCAATGATCATTACACCTGATCATAATGATAATGCAATGCAAAAGAAATTTAACAAAAAAAGTATATCAAAAAGCATTTCCAAATTAAAAGTATCATAACTAACCATTTGATTATGGTTTTTTGTGTCTAGACGTTATTTTTTTTTTGTTTTATTTCAAATGGCCTGTGAGAAAGTTGGCTGAAAAAGTTTTGTAGCCAGACGAAATTTTTACAAAATCATGCAGCTAATTATAATTTGATGGTTGGTTATTTTTTTGTAAAAACCACACAGATAAGTAAAAAGAGAATTTGTTGCTCTGCAAGTTGCTTTCAGATATTCTTGAATATCCGATGTCATCATAATTTACATAATTTTTCGTATGTGTTCCTTGATGGAAAGTATTTAATACTGAAATTCTGATATGGTCAACTTTAGTTTGTAAATCTCATTAATTTTCTCTTTAAAACCATTTACCAGGGAATCAATTTATCATAAAATAGTATTTAATTTCTTTAATGTTTAGCTGAATGTAATGCAAACGTGTCTCAGATGATTCTGAAAGTCAATTTATCAAATAAATTCACTCTCCCATTTTGAAAAATATTAAAATTTGCAAATTTCCAAATGGTTAGAAATTTAATACAATACATTAATCAGAATTTTTTTACAATCAATTTAATCGCTTGGCCATATAACTTGATTTTCTCAGAAGCACTCTAGAGAAAAAGGTTTTAATTTGCCAATTCTTAAATTGGTTAGCTGAAATCAATATTGTGTATATATAAATATGCTAACAAGCTGCGGCTTACAATAAATTTTCATTTGATACCATTTCAAGCGTAAATTATGCAGAATCCTATCCAGAATCCTATCTCAAGCCGAGATCATTTATTATACACACAAGTTGTTGGTCAGTTTTTGTGCGTCTTGTCAATGGGTAAACATTTATTCACTTCAGGCTCTCAATTATCGCATTTGGAAATCACAATATGACCATAGAATGGCCAATATTGTTAAGGTGGGCCTATCTACTTACAAATAATCATTTGTCTAACTGGAAATGACCATATTTGTGTATACAATATTTATGCCACAATAATCTAGCAATAGATTCAGCATTTGTACGGCTAGATTTATTAGAAATTCGAACATTGACTGACAGGCTGAGGCGATCCAGCTAGCGAGCTAGCCAGCCAACTGGCCAAGAGCCGAGTCTAAACAAATTGTCTTAATTGGCCGAGACGAATGGGTTGGCTGCCTTTTTAGGCTCGAATCGGCAGCCGCCGCCGGCGGCGACGACAAAATGCTTCATGCTCTAATCAAATATTTGGTTGCCAAGGCGGATTTGCTTGGTGACTGGGAAAATCGTAGTTCAGTTGCAAATATTAAAATCTCGTTAATGCCACACAAAGCTGCTGGATTTGCTAAAATAAACAGTGCACGAGCTACGCCCCCAAACGGCTTACTAACAGAAGTGAACACAACTAAGCCCAAACATTTGTTGAAGATTAGCTTTGGTGGGTTTGGTATTCATATGGCAACAGGTACACTGTGCTGGTTGCACTACTACTGGGTGCAGGGTCTTAGTGCACACTGTACAGGTATTTGGCTGTAATCTTCGACCTACCTACAAGCCGGGGCACGGCCCGATTGCATGCAGCTGTGCTGTGCGATAAAAAGTGAAAGGCTAATGGCCAGAGTGTGCAGGACACGGCTTATTGTCACCCTGTGTCATCCATGCGGGACGTGCCAATGCCCGACAGCTTCGTCTAAGCCGCTCCATGGGTGGGGTGAGAGGCCGGGGGCAGGGGCATGCTACAATTTTAAAAACCAAATCGCTCGCCTTGGGTGGCGTCTCACGTAGATATACCAAAAATTTCCATTGCAACATTGAAATTTCATTTGATAAAGGTCGTTTCGTGGTCTCTTTCTGCTTGTTTGGCCACTTTGAAATAAATCAAAAAACGCAAAAATTGAGAGAACAAAGAGACCGAAAGGCGGGCATTGCATAAATATCGGCTACAAAAAGGACCCGAAAACCAAGCCACGATGATAACACGCCAAAGTGCGGACCCGAGCTACCTGAGTTGTAAGTGTGTACAGGGATTCGTGTTTACTTGGAATATATACATATCTAGAGACAGCAGGTATATTTGCCTAGAGCTAGTTTGACACTTTGATGTGTTGGCATTAATTAGTGGCCATTGATTCAGTCAATTGAAATCCTAGTCGAGTCACAAATGTAAATGAGTCGAGCTGGGCTCTAATCAAAGTCAACGATCGCTGTGAGACCCAAATGATACCAAACGAATGAAACATGCCAGCCATAACAAAAGAAAACTCCAAACAAAACTCAATATGCGGGAGACCCATAATGCCAGAAAATAATACAAAAAAAAAAAAAAGAACTTTAAAAAATCCCAACTGAAATGTTCTCGAAATGTTGCAATGAACGAACGGTAAATGCTATGAAAATGGGTCAAGCATAGATGGCAATTAAATTGTCAGCTTTTCAAGACGTTCATCGATCTTTTTTTTTGGAGCTGGCGGACTGCAGGGAAATATGCTAACAAATTGTCGGTGGGTCTGACAGTTGTGACCTGATTTTGGACGGCAAACTGAAAAGAAAACTGAACAAAAACAACATGTCGAGTGACAAAGCTGAAGGAAAATCACTTTTTGTAGACCTTCCATCATCTTGCATAACGGTTTATTGCCCGCCCTCCCCCCCTAGGCGACAACTGAGTTTGGCCGAAAAACACTCGTCGGGAAAACTCATAAAACTCAAGTGTGCAAAAGGTATTGACTGTGCATTACAATACAATAGAGAGAAAAGTTGCTCTGTCGTATCATTTTTTTTTTTTACACTTGACACGTGCAGCGCGCGATACGAATCGATCGGCACAAAACTATTGAGAAACGGACTGACCGACTGACTGACCGACTGACTGACTGATTGACTGACTGATGAGCGTTTGCGAAGTGTGAATGCGTTTGTGACTACCTGTCACAGACAGGTAAATATCATAGACCCGCAAAACCCACGCCGACAAACGCTATTCAAATTACTTTCATTCAAGCCGCGCGCAACTTGTGAATGTTTGCCGCGTGATTGATTAGCCAAGAGAGTTGGGCCTGACGCGTGTTCGTGAGGCGGTACCAATAATTGTTACGATGTCAGACCCATAACTTCGACTTCCGCATTGTCTATTGATTGGTTATCAAACGATGAAAAACATAAGTTTTACAGTAAAAGTTCAAATTGTTTTTCCAAGTATTTTACTTGTTGATGTTTGTATTGTAATATGATTGATATGATATGATAATATAATAATTAGCAAGAATTATTTGGATGCAAATTTCAAATGCAAGCATCTAAATGGGTTAGCTTGAAACTCCATTGTTCTATAATATGAACAGGAATGGAGCTGTCTGTAGGGCAGTAAAAAGTTAATATTCATAAAACGTCTTCGAAGATCTATTTCAGACATCCAATTGCATTACTCTCTATCCCTGTCTCTGTTGTTCCTGTTGGTAACATGACCCTTGACTCCTAACCCAGACCTTATCTTAATTGACTAGGGTTTACTTTACTTCTGAAGAATGCAGCTCTAATCCTCGCTCTAGCTAAGCTAATCTAATCTAATCCTTTGTTCTATCCTACAAGTAAATCCTGTACTAATTCTCATTGTTTACTCGATAAAACTTCAAGTTCTGCATGTTGAGCTGGATGAGATCTTTCACAATATGCTCTCTCCATATCCCTTTGCGTAACTTTCCATCTAGGGAAAAGCATTTAAACGAAAGTTAAATGCACTGTGGCGTTACAAATTTCACCAGTATCGTGTAGTGTAATTTTTATGAGCTGTTAGCTGCACTAAAAACTATTCAAAACCGAAACATGCGATAAAAAACCAACCAACACGCTTGGAAAAGATACAAAATGCAAATCAGTTGCGTACACGGCGGCTAATTTGTTGTTAAGACTACAACGAAAACAATAACAAATGAAAGAGGGTACAATTTCGCTGGCAGCAGTTTTTAATAGCTGGCAAATTAATGATTTTCAAACATGCAAATTAAATTTGGGAATCAAAAACTAAAACACAACACAAAAGAAAACAGTCAGACAGCAAATCAGAGAAAAAATGTCTGCCAAAATATAAAATACGTAAACTTGATCTACAACATTTCTTTTTGTTTTTAATATGTGCGCCGCCTGACCAACTAATTGCTGAATTCTTGGCGAAACATAAAAAAAGTGTGTGTGTTGTTGTTTATTCTCAAAAAGTGTTTTGTAAGAAACGGCATTGAGGTACATTGACCTTTTAATTAAATTAAAGCACAACAAGAACGTTGCGAAAATAGCAACGGGTATTATGCGCATTTTGTTTGGTTCTACCCATTTTCTAATCCAATTAAAAAGCATTGCGGGAACCCTACAAAACAAGCAAACTCGATGTTGGCTAACAAAAAAAAAAAAAAAAACAAATTTAAAAAACGAAACACGTAACAGCAAATCAGAGTACAGCCGACCAGCACGGAAATTGGCAAGTCAGAGACCCACAAATTTTGAGTATATCACAAGAAGTGTAATAGATATATTATGTATTAGATCAAACGAACTACAAGAACCAAATTCGATTATGATGAAAGGTTGTTTATTATTATCACCTTTTGTTGTCGGAGTGTTTTTTATTTGTATGAGATATACAAACGAATTGAATTCGTATTCATTGAAACAATAAAATATCCATTGAAATCTCAAGTATAATATCATTATAAGTTGTCATATTTGTTAACAATTAAGACTTGTCAGAAATTTAATATCTGATATCACATTCTCTGTATATTCTAGAATATTTTACAAAATCTATTAACACATTTATTTAAATAGCTTGGATGATAACAAATCTATACACATCTCCAATTGAAGCCATATTTGTGAGGTTTTCCAGCTATCTAAAATTTCAACAAATTGTTGTTGCAATAAAGAATTTTGTTATATATAAAATGTGATGTCAGAATTTTAGCCATGTTGATTAATATTAATTTTGATAAAACTATTTATGTTTGTTGTCGACTTAAGCTTTAATTGCCAAGTCCATATTTGTTAGGTTTGTATTTAAATAATTTTAGAACATTGAATGCCAATTAACATGTGAATAAATTGAATAAACGTGAATCACTGTCAGCTGCTTATCAAATAATGAAGACTAAAACGTGTAGATAGATTGAGCAACGACCTGAGATCATCTTTGAAGATCTTGTTGGCAGTATAATCGGCGAGCACATTGAACTCGGGCATCAACCCTTGCGTAAGCCGAGAGATTAACCAATTTAAGTGAGAGACACAGACGATGTTGTTGGCCAGAACGATTAGCAAACCGGTTGATGTAACTTTCCATTAACCGGTATTCAAAAATCGGGCCTAGGTTCAAAGTAAATTAACTCAATTTTGAACTATTCAACGTTGAACAGTGCCGCCCCCTTTCTCCTCCGCAGGCGGCGGCCTAAAAACTGTCATTTAAGTCGATCTATGCAATTTTCGCAATTTTGTGAAAATATACATCTAGAGCCGATAAGTCTGCGTGGTTAAATGCGTTGGCAGTTCTTAGTCATATGCTGACAACATTTACTCAATGGTGTCATTTACCCTATGGGGTTTTTATATATACCCTTACGCAGGGTATTATAATTTGATTGTGAAATTTGTAACGCTTAGAGGGAAATTATGACTGTCGGATCGGAGCTCCATATCATTTTGTTGCGAAGGAAACCATCAGAGTTTTTTTTTTTGTTTTGTCCACGTTTTGTCCAAGGTTCAACTCTTTTTATGAAGAACTTTTCCTTTGCCCAGTATTTTTTTTTTTGAGCAAACACAACAACTATTCTCCTTCACCATTCTCTTGCTACTTTTACATATTCCTTTAGGCACAATTTTTTGGCATTTATAATCCACATTTTGACTAGAGTATCTGCTAGTCGAAGTGCCGTTCATTATTATTTGTTTATTGTATTTCCTTATGAATATTTATTGTGAAATATGTGTGTGTTTTCACATGATGATTGCACAAACTGTTGAAACGAACAGCGAGCAATTCAGTTGGGTTATTCAGTCAAGAACTTGTTTGACACTCAATTGACCAAGTGGCGTCCAAGATCCCGTTGGCTGTGGCTAGTCGCTTACCTTCAGACACGAGCTTCCTTGTCCACGCAGAGAATTGCCGTTGAGCTGCAATTAAAAGTGAAAAATAATAAACATTAGCCAAGTCTCGCAGATGTAAGCCAGAAGATGTGCATCCTTTAATGTGGTGCACAGCTAAACAGCTAAAAAACAAACTGCACCAGTTTAGCGCTAACTGTAAATGCAGTTAATTAAAGCCCGCTCTGCGCCGGCTTTAATTAGCATGGTTTAAAGAAAGAAAAAAATGAAAATAACATGACATAGTCAGGTAGACAACAGCCAACTGCAATGTTCTAACCAAACTGCGGGAAACCTTGTGAAAGCGCCCCGGGCTCGGCTTACAGTTCGTAGCACGTCCCCAGTCCCAGCCCCAGGGCGTTGCCTGTAGCGGAAGCCAAGCACTGGCAGACAGCGCGCCAAGTCGACCCTAATTTCCTATTTAAATATTGTCAAAGCCAAGCAACAAGAAATGCAACAAAACAACACACGCACACACACTCAGGTAATCCAATACAGGGCTCCAGCCTGGGTCTTCCGTCTGGCGATGGGGCCTGGTCTTGACAAGTGTTTAGGCAAATACAAATAGAACTTCCTGGCCAGACATGCGTTCTGCTTGAACTGTGCCCTGGAGAGAGACGTGCTGCGTCTTAAACCAGAATTTCATATGCATCAGCAATAGTTGAGGAATTTGAAGATTTTGTAACTAGGTAAACAACAGGTCGAAGCACTGATTGAGGTTCTCAGTAAACGTTTAAACTTCGCTCACAAGTTGTAAATAAACCCTGTGAGTCTGTATAATTGAAAAAGCTATGTCTAGCCTTTTCATAGGCTTATAATTATTACTCGAGTAAATGTTCTGAAATTTGAAGTAGATTTTAAAAGAAACAAACAATGATAAAGGTCGAATATTAATATATGAGAACATGTTACATATAAGAACATGTTAAGCTATCTTGAAAGCCCCAACAAATTTCTGTCTTTTTGAGAGAGCTTCTCTTCGCATGCCAATGAATTTTCGCAGTTACCTCTAAACCAAAAACTTCAATGAAATTGAGTTTAAACAACTTTGAAATTCTTTTGCTGCTCAACAGAAATGGTAAATAACAAAAAAGCTACAATAAGCACTTTCAATCGTTCAGTAATAATACATAATCGGCAACAGCAGAAAAATAAATGCGTTAATAAGTAAATACATAAAATATTTAAACAACAAAAAAGAAGGGCGGCAAAAACTAAAAGGCAACAAAACAAAATCAAATTCAAAGCACATGAGTAAAGTGAAAAAATGCCAAGATATATATAAATATATATATCGGTGTATATAGAGGAAAAGAGAGAGAGAGAGAGAAAGGGAGTGCTCAGTTAGGATGTGTCGGGAACTCGAAATTCCGAAAATTAAATTATTGACAAAGAAAAATGCATATGAAATGCATTAAACATGTTCCTCCGACCACTGTAAATTAATGCCAACACAATGTCATTCTGCTTATTTATATGCATTACTCTGTTTTTGTTGTTGTACCTTTCGTAAAGTGCAAAAATTTAACAAAAACAATATTCGAAGGGGGAACAAAAATAAAATAAAATATAATATAGGCAGCAGTCTGAGCGACAACTGCACCCACTGCAAAAAAAAAAAAAAAAAAAACAAGAGACACAAAAATGCTGGAAAACAAGTTTCATTTCAGTTTGAAATGAAGTTTTAAATTAAAAACAGCTGTACACATGTGGAGCGAATGCAACAACAAACCAAAACAACAACAACAACAACAACAAGTTAACAACCCAACGAAAGTTCAGGGCTATTATTGTTGACGACTCGCTCTGAGCTGAGCTTTGTGAAGGTGTCGTTCCAAAAGAAATTCCATTGAAAATGCTGTAAATAAAAAATGGCCAACTCTGGTCTCGAGGTCTCTAAAAATAGTCCATTTAGTCGATTGGTGGTCGCCTTTTGTTGTAACTGGGTTATGAGTACCGCTCAGAATAAAAGGGTTTCAGCTGCTGAGAAACGTGGCTCTTCACAGGGTTCATTCACATGCACAAAAGAATGTCTATAGATAACTGGGTTGCCAAGTCAAGAGACCAGAGTTACGAGCCGGTAGAAGTACTTAAATGCAAATACTAAATAGTAGTACCTAGAAAAATGTTAAATGTGCTCAATTTTCATGCTCTTCTCGTGCTATCTGCAAAACACTTTTGTTTGAAGTATCTAAAAAAGGGTCTTTTTGTCAGTTGGAATGCGTATGCCCTTTCCCTAATGATATATTTCCCACATCTAATATTCAAAGCTTTTTGTTTCAAAGAGGACACATCGCCGCAGCTCGCACTCTATATTAGTACAAGATCTGAGTGTTGATTTCTTGTGAATTCTTAGCGATTCTCATGTAACTTGTTGTTCTTTCTACGATACACGTATCTCGGTAGACTTCACATGGCCCGCATGTATTTTGCATTTGTATTTCCGCAAAATTGTTTTCAACCTAATGTGCTTTTTATCTGAACAATTTAGCATGCATGTTAGCCTGCTCACAAGGTCCGGGTAACAATTGGAAACAGGGCGAACCGCAAAATTAAATTGTTATCTATGCAGAGTACAACAAAACAACAAAAATGAAAAAAAAAAAACAACATGTAACGAACTGAAGCATTTCAAATAAGCAAAGTTTAATTGAAAAACTGTAAGATAAATGGGCCTGCTGTGCGGTCCCGAAACCTCCCGCTCCCCCGACCGGGTTCACCTGCTTGCGCAATCATTTGTCTGAGGAGGAGATTCTTCAAGCGTCGGCGGCTTGCATATAGCATGCCTTGTTGTATCAAGACTGAAGACTCATAACTGATTAATAGCCAAAGCTTAAACGAAATGAAAGCGAAAAGGTTTTAAATTATCGCATTAAAACGCACAATGCCCGACGTGTCGTCTTGACTGCGTGTTATGGTGTGGCCCAAAGAAATGCCCAGCCTCGATTCCCAATCTTCACGCCCGCTCTCTGGTCGACAATTCTTTACACTTGAGAAGCGACGAGAGAGGTCGCTGTCGTCGACGTTGCAGCTCGGCTCGTTGATGATGTAAACGAAATTCAAATTTATGGTAATATCAAAGAAATAACAGTCAGATTTTTAAACAAAAAAAAAAAAAAACCAAAACCCGACTAAACATAAATGTTGCGCTCTACACAAATATCAAAAGTGAAAGTTTCACTTTTGTTTCAGTGCGTTTTTGAAAACATTTCCCGTGTGCGTTTTTTATATGCCTTTTAAATGAAGGCAATTTTTCACTAAACATCTCTGCCCCCGCCTATATGAATCTGCCTAATTGAGTTTTGGCTGCAATGCATTGCGTAGAGAATATAGCTTAAAAGACGTGGCCTATTTAAAGAGTTGTAGGATTGTAGAAAGCTTAATGAAAATGTAGTTTTGATAAATGGGCAACAAAATTGTTATACTTTGATTTAAAGGGTTACCAGATTAATCTTGAAATGGATAAAAGTGCTGCCAATTCAGATTCAATTGGATTCAGTGCTGCCAATTGAAAGTCTAAGTTCGGCTTTTATCTACAACTTTTTACATTTTACACTTAAAACTTAGTATATATTACCATATTAATCACATGATAGCCATGTTCAAGTGCTGCCAATTTATATTTGCCTGGAGATGTAATCAAAAGACGTTCAGTGCTGCCAATTGAAAGCTAAAGTTAAGTTTGGCTTTTACCTACAACATTTTTAACCTAACACTTAGTGTAATTTATCTGTTTATACAAATAGTTTGAGGCATTCTTTGTGATATTAGATATGCCTGTAAATATGTAAATCTCAACTGTAACGACATTATTATTATGATTATCATATGCTCAGTTTAACACTTTATGCCCAGATCGTGTCCCAGACCTAATTGATTTGTTATCTGAGTTAAAATGTTTGCTTAGAAAGTATCTGGGAAGTAATGCGCTGACAGCCCGTCGTGCTGATGTCTAAATGGTGCCGATAGTTGAAATTTTGTAGACCTCTCTCTGTCTCTCGTTAATTTAAAAAACAACAACGAGAAAAACGTAGGAATTTTTCATTGAGCAAGCACAGGCAAAAGCAAACAATTTAAGTGAAAAACTCAGCGGGATACAAAAAAAAAAAAAAATACAAAACTTTGGGGGGGCGCATTATCAAATATCAATAGATACCCAATTGAAGAGGCAGCACAGTCTGAAACTTAGAACTATGCCGCACAAGTCACAAAAAAAACAACAACAAAAACAACAGAGACATTGAAAAGCAAGAGGCTATACAAAATTTACATAATTTATTTAAAACTTAAGTCAGGGCCTGGAGACTTGAAACTTATGTAATCGATAAAAACTTGTAAAAAATGCAGTTCACTGAGAAACAGAGCGAGAGAGAGAGAGAGAGAGGTAAAGAGAGTGAGGGAGCACTGAGATCTGGGTAGTCTGGTATCGCATCTGGCCTCTGAGTCATCGACTTGTGACATTTTTCTTGAGCGTTTAAAGTTTTGACATTTGCATAGCCGCCCGAAAATGGCTGACAATGAAAATTAATGAACTGCAAGTCCATTTTGTATGCGCCGCCTTCTAATGTGGGCTGCTGCATGGACATAACATACAATATAAAGACTGAGAGCTAGAGCTAGAGAGGGGCAGCCATGAGTTAGACACGTGTCTCTGTCGGCCCACTTATGAGCCCAAAGCCGCTTTTGTGCACCATTCAACAATTCCAAAGTGCATATGAGTCAGAGTTGCGGCTCAGCGCGACACGAGTCTAGGGTGGCCGGGCCCCAACCCGCTCTGCCCCCCTTCCCTACCCTGGCGAACTCAAGACAAACAGCAGTAAGAATTATTTGTGCTTCGTTCCTTTGTTGTTCTCTCAGCCATATATGGCAGCATGTTGTCTATAGAACATTTTGAAATTAATGGAGTTTGTGCAGCGTATTGTGAGTACAAGTATAGTCTGGGTTGCCTGGGCTTGGCTGTGACGACGTCGTCGTGTCATTAGAACCGGAAAAAGGTTTATAAATGGGGAGTTAACGGGCTTTCTTTCGGGGCAAACACACACACTCACACACACACACACACACATCTCAAATGGGCGGGCAAATAGCATAACTAGCTAATGATTGTCATCAACTAGAAAAATTTGAGTTTCTGAACGATCTGGGCATGTTTTCCATAGCCCAAAGGTGTTGGTCAGGCGATAGCTTTAGGCGGAAATACTTGGTTGTATTTATGAAATTGTTTAATGATCGTTTATAAATGATCTTGTAGTCAACTTAACAATCAATGCATATCGCTAATGACGCTCTAAAACATTAAATAATTTGGTATTAATAACAGATTTTTTAGAATTTAATTTGAGTGGAAATTTGGAAAGGCTATCTTCCAAAAAAAACAAAGAAATTTAAAAAAAAAAACTAAAGCAATGAGCTGAGTTTGGCTAAAATTCAAGTGAATAAAAAATGAGCGAGCTAACATTAGTTTTTAAGCTGTTTCATATTCTATATGAAAATATAATCTTTCACTTTCTGAGGAAATAATTCAAGCAATGTTCACATTTAACACACTTGCCTGACAAGTGTTAGCTATGATTATATGGCATTATAAGATATTTTCATATAATTCAAAAATTTGCCTTGGTCAATGCACAAATCGCATTTTGCCATTTCCGAAAGGCAGCGATTCCCAATTCTCGGATTGTAGTCTCAATTTGGGCACATGCATTAAATGCCTTAAAAGGAAGGTAACTTCATTTAGCGGCCAGCTGAAATATAATATTTATAACATCTGCAAGTAGCCCCCTTCTCTGAATGTGCTTCTTTTTTTTCGTTTTTTTTTTTGTTTGGTTTTTTATCACAATTAATCAGTTAAGAGCTCCAGACGTGCCGTTGGTCTTAAAGAGTTTCGACGTGGTGCTTGGGCAATTCATTAAGTGCTACATCAGTCGTCGCAATTTATTTTATTTTTGGTAACAGGAAACTGAAAATGCAAGAGCACGAACTGAGGCTGCTTTTATTGTAATTGCTGCGAGACGGCGACGAGATGTGAGCGCCCACCCGAAGTAAATACATATAAAAATCATAATAAATAAGACTTGCTCGAACTGGAAGAGGGCAAAAAAAATAAATAAATAAAATCACCTAATTAGCAACACGGCTGCCTGACATTAAACGAGTTTTGCGAGACCACAATTTTACAAAAGTGTAGCAGGAACAGTGCCAAAAACGATAAAAATCCCAAATCCAAACACAAAAGCAAGGAAGCAACAGGATGCCTGGCAAGCAGTGGAAAACGAAGGAACGAAGATCAAAAGAAATGTTTAACAAAAGCAAATGAAAAATGAAAGTCTTTTGTTCATGGTATACGCCAAGTCATGCGTAGATCTTTTCTTAGAGCATATAGTATAGCTCCAACTTATGTTTATGGGCCAGACAAATTGCACAACTTCCTGGCCAATGTGCAGTGACTCGACATCATTCTCACAAGCTGGCGAATTGCCAAATACGATATACATATATAAATATGTATTTGTATATATATATATATATATATTTGCATACCCGTCGAGGAGTACGAGTTTGTGCAACATAAACAACGCAGTCATAATTGTATTTTTATTGTCAGGCGAAATGAAAATTACCCACGCTTTCCAAGCTGACTTCCAGCTCTTCGATGTAGTCACACAGAAGCCATTAAAGTTGCCACGGCACGAAAAAACAGCAGTGCTCTAGTCGGGTGCGCTCGACTGGCAGATACCACGCACAAAGTATCGCAATTTCTGCCATTTATACTACAGATGCCCTTAGCTCTATGCTATGGGAAATGCATTCTTAGTTCCATCAATCAAGTCACCTGATCTAGCTTCTATCAATTTAAAGTAATCTCCTTTGTTAAAAATGCATATTTATGGTTATTATGGGAATATCGAAGTGTTGCCTCCTTCTGCCTGTAACAAGCATTTGCACAAAACCAATATACCCATTTTTACACATTTTTCATTGGTACAGGGTATTGAAGGGAAACAATTGAATGCACAACACAAAAGAAAAAACACAAAAAATACATAGCCCAACCGGGAGTTGGTATAACAAAAAAAATAAAAACCTCATCAACTGATCACCGCTATGTGTCAGCCCGGTTGGAACTGAGCCTGAGCCTGGCCAGCACTGGCTGAAAGCTTTATGACCAAATAAAAACTGCACGTTTCTGCATAACTTGACAATGTTGTTGCTCCACGCGGTAGCTTGTATGTATATGTGTTTGGGCCATGTTCTGGGCCATTCCATTCAAGTTTTGGGCAGCAGCGGCGAGCCGCCATGTAAAGGCTGGCCCCAACAACTTAGCTGCTAATTAGCGGCACGAAATTGCCAGAGTAAATAAAAGTTGAAAAAGTAATGTGCTACCAAATGGAGAAGAAAGAGGAACGTGCCCGTAAGTCTACAGAGGAGAGGGGAACTAAACTGAACAAATTTATTATAGCAAAATTTGAATAATCTATTGGCCTGTTTTTTTTTCCTCATACAGGAATCTGCTTTAAAATGCAATTAACTTGTAGGTCAATTGTTTCCAACAGCTGCTCGAACTATATAATGAATCATTTAGGAATTTAAACTTATTCTGTACAACTAAAGCAGTACTAAAAGTGCAAAAGTCATTAATTTATAAAGTAATTGCTGTAAAGCTGTGCTGCAGCTATGATGTTAGAAAACAAAGCATTTTCTAAATCAAGACTAAAATTGCATATTAAAAAAAAGAAAAAACCCCAGCGTGACAAATATGGCAAGTTACGAATATATTTAATTACCGCTTTTGGGCATTTCGAAGCGCACGGTACAGTAAAGCTTGACACGGCTCGAACAGGAGTTTGAACCATGATTTGACCTCAATTTAGCGGCTGTCAACTGTCGTTTAGAATTTTGTTACGGAGCAAAGCTCATTAGAAAAAGTGCCGCGTGCCGCTTGGACTTGGACTTGGACTTGGACTTGGTCTTGGAGGGGGGAATTTTGTAGCCGGCTGTGTGTTGTTGTAATTGGACGCGCTTTCTGCCAGCTGCGGCCAAAAGCCTCGTGCGCGTTTTGTGCGCGTCTTTAAACGCGCACAACGAAAGTCGCTCTCACGTTTCGGGTTTCGGTTTTGCTTTTTAAAGAATTATGGCTTTTGAATTGGCCTGGTGGTCGATCTGGTCCGGTCCACTATTTGTTCACAGCGGCCTGTCATTTTGTCGCTCACTTTCAGCTACTTAGAAGCAGCCGGAGACGCAGACGGAGATGGAGACGGAGACGGAGATGGAGCCGAAGCCGTAGCCGGGTTGAATAAATTTCACCACTTTCATTCTTGGCTGTCAATTTGTATTTTATTGCCCGCTTCTCATTGTCGTCATCATTGGCGCATTGTCTTTTGTCCACCGTCTGTTTGATTAGCAACGCGCCTCTGGGAAGTGGCACAGGTTGAGGCTGTCTCCTTCTCCACTATCTCCCTCTCTCTCTCTCACGCGATAGTCTCTGATCTGTGGGCATTTGAGCAGGTTCCGCTTTGGCATAGGTTTATTTACCAAATATTTGTAGCATTGCAGCACGATTTGAAATCGCTTTTTATATGTTTTATGTGTTTCCATTTCATGGCACGACATTGTGCTTAAGAACTACACCGAAAATCGTGCAAAGCTGACCCATTTGAGGCTAAGGCAACTTGTATGTGCCTGTCTGTGTGTGTGTGTGTGTGTGTGTGTGTGTGTGCGGCATGTAAAACAGTCAAACTTTTTGACGAAAACAATCAAATTAAACAACAACAAATCCAATCGCATAGCAAACAACAATACCTTTGGCATAATCATAACGAATTTCAAATGCTCTTTAAATATATGAGCATAATAATGTTTATGCAGCTTCTCCTTAAATCTTTAATGTAATTATTAAAATAAATTGAATTAACAAATTGATCTCAACTAACTTTATTTTTTGTTATAGAAGGAGAAACAGATAGTCTTATAAAGCTGTCTAAAAAGCCATCGAAATGAACCTAGTTTTTTCAAAATTTTTTTTTATATAGAAATTCCATATATAGTTTTAAATTCTCAAAGTTCACATCATCTTTCTTCTATTTTTTTTAGGATACATGTCGCCTGCTACCTCCGAAAGACGAAATACCCGTTTAAGGTGAGTGTAAAATAAATTCAAATTGAAACCAAAACTTAAAGTTGTGAACTAATTTTGGTAAGTGCACTCACGAGTGCAGTCAATTTACATAACCCCAACTTCCCCACGAGCCACCCGCCACCCTGTCCCCTCCCCCCTGCCCACTCCGCCAAGCAGATGGAAACCAGGTCAGGCAATTGTCCAATGTCTGTTGGCTTATCGCTGGCATTCCCTTGGCTCAGCCGGTACTCGTAGTGCTGCCTGCACAATTAAATGGCGTTTATGATGGCACTTTATCTCTCTCTCTCTCTTTCTCCCTCTCTCGCTCTGTCTCTCTCTTTGTCTGGGTATCCAAAAACCCGCTATTTCCGCAGCATAGGTCCAATTTTCGAAAGAGTGGGGACTATGCTACTCTGTTGGATTGCCAAGTTTTTGGTTATTATTTTGTGATTATGGCCGAGCGACGTTTTCCGTTTGCAACATGACCGCAAATGAGTTGAAGAGTTGAAATTTTGGTTTTTTTCTGTATGTCTTTCATTTTTTTTTTTTTTTTTTTGTATTTTATTGGAGCACCATTTCCTCGGCATGCCAAACTTTGGTGTGACATAATTTCCACATGACATTCACATGGAATAACGGCTCGGCTGCCCCGACGAAGTGACCCAATTACAGGCTTCCCATAACTCTTTTTAATATACAATATATGTATATGCCTACACAAATGTGTGTATGTGGTATGCCATCCAGTTACCTTACCAACTGTGATCAGTCTGCTGTTAAATCCAATTAGATACAGTCCATTGGCCAGAAGCTGTTACAGTTTATTGCCTTGACTTTAGCTTTGTATTCTGATGCTAGACGACCTCTAACATGTATCTCATTTATAAACGGTTAAGATCCAAGTCTCTGGCCATTTCCATTTTGATCTATTAAGTGCCAGCAAACAAAACAAATCAAAAAAGTTTTTTTTTCTTTTTTTTGCGGCTAATTGTCCGGTCTATAACCAGTAGCCAAAATGCCAGCACCGCTTGGCCCTGGTCTCAAGCGTGAAATTGTATTACGCTATACATTTACTGTCGATAGCTGCTTCCGCAAATGGTCGACAGTAATACGTGCTCCGATATGCGAGTACAACTTAGGTATACTATAACACCCAGATGAGGTTAGCCCAATTTGGCAAATTGAACTATCAAGTGCATGACGGGCCGCCCGCTGGCAGAGCCAAGAAAACAGCTTGACAAGAGGCATCCGATTTCTGGCAATTTAGTGATGGGTTCTCTAATATTACAATTGATTAATGATATCTGACTTTATAAGTAGAGCTAAATTCATAAATGCGTTCCTTTTGGATAAAAAAAACGGTTTAAATAGTTCAGATATGAGTTGAAGGCTCAAAGTTAAGAGAGAGAGAGAGAGAAGAGGCTAAAATGTAGCCCGCATCCTGTATATGAAAATATGTATGGCTTACAATATTTTCAGCACAACGGGCGATTATAGTTTCATTAAACTGTTCAACTTCTTTGGCAAAACAAGATTTTAACCAGAATCTGGGTTTAACCATATGGAAAATCAGCTTTGCACTGAACCTAAATTCTTATGAGAACGAAAGGATACTAATTTTAAAATGCTTAAAGTTATTCAAAAAATATTCTACTTCACATATAACTTGTTTATCTAGTATCTTTAACAGATTTATGCGATAGCTATCGCTTGGTAAATGCCATCTCTAGATCCATATACGCCCACAACGTGAACAAGCTTCGCGTTGACAGCTTTAAGAGCATTTTGATGACTCTTCAGTGCTATTATTAATTTTGTTATTTCTTTTTTTTTTTGCAGATCACATTGTTTAAATAACTAATATAATAATAACTTATTTTGTTTGTCTTTTGCCATGCGTAAACTCAAGTGTTGGCTATATATAGAAGAATGTCTGGTCAAAAATGAAGAATAATAAGTAGAAAGAATTTAAAGCCCAATAACTTTTAGTTTCGACGCAGCAATCTCAAGAAGCGGCGCCTCAATGGGCAATGTAGACTTTTAATTAATTGTTGCCCTATTTGACAGGCTATGCAAATATTTGCACAATTTTTTGAATAACGTTTGCAACATGATGAATTGCCGGCACACGGCATTTCAAATTGAATAACTAGGTCAAAGTTTAACCTCGCCGTGGGTAAGCAAAAAAGTGCCAGCAACATTTTTTGATATCCAAAAACACGACCACAATTTTATTATACAATTGCACAAAAGTTGCTTAATTGTAGGAAAACAAACCCAGCCAAAACGTATATGAACAAATTGAGAAAAAAATTTGAAATAAAAGAAAAAATTAACAAATTGGCATTTCAAACAAATGATTAATTTGGCGACGAGCCAAGAGTCAAAATCAACGACAGCTAATTACGGCTCGCTGCGCATGCGGGCGCTGTCAAGGACAAAAACCCAAAGACCCCAACAGAGTGTCAAACGACTTGTATCTAAAAGTTCTTATAAAACAGAGAAAGTCAAGAGAAATGAAATAAGAGTCAGCAAAGCTAATAAACAACTTGTTTCTTTTTTATACCCTAAACCTATTAAAAATGGGTATAAGGGTATATTGTATTTGTGCAAAATCCAAATGTATATAACAGGCAGAAGGAAGCATCTCCTACCGTATATATATTCTTGATCAGCACCAATAACCGAATCGATCTAGCCATGTCCGTCTGTTTGTCTGTCCGTATGTATGAACGCAAGGATCTCAGAACCTATAAGAGCTAGAGGCTTGAAATTTTAGATGTAGGTGCTCCTAGTGCCTGCGCAAATCGATATCCTGTTTTTTGGGCAAATAATAAGAGCTAGAGTCACCAAACTTGACATAGAGCTTCTAAAATAGAATATATATATGCATTTCATGTTTAAAGAAGAGAGTTCAGGGTATCCCCTAGTCGGGAGCGCCCGACTAGAACCTCTTACTTGTTTTTTTTTTTTTGTTTCTATGACAGTCATAAAATATTTGACTTAAAAAACCTCCCAACTCAACAACTCGTTGTTGTTAGGGCAACAAAATATGGTATACACATATTTGTGCATATCATATTTTTTTCCGTCTTTAATAATTTCGCATCTGGAAGCAAGTAAACTGGGGAGCGGCTAGAACAATCTGCTAACCATTTTAAGTTGCGGCTGAGAAACTGGACTCAATTATAATCATAAATTGTTTGTTGCTGTGATCTTTGACATGCTCTTGCATTATGTTTGATTGAACGCTTTGGCTTCATAGAGCCATAGATCGACTGGGTTATATGGCGAACTGTTAACTACATAAACACACAGATACATATATATATATACATATTATGTATGTGTGTATGTTTTATAATGCCTCGGTGTGCTATTGTGGGTTTGGCTTTAATGAAAGTTGCTCGGCTTGGCTTGGTGACTTGGCATGACCCTGGGCAACACGGCAAACAACAGACATTTTCAGGAATTGTTCGAAGAGTTTTGTGCGGTTTGTTTTTTATGGTTTTTTTTTTTTATTTTTCGGTTTATGTATGTCTCTCATGCACACTCAACGTAATTCTACCTACACCTATGTACCCATATGCATACATATTTATGTACTTTTATGTACGGTCTCGGCCGAAAGAAAATGAAACGCAAAAATTTGCATGCAAGACAAAGAGGAGCACAGCAAATGAAACGGACACGAAATGCATGAATGAATAAATCCCAAAAAAAAGACCGCCACCGCCGCCGTCGACAGGGGAAAGAGTCTCAAGCCCGAGTTGGCCAGGGATGCGCTGTTCCCTTGGGGGTACCTTTTTCTGTGTTACCTCCGCATGCGGCAGGTGTTGCCCGGCTATCTGAGCTCTTTCGATGTTCTCTTCTGTTTTTAAATGCCCTTCTTGAGGGTAGCTTGATTGTGTCACATAGTGTGTAACCCAAAAAATATATACACTATATCTCGTCTATATTTTTTATGTTCCTGGCCATGCACTTTCACAACTATCATCGAATAGCATAGCTCTGTTATTCTTTTTTGGAATCGTTTGAATCGAACCACATTTAATATATTATTGACGAATATTACTACGAGCAAACGACGACAACTATCATAATGCTCTTTAACAGGTCCAACAATAGGCTTGTGTATGGATAACTTTTTGTTTTTCAAGATATATTAAGCAAACCCAGCGAGGACTATGCTCCTAGACTAGCCAGACTGTTATGTATATGTCTCCTAACATTTGTTCACAAGGAAGGGCATTTAGTATGCGGTGTGCCGCTTAAAACGTTTCGAGTTTTGGCCTTTCTTTGAGCTTATCTCGCTTATCTGGCGCTGCTGCTCGCACGCTTGTATCTTAAGCTGCGCCAGATCAGATAACATCAAGAAAAAACCGAAAAAAAAAGAACACAAATTTGTGAAATTGAAGTGTTTCAGTGCTGTTAAGGCGGCTGCTGTGCAAATAGATGAATACCTAGCGGGGGGGGCACTACGAGCGGCGGGGCCTTGAAATACATATAATTTTCGTTATTTATTTTTATTTTTTTATTTTTTTGACTGATTGGACAAGTGTATTGCAGTGCTTGGTGGCTGGTTCCTTGCCCTTCGGTTCTGTTTCCTAGTCTAAACGATTCTCTATTATTATATGCTTTTTCTTTGTTTGTTTTCTTTTTTATTTTTTTTTTATAAGAACTTGATAAATTTGTTTCTTAGCGCTTATTTTTTGATAAGTTCTTTATCGAGTCTGTGCAGCTGCAGCTTCTGTTGCGCCGCCTTTTCGGATGTTGTACGTCTTTCGGGCCGGCTTCTTCACAGTTTGCTCAAAGATTCGCCTCGGCCACGGGCCCTACCAACATTTCTTCCTCTTGCGAGTTGCTTTTTTTTTGTATCTTTTGTTGTTGTTGTTGTTGTTGTAGCCAAGTTCTGTTTGGCGCATGCGCCGCTGAAAACTGGTTTTAACAGTTTTCTTGTTGTTGGTTGTAGCTGCTGTATATAAGCATGTATATTTTCGTATTTATTTGAACGCTCCAAACTTTGCATTACAACACAACAACAACAACAATAACTAAAAGAACAACAACAATAGACAAGCAAGAGTTCAATAAATGTATAATTTTTTTCGACTTTTTAACAATTCATTTGTTTATGTTTTAGCAGCTGATAACTTGCCTATTTGTTCCTATTTTCTCAGCTGTTTCTCTTTTCTATATCTCGGTTTTTATTTCTATTCGGCAAAATTACAAAATATAATTTATTTGTATTGTACGCACCTCTTTGAAGACTTTACGTCCTATTAAACGCCTTGTTTGATTTATATTTTCTGTGTAGATTTTGTTTTCTATTTGCTTATACACAATTTTTGTATGCACTTTGTATTGATTTCAATTAAATTATTAGTTTCGTTTCATTTGTTGTTGTTGTTGTTGTTGTTGTTGCACCTTTAAACTTGTTTCTTGAAGCGATTTCTTTATAGTAGAGCCCGCTTAATTTGCCATCACTTATGCCTTTTTCTTGCCAATTAATTTCCAAATCGCATTCAAAAATTAAATTTCTCTCCGTTGACTTTTGTGTGCGTGTGTGTGAATGTGACTTGCTTTTGGCTTTGAACTTTGTTTTGCATTTCACAAAAATGTCCATAAACCGAACAAAGTAACGTCTTTCCAAAGCAAACGCGTCGTCTGCCGCCTCCGACACTCGTCTCCGGCGTTTAACACGTTTCAAGTGGCGTTCCGCGTTTTGCTACCAACACGGCCAGCAGTCGTTCAAGAACTGAGCTGAACCCTCGGCCACTTGGGAAACCAACTGCAAGACCAGCACAGACCAGACACTCAGACCAACAAGACGAACGACCGACCACATCGTCGTCGCCGTCTCCGTCGCCGTCTCCGTCGTCTTCGTCATTGTAATCGTCATTGTTGTGGATCGTGCGCTCTCCTCCATAGAGTCTCTTATCTCTCACCTGTGCTCGCGTCTGCTCACCTGAGCGCAGCTGTTTCAGTTGGGTTCCACATTTTGTGGATGCCATGTTTGAAACCGTTAAAATTTAAATTATTATACATAAACCTGGCTAAAACGTATAAATGTTACTTCAAATTCGATATGTTTAAATCAAATTTAAAATAATAATTTAATGGTCATAAGACAACTTTTTTGAGGACTTAAAAATGCGAAAAGAGACCTTTAAATTCATCAATCCAGCTGAGGAGTGTATACATTTTTTGCAGCCTATTTTTTGTCCGCCGATGCAAATAAGCAAATACCTAAACAAATTCTTCAAATGCGAAATTCCAAGTCTTTAGCTAAGCTGGGAGTTGTGAAGACCGTAGAATAAAGAGAATCGGATCGAATTATATCGAACAAAAATTAGAAGGAAGCAAGCATAATGTTAAAGTTTAAATTTGAGAGACTCATCATTGAGCAGGATTTATATGTGCTTATGTGTTTTGGTTATCAGAAACCAAGAATGAGGAAATGTAACATAACTTAAATATGAAAACATTGAAAATGCCTTTCTGACACTTTTCATTAAGTTTTATCTAAGCCAAAATAGTTTTGCGGTTCACAGAGTGGGTATATAAAAGTGGGAAACCCAATCGAGTAAACCAACTAATTCAATACAAAAAGTCAAGTTCAACATGGGAAACATACGATCCTGTACTATTATATGTTGTCTGCTGCTCGGCACTGGATGTAAGTTTTATTGAAATGGTGCAAATAAAATTTGAAATATATCTACAAACGTTTAATATGGCTTTTTAAGTGATCATGGGTAGCATCAGCTTAGCGCAAGAACCACAAAAGAGTACAAAATTATTCGGCGAAGTTATACCAAATAATACAAATACATTGTCAAGACAATCGGTTTCAGGTATGTCAACAGGTTCGTCAACAAATAATTCAAATGAATTGATTTCAAAAGGCAAGTGAACTTACAGTATATTTAAACGTCAACAGGATCGACAACAGAATCGTCAACTGAATCATCGACAAAAGGATCGTCAACAGGATCGTCGACAGAATCGTCAAAAGGATCGTCAACTGAATCATCGGCAACAGAATCATCGACAAAAGGATCGTCAACAGGATCGTCAACAGGATCGGCAACAGGATCGTCAATAGAATCATCGACAACCACATCGAAAACAGCAGCGACAACAAAATCGACAACAACATCAACAAAAGCGTCACCAACAACATCACCAAAAATATCACCAAAAACATCGAAAGGATCATTAGTTATATCGTCAACACCATCGACCCCAAATAAGGTAAGATTTATGGACTCCCAAGGTCCAAAATAAAAATAACCCAGACGTTTTACAGGATAATATCGAGAGGGAAAACGAAAAGATAAATCTCAAGATACAGCACACTTTAGAGACAACGAAAACAGGTCATTTTATTGGCAATTCGGAATTCGATCAGCAAACAGCACTTTTACGGAACGCGGCAGATCTGGATTCAAGTTCCTTGCAGTTGAAAATGCAAGCGTATCATAATTTTATGAGCTATAATTTCTTCAGACTCAAACTGGAAGCTGATCTGACCAGCCGAATCGATGTCGTCGATAGCTTATTGTTGGATGCAAAGATTGGCAAGCAGTGCAAAGCTTTCTATCGCAACCAAAAAAAGGAATTGCGTAGTGCCCTCAATGAACCAAATGCTTTAAAATCCTACAAACTGAAGTTGTATTCTGAAGATTGCCCCCATACTGAGTCCCAAGATAGCTGGGAATCTGAGGAAGATACTGCAATCTGTTGTATCTGGCCTCATATATTTCCCCTCAATCGAATGAAGTTAAATGAAAATAATTTACAAATTCCAGAAAGGAAATCTATCAAAGTACTAGAATGACTTACTAATAATTTGTATTTAACTATATATATATATATATATATAAATATAAACAACTGTAAAAAAAAATAAAAAAATATAACAACACTAGAATGCATTTTTATTTGATATAAAGTGCACTTGTGCCTAAAATTATCAAAATCTAATTATATATATAATAATATCTAATCAAATATACCAACAAAATTAAAGATCGAAAACATTTTTTTGTTCTTTTCAGGATAACCAGGATGACGTATAGAAAAAACCCTTAAGACTCCTGAGTAAGTTTTTCAGATATGTGATTATTTAAAGCCTAAAAAGGCTAGACTGAAAAAATACCCTGAATAGCACAATACAATCAATAGAATGGACTTTCAAAATTTCGTCAATCTTTAATCTGTTACTTAAGCTTTCTTTTGGGTCGGAAACGCAACCTAAGATGGGGAACAGTCTACGGATTGTTTTGTTTATTAAAATTTGATATTATTGACAAGGAAAGGAGATTTTTGAATGGTGTGCGCAGTGTGAATCGCATAGAAGGGTGATTAACAGTTGATTACAAATTGTTGTTACCAATTATAGACGCTTACATTTAATGAAAGAGTGTTTGTTTAATTCTCATATTTAATACTTACTTTAAGCTATTCAGCTTCTAAAAGAACCTAGAAAATGCAATATTCCGTAAATTATGTTTTCTGGTGACACTTGGGCGAACATAAAAAGTAAATACCAAAGCAATGTTCAGTTACGACAAACCCAATGCGGGCTAGAATTGGATGCCTTGGAAACTCCATAAATGTCGGCTTATAACTCAAGCTTATCGGGTAGCTGTGCACGCTTTAAAAGGCAGTCGAGGCAGATCGTCCGACATTAGTTAAAGTTAGAAGTTCGCAGACATGTCAATAGCGATCAAAGCGCTAGCATTGCTACTGATGCTGATGCAGTGCATCCGTGGCGAGTCCTTGCTGCCCATGCAGCAGCTGTTGCAGCTGGACAACATAGTTACGGACAGGATCAACGGCATGCTGAAGCAATACGAGCATTTGAGAAATCAAACGGAAAATCAAGAATTCCTACGGCAATATGAACGCCTCGAAATGGCGGCTGCTCTGCCCATCGCCCAGCTGGATGAAAAGATTAAGGCCTACAATGAGTATCTCGCCTACGATCTGTTAAGCCGCGCACTGGAGCTAAATTCAATTAATTTGGCAAGCAGCTCGATCGACTCGAGCTCCGAACAGGATCAGCTACGCGATACAATTGTGGATGAAACACGCGCCAAAACGTATAGCGCCTTCGAGAAACGGGTGCTCAAACTTTTAAGAAAACTGGGTGTCTATGATTCATTTACGGAGCGCGTCTTCAAGGCCATATTCAGCGATGAGAAACAACTCAAGAAGTTAAAGAAAAAACTCAAGGAACTGGACGATGACGACAACGACAATGACTGTTGCTTGTGGGACTTCATATTTGGTTTATTCTAGAGTTTTGGGCAAACCTTTTTTTATGTACTTCAATCTTGTTACCAGTACCCAAATGGGAATGAGTCGAAACAACTTTAAAAGAATACGTTTTTACATACAGTAGTTTATGGCCAACGTTAGTAGTTATATCTCACACTTTTTTAATTATTAAAGCACTTTATTTTATACATAGGTTTTATTGAAAATTGAAGCTTATTAAGGATTATTGTATTATGCAACAAAAAAACTGCATTCTGAGCTTAACTGATTTTTAGAAAATATATAATTCGTCTGGGTTAGCTCGGTTGGCATCAAAAGGCTTGACTTAGGGCTCGATTCCACTTTATCTCTCGAAAGGTTCCGTTGGTTTCCATATAAAATCAGTTTGCTTTTTATTTTTGGTCCTGGCTCGAGTGTTATGTGAGTCGCTTGACTTAGTGACTGCAGTAAGTGATTTACATGCGAGCTCCAGCAATTGACAGCTCGTTATGGTGATGAGAGGGCGGTTCACGGCTCGCGGCTCACGTTGCTCTGTGGCAAAACAAACAAAGTGCATTTAAACGTGCCGGCAGCCATCGACCATCTAGCCCAGCTACATATAACATACTGCAATCCACTTAGGCTGTCTGTTGCATCGGGCAGTGGCAAGGGGCAGGGGGCAAGGGGCAGCTGCAACGGCAGCGGCAGCGGCATCGATCGAAGGGCCGGTCCCATCGACTGAACCGGGCCACATTTCACTATCGTGCGCGTTGAAACAAAAAGTGTTGGCGTGCTGCTGCATCCTGGGCTCAGATCAGCTCTTGGCTAGAGTCAGACTCACAGTCACAGAGTCAGAGTCGGAGTCGGAGTCGGAGTCAGAGCAGATGCAATCGCCAGACAGTTGCCCACTCAGCATGGACGTTGCTCTTCCTCTTCTTCTTTCTCTGGCTGTTGCTGTTGTCGTTTATCAGACAATGTCGCGTTTGCAGACAGTTTGAAGTTTAACAAGTTGTCGAACGCAGAGCGCGGGGTTTATTTGTTTTACGTCCTTTTTTTCGTTGTTGTTAGCCGGCTTTATAAATAGCCAGAGACTCGACCATTGCAGATCTCTATAATACCTATCTCTAGCTGCATGTATGAGTGCCTGAGCCCTGATCAAAGGTCATGCAAGGCCTCAGTTTCCGTTTCAGCCCTCAGATATTCCACTCGCTTGACTATTCCCAATACAAACTGGGCACAAATATTATATTTGTGTATACGTATATTTATATCAATTATATTTACTCTCTCATATCATAATCGGGTCATCTTTCTTCTCTTATTTTCTCTTTCGCTTCTTAAAGCTTACGCTGGCGCTGTGGGAGATGATGGCCAAAATTGGCGTCAGAAACCAATTTGGTTAAGCAAAACGGGGTAAAGCGACTTTCATACAACATATATTGCTGTTATATGAACGATCGGACAGAAATGTAGCGCCTATTTGAAATTTACTAGTTTCCCTAGACGTATCCCTCTTTTGCCTAACTGACCGAATCACCTGGGCAAACCATCTACAAAGAAATGTATGTGAGGAGAAATGTTTCTCACCTGTGTCCTTAGTACGCAATAGAATCGTGCTGCAGTCCACAGCAGCCCATAAACTAGTTGAGTATCCATCCACATTTGTAATCTGTGCTGTTGCTACTGTTGCTGCTGCGCTGTTGTTGCTGCCGCGGCTCTGATTGCGATAAATCATTGAATGGCGCATTAAAGTGGAGCGTTGACATGTGAGCTGAGAGCTGAGAGCGGGAACAGCAGCAGCAGCAAACGGGGTAAAAAGAAAAAATGCGCACAACACGGAATTAATGTCAATAGCATTAGAAGATTGACGACAACAACAACTGGCAACGATCATGGATCTTTCCAACAAACTAAAGAGAGAGAGAGTGTGAGAGAGAGAGAGAGAGAGAGAGAGACAGCATAGAAATAGTCAGCAAAAACGGCAATGACAAACTTCTGACAATTAAAAATAAAAAGAAATAACTTTGCTCTGCGCTCTGTGGGCCCAGCAATAGGCCCCAAAGGGGAGCTGATGATTATGAAAATCGATAGTTGGCCCGGCCACATTTCAACTCTTTTCAACTGTCTGTCTGTCTGTCTGTCTAATCGGGCTGTCTGCTTGCCATTGACATGTGGTATTTAGGCCCTGATGCTATAATTGCGCATCAAAAAGCTATCATAAAGTGCACTATAAAAGGGCGTGGCCCAGGACTAGCAAGACCAGGTCTCGCCATGCACTACAGCCTGTTGTTTCGCCTGTTTCTAATGGTCTGCCTGCTGGGCCCGACCTGGGCCAAGCTCAGCTACATTCCGTGCAACGAATCCGATGTGGCAATAGGTAATCAGGCAGCGTCACTTTCCAGTCCAATTATTTTAATTCAATTTAATTTAATTCAATTGCATTGAATTCAATTTGATTTAAAATGCAGCCCTCTCGCAGATCATCAATGGGCTGCAGCCACGTCAGCTGGCCATATTGGTTATGCCCAGCTCGCGACTGTTTGGTGCGGATTGCGTGAATGATGACACCATCCAAGTGGACGAGTTTATTCAGCGATTGCATAGGCTCTACTACAAGTCAGTCATCTTTTATGACACGGAGCTGTTCTTTGATTATATCGAAGCCAATCTGCTGGGCGCCATCGAATGCGTCAATTTGATATTCCACGAACCAGATGAGCTATCGGCGCGCATACAGGAACGGCGACTTGCCCATCGGCTCAGCCTCTTCATCTTCTATTGGGGCGCCAGACAGCCGCCTAATGCGACGCGTGTGAGCTTCGAGGAGCCAATGCGAGCGGTGGTCATCACAAGGCCGCGTCGCAAGGCGTTTCGCATCTATTACAATCAGGCGTTGCCCACGGGCACCAGCCAGCTGCGTTTGGTCAACTGGTATGATGGCGACAACCTGGGTCTGCAGAAGACCCCTCTCCTGCCCAGCGCCGCCACAGTTTATGCCAATTTAGAAGGTCGCGTTTTTCGTGTACCCGTTTTTCATGTGAGCAACAAAAATGATCAATTATTCCTTAAATACCTCGATATTTTGACTAAGATCGATGCAAAATGCAAAAAGTTGTCGCCTGTCGCCTCTTCGACTTCCAAAGCGAGAGTTTGGCGACATCATAGTATTTTTTTCAGAGAAGAAATTATTTCCCATTTCTTCTTGGAGAATAGAACAACGCCAGCAAGGCGATATTATAAACGATAAAAACCTTTCTTCCGCGTTAAAATATAATAATACATAACTTAAAGTTAATAGCATTTTCTTTCTATTCAGTCCCCGCCCTGGTTCTGGGTAAGCTACAACAACGATAGCAACAATGTTGGCAACAGCAGCGAGGATCCTTTGGATGAGTACGAGAATCTCGAGTATAATGAGGTGAACGTGACGGGTGGACGTGATCATCGATTGTTGATGTTGTTGGCGCAGCATATGAACTTTCAATTTATGTACATTGAAGCGCCAGGCAGGACACAGGGATCTTTGCGAGCACCGGATGACAGCGGGGAGTCCAACGATAGCTTCACAGGTGGCATTGGAATGCTCCAAAGTGGCGTACGTAACGACAGATACCTGAAAAGGGAATAATAATAATAACTACTAATAATAATAATAACAATTATTAAGAATAATATTAATCTTATTATCATGTTCATATCAGAGTGCAGGGTATTCTCTAGTCGGACACGCCCGACAATAGCACTCTTGTTTTCCTTGACTCATTGAAATTGTTGTCTTTGCTTACAGCTGGCGGACTTCTTTATGGGCGATGTGGGCCTCAGCTGGGAGCGTCGCAAGGCAATTGAGTTCTCATTTTTCACTCTCGCCGATTCGGGCGCTTTTGCCACACATGCGCCACGTCGCCTCAACGAGGCCTTGGCCATAATGCGTCCCTTTAAGCTGGATATATGGCCATATCTTATACTGACAATTGTGTTCTCCGGTCCAATATTCTATGGCATTATTGCCATGCCCTTTAAGTGGCGCAGGCGTCAGCTCGCCGTAGACGTGGAGCACCTGGGTGAGCTTTGCGTTTATATGGCCTATATTAAGGAGATAACGCCCTGTGTGCTGAAGATAACACACACGCGACGCCCGCAGGCAGCGCCGCAGATGCCTCCCCAGCTTTTGCAGCGATGTATTTGGTTTACTCTGCGCCTGTTCCTCAAGCAATGTGTGTGATTCCTGGTTCTATGAAAATCCTTGTAAATCATATACGCTCCTTCGCAGCTTGCCATGAGTTGTACCACGACTATCGCACCAAGTTCTTGACCATTGTCTATTGGGTAGCTGCCACTTATGTCCTGGCCGATGTCTACTCTGCCCAGCTGACCTCGCAGTTTGCGCGTCCAGCTCACGAGGCGCCCATCAATACACTGCAGCGCCTCCAGGCTGCCATGCTGCGGGATGGCTATCGCTTGTATGTGGAAAAGGAGAGCAGTTCGCTGGAGATGCTAGAGAATGGCACAGAACTGTTTCGTCAATTGTATGCGCAAATGCGTCAACAGCAGCCGGACGATCACCTGGCCTTTCTCATTGATTCCGTTGAATCGGGCATCAAGCTGATTGCCGATGGCAGGGAGAATAAGGCAGTCCTGGCCGGACGTGAGACGCTCTACTTCAATATACAGCAGTATGGGGCCAAGAACTTTCAGCTAAGCCAGAAGCTATACACACGCTATTCCGCGGTGGCCGTCCAGATCGGCTGCCCCTTCTTGGACAGCCTCAACGATGTGTAGGTAGCACTTGTTATGGGTATACTCATAATAGTGGCGCATGCTTTCTTCTAGTTTGATGCATCTGTTTGAAGGCGGCATTTTGGAAAAGATGACAACCGCTGAATACGAGGCGCAATCCCGCAAAATGACCAAGGATCAATCGCAACAATCGATGGAGCTGGCTGCCGTTGAGAATGCCAATGCAAATGCCAATACCAAAAGCACCGAGGCCAAGAACCAGCCCCAGCACGCACAGGACAATGAGATGATCAGTGCATTAAACTTGCGCATGCTGCAAGGCGCCTTCATTGCCCTCGGCGTGGGCTTCTTCACAGCAGGTCAGTGGGTCAAACTTTTAAATATTAATTATGTTTATAAAACTCCATTTGCGTTCAGCTCTAATGCTCTTGCTGGAGCTCTTCTGTCGACGCCTCAATCTGGCGCTGCCGCTGCGCCGCTGCCGTCTCCGCTGGCTGCGTCGCTGGCGACGCTTCAAGCGGATGGCGCGTCACCAAACCGTGCGAATCTTTGCACCGAATTTGGGTTGACTACTTTATCGCATCGCTCTTTTATGCAAATCATTAACAATGCAAATACAAATGTTTCTAGCACAAACAGTGGAGCCGACAGTTTAGAATATATGTATGTGGGTGCAATAAGGAAGCATATTCCTATATAACTTATTCCGTACACTTATATATATTTGTGCTGACTTAAAGATTTAATTTGCTACTCCTGATCGCTTGTTTGTTTCATATTTTGGCACTTAGTGCTATTTAAACTCAAATATATATATATATATACAATATCTGAATAGTTTTAAATGAAATTGTTAAAAGTAGCAAATTTAATTCACATTTTAACGGGTTCTTTTATCATGTATAATATTATCTTCTGTGAACTTAAAAGATAGTTTATAAAAATACACAGCATAAAAATTTGCAGAAACTTCGATCGGAAAATGAAAGTCAGATTTTTATTTTTACTCAAACATAGACACGTCCAGTTCCTTATTTGAAGCATTTCACATCCCGTTCAAAACTAAAGGGATTTTTATAAATATTTTCCCAAGATTTGCATTTTTATTGTGCAGCAATGTTCATTCTTAGACACAATTCGCATCGCTTGAAAATGCTTTCGTGCTTAACCTAGTTCCACTGTGCTTGGCGGACTCCTTCTTCCGCCGTCGACAGCTTTGTTTGTCTTTGGCATAATTAATGTGCTTGGCCAGAAGACAAGCGGGGCTGCATGTTATAATTAATTTGTTGCTCAAATTGAATGCGGGCGCAGCTGCCGTTGCCTTTTGCTGCTGATGTATCTCTACAAGTTTGTGTCTTAAGTCATTTGTTTATTTTAGTTTTTTTTTTTTTTTTTTTTTTGCCCAGTGTGGCCCAGTTTCCCAACATAATTTTTATAATAATTTCCCATTTCCTTTTCATAACTAAGCCCAAACAAACAAAGACCCAGACACAGAAGCGACAAAAACAAATTTGTCCAGTATCTGCCAGAGAGCGTAAACATTTTGTTGTTCCGTTGCCCTTAAAACATAAAACGGTTTACGATTTTCTTGCCGTAATTAAGCAAAAAAAAGAAGACCAAAAATAAAATGATGCACAAATTAAAACGTCTTCTTCTCGTCTCGGCTCCAAAAAAATGCCTGACAGCCGGTCAAGAAATTGACTTTTACTTTGGCCCCACAAAAGACGAATTGCTGTGTTCATTGTAGAAAGTGGTTCTAGCCACTTTTCTGCTCCGACGGGTCGTTGCTCGTTGCTCGTTGGTCGTGCCCGATTCCTTGGGCCTGTTCCATCAACATTACCATGCGCTCTTCAAGTGTCATACGGCGCGAAAGTCAATTGCATGTTTGCTTAACTGCCATCAGCTGGATATTGTGCTCGTACTCAACGTATGTATATTGGTTTCTTCTCGGCTCGGTTTCGATTTCAAGAATCCCATATATCATTGTCGTCTGTCATCTTCAGGTCGGAGCGTGTGAGAGTTTTCAGTTTCGTTTGCGCTGACTCTTGCTTTTGGGGGTAAATTGAAGCTTTTGGCTGTTTTTTTTTTGGTGTTGTTGTTTTTTTTTTTTGTTATGTTCGGCTATGGCCTTAGAAAACGTAACGCCCTAGGGCGTACCTAGAGCCATTACTAATTATATAGTTTCTATTTTGCTTTCCAACGGAAATTTATACCCGGCCCAAAATGTGCTATAATAATATGTCCGATGATCAGAAAAAAAGGGACCGATTCGAGCAGCGAAGGTTACAGCGGATCATGTTAGGTGCGATGTGAACTGGGCCCAGTTTATAGCCAAAGAGTTAAGCTTGAACACAATTGTCTAAATCATCAATACACATAAGAATGATTCAGCATTGGCTGCTGGAACACTCGCAATCAAAGCGGATTTATGCTGCAGTTTACCATGTTAACTGTGTTAAATGCATGTTAATAGAGGAAGTCTTCAATGTTAGTTATTTCAATAAGGTCACCAGCTGAAATTGAAAAGCTTCTCTTGTAAATTTGTTAATGTTAGCAATAAACAGCATAAACAGAAGGCAATAATTCATGTGGAGCTCATTAGTGCCTTTTTGTCACACACAAGACTCGTCATTTTTTTAGTACTCTATGAAATATTCTTAACCAAGCTACCACTAACGGTTTAGGCCTGGATTCTTATCGGTTTTGGTAACTTGTTTGCCTCAGTGCACAATTGGGGCACACAATCAGCTAACCTTAGGAGAGTCGTATACAAAATTTGCTTATGCGCAGCTCAAACGCTTCAGTAATTCGCACTTGGAAGAAACTTGGATGTGTGCCCATAAAAAAAAGGCCGCATACGCAATCTGCAGAGTCGTTTGTGGGTGAGCCACAACGGCTGACATTGAGGCACTCCAGGTCAAGCCAGGTGGCCAAGAGTTGCTGCTTCCTGAATGGAAGCTTTCTAGCCGGACGGACCGCATGTGCAATATGATGGATGGCTTTTGACGTGCGTTGCGAAAACATACCTGGCCAAAAATTTAATGTACCATGAAATATTGTTAGCCATTTCCATTTTCACACAGAGACTGAGCGACTGAGAGAGAGAGAGAGAGAGAGAGAGAGAGAGAGAGAGAGACGTTAAGTAATAGGCCTAGAGTTGGCTAGGGACTCGCCAATGCTGCGTATGCTTAATCTGCAGTCCAATGCTGCTGTAGTCCACCCATGGCTAATTGACTCTCGGCCTGCGGCGTCGGCGTCGGCATTCAAGCGTCAAATTAAATGAAAATGAACAAAATAACACTTGCAACTGCAATTTGGCTGATGCTAACGCTGATGCTGATGCTGATGCACAATCCAGATCTGCAGCGAACGAAATGAAAAGTCATCATAATCAACAATTTTAAAATATTAGTTTGCACAAAATGCGCTGCGACGCCGACGGCCAATGATAGTGAACTTGATTTGGGGCCAATTTTCTCTTTCATTGGTGGCCACGGTGACCACCACTACCTCCAGCCGGTTCCAGCTCCCAACGCATGCAAAAATGCCAATTAATGTAAGTGTGTATAAGTGTGTGTGTGTCTGTGTGTGTGTGTGTGTGTGTGTGTGTGTGTGTGTGTGTTGCACTGCAGGCCGGCATAGTTTTTTATGCACCCTGAATTCATTGAAAATATGTAGAAGGGGTATAATAATTTTATACAAAAGTATGTAACACAAATGAAGAGGACTATACCTGTTGAAGACCTTCACCCACAGTCTTCACTTTTTTAGACTATATTAAATTTTATAAGGATTGAACTATAAAAACCTAGACTAATCAATAAGATGTATCATAGACATAGACAAGTGCCAAACGAAGAATAGCTACTTTGCTAGATCGCAGCTAATTGCAGGATATCTGCCAGTCGGGCAACATAACTCCTTTTACTTGTTTTTTCTGCAAAAGAATCTGCAGTCATCGATAGAGCAATGGAGCATTGCTGCGATGAGGCGACGAATCGACGATGCGATGGCAACCACTTTCTAATCTAACCCACAAGCTGCAATCGCCGTCGCCGTCGCCGTCGCGACTGACGGCGTCCACAATTTTTGGGCTCAGACTTTGGAGACTCTTGACTGGCTTTAGCTATTTTTAAAAGCGCACTTTTCATTTCTGTGTCGTTTCTGTATATCTTTTTCTTTTTTTTTTTTGGCGGATGCGCCATCGTTGTGTGCTGTGCTTGCCCACTTTCCCAGACTAAGTCTAAAATGCGGAAAAATAGCGAGAGTGAAAATTCGTTGCCGGCATAAATTAACTGTAAACTGTAAAATAAAAAAAATAGATAAATAAAAAAAAAAAAAAACAAATATGAAAAGCGATAGCGAGAAGTCGCTTTTGCATGAACAAAAGTGAAAAGTCGCCCAGCAATTGGGCTTTTAAACAATTCTTATTACCGTAATTCGCTCATTTGAATGCACTTTCAAGTTGAGATTATGTTGAACAGTTTTTGGGTCTATTACAACAGCCGAACGAAGCTAATGCCAAGTGAAAATTTCTCCACGCACTTGCGCTGATTTAGTTTGTTAGACAATTGCGTTGCTATTTTTATGGGCTTTTTGAAAGTGCTTACTACTTGTACAATCCGTACATAAAACGGCAAAACATATACGGCATACGGCATACGGCAGCACGCCATGAACTTAATTATACTAACAGTTCGTGTTTGCCGACGTACGCAAAAGTACATTAACAAATGGCGCACCGCAATATGCTGCTATGAATATGTTGAAATATTTCTTGAAAATTTTAACTTTAACGTACAAATTAATGCAATGATGTGCAACGAAGCGTGCAGCATGAAAATGTTTGGGCCAAGCAGAACGTTGAACCAAAAAATGAATTTGCAATCTAAGTACATATGTATGTATGTATGTATGTATATGTACATCGTAGTAATTGTTGCTGTATGCTTAATTATCTGCTGCTGCTGTTGCGGCGAGCATACGTCCTCTTCTTCTTTTGTACCCTCTTCATCTTCTTGTTCAGCGTTTTGCAAGCGCAACATCGTCTGGTGTATAGTCTTTTGCGCTCTAAAAAGCTGCAACGGCCATTGTACAAAGCAATTAATTTGAGGCAAATGAATAAAATATAATGGAAATGAGCATTAGTTTGAAGGCTGCTGCTGTGGTCGCTGCCGCCGCCACCATTTCTGTGGCAGCGTTTGCTGCTGACCCAAATTCACCGTCAGCTTTTCCAAAATGCAATGTTGCAAATAATTTGAAAGTGTAATTTATGACGGCGACACGACGCTGGACTTGGACCTGGACCTGGACCAGACAACGGCAGCCACTTAACAACTTTCAATGCACTGCATAGCGTAGGCGGCTTTAAGCTGGCAGTCTTTTGTTCGAACACCCGGTAGGTCTCTATTTACCATAGACCATAATGACATTTGTATGTGCCTCGCAATAAAAAGGTTAACATACACAATGAGAGTATTGCTGACGGAATTTTCAAATGTTGGCGCGAAACTCACCGCTTTTTTGCCATTCGCGGCTTACTACACAGCCAAATGACTGAAGTCTTCATGCTAGCATTATTCGGATTTAAAGCAGTCTGCAAAGCGGTCACACTGTTTTCAGCCATGTGCGACATATTTCGAACAGCACGAAAAAAAAAATATTAAGACAATGCAGAACCAATATGAAGACACTTCATCTTTCTTTTGTATAAAATAATTTATAAAAATAAAAATTTTGGTAGACTGCTGAAGTTATAACAATGAACGTTAAGTAAAAATAATTTCATTTAAAAATATAATTTTATTTAGCGTATAAAATTGTGGTATTTTTTATCATCATATATTTAATTTGACCAAAGGGACAATATGGCCATCTTTTTTAGGTATGCACGCAGTCTGGCAACCCTGCAACGCGTTTAATGTGCTACTGCTCTCTCCCTGGCTTTCTTCACTCTCCGTCTCTCTTCAGCAGTCCACATTCGAACGTACGAAAGAACAAACGAGCAGAAGGTTTTTGTGCTGGAATTTAATTTGTTAGAGAAAGAAAAAACAATAATAAAGTTTTGCTTTCATTCCAAACAAAATATAGTGGATAAAAATTAGACTACCGGTCCTCCGTATGCTGTTATAATTACTGTGCCAACGTAAATAAAACCAATAAAGCCATTGTGTGTGCTGCGCTGGGCGTGCGAGGCGCAGCAGAATCATAATTTTTGTGGTTGCGTAAAAGGTAAATTGCTAAATCAAGCGTAGACGCAGGCAATTCTGCAAAATAAAATTCAAAAGCTAAATACTTTTAAGCGGGTCTCAACGTTGTGCAATTTTTAAGTAGATAGCGGCATCTTTCCGTTGAAGTTATAATTTCGTATTCGTTTGTGATGTGTGTGCAGCGCATACATATTTTTTGTCTCATCGTCGCCATTTTTAATCAGTCGTTTTTCGCTGACGTGTGTGCTCTAGGGTTGTTTCGCTCGCACACGCTGTATTTGTTGGCGTCGATAGTGTTGTAAAACACCGTTCATTGTGCATTTTATTTAAACAAATTTTGCAGCATTTATTTTAAGCAAAACAATCATTTGAATTATAATTTGTGTTATTAGTGACTTGCGCGCACAATGGAAGACCTCACCAAAAACATAATATTCACAAACGCTATTAACGGCCAGCCAGCAACCATACAATATCAAACAGCAGACGGCACCATACTCAAACAACCCAAAATTGAGGGCCAAAAGACCGACCAGCAGCCCACCTTCTACTATACAACAAACGTGAGTGCGCGGCGTCGCCCGGTTCAATGATCCGTAAATTTTTAAATGCTTTTTGTGTTCTTTTAAATTACAGGGCAATGCGGGCACTGTGAACTTAGCACAGTTGGCCACCTCAGACGACAATAAGACGTGCTACATCGCACAGCCAGTGGGCGGCTACAACTACGCCTTGGTCAACGGAATGCCGCTGAATCAGGGCACCGCTCTGGGAATAGCCACTGTGGATGCACAGGGACGCATACAGATTGTCAATCAAAATAAGCCCATTGCGGCGGTAAGCATACCCTAACAGGGTTATTTAGGAAAGAGTTAGCAAAATGTGGCTGAATTTTAAATGTCAATTCAAATAATTAAATTATGTTCGCAAAGCTCAATTATCAAAATTACTTGTGAGGTGAGCTCAATGCAAAAACTATCCCTAATGAAAGTTCTATAGAAGTATATATCTCAAATATGAATTCGTAAAGGCTTCGCCTACTTCGCATTAACAAAATGATTGCTAATTTCGTGAATTAATGAACGCTGCATAGACAGGAACAATTTTGATTGCGCAAAATATTTATCAAATATCACTCAGCATTTTTGCTACCGAATAGTCAGTTTTGTAATATGCTTTCGCTTCTCTCTACAGACTATTTCACCACTGCAAAACACAATATCAAACATCAGCTTCAAGTGCGATGTCTGTTCGGAGATGTTTCAGCACCTGGCGCTGCTTAATGCTCACAAGCGGATGCACACAGACGGCACGGATCCGCAACAGCACAATTCACAGCAATCATCAGATGCCATAGCAGTGGTCAATGCACAGGGCCTGGTGCAGACGCAGAACATTATCACCGGCAATGGACAGATGGGTCAGATTCAAATCGTGGCTTCCGATACGCTGGAGCCAGTGCAGCAATCCGTAATGCAGCAACAGCAGCAGCAGCAACAACAGCAGGCGGCACAGCAACAACAACAGCAGCAGCAACAGCAACATGATAACTCCAAGTCGAGCAAGTGCATTAATTGCGGCAATCCAATACTGCATCAGTCAAAGCGCAAGGGGCCTAAGCAGGTGCGCTGCGAGTCCTGCATGCAGGCGGAGCAAGCGGCGCAACAGCAACAAATATTCGTAGCACCCGATGGTAATTGCTAATATACATTTATTTTATATTATTATTCACTCGCTGCTTATCTCTTTTAACAGGGCAAATGGCGCATCCAGTGCAAATCATATCAACCACACCACAAGCGCAGGCTCAACTTCAGCAAATTGTGGCCCAACAAACTGGCGGCACAACGCCCAAGCGTGAGCCCAGCTCGTCGGGTCATCATCCTGTGAAAAAGCGCAACACCCAACAGATGACCAAGTGTCAAAAGTGCAATGGATCCGGCGTAGTACTCATGGGTCAACAGCACACACACCAGCATGGTGGCGCCGGCGGCTCTGTCAAACAAAATACGGTCACCGTCAAGACCGAGTAAGTTAACAAACAAAAAAAAAAAGCGGCAAAAGCCTAGAAATCTTCAAACTGTAATTTATGAATTTATTTATTTATAGAAATCCCAGTAAACCGTTCAGCTGTAACATATGCGGCGGCCTCTTTTCACGCTACTCCAGCCTGTGGTCACACAAGAAGCTGCACAGCGGCGAGAAAAACTACAAGTGCACCATCTGCGGATTGGCATTTGCCAAGGCTGTCTACCTAAAAAATCATGCGCGCATACACACTGGCGAAAAGCCTTACAAGTAGGTGTATCTAGTGGTATCCAAGCTTTCCTATTAATAATTTGTTTATACTTGTGCAGATGTCAAACGTGTGGCATGCAATTTTCCCAATCGCCGCATCTGAAGAACCACGAGCGGACGCACAGCGGCGAGCGTCCATATGTTTGCGGGGTGTGCGATAAGGGATTTGCGCGCCATGCTACCCTGTGGAACCATCGCCGCATACACACCGGCGAGAAGCCTTACAAGTGTGAAATATGCGGCTCGGCTTTTTCACAGGCGGCACATCTGAAGAACCACGCCAAGGTGCACTCCGGCGAGAAGCCTTATAAGTGTGAGATATGCTCGGCAGCGTTTGCCGATCGTTTTGCGCTGAAACGCCATCGTGGTATACATCAAAAGTATGGACAAACGGCGCCCAGGCAGCCTGCCGGTGATGGTATGGTCGTGCACAAGCAAGAGCTGCCCGACATGGATGACGATGCGCAGCAGGAGGTCATAATCGGTGGTTTATAGATAAGAGCAACCAATGCCAATGCCAAGACGACCAACACAGCGACGACTACGGCAGCGGCGGTAGCCTATCAATCGGGATCGGGCGCAAGCCAGGAAACGGGCGGAAGCACAGGCACATTTCCAGCCCAGCCCTATTCAGGCTACTACTATCAGGAGCAACAACGACAGGAAGAGCAGCCCCAGCAGAGCGCCGCCTTTAGTGCTAGATCAGACTATTAAGCTGGCGCCTGTACATACATCATCGAGACAGAGGAGCATCGTCATCATCACCATTATCAGCTAGGCACCATTAATGTTTCATATTATGATCATTATTTTTTTTTTTTAATATCGTAGTTCATGTAGGGCTCTATTAATTGGGCTTGGGGCACTCAAAGGGGTGCCGCCAAAAACGCTTTTTTACGTTAAACTAACAAAACGAATCGAACCTAATTTATTCATAGATTGTAACATAGATACGGCGCAATATGTGGTACATTTAAGTGTTATAGTCTACTTCCGTATACAAATTGTAGTTGTAATTTACACGGATTTATAAGCGAGGGGCGCGTTAACCGCATGAACAGCAAATACGTAAGAATCTGCGCAGGCATGTATCATATACATAATATACATCGGCATCGATCCGCAAATGTATATGTATATATATGGGTAGTACATTAATTCGTTTATAAACAATACTAGCGATAAGAAGATACAAAACAAACATTTTAAATACAATTTATGTAAATCTAAATAAGTATTACACAAAACAATTATAACTTTAATAAATAAATCATATTTGAATAATTTAAAACTTGTTCCTGACTGTAAGACATTACGCTTAGATAGGGCCATTATTTGTAAGGGGTTTTTATAAAATACCGTCCAAAAATGTTTATAAAACCCAAAATGCTTCATAATTTGAAAAGTTTCACCATGATTTACATGTCCTTTGGCCCAGCGGTAGCCCTGTTTCAATGCATTCGTTGTACCGCAATTTTGTAATGGTATCCTATTAAATAAGACATTTAAAGGACAATGCTTGAAACGAATACCTATTCTTAAACAAAAGGTCAGGGCTTGATAAATCGGTAAAAGGAAATCAAAATCATAGCTGAAATAGGCAAGATACCCTACTCTTAAGAGAGTGTGGATTTGATAAGGCTGAGCTGCATTTCAAGCAGCATGAAAAATAAAATAGTGAATTACACACACACAAAATGCATCTTCCGTTTTGTTTTTTGTTAGCGAGGGGATTGTGTGTGGTGGGGTGTGATTGGATGATGGATATATATATAAGGTGGGTGGGTTTGGGTGGTGGTGGTTGGTCGTCGCGGTCTGTAAATTATTCCCCTTATATGGGATCCCGCTCTCTTATTATTGTCATTTACATTGACGACTCGACTCTCTTGGTGATGAAATATTATGAGTTGGCAATGTTGTCGGCGGAGAGGAGGAGAAACAACACAAACACACCTTCATATGTCCTCTCTTTTTGCTTCCCTGCTTCTGGATCTGCAGACGATACAATTTTTGCTAACCGCTCTTCAATAACATTATTCATCATATAAATCGCACACATTATAATTTAAACACGTTACACAAGCCCGCGTGGCGCTGGGACAACATACATATCTATCACTCACATATATATAAGCTTAACTTTATTAACGGAACAAGAAGATTAATACTTACGTTGCATTTAGATTATGGTGAGAAGGCTCGATCCTCGACCCGATCCATCCCTTGCCAAGCACATATCCATTAAACCACCGACGGGTCTTAAACAGCTAGTCTTTAATTTTATACATATCGGACATTTTTCATATTTTTTATAACAAAAATACACACTCCTGCTGCGCGGATTCGAACTTGAGTCTACAATCTCCATTCTATAGATAATCATTATCTGCCACCGCAGCACCACCGGCACATGTTAAATTAACACACATCAAAAAGGTATTTAAAGTAGTCATTTCTTTCACCCAACAATACCTTTCTTTATTTTTATTAAATTGTCATCGCGGCCTGGACTCGAACCTCGAACCGAAAATCTTAACTAATTCCCAATTTTATTTCTATTTAATTACTACCGCTTCCTGTAGTCGAACCTTGGCCCCAAGTCTGGATCTATGCATTTTAATACAGTTGCCCCTTCTTTTTGAATTGTTACCGCTGCCGGGATGCGAACCTCGCACCGCAAGTCTCGATCAACGAACAGATCAAGTGTAATCTTAGAGCTGAAAATTGTTAGAAAAGCAGACATAGATATATAAATATAACATAGGTATATGAGTTTTATTTAATTTCAATAGTGTTTAATGCATTTTATTTATTGTTTTTCAAGTCCTTCCCACAAGTACTAAAAAACTTACAGAACTCATTATATTTTTGAGTACATCTCTGCAAAATTGTGATCATTGAAGCGCGTTCACTCGCATATATGAGTATATGTATGTATGTATGTTATGTTGGTTGCATTTGTATTATTTACACAAAAATGTATAAACTGTGGTGTTTGTTAAGCAATTTGAACTAGCAAAGGTAAATGGGGGAAGTTACAGATCTAAATATTTATTTTAGCTATGTTAAAAGCGAATTTCAAAATTGATTATTGGGCATTATTTTAGTTTTTTTGATTTTCAACTCTAGTATTTAGTACACAAAATTTACTAATGGGTATATTTAAGCTAACCTAGACTTGCATTTGACTTACACATAAATTAAAAACCTAATTTAAAAGGCTACGAAATGTTACGTTTTGGATGGGCAGAACAAATTCAACAAACTTTAAATAAGGCCATAGCAAACAATTTGCTTTTGTTACGTTTAACACATATAGAAGAAGATATAAGTATGTATATAGTTACTTAAGTATTTGTAGTTAGTTGTTTATATGCTTTGTTAATGTTGTGTCAATGTGACTTTGCATTATAAAAAGTGAGGTTATGCATCGAGTTGCGCCGCAGCTTATATAGGAAATAGTTTTGTGTTTGCTTAGTACCCAAATAAAAAAAAACCTATGTGGGTCCTTATGCTATGACTGTTGCTCGAGTTATTATTGTATAATATAATCGTCAAAGTGTTAGTTTCTCATTATTTGGAAGCTGCAGGATACATATTAAGGACTGAGGCTACTTGCAGTGATATCCATTTCATTTTGGATCCCACTGTGTTTGCCTTACCTTTGAGTTATATAGCGTGTAGCTTTTGCACGTTTCACTCGAAAATGCTGCCACTTGTAAGCTCAGAGATATTGTATTTTAGTAAAGCTTGACTTACTATCGTGTTAGTATTCAAAGTTAGAAGATTGGTTTTCTGTTTTAGTCTTCCCTCCAAATTATAGTTTTCGATAATTTGAAGAGTTTCAGCAAGGTCTGCCTAGATTTGATTCTTGGTGTACCATACAACGAGTGTTTTTTTTTTTTTTTGGTGTGGGTAGGGAAGGGATAACTACTGATATATGGAGTTGTGGCAGATGCCATACAAGTGCTAACACGTCCACTAGCTAACTAGCTAATTTTAACAGAGGAGAGCCGACTAACTAACATGAATATTTAGAGTACAGAACAATAGAAGCAACTGGTTAGAGAGACTTAAATATTAATCAAGAGCAAGATCTGGAAGCGGTTGAGTTGTTGTTGTTGTTGCTCACATGCGCGTGCTCTCCAGGCCACAGCCTAGGGCATCATTATATGCGTTCAGGTTATGCGGGGGCGTGGCACTGCCACTGCTGCCGCTACGCCTCTGCCTGCTGCAGATGGTGCTGCTGCTGCTGTCGCTTGTCGCCTTCAATCAACTCGCTGGGGTGGTGCGCGTGAGGAGCTCATCATCGTCCAGCTGAGCGAGAGCTGCCGGCGAGCCGACATCGATGGTGGTCACACGATTTCCGCCACCATCCGCCGCCGATGGCAGTTTGATGAACTCGCTGTCCGTGTGCACGGGCATGATAATGCACACGAAGCTCTGGCCCGTCTGGGAGTCGCGCGGGTGCAGCGTAACCGGATTGAACTTGTCCGTTTGGCCCTCCGTGTAGCTCTGTAGGCGCTGATAGATCTCCGGATAGTGTTTGCGCAGCAGCACTCCACGCCGTGAGAGTATGTCCAAAATGTTGGACAATATAAGTTCCCGATTGCCGGGCGCGGTGCGCAAGCCCGGATTGAAGGTGAGTATGAGTATCTCGGTGCGCTCCGGCACGGCCATGACGGCCAGTGGCTGCTGTAGAGCTTGCTGCTGCAGCTCCAGCTCGGCGAGCACGGTCTTGCACAGCTTCAGCTTGGCGCAGCGTGACACTAGCTGGCGCTCCCAACGCACCGGTGCCTGACCCATGCCCGGTGCCTCGGAGACCACGCAAATGGCCACGTAAATGAGCATCTTGGACTCGGGCTTGTATTCAGTGCTTAGTTTTAGCAATTCCGAGTACAGTTCCAGACCCATTTCGGCTGGCATCAGATCTGGCCAGCGTACATAGGATGCCTCGCCCATGCACTGAAATCCATGCTTGATGAAGCCCTCGGCGGCCTCGGCGCTGCGAAAGAGCACACGCACCACGCCACGGCCCTGCGAGAGGCTGCCCTTGCGGGCCAACAGGCTGAGATGGCGCTGCGAGTCGACGTCATCCTTGCAAGTGGCTAACACCTGGCGGCACAAGTTGGAGGCGCGCGAATGCAGGCACGCCTTCCGATGCTTCTCCCAGTGGGCGCGCCTACACTCACGTGAACAATATAAATGGGTACAATTGTGGCATGACTTGTACAGCTTCTTGGCATCGGCGGGCGTGGCGCTGGCCTCGCACTTGGTGTTGCGACACCTGATCTGCAGCTGTTGCTCGACGGCAGCTCCGTAGATGCTGCCATTGTTGATGCTGTTGCTGTTGCCCTTTTCCGCCGTGTGGGCATGGCTGTTGGAGTCGCCCAGCGATACGCGCCGATTGCTGGCATTGCTCTGGCCCTGCACCTGTGACTGTGATTGCGACTGGGACTGGGACTGGGTCTGGCACTGGGTTTGGGTTTGTGTTTGTATTTGGGATTGTGACTGATTAAGCTGCTTCTGCTTTTGGCTGGGCGCGTCACCCTCGCTGCGACGGCGCAGTAGCTGCTGCTCCGCTGCCGTCAGCACCTCTAGCTGCTGACCGCGACTAGCTGAATCTGCTGTGGAATATAAGTGCGTATAACAGATTAGTCAGCAGGCGTATAACTGCTAATATAACATATAACAAATAACAACAACAACAACAATGAGCATTCAATGGGAGAGGTTTCTGCTTGTCTTATAATTGGCACTCGCATGCTGCGCTCTTATGGGGAGAGGAGTGTTTCAGTGTTGCAAAACGACGCAAGCGCAGCGCAACTTTGTTTTCTTTATATATGTATGTTATGTATTTTTCTCAGTGTAATTTCGAAAATAAGAACAAAAGTAAAATGTCTAAGCTAGAACTAGATATGCGATTGATGAAAGAGTATTTGAAAGTAATGAATTTAGTTTAACAGAACTACAAAAAAGATTAGGAATTTGAAGGACTTTATAAAAATAAAATTCATCACTGACTTATAGTTTAGAGCTGAGTTATAGATTAAGTATTGTATATAGTTATATAGGTGTATATATAGAGCTTTATATGCGAACAACAAACAAGAACGGAAGTTTAGTTTTTGCCTATACCCATTTTTAATTTTATGTCTCTTTTACGGTTTTATATCATTTTTAAAACATATTTTTGTTGTTATCTTATTGTTTTTTTTTTTTCTTTTTTAGTTTTTGATTTGGGTAGCGGTTATATTGGAACAAAAACTTACAGGTTCATACCTGTCGTCGAGGACCCTGGATTAATCGCCGCTGCCGCTTGATTTCTGTTGTTGTTGCTGTTGGTGTTGTGGCTGTTGGAGGAGGAGGTAGCTGGCAGTCCTAAAAGTGAGGCTAAGACATCTTCTAGCGATGCGCTGCTCAGCGAGCGTTCAGGCGCTTTAGATGCAATTTTTTTTTTTCAGTGTGCCCAATTTTATATAGTAATTTTTTTTTAAATTATTATTTTGTTTTTTTTTTTTTTTTTTTTTTTTGGGATAATAATGCACAGCACAAAATATAAGAATACAAAAACAAATAGTTGTTAGGCTTGAAAAAAATGTTTAGCGCATTAAATGTTCTTATAACTAAATATTGGGGTATTACATAAATATATGTTCGAACGAAGTGAATTTATTAGAATTAGAATTATTTAAAAATTACACTGAGAAAATGTTTTATGTACACAAGCCTAAGGTGAGTATTAAGCACACTTAAAGAGCAATGGGTAGCTAAGAAAATTCTACTATCTACTTTAGCTAAAAACAAAACACAGTAAGAAGTAAAAACAATTCATAAACTACAAAATTATAAAGATTTTTTGTATAAAATATAGTTTAGTTTTTATTGTAGCCACCATTAGCGAGGGCTGTGCCCGCTTTGTAGTCGTTATATAAAGCACTTCGATATCATATCTTTTTTTTTTTTTTTATATAAATTATAAAAATTTTTACAAAAATTATATACCCAGACAAGTATGTGATCGAAATAGAAATCTCTTCGAATCGTTCGTTGCATTTAAATGATAATACATCATTGTATAAATATATAAAAAGAAATCAAATTTATAGCACGCTATGTTGTTAAAAACAAGTCTGTTTTATGTTTTGGGTGGTTAGGTACGTGAATTTTTCTAATTTTAAAAACCAAGCCTAAAATTGAAAATTCCAAATGACGAATTGATGTTTGGGTTGTGCATGAGAATTTTTAACTGAATTTCAAATGAGTTATGCCAATGAGAATCATAACAAACTTATGCGCAGATAAGTATGCTATGAACAATTGAATTGCATAAAGTTATGTGACAAGAAGGGACGAGAGTACAATAATAATAGTTATAATCATAATAATGATAATAATAATTATAATGCGGATTATGACAATAATAATAATAATAATAATAATAATACAATATTAATTAACTGTATGCCATAGCTGTGTGTTTATTAAAAATTAATCATTAAAATTAAATAGTAAATTTATTAAAATAGGTTTTGTAAACACTAAAAATTACTCATGTACGTTTTGCATTTGATATAAAAAATCAAAAAGTTGGTCAATTTAAAATGAATGTGTGTAAATGTTGTTCTCTCTATTTGCAGTTTCTCGTAATTTACAATCGTTAAAACAGAAAAGTAGCCTAAAATGCATTTGCACTTAGCACCTAGTGTATAAAATAATTCAATTTCTTTGTTACGATAAAAAATCAAATGTAGAAAATTGCATTTCAAGCTACATTTGTGTGTGTGTGTGTTTGGGTCGTTGTGTGTGCGTCTAAAAAAATCATAAGGATTTTAGCTACATATCAAAAAAAATATATGTACGCTTAGCTACCATACATATGTTACATATGTGTATGCACATATATTTAGGCATTTCTCATTGGTGATTTTTGTGCACATTAGAAAACAAATTTGTGATATCAAATTTTTGTTGTTGAAATAAAACAAATCAAATGGATATAAACTAGATCAAATCTAAGCACGCCAGCAGGTCATATATATATGGTGGACTCACCGCCACCGCCGCCGACCCGGCTAAGTCCGTTCATGCGTAGTGGCGGCTGTCCAACGGCAAGCGCCGTTGTGGCATCCAGGTGTAGCTGTTGCAGGTGTTGATGCGGCTGCTGGTGCTGCTGTTGGTGTTGGGTTGCGGGCGGGCTGCTGCTGCTGTCAATGACGGGCGTTTGCGGTGAATCCAGCGGACGTGTGCCAACAAAGCTGCTCTCAAGCCAGCACTTTCTGTGGAATACGAGAGCACAGATTAGTCAACGTTCTCAATAGCGCTATAGCTAAGGGTAACAACAACAAACACCAGGCTAGTAAAATCAATAAGTGACGCCACAGCAGCTGTGACTCAACTGGACCCTGCACTTGTGGCAGTGGCAACATGGCACTAACCTCAGACAACTCTTTGCATATTGTTGGCCCACATTGCAATTGGCAAAAAAATTGGTTTTAACTATGCTATACTATTTAAAGCACTGCTTGGACCACTCACAATATTTATGTAATTATTTTTACTTTCGATTTCTTATAAATATTTCAGTGCGCAGCGCTGTTTGCGTAGCGTCAGGCAGCAGACGTGGCACACGAATGAAACGTCGAATGGATGTGAACACACAGCAATGGCAAAGCCAAATTGTGGGATCGAGAGCATAAAAGAGGTGGCCTTTTCCTTTTTGGCTGGGTTGGGGTTTGTGTGTGTGTGTGTGTGTGTGCGAAAGAGATGCACACGCCACTTTGGCTGCTGTGGAGGGTTGCTGCGGCTATTTCGCAAAGGGGGCCACTCGGGCGCCGGGCTGTCGGCCTGATTACAGACAAAACAGCCAACATTTTTTTCGGAGTTCCTTAAGTAGCACACTTTGATGCTCTTCGTGAAGAGAAGGCCCCCTTCTAGGATAATCTAATGGGGAAATAACCGTAATAAGCTTTTCTATAAATATGCAATTTGAGCTCATTTGAATTCCAGTTCGTATTGAATATTTATCACTTGACATATTTTGTGAGCATATTTCAGATTTCTAATGTGTTTGGTTGTGAATCAAATTTATAAATTTATATAACCTATTCATACTCATAGATTTATTGATATTGCATAAAATCTTTTTGTCAAACAATTTCAATTCCTTAGCACGGACTAGTTATATATATATATATTTTTTTTTTTGCAAATGTTACTCAAAAATAACGGACCCCACTCGACCCGACAGATACACTACCAAAGTCTGCTCGGCTGTTTCATATAGATAAACAGCATTACCGCGTTGACCCATTTGCCATAACAATACAGCTTGGATTTGTGGCAGCCTGTCTGTGAGTTGCTCTACTTTAATATTATTGATTTTCATAATGATTGCCACCTGCTAGCTTGGGGCCAAGTGAGCTCCACTCGAAACGTGGACAAGTGGCGCTCGCTGTGGGAGCTGATAGGGACATATCCTAGAATAGGTAGCCCCACAATAGACAGGGCCCGACAGCTGCATTGTTGACATATAAATTGCATGCGACGTTCGGGGCGAGGCCTCGTTTTGCCTCGCCTCGAGCCTTATTAATAGCGACACGGGACAGTTTGCACTGACATCGCACAGACTGTCAGATTCAACATGAAAGCGAAATGGAATCAATTTCAATTTGAATGCCATTGTGCCAATATTGATAGGGTAAATCTCACATGATTTATGCTGATAATGCAAGTGATTCCGATTCTGTGATTGCCACAATGTGCAGCAGATTGACCGGGTCATTGTGTTGGGCAAATGTTATTAATATATGGTCATAATAATGGTTGAATCTGATATCATATCGTATTAGCAATAATAATTGAACCCAACCGGGTTACGTAATATTGGTATTTGTGGCCAAAGCAAAGTATAATGATAGAGATGTGTGGGTTAAACAAATATTTACTACGGGAAGAAAAAAGACTAGGGATTACTTTTAGAGTAGAATTTAGGTAGAATATCTCAAAATTTCCTACTTCATGTGTGTGCAATTTCGAATGTAATAAAAAAACAAAAGAATTTAAGTATTTAAAAGATTTAGTTTACATAAATAAATGGCGTACTAATGGAAACAAATATGCAAACTTGATTGCTCGTATTCTTTATCTTTTTGTGAGAAAACATAACAACATAAATATTGCAATAAAAAAATGAAAATGTATATTAAGAGTCTGCGTCTTTTCGAAATTTTTAAGGCATAATTTAAATACATAATAACACTCCACAGGAGAAACAGTTTTGCTTTCTAATACAATAATCTAAGCTAACAAAGGTTCACCTAATTCAACTTTATCCACAGCTCTTCTGCATAAATCCTTAAACACTTATATATTACACTCATGTAAACAAAAATGTAATTTAATAATCTTTTGCTGAGTACTTGGCTAACTTTTAAACAGAATTAAAATTCCTCATAAATATTGATAAAAATCCTTAGCATCCTATCTAATCTTTGCCAAGCACAAGAATTGACCTGACCCAATTGTGACTTGAAATTGGCAAAAATCCAAGCACTTTGTGCCCGTTCAAGTTTTAAGGTGAAGAGTTTTGTTTAGTCGTTTAATTTTTTTTTTTTTTAGTGTTTTTAGTAGAAGCCAGCACAGATATAGAATATTTGGTGTAAGTAACACATGTAGAATAGCACGAGAATTAGTCACTGGTTAGCCACATGAAGGAGACGCTGAGACGATGAGGAGGATGACATTGCCCAAATATGGGATCTGGAGCCTGCTTACCTCTAGACATCGCTGTAGGCGTGGCAGTCAGCTAACCGACTGACCAAACCGACTCTGAGTGCTGCAGCTGGTGCTGTGGTTGGACTTTTACAGGTAGCTACGCGTTGTGTAGTATTGCCGAAGAGAAATGAAAATTTTGTAGTGGTAGGAAATAATGAAAATGATGTGTTTTTAGTGAGGTGTGGGTGTGTTTGTGTGTGTGTGGTATAAAGATATGAACTGAGATTTTCATGGAACATATGATCAAACAGTTGGTAAGAACAGCTACACACAGATTGGATAGGGAATAGGGAAAGGCGACAACTACGACAACTTGAACACTCTATAAATATTTTGTGTGTGTTGGCTGCAACGGTTCTCTTTGTTCTCTTATTCAATTTGTTTCGTGCCCGATCCGTTGCCTACCTCGAATTGGGACTCGTCGAGCGGCTGCGCTGTTGCTGCAGCTGTGCCTGCGCCTGCGTCTGATCGTTCACATAATGCACTATGGCCGAGGTTACCTCCTTGATGGAGCTCTGTATCTCCGGCGTTACGGGCTGCAGCCTTCGCACACCATTCGTCGGCGTCGCCGTTGTTGGCGATGTGCGTTGCGCCAGCAGCGAGTTGGCCAGGCTGAAATGCAAGAGGAAACAGCATATTAGATATGGACAGGAGACAAACTCAGTTAACGAACTTACCGTTCGTGGGGCGTGCGCTGTGAGAGCTTCTCAGTGCTGCGCCAGCCTAGGTAGGGCTGACGATAGGAGTTCCTCAGGACACCGCCGGGGGCGCCGGCGCTGCTGCCGCTGGCCACGGACATGAAGCTGCTGTTGATGGGCGCGCCGCGGGCAAAGCTGCCGCGCTGCGAGACGCTCGGCGATGTTTGTGTGGAGTTCAGATGCGAGGTGGACCAGCGTGTGGCGCCGACGCCCTGGCCATGGGCCTGATGTGCCGTCGCCGAGCCGCTGACGCTGCTGCTCTGGCCGCCATGATGACTGTGCGCCGAGGGACTCAACAGCAGGGGACTACGATCAGAGCGCTGCGAGCCCAGCGAACTGAGCGAAGTCGTCTTCGAGTTAAGGCCCTGCCAGCGACCCGAGTCCTGTGTGCGCTTGCGCGTAAAATTGCCCGGCTTGTAGCCGCCAGAGGATGCTGGGCCAGCGTTGCCGGCACCGGCGCCGGCGCCATCTGGCGATCGTGCTGCATTTTGATTGTATTGTCGGAACCAGTCGGGTATATTCAGGCGCTGCAGCGATGCCTGCACTCGCAATTGATGCTCGCTCAGGGCGGCCGGATTGTGATCGTGCGATTTCTGTAGCTCATTCTCAGGTGGCTGTATCAAAAGAGAGAGAGGGAGAGAGACAGAGAGAGGGCAAGAAATAGAAATAGATTAGAAATGAATAGTCAATAAATTAAATACTACAACTAGTTCGTTAGCTTTAGCTATATTTAAGAGGAGTTCGTGTCCTATAATCTTAATCGAAATTGTTTCAAATCGATACTCATTTCAGGAGCTGTTATAATAAATAAGATGAGATACTTAAACGAACATTGGATCAGTCTGTAAACTAGTTCAAATTCGTTAATTTTTAACGCTAGACTTGTTTATTTTTATCATAATTAAAAGATAATCAGTTCGAATTCGATTATTTATAAACTCCGCTCATATATTTAGCAAATACTTTGTCCACGTCTGATTTGACCTTTAATACTCTAAACAAGTTTATTAGAACAAGCTCGCACAATCAACAGGTTTCGTGAAGCGGTTTTTATAGATTGCCAACCCTGGGCCTAATGCCAGCTGAGATTGGATGTGTCCATCCTCCCAACGAGATGATTTATTGCGTGTGCATAAGCACGGACACTTGAATGATATAATTTTCCTTTCTCTGGGTCTTAGTGTGTGGGCAATTGCGATGAGTCAGCAAAGCGAAAAGTTTTCGATAACTTAAGGCAAACTTTTCGCTTTTGTTTGTTTTTGGCCATTGTGTCAATCTGACGCTGGCCTTAAGAGAGTAGCCGAGGCAGCTGCAATGCAAAATGAAAACAAAAAAAAAAAACTACACAAAACTTTTTCTGCGACATTTCTAGGTTATGCGGGGGAGTTGGAAAATCTGACGAATGCCCAAGTCCTGTGGTGGTAAATAGCGCATTGGGTCAGGTCCGGAGCAGGCCTTGAGGTGACAAGTGAAAAACTTATGAAACAGATTATGCAGTAGAGACCTTCCTTTTTTGTCACCTCAAAGATTTCGGACAGATTTACTATTTTATAAATTGATGTTTTTCAATTTATGAGCTCAAAGCCAAGCTGATAAGTAGGAAATACATTTGTTTAGAGGATAAACTATATTTTATGTAGTTTTTGTAGTCATGTTTTACACTAATTCTCTATGCAAAGTATAAGGATAAAGAAAGGCGACTTGAAGGAAAAATGTCATCTCAGAGATAAGAGGAATTAATGAATTGAGGAATTAATGAATTAATTAAAAGTAATTAACAAATATAACAATTTTTATTATTCATGTAATTATTTTCTATATTGATTTTAATTTATATTATTTTAATAGTCAATATTCTTTGGTTTAAGCTAGAGTTGTCTTAGCTGAAGACCTTATCCTGCTTTTATACTTTCTAACTAAATTCTTTACTTATATTAATCATCTAATAATTTTGGCCTTGTTGTAAGAGAAATAATAAGGTTTAGCAAGTTTTAAATAGGCAGGTCTTTGATATTTAATTTGGGTGACTTTGGACTGCGTCTAAGTCCCTTGCTCAAACTGGCACACACACAAGCATACGCACACTCACATTGACTACTCTCAAGGCAAGTGCTTAATAAAAGATTTCAAGTGCATAGCAAAAACTTGAGCTAGCATCCCAAGTATCAACAATGCTGGGCTACCAACATTTTGCCTTGGCTGTAGCGCAGTGTAAACGACAAAAGTGCACAGTCGCAGAGAAAGAACGAGAGCGAGTGCGCTAGGCAGTTGGCAAAGGGGCAGAGGCAAGTGTTGTAAAACCTGAGACAGACAGAAAAACAAAAGACAGACAAAAGTTAATCACAGTCGTCATACACGTATGCCAAGGCACTTCAGCGGCTCACAAAGGCGGGCAGTAGTAGGGGCGGGGCGAGGCGGGGCGGGCAGGCGAACGACGGCGTTAGGAGCAGTTGCTGTCGTCAGTTGTTGTCGTGTGCAACGAGCAACAACATCGACAGTTGCCGTGCCGCTTGCCACTGCAATTGAAGCGTCCATTGAAAGTGGTGCAGTGGTGCAGTGGTTTAGTGGTTGCAGCAGCAGGCGGTTAGCTGACAGCTGCAGCTTGTGCAATGTGGGTCATGTTCTAGATGCCGGCAGCCGGATTTGATGCTGATGTAAATGATGTAAATGATAAACTCGATTATCGCACTAACAATTACCTGATCGTATTGCAGCATATTGTTGTTACTGTATGGTATATAGAATATTTATAGTATTTTTTTGTTTCTGTATGTTTTAGATTTTTGAATTTTGATTGAAAACACAATGCATTGGTTGGTTAACAAATTAAATAAAACTGACACACACACACACACACGCACGCACATACATGTCAAAACTCAATTAGCACGCACACATACAGCTATGCAAAAAAAAAAAGAAGGAAGTCAATAAAAGCACCCACACAAACGCACGCAAGCTCACTTACTACACACACACACACACACACTCACACACAGGCGAAACTGCAAGCCATAAAATAGGCACACCCCAAAAAACCAGAAACTCTCTCTATGTAGATAGAAATGTGTTTCAAAATGTATTTTTATAACTTTGGCGCTTGGTTGATTAAATTTTTGGTTGAACGCGCGCCCCAAACGCAGCCGCGAGTTGACCTTAAAAAATAAAACGTTGACATGCAAAAACGCAGAAACAAAAAAAAGAAAATAATTCTGTCGAACGCACGATACACCAATACACACGCCTGTTTATATACATATATATATATATATATATATATATATATATATATATATATATATATATATATATATATATATATATATATATATATATGTGTGTGGAGCATACTATGGCGCAGCGCGCGCATCAATTCATATTTTATTGTCAAGGGAACACAGCGAGCACTAAATGTTAAGTAGAGGGGGGCCATGCACTGGCCAGCGGGAAGGGGCGCTGCTTGGTAAATGCGTTTTTGGGCACTTTAAGGGTTTCGCTGTCTGTGTGCGAGTCGCGCTTAGGCTAAATGAATTAATTAAATTTGGCTTTTACTTGGGCAAACATGACGCGCGCGACATGCAACACACAAAACAGCAGCACACACGCACACGCACACACACACGCACACACTACGCGCTAGACTACGTTTGCCATTTCCGGCGCAGAAATGTATGCTACGCTTTTGAATTTGTGATAGATACTGAGTTGAGGCCAAACCAAAGCCAAAGAGCCAAAGCCAAAAGCAGTTGTAAACGTTTTTATGGCAGCTTTGGCGCATGACCAAAACAAAGCGAACGCAACAGCGGCAAAGCTTTACTTTTATAGCAACAGGATGCAGGCATCGAAATGCCCTGTGCTCGAATCGCCCTGTGCAAGTTGATAAACAAAAAGCGCCAGCAACAGGCGGCACGTTCAAGTACAATCACAACCACAACAACACACACGCACACGCACTCACACACACACACACACTCACACGTGTATGCTTGTCTTCACACTTGACAACTGACAGCTGCCTCGACGTGGCAGCGGCAGGGTGTCATCAGTTCGTCTATATTTAGACCAGGTTACCAGCAGTTGACAGCCTGTTAAACTGAAGCAGATTATCGAGATGATGCAGCCAGAGCTGCCAGTCGACAACCGTGTCACTGGGTCGCCCAATAAGTATCTGAACAGGGAATTAACAAAGGAAATGGCACATCAGGGAGGAGACAATCACAATGAAAAGCCGGGAAAAAGGATAAGTCAGTGGATTATCAACTGCAAATAAATTATGAAAATAAAATAGGACAATTTATAAAAATATAAACTCTATTTCAAATAAGTGTGAACATGTGTGAATGTGCTTTGAGGTGTTTGTTTCCTTAAGAACTGCTGATCGGCATAATGTTACACCGATTAGCTAAGAGTTCGTCGAATAATTCAAAATTGCTTCTCAATAATAAAGCTATCGTTAGAAAGGAGAAGCAGCCATATAAACGATAAAACTCTTTTAGGTATTATTCAAGATGGCTTGAACCAACTTGGCATTTACAAGTTTATAGTAAATGCCTAAACACGAGCAGCGTTTCATTAACATCGGACTACTATCATATAGATAAATTTGAAGATCGGTCCAACAATATTCTTAGCACTCCATAAGGGCGCCCCTTTCTCCAGACATTTCAGTCAAACTCGTGTCAAGATCTAACCCTTTTATTAAAAACCATCATAAATTGCTATCTGAGTTGTAAACTTTAATATAAAAATGTTTTGCAAACAAATCTAAGCGATACAACATATATATAATAATAGTATAATAGTAGAGCTATGGAACTAAAGCTATAGGCACTGCGAGAGTCGTGCCAATCACAAGGTCAAGTAGCGCAAGGCTTTGTCCAGAAAACGCTCCTCGGCCGAGCCCTGCGGACAGGCGATGCCGCGTCGCGACTTCGATGACAATCGGTCATACTGATGCTTGATGGTGCTGTTGAGCAGATGATCACAGTTCTCGGAATGATGCACTGTCTCCGCCGAGGGCGCCTTGGCATATTCCCGCTTGAGCACCATGCTTATGATGCGGGAACGTGTGGAGCGTTGCTTGGGCTTGCTAATGACCTGAGAGCGTGGACGCAGCGATGGTGTCGGTGATGAGGTGCCATAAATGCCCGACTCAGCTGAATCGGAGTCAAGTCCAGTGCTGGAGACGCCGGCGCAGCTGCAGTAGGTGACACTGCTGCGTGGCGACTGATGGGCACTGCCATAGGCCTCGTCGTCACAGACATCATAGTCGGGTGCGCTCTTCTCAGGCACTGGCAAGGCCTCGCTGATCGCATAGGGTATACACTTGGCCTCCATATACATGAGGGGCTCATCCACAGCCTCCTCTGCGCTGGGCGTCGGACTGACGCTGCGCTCATTCTCCAGCTCCGCAATGCGCGCCTCATGCAGCCGCTGCTCGCGCCGGTTTTGACGTCGCTCGTGGCGCTCCCGTTCGATGCGAGCTATTGTCTCCAGGCTCTCCATGAACAGACCTAGGTCGTGCTGGCCAAAGCGAGCCGTGTCCAGGGTATATGTGGTGGATATCGCACCATAGCTGGCGGGATCCATGAAGTTTACGTACTGTGTGCAAGTGTAGGTAGCCATGATGATGTTTCACAAATATTCAAGAGAAACTTTGATGTGTGTTTGCTTTGAAGGCTGCTGTGCAACTGTTGACACTGGACAAACGCCGATCGGTTTATATATCACACAGGTAGCTGCTCGAAGGCCGCACAGCCCACTGCCGGCCCACCCGCCCGTGTGTGAACAGGTAGGCGCGGCTTACCTCTGCGCGCCGCCCCCTTGCCCAAAAACCCTTGTGCATTTTTCTGGCTAAGTGCAAGCTGGGTAATTAGGCTGTGCCTGGGTTATTCCTTGATTGCTTTTTAATTTCGGCATTTCCAAAATTCTATAACGCAGTCGGGCACACGTGTTCGCCGCCTATGGCATAGAGGCCGGCGCTTTTATAGCCTCTCACACCAATTGCATTTGTCAGTTGGCACCTTTCGCATATTTCGAATTCATGCATTCGCAGGTCGCCATAAAACGAATGCAAATCGTGCCAGACACCTGGCCAACATCTGCTCCGGCACATAGAATAGCCGGTGCATAACTGAATACTTGCAGTTAAATCTAAATCAATATGTCGATTGGCAGCACAATTTGCACTTGTGCCTTAAGCCGACAGCAGCTGACAGAGGCACAGAACGCGGGCAAGGCAATAATAATTGCCCTCGCTTGGTTTCAATTTCATATACTAAATACATATATATTTAGTTTATTTTTATGCTTATTAATGCTGCAAGGATGTGCAACTTTCAAGGTAAATGCCACACCAACCCCTCGTTAACCCGATTAAAGCACGAAATTTAAATTGCATTGCAACCTTTCCGCAAGTGACAAGGTCAACTAATCTATAAATAATGCTGACAAGAGTTTACATTGGCAGCACTAAAAATTAAGGCAGCGAATCAGTTCATTAACAAGTGATAAGATTACCTGTTCTTATCATTTGTGCTCATAGAAAAGATAGCATATTGAAACATATATAGACTATTAGGTATTTACAGGCTTTGTGAGCCCTTTAATTAAGGTTGCTTATTCGATTTGCGAATCATTAAAAAACACAATAGTCGACGTCTTGGTTTGGAATGTAATTTAAATACAGAGTATATAACTTTAAGACTTAAAAATTTGAACAAAATTGGGATAAGCAATTGGACTGACATTGCGGCTGTCATTTTGAATATTTTCATTTAAAGCAGTTAGTTTAAATAGTTATTTCTAGCATTTAAAACCCTTTCGATTGAACAGCGTTAAGAATATGTAAGACTTTCGAGTTTTTCTAATATGATTTTCATAAAGTGTAGAGTCGCCTCGAAGTAAAGCCAGCCTTAACTATGAACTGAACAAGCGAGTTTGACTTATATCCACTTCATCTTAAGCTGGCGTTAGAGTTTTAAGCAAAAGATTAGCCGTACAAAAACAGAGATCAACAGATTATCTTTGAGTATACAAAGTATGGCTTAAGGCAAAGCTGGCTTAACTAAATCTACCTGTTGATTTCGGATCAAATTTCGGCTTAACTTTGTCTGTTCAGTTTAAGCACCGATAAAATGATCCGTAAAGTTGCAAAAGTGAAAACAGTACATTTTAATATATAAACTCTTTGCTGACATCAGTCAACATGTTTAAACTCATCTTAGCTCGTGGAAGTTTTGATGAATTACATAGAACAAAAGTTACTTGAGGGACACCAAAGTCACACGCTGAGTTCTGATAGATGAGTGTCGCATGAGCAGAATGGGTTTCCACATGGTCAGCCAAAATGGCCAAAATCAATGGAAGCCGAGTAGTGAGGAAATGGCTTCGAGCTCGTCTAGACGTCAGACAGACAGACGGGGACGCGACAAATTGAAGGGCGCGTCGTTGAGTAATTAAACTCATATATTTGTAACTTTTGGAACGTCTGCAAAATCTGTTGATGATTAAGTGCCTTTGTTTTGGCTGGGCAAGCAAATTAAGTTTTGCAGCTTGCAAATGTGCAGCTGGCAGCTGCCTCGAACTCAAGCGAGATTCATTTGAAAAGGCAGCAGATGAAATGCACTTGAGAGATGACAGAGATCTCTCAAGGTTGGAGGGGGCGACAGTGTGGGGACAACTGCGGGCATTTCTTGTAAAGCTGTTGCTGCTGAAAATCCATTGAACTTTCAATTAGGCACGTAGCTGCACAGCAGTGGAGGGAGTGAAGGCACTTAACCCATTGATGCCGCCGCTTTAAACGAGCTGCAAATTGTTTTCAGCCACTTAACAGCTTTAATTAATTGCCTTAAATTAATAAAGCCGAAGCCGCATTAATTTCGGCGATTTATAAACTGATTTAGAGTACAAACAAACTTACGTGTTAAGTGTTCGGATAAAAAAAGTTCTAAATATATACACATATATTTTGATACGTACCTGCAACAAAAGGAGATAGAAATAAGGCAAATTAGTTGAATTGTTTTTAGAATGCATCAAATTTATGTGCTAGCTACAGCGACTCGGACTGCACCCTACGGAAATATCAATTTACAAAAACATAAACGCCAATTGGCAAATGACAAGCCCAAGACGACAGACTACAAGCCACAGCCGGGCTGGGGAGATGTTCCAGCTTGGGCTGGGGGCAGGTCAAAGAACAGCACGGACAGTGCCGACATTCATCGAGTCGTTTGTCGTCGTCGTTGGAGTTGGGATTGGGGTTGGGGTCTGATGGAAGCGAAGAACAACCCAAACAAACAACCAAAACTTCAATTGCTTCACATTTGTTAAAGACAAAGCAAATCGTAGAGCGAACGACAGAGGCGTAGTGCTTAGGCCTGTCAAGCGGGGGCTGCTTTAGCAAGAGCCTACAATCGAAAGGGGGGAGAAATACTGAATTTGACGCTTAAACCCAATTTGTTTAAGTGTGTAGAAAGATAAAACTCTGCTGAGTGTTGATCTAATAGAATATTTAGAGCTGTGCACAGTCAAATTGTGTTAAGAGTAAGACAATTGAGAAAATATCTTGTTGGAGTTGAATTATGTACGTGATCAAGAGTCAATTTATGATGTATTTCATATGCATTAGCTATACAGTAATCGAATAAAAAAGAAAATTTCCAGTGCGATGCGAACAATGTATTTTTCTTGAAATTGTTTTTAGACCAATTATAAAGATATAGCGAATATCTTTAATATTTGTTAATTTTATTTATATATAGTTAATCTTAGCCTGAGTCAAGCATAAAGCCCACATTTTTAGCAACTTGCAGACCTAATATAAAGATTATCAAATATCCCAAATATTATTTATTTTTGTATTTATTTAGCTAATCTTAAGCTCAGTCAAGCACTGATCAAGCACTTCTTAAGAACCCATCATGGGCCTAGCAAGAATTACAGCTCTCTCCAACTCCAATGCTAAACGATAATAGGGTCAAAATAATAAATGCAGCAAATGAAAACAAAACGCGGTTGCGTGCCGATCTTCATTCGAGCGAGCTGGCGGCTATTTATAGGGCCCATTGTAATAACTCCATCGTCAGCGGAAAGTGATCCATGGACGGAGGAGTGGCCAAGGGGGGGGGGGGGGGGTCATTTAGAGTAGCGCGCGGTGGCGTGCCAGCATAAACTTCAAACAGATGTCAAGCCGCCGGTCGCGTAATTATTATTAATGTGCTGCTCCCTTCCAATTTCAGTTTCAATTCCAGACAATTTCCAAACCCAACCCAACCCAATTTCAGCCCAACAGTTTTCATGTGATCTCATCTAGCAAATATTCAAAGAGCTATGCGCCTCTGTTTTACATTAAAAATTATTGCCACAGATTTTTTACTTCATTCTTTCTCGTATGTTTGTATTTATTTTTTGAACGAGGCGTTTACTCGGTCCGCGGGTTGTTGAACCTTCGGCCAACAACATGTGGGGCGGTCTGCGATTTGCTGTGCTTTGCGTTTTCCCTCCCAAGTGCGTTCTCTGCAAATGAATGGCGTGCTTTGATAAATGGCACATGGCACCGTAGCCGCAGCCGTAGCCGGACCCGTACTTCCATACTACCACCCTGACCCGTAACCCCAGTCATAGCTTCTACTCGTCGCCTTATATGGCTTTCTTTTCCAACGCTAATTCATTGTCACCATTTGTGTTGTCCGACTTGAGCATCGCTTGGAGCTGTTACTGAATCGCAGCAAGTCTTTCCATTGATAAATTGCACTCGAAAACCCACGCACTCAATCAGTTGAGAACCTCTCTGATAGCTACGCTTAAATTGCAACAATTTCGCGCTTTGAGGGGGCGTTTAACCAAAACAAACAACAACAAATCATGAAAATTGCAATTTAATGCTGACAATTTTGATGGAATTTCAAATTGATAGAGCAACGAATGACGCGACATTTGCAAACTGTTTCAAGAAGATTAACTAAAAATGTATATGCAAATAATTTTTATAGCTTCAGTGTTGTCTATATTAAATCACATGAAAACTGGTCCAACGAGAAGACATGTTTGAAGCCTAACTGAAATGTTACAGACACCAAAGTCTTAAAAAATATGCCTTTGTTCGCCCTTCTTCGCGATTCTCACGACCTAAGACCTCTCTCTCTCTCTCTCTCTCTCTCTGAGCAGATAAGCGTGATACACGCTTGTTATTGTTTTCGCCTCTTACTATTCCGATTCTATTCCATCGTGTGAAACCTTTTTTCTAGCTGCTTTTATTTCCATTATCACTCACTCATTCATTCTCTGCGCAGAAATATATCGAAATCTGTACCTGAATTCATGAAAATCGCATAGAGAGGCGCAAATCACGAAACTATTCAGCCTGCCTAACGTGCATTAATTGCAAATGCAATAAGTAGTAAATATTATTTGTCATGATCGTAATATAAACCGCTTTTTCGACAGCGTGGATGTGCAAATTAAGTCAAATCTGGGAAAATTTTAATAAGCTTTAAATTTGATATAATTAAGCTGTGGTTATGGCGAATGGCTATCGCTTGTCTAACGCCTGTTTATGCAAGCGCCGCCCGCCACGCGGCATTTGCCACACAATTTTGTGTCGATAGCGGGCAAAAAACGCAGCTCGCAACGCAAATGAAAATGAATTGAGTTACGCGAGAGTTGTGCGCAAATGCAATTTGGCTTTTGTTTAATTAAATTTCGTATGGCTTTTGGGTTTTGTTAGTGGCGCTTTTGCTGGGCAACTAGCCAGCACTTAAAACCGATGTACAATTAACTTTAAAACAATGCAAATTGAAACCAAAGCGAAAAGGTGGCCAGCACAAAAATGCCCGGCATGCGGCAGCTTGGCAGACACTCGGTCAGTGGGAGTTCGTAGCACCTTAGCATTTGCGGGCCCAACAACAACAATGTAAATAGTAGAAGTCGCCGCAAATAGTATTTGTGATTTCTCATCCGAACTGGGCCAGTTGGGGCTGAGTCAGCGACGTCGAGGTGAAAAGTGCGTTTTGCATAATTTTCTGGCAACTTAAGCAATTGAATTTAATTGCCTAAGCACGGGCGTTAATTAAGCTAATTGCTGACATCAGCTAAGCCAGCCAGACAAATAGCATCGGGTGTGGGCTGAGAAATCTACAGAGCCTCAGACATATACATTCGCATATAGACAGTACATGTTGGATGATTTTTAATTATATGAAAGCGGTTTCTGGGCAGGTTTGGCTACAAACTCTTCTTATTAAATACCAAATGAAAGATATAGCACTTATATAGGCCTAAAATCTGCTTCGTGTGTATATCAGTATTTTGCAAAAACATATCGAAATTCGAGTGAATTAAAGACCCTTTTGAGCGACCCTCTCGCAAGTGTTCGAAAGCCAAAAGCGTTGCGTAAGTCTCTGAGTCAGTGATATCACATAACGCCGCAGACGCGACTGGAATTTCAATAAACGAGTTATATTACAAAAACACAGATCGTGTCGAAACTATATAGAAAATATACACACATGAGCACGACCCCTTTCAGTTGCCTCTCAAAAGTTGTTTACCAAGAAAACAAAGAGTCGAGCAGCAAATGCTAAGCGTTTTATAAATAAATATGCAATAATTTTTGCGCGCGTTTTACTTCTATATAAATAGCTATAACAACAAAAAATTGCCAGTTTTATGAACTATGCGAGCGTAATTCATTTGCACGAGTGCAAATATTTGATTATCATCAATCATGCAGATAGATGGAGAGAAATGCTGTGTGGGAGTACGAAGGAGGGCGGGTCTGATCACTTGGCTGGCCCATTATTTGTGAGCCTGACGTTGGAGCTATTACTGTCAGTTTTTTTTTTTTTTCATATCTGACAGCCTGTTCCGCTGCCCGAGCACCTTAATTTGCCCAGCAATGCGATACGATGCGTTGATAGATGATAGTCATGTATGACATACGCCAGAGCAGGCGCAGGCAAATCAATGTGAATTGAGTCTGGCTTGGCGTGTTATTTGGGCAACGGATGTATCTATTGACACAAAGCCAGAACTGTATATATAAAGTAATTTGCGCAATTGATAGCAGCGGCAGCTGCAACCAGTTTCGAAAAGCCATTGGGTCAATGCTGCGTATACGTAATATAGGCTACTAAGTAACTACATGAGTAACACTTGCTGCAAATGTGGGGCAGCAGAAATCATTTAATGACGAGGTCAGCGAGACTCTGTGCAACACATAAATCAGATTGTTTATTGATTGTTAGATAAGCGCACAAATCCACACAGCTTCGACGTGCGTGTGGATTATCAGGATGCATATATATAGACATCTTTCGGAACTCGTATATATAGAAATTTACATCTTGAAACCAAATTCATGTGTATCTGGGAAATGCGCTGCAGCCGATAAAAACAACAAAATTATTGCATTTAAGCTCTTTCCACTTATTTTCCACACCTTTCCCACCTTACTATGTGGAATTATACAAAAACACATCAGAATGCTTACTAGCTTAAGACTATTAATTAAATATATGAGTAATAACAAAAAAAAATATAATTAACACCGCAGTAATCAATTATTTAACGAACAAGTAATCTTTGTGCTATTAATAGAGAAGGAATAAAAATACAAAAGATCAAAAAGTCACGTAAATTCAGCAATACCCGGAAATTCTAGAGAAATAAGTGAAAACTCATGTTTAGTTTAATTGATCAACTCTCTCAACAGAGCGACATTGCGAGACGACCTGCATAAGTATACATATGTGGATTATATCTTCACAATCAACCACTAATGCCACGCCCAACGAACTCAAGTGAACCCCAAGGTTTGGTATTATGAAATGCAACCCTTTGAAAGCATAATTCTGGCAACAATTTAAGCATTTGTTCAAACTATGCCTGACTGCCCGAGGGGAGGGCAGAGGGAGCCCAGGTCACGGAACACCTGACTGACCAGCAGCAGCAGCAGCAGCAGCAACAGTCCAGAGCAGAGCAGAGTGTCTGTGGCCAGCCAACGGGAGGTCAGTGACACATGCGCCCCCGGTTTGGTCAGGACTTGATGGATTGACAAACTGTTGAGCCGGTTGCCCTGGCAGAGGCTAACACAAAAAAGAGTTTGTTATTGGCCGCCCGTTGCTATTGATTGCATGGAACGGCAACAACCCTGCGAGGCAGAAATTTAAAGAACTTTACCCCTTGTCAAGCTTGCACCGAAGGTGGCGTGAGTCGAGTCGAAAACCGAAAGCGGATGTGGGCGACAAAATCGTTTAAATTTCTACAAAAAAAAAAAATATATAGTTAACCGTGCTAAGCCAAGAGATACCCTGCAGTCAATAGAGTATGAGCTGCTGGCAGATACTCCTTCGTTGTTAATATGATTAAGAATTTACGAGATTTAATATGTCAAGTGCTCTAAACAAAGTGACTGTCAAAGTTGACAGCTAGATAAACTGCAAGACATATTTAACTGTGGTAAACTAAGAGATACCCTGCAGTTTATAATAAAGAGCAAAGAGCAGGAGTAGGAGATGCAGGCAGATACTGCTATATAGAATTCTATTTTATATGCCGTTAAACGATATTCAAACATGAATTTCTTTACAAGTGCCTGTCAAAGTTAACAGCTACATAAAGAGCTTGGCAAATGCAGTGTTTTCTAATGCTAATCTACCTTGCCAGTGCTTTTAGGCTTAGGGTAGATTCAGCTCTGACTATAATTATGAGCAGTTAGCTATCGTATATGGCATCCATAACTGCATCTGTGCATTTTATGCTTCCTGTTAAATGCAATTAGGCTGGCATGTCATGTAATTATGACATGGGCAAAAAGAACGCAAATGATGGGATAGACAGACAGACAGACAGACAGGCAGACAATTCACAGTCTGTCTGTCTGTCTACCTGTGGCATTCGAGCAAAAGGGCCATTGTCATGCCGCTCTCTAGAGGCTTTGACTTGATGACAGCAAAACAAATGGGCCTAGCTTTGATTATGGCCAGGCCCACAAATAGAAGCATATTCAAAAATTGGCCAGCTACCAAATTTGAAGTTCTGTCTGTTTCAACAGCCTGAACAAACGGCGCACGTGCCACGCATTTATCAAATACATTTCACGCCACGCTGAAGCCCTAGCTGATATGCCGTCCTACTCCTCGGCTAATGGGCGACCCTGACTATCTAAATATTATGCACACACATGTCCGTAACCTCCATATACAAATAATTTACATTTTATTTCAGTTCACTTAATGAATCAGCTGCGCGCTGCGCCGCATTCCCCTCGAGGAGCAGCAATCTGCAAGCCGTAATCGCATAGAGTGTGCCACACAAGCTGACCTTTTAGAAGCCCACCAGGGAGCAGGAAGCGGGACGCAGGGCCAGGGACACTCTGGAGGTGCGGGAGACGCAGCCGAAGGCAAGCCAGCAAATGTCATTTCCATTTGCATGTGTCGCTGAAAATAAACCCCGAAGGAAATGCTGGCAAAGTATATGCAATTGTATAAGCAGCAAGAAGAGGGTATTCCAAACGATCGAGCATATGCGAACCAGAATGCCCTTACCAATTGTTTGAGAGCATAAGAAGATATTTAAGGACAACAATAAAGGGAGAAAGCAAAAGGAGCAGAGTTAGAATAAAATATAATTTATAAAATTGAACTGTCCCTCGAAATAAAGATTACAGAAATATCTTTCATTGACTTTGCTTTCAGTAACAATTTAAAGTGCAAAGGTCAAAGACCTAAAGTGACTTTAAATATTATATTTCAATCTTTTTTCACAGCTTTTTGATGGATCGTTTGTCGTGCGTGTGGCACATTTTCACGACAAACCCATTCATTGATAAGAAATGCCCTCAGGCAAAGGAAGGGCAAACCAAATGCCAAATGCTACTGCAACTAAAGAGAGAGAGAGAGAGAGGGAGAGAGGGAGAACTATGGCTATGCATAAATTGGTATGTGCTTGCATATATTTTACATAACTATCGAGATCTCTGGTTCTCCGGCGGATTACTTCTCCCAACATGTGGCACATCGGGGAAGGTAAACAAAAGTGCGGCAATATTTTCACCGAAAGATGCGGCACATTAAAATGTGATTTATATGAAAATGCCAGGCAACAACAGCAGCAACAACAACAACAACAACACGATGGCAAAGTGTGCGACTATTTTTGGAATGCAATCGAGTTGACGGGCTGCGAGGGGAAAACTCACAGAGCCGCATCAGCGGAAAAGGAAGTGCGCGTTATTTGTTTGTACCTTTGTTGTTGTTCTTCTTGTTGTTGTTGTTGTTGCCTTTTTTTGAGGGTGTTCGATTTGAACTATGCGCCGCCTGCTGTTCATGCAGCTCAGTTCAAGGCAGGTGTGTATTTTTGAGAGGGCAGGGGGATAGGCAGCAGCTGACACTGTTGTGTTGTGTGCTAAGTGTGTGTGTGTGTGTGTGTGTGTGTGTGTGCGTGTGTGTTTTCCAATCAGCATTGGGCCCAGTTTTGCTAGCTTTGAACGTCGGCTGTTAGCTTAATTTGTTTGCCATGGGCCCACACACACACACACACACACACACATCGTCGCTGTTAACCCAGTTCGAAGCTTGTTTTTTTTTTTAAGCCCAATTCAAATGTGCAGCCTTTTGGCTGTTTGTCTGCGAATGTTATGCGTGGGCTTAAGAACAACTCGAGATAGATAAAAGATGAACAAAAGATGGTGCAAAATTCTTTGAAGTGGACACTTAAAACTTTGCTACTGTTTTGCACAGCATTGATCCCGGAGCAAGTTCAGAGACCTCTGTGGAATAATAAACAATGCTGGTTCTGTAGTTGAACAATAACTGAATAATCAACTCAGTTTTAATTCGAAATGACTTTGAGACTTGGGCGTGATGTCATTGTGTGAGAACGCTTGTAGGCATTTCAAAAATGTTTGCCTAATTAAAAGTTATTCCAACAAGCGAGAGGCATGCATACTATATACATATAGACACATTTGTATGAGAAGCCTTAAAGTCTATCGCTGGAACTCAAAAATGTAGCCAGCTTTGTTCTCTTACACTTGGCTGACTCTTTGGAGCTCTTTAAAGGCCACTAGACGACGCATCCTTTGCCGTGCTGACTTGAGCGCTGGGCCTTACTCGCAATAAAGTCCTTTAACCTTTTGCTCGAGTTCTTGCACCATTTTATTGTGAGGATGCGACACTTTATGCAACTTCCGCATATCTTGACGGAACTTCGTGCTTCGCAGCGCTTTTGTTATGCAGCACATATTTCTAACAGAGCTGGCTTAACTTTTAGCTTTAAATACAACAGCTATGGTCTATATATGATAGACAACAATTGGCATGTTCTCTCGTGATGCCCTTTAGATGCAACATATATGCATATAGATAAGTTGGCCAGCGAATGGATCAAAGCAACAACAACAGCGTCAACAACTGACATGAATCATGTGAGTAGCTGTGTGCGAGTTCTTTGTGAGTTGTCGGCGTGGAAGTAAACACAGCTCGCCCATACGAATAATTTATCATAATTGCGTATTATAGACAAATGCCTAAAAATAGTCGAACAACATATATACGTACATATATGGACGATCGGACTAGCCACTTGGCATTTGTTGAACAATAAGCAAAATGTTGATAATAAACAAAAACAAGCTGCAGGCAGCTTAAAATTCCGGCATATACAAAACTCGAAATATTAAACATACATATTTTATTTATTTGTTTTTGGGTTATTCAGATTTTGATGGCATGTGCAAAATGTTTCTCACATTTCGTCTGTCATTATTTTTAGATTGCAAGTTCATTTCGCAAAATATAGAGTGCAAATATTATTATTATTATTTTAGCTACTTTTCTTGGCTGTAAAAATTAACAGATCGTGAAAAGTTGCAACAAACTGCGTAAAATCGTTGAAAACTATTTGCTGAGTTAATCAAAGAAAAACACGAAATGCTGCTCTAGTTGTGCATGCCCGACTAGTGTATACTCTGCCACTTCTTTTATCGATAGCTGCAAAATGAAAGATACTCGATTTCTTTATACTCTTCTAGAAGCTACATGCCAAATTTTTTGAATGTAGCTTCGAAAACCTAAGAGATTTGCTCGAAAATCCGAATTTCGATAACGATTTATATCGATTACATAGAGCTGAAAGTCATCGATTAAAGGAGTAAGGTTTAGCTCATAAAGGTTCTGAGATACTTGGTTAGATCGACTCCTGCTCCTGCCTGTTACATACCTTAGCTCAACAACATGATACCCTTTTTGACACATATTCAATGGGTATCTATACATACATATATGTATGTGTAAGCCCGATGAGTCAAAGAAAGTGAACGGCATAAATCAGACAAGTGTCAGCTGACGTGCTTGAAAGTGGATCATATTTTGGGCCAAGTCGTAAATCGATATGACATTTGGGGTATATCATTAAATGCGAGTACGCAAAAAATTTGTTTAAATTTTATTCTGTATATTGTTTGCAGTTTAATTCGCGTATGCTGTTCAAATTTATGGCAGACACTCGAGGTGTGAATGGAATGGCCAAAAGCGAAGCAAACATAGATTAGATATAAGGCTAAGACGAAAAAAAAAAGTGAGAGATAAATATAGATAAACTGAGGCAGCTCTGAACTATATAAACAATTAAATTTTGTATAGAATATATAGATATATAAATATATATAGAAATATATAGTATATAGAACATATACATATACATGTGGATGCGCTCAAAAATTGTTCAAAACAAAAGCTATTATTATGAAAAACTAAAATACATTATTTTACATTATTTCTATTATAAACAAAACTCAATTTGTTTAATTTGGTAACAGAGTACGTTAAATTTATGATGATATATGAGCCAGGCCCAATTGAATTAGCGCACGACATGAGTGTAATTAAAATAAGAGTCTCATCAATTAGCTGCAACTAATTTCCAGCAATTGTTGTTTAAGTTCAGCTGCACCCAGGGAACAACCCACACACACACACACACACTCACACACTGAGAAAAATCGCCCACACACTTCCCATACAAGAACAATGACAGGCGAATCGATTTGCGTTTATCAATTGAGGGCGAAAAAAAAAGGTGCGAAATGAAAAATAAAGTTTTGTTTGTCTGGTTTTTGAGTTTCTCAATTTCATGTGTTTACGCAAAAATGAAAATTACACGCTGCGAAAAAAATTGGAAGCGAAATTAAACGCGTGTGAAAAATAAATTGTGGCCAGCAAGTAGCATAAACAACATGAAATACTTGAAACGCAAATGAGATGAAGAATAAATAAACTCAAATTAATTAAAATTTCCTGCCCAATTGCGCACTTTCGCCTTGGGCACTGTGCACACTGCGCGGGAGGCGACTGTATCATTTCGAGGCAGACAAATACCGTTTTAATTTGAATAAATTACAACGTTTAAGAGACAACAAAAAATGCTTAAGCTATGAGCTCAGCCAGGCTTCAAATGTTTAAGTATTTTAATTACTCAAAAAAAATTTTTTTTGCAATTGCAAAGTTTGTCGACTATTTCAAAAGAAAGCGGTTTATTTTTTCTGCAAATATTTCAATTGGACTTTTTCCGCAGCAAGTTGCATTTCTTGTCTGTTTTTGTCACGTTTGTGTTTTTACATTTTAGGCAAAAGGTGTGTGTGCGTGTTTGCGCAGGTGCGAGCGAGATGGCTGCTAATGATAGACATGCAGTCGCTGACAAAGTGCGACAAATATGGCAAGCAAAAAAAACAATACAAGTGTAACTACAGATAAGTGTCGATATGGGTAAAGGAAATAGGTAGAAAAGGCGAAAAGATCAAACAACAATTGTTAAGAGTTGGCTGCAAGCAAAGAGATTTATTAGCAAGAGTGGCAAATTAAGAGAGCAACATTGTTGTAGCCGCAAGAGCGCGCGCTTACAGCAACAGGCAGCTTATGTAATTAAGGCAGTGTGCTACAGTTAACAGCAATGTTTGCCGCAGCATTGATCATGTAACATGAACAGAGAGCGAAAATGTTATTACAAGAGACGTTCTGTGGCAAACAAAAGAGAGCCAAGAGCGCGCGATCTGCTCGCTCCGTTTGGCAGCCAGCCAAGCGCCTTGTGCGATGTTTTTATTTGGTATGTTTTGTTTGTGCGTGCGCATTGTTTTTACCTTCGCCTTTGCCTTCAACATATGTAGACCGAGCGCCGACTGAGAATGTTAACAACAAATATTTGATGAAATTCAAGTCTAACAATTGAAGCCCGTTTGATAAGGAGTGAACGGGGGCTACTATGTGTATAGTTGTAGTTGTATGTTTGTGTTCTTGTAGTTTCTTTTAATTCATTTCATTTTTTTTTACTATTATCAGGCGACAAGAAAATACACGCAAAGATAAGCAAATATACACAAAAAGACGCAGAACTTGAAGAAGGTAATAAACAAGCAAAGTGACCAAAATGTAAATATGTATATAAATCTGGCACGCTTTTCTGTTCTGTGGGGATTAACAGAAAGCTTTCTTTACTGCACTCGTCTGTTATCAGGCTGTTGTTTACATTACAAGACAACGACAATAAATACAAATTTTAATTAAAGTATTTTTTAATTTGTATGCTTTGGAGCAGCATATTTTGGTTTTATGCTTTCTTTTTTGAGCAATTATTTTTCATTATTATTCCACATGACAACTGCGGCAACTAACACAACAACAAAGGCGACACACATTCATACATATTTCCGCAAGAGTTAACAAATACAACAACAACTACACACATATAGCTAGATTTTAGCGGAAACTCGAGGCGAAAGTTTTAGCTCTAGCCAAAACGTGGGAGTTGAGAATGAGAAACATAAGAAAAACGCCAAGAAAAAGGGCGCAGCTCAATTGCTTCCAAAAAAAAAAGGAAGACTGAAAAAACGGTAGCCTGAATACTATAAAAAATACGATAAATATATATACAACAATTTTATCATATATATTTCTTAAGAAATGCTCAAAAAACTGAGAATACGTTTTAGTTTTTGCAAATGACAATTTTCATTCAAGAACTAACGCATTGTACGTTTTATTGGACGGCACTGTATACAGTCATATACACATGTATATGTAAACATTTCCGAAACTCATCTGACTTGTATTATACGAGTTGATGCTGCATTTTTAGCGTAGGATATTGAGTCATCTGATGAATTATTTAAAATTTATTCTATTTATATAAGTTTATATTGTGGTCTGAGTTAAAGCAGAAATTCACAAATTTTCCAAGCATGAAAACTTGGAAAACATTAAAGGCGCGTAAGAATTGGATAGAATTATAAAATTTATAGATAAATATTGTAAGCATATATTGCAATTGACATAATCGCAAGTTTCTTCGGCTGCGCAATCAAGATAATAAATAATTGTTGGTTCATAACTTTTATCGAATCGTTACAAAATCAATAAACCCGTTTTTTTTTTAATTTATATATTTATTACTTATCGTATTCACAAATGGCGAAAACCCTAATGGGCAATAAATATTTTTTTAACACTTGCATCTCAAATAAACTGCACACTGCTAAGCAACATCCGTGCATTTGCTGCATTAGACTGTACACTGGCTTCAGAAATAAAGTGTACACCGTGCTGCTGCACACACTGGCGTCCAAATTGAAACCAAATTCAACGAAGCGAAAAATGTTAAACAAATCTCATCAGCTAATGAACTAAAATAACTGTGCAAACTTTTGGGTCAACAATATTACTTTGTCCATTTGAGTCAGCCTCGAGACTCGATTAACATAATGAGAAAAAAAAAATGTAACAAGGCTGAAAGCCGCAAAAACAAAGCAAGCACAAGACAAAAAGGGGGCGTGTCCGAAGTGGCGGCACTTCATTACACAAATTATACAACCTAAGGTCAAGTGGTCATTGTCTCGGTGAAAGACGACATTAAATTGCTCGAAATTTGAAGGAGAGAAGGAAATTACAACAGCAACAATGCAGGCAAAGGCATTGATTTATGAGTGAGGCCCAAGGATTTTAAAGGGGATACACACACACACACACACACACACACACACACACACACACACAACACACACACACACACACACACACACACATGCACATAATACACTTAAATATCGAATAAATCATAAAACGCGACAAAACAACAAAAAACTCAACTCAACGCGTTTTAAAGCGCGTCCATGCGCCAAGCAGATTAGCGTGCGAATTGTGGGTGAGAAGGATACGAATAATGTAAATGTTAATGCGGCACGCATTAAACAGAGTGTTAAACGGTGTTAGCAGTAGACGGATTTGGCAGACGAAAAGCGCACCAAAGCAAACGCGTAAAAGAACAAAAAATGACACACAAATGTCTGTTACGAGCGAATGAGTTTGACACAAGGGAAGGGGGCTGTGCAGAAATGGGAGTGTCACAAGAGTGCCAACGGGGAGGTGGTGTTGGGGGTGCCAGTCGAAATCAATTAACAGCCATAAGGAAGATCAAAGCTGCGCTCAAGTGAAAATGTAAGAACTGGAGCGTGCGAGCGAGAGACCAGATGAGTACAGTTACTGAGAGCGAAATGAATGGAAGTCATGTCGTATGCATAATTTGCGCATTGGATACAAATAATACAAAAGCGTAAGAGAAGAAAATATGGGAGCATAAAAACGGGAATCAACGAAACTGGAATGCCCTCATAAATTAACTACTACCAAACACTTAAATAAATAAATTAAACTTATTTTAAATTTAATAAAAATCTCAAAAAAAAAGTGTAGTTCATATTTTAAAAAAGTGATGATTTACGCCAAACTGTGCCACATAACGAATTGACCCTGTTCTTGTTTTGGCAGCGACTCAGCCCATAAAGAGGGGTTGATGACGTTGCCCGAGACAAAAGCCATAAAAACTATGTGTATGTAGTTTCTGGCAGCCACAACCCCAACTGGGCTCAGGGCTAGTGTAAGCATATATACAGTGAAAGCTCTTTTGAGTGGACCACGCTTAAAAGACGTCTAGGAATCAACAGAAGAAAAAAAAAAAACAAACACAGAAAACCAAAAATTCACACATAAATATTGAAATAGATCTTTGATCTTTACTTTGAAGAACTGAAATAACTTGTTCGTCTAAAGGTGACATTCACCTAAGTCGAGTTCTCACTGTACACGCGCTTTACTGTTATGTTAACATATGGATTTCGGTTGGTACTCACCAAAACATTCTTTTGATTCTCTTTGTCCAGCAGAAATTCCATGCTTTTGTGTGGCCTACGAACTGAGGCGATTTGGACGCCGCCCGCCTGTGTTGATGGCTTGATGCGTTGATTGTTTCCATCGAGACGCTCATCATCGTCGTCATCGTCGTCGTCGTCATCATCCCGGACATCGTAGGCGGCGCTGGTCACATTCAAACGCTTGACCAGATACCGTTTGTGCAGCGGATTGCAGGTGATGTCCATAAGGGAGCGCGTCTTGCCCGTGATAATCGTTTCGTGTGTGTCCAAATTGGTCTCGATGAGGCCCATTTTTCCAGACCCGCCATCGCCATCGGTGGTATCCAGCATCGGGGAGACAGCCACCGGCACGGCTGTTACCATGGTTAGCGGACGCGACGGCAAGCCGGCGCCCAGCTGATTGAACATTTGCGTCTTTTGCGCGACAGAGGCGCGCGACGGCGATTCGGTGGCTCGAGCCATTTCCGTTTCCGTTAGCGACATTTCGTGACGCTGGCCCGTTGTCAACTGTTGGGCAAAGGCCGCATATTGTTGCCGTTCGGCGGCCAAGAGAGCATCGCTAGCATGGGCAGCACCTAAGGAGCCATTGGCAGCACTGACCGCATACGGCGCATGCGCTTGCCGTGGCGGCAACTTCGGCAACGGGGGTTTACCTGTCACCAGCTTTTGCAGTGTCGATGTTTTTGGCAGCTCCAGCTCGACTGCTGCTGTTGCTGCTGCTGCTGTCGCCTGGCGACTGTGAACGCTGGCGGTGCTCGCTTCGGAGGCGTTGCTGTCATCTAGCGTGCTGCGCGGCGGCTTGAGGGGTATGTAAATGAAATCCTGGCTTTTGCCGTTGCTTTGCGTTGCTTGCTTGAGCGGCTGTTGCTGCTGCTGCTGCTGCTGCTGCAGCTGCGGTTGCTGTTGCTGTTGCTGCTGCTTCTTCTTGCGGCGCAGCGAGAAGCGCAGGCCATGCGCAAAGCGCGACAGAAAACTCTTTGAGCTGGGATGCTTCTCGTCCGTTTTGTTGGCGCGCTGCTTTAGCGGCGACTCATTGTTATTGGCGCTGGTTATGTGCGCCGTGGGCTGGACTGACGTTGATTTGGACGACATGTTCTTGTCGACGTTGTCGTGGTCGTAACGCTGCAGCAGCTGCTGCGAGGCGTAGAGTATGTGATGTGCGCGGTTTGTGGGCGGTTCGCTTAGTATGGGCAAATGCAGGCTTAGGGGGCGTGTGTGTAACGGCACTGTGTGAACTGGTGAACTGGCGATCGCGTACGATGAGCTCGCGTCGACGCTCGTTTCAAGACTGACAGCCGAGGCAGCAGCAGCGACGCTTGAAACGGGCTGCAGCAGCAGCGGCGGCGGCAGCGGCGGCGATGTTTTTTGTTGTTGCGTTTCCATGCTGACACCAGCGGCGATGTTTTCGTTGTTTTCATCGCTCTCGCTGCTCTGGTCATCGATCACGCTCTCACGCTCGCGTTCGCTCTCTTGCGCTCTTTGCTGTTGATGTGGCTCTTGTTGCTCTTGTTGCGGCGCTCTTAGCTGTTGCTCTTCATTGTAGCGCGCTGCTATGTACTCGTTCTCTTTGGTGTTATAAATAACAGTGGCATCGTTGTTATCCAACAGTTCCTCTTCTTCTCCATCATCATCATCATCATCATCATCATCAGCATCATCATTGTGCTCCTCATCGCTGCTCGCCTGCTCGTGCTCCTCTTGCGGCTCCTCCGACGATTGCTCCTGCCAGCAATACTTACTCACCACTGGACAGAAACTCACCTCCTTGCTGAATGAATTACGCGAGCCCGCCGGCAACAGTATGCCCAAGGGCTTTGGCTGTGTCGGTGTCTGCGGCAGCTGATGCATCGAATTGTGCGCACTGCTCACATATATATCATCCTCCGGCTCCTGGCCGCCATCGAAGGCCGATAGATTGGGCGTACTGCTGACCAGGCTGCGCTGCTTGGCCGTTGAGCTCTGGAAGCGCCGCTTGGGCAGCACCCGATTGGGCGGCGGCGGTGCCGGATTCCTCTTGGGCAGCTCAAAATTGCACTGCTCCAGCGACTGGGCATAGGAGGTGCGCAAATTGGTCGGATCCTGATCGAAAGTCTTGCCAAAGCTGCTGAAACTGATGACAGTCGCCGCGGGCACGGTGGATGCAGTAGAAACTGGCGATGTTGGCTCCTGCTCCGCTGTCTGCCGCTTTTGGCGAGCCGGCGGCTTACGTATGGTTAGCTGGACATGCTGCACTTGTGGAGGCGCCTCCTCCTGCTCCGGCGCCGGTTCCTGCTCGACGGTCTTGTCGTTCAATATGGATGCATTTTTGTCATAGATTTGGCTCAGCTCGTCCAGCAGAAAGTTGCCCTTGCATATGAGCTGGTCGTAATCCTCGCCAGAAACGACACGTTTACGTTTGTCCATGTCGAAAGAGCTGCGCTTGCAATTATCACTGCGATCCGCGTAGTCGAGTAGCGTGAGGTTTTGATAGCTAGCGTTTAGGTAGCCTGCTCCGGCGCCTGCGCCCTTTCCCGCTTCCGTTCCTGTTCTTGCACTGAAGCCGCAACGTTCGTTCCAGCTGCAGCTGCGTCGCATGCGCGGCAAGCTGCTGCAATCAAAATTGTCCAAATCCTCGCTAGAGCTGTGCCCGTCCTCGCTGCTCTGGCAATTCCTCTGCTGCTGCTGGCGACGTGTTCGCCTCCGTCTGCCCAGCTGCTGCAGCTCGTTGGGCACGCTGCCGGCTAAGGCTGTCGCTGTGCTGATTCGTGACAGCACGGGCGAGCACTCGGCGGATGTGGTGGAGGAGGCGGAGGAGGAGGCGCTGCTGCTGCTGCTGCTGCTGCTGCTGCTCTTGTTGTTGGCCAGGCCGTAGCTGTTGTTGTCCGTTAGAAATTTGGGCGACGAACCTCGCGGCTCGCGTATGTCGGGCAAACTGTTGCGCAGCCAAGTGAACGAGGCGGCGGACGATGTTGACGACAACGACGTCGGCGACGACGTTGCGGATGCCGCTGATCCGCTGGGCGATGGCGAAGACGACGTGGATGGCGAGCGTGCGCCTCTCTCGCAGCTATTTATAGACGATGCCGGAGAGCCGAGAGATGACTGCGACGCTGACTGCGTCTCGTTTGTCTGCTGCTCTATTTTTGTCTGACACAAATCATTGGAGTTTTTGGAATGTGCGCCTGTCGCTGCCCCTGCCCCAGCCCCTGCGCCAGCCACTGCCATTGCCCCTACCACTGACGCTGGCTCCTGTTCCAGCAGCTCCTCCATCTCCTCCTCTTCGCAGAGCTTGTCGAAATTCTTTGGTATGCTCTTGGATTTGGCGCGTCGCAATGTGCTCGGCTCACAGTAGCCCGAATCCTCAGACAAATTCTCCGCCGAATTGAGCGGCAGGCGTCGGGCACTGCCCGCATCTTGTTTACCCGGACAGGCGCTGAGCATGCTGTGTCCGCTGCTATCGCTGCTGGACGTGCTGCTCGACTCCGAATCCGATTTGAGTTCCGCCTGATGCAGGCTCTTGCAGGCACCGAACAGTTCGCGCTGCTGCTCCTCCAGGTCCAGCTTGTGCAGCTCGTAGTAGGTCTGATGCAGACGTCCGTCGCTCGACTCGTAGCGCTTCAGCAGCGACGTGGCCGAGCCGCGCCGGCTGTCCGGATTACTGTGGCTACCGCCGCTGGCGCCGCCGCTGCTGCTGCCGCCGCTGCTGCTGGCCACCGTCTCGCAGCTGAACAGCGAGGGCGAGCTGTTGCCCAGGCTGTTCATGCTCTGGTGCTGTTCCTGCAGCGTCAGCTGGCGCTCCAGCGACTCGAACTGCACCAGCGAGGAGCTGCGCGATAGCGAATGATACGAATCGTTGTCCGAGTAGAAATCCTCAAAGTTGCCGCCACGCCGGCAGCTGCCCGTGCTGTTGCGCTGGCCCTGGCTGCCGTAGCTGTCCCGGGCGCACGCCTCCAGCGCCAGGAAGCGCTCCAAGCTGTTGTGCGCCTCGGCATCGTAGCGCGGCGGCGGCGGGCGACGCAGCTGCACCATATCCTCCAGACTGTGCAGCAGCTGCTGCTGCTGCAGCTCCTCCTGTGAGCGGCGCGCGCGCTTCGGCGGACAGGCAAAGTCACGTTCCGATATGGCGTCGATATCTGCCGCAACAAATGAAACACTTTTATTTGGAGTTCTACGTGTATTCATGCCGCACTCACCCTTGTTAATTTCGACTCTTATGACCGAGCCTGTCTCGGACTCAGCGGAGCTCCAGAAGCCGCCGCCGCAGCTGCTGCTGCCGCGATGCTCGTAGCCGTTCCAGCTATTTTGCGCATGCTCCTCATCCTCGGAGGTCTCCTCCATGATGGGCTCCAGCATTTGGCGCGAACTGGACAGGTAAATGCCATCTGCAAACAGAGTGAAAGTGCATTGTTATTATTATTATTCGAATTATTGTTTATATAATTTTATTATTTGGATTTATTATTATTTGCGCACTTTGCAGCCACTTGCGCATCTCCTCAAGCACCGTCTCCAGCTGTGCCTGCAGCTAAACTGAAGCGCGCAACGCGACAATCTGCACAGAGACACAGTCACTCGGGCCTTCATTCACAGCAACTGCAACGGCATCTGCAACTGCAACTGCAACTGCTGCTGTGATCTTATCGTGAGGGCTCCGGCTGCCTGTCCGTTGCATGATTCATGCCGCTTAATTATGCAATTTATTAATAAAGTGTCGCCGCATTGGTTGGCCAAACTAACCAAGCTGACCAACCGAGAGAGACTTTAGCCCAACAACATCAGCCAGCTGCAAGTGCAGAGGTTAGTTGAATCAATTAACTTGTAACTAATGCAACTAATTCGAACCCAAAGTCCTGTTACTTTACGTTTTGTGGCAAAATGTTTTGTGCATTATAGCAGACATCTCCGATCGAATAAAGCACATGCTTATTTATTCTTGGGTAGTATCAACAGCTGAGTTGTCAGCTGTTCCAGGCAAGTGATTTAAATTTGGAGTGCACAAAAGTAGAGCTGTCTTTTTCTTTTCGAGTATTACGAACAATTCAAGCATATATGAATTAGTAGTTGATTGATTTTTTTTGAGTATCTACAATAAAAGCCTTAAAATCAGCATGAATGAATGTATCAACTGATTATAATATAAGGCACTTGAAGCTAGTGTCATCCGACCATAATAAAAGAAAGCGCATAACTGGCAAAAAATTAAAATAAATGATCCATGGTCTTAAAGTTTATCTTTGATTTTCTGTAAGCACTGGCAAAAAAAAACGAAGAAATTGCTTCAAGGCCTTAAAGCTTGTCTCTCAGATTCATCTTAAGCAAAATTCATCTTGTGCTAAACTTTAGGCTGATCTCATTGGAGCATAGAAAAGGAAAACTGTTAATGTTTACAGTTTCTACGCTACACAAACTTCTAAAATCAACATAGAGCTTTTATTTAAATATTAAAGCTTAAGCACCTTCAAGCTTTTGTCTAGCACTCTAGCCTTCTACTTCTCGTTTAAGTAATTGCTTCAGCTTATGAAAATTTAATTTTTGAAACGTTTTTTCGATAATTCTCAACGAGCTTCTGTTGAAATATGTTAAAAAGCTCCTGAAAGCTGTTGCCTTAAGTTTATGTACAAAATGTTAGCTTTTTTCCTGGCACTCGCGACTTCGACTTATCTTTAAAGTAATTTTTTTCAGCTCGTGTCATTCAATTGTTATAGAAAAAAAATGGAAATTGAATTTATGGAAAGTTTGTCGCGGCCGCAAGGCTCATTGATTAGGACGCCATCTATTATTGCTTTTGATTATAAAATTTGTTGATTCAATTCTTACTTAGATAATCATTTTTGGGCATACTTGATGCATGATTTGAAATTCACAAAAGTAGTTAACTTTCATTTTTATACTGGATAATACCATCAAATTTAATTTTAACACTCACCTTGCTGTTCAAATGCGCCTAAATTCCAATTAATGGGCGTGTTTAGATAACCCGCCAGATCCAAGTGTTCCATGTTGAATGTGGCAAGTTTTTCAGCAAATTGTTTTGGTTTTTTTTTTTAGGATGCACTTTTTTCTTCTTGTACAGCTTTGACTACTGCTAAATACTTAAAAGTAATGTATTTATATCGTTGTTGCAATGCTTAGTCTCCAAGTATCACATCGGTTCGTTTCTGATTCTTCAGGTTCTCCTCATTGAATGCAACTGGGGCAAATAGCACCAATTATTTCCATTTGCCTTATCGCAAGTATTTTGAGTTTTTGTGCAATTCGGCGGCAGCATTCGGTACAGACTTTTGTTGTATTTTCGATAAGCGAAAACGATATCTGTAAGCAAAAAAAAAAACAAAAACAAAAGAAAAACAATACCAAAAAAAAAAACGTTAGTACAAATTGGTGATAAGAGCGGAATCATATGTCCATATAACAGGCTGTGAGCGCGTATTTACGCTGCATTTCAAATTGCAAATTTTAGAGGGAAAACAGCAGCAACAGTTCTTTATAATGCCATCGAACTTTTTTAGTACATTTTAGCACAGGCACAATTAAGCGTATACCTTTGGAAATCGTGCAACTCAAGCCTAATTAAATATTTAAAATATTTTTTAATCACAATTTTTGCATTTTAACTTGTAGAAGCAGCAGCTTTTTAAGCTTCCCGTAAGCTATCTTTGCTCTGGCCGTGACAGGAGCGCATTAGGATCTTTTAGAACATCATGTAAGTCATGTAGCGCATCTAGATCTTTTAGAACATTATATAAATCGTGCTGCTTTTCAAATAGTTGATTACGTTTTCAACATTTTAACTAGCAGAAGCAACGGTAATTAAAGATTTGCGCGAAATTACTGTTGGCAAGAATTTTTAGAACATTATAAAAATCGTGCAGCTTAAGTCTAATTATATATTTAAGTACATGTTCAGCATTTTTAATATTAGAAGCAACGAATAAAGAAGATTACAGCAAATTTCAATTGGAAGCGCATTTAGATCTTTTAGAACAATCAACAAATTTAGTACTCATGATCCGCACACAATTTAGTCAATATACAGCACATGTGCTAATCTAATGTAGAAAACAGCAGCTAGAGTTAAATAGTTTAGCACCAATAAATATATGTGTTAGATCGGCGTGTTTATTGACTTGTGCTGACTTTTATAGTTTTATAGAATCATAATACAGCTAAAAGTCAGCTTATATAAAATCTATAGCTCAGTAATCAAATAGAAAACAGCAGCTAAGGTTCAGTCTAACATTTTAGCACGCTTTTAGCACAGATTATTGTACAAGCATCTGATAGCTAGTACTAGAAACTGCTGCCCCTTAATGATTATTGAGGCGGGGGCGACTTTAATTGCTCCAGCCGAATGCTAATAAGCATTTCTGTATGCCTCACACATGGCAAATGTGTGTAAAAATATATATTTCGAAATAGTTGCCCGTCAAAATGCAGTGCACCGTGGGTGATCGCCAATTGAGTCGAGTCGCAAGTTGTTTGCCTGCATTTCCAGTTGCATTATATGCATAAATATAGAGTACACTTAATATGTACACAGTATTATTTACAATTTAAAGATTTTGTTTAAAGCATTCGCCACAACACGCTGGATTGCACAAAACAAGCGATAACCCAATTCGCCGCCTGCACTTTTCAATGCCATTAGGGGCGAGGGCAGTTTGTATTTAGGTTTCAGTCGATCGATCCAACTTATATATAAACAGGGAAAATTTTTTTGCTCAAACGTCATTGGGAGGCGTTCGACCTGTTGTTTATTTCGCAATCCGTGCTATGTAAACTCAAGTTATTTATAAATTGAATTGGAAATACATATTGCACAATACACATGGTACGCATGAAAATTTACAAAGGAAATTTGGGCGAAATAATCAACTGAAAGTAAGCAATTCAATTGAATGCGAACTGCCAGCGATATGTCAGGCCAATACCGGCTAAACAGAAAGTGATTGGTTCCTTTTCTAAAATATCATGAATAGATTGATTACATCCATCTTACGGAAATTGGCTCAGTGTCAATTGATTTTATAAATAGAAATTGTTTAAATAAATCAAGCCAGAACCTTTCCAAATAAATATTCATTAAAAATTCCAGCACTTTTTGGTCGCGAACAAAACTTTTTCAGTATAATAAATAAAATTGAAGGCATTTGGCATTTAGACCAATTTAGTACATATTTAGAGCAACCAAACATATTTTTAGATACCATGTCATGGGTTAAGTACATCTCGCAACAGAAAGAGCTTTAAAAATAGACCAATTTACGTTTTAGTACATCTGTAATAATGATCACAGCAGCTGAACTAAATTATTATTTGTTTTTAGAACACATTATCTTACGTTATTTCAGCTATTTTCGCTTTCATCTGACTTCCTCTGTACGTGAAAGCCGAAAAGAGCTGTCATAACCGACATGCACATGCAACAAATCGTGTCCAATTAATCACCTCAATATTCAAAAAGATTGACAGCCAGCAGAGAGACGAAAGAAAAAAGAACACATGTAGCGGGGCTAAGATCCTAAGACTATGACATCAATTTTGTATCTTTGGCTTATCGCAGACAATATATAAAACGAAAATTTGAAGGTTGATTTCATGTTTAGAAAAAACGTTGATTAATGTTGATTAAATGATATTTTTACTTGATTTCTTTTGTTGGCTGATAAGATAGAAAACTATGTGGAATAATACTGGCCACAAGACACCCTCTATTTAGAAATTATAAATCGGAAGTTGTTTACTTTTGGCTCTGCCGTATGCATCCATCAAATTTTGGCCCACTAAGCTCAACAGCGCTGACCTTTGGAACGTGCAAAAAACGCCAGAGATACGACATGAGGAAGGTGTATGATATGCATGTACATATATATATATATATATATATACTATTATGTGGCCAACGATAATGCGTTGTCCAATTGAAAGATTGTCACATGTACTAAAATAATAATAGACAACGGGAAAGTGAGAATATCTTCGGCACGCCGAAGACTTAATACTCTTGCAGATATGTGCGCATAGTGCAGATCTAAAATACTGAGTTTGTTGAAAATATATATGTCGGAACTGAGAAATCACTTTCTTTGCAATTAGGCATACTGGCAGCACAGCAAGTCCCGAGTGTCGTTATAGTCACAAAATAATTATATTTTTAGGAGCGAGCACGTCTGTTCTCTATGACTTCCACTTTTAGAATGAATAATTTTCATCGTCCTCGAGCATACTACTCATGCTCTTGTCATTCTATATTCTTCTCTGACTTTTAGTACTGTTAGTGAACATTCAACACTATAGCAAACTGGACGTTATACAACACACTCGGGCCATGCTCGGCAGAGACTATCTTTTTTGTCTCACACCATGCTTTCAGTAGCAACCCTAATACAAGTAGGACAGTTATGTTAAATAGCAGTACCTTCTGTCAAATTCTCTGATTCTTACTAACACTTAATCGTTAGCATTCAAAATAATACTCACAATAATTTATTGGATACACGACACGGCCTTCCTGACATTTCACACGTCCTCGTGTGTACATTTCGCTTAGATCATGCCATAGTCAAAATTGTTGGGTAAAATTTATTAGTCATTACTTTACTTTAAGAATAGCTTTACAAACAGCAGTATCATCGGTCATTGTAGGTTTTATTTTTTTATTTTTTTTTTTTTTTTTTTTTTTTTTTTGTTGTTGTTCTGTCATCACACGTCTATAGGCTCTTGCTGCCCAGCAACGATAACATGGAGCGGATCCATACAGGTCTTTCAACCTCTGACCCCCGCCATAATATCACCCGCTTCAGCACGCCATGATCGAGCACTTGTGCACGGCGTGAGTATTATGGTGCGGTCTTAGCCATCGTGTATGAGCCCAACCGCACTCTCTCTTAGTGCCACAGTGTCTTGAGCAATGTCCTCAACATTGTCACACTCATCATCTCTCAAATCTATCAACTCCTCCGATACATTGTTGCTTGGAAAAGCTCGCAAATACTCATGTGCATACTTAAACGTGCGCTTACTCGTCAATGACTTTAATAAATATCTGTCTCCATCAAGTATTTCGATTATCTCAAAAGGTCCCTTAAACTTGGGATCTAACTTCGTTTGATTTCGTTCTTCCCTCTTGAGTAGGACATGATCACCAAGCTTATATTTTACAATTTTTGCTTTATTTTTATCAAACCTAGCCTTATCATATTTAGCGTTATTCACCATGTTATCTTTCGCTTGTGCTCTTATTAAATCTTTATCAATTGTTTTTTCATCTGATATTGTTATCATTCCTAACGGCCTTGCCTCTTTACCGATTAGCAATTCTAACGGACTATATTTCGTTACACGATTTGTCGTGCAATTTATTGCCAGCTGTATGTCTTTTAAAGCGTCTTGCCAGGATCGCTGACTACTCTCAACCGCTGTGAGCATGCTCTTCAAGGTGCTCATGACACGCTCTACTTGGCCGTTTGCTCGACTGGCGCCCGTCGCAATCAGGTGTAAACCTATCTTCTGCGAAGAACAAAATTCCCTAAACCTTGTGCTAGCAAAACATCTACCCTGATCAGCTATGATGCGTGCCGGCACTCCGAATAGTGCAACAGTTTCTTTGACTGCCTTAATGCAGTTTTCCGTATTAATGTTCAGCGTATGTTGAAGGTGAACAAATTTTGTGAATGCATCAACTTGAACTATGATGTACTCTTTTAAGTCGTTTTTGCCACTTAATTTTCCGGTTATATCAATATGCACAGTGTGCCAGGGTATGTCATCTTTAGGAATCGGGTGCATTTCTATTTGTGGCTTACCAGATGGTGGTTTTGACACTCTACAGGTAATGCAATTTTCTACAAACTTTTTCACATACTTAGACATCTTCTCGAACCAGTAGTTGGCATACATTTTGTCTAGAGTTTTCTTCCACCCTAAATGCATTATGGCTTCGTGAACATTGTTAATGACTGACCATCTAAAGGCTCTAGGTATTACAGGCAAACATTTTGTGCTGCCATTTCTTTGAATCCTTCGATATGATACTCCTGCTCTCAATTCGTACGACGCTGAGATAGCTTCTCCCATCTTATGGTTTCGCAATTTTAAGGTTATGGAAGCAATGTCAGAATCTCGTTGCTGTTCGGCTAGAAGCCAATCGTCGGTTATCTCAGCTAGGTTTATGTGCATTTCAACCGTTTTCGCTGAGGATTTATAATCAGTAGGCAACGGATTGCGCGAGAAAAAATCAGCATGTAACATGCGTTCTCCCTTCCTGTATTCAATGCTGAAATCAAATGATTGCAGATATGCCCACCATCTATGTACCCTTGGGGTAAGGTTAATTTTTTTGATACTTGCTTTCAGGGAGTTGCAATCTGTATGCACAATAAATTTTTGACCATGTAAATAATGGCGGAAGTGTCTTACTGCGTTGTAAACTGCGAGGGTCTCAAGCTCGTATGAATGATATTTTGCTTCAGCCATTGTCGTACATTTGCTGTAATATTCAATGACTCTGGGTCTATTTTCTATCTTGTGCATTAAAATAGCACCATATCCAATAGAACTTGCGTCTGTATGTAATTCAATTGGCTTTAGTGGATCGAAAATTGTCAAAACGGAGTCATTAGTCAAAATTGATACGATTTTTTGACGAATTTCCTCATATTCCGGCTTCCAGACAAATTTATTATTCTTGGAGGTGAGATTATATAAAGCTTTCATCTGCTCAGAAAATTTTGGTACGAATTGCCTAAAATACGAGGCTAGGCCTATGAATTGTCGCACCTGCGTTACTGACTGCGGTGACGGCAATTCGGCCAACGCTTGTATCTTGCGTGGATTTGGTCGAATTTGACCCGCTTCAACCAAGTATCCTAAATATTCTATGCTTGTTTTCAAGAACGAGCATTTTGTAATGTTAAATGAGAATCCAGCTCTAGACAAGTTTTCCAAGACCGTTTGTAGCCTTTCAAGTGCCTCTTCCTTTGTCTTCGCTAGAATTAACACGTCATCTATATAGACGATGGCATACGTTTGAGCCAAATCACCCAATGCTCTCACGATTGCGCGCTGGAAAATCGAGGAAGCATTTTTTAATCCAAAAGGCATGGCCAAAAATTCATACTGTCCTTCTGGGGTGACAAAAGCAGTGCGCTCGATAGAGTCTGGGTGTATTGGAACTTGGTAAAAACCACTTGCCATGTCTAAACTGGAGAAATATTTGCCTTCACTCAGTCTATTAATTTGATCAGAAATCAAAGGCAGCGGATATTTGTCAGCGACCGTATTAGCATTCAGTTCCCGATAATCGACACATAGTCGATCGGTTCCATTTTTCTTTCTTACCATCAGCATTGGGCTTGCAAATGGAGAGCAACTAGGACGTATAACGTTTGCGTCTAACAATTCTTTTACTTTATTTCGCACGACTTCTTTTTCTTCTATGCTTAACCTATACGGACGCCTTTGTACAGTTTTATTTGGGTCAAGCAGGCGGATTTCAAGTTCACCCGTAGTCACTCGCGTTTGAGGAATACCCTCAATAAATTTATCAGCATAGTTTTGCAATAATTCTAGCAGACGATTCTTATCAGTGTTGCTTAATGCTCTATCGTTATTCAGATGCTCTACGTAACTTATATCTGGCACTTTTATTAGTACATCAACAGTTTTGGTTTTGTACATTTCAAATTTGTCGGCCTCGATGGAGACTCCAAAGCCTAATCCGAGTATATCACGGCCTATCAATACATCGTATTTCAAAAACTTATCCATTATTACATGAAATAATATTTCTAAGGAGTACTGATCAATTTTAACAGTAGCCAAGATTTGCATAGTGCTATACACAGGATTTTCTCCAATACCCCTCAAAACTATCAAATTATTAATTCTTTTTCCGGAAAATTTCTCGGCACAACTCTCTCTGATGAGCGTACATTCCGCTCCAGAGTCAAAACAAAATGGAACGAGCTCACCAGATTGACGCAGGATTCCTTTTGGCTCGGACACACAACAGATGTTTATACGCTTGTCATGTGATCCAACACCGCTCGTAGAAACTCCTTTCGTACATGAAGACGCAATGTGGCCAGCATCGCCACATTTGAAGCAGGTAACGGCAGATCGAACTTTAGGTAATGCTGAGTTTTTTGACACGTTGCCTTCTTCATACTTCCTCTTGCGACATTCGACCATTTTGTGTCCGAGGTTTCCACAATGATGACATTTAATGCCATATGTTTTCGATCTCTTGCGATCTGGTTCCATTGGGATATTTGGCTGTAGACCTCCATTTGACCTTCCATAAGCATAGGCCTTCAGATGCTGTTGCATCTCGTCTTGACTTTTAATATTAGTCGTATATAACATACGTTGCAGACTTTTGTCGATTTTCGATGTATGTGCCAAAACAACTGAGACTGCAATTTCCTCCATGTTCGCTGTCTTCCATTTGGATAAAAGTGACGTCACAAGACGGCTCGCATATACGGAGAGGCATTCGCCATCATTCGGTCGGCCATTAAAAATGTTCATTAAAGTTGCCGCCGATGTTTCCATTCCCACGAAACGTTGCAAAAACAATTCCTTAAAATTTTGCCAGTTCATTCCAGTATAGCATATTTGAGAAAGCCAGGGCGAGGCGCTTCCTTCTAGGGAGCCGCTGAGGGTCATCACCAGTGTACTGCCCTCAATAGGATTATCGTCAAGTATTATGTCCACAGTTTTGCACCAGGCATTTGCATCTGCGTCTGCAATGTCCGGGTTGAACTTTGGCAACGAGATGCTCTTCTTTGTTGAGGATGCTGAATTTGACATCTGCATTGCTTTAATAATCTCAAGAATATTTCGATTTTGAGATTCCAAAAGCTGACGCCACGAATCGTCAGAATTGCCTCGTGGAGGGGCATCGCCTAATCCCACTTCTGATGTCGGAACTGAGAAATCACTTTCTTTGCAATTAGGCATACTGGCAGCACAGCAAGTCCCGAGTGTCGTTATAGTCACAAAATAATTATATTTTTAGGAGCGAGCACGTCTGTTCTCTATGACTTCCACTTTTAGAATGAATAATTTTCATCGTCCTCGAGCATACTACTCATGCTCTTGTCATTCTATATTCTTCTCTGACTTTTAGTACTGTTAGTGAACATTCAACACTATAGCAAACTGGACGTTATACAACACACTCGGGCCATGCTCGGCAGAGACTATCTTTTTTGTCTCACACCATGCTTTCAGTAGCAACCCTAATACAAGTAGGACAGTTATGTTAAATAGCAGTACCTTCTGTCAAATTCTCTGATTCTTACTAACACTTAATCGTTAGCATTCAAAATAATACTCACAATAATTTATTGGATACACGACATATATTTGAAACATCTTCTTCATTCCCATTTAGCTAGCTTAGATCCTACTATTCGACCAATGTTTCCTATAGCCTTGATAAGATTTTTTATATATATGAAGACCATAATGGAACTATTAAATCCGAAGTTTGGGCAAGTTATCTCAATGTAAAAAAAGGTTTCCACATCAGATCATCATTGTGATATAGTGTTCCGATCCGACATATGTACTGAAACAGATTGGAAAGACGGACCTACGCAAAGTTTTAGGACTATAGCATTGCAACTGAGAGACTAGTTCGTATAAAAAATAGACGATCGGACAAAAGGACATGGCTTTATCAAGAATATATACTTAATGGGCACGGAGATTTTACCTGCTGGGCGTTACACATTTCATGACAAAATTATACTACCCTCTATAAGGGTTTTAAAAAATGGTGCACACAAGTCATTCACTCGAAATAAAAAACGTAGCAACCAAAAAAGAATTGAACAAAATTAAAATAAATAAATAAATGCACATGCCAAATGTTTAGTGCGTCACATTTTGTGCGCATCTATAAATAAAATGACCAAAATAAAAGCAAAGAAACCGAAGCAAACAACATTTTAGATCAAGCGGCCAGCAAAGGGCGGGAAAAAAAAAGTGTTCTTAGAAAAGCATAAATTATTTTATTAGATAGTCTGGCCGAGTGCTGTTCTGCGGCTGTTATGTATATACACGGGCATATATTTCTATATGTAATATCTGGTCGGTCATTGCGGAAATCTTAAAGAGTGTTTAAGACTCTTTGGTGGCCATCTGGCTTGCTGGGATCACGCACCGTCTGCCAGCAGCAGCTTTTTTATTGCAAAAGTTCACTTGCCCCACAAATGTGCAGTTCGAAATTGTTTTATATTTGGTTTGTTTTCTTTTTGATTATTTTTAATTTTCCATTTTGCCGGCATGGCTACGCATTGTCTTTGGCTCTGGCCGCTGCGCTTCGAATGAATCTCTGTTTATTTTGGTTCGCATAAATTTTGTACAATTTCGTGTCGGTTGGCCTTTCATAAACAACAAAGCTCAAAAATGAATTATTGTATAATGGGGATCTTTGTCTCTCTCTCTGTTTTTGGGCACGACAATATGAATACGTTTGTTTTGGGGCGCGTCTCTTCGTCTTCGTCAAATGACTCACTTGCCTGGTTGGCCGTGTATCGCGATACTTTACGATATTATATCGTTAAAAATGCCCAAAGTGTGATATAAACATGTGCATATGAATGTGCTCAAGGGTCTTTAGTAGTGTTAGCATATTGAAGACATTTTCGCGCTGATATGAGGCGCCTATTTGTTTGTGGTTTCAAAACCAAATGCAAAGTAAACAACTTTTAAAACAGACACTTGATTTTTTCCACAAAAAAAACTTAATCGTCTTTACTGTCCACAAACTGTTTAAAAACGTGACTCATACAAAAAACGTGCATATTTGCATTTTTATTTAGTACACTTTTTTGATGTGGTTTTAGTACACATTCGCAATTTGCAAGTGCATATTCGTTGAAGTTATAATTCATTTTAATAAATTCACTTTTAGTACACTTAAGACAAGTAGTGATTACTTGTGAAGCTGTGAAGCTTTTTATAGTTTAGTACACTAAAGACGTATATATTAGTTTTCCAAGAACGAGCTCGATAGTTTACTTTATTTGTATCTTTTATAGTTCTTTAAGTTTTTAGTTTAGTTTTTTAGTTTTACCAATTTTATGCCACAGAAAGTTCTTATAATGCATTTAGTACGTTTATAGACAATCTGCTTTTAGTACAAGTGTACTACAACGAAGGCGTGCGATTTAGTACATTTAGGCACATTTTTTCGGTCGCAAGTTGAGCTTTAAATCATTGTATTAACAGCACTTTTAAATTTTTAGTACATGCCGCATTTCCTCTTCAATTTAGTACACTTTAAAGTGAACATAAAATATCATTGCTTTTAGAACACAAATTTACAATATTTACCAAACACACACAATTGTTATCTCTCCGCCTACAAATATAGGCAAAGTTTACATTTTGCAGGCAACGCCCATTTGCTAAAGAGATGCGTCAGGCTTTGGTACTTTCTCACCTGTGCTCGTTAAGAATCGGTTCGTTCGGCGCTTGTGTAATCCTTAAACGTTGTGCTAAAATCTCAACATTCTTAACACATAGGCATTGAATTCATATTTAGCTCAGGACAGAGTTGAGTTAAACGTCGTATAATATTTGTTATCTCTTATAGCATGACAATTGTGCGCTGTGATAAGGCAACAAAAACCATTTGGGCGAAAAAAATATCGTTTTATTTTTTGGCAATTTGGCTGCCAATTTTCGCACAGTTCGATTTAGTACTAAAACGCGCGCTCATTTAGTACAAGACTAAAGGCGAAAAGTGCGCGCGACTAAAACAAAGAAATTAAACAAAAGTAAAAGGCGACTGCTAACGACATTTCCGAACGCCGACCGCAGCGTCTGAGGTGCGCTTAAGTACTAGGCAGCAAAAAACAAAAAAAAAAAAATACAACAAAACACACACACCACACTCCGCACACACACACACACACACACACAACGTTCGCCGCGTCGACGGCGACACGAACATAATTCTTGTTTGCTTTTTTTTTTTTTAGTATTTATTTACAATTTAATATTTTCAACGCAGCGAATCGGCGTTTCGTGCGAATGCCGAACGCAGCCGCAGCAACAGAAGCAGCGGAAAACAAAGCAGCATCAGAGATAAAAATTGTAAATATGGTATATATGTATATATTTACGGGAAAATGCCACGCGTAATCTGCAGTCGCGACGCCCCCGCAATCAAAATTTGTTGACTGCCGCCAAATGGCGCTTACCCCATTTGCTGGGCATGGCGCGCCTCCAATACCCACGAGCTGGCAAACCAAACTGGTCAGCACAAGCTGCCGCCTTATTTTTGGATACAACCAAACGACACCAACGTCAAAAGAAAAGGCCAAATAATAATTGTGATAAGAGTTATCAGACTGTAATCTCTACGGCTGATTGTCTTGGACAACCGGTATGACTCCAGCACATTGGGCACAAGGTAACTGACGAACCAGGTAATCAGCTGGCAAAGCAACAAGTTCACGAAAACTAATCTATTATCATTTGCCGTGCAATTGTACTAAAATTAAAGACATTATATGGTTTTAGTTTAACTTGGTAAAGGTTCAACTAAGCATTGTTTATACTAGATCTAAACGTTAGACAAATGTGCGAAAATTGTACTAAAATGTTTAGTTCATACAGGAAGATAAAAAAAAAACTGAGACAAGCACAAATACAAATTGTAATAAGCAAAACGACGTACTAAAATATAATAATTGTCAAGTAAATGTCTGAGCAACAACAATAATTATACAAGATAATATGCCCAACAGCTATATCAAGTAAGAAGATAAACTATAGCTGTAAGCTAAAACAGTATGGGTTATCAATAAAAAATATTTGACGTCAAAGAAGCTTTATATTTCAAATGAAAATCACTTGTGCTTTCAGTGTTGCGAAATGCAATATGCAATATGAATTGCATTGAAAAAATGGTGTTGTTAGTCGACAGACTTGTTCTTATTATTTTTGTTCAGGAGAAACGAAGAACCAAATTCTACGATTGTGGAATTTGCACATTTAAATTTGTGATTTCAGTGCTGCAAAATGCAATATGCAATATGAATTACATTGAAAAGAAGTGTTGTTGAAGAAATAATAACAGGTCTGTGGACTACCTGCTATTATTTTTGATAAGAAAAAAGCAAATGGCAAATTTTGGAATATACAAATTGAAATGTTATTATTATTTATGTTGCAGTCCCTAATTCTATATCTGTGGAAATTAAAAGTAAACATTTTAAATGAAAATCCATTCTGCTTTCTGTGTTGCAAAATGCAATATGCAAGCACTTAGTTGTTTTGCCTTGGAAAAAAAGTGTTGTTATTCGACAAACTTGATAAAAAGTGTTGTTAGACGACAGACTTGCTCTCTGTTAAGAAAAATTTAGGGTACAAATTCCAAGCAAAAGTGTTTATTAACCATAAGGAAAACAGCGTATTAAAACATTAAAAAGTGAAACTGCTTAAGTTGAGCAACACATCAGCTAGTTGTCTTTTAAAAAGACAACCAGACAGCTCCTAAAATCTAATCGCCCGCTTAGGTTTATCGCTCATCTGTAATCAAACCCATGTGAACTTATGGCCGTTGCATGATGAACTTGTGTGTTTTTTTTTTACACCTTTCGCCGAGTGATGCATGATTTCGTATACAGTTTACATTTTTGTTATCACTTACTTTTTATTTCGCACACTCTGCACAAGGCGCCAGTCAAAGTTGAAAGTGTAATAAACTTGCGTGTGAAACGCACGAAAAATTGAAACAAAGGCGCGCTCGCATTTCTATTCGTATACATTTTGCACACACTGTAGCTATAGATGGACTTTCACTTTCGTCTGGCCACAGACAAAATTAAAAAGATTCATTAACATTTTCTTCATTCGTTCATTTGGGTTTCACAGAGTTTAGGGCAAACAATTGCCGAGTCTTTGGCTGATGCGACTCGAATCTAAAACCCCAAAACTCGGCTCGACTCAACAACTCCCACACACAATTTACAATTTTGCACAATTGCAATCTCATTTTGGTTTGTTTTTCTTCTTCTCCTTCTTTTTCTTCTTCTTGTTTTTGCCTCAATTGCGCTGCCGCGTCTTCAGGCTGCCTTTTGGCCACTTGCAGTTTGCGGAAAGCTTACGAAATTTCGCCTATCAGAGCATTGTTTATTGTGTTGCTGCCGGCCATTCTCAGGAGTTGTGCAATGTTTTTGGCTAGTCATGATTTGCGGAGAGGGGGCTGAAGGGGCTATCGGCTGGAACTTTTCACTCTTTCTGTGTTAGCAGGAAGTTTTGCTTTGAAAAGTGAATGCCAGCCAAACCCTGCAACTAAGTGGTATATAGTATATAAGACCAGGTAGGAGTTTATTAATTGATCTCGTGCTTGTGGCACGCCTTCTGTTTCACTTTTGATTTTTTGTTGCTTTTCATGATTTGTATGCAAATTGGCTTGGCTCATTGTGAATCATATTTTCTGCTCTAATGAAATGTTGAAAGCGATTTGCAACCTTGCGGCTAAATTGTTGCCAGTCCAATAATTTGAATGTACTTTTGTTATTTCGTATTTTTTTTTCTGCCTGCTTTCGTAACTGTGCCAAATCTTTATTTTATTCACTTCTTTTTTTTTTTTACAGTGTATATGGTGACATTTTATTCCGAACATCGACAAATCGGCAAATCACTTGTGCAAATACAAATAACGTTCGTGGGAAAACCGCAAAACTTGTTGCGATCTTTTTGTTTGGCAATTTATAATGCCTTTGTCTCTAGCCCCAACTTCAGATACTACGTAGAGTTCATCGTCATGTTTATTATGCAAAAATGCGATGTGCACAGAGCTCTATAAATACATTATTGTTGGCGTGGCAGCCTGAAATGCTAATAATTGTATAAATCATCGTTTATCTTGTTGACGATTTCGTCATAGCAACTGTAACATGTTCTAAATGCGTCTTAGTAATCATTATGAATGCGTAATGCTCAAAGATGCACATTAAACTGAGCTCTTAAATATCTGCATTTACTTGCCCCTATTTGATATTATAATCAACTTTTTTCATATACTAGCTTCTATACATACTTTTTTTTGCTTTAAGTTCGAATTATTAATGTTCCACCCATCTTTCACCTATGTTAGTGGAAACTGATAGCCACGTGTGAGATATATTTATCAGCTTTGACTCGTTGGAATTTTAATAATATATTTCTTTACAGATTTTCATTATATCTTTAAGAGTGAATAGTTCTAAAGCACAGCAGAAAAATGAATTTACTCAGTTGAGTATAAGATAATAAGTTTATCAGTAGCATTTAAGTCTTTACCCACTTATAATATAGTTGATCATAAACTAGCTGTTAACTGGGAATGTATGGAATGAGATGTCATGCACTGCGAGAAATTAGAAACAACTTGTAAATGAGTGCTAATTAAAGTACATTTTGTATATATATATAATTTTATAACAAATGTGGGGTACAAGCTCAAGCCTCTCTTATAATAGGAAATCAAGATTCATGTGAATTTCTCGCATTTGGCATCAAGACAGCTTGTAGTTAACGCAAGCTTAAATCTTATTAATTTTACGTCCCATTGACTCTAGGCATGCCGGAGAAATATTTACTTCAACTTTAACCAAGAGTATCATTAATAAATAATGCTGCTGCCTGCACAGAGAACTCGGTAGCACCCATTTTGTTCCAGTTTAGCCCTGGGTCCCAGCATTTCTGTCATGTAATATGACTTAACAAAAAATTCCTAACTGGAAAACTGGCAGCGCGATTTGCAATGCATAAAAATGCCATTAAACAATTTGAATAGCAAACGCAAAGATGTTGCCAGTCAGAAAATCGCAGTCGCTCGAGGGGAATAGCAGCTCGACTGTGTGCCAAATACGCGTGGAAGTGGCACAAGAGCTGCAAATTTATTAAGGACGGGAGAGCGAAAGAAATAAATAATAAAAAAAAAGAAGCAGAAAAGAAGCACAAAGTGAAACAATGGATGAGCATGCAGAAGCCAGGTCCAAGACGTGGGCCACAGACTGACACGCCTCAGCGCTTGCGCGGCAGCAAAGACTTCCAGTCAAGAATCCAGCACTTGAATGGCCGCCAGTCAGGCAAAGCCGTCGTCATTCAAATGATAAGCCCAGTTAGACAGACAGATTGGACAGACGTGGAATGACGACGGGAAAGTAGGTGGGCGTTTAATCAGCAGCTACGTACGGATCGGATCGGATCGGAACGCTGTGGCTTTGAGCTGGGAACGTGGGTGCAGCAAGGTACGTGCAACGCTTGCAGATTCCGCTCGACGAGGGCCTGGCTGGCAGCCCATAAATTAGACTATACATTGATTTGAATTTATCGTGGCTACCTTTTCATTTCTTCATTCTGGCTGCGGTCGCTTGATTAAGTTTTTCCATTTACTTTCCGTTCGTCTTCCACTTTTGCTGATTGCTTGGCTTCAACGAAATGAAATGAAACCGCAGAACACAGAAATCGTCGCCAACTAAATTAAATAAATGCAGCTCCAGTGGCCATCGTACAGTTCAGTTCTGTGGGAACAAGGTCATCGAAGGTACTCTGCTTAGAGTTGGGAATCAAGTTGTTTGGAACCGTTCACTGGGGAAAAACTTGACACGGCCCTTGAAGTGCTGTTATAACCGAACGGGCTGGCGATAACAGAGAGAACCTTTGTGCTAGCAATTTTCAATGAGAAAAACTACAGTGAAATTACGTTTAGCTGATCTTGGTACGATATAGCTAGCAATAGGAAACTATCTTGTTTGGGGAAGGAGTTTAAAAGGAAGCTTTACAATTAAGTTTCTTTAGGGTTTATATAAGCGAAAGAAAATTGTTGCCAAAGAGAAAAGCGAGCAGCAAAACGCTTAAGGATAGCGCACAAAGAAGAAACGAAAACGGAAATACAGTTGCTGGCGTAAACGCGTGGCAGCAGAGCAAGCTCGGGCCTAAAAAGAATTTTTGTACGCTTTAAATGAACAAATTCCAATGCGGTCTCATAAATTCTTTGTTATCTGGTTAAATGTTAAATAGCCAACTACGGCAAATAAATAACCTAGGAATTAGAGTCAAGTTGTTTAAGATACACACAACACATGCGTCAATAAGCCAAACAAAAAACTGATCAGGAAATTTTCTATGCCGCGGGACACACGACAAACTTCGAGTCCAAAAATAAATATTCACTTTTTGTTTATGTTCCCATAAGAGTCAATAAAAAATGACGCAGAAATTACATAAATTATGCAAATTTAGGCCAAGATAGCCAAAAGAGGTAGTCGAACTATAAAATAAAAAAAAAAAATGGAAAAAAAGATACCAAAACAAAAAGAAATCGGACCGTGTCCAAGCAGACACCTACACCTAAAACTCTTTGTGTTTGTGTGTTAAGCAAGTGTCGAAACTTTAACAAACTGAACATTTAAATGTTTATACATATTTTTCTGTATTGTCATAGGATGGCGAGTATTTTTCCACTGTCGGGGCCAATAGCAGCATAATGGACAGATGGACAACTGTTGAGTGCAAGGAGTCAAGTCACTTAAGAAATTATGCCATTTGAATGGTGAAAGTGTTGTGACAGCAGCAAAACTCTCAATCAAATGCACTATAATTGCTAACAAATTAACAAAATGAATTTTCAATTAAACCCATTGAACCGTCCGACTGTAAAAGTGTGGCCAATTGCGCGACGACGGCGTCGGAAGTTTCAACAGCAAAAGTGTTAACAAAGAAAACCACTGAAGATTTCGAAAGAATCAAGAGCCGAGGTTCGTTCAACTCCACAACTCCATGCCTAAAGCTAATCAAGAGCTAGACACAAAAACAATTACCTACACTGGTCAGAAAATATATACATATGCATGGCATATAAAATAATCAAGTATGAAAAACAAGAAGAAATCCCAAAGAGTCGACAGACTCGCTCGCAGTTGGTCAGGAAATTAGTTGGCATTAAATTTGTGGAACGTGTCGGTATGGCCAAAACTCAAATGTTCATTTAAGCCATTTTCGCGATTTGTTACGATCTGGTTATTGGCCAAAATTGATTGGACCTGCTTTAGCGGAGGTCAGAACAATTTGAAGCTAAAATCGATGTAATGTATCAATAGATCAAGGCAAAAGACAAATAGCTTCCTAATGTTTGAGTATAAGCCAGCTGAGACGAAATAATAAAAAAAAACAACAAGAGTGTCGGGAGTGCCCGACTTGGGGATACCCAAAAGCAACTCGTATTAGGGGGCCTGGCGATATCTATAAAATACAATATACTTGACTTTCATATACTGTTCTAGAAGCTACATATCGAGTTTCTAAAACTTAAGAGATTTTTTTCAAGAAACAAGGTTTCGATATCGATTTTCATCGATTGCTTGAGGTCGAGCCAAGTTATCGATTAAAGACCTACGTTTTAAATTTCAAGAGTAGGTCTGATTCTGGACGGACGGACGAACGGACAGGTATGCCTAGATCGACTTGGTTATTGATGCCGATCGAGAATGAATATACTTTATATAGTCCGAGATGCTTCCCTCTGCCCGTTACATATTTTCTCCAAAAGGCATTTGACCCTTTTTACCCACTTTCAATGGGTTAAGGTAACGTAATGTTAACAATTATATCATATTTATGTCAATGTCAAATACACCAAGGAAAAATATTGCTAACGATCTGGAACTATATTCAAAATGTGTAGGTACTCCCTGTAGCCAAAAGGTTTTAGAGTCCTAGCTTAACCAAGATATTATCAATAATCAAACGCAGCGAGGAATATATGCTAATGATTATAAAATCCAAGACATTTACTTTAAAATTATAACAGTTTCTGCAATAACAAACAATTAATTAAATGAGTATATAGCTACACTATCTCTATTTCCCACAACTCTATCTTTATTCCATATTAAAGATCATTTAGAGAAGACATTTTCATTTTATTTCAGCAACTGATTTGCAGATCAGCTGCAATCTGAGACCGGATCTTGCCGCAGCATTTAATAATTGTTTCAATATTTCTTTCCTAATGTGAGTATGAATACTTCAAGCAAAAAAACTGCAATGCACAGCTCGTGTATACGAGTATATCTAAAAAACCAGTTTCTGTTACTGTTTCTCAAGACAGAGTGGGGCCTGTGCTGTGCTGCTGCCTTATAGCATGCAAATCGCCAGCATTATTAGTCATTATGTGGTTCCACATATGCGGCAACGGTTCGGATCCGTGTGTGTGTGTGTGTGTGTGTGTGTGTGTGTGTACATAGTGTATGCTATGCAGTAAAAGCCATGGCAAGAGCCGAGTCCGAATCCGAATCGGAGCCAAACGCCGGGGCGGCCTTCACGCTGCCCGCTGAGCCAGCACCTCCAATTCATTTGGAGCGGTTCGGGCCCAAAATGGGGCGTCGAAAATCGTTAAATGATTGAATTGGATTTGCTTGCAAGCTGCTGAGCTGCGAAGCTATTGAGCTGCCTTTGGCAAATGCATAACAATTAGCTTGTTGAAAGTTAGAAATGCTTTCGGGGAAACACTGTTGTTGGTCATGGACCGAATGTGGGGCGCTGAACATGCTAATGAGCATGCTAAGAAAATCAAATAAAGATATGAGATAAACCTATTAAAAAACTATAATTTACTCTCTACTTAGTTATGCGTAAGGCCGAACAAATAACATAAATTAAATGCTAATTTTTAGAACACTATTGACTGTATTTATTTTATATATATATATATATATATATATATATCTAAGGTAAGGCAGCTCGAATTAAATTCTGATATCCTGCTCCCATTTCAGTAAAGCAAATTGAGTAGTCTTCTCGGCGCTCTGTTTAAACAAAACATACCTTAGGGCTTCCATTTCGAACTAACATATCTAATTTTCATTGATATCAGAGCGTAGCAGAGAGGCATTCGTTGGCACAAACAAACGAGTCGTGTTTTAAGCTCAAATGCTTAAGTAAAAATAATGCAATCACACGTAAGAAAAGCAAGCGAATGCTCAAAATAAAAATAAAATCAAGTTTCAGCACGTGGGTGGAAGAGTTTATATCGTTTTCCATCACAGCAGTGTGTAATACTTATTTCTGTAAGGCATAATTGTATTCTTTTTTCTTACATTCAATCTCGAGTTCCCATGTCTTGAAAGTTCAAAGTATTTGCCACATCAAAATTACGAAATAAAATCATATTAAGTTGCCTCTACTGAATAAAATGTATATGTAAAATGAAAAACGCAATTTTATTTTAATCTTTATCATACGCAATAGCTACACATGATCTTTTTGGCAGTTTCTTCATTCACAACACACAACAATGGCTTATAAAAGTTGCCAGCCAAAAGCCAGCATATAAATGTGAGAAGATTCTCAAACATTTTTTTTTTAACATTTTAATTAGAAGATTCAACAATGCTGACGAAATGGCAAGACAAACAAAACAAGTAAGAGAGCTGTGTTCGGAATTGCCCGACTGGGGGATACCCTTTTTGTATAAACATTAAATTGAGGATAAATGATCTATTCATATCACACTAAAAGCTACGTGTCATGCGTGAAACCTCTGGCCCATAAAACCTAAGGGACATTTTAAAAAAGGGATTTCCATATCGATTTTTGGCGATTGGGAAACTGGGAAACATGGCAATTTATCGATTATTGGAAACAAACATGTACTGCGTGGCGACTAGGAAATTTAACTTTCTCTAGCTCTTACATCGACGAGCTCAGATATCGATCAAGAATATATAAATACTCTACGGGGAGTTGCTTCCTTCTGCCTGTTACATACATTTGCCCAAAAAAAACATGATACCCCTTTTTAGCCATTTTTCATAGGTTCAGTGTATAAAAATGGAGGAGAAACATAAAAGTCAACTATTCTCTGCCGCTCGGCTGTAAAAACGAGCTAACGCTTGAGGCTCATTTCAGTTGGACAAGCGGCGCACGGGGCATTGTCATAATATTTAAAAACCTTTTTCAACATTATTTCTTTAATAGACTTTTTGGGCGCAAGCAGCGTTTCAATGAACTTTTGACAATGCATTTTTGTATGTCAAAGTTGAGAGACAGCTTTGAAAACTGGTTGACTTTTATTATTTTTCAATTAAAGGTTCCAAGACCAAGCCCAGGCCCAAGCTCAAGCCAGTTCAATGAGCCGTCTTGCAGCGGCCCAAACAAATGTCAAAAATGTGTCTAAGCTTTGCGCCGCAGAAAAGAGAGTGGCGACACTTTCTACCAGAGTCGGTGAGCTCCAAGTCCAACTGAGTGTGCGTGCCGTCTTTAATCAGGTCAGCGTATAAGTAAACGCCCCAGAGTGTAGAAGTGTAGAAAAACGCAAAAAGAAATAAAATTTTATACAAAAAAAAAAAGGGAAAAACAAGAATAAAAAAGAAATAACACTTATTAATAACTTTGGCCAATGGGTAAGCTTCGTTGATGACTGAGTTGGCTGAAATCAAATGAAATGAATTAAAAGAAATTTTCATGTTTGCAGCATGAAGTAGCCCAGGGTGCCTGGAGCACTGTTGCTTCTTCAAAGATCAACCAATGCGAACTGGGTCAACAGCGAATATCTTACGCTTCTATCTGCGATTGAATTCAGTGTAACGCATTTCAAGTAAATTGCCAAGCGCAACGGGTTTCTCGAGGCCCCAAAGAGTAAAGTCTAGTTTTTTCTTATACATTTTTATCATAATAAAAAGTTAAGTGAAAAGCGTATCTGTGCTTATTGCGGCTAATAGCGCCCCATTATATGGGAAAGCCCTCAAGTTGCTTAATTTTGAAATACCAAAGCAAAGCGTTTCCAGCTATATGAAATTTAACAAATTAAGCATACACAACTATTTGCTGTAAGCATATTGAATATCATAACGAAAATAAAACAAGTTTTTAACAAATTATATAAATGGTGAAAAGGAAAACAAAGTAATCACCCAAAACTCTCTGGCTGTCTAAGCAGCTGTCACAGCTGCCATATCATAATAAGCACAGTTATGTTTCAAATGGCTTTTTAGCTGTTTTTTTTTTTTTTTTTTTTTTTTTTTGGGGTAATTATCATACAAGAGAGTTCAGATGCGTTAAGGAACTTGTAAGCGGTACAGAAATAAAAGCACTTTGGGTGCTCACAAATATGGCCAAAACAACTTCTATATGGACAATAAAAAAGCAACTTAAAAGGTAGCTGACATTTGATGGGCTGCGTACCGCGACTGAGCCTACCACAAATATGGCCAAGGCACGCGTGATTTATGGCCACGTCGAGTGCGTTGTGCGTTGCCAGTCTGTACGACTCGAATATCTCTTCAGCCTCAAGTCTATCTCTCATCCATCTTCCAATTGCGTGCGAGGTTTATGTTGTTGGTGTTGTTGTTTGGCTTTTGTTGAGATGGCCAAGAATGTGTTTTGTGCGGAGAATCATTTTCAAAGTGTTGCAGCCGAGCGGCGAGTTCAACGCCGCTCCATTGGGCTGTTTGGTTACGCTTGACGGCGGCCAAAACAATTACAGTGCCGCGTTGTTGCCGTTTGCAATTTGCAACATGCAACAGATCCGACGGCAGCCAAAAACAATGCAAACACCACGCATCGCATTGCCAATCAAAATTGTTAACATATTGTGGAAAGTAAAGCCTCAAAACACAACTCAACAGCCTGGCACAAAAACATCAGCACGGGCTAGTTAAATACGGCCACAACAACAATTGAGTTTGTGCACAGTGTGCGAAATAAAGATACAAATTGCAATTGTGAATAGTCTATCAGCACATTAATTATGCTACAATGCGGGATAACAAAATATGCCACCTCACACAGTTGTGTTTGCTTTAGAAAATATAAGATATTATAATGGCATGCAATAGTATTTTCTTTCCAAAAGAAAATAATCGTTTAAATACAACCTAACTGATTGTTAAATTCTTCATTTTTGTTTAAAGTTCTATTAGGCCTTTAAATCATTTACTTCAAGCAGAGCTCTTAGCACTCTTATAAGCATGCCACAAAAAGCTAGCTAAATTTAAGTAAAAATAATTAATCGAATTATACCGACTACATTCATTTGAAAATTGCAATTACCTGCCACAAAACCTATGGTAGAAATCCAATCACAGCGCAAAATATTAATTACACTTAAGCTAAGGCAAAATATATATATGTCTAGTTATTAGACAATTGTTGCAAAAGTATTCAAATTTCGAAAGCAAAATCCAATTCATATTGATAATATCTATACGTAAATAGCTCTTAAGAAACTGCAAACTGAACTATTATATTATATAATTATACCATGGCGGTAATTTTAAGCCCTGCCTATAATTAGCCATGAGTTTTGGCTCACGAAATAAGTTGACTAATTTCTAACAAGCATTGGCAAAGATGTGTCATAATTGCATACATTATATTATCTTTAGAATTTTTCCCAATAACTGAGATGAATCACAGCATTGAGTTTTCTTCACATTTAAGAACTTAAATGCTGCCCAAAACAAAAAACATCATTACCGAACGAAAATGCAGTCGTGTGTCTATAATTATGACGTGCACTGTAGCAACAGGGTGTTTCGTACTGTTCGTTTTGCAGCCCCCTTTTCATTATAATTAGGGAAACGGCTGCCTGCAACTTGCCACATGGCTGGATGCTGTGTGGCAGGTTCAATCAACTCGCAACGCTCTCAGCTCCAATCGGCCAGGCTCTCAAGACGGCCTTGGCCAAGACACTCATTAGCTTGGCTAAGCGGCTTGACGCGCCCCGCGGATGATCTAATCGCCAAACACTTAACACTTAATTGAAAGACAGCAACAGCAACAACAACAACAACAATTTTGTAGTGAAATGCGAGCGTCGATGATAAATCACAAACAAAGCTGCATTAACGCTAATTTCCAATGCAAGCGTGTGGGTTAGCTTATTGGCCCGATCAGAACTGAATCATCTGCCTTGTAATATATCGCATATATCAATAATATAATTATGCAATAATTAATCATCTATAGTATAGATAAGCTAAGCTTATACCAATTTTTACTATATTTACAAGCAAATATAAAACAATTGCAGCAAAGCTCTTTAATTTTTTTATTCAGGAAGGAAAGAAAGAAATAAGGGAAGAATCACTAAAGAGGAGTTGTTATTATAAGAAGGGCAACGCATAGAAAGAGATATATCCGACCCCATAGAGTATATATATTCTTGATCAGTATGAACAGTCAAGTTAATAAAGCTAAGTATAATCAGGAAACTTTGAGGATTTCTGTTGTCGGAACCGGCCAAATCGGACCACTAAGTTTAACCGACTTACAAAAATAATTTTTATTAATATTATACATTTTAGATCAATGTTACGGTTTTAAAAACTTACTTATTTAGCGTTATAGACTGAGGTATAACGTAAAAAATATTCCAAATAACGCAACGTTGTTGTTGTTGTTGTTTTTTTTTTTAATTCTCTTCGACTCCCAACGATAATCCACATAGAATGATTCCAAGGAATGCATGCAGTAGAGCGAAGCTTGGGGGGGGGAAATGTGGGAGTACGCGTATGCAAAGAGCGAGATAGACTACGGGAGTTGGAGAGACAGAGCGAGAGAGAGAGAGAGAGCGAGATGGCGCGCGCGATACGTAGCTTGTGGTTACTTTTTAGCTTTTTTGTAGCATTTCTTTACTTTTCTTTTATTTCAATATTTCTTGATGGCTGTATTGTATTATTGAAAAACTTTTTCTGCCTAGGCAAGCACTTTTTTTTGTTGTGTTTAGCACTCGCAGCCACTTCTATTATTATTATTTCTTCTTCTTATGACTTTTTTTTTCTTTTTGCGAAGCCGCAGTCCGCAACGAACGCGCATTAAGATATAACAAAAAATAAAACTACTGGACGGACTGTTGCTGTTGTTGTTGTTGTTGTTGCCAGCTGGCGCGATCCGCTTGGTAACTGGCGACGCTGACGACGTTTCAAAAGTGACTGAAAAGCGCCGAGCAGCGGCAAGCGCAGCGAAGCTGCAAACGTGTCTTAAACGGCCCAAAGGTGTACGCGGCAAGCAGGTAGACAGAGCGAGAGAGAGAGAGAAAGAGAGGAGGAGAGAGCGAGCGCGAGCTGGCCGAGAGCATGCGATCGAACAAAGTAAAAGCTAAAGAATATATAGAAACTGGTTATGCTGCTCGGACCGGCACAATTCTATTTGATTAACATGGAACCTGTCTGGCAGATCCCAAGGAGGCAGCAGGCTCCAAGAAGCACCAAGCAAGGTTAATAACATCGACGACACCGGGCAAAACACTAAAACCAAAAACAAAGCAGACGCAACTGCAACAGTGCATACAAATTGTTTATGAAATGTGATACAAAAAGCAATGCTAGAGAACGGACAGACGACTATAAATATATTTAATCGCATAGCTGCTGGACTTGTCTGGGCTGCCCAGGGCGAGCCATTGTTGGTTCTCAACACTTCCTCGAGCGAAATGCAAACCAGTTTTGGCATTTTGCAATGCAGCTGTTATGCAAAACAGTGTTGCCGAGCTACTCAGCTATTTTCTGGCTACATTAGCCTATTTTCAGATGGCCAAGTACCTAGCGACACTTTTTATTGTCAAATCAGAAAAGCTAAATCCAGCTATTTTCCACCTAGTTTAGGCCGCAGTTGGCAAAATACAATGGACACAAAAAGCTGCCCAAACGCGACTAAAGTGGGCGGAAACTAGTGGGCCCGAGAAGTGGGAGCAATCGGCACATAACCGAATTCCTGTTAGACGAACAAGTTGACCGCATTACTTGAAGTCTGCACAGCAGAATGAAAAGCGCATATTAAGCTAACGACAACTGGAAAGGCTGGTTATAAATAGTTACCTCAACTAAGCCAAGGCATTGCGGCTAATTGGCCAAACTGCGGCCATGGACTGGCAACAGGTATGCGTTGTGCCATTTGCGGCAGGCGGCGGCGGCGTCGGCGCCGGCGCCGGCAATAAAGTTTGTGGAAAGTCAACTTACCCCAAGCCTGAAATAACAACGGCAATTCAAGCAAATATTGAATGGCTAATCAATGTCAATGCAAACATACCTTGATACGCTGATTTCTTGGCAGTTCTTTGCCAATTTGCTTGGCATTTGAAGCCACAAAGAAAGCAAAATACACCGTAAAACATATTTCTTTTTTTTTAAATGAAAACATAAAACACAAACTAATTGCGCGATAAATATGTAAATATGGTCACACTGCCAGTAGCAACAGCTGGTTCTTTTTGTATGGCGTTGCCACATGTGGAAAAATGCATTTCTCACAATTAGATATTGAGTAAATGCCCTAAAAAATGACACATGAAAAGCACTAATTTTGGTTGATTTTTTGTTATTGTGAACAACCAAAAAAAAAAATAAAAAAAAAAATAAAATAAAAACACTGTAGGCCCGGAAAAAGATGCCTTGCTGGTACTATGACAAAAAGGAGCTACGTGAGACACCCTCAATACTGGATGGCGTTACATATGAAACGGAGCGTCGCTACCGCAAGGAGGGCGCCAGGTTCATCATGGAATGCGGCACCAAAATGGGCCTCGGCCACAATACAATGGCCACCGGAGTTGTCTACTTTCATCGCTTCTACATGTTTCACTCGTTCAAGAGTTTTCCACGCTACGTTACCGCCTGCTGTTGTTTATTTCTCGCCGGCAAGGTGGAGGAGACGCCCAAAAAGTGTCGCGACATCATCAAAACGGCACGCGGCATACTCAATGACAACTATTTCTACTCGTTCGGCGATGATCCCAAGGAGGAGGTAATGACACTGGAGCGCATACTGTTGCAGACGATCAAATTTGATCTGCAGGTGGAGCATCCATATACGTTTCTGCTCAAGTATGCGAAATGCTTCAAGGGCGATCAGCCGAAGCTGCAAAAAATGGTCCAAATGGCATGGAATTTTGTCAACGATTCGCTCAGCACGGTCGTCTGCCTTCAATGGGAGCCGGAAATCATAGCCGTTGCTCTCATACATTTGGCCAGCAAGCTGAGCAAGTTCACGGTGCTGGATTGGCTGGGCAGACAACCGCAGCATCAGCGCTGGTGGGATATGTTTGTCTCAAACGTGACCATGGAGATACTGGAGGATATATGCCATCAGGTGTTGGACCTGTATCAGTCAACGCAAAAGGAAGGCCAGGAGCCAAACAGTCCGCCCCAAAAACCGCCCAGTCGTGCCGATAGTCCCACAACAACGAATATCAAATCCTTGGCCAGCGGCGATTGTCCAGCGGCAACAGCCCAGCCCAGTGGCAATGGCGGCATCATTGGCATCAACGCTGAACTGAACAATATACAGACCATCAAATCGCTGGCGCAGGCGGTGCCCGTTGCCGTTGTCTCCATACCGCCGCCCAGCGATGGCCTGCCGCTGCCCACACCGAGCGCAGTCGGCGGCGCACCACTGCCACCACCCAGCAATCTGAACAGCAATGCTGCCAACTATCATATGTACCATGCACCTCCGCCGCCGCCGCCGCCCGTTGTGCCCATGCCGCCGTACGCGGCCAATGCCTGGACGCAGCAGCCGCCACCGCCGACACACTATACAACAACGGCACCGCCCCCGCCCATGCCGCCCAACATGGGGCCCGGATCGGCTGGCGGCGGTCCAACTGGCTACTACAATGCTGGACGCCAACAACAACAGCAGCAGCAGCAGCAGCGGTACCAATAAATGTCACGCCTAAAACTTTTTGTAGAAATCACTTGTCGCGTTAAAGTTAGGGAGATGAGCACGTGAATAATAAATAATATTAATAAAGCGTAATTTTATTAAAACAAAACATTATTTCTCACCATGTTGCGTACTTTTTTTTTTGGAGAAGGGGCGGGTGTTGATTGAACTGGGATCCAAATAGTCGAGGCTGAGCTGCGTCTTCAATATGAAATGTAGAGTACGTGTGTGTGTGTGTATACGTGTGACAATGTTTATACGTGCAAGTAATTGTGATTAAAATTGATTGAAATAAATTCAAAAAGGAGTGTGTTATTATTCCCGGAATGCTCCAAGTGCGCGCAATTAAATCATTTTATTATATTACAATCAACTTGATAATCACGATTAGTGCATCGCATAAACGCATGTATGTGTTTTTTTTTTTTGGAAGTTTACTTGGCTACTTACAGTTTATTTTGTAATTAGTATACAAGCTAAGCTCTATATATACGATATACCTATGTATATTCGATTATATGTATATATATGTATGCATATATCTTATATTGCGATATACGTTAGTGGGCGTGGCATGTACACACATGTTTGTTGGTATTATATATAAATATTGCAAATCGATTAACGGTTATTATGATTAACGCTATAACACATACATAAATACGCGCTTAACTTTTTCTAATAAGACGCCGCCATTCCCCTTCCCCGCCGAGCAGTGGCTACAATTATTGCTTGTGTTTACACGTGGCTGCCAAATCGTGAAATCATAAATTCCTTATTTTGTTCTCTAAATAGGCAGCACTGGCATTCAAATGCAATTACAACAAAATCCGGTCTGTTCGGGTTTTCCAAGACGTTTGATTCTCGCATTTCACAAAATGGCTCAAATTTAGAAATTGATTATGGATATCCACAAATGTTCTCAATATGAAATTTATAACTATTTAAACTGACGACAATTGCTCTCATAATTAAAAGATTATAAGCTCTTGTTTTGAGTATAAACAAACTTAATGCATATAGATTTTTTTTGTGTTCTGGACTAGATAAAGGTATTGGAAAGTTTTTCAAAAGTAATACATTCATATTCGATCATTTGTTGGCATATATAAAAGACAAAAGAATAAATTCTAACAGCTAACAGCTATCTAATATTATGTTGTGCTTCATGGCATATACAAAAAAAAATGAATAACTTTGCAGTTACATAAAATGTAAGAAAATTATGATATGATTCTATGTGCCTAGCTAGGCACTAATATCATGCGCTAAGTATTAAAAAAAAAATAACGAATGAATATACATAAAATATTCAATTATGTTGGAATTAGCTCATGTCATCAGTTTAAACATGTTTTGCCTTAAACAAAAACCAGAACAGACCTACATCACGTGCAGCGTTGCATTTAAGAAATCTCAATTAGCAGATTAACAAAACGCAGCTACGCATAAACCTTTGAAGTGGTGTGTGTGTGTGTGTTGTTGTTGTGTGTGTGTGTGTTGTGTGTGGCGGCTCCTAACATTTGCGCGTCAATGTCAATTCTCCACAAGCATAATACTGTGGTATCATTATGAATTCGGGCAGCGCAAGCCGCATAGATGAGATTGAAGTTGATGATGCCGCAGCCGATGCTGAGGTGGTTGCCGCTACCGCCGGCTGTTGCTGTTGCTGTTGTGCCTGACGCACAATGTGTCCAATTTTGCCTAAAAAAAATAGAATTGGTTAAATGGGGTGCAAGGCGCTGTTTGGTCTTGGCTTACCCAGCACATTGGCGCGATGAAAGCGCGCATCCAATTGCCGCAGCACATAGAGATCCCGATGCCGTTGCCAGGCAGCCAAAATATCAGTCACCTTGACAGCAACCAGTGCCACGTGGCCAGTGTTAGCCTGCAAGTAAGTTAGTTTAACAATTGTATACCCTTTCTGGAATTGTATAAATAGGCTTTACCCGCTTGAATTGGATATTCAGCTGCTGTTGATGTGGCTGCTGCTGCGTAACAAGTTCGATCAGCTTCTTGAGCTTGCGATGGTTGCACTGCTGCTTGGAGGCGTGCAACAGCAGCTGCTTCAGGTTGCCACCGGTGGTGTCCTGGGGCGGCTGCTCAAAGTAGGCATGCAACAGAGGTGCGTTGTAGGAAATGTGAAGTTTGTCCAGCGCCTGCACCAGATGCTCCTCACTCAGATGCGCCGTGGACAGGCGCGCCACCAGCGGTTCAGTCGAAAAGCTTTGCTTGAGCAGCTGTTTCAATTAGAAACAAAAAAAAAACAAAAAACTTTATCAGAACAACTGTTACATTTCATTGAAAATATAAGCATATTGGGTAAGGGTATCAAGTTTTCGAATTAGTTTTTGTTTAATAAGGTTCGGAAGCATTTGGTTTACTCACCTGCATGCCGCCAAAATTATTATCACACGAAATAAACCTTTGGTTGTAATGACCCATGTCGCCGGCCGTATTGTGCCAGCTGAAAAAGCCGCCAAATTCATCCAAATAGCCCGGGGAGCCGCTGCGACAGCGCGTCTGCTCGGCGCGTGTATAGAGCGAGAGACTGCTGCCACGTCCGCCGCCGCGTCGCCGGCACTTGGCGCAGCTGCTCAGATCGAGTGCCTTGCCAATGGTATTGGCCAAAAACTCCTTCTCCAGACAATCGAGGCAGGTTTCCTCGCCGCTGCCCAAATCAAATTTTGTCGAATTGCTGGCCATGGCCGCGCTGGCCGCGACAACAGCCGCCGCTGCCACCAGCATGGGCGCCACATCCTGTTGCTGCTGCTGCTGCGCGGAGACGGCACGAAAATCTGTGCAGCTATAGCAGCGCTCATCATAGCTAGGCTGCGAGCGGCGCGATTTTGAAGAGGAAGCGCAGCTTTTTGAGGCGGACACTAAAGATGAGGAATTGGAGAGCGTGCTCAGACGCTTGGGCTTGGCACCCGTCAATTTGGAGTTGCAGGAAGTCTCCTCAGCTGCATGGGTATGCTCGCTGGGCACGCTAGTGCTGCGACTGAAGTTGCTGTAGACGAGTGTGCTGGGCAGAGAGTGTGCCAACGTATTTGCCTCTGTTTTAGCGGGCGCATCCACAAAATCCTCATCATCCTTGCTGCCGCAGAGCAGCTCATCCGCATCCCCATCGGAGCCAGCGTCCGCATCGGCCTTGATCTGATCCAGATTGAGGCTTATGCGGGCGAATTTCTTGCTCAAACGCTGCAGTGCCTCCTGTGGCGGCGGCAATGATAGCTCCTCAATTGGTGAACTGTATAGCTGGCGCGGCTGGGTGGGCGTCACCATGTGCCGGCCACTCTGTAGCTGACTATAATCGCGCTGCATGAGCAGCAGATTGGCATGGCCTGCAGCGGCTGCTGCAGCTGCCTCCTGTGCATTGGCCGCAAACTCCAGCTCCGAAGATGGATCCGGTTCGAAATCCATTTCGAGAAAATCGGTCTCATCATCGCGCACCAGACCAAATTCCAAATTGCGTCCGCCACGGCCAGTGCTGGCATCCAGCGCCGCCATGTCGAAGTCAGCGGCATCGCCGCGATACGCATAGACACAGTCATCCGAGTTGAGCGATATCTCCTCGGCCTCCACGTCGTCCTCATCGTCGTCCAGCAATATGAGATCGTCGGCATAGTAATTGTCGCTGGCATAGCTCAGGTTCTCAGTGGAGTTGTTCATCGAGGTGCGACTGGAGCTGAGCCCGCCAATGGCCGCATCGGTGGGCGAGAGTGCGGAGGCAGCTGCAGCCGCTGCAGCTGCCAAGTCACAATCGAGTTCGGGCAGCGCAGTCAGCGTGTAGGCAGCACCTATGCCAATGCCGTTCAGCTGCAGCGAAAATTGCATTATAACAATGAACAGAACGTGAATAAAAAAAAATATATATATAAATAAAACAAAAAGAGAAAACACTTGCCTTATCACTGGTGTCTAGGCCTGCGCCAGCTGCAGCAGCAGCGCAGTCGCCATCATCGGCATCCGCTGCAGCGCCGTCGCATCCTCCTCCGCCCTCGTCCTCGATGTGTGCAACACAAGTGGGCGTCACAGCAACAGCGCCTATCGTTGTTGCTGCCGCCGCCGCCGCTGTTGATGTTGTTGTAGCTGTTGGTATTGGCATTGTTGTTGCTGTTGTTGTTGCTGTGGCAGCTGCTGCTGTTGTCTGTTTCTGTTTCGTTTTTGCCATAGTCCTTTGCAGCTTTGCCTGCTCCTCGCCATCGGTGCTGCTGTAATTATGCGTTGAGTTGCACGCCACAAGATTGTTATTGTTATTTAGATTCAATCGCCACAGGCCATCGTGTTTTAACTTATTTATTTCAATTTTATCTTTGCCAAAACCAAAACGATAATCGTTATCGCTCATGTCTAACTTTAAGCCTACACCCTGAAGATGGGCGATAGTTAAATGTGTACCCATGTACCCGTTACCTATCGAAAGTATTCGCATGGTGACAATATTATATCGTAACATTTAAGTGCGTGTGTCACTGAATATATTTTGATTAATCTGTTGTAAAGTTATATAAAAAAAAAAAAATATAGCACAATTACAATAACAATTTGAACTCTAAGCAATTTGATAAAACTTGAACTCAACATTCATAATTATTAACGTTAAATAACATATTCTCTATGGAACTCGGCCGTATACTTCCACGCTATGTATAGAAAATTATTAAACTTAATCTTAATCTTAATCAAATACGGGTAATTACCGATATACGCAGGTGGAATTTGCGCCATGATTTGACCTAAATACAAATACCAATGTGCAAAAGATTCGCCTATTTTTGACAACGTAGTTCTGTGTACGTTTCTTAAGATCATTTTCGTACACCCACTGACCTAACAGCTCTTTCTTGTTGCTGTCTGGAGGTAAGCCCTAGAAAAAAAAATGTTTTTGGAATGCAACCATCAATATTAAGTTGAGAACTTACATAAACTTCAAAGTCTTTTGGCGCATTATCTACAGATGCACTGGGAGTCATCTCCTTGGCCACATGCGACAAACTAATTTCATCCACGAATATAACTTTGGCCAAGTGCAGCGACACCGTAGCCTCAGTACCACGAAAGCCGAAGCACGATCCTGGTAATATACTCGGGCGCAACATATTTATTGGCGGGTTGGCACTAAAATCAAGGCCGAGAAGATTCTTAATAAAGCTGGTTTCGCTAATTGGCTTTGCTATTGCATAAATTATACGTGCACCCAGCTCCTCTGAAGCATAGTTTATACGAGTTGGCGCCAAAATTAATGCCTCCGTGTTGGGAACTGGGGGCTTATTGCACTTCGCTTTACACCCCCTTTCCATAACTTGTTTTTTTAGACTATACACATCGTCCATTATATTACCAAGCTTGCGCTTAACCAGCGTATCAACACAAGCATTCAATTCCCGTGCATTACATCCTATTGATTTCTGAGAATCACGAGCGAGGCAGTTAGTTTTTCCGCAAGGCAGGTTGCTATATTTCTGTCCAGCGCAATCCACTTTTAGCGCTTGCTGTAAGGTCAAAAATGAAACCATTTACAGTATTTTTTATTATTTTTATTTAAGAAGCCTTTAGTTTGATAATTACCGTTATACAGTTAACATCCTCTTGCAGCCGTGAAAGACCGACAATACTCTTTCTGTTATTCCACATTAAATGGTAGAAAAAGAGGACAAGTAGTGAAAATGTAATAATGTATGTGAGACAGACGCGCTTGTTGCATAGTCGTCTATTTGTATCCATAATGCTCATAAAAAAAAAACAGTTTAAGTGTATTGTTTAAGAAAAGTTATAAATTGAGTGAAAGTCTACTTTGATTTTAAATGTAAAACAAACAAAATACCTCAGAACAGTTGTTCCACTAACAGTAATATTTGAACCATAACAGAATTCATCGCCCAACACATCGATATTTGATATAAAAGTAAACCAGTACTGTTAATCGATATATCGATATATATTGTTATATATATGTTACTTCGCTAACAAAACAGTCAAGCATTCGCGGAGTGTACACAAAAAAGGAAAGACTTTCTTTTCAGCCAGCTGCAGCAGTTGCAAGCACAACAACGAGCGCTGGGGCTGCAGAGAAGCAAAACAAATATTTTCTACACATCAACGAAATAAGCACACATTTTTAAACTGTCTTAACTGTTACAAACAACTAAAATACAAAATTGCTCAAAATTTGAGTGCAAATAAAAAGCGCATTTTGGCGCGTATGTGTGCAGAATAAAGTGCAATAGAAGAGAAAAGAAAAATTGATTTTTAACCAGTGTCAAGTGCCAACAACAACAAATACAACAATAACGAGAGAAAAAACAGCAACAGCAACAGCAACAAAATGGTGCAAAAATTCCAATCGCCCGTACGCGTCTACAAATATCCCTTTGAGCTCGTTATGAAGGTGTGTATCTTATTTGCAGTAGGCGTGTCATATACACCGCCCACACGCCGTGAGTGTGCCTGTGCCTTTGTATGTGCGTGTGCATATGTATGTGTGTGTGTGTGTGTGTGCGTTGGTGTTCATGCGCCAGAAGCGTGTATTTTATATAAATGCAATTTGCTTACAATTTATTAATTAGACGCAGCAGCTGTCGTTGTTTGGTCTGCATTTTGCTCAACCATTTTTCATCCAGCTGCTGCACTCCTTCCGCCTGCGTTTACCTTTTCTTATATTTATGTAGCTGTCATTTGCCGTTGCGCATCGCATGCAGCGGATAAATAAAATTAACCTTGGCGCTCTCTCTTGCTGCCTCGCTCTGCCGCTTCTCTCATTTGCTCAATTGAATAACTCGCGTATGTAATTTCATGAATGGAACGCCACGCTTCTAGCGCGCGGTGTTGGGGGCTGAAGGGCAGGCGGTCAGCTGCCCAGTTCGTGTTTTGCATTCCAGATCCGCCGCAAACAGAGATAGGCAGGAAATAAGCGATTATGGGCCCATTGTACACAATATACGACAATCAACGAAATGAGACACATAACACTTCACAAAAATTAAAAAAAAAAAAGCCAACAAGTTTGAACAGTTATATGTCTTAGATTGACCGAAGATTTGATACTCTAACCCCTTAGATCATATGATAGCAACAGGGGCGTAAACTGTAACTGTTATGCAGTTTCGATCTGCTGCTAACATTTAATTTAGAACACGACATGTTGAACTTAATATAAATAAAAATTCGGTCATCTGCTTCCGGAAACGAACCGGGGTTTTCTCACTTTCCAAGCGCACGCCTTGCCACCGAGATATTCCCGCTCTCAGTGCTCGCGTAGCTTAACTTCTTAACTGAACTACACTGCAATGAAATAGTTTTTAAGTTTAAATCTAATTTGATATAAATTTAATATTGAATATACTTTCAAAAATATTTTGAATTTAAAAGCACAACGATGGACAATGGACACAACCTTTTTTTTACAGTGTATTTAGTTTGTTGCTAAAGTACGTTAAAAAAAAATATATATATATTTGATTTTTTTTCTATTCCGTCACATGCTATCTCCAATGGCAACAAATTTCCTAAAATTTCCACCTGTTATCTCTAATAGCAACAAATTGCGTAAAAAAAAAAAAAAATTATAATACTCTCTGCCAGGGTAAATAGAGCATTCGGGCTGATAACATATCGATGGATCACCCCGCACCATATCAGCTCTATTAACTAATTGGCTCTCGTTTTTATTTTTATTCTTCTTCTTTTTGTTGTTGTCGATAAACGAAGAGCTAACGTGTTTGTCTTATTGCTGTAACCAGAGCGCCAGAGCAGTTGGTCCGCATATTTAATTAAGTTAAGCATAATTTATTGTGCCGGCAAATGGCGCATTAATTGAGTGTTGCGCGACAGACAAACAAATTTATTTATTATCACTTTGTAGTATTTTGCATTTAATGTTGGGTGCAACAATTGCTTTTGTGGACGACACAAAGGCCACCAAGGCAAAAGTCATTGACTCTAGAATTAAATAGAATAAAGAAAAATAAAAACTGAAATCTCATTGCGCAGTTTTTTTTTTTTTTTTTTGTTACCTACAGTAAGACAAACTAATTGGCTTAACAGTAAAAATAATCGCTTTATACCAGACACGATATCAGCCTTCGGGCGAAATTGTCACGTTTTCGACTGGCACGTTGTCTATGTGCACAACAACTAGAAAGTTTAGTTTGTACATTTAAAGGGATAGTAAAACTAATATAAGATAATAATTAATTAATGACTAAAGCGGACGCAACAGAATCATGTAGCGGAAATTATTGGGGGGGGCATTCATTATCAAATTAGGGAAAGCGAGCTCTTATCAATAGGCTAAAATATTATCATTTCCTGGCCAAAGTTTGCATAAAGTATAATATACTTTTAATATGAAACATATCTAGAATTTAACATCTTTGAAACTTAATACATTATCGAATTTAAATTCGAATTATCCAGAAGTCAGGATGTTTTCCATTTAGCTAAATCATTTACTTCTTCCACATACTCTTTAAACAATTTGATTTGTTTGTGTGCATCATAATAAAACAAGTATTGAAACTGATAAACAAGAAGCGGGAATGGAACGGAATAGAAATGTCTTCAAAACGCCCACAGATAAAGGTATTGATGCATTCGGTAGACTTGTCGTAAATGTCAACTATTTTTAGCCACAACTCGACACAATATGGCAATTGTGAGATTGTCTTTTTTACCTATTTATATACACATATAATTTTGTTGTTGTTTGCTCGTTATTGACGTAACAGCATGGAGGCAGTAGAAGAAGTAGGGTAAGTGCAATGCTCATGGCCATTTGGCATCAATCTTCAAGACGTCAACGCGGCAGTCAAATGTATTATTATTATTACGCATACGTCACGTGGTACAGCTGTGCATTTCCATACAAGTATTTAATGGGTGAGGGAGAGAGATGGAAGCTGTCAACAAATCGTTTAGCTGGCAAATATAGCAAACTTTTTGATGTGCAATTAGCACATTTCGTGTAAAGGCAAGGTGAAAAGCATTAATAACTGTCCAAATACTCTATAAATGTGCGAACGTGCTGGGCTGCTGGGGCACATCAATTATAATTGTGTGACTGAAACTGAAAACTCAGTTTGGTTTTAGTTTAGCTCATGTGGCTTTTCACACGCTCCGGCCTGCTAAATAATTGAGCGTTGAACAGGCACGACAACAAGTTGGTTTCTCCTCCAGTTTTTCCCAGCCAACACGTGCCAGGCACGGCACATCTTCGTGTATGCCTTGAACTTTTCAAATATTTACGCGGCCGACTTAATTATCCTTTGGCGTGCGACCCTCTAGAATGTCAGCGGTTTGACGCTCACGGACCTAAAGGACACAGGTGCCGTGACCTTGGAATTTAAGAAATTAAAAAGAATATTGCGTTTAAATACATGATGAATAATTCGTTATATGCAGATAAATTGTGGCCACAAATATCTGGAATGCGCCGCATTTGTTTGTTTACGCCCCCCTTGGCTGGCTAATGTGGTTCTAGCATTGGGCAAGAGCCATAAAGCATCGAAATTTGTTTAGCTTAAATCGCTGTGCAATATCAATAAAAAGAATTCTGCAACGCTTTCAAAGCTATTTACGTGAAATGCCCTTTATGAAAAAACCCACAATAAACTTTAAATTTAGTTCTGTGCGGTCCACGTTGAGAGAGCTGCAGTGCTAGTTTGCATAGAAACCCGACTCAGCTGTTCATGCTGATAAAAAATAAATATATATATATAATATATTGGGTCGAAGAACTCGCCCGCTGTGCGTTGCCAATTTCGTGGCAAAATTATAAAACCCTCCACCAGGGTATACGAAGGGTAAACAAACAGGCAGCTGTTTTATAACTTGGCACTAATTTTGCAAATATCTGGCATGCATGCATACATATATATTTATAGATTGAAACACACACAAACACATATATTTTATATTGATATCTGTACAGTCTGTGGCCCCGGGCCAAGTTCATGTACATTTACATACGTGTCATAAATTGGCCCCTGTTCAAGGGCAAGAGCCCATTGGCAGAAAGCCGACAATAGAGCATATCATTTACATCTGCCATTGCTCATTATTAGGCCTACGAGCGTCGCTTTCCGAAATGCCCCCAAATGCCCATTGTCCTGGACTGCGAAATCATCAAGGACGAGTGCCTGGAGAATGGGGCCAAGCGGAATACAAGCCGACGCTGCAAGCTGGCCGTCGATGCGCCGTACATCTTTAAGAAATTGATTGGCGTCGACTTTGTGTACTTTCTGCAGCACAACTTTTTGGACATGTCTAATCGCACGCTGAGCATCGAGGCGGTCAACGAGAGCTTCTCGTCGCGCATTGAAATCTTCGAGCGTTGCCGCTACTATGCCCATCCGGACAATGCCGATTGGACGTGCTTTGATCAGACGGCGACACTGGATATTAAGAACTTTTTCGGTTTCGAGCACTCCATGGAGAAGATGGGCATGAAACAGTATACACAAACGACGCTCAAGGGCAAGGAGATAATTGAGTATTTTATCAGCCAGCTCAAAGAGGAGGGCGTCACACATGTGGAGCGCTGGGTGCCGCCATTGGATGCACCCAAGTCGCCAACAACAGAACAGCATCATGACATACTCCTTGATGGGGATTTTATTGCACGCAATTTGGGCCAATTATCGCCCATGCAGGAGTCCAAGCTGCTGGAGCTGCGAAAAATGCTGGATGGTGTCGATGATCTGGAGCGCATGCCCAGTTATCAGACCATCTTGCGTTTCTTGTCAGCACGCGACTGGCACGTCAGCCAGGCCTATGCCATGCTCTGTGATTCGCTCAAATGGCGTCGCGAGCATCGTATCGATTCACTGCTCGAGGAGTACCACAAGCCAGCCGTTGTGGTTGATCATTTTCCCGGCGGCTGGCATCATCACGACAAGGATGGCCGGCCCATATACATACTGCGACTGGGTCACATGGATGTGAAGGGCTTGCTCAAGTCTCTAGGCATGGAGGACTTGCTTAGATTGGTGAGTTTGCTGCCAATTTGCCTTTGTACATTGTCCTTATTCATGTTCACGTTTTCAATCGACAGGCTCTCCACATTTGCGAGGAGGGCATACAGAAGATTAATGAATCAGCCGAGCGCTTGGATAAGCCCGTGCTCAACTGGTCGCTCTTGGTCGATCTGGAGGGTCTTTCCATGCGTCATTTGTGGCGGCCCGGCATCAAGGCTCTGCTCTACATCACCGAGACCGTGGAGCGCAATTACCCGGAGACAATGGGCCGTGTTTTGGTGGTGCGTGCTCCGCGTGTATTCCCCATTGCCTGGACAATTGTCAGCGCTTTCATTGGTGAGTTGTAAGACACAACAATTGTTGACAACAATTTTCCTTATGCCCAACATTTTTCATAGACGAACACACACGCTCAAAGTTCTTGTTTTATGGCCCGGACTGTGAGCATATGAAGGACGGACTCGCTCAGTATATTGATGAGGAAATTGTGCCCGATTTTCTGGGCGGGCCCTGCAAGGTAATTTACAGCTACCGACCTCATTGAATATTAGTCAAAAATTGTCTGTTAACCTTTGTATACATAACGATTAACAATTATTTTTGTATATATATATATATACATGATAATGATTTTACTGTTATTTTCGTAACTTTGTTTATCCAATCCCACCCATTTTGAACTTTTCGGCGCTGTTTAGACGCATTTAACGCATGTGGAACCAATTAATAAAAAGTATCTAACGCATTGTTATTTAGCTGAATGCGATTGTGTAAGCAGCTTCTAAAATCTCCTTAGCCAAATCACGTTATTCAATCATACATATATATTATATAGAGTGCCGTTTATTATGTTTTCGTTCTTATATGTATATGCATATTGTGTTCACTGTGTCTGTGCCTCAGGAGTAAACATATCGAGATCAGACTTTGGTTTTGCCTTGCCTTGTCGTGTTTGTTCGAAATAAGGACAAGGGCTTGCAAGCCTAGAGTCGACTTATGATGGAACCGGAAGGTTCCATAAAATCATTTCGCTTCTTTTTTTTGTGTTTATATCTTGTTGGCATTGGCAACATTGACCTCAAGGCGACTAGCCGAACATTTTAGTCTATACCAAAACTGGTCTCTTAAAAACATTTTGTCATATTCTGTTCACTTTGTTTCTCTGTCCTTTGTGTTGCAACCTATGTCAAGTCTATAAATATGTACTATAATTGCGTTTTGTTGCTGCTCTGCATATCCTTTCATTGTGCCCAGCGTCCGTGCGGTCCTTCAATTATGTGTGCACTCGCACACTTTTGTACCTTATACCTTGAACGAACAAAAAACAAAACAAAGCTTAGCCAAGCATATGCCAAACCAATTTTGATTGTCACTAAATGTTGTGCATTTTTTCTATAACAGACCATGATACACGAGGGCGGCCTTGTGCCGAAGACGCTTTATAAAATGAGCTCTTTGGAGGATCATGATGATGAGACGCCCGTTGCTTCACGCGCCGCTTCCGCCTGCGTTGTTGATCTTCCCAATGAGGGCAAGCGTTTGTCTGCCGCTCATCAGCACGATCATAAAAATCTCTATAAGACAGTTGAGCTTAAGGCGGGCTTCACTCACGAGCTGCTCATACGCAATATGGATCCAAAGAGTGTGCTCACCTGGGACTTTGATGTGTTACGCAACGATTTGCACTTCACGCTCTATCGCGTCACCGAAGAGCTGCCCGACAAGAATGGTGCGTAAATCAATTAACTAGTTTTTCATTTAAATTCAATAATTGCACATTTTTGCACAGACTCGGCTGTATCATATTTTGATCTTCAGGACTTTGTCGAAGGTGTCAACTTTTTCAGAGAGGAACCAACGCTCATCTGTCGACACAAAGAGAGCGTGCAGGGCTCGCATGTTATGCATCACAATGACAGCTATCTAATGCACTGGTTCAGTCCATCGGGTGCACAGCTGAATATATTCTACGAAGTGCTTAGCTCGGTCAACTACAAGGGCTCCATGACCAGCCTGCAATCTGCATTCTCATCGAACTCGTCGGCGGCCAGCTCCTGTCAGAGTCGATGATATGAGTCGAATGCGCATAGTGGCGTTGACTCTCAGGCAACAACGTCGCCCGGCGCGCGGGGCGTCCAGGAGGAGCAGGTGGATTTGGGACTATTGTCGGGCACACTGATGGAGAAGAGTTTGAATCTATTTGACACGCCGGATATATTTTTTTAGGCCCATAAATTTGCAATCTCTTTTAGTTTAATTTAGCAAAAAGTTTAGTTTGGTTTTAATTGTATTTCGTATTAGCACAATTTTGCCGTTTAATTGTTTTGTCTATTTATCTGTTTATTTTATAGTATATCAATCAATATACATATATATATATATATATATATATATATACATATATACATATATATATATATATTTGTAACAATGTGAAGCCAAAACGAAATTTGTGAATTAGGACTTTTTACATACATATATACGGTTGTATCAGATGATTCAAATATCACGTACTTTTCACATTCATTTGAAAACGTCAATTAGTCCATTTTAGCAAGTACATAAATTATAGATGCTTTAATACAACACACACTTATAAATGAATACAAAAGCAACGTAATATTTGTAGCGCAGCTAAATTTTTTAATAATTTTTTTAATAATAGTATCAACAAAATAACGAAATTATGCCACACGTTGTGCGCCTTTGACGCTAGAGCAAAAATTATGAGATTTACAAATATCTAATCAATGACTACATGTTACCTAATTAGTTTAATTCGGGGTCTAAAACGTAAAAGAAAAATATACATTTTTAGCCTATTGCTATAATTTTTTAATAAACGATCATCATAAGTACAATATCATTAAAATTCCGTTTAGACTACGAAATTAATGCTGCAAAAAGAAGTTAGCGATAAACATTTAAAGTTAAGCGCATATTAATGATAATCAACAATATAAACAATATATAGAATTTTATTTAAATAGCCAAGCGAATGCCGTGCATGTTACCTAATTGTGTAAGTTGAAATAAAAATGCAAGTACATGTATATGTCAATCTTAATTTGTGTCATTTTTATGCCAATTTATAAAAACTATAAGTTCTGTTGAAAAATCAATTTGAAATTTATATGTACGCTGCAATTCAAATTAACGAGCTGTGTGCGTTGTCAGTGTGACCGTTGCACAGCGACGCATTTGCACGCTGTACAACACTGTACCTAACAGCTGCTGGTCAAACGGGTTATTTTTTTTATTGGCTAAAAGAAATTTGACAAAAACTAAAAGATCAGCAAAAAACAATTGGCTAATGCCATTTATCAATCATATAAAGAATTTATATATGTGAAAGGTTGGCCAACACAAACGTGTTATCATGCGGCTTATCAGCTACGGTTGAGTGGACAACCACCGTTTGGCCTACGCGACGGCAATAACGATTCTTCGTCGCCAACGGAAACAGGCCGGCTATTTCGGTTTAATGATCGTAAAAATTAAAAAACAACGGATAAGCGCAGCAGCGCCCCCTAAACTATTCTAAATAGCGCAGCTTTGTGAAATATTGAAACAGTTTAAGCGTATCGCTGACCGTTAACGCATCTAAAACAGCCAGAAAAAGCGCCAGCTCCAACATGGTTGCACCTAAAATTACCAAGTGAGTAATTGAATGCAACTGTTAATTGTTTCAGTTGTTTTCGCGTCCACAATGGACAATGAACAAAGCGAAGGCCTTGCGCCCGCAAACCACTTAAGCGATATACTCAAATCTTTGACGGATTATTATAGCGGCAAGCAGAATGTCGAACCGAAGAACATATACGAGGACAAGAAGATTTTCCCCAACTTTCGGAGCGGTCCCTTGGAGGAATATCGCCAAAAGGCGAGCTTCTGTTACAAGCGTATGAATGTGCTGCTGGAGGGCGAGGAGCACATACGTCTGAAGGTAAAGTATACACCTACATGAACATCAACAATTAAGCGACTCCATGTTTAAATGTAATATTCAATTACATGCACATTAATTTCAGTCGTGGTACAAAGTTCAATGTCCGCTTTAATCGCAAAACAAAAACCTGTTAGATTCAAGTGAGCCAAAGTTTAATTTCTCTTTGCTCATCAAGTGACACGAATTTTGTTGTTTTGAAAAGAACTTGTCATCTAATCATAATATTCATTTGATTATCATTTTAATTGAAATACTCTCAAAAGCTAATGACCTATGTTGAAACACCTGACTAATTGTTTAAGGATCAAAGTACAAGAGCTTGTAATAATTTGGGACAATCATTTAAGTAGATTTATTTATAAAATCAAGGATCTTTGGTTTTATTGATCTTGAAAGCATAAAATTTATCTAAATAAATATTTAAAGACACGTGTCCCACAGTCAAGTTTAAAAAACAACAATGAACAAATTGGAATAATAATAGCTGGAGTCAGAGAAAAAATATATCTTTAGGCAGGTTTCACTGTACAATTGATTAGGAACTTCTTATCTAAAGACTGTTCGATTGCCCAAACACTTCGCATAGCAGTTAGGTTGTGTCATCTTATCGTAACGTTCACTAATCTAAACTTACCTTAATAAAATTAAAAATACCAAACAGCATAAAGTATGGCAATGGATGGAGCAACATCCTGATTATCAGCGTGAACCGGAAGCACCCAATCTGGAGCGTACAAGGGAGCTGGCAAACAAGCGCCACCATTTACTCTGGGAGCAGAAGTTCTTCGGTGTCAATGAGGTTGGCTTTGACTTTAATTAAAGCTCAGTTGGCAGTCAGCTATATTAACCTTTATCTATAACTTTCACATTTTAGTATCTTACTTCGCCCCATTTGCTGTTGGCCTTTGGACAGGCAATATTCAGCTATGATTTCAGCTTCTCTGTCAAGTTCGGGCTCTCCAACGGCATGTTCCCCAGCACCTTGGTCTCCAATGGGACAGGGCGTCTGGGCAAATATGTGGCCAAAATATCCGATAATCGCATATTGGGCGCCTATGCCCTAACTGAGATCTCGCATGGAACGAACGCAAATGGTAGTTATAGAATATTATATGCTGTGTCTTATATTAATTCTTCTATCTTATCAACAGGCATGCGGACACGCGCTACTTATGATGTCAAAACGCAGGAATTTGTTATACACACGCCAGACTTTGAGGCAGCTAAGTGCTGGGTAGGTAATCTGGGCAAGACCTGCACCCATGCGATTGTCTACGCACAGCTGTACGTGCCGGATGATAAGCATCAGGGCTTGAATGCATTCCTGGTGCCCATTCGCGACGAGCGTACACTGTTGCCGTTCCCGGGCGTTACCGTTGGCGACTTGGGCGAGAAAATTGGACTCAATGGCATTGACAATGGGTGCGTATACATAAAAGAGTGTGCCAGAATCTAAAGCAATTGATTACTTATAAAATCAAATGATATAATTCTACCTATATGTCAACCTTAAATTGTTCTGAAAGAACGCTTCAAACGCTTTTGTGCGAAGTTTGTGACCCTTTTTTTAACCTAATCAAATTGCTTGCTTAACTTATACTAATCTATACTCATATAAACTTACAGATTCGTGATGTTCAATCAATATCGCATACCCAAAGCGAATTTGCTCTCCAAGACGGGTGACATTGATGCACAAGGCAATTACAGCAGCCCCATCAAGGATCAGCGCAAGCGCCTGGGTGCCTCGCTAGGCGCTCTGTCTACGGGCCGAGTTAATATCACAGCTATTACGTATGTGGCGCTCAGCAAGGCCGTTTGCATTGCCACACGGTATTCGGCGAGTCGTCGCCAATTCGGACCCAGCGACAGTCAGCTGGAATGGCCAGTGATTGAGTATCAGTCGCAGCAATATCGCCTGATGCCACATCTGGCCGCGACAATAGCTTTGCGCGTGGCCACACTTTGGATTGGCAAGGCTAATGTGGATATGACTATCAGGGGCATGATGGGCGAGGACACGTCTAAGGAGGGCATGGAAATACATGCAATCTCGTCAGCAATGAAACCATGCGCCACCTGGGCGGCTCGTGATGGCATCCAGGAATGTCGTGAAGCTTGTGGCGGTCATGGCTATCTCCGGGCATCCGGCTTGGGCGATCTGCGGAACGACAATGATGCCAATTGCACGTATGAGGGTGAAAACAATACGCTCATACAGCAGGCATCCAATTGGCTAATTAGTTTGCGGCGCAGCAATGCGAACTTTGTGGATGTGTCGCCCTTGCAGACAGTCTCTTTTCTCAATGATATGAATGCCATTCTGCAGACCCAGGGGCAGGAGCATAACGCCGCCCATGCTCTGGACGTGCACAGTGCGTGATTATTTATTGCACACTTTCGGTAGAACGATTCATAATTTACCAATTTAATTCTCATGCAGATTTGCTGAAGGCTCTTAACTGGCTAACCGCCTGGCAGCTGGATGCAACGGTTAAACGTGTGGAGCAGCAGCAGTTCGCCGGCAAGGATGCATTTGAGACACGCAACAATATTCAAGTTTTCGCCGCTCAGCAACTTTCCATTATCTATGCCGAGGTGCAACACATTATTTCAGGGCATTTGATGAATGTTGCAACTAACACACCTTTGATATCCACAGCGCACCATTTACTATGTGTTCTACAAGTTTGTGAACAATCTGCCCGCCTCTGCCGAGCAGCAGGTGCTGCTCAAGTTGCTGTCATTCTATGGCGCCAATCTGGTCACCAAATACTCGGCTCTGTTCTATCAAGGTGGCTACTTCCGCAATAGCTCGCACATTGAACTGTACCAGCAGGGTATACTAGAGCTGCTGCCCGTGCTAAAGAACGAAGCGATTGCTCTGGTGGATGCTATCGCACCCACGGATTTCATTCTCAATTCTCCGCTGGGCATGAGTGATGGCAATGTATGTAGCTGCGCTTTTTTTTTTGCTCAAAAAGACTTTGCACTAACGTTATCTCTCGAATCAACAGGTATATCAGCACTTGCAGCGAACTATTGTGTCCACGCCAGGTGTATACGAGCGTCCATATTGGTGGCGTGATGTCACCTACAAGAATTATCTACAGCGCGCCAAGTTGTAAAATTGCAAAAGAACCTTAAGGAAACCAAAAACAAGTCTTAAATCATTATATTCTCTTAATAGTATATTAAGTTTTCTAAGATGTCAGCGAATTAGTGCCTTCATTATTATTATAATTATTATCAAGAGATCAGAACTGTTCGAACAGCCGTGTACTTCAAAGCTTATAAACAGCTTCTTATTAATTGCGTGATATATATAAATCAATGTGCAATATTGCTGGTCAATGATCAAACTTTTATGTATCTAGCTTTAATTAAAACATTTTGCAATAAACTAACTTTTTATTCAATATGCGATATGTTTTACAAGGATTTTACTAAAAAAAAAAGGCAACGCAAATTTGTTATTGCTCTTTATTTGCTCTTAGCTTGATTCCCTTTTGTGCAAATTCGCCGTTATCTTTCGCATTAGAAGAAGCAGCATGGAGTAAGGATAAGTCGGCGGCGTCAGTTTAGTGCAATTTTCAAAGTGAACGTGAAAACATGCGCGAATGTACTCGAACAAGTCAATCAAATAATATATATAAATATAAAACGTTTACAAAATAAATGAATCAAATAAATCAGCAAACTTATTATAATTAACAGCAAATGTCATTTTGTTTGCATTTTAATTGCGTGAACTGTGAATAACATGCATGCATATGTATGTATATGTGTGCATATAACGGTGTATTGAAATTGGCTGAACTCTTAAAAAAAGGCACAAATATGCAAATTTTGAGAGGTAAGTCCCGATGTTTGGAAATAAATATAAGCTTATTAATAAGCAATTATTCGTTTGCATAATGAACTGAGAGAGTATTTTGTTTGCGTGGCCGTAAAGTTGCCCGCCAATTTGAATTTATTTTGGCGCCAGAAATATATATGCATGCATATGTGTATGCAAACATGCATGCAAACTCCAATACATTCATACAAAATACATGCATACACATGCAAGCGCAACCTGTTAAATATGCAGCGCAGTGTAAGTGTTAGGCATACATGCATATGCGCACATACACACACACACACACCTACAAAAATGAATACAAATAATTTGCGCTGAAACAATTTTATGCAACAGTTTTCAGCGCATTTTCCGCAGTCGGGCAATGGATATATAAGAAAAAAGGGTATTACTGACAGTCGTATATACATTATTATTTGCCTTTGTGCGTTAGTTATTATCAATGCTTCCGATAAAGCATTTTGTTACAATTTTTGGTTAAATCTTTTAACTTAAATACGATCACAGTCTGACAAACGGCTTGGTTTAGTTGTTGAATAAATTACAAATATACACAAATTTGTTGCTAAAACTCACAAAATATACATTTTTCTAATAATCTTGAGCAAACACTGGGTTAGCCTTTGCATTGGGTGTCAGGGCACCCTGATGGGGTCTGCGCCCGACCCGGAACCCGAGCCGGACTCGTGCAGCTCCGGGATGCTTTGGGCAATGTGCGGCTGCAGCTGAGCTAAGACATGTCCCTCGTTCTCTGTTTGGATGAGCATCGGAATTTGCTGTGGCAGATCGCTGGTGGCCCACAAATACAAGTCCAATGTCTTCTCCGTGCAATCGGCAATGAAGCGCACAAATGGCCGAATGTCGCCCTCGTTGGCCAGCTTAAGGAAATGATAGTACTTGCTCCGCTGCTGTTTGGGTATGATGACAGGCGGGTAGCCCGCGCGCATAAGGAGCGTGTTCATCAGCAGGCGTGAGGTGCGTCCGTTGCCATCAACAAACGGATGAATGTGCACCAGTTTGTAGTGAGCGAGAGCTGCATAGCTGTAACGGGAAATTGAGAGCTGCCGGTCCGGTTCTAAACTGACTTTAGCTGACTCACTTGACCGGATGCAGCGAGCTGCTGTGCTCAGAGTTTAGCCAATGCTCGAAGCGTTGCATTAAAATAGCCAAATCCCCGGGGCCCGGCGGCACATGACCGCCCACATAGACCTGATTGCGTCGAAATTCGCCACCTTCAATGGGATCCACATGGCCCAGCACACGGCGATGTAGCTCCAAAATGTCCTTAAGCGTGATTTCCAATCTGAAATGAACGTATGGATCATGGGGAACGTCAACATTTCCAGACAAACTCTGGCCTAGACTACATTGTCGAGCGACTTACTTTTGGACGAGACTTGCATTTATGTATTTCATGGCCAAGTCCATGCCAAGAATTTCGTTGTGCTCATCTATCGACTTGCCGTCAACAGCCATGCGGGTCTCCAGCACCGAGCGCGTCTGTGCAAGCGTCATGGTGTTGCCCTCGATGCCAACCGAATGGTAAATGTGCTGAAAGTATGCCTCCTTTTTGGCGCGCCGCAGGGCCGAGTTGGCCTCGTGTATGGCTGACAATGCGTCGCGTTTCTCATCCAGCGATATCAGACGGCGCTCGTCCAGCGTTTGGACCACGTCGGCTGTGCGCTGGCGATTGGCCAAGGCTTCCGAATTGCTCGGACTGATGCAGAGTGCCTGAAAGTAGTACTGATCCGCCAGTACAATATTGCGCTGATTATGCTCGAGGAATTCGCCGTAGCGCAGCAGCACCTCCGGATGTTTGGGCGCCAGTGCGAGTGCGTGCTCAAACAGACGTGCTGCCTTGTCATCCTTGCCGGCCATGTACATCTCTTGGGCGAGACGCAGTGCACCCATTGCCTCCTTGATATTGGTCTGTTCCGCCTCAGTGAAACTGGCGCCCACGCTGTCACTGATGCTCTTGTCATAGAACTCCTTGAATGCGTTTAGCTCATCCACCGAATATACCGCAAATTCGTCGCGCGTCTGCAGATAATGGGCCGTGGGCAGGTGATGCAGTCGCAGCCGCCAGCCCATCAGGGAACCCGTTGACGAGGTCAGCGCATGGAAAGCAAACGCTGCCAGGCTGCCAGCTATGAAGAACAGTACGAAACGATAGGTTGCCTGAAGCGTTTGTCGTTGCTGTTGCGGTTCCTGCTTCGCCTTGGCTTTTGCCATGGCCTGTGGAAGGAATGCCTTTTTATTTAACCAACTCTGCAAATTCGTCTCGTGCGCTTACCAATAATTGTTGGCCTATTTTAGTTGTCGGCTAGTTTCTGTTTTACATTAGTTTTGTACACGCTGCCCAGCTTATACATTTTAGGCAGTAAATGGGCGTGTTAATAACAAATCAACCACGTATTTCATAGATACCATGGCATTTACTGGTGATGGCAGCGTGCTCAATATGTCCAAGCAAGTACGATGAATATGGAAAACTGAACGAAAATGGCCGACGTTAACTCTTAACAATTTTTGAACACAGTATATTTTCAAACAATATAATTTAAAGCTCAGTATGCTAGGATATTCAAATAGTATGTATGTATATTCGGTTTGTGGGATATTATAAAAATATAAACATGTCTCTGCACGCCTTGCCATAAATCGGCCTCGTCTCTAGCACGCAATTTACGCGCTTGACAGCACTGTTTTTTATAACAGCTGTGCGCGCCTTGCAGCACTCACGTTAATGTCGCTAGATGGCGCTAATAGATCTTGAATTAGTCACTTCGTTTTCAAGTTGTGCATAAATAAAACCGGATACCGGTCAAAAGTTTGAAATCGAATGCAAAATCATATTGAAGCAAATAAAGTTCTCAGAACTCCTAACATAAATGACTAACCCATTAATATATATTGGTTTTGTTAATTCGTTCATTAATTTTTACTTTTGTACAATTGTCACAACAACATGTTGCAAACACATTTTTTTTTTCAAGCATGTCAAACACGTATTGATTTATGAAAAGCTGAAAATTAAATTTGCTAATAACCTTGCGGTTGCCAATATAAAGAACTTGTTCTAAATATTTACTTTCAATATCAAATAGTATGCGAACAAATATGCCTCTATGGTTTTTCCCTTTTTAGCAATTTCTATGGAATTGACAAATTTTAAAGCTTTTGCAAGGTCAGTAAAATTTGCATATATGCAAGCATCTATTTTATACCTAATTGTTTTGAATCACTTTTAAATACCCCAACAGCTTCTGACCCCCACGCAAATGACGCGCCTCCCGCAACATCCATCAGAAAAATGTGCATGTCGCTGTCATGTAACGAACGCTCTGCGGCAACTCAGGAGCTTATATGAGATCATATGCATATTTGAATTCGCAATAAAATCATTTATTTTTGATCTATTGTCATTGGGTGTAAACAAAATCAAATCGGCCAGAGCTACCGGCTTGTGACTCACATATGATATGGCAAATGAGCTCATTAGAAGATCACATACAAGTTTTTTTTTTGTTTCTTTTTGCCTTTGAACTATGACGTCCCATACGATGTTAGTTTGATTATTAGCTGTTAGCATTTGTTTTTCCAAAATACTCAGCAGCCATTCAACGGGTTGGTACAATTGATAACAACATTGCGCTCTTTTACGGCATCTCTCAAAGATTTTCTAATAAAAGCTACACGCTAGACGCTCGGCTGCCAGTTGCTGTTCGGCAGCGCAACGCAGCGCAACGTTTTGGAATAGGGTGGTACGGTGGAATAAGTAACGGTAAAGGCGGTGATAGTGAAAGTGAAAGATCCTGCGAACTCTAATCAGTTCAGATACAAACAATAGAGCGCAATTACAGCGCTCAACGTGTGAACACAAGTGAGAGTGAGTACAAAAAATAGATGTATATATAAGTATAAAAAAAAAAAACAACTCAGAATTGCAGTTTTATTTGTCTATCGCACTGCGAACAGCAGCCAAAAATAGCCGCCGCCTGCGCTCTAGCCCCAAAATTAGTTGTTCCAGAAATAAATAAAAAAAAAAAAATGCAGTTCGAAATGTTTATATGTGACCCAAATGGAGCATTGTTTGTCTATCAAAGCTAGCAAAGCTGTTGATTTATGGGCCAATGCTGTTGCAGAACAAATCTATATACGGACAAACCATATTTGTTTAATTTCATTTAAAGAATGTGTTAAAAAAAAAAAACCAAAATTACCACGTAAGCATTGAGGACTTATCAACAAGAACACATCGTTAAGTACCGGATGAAAAATTAAACCCAACTTGGTGTCAAAAAAACAAAACAAAAATTTATGAAATACTTATATTAAATAATTATTCAAATATGCAGCAGCCAAAAGACTACAGCGAGTTGATTTAAAAAAAAAAAAAACAAAAAAAAACTGTATGCTAAGTAACATTAAAATTATCGGCTAGCTAACCTTTGGTGCCCCTCAGCTGGGTGATAATCCCTGGCTATACGGACTGAACTAGATTCGAGCTCTGCTTATCGCCCAAGGCACCTCGTAGCACCGAAAATATAGAAAACTTTTGAATTTAAGTAGAGCTTTTCGGCTGGAGCCGACTGCGTAACACAAGTATATACTCTCACATTTAATCATTAACACATTTACTATTTATGAATGACACAGTTTTCTTTCTGATTTTCCAGCTAGCCCAGAATGCAAGCTCTGGGCGTGTATGCGCTGCTCTTGGCAATCGCGAGTTGCCAAGGCTACAGCAGCTACAGATCCAGCTTTAGAACTAGCTCCTCCTCATCGTTCGGCGGCGGACAATCGCAGGCGTTGCTGCAGGCGCCATCCCAGCTAAACAGCTGGGCCTACAGTCATTTGAATGAGGTACGCGAGTTGGCCAATCGACTGACGCAGGAATACAATGCCATGTCCACGGGCGGCAGCAATGGCTTGGGACATTCGCTGGCTTGGAGCGGTAAGTTGGCGTCTGTTCCCAATTGGGAATTGTCCAAGCATCAAAATGTAGCTATATCTGGTTAGTTTTGGGCTTCAATCATTTGCTCGACAACATTGATTAAAGTCTAATACAAAGCTGAGATAGTTGAAGATTAATATATTTTATAATATAACTGACAACCGGAAGTGGCATTTATAGAATACATTCTTAGAGGTAATTTATGGTCTTAGGTTCATTGATTCATATAAAAACACACAAAAACTAGGCAAAAGAAATTCTACTTGTTGTGAAACACTGATAAAAGAAACTAGCGATCCCAAAAAAAAAAAAGAAAAAAATGTCATTAAAAGAAAAGATTAGTAGATTTATTCACTGCGCCTAATTCAACTAAGAGGTCAACATAATATACCTTAATCGGTTTACGTAGACATAATTATTAATGCTCAGAGATAACGTAATTAATTTGGGAAAAGCCAGTAGCATGTTGAATATTATATGAGTTTAATTTTTAAAGATTATTTTCGCCATTCGAGTCTCAAAAAAAAGTGACATCATTATATTGGTGTCCCTGACACAATGTGATTCTTTAAAAGATTTCTATATCAGCAGAAAAAAAAAGCAGGAAAATTACAGAGAAGAGCAGATTTGAAAGTTAAATAGTTCCTGTTCCTGTTCCTGTTTATACCCATAGATTTACCATCTAACTTATGTTGTAATTGTATTTTTCTTCCAGCTAATATACTGCAATTAAGTGGCAAGAGTGCCAGCGAGCTGGACGCTCTCTGTCTGCAGATCAGCCAGCAGCTGGTGAATGATATGCGCCAGGGACTTATTAGCTATAACAACATTGCACAGCCGGCGTTCTTCGATGCCAAGGCGGCCGAGGTGCTGGAGAACTATGCCACGGGTGGTGTACAGCAGACCGTGGATCTGAATCCGTTTCATCCCGTTGACTTAACGGGCTTTGATGAGGTCAAGAACTATGCGTATCCGGCCGAGGTGAAGGTAATCGATGGCAAGACCTATGTGGTGCATCGCAACTGCACAGAGGCCTCCAAGTTGACGAATAGCTATGGCAGCAATGCAGCCTCCCAGCTGACCCATGGCCACTATGGCCAGAGCTCGATCTCTCTGCCCGCCAGCAGCAGCAGCAGCACCACGTTGACTCGTCAGTCGTCCTCGCTGCAGGACTGGATTGGACAGCGCATGGAGCCGTCGGTGGTCGGTTACAGATCGGTGGTTAGCCTCGATGCTGGCAGAGGTTCTCCGTCATACAGTCAATTGAGTGCGGTGCCATCGTTTAGCCAGGTGAGTTCGCCCGGCTCGAGTTCAACGATCACAGTTAGGCGCTTCAATAAGACCATAACCACGCATGCCGATGGCACCAGCTCTGTGGATGGCTCCGAGTCGCAGCAGCGCTGGGAGGACGGTCAGTTGGTCTACGATAATTCGCGTCCCTTTGGCCAATCGTCGGTGCCGCGCGATGAGCAATGGAAGCGCGAGGAGCGTGAGCACTTCTTCTGGTATCTTACCTCGCCGCAACGCTTGGAGGATTGGCAGCATCAGCACGAGGATCGCCTGTTAGCCGTGGCGCATCGCTATCATACGACTTTACCTGTTCTGTTGGAGTTCCATCGCCGTGAGCTGGCGCGTTATCAGGCGCTGTTGGGTCAGTATCAGGCACAGGTTCAGGATGCCAGCGCCTGGCAGCGTCAGGAGCGCGGTCGTCTCGATTGGCTCATACACCAGAATAGCTTCACCTCGCAGGACTTTGATCGTTGGCAGCGAGAGAACAGCGCCAAGCTGCGACAGCTGGCCCTGAAGAATGGCGTCTCGCAAGAGCAACTGCAGCAGTGGCAGCGTCAGGAACTGCAGCGTCTCTATGTTCACTTCAATAAGGTTAACGATTCGCTCAGTCCGCAAGTACCCCAGATATCCAACCAAGTGTCAATACACGACTCCGGCTCGCTGGTTGTGGACAATGCCCAGGAGCAGCAGCGCCTAGATGAGCTCATACGTCAGCACAATGCCACAATCGCCCAGCTGCAGAACTCTATACTGACGGATCAGCAGCGTCTGAAGGATCTGTCGATCAAATATCAGGGCGACATGCAGAGCCAGACACAGTGGCTGCGCGGCGAGGTCGCACGCATCGGAGATCTGATCAAGGAGCAAAACGAGCAGGTCACCAGAATAAGCGCATGGCAAAGCTCGGAGCGCGCTCGCCTGGAGGCCATGCTGAAGCAGCATCGCGGCAGCCTGACCGAGCTGCAGCAACAAATGGCCCAGGATCGCAGCTACGTCCAGAATCTGGCGGCCAAATATCGCGTGGGTGTCGATGAGTTGGAGAGATGGCAACGCGAGGAGCTGCAGCGCCTGCAGCTGGTAGGTGCGCAGCAACTGGAGAGTCACATCAAGGATTGGCAGATTGGCGTCAGCGCGCAGCTGCGCAACATCATTGGACAGAACCAGTTGACGATTGAAGAGTTCCAGAACTCGATTATCAATGATCGTGCACGCTTGGAGCAGTTTGCTCGCACATATAAGGTGCGCGTGGAGGAGATTGAAGCGTGGATCAAGAGCGAGCTCAAGAAATTCCAATCCGAGGGTCTGCTCAAGGAGGTGGAGCAGCAGCTGGCCCTGTGGCAGCAGCGCGAGCGCGAGAGACTTCAGTCTCTGGTGCAGCACAACTCGCTGACTGTGGAGCAGCTGGAGGCAAAGATTAAGAACGATCAATCGCACTTCTTCGACTTGGCCAACACGTATCAGATCCGTGTTGAGGATATACAGGATTGGCTGAAGAAGGAGCTATTGCGCCTGCAAAGCGAGGGTCTCCTCAAGGCTGAGGCATTAAAGGATTGGCAGGTGGCCGAGCGTCAGCAAATCTCCAAACTGGTGCAGCAGAACAAATATTCCATAGACGAGTTCGAACGGAAACTACTTGCTGATCGTGCTCGCCTGAATGATCTATCCAAGACCTACAACGTGCAGGTATCCGAGATTGAGCAATGGATCCAGGCGGAGGGCGAGCGTCTGCAGCGTGAGGGACAACTGCACATGGAGACTCAGCTGAACAACTGGCAGAAGATTGAACGACAGCGTCTGCTCGATCTGATCAACAAGAATGATTTGTCCATTGAGGAGCTGGAGACTAAGATTGGCAAGGATCAGACGCATCTGTACAGCCTGGCCCAGCAGAACCAGGTGCGCGTCGAGGAGATCGAACAATGGATTAAACAGCAAATCCAGAAACTTCAGAGCGAGGGTCTCATCGAGATGCAGCGCCTGAAGAATTGGCAACTGGAATGGCGCGGCAATCTGACCAACATGGTGCAGGAGCGTGACTACACTGTGGAGGAGTTCCACAAATGGCTGCTCGAGGATCGGGCGCGCCTGCAAAGTCTGGCCATGCAGCACAATGTGCAGATCGAGGAAATCGAACAGTTTGTCAAGAAGGAGGAGCAACGCTTCATTGGCATGGGCCTGCTTAAGCCCAGCGAGAAGCTGACCAACTGGCAAGAAGTCGAGCGTCTTCATCTGAAGAACCTGGCCCAGCAGCAGTACAAGTCCACGGAACAGCTCGAGGCGCGTTTGCGTCAAGATCGCGAACTGCTGGAGAAACTGGCGCGTCAGTACAGCGTACAGGTGGAGGAGATCGAAAGCTGGATGAAACAGGAGCTGGCACGCATGCGCGACGAGGGCAAGCTGCAGATTGACAATCTAACCGCCTGGCAGCTGGCCGAACGCGAGCGCCTGGAGACGCTGATCAAGCAGAACAAGCAATGGAGCGCCGAGGATCTGCAAGCTGAGCTGCGCAACGATCGTGAGCACATGCAAACCATGGCCTTCCAGTATCACACCTCTGTCGAGGAAATCGAACGCTGGGTGCAATCCGAGATTGAGCGCCTCAAGCAGCAGGGCAAGCTCAACATTGAGCAGCTGACAGCCTGGCAGCGGGCCGAGCAGCAGCGCATTCTGTCCCTGCTCCAGTCACAGTCCAACATTACCATGGAACAGTTTGAGTCCAAGGTGCGTATACGCAATATTTTATTTGTAAGCGAAGCAAGCTAAGAATTCCTTCTAAATCTAAATAGTCTATTAGTTGATCAGATTTAAATTAATCTTTGAGTCATTGAATTTAATTTACTTTATGATATGAAAATAGGCAAATCGGGAGAAACGAAGTCATTTAACACATTTGTTGGTTCTATTTTTAAATTATTGAAATTAAAATTGGGGGAGCATAATTTTCTTGATGCTATTTTCAAACCAAAGATGATAAAAATTCGGAACATAAATGCATTTTAATTGTGTGCTGTTAAAAATAAAACAAAACGAAACGTTGACTTGGGGCGGAAATTGCCAAGACGCTTTGTGCATGAAACTTAAATGAATATAATTACGATTTCTCTCTCTCTGCTTATCACAGGTACAAAACGATCGACACTTCCTGCTCAAGTTGGCAGATCAGCATCATGTGAGCCTTATGGAAATTGAAGCGTACATCAAGCAGGTTATTGAGGACTTGCAGAAAAAGGGACAATTCGAGATTGAACAGCTGCAGACGTGGCAGCTGGTGGAACGTGATTACATTAAGTCCCTGATTGCCGAATATAAGAATGGCCTGTCCACGGCGGAGTACGAGCAAAAGCTGCTGGCCGATCGTGCACATCTCAATCAGCTGGCGGATCAGTATCGTCTGAATGTGGAACAGATTGAGGAATGGATGATATCGGAGCTGAAACGTCTCAGAGGCAATACAGAGACATCACTGAAGACGCTCAGCGCCTGGCAAGTATCGGAGCTGGAGCGTCTGCAGAATCTCCTCAAGGAGCAAACGCACATCAGCTATGTGGAGTTCGAATTGGAGCTGCAAAAGGAGCGCGAACGCTTGCAAAAGCTGGGCAATCAGTACTCGGTCAATGTGGAGGAGATTGAGCAGTGGCTGCGACAACAGCTGATCAATCTGAAGACCACGGGCAATGCTAAGGTGGAGAACTTGAGCAAATGGCAGATCGCCGAACAGGAGCGTCTCATTGAGTTACTGCTGAAGCATCAGCAGGATTTGAACTATGAGGATGTGGAGCGCGAGCTGCGCAAGGATCACGATCGCCTGGAAAGCCTCTCGCAAACGAATCATGTGAGCATTGAACAAGTCGACAATTGGCTGCACGACGAATTGCGCCGTCTGCAGAGCTCGGGTCTTGTGCAATTCGAGCAGCAAACCCAATGGCAGAAGCAGATTAGCAACGGCTTCAACAATTGGCTCAAGCAGCAGCAGGATTCGACCACCTATCAGGAGTTCTTGGACTTCCTGAAGCGCGACAAGTCACGCCTTAATGGCATTGCCAATGACTATCATCTGACTGTGGAGCAGGTGGAGCAGTGGGTGCAAAAGGAGACGGCGAGACTCTCGCTGATTGGTGTCATTGAGAAGCCGCAGGATAATTTTCGCTACGAGGAGATTGTGAACATTTCGGATCAGCAAAGCGAATCGCAGCCGTGGAAGGAATATTTGGCCGCACGCCTGCGCAGCGAAACCCATCTGAAGCCCATGTCCTGGCAGGAGTTCCAGCTGTATTTGGTACGCAATCAGCCCAGCTATGAGCGGCTGGCACAGCAATATCACATTACCGTCGAGGATATCCATCTGTGGCTGCAGGAATCGGCCAGGCAGCTGGCCAACGAGGGTCTCATCACGGGCTCGCTGACTGTCGAGGAATGGCAGCTGAAGGAGCAGCAGTATATACAGGATCTGATCAATCAACAGCTGCGCCGGCGCCAAAAGTGGAGCATCGAGGAGCTGCAATTGAAGCTATTTAATGACCAGAAGCATTTGCTGGACGTGGTGCGTCAGTATCAAATAACCATTGAGGAGCTAAAGCTTTGGTACAAGAACGAACTGAAACGTCTGTTAGATTTGCGTAAAATTGAGCGAGGCTTCGGCTTGCCGTGGCAAACGAAGGAATTGGAACGCATTTACCAGACCGTCGTGCGTCATCCCATCAATCGCAATGCATTGGAGCAGCTGTTGCTGCGCGATGTTTCCATACTGGCACCGCAGTACCGTGTGACAGTCGAGGAGCTGCGCGTCTTTATTAAAGAGAAGCTGCAGCGTCTGGCTGACATGGGCCTCATTGTCGACAGCCAAGTTGTGGGCAGCGACTGGAAGGAGCAGGAGCGTCAGCGTTTGCGCCAAATTGGCTCCAGTGTAATCATAACCGATCAGGAGCTGTTGGAGCTCATCTCACTGGACAACAACTATCAGAATGAGCTGGCGCGTCTCTATGGTGTGGGCCTGCATCAGCTGGCGCCCGTGCAGCGCATACATGTGGGCAACATGGCCAAGGAGCAGCTGCTCGAGCAGCGTCGCCTCAATGTGCTCACCTCCTGGCAGCAAAAGGAGCGGGACCGTCTCTACGACTTCATTGGCACACAGAACATGACACTGCGCCAGTTGCGCGACTGGCAGCGTCAGGACGAGGAGAAGCTGCAAAGATTTGCTCAGCAATACTTGATATCTTTGCACGAACTCAAGGCCTGGCAGCTCAAGGAATTCGAACGCATCGCGGCCGTGGCTCGCTACTATGGCATGACTTTGACCGAACTGCAGCAGTTCCGCGACGACGAGCTGCATTATCTGACCTATTTGAATCACCGCAAGCTGTTGGCAGAGTCCGAGGCACAGAGCTGGGAGAACAAGCAGCACTGGCGCCTGCAGAAGCTCCAGAGCAAGTACAGCAAGTACGGCCAGGAGCTAAGCATTTGGCGTCGCACTCTATATCTGCTAAGTCAGGGACTGATCGATCTGCCCGCCGGCAATGGTGGCTATGTGATCGATCAGGGCACCACCAATTCCACGGCAGTGCAGAAGCCAGTTTTCTCCAAGGATCGCGGTGACCAGCCACCGCATGTCTATGAGGACTCATATAACGAGGACGATGAGCCCGGTTTGGAGGGTGAAACCAAGGCGCCTCTGCCATTGCCCATATCTTTAGTGTCCACACCGGCACCGTTGCCCTATCAACGTGGCGGTGCACAAGGCGGCGCCAATGCAGGCTATGAATATCGTCGCACGGATTACACGTTCGATCTGCCCGTTGGCAGCGCCTCGGCTGCAGCCAGCGGCGGACCGAGTGGCTCATCGGCCACGGCCAGCGCCAAATTGGGTAAATGGAGCCGTGCGGCGGGCGAGGAGCCTGCATCCCAGCAGCAAGTCCAGCTCGAGGATCTGGGCCAGCAGCAGCAGGTCGATCTGGGCTGGACGGACGATCAAGTGGATGGCGGACAGCAACAGCAACAGGAGGAAACTGACTGGAATGCCAACTATAAACTGGACGGCAATGCTGGCCAACAGCAGCAGCAATTGCTGGACGATACACAAGATTTGGGACAGCAGCAGGTCGAGGACCTAACTGGCACCGGCTATGGCCACAGCTATGGCTCCAACTACGGTCAGCTGCAGCAGGCGAAGCCAGCTGAAACAACGGTAAGCTAAATTAAATATGGTATTAAACTCTCAAAAATGTTTTTTTTTGACAATTCAAATTTGTTGGGGGTTTTTTCCAATTGGTTTTTTTTAGTTAATGGAAATATTCAAATTATTCCCAAATGTTGTTTAACTTTAATTTAGGATGTTCGAAATTAAGTTTGGGGTTCCTTAATTCGAAATCTATGAGTTTCAGAGATTTTGAACTAGAATCAATGCTGCAACGATATATAAAAATTCTCATCTTCAATTGCAGCCGCTGCCCAGCACGTTCGACAAATTTAAAAATAAGATAACCGGCATTTTCGGTTAGAACTCGATTCTGCCATAAAGACTTAAGTGCATCAAAACCAACCGAAACGAGCCCAAAAAAAAAAAAAAAACAAAAACAAAAACGAATCACAAATGTGGATATACATTTTCTACAAACGTTTCTTTAATCAGTTTAGTTTAGTCTTTAAAGGAAAAGATTTTTGCCGGTGACAGTTGAACCGCAACCACTACTAAATATACATTTACATACATGTGTAATACTCGCTCTATAAGGACGTACCTTTGTATTTTGTTTGCATTTGCCCTAATAAACTTTGAAAATATAATTTTGCATTTAATGTGCACTACTGTACTTTTACGCATAATCATATTCGTCTGATTCATCAACTGCATTAAGCATAAATATCTAAAAACATAACGAACAATTGCCATATAGTAGGTTCTTTGTTTCTCAAAAGGCATTAAAATTTGTGTAGCATAAGGTGCGTGGGTATTTGTTGTTATCAGTGTACAATATAATCATAAATATTGCTGCATTTAGTAAATATATCTATTTGTTGTTAGTAGGCTGCATCAGAGTACAATATAATCATAAATATAGTAAATATATCTCATAACATAATAAAAGAGTGCATTTAACTATGGAATTGCCGCATAGTAAATTCTTTGTATCTCAAATCCTTGTAGCGATATGCTTTTATCAGAGTTAACATAGTTTGCGTATAGGGTATTTCCTGCGCGGGGGGTTGGGAAAAGAAAGTGCATGTTCGCGAGGCACTTTTGTTTGAGATTCTTTCATGTTGTACCAACTCTTGCATAGCACTAATACAAATCTTACAGGTAACTTAATCTTTTTCATAGACATTTCGTATAGGGAGAAGAATAAACTTGTACTCATCATACCCTTGCAGAGAACATGATAACTTAATTGTTGCAAATAGTCGTACAGAGTGTAGTCGATATAGTCGAAATGGAGTTTCATAAATGTTTTTAACACTAATCGTTGTCCGTCAGATCGTATCACGATAGATGCTAATTTTGCCATAGGTAAATCAATTAAATTAGGTTTAGTAAATCTTAGTAGCATCAGACTAAAATAATTTAATATAGTAAGCAAAAGATTTTGCTTTTTCGAAGTACTGCATCGAATAGCTACTATAGATAGTGTAAACAACTAAAATTAGCATTTAGTCTTGTTAATCTTTCATGCATCTGCAAGGGTATTCAATCTTCGGCTGACTGAAGAAACGGTTTCTTTATAGACATTTCATAGACATTTCATAAATGTTTCTTATTGTGAACCTTCCAAACATATAGAAATAATATTTTAAAAATTGTATTCTTTAAAATTCTATTATATGGTGCCCTTTGGAGCAGCCCTCTATATTTTATGTTTAGCTAAACATTCCTCACAGGTCCTTTGTAGGTCTCTTGTACATTATTTATACACGCCTTAAACGCATTATATACACTGTTCCACAAATCAACTAATATGCACCTCCAATTCTGAGCCGTTGGCTACGCCAAAGTGTGACGCACGAAATTGTAAGCCTTCGCTAAGTTCCTCCACAGCCACGCCCACGCCCACGCCAACAGCGCCCATGCTCAGGCCATCGCCAGTCTCCTGCAGGACATGGTGTTTGAGCTGTTCAATTTGATGGAGCAGCTTTAGGGTCTCCTCATCCAAATTGTCGTCCTCCTGGCGCAGTTGCCTTTGCTGCTCCTGCTCCGCATCAGTGTCCCATTCGAGCGATTCGGGCGTAGATATGTGTGACCAGGAGTTCTGCGTCGAGGAGCAGCAGGAGGTGCGCGTAAAAGAGCCGCCATAACGGTGACCGCCCAGTCGCGCCTGACGTGCCGCCGCCGCATGCCGCCCATGGCTGGCGGCCAGCGAGGCTGCCGTCGTCAATTGGTCCAAGGAAGCGTAGCGCGGCTGCGAGGCCACCCTGGTGGGGGTGTCCTGCGGCGGCTGCTGTTCCTTTTGCTGTTGCTGCTGATACTGCCGCAGCTGTGAATACTCGTGCTCCCATTCCAGGTCTAGCGAGGAGCTGGCTCGCGAACTGGACATGCGTGCATAGCTTTGCAGTTCCGTCTCCTTGCTGGACGTCGTTGTGGCATTGAGCAGCTTGTGCACGTCCAGATTTTGCAGCTGTATATCCGTCAGGGCACTAGAAAATGTTGCAGATGGTTTAGAAGGTTTAGAAGGTGAGCCGCTCATCAGCTCACCTGTCGTTCTGCAGCTTCGCATAGCTGGGCTGTTGCTCCCAGTATTTGTCCAGAAATTGTGGGCATTGCTGCTTCCGCTTGTACTTTAGTATGCGATAGACAAGGCCACGTCGCTGGCAGCGCTCACTGGCGGTCGACAGCAGCTCCGCTTCCGGCTCATCTGTAGCTTCAGCTCTGGCTCTCGCCCGGGGACGACGCCTGCAAGGGGAACAATGCAATTTGTTAGGTCTACTCTACACTTCTTTGTTGGGCTATAGTAGGCATTTCTCGGTCAGTTTGTGACATGCACTTAATATGTATGACAATCATGTATATATTCCAATATATATATTGAAAAGGGTATAAAATGCGTGTCACACTGCCGAGTCTAATCATTTGTGTTGTTTATGTAGAGGCATATGGCGAGTGAAGCCCCTTCCGGGCATTGTTTGTGGCAGGCAGCACGCACTCAAGCGTTGCATACTTTTAGGCTGTTGACCCTGCCGCGGGTCGCCGTTGCCAGCGTCCGCAAATGTTGTTTGCCAATGCAATTTAAAGCCAAGACTCTGGCATAAACCGTGTCGTTTAATGACGGATTGCGCACACACGAATCGCGCTAATTACGGCCCCCTGGGGGCGGCAACCCGCCCCCTTTAGGCTTCTATTGATTGCCAAGTCAGCAGCACGTTTATTGGATTTGCCGTGACATAGCATACTTTTGTGTGCCACAAAGTAAACAGAATGCACTTTTAATTAACTGCACTATACACTCTGTGAATGGGTCGAGGGGGGGGGCAGCTTACCAAAGAAGCCAGCTGTTGGCAACGGCCGTAACGCAGCTTGTGGAGCTAACCGAGGAGGAAGACGACGAGGCTGTCGAGTTTGTGGCTGAGCTCGTGGCGGTGGCGGTGGCGGCAACGCAGCTGCTGAGGCATGAACCCATGCTCCAGGGCAGCTGATGCTGCTCCTGCTGCTGTTCCTGCTGGTGCTGCTGCTGCTGCTGCTGCTGCAAGACCGCAAGGTATGCCACAGTTTTTGTTATGTTTTAGCTTTCGCTCCTTGTGACACACCTCAAATTTTACGCTATTGTAGTTTCTTCTAGTTGCGTATGGTTTAATTCACTGGCAGCGGGCGTCATGTTGCACCCACTTTTAACTTTTCAGTTTGTCTGGCTCTTGGGTTTCCCTGCAGGTTGTTGTTATGCGTATTGCACTTGCATTGCTTGAGGTGAGCCTTGACCTTTGTCTGCTTTTCTCTTGCTCCTTTCTTTTTCGGCAACTGTCTGGCCAACGCGTTTTTCAATGCTACTCCACACACACACACACACACACACACACACACACAGAAACAAACAAACACGCACGCACACACACACACAGAGTTGCGCGTAACTGTTTTGACCAAGTGTGGACGTCACTTGGTGACGCACCGCATGTTTCTACTGGCTTCCATTCGTATGTAAACTGAAACCGTCGCGACGCAGCGACAGAAACTTTCTGTTGTAGCCCCAGCTGACGGCTGCGGGGTGTAGCTGAACTTTTGACAATCAGCTGGGCGCGGGCATTCGTTGTTTTTACCGTTTGCTTTTGCATCTGTCAGTTGCTGAAGTCAACAAGGATGTGTCAAGTGCCAAAGCTCTGTTAACTGTCCAGAGTCAATGAGCTTGCAAAGTTAAAAGCTTAGCAGCCGAGCTGTTAAAGCTTCTTCATAGCTTTCGGGGTAATAGTGGTAAATTCTCATGTCTTAACATTGTGGTTGATAACAGTAATGGCCTAACATAACTGCCAGGGGTGAGTAGTTAACATAGCGCTGTTGCTTTAACTTGAATGTGATTTACTCTGTTCGCTTATGTTTGCTTGGGGTAATCAGGTTAGCAGAACAGTGTAAGAGACTTTATCATAACAGGAATGTAAAACCAGCATAACTGTTAACTTATTCACACAAATGTGTAGTACTGGTTCTGGCGGTTCTAACTAGCTAAATGGTTTTTTGTAATGTTTATAAGAAATATACATAAATTTCCACTCATTCCTAATGTGCAGACCCCCTTTTAAGTGCTTGCTTTTTAAAAACTAACATTTTTCACACATGTGAATCATAAAATTTCGACTTGCTATCAACATTTTTATGCATCTAACACGCCCACAAGCATTATGCTTAGGATATGAATCTTTCAAAGTACATTAAGATTTGGTACGCCTTACAACTGCCAACATTTCTTAAAACTAGCAAGTGCATGTAAAACTAGAGACTGAAATGTTAAAGCACTGCAACCGCAATATTTGTTTTAGTTTCGAATGCCATCTGTTAGAAGCCAGACATAAATATATAGAGGAAGTCTGCTTTATAGATCGGATGGTTTATTTAGTCCACATGTAGAAATTTCTTCTTTTGAAAAGTTTGATCGCTTGCATAAAATGTTGCATGTTTGTTTCCATTATTGAAACTTGAAACAACTAAAGTTGTCAGCACATGTGTTATGAATGTGTTTGGTGTCATTAAAACTTTGAATAAATTTCAGATGCATATTTGATCAAACATAAATTGTCTAAAGCGACTTTCTTATTTAAAGATTTCTCACTCATATTTAAATATTTAGCTTAACTTAGCTAATTGCTGTTACTGGCTGCTAACTATTATAGAACTTAGTTAAATTTCCTATTTAAGATTTTAGTTGTATTATGCTTTAGCAATGAAATACACTAGCTATTTGTAACAATTGCTTATTGAAGCTACAGCTAGAAAAATTGCAATTATTATTTATTTTTAAGACCCACAAGTTCACATTTACTGAATAATTTATTTCACATGTATTACTAAATATAACAATTTTTGTTTCTAAAGGGTTCGCAAATCAATTTACTTTTCTCTAAGCTTATTATGACCATAATATTTTCTGATATGTATGTGTGTACGTACATATACATATGTATATATATGATAAGTGAATTGGCTATCAAATGGAATAATATAGCACATAGCACGATGCCATCTGCTTATCCAATCTGATTTTCTAAAACTGTATTGGGACCAAGTACCTTGATGGGCCGCCCCATAACATGACTTTGCCGAACCGACGAAGACCGACGACGGATTTTGTCTGCATTTCGTCTCGTAATGAACGGTACTCGGCTTCGACTTCGGCTTCGGCTTCGGCTGATGCTGCTACTGCTTCTGCTTCTGCTGCTGCTGCTGCTGATGCTGATGCTGTGGGTTCGTTTGTTGCTTCGTTTCAGTGCCAAATCGGCTGTTGTTGTGCGCGGTTGTTCTGTGTTCGACGCTTTTGCTCAGAACGCTTCGCTTCTGTTATTAGAAGCGTGTTTGGTTTGTTGTTGTTTATCTGCAGCGGGCAACGAGAATTGTTATCATAATATTATAATTGCTAGTGCAAGCTGCTGCTTATCAATTAATCATTATGTTATTTTAAGCAATTACTGCATCTATATTTATGCCCATAAATGTGCGTGTGTGTGTGTGTGTGTGTGCCGGCGTCGGCGTGTCTGCCCTCTATCGTCTCTATCGCGTCTGCCTAATTAAGTTCTTGTGCAAATGATGCAAAAAAGATCAGCGACAAACATGAAAATGCGTCGCGTTGTCGTCTCGTTGTTTTATTTATAAATTGACTGCATCTGCCCCGCTGCACCCACCACCCCTTCAACATTGACACGGTGAGTAATTAAGACAAAACAAATACCATCTAAGGCAACTAGATCGAAAGAACTAGCTTTATGGATGCTAATTTTAAAAATAAAACCTAATACTGTTCATGGGTCAAGACTCAACATTAAAAACAAACAAGCAACAAATTTTGTATTTTTAAATAAAATTTTTGATAAAGTTATTCGAAAATCAGAAATTTTAGAGTTACGTTATGTTTAAAAGATGAGATCATAAAATTGTTTAGCTATTCAAAGTTATGAGTTACGGGGAATATATAAGAAATTTTTTAGAAGATGTTTAGGTGATCGTTAAAAATTAAATCAATTTTAGACTTAGCATTTAGAATTTATATGGTTAACATATGCTCATGATTAATTGTACGTCCATATCAAAAGCCATCTCGCTTTGAAGATAAGCCTTTAGGAGAAGATATAAGAGGAGCCAGCATACCTTTCCAAGCCTCGAGCTATTCTATACGATCGAACCAAGTTCTGCCAGCCAGAATATTGGACTAGAGTCCAACTCAGATAGGAAATAGGTTTTTAGATAGAAAAAGAATAGCTGAATATTTGAACAAGAAACAATATCTTTTTTTGGATTGCTGGGGAGTCATCGCAGAGAAAGGACAGCCATCTAGCCAACTTATGTTATGGAAAACAGATGCCATAGCTTTTTTAGTGAATAAAATGACAATCCACATTTACATACAAGAGCGAAGAACTGAAGCGATAGGTTGTTTGAATTACAGTGCGAGCACTGCAAAATGTCCTTAAAACTATGCATGATCCTACTAGATTAACATTTCATAACTCAAAAGAGGCCTAAAAGATTGATGGATAGAGATTTGAGTTTTGAATTTTGCAAAGGATATATTTTTGTTTAGTTTAAGTCCATTTTTAAGATTCCATGATCTTTCATTGACTCAATGCTATTGATGGAAATTAACATAGAACAAAGTAGAATTACTCGTAATTCCGACTGAAAGCAGCTGCCAGCTCGGTCACTCACATGCCCACTAAGAGCACACCACCCCTCCACCCACACACACACACACACACACACACACACACATAGACAACTCCCCCGTTTGCCACAGTGAGTTATTAAACACTTTTGCTGTCTGCTTTGTTTATTAATGCGTGCAGCAGCACCAAAGCGCTGCAAAATGTTGCCTTTTGTGTTTTGGCTTCGTTTTGTTGTTTATGGCACGGCTTCCGTTGCAGCCCCCTGCCCCACCCCCACAATCCCCCTCCACCGCTACCCCTTGGCAATGCTGATGTATTTAACTCGTTGGCAAGTTTTAGTACATCTGCAAAACTCTACGCATGAAAAATCAAGCACTGCATTCCTGAAAACTTAATCCCAACTTCTACCCCAACAAATGTGGCAAATTTAACACTAGACTAGCCAAGGCGTTAAGTGCTCCATTTGCTGAGTGCTATTAAATTGTGTGTGTGTGCGTGTGTGCGTGTGTGTGTGCGTGCATATGTTTTGCAATTGTGGTTTAATGGCAGTTATAATAACTATTATTGCAATCGCATTGCGAAAATGCAGTTATATCGAACGTTAAAAGAAAACTTTGAAAATATTTGCTGAAACGCACAGGAAATTAAATAGACAAATTATTAGTATAGTTGGCAAGCAAAATATTCTCAAATTGATATTATAAATGAGAGGTAATTGAAGGACATGCTTTGCTTTCAGGCTGACACAATTTGATGTAACTATTTAGCTGTGTTTAATGTGGTTTCCCTTCGCTTCAAGGCTAATCAAAAAATCAAATTACAATACAGTGGAAATCAGCATGATTGAGACATGATCTGGCCGGGCAACTACTGTTCGTGTACATCAACGATTTTGCATAATATTCGATTCCTGCTCACAGGACAATAACAACAACTGTTCGTATTTAACATATTTCATGCTCATTAAGTGTCACATTAAGTGCAAACACTTCGACTTTCATCGAAAAGGCCAACTGCCGGCGCCGCCAGCCAACGCGGCAGTTTCCTGGCAAAACTGTTGCAGTCTATACCCTGTAAATGTTAAATGATTAACATGGTGTAAGCTGTTAAGAGAGCGTTTATGCCAGACACGTGTTATATTGAGAGTATGTTATTTCTGCTCTTATTCTTTTAAAGAATCTGTTTCCGAGAAGTAAATGGTTAGCAAGCTCTGCGTACAGGGCATGTCCTAGTCGAGCAGGTGTCACTAGTCGGTACTGGCATGTTTTATTTTTTAATGCTGCTGTACATTGATGGCGATCAATTCTGTTGGCTGTGATTTAAGTGCGCGTAAATCTCTGCGGTGAAAAGTGGTGCCAGCTCCTTAGCCCTTGCCTTCTGCTCTGCTCCGGCTGGGCGGAGGCGCAGCAGGCACCGACTGCTTGGGGCTGAGACTCCGGTATATGCTGCATCGTTCATGGTCGGTTGCCGTTATTTGCATTTCATTTTTGCGTGCGGCGAGAGAAAATGTAAATTGATTTATTATGCACAAGCGACTGAATGCAGGACTTGGCAGGAGGCGGGCTCTGTACACGCAACGCCCAACGCTCCGCGGCCGACTGCTTGGCTGGCTTCCTGGCCAAAAGAATACAAGAAAAATAAAAGATATATATATGCATAAAAAAAAAAAAAAAAGTGGCAAAAGTAGGTAAATCTTCAATTGAAGCTGCCGCGTGGCAGTTGCATTCTTGGCCAGCCTGCGGGGGCGTAAACATTGCTATTAATATTGATTTAAATGCGCTCACTGGAAGAGCGTTTGAGAGAGAGAGAGAGGGGGGGGGGAGAGGAAAGTGGTTGGGGGAAGGATAAATACTGTGCCCATTACGCTCGCTGCATGCTGCCGCTTCGCTTTGCACTCTCTCTCTCTCTCTCTCTCTCTCTGTCTCTTTCTACCATTACTCACTGTCAGCGGCCATTCAAAGCCGACGGCACAGCGTTGACTTTTCGCTATTAGCCAAATTGCAAAAATCACGCGCTTAAAGTTCTTCAAGCAAATACAAAATACAAAAAAAAAAATATATGCAACAACAAACACAACAACCAGATAGAAACTGGTGCAACTTTCAGCCAGCCGCAAAGTATGCAACACAAAGCGAAATTCACGGAATGCCATGGAATAATAACTTTTGGCAATAATACAAAAAGCCTGCTGCATGCCAGCATGTGGGCCGCATGCTTAACGGGGCGTGGCACTGCCTTGTACCAAATCGTTGGGCTGTGAACAAGTATTTTAAATATGCATAGTGCCGAGGTAGCCGGGGCATAGTGCACCCACTCTGGCGGCTAATAGACATGTCAAACGTGTAAGCATCTCGCTATTGCACTCACATATGTTGTCTACTCTTAGGCAAATTACAACGGGCTGTGGAGGGGAAGGGAACGGGGGCTCTAAGCACAGCGACTTGAAACCGCACCGAAATTCAATTAAGCTCACAAATTGATTTCAATAACTTAGACTAAAGACAAAACAAACAAGAGCCAAACAAACAAAAAAAAAAAAAAAACAACAACAAAACAAACGCTGCGAGTAAACCACAACAGCTGCTGTTAAGAAAGCATCGCCAGCATTTTAATTGAAATGCATTCATATTGCGATAGAGCGAAAACTTGAATGGCAAAATAGTGAAGTCGACCCGAGTGCAGTGCGGTGCAGTGCAGGACGAGATCCGGAGCTACAGCTGACGGAGCAAATTGCTTTGCGCTTATGACACGAACAGACTAAAAGAAAATGTCAAATCGAAAGCATGCCCGAGATGCTGCTCGACGAGCAGTTACCCTGGAAATTATTCTTCTTATGGCAGCTTCTTTTAGAGCCTTAAGAAGGTATTTGAAATATGAAAGCTCGAAAGTGGAATATGCGCGAAAGATTGTTAAACGGAACTTTGGTGTTTTTTTTTCTTATCGATATTCAATTTGAGATGCACGGATTTCCGATTCACCTTCCGCATGAAAAACAGTTGAAAAACTGTAATGTGCCGCTTTTTTTTTTGCTTGCTTGCTTAACTTTATTTTAAGTTTTCAACGGACTTACCATATTTTCACTACTGACTGATCTCCTTTTTTTTTGGATATTCCAACTTTACTCTCTCCAAAAAGCATTAAGTTTTTATTATTCCTTGTTTATATATGTTTTATATTTATTTAATTTTAGCTCGCACGAGATTAAATTTTCTTCTCCACTTGCCGTCTTTTCCGTAAACGTTGCTAAATATAAAAAAAAATGCGATGGTATTATTTCCTCTATATTTAATATAATTAGTACGCGAGCACTGCTTGTATCCTGCTAATTGCCTCTTAATTATTACAATTTAATTTAATTATTTTCTTACCCTTTCATATATGGTCTTTTTCACCTCTTCAGCGGTTGAAAAGGATTATTATTATGTCATCAAAAATAGGGTATATGTGAGTGTGTTGGGGCTACGTTTAGCATCCCCTGTCATATATGCAAAAGCGAGGCAGAGCAAACGATGTTGCCAAGGGACTGTGGGATGCCGACGAGGGATTTGATGATGATGCCGTTGATGATGATGATAATGATGTTTATGATGATGGTCATGGCATTTGCAAAGGGGTGAGCTGTTAAGCGCTTTCCAAGTGCCGGACAACTGGAAGAGTTATTGGCCAGGGGTTGTCAAGGGCAGTTCATAATGTGCAGACGGTGCTTCATTTATCAGCAGGCGAGTTGATTAGCTGCCACCTGTGGCAAAAAAAAAAATAAAAATAAAAACCAAGTAAATCAATGTTGATGGTAGACAGATTCGCGAACAAATATGATAATAATTAATACATGTTAATTGGAAATCGGTACAAAACTCAACATTAGATGTCAGGCACGTGCTGAGTCCGTAGTTTAGTTACAGCAATTGGCCTGTGAGTACGTGTCGGAAGTAGCTGGTAGCTATGTTGAGGCAATGGACAGTGTCTGGGTCATGGTGCGACCTTTTGGGTGTAGCTGGTGCTGGACTGTGCCCTTTGACCCTGCGAAGCGCGCGGCTTTTCATTTGTCTGCTGCGTTTTTATGACTAGACCGTTATTTTTGTTTTATGCTTCGGTTTATTATTATTATTTGTGTGTGTGTGTTTTTTTTCATAGAATTTCCTTTTAATCCGCTTACGTCAGGCGAAATTCAATCAAGAATTTGCAGTGATTTTTTTTTTCATTTTCCCCACCTCATTTTGTGCCATTGTTGTTGTTGTTGTTGTTGTCTTTGGACAAAGCAGCGTATTTGGGTAGCAAATAAATCAGAAAAGACAGCTTTTAGGCGCTGTATTAAATGTACACAAATATTTAAGCAAATTGGAGCGTGTCCTTTAATTTAATAGCAAATTTATGTCCGCCATTGATCAAATATGCCATGACATTTCATAATTTCTTTTTCCGTCTATTTGCAGCACACACTCATAAAAAAAAAGAAGAGAAGTTAAATTAATGAAATGCCCAACATTGAAATAAATCCAAGCATAAATTGCAGAGCGCTTAAAACTTGCAATTAATAAAAATACAAAAAAAAAAAATAAAAAAAAACGTATACATGTACATGTAATAAAAAGTGCTTTACGCATTGATAAAAAGTGCGTGCTAATTGAAAAGTTTAAAGACCATTTACTGCATAATTTATACACACATTGGCCGAAAGACACAGTGTTCACAATTTCTTGGCAACATGTTGAATCAATTCTACGCGATAGTCGCAACTCTGCTCATATTGGAGACGTTGACAACTCTGGCGCTGAGCAGCGATGGCAATGTCGGCAGCGTTGGCGGCTCCACGGTCAACAATGGTGAGTCCGACGATTTTATATTAATTTTATTACATAATTACAATCCGATAGACAATTTAGCTCCGGATTCCTCATAATATTTCCGGCAGCGCATTGAGTTTAATTATTTATATAATTGTATTACAATTATTACAAACCAGCAACATTTTAATCGATGTCAAGCGAGCGAAACTAACTTAATTAATGGGGCACAAGACCAAAAAAGTTGACCACGTTGCAAAAAATAAAACTTGATAGAGTTGTAGAGATGAAATAAACAACAGCATTAAAGCACAAATGCGTCTAAGCCTTATCTGAACTCATGAGAATCGCATAGAAGAGCTAACTTTATAAATACGTGTTTTATAAACTTTTAATGCAGTAATAAATGGTGATTAGAGAAATACTAATTCATTTGGCTTAGCAAAGTTTCAGTAATTATAATTAGAAGGTTAGAAAGGGAAATTTCTGGTTCGGCAGCCCGCATACATAATTTGTCCGTAACTAGCCATGGGTCTGTTGGTTTCGCTCGTTCATCTATTTAATGTCCCTCAGGTTGTTGCGAAATCACTAGTCGATTATATTTATGGGTCTTTGCGTTTAATTTGAGATTCATTAGTTTCCCCCATTGCAGTAATTAAAATTATCAGCCATAACTTTATGTTGATGCTCACTATTAAAACGTAACTAAAGATAAATATACCAATCATAACTCAAATGCCAACTTTTGGCCACTTCTTCAACACGCTCTCCGGCACGCTTGTTAGGCAAACTTAAGTCAACTGCTTGGCCATTGAAAACTTCATTAGACCGGCATCAAATGCTGTAGCTGTAGCTGTTGGTGGTGCTGCTGCTGCTGCCACCTAACAGAATTTGGCCAGAAGCTAAATCAAAATCACACCCGTAAAACTTTCTAGCTAATAAATGGTAGGAAAACTTTCTGGCTGGCTCGTTTGTCATTTGGGCCCGGGCAAAGAGCGAAATAATTGTCAATTTGTTTGTAGGCGGGCAGGACAATGCCTGGCGGCAATAAAATTTATTTAAGTGGCCTCATAATTGTTAACAACAAGGCACAAAACAAACAAAAGGCCGCTGCAGCTGAAATGAGCAATTATTAAGCCATGCAAAATGTAAAACACAAAAAAAATATATATATATAAGCAACAAAAACATGAGCCAAGTCAGCAAACATCATAATCAAGTTATTACTTTGGCACATATATAATTATATATTATGTATATATCTATATATAATGCAGACGCAGTGCCAGTGGACGCGACCGAGAGCTGTAAGGCATGCTAAATGCTCAACAATGAAAATATTAATAACGTTAATGAAATTCTGGCAGAAAGAAACCGTCAGAGACAAACAAACAGTGGAGCCTGGCAATAATGCTAATGAGCAAATGTGTTTGTGCCGCGGCGAACAAGAAGCGGCCCGGCTGGTGTGCTGGGCAAAGCCAAGTGATATGCTGGGGTTAACTTAAATCCATGCCAGACATGCGAAATTTGTATGTGTGCGTGCTTGCATACTTTTGGCCTCACAATCCAAATGTTTGCGCCGCTAAATAGGCAACAAAAACTGACTGCATGCCGAATGTGCAGGCGTGTCTGTGGGTGTGCATGTGTATGTGTGTGTGTTCATTTGCATATGGTCAGCGGCATTTCGATGAGCATAGAAACTTTTTTCTCTAAATTCCTAATGAATTAGTTATGTGATTTTGATGACTTTTAAGTGGTTCCCCTCAAATGTGCGTGTGTGTGTGTGTGTGTGTGTGTTTATGTGTGGGTGTGCAGCTCGATGTGCCTGTAAATGTAAAGTTATCAACTAGAGTCCGATTGCAATTGCTGTAAATGCACTTCACATGCCAATTGGAATTTGGCTTTGACTTTGTGATTGCGCATCATTTTTTTTAATCATATTTTTATTATTATTATTATTATTGCTGCTATGATTATTTTTATTATGATGTTTATTATTGCTGTAATTATTATTATTATGATTGTTTTAGTTAATATTATTATTTACAAATTAAACAATTTTTTCCCAAGAGCTGTAATTTTTTTATATGCTTACAATTTTTCCTTCGTGGATTTGAAATTAGGCAAACATAAGCACAAATTAGTCAGAAAATATATTTTAAAGCATTTCTTGCCGGTTCCGAATCAAATTTATCAAAACAGGCAGCAATTTGTTTCATCATCAGCGTTGTTTGTCAGCGAGCGATTGCTTCATGATTTGTTGAAAATATGTTAAAAACTTTTTACCTACTTTCAATTGGGCTAACAAGATTTGCCATAAATACTTACTTGTTCGTCAAGCCAATTAGCCAACTGTGCACTTGCTACTTGAGAGGGGGTTGGGGGGGGGGGGGGCATTTGGCCAACTTGAGGAGAGCTCATAAAAACGTTTTGATTCCATCTCGCCAAATGTTTGACGCTCGCATTAGCCCCCATTTTGAGTGTATCCTTCATAACTAGGCAGCCATTAAGTGGCAGCCAAACGAGTTAGCCTTGGCAGCTGGTCTCACACTACTGTCTTCTTCTTCTTCTTTAACTTTTGGCTGCTCAGCCCGTCTCTGTCGCACACATGTGCATAACAATTATATAAACAATTACAAGGCAACGACAACAAACACTAATGACAGCAAACAGGATGTTGCCAGCGAGCAGCGGGAACAGGAAGCAGGAAAGTCAGTCAGGAAAAATCAAATTTGTCAACTGTTAAAGTCGTTGTTGTTATAGTTGTTGTTGTTGCTGTTGTAGTTGTTGTTGTAGCTGTGGCGCTGTAAACACAATAAAAATTACACTTAATTTGGCATTTAAGTGGCGACAACAACGACAACGACAAGGCTGCCTCTCAAATGTTTTCCTTTGTTAGGAAGCCAAAAAAAGGCGTTTGGGCGTGGCCCGCACACACACACACACACCCCATTTTGCGCCCATGTGTTAAGTGTCATTATGTAATGTGACATTCAAACAAAGAAGCGCGTGTGAAATGTGTTGATGGCTTTGTTGACATGTGAAAAGAAATGAAACTGGAAAAGAGCCCAGAGCAAGAAGTGCCCTCGAAAAAGTCAAGTGGTTATAACTATAACAAAAGCATACAGTGTTCGGGTGAAGGGAGCTGCATTTTGACACCCACGCACACACACACACACACACACGCACACACAGACAGACAATGTGAGTTATTTCCATAAGCAAAGATCATTTGTCAGCAGCCAGCAAAATGGGGATGGCAGCGAAATCTGTGCTTTCCATTATGAAAACACTCAACAGCGACAGCTGAACGCGATAAGCAATGCATCCAAATGGTTGGGCACTTTAAAGAAGAAGTGCCCCTTCTGCTGCGGCTCCCGGCACAGCGCTCAAGTGCCTGACTGGCCATAAAAATAAAATGCCTTCCGCTACACATCATCGTTTAATGGCTGGGAGGGCGTTGCCTTATCTGCTCTGATTAGCAATTAGCACGTGTCTTTTGGCTGGGCCACAATCCCGGTCGGCAGCACTAACATTGAATTATTATGCTGAAGGTCAGCCACGTGGCAGCCGCAGTCGCAGTCGCTGTCGCCAATGGACAGCCAAGTGCCATCTGGGCAGCGTCGGGCTTGTTGGACATGTCCCGCATGGGCCGAGATTAATGATGTGCCCGGCATGCCACAGGCGTTGGGCATTATTAGCGTTGCGCATGTGGCAGAGGCCCATGGGCTGTCTCCGAGTGTTGGCCAGTGTGCAGCCGCATAAATCAAGTAGATTATCAGGTAGCGATAGTCAGAGCCAAGGATTTGCATATGAAATTTAGTTGACAGCCACAAGCAGTTAAGGATTTCGAGTTTTTGCGCCCCACTTGCGCTCCACACAGACAAATCTCCGCCTGGGACAATGGCAAGATGCTCGTTTTGTGGCGCATTTTATCTCTTGGGCGTGTTATCCTCTTATCCTGCTGGCCAATTAGTCTCTAGTTTAATGAGAGAATATTGTGTGTGTCGGTCATTAGGGTTATATGCTGAATAGTGTGAATAGTACGAGATTATTTCCGCCTCAGTTAACTGGGCTCTTTAATTAAGACTATGTACATTTACCAATGCAGTTATCACGTCTAAAAAGCAACGTTTAAATATATTTAATACATTAAATGTCATACCATTAAAATACACGTTTATAATTACCGCATATAAACGTCTTTCAATTTCCAACATTAAGTTTAATAATAAAACGAATGGAAAATTTTATTTTCGAGATCTAATTAAAATTGTAATGTATATATGAATAAATATCAAATTATTAAGCTTTCTCTTTAATAATTGTGATATATATTTTTAATTATGGAAATTAAAAAATTCAAGCAATAAATTTACCCAATTCAAAAAGGCCCGCTCAAGCGAATTAGTGATCGCACTCAAACTACCAGGGTGAATAATAATCGAAACCGATGATCATGCTCAAAAGAACAGAACAAACAAAATTCAAACGGAGGCGCGCGAATGGAACGAACAAATGAACCGATAACCGATAATTATTCGTTAAGTTCGTTCTATTGAGCTAACCAATTATGAACCGGGCCAACTCGATTGAATTGTGTAATTGCCTTGCAAATTTTGGCGCGGATAGTTAAGAATGTGCGGGAAATTAATAATGTGCGATTAAAATTAAAATAAAAACAATTATATCGAAACAAAAACAACTATGCAGGCAGCCAAGCGTGTGCTATCACCCAGCAAAGTTGAAAATGTGCCGGGATCCTGCAAGCGCTACAAAAACCAAAATGTTCTGAACGTCCAGCCGGCATTGCCAACTGAGCTGGAGAACTATGACTTTTTGCTGGACGACGACAACGACTTCGATGTGAGTGCACTGGATGCTGCAATAACTGCAAAGAAGATTGATCTGAGCTGCTGGCAGCGCTGTGTGGTGCGCGTTGTGGAGCGTATGCCCAAAACGCACGATCTTTTGTTGCACTTGCGCAGTGAAGGGGATGAGACTGCGAACGGAGCAACCGCTGTTTGCCATCTGCAGGCACCTTGGAACCAGACGCCTGTCCAGCCAGGTGATTTGCTGTCACTCAAGGCGCACTGGCAGCCCGCGTTGGGTGCCTACGTGGTTAACAAGGAGCACGGCTTCTGTGTGATTCACCCGGATCTGCTAATATCGAGTACTTCTGTGACGGGCTCGCTTTTCTGCCGCCGCAAAGCGGTGCTGCAGGATCGTTTTCGCGGTGTCGATGCAGCCAACGCGGTGGTAAGTGCCACGCCTTTCAGCAGTCGGATTCTTTAATGTCAAAAGCACTTTTAGATGATCATTGGCACTCTGGTGCACGAGTTGCTGCAGACGGTATTGTCAAAACGGCTGCGGGCCAAGGCACAGGTAACGGATGCACTGCATGAAATGCTGCGCAGCGCTTCACTTGCCCAGCTGCTCTACGCCGGCCAGCTAAGCCGTGCCGAGATCGAGTTGCAACTGTATAAATTTGTGGAGCCAATTGTCGCCTTCGTTGAGCAGTATGTGGAGGGCAAAATGCCTTCAGTGCAGCCGCCGGAAATGTATACGGGCCGGATTGAGGAAATACACGATATTGAGGAAAATCTGTGGGTGCCGCAGTTGGGGCTCAAAGGCAAGGTCGATGTGTCGGTGCGCGTGCGCAACAAGAAGCTGCCGATTCCATTAGAGCTGAAAACTGGGCGCGCTAGTTTTTCGATGGAACACAAAGGCCAACTGCTGCTCTATCAGCTGATGCACTCGGCTCTAGGCCAGGAGACGCGCTGCGGCCTGCTACTGTATCTGCGCGAGGGCATTGTGCGTGAGGTGCCCGAAGGTCGCAACGAGCAACGTGATCTCGTGCTGCTGCGAAACGATCTGGCGCATTATCTAACGCGCGAAGCCCAGCTGCCAGCGGCCAAGCAATCCATATCGTTGAGCGAAAAGCCTGGCAAGCTGTTGCAGCCTTTTGAGCTGCCCGAGCCCATTTCACATCACAGTGCCTGCGGCAACTGCGCCTATGCAACGATATGCTGCAGCTTTGCCAGCACGGATGCTCAGCTGCAGTTGAGCGAATCGCATCCGCTGCGGCGCCTAATGCCGCAAGTCCTGGAGCATCTTGGCCAATCGGACTATGAGTATGTGCTGCATTGGTGTGGCCTGTTGGCTCTAGAGGAGCAGCAAGCACGTCAATCGCATCAGCTTCGTGCCCTTTGGACTGATACACCTGCCAAACGGCAGCAGCAGGGACGCGCAATCCAGCAGCTGCAGCTGCCCAAGGATCATCAGACACACCTAGTGGATGGACGCTATGAACAGAAGCTAGTGCTGTCAGCGCAAGCGGATAAGGAAATCAATTTAACACTCTGCGGCGTAAGTTTGAACTTAGTAAAATTGTAAATCTTCATTTTATCCTGTAAATTACATTTTCCAGTTTGAGCTGGGCGAGTATGTTATCGTCAGTAGTACCTCGCGCCTGGCCATAGCCGCCGGATACATAACAGCACTGGAGACGCGCAGCCTATGTGTACAATTGGAGCGTGATCTTGGCCGGCGTTATCCGCTAGAGAGCTTTATTGTGGACAAGCACGAATCTCAGAGCTTTGCCAGCTTCAATTACACCAATCTGGCGCAGCTCCTAGCGCCCAGTGAACGTGCCGCTCAGCTCCGCTCCATTGTGGTGGCCCAAACGCCGCCAATGCAGCACAAGATGCTGCCTCGCGTCATCGGCAGCAAAGGTGGTCCCATATTGCGTCCATTGAACAAGGTGCAGCAGATGGCCGCCCTGCGTGCCCTCACCACCAATACACATTTGTTGATCAAGGGCCTGCCCGGTACAGGCAAAACCGAGACACTGGTGGCCATTGTTCGTCTGCTGCATTTGATGGAGCGCAGTGTGTTAATCACAGCCCAAACGCACTCTGCCGTAGACAATCTGCTGCTGCGTCTGCTGCCATATAATCTGCCTCTGTTGCGACTGGGCAATAGCGCTAGAGTTCATCCGCAATTGCACGACATTAGCGAGGCACATTTGACGGCTGCCTGCGAAACTGTTGAACAGTTGACGGAAACCCTGCAGAAACCAAGCATTGTGGGCGTCACTTGCCTTGGCGCTGGCCACGCATTGTTCCAGCAGCGGCAGTTTGACTATTGCATTGTGGATGAGGCCACGCAGGTGCTGCAGCCCACGGTTCTGCGTGCGTTGAGCCACTGCAGCCGTTTCATACTTGTTGGTGACCCGGAACAGCTGCCACCCATAGTGCGGAACCGTGAGGCGCGTTTGCGCGGCGCCGATGAGACGCTGTTCCAGCGTCTGGACTGTGAGGCAGCCACGGCGGTGCTGACACTGCAGTATCGCATGAATCGTACCATTACACGCCTGGCCAATCAGTTGACCTATGGCGAGGCGCTGCAGTGTGCCAATGACAGTGTCGAAAACGCTAAGTTGCAGCTGGAGCCACCAACGGAAGCCTGCCTTTGGGTACATCGTACGCTGCAAACTCATTTAGAGCAGTCAGTGTTTCTGTTGGACACATCCGACTGCGCACAACGCTGTCAGGATTATGCAGAATGCTCCACACAGCTGGGCACTACCTCTGCTACCATCGAACAGCACTATGGCGAAGCTGAGGAGCAAACAACGCAACCATCCGAAACACAGCCTGGTCGCTCTCGGCGTGCGCCCAAGTATAGCAACTATTGCGAGGCGGCCATTGTGTTGCATTTGCTGCGTCAGCTACTGAAAGCGGATTACGATGCATCACGCATTGGTGTCATTGCGCCGTATCGCGCTCAGGTCGAGCTTCTGCGCAAGCTGGGCGAGCACATGACCGGTGTGGAGTTCAATACGGTGGACCAGTATCAGGGACGCGATAAAAACCTCATTATCTATAGTTGTACAAAAACAGGCGGCACAGCTGCCGAACTGTCTATGGAACGGTCACGTGAGGCTGAAATCCTAGAGGATCAGCGTCGTTTGACCGTTGCCATAACGCGTGCCAAACACAAATTAATTTTACTTGGGGATGTCAATTGCTTGGAACGCTATACGCCTTTTAAGTCTCTTTTCAATCACATTCCCGAACGCTGTCGGCTGCACTTGACCGATGGCCGCATGGGATTCAGCTGGCAGAAGCTGCTCCACGAGTTGGAAAAGCCCAAAGTTGGCACGTAAGTGAATATATTCATTTATTTGTATTAAACATGGGTTAGGAAATTTTTAATTCTGTAATTAATTCATCGTAACTAAAGCTTCTTAGATTTGAGTCAACATTAGATCACGTATATTTGGCTCTTGTCTGAAGATTATGTTCATCGAAATATCTGTACCAAAACTTGGCATTTATTTAATCCCCACCTACAAACAAATTCTTTTTAATATCCAGCCACTATATCATCCAGCTGCTGTGGGAATGTTAGTCCGCAAATTAAGTGTAAACAACTATCTTTTGGTTCATAAAAATAGCTTTGTCGAACTCAGCTCGGCGTTTCACTATGTTCCTTCCCTATAGGCAAAGTCTTATTAACACTGTGTCCTACATTTATGCACTGCCATTGCATTATGCGATGGTATTTTTGGCTTTTTGGCACCTTACTGTCGTTTTAAAGTTACCCCAAGACTTTTGAATAATTGTAAAAATATTAATCAAATCAAATTATTATTGATAAAAACATGTATGCTATCGTTGAACCGCTGAACTTTGATACATTGGCTTTGCTTTTGTTTAAAAACAATTATATTATTATCCAGTAATGTTTTTATTTAAACTCCAATGTTACTTAAGCATAGCTTCCTAATGCTCTCTCTCTCTCGCACCCTGTCTCTCACCTTGCTCAATTTCATACTTTCCAATGCCACGCACGCGGAGCTTGCGACCGATCAGCTCAGCAGACGCGCACAGACTAAATCGTCCCACTAGGCTCGAGTCTACGCTAAGCCAGCACTCACACTAATACACTCACATTGACACGTAACTAATATAACTCTCACTCTCCCAACATGAACACTGCTCGCACCTTTTCCAAGCGCATCAGGTAGTTGCGTGCATCCAATATTCGTACACCATGTGTAATGTGGGTTCTTTGTCTTTTAACGATTTAAACTCCAATTCGATGAGAATAAATTATTGTTTCTATTAGCGCAGCGCATAAAAGATGGTCATATGATGAAATCTTTAAGCGTGCGCGCACATGCTTTAAGCATTTGGTTCGTGTTTGTTATGCACTCGAATCAAAAAGAAGTAAATTTTGTGGAGTGCTTGTTCATTTCTAGTAAACAAACCAATTTATAGACAACTATTGCTGCAACTTTCAACTAACATGGTGAACCACTTAAGTGAGAGTCTAGCGTTGTTGGCACACATGCACTCACATACATTTATGCATGTGTGTGTGTGTGTGTGAGTGTGAGAGTGTGCATACTCACAGCCACCCAAACAAACGCACTCTAATCACACCCACTTGAATTCACTGCCAAGCACATACCCTTTCTTGCACTCATGCATTCACTTCGCTGCACGCGCCGTCAGTGCGCACAATGGCGCACAATGTACGCGTCACTTTGGTGTAGGTGTGTGTGTGTGTGTGTGCGGGTGTGGCACTAAATGACGCTGAGTGCACATTGCCACAATTCTTGGGCGATTGTTGTAGTAGTGGTTCTTGTTGCTGCTGTTGGTGGCATAATTTACATGACAGCAACACTTGGAACAAACCGTTGAATACTTGCCGAAGCACAAAGGCCACCAGCTAAAAGGAAAAAGATTTTAGGTGGGGGGGTTGTGCATGTTTTATGATTAGCGCAATTTAGTGCACTACAAAATGCTTAACCATGGCGAATACGTAATGCCTAATTAGCGTCAGAGAAAAAGTTTTCATTGCAATAGCTAACCGCAGGTCATACAAAACCTCAAGATAGACAAATAGACAAATAGACAGACAAACAGAGCAACAGACACGACGCCAACTCAATGGCCCAACTTCAAGCTACAAATTTGTTTGGCTTTCGGTTTTTACCAGATACCCACAGACGCTAGCGGCAACAAGCCACAACAACAACCAGCTGGTGGAGGGGATTGGAGAAGAGGGTAGGTGAGCTGTTCGTGGGATGCAAAGCGCGATAATTGACCTGCAAGCGAGCGAGTGCTAGAATATCTATGGGGGTGTGTGTGTGTGTGTGTGTGTGTGTGTGTGTGTGTGTGTGTGTGTGTGTGTGTGTGTGTGTGTGTGTGTGTGTGTGTGTGTGTGTGTGTGTGTGTGTGTGTGTGTGTGTGTGTGTGTGTGTGTGTGTGTGTGTGTGTGTGTGTGTGTGTGTGTGAGTGTCTATGCGTATATGTCTGTTGGCCATGCAACTGTGCAACAACTTTCGCTTTGATAAAGGACCTTGGCGTCAAGTCGAGTCCTTTCGGCGGCAGCGAGGCGTGGCCTCTGCTCCATGGCACCAAAACTAGAAGGAGGCACCCGCATTGCACTTGGCGCACAACATACTTTTTTGGCGCTTTAAAATGCAAGCATATTTAAAACGTGTATGTGTGTTCCTCAATTCGTTTTCCCTTCGATTTCGTGCACAGTTTTGGTATATGAAACCAAGCACTTCCCTCCCTCTCTATAGTCTACTTTTGTTTTTCTTTTAGTCGCACATTAATTAACAGACAAATTGCGTAATAGATATTCAACTCGTTATTCAAGACACGTCGGAAACATTATTCAAATGAAACTACTTTAATTTTATACAACAGTCTAGCCATTTTGCAACCCGAAGCGAAAGAAAGCACAGACTTGTGGCAAACAAGTATGTACAAAGTTAAGCTCAAGGCATTTTGGCTAAGAGGATATCAGAAACAAAATAACCTGCCAAATGCTTAGTAAAGAAATCTCTGAAAAACAAAGAAAAATGTTGAAACAATAAAGAAAGAAAGCCAAAAACAACAAACGCAACCCACAGCTCATTCAAGCGCATTAAGCAAAAATAAAGTTTCTTTTTTTATTTTTTCTTATGTAAAAGGAAGAACAACTTTTCTGCTGTTTGTGTGTGTGTGTGTGTGCGTGTGTTTTTGTTAAATCAAAAGGAAAAGCGAACTAGATAAACCTGCTGGCGCTGGAAAAGGTTCACTAAGCGACTGAAGCAAAAGGATTTGTTCTGTGAGTCCGTACAAAATTAGTCAGGCAATTTGCATAAGCAATAAAACAAAGCGCACTTCTGGACAAATACACGAAACGGACACAGGACATACTTTTGGACATACACAAACGGAAAAGTCTTGAAATGGAACTGTGCGTGATCAGATTTCGACTTTTGACTGTTTTGAACGTGTCAAAGGATTGTGTTTATGCAAATTTATCAATTATTTATTATTACAATATACATAATGGGTCTAAACTTCACATAACTTAATTCCATCTGTCCGATCAGCTTTTTGGCTGCTTTTATACCTTGAACCCATAAAAAATGTAAAATAAAAGGGGGGTCGATCTAGCCATGTCTGTCAGTCCGTACGTCCGTTCGTCCGTCCGTATGTATCTCAGAACCTATAAGAGAAAGATATTTGAAATTTGAAACCTAGGTCCTTCTAGTGCTCGCATAGTTTGTTTCCGATAATCGATAACTTGTCCCGTTTGTTAGCAATCGATAAATATCAAAATCGAAGGGTTCAGGGGATCGCCTAGTCGGATACTGCCGACTGGAGCTTGTAACTTATTCGTATTGTTTCCTGTTAGAATTGTTTTTCGATTAAAATATCACAATTGATTTCTCTAGGACTCGCCTTGCAAATCATATGATCGAAGTAAATAGATGAGCCACAAAAGCGCTGCCAATAACTGTTTCGCTTTTTCTTTAACTTGTAAATATCAAGGCAGCTGAAAAACTTTTATTTATTTTTTTTTTAATACTTTTGCCTTGTTTTTATGGAGCCATTTTATGAGGCGTAAAAATAACATTTAAATGTTAACACGCCATTTAAACGCAAATTTGCGCAGCGTTTGCCTACTTTTGGGCGCCGCAAAAAGAGTGCAAAAAAAATTGCGGCAAAACTGTGGTATTACAACAGGCGCCCAGCATGTGGTTTTTTCCGGGCTGCCAAATGGCAGCTGAGAAGGCGTAAAAGGGCAGGGCAGCATCAAAAAAATAAAAGTGCCCAAAATTTATTGACGAAAACAAAGTCAAGTGCCGAGAAACCCAAACTCGAGGTTACAGCTGAGATTGCAGCAGCGATTCTGTGGGCACTTTGTCTATGTGGGTACTCCATGTGTTTACGAGCTATGATAAGCTAAGCAGTAGTAGTGGCAGAGGCAGTGGCTGGGGCAAAGGGGGGCAAAGGAGGAGGGCATCAGCAACATTGGCGGCAACCCGACGAGCGCCATTAAGTATGCTACACGTTGCGCAGTCAGTGCAATGTTGTCGCCGGCGACCACAGAAACAGAGCCAACTATAAATCTATCATGTTTACGCTGAGCTTGACGAGCATGCTCCCGCAGATTCTCAGATGCCCAGACAGGAAAGATGGCCAATACCCTTACCCCGCTGCCCGAAAGCGACTACAGCAGTTGAGCACAATTTGTTTATGCAAGTCGAGGCTGTGAGCGAGTAAACGTTGCTTGAATTATGGCTTTGTTTATCCCAACTCGCACACAAAGAAGAAAAATAAAAAAATTCCATGCCCCGCAGACCCAACACACACCCGCACTCAGGGATCCCAAGTTTTCGCCAACGCAAACGAAAAACTTTGCCACACATTGCAACGTGGTGAGTTTCCATCCTGAAGATGGGGCGTGATATGTTATGGCATCATAACAATTGATTTTATTTGCCTTGCTTATTGATATCGTGTGTTATTCCTATTTCTTTAGTATGATCGACCCGACTGCAAAGAATAGAATAGCCTTATCGTAATTGTGATAAACTTGGGTTTTATGAGGGTGACTGACATTCTCCCAAAATAGTTTTCCTAAATGTTATCATATACATTTTTATTAACAAATGGATAAGTTCGTGCTTTAAATATATCATAGTTCAAATTTTTGTAAGCTGCTTTTGTTCATCTTCAATAAATTTTCATTTGCCGTGTTAACACTTTTATTGGCAGCGTACTTTTAAGCTATATTCATTTATAAACTTGTTGCACGCCAATATAATATTGACATAAACCCGCAACCCCTATCGACATTTACCCATCCTTTGGCCAAGCACAAGAAACAAACTTCTTAGCTTATTGATTTCGTAGCCTTTCGCAAATACTTTGACACTTGGAACTGGCACTTTGACAAGCCGCAAAAGTTCATTTGGTATATTTATGAAAATGTTTTTGACACCTTTTAATAAGGTTGTTCACGTTGTTGTTCCTGTTGTTTATTTTTTTATTTTTACCTTTTTTTTTGTTGCTCGTGTTGCTGTTGCTTGAATACCTGAGGTTCGTGCAACATTTGCAACGCCTGCTTTTGACAATTTGTGTTGTTAATTTAATTAAATGCGGCGTTCATGGGCGTTACGATTGGCGCTCCAGAGAGGAGGCCACTTGTCTGTGTGGCAGCCAGCTTGTGCTCTGGGAGCTTCGTAAAAAGTTTACAAACTGCCAAACATAGCCAAATGAGCAGCAATCAGTGAGTTTGAGGGACAAACGTGTCAAGAACAACGAAAGCAAGTGGCTTGTTAATTAAGAAGAAAGCTCTGCTTGAGATATACAATTTTCATGAAATATTTACATTTATTGGAACGAGTAAAAAAGATGCAAACCGACGTTATCCGTATACGAAACACAATTTTTGCCTTTCAACTGTGGCTCAAACTAAGAATTAATAAGTATCAATAAACTACTTTGATTGAAAAGTTAAAGAAGCCATAGTTGCCGACAGCTTTAATTGCTTGTCTCAGTCATTTTCCTGCCTGAACTCAAAATACCAAATTGAGGTTGATGCTCAGTAATTTTCAATTAAATCGGGCAAGTGGCAATGCTTTGCTTTCGTATATGCATCAATCCAAAAACCGTTGCAGAGACTTTTAGCAGAGTTACAGAGACAAACACTATACCCAAATGACCTGAAAGGCCAATCAATATAAATAAACTTTGAACTTTACGTTTGCTAAAATGAAAAAAAAAAATACAAATAAAAATAAATAAATAAAAAAAAAAAAAACTGTTAGCCTGGCACAGAACAATAACAAACAAAAAAATGTCTGCCAAATAAACTCGAAGGCAAACCAAACTGCGAATGGCATAAAAATAAAATCAAATAAACCGAAGAGAGAAAAGTTCAAATAAAATGTGATTATACGAATAGTGTGTAGTATGTTATGCTATGTGCCGCGTGCTGTGTCTGCTGTCCAGCGCACAAAAACGTGCCCAGATACAAAAGTAAACTAGCGTTGAAATCTCAGACTCTTGGTTGCATTCAAGCTTCAACTACCACAGCAGCGGCAAAGGCAACAACAATGGACAATGTGAAAAGTAGAAAAATTCATTTTCACTGGCGAAAAAAACGCATATGAACAGGAAAAAATAGCGATAACTCAAATTGAATGCCAATAAAGTAACATATGCGGCCCTCCAACTAACTCACAAGCATTTGCACACACACAGACACACATCAACATGGCCATGCGTATACGTAATAGTAACTAGCAAGGCGTTGGCTGAAGGACACGCCATGGGCAACGTGAGGCGCCCCTCCGGAAGTTGGCAACGCAGCGCAGAAAAGCAAAAAAAAAAAAAAAAAACACATGAAATGAAATGGAGTAAAACTGAATCCAAACGCCGAGAGCAAAACTAACGAGCTTCGTTGTATTTAGCACAGGCATCTCCAATGGCCCCAAAAGTAATGCCAATCTAAAATAATACAATGTGTACCATGTGTTAGCCCTGAGGGGCAAGACGTGCGCGACGGCAAAGCATAGATGGGCGCCGTATTTGGCGATAACGAAGTGCCACGAAACAAATGTATAACCCAGCAAAAAAAAAAAAAAAAGAAAGAATAATAATAATAATAAAAAAAAAAAACACATATACAATCACTGTCAGTGGGTCGTACTTTTTTTTTTTTTTTTTGTGAAGAGGCGGCATCAGCTTAGCAGATGGGGTCTGTCAACAACGTTTCGTTGACAACTATTGACACTAACATGATATTACTTATGCATAAAGCCGTAAAGCATGGGCATGCAGCATGAGTGATGATGTGATGAGCGAGGTCTGTTTCTGATGTTGTTTCTAAACAGATCGTAAAATACTTACGACAGTCATGCTTTCAAAATAATACATAACGCTTTATTTTGAAAAGAAACTTAACTTGATTTTTATACCCCGACCCCAATAAAAATGTCTAAAAAGTGTATAATGTATTTGAGCAAATGTATTTAACATACAGTAGGAAGCAACTCGGACCCCATAAATTATATATATTCTTTATTTGTCTGTCTGTCCGTCCGTCTATCTATCCGTAAGTATGAAAGCAAGTATCTCAGAGCTAAGAGCTAGAGACTTGAACGTAGTTCCTCCTATTGCCAGCGCAGTACGAATTAGTTTTCGATATTATTTTTAGTTTGCCCCTTTTCCAAGCAGTCGATAAAAATTGAATTCCAATTCGAATTTTAGCAGATAAAGCTTATTTATTCATAACCCTAATCTTCGGCTTTTCTTAAAGCAATTAATATAAATTATTTTGGTTTTAAATAGTTGAAAATGTCTACTTTGCCTACTTTGGTTTTCTTTTCTATCCATAAATGAGTCTATTTCATACATCATCGCCTCGAACTCATCTCGTCACTCAGCCGCACTCAGGATAGACATAGGAAAATACTCATAAACATGTTCATGCCGTTGGCTTTGCTGTATATTTGGCTTTTGTTATTTTTGCATACGTTATGTATATTTTTGCACAATTTTTCATTTTGTATTTTTAAAGAAATTGAAAATGTTGCTGGACAACTAAAAAAAGCAAAAGACTCAACGGCAGCAGCCGCATTATTGGCAAAGACCTTGCCTTTTGTTGCCCTGCCCCGGAGGCTGAGAGTTTGGCTTTATATTAGCACTTGGACATTTTTGGCATTATCATAAGCTTCGCATATCGAAGTGCGATATATCTAAGCTTTGGCTGCTCGTCTCAGCATTCATTGTTCCCTTGGCTGTTGGCAGGTCAATTTTCTAGAATATTTTGCTGAAAATTCTATCACATATTTGAAATTTGGCTTAGACAGCACTTTTCGCTTACCTGAAGGCAATTTATGTATATTTTCTGCATATATTTGTGCAAATTTGTTTCATCAAATATTTTATTTATTTTGTGGTCAAGCACGCCTCTCCGTAACACTCGTCAATTATTTTATGCTATTTAAGATATTCAAGAGATTGAAGGGTGCAGTTTGTTGATTATGCTGTCCTTAATTGTAGTTACATTTTCATGAGATATCCGCAATAAAGAATTTTGAGAATTTAATTCGTTTTATTTTTCGCCACCCAATCAGAGCTTACCTTTAACCTCAGTTATGATTTTTTATATATTTAGCATTTTAAAACTAAGACAAAACTCCTTTTATAAATATTCAGATTAGCTCAGAAATATATTCATCAGATTCGTGCTACTTCAATCAGTTTACGTGCTTCTTCATAATCTATTGAATTTAATTCATCTGATTTTATTCTAGCAATGCATTTGACATTTTCTTCATCAAGTTTTAAATAGCATCTTTTATTTTTGAATTTGATACATTCCTCCTGCTTTATTTGACACTCATCATAAACTCACGTTTAACCCCGGTTTCTTTGTGTTTGACTCGTTGCCCCTTACATTTTATTTTGCTTTTAATTGTTCTCAATGTTTTATTTTGCATAATTTAAGGCAGGCAACACTTTTAATTTCTTTATAATAATTTTTTATATTTATCGAGGCATGCATAGATCTCTTTCCACAAACATCTCCCACTTCCAACTGCCTCTTCATTAATATGCAATAATGTTTAAGTAAGGAGTCTGGTGAACTTACATGTGTGCAGAGCAGAGGTCCGTTTCCTGTTCCAGACTCCATTATATTTAAGTACCACGCACACGACGCCAAAATATGAGACAGAAATCGTGGCTTTGGTTTAGCTTTCGCTTCGGGGCGTAAACAAATACGCAAATGCCACGCGTCAGTCATTAAATCAGGAATCCGGGAACGCTCTCAACCCCATCGCAGCTTTTGAACTTTACAAGCAGCTGCCGCAACGTGCGTTTTGAGTTTCTCTGAGAAGATTCGCAGCCGGCGGAGTGGGCGGCTCGCAAACAACTCCAGCTCCTGCTTCAGGCACCTGTGTGGGCCAAAGTTTTGTCAGCTAACTCGGTAACATTGCTAATGAGAAGGCAACCTAATTAGTTTAAAATCTTTACTCGTTTATTTATATTACTGGTATTATTATTATTATTATTAGCGATATTGGAAAATAAACCAGTACGAGATAAATCGTAGGCGAGCTCTTCACGCTTTTCCCACAAATTGATATCGTACGCAGTCAGCCTTCCGCTCTGCAAATTTTCTATCTTGTGGTAAAGGCTAGTAAACACTGAAAAGCAAATTACTCTTCCAACTGGGAGTTTCTTCAGAATCACAAAGAGTTTAGTATACTCATCCAATACGATGAATTGCTATAAAATGATTAAACGTTTATTATTCACTTAATTATTTTTGAGTATATAAATATGGTTTTCTTATAAAAACTTGGTAGTTTCTTCACGTTGTACCCCATTAATATTAATGGGACACTCTTAAATGTGCACAGGAAATACGAATACGGAATTTCACAAAATACGAATTGAATATGCACCATAATCGATTTTAGTTAGGATAATCTTCTTATATGCCTTCACTTAAGGTTATGCTAATTTTAAGTTTTTCAACCTATAAAGTTAAACATATTTCATGTACTTACAAAATCGTTGGACGACATATTTTTAGCTAAATGCTCTTGGTCCATCACATAGCCTGAGGGTAGCTGCAATTCCAAATTGCTGCCCACGAAGTCTTGACGTTCCCGACTGAAGCGCTGCACACAAAATCTAACTTTCACCTTCTCTTCTTTACTAACACGCACAGATAGATAATAACGCAACGCTTTTGGGTTCTGCACCTCCAGATTATCCAGCTTATAGTCATATGCGCAGCGTAAAAATACTTGCCCTATGCCTTGTGCTCTAAAGCTAATATTTTTGCTTTGTGTCTTGAGCAGCATTAGATTCTCCTGCCATTGATTTTGGTCATTGATATTGATCTTCAGTTTTTTACTTGGGTCTTCCCAAATTAGGACATTTAATTTTGGTATTTCTATTGGCTGTGTCTGAATATAATCGTAGAGGGCCTGCTGAGCCACAGAGCACTCATAGCAATTTTCGTATTTGGCCTTTTGGAAGATTTGAGCCAACAGCCAGCTGAAGATATCAGACTGTTGTTCTATACGTTTACGACGCAAGTTAGCTAATAATACACGGCCAGCTGTTTCAAGTTCACGGCGCTGTTCTATCCAGCTGGCATTTGTCGCAATTTTCGGTTGTATCCATTCGGTTATGTTAAGTCCGCGCTTGGCCTGCATATAGTAGTCTGGTTCGGCTTCCATTTGTGCGTTAACCCAGTCTAAGGCATTTTGGAAATTTAACAAACTATTTGAAAATCGTAAAACCTTAAGTATCTCAATGTTCAGCTCTAATGGTTGGATACTTCGCCGGCCTGGCGTTATGCAAAACTCCTCGAATTGGCCCGAGTCGCCTTTGCGACGAAGCAGAAATTTCTCAGATTGCATCAACAGACGAGTTTCAAAAGATATTGGGGAACTCTGTAGCAAATAAAACAATTGCACGGCAAATGCAGTTAACCAGGTTGAACTACAATCAGGTTGGATTCCTAAAATGTAGCGATATCCTCCATCACGTCTGCGCAGACGCATCAACGACTGAAAACCATCCGTCAGCAGATCCTCCAAAAACTGTCTATAGCTTTGAGACAGTGTTTTATCATCAAAATAATATTTCCACAAATAATAAATAGACATCAGTTTGCTGATCAATTGTTCACCATTATCCGTTGGATCAAAGAGGTTCACGGTTTGCGGCATTGCAGCAATTGATTGACTACTCACAAAACACTTGATACCTTCGGCAGTTGGTTGGTGTGAAAATTCCAGTGTGCCTTCCGCTTTTGATTCGCGTAATGACAGTTTATGATAGGTCATTACCTGTCCTGACAACAGTTGAGGGTCTTGTCGTACTTTGATCTTGCGAACTATGCTATCCGTTCCAATGTCAGACATGCTTGTAATAGTCACATTTAATGTGCCGGGCTGACGTGCGCGTAGTTTGAACTTCACTTCTCCAGTCTTATTACTCGATATAGCCACTTGCTGCCTTGCCCCATCAGGCAGGGGCTTTCCATCGTTATCAAGCACCTGATAGTGTTTATCATCTTGCATAATTTCAAAGCTTACCTTAAGTCTCTCCTCATAATTATTATAGCAGTACAGAACTAATTGCAGGACCTCGTCTGAACAAAAAAGGAAATAAAAGTATATTATAAAAGTTGAATTAATTGCTATATTTAAATGTTACTCACCGATTTGTATGCTATAGGGCACACTTAAAGACATGAACAGCAGCTTTTTGCTCTTTATATTTATGAACGTTTCGGGCATTGGCATTGTTAGTCCAAAATTAGAGTCTACGGAAAAGGCGCTCAGCCTCCAATTAGTAATGTCATCGGGAACACGCACCTGCCAAGTTGTCCAGTCAGCTATTGTACTAAAATGATAAAATGAGTCTCATAATTCACTAGCAAGAACAATGAATTGTTTTTAGAGCCGTCAGGATATCCCTAGATCTGACTCTTCCCGCACTCAGCTGAGTCTAATTTGTTGTTATAATCATCCCACATTTTACTTTTACCTCTGTGTGCTGTCGAATAACCACACATCGTTATATTCTTCTCTGACTATTGGTACTTCGCAACACGTATTATCTTCCATATGTCCAGTATCGAAGTCTAACACGTCGTTCCGCATAGTTACTTTGGAACGAGAAAATCGTTCTCTTGGATTTCGTCGCGAAGTTTTTGGATCTAAGAAAATATATAGTTAATTGTTATTGTGAATAGAAAATATCAGCAAATTAACCTTTTGTCAAGTCTAAACTTCTGGCTGCATTGGTCAAAAAAATTAAGCCCGACTTCTGGATCGCATTATTTTCGGTGTGTATCATATCAGATGCTGACGTTTGTATAAAGGATTTAATAGTATCGAAATAGTTGTGGGAGATATCATTAACAAAGTTCCCTCCGAGGTTAAGAACGCGTCTATCCACAGCAGCAAGTCCCACATAGGAATCGGGTGGTGACTTTATACGCAAGGTTATTTCATCGCCAGGCGAGACTTCAGTAGGTGCTTCGATGACAACCTATAAAATACAGAAATGACCAACAATTTCTCTCTCTTCTGTTTTGTTTTGCTGTACTCACATGTTCGTTGTCAGGTCGAATCGGTGTAATAGTTGTCCGAGCCATAACTAAAACATTTGAATCAGATTCCATGCTGTATAGAACAACATGCACAAGCGGCCACATTTTCGTGGTGAGTTGTATCAAGATCTCAAATTCGTTAGTCGATTGATCCGGATAGACTACTTCTGATCCCAATATAATACCGTTAAATGTGACCACACAAACGGCATTTGGGAGCGTACGATTGAGCTTAAACATGACCTGCTCTGGAGTTTTTAATGGTGTGCCAAAGTTCTCTATTTGTATTCTAAATGTTGAGATTTTTCCAGTTGTAAAATAAAAACACGAGAAATTAAAACCAAATTAATATCTATTAATAGACGTATACTGTAGGTATTTAAAATGCATTTAAATTGCTCTGATGATGTTTTCGAAAAGGGGCTAACCCTTTTGTGTATTTCGGACAATGCTATTGTATGCTTGAGATTTTGTTAATGTATTTAAAAAAGAAATATAATGGGATGTTTATTATGAGTGCTCGCAAGCGAATACAAGCTAGCGCCTAGTTGAAGCCTTTCGACTAGAGCACTCTAAATTATAATTTTGTTTATACTTACAAATTTACACGCTTTTTGGCACGGCTGTCGGGCACAAATTTAATGGGCGGTATTTCTTTTGATTTTGGATCCCACACAGTTACCCACGTGGTGGAAATAACTTTTTTATGGGAATATTTCTCAGAAACATTTGCGGTTAATCTGAGCAGAAGAGGTATATAAAAAAGTTTCTTTGCTTGGAACTGCGATAGTTTTACATCGATCGTAGCCTTGCCATTTTGAAGTTCACTTTCTAGCGTAACGAACTGCGGAATGTGCTCGACATCGCCTTCGGTGTAGCTTTCAATTTGAAGCGTTAGGTTGCCCTCGATGGGACCACCAGAAATATGTGTTGCCCATACAACTACATCGAACTTTTGGTTTGTTGTGTTAACGTCGGTTGGCGCAGTCACATTTAATTCAAAATACGGTAATTCATAATTAGAAACTTGTATATAAGCGCATTCCTCATTGGCACGAACTCCATTCTGAGCGCAGATGCGCCAGCGGCCGAGATTTGGTTGTAGGCTCAGACGTAGCTCTGACTGAAATACGCCTTTTTCGACCGTCAAACTGTTGTACACTTTAACATGAATCCCCTTGGCGTCCTCAATCCATACCGCCGCCTTGGACCGTGGCTTCACTGGCTTCATTGTCTCATTGTGGAAGAACACACGAAACTGCAGTAATTGTCCTGGTCGGTACAGCAGCTTGGGCGTTTGTATTTTAATAAAGTCTTTGAAGTTACGCCATGTCAATTGCGTCGAGTTTTCAACCTGAAATCCTCGAAGGGTCTTTATCTTCAGCCAATAAAGGCCTTCCTCCAATTCGGGTATATCAAATGTGTACTTGCTGGACGGAAAGTTACCAGTTGTAAGCAATTGCATGCTCACATTGATGCTGGGGCCGGATATGACAACCTCAAAAATGCAACGCAATCTGTAATTGAACGTGCTCACCACAACTCCATATGGACGGCCCGAATAAATGTTCGCAGGTGCCGACAAAATGTAGTTACTACGCCACAACGAGGATAAAATACATTAGTTTCTATATTGTTAGTTTAAGAAATATATTTATTATTGAAATTCGTTATGCACGTGAGGAGATATGCAATAATTTGTTTTCTCTTTCTGTCGCAGTAATTTGCATTCCAAGTTGTAACTGACATTGAATCAAATTTGGCATGCTTTTCACTTTTTCACATGTCATTCAATATAATAGAATAGGTATAATTCGAGCTACGTAAATGCTTACGAAAGGCAAGCTAATCTTAGGATCAGACTGCCGTAGTAATTTAACAACAGAACAGTAATTTTGTTTTTTGGACTTACCCTGTAGGACTACCTAGTCCCTGCGTAGATCCCACTCCCAAACGCAGCAGAAACAGCAGCAGCAATTTATTAACCAAACAATCGCTCATGGCTCAGACAAAACTGATCGCTGCTGCTGGCATATGAGTTCTTATAATTATATTGCTTTGACATCTGTTTCGCTTCATGTACGGCCATTAAATTGCCCATTAGCCGGGTAATGTAATTTGGATCTGGTTGTAATTCAATCGGATGCACCAGATAAAGTGCATAATTGGGCCGCCTTCATGGTTCTTGGACAATCTCAACTTTACTAAGCGACTTCAGCTTCTGGACCTGTTGTTTGGCTGTGTTTATTTTGTTTGCTTGTTTGTTGCTTGCAGCCATCGTCCACATCAAAGTAGTTGACGGTTAGTCGTTGTCATTGTTGTTGTCGTTGTCGTTGTTGTCTCCTGGTTAATAAAGCAGCACTTAGGGCTTGATAGAAGCAGGAGACGCTTCCATTGCCATTGCCATTGCCACTGGCAGAGCGGTTACTTAAGTCCTGAGATGAGCTCAATGTGTGCCACAGAGTGCGTGTGTGTGCGTCTGTGTATCTCTGTGTCTGTGTGTCCTGGCTGTGATGCAGTTATGCGCATTTCCGCTCGAGTGGCTGCTATTCCTGACTTGCTTTGCTTACATTAAAGTGCACACACACACACACACACACACACGTATATTCGTTACTGTGTGTGTGTGTGTGTGTGTGTATAAATATTTGCGAGGGCTGTTTTTGCTTATCGTTGTAAAATATTGAAGAATTTACAATAAAAATTACGATTCGCTTGATTTAAAAACAGTTTCGTTCTATTGTTCTATTGTTAGAATTATCAAAACATTAATTTAATTCATTAAAGATATTTGAATTATATTTAACAACTTGCCAAGTTGTTCTTTGTCAAATTTAATGTTATCATCAATAGCTCAGATATCTTATTCTTCAGTTAGTCACATGTTATTGGGCTAAAGCACTTCTGTAACTGTTTAAGCGACCCACCTGCATTTACAATTGCCTGGACAGTAGCAAAAACAACAACAACTACAACACAAACACGCACACACTGTTGCCATGTCACTCACTCATTCAGTCAAACTGTCAATGCTAGTTTCAATCTTTGTATTTTGCGCTTTCGCCTGCAATTGGCAGCCGAGGCAGCATTACATTTGCTTGATTGAACTTGTGCCCTACCTCTCTACTAGGCCCCACTGCTCACCGTCGCTCCATTCCCCCCCTATTTTCGAGCAAGTGCTGCTCTTCTCGTGTGTGATTGTGAATTGGTATTTTTGGGTGCTATGCTGACAGCAGCCGAAAAGCTTGGCAGCCGCTTGGACTTGGCCGAAGACCAGAAACCAGAAACCGGTGGCAAAGCCGGTGAGTTACCTCAGTGCTAAATGCATAAGCAGGCAACCCTGACCCACATTCGAGGCCGAGTCCAAGCAGAAAAATAGATGGCCATAAACAGACCGATGTATTTTTGTAGCATACTTTATGGCGCATGCAATTTAAAGTGCACTTTTCATCAGCACAAGGCGAACAGCCGTAGCAGCAGCAGCAGCAAACGAAAAGTAAACTTGTAGAATATATGTCTAGTTTTTTGTATGTTTATTCGCCGCTTCTCAACTCATCGCTTAATCCGCCAACTAGAAACAACGACACAGCGCACCGAACGCGAGCCAAGAGCAAGACAAACTTTCTATACTCTAGCCCATATTAGTTTATACAACTTTCTCTTGCTATTTGTAAGCCATGTGATTTTATTTCAATGCACATAATTGAGACGTAGTTCTTGTTAGTTAAGTTACGATAATAATAACATATGCCAGCAATCACTGTGTTGAATAGAAACATTTTAGCTTTAAATATCTTTATAGGCGTCTGTCTTAATAAGGGTCTAGTTTAAAATGTGTGTGCGTCTTCGGTGTTGAACTGATTTTTGGTCTTTTGCTTTTGGCCCTTGCGATTTTCAGTTGCATTTATATGGCCCATACATCTCAATTTGTACGACTTGCGAATTGGGTTACAGCTTGGTGTCTGGGCCCGAGCAATAGATTGTGACATCCTTAAAGAGGGACGGGATGGAGACGCGGACGTTGCAAAGTTTACTTAGCTGAAATTTTAGTGACTGTCGCTGGTTTGTGTTGTTCTTTCAAAGCATATCAATTAAGTTGGCATTGGCTTCCGTCTGTAACCGGAGAGTCAGCTTATCATTTGCATGGAAATTACCCTAACCACACATAGAGGCCACTCAATCCCATCCAGCTACCAACTTTATAACTTTAAACAAAATCACAGCATGGGAAAACAATGTGAAACGCATAAAAGCTGAAATGTTTCAGCAAAGAGTTCAACAATGTTTTCTTTTCCTTTTATTTTTTTTTTCTTCCCTTCGTTGGAAAAAACAAAAGTTTTGCTCTTTTAAATTCATTTAAACGCTTTTAGCGCTTTTCACGCCAGCCAACCAGGATGTCTCCTGCTCGTCTGGAGCTTTATGGATGGCCCAGAGTCGGCATCGTCGCCCCTTTGCCTCATGATTGCCAGCCATAGAGATACAAAGTTTTGTTTCGGTTTTGTAAAAAATGTCGGGCTTCGCTCGTTGCTGATGAAAAAAAAAAAAAAAATTGGCAAAGTTTTGCGACTCACAAAGTGAAACTATCAGAATAATACGAGTGTGCAAAATCAGGCTAACTAAAGTTGAAAATATCCTCTACAAAGTGGGAAATGGCACTCGTAATGCACATAATTTGATTATCTATTGGGGCTAATCAATCCTTATAGTTTAGACTCGCTTCGTATACTTTTGATACTAACTTATTATTGCAACTGAGCTTAAAGTCTGGTGTGAATTGATATTTAGATTGTTCCAAAATTGATTTTTCTCTAAAACATTATCAAGTTCTAAAATAAGATTTTAAAAAAGTTATAGGACATTTGCGGAAATCATTAATAAGAAATTAAATTCATTCTAAATCGTCAATTAAATACTTTTTTTTATATTAAAGGAAGCCTATTAAACAATTTACGAATTGTCCATCAGACGCTGTTCACATTTTGAACAGCATTTGCCCTTTCTTTTAGCTTCGGCCCGGACATAGAACTAGAGTTGAACGGTTTGCCTTTGTTGTCGACCAAACTCGGTCTTTAAATCCCCGGCAGCCCATTCATCCGCATGCGTAGCGCATGCCAATTGTGCAATTGTTGGAAAATTTCTTTAGCTAAAAACTTGTACGTTGTGACTTTTTGTAGCTTTTATTTGTTATTTTGCTGGCCGTTTCTCACTTTTTACACTTTCCACAACGCCCGTAAGCTTTGTTTGTTGCGGCTGCCAGGCCAGCCGGAGCTGTGGCCACTGTGGCCCACTGTGGGCTACTGTGGGCTGCTGTCTTAATAGGTGTTGGCAATCATGAAGTTGCTTGCGGCAGCAGGACGCGAATCGGGCCAACAACTGGACTAAAGACAGAGGCGAACATTTCTGATTGTGTGTGTGTGTGTGTGTGTACTTAGCCATTAGTCGCTTTGATCAAATATTTAAAGCTAATGAACAAGATGGGCACATTGCCAACTTGCAATAAACGAAAGAACCAAATGAAAATGGGTTAAAGAAGAAGATAGACAACTGCAACTAAACTTGTTTGGCATGTCCAATGATTTAAAGCCGGTAAAGGTATTCGAAAAAGCCTTTCATCAGCTAGCCTGCCCAAAGGAGTTCAATCAACCTGACAAATTTCAATCAGGCTGCGGTAAAAACTGGCTCACAGCACTTGACTAGAACGAGTCCAGGTTCAACCAGGTACAAACCGAGTCACGCCATGGCACAATTAGGATGCCGTTGAAGTTTTGTCAATGAATGAAAAGCGTCTGCAACTTTTATTTAACTTGCGAGTGGGCCCCACACACAGTCAGGACCCACAGAGCAACTGTGCTTGGTCAACAATTGCCGTCTAGAACGTGCACTCACGTAGCGAGCCACACACACACACACACACACACACACATGCTAACTGAGTGAGGGGCAGAGCAAAGGTAAATGGGTAAACCAACGTCTAGTGGGTCGTTGGTTTTAGCTATTTACAGCAGTTAACATTCGAGCCCTTACTAAGTCCTGATGATTTCCACTTCAGCTTGCAACTGTTGTAGAAACTTAAAGCTGTTTAAGTTTTTGGTCTCCCTTTCGAATCACCATTAAATGCTTTAATTTGCATTGTGTTTAATTTAAATAATATTCTTAAATTTGTAGTGCTGATCAGTTGATTAAAATTGGTTAGATTGAAATTTCTAAGTGCTTCAGTTTTAACTAAAGTGTCGTCTCCTAATCTAACCGATTGTCCTCCTCGTTTGTTGCTCTTTAAATCAAGCCATTTGCAAAAGTGCTTGTCTTGTTGAGGTAGAGTATTCAAGCTTTACTTGTCTAAACTTTTGGCTTGAGCACTTTTGATGTGCACAATTGCCTGGCTAAAAATATTGTGAGGCTTTACTTAAATTGGCTGCTGGTCGTGGTTTAGACGCGTGCCAAAGTTAACTGCGGCTTGGCCAACCACAGCATTTCGCTCAGTGCACTCGTAGTCGCAATTGCCGCCTTAGTGATAAGGCTGTTCATTCAGTACATTGCTGCCGCTGGCGTTATCGTCGAACCGACTGACCCAAGCACTGAAACCCAACAACAAAAACGCCGCCGACACCGCCGCCTGCTAATCGGGCAACTATAACAACTTTGTTTACATTGCGACTGCAATGAAACTGACCCACGATGAGCCGCCGCAGCTGTCTCTTCGGTTAGTTGGCAAACCAAAGTGTTTACGAGAAGATGTTCAATTTGTCGCTGCTCTTCTGCTGTCTATTGCTGTGGCTGGTGGCTGAGGCTCCGGCTAGGGAATCCACATTATCTCCGCTGAATGCGAAAGACTATCAGCTGGACTTTCTGCGCGCCTTGGCCGACCAAGCTGAGCAGCGCGCCGAGCTAAGCCTAAACGATTATCTGCAACAATTGGAGCGCAATGCCAGCTATGGCAACTACACTGAACAGCTGGCCGCCGCTCGCGCCTCCCACAAGCTGCAGTCCAAGGTGCTGCTCATCAAGCAGCTATTGGACGCAGAGCAGCATACCCAGCTTGACTTGGAGCACACCTGCGTGCTGCGCAATCTCGTGTTCCTGAGCCGCCTCAAGCAGCAGTTGCGTGCTACAAGAGATGCCAGCGCCCAGGAGATACGTCAACTACGCGTGCATCACCTCTGTCAGCAGTTCGAACGTCCCGTCGCTGGTCAGCGTCGGGAGCGGCTGATTAATGAGCACACGTTGGGCGCAGCCCTGGAACAGTTGAACGTCACGCACAGCACAACAAATACAACCAGCCTGGATCTAACACATTTTGGGCAACAACTTTACGAACGTGTGAAGCTGTCGGGCGCCGAGATCATCGACAACTATGTATTTATACTACGCGGTCTACTGCAGGATATTCTCGATGCTGAGCACGCAGATCTGGCTGATAATATTACGCAGCTGGAGCGATCGCTTCAGCAGCTGGACAAAATGTTGGCCATACCGGACTTCTTCGACAAACGGCAGAGTGTCTATGCCTTTCTGGAGCGTCATATTAACTTGGATTACGAGCAGCCGGGCCAGACCCTTAGCTCCGAGCAGCACCTAACCGAACAGCTGCTGGAGCAGCTAAAGGCCAAAGGCTTGGATCTGTTTGTCATCTTTCTGTTCAGCAACTTTGAATTCCTGGAGCAGGTGCACGAGCATTGGTCGCAGCTGCTGCCACAAACGCCCAGTTTGCTGTACGACGACACGAGCAGACAACTCTATGACATACAGCAGCACTATGAAACCTTCAAGCTGGATACAGAGAGCTCCGCCAAGTATGAGGCATACACGGCGGCGTTAAGACGCCTCCATGAGCGGACAGTGGAACAGGGCCAGCAAAATCATCACATATTCGAGATGGTCAACAATGCCGCGCAGAATGTGGGCAGTGTAACCTTCAATATGATAAAGGCCAAGTGCAAGGAATTGCTTTAAGGATCAAGAAATTATAAAATAAATATACACCAATATTATGAGGAATAATATATATTAACGTTAGCTATATACTAAAACTTTTTTATGTTATCAATCGCCATTGTATTCGAACCCCTCAATTTTCAGTGTTACGGAAACTCATCTATATAAGTAAACACAATAATCTCTAAAATCATACCCCGAAAACCGATTCAAATTCTTGAAGCTCGTAACACAGGTTGTTGAGTTGTTATAAGTGCGAAATCGAATAAAAGCCTGCCTATAGCCGATTCTGATATTCGCAATAAATGAATCAATTCTATATCATCTCAATATATAACATATATATATAATTTATAAGTGAATTTATGTTCACAGTTGTTAGAATTCTGAGTATACATATTTTTTAAATCCGCATTTAGCCCGTATAAATCGAGCTCGAGGCAAAGTCAGAAGCAATGCAATGCTAAAGCTATGCCAAAAATAAAAATGGGCCAGAGTCAAACTTGAGAAGCGATGCACTTGAGCGATGTCAAAAAAATGTCCCACAGCTTAATTATATTTTATTTTGCAATGTTGTTGCTGCTGTTGCTGGTACTTTGTAATATCCGTCAGGGTGCCGGGATGCTGCATCGGATGTTGCCTTAATAGCGCTCCAGGTACTCCAGCTCTCTCCCTCACTCTCTCTCTCTCTCTCTTTCTCTCTCTATATATATATATATATATCGGCACGGCCTGGCTGTCCTTTGCCGCATTATGCTGATGCTGATGTGGTTGTTTATCTGATGCTGCCACCGGGCTAGTGGTCCTGACTGCTCGGGGCCAGGCTGCCAAACTAATGACTGTTGCTGCCGTTTCACTAGCCCGAGCCAGCTAATTAATTGCCGTCGTTGCAGGTGATTAGAACTTAAATGAGTTGCAGCAGCGGCGGTCAGCCCATCAGCAGAGCGCACCAGAAACTAACGCCAAGCGATCCCAAAACGCAACCATAATGTGTACAAAATATGTTTAGTTGTCATTTTGTGCAGCTCTCTGGCTGGCTAGCTGCTCTGCATGTTTCGACTGTGTACAAAATGACAGTTAATGTGCATTACTGTGGCTAGTAAACCAATATGTTTGAGCTTTACTCATTGGAGTGTATTACATTTGGGCGAACATCAGCAAAGCGAACACTTTGAATAACTATAACGAGTTTCTCGAATATAACAATAATTAGATACGCCCCAAGTTCGTGTTCAGTTATTAATTAAAATTTCTGCCTGCTTTACAATTCAAATATTGAAACAATGCTGCGACAATAAAAACAAAATTGAATTCTGCATTTACTTCTTTCTACTTCAATATTTGCCAAAGCAAATAATTCAATTGATAAAATTTGTACACTTAACTTCTGTTTTTGATTGGCATTTACGAAATTCCTGACTTGCGTTTTAAATGTGTGTAAATATTTTCATTTATGTGCCATGGCGATATTATAAATTGTTGTTAACTATACTTTTTAATGTTCAAAAACATTCCGTTCATATGTAAAAATTGGCTTAGGTTGCTCGTGTTGGTTAGCTTCCAAATATTGTGTATATTATGGCGAAGGCCTGCTTTTGAGAATCTTTAAATTCGTATATTTATATGAATGAACCGAATGCTTCAAGTTTAGTCAAACAAATCGTACATTTGACTTGTTTGCGCAAACACCTTAGCACAAACAGTTTCATGAATAATACCATTGATTCAGCCTCAAGCAAACCCACTTTACAAAGCTGCCAAACTGCCAAACGTTTGCACAACATTTATCACCTTTAATGCAGCGAACGGCAAAGCGAAGCCGTTTTGGGCGTTTGGGGCCTGCTGTCGCCCCAAAAGGGGCCGCGGGCAAAGCAAAGGCCATAACAAGTGCCGTTTACAGTGGCAATAATAAAAACAACAACACGAACAGGAGTCACTGACACAACAATGCAACGAAATGCAATTTCACAGTAGGCTAAACTGCAGCAGCGTACCCTGCTCGGACGGGACAGGAAGAAGGGGCCGATCCGCCGGACATTAGTTCCGTGTTTTATGGCCTTGGCGCTCAAAGGGCGCATGGCGTGAAATTTAATTATGATTTATTGTTCTGTTAGCCTTGGGTGCTGGTTGTCTGCATATGTGTGAATGGGCGGGGGCAATGCCTCAGTCTTAAAACTTTTACGAGCTACGAATGGCTCAATACTTAATTCATATTTTATTGACAGCTTGTTTCTTCTGCTATTAAAACTTTAGAAAACTTAGGCATTAATGGGCTAATCGTCTGGGCTTGCGTCTTTCAAGCTATTAATTTTTAAGTGCTGCCATAAATCTTTCTAGCTTTTTAAACGAAAATAAGTCATATCAGAAAATATATTTCGATTGCGACTTGGGGGCCTAGCTACTGATAGACATGCCTGCATGGAATTATAAATAAGGATACGTTGAGTCGCTGTCTCAATTACAAATGTCGCTATAACTTGTGCTCTATTTGTCATTGCAGTCATCCAGGAGGATCCCGAGTTCACGGACGTCATTGATAATATAACAGTACCAGCAGGACGAAATGTCAAATTGGCCTGCTCTGTTAAGAATTTGGGCTCGTATAAGGTAAGATTGATTAATTAGACGTAGTTAATTTAATGCAAGCTAAGAACCTCTTGTGGTGCACACATACAAATACCCTGATATATATTTGTGGCATGAGGCCTAATACACGCTGTATGTAAATATACTTTTGTGCATAGAAGATACACTGATAAAGCTGACGTGCATATAGCTTAAGCAGAAACGCCAAGTCATATAGAAAAGCTATTTGTTAATAACAAAATGTATGACATGAAATGAAGTTTTTATCAGATCAAGTCGACTCTAACAAACGTGAAGTGATGTGTTTAACAGATGGAAACAAAGCCTTGCAGCAAACTAATACGCCGCTGTCTAAGATCAACATGTCCAGGGGCCATTCAGCAACTATAACAAAAACAACACCAAACCGAGTCAAGGTCCAGAAAGCCAGCAGCAGCAACAGGCGCCCCCCGGCGTCTGGATACGAAGGGCAACGCATTGAACTTGTTGACTTGCTCAGCTCCGCTCTACACTTGAGTTTGGCATGAGTTGTAGTCATAGTTGTTGGTCTTTGTGTTTGTTATTCTTGTTTTGTTAGTATGTAACAATGGGCGCTCATGTTTGCCCTTTGCTCATCGCTTGACAGCGCACGGCCAAACAATCTGGCATCCAGTAGCCAAAAGCTGAGCAACCCATTCTGGCAACTGTGCGTAGCTGTCTCTTTAATTAAGTAATTTGTGCGCAAAGTCTACCCAGATGGTGGGCACAAAAATCAAACTGTCGCAAATGCCTTGGCCATGCCAAGCACGTTAAGCAGGTGGGGAGTTAATGCAAAATCCACTTGACAAACCTCTCTGCTCAATATGCATCGAGTGCTGCATACTTTTGGGCTGCAATTGCTATGCATAGCACTTGCTTTGTGCCGCCACACATAGCTTCAATGCCTTTGTGTGCGTTTGCGTTTGCGTTGCGTTTGTATGTGTGTGTGTGGGTCTGAGTGCCCGGCAATTTAAATTTGCATTCAATTGAATTTCCATAATGTGCGTCGGCCGAAACGTGCATAAATTCCATTTGACACGAGATATTCGCTTCATCTTTTATCAGCGAGCGCATGTTATGTGCTCGTAATAATTTTTATGGCCCTTAAGTTTGGCATGCAATTGCCCCTACAACCCCAACCACAACCCCAGCCCCAACTTACAATGCGCAGGACCCCAAGCGACCAATGCCGTCGTCGCCGCAGGTATGCTCAAAAGTTAACCAGCGACAGCAACTACAACAACAGCAGCCAGAACAACCCGTAGCTGCAATAAAACGTGACTTTGCATGCAAAATAGTTGCGTAGCCGCTAGCAGGCAGGTTACATTGGAATTGATTTTGCTATCCTTGTCCTGGGTATAAAAACTTTCATATCAAGTTGGCTAACATGTTTTTTGGATGATTTCTGCATGGGATCGCATATTGTATTCCAGTACAAGATCGTTTGAATAACGAGCTTTTGAATTCAACTTTTTTAGTTCGTTTTTTGAAAGCTCCGATTATTTGTTCATAACAATAAAAGCTAACAAATGAGAAAATTAAATAGTATTTTTTAGATTTATTTTTTGGTAATCTTTGCATTAATTTGTAGTCATAGCACCAAGAGTTTATAAGGTTTCTCGGTAAGAGTATTCGAGCTTCGATATGCGAATAGCTTTTTGCGTTTCTTAATTCTTTTTAACTGCTGCTGCTGCTTTTCTTGGCGTACAAATATTTGAGCTGCGTGTAAATTAACTCGCGTAGTTCTTCGACGCTGCTTTAACACGTTTGCGTTTAAATTGTTAATATTTCGAGCGTTGCCCTGCCATTTGCCATTGCCATTTGCAAGAGCTGAAACTGTCGACTCTTATGCTGTCATGTTCTTGTTTGTATTTCAATTTTCAACGCCTACACAAACAGCCAGACAGACACACCACCAACAAGCCCAGCATGAGCATAAGTTTAGTTTGTTGTTGTTTCTGCTGCTGCTGTTGCCATCGGTGTACGCCGGAACCAACCATAAACATTTTCTGCCATAATAAAGTGTGTTTATTTTTGCTATGGCTGAAAGTTTTTTTTTTTTTTTTGCAGTTTTTGTTTTTATTTTTTATTTTAGTTTTTGTTTAAAAAATTTTATGACTTCATTTTGGTATGTCGAAGTGTAGTTTCTGGCCAAGTATGAGCTACAACGGGCAAACGGGCACAGATATTACGCAAATGGCAAATTGGACATTTTCTGTCTCGTCTATCGACTGCCATCGGCATATGCCTCAGCTCTGACAATATTCATGCGAACGAAGATAAATATGCAGAGATTTAAAATGCACTAAATGGAAAACTACTATGGCCAGACTAGACAATATCCATAGCTATTAAATTTACAGTTGAGTTGAATATGTACATATACTTCAATTTACATTCATTTGGATAAGATTATGGTGTATGTAATATTCAATTCTGATGTAAGGGAACTATGTACACGTGTTTAGAAATATTTGGTTTATTAATAACTAGATTATTTTAAATTAACTTTCTCGACATTTTAAATTTGTTTTGGCTTATTGGTTTGCAAAATAACTTGACATATGTTTCACAAAACAAGTCTATAAAAGCCTTAACACGGTCGAAAATTCTTCAGTTCAGCATTTTGTTGTCTTAAGTGAAGTTATAATGAACGTGAAGCGAATCCTTCTTTTATTGTTATTGGCCATAGTTTTCGAAGGAAAGCTGGCCAAAATCTACGAATATCCAACAAATCCACCAAATCCACCAAATCCGCCTAATCCACCAATCTCAATAAATCCACCAAAACCAGCAAATCCACCAAAACCAGTAAACCCAACACATCCACCAAAACCAGTATATCCACCGAAACCAGCAAACCCAACAAATCCAACAAATCCACCAAAACCAGCAAATCCAGCAAATTCGCCAAAGTCACCAAAGGCTGCAAGAACTGCGGAAGTAAAATAACTAATGTCATATGTGTGGTAAATTATATTAAAGTCCTATTTTTAGGAGGTTCTGACTGAAATGAATAATGAATTAACTGATAAAATTAACAAGCTGATCGCATCGAAAGAAGGGAACATCGAAAACAATAAGGAATATGAGGAAAATTTGGATGCACTAAATAAAACTATTGAACTTGCGATGATATTATATCCAAAGAAGAAATTAGCTTATGATACATTTAAGGAGTATAACAACCAACGATTAGAACTGGAGGACAAAATTAACAAACGTCTAGAAAAGCTGAATAATGACTCTAGTTCACAAAGCAATGAATGCAATAAGTTTTATTCAAAACAAAAAATCGCGCTCAACTCTGCTCTTAAGGAGACAAACTCTAAGAAGGAAGACATCTTACGAGAAAATAGCGTGGAATGTCCATCTAACCCTGTCAAAGATGGTGCATGTGATGATGATGATGATGATGATGATGATGATGATGATGATGATGAGTACTATGATTATATGAATTAAACAAAATTAAAATAACATTTTTGGACCGCGATCAGCTATGTCCAAAATGAAAAATTAGTTCCACAACTAAAATTTTAAATTTCACAATTTTAATAACATTACAAACTTTTAATTTCATTCTTTTTAATATTTCAAATTATGCCAAAGACACTCTGTTCTATTTAAAATATAAACAATAATATAATTATAAAACCTTAACTTTCACCTAAACATAACTGTTTTCCATATAAAAACAAATGTTATTAAAATCGCAATCTTACCAACATACGAATAGTTCACGTAATTGAATGTAGAAAATATTCATTGTGCTTCATAAAGTAAATAGATTTGTGTTATTACAAAAGGCAACTAAAACTGAGCGTAGTGTGCAAATTATCTATTTCAGCTAACTTGCACAAACGTGCACAATAATAATTACATTGTCGAAAGCCTGAGTACCTAAAATGTTTTTAATTAGCTTTAGGCTTTGGACAACACCTAGGCAAGTGCGATTCTATAAAAACCCATTACATTGGCGCAAAATTTTCAGTTAAGAGGTTTCTAGTTTGCAATTATTATGAACGTGAACGGTATCATTATATTTTTGGTATTGGCCACGTTTGTGGAAGCAGCCAGTGTTCCAGAAGACAATAAGTCTTCCTCTACTACCGAAAAAGACACCAGTTCTTCTACTTCTACTACAAAAGACACTAGTTCTTCTTCAACTTCTTCTACACCTTCTTCAACTTCTCCAAAAGACACTAGTTCTTCTTCTACTTCATCAAAATCCACTAGGTCTTTTTCTACTTCTTCTCCTAGGTCTTCTACTTCTCCAACTTCTTTTTCTTCTACTTCGACTTCGACTTCTACTTCAACTTCGACTCCCCCTACTACGTCTACAACAACAGAGGTTTGAAAAATAGCTGCTGTCATATGTGTGCATTATTCAAAATGAAATTATTATTTGCAGAACCCTCTCACAGAATTGGATGCGCACATAAATAAACTGATACAACAGCTTATCGACTCCAAAGAAGGATACTACAGTAAAAATAGTGAATATGAGGATAAATTGTTATATTTAATTCATGCCAAAGGACTGAAAAAGGAATATTTTGCCTACAAATATGTCGCTTATGAAACATTCAAGTCGTATAACAAACGACGATTAGAGCTAGAGGAAAAAATTGAAGAGCGCATTGAAGAGATCAATATTGAACTTACAGTCGGAACGGAAACTGAATGCTATACGTTTTATTTAAAGCAAAAAAGGACACTCGAGCTCGCTCTAGTCAACACAAACTATCAGAAGGAACACGCATTAAGACAAAGTGACTTGAATTGCCCCAACTACATATATGAATACAATGAATATGATGAATACAATGACTATGATGCTTTTGATGATTACGATGATTTTTATGACTATGATTATTAACACTTAACAGAAATATTGTTCAATATAAATATTCCGATTTGTACCTCCGAGCATCTGATCTTTCTTTTTCGCCATTTCCATGACTGCCGTATGAAAAAGTATATTCTATTAACTTATTCGTAAAGTGCATAGTGTATTACATTTTGTGCATTGTCTGTGTAACACTCTGTTGTTTAGAACGTCACTTTTTTTTTAGCGAATGTAATGTGTATGTCTTCACGCAAAATTCTTCATCTGTCGTTGAAGAGCTGGGCTTTACATATTTAAAATGACAATGGTTTATTATCTATGTTATGCACTATAGTTGGTTAATTTTACAATTACGTGAAGATATGGAATAACTATACTTTACACTGCTTACAACGCTGACATTCTAATTAACTTTTATCTTTTTACATTTGTAAAGCAGCGTGCACTAACTGTCAAAGTATATTTGTGCGTCTTAAACAAATTCAGTATAACAATTTAGGAGTTCTCTTATTTAAACAATCATTTTCTAATCGATTGTTCAGCAAAACGATTTTCCACTGTGCTTGTTACCATACAATTGAATTGGAATCTACATTTTTTCTTGAACATTTATCGAATATTTTGAAAGAGCTTTTCTCTAGTTAAACATGAGCTTCAACCGACTTTTGCTCTGCATACTTAGCTAACGAGCAATTTGTACTCACAATTGTGGGCTCTGTGAGTCCATTGACATAAGTTAAATTGGGCATTGCCCGGGCGGAGCAGCAGAGGCGTCCACAAGATGAGCTCAAGTGTCCGGCTGATGTCGTCTTGCTCCTGCTTCTGCTAGGCTCTTGGTCCCACGCTATATAGCCTGTTTACACATGACATGCCCACAGCAAATGCAAGCAGACGGAATGATCGGCAGGACCTTCTGGTGGCCACGTTTGCTGACGACACGGCAATCCTTGCAAAAAACAAATGTGTGTACGTGGCAACTGACCTCTTGCAGGAATACCTCAAGCGATTTGAAAACTGGGCTTGTAGATGGAACATCGCAGTGAACCCTGGAAAGTGCGCCACGGTTACCCACACTCTACGCAAGGACTCATGCCCCGGACTTTTTCTTCATGGTGAGCTTCTAGAGCAATATCGTCAACACAAGTACCTAGGTGTCACTCTCGACAGACGACTTACATTTAGTAAGCACGTCTCTGCAGTAACGAGCAACATCAAATCTAAGATAAGGCGAATGAGCTGGCTCCTCAACTCCAAAAACAAACTCTCGCTCCGAAACAAGGTCCTAATCTACAAGGTAATCCTTGCCCCAGTGTGGCGTTACGGGCTTCAAGTTTACGGTATAGCTGCAAAAACACACCTGAACAAAATTCGCATCATTCAGGCCAAAACCCTGCGCAAAATAACTGGAGCCGAATGGTATATTCGCACACGCGACATCGCCAAGGACCTCAAGGTTCCAATGGTGGGCGACGTAGTCAACAGGCAAGCAGCGAGCTACTCAACAAAGCTCCACAACCATCCAAACATCCTGGCGAGGAGCCTGCTAAGGAGGCGAAGAAGAAGGCGACTGAAGAGGACCTACCCAACCGACCTAATCGATCGTTATGTATAGGTGACAAGCTTCGTTAATTACACCAAAATATGTTTCTATAATCTGTTAACCTAATTGTATAACTAATTGTAAAACCACAATCATCGCTAAGCTAAGTAATTATGTCACTCTGATAAAAGTTGCTAACATAGAGTAACAGGATACCAGATTTCTTAATAAACTAAATATAAAAAAAAAAAAAAAAATCTGCTAGGCTCTTACTAATCCTCGGTTAGGGCGTTGCAGCTGTAAATGGGCTTAAATATGCGTAAAATTTTAATAGCAGATGGAAAGCCTATTAAAAAGTCACAGCCACACACATTGCGAAGTCAACTTTGCCTTGACTTTCGCTGACATTTTGCAACCGAAAATTATTAAGCCAAATGTCACACACTCAAACCAGAGCAACGCATTCACTGGCCAAAATTCAGCACAGCTTTCCCGGCTGGGCAGGGTTGAAGTAGAGGGTGCCCATTTTGTTTGGCTTTTCAACTTTTTCGCTGGCTACGTTACATGAGCCTAATTAATTTCATTCAAATGACCTCAAAAACTACTAAAATACGAAATGCAAATGCAGCAAATTTTCACAAAATTTTGCGGGCAACACTTTAAAATGTCGGACACGGCGAGTGTGTGTGAATGTGTGTACATTTTTTGCTTTTGACTTTAAGTGTTTCAGCAAGTTGGACGCTAATGCAGTTTTATTGATTTTACATGGCGCTTGTCCTGGCTGCCACTTTGAGCTCTTTACCCTCGACTCCCGACTGATAAACGTGGCTTCATTAATATTTGACTTTGTTGTTGGCGTGGGGAGTTGGCCATGGGTAGCGTTGGCTGCGAACTACTTAAGCAAACTACAGCTGCTTGATTTTTATTCAACTAGAGCTGCCAAAGCGTCAGCCAAGGAACCAATGTAAATAAACGGCAAATAGTGCGCCAAGAAGCGAGCGCGAGGGCGAGTGGCATTGTTCCTTGTCTCGTCTGGCTTGTCGCACGTTTTCATTGCAGACATTGAAAAATTAACCGATATCTGTCTATGTTGCCTGACACTCTGCTGTAAACAGCCCGCAGCAGATACCCTTGGAGCAGCTCCACCTCACAATCTCACATATAAAAACGCGCCGCAACAGAGGTGCCTCCGAAGAGGACACTAAAAGGCTGCATAGCGAACGCAAATAATGGCTAGAAACTGATGAAAGTTTCTATCATTTTAACATGGACTGCAGGCTATCAAGTAAAGTGCTAGTGGAATGTCGAGTAGTAACCACGGCAAATCAATCATAAAAGATGAAGGATCGATTATGACCAAATATATAATTAGATGTCTCCCGGATTGTCCCGTTCATCATCATTGAAAATTTAAAAATCTACGATCCCTTCGCTACGTCTCTGCTATGCGAGGGTTCAACTAACTCCACGTAGTCACTGTTTCGATCACTGGCAGTCTCTTTATTCACTTCTTATTGATGTTATTGTTGAGTTGCCGTAGTCGCTTTGGTGGCAGGATGTGTGCTTAAATTTATCATTGAAATGGCATCAAGACAGCGTTGTATGTTTTTTACATTTAGCACGTCTTACCAATGTTCTGCACGCTTAAATTTGCATAAATTGTTCTTGTTTTATGTGAAACTATTGCATAAGCAGCAGCAAAGGAGCTGGCGCTGGCACTGAGGTCCAGGATGCGCATCCTGATGACGCACGAAGGCAGCAAGGTTTGCGACAACAGCTGCTGTCATGTGTGACGCGAACTTTGGCAATTTGACCAACGGACCCGGACAACATCGCTTCTCGTTAATCCTTCATAAAAATTGATGATGATGGCACCGAAGTTTGCCAATAAAGAAGGCTGACATATTTGTCAGCTGCTTATAAATGAACATTTGATACTTTGGCCCGATAAAGGGCTCTAAGTATGCTAATTATGTTTGATAATTTTGGTTTTTTTTTTGCATAACCTAACTATGTTTCTGTTTCTGTCTCTGTTGCAGGTGGCGTGGATGCACTTTGAGCAGTCGGCCATTTTGACGGTGCATAATCATGTGATAACACGCAATCCGAGGATTAGCGTAACGCACGATAAGCACGACAAGCATCGCACCTGGTTTCTGCACATTAACAATGTGCAGGAGGAGGACATGGGACGGTATATGTGCCAAATCAACACGGTGACAGCCAAAACCCAATATGGCTTTGTCAAAGTTGTCGGTAAGTGAATAACTATTTGTATGTGTGCGTGTGGCTGTCTGTGTGTGTGTGTGTGTGTGTGTGAACTTTGTCAGCTTAGCTGACATTGAAATATTTGTTCTGGCGTTCGTCTCTCGTTTCATCGCAACTTGGACACGTGTCCCTTGCATATTTCATTTCATTTGCCAGGCAAACTGTTGCCAGGTATTAGTAGAGCCAATCCCCCGGCACTGGACAAAGCTGTTTAGGCCTTGTTTTAGTCAGCAAGGCAAACAAACATACAATTAAATTCCCCACAAAGCACTTTATTAAGGCAAACAAACATTGGACTCGCTCAGAACTGCCTGCTTACCAGCTTGCCAACTTGCCTGGCTGCCTGCCCATAAAACTATGCTTTAAAAAATTGTATTTCCACTCACACGTCGGACAATCGCACAACCCACCCGCACTCACCCATTCGACATTTTAGCATGAGCAATGGCATTTGTGTGTGCGTCTGTGCCTCTTCTCAGTCTATCCCAATGGTGTTGACCATAGGCGGTCCACAGCATGAGCCTGACTCGCTGGAAAATGTACGGCAGTGCAAATGTCGTCGCTTCAGCTGGAATTTTTGTCAGCGATATGTGGCATGCATCGGCATTCCGAAGATTTCAGACTGCAGATATATAGTAGATAAATATTGTCTCATATCAGCGTGAAACTGAATTCCTATGTGAGTTACTAAACGATGGTCAATATTCGTCGATTGCACATATTGGAAATCAATCAACTTATTGAAGCTGAACTTTAGCTAAAGTCTGGCCAGGTATTGAAATTAATTCTATTTAATTTATAAAAAGGGGATACTTTGATATTTACATTTGTCATAAGCAAAACTCATAATTTTCTTATTTTGAAAATATACATATAATTTGTGTGGGGAGAACATAGTTTTCTGTAGAGGGCGTCGAAAATTCCTAAAGTTAAATCTCTATTGTTTGTTTTAAGCCCGAGCCCCAGAATACGATTCGGTATCTCTGGGTAACAGCAGTTGGCAAAGTGTATTCTAGCAATTTGCATGACCCGCCACACCTGTCTCCAGTTTCATATGTAATACCCATAGATTCCATTACATAGTGCACATTTAAGTGCATATGTGTGTATGCCTAAGCGTTTCATGTTTACGTAGCGTTGCAGTATGCCTGACTCTACACATTTTTTTTTGTTTTTCATCTTTTTTTTGTGTGCAGCATTTTTTGTTTTGTTTGTGCTACGCTCTCTGATAGCACTTTCAAAAAGCCGTTAAGCACGCTTCAGTGTTGTAAAATGCTCAAATAACACGCCTCACACGCACCACACGCGTGTTCTGGCAATTTGACGTGGCGTGACCAAAACGGCGGCAGCCGCTTCACGAAATTTTCTGCAATCTCGCGACTGTTTTTTTTTTCTGTGAAAATATCCTCTTTTTTTTTGTCACAAACATACAGACTATGGTTACACTTATCTCACTTATATGCACACACACACAGACACATACACACGCTGATGTGGCAAAAGTCCTGAAAAAGGCAAATTTACCAGTACAAAAAATAGATGTGCGACAACTCTGGTCGCTGGTCAGCAGGCAAAAAACACAAAATCACAAAAAATATAAACGGAAAAAAATAAAAGAAAAATTTAAATATGCCACAGGCATTTTTTAGCCACTCTCATAGGACAATGGGGTATATCAGATGTGCTTTAAAGCTAGCAACAGACTGAGCAATAAAAATATAAAAATATATGTTAAATATAACATTATTAGTTGTTGGAATAGGAGAAACATATAAATTACTATACATAAATATTTGTAGATTGGGTCGATTCCTATAATTCGGTCGTAATAGCCCTTCTTGTTTTTTAACTATTCGCTGGTCTGTTTTTTTTTTTTCTCTCAGTTTTTATGCCAGCCTAAACTAAAATCCTGCTACGTGCAGCATATGTGTCCTTGTCGGTATGTCCTCGCGCATTTGCATGTGTGCGAGGTAGTCTCTGTCTGTCTCCACCATCGCCTCCACGTCCACCCCTGTGGCCCTGGCTTATGTTGCCATGTCCATGCTCTAACTGTTGCATGGCGCAGTTTTCAGTTTTGCAGCCTTCTCCGCTTGGCTGCCATTTGTTTGCGCACATATTTTTCAAGTTTTGCCACAAAAACTGATTTATGTGACTGCCGCAAAACGTCTGTTGCCCACATCCACCCACCTCTCGGCCGGCCGGCCGGCCGCCCCATTTTTGCCCAGTGCGCTACATGTTTGTCCGCCGGATGATGTTGATTTGTCAACTTGAAAAGCGGATCTCGTGCGAAATTCTTGCATTCCGCACGACATTGAAAACTTGCTTGCATTTTTATTAGATTTATTGGTTAACTTTGCGAATACCGGAAGTACCGAAAACAACTCGGACCAATTTTCAGTCGTCCTTTAATAGCCAGCCAAAATATCTCAGCCATTGGCAATGTAAACTGTAAGTGGCCCAATGGCCAAGCAATTAATTGTTGGAGTCACTCATTTTTTTTATTTATTTAATAAGAAGTCTTGCATTTATTGTGCTGCATAATATTGTTGTGTATATTATTACAACTAATTTGAAAATCAAATACGAATATACGCTCTTTTTCATAGTACAAGAGCTCAAAAGTAAGTTTAAATACCTTAGCTGACGGGAAAATACCCTAAAAAAACGTACATGAACTAAAATGTTCTAGTCTCTGGCTTCCCTAAGATGGTTGATTGGTTTGTCTAAAATGTCAATATAAAAGGATAGAGTATAACTGCTCTTGCATTTATTTCAAATCGAAAATTTATATTAGGTTTGAAACAGTGTGTTTTTGCAAATTACACAATTATTGTGACTCTACTTTAAATACCTTTCCTGTAAGCAAAGGAGGGTATATAGAAAAGGTGCGACTGTAAACATAAATTTAAAAATTGTCAAATGTAGCAAGCTCGAATCAAATGAAATGCATTTAATTAACATACCAAATCCAATTAAAATCAACAAAATTAAATGACGCGCAATGTTTACATACAAAAAAAAAGAAAAAACTCCCCGCCTATGTTAGGAGAGGAGAAATCACATGGGCAACATGTCCTACGCCCCACTCCCCTAGCTAGGCACTCAATTTAACAATTTAAGTGGTAAAAAAAAATGATAATTACATTGTGCAATAAATGTAATGAAATTAAAACGTTGCATTTGCCGTCTAAATAAAGAGAGACAAAAAGCATTCGGAATAATGTTGGACAAACGAGTAAATAAATAAATAAATTTCGAAACTCGCAACATTTGTGAATTTAATTTGCTGAGCCAAACAGAAAGCGCCAAATTCGAAACGCGGCGAATGAACAGAAATAAAATGAACACGAGCCCAAAGCACGAAATTATAAAATGGCGGGACGGTAAAAACAAACATTAAACGCGTTTGAATTTATGAGCCACGCACACAAAATGCATTTAAATGCGGCGGCTCCAACTGGCAACAGCCGTTGTGTTGCATGCTTTGCGGCGCCCCGGGGAGCGGTGTGTGGACAATTGGATGGGGCGAGGGGAAGTCCCCAGCTCAAAAGTCGACCAAATGACCGCACAAAATGCAAAACAAGTGCAACAACACGCAACAAGGCAAACAACAACCAACAGCCAACAGCCAACAAGCAACAACATACAACAATAATAACGAGCTCTGCACAATGTTGACTCTGTTGCCGCATTATTTTTAATTTCTACTCACATAATGAGGCAATTTATTAAATTCAATTACAACGTTGACACTCGCTGGCAAAAGGGCGAGCAGCTAATGGCGAACGCATTGTCATGAGGATAGACCTAACGCACACATGCTTCCAAATTACTTTCTTCTAATGCCAAAGCTTAGTCCAGAAATTTCAGCAAACCCAAAAGTCCGTTTAATATAAATCAAAACCTGAAACCTGCAGCTTAACTGCAGTTAAATATTTGACAGCAAATAAATCGGAATCAATTTTCTTATTGAACATTTTTCGTCGCTATAAATATATAATAAAATATATATAAATATTTTTTTGATAAGCCTTAAACACAGATTCGATTGAGCAATATCTGTCCATTGGCCTGCGCAGCTTTGCAAGCGCGTTCGAATGCTGTTTACCAAAGCTTAAAAATATGATTTTGTAGGATTTGTGCATTTCAAATGAAATTGATAACGCTCAGTTTTTTGATCAATCAATATATTTTACCTGATTAAGCTAGGCTTGCCCAGGTTCGTGTGTGTGTGTGTGTGTGTGTGTGTGAACTAAGGATATGAAGACTAATTGCCGCTCGTTAAATAGTTAGCCGTTTAGATGGTCACGTTGTTATCAGCGCGCCGAAAATATTTCGGAATGGAGACGGCAATTAAGTATTTCTGGCACAATATGTCGACTCAATGAATACCCTGCGTGTAGCGTTAGCTTAAGTTATAAATTGAATAAACGCAATGTTGAGTTTATCAGGCACATATCCTGACAGCCTCGAAAGCAAACTTTGGGTAATTAAATTTCCAGCTTGTATGTGAAAAGTTTGGCCTGAAAAACAATATACGACCACGAATACCACTAGCACGTCTGTGTCTAAAACTTTGCTAGTTTTTTTTTTTTTCTTGTCGCCAGCTGCTAAATATCAATAAAGAAACTAATATGTCAAATGGGCGGGCGAGAACGACAAAACATAGGGGCCGGGACCAACAGCTGCCCGAGTTGCCATTCGGTGCGCTTATGGTCAGCTCGGCGATTAGCACATCAAGCGTTTATTAATAGCACAGCAAACGGTTCGAACAAAGTTTTCCTTTTTCTCGCTTTTGGCTCATAAACGTTCTCGCATTATGAGACAGGGGAAATGAAGGAGCCAGAGACAAAAGTTTACAGCGCATAGAAAAAGTTCAAGTAATTGCAACTTTTAATTACAGTTTGGTTTTATGCGCCATGTCCCCAACGGGAATGTGACCGACCGAAAAGGTAAAGATTTAACCAAACGGTTATGCCTTGGGCCAAAATTTAATAATTATATATAATAAAGTGGAAATGTAAATGGAAAATGGAAAATGTAAGCGGTATTTCATGAGAAGCGTTCATGACTAGCCCGGCAAAAACTAATTCGAAAATAATTCAAATGTTTATTGTAAATTAAGTTAATAATTGAAAATTGTATTTGTTAACACAATGCACAAGGGAATTCTTCATACAATATAAATTCAGCATAAATACAAAACAAACTGTGATTGAACTATGAATTTGCTGTCAATATAATTATGTTTTCCAACAATCGATTTGGCGAATTGATAAAGTTGCGCATTTTAATATTTATTGAAATTTTCATGGCATAATGTTCGCATTATTGATTTGCTTGGGGTCAGGCCACGAGATAGTAGATGAGGCGTCAAACGTCAGACGACAACTAAACGCGTCGGGAACGTGACTTACAGGACTTGTCCAGGCTTTAACCCAAATGAAAAAATTGCATGCGATATCTTTTGATTACAGGCGCCGCTCTGAATATGAAATGAGACAAACTGCAGCGGCTGTCAGCGACTACGACAGTTCAGGTCCATATGTCCAGCTCGTAGTCTGTATGTCGTCTGTCTGTCTGTCTGTCTGTCTGTCCGTATACGTAGGTCCGCTTGTCTGGCGTTGGGTCCAACCGAATCCTTAGCTTCTAGCTTTGTGCGCTTTGATTTGCATAGATTTTTCATTACAGATTTTCAGCTTGAAGGGCAAAGGCAAAGCAACGCCAAAAAAAAAAAAAGGGTTTGACAGAGCCGCTCAGCCAGCAATTGAAATCCAGAGCGCCACGGTGTCCCCCAAGGCTGATGACAATTTGATGAAGGTTCTTGAATCGATTTTTAAATTAACAGACTCGCCCCAAAAGTTAGCCAGGCCAAAGTCTTGTCGCAAAGCTAATTAGGCTTAAACTAAAATATCTCTTGGGACAAAGTTGAATCAGCGCGTCAAAGTCAACAACGCGTGAAATGCTTTTTTCTACACTGTCCGAAATGCAACCAAACTTTGTCGCATTGCTTGCTTTGATTCTTGAATTAAATCGTCGCTCAACTTAGTTGCTCATAAAAGCTTGGATTTATCTTAAGAGAGTTAGCGACAATTAAAGACTCTGAGAAGTTATCAATATGTTTTAACTGAAAGCTTTATTGTATAAGCACAAATTAAGTTCGGTTAAGTAAGCCAGTCATATTATATTATGTTATAAAATATGAAAAACTCTTCAAAAAAGAGAAGTGAGCGAAGGTACTATTTTTGTGATTCTACAAGTGTATATATGATTCGTTGGCTTCATGCTATGTTTGACTTGCTTGGCTTTATTTCCACTTTCTTGGCAACGCTGTTTGCCAAAATGCAAAAGTTTTTGCATTTAAATCAAGTGGCGTTCGCTTTGAGTTTATGTTTAGCTGGCAGGAATAATAATACCCATTTCCTTACCCCACCATGCTATTTGCAGTGCCGCCAAACATTGACGATGCGCTGACCTCCAGTGATGTTATTGTGCGCGAGGGCGACAATGTCACCCTGCGCTGCAAGGCGAAAGGCAGCCCCGAGCCATCCATCAAATGGAAACGAGATGACAACCATAAAATAGTCATCAACAAGACGCTCGAAGGTAAGTCCGACTGCCACGAAATCGCGAATTGCATCAAATCATGGACTCCATTGCATGCTCTTGGTTTGGTTGCAGTTAACGACCTGGAGACAGACTCCTTGGAACTGGAACGCATCTCTCGCCTCCACATGGGCGCTTATCTCTGCATTGCCTCGAATGGTGTGCCGCCCAGCGTCTCGAAGCGCATCAAAGTCAGCGTCGACTGTAAGTTTGTGAATGAATCGGACGACTATTTGCATATACCCGAATTCTGGCAAATTTCATTTCGCAGTTTCGCCCATGGTCTGGATACCGCATCAGCTGGTGGGCATACCCATGGGCTTCAATGTTACGTTGGAGTGCTTCATCGAGGCCAATCCCACATCGCTCAATTATTGGACGCGCGAGAATGAACAAATGATCACTGAGTCCTCCAAGTACAAGTAAGTTCGTAAATATTTATAACTTTGCGAATAAGTTTGTTCGCATTTTAGCTAAGATTGTTACACTTTTAGCTGCATATACAGAGAATGTTTGACTTTTTGAAAATATTAATTGAACAAAAAATCACGAAAACACAATTAATTAATTTAGGCGGACTTACTTGTGTATAGCGACTGAAAGAAGAGAAAGTTGAAGAGAAAATCGGCCTGAGAGAGAGTATAATATACTGAAATATTTGAATATGTATGTTTCAGCGTTTATTATTTTCGAATACTCCCGATCTGTACGCTCTTAATTGTTTTGTTTACTTAAAAGAGCGCGTATATTATTTTATACTATGAAAAGTGCAAATTAATCAGATAAGAACAAAATCACGAATATTACAAATACAAAGCAGTCACAATTCCAAAAAGTTTGCGATTTGCACAAAAACAAAATATAAAATACCCTATCAATAGCACTTTTAACCTATTCAAGGGCTTTGATCAAATTTTGATTGATTAGCCCTTTCTCAGAAAATACCCCATTTGTTGTAACTGCGCGAAATAATGCGGATGAAGAGAATATTTTTGTTTTTAGTATATGTGCCGATTATACATCAGCGTCTAGCTTAAATCGGGCATACAGCAGAGCGGCGAGAACAGTTCATCAAAGACGATGTCGACACGAACATCGACTTGTCGCATTTGTGAGTTGCTATTTATTTTGCTGTGGCTATCAGTAAGTGGCCAGGCAGGTTATCCTCCCGCGTCTAACCCCAATACACAGCTGGTGAATCAGATACTAGGCTATGTGAACGAGAGTGTTGCAGCGTGCAATGATTATTATAAATACGCGTGTGGCAAGTGGAGCGAGAAACATGAGAATGATAGCTTTTCGGAGATAACTGGACTTATTGATCATAAGGTAAACGAGAACCTCATTGTGCTCATGGATGAGCTACAGCAGCGTACACTGGAGCCAGGCAGTGTTGAGGACAAGGTCTTGACCTCCTATCAAACCTGTCGGCAAGCATCGGAATCAACACGCTCGAGTAGGACTTACCTGGAGCTAGTTCCGCCAAATGAGCAAATACCTTGGCCGCAGTTGAAGCTCCGCCCAGATCACTGGAGCAGCATAAAGTTTCAGTGGATGGAAACATTGGCACGCCTGCGACGCTATGGCCTGACCAATGTCATTTTCAAGCTCGAAGTATTGCCGGATCTGAAGAACAGCAGCAAGTACGCCGTGAGCATTGACAGGCCCTACTTTGAGCATAAGGATCAACGGCTCAGAGGCACACTGCTGACCATGCTGACACTACGCATGGTGGGCATCAACAGTAAAAAGGCGTGGGCCTTAGCGCGAAAGGTCAAGCTGTTTGAGTCTGCGGTACGTGAACTGGTCGAAATGGAGTATGAGGAAAAATCGGAGTTCTACGAAGAGCTGAGCCTGCAACAGCTGGAAGTGCAGACGGGCGGTCAATGGCGAAAGTATTTGGAGATTGTGCTGGGCCGCAACGTGCCCGCCGACTATGTTCTTCAAGTAGAAAATTCGGCTTGCTTAACTGCGCTTGTGCATTTGGTCAATGGCTGGAATCGTGAGGTGGTGGCCACTTACATAATGTTGCGCTTTGTCGCATATGTGCACAAGGAGACCATGGAAAGTGACGAGCCCATCGAATGCATTCAGGATGTGCGCCGCAACATGGAGCTGGCCACAAATCTGCTCTACGAGCAACGCTTTATTGGCTCGGAAAAGCTGCGACAGCATCAGGCCGACATATTGGAACTCTTTCAGCTGCTGCGCCAACAGTTCCTCAAGAAGCTGGACGCCAATAGTCTGCAGCTGTTGGCAAGCGAGTTGGAAATGCTGAGAGCCAAGATGCTCAACATGACCATAAACGTGGGGAATATGCCCAACACTGCAGATCGTACCAGCTTTGTGAAGCGCTTCTATGCCGATTTGCATCTGGCTGAGGATCGTAACTATGCTCTGAATCATCTGCGCCTATTGGAGTTTCGTACGCGTCGCTGGTTTGAGCAGTTGGATGGGGCACTTAATGCGACCAATTTCTTCTTTATATCCGATTCGGAGACAGGCATGAGCTCAACACCATACTATTTGCTGCGGCAAAACATAATTATTGTGCCCTATGGCATACTCCAGGAGCCCATTTTCCACCACGACGCACATGATGTATTTAAAGTCAGCCTGCTGGGCTTCATGTTGAGCCACGAGCTAATGCACGGATTTGTCTCTGGTGGCTTCATTTTCGATTTCAGAGGTAACTACAATAAACTGGGCAAACGAATCATAATGGAAAGTGAATATTCATCGGGCATTAGCTGCCTCAATCGCAATGAAACCGATTATCTGGATGAACGCGAGGCGGATATTGCGGGAATACGCCTGGCATATGATGTTTACTTTGATCCTGGCTCCAAATTCAATCTGACACAGCCCAGTTTTACGAATCTCTCGCTGAAGCAGCTGTTCTTTCTAAATTTGGCGCAGTTCTTCTGTGGCAATACGGCACCAAATGACTTTGCGGATCACGATGCGGATGAGTTGCGTTTAAAGCAAATGCTGATCAATTTCTCAGCCTTTGCTGAGGCACACGGTTGTCGCGAAGATCTTGACAATATGCACCCGGCACAAAAGTGTCGACTGTGGTAATTGTCAGAAACTAATCCATCACTTAAAAACCTTAAAAAGAAGTCATCATTATTATTATTTAATTATTTCAATCCTTCTACTGGCTAATTTCTCATCATTTAAATTAAACTTTCTCTACTGCAAGTAATTCATTAAAGTTAACGTTCAAATTTTACATTAAATATATCTCTATTTGAATATACAATTGATGATAATGTATAATCGATACTTGGCACAAAATGACATCAGGAATTTGCTGAATTAGTTTCTTAAATTAGATGATTTTTTAACCTAATCCCAATTGGGCAAGTGTTCGACTTTACCATACTCTGCACTTTTCTGTGGCTTGCATCTTGGTGCGTCTTTCGCAGCCGAATTCTCGGGAGAATTCCTCAAAGTTGGCCAACGTTTGTAGCACCCGCAGCTCATCCACAGCGTGCTCCAGATGTTGCGCATGCAAACTGAGACTTTGCAGCTTGCCGCAAAAGAACTGTGCAAAGCTGATGAAGAAGCGTTGGCGCTGGCTGAACTGTGGCAACAGGGGATCACGCGGCTCTCTGCGATCTATCAGCATATCGGCACCAAAAAAAGTTTCATAGACCAGACGCAGCGCCTCGTAGTCGGCCAACTTCTCGTTGAGCGATCTTGAGCCCGTGGCCAGCTGCTGCTGCATGCAGTTGAGGCCCTGGACAAAGCCTGGATTGGCCGATATCTCCTCGCTGGGGCCCATGATGTTACCCACGCTGTCATAGTCAATGCCGGAGCTATCAAAACCGTGGATTATCTCGTGTGCCAGTGTAAAACCCAGCACCGCATGCTGCTGCAGCTCGCTCATGTTGCGATGCCAAACGGGCAGTTGCAGCAGGCCATAGGGTACCAATACCAGATTCCTGGGCTTCACATATAAGGGTGAGGAGCTGCTGCTCAGCCAGTGCTCCGTGAGGTAGCTCACATTGTTGGCATCCGACTGGCCGTTGCCCAGAAGCAGCTCATGATTCTGCTCAACGCGCAGCCGCAGCAATGCCAACTGATTGCCATAGAAGCTATGCGCATTCAACTCCACACGCTCATAGTATTCCTCCACAAAGCTGGAGTCATTGAGTTGAACGAAGCCCAGCTGCAAACGCATTGCCTGCAACTTCTCCTGCAACACCTGAACAATGGGCCGCTGAAGTTGCAGACGATTCTCGCTGAGCAGCTGCCCAAAGCGCAACTTCAGCCGGCTGAATATGTCACTTACCAGCGGCTCCGAGCTGGACTCGTGGAAACGCTGTCCAATCAACAAACTGGCAGCCAGCGGCATGGCGCGCCTTAAGCTGGCCATGCACTCGACACGCGAAATCTCTGCGGGTCCCTGCTGCTTGAGGAATGCGAGCAGCTTTAGCATAATGTAGTTGCAAATGGTTTCCGGCTTTTGGTGCTGCAGCAACTCATCCAAGGCACGCATGTACGGCAGATTTCGTATGATGAGCGGGGAGAGCAGGTCCAATTCGTAACCGGCTGTGGTTGCACGCAACTGTTGCATGTAGGCCAGCCATTGCAACTGCGGCATATACTCCGCCAAATAGCCCAGCTGCATTTCCTTGGCTCCCTCGTCGTCCTCCAGCTCCTGCAGTCGATGCAGTTGCCGCTCAAACGCATCCACCTGGCGAGCCAGCTCATTGGCCACGCGCTTCGTCTGGCCAATGTCCAACAGCAGCTCTATCATGGCGCCCTCGCCCATGGGCAATGTCTCCATTAAGCTGGGCTTATCCAGGTAAATGCTATAGCTGCTGGAGTCATCCCAGCGCGGCAGCACCTGCTCCTTGAGCAGCACTCCATTGAGACCGAACAAACGCAGTCGTCCAATTGTTGCCAGCCAGTTGAACTTTTCCGGCTGCCAGCTGCGACTAAGCAGCGGCCAGTTTGTGCCATTGCCAGGCTGCAGCAACTGCAGATACTTTTTCAGATTATACGGCTTCAGGCGCTTGCAGGCGCGATAATAATTACGCATTTTCTCCTGGACTGCCAGCAGCTGCTCCTCGCCGCTCGTTTCATTGGCGACACCACGTCTCAGCAACAGTTCGAGCTGACGATTCAATGCATAATCGAGCACGGCCAATGTGTCGCTTGGCTGTAGCTGCTCGTGCTGCTCCCTATGCGCTTTTTGTTGGTAGTTTTGTTGTTGTTGTTGCTTTTGTTGCTCTTGCGCTTTGTGCTGTGTGTGCTGTGTGTGCTCCTCCTGCTGCAGCTGCCAATTGCCGCAGGCATACTGATAGAAATTCTCACACGGACGCGCCTTGGCATCCATATAGCTTTGCAGTTGATTGGCGAGCAGCTCCTGTATACTCGGCGCTGGCCGTGTCTGACGGCAGCTGGTGGGCGTGGTGCGCCAAGCCAGCGAGCACAGCAGCCAGGCAATCAGGCTGAGCTTCAGCATGTTGATGCGATCAACTATAACTGGCTAGAGCTTAGATCCACCAGCCCAACCGGCGGCAAGCAATGCCGACTGCCTGTCAGTCTTCATCGCAGTGCGGCACACTGGTGCCATATCGGGGCAAACCCAACATAATAACAAATAGTTTAAATCGATAATTCCCTATATATAAAATATGTTAAGTCCTTGTAAAAAAAACTTCAATGACTCGAACTCACGATATACATTTCAAAATAAATTTAATTTAATACATATATTTTTTAATAATTATTTATTTTTATGGTTTTTTTTTTTTTAGGTTGTAGTTTTAGTATAATTATTTAACATTTTCTAATCATCAGTTTTAGTCTTCAGCAGTTTAAAACTGAGAGTATAGATTTAGAAAGAATGATTATAAATTTGAAGAAGAAACTATATACTTAAGTGACACCCTGTTTTGTAATTGTTTTTTGACCACTGTGCGCATTGTTCCGACCACGTTTATCAGTTTCACCTTGGCCTTGATTCCTCTGATTGAAGCTCATTGAAGCTGCGCCAGTCGCCACTGACCTATGTAGAACGGTGCACGACGCAATTGCTGTCATTGAACTTGGACAAATTATGCCGATTATTCAACTGCTTTGCGCTTACTACATTCAATTATTCAAATTATTATGAATTTTGTTGTGCTTGTTTGTCACATTGCAGAACCGAAACGATTCCGGGCAATCCATCGTACAAGGCGACAATGCGGCTGACGATTACCAATGTGCAGAGCAGCGATTATGGCAACTACAAATGTGTCGCCAAAAATCCTCGTGGCGACATGGATGGCAACATAAAGCTCTACAGTAAGTATCCGCAACGTGTTATTTATACTTTTTAATATTGGCCCATAATACGCAGACCGAAGTGCGGCACAGCGCAGACATAAAGTGCGATAAATAACAAGTGTTGGCCCAAATGTGTGCGCACTTATTTTTTGGACACGGCACATTTCAAAACTACACCATTTGTGGCTTTAATTATGCCGGCCAAATGTGTGTACTTGATTGGATGGCGCCTGACAGGCGTGTGTGTAAATGTGCGCTAGATGAAATTCCAGCCAGATAATGTGGTCGTTAGTTTTAGATCTATATATGTGTGCATGCTAAAACAGCTAGATTATGGAAAAAACATTTAAATATTGTTAAAGAATTAAATTCAAGAGACCACTAAGGGTAACAAATAACAAAGGTATCTATAATCTAAGAGATATAAAAGGATCTACGGGACAATAGATTCTATTAGAGGTGTACTCATTCAATTCCTATACGTTTCCAGATACTTAAGCGCTTCATAGATACTTTTGACAGACACAGCCAGAAGTGGCTAAATCAACTCAGCTTTGTGACCTGTTAAAAACATTTGACAAACATTTGTGTGCCCTTTTGTATTGAAAATACATTTAAATATAGCCTTGCCGCACAATTGTTGAACTGGACAAATGGCTTTGTTTTAAAGTCGTGTTGCCTCGATTGTAAATAATTGTTAATCGATATGACAGTTTTGTCAAGTAATGTGAAAATAACATATATAGACAGCTAACACGGCGTATACGCGACAATTTTATGATTTTATTGTTACGTTGGACATGAGCCCAATAAAATGCCAATAATCTGTCAATTTGCTAAATCAGTCCCAGTTGGTGGGCCATTAAAGCAGCCGGCTGCAACATATATATATGGGTGTATCAGAAAGTACGTAACTCGCAATTCCGGTCACAAAAGTTCATAAAACAATATAAAATATCCGTTCGTTTCGTTCGTTGCGCGACAATAAAAAGAGGACGCCGGCAAAAGGCCATGGCCAATAGCGGCCAGAAATTGTCAGTGTGTAAATGCGACAAGTTAATTTATTTTTGGGCGCGCAGGCGATAAAAACGCAGCCAGCTTCGAGTCTGACGCGCCGCCAGCAGCAACAACAATGCCAACAAATGAGGGGGGGGGGGGGGGGGGGTGCTGGTGTTGGCAACGATCAACCAATTAAAGGTAACAAAGAACAGCCACAGCAGCTGATAATAAGAGGGCGGCAATAATGGCAACACACAATACAATGAGAACAATGAACCTGTGACAATGTCATTAAGTGGTCAGCATGGCTATGAAAGTTTGTAGCATCCTTTGGCAATGCGCCCGGCAAGGAGTCGTGGCAAGGGCTATCACCAAGTGCCCAGCCTCATAAATTTACTCAACAAATTGCCGTCAATAATGATATGGCACCAAAGAAGGAAAGAAATTGAAATCGAAAAGCGAACCAATGGCAGCTATTTACGACTGCTGAAAAGCTGTTTGGACTACGAGTCGAGCATAGAATTGGATAAATGAAAGTTACAAGCAAGTACTATTCAGATAAACGCCTGGTCTTCATTTGCTATTTATAGAAATACTTGAGCTTTAAGAAAATTTGAGAGAGCTAGTGTCTATATCTTAAATAATTCTGATAAATATGTTATAATTTAAGTACTTCAAGAATGAATGCATAAGACAACCTTTACATACAATTCATCTTATACATATATACTTGTTATATCTCACACGCCTGACACTTTGTTTTCTGATCTGATAGCTTACACTAATTTTACACATTTGTTACTTGCTTACAGTGTCCAGTCCGCCAACCACACAACCGCCGCCCACAACAACCACATTGCCGACAACAACAACAACAACGATTAACTTTCCCTATGATGGCAACACACCCTTCAATGGCTTCGGTGGGGATGTGCCGACGAATTCGGTGATTGTGATTGACAAATGTGAGTAGCAAAAGCTTTTGGCTGTACAGTTTTGTTTTATTGCAGCGGGACTTAATATTCCGTACTCTGATCTAAACTTACAGTGGGCATTAAGTACCAGTCGAATTTAAATGAGATCGGCAAATCCGAACAGAAGCTAATGGGTAGCAATCAGGAAGGCTATGACTGGTCAAAGGGCAAGGCCAGTGCTGGGCTAAGCGCGCGCTCTGTTTGTTGTTGGCTGCTGACGCTTCTCTCGCTGCTGGCAATGCATTCGCAACATTAAAACGTAAAGCAAACTGTATTTAAAAGTGCCATTAAAAAAAACCGGATAAATGAAAATTTAAAGAAATAACCAAAAGAACAAAACACAGCTAAGCTAAACTAACAACATGCAGCACACATTGCAACAAAAAAAAAATAGTTAATTAAGCAATTAGCCAAGTGCAATGCGGTTCAATTTCTGTCTGCCCTGCCCCAGACCATTTCCGAATCTAAATAGCCTGAAAACACAAACAGCTTGAGGCAGTAAATTGATCAATTGAACACATGCTCTTTCCTCTTACATTCGATTGCCTATTATATCAGATAATTCAATATCTATTTGCAACAATTTCATGTAATGTATGTAACATATGTGTGTATTCATTTCTCAACTTTAGTTTCATTTGGTTCGGTTTCATTAGGTGTAACTATTTAAATCTTGCTGTGCCAGCTTAAATTATCATCGTGTTATACTTTCCATAATTATTCCAGACGTTGTTCTATCAATAACTATTTTGACTTTACTCGAAAACTTTTTAATAGAAGCACCTTCGCAAGGTGTGGCAGGAAAGTGCACTAAAATTGTGTTGCCAATCAAATGATAAAATAAGCTAAAACATATGATTTATGTTTTATGGATTAATAACCATATAAACAAAATTAAAATATAACAAAAATAATAAACACGTTTGAATTGTTGACAAATTGTTAAAAAGAAAAAAAACACACTCACACACACACATGAAACTTAATGCGAAAATATAAAATGTAAATAATTAAACATACATAAACAATTGTAAATTATGTACTCGTTATAAGCATTGCATGAACTGCGCTTCGATTTGTATGGACTATATAGACAGCACTCGGATTGTCAAGACCTACAGATAACCATACTCTTAACCATAAACCCCCCAAAAGAACGGGCCAAGGAGAGGCCCGCCCAATGGAATGGCATTAATCAAAACGATGGAAAATCTAAGATGACTTGCAGGCAGCGCAATGAAGTTAATAAATGATCAAGTCATTTCCAAGGAAATTAAACATATTTATATATATCCTTAACTATGCTCACATATTCAAATGACAGCCTAATTAAGAACTAAACTAAATATATATATACATTCATAAATATATCATAGGCTTTAGTTTGTGTTTTTAATTGATAAGAGTGATAATGTACATTTAAAGAAATTTAATCCGCATTAAGCAACTGGAGACATCGGCATAGTCAACATTATGAGATTGCTTTAAATTCAAAAACGAATATAAATAAAAAATATTAATATAATTTATTTAGAGATTATTTTACTTACAAATGTTGCTATCAGTTTCAGTTATTCTCACCTTAAGATTGTTTTCAGCACAGTAAGTACAAAACACAACTTTCCTTTTAACTGCATCGAGCTGAATTTACTTTATTGAAATTGAAATACTTTTGGCCAGTCGGAGACGCTGATCAGCGGGGGGCAAGTAAAACCAACCCTCTAAAATAAATTTAGTTGATTTTATATTTACATTTTTATAAAAGCAATTTAATCAACATTTTGAATAAATAAATACATATATTTCTTTTAAAACAAAATAGATTTAACTATGTCAAGCTCCTGCAAATTTCGAGGAGTTCGGTGTACAAAGAATCGCATGATCCAGCGTGCCATCCCAGCGGTTAACGAGATATTAGAGATTTCGCAGCTCACCCATATGCGCTTGCTTGTTTGCAATTGATATTTAAAATTTAACGGTCGCCAAAATTCCATTCGGCATGTCGGTTGGGTCCAAAATTTGACCAAAATTCAGCTGAATTACCAGGCGAACATCAATCGTCAGTAGGTAGCTAAAAGTCGGAGACAGCGCAATTAACACAGATTGTGCGCCGGCGCGCCATTGGTCACATATATGTATAATGCGCGGTGTAATAACTGTAATTATCCTTTTGTTTTGGTTCCTATAGTGATGCCAAGACACGACAGTGATGCGTTGGATTTGGCGGAATTTTACCAAATATGGCTAAAACTAGCTAATTATTTTTATTGATGGCTGAAAATTTAAATACTTTCACGAGTCCAAAATAATCATCTGCCCAAAATCATTCTCAATTAACATAATTGCTGTTATCCATCAAAATAAATAGCTAGTTTTAGCCATTTTTAGTTAAATTCCGCCAAATCCAACGCATCACTGGCGTGTCTTGGCATCACTATAGGAACCAAAACAAATGATAGTTACAGTTATTACACCGCGCATCATACATATATGTGGCCAATGGCGCGCCGGCGCACAATCTGTTTTAGTTGCGCTGTCTCCGGCTTTTGGCTACCTACTGACGATTGATGTTCGCCTGGTAATTCAGCTGAATTTTGGTCAAATTTTGGACCCAACCGACATGCCGAATGGAATTTTGGCGACCGTTAAATTTTAAATATCAATTGCAAACAAGCAAGCGCATATGGGTGAAGATGCGATATATTTATATTTGTTGCTGTTTATGAAAATGGTTATGCCTAACTCTTTTTTTTCTGTTTGTGCGCAAGGTATAATATACATACGTACACATATACATACATACATTTATAATCAAAGAGTTATGTTTATTTATATTCATTATTATTGCTATGCTAAGGTGTTTTGAATCCAATTAACCTGAGTAGGAGCAGGGACATTTTGGTCGCACCATTATTTGCAGCACTTTGTATGAATACTCCGTGCCTAGCCACGTAATCCAAAACATACCTTTTGCAAATAATTTACTGTGGTATTTGCCACCCAAATAGAGTCCGAATAGATTGCTTAAAGCATAATCGAAGTTAAAATACACTATATGTTAGTTAAGAGATGTTTGATAGACTCACCTGTCGGTACAATCAGCATACCACCAAGCACCCATACGTTCAATGGCACAGTTTTCGGAATTAGCATCGTTGTCATTGTCATGTGTGGAGAATTTCTTTTTGGCGTGACGTGTTAAAGAATCGCCCGCATCTCCGGAATAGCTGCCCAATTTTTTGATAGCATATTTTTCACTTTCTGTACCAATTAAAAATTCATCATAACGTGCATAACGCCTATTGCCCGAGAAGTCCTCAAAGTAGATGTAGAGTTCGTGCGGCTGTGAGGCAGTTATGGCGTGTAGTTTATCCAGACCAATAAAGAATTCATTGGTCAGATTGCCGAAACCTTGCTTATATTGCCGCCAGTTGCGAAAGAAGTTTAGATCGCCGACAGTTCGGGATGCAATCACCGTCCAGCCCGGACCGGCTAGATTTGTATTACACAGCACTTGAAAGGGTGGCAGACCCGTAACATTGGCCGTATGAATGCCATGTGCATTCCTATATGGTGGGCATGACGAACGCAAACTATTCAAAGTGTGAGTCGCGTTGGTATCTATAAGCTTCCTAATAATATCCGTCGCCGTTAAGTGTTTCAGCTCACTAGAATTGTTATCATAATTGGACTGTATATACTCATCGACCATTCCGTACAGCTCATTTAGTTCCTCTTTTAATCTGTCAATTGAAAGGGGAAATACATTTGTATTGAATTATATACATACACATTTATACTTTATTTATACTAAAAACTATACCTGAAAATATCTGAATGAGCGGCGCTGCCAACAACAACTTCTGCAGCACTTTTGGATTCATCTTCCGGAATTTCATATGATGTAGATCCGTACTGAAACATATATATTTTAATTATCTGCACAAAACGAAATAATTTAAATTACATTAAATGGTCGTCGGACCGAAACACCAAGACAATCCTGTGAAAAATAGCACACGAGGCCCAAGCTAATCCAGAAGAACTTCATCGCAGCGCAACTTCTCCTTAACTGATGAATAATTTCTGAGCGTTGCGTTTAAATAGATTGTTCGATCGTGTTCGCCAAAAGTCTTGTCTATATTTGATAAGAATAAGTTAAATACAGTACCCCTGCTATAAACCATACATATGCATTCATATCAATTTATACAATTAAGAGATACCCTGTCTGAATAATAAGCATAGTTATATTAATAACAATCGCATTTCGATAGACAACTAAGACTGACTGATCCATATTTAAAAGCATGCCACAGTTTTATAGTCCGTCGATATTTGATTTTATTTGATTTCATGTTTGTGCTGCACTTTGGGTACTAGAACGTGAAATTGTTATTGAGTCCGGGGGCGTTACCCACTTGGCTGCCAACTGCACATTGCACATCAGCAAATGCTTACAGCTGGCGGAGGACATTGTTGCTGCATAGCTAAGCTCTTCAAAAGTCTTGTTTGTTGCCCGCAAAAACCCCAAGCAAATATTTTGCCAAGCGGCGGCAAGAGCAACGTGATGCTACTTGTACTACGTGGCGTATGCCCAATGCAAACACAAAAGAGCCCTCGTCCGTCCAGAGGGGCGGGCGGCAAATGTGCTAAAGACGCTGATGATGCATTCAGCATTTTACTTGACAACTAAAGCTGAATTGGCCAATTCAACTGCAGGTTGTAGCACTTTCAATGGCAACACTTTGGCTGGTCAACAAAACCAGCTACAGATTCAATACATACTTTGATTTAAAAATTAATGCGAAAATAATGAACAAAAATTCAGTAAGCCCGAAGGTTATCATTAAACACTGATTTAGCACTTCGTACAAAGAAGCGATTCTCAGAATTTGCACACACAAATAACATATTAAAATTCAATTATCATTTCACATAGTTAGTGGCTGCTTAATAATTAGAATTCCCATTTTTCAATTTGTCATAATTACAAATTATTTCGACTTAGCTTTTATTTCAAAAGTTTTGAAAGATAAAAAATATGAAATGCTTGATATTAGTTTAAATTCTAGAAAAATTGCCAGTGCCAGGAGTTTATAAACAATTGTTAGCTTAATTATTTGATATATGTATATATATTTTACAGGTTCTTCCTATTTTGAAAGTTATTTGCGTGGCCATTTTTAATCATGCATAAAGCTGTTAATAAATGAAGCTCAAATTAACGATGAACTCTGGCATGTGTTAACTTTTAAAAAAGTTGATTAGCATTGAAATATTTGTAACATTATATGTTTTGTGCTTATATGCTACCAAATTAAAATAATTATTGTTGATTGGAAGTTGTTAGGATTAAACCGCTACGGCGCGTTGGTCCAGCAGCGTGTCGATGATCTTCTCGATGTGCTCACTGCAACTGCCCAGACAGGTGTCCGCGTACTCGATAAGAAACTGCATGAAACTCTCCAGCTCCTCCATGGAACAGGCGCGGAATCCACTGCTGCGGGCGATATTTTCAATGGTGCGCAGCTTGTGGGCATATTCGGGCTTGCTGCGGCAATGCTTCAGCGTGGCCTCGGTTAGTTTTGAAGGCAGCTCGTAGTTGCGTATACGCTGCTCGACGCTTTTAAGCTTGGTTTGCTGCTGCTGCAGGATGCGCAGCATTTGTGGCATGCTCATGGGTTTCGAACGGACGACGGGCAATGTTTTGTCGAAGAGCTCATCCAGCGGCACAGCCTCATAGTCCTGGCTAAACAGGTCCGGCGAGAACGAGAGTCGACCGCTGTTATTGCTGAAGCTGTCCGATTCAAATTCGGTCTGGTCCAGATCGCTAGTCTTGATGGCAGTGTTGGAGCTGTTGTAGTGGTTACTGGGCCAAGCGTACTTGCTGCGTCCCTCCAGTCCGTTGCTGTTGCCCGTCTGCAGACCCACCAGCATGCTGTAGCTGCTCTCAATGGAGAACTTGGGTATTGTGTGCCAGAACTCGGGCACGCAGCTGAACTCAAAATGATCGACGCCAAAGCGTAGCTCGCAATCAGGACTAGTGCTCAGTTCCGTGTCGAGGAAATGAAACAGACGTTCAATCTTCTCGCTAGGCATGTGCTTGCCGCTAAAGGGCACGGCCAGATCGCCGCTGGCGAACCAATAATGCGAGAAGCCCTTGACGCTGGGCGGTCGCTCCGGCAGCTCCTTGGTCTTGGCCTCTTGCTGGCCAGCAGTTGACCTGCAAAACTTGTGTCCATCAATGCCGAAAGTCAGCTCACGTGTTTCCCAGGTTTTTTGGGTGAAGATCTCATAGAGCAGACGCAGTCGCTCCGGCGTATTGTGCACAATATCCAATGCGACCGTAAAATCTCCGGCGCTAATCCAAAACTTGGAGTGCGGCTTGCTTGGCGGCAGCTCCTCCAGCTGCGATGAGCTCATTTCGACAGTGGGTGCATTGGCAAAGAACTCGCGCTCACTACATGTCGGCGTTGTTGGCGCATCGGACGAGCTAGCCAGATCCAATGGATGATCCTCTCGTATCACTTGCATAGCCAAGGAGCTGCGACGCGACTTGTCCAGCGGCTGCCCAGTTGCACCAATGGGACTGAAGAGCTGCTGATGCGCGGCACTCGAATAGTTGTGTGCCTTTACCGGCGTGGAAAAGCCCGAGGGCTTTGTTTGGGCCATGCCCAGTGAGGAACGACGCAACGGACTGTTATCCATGGCATCATTGGAGCACGTCTCAAAGCCCTGATCTATAAAACTGTCGCGAAGCTGCTGATCCAACGATTGGCGCGGCGTCTGCGAAGGCGACTGATCGCTGTCCGCATTGGGCGATGGCGAAGACATCACCGTCAAGGTATAAGCGGACTTGATCTTTCTGGGCGAGTTCACCTGACGCATCAACGACTTGTCCAGCTCAATGTAGCTCTGCTCCGGCACTGGCGGCGGTGCAGCAGCTTGGGCTGGTGCTGTTACTGGTGCTGATGCTGCACTTGATGGCTTCTTCTTGGCTTGCAGTGCCGCTGGCTTGTAGTCGGAGTCAGAGTCGGTGCTGGTCACAGCATTGGCAGTGGCTTCTACAATGGAGTTCTCCTTCTTCCAGGTGAGCGTGCGGCGCATTTTCTTCTTACGCGGCGGCCGTACGGGCTTCGCAAAGTCAAAGTCTGGAGCTTCTTCTGGTGTTGCTGGCATTTCTGGCTGGGATTCATCGCTGGTTATCTGTGCAAGCAATGGAAATAAATTCAAATTTACGATTAAGATTTTAGAGCAATTGATAGGCAAGAATAAAACTAATCATGTGAGATGTTTAACAGAGGCAGACTTTTTGTTGGAATGCAAATCGAATTCGATTGAAAATATCAAAAACAATATTTTTCAACGCATAAAATTCTCGCTATCTGCTTTCAGTTACAAAACTCACCTTTGGTAGTGTAGACAATCCAGACTCACTTTCCTCAGCATCTGATTGCTTGCAACTCGAGGAGCTGCTCGATGTTATGCAGGTGGATTGCGTCTGGCCCAGACTTGGACGGGGCGCAGGTACAGGCGGCGCCTGGCGTTTGATTTTGCGCGGCGTGGGCGTGACGGCCATGGCCGTGTCTACGTCCTTTTCGTCCACATGGCTCGATTCCTTAGTTTTGCTCTCCAGCTCCAGTTTGGCAATAGCCTCCTCAAGCAAACGTTCCACGGCAGACTTCTGACTCATGTCGCCAATGGAGCTGTGGGCTGTGATCTGGGCCGGCTGCTCGTCGCTGCTGGCAATCTCAATCGTCTGATCGCTGTTGCATACGCTGGTTATGTCGAAGAGCACGCCATTCTCGGCGGTTAGCCAGCTGTAGAAAAGACTCTCGAGCGGTTCGTTTTGAAAAAACGGAAGACTATCATTCCCGGCGCGCTCCTGACGTGTGCGTCGTATCTTCTTGGGCGGCGCATACGCCTCCGTGGGCAGCACGCTGCGTATGGCTGACAAATTGCGCTTCTGCGGGGCGCACTGCTCACGCTCGTGCAATAGACGACCACCCGGCATGGCAATCACATGTCGCTCCGGACTGGGCTTGATCACCACAGTCAGTGTGCTCACATGCAGCGAAGGTGATGGTGACTTGGCCGGCGTTGTTCCCAGCCGTGCTGGCGTGGACTCCAGCACGCATTTGGCCTCCAGTTCCTGGGTCAGGTGCTTGACGCTGGCCTGCTGCTCGGCCACCACCTCGCCGCGTGCCATTTGCTTTTTGACCTGTGCTTTAAGATCGGCCGCATGCTCATTAAATTTGGGATGCTTGGCGGCAATGTCGCTGACAAACTTATTGAAGAGCAACACCTTATCCCTGACGCTCAGCTCTCGGAACACATCCTCGGCCACCAGGCAGGGCCCTTGAACAACAGACTCCTGCTGTTCGTGCTGCTGATGCTGATGCTGTAAATGCTCCTGCTGTTGCTGCAGATGCTGCTGCAGTTGCTGCTGCAGATGCTGATGGTGCTGCGGTCTGGGCTGTGGCTTGGGCTCCGGTGAGAGTGATAGCTCATTGTGCAGCGTGGCGTATTGCGGCGGCTCGGCACGCCGCATTACCTGGTTGATCTTTGAGTTGAATAATTGGGCTATCTCCTTGACCTTCATGGGCAGCTTGCCACTGGTCTTGTTGTTGGCGCCACGTACCGCCTGTGGTGTTGCCAGTTGCGGCTGTTCGTATTTCTGTTTCAACTCGTTGATCTTCTGCTTGCAACTGTCCACTTTCTGTTTGGGCAGCGGCACGGGTTGGCTGGCCAGTTTGGCAATGGCGCTGGCCACTTTGCCCGAGCAGGGAGCACTCGTTGTGATGACATCTTTGCTAGGCGTTACGGGCACCTCTTCATCAAAGTACTTCATGAGGTTCTCAATGCTGGACAAGTCCAGGTCGGTGACTTGTATGCGGGTGGGTGTCACGTAAGAGTTTTGGTGCTCCAAGGCGGTCAGAAAGCGATCATCGTCCAGTGAGGAGACCTCAAACAGCTCCTCGCGCGTCATTGTGGCACGCAGCAGTCCACGCCCATCGCTGACATCACAGTAGGCGTGGCGTGACCGTCGCTCCTCAATCTCTGCATTCAGTTGAAGCAGCTCGCTCAGATCGGCGCTGTTCATGGTCGCCGTGTCCATGACCAGCTCGTTTTGCTTGTGATTATTGTTGGGTGTGGAATTGCTTAGCACCATATTGAAGTATTTTTTTCTTTTATTTTAGTTTTTTTTTTTTTTGTGGTTTGCGTTGTTCACGTTAGACGTTGCAGTTTGTAACTGTGAGCGGTGTCGCTAGCGCGGAGCCTTTTAACCGGCCACAGGTAAGCGGCATGCAAATTTTATTACACCCGCTAATCCGGTCTGCATCAGGTATTCTAATCGAGGCACAGCTGTAGCTTTGGGTTTTTACTAGATTTAATTAGCGGCGCGTACCTTCCAGGAAGCCTCTAATACGCTGACCTGTGGATGGCTGTGAAAAAGGTAACAGGTAAGTGGAATATCATCTAGAAGTGTCCATCGACAATACGTTTATCAAGGCGCTCGTTGACTTGTCACATGAGCACGGCACTTTGGGCTACGTTTAAATGATGATAATAGAAAGTACAGTAATTTAAGGATGAACAAAGATGTTGCCAGTTTATGAGGGTCTTAGGGACGAAATTATGACATGCATTGCGACAGTTACAAAAGCAGGTATCCGATCCTTGACAAGAATTATTATGGTTGCCACACATCAAAATATGATCAAAGTTAAGTTCTATGCGTAAAAGAAGTCTTCAGTGGGAAGATACAGTAGATTTGGGTAAAGAAGTCTCAGGAGGTTGACCAACTACTTTGCGTATTTAAGTATAAAAAAATTTTAGAGAAAATATTTGGTATACCACATGTGCCCAAAAGTATGCAACGAACTGCTTTATGCCAGTGCCAAAGAGGTCCCAAAGAGCTTGCGAAGAGCTGACAGGAATCACCACCAAATGCGAGCACTAACTAGACCCCAGAGAGCTGTGAACGACAATAAAAATCACATACGAAAATTTTAACTTGTCGCCGGGCGAAGCACTTGGGTTGAGCTTTGATTTCATTGGATTTGGGACAGCTGGCAATGTCGCCGCGAGAGCTGAAACTTTGTTGGCATCGCCATTTGGCGCCTCATGCAAATCGGCGCCAAAGCTGTAAACGAGAGGAGATTCAGCAGGTGCTAAGTTTAGGAATTGCTACTGAATGCTGATGATGATATTTGTGAGTTGCTGGCAACGCATTTGATACGCATACGACTGAGTTTGGGCCTTAAATTCGACCATTTCAATTTGCTAATAGCCAAGTGGCATATTCCACGCATGGAAAGTTGCATCCAGCGAATCCAGTCTAGACAACAAATTTGCCAAACAAAAACCAATGGGTAAAAGGTTTTTCACATTTTTTTTTTTTTTTTTGCTCCCTCTGCTGTACCGCTTCTTTGTCTGACTGTCTGTCTGTTTGTTTGTTTGTTTGTAATTCTTTTTTTTTTTTTTTGCTTGCCTCGCTTTCAATAACTTTAATATCATTTCTATGGCGCACAGACGCCGGAAATTGAATTACTTGAGTAACTCGAGAGCCAAAAAAAAAATAAATGCAAACCAAACAAAGAAGGTGGGGCTTGGTGTATAAGCGCGGTTATTCATTGACTTTAAGATGCAGAGCCAACCGCAAGCATTTAGTGCTCCCCTTTGCGCCCAACGCAAAAAGTGCATGGAGGCTACAACTTATTTTGGAACCAGGGTTAACGGATGGAAATCTGGTAAGGGTAAGAAGGGGCCGTATGCCGAGTGCATGCGTAAGTGAGCATTTAACAAGGCAAACAGTTTGCGCGGCCCGAACTCAACCCGATTGCAAGTTACTTTTGCTTTTTATGCGCTGCTCGTTGAGTCGTGAGGCACAACTTTGTATACCCTTTCCCATGCGCAGCTTTAGCTAACCAGGACGCACCGGCTCTTTGCTGCTAGCCTTAAAGCATGCACAGGAAAGCTTCTTGATTAAAAGCACCTCATCTGAATGTCTTAACTTAATGGCTGTGATACCCATCAGAGCTGACTTAAATTGGAGAGATCTTGGCTTCACTGCAGGCACAACTGGGATATGATAGGCAATGATCAGCATTTCGTAGAGCCGCACTTTGCCGTCCCTTTCATGACTTGCCAAGCGTAATTGAATTATGAAAATCGGGCTTCGACAAGGCGGCGTTGCCAGCCGCAGCTGCCGATGCATTGATGCAGGCAACCCGGCAAGGACATGAAAAGGGACATGGGATGAGCATGGGCTACCATTGAACCGTTAACAGCATTTTAAACATGCTTGCACTTTCATGGATGCACACACATACACACACACCAGCACACATTCACACTCACGGCTGAGAGATATAGCCGCTATGTGGAGATTAATTTTCACGTTTTCCTTGTGTTAATAATTTAATAAATTAAAATGAAATTTTGCTTTACAACGCTCAAAATCGCTTTACACTTTGCCGCTTTGCTTTACGGCAGCACGTTATGAAATATGTGACGAAAAAGTAAAATTTTTAATATAAATAATTGTTGTATAGCTTTCACTTTGTCATACACGTGTGCACACAAAGGCATATGTACTTGTATATTGTTTTTGCAGCTTATCAAGAATATATATACATTAAGTAGTTGCAAATATTTCGCATACTTTTTCGATGCTAACTGTCTTTGACAAGGACTTAATGTTCGTTAAAAATATTGCGTGCTTAAAAAATTGTTATTAATTCACGCGTTGTCAATTTTGCTGACCTGGCCTTTGGATGTGTGTGTGAGTGTGTGTGTGTGTGTGTGTGTGCGCGAATGCCACAAATTGCGATTTAATTAAAATGCAATCAATTATAAGCAAATCAAGCAGATGCTTTAATGATTAGGCCATAAACAGTGTCAGGAAATACATTAAAAAACATCGTTAAATAAAAATTCAAGCACAGTTTTTTCGATAGACCACACAACTAATTCGATTTATCAAGCTTTAATTTTCTCTGAAATCGATGTGATAAATTTATTCGCCAAATATTGCTGATCATGAATGTGCATATTGCATCATTAGGCTGTATATGCAGATACGACCAATCAATTTAACAAATCGCACCGTCAGCTAGGGTAGGTTATAACAATATCCACAGCCAATGATTCGGTCAGTCTAATTGCCAATGTTTGAAGAACGTGAATGGAATGAAAATACTCATACAGCTAAGACAGCATTTGGTTAGAGTATGGAGCTGTACTCGCTTAAAACAGTTTAAATGATGAATATCAAATTTGAATTGTTATTTGAAATTGATTTCTTCATATGGAAACTAACAAATACTAGCGCAAGAAGCGCAATTGGTGCTGAAGCAATCAGCCAACGACAAATTGTGCTCTATGGGATCACTAATGGGCCTGATAAGCCGGCGAGTGCTACAAACGTCACAAGTCGACGACGGCACAAAGGAAACGATTGCCATCAAACTCATCTCTCGCAACTTGACACTCGCCAGTCGCCACTCGCGACTCGCTGCTGGCAGTTAGGGGAGTCAAGAGTCCAATGCGCAGTGGCAACTGGCCGGGCCCCCTCTCCACACGACAAAGATGCCTCGGCTCGAGTTAATGTTTACCAAATGCATAAGCGATGCATAAGCATATCGCCGCGGTTGCCGGTTCTCTGACCCCCGTGCAAACCTCTCGTGCTTGGGGTTACTCATTAATTACAACGCCAAATTGCGTCATTCGTTAATTCAATGCCTTATCAGGCGCGGCAGCCGAACGATGGCGACGCTGATGACAATTAATAACTAAATCATGAATTGAAACAATTTTCGAATTGTAATTCAAGCCGAGCCGCGCTGCACTGACATAAATCAAGCTGTGATTTCTGCTTGAAAAAAAAAAAAAAAAAAAGGCTGAGAACCTTACCAAACGAAAATTTGCATATGTATAGTTTCTCCGATCGTAAGTAGGGTAAAGGGCGAATTACACAGGCAAAAACTATGCTAACCGTTTAAGTTGGATTGTTCAGCAAGATTATGGAATAAAATGTACATCTAGTTTTTTAAGTTATCTTAACAATTTTGAAATTTTATAATGTTTAGCTCGTTAATGAATGAAGCATTCATATAAATTATAATATTACTTAATTGCAATATATGCCAGATTTTTAATTGTATATCAGTAAATTTATCAAGTAGTTGCTTTGCATATTTCAACTCAAGTAACCAAGTTTTTGAATGGGAAAATATTTGTTTAATATATTTTTAAATCCCTTGCATTTCGTGCAGTGTATCATAGATAAGCCCGCCGCACACTAACTAAAAGAAAAGACGTATTTAAACGTTGATAAGCAAGTCAAGCAAAAAAAAAATGTAAAAAGCGCGCTGCAAGAATTTAACACACACAAGCACTCGTGCACACACACACACACACACACACACGCACACACAGTTAATACATAAATGTGTATGTGTCGAATGAATTAAATACGAATACATAAAAATTGAAAACGCGTGAAACGAGTTTTTAGTTGATTTTTAGCAAGCGGCGAACGCGCAACGAAACCTTCTGCAAATCAAAACGCAAATTGTGAAATACTCAAAAATATACAAAGAAATATTTTTGTAACACCTTTCTGACATGTGTGCGCCTAAAAGAAACCAAATACATCAACAACAACAACAACAATTGCTGCTCCGAACTGCAGTGCACAGCATAAAAAACTAAACCGAAACAAATCTGTTAAAGAAACGACAAGTTTCAACAAAAGTGTTAAAGCAAATAAGCAAAGTTTAGCTCAAGTGAAAATGCCACGCCTTTGGGCGCTCTGCTTGCTACTGGCCAGCGCCAAGGCGCTGCCCACCAATCAGCTCAACAAAAGCTGCCGCCTTAGGGCAGCCGACACATCCACAGAGCCAACCTGCAGCACGGATATCAATTTGAGGCACATCCAATTGCTGGAGCAATACATGCTGCCCGAGCTGGATGCGTGCCAGGACTTTTATAAGTATGCCTGCGGCAATTGGCGGTCGGTGCATGAAGCAGGCGTATCGGCCATGTCGCTGAGCGGCGCACGCATCGATCAACGCTATGTGGAGCTTTTCGAGCGTCTGCTGGATGAGCCACAAGCGCCGGAGCACGAACTGCCCATGTATACAAAGCTGTTGCGCTACTATCAGAGCTGCAGGGCGTTGGGTAAGCCGCGCCTGCGCCGCTATTTGGAGCAGCTGCCGCACCCGGCCAGCAATCATTGGGCAGAGCTGCTGGCGCTGCTGGGACGCTATGGTTATCACGAGCACTATGTCAAGATCGAGGTGAGCCAGCACAATGCCACACAGCATATGCTGGTCGTGCAGCCTCATAACTACAATCTCAGCCTGAATCTCAGCATGATTATCTACAAAGCTCTGAGGCGACACACGCACGGTCTGCTGCCCAATCTGACGCAGTTGCGCGAACGCTTCGGGCAACTGGAGGCAACACTGCAGCAAATGGCGAGGCCGGCCAATAGCAGCAGCGAGGAGGAGACGCTTCGTAATTATACACTAGAGCAACTGCAGCAGGAGCTGCCACAATTCAACTGGACGCATGCATTGCAGCTACAATTGGGCGCCACATATCCAGGCAGCCATCAGCTGCTGGTGGATGATGTGCCGGCGCTGCGGCAACTAATCGCATTCCTCAACCGGGCCGATGCACGGCTGCTGCAGTTGTACAGCTGGGCGCGTTTCCTGCAGCATCTGATGCAGCTTCCCCACAATCCGTTGAGCAACAGCCACTCCAGCTCCAGGTCGATTTGTGTGCAGCACATGCGCAAAACACTCTACCTGCCCATGAATTTTGTATACGAGCACAGTTATTATGGCCGGCAGCGTGCCGCGGACGAGCGCATCATCTTTGGCGTCTTTGAGGAGCTGAAATCACAGTTCGCCCAGCAGCTGCGACGCAATGAGTTTGGCCTGGACGCCCCGCTGCTCCAGGCGCTGTTGGCTAAGGTGCACGGTTTGCGACTCAATCTGGGCAACATGCCGGCCAACGCGAGCACTCAGTTTTATGTGGATTGCGCGCATCACTGGCGGGTGGGCGGTGACTTCTATGAGAATCATTTACAGAGCCTGCTGCACTACTATGCACATCTGGCGGAGCTGGAGCGCAGTGCGAATGCCAGCGTGCGTCAGCTATGGTACAGTTTCAATCATCATGGACCCGGGCTAACCGATAATATTGATGCCACGCCGTATTTCTACTGTCTGGGTAGCATCATAATTATGCCCTATGCCTATATGCAGCTTCCCTTCTACGACGCACAGTTTTGGCCAGCTCTGCTTTACGGCGATTTGGCCAACACACTGGGCCACGAGATGCTGCACGCCTTTGACACCTACTTCGTGGACTACGATGCCCAGGGTGTTATGCGCGATTACAGTGATCAGTTGCTGCTGAACGACCACTACGTGGATGCCGTGAACTGTCTCAATGACAGTGAGGTCTTCATGCTGAATGAACGTGCCGCGGACATCAGCGGCACACGCCTGGCGCTGCAGACCTACATGCAACAGCCGGCGGAGAGGCGCAACAATGGGCGCTTGTACTTTCTGCAATTCGCGCAATTCTTTTGCGGCGAGGAGGCGGACATATTCCATGATACGGGCAGCAAGCGTTTAAACTATGCGCTGGCGCAGATGCCCGAATTCGCAGAGGTATTCCAGTGCGTCCAGGGCTCGCCCATGAATCCCGTGCAGCGCTGCCGATTTTGGTAGCATCAAGAATATATAGAGTATACAATCGTAACTGCTGTATAGCTTTAACTAGTTAAGCCATCAAGTATTGTAAATAAAAATATGCTTAAGTAACTGCTCTAGCGCCCTTTCTTTTGCTCTTTCTTCTCTGCCGTAGCCATATGAGGCACATCAATATGCGGCACACATATGCCCACAGAAATCCTTGACAGCCTCGCAGCAAAGCACAAGCAGCGGGATTTGGCGGGGAAAGGTAACTTGCAGCCAGCGAGACAAGTTAATTTTCAATTACGTGCACAACGTGCGAGCCGGGCAAAAGTCGAAAGCCAACAGCATACGCAACTGCGCCTACAACTGAGGCAAGCGAAAAATGATGCAGCCCGGCAGCTGGTAAGGCAGTAAGTAGGCTACATGAACTTGCAAATGACCTGATCCAAAGAGACGCTAAAGACATAAATACATAAATACAGGCAGATGTACGTTATCATACAAATGGTAGACTTTTTAAATGATGATAAGGGAAGTGTTTATTTCCCACATTCCAGCATTAAGCTTGATTTAATATTTGTTTTATTATGCAGTACAAATGATTTCTTGAAGATAATGAATCTGCAACCGTTCCTTCACAAATGTCTATAGATTTCTAATTTTTTATATCGAATTCCATGAAAAGGCAATATCAAAAATTGTTTTGAATTGAAAGTATGTTTAAGTATTCCGTCAGCTTTAAATAAGTGTTGCATCAGTTTTGTGTGTTTCAACTGAGCAAAGTTTAGCGAATAGAAAATTAAATTTTAAATGAGCTGAATAGTGTAGATATATAAGTGTATATATGTGCATATGTTAAATATATTATGTATGCTTCAAAGGCGACAGTCCCACGACTAGCTTTTGGCTTTCGCCTGTAACTTTCAACTTTCCATATTATATATATTTGTGCCTTTCCGTGACTTGCGAAAAAATGGGTTAGAATTTGCGCAACATTTGAAATCAACTTGGTAATTTGTAAGGTACGCAATATAATTAATTTAGGTGAATTTACAAAATCGAATAGAAATTACATTTAACTTACTTTCTGTTGAAAATTGTATCAAATAAGTTTGCAGCTAATAGAAAAAGTACTTATGCAGCACATGTTGCCTGGCGATGTGCATGGACAATAACTTAACAAACTTGCAGCGCATACGAAAGAAAAACTACAAATGGGAAATATGAAATGCAGAGGCAGCATTAAGAATTTTCTCGTTGCCATCGTCATGCATTGAAATCAGCAGCTTGTGGCACAGCAACAGCAACAGCAGCGGCAGCGATGCTCAAATGCTGAGGCACAGATAGGTCTCTATATCAACAGACCGAAGCACAGCATAGCATACACATACTCACACATACAGACACACACAGAAACGTACACGTACAGTCACATATGCGCAATGTGCGTGTCTTGTTTGCCGGCACGCTTTTTATTTATTTGCTAATTAACGCGCTTCCTGTGCAGCAGCCAGAGCTTGAGCTGCGCGGCAACCGACAACAACGCGCCGTCGATTTTCTCTTGGCAACTTGTTGAAGGTCGTTTTGGCATATTACTCATACGCAGCTTGGGCCGCAAGTCACCTGGCAACCGCATTTGGCGCCCACATTAATAGACCATTAACAGGCCACCCGTCCCAGAACATTCGCACGTGATCTGAATGACAAATATCAAAATCGAACCCGAAACCAAAACCAAAACCGCTGCCCAATGAAAACCGACTGCAGGACTTGGGACAAATGCCTCAACTGCTAATTAAGCAAAAAGGTAGAGAAAGGCCGAGAGCAACATGCTCTTCAGGCATTAAATATAAATTGAATACATATTGAATATCATTTTAAAGCTGATTAAAACGTATAAATATTGAATTCGAAATTTGACAAGGCATCATCTTATTAGCAACAGCTGAGCTTATGCAGATTTTGCCATAATTTGAATAGAGAAATGGCACATGAAAGCAACCAACATGTAAAGTCATAATTGAATTAAATAATTGTAACAGCATAAAATAGTTGTAATATAATAATAAGAAGTTTCGTTTTGGCAACTTGAACGCATTGCATTCATCTTTATATAATGGATGTGTCCACTAATTGGCGGCTTCACACGGTTTATGCGCATTTATGTGACTGGCTCAGATTGTCTGGCTGTATTGTATATGCTAAGTTGGCAGTTTGTGCCGCCGCCGGATCGAATCGTCAGCTTGCTGAGCTTGCGGTTTCCTCGACCCGCCGCCGACTCGCGCGACCACACAAATTGATATTCAATGTACGACTTGCCCGCTGCCGCCGGCTGCCCGCTGCCCGCGTCTGTGGTTCTGCCTCTGAGCTTGCGTTTGTGTATTTGTATTTGTATTTGTATTTGTATTTGTGCGACTTATCAGTGAGAAATTTCATTCATTCATGTAAGTCAAATTAGTTTCGCTGCCGTTCTGAATCGTTTAATAATTAAGTTTAATTTTAAACTGCTTAGAGCGCATTTCACGTGTTCGAGTGACGCAATCGAGACACTGGATTACATGTAGCCTTCCAGTGGGTGCTGCCCAGTTGCAGTCGCTGACCCAACCAAGTGGGCACAGCCAATGAGCGCACTGCACGCCGATTTAAATGAATGATTCTATGCGGAAATTTGTATGGTACGATATTTCCTGGAACGCGTGTCTGATGCCGGTCGCAGGCAAATCGACTTAATACCTCAGTAGCTCAAATTATTATAAGTTTTTACCTTAACTTTATCAGAAATTTGCCAAAATGTTCCAATCGGTCTGGACAGATAAGCCAAAAATGAACATCAACTAATTTTTCATCTTATTTTAATGAGTTTACGAGCAAATTGTATCCATCAAAATTTAAAGCATTTGAGGTTATTTATTACAAAAAATATTTCTCCTTTATATCCACTTAAAATTATATAGAATTTTTAACAGTTTTTAGCTGCCTTGCCATTAAAGCACTCCTTTAGACATTCAAATGTGAACAGACAAAAATACTAAAGTATGCTTATTATGACCAGTTTCTAAATATATTATACATTTCACAATTGCACAAGTGCCATCCATCAAGGGTGCACCGCCGACAACCTAGTCTCATAATTTACCCACAGTTGCCATTCTATTCTATTCTTCCCGTTTCGCCCACAAGCTGTGGTCGGTATGTTTCCAAATAAAATGCGCAAAAAGCCCGACAACAGCTGTAGAGAGACAACAGCGGCAACCGCCAACGAAACCAACAAAATCTGCGGCTAAATTCGCACGTTCCGAGTGTCAGTGACAGCGGCGACATTGTCCGCTGTCCAAGTCTTTGACACTGTTTGGCTCAGCACTCAGATTTAGATAAAACTCCAGCTCTAACTCTAGCAGGAAGCTTGCGTGTTTATTAAACAACGATTTCGTTATTGCCAAAAATGAAAAAAAAAAAAAAAACGACGCAGAGGCAAAGAGTCAACAGCCACAACAATTTTTGTGGTTTGCCACGGTGTCTGTAAATGTTTTGATGTTTGCAGCGATTCAAATTGTTTCTGCTGTTATTGTTGTTGATTTGTTTACCTAACTGCCAACAGCTGTCCGAGTGATTGTCTGTTATTGTAAGCGGCTTCATTGTTATGCCTCTAAAAGAATGACCACACGTTTGTTCAAATTCCCATAAACAAATACAAACTGAAACACGTGCCGAATTTCACAGTCCACTTGAAAAGTTATTTTGTAAATAAACATGAAGTGCACAAAGTTAATCAAAATTCACCAAAATGTTTATAATTGTTAAACATTAGAATGAATTTTGATAAAAGCATATGTATGTGTATAGATAAGAGCATCACGTGACACCAGCCGAGTGAGCTGTTGAGTTCAGGTCTAAGGTCTGCAAAACACATGCAATCCTCATGCGGGAGATTATAGGCGAAATAATTACACTAGTTAACAAAAATTGAAACATGCCATAACTTCGTATACTCAGCAATTTCAAGTGTTAACAATTCGCCAATTTCGCAGAATTGTAAAGCACGCGCTCTTTGTACAAACGAAATGCACTATAATCCGATACCAATTCATTAATAAAACAATAAAGTGCTCTGGAATTTAATGCTTGACATGGCGATGCCCTGTAGATGGCTTTAAAACAGGCGAGTTTTAGGGTTTAAATATAAATAAGATATATTTCCTTAGGTTTGATAAGATCTTAAAATTCTTTTCAAATATTTTAGGCGAAGGTATCCAAAAGGTACTGTTTTGGAACTTCCAAAGAAATCATATATTTTACGATTTCTACTTTAAAAGGATAGAATAGATTTACGAATTTTGTAATTCCATATTTCTATGGAATAAAACTTATGGTATCGAATGGTTTCCCTTTATTTTTTTGAGTCAAAAATTAAAAATCCTTTGCAGTGATATAAAAAACAGGCAATCAAGCAAACAAACACACAAAGAAAAATATGTTCAAATTCTGGCAAATATTTGTGCATATAAAAATACGAAATAATTTATTGAAGTGCCGGCAACTCAAGCGGCAGCTGCTGGTGCAATAGCTAGGTTCCGAGAGTTAGTAATGGGAGGCAGCGGGAAGCCTGTGTATGTGTGTGTGTGTGTGTGTCTGTTTGTGCAATTAAATACGAGTCAAACGGCTGGCAGGACTTTTAATGATGATGGCGACATAAACACCGCTAGTTTCGCTGGCTTCATATGCGCTGGTCAGTTGATTAATAATGCTGCCAAATGTATGAGTGTGTGTGTTGCATGTGTGCGTTGTGTGCACATGTTGACATAATTGCAACATATGAACAAATAGCGGCTGCACGCAATGCGTAACGAGCTTTTGAGGCCCGAAACGTGCTCGAGAGCAAAAGTGGAAATGCTTGTTGCCATCTTTAATTGCAATATGCGAACTGCGCCAAAAAGTAGGCAAGCGTTTTTTTCCGCGTTTCCATATTTACAGGGCCGCCCAAAAATATCTCGGCATACAATTTTAATTAGTTTCGGCAGTGCCTTCTTCCATCGAAATGAAAATCTGACAGCGCAACGCTGAGTCACGCAGACGGGCTGAGCATGTTTATCAAGACTATGATAATGATGATGATGATGATGATGATGATGGAAAGATGTCACCAGCATTTGACTTTAAAGTCAGGTTAAGGCAACAACAATCCAAGAATAAATATATATCTATAAAGATACACATATAACTGATGTTCGCTCATTTTGGCAAACATATGCGAAGCGACATCGCGTCGTTAGCGCCGGCGTTGATTATTGTCAAACATTGACCGAAGAAAGCATGTGGAACAGCATACCGGGACAGTTCTTGTTCTGGCTGACGCTTTCATCCAGCATTTCAACAACAACGATCGTTCTGTGAAAGTCAATATTAAGAAAATCAAACAGAAAACTAGCAGAACTATCACAACAGAATGAAGTAGTTTTAGATATACCCTACTTTATTTTCTGGGATTATCCGCATTTTCGATTTTTGTAAATAAATATGTATTAGGTTTTAGCTGGGAAGAATTGTTAAAAAATCTTTAAAATCTTTTGTAAAATAATAAAACAATAGGCTGTTATATTAATTAATTAAATAATCATCAATTTAAATAGATTACTAAAAGAATATGCCCAACAGCTGTAGCGTGTAAACGGGGACTCAAACAGACAAGATGGTCAGGACATTTGCACTAGCTTCGGCTCGTAAAGTCAAACGATGCGAAGAAGCTGCTCGACAAGCACACACACACACATGCACATGCAGACACACACCCACCCGCACACCTACACATGTGGCTTTATGTGACAGTCAGTAAAGAAGGCATTCGCCAGCCAACAGCTGTCCCGATGCCCCCTTGCAACCAACTGGGCGCTATCTACAAAATTTTATCGCCAAAGCTCTCACTGCGGCTTTTATTTGTCAAACAAAGTATTTTTATTGGCTTTTTAGCAGCTCTGCCGCCTGACAGTGGCACGAAGACGTGGCACGGGGACAGAACAAGAAGTAGCATGAACGAATAGAACAGCCCGGCGCGTGTTTGTTGTCTGCTAAATACTCGACACTTGGTATGTGATTGAAATAATGCCAGGCGATAATCCGTGTCTTATTAAAACGGTTCTGGCAAGCGTGTCAGCAAGCACGGATTTGGGTTTGGCAGGTGCGCCCCGCCATCATATGTTGCAGCTCACAAATTCCCACCATACATATATGTACGTTTGTATGTGATTGGGTGAGCAGACCCGAATTGACCCAAAACCAAATGAAAATCAGTTGCTGTGACATTTTGACAGCCGTTTGAATCTCTGGCCAGAGCTGGCCTTTTTTTCAGTTTATTAATTGAATAGGCTATTTCTGACATGCATATATTGAAAGAACTAAGGAATCAGTATAATTTATAAGGTAAAGTAAGAAATACCCTCATTGTTTAAAGAGTCCAGTTTTTCATATCAAATATTGTTTACTTGGTAAAATAATGGAGAATAGAATAAATAACATTCTGAACATTTTTTGTAATTTAATTGATAACCTTTTTTTTAAGGAAAATTATTATTATACCACGACTAAGGGTTTCCGATTTGAATTGTTTATCCCTTATTCAGAATACAATTTATCTCTAAGCACGACAAGCTTGATTCAAAATGCAGCATGCTTTATTCTTGCCAATACTTTGGGCAACGCAAAGATTAAGGAGGCTCAGAAACTGATAAGGGTCACCAAATAAGCCTATTAAACTATCAAACGCAGCTATCAACGCACAGAGGAGTGACCTTTAAATATGCAAGCGAACATGTTAATAAGCCAGCGGATTATCTGCAAAATCCCATCACACATTTCAGACCCAATAATCTACCACCACAAATCGCAATTTTCACTGGCATGATTGCGAAAAGAAATTAATGTAACCCAAACAAGTTGAAAACCTCAAAGGAACATCATTAACAAATATGCGAACAAAGCTGCTGCTGCGAGGTCTCATACAAAATGCATAATGAAAACTTGCGTACTCAAAGCGAATGGCTGTCAAGTTTTGGCTAACTTGCGTTATGCCCTGAAATTAGTGGCAGAGAGCCGAGCACGCCACATAGACATGGCGGGCAATCAGCGGGGCTTGGAAGGCGGACGCCGGCAATGTTTGATATTAAAATGCGTTAACATACTGAAAGGCGCATGCGATTAAATCGCGTGTTACGCACAAGAGTCACAGAAGCAAACTCGGAAATCCAATCAGCTCTATCGGCACAGCCAGCAACAAAGAGGCTGTGGGCGTAACGCCCGAAAATTAGGTAAATTACCGCATGTGTCGGTTACCGGCTGCGGGCACACACCGTCTACACCAGTTTTAGCCCAAATTCTCGCACCCTCATACTCTACTTTTATTTTTTACCCGCTGCTCGGTGTGTGCCAAAAACAATGCCGACCAAACCGCGACAGGCTGCAAATTTAGACGGCGCCGACAACCCGATGTAGGCGGACACGTCAGGGGCGGGCATCTGAGTTATGTTGCCCATTTTGGCCCAGAGCAAACAAATATCGCGGGCGTGGCATTAAAATTTCGATTATCCAAAGCAAAATGGCAGCACAATTTAATGACTGATTTGTGTATTGTTTGCCATGCAGTCAGTTCAAAAAGAAAAGCTTTACATTTGCGCACACTTCGTGCTCGCTTTGCTAAGAAAAGAAACAACAAACAAGTGAGCAAAAAATGTCGGCATCAAGTTTACTTTTCATTTCGGGGCTGCCATGTTTATATATATATAATATGCTGCCGGCTATAAACTTAATTTGCTGATTACAAAGTAACCTCATCGTCATAATTTATGGACCTAGGTGATAAGGGGCAAATGGGCGCCGTCGCTTGACCAGCTCTGAACACTCTCGCAATCCCCTACAACAATTGTAGAAGATGTGTACAGAATAATTAAAGGCCAACTGTGGAAATGTATTAAAGACAATATTCAATCTCTACGTAATGAGAAGTAAATCTGTAATATATGTGCACCAAACTATTATCAAACCAGTTTTTTTTTTGTCATATACCCTTGCCTGACAAACGTGGCTACGTAATCAATACGCCCAGCACTTACGCTTACCTACACCCACACCAATAAAAAAAAAAAATCACAAAAACAAAAGAAAAAAAAGCTGACAAATAACTGACACGACTCAAAAATACTCTGTTGTCGAACAAAATTGTAATTTTATTACTACTGGTAAAGAAAAGCCGTCTTAGCCCCAAATAATTGAATTTACAGGAATACTTATATGTTAGAGATTTCAAGAAACCACTAAAAACAAGTTGAAGCTTTAGTAACTAAATAAGTCTACTGATATTTCGTAGGACTTCGTAGGATCTAACTTTGATACTCCCAAAGCACCATATATGTCTGCATTAAATATCTCAACAATACCATGATATCCTCTTATAGAAATTAAGGATGTGAGAGGTATAGAAAATGAGCAAGCCACAATGAGGAACCCCTACACAAGGAGCTCTGCGCCACTTCCTTTAGCTTGGGGGCATGTGGCGGCAAAGGACAACAGAGACAACTAATTACCCCGAAACGGGTCGTCTGTTTAGTTATTGTGAAGTCATGAGCGCATTTCACACACATGGGTCAACAAGAAAAAAAAAAAAGTGACCATACGGCACACATGGATGGATGCTATGCATTTTAAACTACCAAATTAGCAAGGCGACCAAATATGATATACGAGAATGAGTGTATATGGAATATTTGTGCATGTGTGTGTCTGTGAATTTTAGTTTGTGCGTCTGTATGAATGTAATTTAACGCGCTTTCACGACACTATATATATGCCTTGCTTTAACACCCGCTCCATTACAGTTTTCAATTAAAAAAAGCCAAAGCAATTTTAAAAAAGCGCACGCGCCATTTGTATTCCTGTGCTTTTAAACAGGGTATATGAACTGTTGGGCAATCTTGACCAAGTTGGATACACAATACTGTATTTAGTCTGGGAAAATATGTAATTGACCAAAGTCAATAAATGATTGATTCCTAATGAACTTTTAAGAACGTTATTATTTGTTTTTACTTTAGCTAATGTTTTAAAACATATTTAAATTGGGCTAAACACCGTATTTTATACTTATTTTAATTTTATGTTTTTTAGATAAATAAATAAATAAATATTAAAAAAATACATCAGAAAATTGAAATGGAAATATTTTAAAATTATTTAATATGCTCGTCAGTATTTGATTATTTATGTGGAACACTTCGTTAAGTGTATGTCGGTTTCGATGCTTTGATATTAGTTTTAGCTCTGTGCTTTGCCATTTATTTATTTACGCTAGATCCCAGGCGACCGTTGGCTTCACCTGAACCTGCCCATAACCCCAGCTGGCGGTGCTTTTTTTTTTATTTAAGATAAAAACGTAGCACTCGCCAACAGCGACAACAGCAACAATAACAAACTGAACAGCAACAACTGCCACTAAACTGCTAAAAAATGCAAGCACAAATATTTGTTTCTTGCTATGTTTGTTTGCTTGTTTGTAAAACTAATGAAATTTTTGCAATATTAGCCAACCGGCTGCTGACCCGCAAAAGACAGCAAGAAACCAAAAAGAAAACTTGACCCCGCAATGGCAACAAAAGCAAAAATTAAAAGAAAATACAACAAAAGGCGGCGAAAAATTAACGCCACCTTTGAAAACAAAAAAAAAAATGTATAAAAATATGTATGTAAACGTGGCCAGAAAAAGCAGAAGCCAAAAGACAAAGCCAGCGGCCGCACTCGCAGCGCCAGTCAGAGATTATTATGTCAAGTCACGTTTATGAGCGTAATTTCGACAAGGCACCCGGCTACCAGAGCAGCTGTAGCTGTCTCTATGTATGTATGTATGTACGCCTGTATTTATGTGTAGAACACCAAACTTTCCCCCAGGACCCACGTAACTGTGTCCGGATGCTGCTTGTTAGGACGACATTGCAGCAGTTAAGTCACAGCCCGCGGCCAGTCAATAAACCGTTAAAAAACAACTTGAAAGACAGTAAGGAAATCTATATTTGGGCAGGCTTTGCTAATCTACTGCAAAGTACAGGGCATTAACTTAATGCCTTTAGTATGTATATACATATCCAACGAAATCTGGCGAATTTAACAATACTCCCAAATTATTGCCATATTTGAAAGGTAACTAGTAACTAGAAAAAAAGCTAAGCGAAATATGGCTTGAAGGTTCTTTTGTACAATAGCTTCAATTCCGACCTATGCTATATAACTCATATATTATTTAAGGCGCATAGTGAAAAAATATCATACCAAAACTTAATTTTTCCCCGATCATAGTTGAAAATAGAAGTGGAATCTATGAACGTATCGTATAGAGTGTGTGTCTTTGTGGGATAGGAGAGAGAAATTCTTGCTTATATGCTTCTATTTCAATTCTCTCTCTTCCCCAATATTTTAATTATTACAATTTTCTAATTTATGCTCATATTTGAATATTTAATTATTAAATAAATTTCGTAATCTCATCAATTGATTTTATTGTCGAATGGCGCCAACGCTGCTACATTAACTTTTCGCACTAGTACCTCATATTTAGTAATCTCTCTCAGAGGCAAGTTCTCGTACCGGATGATGCAAGCCTTTTGCGCAAGATACAGGGTGCCAATAAAAATACCGCCATCAGTTCTGGCGCGGCAGACGTAGACCCGTTCATTCAAGGCACTTGTGCCCACAGAAACAGCATTCTTTTCCCTGAAGCCATCGTAGCTGCGCACCCATTGATAGCTGACGGTCTCATTGGCGACCAGCAACTCGTAGGAGGTCGCCTGATTAGCTACTGCTTCGGTGTTAAAAGTGGTGTATCCAGTCTCCGCCCTAACACGGGCTGGCAGAATCGAGCTTGAATAAACGATGCGTCCCACGTAGTTATTATATCCGTATGGATCAATACCGCCCAGTACAGCGTTTTCGGGGAAATTTGCGGTCTTGTCAGAAAGTACCCAGTTATCCGTATTGTCGTATACTCCACAATGAATTGAACCCAACAGCTGGGCAAAAATCAGCGCACAAGCAATAAGTTTCGTAGGAGAATACATTGTTTTAAGTGTCCGGCAAGCGATCAAAGACTGTTGTGAAGATTGTAGCTGAGGTTGGGACTTATATATGCTGTTTATTCGTGCGGCAGGGAATCACTTGCTGATAAACACAAATGTTATAAATCTTTGGAAAAGTTGGGGTTAACTTTTTGGCTAATTATTGATTAGATATGACAAAAAAACTGTTTGAAAAGTTTTCATTACTGATTAATCGTTTGTTGAAAACGTCAGCCAATAATAAACAATGATAACTATTATTAACGCTGGTATGATTTTTACAGCTGTTAAGAGAAGAATAATTTAAGACCCCAGGAAAAGATAACAAACGTCAATCATAGGAGCTAAGAAGCTGGGGAATGCTTTGGTGATAATTTGACCATGGCTATGCTTAACAGAGTAGCTAGCAATTTGAGAAAATTAGTTGCTTTGCCCACTATTGCCATCAAGCGGTGAGTGGGGGAACTAAACATTGGAATTGAACTGCTTCAAAAAAATTTGTGTTCCATGTTTTCCTATAATCGAAGGCAAGTACCGTGCAATGTTTTTATGTTCAATGTTCTATATTCCATGCTACATGGCCTATGTTCTATGTGGTATATTCTCCATTTTCTATATTTTTTCATGTTCTATGTTCTACGTTCTACCATGTTCTATGTTCTACATTATACGATGTTCTATGTTATACGTTTTACCATGTTCTATGTTATTATTTCGATGTTTCATTCCATATAGCTTCGACTCATTCAGCTAGTCCTTGCACTGCTTTCACTTTGCACTGCTTGAATGTGCTTTAAGCTTGCAGCTTACATATTCTTAGAATAGCTTTTACAAAGCTTTGAGTTACAATTTTCGAACCCTTATTTAAAATATATATAACGACATACAGCAAATACAAAATCTGCCCCAGAGAATAGAGTAAAAGAACAAAAGACATTGCCAGCAAATGCTTTGCATATGTCAAGCCAAGTCCAGAGCTCTACAGTATGCACCAGACCATAAACGGCATGCAATAAACAAAAATAAAATACATTGCATATATAAGAATGTCAAATGGCTTTTTTTATTGAATATTCTAATAAAGTCGCCTCAACGAATAGTGCGAGCAGCAAAAGCGAGGTAGATCGAACAGACCAAAATAGCAAAGCTCAAGGAGACTAATTATTGAACAGCCTAGACAAAGCTGACAAATAGCGCCGAAGGAAACTGAAAGGAAAATCACAAGAATTTTAAAAGATACGATTTGAAATTGGTTTCTTACAAATTACACAATCTTCTTAGGTTTCTTAGACATATCTCATCTTGAGGGAGTCTGAAATGTAACTTCAGAAATAATATATTGAACGTAAATAATATCACCGTATTATGGTAAAAACGGTGAGATCTTAAAGTTTATGTAAATGTAAGGACTTGAACAACAAAGAATATCAAGAGTGTGCCTGGTCCCCTGCCAAATGCTTCAAACTTAAAACTTCCTACAAAACCATGTCTGCTATGCTAACAATCCCAAAAAGTGCCACGGCTTAACCTTGGGTAATCTAACCTTACTAGATATTCAGAGGAAGTATACAAATTGTGGTATTATTTTCACCTCTTGAAAATCTATGAAATGTGTAAACAAAACTATTTAAAACTTTTCCCCTAAGGAATAATTTGATAATAAAGTCCACATACCAATCAAGTCCAGCCAGCTATATATTAGGCTCGTCCTATAGACCAGAATAACATTTTTGGTGTAGTAGACATTGAGCAAAATTGAACGGTTACTTCCGTGGGCGGAACCCTTAGCACGGGCATTTTCCAAATGCCTACGTCGAGCGGCTTTATGAACATCGGTTAAGAGCGTCAGCGACTTGCAGTTGTGTAGGCAATCGCAAAGAAGTCCCGATTCATTCTGGGCCACATATGAACGCTCCTCGTGATGTTCGAAATTCTTTAGCAGATGATTGTGTGCCGCCAAGCAGGGCAGATCCTTCAACTTGCAGCCGACATGATTGGAGGGCGGAAAGAATAGATCTAATGTGCAATTGCAATAGCGCAGCATATAAAGCTGCTGACATTCGGCCAAGCAGTTTTCTAACATATACTTGAAGCCCAGTAGAGTCTGGAAGTGATCGCTCTTCTGCTCATAGTCCAGCAGGCACTGACGCTGTACGCTCGGCAGGCCGTAGGTGGCCTCATCGTAGAAATGATAGACAGCCCTGATGCCAACGTTAGTGTCTGCATCAGGCACCAAGCTTATAGGCAGTTCAGACCAAACACCTGGCTCCACAACGTCCAGCTATTCGATTGAAGGATCCACAGATACACACGCTATCAGGAAGGCAATTACGTACTTATACGCACCACAAAACCCTTGGGCTCCCGATTACCAGGCGCATGTAGGGCCTCATTTAGCAGTAGGCGAACAACAATACCAGTACCACTGCCCGTCTCGGCACTGGAACGTTCCTCCAACTCGTGGAAGGCAAGGCAAACACCCTGCTGCTGACGTCGTGGCCGAAAGAGTTCACAGCAATTGCGCGACTGCGTCTGCCAGCGGCATTCGCTGATCAGTTCCTCGCAGCGCCAGGCCATCTCGCTCACAATCTGAGTAAAATTTAGATGATTGAGCGTTTCCAAAGGCTGGTCTTGCAGCGCCTCAAAGACATCCAAATGTGAAATGCTAAGTGCATCATAGGCGGTCAGCACACGCTCCAGCAGAGGCTGTTGGCTCTCGGTGATGTTGTAGCGCTCGCCTATCTCGGGCAGACGTGACCAGTTCAAGCGGTTCTTATTGCACACGAAGATGACCGGAAATGCAATATTCCGAATGGGCCAACGCGAGTCCGCGATCACTGTTTGGAAAAGTTTTCGCTGATGTCGCTCTGCCAGCAAATAGGTGATAAAGATGAGCACTATTAAGGCACAAAGTAGCGCCAGCGTCCACAGTAAACTGTTTATGTTATGGGAACAGATCAGTAGATCGGATCAATAATAGTGCTATCTCATTTCGCTCACCGCATGCGACGTCGCATCGTGGGCCAAAAAAGCTGATAGAATCCATGGATATGCGAACCACTGGTGTAGCGGCTGAGCAAGTGCATCCAGGCGGTCTCACAGTTCGAGTTCTGGTACTGCTGCCATGCTCCGGCCAGCTGTCGATGCCGTTTCACTTTTCTCAGTTGCCGGATATGCATTTTGTGTTCGCCAAATGAGTAGGTCACGCCATTTATATCGTGCCGCTCGGATTCGGAACAGTATGCCCTCGTAAGTAAGGGTCTATTATGAAGGTTATGCCGTTTGGATTGTCAGCTTGACGTGTACTGAAAGTTGTCAAATTTGCAACAGGGAACGGGGAATTTTGAAAGGCCATTCTTTTCGATTAAAATATATGGTCAAACAAAAAAGGTTGACACGTTTAACACAACTTTACTTTTACACCGTAAAACTAATGTTTGTTTGTCTCCACCTTAGTTATAAGTAGTAAAGGGAATACTCGTTGAATGTTTTTCTAAAAGAGCATGCGTAAATGCGACTTGTTGAGATTAATAAATTTCCCGCTTATCGCTGTTTGCAAATCATTTGGCATTGATTGTATTCAATTGGCTTGACAAACAGTTTGTCCAATTAGCTTGACATATATATGGACGGATATAGGGTACAAATCAAGTCCCCTGGGCGGGTGGCAAACGCTTTGTCATCGATTGTGTCTGACGACTTGACCTATGCGGCAAGTTGTCGACAACGAGTTTAATAGGCGTTAAACACGTTAGTGTCCCGGCTATTGCTAAGTATCTAATTAGCCAAAACATTCCGGCACGCAGTTGCGCTATAAAAGCACCAAAATGGGTTTGCAACTGATTCAGTTGCTCGCCAGCCATGACGCTTGCATATTATCCACCGACGCGTTCCCTGCATTTGCATCAGTCGCGAACATTACCGCGCCGCTATGCAGCGCTCCGTCAACTGGGTCAGGCTGCCTGGCAGCTGGCCATGCGCTTTGGCAAGCGGACAACGATCCATGGTCTGGACAAGCTGCTTGCCGCACGTTCCAGTAGCTGGGAGCGCTTCATCTGGCTGTGCACATTTGTTTGTGCATTTTTAGGAGCTGTCTATGTGTGCCTTATACTGTCACAGCGCTACAACGATGGCAAATTTCAGACTGTGGTCGATAGCACGCGTTTTCCGGTTTACCGCATTGCATTTCCGGTCATCACCATATGCAATCACAATCGCCTCAACTGGCAGCGTTTGGATTTGGCTAAAGCCCGTTTTATGGCCAATGTGAGCGATGCCGCGCAACTAAAGTTGTTTGAGCGTATTATCAGCAGCTACGATAGCATGTCCTTTGCCCACTTTGAGAGCTTTGAGCAGCTGCGTAACGAGCCAACAGAGCAGCTGAGCCATATTAACTTTAGTCTGGTCGTCGACTTTATGACCTGGACCTGTGATGAAATGTTGACCGATTGCAAGTGGCGACAATTCCCTCAGAATTGCTGTGAGATCTTCTCAAAACGGCGCAGTAAGAACGGCTTGTGCTGGGCCTTCAATTCTCTGGAAACCGTTGAAGGGAAACGCATGCAGCTGCTGGATCCATTATGGCCCTGGCGCACCGGCTCTGCAGGTCCTATGAGCGGCCTTTTTGTGCGTGTGCTCATGCAACCGGATAAACACTGGCCGGAACGACGCAACGAAAAGGGTATCGATGTCATGGTCACTGAACCGTATGTCTGGCACAAGGATCCATTTCACATACCCGCCGATACGCAAACTACCCTCGAGATCGAACCCACAATTTACTTCTACGATAACGATACACGTTCCGTGAGCTCCGATCAGCGTGAATGTGTATTTGATGTTAGTTTTCTATGTTTTACGATTGCAATATCGTTTTAAGGGTAGCTGCTAGTCGATCACTTTCGGCCAGAGGACAACAACATTTTGTCAATTTGTAGTATTATTTCCTTTAAGTTGTAATCTATTATATCTACTTGATATATGTTAGCATTTAAAGATTTACTTTCAATATTCCCATTCAAAAGTTACTAGAAATTGAAAACATTTCAGACTTAAGCTTTTCACTTCCACTATCCAATCTGCCTGCAGGACGAGCGCAATAGCCGCGACTTCAAGTCATTGCTGGGCTACATTTACATGATTGAGAATTGCCAATCGGAGTGCCATCAGGAGTACTTGGTGCGCTACTGTAATTGTACAATGGATCTGCTTTTTCCGCCGGGTAAGCACGTACAGCTTAACCGCAAAACCGACTTGAAATTTTACTCCACTTGCAGGCCAGTATCGCTCGTGCCGCGCTCCGGACTTGGACTGCCTGGCGAAAAACAATGGTGCGTAACAAACATGACAGACTATTTCTGTGGCGAGGGCCACTTCTAAACGCTTGCGTCACACACACACAGATAGATTGCTCTATTCGTATCAGCCGGGAGAGGAACGTTTTGTGCGCAACAATTATGTGGGCATGGTCTGCAAATGCTTTCGCAACTGTTACTCGCTCAACTACATCAACGATGTGCGTCCATCTTTTCTGCCGCCGGAAGTGCTTGGCAATTCATCATATGTGGATCTGGATGTGCATTTCCGCTTTGAGACCATGATGGTCTATCGCACCAGTTTGGTATTTGGCTGGGTCGACTTAATGGGTTAGTAAATGACAATGGACACAATGCAAGCACACTCGAAAGCCACTCGCACAATGATCCACTTCATATTACTCTTGCAATTTCAATCTTTGGCTAACTGTTAAATTAAAACGTGCTTCCAAATTTTTCATTTCATTCATAATTTGGCTTAATGTTAGTCCTTTCTTTACTATAACTATTAAAGAAAGTTTATTATTGCTTAAATACTTTTTAATCAAATTTGATTTGCATTTAACTTTCTAACATTGACCTTGCCTCTGGTTTATTTCATTCTCTTTTAGTTAGTTTCGGTGGCATTGCTGGACTTTTTTTGGGCTGTTCGCTCATTAGCGGCATGGAGTTGGCCTATTTTCTGTGCATCGAAGTGCCCGCGTTTGGCATGAGGGAGCTGCGTCAGCGTTTGCGCGCCAGGCGTGGCATAGACACGGTGGCTGCCACGCCCACACTGAATCTGCGTCAGAATGTGCCCAGTCAGCTGGAGCAATACATAATGCAGCTAAAGGTGGAACAGGCGCCACAGAAGGCAACAGCTCAATTTCAGAAGTGGCAACGCCAAACGTTTGCCCATAAACATGTTATTAGCAAATGAATAATGTGCACAAATAAAATATATATTTGCGCTTAACTGGTGCGAGTTCGACCCTCCCCGATCTGCCCAAGTGGCTGCCAGCAGCCGCAGCTGGCAAGCCAACTAAACAAATTGTGCTCATTTTTCAGGCTCGCAGTGTGCCTCCACAGATACGACAGCCCCGGGACGACCTGGCCGACTGTCTTGCCGTCGCCCGGAGCGGGCCGGGGGTTAAGGTTGAGGTTGCTTTCGGTGTCGGTGCCGGGAGTTCCTAGTAGCCGCACGTTGACAGCTTCATTGCCAGACATTGTTAATCAAAATTGAGGTTAAGTCGTGCTCCCAAGCGGTGCGCCTGGCCAACTTTTGCAGTTTATTGAGACATTTACTTGACTTTCTGAGAGCCGAGCCGGGGCCCCAGAACCCCTTTGCAATTAAGCATAGTTTGTTTGTTTGCGGCTGTTGTTGTTGTTGTTGTCTGCGGCAGTTGCGGTAGGTCAGGCAGTCATGAGGGCTAGTCCATGGGGTACTTGCGACAACGCTTCGCTTTAATTTCACATTATTTAGTTTTCTATATGTCAACGGGGCGTAATTTTATTTATACTGCCAATGCAACCACGCGCACTTTAAATACATACACCACATGAATTGTGAATTGTGCGCCCAAAAAGGCACAGCACGCAATCATTTTTCATTTGAATGTCGCGACAGCATTATAATACGCTATGCAGGAGTTTTTTACATGAGTGTGGGAAAGAAGTGAACTGTTTGATGCATATTTACGATACTTCGAGCTACAGAAAAACGTGAATATTCAAATGTTTGGTAAGGATTGCAACAGATACGCTGTAAAGACAGATGACATGGGACTAGGCAAATATGCAAGCAAATATACTTTGATTTAGTTATAAACTTAATAAGCACAATCTTTCAAATCTTTGAATAATAATAGTAAATGCAATTATTCGTAAATTAATTATATGCAAATAATAATAAATAGTACATGTGATTATTCTGAATTCAATTAAAATAATTTTAAATACTTGATCTTTTGTGTAATACGCTTAATTTAGATGAAATCTGTATTAAATCTATCTTCATAAATAAATGTCGAATATTATATTTTGTGTTTCTTTTTTTACAAATGTTATAAACTGAAATGCTCAAACTTTATAGGGTACTCGTAAATATTGCACATACGCCCTGTAATGTGTGTGTGCCTCCATACCCAATAACAAGTCACATAATTTTCGTTGTGCGATCAAGCAAAAAAAATGAAAATGTTTAAAAAAAATGTAACCACATCAGACCTATTGAAATTCAATGTCTGTGAAAATAACTGTAATTGATTACCAAATTAGTTGCGCACGAGCAGTCAAAAATCAAACAAGAAAAATATGGCCAACAACTCTTGAATATGTACTATAAAATATTATCACATTTGATTTATGTCATCGAAGCGAAATTTACTCAATGACAACAAAGGAAAATACTGAAGTCAGCTGCCAGCCAGGCAAGCCAAGAGTCTCCCCATCAGCCAGCCAGTTAGTCAGTTGGCGAGGTAAGTCGAAGTTGTTAAAATATTTGCGCTGTCAGTCGTTATTTGGCATAGTTACGTTTAACTTGTCAAATTGTGTTGGCTGCAATTGAGGGGAATGCAACGCGGCGGCAGCAGGACACGAAGCTAAAGAACAAATTTCGCCTGAGGCCGCCTAATAAATGTCAAAAGCGAATTCAAGTTGGCTTCACGCCAACGGCGGCTGTCAAAGTGGCAAGCGTTTAACATATTCATGACATAATCTGACAGAAAGGCAACATATGTGCCACAAAGCATGACGGAGATGTTAACTGCAGTAGAACTTCTGACAGTTTGCCCATGACGGATGAGTCTTAATTTGATAAAAATGTGCGCTAATGTTTTGCAATTAAAGTAATTAAAATATGAAACATGTTACATGCGAATATGACACACAGACAAGTCCAGGGGCCCAGTCAAGAGTTTGGTAAGCTGGTAATTTATGCCAAGTACAGTTGCCCCAAAACACATTTACGCCTAATTGATTTACAGCAAGCAGCCGGCGTCGGGCACACAGCTGCCATTGCGCACATGCAAATATGAATATGGTAATGCGCCGCCTCTGGACTTGGGCCGTCCATAATTGCAAGCACTTGTTAGTTAATTAAAAATGCAAATAAGCCCCGCTTGTCCATTGAAAGTTTTGCAGTCACTGACTCATTTGTCTCATATGTGTCCTCTATCTGTACGTTAATCGAGCGCGACAGATTTCGCAATTTAAACTTTACCATTGCTAGACAACATGCAAATTTCAGAAAATAGGCAAACAGCTTTCTGTTGCATGCAAGAAGTGCTAAGAACTATGGTGCGAATAAATGTTAGGGAATCCAAAAAACCTTTTAAATACATTGATGCTTTTGGGCTTGATAAAAATAATTAAAATAAAATAATTATTTTTAATATACAAATGCAATTTTAAATACTCTCTCCAATTCAAGCAATATCAATATTGGTAAAGAGGAAAAAGGTTAAACTTAGTTGTCGGTTTGGAAATTCTGTTTATTGCCTTTCTCTAAAAATGTAAAACATGGCTGGAAATGTATGCATCTTCCGTCTAATGCTTTGGCAGGTCCCAAAAATCAAACGAAGCTTAAAGGCAGCGCACTAAACCAAAAAGGGGCGCTGTTAAATGACCAACTAATAGTCCTTTGTTGGCCCAGCAGCCATTTTGAAAAATCGGAACTTAAAAAAAATGTTGACCAAAAGTTGTCAGCCAACGCGTTGACGCGCACTAGAGGTCAATGTTAATGGTGTCGTTTTTGGAGCAGACAGATGGGAGTTAATTACCTTGGAAAAGGGAATTAAAGCAGCAGGCAGACAGGTAAAAAATGAAGTAAAAGACTGACAAACTGACAAAGGTAACAGCTTAAATTCTGGCTGACTCATGGCCAGGCAACTTATTATGCTCAAATCTTGTCGCATCTTTTGGCCGAGTCATCTGATGGAAACTTTTAATTAAAAATGTCCCCAAATATGTTTGATATATTTGCAATAAAAGCGTATTTTCCCCAAGGTATTGAATAGCCAAAATCAATAGCTTTTGTCCAAGCCTAGTATGACGCATTGCTTCAACTGCGGACTAACAAGCCAAATACGGGGAAACGTGCATTTGACCTTAGCAATGATAGCGTATATAAGCCCTGCTCGGTACCTGGGCAACGTGGCCCAATTATTTTGTTTCACTGGAGCTGAAAATACGCTACACGCACAGCCGCAACATTTAATAAGCCATACGACACCAAACGATGAGGGTATCTATGGAAACGGAAACAAGTTGTGTGTCTTGTCACGAGTGTCATGAATAATTATGCTACTAGAAAGGCATAATACGTGCAGTGCGAAAAAATATAGACCGAACTCAAAATACCCAATCTTAATAATCTGTATTACTGTGCCTAGAGCAGACCAATGTTTCTGTCACAGCTGGTTTACCTGCTGACTATGCCTTACTAACAAGCACACATGATTTATGATGTGTAAGTTTGGATGAATACAACTTTACTTATGCTTATGTACTTCTTCTATCCATCCATCAGAATGACTCCAGCTGCTCGAGAACGAACGACATCAAAAGCAACCACCGGCCGCAAAGTAGTCCAGGAAATATGTGCTCCTTGCTGTTTCTATTAAAATATTATTAAAAGCATAAAGAAGAGCGCTGTCGCGTTGACAATTCGATTGTTACAATATTATTGCATACTTTGTGGCATATTTGGCTTATGAGCAGGCACTTTCGCTGCCTTATCGGCTTTGGGGCAAAAGATTTACTTGATGAAGCTGCACTTTGATGTCACACAAAAGAAAATTGCAGCCAAATCTAAGGCAGACGGCATTTGCCTTTGAAATATCGCAAGCAATGCTGCCATCAAATGAAATATCAAGGACATCTGTTACAGAGACGAAAGAGATGCTGGCGAATCAGCTTCGCATGTGTGTGTGTGTGTGTGTGTGTGTGTATGAGGGTGTGGGTGTGTACTCCCAGTGGACGCAAGATTAACTCTTATTTCATGCAGACACACTCAGGCAAGAAAGTGGAAGAGCATGAAAAGAGAATGTAAGAAAGCAGCAGCAGCAACTAGGAAATTGCACAATAAGCCAAAGAACGGAAAGTTGGCGTTGTAATGCCCGGCGCTCAACAATAAAATGCAAATGTCACTTTGAATGTTTCTTATGGCAAATAAAAAACAGGGTCACTCTCCTGGTTGTATCTCCTGGTTGTATCTGGTGACAAACTTCTATAGGAGAGAATTATACGAAATAGTTTTAATATTCTAATAGCACAAATTCAGTACGAGAAAGCACAGTTTTTGGCTCATTCATGATATGAATATTTCTTAGTAATTTTATTCAGTCCAAAACCTTTTTTATATTGATTTTGCCTATTTTTAAGACATATCAAAAAAGACCATCATACAAGAGCTTAGGGTTCCAATGTTGATAAGATTTAGCTTAAATGGAAAGGACATAGAAAAACTAATACATTTTTGATGAAAATATCTCCATAAATCATTTTTCATATATGAACTCTATTTTCGACTGATCGTGGTAGAGATATATTTTATATATATGGTCCAATTCTGAAAAGATATCTTATATATGAGGAGCATAGTCAAACCAAATGCTACTTCTGGAGGAAAATAGACGTTTATAGATTATAATTTATTGTTTTTTTTTTTTCAATATATTTTCCAAATATCTAATAAAATTTACAATTTCCAGTTGTATTACCCTGTATTTTGCAAATGTTACGCATAAAAAAAACTATGCACCAGCAATTTCCTGCAACAATTTTTCTCAACTTTTTAGCCGGACAGCGATTAAAGGCTTAGAGCACTTCAATGCCATGGCAAAATGATAAAATTCAAATACGATTTCCCTTGCATAAATCACACACCTACGTCAGCAAAAGTGTTTGCTATTTTTTATTCTTTTTTTTATAATTATTATGTGCCCGTTGCCCTTGACATTTTTGCTAAATGATGATGATGTAGGCAACCCAGTCGAAGACAGTCGCTAACATTCTGTGAGCGTGCCTGGCAGCCAGACAAACTTTGATCCACTCAGAAGTAGAAGTAGTCGAATGCAACAGCTATTAATTTTGCATTGCTGCATTCGTGCGGATTTTGTGGCATTTGTGACAGGCATGCAATGAAGTTATGCGCCGTCTACCTGATCCCTCTTTAAGTCTTCTGTTGCCACCTTTCACTCTGCTCTCAAATGTCAGCTGTATGTCTATGCGCTTTGTCTAGACAATGTCTGGCTGGCATTATCAACACATTTATATGAAATTTAATCTAATAAAATTGTCAAATATGCACGCACAGTCTTAGACATCCGCTCTTTCACTCCTAGTTTGCCTTAAAGCACAATGTGGTCGCCGGATTTGACCTTAAACTTGAGCGCGCAGAAAAGTATGCTAGGCTTTTGAATAATTCATAAATATATGTATTCTGCCACCAAAAAGAAGTGTCAACGTTACCGCAAACGGCCCCGCCGACGTTAATACATAATAAAATTTATGATTTTTATAGCTGGCGCACTGAGATTTCGCCTACTTCAGCTCACCTCGAAGCCCCCTTCCCATAAGCAGAAACGCCACGCCTGTCAACTTAACGCGTGCGTTGACAGTTTCTGCTTGGATTTCGCCCGTTTTTCAGCCATTTTTTGTTTGCTTTTGGCACCTTAAAAGCAAAAACCGTAACCAAAACCAAAACCAACGTTGCACGCTTTCAACTTTCAATGTGCTTTGCATTTCTAAATAGTTGACGCCAGTCCAGGTAACACACCGAAAAAAAAAAACATCTCGATATCGCTAGATCAAGACTAAACAATACCCTGTAATAGTTGCTCAGTATTAATTAAAAATGAGGCGGATTAACTATAGGATTCTCATTTTTCTTGGCTTGATCAAAATAATTGTTTGACCTTCGAATAAAACAAGCTGGTATTAATAAGCTTCAATATAAAAACTTTCTTTTTAAAAGACCTGGCAAAATACAAAGATTTGAATAGTTCATCTGGGTAAGGACAGCGCCAATATACTCTTTCTTCTCATGAAAACATAATATTAAAAAATAAAATCGCGGCTTGCTGTGTTGGTTTTTTGGTCTAGTCAGGGGGGGGGGGGATACACACCGGGCAGGCACGTGGAGCACGACTGTCGCCGGAAAGTTAATTTCGCGTTGTATTTATTATTTATGTGCATTACTTGGGCGCTCTTAAAAGATTTTCACTTAGACCAACCGCCTGCGGCAGCTTTTAGAGCGCCAAATGATTTATGGCTGGCTGTGAATAGATTTTAATACAAAGATTAGCTCCAGACCGTTTCGTCAGTTGGTCTAAAATAGTATATCTAATCATAAAAAAGTCATGCTCGAATTGGGTAAGCTTTAACTGAGGAACCCGAAAACGTTTCTAGTAACTTGTTCTACTAAAATTAAGTCGAAGTGGTATGTGCAAAGTAACTTACGTAATGAATATTCTCCTTATTTTAATTATATTATATGCTTCATGGAATAGGTTCCTACGTTCTCCTTGCATTAGACTCTATATCAGTTCATTTTATGTATGTAAAGCCAATAAATTAGGCAACTTTCGTTGTCACACGAAATATCTGTGCCGGCTGTAAGACACAATTAAAAACAAATTTAATTAACGCTTGCTTCAGGCACACTCTCAACGAATTTCAATTTGCCAATGTGCGGCTTAAAACTTGGATTAACGTCTTTGCCTAATTGGATTTGCACCTTAAATGGGTTAATGATGGCTGCCAGGCGGCACTTGAAACACTGAAGCCTTGTTCGATTGTCTGCTACTCAAAATCGTATTAATTAACACTCATTTGGCTGCTGAGCAAAGCGCTTTTCAATCAAAGACACTGCATTGGCAATGGCGGTTTTACCAAAGTCTACGTAGCTCATACGCCCCAGCGGCCGTTTGTGAGCTTAATGATTTGGCAAATTTGTACGTCTGCCCCTTTGGATTGTGGCCTGTAGTCGGAGTACAAGTATGCTTAAATTTGCTTTTAATTAGTGCTCAAGTCGAGAGGGAGTGAAACGGCGGCAAGAGCAGCAGCATTTGGCACAGCATGTGCTTCCATCTGTCCCGCTGGCCTGCTAGAACAATGCGTCAAAGTGTTGTATGCAAATAAGCAGCAAGTCGGCAGCTGTGTGGCGTACTCTGACTCCTGGAAGCAGCGTTGTCGACTGTTGCCACTGTCTTAAGCTGCAGACCCCACATCACCCACAGCGAATGTTGCACATGCTGCGCGCTCGGCGGACATGTTTGATTGCGAGTGCATGTTGTGCATGCATCATGGCAAGTGACCGGCCGCAGAGGCAGCTGGAGTTGGACGCAGCCGTAGTCGTAGCCCTGACGGAGCCTGTCAGGGCATGTGCTGCATATTAAATGTGCATATTCACAAATGAATGGAGAAAGGCAGCGGGAGTTGCAACTCAAGTGCGGCTCAAAATGCGGTCAGAATGCACAAATATTGGGGATTTGTTTAATGTTTACCAAGGCCTCGTACATTAAGCGAAATATAATGGACACGCAAATGGAATCTACAAGAATTACACATAAATAAATCCACAAAGATCTACTTGTGGTTCGGCATTGAGAATTTACTGGAAATCTAGATAGATTACAAGTATCTGCATATGAACATCTTTCATACATGCCAAGCATTTATAGATGAATCAATGTCTAGTTTAAAATACGATCCGTATCGATCTACGCAACGTAAATTGATATATCACATAAGATAATGCATATACGTACATTCTGCATTAAATTACTTATCAATATTCTGATTCGCTTTTGAGTGCGGCTCAAGTATTCATATTCAGCATTTATTCGCAACATATTCCTGGAAACTCATTATGTGCCTGCCTTAACCCCCTAGACCAATTACATTTAATGCCATCCATTTACAATGACATTCAAAGGCAAGTTAAAATGTTTAAAAACTGTAATTAAACTGCAATTTTGCACTGACGACTCCGTTGACATTTACTAAAATGAACTCCCCAAATGCAGAAGTGAGCTTGCGTTGATGTCTACGACGACCTTAACCGAGACAAAGTCACAAGTACTGAGCGTGAACACGCCGAGGGTGAACTTCACTAAAGTTAGTGAGTTTTAAAAGAGAATTACTAAACATCTGATTGCGGATGGAAACTTGAATTTTAAAACTTAATTCAAAACAATCGTAAAACACATTGAAGATTACAAAGTGTTTTGATTTTTTTCTGTCACAAACTTGTTCCGATTTTCTTAAATTATATTCATATTTTTTTAAAGTTTTTATACAAAGCACAACTGCTAAGAGAATATCAGAAATGTTCGTTGTAAAAACAATAAAGCAGCTAAAGAATATTTTTCGCATACTTTCTTGACCAGAACGCTGATATACTTTTTATGTAATAGAGCATAAGAGACGAAGTGCGGCCGGAGTCGGCAAACGCGTGCGCTTGTATTTTCATTAAAATCAAAAGTATAATTAAATTCTTGGAGCTCACCAAAGCTGACCAAGCGAACAACGTCCGCCCCGGGTCATGCCCCCGACGAGCCGGACGCCACCGCCGCACACATGCTGGGAATTTGTTTGTTATGACAGCACAAAAAACTCTGTAAATGGAATACGCTTTTCTCTGCACAGCGCACATGTCAGGGGACTTGGACGGAGGACAAGGGACACCACCGAGTTGGGCCGGGGAAGCTCAGTAGCTTTGACCATTAGACAAGTACATGGCACATGTTAGTTGCTGTTTTTTTTTTTTATATTTATTTTGTTTTTTAAATTACTGCCAAAAGTCATTTGGTTTAGTGCTTGTTGTAGTTGTTGCTGTTGCTTTTAATGAAGTGCACTGATTAATGTACATAAAACGGACACCAGAGGCAAACGGAAATGAAAAACTTCCGAACGAAACTTAGCGCAGTTGAACTCTGGCCAAGTTTCAGAATAATCAATAATTTAAACAATTGCACTAGGGTGCACAACAAACACACACACGCACACACACACACACACACACACAGACAGAGTAGCAGTCAGTCAACAACACTTGTATAGATTTATGAGCCAAGTCAACAACAGAAAAAGCAGCAGCAACAGCAAGGCAGAGCCCAGAATTTTGTTCAGTCAATAACATTGTTTAAACTTCACTAACGGCATTTTTATCTGCACACACTTATGTTTTCCAGTCAAACAGTTTATATATATACATTTACTATGCACTTATACATATGTATAAAAAACTCCATTGTTATGTTGATAATTTTACGTGGGTTGCAAACAAAGTTGGTCAAATATATATTTCAATTCATCAATGTATTTAGAATCAGGTAAACTTCAAATATAAAAGTGTACAAACATACCAAAGAAAATTCCACATAAGAAATTAAGCCTCATCACAGTATATATTTTAATGATTCTTAGTTTAATCAAAATGAGAGCTGAAAGTCAATAACAAAAAATAAAGATAATAAATATTTTTTCAATAAATATATAATAGTTTAAATTTAAGATTGGAAAGAGGGACACTATAAACTTACATTAAATAAATAAAGGCAATTAACAACAGTCAAATATATTATTATTATAGTCTTTGTTAAAGTTACCTTGCCAGATTTCTACATAGGTCTCTTACCGCCCTCGCTTATCTGACAGCTATTGATAATTGTATGCATGCTCGCCCAGCTTGTAGCCCCCAGGATTGCGTTGTTTTATTTGTGCTTCAAATGTTAAAAAACAGACACACTTAATATTGTTTGCCAAATGTGGCATTACCCTGCTACCCCCCGCCCTAGGCCTGCCGCACTATGTTGCACTTTAGCAGCCGTTTAAGTTGAACTGATGTGTCCTGTGCAGCAGCAGCAGCAGCAGCCGGTTGTCCTGCAGCCAATTGCTGTGTCCATTGTGTAGTGCTAACTGTATTGGGCTTATCTATAGCCTTACCCAATCCCACACCAACGCTGACAAGATTTATTTACTGTGCCAAGCGGAACTACTATTAGAAAAGAGCATGCCCATCTATCTGTTCATACATATATGTATTTGTATAAACATTTTGTAGCAGGGATGCCAAAAAAAGGGGGCAACAGATGTCTTTCAAGCTATATTTGAATATATTGCCACAATAACCACAAGCATTTCATTTTATTCCATTTCAATTTATTGTCAGTTGTATTTAGTTTAGACACAATTTCATACGCTGGGCAATTATGGGAAATTGTAAATCTCAACAGCGCAAATAAATCAGCTTTATTACTGGGCAAGCCATATTTACAGCTGAGCAGAGCATTTCATTTGACTTATTGTTGACATGCTTTTAAATAAATTGAATTTACTGACAGATCCGCAGCAACAATCCTGCCAGGAAGACCTGGCCTGGACCCGACACGACCTGGGCTCGCACTTGGCAGACATTTGCCGAGGATTTACGAGTGCGGCCGGCACCACACAACCGCCACTTGGCTCCTCTGTCTGCCCAACTCACCTGCTCCTTTAATGCCAAACAAACTGCAAATTGCTACAAAATCACTTGACTGTAAATTTTTATAGCATCTTTTTCGCCTTGTTCAAAATGCAAAGGAAAACAATGCCAACGGGCCAGTGCTGAAAATCATATACGCTAAAAACGAATTTTTGCTTGCTAGAAATATTAAGAATTTAAGTGCAATAGACTCTAAGCATTTGAAAGTGGCTCAAAATTGGGTTCAAGTTTTATTTCTATAATTAGTTAGAATTGAGTTAAAGAAGACTTCAACAATTTTCTTAATTCTTTTCATTGTAACACCAATTCTTTGAATTTCGATATTATAATTTATATTTTTAAAAATTATTAAACACGCAGAAACTCAAATTTAAAAACGAAAAGCAACTTTTATTCGTGAACTACAGGTAAAAATAATAACTCGAATGTGCTTGAACAAAATTACCTTCTTGCTGTATGTCACTCTCTCTATCTCTCTCTTAACGATTTTCTCTCTCTCTCTCTCTCTCTTTCTCTAGAGCAAGCGGAAACAATTGTCAGCGCCATCGTCACTCAGCAGAGCCATTTTGTTGTTGGCAGTTAAGGGCTCCATTGCGTTTTATGCTATTGTGAGGATTGCCAAGCGTTTCGACTGTTTCGTTATTTCGCTGCTTTACCAGACTTGGCCGCTTGGCCTTTTTGTGGCTTTACGGCTATTTTGCATTAAATTGCAAATGATATGCTAAAGGGAAAAGGGCCTAACCAAATATGAAAGTTGGGGGTGGTTGTCATCTCCATTGAGCATTGTTACGCTGGCATTTTAATTGAAGTTTTTACACACACCCAGACACACATGTGCGCGTGTGCACATTAAAGTGTTAAATGCCATTTGCTGGAATGTTTGTTTTTTTTTTTCTTTGTCTTGTTTGGGTTGTGCTATGCATATCAAATGAATGAGGCCACCCTCTCATTTTGGGGTCGCTTTTGAGTAAGTCTACATCATTACATCTGGAATATGACACCTGAGATTGACCGAAACGTGCTCGGCAGAGGGGCAGACACATGTACTTGCGTAATGTGATGTGCCTTTAATAGCATACATAGACAGTTGTTTGTGGTCGTGTTATTTTAGTTATAAGCCATGTCATAAGTATGTAAAGGACAGTTAAACAAGCCACAAGTATTTTAATATGCACTAGAAACAATTTAGTGATTAGACTGAAAGTTAACTTTCCATAGCAATAGCAATACCTATAGCTAAATATCTTTTTAATCAAATCACATCTATGCCATTTAAGCAATTTAAAATCCATCAAAAACTTCTAGCTTATTGAATCACAAACATAGCGAAGACATTTCTACATTTCAAGCAGTTTATCAATAAGTATACTAGAATATGATAAAAGCTTAATTATGCGACATCAAGCAAGCGATTAAACGATCAATCAGTCTTTGAGAGCATTCATTAGTACAAGGTTTTATTCATTAAGCAACTGTTAAAGGTCTCACAATATATTTACCTACATACTAGCAACGTATTTAACAGTTTTCAATCAAGCTAAAGAATACTCAAATATTGAACAGACTTTATTAAGCTGTCGGGAACTTTTTCAACCCCAATCTTCTCCAACGGTCATAAGCTGCCAGAGGCTTACTACACTTCCAGGTGCCTCGATTGCCCACTTCATAAATAAACAATTAGGCACCACCCAGCGAGCAACATTTGTGTGGATTCACAGACAGCTATTAGGAACCACTAACTGTCCTTTGCCCTAAACCTTTGCTAATCGTCGAAACTTGTGAAGTTCTTTTTTCTTTTTCCTTTTTTTAAACTGAATAAGCTTTTTGTTAGGCTCTTTTGCATGGTCAACCTTTTCCAGCTGCCGACTTAATATGTGTTTAATAACCACACGGAACTGAGAAAGGTCTGTCTACCGGTCGGGCATTAGTTTCCTATACCTTTGCTCTTCCGCACGCTTACATATCAAATTTGCCAATGTACAAAACAGTTTCCGCTTCCGGCCATTTTGTCTGTGAACGCTTGTGCTCAACCCAAATTCGAAACGTTTGCAACTTTTGTTTGGACCAAAAACTTACGCATTATTGTTGTTGGCCTTAACCCTTATGCTAGAATAGGTATGCGTGTGTGTGTGTGCGTGTGTGTGTCGGTGCCCGCGGGCGCGTTTGTCTGCAAAGTTTGGCTTGCAAATATCATTGCCTACCTAGAGGCAGCTTAATCAAATATGCATGCAATGGAGTTTCATATTGTTTACCACACCGCACAGCTGCTTCAGTAATAAGTGTCATAGGTTTTGCTTATCCGAAGCACAGGTTGCCGCCGTGCCACTTGCCCCGTGGCAACAACCACTTCAAATGTCAGTTAATAAATTGCAAAACGTTTTTCTGCGAATCGACAAACCGACAACCCAACAGCCCAGCAACCAACTGCACTTAATGTCAGTGACACACACACGTATTCGTCTAACCCCCCGACCAACAGCCCAAAACAACAGGGCAGCAGCTGAGGCGCTGTGGAGCAGCAATAGGGAGCTGAAGCCCAGGGCAGACAATGGAGTTGCCGCTGTTGACATGAAGCGTGACGAGAACAAGGACTGCGACCCTGCAACTCGATCCCGTGCCGCGACAGACATTTACAAATAAACAGCGCTAAATTATAGGTGCCTCGTGGGTGAAAGCCAGGCGCCTTCTGCTCCTTCTGCCACTTGTAAATAATATGGCGGCAGGCTACACCTGTAGACGACGTCGTCGCCATCGTCTAACTTTTAAATACAACAACAACAACTACGCTCCCTGGCATACCAATTACAGCAGCAACAGCTCGCCTGAAAAGCAAAAAAAACTAATTTTATAACAACGAAACTTGTATGATCTAAGCTTGTGAAATATATCTGAAATGCTTCTGGTGCACCGAACTATTTGAGATGAACACATCAATTCTTCAAGTCTAACAGAAAATGTCAAAGTAGAAAAGAATATTTCAACTACACCAAAGAATTTCATGCATTTATCGCGTTTAAGGACATAGTTCTAAGCAATATGCTGTTTATAATTTGAGAATTTAGCTAAAATACTTGTTTAGCATTATTCAATGTGAGCGATTTTTTCTTTTAAATCTCAGTGATATTTGCAGCTTTTGCATTTCGTTGCAAAAGACATGACCAAGTCAAAAGTAACGCTTCCCAGGAGCCAAACGAAGTTCAGGAGCACGTTACAAAACACAAAGTTCAAGTTGACGACGCTGAATTGCACTTTGGTAAGAAGCGCAGGTAAAGTTATCCAGGTGCAACTCCAGCTCCAGTTAGTGGCTCACAGTTCGCAACACAGTTCACAGTTTGTAACTATTAGGCTGACATTGTTGCAATTTTTATCGATGATGCAACTACCAAGGCCAACGGCAATATGCGAGTACACCTGTCTGTAATTACAATACACGTGCATTGCAAACGCATTTCGATCTTTGGAAAAAAAGTTTTTCAATTAAATTTATGCTGCAATCAAAGCCAATGCCGAAGCCGAAGCTGTAAATACTTTCAGGATGCGTTGTTCACAATTAATTGCATTGCATTCATTTCAGTCACATAATGAGCGGGCGTGCCATTGTGGGCTTGGAGGCGTGGCAGGTAACTGAAACGTGTTCAAAGTTGTTTTTCACAAGTTTTCTTTGCCTGTCACGTTGTTGCCCGGCGCGAAAACTTTCCACGAAAACTTGTTTCTCTTTATGCTTTGCTCCGAAATTATCTTTTTGTATTTGGTTTCTTGGTTTTTGAATGCGCCCGCTCGCTCTAACACCAGGTCAGTTTGCCCCCTGCCTGCTCTAACGCAGAGTGCGATAAATTTAAACTTTACCGACAGGGCGGTATTCTATTTTTTTTTTTTTGTGGTTGCTGCGAAGAGTTTTTAGTGCTAAACAATGAACTTTCTTCAAGGTGGAATATGGTTTGAAATGGTTATAGTTATAGAGGTAAAATGGGATTTATGTAAACATGTAAGATCAAATATTTATTGTGATCAAATGTTGAATAAACGGCTTTTTAACCAACTAACACACAAATTCTAAATAAATTGTCAGCGTATAATTCTTTCAATTTTTCAACAGAGAAAATATAGTCTCAATTGCAACTTATTTAAGCAATTTTGTTGAACATTTATTTTGGTTGCTAGCTTGGAACTTAAGTTCGCCCTTGGACAGCTGCAACTGCAGCTTCAACTTGGCCGCCCTTCAGACATTGCGACACTGCATGTCACGATGCCAGTGGCAGTTGGAATCGCATGCGTCTGGCTAGAAATCCCTGATTTAATGGCGTGGAAAATTAGAAAACGTTTGCCTTGGCCTGGCTGGGCCGGGATGTAATCGTCTGGCAGCTGTCAAACCGACTGGCCTCGATTTTCTAGGGTCGCCAGTTAAATGTTTGGCATTGGGACAACTGCAGCAGTGTTGAACGGTTGCCAAATTGCCTGCCTCTGATACGGCTGCTCAGGTGCTCGAAAATTGCATCTAATGACTTCATAAATTAAAGCCAGCATACGACACACACGAGCATACGCACACATACGCAAGAGATTCTGTCGTAACTTTATTCAAATGAAGTTGGCGGCTTTTTAGCTGCTTCCGTGTGCATTTTTAATGAAGTTTGGCGTTGCGGCTTTTTGTTTCTATACGCCCACAGCCGCGCCCACATCTTTAGCGGTCGGCATTTGCCAAAAGGCTCAACTTGCGCAGCTCGCCCCGCCTTATAAGAGCCTTTGCAGCTGCGTCTCACTAATAAATGTGTCTGCCGGCAAGTCTACAAAGTGCTTTTAATTAGTTGTGTTAGCTTACTGCGAAAAAAAGGCGAGTGTGCAGATAAAATAAAACTCTAAAACAGAAAACTCTTTCGTTTTCCGCTGCCATTGTTTAACAAGTTGGGTGTTAATTTTTATTAAAACTTTTCTCCCATCGCCAGTTCATTAAAAATGTTTTAATATAGCGTTATCTCAAGATGCGCAACATATATCGCATTGAGGGAGACAATTCCAACCTGCTAAGAGGCATCGTTACGAAATTTTGATTTGTCCTTAAACATAGCCCAGAAATGCTTTGTGCCTGTACGGTTAGCAAATCTTCAATGCTCTCAAAATAATTCTTCTTTCTCGTTATATTTTCAGTTTCATTCTATATAAGTATTGATTAAAACAAATGTTAAATCTATTGTAAAGTTATTAGATTTCGATATTTATCAGTTTATTTGATTGTCAAATGGCATCCACACTGCCGGCGTAACTTGTCGGACCAGTACCTCGTATTTACTGATCTGTCTCATAGGGAAATTTTCGTACCGGATGAAACACACCTTTTGCGCAAGATACAGGGTGCCAATGAAAATACCGCCATCAGTTCTGGCGCGGCAGACGTAAACACGTTCGTTTAGGTCGCTTGTGCCCACAGAAACAGCATTCCTTTCCCTGAAGCCATCGTAACTGCGCACCCAGTGATAGCTGACGGTCTCATTGGCGACCAGCAACTCGTAGGAGGTCGCCTGATTAGCTACCGCTTGCGTGTTAAAAGTGGCATAGCCCGTTTCGGACCTAACACGGGCTGGCACAATCGAGCTTGCATATGGGACGCGTGCCACATAGTTGTCATAGCCGTATGAATCGATGCCGCCCAGAACAGCATTATCGGGGAAATTCTTCGACTTGTCGGAAAGCAGCCAGCGATCTGTATTATCATATACACCGCAATAGATAGTGCCCAAGAGCTGGGCAAAAATCAGTGCACAGGTAATGAGTTTCGAATACATTTCCTTAACTTAACGGTAACTAATCAAAGACTGTTGTGCAGATTGTGGGAGTAGACGGTGCTTATATATGCGGCTAGCTCATGGAGCAGGGAATCACTTACTGATAAGGCCGAGTGTTATAAATCTTTGTGTTATGAGGGGGTAACCCTTTGAACTGACCATTGATTAGATATGCCAAAATAAACGTTTGGTTTCGCTTTTAATTAGAATGCCGCACGTTTTACGAAATTAATAAGAACTATTAGTAATGTGTTGTTAAGAGAAAATTGCAAGTCGAATCTATAAATATAAATACTAAATGTATATTATTATATATTTAGTATATAATAATATACATTTATATTTTGACGAGAGCCAACGGCAAAACGTTTGGCAATTAGTTGCGCTTGACAAGAGTAGGGAATATTCATTAAAACTTTCAAGGAAACGCATCGTTTGAAGACAACGCAGCCCCTGCCACAAGTTGCCTTGTTCGTGCCCAACCACATGTGTAAAATGTGTCATAAACATTTGTTGAATGTGCAGCGATGCATGCTGAGAATGGCTCAAAAACTCACACAAAACAGGTGCCAGTTGACAGGTGAGCAGGTGGAAGCCATTGTTGCCGGTCAACTGTCAAGCAAAAGTCAAAACCATAAGTCGTACCACAACACACGGCTCAAGGTGGCCATTCCCTCTCTCTCTCTCTCTCTCTCTCTCTCTCTCGTTCTCCATCACTGTGTTGGTTTTTGTGGCTAGAAAGCCACATGAATATGCCATAAAGACTCTAAGCCATTTCAACCAGTGCAACTTTAAGCTGCCTTAAAGTGGCTCAGACATTTTTTTTGGTAGTTACATTAGGCTGACTGACGTCTGGGCCATTTAATTTATGCAAAACAAGAGGACAAAATGACACGAACTAATGCTTCGTTGCCTTTGATCTTATGCTAAGTGAGGGCGTCGCCTATGAGGGGGTGCGGGATAATCCGCCTTGAATACACTATAGTCTATGGACGCTGTTGGCGTCCCGTTAATTTTCAAGTCAAATTGGCGTCTTTATTTGTTTACATTTGCTAAGGGTATTACAACGACGTAGCCGACCCCATCATGAACAGCCGAGACTTATTTCCCAGTTTACTTTTTTTATGCTCCCAATATGAATAAAAATTTAAAATTGGGTATCTATGAAAACACAAAAATCACTTGGTATAGTTAGCATCTGTGTGTAAGGGTATCTAATCTTCGGTGAGTCAACGATAACTTTTTTTTCTTTTATTATTTCTTATATTTTTTCGCGCCAGCCTTAAAGTTTTTATTCCTTCTGCGTGTAGTTGTTTTTTTTTTTTTTTTTTCAACCTAAGCTTCCCGTTCCATGAACAGTCAAAATCAGGGCTAACATTACACAAGCACGCGTCATGCCGGAAACGGAAATGGCAAGCATCATACGGAAGCGTCTCTCTCTGTGTTTATTTGTATTTGTTTGGCCCTGTCATGGGCACGAAATTCAATTTAAATACCGCCCGTGTGAATTTAAGCCCAGCTTTTTCTGTGTTACGTCCAAATTAGATTTGTGGCAATCGCATGAATCTAGTTAATTATAAACCTCTCCCTTGTTTAACCGTAACGCCCACAAAGGGATGTTAAAGGACTATTATTTTTTTGACATTTCGCTTGAGCATATGTCAGTGATAATAAGAACTAGACACTCCATTAATAATCATTTAGTTTTTGAAATTTTTTTAACAATCCAAAATGATTGTCATATAAGTATTTTAAGCACGGTCACTTGTGTCTCTCTTTTCAAACTACTTTTATTCTATTATTCTCCTTTCGATTGCATTAACTCGAGGAGGAATTGTGAACATTGGACAGCCGTGTTCAGTCGTGCGTTGATTTATAACACCTTGAAATGCAATAGGGAAATCGCATGTTAATTACATTGTGGCCCCGAGCGAGCCGTACACACACGCACGCGCCGCATGAGGCAACAGCAAGGTGAAAAGGAAAAAAGAAACAACAATGCCGCGCAGCGCATATCATGCTAAGCTATGCCACGGAATGCTGCATCTACTGCCCTCATATAGGGTTACACATTAATATTGGCTTGTCACAACTGTTAGCCATAAGAAACTAGAAACCATTTGCAACAAGCTGCCCAATGCAGCTCTCTCAGACGCGTCTCTAACTCTTTTGTGCTTGCCACAGAAACCACATGCAATATACTCGCAGTCAAAAGGCAGGCAACAGGACAACCTGAAATGCAACACCGCCAGGCAATCAACTGGTGTTTCAGTTTCCATTAAGCCAGCGCAACACACAACTCGCCACATTACCCAACATCCCACTAGCTAGTACACACACACACACACATACACATATACTGACACACGCATACGTGCACCTGACAACGTCTCGAGTTTAGTGCTAGCCGCAACCATGAGGAACCCCTATGGGCTGACTAACTCCACAGTATTTGCCGCCAAAGCGAAACAAAAAATATCCCAAAACAAATGGAAAACTTTTGCGAGAACAAATACCAACGCTCTCTGGAAAGGCAACTGGAACGCTTGGTGAATCAGTAAAATGTAAACACCCCTCCGATTGTCTACGTCATTTGGGATATTTTTGCTACCCCTGTTTATGCGAGGGGGTTGCTTCATGTACCTCTCATACACACCTTGACTTAATTGCCATCTGACATTTATTGCTGCCCAGCGTGTCGTTCAGGCGCAGGCATCATGCTCTCATGAGCACAGGCAGCCAATGTTCGCGCATATATCACGGCCATACAAATTGGTGAGTTGGTTAGTCCAGACATTGATGCGAAGCACCAAACAAATCTGTCCCGATAACATGCTTGTCACTGGCAGAAACAGCGAAACAAGATTGAAATTTAGAACGAAAAACTCTAGAGTAAAGCACGTAAGTCAAGCTATTCGTTATAGAATCGTAGTAAAGTATTCGAAGCCATATTGAAAAATAAATAAAAGCTTAAAGGAAAAGATTTCCGGATGAAGGATGCTTGATATTTTTGTATTGTATATTTTTGTCACAAATCTGGTAAATTGGTAACCTGAACATGAAAGAATGAGCTCTGTTTGGTATTTGCACAAATAAATGCACGAATTATAAATTCAGGTACTTAGAAATGATTTTTACAGTGCAAATTCAGTCTGCGTCATTGCATAAACTTTTTGGTAGCTATGGGAAAGTTATTATTTATTCAGGAAATTAACATGACAACTGCTTATTAACAAGGCTGTCAGCAATCAGTCAAAATTATATTTCCATTAGGGCGGGGCAAGACTGAAGAGCTGAATGCAAATATATTACAGTTCAAGCACTAATAATCACAGTGCTAAGTGGACAGCACGAATAGTACCCATAATAATAATATAGTAGAATAAATATGTATATGGGAAACAAGCTGCGATTTGAACAAACAAAAATGTTAGCCATAAATGAGCAAAAATTGTGTGGCCTCAAGTTAAGCCGGGCCGTGCGAGTCATGGCAACGTAATGCGTTGGCTGGGATTAAAGCCGGACACGCGACCAGACCAAAACATATGCCAATAATGTTTACGGCGGAGGTGCAGCACGGCAGCGACGGATCAGCGACAGTAGCACGCAAATGGTATGAACAAAAATAAACTGATAAGCGACTGGCTGAAAAAACAATGCCACTTTTTGGTCGGAGGGGTGGCGAATTATGCAAGTGCCGAGCGAAAATATGTTGCATGCGACGACAGCGACAAACAAATAAACAACCAACCCAACCAACAAACAAACAAACAAATAAGCAAACAGACAGACAAATAAACTGAAGCGCATTTCTGAGTGCGGGGGAAACAACTGACAAATGAATGCGAGACGGCAGCGGTGTGAGTAGCCCAGAGAAAGAGACAGACAGACACATTGAGTGGATTAAAGAGCGAGCGAGAGCGTAGGCGACACAGCATTTGGGCAATGGAAATCAATTATTCATGCGCTTGGCCACGCAGCTAAAAAGTATGCTAGGCATGCGACAGTCCAACGCCGCCGCCCAACGGTATGCAACAGTTTTTCCAACTGCTAACAGACAAATGAAAACCAGCGCCAAACCATTGAACCGCCTCCACCTGCCCGACCACCGCCCGCTGCAAGGCATCCCAAACACGAGTCCATTGCCTAGGATGATGGCATTTGTTTGTGTTTGATTTGCGCCAACTGTGATTAAAGGGCAGCAGGCGGTTGGCCATTCAGCGGGCAGCGGGCAGCGGGGGCGTGATGCAGCCCCGCCGTTACGTGCAAATGAAGTTTAATTTAACAGTAGCCAAACAACAAGAGCATCTCAATCAGTTAACACACAGCGTGAACTGCATACTCTGTAAGACCGAACTTATAATAAAGAATCTAATAAGAAGAATATGAATATACATAAAGCTATTGTTAATATTTCCGAGCTTTAAATAAAACAATAGGGCTATATAAAGCTTTAAGCTATTTTGCTTGTATTTTATTGTGGGGACTGAAAGCTTTAAGAATGTGCGACTGGCACGAATAATGTGTGAGTGTCTGCCAGCTTTCAAGCCTTTTCTTTCTAACACTTAAGCATAAATTCGCAAACACTAGAGCTTTCAGTGCTTTTCCAGTGGAAGCAATATTAATAATATTATTAATGAGTAAACAAATAATATTTGTTTACTTTAGATGATTTGTTGTGAAACAATATGAGGTACATTGTCATAAAGAAAAGGAAGACCTTTGGTTACAAACAACATTGCAAAATTAAGATACCTCATGGAAATTGGTGCCTAACTAGGGACACCATTGGAGGGTACTAATTAAATTTGGCCACCGGCGACAGCTACTTTGATGCACACTGATAGGATGAATGAATCTAAAACCTAGCCGCATGCTGCTTAGGCAGCTGCTTTCTTTAGCAGCAAGAGAATAGCATGCCCGGCATGCTTTCAGGCGTAAAGTGTTTGATTATGGTCATTTATTCAGCACTGTCTGCAGCCCAATTTGGTTGTTGTGTCTACTTTTTGGAGTGTGCAGCTCTCAACCCATCAAAAGCATCGCACCCTATTATCTTTTGTCCCGTCAGGGGGTTGCCATGGATTTTGGTTTTTGGGCATTCGTTGGGGCTCGCATCGTGTTTGTGTCTGAGCGTACGATTAAAATCGCATACATCAGCGCTGCTCAAAGGCCGCCAAGGGGGCGACGGTGTGACAGTCTCTACTGTGGTCGCTTTTTCGACGGGTTAGCTCAAGGGTTGGGGGCGGGGCTGTATATGGCTGCTGGCGTGGCCAGACAACCGTGGCTTCGTCCCTAATTTGTGTGCAATCGCGCATTTAAACGCTGTTGTTTATTAATGCATTTCGTTTAACGTGTAATGTAAAATTTATGCTACGAAAAACTAACGAAAAGCTCGACGCAGCATTCCAAAAATCTGGGAAGCATCAAACGAGCACGAAAAAAATAAACAAAAAGAAAAACTAACATGCGACTTAATTAAGCCGTCATGAACTGCAAAAACACGTGACATGCACAGAAATGTGTGTAGCTGTGTGCTTGAGTGTGTGTGTATGTTTGAGTGTGTGTGTGTGTGTGTGTGTGAGTGTGAGTGTGTTTGCCCGCTAGCAACTCAAAGGCAAAGCGCCAAACATAGCAAACATGGCGAACTGGCCTTTCATGTGCCCCTCGCCAGCCCTGCCTGGCTGACCGAGGCAAAAAAGCAACTGGTGATGCGTATCGTAAGGCACAGCTGGAAATAAAAAATGCAATGCTCAAAAGCAGGGCCAACCACTCGCAACTTGTTATGTTGTTGTTGCTGTTGCTGCTCTTCCTATTTTTTCCAAAAGCACCGCAAATACGTTTAATATGACGCCAAGAGCATCTCGATAGAAACCCACATTCACACAGACAAGAGCCACGACTGGCAAATTGCGAAACAGTCAAATTGTTTGAATGTAAATATAATGGTTCTATGCAACGTTTTTCTCCTAAGCATTATTACCATTTTTCTCCGACTTTGCTTAGGACCAATCTTAAAGCAGAAACAAATTTTCCAAAAATAGTTTAAAATGTCTGAAACCAATTAGGTCTGAAAATGCAACTAATTCATTTACTTGAGATCATGAAAATCGCATAGAGGGGTGATTATTATTTTATGAGAAGAAAGTAGCGACTTTTATATGCGTATAAGATAGATATCATGCGTTTGAATACACTTAAACTTCACGTATAATTAGCAAGTCTTCTACTCGACTCGACTATTGTCTCGCAGAAACCTCACAATTTGCACGATTGCTCTGATGATTGCGAGTCCAGAACTTACATTTTTAAAACTAAACTTTTTTTAGATCATATACCAAACATTACCCTGCGTTTATTAGAGGCATACTTTACAATTTAAATTCACCAGTATTTTATATATCCTGGCGAGCACGGCTTCTAAATATTTCCCAATGTTCGCATTTTGGCATAAAGAATCACATAATCTAACAAAATAAGAAACTCCGAAAGCACGTAATAAGGGTGAAAACAAAACCCATATTTATTGTGACGGATGGTTGCAAAAATACTAGTATATCCTAGGTAAACCTAAGCAAAGAATTGCACCAGAAATTGTCTATCCAAGTCAGAAACCCAAAAAAAAAAATAAAACAGGATTTTAGTCATTTCATTTCTCCAATGGTCCACAAAGCTTGTGCAGTATTTTATTTTATAATAAAAATCTTGAAATCGAAAAAGATAAACGATAAATATAAAAGGGCAAGGTATCAAGACTATTGAGTCATATACTTCAAGCGATTAACCGATTCGCATGTTTTATTATTTTTGCTGCAGTCATAACTATTATCTGGGATTTCCCATTCGATTGAATCTCTATTGTATCGACTACACTCCAAACGGATGGTGTACTCTGAGATACCTCGTAATCAATCGCAAAATTTGACAAACACTAGAAACATATCAAATGGTACACACTCGGGCACAATCAAGATATTCTTTATTACAAAATATGACTTTGCATTGTCGCAGAGATAAAGCGATAAGAAACTAAAGATACTTTTTGTGCTTAAACACGCGCAAGACAAAAGTTTATCTTGCTCAACGCATAGTTCTAAATGATAGGCTTCGATATACACCCAATATTTTAATGCTCTTTCTATTTGAGCGTGTATATAACGCGCCCGTCGTGGCAAACACAAAAATAATATTATAATGTGTTCGCGGTATGCGTATCACATATGTACACACTGCGCAAATATTTATTTATACACACTTGTGGAATGGTAAATATCACGAAGCTGCTAATCACATAGGTACAACTAGTTATGAATGCTTTGCTGACCCATTGACAGGCGGTGCTCCAGCCGTGAAGCGCTCCCTCTCGTTCAACTTTGTTCTGTTTAAAATAATAACCAGAAGAAAGTGCAATTTGCGGCATGCCAAATAATAAATACCCTTTCAACGCAAAATATTAAAACAACTTAGATATAAACAGAAAACTACCTTTACTAGAAATCATAAATTTCTAAGCAAGCACCAAGTTTTATCAGCCTTAACGAAAAAACAAATTAACATAAATACTGAGAGGTAGACTTAAGATATAATTTATATCCTCTCAGTTAAATTCTGCTGTTTATTTATATAGTTTAAAATTACGCGACCGCAAATTTTGCGACAAAATTATAGCGTCCAATGAAACAAGAGTATGTAAATAGACAATGACTAGGCCAAAATCTTAATTGATAATACACTCAAACTAGCCGACAACCTGTTTGTGACGTCATTGAAAGCACATTGTCCTAAATTAAGTGAAAACTGTGTGAAATTTAAACTATTTTCAAATTTCGTTAAACGTCTTTATCAAATAGAGATTTAAATAGTCATCAAATTAGTTAGTATCAATAAAATAGTCATTGATTAAAATTTGATATATTTATGAATTTAAATTAAAGAAAATAAATCAATCAATGCTAATAAAATAAATAAAAGCTAAACGTACTAAATGTTTTTAAAATATTTGTCAAATTTATCTATTTTATTTTATTAAGTTATTTCTTTTTTTACCATTTAATTTACACTATCTTTTGCGACACCGTGCACTTCAACGCTTTGTTGGTGTTCACGATGACACCACAACTGGTGAGAGCCAAATTGTCGCAAAAAGCGCGACTAAAAACACGAAATAGCCCGACAAAACTAATCAGTATATAATGTCAAGACTCTAACAAAAATAAAATCAGTCGCAGTCCGAAAGTTAAAACGTCGCGTCGCGAATCCCCTTTTTCTTAAAATTATACGATACGGCAATATGGTGGTTATAAAGAATGTTCAAAATATATCTGTGCCAGAGTTTCTAAACGAAGGATTCTTTGTGGAAACAATTGAGGAGGGTTTGCGGGAAACAAAAATAACCTTGCACGAGATCAATTTCGAATGGGGCAGTAATCCGGGTGACAATTACTGCTCGGCCATTTATCGTGTGCTTGTCAAATTTACGCGATGGGACGATGGCAAAGAGTCTTCGAAAATTGAGCAGCTATCGCTAATTGTGAAAACTATTCCAATCACAGAGGAAACCAGGTTTCTAGAGGATGTCCGGGTGTTCATCAAGGAGAAGCAAACCTATACAGATATCTTGCCACGCTTAGACATTCTAACCAATGGCGACAGATTTGGTGCCAAGTGAGTTGTCGGAGAAAAAGTGTCGACCGAGTGCTAATTAAAAACTTTTTATAGATACTACCATTCCGTTAAGGCGCCCGTGCAGACGATTGTCTTCGATGATCTGAAGGTCGATGGATTTAAATTGGCCTCACGCGAAAATTGTTTGGATTGGGCGCATTCCACGCTGATCCTAAAACAGCTGGGCAAGCTACATGCTACGTCCATGGTGCTGGCCAAAAAGGTAACAAGCGGATAATATATAGTTCAAGTTCAAACAAATAACCAATTCCGTACTCTACGCAGGATCCGGAAATCGTTAAGCAATACAAACGCGGCATGCTGAGTGAAGAGACTTTAATCAAAAGTGCTACCTTTGAGAATATGTTTGGCGGCTTTCTAAAAGGCCTAATCCAAGTCTCAGGCAAATGGCCTGGCTACGAGAAGATTACAAAGCATCTGCAACGTTTTTCGGATAATTTCAAACAAGTTTGTGTAGCGGCTGCCAAACCAAAGCCGAACGATCGTTATGTGGTACTCAATCATGGCGATTTGTGGACCAACAACTTTATGTATGCCTACGACAATAAAGCTCAGCCCGATGTGCCAACACGCGCCATATTTGTGGACTTTCAGCTTAGCTTTTATGGCAGCCCTGGCTGTGATCTGAACTTCTTTTTGAATACGAGCGTCAAATTGGAGCTGCTGCAGAAGCGTCGAGAGGAGCTGATTCAAGTCTACTACAAAGCGTTCCGCGATGCCTTGGAGTATGCACGCTTTGAGAAAATACCCAGCTATGAGGATCTACTTTGGGAGCTGCGCAGCCGTGAGACTTATGGAATATTTGGCCTATTCGCATTTCTGCCCGTGATAACCATGCCGCAAGAGCTGTCTAAGGACAATAGCATTGAGAATATGCAGGATGAGAGCTTTAAACAAAGGCATATGGAAGCCATCTATTCGCAAAAGTTTCTCAACGACTATCACAAATGGGCTCTGAAGCGCGCCGAGGAACTGGGTGTCTTTAACGATTACTAGACAGACAAGCTCCACTTATGGGCTTATGGGTTCATCAACCTGAATGGCAAACACGGACGGCTAAAAGAGGCGCACGCAGACAAGGACGGACAGCTATACGGCTGCCTGATGAGGGCTAATTCTTATGTCATACTTGATTTAGGTTTTTATAGACCAAAGTTCAATTAAAATGATCTAACGTAGCTGCAGTTCTTGAATGAATCTAATGGACTTTTTAATTGGTTGGCGTACTTTAAGCGATTTCTACACAAAAACGATGAAGCATGAAAAAAAACAAAGCAAGTCAGGCAGGCGTTTGATTGTGCAACTGTTAAAGAAATAAGATAACATTTTTTGGGCAGGCAATTAAAAACTGATTACATTGATTGCATACGATAACTATAGAAGTTGATAATCTATATTTCTAAAAAAAAATAACTCTTAATGACTTTGATATACTCTCATTAGGAAACAATCTCGCTCTATCAATCTGTGAGCTCTACTATGAAACTTGTTTCTGCTTTAAGTCGTTGCTATACCCATGTCTAAATATATACATTCTTTATCGCTTGATAAGAGAAAGAAACAACCAAACTACATTGTGTCGTCTGTAAGTGCACAGTGAAGCAGGGTTTTCAAACAAATTTTCATATTTTTTAACTAAAAGCGGGAATATAATTTTATACAATTTACAGGCATCCATTGAAATTTCTCACAGTTCGGGCAAATAATTTTAAACTATTTATATATCGCTGACTTTACGAAATCTATCTATATGGAGGGAAATATCAGTAATCTTTATTTATTATTTATCTTTATTATTATTATAAATTTCATATTTATATTTTAATTAAAAGACCAAATTTGGAGCAGTATTACAATTTTTGGCGCATCCCCTACAGCAAGTATGTAGAGTGTGCATCAAAGGCAGCCACCGATAATCCAAAGTCGAGACTGGGAATGCATTTCTATTGTGTCAATTAAGTCGCAAACAGATGCACCCAAAGATGCTCCATTGGGGTCAATTGAGACTCAACCAGCTATGACTTTGATTTTCTATATAAGACGTTCAGTCACTATATCGAATCTATTCATAGCCAAACACAATGTCGAACACAACGGAGACGCTGCCGCTTTACTTAACGCCACAGTTCTTCAGACGTACCCTGGAGCACGGCCTGCAACAGCAGGATCTCCAAGTGCTGGATGTGCAGCTGACGGATCTGACGCGTGGCGGCGAGAACTACTGCAGTAATATATATCGGGCCCATGTCAGGTATCAGACAGCGGATCAAAAACTGGTGGAGACCTCGCTCATAGTCAAGTGTATGCCGGCCGAGAAGCAGGCCATACTGGCCCGTCTCCATATCTACAACAAGGAGACTTTCTTCTATCTGTACATCAAGCCAAAGCTGGAGGCGCTCATGTGGCGGGCACATGCAGGCGAAGAGCCCTGGACACTGGGAGCCAGGTGAGCGCAGGTTAAAAGAATGGGACATACCATGCGAGTCTTTCCGAATCCCCAACAGCAAATGTAAGCCAATTATTAGTTCCTGACTAAATCACCAAATTTATTCCTGTTCAGGCACTACTATTCAACAACGCAACCGGAGCAGACCATTGTCTTTGGGGATCTCTGCTGTGAGGGTTATCAGCTGAAGTGCCGACAGCTTGGCCTGGATGCTGCGCATGCGAGGCTGGTGATGCGCAAGTTAGCCGAATATCATGCCCTGACCATGGTCATGGCCGAGCATGAGCCTCAAACGATAATAGATCGTTATCCGTTTGGACTGCTGCACATGGATGCCATCAAATCGGAGCCTTTTAAGCTGCTTTTTGGCACTCAGCTGCTAAAATTGGCAGCATTGACCAATGATTGCGAAGGATTTGGTTCGATAACACGAAAACTTTATCGCTATCACGAGCATTTCACGGAGCGTGTGCTAAAATCGGTTTATCCACTGCGTGGAGATTTAAATGTTATGAACCATGGAGATCTGTGGGTGAACAATATATTCTTCAAGTACGATGAACACCACAAGGTGCAGCAAGCGAAGATTGTAAGTGCGTGACCTCTAGATTCATAAAAATGATCTGACATATGCAAGTTTCTGGCAGATTGACTTTCAGCTATGCTTCTATGGCAGCCTGGGCTTCGATGTCAATTACTTTCTCAATACTAGCCTGGAGCTGGATGTGCTTAAGACGCAACGCCAACAGCTAATAGATGCATACTACGAGGCGCTGTTGGGCTGTCTGCAGCAGCTGCCCTGGGACAAACCGCTGCCCACTCATGAGGATGTCATGGCTGAGATTCGAGCCCGGGAGGCTTATGGATTTTTTGTGGCCTTTGGTTTCTTTCCGCTGATGAGCATGATTGGCATTGATTCGGAGGACAACTCGCTGAAGAACTTTCATGACGAGGAATTCGCCAGGCAAAAGGTGCAGCTCATGTTCGATGGTAATGCACGCACTCTCGAGAGTCTCAAGTTCACGTTGAAGCGTTTGGATGACTTGCAACTATTCGATTGAAGGCAGTGAGAAACAATTGCACATTGTTGCTCCAACGGTTCATACCGAATAAATATTGCATAATATTTGATTGCCCTCTAATTGAATACACTGTTATTTTATTATTTTGTAAATTAACAATTTAAGGCCCTAGAACAAATGTTGCACATTCTTAATGGCTTTCAGTATTGCATGACTGAATATCTTTTGAATCTTGTGACATCTTTCGAGCGCAACGCGACTGGGCTAAAGACAGCTATAACTGTGATTTGGCATTATGATATTCATAAGATAAAAGCTAGAAATGCAGCCATTACAGCCGTAAAAAAGATAACTAAAACCATAAAGCGTATAACAAAGTGTCGGCAGCAAATATTAGAGGCAGAAGGAAGCATTCGCAACCCCAAAAAGTAAATATAATCCAAATCAGATTTGTCCATGCCTGTCTCATGATTTAAAGTAAAGCGTCAGAGATTTTATGAACTAAAGGCACACAATTCGGCAATAACTACTTTTAAACCTAAAGATGATCACATTTTTATTATAAATACTACAGCCACAACATTTGTCAAGTCCAAGAATATTTCAGTTTTTTGCATATTTCCTCTGTTTGCCCAAAAAACAAAAAATAATCACATTTGAAATATACGACATATAGAAATAAATATACAATTTTCTAGACAAATTAAAGTGTCATTTGGGCTGCCTAATTATGACATAAATTGCTTTATTAAAATTTATAAAAATTTTTAATAATTGCAAAAACAAATTTTATAATTGCGAGAGATTAAAAGCTGATATGTTGCAAAATAAAAATATGAATGTAAAATGAAATTGTGGCAGCAAAAAAAAAAAAATTTAATTCTAAAAGTATTAAAAACAAAGATTAGCTGAGATGTTGCGCATTAATCAGTAAATCGTGAAACACAGAAATATAACAAAAGCAAAAGCTGAGAGCGCTCGAGGAACTACAGAGACGCGAGAGAAATACAAAGCTTCGATCTGATGAGTCTGGGCGATGCTCTCGCCTGAGAAACTAGTAGAAAATTAAATAGATAACGATGATTAAATAATCATAGACATAATCTGAAAAGTGGGTGGACCGTGATAAGATAATTTCCGAGTGTCGGACAGCCTGTCAAACAGTCAAGCTAGTCAACGAAACGCTATTGAAAGAGAGCAGAAGAAACTTGTGAAAATTATATTATTCATATAAAATCTGTAAAAGGTCGCGTGTTTGTTTATATTGAAAAAGTGGACAACTAGACGCTGTTGTCGCCTATTAAGTGAAATTATATGCATGTGTATGTAGTGGCACATTTATAAATATTATTAATTACGCTAATTTAAAGCCAACAACAATCTCAGCTTTGTGCGGCTGTGCATATAAAATGCCTGACGCTTCGTTCAAGCTTTTCAAACTACTTGAGATCACAACATGTGCAGCATTGTGTACGATCAGGAGCTACAAGCTTCGCCGCCCAAACACTTGGATGTGCCCTTCTTCACCGAGGTGCTGGAGACGGCACTGCGCACATCCCGTATTCAGCTGACTGGGATTCACTGCAGCATGGGCAGCAGCACCGGCGAGAACTACTGCAGTCAAATCTATCGTGTGAAATTGAGCTACAGGCAACAAAATGGCAAAGCTTCACAGAAGGATGAGCAAATGATGGTTATTGTGAAGAGCATACCGCGCATTGACTCTGTGGAGTTCCTTGAAGACTTGCAGGTGTACTTGAAGGAGAAGATCACTTACTATGAGCTGTTGCCACGCCTGGAACTGCTTACGCAATGCAAACGACGCTTTGGACCCAAGTGAGATAATAATATTGTCTAGCCGCAGCAATCAGATTTGTTATAAAGATCCGTTGTCAGACTCTATCAGTGCATGAAACAGCCGCAGAACACGCTGGTCTTTGAAGATCTTGGCCAACATGGCTATGTGATGGCCTCACGTGAAACGGGCCTAGATGAGACACATTGTCGTCTGGTTATGGAACGACTCGCCGAATTTCATGCCGCCTCAATGGTGCTAGCAACGCTGGTAAGTCGAATATAAAATAGGCCCGCTACAGATAATACTAAAAAGTGAGTCGCGACTTGTTGATAAGGAAGCAAAGACTTAGCAATTTAAGTAAATTTTAATTCTTTCTTACAATATAATTTAGTTTATGTTTTATTATGCCCACCCCGCTTTCATTCGTGTCTAAACAGCTTCCAAATTTTTAACTGAAGTCAGTTTAATAAAATACTACGCACTTTTTATATGCTGTTATTCTTGTTTAAACAGCTTTCAATTTATTTAAAAGAGTAGCTAAACTTTTGGCGTTATTTATCTTGAAATCCAATTAGGGCTATTCAACATCAAGCAGAAGAAAACCCAATAAAATCTTAGTCAACTTTTATACAAACGTCTTAATTTCTATCTATAAAAACCAAATAATATAAGTAGTAGCCCAATTTGAAAGTCAGTTTGCAGATATGTTAGGAAATAAGTAAAGTACTGATCTTGATAAGGTTCCTATGGCAGCTATATGATATAAAGTCCGGATTCACCGACTTATGCCAAACTTTTGGACTACAACTTTAAGAAAAAGGACGTAGTTTGCATTAGATAAGACAGACAGACAGACAGGCAGGCAGGTAATGATCAAGAATATATATACATGGTGTTCCAGAAGCGAATCCTTATAACACACAGAAGAATATAAACGTAGAATCCAAGTTTCACACCAAATTCTCTAGTTGGTTCTGATTGCACAACAAAATGTGTGTACATTTTTTTAAGGATCCCGACATTTTTGAAGCCTATGGGGATGGCATGTTGTCACCGGATGGCCTGGCCAAGGACGACGGCCTGCTGATGCGCTTCTTTGCCGGCAATGGACAACAGCTGCACAAGCTGGTCAACAGCTGGTCGGGCTACGAGCGGATTGCGGGCAAGATTGGCAAATACTTGGAGCAGCAGCGCGCGCATTTGGTGCGTGCCCAGGCGCCAGTGGATAAGGAGATCAAGGTGCTGAATCATGGTGATCTTTGGGTGAACAACATGCTGTTCAAATACAATGGAGCACAGCAGGTGCAGGATGTGATCTTTATAGACTTTCAGCTAAGCATTTGGGGCAGTCCCGGCATCGATCTGAACTACTTTTTCTACACCAGCCTCAGTTTGGATGTGCTGAAGCACAAGCGGCCGCAGCTGCTGAAAATCTATCACAATCGCCTGTCGGAGACGCTGCTCAATCTGGACCTGGGCGTGCCTGTGCCCAGCTACGAGCAGCTGCTGGCCGAGGTGCATCGTCGCGAGGGCTATGGATTTTTTGCCAATTACGGCATACTGCCCACCGTTAGCCAGGACAAGTCTGAAACGTCTGACAATAGCCTGGAGAACTTCACAGACGCCGATTTTACCAAGCAAAAAACCGAACAAATGTTTGCATCAACCCGTTTGGCAGAGACGCTGCGTTACACTTTGCCGCATTTCGAGCGAGCGGGTGTTTTTGATTAAATATTAACAGTAATTGGTGTGGCACTCACCTGGACACGTGTTTTAGCTTAGTTTACAGATATTGCACATATATTTACACATTAAAATAAAGTTTTTAAAGAATTACGCGCACTTTTCACTGACTTGTTGCTTTACTTTCGCATTAACCGTTGCAATGCGGCGTTGCCAGACTGTCCGAAATGTCTAAGCATGAGGAGCATTCTGTTAACTACGCAATGTTAACATTAATATTTTCTTTTAATTAACATGTATGTTTTATATATGGGAAACTGAATGGTGGAACCAAAAAAGTTCTTTTCGGTTGTATCCGACTACCAGATGCACTGTTACATAAACTCGGGCTTATATACAAACAGTTAACTTTACTTGCTAGCTAGCTCAAGCATGTGCAATGTTTTTACTTTTATTTATCGTTTATGTATAGAAAGTGAAATACAATTTTTTATTTTGTTGTACAATTGCACAAATTATTTCATTTGTTTTATGAAATCACCAATAAAAAGCACACAAACTAAATGAAAATGTGGTGTTAGAACATTTCAATTAATTGCATACATACAAAAACTACTTAAAATACAATTACAAACATCATTATCATAATTAACATCATCATCAAATTGATTTGCACAACAATAAAAAGGCATTTTATATATAAATACATTCATAGATATATATATATATATATATATATATATATATATTTATATAATCAATCAATTTAACACTAGAATTAGGCATAAACGTTACTTGAACGCCGTTTGTTGAACCGCAGCTGAAGTTCCCAAACCAATTTCATATATAATTAATTCATATAGCTTAATTAACTACAACGACTTTTCGCTTACGTTAACGTGTGGCTTTTAGTTGTTCTTTCTTGTTTTCATTGCTTTCATTGTTCCGCGACTGTGACTCATCTGGAGTGAGAGTGGGGCGAATGGTATTCGCGCCGCGATTAGCTCCACACATCGGCCGAGTAGCGTTTCTGGGCCTCCATCTTTTTCAGATACTGGACAGCATCCGCCTCACTCATGTTGCCCTTTGTGGACAGAATTTTCGTTAGAATATTTCTAACGTCCACGGCCATGTTCTTGGCATCGCTACAAGAAACAAAAGCGAGCATAAGAGATTGGAATGAGATGCAGTGGCATTTGAACTCACCCGCAGATGTAAAAGTGTCCCTTTTTTTCACCAATCACATCCCATATTAGATCCGCATCCTGTTCCAGCAAGTGCTGCACATAAATCTTCTTCGCCTGGTCGCGTGAGAAGGCCGTCTTCAGGGTGAGCGTGCCCTTTTTGGCCCACTCCTCGAGCTCCGCCTCGTAGATGTAGTCTTCGCTGCGCTTGCGGCAGCCAAAGTAAAGCACCGACTCGCCGACTGTTTTGCCCTCATCACGCAAATGCTGGCGCTCCTGGATGAAGCCACGGAAGGGCGCCAAGCCGGTGCCCGGACCCACCATAATGATGGGCGTCTCCGGCTTAGTGGGCAGTCGGAACTGTGATTTGCGTATGAACACCGGCACCTTGACCTCCTCGGCGCCATCCTTGGGCTGTTTGTGCTTTAGATATGTGGTGGCCACGCCCTTATTAACACGACCCGTGGGCGTTTTATATTCGACCAGCACAGCAGTTACATGCACATCAGTTGGATGTAGCTTGGCCGACGACGAAATGGAATAGTAACGCGGCTGTAGGCGTGGCAACAGCTCACACACATGATCTAGAGGCGGCTTACAGGACTTGATATCTTCCAGTATGTGCACCACATTGCGACAGGCATCCTGTATCCAGCTCTGGTACTTCTCCTTGCCCTCCGGCGTCAGGGAGGCCATGCTGCGCAGCATTTGCTTTTCGGACTCGTCGGTGCAGTACTCGGCCAGCTCCTTGAGTATGTGTGTGCGCGGAATAGCAGTTATTTCCAAATAGTGCGTCAGCGCAGTGCGATAGGTGGTGGGGCAGGGGAATGGATGCTTCTTGCTGCTGTCCGTATCGGTGTTGATCAACGAGAACACCGTATCCAAGTCAGCCTTGCACAACTGACCGAGTTTCTCTACGAGCGACTTGTCATTGATGGGATACATGGCCACATGATCGCCGGCATCGTAGCGCATCTTGGAGCCCTCAATATTAAGCTCGATGTGCATGCACGAGCGACCGCCGCCCTTGTGCAGCTCACGATTGACGCGTATGGGAGCCAGGAATGGATTCTTAGCATCAAACGGTGGCCGCTGATTTTGCATGGAATGCAGACGCGCAATTTCGCCGCTGTAAATGCGATCCGGCTGCACATCGGGCTGTTCGAGCAAACGATACTGGCGTATCAGCACCTCCTCACCGCTGCCCTCAATGCCAAAGTGATCACAGACGGCGGGCCAGAAGCGATCCTTCCACGTGATGAAGTCATCCTCAATGCTAGCAAAGTAATTGAGACGTAAGATTGAAATAACCTCTAGACCTTATGAAAGACTCACTTGGCATCGTCATCGCCCAGACCCAGCTCGAAGACGCGGTTGGCGCCAAGCTCCTCTAGACGCTTGTCAACATAGATAGCCACTTTGTTGTAGTGCTCGTAGGTTTTGTTGCCTAGGCCAAAGACCTGTTGAGAATAGAAGCAATACGAATTGTTTCAGTCGTAATTAACCACATAATGCTCAATTACCCCGTGTTGGGTTTGTCTGTCTACGCGTGTTGTTGCCTTATTATATAAATTATTTAATAGCCAGATCAAAGTGCGCCCGTTCCACTGACAGCGACGCGTGCCAAGGGCAACAGCGCTGCCGGCGCCGGCGAGCGTGTTTAACATTATTTAGCTCCCGCCCAGTTATGTGTTCCGCAGCAGCCGCAATCGCATATATTTCACATGGCAATAGTTTTCATTCAGCGAAAACGAATTATTGTAATTATTTTGCATCACAAATCGTAAACAAAATTGCGCAACAGTTGTGCGTGCGACTCCACGTTTTACTAACAGCTGTTACGTGACAGTGTGACCAACTAACATCACAGACCGAAACTGCTACGCACTTAACAGGGTGGCCAGCGCAAGCTAAATAAGACTTAACAGGAAACTGTTGTGACGTCACAAGCGTCAATTAAAATATTCAATTTCTTAAATTTAAATTAATTCTTTAAATTCATGATGTTCTGCCAATTAAATACGTGTCAAGAAAGTTATATGCACAGTAGTATCGACTTAAGTAAAATACATATTTTTTAATTGAGTCTCTCCACTCTCTAAAATATCAATTATGGTTGACATATTTCACTTCCCGCAACGTAAGCAACAAATGAATTTCGCTAACAATAATAATATGAAAATCTAATGTATATACAAATAAACAGAGTTCCGCTTATTACACAGCTCGTACAAGAGTATAGTAAATAGATAAGTTAAGCTATCTGCATATGCCAATGCTTGATAAGAATAACAATTTGGACGGCCATGAGATTCATGTAATCGGCGATTAGATATGGACTGCGAGGCGCAGACAGACGCGCCTTATCAGAACAATTAAGCGTGCTGTGATAATGCACTTACCGCATAGTTCAGGCCCGTTAGGTCAACGTCGCCATTGGTGATCCATTCGTAGAACTCCATGGCGTTATCGGTGGGATCGCCCTCGCCGTAGGTGGCCAAACAAAAGACGGCCAATGAGTTCTCGATATCCTTGAGCTGCAGCAGTTCCTCCATATCGCATTCCTCGGGATCGGCCACCATGCCCTTGAGCCGATACCTGATGCCTTCTTTGGCCAAACGTCCGGCGAATTCCTCGCCCGTGCCCGTCTGCGAGCCATAAAAGACGACCAGACTGCGACCGGAGGTCTTCAGTTTCTTGATAAACGAATTATCCGTCGCCGTGGTCGTGCTCACTGTGGTGGGCCTGCGGATGAAAGAGATTAGAAAATCATTTGCAATCAACATAATTTGGTGGGTACTCACTGTATGGAGTAGCTGCGTGCGGGCTCCTCCTCCTTCTTGCGGCTGCGCAAAAAGTAAAAGGCCGCGCCGCCGATCAGCACCGCCAGCAGCGCGATATCCAGCAGGCCGAGGAATGGCTCATCGCCGCCGGCAGCGACAGCGGCAGCGGCAGCAGCTGCTACTCCATCAATTGGTGGCTGCTCACTGGCCATGGTTTAAAGTCTGACTGGAAGTAGAGGGGTAAATGTTAGTTTCAGTTTTGCATACACTTTACACGAGCACGAGCAGCTTATGGGGCCGGCGGGTTAGCTGTAGCGGGGCAAACGGAGGAGTCTACAAAATTTTGCATATCGCACTTTGAGCACGCACCTAATGTATGCCACGTATGCCACACACACATCACACACAGACACACTCACACACACGCACAGCAAGCAGACAAATTAGAATAGAACTCTCTAATGCGAGTACAGTTTGAAACTATTTTGCATGCGAGTGAGGCGCCTAACGGCAAACGCGCTTCCGCACTTGTTCTAACGGTAAACGTGCGCTTACGTATTTGAGACTCTCTCGCTCTAACGCACGCGCGCTCGTTGACATTGACACTATAAAATGCGCTTTAAATTGTTATTGCCCGGTCTATCTATCTATCTATCTGAGACACACGCTTACTTACATACGCTAATTAATAATTTCAATTAATTGCGAAACGAGTTAACGGTTAACTCAATGCGCATTGCCCGCGGCTCACCTTGGTCTGTTCGTTTTAACAGCGCTCTGTTAACTAACAGTTGTACCCATTGTTGGCAACAGTTTTTATGCGAAAACGCATCGCTGCTTATCAAAAAAGGCATTTGCGATTATTTGCTGCACAGCAACAATAAATGAGGTTCACTTTAAAAATACGTGAGAGATTAGAGCGCGTTTTCATTTGAAATGACGAAAATATCAATATACTTTCGGCAACCCGATCTTGAGCGTAAACAAAAGAATGTTACTTGAATTCTATTTCAACAAGTCATGTTATATTTACGTTTTTGTTTACATTGTGTTTACCCACACATGCACATGCACATGCCCATACACATACAGCATGACGGCATTCATTACGTCACAATATTTTGCGACGATATGTACCTGACGAACATATCTACATACATATATGTCGGTTTTGTACACACAGATACTGAATGTGGTCTGTCGCTCGGCTACGGAGCTCAATCACCTTAGATTTGTGCCTTTTCTATTTGTACAAGCTAATTTAAATTTGACATGCGCATGGCTATTTTTAACAACCAGTTAAGTAGTATTTAGAGTAGCTTGTTGATAAAAGCCTGTAGTAAATTGCAATATAATTAAATTAAATTGCCCATTTTTAATAACTTCATATCAAATAAGGAAACTCAAATGGAAATGATATTAACTATATATAGCATATATTAATTATATAATGATAGCTCGAAAATTGAAGCTTTTGTAGCCTTGTAGGAAGTAGAATGCATTTGTCGAAGTGCTCTAGATTCTTTGAATTATTTAAAAATTCGTTCTATTTTTTTGAGCTTTATTGAATATATTTGAATTTTGCTTGTATAGCTTATGAAATAAATCTGCAGTGTACAAATCCGAACGTAATAATTCGAATAGGTATAAATATAAAAGTAATATTATTATAATGTGAAACAATTTTGAGAAAATTCAAAAAATGTATTTCAATTAAAGTTTAATGTTTTTTTTTTAATTCAATTTTTTGGCTTTGTTAAAACCCGCATTATTACTTATCAGCTGCTCAGTTTGTATCTGAAACGTTGATCTCTGCCCCAGACATTTTTTGAGTAAAATATATATGAAAAAAAAAAAAACAAAACAAAAACAAAACAGAAAAAGGGAACAGTCAATCATAAAAAACACGTTGAGGTTGCACCTTGAATTTTGAGCAGGTTTTTTAATGTCTAATGTGTTTCGACTACGTGCGTTTGTTTTGTATTTTTGCATAGAAAATACTCGTGCAATATTTAGTTCTTGTTGCTGTGGTCAGCAGAAGGCAAAAAAATAAATATTAAACATTTGCCAGAGTCGACAACGACGCGTATGCAAATCAAAATCAGCCGTAATGCCGCCTCATCCACCAGCTGCCATTAGGAAAGGTGCTCAATGGTCAATTGAGTGAGGTGCAAATAAAACAAATGCGATCACAGACGACGACTTCGACAAGTGGCAAAAGCGGAAAATCTGCTCAACTTTTGTAGGTCAGAACTGGCAGGGTATTTGACGCCGTCGTGCTCGGAATTTGGACTAACTAAATAGTTAAACGCAGGTGGAAAGCCTTTAAGCTAATGCGTCAAATTTAAATGAAATTTAACATCTGAGAAGCTTAAAAACTGAATAAAGTAACTTTTATGCCCTTGTAGAGGGTATTATAACTTTTTCAGGAAATGTGTAACGCATAAAAGAACTTAAGAGAAATCAGAACTTAAATAATCAAGATATCTTGACCAAATTCGAAATTTACACGTTCTACTGTGCCCCTTACATATATGCAAAATCTTATCAACATCGCACTACTATAACATATAGCTGCCATAGGAATGATCGGTCGAAAATGCTCGATCCTCAGCTATATGCAAAATCTTATTAGCATGGAAAAACTATGACATATAAAAACTATAGGAAAGATCGGTGGAATGCGCTGCTCACTTATCTGCAAATGGGAATTTTCTACAAGGGTATTAAATCGTCGGCGTGCCGAAAATATGTTTACTCTCGCGTCAGCTTTGTGCCTCGTATTTTGTATCTAACTTAAGTCCCATTTAAAATCATATCTCATGAATACATGAATTACTTTTGTACCTGAGATCATATTGTTCCAAGCACAATAAAGTTTTAATGCACAATAAAATTGGACTAATACTACACAAACACAGAAAATTTAAGTGAACAGCGCGATTAGATTGGTGCAGAAAAAAAAGCAGCCAGCCAACGATAGGACAAAGGAAATATATTTAAAAAATATGAATAATAGAAATAATAGTTATTTTTTTAAATAACAAAATAAAAGAAATGGATCTGCGGCAGATGCAAGATTAAAACTCAGACTCACCACTGAGAGGAATACATATATAAAAACCTTTGACACGTTCAATTTATAAACTTTCTGATAATTTTGCTCAATATGACAGCTAATTCGGGTGTACTTCCAAACACATTCAGATAGGTTTCTATCATCGTTACATACTTTCAGTCAAAATAAAAACCTTGCAAATCACAACAAATATTTGTGTGTGTGGCATATTTGGAGTCCATGGGCGAGGGTTGCCCCTAGACTTCTAGAACAGATTTCGCTAGTTAGTCGAAGCGATAAACAGAGCGCTTAGATAGCGTGAATGTGCCAAGTTAGTCGGTCAACCAAATAGTAAGCATGAATGAGCAAAATTTAGTGTTTGCTTGTGTGTGTGCGTGTGTGTTTGAGTGTCTGTTATCGCTGTGAAAAGTCGTTGGCATTTTAAAACTGGGCAAACTCAAGGGTTTCGCTGCGTGCGCTCGAGTTTAGCGTAGATCAATAAATTAAGGGGAAGCCTAGTTTAAAGACAACCTTGCCAAAAAAACCACCCAATCGCTTTTATTTGGTTCAATGTCAAAGGCAAATATTTTTTTTACTACCTTTTTTTATTATTATTATTATTTTGCTTTGGTCAATGACGCGAAACGTGCAAAGTCCAAGCGTATACAACAAAATTTGTATAAAAACTCAAAAAAGTCAAGAAACTTTTGAATATTCAATGATTTTTTTTCAAGATTCGTTTTTTAATATCTCCAATTGGGATTTTTTTAAATAAACTAAATCTTTGCGAAACCTAGTCAATTGAACAGTTATTACGGTATTGAAAGTCAGCTGTAGCAGCTCATAAGAAAAAAACAGCTGAGCAGCACAACAACAAAGCGACTAACGGAGTTTAGCTCAATCAAGCAACAGAGAGTTGCCAGATTGCATCAGAAAGAAAAAAAAAACCAAACGATTATCAATCCAGTAGTCTGCTTTTTGGAAGGCGCGCCTAAACTCATTTCGAAATAAGAGAACATTTATTGAATTAATTTGCTGATAGCGCTGCTAGGCAAGGCGATGGTAGTGCGAGCGAGACGAACAAATCAAATGTAACCTCAAATTTAGCGAGCATGCAACCTGTTTAATAAGACCCATAAAGGAAAAACGAAGCCAGACTCAAAAGAAATAGCAGCAACAGCAACAGGTAATGAACTTTACACTACGCCAGTAACAGTAGCTTGTCTCGCTCGCACACACGTAGGCAGGCACGCAGCCCGTGTGTACATACAAATATGCACACACACACACACACACACACACGCGCGCCTGTTATGCATGCGTGTGTATGTTTCATATGTATTGATCTCTCTTGTGTTGTTGCTGTAACCTTGACCATCAAATGCCGCATACGAAAACGAAACGATCAATTGGTTTAAAATATTAAATAAAAATGTGTGTGTATGTATCTGAAATGCGTAGAACTTACACTTTGTGCGTTGTTAATTTGAATGTGGCTGCCCGTTCAGTCGTTTGTGCAGATTTACAGATTTTTTACTGTTGATTTCTACTTTTTTATTTCGAGTTTCCTCTTCGTTAATTTTTTTTATTTTTTTTGTACACGTTTTGCGTTGACGTTGCGCGAGCGCTTAATTTGTTTTATTTAGTTAAAGTGGAAGCCACGACGACGCGGACGACGACGACGACGACGACTACAGCGACTGCAGCAGCGGCAGTAACAACAACAACAACGGCGAAGCGCACCTATACATACACATGCACATATGTATGCATGTAATTGACTATATGTGTGCGTATTTGGCTAATCCCTGTGTAACGCGCCTACGTGTGTTCGACCAGCTGTCGCTCGTAATGAAGGCCCGTATCGGTGTGTGGTTAAAGTTAAACTGATTGTAATGAAATTAATTGATGAATAGTTGGTGCATATTTCGGTGCAGTAATAGACAAAAATCCACGTCCGATCGGCAGCCTGAACAAAGCGATACTGTTGTTATTGTTACTCAAGTGGTTCTGCTGGCGTTCATCGCTGGACAATCGTTCAGTGAGCACACTTAACGAAACTTACTCAGTTAAGCTGAGTATGCATACTATGCGTAAGAGAACGAGGAAAACGCTGACGCTTGTGGAGTAGCCTTTCTGTTAAAGTAAAGTTAAGGCAACAGGTGTACTGTTAACATATTCAATAAAACGGCTATTAAATGAAATTATTCATAAATGTCAGTGAATAATATTAGCATATATATGCTGAATACAATAAATCCAATTAGAACAATGGTGCATCTTTATTGATTTTCTTACACTTTATTCACGGTTAACACGGAGAATACTCACGCAAACTTAACAGCTAGCTGTTAAAAGGGGATGTATCGCACATCTCTAACTGCAAGCAATTGTACTCACTTGCATATTCGATACCACTACCAAACTACTCTTTCGTTTTAGTTTTTCTGTTAACTCTTTTTTTATTTATTTTTTTGCAACGACTTTAAATAACTTTTAATTATTTAATTTTAATGCTTAACGTGTACACAACTGTGTTCGATTCAAAGTGCCTTACAAGCTGTACACAAACAGCTTGAAAAAATCAACAACCAACTAAATCCAATTGTGTAATTTACATGCAAATGTCGTTGGTACCTGCTGGCCAACAACAGCAACACCTCAGCCAAAGCCCACAGCAGCAGCAGCAGCAGCAGCGTGTCTTGCGTATAGTTCAAAACACACAACGGCACGGAAATGCCTTTGAAATTCTTTAAAAAATGTCGACAATATAATGTGACGTCCAAAAATTTATTTGTTATAAATGTGCATCATTTGCTAGGTGAGTGTGTGTGTGTGTGTGCGTATGTGGGGGCGTATCAGCAACAACAACAGCAACAAGAACAAGGGAAAGAAGAAGACTATCAATAACAACGGCACCCCTCACAAGCGTACAAGTTTACAATTGCACGAGTCTATGAGTCGCCGTTAACAGCAAGAAGCAACAAGAAACGCAGCTGCCGTCAGGCTTTTTACACTTGTTGATTTATTTACTCATTTTCGCGTTTTTAATTGGAAACACATAATTGTGTGTGTTATTTTTATAAGGCCAACAACGACAGATAAGCCGTGCGTTTATCTTGGCAACAGCAACGGCGGCGTCGACGACGACGGCTTTCGTTATGACCAGTTTTTTGGAATTCGCTTTTTGTCAAAACAAATCAACGATAGCAACAACAAATACGGCATTATTTATTTTTTTTTCTATTTGACTTGTTGCGCCACTGTTAGGCAGTTAACAGGCGCCGCCTGTTAACAGTTGGCAGCTACACATTTGCCTTGTGCTAAAATGACATGTGCTTAAAGTGACAACTTGAGTATAAGTTTAATTATAATAAATCTCTGTTTATGGCGAAGACTGTGTCAGCAATTGATTTATATATATTGATTAATCAGTTGCATCGCCCACTTTCAGCAAGTGTCATGTTGTCAACAGGCGCGCACTGTTAACTAACAGTGTGCGCGCTGTAAACAAAAAAGATACCCCAACGATTTCCGCTGGGGCTCAATAAAAACGTATAGGGCAATCCAAAAAACAAAAAAACAAAAGAAAAAACGATTAGACAACAAAAAATATCTGTGTGTACATTAGCATATTTGCGCGTGCTGTGTTGCCAAGCGTTGTTGTTGCCGCCGTTATGGTTTCGGTGCTTATCTGCGCACGTTTTATCCATTATATAGTTATGTATGTGTGTCTCTTACTTGGCAGATACCTCGAGCACCGTCGACTGCACCATCAGCTCGGAGAGCAAGGGCCAGGAGTGCCTGGACAATGTGTGCCAACGTCTGTACATCCAGCAGCCGGAATTCTTTGGCCTGCGCTACTTGGTCAAGGACAAGGAGGACGAATACAAATGGCTGGACCTGGAGCGTTCGCTCAGTCGCCAGCTGGTCAAATATGGAGCGGACAACAAGATGTATTTGCGTGTGCGCCATTATGTGACAACGGGTGTACGGCATCTGAACGACGAGGCGACACGCTTCTATTACTTCCTCCAGCTGAAGAGCGACATCTACGAGGGGCGCATCGCCTGCGACATACGCACGGCCATCCTGCTGGCGCTCTATTGCCGCCAGGCGGAATATGATAGCTATCAGGGCGACAAACAGTCCAAGGACTATCTGAAGAAATCGCTGGTGCTGCCGCGCAATATGCAGGGCCTGGCCAACGACGACAGCATGCTGGACGGCCTGATCATGGAGGTGCTGCAGCAGCATGCGGGCCTGGCGCATCTGAATCAGAGCCAGGCGGAGGAGATGTACATACAATGTTGCCAGCAGCTGGATGGCTATGGCGAGGAGCGCTTTCCGGCCAAGGATACGCTGGGCAATGATCTGCTGCTCGGCTTGGCCATCAATGGCATGGTTGTGAATGCGGACAACGGCAGGCAGTATTTCCCCTGGAAGGAGTTCCACACGGTGACCATTGACAAGCGCACCATCAAAATCGAGCAGAACAAGCTCGAAGGCGATGGCAGCATTGTGGGTAGCTTCATCTTCAGCGAGGCGGACATTGCACGCTACTTCTGGAAGCTGTGCATCATGCAGCACAAGTTCTTCAAGCGCTACATAGACACGGATACGCCCTCCAGCTTGGGCAGCAGCGTTGGCGCCGACATGGAGAGCAGCAATGGGCACACACTGGGTGGCGATAGTGTGGGCTATGTGGAGTACGATTACGTGGCGGCCGCGGAGCAGCAACAGTTGCAGCAGCAGCAGCAACAATTGCAACAACAACAACAGCAGCAGCAGCAACAGTTGCAGCAGCAGCAGCAACAACAACAACAGCAGCAACAGCAGCTACTCTCGTCCAATATTTCACTGGCCGCCAGTCACAGCCAGCTGCTGGGCCAGAGCAGCAGCTGTTTGGATTTGAGCAACAACAATTTGCACAGCAGCAACAGCATGTTGCATCACAACAACAACAACGGCAACGGCAGCAACAACAACAACAGCAGCAGCACAGACACACACGAACGGGAACGCCTCAAGGCCATGCTGCCCACCTATCGACCCGCACCGGACTACGAGACGGCCGTACAGCTCAAGTATCGCACGCCCTCCGCCGATCTGCACAATGTGGCCCTGGCGCTGGCGACGCCCGGCAATGCGGCCGCCTATTATGCGGGCTCCCAGCCCGATGTCCACAATCCGGCCGTCTATAGCGAGAGCCTGCTGTTTGGACATCATTTGACGGCGGCGCATCGCTATCCGGATGTGGCACAGCCGGCGGCTGCATTGCACGCACATCATCATCATCTCAATTTCTATCAGACACAGCAACAGCAGCAGCTGCAGCAGCCGGCTGCCTATTTGGAGCTGTCGCAGCGCATGCACATGATGCGGCACAAGGCGCCGCCGCCGTATCCGGTGAATCGGCTGAGCTCTTCGTCTACGCCGGATTTGGCTGTGGCCACGCCGCGTTCGCTGCAGGGCTATCGCAATTATGTGTCCGGCTCATCGCCCGATCTGGTGTCCAATCGCAATCTGCTCAACGGCGGCCAGTTTGTCGCCTTGGCTGGCGCTGCCGGCGGTGTCCATGGCGCCGGCGGTGGCGGTAATATGCCCACATCCTCGGGCGCCACAATGCTGCATCAGTATCCGTACATTGGCCACATGGGCCACTCGCAACCGTATCTGCCGCCACATGGCACCTTCGAGAACCTCAACATGATCGAGGAGCAGCCGTCCATTATGTCCCAGCTGCGTCAGTCGGCGATGAGTCAGGCCGCCGCCGCAGCAGCAGCTGTCCAGAGGTAATTCGAAACCATTTCCCCATTCAATTCAATTAATTTTCGGCCATACCTCTTGCAGCTCACCCACGCTGCCGCCCAGCGGCTATCGCAGCTCGGCGCCACCGCCGGCGAGCAGTCCACAGCCGGCGGCTACGACGCCGACGCCTTTGCAGCGCAGCGCCATGAACGGCTCCATTGAGCCCATCTATGAGAATGTGCCGCTGCCGCAGCGTGCCAGCGGTGGCAGCGGCGGCGGCAGCAATGCCAATGCGGATGCCATGCGGCAACGCGCCTCCTCCATACAATCTGCGCCGCCGGGCGTGGCGCCCGTACCCGCTGCACGGCATGCCAACTCCAATAAGAAGAACAACAGCAACAACAATGTGGTTACGCTGACTGTCAATGCTCAGGCGGACGATGAGATTACCAGAAATATTAAGAAATACGGCGCCGATCGTGCGGCCAGCACGGAGCTGCAGTTCCTGGAGCCACAGGCACCGCAGCGTGCGGCACGCGCCGCCAGCGCAGCGCCCGCAATTGGTGCCACGGCGCCGCCACGTCAGCATCGCTCGTCGGCCAGCCTGAACAAGTCCACGGTGGATGTGATATCGCCGGCGGGCGACTCGTTGTTGCATCAGCAATTCAGTGCCATGAATCTGTCAGCCAATACATCTGCGTCCACGTCTTCCATGTTCAACTCCACGCTGGATACCACCGGCTCCTCGTCGGCCAGCAAAGATGTGAAGCGTCGCCGGCGCTGGAACATTCTGTCGCGCAGCAAAACGCCCGATAAACAAAAGTCTGCCACGCTCGGCAGAGAGAAGGCCAGCACAGCCGCCCAACATGCCAAGCTGGCAACGAAAATGAAGCTGGCCCAGGACGATCTCAATCTGCCGCATCGTTGGTCAACGGGCGTTAGCAAGCCGCAGCCCATATCGGGGCAGTATTCAAAGGATAAATTGGTAAATGTAGCGATAAGGATCCTTATGTTGTGAAAATTAATATGTCATTTGCATTGATCTTGCAGTGCCAGATATTAAACGATAAACTGCAGGATGCACAGCTCTTTATGGAGTTCGAGCGCATACCGAAGAGACGTGAGCATGCGCAATACGACTGTGCGCTGCTGGAGGAGAACGAACTTAAGAATCATGATCCCAATTTTCTGCCATATGATGATAACCGCGTGCGTCTGACGCCATCAATGGACAATCGCCATGGCTATGTGAATGCCTCATATATATCGGTGTGTTTTTTTCAATTTGCTTAATGAGATCGTAACCATGACCCAGGTTTTATATTTGTAGGCCACCGTCGGCACGAAGCAGCGATTTTATATTGTAGCCCAATCACCGCAGGAATCGCAAACGATGCGCATCTTCTGGCAGTGCGTGTGGGAGGCGGATGTTTATCTGGTGGTGCAGCTGACGGAGGATATCAGCTACATACCGCTCAGCAGTCAGGAAGGCATGGAGTTTGGACATGTAAGTAGCCCAGCAAATGCAGCAGCTGGCAATAACTAACCAGGTTGATATTTGCTTGCAGTTCCAGGTGTATCAGGAATTCTCACAAACCACAGATCGCTGCACCACCAGCAAATTGCGTTTGTATCATGCACCATCGCGTCGCTATCGATCCGTGTGGCATCTGCAATACGCTGACTGGGCGGAGCAGAATTGTCCACGTGATGTCAATCACTTTCTCGACTTTCTTGAGGAACTCAATTCGGTTAGATTGGCATCCACACACGAAGTGCCACCGGGACACAACACAAATCCGCCGGTGCTCATACACTGCCTGGAAGGTGGCGGACGTTCGGGTGTTACACTGACAGCTGATCTATTGCTCTATACGCTGGATCACAACGAGGTGAGCTTCAAATATAGTTGAGAAATAAATGGTAGAGAGTAACTTATGTTTCATTTCGTGCAGGACTTGGACATACCGCGCGTCATTGGACAGCTGCGACATCAGCGGGACAGCATTATACCATCGCTAGCGCAATATAAGTTTATATATAATCTGCTCATTACCTATCTGAAGCGCACGCGGTTAATCTAAACTGAATCACTTGCTCCAATAGTATTTCTCATTTAAGTCTAATCTTATGAATAGCGAGAGAGAAAAGAAAACGAACAACTTTTGGGTAACCACAAAGACTTGGTTTCATATTCATTTCATGTAACAATAAGTAACACGATTTTTCCAATATGTGGCAGCTATAAACCACCATACTATGATCATTTTGTCAAATTACTTTGTGATCCTAAATTTGTATGCTTAAGATTCAGAATTTGTTACCAAAATTTAAGCGCTCCACCCAATGCAAAACAAATTTTGTATTAATCATAGTGCTTAGGTTTAAAGCCAAATTATTTATACATTCTTTTTAATGAACCAATTGATATGCATAACGCAACGCAAAGCAATAAAAAAATTATACAATTTCAATCAAAAATTCGGCGTTTTCTTTTTAGCTTTTAAATACTGTATGTATTTTTGTTGTGTTTCCAAAGTAATTTTTTTTTAATATATTATACATATATATGACATATATATAATACACATGCAATTTGAAGCTTAAATGAATTACATAAAGTATTTAATTAAAATAATTTGTAAATATTTTTATTTAGTAGCAAGTTAATATTACATTTTAATTTATTGCGCATTTATTTTTTTTGTTTCGGGTTTCTTTAGGCTTTTGCTCTTTTCCAAAGCTGGAAATTATCAAATGATAAATTTGCTAACGTGATTTGAAAAGATTATAAAAAAATTAAATATTAAATAAAACTGAAAGGTTAGCCAAGTAAAAATATCAGAAGCAATTCTCATATTCATATCTTTAATCTATTAGATTCATTGGAATTAAAGAAAATTGTCGTTTTGTGCTATTTGAATCACTTTTAGATATTCCCGACTTTAGAAAAGAGCATTCAAATTCGCGTTTAAGCGCAGTAACATTTAATGAGATTTTTACTTTAATTTAAATTGAATTCGAGCGAATAAGCACAAACATTTTGTTTCTTTACATTTAATTTTCTTTTAAGCCATTAAAAGCAAAATATCTTAACTTAAACATAAAAGAGCACAAGTATACATTAAACATTTAGAGCTTTGATTTGTTTTTTCTTTTCTTCTCTTTTTGTTTTGCTTGAATTTCTAGAAGCGAAACTTAAATTGATGCTGCACAAAAATTAAGCTAGTTGGGCTGCACTTTGTTCTGGTTTGTATACATATATATATATATATTTATATATAAATATATATGTAGAGATTTCTTGTATATAGTCGTATGTATATATATTCATATTATGTATATGTATTTATGTATATAACAGGCAATCGCATACATATGTATATACACACACAAAAATATTGGAGTCCTTAATGTGCGAGAAGAATATGTTTACAAAAAAAATTATCCATATTATTATTACATGTATATAATATTATGTTGTTGTTCAAGTCTCAGGTTTTTGTTTACTTCTTCTTGTTTCTGGTTGGTTTCGATTTGCTTGTACTTTCATATTTCTTGTCTAGGTTTGTCTTTTCTTGTTCTTGGGTTGTTTTTTTTTTGTTTTTGTTTTTGTTTTCACATAAGTTGCATTTGTCTTTTATGTGTAGAGTAAATAATAGTAAATACAACGCTTGAAAAATATTCGAAAAAATCTCTCGGCTTACAAACTAAATATTTGGAATCGGAGCGAAGGTTTTATCATTACTTTGCATATGTATACGTATGTGTATGTATAGATAAAACTAACTTGTATATATGTATATATATATATAGAGCTAAGGTATACATAAATGGAATACAATAGATTGAGTCGGCCGCGTCTCTTTCTTTACATTATTATCATTATTATTATTATTATTAATATTGTTATTATTACTGTTGTGCTGGGCAAATTTATCATTATTTAGTTTTTTTTTTATGCCGACTGAAAGTCTTCAAAAGAGTTTTTTGATTGCAAATGTTTTTGATTAGGTCTGCTGGTTTGGTCTGCCTGCAGACGTGTTTCTTTTGATGCATGATGAGAAGGCAACAACTTGTGGATGATTCCTTATTCTTTTGTTTTTTTTTTTTTTGTTTTGTTTTTTGAGTAAGCTTTTGAGGAAAATGTTTACAAAGAATTGTGCTAAATTAAAATTAATCGTAAGCCACTTAAAACATAAAGCATAACTAAACTTTAGGCGTCTTATCTAAGAATACGTGACAGTTGGGTATTCGAACGTTAACGGATAGAAATTATAAATGGAATACGCACATGTGCACATTGTGTGTGCGTTTTTTGTTTCGGGGGGGCAACAGCTCATCATTGGGTGTGCCACAATTGTATATAGATGCGTGTGTATGTGTGAGCTTGTGTTTCTTGCTGGTGACATGGAAACCACAACCATTAACAAATTTTGGCGTATATATATTTATATATGCTGTAAGACAGAGAGTACAATTAGTAAGTATTTGCGCATTTGGGCTTGAATTGTTATTGTACTCACAACTAATTAAATTAACATTTAGTAGTTAAAACAGCACAGTTTGATTCTTATTGATTCATGGGTGGCATGGGGCATATGGTACACTTGGTGCTATCCATAAAATTTGGCGGACCACCTGCAGAAGAACAATATTAAATGATGAATTATTTTGGTGAATTGCTTGATCAACTTTAAATGTTATAACTGGACAGTATTATATTACTTATTTTATATATATATATCTGATCTAATGTAGTTGCTAAATGAGCCCAAGCTTATGTTTTTATCCTGCCTATACAATTGTCTATTCATTTCCTCACAAATTCTGATAAATTATCAAAATTGTTAAATATCAATATTTTCTTGTAGGCCAACAATTGAGTGAGTACATAAATGACATTCGTTTTTAACTGATATACTTATAATAATAACAATGTCAAAGTATTCTCACTAAAGAGATGGGGCGACATATAGATAGACGTATGGCACGTCCTTCACCCAGGCCTTCTCTATATATATGCTATTGAATCGTATACTAAATCTCATGCCCCAGTTGCTCTTGCGTTGCATTCGCCGCTGCTTTGGTGGTCAGCGTTTCCAGTCTCTGCTCTGCTCTGCTCGCCTCGACTTACCATGCATGTGGTTCAGATGTCTGCTTGTGGCATTGCTATGATGATGATTGTATAGGCTGCTGGTGTAGACCGGTGGCGGTGGTGGCGGCATGGCCAATTGTTGTTGTATTTGCTGCAGTTGCTGGTGACTGCGCATATGCAAATAGGGCGCTGGCGGTGCAGGAAGCTGTGGTGGCTGTATGCAAGCAGCTGTTGGTGGCGGTGGTGGTGCTAATTGTTGTTGTTGTTGTTGTTGTTGTTGCTGTAGTGTTGGTGGTGGTGGTGTGGGTGTGCTGGGTGGTGTGCTGGTGCTCTGGCAAGGACTATTCAAGTTCCGCGTGACCGCATTATTTGAAATTTGCTGCAAGAGGCGGCAATCAGCAGCCGTGTAAACGGGTGGCGACGGTTCATTGTGTGCTATTTGTTGTTGCTGCTGTTGTTGTTGTTGTTGTTGTTGCTGCTGTTGGTATGTCAAGTGGTGTTGTTGATGGTGCGGCTGCTGCTGCTGGGCGTAGGAGCCATGCCCGCTGTCACACGATGAAACTGAACCTGTTGGGTGTTTGTTTGTGGCGATGAGAGTAGAGTAAAAGTAGCTAAAAGTGTGCCACAGTCTGTGTGTGGTATGTGTGGGTGTATTTTTGCGTGTGTGTGTGTGTGTATAAAGCAATGTGAGAGACCAACAACCAAATGCCGAAGCAGCGATAACCAACCACCAATATATATATATATATATAAAAAAAAGAATCGGCCAAATTGCAAGCAAGGAGCGGGGTATACTTAGGCGCAACTAACGATTTTTAGCTAGAGGCTTACTAAAATTAAGCTACAATTAAGCACTATTATTAACTATGAGCTAGAATGGAACCTAGGTTTTAGTAGGCAGCGCTAAGCGTTTAGTTTATGACATGGGCGACTTTACATCAAAGAGCTTCACTCGTTTCACTTACCGGAAGTCACGGATTTGCGCAGCGGCAGGTCACGAAATGTCGTCACACTGCTGCTCTCCAGCGATAGATCCACGGAGGGCAAAGGCGGCGGCGGGGCAGGCGTATCCGAATGGGAACGCTCGTGTATCGCACGTGTCGGCAGTATGTTGCCTGAAAAACAAAATAGAAGCAAATTAATAGATTGATTAATGATGCACGAACTGTCTCACAGATGTGGAAAAGCGGGCACACGAGATAGATTTAATTGCACGAACTATTTAAAGTTGTTTTTGCTTTCCACTAAAACATAACTTAATGGATTCCTATTATTTCTGAGCCTAACTTCATGCTAATGAGCGTGATTTTTGGTTTAAATACCCAGAGCCTATTTTATTATATTTTCCTTTTAAAAGCACCAGCCGGTTGTTTTTCCTAAGAACTCTCTGTATATGCATTACGGATTTTCTATTTTTTAATCTGCCTGCACTTTTCCGTAACGCTAATCCACCAGGCCATGGATTAGGCAATTGATATTTGTCTTATGCTTACCTCCAGATGCCAAGCGTCGATGGGCACACGGACTGGGACTGGGCGTACACTGCGCATTGGCCACGCCCGCTGAGACAGCAGCGGCTGCAACCACACCTCCTCCACTGACAGCTGGCGTGCTGAAGCCATGCGCTGCATGCAAATGATGCAGCGGCGGGATGACGCCAGGCAGCGCGGAACTGTGACGCGGCACGAATGGCTGATGCGGGCGTATCTTTGAGGATTCAGACAGGGAGAGCATTTTTTTGACCGCCTGCGGCGAGGCAGTACCAAATTTGGGTCCATTATTGTGTAGCTGCTGGCGCTGACGCTGATGATCGCTGGTGGAACTCGTTGAGCTGGTTGTAGAGAGCGTCGGAGAACTGGGATGTCGCTTGCGCAGCGACAGCGATGAATTTGGCGCCGAACTGGAGCTGGTGTGCGAATAAATGCTGAGCTGATCGCCGCCGGCATTTATGCTGCCGGTGCCAGTGCCGCCGCCGCTGCCGCCGGTGCCACCAATGCTGCCGCTGCCTGCGCTGCGATGCGAGCTGTTGCCATGCGAAATGCTGCCCGAATAGGTGGAGCCATGCGGTGGCTCACATTCGAGCGAGAGCCTGTGCAGCAGATCCTCATCACTTAGTATTTTGAGACTGTTCAAGTAGGCCTTGACGCGTCGCACCATTTGCGCCTCCTCGAACATTTTTTTGGGATTCGGAGCCGCCGTCGATTTCTTGCGCCGCTTGATCGTAGCCTGTCCAGCGTTGGCAGCAATTACCGTGCCGGCAGCTGCATTGCTCTGCGAGGCGGACATCTGATTGAGCGAGAAGAGCGCATTCGAGGGCGTTTGACCCTTGAGCTCCAATATGGCCAGCAAATCATACGGTGAGCTGCACATGTGCGTCAGCAGACGCACCTCCTTGGACAGCATGCGCAGTTTTTCGAAATTAATCAAACCATCCACCCGCGTATCATTGCCCAGATGTATGAAGGTTAGATCCTTTTTGACAATCGGATAGAAGGGTATGATGGGATGCTGGGCGAGCAGCTCTGCAGAGACGAGTTGCCTGTATTTGGACATGTTGCGCGACGGATCCATCAGGTCCTGTAGATCATTGAACAAACGCTGGTACTTCGAGGGCAGCTTCTCCCAGGTTAGGCGCAGGCGCGACACGGCGCCATGGCCCAGACCCGAAATGATGGCAAACATGGAGTTGAAATTGCGGCACTCCTTGCAGTGGCGCGCAATCTTGATGAACTGCTTCACGATCTTCATGCGACGCACGATATTGTGTTCGGCACAGATTTCGCTGACCACCCAAAACATTTCGCGATTCACCAGCTCGGAGAACTTGCTCAGCATGGGCACACCGTATTTGGACTGCAGCTCGAACAGCTCATCAATGTATTCCGTGGACTCGATTTGGCGAAAATTGGCAAAATCTTGTAGCGTCAACTGTATGGCCAGCTCGTACGCATTGAGCTGTAGGAAATGCACGCCCGACTCGCGCACCAGCTCCAACGCCAGTTCGTCCGGCACAAGCGGCTCGGTGCTGTCGTTTAGCTTGAGATAATAGCGTGCCGCAAAGCTGATGCGCTCCGCCAGATTCTGTAGCTGATCGGGCAAACGACGCTGCTTTACCATGCCGCCTTCCCCGACGCTCACCTCACACAACGAAAAGTTCGAGCTTGGATCGTGTATGCCAAACTCCTGGAGCGTCAGCATGACCACCTCGTGCGCCGTCGTCTCCTTATAGATGAGCACGTATTTGCATGTCTGATCCGATTTGTACACCTTGAGCACATGCTCCGGATAGTCGGGCGGCAGCATTGAGCTGCTTGTGAGTGTGCTGGCAGCGGAGGGGCGATGCAAGTGCGCCTGCAAATAGTTGACTTGCAGCGTGGCACTCGGCTCGCCGCTATTGTCATAATTTAGACTGCTCAGATCCGGATTAGATTGCGATTGATAGAGGCGTCCGCTGGTAGTGCAGACACCATTTGTGGAATGGCAACTGCTGCTGCCAGAACTGGCGGCCGATAGCTTTGCCTTGGACTGTGGCTCATTGAGCAGCGTGTCGGAGCTGTCGTTTAGGCTGCCGCCCACGTGCGGCTGCTGCTGTTTGTTGAGTAGATTCATTTTGGCTAAGGCTTTCTGCAGTCGCCGTTTGGGCGCCAGCGTCATGAAGCCTCCCGGTTTGCTGTCCTCAGCGCTGCACTTCTTGGCCGAATTTGAATTGACGCTTTGAAGCAATTGTTGCATAAAATTCGAAGCCATATTGCCGCTGCCCGCACTCACCGGCGGCGTCTGAGGTGGCGCACAGTCCGGCTGATCCAGTAGCATGTCCACGGAACTCAGGCGCACCATGTGCGCACGATTGGTTAGCTCCTCGGTGGTGCTGTCGCTGCGTCCATGCAGCTTGGCAATATCGTTGGCGCAAATGCGCCGTGGACTGCGCAAGCTTTTAAAGCTGCCGTTGCCGCTGCCGGTGGAGCTGATGCCACCGCCTGCAGAGCTGCTGCCGCTGCCATGCTCCAGTGCCTGCATAATTTCCTTGAAGCCTAGCAAATTGCTTTTCACCTGAATGCTCAAATGCGTGGTGCCCGTCAGTAGTTCCAGGGCACGCTTGCTGGTCACATGATCCAACGATTGGCCATTAACCTCGTGTATCTGATCGCCACGCTTGAGGCCCACATCCTGAGCCTTTGAGCCTGGCTCCACGTGCGATATGTATATGCCTACCGAGGCATTGCCCGTAGCTGCGGCCACGCCGCGCAGTTCGTAGCCGCCAATGATTTGGAAATTAAGTGGTTCATCGCGTGAAGAGCGCGTTAAAATGCAACTGCGCATGCGCGCTTTGGCTGCACACGCGATGTGCAGCAAACGGAGCTGACTAAGCAGCTTTTTACTTTCCAGGCCAGCCTCAAAGATCTCCAGGAACTCCATCATTTCGTGATCAGCCTCAAAATCTGTGAAATGATTGTTCACCCAGAGCAGCACGACGCGGGTAACACGATCGCGCAACTCTTGGGTTTTGTGCGAATCCAGTTGCTCCAGATCGAACCAGTGCAATAGCTTTCTGGTCACCTCTTGCGGATTGTGTATGAAAATGCGATGCGTTAGCAGGAAATCCTCCACATATGTCGGATCCGTCATCGAGTTCTCTTCGACAAGCTGCTGTAGCAGCCGCTCAGGTGTGCCTCTAATAACCACATGACCGCGCTTTGTATTTAAATGAGCTGTGGCTGCCGAGCCGCTGCCTGTTGTGGTTGCGCTCTCCGCACCGCTGCCGCCAATGGAGCGCAGTTCGGTGACCATCACAATGCGTCCCTGTTCGTCCTCATGCCTGCGCGTATTCTCCTCGCCCTGATGCTGTATGCGATAGTAATCGGTTTGTGTGATGCACACAAATTGACAATCATCGCATTTGGTGCGCATCACGCCGCGATGATATAGCTTATCCATTGTGGGCAATATGCCAAAGGAATCGCCCATTTGGAGCTCTTCGCGTGTGCCATTCGCATGCTCGATTTCCACGGCGCCATTGATTAGCACCGACCAGGAATCCAGCTCCTCGCCATCGGACATGACGACTGTGCCGGCCTTATCGACCACAGCGAACACCATCACGGAGCAGAGGGCGCGTCGCACCGCCAGCGTTATGTTTGTGAATGCCTTGAGGCCCTGCGTAAACTCCAGCAGTATTTCCACATCATCTTCGCTGCGCTCCGACGGATCCTTCTCGAGGCAATCTCGCACGGCATCACGCACATTGAGGCTCTGTGAAGACAGGACACAAAATTAGCAAAAGCATACACAAATCTCAATAAAGTTGAATCGATTTCAGATTGCTTTGAAGATTATTCTATTTTGCTCGATATGACCAACTCACATCCATGCTCTCGGCAAGATCCTCCTCATCGGAGTCCACCACAGACTCAACGAGGCCGGAGAGATCAATCTCCTCGGCCTCCAGCGATGATCCATAGACAGAGGCCATTGTATCGCTGCCGCTGTACGCTGAACTTGTGTCACTCGAGTGCGAGCCACGATTGCATTTTTGATGCAATTCTGGTCGATTTATTGAGCCGGTGGTGCCGCTGCCAACCACCGTTGAGCCGGCTGTGCTAGTGGGTGGATACTGCTAGGAAAGAGACAAACAGCATACGATCAAAAGGAAGTTCTTAATGGACATACAATGCACTATACAAGATTCAAGATGACACTCACATGATGTCTGATATGATGATATGGATCCATTAAGGCGCTGCTAATGCTGCTGCTGCTGCTACTGCTACTGCAGCTACGGCATGCCAATCAGTTGGATGATATGTGCTGAACTTTAGACCTTGTGATTAAGCTGAAAAGGCATAATAAACATTAAAATTAACTACGGTTTAAATATTTTTCTATATTTTTTTACGTTGAGGGGGAAACGGCGCGGGGGCGTAGCAAAGCTGGCATTTGACGTGATTAAATAGTATAGAAATTAATTTTAATATATACAAAAATACGGTGTTCGGTTCTTTAAAGCATTATTTAAATATTTGTTATTAATTTATACGAAAAATTTAATTGAGTTTATCCATAAAAACTATTATAAATATTTCATTGATCTATGCACAAAAAAGTGTGTTTTCCTATTCGTGTAGACACCACTGTATTATGGGGACACCAGTGTAGTTTGCTCAAGTCAAGTCAGCCAAAAGTTGAGCTAAAATAATTAATGTAAGCTAGTTTTGTAGAACTGTAAATTTAATAAATTAATAGCCTCAAAGTTAGGCCTTTTTATGATTTTAGAGAAAATAATTATAGTGTTTTACATGTAGGCATATTTTCAAATATTATTAATTTTTTTTTAATATTGAAACTCTTAAAATAAAAGCATTACAAGACTTTCTGTTTTGAGCAACATTCATCTAATTAAGCAACATAAAATGAAATCTCTTAAATCTCATAAATAAAAAACTGCTGTGAGATTTTATTGGTTAATTTGGTTTGTTTGTTTGTTTTTTGCTTTTGTTTCGCTGGGCTCGCAATTTGCAGTACATACATGCACACATACATACTAACACACTTTCATTTTCAGCAGGCGCAGCAGCAACAATGCTGCCAATAAATTAAGTCAACGCTGCGCGCCGACGACCACAAAACAAAATGTAAAACAAAAACACGAAGAGAAATAAAAAAAATTCTCATGCAATTGAGTCTGCGCTGCTGACGCCGACGCCACCGCCGCCGCCGCTGCCGACGGCAACTGTAAAAGCGTGTGGGTATATATGCATGTGTATGTATGTGTGCGTGTTTGATTGTTTTATTTTTTTTTTTTTTGTGTGTGTGTATGTGTAATATAATGAAATGAAAACACGAAAATTGTAGGCGACTTCCGTTCGCTGGATAAGCGCGCATTACAGCAACAAGAGCAACTTATTGCAAAATCAAAGTGTAATAAATAAACACTGTCCAACGCATACACTAGCTCACTCATACACGCAAGCAAATCTGGTGTTTCACACATACACTAAATATGGGCGTGCTTGTACAGTTCAATGATTTGATGTGGGCCGTCTTAAAATTATATGTATATGTATGTATGTATGTACAACGCTTGTTGCTGCACTCGCTAATTATACGCACTTTTTTTTATAGCCGCCGCCACACATACACAACATGCAACCAGGTATAATTTTTTTCTGGCCTTCGCGTTGCTTGATCGCTAGCTTCTTTTTTGTTGCGTACGCTTTGCATAAAGAAATTTTAGCCAGCTTGTTCCCTGCGCATTGTTGGAATTTCACTCACACGCGCATAGTTTTTCATGCAGAAAACCTGCTATGTTGATGCTTGAAAAACAGCGTTTCTGTTCTTTAATTTAATTGCAGCATACCTGCAATCACTTTTGTACACCGTATAGCACTTTATTTAACAAATTTTTGGCTTGCATATGCCATTTTAATTTAGAAAAAATGCACAATGGGTCTCGTCACACCAGTGTTGCCCCAGTAGATAATCTTTCGATTGTCTGTGGTGTGGTGGCAAGTCGATACTTATGTTAACAGAGCGCGCCGTGCGTTAACAGTCTCCATATTGCGTTAACATTGTCAACTGCAGCGGCATAGTTACATTCAAACAAAATGCACAAAAAATAAAACCTCGTATATTTGTATTAACAAAATAGGATAAGTCTGCTCCACATAGAAAAAAAGACGGTCCACAAAATACAAACAACTTTTATTGAAAGTAGTGAGTCCCCAGAGAGCTCAAGTCCCCTTTCTCAGTAGTAATAAAAAGGGAGAAAAAGGGCTCAGGTTGTGTACCAATTTCAATAAGCCGCTTCGTCTTAATGTAAAGCAAGCGTCTTTAATGCATGTTTGCGCCATTATTGATGACCTAAGACAGCAGCCAACGCAACCCCTAACCCCTGGATCTAGTAGGCCACATAAAAAACGCAACATGTTTCGTTTGCGGCCTGTTTATGCGTTTCTTAAGGGGTGAGGCACAAGGGTGTAAAACTAGCGCGTCGAATTGGCGAAGGGTGCCAGCCACGTGGCCAGCTCCACACACGCACACAAACCCAGATATACAGGCGGGGCAAAGAAAATAATAAACATAAAAAGCAAATCCTCAAGGTGCAGTGGGCTATTTTTTCCTGATCAGCACCCACAAGAAAGCAGCCAGAGCCGGTTCACGCCGGAGTGTTATACTAGGGGCAGGGGTCTGAGGAGTGGCGGCGTCGTAGTTGATGACTTCATGTCCCCAAGGTGTGCAGCAGGCTGTGCAACGGCTTTAACGTTACCCACTGACATCGTCTGCATTTTTATGGCTTGCACTGTATAACCCAGCTTTATGGGTTTTAAACATATTAAATTTGAATAATATGTGTCTCAAGATGGTAAAACTCACAAATGTTTGATTTACTGTAAAATTATGTTGCTCTTATTTGTGTTCGTGTTTAGGTAAACATTTATGTTCTGATTAATTGAAGAATGTAAAACGAATATCGATAGGCGACTCACATCTTTTTAATCGATAAGTTTTGGCTCTGTGTGGATCGCACTCGCAAAGTTATCGGAGCCCGCCAAAATAAAGAGTGTGCGTGTGTAGTTTTTATTTAAATTGTGTTCAGTGTCGCAAATGTGTAAATACATACTTAAATAGGTAAGCGTAACAATATTAATCAAACTAAAACATATGCTTGTATGCACAGGCTATTTAAAATGCTTTACGCACTTTGCCAATTTGCAGTGGGGCTCCCGCAGACACTTTTGCCTCTATTCCTTTTCTCCTTTCGTTCGTTCGCCTTGAGGCTTTTGGCTTGTTGTTGTTTTTGCTTTTCTAACCCAACGAAAATCTCTGAGCGCATTTGTTGCTGCCGGCAATGGCACTGATGCTATTTGTTCTTTTTGCGTGTGCTTTGTTTTCGTTTGCTTACAATAAAATCAAAGATTGCGTCTGGGATTTTGTTTTCGCAAGCCTTAAAAGAAAACCAACTCAAATAAGCTGGCAGCGCAGCCCGGCCAAACCGAGTCCCAGTCCCCCCCCCCCCCCCCAGCCTCATCCTCGTGAGACGCCAGCAAAAGTGAGTTGAGCCCGAGGGCCTGCTTCAAATAATAACTTATTGATTTCGATGGCAGTGGAAATGTTACTTTAAATTAAAGTAGCACTTGTGTTCTATATCTCCGCATTATTACTGCGCCCATATTTTCCAATTAGCAGTCGAATTCGCCAAATCTTAATTTCCGCACAAAGTGCTGCCAAACCGCAACAATAATTACGTAACCTGCCAGGCTCAGTGGGGGAGACACACACGCACACACACACACACATACAGCACAAACAAGAAGCTGAGCAAAAAAGGTGCGATAAAAATCTGTATAAGTTCCGTTAGGATCAGCGTGTGGGAACTAGAGATGGGCATTTGTATCATATACTTTGACTCTTTCGCATTCAATTACTTGCAATTTGTTGATATTTTCTTTTTTTTTTAATATTTTTTTTTTTAATTTCTTAAGTGCACATATTTGTAAGTCTGTCTGTTATTTATTCTTCGCTATAAAACTGGAGACTAAAAACTTGAAACATTTAACTCGTTTATATTCGCATCAGGCTGCTGAAAACTAAATCTTCCAGAGCTTTAAAGCGAGAGTTACCAAATGTAGCATAAAAACTTCAAAAATAACCGAAAGTATAGTTAATTCACATCAAAATTCGTAAAATCACGTTAATTCATTGCGCTCACGCGCTCATCCCTAGTTAATGTACATCTCCAACTAGCAACAGCAACCGGAAAAGCAAAGGCGCTGGGCATGGCAGACAGGAAAATCTGTCTGTAATTGAGCACCGAGAGTCGCAGATGTTTTCCAGGATTTAACAATGCGACAAAGATGAGCCGGCCTCTGGCTGCTGGCCCAAAGTCTACGCAGGTCGCTGCTGGCTGCGTTCCGTCGAGCAATTTGAATTAATAAGTTTATTATATTCTAGTCGGCCTTCGGATTTGCAGCGGATTTGTATTTTATGTTATTTAATTTGCCAGTCGCTGCCGCAGTGCGACCCCCGCACCAACCAGGCAGGTGTCCGTGTTTCTGTAGCGCCAAGTATCAGGGCCAAGACTCAGCTGTTTGGCCAGCACGCAGCGGCTCAAAGTCTCATTTAGTTTTGCCATTTGGCTTTGTAGGCTCCGCTCTTGCGCCCTTTGGAGCAGGAAAATGCGCCCGAAAAATGTGCACGCTTAAAATGTTGTCTTTTTATTTCGTATTTTCATTTTATTTTCGCATTTTGTGTACTTAGGATTTCTATGTCATTAGGTTTTTGTTATTAGCTGCAGTTTGGCTTAAGCTACATATTTGTAATTTCTCTAACATTTTCTTTTGCTTTTCATTTTTGCCATTTTCAATGCACTTAAATTTTAAAACTTTTATTCAACATGATTGTGCTCAACGTTTTTCTTTGTTTTACTACATTTTTAAATCCTTTTTTTTTTTAAAGATAATTCTTTTTAATGCCTTGAAATTAGTATGTGAATATAATTAACTGTGTCTTGATTCGTTGCAATTGAAACTGTTTTTTTTTTTTATTTTTATTTTTGATGGCTTTTTTCAAATAATGCTCTTTTTTTTTTTTAATATGCATTCGCTTAATAATAGTTTTAGTTGCAGTATGTAAGTCTACAATGCAAAATCAGCATTTATGATTGAAGTTCTCTACGAAACAAGTTGTTAATTAAATCAATTGCACATTTACAAATGTTTATAAAATGCGCTCTCCAAGATGTTCAATACAATTTTGAGAAGTTTTAATCGCTTGGAAAGCCATTTGAGACTCGGTCTGCCGAACTCGAAATATTTGTTTTCTATGGTTTTAATTATATATTTGCAAGTATTTTGTTGCTACAGCGAAACCTCTTTAAAGCTTATTCATAAAACACAAACTGCCAAATTAGCAATTAATTTAGTTTCCATTTAAATGTTGGTATATGAAATCAAAGCGAGGAAAAGGCACAGTAAAATGTTTTTTATTGATTTCAAAACAAAATTTATGATTAGTTAATTAGGTGAAAGCCTGAATGAAAGAAATATTTTTTGATATGCGTCTAATTGACTTTGTCATGTGTCGAAGTTCGAGCTTTGACTTGAAATTAAAATTTTATCTTAGCTGTGAATATTTACGCTTATCATATGGGTTTTATATAGAACACTTCACTACTAGACGGTTCTAGAAGCATTTAGCATGAATTGAAATTCTAATATTCAGTTGCTCAAACATTTATTGTCAAAATTATACGCAGGTTTTGGATTCTCTTCTTCATTTTTATATTTTTTGTATCCATCAAAATTCAATTTTGAGTTATAGTTGATAGAGAGATGGGGATTGCATAGAACTACGTTTATATAAATATATAGAGTTCTTTCTATAGATATATACATTTAAAGCAAAATTATTAGATAGAGAGCGTTCAGGTGGAGGAGCGATAGGTACACACATATGTCAATGTTTACATTTTAGATTCTATTTCATAGAATACGCGTACAGTACTACAAATACTTATTTCTATCATATGTCGAAACAATTGTTTATGATCGGTTAAAATATATGTATATTTACAATACTATTATCAATATGCTGAATGCAATAAACTTAAGCTATTGACTTGAAAATGAACTTAAATCTAAGCTAATTCTAAGCATCTCCTGTTTTTGACCAATGAATCACTTATAGATATTATAGTACGATAAAGTGCATGGTGCCCTAACCAAAAGTGCATTTTTTTTCATTAGATCTGAGGTTCTTTTTCCTTAAATGTGAACGGCTTTCGAAATCTCAGATTGCAATTTCAAATTGGATACCTCAATATGAAATCCCTTAGACTCCTGTAAGTATGCTACTAAAAATCGTTTGGAATGGAGTTTCTGACAAGAATAATTGCAACTACATTATTTATATTAAGCTCCCTTTGGAAATGACATTAAAATGAATACAAGCTGATTAGATAGTATGTTTTTGCCAGGGCTTATTTAGTTCAGTTATAAAAAGGGTTTCCAATAAATATTTTTTCAGTGTTGGTTAAGAAATTAATCAGGAATCAGTGTTGGTTAAGGAATTATTGTATGCTAATAGTAGGTTTTCACCAGGATTCAGTCCAAAATCCCTTCAATCTATTTTGATCCCACTTCAAAATCTCCAAAAAATACAATTTCAATAAAAATAATTTCTAATAAACGATTCATATTCCGTTTCAGAGTGTTTGGAACATTTTCGGAATGTTGTTAATTGCATACATTAAAGAGACGAACTTAAATTTTATGTGTTCAAGATTCGGGATTTCAACAGGTAAGTTATTGCTTTTAATCAAAATTTGTATTTTGAAACATTATTCATAAAAATTCGACTCTATATGAGTATTCATGGGTTATCTTTTGGTTAGAGCACTCTGAAATACGACTAGTCGAATTTTTGCCTACATATCAATTAATTTTAAATGTATTTTTTCATTTAAATACATTAAATTCGCATTGTTTTCATTTATTTATTTATTTTATCGTGTAGTTTCAATTTAAATGTACCATATAATATTTGATATATATGTATTTCAAATGTTTGCTAAAATCGCGTGTGTTTCGTGTTTTCTGCGTATTTTTTTTTTCTTTTACATTTTTAATACATCAGTGTTTGGGTGTTGGGCTTAAAACCTAAATTCTTGCGTTGCAAAAACAAATGTATCTCCCGGAAATTGGGGCGACTTGATTCGTTGCGTTGCCAGCATTCGCACATGAGATCGTAAATTTCGCGCGGACAGTTGAGTGGCATTGGCAACAGTTCCTGCAAATATACATGTTTATATAATATAGATGAATATATATGTACATATATGCGGCACTCAAGCCGAGAGTTAGCTTCGCTACTCACATGCATTTTATCGTCCTGATAGATATGTCCAATGTTTTCAATAACATTCGCATCTGTCATGTGCTCATAGGGCTGCTCTCGGGCGAATGTCAATATCTCCCATAGGGTAACGGCAAAGGACCAAACATCCGATTTGGTGCTGAATTTGGCCTGCAATTAAATGGTGGTTTTTTTTTTTTTTATATTAATATAAAACGTCGAATATGGCCGAAAGGCCTTTCGTTTATTTTTGTTTGCATGGCTTTTGGCTTAAGGATTTTACGGTAGCTGTTGTTGCGCGTCGACACAAAAGCCATTCATGTGCATGCATATCCTTTAAGGCAACTTTTGCGCTTTTTAATAAACATATGTATAAATACCAAAGAGCATCTCAAACCCATTTGCCAACCCTTTGCCCATTTGCCCTTTTGCCACTGTTGTTGCCGTTCATTTGCCCCAAAGGCAATGGCACAACTCTAAAAGCTGCTTGTAGAACCTTGTCTAAAACACACACACAAACACACACACACACACACACACACACACACACACACACACACACACACACACACACACACTTGCATAAACAACAACAATAATAACAACAACAAGCACGCTTTATGGTCTAGATCTAGTGCTATATATGCGTGGGCATATCCATGGGTTTATATCCTTGCCATTTTATTCTCCCCCCGCTTGCTGCTCCACGCAGAAAACTTCATACATGTCCTTTTGTCTGTGCGGCTGTCTGCGCCGTTTTTCATGTAGTTAATTAATTTATTTAGTGCGGTTTTTCGCTCGGGGATTTATAAAATATTTTCCTCCGTTTCGGTTGTATTTTCGTTTTTATTTTTTATTCTTTACTTTTAATTTTTCTCGTTTTTAGTTATTTATTTGGCAACAAATTTGTACTCTTTGCCATTTTTAGTGCAAATTAAAGTGCTGCTTCCCCCTTTCAGCGGAGCGGAGAGCTCTGGCATGTCAGTTAATTAAAATGAAAACTTTGTGTGCCTAAAAGCTTCATTTTTTTTAGACATACTCATTTAAAGGCTGAAAACGAATAATTATAATTAATTATAGTTGCACATTTAAATGGGGTTTTATCAGAAAGAAATGCAATATTTCCGATCCCTGTTAAATGTGAATAAGAGAGTAATGGGAATACCATACCAAATCGTAAACTAAACCGATTAAGATAATTATTCTCTAGAAAACACTATATTAGCTTTATTCCCTTTACTTTAACGGTTTGTATGCAGACTACCCGGCTAAAGTAAAATATGAAAAGTGATTTTAAAAATATAAGCGCTTTTTGCTTATTCATGCTGCCGTAATAGACTTATTATAATGTGGCTCGCAGAACTTCAAGACCGGAAAAGGTAACTGACATAAATCGCCAGCTTAAAGAGGCAGCAGAAAAAGCAAATTAAAAATAATTAACACAATTACAACTCATTTTGCTGTCAAGCTGCTTGAAGGATCGGCTAGCCCACTGCCTAACTCTTGGAACTGCTTGGTATAAACCAGAGCGAGTTTGAGGATGCAGGGTTAATGGCAAAAAGACAGAGGGAAAAGAGAGTGAACACTGTTCATTAATTTATAATTATAAACTTGTGCCACATTGCACAATTCATGCAGTAAATGAGCAAAGCAAAAATGAGTATAAAAAATTCTGAACAAGGTGCATTTGTTAGACTGAAACACGGTTGAAGAGGGAGGAAAGAAAGGAATTGAACTTACCAGCAGGACACTCTCCCAGGCCATCCAGCGTATGGGCATTGGCTGCGTCTGTCGGCCCGTGGTGCCCTCCAGCTGGCAATAGTCCGACGCATAGGCCGAACGGTTTATCACAGTGCCAATGGAACAGACCTTGACGCTCAGCTCGGGTCCAATGATGCAACTTCTGCAATAGAGATTACAAAGAAAGAGAGAGAATTTAGCTGAAGATTTGGCATCAGAAATCTATGGCAGCATTGAAAATTCAATTAAAAATACCAGAAATTAAATAAACAAACACTTCCGCAGGCTAAAAAGGCAACCAGAGTCAGGATATGCTCCTTGCTGACACGAGCTGATTGCTTCGTCGTCGTCGTTTCCACAATTTCGTGCCACCACATGCCCATTCCCAGCCATGTCGTCGCATGCATTTCAAATGAGCTTCGCTGTCAAACAAACTCCCCCATCATATGCTCCGCTCCCCCCATGGACATTTTGCCATTGCCTGCTGTGCGCTTTACTTGAAGGGGTTGCATGTGTAGTTATTGTTGTCGCTTCTTACGTTTTAAAAGGTATTTGCAACTTGTTCAGGGAGTTTGCAACGCTTAAGCTTCAGATTTCTGGCTAAGCAAGAATTTGGAAATATGTTTAAGTGTTAAAGAATAATGTGTAATTAAATCATTTTTCTTTCTTATAAGCATTCGAATATATGAATTTTAAGAAAAATTAAGTTTTCACTGTGAAGTTGAAGTCAGATACTTTACAAGTGCCTCCTAATTTATTAATAAATATATGGCTATATTCTTGAAGTAACGATTCCTAGATTATATTGATTGAAAGTCTGTACTTGACGATCTTTAAGCGAACTATTTACAATTTATTAACAAAAGATCTGATTAGTATTTAACTTTATTACACTTGTATATATTGAATGAAAGCTTTACAGAGTTGAGCTCTTGCTAAGACTTTAAAGGGTGTTTACGAATCAGTTTTGCCCATAGCTATTGTTTTCTGTTGCTTGAGGGCATTGCCGGTGCAAAACAGATTTTACGTTACGTTTGGAAGCTGGCAAGTGGTCAGTCCGCTGAGTGCTGACTGCTGAGGACCCGAGGGCAACAGCAGGAGCAGCAGCATCAGTTGGAAGCTTTATATTTTTGTATTATTGTTTCAGTCGCAACCCCATCTATCCAAACAGGAAGCCGAAAGAGATGAGTCTGAGGCAGTATAACAAAAACTGGGGGATCAACAAACGTTGAAGCATGACTGAAAATGACAATATAAGCGGAGTGTAGCTAGAGGACCGTGTAGATTGGGTTGGCCTGGGGTTCGGCCTGCGCAGGGGAAGTGCCGTAAATGAAACCATGAAATGGTAAACACAATCAACATTTGATATTGAGCAAAACGGAGTGTGCCAAAGTTAAGTAAATACGGCGACAGTTGAGGTTATGACTGATGACATACCTTAGAGGACAATTGAGAAGTTGAAAATATGCGAATGGATGCAAAAAATATGAAGAATGCGACAAATGTTCAACTGGGAATGTCAGTAAAAGCAGAAAATATGTTGAAATTGTTGATAAAGGGATTTTTAATGAGCACAATATTTTTCATACTTTTTTTGCACTGGACTGGAGAACAATGCCATGACAAAGCAGCTTCAGTATTGATTGAGAATATAAAATGAAATACCTTTTAAAGGATATACGATATTATCAACTATAAAGAAAATTCAGGAATTTAACAGAATGCAGTTAAATATTTGTTAGATTTGAAGAAAATAAACATAAAAATTAGAAGAAAGACATTGTTAAGCAAGCGACATTAGAATATTGGAATTCAACTTATCTCAAATTGCATCAAAAATATATTTAATGGCCACAGATCTAGTCAGTTATCGTTATAGAGACTATCGCACATCTGTTTCATCATCAAGAACAACAATTCATTAACGGAAATGCAATCAAGTATGCAAAGACCCTGCAAAACCTGACAAACCTGACGGGGGGCTAACCAAATAACTGACGCAGGGCCAGCGGGCAAAATGAACTGCACCCACACCAGCCCACATCCATTTGACGAAAACCGGGCATGGATATTACACATAAGCAGACAGGTCTGACGTGCATAATTTCCTGTTGTTCGCCTGCCTCTTAATATCAATGAAAAAGGATATGAAGTGCTGTCATATTACAAATAAAATGTCTGCCTCAAGTGCGCCATCGTCAAGCTCGTGTCTCGTTGCTGTTCGTCATGTAATGCGTTTAGCCCAAATCTCAAACCACACCACAGCCACACACACACACACACACACACATGTTAGCTGGAGTTAGAACCACCCTCTTTGGCGGACAGTTTCTGATTTCGTGCGTTATAGATTTCGATTTTGAAGACGCGCTTTGCCAAAACCAACAACAATTGAATTTGAGTTGAGTGAAAGGTTTAATTTTCAGCTGACATGCGATGCGGGGCAGAAAGGAGGGCGATATGAATGTGGTATATGACGCAGTTGCAACATGGATCGAGTGTCGCTTGTTGAGTGACTAGTTAAGTAGGCTTGTCTAGGCAGTTTATGTACGGGCTAGGATTTCCATTTCAATGCTCTTGACATCTATTGACAGCGACACTGACACGTGTCGAGGTTTTGCCGAGGGTTAAAACAGAAGCTGCCCCCAGATCCTTGTCTCCATCTTATATAAGAAGTATCTGCTTGATGTCTTCAAATTGGCCGATTGATGCCGAGTGTTGCTATTAGCTGTCTTTATTTTAAAGTGGATTGTGGTTAAACATATATATATGGGACTTTAATATGATTAACATGCGACCATTGGGCTTAAAACAAAATATGCAAGAGACCAGGCTATTAACCCAATTAAATGCACACATACACACACACATACAGCTCGACCATAAATTTGGTTAAGAAAATTATACCGTAAAATAAAACGCTGCCATGTGCCATGTGGAAACTGGCGCAGAATCAGCGTCAATTAAACTGCGCCATAAAAATTTGTAAGCTGACCAACAAATTTAAGCGGCCAAATGGTGGAAGAGCTCCTAAAATAAAACAAGACACAAATTGGAGACTTTCAAAACGTACAATAGCCCGACAAATATATACACTGCATACAATTTGCTAAGTTAATTTGATTTGGCAAATACATTTAATATTTCAATAAGTTATTTGAATATTATTTGAATTTTACCAGCGCAAAAGTTTCATGTGCTATATTTATTTTAAGCATATGTCTATTTTATTTTCCTTATTTTTTTTACATAAATATATTTTATTTTTTTCAGGCCTCATTTTCAATTTTTAGTCAATTTATGTTTAAATAACCATTTAGTTCAATTTAGAACTTCAATATTTTTTATATTAAGCTTCTTAAAGCTCTTCATAATGTTGTTTATTTTTAATGTGATGAATGGAATGAATTTAGCTGAAAGCATCGAATCAAAGTTTTATATAGTTTTTTGCTTTGTCAAAGATAACATCAAAGTACATATACCCCATTTTTGGCTAGTATATAATTTTTACAACAAAATGGCAGACAATGGACAATAGAGTGGCTAGTTCGGGTCCTTGTTTTCGCAACTTTCACTAACAAGCTGTGTGCCAGAAACAGAAACAGCAACAACAACAACAACAACAAACCATATATTGTTCCAGTTTTTGGTTCAGTTTTTATTTTATTTTTTATTTTTAGCTGGCAATTACAAGCATATTAGGTTAACACAAATGCACAACAAAATGTCCTTGGATTTGCGACAATAAAAAACCAACGGAGAGATAAAAAAGAGAGCGAAAAAAAAATAACAACAGCGAGCAAAATAAAAAAAGAAGAAAAAGAAAAGAATAACGAGTACAAAACGCAATAACAATAAATTGCATGCGACTTGCGGCGCACTTTTAAAATGTGTCAGAAAAACATATAGTTATGGGTTTTTAGTTGCCCAGAGCCCGGGCAAGGCAGCCCACACCACAGCACACACGGCCCATCCACAGGCCACGATACACCATACATAGCTGTGTAGCAGCATACTGGCCTGTATTTGCCACAAGACGCGACGCGATGCGAGCAAAATAAATAAAATAGCTGGCAGCAAGGACAAATAAACGACTTTGGGATTTGCTTTGGCATTGGACGCGAAGGCGGCAAACGCGTCTTGCCAGTTGGTTATAAATTAGAAAAACAGCACCATGTGCCCGGCCACTGGGCTTAAAGCGAGTTAATTAAAGTCCCAGACAAAATGATGGCCATTAAAAACACGCCATGGACATTAAGTGCATCAACTAGAGTGCCCACTGACCAGTTGTCAGTCAGAACGTCGGCCTCAGTTCAATAAACTAAGAAAACAAACAATTAAACTCAAGTCTGATGAGTGGTTGAGGTCAAAGGGTGGCCCGAGTGGGCCAATACAAACGGGTCTCACAATCAACCACCAATAAAGTCAAATGCCGTTAGGCGTTATCCCAGAGCATATGGAAGTACTGCTTGATATCGATTGAAAAAGTTAAGTTAAGAGGTTGAGCTTCGGCAAATAAGAGGTATCAGGCTTATATGGGTCACTATTTTCCCATTTTCATGGTGAACAGCTTTAAGTACGCGTTTCTCTTTATTTACCATTTAAATTGCATGTCCTAACATGAGGTATCAGTTCTTGCGAATTTCAATCCAACTATATACTCTAATCCGTGTACGAATCCTTGACAAATATATCATAGCTAGACAAGACAAGAAAGGAGTGTATCACTTAAACGATAGCTTCCAATTTGAGACTCTATTTAAGGTTTTTAGAGTTTTTAAATTTTGGTATTAGTGGTTGCCGTAAAACACAATTTAAAAATCGTATTTAAATGATCCATTGACACAGTTTTTGTTGCGTGCCGCCCCCTTTTGTGTTGTTTGTTTATTATACAACAGAAAAAAGCAAGGCCACAAAGCAACTGCAATCAGTTTGAAAAACAAACCAAAGCACCAGCTCTTGACTATCCTTGATATCAATGGCCAGTGTACGAGAACGGACAAACGCCAAACTCTGGACATAACCATTACTGGTGGTTGCGAAGGCTAGAACATATTGTCAAAGGACATCATCAACATAATAGACAAGCTGTAGCCACAAAAACGGATGTTAAATTGAAAAAAAAAAAAAATAACCAAACCAAAACCAAAACTATGAGAAGGAAATACATGGTTGTTCGGGACCAAACGAGCTTATAAGCTTATGAAGGAAACGGGACAGCGTGCCGCACTGGAGTGGACCGCGCACAGCCTTAGCTTTCCACTCAATTGAAACGCTTGAATGAATGAAGGACGCCAGCGAAATAACAACAATACAATACAACACACCAGCTGAACTGAGCTTTTTTATCACTTGGACAGCATCAGTCGATGTTCCCGCTTCTCATCCATTGTGTGTGTGTGTGTGTGTAGCCAACAACTATTATCATTTGCTCTGGTCACACACGCACAGAGACCCAAAGACACACATATAACCACGAGCGCTTGCCGAAGGGACCTTTGCCATTGACAACAGCTAAAAGGAGCACAACAAAAAAAAAAGATGGAGAATGGGTTGGGAAGCCAATGGAGCAACCAGCTACAAGCACATAATAGGCCATTTGGACAGCACTTGAGGGTCAAGCCGTAATGTATGCTAATGATTACGGTGAAGAGTTATGCCCCAGCATCGATGGTTGAAGGGCACGACTGGGCCTCATTTTGCATTTATGATTCTTTTTTGCATTGCGTGATTGATTTTTCTTAAACAGTCTGAACTTTGATTTAGTTAGCTTAAAGCTAATAGCAAAGCGGGTTATGTAGAATCAACTCAACTTTAAGTTGAGTTTGAAAATCAACAATATTGTGAGCAGAGAACAGCTTAGGGGGGCAACTATGATATCTCTCTCCCTTTTTTCTCTCTCGCTCTTCTATGAGATTCTCATAACTTCAAATACGGTTTAAGGATCTTTGAGATTTACATTTTTAGGAAGTGATTTTCCCTGTTTTAATTACCAGATCAACTTCTGAGATAGCCGCAATTTAAAGCAATAGCTTTTCGAGTGCTGTTTGGATGTATTTACACGGAAATTGGCAGCCTTTTAACCTATTTGCATGCAGCTGACATATGGCCATTAATTAAAACATCAACACCATCCTCCCCAAACAGTGTTACAACAACAACAACAACAACAACAACAAATACAAGACAAGCAGAAACAGCAGCAAAACATCGCCTGGAGACTTGCGCAACAATTTCACATGTCAACGCATGCAAAAATTGTTACCAGCGGGGAAAAAGAAGATAGGGAAGGGACGCAGGGTGACTCTGTAGCAAACCGTGTGAAATGTGATCAGGTGGAAGCAAATGGTTGCCCTTGCCAATAAGGGTCAAATAGGGCGGGATCGGGGGCTATATGCATTTAACCCTTGACAACGCGATGCGTGCAAATAAAATGAAATGGAGTTGTTGTTGTTTTTTTTTTGTTTTTGCTGTTGTTGTTGCTGTTGCTGTAGCTGAACCTGGAAATGCTGCTGACGTTGTCATGACACTGGCGGACACTTGGGGAGACTCTGGCTGTGAAACACTGGCTGCGCCGGGCAGGAAATAATGTGCAGCCAGGCGGAAGTAGTTGCTATATCCAAACGTATTGATTGACTTTGAATGCAACTCGATGTCTGTCGTCGACGCTGCAGTACAAACCCTGTTGGACCAAGTACATGCCGCAGCCGCCAACGCTGCGCCCGCACATATCTACTCAGCCCCTACAAGCCAGCGGCCAAGGACGTTTTCCCCCATATTGGAAGGTCTTCTCGCCCTAAAAAAGCGACTGAGGAGGGAGTATGTCCGTACCCAGGACCCCACGATTGACAGGATCTATCGTCGTATTGCTAACAGGGTCAGGAAGGAGCTGATTATCTCGAAAAGAAATGCCACAGACACCATGCTGGAGGAAGCAACGGCAGACGAGAGCTCCAAATTCGCGCTGTGGAAACTTAGCAGTCGATACAAGCGGCAAGCTGCGCCAAAGTTCCCCGTTCGACTTCCCGATGACACCTGGGCCAGATCACCAATGGACAGAGCCGAAGCCTTTGCCTGCAACTTGGAGGAGCGCTTCAAGCCGTTTGAGACCGCATCGCATGCAAGGATACAGCGAGTCGCGCAAACCCTGGAGGCGCCACTCCAAATGTCACTCCCTGTATCGCCAATCACCTTCCAAGAAGTAGAGCAGGAGATGAAGAGATTAAAAAGCAGCAAAGCCCCTGGGGAAGATCGGTTGGACAACCAGACAATCAAGCTACTGCCATACAAGGCGGTGCTTTTTCTCGTCGCCATTTTTAATGCAGCTCTTCGGCTAGGTTACTTTCCAGTGGCTTGGAAGAAGGCACATATAATCATGTTGCACAAGAGCGGAAAGCCCCCTAATCAACTGGGATCCTATCGCCCCATCAGCCTCCTGCCTGCCTTTGGTAAGATTCTGGAAAGGTGCATCCTCAGAAGGGTCCTGGATACCCCGGAAATAAAACGCTTGATCCCGAAGTTCCAGTTTGGGTTTCGACTCAAACACGGTACCCCTGAGCAACTACATCGGGTCACAAATTATATTTTGGACGGCTTTCACAGGAAAGAGTATGTGGTGGCAGCATACCTTGACATCCAAGAAGCCTTCGACCGGGTGTGGCACGCAGGACTCCTCTCTAAGATAAAGGACAAATTGAATCCGCAGCTATTTAGCACCATTGCGAGCTTCCTAACTGAGAGAACCTTTCAAGTGGTGCAGGATGGAGTAGCCTCTCAAACCAAACGCATAAAAGCGGGCGTTCCACAAGGCAGCGTCTTGGGTCCCACGCTATATAGCCTGTTTACACATGACATGCCCACAGCAAATGCAAGCAGACGGAATGATCGGCAGGACCTTCTGGTGGCCACGTTTGCTGACGACACGGCAATCCTTGCAAAAAACAAATGTGTGTACGTGGCAACTGACCTCTTGCAGGAATACCTCAAGCGATTTGAAAACTGGGCTTGTAGATGGAACATCGCAGTGAACCCTGGAAAGTGCGCCACGGTTACCCACACTCTACGCAAGGACTCATGCCCCGGACTTTTTCTTCATGGTGAGCTTCTAGAGCAATATCGTCAACACAAGTACCTAGGTGTCACTCTCGACAGACGACTTACATTTAGTAAGCACGTCTCTGCAGTAACGAGCAACATCAAATCTAAGATAAGGCGAATGAGCTGGCTCCTCAACTCCAAAAACAAACTCTCGCTCCGAAACAAGGTCCTAATCTACAAGGTAATCCTTGCCCCAGTGTGGCGTTACGGGCTTCAAGTTTACGGTATAGCTGCAAAAACACACCTGAACAAAATTCGCATCATTCAGGCCAAAACCCTGCGCAAAATAACTGGAGCCGAATGGTATATTCGCACACGCGACATCGCCAAGGACCTCAAGGTTCCAATGGTGGGCGACATAGTCAACAGGCAAGCAGCGAGCTACTCAACAAAGCTCCACAACCATCCAAACATCCTGGCGAGGAGCCTGCTAAGGAGGCGAAGAAGAAGGCGACTGAAGAGGACCTACCCAACCGACCTAATCGATCGTTATGTATAGGTGACAAGCTTCGTTAATTACACCAAAATATGTTTCTGTAATCTGTTAACCTAATTGTATAACTAATTGTAAAACCACAATCATCGCTAAGCTAAGTAATTATGTCACTCTGATAAAAGTTGCTAACATAGAGTAACAGGATACCAGATTTCTTAATAAACAAAATATAAAAAAGATGTCTGTCGAATGGGGCCCATAAATGGAATCAAAGTTGGCCAACAAAAGTCAAAAAGTTTTTGATTCGACTTTGCAAGGCTAATGAGTTGAGTGAGTGTAAAATTGGATGTATATATAGGTGAAAAAGGAGAAACGCAATTTGAATATAGATTGGCAGATTACATAATTACACACTTGCACAGTGTGTTATGCATTTCATAATGGAAACAAATTATCGTCACTTTGTTGGCTAAGTAGATTCCTGAGTAGATCTTCTATTTAACGACCTTTGCTAAAATTAGAACATGGTGTTGCTCATGTGCAAAATATCTCGAGTTATTTGACAGCCAAAAGCTAATAATCCCAGCAAAGGTTTGCGCTAAAACTAGTTGAGATTTTAAGACAATTTAGAAGTGTCTGATAAGTTAAGCTTATGTAGCATACTTTTGCGATTTGACTGTTCTTGAACTTGGTCAACGAAAAACTACAATACGAGATACTATCTTCTTCTATCGAAAGAGTATTTAGTAGCAATTTGAGCTTACAGAAGGCTTAGCTAACTGGAAAGTAAAAAACTGTGTTATAAAAAAATGTTAATTTATTTATTGTGAAAATGCAAAGAGCTTTTACATGTAAAGCTTTAAATGTAAATCGTGTATGTAAATAAAATACGCATAAATTTCTGTTGTTTGTTTATATGTTTTTTATGCCTTTGGACTGCTAAACCATTAGCTTTATAGGGTGGGCGTTATATCAAATCAGTGCACGCTGCTTAAAGGCAACGCCTTCTTATTTTTTCTAGCTAGTGCCACGCCCATTTTGTTGCTTCATTAGTGCGTCGTCGTCAGTTTGAGTGATGTGCCTGGGTTCTTAACGGCGACTCTCGCACAATTCGCTATAAATTTGCATTTATGCAAATCGCCCTGCATTCGAGGGCTTTCACTTTAACTACTTTCACTGCAATGCCAGAGGCTCGCGGGTGACTGCGCGTCTAAGCGAAGTGCCCGCCGGGGCCCCTTCCACGCCCACAGGCCACCTGCTGTAAAACTAACTAACTACCGTAAACTCCAATTGTGAGCAGCGTTGCACTTGGCAACGTTTTATGTTTAATTTATGCGCTTTTTTTTTTTAGTATTTTTCTCTGGGATCTTGACTTGAAATTTATTACTGTTCTCTCTGCGCGCGCAGTAATTTTCGTTTTTCAAATTTAGTGACTTTCACTTTTCCACCTTTCCAAAAACAATTTTTGCATGTTTCTCGGCAATTTTGTTGATGTTGTTGTTATTGTTGTTGTTTTCCATTGTTGCAAGTTGATTTTTAATTAAAATTTCGCTGGGTTGAAATTTATTTTATTTTTTTTGTTTGTGGTTGGAGGACGCCGCCGTTTTAATGTTGATTTTATGCAAATGACAATTGATTGAAAATTTTAGCTGTGTGTAAAAGAGAGACAGAGTGTGTGTGTTCGTGTGTGTTGATTGAAGGCATATTAAAATAAATGAAGGCATACACCATAATGGCCATAATATGCCATAAACAATTACCATTTAATATATTATTGCTTGTAAATATGCAGCTATTGAATACACACGCATACCCATTCATATATATATATAGATATTTTGCATATTTATAGTTTTGCATTTATAAACAATTATCTCGCTTACACAAGGCAAACACACACACACACACTGAGCGCGACAAAAATGCAAGACAAACAAGCTAATTATCAGTGGGGTAACGTACAGACAATAGCAAAGGGGAGAGTAAGGTAAATAATATAAAAGCGAATTTAGATAAAAAGATTTGTTTCTTCTGTTTTTAAAATGCAAAGAGGCAAACGTTTGTTTAGATGTCCAGATCTATTTATAAATGGAGCGATTACAAATCAAATTAATTTCAGATTTTTTTATGTTTATTTATTGAGAATAATGTTGGTTTGCTCCCATTTTATTCTTCAAATTTTTGCTATTTATTTATGTAATTTAATAAATTTTTATACATACTTAACATTTAAGCCGCTTGCGCTAATTACAACATTTATGTATTAAGCACAATTTTATATATTTGTCGTAATAATTTGCCAGCTTAAAAAAAAAAAACAAGATGAAAAAACCTTTATCTATCTTGCTTGAACTCGTTAATTTTATAAATATTTAATTTGATAATTATATGAAACTTGCATTAAGCTATAAACCCCTCACAGACTACGTCCATGGTAATAAACCGCATTAATCTTTGTCATTGTTTGATTAAATCAATTAAATTTTCCAATACAACACAGAATGGCACAGGCACGGCACACACACAGACACACACACACACACATCCATCTATAATTATGCTTGGCCATAATTGCGTTGGTCATTTAAACGCAAATCCCGTGGAGTTGTCCCCCGCCACCAAAATGTCAGGCAACATTTGGTCCGGCACGCTTTTTGTCAATCGCAAATCGATCCAATTGAAATTTCAAGCTGCCTGCATGTTGTTGTTGTTATTATTGTTATTGATGTTGGTGTTGTTGCTGTTGTTTCGGTTGTTGCCGTGGTGTCGCCTGGCAGCCTTTGAATTGAATTTCCCTGTCATTGGTTTGCAATTATTACTAAGAGCGCCTGCCAGGCACACCAGACCCAACTGTTCAGCTAATCTACACAAATCTGACGCACAGCTGACCACGGCCCAAAGCTGTAGTGGTTGCTATAGCTGTGCCACCAGCCATAGCTCCACCGAACCATTTACCCCATCATTCTGCACTCGTGTATGTGTGTGTGTGTAAGGGGGGTTAACTTGTCGCGCGACATGAAACGATTAAGGCAGAAATGCTTTTAGCCATGCTATTGGCTTCTGGCTTTGGCTCTGAGGTGTTTGCCCGAGTCGCTACGCCGGGTTGGTCATTATGCGGGGCCTGTGTGGCTGCTTGGGTGCATTTATATATATATAAAACACACATATATATATATATATCGTGTGATTGATCACAATTTTCGAAAGTAATTAGAGGAGCATGTGGCCAGCGAAAGACCCCACAGAGACGCCAGGCTTTAGTATAGGGAAAAGCATTAAACGTAATTACTCTGTAAATAATTCGATGCGTTCCGTGTCCAGAAGTGTCAGCTATAAGGTGATAGAAGCCATTAGAAACGGGCTATCAAAATATTAACTTTAATGCAGATAAGCTGCATGAATCGACAAAGTAAGAATGTAATTTAGCAATGTAGCTGTGCCTAAATAGAGACATGGATTTATTTTTTCCAAATTTTATAAATATTTATTGATTATCGAGTTGTATGCATGAAAAAGGAACTTTTACCGAGCTGGACCTTAATGTTTTTCATTATAAATCCAAAGATACATATTAGATTTGCAATTGGAATTTAAAAAGTTACCTGTATAGTTTAATTTAATTTAATATTCGCTTACCAATAATATTAATTTTTGGAATAATGTACAATTAATTGATACACCTTCATTGAATATATTCGCTCAAACGTGTTTTGCAATAATTAAATTAACATATAAACATCTTTGAGTCGAGTCGAAACAACATTTGCATCAATTCAAATTATTATTTTAATTATAAGCTCAAATAGACTCTGGTACATTTATTTGCTATCCCCAGACTCAACTTCTATATTTCAAGTTATTTGCGTTTACTTTTGGCTATAAATCAAGACTGGGCATCATTCCATTGGCATCAACACAATCATATTCATTATGAGCTTGATACACACATTAAAATTCAACATTGAATTTAATTAACCTTGCACCCTCTTGACACGTCGCCAGTGTCTGTCAAGTAATCAGTTTTCTTTATGGAGCCTGTAATTTCAATGGTTAATGCCTCTGAGGCGCTATGCGCAACCCCAAAGGCTATGCGTTAAGGCTAGGACAGCCATTAGAAACCACATAGTGGCACACGCTGCAGAAGCTGGAGAAGATTGCCGGCGTCGTCGCCTTTTCGTCTTTGGGTGCCAATAATGACAACAAACATATGCACGAGCGGCGGGAAACAATAAGCAGCAGTCCAAACTTAACGACAACTAAATCCAATTATAAGCACTGAGCGCAACAGGAGCTGCACTGGGCGACAGGATAACATTGAACACGTGTGCGTAACGAATTTTCAACAGATATGCTCGCCTGTTTCTGTGTAAGTGTGTGTGTGCGTATGTGTGTGCTTGGCCCTCCGGGGGTTGCTTTGGGGGGGTTGGCTTTGAATGCGGTTCTGCTTTTGGTCTCGGTCTGCATTGCATTGCATCCCGCAGTGTTGCATAAAGGTTTACTTTTCATTTATGAGCCAGACAAAGGAACAACCCTTACAAATGCGTTGCACAAAGGAGGTCCTGCATATAGTTTCCCTGCGTGTGTTGCGTGTGTGTGTGTGTGTGTGCTGCTGCTGTCCCACCCACCATCAGCGAAAAATTGTAATTAAACTTAATCCGCTCAATTTGAAACGCATGCCAAGCCAAAAGTGCCTCTCTCAATATGCTTCCTGTGCCCTGGATTGAATTTTACCCTGAAATAAAATGTATAAAGAGCGTACACAACTTGCCGACAGCTCAGTATGGGCATACTTTTTTATAGTTTTATTTTTTTGAATAATAGTGAACTCAAAGAAATCAATGGCAGATGGAGAAAGAATAAAAATAGGACTTAATAAAGTTTGCGATTGTTTATATTATTTTTTTTTTTAATTTTGTTGAATTTTATATTAATTCTTCAAGTAGTTTATGCTATTTTCTTAAAACAATAGCTATTTTATTTTTGTTTCTATTTCTTTTGGTTGAATTTATTTAGTACATCTTTTCATAACAACAAACTACAATTTTTTGAAGAACTTCCGAGATTGATTATTATCATAATTACAGGGTATGTAGAAATTGCACAGTTTGTATTGCCATTTACTTAATTTTAATTAAAACTGTCAGAAAAAGGATTCTGGAATCCGTGCAGTTGCCCAAATGCGTTCATGTGTTAAAAAATGTGCATAAATTATTGAATTAGTGCGTTTGCAACAAATTTCTCTCGTTCTTCTCTTCTCGCTTTCTCTCGCTTTCATTTGTCGCTGCTACAGTTTGTCTCTGAGCCAATTTTCATGCTGTTCGTTATTAATATAAAATTTTAAAGCATAAATTAAGGCGCCAGAGCCACACTTGCTTATAATTTATGCATGGCGTTGACTTTGGTTCAGTTCGGTTCGGTTTGGTTTTCATTTATTTATTTATAACACTCGCTGCCAACTGCCAAAGGGCTGCGGCAATTAGTTCCAAGATCCTTGGGGATGTTTTAATTATCGTATTGTATATATTTTTTTGTTATTCCATTATTGTATTTGTTGTTGCTGCTCTGCGATTTATGCGAACGATTTAATAATGCAAATTAATTCAAGCGTTTCCTTTTTTCGGTTTTTTTTTTTTGGGGTTATCATTTGGGCGGCAATTTTCTTTTGTAGCTTTTTGTTTGTTGGGTTAGGTTTATGGCTGTGATTTGATTTATATATTTTTTGAGGTGGGCGTGGCAGAGCATCGCCAGCTTATTTGATTTATATGAGAGATGTACAAGGCATGTCAAGAACACAATAAAGGGGAGTACAGGTGGCGTAAAGGGCCCTCAGATTTATATGTTGTCGCAGAGGAATCAATGTGTGTAGCTTGAATGTTATGATTGGGTCCGATTTAGCAAAATGTGTTAAATTTCATAAAAGAGTGGAATACAAATATATGTAGTCTTAGAGCCACCGTTTGAATGTGATTGGCTGACAACAATCAAAACATATCACACAAAGATTGCTAATATCTATCAAATTTGAGATTCTGAAGAAACGATTAGTCGAGTGTCATTATGAGTATTACGATTTCAAATACTAAATTTGACATATCTTATCAATATTTAGTTTAGAAGGTTACCCCGCGCTTATCAGCAAGTGATTCCCTCTGACAACCATCAGAAGCATATATAAACACCAAACCTATCAAAAATCTACACAGTTACCAGACAGTTATAACAATCCATTCCCCAACGAAACTTATTGCTTTAACGCTGATTTTTGCCCAGCTACTGGGCACCATTTATTGCGGAGTGTACGATAATACGGACCGCTGGGTCCTCTCGGATAAGTCGCAAAACTTCCCTGAAAACGCAGTTCTCGGTGGCATCGATTCATACGGCTATGAAAACTACGTGGGACGCGTCGTTTATTCAAGCTCGATTCTGCCGGCCCGTGTTAGGTCCGAAACTGGGTACACTACCTACAACACCGACACACTCGCTAATCAGGCAACCTCCTACGAGTTGCTGGTCGCCAATGAGACCGTCAGCTATCACTGGGTGCGCAGCTACGATGGCTTCAGGGAAAGGAATGCTGTTTCTGTGGGCACAAGCACCTTGAATGAACGTGTTTACGTGTGCCGCGCCAGAACTGATGGCGGTATATTTATTGGCACCCTGTATCTGTCGGAAAAGGTGTGCTTTATTCGGTATGAGAATTTCCCTATGAGACAGATCAGTAAATACGAGGTACTGGTCCGACAAGTTACACCTGCAGCTAGGGCACCATTCGTCAATCAAATCAATTGATAAGATTGCAAACGAACATTTTAAAATACATTGTTTTTATTAATAAACTGAGCTAAATCGAGACACAAATATTTATCTTCTCTCGAAAAATGTGGTGTTTGTATTTGTTATAGCGCTAATGTAAAATATAGCTTTGAAACTCGGGATCTTAACATTTCTTCTATTAAAAGACAATATTTCATAGAGTTGGGCTGAAATGAAATATATCACAGTTGCTGTATATTCATACTGAGTATCTCCCGAGTGGGCATACCCTATGTAATTGTCTTACTCTTTTTTAAGGCAATATGATTTGAATAGTGTCATTGTATTCTTAAAACTACCATTTCCATCTGATGATATATTTTAGTCACATTGCGTTTACTCCTTATAAATATTTTAAATGTGTTACAAATTGCGACAATAAACAAACAAAGTTAATTTTTTTTTCAACGTTCTGCTGTCTTCAGTTGCCTGCGATGCACTTGGCACGTCCCTCTACAAAAGCAACAACAATAATAGTGCACTGTACTCCTAAGTCTTGGTCCCCCAGTCAACATTCCTGTTGGGTACTTTCAGGTCTGGTCGGGTCTGGGTCGAGTCTGGTCTGGTCTGAATGCCTTGGTACGTTTTGTAGCACAAGTGTTTTGTAGTTTTGCAGTGATTTCATTAAAATTTTACTGTCATAGTAAAAGTTTTATTATGAGCACGAGTTGTTTTTGCTGTTGCTGCTGCAAACGTGAGCCAAAAACAATTCCCGGCACATGCCAAAAATATTATAAACACAACAGACAGAGACAGAGACACAGGCACACAGTCAAAAGTCAGGCAAAAGCTCGTTCAGTTTATATAGTAATTATGTTGTTGTTGCTGTTGTGCTGTCCAGACTTCATGCTTTGCGCCTAGGCATGCATATGCAACAAGCTGCAGCAGTAGCAGCAGAAGCAGTAACAGCAGCAGTAGCAGCAGCAGTAGCAATGGCAGTTACATAAAAAACGGCTGCATGCACTGGGGCGTCTTTGTGTTTATTCTCAGTACCCATTAAAATTAGAGTGTGAAGGGTATTATAAACTTGTGCTAATATGGGGATATATATAACTCTGCCGGATTGATGATATATAATATATAGCTGCCAAAGAAACGAAGTGTTGTTTACATTTTCGATGAACATACGAAATATTTTGCCTTTTGTTTGCAAGGGTATTTCGACTTCGGCACACCGATAATATTTTATTTATATCTTTGCTCAGTCTAACACCTTCTGCTCCCAGCGCTGGCGGAGTTTTGCACAGTTTATGCTGCCTGCTTTTAGGCTAATGTGCTCATTTTATGCAAGCGTCTCCCTTGCTGCACGTTGCACGCTGCAAGCTGGAAACTGTGCGAAGGGATTTTTATGCGAGCATCAGCCCGCCAACCAATGCCACCCACCGCTGCACCTCTTGCCTGGCGGCAACTTTATATTGTTTGTTGTTGCTGTTGTTGTTATTGTTGTTGATGTGGCACACTGCCAAATGCAACAGCTTGTGTTTATAATTGAAATAATTGCAAAAAGCAGACATAATTATATTCTTATTCTTATTGTTGTCGTTGTTCTTGTTTGCGTTGCCTGCATTCTATTGTATTTTTTTTTTATGTCGCTCATCATCATCATTGTCGTCGTCTGGGACCGAGAGTGCGACTTAGCATCAGCCTCGAGCTGTAAGTTTATAAAGCATAGTTTTTTGTGCTTTCTGTACTGCACTGGGCATATTTGCTGAGGACAAAGCTATGTAACATGCTCATGCAGGCATTTTATAGTTTATGTCCGCACGATGGCTGGTAATTGTCAGTATATATTTAATTTCTGTACTTTTTCTAGGGCATGTTGAGGTCGCTCACACCTTTTGATCGAAATATTTCTTTTGTTTAGCCTACTTAAAGGCTTTTCATTTTAATTGCACAGCATGTACATGAAAAGCTGGGCTCATTTCCAAGCAATTACTTTAAGGCCTCGTCACGTTGCAGACTTAATCGTTAAGCCGCCTTTGGGCGCATTAGTCGCAACAATTTTCGGGGTATGGAGCTAGCCACAGCGCCTAATAATCAACCCTTTTGCAGCTGAACAAATATGTTTGCTAGCGGGTGCCTAAATGCATGCAGAGCACACATTTTGGCCAGGTAGAGCCATGGGGCTTTTGCCTGGCTGGCCAACCTGCCAACCGAGCAGATAAACTTCAAAAAGCGCCTTGAAAAGCGGCTTAAAACTTCTTCAGGCGAAACGGTCCTTGGCCGAAATGAAACTCTATGACAACATTGACAAAGGCATCGCCAGCTGCGCGGCAGGAACTAAAGCAGAAATTAAGCATTGCCATGGAGGCGCCGTCTATGTGAGATGATTGATTGAGCTTTTAGTTAAATTGCGCAAGCGGCCAGCTGAAGCGCATACAAGTACAAGCATCTTAGTGAAAAGTTTCAGTGCCATTTTCCCCTACCTACCCGCCCATAATATCCCTATTTGCTTACCTCGTACTCAGTTTAAACTTCGAAGTCGTTGGCAAAGCAACAGCTTCGGGCTTATGTCTGGCATGTACCGAAAATTATTTGTACGTCAGCTTCGCTGGGAGTTTATCCTCCGTCCGATTCTCTTAATTCTCGACTTCTCATACCCTTCAACATGTTATAAGTTATTCATTTCGTAGATAATTCTAATTAGCAGAATGATGAGATTTAATATAGTTCTGTTTGCTAGATCAACTATTCTTAATAGTAGAGTGTTTAATTTTTTAAAATTCAATTAAAATTAAGCAATTAAATAAGGCAGATTAATTTGTCAAAATTAACCAACAATTTATAGAAAAAACTAATTTATTTATTTTTATTTTTCATATATTTTTCAATAATAATAATAATATTTATATGACAATGGATTTCGTATAACAGGCATTTAAAATAAGTCAAAAATTTAACTTTCCCCGGACTTAAGAGAGTATGTAACTAGTCTGTGCTTGGCAAAGATAATCATTCTTGTGCTACCTTTCGCCAAAAATGTTGTTGCTTCTTTTTGGTTAGTTTCGCGCTAAAAGTTCAACTTTGCCTGGGCTTAAAATAATAAGCGGGCGTAAAATGCGCCTAATATTTAACTTGATAGGCCGCAGAGCCTTTCAGCCGCCCAGCCACCTCTTGCCTTTGCCCTCTCTAAGCCACAGCCATTGTCAGCTGTGTTTGTCATAAGTTTTCCGTGAGTGGGCTGCCAGTAATAATCAAAAGTTTTGTTTGCCTGACCCACGTGTGCTTGCTTGAGTTTAGCATTAGTGTCATCCTCGAATTCCAATATTTAGTAGAGGAATCTATTAGTGAATTACTCTGAAGCAACAATAAGAACAAGGTACAAACATTGACATTTAATTCCCCGCGAACGAAGAACTTTATCAACTGCCGCATAATCCAGCAAATTTTTTAGCACTTAAATTTGTACATGGCCCGAAACTTTTCTTTTCTCTTTTCTTTTTTTTTTTCACGTTGCCTACTTCGGGACTGCTAATCCCTAAACTGTCGCAAAACTTTTGTGGCAGCAGCAACCAACAACAACAACAACAATAAAAATAGCAGCAGCAAAAAGAAAAAAGGAAAAGGAAAATGAAAAAAAAAGGCCAACAAAAGTTTTGCAACAGATAAAAGTGCAAAGTTTGAGGGAAAGCAAGACAACAAAAAAGGCAAGCCAGGCGAAAATTACAAACATTTTCAATTATCAAGCCAAACAAGGACGTTGACGTATTGTCTGGGCTCTCATTATGCCATTACCATCATATAATTACAGCCTGATTATTGTTTATTAAGTTAAAATGGCGCCGCGGCGTGTTGATAAATGGCTCTGAGTTGGGGCTTTTGTCCGGACTGTACCTGTGCGGCGTGTCCATCAAAACTGGCGACCGCCACTGCTCACCTGATGTCAGTTATCAAAGGGTTGCACACCAACTCCCACCTGAGCTGGAGCAGCAGCATTCAGGCTCTGTATTTCGCATTCATTTTTCAAAAACACCTTGCGGTAGGCAGCATTAAAATTTCGTTAGTTTTCTTTTGTTTTTTTCCCTTCCTTTCGCAATTTTTAAATGTCACTGTCAACGCGTCTTATGAAAGGTTCTCGTTTGATTGAAGGCAATTAGAGGAATTGGGTAGAAATGTTTTGCTGTATCTTTTAACATTGTGAGAGCAGATGATTTCGCTCCCTACGTATCCCCGGGGGACTTTAAATTAATTAATCACATTAAATGCTTTGCGGGCTAGCCCCAAAAAGTAAAAACGTTGTCAAAGCAAACTATTAAGATCAAAGATAATGCGCAAAAATAATGATGCTAAATGTTGGCACAATTATGACTCGCTGTCCCCACTAATGGATGTGATAAGTGGGGGGCTTGGGAGTTCTCCCACGCAGAGTGTCTGATGTTCAGTCGTCGTGGGCATAGTCTGCCAAGACGGCATTTCAATTAATTAAATAAGCTCCTAAAATGTTGGCGCATGTATGATGATAATTATGGTACAACAAGACGAGATGTGCTTAGAAAGTTCTGGCTTTGAATAAATATATACTTATATACTTCTAAACAGTATAATACGTAGAAACAATCTATAGTTAATATGTTTATTTAACTGCTTGCTGAACATATTAAATCCAATATTCATTTAAACTTTTCATATCAACCCTTGTAGATTCTTTCGGTATTTATTCAAATAAATTCTGTTTGTTCTGTTTGAGGCCCAAATAAATCAGTGTAGTCGTGCAGAATGTCCTTTTGAAAATGAATACAATATGAACAAAAATAAAATTCAAAACTTGGTTCCCATTGTGCTGGAACCCGCTGTCAAGTTAAGACGAGGAACTGAAACAGTGCAGAAGAATAACAAATTGCCACAAAGAAAATGCATTCGAGTGTTAATAAACTTGAATACAATGTTCTGATGTAAACCCTTTTTTTTACCAAGGTCAAGTTATCATTGGTTCATTACAGTCTTGATTTGATTTCAATTGTGAATTGGTGCAGGGGCAGGGAAGGACTCTGAGATGCAGCCTGGCAAGATGGCGCTTTTATCGGAGGCCATTGGGCATCACCTTCAGCCTTGTCTTCAATTAGCGATAATATTATAAATGATACGAATGACTTTTTCACATTTAACTTTTTGACAGCTTGATGCGGGTACGCTGTTTCAGCCAATTGCTAATTGACAGTGGGATTGGCCTCAGGATAGTCGGCCGGGCTGCCAGGCAGGCAGGCAGGCAGGCAATCAGACAGGTCGACAGCACTCTCGATCCCGCTTTTGCTGCTCTTGTGTTTTATTTAATGGTCTCACTTGTTTTTAAAAACCGCAATCCCAAAACTGTCAAATTGACAGAAAAAGCATCAACAGTCGACTAAAAAAAGTACACTTTTGGCGAAGTTAATTGTAAGCATAGCAAAAATTGTTGTCAAGCCAAACAAAGGCCAAGTACACTGGTAGGAAAATGTGAATAAAATATTAGAACATTTCTGGATGTAATGGATTTTCCTCTCAATCTAAAAGCTAAATTTCCAAGATCTATGAAATCGTCGAATCTGTGCTTTCTAAACATTTATATATTTAATATTTCATTAATTTTGAACTATAGCGGCTAATAATTTTAAAAAATTAAGTAAAGTCTCTGGCTTAGAGTGCAATAATCAGCTAGATCTTCCATTTACGAATATATAGCTTCTCCATATAATATCTGATTTTTAGGCTTTCTTTGAATTTGTTTAGGTTTTTGCTGGATAATTTTCGTAATTGTGCCACTGTGCGAACTTGCACTGAAAATGAAAACTAAACACAATTAAAACTAACGAACCTGGCAAAATTTGCACAAAATAAATTTTGTTTTAAATGTTATGAGGCTCATATTGAGCGCCTGGGGATGTGTGTGTATGCGAGTGTGAGAAAAGGTCATTTGTTGGGTTGAGCTGAGCTCGTTGCTGATGTTGCTGCATTTTCCTGTTGGTTCTAGTTGATTTAATTAAATGCATTTGAATGCAAATGCCTGGAAATGCGTAGCGCCGGCTCTCCAAACCGTCAGCATATGCGGTCTACATACTACTACATAAATGTTTTGATATAAATTTATATATATGTATGCCATACCATATGCATACAAGCAACACACGCACACTTGAATACTATATCCATATGCAGTTAGTTGTAACTAAAACAAAAACGGATATGCTGAGCTTATGCTACTGACAGCGCCCTCTGGTGTTATTTGTTTGTTATGTGCAAAATATATTTAGGCAGTCAACTCACGGGCGAAGAGAGCGGGGCGTGGCACAGGAAAGGTTGCCACATTTTCATAATATGCAACAGTACCGAGTGGGATTCTTTAGTCATATCTCGGTTATTCTGTAAACTCGCTGCGGGCCACATTTAATCAAAAACTGCAATGCCATCAACTAAAATGCGAAACTTTAGCCTTAGACAGTTCTTTAAATATTCGCATCAAATTGATTTTTGGCTTGGCTGTTATCTTGACTTTTAACTATTTGCCGAACAGTTTATATAATTGTTTGTTTGAGAATTTGACATATTTGGCATTTTGATTGCCCAGAGAAACAAAATATCTGATTGTTTAAGAAATAATCTTTAGTTTCTTGTTTGTGTCTAAATTCAAGCTGACTGAAGCCACATTGCATTTATATTGCCTAAAATTAAATACATTTTGTCGTTTGGCCATTTATTGAATAAATTTAATGCTGTAAATATTTTTGTTGCCTTTTTGTTTTTTTTTTTTTTAAACGAGCAATATTTATTTTATTTAATAATATTCATTTGGCCTATGATTGAATTCGAATTTTAAATTTAACAAAAATTTTGTTGTAAATCTTTTCATAATAAATTGTTCATTAATAATGTCTAAATGACATTCGAAAAATCTTTTCAAACTATGTACGTGATATTTATTTATACGTATTTTATTGTAATCCTTGATATCATTTACCTTTACAGCATTCGAAAAAAAAGTAGTTTAAGCTCAGCTTAAATATAAAATTAGTAAAGTATTTGTATACCATAATATAATTTAAAATGTATTTTATATATGAGCAACAGATTGGAACTATTTCATACTGCTCGAAAATAAGTCTAAGTTGTAGTATGTTTATTTTTGGAATTATAATTAGGCAATAGATTGGTCTAATCGAAAATAATACTAAATATAAATGGCTGCTGGCAGAAATGATTAAGAACATGCCAAACAATTACCAGCTGCAAACTTTGCACATGAACTGTAAATTAGACCCACAAATTTGATTGAATATTCTGTAGCTCTATCAGTGCATTCGCTTCGTCTCACTGCAGCCTCTGACTATCAATGTGGACCATATTCTCAATTCGGGCAGCCTGGCATAACTAATTGAATACATAATTTACAATTAAGTACGTAAGCTACTTTAATATTTATGTCTATAAATGGGCAACGACACACACACACACACACACACATACAGGCAGGCGTACGCATACAAGCACACACACTGAGAAAATCTCAGATGGCACGCCTACTTTAGAGTGGGCGTCCGGTCGTCCATTATCGACCATCACTTGTGCCAACTGCAATAAATGTCAATTATTCATGAATTTTCAATAACTTTTAGCCAGGGCAAAATAGAAAAGTTTCCCGCTCTTCGTTGTTGTCGTCTGAGCTTGAAAAACTTTTTAATAATATGTAAATATGGCTAATAGAGAGACAGACAGAGAGACAGAGAGAGAGAGAGAGAGAGAGAGCGAGAGAGAAAGAGCGGGAGAAAATGAGGCGAGACGAACAGGCGTTAACTAAGAAGCACATAAAATATGATGCCAAACAATATGAAAAGAGAATTTACTTGAGCGGCAAAGTACATAGAGAATTCTGAATGGTAGCAGTCGGTAGAGGGGCTGGTGGGGGTGTGACTGGGGCAGACGACAAACAAGAACGTGCTCTCAACCATAGTTATAATGGTGAATAATTAACAGTTATTAATAATGACAAAAGCAGCTGCCACCGAAGGCAACTCACAAAACTGTAGCACAAATTTTTTTCCCTTACTCTTTGTGTTCTTTTTGGTTTTTGTGGGGGCGACTCCCTCGCAATTTGGGCAACAGTATTTGTGCGCTTTTTGATTTAAAATTCACCGCCAATAATAATAAAAATAAATCATTCGCCGCAACACAAGGCGACATGGTCGCAGCATTACGTATACGCAATGTACTTGCAAGTTTCGTTTTGGCGCGTGCGATGCAAACTTTTTTGACTCCTTGCTTAATAATTTGCTATAATTTATGAGCGTCAAGCGTTGCCGTCTACGACGGCAGCTTTGGCTTTATTATTGGATTTTCGTAGCTAGCCGTACACAAAGTACGGCCATCAGGCCCATGTCCACAGACAATTTAAACTTTATGCCAAAACGTTTTTGAATACTTAATTAGTTGTTGGGCAACATCAGACAAACACGAACACGCACACACTTACACATATACAAAAAGCAAACAGCGGTGTTTGTGTCTATGTTTCGAGTTTTGTAAAGTTTCTGGGCCAAACGATTTAATTTGTTTGCCTGTTTGTCATAGAAATCGGCTTATACAAAACATATTTCATTTAATTGGCATTAAACATTTTAATGCTAAGGCTTAGGTATATTATTTGTTGGCAAAGTAGTAAAAGACCTTATAGAATAGCATATTACATGAAAATTTCTGAAATTCTATGCTTAGATCTTAAATTCTTATTGCCTAATTAGCTTTCCCTCTAAGATTTCAAAAAATATAGACGATCATTTGTATTATTTCTTGTAATTTAATAATGAAAGAATATTGCTTTTAAAATTAACTACTAAAAGAGAGTCGATTGATTGATTATATTCAGCACGGATTCTTCTACTGTTGAGCTGTGAGCTCTTATTAATATTTGTTCTTAATATTTGGTGCACTCAATATTTATTGGAATTTAATATTCCAATGTCTGTGAAGCGCTGATTCATTTTATGAACCGTGTTTGTGGCATCTTCGAATACCATTCATCCCTGTTCAAACGTAATACATTTGCCGCTGCGCTCAGTCAGGCATAACAAAGCGCCAATGGGGCACCAGTTCTCATCCTTCAAGCTGCCTGCACGGCTCTTATCCCCATTCCCACTCCCCGTGTACCCAACCTTTCACCTTTGAAAGGCGCTGGCAACAACTGCGCCCACATTAAACTCAATAAAATAAATGTGCAGCCATAAATTACACAAAGTGCGTCAGTTACACACACCGAATGGCATTGGGCCACCTTCTCCGCGTACTCTTTAGCTTGATATCGGGCCCAAGCTCTTGCCTAACAGCTGCTGATGCCATACCCAAAAAGCAGACTATGCAAAATCGACAAGTGCCACAATTTTTTATGCAAAATAATCCTTTGCCTGGGTCCATTGATGAATTATAGCAAATTAATTTTACACTAAAAAGCGACAAAGCTAGGCACAATGACAGCCTACAACACGCCCCTCAGAAACACCCGGGCCCATTGCCCACCTCATGCTGCTCTTATCAAACCATTTGCATGGCTGACGTTGCCTAGGCAAACAGTTTAACCATATCAAATTCAAATTCGCATAAATTTTGGTAGCATCACAGTTTGGGGAAATGTACAAAAATCGATTCCCAGCAGGAAGTGCCAGAGCTCCATTTTTTACATTTTGTGCGGCGGCTCAGATGAGTTGTGGGCTTTTTAACCAAAAGAGAGCAAAAAAAAAAATAATACTCAAACCAAAGTCAAATCGATTATTATTTTATCGTCTGGCGGGTAGGCTGAGGGTGTGTGTGTGTGTGCCTGCGCACATTTGCTGGAGGGTTGTAAAAATAAATTTAAATGTAGCAGCAGAATGTATCAAAAATTGAATGTTTTGCATAGTCTTTTTTTATACTGTTGGAAAACATTGTGTGTCGAATTGGTACGTGACTGTTGAATGTTTGAACTGTTGCTCTTATAGAGTGAAAATTTATAAATTCTTTTGCCGCTCCCTAAGTTGTTGATAAGTTGTATGAAACGAGCTTATCAAAATGAGGAGTGGCAAAAAGAGTGAGTGAGAATTTATATTTAATTTCATAAATTATTCTTGATTATTAATTATATTATATTGTGTTAAAATAAGCTTTGGTTTTTTTAGATAATATTTTTCATACTAAACTCCCTGCACAGAGATGCGTTTATTTCAAAAGCAAATGCCACGTTTATGTACAACAATTTTTTCTTTCTTTCAGCAGGTCTTTGTTGGATTGTGCACCTTATGAGATTCGCCTATTTGTGAGTCACACACTCATCAAGAATGCGACCTGTTGAAACTGTGTATTGTACAAAGGACAGCGCAGTTACAATCACTGTCAAAAAGTAGTCAAAGGCGAATTCACGATCACAGGTGGTATCCAAAATGATCACATTGAGCAACGGCTCCAATTTTTGATGCACAATCAACGAAGTGTGCTGTAAACAATCGAAAAGATGACATCCGAGTTAAATGAATTCCCCAACTCACCTCGTTGTTGAGCACCTTGAGTGTATGATCGTGTGGGAAGGCCTTACGTACATATAAAATATTTATGAGTACAATCTGCTGCTGTTGTGTCAACTCTTCGCTGCGCAATCGATCAGTGCACAAGCCAATAATAAATACGTTGAGCATTGGAATTACAGCTGGGCCTAGGCAACCATCTGACATAATATACACTTTGTTCTCGATTTCATCCCCCGCATAGACGATGCACTCAATCATCAACGTCATGTTAAAAATGCTCGTAAAAATTGCCAAGTAGATGGCCGCAGGCAGCCAGGCGACCTTCTTTTTGATATGTTGATGTAAATTGTTGATGCGCAAATGTATTTTGAAAAGCCACAACAGACGGCGATGGTAACGACCAGATATGAAACTTTGACTGCCATGATATTCGATAAAGCGTTGCAAGAAGAAGCTAAAGTTGCGATACCAATTGAGCAAAATCAACTGATAGATGAAATAGCCAAGGCTACAATACTCCATTAGTATCCAGTAGAAAAAGTTAATCCATAGAAAGTAGGGCTTGTGCCACATAGAGTCCAGCATAACATACAACAAATACTGCTTGAAAAAGTAAACACACAACAGGCACAGCTCACAGTGATAAATCATGCCAAACTTGCTCTCAATGGTGCGTGTTATGAAGAAGATCTCGTTGATCAGATGCATTATCAATTTGCGATCTTCCTGCGAATGTAAAAAAATCGTTACACGACGCAGTACATACATGGTTAGGCCTTGCATGACTAGGCCGATCAAAAAGTTCTGCCCTCCGCTGTCTTCGACTCTAAAGAAATGTATCCATACGACGAACCCAAGTACCATATAATCCACCGCATCGCGAAGAAAAACCAAACACTTAACCGTCACAACTAATTTGGAGATGATGCGATGATACTGCATCTCCTCCATTCGCTTATGTTGTTTATTGTAGCGCAGCTTGAAAAAATGACAGCCCCGTGCGATGCCATAGAGCAGCCAGGCACTACACTGAAAAAAACGGCGATAGACGGCCTGAGCAAGCCCGCTACGCAGCAACCTGATGTCCTGAGTATTCCACATGACGGCAATTGAACAAATGAAAGCCGGTCATGATGTGTATCAGGTCGATTTGTTTCAGTTTTTCTTATTTATGTGCTGACCATTAACAGGCGAATTAATCGAAATGACCTAGCCAATTGGCGCACAATTATTCTCCGGTGCAAGGAAGAGAACAAAAAAAAAATCAATATTGTGTGGAAGATATCTGTTTAAGCATCAGCAATAATAACATATTACTTAGCATATTTCGAGAGCGAAAGGCCTATACAACAACTTAGACTACATTCAAAATTAACAACAGGCATTCAGCGTGGGAAATAATGTTATATAGACCAAATATGAAAAAGGCTTAGATGGGAAATAGACAAGAGCAAATGCAATATTGTAATTGTGGTAAGTGCATCAATTATTCTAAATTGAAAGTAAAAATGTATTTGAATTTTGATTAGCTCATTTTCTTAATAATATATATTATACGATATTTCATGATATTCTATAGAAGCAATGTAAGTAATTTTAAAGCCTATCCGAGATATCGCTCCTTCATCTTGTTTGTTCCCTCAAAGGCCTTTGCGTTCGCTTTTTTAACTAAACAATTTTGTTTTCCTTCGACAAAGCAAAAATGCCTCAAATTACACACACAGTTTGCCTCTAAAGTATTTCCCAAAAACGAAAATCTCATAGCAAGTGAACCGCATACACAGACAAATGTAAGTGAGGGTAGGTTCAATGCACCAAAACGAGAGGCTGAGCACACAAACGGGCGGGCAGAGACGACGGCTTCCTAGCCGTGTAGAATACTTGGCAGTGCTATTTTTTCCCAATGGAAATGCGAATGCCGGAAAATGCAACTCTGACGTTGCCGCGTTGCTGCTGCATATAAAAAATAAAGTACACTGAGCCGTTGCCTAGACAACAACAACAACAACAACAACAACTACAACATTAACATGCGCACACCCACTCGAACCTATGCAATCCCATCCCGTCTAAGCCGTCTGCCTCATTACGCACGGCACGGGAAAATCATAAATATATATATATATATATATATATATGAAATATATACTTTTTCTATGACGGCGCATTCGCATTCATATATGAAAATACTCATGTTTCAATGAAATAAAAAACCTTAATGAATCGTGCACAACCTGCACACTTCATCCCGGCAAAGGCTTAGAGTGTTTTGGTTGTCTGGTCGCGGCTTGGCACTTAAATACCTTGGAAAGTATTTCAAAAGAAGTGTATAAGGTTTTTCATAGATAGCTTAGCTGGCACAAGAAAATACTCGAGAGTGGGCGTGCGCCTAATAAATATTAAATCTTTAAGTATTATAAATAAGCTATATCAAAAGTCCATCCCTGGTAAATATTCCTTAAAATGCATCCATCAATAATAAAATACATTTTTCAATAATGTAGCAAGATACGATTTGGCTATATTATAAATTAATCAGTTATGATTGTGCTTTAATCTAAAATGTTTTTGTCTATAGTCGAGCAGTTTCCGTTTTTAAAGTCTAACTTGTTATTTATGTATCAATTAAGTCGTAGTTCCATGCGCCCGGCCCCGTTTATTCTGCATCTGGGAAAGCGCAAGCCAAGTTTTTCGGGAATTGCATTTTGTAAATGTGCCCCGCTGACAGATGTTTTGTGTCCCGTGGACGACGGCACGACGCGATTGCAGTTATGACACCCTAAGCGCATTTGGATTGCTAGCAACCCCCTTCAAGAGGGGTGGGGAAACGCAGGAGGCTTAAGCTCTGAATTCAACGGCACCCACTGAATGAATTACGCGGTTGTCTGTGGGGTTGGTTTGGTGATTAAATGCTCCAGAGCCAACCCACCCTTTTGTCGTGGTATTCATTCAGTTTCAGATTCTCTTTCATTCTTACCGCAATATGGCTGCCCCTCCCACTGCATTGTAACATTTTTGCAATTATAACTCGCCTTCGAAAATTGGGGTTGTGGTAGTCGCAGCTCTCCTAAGTCTTTACTGTGCTCCTGCTGAGTCTGTTTCTGAAATGTTGTAAGCATTTCTCAAGTACTTGCATAGACAATAGTCTTTAAATAACAATGGAACATGCGACGTTGCCAAAATGTTCAAAGTAGGCTAATAACTGGGGCTAGAATAATGAATGAAAAGTGAACTCTACTTGTTTTTCTTTGTCTAATGGTAAAGGCAACCTATGAAGTTTGTGTAGTCTTCTTGGATTTATCCAAGCAGAAAAAACGAGGCATTTTTAAAATCGAAAATTGCCCAAAACGTTTTCCATTACTAGTTGATTGCAAGACCCACTTAGTATTAACAATTACATTTTTATTATTGTCAATAATTCAACAAATTTCCATTATTTATTAATTGGGGCGATTATTCCAAATGCAGTAATTGAATTTAGCTATTAAGCTTGGACATTTAGCCATTTAGACTCGCATATTAGTGTACAGTCAAGACTTGCATATCTTAAACAGAGATTACATTGAATTTTTCGCTAGACCAATGGAACATATTGTCTTCTTCTCTTGAGCTTTTCTTCTTTGCAATTTCTGCAAAGAGATGCGCGTTAAAATTTGATATTCATAAAGTATAAGCTTTTTAGTGCCATTGGCAACAAGCAATCACTGGAAAAAAAAAAAAAAAAACTAAAGCAAGCTTTAAGGCTAATATCAAATCAAGTCATGACCTTCAGTGTCTACACAGCAGCCACGGCAAAAGACAGCCAATATATAAATTATATAGAATTTGTGGAAAAATAGCTGCCGGCTATTTGTGCAAAATCAACAGCAGGCAATATACAGAACCAACAAAAACCAAGCATTTTATAAAATTTAGTACAAAATGTGGTGAAGGCAAAAAATAAAAGATATGGTTTATTAAATATTTCGAGCCTGTGGCCATGTTCAAAGCAAACACACATGCCAAGAGTCGAGCAGCTTTTATGTGGCTGTGGGTGTTATGCATGGCGTATGAGTAATTGAATTTAAAACGTTGCAACATCGATGGCATACAAATTTGCTAATGACATTGCGGCAAATTTTTTTGCTACTGTATTAAATTTCAAGCCTGTTGCCACTCGAGACAGTCTAAGAGCGATTGGAGGCTGTGCAAGTGCATTTGATGTTTTGCACAAGCCTTTAAACTTTAACCACATACACGCACACACACACACACACACCCGATAGATCAATGAAAAGCGGTTCTCTCAATGGCGTCGCCTTCCCAATAATGGGCTTATAGATGTATCTATGTCATTGTCATGCATCTGCATATTATACCCGATATCAGTATCCAATTCCAAATCCAAATCCAAATCATCCTGATAGTGATAAAAATTGACAGGCAGTACTTTCTGCCATTTGGCTATCTTATATAGCAACCAAGTGACAAGACCCATAATCCAGCCACAGACCGCACCAAAGGCAATGCAAGTTGCTGTTTTGATAAGCAGCCCATAATCGGAGTGTAAATGATAGTTGAATATGGCCATTTGCTTGTGCAAATACTCCTGAAACTCCATGATAATACGACGAATTTGTTTTAAGGAATTTTCAATACTTTTGTTGAAATGAGAAGTTTACAAATTTATGGCAATTTTTTGTATAGAAAAGGGCTTGGAATGTTCACAAAAAAATTTTAGATCATAAAGCCTTCGACCTATACTTATTCATTCTTTTATTATATGTGTACGAAAACAGAAACAAAATGATGTTAAATCCGATTGAAATTATTTGCTATTACGTTGCGCAGCCTGTTATAGATTTTTTGGCCTATTTGCTAAATGAGGTGCACTATTCAGCGTTTTTCGCTGGCATTTGTGTAATTGGCGTATTGTTTGGGCTTCTCATGGGCATCGTATCCGTTATATGGTATAAGTGCTGCCGTCCCGAGTGCTACGAGCAGAAACCACAAATGAACCCGGGTGGTGAGGGCGACTTAAATAATATCAAGCAGAAGAAAGAATAAACCATGCTGATTCTAATCATTTCACAAAATTTGAATAAAGCTTCGTGTAAAATTAAAGAAAACTCGCAAAATTTTATGCAATTTTCTCAGATTACTTTCAATAAGTACGGCTCTTCAGTCATAAGCTCAACGAACTGTAGCATGCTCGACTCTCTTCAAGTACTTCATTAGCATTGATATGTCTGACAAATCAGCGCGATTCGTGTAGACGTCAATCGTTTGATATTTCCCTTTGCCGTTTGCTCAATATGTGCACTTGTAAAACATAACGCTCGAAAAATTGCAAAAGTCAATGAAATGTTATTTGACATGCACAAATAGAGACGACCGTGGATGACATACGGAAAATAATGCACAAAAATCTGATGGATGTTAACCCTTTCAGCGATTGAATTGAGGTAAAAGGCTTTTATTTAAATTGTCTGCCTACGTTATGGATAACATTTCAACGCATTCTAATTTGTGAAACTGTTTTTAAGAGAATAATTATGATTACTGTGAAAAAATAATAAATAATTAAAATATGTACGCATCATTTTTGTTTGAATAGATGAATTAGATGAATTGTATGCTAATATATTAGTTCTTTGTAAATTATGCCCCACCAATAAAGTATTGGTATTTAATAATTTTTAATCATAAACTAGCTAGTTCGAGTACAATTTGAGCTTTAAAATATGAAACTACAAAACGTAAATACCATAACAGTAACAATAATAATAATAATAATTATTAATATTTTTATTTAGCTTGTATTATTATTGTTATTATTGCTAGTATTATTATTATTATTATTACTATTAATATTATTATTATTATTATTATTATTATATATTTATTAATTAGAAGTTAATGCGGAGAAGTTGACCAAAGAGCGCTCAATATAGTAATAATAATAAAGACAAAGAAGACAAAAAAAAACACGACAGTAAACAAATATGCTTAGTTTGCAGTGCGCTGCCTTGAATACCCTTTATGTACCTCTGTTATACAGAGCACAGAAACGCAGTAGCCAAATGTTCTCAAATTACTCTCTAAGCACATTTTAATTTCCCTCAGGAAACGACGGCAAAGTAAGCAGTCAACGGAGCCAAAGGCGCGTCTACCCCGACAACACAAAACTAAATTTAAGCAAAAATTTCGGCGCTCTGTTCGCTCAGCCAAAAGGATGTCATTTTGCCAAAACGCAAAATATTAGCAAAAAAAAAAGGACGGCAGAAAAAAAGAGAGGGGTATAGAGAAGGCCAACCAGCAGAGGCTGGGTCAAAGGACAGCGTCTAAGTGGCATGCAGTTGGCCCATGGCATAAAGACAATTTAAGGGCGAGCAGTTCATAAACAGGGGCGCACTCGATGAAATGAAAAACGACGCGAAGTAACCAAAAACCGAGCGAAATAAAATTTATTTTAGTAACAAAATTGCGTGACACAGAGCATGGGACGCTGTAAATGGCAGTGAGCCAATGGCATCCACAAGTATATTAAAATGTTGCCCTCTTAGTAAGACATCCGCTGAGAGATAGTATAAAAGTTGCTAGAGGAATGGTAGAAAGCGGAGTCTACGTCGTCGGCAGGCGATGGTCTGAGAATAAAGGAAATGATTGGTTTTGGGCGACATTTTCGTTGATTTTGCCGTCGTCTGGCCCAGCGAAGCAACAAATAGCCTCGTTCTGGAAATTGTTGCAAAAACAACAAATGGCTAAAGTTTTAGCGACTAGCAAACTTTGCACTGCAATGCAAAAACGCAAGTCAACAACAACAACAAGAGCAGCAGCAACAACGAAAACAACATCAACAACAGCTACAGTGGGAAAATTAAGTTTCTGCGCCGCTGCGCTGGCAAAGGAAAGGACGCCAAAGTCGTCGCCATCGTGAACGTTGCCGCCAGACGCGGTCAAATTAAAAGCGCATTGCAAACACAGTCAGAATTGTAAGCCCAAATTCAGAAAGACTACGTAAATACCCTGCAATTAGCGACATAAGTACTTACAGGCATATATTAGCTGATTCGGGAGAATATTTTAATTCACTTGATTTAAATCAACATAAAATAAGCCTATTCTATATTCTTTATGTAAAAGAATGCAATTTCATGCAACAAAGTAGCTGCTGGAAAAATTGTTGAATTATTGGATCTGCCATGTTCGATATACCATTTGTAAACCAGCTATGTAGAGCATCAAAAGAAACGCAGCCAAGTCCCTTTCGCAGGACTAATGCAAAACGGCGACTACGCAATAGCAACGACGAAAGGCGGCTGCCTTTTTATTGCATACTTTTAGGCCGCAGGTGCAGCCCAGGCTGAGCTGTGTGCCAGTATTTGCGCTGTTTGTTGACATCGTCTATAGTCGTAAAGCGTTATACTCGTCCTGCTCGATGTCGTCAATGTTGCCAACTTGACGGTTTTTATTGCTTTTCCTCAGTCCCTTATCTTTCGTCATCGTCATACACTGCGTATGCGTGTTTTTCCGTTTATTTATTTATATGTACGCCTGTATGTACATGCATTAATTTTCAAATATTTTTGCCGTTTGTTACCTTTTGTGTGTATTGCTTTTGACTTGGCTATGGCAAATTTATTTATAGGCTTCGATAGGCATCTCAATGTTGTTCTTTGTCGTTGTTATTGTTGTAATGTGCAATGTACAGGGGTTGTTTCTGCTGCCAAAAGGCGCCTTTGTGTTCCCATTCTTGTTAAAAGGACTGTTACCAAAACAAATGCTAGCTGAATAGCAACGGCTACCCTGCCATCTAAAGAACTTGTTGGTCTACTGAAATCTACTCTAGAAAAGTAATATATTTGAAAAGAGCTCGTTTTTAAATGCATAAGATATATTATTGTTTATATAGTCGTGGGGAAAGCAAATATATTTAACTTAGACAAAGAAGAAAAATAACCATTAATATAAAAGTGCAGATCTTTTTTTATTCAAAATTTTAACTATTCCCGCTTACCCTTTTACTCTATACTCTCCGCAATCTACTCGAAATAATTTGTTAACTAAACATAAACAATGGAATGTGTCTCTTCAAACTTTTGAGACGTAAAGCTACCTTGAGTAATATAGACACTCGCCTTGGTAGTAAATATAAGCCCCAGGGATTAAGTACTTCATATTTCGTGTTATGATTTAGCTCAATTTATTATCAAAACATTTTACTTATAAATGTTTGTATTTATCTCTGCAATATTATCAATTGATTTGATTGACGAATGGTGCCCACGCTGTAGGTGTAACTTGTCGGACCAGTACCTCGTATTTACTGATCTGTCTCATAGGGAAATTCTCATACCGGATGAAACACACCTTTTGCGCAAGATACAGAGTGCCAATAAAAATACCGCCATCAGTTCTGGCGCGGCACACGTAAACACGTTCGTTCAAGGCGCTTGTGCCCACAGAAACAGCATTCCTTTCCCTGAAGCCATCGTAGCTGCGCACCCAGTGATAGCTGACGGTCTCATTGGCGACCAGCAACTCGTAGTAGGTCGCCTGATTAGCGAGTGTGTCGGTGTTGTAGGTAGTATACCCAGTTTCGGACCTAACACGGGCTGGCAAAATCGAACTTGCATAAACGATGCGTCCCACGTAGTTGTCATAGCCGTATGAATCGATGCCGCCTAGCACTGCGTTTTCGGGGAAGTTCTGCGTCTTATCGGAAACGACCCAGCGATCCGTATTATCGTACACTCCGCAATAAATGGTGCCCAGTAGCTGGGCAAAAATCAGCGCACATGCAATAAGTTTCGTTGGGGAATACATTACTTGAACTGTCTGGTAACTGATCAAAGACTGATTTGTTGATTGTGGATGGGTTTGGTGTTTATATATGCTTCTGATAGTTGTCCGAGGGAATCACTTGCTGATAAGCGCGACTCTTATAAATCTTAGGGAAACGGGGGGTTAACCCTTTGTACTAAATATTGATAAGATATGCTTAAATTAGTATTTAAAATCGTCATATTTTTAATGCCACTTGATTGACTAATCATTTCTTCAGAATATCAAATTTAGTAATTTTATATTGGTAATGTTTGTGTGATTCGTTTTCAGTGTTGTCAAGAGAGAACAAGTTGGAACTTTACAAGCAGAATCAGCCAATCACATTCAAACGATGACTTAGTCATACACTTATGATAATATAAATTAATTTATGAAGATCATCAGTTTGCGAAACACCTTTGGTACTAAGATATATATTTCAATATATGAATATGAAAACTACTATACTTCGGAAGCAGCTTTACTACTGTTTCGCTCAATATTGATTTCTTGCAGGGCCACTTCCTCTCTCGATTAATTATGACCTTTGAACATTGAGAGCCAATTGCCTAGGTCATTTTTATTAATTCGTCTCTTAATGACTAGCACATAAATAACAAAAACTCGAAGAAACTAACGAGATATACATCATGTCCGGCTTTCATTTGTTCAATTGCCGCCATGTGGAATACTCAGGACATTAGATTGCTACGTGGGGGGCATTGCATGGGGAAGTCAGTTTTTCAAGCTGCGCTACAATAATCTGCATAGCCGAATGGAAGAGACGCAGTATCATCGTATCATTTCTAAGTTAGTTGTGACGGTAAAGTGTCTGTTTCTGGTGCACATTGCGGTGGACTATGTAGTCCTGGTATCCGTGTGGATATGTGCTTTTCGCGTTGAGAAACCGCCGGACAGAACTTTCTGATGGCAATACGTGCTGGGTCGCATATGGATATTTTTTGCATTAGCGGGAAGATCGTAAATTGAATATGTATTTGGAAAACGTGCTCTTCTTTGACATGATTTTTACCACTGTGAACTATATCTGTTGTGTGATTACTCTATCAACTCTAAGGCAACAAATCGTTATTTTAAATATTGTTTATATTTGTAGTTAGACGATGACACCCTTAAGGTGCTCACAATAGGTTTTGTTTGGACATATGGCATTTGTTGATCTAATAAATAGTTGCTTGATTGTTAAAAGATTCCATCGAATAGTTAAATAAGCAAAGCAGGCACAAAGCCATTCAGCCTCAGGAGCTGTTGATCCTTAATTACTCGGCCAGTCAGCATAGTGTTTTATACATAAAGATACTTTTTTTTCTGTAAAATATACTGCTCTTTGATGCTTAAAATGATCTTCTAATTTGTATTTTCGGTTTGATTTTACTTATGTGTAAACGTTTCGACTTATTCGTTCTTCTAATTTATTTCTTAGCAATTATTAAGAGTTTCCGACTGTTTTTTCTACCATATTGTTGTTGCTGTTGTATACATATCTTTTTATCTGCATATAAGCAAAAAAGTCGAGTCAGTCAACAACATGAGAGCCGTTGTCGCCGCATTGCTGCCACTACCAACACAATCCATCAGAATCACAAAGCCAACGCGACCAGACAGAGGCGCATACACTCAATCACACACGCACACACACACAGGCTCACACCCAGGAACTCAAATATAGAGTCATTCAGGCAGTCATTCAGTCAGTCAGTTGGGCTGTCATTTGGCAATAATACCGCAAACCGAAAATGCCTCAACTTTAGTGGAAGCCGGCAACGATCTGCACAGTAGGAGCAGCCCAGAGGCAGACCAAGGATGCATAGGGGTGGTCCCCACGGGCGGTGGGAGGCAGGCCCCAGACGTCGGCTTACCAACCACATTTGTCATTTAAGCTCAACCAAATGTAATATGAAAATCGGCATGAGCGAAAATGTCAACGTGCATTGTGGCAGCCAGAGTTTTGGGCGGTGCAATGGGCATATGGTGGTGCTTGGCTGGTTTGGTTCGGCATGTTGGGTGGCCTTTGGTGGTTTCGCGGCCTCGTCGCAGCAATGTTGTGTGGAATTTCCTGTCAAGCTAATTTCCTTTGGGTGCAACGTTGTTGGTTGCCATTTGGTTGGCTGACTGAATGCCAGCGCTTGACTGTTTGGCTGGTTCGTTGGCAGCTCGTTGAATCAATTCACCTGCATGCATAAAATATTTTCGTTGAAAAAATATTCAAACATTGCATATTTTATAGTTTATTGACTGTTGCTGTTACTACTGCTGCTGCTGCTGCTGCTGTTGCTGTTTCTGTATTTTTATTTTGTATGCCCGCACAACTTTTTAACTTGTCAACGGGCCCGACTTTGTTGTTGCATCGTGCTGTTGCTCTTGTTGTTCTTGGCTGCCCTTTTGGCAATTTACGTTGCGCAGTTGACACAAAATGAGCGACATGTAGGTCGTCCCCGTTGGATACACCCTCTACCGGCTGCCTTGCAACCTAACTGATTCCACGAATACCCTACCAACTTCTCTGTGTTTCATTTGCTATTTACCACCTTGACTTGTTTGCCAATTGCAGCAGCAGCAGCAGCAGCAGTAGCGTTTTTCAGCGTTACGTGTCGCGACATTTGGGAATTGTTTTGTGTGTTTTGCACATACAAAATATATACTTACACACTCACAGTGGCACACATACATATGTAGATACATGCATGAACATAATATGGTTATGTGAGCGTATCGTGTGGGTGCAATTTACATGCACTGCGTTTCTGGAATGTGTTATTAAAATTTATGTGCGAAAAAGGTGTCGAAATGCGGGCCAACAACAATAATAACAACAATAACGGACATGGCACCCGAGTCCCGTGCCTCAAAAAGGACACCAGCGACAACAACAAACACAACATGGTCAACGAATTATATTTATAGCACATACACAAACTCGTTGTTTTTCTTCATTTTTTTTTCTCAACAAAATGTGGAATATGTTGTTACAGAAAAGAAAGAACATGCTGGTTGTTTATGAAAAATATCCAGGCAAAGTTGTTGGGCAACAGAGCAACATTATATTCAGTTGCAGTTCACATGTTCTAGATATTAATTATATGCATTGAACACATTTTTTTTACAATAGTTGCAAATGAATTGAAATTGAATATTTTAATCTAATACTGTGCAGAGATATATTAACAGAACCAATTCGTAAAAACAGCAAAAATTTCATTTAAAATGTCGATTTGAATTATTCATCTAAATTCTGTAAGCTCAAATTTCCGAGCGTCCACAGTACGCCACTATTTAAACACGGCACGCAAAGTAAGTGGTAAATAAATATGGTATACGTAAAAACCAAATATTGCGCATACGCTGAGTTAGCCAAGGTTTTTTGTCATGCAACACGAGTGCAGAACGGCTGCATTCGAAATTCCAAGGCTAGAGCTGTTAGTGCTGTTGCTAATACATGCCTATTGGGTAGCTTGAATTTAGCTACAAGTATGTAACGTATTAAAATAAATTATGGTCTTCTATAGTTGTTGAATATTTGCATATATATTTTTATATTCATTGAAGAACTTAGACATTTTTCTTTGTACAAGTGCTTGTTTTCTATTTCCTCCATACAGCAATTCCCTGTAAGTTGTTGGGCTCCTTCGGCTTACCACTTCTGTTTCTACTGTTATTTTAGCATTGCGAAGCACCTCGGGGGCTGCGGTTATTTGCGTGTCTGCAATTTTGTTGGGCACTGCTGCACTTTCGAGCCATTTTTCGAGTGGTGTAATTAAGAAAGCAAAAAGCGAAAGCTCAAGGGGCTGCAACGAGCCAAGGAAAAACGTCACTTGAGCTAAGCCACACAGAAAACTGAATGGCGCCCTCGCCGCCAGTCCCCTCTCAGCAAAAGAGTTTTAAATGACAAAAAATATCATTAACTGACAGATTCAAAGATGCAGACTTGAAATTGTGGTTGCAGCCCGTTCTACTATTCGCTTATCAGTTGTGCAACAGCAAGCGGCAGTTGCTGCTCTATTCTGGCCAAAAGTTAAACTTGGCTCAGCAAACTTACAAATACAAACACACACACATAGGCAGAAAATCTCTCTCTGTGTGCGTGTGTTGGTCTGTATCTCTGTGCGTGCGAGATTTACACCTGCTGCATATTGTTGACGTGCCACATCAGAGTTGGCTGTTTTGAAATTATAAACCTTTTGACGCCGAGTGGTCGTAGCAGCTTTTAGCTCTCAGCAGGATCAACATATATTCCTGCTGCTGCCTCTCCCCATCTCTCTGGCACTTGGCTGATACTTTTTAGCAAAGCTGTCAGTGTCAAAGTGACTGTCAACATGCCATTCAAAATGAAAATTAATAACAATATGCAAACAGCAGCAGCAGCAACAGCAGCAGCAGCAGCGCCAGCAATCGCAATGCCACAGACAGCCACGCCCACAAATACATTCTGCATATAAATGTGTAAGTCTGTGTGTGTGTGTGTGTGTATGAGCTATGTGACCACATGCAGGTGCAGCTCTTAGTGGGTTTAGCTTTGGATAGCTGCCAGGTTTTAGCTTTTAATGCAAAAGTTGTCAAGTTCAACAATCGATGCAACTACACATGTGAGCACTTGATTTTCACATAACGTAATGGAAATGGCGGTTTTTGTGGTCGCACTCTATGATGAAAGTTATTTTTATATCTAGTTTGGTTTAATTCTTTTTCCTTTTTTTTTTGCATTTCAACGTTTTTTTTTTGCTTTTTCATTATTTCTGAAGAAATTGAGTACAATAAAGTTGCGTATGTGAAGAAAACATATCGAAAAAGTCTATCTTAGAGGGTAACCAGCAAAAGGTCGCCGGTTCAAATCCATCAGCAATTCTCGTATAGTGTCAAGTCAAGCATTAACTTGATGTGTAGTTCTTTTTCTTGTGCCATTTCTTTCCTCAGACTGACCTTGCTTACATTTAGTGCTTTCACTGGTTAGCCACAAGATTATTTGGGTGGCCTTTCCCTTACACCAATTGAACCCGCGACCTATTACAACATTCTCTGCAATCTAACGTGCCTCCCTGTAATCCCATATACCCATTCTCAATGGCTGCCAAGTATTTGGACACACACACACAAAATGCTTGGTTGGCACAAAACGCAAAACCGACAACTGTTCAACTAATTTCAAATTAAACTCAACGATGGCGAGGACATTCGGCGTGTCTGTTGGCTTCCTCAACCCATGCTGCACGTCCGTCGTTGTCCTGCCAAGGACTATCACGAACAATTTTTCAGCATTTAAACACTCAAGTGCCAAGCTAATAAACGATATTAGTGCCAAAGCTCATTTCAACAAATATTCTATATGTGTGTGTACCAACTAGTGTGACTGTGTCTGTGTGTATGAGAGTATACTTACTGTTACTGCTACTGCTACAGCTACTGCTGCTGCTGCTGCTGCTGCTGCTGGTGTGCAAACATTTTCCGAACAGTTACCAAATAAAAATGATTAGGAACGTGACTAAGAGTGCGAAAAATGTTATTTACTTAGCTGATGTGCGCTATGGGGCCAGACACAGCGAACAACGATGGGTTATGCACACACACACACACACACATATATATACTTAAAATATATACACATGCACACGACAGAGATACACACACACACACACACACACCTATGTGCTGTGTGGGCGAGTGACAAAAGTTTGGTGCATTGCGGTATGTACCAAGAGAAATGCAAAACTAAAAGATATCTCTTAGCATTATTTTTTTTAAGAGCCGAGAAAAATTAAGGTGGTTTTTGAATAATCATATATATTAAATTAAATGAATTAAATTATATGTCTGTGTTAATGTTATTTTTTATATATGTTTTGGAATAGATAATTGGCTTGTCGGCATAAAAATCTACAGCTTAGTACAAAGATTCTAAAAGCTTTACCCTTCGACATCCTTCAATTGTAAATTGGCTATAAATTTTAGGTAAATGTTCTTAGATTAAATATATAAACCAAAGCTGATCAAATAGTCTTTGTTCACATAGCTAGCTTACTTTTTGAATTTGTATAGGGTATGACAAGAAGTTTTGCTAGATGCACAGTTTTTTTGGTGTTGAAAAAATACTTGAAAATTACATGAAAACTACGCACAGCAATGGCAATAAATGACAACACAGCCGGGGCACGCCCACTTGTGCGCCCTTCAGTCAACACTCGGCGCAAAATTTCATATCTTTGGGGCTTTCATTCAAGTGTGTGTATGTGTGTGTGTATTTGTAAGGGGATTTTTTTCATCATCTTCTTTACCACTTGCAAACTATTTTTAAACAATTTCTGGGTGCACGCAATGCCACGCCCAGCCCACATGACGCCCACTCTTGGCCAAAAGGGAAATGGCGCTGATAAGAGTTTTGTAGCAGCGGCAAAAGCGGAAAAAATGCGTCGTTATACAATATGCACCAGTCGAGTAGGGTGAAAGGAAATGGATGGGTGCCTCTACAAGTGTGTGCGTGTGTGTTTGTGTGTGTGTGTGCGTGTATGCTGGTGTGTTCTGCATATTTGCACAGTGTAAACTTTCAGCGGAGCAAGAGAGCGAGCAAAAGAGGGCACATTGTTTTTGCTGCTGGTGCTGGTGCAACTGCTGTTGCTGCTGCCAACTGCTTTGCCGCTCGAAAGTAGGCAAAACTATTTAAAGGCCGAAATGCTTTCCACTTTTTGGCCAAGGATTCTGTTGCATGCTGCAGCAGCAGCAGCTGCTTGTTTTATTTTCATATCCTGTGGTTCTCAACTTCCTTCACATGCGTTTTCTCTCGCCTTGCTGGCAGGAAATGTTGATAAAAGTGTTGCCATAACGACAACGTCGTCCCATTTAAATCATTTATAGTTTACGAGTATACAAGCCCTTTTCACTGCCTATAGCATGGCAAAATTACTTTCAGATGCTCGAAGGTTAATTGTGTAATTGATTGGAAATGATTGTAAAGCATTGTATAGGTGGATAAGACTCAAAGAACTTGTGCAAGCGATAATAGACAAAAGAGCCTAATCGATGTAGAACTATGTAAGAAGAATGCAGCAGATTGATGAAGCAAGCTCTTAGCATATTTGAATGTAAATCAAAGTAGGACACTCGGAAATCGTTTTAGGGAATTTACATATATTTAAGATTAAAATTAACAAAAATATGTAAGCATTTTCTTCATGATTTCAACATTTTTCAACAGAAAAGTTGAAAATAAAGTTAATTTGAACATAAAATACACATTTTGCCAAGTTAATGTACAGAATCTGATGCCTTAAAACGAAATCAATTTGTTTAAGTTTTGTTTGTTTGGGCTGATTTAAAAATTAATTAGCTCTATAAATTTTCATAAAATATTTGGCATTCCAATGATAATTATAATTAAAATAGATTATTTCATTGACCCAAATTGGTCTATTTTATGCTATATTTTTGTATATGTTCGTAAACTTCCACTAGAATATAAACGAGAAAGCAGGGCTAGCTACGCCACGCCGAAGATCTAATACCCCTGCAGACCCAACATTTTCATAATGCTCATAGTGTGACTATCTTGACTCGGCTGTTGATACTGATTAAGAATATATATGCATTATGGGGTCGGGGATATCTATTATAATAATCTCTGCAGGGGTATAAAAAATTAAATGTCTAATGTAAGCAAAGTATTTCTGTTTAAGCTGCACTTTTTCTGTCGGCTTTTCTGCTACACCTCATGCTGATTGAAAAGTCTGACTGCAGACATTTGAAAGACAACGAACTGAAATTGTGGTTAAGAACATGCACTTAAATTATAAAACACTGAGCTCGGCGAACAAACTCAGCAACATTTGAACAAAAACTCTGAAATCAATGATACATGGCCACTCGCCGGTCCAGTTGCCAGACAAAACCTACCGCAGAAGCTGAGAGGATTTTAGCATTTTGCCGACATCAACTAAACTTCAAGCTTAGCTGGTGTGGGTGAAATGAATTACATTTTTGTTGCTCTTACTTTGTTTTCTTTTTGGTGGTGCTCACAAAACATTTTATAATATTTACAACAGCAATAAACCCATTTCCTACGTGGGCGTGGTCAAACAAATAAAAAAAAAAAAAAAATGGTTGTAACTGCACAAACACCGACCCCAAGACAATTCCGCATCCTGTTGACTAAACACATGTTCGCCTGTATGCTGCATGCAACTGTGTACACTTATTTACTGAATTTTCTCTTTTGTGGCACTGTTGAGAATTTTCTCGACGTCAGCTGTTTGCCATTGGCATCCGACCAGAAGTAAAATCCCAACCAACAGCACATTAGTTAAGTATAAAATTTTAATAGTGGCCATGGCACGAGTCTGAGAGTCCTCAACATTGGCCAACAATTTGTATGCCTCCCAGTGCCAACTGTGACAACTTCTCCACAGCGCAAAGCGTGCGCATGAAGGGAGGTAGGGAGGTGATGGCAAATTTGTGCAAATTTGGCTTGTGGCCAGAACTACTTTACAGTTGTGCGGGCAGGCGGCTAAAATTGTTGTGAAATTTTAACTAATATAAGAGACACAGCGGCATGGGACAGTTTGTTGTGGGTGCCTGTTGAGAAGTATTTTCACATTTTAACAGATCTTCTTAGCAAGAATTTAAATCTGAAGCAAATATTTTTACTCGCAGAACCAATCATCTAATCTAAATTTGAATACAAATGAAAAGATCTAAAAATATATATCTACAGGTTTTCAATAAGTAAATTCTAGTTAAATATATAATTTTTAATAGGGCTACCGCATGAATATGGGGTTTTTCCTTCCTTTATGTATAAATATTAATATGGAACATTTATCTGAACTTCTGCATGCATGCCTGTTATGCTGTTAACTTTTGAATTTCTAACTGAAAAAAAAACAATTTTTTTTTTGGAATAATAAACGAAACGTATTGAAAGTTATTAACAATTAATTCTGCCATGCCTTTTTTTTCTCAATTCATGTCAAATTAGCTGCCTTGTCTACAGTCTAAAATGTTCGTATCTCTTATTTCTAGACCGTTGTCTCTTGTTTCGCTGTGCAAATATCATTCAGCATTTTTTTTTCTTCTATCACTTGCCATTTTGTGTGGTTTTTGCAGCTAATATTTGCTGGCGCTTCCTGAGTAGCTGTCCCTGTCTCGTTGTCAATGCGCTAGGTAAAATGGCAAATCAAACAATGCTAAAAATACACTGTGCATATGTGTGTGTGTGTGTGTGTGTGTGTGTTTATATTTTTGGGCTTGGTTCTTTTGTTTGGCTGAGCAAATGTAGCAGAAATCTTACTTAAGTGAATTCAGGCCGAAATCTTAGTTAATTTTTATGGCAAATATGTTAAGCTAACCAAAACCAAAAACATTGTGTGCTGCTCACAAGGTGCTTTAGCTGATGTCCTTGCTGACATCAAGACTAAGCTCTCTGGCTTTGTCATACTAATTGAAGCTATAAGAAACTCAAATTGCTAGACAACGGGTCAGTTAACATGTCTGGGATTTGGTTAGGCAATTTAAAAACGGAAAATAGGTATTCCCGTAGCTGTCTGGTAGAGTGTACGAAAACAATTGGGCTATAAACTGATGTTACGTGGCGTATGCTTAATATGCGCTGCTGCTACTGCAGGACGAACATAAATATTCAAAGGAGACTTGCATGCACAATATTTGCGGTCTTATTGCGCAAACGTCGCATTGTCATGTCTACAAATTTATTGCCAGCCATTCATTCGGCTTTGCTCAAAAACAAATTTTTGAACATGGCCAAACGAAAAAAAAAAAAAGAAGAAAATAGATAACTCATGGCACACGTTGGCCGCCAATGCCAATTGCTGTCAAATGATATGTTGCTTACCTATATCGACTATATTCGTTTTTTCTCTCCTGCTTCTTTATGATTATTATTGGATTGCATTGTTATGCAATGAAAGTCATTATTTGTGTGACGGTGCGGGCTGGGCGTGACAGAGGATTGTGTTTGACAATTGCGTGCCCAAAAATAGCAAAAAACTCTTATTGGATTTCAAAGACATTGAAGAAATATGGCCATGCCATAGCATGTTACATGCTCTACAAGTCTATTGATTTGTTATGACGACAATGACAACGACAACGCCAACGTCAGCGCTGGATGTGGGGTCGAGCGTTTGGCTGCTATAACAACAATGTCTATCATTCATTTATATAAGCTAAAAGCAAAAAATTCGCCCATAAACGACAAGAATGTCGTCAAGTGTTGCCATGGCCATTGTTGTAGCTGCTGTTATTGTTGCTGTCGTGTTGATTGCTGTTGCTGCTGCTGCTGCTGCTGCTGCTCTCCTTGTTGACATTTTCATTAGCAAATTAATTTTAATTGATTACATTTTATGCGCAAATGTGTAGACAACAGCGTTCGGTAGCTCTTCGATATATTGAATTACCATTTTATTTATAGCTTGGCTGTCTTTTTATTCACTTTCCACTACTTGCCAGCAAATTTCTGGTTGGTAATAATGTGATAATATTAGTTGATTTCATTTGTGCGGAGGGACACATAATTTCATTAAAGTAACCTGAGAACGCAGCTGAAATTGACAATGCAGAGTGCGCCTCAAAGCACAATTTGTTCTCAGTTTTCAGAGCTTCTCATATTCGAAGACAATTTCGATTATAATAAAGGTACATAACGTAACGAGAGTGCTTAAATACCTTAATGCTATGAGGTGGACGTTTCCAAAGTAGAATCTTATAGGATTTTTTACAAAAAATTGCATAAACATATTACGATTTTCAAATAGTTATTAGAAACAAATTTTATCTTACTTTTTTTTTCAACTTCAGCTTATAAGTGGCTGATTTAATAGAAAGTTCACATTCACGAGTTCTTAAAGTATTAAAATATTTCAAGATTTCTCAGATAGTATTTGTTTTCGACCATTTCATTATTTCATGTCGAAATTAAGAAGCTTGCAATTTGCAAAATACCTTTTCTTATATTCTTTTGCCTCGCGAGCGCAAGTTGAAAAAGTTTTTAAGCACGCACCACAAAATGGACAAAAAAATAGAAGAACTTTCAACATGTTAACTTTAAGTTCAATTTGCTGCAATGATGCGACAAAAATTCAAACCGAGGGGCAGCTAACAGTGGTGTAAGGTGTTCTTATCTCAAGTACTTACCTTGTTGCCAGATCCCGATGTACGAAATTCATTTGCTCCAAATGCTTCATGCCCGATGCAATTTGTGTGGCAATGTAGACTAAGCAGCCATAGCTACAAGACGTTGTTGCATGGTTGGTGGGGCATGGTGGGGCATGGTGGGGCACGAAACGGATGCCGGGCGGAGGAGGATGCCAACGTCAAATGAGAATTTGAAAAGTTTTCGCGTGTGGTAAGGACCACAACGACAACGACAACGAATACGATGACGATAGCAGCGGCAGCAGCAGCAAAGTTAACGAAGTTTTTACATCCGTTTGCGCATGTTGTTGGTGGTTGTTCGGTGGTGGATCGGCGTAATCATTGAACACGAGACCGGAAGTGTAGCGTCGGCAAATGGCGTCGGTAACGGAAACATGATAAAAACGCACGCAAAAACGCAGCCAAAAACCAAAAGAGACAGAACATTAGAGTGTTGTTCAGTTAAGCGCCAAAGCACAAGTATATTCTTTCTCTCTTTCTCTCTCTTCTTTTGTATCTTCACCTACCTCAGACTCTTGTTGGCCATCAGTCCGCTTGTTTCAGCCACATGCTCCTGCAGAAATTGATTCAAGTCGCCCAGACAATTCGAATAGTCCTGCACAATACATATGGGCTCGTCCCGCAGGCAGGCGCCCACCAAGCGAGCCACATTCGCATCGCTGAGACGCGCCAACTGCTTAGCCTTGCTGCGAAATTCCTTTCTCAGATGATCGCTTGCACCAGGACGAAGTGTGGCAACTGCGACAAGGGTGGCGCTGTTAGTAATATAAGAAACAAAGAAGATAATATAAGTTAGCGGATGTTAAAGTTGTGTTTAGATTTACGAGAGAAAGTACTTAAAAGCAACTTAGATCTTATTTTCCTAGGATCAATTTATTTAGATGTTTTTTCCTATAATATCCGATGCCTGGTTATGTTTTTGTATTTAATGTCATTCAAATGGACTCTTTCTTTTTACACATTTTTTACCTCATTTAAAATAGTTCTGAATTTCTATGAATCCAAATGTATTCATAATATAAAATATCCTTGGTATGAGAAGCTTAGTAGCACAAGCCGGTCAATACAGATGCGATACTTGAACTATTGATAAGTGTTCCCTTTTTGTAGGTAACTTATATGTAAACCGCAAATAACTCAACTACTGCAAGTGCTATTCAGTCACAGGTTCCGCTGTTCCGCCCCAGTTTTCCATCACAATGCCACCAATAGCTACAGTCTATATCAATTGAAATACGTATGCCCATGACAATTGAGCTCTAGCGCAAAAATCAATTAGAGCAGCTCAACAATGTCCTGTTTCATGTCCTGGCGCTGCTGCTGCTTCGATAGCTGTCAATAGTCGTCCTGGCAATTTTGATACGTTTCGTAACAATTCGATTTGCCTGCTTGCTTTAATAGTTTTGCGGTTAGAAAGCCACAAAACGTATTACGTATACGTAATATTGCACTGCAGTGGCAGAAAAAGCAACAGCAGCAGTAAAGCTGACCCCTGGCTGCAGGTTCTCGGCAGCTGTATGCAAAATAATTAACACACACACGCACACATGTACACATACGCACACACTCGCAACTGAATTGCTCGGAGGGTCTGCTCTGTGCTAAAACTTCAAGTGGCCGGCATCGAATGAGGTCGTCCGCCTGCCTGCCAGACTGCTGGCCTCTCATGTGGGGCGTGGCCGTCTGATAAAATATTAATAGACAGCTGGATAGACAGTTATCAGACAACAGATGGACTTTATTGTCCTAGACCACAGATGAAAATTATAATAGACATGCAAGTGGAAAATCAAACTCGCACACACACACACACACACACGTTACGCATACGCCGTGCTGTCTGCGAAAATGAAAACATTTCACTGCAGCATATAGAGAAGGTTGTAGCCAATGCATGGCCACGCCCTATGTGCTTATATATGTATAATGTGCAATAAAAAGCTTTAATTAAACGGCAAAAATGAAATCAAAGGTAACGCAGCATCCACAATCCCCGTCGTCGTCGACGACCCCTGCCAACAAACCATATACAATGAACGTATTCGCCGCCCGAATTGTCTCGACAACGTCTGATATTTTTGGTCCTGTTACTGCAGAGCCAGTGCTCCTGTTGACATTGCTATTGCTGTTGTTGTTGTTGTTGTTGTTGCCTTTTTTGGTTCAACTTTTCATAATGGAATTTCTGATAAGCTTTTTTGTGGCCAGCATGTGCTGATGTTGTTGTTGTTGTTGTTGTTACCGCAGACGTGGCATTATATCCCGCAAGCCTGCAACCTGCAACCTGCAACTACTACCTGCAGCAGATTGAGTCGGTCCATCTCACAGCCTCATATCGGTTTCGCTTTGCTTTATGTCTTTTCATCCAACAATTTGATGTCCTCTATATGTGTGTGTGTGTGTGTGTGTGGAATTAAAGTATTGCGGTTTTTCTTATTGTCAACTATTGTTATACCATGTTTTGATTTTGCTTTCTAACAATCTGACAACGTTAGCGACATGTTCACTGGTATCTATATCCTTTATATAAATTGGGCAATCTTTTTTTTCGTTGAAAAGCAATTTGACAAAATATATGTTGCATTTGATGGAAAAATGTCCTGATTGGTTATAATTGCTGTACATTTTGTGCGGGTTATTTTTGCTAAACGCTAAAAATCGTTATATGGCATTTTTGTTATCTTTATAGACCTTTACTAAAGGTATTTTCTAGGCGCCCTCTTTATGTAACCATATGTTTGTTTGCAAGCGTGTTTAATGTTATTAATATTTATCAGCGCTGGGATACGCTTGCAGATATTATGCGTTATATGGCGGAAGTAATTTGAACCCTTTTAAATCAATTTGTTTTGCTAATTTTAATAGACAGTATATAAGAAACGTCAGTTAAACTCATTAGGTACAACTGTTCTGTAAAAATGAAGTTCATTATCGGGCTTATTTGTGCTCTTTTTTTAGCTGAAAGCGCGTACGAAGCTAGGATTCCTCCATGGTAAAATGCCTCCATGTTCATATGTATATATATTTGATTTTGTATAATTTTTTATCGCTCTTTCCTTCGCAGCACTAACTTTGGATGCAATTGGGACGAAGGTGCATAAGTATGTACATTTTAATTTACAATTTGCTGCAAATCATAATAAAAAGCAAGTAACAATTGTGGCTTAGCAATAAGAGATTTTGAGTATTTGGGTAACATTTCAATTTAAATGTGAGAACTGCAGATCGAACTATCTCACAGCCTTGGTTTCGCTTTGTTTTATTCCTTTTCATCTAACCATTCGATAAAAGTAATAATGTTTCTCTTATTGTCAAATATTGTGCTACAATTTTTTATTTCATTTCTAACCATCTGACAACGTTAACGACAGGTTCACTAATATCTATATACTTTTTCGTTGAGAAGCAATTTGGCTTTATGTTAAATATACGTTACGTTTGACATGCCATGATAAGCTATAATTCCTATAAGTTTCAAAAAGGTCCACGAATGCTTTATGCGCAGTGTTTATTTTATTCATACGCATTGTGCTTATGTTAATTACAATTAGTAATTATTACCTTTGGTATACGCTTGAATGCAGTTGTTTTGATTTATATTGCGGAATTAATTTGAAGCATTTGAAATCAATTAGTTTTGCTAATTTAATGAGATTTCAATAGACAGTAAATAAGGAACGCCAGCTAAACGTTTTAATTGACGGAAAATATATTTCTATTAAAATGAAACTTTATTATCGGACTTAGTTGAGCATTTTGTGGATGCTATCGAAGCGTTGTGTTTGCTTATTCATTTGTATTTGAGAACTGCAGACGTACTCGCTCTCACTTCAACTCAAAAATATTCTTTAGGCTCATAGTTAGAATCCTAATCTGCTAGTGTACACAAAGCTACAGCATTCGAGAAGTTACACAAAATGTGTTCAAGTGGGATTCTCAAAACAGCAGCCACCATTGTGAAGTATAGTTGGAAAATGGCCTGTAAGCCTAATGCAGCTCATTTTGTGTTGTGCTCTGAATTTTAGTTGCATTTTCCGAATGTTTTTCGGCCGCTTGCAGCAGACACAACAACTTGGTTAAGTGTATGGTGCGGCGGCAATGGGTGGGTTAGGCTAAGGTTGGGTAGGGTAAGTTTGGGTTGGGCTGTGTTGGGTGCACTACTTACTTCAACACATTTGTTTCGCACAAATGCAGTTCACCAAATACGCCCGAGCCGAGCTTCTCGACGATGACCAGCGACTGGCGCGGAAACTCCTGCACTTGGCAATTGGCCTGCTCCTCGTTGATGTCGGCGAAATTAGCGCTCATATCCAAATTGTAATGATGTGGTTTGCCGCCTGTTGGCGTGGGCGTGGTCGCTGCCGTATTTGAGGAGCTCATACTCAACGAGCCGCTACTCTGAGAGCCCGGCGGCCCAGTCACTGGTTTGCTGCAAATTGGTGTTGCTGCGTAATATTTCTCTGGTGGCGGTGGCACGGGTGGTACTGCCACTGCTACTGCTGCTGCAGCTGCCGCCGAAACAACTGGAGCCGCAACGATGGATGCGTTCAGTGAGCTGCGGGCGGTGCCGGTGACGGTGCCAGCGGCATTTGGCAGCAGCTGCTGCATATGAGGCACCGCATAGTCCTGGCACACAATGTCCGGCACATCTGTGCAAAGAAGACAGAGAAAGTGAGAAAGAGTGAGAAAGAGTCAGCAAAGGATGGTTTTGAGTTCAGAGAGTGTTAATTTTTGACCATAAAACAGGGCTGTACAACTGCACCTCACTGAAAACAATAAACTTTTAAGCGCCATTTTACGTGCCAGGCAAAAGTTTTGTCGGGCCAACGAATTATACAAAAGATGCCACAACATTTTACAGAAATTCTAGTGAAATTTACACTCTACTACACAAGTCGTAAATGAATGTGCGCCGCAAGTTGCGAGTCGTTTTTAAATTCTTTTAACTAAAATCTAGCAGAGCAAATGAAAAAAAAAATGGATCGTAAACTAAATTGAAATTTGAAGAAAAAAGAAGTGGTACAACTGAAGAAAATTAAGAGATAATTACTAAACGCCGTTGCATGGCTTAATATAAACTTTTAGAGTTTGAGCCGGGTACGACGACTAATTGATTAAATATTTGATATTTAATAGTGTTGAATATAATTAATATTCAATTGCTGGATAATATTTGCTTCTTAATAAATTTGTTTTTGTAATATATTTGTTATATTATATGTTGCCCCAAGTACATAAATTTAATATTTTCATACATCTGAGCAGATTGATCGATTTATCTAAAAACAAATAAGCTCCATTTTTAATCTAAACATAAAAACAATTTTTTAAATTAAGTGGGTGTTTGAAATTATGAGAAGTCTAGACTTATTTTCTAACGATTTCTGTATCTTGAAGGCGTTTGCATTTCCCTTAACTATTCGAATTTATAAAATTTTTCACAAATTCTAAACATAGTCAAATTTAGGTGAAACAGTTCTGCCAAACACATGAGTGTTGTAAAAGGACATTTATTTTACAGTTCACCAGTTGCCTGCTGCTTGAAGCATATGAAGACAGCAGGCGTACCCTGGGCCACTCATAAATTGAAACTAGAGGGCACACCGAATGCAACTCTGGGCTGAGCATTTTGTCTGCCTTTCTGGCAATCCCCAGCTCAATGTAATGCCATCTCCTTCAGGCAACTGGGTGCCTTTGTCTCTCGTTTTCATTTGTCTTGTCCAGGACTTTTGTGCCTTCAACTTCAAACTTTTCCCATTTAGTCAACTCTCATTGCACATAGAAAAGAAAAAGTGAGTGAGTGCGAGAGAGAGGCATCCCGGGGGCAAGACAAAATGGCGTGTGGCAAAAAACTAAATGAAATTAATTGCAACTTGGCGTTGTGCTGTCTCCCTTGCGCACACTGTTATCAACTATCCTCTATCCGAGGCAAGTTTTAATTTTATTGTTGTTGTAATAACATTATTTAGTTTGTGTGCGGCTCATTGTCAGTCTGTTTTTCGGCCTTACTGTTGCCTGTCATTTTTGCATTCGTAGTGGGAAAACATAAAATAACACTGAGAAAGAGACAGGGAGAGAAGAAGAGCTATAGAGACAGACTAAGAGACAGCCAACGAACGTTAATGACAAAACTTTTCGACGACTGTGCAAAATTCGTATGCAAGTTGTCGGAATGTGCACTATGCATGTGTTTGTGTTTGTGTGTGTGTGTGTGTGTATATGCGTGTGTGTATATCTATGTGCTTGAGCAATCAGTGCCTCAGCCTTAAAGTTGCACTGAAGTTTTGTGGCCTTACTTGATATTGCAGAAATCTCAAATACTCTACTTCAATTGGAGCATTGTCGAATTTACACCCCAAATGGTTTTTAAAAATTGTTCATAAAAAAATGTAAAATCGATTTCTCATGTGGGAAAAAATGCCCTATGCAGCATCAATTCATAGCTTTTACATCACTGAATTCAACTAAAAAATATTGGTATTTTTAATTATTTAAATGATAAATATAAAATAAACTTTACTTTCCCCCGCCTTATTTGCACTATTCGCACAAGCTATTCTATATTCCATTTATAGCTCTTTAAATTAAGTATTCGATTGTCTTATGTAGAGCTATGCAAATTGCGACCCGCTTTTAAGCGAATTTCGTGCTTGGGCTCACGCTTATTGCCGTGTTTACTTGCATGCAATGTTATTATGTGAAGTTTTTCGCCGTGATTTTGATGTGGGGGAGCTTTGCGAGTGCAAATTGGCAGTTGACTTCAAAAATGGACTTTAATTGGAGTGTGTGTGTGTGTGTGTGGAGTAGTGTGCGAGCAGTTGTTGCTGGCAGAAGTTTTCCAACGAAGTTTGAAGGACTCAATTTGAAGCGTGCGGTACGCGCGAGACTGTGACGAGTGCTGGAAATGGGAATAGGTTGGGAATTGGGCTGAAGTTAAAGCGTAAATGGCAATGTAGCTCTACCATGGCTAAAGTTATAATTTATTTGAGCTAAATTAAATTATTACGGCAACAGACAGACAAAGATACGAACGGAATAGAGCATTAAGTGGGGCGGATGGGAGACAATGACAAATATTTGGTGCCCAGTTATAAAATGCACCCAAAGGCAACATCACAAAACTTTTTGGCAAATGACTCGAGCGCATGAAAGGCGTGCCATAAACGTTGCTGATGATGATGACAATGGCTATGCTGATGATAATGATGATGCTAGTGATGGCCCAGGAATGTGTGCAAACAATGTGCCTGTGTCCTGACCAGCATGTTGTCGATTTTATGTGCCCTGCTTCGTGTCTCTCCGAGATAAACGCAAGGGCCGCAAAAATGTGTAGCATGCCTTTAGGCGACGGACACAAGACATTAGAATTCATTACAAATTATGTAGCTCAACTTCTTCTAACCCCAAACCGAAAGCTCCACGTTCCATGTTTGGCAATTAAACAGTGCACATGTTACTCGACGAATACATGAAAAGTAACCTATGTTGGACACGATGACATTTAGTTACTCTGCACAAGGCATTCGCTTGGATTAGTTCTGCTTAGTATTTAACTAGCTAACTGAAGGTTCACTGAAAGGAGTCCTCTGTTTTATTATTGACTATGTGCCGGAAGAAGGCATAAAGAATTCTCGTAAGCGGATTGGGAAGTCAAAAGCCTGTTTACACTAAATCCATGCGAATTTCTTTTGACTAAGATATTAGTTGAAATTTAAGTTCAACTCAAGTGCGTTTTTATTTTCAGTAAGTTTCCATGAGTAGAAAGGAAAATTTAACTGAAGAAATACGCATTCTCATATGGAGCAATATTTAATAATATGCCAAATTCCATTAATAATATTAATCATTTGTTTGTGATATAAATTTTAAACAAACATTTACCAAAGCTTTTTATAAAAGCGCTCCTCCTTAATTAGATTTATTATAAAAATAATTTAATAAATATATTTAAATAATTAAATCAGAATACAAATGTTAAAATGAAAGTGTTAGCAAGTTCATATGCCCCATTGCATACCCTATTTTTTGGGGGATCAGTTTTGCCGGTCTGGCGACTAAGCAATTCAAAATTATGTCCTGCGGCGCGAACAACGCGCGTTCGTTTTTTTTTTCTTTTTTGATTGTTGGTGCTCTTGTTCCGGCTGCTACTTCAGCACCGCTGGCAGAGTCCATCACACTGGACTTTCATGTTGTGCGCTAAATTAAGCATTGCTTCGTACTCGCATTTGTCTTCTTTTTTTGTTTGTTGCGTTTTTGTTGTTGTTTGCAACGTAGCAGCAACATTTGCATGTCCTGTCACAGGCAGGACGCAAAACATCAAACTCATCAGCTGCGACACCAGCAGCAGGAACAGAAGCAGGAGTAGAACCGGGAGCGGGTGCTAAAGCTTGAGCCATGCTGTGAGCGCTGTTAATGGCCCATGGCACCAGCAGCAGCAGCAGCAGCAACAGCCCATCATGGTGCAACTGAAAGCCGGGACCTCTTGCCCCTTTGCGTGAACTCACCTGTATAGTCCGGAGTTACATGCTGACGCTGCAGGTCATTCATGGAGCAGGCACTGGCCGCGCTTGTGTACATGTTCACATTGAAGGGCTCATGGTACAGACTGTTCTTGTCAATGGACGACTCATTGTCATCCATTGTTGTGACCACCTGAGGGCGAAAGGTGAAAGAAAAAAAAAAATAGAAAAATTAAAACATACAGTGTAAAAAAATTGACGCCTAGCTCTTTTTGTTGAGCTTTGGCAGCCACTACAGTGCAGCTTTTAATCATGATTTCTGCATATGGAGCCCGGGCTCACCCGTAAAACCTTTGTGCGTTGGCAGCAGCAATTTTTAACTTTTTTTTTCGCTCGTCCCCCGAATTTTTATTTTTTTTTTTTTGGTTCTTGATGTTTGACATGCATTTTGGGTGGTGACTGCCCACAGTGCGACAACAGCTTATGCACTTTTCATGTCAGCCGGTTAGTGGCCAAACTAAACGCCGCTTGGTATTTGTACAGATATTCATTTTACCCACCTTTAAGACGCCATTGCCGTTGAGTCGCTTATCGACGCCGCCGAGTGTGTCCGGATTGAAATTATGCTGAAATGCATCCAAAACATTGCCACGTCCGCGTCCGCGCTTATTGCGAGCTATTATCAACAGGATAATAACGACAAGGAAGAGTATAATTGTTGCCAGCACTGTGATTATGACGCCAACGAAACTTGTTTCCGGCTCCTGATGGTCAATGGGCTTCGGCGAGATAACTGCAAGCAAAAGCGAAGAGCAAAAGAGAGCTGTATGATGTGATATGAAACAACAGGCTGGCAGTTACAACTCTGGCGAGCAACTAAAAGTTAATGAGAAAAAAAAGTGCAACGCTTTGCAAAATTCGTATTTAATGAAAAAGTTTTTTTGTTGCTCTTTTTGTGCATTTTCTTGTGTCGGATGGGATAAAGATTATTTATGGAAAACATCCATCAAAATATTTGAGGCGTGGTGTAGCTTATTGTTGGGCTTTAAATTGCCCCAACACTCTTTTGTTTGTTAACTCATTGTAAGTGCTGAGGCCGAGTAATTAAAGAGCTCACTCCAGCACTTTTGCTGGTGGGTCGATGTACAACATTATCAAGCATTATGTTTAGTATTTCAAGAACTGTCGATGCTGGCTAATTTGGGGTGCATTAAATGAAAAATATTTACCACAGATAGCGAACTGAACAATAATGTTATTAATTCAAATACTTTTTGCGGGATTGATCGACTTTTATGCTCGCTGATAAATTTATTATTTTTATTTAATTGATAATAGCGCTCAAAATTATATTAATAAATAATATATATAATTTATGCGGACACATTGATCAAAAAAGCAATTAAATATTTCTGCTGCGGACAGCAATTAAAATTTAAAATTTTAGCTAATTTTCCAAGAAAAAGTTAAAATATTAAAATCTAATGCGGCTGAAAGGTGATTTTGAAAATAATTTGCGCCAGCAACTAGTAAGTAAACCAGTCACTGACATTTCGCGTATACATTTTGGTATAATCAGTTGATCTCTATTCGCATTGCACTTACCTTGGGTGGTATGTTGACTCCTCTCGCCACCGCTGCTGACAGCTCGGCCCACCTCATCGCGTTGCAACGGATATTCGGATGTATTTGGCACACCGGCGCCATTTGTAGGCGGTACATTGAGCAGCTCCTCATCTGTGAAATTGCCCACTACGGGCACTGCAAACAAGACAAAACAGAGAGAGAGAGAGAGAGAGAGAGAGTGAGAGGAGCTCAAAAATGTGGGTTAGAATGCGTTGAGAGATTCGCCAACGAAATAGGAAATAGGCTGCATAAAGATTGCAGCAAACGAGGTGAGCTGTGGGTGGCAAACTGTTGCCTGACAGCTGCCCGTCTTGATAAGCCAGCCGAGCTAATGGGTCTCAGTGAGCAATTAGCGAGAGGGAAAAAGAGAGATTCGCGATTATTATGATAAATGAGCTGTTACACAGTCTGGTGTCAACGCTGACGCTGAGTAGACCGTCTCGTTGAGTGCCAATTAGTGTTGCATACTTTTAGGTGGTTGCCACGCCCAAAACACTATCGCGACAGGCGTTGAAGCGTGTGCAGTATTTGCTGTTGACCTTTCGCGCAGCCAGACAATAAACAGAAGCGGCGAAAACGCCATCATCCAACCCAGACAGTCGTCAATAACAACAGCTAGCACCGAACTCGCCCACACTCTATCATTTGCTGTTTACCCAGCGGACTGTTGCTGACTTTGTTTTCGTTAGCCAGTATGGTTATCCTGGTACGGAGCACAATTTCCAAATGCATTTCCGCCTCGGGCGTTTGTTGAACTCCGCTCGATATTTAAAAACAAAAAGGCGAACGTTTTGCAGGAAATTTCCAAAAATGGTAGAAATAACGTTGAGGGAAATGCAAATTTTTACAGCTCTTGGCATTGATTTTGAACTTGTTTGCTTGTTATTGTTGTTGTTGTTGTTGTTGTTGTTGTTGTTGTTGTTGCCGCCGCCGCCGCGTGTCGTCTATTTTCTTTGGCGTCAAGTTTTTTGTTGTTACAAAAGTTTTTTGTTTACTTTCGTGTGTTTGAATTTGCCATGCAAATAGCGACGGCAACAAAAATTTTGCCATTCTGTTGGTTGTTGGTTTGGGCAATGCTTGTGGCATCAAAGTTCGTCCGCCGCAGCAAAAGTAGCATTGGGAATTGTGTGCGGGCCAACAGACTCCCAAAAGCCGTGTCATATGTTCTGTGAACCTAAACGAACCCAAAATATGTTAATTTGTTAGCGCTGCCAGAGACAAAATGTTAATATCTCCACTTGAAATATTAAGAGGTGCATGCGGAGAATATGTGATACGATAAAAACACAGATCGATGAATGGGAACGGATTAGCATTGCGTTAGTTATTCTGAAGCTTTGCCTGAGCGCTTGAGCAATGTCCTTGCATTATAAAGAACATACAAAGTAAATTAAAAACGTAATGAAATCATATTCTATAATATGTAATATTTATTATACATTTAAAATTTTTGGAAACATATCTACAAAGAGCTCAACAGTTAATAAGTAGATTATCAAATATGGTGAACTCAATACATATCGTATACATAAGATGCTGTCCAGTTCGCAACAAACGAAATTCTGATGCAGATTTATGTTTAATTTCCGCCTGTATGTGTGTATATTCATCTGGCCGTACAAGGTATATATTATAATCAGTTGGAATATGCACGTGACCTCCATTAACATCGCATTGTTTGGCTGTCATCAGTTTCCTTCCTTTTCTTCTTGCCGTACGCATTGATTGCATTATGCACTCGGCAATTTAATGCTTTCAATATCAATGCACTTTGGCTTTGGCACTTCAACTCAACCATTAAGCAAATTACGAGCCGAAATTCCAAATGCATGAAAATCATGCACATTGTTGCAATTCGCTCGAATGCGCTCAAGGCCAGTCAGATGGCAGGCTACCTACAATGCAGCAAATCAACTGCATCATATGCTGATGCAATTCATCTAGCACCAACTACTACACGCAGTTATTCGCATTACCATTCAGCGCTATATGACACGCACACATCGACACCATTCCACCCTACCAAACACCCACATTCAAAAACACTCAAAAAGCACTCTCAGTTCTCGAATTCAAAACGATTTTCAATTAGAAAGGATTAAGCGAGGGAGATTGCAGACGGATTTAAAGCGCAGCAACAGCGAAGTTATTGAAATGAATTTGTATGCAGCGATTGCTTGACTGACTCACCGACTAAATGTCTGTCTGTCTATCTGTCTGGGTAAATGAATGCCTGGCTGACTGACTGACTGACTGAACAGAATGCATCAAAATCAAAATCCAAGCAAAACACAAGCAACAACAAACAAAAGAGGTCGTCGTACAATCTGGAGTACGCGGGGCGCCAACATGCAAAATATATTGCAATGTTATTGATTTATAAGGCAAAGCACTTGCAAAGCTTAAATACGCTCCATTTCAAAAAAAAAAAAAAAAGTTTCAGAATGAAATCTGCAAATGGGAAAACAAAAAAAATGAAAACAAATCTATAAGCAAGAGGAACCAAGACACAGCCAGTGCCAATGGCAAAGCCAACAAAAGAGAATCACAAATGAGGCAAAAGTCGATGATTAAATTCCCTTTACAGGGGGTTTATCATAAGGTATGATTGTGCTTATTAGCTCGGACATAAAACGTAACGTTAATAAATATTTAATCAAGTAAAACATTTTAGTCAATTCGAATTGGGCAGAGAGGAATATTAGAAAGTATTCTTTAAACGGAAAAAAATGAATGCATTTTAAATCTGTAAGACTTGCTTATGAAAGTCTTTTTTTTTTTTTAAATATATTTTTAATGTTTGCTTATAAATCATGTTAAGCGTAAAACATTCTCGACATTTATCCTTAAAAGAACATCTCTTAATCGTCTTTTAACTTGTGCAAAAGACACTTCATTGATTTTACTTGATAGAAAAATCTGGGCTACAATGGGGCAATTAATTTTCCTACTTTTATATCGATTTAGGTATTTTATTTCAATGGTATTGATCTTAAATATGAACTGCTAAAAATTCGCAATCAATCGCATCGAGTCTGTACTCTGTGCAGCCTTATTTGTTTATTGCGAAATCAACGGTATAGTTAGCATACCTTATGCTGCATAGAACATTCAAAAAGCAGTGCAGCTCTTTATTATGCAACGTGTAAAAAGAGGAAGCTAGAGGCAGGAAGGCACGATGTTGCCCCGCTGCCATTGCCAACCAGCCGCTCCTCTCCTTGTGTAGTACCCATGGCTCTGTGCTCCGTGTGCTCATTGAGTTGCAAATTTCAAATGCACAAAAGTAATGCAACTCATTTAATTTTCACAATATCCTTGTGCTTTGCTTCTGGTTGTAGTCGAGCATATGCCAGGGCTGCTGTTTCTGCCCTCTAAGCTGAAGCTCTCTCTCTCTCTCTCTCTCTCGCTGCCTTTCTGTCTCGCTCGCCTGCTCTGTCTCTGCTTTTGTCGCAGTATATGTGGGCTTCCGTTTCCTATGCTTGTTACAATGGCTGACTCGGTTCCCAGTTACGTTTTCCCTCCCGCCTGTCCACTCTTTCTCTCTCAGTCAGCCTGCTTTGTATCACTCTATGCACAATTGCACACAGCACACACACGCACACTTGTAGAAAAACAAAGCTCCCAGCTGGCTTAGTAGCGATGTGAGTTAAGTAAAAATTGGTTCATAGCCTGCCTCTCAGTTGGTAATATATTTTGCACCATCGACACAGAGTCGCGTCGGATTCGACTCGAGTCGAGCAGAGTGGAGCGGAGTAGAGCGGAGTGGATAGGAGTCGAGTGTAGAGTCGAGCCGCTCCAGTTCGAGTCGTTTGCCAGGGGTTTTAATGAAATGCGCAACGAATTTTTAGTGTCAGTGGAATTTTCAATTGCTCAAAGTTGTTGTCCTTGTTGTTGTTGTTGTTGCCGTTGCAGTTGCAGTTTATGTTTGAAGAGCCGCTACCGTTGGGCGCACTGAGTTTTCTAGTTTGCCTGGCTAAATTATGTTTACTGCTTGGTTTATTCGTTGTATGTTGCAGCAATTGCTCTAAACAAGTCATGTGAGTATTTAAGAGAGTTTTCCCATCATTCCCCGACCACAGCCCGGCAGCCTCATATTTTCAACCAGGTGTGCAGTAAATGAAAATTAAACAGTTGGCCAGCTAAACAGATACTTAAAATATTTGGCTGTTTGCACTGTTTTAGCCATAAAAGTGCTGTAAGTCGAAATGTGGAGTGAAAAATTACTCCGAGCTAAGGCTTAGGTTTCCACTAACCAATAGGAGCCATAGCTTTGGTGCTAGCTTTTGATAGACTCCGTTTAGACAGCTGAAAATTTGACTTTTAGTTTGAATAAATTATTTATTTATCAAATTATTTGATATGAGAGACCAATAAAATATGTAATAAAAGTTACCAGGCATCGTCCTGCTGATATTAATTTTGGTACCCAATTGAATGCCAATAAAAAATCGTACACCATTTTTATGTAAGTCCCAATTGAATTTTCTTATAAAATTGATGTTGTGGGCAACTAAAGTAAAATGTAAATAATTCCTTTTTACCCACTTTAAAAAAGAAATATATACACCCACTGAATATAATGCCAACTAGCTGACTTAACAGCCTTCCCTAACTGGCCACTTGTATTGTGCTCGTAAACTCGATAATAACTAACTAAATTACTTGGTGCAACCTGTCGCGTTATCAACGCTTTAAATTCACTAACAAGTCAACGCGAACGGGCATAAAAAATTAATTTAAACTACAAAGAACAGAGGCACATCAACTACCCTCCACCTTGTCGGCCACCTTGCCCCTCCGCCGGTCGCTGGCGTTGACAACGAATGCATTCGCATTTATTGCAGGTGGCGCACCATGTGGCCAGCAAGGAAGGTGGCAACCCAGTTAACCCTTTTTATCCACTACAAATAAGGAGGGTTTGATTACATTGTCATTAAATTTGTAACGCTCTGAAAGAGGCAGTAGGAAAGCTATTTTGCTATATTATATAGGTTCACTTGGAAAGATCGGACAGAAACAAACTTATTATGAGACCTTTTGTTTTTTCTTATGAATTCTTGAACAATATTGATGTATGCCATGCTATGTTGTAAGGCTTTGTGGGAAAAAACGGTTGAAAAATAAATTTTGATATAGAAAACTCTTCTGTTCTTGCAGATATTTTCAGCATACCATATGCGAAGCCGTAATGCCTACAAGGGTATTTAATCTTCGGCGTGCCAAAGAGCGCTGTTCCTTATTTTTATTATTTCTTGCAACTTTTACGTTTTTGCGTGCTCGTGTTACATTTTTTAATAAAATAATTTTTGCTGCAACAGTTTTTGGCCCAGCGGGCATGTTGCGTTGCGGTTGGGAGACTTGGGCTCGCATTCTCTCTCTCTCTCTCTCACCTGATATAAATGTAATCTCGCTGAGCATCATCCAGCGGGCGGCGAAATACAAATGCAACTGCAGATAACGCCCCAGGCGATGATGTAATTTGATTGTCACGTCGCGTGCATGATCCAGCACTTGGTCGGGCATGTAGGAGAACTGAACCGGCTCCCCAACAAACTGGCGTCCGCCAATGCTGAAGAAAACTTTGGCGTGCACAAACACCTGCAAGTGCGAGAAAGAGAGAGATTGAGAGGGAGTAAACAAAAATGAGTAACAGTTGGACACCTGAAAGTGTCCATGTGTCTGTGTGTGTGTGTGTGTGTGCGAGTGTGTGTGTGACTGGCATAATAATTAAAGTAATCACATTTATTTTATTTTTTACGACGCGTTTGTTCTTCATTTTCTTTGCCCGCGAATTGTATTCTCATATTTGTTAGCCCCGCTGACAGTTTTGGTCAAGCGACAGTCCAAGGTTCAGTTATGGACGCGCCACGGAAGTGCCTCGTAAAAAAAAAATACACAGCTGAGAAAAAAAATCATGTATTTATAAATACAACATTTACTTTTGGTTGGTTACTTTTTTATTTTGGGGCCAGCCGGATGTGTAAGTGTTGTCTTTCCCATTGCCAATTGGGCTGAGCATGGCTAATGAGTTGTCGTTGACGTTAAGAGGTGTTGCTTGGACTTTGTTTGAGCGCTGAATGCATTGAATATTAATAGAAATCATGGGCTCGGTAGCTAACAATTTATTATAAAGCTTATAAACTTTATTTGTATGTTATCTTATAAATAGTTGTGTGTGGGCACTATGGATAATCCTACAAACAGAACATATATTTCTCGTATATTTTAGGAAACCGCCAGAAAATAAGAAGTTTTCTTGATTATCTTTTTGCTATATGCGTATCAGCTACAGGCGAATCATAATCCGAAATGAGCTATTTTCCCTTTACACTAGCTAAATGTCAGATCCTTTTCCAAAGCCCACCTGTCAAAGTGCTTTTCAACAAACTTTCACAGGCAAACTGCCCTCCGCAAAAGCAGCAGCTAACGGAAGTCAGCCACTTAAAGAGACAAACAATCTGATGAGTCTAAGCCTGCCCTCCCAAGACTAATTAATAGGACCACACGTAGACGTTGACCCCCACGACAATGTCTTAATCGGGGCTATAAATCTGGGCACGCATTTTAAAGAGTACACAAGGAGTTGATAGAGAAAAGGAGAGAGTGAGAGGAAGAGGTGGTTGGGGGAACGTTGCCGCTCATTAGAAATGCTAAAGACAAAGTCAAACAAACAGACGCTAACCGACAACACAAGAGCTCAAGAGGCTTATCGAACATCTGACATGTAATGACTTGGAGTTCGACTTGGACTTGGACTGGAGCTGGGTGCTGAGTGCTGAGTGTTGAGTGCGGAGCGCTAGAGTGGGTTGCCAGTTGAGGCGCAGGTGCGGTGAAAGGTGCAGCAGCCACACGCGTGTCATAATTAAAACGCAATTAGCATAATTTTGGGCTTATCAATGCATCACAAATGGCATTTTGAGTATTTATTGCACGACCGCAAAGTGTCCCATGGCAACGTGTCCGGGTCCGTGTCCGGGTCCGAGATCGGGTCCAGAGCTGCTGGCCCCCAAAGCCGCTCTAAGTAATTTTATGACTTATGGGTCATTCCGAATGGCGCTGGCCAAGCAAATGGTAATGAAAAATCATAAAAATGAGAATTATAGCGACTGAGCCAAAGACGAGGACGTCGTCGTTGATTCTGTGTAAATTATGGGCAACCATAAAGCGAATGGTCAATGGCCAAGTCGGCCAGCCAGACGACCGCATTGACCAGGTAGGCTGCTGCCACCCCAGACACTCGACATTGGCGCTGACTGTGATTCCAGCCTCGCCCCCCAAGCTCTTCACTTCACGTACAAATGGCGGCAACAAATCAAAGCGCCCCAAGAAAATTTGTGGTAATTGAAATTTTATGTGCCGCTTGAATCTGCTGCCAATTGGCTGCATACTTTGTGGTTAATTACGTCAGCAGATTTGTTTAGAAACACAGAAATCTACAGAGCAGCTATCTAGAGTGGCATCTCCAACTACTGATTGAGCTGGTTTGCTTCTTAAATCGAAAAGCATGTGGAAATTACTCGTATATTTAAAAAGCATCGTAAATTTTAGACATAGGCAGTGAAGTTGCGAGTCATCAGAACCATTCAAGTAATCATAATTAAATGTAGATAAGTATTTATCCAAATGGATAGAAACATACAGAATTCTTGATTAGCACAGGTTATGCCTTGCTTGTAAGAACACTCAAGATTTTATATTTATGTGGTTTTATAGTTAGAATGTAGTAAAAAGATTGGTTTATTGTGGAGGTAAATCATAAAAGTTCTAATGTTGCTCTATAAAATATGTAAGCCCTGCCGCGGATCTTAAAATGATGTATGAAAATGTTTCACATATTGCAAGGGATTTAATCAACTAATAGTAAAGAATTTCTTCAAAAACAAAATTTATTTTCAGAGTCTGCGTTTAAAAACCAGGCTATGTGTGGGTATATTGTTCGCGGTACCTACTAAAGTTAACTAAATAGTTTTCAACTTTAGGCTATAATTTAATAATATAAGTATATATGTATAATAATTTTAGGAATCGAACTATTTGTTTTGCATGTGATGACTATATTAAATAATTCTACATATTTTTTTATTTTTAATATTTTTGATATTATTTTATTTAATCAAATTTCTGTCTGCAATGGTGATTTTAGTAATGCTATCTATTATAAAATAACGAGCTGTGATATTCCCCTTATTGTGGCCCAGATTTATTTGTGACTCTAAGCTCTGGAAAATTGTTACAAAAATCATATGCTCTGGCAGAAATCTACACACTCTGGCATTTATACCACTATCCCCATGTAACAAAAACATGTACAACTTATCAATAATTAAAGGTACATATAAAAATGCATAATTATAACAATATACCAGAGTGGACCCACAGTTATCTGTCTGCCCCAGCACACCTCCAACGCCCCCGCGCTACCAAAAAGAAAGTGAAGATTAATTTGACACAAATTTGACAAGCATATGGAACGGCAGTGGAAATGTGTGGTTTATGTTACTCGAAATTTAACAATGATAAGATCAAACAGGGCGCATAGAAAAATTATTAAACTGTCGTACGACACTCGAAGCTGTCAGACGAAGAAATTTACAAGAAATTTATGAGAGAGGGTCTGATCAAATGCAATCATATATGCAGTTGTACTCAGGTAGGCTTTAATTAAAGATAGTGCTGCGGGTGTTTTGGGCAGCAGCCCAGCTGCACCTTTAAACATTTTTGTAGTTCTCTTATCAGTCAACAAGAGCGCATAGCTATCTCAATCTAGCATTTAACACATTGCCACTATAATTTGGGTCAATGGACTTGAACGAAAAAAAAGTTCTGTACTGTTCTGTTGTTTTCTGTTTTATGGGCCAGATTATGCTCTAGCCTGCTATCAAAGCCCCCATGCTCCCATGCTCCTTTCGATATGTTGTGGAATGGGGGTAAGCAAAACAAAACTGCGCCCAATCATTAAATGATTCGTATTCGTATGTGCCTGGGCACTCACTCGCATTGTTTACTTTCGATAAAGACAACGAGTAAGTAAGGAAATTGACTCTATAATGCCTTGCCATATATGTATATAGTACGAGTACCTCTATACCCGATTTCAAGTGCCACCTGAGTCGGTTTGGGTACGGTGGGGTAGTAGGGTGGACGGTGCGTTCCGTTTATATCAATTGCGGTTTGTTTAGGTTCGATTTCGTGTTTGGTTTGTTTATAAAAATCATTCGTATTCTTTTCTCTATCTCTCTCGCACTCGCTCTCCACCTCTAGCTGCCCCTGTCTCTGACAATTTTATTTTATTACCGCACTGTGTTTGTTGTCAGAACTGTTTAGCATTTATTTGCTCAGTTTGCCGCCGCCAGTTTGTCTGGCCCGGGAACTGTGAGTGGGGCCATGGTGCGGTTGCGGACCGCGAACCGCGGACCTCGCAGCGGCTGTTGATTTTTTACGATTTCCAAACAAAAGGCGCGGCACACTGTTGTTTATATAATTTGGCGTTGCTGTTGTTGTATTTTATTTTTAAAGAGCCAATTTATCTGTCCGCAAATGACAGTATCGTGTTGTCTTATATGCACTTCAGGCATTAACAATGAAAATGTGATGAAATGCAGTTGCAGTTGACAGTTATAGGGTATATTTTACCAAGTGTGGGCTGAAGCAGTGTAATGAGTGTGTATGCTATATGTAGCTTGTTGTTACTTACCTGCACATCCTTGGAGAACATGTTGTTCGTGTGGATAATCACTGCACTGAAATTGCGTACAGTTTCAAATTCAAAGGTGATTTCCACTGGACGACCGGATAGAGTATCATTACGCCAGCCAACCCATTCATAACCTAAATGGAAAAAGCATTAGTTGATCATTTTTCACGAATTGAGTCTTGCCAAAGTCATGACAGAAGAGAATGTTAAGAACTCAAGAATTGCCATACGAGTTTCTGTTGTAGAGGCCACATTATTCTCTCTTTCTTTTATTCATATTAGTTGATGAAGAACATTATTGTTTCGAATGTTTTCATAAAATATTATATTCTGATTTTGGAATATCTTCTATGATTATATTGTCTAATAACAACTAAAAGCTTTTTCATAGACCATTGTCTGATATGGGTTGAACTCTGCACAAGCAAATATTATCTGTTTTGTCTACATTTTATATAATATTACTGCGAATTTGTCTTGGCACACTTCTTTTTCTCACTGGACCACATATTTCACATGTTAAAGCTCAAGTGCATTGTAATCACCATTATGTATGATATTAAATGACTCTTGGGCCAGTTTAACGCAATAATAAGAGACATTCATGTGCAACTAAAACATGTAAACACTAAAATAGCCTAGACTGAAGTATTTTATGTGACAAGCAAATGGACTTCCATAAAGAGACCATGCACGCCCGCCTGATATTAAGAAACCAGTACAATATTATTTTACCTTTACCAAAGCCGTTGATATCCATGCGAAAGTTATCCTTGCCGCGCTGTCCATCTACAAGCTGGCCCAGTCCATTCACAAAACGATCGCCCTCCTCGTGCCCATCGTAGGTTTTATCGGATAGATCGATTTCCATGCCGCGCTGCACGCCCTTCGGAATGCTGTAGGCGACAATGCCCTCTGCAAGAGTCAAGATAGTTCCAAGATGCGAGTTGTTAGTGAAAGGCAAAGGCAAAGCAGCACTTTAAGGCGATTTGCAGCGTCATATTTTGAGTCTTTGGGTCATGTGCAGCAGTTACTCGTAATTATAATACTATTTTATGTACAAGCACTCGCTCATGTTTAAATTACATAAAAATGCGACTAAAAAAGCAATAAATTCGCTTTAAAACTGTAAATTAAATATGCGGCATGCAATGGGCCCACAACTGAGCCCCAAACGAGACCTTTAATAAAACAATAAAAGAAACTAACTAACTTTTAGCTTGGGGTCGCTCGCAAATGCAAAACAAAGTCATCAAAACCGGTCGCACGCTTGATTGCATGCTTACAGATACTTTTTTATACACCAACCATATTTGGGGTCCTACGATTTTGTTATGCGATTTGTTCGAATATAAATAACATGTTTAAGAACTAGTCAATATTAGTTAAAGATGAAAAAAAAAACATGATTCTCGATTCACCCAAGGAACCTAAATATAAAGTAATTTATTGTTTACAGGATTAAAAGATTGAATAGTTTGCAAACTATGGTTAATCAAAGAACTTCAATGAGAATCCATTTATTATTACGAGCTCTTAAAAAAAAAATATATATATATATATGCTAGGGTATGACAGCTTCGATTTGTCTTAAGATTACTTAACTCCTGGTAAAAGATACTTTAGCTGTTTGTCGGCCGCAGGGCATGAACAAGTGCGACCATGATACTTGGAGTGTATGGCAGGGGAAGGAAAGGGGGCACGTAATGTTTGCTATAATTCATGGCTATGGCTATGGACCACTTACCTTGCCAGGCACAGCCAACGATCTCGGCGCGCAGGCAAACGGTGCGATCGTATTGACTGTAGGGATAGATGCGCACCTTGGACGCAAAGATGCTGGGCTGCAGCACGTTCTCCACCTCGCTGTAGGTGTTTATATTGCCAGGAAGTATCTGCAAAATGTAACCAAAAACAAAAACGTTATTAATGCGCCAGCTGTGTGCCGCGTGTAGGTGGGGGAATTCGAGCTCTTTGGCCGAACTAAAAAAAAAAATTGAGAAGAGAAAAACAAAAGCGTTCAAATTGATTTTCTTAGCCTGCACACAATAAATCGATGGAACCGTTTCGGGCACAGCCTGGGCCAGCACAATCGAGGGACACCTACGCAATTCTTGCTCACCTCGCGATAATTCGCACGTAAATTTCACAGCCTAAAGATGTAGATACATTATGTATCTGTTCGTGGCTTGCGGTTATTGCGATGCTTATCGCCGGCCCGGCCCGTTCGTGATTAATGTGTGAATGCAGAGAGAGTGAGATAGACATAGAGTCTTGTAGGCAGTACGGCACTCACCTCTTTGCCCTGTGTATTCTTCCAACGCAGCCATTTCTCAAAGCCCGGCCTCCAATATTCGAGCACATAGGCCTCTGTATATTCCTGGCCCTGACCTTTGCCAAAGCGACCCTGTGTGCGTATGGCGCTGACCAAATGCACCTGCAGCAGATCAATTTGCAGATATTCCTTGAGCCCACGTGAGACCATATGCTTGGGGCACCAGGCACCTCCATTGTTATCCACCTTGAGTCTGCAAATAAGAAGATTTACCATCAAATATTTACATTTTCTGTATAATTAACGAGAATTTTTAGGTACTTATGATAGCGAATAGTCGCTTACAAAATCAATATACATTTTTATTTAAATAACTAGACTCGTTGACTACAGATTTATTTTATTACATCATGTAAGAGACAACAGCAAATTAAAACTTCACGTCCACATGTGCCTATTTATTATGGCCTTTTTACTTGGCAGGAATGTCACTTGTTAATTTTAATGAGTAAATATTTATTGTAATTTATACAAGTGTCCTCACTTTTGCTGTGCTCAATGTTAAGGTTTTTTTTTTCGTTGATTATAAACCATATTGATCAATAATTAATTTGAATTTGCATTGATTGACTCAACGCATGACCACGCCCACTTTGCTTGCAACGCAGAATGCATGTTTATTGTCGGGCGTTTCTGATACTTTTTTCATGTTTGCTGTTTACGGGATTCGGTTTTTTTTTTTGCATATGTTTTTTACAGCCATTTGCATTGGCGTTAATTATTTAATTAAATTTAAAATTGGCTTTTTTGCCGAATGCACGTGTAATTGAGCTGCATGTCGAGTGTGCATGTGCTGCTTGTAATTAAATGTCGTTAACTGTGCGTGGACACCAATAAGTATGATCCTTTTGTGAAAAGCACACTGATTGGCAATTGTGTGCAAAGCTTTTGTGTTGCGCCCACTTGAAAATGCTGCTTAAAAGAGTTTATTTTCAAGTTAAAAATTATATGAATAAAATCTGGTAATGCCCCAAATGATTAAGATTCAAACGAACGAGTGCTATATCCGTTCGCCTGGAATAATATTAAGGGATAGATATTTAAGTTTTTTATCGATCTGCTCTTGACCTAAAATTCTATAATATTAATGTCATCGGCTTAGCTCGAATCACTTTAACAAGTGAAAAGAGAATATTAGCCCATAACCAGAGTCTATATAACATATATTATCATCAGAGAGCGATTAGTATTTCGTTGTTTAAATCTTTTTTATTTCTTTCAGTTCTTAAAAATATACTCCTTTTCAGCAGTTTGCTTAATGTGCCAATTTTATTTCAATGTCATTTTTTATGTGTCAAGGCGGCAATTTGCATACTTAATCAACATTCGCTGTGAATGACTTTTCAACTTTATTTATTTTATTTTTGCAATTTTGCCGCAACATTCGCACTCAATTTATGAATTATTTCCACAACAGCTGCGGCAGTTTGGCAGTTTTCACTTTCAATTTTCAAACTGGTGTAAGGCAGCCGAAAAATAAAAAAAAAAAAAATAACAAAAAAGTTAACCACACGCCGCGCTGCTGCGCAACAACTTTTGGCCCTGGGAAAACGGAGAACTCAACTCAACTCGACTCGAAACTCAAACGCCAACTTTTTCGCCAAACTCAAAAACTGCAACTGCATTGCGACAATTTCTTTACAAACACACACACAGACAGATTGTGTATTTGTGCGTGTCTCGCTGTGTAGACATACACAGACATACACATTCTGACATACGCTATATGTTCATATTCATATTTCATCTAGCTTGTAGTTGGCTTTGTATTAGAATAGAAAGCGCGCTGCGAGGGGAGTCAAAAGTGCAGTAAATCATGCAAGTTATTGACTCATGCAAAGTCATTTAAACAATTTGCACAGTTTTCTATAGACAGAACTGAATAAAGAAATAAACAAAAAAGATATCCAGCTAGGGGAAATGTTTATAGGATTGTTTCATGCAAAATGTAGCTTGTTTTATTTTTGACCCAGTTTAAGTTGTTTTAAAACTGAAGTGAAAGTTCCCTAAAAGATACGTTTATGCAAACCACATTGTTTACGATTAACTGAAAGTGGAAAATCGCCTTGCGGATTATTTTTTCAATATTTATACCAACTTTGATGTTGTTATTGATATTATGTCATAGCTTTATGCACTGCTTTAAGCTTATAGTTTCTTTGAATCAGACGCAAAAATCTGTAAGAATCTGTTTGGTCTACTCATACTGCATTAATGTTGATAAAAAATAGAAATAGATAAATAGGTAAAAGTGAGTGGTCTTTTACAAAGTAAGCCCATATCAACTTATCTTTCCCATAGTTCAATTTTCCATTCGCTTTCTCGTTACTACCGCAGGCCATCAGCAGCTAATCGCCAATCTAATAAAAAATAGCACATCAACTGCTAATTAACTACTGCTCCTGCTGTTGCAGTAGAGGCAGCGGTAACAGCAACATCAACATCAACAGCGGCCGCATCAGCAGCTGCCACGTTCTGTGGAAATTGCTACAAATTTTCCGCATGGCAAGCGCCATACAAACATATGAACACTTTATCCTAACGCATAGCGTTACCAGCCTGGTGGGGGATGAGGTGGAAGCTGAGGGGTACATGGCAGAGCGGGTATCTCCACTGGAGTCAGCTCGCCCATATTCTGCCATGACCTACATTATCTTCTGGCTCCGGCTCTGGCTCTGGCTCGAGCTTTGCTGCTGTGGCAAATTCTGTTTTTTTTTTCGCTGTTACGGTAACACTCGCAGTCAGTTTTTTGCAACCATGTGGTGTCTCTGTCTATCTGTGGCATATTTTTTTGCTGGTACTGTGCGCCATTTTTTCCGCTATTTACGTTAATCGCGGTTTACAACACGAGACAGCAGGCTGAGGGCCAAGGGAAAGGATCTCGTATGCAAAATAGGCAGCGAAAGCCACCAAGTTGACTGCTAGCCAAGCTTCCATATTGCCCCCCTTGGCCCAGCCACCACCCCACCGGCGCCTTTTGGTGGTTTGCCTATTTGCAAGTGTGCACCGACTTTTCTACATTAATATCAATTTTGTTGTCATAAATCCAATGAGTTGTGTGGCCTGCGTTCTGCGGCTGTGTGGGCTTGACATTTGCCGTTGACTTTTACATTTTGTTTGCTAGAAAACTCTCTGTGCTTGGCGGAGGGTATTTTAAAATTATCATTCAATTTGACAAACAACATAAAATCGTTTTTAAAATTATATTTATGTAAGAATTGTGATCTAATCAAACTTTTTATTGTTTGTATCAAATTTAAATTAAATTTCTGAATTTTCGTGATATATTTATATTTATTTTTCGCAAATGTTTCAGGGTATTTCTTAGTCGTTCAGCCTAGTTCTTCAGTCTCCACTCTTTCGCATCAACCTCTCACGGCTTGGGCTGTTTATTATCGTTAACATATGGGTCACCTGGGATGGCACTTTAGCATCATTTGCATGACAAGGCTGCAAATGTTTTCTCGATGCGCATTCAAATTGGGCAAATAATGGGCATGGCGAGAAGTGTGAGCAGCGTGTGAGCCGGGGCATGTCTTCTTCGGCTGAAATGGTTGAATGCTGCCTAAAAGCGTGCTCCACTTACACAATGCAGCCCCAAAAGATGTGCTCTGCTTGTTATGCAGCCCCAATAAGTATGCTTTACACTCGTCTTGAGGCAGCATCATTTTGCATCGCATTCAGGCCAAAGGCTTTCATTAGCTTCGTTTTAATCGTTGCGTTGCCTTCTCATTTACGACTAACGAGGCAGATATACTTGGATACTTGTACCGCCGGGGCATACAACACCCGAAACTTTTCTTCTATTTTATTTTACTTATTTCCTTTCCCTAGGGCAGGACGGCGCATAAAAGTATGCAAGGCAAAAACGAGTACGAAATATGCCGTGCGAAAATTTTATGTTGGCATAGAAATATTTTCACTTGCTTTTCCTACGAAGCGCTTCTAGCTGAGGAGCTGAGGTTTCGTTTTACAGCAAATTGTTGCATTCTTTGCGGCGTTTTGTGTGCCTGTATGTGTGTGTGTGTGTGTGTGTATATATGCGCTATCCTGTGCATAGTTTGGCGCGTTATGGTCAGCAGCAGGAAATGGCACCTAGCGCCACTTTTATTTGGCCAAAGCTACTAAAATATGCCATAAAAGGATGCAGCTATCGCATAACTGCAGCACACAACATAGCTACAAGGTGCCCCCCAACCACGAAACCAACACAACTAAGTGGATGTAATGTTGCATTTGCACACACACACACTTGCACATGCTTACACACATAGAGTGGGCACATTTAGTTGGCTGGGAGCTCTAACTAGGTCTTGTGTTACTTTATGCGCCCAAGCCATGCCTGGAATGGCTGTAAACGTGGCTGAAATTAGAGTCAACCAACAGATACACACACACACACACACACACATACGTATCTCACAGATACATTTATGGGCTACTAGGTGCCGGGAACTGTGGTAAAGTTCTGCTCGTTTTTAATATAAATTCATGTCGCTTTCACTTGCATGTTGTGGCCTTACACACATTTATTTAGATAATTATGAAAATATATGCACGAATATGTGGCTCGATGCCGGCCTCATATGGCACGTAACAGCGGTGCATTGGCTGTGGGTGGCGGCACGAAAACCAGCTGCTCTTAAATTGTTAGTATATGTTGATAATATTTGCAAAAGTTAGGCAAACTTTTCAATTCACATAATGCAATAAAATATTATACAACACGAAATTAGAAGCAATATCATAAAAAGTTGGCAACGGAAACTGAAAAAATAAAAATTATTGGACAACCATTCGGTAAATCAGATTTAAATAATATATTTATAATTTTAACGTATTAAAAAGAGATATGAAACTCTCACACAAATCTTATTTTAAATTTATAAATTTAATATGTACATGTTTTTCTGTTTTTCCAATTTTTCATTTAATATATTCCTACATAATTTTCATTAAGTCTTCCCTCTTTAAAACATATTCAAGACTGTTCGTTTTTTCACTTTAAAAAGTTGATTTTGAAAACCTTCGCCTTAAATGCAAATTGTCTCTACTTTTCATGCGAGTATCGGAATCCACTCTGTTAATTTGTCCATGGACTTCATTACAATGCAGCAAACATTTGGGTCCATTATTTATTTAAATGCTCTTCTACAATACATATCTCGTCCTTTAGCGCATATTTATTGTGCGCTTTGGTCTATGCAAAATCGAATTTGCATATAGAGGAAGTATCCTGTAGCTTAAATGCCCAATTGGTTTGTTGTGCTAAGCACAATGAAAACTCTCAGAGACTAGGGCGACCCTTTTACCGACAAGATTTTGCCTCTAGGCTGATGTATGTGTGTGTGTGTTTTTTTTTTATTTTTCTCTTTTTTTTCTATATCCTTTGGCTTTGAATTTGCGTATCCTTTTTTGTGGGTCCATGTATATGTAACAGAGTCTTTATCAAGTTCGTTTTCGGCTTGTTTGCTAGCTGTTTTCCTATTTTTTAATGAGGTTGTCTAGATTTCTGTTTCTCTTATTTTTGGGAGGGGTGGCCAGTCTTTAAGGATTTCCGCACACACATAAGATGGGCTTCAAAAAATATGCTACAGTTTATGGCGCAAAAAGTTAAGCTGATTTACACTGAATGAAGTTCGTTTGGTTGGACAACTTAACTTTTGCCTTGTGGGGGTCCGAGACAAAACTTAAGCGGCTTACTACTCGGAATGTACAGCCACATATGGTGCAGTGTCCCCAACATGCTTTGGGGCTTGTCTAATAAGTAGCACAACCAGAAGGGTTGCGCTTTCCCTCCCTCTTCCTCTCTCTCTCTCTCTCCTTCTCTTTCTCTTGCTTCTTTAGTCCCCGTAACAATCTCAATGCAGCTGTGCAAATTGTGAGAAGTGTAAGAAAAACACAGGTGACGACCAAATATTTGCGTTTTCAATTTCAGATGTGTGTGTGTGTGTGAGCTGCTTAAGGGTTGCCCCATGCCGAACTCTTGCTTCGCTTGTGCTCGATTTTCCCCTCTCCCACACATATTTATTTTTCATTTAATTTCCAATTTTTCTTTCAACGTTTTTAATGACACTTGATGCAATTAAAATGCCAAGGCAACGGGCTTTTACTACTGCCTTGCCATCTCCAACTGCCTCCTGCGAACGGCTTGTAAGCTACTAAAAATTATTTTTTACGATTGTCATAAAGACGTCGCCGTCCTCGTTTGTAAAGGCCACCCTTTCCGCCTCTCGCCATCCTTTAGCAAAACAATAGCTGCCGCTTTTGTTTCTACCGCTCAGCTCGGCTCAGTGCACAGCAGCGCCTCCTAGCGCCTGACAGCGACAACAGCAGCAACGCCAATTCGCTGAGTTTTTAATTAAATTTTATTTGCTTTTTATTTTTTTTTTTTTTTTTGACACTTTTTACCAAAATATTTTGCTAAGCTTGAAAAGTTTGACGCCCGCTTTGGTGGCAAGACTTAAGCTAGAACTCCTTTGACGCAATCCTTTAACAAATTAATTTTTAGCCCCAAAATGAGCGTCAGATGTCTTTAATTGGTTGTTGCCACGTACCTAAGCTTCGTTTCTTGATATTATTATAGCACCCAAATAGATTGACATTGAGGTTCTGATTGCAGATGGGCGCGAGCTGTGTTTCCACGGCACGGCTCAACACGAACACGTAAATTACTTTCTTAAACGCGCACAGGAAAATTTAACCCTGGCACGGCACAGTCTAGCAGGGTCCCAAGTTACTTTCTTCTGTATTTACGTGATAGATATTATAGAATATTTAATACGGCCGTACTCATAGTTAATTTAAAAATATATATATATATATTCGCTCCAAAATGAAAGAAAGGCAAGGATTCTTTCTCTTTCTTCGACCTGAATTCCATGAATCCACATAATATAAATACTTTAAGCAAGGTAGAAGGTTTATCTGCTTGGCAGTTGCTGCACATTTGTTGTTGTTCTTCTAAAGATTTCTTGATATCCTTATGTCACATTTGCATTTAAGGAGCATAATACAATATAAGCTCAAGCTGCAATTCCTGTTTTATGGTTCAGTTCGTAGGACTTTAAAAACTGCATATGGTATGCCATAGGTAACATTTACTCGGTCTTCTGTCATCTCTCTCTCTCTCCGAGCTTTCTCCATATTTACATGTCACGTATATAGCCCACATTAGAGGCTGCTTCAGTCATATTTTCTAGCCTTTGCCTGGTCTGGGCCTATAGCATAATGGCTTTTGTGTTATGCTTTTATGATTACACTAAAAACAAAAAGGCAAACTCCTGCGGAGACTTAGGTAGAGCCAGGCGTTAACCCTTGTACAGCGCAAATTGTACACGAAGCGAACGGACAACAGGAACAACAACAACAAACAACAACAGCAAACAAGAACAACAAACACATGTGCGTCTTTTTTATCGATTTCTTGGGCTGTGCCATAAAACGCTAATGGCTGCCACCTTCTCCTTGCACGTCTCTGACATTTTAGAAGCTGCTGTCGCCATTTTGCTTTTCATATTTTCCATTGAACTTTAAGCCGTTGACGTTGCTGCTGCTGTTGTTCTTTTGTTGCTGTTGTTGTTGTTGTTGTTGTTGTTGTTGTTGTGTCGCCTAAGCCTTAGCCGCCATTTTTATTGTCATCTTTTCCGTTGTCATCGCTCCGGCGTGTTTGCCATTTTTCTAGGTTTTCGCCAGCGTCGTCGTCGTCTTCGCCTCCGTGCAATTTCCACTTGACACAATGGCACACAAAATGCAAAACTCTTTTGCAGTTTTTCCCATTTTTCTTTTTCCTTACCAGCAGCTCCCTCCAACCTATCGCCTTGCTGTTGTCTGTTTGGCTCTTAGTAAAGTGTTGCCGGCATTCTGAATTGTATGCTTTTATATTTTTGCGGCCTGTTGGAAAACGAACCCAAGTAAAACTTGTCCCCGCCGCATGTCATTTTCCATTTTCCATTTACTTTGCTTTTGGCAGCTGTTTTTCTTTCTTTGCGCCTGCAGTTTCTTTGGCTGCGGTCTGTCATGTTTGTTGTTGCAGCTTTCTCAAGTCATTATTGCTAGGCCGCAATAACTGTGACAAAGTCATCTTTTATAGAACGTGCCCTCCGCAGTTCCGCTCCGAATAGAATGCGGTTGCAACCTGCCTCTGAGGTCACGCCTTCACTGGGTCGCGACTGACTTTTGTCTTAATGGCTTGTCACATATTCAAAATGGTGACTGCGCAAGTGATGAAAGCATTTTAACCAACTACAACTACAACACGATCTTGATGTATTTTCCATTGTTCTCAACTACAATTTTAAGAGAAATGCAGTGTCAAATTTTTAACTGACAATTATTGAAAAAAGTCGAAAATTATTTAATTGTTCCTTATAATATCATGCGAACCGATACTTCTGAAATTTAACTTATTAGCTAAAAATTGTAGATCAGCGAAATATATATTTTCGTATATAACAGATAATTTTTAAACTTAAAAATACCATCAAGACAAGAAACGACAATCTACTTTGTACAGTTAAAGAGCTTGACTTAACCTTGATAACCCAGCTTGCCGGCTTCCGCCTTGGTGTGCCTAAACTCCGTGCCTTTATTAATATAACCCCAAACTCTTCACTACTTATTTAGAAAAGAGTTTCTATCAACTGTTGCCTATTCGCATGGCTTTTCTAATCTTGCATTCTACTTACTTAGCGTATTTAATCTACGGAATACCGGCAACAGCTGCCCAAATATGCATATAGTTAGTTGGGATCTCTTGGCCCCGGTCCCAATGTCATTCTTTATCAAATAAAAATAGACAAGAAGCTGTAACTGTCTTCTTGTATCTTAACTCTGCGCCAAAGTTGCAGTTGCTGTTGCAGTTGCAGTCGCAGTTGTCGCAGTGAAAACGTTTTAAGCAAATAGGCAACTCCATAGTTATGCGTAGGCAAATAGCGTCGAGGCCAAGCCTGAGATCTTCGACTGTGCCCAGCCCTCACACTCGATTGAGTTGTCCCGGGTCGGCTCGGTCGCATTGTTGTCGGTTGCACATGCGCAGTCTTCCAGTCTTCTGGCCAGTTGTCAACTTGTTGTCGGCGTTGCCTTGACTGTTTATCTTTCAATTACCGCAGCAAACATTTCCACGGTATTTGCTCGGCGTATTTAAATTTAACTGGCATTGCCAATGTTCGCAGCAAAGTTGCTGCCGCTTCTTGTTACGCATGCGCGCCGCACAATTTGCTGCCTGAAAGCGTCTCAATTGTGTTGACCTGTTGACGGTTGGAGGGAGGGTATGGCTAGGTCCGGGGACGAGCTGTTTAGTTGTTTCGCATAGCTATTTGTTGTGCAAACTTTGATGGTGCATTGTGAAAGATAGGGTGTGCGTTGCAGAAGCAGAAGTTTATCTCAAATACTGCACTATTATATATTAATTATTACAAATTATTTTAATCACAATGTCGGTGGGCTCGGTACTTGAATATTGAGTACCATTTTCTACTTAAACCCGTTGGCTTTCAAGGCCTTAAATTGTTTTCCTATTAAAAATACGAAAACTAATTTGTTAGTAATATGTTCAATAAGTTGATTAGGTGGATACTTATCTTATTGTCTATTTCCTCTGATGTGCCAACTCTTATATTTTTATTTTCAAGCACTTTGTTAGATATAATACAGTTTTTCTACATTTAAGCCTTTTGATTCAGCTCTTTAGCTACAATCTTTCTGGGTAGGACAGCTTCACAGCTCACACCTTTGCTGCTTTTACTTGACGTTGTAATTTTCCTGGAATTTTCCGGTACACGCCCAAGCTGAAAGTATTTGTTTGCCCAAGTGTATGAACGCCGGCATTCCAAGCAGCGCAACGGCGCGTAGCTTGACAAAATCTAATGAAGTTAACCTACGGTGTGTGTATTTTTTTAATAAATGAAATTAATAAAACATGTTTTCCACCATGACGGCAGGAATTTTTCCAAGCACTGTCGGTTGCTTTGGATACGGCTTAAGTTAACTTGCTTGAAGCGAAGAAAATTTTTGCACCAAGTTGTTGGCCTCAATTAAGTGACGCAGAAAGAAAATGCTTTTTTTTTGTGTTTTTTATTTTATTTTGAAATTGCAGCAGAACCTATAAAATGTTGGAGGCCTGTAACCCAAATCAATGCCAAAGTTGCGAGAAATAATGCGTGGCAATGAAGGAATTCAATAAAATGTTATAAATAATTCAATAAGCAAAGCAAATTTATGCTTTTGCCGCTTTCGGGGGTAATCAATGTAAGAAAAATGCCAAACCGTTATCAAAATTGGAATTGGACGAGCCGTTGGGTAACATTAAATCATAAAAATTGACTCATTTGTAACATAAAAAGCACATTAACACATTACACAGCATGTGAAGTGCGTGAATCGGCCGATGGAGTGAGGGGCACAAGTTTGATACTGCTGACAGCTGAAGCGAAACGAAGCCAAGTCGAAATCGAAATTCAGTGCGGACAAGTGGCAAAAGAACTAGCAGCAAGAACAGCATAGAGATACAGATACACCCACACACACAGACACACACAGAGCATCAGATACGGATACATGCTGCTATACACAGCAATCAATTCAATCGGACTCACATTAAGCAGTGCGTGGAGCGCTGGCAATGCTGGGGTTGTGGGGGCCACGGTTCAAGCAAAACCAAATCAAACATTAATGCAATAAAATGGAAAACGCGTTAACAACAATTGCTTCAGTGGCCAACAACAACAACTGGCAGCTGGCTGCCGTAATCAGTGCCTGTGGCCGTGCCTTTGCTCTGGCTCGATTCCGGCCGCGTGCGCCTAAAAGTAGACTACGTTAAAAGCGAAAATCAATGCCACAGACAGAAAGACAGGCAACGATTAAGTGAGCGACAGCCGCAGACAAACCCAAAAAGTGTGAGCAACAATGGAGCCTGAATTCGAGTCTCCCATGGTTGGAGCCAAAGCACAGGTTGCTTCTTGTTGTTGTAGCATAATGTGGCGTGGCAACGAGTCTGACTTCTAACACAAGCAAATGCAGCATCTAATGCGGCAATTAAGGGATGAAGTGGGGTGTGGCCAACCCCACTAAGGCGAAATGTTCGTTACGTGAAATGCGAACTGAAAGCTGTTCCCAATTTGTGGCCAACATATCATAGATTACGGGCAATACAATACAAGCCCTAAACTAACAATGGCTCCTTCTGCACATTCCATACTCGTAATTAACAACCAACAGCTCAGACCGAGGCAAATGTCTAAATGTAACACTAGAATTTCAAAACTATGTTATTTCAAATTTACAAATGACTGACAGGCAAGAACAACTAAACAGAGCTGCGGCAGCAGCCATTGCCAGACGCTGTCAGTCAGCAAATACTTTCATTGTGCTCAAAATTATTTGCATACCATTAAATAAGAAACTTTGCTGGGTTTTTTGATTTCATAACGTGAAATGTTATTTATATTTATAACAATAACATTTAAATCTAAAAGACTTTGTGCCGAATGTTATTACGTTGATATAATATATTATATAATATTAATTACTAAATAGGGCTTCCCTCTAAGGCTAACGTGTGCCTACAAAGATACTTTTTGCTTCAATATATATATGCATTATCAGTCGTTACTTAAGTTAATAATTAGCTTGTTTTTCTTGCTTCTTCAGATACTGATGTTGATTGAATCATATGCTCTTGTAAAAAAAACTTCGTAAGGAAAAGTCAGACAAAAAGTAAGTTTGAAGCATTTAAAATTTTTAATTAGATGAGTGACAAAAACCCTATTTTAACTCTGGTTTATTTCTATTGATTACGAACTTGACAAATTTATGTGATCATTTTACAGTCGATCAAAATATTATTATCAATTTTTGTGTATATTTTTTTAAACTAAAATTCATTTAGTTGTTTACAAAAAAATACTTTGTTTTTTCTTTTTCCAATGCGACACAAATCAGTTTTGTATATTGAAGATATAATCGAACTGATTTTTCAATCCGTTTGCAATTGCAAAAAAGGGATGTTGATTGTTGATGACCGCAGAAAGACTCGGCATTTTGATTCATAATGTATTATTGCAAAATGTTTTGTGACTTTACTGGCTGAGTTTTTGTTAGATAATGATTTATTCTTACAAATCCTTGTCCTTATATACTAACAGCGTACTTATCTTATTTAAAATCTGCTGGAAAAACATTTTTGCCAACGTTAACGTTGACCTTAAATTTGCACACAATGCAATTCTAGCTGCAATAAATGAATTTGGCACATTATCAACAAGAGACATTTTAACTAGAAAACTACAAGAAAAAAAGTCAGCGTTGCTCATACGCAGCACAGACATTATCTTGAGCCGACATTGACATTTGGTCGCATTCACATTGACTTTGACATTACCCCATAACGTTTGGGGGCTTCGACCCTTAACCCTGCCACACCCCTAGCGAACGCACTTTAACCGCAGTCGGAGTTCCATTGATTGCAAAACGTTGTAAGTTTTGTGCAGAAAAGTTGTTCCTTGTGGTTTTGTGCGTTGGGGCATATGAAATGCAGCTTTCAATTCACACAGTCACCAATCGACGACAGCAGCGACAATAGAAAATGCGTTGATTTTGATTCGTTGCTGTCAATATAATGTGAAAACAATACGAATCAGGCAGCCAACGTTCTCGCCTTTGCATTTACCATGTGACGGCATTCAGAGTTGGTTTGCCCGCCCTTTGTTTCCAGTACATAAACCAAATGGGTCAATTGATTTCTGCTTATTGCATGCTAAGCTGCCATAAGATTTTACGTAGTTCACTTCATTCTTATTTTTTTCTTTCTTTTTGCCAGCACGATTGTTTAGCTGCCCTTTTGGCTGTGTATTGGTAAAATGTTTGCAATTGTTTCCCGTTCTGGTTTTCTCGTTTGTTATGTTATGTGTAAGTATTTCCATCAGCTGCAGACGTGAAAAGTTTTTCGGGTTTTTTTCTGCCTTGGTTCGCTAATTTCTTTGGCATTTTTGCTTTACGCAAGAATGAAGAAGTTTGCTCAATGGACTTATAAGTCATTTAACTTTATTAATCAGTGCCGCTTGAATGCTGCCTGAAAATAATCAACAAAGGGGAAGCGGGAACTGTTTTTCCTAGTTTTGAGTTGAAGCAACGATAATGCTATGAGCAAGTGCATAAAATCTATTGAAGCTCTGAAAATAAGTGCATAATTTTGTATAAATACTGTTCCCATTCATTTAAGTTAATAAGCTCAATGCTTCACTTTTAAAATGGTTGGAATCAGAGTTTATTCTGATAAATTCTGTTCATCTTGTTTTCAATACGTTCTTAGTTTTCTTGACCCATTTACTTTTAAAATCATTTTAATAATAAATAATTGATTATACAATACAATATTAATATAATAGATATGTAAATTGTAATCAACTTCCTTAGCCTAATTGTTACTTTACGGTTCTTCCGTTACCTTAAGCTTGCGTCTTTCTATGCAATTCACAATTTGTGGCACAGTTTTCAGACATGCCAACCTTCCATCCATATTTCAGCGCCATGAGTGTATTGAAGCTCCATTAGACCATTTCTTAAATTGCTTCAATTATCAAGGCAACTGCCTCAAAGGCCAAAACATCAAAAGCAACGAAACAAATTTATGTGTAGCCTACATTCAGGCGACCAAAACGTGAGCCAACCGCATAGAGAAAGAAATAGAGGTCGAGCGAGTAAAAGAGAGAGATATAGTCCCACGGCAGGCTGTCGAAAATAACTCAACTGTCAAAAATTTATGCCAAACACATACGCCCTCAAGCTCTTCAGAGCGTGAAACAGAGAGAAAGAGTATATTTGTGATTCGGAGAGAAAGAGAGAGATGTAGAGAAAGAGGGGCGATTGGTTTGACAGCAAAAGCGTCGCATATTTTCATTAGGCGACATAGATCAAAATTCACGCATGAATATGGACCTTTCATGTTGCTGACACGCGGCGCTCACATTGTCATTTCCCAGCCGAAAAGCTCGCACCAAATTTTCCGACGCTGACACACAAATCAAGTAAATTTCTTCACTGCTCGAAAGTGAAAAACTATGCAGCTATGAAGTTTATTAGCTCGAAGCAACTGCAAATCCGCCAAAGGAAAAGGTACAACTAAAATAGGCAAAGAGTTTCTGGTCACGTAAGGCTCATAAAGAATGCTTCTGTGGAATCATTTGCTGTGTGCGCCCGTCTTTTGTTTTATTTTTCGGTTCCTTATGGCTGGAAACTAGGCTACCCTAATAAGTTGCCTTGTTGTGTATCCTTGGCAAGTGGCCCAAATGCGGCTCGTAAATCTTATGGACATGGCTTTTAAAGCACTGAAAATTGTTGCTTTAACCCTTCAATAAGCAGCGCGCTTTCATTTATCATACACGTTGAGTGTTTTCTTACGCCTCTCTCGGCGCTTCTCAGTGCCTGACTGCGTGGCAACCTTTGCATTTGTAATAAAATTCATATGACTTTGGCGCATGTTTAACGTAAAACTGCCCGTTCAGCTACCCGCTGGCCCCACCGAATCAACAGCGGGCATCATTAGGCCTGAGCACGCACATTCCCGAGTCAGCCACGTTTCCCCGTCGTACTTGGCACTCCGTTTCCCCTCACATAGGGGGGCGCCACATGCAAAACGCCATGTGTGACATTTTTAGTACCAAACATTTGTTAGCGCACCGTAGACCCTCTGTCTCTCTCGTTCTTTTTGGCATGGGTACAGCTGGGGAAACCTCGCAGTCAACACGTACCAGGGCACCGTCGGGCGCATTCTCTTCTTCTGCCTCTGCCACAATCTCAATGTTGTTGGCATCGTCGTCGCCTGTCGCCTGTCGCTGGTCGTTTTTCTGTTGACTTTGCATAATTTTATTGCTTTTCTTTTATTTTTATGCGCTTTGCCTCGGCTCGATTTGCCTGCTGTTCCACTTTTACAGTCCCCCCAGTCCACGTGCTACCAGCCTTACCCACGCCCCTCTTTCTCCTAGGCGACATTGACATTATAATCAATATTTTTGTTACTTCACTCAAACATTTTGTTGTTACTTTTGGTTTGGTTATGTCGCAATTCCAGCTTTTGCTTACATCCTTGTTTGTTGTCACTGCAGGTCATTTGGACATTAGATTTTCCTTATAACTTACTGACCTTTGAGGTCATATGTATATGGTAGTATTAGAAGAAATTTCTCGTAATTTGTAGCTTGAGGTTTTATAATTTTCCACAAATTTTCCTGCTTTAATGCTGAAGTTATGCTCGCATCTCCTTATTGTTCCACAGAAACTACTCAATCACTTCAAACAGATGTTAGAATTTGTAGTTTAATTTATCGCTACACAAAAATATAAGTGCCAATGCAATTGATATATGCATTTCTTATAACGATTTCTATTATTCATTTTCTCTTAAAGGTCAGCCATTAAGCAATGAGAACCAAAACTTCGTATCTAAATTCTATTTTATAGCTTGTTTTCTTTCCGGCTGAGAGAAACTTTCGCAAGTTATTAAGCTTGACATTTTGTGGGCTTGTTTGGGTTTTTATTCTGTGGTGTCCATCCAAAGTTGTTTGTTTTTGTGGCACATTGTGTAAATGATTTTAGTGTGTCATAAAAATGTTTATTCTGAAATGTATGTGTGGGTGGAGTTTATTACGGGCAACAGTATTATGCATTATATATTCATGATCTCAGAGCTTGGGGTCAGCTTTGGGCATTCTAAATAATTACCAAAGTATTTCATTTTTATTTAAGTGCGTCGCGAATTTGTCATGTGTGCCCAGAAGATAAATCAGAAAATGCTTTTGGCCGACTTCACAACAGGCAAATAAATGTCAGCAAAATATAAAGCGGTCATAAGTTGTATCATTATTTTCCATAATTTACATAAGTATCTGCGCGGGTGTGTGTGTGTGTGTGCTTGTTGTGTTTCTGTGTGCGTATTTTAATTTATGTCATTTGTGTGTTTGCCTTGTTTTTGGCAGAAATGACATAAAGGCATTTAAACACGCCATAAAATAATTCATAATAATTTCCATGTACACAGGATACTGAAATACCGAGACGCCTTCGGCCCCGCCCTTCGATCATCAATGTAACCGTTTTTATGTGGCAGATTTTAATGCATGTTTCTTGTTTATCATTTTGAGTTAACATAAATAGCATGTGCGTTTTTGTTGCTGTGGCTGTTGATGGCTTAAATAATGTTTTACCTAAGGGCAGCGATAAGGTTAATACAAAGTCATGAAGTCGTCTGACGTAATTAAAATCCTTTTTGCCTTTTCTTGTAAGCAAGTTTATATGTTTGTATATCAGTTACAACATATGTGGCCTACAGCTTAAGATATAAACGTTGTATAGCCTACAATTCGAGTCATTTCCCTTTGGCTTAAACGCTTCTAAGCATAGAAAGGTTACATGTTGAACGAGCTAAAACTTTATACATACGTATATATTTTTCTTTATATTTTCTATTTAACGAGAATTTTCATTACATATTAACATAATCCAAATTACACAAACAATATATCAGATTAAATATGATCTTATTGACTTCTCTTAAATAGCAAATTTCCTTTTGCAAGCTTTAACAAATCGACTTTCTTTGCGCTTTTCATTTACCGCGCTTCTCTCCGATTTTCACGTACCTAACGAAGATGAAGTAATGCTGTCCGATATTGCTGTTTATTTTTAACAGGCTTGTTGTATAAAAGTTATGTGAAATTCTTTAACTTTATTTTCTTTTTCTAATTTCATGAATGCTAAACTATGGTTTTTATTTGTTTTTAATTTAATTTTAATTGGACATACCTGGCATGTTGTGGACCCACATTTCCCATATCATGAGCCGAACTAGCCGTAATTTGAAAGTCCGCAATGGCGCCAGATTCCATGCCCAAAGCCTGTTTGCAGGTGCCTGAAAATGATTATAATTTGGATATCAGTTGGTTTCGGTATCAGCAAAGATAGCTCCATTAATTTAGCGTACTCTCTCTCTCTCTCTCTCTCTCTCGCACGCTCTTGTTGCTTATGTTAATTAATTATGTGATGCGCTTTGGCCTGCAGCGCATTGCATAACGAGCGAGGCTAAAATTTCCACACCAACACGCCCACAAATTCAGGCAACTGGCACTTGAAAAATGGCACCCAATTAAAATGAAATATGTGTAAATATTATACATAATAAGCATAAATGTTGGGGCCAAAGAGAAAAGCTTGATTCAGAAATGAAATTAAAACAAATCAAAAATGCTATGCAACAGAATTTCTCACCTGTCAGGGGAAACGCATAAATTAATTAAACGAGAAACAAAGCAAATCAAATAACGAGCCAAGATGGCCAGAGAGAAAAGAAGATACAATCGGCAGACTCAATTTCCATTTACCATCAATCTGTGAGACTGCATGAAAAGCGCAATTATCATTTGGGCTCCACTTGTCGAATAGAGCAGCAGCAGCAGCAGCAGCAGCAGTGGCAGCAGCTGACGCTTCAAATGAAATTCCACTCAAGCGGCCAGCGGCCCCCAGGAGACCGCGAAAGGGTCATGAATAGGTCGTTGAGACGCCGTCATCAGCATCATCAACTGTTGTTCTTGGCAGCTCCAGCCAGGCAGACAAAAATATCAACAATATTATCATTCAGTGAATAATTAGATGCAATCAGTCAACGCTTAAGCACCATAAGTCAAAGCCAGCTGAGCCAAAGCAGGAAACTAGACAAAGGTCAGCCGCGGCGCACATTCTCCGCGTCCGAGCACTCAGCGAGCACCCAGTGAGCATACCCACTTGACAGCCCTATCGCACCATCTGCAGTTATAGATACTTTTACATCTTGTCGTCGTAGTTTCATTTTACTTGCAACACTGTTAGCAGCGCTTTTAACTCTTGGTCGTGCCTTCGTCCCATTTTGGTCTAGGTCTTGCTCTTTCACTTGGTGCTGGCAATTTTCAACTGCTTTCAATAGTTGGGTGGTTAGTAAAGTTTATCATTGTTTATAAAGCTTGGTGCAAAATATCATAAGTCCTAATATGGTACTTCAAGCTTAAATGGGTCGTAGAGAATTCTCATTCACAGTTCCAAATATTTTCGTCTTCTCTTTTGTCTAATTTAATTATGATAATTTTGTTGACAAATATATTTTGAAATAAAGATAGTTCGTTTTTATCCAGGACTTTGGCTTATTTTCTTTTCCATATCTTTATTCAGGTGCTTAATATACTCCCTATCAAACTTTCTAATTTCAACTTCTTTTATTATCTGCTCACAAACCTTTGGAGCTACTCCCCCGTCTATATCCACTGGGAAAGAACTTATGGGCCCGCTGGTTCTTGAGCATGTTCTGGCTTTTACCCAGCCCATCAGCAACGCACTGCACTAAAAACTCATTTAGCCAAAACGCAATTGCTTAATTATCCACAGACAGCAAAACTTTGTCAGTGCCCGTAAATTGTTGCAATCATTCAAGAAGAAGACCCCCTAAGAACCGCCTACCAGAGGCGAGGCCACAACTTACAGTTGGTAATATTTACATTACGCCCTGACATATTGCCGCTCATAAATTATTTTTAATTATTGAAAAATAAGTTGAAGAAAAACTATGTTGGGAGAACTGTTTCCCGTTGTCTGATCGATGGTCGCGCAGTTCTCTAGCTTTTCTATATAATGTGTGGGTAATCAATTATGATACTTAGTAGTACCTCCCTTCCCACTGCTCCTACCCAACCAAGAAGTGATGATTACAAAGCTGTGAAAACTATGCCAAATCAATGGCAATGGGCTGGAAATGGAGAAACGTTTTATTTACTGCATAAACAATGAATGAGCCCCAATGGGTGGTTCGGGTGCTAGATCCATTGAATTCAGCGAGTAGATGTGCTGCTCGCTTGCCCCTCTCGCGGCATGTAGAAAACTATTTCGCAAAACTCTGACGGCAAAATGCAAAACTACAAAGTGAAAAGTAAACAACGCACGGCGCAAACAACAGTGGTTGTTGCTGTTGTTAAAGTTGTTGTTTTGCTGGTAAAGTTTTGCGCAAAATAAATTGCACAAAATTTAATTAACTGCACTTGAGTGCGTAGCCGGGTATGTCCGCTGCAGTGCGTCCAAGCTGGCATCCGCACGCTCCCGTTTCGTGTGTGTGTGTGTGCTTGTGCTTGTGCTTGTGTGTTTTTTGCGATAATCATAATTCAAAGTTCTTTGGGTCCGGGCGTAAAGCAACACAAACAAACACCGCGCAACTTTATGAAATTGAAAATTGCACAAATTTTAGAGTTCAATGCAAGTCAAAGCGTGGTGCCAGCGGTTATGCGGGCAAGGGGGCCTGTAAGATTGGTTGGCTCATGAAATCGGTTTTCGGCAGCCATAATCCATGGCAGATTGTAAGCAAACATTTCAGATAGACTAGAGTGAGAAAGGGCATATTAATAGTAGCCACAGAGTGAGAAATGAAAAAACATACATATTCTCGAAGACTTTATTAGCATGGATCCTAGGGGGTTTGGCTTCAGAATTTTCAGCTCAATTAGTGTTTTCCCAACTAAGCGATATATATTTTGTGCTTTGGCAACATAAGAGAATGCATAATTGACATAGAAACTAATAAATTCGCTTGGAACTTCAATGCATATATTTTCTCTTGATAATTTTAATTTTTATAAATAATATCTATTTAAAACCGTTTCGCATTTCTATAAAATTTCTAAAATGTTATCGAACGTGATATTTGGATTTTGACAATATGTTTTTTTTAACATAAAACTCATTTTAAGTATGTTTATGTTGACCTTATTTGGTCTAGTATATGGCAGGGTATTTAATTGTCGGCTGTGCAAAATTGTATGTACTATATCTTTTTGTTTGAGCTGTCGGGCGGCTCAAAAGCGCCAAAAAGTTTGGGGCGCCTGGCATCAGTGGAAAACTGGGAGCAAACAGCGCCGCGACCGCGCGAGAAACGCGTTCAATGACGCGTATCTGTTGTCGGCGCTCATAAACAACAAAAGCAACAAGGCGTGCTTTATGAGCAGCGAACCCCACAACAATTCCAAGCCGTGGCTGTAGAGAACTTTTGGCTATGGTTCGTTAGGGCTGAAAGTGAGCGAGAGATTCGTGTAAAGCAATTTACGCACGCATTTTAATTGGGTTTCAATAAGCAAAAGTATCTAGCGGATGCAGCCATAAACAAAAGGCCCGGCTCGAATGCAATGCGCTGATTAATTATAAGTAGCCAAAATACAGCACAACACCAAAAACGAGCTGTGGAAATGGAAGTGGACGTGACAAATATCTAACACGCAACATTAAACAACAGCAACAATCGGCGATAGATACAGATACAGATACAGACACATACACGTATGTTAAACATTTTGTACGGCTCAGGCTAGATATGGCTATAAATTAACATAATTTATAAGCAAAGTATCTTAAATGCATGTCACCACATTTCGAACATTCACTTTTACGCTCTATCGCAGCGCACATAAATCCCAAAAAAAAAAAAAAAAAATGTGAGAGAAACAAGAAGAAAAATTATACTATAAGCAAAACATGTTCCATGTCGCTGTGCCTTGTCTCCTAATCGTCGCCAAGTTATCAGCGCGCGTTTGCACAGCCTTTTAATTTATCGACTGACCATGCAAAATCTGTTCCCTCTTGTGGGCAGCCGAGTGCCGGGTGCCAAGTACCCGAACAGAGATTGCTATTGAGACTGGGCCTGTGCCTGTGCCTGTGCCTGAGCCTATGCCGCATTTGGTGGGTGCTAAGGCTATTAATTGTTATTTAATTTTTTTCCGCACTGAGACATGCTTGTCAGTTCGGTTCGGTTTGGTTCGGTTCTTATCGCCGCTCTGCCATCAGCTATCGGCATGCAGCTGCAGGTCTTAAACCTGTAAGCAACATTAGCAACGGTCATAGGCCTGCAAGCCGTGAACGCCAGAGCTGTCAAAATATGTTTATCGCTGCATCTAAATACGTAAAATGAAATGTATCTCAAAAGGCTGTCATGTTATTTTGTATCCAAAGCGTTAAAAACACCAAAGGCATCAGCTGCACACAGTAGCCAAGCAACTAACTAACTTCAAATCTCCACTAAACTTAAGTGAGAAGTGGCTTATTCGCTTGGCGAAAGAAAAATGCAGTCTGCGTGTTTTAGAGCTTTTGCTAAAGTGTTTAGCTACAATGGCATTAGTTGAAAGACTTAAAGGCTTTAGATTCATTTTAAAACAGAGCTTGTAGCTATTAAAGTTTGTTTTATTATCTTGTGGCATTATTTAATTATTGAGTATTATTTTAATCAAGGTAAGGTTTTTAAGCTACGAAGATTTTCAACACATTACTTAAAGATTATTGTTATCAAAGGCTAAACATTCTGACTTAATTATAGTAAATGTACATTACGCAGTCGTTCGCAACTCTGAATGATTTGATGGGTAACTAGACTTTTAGCTGAATACCGCATACGAAAATGCACTTTATTTACTGGTCTATATTTTCTCTATAATTTCCGCTCGGTGGCATACAAGTTAGACGCAGCTAGTGTGGCAGCCGCCAGTCACTATTGGCAACGGCAATGCCCCCCGCCGCAGCTTTGTGTTGCATTTAGTTTTGATTGCCACCGTCGCGTTGGCTGTTGGTTGTTGGTTGGTGGCTGCATTTTAGTTGCATACATATTTTATGTGTTGCCTGCAAGCTGGCGGCCAGTGGGCCAAATTACATGGATTTCAGCATTTGCCGCTTGGCGTTTAGTTTATCGCGTTTGGCCACTGTTTTTTGGCCGACGTATCGTATCGTATCGCTGCCAGAGATGCCAAGCGACAACCGACAACCGACAACTGACAACATCTAAAGCCAATCCATATCAGGTTTTTTTCTTTCTGCTAGTCGCGGAAAGTGGTTTTTGAGAGATTCCGCTGGAACGGCGTGTGTGGGATTTTCATAGTGCGCTGGCTATTATAAGTCGCCCATTTGAGGCTAGAAAGTAAAAGTGCCTGGGTGTATATTGTATATCGTATATTGTGTAAATGGGCTACGGGGCTGGCCAAGCAATTAATTCGAAAATTGCTTTCGAGCGCTTTAAGCAGCCAAATTGCCTGTTAGTTGGGTGCGTTTTCAGTGCACCAAATTGTAAGCAATATGAATGGATTATGTGGCCTGTGTGTGGGTTATGATTGAGCTGAGACATTGAAATGAAAGACACTTCAAAGATTTTGGCAAGTGGCTGAAACAACATCTAAATTAACGTAAAGATTTGACTAATTGCAAGTGAAATTGTTCAAATAATTGTGTTAGTCATATTCAAACGTTTCGAAGTGCACAGCGCATAGAAATAATTTTTTATATAATTGTTTACATTTTATTTTGTACTGGGTCTAATACATGGGAGCAATCAGATCTAAAATTAATCTTCTTTCAGATAATAAATAAATGTACTCAAAAGTTCAATTTTCATTTTTAGTACTTACTTAATATGTTACCGATAATGTATAAAGAGAAATATTTAAAGCAAATGCCAATAGTTTCTTGTTAAAGAATCTTAGGTATGCACGATCCTGCCGACTTCAAGACAATATACAATTTGACCTCGAATTGTTAACTGTCGTACATAAATCTTTGGTGCGACCGTCGATATTGAGTGCAACATTTTGTGCGTGCACCATTTTTCGAAGGGGCATACGATTTCAATGCCAATCCCTACAAGCATTTAAAAAGACAACGGCAACGTTATCAATTTAAATAATATATACATATATATCTATATATGCTGTTTATATGCTGCGGTCATTTTTTATTTGCTCGCCGCGCAGCAATTCGAGCAACATTTCAACGCGCCTACGGTCAAATGAAATATGTCAGACATGCAGATATTTACGCATTTAAATAAATACTGGTTGCAGATACAGGCGACCGATTCGTAATCGAGCAAAACAGACCAAAGTAAACCGAAGAGACGACCGAATAACCAACCGACCGACAACATGATTTTCATTCAGATTCATTCATTTCCTGCTACTGACCTGGCCCGGTTATACACTATGCTTGAGGTACATTAACTTTGTGACTTTTAAAGCTGATTAAATAGCAAATTAACGAAAATGTTATTGAAATTTAGCATAAAGGTGTCTTAAATGGATTAAAGTAATACATTTTCAACAAGAATAAATATACAAAATTTCAAGATTCATTTGGGAAAAAATTGGTAAAGTGTAAAAGTGATATTTACAAATTAATTGATGGACCAGCAAGCAGGGTCTAATTAAAAAAACAAAATAAAATAAAAAAAAAAATAAATTATTTAAGTTAAAAGTATTTTATATTAAGCAACACCTATTTATAATAGTAATCGGTATCCTAAAATGTGAACACATTTGATTAAATTATTGTTTGGAGATTTAACCCAATTCTGAAATGATACGATATTTGCATACAAGTTTCCGAGTGTATATTAACTTCGATGATCCTTAATTGGTTATATCTTTGGCTTTAGCAAACAAGTTGCTCGCTAACGAGCCAGAGGCCCACAACAAGATAATTTGTTATGCTCAGCAGACGAATGGCACAGCAGCAGCAATAACAGTCAGCTGTGTGTGAGGGGGGCTGGGGTGAGTGCAGAAACAATGCCAGAGCTTCGCCAGCTGGCCGTGATGGACGCGACCACACACGTGAGCATTGGGAGCCACCGCCACGACGGAGCCAATCAGCAATGGTAATGAGCAGCGTCAAAGTTTAAGACCAAGACGCAGACAGGCAGGCAGGTTGGCAGGCAGTCCGGGCAGAGTCATCTATCAAAAGCACCGCTGCGGCTTCGATTTGGTCGAGCCAACTCAGCACCTAGCTAAATATGTGTGGGCACCCATACATACATACACATATACATACATATATATATACAAACTGTGTGCCTATCCCTAGCCAAACGGCTACCCATCATTTTTGCACCGCCTTGAGCCTGGCCTAGACCTAGGCCCAGGCTTATGTTTATTAATGACGACGTCGTCGTCGGCGCATCCTGGCGCTTTGCGTAAATTTCTGTAATTGGTTGTGGTTGAGCGGGTCCTGCACCCGCTTTCGTTCCCACTCCCGCTTCTATTCCCGCTCCTGCTTAACAGTTATTAGTTACGGTTTGGGTTATTGGGAAACACTTGAGCGTCAGGATGTTTGAATTCTGTCTTGTTTCGGTCCTGTGCTCCCCCAATACCTTTGCGGTTGATTGATTTCTATGTTGATTGCTGAATGCAAATGCAAATTTGTGGACTGTGGCTTCAGTTGCCCCACCTCAACTAATAGTATTTAGTAAATGGTCGTGAGTCTGGGCGAGCTGTTGCATTCCATGCAATGAAGCCGAACGATCTTTAGGGTTGATGTTTGCAGTTGGTATTTCGGTTCTTGAACTCCGCCAGGAGGCGTATCTCAAGCTCTACTTCGTTCAAGTGTATTCATGCAAAACAAAATATACCTGATAACATTTTTACCTCGTATGTATATCTCTTATTTTGCCTATATGTATATACATAATGTATTGTTCAGTTTTGATCCATCCAACTAAGTATGGCAACAAATTCATTTCCAATTGGCTTTGTTACATATACCCGAAATATTTTCCATAATATTTCTTTGTACCTTTTTGTGCCCTTTTATATTTTGAACAAGTTTTTTTTTCCTTTAAAAAAAATGTTTTTTTTTTGTGTGTGCGAGCGCGTGTTATCGAAATAAAAATGCATAAATTTTATGTCATGGGAACTGAACAGACGGTATTTGTGCTCAGCGGCCATGTGAGAGAAGGTAGCCGGCATGAAAAGCGTCAATGGGGTCTGGGGATCGGAATTGGTCAAAACAGTTAAATTGTGTATCAATGTGGAAGTTTTGTGCTGCATATACTATATAAAAAATGAGCATATGTGATGAATATTTAATAAACAAATACAAATACGAAATAATCGTTTTAGATTTCATATATATAAATGCAAAATGAGTCAAAGGTGAATTTTTAAAAATATTTTTTTGGTGTCTATGACTGATGATGCTTGAGTTCAAAAAACAAAAACATGAAATGTGAAATTGTGAATTTATTGAATTTTTAATAGTCATTTAAACAAATGTTCCTTTTGTTATTGATATTAGAGGTAGAAGAGGAATTTTCAGGATACTTTGCTATAATATTAATACCTATTAATCTCGATACCTTTCGGTTCTTTAAAAGAAAGTTAATTAATTTTTGCATATAAACAAACTTTTCTCACAAGTATGTAAATATGCAATGATTCTTATTGAAGGGAACTGAATTTATTTTCTCTCCTTCTTCTTCTTAAGGTACTCCACCTTGCGAATTTTAAAGATAAATTGACATACTGGCTAGGTAATTTGGTATTGTAATGCAGCTCATTTACTTACCAATTTCCAATGCTGCCACGCCCACAGCTGAGCCTGCTGGGCTGCCCACAGTAGCTGCCTCTGCAGTAATGCCCGTGGCACTGGGTCCGCTCAATAAAATCAAAGTCAATGTCAGCCAGCATAAAGTTTTATTGTTATTAACACCATGACGCTGAATGAGGCAATAACTTTTTAAATAATTTGTTGCAAAAGGCCAGCAGCTGTTGTACTCGAGCTGACGTCCACGGAATGCGGCCCTTCCAATTTCGCCGGGCCAATCAATAGAAAAATGTTGATGCTTCGGTTCGCGCTCCGAAGGAGGCGAATTCAATTTCAGTAATTTTATCGCAGGCATTTTGACTTTTGTTCGGTTGTTGTTTTATATATATATATATATATATTTTTTTTTTTTGTTGTTTTTCACACGTTCCGAGATTTCATCCAAGCTTCGCCCATTTTACGCTGCAATTACACAAAATGCAAGAGAAAATGTTGAAAAATTGTAAAAAATGTAGCATAATTGTCGAGACATTTTTTAAATGTTGCAACTTAATTGGCGTGCCTTTAAGAATGTCAGACAGACAGGCTGGCAGGCCAGCCCAATTGCTGGTTCACTGTTTCTATACCATCCACTGCGCCCTCTAAATACATCATTGTCAGCAAATTAATGTGACGTGACCTTGCAAACTGTCGCGTTTTTGTCACATGACAGCAAGTCATGTGGCAGTTGCTGGCAACAGTCGCTGCCAACGTTGCGCAGTTCCTCGGCACGATTTTCTGAACTCTGAGCAAACAAAATTTATGTAAAATGTCAGTCCTAAAGCCCCTACTCTCTCTCTCCCAGCTCAGCGATATGCCAAAACGTGTCAAAATACAAAAATATAAACAGCGCGAAAAACTCAACGAAAATGCTGGGCCCCGGCCAAGGGGACGTGCGACGGCATCAGTCTGATGTTTGCCCTTTAGGCAGCCGGAAATGCGACAAAAACAACAACAACAACAAGGACTGCAACAACTAAGGACCGTGCCAAGTTTTAAGCAGCCAAAATTAAAGTTGGCAAAAGTCTACACGCGATAGTCAAATTTATTGCAAGCACTGTAACTGTTGACATCAGGAGAAACCAGTGAAAGTTGTAGAAATCAAAGGCCACTTCGTATTAAATATAAAACCTAAATCAAACCTGTCTAATTGGCTGGGAGGTTGAAGGTACTCAGAGTTTGCAAAAGACTTTAAATATTAAAAATAGGTAAGGAAAAAGATCTATTAAATTATTTTGAGACCCGGGTTTGTTTTTGGTTTAGCGCAAGTGCCAGATACATGAGGCATACTGTAGAATAGGTCGTTCCAGAGATATTCAATGGGTTTTTTATCGTGTACGGATCGTGACGATCGCTTGATGAAAACTAAAACAATACTGGGTATAAGGGTATAAAAAACCCTTTTAAAGAGGGCTTCTATAGCAAATCATTAGCCTGCATTTCGAGTTGTTCATCTTATGCTTATAGAAATTATAAAAATCTTTGTTGTATTAATACATTTTACGTATTAATATTATATATTGCTTATATAAACATATTTTTTGCCAATCACTATTATTAATTATTATTTTGTAATATCAATAGCATACTTAATTTGACTTACATTAATTATAATGTACGACGCATGAGTGTATTGTTACGTAAACTTTTCTGCTTAATGCATATTTAATACGGTTAAAATTACATTTTGCAATTGATATATATTTTCTCACTAATTAATTTTATAAAAATGCGTTCTCATATTGTAGTGCTCGATTACGTGTTAGGGTAATTTTACTTTACTTTAAAATATGTTTTTATTAAAATTTTAATAATAATAAGTGCACAGTAAGTCATTTTATGACTCCAATTTAAAATGCTTCAAAAACCTAGTGTAGTTTAAAAGTATTCACACTTACATATTTCTGTACCATTCATATCAGTGTAATCTCTATTTAAGGCACTTTTTAATTTCTATCATGATAGTTTCCATGTTCGCCATATTCAAAGACGATGCTTAAGTGTCTCGAAAAAGATCAAAAGCGAGAAAACACAAAGGAAATTTTCGCAGGCAAGCGGCAAATGCCGACGCGAATTCACTCAAGCAATTAATAAAATGCAAAAAGAAAACCAAAGCTAAGAAAAAAAAATTCAAATAAAGAAGAAAACTAAACGACAAACGTTGAGGCCGTTTTGCGGCTGTGGCCTGGGTATCTGTTATGGTATCTGTGGCTGCGAGAGTGGAGCCCAATGCAGGGAGGTGGGATTGGGGGCCCCAAACTGGCGCCCACACTTCCTTTCATATGCGAAATGAAAAATTTTACGCCAACTTGACAGTGGAAGTGGCAGCAAAGTTGCAAATGTGCCTTGTTGTTGTCGCACTCGTTGTTGTTATTGTCGCTCTTGGTGTCGTTGTTGCTGCTGCTGATGTTGTTGTTGTTGTTGTTGGCGGCATAGTCCCAAATAAAAGGCATAAAATTTGCCAGCCGCCACTTGAACACAGAGAGTCGCATAGTTTTTATGTCCATGGGTCGGCCTTTTAATGCGCTCCATGTTCGCAGTAGTTGCAATTGCAATGAAACAGCAGCTGGTCGCTTCGCCAAGGCTCCACTTTGTAGACTGAAAAAAGTGAGCGAGGGGCCAGCTGGGGAACCGCTATTGGGTTGTTGGTTATCTGTCTGTGGGCTGGCACTGGATCTGGCACTGGCACCGTTTCTTCGGTAGCCGCAGTCAAATGCAAATTTTTTTATGTGACGAAAGCGCAAAAAAAAAAAAAAAAAACAAAAAACAGATGCGTGAAAAGCGGCATCGCTTTTCAACGTGAAGCGATCTACGGGCTAGGTTCAGGGAAGCCATCAGAGGCGGACATTGGGTCAGAGCAGAGCACAAACATGCAGTTGACAGAGGTCGATGCGCGTAGCTTGGTAGCCATGTGACTTGCAAAGTGCATTCGGTTAGCGATGATGGGCGAGGGGTTGGGGTGTGTCCTCTTTAAGATATGTAAAATGTGCGAAAGATTCAGATGAGATATGATCTTTTAAAATGATTTTATTATAGCAATATTTTAGTTTTATAGCATTAAGATCTAAGCCCATTGCCTTGTGCTAAGTTTATGACAGACATAAATTTGAATAAAATGCAGCGCAATGATGGAAAGGAAATCGCACATGATTTCTTTCATGCACAGATAATTAAATTTCTATTATTAGCTAGCTAGCTAAAACTTTAGACATAACTCTTCCACCCATTTATTTTCCTTAACAATCCCTGAAATTAAATTTTCAGCAGATCGGATGCTAAACAAAAGAGTTTGCACCAATCCGCTTTCCATGAATTTTTCACACTTCTTCATGGAACGTTCAAAAACCTTGCCTTAACATGCACTAACACCAATTGGGGTAACTTCAGGAGGAAAGGCAGATTCCTAACTGCTGCGACTTGGGCTGTGCGTTGATTGCCAATCAGTCAGTCAGCCAGTCAGGACTCACAGCTTTATACATAGAGATTATAATTCAGGCAACAAATGTTGGCAAAACACTTAACAATAACCGTCGCCGGCGGAACGTCAACAGTAGCAAAGCCGTCACATAGCCCACAGCTCGAGCAGCTGCAGCTTAACTGCGACACCGCCACCGCCAACAACAACGGACCCGGCCAGGGCTTTAGTTCCAGCCTCTACCCCGGCTGCACCGCTGATAACGTGCACCATTAACACCCGCAAACAATAACCAAGTCGAAAATTAATTGAAGCCAGCGCCGCAGACGGTCCCTGGCAGGCGTTGGACCGCAAGTTGCCCCGTTCCCAGTCCGTCCCAACTACACTTGCCCCAACTACACTCTGCACTCTCGCAGACAGACATTGCAGACGCCCTGGCATGTCATTCATTTAGTTTTCTATGCCTGGTCTCCGAGCCCCACTGCCCCAAGCTCCACAGCCCTTCTTCACACTGCTCTCAGTCTAGCGCCCCGCACCCGTTTTGCCAGCTGCTCGCTGAAGTACCGTTGCCTGCGGCCTGCCCATATTATTTTCGCACTCTCCAAACTGCCGGCCGACCGCCGCCAACTGAGTCACTAAAAAGCGGCATTTTATTTGCACTCCAAGACGCGAAACTCTGCGCCAAAAATTATTACGCGCCCAGCTACAGCAGCAGCGACAGCAGCCCCACGATGCAATCCAAGTTGTTTCGGTGCCCTAGCAGAGGGTATTAATATTTTCTCATAAAGTATGTAACACATAGCAGGTGATGATATCAGCAGCCCATTTGATTGTATTTTGCAGGCAGTACATATATCGAATATGGAATATATATCGAAAATATCTTCACAAAACTCCTTAAATATGAGCAAGCCTTTATCGCACTACTATTAGAAACAATCGGCTGAAACATAAGTGCTTGCATAGAAAACTTAGCTAACTTTCCAAATATCTAAACCAAGCTCAACAATTATGAGTGTTACTAATCTCATTGCAAAGGGTATTTGTTTGTTGGGTTGCGAAAGATAGCAGTTCTTTTTGTTGTATCTGTTGCTGCTGCAGCGTTTTACTTTCTTTTTGCTGTTGTGTGTTGCCTGGCATTTAATTGCCACATGCAACACATGTTGACGACGCCAACGCCAGCGTCAGCGCAAAAAAGGACAGCTTGGAAAATTAATAGAAAAATATTTTTTAACCATTTTTTAATTTGGGCTTTGTGGGCGGCAAAAAAAAAAAAATAAATTACAACAAAAGCATTTTATTTTTCGCTTGTTGCAATTTTCCTTGGGTATACAATTTCATCGTAATTGTGGTTAATGTTATGGATATTTTATGTGGGAACTCAACCGAGACTAAGTAGTCGTCGGGCGGAGTAGGAGAAGAGAAGTGCTTAACGAGAGCAAACAAATGGGTGTAAATTGTAGACAAGGTTGAGATAGTGTTATTTAAGTGGACACAACATAATGAAAAATAATTTCCTAATTAAAAATCTTATTGAACTTAAACAAAACAGCTGTCAAATTTTATCCATATTCCACTTAATATTTATTTAATTTGTTATATGTGGTTTAATTGTCTTGTTTACCAAGTTTTACAAGTTTTTGCAAAACCAGCTGGTGAGCTGGTAGGAGACCTTATGTCGTTAGGTATACTACATTTAAGCTTTTAAATCTTCTATAGTTTGCTTTTAACACTTTCCTGGTTGCTGTCTCAATGGCAAACACTTTGTGCAAGTCACATTCTCAATGGGTTCAAGACACGCAGTTCCTAAACAGCTGAAATGACATCCAAGCAAAGTTCAATGCCATCTCCTGCCACCGAATAAATATGCCATAATTTAGCCAAAGCGCAGCGTCAGGGCCAAAAGCTGCCCTTGGTCGGGCCCGGCAGCACCGGCCAGCTCCCCTGGGGCCCTGGCTTGCATACCATTCAATGTCGGGCATAAATTTTCTACCGTGCGCCTCTGTGCAGAGCTAAAAATGTAATAAACAATTTTTTGCCTGGCATTTTTTACTGCAGCGCGTCTGAAAAAATGCAGGCAATGGCCACAGAACAATAGAAAAACCATTTTAGCAATTTTTAACATTTTCTTTAATATATATTTTCCGTGCCAGGCGACGGCGGCAGCCACACAAAAACCACTTTATCATTGAAATGCTGCAAAGTGACGACGACCAAAAGAACTGGTAAAAATATTTTTGTATAATGGACGCAGTTTTTTGCCACATGAAAATTAAAAGCTACTACTAGAAATATAAGTAGCAAAAATTTATCCACAGTCGAATGCTCTATAGAAAAAAAAAAGAATATTGAATATTGAATATATTGAACAAATATTTTTCCTGGCTTATTTTGGGGATTATTTGTATTATATTTTAGCATTAGTTTCTCCTCGGGTCTTGATAAAATTCTGCTAATTACAGTATCAAGTTAAAATGTGAGAATAATGTTTATCATTTTCAATCTTTTAGAAATTTATGTTTATCCCTTTTTAACTCTTGGTCAATGTAGGATAAACATGGAAAACCTTGATATAATGAAAGGTCGTCTGTAATAATCAAAAATTATTCTACATATTCTAATTTGCAGTTAAAAGTAAATAACAATTAAATGTATTAAACTATACTTAATTACCTGAGTACTGCCAACTACTTAAGTTGCCAACATGTTTGACCCAAGAGTTATACCCCACTGTAAAACTTTTAAAAAGACCATCTCATGGTCAAAGGCAGCAGACAAGGCTGTAGACGACGATGACGACGACGACGACGACGACTAGGACGACTCCGAGTACAACGGAAAGTGCAAAGTGTTGTACCCACAAATTTTTGCATTGTGTTTTTTGTTAATTGCATACAAAAGTCGCACAAGTCGACTGGGTCGCAGAGGTCTTTTTGGGAGAAAAAAAATGCATACAGAAAAAGAAAAATCGTCACATGCGAATATGGCAAACAATTCAACGCCTTTGGCTTAGCTTGTGCCTGCCGGACACAGCTCACTCCCCCAAGCAAGCGTCTTATGGCCAGTTGCAGTTTGCTGTTGTTGTTGTTGTTGTTGTTGCTGTTCGCGTTGGCTCACTTCTTGGCTAAGGTTATGGCTTAGAGAGGGCTCCGTGGCCAGACATTGAAATTAAATGCGCAAAAATTACGCTGCAATTATGCGGCGTCAGAGACGTTTTGTGTTAAAAATTATGGCTCTGGGAATTTTAGCTTTGCCAGCGAAAGTTTTCCGTTTGCCGCCCTGGCCTGGCTTATATTTTATGGCCATGTAAATGGCAAACTCTGAAGCCTCATCGTATACATCCTCAACCACGCTGGGCCTGGGGTATAATAATCGCCCTGTGCCAGCGAGTGTGAAGTGTTTGCTTCTTTTTTTTTGCGTAGGCTGTGGCGGCCGTGGAAATTGCAGTTGATGATTAGGCGTGAAATATGCGGCGACCATGCCTGCAAAAAAGTGTCCGAAATGTGTCCAAGGGCGTGTTCATTTGAATGTTGTTCCAGGCTTTCAGCTGCATATGCTCAACAGATTGGTAAGGGGCAAATGCAAGGTGGTAAATTTTAAAGATCGAAAGATATGAGAATTGATTTTCTTTGAAGTAGTGTCCTATAGATACATTTCTTCTGGCTGCACGGGCAAAAATTGGCTAGCTTTCCCACATATCTCTTTTTTCAAAAGAAGCTGCCCTCTCTTTGTAAAGGGTTTGGGGAATAAAACATATTGAAGCATTTATTTGTTGCTGTTAACTACGGGGCTAAAGAAGGTTAAATAAAATCTTGAGAGTCTCACTAAAATTTCATATTTCATATACGAATAACATTTTTATAAGCATTGAATTTAAGTTATTAAAAATAAATCATAACTGTTAGTTACATTTTTCACAACGTGGGCAGCTCAAGTTATCGTTTCTGTTTTTTCTTATATAAAGCTTACATATTTATGTAACATTTTTTCCGTACCCGTTTGTGAGCTCGCTGTGCTTACTTTTAACAACCTGGGCTGGCATTACGATTCTGGTGCCATGTCGTTTGCTTTTTGCACAACAATTTCAGCTCATAAAACGCAAAAACCTTTGGCCCTAACAGTCATAAATATGAACGATTCACCGGACGACTGGCAGAAGACTGGCAGCCACTCACCAAAGAGCTGTCAAAATGGCTCGGGGCAGTGACTGTGGTGGGAGGGTGCCGGGAGGCACACCACACACGCCCCCCACGCACATGGGGCTAGAAAAAGATGCCGCCTGTCTGCGGGCGAGGCGATGGCACCTTTGTGGGAGTGGGTGGAGTCGCGACTAGTTAGAAGAGCCAAGTGCCGGGCGAAATTAAAATAAAAATGCATAAATATGAATGATGAAGACATAAAAAGTATAAAAAGCAGAATGCCAGACAGAGCAAAGCGAGTGCTAAAAATTATTTCAATTTCAAGTTGAATGAGCTTGCCGTGAAGTTATAACTTTAACAGTCGTCATAATATTTTGAAATCAAAACTGCACTATAAACTAAAATACTAAATGGAAGTTGCAGCTTGCAACTTGCAGCTGTAGCCGCAGCCGGAGCCCGTGTTGGAGTTGGGATTGCGACCTGGGGAACTGCGAGCTGGGAAATTTGAAGTCGAGTCGCAGCTGGCGTTGACAGTGCCAAAAGAAGGAAGCGTGGAGAATGGGGCCCATTGGCTTGCCTATCCTGACTGGCAGTCGCTGCTGCCAGGCCGTGGTTTAATAGCTTTTCGGGGCAGAGTCGCACAAGAGACACAAGCAACACGCCCACAAATCCAGCCAAGAGTACCAGTTGCTGTTGTTGTTGGAAACGCCTACCTAATCATTTTGCCGTTGACACTTGCAAAAGAAATGCGACAACAGCGGGAATGTCTTTGTCTTTGGGCTTTGGTCTTCGCCTTCGTCTTGGTTTTGCCTTTGCTTTTGCTCTTCCCCATTCCGCATACGACATGTTGTACAAGAGCGGTTTTAAAATTTCTTTAATTTTTTTTTTTTTGGTTCTATTTTTTGTCACTTGCCAGATGCGTTTGTAAGTGTGTTTGTCTTTGAAGATCCCGACTAACAAAATGACAGCCAAACTGAGTTTTAAGCAGAGTGGGTAGTTTGGTTTTATAGATAAACATGTTATAGCACAATTAGATTGCTGAATGCGATTTATTGTTGGTGGGCAGTTCTTGACAGATATGTAAATTAAAAAGTTTAGAGGAGAATTATTTCAAAGCAGAGATATGATTATATGATATATTTAGGAGCCCCATAAGATTTGTTAATAATAGTATAGTAAAGCTGGTCTATAAAAAAATAAAAACTAACTTAGGTTTGATAAAAATATTTTATTTTATTTATATACAGGTAGATTACATATGGAGGCCTCTCTATATCAAATGAACAAAGCTTAAGTTTAAAATATTGTATGGCAGAAGAAAATCTTTTTAAAATTACTTTTCTATTTATAATCGAAAAATTAAAATTTAATTTAGTTAAAACATTTTATATTTAGCTTTAAAAAATCATTATTAAACTAAGTGAAGAGCTTTAAATTTTTTATCTAAGGAGAGGCACTGATAAGAGCAATAGCTGCTGTTATAAAAGCAACTGTTAGTAGATATGGAATTTAAATAATGCTAAATAATGTAAAGCATTTCCAGAAAATGTACTTCTCATACCCAAGACTGAAGTTCGCTGATGTCTTTGTCACAGATACCCTCCCACAACCGCAGATGTTGAGTCAGTCTTTGACAGCGGCGCGTTCTCAGCCTCCCTTGTAATTGATTTGTTGTTTTTTAAATGTGGCGCTCATTGCGCTAAACTCTATAAATTATGCACTCAAGACTGTCTCAGTCCCCTGAGGCGTGGCAATTTGTGTGTTGCATGCAAAACGCCAGCCAAATGACGCATGAAAAACAAAATCAATAAGAAACGCGCAAGTGGCAGGGGTGAAAAACTTTTTCAGAAATGCCAACTCAGAACATTTTTGTGGTCGCTTCAATTCACAAGGTCTGCCTATTCTATATAAAAGTAATATAAAAAAAAGAAAAGAAACAAAAAAAAAAAAAAAAACACGCTTATTTAAGCAATAATTTCTTGACGCTCTTTTCAGGTTCGCCTTTTCTTTGGATTTTCTTTTTTCTTGTTTTTTGATTAATGGTCCCGCTCATAAAGTGACACATTGAAAATTGGAAAGCAAATCAAGCACAAAAAGCAGCCGAAAAGTCGCAAGGCAAACGCATGAAATCAGCACAAAAATAAATAAATAATAAAAGGCGAGGGCGAACGGGAACCAAGAAAATTGTTGCTAAAAGTGTAAAAACTCGAGCCTCTGCCCAAAAGGTCGTCAAAGTGAAAAATTCGATAAACGAAAATGGACAACGCCAGCAAAAGCAGCGACTGCGACGGCGACTGCAAAGTTGAGAGCAACAATGGCGCAGCGCACGAATTGAAACGGAAATCCTTATTGAACTAGAGTGATCCTGAGGGGGTCGGGCCTGTAGGAGCAGGAAGCTGAATGGCGCGCAAGAATCGCCGGCCGCGCTGCTGCGTTCGCAAACCGGAAGAGCATGCTGCCCGAAAATTTGTGCTGAGTGGCAGCTGAGAGCTACTCCGCCTGCTGCTGCTGCTGCTTGGAGGCTCTGGCGTTTTGCTGCTGCTGTCCAGCGGCGGATGCCTAATGGCAACGCGACACAAAACACAGACGCACACACGAAACGCGCCGGAAATGGCTTGAAATGCCCTTTTCCAAGGCGTCTTGGCCATATCGAGGCAGCAAATGTCACTCAAGCAGCAGTTGCAGAGGCGCAAATGTATCATTGGCCAGAGGAGAAATCATTTTAAAGCACATACTTGAAGGCATTTTATCAATGGCATGTACATATCCATTTCTGCAAATGCTTAAGATTTATTCATTCAACAATATTCTGTGTGGCACACTATATGCCCTGCATATTTCAAGGTGAGTACATTGTTCGATTATAATTTAAATACTCATTCAAATATTTTGATTATTTATATTCAATTTTCAACAGATATTTTAACTAAAGTTTTAAGTGTTATAAAATATTTAAATTGTAGAGTTGATCTTTGCAAATCCTGTATTTGATCTTCTCAGGGATTCGAACACCTAACTTCGTGCTGAGTGTGCCGTCTGTACTAGTCAATCGACTCAGACCGTTTTGTCCGTTTGGTTTCTTGCTTAGCCTCCATTTAAGCCAGCTATTTGGGCTGTTGTGTGTTATAAATCAGTCGTTATATACTTTTATCTTGTCCTTGCCAATGTGGTGTATTCAGGCCTCCAGTGACCGCCTGCAGTTTTCAGCAGATTAACACGTTCGGCTCTGGATGGTAGCCACAACAACTTTAATTAAGAGCCAGACTGAAAGCACAGTTAGTGCCAAAGCCTACCACAAAAACACTTGTTAGCCAAGTAACTGCTGCTGCTGCTGCTGCCAAAACAAACGCAGAGCCCCAATTGAGATGAGGTTTTCGAGAACACACCCACTTGTGTCCAGTCGTTGGGCCAATCTGTCTTAACTGCCAATTTGCGTAAAAATGCTGGCACACATGTAAAATAGGCCAGGCACGAGATGAAGCCAGGTTGGGCAGGTGCTGGATGTGCTGATTTTTCATTTAATATCCCAAAAAGGGAAGCTCTATGCCACTTCCTTTGCCCCGCCTCCTTCTCTGTGTGTGCGTGTGTGTGTGAATTGGCACCTCGTGAGGCAGTCGGACACATGGCGCCCGTAGTTTTAAGCATAACGAATTGGATTGTCATGCCAATCGATAAATATTTGCACATGGCCTGCTACAACGAGGCGCCTCTTAATGTGGGCTAAGTGGCTGGCCTGGACTGGCATGAAGCAACTGCAGCTCAACAAAGCTACAACACTGCCACATGGCGTGGCAAGCATATTAGCCCACACAAAACTGCCAAAACAGGAGCAAAAGAGAGAAAGAGAGAGAGAGAGCGAGAAAGCCCTTGGTCAATATTAAATGACAGCACTCGGAGCGTGCCCTGTGCGGGCCACCCAACAAAAGGATGTGCTCTCGCCCAGTCCTTGCAGCGTTTGCCAAATAGAATTTAAATCTGTTAAATCCTCGTACATGACAGTTTTCTATGTTGAATTTGTCCTTGCTTCAATTGTTGCTATACTTTTTTTTCTTATTTATTTTTGCTTATGGCTGCTGGCAGTCTGGCCAAGACAGAGCTATCTATATATATATCGGGAGAGGGGTAGAGAGAGAGAGAGAGAGAGAGAGAGATCTCCTCGTACCAGTCCTTCCAACTTTCTGAGGATTTCATCTTTTAAGCTTTCGCTGGTGTCTTTGGCGTGGTCTCGAGGTGATTTTGATTGAGTGCGATTTGTACTTTGTGTTGCTTACGTGTTTTGGTTTTTTAAATAATATTTACCTCGTGTGTGGCTCTACTTTTTTTTGTTGTGTATCTAGGATTTATTGTTGCTGTGGTCCCTGATTGCGAAGGATGACGTCGGCTTTCACTTTTATTAGTTGTATATGGCAACGGATATTGTTTGATATTATTTGCTGTTTGCCATTTACTTTTTAGCTGGTGAGGCTTTTACATTGCCAAGTTAGTATTTACTCAGCCGTAAGAAAGGAAATGGATTTATTATAGGGACAACGTACAAGAAAATTGATATGGGACGCACAGCAGGAGATTGCAAACTAATGTTTGGGTTGTTGAAAAAAAAAAAAAAATACTAACAAATCTGTAAGAGCGTAGCCAAAATATATATCATACCATTAACTTTTTGGCGACGTTGATTTTGGAATTTGCGAAACATTGGACAAAAGAAAACCATTTCTTCATCTTGAATAGACAATGTCAATTAAGAGAAAATTTAGGTATGTAGTACTAGAACATGAAAGTCGATCAAAAGCCTTTCCTTTTGTAATATGTGCCAACATTTATAACAATTTGCACTTGTCCAAATCTTTTATGTGGTAATAAAATCTATCGTAACACAAAATCGCCCCAATTCGAAATATCAAACACCAATTCACGTTAATGTTTGGCATGTGTCATGGAATGGCCTCAGCCTCAACTTTGCTGAAACATTCCTGCGTCTAAATTGTATCACATGCTTGCCAATCTTACGCACCTTTCGAGAAGTTCAGATGCGAGACAGTATTTCCCAAGTTCAATGTACACAGCGCGACGTAAAAGGCCAACGGCCTTTTGCCGGCCTGCAAATTATCCAGGCGGCCTACAATTGCAGGCCATAAATATCTGATCTACTCGTAAACTAAACAAATTAGCGCCCGCTGTTGGCCCGAGGCAGACACACACATACACACACAGGCACTATCAACTTAATGCTAAATCGATCATGAAAGCGGCCAAATGCAAAACATAAACATAAACTCGGTCAAAGAGTTGCGCTAAAAGAATAAAAGTATTGTGATACAGTCCAGTTCCGAAACATTTTACGATTGCAATAAACAGACAAAGCAGCAGACATTGCTTTGAAATTGATTTACGAGGCGATAATATTAACAAGCATTCGGCTCAATAGATCATCCATCGAATTAGCACTTGACGCCTGGCCGAAACGATTACAGCGAAATGGCACTTAAGCGGGGAAACACTTAGAAAGTAGGCAGTGTGTGAGGTTCTACGTGTTACAGTTACACATACAGGTGCTATATAAGCCGCTTGTGATCGTCTTTAGGAGCACAGTCATCATCATCCACTGAAGCTACCAAGATGTTTAAGCATTCTATTTCAAGTTTCTTGCTCTTAGCTGCCTGCGTTGCCATCAACGCTGCCAGTCACAGCAGCTCCGGAGAAGCCTCTGGACATAAAGCTGGTGAGTTAAAGGAGTTAAGATATTGGGAAATTCTGGCTGGAACTAAACGGAAAACAGAGCAAAGCAACATTGAATTCGTGTATGGATTTCAGTTATCATATGTGTTGATAACTTCTAAGAGACGATTAATTATAAAGACGAGAATCATCTTATAAATACACAGGATCATCAATCCAGAGAATTTAGAAGGATATTGAGAAGTAATACAATTAAAAATTAAATAGCTTGGGGGTTCAGCATCAAATAATATCGTTGCGTAGATGCTTCGTCAAAGTTGATCAACATTTTCTTTCAATTTCCAACTTTAATTGATTCGATTCGAAAAGTTGTTTTAGTTGGTACCTTCAGATTTTTTTCTTTTACAAATTTATTCTTATTTCCATTGCCTTTCTTTATCTTTACCTTTGTTGAACCACGCCCACAGCACTTGCTGCGATTCAACCACGCCTACTGCTCTGGAACAGACGCTCTGAAAACAAACCGCAGCAACCGATCGTCATTGTGCAACCCAATTCGGATGAATCCGACAGACATCATCATCGTCGTCCCTACTATCCTGACTACTATCCATACCCGTATCCACCGACACCACAGCGTCCACCCTTCCAGGTTCCTGGACTCAACGATTATTTCGGTGGAGGCGGACCCTCGATTATCATCATCAATCCGAATAATGCGCAGAATCTTACTGCTCCCGCTGCTCCAGCTGCGGCCACTACGGGCGGCAGAAGCGGTGGCTTGCGTCGCAATGCCGTTCCCATTATCGATCTACTGCAGGGTCTTAATGCCCAGGAGGATGATACGGAAGTGATCAATGCGGCGGAGAATGAGTCGGAGGCAGCAGCAGCAGCAGCAGCAATGGCCGCTGCCCAAGCGCCGCTGGCTCAATATGGCGCTGAGGAGCGTGACGAGGATCTGGCCGAAGATGAGCTGGCGCTGCTGGAGCGGCAGGCAGCTCGTGGCCTAAGCACCAAGCACTTGCTCTCGCTCCTGCTGCAGGACAAGCGACGCAGGCACTTTCAAGAGGCTGCTGCCGGCATCTACCTGAGGAACTACAATCAGAATCGAAAGTGAGCCCAGTGAGCGGCGAGTGATTTTTGTATTCCGCAGTTGAGAATCGAAGGCAAATAAATTGAAATTATCCAAGGCAAAAGCCAAGCCAAAAAGCAAAAACCCAACTCCTCTCTTCTCTATTTGTCTTCATTATGCCGTTTGCCGTGGTGTGCACTTTATCATAGCTCCCCGGAGAAATCTAAGCTGAGTTGTTTCTCCTTGTCTCAGCAGTTTGGCTTTGTTTGCTCCGTTCCACTTGCCCCATGCATACATATATTTTTCTTTATTTTTGTGTTTGGCCAACATTTGTAGAGAATTCGCATTCTAGTTTCCAAGCAGTCGCAGCACAAAAATAATCTGCAACTGCAGTTGAAATATTTATTTGCAATTCCCCAAACTAACGTGTGCTCCTTCTGCAGCTACCTTTCTCTCTCTTTCTTGTTCTCTGATTCAAAATATAGCCACACGGTAACCACAGCAGATAGCTAAGGAATGGTATAGGACAGCATAGGGGCTCATTTCGCACCGGTGGGGCGTGGAGAAACAAAAAGTTGTGCGTTTCGTGTTGTAGCTGCTGCATTTATTGTTTCAGGCTCAAAACTTTCAAAGCCAAGCAAAAAAGTAAAAGCAGCGCGAAGCTAGCTTTATAAATTGTTGTGCATAAAATACAAGTTTGTATTTGTCTTTTTTGTATATCCAACGGCCCGCATAAGTCCATCATAAATACAATAAAGTCAATGAAGTTACGTCTGAGAGGCAAATTATTATTATTTTTATTTATTTAAATGAAACATATTTCATATACGAATCAATATTAGCTTATACCAGTTCAATGGGCAGAAGAGCGGCAAGCCCAGGAATCGAACTTTGAATCAGATTGTAATAAGCCATAATTTCAAAAACAAAATATAACAATTTTCAATTTATATTGTTAGCGTCGATGCCAATGTAAACCACTTTTGAGTACATTTTCGGAATATATATAAATACAGACTACCAGATAAATGTCAACTATATCTTAGAATCAGTAAATTTGGGTCAATGAGAATAGTTTCCGTTCGATTTCTATTCATCCGTATGAAAAAGAGCTTAACGGATTATAATATAAAAGTTCTCTAAAATGTGTTCCCTATTATTTGTTCACTTTAATTATTTCTTGTTTGCATAAAGCTTACATTAAATTAGCCACTGGTTTGTCCGTTAAGCACAAAACTTTGTAGACTTTGTTAAAAGGGCATTAAAGCTGAGGCATATTTTGCAGACGGCATAAACTTTTAGCCAGACAATCACGAGTTGTGGCTGTCGCAGTTGCTAAAGGCAGTATTGGACGCAGTAGCTTCGAAGCTATGCAAGGCTCGAATTCCTGCAGCTCAGCTCAGTAGTTGCCCATTTCACTGGGGCGCCGCTTCGCATCGCAACGTTAGATACGAGCAGAGCGCTTACAAAAACAAAGTGGAGCAAAAAATATTGCAGCCCACCTGCTGCCAGAAGCTTGAATCCAGCTAGTCTGGCAGTCTAGAAACTCCATTGGCAGCTTTTTTATTTTTTTTTCCAACAGCTCCTGCACACGGATACGAGCTCGGTGCTGCCTGCTGTCGTTTGTTGCATGTCCTGCGGCGGCCGAACTTGTTTGAAATTTGACGTGTGTAGTTTGGCGGGTGCGGGTGCGGGTGTGGGTTAGGTGCTGCTAGGAGCAGATAGCTGCCAGTTGCTGGAAGCCGGGCGCTGCTCCAAAGCTGCACTTATTTTTGCAAATTTATATGCAAGCTGCAGCGGCAGCACGAAAAATGTTCGTTTCAATTTCGCTTTTTTGCTCGGCTTCGCTTAACAAATTGATGAATGTCTCGTCGCTGTGCTTGGCTGGGCATGGCCAGAAAGAAAGCAGGAGGCGGTGGCACTGTTGGGTTGTGTTCGGCTTTTTAAGGGCATTCTGTTGGGCCTGCCGACTGGCCAACTTTAGTAAGATGAATGTTTGCCCAGGCAAATGACAGGCAGCGAGTGCCTTCCATCTTGATTTTTGAGTGCATAATGACAGGAGCAGCCCTGGCGCACTGGCCAGCCATGTAATTGGTTAGCACCGAAGTCGTCTACGGCTCTTAAAGTGCTGCTCGAAGTGCTGTCAGTGCCAGGCAAAAGAGCAGCTAGCATATATACCCAAAAAAAAAGAACAACAACAAAAATAGTGGAGCATCAAAGGCAACCGGATAAGCGTTGCTGGTGCTGGTGGAGGCGTCATCATCAGCTCACTCCTCATCGCCGCCGTCGTGGCCGTCGTCGTCGTAGTCGTGGTTTGTCTCGGTTTGCAATTTCACAAATGGATTTGTTGTAATTTCTTTTGCCACAGCACCTGATGCTCACACAGCGACAGATAGAAAGATAGACAGACGGACGTAGGGACATTCAGACAGTGCAAACAGAAAACGGCGAAAAAAAAAAATCACACACAAAATATAAACACAATGTGGAAATAGGAAATAACAAAAAGGCAAACTGCGCGCGCGCTCTCCAAACATTGAAAACTTTTACACTTTACACATTTTCACATATGAAAATATTTTTTGCAAGTTTTTATCACTACCCCAAAGACCCACCCAGTCCAGCACCTCAGCACCACACAAAACATTTATGGGATTTGTGTTTGCCAGACATGTTTGCATTTTGTATATGCGATATGTTTGAAAATCCCATTTCCATTGCCGTTGCCATTGCGAGGTGGCAACGGGTACGGATTTTGGTTCGAGAGGCGGGTGCCCAGCTTCTCGTTCAGGATATGCATAACATAGGGACTTGTACTTTGTATATTTGTTGTTTCGTTGTATTTTTATTTTTTGCTCTGATCAGGGGGCGCTTAAAGTTAACAAAGCAAAGGGGGAATGAGATCTAACTGGTTAAAGCAAAAAAAAAAAGTACAAAAAAGAGAAAGTATGATAAACCTTCCGTATTATCGCTTCGAAGGTTTATGAAGCCTGGCATATGCCTAGCTGATGTTAAAAATATTCATATATTTACAATAATTAAAAAATATAAATTGTCTGTTTATTTACTTTTGAACTGCATATACATTTTGCAGTTGTGTTAATAATTAGTTTGAAAGTTTCGGCTTTTAAATATTAATAAAAAAAAACTTTAAATTTTATATATAATTCCAAATAGTTTAAAAATATATATTTACACAAGTAAAGTCTTTCAATTTAATAACATAGAGTAGGACGAAACAAATATGTTTAAAATGTATCGAATTTAACAATGCGAAGACAATTTTCCCTAAAGTAATTCCCTAAAGTAATTTTCCCTGAGTAAATATATAAAAAGATCGAAGAAAACTTAATCTCAAACAACCTAAACAATATATTTATATTTTACTATTAATTGTTAATATTTATTTCAACTGAAAAGGTTCTAGGACTTACATTAACATTAATATTTTTGATTTATGTAAACTTTATTTTTTTTTCTGTTTGTTTTCAAATCAAGAATGTTTTGAGCAATGTTAAGTGAATGAAGTATATAATCAATTTGTGGCATAGAAACTGCTAAACTAAAACTGAGCCGATCATTATGATACTATCTTTCTAATAGTCTACGCAATCTTGATGATCATCCCGACTGTCTGACAGATGATATATGAACAATTTGCGTGCCAGTTAAATTTCGCACATTTTCAATGGCTGCGTGCTTGTCAGAGAGAGAGCTCGGAAAATGTTGAATAAATATTTATTATTAATATGAGACCCCCCCCCCCAAAAACTTTGCAGCCATAATGACCACAACTGACCATGGCAAACACTTGGACAAGCTAACCCCCTCTCGACACCCTGCTGTTGTCGTCTGTTTTACAAATGACTTTCGTTCACGTTAGCGTCGTCGACGACGTCGCCAACTTAAGTCATAATTTTCCATCATAATTTTCTATTTTTCTATTTATTATGTCCAAAGTTTTGTTGTTGCGCCACGTCCTTGTTGTAGTTCAGCTTGATTAGTTTCTTACTGTCTCTCTCCCCCCGTGGCCGCTTTGCTTTCTCTCTCTCTCTCTCCTTCTCTTTCTGACCAAGCCCGCACGTCGCCATATTATATTGTATTTAGCTTGCCAAGTTTATGCCGCTATAAGCAAATTGAGGTTATGTTGACTCTGTTTAGTGCTTTCGCTTTATTGTTGTTCTATCGCTTTTGCCCGTGATTTCGCTTCGTTCCACTATTTGCCTGATTGATGCGCCAGATAGATTGTTGATTGAGTGCTGAATGCTTCAGTTTGAGATATGAATGGTGTTTCTTTAACTTTATGGGGTTTACTTTGCCATTTAAAAGAGCAATGAGATTGACTATTTCATTCGATTGATTGTTAAGCATAGTAATATATGTATAGCTTTTTCAAGATTAACAGATATTAATATTAATAGACAAACTTACTTGTTCTATAATAAGTACAAAGGCTTATACGCAAACGGCAACTCTTTCATTTTGCAATAACATTACCATAAACCAGAGGTAAAAATAAATAGTTTTCAACCAGAAACCGAAGAAACCATAACCGAATGCTCGCCCACACAATGGCAATAAAATTATATAGAAATCAACGAGGGCGCACAATAAATTCCAAACTGAAATGAAATGTGCCGCCAACTGGCAACAACATTATGTCAAGTGTGCATGCAGGCGACACCTGCAACAGAAATCGGGGCGGGACGAACAAAAAAAAAATGTATATATGTGTATATGGAATCGGGGCTCAACTGCGGAAGCAATGTATTTGGGTGGTACCCGTGCTTTGTAGGCTGCTCCGATTACAGGCAAAAAATAAAAAGAGAAAAAAAATCACAAGAAACTCAAAATATATATGTATATAGATTAAAAAAAAACTGAAAAAAAATCGAATAATGTTTGGCGCATTTTACACTTTGATGTGCCATGGCGCATTTTGTGTGCTATTTTTAAACGTTTGCAGCATTCGCACAGCAGGTGGTGTGCCTGTGCCTGTGCCAGTGCCTGGGTCTCGGGTCTCGGATCTCGGGTCTATGAAGTACCGACTCAGGAACGTGACCAACTAGCCATGTTGACAATGTTAAGGCGAACATTGGCTGCGTCCACTTAAAACTGTCAATAAATCAAAGAACATTTGTCATGCACACGCCCGAAACGTTGCCTCAACGTTTGCCAATCCACAGACTGAGATCCCAGTGCCCAACAGCAAGACCCAGACCCATGCCCGCAGTTTCGGGCAAGTGCTGAAATACCTGACAGTCGTTCTTTGGCATTATACCTGTTGCGCAGGCGCCGCTCAGCACTGTTTATGAGGGTGCTGGCTGTTCAGTTGTTGTTCTTCAAGCTTAGCTCAATTGATTAGATTAACGGCCCGAGATAACAACTGGCAACTGGCAACTGGCGGCTGGGCAACAACTGCTACAGTTTTGTTACTGACCACAGAGCACGGCAGATAGCTCCCATAGTCCCATTGCCGGTCTGCCTCAGCCTCTGCCATCCGTGTCGTCCACTGCAGACACATAAATCATTTTTGTTTATTAATATCTTTTGGGTTTGCCTTCGACTGTCCACTTCTTTATTTTGGCAAGTTTGTTTTGTTAGTTTTCAAAATCGATTTACAAATTTATATGCAGCTCGCCATATACTGTGGATACTGCGCAGTTTTATTATTGTGGCTCTTGTGTTGATTTCTTCTTGTAGCACATAAAAAAGGTTTAAAAAAAAGACAACATGCAGGTTGTTGTTTTTACATATGTTGGATTTACGATTTATGAATGAATAAAGTACGAACACGGTAATTATACAAATTCGTTTCATAAACATAAGTATTTTAAATTGAGAATTTAAAACTACATTTTTTTGATCTTACAATTAACAAAATTTTGTTTATGATTCAATTATTTTACTATTAATATGGAAAGTTTTCTTCAAATTTGGTTCCTCTTTTTATAACAAATTCGTATATTTTTTAATACGTTCTTTTTATACATTTTATTGCTTTATTCACTTTTTATTATTATTTATTTTATAAGCGTTCAAGCTTTCTTAAGGCTTATAATCGGTTTCTTTTAAATCACTTTAAACATGAAATTTGATCAATTTTTTCAAGTGTGCCAAATCTTTAATTATTTTTGGTTTATTTTATAGATTGTGGACTTCAAATTATTATTGCATATTAATGCAATGACACGAACATATTTTAACATAACACAAATAATAATGAGAAATATTAACCCTGTGTGAGACAATCGGGGTAAGTCAAATTTATTTTAGTATTTTAAATTCTATTTTTGAAAATGTTGCGATTTTTACTCAAATGACGACTAAGCAAGTTGCCTAGAAAACAGTTCCAAGTGTCTAAACAAGGGTCATTTTCCACTCTAGGGTAACTCTGCTGCTTTTCATGGGAAATAGTTTATAATTTGTTTTCATTTAGTATGTAAAGGAATTGAATTATTTAAGATAGTAAAAGCCCATATTGATGTTATTTATAACGTTTTGCAACGCACTTCTGATATCATATTAATTTGCCACTTTGATACATTTTTAAATAATCTTTAAAAAATGCAAAGTAAATAAACAAACTTGAAAAATGTTGATTGAAAAAAAAAATGGAAAACAAAAAATAAACATAAATAATGCCCCACACAGACTCACAACATTTTTCTTTTCTTTTTGTATATATAAATATTCATACAAAAAGCAAAAGAAGTAAAAAATTGAAAAGAGCGAGTCGGCACAGCTACTGACCACTTGAAAGGAAATCAGATAAACGAATTGAATTGAATTGAATTTAGTTAGTCGGTAGGCAGCTGGAATTATAATAATGCGTTACACATTGTGTAGGCAGCGTAGCAGATCTGGAGGGTCCACCTTCCACTCCGATCCACTGGCAATAGATTGGGTCTCTGTCCGATTTCAATAGGCTTGTTCGATGCGAGTTTTCTTTACTAATTAACCCAGCACAAATTAGCGGGACCCCCTGGCTGAGATCTACAATACTCTGATAAACAATGGAGGCAGCCAAAGATTTCGAAAGCGAGCATCGCACTCGACCCCCGCGGTGCATGCGTCCAGCGTCGCATTCGAAAATGGTTTCATAAATTAATTACCTACACGATATCATCGAAATCAAGTGGCACAAGTAGCAGTTGTTCGTGGCATTCCCTAAATCTAAATTGTATATTAAGTTCCAGTGGGTAAAGTTCAAAGTGCAGGGCAGGTTCTCATTAGCAGGAAACGGTCTTTTAATATGCCTGCAATTTTGGGGCATAACAAATTCAAAGCTAGTTGGTTGCATTGAATTCCAAAAGTTATTTAAATTATTTCCATATTTATGCATGTATTTATTTTTATTTTATTTATAATTTATATATTTTTATGATCTAGTATTTAGCACAATTGGGTTTCAACTAGATCCCCCAAATTTCAATATACATATATATTTTATTTTCACATGGGCCTAGAATATACTTTAATCTAAGCCCACGTCCATTTTGCTTGGTTTTGCAGCCCTGGCCTGGGGTCACATCTGTGGCATTCTATCGGTTCCATTGTCATTTTAATATCTCGCCAGAAATCTAAGTCATTGAAAATGATTTGATTAAATTGTTTCTTTGAAGCTGTGTGCCCACAGCAAACACGAAGGCATTGTTGTCATCTTCATCAGTGGGCTAGTCAGTCGTTCACATTTGGGATCGTTTGTCGCTCTTGTCTTCGTTAGTGCGTCATCAAGAGCAGAGTTATTTTTTTTTTTTTTCAATTTTCATTTCTTTTATTCTTTTCTTTTATTTTTTAATAAATAGCAAGAAGCAGCATCTAAAGGCAGAGCATAGCACCAGGCCACACTTGTTTTAAATTAATCTTCATTAGGGTCAGCAAGACAATAACACAAGTGGCGGGCTTTCGAGGTCGCTGTGCCGCAGCAGCGCATATGTTGCAAGTTTTATGGCGCACCCGCTTGTGACCCCCTCCCCCGGCCGTTAGCCAGTGCTGCTGTTGCCTGGTGCGAACTTTGATTGAATTTTCATTAATTTCTGCTGCGGTCGCAACTTTTTCAGCAAATGTGCGCCATAAATCATAGGACTATAAAAACAACTAGCGTGTGCGGTGGGTGGAGGGTGGAGGGTATATAAAAATATATAGAAATTTTAACTGGAGAATGTTGTCAACTTTTCACTTTTAATTAGTTGCGAAACCTGCAAAAATTTGGGTCACGTTGCACGGGCATAAATCAAAAATGCACTTCGGCAAATATTTGAGCGAACATTTTTGCCCCGTTCATGCCACCCAAAAGTATGCAACAGTGTGCCGCAGCTGGGCGTGGCACGCGGAGACGGCTAAAGGTATTCATGCCCGCGGCCTTAGCATATCATAATTTGAAACAATGGCAAATATTGCTTCGTAACAACTAATCAAAATTAATTTAAAAACCTTTAACAATTTATTTCAATCAGTTGCATGCAAATTTCTCTAAATTTCTGATTAACTTTGTGATAAACTTGCGAGCGGCAAATTGAAGAGCTTCGACTTTAAGCACCTGACTACGACGACGACGCAGCATGCAACAACAGCTGCAACAGCAACAAAAACAAACAGCAACAACAGCAACTGTAACTAGTCTGGCATAACATGGCCAACAGACTGTTTAGGTTGTACAGACACTGTGCAGACTGGTCCAGGTCCAGGTCCAGGTCCAGTCTGGCCGCCCCCTCTTTAACTCTCAGCTCAGTTTCTCACTGTCGAACTTATCCAGCAGACATGTAAATTATGTTGGTTTTTGCCCAGTTTGGGATTTGGCTGGCATTCCAGCTGACCATCAGACAGCCTCACACCCACCTAACAGTTCTGTGTTTTTGGCTATCTGTTTCTCTGTTATTGTGTCTGCTTAAAGCGTTTCTAATTTTTGGTTTTTGTTTGCAATGCCAGAGAGGGCGAGTGTAGAGTAGAGAGAAAAAGTGAATGAACACCTAACAAACATTAAATTCGGGAATATCTATGTTTCCTACCAGGCAAAAATGAGTTGAGTTTCATCTTATCAGCCGTTCAGCTTATCAGCCGTTGAGATCAAGACTAGCTATCAAACCATCGCCATCTGCTCTATAAGCATATACACACTATCAGCCATACTATACATAATGATAAGTAAACAGACGGGTCATACATTAAATAAATAAACCTGGTGGCCGAAAGCTTTTGCACTTCCAAAGTGGTCACCAAAAGCCCAACATGCCAACGGAACTGGACTCAAAGGATGGCATCCTCATTCGCACCATGACGGTGGCCGACTACCAGCCCCTGAAGACGCTTATGGGGGGCAATTTCTTTAAAGGAGAACCGCTCGGTGAGCTTTACGAACCAGAATGGGTCATAAAGTTCAAAGATGAGTATTACATTTCTATGATCGAGCAGGGCACCTGCCTGTTGGCGGTAGATGAGAACAATGGCGGACGCATTGTGGGCTACGTACTGGCCCATGCCCAGACCCCTGACGATTTGGATAGGGATCGCAAGAGGGCCGCTGCCAGTGAGCCAAATACATGGGAGGATATTCTTGTGTTTCTGTCCAGAGTCGATATAGAAGTCAATCTCTTCAAGCGTTATGGAATTTCAGAACTGCTCTTCTCCTTCATGACCCATGTGGTTGCCCCAATGCGTGGCAAAGGGCTGGGCTCACGTCTGGCTGCCGCTCTGATGGAAATTGGGCGCAAAAAGGGCTTTCCCCTTATGGTAGCACAATGCATCAGCTACTACTCGGCACGTCAGAAGGAAGCCTTGGGCATGGAGTGCGCATACTCGATAGCCTATGCCGATTACAAGGACGAAAGTGGCCAAGTGGTGTTCAAACCAGCTGCACCACACACACATTTACGTGTTATGGTCATCAAACTCTAAGTTGTTTTATTGTTATTATAAATATAAAGCACCATTTGATATTTGGCTGGAGCTATATTTGTCTAGCTGTTGCTATTAAATTTGGTGCTTATAGTCCGATCCGATCCGATAAAAAATACTCTTGGTTAAGTGTTGTATAGAATAGTGTGTTTATATCATCTTTTTTTTTAATATTTTTAATTTTTTAATTTTAATTTTAATTTAATTTTTAATTTTAATATTTGATAACATATACAACATGTTTAGTATATCTAACGCTTATACTCCTTGAATTACGCCAAAAAAAAACCATGTTTCTTAATCGATATTTATCGATGTTAAGAAAATAGCAAAAGATATCTAAAGATGTTATTAGCTCAAATTGCGATTGTTGTCGTATGACATATTTTCAGACTTTTCAGTCACGATTATATAACCACATGGGGTCTGATACGCAGACATTCGCCTTAAGAGAGTTTTGGCCAGACAGAATTTGCTATGAACTATGTGAGTGCTTAAGAGATCTGAAACAATGAGCTAAGATTATATTATTTTATGACTAGATAGTTATCTTACCCTGAAGATATAATTGGCACTTATATGGACTTGTTTTGCATAACTGCCGTAAAATTGCCAAAATACTCGGACAATAAATCATGAATTTTTTGTCAGCAATGCTAACGCATTAAGGAGAACATTTCCGTCTATAAAAAAAATTCATGCCGTAGCGGGCTGATTCTAAAACTATGTTACGTAGATGCTATGGAAAATTTTAGTCAAAAACTTAGAATTTGGAACAATTTGAGTTTGCGTGTTAAAATGTCAAAAAATATCTTAATAAAAATCGGGCGGCTATATAACTGTACGCTCCAAGGTTTTTCTATAACGCAAATGTTCAGCGATAACGTTGTTGCCTTATAATTATTTATTATTTTGATTGTAGAATTAACTTCGAAGAACATGAATGCTGCTTGGATGTAGCTTTAAACTTTAAAGCGTTACAAAATTATACTTGCGTGTGATGAGTTTTGATTTATTAGTATCAACTGATTCTAATTTGTTAAAATACTATAATCGTCCGAGCGACCTCTGCTAATTTACAGACGACACGATCAGAATCGACGGCCACAGCGTGTTTGACGTTGATTCTCATATCCTACAACAGCTTTGATTCCATTCGAAGAATCGTTGTAAAAACTCGTTCTTTTTTGATAAACTTTGTTTCCGTAAATATTAGTTCATTCATAAGTACTTACTAGCTTTCCTAGTAAGGGGTATTCGTACTTTTCTTATTACATTGCAGATCATACAAAGTATTACAAAGCATTTCAAATTGAATCATGTAGGAACTAACGAGGCAGCTAACTATAAAAGATAATACAAATAATGAAATGCGGGTGTAAAACTTTATACTCAAGATAAGACAGTCATATAATAATCGCCTCAGTTATAATTAGTCTCAAATAAAATAATATTTTATTTAAATAGGATGACGCGAAAACCTTGTAAGACATCGAGAATTGATTGCCAATATAAATAATATATAAAGTAAACAAAATGTAGGAAAATAATATCAAATTGTTTCCAACTGAAATTCGTTAGCAATCCATTGATATGTACACTTTTGATGTGAACTTTTTGATACTCGAGTTATATTGAGGTGCAAGCCAATTCAAGTGTCGATATTGTTCGGGGCTGATAAGTGAGAATGAGAGAAAAGCTTTATCAAGGCAATTGTCATACTCTATACATATACTATTCTATTTTTTTTTGCACCCTATCATGCATAGAGTTAAACGATAAGAAATTCAATATAAATACATGCGGAGCACAGAAAGTGTTGCAGTTCTAAAGCGAATACGGAAAAAACAACATGCCAACGGAACTGGACTCAAAGAATGGCATCCTCATCCGCATCATGACGGTGGCGGACTACCAGCCAGTGAAGATATTTATGGGAGGCAATTTCTATAATGGAGAGCCACTCTGTGCGTCTTCTGGAGAGGATGTGCAGAAATGCTATGAGAAGGAAAACGATGAGTATCACATATCCATGATAGAGCAGGGCACCTGCCTGTTGGCTGTGGATGAGAACAATGGCGGACGCATTGTGGGCTTGGTCCTGGCAGGTGCTCAGATTCCCAGCGATTTGGAGAAGCATCGCAAGGAGGCCGCTGCCATGGAGCCAAATACCTGGGGACGCATTGCAGTGTTCTTGTCCAAAATTGAAATCGAAATCAATCTCTTCAAGCGTTACGGTGTTTCCAAAATCCTCTACTCCCACATAACCAATGTGGATGCCTCAATGCGTGGCAAAGGGCTGGGCTCACGTCTGGCTGCCGCTCTGATGGAAGTTGGTCGCAGCAAAGGCTTTCCCCTCATGATAGCCTACTGCTCCAGCTACTACTCGGCACGTCAAAAGGAAGCTTTGGGCATGGAGTGCGTATACTCGATAGCCTATGCCGATTACAAGGACGAAAGTGGCCAAGTGGTGTTCAAACCAGCTGCACCACACACACATTTACGTGTTATGGTCATCAAACTCTAAGTTGTTTTATTGTTATTATAAATATAAAGCACCATTTGATATTTGGCTGGAGCTATATTTGTCTAGCTGTTGCTATTAAATTTGGTGCTTATAGTCCGATCCGATCCGATAAAAAATACTCTTGGTTAAGTGTTGTATAGAATAGTGTGTTTATATCATCTTTTTTTTTAATATTTTTAATTTTTTAATTTTAATTTTAATTTAATTTTTAATTTTAATATTTGATAACATATACAACATGTTTAGTATATCTAACGCTTATACTCCTTGAATTACGCCAAAAAAAAACCATGTTTCTTAATCGATATTTATCGATGTTAAGAAAATAGCAAAAGATATCTAAAGATGTTATTAGCTCAAATTGCGATTGTTGTCGTATGACATATTTTCAGACTTTTCAGTCACGATTATATAACCACATGGGGTCTGATACGCAGACATTCGCCTTAAGAGAGTTTTGGCCAGACAGAATTTGCTATGAACTATGTGAGTGCTTAAGAGATCTGAAACAATGAGCTAAGATTATATTATTTTATGACTAGATAGTTATCTTACCCTGAAGATATAATTGGCACTTATATGGACTTGTTTTGCATAACTGCCGTAAAATTGCCAAAATACTCGGACAATAAATCATGAATTTTTTGTCAGCAATGCTAACGCATTAAGGAGAACATTTCCGTCTATAAAAAAAATTCATGCCGTAGCGGGCTGATTCTAAAACTATGTTACGTAGATGCTATGGAAAATTTTAGTCAAAAACTTAGAATTTGGAACAATTTGAGTTTGCGTGTTAAAATGTCAAAAAATATCTTAATAAAAATCGGGCGGCTATATAACTGTACGCTCCAAGGTTTTTCTATAACGCAAATGTTCAGCGATAACGTTGTTGCCTTATAATTATTTATTATTTTGATTGTAGAATTAACTTCGAAGAACATGAATGCTGCTTGGATGTAGCTTTAAACTTTAAAGCGTTACAAAATTATACTTGCGTGTGATGAGTTTTGATTTATTAGTATCAACTGATTCTAATTTGTTAAAATACTATAATCGTCCGAGCGACCTCTGCTAATTTACAGACGACACGATCAGAATCGACGGCCACAGCGTGTTTGACGTTGATTCTCATATCCTACAACAGCTTTGATTCCATTCGAAGAATCGTTGTAAAAACTCGTTCTTTTTTGATAAACTTTGTTTCCGTAAATATTAGTTCATTCATAAGTACTTACTAGCTTTCCTAGTAAGGGGTATTCGTACTTTTCTTATTACATTGCAGATCATACAAAGTATTACAAAGCATTTCAAATTGAATCATGTAGGAACTAACGAGGCAGCTAACTATAAAAGATAATACAAATAATGAAATGCGGGTGTAAAACTTTATACTCAAGATAAGACAGTCATATAATAATCGCCTCAGTTATAATTAGTCTCAAATAAAATAATATTTTATTTAAATAGGATGACGCGAAAACCTTGTAAGACATCGAGAATTGATTGCCAATATAAATAATATATAAAGTAAACAAAATGTAGGAAAATAATATCAAATTGTTTCCAACTGAAATTCGTTAGCAATCCATTGATATGTACACTTTTGATGTGAACTTTTTGATACTCGAGTTATATTGAGGTGCAAGCCAATTCAAGTGTCGATATTGTTCGGGGCTGATAAGTGAGAATGAGAGAAAAGCTTTATCAAGGCAATTGTCATACTCTATACATATACTATTCTATTTTTTTTTGCACCCTATCATGCATAGAGTTAAACGATAAGAAATTCAATATAAATACATGCGGAGCACAGAAAGTGTTGCAGTTCTAAAGCGAATACGGAAAAAACAACATGCCAACGGAACTGGACTCAAAGAATGGCATCCTCATCCGCATCATGACGGTGGCGGACTACCAGCCAGTGAAGATATTTATGGGAGGCAATTTCTATAATGGAGAGCCACTCTGTGCGTCTTCTGGAGAGGATGTGCAGAAATGCTATGAGAAGGAAAACGATGAGTATCACATATCCATGATAGAGCAGGGCACCTGCCTGTTGGCTGTGGATGAGAACAATGGCGGACGCATTGTGGGCTTGGTCCTGGCAGGTGCTCAGATTCCCAGCGATTTGGAGAAGCATCGCAAGGAGGCCGCTGCCATGGAGCCAAATACCTGGGGACGCATTGCAGTGTTCTTGTCCAAAATTGAAATCGAAATCAATCTCTTCAAGCGTTACGGTGTTTCCAAAATCCTCTACTCCCACATAACCAATGTGGATGCCTCAATGCGTGGCAAAGGGCTGGGCTCACGTCTGGCTGCCGCTCTGATGGAAGTTGGTCGCAGCAAAGGCTTTCCTCTCATGATAGCCTACTGCTCCAGCTACTACTCGGCACGTCAAAAGGAAGCTTTGGGCATGGAGTGCGTATACTCGATAGCCTATGCCGATTACAAGGACGAAAGTGGCCAAGTGGTGTTCAAACCAGCTGCACCACACACTCATTTACGTGTTATGCTCATCAAACTCTAAGCAGTTGGTATTTTGCACCATTTAGTGATAAAAAATGAGGCAAAAAATATGTGTTATCTAGTTGTAAATAAATTTTTCCACCAGTTGCTGTGTCTATTCAATAACATTGCAATTTATTGCCTTGCCTAGTTTGCGATAGAAGATAAGCCAGCTTTTCTGAGAATTCAATAGTAGAACGCGTAAAAATAAGATTAAAACTGTGTTAGTTGACTGCCTAATTGCAGAGTCACAAGTCAATTAATATATATTGCAAATTAATCAAAATGATTCAATAATCTTAAAAACTCAAATTTGTTGTGCTTATTAATTGACCTTTAGAGTTGGGAATCAAATTAAGAAGATTTATATAATAATGGGCATTTCCATTGTGATGTAAGAAGGCACTTCATTAGAAAATTTCATTAACCACTATTTTTCTAATATTCTTAAATTAATGCAGTGAATGAACTTTTGCGGTGCAGCAAAAAAAATGCATCCATACAACTCACCGCCACGGGCGGAAGATAAGCGAAAACGTTTAATTCAAAATATTTTACATATATTTATTTTACACAAATCAGACTTTTTATCATTACATTTTCAAGCTCGCAATTTCTAGTAATTTAGTGTCTTGTGACTAACACTTTAATTAAACTTTCTGGATTAACTAAACCCAGTTGCTTTCAAATCGTCCGCTTCAAATGTGCAAGCTCATTTTATGACCAAGCCGTAATTGTTCTCCATGGAAGCAAAGTCAATGTCAGCGTATTTGTATCTTTAAGATACTTAATGGCCCAACACATTGTATTGGATTACACACACAATTAAGGCAGAGTGTAAAAAAGTGAAAACTCAGCGATGACAGCGCCGCTTGGCGCTTGTCGTGTAACTGAGCTCAAAACACAATGCAATGGACTACCAAATGAAATTGATAAAATTGTATAATATAGAACACAAAAGCTTTGCACAATACAGACAATTCCATGTGTGAATAATATGGTAATACTGGCAAGTATTGCACAGGTTTACTTGGGAGATTACTCCAAAATTTTGTTTGAAATGGAAAAAAAAAATGTGAAAAATTCAGGTACCTTGTGGAAGCGTCTTATATGCGAATAAAAACTGCCTCAGCATTAATAAATAAAAACTTTTGACTCAAAAACATCGATACTATAGATATAACCGATACTTTGGCAGGTCTACTTCAAAGTTCTTAGGGCTGTGCTTTGTTAAGCAATCAATCTAACAGTCAGTCAGTCAGTCAGTCAGTTAGTCAGTCAGTTAGTCAGTCAGTTAGTTACTAAAAGCGGATACAAACGCTTGCTGAAGTTCAAGTTATTTTAAGCTCACGCTTAATGAGATACAAAACCTTCCAAAGCTCTCCGACTGCCCTCAGTAAAGCTCTGAGACTCGCGAGATGTCGACGATCGTGCGCGAAATGAAAGCGGCTGATATTGAGGAGGCCAGCCGGTTTCTACGCGAACATTTCTACACTGGTGAACCGCTTTTGCAGACCTATGCCGAAAAACAACAAATAGTTCTTGATACCAATAAACGAGCGTATAAGGAATCGTGTATTCAACAGGGCACTTCGTTGGTTGCCGTTGATCAGAGTAAAGATGATCGCATTGTGGGCGTGGCATATACTGGAGTACTGAATGCGAAAGAATTGGAAAAGAATTGGGTGGAGTTAAATGGGGAGAAACGTACGCAATTCATGGATCACGTGAAGTACTATCTGATCAACATTAAGAGAAATGCTCAATTTTTCGAGCAATACGGAGTTTCGGATGTGCTCTATTTGAAAGTTCTGGCCGTGGATTCTGCACTCCGTCGTCAGGGCGTGGCCCGTCGCCTGGTAACTGCATTAATAGATGTGGGTCGAACCAAGGGATATTCACTGCTGGTGGCAACCTGCACCGGCCTCTACTCGACGCAACTCATGGCCTCTCTGGGCATGGACTGTGTGCACTCGGAACTCTACTGTGACTATAAAGATGATGATGGGAATGTGGTGTTCAAGCCGCAAGCACCACATACGAAGGCAAGCGTTATGGCATTAAAATTGTAGGGTATTAGTAAAGAAATTATTCGAATTATATGTTATTAATAAACATCATACAAATTGAAGAAATTCTGTAGATACATTTATCAGATAGTTACAGTCATAGTCTAGTACTCTCCTCGTGTATTTTGTAACGTGTTGTCTTATCAGTTCAGTTTGTTATCTTGTCAAAGCCGCGATGCAATCACATGATAATGCTCAGCTCTGAGAGTTTATCAACTTAAATTCAAGTTCAACTAATTGAATTTTTGCGATAAGCCCACTTGAATGGGCCACCTACGAAATGCCAATAAAACCGTAATGTCACGGTAGCTTGCAATATGACGACGATCGTGCGGGAAATGAAAGTGGATGACATCGATGAGGCCAGCCTCTTTATACGTGATCATTTTTACGGCCATGAACCCCTAATGCAGACGCCCGGCGAACATCCGTTGATCTATGACGATCCCAAGAGGCGGGAGTATCGCCTCTCGCTCATACGGCAGGGCACCTCGTTGGTTGCGGTTGACCAGAGCAAGGGCGATCGCATTGTGGGCGTAGCGTTTGCTGGTATTATGCATCCCAGCGATCTGGAGCAGAACTGGAGCGAGGTCAACGAGCGCAAACCCAAGCTTCTAATCGAACATATACATTATTTTCTGTGCAACATCAAGAAACACGCTCAGTTCTTTGAGCATTATGACGTTACGGATGCTCTTTATCTGAAAACTCTGGCCGTCGACTCGACGATGCGTCGTCAGGGACTCGCACGCCGTCTGGTTGTTACCCTAATGGAGCTGGGTCGCACCAGGGGAATTCCCCTGATGGTAGCCACCTGCACAGGTGCCTACTCGACGCGTCTGATGGCCTCGCTGGGCATGGAGTGCGTGCACTCGGAACTGTATGCGGACTTCAAGGATGAGGATGGTAATGTGGTGATTCAGCCGCCCGAGCCGCACACAGAGGCGAGCGTCATGGCGATTAAGTTGCAGGACATGCCCTCGTATAATCCGGGTCTTTATAAGACATTTTTCTAGTGTTAGCATATGTAAGCATATTTTAATTTTAGCTTTTCTTTGAGACTATTTATTTTCTAAAATTGTATTTCACAAATTTTTGAAAACGTGACTGATGTAAAAATTGTTTGTAACCTTATCAGTTAACTTTCTTTATCGCTTGAGTTTTTTAATTCGTATGTACATAATATATGTATTTATGTCTATATGTGACATTATCGCATCGCTAGCATTTTGGCGATAAGCTCACTCGAAAAGCTCAACTGCTGTTCAGCATGGTTTTTTGAGTTAGTAACTGAACAGATTGCAACATGACGACTATCGTGCTGCGCGCCATGAGTGAGGCTGATATCGATGAGGCAACCCTCTTTTTACGCGACCACTTCTATGGGCATGAGCCGCTAATGCAAACGCCCGGAGATCACCAGGTGATCTTTGACGATCCGAAGCGAAGGGAATATCGCCTGTCGCTCATACGACAGGGCACCTCCCTAGTTGCCCTAGAGGGTGATCGCTTTGTGGGCGTGGCCTTTGCTGGTCTACTGCAGCCCAGCGATCTGGAGCAAAATTGGCTTGAGGTCAATGAGCAGAGGCCGAAAAATCTAATTGAACATACCCATTACTTTCTGTCTGACATTGAGCGCAGAGCGCGTTGGTTTCAGCATTACGGCGCATTAGATACGCTTTATCTGAGCATTCTGGCAGTGGATGCCTCGGTGCGTCGTCAGGGACTGGGACGCCGTCTGGTTACCGCGTTGATGGAAGTGGGTCGCGCCAAGGGTCTGCCCCTGCTGGTGGCCACCTGCACTAGTCTCTACTCGGCACGTGTGATGGCCGCCCTAGGAATGGAATGTGTGCTGTCCGAGGCATATGCGAATTACAAGGATGAGCACGGAAATGTGGTTATACAACCGCCAGCGCCACACATCGAGGCGCGTGTAATGGCAATAAAATTGTAGGCGAAGCGCTGATCAAAATTTACTGGCCACTATATAAACTTAAGTATGTAAACTACTTTAAGAAACTATAAATTTGGTTGGGGGCATATCTTGACGTGATATGCGAAACTAACTTGAGATTTACATTAAAGACATCAATTTGTAAGAGAATGCATCAAGAACTCTAATATATTTTATAAGAATAATTGCAAATTTGTATAATTGAACTTTGAACTCAGAGATTTCTGTTGAATTTGTATAGCATAATTGGAGCATGCTCAAGCCTCTATGCATGTTCTTCAGATGCGTTTATTTACTTGGCTGCTTTCTCAACCCACATGCGCTGGTGCAAACCCTTTGATGATATCACATATGCACTCCCATTTAAACGGCTCGCTGCTCACATGCAAAATGCAGGTCATTAGTGCTGCGATCCCGTTTAGCCGCACCCCCGATTCCGGGCCACGACTCTCCGGGCAACCCTTTCACGTCAGACGCACGCACTCATTAACCCATTTGACAATAACAAAGTGCAGTCGCAGTCGCAGTCGCAGTCGCAGTAACAATTCCCCACCCCTTCGTCTTGACCGTTGACAACTTTGTAGTCTGTTTGTTCGTTTTGTTGTCCTATCAAATTGTTTATGGCCGACTTTAAAGTGCATTCGTTTCTTTTTTTTTTATTGATTTACTTTTATTTATTTAATTCTCAGAGCAGTTTCTGTTGCGAGCCTCGCTTTTTATGGCCATTTAATTAGATTAAAAAGCCATAAAAATTTGGTTTAAAATCATTTGGCCTTGGGATTTGTTGCTAAGCATTTTTCTCTTATTTACTTTTTCGGTAATTATTTTAAATTATTGACATTTAATTTGTTGCGTCATTTACGCGTGGACACGGCCTTTAAAGTCTTTGTCCATAAAGCAAGCGAGCGACATAAAAAATTAAACTTTATTGAAATCGATTTGCGGAGAGATGTGACGGCGTTTGGCCCAACACAAGAGCTGTTGCCATTTTCAGCGAGTTTAATTCTCGATTTTTATTTTCGTGTTGATGACAACACACACACACACACACACGAACACACAACGGCGAACGGAAGCGGCCTGGTTGGCACTTGGGTTGGCCAATGGGGTTGTCTAGTACGTGACCCGCTTAACAAATTGACGCGTGTACATACCCAACCCCAGAGCCGGCCCATTTCGAGCCAACCTCCCGAGCCAAACGTCGATCGTCAATTCCATTTTAAACTGCTCTTTATAGTTATTGCAGTTTTATCTCTTGGCCATTTCGAAAGTCACTTTTGCTCTTTTTAATTAAAACCAACTGCATTTGCTTCGCTTCACGTGAGTTTTGGGCGTGTCGCTGTCGCCGTCGCCGTCGCCTTCTGCTGCTGACCTTGCCACATTTTTTCCTCTTGATATTTTCCCACGCAACCCGCTTAACTATGTATATCTGGCATTTGCCACAACTTGGCCTTTAATATTCATAGCTAATTTTTTTTTTTCGTTTTCATTGAAATTTTCACGCTAATTTACTTGGGTCAACAGTTGTGGACTGTAAATTTTACAGCTGTCTCTCATTTTTTTCAATTTGCTATTCATTCGATTTTGTCTTCTCATATTTGTCAAAGTTTTTAAGCCAGCAATTAGCATGATCCGAAGGCTAGACTCAGCCATGGCTACTGAATAGAGCTCATTAGATTGTGAGGTGTTCGGATTAGCTACAGTCCATAACTATTGAAGCTCAACTTGAATGATCTTCCCTTTGATTGTCAGCCTGCTAGTGCTAATTAATATTTTGCTTTGTTTTATAAATAACTGATATAAATATTTATTGCATAATATAGGTATAATTTATTTGAAGCCCTTATTTTACATAATATTCTAATTGTGATATTAATAATATTTTTATTCAAGATATTTAATATACTTGGATGACATATAGAAAATTTAGTAAGTATAATTATAAGTAAAATATCTAATTTTGTTCATCTGATTACCAGAAGGTTTTTGATATTTATGTCTCTCAAAACGCGGAAATGCTTATAATTATATAACTAAAACATCTACCAAAAGTTACCTTTTTAAGAATGTTTTTGACTATACCATATACCCTTAACTGACTAATTAAATTGTAGCTTTTATCCGAATTTTTGCTACACTTTACATCAATTCAATTGAAATGGGAAAAGTCGCTCCCACCCACGAGTTTTATTCTCACATAATCAAATTGACATTAGACATCGTTTAACTTATCTAATTCAGTTAAATGACCATAAACGTGCGTTGTGGGTTGCGGGTTCATTTCTCTGGGTGGCAATTTCAGCGACACGGTCAAAATTGAATTTAGATAAAGTTTTCGGGTCTGCCAGAGCGGATAAATAAGCAAAACGGAGAAGAAATAAATACAACGAAAAATTTCAAAAACCTGGGGACTCCCCCAAAATAAGAGGAAGACATTGGCTGTGGCTGGCAGGCAAAGTGAATTAAAAGCTCGTTACAAGTTTGTTTTTTTTTTCGGGTTAAGCTTACCTAGCAAAGGTTTCTCGATTGCAGCTTCATTTAAATATATGTATCTGTGCCGATATCGATATAAAGTCTGTAAACTATATATATATATATGCATATATGTATATGTTTTTTAGGAGTAGTTAAGCTCTTGAACATTTATGTTTTTTATATACTTTTTAATAGATTTTTGTTGTTGCTCTCGCGACGGCGGCGCCCCACGCACACACGTGCAGCATGGGGCACACACACACACACACAGACACGAACGCACGCACACGCACACGCGCACACGCACACGAGACTGTTGCACAAATGTAACACACTAATTGGCAGCCCCCCCCACACACACGCACACGCAGACTCACTCACACACAAACACACACACACACACACTGACAGTCACACGAACACGTTTAAGAACTCGCGAATACGTGAACTGGAGACGACGCTGGCGCTGGACGATGAAAACGCCGCCAATTTCAATTGCGCGACACGTTACTCCAGCAAAAGTTTCGCAACGACTACCGTTAGCCGACAACTGGCGCTGCCCCAACGAGCGCCGCAATGTCATCCACAGGCACACACACACACACGCACACCCATATAGTTACAGTTGCTCGCACACATGCGAATGCGAATGGACGTTGAACATTTTGCCATTTCCTGGCGACGTTTCCTGCTGCCAAAGCAGAGCGCGCGCAAAAGAGCAGGAAAGAGAGCGTGTGAGGCGCCAAAGAAGAGCATGTCATGTAACACTCACATTTGTGTGTGGGTGCGTGTGCCTATGTGTCTGTGTGTAGGTGCGAGCCAAAAAAAAAGAGCGAGGCAGTCGTTAGCTCGTGCACCTGTGTGTGCCGCTGTGCCTAGCGCGCAACTCAACGAAAGGCTGCAGAGAGTCGCCAAAGAGCGCAATAAAGTTGTTGCATGTGGAACGCATTTCTCGAATTGGATGCCAACTGGGGCAGAGCAGTGCAGGTGCCAGTGCCAGCTGCACAGGTAATTTTGCCTTTTGTTTATATTTATGCAAAATACACCAAACAAATTTTTAAAATTATTAATTTATTACCATAAGAGACATTTAAATCTTTTAAGTATATGCAGCCCATCGCATAATGCTCTGCACACATTTTACACAATTTTCTTACCTGCCATATTAAATATTTAATATTATTGATTACATTTGGCCGCCCCCACACAAAAAAAAAAAAAAAACAAACAAACAACTTAACGTTACATTGTATTTACTTCAAATTGAGTGTGCCCCCAGCGAAAGAGCGTACAGTGCTTTTGTGCTCTCTTATGCTGCGCTCTTGTTACGCTACTCCGTTTCAAATGCCAAAACGTTGCGTATAAGACGGAACGTTTTGGCAAATGGCACATGACTGGCAACTGGTTCGCATTAAGAGAGCATTTGTTAAGAGCGTAACATATGGGCAGCTGCCTGTTGATGAGACTGCTTCCGGGCCTATTTATTTAATTATTTATTATTTTTGTATTTATTTAAATAAAATAAAACAATTTAAAAATGTATGTCTCCTTTGTAAAATATTTTTTGACTTCTCATAATTTATTTTTTTTAAATTTATTCTTTTGTTTTCCACAACTTTTATCAGTATTTTATCAATTGTTGTTTTTATATGAGTTTAAGCCAAATAACTTTATATTTGATACTGTTTAAATTTGGTAACAAATATTGAATAATAACAATTCATTATAATAGGTTTTATATATTAAGTATATATTAGCCGAAAACTTTCAATCAATTGTATCTTTATGGAGGAAAATCTAGTCAAGTTTCCTCTATTTTTAAAGTACTCCCCAAAAATGTCGTCAGCTTTTGAAATCGCAGTTCTACGCCGTATTCTAAGAAATCTTCAAGCAAACACACACAATTTGTGTACTGAAACAACCACCTGCTCAGTGAATATTGAGCAACTCTTTACACCTGCTCCAACGGCTCTCATTCTCGCTCTGTCTGTGTCGCAGACCTGTGCAAGCAATTAGGGCCAGCTGGGTGCCTGAGTGCCCTACCCGTTAGACAATAGATAAGTGAACGTAGCACACATTCGGTTAATCCCCTTCAGGGCGACGACAACGTTGCCAAACATTCAATCAAAAGCTGTCAAAAGTTGCAGCGCCAACAGCTTACCAGCTCGAAATTCCAAGACAAACACAAAATATTTCAAATTGTTTTCAATGCTAACAAAAACTCTAAAACAAAAACAAAAGCAAAATCATAAAAACAAAAAAATAACGAAAGAAAGTGCATATCAATTTGTTGACATAACAACGAGAACGAAATATTATCAATGAAAAGTTCAAATATAATGAAATCATATTGCCGATAGGGAGGGGGGGTGGTCTCATCAAGGTGGGAGATAGGGGCGTGTGAGTGCTGACAGTTGCTATTCTTGGCAATTGCCACAGCTTGAACTACTTCTTCTTCTTCTGCGCTGCTCCAATTATGTTTGTTCAACTGTTCAATGGGAAAACTTTGGATGAATTGCGAGCACGATCTCTGTGTGATAGCATATTATTATCATATGCCCTTGGATGAATCAGTGAAAGTTGTTGTTAATGATATTCTTTAAATTTTAATCACAATTAGAATAAATAATCAGCTGCCAACGCTGAAAGTAAATTGAGCCTTATATATTATTTATATGTATTATTTTTTTAAGCGAATTTTGTCGTAACGACTTGTGTTTTTATCAACGATTAAAGTTGAAATATTTTGTAGAGGCAAAGTTTTCTCTCTCTCAACCCTCCCATCGATATCTTTCAACAAGTATCTCATTCGCAGCAAATATTCTTCGGCTCAGACTTTTGAGTTTTGTTGCGCACACGAGTTTTGAATTTGAAATTAGTTCTTTCGCTTAGTGTCTTAGCAGATAATTTGTTTTAACTTTTGTTTTTTCATTTTGGCAAGTGTCTGTGGACCGTCTGTTGAGCGGGCATTGAATTGGGCGTAGTTGAAAATAGCAAACGCCATTGCAAAAGTTGCGGGGGCAAAAGACCTTGCTGACCTTCGGTTCAGGGATTCTTGCAATGTCTGATTGCTGCATTTTGTTTTTGCTGCCCAAAACAATTAGACGAAGTGAAGTGATTTGTAAAAATGCCCAAAACCCAAGATACAGTCAGCAACACCTACAACGAATCAAAAAAAAAAAAACCTCTGGCCTGGCCAGAGGATTAAAAGTCGTGACTCGACACAATCTGCCGCAACCAGAACCACATCAAAGTGCCACATGTGACCAGAACAAAAACGGAATATGGAAAAAGGGAATACAATTCCTAAGAGCTCATATCTATCCATCTATTTGCATGTGTGTGCGGGTGTGTGTGTGTGTGTGGGTGTAGGCAGTCTTAAAGTCAAGACATCAAAGTGGTTTTCTGACATTTATGAAGAAATGCGCCAGGCGAAAAGTGTTGGAAAATCAATAGAAGTGCGGCAAAAAAAAAAAAACAACAAAAGCAAAGGCAAAGAAAATAGAAAATAGACAAGAAAAACTAAATGCGCCGCTGCCAACTGACGTGGCAAACTATTTTACACCTGAGCTGTCGCCTGTCAGAGGCCTCAAAAACACAAAATAGAGAAAGAATGAACAACAACAAAAAAAAAAAAAAAAAGTAAAAGAAAAACAAATAGAAAAGCGCTTTAAGTCGTGCAACAGAACAAAGTGAACATTTCACGGCTTACGGGGCCCGCGCGGCAGCCTAATGAAGATATTGGGCACCTACGCTCTCAGCGGAGTGCGGGCCTAAAAGGTTTCTAATAACCTGACAACCCTGACAGTTATAATAAGGCAACCTGTCATAAGCTGTTTTCAGGCTCGATTGAGTGTGCATCTGTGTGTGTCCCACACACGCGCTCAGCAACTGTTAAAGTTTTCAGCACGCTGCACAAGAACCACATTTGCAGCTGCCGCTTCTGGTGGGGTCAAATCGAACTGGTAAACTTATCGCCAAACTATGCAAAAATTGCCGTCAATATTTCAATCAAAACTGACGCACTTCCAATGCTTGTCTCTGTATGTGTGTGTGTGAGTGTGTGAGTGTGAGAAGCTTGTAGTCGGAAGTTAAACGGCAGCTGCCACACAGCCTGAAGACAGTCAGCATATGTCGAGGGTCGATCAAAGCGTTGATAGCTCACATGTGCTTATGTCTTAAAATTTGGAAATATTTTTCTTATAGTTACAGTTCAGTTTTTCACCTTTTCTAGTACCTGAGCTCAATGAATAGGCAAATTTAAGCAATTCATTTTAAGAATAACAACTGTTGATGTTGCACTTTTCCAGGCAAGAACTTTGAGATACTTCAGCTGTTTTATGAGTTATGCTCATATCATAATTGTGGATCTTTCTTAACGTTTTATCGAGAAGATCTTTTCAGTTGATGACAAGTAAATGTCAAGTTCTTAATTGAGAAATATAATGATTGATGAGTTAATATTACATAGGTGTGGCCTCAAAACTCGATTCCTGGCATACTTAATAAAACAATAAAAAAAAATTATATTAACAAAATAAATGCAATATTTACATGCTTGATCTCTAGCTTTTTTATATTCGTGTCTTCTTTCTAAGAAGTTAAGTTCGCAGACATGAATTTGCCCTAATGCTGGCCATGCAATGCCGGGTAATTTCTTTTACAATAACTTTCAATTAGACCTGCCTACGTATTGCTTCTATTTTCGTATTTGCTTTTCATGAACTTGTTCTTTCTAACTTTAGAGGCTCCTCTCGCTAAGCTGTTCGCCTTTAAATCCTACCAGCCGCAACATGCCAGTTGCGCCCAAAAATAAAAACGAAGGTGGAAATCCCAACAGCAACAACAAAAACGCTTGCCAAGTTGTCAGCTGCCAGGTAGGCGCCAGGCGCCAGGCCCTGGGCTCATGGCTCGGGTAACCACTTCACTCGACAGCCACACCGGAGCGCCGCCCGTTGCCCGTTACCTGTCGCCCGGCATGTCAAGCGTCTTGCCAATGGCATGTCGAGCGAAAATGGTGCCGGGAAACGAAATTCAAAGGCTGCCAATTGCCAATTGAAGCCGTAAAGTATGCTAAGCAATTTGCTGCGCAACGTGTCTCTCCGCGTCTGTGTGTGTGCGTGCGTATGTGTGCGATATTTATTGTTGTTTTTTCTTTTGCCAAATTGTGACGCGAGACCTGTGAGGTTGGTAGTTTGGGTCAGTAAACCGTCTCGCCAGGAACAGCGCCTGGCACCTGTCGCCTGCCTTTGCAGGACTTGCGCCTGCACCAGCTGCATATCGAGTGCCTTTCATAAGTCGAATAGTTGATTTCAATTTGGGTCGTTAAGCTGTGAGCTGGCCATTGCATTAATGCTCGCTCGTATACCCTGGAAAAGCTGGTTAAAGACTGCGCGAGTTACTAAAGCCCGTGTACAGTCATTTCCAGGCCAAGACCCAAAATAATTTTGTATGCATTGAGTGAAGACTCTCTTGAACGGACAGCGATAGTGTGGTGTGGACATTATTGTCCACTCAAAAGGACTGTCTTATGGGAGTGTTCGCTAAGAGAGTTTCGACTCTGCACACTATCTTTCATTTAGAAATATAATTAAGAGTAAGTCATATTGTAAGTTCGTACCTGGTTCGATATCGAATTTATACTCTAACTGAAAAAGAGAAAATTAACGTTGTGTGCATTATTTCATTCAATAAATAAATAATTTTCAACCAATAAAATTGGAAGCAGTAAATTTAAAGCATCCTTATTCCCAAGGAATTCAGCCTATATAAGAAAATAATTTATATAAAAGAGTAAAAACAGAAATAATGCACATATTTAGAATTTTATTTCCAAAAGATTTCTAAACAAAAAAAAGAGGAAATGGTTATAAAATAATTATAATAATATATTCAAGTAAGTTAACGTTACAATTAATTGCAAAAAGAAATTCGAGCGCAGGCCAAAGACTTTTATTTCAATTAATTATAAATAATATAATTAATGGAGATAAATCTAGTTTGCGGCAAAATATGATACTGATTGCATGCTTTTTGTATTAAATATAAATAAAAGCTGTTGTGCAATTATTTTCGGAGAAGTGTTAAATAATGCATGAAAAAAATTCACGATACATAATTATGCTCAAATATCAATTTTTTGCCTCGTAGAACAGCTTTATTTGGCGCCGGTTCTTACTACACATCGAAATGCCAAAGGATATCTGAAAGTCAAGTGCTCTGAATTTGCTTTACTTTTTGCTCTGGCTGCCTATATTGCCATTTCCGGCATATGTCCAGGCATAAAGCTAATCAAAATGTCCAACACACACACTTCAGACACACCTCACACTTCTCACATACACACACACACACAAACAAAAACACACTCAAGTTCAATGCGTTTCAAGTGCAAACTTCGCCTCCGAGTGGCATCTGATGGATGTGGAGCTGGGGGCAGGCGGCTGTGCGTTCATTTCTTTATGTGTGAGTGTGTGTGTGTGTGTGTGTGAGTGAAAGGCACTTCATTTTGGGGCCTGCCAGCCTGGCTGGACATTGGTCAAACGGAAGTAATGTCCGTCAGTTTTCTTCTTTCTTTTTTTTTTTGTCCATTGTTATTAATATTTTATGGTGCGTTATTAGCGGCCATTAGCTGCATGCCCCGACTTCCCGGCATGCGCTCCATTATGACACGTTGCTTTATGCAGCTTCCGGCAGTTTCCGTTTCCGCCCGTGAAAAACATTTGATAAATTGCAAAACCAATGAGAAGACGGCGGGAAAAATGGGGTTGCAGCTACAGCTGCTGCTGCACATGCAGATAATGGAAAATGTGTTTGGTTTTTGGGTAAAGTAAACAATATGTTAATAGCATAAACATGCAGTGCGGCAGTGTGGTAAGGTGGGCTGAAGTGGGTAGGGCTGATATGAAGTCTCGTAACTGTTTTTTAAAGATTACGTTCAAGATTTATGATAGAGTTTCGGCTGTGCCTGGCTTAATGGCAGTTTTATGATTGCCTTTGCCATCGCTTGATTGATAGATGAAACGATGCATGGCTCTGGCAAGGTGTGAGTGAGTGTGTGTGCAACTGTGTGTGTGTGTGTGTGTGTGTGCGGAACTTTGAGCAATTGGTCTCAGCTGTTGTCAAATTTGTCACAAGGCACTTGGAAAACTTAAGCGCAACTTACACATGTAATAGAATACAGCAAGAACAACAAACGGAGTCTGTTGCCTGCACAACTTCGCTGCCACTTCCCGCCAGTCCCCCTCTAGTTGCAAATCTAAGCCAATCCATCAAGAGCTGCATGCATCATAGAACTACTCGAATTACCAACAATAACAGCAACTAGAAAGATACACAAACACCCTTGCAACATATATGCAGCACGCACATCCCAAATCCATTGTGAGTCCCAAACCCCACCCTGAACCTGACTTAGACTGGGCAACATCCCTTTCGTTGCCTTGGCGTGCCGTCTCTGGGCGTCTCTGGTTCGGTGTGATCTGCTGCAGATGTTTGCATTTATTTAGTAATTACTGTCACGCAATGTGCCAAATCAAATAAAACAAATTCCCGTTGAGTGAAAGTGAAGCAAACTCAAGTTTCTTTAAATGCTTTCAACTTTTTCTCGGGGTGGCTAGCAAAAGTTTCTTTCTTGTAGCAGCAACCCCTCTAATTAATGAACATTACTTGGTTCTGCTTAAGAGTTCAATGATTTCGGAATACGGAAACTTCTATGAGGTCTACTTAATGAATAAACAATTAAGTGAATGCATTGAGTGAGCCACTGACCCAATTTTTGTTGAAATAAAAAATGAGAAAAGCGCTTTTGATCATATTAATGCAAAAAAAAAAAGAAGTTTGTGATTCAATTTCAATATATCCTAAGCTTAAAATAAAATACAATCTTTTGCTATACATAAAACAACTATTTAACTTAAATACTCCTAATATTTATTTAATAATTTAATTAAAATATTTAGTAACGTTTACGTGACATATCAAAGCACGAGCTTAAGCCTGCAGTCCAGTTGAAGCATGCACAGTTCGAATAGCTGTGGGGGTTAATAATAGATATATGTGCCTGTATGAATGTGCTGTTTGCTTTAGCGATACATGAAGTCAGCACGCTTATAAAATAGACGCTCTTTATTAAAACGAGTTCTTTGCCCAAGCTATGCAAACAATTTGACACATTCCTAGAGCAAATTTATAAATACGCTACGCTGTCTGTACGCGCACTCTCTGCCAGACGCCTAAGTCCCCTGCAAAATAAATGCAAAAAAAAAAGAAGCTGGAAGTCTGCCATTTAAAACTAAACACGTCTGCCAATATTAATATATATTGTATTTGCGAGTCTGCTGCAAAATACAAAAAATAAAAAAAGAAATTAACCTTCCATTAATGTCAAAATGCGCTAACTTCGCTGCTCGCGACTCGTCAACCCCGCCCACTGGCAGTCCCAAGCTGAACCCAATCCAAACTCTCAACTCAACTGAAACCCAGCCCAAACTTGAACCCAAACCCAAAATTCAACTTTTTGCTACCCGTTTGATGGGCAACTCTCTCAACTGCGGCTCGCCAGTTTTTCAAAACTTTTACCCATGCCCCGACGTTCGGGGTGTAAAGTTCAATACGTTCCGATGCTTTTTAGCGAACAATTTCAAATGCAACACAACGCGGCAAGGATATTTTTCACTTTGCGCCATGCCAAAAGGAGGCGACAGGACGCCACATCGAAAATTATATATGGAATTCACGGCCAGGGCCATTCCCAGTTCGCCGCGTCGCGTCGCGTCGCGTCGTCTGCCACTTGTTGTTTTGGGTTGGACACTAACACCCCACTTCCGCCCCGCACAGTCTCCCTTTGAGTGTTGCCAATGTTAATCGAAGTTGTGTGCACGAAGAAAGGAATACAAAAAAAAAAAAAAAAAAAAAAAGTATAGAGGAAGAGGAAGCAAAAAGACTGAGCTTCTCGCGTTATCTCACGTATATGGGCAGACATAAAAACAAATTACATGTCGTTGGGCTGGGCAACGGGTAGGGAGCGGCGGGGCACACAGAGTGCTGCTTAAGCGGCTTTATGTACAAAAATTGTAAATGGCATTTGTCTCTACATGTGTGTGTGCCTGTGTGTGTGCATGTGTGTGTGTGTGTGTGTGTGTGTGTGTGTGTGTGTGTGTGCGTGTGCATGCAGCTATTTCCGGTGCTATGGCGGCCAGCGGAAGCGGCTGCCGTTTGTTTTTCTACTTCATTTTGTTTTTTTTTCTTTACTGTCTCTTTTTTTCATATTCTTTTTGCCCGTGTGCATAAAAGTGCAGAAAAAGTTTATCAATATTGAAAAGTTTAGCGTGTTTATTTATTGTTGTTGTTGTTGTTGTTGGTCGGGGGTCGGGTCATAGTCATAACAATAAACTCGGTTCATAAATAAGTTATTAGTCAATGTCTTTCGATCATTTTTTTTTTTTTTTGGTTTGTGTTCATTTTATGGCTTTGATGGCGCTTCGATTGCCGCTTATTGATGTCTGTCCGGGTCGCCCGTAAGCTCTTTGCAGTTTCATGTCTTTCGAGAACTCTTAATGAGCAAGTGTCTAGAAATGATGGGATTATGTGTCTGTTGAAAATAAAAGTTGACTTACGTGCAAAGTTCAGTTTCAATCAATCAACTCTATTCAGACTGAAGTATTTTAAATGCTATTTCTATATCGTTCAAATGCTATTTGTGTATATGTAAGCAAAGATTTTTTATATGCTGCTTCCACTTCAACTTTTTCGGCTTTCGTCTTTTTAAAATGTTGTTGTTCATAGAACGGCTGTTTAAATAACAATATAGTTCGATGGTATATTATATTAAAAATCTGCTAGTATGTATTTTTATTTTAGCTGATGGGGCATTCCCTAATCTATTTTCTCTGTGGTAACAGTGGGACTTTAATTGTTTTTTGATTGTATCAATTCGAATAAAAGTAAATAATAAACGTCATTTGCCGCTTGCTGGCAACTGATTAAATAACAAAATTCACTAAGTCAAAGCTGTGACTGTTATTCAAAAATAAATTCTATGACGTCTGCCAAAATCGCTAATATATAGTATAAACATGTATTTGACAAATAAAAATCGATAGCATCTGTGTAGACTTAACAAGAATAATTTGGGGGGCGTTGCCAGAATTCGTAGAGCTATAAAACTGCACGAAATTGGCCTGAATTGTATCATTCACGAATTGTAGACACTTCAGCCAAGATGACAAACCAGACAATCATTCTGAGCTGCGCTCTTTTGGCCATTCTTGTTGCCTATCTTCCATTGGGCGAAGCCGTCACCTGCGCAGCGGATCCTACCGATGCCAATTGCGTTGACTGCACACTAACTGCCAATGCTAACAATGCCGACTGCCTAAGCACAGTGGCAGACACGACCACTGTGGCAGCCACGACCACTGTGTCAGCCACGACCATTGTGGCAGACAGCACCACTGTGGCAGACACCACCACTGTGGCAAGCAGCACGGATGCAACAACCAGGAGAGGTTGGGGCGGCCATCATCATCATGGACATCATCGTGGTCATCGCCGTGGCGGCCGTGGTGGCAGGCGCGGCGGCTGGGGCGGTGACAGGGACGGCGGCAGGCGTGGTGGCCGAGGTCGTGGTGGCAGAGGTCGTGGTGGCAGAGGTCGTGGCGGTCGTTGGTAGAAAGATCAACACGAAAATAATTAATAAATAAACTGGATCATTGAAAACATGTGGTTTCTCTTCTAGTTGTGAGGTTAACAGCATTTATTTTGATGAAGATCTCTTGTTCATGTTTGCATGATACATTTTTAGGGTTTTTTTAAAGAAAAGTATCTAAACCTTATTTCATTCGATGCCGATTGCTCTTCTTTGCGATTTGCATGTGCTTAATCAAAATCTTGAAACCATTTTAATCACGGTATTCTTGAAACTCTCTCTCTATCTCTATCTGAATGTATCTTCCTATCACGCTTACACTGCTTGCTCTCACTTTCATTGTGATCTTCAGTCAATTGAGTACGGAAGAGATTTAATAGTATTTTTATTCAAAAATAATATTCAATTATCTTAACTATTATTATAAATAGTATAAACAGTATAAACAATAAATATAACACGATAAATAATATAACAACAAGATAATTTTACTTAACATAAAAATCAGGATATTAGAAAAAATGTAGTGAATGTGAAGTACTTATAATTATGTTAGTATATCAGGCATATATGTAAAGCACACGCATTCATTTCAAATAAAAACATCCATTCCAGAATGATAAATAATTGAAATAAACCTTGGAGTATGCTCCATTCAGAAGCAACCACCAATTGGCTAAATGGCCCAATCAGTCAACAAATATCTGTCGAGAGTCAAGTCGAAAAATGCAATCACAGTTCAAAGTCGAAAAAATTGACATAATTACGAGTGTATGGTGCTGCTGTATGGCATATAAATTTCACGTAGCTAAATAAAAAAAAAAAAATGAAATAAAAAGCAAAAATGAAGTGAAATTTTAATAAGCTAAATAAAGCGGCAAGAGAAAAGACGCCGCCAGGTGAAAGCGGCAAAAAGAAAACAGCACGCAAAAGAGAGCAGCAGCTACCGGAGGAGACGACATCGCAGCGCATAATGCAAAGCCCCAGACAAATATGTGTGCTGCCACCCAAAGCAACACCCAACCAACCAGCCCACGCAGAGCTTGCCGCACCACACGCTCGCAGGCCGCAGACAGCGCCGAGATGTGTGCTATGCTTTTCTTTATGCATATTTAAAAAGCCACCCACCCAATAAGTATGCTACAAATAATAAGCGTAGTGAAGCGGCGCGCATTATAAACCAGACTTGAGTGGGGGGCAGTGGTGGGCTGCTCCCCTCCTCGCCGGCCCTGTGAAGCGTCATGCCTGAGACCATTTTAGCCCAAAGTCTACATGGAATTATGCGAAGCTTCTGCTGCCTGTTGTTGTTTTTGTTAATGGAGCAAAGCTGGCAGCATTGTTGTTGTTATTATTATTGTTGTTGCTGTTGTCTTGCTGTTGGTATTATCCTGCGACTGTGATTGTCTGTGCTGTTTGTAGTTAAAATGAGCACAACAACAACGACGACAACAACAACATTGTAAGCAACAACCACCAGCAAGAAGACAGGACACGGCACACCATTAAATGCGCAGCAGAAGCTAAAGCAAAATCAGTAAAAGCACAAAGAGAATATGCTAAACGTTTGACGAGACTCACAAATATGCAGCAAACAAAAAAAAAAGAAATATAAATATGAGCTTAAAAAAAAATATAAATAAAAATAAATATATATTTGACGGGAAAATGTGAAGAATATAAAAAGAAGAAATCAGGACACATTATAAAGCATATCAAAAGTCGAGCTACAGCAAATTGTAATGAATTCCTGCCAAAGCCGTTGTCGTTGATGAGGAGGAACCGGCAGTGCACGGGGCAGGGGCAGCACACAAAAGACGGTAATGTTTGCCAGGTTAACAGAAACTCAAGTGTGTCAAGTGAAACGTTCAAAAATCAATCTTACAAATATTGAAAGAAAAATTCGCGACTGGCTTATGTAAATGATATGTGCTTGATTTTGTATTCCCTTTACAGAAAACGTTTTAAATGTTTTTCGACTTAAGTTCAAGCCTTAAAGTTTGAGCAGCAGCTATTTTGTGTCACTCTAAATTTTTAGATATTTAATGAAAAATATTAAATATTCTTACACGATTTATTCAACATTTTTATTAACTTTATTTCAATTGAAGTAACTCAGCCAAAATCTTCGCGGAGCAGCTGCCCATTATAATCAAAATAAATGGTTTTTGCATAGCAGCTCCCCATTTGTAAAAGCTGAAAATTAAATACACCCAAATTCAAATATCTTTCACGCACCCCACAAATTTTTAAAATCACCCACAAAGTGTTGTCTAATGATGTGTTTCGCCCTCTGGCATTTTATTTTTTGATTTTTGTGCCGCCTTCAAAGGTGTCAATAAGAAAAAAACAAGGCATAAAAAGCAAATGCCAAATTAAAGCTCGGTGGTTTAGTACAAGTGATTTTGCCAAAGAGGAAAAGAATTAACAAAAAAAGAAAAGAAAAGAAAAGAAAAGAAAGAAAAGCATTCAAACATGACATAAAAACTGAAACGATGAGCACTTTCAGCCCCTCATTTGAGATTCAGGCTCTCTGGATACAGATAGAGCACAGCGGCCAGGCTGGGTTATTGAACTGCCTGGCCGGGGACGGGGAAGGGCACGGGGCCGGGAACTCGACACTAAAAAGTCGTACCTTATCGAAATGACAAACAAATTTTAATCAACACACAACAAGCCGCAGCTGCAACGCACTCCCAACTGCTGATGACATCCTTTTCGCACAGCGGCAGGAGACGAGCCAAACATCACGTCGATTTTAAGCACATTGATCAGAAGTGTCCTGGCAGGGCTGAAAGTGCGGACACCGGATAATAATAGCTGCTGCTCATGATGCCAACACTGCGAGCCTGTTTGATGTTGATTATGACTAAGTTGCTGCCTGGCCTGATAAGCCTTAAAACTCTCAAACGATGAGCGTGCAAATTTCTATAAAAAAGTGAATTTAAAAAAAAAATAAAAAGAAACTTTACATGCGGCACGCCGACATGGCAATACGCTTACTTGGATAATAAAAAAATATGAATGAAAATGAAAAATTATACTTAAAATGTTTATAAAAAAGTTATAAATATACTCATTAGACCAACTATTGATATATTTTTCTCTCTATAACGTTTAGAAGGTCTTAGAAATGTTGAATATCAAAGCTAAATCTTCAGGCATTTGAGTAAAAATTTATAAATGCTTGGAAAATTTAAAATAAATAATATTTTAAAGTTCTCCAAAAAATTAATTAAATTAAAAATTAACTAAAGATAAGAATGAAAACAAACATACAAAAAAAGATAGAAAAGCTGAACAAAATATATATCTAAAAAAAAGTTTTAACAATATTCAAAAAGGTTAACTTTTATTGCTTTTTGCTTTTATATTTGCTTTTATATTCAGAAGTTTTTAGGCAAGAAATATTGAATATGAATAAGTCCATATATTCTCGATTGATTCCGAGAATCCTGGTTACAATCCTATGGCATTTGTGATATATTATATTGTTTTTTTTTTTAACATAAGTTTATGTTTCGTTAGATCTGAAAACGTTTTTAATAATAAGTATTATTGAAAGTTTGCTAAAGATCAGCTATTAAGATTCTGTGTGATCCTACAACATTGTAAATACTGCTTACCTACGGCGTCGTATTACAAATGCAACAACAATGTTATGATGCCGACAAGAGAAAGTGTATTTCGAACGCAATTTAAGAGGCGGAGTCATGAAAACAAAACAGGATGCGAGGCGTTGTTGCCTCCTGCATGGGACGCACGTGTCGCCCTAAAAAGCCGATCTAATCAAATGGAAGTAAAATGTGTAAAAGGTGGAAAATTTACGCTGAGAAAAAAGCAAGAACAGCAGCCGGAAAAAGAGACAAAAAAAAAAGAGCACTATATATAGAAAAATACTCAATGTGGAAAATGGAAAATCATAACTCGTCGACTTTTTCTATTTTCCTGTTTTTTTTTTTTTTACACACTAAAGTTCATGCCGCATGACTAGACATGAATTCGCAGCGACTTTAAGCTTAAAGTGTGCAGCCTGAGCTTGGGTTCGGGCAGGGCCGGGCCACAAAATGGGTATCATATGCTAATTTCCATATGGTCAACCCTTTTCGAGCAACGACCCAGCATGAGAAATTTTAATAATTTTCACTGAAGTTTTTGCCTGGCTTCCAGTGCGTTGCCTTTTGGGCTAATTGTATGCTAAACGTTTGGGTGGGGTCGGAATTTTCGGGCGGACTGGCACTTTGGAGCGCGGCTGGGGCTTTCCAAAGTTTTTGTGGCAGCTTACAGTTGGGCGACACACAAACACACACATACACAACGGACACATGAGACCTTGCCCGGAGCTTAGAGTTTCGCTCGACGGCGGCGGTTGCGAGCCGAACTATAAACATGATAGCCGGGTAATGACTTTAATTGTTCGGGTGTTTCTGATATTCGAGAGAGAGAGAGAGAAAGAGAGAGAGAAAGAGAGAGAGAGAGAGAAAGAAAGGGAGTGAAGAAAGCTAATATCATCTACAATGAAGCATCGACTTGTTATTATTGTTGTCATTTTTTGGCTCCATTTGTTATTGGGTTAATTTTAATGATACTGTTGAAAAATGCGAGCAGCATTTGCTTGCCACAATGAAACTTGGCTGGTTGCTAGGATAAGTGATTAAATGAGTTAACACCATGAAACCACTTTGGTAATGAGTAGGTTTCTAAATGGCATACACATCATAGAAATTGACAATGGGTGTGACAGCATTTAGGTATTAATAATACTTTATGACCAAAATAATTATTCTAAACAACAAAAGTTTAAAATGTTGTGTGTATAGGTGGAAAACATATCAAGGCCAAACGGTGTGTACTCTAAGATTCCCGTTTAGTATTATCACATGAGGCATAGATAACATGAAAGAGTCTTTTAGAGTCTCCTCAAGGATATATTATTGATTCCAAGACAGACAAAGATCTTTTGAAGTCAGCCAGCTTACTATTAGCTATTTATAAAAGGATCTCATACCTGATCGTATGACGAAATATTAGTAAATTTCACTTCAAATTTCTTGAAAATTCGCCTTTGAGCCTTCTTGCTGGCTCAGTTTGCCCAGCATACCCCTTAGAATTCCCACAAAAGTTAGACAAAAATTTAAAATAAATTCTTCAGAAATCTATAAAATGAATTTATTAACCATCTTGCTGGTTCAGTTTCTTAATTTTCCTCGCATATTCTTAAGTACACAATTTCTTCAAAGATTTATCAAATTTACCTTTGAACCATCGTGCTGGTGCAGTTGTTTTTTTTTTTTAATTTTCCCAGTTACTCTCAATTACTAATCGACACGCTCTGAAATCTCGGACAATTTCAGAGCAAACTTTTTGCCAGCTCTTCAGCTGCATAGCTCCCCCCCACGATCCGCTCCCCCGCTTCACTTCATCCGAAAACCAAAAATTAAAAATAAAAAAAAAACTTGCTCAAGTGGCCGCGTGTCGTCGTCTGCTTTCGTATCAGCTGAACTGCAATGCGGAGTGCCGGGTCGAGGCCATTATTTTCACGGTTCAACGATGCGCTAATGCAAGGACAACGTTTGCACACTTTCTCCAGCCTGCTTTCTCGCCGCCCTCCCTCTCTCCATCTCTAGCTCTCACTGTTGCTCACACTTTGTGGCACCCACGTGCTGCGCCATAATTAGGCGGACCGTGGCAAATCCAATAATTACCGAGCGTAAAAAAAAAAAAAACTTTCAAGTGCGCCGTGCACACAACCGCAGAGCACATGTCAGGCGGTCGGCGGGCAGGCAGTCGGTGACGGGGGCGTGACAGGATATGAAACATGAAAAACAAATTGAAGAGCCAACATCCGGCTGACGGGCTGCTATTGCAGCAGCTCCTCGATTTGCCACTGCTGCTGCCACTGCTGCTGCTGCTGCTGCTGCTGCTGATGACGTCGCCTGCGTCGTTGTCAATGCAACAATGACGACAATCAAATGACGTTTGCATCAATGAGCAATTGGCAAACGGCACGGGGTCGGGCAGCACGAGGACGAGGGCGATAAAAAAGAGAAAGCACAGGCAGCGGGAAAATGATAGCGTGGATTAAACGATTTTTAATGAAAAGCCTTCAGACGGCCGCATGAATGAATGACAGCGGCTGACACACACACACACACACACACACACGCGCGCACACGAGGACCAGGACGAAGGGCGCAACACACACTTACAGACAGCACAAGGACATGACACACACACACACACAGACGCACAGACGCACGCACGCACATATGGCACGGGGCACAATGAGGAAAACGGAGCCTCAGCTGCAATTGCCAGCAAATGCAGGGCAAAAAATTGCATGATTGAAAATTGCACTTGAGGCCGATCGAGAAGGGAAAATGAAAATGGAACTGGATGTGGCAATGGCAATGGCAATGGATAAGGAGAAGGAGATGGAGCGAGGGCTGACGGCAGCGGACAATCCGTTTGACGGGTTGTAGGAAAAATCGAGTAGCCGAAGGAAAAGAAAACAACGCTTGGAGTTGATATAAAAACGGGTTTCTTAACTGTCCGAAAAATGTTGCTATGATGGAATATTATCGTGAATACCGTGTGTATGTTAGCCCCCAACCCCGTTGACCTTACGCCCCTCGCCTACTTTGAGCTGTGTGCTTTGTCAAGGGTTCCGCTGATTGGTTTGCGTCCGTTGCTGTTCATCTGGTCCATCTACAAAGCGGCCTTTTGTTCTCAAGGTGCGGGCCTCTCGAAATAAAGTGAAAGCTAGCTCCTGGTCAGCAGAAAAGTGCCCGTCGCTACGGACGGGTTTTCCTTTTCCTTTTGCTCTGCACGGGCTGAGGCTTTGAAGTGGCCCTGGCTGCCCTGGCCAACTTAATGAAGTGGACATATCAGCCGGGAGTTGCACGGACTGAAGGTAAGACGCCAGACCTTGCCCGTCAATTGATAAACAGTCGAGGGTAAATGGAACAAAGTTCAGCTCAAGCAGCGAAAGGCGTTTGCTTTGCGATAGAAAGTCAAAAGCAGAAGAGCCCATAAAAAATTGTGGTTAAGAAAATGCTTTAAATGCGAAGTAAAACACAGTAGAGATAAGATTGCCTGGACAATGAAGGGAGGAAAGTGAGAGGGAGGAAAGTAAGAGGGGGTGAAAGTAAGAGGCAGGCAAGTAAGACTACAAAATTCCCTGTACTCCATAGTAAATATAACATTTACATTTACACTGTGGATATATAGCCCAAAATGAATGCCTACTTAGATCTTTATAGATGCTCTTTCTCTTTCCCATTAATATGACATTTGAAAATCTTAAGTTTTAGCTTTTGCAGTCTCCGAAATTAAGCGTTCATTCAGCCACGACTTCATCGACTATATCAAATATATATATGTATGTATAAATATACTTTACCGGATCGTATAAACAATCATTTTTCGTAGGACCAAGTTTAAAGCATATATGCTTGTGTGTGCTGTATGCATTGATTGTAACAACACCCGATCGCAATGCCGGAAGAGAGCTTTTATAAAGAGAGTGGCCAAAGAGAGAGTGGAGAGCCATTACATCTGTTTATTAATCATTGGTTTCAGGCAAATAACTCCTTTGCTCGATACGTCGTCGACGTCGACGCTGTATGCTTTTGATCCCGTTACATACTTGAGCTCCTTTCAGAGCACAAGCATTGCAGATAGAAAGAGCGGGAGAGGTCCAGTGCTGATTCCGTTATGTTAATATGCAGCCGCAAGCGAGTGCGGAGCGTGCTTTGCGCTTGTCTACAGACGAGGGAAGAGTTAGGCAACAGAGCGTAGGCTGCGCTAAATATGGCAATTTAGTTTGTGCGCCTCTGCCTTTTTGATCGAACATGAAGTCCGCGCGTGTGAATAAAATCTCATTTAATAAAGCATTATTTATTTTAAGTGACATTTAAAGTAATTAGTTCGTGTCGTGTGTGTATTTAGAACAACCGTAAATAAGTGCCATACTCTTTGCGTATAGTTAAATAACATAAACAGTTGGTGAAATTTGTGTAGGCAATTTTGTGCTGCGGAGCTTTTTTCACGTAGCCAAAAATGGCGCAAATTTGTGGCCTGAGAGCGGCAGAGAGCAAGAGCGAGAGAGAGGAGGCAAGAGCGTGAGTGTCTCTCATTTAGTTGTGATGTTATTTATGTATGTTTTTATTAGCCAGCGATGTGTGTGTGTGAGTATGTGTTTGTTGTATGCATGCATAGAAGCAAGCTTGAATATTGGAAACAGCAACCCGCGTTGGGTGTAGGGTATCTCTAGTCAAGCACTGCCGAGTAAACAACTTATATATATATATATTATATTAAAGGATTGCTGCCAATGAAATTGCAAATCATTTAGTTAATATAGTTAATTCTAATAGTCTTAGAGCACAGGAATAATTCTTTTAATTATCTGCCTAAGCAAATATCCACCGTAAGCCAAACAAGAGATGCTATCTTATAGATAAATCTAGATAGATAGTCTTGAGAACACATTATACGCACCACAAAAAAACACTTAAAACTAATCGCTCGACCCAAAAAGAAAACAATAATGAAAGAGTAATTCCGTTATCTGTCGATCTACATATGACATATTCACGGACCTCAGCAGACATTAGTGTCATATTTTATGAACTTGAAGGCACATGTTGTGCCAAACAAACACAGCTGATAAGCGGTTCCAAGCCCATTACCATTAGCATTACCATCGCCAGCGAAGCACACGCCATCCTTCAGAGTTTGTGTCCAACTTTCGTTGTCCTTTGGCTGTGCCTATCAGCGATGTCGCGGGGAAAGTGCCACAATTTACCGCAGTGCGTGGCCCGAAATAAATAACCCAAAATGTCGACAGCACATTACACACACACACACACACACAGACACACACGCAGTGAGCGGGCGGAGGGCGGGCGTCTAATTATGCAGCGTTGACAAAAACAAAGAGAGCACATAGGCGCCAGGACATTTGTGAAACGACCCGCCGTGGGGCCTTGAAAACTATTAAGAAAACATATTTTTCTTTTCTCTCGTTTCGTTTTCTTTTTGTTTAGAAAATGGCGCACGCGGCGCATTTAACACTAATCATTGTCATTATTATCGCTGGGCCCGCCTGGCTGTGTGCCAGGACTGGCTTGCCTGGCAGGACCTCGGGCGCTGTACCATTAAAAATTCATGATCTCAAGTGCCGCTTGGCTCTGTTTGTTAGTTTGGGTGCCATATTTCACATTAGCCGACAGTAGCGTCGCCTTCGAGTGGTTTTTCCACAGAACTGGCAGGCGAACGCTCGACATGTGGCTCAGTTCCCGAACCTCGTGCACACAAATTGATCAAAGAATCAATAAAACGCCAATTAACAATCATTTTCACACGCAGCCGCGCCCTGCGCACCCACTGTCCCACTGTACCCACTGTACCCCTTCCGGCCCAATTGTCGACTCATTGTTCAATTTGTCAACTAATGTGAAATGCAGTAAAACAATTATAAACTCCACCAACAGTTTTTCCGTAGGGACAACAGCGTTTTCTGGCCCATGAAATATGAAACTTTGGCATTGTTTTGTCAGCTCCCTAAAGCAGAAAAAAAGAAAAATATAATTAAAATTTAATGCAGCTATTTGAATTCGAGCCGCGTTTCAAGTCCGAGCAACTCGGGTCTATCAATAAGTAACTAGACGGGGACATGAGGCGTATTCAAGTGAACTATTTACACATTTTCCTTCTGGGTTTTTCCTAGGAAAATTGACTCCACGCATGCAATGTCTCCCTTTCCACTCCCCCCTCTCTCTCTCTCTGTTTGTCTCTATGCGTGTTTACAGTCGAGCGCAATTAAACGACATTTGCTAAGGAGAAGCAGACGCTGGGGAAGGAGCTGAGGCTGCAAAGGAAAATGTATCCAAAGAATAATGTTTGATTTCCCCAAAGGGAATAACCACATAGCAACTACTACAAATGATGCATGACGAACTAATGGAGCAGCTGTGTGGTAAAAGAATCTGAGTGCAACATTCCAGCTGGGATCTCTAATATTTAATGATATATCTTGACGTGGTCACTCAAACTAACAAATTCTTTTGGGGTACTAGTTGATATGACAAGTAAAATATTTGGCTAAAAAGGCCTGGAACCAATAGATAATTAAAGAAGATATATGTGCTGAGCAATATGCACTATTGATGTAAAGGAATGTGCTATGAATGCAGAAGAATGTAAATACATTCATCTATTTGTCCCCCTCTCCTAAAACACATATTAAAGATATATAAATGGACAGTATAATTAGTCAACAAATAGACTATCGAAAATGGAAAGGTCTTCTTTATGTTTCTACTACACTTATGCATAGATTTGGGTTTTATGAATTGCAATCAAGCTGAAAGGTTCTATAATCTATATTGGAAGAAACTCGCAAGTTTGAAAAAAGAACTGGTCACAGGGAATTATTGAACTCTTGTGTGTGTGTGTGTCGATAATCTTGTCTGCTTAAAACTGTGGCCCCGTTTCCGTTCAGTATTCAAATTATTTTTGCTTGCCCAGTGCACAAACACAGAGCTGTCAATCATTCTGGCAGCCAGCACTCACAGAGACACCCAATACACACATGACACTTATCTCACCCGCCTCCTACCACTGCCCCCTACAGTTAATGCTCTGGAGCGCCCGGACTGCACATTGACAAGGAGAAGTCAAGAAAATTAAAAGTGCATTGCAATACAAGATACTCGCACCTCAGTCAGTCGCAAAACAAGGAAATGACATAGCTGGAACCAGAGAGCCGGTGCATAGATCGCAGCCATGGGCCAAACACCTGCCTAATGTCAGACGTTGAGGTGAGCGACTGCTTAAATGAAGTGACATAAAATTAAAATTGAAAAATCGAAAATTGAAAACCGAAAACTGAAACTACACAAAGATACGTACTTTCTGGCTGGGGCACATAAGTATTTCCGGTTTGAATAGTCCCACAGAGTTCAGATAAGGCATGCCCCGAACGGTGGCAACTTGAAGAGCTGGCAAACATTTAGCCCTCGCAAAGCCCAAAGACAAACAAATTGCCAAGTGTGATAAAAAAAAAAAGAAGTAAAATAATGCGAAATCCGTAGTAAACGTAAACACAATGCAGCATAATAAGTGTGGCTACATTTTCCACTTAATTTATGGCAAATATGGGGGCCATCGATAGAGAGCAAAAACAAAAAAAATAACAAGAGAGAAGGCATTGAACGTGAATTTTTAATAGACTTTTAATAACCCACACAGAACGTGGGGCCAATTCCTTCGGTGGCTAAACAGAAAGTGTAATGAACCGCAGCCGCACATCGTGCAGACATTTTCCAAATGAAAAGCCATTGAAAGGCGTTGCCATTGGGCAAACAATGGCGGCGGCGGCAAAAAAAAAAAAAAAGTAGCGACAAAGCCAACGTCAGGATATAGCAGCAGCAGCAGCAGCAGCAGCAGGACGCGACGGTGGTAGACAAACAACAATAAAGATAGAAATCAACGCAGACGTGTGCATAAAATATTAATTATCAGCAGTTTACTGGCAACAGCAGCAGCAGCTCGACATATTGGCAAAGCCAACAGCAACAACAACAACAACAACAACAACTGACTTTGGCAGACGCGACACGCAATAGAAACTGGCAAAATGCTTGGCATTGGCATTGGCATTGCCAGCTCCAAGCTAAAGCTGGGGATTGGGGATTGGAGATTGGGGCGCAAGTGCAGCGAGTTTGGTGCTTCAAATTAGTAAGCTTGCCAGTTGGTAAAAGGCTGGCTGGGCAGCAGTTGGCGCCATTGATAACTGACTCAATAACTACGAGGCTATACTCTCTATGCTGCTTTGTTTGGATTTTCCGGCCAGAAAACGGCTGCCGCATGCGGCTAGACAAAAGTGCATTAAGCGCAGATGTGTGCGCCGGAAAAGAGGCGCAGTTAGAGAGACGATCAGACAGTAGGCAAAAAGGGTTTGCCAGCAAAACCAGCTGCTGGCAGGCAACGAATGCAATTACGAGGTACACATAAATGGGATATCATATGCTGTCAACTGCACTAATTGCAGATGGGTTTGTACATTTATCAGATAGCACATTACTGAAATTACAAATTGAATTTCACAAATTATTGAGCACACTTCAAACAAATTTGTGTGCTCAACAGAGCTGTCAAAGGGGTAGCAAGATTTAAGCTACAATTCACAATTGAAACGTAACTCTTTTCTATATAATTATTGTCAATACGACGGCTGGATATGCTTTTAGTAATAGCAATAATTTTAAATAAATCCATATACTTTAAACCTTGATTATTTTAATAACTTAAAGATGACTTTTGTGTTTATCAGTTAACCAAATTAATAAATGGCCCAAGTAGCACACAGTTTACGTTTAATTTTTAACTAGCTTTTCTTTAATGGCACACTTTTAAAGAAGATCATTCATTTAGCCTTGCTTTATTCCCTTGATAATGCGCATTTTCTTCTGCAGGATGCTTCCCAAGATGGTTTTCGGTCTGCCACCGCGCCTGCCGCCCCTCCTCCAGCCAGGTCGCCTGCCTGGACGTCGGGTTATAGTATCCACATCACCATCGTTGTATTCCTCGTAGTCTTCATACTCGGCAATGCATTCGGCGTCATCTATATTAATTTCAGCCGTACAGTCGACACAATCTATATTGTTGGGCTCCTCGGCACAGGTGACTGCCTCGCCCACTGGCAGGTGAGCCATAAGTATTGCCAGAAAGGCACAGCCGAGAATAATCAAACTGCTGCTCATCTTAATTTAATTAAATTCACGTAATTGCAACAATCGAATGATAAACTTTAATCAGTTTGATGAATTTATATAGCACCTCAGGTGCGAGAGATTTGGCAGGTTTACGCAGCTGCTTGCGAACTGTTTTTGCCAAATATTGTTAGTGAGCGATTAGCTAACACATTATAAACAATAGCCATATTGACATTGCATTGTTTGTATTTAAATATTTAAGTAGCTGTTGTCTATTTCCAATTCGTGAAGGTATTGGAAAGTGATTAACACTTTGAGAATCTATCACAATCTATGAAGGTTGCGTGTGGGCGATCAACAAAAAAAAAAGAAGCAATTAACTGGTATCGAGTGAAAATGTGAGCTATACTTGGTTTTTGACTATTGCGACTTGCTCAAATAGATAATTTCCGAATATTTGACTCGCAGCCAATTTAAAGGTCGATTTTTAAGAGAGAACAGCAAATCTTATGTTATGGAAGATATAAGAGCTTAGGGATACAAAAAGAGGATGGGTTTGGTAATATATTGATTTTTCTTTTTTAGTTCGCTTTTTATTTGCAATCTGTCTTGGGACAATACACAAATTGCTTAGAAAATAAAGTAAGATATAATAAAACCTAACAGGATTGTTAGTATATAGTATATATATAATAGTATAGTAGTTAATTGAAGATTGAGAATTTGAATACAATTAAAAATCATAATTAAACAAGAATATTTTTATCCAGGCTAGGCCTTTGAATAAGATTCATATGATATATGCCTCTGTCTGTTCGAAACATCAGGAACTGAAGTATTCTTGTTAATCTGTCTGAGGTTTTCGATTCGCTGCTGAATATATTATTATATATATTTAACAGCTCGTTTCATTTTGCAACCACGATTATACTCCAGTATTGTGTTATCCATCAGATTCATTTGTCTTTTACCTACTTAAGCCTTGTTGTGCGTCTCATAACAAGCTGCTTAATTAATTTTTCTACACTCTGCTGGAGGCGTAACTAAGCACCGGCCACCCACTAGAAGATCCTTCATACAGATCCAAATCATGCGTGAACATTAATTCGATTTGCGCAGATGTGTGCCAATCGACGAAACCGTCAAACTACGTGCAGAGGATACACACGGACAGGACAATGAGACGGGCGTCGCCGGGAGAGTCGCTGGCTTTAATTTCGCATATTGTTGACAACAACATGGAACATAGCAGAGCCAAATGATGTGAGTGCTGGCGGAGATATTCAATGAGGGGTTAGTCCACACACACAAACACACACACACACACGCGCGCGCGCAACAATAACCTGAGCCAAATACTCGTACCTGGCAGCCAGCGTTATCTGTAGTGTGTGTCCCCTGTAGCCAGGAATTGTCCACTTGGGTCTCGCTGTGTCACTAATTGTGCACAATACGAAGGATACCTGTGTATGTGTGTGTGTGTGTGTGTGTTTGTGTGGAGAACTGAGAACTCGTCGTGCTGCTGTTGACTGGTGGTTGCTGTCGCTGTTGTCTGATGGTTTTGCTGGTTCTGCTGGTCCTGCCACTCCTACTCCAGGCCCTCCCCACCCTCCCTCTCCGCATGACCTGATGCGGCTCTGGTTGACCATTAGCTGTGGAGTTTTTTGCCTTTTGATCTGCGTTTCAGTACGTGTGTGTGTGTGTGTGTGTGTGTGTGTGTATGCTTGTTGTGTGTAATGCAATTAATGTGATTTTTGGTTGCAAATTAAACGTATTTATCAGCGTTTATCAATTAATTTTCATTTTCATTTACGGTCGACCAATTCTCTGAGGCTTGACAAATTATCAAACAATGATTAAACATGGCACTTTTAATGCGTTCACATCGACTTTAATTAAATAGAAGTAAGTCCGTGTATATGCGCGCATATATCTGGGTAAACTCATGTGCTTGTATGTGTGTGTGCTTGCAAACGGAAGCTGTCTCCAGGTCAAACATTGATCCATCTCGCAACTGCCAATATCGCCAAAAACCCCAAACCAACAATAAATTTTATTACATGACATTTGTTCCTCGACTATGGGTCTGTCTGTACATTGCAATTTGTGTGACCAATTTTATACCCTGTATTATTGGCATTCATTGGGTATATTACTATTTTACACTTTTTTACACATAAAAGTTGTAGCTATATTTTGATTTTTTTTTTTTATAATTTTGATGAAATCATTTTATATATTCTATTATTGTATTAACATCATTAAACTCTCTGAAATAATTAATTATTGTAAATTCTGCAGTTGAACAAATTACGATCCCCATCAAATGGCCTTTTCTAGGGCATCTCACAGCATAGATTATCAGAAATTCGGCACATAGAACTTGTTTTTGGTAATTTATTTGATTTGGACATGGTTGTGGCCACGCCCACCCACTGACACCGCCCATCGATCATCCCCGCTGGCTATGCTAATAATGTTTTGTAATTTATTTTCAACATGTTGACAGTCGACGCGCATTTTGAGCCGTAAATTTGTTGAATTTGCCATTATTATTGCATTCAGTTGCCGTCGATTCGCATGTTGTTGTTGCATTTATTGTTGTAGCTGCCGTTACACATAATTGATTAAAGGAAATTATATAAAAGGTGCAAACTGCCGCAATTTGATGATGCATTTTGATGGCATTCGGAGGTTTGTCGGATTTCCATTTAAGCCGCGCATCGGAGTGTGAGCAGGATAATGTTCAGTTGTTACTTAGTTTCATGTGCATTTCAATTAAATTCGGTCTCTGGAAATTTGATGAGAATCTATGGATTTAAATATTCAATGTTACTAGAGTTGCTGATATTCCGGTTTGTCTCTGGGAAGGCATATTCCATTTTGGATTAAAGAGATATGTAATAAAATGATGTAGCTTCTCTTATGTTTATATCATGAGGAGTCCTTCGTAGCGATCTATATTATATTCTTCCGAGCAATATGCAAATAATGTGCTTTTTTTATCTTCAATAAAATCTCTCGACTTTAGAATACTTCCGGTGGTCTATGCATAGTTTATACAATTTAATATGAATATATTAATATATATATATACTTTTTAATAAAATTAGTATAATAGTAATAACATTATGTATAAACTAAAAAAGGAAGTTAGCTTTGCTGACCACAAAAACCACTATAAAATGTATTGTTATAGGTTTTTTAAATTCTTTAGACTTCAGCCCACTTAGGTTCTTAAATCTTATATTTCGAGCTATTTATAATGCATATTCTTTTATGATCTATGCATAAGTATTCATAATATGTTTGTTTTCCGATGTAATCGATCCTGCTTCTGCTACAAACATAAACTGACAAATGCTATTTTCCAATTTACAAGCTCTTGATCAAATTTCCAATTCCATTTCTCGCATGATCATGTACATTCCATTAAAATATCATTTAGAGCAACCCAAACACAAGTACCCTCATGCTATCATGTCACATTTTCATCTCTTGCACTCTGCTCGGCTTCCAATTTGAAATCCAATGCAAAACAATAAATCGAAATGAGCTGATTTTCCCGAAAAATAAAAGCGACAATTTAAATGAAATCAAATAAAACAATAGTCGAAAACAAACAACTCGACCAAACTGACCAGAAAAAGAACAGATTGCATTCCACGTGAATGCCAGAGCTGACTGCAAATATTCAATAAATGCAACCGCAGCAACAACAAAAGCGGCAAGAGCAATATTTAAAATATGCCCCCACTCAAACGGCAGCAATGCCACGCCCCCAGGCACTCGCATGCCACACAGAAGCGAGGCGAACAGAAGAAAAATTAAATTAAGTTTATTGACATATTGCTAATTAGACAGAACATGACAGCGTATCAAGATTTATAGCGCCCGATAAGCAACAGCAGCAGCAGCGGCCCCAAACATTTGGACCCGCACTCGGTTCCGACCCCGTCGCCCACCCCAACCCGAAGGCGGATCAATGAACGCATTCATTTTAATTGGAGACATGGAAAATATGCCAAACAAAGAACATGAACAAAAAAATAACATACTCAGCTCTCTCTAGCAAAGGCATAGGAAAGACGACGACGCTCTAATTAAATGCACTTGAGAATGCCACAACAGCATGCAATCGGGTGTACAAGTGTGTGTGTGTGTGTGCGAGTGAGTGTGTGTGCGAGTGAGTGTGTGAGCGATGAGTGTGTGTGTGTGCTATGGTTCACTGGAATTTATGTGCTGCCCCTCAACTGTCTCGTAAATCTCAAAAAAATCAAAAATTCGTCGTCTGCGAAAAACTATGGAAAAGCGCATAAAAATTTTTCAGTTGTCGAACATTTTTGGATTTGTGGGTTTTCTTCACTTGTTTTTTTTTTTTATTGTTTTCCTTGGGCAATATTTACCTTTTAATAATGCTCGGTGTCTAGTCGTCACCCCGCAAGCCCACATATCGAACTATTTTACGTTGCAGTTACGCATGCTGTTGTTGTTGTTGTTGTTGTTGTTGTTGTTGTAACACTGCTGCCACACGATAGCAACAAATTTTTTTAGCTCTTGTTGCACACAAATTGCTGGCGTGTGTCATAAATTTTCGAGCATAGAGAACCGGAAAAAAAAGATGGTAAAATAACTGAATCCTAACTGCCACTGAAAATGAAAATGAATGAAATTTTTAAGTTGGACAAGTCGATAGCTGAATGCTCTACTAGAAAAGAAAACATTAACAAAAATATCTATTGTAAACTCGCAGCAAACTAAAGAGCATATATATAGTTATATAGCGCTTTGTTAATTCATTTAAACAGAATTTTCCTTTAGGCCTCATTTGCATTTGTACCATTATTTATTTGTATCAGGCGAAGCCGGCTTATTTCTTTTAGTAAATCTATAATTTTATTTTAATACTCACAAAAACTTAACAATTGAAAAATCTTTAATTTTTCACAACGCTGGACAGTTTTAGTGCCAGCTCTCAGCCAACTTCATAATACGCTTAAAATTCCACAAAGTGCGTATAGAGCAAAAAAAAGCGCCATACTTCAGCATCCTTAGCTCCTTTCTGGCAGGACGCACCTTTAAAGTGGCCGTTAAAGACCAAAGGTCGGCAATTAAGGGCATCAGAGCAGGTGTCCCACAAGGCAGCGTCCTCGGTCCGATGCTGTACACGCTGTATACGGCGGACCTGCCCACACAAGGACAAAGCAATGAAGACCTCAGCCCTGCGAGACTGCTGGTGGCAACATATGCGGACGACACTGCCTTCCTAGCCTCCCACAAAAATCTGCAAGCTGCTACAAGTGCAGTGCAGGACTGGCTGCTGCAGATCGAAACCTGGACAGCTATGTGGAACATCGCTATAAACTGTGCCAAGTCCGCCTGCGTCACTTTTACGCTGCGCCCATACAGCTGCCAGGGGCTACGGTTCGATGGACGAACCATTGAGCAGACCAACTCTTTCTGCTACTTGGGTGTCCACCTGGATCGAAGGCTCATATGGGGGCCTCACATCGCAGCAACGAGAGCAAAATGCCTGAGAAGACTTCAAAAGCTCGATTGGCTACTAAAGCCTCAAAGCAAGCTGCACATATCCACGAAGACACTGCTTATCAAAACGATGGTAACGCCTATCTGGACATATGCGATCCAAGTTTGGGGCACGGCATCAGCACACCAGCTCCGTCGCATAAGAGTGGTCCAAGCCAAGGCAGCACGCAAGGTTGCTGGCCTGCCATGGTACGTAACAACAGACGCCATCGAACGCGATCTCCGCCTAACAAAGGTCGGAGATCAGCTCAACTTCTTCAGCAGCCGATACTCCGACAAATTGGTGCAGCATCCGAACGCGGCCGCAAGGGCCCTGGCTGAGCCCATCAGTGAGAGGCGCCTCCGAAGGCTACACCCCGACGACCTACCAACGAGGCACATCACTTAAACATCCCTTTCCCATTATTGTTATATATTTTTAAGTCTGTAATTATCATTTAAGTTATTAAATAATAACTATACACTATACCCTTAACTCCGCTTGGTAGAGATCAGAAGGCACTGATCGATTCCAGCGCAAAATAAACCAAAAAAAAAAAAAAAAAAAAAAAAAAAGAGCAAAAAAAAAATAAAAATTTGAAAAAATGCCCCGAAGCGCACACATTGTCACATACTCGTACAAAAAAAGAGCACGACAACCATTGGCCATTGTTTTGACATATTTTTTCACCATGGTAGTAGTACGAATATACGACTATATAGTATTACGGGTATTTTGTTTCCACATTTCATTTACCTGCATATTTGGTTTGCTTTGTTAACTGCCAGCTGACATAAAGCGCTGTAAAATTGTCTGCCATCAACTAAAATATGCATTACGAGTAAAATGGCATGACATCTAGCACAACATCGACATTGGACATGGGGAGCGTTGCTTCTTAATGCATTTTCCGTGTTGCCAGTTCTATGCCTTGACCCCTTCCCGGCTCAACCGACCAAGCCCCTCTACCTAACCTGTCGCACAATTAAAACAAGAAATTACATTGATTTATTTGGCTTTGTTCGGGCTACAGCGTGTTGTAAATTTTCTTAATGCTACATAAATATTTAACTAGATGCATTAATAAATAGTTGCCTATTTATGTATATATTGATGTGTATTGTATTTAAGAAGCTTAGTTGCTATACTTACCATATTTTTCCCAAGCATAATCAGACTCTTTGAATTGATTTATGAACTTAACACTTTGCCAGCCCCATGCACAATGGAAACAGACCACCAATAAATTATTAAAACAGGCTAGGGAATGGGCCAGACATTGACTTGCTGTTCCCTTGTCGTTATTGTTGTTGTTTATAAATCGCTTTTTAGTGTCTTAATTTGTGTGTTGAATTGTTAAAGTCCGTTGATTGAAGTGTTGATAAAATAGCCGCTGGGACAATACAATAGCTAAGCAGAAACGGCAGTTCAATGGGTCAGCCCCTAATCAGCGGAATTTTAGATCACAGTTCGAATATGAAACAATTAATGGATTTATAATTGTTTTCTTATTTAAGATCTTAAAGTTGTTTATTAATATATTCACATTATTTATTTGTCTAATTTAGCTCTAATTAATAAAATAAGTAAAAATATGATATGATAAATATGCTACTTCAAAAGAGATAAACAAAAAAATAATAATTTATAAAATTATTTAAAAACACCTGAGAACTAAATAGTTTCCACCAATTTGTTGCCTGCGATTCAGCATTTCCCAAAATATTTAACTGTAGTACCTCCATGGTGTGTTCGGATGATAACATAAAAACGGAGTACCATTTTCCACAAATTTTCTACCTAAACCTTTGGAATTTTATTTTTAATACCTACTGTCAACACAAAAGGTTACATCTCTTATAAAAATTAAGCTTCTCTTCAGGGAGTCAAGCCGATCAGATAGAGATAAGCATTACCCATCTGTATTGCCCTTTCCGTCGATATGATTAACTTGTTAGGCATGTAAGATATGCTTATCAGCAGCTCACATGAAACTGCATTTCAAGTATTTTGTGAATCTGTGACAGAATCCCAAACAGCATGAAAGGCTGTCAACTGCTGACATCATCTTGTCAAGCAATAACAATGATTGCATGCTTCACATTTGCTGCAGCTCTACGCTCAATCGCCTTCGGTAATCCGTTGAAGATCTCACTCCGTTGATCCGCTTTTGCTGTCCTGCTCAGATCTAAGGGCTTCGATAATACCCATTATTGAAGGCTCAGCTTATAGCTATAATCTGTTTAGATACATCTTGTCGTTTGCATCTACCGAAAAACCGTAGCGTAGCTGATTTAACAGCTAAATGCAAATCATTTGCAATTAACACCCATCCTGCATTCAAGCCAATTAGGACATCGTCAGGCGGTCAGACAGGCAGCCGGGCAGAGCTGGATAAAAGGCGACGCACCTTTTGGCTGTTCATGCCGGGCCAATGTAAACCATGGAAATCCTATAAAGAAACCAACGACGACTGCGACTGCAGCCAATTTCCGTTTGACGTTGCAAAATGTGTCAACTTTGGCAGGATTACAAAAACGCACACACACGCACACAGGACCTGCCCCTTTATTAGTTATCCTTGCTGCCTTGCCTGTCTGTTGGTCTCTCTTTGCCTGCCCAGCTGTCTGGCCTGTGCCTGCCACCTCTCTCGCGCTCCTCGCATATGCGGCGAGCCGGAAATTTTTCAACGCATATGCCAATTTTCCTGTCAAGTTTTGTGTGCAACTTGACGATTCTTTGAGTCGCAACTTTGATTGCCACGCCCCTAACGGTGTGGAATTGCCAATCGATGCATTTGGTGGCAAAGCCCTCAAGCGGTTAATTGCACTTTGATTGTGGGAACTGCCTACAGTTGGTGTTTTAAACATGAATATTTAAGTGACGGATATTTTCTAAACTACGCGTTCGGCTGCATGAGCTGCGCCTAATTGAATTTTAATAACTGCCTATATGGACACAAGGAACCACTCCTTGGGGTTGGCAAGTGTTCGGCATAATTATTGCTTTGTGGCGATTATGAAGAAATCAATGTGACATTTAATAATTAATTTACAAAGGCAAGCGCTAGACTGGTAGTCATTCCGTAGCTAAAGTTAAAATGGCATATCACTCGAAGTCATAAAAATACAACATGCGAAAGATTTTTGAGTTGAAAAAGTTGGAGTTGATTCCTTGAAGATATCTATTCATTATATTCATATTTTGCAATTTTGTTGGTCATTAAAATGTTAAGTACTTTCTTTATGAAACAAAGATATTTCTTTTTGATAATGTACGCAGCGCGCATAAAGCATTTAAAGGTCAACTTAAGTCGATTCAACTGTACAGATTCATAATGAAGAACATTTGAAATCTCGAGGATATTTCAAAAATGTTCTTTAACTCATAAGCTTAGCAAAACGAAAGTCAGTTTCGCTTGAGCAGTATGAGGTTAAAGGGTTGTCATAAAGCTAAAGACCTTTAGCCGGTGCATCATTAGCATTTGCTGTGACACGCATATCGGGCAGCAAGTCAATCCCAGCTGTGCTTTAATTTCCACCACCAGCTGCTCTACTTTTTTTTTCGCTTTCTTTGCCGTAGTTTGCTTGCCGAACAACCCGTAAGGTAGCACACCAGCAAGAAGAACTGCTGCTCTCCTCACCCTGCTAAAAGGAAGACCTTCAGCCCAACCCTCAAATCGCAGCCATGGTAATCATTTATCAAACAACAAGCGTAAAATTCAATATTTTTTCAAGACGTCGCCGTTGAGCTGTTTGTAAAAAATTAATTAAATTATGAAATTTTATACCCTAAAGCAAATATTTAATTTAATAACATTATTATGCAGCTCGGGTGGTAAGTGGGCGTTGCTGGTGTGCTGGGCGTGGACGCACGCACCAGCACGCGGCAAAAGTATGAAGCGGTGGGTGGAAAATATGCAATGCCGAATTATATATTCGATGTATACACGAGTCCCTCAGGTTGCAGCCAGCCCAGGATAATAAACCACGCGCGTGTCCTACAAAATGGGAAGCAGGAAAAATATTTTTTTTTGCGCCAGCCGCTTGGCCGCCTGCCTTGCTAATTGCCAAAAATCATTTTTCAAGCGTGCAGGTCTCCGTTATGATTTTTTTTTCCTTTTATTTTCAAAAATACTTTACATCCAGTTTTCGTAGCTGCGAGCACGTGGCTACGGCTTCTGCTCTCGCTCCGACTGGTTCCGGGCTTCAGTTTGGCCCGTAAATTCGCTTAATCAAAAAATAAACAAACTTAATAAGCAGCGTGCGTGGCTTCGTGCCTCTGTTCCTGCCTCCCTGCCTCGCTGTGGTCGCTTTGATGCAGCGCCACGCCCCCTGTGGCTTGGCGCTTCTCTTGTGGATCCTCTGTTGCATGCGAAGCACCAAAATTTCAACAACAATGGATACAACACAGCGCTAGTTCGTTCGCCCTTTTGACCCAGCTGTACTTTTATTTTGTATGGCTTTCATAAGGTGTCCTCAGATGGAAACTCAGATACGTTTTTATTCACTTTTGCCAAGGGCGCCCCATATTTTTAAAGAACTTTTGGGAAAATATCATAGCTCAAAAAATAAAGAATAATTAATTGTTAGCATTAGTATTTTACTATTATTGTTTTTATATACATATTATTTATATTTGGCATAAAAAAAAGATAGATATCATTTCTTACATTTCATTCTATAATTATATACAATATCATCTGTAGAAATGCTTTACTAGCTTTTGTTTTAATTGCTTTTCTTTTTTTTTTACAATTTAAATTTTATTTCGATATTTCTTTGCCATTTATTACTGAAGCATTTTTGTTTTGTTTTAAAAATGTTTTTATGAGATAAGTTAAGACTCTGTTTCTAAACTATTGAAAATTTTGTAAATATTAAAATGGGTTTATCATAATTTAAGTATTTCACCTCGATGATTTTTGATGTTTTTATTTTATCTTCATATTTTTTGCTAATTACAGAATAATCATCCGCCAGCCACGCGTTGGGTAATTGGTTTTATACACTGATTGACAGCTGTAAATTATAATCTAAACTGAAAACTCTGTTTTGCATATGAAACATAAATCAAAGGGTAAGCTACAATTGTTTAAAAGTTTTGAAATGTAATTCCTATTATATATTAGACATAAACTTTGGACTCTTTTCTGCTGTAAGTTTCGTTCTCTTTACGATTATGTGGCAATTGTGTGCAACATTTTAAAGAGCCGATCCCACGATTTTTTCCCAATAACTCTCGACTATAAATCAAACTAGAGGCCGGCCAGTACCTATCCTTCTGCCCACACACCCATTCAAAAACCAATACTTCACTAATTGCTAGGCTTAATAGGCATTAAAAGCAATGCCCAGCAGCGGGCCCATGTCCAGGGCCGAACAATGCCCAGCTGGGCAGATCTGGTGGAGATGGGGTAGGCGCAGGGGGCGCAGCGCGGCGCACGCACAGGATAATAAGCGCACGCCAGGATGCTTTTGTACAGTGCCTGGGCAAATAAAATTAGAAATTTTACGTTTTCAAAAGCGGCGCTGAATGGGAAACGGTCCTTACTCTGCGCTTTAAATATGAAAGCAAAGCGGATAGTGGTGTCCCCTCGAGGGGAGGGAGTAGACGATGGGTGGGTGGGTTTTTGTGGATTGTGTTGCTATAGCTGTAGCTGTAGCTGTATCTGTAACTGGAGGTTGAAATGTGAGCCACGCCAAATTGCATAAAATGTGTAAAAGTTGCAGTTGCAGCTGCTGCCTGTCCCGTTTTATGCCTAGTCCCCGAGTCCCAATTCAATTCCCCCGCCGCACACCGCGAACACCCGCTCACGCCGTGCGGCCCAAACAATTCCATGAAATTAGCTAAAAGTTCTTCTGTTGGACCTCGAAAAGAGGAAGCCATTTTTAGGCTCAAGCCGCGAGCGATGAATAAAGCACAAATTGTATAACAGATGTGGGCTGAAGAGCCGAAGGGAGTCGGAATAAGCACAAGAAGCAAAATAGCAAGAATAAACTAGGGAACACGAAGCAAAAAGTAAAAAAGGTGCAAAGGCTGTCAAGATTTCAAGAAGAAGCACGTGAAATGTAAAGCTCACAATTCTATGCCAATTTTAATTGAGTGCAAACGGGAAGCGCAGTGGAAGTTAATAAGCTGAAAAGTGGACTTAACGAAGAAACACAAGAGTGGGGAACACTTGAGACTAGCTGTCGAAAAGTGGACAGTTTAGAACAATTGTTGGCAATTAAAAGGTGTACAAATGGGGGATAAAAAAAAAAAACAACTACCAGATAAAATGTTGACAAGCAAATTTTAAATTGAGCTATAGCTATTTCAAGAACCTCCGATTCAGCTTTTCTCCTTGGCTGGCCGGGAATAATTTTTATATGCATATCTAAGCCAGCATCAATTAATTATTTCGCTTAATTTTGTTTAAGTTTCTTTACTACGACTGAAATTTAACTTAAAATATTACTCAAATTAATTTCATTTACAAAATTTCGTGAAATATTGAGTGGGGCAGAGAAAAGTGCCTCGCACATAATTGAAAATCATTTGCAGAACGTGAAAGCAGCCTGGAAATCTCTTAAAGCACCTCGGGTCACGCGATTTAAAAATGTCGCCGCGCGCGAAATTGAAATTGAAATGCAAATCTCAAATGCGAGCACAGTTTTTATTTTTGTTTTTGTGCTCTTCTGCCCGTGGCAGCGGATGAAGCGCCTCCGTCCCCTGGTAGCTGGCACAGAGCTCCTAGTCCTAGTCGAAATGCCAGTCACGTCTGGCGATTTGTAATCGAAACGAATCTTATGGTCATGACAGAAGTTTTGAAGTTTGCATAGCAGAGAATCGCCTTAGCAATGAGGAACTGGAGCTGACAGTGAGATGCAACAGTGTTGAAAGATTTAAGTGCGGAATTGCCGGGGCCCTCGGTAAGTCGAGTGGAAATTGAAGCCGGGCACAAGATAATGAAAAAGGCAATTGCTAGCTTAGTTCGTGTACAAAAGAATTGCAAGTTTTCTGGATTATATACAGAAACAAATATAATATTCATTATATGAGAATAAAGGCTTAGATAGTGTTATTGCAAGGATTAAAGGATTTATTTAAATTATCCTTTTTTCAAAATATTTATCCCTGCTTGAAAAACATAGTATTTAATTCTTTTCAATTGCAATTTGGTTGCAAGCTAATGCAATGATTTCTAATTATGACTTTTTACTAGAATCGTTCCATTCATTTGGAAAGTTCAAGTTTTCAATTAGCTGACAGGCCATTTTCTCCTATTGCCGCCCTCCCTGCCGTCTCTTACCCTTGCCTTTGTTCTATCTGCAGCAATGCGCATTGAATTCTCGTTTCGATAACAATTAAAAGTTTCGCATTTGAGAAATTAATTTAAAACAATTACAGAGCAGAGCACAAAAGGAGATGAAGGGAGTGAGAGACAGAGAGAGAGAGAGAGAGAGAGAGAGAGAGAGAGAGAGAGTGTTTGTTTGCTCGGTCTAGTGAGAGTGAGAGAGAACTGGTCGATTCTGAATTTGCTGTCATTGATGCAACTTGCAACTTGGCAACATAGCAAAAATTGGCAAGCTGTAAAAGTTGCCTGCCCGCCTGCCACTCGGTGGAGCACCCCATTTCTTGTATTTTCTGAGATTCAGAGCTATGCATGCATCCTTTTCCCTTTTGTGTGTCAAGTTTCATGACGCTGACCCAATTTGCTGGCTGACTTTTCATTTTCACTCGCTGCCATAACTCCTCAGATATGGGGGGTCGAGTCCGTTAACTCCGGCGACCATAAAGCGACAACGATGCCATTGATGGCTCTGGTTGCAAGTTGCAAGTCGCCAGTTGCTGGCTGCAAGTACGGGTGCATGGCATTGTCCCTGCTTGGATGCTGATGTGGCACGTTTATGAGCGCACACTGAAAAATCAGCGTTTTCTCTCGTTGCCAAATCAAATCAATTATCGCCAAAATCAATTACGCCAATGACAGAGACAGAGAGGGACAGAGCAAAAGAGAGCAAGAGAGCAAGAGAGAGAGAGAGAGAGAGAGTGTGCCACAATGGTTTTCTGACAGCTTTTCTTCGAGTCTTTCTGCCAATTTCATTGCACACTCTTTGGGGGGCAGGTGTAAATTCCCCAAGGCTTCGCATTGTTGTTCTTGTTGTTGCAGCTGTTGTTGTTGTTCTGGTTGTTGCATGCATTCATTTGGCACTGCCGCCCGGCGGCGCCAGCTACACGAGAAACGCATCCATCACGTGACTTGTTATGCCTGACATTTGATTTTTGCATGCGGTGCCCCCAAGATGGAGTTGGAGTTGAAGCTGGTGCACCAATGGAAATAACTGAACTGGAAAAGCGGCAACAGGAGGCACCTCTGCATGGCGGGCGGTGCATGACTTAAGCTGCAAATCACCCAAACGAGCGTGTCCAAAATGTCCACATGGCTCCTGCACGGATTGCCAGTTGTTGTTGTCGTTGTTGTTGTTGCTGTGGATGATTTGCAACAAAGCAACAACTGCTGCCTGGCTATTGAGTATCAAAGAAACAGCAACTTGTCCAACTGCTAGCACTGGCATTGGCTTTTGGGGTGCTTGAAGCTACGTGGAGCTCTGGCAGCTGGAACTCTGCTGTGGCCCGCTGTGTATTTGAGCTTGGGCGTGGGTGAAACCAAGCTGTTTTCTTGTTACATTTCGATACCTGGGCACTGTTTTTGCGGCTTTTGGTGCTCGCTTTGTGGCAAACCGTGGACAACATGCAAAAGTTGTTCGTCAGCCATCGGGTATTTATGCGCCAGTTGGCTAAAAGCTTGCTACAGATTTTATTATCCATCCCTGCCAACTGGCTGGGAATAGCAGATCTCGGATCAAAATTGTTAAATATTTATCAAATTAACTATTGTCGGGAAAATATTAATTTGTGTGCTTAACACTTTTAACGGACTCCTAACAACAATAGCTATGCCAATATACATTTTTATACAAAATTTTAAGTAAATCAATTAAAATTCAAATTAAAGTCAAACAATGCAATTATGCAATCAAAAGACTGTCTTAAAATTAAAATATTTATGTGCTGTATAGTATAATAAATTGATGAATATTCGAGTACAATAATAATTAAACCTTATAAATATTATGAGCACATTTTAAACCTTTCGAACCTTCATAAAAAATCGAATTATTTAAGCGCCCCACTAACTTTTACAACTTGAGTATATACAAACACGATTTTGAGCGCCCCGTAGCATCAACAACCGATGCCGGAGGGGCAGCGATATGCTTAAAATGTTAGCGACCAAGCCCTATATAATCATATATCAACAGCAGGCACAAATCTAGGCAGATGCCATCGTAAAAAACTCGTAGCACAAACAAAAGATCAATGGAACTGACTGTGAATGCCGTTGTTGTGTGGACCGATACGAAAAGTTTTGTTGCTGCTGCGCCTTAATTAAAAACCAAAACAGAATTTGTTAGGGCCATGCCATAAAAATGAGAATCTCTTGAAAGAGCAGAGCAAAGAGTTGTAGCTACTTGGAACTGTTTTATGGCCCAGTGCATGCTGCATGTGTATGTCCGAGCTCTTTGGGGTTTTTAACCAAATTTATTGGCTCATTAGGCATTTTAGTTGTGGGCATGTTAACTTGGCATTTTAATGGCGTTGAGGCCAATTCACCAGGCTCTCTACCACTCTGCAAACAACCCCGCCAACGCCCAAACCCAAAAAACTCGGTGCTCTGTTTGCTGAAATTGCACTTTCACTTTGGCTTCGAGTTCTTAAACAATGCACAAAAAATTTAAGTACAAAACTAAAAACTTTCGACTTCTACAACTTGCCAAACAAATGAAGTAAATTTTGCATTTTCGCGTCTGCTTAAAACTCCTTCTTCTACTAGTAGCCCTCTCTAGGGTATTTTAAGTTTCTCTTGAAACTTGTAACTGCACATCATTTTTTGAGCTTTTAATTTTAATTATTTTAAAGATATTCACATCTTGAAATCACATTTAAAAATAAGTTAATCATAGTATAAATAAAAGAATGAAAATATTTACGAGCTAAGAAACATTATATATATCAACTTTTAACTGCTTTTAATTGAACCGCATTTTTGTTGCAATTCCAATTTTGAAATTCGAGAGTATCTGCAGTTTGTTATGAGCTGGCTAAAATGTTGTTTTCTATTTATTTCACTCTTGTTTTTTGGATGCTTGGTTCATTAAAAGTTGCTCCTGTGCCGTTTTCAATTAAGCTACAGTGCCTGAGGCTAGTCAATGCATTGATTTCATTTCGGCTGGCCTAATTGCAAATTAGCTCACTGGAAAGTGCAGTCTTGGCCCTCCCACTTTCGCCTACAACACACCCCCCACGTTCCTGCTCGACTGCAGGTCATCAACTTTTCTCTGAATATTTTGACAGCCGGCGGAAATCGCTTGGCAAGCAATTAGAAACTGTCAAAAATAATCGATAGAAAACAACAACAACAACAAAAAAAACGAGCAAAGTGCTTAACCCCAGGAATGCAACTTACAAATTTCTATGTCAATTTGGCTGCCATCAATGTCAAGCGGATTTTCGGGTAAATCGACAGTTCGGCGGAGCTGAAAGAGTTGCTTGGCCCAGCTCATTTGAATGTAACAAGAGTTCTAGTTACATGGGTCGCGGTGGCAGTGGGGTAGGGGAGCTGCAGTGCACCCATGTCACTTGACAGCTTAGCGCATAATTAAATAACAGTTCAAGCAGCAACAAGAATAACAACAATGACACACACACACACACACACACACTTACCTTTTCATTGTTGTTGTTGTTGTCATTTTGACATTTGTCGCTTTTGATTTAAATTTAAATGCCACATCGTGGCAACTGGCAAATGCAACCGAAATAAGTTTTAAATCGATTTCATTCAGTTGCTGCTGTCAGGCAAAAAGTATCGACTTACAAACAAGCCGAGGGCACAGTTTTCAAATGTTAAAGCTGTGGACTTGTCTCTCCGAATGGGACAAGGGCGTGAGATTAGATTGCGAGACGAGGCAGGTACGAAGCAGGCGACTTTTAAAAGTCACTTCCCATTACAATTCAATAAATATTCAACTATTATACGAATAATTGTTTAATATATGCCAATTTTCATTTTAGTTTTTGGTGTGTACCGTTTTAATTTATTTTAATGTTGAGTTTTTGAGTTGTAAAATATAAAATTCATTTAATCAATGAATTTTACATGCAACATTTTCTACTTAAAAAAATTGAACACGCAATTGACCCACATGGAAATTTGGGCTTTTTATTGTAAAATGTATTTGTGTATATTTATTAAGAAAAATATATTTTCAATCGATATAGTACATATTTAGTAGAGCATTGCCAAAAAAAATGTATGGCATAAATATTTATTATGTAAACTTAATTTTTTTTATTAAAATTTCAGGCAATTCTTGAATGCCATTCAACAAGCTCTTGTTTGGATTAACTCTGTATTTATTCTGTTTTTATACATTGATAATTTCCATAAATTGAAAAATTTGCAAAAGGTGAATGGGATGTCCTGTTATTCCCAATGTTCTTAGTAATATTACAAAATAATTGTCGTAATTTCTTCAGAGTCCTCAGCAGTCTAAGATATCTGTAGAGCTGAAAGTGGTCAATTATTACAAAAAAAAAACGTAATCCTTTACATTTCAAGAACTCATGTACACTCCATTACTTTACGTTTATCAATAATTACTTCTGAGACCTTTTGTGTGATTGCGGCCTTGACTCCTTGCTAGCGACAAATGATATAACATTCTCTATGTGCCTTGACTTTGGATTCACATTGAAAGCATCTGCGTTGGCAGCGTCATAAGCAGGACAAAGCAATGGACCATTAAATAATTACTAATGGGGCCCACATCAAAATTGATGATAACCGACACTTGACAAGACCGAGCCAGGATCTTTGCTAGGCTCCTTGGCGGCTGTCCATCAAAATGCCGCCAAAATGTCATAATCTGCGACATATGCCACGTACTCGAAGCGAAAATAAAAAAACAAAAAGAAAAAACAGAACAGCAAATACACATATAAAGATAAAAAGCCAGCGCAAATGCCTAGACCACAAATAACAAGTGAAAACGGAAGCTGACATTTGACGGGCAGCACAGCGCAGTAAATAGGCTCGGTCGTAAGGAATAAGAAAGGACAATGGCTTGAAAAATGACAGCCGTCGGGATGCACGGCTGCCTGTTGCCACTGGCCTTTCTTGGCCTGCTGCTGATGACGGCGCCCCGAGGCAGCAGCTCGTCCTTAACCGAAAGTCAATTACATAATTACTTCAAAGCAATTTCTCAAGAAAAACAGCGCTAGGCTACCTGAGACCGCTCCTTGTCCTTTTTTTCACTTTTTCCTTTTCGTTTCTCTTAGTGACTTTTGGCCGGTTTCCCCTACCCAAATCCTCTTGCGGCCTGACCGTGTCATGTGTGTGGGCCCCTATCGGAGGCAACCGACTACCGAGTCAGTGGCCGCACCTTAACCGCAATTCTTTCCCGGCTAATGATGCCTAATGTGACCTTTTGGAAGATGGGTTTTCTCAATGGGAAAATTTATGCGACCCAAAGCATTGAAAATTTGTCGGCTCAAATTATGGACCAGGTTGGGTTTTCTTTTCCCAATGGCCATTTTATAGTTTCCACGGCGCCTTTGTAGCTGCCTCTAACATTGCACAAGACCACCAGAACACAGGTGCCGTTTGTATACAATTTTTTTTTTGTTTATTATAAAATCTACAGCGGGTACATGCACATTGCCATTAAGCTTGTCACGTGAGAAAGAATTGGGCATTAATTTGTTTGGCCTCGGCAACAGATATCACCTTTATATATATATATATTTATGTCTGTTATATACACTACTAAAGGATTACGATAGGATAAGTAAGGCTGGAGTATTTCAAACTTCTCTATAGTTTCATGGTTGCATTTCCATTCAAAGTTAGTGAATTTCTACTTCGGCTTTAAGTCCATTTGGTATCCGTTTTTTATACGTTTTTATGGTCCGGTTTTTATGTTCATTTTGTTTGGCCACAAAACTTTCAACTTTTAGCGCCACAAGTTGTCACCATTTGGTTTTTGGAAAAGTCATAAAATCATTTAAATAAACAAACCGTGGCGTATCGCAGAGTTGGGGCTGTTGCCGGGTTTAAGCACCGGGTTTTTCGCGACCCTTTCGCGTTGTTGGGTCACTTTTGTATTTATTTACGGCTTTTGCATTACTGACAGCGCCCAGCTGGGCATGTCTACGCCCACATTGGCTCCAGCTGCAACTACGTGCAGCAACATATAAAATTTGCATTAAAATTACTTTGATTACAAATTGGTTGTCGCATTCAACCGACAATGCGCGCGACAAAAAACGCCTTTCGTAAATCCCGCGCGTTTTTCAGTCACAACTATTTTTTTTTTTTTTGTTTCATTTTTATTTTCAGTAGCGAAACGTTTTGTTATAGCTGTTGCTGAATATCGATGGGCAGCATATTAAAAAACGGAAGCTATTTATGCGTAAAGTATTGTATTTTTAAGGATTATTGATTTTATTTGGCCAACACTTTTTGCCCCTCAGATTTGTGCACTTTTTATTATGATTTCGGTCTCTCTGCGGCCAACTATTGTGGAGAGGCGTTTTTAAATCGCTCTAAGAGGAAAGCCAGCTTAAACAACCATTCAGCAAAGTGTTGGCAAAATAACATAAACAAATATTACAGTAATGTTTAATTATACGACTCTTGTTCAAACAAAACTTAGCGAAGTGAACTTAAACAGAAAAACCTTAATACAAATAAATTCATTTATTTTTTATTATGTGTTAATCGTGCATTCATACGAATGTTTAACCAAATCAGGTTACATACTTATTGTCCTTTTCAAAATTTATTTAATATTTATTTTTGTAAACTTGACAGACTCGAGGGGCCAAGTACCTGTTCGACAAAGTAGCAATTTTTTCAATTTAATGCCTCGAAACTTGGTTTTGGCAACCCCTTGATTATTGTTATATTGGTAAAAATAGCCTTCCTAAACCTCTAATAATAATAATTTGATGTCTTCAACATTTGGTGTGTGTTCACCTAGAATGAACATTCTCTGCAATAAGCGTAGGCGCATGATGGTAAAAAATGTATTCGGCTAATAAATTGTTACTGGCTGTGATCTGGCAATGACCACAACCAATAAAATGAATTCGGCCGTTGCCCAAACCTGGAATTCATGAAATTTCCATTGCATAATTCATTTGGCCAACAAATTGATTGGAATGTTTATGCGCTTTCGCAGCAATTCAATTTACGCAGCAACAAATTTGAATTACCTACAATCGCTGCGCCTGCCCCGCCACCGCCCCGCCCAACCGGGCGGTACCCACAAAGCAAAACAAATGAAATGCAATACCAGAGGATTGGCGAATAGTAGAAGGAGAGAACGTTGCCAAACAATGCAAAAATTGGGAAATCCAGAGTTGGCCGCTGCAGCTGGGGCACGCGTCGCCCATGTCTCTTTGCCATAATTCACCACAGAACACATGAAAGTAATTTAAAATTGTGAAATTCAGAGCCATAGCCATAGCCACGTGGAAACGTGGAAAATACATTTTTGACAGACAAACCGCAGCAAACGATTTTCCCACGCAACCTTCCTGGGCAATATATATAATCGAAATTGAATTTGGGCAAAGTGCGCGAAAAAGTTTCGAGCCGGGAAACCGAAAATGCAGTTTCCCATCGTTAAAATGCTGAACCGAAAGTAATTGCAATTGCATGAGACACGTGCGGGGTGCAAATTGCCAGAGAAAGAAGCAAAAGTAGGCTGTCGGGGAGGCTGCAGTCGGGGTTGAGAATACTCCTGTCCGTGTCCTGATTGAGACATATCAGTTGCCACTGCCACTTGAGGTTGAGGTTGTAGGGTAGGTTACGCATATCACACGCATCATGAACAACTACAGCCTGGGACAGAGCCAGGGAATGGGAACGGTGCGTGGTATGTGGTACGGGGATCGTCGTATCCCCTGCGGCTTTATGAATTATGCGCCGACTACTGCGTAAAATGTTTTCATTTGACAATGCCCATGACGCGGCAAGTTTTTGTATTATATACATTTATTTTTTTTGCTATTCCACTCGACAGAGATTCCTGTTTTTTTAGTATTGTTGGATATGTTAAGCACTTGAAAAGGTTTTCAATGGAAATGCGTTCTTCTTTTTAATGTTTGTCAAAGGAACTCGGGATCGTGAACATTTCTGAGCATTGTGTTGTTCCACATTTAATTAAACAAACTGCCAACAGCGACACATTAATGGGAACAGTTTTTGGGTAAACAGGCGGGAATGGTAAAAACTAGTTTTTTTTCGGTGGTTAGAAACAGGATTGCAAAACAAATAAGTTGAATGAAATTCATATGCATGAGGTGGTCCTAAAGCGGCGCATTATGCAATTAAGTAAATTAAAGATAGATAAATATTTAGAAAACATATGCATGAGAAACGAATGTTAAATGTGGATAAATGCAGGATCGATCAATATCAGAGAGTGAACACTCGAGTGAAGAGGGAAGTTGCTTTTTTTCTCTACTTAATCTAGCCTAATGAATATACATTGAAAAATTTGTAAACGGTTTTGAGAGAGTTTTCTATTTTTGTGAAAAGATTCACAGTTCAAAGAAAAAGAATTAAGAATTACACAGTTTTTCCTTATGCAAGCATTTTATTATGCATATGAAAGGGATCAATGTTTAAATAGATTATCTTATTATAAAATGTATTATATGCGTTTAGGGTATTTATTATATTCGACTTATTCTTTCTATAAGCTCTTCTTTCAATTAATTGGTTTCGTTCATTTTTCTCAGGCAAATAACATTCCATCATATGAAATTGTTTGCGGGGTTTCATCCAACAAAGCTGAAAATGTTCTTTTTCTATACTTTTTCCACTTTTGTTAGCCACTTGCTGCTAGCCATGAAAATGCCCAACTAAGTGTAAATCGTATTTTCATTTATAAATATTTTAAAAGTATTTCGTTGGTAAATGGAACAACAAGTGCACATGGTATTTTCATATTTTATATTTTTAAACATATTTTTGCATGTTTGCACTCGATTTTGTTGATAAAACTCTAATGAAATTTTTGCTTTCTCACCTGGCAGTTAATAAAAATGTAATTGGACGAGTGGCCAATGTGAATGCCAAACGCAGAGGAGTCCAATAAACAATTCCAGCCTTAATTACAAAATAATTCACGCGTTTTACAATAGTATTGTCTGCAAATGTTATTGGTGGATCCTAACCCTGCATACTCAAAGTCTTGGCTCTCGTATCTCGCCTCATTGGCAGCGCTCTGCTCCACAATTGGCATTTTCATGCAGAAAAGTGCAAACACATCTACATGCAACAATTGCACAGATTTCTGGGATGCTTTTCAATGTTCTTGTTTGCTGTTTTTTTTTTTTTTTATTTCAGTACAAAAAGAACCCGAAACCGTCTACGTTCCATCGACCACGTTGGGCTGGGCGCACGGCTTGAGTGTGGTTAGGAGGGGCGTTTGGAATTGAGGGTTTTCAGCATGCCTTTTCCGTTTGCTATTTCAATTGAAATTTGCTTATTGCAAAATGTTATTTTGTTTTCAGTGCGCACGTTGGATAGTTTGAAGAATTTCTAGTTTTTTGCAAATTATACTGTTGAAGTGTATGGGAAATATAAACCCAGACAACAACATTGCGACGTGCAAAAGTATTTTGTGAATTTGTGTAATAAAGTTGCCAAGTATTTTAGCAGCAAGCCCCTTCCCTTCAGTAATAAAAGATGCAGTCAAAAACGAGTTTTGGCTTCCACTACTTAGCCAGAAAATATGAAAGTATTTAAAGGCTATTAATATATATCATATGACTTACTCTTATTTGATACATACTTTTTTCTGGGCTGAATGGTTGTCTATTCTAAATATAATATTCCCCCAACATATGAACATTATAAAATTGTAGTATGGTATGTTGAAATATACGTTCACAATCAGCCAAGTGCTTTATTTGGTCAGATAATTAGTAGTGTTATCTATAGAACATTATCTAGAGTCTTTAAAACGAACTAACAGCTTTATCAGTGCTTAGTTTTTGTAGACAGGCAAACATATTTTAATTTGAAAAGCCTAGCACCAGATGCAATAATATATAAAAAAAATAAAATAAGAATTTTATGTTTGGGTGTCTTCAGCTTAAGATTTTTTTATTTTTTTAGTTTTCTGCGCTTTACCGAACAGTTTTCTATATAACTTAGTCAAAATTACTTTACTTACATAAATAAATACGAATAAGATAGTAATTAACAGCGCATAAACATCCAAATTATTGGCTGATATGTAATTCATGTGTACCAACGGACTCTGCAAATGAGGTGCACCATTATAACGCAGAACATACTCAGTCCAATAGAGCACACTCTCATGGGCAGAGATTGGTCGATCGCGATAAAGGGAGGAAAAGGTCTGTACTTTCTGTGCGTACTGAGGGTTATTCAAGACCTGCACAATAGTCTCATGGAAAGGCTGCTCTTCCAGTGTTGCTAAACTCAAGCTGAGTCCAAACCCATCTTTGACCATCTTTTCAGCATTGTCAGGCTGATCGCCAAACACAGGCAGCGCCAGCATGGGCTTTCCATGATACTGGGCCTCTGTGATGCCGCCTTTACCTGCGTGAGTTATAAAGAGCTTAATCTTGGGATGAGCCAGAATGTCATCTTGTGGCAGCCACTTAGAATAGAGTATATTATCTGATTTGCCAGGTGTCTTATAGAGATTTTCCCATTTCCAAATGACTCTCTGCTTGAGTTTGGACAGAACATTGAACATGTTCTGGACTGTGTCGGGTTTCAAGTGAGCACCCTTTACATTGGAGCCAAGGCAAAGGAGGATGGCGCCATCTTTGGCGTCGCTCAGGAAATCGGCAATTGTTTTTGGCAATTCATCTGGTTTATCTTTAATTTGAATGCCGCCCACCTCTACTATTCCCGGCACATTGGGTCTGATGGGACCCTCGCTGGGGGCATGCGAACTAAAGAATGTAAGCGAAACGTTCTTAGCCAGATCTTCATAGGGGGGCATGTTTGGATCATCGCCAAACACTTTTCTAGAAATATATGATTATTTAAAATATTTGTCGTTCGTGAGGTTGGAAATCTTGCTTACTTATAATCTTTGGCATCATTGTTTTCCAAAATCCACATGAAAATACCCATAGCGCAGGTTGTTATATAGTTTTTTAATCGCTGTGAGAATGTCATTGGCTGACCTTTTACACTGATTCCAGGCAGTGCCGGCACATGTGAATCCAACTGAGGATTGCCCAGCATTTTATTAAACAATTGATTTGGTGGCATAGTGGCTGCTAATATCACTGGCACCTTCAGCTTATGGGCAATGCCAAGCTGATAGTTGTTCAAGAAGTAGCCAATCATAACCAAATCGAACTTGTTGTCCTTGTTTTCATATAAGTTCTTCACTCGCTGGTCCATCATGGCATCTCTCATCTTCTCAAACATTAACTTCATTTGGCCCATAACCCGGAACATAGAAATGACCATGTTGCTGTTATCGCTGGCTACCATTTTGCCTATGGTTGCGCTCATCATACGTTGATCCTCATCGGAGAGGGGCACCTGCACCACATTTATAGCTTTGTGTGTAATGGGCGGCTTCAGTATTGTAACCACAGTCACATTGTGCCCGTTCTCCGCCAGCACCTTGACCATGGACATTTGTACAATCAAATGCGATGGACTCAGACTCGTAAAAACGCCCAATATATTGGCGCTTTGGCTGCCGCTGATAAAAACAGCGGCAACAATTGCGAGTAGCAGAATGCGATTAGTAGCACTGGCCATGTTGCCGGAACGATCGTTGAGCAAACACTGTTTGGCAACGCGGCCAACGAAGCTCTTTAAATTGGCATCGATAAGGCGAACTTATCGCGAACCTGCCTGACAGCACCATCAAACGTAACAGCATTATCTTGTGGTGAAATTATGAGCTACAATAGCTTTTGCAGTGAGTGTGGTCATGATCCAGTGCATACCCTAAGCCAATAGAAGGCTATTAATAGATCTATATAAAAAAGAGTCTGTTTGCTCAACCTGTTTGGCTAACCTTGGCGTAAAACATAAGGAATTTAATCTAAGCAATATATATATATAAATATATATATGTATATAAATATTCAAAGCTCATTTGCATCACTATCAAAACGCTGTGTTTTACAGAAAGCGCTTGCAAACATATATCAGCTACAGATAATAAGCGAAACGTAGACTCTGTTAATCAGTTACGCATACTTATCGAACAGACTGTCGTTTTAAAATAGTTATTGCCGCCAAAAAGTAGCTGGCATTATCAGCTTGACACATTCTATTGCAGTCAATTTTGAAAATCATTGTTAACTCAACAGTATTCAATATTTAAATGTTCATTGTGACCATCAACAATAGTTCACATTAGCTGTGATAATATAAGGCATAGCCCTTAGTTTTTTAAAAGTTAGTATACGGGGAAAATTCAAGCCGCCAACATGTCTCCCCAGATATTGTTCTTGACATTTCTCGGTATTCTTCTAATCAATGGTTCTCAGAGTGCAAATATTCTCGCGGTATTCAGTTGCCCCGTTCCCTCGCATTTAATTGTGGAAATTTCAATGGCCAAGGTGCTGGCCGAGAATGGACACAATGTGACAGTAATCACAACTCTGAAGCCCCACGTTACACACGAGAACATAAACCTGATATACATACCACTCACCAAAGAGGAGCAGAAGACACAGGACTCTGGTCTATCCAGCATGGTTGAAAGAGACAATTCCAACATGATGACGGCTGTCTTTCGCATGCGGAAGGAATTGTCGTTTATATTTAATAAAAATCGCGAACTAATGAAAGATCCACGTATCCAAGATCTCTACGAGAACAAGGATAACAAATTCGACCTGGTTATGCTCGGCTACTTCTTTAATAGCTTTCAGTTAGGCATAGCTCAGAAACTCAAAGTGCCTGTTGTAATAGCGACCTCAATGTTCCAATCGGAAATATTCGACATCATGTTAGGCAATATCCACGCACAAGCCTATGTTCCAACAGTGTCTGTTTCCGTCGAAAAAGGGCGACCAATGAATTTTGCACAAAGATTGGCCAATTTAATTACACTTGGTGTGTTTAAAACTTATATGTATCTTACCGAAACTGATAATGTAGAGGCTTACAAGTAAGTGTGTTCAACAAAATTTTTAAAGGAAGTGTTTAAGAAATCAAATTTTTTTTAGCGAGCTCTATGGAAGCGATCCGGCCATGCCAAAATATGAGGATCTGAATAAAAATGTATCGCTTATATTCTTCAATTCTCATGCCCTAAGTGAAGGTCCCATTAGACCCAATTTTCCAGGTGCCATAGAAGTAGGAGGAATACAAATCAAGGAAAACCCTGATCCTTTGCCCAAAGAAATTGACAATTTTTTACAGAATGCTACAGATGGTGCAATCCTTCTAAGCCTGGGCTCCAATGTAAGGGGAGCCTTTTTAAAGGCCGACATAGTCCAAAACATGTTCAATGTTTTATCCAAACTAAAACAGAGAGTTATTTGGAAATGGGAAAATCTCGATAAGATTCCTGGCAAATCAGATAATATACTATACTCAAAATGGTTGCCGCAGGATGATATTCTAGCACATCCCAAGATCAGGCTATTTATAAATCATGCTGGAAGAGGCGGCATCACAGAGTCTCAGTTTCATGGCAAGCCCATGCTCTCACTGCCTGTGTTTGGAGATCAGCCTGCCAATGCTGATAAAATGGTCCAAGATGGGTTTGGTCTAAGTATGAGCTTATTAACACTGGAGGAACAGCCTTTTCATGACAAAATTATAGAAGTGCTCGAGAATCCCGAGTACACGCAAAAAGTAAAAGCTTTTTCGAAGCTATTCCGCGATCGCCCATTGACTGCACGTCAGAGCGTGCTCTATTGGACCGAGTATGTTCTGAGACATCATGGAGCAGCTCATTTGCAAAGTCCCCTGGTTCACATGGGCTTCATAGCAGCCAATAACTTGGATGTTTATGCGTTGTTATTGAGTTTCATAATTGTTATTTTATTAATAAGCAAAGTAGTTGTAAAAAGTCTTTACAGAAAACTAAAAGGCAATACAAAAAAAGAAAACAATTTTGGGAAGGCCAAGAAGTTAAAGACTAAATAAATCAATAAATAACTAATACCATATTTTGAATCTTATATTTTCGTTCTACATTCGTCATTTGCCATCGATGTAAACACTTAAGAGAGCAATCGCAAGATTGGATTATTGGTTAATAGCTTATCGGTTCGAATGAACACATATCAGCTATAAAACACTTTTGGTTATCATAATCGGGTTGAATTGAAAGTATATGTCTTGGTTAGCAAGCAATTGAAGCATATGGCTTCTCTAAATATATTGACATTTCGCACTTAACTGAGATATAAATCGTTAATAAAACAAATAACATGAGTAAGATATTATAATTAATTGTGTACTCGTTGAGGATATTATAATGTTTTAATTAAATGTGGAACGCAAAGAATGAAATATCCGCGAGCCCATAATAACATCTTGTTTATTACCAAAAGTCACGTCGCATGTGTGCATGTGTCTTTATTTATGTCGGTCCCTTCGTATATCTATTTCTATGCAGTCTTGTCTCAGAGTTATAGATAAAGATACTATGCTTATGTGCAAACATAGATTGGCATCTTTCTATCTTATGTAATAGATGCCTGGACCAAGAGCTGGCTTTAATTAGTTTCACTGTGCTCCATACAAATGAGCGAAATCCTACCAATTTCGGAACACCTTATTAAACAAGCCTTTTAAGATGAATCAGTCGTCATCAAATTTATGGACATTATGGGAATGTCAAGAATCATTCATATTTATCAAGTTGTCTGCCAGCTGCCATTATAAAAGGCGTTTCTCTTTCTGTTTAGAGATTAGTTTATGCCGAAAATTCAAGCCGCGAACATGTCTCCTAAGACTTTATTCACGTTGTTCCTCGCTGCCTTTCTTATCAATGTTTCGCAGAGTGCAAATATTCTCGCAGTATTCAGCTGTGCAGCTCCCTCGCATTTAATTGTGGAAATTTCAATGGCTAAGGTGCTGGCCGAGAATGGACACAATGTGACGGTGATCACAACTCTGCAGCCGCATGTTTCTCACAAAAACATAAACCTGATTTACATACCACTTAGCAAGGAGGAGCAGCAATCACGGGATTCTCTCCTGGCCGGCATGGTTGAGAGAGACAATTCCAACATGCTTGTAACTGTGTTTCGCATGCGAAAAGAATCGTTGTTTTTATTTAACAAAAACCGTAATGTGATGAAAGATCCCCGTGTCCAGGATCTCTACAAGAACAAGGATAACAAGTTTGATCTAGTTATGCTCGGTTACTACCTTAACAGCTTTCAAATAGGCATAGCTCAGAAACTCAAAGTGCCTGTAGTAATAGCGACTTCGTTATTCCAATCAAGCATATTCAATATCTTTTTGGGTGATATAGGCAAACAAGCCTATGTTCCATCCATGTTTATTTCCGTCGAAAAGGGTCGAACGATGACTTTTGCACAAAGATTAATCAATTACCTTTCACTCAGCGCCCTTAAGATGAATATGTATCTTACGGAAAAAGATAATGCAGAAGCTTACAAGTAAGTCGATCTTAACGAAAGTTTGCTTAAGGAAATTCTTAAAGGCTTAAAATTGTTGCAGCGAGCTCTACGGAAGCGATCCGGCCATGCCAAAATATGAGGATCTAAACAAAAATGTATCGCTTATATTCTTTAATTCTCATGCCCTTAGTGAGGGTCCCATTAGCCCCAGTTTTCCGGTGGCCATAGATGTAGGGGGAATACAAATCAAGGAAAAGCCCGATCCTTTGCCCAGCGAAATTGGAGATTTTATAGAAAATGCTACACATGGTGTTATCCTTCTAAGCCTGGGCACACATGTAAAGGGAACCTTTTTGAAGAACGATACAGTCAACAGGATGTTCAATGTACTGTCCAAACTAGAACAGAGAGTCATTTGGAAATGGGAAAATCTAGATAAAATTCCTGGCAAATCAGAAAATATACTATACTCAAAATGGTTGCCACAGGATGATATTCTCGCACATCCCAAGATCAGGCTATTTATAAATCATGCTGGAAGAGGGGGCATCACAGAGTCTCAGTTTCATGGAAAGCCCATGCTCTCGCTTCCCGTGTTTGGAGATCAGCCTGCCAATGCTAATAAAATGGTCAAAGATGGGTTTGGTCTAAGCATGAGCTTATTAACACTGGAGGAGCAGCCTTTTCATGACAAAATTAAAGAAGTTCTCGAGAATCCCAAATATACGCAAAAAGTAAAAGCTTTTTCGAAGCTATTCCGCGATCGCCCTTTGACTGCGCGTCAGAGCGTGCTCTATTGGACCGAGTATGTTCTGAGACATCATGGAGCACCTCATTTGCAAAGCCCCTTAGTTCACATGGGCTTCATAGCAGCCAATAACTTGGATGTTTATGCGTTGTTATTAAGTTTATTAATTGTTTTTTTATTTATAAGTAAAGAAGTTGTAAAGAGACTATATAGGAAACTTAGTGTCTTGGCCGCCAGAAAAGAATTTGTCGAAAAGCCCAAAAAATTAAAAACTAAATAAATTAACTAGAATTGTAATATTTTTTTCTTTCATTTAAATAATTACTAAATAAGTGAACAATTTGACTATCGTTAATATAGTTGATTGGCTAGGTAAATGAACGCCTATCAGTTATGTTTGTATGTACATGTCTCAAGGTTATCAGAATTGAGTTGATTTGAAAGTATATCTCTTTGTTTGCAAGCAAGTTTCTATTGACATTGATAATTTAATCTGAGTGTTTTGTTAATTTTGCAGAGAGCAATTAATTTTAATCTTCATTTGAAATGCCTAATTTTTGTGTCACCATTTCATATATCCCTCAAAGATATGGGTCATGTTTAACAAAAGCTAAATAATAAATATATTCAATACACTTAAATAAGGGATTAGCATATTTAAATATGCTTCTTTCTGATAGTTTACATGCGGATTTATGTCATATTAAATTAACTTTTTCATAGATTTGTTTCGTTTAGTTGTAGTTTAAGTTCCTACAAAATGTATGACTTACACTCTACAACATATTTATTTACACTGGGTACATTTACGGACTACCGCAGATTACCGCCTAATACATACTGATAAAGCGTGTTTAGATTTGAATTTGGACTTATCTCATGGACTGTTGCCTCCGTTACATTACAAAAACTTACAAAGGCCTGAAGATGAGGGTGTACCAGTATGTCATACAAAATTATCAGTGGTCCAATATGAAATGTAGCCAGTAGTCATGACTGATCAGACTTAGCTTAACACTCAAACCGACAACATGTCGCCTCAGAATCTGTTCTTTTCGTCTCTCGGAGTTCTTTTTATGAGCTGTGCTCGCGGTGCAAATATTCTCGCAGTTTTTAGCTGCGCTTTTCCCTCGCATTTAATTGTGGAAATTTCAATGGCCAAGGTGCTGGCCGAGAATGGACACAATGTGACGGTGATCACAACTCTAAAACCCCACGTTACACACGAGAACATAAACCTGATATACATACCACTCACCAAAGAGGAGCAGCTATCACAGGATGCCAGCATAGCCAGCATGGTTGAAAGAGACAATTCCAACATGGTTTCGGCTTTATTTCGCATGCGGGATCAAGTGTCGTTTGCATTCAAGAAAAACCGAAACGTAATGAAAGATCGACGTGTTATCGATCTCTACGAGAACAAGGATAATAAGTTCGATCTGGTTATGATCGGTTACTTTCTGAACGATTTCCAGATAGGCATAGCTCAGAAGCTGAAAGTGCCTGTTGTAATAGCAACCTCAATGTTTCAATGGGAGGTGTTTGAGAGCATGCTGGGAAGTGTCCAAGCCAAACCAGCGTCCCTTTTTTCGGAACGATTGGACAATCTCATTATTAGCAATGCACTTCGATTGTTCACGTATGTCATTGAAGTCGATAACGCGAAAGTCTACAAGTAAGTGGGACATCCAATTTTGGAATATGATATGCTTAAACGCGTCCATTTTCGCAGGGAACTCTATGGCAACGATCCTAGCATGCCGGCTTATGCAGACCTTAACAAAAATGTGTCGCTTGTATTCTTTAATTCTTACTCCGTTAGCGAGGGTCCTATCAGATCCAGCGTTCCAGCAGTCATAGAGGTGGGAGGCATTCAAATAAAGGATAAGCCAGATCCTTTGCCCTTAAAAATTGTAAATTTTCTAAGTGATGCTAAAGACGGCGCCATCCTCTTGTGCCTGGGCTCCAATGTAAGGGGTGCTCACCTACTACCCGGCACCGTCAACAAAATGTTCAATGTGCTGTCCAAATTAAAGCAAAAAGTTATTTGGAAGTGGGAAGATCTAAATAAGATTCCTGGAAAATCAGAAAATATACTATACTCGGAATGGGTACCGCAGGATGATATACTCGCACATCCCAAGATCAGACTATTCATAAATCATGCTGGAAGAGGGGGCATCACAGAGTCTCAGTTTCATGGAAAGCCCATGCTCTCGCTTCCCGTGTTTGGAGATCAGCCTGCCAATGCTGATAAAATGGTCAAAGATGGGTTTGGTCTAAGCATGAGCTTATTAACACTGGAGGAGCAGCCTTTTCATGACAAAATTAAAGAAGTGCTCGAGAATCCCAAATATACTCAGAAAGTACAAGCTTTTTCGAGGCTATTCCGCGATCGCCCATCGACTGCGCGTCAGAGCGTGCTCTATTGGACCGAGTATGTTCTGAGACATCATGGAGCAGCTCATTTGCAAAGTCCCCTGGTTCACTTGAGCTTTATAGCAGCCAATAATTTGGATGCTTATTTTTGACATGTATTTCGATTTTTATTTTATACAGTTGCCAATTTATCGTAAAGTTAGTATACAGGAAACTTACAGGCAATGCACACATCAAAAAGGTGAAAATATTAAAGAATATATAAAAATCTTTTAAGAATATAAGTGTTGTAATTTTATAACTTTGCCTTGAGTTAAAAGTTAATATTGCCTTATATTATGATTGTATTCAATATAATAATATTTTAAATGTCAATCAAGGTTATCCCATTCGATTCGAACTACTTTCAACAATTGTGGCGTTTTGAAAGACAGTGCTATACTCCAAGAAAAGCAGAAAATGTTTTCCAGATATCATTTTCTTTATCCTGATTTGAGCTCATAATATTCTTGGGCAGTGCATTAGTTGGCTATTGTATAAAAGGAATTCGGCATATAGATCTGATAAACAGCTATGGCTGTGAAGAACCCAGTGTATACTGCTATTTGTATTCGCTGCCGGGTAAAGAGATTTATCCAAATGAATCGCTGGCACTGCCAATTTTTATTTCATTTGCGTGTTCCATTAATTCATTCGATTATCGCTACCAACCCTTGCCCCGGCCAGCGGAACTAATGGTCATCCTCTGCGTGTCCAGCACATCGATTGTACTGGACTCTGAATGGCGGGAGGGGCAGGGGGCTGGGCGGCACTGCTGCAAATTCTTAATTAACATACACACACACACACACACAAGCGCACACGAACACACATGCAAATAAATATTTATCGGCTTTCGTTAGCGTGTAACTCACATGGACACGACCCGGCTCTGTCTCGGTCTCGGCCTCCGCTTGACGCTGGTCAACCAGCCGGTCAGCGAGGACGCGTCAACGCATCGTTCTCAGCGCTGCCAAACCCGCATTAAACATTTCCGCTTCCGTTTTTGTCTTTTTCATTTTCCTCTGCTCGTTTGTGAGCAAGCGTTTACACTTTAATACCCCTTCACATCTACAATTCGGACTATAAAGAATGTTCATGAAGGTTGTTTTACCCGTAATCTAAGTCAATACATGAGCAGCTGCAGAATGGACGCGACTATCAGCTGGCAGATCATAAGGTGACCTTCCCGTGAGCTATTTAGTGTAGAAAATAGAGCGAAAATCTATTTAAAAGTCAAAGTGTTCAGCAAACTGACTAGATAGTCACTGGAAATTAAGCTCAAAAGCATTAATACACGACTTGAATGAACAACCTGCCTACATTTTACGAGATACATTTTAAAAATGTATATTACTATTTTTGCCATTTATTAGTTAAAACTATGTAAAGGCTATTTAATTTTCCTGCTGGCGCAATCCTACTTATTGTACTCATATCACACCATACTCTTCGTTGGCCTTTTTTGCTGCTGCTGTTGTTGCCGTCAGTGTTAATGTGGTTGTTGATGTTGGTCGTTGGTTGTAGGCTGGTTGCTTGGATTGCACTGTTGCAATGTTAAGCGATTTAATGAAATATTCCGCTGCATACGGCACGGCTGACTGCCCTGCTGTCTGAACATCTTAACATTGAGAGCTGCGTTGCGAGCTGCGATTGTAATGAGTTTTACACTAGACAACAACAGCTCAACATCAGCTCCACCCAAAACAAATGTCAAATATTTGATTAGCCCCATTAGAAGCAGCTCCCAAACCAGCTCTGACCCACATCCAGGCCCCATAAGGGTGGTTCCCGCTCGTCGAACAGCGCAGTGAGGAAAAACTTCATTATAATTTCGCTCATTAACTCGTTTCGTGTGCTTTCTACATTTTTACTCATTTTCCTCGACTAACCGAAGGAAAAAAACACTTTTCATAATTAAGCGTTGTAATTTTTGTTTGTTTCGGGTTACTTTTTTTTCTGATGAGAGGGTGCTTTCGCGGTAAAGGCTTTATATTTCTCCCCGGCTCTCGATTACATTATGTTTTTTTTCTTAATACACTATCTGTGAAGATAAAAAGGGTATATTTTAGATAGCTGTACAATCCGTATAAGGCCAGGTAATTTCCAAAACAAAAAAAAAAAAACAAAAATTTAACTGCACTTTGTTCACACAAAATAGCTTTGTGTACCCATTTTCAGCACTGAGTACAGGGTATGTGATAGTCCTTTCCAATCATTTTCCTTGATTAAGTTCCCTTTTGGCTTTGGCAGGCACTGCGCAAAGTTTTGCTTGATGGACATATGATTGCTTTGGAGTGTACGAAGGCGAGCTTGTCTATTCATATTTCAATATTTCATTAACTGGAACTCATTCATATTTACTGATGTGTGGGCGGATTGTAGGTTAGTGGAGAGTGGGCGTGTTTGGCCATTAGGGCAAAGTGTGGGCCCCAATGGGGCCGATTGCCGATGATGGTGAAAATTCGTTCGCACAACACATTCGATTGGCACTGTTGTTCACGGAAATTGGCGAGAAACTTGCCAGCTGGCTGACAGCTTCAACTTGACTTGAGGAATTTTCAATTAGTGGCTGGAAAATGTCAACTGGTTTCCTGGGGAATTTTCATAATTATGCAGATGACTTGTCAAACTGTGTTTAATCCACATTCATTTTGCAGTAAATTTAATTGAAACTGCCCTCCCCCAAAAACCCGACCAGAATCTCATGTCAAGCTGCCATAGAACTTTGGTATAGCTCGCAAATACTGTCATTAAACGGACAAAAACTACACACAAGCCCCAGACCAAAATGTCTATAATTTCTGTACATGGCAGTCGACAACAACAAACAGCAACTGGCAGCAGCAATAACCAACAACAGCAACTGCTCTCTGAGCATTAGTTATTACTGCGAACTATAATTTAAAATAAATGCCAAAGTAGCCGTTGCTCTAAACCGCAGCTCAGCAGCACTGCCAGAGTGGGTTGGGTTGTGGCAAGCGGCAGCATTGGCTGGCATTGGTCTCGGCGGATGCAGGGGGAAAATGGTTGCTATTAAGCCCATCCAACAGCCAAGAGTAGCTGTTGCTCTCACTGCTGCTGCTGTTGCTGTTGCTGCTGTTGGCTTTATAATAAATTTATAAATGAAAATATGAAAAATGGTCGCTGCGTGTTTTTGCCAAACTAAGCAAAATGTTTGCAGCTTAAAGAAAACAAACAAAAATCCGTGTCGGAGCTGCGGGTAAACTCGGGACTGGGGCACGGCTTGGTTTTCGGTCATCAGTGCTCTGCGGTTGAGCTACGTAGCTTTTAAGTTTTTGGCTTAAACTCTTAAATGTTTAAAAATAGGAATATTTTTTTTTTTCGATAAAGTGAAGTATTTTTTAAATGTTTGGCTTTCTTGGCGAATAAAAGAAACAACAGGTAGAATATCCGCAACTTATGCTTCACAAACTATAAGCTATTCAATATTTGAATTTTTTGCCTTTATTTGATTTTGCCAAACCTTAACTTATTAAATTACAGATGTTAAAATCACTCATTTTTATATTTCTATTAATCAGTAAATGTATCTCAGGTTTGTCTTGTTAAAATCTTAAAATATGGATTATTAAAACACTTTTAATGTTTGCCTTCATTTTGGATCTGTTTTGATTTGTGGGTTCAAAATGCATATTTCATTATCAATTGTAAAATTTTCATTTTGCATTCCATGCACAAGCCAAGGATTTGTCTGCAGTTTTATTTCAATTTCAATGTCCAAAACGCAGCACAAAGCTTGTCCAGTTGGGAGAATGCGCTCGACCTCGTCCCTAAGCAAAATGCACACACAATTCTGGAATGTGTATTATATTTATTTCTGCATTTCCAGTAAAAACTGAATATAAATAAAAATATAACAAATATAAATAAGCAAATGACAAAACTAGTGACACATTTTAAGCATTTGACTTGCGAAGGCATGGTAAAAAGCTAAATAAACTTTCGCTCGGGGACAGTTCGCAGGACATGTGCATGTGTCAGGGAGCAAACGAGAAAAGTGCAAATGGCCGGCAGCATCCTGGCTGAGACACGGGGTCAATGTGTAATGGGGAAGTGGGGCGGGAAGTTCTTGTCCCAGGACAAGCGCAATTTTGATTAGTTTTCATGCGTTGTGCGTTTGGTTTCGGCAAGTTCTTGAAACTGACAAAGAAAATTAAATCAAATGTAACTTTAGGCGTTGTTGTTGCTCTTTTCCTTGTTTTTTACTTGTTGTCCTTGGCCAATTGCTGAACTGTTCGCTCACATTTGCTCACATTGGTGTTCATGTTGCGTGTCAGCGCCCGCTGGGCTCCTCTATGGAAATTAAAGTTGCAACTGCCAACTTGCAGCTGGCGTCGCTGCCGGATATAAAATACGAAAGCGCAAAAAACTTTCACCATTTTCTTGGCAAACTTTCAGTTGCATTTCGAAAAATGTCCTGCCAAGTACGTAGTTGTATAGTCGACGTGCCACATATATAACTCAAGAGTAGCCCAACACCTGCCGCCCATGGCAACGCCCTCTAGCGGACGGCACAGCAGCTGTGCTCCAGTTCGCTCCATTCTGGCATTGTCGTAAGCTGAGCGTGAAAAAGAAACATTTGCATATCCTGTGACCCACTTATAATCATTTTTCATGGACGTGTAGTATAGTGTAGAGGTAAGTGCCAGGCGAATGGCCAACAGCATCTACAGCAACAGCACCAGCAACAGCAGCATCAGCAGAAACAACAGCGACATTTAGCGTTCTATATTGGAGCTGGGCCAGGCAAAATGAGGTTATGTTTGCCCAACGAGCATCATTTGCATAAATTGTGCAGTTGGGGGCGGGCGGAGCAGAGCAGGCGAGCGGTGCTTGGCTCGCTTGTCCACGAAACATAAATACGAATCCAAGATATTCTTATAGACAGAAGCCAAATTATGGAAAAATTCTATTTCGGTGCTCATTAGCGCAGACCCAAAGTGTCAGCGTAATTAATAATCCAAAAACGCAAAGAAGCAGAAATAAATTTCAAATACAACCAAAAAAAAACACACAATCAGACTCAGATAGTTGAGAGTGACTGACATTAAGATACTATATAAATGAATGCGAATACCCTAACATACTCACAATTCTAAGCAACTCCTGTATATTCTAACTTAATTACCGACGTCGGCTGATCGTGCACACACTTGTCTTTAAATGCGGGGTACAAATAACATTATATTTGCCAAGTTCTTTTAAAGAGTTTGTCATTCTTGGGATTATAGAAAGACCTGCATAGCCTTTAATGCCTCAGTTATGGATACAGGGTATTAAAAAAATATGCTAACACAGTGCTAAGTATTTTTATCATTTCCACACATGACATGAAAAGCGTGTGGACGAGCGAAGCAGCGAGAGGTGGAAAATTTATTTGCCTGTAATTAATCAGTGCAGCTGAGATACTTCTACTTATATACATATAAGGCGCGAGTGAAATGTGGAGTGGGCAAGAAGCGCACTTGTGTCTTTGTTTTTGTTGCTGTTGTTGTTGCTGAGCCTGTCAAGTGGCTGCCTTGTAAATGGTGGGACAACTTTTGTGCCCCTCTTTGCAGCTTTGATTAGACCTGCGGCTTGTGGCGTTTAATTTTCCAGCATTTAATTGACAACACGTCGCATGGAGCAAACACAGAATTCCTATACTGAAGATCTCTGCGGTTGCGTATTAATTGTTTTGGGGTGTGCACAAATAGTTGTAAAATTAATCAACATATGCAACTATGTCCAAAAACCAATTCACAGTAATATTTTGTTTGCTTATTTGACAGAATTGGGTCAAATGCTTTGCCCTGGCTGGCCAATGCAAATAATCAGCTTAGATCAAATCTATTTTGACCAACAAAACATTGCCATATGTTATACAACTGTTTGCTGTTTATTCCCTGCACACGCATCTATGCACATTTTTCATTAAAAATGCGAATGGGAATCTCGCCAAGCGTCAAAATGTATTTAAATATTCAAATAAACTGGAAGCTTAGCCACAAAACGCAAATACATATAAGCATTGAGTGGCTTCTGGTTAGTAAATTAATCAAAACTCCGACACGAATTTAAATCCCAAAAAAACAAGTATTACGATAGTAAAATATAAAACTATATATATCTATATTATTATTCATTCATTCATTAAATTATTAAATAATGTTTGTATTTTTATTACAGTGGTAAACTCGGCTGTTTATGCTGTTTAAACAATGTGATCTAGTGGTCTTCTGTGTCGGAACTATTTTCATGTGAGTACCGATTTATTTTACTCAAGTCTCAACTTTTGCAAAGAAATAGAAATGAGATGTAAGAAGTTTCGTTAGATCAGTCAAACTACTGGCCGCGGCTTAGAACGTTGCAAGATAAAAAGAAATAAACGAGCGAAAGGAAACAAATGATATTCATATGAGCAGAAGGAGTGGACTTTTATGGGCTAATATTATCATGACAAAAAGACAGTTCTTCATCTGATTTATGAAAATTACTAAGAAACTCATTCACCATAAATTCGTATAACTATTGAGATATAGGCTGGTGTTAAAAATTTGCTTTCATTTGGCTAGAAAAATTATATTCATTGAGTAGAATGGTACTCGACCTTGGAATCTCTTTGTTCAGTGGCCAAATATTATTGGCAAAACCATTTTTCAACAAAACTTTTAAGCTTGTTTTCTCCAAATTTTTGTTCACCCAAATCCAAAAATTGAATTTAACATAACCTTGGCCATCACAAAAGTTGACAAGAGAGAATGGGAAATGGATATATGTAAATGGCATTAAGTTGATCAAGAATTGGCCGGGCATACTGTCAGTTTATTTATCTCACATATAAACACACCCACAGAGATAATTTTACACACATATACAAGGACTGACATCGCATATATCAATCGCTTGTAAGTTTTGGGCTGACTCCCCGCGAACGTGACATGAATTGCACTTAAGTGATTTTAATAGTTCACGTGCGCCTCTTGACAAAACGCCGACCGCTGACCATGGCTGAGGGGCTGGGCACGGAGTGCGGGGGTTGCGCTTCTGCCTGCGGCTGGGTCGCGCTTCCGTTTCCTACTACTCTTGGCGGAGTTCAATAAGACAATAGAGCACCAGTAGGCCACAATTTCCGCGCTGGCTAAGCAAATTTGCTCTGTGTTAAGAGCTGAGTTGTTGGTTGAGTTTGAGGAGCGGGCATTGTTTTGTTTATGCCATGCACGGAATGTGCGTGCCTCAAAACTGTCAGTTTCGACTCCCTTTCTCTCTCTCTCGCTCTCTCTCTCTCTCTACTCCCAGTCTGTCTGTATATCTATATTCTACCTGAATTCTATGAGGCTTTCGCTTTCTGGCCGCAATGCGTGTAATGGACACGCGCCACCTGACTTAATATCAATTTCGAGTGCCGACTGCTGCTCAGTTTTCGCCTCAGTTTGCTTTGGTTTTTTGTCTCTCGGAAAGTTTTTAAGTCAAATGAATTTTTTATGGCACCAACAACGGCCCGGGCCAGGTTGCAATCGTGGCCAAGTTCCTTGGTTGCCTTTACGTGTTTGGAGTTTTAAAATTGTCGGCCCAACTCCTCGTCGTCGTCTTCATCGTGTGGGTCATTTGAAATAAATGGTTTTAAAATACTTTCAAGTGTGGCACATGCCAGGCCACAATTTGCAAATTGAGTTGATTGTGGGCGCTCGGCAGAAGGAGTGGCAATATTGACTTCTGGGGCCACCAGCTGAATTACAGTCTGGACAGCTAATAAAGGTGCTAATGGGATTATAGGGCACTTAGATTGTTTGCGAAAAAGGTAAAGTGCATTCAACTGACCAGACGCAATGCGAATTTTAATGCCTTTACTCAGAATTCGTTTCAAATTATAATATTAAATCAGCACTAGAGCCAAGAAGAATTTAGATAAGTAATAAGAAAGTAACTTTTACTAGTAAAGAAATATAGTAACAATAAAAGCTTAATGTAATAATAAACAAATTTCGTTTTACTTTTTTTATTGCTGCTTAAAATTGCTGAGTCTTTCATACAAAACTCTATAGAACTCTGAGACAATAAATAGAAACTATGAAGTCAGTCATAGCAAAAAGTTTTTTAAATGAGTAAAGTCGAACATTTGAAATACATATTTGAAAATCTCATCTCAGCACGGAAACCCGTAATGTTATCCCTGATGGATAGTAATAATTCATAACTATAAAGCATAAGTTAAATAAGATTATGGATTTTTCGCATCTATTTATTTCCTGTGTCCAAATTTGGCACATAGTCAATGGGGCATACTTGTTGAGACAGGTTGACAATCAAATGCATTAGAATTTTCCTAAATTGTGAAAAACGATCATTTTGACTAAGGCCACAAGTTCCCATGAGAAAGAAATCTTGCCCTTCACTCACTCGTTTGGCTGTTCGTGACTGTGGTTCGGTTTGGTTGTCTCTGGCCTTAGCTGTTGCCGTCGACTAGCAATATGCCAATCACAGTGAGTTTTGGTCTTCTCAGGCTGGGCAAAAGAAAAGTCATTAGGTCATTAGGCAATAAATAATTAAAAGCCATTGTTGGCAGGCCAGGCACGAATGTGCCACACCTCCATTTCCCGCGGGTAGCGGCACAGCGGGCTGGCCAAAAATCTCTATGTATGTGTGTGTGTGTGTGAGTGTGTGTGTGTGGCAAACTGTCGGTTGTGCGAGGAAAATGCGCTAATCATGCGCTTAACATGGCGCACCACAACTGAATTTATCACTCACACAAATTTCAATTACTCGGCTTAAACTGAGAGAGAAACAGCGTCGCATTTCCCTTGAGAAGCTGCGTGTGGAAATTCCACATGCGCGCCAAATCCTAAAAAATGATGGCGAATAGTGCGTGCTCGAAAAGCGATCAGTGTGATTAATGAAAGGGGCAACTGGAAACTCCTTAAAAAATGATGAGACCAAAGCAAAGCAAGCGCAGAGAGCTGCCACCGAAAATTAGTATGAGAAATTAACAAGTGGCCGCCATTGGTCATGTCAGCTTAGTTCGAGAAGATTTCCAGGCTTAGCTCCTGGCATTAGGCACACTTTATAAGTAAAAAACATATTCACGGAATAACCAACTGGCCACGCAAGGCAGGGCACGAGCATATATACTGCATATATACAATTTCCGGCTAATGTGTGGAATTAATCCCAGCCAAGGGCGCCGAGGCTGCGCTGGCGACAGCGAAAGTCACTGAGGCGTGCCGGGGCCACAGGGGCACCCTCGAGGGCTCAGTTACAGGATTAGCATGGCGGTAGAAACAACAACAATGCTCATGGTTTTTTGGACAACAAAACGGAAGTGGTTAAGGCGAAGCAGAACAACATCCGAGAATTGGACTAAAGTGACATTCCGATTTTACAAGGTCGTTTTTTTTTTATACACCCTTACAAAGGGTATTATCAAACATATGAAGGAGTCATCACTGAACCAAGAAACCATAAATATATATATTATTGGTCAGTATCAAAAGCTGAATTTCGAATTTCACGTCTGTCTCCGAGTTTGTCTTCTATAAGGTCTTAGAATTTCATGACTATGCTGAAACTATCGACATTAGAAACAATAGTTTTAAAGCTGAATTGCCCATCAGAAGTATATGTGTTGTTATCGGTAAGGGTATTTAGTCGTCGGCCTACTGTGCATAACTTTTTAATTTTTTGCCTTTGTCGCGTTTTCGTGGGGGACGATACACTTGTGAATTGTTTGCCTGGACAACTCCCCTCCATTGTTTGCACTACATTTGTTGTCATTTGTTGTTTTTCTCGTCGCTGATGCAACTGCATACTTTAGACTCAATAGAGTCTAGGGTTTCATCTCGCCCACTGACTCTTTACCAAAATTTGATTCAATCCATTATTTTTATTTGTTTTCTTTACCCAACCCCCTTGCATTTCCATCAAATCGCATATAAATAAAATTTTCGTTTGCATTCCCTTTCCATGTCCATTTGGAGTTTTCCATTGTTTTGTTTTCCTTTTATTTTATTTTTTTTTTTTTCACGCTCACGAGCCAAACATCCCCGGGTGCACTCACTGGGTAGTCCCAGGTGTATTTGTTTGATATATTGCGCAGTTATTGCACACATCTTTAACAACTCTGAACCCCGAGCGCACAGCCACAGCACCCATCGATCTGGGAATGCATCATGTGCGCGGCGTATGTTCAAAATTTCATGCGTTTCTGTTGCCATCCAGAAATTACAGTAATGCAATTTAATTGAGTGTTCGATTACGAGAAAATTGCATGAGGTGGTCATATGGTGAGGACATATGTGAATAGTTTCCTGCGATAAGCGCATCATTAGCTAAGCGAGGTTTCTAGGTAATCGAAACGCTTGAGAATGCGAAACAAAGAGAAGAAATATTTTCAGTTTCGGAAAGGTAAAGAAATATATTGTGGGAGAAGAGCGAAACAGAGTGTTAGATGATATAGACATATATATAGCTATAGGTATAGATATAGATAAATATATAGATAAAGATTCAGATAGATAATTGGTATATTGACGATTTCAACTTGGCAAGAGCTAAAAATATTATTCATTTCCATTCCTTCTTCGCGATAAGGGCTCTACCATAATAATCATTAGCAGTCATCGATTTCAATTTCCAGCGGCAGTCGCCAATTCCCATTATAAATACCCTCGACTCCCAACTGACCACGTCCACTGCAGGAGTTCCAAACATATGTCGCCTCTATTGTGGGCAAATAAACTCATATTACTGATATGTGTATATATGTATGTACTGTATATAAAACAAGCGAAAGAGAGCCAAATAAACGTTTTATATATATAAAATTATTGGCAAATATTAAACACCTAAATGGCACGCTGGAACGGCAACCCCTAAGCTGTCGAGAGCTGTGCGACACTTGCCGCAAATCAAACCGAGTTGCAAAATGACAGATCGAGGGACTGTTGTGCCGTTGACTGTGGCAACACAATTAAGTTTCCACATGAACAGCATTTAATGTGCAACTGATTTTCAACATCTGTTTTCATTTTTGGAGTTCCTTGTGCCGAGACCCAGCAGCACGCAGAAGGCAATGAAAAGGAAATGATGCAGACGACCCGTCTAAATTTGGACTCGAAAAAGTGTCAGAAAACATAATTTTGATAGTCTTTGAATCCAGAGGAGCACGTGATTGTGCCGCCGCACTTGGCTGCTCGGCGTCTTAACAGCAGCGTTAATTAGCCGCAGCCACTTGATGTCTGGCCGTACAGCTGGCTTGGCTAGGCCAGTCTAGGCTAGGGGGGACTGAGGCCCATAAAAATTCCCAACTTTAAATTGGCTACGTAACAAGCAGCGGCAAGGGTTAGCCTACCTATGCACCGTTTATGAGGCACGTTTCCAGCTGTCATTCGCTGGAAAAGAGAAATCTTTAACAAGAACAAGAACAAGAACAACAACCTCCGGCTGGTCAGGGCTAATCCTTGATGCATGTCTGACACTTTCTGGTGGCGGCGACAGCGAAGTTGACGTCGACGTCGACGCTGACGTCGGAGACAAGTCGCCAAAACACTTTGGCTGCTCATTAAAATTCATCCACGCAGATTATTAACATTTGCATCTAATTTGCATTCGTAAGATACATGGCCGACAATTATGTGGATGCCGCACATATTGAATGCGGAGCAGAGAGCGTGTGACCGAGAGAAGGGGGGTGGACTGCGTAAAAGGGTGTGCTCAGGGGCAGGAGACAGGCGTCGGCACGGCTCCTATGTAGAACTTATTTATGCATGCGTTTCTACAAGCAAAATGTCGCTGGCAACACCAACACCAACAGCAACACAAACACACAAACACACAAACACACACACACACTCACATCTATATTAGCAGTTGCATAAATTATGCTAGGTTAGTTGGGGGGCGTGGCATGGCGCGTCGGTTCAACGAGGTTAAGTGTAATTAAATTATCAAATTATTGCCAAGTCTTAGGTTGCAGTTTATAATCTGGCACATCAGCCGTTTACCCTCTCACACGAAGTCCCACGCTTCAACTCGGCTCTAGCGCCGTCTCAGTTTGTTTGTGCCATAAACAGGCATTAGACAAAGTTTCAATTAGTTTGTTGTCGTTAAGTGGACTCTATACGCTTTATAACTTGGCTCCAATCGATGCAAGCCCAAATTTACCTAAATAAATTTTAGGCAGCTTAGTTAACACCAAGCAGTGCGCGTCGACTGAATAGGATCTTAACTTCCTAAACCACTTACAGTTAACCACATGTCTGGCCAATTGTTTTGGTTTAGTTAACCCAGGGTATGCCATTCCTCAAGATACACGCACACAAAAGTAGGCTACAGGTTTAAAAAGCTGCACACTAAGCTATCGAGATAAAGGAGCTTATAGGCTGGAAAGTATAGTTGAAAGATAAATGCACCCTATATAAAATAAAATTTGAAATCGATAAGATACATATGTAAAGAAAAGGTTGTTCATATACCAGTTCAAAATCGTTAAAGCTCGCATTGATTTCTATATTAAGCTTAACTCCCGCACATACAATCTTTGACGCACATTTTCCACTGAGTAGTAACAAATTTCCGAAAAGTGAGAAATACGCATAAAATACATTTTTACAGAGCTTCAGCTAAGATTTCGAACCGATCGATTGACGAACTAATTTTCATAAAATTATGAATTATTAGTAAGTAAAATTAAGGCTTGGCCTGTACCTTGATCAGCAGTCAGGCAGAACCACATTCAGTCCGTTTTATACTTATAGCCCTGTCCATCCGTCTGTCTCTCAACTCGATTGCAAGCTCTTAAGCAACAAATAAACGACTCCTAAAATTGTTAATATGAGAAGTATTAGGTTATTACCCTTTTCTAAGATTACATTTTAACCTATCGCATAATCAAGTCTAATCTCTTGAGTAACTTAAAGTGCTTGCTAATTGGTCCCAACCTAACTGCAGCAAGTACACTGAAAGCCAGCACATGATTTGTGCACATTTATCAGAGATGAGAAGCCAAATAATAGATAAGTGGGCTAAAACTGCAATGGAAATGTTAACACAAAGGATGCAGGACACTGGTTAAGGGAGCGCCGCAGAGCCGTCGACAGTGGGGCTAGGGGCATGGCAGACCAGCAATTAACACACTCGAATCTCGAGTTATGCAAGCAGCACGCAGCACTTTGATAGTTAGATAAACAAATACACAAATACAAACACAGACAGACAAAAGGAAGTCGACAAGGACGTGCGGCCGGAAGCAGCAGTTGATAAGGACACACACACAAACACAGAGAGAGAGAGAGAGAGAGAGAGAGAGAGAGAGAGAGTTTCATAGTCGAAAGAGTGTGGGCGGCGGGAGTGGTGCAGCCCAAGACAAAATGCAATTCAATGCCAATACAAATGCAAGGTAACATGCAAATTGACAGAGAGGACATTCGCCAGGACATCATGCCAAACGCAAATACAAACAAAAGCAAACAAAGAGAGAGAGAGAGAGAGAGAGAGAGAGAGATGATTGGGCTAGGGAGTGAGATAGATGCTGTGGAACAGTCAACACATGAATTGCATTAGTTGCAACGGCAGCCGTCAGCGGGGCGACAATTTGACATTTAACTCGTACTTTGTTTTTAGGCAAAACGCCGGGCAGCAGTTGCGGGGGTTAACTCTTGAGGGGAAGAGCGTTGCGCTATGCAAATACCAGAGAGCCTCTGGCATTGTCTTTGACAATGAGTATGCGACGATGACTGAAACGATAAACTGTCAAATTGCTGCAATTTAACGCTTGATAAGCAACTTGGGGGCAACTCTGCTGGACTTGCCAGAGCAGTTGACAACTCTGAATGCCTGTGACCAGGCTATAGGGTATATAGCTATTGCCCATTGTTCGATCCGGCCTATTGTTGAAGCCTCAATGCAAAAGTCAAAAGGGGTACGTCAGGAATATATGTTTTTAACAGAGGTGCATTGCATGTTCAACGATTCGGGTTGGGTTCGTTTGGGCTCGGTTTGGGCTGGGTTTGGTTAGTTTGCTTGGCGAGGGGTGTGTGTGTGTGTGTGTTGCCTGGGCATTAAAAGATTTCAAACATTTTCATTTTGCAGCCGTCTGACATTTGTAATTATGAGCTGCGAGTCTCTCGGCTGAGCTATTTAAGCGATTTGCTTTATTAAAATCCTTAAGCGGAAAAACAAACAAACATTTGGCGAAAAATAAGCAACAGCCACCACCACCAGCAGCGCGCCTAGCAGCATCAGCAGCAGCAGCAACCACTAAAAAATCTGCACAGGTCGCAACATATTGTTGACTCCATCTGAAGGTTCTTGTCTGCCTGTATGTCTGTCTGCCTGTTCAACTGCCTCTCCGTTCATTTGTAGCAGCGCAAATCTGCTACTCTGTCACATTCGCAGCTTGCCGAAAATTTCATTCATTCATTCATTCATTCCATTACGTTTCGTTTCGTTTCGTTTATCCCTTTTATGGCTTGTTTGGGGATTTTCATTATTACAATGACGTCGTCATCATTCTCAGTACCAGATTCAGATCCAGATCCAGACCCAGCGCTAGTCCCAGGCACAGTCTGGCTTTGTTGTGCCGCTAGCTACTTTCGCCTTGTCCATGTTTATTTATAACTAGCAATTGTAATTAGGATTACTTTTTACTTATTTGCACAGTTGCTGGAGAGGCTCGCGAGGCATATAAAAAACATATTTCTGAATTTTTACGTTGTGGACTTTGTGCTGCAGCATTAAAGTATTTGTCCAGACAGCTTAGTAGGGAGCTGCTGTATCTAGTTAATAGGATATCCATGATGATACCCAGATATGGCACAAGCAGCTGATGCTCTGAGCTCTAGCCGCCGAATGGTTCCCCAGTTGAGCCAAGATTCTCTTTGACTGGAATGAGATATTGTTTTGCGGAATACATGCGTATCAGCGGGCATTATCTTAGATGAACTATGTAATGCCTTTAATCTTCATGTTTGAAACAAATCTATGGATTTTGAAAGAAATCCGTAAACAAAGAATATTCAATTCTTATTTTTTTACTGCCGGAAATCATTTACAAACCCTTCTCTAAACGAACAATTCTTATTTGTTGAAAGAATGGAAAAATTAATAAGAATCATTTTTCTTTTAATAAATATTTCTTTTTGCTCTGAGATATATTGGCATAATTAGTCGAAATATGAAAAAACGTTCTTTTTGATTGTAATTCTAATGAATAAAATATATATATTGTGGACGAACTTTGAGGATCGCGCCCCAAACAGGACAAAATGTACTTCATATCGATTTAACTTTGATGTGTGCTGAATTCTTAAATGGTTTGAAACTCACAGATCTATCCGAGTGTCAATCAAGCATTGTGTAGTTTTTTTTTTAGTGATTAATCAATTAACGATTTACAGATGATTTGCGCCAGAAATCAACCAAAATTGATTTGTCACATAGCCTTTCGCATTTTGCAGCCGCGCACTTGACACGCATTTGTCACAGACAGTTGGCTCTTTTATTTTTGGGCGTGACAGTATAACCCTTGAGTTTGGCCAACATTTTCGCCATATTGCCCATAATTATGATTATTTCACGCGTTTTTATGTCCGACCCACAATTTCAAATAGATGGGAGTGCTTCTGTCGTCGCGTTCAGTTGACAACTGTACAAAATTCGCACCACAATCCCATCACGATTGTAACAGGCAGGCCAACCCTTTTCGCCAATGTTTGTGGATGGCCCACGCACATAATGCGATAAATAAAGTCATTCAGGACAACAGCAAAAAAAAAGGACCAACGACGAGCGTCACAAATTGAAGTGTTGTAAAGTGAACAACGGAAAACCGAAAAGTGCAATGAAAAATAAATAGAATAAAATCGTTTAACACTCAACTCAAAAGCCAAATGACAATTTGACGAATTGAGAGAACTTTTCACGCATTTTCCCCACCCAAAAACCCAAAAAAAATAAATAAAATAAATAGAATAAATAGAATACAAATAAAAAAATCACAAACATTTCGCCCATTTTATGTGCTGTTTGTTGGTTCGGTTCTCGTAAATGGCTTTCAACTAATTTTCAACGCACGCCTGACAGACAGGTGATGGCTCGGCGCGCCGCCCCAATCAGTGGATTGATGGACAGGCCCCAGCCCGTCATTTATTCAGTCGAACAATCGAAAGTGTCAATTAAAAGACAGCAACAAATAGCAAATGCCAAGTGCCTGGCTGGCTCTCTGGCTGGCTGACTGGCACCGCAGCAGGCAACGTTATTATTTTATTATATTTGATTTAAACGTTTCGAAAACGACATGTGTGCACTTTCCCTCCGGCCCAGTTGCACACCCATCCACACTGCCTACACGCCCTGCCAATGCCAACTCCCCAACAGCGATTTGTGGCCTGCGTGTTGCTGGGCATTGCAATCGAGTTTTTGTCGCTGCTGTCGATTTTCCATTTCAATTTCAATTGGAATATGCGAAATATGCGTGAATTAAAACAGATGTCAGTACCCCACGGCGGTCATTGATCCCAGTTCTGTAAAGTGCTCTGATTAATGCCTCCGGGCACATATGTATTGTCTTCGGGGTAAAAGTAAACAGTGACTTATTCCTTGTCGCTGCTTCAGGTCCCTAGAGATACAGCCTTATGTGCCTGCTTTATGTTGTGGTTGATCAAGCCCGCGGGCAACTTAAAAGGCGTCAATCGACTGGCTGCCATCGGCTTGTTTATCTTGCCAAGTTTCTGTTTATGCAACGCCTTCAAATTAAGACTGCAATTCAATTAGCAATCGATACGCAGCTACTTCCTATATAATCAATGTGAACTCGAGAATATTTAATATTATATTGAAATGCAAAAAGTAGGAATTTCTGTATGTTGTTCTTCCTTAGTTGACTTTCTAAATAGCTAATATTAGCATTGCAACATTAAGTAAATATCTCAACTGGCCAAAAATCCTTGACAAATGTACCTGAGCAGAAACCCTGGCACGTGCTCGATCATAGAAACTCCAAAAATTCAAACACAATTGAACTTTGTAATAGAGTTATTTATAATGCTTCTAGTGCTGCTATAATAAGGCAGTTATATGCTCTGCTCAATCAAATTAAAACGACAAAGGAATATTACAATTTTGGATTTTTGTTTTTAATTTTATTAAATTTACCACGCTTTTGTTTTATGGCTTTCAATATTTATTACCCATTTTGTTAATTGTCATTTGTTTTTGTGTGTATAATTGCTTTGTATGCAATTTTGTGTTTTCAAATAATTCAAATATTATTTTTGCTATCAATAATTATAAAATTTGATGCCATTGTTGAAATAAAATCTATTCGGTTTTACTTTCTTTTATACTTGCCAACGAATTTGCAAACGAATTCATATTTAATGCTGCAGTTGTATTGATAAATGAGAGAAATAAATAAAAGCGTTTCTTTTTTGTTTTTTGTTTAAATAATTTAATACTATATTTTTGCCTTGAAATTTACACATACTCGTAATAAATGCGTTTAAATTAATTTAGAAATTAAACTAGTCTAGAAATGAAATGCGAAGCAACAGCAAATTAGTAATTCGCCTGTGTAACTTTGCCATAATTTACAAAAAAACATTACAAGTATTATATCATTTTTTTTTTACAGTGTACACTTACGCCTGGCTTATTAATTTTTACAAAATGTAATTTAAACTTAATTACTAATTATTTAATTTTGCGTTTATTATTATAATTTATACAAGTCTTGTAGGTAGGTTCGTGATTTTCTATTCATATCGTTTCGAGAGTGTCTCCAGTGTTGCAGAGCTGCATTTGCATGCGAAAAGTGTAGCAGTAAGTGTCAGTGTGTGTGAGTGTATGTGTGTTGCTGTTGTTATGGCCAGTATTGGCAAACGATTTGTGCAATTGGAAACTTGGAAAGTTAAGAATTGTGCAGAAAGTTTGGAAATGTGTAAATATATATATATATATATGTACTGATTAGTAGTATATCTATATTGATCGGCCCTTGACAGCTCATTAATTGTAATTAACATTTTAAATATGTTTTTAAAAGTGTCTAGCTTAATGTTTAGCTCGTTTCTCTTAATCTTGTTGTTCTTGTTATTTGAAAATTTCTCGAAGGTGTTGCACAAACATTTTAAATACTTTCTTGTGTATGTGTCTGTGTTGTTGTTGTTTTTTTTTTCTTTATTTTTTGCTACTATTTAAACTACATTTAACTGCACGTTCTGTGTTAAGTGTCAGTGTCTGTGTGCGTGTGGGTGTTATTATTTTATAAATATTATTTTAACGCGCGTACTTAGTTAATATTTTATAAAATGCGGTGTTTACAGTTGTGTTTTCTTGTTTGTTTTTTTTTTTACTTGCTGATTTATTTTTTAACTACTACGAAGCTACTACGATTTTAACTTTTAGTACTTGTGTATTGTGATAATTTGTATGCGCATTAAACTAAAAAGGAACATATACATGATTATTTATTAATTATACAATACATTAATTATACTCGTATATAGTTTATTTATTTATATATATATATTTTTATTCATAGTAATTTTTATAGTCAGAGTCATTTGTTGTCGGGTAAAACGTTTGCATAAATTATAATTAGCATTAAGAACTGAATATACTCGTTTGTTATAAGTTAAGTAGTTGAATATATATTTAATCACAAATCATTGATGAAAACTTCATTTTAATTGGTTTTAGGCGACGACGCTCTGCACGCTCTCTTGGTCCGTTAAATTCCGTTACAATTTTATCATCATCAACGTCTCTACATAATTTTTTTGACGCGGCATTTCCATCTGCTCGGTAAGCAAACAATCTATGTATCTCACGGATACCTCGCTTTCTCTCTCTCTAAATTTATACACAGAAATTTACAGTGGGGCTTAAACATTGTGGGGCTGGGTAATATAGTTTAGGTCTAGGGTTGTACAGGCATTTACAGTTAGTTTTGCAATTATCGTTTTTTTGTTCTTGTTTTTTTTTTCGGAAAGGTACTAAAAATCAGTTGAACTCTATTATTATATGCTAGTTACTTCATCTTTTTATATCGTTATATTTTCTTCGTTTCATTTCGTTTCGTTTTATAAACAATAAGTGTTGCTAAATGCTAGACCTTAAATTCGTTTTTTATTTTTATATTTCATTAATGTTCTGCTCGATTGCATTTGATCTATGAGAAACTAGTGCCCATTTTTTGTTTTTACTTCGTTTCGTTATTCTTTTCATTAAAAATTCAGCTCGCTTTACTATCATATGGATTTTCCACTACCTTTTCGCATGGTAATATATACTAGGTATACATATATATATTTACAGATTGTATTCTATAAGTTGTATCATTATCATTTCGTTGGCATATATTCGACGCTACATTGTTGCTTTGTTATTCGACTTTTGCTAATTTATCTTTTCCGTTTGCTCAGTGGGTTTAATTGTTCGACGCGTTGTGCTCTCCATATAAGGGAGGGGCGGGTTCTAACAAAATTTACGATACGATTACGAGTACTTAACACTTGTATTTCATTTTGTATTTTCTGGTTGCATGTCCGTGTAGAGTTCCAGAGCTATTGATAGGATAAAAGTAACATGGGAAGAGATTGATTTTAGTATTAACATTTTTGGAAAAATATTTGCTGTATAAAGCTAAATCATTATAACAATAATAATAAAAAATAGGTTTGATTTCATTAAGCAAAGTTTTAAAAATGAATCTGATAAAAATGGTCTTTAGAACCTTTAGAAACCTTAAGTTTAATATATTTGTCATACATAAATTATTTTCTTAATATGCCAACAATTTATCAACTCCGATTTTTGGTTAAATATAAAATAAAATTCAGTTGAATGCATTATTCACTTGAATTTAAGCATATATTCTTTTCCCCAGTTAAGTTCAAAGTAAGATGATTGTAGAACTCACCTCAAATCCATTTAATATGGGGTTTTCATCAATGATACCACAGCCTGTTGTTTTGTGTTCTCATAACACCATTCGCCAACGGATTTGCGGTTGCAGTTGCAGTTGCCGTTGCGTTTCCAGTTCCAGTTCCATTTCCATTTCCAATTGTAGTACCAGTTAATTTAGTTGCATTTGTTGTCGTTTGGTTAGTCGAAGCTTCACTGTTGTTGACAGCAGCAGCAGCAGCTTGTCCAGCGGAAATCTTAAGAGCCGCCGCACTTCTGCTCAGATGAACGCCCACATCGTCGACGGGCGAGAGACCTGTTAGCACCGGTCGCTTGTAGTCCGGAGCGCAGCTATTCACATCTGTATTGACCACGTCTCGAGTCAGGCGCAGCGCCTTGAGGTGCTGCCTCTGCTGTTGCTGTTGATGATTGTCGCGTATCGATGTGGAATTCTTGGCGTTGCCCGTGGCGTACCTGTTGTTGTGCAGCGTGAGGCTGTATTTGGGCTTGGCGGTCAGTGTGTTGCCGCTGCCATTGGCGCTGCTGAGGCTCAGATGCTGCGGCTTTTTGGGCATTGTAGTGGAGGCGTTGATGTGCTTGCTGGCGGCCAGATCGCTGCCAGCGCCCGTCGCCTCTGCCGCTGCTGCCAACTTGAGTGAGGCTTCGAACTAGAGATTATCTGGATAGCTGCGGAAATTGTAAGTTCTGGCGCGCTGAAATTCAGCGGCTGCTGCAGCGGCGGCAGCACTATTGCCACTGCTATACGGATTGATCATGGGTGCCGTGGATTGAGAGTTCATGGTGCCCATGCCGTCATCGTAAATGCCATTCAGCTGGTCCTGGTTGCTATGGCTGCTCTTGCCGCCGCCGCTGCTCACCGTGTTGGTGTTGCTGCTGCCGCCGCCGCCGCTCGCCGAGCCTCCCTTGATGGGCTTAAATATGGCCGTGGTCGCGTAGTATTTCTCCATGGGCGGCGGCGGCACCGTGGGCGGCCTGGGGAATATGCTGCTCAGCGGTGGCGGCGGCGTTCGTCGCACATTCACGTAACCGCCGCCGGCGTTGGCCATTTTCGAAGCCGGCATGTAGTCCTGCATATGGGGAACCGCATAGCCACCTTCAGGCACATCTGTGTTTGGCCGCGGGGGACCGAACGCAAAAGACGCAAAAGGATTTCGCTTAGTCAGGCAAATGGCAAAGGTTGAAAGGTGATTGTGTATGCGTGTGTGTTTCTATGTGTGTGTGTGTTCGTGTGTGTGTGTTGGCAATCGCCGCAAAAATTTATTTGCATTAGTTGCTGGCGGCGCCATATTTTATGGCTCGCAGCGGAAATGGGCGAGCCAAGGGAATTGGGGTTTGAGGCATCAGGCTTACGGGCTCGGGCTCGGGCTCGGGCTCGTGCTCTGAGTATTGGGTAATGGGAGCTTTTGGCATACACACCTGTATAGTCTGGCGTCATATTACATTGTAAATCATTAACCGCTGCGTAGCCGTTCACGCCGCTCGTATACATGTTCACATTGAAGGGCTCGTGGTAAAGGCTGTTCTTGCCAATGGAGTCGCTGTCGTCGACGCTGGCCTGAAATATGCGTGCGTTAGTTGGTTGTTGGAAAAGAGCAGGAAAATGCAGTATGTTTAATATAGTGACAAGACGGGTATGTGAAAATATATGGGAGTTTGTGCTTTGTGTGCGGGTAAATGGCATTTAGATGTTTAATGTGAGCATTTCATCAATTTCTTATAAATATTTTGTCTTCTTGAAGGAGCTTTGCTCCTATTAAAGCATTATTTAAGTAACAGAATATATTTTAGATCCTGTTTTTTCTACTTTGGGTGTGTTAATGGTCTCTCGCAAATTTTCTGGCTTCGGTATTCTACTTTCATTTTATATTTCTATATATTTAAATCTGTTTTCGTATTAGCTAATTTTGTGCAATAATCAAGTTAATTTAATTTTATTTGATTGTTTAATCTGATAGAGATAGTGAGAAACCCGGTTTGAAGACTATTGAAGCTATTGCTTTTTATATATAATTAATAATAACATTATTAATCAATTGTTTAAAATGTCATACAAATGTATCTAAGTTCGATACCTGTTTCAATTTCGATATCGCATTTTAGTGCTCGTTTATATTGCATTGTAATTTCAAATCGCATTTCCTTTACTTTAAAGCAATTGCCTTAAAGCAGTTGCATTTAATGTCCTATGCTCCCCATGCACACTCGCCAACTTTAAAGTGTTACACACTCGCCACTTAAGCTTAGCACCCACAAGTCAAGGGTGGTTTGCCGGGTGGAGGGTATTGCTGGCCGGCCATTTGCCGGACGCCGTTTGCTGGAACAGGCCCTATATAGGAAGCCGTTGAAAAGTTCTATTAAATAAAATAAATGCCGGTCGGCGTCTGGTCAAGTGCGGCATGGCTGAGAGAGCACATGCTGAGGACGTGGCAGCTGCACGCTACATTGAACAATTATGTGAAATTCGAGGCAGGAATTTGTCCTGCTATACAGCCAGCACAGCTCCCTCTTTTATGTACAGATATATATGTAGGTATATAGGTGTGGTTCGGTGTGGTAAGCTCACCTTAATGCTATTGCCATTGGGGCGATGCTTGTCGACATTGCCGCCCAGAGTGTTTGGATTGAAGCTGTATTGGAATGCATCGAGTACGTTGCTGCCACGGGCGCGCTTCGTGCGTGACACGATGAACAGAATGATGGCAACCAGCAGGATAATTATCGTGGTTAGAACAACAATGACAACGCCAATGAAGTTTGCCTCGTTCGGTTCCTGATCAATGGGGCGTGGCGCAATTACTGCAAAGAGCGTCAATAAACAACAGACACAAAAAAATAAAATCCATTTCAATTAACATGCAAAGTGCAACAATTTTCGAACTGGCCAATCGAATGAAATTAAAAGTAAATATTGTTCAACTAAATAATTAGCAGAGAGGCCGAGCGAAACAAAAAAAAAAAAAATTACTAATTAAATTTATCAGCGAGCTGTTACTTACACTGCGGCCCGTTGTTGTAGCTGTTGTTGTTGCCGCTGGCATCGGTGGCGCCACCGTTGCTGGCGCCTCCAGAGACGCCGCCATTCAGTTTGTTTTTGTTATGATTGTGCTGATAGTCGTTGCTCTGCAAAGGATATTCGCGTGTATCCTGTGCAATGCCAGGCGCATTATTTCGCTGCTCCTGCTCGTCTGTGAAATTTCCCATCGCGGGCACTGCAGGAGCAAAAGAATAAACAAGAGACAAGACGTTATATAAAGTGCAAGAGAGAAAGAGTGAAAGGTTAGAGAGAGAGAGATAGTCATTTATGGACAACATCAACTGAATTTCATCTTCAAAAGTTGCCGCTTCAATTTGAACACAGCTGCGCTTCAATGATTAGTTTTTCTCTTCATCATCTTTCGCTCTTCATTTCTTCGTTTCCTTTCTTTTTACACCTTTCGTTCCACATTAAATTGTTTTGCTTTCGCTACGCTTTTCTTGCCCAAGACCTTTAGACCTTTAACGTGTTCATTTCCTGTCAACCATTTGGGTTTTTATGTCGCTTCTCGTGCATTACTAAATTTATACAGATGTTTGATTTTTTCCAAACATTGAGACGCCTGTCTTATGCATTGCATGGGTTTTTTTTTAGATTCTTGCGCATATGGCGCATATAAGTATTTTAAGTACCAGTTTTTTCTACTTACTGCACACACAAAAATTAACTGACCAGCCCATACATTATGTGCCATAAGGTTTTTGTTAATTCTTAGCTCATACTTCATTATGATTTTAGTTTTCTCACTTAGTATGCTTACTAACCGCAAAAGCAGCTTTGCTGCTGCACCCCTATATACCTCCAGTTTGAATAGGCTTATAATGCTGCCGTCCATATTTTGTGCTAGGCTTATCATGTTTTATACTTGGCTTGTCTCTTTACTATTAAATATTATGATTCTTATCTGCCTACGACCACCCTTAGCTGAGCTCTGCACGGGTTTCAACAATCTGACATAACAATTTCCACGCTGACCTTATTCCCAGGCCTATGCCGCTTATTAGCTTAGATCTGTCATGCCCTGCAGGCCGCGCAACACAGCAACACCTGCTCGTCAGGCGTTCACTTTGATCTCTAATACCCCCAGCTTAGGTTTCTGCATTCCCAGCTCGAGCCCAGCTCCAGCATATGGCTCAGCGCTGCACAGTGTTGTCATTTATCTTCGCTAACATCTTGAGGGCATAACAAAACAACAAAAGCAAAATGTAGCTGCTCCCGCGGGGGTGGCAGCAGCTTTTTGCACAGCAATCCCTCCTCACTTCCCAAACTCAAGACGCGCCCCCGGGCTAGCCAAAAAATGCCTTCTTGAGTGGGTGACCCCGTTTCTCCAGACAGTAAATGGCGTAATTACTGTGTGAAGCTGTTGTTGCTGCTGTTTTGAGTTATGTCGCCTTCTTGGACACCAGCAGCAGCAGCAGCAGCAGCAGCAGCAGCACTAGCAGGAGCAGAAGCAGCAGCAAGGAGAACACTGGACGTCAGGCACGCCTCTGAAGTTTGTGCTTGGCTGCCTTTTGTTTCGCCAATGCCATTGTCCTTGTTGTCACTGCTACTGCTACTCCTGCTGCTGCTGTTACTGCTCGCTTCCAACTTACAAAGGCATATCTTGCATCTCTCGGTACTCAGCTCTTTGTGGTCGTCATAAAACGTTTAAAATAATTAAAATATTTCGAGCCACATTTATCACACACTGGGAGAGGGTGTACAAATAGAAGTAATGGCAAATATGCCGCATATCCTTTTTATTTTCGCATTTACTTATTTTTTTTTTTTTCTGTCGCATGCTCTTTATAACTAATTCTCTTTGTGTTTGTGGGTCTGTCCCCGGGGTCTCTGTTCTCTCATTGTTTTTTGGCCTTTGTATTTTTAGAAACCTTTAAATACAACTCCATAAAGAACAACAACAACAACAACAACAATAGACACACGAGCTGCAATCACCGCAAGCAAATCTCACAAATTGGGGTTAAATCTCTGCAGTGCCTGATAAAAATATACGCACACACACTTAAAAGATGCTGCCTCTCTCTCCACTGGTTGTACGTGCGTTTCTTTTGTTTACCCTTACCCTACTTTTTCGAGCCCTTCACGCGCTCTACTCCGCCCAGCCTATACTCGATGTAGTGCACAAAAAAAAGAAAAAAAAAACCATAACAAAAAAGTGGATAAATAAAAATAAAAACCAGCAAACAGCTGGTTTGCTAGTTGCTGCTAAGGCTGCCCCCCATTGCCGTGAACCCCCTCTTCCCCTCTCCCCCTCCTGTACCGCTCCTCGGCATCCTTGTGTGCGTGACAAATGCGTCGTTGTGTTTGTTACTCGTCATGTAATTGCCGCCAGGGAAGTCGCCGCAGCATGTGGTGCAACCGAGCTCGGTCTGAGTTCAGCCTTCGCTCTGTGGTTTTTCGCCTGAATATCCTTGGCTCAGATGGACGGCTGTCAGATGTTAAGCACAACCGAATGCCAGTTTCCCATTATAAAAATGTGCTTTGTAATGCTCGGTAGCCGAACTGATCCACTGACGATCTTTGAGTGCGGCATCTTTCTCTTCAGCTCTTCAGCTTAAAGTCTCTATCCGAACCTTCTGTGTATTCCCTTTGTACTTATTTATTTGTAAAGAACTGCGTTGTTCTCAAAATGAGTTGCTAAAAGAATTGTTGCTTATATCAATCTACAATAATGTTCCTTTTCTTATGCGATCACTTAATGCTTCTGCGTGAATCAGTATAATTAAACATTTGGAGTTGAATATTTGCTAAATTATTTGCCGATTCCTACAGATATTATTCCAATTTATAGAAGAAGTGCAGACATCTTATTTGGCATATTTAATATTCATTCCTCAATTTTGATTGATAAAGCTGTTTTGGTATTTCGTAGCTATGTGTATTATTTCTTTCTACCCTCTGAATACATCTTAAAGTTCTTTATATATCTCTTTATATTTTCAAATTTTCTTTCATCATATAATCTTTTCAACTTTCATTTATTTTCACAATTGATTCATTTTCTATAGTTTCCAAGCTTTTTGTTTCTACATCTTATTCTGATCATGGCCTAGTACTTTTATCCATGAACAATTTGTGATATTTTCTTTATATACCACAAGTTTTGTGCCAGTCTATTCATCATTCATATGCATCCACATTCACATTCTCTGGCTAATATTATTGAACTATAAAATCTCAGTTACTTTAGGATTTATAAGCGACTTCCTTTCTATAAATACATTAAGCCTACAACGCAGCTACGACTGTCTGCCTGCCCTTCTCAGCCATCTGTGGAAAATCCCCTATTCATGCGGCACGCTCTATTTGACTCATCAATCAAATGCCGTGGGCAGGCTGGCAGTTTTATCCCCTATTCATTTTCACACCTACCGCGCGTAGAGTTTTATCCCCATTGAATCAATGAATATAAATGATCTCTGGTTCAGTGACCGATCCTGCGATGTTAACAGCAATGTAGCCTCTAAGCAATTTGTGACCATCCCTAAACGTGAACCCAATGTGCCATGAAAATATTGTCGAAATATCTGTTGGTTTGTGCGGAAGGGGGGCAGCCTAAATCTTTGCCCGAGCATCCTTGCACTTGGTACAATTTAATCAGGACTGGGACACGGACACGGCATTCATAGCAAATGTAACTGAAAAATGCCATGCATGCAGCCAGCCAGGCATACAATGCATTGTCATTTAGGGGGTTGCATCTACCCCTAAGCCCGAGCTGCTTGTTTACTTTTGCATGCTGAGGGACTGCCAGAGAGTCGGAGACCCCTCATTCTATCCATGGGCTTTGGGCATTTTATTGACTTTAGTACCCCTTCCCCTACTTCTCTAGCACACTCCAATCCACACCCAACAAGAGTTGCCTAAAAAAAATAAAAAGAAAATTGTACTAAAGAGATTTTGCCGTTCGGGCCGCTTATCTCGCCTGTCTCTATCTCTATCTCTACCTAGCACATTGTTGTTAGCCAAATGTTGGAAAATGTTTTGTACTCTCTTTGGGCTCGGGCACTTTTTTATCCTCTTGCTAAAAGTAATGCATTGCACATTGTTGTACTTGTTGTTGTTGTTGTTGTTGTTGTTGTTGTTGTAGTCACACACTTGAAAGTGAAATGAAGCTGAAAAATGCATTTGCAGTCGTCGCGTATGCAGTTCCTTTTTTCAGTATGCCAAATGCAATTTTCGGGCAATTTGCGCAGCAATTTTTTATTCCTCCTGCTGGTTAGTCACGTACTTACCGGATATAAAACTGATCTCGGATAGCATAATCCATTTGACAGCAAAGTACAAATTGATTTTCAGATATTTGCCCACACGATGATGCAGCTTTATTGTAACATCTCGAGCATGATCCATTATGGTATCGGGCATATACGAGAACTGTACGGGCTCGCCGGAGAAGTAGCGTCCACCAATGCTAAAGAAGACCTTAGCGTGGACAAAAACCTAAACATGGTAGAGCAGAAAATCGAAATGAATGAGATGAGTTGATGTTCAGAAAGGAAAATTGTATTGAAGTTCTAAGAGCTAAATGTGTTACTGTTCTGTTCTGTTACCTAAAATATTCACTTCAGTTTCAAATTTAGCTAAACATCAATAATATTTTAATAATGCCCTTGGGCTCTAATCGGCTTCATAAATCATGCAGGGCTTACACTCACCTGCACATCCTTGGTATACATATTGTTTGTATGCAAAACGATGGCACTGAAATTGCGCACCGTATCGAATTCAAAAACAATTTCAACGGGTTTGCCCAACAGACCGGGCGTATCATTTCTCCAGCCAATCCATTCGTAGCCTAAAAAAAAAAAGCAAATATAAAATAGTAAAAGACCATCCATATGAAATATACAATGAAATGTATCGTCATTTTGTAAGAGTTTATTTTTTTCGTTCTCAAAAAAAGGGAAAAAAATAATCAATAGGCCAACCCGGCGGCACATATGCTCCAGAGTGGCATGTAAAGCTATTTAAGCCCCCCAACCGAAGTCAATGGCACTTTGGGGTGAAGTTTCGTAGCCCAAAACAAACAAATGCTCACGGCAGGCGACAGTGGGATGGGTTGAGTGGGGCTTGGCGGGCGACTGTGTGGGGTTGGCCGACTGCTCATAACTAGAAATTATGGCCAAACGCGACATTTAAGCCATTTCTTTCCACTGTTTTGTTTGCATGGCCCTAATTTGCCTTGAATTAGGTGCGCAGCTGGCAGAGATGGGCCTTTGGAGTCTCTAAGAGGCCAGGAAGCATTTAAGTAGCGCTGCATTAGTCATGCAATATTAACTAGCTATGGTAACTGTGCTCCAACCAGATATTATACAATTTCCAGTTGAGACATTTGGGGTAGAAGTGAAATATCGATGGGCTGCCAGGCAAGGGGCGGCGCCTTTTAACCATATCGATTGCAGCTGCTTACAATGCAAATAAGCCAAATGCCAGTACATAATAATCATATAGAAGATGGCCATTCAATTGTCAGCGATGAAAAATAATGCGCTAAAACTTTTCCATTGGCTTTCCTGCAATGCGATTGCGCTTTATGTGTGTGTCTGTCGCGACGACTGCATGTCTAATTGTCTGTGCGAACTTTTCTACTTAAATTCGCACAGCGCAAAGTTTTCAATAATTTCGATTATTGGCCATTTGCCAAAGCGCCAGCGAAAAGGCAAAAAAAAAACAGAAGAAATGAGATCCGGATAGCCGAAAACTAAATACCCTGTTGGTAAGTGGTTTATTGCGAAGCCTTCATTGATTTCGAAGGTCTATCATTGACTCGGATCTAGAATGTATATGTATATATGCCTCATAGAGTCGAATATTTTTTCTCGAATGCCAAACACATTTCATGAGAAAACTATAATACCCGCCACGAGGGAATACAAATATCGAGAGAGACAAAAAAAAAAAACGAGACTTGCGAAAATTCGCAGTTTGCCAGTTGCGAACTTTTGCAGCCGCCGGCTCGGAAATGAATGCCAGTGTTGCCATAAATTATCAAATATGCATAATGTTTACATTTTTACAGGCGCATAGTTCACAGGGCGGTTCACTTTGTTGCGCTGTGGAGTGCGGTGGAGGGAAGTGGTTCGGTTCGGTTCGGTTTGGCTCAGTTCGGTGCGTTGTGTACTAGGTTTTGTATCCGGCCAAGTTTACTGCGACGCCAGCAAATAGTCCCAAGTTATTATTTATTTTGTTTATTGTGTTGTGAGGCAAATTATTTGCAGGCCAAAAGTTTTGCCTGGCCACGCCCTCGAACACATAGTCTCTTTCCCCTTCGATGTTCAATGAAGTGAACTTTCGGCTTGGTCGCCCTGTTTTGGAATTTGCCTTATGCTTTTTCTGTCGTTGAACTTTTGTAATTATTTGATGTTAATCAGTTTTTTCTATTGCAATAAATCTTTACACGGAGGGGGGCCGATTTCACCAGCTAAAAAACAGCCAGTTTTAGTCTAAATATATGGAGAAAGTTTGCGCTATGTCCATGTAAAATAAACCTTTAAATGGCAACTAACTTTTAGCCCGCTTTGGGTCGAAAGGGTTAACTTTCAGAGCATGCTCTAATGAGCGAGGTGGCTCCAAGTGAAATATATGTTAACTTATGCATGTAGCTCTAAATATTTGCGATTTATTTAATACATTTGAAAGTAACATTGTTATTTGACGGTTCGATCCCTAAACCTAAAGCTCAAGCGTTTTAAAATAGATTTGCACTTACCCTTGCCAAAGCCGTGTATATCCGTGCGGAAATTATCCTTGCCTTTCTGTCCGTCGACCAATTGACCCAAGCCATCGACATAGCGATCGCCCTGCTCATTGCCATCGTAGGTCTTGTCCGATAAATCCACTTCCATGCCCCGCTGCACGCCCTTCGGTATGCTATACGAAACAATGCCCTCTGGAATGAAAAAGAAGATGAAAAATGAAATTTTAAATAAAGCGATGCACAATTCGAAGAACTAAAATTCAGAACCCACAACCTTCTAAAGTAACTCGAGCCGCCTACACAGACATACGCACACACACCCACACACATGTATGTATATCAAAATATATACGTATTACTTCCTCTCGGTTCACATCACGTCATGTCACGTCACGTTTCGTGTCACGTGACACAGACAAACGAGTGACAAAGCAAGTCTCGAATTTGTGTTTGTGTTGGTTTTTAAACTGCGGTGAATTTAAAGTTTTTCCCCTGTGCTAAGCTGGCAACAACTTTTTCCAGGGGCGTGCGACTGGCGCAGTAGCTATATAGGGGGGTATAGAAGCAGGGCAGGATATTGAGTTACTTGAAACATAATTTCGTTTTGCGGCCACTTTTGTCTTTTGTCTGCCATTTGGTTTCTGTGGTTATTTTTAGCAAAGTGTCTGCCCCAGAAGGGGAGGAGGCAAAAGTACAGAGTTTAGTTTTAAGAGTTTAGAGTTTGGAATTGGGGATTTGGGTGTTGGCTGTTCGTATACTCGGCCATACATAGTTTTTCAATGTCAAAGTCACAGTGGCTGACAGACCACAACAACAACAACAGCAACTGAGTCATGCTTTTGTGGCTGAGTTTATAAAGTGTTTTGATGTTTGTTGAAGGATTGTTTGGGATTAAGTACAGACCCGAATAAGTGTTGGTTAACGCCTAGCAAACAGCACCTGACGCTAATTACCAGAGTTACAGCAACGAATACGTACGTACGTTAATCCAACAAAACAATTACATTTAGATCGAAAAACGGTAGCAACAACAACAACAACTACAACAACAGGGTTGCCAGGGCACTCAAAATAATTACACACAAAGCTCAAACTGTTGGGGAGTGAGAGGGGTTTGCTTGGCTAATTTACTCGCATTTCTATTTACACAATCGAGCTCGTGGCAAGCACACGACAGGACAAACAGTCAAAGGTATTTTCCAATAATTACCAAAAATCACATAATTACATATAATTACCGGGCCGCGCAACGAATACGAATCGGAAAAACATAGCCCGAATCGCAGGCAACGCACTGGCCATAGATAATAAGGAAGGGGCAGGGCGGACACAATCGAGTGTGTGTGTGTCTGTGTGTGTTTGTATAAGGGGGTGGTGGCTGTAGGCATTGAGAGGCACCTACAAATATTAATTATTATTTAATTTATTTATAATGTGTATGGGCAGTCGTCAACGACAAAAAAGAAACGCCACACTTAATTACAGGAATTAGGGCAAAGTCCTTGTCTCGTCCACTTACGCACACACACACACACACAGGCACACACACACATAACCGGAGCGACCATCAGACAGAGAGATAAGCCTTCATTATACAAGTACACGATATGCGAAAAACATACATATACTTATATGCTGTATGGCATATGGGATATTTAATTAACTGCAAAGACATTTAAGGCAGCGCGTTTTACAATTGCGACGCGACATCTTTCACGCAACGTCCACAAATAATCGCCCCTTCCGATCCCTGGTGGAGCCTGGGTGGACACTTCCACTTAAGCCTTGTTATTCGCGTGCTCACATGCGATTTTTATTTGCGTGTCGAGAGAGAAAGAGACAAAATGGAAACTGCCAAAAAAAAAAAGAAGTAACAAAACGTAGTCCTCACAGTGCGTGCAACGGCCTCCAGAAAAAAACCAAGCTCATATATACATTTTATATGCATGTGTTGTCCAAGACAAAATCGGGCAGTGAGCAACTACAATATATATAAAATGTAATTTGCTTCCTATTTTTGCTGCCCCCGTCACGCAAACAAATTCACAATGGGTACGAAGACGTCTGTGAACTTTGCTGATGAGTCAAATTGAGCAGCAGTTGAATAAATAAATGAATAAATAGATACTTAGTTGGCTGCAGACCAGCCAGCTTGTGGCGTAACAACTCCACTTACTTGTGAGTTATAGCTGAAATTTCTTTACGCAACCAGAATAAGGGAAAGTTACCAAAACAAAGTACAGAAGCAGCGCAAGCAGGGTTGAAAGCGCCCGTAAGATTTCTGAAGAAATTCTGCAGATTATTATTATCAGACATGGGCCATTGATAGTTTATATTTGACTTACATATAGTCATTTTTAACATTTAAATAACTTGGCTAACAGAGTCTGGCACTCTGTCTATGGTAAGGGAGGAAACATACTTGTATTTGTATTGGGCATATATTCCTAAACACCATAAGCTGATCTAAAGGCCACATTTTATTCACCATATGACTATTTCACATTTATTTAATAGCCTTAGTATGTTATTGGATTAAGTCTCCAATTAAAATAGCTGCTACACCTCTTCGAATTTTTGTGCTACAAAACTATTTCACACTCTTGACTAACATAGCTCCCACAGTGAGCACTCAACAAACACCTACACAAAGACCATCGATTAAAGCTCAACTTTCAATTTCCATAATGGCCAAATACTTCAGCTTAATGCCCCCAAAACACTCATAAATTATTCACATCGCTTTGTAGCGGGCACTCATAAATCTGGAGCTCAACGCTAATCAGTTGTTGCATTTGGAAAAAAAAAAAAACAAAATAAAATAAAAATAGTGCACTTTAGCATATGCATAAAAATCCCCATCCAAAGATTAAACCGAAATCTGTTGTGTGAATTCGTATGCCAAAGGCTAAGCCGTTGTTAAATCGAAACATATTTGTATTTAGCTCGATGGGAAATCAGAGTGTGTCACTTGCCCCGAAGATAATCTGCAGCCATGACGTGACCATAGCCCGAACCGGCTAGACCCTGCCTCCCTTCCCGGCTGCCCTCAGCTCGATTAAGCCCTATTTGTTTATGATTGTGACGGCGCTTCCAGAGCAAACAGCAACAAACCTGGGTGCGGTCTAGAGCAGCGCTCTATCTATGTAGGTGTGCCCATTGATTTGCATTTAAATGCTGCGCGTTGGAAGTCGAGCCCGCCAGTGGCAGAATTTATGGCCACAATTTATAAACAATTATGATTTCGGTCTAAATATCTCTAAGAGCTGAAGCGCATCGATGAGATTAATGTGTGCCATAAAAGTTTGTGCCAGTTGAGTTTTGTCAATGCGCTCGTTACCTGGCAGCTTTATTGATTTCTTTGCGCCGTCTGTCTGGCACTTGTCTAGACCCCCAGACCATGGAGCCCTATGAAGGCTCATGCCATCTTATCTCGTTTAATTTGCATATGAAATGCGCTCTGTACAACTAAATTCCCCAAAGCAAATCAAATGACATGCCCCCATTTGAGGGGCGGTCAGTTTGCATGTCTGAGCCCCACCAACCGCACAGAACTCAACCACTAAAGGGCGTGTACATAGTTCTGAGACCCCAACACAAATGGCGCCAGTTATCAGGCCCCAAAGCCCAACCACACATTGCGTTAATTTACGGAATAATTTTGACTTCCGCGCCCGGTTTCCCAGTTCCCCCGGTAAAGTGTTCGACTAGTGCTGCCACTTCAGCTCGTTTCTAGCTAAAACTGGCTGTTTGTAGAGGACATCAGACGGCAATTCGCTCCTACCATCAATTCTAGCTATTTTTAAAGTTTTTTAGTTGCATTGGTATTTTGCTTAAATTTAATTACGCTGCTTCACCCAATTTTTTTGTAGCGATAGTTGGCTAAAAGAAGAAAGAAAACCTTTCTTAGTGCTTCTCAGAAAACTGAACAAATGGTGGCAACCCCTTGCCTTTTGTGGCCTGGCAATATGTATTTAATATAAAAAAACATTTTCATTTAGCTTTTTAAAGCTATTTTCAGCTAATTTTTTTTTTGTTGCAACACTGGCTTCAAGCCAAAAGCTGACTCTGACTCTCTGGTTCTGGTCAAACAAATTGTCATTAGGCGCGCGCGTTGTTGTTATCGCTAGTACCTGGAAATTATAGAAAAATTTGTTTGTCCAGACTAGTTATAGTTGTTTTTTTTTTTTTTGTTCCTCGTGCACTACTTGACAATTGCGTGCAAACATCGACAACGGGCCGTCCAGACGACAACAACAACTACACACGTTGGCTTGTCGTCTGCATAGTTTCTCAGCCAGCTTTGTCGACGTCTGGATTTCGATTTGGTTTCGGTTTTGCTTTCGGATTCTGGCATGGGCCGAGCCAATGTCTGCACGCGATATATTTTTTTCAAGTACATTTCGCATGTTGCAACCAAACAACAACAGCAACAACAACAAAAACAACATATCAACATTGCGTGGTGCCTCGTGTGTTGGCCAAATGTAAAGCAGGCAGAAGGGCTCCAAAGGAAAACATAGGCGCAGTCGTTGCTATGATTGGATTATGCGGTTTGACTAATACGCTGCCCATAATGCCATGTTTTTCTTTGAGCTGAGCAATTGCGATAGGCTTTTGGGGAAGAAAAAATTGGCGCATTTACAGCGAAAACGGTCAACAATAATAAGAGTTCCGTTCAAAGGCGATAACTTGGCAAATTGCTAGGGGCAAAACAATTCCGCAGGAAGCATCAGAATGCAGCGATTATTTTATGATATCTTCCTTAACGCTCTCTCCTGGCTCAAGCGCTCGTTTAAACTTTGAAAGTAAAGTCCATTAAGCTCTCATGATTGTGTCTAAATAAACCTCTAGAACCTTATTGCTTAGAAGCCGCCAGTATGCATCTACAAGTTTTTCCTGTGAAAAAAAAATTTAGGAAAAATAGAAAAACGGCTGCCTTTTTAATACGGATTCAGTTTGGAACTGTGGAATAAAAATGAAAACCTCCAAACCGCTGAGCTTGGCATTTCTAAAGAAGAAAATAATACCATTTTCCTTGTGGTCGCAAAAGTCAAAGTAGCTGAACAGCTTATTCTTATATCTAAGAGCATGCCAAGCCTTATAAGCAGAGTTTTTCGCATGCCTCGGTATGCCGGATCTTAAGTTTTCCAAAGCTATGCTAATGCATTGCTGCATCATAAAGCCACACTCTCACACACGCACACACACACACACACACACACACACACACACACCTATCGCTAACTACACACTTAAGTCGCTTTGGCTTGTCTAATAGACACACAGAGCCAGCGTCTAGCTTCCACTGGCACTGGGCACTCCTCGTCGAGGAGCATCAGAGCGCGATGATAAATTAACGCTGACACTAAAACTCTGTTAGCCTTTCCGCGCTATCATTGCTCATGTCGAGTTTTTATCGCACTCGTTTAAATTCGCCTCCGGCTGCGACTGCGATTCGGAGAGCGAGAAGCTGAAGCAGGTTGGACAAGGGACTTACCTTCCCAGGGGCAACCGACGATCTCGGCGCGCAGGCAAACGGTGCGATCGTATTGGCCATACGGATATATGCGTATCTTTGAGGCAAAGATAATCGGCTGCAGTGCGTTCTCCACCTCGCTGTACGTGTTGATGTTGCCGGGCAGTATCTGTGGAGTGAGTTGAATTGTGGTGATTCTTAGTTGGGTTAATTGAAGGCCATCCTTACCTCTTTGCCCTGGGTGTTCTTCCAGCGCTGCCATTTGTCAAAGCCCGGTCGCCAGTATTCGAGCACATAGGCCTCGGTGTACTCCTGACCCTGACCCTTGCCGTAGCGACCCTGTGTCCGTATGGCGGTTATCACATGCGTCTGCAGCAAGTCCACCTGCAGATATTCCTTGAGCGCATTCGATACCATATGCTTGGGGCACCAGGCACCGCCATTATTATCGGTTTTCAGTCTGCAAAGAGTCAAAGAGAGAGAGAGAGGGAGACGGAGAGACGACAACTTTATTAATTAGGCTTGCAAACGGTAGCTGCGCGAAAAACCAGTTGCGCAGGCGGTTCGCTAGTAAAATTTTTATAAATTAATTGACATTAAACGTGCGGCACCACACGGCGTCGGAGCCTCAGCCGCAGGCTCCAGTCAGTGGCAGCAACAGCTACAGCTACAGTCTTAGCCACCGCCAAAGCCACTGACATTTGCGGCCCAAATGGGAGGGAGGGGGTCGATTGGAGCTCTAGCTGGAGCCTGGCACTGGTGGACGTTTGTCTGGCAGCTCGTCTCGTTCGTTAAGCTGTTGCGGTTTTCGACGCAGCAGGATGTTGTCTATGTAATTAAGGATTAATTTAAGTTAGACACAGACGGCTGGACGGCAGGATGTTCGTGCGTGCATGTGCCTGTCCGTGTGTGTGTGTGTGTGCTAACTCCCCCCTGCTACTTTAATCAATTTCGCCTTCAGCCTCTTGCCTATTATTGATATGTTAACCACTACAAATACGTTTTTCGGTTTATATTTCAATTAAGTTTTACATGCTTGATTGCATTTTGGGGCCTTAATGTTTGCCCATTATTCATCGGCTGTGACTAGGCCTAGACCCCTGCCTGATTCCAGCCTCGCCTCTGGCCCTGCCCTACCCCTGGCCCCACCATTGCCCCGCATTCCCCAGCCAGTTGTCGTTGTTGTCGTCTTGCAAATTGCTTCATTTTCTGTTGCCTGTCTTTGGCAGCAGCTGCTGCTGAGTCTTAGGCCTGAACCTGTGCCGGAGCCAGCAGGTTATTGAATTTGATTGCAATATTTATTTAGTGGCCGACATGCGTTTAATGCATTTTTGCAATTTGTTATTTATATTTATGTATGTGCCTGGCGTGTGCATCGAGTGCAATTAGTAATGTCTTTCGCATCAATTGAGAGGCTTAGACATATAATTGTGGCCCTTTTAAGTGTTTGCGAGTAATTTAAGCTTGAATGGTTATGACAAATCTTAAAACTCAATTTTAGCACATGACTTTCTTAAAGGCATTTTTTGTGGTTGAAAGTAAATTAGTAGAAATTTAATTTCAGAGCGTCTGTAAAAGAATTCCTTTAAAATTCTGGCGTATAAAGAAAGCTTTTGATTGCTATGGCAAGTCTTTCAGCCTTTATTTTAGTTTATAGTAAATTTGTAGCTTCAATTTTCCAATTCCCTTGAAGCATTTTGAAGCTTTAGATAGTTTCTAGCACAGAGCGGCGTCTTAGCAATTTAATAGTTCCGCGAATCATTTAATTTAAAAGTCAAAAGATTTCCAACAATAGCCTTGAAACACTACAAATGCCTTTAACACTTTCTTTGTGCTCTTATTAATATGCTGACCGCAAGCTGCGTGTGGCTTAGCACACTTCCTCTGGCCAGCCCGTGTTATAATCATTACCAACTGCAATTACTCTCAAGTGCATAGATCAGAGTTGCTTTATTAAAAAAAAAAAAACTTAAAGAGCTCCAACAACTTGGCAAAAAAAAAAAGGTCAATTTAATCATCATAAAATTGCTTAGAGATTTTTTTCTGTCCGCCCGCTTCCTGGACTGCCCAGACAGGCAGGCAGGCAGGCTGGGAGGCAGGCAGTAGCTTGTGGAAGTGCTCGGAAAGCAAATAACCCAAAGGCATTGCAGAGTGCACAGAGGAGCAGAAAAGGGCAGAGAGAAAAATCGGAGTGAAATACGTATAAACATCATTTAAAATGCTAATATCCGCAGTTATGTGCATTTCAACTTGACTTTAATTATTGTTATTGCCAAAGTTAACAATCTGCGCCGTCTTCGGCTGCTCATTTCAAGCGGCTGATGGACTAACTAACTGCTGGCTGCCGGGCACTGGACTCAGGTCCGAACTCGAGCTCTGGACTGGACTTGGACTGGCTTTGGCTTCTAATCAAGCGCCGCCTGCTAAATGGCGAGAGTATTTTTCTCTCATTTTTTTTCCTGCCCCTTTCTGCTGTTTTTAATATGTAAGAGGTTGTAAATTTAATGGCCTGACGGCCGTTGGACGCTGGGCGAGGTAATGAAAATCAAACAGCGCCAACTGTCATTAAACTAATCTTTGTAATTCAATAGCTGCAGACGACCAGCATGGACAACGTCAACGTCAGCGTCAACATTGAGCGTTCCATGTTCGCGCATCCTGTTGGCCCCAGAGGGCTTAGGGCTCAGATTGTGGATTTCAGGGCTCTGGGGGTCTCTTTGCTCAGTAGGCAAATGCGCGTGATTTGTTTTAAGTGCATGTTTTTTGTAATGAATAACTTTAAGTTCGTTTGGAGTTTTGGGCTAGTTAGCTGCCTGGTTAGCTAAGTGCACGGCAGCCACAAATTATAATGCTGCCTGCACTTTTGAACTTTGCTTCATGGCTCTGGAACTTTGGTTAAGCAAATTGCAGTGCGCTTGATTGGACTTGGTTGGTGGGTGGTTAGTTGGTGGCCAAGGTGCAGGGTGGGGAATACGCGAATGAAAAAGACAAAAGAAAGTTCCAGCTAGTTTTGAAGAGTTTGTTGCGCTGTGCGGCACTCATTGGGTTAAGCCAACTTGAGTTGGTTAAGGTGAAAGGCTGCCATTAAGATTACAGAGAATTTAAAGAAACTAAAGCATGCTCGGTTGCTTCAAGCATTGAAACAAAGAGTGGATTATATAAAGAGCTTACTAGACTGACTCAGAAACCCATTTAGGATTAAAAAATCCAAATATGTACCAAAACAGTACTCAAATCAAATCAACTTTTAAACACAAATAAATACTTTATTTATATCCTATTATAAATCTAAAAACCAGTAAAAAGAGAATAAATTGTGTACTAAAAGTATGCTAAACACTCTTAAATGCATGCTCGTGTTCATCAATTAATCAAAGCATTCTTTATTTTATTCCAGTTTTAAGCAAACCATAGAAAAAAGTTTGATTACCCCTATTTCTATTGAAGAAACTCCTATAAGCCCAATTGAAGAGAAATATAAATGTGTACTAAAGTAAACATGAGCTAATTGCTCGCTTAAAACTGTCTATAATTTATGAAGACCCCCGGGTAGAACCTTAAAATCCCAAACTTAAATAAAAACGTTTAGGATTTGTGTTGTTAAGTGTACCAAACTGTAACTCTGCTTAGTGAACGAAACAACGTAATAAATGCATTGCCCGCTAATCCATTTCATTTGCCATTAAGTTTCGAGTCACTTAGCTGCACAACAACCACATCGCCTGTCAATCCACAGCACTTTGCCCACCACAAGCGACTAACTATGCAGCACCAGCAGATACCACCAGACACGACTCCCCGCTCAGGTGAGTCAGTCGTCGAGAGCCCAGAGGCAGCAGCTGCCATTGGCCAACAGTTAAGAGCCCGCAGCGAAAAGAAACATATCAAATGCACAGACCCCAATCCCAGCCCCAGCCCCAGCCCCAGTCCCAGTCCCAGCCCAAACTCAAATCCAAGTCCAATTCCAGTATCGCAGGCTTTGTCTTTAGCTTTTTGTAAGTTTAAACTTTGCCTCGTTGGCTCTTTAGTAAAAATTCCAGTTAATCTGCCTGGGACAAAAACAAAAAACAAGAAAATATATATGTATATATATTTTTTTGTTTATCTCAACGTGCTCATCACGCATCGTTTTGTGGTTTTACTTTAGTGCCGCCATAAAGGGTTAATGTTAATGATGCCTTTGTGGTCGCAGTCCGTCTGTCAGTCGTCTGTCTGTGCGTCTGTCTCTCTCTCTCTCTCTCTCTGGCAGTCAGCCCTGCACTTGAGTGTTTTTTAAGTGCATGTCTATAAACGCAGACAGCGAATTATTACAGAAAGCGAGAAGAATCTGTGGCAAGTATATATGTATGTGTATATATAGTAGAGCCGATGTTTGCATTGATTTTGCCGTAACTCACGTGGTAATTGACATGTTTATGGTTTGAATGAGTGCTTTACTTTATATAGATGTGGCTGGTGTGGGTTATGTGCGAGTTAACTTCTGATATCCTATACTAATTATACAGCCAGACAGCGGTCTGATGGTGTCATCAATCATTTGCAACGAGCAGCCGTGGCAATTGCAAAACTTCCGCCCCAATCTTTTGACCCGCATTGCCTCACACTTCCCGTAGAGTCATAAAACTTTAATTCAAACGAAATATGCGTCAATAAAAAGTAAACAAAACCTCAACGAACTAAAAAAAAAAAAAAGAAGAAAACTATATAAAACTCAACTAAACTTGTCTAGCCAGCTGGCAAATGCATTCAGTTTAGCTCAGCTCAGTTCAGTTCAGTTTCTGTGCAATGCTTCTGGTATATTTGTGCCCTTTGGTTGAACCGCCTTGTGAACCGGTTTACGGTTTGCAGTCGCTCCACATTGAAATTGCATTTAATTAGTGGAGGGAAAAAAGGGCTGCCGACACACTCGGCCACACTCTATTCAGATATCGCTGTTGGGGCCATTAAACGGTTGCCCGGGCCCCTTGCTGCATATTCATGAAAAGATTTCGAACAGATTTTCCTGCTGCCCGAACCCGCGATATCTCCTAAAGCGCGCTGGCTCAACACCAAATATTTTTCCAACTGATATGCAAAAACCCTTTTGTATTTGGTTTGGAATTTCGTATTTGGTATTTCGATGGGACAACTGCTTGTGTCATCTGTAATATAAGTTTTCCCAGTTTTTGTTTGTTTGACGCTTCTTTTCTATCGGTGGCTGAGATTTCGTTTTTATAGACTGTCTGTCTTATCGCGCTAATGAAGTTGTCTATAAAATTGGCAATTAAACGAACACGCAGGGGCATTCATGATAATCTATGCAGTGGGGCGGAGGGAGTGTCTGGAGACAGTCGTCGGGGTAGCTTTGGGTTAAGTGCTTACGTAGGTGCTATAGCGCTGACCTCCAACCTCGAAATATATATATATATATATTTGACATGTAAAATTATGATTTTCTTTTTTGAAATGAAATGTTTTTAAATAAAACATCAGAGCTCTTGAGTTTCTTTAAGAAGCAGCATTTGCTAATCAATAAAGCTATCTCTTTGGCTCATTTGTACCGTTAATATTCTCACAAATTATATCAGTAATATTACAAGATTTTCTTGTTTTTTCTCAACTAGTGAGATAATAGTTTGATTTGTTTGACTAAAATATTCGTATAGCCTTTGCCGTTCAGACAAAATAACTTTATTTCAACCACATGTTTTTTATTTATTTATTACATTTGACAGTTAAACTTAGAGCTTTAGCTTTTTATATGATTTTATTTTATCAAATTTAAAGTCAAATGCATATTGTGGCTTAACCAAAACTTGAACATAACTCACCTTGCGTGTTGTGGCCCAACGAATCCCGTATCATGGGCTGAGCTAGCTGTGATTTGAGCATCTGTAATTGCGCCGGATTCCATGCCCAAAGGCACATTGCACGTAGCTATAAAAAAGAAAAGACAAAAAAAAAAAAACCATAAAATATTAAAAATGCTCAGAGAGAAAAGCGAAAAAAAATAACGTTAATTAATGATGGATGCGCTTTGCATCTCGCGTGGCGGGCGCGCCAAAGTAAATTTAGAATGCTCAAGTGGGTGGGGCTGGGTCCCAATGGCCTGTGCCGGTGCTCATCTCGGCCAGCTCCATTGCAACGCCCATCAAATCTATCAAAATAAGTCAAGCGTCAATTTGACTTTTCTCTTTTGACATTTGAACGGGCCGCAACAGGGCGGTGGCACGCCCAGTTTTGTATGTGTCTAGTCCCCGGTGTAGGTAGGCCTATCACTTTCCCATGGCTCAGAGCAGAGACTGCGACTACTATCTGCTTTTAAATAAAGCAAACACTTAATCATTGCCAAAGTCAAGCCGAGCCGGGCAGAACGTCAACTACTTTACTTAATTTATTGCCTACCGATTGCATTTCGCAGGCCCCATCAAGCCCCTACCCCTGCTCTAGGTTGCCTTTTGATATGAATTGAAGTTGAGGCTGAAGTTGGAGCCCCCGCCGCCAACAGCTGGCTGGCTGGCTGTCTGACTGCCTGCTGACATTTTCGCCAGAATCAACACTGATTTGACATGACTTTTGTTGCGCAGGCACAGCATGGACCAGCTTCCAGTTCCCAGCTCAATGCTGCAGTACCTCCTGCCTAAGGTGCGTGCATTCGTTTAGAAGTTTATAAATAAACACACATACATACACATTGAGACAGAACCTGGTAGAGGCGCTTTTTGCATTCGCACTTGATTGGATTTGATAGCTGGCAATGCTAATGGGAACTGAAGCTGCTCTGGAAAAGAGACTGAAACTGAGGCTGGGCCAGGGCCAGGCCGGGTCAGAAGCCGTTGCCTTCGACTGCATATTGCAAGTGCATTCATTTGGAAAATTGTTGCATGTTTTGTTAACTCAACTCACTCGATGTGTCTAGCACAACAACATCAAGAACAACATCAACTAGAAGAGCAACTAAGGCACTTCCTCTGCTTATTTGCTTATGTGGGGGCTTTAGAGCGGGCGGCTGGGCAAATATTGAAGGCATCGACAAGCCATGTAAGGAGGCAGTTTTGCATCGACTTCGAGTGCTGAAGATGAACATGTTTATAAATTCGTATTTATGTATTTGGCTTGCTTGATTAACTATAAATATTATGGCTTAGATTTGATTTAGAGAAGACAAAGGCTGGCAGCCAGGCAGCCAGTCTGGCTGGGGGCAGGAGGGGTTGCTCTGTTTATGCAATATGACAGCTGCAAGTTTGCAGGAAAACTTGTGGTCGACTCTGGGAAAATGTATAAATAAGAGAAGCTGCAAACGAGTAAACTACGCAACTTATTACAAAGTTCTAAAGAAAAAGCTATGAAATAAATGAAACTATAGTTGTTTTTTGTTTTCTTTCTTTTCTTTTACATTTCTTTCAGATTCCACAACAATTTTCCGCTTTTGTCAGCATGGGAGAGCAAAACGAATTTATATGGAAATGTTAAGGTATGTAAATCAATTTAATCAAGTCAATCAAATCCAAAAGTAAATTTCTAGACAAATTACATACATTATATATCGGGTACTCTTAGTTCGCTTATTCCCCTTTTCAAATTAGAGGCCCAACTGACTTAATATTGTTTCATATTTTAATACAAAACTAAAAATGTTTCGCATTTATTGCTATAATTCCTATATTTTCCTATTCCTATAATTTTTGCATAATAAAAATATGCTTTTTCCTCTTAAAATGTTACGTTTTTCGTTTAACCTATTTTCTGAGCTTTAACGCATTCTACAAACCAAATCAATAGTTCCATTAACAATAAATTTCTATGCTGCATATGTATGTATCTATGCTTGTATATATTTATGTATACCTATTTATGCCATTGTAATGCGCCCCATTTGCGTTTCATACTTTTCCTTTGAAAGTCTTCCCATGCCGCTTAGCTTTTGTTCAGTCCATCAGGCAGCCTTCACAGTGTCCCCAGCGGCCTGTCCTCATATCAACATAGAAATTTATGAGCCGCTGACATGCCAGGGCCATTCAAAGTGGCCATAATCCTAAGTCAGCTCCAGCTACCATGGCTACTTCAGTATGGCTTCATTAAAGCCACCTTTGCTGCAACTATTGTGTTGTGTGTGTGTGTGTGTGTGGAAAATTTTTGCGCAAAAGTTTAGAGGCTGCATATGTATGTCCATATGCCAATTAATGAGCCGGGGACAGAGAGAGAGAGAGAGAGAGAGCGAGAGAGGGAGAAAGCAGACGATCCACAACCACCCATGTCCAAGCCGGAGCTGTGTCAGATCTCATGTGCAACAGCGACGGGCGCCCCATGGCGACTGGCCAGAAGCCACCAACTGTGCCGCCTGTCGCTGCCCCAGAGAATGATGAGCCACATAAAAATGTGCTTTCAATGTCAATTAAAATACATTTTTCTTGAACTGAAGTCGCCTCCTTCCCCTTCAAGTGCCACTTGAATAAATTCAAAATAAACATATATAGTAATTTTTTCCATTTCCTTAGATATAGTTTGACTTTAATGGTGCTTGGCCTCGGCAAAATTGATAAATGAGCACACCTTTTGACTTGCCCGCCCCAAGAGTTCATTTATTTGATTTGTCAGATATACGAGGCACTAGTTTTTGCCAAAAAATGAGTCGTCTTCTACTCACCAATGTCGAAAGCCGCAATTGCTGGCGTATTGAGCATTAAACAGCCGCTGGCAATAATCAATGCCAAGAGGCTAAGGTTCCAGTTGCCATTCCAGTTACTTGTCGGACTGGCTAAATGCCGGACTCGACTGTGGTTAGGTGTAGATGATGATGAGCGGGGACAGCAAGAGCGAGGGGAGCTGGAAAGGCACTGGCGGGAGAACATTTTGTAGCTAGAATCTGTTATTGTTGTTGTTTTTATTGTATTCGCTTTGTTTGTTTTTGATAAGCTGCGCGTCATTTTTTGGTGAGAAACTTTAACTGATTGAAATTGGCCTGGCAGTGAGATCTGTAATAGAAAAAGATGAATTCAAAATATTAATTAATATTAAAAAATGTATAAGCATGCAAAATTGATTTCGTTTTTTATTCAACTCTTATTCAACAAAGGCTTTTAAGGCTCATAAGCTACATTAGAACTGCTGGAACAGAGAGAAGTTTGTCTCCTTTCTTTGCAATTCTAAAAGAACAACGCTTCTATAATTGCATTTGAAGCTTATTTAGATAGGCCCTTCTCATCAGCAACACTTTCCGTCTTTATCTTTAGCCCATACACCAACTACAAACTCCTTCACAGTAAGAGCTCATTTAAGCTGCGAGCCTTTCTATGCGCTTCTCAGTGCACACATTCAACACTTACGTACGCGGTGCTCTCAATGCGCCGCCTTCGCTTCTAATTAGTTTTGCTTAGGGTAGTCACCGCTGCTTCGCCCACATCGCAACTCATTAAAATTAAAAGACATCAAAAGAAATTTGCAAACTAAACACAAACACAGCGGCAGCAGCTGGTGGACCAGGGTGGACTGCGCCTAGGATGTCCTTTTTACAGCTCCTAGCCTCGGCCTGGCGTGGCACGTTCGCTCATCTGCTGCCGCCTTTTGTGCTACCTTTTGCCCTTTTTTTCGCCGCACGCTTTGCATAAACTAAATAAATTTCTTGGCCACCCGCCTTACGGGCATGTCATAAAGTGGGCTGACTTGGATTTTCGTCTGTCCGGGTTTGGGGATGGTTGGGCTAGGTGCTTTTCTGGCAGTGCATCTGCTGCTTTAAATTGCTGCGCCAGCTGACGGGTCTATGGGTCTATGAGGCTGCTGCTTCTTCCTTAACTGTAAGCCAGCGTTAAATTAAAGCGGAAACTGGCTTGTGCCGGGCAGTGGGGGGGCAGTCAGGCAGCCAGGCAGTCAACATGTTTGCTTTGGCCGCTTTCTATGGCTCACATATCTGCCCCGGCTGCTGCGGCTCCGGCTCTGCCTTCGCTCAAGCAAAATTGTTGCAAAATAATGTTAAATGAAAAGCACAAAGTCATTCAGGCAGCCACACAGAGTCAGACCGAAAGAGTGGCGGTGAGAAAACGAGGGCAGAGGAGGAGCGATGACTTGGATGCTGGCATGGGCACACACTGGCACATACCTCATCCGCCTCATCCGCATTGTGCTCACGACGTGTCGATCCCCGCTCTGCTCTACTCTATGCTGGTCCGCATCCTCCGCGTCATCGTCACGCACATTCACTTTGCATTCATTCAACTCGAAGGCAAAGTCGAAGTCGCTGTCGAAGTGGAAGCCCCTCTCGAAGACCGAAGACCGACTACGTCGACAGCCTGCAACACATTTGGCGTTGGCAGTTGTTGTTTTTGTTGTTGTTTTTATTTTGGCATCAATTGAGTTTCAGATTCATTCACAGTTAAAGCCAAATGATGCAATAACCAAACGTGCTTTCTAATTCCGGAGACAGTCAACAGATTGAAGAGAACCATTCAGACAGCTCTGACAGAAGCTAAGAGTTAGTTAGAGTCTAAGCCTCGACTGTTGGCATACTCAAGTGACTTCCCTTTTCCTTCACTGGCAAGAGAAACAAGATGCGTGCAGGCTACCGATAAAGGCTAAAACGATCTGTAACCTACCCGAGGGTATATGGCAAATCATAAAAAAAAATAAAGGTAGCGTTCCTATTGTTAAATTGTCAGATATCTACTTGTTCTTGCCCTTGGACTTACAGTTTATTTACAGAGCACCTTTACACCTATAATTGATTATATAAAGTTTTCCGATAAATGAAAATAATATGGTAAACATTTCTTCAGTAAATTTGTCTATTAATTTAACAGAAGATTATGTGAAATGTTTTAGGATTCGGTCATGCAGATCTTAAGAAAGAAATCTCAGAAATCCTTCACGAGCTTACATTTCTTTAAAGACTTGAAAAGGAGTCTTACAATATTTAGGTTCGATTAGTTGCTTTCTAAAGCGTTGCTTCAGCTACGCTTCCAAGTGCTCTGTAAGAGTATCAAACTTCTCTTCTGCCTGGCCACATTCCACCTCACATTCCTATGGAGCTAACGAGAGACCCGCTGCCTCAATAGCTGCTCAGTTAACGAGTAGCCGATGCCCACATAGTGCTCCATGCTGATGTTTATCTAACAAATGTGCCCATCCTGCTGTTTGCAACCTGAGCAACCTTATCGACCGCCTGATGACTCCTCCACAAAAACCCCAAGCTCAACAACGTGCAGCAGCAGGAGCAGCAACGCCGCGATGCAACATGCATGCAAAAAATGGGCAACGTCATGTGGTAATTTGTCACGTGAGAGGCAGCTGCTGCATCAAGAAAGGCAACACCCCCGCCTGACCCCGTATCTCTAGTATGTGTTTCTGTTGGCTTTTCCCCTGACTCTTGTCAATAACTCAGCGCTTAATTGCTCATCTTTCAACGTCGCAGGGCGCAGGTACTTTGACTCTGGCCCAGCGGCAGCCTTTGACGCTCAACGCTCTGGCCAACAAATTAGAAAATTCTCAACTGCAGCGGGCAAAAAAATAACTAAAAACAAAAAAAAAATACTTGACAAATGCCGCCTGTCATAGTATTAACTTGCTGTGCTTCATATGCACAGCAGCAAACGCGTCCAGCGGCGATTCAGCGATTCAACGATCGGGCCAAGCGATCCCGGCTGGCTGGCTGGCTGCCTGCCACACAATGTAGGTTAGATGCATAGTGACACTCGCTCTGGAGCGCGTGGCAATGCCTTCTGGTCAGCCGTTGCACCTGGCGGCGCTTTGAGCGCTCTGCGGCTTGAGCTTGCCACGTCTTGTGGCAAGTACGCTGCGCGGTTTGTTTGTTTTTTGTTTCTGCTGCATTTTTCGTTGTGCCGCGCGCGAATATTTCATAAATTGAAATGTACAGTTAGTTAATTACACGCTCAATTGGCTCTAAAAGTGGCATTAGCCAGCCGGCCAAGGCAGCCAGCGAGAACCAGCCTAGCAATTTCAGCTCTACGACTGCATTTTTAATGGTTGTCATAAAAGATTTATCGCCCAATAGTAGCAGCCAACTTTAGCGGATAGAGGCGTTAGCAGTATATATATAGCCACATACACACACACAACACACAAATACACAGATATATATAATGCCAGGCAATCATTGCCATTCACAGTTGGCCTGTCGATGAGAGTGTGATATAATAGCTTGCGAAACCAGCTTGCGGAGCATAATGTGTGGGAAAGGGTCACAGTCAGCTGAGAAAAACTAAATTACATTCAGATATTGAAGAACCAAGTAATATACATTATTCTAAACTTGAACTCAGGACATAACTATGCAATATAATACATATCCAGAGATCGAGAATATATATACGTCGGAGAGAAGATTTTTCCCTTCATAACAAAATTATAAACCTTTCTACAAGAGCATCAAAATAAATGTTGAATATAGAATTTTGCCAATTCTTAAATGTCAAAAATTCTACATACCCTTTCTTTGAGCAGTGCCATTTGAAGCGCGTGTTAATTCGTTGTTTAACACGCTTTTGTTTGACAATTTCCTAGAAATCTTAATTAACTTTACCAATTCTCTATCAACCTAAACAATCTCAAATTTCATCGCTCTAACGCCCCACTGGCATTTTTGAGTCCAGCTAACTGGACACAGGTCATCAATCAAATGTGTTTTCATTTTAAATGTCAACACACACACACACATACACACCTCGATCTAAATGTGTGTGACTAAACAAATTGCAGACCCGCGTGCTGAAAATTTAAACATCAAACTGTGTTTTTGGCTGACTTCCTGATTAACTCGAAAATAGAAGAAGAAGTAGAACCAGAACAACTGAATAATGCCCGCAACGAAAATACCAACAAACCAAATTGATTAATTGATGAAGCGCAGCGCAGTTTTCATGAAAAAAAAAATACAAAACAACAAAAAAAAAAACACATTTCCAAAGTAGAGCACATCAATGAAGCTGGAATGAGAGACTGACATATAGAATGTGTCTCGAATGTAGATGTACGTATGTATATATAGTAGGCCACATGGCTCGACACGATTTGCATAAATCGAAACACAAAAAGCGAGTTGACTTGCTCTGCAAATCGGGAGCAAAAGATATTTATCTTGCCTCTGCCGCGTCGAGTGTCTGAATGAGTGTCAAATTAAATTGATCAATTAAGCAATTGACGTGACGGCAGCTCGCTCTCTGTCTCGCTCCCTCTCCCTCCCTGTCTCTAGAACTGAACAAAATCCAAGTGAAAAATGCAGCAAATGCACAAAGGAAGGCGAGCGAGGAGTACCCGAGCAGGGAAAGACTTAATGCAACTTTTACACACACACAACAAGTGACGCAAATTGTGGAACGTGTTGAAAGGGGCTTGGGCTAGGGGTGCAAGTGGGGTTGCAAGCGGGCGTCGGCTTGAGCCCTGGGGTCTTGCTGTGACTCTAGACCTGCTAGTGACAATTTCTGTCAATTCAGCGGCGCTAATCAAGCGAGCGACTGTTGAGCATTTAAATAGGGTGTAGCTGGGAGCTGTTGGAGCGAGCTGGTAGCTCCAGCTAGACAAATTGGCTGCGATTGCAGTGCGTGGTTACTGCTGCTGCCGCTGCTGCTGCTGCTGGCGGCTTAAAGCCCAACATGCGGGCTGTTTGCCTAGTCAGACAGCAGCGTCATATAATCCATCAAGCCAGCAGACAGTTGCAGCTACAACAACAACAAGAACTGGAGACGACTCGAATTTCCCTCAGCTGTAATCAAATCAAATGACAACGCAGACAGCAAGGAAACTGCAACGACTTTGCTGAAGCCCAAACGGCAAGGCAACTAGCCAAGCAGACCAGGAGAAAGAGACGGAGAGAATGGGGAGAGAGTGGGAAAGCGACATGCAACTCTCGCAGGAATATGACTCTGACTGTGCGCGTTTCCTGTGACTATTGTCACAATTTGATGGCCAACACTTTTGATGATTTAATAATGGGGAAGTGGGCGTAAATGCCCGGGAAGGGGCACAGCTAATGTGTCTGTGTGCGTGTGCGTGTGTGCAACACAGGTAGCCGGCATTTGCATAGCTGCCACACGAACGACAGTTGACAACTTTTTCTATATATATAAATATATATATATACATATATTTGCCAGTTACTGTCATTGCATACAATCAGTACAACACCCCATCCCCACTCACAAACACCCCCTTCCACTCTTAAATAAAATGTATTCTATTATTCTGACAAGCTGGCAGCGAGACTGTCGACTGTCGACTGTCTGTTTGTCTCTTGACTGTCCTCTGTCTCTCGCATGTCTGCCACTTGAAAGCCAAGCAGGAAGCTTGCCAGGGCTTAAAAGCACTTCAAGCAGAGCGCATATTGATTTTCGACATGTTCCAAGTTCATTAAAGTCACATCAGAAGCGTGCAAAAAAAGCGAAAACAAAAACAAAAACCAAAACACAAACAAATATCCTCTCTGCCCACATTTTCCCAACCGCAAATAGACACGAGATGCGACAGCAAGCGGCACACGACGCGCCCACAAATCAACGCCTAACCACAAAGGCATGGGCGGAGGGGCGGTACCCAAAAGACCAGAAAAAAAAATAGGCGACGCCATTTTGTCTGTGCCCGGCCATTAAATATGCAAAAAGCAACATGCGAAAAAGTGAAAAAAAAGTGTTGCATACTTTTAGTTGCTGCTGCAAACCGCAAAAAGGCAGCAGAGCAAAAAGGGCGAACCGGAGCGACGCTCGCAACAGGAAGCCGGAAAAATAAATAAAAAGGCGAGACGAGACAACAGGGCAGTCCTCCCCGCGCCCCCAGGCCCCCAATTCAGAGTACACAGTTCGCGAGCCATTCATTAGCATAGACATAGAGCGCAATATTGAATTTCTATGCCTGTATGGGTGCTCAGGGGTCGTTCAGTATCTGTAAGTGTGTGTGTGTGTGTGTTTGTGTGTGAGGTCACAAGGTTGCGAAAAAATGCTTCACGCCTGGGCAAGCTGAGAAAATCACAGCGCGTAAGCAGAAGGTTTAGAAAAAAAGAGAAGAGGACGAGAGGACGAGCCCAAGCAGCGCCTGGGGATCAAATTAGTCGAGTTTTTTGAAAAAGAATGCGGCAAACTCTAGACTCTATATGCATGCTAAGTGGGGAGGCAAAGTGCTTCAAGGGGTCGCAAGTCAAAATGCAAGAAATACAAATGTAAAGCTCTCAAGTGGCTGCCTGTCAGTCGTCACATGTCATCCAAAAAACCAGGAAGTGGGTAACGAGAAGCGCTAGGATATTGACAGTAGTAATAAAAGCGGGAGAAATACACCATGGGAGAGATGGGATTAAGTGTTGAAAGTATATAAAAACAAACACAAATTAACGATGGTTCTATAGAAGGTATACTCAGAATATATTGAAGTAAATTTTAGAAATAAAATAGTTTTTAGTTAATTTAAAATATTTCTTTATGAATATAAAAGCTAGAAGTTAGAATCCAAAGGGTGGGCAATTTAGGATATTAAATAAAACTTCATAATTTAAAATATATAAACGGGAAAACAATGGGAAAAAATAAAAAAAATAAATTATTTTTAACCGATCTGTTGTATGTTAAGCAATTCAAGCAGCAGATGAAAGGGTAATGATAAATTCAGCTGAATGTGGAATGGAATGGTTTAACTGGGTGCCCCAGGCAAAGCAGGTATGCCACCCTGTCAATTTTTTGGGGCATAACTCACAATAGACGGTTGGGGACTTGGAGCTCAAGGGATGCCCCACATGCTGCACACACATCCCTCAACGGCTTGTAAGCCGCAGCTGATAAGCCTCGCCCAGGCATTCACTTAACTGTCAATGGTGTAGGCGGTTCAGTTGCCACACCCCCAACCCCTACAGTGCACATCCTGTGGATCGCTTTGTCTGCGGTTTGTCAGCAGTTTCGTCGTGTGTGGGCCACTGCTGGAATTTTTATGAATTATATGGCGAAGCTGCTCAAAAAAATATGTAAAAATATTTTCGAGGATGACAACAACGACGTCGTCGACATTGACAATGAGGCGGTGGTAAGTGGCTGCCAGGCGGGCGCAACAACAAAGCGCTGATTGACAGGAAGGCATACAAAAGCGGAGCACATGGACAGAACAGACAGTCGACAGACGAATGACGAGACAAAATGCCAGGGCCACAGATACAGTTCCATAGCCAAAAGCACCGGGCACCGAGCCCGAGCACAGACAATCGTTAGGCCGGGCAACGGAGCGTGGCCAGGACATGTGGGTTCAGACCGGCTCAAGCTCTATCGATTTTTGAAGGGCCAACTCAGTGGCATGCAGCAAATGCAGCTGTGCCGCAGCGGGCTCATCAGTGGGCACAGCCCGAGCCGTTAACACTCATTGTTTTCACATGTTTTTTAATGATTGCCATGTGAGGAGTTTGGAACCCGCGTAGGCACCGTTAGCCAGACAAATTAGCAACGCTTGATTAATTTTTATGACGCGCACTGTAACTGACAGAGACAACAGCCGCAGGTGAGCAGAACTTTGGCATAAGCCCACTGGCAGGCACAAAAGTATCTTTCAGATACATTTTACATACATCATACATATGCACACATGTTGTTTATGCGCCATAACAACCCAACATTTGTCTAATGATGCGCAATTAGGCAAATAGCTTATAATCATAGCCATAGCCATTTTTTGTTGTTGCTCTTGCTGTTGCTGTTGCTGTTGCTGTTGCTGATGTTGTCGTTGGTTTCCTAATGCAACTCAAGTTTGTCTCATTCTGCTGCACGTGCACGCCTCTGTGTGTGGGCGTGGCATGCAGCGGCTTGGGCCATTTGATTATAGAAATCATGTACTAGACAATTGTGACACAGTTGCCCATATGGACAGCCGCTTTTTAATGGGGCCCGAATGCCGGAAAGGCGGCTTGTTGAAAACTTTTGCTTTGTTGTTGTTGTTTTGCTATTTGTTATAGCTGTTGTTGTTGCTGTTGTTTTTGTTGGTCGGGTTAACGTTAACTCGCTGTGGGTTTTGTGGTCATAAAATTTAACGCTTGTTTGGGCTGCTGCTGCTGCTGCTGTTGCTGCTGGTTGCAGGAAGGCTTTATTAGCTGATTGTTTTTATAAGGTAATGGGCATTAAATGACTACTTTGTTGCGGTACCGTAATGCAGCTGAACAAAAGCCAAAAAACTCCCCCTGATGTCTGCTGCATTACGGTTTTTATGGAGTATGAAGAATATCTAAATGAAACATCAATTCGTTTATGGAAAAGAATACACATAACCCTATATCTGGCCGACTAGTTAATGCCTATAAATATCAACAAATAGACTTACGCATTTAGAAAAAGTGCATGTATTTGAGCTATATGCAGAGACATAAGAAAATCTATAAGTGCCTTTTCTGTAAATTTCAAAAAATCAATACTTTAAATTGCCTTTCTTTACCAGGAATCTTCTTTTGCAGTCAAAAAATGAGAACATATTCGAGTAAATTCCTGAAATTCAAATCATTAAGTGTTCTCTAAGCTGAACTTATAGAACATTTTTAAATTTACGACACTTTTTTAAGGAAAGTTAGTTTTGAAGTTAAGAAATTCTAAAATTATTTGATATACCTTAAAAAACACAAATGTGTATAACTTTCCTATTAAAAACAAAAAGAACTTTAAACAATAAAGCGACTATATTGGACCTTTATTAGGGGTTTCTTATGCATTAAAGCAAAATGAAACCAAATGCTACAAAACGGTTTTGGTTTTCAAAAATCTTTTGAACTTGTGCGTTATTTCAGCTTGATAACTTTGAGCGGGCGCGTGCATTTAACCCTTTCTGCTAACCCGCTCAGTTGCTGACTCAAAAATTGCTGCTACAACAGTTGGCACTTAACCCTCGAGAGTCGCTCTAATTACGCAAACATGTTGTCCGTTTCGGGGCAACCCTCGAGGAAACCTTCAAACGGCCACGGCCACGGCGAATGACAAGTTCCATTGAAACATTTTTGACACCTGGCGTGTGGCCCATCATGATATACACTTGGGAAACAGGCGCTACATTTGCATAGCTGAATAGTCCCAGAGGGGCGTGATATGAGCTAAGTTGTTCCAACTGGACTGAACGGGTCGGGTCTCCGGTTCTCCGGTTGTCCGTATCTATCTCTAGTTTGGGCTGTTTGCTGACTAAATGAAACAAGTTTTCAGTCTGGTATCTAACAAATGTGTTGACTGTGAAAAATTACATTGCATGTATGACAAAACTTTTTCAAAAGCAGATACCAACTGCTAGCAGCGGGTGTGGGTGACAGGGTGTGTGCATTGATTAATGAGCCGAGCTGTGCATGCCCCGAAGTGTGTGTATGTGTGTGCTTAAGCTATGCATTTGCTAACTTAGAACTCAATTACCAAACCAAATTTTCGGCGCATTCCCGATGAGTCTTCCCGCATTTTGATGGATTTGTGGGCTGGGCTACCCGGCGGCTCGCGGTTGACCCTGAGCCCATTGCATGGAGGCATTGCAGAACGGCGCTAATGACGTTTTATTGTTTTGTGATGCGTAAAATGTTTTGTTGACGACGTCGACTGGCTAATTTTGAGCTGCGACTTGCTTGAATGCCTCTTACAAATCGAGTGAGTCTTCTGATTGCCCGAGCACACAAAGGCAAGCCCAGGCCCCACAAAGCGAGCGGGCCAGACAAAGGTCCAACGAATGCGGGAAGTCGTCAGCGAGCGACTCCTCAGTTTGATGAGCGGCGATTCATTTCCGCTCATCACTTCTAAATACAAATTTAATATGCTTTATATACGCATACATATACATATATAGACACACATATATGAACTACGTGTGTGTCCCCTGCTCCTGTCCCGTAGTTCTCGTTTCTGGTTCTCGGGGCCTGGTCGCAAATTTGCGCAGTGAACTGTAACCGAAAGTTAATTAGCTCAACGAAATCGTCGCAGTTGCAGTCGCATCCCAGTCGAGGGGACTCTATGTGACGAATTCTCAGTGTCTCTTCAAAAGGCAAAACTTGTAAAGTTTGAGTGTATCAGAAACATTGACGAACCGTGTTATAAGGGTCGACTGGCTGCTTGGATAGCGACGCAGCTAAAAAGGAAATCTTCATGTCGGTCTTGTTTGTGAGAGAAAACAAAAAGGGTTCGTCTTTGCTGGGAACACAAAATGGAACTATCGTCGAGTGTCTTTTAAGGAGCTAGAGATAAGCCAAGAAAACAAGCAGCATAACATTTGGAAGTGAAAAGTAATTTATTTCAGAAAACAATTACAATTATATAAGTAAGAAAGCAGTTAAAGATTATACTAAAAGAAGACTAAGGCATAAAAAGAAAATAAATAAAATAAAAAGAAAACTGAAACAATTCAATAAAATAAAAATTGACCAAAAGGCGATCAGAGAACACAGTGTTATCAACGTCAAGTCTATAAACACTTTTCGCTGCTACACAACACTAAAATTGCAATGTTCAAGACTGTCTTTTAATGGAATAGCTTTTACAGCTGCACATTTGTTCCATTTTCTAAGCTCTGCTGACAGCCTGAAATATTTGGGATACTTTAACAACAACTTTTTACTAATTAAGCGCCCCACACGCAACAACAACCGAAATAGAACTGTGGAAAACTTCAAGTTAAGGCCACGAAAAAGAAAAAAAAAAAAAAAAAAGAAATGTGCCACCATATAAAAAACAGCGGAGGCAACAACAAGAGCAAAGCTGGCGCCAAGTCATTACATGAAAAAATTCTCAACTACATGCCAAGGCACATACACACTTACACACACTCACACACACGCACACACACATAGCTACAGTGGCTCTTTTTATGAGCCGCAACACTTGAAAATTTTTCACAAGTACACGACGACGCTGACGCTGACGCTGACGTAGGCGCTGACGTCGACCGCAAGAAGCAGCAGATATAATTTTCCTTTGCTGTATTCTTACAACTTAACACACAGAAGAAAATAAAGCAGCATAAAACCTGGCAAACAATAAAAACAAGAATAAAACTAAAAAAAAAAAAAATAGAAGACAATAAGAACAAGCAACAAGAAAATAAAGGCAAGCAGCCAAGGTAGGCGGTGGGGGCGTGGCAGCTATTTGGCTGCCCCGAAAATGTTTTCCTTCTGTTTCTTTTCCCTGGCCATGCACGACTGCTGCCGCCAACGCCGTAGGGGCAAATGTGCCTGTGTGTGTGTAAGTGTGTGTGTGCGTGTGTGGAGCAGGGAAGCGGGCGCTGCACAAATTGTAGAATTTGTGGCACCTGTGCGCTGTATCTGCGGCCGCGCATCTGTATCTTTGTATCTTTGCCGACGAGCCAAACAAATAAACTGGCGGCCAAGTTATGACAGTCAGCAGCGGCCGCAATGTCGACGCGTCGGCCGCAGGAAACATTATTCTTAGTTAGATGCTAATTAATTAAAGAAGCAGAACCCGTAACATACACACACACACACACACACACAATAACCAACAACCCAGGGGCCATACTTCGGTGGCAAATATGTGGGCAGATACGACAGCACAAGACGTTGTCGAAGCAACGCTGCATGACATACTCTCAGTGCATGATGAGCATAAATTTTCCCTATGTGTCTCGTTGTGGGAGGATTCGACGCAGGAAACGTCGGATTGACCGCAAACAGAGAAGAGATGTGGGAGGCTGCAGTAGCAGGAGCTAAGAATAGCATCGGGCATGAAATATAACAGGAATCGAAATAACAAGCATTTAAAAACACTTGCATCTTGACAGGGCTGTAAACATGGGCCTTTTGAAAAGATAAAACAGGGAATATTGAATTATTTCAGTTAAATATGCCAACATTCTTTTTACTTGAAATATAATTTTGACTAGTAGGGAAAGTGTCATAATAAAAATAGCTCATCAGATCAGCAACAACAGTCGAGTTGATAAAGCCTCGTCCGGCTGTCTGTTTCTATTCGAACTAGTTACTCAGTTTTAAAGCAGCTATTATATCATATAATTACCATTGGAACAATCGGTTGCATGGAAAACAATCTGTTTTCCAAGATATTTTGATAAAACTGCAACTCCGAACTAAACTTTTCCCAAATATCTGAAAAGTCCTAAGGCAAATGTCTACAAGAGAATTTAATCTTTGGCATGCCGGAACTATCTGCTTTTTTTATTTCTAAATAAAAATTAATTTATAATTACCAAATGAGTTTAGCCAGAGCAACTGGGGGCTATCGAAATGCATTGCTGATACCAAAGACAATATATTTTTACTCTTCCGGAAACAAAACATAATTTAATACAACTTTATTCCTTTTCTAAATACCAATAGAATTTCCTTGTGTTTTAAATCGCAAAATGTGGATTTCAATAAAAACATATTTAGTTTACTCAGCATCAACTTAATATATTTTAAATTGAAGCTCGCTTTCTTTGCAAGAATGTCGCAAAGATTTCGTAGCTTGGCAAATCTATAATCTTTAAGACAAAGCCATTTAAGTATCTGTCTCTATCGGCAACTCGTACAATGTCCAGTGAAATAACAACAAAATAACAAACAAGATAGCGCCAACTTTTATCATAATGCTAATAAAATGAATCGACCACAAGAAAACAACAACAACAACAAGGCAAAGAAGAAAAGTTTTTCAAGATTATTATGATGATTGCGCCCCAATGGCGCCTCAGGCAGCAGCCGCTGCCCCATCTATGAGTCGTTGCGTTGCGGCTGGCAACTTGTTTACATAAATTTTAATTGCTGTAATTATGATTTTTACACGAAATTAATTATGCATGCGCAGTAGCTGCATTAGCTATCGGATAAAGATTCAGTTTCGGATTGAGATTTAAACACGCAACAGCGTTTCAATAAAAACTAATTTGCCTGCCCAAACAGCAAAGAAATTTACGCGCATGTTGGCCAGTTCTTTATAGAATTTTAATTGCCAAGCATAATTCCTATTAATTGCCTGACAGCACAAGGAAATTATGAAATTGCAGTGGGAAACTATCTTAAGTACGCTCGCCTCGCCAGCGATGTGTGAAGTTGCCAACTCGCAGATACGTAGATACATTGCTGTATCTGATAAAGATCGTGTAAAACTGTTGGCCCCTGTTACCCGAAGCGTTACAAACTGTTTGAGAAAAGATTTTTCTCTGGCTGATAAAAAAAAAAAAAATTGGATTTCTAGTTTTTGTTGTTGAATTTTGTTTTCCTTTTTTTATGACCTGCTTTGGGGCTGGCGTTGATGGCTGCTGCTGCTGCTGTTTTGTGTCCATAAGATACAGCAGGTTATTTTGATTAGACTGGCATGTTGACAGTTTGACTTTACTTAATTTGTGTTTAATTAACGTTTAGTCTGCGCACTAAATTCCACATGCCACACGGCTTGTGTGCGGCAGCCAGAAGGGGTAAACGATTGGAAGAAATGGGAGAAATAGTAGAAGCTTGGCAATAGTTTAATAAATCATTCGTTCACATACTGTTCCATGGAATTGATAACTATTTTTATATGGCAAACACTTGTAAATAGTTGCACTGGAACTTGCACCGTGAGTAATATTTAGGCAGGCAACTGAACAGAAAACATTTGTATCCACTTCTGACTTAATTCATTAAAAGAAACTGGTTTCATTTTTGCTCGACTAATTGGCAAGAAAATCAAATCGACGTCGAGTTTGAGCATTTGCTGCTTTTATTTTTTATTCACTCATCGATTATTTAAACAATGATTTGTTTATTTATTCAGTCGCTCGATTCACTTTACCAAAAGCCTGTCATAAAAACAACAACTACGGCAAACGAGACTTTAAATGTTTTCTATGTTCTACGCAAATTGATTTACGGAGCCACAGATTAGGTATATTGAATACTGCAAGAGCCATAAATAACATTTGATTTAATACAATATTGGGAAAAATATGCATGGATGGAAAAATTCAATATTCAAATAAATTACTTTTCAATCTACTCGGGAGAATATTTTTAATGTAATTAAAAAAATGGTTAAGGTTCCAAATTGATTTAGATAGAGTTGTGGACCAACGATTAAATGTTGCAGAATCTTCGAAATTTATTTTATTTATTTAGCGAAATTGCTAAAAATGTAATCTGTGTAAAATTCATCTATTTGAATTTCTTGCAAATTTCTCTCAGAATTTTATTAAAAGAGTTAAGGTATATTGAACGCAAAAAAGATATTTATTTAGTTGAACGTTGAAAGCTTTACTTTAAACTCACTTAAAACAATATTATTTAAAAAATCTTCGAATGTGGGTAAAGTATACTTATTTTTTAAATTTCACATAAATTTCTCCAAGAATTTGATTGGTTAATTTACGCAGAAAGTGAAGTTATATTGAGCTTAGAAAATATATTTATCTAAATATTCAAGTCTTTCACAAATCTTAAAATAATTATTTATAGTTTCACTTTTATTCGCATAAAACAATATTCTGCCTTGACTTCGACTTACCTAATTTGAAAATATTTGTCGCATCAAATGTTTTCAGTTAAATTGTATAGATTGTATCCTTTGCATATGTGTTGCATTGTATATGGGTTATATATATATATATATATTTATATATAGTTATGTATATATTCATATAATATTTTGAATAGTTAAAAAGCGTTACACAAATGCATTGAAGCGTATTTGGGGCACAGACACATGCACACAAAATTCTCAACACAATTTTTAAATGCAAACTAAATGCAGTCGAAGCTGTTGCAATAAATTTTATTTTATTTTTTTTTTATTTTTTGCACTGTTGCACGTAGCTCGTGTATCTTGTGGGTTGTTTTGATATGTTTAGCACTCTCGGCTGAGATACTTTTGTATTGCGGCTGCCTTAGTTACATGCCGACAGCCTTAGGCGGGGACACACATTGCGTTTATTTATCGGATATTCAAATTTGCGTTGCTTGGCTGGCGCCGACCGTTGCACAGGTGCCGCATTTTGTTGTGGCCAGCTTTGAGATACTTTTACGCAGTATCAGTATCTGTATCTTTCACACACTCACGCAAAAACACGTAACGCGACGCGCACCGAATCTGAACTGAACTAAACTGAGCTGAGCGTTGTTGTTGCCGCCACGAGCGTTGGGATGAGACTGAAACTGGACGAGACGAGCTGCCACTGTTGCAACCACCATCGCCTTAGCGAGCGCGACCGAGTTGTTGCAACAAGCGCCGACGTTCGCTGCGTTTTCTGTTTGCTGCCGCTGCCACTGCCACTGCTGCTGCCACTGCTGCTGCTGCTTCTGCTGCTGCTGCCTTTCGCTTGTTGTAACGCGCCGAACGAAGGTTGACGAGCGATTGAATTGAACGAACGTTGTAAAGTTGCTCAGGAGCCGCCTATCGGACGCGGACCGGCCATGTAACCGAACAACGGCATTTGCCCTCTGTGGATCTCAAGCGGAGAGCGTCAGCGTGAAGCGAAAGAGTGGAACATGGCCTCTAAGCAAAGAGCGAGAACTGTTTGTGGAATGAATTAAGCTGTGGATGGCAGCGTTACCGGGTAGAAATTGACAATATTATTAACAGAGATTCTTTTAGGTTTCTGCTCTTATCAAAAAATAAATAAAAAAAATCATTTAATTTTTACTATATTTATTTTTTATTAATATTTAAAAAATGTATAAAGACATGTTTTTAATTATGTATTTATTTACTTATTATTTTTGCACGTTTCTAATATTTTTCTTAATTTTTATTGTTAATTTGGCGACCTCTTCATTTTGAAATATTTGACTGTATGGACCTTGAGCCTTAATATATTTATTTAAATGCTTTATTTGTTTGTTTATTTTTTTTAAAGATTTTCTCAATTGTTTATTTTTATATAATACCATATTATATTCCATAGTTATTATATATATATATTTTTTTTAATTTGTTTTTAATTTTCTGGCTGTTTATTGTATTACTTTGACCGATTCACCTGTCCAATTTAAGTTTAGTTGGAATACAACTTCCGCTCTTCCGCTCTCTTAGACCAACTCACTCTCTTTTGCAAACAAGCAGCCCGGCAGACGCTCTCTTGCCCGCCAGTAGCAGAGTTTTCATTGCCATTTTGTTCCAATTGTGGCACATTTTGGGAAGCGCGTGAAACAAAACAAATAGCGGTTCAAACTGTTGATTTGGATATCTATCCGTGAGATACATTTGGTTGAGATACGTTTGGTTGAGCTGTTATCAGAGCGCTGTCTGAAATACTCAATTCAAATGTGGCCTTCAATGTAATTTAAATAATAGAAATTAAATAATTATTAACTCTAATGGAATTAAGTAGTTCGTCCCGTTTGCCTGTCGTCGCATCGCCTTGCCACCTGGCTCTTATCAGCTGTGGCTAATCTGCGGCCTGATGCATTTCCAATAATTGCCAAGCGCATTAATCAAGATATTCACACGCGCGCGCGCCAAACCTGCTGCCAGATACAAGCTGCAGATACAGATACAAAGTGCGTAACGCGCCGCAACTTGTCATAATGAGGCATTAAAAAGCAGCTTAGTGCCGTCGAGATTTGAAGCCAGCCCGAAGCGGAGACAGCGACAGAGACAGAGACAGAAGCTGAGAACAGCGAAAAACAGAGCAGAGCAGAGCAGAGCTGAGCCTGAGAGCAGAGCAAAGAGAGCAGCGTGCGATCTCGCCATGATTTATGACGAGCCGTCGTTTGTTTGCGATACAAACTCTCAGATAGAGTCTTAGCCGGCAGGGGTAGGGGATAGCAGTGGGTTGCCGGGCGCGGGGTACTGCCGCAGCACTTGTTGTAGATGGTATCGTGGCGCGCTTTACGTTGCCAGTTTGATTGATTGGTCCGTACACACACACACACACACACACACATGCACACAGGCTGTGTTTGTTTTGGGTTTTGTTTTATGATATGCCCAGAACCCAGTCAAACAGTTTTTACTTTCGAATATTGCGACCAGGTGACACAGCAAAGGTAAATGCGTAAGCACAAGACTTGATCAAATCAACTAGCTTCGAAGGGATAAGCCACTTGACCCACATTTCGCTTTTATTGTACACAAAATTATTCACAGTGCCAGATTATAGGAGAGCATTAATGAAAGAATTCTAAGCTATAAATATAATTAATTACTTTTACATCTCATTTGACATTACTTGACTTTTGATTTTAAATACGAAACTAATAATAATAGTGAATATTTAAAAACTTTGAATGCAAGTTTATGCAAATATGTGCTAATTAATATTCACATATAATTAGTTTTAAAATGTTGTATTATATTTAATGCAAAATAATTGGTAAACTTTATAAAAACAAAGTATATATATTCCATTCTCTCAGTTTTACAGCTTTTGTCTTGAAACTTTCCATGGGTCTATCTTTCTGTTGCGTCCGAATGCTATAATCGGATAAACTATATATATATATATATATATTTTAAAGTAGATTCTTTTATGAATATATTTATTACTTTCTCGTTTCAATTTGTATTTGATTATTCTTGAGTCAAACATGTTATATATAATTTAAATTTGTTTTTCATTGAAAGAAAATATGAAAAATAATTATATTTGTAATGAGCAGATTTCCTTTTATGTAAGCCAGCCACGTTGTCTTCTTTCTACACTATTGTGCAGAGTTTTTTAGCCTTCTACTCCAGCTGCCTGTCCTGAGGGCACAAATATCGTAACTCATTTGACAGCTTGTTAGTCTGCTGACTTTTAAAAGCATGTCCATCAATTTAAGCTCATGTAAACGCATCTGAAAATTGCCTAAGATATTATCTGCCTGCACTATCAGCAGTGCAACTCGAATCGTTGAGACTATCTTGACTGGAGCTGGGCGCAAGCAAATAGCTAAATATGAAAATTAAACATCTATGCGTGGGGATACGAATGTCTCGAGTGATAAATTTATCGAATTGTGTAAATATTCATTCATGATAACGCGCCAGTTGTCGTCTGTCGTGCATTTGTATATTTATTTATCCAGCTCGCTGATTGCATTTTTGTGTAAATTCTTGCCACAATAACAATCAACGTCCAGGCAGCTCCTCAGAGTCGGCTCTGTCGCAGTGTTTGTTTATAATGCTCCTAGCCGAAGGCAAACAATGCGACGACAGCGGCGCATGCGCAACAGTTTTGGGCTGATTTATTTGAGTGAGCCACGCCCTGTCCTGTCCGTCTGGCCTGTCATATATATGTTGAGCGCATTTGTCTGCCTGGCAGCTAGGCAACAGTTGCAAGTTGCAAGTTGCAGTTGCCGATTGGCCCTTCGCACTTGGCACTTGGCTTGTTTGCATAAATGATAAATGGCTAATTGATAAATTTGTTATTTGCTGCATTTCTGTTTGGTTTGTCACAGTTGCAGACATTTGCCATTTTTGCCATTTCCGGGACAACAACTTGTTTGCATACTTTGCTTTATGTGCATCGAAGAATCTTGCCTTACATTTAACTTCTGTTGTAAAGAGTTGGTTTTATAGCCTTGTGGGAGATAAAACCAAGAAATCTTGCTCCTGCTCCACTTTTCAATATCTATATCTGATAGCTCTATGTGGAGAATCGTTCGATAAAACATATCAAATGCGACTGCGTACAATTGGTTGGAAAAGAGCATTTCTCAGAAAAATAACTTAAAGGGTATTTAATCTTCAGCGTGCCGGAGATAACCGAAATTGTTCAATTTTAAATCAATTTAATTAAATTTAAATTAAAATTAATATACTAAACAAACTAGCTACTTAATACTTTACTAGCCTGCCACACTTTAAGTATCTTTAGTTATATTTGGGTCTCTTTTCTCCCTCTCTCTCTCGGCCTGACTCATAAATTTAGTTTAACGCGTGCCACTCACAAAGTTTGCGACCGCACTTCGGAAACTTGCAAGTAAGTTCCCGCCCCTTTTCCCCTTCTGGCTCTCTCTCTCTCTCTCTGCCATCCGCTTACATCAAATCAATTGCCGGCCCCAGTGCGACTCCTCGAAATGCGGCTCACGTACGCGTATATCAATTGTTGCTGCCAGCTCTAGGCAAATGATGGCCCAACTTGCCTGACTGTCTGTCTGTCTGACTGTCCGATTGACTGACTGACTGACTGAGCGATTGACGGGTTGCCTGCTACACGACTTGCCTGTCTATGTGTCCCTCTGCCTATATATAATATTGATTCTTTATGCATATCAACAGCTCTTTGTCTGCGCAACCTGTTTGCTATTTTAATGTTTATTTAAATCTAAATTTTCTTTGCTGATTAAAAAATTGAATGCAAAACAAATGAATGAAAGCCAAATGCATTAAAGAGCATACAAGGAAGGAGGGGTATAATAGAAAGAAGAAAAATTAGAGAGAGAGAGAGAGGAAGGATAGTCAATTTCTGTTTGAACTGTTGATCAGAATATTCAAAAAATAGCTAAGTATTTGATAACTGCTACTGTTTCCGGCTGTTAGCCTCTACAAATAACCAAATTTAGCCGGAAAACAGCTGAGTTGGCAACACTGCTGTTTACCAACCGCAAAGGATAATGCTTTTGATCCCGTTACCTTAGATGCGCAACCAGCTGAGAGCGCCGATGCAAGGAGAGAGCATTGCTCATGTTGTGAATGCGTCAATGCCGTTAATTGCTTTCAGCTGTTGTTGTATTAATGCAGATGCGAGCGTGGCTTGAGGCTCAAGCATGATGAGAGCAGTTAGTCTCTCAAATGGATTCGTTGTCCGCGCATGCAAGCAAAAATGTTTTATTAAATAATTAATTAGTGAATTACCGGGTATTTAACGTGCTTAGTTCGTGTCGTGAGTGTTTATTAAACTAGCATAAATCCAATTAATACTCGTGCAGCTATATTTGGCAAAAGGTAAAAACGTCATTGAGTTTTTTTGTTAATCTTTTCATGACGCGCGTTTATACTTAAAAGAGAGTGAGAGAGAGAACGAAATTAATTTGAGGAAGAAAAAATCTGCTGCTTATTTAATGCACTTTTACGACACATATTGCAGTGTGATGTATTCAAATGTTTTATGCACACAACTAACACTCTCCAAATCATTTAATTGCAGTACTGAAACACAATTAATCTAAGGCACCAGCCAACAAACGCATTGACAGCTGCTTAATAGGAGATTGTAAAGTCTGTCCAATCGAGCAGACAGACCATAAAAAGCTCACCGGATGGCCATGTAAAGCAGTGCTCGAGCTGCTGCAGTGATTCCTAATGCTGTTTTGAGCTCATCAATTGAGAGCGAAAGAGTGGGCAGAGAGTGGGAGAGAGCCAAAACTAAGTCCTGTTATATTCCTGATATTCTGGCGTTTGCTTCTGCTGCTAATCCCTCAAGCGCATCAAACAGCAGCAACTGCAAAATGTTTCAGCAAGTAAGTCAAAATTTAGTTCATTCTTTTCTCCCCCCTCCCCCCTTTTTTTTTTGGTATTATTTTTTGTTGTTGTACTCGTTGCAACTGAAGCTTTTTGGGGCTGCTCTGGCTTTTGGCTTCGTACAAACCAAGCTCGTTGATGTGTTAATTGACCAAAATTTCGTACACACTCGCTGGGAGGCAGACACAGACACAGCCATAGAAACAGATACAGATATAGATACACACACACACACACACACACACACGCATGGACACAGATAAACTGTGAGTTTCAGTTACTGGCCGTGTGTGTGTGTGTGTGTGTGTGTGGCCTGTAACTGAAACTGATGTTTTGTAGCTCAGCTCGCTTGTCGATATTAAATCCCAGCAAAACTTAATTAGAAATTCCATTTTTGGCTTTTGGGGGCATTACACGTGACGCGTTACCAATTATCGACTCGAGAACTGTTGCATGTCTGCCTGCCTGACACTTCCACCCCTCCACCCTTCCACCCGCCTCCGCCCCACCGAAGCTGCTGTCTACCGTTGGCTCTCCGGAGCGTTAAGCTGCAACACGCCAATTAAAAATGCCTTTTGATGATGACATGCGCAGAGCACGGCACAACGCACACACACACACACACACACACACACGCGCACAACAAATAGTAAAAGAAAAAAAAAAAAATAGTAAAACAGGAATCAGAGTGGCTACAACATTTACCTGGCCTTAACGGCTCGCTAACGGTTAAACTGACTAACGGGAAACGGACGAACGGAACCGCCGCACGACTGCACGTAGCTGCAGCGGAAATGCGTTTGCAAAATGGCGCCGACGTGCGTGCTAATGAACGCTCAGTTCCAGTGCACTGTGAATGCTGCTGCCCGGCAAACAAAATGGAGCAGCCTCCCCCCCCCCTCCCTTCCAACCGTCACCTGCCCAGATCCGTTCATAGGCAAGCCATCAATGTTAATTCGCCAAAGCAGCCACCTTTCTGTTGTTGTTGTTGTTGCTGGTGTGGTATTGGGTCGGGTGCAACTGCTGCTGTCTCTATTGAAAAATCACAGGCCTGAAATTGAACACATTTTGTCCATTTTGCGGTTTGTGCAGCAGCAACAGCAGCAGCAACAACAACAGAAGCCATAACATTTGGGCTGTTGGGATCAACTGGCGGCTTTGTTTAGTATGCAAGGCAGCAAAATGTTAACGTCAATGTAAAACGCAAACGCACTGCTAAATTTACCAGTTGGCGTTGCGGGGCGTGGCCGGGCAGGGGCCTGAATAATCACAGTCAACTGTCAAAACTTCAGATGCATGAGCAGCATGATGAACAGCAGCCGCAGCAGCAGCAGCAGCAGCAGCAGCAGCAGCGATTTGTGCCGGGCCAAAGGGCTCAAATAGGTGGAAGAGCCGCAGCTAAAGAGACTTTGTTATGCTAATAACAATTTAATTAAAACAGTTGCAATCGCATTGTTATTGTTTAAACTTAGATAAAAGATGATCTGAACTTAAATTGTAAGTGCGTAAAATGCGTGCCAAAAATTACCTGGAAAATCATTCAAATTGCAACAAAGCGTAGCTTCCATTTCGCATGCTGCATTTCCTCGGCATTAATCATCAACACATGTTGTCTCACTTTTAGACCTTCGTCTGGTATTTTAACTTATATATTATGACTTCCGTTCGTTCGAGTCTGTCCGGCGGCGTGTGCCAAGCAACAGCTTCGAAAATTTGAATATTATTACAGTAAAGCTTGTAATGTAACGACTTGGCCGGCACCTCAGTGCAACATCGTCGCTCCAAATGGCTGCCAGCTGTCGTAAAAGCCAAGGAAGCAGCTTGTGGGCTGCCCCTCGATTACATTAATGCGTATTTTTGCAATTAAATAAAAATATCGTAAAACGGCTCACAACATTTACGACTGGGCGAGTTGTGCTCTTAACCCTTCGATAGGTGTCAGAAATGTGCGTTGCAAATGCCTAATTAGAAATTCATAAAAAAAGAATACACTCGCAACGCTCGAAAGCTGTTCGAAGACGTGACGTTGTAAAAGTGCCATCAAATTATTGAAAACAAAAAAAAATGCCCAAAGTTGACAGCAACATTTTCATGCTGCTTTTTGTTCTCTACATACCTCGTCTATATAAATACATATTCTTTTTCTTTTTTTTTTTTTGCTACTACCATTTTGAAGCGTTGGCATGACATCTATTGCACAATGGGCCATAAATTTAATACACAAATTGTCACTGCACGTTTCGATAATAACTGAGAGCTGAATAAAAATGCTACGCAGGATGTCGAAATGGCAAGTCGAGCCGCGTCGAGTCAAATCGAAGACGACGTGGCGATCGATGGCTTCAAGTGGCCAAACGAAAAGGCGGACGCGACTCGAGAGTTGCCTTTTAGCTAAATATGTATTTTGTTTTGTTTATATTAAACGATAAACAACAACAACAACAACAACAACAACAACAGAGGCAACAGTCGAACAAATTGTTTTCATTTGCTGTTATTTTTGTATAATTTTTCAATTGAAGTCACTTTGTTTATGAGATGTGCGTTGCATAGAGTTTTCAATTGTTGTTGCTGCTGCTGCTGCTGCTGCTGCTGCTGCCACATGCCGCGTGAGGTCAGTTTCTGTGAATTGTCAAATGGTTTGTGCTTCTTGGGGGCCTACAAGAACTAGGAAGTCGCCAGTCAAAGTTGTTTGGATTATCAGCGAATAACTTTGAGTGAGTTTTGAAAACAACAAAATCAACACAAAAGCATGTTCAACTTGGCGTATCTTTGTATGAATAAATGAATGAATTTAACTATCAACAACATACACAACTATATGAGTGAATATTTTTAGAATATTCGATAAATCATACAACAGAGACGCATGTTACAAGGGTTTTTTAGGGACAATCCCAGCTCAGTAGCCAGCGAAACACAACCATATTCCATGAACGAAATATATACTATTATTATAATTATTAGTATAGTTTTATTTCTGCTATGATATGACATATGTAATTAACCCTTAGGCAGCTGCACAACTTTTATTTTGCTCATTAGTTTTATAGCCAAAAACAAATAAATATTTTCCATGTACTGAGTATTCCCCCCTCCCAATTTCGCCAACAATAATACACATGACAAGGCTTCAGAGCTGTTCGCCACACCCCCCCCCCCCACCCCCCCTTCCCCAGCCAATCACCAGTTAATTAATTAACTAACTCGACTCACTGAGAGCCACAGTAGAGGCGGCCGCATGGCCCATACATTGCGAACGCCTAAAAGTCGGCATTAAATTTTAACAGCCAGTCAGCTTTTGAGTTTATGGCACAAAGGAGCGAACACGGAAGGGAATCGAGTTAACCAGAGAATGCGAGCAACACGAAACAACAATGCGACCGCAAAACATAATATGTAATATGTAAATGCATTGTGCGGCCATTTTCTCTGTGTAAACTAAACAAATTACAAACTAATTTTCAGTCTCAAACAACACACAAAAAGCAAAAAAATAGCCAAAGCAGGCAATTGCACTCAGCGGCAGTGCTCGACTTAAAGATATCTCGTGTACACAGTTTAATCATTAATCAAGCTAATCTGATATATATATATATATATGTATATGATATGATAGCTGATCAAGCTAATCTGATATATATATATATATATGTATATGACATGATAGCTGATATTAATCCCATTTGAGAGTAAAGGAAATTGTCTGAGGCTTAGCCAGATGATGGGCTCCTATAATTGAGCCTAGTTACATCGCTTGTATACGATTTGCATACCCTATTTTTGCGTGCCGTGTGTACAGAGTGTGGAAACCAAAAACTGTAATGAAAATCCGACGCATAGACGAAGCCGATGCGACCGCGTCAACACGCCAGCAACCGCAACAACAACAATATACAATGGAAAACACAAAAAAAACAACAACAACAACAACAACAACAATAATAATGCTTTGCCCCTCTGCAGCGGTGCGCTGCACTTCATTTATTACATTCCATTTATGCAATTGCGCCAAAATCCATGTTTGCGGTTAATGGAAAAATTATTTATTTAAATAAATTTATTCGACACGAGCAGAGTTCAAAGCGCGCCAGAGCGAGATAGAAATAATCCCTTATGATGCTGCACTCTATTCCCAAATGTGGTGCATTTGTGTGAGTGTGTGGGTGGGGGGTATATAGGGGTTAAAATTGTTGCTGACATCAGTGTCCACTAGGCTGTGGGCGTGTCGGTACGCCAGTTGAATCGCCACCCGAGCACCCCTTGATGTTTTAGTTTCTGTTTAGACCAGTTTAGTCGTGCAACTTGTTTTTATAATACCTTGTAGTCCGGAAATATACAGAAATTGGATGCCCTTGCACTGGATAACAAAAAACAGAAAGGCGTATTTCCAGCTGAATTACGTGCGGGATTGAACTTTCGTTCTGTTTCTTAAAATTTACTACTTACTCACTTCTTACTTGTGAGTTAAAAGGAAGCTTTAAATGAAAATTTAAACTCTACATTGATCTCAACTTTAGACTTTTATTGTTAATTGATTATTGATAAGTTAAAGCGCCAAGTTTCACCCAAAAATTTGCCACTCATCAGACTGTGACTTTTTATTAGCATCTGCTGTAAATTGCCTAAAAAATCGAAGTAACTTTTTGCTAATTGCAAGACTTTTAACTTTCTTTTGTAGCATGCATAATTTGTCCGCAATTTCTATTGGCCATTTAATCATTCCATCAGGCAAGACAACAGCGCCGCAGCAGCCACAACAAAAACAGCAACAAATTGGGCTAAAAAAAATGATGGCTGGGCAAAAAGCGAAGCATAATTTTGTGCGCATTAATAAGAAAATGGAGTGAAATTAATTTGACAACGGTGGCAGAAAAGACGACTTTAAACATAATGAAAACATATTATTTGACGTTAATTTTCGGCAGCGACAAGCATATTAAAAATATGAATAAGTAAATGCTCAAAGATGATGACAATAATCATTAGCATATGGACCCGTCGCGTCGCAACCCCACAGCCCCGCCTACCGTTCCAGCCTCTGTGCCGCTCTGGGACACGCAGTCTCATTACAAATTCCCACATTTATGAGCGAAGGCCGAAAGCAAAAGTTTTGTGGGCGTCATCAGCAGCTGTTGCCACGCCCATTTGACTGACCCATTTAAGCAGCACGAAGGCAAATGAAGAGCTTAGTTTTAATTAAATTCTCAGTGCTAGGCAAAAACTGCGCCCAGATTTATTAGAAAGCATCGCCGCCTGTCTGGAAGAGCCCCCAGACGGTTGCCCCCGCTTGCCACGCCCGCCCCGTGCCGCACCACCAGCTGCTCAGTCGTTGTCATCGTCGACGCCTCTTTGTCAATGTCAATTGTTGTGTTTGGGATCGTTATTCTTCATATGCAGCCTCTTTTGCCACTGTTGTTGTTGCTGTTGCGTTTTAATGAATTTGTTTGCGCTTGTTCAAAAATATTTTCATTTTGAACGTTTGCCGCTTGCAAATTATAAAAAATTGCCAGTTCGTTGACATTTCGCTGCTGCTCTACTCTTTGGCCAGCTGTCAAAGTGATGGAACTGCGTGGGAAAACAGCAAAAAATGAGACCAGCTACGACCGAAGTCAGTTTCTTCGGGAACAGCGCGAGAACTTGCCGGCTATCGAATGCTTATAATGTAAAATACGAAGTCATAAAACTATATGCTTATAAATAGAATCCGTTTCAATTGTAAAGATGCGTGTAAACGACGTTTACAGACAAGTTACATTGGAATTTTTCACTCAGGATAGGAAGTGTTTATATTGAATATATACTCTAAGAGAACCCTACACTTTACTTACTAACATCTGACTAATTATCTCATAACTGAACTCATTTAAATTTACTTTATATTCTCAGTCATCGTTTTTTTATATTCCTAAACAGTTTCCTATCAATTTAAGCAAACATGAGTTCACTTAATGTGTATTCACCTTTTGAATCATAAACTTTTTTTTAATATTTATTCTGCCAACCTGGCTACAATTGGATTCAAGAAATTTCCAGCTGAGAATCGAATAGTAAGGCGTACTGTACAGGGATGGTGCAGACCCTTTGGGTAAGCTGTTTTGGAATTTTGCATGGGACCAGTGAGGCAGAAACAATTCGCCCCAATTCAAATTAGTCAAATATTAGACTCTTGCGTTCTGCTCGCATGTATCCGACTTTTCAAAATGCAATCTCATGCAGCTCAGCCAACCGCAATGTACAATAAAAAAAATGTCGGGCAACTTTTGCATGCCACATAGTACTCTCAACTGATGGAAGCAAAGGGTTGAGAGGTTGGGAGCAGGGGCCGACAACAAGTTGCAACTGTCAAAAATGCAGGTCCAACTCTTGGAATGCATTGACATGTAGAAGTATTCATACAATCGTCGGTTACTGGCATTTACATTTGACATTTGCATACTTCACTATGCATTTTTATTGGTTAACCTGGCCCAGGAATACTCTACTACTACGACTGTGAGCAGAAGGATATAAAAAATTCCATTTAACAGCTTAAATTCTGTAGCCGCATGCAGCAGCATCAGAGATGTCAGTCAAATGCTTGCCATTTGCCAGCTGAGAGGGGGCAGCCTGCCAGCTTGGTTAGCTGTAATCTGTGATGTAGTCATCACCCAGAGTCCAGAGCCGGTGTCCGAATGGGCATCCAGATGTCATTCAGTATTACGAATTAAATTAGTTTTGATTTGCGAAACTGTTGCCTGGTGAAAAGTGTTGCATACTTTGTTGCGGCCTCTCAGCTCTCACTTTGCGGACTTTGGCATTTAGCATTGTAAATGAGAATTGCAGAGAGGGGTAGAGAGACAGAGAACTGGCAAGGGTGACCTAATGATGCTGCCACTTGACAGCCCGTTGAGTGAAAGCGGCGCACACTTCACAAATGTCAAGTTGAGAATGAAACCGGCCTCGGAACCGCCAAACGACCCATTTTGGTGATGGAGGGAGGCTTTGGCCATTTGGTACGAGGCCCGCACACACAAACACAGACATTTGGCCATAAATATTTAAACCGAATGCGTTTTCATTCCGCACAACGGTGCAGACATTGCCAAATAAAACAAACTGCCAATGAAAATGTTCCACCATGTCTTTGTGTGACTGTGTGTGTGTGTGTGTGTGTGAAAAAAGTGAAACAAAGCGACGGCCGCCAGTCGCCATTTTGTTGGCACACGTTGCGTATGAATTATTTATTTAATGAACTTGTAGCGAGCGACTGCTGCTACCGGCCATAGAACAGCATACGAATACAAATACAAATACGAATGTGAATGTAATTGTGAATACGAATACGAGTACGAGTATCTACAACTTTGTACGCTCGAGTATCTTTGCGAACGCTTCTGCAGCAGACATGTTATAAAGTACTTTTGTTTTTCTTTTGTTTCGGGCGATTTGTTGCTGTCGAGCATTTACGTTTCGATAGTTTTTTTTCTTTTTATTTCGTTTTTCTGACAGCCAAAACTGCGAATTGCTCTGCATGTGCATGCGAGGGCTGCTTCTGCTTTTGAAATAAGTTTTGTATATACAAATAAGGTGATCTATTTAGATTCTTCTATACCAAACACAAACCAAGCTTACATACATTTTATTAAAAGCCCGCTTTGCTCCAAGTGAAAAAAATGATTTACTATGCGATTCTCACGCATTCAAGTCTATCAAAGTTTCAAGCATTGATTATAACAACCGTTGTTGGAAATCTGATCTTTGATCTTTTCAAGAGTCGTATCGAATTCGATAAGATTTCAGAAAATAATTTAAATATGCAATGAAAAGATCATTTTAAACGATGAGTCTTTAAGAGTAGCAACATAACAACAATAAGCCGCCCTCGTTTATTCTCGATATAAGTCGTAAATGGTTTTGTATTTTTCTTATCCCAGTAATTCAAATTAATTATTTATAGTTCATTTGCGAGTTGGCATTCAAAGTTCTAATGTGCAACGTGAACTTCGTGGACTGCTGTCAGCTCGTTTGCTGAGCTGGCTTGGAATTTATGCATGTGAATAAGTACAGCGACAAATTGACTTTGGCCAAGGAGAAGGGCGAGGCTCAAGCAGCCAATTGGCAGTTAACAGCCTGACAGACAATGTGCGCATCTTTCAATTAGCACGTCCATTTGAAAGGTAAGTGAGCATTAAAAGTTCAGTATCTATCCAGCTGATGACTTGCAGGCCGTCATTCAAATTGCCACGTCAAAGGGGTTTTGGTGGCGCCTCAACATGCCGCCTGACTAACGAGGACAATTATGCAGGCAACCGCAGGCCAGGCGGCTATGAAAGGCAGCTCAAAGCAATCCACTTAATTTGAAATTTTTCAAATCCTCTTAAGCAAATACCATTGACCGCAGTAAAACACACAAAACCGCAGTCTGGAGGAGCTGCTGCTGCTGCTGTTGATGCTTCTGCTGAACTGGCAATCCAAAGTGGATATAATAGGCTATCGTAGAGCTGTGGGCAGCTGTCACTTGATATGACAGCTGTAGATACTTTTGTATCTACTAGTTGCAAACAACATGTTGTCACATTTAAAGATGCTTCACAAATTGCTCAAGCACACACAGCACAGCCATTAGATATTCGAATGACATCTTTTGTCTCTGGCATTTGCTTATTTGCTTTCAAGCTTTCGCCCTGTCAAATGTATCTGCAGCTGCAGCACTTCATTATCATCAATTTTACAGCATTCTGTATCTATATATATATATATATATATATATATGTATTCGTTTCTATATCCATACGTGCGCTCCTGCCAATGACAGCCTCAAGTGTCCGGCAATATTTTGGCATATTAAATTCCATTTTCAATATTAAGCAATAGCATCGAACCAAAAGTCAAGTATTGTCGTTTGTGTGTTCCCAACGCATGAAACTCTAAGGACAATTAATCAAGTGTGCCCTGAGTGCTAGCCATAACTCTCTCTCTCTCTCTACCTTCCTCCCTCCCTCTTGCCTGCTTTAGCAGACATTTTTAATTAACATCAGTTTTGAGAAAACTTGCAACATATTTTTATTGAAATGTAACATTTTTAATAATCCTCTCCGCTTAGAATTTGGAAATGTTATCAAAGTTCTCTGCAAAACAAGCTTTGATTGGAAACTTAATTTACGTTTAAAACCCCTTCTTCCATAATAAGGCTATGGACTATGAAACTAATAGGTTAACTGAGTAGACCACATTAAGTCGATATAGATCTATATTAACTAAAAACAACCTTTTTAATATTGACTGATTAAGATTAGATTACCATTTGTATTTGTGAGGGTATTCAAAAATCGGCGCTCTGTTCAACGAAATTGCCTTTCATTTGATTCGGTTCGACACGCTGCGAATAAGTTCCTGATAATGCTGCATTGCGTATCTTTTGTCTTAAAGTGCTCCACATTGGCATTGCCATAAATTGTGAATACCTCTTATTGTTGTTGATTTTGGAAACCGCGCAAAATGTTTCTCGGAAACTCTTCTCTCCTCCTACCAGATGAGTCAGAGCAGCGGCTGAGGATCAAGCCGAATCGTGGTATATTTTTTCAGACTGTTTTCGTTAAGGGTCAGTCACCGCATCTTTGAAGCTGCAACCCACATAGCTCATCCATTGATGCACTGCCCGTGATATTTTCACATGCAGCGCACAGCAACAAATCATTAAAAATGCATTTTCAATTTCGTCGCAAGTACCACAGCGAGAAAAGAAAAAATACATATAACAAACAAAGGAGCAGCTCGAAACAAACTCGTTTCGGTAGTAATTTTCGTTGTCGCCGTCGCCGCCGACTTTCCACCATTTTGGACTCGAGCTGTCAACTGCACTGCACACTGCACGTCCATATATATATATATAGTTGTAGTCACGACCGCGTTGCACACTGGACTCCCCGCTCCCTGTTGTCCGAATCCCCTGTCAAGTGTCAAATAGAAACTGCTGGGAATTGCGCCAGGGATTAGATGGTTGGGCAGATGGAATATGATGGAAGTTCATTGCAGCTAATATTGCCGCATGACGCTTGTCCAGATCTAGCAAGATATTTTCAGAAATTCAATGGCAATAGATATAATCCTAACTCAGCTAGTCGATCAACATGAACAAGAATGAAAACTACTTGAATTAAAGTTTTTAACAATCGTTTCATTGTATAGATGTTTTATTTGTAAATAGTGTAGACACAAATAATAAGTCGAACTGCACCAAAAATGCAATTTAAAACCCACAAATTGAAATATGTACGTGCAGCAGTACCAGCTATATCCAACTGCCCCACAGCTCGTGGGCTCCGAATAATACCAGCAGCTCGTTTTAGAGCCCAACAGATTCACATCAGCTCGAAGTCTGCTTGTCCAGCTGTCCGCCCCCAATTATGCCCGGGAGGGGTATATGCACAAGCGGCGGCTGTTTCTCACAGTGCATCAGTCGAGACGGAGCCTCCGACTCAGACTGAGAAGCATTTTGGGGCCAGCTCCATTTGAGTTGAGTTGCAAGTTGGCTTCGTATTTGTCCTTTTGTTCAAAGTAAACATTCGCACGTTTTGCGCTAAATTATTTTCGCTTTTCGTACGTTAAGTGCTGATCTTCGGCCTCTTTTTTTTTTAATTTTTAATTCAGTTTTTTTTTTCTTCACTCTTTCTGCTGCGTCTGCGCAGACACTCCGGCTGGGGCACTGTTTGATTATGAGGGCGTCGCTGGTTGAGCAGCTGGGAAGAGTGTCAAGGGGTCGGGTCTCGGTCTTGTTATTTCATCAGCGTGCAATCAAATGAACGAGACCAGCAAAAATAAACCAAAGATTCTGCGAAACGAGCAACTGTGACAGGAAACTGGTTTAATTGGTTGAGAACGTTCCCGAGTTCTTCTCTCTCTCGGTGGAATCGCACTTGCCAAAGCCAACTGTGGCCTGTGTGCCTGTTGTTTGGCTTTATTGTCTACCAGTCGCTAAAACTGGCAATGACATACAGGGCCTGGCACTGGCTAGCACTTCATTTGGCCCGCCCGCACCCGCATAAATCACACGGAAAATCGCAGCTCATCGAACTGTGCCCAAGTTCAATTCAATTCAATTAGCAGCATATTTTGCAAGGCTCGAGCCATAACAGATACAAAGCTTCAGATACAGATACAGATACAGATTCAGATACAGTCCGCAGATAGCGGCAATTTATGAGCCCAGGCACTTGCCAGCATGTGGCCACCGCCACCAAGCTCCCACATCGCCTGGCATGTTTTGACAGCACACAAAAAAATGAAGAAAAAAAAAAAAGCGGCACCCGCTGTTCACACTCCATGCCATGCGATCTTGAGATGCCAACGCTTTGAGGGAGGGGCGGGTCCATTCCATAAGGCGTGCATTGCGTGGCGTCGAAATGATTTAAAAGTTGGCGTGTGTGTAGATTTCGCCACAACAATGTACATATTTTCCCGGACATTGAGAGTCCCACAACTGAATGCCAGCGCTTGGATAGGACACGCCATCTAGTAAGTAAGAGTATGGTGTATTTATCGATACCCGAATGTATACAATATTTCAAATTGCAAATATCCAGCCTCAAAATCAACGAGCAAACAACCAAGAACGGCTCTCTTCAGCACGCCGAAGTCCAATTACCCTCGTTGATAGTGAAGAAAACTATGGAGCTTGAAAAACAAGAACATTCCCCAACTAAAGGTTTTATTGGCTGTGTACATACATTAATAAACAGCTCTTATAGGTTCTGAGATAAATATAAAAGCAGATGCGGAGGAGGGAATTAATTAGCTGTCGCTGAGATCCCAAAATTATTATTGGTAACAAAAGTCTGCAAGTCTGTTAAATCAGCAGCAAATGCACAGTCAACTTTCTTGTTTCCAAACTGCATCAAACTGCCGCCCAAGTGTCAATTGCTAATTGCATTTGATTTGAGCGGCTGCCACGCCTCCACTTGAGACATTTAATGAACTTGCGCAACCGATGAAGCTTGGCAATCGTTTGCAGTTTTCACTGTAGCCATTAAATTGCACACAGCAACACCAACAACTGCAACAATTTTATGCAATTAATGCAATCAATTTGAGCGCGCACACTCAACGGCAGGTGGCGCCAGCGTCTTCGCCATTTGGCTTCTTACGCTCAATTACACGACCCGCATCCTGCCAGTTGCCCTCTTTCCCCACATCCCCGACTATTCGTCGGCTCGTCTTTTGTTGGCGGCACTCTGTCAACCTGTGGTTGCCGTGTTTTTGGATGCTCCGCAACGCTTGCCAGGCACGCGCTCACCTCATCGATTATTTCACTATGGAGCAACATCTTGTTGTGTTTTGCATGTAAATACTTGTAATTTGTCATTTAACGCCGTTTCCACTCGACTGCTGCCACTGCCACGTGCCAGATACATTGCATTGGATCATTGACCTCCCTTCTAGTATATAAAATGTTCGGTAGTTCAGTTTCCGAACTCAATTTATGTTTCAAAACATTAAAACCTGAACAATTTAATTGTAATTGCCAATTTAATTATTTTTTTTTAATTAAACTCATTTTAGAAGTATATTTCAAAATATAAAGAAGAGCTAAATATTTATTAAATTCATTAACAGTATAATTATTATATTATTATTCATAATATTATATTTCATCAAAGACAATATAAACATTTCTTCTACGTATCGATAGTCATCGATCATCGGTACCCTGCAGTCGAACATCCACCCCATTCCAACAGCTGTTGACAGTATAAAACTGTGATTTTGCTTTTTATTTTCTGATGCAATTGTTATTGTTGTATTGTGACCATTTATATTATTTATACAAAGGATTGCACTATATATTCTAGACCAGTATCAGAAATCGAATTGACATATGCATGTCCAACTGTTTCTATGCAAAAACTTATCTCTCAGTTGGATCGGGAAATTGTATCATATAGCTTCCACAAAAATGATCAGTCGAAAATTAAACTGTTCTTTTTTTTTGTTTGTTTTCAAGACAACGAACCTGCGAACCAATATGTCTGTGAGGGTATTTAGTTGTTCGGCTTGTCGAAAAACGTATTTCCTGTTGAGTTTGTTGTTTCTTTAATAGAATGTTTGAATCGTGGGGCGGCCCGTTAGTTAGATTTTCTGCTATTGATCAAATCTTATTGCAATTGGCTATAGCTATTGCTATAGATAAACGCATCTAGATATGATCTTGTCGAAGTTATTCAGTATAAAGACAGTGGGATGGATAAAGGCGCCTATGCCTTCATATGGGGGGACTGGACACCAACTGCTGAGTGTTCTGTCGCGCAATCTTTGCGGCTGGCTGCACACGCACCACCCTTTTATCGCCGCGCCCCCTTTGGGGTGGTCAGCAATCGAGGCGTGGCATCGCCACGCAACGCTGCCTACTTGTGGGCGCAGTGAACGATACAAATTCTCATCGTAATTCTCATGCAATTTAATTTGATTAATGAGCCGCATAAGCCAAGATAGCGTGAGCTGCCCCGAAGGCTGCAGCTGAAGGCGAACTCTTAAAGGTGCTGACCCAGATCTACCAGCTGAGAGGGAAATGAAAGGCCAGTAAAGTTATTCATTTAACTTGGTCTCCAAACTGTGCCGCCCGGCTTGAAAGTCATTGTTTGCTTTTTTTTCCACAATTGTCAAATGGCATGCAAACTTCTTGACAGGGGAATTTGCTGCCACTTTGACGGCTGTTTATTTTCATAAGCGCACGTTTTTAATTAAACATACCTAAGAGCATGTGTATATGTATATATGTGCACTTCAAAGTGCCTCGACGGGAACTGCCTATTTTTAGGGAACTCTGCTTGCTCCAGGCGTCACCCGGGCCATAAGATCAAAGCAGTCAATTACTCAAGACAGCAGCGATGCCAACTCGCAACTGGATGCACTTTGAAAGCAGGCAATGAGCTAGAGAACCGCAGCAGCAGCAGCTATGGCAGCAGCCCAGCAACTGGGCCTGAAGTCAGCGCGGGCCTGGGCCAGGGCCAGCCATCAAATCAAATTAATTGCCAGCGAATAGCAGGCGCAAGTGGGTGTGGCAGGAAATCGGGAAAGCGGCTTTTGCAGATCGTGTGCAGCGACAAGGTGTTAGAAGTCATGTGGAAAGGCCTGAAATGTGGCACGATCACAGATCGCAGCGAGATCGTTGCAGCTATGCTGCCTAATTATGTGGAACCAGCAGCCTGCCAGCATGTGTCTGTGTGCCCGCCACACACAATGCCAAACTTCTCGTCACGCGACTTTCAAAATCAATTTCATTGGACAATAAATAATTTCTTAATAAATTGCACATTCAAAATGCAACTTCCTGCAATTAAAGGCGGCCTGCAACTTTGCAACTTTGCAGCCGCAGCCGCAGCCGCAGCCTAGCAGCACCGATTGCAATAAAAAATAATTGAAAATTCAGTCACGTAAACGTTTTTCCAGCCGCGCCGCGCCGCGCCGCAAGATCGCGACTCATTAATCCATGCGGCGAGGCGCTCCACTCGTTTGCCCCATAATAAAAGCACGCGGTGCCTGCTTATCGGCCCCTGACAATCGACGCAACGAGGCAACGGCTCGAGATACAGGAGAAGAGGGGCAACGAGCACATCATATTTGGGTTAAAAAGGCGTGCATGCAATTTACCATGGAAGATCATCATGATTACGAGCATGTCTCTGGCTCCGACTCTGACTCCAACTCCAATTCCGGCTCCAGCCTGTTGCTGCTGATGCGTTTGATTGGCCAAGGGATGGGGAGCAGTTGGTAAAACCGTTTATTAAACCGCACTCACTAGCAGGTGGGCGTGGCGCACCGAGACAGCATCAAAGTCGAGCAGAAACGTGTCTGGACAATAAAAACTTGAAACTGAAATAAACTTGAGAAGACTAAAACAACTCAGAAAGAGTTTACACCAGAGATTCCATTACAAATGGCAAAATATTTAACTTCCGCTAACTAAATTTTGTGGGAATTGAAGGGCAATGTTGATATCTCCTTTTAAACTCTCAGCTCTCTCTCTCTCTCTCTTTCTCTCTCTCTCTCTCTCTCATATGCAATTTTTTTTATCAAGTCTACCTAATTACCACTTATTTAATATGGCAGCATTATGCGATGAGTATTCAAAATAAAAGAGTTCAATAAGTTTTATTGTAAGTATTCCACAGTGCTTGCTATCCAAAATATTGTTATCCCTTTGGAGACATTGTCATAACTGCCCTCTCCCCAAAATTGCTAAACTCCCCTTTGCCCTCATTTTCTCTCAGTAAACGGTAGCGACTGCCCTCTCTTTTTTTTGCGTATTTCAATCAAAATCAACTGCAGACCTCGTCTGAAACCAAAACTTGCATGGAAATTACACGCACAAAACACACAAACTAATTTTCCAACAAATTAGACGCGCAAGTAGGGCCCCCACCTCCCACAGATCCCTCCACACCCCCGCAAGCGCCCATCACACAACCTTCTACTGTTCATAATTTATTTGCCGTTTTTTCTTTTTTTTTGCGCTTTGGCTTTTTTATTGTCCAGCGCAATTCGTGTGCGTAATTTTCTCTGTTAAGTTTGTTTTTTCCCATGGAAAAACTTTGCTTTGAACATGGCAGGCGGTCTTGCTTTACGGGTGTGGGTGGTGGGACGGGGCGGGCCGGGCCGTGTGAGGGTGGGGCGATTCTTGATTTCGGCGCATGATAATTGCCCGAATGGGCGCTTCGCTCGTCGTCTCTGCGCAAATGTGCGTGAACCATGCGTTGCGTTTCTTTTAGTGGCCGAAGCCATCAAGTGCCGCAGCCGATGGGTTGGGTTGGGCTGGATGGATGGGCTTGTGGTGGGGCGGGGCCGGTTTGGGGGCGGCTCAGCAGCCGGGCTGCATTTGATGCGAGAGCACACATTTTCCAGGCGCATGCATCGCCGCACAGGAGACGCAGACAAGGAGGCATATTTGCAGCCAGGTCACGTGACCTTAATTAGCCAAAAAAAAAAAAAGAAAAGCATTCAAAGCAGAGAAAACTCAGTTGGAAAAGCGGCTGTCGAAATTTTCTTTGCCGTGGCAAATGTGCGTACCATGTGAAGAGCTCAAAACTTGAATCGACCCCATGCGATTGAAGTTGTCTACAGAGAGCGGTCCACTACAATAGAGGCTAAATTCTTTGTTTACGCCTTGGAATAAACCTGCAAACAAGCTTATGTATGTGAGTTAGCGATGTAAGTCCAAAATGAACATCGATTCTTTTACATTGGTTAAGAAAACTGCCAAGAATGTCGATGCGTCGATCTATCTGAATATTTAAGATCTAGCAACGGGTTTTCCCGCATATTTCTAGAAAATTCTTAAATAACAAAAACCTAAATCTAAATGCTAAACGAAAACTAACTTTAATTTTAAACATTATTTTCTACTGATGCATGCCAATCACAAATTCTGAATTCTTAACAATTAAAAATGAAATAAGCCCTTTGGCTGGCACGAAAGTCCCAAGGACTATTAGATATTTGCGGTAAATCGATGCATATTTTCTTACATCGCTAGTGTGAGCTGCTGATCTGCTGAGCTGGGCTTATACTCGTAACTGGAATTGCCTTCAATTGCATTTGACTTTAAATCACTCGCCACATGACAATCGTTTAATTGAGTTGCATTGCAATGACCCCTGCCACACTGTACTTCCACTGAGCTTCCAAAGCGTATCTACTGTACTTACTGTTTTGCCAGCCAGTTGAAAAGCCTTTCAGTCAAAGAGCAATAAATTTCAATTATTTACTTAAATGCACATTAAATTAAATTGTCGGCCTGTCGCCGCTTCTTGTTGTGTTGTGTAGCGCAGTATAAGTATCTTAATGAAAATTGCGATTGCAAAACCTATTATTAAAAGCGGTATTTTGCATGCATTACAGTAAACCAGATAACAGGAGCACAGCCTGGTGTCATAACTGAGACAATAAACTACCTTTAAAGCTTAAAGTTCCCGGCATTGGTAATATTTCATTTATACACTTAAAATATAAATGATACAAATTTGATTAATTACTGTTATAATTGATTAATGTCATTTTTAACCAGTTAGGAATATAATAATGTTATTTTTTACCATTTTAAGAGTGAGGTTTATATCGTATGTAGCTACAAATAATTACAGAATACTATTAAGCAAAGTATTTTTGGGTGCATATCATGGCATATGCCTTTATCCTCACGTTTGAACTTAAGCTGATTGATTTTTCAATACTTTTTTATAGATTTGAACTCACGAAAATACACTTAAAACATAAAATGATTTATAACGACGAACAAAATTGCACAATTGGGATATTTACATGTCCTACCAACTCTTATTAATTACTAATATTTTTTGTTACTATTTATACATATTAATATCATTTTTTCTTGAGATGCCATTTGGCTAAGACATAATGACATTTATGCCGTTGCCTCAGGTTAGATCTTAGTTCGGTCTCATTTTAAATATAAATCTATTTACGAAACACTGCAGCAAATCCTCAGAGAGAGAGAGAGAGAGCGTGAGAGAGAGAGAGAGAGAGAGAGATCGAATTTAAACCAAATAAGATTTAGCGGAATTTCACTTAATTTAAAACATTTTCTCTTTTGCTATTCGTGCGACTCACCCACAGCCAACAATGGCGGATTTGTGTGTGTGTGGGTGTGTGTGTGTGTGTGTGTGTGTGTGTGTGTGTGTGTGCTGCTGCTGCTGTTGCGCAATACTAGGGACATAAAAATGGATTTGCGCTTAATCACACACGAAGGATGCATATTTTACTGGGTGTTCCTGGCTAACTGCTGCCAGCACCCTGGCCGTCCCCCTCTAAAGACCCCCCACCCCCCCTTCCAAGCACAGGCTGCTCATTCGCATGCACATTTTGTTCATTAGAAGCTCCACACGAGCGCGCTGCTTAACCTCTGCTTACACTCACACACACACAAGCTACGTCCCGGCACTCGAAACGCTTCCCCTCGTCCTTGCTGCGTTTTCAGTTCATTTTGCTAGTCGAGCTCTATTTTTTTTTTGCCCCAACCCCACATTTCGGGACAAAAGGAACCGCCTGCTGTGAGCAGCTTTAGTCGACCTCGTGGCACTTGCAGCTTTCGCCAAAGCCAAAAACATGTGTATGTGTGATTGTGACAGGGAAAGTAAATATGTATGTATGTGTGTGTGTGTGTGTTGCTCCCATTAGCCAAAAGGATTTATATTACAAGCGTACACATAAAAAGCACCGCAGGATATTTTGTTTTATGTGAATTTAATTGTAGTTTTAATCCAAAGGTAGTCTGTGTAGTTACAGTGCTGTGCTCTTACTCTCATTCTCGTTCTTGTTTCCTCACCCTCGCACTCTCCTTTGCTCTTGAACTCGCGCTGAGCTCTGGCTCAGCATGCGTTATTTTATATTAATAGCATTGCATTTTTTATAATAGCTGAGCACACACGTCGGCTACTTGATTTTTCCCTTTGTATGCTGCCCGCCTTTTGCTTTTGACCAAAAAGCCAGCTCAAAAGTCGGTCAAGCGCACGAAACCAGCCAAGCAACATATTTCAGTCAAAGGCAATGCGTGTTTTCCCAAAAGTTTGTGCTCTTTCCCATATCTGCCAAAGCCAGCTCCATGTTCAACCAGTCAAGTCGGGGCATCAATAAAGTAGCTCTGTCAATGCCATAATTATGTAAACCAACTGGATGCACCGCCCTTTGCCCTGCTCTCTCTATCAAAAACAACATGAAATGGTTGCGCATCTTATTGTTGCGCCAGCTACATTTAAATATATTAAAAATATGAGCAGCTTTTCTTTTAAGTTGGAATACCCTTTCTTTTGAATTGAGATTTTGATAAAGCCAACACATAAATGTCAACTGCTTAAAAGATTTTGCCAGCAGGCAGGAAAAACTTAAAAATGCCTAAATAAAATAAAAGAGAAAAGCAAAGAAAACTTGGCCAAGTTTTGAGTAGAAATATCAACGGAAATATGGCAAACACAATTCCGCTCACACAGTAAAACCAACACGGGATCAAAGTGTGCATATCCTGCTTAGCCGGGTTTTTGTAATGTGCTTTTCTAGCTGTTTTTGTAGTGTTGCTTTTGCTGTTGTTGTCAACACACACACGCACACACACTCACACATGTAAAGCCCACAAAAAGGGACAATTTGTTTAAAGGTAACAGAAAGTTTTGGCGCTCCCATTTCTTTTTTTTATGCCTTATACCCATTGATCATTGTTGCAAAGGATACAGCGTTTATGTGCTAACGCATGTTTCAGGCCTCATCTGTTTCTCCGTCCGTCTTGGAGACTATAAAGCTAGACACTTAAAATATCAAGGTCCAGGTCGTAGATCCTCTAATGGCACAGATCGCAATATTTTCACAGCTTGCAAGAAATCTATTTTGTGCATATCTTGGAGCATATAAGCGGAAGCTGGTACATCTTAAACTCTAAAAATTTCATAAAGATTGGACAATTTGTACCGAAGTTAATCAGGAATGCATTTCCCAAAGTGTCGGGCTATGGAAAGCGGAGCTCAACCTGTGCTTAAGTGTATAGAAAAATAATAGAATAGCATCTTGTCGTTGGGCTTAGAGTATCTCGTAGTCAGGCACTTCCTAGCAGAGATCTCAGTTGTTTTTTTTTTTTTTTGCCAGAGCGAACTTTAGGTGAGTTGGTAGGAGAGGGTTCTGGAGGGCTTGGACCTGAAATGCTTTGCATAAACTTGAGCGGGAAAAGTTGAAAATGTTTGTTGTTGTGCTATATATGAAAATGGCAAACAACAAAGATAAAGTTCAAAGGAAATGTGGCACAGGAAACGCAGCAAAAGATACAGAAAGAGAAAAATATGGGCGGGCAGACAAGAGGCAAAGGCGATGCCAAAATATACGTAGATATAAAACAAAATATTAAGAAAGTTATTTCAACAAAATGAAAGTTATGCTAAGTGTGTGTGTGTGTGTGCGAGTGTGTGTGTGTTTGGATGTGTGTGAACACAACACAAGGCTCCTCACGCTCCGACTTTCGACTTGCTCAGGTATTTTATTTTATTTATTTATTTTTTCTTCGTGACGTTTTTTGATTTATTTCAAAATTAATTTGATGGGCTGAAAACTTTTTGTTAAAGTTTTGAGCATTTTGCAGTTAATTAAAAGGCATTCACAAATCAAAAGCAATAATAATAAGAAAAACAACTGCAAATACGACCAAAATTAAAGATACAAATCAGCCAAACTGAATATTTATTTAAACTTTTCTTGTTAGCTCTTCGCCCGCCGCAGCACAAAACATTTGCATAATTTAAGGCGTAATTTTGACGGTGCTTTAAATTGATATTACAAGAGCAATTTGTGTTTGGATATGGCACATCCACCGCCGCCCCTTGCACACTCTTTCCCCCCTCTCTTTCCCTTTCGCTGTCTTTCTCCGCGTGACATTAGCTGGAATGGGCGCTAAGTACATGGAAAAACTGTGCCACGGCAACATTTTTCCTTGCTTTCGCTTTGTGTCGCTTGTTCCAGCCAGTCGACTGGGGCGTGTTCATTCATTTCCTGTTGCGCCTCAAGTTATGTAAAGCTTATGGCAAAGTGAACAAGCCCTGAGTGGGTGAAAGTGGGCGAATGAGCAAGAAGCAGCGCGAAATGAACAAAGCGTTGAGACAGACAGCAACATGGTCCATAGGATCGCCGGATGAGCGTTGTCTTTTAATATATGAATAAATACAGCTTATAACTGAGAAACATTCAACAACTTAAGCAAAACGTTGTGCGTCCTGTTTTTTTTTAACTTAAGCGTGGGAGCCTTAACCTTTCTCTTAAAAAATTAAGCCCATTTTTCTTTATTGGTTGTAGAATTTAGAAAATGAAATAAATGAAATGAAATAAGTAAAACGGCTTGTACTCAGTGGCTGTTTAATTTTCATCCGATTGATTGTTAAAGCATTGTAATGCTAATTCGATCCGATAATTTTCATTGACATTCGTCTATTTCTTTCTACCCAAACTAGTCTCTTAGTCTTAAAGATATCATCATGAACGGCAACATCGGACTATTATACCATAAACTTGCCTTAGAAAAGATTGCAATAAAGTTCTTCTTTGGAAAACTTTTTAGCGTGTAAAAATACTTTAACCAAACTCAATATATATATAAGAACTGATCGCAATATCACTTTTTGTATAGGAAACTTCTGTGCGTGTAGATATCAACTAAGAGTTTCACCATTCCCATGACAAAGCTACCAACCCGTTAGCCATAATTATGCTAGGGTATTCAATCTTCGGCGAAATAACATTAAGTGAAATGCAAATTCTTTAGCCAAAGTTCCAGAGCTAACGTGATGCCCACTTTGAGCACTCGATCGCAGTTGCTACTGTAGGCTTCCTCATATTTAGCATTCCATGAGCGCACACAGTTTACATGGCTGGCGCTAGGGCGCTCGTGTTTCAGATACAGATACTTAATCTTTTGCTGTTGACATCTGTTAAATGCCGCAGAGTTTTATAGCAATTAAAAAAGCTGCAATTTGTGCAGCAGCTGCGGTGCTTGTGATTACATGCAATACATGAAAAATTAATGCTGGCGTTGATTTGTGACACAACCCCCCCACTGTCCCACTGTCGTGCTACATATTGCATGTTTATCATAATTGAAAGCAGATGTTGAACTTTAATGACACTTAGACTGCACAAATAAAACGCTTTAATGTAGGTCCAATGCTAGCCATGATTGCGATTGCGATGAATATTGAGCGGTCCATCGTTTTGATGCTGATGTTGCTGCTGCTGCTGCTGCTGCTGCTGCTGATGTTGACCATCCAATACCCTGTAAAGTAACAAGCAATTAGCAAAGACACCAGCCATAAGCTCTACTCACGCACATGAGATTGATTTGGCCGAGCAGATAGGCCTGCTGCAGATACAGTCGTCCTTGAAAGTCGTTGGCCACATCGTTGCTGCCCCGGCGACGACAGTGCTGGCAATTGCCTGTGTATGGGGGCTCGCCCACCTGGCGCTGGGCTGGTGTGGGATTTGGGCGATTGAGTAGCTTGCGATAGCGCTGCGCCAATTCACGTTGATCTTCCTCATCCACATAGGGATCGTATTTAGGTATCTGGGTGTACTTGTCGACGCCACGTCGCATTCCCTGCGCCGAGGAGCAAAACATTTTCTGCAGCGGCACCCGCGATTCCTTAACAATATCAGCGGCACGCTGTTCGGCGACACTTGTATGCTTGCGACCCCTCTTCAGACGGGCGCCCATGTCCGACATGTTGGAGATGCCCAAATGGGCCACCAGCTTGTCGCCGTCCTCGCCTAATTCGTCCAGCACGCTGGGAAAGCGATCGCGCTGACACGGCGCATGGAAATATGGCCCTTTGTGTCCCCACACCAGGTTCATTATTTGGTAATTTTTGTTAATTTCTCAGTGCACAATATTTAGAGCAATACAATTTGTGTGACGTTTATTTAATATATATAAAATTTAATGCAAACTGCCAACTTGATGGGAAAAGTACAAATGTTGCCGCATTTTCGATTACTAAAACAGAGCATAGAGATGGCCCCTAGTAAAATTATGTGTATTTGCTTGTGCGTTATCTACTTATGCTTTTGCAGTCTCACGACTTTTTTTTGCTGCCCTTTGCCTAATGATCTTCAGAATTTCTGGAGTCGCTAAGATTTCTGTGCGCCTTTTTTTTGCCCATCGTGCGTCTCCACAACTTCTTTCTGTTTGACCCCAGTAGTCAATGTGGAAAGGATTAAAATGCCAAGCAGGCTGAAGATTGTACACATTGTAATTGTTGGTTGTCCAAGAATACGAACTAAGCAACTCAATTTTCGACTATAAGCCACAATATTACATTTTAACAAAAAAAAAAAAATAAATGGAATAAATAGAAAGCATTTCGGAATTCAAATAAAATAAAATCAAATAATTAGACACAACTAAGAAAATTATACAGCTTTTTCTCTGGCGTAGACCACATTTAATTGCACAAGCCACTGGATTTGTTTAAGCAGGAAATTAAAATCCATTAAAATGAAAGCCATAACAATAATTCAAAAGTCAGCGAGATGCGAAATTCTGGATAAAAAAATAAACGTCGCCACGCCCCCGAAATGCTGCAGCTCGCAGCTGTGCGAGTTTTTGTTGATTAACATTCAGTGAAATCACAATAAAAGTAATTATTTTGATTACAATTCTAACGTGCAATGGGGTGAGGCATTATTAGGGGGCGGGTTAAAGTCAAGCCAATGACTGGCAGACACATGTCCATGCAAAAGTTACATAAACACGCCTAAAATGTGGAATACCAAACGGAGCTATGGGCGTGGCAGGGCACACACACACACACACATATGGAACACATCAGCATTAAAAATGTATTTTAATGTGTCGCCCGTTCTGTCATTTGGTTACCTTTTTGCCGGCATTTTGGCTGCCTGTTGTCATTTTTAATGTCTTTCATTTGGCTCAATGCTGCCTCATCCTGTAGGGCATGTACCACGCCCCCTTTGAAAAGTCGTAGCAAACAAACGAACAAACAAACAAACAAACCATTAGGCGCATTTTATAGCGTTTGTAAATCATAAAATGCTGTCAAATTCCTGAACGCCTCCCGACCAACTGAATATTCCTTGCCGCCCTCAAGCACCTTGCGCATTGTTGTTAACTTTGGCTTTGACTTTCCAGCTAATTACTTGTGATTTAATTTGAATTTGTAATTAGCCAGCAAAATGTCATTTTTGTGACAGTTTTGACAGGGAGCGTGAACAGAGAGAACTGGCAGCCATGAGGCGCCCCGCCAAGGTGTGAGCTTGTCTCATATGTTGGATAAACGCGCCAAAGTTTTTAATTAGACAACCCGAAAGTGAAAGGCTAAGGTGCTGCCAACGTGTTGGAAATGAAATATTTCAGTGCCCCTGCTTGCAATTGGTATTTAGGCGCTGTCAAATAATTTTCAGTCACGAGTGTAAACCTTTAAGACATTGCTGCAAGTATTCGGATTAGTTCTTAAATATAAACTAAGCGGGAAATATTTGACTTTGCCCGGGCCAAGTTTTTGGTATAGCCGAGGACCACAAAAATATATAACTCATATAACAGACTTCGCCCAATTCGCTATGTGAGTAAATAATGAATTAATGTCAGGAAAATATAAAATTCCAATAATTCTTTAGCACAGTCTATTAACTGACAAATATTGCGCAGAAGATTCTCTTCTATAAATTGCATAGCACTGTCAACTTGCGTTGATTGACAAACTGTGCTGCCAACTGCATAGCGAAAAAGTAAAATCAAGATAAATTTGACATCAGCTACATAAAAAGTCAAAGAAAAATCACTTAAAATCTTTTGCTTGAGGCAACAAAAGCACAGCACGAAACCATCAACAAGCTGGCCAGCCCAAGATGCCCAACCCGTCCACCTGCCCACCTGCCCACCTGGTTACCCGCCACACCCACATCATCAGGAGTAGCAGAAGCAGAAGCAGCAGCCGATGCAGTCAAGTCTAACAAATGGCTGGGAGCTGGGTACGTTTCGCAGCTATCTAAAGCTGTTGATAAAGCGCACATTAAAATATATACGTATCTAAGTATCTCAAAGATACGATGGCAAGGCGTGCGCACAGGTGAGGAGCGCGTCCTTCGGGTATAACTGGGGTCCGGGTGTGCCGCCGGGACAGGCGCATTCAAATGAAAACCGTGAGAATCAAAGCAGCAGCCAAGTGGAGCGTAAAGCTTTCAGTGCCCGGATTGGAGGAGTATAGTGTCTGTCCAAAAACCTAAAACTGTCCGAAGCCCTCATTCCCTCCGTTAGCTCACAGATTGTCCCTTACCGCTCACCGACCCATCCCAGCATCGAGTTGTTAAGTTTCACATTTTTTGCCTTTACGTTTCATTTATTACGCAGAGGTTTTTCCATTTCTGTTTTTATTTTTTTGTATTTTTTCGTAAATTAAGAATTTCCCTGCAGCTTTTTTAGAGCTTCTCAATGACCGCCCCGCCGCGCCCCGCCTCGCCCCACATCCCTTATCCCTGCCAGGCTGAGTCGCAGTCTCTTAACTGACTGTTGGCGTTATAAAAGCCCAACGCTTCATTGCACAAACATAGTGGCAAGAGCCGACTCTGTCATTTCTAAAGGCCTCTCTGTTGTCTTGTTTGTCCCGGAGGTTGAAGTGGGATGAGGGATGGGGATGGGGATGGCGATGGCGATGGGTATGTGGATGTGGATGCGGTAACCGCTCTCCACTTAACAGAGCACACAACTTCGGCTTGCGGTCGAAGCTCAACGCTCGACACTCAAAAATTTGCTTTGGCCTCAAAGAAGCTGCTCGGTGCGATATCATTTCTGCACACGTGAGCAGAACTTGTGGCACAGGAGGTTGCGGTGCGTGTTACTTTCAGCAAGTCTCAAAATGAAATTAATTAAAACAATATAAACAATAGAGCAAAGACATGCGTACATCACATGGGCTGCACAGTGAACTGGCGCTGAAAGGTTGCCATGGAAATTCTGATAACTAAAGCAAATATTGCTCGTAAATGTTTTGTGGCGATTCTTAAAAATAAAAAAAATTAGTTGAATTGTGCATGTATCTATCCAATGTAGGTTTTTGGTTGTTTTTGGGTTACTTGAAATTTGTTTCCACTGTAGTGTTTGCAACACACAATTCTAGACACCCTAACTTACACAGTCAGCCACAAGCAGACACATGCATACTTAGAACACAATCCTTTTGTAGTTTTTCGAGTGACATAACTCATTCAGAGGCTCTTATGAATACACACAGTTCACAATTTAAGCTTATTGTTTACATGGGGCAAGGCAAATACAATGGCGAAAAGAATGAAAAACTGGATGAAGAGGAAGAGAAACACTCCGAAATTTGGCAGAGTTGGCAACTCTGCAAGCGGAAATCAAAGCAAATAAAATAAGCAAATAATGAAAAGTGGAAAAGCGAAAAAGCGGAAAAGACAAGACGGGCCAAGTAAATTCATCTTGCGTCTGCATTGCAAAAATTTGTTGAGTTTTATGTGTGGCAAGCATGTGGAATTGTGGCAAGGAGTCAGCCAAGATTGGACATTGATAGCGTACGTGGTCAGGCGTGTTTGAAGCAGCTCCGTTCCGTGTGAGCGGGTGAGACGTTGAGGGGTCTACAAAATATGGCAGAGTAAACATGTTTAAAATATTTATGTGAAAACCTCTCTGCTGCTGCTCCTCAACTATTATTGTGGCGGCACTTTGTCTCTGGCTGCGCAAAAACCGCGCACACATATCCTTTCTCAGACTCTTACCTCCAGCCCATTCAGCTCGTTGGCATTGTCTTCGAGACGCGTCGCCTGGGCACACGTTTTGGCAATGAAGCAGCCAGCGCACGTGTGTTTATTTTTATTTGTGGCAATGGCACAAGGTGGCAAAGAACAGGTGGAAAACCAAAAAGGGAAGCGAGAGGGCAACTGAGTTCTGGCATGTGGTTGTGCTTGGGCGTGCGTGTGTGTGTGTGTGTGTGTGTGTGTGGGTGTGGGAGTGTTCTTTGGCTGTTTTGCCAGAATTTATGTTACAAGCTGCTCATAAATGTCGACGTTGTCGAGTCGAGCTTGGCTGATTGAAATTTTCATTACAGACGACTTTTCCTCAAAAGGGGTAACGAAAAGTAATTGAAAGAAAATGCTATTCAAAATATATATGTATGTATGCATAGGCATATTTATGCAAAAATTTAAATTAAATATTTTCTTGCAATTATTTGTTCAAATAATTTATCAGAGCAAAGAAAACTGTGAATATTTTTAATAATTTTCTCAAAATGTTTTAATTAAGTGCTCAGGCATATTTTCAATTAAATATACTGGCATATTTTTTCTGCATTTTTAATTAAATATTATAGCTATGCCAACACCTTGGTAGGCAGGTAGGCAGGAATTTCCTGCCAATTTCTTTTTGGCAATATTTGCTGTGCCAACATTTGCTCGGGTCACAATTCTAATTCTTTTCCACGGAAGGCTGTCACATCGAATGCAAAGTAAACAGCATCATTAAAAGCCGAGCGCACCACCTGTAAAGGTAAAAGCGTGAGGTGGAGCAGGAGGAGGGGTGAAGGGCTATTAACAACATTGCCACTTCATTCAAATTAAGCATACGCCGTGTGGAACGAACAACGTGCAACGTGCCGCGCCACAAAAGACGTCGCGTCGCTGCCTTTTTGCCCACTGTTCAAATGTTAATCGCATTTCTTGGTTTCGCCGCTGCTGGCCCGTTTGTCCGTTTGTCCGTCTGTCCGGGAGTCCTTCGGCATCGACACTTGGCCGGGACTCGGCCGTGAGGCCCGGGGAAGTGGCATAAGATAAAGGGTTGCTTCATTCCGCGCCCCGCACGTCAGTCACTCATTTGTTTTGTTTTCTGTGCGCTGCGTTGCCCACAAAATGAGAATGGAAATTGGTTTTCTCGGTTTTTCTTGCTCTCCGCGACCGACAACAACAATAGCAACAGCAACAACATTCATTTCAAATGTAAATAAAGTGACAAATTACCTGAATTAGTGACACAGCGTTCAACGCGTTTTCACGCTGGCTGCTCGTTTGGTCGCCCCGCCAGGTCCCTCGATTGCCTTTGCCTTTTCTTTTGCATTATGTTCTATTTACTCTTCTATTCTTTTTTTTTTATTTTTATTTTTAAATGAACAATTCTCCTTGTAGTTCCTGACACTGCTGTTGACTTTGGTTATGGCGCGTAATTGTAATGCGTGCTAATTGGATTGCAGCTGCGGAGAGCCCTTTTGGAATGGGGCTTCAGTTAGTTATTAGACTATATTTAAAAAGATTTGAGATACATGGAAATCTATCTCACCTTTCTTTCCATTCCTCGCCGTAGAAATAAATGTAAAAACAAGTATAAGCCCGATTGGAACTAAATTTAAATCCAGGTTGACGGATTATGAGATACATGTGAAATATATTTTCGCATAGATGCCCTAGAAATGCTCCTGTCTCCAATTTATTTTTGGAATTTCCCAAAACATGCGATTGTCTTTTGTAGCCAATATCCACGTTCAATCAGCTCGCAATGGTTGTGCAGCAGAATTTTAAAGCCTTGACCCAACGAGCTATTAAATTCAATTATATTGAAGCTCAATATTGAATCAACACGATGCCTGCGAAGAACTTCAGATCTTCGCACAGCTGTCGTGTAAATATTTAATTTACGAAATTCCATAATAAAATTTTGCTTGGCTTGTCTTGACACCTTCTGTAGCAGTTGTTGTCGTTGCTTGTGTTGCAGCTTTAAGGCAGCTGGGTTTTCATTTCGCATGCCAATTGTTTGGCAAGTGTCAAAATAATAACAAGCCAACCCTTGGCAAGCCTTAGCATCAACCCCCGCCCCACGCCCCATGCAGCAGCAGCAGCAGCCGTTAGGGCAATGCGAAGTGCCAAGTGTCAAAATATTTCGGCAATTTTTTTATGTTAATTTTCTATTAATAAAATAAATATTAAATCAGTGCGGCAGCTAGGGGTGACAAATGTCGCAAGACGACGACGACGACGACGACGACAAAGACTATATTAGAGACCAAAACCACTAATTTATCCCCCGGGACAGGGGGGCGGACAATAAGGCCAAAATGGGGGGGCGGCACAGCTGTTGCCCTTGCGCTTGCTGCTCGTCCAGGCTGCGCAGCGGGTGGTGGCTTTGATTTGAGCAACTCCATTTGCTTGGTTCAATTTAAATTTCATAAATTTAAGACCCTGAGCCAATTTGCAATTGTGTTATTAAATTTAACGTCTTGCTGCCAGCCAAGTGCGACTAAATCGTTGATTTTCATGGCTTCGCTGCTGTGGCATTTTCTTTTATAATTGTTATTGCTGCTGCTGTTGCTGCTGCTGTTGTTGTTGCTGTAGTTAGTGTTAACCCTTTGGGGTCTTATTTGGCACGCGGCTGCTGCTTAGCGGCTCATTAGCCAAGTTTTATGTTTCAGCAAATGGCAGGAGCTGCATCATTTCTAAGCAATGTTGTAAAACTTTTGCCTATAAACAGCCAAAGATGATTTTCCAGTTGCGTCCTCTTAACTGGGCTATAAAAAGCGCTCTTAAATTCTATAAAATTATGCGAATCGATACGCAAATAATTCACCAAAAAATTCGCAAGGCGAAATTGATCTGAATCAGCATATTGTTAGCCTCCATGATAATTTCAAGAGCTCTAATGGGTTGCTAGCAAGAAGCCGTTATCGCATAATTCATTTGCAACAAATTCGATTCGTTCAAACGAAGTTCGAGCAGCGCTTAGGAGCAACATGTTCGAGCTAATCGAATGCAACCGAAGCAGTTGGATTACAGCTCAAATTTTGGTGTGCAACTCAAACAGATCTAGTCGAAAAAAGCTTGAGTCTTAAGTCGCGTTTCCGTTGACTCGACATTGGTGCGTTTGGGTGAAGTTATTTCACTTTTTGATTTAAATGCAGTGCGTAGAGCTAAGAAGAGCCTCGCAGCTCCTTCAACGTGCAAGCTTGAAAAAGCAGGTAACAAATTGTGCTATGAAGCATGTGCCGCTGCCCAAATATCTAGCCCCATTCTGTGCAGTGCATTACGAGCTGTGCAGAATGTCTCTCTGGCCCCCAAACAATTTGCCAGTAGCTATTTTGCATTGCATATTTGCTGGCGCATAACTGTCTGGCTCCGCTGTTGCCACTGCCACTGCTGCCACTGCTGCCACTGCTGCTGCTGCTGCTGCCGGAATGTGCAACTCGGTGTCTGGCTAACCCGTTTACCCAGGCTGATGCCACCTCGTTGGCTCGTGGCAGCAACGGAAGCTACTTGTTGGGTTAATGACGTCGTAAAAATTGCTGCAGCTGCTGCTGCTGTTGCTGTTGCTGTTGCAGGAACTGACACCGTTAGCTCCTGGAAGCCCCACAACGAGCTCCCAGGTATAATAATTACGCGCAGCTTCTCTTTCTTTACTTAAGCCAACTCTGCCCCGGCCTTCATTTGGATTGCTTACAGTTGACGCTCCCAGCACAGCTCTGCAGTAATATAACTTACAGGAGCAGCGCGAAATGGAAGCTGAATAAGTTAAAGCAAGATAATGTGATGGATGTTTAAAGAACATCTTTCATCCATCGCAATCCCCTGAGTTGCTCAGTCAGCCAGTTGAATATAAGAAAATAAGGCATCGTAATCGAGGCGCAAATTAATAATCATAATAATTTAATAATAAATTCGTTTTCATTTATTATTCATTTGTATCACTATTACTCTCTAATGTGGGTTATTTGGTCATTTCTTTTAAAAATCTTTTTCCTATATAATCCTTGCGATCAGCCAAGTAAGCCTTGACACCGTTCGAATTCCTCGTAGAGAAAGTTCAAATTTGTATAGTTCATTATTTGTAGCACTTTCGTCTAAGCCACATCGGACTGAAAGTTCTATAATAAAACTCAAAATAATACCAGCAGCATTTTTGGGCTAAATACATAATTTATATTTCCAGTTCCTATTTCTGTGAAGCAAAGGTGAGTGAGATATACCCCCCCTATCCTGGCTTAACTAAGGGCATGCCGCACACAGCACTAAAAAAATTAACTCACAATGTGTGGATACGGTTGCGGCGGCTACGGATGCGGTCCCTGGGCTTCCTGTGCTCCTTGCAGCGCCGGCTGTGGACCCTGGAGTGTCTGCGGAGGCTGCGGACCCTCTGGAGGTTGTGGATGTGGACCATGCGGCGGCTGTGGGCCCCTGGGGTGTGGTCCGTCTGGTCCAGCCTGTTGGCCCTTTGGCTTATATACGTGCTAAGCTTTGGAAAGAAATTAGGAGGAGCAACCGCTACGCCCGACACTTTTCGAAACAAGATCGGAATAGACGCCTATTTGTGTCCTGGGTTACAGGCTGTGCTCTGCGGAAAGGCAGCAAACCAACCAGCAAGGTGAGCCCCAAATACTCTCTCCTTCGGCCTTGAGCCGACTGCCAACATTTCGAGTGCTAGGCAAATTGAAAATTGCTTGACAGCCGAAACAAAGCACCGCGCGTTGCCAATAAAAATTTTACTGTCGTGAGGCGGTGCGTTGCGGGGAGTGGGGGCGGACAGGTGAGGCCGCGCTGTCAGGGCGCAATTCAATAACTCGTGTGCGCCAAAGAGTTGGAGTTGGGGCTGGGGTTCGATTGTAAACAAAACTCGTAACGTAATTTGAATTCCTTGCCTGTTTCGGAGAAGGGCTGAAGAGCAAAGCGGAGCCGTGTCGCATGTAGGTGCAATAGCTAAAGCGGATTTCATTTTCCGCAGCCCGTTGCCAACATGAAAAGCGCCAAAGAAAATTCGTACATAAAAGAAGGCACGTGGGAGGTGCGTCCCCACATTTCACATATGTGCGTGTGTAATTTTTTATTACGAAATTTCTCGTGCTTTGTGTTCATTGTTTATTTGACTGTTTCGGGCGAGGAGTTTAGCGCCGGTAAAACCGCCCGCGGTGCCACCAATTGTGCTTTGCTTTATGCCATATTGGTGCTGGCTTTGCCCTGCCAGCAATTTGCCTTCCCCCCTCCGCCGCAGTATAAAAATTTGCAAGGCGCACAGCATGCAACAGAAATGAATGGGCGACTTGTTTTTTTAATAAATATATACTTTTCTTGTTTCAGATATATGCTACCCCGTTAACATACACAATTTCTGTAATAGCGTTAAATTCTGAACAATAAAATTTTTACCTGTCAATTGTGCCTGGTTTTAGTTAGGCAAACTTTTTAGTAGAATGCCGCATGCCGATAAACTAAGCGCTGGTCTAGCAAGCGAAAAGTTGCCTGTTCAAACTCTCAGATTTATCCGTACATACTCGTCTGCCTTGTTATCGCAGGACTATTTAAAACCATGCCCCTTACCCCTCGCCACCGCCTACACATGGTCGCGACAAAATAGCTGGCGGCACAGTTTACTTTGCAAAGAAATTGAAAGTCATGGCTTATCCTGGGAATGTGTGCGTGCGTGCTGCCTGGTTTTACTTTTTAGCCTTTTGCTGTTGGCATTCCTGTTGCGCCTGTTAATCCACAAAGCGCGAACGTCTTCAGCTGCCTATTTGCCAGCAAATTTCATACAGTAATGTTTGAGCAGAACCCTTCCGCGGGCTGAGCTCCCGAAATTACATAACAGGAACTTTAGGCCTCCAATGTAGGCTGCGTCCGCACAGACTTCTGACTAGGCTCTTAATACACAAACCTTAGCCATGAACAAAATAAGAAATAACTGGGCTGGGATGCCCTCGCAAAGTAACTGGCCGCTAAGCCTTAGAGCGCATTGTGGCTTTAAAAGGCTCTTGGACAGCAGCAGGTGGGGGAATCTCTCAAGCGTGTGTCACGCATTTCTAGAGCTTATACCTCAAATTCTTTCGAAATGCCTTAAATAATGCTCAGCGTCACTTTGAAAAAGGGTTTGCTGTATCACCGCACTTACGACAATTTATTTCCTCGGTTGGTCACACTGGCCAAAAATACCCTAAAGGCATTTGTTAAACCCAATGGAGCCTGCGGCTATACAGACTCGTCAGCATGTTGACTATACAAGATTTTTGCAGGAGCAAATTGACCACTGGGCTCAAACAGACTTAAATTGAGTGACTTACGCGGACGAAAAACCGGCGCACAGCAAATAAGCAGGCGATAAAAAATCGAGTGAGAGCGAAGCCAACAGTAGAGATAGACAAGGCAGGCACCTGTTTGTGTGTATGTTCGCTTGTGCGTTACTTATGCTCATGCACTCCCAATTTTTATTGTCATATCGCTGATGGGTTACTCTATTTTCTGGGTGCCTAGTTTGGCCCAATTAGTCGATATGGCGGGCTGTTTAATTGCGAGATTCATTACAAAATATCTGTGGAACTTGCCGGGGAATTAACGTTCAATTTCAATTTAACGTTTAATTGTCAAATGACATTATATTATATTTTAAGTCAACCCTTTTTATAGACCGCAAATTTTCTAAACAAATATCTTATCATGGTCTGTCTTTATTTTTTCGATTTTTATTTCAACTTTTTTAATTTAACATAGCACATTGCGTGTGTGTGAATTTACAGATGAATAAGTTCATATTGACTACTGGGTTTAAACTAACATGGAATTTGAAGAGAAGGCACAAATAACGGCATCCAGAGAGAGCAACTCTTTTACGGAGCAATAAGCAACAACAAAAATATGTTTGAGCGCGACGCATGAGTAATGTAGGTAGATAATGCTCTAGCAGTCATATAAACATGCGTACGTGCACACATATTTGTCGATACTCTCTGCATACATATGTACATATGTATGTTTGGGTGTTTGTACTCTACAGAGACATCTACTTATCTAGCCTAAAACGCGCTCACTAAATAACGAATTTATCTTTCGATCATCTGCCTGCTCTAATTTCTGCCCGCCGAGACATTTGTGCACACATGTACATATGTATGTATTATGCAAATCGATGGTGCCTGATCACAAAAACGGTAACTCTCCTTTTGTTATGGTTTCTCTGTGAATTTTTCAAGAAATAGAGATGCCACTTTACGAAAAATCAGCTCGCTAAGCAGCAGCAACTCGTGAGAGCGCGATGCACAATAAGATAATGCTCAGTTTCGCATATACACATATGTACATATGTATACACATATTTGGCATATTCTGCATACACATGTTTGTGTGTTGTGTTTTTTTCAGTTAAATATTTATGCAAGTGTGTATATCCGAATGGGATCGTTTACTCTCTCGCTCTCTACATTCAATGCGCCGTTATTTCGGTTGCTTTGCCCAGTCGTTTCTCACTTTATGTTAGTTTGACTGGAGTATTTAGTGTGACGCGTTGCTCCGCTGTGAGTTATATTCGCTTAAAGCATATTAAATAAACATATAAACGATAATTTCATGGGTAAATGCCGTCCTATTTTCGAATGGTATACCTTCTTGGACGCGTATGAGGCAGCACTTTACTCTACTTCTTTCTTTTACTAGGACTCCTGCGTGGACGCCACGGCACCAACGTGGGCGCAAAATGTTCTTTGTACGTCTGAATTGCTCGCCGTGATAAAAGGTAAGAGCATAACTTAAAGGTCTTTCCGTTAATTTAACATAATTCAATCATTTCAGGCGATCTTGGCCTATCTGTGCTTATTTAATTGGGCCAGATTTCCTTATAGTGTAAGCAGCTGCGTGAATATAGAACATGTCTGCGCGTTAAGGAACCCAAGTGGATGCACAAAGTTTTCCTTCTCCTCGCCTAGAAAGCAGTGGAGCAGATATCTTTGAATTTAAGTGGGACCGCGCATCAGGGTGCTCGCCGGGATGAAAGGTAAGATCACAAGTTGATTGTGTTTCAGTGCATACTGCAATATCCATTTATTTTAGGCGATCTTGGGATAGAATCTTTGCTAACATGAATATGTCGGATGTCATTGGAGTTCCAGCCACAGCGAGGATAAAGAAAATGTCTTAGCGTTACGGAACCCAAGTGTATTCACAGTTTTTTTTCCTCGTCTGCAAAGCAGTGAAGCAGATATCTTTGAATTTACTGGAGTAACGGTATAAAAGGTAAGAACTTAAGATAAAGGTCTTTCGGCGCATATAACATTATCCATTTATTTTAGGCGATCTTGGGATATCTGTGATTACATAATTGAGCCCGATATATGCTAGAACATGTCTGCGCGTAACAGAACCCAAGTACGTCTGAAAAGCAGGAGGGCAGATATCTTTGAATTTAACTGGAGTAGCACATCATCAGACTGCTCGCCAGGATAAAAGGTAAGAGCATAATTTGAATGCCTCTCAGCTCATATTACATTATTTATTCATTTTAGCCGATTTTGGGACATCTGCTGCCTTGCTAATTTGAATATGCCGGACGTGTTTGTTGCAGCTCGAACGGAGTGGATTTAGTGCACGTCTTCCAATGTCAACTGTGTAAAAATGTGCCCATAATTCCATTGTGCAGCTTCTTCTCTTCTGTCTGTTATGGCCAAGGGCCCCGATGGTGTTGGCAGCTTCCGGCGTAGATGAGGCTACGAGTTGTGAACTACGTTGGATATTCTGTACCGACGACTCTACGCAGCTTCACACTACAGATTGCTGGTACTTACTGGTAAGCATGTCATATCTGAGTATCATGTTTTGTCAAACCTAGAGAAAGCGATAGTTTTACAACTCGATCAAATTCTTGCAGATGCCAAACTGTCCTGTGTGAAACGACTTATTGAATAGCAGGTGGCTAGAGGACATCTTTATCATCCGTGTTTTGTTCACAAGGAACGAAAATAACTCACGAATGAGGACTATAATTGGCCAAAGGACGTTACGATAGTCCTTGTACTTTGGCTAATTTTCCATAAAGGACATTCCATTTGTAACCACAACTCGCCAAAAAAAATGTTAATTTTATTTGAGCTGTCGAACGTGCCCCATTCAGGTATGCAATGATTTTTTTTCGGCAGGTCAATTGAAATTTTAATCTTTGGTTGCTTATAGCTCCGCCATATCCTTGCGTTTTTTGAAAGGACGTGGTGCGTTATGATCGTGAGGACCAAGCGCATCGACCTGCAACAAAATATTAGGGTGTCATCTAAGAATCTAGGACTTGGTAAATTTTTCAGTCGTTGCCGCAAGAAAATTTACATAAGACGCAAAGTCGCCAATATATCCGGAACTAAAAGGACGATTTCGGTCCTCTTTGGCCAGTTTGTAGTCAGTGCTAATTCGATATAGCCGAGTCCTGGGGCTGCATATTCTTTAATGGGAGGATGGGGACTATCTATTGGGCAAAGAAGTTCCCCATAGTCTTTCAAGTTGTAAAGTTAGTCCAGATATTTTAGATTTTCTAACTGACCCCTCTGCATCATAAAATCTAATCAGATTAGACACACAAATAAGCTTATAACTAAGACTACCAACTGACCAAAGGACATCCAAATCGACCTAGTCATTTAATGAAATCTAAAGGATTTTGTTTTCAGTCTGTAACCCAGGACATCGCGACAATAAATTACTAAGTCCATGATCCTTAGATGAAACACTTGATGCAGTTCGTCGCCACGATCCTATCGCACAATGTTTTTTCAAAATCTGCAAGGATATGACCGGGTTATGGCTATTTTTCTAAAAAGGATACTTTTACAAATCTGGCCATATCTTGGGCATTTGAAGGACTTCCGGCATGTCCTTCGGCCATCAGACTGTCCTTTTCTTGCCCATTCAGAAAATGTAATACAAAGGACGGAGGTCCTTCAAACAGCCAAGATAAAAGGATATTTGTGTTGTATATTGAGATCGCTATATCTCTGCTATATCCTTGCGGATCCTGATAAGTCGTGTGTCAAACAAATTGTATAGACAAGGACTACAAACCGGCCAAAGGACATCCGAATCGTCCTTGTCGTTTCAGAGATATGGCTAATTTTCTAAAAAGGACATTCTTTTTATGGCCATATCTTGGTCATATCCTTAAGGATATCCAAAGGATATACCTTTCTGAACTCGTGGAGAGCAGGACTATCGATTGGCATTCAAGGATTTCCAGAATTTGACAAAAAATTTCACGAAAAATTTTCACAGGGGTTTAGTCAGAAAATTGCCAAAAATCGAAAAATTCGGGACTAACTCTGCCATTTGAAGGACTATCGAGATGTCCTTTGGACAGTAGATATTCCTTATCATCCCATTTACGAATATGCAATCCAAAGGACGAAAGTCCTTCGGACAAAAAAGTTTTAAGGACAAAATTGTAAACAGAAAATAGCTTATAACTCGGCCATATCCTGGCGTATCCTTACGATTCCTGTGTCAAAAAAATTGTATGGACCAGGACTACAATCTGGCCAAGTTTCATCAAGATCGTCCTTTTAATTTCAGAGATATTGCAATTTTACTGTAATTTTGTGTTTTAGGCCAATTTTCCTTGCGGCCCGCGACTGAAAAATTACCAAGTCCAGGATTCTTAGATGACCCCATAATATTTTAATGCAGTTCGATGCAGTTGGTCCCCACGATCCTAACGCACCATGTCCTGCAAGGATCTGCAAGGATATGCCGGAGTTATGGCTGTTTCTTTCCTCAAAATACCCTTGTATTTATTAGGATATTTTTGATTCAAATGTGTTTTTTTCTTTTCAGATTGAAGGGTTTAAGGACTCCAATTGATTCTAAGGACTTCTACGAATCCGAAAAGGCTATTCCTTCCAGGATCGAACATATATTAAGCTAGATATAGCAAATTTAAGCTAAAACCGAAAATACATGTAAAAAAAAAAACAAATTTGTTAATTTAAAATTTAATAAATAATTTATTTTAAATAATTAAACAAATTTTGTAGTTTTATTCATTGCAAAGTAAAGTATACATATACACATAAAAAATACATTTTTGTGAACTATATAATATATATATATTTGATATATACGTTATATTACCATCTATTTTGGAAACACTTTTTGGGAATCATGAAAGCCGTTAAAATTGTCAGAACAATAAAAGTATTTATTTCACAACCAAACGACTTGCAATTTGGTCAACGTTTAGAATGACATTTTGTTAAATTTCCATCCATTGAATATAGAGGCCATCTAGCTACCAACGATACTGATTATTATCCAGTCCATGGCCTGAAAAATACAAAATGTAAAGTTTATCAGTATTTTGTAAACTTTAAATGACTTTATATCGGTTAAACCGACCGACTTCTGCAGAATTTATCTTTTGGAGCTCATTTAAGTTCTTAAACGTTCGACAGAAGTCTCTCTACAAATGTTGATTTCAGAACCTACAAAGATTTGGCTAAAAGTTTAATTGCCATTCCGGTCAAACTTTAGAATACGATTTTATTATATATCAACATTTAATACTCCCGATCCGCACTAGTACGAACGTGCGTATACCATGAGAGATACGGAGGATAACATGTTTACCCAAAAATTTGCACTCACAATATTTTTAACAGCTTTAGACGACTGTTAACTAAAACGAGTTCTGTTGCACGGACTCAGAGTGTACAAATTGAGTAAGTTAACCATAAACTTGAGTGAGTGCCATTCAAAAGTAGGTGAGCAAGGGCAGATGATCGATAAATGTGTTTAAATACAAACGTAGCTTAATTAAAATAAAGCTTGGCTTCAATATCACGATAGCAGGCATCGCCACAAATTCAAGTAAACATGTGGTGTTTTTCTATTCAACAGACTTACAATTTCAGTTGCCTCTTGTTTTCATTTTCATAACTAGAAGGCGATATATATTGACAAATGTTTAATGAAATAAAGACATACATAAGATCTACAGTTTTTTTGCCCAAAACCATTGCGCATATACGTACATACATACATACATATATTCATATACATATATACATGAACAATTGTTTCTTGGCGCACAGAAATTGGAATTTTTGGTCCGCTTTGTGCTCGCGCAAATGTGATCTGTATAAGTAAGACCCCAGTAGTCAATATGATTTACACTTTCTGCCGACTGGCGAAACTCTGTAGAAAAAATGGAAACCGAAAAGGTTGCATCGCCAAAAGGAACTGCAATTTATCATAAATTGTGTTAGCCCTTTTCTATTTTTATAAAATAATCTAAAAATAATTTATCTTTTTTAGAAAAAAAGCTCTAACTCGCCCATAACTTTAGGGAATTTTCAAAACACTAAACCCACAAGGTAAAATTGTTTTGATTAACATTTAAATGTTCTGGAGTTATCTAAGGAATACCGTAGACTGGTACACTATACTATTTACAAGCTGAAGACCCAATTAGTACATTTGCATCTAATTTGTAATTTGTTTGTAACTTTTGATATTTTTGAAAGAGAAAGATCTGATGAACTGAAAACCCAAGCAATTTGCATTTTTATGGCCTGTATTAGCATTTGCATTTCTGTGACATTTAAATCAGTAGATACAACTCGTTTATAAGGTAGTTAATTATATTTATAAAGATGGTGGAGTCATTAGTCATTCCTATGCATGGGGAGTGCTGTCAACGGGTGAGCGACTCGCTCAGGCCTGCGGCTGTACGCAGCGTGTATTCTCGGGCAGATCGCAGATGCCCTTCAGCGCGTTGAAGTACTTCTTGCCGCAGCTAACTTGCAGGGGCTTGCCGTAGCGACAGATATAATAGTTGTTGCAGCTCGTCAGGGAGGCCAGCATGAAGCCGTCGGGCTTGTTGCGGCACACGTAGCTGGTGTAAAGGTTCATGCTCAATTCGTTCGTTGCCGAAGCCATCTCCATTGGCTGCTGCTGTGTCTCGGCCAGAGGGCTGTGGAACGGTCTCGCGGCGGGTCTCACATGGACAGACGAGGGTCTTACCTTACTGCCCGATGCTCCAGGAGCGCAAATGGTGGTTGTTTGTTGCGTGCAAGTTGTTGTTTCTGGTACAATGCATGTGGTTGTTGAGCAGGTGGTTGTTGAGCAAGTTGTTGTTGTGCAGGTGGTTGTGGTCACTGTTGAACAAGTGGTTGTTGTTGGTGTTGTGCAGGTGGTTGTTGTCACCGTTGAACAAGTGGTTGTTGTTGGTGTTGTGCAGGTGGTTGTTGTCACTGTTGAACAAGTGGTTGTGGTCACTGTTGAACAAGTGGTTGTTGTTGGTGTTGTGCAGGTGGTTGTTGTCACCGTTGAACAAGTGGTTGTTGTTGGTGTTGTGCAGGTGGTTGTTGTTACTGTTGAACAAGTGGTTGTTGTTGGTGTTGTGCAGGTGGTTGTTGTTGGTGTTGAACAAGTGGTTGTTGTTGGTGTTGTGCAGGTGGTTGTTGTCACCGTTGAACAAGTGGTTGTTGTTGGTGTTGAGCAGGTGGTTGTTGTCACTGTTGAACAAGTGGTTGTTGTTGGTGTTGTGCAGGTGGTTGTTGTTGGTGTGGTGCACGTGGTTGTTGTTGGTGTTGTGCAGGTGGTTGTTGTTGGTGTTGTGCATGTGGTTGTTGTCACCGTTGAACAAGTGGTTGTTGTTGGTGTTGTGCAGGTGGTTGTTGTTGGTGTTGTGCAGGTGGTTGTTGTTGGTGTTGTGCACGTGGTTGTTGTTGGTGTTGTGCATGTGGTTGTTGTCACCGTTGAACAAGTGGTTGTTGTTGGAGTTGTGCAGGTGGTTGTTGTCACTGTTGAACAAGTGGTTGTTGTTGGTGTTGTGCAGGTGGTTGTTGTTGGTGTTGTGCAGGTGGTTGTTGTTGGTGTTGTGCACGTGGTTGTTGTTGGTGTTGTGCATGTGGTTGTTGTCACCGTTGAACAAGTGGTTGTTGTTGGTGTTGTGCAGGTGGTTGTTGTCACTGTTGAACAAGTGGTTGTTGTAGGTGTCGTGCACGTGGTTGTTGTTGGCGTTGTGCAGGTGGTGGTTGTAGGTGTCGTACATGTGGTGGTTGTTGGTGTCGTACACGTGGTTGTTGTTGGCGTTGTGCAGGTGGTTGTTGTTGGTGTTGTGCAAGTAGTTGTAGTTGGAGTCGTGCACGTGGTTGTTGTTGGTGTTGTGCATGTGGTTGTTGTCACCGTTGAACAAGTGGTTGTTGTTGGTGTTGTGCACGTGGTTGTTGTCACTGTTGAACAAGTGGTTGTTGTTGGCGTTGTACATGTGGTAGTTTTCGGTGTCGTACATGTGGTAGTTGTCGTTTCTGGCTTACAGGGGGTGGTCGTTTCACAGGTGGTAGTCACGGGTGGGACACATGTAGTGGTTACTGTTTCTGCACATGGTTCTGCGGCAGTGCCGGAATTACCACCAATCAATGCTGCAGCTGATGTTTGCATGACCTCAACACATCCAGTGTTATAGGTGACACATCCCTGCACCTTAGGATCAAAGAAACGCGAGCAAGTGGTCTCCATGGCGACGCCATTCTGGCACTCGTAGTATTTAGAGCAGCTACCAGGCACCAGAGCACGGAATCCATTGGACTTGTTCACGCAAACAAACCGGCGGTACAGCTGGTTATTCACGGCTGTCACTGAGGGCCTTATGTTGGCGGCACCCGTGGTGGCCACCAGTAGAGCCAGGCAGGTAAGGACTAGAAAGGGGTTAAACGGATATAGGTAGGGTTAGTCCTTGCATCTTGCACCACCATTTGTCGTTTCATACCGTAATGAGCTCTCATCTTCAAGGAGTTGAGAGCGTTGACAGCTATTCCTGTTGTATATGCTTGGGCTACCAGAAGACTTGGCACAAAGAGTGCTTTACTTAAATGACAATATCGTCGGGGGCAGTCGCTTTTATATGGTAGCGCCAGTGTGCCGATAGGCATCTGAAGTACATTAGTATTGTTTTGTGCTTTATCGACATGTTTATTAGATAGATGTCTGATACGATGCTGCCAGCCGTTGTAACCTTGATATTGACTGCTGTTCGAGATGCTGTGCGGTAAGTATTTTTTGTTTTTGATGTCTTGCCCATTGGCATATCTTATCAAAATTACTTGCTGCTGCTGGTGAGCGCTGACTTCTTTTTTTTTTTTTTTTTTTTAATTTATTTAATTGTTCGCACTCGGAAATTTCACAAACGGAACACTTCTTCCTTCCTTCGAAGCCGCAAACACAAATTAACAGCAATTTAGTCACTAAGTGCCAAAACAGCGCCATCCTGTTTGCAATTGGACACATTGTCAGGCCAACATTTGCATTAATATTGCAATAACCAGCAACAGTGTGGAGGTCCTTTGTCGAGGGCCCCTGAATTCTCCGCCCATCAAGACCATGCGTTCCTCTGTGTGCACATCTCTCTCTCTCCCTCTTTCCCTCACTCTTGGTCTCTGTGCGTGTGGTCAGTGCTTGGTGACGTTAATTTATCAAAGGAATTTGCAATTGTTTAATTAATTAGATGCTCACCACACACACGCACACACAGCATACCGAAACACAAAGATGAGAACAACTAAGCATCGCAGTAATTTGAATTGAATTGTGGTCGGAAGTATTTTAGTATTAGCATTTGTCATTACATTTTTTAAATCTCTACACCCGCAACTAAGCGCGGTATACAATACTGACGAGCTGGCCAACTGATTGACTGACTGCGGAAAATAAGCAGCAAAAATGTTTTTCATCCCACATGCTTTTAAATTCATTGAAGTCGGCCTTCTCTCTATATATAAAACTATTTGTACTGACTGACTTACTGATTCGTGATCCGACTCAATTTCAACGATCTTTATTTAAATTAAATTTAGGAGTGTTTCACACTATTAGGAAAATCCATCCATGGAAATGGAGGTCAAATATTTGGAGGGTGACGTTTCTCTATGAAAAATCAGTTGAGACATGTTTCACACTTTTCACAGAATCCAAGCTTCCTTGACTCAAAGATTTTGTGCACTAACTTGTAAGTTTTGTTCGATTTGCCTCAAACTTCTTTTCAAAGCTTTACATAAACAATTTATGAATACCAGTTTCAGCGATTCAGGATTAAAGTTAAAGTTTTTAGTTTTCGATCAGAATCGGCTTTAAAGTAATTTTTAAAGATCTTTGTGAGAATTTGTTTGATACGTTGTCGAGATCAAGATGGGTAGATTTAATAAAATTAATAACACGACTCGTTTTAAGGTATAAAATAAAGAAAGTGTGCTTTACAGCCTTACAAAAGTTCAAGTGTTCCAAATGAACTCGAATCTTGTTTAAAACCTCTAAGTAATTAGTTTTTTGGGTACATAATTCTCCAATTAAGAAAATCCATTTATGATCCATTTGATATCCAAATATATGTATGCCTTATAGAATTTCTAAATATTAAACAATTAGTCAGTTGCAGACTAAAGTCTATTGATTGCACTTTTCATTGATAAAATTGTCGAAACTTGTCGCAGCACATGTTTTCGCGTATTTTCTGGAATCCTCACGATAACCATCAATGAAGTAGATGTAGTATGTTAGATGTTTTCAATTATAATCAAATTGATAAGAAATCACAGTGATAGACTGTAAGTTCTTTGAAGAATATATCAAAACGCTGTCGTTTCCGTAAAACGTAGATTCGTACGTGTGCGACGGCCTCTTGCTCTACGCTTCCAATATTTTTCAAAGCACATCAAAGACAATTATCAAAGACTTCATTACCAACAACTTGCCTTGAACCGGCAGCCAATCTCGTGCCCAGCAAAAATGCTGTAGGTACAAATGTACGCATGCGAAAAAACTAGCCAAAAGACATATTCATTCAATCCAAAGAAAGGGTATTTGTATTTCGTAGCGCCGTGAACAGACCTTTCTTTGGTTTCCGTTTCAATTCTTTTTATATTAAAAAAATTTGATAGCTTTCGCTGTTTTATTTAAAAGCTATTACAAAATATCAACAACAATTTGAATTTAAAATTAATTTCAATAGATTGTCTATCTTACCTATTGCCTTACTTAAATGCAGACAGTTTTCTTTATATGGGTTCAGGCCAAGATATCCTTTAAGGTCAAATAAATTTCGTTAACGTAATTTAGCTAGCCACACGAAATTAAAGCAAATTCGAAGTTAAATATGAATTTGAAACATTGATTAACATTTTTAGCCCATTTGCTATTTGCACAATTTCACACTTTGCAGCTTAAATGGTGCGATACTATATACTATCAATATCTATATCCACAAGCACATGAAAATTAATTTTAAATTAGAATTCAATTTGGGATACGAAAAATGATCAAACAGACATTAAGCGTGGCACACCGACAACAACAACGATAACAACAACAACAGCAGCAACAACCAGGCCACAACAACGACAACGACAACAACTTGTTAGGCTATAAAAAGTGTTTGCTATTACCGGCAATTACATTAAAATCAGTCAGAACAACAACAGCAACAACAACAACATCAACGACAACAACAGCAACAACAAAATATACATACATATAATAAAACATTTCAACGAAATTGAATTGAATTTCTGTAATGACAACCCTTTCAAGGTGGAAGGTGACTCGGTACGGGGCTGGATTGTGGCCGGCTGCGGGGGTGACAAGTGCGCTGGTTTTTTTTCGGGCGGGTGAGGCAAGGGGAACGTAAGTTAACCGAAGGCAACAACTGTGCAAACATTTTGGGTCAACATTTTTTGATATTGGTCAACGCCTGCAGCGCATTAGCCAACACTGTCAGCCTGGGTGAAGGCAAGAGAGAGTGAGAGACAGAGAGAGTGAGAGACAGAGAGGGAGAGAGAGAGAGAGATAGTAAGGGGCGGCTAGGCTTATCTCTGAACAAAATCAATAGTTTCAAAATTTAAATTATTTGTGCGTAAAACTTTAAATTTTTCATGTGTTTTCTTTGCTTATTTATGCGACTTTATTTTACAGTTGACTAGCATTAAACAAGAAGGAAAACAAGACAGAGAAGCAGAAAAACAGAAACAAAAGAAATCACTTAACCCTTGAGCGACCCCGACACATGCGAAATTGACTTGAATTATCGAATTTCGTATGGGTTTCTGCCACTGGGCATGGGCAAGGTCTGTCGAGCGACCCTTTTATCAAACTTGAACTCAAGTTCAGGCATCGGCACAAGAGCAACAAGCACGTGAACGTCTGACTTTGTAATACCCTATATATTCTACTTATGTATATGCCATCTTTCATAAACACGAGTATATACGCTAAATATGAGTTTTATATTTGTTTAACAATTAGAATTGGATTTTATTTAAAGTTTAATAAAATCTAGGAGATACCTTGTACCCAGCTCGAAGCTACCTTTATGATCTCAGAAATGTGTAAAAGAAACAAGTGCTGGAAAACGATGATTATCGATTTTAAAGAATCGGATAACCTCCTAGCTGATATAACCCTAATATATTCTTTGCATAACTGCTGCTATAAACTCTTACTTTTTAACTATTCGTAACAGATACAGAGTATAAAAAAATATATAAATATTTTCAAGAATAGAAAAAATGACAAATTTGATAGTCAAAATACCCCATGATTGGGAATAGGGTATCAAAAAAGAAAGAGCGACGGGCACACATGACGCGTAGTCGAGGGGAACAAGGGAATCAAACGGAATATAAATCAGTTTAATGATTTTTATGCCAGAAAACAACAAAAAGCATAGAGAGACAGAGAAAGAGAGAGAGAGAGAGAGGGGGGGGGGGGGGGAGAGGGTGGATGAGAGTGGAAAAAGTAGAGCGTGGGCTGTGTTTGCACTGCTTTGCTTGCCGCCGGAAGCGGAAGCTGGCGAAGTGTGCGAAAAAGCTCAACAAAAAACTGAAAATACAAAAAATAAAGAAATGGACGCCGGCTGCTTTAAAAGTTGCTGGCACACAATTTAAGGCATCGCTGGCTTAAAGCAAAGCAAAGGAATGGCATTTCACTCTGCAATTTCCTTACGAGCCAAATGGTGATTTTCTCGTACAAATTAAGCTCAATTGAATTGCGATTGCAATTCAATTACAAGTTGCTTATTGATTTTTCATCTGTGAAATGCAAGATTGCAATGGAGTTAAGTTTCCAGTGCTCGCTTAAATCATTTAAAGGCAGCATCCATTCGCATGGCCCACCTGCCTGACAGACAGACAGGCAGACACCCTGGCGCTCTTGTACTGCTGTTGCCATATCTCAACGTTTAATTAATGTCAGTGACATTTGTCAAGTTGAATTTCATAATTTTCGCTTTAGACCCGCTTCCAGCCTACCGCCCGCCTGGCTGCCACCCAGTGCACCGCCTACGCCTCCGTTCCCGCTTCAGTTCCCGGCCCCGTCACAGCCAGCCGACCGACAAGTGACTCACCAAACCGGCGACATCAGCATGGCACCTGCAGTGACAGTGCCACGCCCCTCATTTACCCCCAGTAGCTACCCCCCCCCCCCCCTACATCTGTACATCAACTCCATTGGACTGCCAACATTAGTTTCAATAATAAATTAACCTGTAACTCAAACTCGGCTGCTTATCTTGCCATAAGTCAGTCCAAGTCAGTCCAATGCCTTTTGCACTCCACTGAGTCGCGTACGCAGCGCAAAATTTAGTTAGCAGAGTGCACTCGACTGTGTGTGCGTGTTTGTGTTGTGTGTGTGCGTGTGTGTGCGTGGGTATTGTGTGTATCTGGCATGCAAGTAAATTTATTTCAGCACAAGACAAACTCATGCGTTGTCTCAGTGCCATCTTCCTGCGCCGTCTGCCAGGTGATTCCCAGCCAGGACTCAAGATCCAGGAGCCAAAGTTTTGCCGGCGTGTGCTTAGTTCTTGCTTTCTTTTCAATTATTTATCAGGCTGCCAGCAACGAGTTTAGTTAATGCCAGCGAAACAACAATGCCAAGCACGCATATTATCAGGGGCCGATAAATTCTCTGTGCCAAGGTAGAGCCAAAGAAACTATATATAGACATATATATATATATATATATATATATATATATATATATAGGTAGGAGTTTAAGTATGTCAGAGGGCTTACGATGGGGCAAATGTTGATAATCTTTCTTTTTCTTCTTTAAAACCTCAAATCTCGAAATGGGTCATCTTTTTTAACATCGATAGAACCCGCACATTCTTGACAATTATCTTAAACTCTGTTGTAAATATAATACTGCATAAAATTAAAAATTAAACTCTTTAATCTACGATAACGTTTAGTTGTGCCTGCAACTGGGAGAAAATTATTACAGGTCTTTGACCTGACCCATTAAGGCTCTAATTTCTCTAGTATCAGGGCAGAGTCTGCAAGCGGCATAATGCATAGTTTTGAGCTTGAGCAGGAGCTTTGATTACTTTTGTCAAATGCATAAAGTCGACTTTTCATTGAAATTAGGCCGAATTTTAATTTTAGGTATATGAATCGAGACGACCTAACGGCCGAAGCTAACATTAATTGCAATTTTGTATCTATGTAGATATTTTCGTTCAGCTTTATTTAGCATACCTGAGAAGCCACTCTCATTTGACATGTTTCGGTATATGCTCACTTTTGGTTTTACACACTTTTGACATTTTATGATTTATGCGATGTACGATAACCATATAAATGTATATATTTATCATTCGCTGGAGTCATCAGCATTTGCGAGTCACAAAGCAAATCCCTTTACAATACGCAATGTTCACAAAAACTTTAACGCAGCAGAAGCAACTCCATAAAGGCTCCCCCAACCTATCGAATGCCCGAGCAGACGAGCACATAAAAACGACAAGCATACGTGCTCATATAGGTGTGTGTATGTGTGTGGGTGTGTATAAAAAGTAACGCTGAAATAAAAATAACTGAAATATGCACACACGCACACACCTTTACGACTGGCTGAAGGAGTAAAAATGTTATGTCGAAAATGTACAGCGAAATTTACACGCTAAATGCGTCCCAAAAGAGAGCAAGAGCCAAAGTCATTAAATGTTGGCCAGGTGGATGTGTGTGTAGGCCCCAAAAAGGTTTTACATGTCATTGCGGCCTGCTACACACACACACGCACACACACACACACACACACCAAGAGCCACACAATCCGAAAGAGCGACCCAGAAATTGACATAAATACATAATGAGCAACAATTTCAGGTGCTGCTGCGACTTGCGCCCGCCTTCACCTATTGCGGCTAACTTTTTGTGGGCGTGGCCAAGGTGCGTGTGTGCTTTGAGGCTAAAAAAGCGTAAACTCTTACTTTAATTTCCCGCCGGAATTGGCACAAGAAAACGCCAGCCAAGACGTCGAGCCTAGTTGTAAGCAATTAATGTGGTTCTCCACAAAACTACTGAGAATAGAGGCGAAGTTATCTTTAAACTAATGAATGCCCTTATAGAATCAGGCCAGGATAACAAAGGATCTTCATGTGAATTCTGTCAGTTTCTTTTGCATATAATTTTAAAGACATTGTCAATGCGAAGGCAACGAATATATCGATACGGATAATGGGGAATCGTAATCAATAGTTGTGCCTGGCATTAAAATTTGAGAATCGACAGAGCCGATTTTCATATTTATCTCTAATATCTAATATTCATTATCTCGTATGCATTAAGCAAGGGAAACTATCTCGTGCGCTCAAAATTATTGCGAATGGAACCGATAATGTACATATAATCGATTGTTTTGTTAGGCCTTAAAAGCTGAAAATCACTTCTGTTATCCATTACAAAAATCATAAAATTGATTAGCTAGTTAAAACAAATATTACAAATATGACCCTAAAGTCAATGCGAAATAAATCGATAAGTCGATAATATTTGTATTATAAAAGATTATTGTGCCTGGTTTAGTTGTGTTATACAACATAAATATTTAAAACCTAGTAAATCGTTAAATTTAAAAAAAAATTAATATAATTTTCTGCATGGAAAATTCTCTCGAGCGTTTAATTTCACAAGAGTGTAGCAAGTGCAATTACATAGCTCACAAGCCTGCCCTGGCTAGGCTAGTGTATAGAAAAGCCAAAGTCTTTGCCTGGTCTGCTCTAATATTAAGGCCAAATTGTTGGCTGGCAGAGTTCACACGAAGCGAAGAATTCTCGTGAGACATTTTCAATTATTTATTATTTATGCATGGCTTGTAAGCGAGGGGAGGGTAGATACGTCTTAGCAACCACTAGCCATACATATGGTATGTGTCCTCGTGTCGAGACTGGTCCTGTCAGTTGACAAATTTGCGCCGTGTCCTGGCGAGCTTTAATGTGGTCGACGGCCAAAGTAGCAAGCGAGTGCTACGTGAAAATTTCGTTAAGAAAATTATTTACATTTGCAAATTTTATGAGCTTTGTTTGGGAGCGTTAAGGCAACTCTCCAAAGGGCTGCATGTTTAATGTAATGCAGTGTGTGCGTGTGTGTGTGTGTGTTCGTGTAGGTGTAGCGCTCAGCCCACTTTTGGGGCACCTCTAGCTCAAACTCTCCCTCCAAACAACCTGTAAAGCTCACAGTCTGCATGTCTTGCTTTCTGGGCTCCACGTGTCGTACTTTTTAACCGTATTAAATTACATCCCTGTTGGCGTTTATTAATGGCGCAAACTTTTAATGAGAATGTGCATATTTAATTGCAAAGCCAAGAGAACGAGATGCCATGAGAGCGAGGGCAGGGGACACAGAGAGAGAGAGAGAGATAGAGTTAGCTTGAGCGCGACTTCATTTTTAAAGCTGTTGCTATTTGGGCAACCGCTTCGATTTTCTCTCTCACTCTCACATGCTCGCTCCCTCATTCTCTCGCTCTCTCTGAAGCCATATTTGTTTACCTACTGCGCGCTTTGCCAGCAGGAATGTTATCTGGGAGTGCTACTTAGCGGCAACATCATCAGCATTAATGTGCCCAGGTCTTTATTATAATCAGCGCTGGGTCGCCAACGCAAATTGTCCATTTGTTGTTGTATTAAAAATATGTACTAATTTTAAGGCGGACATAAAAAGCTAATCGACTGACTTGAAAGCATCGACACGTGACTTACTTTGTGGCGTCGATCTAAAAGGTTTTCTCTAACAACTCCAGCTACTTGAAGAGTTCTTATATGATTAATTAATAATTTGTTATTATGCCAGCATTTAAAGTGAAAAACTCTTAAAAGACCAATGCAACACGAAAGACCGAACAGAAGTAATGAAATGTGCTTGAACTTTTTGCCAATCTAATGCACTTCGTTGAAAAACTCTAATGAAACTTTGTTAGCCAAATTTGATTGCTTTTCGAATATAATTAATTAAATACTAGCAAAAACTGCAGCTGAAAGTGCTTCACTAGAAGATACTCTATAATTAAGTTTAGCCAGGAAAATAAAAGATCAAGCTTTGTGCGCAGAATACATAATTGAATTAGATCTGAAATTAGCAATTTGTTTGACAATTGTCTGAGAACAAATTTTCAATGTTTACAGGGTACAAATGTCAGTCAACAGCCAGCAATAAAGTTGCCATTAAATATTTATGAAAAAATAAATGACAAAAATAATTTTAATTAAATTCATTTTCATTTCCATCGCATTTGTCCATGGAATAGTGTGGTGCGAGTGGGAAAACTGAGCCAAAACAACAAGAATACAACAAATATATTTGTATTTGTGTGCAGCATTTTGCAGCTAATTTTGCTAAAAGTGCGGGCAACAGAATATGCAAAAAGTGCAAAATATTTGGTTAGTTTATTCCAGTGAAATGCAAAACTGAAGCGAAGCGATACGAAACGCAACGATATATCATTGAACTTCGACCACTATCAAAATGAGCAGCCAAACCGAATACCCAGAAAGTTGAAACCAGACAAACAATTAATTGAGCTGCGGGCTGAAATATTGTTGTTCAGTTTGTTGCCAGTCCAGGCCGACTTTAAAAAGAAAATATCACAAAATGCTGGCACTCCGGATGTCAGAGGCGCCAATATAGCTTCATTTCCGTTTGTCGAGCACAACAAAAAAATATATATATGTGTATAAATGCCATACGTTCGGGCGCATATGCACATGGTGTATACGGCGTATACGTAATATTTCGGCTGCCCTCACAATAAACGGGTGAGCAGTTGTGCTTGAAGCGGGAGCTGCTGGAGGTGGGCTCGGTATGCTTTTCTCTCATAACACCAAACCGAAATTGTCAAATAAATGTATTCAAAAAATGTCGACATTCCGCGCTACTGCAAAGTATGCACTGGTAATGGACTTTTAATGTTTGTATTTTTAGCTGCGCTCGCTAAGTAAGTGGAGAGGGTGCAGTGGAAGAAGAAGAAGTTAGCCACTGGCAGCGGCAACTGCGGCGACACACTTAACAATATTTTGTGGTTTATAAATGTATGAAAATTGTCGCTTTATGGTTGCGGAACATGTCTTGCTTGTGTGAATAAATCGCAGTTGGCTTAAAAAAAGTATATAAACAAAATGCAAGCATATCAAGCCCAATAAATTAATGTAAAGTAAAACAAGACAAAGAAACTTCAAGAAGGAACAGCAGATAACTACAGGCTTTTAGTTTTACTCTTCTATTATATTAATTATCCAGATCAAAAAAAACTTCTCTTGTAAATATAGAGTATAAATTAATTATAGTATAGAAACATTCAAACGCTGGCATTGCGAAGATCTCTGTGCTTGCTATTACCTATTAAATGTACATTAAGCTCGAGCACAAGTTAATGTATTTATTGTTGCCTTTAGCATTGTTGTATGCTCGATCAAAGGAGGCAATGCCCCATGAGGAGAGAGTAACATACTCATATCAGAGACCACAAGTATTGCAGGACTAACTGTCTCGCCTGTCTGCGCATTCAACTCTGACTGTCTGAGTGACTCGTGAAAGCGATTCTGACGTCGCCTGCCGTATGCCATTTGCCCGTCTGCTGCCCCTGTGGACGGGGCTTAATAAATGGCTGACATTTAAAGCGCATTCCCCCTTTCAAAGCCGCCTGATGGCTGACGTTTTTCTGAGCTTTTGTTTCACATTACAAAGTTACATTTCCAGGCTGCAGCTCCCACACACAGACACATACAGCTCTCACTCACTCTCTCTCTCTACCTCTCTCTCTGTCTGCCAGACATCATGCCGTTTAAAAATAATTTCGCTTGGTTCCGGTCGCTAGCTGCGCTTTGACTGCCAGCCAAAAAGTACGCTCATATATTTGCTTCTAGTCGCCTGTTAATAACCAAATACGCAGTAGTACAAAAAAAAAAAAAAACGTAGCGAAAACTCCCCCGAACCGGGCTAAGGAGCCAAGCTCGAAGGCAATTCTTCGTCCGCATCTAATGGGCTGTCCACGCAGCTACAAATGTTGCATACTCCATGCCGGGAATTGGGGATTTCGGGCCGCATTTCTTTTATTTATAGGTTGACGCGACGCGGTCTCTCGGTTATATATCGCATCTATATGTATGCCCCACCCGTCTCATATCCGCTTGTATGGTCGTATTTCCGTTTCAACTTTTTCGGCCGCTCATGAAAAATGGTAAGCGTACAGCGCACACCAACGGCAAAACGACAAAAAAAAAAAAGAAACAAAAGAGAGAATGTCGATTTCCACACGCCGAGCACTAAATACCCTTACACCCTTGTTGCACACATGTATGTAGATTTTGGATGCTCTCAATTGTTAACTTTGGTAAAGATATCTTGAAAACTGCTTGCAGCAGAAAGACGGACTTATATTAACGTTTCTGACAAAAGCTTGTTTCTAGCGATTCGGCTCAACAATATTTTTGAAAATGTCCTCTTCATGACAAAATTAAAACTACTCTCGTAGAGCGTATAAAAAGTTGTCCATCTATTTGAACGGCCTGAAATGTCTGTCTCTCTCTCTCTTTCCCATCTGGACTTGCAAAATATGCTCGAGTGGTTTATAATTTTTGCTGCCAAACATTTTTTTGCGGCTCAGTCTGCGTTGGTTTTTGTAGGGCGGTGTCATGGGGTTAATGCCACGCCAGATGAGCTGACAATTGGCGGGCTAAAAGTGCCATCATTTGTTCGGCATTTTACTCGCTGCTGTGTTATAACATTCTTTTGTTTTGAGCCAGCGACATTTATGGACACATTTGAATTTCAAGCACCTTTTAATGAACCATAGCAATATGCTTCTGTGATGCATTGCATGAGAGGAATAGGGCACCAACCAGAAGTGTGGACATTATAAATTTATATAAATGGTGGGCAACTTTATGTTAGGCATATAGCTTTATATAGAATATACTTAGAATAAATCTGCTTACACGGAATAGCTATTGATAAAAATGCAATTACATCAAAAGTAAAACATAATTAACTGAAAAATGCAGCCAGGCTAACACTTCTAATGCGCTTCTGGTGTTTAACCAAGCGATCTTCACACTATCTCAAGTATTAGAAGCGACCTATAATCTCTGAACTCAGCGAGTGGTTAAATTATTTATTTCTACTTTTTTTCAGCAATTCAACCATAAGTTAAACACTCGAAAAACACATTGCTATCCAGCAGAACGCAGCTGCGGCAACTCATTTGAACTCAGCTCAAACTGGAATCATAATTATTTGACCATTGAAGCTGAACTGTTTTGAAAAACTACCCCATAGCATTTTTTCTAGCTCGCTACAAAATTTCTTTCATTTTAATGCCAGGGCTGGTTAGCTTCTAAAAAAAAAATAAAAAAATAAAAAACAACTGAAATGGTGCGCTGGCCAAATTAATTGAAACTTTATTTGGATTATGAAATTAGCACACGCCCAATGCTCTGGGTATTTTTTTTGTAGCATTAAGCGCTTTTTAATTAGGTTTCCATTTTTTCGGAGGGGATGAAGCTTTTGAAGTTGCCCCATTTTGTTGCAAGGGGGTGGTCGGATTAAGTGCTCCATAATTTGACGCCAGTTTTTAATTGTGTGGAAAATTGTTGGCAAGCATTTGAAACTAGTACAAAATTGTTGTGGGCTCCATAACTGAAATATGCAATTAAACTTTTGTCGGACGGGTTGAAGGTAAGCACTCCGAGGCCAGTTCTGACACATGCCAGTCCGTGAGATGGAAAATGTGCTGCACATGAGTTGCCATTTTGGGGCAATCAAGCGCAAAATGTAAATGAAAATTGACAGTTAAGATGGCAGCAAATGCTGGCAAAAGTTTGGCTAACAAAAATCACTCATGAAATTTGATTGACTGAATCAATGAGTAAATGACTGGGCCACTGACAGATGCGGCAACAAGAACCGAAACCAAAACCAAATACCAAACAAAAAAAAAAAAAATGGAACAAAATAATAACGAAAAAGTTTCGCTTTGCGGCGGAAATGTCCTGGCAATCCTGACTGCTGCCAGCCTCATGAAAATTGACAATCAAATTGCAAATAGCTTTATCTTGTAGTTTGTTTATTTATTTATATCATTTCGTACACTTCCTGCGCGTCGGCCACAATGAGCAGAGAAGTCATCTGGGAGGCTGACGGCGGCCATAGTTGTTAAGCTCTGTGTTTGTGCGAGTGTGTGCGTGTGTGTGTGTGTGTGTGTAGCCGCCATTTTGATATGGCTCATGTGTGCGCGTGTGCGTGTGTGTGTGTGATTGCCTGTCCTTTTTGGCCTGTTATCCTTGGCTTATGTTTTCAATTAAATTTCCATACAATTTTCATGACATGATGAACTACCTAGGACTACAAGCCAGGTCTCGACACGACTCTCAGCTCTGGCGTCCTGTGGTACATGCGTGTGCATGTGTCCGTTTGCGTGTGTCAGTCAATTTATTTAATAACAAACGCACAGGACATATACAGTGAAGATCTGTACAGTGCTGTGTTACAAAAGTTCCTTCTGCCGGGCTCAACAATTCACATAAAAATCTCTGTGAAGATTTTTGAATAAATCAAGAGTCAAATATTTTATTTCATTTCATTTACACTCGAATAAAATCAAGCAAAATGCAACTGAGCGAAGATAAAGGCTTAACTATGGTAAAGAAAATGCACATTTGATGCCGAAATGTTTCGATTATAGCTGCAAATTTATTGTGTAATATATTTGTTCTTAAATATAAGCTTTAGAGAACATTGCAGGTGGTTAAGGCAGAGTTCTAGTTCTCGACTAAACAATATGCCTGGCCAATAACTTTATACTAACTTCACATTGTCGAAACACTTATCGAAATTGTATAATTTAATTTAATCTAATTTATTTAGTCTATGTTCAAGGTTTAATACGTATTGGAGCATGATTTACAAAGTACAAGTTCCTGTCATATGCCTTAGCTGAACCAATCTCGAGATTTAGTTTTTGTTTATGACTTATGCATGCATCCATCAATTGTTAACGGTAGGCATTTGTCTTTCATTTACAATAAGAGCCACTCATTTTTTGTATGATCGGACAGGGCTGACATAAACAATAAGTAAGTTTGTGTAATCGGTTGAGTTGGGACGCAGCAAAGACACAGCACAGTTAATATCACTTATGCGAAATGCGTTTCGTTTCAACGGTGAGTGGAAAACTTTAATGTGGCCGCCCACACAAATGAATCAGGCGTCTGTTACAGGTTAACTGACAGAGCAGCTCCTGCTGCTGCCCACGTCATTTCAATCAAACATTTTTGTTTATGACAGCATCGTCGAGGTCCAGGCATATGATTTATCATTATGTGACTGTATGCCGACCCACCTACTTTATCCCCACGCCTGTTACGCAACATAAGTACATGTTCAATATATAATAACATAAAATATGATGGCCTGCCACATAAATAAAACAGCAACGAACCGAAGAATATTGTAAATGTTTCAAATGTTACAAATGAGCACACACACGTCATTCAAAAATGCTGCGCCAACATACGCATACATAGATATATACATATATGCGTTGTTACATATATGAAATTTGTTTTAGAATCCTTAATAGGGCTTGTTTAAGCTCGTATTAAAAACGACATTTGCTTTGAAATATTATAAACTATAAATACAAAAATAAAATTATTATGACGAAGCGCACGCTGTGTGCCTACCTGATGACAAATTTGGAGCAGAATTTAAACTTAGTCGATAGAAAAGGGTTTATTAATTAAATCATATTAAATATGGAAAATATACCCGACTGTCCATTTATTTTACTATATTTTGAAAAACATTTGTATTTGCATGAATTAAAGAGAAGTGTATGTTGTGTGGGCGTATTAAATTTGTCGATTTTATTGCTGGCGTGGATAGCTATAATACTTAATTAGGGGAAGTGGCTGCCGACGCCAATCAGAACGAAATCTTTTTCAAATCTGGCACAGAAATCTAAAGTGATATTAAAAATCAGAATGAACTGGCCTCGTCAATTAAAATGGCAACTAAATAAATTAAATTCCAAGTTAGCTGTCATCGGCCAAAAGGCAAACATATAAGTGCTGGCCATTCAAGTGGGCCAGGGTGCAGACAGCAGGGATCAGATTCTGAGCGCAGAACGAAGAAGGGCCAGAACTCGTGGCCAGCATCAATGGTCAATGGAAGTGCGCGTTTATTGAATGAAATTAGTCTGCAAATAGTATGGCATAAGCCAGGGCGCATTGGCCTGGTCAACGAGCCGTAAGCCTAATGTAAGTGCCTTGGCTGGAACAATTTGTGCCCGATGCTTGATGCCCGATGCTCGATGCCTGTTGCCCCGCCCATTCTTACTATATCCGGTCTCTATCCCCAGCAGTTGTCGTCTGCATTGAAATCGTCCATTAGCTAAGCAGATTAATTGCTAAAAGGTATTTAATTCGCGCTGCTTTTATATTTCAGCGTTCATTCTACGTTTCAGCCAGACGCATATAACGCTTTTCTTTTTATTTCATTTCTCAATTTCTTTTCATTTTATTGTTCCCTTTTTTTTTTTTTTTGTTTGTGCTCTGCTGTGCTTTTTGATAGAAGCTCGCAACTTCCTTGGAAATATGGCGTTAAGTATTTTTGCGTTACTTTTTTTCGTTACTTTTTAATGCTTCATTAGCTACTAATGGAAATTGTGTGACTTTGCGAAAAGCTCTGGCAGTTGCTGCCATTAGAAGTTGCGTGTGGAGGGTTTTCGCTGGGTTGTCGCATTGATACAAACCAGGAAGTTGCCTTGGTAGCTTTATATACGACCGATATTAACTAGAGTTTGTTTGATTAATATTCACATGTCTTATAATCATAAATATCATCTTTACCTATCCTAAACATGAATTCAAGAAAATAAGCTCTTTATGATAACCTAATCCAAATGCTATATATCTTACAGATATACTTTGGCTATGTTGAGTCCCACATTGAAATCTGTTTTCTTTTCTAAAGATGTTCGGTGCCACTGGGGAAAAATGGCACTCAAGGTATTTGAAGACAGCGCATAAAAGTCAAAAGCAGTATAAAATACAACTAAAAAACAGCAGCAAATAATTTTAAGAAAGTTGTGTGATTTATGTGCAAATATAACACAAAAGCATGGCAAGTTTTGCACTATAAAAAAATACAAGCAGAGGGAAGGAGTGCTAAGAGACACACACACACATACAGATAGAGAGAGAGAGACTAGGCAATGCAGGTGGCAATGAAGTAGGACAAACCAGGTAGAAAATGAAAATTGCCGATGCAGCTGCTGCCAAGTCAAACAAAATGAATGACGACCAAGGCAGTACAAACTTGAGAAGCTGAGTAGGACAATGGGTAAAAGAGAAAGAGAGAGAGAGAGCAGGAGCGGACGAGGGAGGGAACTGCCTCTAAGCGTCAGCTGAGCTCAGTGAAAGCTGTTCCGGAAAACTTCGGGAAATTATTGAAGTGTAAGTAGACAAGTAAATGTAACACTTAAGAGAGCGAAAACTACAAAAGACACATGGAAAACAAGGAAGAAAGTTTAAGAGACAAATGATGAGCTACAAAAAATAGAGGAGAGGGAATGCTGGATTTATCATCTATATTCACAGAACCTAAGCCGATCGCAAGGAATCTTGTAAAACTAGTCAGCTTTCTCATGCTTTAAGGAAAATCGTCTTGCATTAAATGCAAAAAATTGTATATTAGAATATTGAAAGCCTACAGCTAGGTAAATAACAGCTAACCGACATTGAGTGAAAGCACCTGCAATTTTATTTTTAAATTTAAAACTGGGAAACTTTGTAAATTTGTTGTAAGAGTAGCATAAAATTGTTGATTCAGTCAATTAGCTAACATTCTCGTACATCTTTGGATTACGTTGAATATTCTCCTCCATGATCTTTTTGTGCATGTACTCCCAATGGTCGACCTTTTGGAGCACATCCGGTATAACTTCCCGTATACGGAATCGATCAATTTCGAGACCATCACGTTGCTCAATGTTTGTCTTGAAATTATAATTGGGCGTGTAGCCGTTGAGCTTGAGAAAATGATCGAAATAGAATGGAACAATCTGCTCCTGCATGTTGTCCAGCACCATCACAGAGTCTTGGGTGAAACCCTCGCTAACGACACCATCCTCGGCAAAGGCGCGCACAAAGTTTCTAGTGTTCTCCGAGATTACGACGGGTGGTGTTATAATCTTGGGGACACGCTTTCTCAGATACAGTCTCTGCAGCGGTCCAACACGTTTGGGTTTCTTGTAGGGCGGCTCAAGGTTGCGGCGCACCTTCTTCATTTCCATGTCGATACGACGCTCAACCTGGTAGGCCTGCGCAGAAAGCTTTTCCAGGTAGCGTCGTCGTTTGCGAAGTGTCATTTCCACTTCGCGCACCTTCTCAATGTCCATGTGCTCAAACTTGGCGAGTAATTCCAGCACAACGGTGCTGATGGCCCCCACCATATCCGAGGCATTGGGAATCACATCGCTGGAACCCCGCACCGTGGCGGGCACAATGCGACGCCACACTTCGGCAAGGACGGCGCGATGTTTGTTGAATTCCTCGTCGGCAAAAGAGTTCTGAATTGGTTTGTCGAGGTAGTGCCTGACTCGTGCCTCCATCTCAATGGCGCGATCCTCCATGAAGAACTTCTTGGCAGATTTTCGTGCTACATACTCCTGCTTCTCTTTCAAGTCCTTGGTGCACCAATCCACAAAGGTTTCCAGCCTACCCTGCAGCTCGGTGTGTATGGACAAGGTATAGTGCATTTCAAGCAGCAGCATGAACGTCTTGTTCTTTAAATTGTCAATGCCTTCAAGGAAAGTCTCAGCATTGGGAAAGACCTGCAACACCGGATGCAGATTGCGCAAGTAGACGTCATAGTAAAACTCGCGTATGGCCCAAGCGTCATCTTTGTCCCTTACGCGAATGTTGACAATGGCACGCTTGGCAATGGACTGGTCATAGGGTTCCAGTTCATACTCTATATCCTCATCTTCCTCTGTAGCAATGCTAACTTGCTCGGACTCGTCAATTTCGCCGCCAGGTTTGCCGCGTTTTTTTACTGGCACCAAATGGATCCAATCGTGCTCTGCGCGCCATTCCTCCTCGCCGAGCAGATAATGAAAGTTCTGCAGCATTACGCAACGTATCCAGTGACCCTCAATGAACACAATGTCCATATTGAGCATTGTGAGTTCGCGCTCCAATTCGCGGAATTCTTGCTTCATTTTGTCGGTTATCTCATAATAGGTCTTCACTTGATAGACCTGTGTCATGGCCGCATTATATTCTTTCTTTTCCCATTTTGCGAAGAGGCCTTCGTAGAGAAGCTTGGTATTCTTCATATCCTGCCAGTGGCGCTCGTTGAGCGTATCATAGATCTTGGTGCGCACCATTTTGCCTTGAATCAATAGTGACTCATACTTAAGACGCATCGCAACCTTTAACAGCTCCACGCCTGTCTTGAAATTAAATGTTTTTACTGTTGCGCGGCTTTTAAGCTCATCTATGTAGTTCTCATCTAAGTCCGTGATAACAGAGCCATAGTATTTATTTGCGCCAGGTCCCAACAGGGTGTTACGCACATCCGGTACCGGCACCTCCAGTCTGAGGCGCAAGCCATTGCGAAGGCGTGTGCTAAATGTAAAGAAAGAATCTTTGGGACCCAGCATAGCTGCCTGCTCCTTGCGTTGACCGGAAAACGGTAGCATACGATAGGGATTCTCCTCCTCAGCGTCAACATCAATAACTTCCGCCTGAAAGCGTGAGCGACGCATTTCCTCGAAGGGTACCAAGGGTTTTCGTATATAGTCCAAAGGTATCTTAGTTTCGTCTTCTAGCAATAGAAAGCTGCCGCTGTCTTTGGATAGATTTGTGCACTCCGAGCTGCTAAGCGAGCTGAGGCATTCCTCAATGCTCTTCAGATCCTCCTCCAGCTCGGCAACAATTGCCTTACGGTCGACCAATAGGTGCTCCTCGGCAGGGTCAATGTCCTTGGTCTCGTACAGAGCCTCGCGGGTCTCGCGCAAAAATTCCAGGTACTGTTTACGACCTGGAAAATCGAGAGTCGCCAGCTCGTCGGGGTCACGTGAGTGAAAAACGAAATCATACGGATGACACAGGTCCTGTACTACCTCCCTGGCTGCATCCTTGCTATCAGTGCGAGTGGCCGCCAAGTGGTCAGCGATCATCTTCTCGAAATCATAGCGAGGAATGGTCAGGTCCTCGTTCATATATTTCTTACAAGGCGGATTTGCCTTGATAAAATTTACAATCGGCACCCTTTCCGGTTGTTCTTGTACTGTAATCTTTGGATATACCGTCTTGGTTTGATAGTGCACATGAACGCTCTTTGCCTGGGTAGGGTCCCAGTGATCGTGATGGTGGCGTGCCTCGAATTTGTCAGTGTAGGGACGCTTCGTAGTCCGTACATTGGCAAATTTAATGTGATCAGGCACTATCTTCTCTAACATCGGCATGCCCGAATTTTGGATGGCATCGTTAAACAGGGCCGAGGGCACACGCTCATTGGCGTAATCTCGACGTCGTCTTGGATGGACGAGAAGCGTTTTCTCTCGAAACATTGGTGCTGGCATGTTACCACGCTGGTCAATGGGCACATTATCACTACCGGCCGCCATGCGATACTCCTCCTCCTCCTCCTCAGTGTGCTCAGAGACATTAATTACCTCCTGTGGCGGCACCCAATCGATATCGAATACCTCCTCTTTGACATCACAGGGCGATTGCTCACGCAACTGTTTAGCCTCCACACAAGTGAGACCCAGCAGATTCATGCGTGCCAGCTTCTGCTTTAGGTGCTTCGCCTTGGCCACTTTGCTCTTTAGGGCAATGTACTCCAAGGTGGTCTCTACTTTGGAAACGTCAACCATGTCGGCTTCCAAAAGATCCGGTGCATCCGGCACTATAATCTTTTCAGGAAATACATAGCGAATGAGATTGAACTTCTTGACATGGTACTTCAGTTTCGGTTTGACCAGTTTTAGATTCTTACGCAGCACACGATGATAGTGTAAGCCCAGACGCTTGTCAATGAATTCCTTGATGGCACTCTTCTGTTCGCGTTTGTGCAGTAGCAACGGTTGCGGTGGGAATAGATCCAATTTGGGATCATCCGGATCGAGCACCTTTATAATGCCCCGCTCAACGTCCAGCTTAATGGGTTCCTTGCGTGGCGCCAGCTGATTGAGCCACTCCTCGCGGGTTAAGCAGCCCTTCACCGTGCGCTGACCCTCCATGATCTGATGATGATGCAGCTTGCCGCGCAGACCATCACCATGTTTGAAATGAAAGCCGCGCAGCTGGAATTTATCACCTATTTTGCCCACCTTCAGGTAGTCCTCATCATCGCTGCTCTGCTCGCTGGGCGTAGTGCCGACACTACCTTCAATGCTTTCCTGGCACGCCAGCCGCTGTTCGGCATCGGGGAATTTCTTCAGCTTGCCCGTACGCTCCAAAAAGAACTCCTGTGCTACCATGGCATGGTCCCTGCGAACACAATTCTCCTTGTGCATGATGGCCTTTAGGCGCTCGGTCTCTGTCAGCGTTTTGGGGAAGAACTTGCGCTTTCGGATCACTGGTGGAATGTACTCAAACTTTCGAAAACTGCGCTCAATATCATCATCGATTTTGGCCACATCCTGTAGCAGATCGTTCTCAGCCACGGTGCGTGCCTGAATCTCCATAGCGGCTGCCTCCATTTTTTTTTGCTCTTGCTCCCGCTCGGCTTTCCGGTACTTGTTGCGCAAATAAATGTCCTTGTAGCGTTCCTCACGACGCTTTTGCTCATGGGCGATCTTCTCTTTGTTGGCTGGCTTATCTGGCGAGCGAAACAACTCGGCCAGCTTGAAGTCCTTTGGGGGCACCTCTTCTGGCACTGGCAGATCCTTGATCTTAGTATTGAACACGGCCGGAATCGCTAAGCGTTCCGCTTGTAATTCGGCTTCCACCTTTTGCTCGGTTTGCTTTTTTGTACGACGCCGTGCCATGTAGCGCACTACTCGCCAATAGTTCTGCTGATTCTGTTGCTCCTGTTCGTCCTTTTCGTATGTGTTCTTATAGTCCATGCCCTGAAAATCTAAATTCACGGGATTTTCCAAATCAATTACCTCGCATATGTGCGTATCGGAAGACTCTGAGCCTGTGCTGGCGCACACATTGTCGCCATGCTTGACCATCTTGCTAATCAGCTTGAACTGCTGGTCCTCGGTCAGTTTCTTGTGGCGCAACGCACTGGGATTGACCAGACAGTGCGTCTTGCGCGGATCCTGTGTAAGGAAGAACTTTTGACGCACTGGCGACAATTTGGACAGTTGTTGGAAATTTTCTGGACAGCGTCCAATGTGCGGCCGCGGCGCTCCAATCACATAGCTAGCCTCGCAGGGCTTCTTCCACTGATCGCCCTTAAAGTTTTTGGGGCGCACGGACGGCACATGATACGAGTCAATCATTTCCTGTGAATTAACATCTTTCTTTTTGCCCAAAGGGGAGCGTTGTGTGGTCTTGCCTGAGACGACCGGCCTGCCTGGAATGCTTGTCGACGTACAGCTCTTTGCTTGCATGTTAACTGTAAAGATGCCATCCCGAAAGCCCGATACACTTGAGCTGAGAAAATCATATCCAGTTTTCTTAGTCAACACCCGCTTGCCACAAGCATCGCGCGTCTCGACCTCTGTGCGCTTTATGTTGGCATCCGGGAACTCCAGCGTCTGCACGGTCAGCTGTGGCTCCGAATCGCGGCGTGAGAAGTCAATATTCTTGAACTTGGCAATGCCAGCCTCTCGCTTTGTCTGCTTATGTTGCTTTTTGGGCGGACATCTCCTCTTCTCCCACGGTTCGTTTGTATATGACCTTTGCGCCCTAGTCATCTGGACTTTTGGATCTGGCTCAATTTTCGTTTCGGGCATATATGTGTCCCTTTGTAGGGAGCCTGAAATTCGCTGGACGTCAATTTCTGCCGCGGTGTTACGAGCCGAATCAGTCACAGTGTAGCGCGGTTGCAGGACAGAAGCCCGGGGTTTTTCGGGTGCCGGCATTTTAGCATAGGATTTTGAATTCAAAATATGTGGTTATTGGACAGAATATTCGTTTCCGCTTGTGATTGCGTAAGTAAAATAAAAGTGACTGAATTTTTTAATGGAAGCTTTGTGACAGAATTTTACAAGGGTTTTCCACACAGCTTTGAGGCATGTATAACTTGGTGCTAAGGAATTCAATTATATTTATTATATTATTCCACAATCTTCTGCTTATTTACCTTAATTTCTGCTTAAATTTGTTCGATCCCATACCTATTTTTACACTCATTTCACATTTACTTTTAAGTCTTTTATTTCTGCCGACTGTTTGTTTCCATTACCATTCAAAAGTTTACATTGAGGACCCATAAATTCAGAACGTTACATATCTGCTTACATGATTTTTATTACATTTCGGGGCAGCATTTGCTGTGCTCAGCGTTCGCTTTTCTCGCACCCAAACTCCTTTTACTCGTTCTTTATTTCCACCCTCAGCATCAATATTTCCATTTCAGCTATTTTTGTATACCCTGTAGCCATATGATGGACTATGGTTGGGTATAATCAGGCTGTAAGTGTGTACTCATTTTGAAAATATCTTTGATGTTTTTAGGAATATCATTTAATAGATACTTCTTTATATGGTCGTTGCTTCCAAGAGTTGAGCAGCTATTTCCATGTTATCGGTGCACGTTAGACCTGAGCTGCAGGGTATTGTCCTATCGAGCATTCATAGCAGTCGGCTACATCTACTGTTTTCTTTAGTATGTGCCTTGTGTTCTTATTGTGAGCACTCCTGCCCGCCCAAAAGTATGCCATAAAAATTGACTTGTTTTCCATGTTTAGCTTGTCGCAGTGCGCATCGAAGTTCGCCATTTTTCAATTTATTTGCCAGCCCCCATCCAGATATTTTATGACCCACATATGTCAGCCTAATAGGTCCGAGCACTAAGCCGCCGCCCTACGTGAATTTAATTAAAATTTATAACGACTTCAATATGCCAAACACGCCGCATAATTTCAGCCAGGTCTGATCTGAAAATCCTTCTGCTCTCTTCCTGTCGGACAGGCATTCACCATGATTCCCAACCTTCAGTTCTGTTCGCGGTGGTTTAATTTCGTATTTATGTTTATTTTTGACGCTCACAATCGGAAACAAAGTTAATTTTTGTACATTTTCTATTCGTGCGTTCATTTTAATGTTCGTTTATTGTTGTTATTGTTGTTGCTTTCAGTCATTTCATTGTTTTGATTATTGTTTTTTGGGCGCCCCCCAAGCGGCAAATAAATAATTTATAATAATTTCACAAAATGCCACTTAAAGTGCGGAAATTGCGCAAAACGAAGCCCCACAACGGCCAATTGTGTGAATTTATAATTTTTGTGCAAATTCAATTAAATGTTCCCTGCTTTTGGGCTTACGATTGGGAAAGGCAAAATCAATTCAATTCAATTCAACAAAAAAAAACAAATCAGAAAAAAAAAACCAATGGAAATTTTTGCATAGAAATGCAAAATGCAAATGCATTATGAAAACATATTCTTTAATGCTATGACTGAATATTCTATACACTTACAAGAGCAGCGCATAAAATATTCATTTCAGTAATAAACTATTATTTTCCATGCATTTCCGGCCTTAAGGGACTTAATCTACTTATGTTTGAAATGTGAACTTGCGGGCTCTAATAAATATATATTTTTATGCAGTTGAAAACAAGGAAGAGCAGTCATATGGTTGGGTGTGTTCCACTGAAACATAGAACCTAACTAAAATCGACGAAAATCGAATAATATGTAAGTAAGGACCGGAGCTTGAGCAGAGATTAGGTTAATTGAATTCGGAGGCCATGAAAATCGCATAGAAAGGCGCACCTTATAAACATTCATCATTAAAGGAGTCAATTTATGCAGTTTCCCATTACTTCACACATTTTCTAGTTCTGTAGTGCTGCAAATATGTTGGCGAACTAACAATGCCCGCCACAAGGGTAGAAAAAGACAACGTAAAAAAAAAAATGGTTAACATTTTTTGTTGCTTGCACTTTGCAGCTAAAAAGTTTAATTCAATTAAGAGTTTGGCCTGCGCTGCTGTTGCGTGGATGTTGAAGTTGCTCTGACGAGAAACCAAACAATTGCACACACTCACACATATACACAACCACCTACACACCCGCATACATACACACACACACACACACACACACACAAACGTACTTACGCACACTTGCACACTCGGCCACCCACAGCAAAGTCAAAGTTGCGCTTTTCAATTCTTGCAACATTTTCTGTTGCATTTCCCTTTGGTTTCGTTTTCTCACCTTCTCTACCCCACGTCGCAGGTTACGTTCACCTTTTCAGGATTCATTAAAAATGCATTCTCAGCCCGCTGTGCCGCACAAAATGGCAAAAGAAACTGAAAAATTTAAGCAAAGTTTTCGAGTCTGTGTGAAGGCGATGCCAAATTTGCCATATGGCCAAAGTCTGTGCGGGATTTTCTTTGTTTGGGTGTAAAGTTTTCCCCATTGCATACTTTAGCCCAAACTGCGGCAGCTCTTAAAGATGCACTGCTGCAACATTCTGCTGGGCTGATACATAAGAAAGTCAGGTGCACAGCTTTAACAATCATTTCAGTTACAAAAGGTGGAAGACTCTAGTGAGATTATATGCACATAAAACACAGTGAATTTTGAATTTGAATTTAGTTATCGATTGCTTCAAATACAAACCACAAAGCTTAAAAATGCAATATCCATTTGATCAAATCCATCTTGATTAATGTTAATTAAAAGCATTTTCTTTTGAGTGTCGTTAATTAAATGTAACAAATATACTCTATCTTCTGCCATGGAATATATGGAATATTTTTGATTTAAAATGCCGTAAATTTGATGGCTATTAATTTTTTTTTGGTTAATTTTGCCTTTGCCCTTTTTAATCGCTTCTAATACTTTATTTTTTATTTATTTTTCTATGCATCTTCTAATTGCCCAGCAAGTCTGCTCATCTGTACTATAATTTCCTAAGCTCGACTGCTTCAAAATGCATTTTTCCAGGCCCTTCAACCTTATTTTTTTCCCTACACTTTTTTTCACGCGCGGCAAAGTTTTTAATTGAAAGTTTTAAGCTGTAATTGAAGTTTGCCCAGTGCTTCGACCTGTCACGTACCCCGTCCCACGCCCATACTCCTTCCTTCCGGGCGGTCTTCCCATCTAACTGCCATTTTGCCAGCCTCTTCATTGCGCACTTTGGTAGCCAAGCCTCAGCCTCGGCCTCAAACTCGAGCCTGGTCTCGGCCTGAAGCTGGTTACAGCTTGTAAAGCGTTTTATCCGGTGCGGCTGGGAGTCACCGTTGCCGTTGCTGTCGCCGTCGCCGTCGCCTCGCCAAAGTCCCTTTCGAGTGAAGCGCAAATTTGCCTTTTGGCCCAGGTATGAAATAATTATAATTTGCAAATTTCGTAGCCACCGCGCGGACGTTGTTTAATTTTGTGTGCAGCAACTTGTTAAAGTCGACCCAAAAGTGGCAGCCACTTGAACATTTTCCATTAATGTGTTAAATTTTATTTAATTTCACTTCATATACGTATTTCGAAATTTGTTTTTTTTTTTTCGTTTATGTATACATTTTAAAGCCCGCCTAGATGAAATTTTTCATTTTTGCGGGCACCTCGTGTCGTTGCACTTTCGGGGCCTCATTTTTCTCTTGTGGCGTATAGAACATGTATTTATTTAATTAAAAAACGAAGCTTTTGTGCACTGTGCAGTGTTCTGTAGTGTAATAATTACAAAAATAACAACTATTTTGTCTTCTTGCTTGCCAGAACTTTTAACAAACAATTGTTGTGGCAGTGCAGAGAAATTCATGAAAAATAAGTAAAAGTGGTTAAGAGTGTGCGGCATTAAAATACCCTATAAAAAAAACAAATAGTTTTACAACACTGCACTCCAATTTCAATAGGCAGAGTTACCACCTAACAATGTACTGTCGTGCATGTGGCAACGCCAAACAGTGTGAATCAACACAAAGCAACATTAAATGATGATTTTTAACAACATTTTTTATAATTTTCAGCTCTCGACTTGACAAACGTCGAAACAGAAGGTATATTTTTGTGATATATGTACACCATTTTAATTATACACAGCAGTGTTAATTATACTCAGAGGAATAGCTTATCAAAAACTGCATATCTTGAATGTAAGTTATTATTCAAGTATTCTTATAGAGCATCCCTTTACACATATGTGTAAGCTTCACAAAACAATTCAATTCTGTTTTTATATTTTGTATTCACTATCTTTCGAAAACCTTTCAAAAATATATATGGAATATATCTGCTATGAATTGTGCCCAATCGAAAAATAAAAATCTACCATTTTCTTCCGCCATTTCAAAATATATTCCTTTCCATATTCCTTTAATAAGTTCACTTAAATGTCTGTTATTTTTTCTCGGTTTCAGATCTACATCCATCCCTATACATATGCGATGACATTCGTCTTCATAATGTAATCGCTCTTCATAGCACATCGCGCTCTTAATTAAATAAAAATATTGCATATGATTTTATTTTGTATTGACATTTTTTGAGCACTCTGATGTATTTTTTTTATTATTTGTTATTGTTGTTTTGCACTGTTGTTACAATGTATATGAAAAATTATTCATTATTTGCATGTGTCGTTGCAGAAGCCGCACAAGCAGAATAAAGAAGAAATTGCCAGTTTTTAATTAAATTTTCACGGAAGTGCAGCCACATTTAACGGAAATGTTGAAACATTTAAATGCAAACGACATGCAAGATGGGGGCAACAGATTCAGACAACTACACCCCAGACCCCTTGGGGTCTTTTTATTCATACATATATATCCACGTATCTATAGTTATAACAACTTTTTGACCAGCTCGTGGTAGGTCGTTGCCATCGGCGCCTTTGTGTTCATTTGTCAAGCTGATTGGCCCACAGCCTCAAAGAAATAGCTTTAATGCTGACATATTATTACGCACATTTTTTAATTATAATATCGAGTTACATTCGCTTTCAAACAATAATTAACGTGTGCAGGTTGTAGCTGTGAGACTTCTTTTAAGTGGATTTTATGAGTAGGTTTAAGAAATAAAGAACGAAAACAAATTGTTTAATCAACTTATCTACAGATTTAAATTAATTACCTAACAGCTAAAAAACCCCATTTTAATTATTTGGGCCACAATTGCAACTAAAAAAATGTTCTTAAGTCTCAGAGCAATTATAACATTTATGAAATAAATGTTTTATCTTGTTAAACAATTGTCAAGAAATTGGGAAAAAACGGTAAATAACTCAATTGTTCTATAGAAATGGGAGTTTTTTCTTCCAATTAGTTACTTCTCAATGAACAGCTTCGTGTTCCGAAATAGTAGAAATAATGATATCTATCAGGTAGATAAAAAAAAACGACAACATACTGAAATTGGGTAAATTTTAGCAACATTTCGGCAATTTCCGGACAACAATAATAAAAATCAACGATAATAAATGCATTCAATATGCAAAGGTTTTCAATGTTTATTTATGCAATAATGCAATGACAATTAGGCCAATTAAATATTTATTTTTACACTTGGCTTCAACAGTAGGTAAATGTGCAGTTGATGTTTGTTTTAGTTCTCAATCGTCTGATACTGAGTGCTTCCTCTTCGCATATTGTTGTCGTTGTCGTTGTCGTTGGTGTTGATTTAACGAGTGCATTTGAGCCACAACAACAACTTGTTCAAATTTTTGCTTTTGGTTTTGTTAAACAAACTAACAGCAGCAGCAGAAACAACAGCAACAACAACTAAAAGTGCTGCCACAGAACCTGGCACTTTGTCAACTTCACACAACGACAAATTGGTAAACCAACAGCAGCAAAGTGCAAAGTGAACAACAATGGCAAATAAAATAAAATAAACAAAACCGCAAAAATTAATTAGCATGCCAACGAAATAACTAATTACTAAAGTATATTAATTAATCGCTGTAAACTACTTCATTCCCATTTTAGCCCTAAAATTTGTTTATGATTTCTGATTTTATACGCGTCTGCGAGGCAAGGCCCGCGGGCTATAGGTGACTATAAAAAACATAAAAACCATAGAGAAATACTGTGCACTTACCCGGAGTAGAGTAACAACTTTGCTGTGCTGGAGTAGAGTAACAACTTTGCTGTGCTGAAATAAAAAATAATAATAATGAATATATATAATAGCTGGACATTAATATAAAAATATAAAATAAATATATACTTGTGAAATATGTTTTAAGCTAAATTTCCTTTTTGATTTAGTTCTTGGCTTAAGCTTTCTCTATTTCAAAGGCATTTATTCATTTGTTTGCACACGTTACTCAACACTGGTTTATCTGAAGTGTTGTAATATAATTTATTGAATGTTCCACAATTGCAGACACATGCTCATGTTAGCTTGATGATAAATATTGTTTTTCCCACCACAAATCATTTCCTTTCGGCCTCTCGGTATTTCGGCTGTCTGCGTTATGTGTTATTAAAACCATTTTTAATTGAAAATTAATTGAAATATCAATTGCAATGGCATTAAAATGCATCAAGCGGTATCCGAAGCTACAGGCACATAAACACACACACACACACACACACACACATTATAATAATACTGCGACATTTTATGCATTTACAATTTATTATTATGCCATTTTACGAGACATTTGTGTGCGTGTGTGCTTGATAATTTGTTATGCAATAATATACCAAAAATCCACTTTGATGCCATGTCAATTTGTCTGTTATCCGAGTACACACTGTACGAAAATCAATTAATGCAATACGTCGGGCATTGGCAATTGCCAACTTCGATCGTCGAGTGGCTCCATAAATTAGCCGAGCAAGCCATTTAATTGAATTAAGCGCATTTACAAATCTGAATTATATCTGAATTGAATTGCACGAATATGTCAAGTGATATTCTGGCAAATAGCGACCTTCCCGCCCCCCACACAGCCATGCTCAATACAATATGGGAAGGAAAAAAGAGCAAGCCATATTTTTTGCTCTTTTATCCCTGGGCAAGCAGGAAGTCCAGAAGTTAAGACAACGAATGCCATCTAAGGCTTATGAATGCGTGTTGCCAATGCACAATTTCCATAAAGCTGCAAATAAAGAGTTGCAAGTGCTGTAGTCGGGATTGCCCTGTTGGTTAAGATATCAGCAAAGAGTACGTAAACTGGAAACTGTTGAAATCGTTTTGTGTTTCACAGCATGTGAGAGTCTTTTGAACAAGCCCCCCTAACGAGCTAAAAGTTACGCATTCTCATACCCTTAGTTAGGGCATAGAAAATAAAATGGAAATTCGAAATTCTAAAAACCTTTAAAAGCTGTGCAGGTCTCTATGAAATCTATTTCAATTATAAATTATTCACTTTTTAAGTTATAAATAATTATAATAACAAGAGCTAAATCTTAAAGAGTTAAATATGTCTGTCTGTCTGAATCGAGCATTTGCTGGAAGAGAGATTCGGCCAAAATCGGCAGTCATTAGTCAGCAGTGTCAGAAATGAAAGTGGCAAGACAATTGCAAAGGCTTTGTATACACTTGTAAGGCAGGCGGAGACATTGACTATGCCATGATATATATAATCTGATCAGTATTTAAGCTAGTTTCTTAACTTTAAAGCTACTTTGCCGAGCATATAGCTGTCATAGGTATGTTCTATCGAAAACTCATGCTCGAAATTGTTTTGTTTTTTTTTTTTTTTATATAACCTTTTAACCTTCATATCTGCAAAACTGCCTGCCGTACGTCAACAAGGGTATTCAAACTTCGGCATGCCAAAAAGTAAGCCGTTCTTTTTTTGTTTTTGTTGCTCTGGGCTCAAATCGATGGCTGGGGCTGTCCAAATTACGAGCCTATTGTTTGGCAGTTGCCGAAAAAGTGGGACTACGAGAAGTGAATCGGTTTTTTCTAATGCTCGCAACTCATCGTTTGGGCTAATGGCAATTTTAATGCGCACTTCCGCCGGAAGTCAAAATGTCGTCGTTCTCGCAGCGGGTTGGCAGCACCCAGTTGTGGTTGCGCTGTTAGCAATGTCCCAGCCAACACGTACGCATTCGGAGGCAGTTCGGCGTTAAAAAGACAAATGACAAACACATTTGCACACTATTACAACTCGCACTCTATCCCGCTCGCGCTCTCACTCTTTCTCCAGCCATCTCTCTTGCTCTCTCACTCGCTGCTCTTTGCTTGGAGTCGCAACAGGCGGTCATGACACAGGCACATAGATAACTGTCGCTCTATTTTATACACACTACTTACATGGCAGATAAACACGCATGTAAATGTGCCGAGCACGAGGCTGGCGCGGGGGCGAGGTAGAGCTAGAGGCTGAACGGTTGAGCGGGTGGCTGGTGGATGGTGGGTGGCTGGCAGTGAGACAAAGGACAACAGAGGCTGGCATTAAAATAATGTTAAATTGCTTGTAGTATTTGCTCCTGTTGCCTGGCTTGCTCCTGCTGCCGCCGCCTTTGTTTGCAGGCATCTCATTGTAGTTGTCCTTCGGCATGTCCTGCCTTCCTTTGTTGCTGCTGCTACTGCTGGTGCTGCTGTTGTTCTTGTCATGCCACACACACTTTTTCTTTTTTGCTTATTTCACTCCTCTTTTGCAGTTTTTCGGTGCGTGGCGTCGTAATTCATTGTGCCCTCCGCCTCCATTGTTGCATTTAAATGTGCTTAAAATGTGGTTAAATGTGTTCGTGGTATAAGTGCGCCGTGCCATGGTCGCATTTCCGTTTCCGTTTCCACATTGCTGCCAAGCCGACTGTAGTTGATTTTTAAGTTGCAATTTTTGTGGCCACGCTCGAAATGTTCCCCTGTGGCCCGCAAACCCGACTTGCAAATTGGTTTAGATTTGTTGCCAATAGCGGATTGGATTTTGTGGTTTTGCTTTCTGTTTACTTTTAGTTTTTTTTCTGTTTTTTTTTTTTTTTTTTATTGGTATTTTGATTTTTACGTTTATATGCTAATTGGATTTTTGCTTCTTTATGCATCCATTGGATCAAGCAATAGTTGCAAGCCAGTCAATAAGTGTTGTAAAAAGTTTAGGGAATTGAATTCATAGCATTAAATAAAAATAAAAAAAAAACAACTAAGTTAAGCTGCGGTGAATGCGAAATTCAGCATTGGTCTAGATAAGATGAACTTAAGTCCCGCTGAGACTTTTAGAAGCATTTAAGATCCAAGACTTAATATTTTATGTCCCAAGCAAATACTCCGTATCTCGGAATTATTTTTAAATAATCCAAGTTTTGCCATTTTCTATATTTGCTCTTTAAGCGATATTAAAATAAGCATGAGCTTAGTTCAATAGTTTTTCAACAAAATATCCCCATTTCTCCGCAAGGTATTTATTCTTTTAGCTGTGACACGCTTCAAAAACACATAATAATAAATAATCCCAGAAGTGGAAGTGCGTATTTAATTTTGTTTGTGTCATTTTACAAAGTGTTTAAGCACTTCCCGCTTGCACTGAAACAACAATCTAGTAAAAAAAAAAGATGTTATTTAAAATGAAATCAAATATTTAAAATGTATCATAGTTGAACAGTTTTGGGGGCATAGTATCAAAGCCCTTTTCGCAGTATTCTGTGTCCCAAGCGGGCAGCGCAAATATTTGCGTAAACCACACAAAAGTGAATGCGATTGCGAGTGAGTGCACCCGCGAATGCACTCTACTATATGCATGAGTAATTAATTTAATTAATTTGTTCATAATTAATGCCAACGGCAAAAGTGCAAAACTGTTGCAACAACATCAAAGATGGGCTGAGAAATGTTTTTGTTGTTTATAAAAATGACGTACATTTTCATTTTCTCTTTTCTTTTTTTTTTCGTCTTTGTTATTGTACGTTTTTTTTATGGCCATTTCATCGACCGCAACCCCTGCGCCTGGCTGACCGGCTGTCATATTCATATTGCAACGATGATGCGACTTTTTGCAAGCTATTTGTTAAATATGTCACTTTTAATATGCCACACGCATTTTCACTTATTAAGTGCGCTTCATTCATTGACAAAAATAAAAAACGAAAAAAAAAAATAAATAAATAAGCAAGCAAAGATGAAAAAATGCGAAAAAATTCAATGCAATGCATTGTGCAACGTTGCGTATGCGTGATTTTTAATCAACCCGCCACCCAATCAACAGATCAACTGCCCACTTTGAACCACTCCGCGTTCTTTAACGCTCAGTCGCAGCCATATAAATAACCATAAAAATATATGCATGTATATATATCAATATAAAGTATATATTAAAGCCAAGTATTTCATTTCATTAATGTAATGTAACATAAATGCTTATGATAAAATTATACCACAGTGGATGCGAATTGGCATTCAAACCTTAAATAAAGTAAACGAAAATACAAAAGTACTTGGACAATATACAAAAATTTGTAATGCTAAAAATTGCTCAATCGATTGTGTGCAAAGGCTTAAATAGAAATTGTTAGCAGGTTAAAAAGCAGGTTAAATAACAAATAGCTGACGAATTTAAATCCATGTTATTTTGAATATTCTGGAGAAGTTAATAAAGTTAAGAAGTTTAAGAAAATAAATAAAAATAAATATAATATGCTAATAATAAATAATACATAAATTATATATATAACTGGATTATTAAAAAATGAAAAAAAAAACATATATTAAACAAACATTTTCTCTTTTTTTTAAATATGTCTAAAGAAATACAAAAAAAAAACAAAAATGCAATGCAAAAATAAAATGAAAAATACAAATAAAATGAATACATGTATTAAATAAAGAATAAACCAAATAGAGATTTATATAAAATAAATTTTAAACCGAAACATCACTCAGTCAGTCAAAACAAAAAACACAAAAACGAGCTAGGTTGATAAAAATTAGCTGATGAAAAAAATATATAGCTAATAATACATAAAACAATATGAAGGGATGCCGAACTGCATATGTTGTGCCACAGTGCATACAATAATTAAAATATATAATGGATTGTCAAATGTGCTTGATATGGCGGAGCCACGTACACAAATACAATTGCATATACGATGGCTACACACACACATACACAGACAATCAGGGAACGAAAACGATTTGTTGACCACGTGCAATGGGCCGTATGAGCGATTTGTGTATACATATACGCACAATATTTTAAGTGCTTTATGGTTAATGCCACTTATGGTTAGCACACTGACAAACCCAACCAAACAACAGGCAGCCGCAATTTATGCAAATTTACGTTGGCAACAATAAGGGAACCGAACAAAATAACTGACCGGCAATACTTTGATCCCCCAACTGCAATCACAGAGTCTCAATGCAGAAACTAATTAAAATTACAAATCCACAAATTATTTTTGTATACCCTTCATTGACTTTGCCAAATGGCAAAATTATGCGGGCTTAAAAATTAATAGCACATAATGCTGCACAAAATACAGCAAACAAAATGCCAAATTGCACAGGCAATGCAATCAAAGGCTCACTAAGCTGTTGCGGCAAGAAGGGCGACACAAAGCCAGCTAAACAGGCAGACAGAGAGAGAGTGAGAGAGAGAGAGAGCGAGAGAGAGAGAGAGAGAGCGAGAGAGAGAGAGAGAGAGCGAGAAGAGAGGGGAGTAAGTAAGGAGTGAGAGCGCAAGATGGCAAGTCTGCTATTAAATAATTGCACATGTATCAATTGGCAAGCTTACTCAATTTACAGGCAAACAATTTGAGCTGTAAAGAGCAACGGCTTGATAAAAATCTATTGCATACTAATAGGCACTTCAATTCAATTCGCTCACTTAGGCAGCCTCGTGTGCAGATGTATGCGTGTGTGTTCGTGTTTGTGTGTGTGTGCTGCAGTGCACTTTACAATGACCCATAATAAAGTTTGTTTGCCGCTCTGTGTCTGCCAATTTGCCCATTTTGTGTTTACTCAACGCGCCAGAGCAAACAAACGATGCCAAAGAGCAGGCGGCGAGCGACAGCAGATAAACGCAAATGCAGAGTGTGAGAGGGAAAGCAAGAGAGATGAAGAGCGCCTGACTCGCACCTTTCGTCAAGTTACCATTGCCATACGTTGTATACGTTTACCTGGCATTATTTCCGCTTTTGGTCCGGCCCCCCGCTGCTGGTTTGTTACCCCTGTTGCAAACTTGCTGGCGCATGTTTGTTTCTCGAAGGCCCAACAACAACCGAGAGCGCTCTCTTAGCTACGCTCGCATACGCTCTTAAATGTAGACACACACATGGGCAGCACTGTTCGCCAGCTGCAGTATATTTTCTTTGGTATTATTTGGCGGATTTTGGGTTAAGCGACTGTTTTGTCGTTTGACTGTTTAAATCTTAATTTAAGCTTAAAAGCTGTGAATATGTGTTTTTATAATAAATATTTGTATTACAACTATTTGTACTATTACTAATCAACCAATTCTAAGTCGACAAAAGTAATAGATTGTCTATTACTAGAAAATGGGAATAGATTAAATGGAAAATAGGACCCATTGCAGTAATTGGTCTTTATATTGAACACTAACTATTGTAACATATATACAAAGATCAAACGATTTTCGCTTTGTAAAATGTTTCAAAGATTCAATTGGAAATTCCCCCAACAAGTGTTTCGGCTCCATTGCCAAGCACTTACTTAACGAGACTTAGACACCCAAGAGGCAACAAGCCAAGCTATTAATTAGCCATTTGCACGCCATTTCAATGCCATTTCAGCAGCTCTCGTCATCAATAGATGGCCGAGCTGTCGCACCCCCATTTCACCCGTCCGCCCCCACACACACATGTCAATTGCAAAGTTGTCAGGCCCCCAAACCCGTGCCTAAGCCGTCTGGGTTGTAGTCCTGCATACACAACACGGACAGCATGCAAAATAGTCGTATATTAAATGTTTGAAGTCTGGCAGCTCGCAGAGCCAGAGTCATATATTCTAGTGGCGGCTTACAGTGCGTATGAGTGACATTTAATTAGTACGACATAAGCGTTGCCATAAAGTACACTTCGAATTGTATTTATTTGCAAACAAACATGGCGACAAAGGACTCGCCTCTCCGCGCCCTCTTTTTCACTCTCCCTACCTCTGAAGGAGCAGCAGCAGCAACTTTTGTGCGTGGGTGTTTCGGGTATTTACACACATTTCACACCGACAAACACACACACATACACGCACAACCACGCGCACTTGAACAAAGTGTAAGACATTTATAAGCAAATATTTATAACGCGCGCCTTGCACTGGTGCGGGGAGCAGCAGCTGAGGAGCACAGAGAGGGGAAAATGCAAAACAAAATAATTACAACATAAATTAAGCAAAATAACCGCAGACGCGTAAATGTTACTTCGTGACTTCTGACTGTGTGTGTGTGTGTACATATTAACATATGCTACACGAGATTTGTAATAAAGTGAATTTAAACATGGCTTGAGACTAAATATTAAAGGTGAATGATATACAAAATGTTAGAGAATCTTTACTTAATTCATAAATAAATGTATGTACATGTTGCCAAGCAAAGAGAGTAATTTATAGGTTCATATAGGTATGGCAGTACAAAAACATGTCAAATTATATGAAATTATCTATACATGATATTTTTGTTGTTTTTTTATAAGATTAATCGGAACATAATTTAAATATGAGATATGTAAAACAAATAATATTTTGTACTCTTAACAAAACAAAAGGTACACTGAGCGCAAAGTTGTCAAACCAAGTATTCTCTAGAGATAGAGAGAATTCTCTGACTTGGTGTAAATTTGTTCTACTTGCTTGAAGCGGATTCTCAGGTGGAGACACCTCGCTCAACTTTCGCGGCCGCTCTGACACATTTCCTCATTGTCTCTTATTTTCTCTATGTGTAATTGCAAACGAATTTTAATAGAAATGATTTTTGCGACAGCCTCAGTGCCGACAGCTTTTTGCGAAACTTAATGCCCTGACAAATATGTCCCCCAGGGGAACATCTTGGTGTCCTGGTGTATTCTCTGGTATCCGCATTTGATGCAGGCGCCATCATCGATGCAGGTTTTGAGTTACTCAAAGGAAATGAACAGAAATGTAACAACAAAAGTGAATTCCACATACAAATTGAAAAAAAAAAGTATGAAAGATATGAAGCAGCAGCAGCAGCAGAGGATGGCGACAAAACATGCCCACGTCTTGACAGGAAGTAAGTGCCCCAAAATGTGTGCTACGCCTCTTCGCACTCGCATTCGCATTTGCCTTTATTCGCCTCAAATGAAAGCAAGTTAATTTGATTTGGAAATTTCGAAAGCGCAGTTGGAGGCAGGCGCATTGGGATGCTAATAAACGTGTCGCCATTGTCGCTTAGGTGACAAAACAAGTGGTTGGAGGGAACTGTGCGCGCGCGTGTAGGGAAGTCAAGTGAAAACCAAGGAAATTGAATATAACTTGATAAATCTAACAAATATGGAAAGTTCTAAATGCTTGCTGGCACAGTGTCACAACGTCAAAATGAATACTAAACAAATATTAACAATTTCAAATATTTTGCAAGGGAATATAATTAATATAAAAAAGTATTTTCTTAAGCATATTTTATCGAATATTATGAGTAAAAATGCTTATATATAATAAAAACTTTTAATTTTCCCTGTTTTTACATTTACCTTTATTAAATATTTTACTTCTTTTTTTCTTTATCAATCAAGCTAATTATTTGATTTATTTCGCTTGTCTTGAGGCACTGTATTCTTTAAGCAGGCAGCCAACACATTCGTAAGTCAGACAACAAAACAGAACGCAACTTTTGGCAGAACACTTCGACTTCCACTTCCACTTGAATACGCTTTCAATGCGACGACGACGACGACGACGACGACGACGAGAACGACAACAGCAGAGTCGACAGCCCTGTGGCAGCTGTCAAGCGAGACAAGCTGGCGGAGTAGCTGCTTCAATATAAATAGCTAAATGTATACCTGAGACCTGAGCCAGCCCTACCCCGTTCCAATATTCATGGCAACGCACCAAGGAAAGTACATCAAATGTACATTAGTGCGGTAGTTAACTTATTCATGTACACAGCCCCAGCCCAGCTCATTGGGGCTGACACGCCTCCTTTTTTGACGCCTCTCACCCATACCCAGCCTCAATTTCGTGTTGTTGTATCACTTTTTGTCACCAAAAAATACAAAAAAAAAAAAAAAAAAAAGAATGTCAAATGAAATATAATAAGGGTACATTGGAACTGGCGGTGCTTCTGGGTGGGTCCGTGAGTGTACCTGCTTTATAAGCTGACTCCATTTAACTGGTACGCACTTGAAGCTCGACAACGGCAGTCGGAGTCGGCAACGGAGTCCTCCGTCAAGTGTGTCCTTGGCTGGCGACTTCAATACTGTCACTCTGCACTTTCCGGCAGACAGACAAAAAATTTGTTTTCGAGTTGAGCTCCTGGCGCATAGTTCGCTGTTTCGAGTTGTTGGTTGTCGGTTAGTCGCTGCTGCTGCTGCTGCAAGGGCACAAAAGACTTTGGCAAAGTATGAAATAAAGTCAAATTCCAAAACGTGTCGCCCCTCCCTTCTCCCTTCACTTCTGGAAAAAAAAAGAACTAGTCCACAGCTGTCAAGAACAACCCAACTTTCGAGTGCTTTGCTTAAAACCGACAGCAGCTGCAGGTGAAAGTTTCGTCTAATTAAAAAATGCTTCTTTGGCAAGAAAATTGCGGCTTCATTGGGTTCGGTGCCCAAGCCCCAGACCTCTAATGTAAATGACTTCACAAGCCGCTAAATATATAACTTGCATATCTCGTGTACAAAACCTTTCATATCTTTGAAGAGGGTATTATAAGTAGACATATTCGACCCCAAATAGCTTAAAATATCTTTTTGATTAGCCAGGATGGTTTCATCTACATCATGTCTAGATCTGGCTCCTAGAACTTTTTCATACAGAAGGGCAATAAGATAAAAAAAAGTCCGATTTGCGGGAATAATTCAAATCGACTGCCAGTTGAGCAATGTAATGCAACTTCAGAGTACTCAGACTGAGTCTTTAAATAATATTTGAATAATTCTGGAAAAAGAACAGCCGCAATGCAGAAGCTGGCTTAGGCGTCTTGCCCTTGCTTACGCTGCGTATGCGTGATTTGAGTTTCTTGTATTGAAATATTTATGGCATATTCAAGCGTTTGGTTCGCGGCACGTCTAGACTTTGTTTAACATTTACCAGCTCAATGAGGAGACGAATAAAAGTGTGTAGAAAGCATAATGCCGTTGGCCAACTTGGCAACTGTAAATAATAACAGAAATTGTTGCTTTTCTTGCTGTGGGTGGGCCAATAACCTTGCTACTGGTTGGGGCAACTGAGCCTGGCGGCACTTAAAATGCACTCAACTAAAATGCCACAAATGTAGCAGAGGCAACAAACATCAACAACATCAGAGCCAAATAGCCAAACAGCCACACGGCCAACGGCCAACGGGCAATGGTCACCAGAGCAAAAAGGTCACTGAAGTAAACGCAAACGAAAATAAAACTGCAAATAAAATTAACACGCACATCAAAATGCAAGCAGCAAAGCTGCCAGGCGAAAGTAAAGCAACGCACAGAAAATCGCTCAGTGCGAGCACAAATCGACGCCACTGTGCGTATGGCGAGGGCAGTCACATGAATTGTAGATAAAACTGGTAAATGACATGCATAAATAAAATCTGTGGACCTGTATATTTAATTACACATATATTATCTTTCTATGCGATTTTCATAAATTCACGTGAAGCCTTAGGCTTTCAATAAAAATTTTATAATCCTTATCTTTATATTGACTACCTTTTTCTCAAACTCACACATGTTATTTCCTCTATGATTATGTGTTCAAAAAAATGCATAAAAATATAGATGTTATTCAATTAAGTCACAAGTCGTTTAAACTTCTGATGGTGACAAAACGGCATCACTTACATTTTCAACATTATTCATTTGAGCCAGGCTTATAAACCTTTAAATATATGCAATTTAATATTTAAAATTGTGCATTATTTAAAAGTGAGAAACGCAAATTATGAACTCTTTTGAAGTGCCTCACCATTTGCGCCTCTCGTGCTCCGCAACTTATGAAACTTGGATGCACATTAAATTGAATTGGCAAGTGCTTCTGTTTTTTAACTGACAGGCATTGGCCATGCCCACAATTTACTGGCCTCCACCTTTCGGAATGCCCTCATCGTTGCAATATACATTATGCAGTGCCTGCAAAGCAAATTTATTTAAGTTAAAAGTCAACACACACAAACACACACACACACTCAACCCAGAGTTACCTCTCCCCTTGCTCTTTTGCTGCACATTTGCACACTTAATGTCATACTTCGACCGTTGCCCGCTCTGAACCCGCCCACTCTTCATCGGCAATGCCACGCCCATTTACTTTGGCAACGCCATAAAGTATACAATGGCATTGGTAATAAACCGCAACGCGTCATTGGCACACCCTTCCACAGCCCCACTGTGCACCTTGCCCGACCTGTGGTCTGCTCGCCCGGTTCACTCCGTTATCCTGTGAGTCCTGTGCGTCCTGTTCGCCCTCCGAGTACTTTGTGTTTGCCCCGGGATGCCTAGCCTCCACAAAATTATGCTGCACACACCATACAACGCCTTTGTGTCCAACTTATTGACGCGCTGACTGACTTTGAGTTGGAGTTGAGCTGACTTCAATGCATGTGCTCGACGTGAACGCCGCCGGCTGCTTGGCTAACTGGCTGACTACCGGACGGCCTGACTCTCAGTCTGATGGCTGGACCGATTGTGCAACTTCCTCTTGGCCACGCTTCATGGCGTTAATGTTTGCCCATATATAGCCTGGCCATATATTGTGTTTCTATATAATGCATAATATTTTGCTCGCCAGACGCTGCCAGACACAACAGCAACAGCAACAGCAGCGGTCACCCAACCGTCCGTCCATTCGGTCTTGGCCCATTGTGGGCGCTTCTTAGCCTTTGTTGCCTTGTCAAGGTGTTGATATAGGCGTTGGCCGCTGCAGCGTTTGTTGTTGTTCGTTTGTTTGTTCGATTATTGATTGAGCGCTCAACTGTTAAGCAACAAGACGCACAGCCGAACAGGTGACTAGCCAGCCAGCGATGGCCTTCGGGCTTGTGCTCGTAAAGAGGATAAAGCCAAGTAACATCAACCAATAATAGGTACGTGCTAAGTGATCCGATCTGATCTACAGTTGCAGCCTTGCCATACGGACCGTGGTATTTGTTATAAGACCCACAAAAAAAAAAAACCGACAGAGGATAGTAAAACTAGCCACGTCAGATACAGGATCCAGGATACTTTTCTCGCAATCGAAATTTAAATGACAAGTCTTTACAACTTTGATCATTTTATATATTTTACTTAATGTATATTATATTTTTTTATACGTTTTTGTTAATATTTGTCTGCTTTCTGCAAGCTAAATTATCTGATTTGACAGTTTTGGCTAAATATATTTAACCAAACATACACTTAGCAAACTTATTTATTTTCTCATTATTAATTACAATACGTATTATGATTATTTATTAAGGATCATCTCATGCTAGATTAACTAAGATGATTCATTGTAACACACCTAATATTTGATAGTTCTTCCAAATAGCTTAGGACTTTTCAAGCGAATGTCTTACGAACTAAATCCACAATCAGAGTAAACTGACAGCTGTGGTATGCACTTTATTAGCCTAACTGCGCCATAAACTCATCCGCACGAGGTTCAACAACAAAATCAATGCACTATTCATTCATACGCTGGCGGAAGTTTTTCACACGCGTCCCATGCATAAAACAACTCCGCAAAAACAACTTCAACTTCAACTTCATTGTCATCGTCAAAGTAGCACTAACCGGCATTGTGCAAGCAGCGCCTCAAGTGTCCTTGTCGTGTTCATGCATGTCACTTCGATCACTTCACAGATTTAATCAACTACCCGGCCGGCTCCCTATGTTCCGCAGCCGTCACCTATCCGGCAATCCCCGCTCACATTGCTGCATACGCTGCGGGCGCATTATGATGTGATGTGCTCTATTATATTCATATTTTATAGCTACTTACATTTTACTACCCAACTACACCCAGGCGCTAACCCAACTGCCAGCTGCCTTTTTTTTTTAGTGTCTGCTACTTCTTTTCCTTTGCATATATTTTTTAGAGCATGTATTTTTATACCCTAACTTCATTGAAAATGGCTTAAAAGGGGTCTAATAGGTTTGTGGACATGCATGTAACAGACAGGAGCATCGCCCAATAAAGTAAATAAATTCTGACTCAGCATTAACAATCGCATAGATCTAGCCATTTTCGTCGTAAATTAAGTTATCGATAAGTCGATCAATATTAACATCAATAGCTCGTTATTTGACTTTAATCTAGGATGTAGGTTCTCGTACAGTAGGCGCAGCTCCTGAATATCTAATTATTTTTGATAGCCTTCCAAATTTTCCCGAATATGCATTAAATGTGAATTTTGAGACATATCCTTAGGTTAACCCTGTTAATAATAAGTAAATTCATATGTGAACATATATAAATTGAGGAAATTTCCAATGTTTGCTGCGACAGGTCTGATCCTAGAATATGTTTTAGTCAGCCATTCCCGGCTAGGACACTTAGCTTTGTTGTTGTTGGGTTTTATGCTTGCCTTCTTTTCCGTGGGCTTCCATTGTTGTGCAAATATTTTTTAGCTTGGCGGCACTTTACACGCCTCTTTTCTTTTCTCTATCGTTGAGTAAATCCTTGCAGCAGTTGTCTCTCGGTCCGCCCATTTTTCCAGCCAGCCACCATTACCACCGGCCTATCAAAAGTGCTGCCTGTCTACTTTTGTTGGCTGTCAGCGTCGTTGCCACCCTGCGCTATTTTTTTTTGTGTGTGCTTTTAACATGTCTTTTGTCATTTTTCTAGTTTATTATTATATTTTCTTGCACTCCCACACACGCTGCGCCAGTTGCAATGGGCGGGGCCGATCCTCATCCACGTCCACTTTATGCTATGCTTCATAAAAATGCATCAACCGCAAATTTTTTTGTGTTGCCTTTTATGATGTGCCTGTCTGCCCATCCATGTCCACGTTCCCGTCCATGTCTATGTCTAGATCCAGCAGGCGCAGGACATGCTCTTTGTTGCAGCTACCGCAGTTGTGGCTACTTTTGCAATGCAATTGGCGCTGCAAATTCCATTACTCGTGCATTTGCCACTGTTCGCCAGGCAATTTTGTTAAATTTGATTGAGCAGACAAAGCTCAGGCCGGAGAAGCTGTCCGTAATGCAGGCGAAACAGAGCAAAATTTCCTTTTGCTCAAATTCTATAAAATATTGGGACACAAAAGACTGGCTGACACATAAAACAAGCAAGGCCGCTCGACTAGGGAATACCCTGCAAACATTCCAGCTTCATTCGATAATAATAATACAAATAATCAAGATTCTTAATTAACTTGGGATTAAATATTCTGATCTTTATGAAATTTTCAGCGTTCAAATATGACATTAAAAAGTACGAGCATACCAAGGGACATTGGTCCATAAGTCAAATATTCTCAATTTGCATACTAAACAAGAACATCGATACTTAAATTAGATGTTCTAGTCTTAGAGCTATGCTGAATAAAAAGTTCACAAAACCTATGTTTATGAACAAAATAAAAATGGGCAAAATGAAATTCAAATTGAGAAAAAATGGCATTAAATAAATAAAAGAGCAAACTTTCTTTACAACCACCTTCTTCCCATTTCTTTTAGTGTTTCAGCTTCAAGCCAAGTAAGTTGCGTTAATAATGTAATTGGTATATTTGAGCCTATGCGCATTTTAAGGCACATCTGTTGGATTAGCATCGTCTGGGGTTAGTATAAAACGATCCAACTGGCGCCTCTAAGTGACCTGAATCGCAATTGCATCTTCCACTTCAGCTGAAAGCTGTCGCAAATTGGCAGAACCGAGGCGCCTTATGTGGCCCACGTTCTGCTCTGCCGATTGAATGGGGGCCATGGGGCATGGGTAAGGGCTGTGTGGGCGTGGCCGGTACACGCTTGCCTTTTTGCAGCTGTAATCAATATGCAAACAAACCATTTGCCACAATAATTACAAAGTAATGCAGAGCCCGGCGCGAAATGTAAAAATAAACGGCAGCTGCTCGAATCCAATGATGACTTTGCCCCGGACCAGTGGAGTGGATTGGCAGGAGTTTCACTTGTGGCGGGCCATCATCCAGACCAACCCATGAACGCTGGCCATGCGCGAGCCAATGATGAAGCAATTAATTTGCAATTAAATCGATGATGCAATTGCAAATAAGCGCAGCGAAAAAGAAGCGACTGCAAATTGTGAACAAAAAAAAAATGGGTTGATGCTGGAACAGCACAAAATATTGGGTCGGCAGCTAAATGCGCTACATTTACAAGGAAAGTGAGAAATTTTCCTTGCACAAAACAGCTTATAATATATTTTCCATCATATTCTCAAAAACGAAATAATTCAATTTTTTTCTTTACATTTAAGTAAAAGAAATCAATTGAAGTCTGGTGAAATTTAATACAATTTTATGACAGCAATTTCTAGATGCTATTGAATAGAAAAAAATGTTGGTTGACAAATAAAATAAAATAAAAAATATGAATTGTCTATAAAAATATATATATATATGTTTTAGGTGCATATCATATAACAGAGTATTTAAGCAAATTAATAATTGTATATAATTAACTGTTTTAATTGTAGGGCATAAGCGAAAACTAAATAAACCAGTGCACTGCGCGTCTGAAAAGGGGCGGAAAAGGGTGGCAAAATTAATGTCCACACGCGCACACAGAGACACACTCATAACAAATGTTGGCACACGCACAGTGGTGCGAATGACGTTACGGTCAGTGAGGCGATGGCTGCAACAACAATAACCAGCAACAACATTGAAGCGAATGCTGATGCTCCTCACTGATGCTGATGCGCATTTTTCACGCTGTTTGCATCAACCCGAAACTGGAAATCGATCAGTTTTTAAGCCAGAATGTATATATGGAGTGAACTGGCGTGGTCTGGAGTGGCCCAGCCTGGCCTCTCCTGTCCTGGCCCGGCCTGTCCAGTCCTGGCCTGGTTTGGTTTGGTTTGGTGTCGACGAAACGTTTTTCCATCAACTTTGGCGGTTATTCAATTAAAAATTACTTTATTTGTAATTAAATCGTTTGCCAGCGCTCAGCTGTGGTGGCCATGTTGCATTTTATACATACATTCTCTTTTTTTTTCTGGTATTCACAGTGGGCGGCGGCGGGGGCGAGGCCAAGTTTACTTTATAGAGTATGCAAGTGATGTTAGAAAATCGCTTCAGCGGCATTTTAAAATGCAATTTGTTTAGCCCATGATATTTTTCTTTTGTATACATTTTTTTTTTTTATCGACGCCTCTTGCGGCTGGCACACAAATCACGGCAATTTATTTATGACACTATTTACTATAAAGGGCGCCCGGATTGTGCAGAGACAGCAGCTGCCAGGCGCCGCCCACAGAAAGCACACACATACATAGCCGACCTGGGAGGGCAGAGGAGAACACACAGCAGGAACACTTGGTATGTTGCCTCCTTTTGGCTCCACGTGCACTCTACTTAAATAACAATTTCAATATATTGAAATTTACTTTGTCACATGAAAGCTAAACAGCTTGCACTCAGCGTCAGTCACGAAGCAATCCACAAGCTACACCCGCCACACACACACACACACACACATCGAACTCCCTTAACCAGCAACTCAACGTTGTGACTTGTGTTTCCCGTCCGGCAGCCCCTCGTCGTCAAGTTGAAAGTGTTGGAAAAGTGCTGCCATTGCAGGTTTTCATTTTATGCTATTTACATTTTCATATTTTGCTATACGCCGCACCGCAAACAATTTTGTTGTTCGCATACGCTTGCCACAACTGGGTCTTATAATTTGCTGTTGCATTTTGTGATGAAAAGCGAATAGAAAGAGCTCAGCCGGTTCAAATCCAGCAAAAAATTGCTATACAATTATTAACATTCACATTATTATGATAAGAAAATATAATAATAAAAAACAAAAAATTATAATAATAAAATTTAAGTAAAAAACAAAGAAATAGAAAATGTTGTATGTATTCTGACAGGTCGAACCCTTAGGCAATAATTAAAACTATAAATTACGTGAAATTTTTTGCTAGCTTGTATTTTTATATCAAATGCTTTCTTCGTTATTTAATTTCCTTGAATGGATTTTTTTTTGATATTTTTTTAGAGCATCAACGCGTCAGATTTGCATTTAGGGTAAGTTTTCTTGTTGTTTCCGCTGTCGTTTAACATTTTTTGTCTTTTGTACTTTTTATTTTCAATTTTGTTATGTGCTCGTCGTCGGTAGCTGCCTTCGGTGGGCAACTGATACTTCTGTTTTTTGTGCCCATTTAGTCGTTGCTTGCAATTTTTAACGTAGCATACTCCGATGGCATGGCACGCTGCTAGCCTGGGTCGGCGTCCTTTCAAAAGGGCATCAGGTGTTGCACGTTGTGCAGCAGCTTATCTCAAATGATTTATAAACTACCAACAGTGGCGAGGCCAAAGCCATTGTCATTGCATAAAATATGCTAACAGAACAGCAAAAAAAAAAAACACAAAAAAAAAGTACAAAAAGAAGCTACCGAGAGCGAAACATATCCGAACCAAGCCCTGAGAGACGTAACAAAATGATACAAAGTGCTTCTGCCTCCAACCAAACTCGACCAGCAGAAAGGGACTTTCAGTTGAAGTGCCATTCGCAATGGAAGCTGAAAAACTCAAACTGACGTTAGACAAAGGTATTAACTGACAACTGCTTAGACCTAGGCTCTGCTGGACAGTATTTGTGCACCGCCCAAAATCGAATTAAATGCTCCAAAGCAGACCTCGAAAATGCAAGAACGCATAAAGTGTATATATTCTTGATCAGCATCGAAAGCCGTCCGTCTGCCCGAATGTATAAATGCGTCGAGCTCAGAACCTATAAGAGCTAAAGACTTGAACCTAGGTATTCATAATGTCCGGGCAGGACCAATTTCTCAACCCGTTTCCAACCAATCGATAAGAATCTATGTCGAAATTCTTCAAGATATAATTACAGATCAAGTATGTTTCATTTTATAGCTAGAAGTTACAGGGTATTCCCTCGTCAAGCACTTCCGACTTGTTTTACCTTCAAAATCAAATTTTGTTCAACAACAATTTGGGCAATCAAAGTAAGCTTTGATGTCCTTAAAAATCCAAAATGGTTCTACATAAATCTGAAAGTTCACAACATTTCGAGCACTTGAATGTAGAAGGGCTCTAGGCAAAAATAAAATAAAAATGAAATGGAATAAAGGAACTACAGCAGCAGGATAAAAAAAAACACACTTGTAAATAAACTATTGAGATATGTCTACACTGATTAGATTACGTTTTATGATGTGAAAAATTAATTTGCCTCGTAGAATACATTTTTTTTTAAATTATTTTTTGAGGAGTGCCTATGACTATATATTCTTTTACTTCTTATTCTGTAGTATGTTTTTGGGCACAGAGCACATACGACTGTTCATGTTTCTTTCGAAATTCTTTTAAAATTTTAAAAAAATTTTTTTTAGTGTTTTATCAAAAATTTACATTTTCGTTACACTGCAAAATAAGTTAAATTCGGATAGAAATTGAATAACTAAGGCAGATTATAAAATGTAAGTTGCACCTTTTGACTTTTGAGAACATCCAAAGGAATCTCAAGATTTTAAATAAGTTCATTCTACTAAATGTAAGGCTGCAGGCCCAAACAAAAAATTGTCGGCCTTTAGCTTTAAGTTCGGCGCATAGCAATAAGTAAATGGATTGCTGGTCTCAATAGTGGCCTGCAGCACAGTTCAATACATATATAAAAGCAGCGTATTATATATGTGTTCCCTAATTTGCATTGCTGCCTAACCATTAAGAGCAGCACCCATTATCGAGTGGCTCTTCAGCAGAGAACAAACATATTGTACACACTTGCACATAATAAGCCTCTCACTAATTGTTGCAGCTTAATTGAGGCTTACGCATTGTCGGCCCATCCAATCCGCTTGGAGTGTGGCGCCCACTCATTATAGACGCTCAATTTGCTCATAACTATGGCTAACAAAATAATTATTGTTTAAAAAGCCGTGCAAACTAATGCCCAGTGCTAAGCTTGCAAATCTCCTCTTCCTTGCATCGATGATGGGCGTGGGTGTGGGATGTGGGGTAGCAACTGCTGCCTTTCCTCCTGCTGTTGTTGTGATAATAATAATTGCTGTTGTTGTTGTTGTTGTTGTTACTGTTGTATTGAGGTTGAGTTTGGCTTGTCTAATTAATTTGCATTTAGCGCACAGGCCTTGCAGTGCTTTGGCATCGGCTTTGGGTCTTAGATTGGATGCAACTGCGGTATTTGGCGACCACCGCAAATAAGCCCATTCCATATCCTGCTCTCTACATACCCCCGACACACACACACACACACACACACACACACACACACACACACACACACATCCCTTGACTACCGAACGTTGCATCTCTTAGGCGATTTATGTTGACTGCAATTTTCAGCTGTGGCTCAACGCAGACAATTCAGCTAGATATATCGATATAGATATATGTATTTCTGTGTGCCTCGAAATTCAGTTGTCCCAGCATTTGTGGTTCTTGCATTGTGATTATTATCGATTTAAGCCCTGCTGGGCACATTACTCGGCAGTTCGTTTTATTAATTTGAATATCAGTTGATGATTGGTTGCGTGAAATCATTTAAGATATCAATTTCACCAGATAGTTGCCTCACAAGCACATAAATACATTCGTATAAAATTTATAGAGAATTTGACAACAATTTATAAAATCAGCTTGAAGGCAATTAAAGAACACATTTTATCCGAACACAACTTGCTAATCTAAATATCTCGGGTACTTAAGACTTAAAAGAATATCCATATTGAACAATTATTATTAGACCAAATCTGTATTCAATATTCCAGATGTTAGCTGACATATCATTAAAATGCCTAGAACTTTCCCTAAAAGTGTCCTCATTGGGGTATATGTATGCACAAAATTTTTATTTTTTTTTATACTTACAGTCCCAATATTATTGGCTTATATGCACATTTATCTTGATGTCTTTCTATTTATCGTACCCAATAGAACATTAAATTTCAAAGCGCCTCAAAACTATCAAACACACAGATGCACAAAGCTATTGAGCAGCACGCACACATGCACACACGCACACACACACTTACCCACCCACCCACATTGGTGGAGCAGGTGGCAGCTACAGTCACCATGCTCCCCTCCCCGTTGCACCCATGCTCTGCCATCGGGCTATACAAATACAAGATGGCAAAAGCATTTATGGCATTTTGTCGTTAGCTGTGCGAACTATTTGCCTTGAAACGACAACCACGAAGACAATGCCACAAGAGCAGCAACAGCAACAACAACAACAACAACAAGAGGACACAAATCATCGAGAGATGCCACAAAAGCGCCTCGAACATGCCAAACAGAGACAGCGCCAAGGGGGGTTAAAGCAGACAGAGATAGATACAGCTGAAAAGCTTAAACATATGCAGACAAAAGTAAATCAATCAATCCTGGAATTAACTAATTGCGTAAAGCAATATTTATGAATAATTAATGAGCTCATAATGCCGACCAGCATATGGGCGTATATGTATATGTATATGCATGGGGCGTGGCAAGCAGAGGGTATTTAGTTTGTGGTTCGTTTATCTTTTAAGCATTCGAAGGCAATTCAAACTGCCTGCCTCAAACCTGCGGCTGGGCTTATTAAGTGGGCCTTTGAGTTTCTGGTTGAGTGGAAACTTGAAACTATGAATATTAGTTGGCTACTTTATGTAATATTCTATGAATTTTTAATTAACCGCATGTGAGTGGGTCTGTGTGTGCTAGCATTTGCATAAATCAAACAAAATATTTTACAAACGCATTGATATAGTGTATGGATTTTTTGAAGACTAGTGCCTGGTTAATTTATAGCTGAAATGCATGTAAATTACCTCGGGGCCACGACAAGCTGCAGCCACTGTAGATAAGGCGTTGCCAGAAAGTATGCAACAGCAACAACAGCTACAACATTTGCATTTCATAAATTCAACGGCAAGCGCGCAAATAATTCAAAAATTTAATACGAATGCCAGAAAAAAATGCCAAAAGTAACATATAAAAGGAAAACGAGAACTGCAGCCAGCATTTCCCATTCCTTGCCAAAAGTATATGAATTGTATATCCAAAAAAAAACAAAAATAATATGAATAACAGCAGAGCTCACAGCTACAACAACTAGCGACATGCGCGTTTAAAATATTTGCACATTTTTTAACTGAATATTAATTTATGTTGTTTTCCACTGTTCAGTATTTCAGTGTCAGGCCCTCTGTGGGCGCCAAACTGCCAAACAAGATTTCATACCCTACGTCAGCTACCTTTTATAGTAGTTCGCTCAGCAAACCAATCGCAGCATATGCTCAACTATTATTCTATTGAAACTCGCAAAGGAATAATTCTAAATACAAAGTGTTATTTGTTTTATATAAATCTTGGCTTTGCTGTTGTTGGATTGAATAGCCAAAAAGCTGGATTTCGGTTGCTGATCTTGTCCTTGTTAAAATTCGCAACAAGTTAGCGCATATATATGTGTATTATATATATATACTTATATATATGTATTATAATATATGTTATAATGCGCAATATAGACCCTGACTCAGATTTTGGAAATCTAAACTACAGAACATATCGAAACATTAGAAATGATGTAAGAAAATAACTTTTTGAAGCATATTTACGCTTAAAATATACATATATTATATAACATTATAAAATTGAAATTAATTCCATTCATTTTCATTTTTGTTAAGGGTGATTGCGAATTCGACACTCGAAAATTTGCGACTTCATTTAACTTTTTGTTTTGTTTTTTTTTTTTTTTTTTGCCGCAACAGCAGCTGTTGACACATAAATAAATGCATATTGCACGAGCCGTGAGTTACCGCGTGTGCCTATTTTATTTTCAGCTGAGGGTTCATGAATTTAAATAAATTTTTGCGCGCAATACGAAGTACAACAATTGGGCATTTAAATGCAACAAATTTTTCAGTGTGGCAATAAAACCAAATTCGAAATGCCTAAAAATCTAGTAAATTGAAGTAAAGGCTGGCAAAGAAGAACCTAAAAGGCCAAGCGCTTGATGGGCGTGGGCTGGCATAGGGCAAGGGGCAGGGGGCAACTGTACGCAAAGGCTGCACAGACATGCACAATGACGCAGCAGACGTTGCATACTTCTAGGCTGCCTGCCAAAAATGTAACAGGCAACGCTTCACCGACTACCACTCCGAGAGAGGAGAGGACCAGGCACCGGCAGGGTGGGCTGATGTGGGCATGGCAAACGCGTCTGGGGCTCATAGTTTACATTGACACGCGCTTGCATGCAAATAAAATCATGGCAGCCAGACAGGAAGTCGGGAAAGCTGCCAGCAGAGGAAAAACTCAGCCAACGGGCACACACTCACACACACATCCATATAATTATTATTGTTTTGATTTCCCTGGCTGAGTTTGTTTAAAATTTTTTTAATTCTTGAACTTGACAGGCAGCGCAGCCCCAAGAAACTGGCCAAAAGGACTGTAGCTGGCTTTGGGGCCGGGCCACTTGACTGCATTGACTTCTGGCACTTTTGCCGCTGTCATGGCCATAACCCACGAGCCAAGTCCAAGTCCACTTCATCTCCTGTTTCTCGTTCAGCAGCTTGTTTGTCCTGTTTTGTTTTGGATTTGTTTTGTTTTGTTTCGTTTCACTTGGCCCGGACCTGGACCAGTGCCAAAATATTATTTTATTATGCCAAAAGAAGCTATGTCGTCCATGAGCAGCCCCTTTCAGCACTGGGATTACACTGTTCCTTCATGCATTTCGTCGGTTTTGCTTTTTGCTCGTCTGCCTCAAAGCTGTGCATTTAAAAGTAGCCACAATTTGCCTTCATCTTTTCGTTTTTCCTCCTTTGGCCAACGCTTGAGGCCAAAACAGCTTAATATGTTGCACAGATATAAAACTGTCTGTTTTGCCATCAAATTTGCTTTATAAATATATACATATTTATGTATGTATAAAGAAAGCCTTAAGGTAGATGGTTTAGCAAAATACAAACAAAAACTGATAAATAAAAATTATTGATCTGGGTAAGGAGCTAACTGAATGATAATATAATCTCCTTGAAATATCAGTTAATTTCGCGGGTGACTTTTTTTAAATGTGAAGCAAATATAAATACAAATATAAAAAAGAAAATCTACCAATTCTTTATCCAAGTGAAGTATATTTTAGAATGTGCTGTGTATTCTGGAATAGAATTAACGCCTAAGAAATTTTAAATTCTTCTTAATATTTCAAATTTAGACAAAGCCAGCATATCCAGAAACCAATCCTGCTTGCTGAATTTCTCGTGACTTGCTGAACTCTTTATATATATAATAGAGCTGCAAATGAACTTAAGCCTTTTCAATATTAGCCTTTTCTTTAATCTGCCTTCAGTTTGTCCGCAATGTTCATTTGCTTCACGAATGTCACCACCGAAAACGCCAACTTAGCCACCTATGAAAATAACTCTATTAATACACAACCTAAGGCAAGGGGCAGGCAGTAAAAGCGTCAACTTACTTTAATGTTAGTGTTCAGACTGATGGGAAATATGGAGCCGGCGGTAAAGCTAATTGATTGCTGCACATTTTGCAAAAAGTATATCAAAGCGGATTTATATCGACGAGTTGCATCGACCCAGTGCGATTGAAATATGGCTAGGGCCAGGTTCTCGCAGTCGCTTTCGATCAGGTTGCAGGTGAAACAAAAGGGAAACGTCTGAAAGAAGAGCGCAATCACGTATGCCACTGAGGCAATGCCCGTCCAGAGATCCACAAAGAACATCAAATTGATCATCGTGAGGCCGAACAAGAGGCCCACGAATAGGAATTGCACAAAGGTGGTGCGCGATATATAGGGTCGCATTAGATTGCAAATCCTAAAGCACAACTCAATGAAGTAGTCTTTATGAAAACAATTCCGTATAATTACTTGAGTATTAGCTTGTGATCTGAAATGCAACCTCTGAGCTCCAGATAGTTCTGTTCCTCGGACTTGCTGGGATCCGTGCGCAAGTTTTCGATGCGTTTGCAAAGCAGTTGCAGATGCATCCGCAACGAGAAGCCAAAGATTAAGGGATAAACATCCGTCATTTGATTGAAGTACACGCCAGAGGACATAAAAAGATACTCAATAAAGGAAGCGATCAACAGGCTGGATGTGCCATCGCGCCAATCCACAAAGCAGTTATACAAACGCCAAGGCGTCAGTCCCCTCACCACCGAGGTCAAATAGGTGATGGTCACAAAGATCGTGTAGGTGAACTGATATAGAAGATAAAGCGAATTGCAGCGTTTCACACCGCGATGCACCTCAATTCGCTCCTCATCCTTGACGCAACGCTTGTCCATTTCATCGAACAGCTGCTTGAGCTCGGCGAGACGCCACACGTTCAGAAATGATATCATGCCACGGGTAAAGGCGCCCGGTGCATTGATGCCCGCTTGCAGCGATGTAAACAGTTCACCGGGCGTAAACGTGCTAAACTCCTTTACATAGGTTATGGACAGACCGATGGGCAAATAACCAGCCAGTGCGATCACAAATATTGTCCAGATTCGGTATAGAAAGCGATATCTGGCATTCACTGCCAGCGGCATCCAGCCCAAGGCCGTCATGCCGTACTCCAAATACTTGTACGCATCTCGACTGGGCATCCGATCTGTCAGCGTTGGCTCCCTCAAATACTTGAAAAACATTTTCACTTTTTAACCACTTTGAAAGTTTGCTAGCAAACACCACTGAAAACTAGCTGCAACTGTTGATGCCAATTGGTTGGAAGAGCCATTTTATATGCCCTAGCCCAAGGCTGAAACTAATTACTAGTCATATAATAATAGTATAAAGTATATTTCTATGTGACTTTCGATATGCCGAAGAGTGAATACTCTTAAAGAGCCAGAACTGAAGCCAAAGCAGAAAATAATTTATGCCAAGAGGTATACAAAAATGATACTAAACACTTCAGTAAAACACAATCTGGTTTTTAAAAGAGGGACAACACTCTTTTATAAATAAATATATAATCTATCTACCTATCTATATATTTATCTAATGTCTATTCTGTGTAACAAAATTCATTGGCAATTTATGAAACCCTCTGAGTTGGTGCAATATGTCTAATTGTCGTTTAATTATTTATATTTTAGTCGTATTGCTGTTATATGTAATTGTTTACATATTTAAATCAGTGTCTTTGCTATTGGGAAAATTGTCATCGGGTTGCAAATCACAAGCTGGTCAAAACATATTGGCCAAATAAATTCCTCCCCCTTAAGTGAGGTCTGCAGTATTAGTTAGAGATTTCTAATTGAAATGTCCTTGCACAGAATATTTGATTTTGCAAGTTGAACTAATTTCGGCTTATTTTAAGCATGGGGATTGCTAGTCGCCAACTACATAATTGAAATCTCATCTTTGCAAAATGCACCTCAGACATTTATTATCTGGGTCAAAAGCCTGCCCATCTGATCTAAAGTAAAGCTTCATTAGCACGTCGTCCTTTGTAGGGGAGGCCCCTAAACCCTCTCAGCCGCCCCTTTTCATAAATAAAAGGTATGACTAGAATGAACCTTCTCTGCCAGTTGCGACGAGTGATAAAAGAGCTTTTATTAACTCATTGTAATTTTAAAAATCTTAAATCAATCAGATATGCCTTTGAATCTGAAATGCAACACGCTGTTGGGTTATTTAAAGGGATAATAAGCATCTCAAAGAGCCAGCTGCATTTGGTTACGATTTTAGCAGCTCGCAGCTTATCCTTTAGATAACCACCCGTTGCCAGCTGGGATGGATGTGCCCTACAAGTGTGTTGCCTTATGATTATTCCGTGCTCTGAAGCTCTTTCATTCTCATTTCCGTTGCACAAAGATTTGCATTGCGATTATTTCTGACCGGCGAAAAGGTTGTTGTTGCTTTTTATGCACAGCAACAAAATAAAATGTCGACTGATGTTAATGACAGGACTGCTGCCAGAAAGGCAGAGGACGAGCGAACGGCTTAAGCGGATAAGTGAAAAACGACGTAAGCTCATCCTGGAGCAGAGCAGGTGGGGTAGAATGCAGCCCGGTGCCTAGGCAGGGATTGCCACAAATGAATGGCATTTCAGATGCATGCAAGGATATATGAACCACAACAAAGGCGATGCCCGGAACAGTCAGGACTGGACTGGACTCGCCCCTGGCCTACCAGGCGGCTCATTATGCGCAAACACGTCACCGAGTGTAAGCCCGTGCCGGTAGATGGCGCCAGTACACGAACTGCCCAATGATAAGTCAAGAGGAGTCCTGGCAACATCCTGGCCGGCTTTAACAGCAAGTGCGGCAGCTGAAGAAATATCAAACAGCAAACAGCAACAGAAGAAACATCGGCAGCAGCCTTGAAGCAGCAGCGCCCTGTTGTTCCACCAGCAGCTCCTGTCCTGCCGCCTGACGATGATGCGTGACATAAACCACAATGCCAGGGCCCTGGGACCAAAGCCCAGCATCCCAGATCCCTGGGACTGTCGGACAGAATGACTTACAAATTTGCAGAGCGTCGCATATTTCAGTTGTCATTTTTGCTGTTTTGCCAGTTTTGCGTATGCCAGAAAAGAAGTCGCCGTGTGTGTGCGGAAGCTCCTGTGCCCCGTTAACCCGCCTCTTCCACTCGTTATGGTTTGCATCCTGCCTCTCCTGTCCTGGGTAGCGGCATTTCCGCTGGCAACGCAACTGCGGCGGCAACTGCCACAAACAATTTTGACATTTGCGCTGCACAGTTGCGGAGCGCTCGTTCGTTTCGTAGCCAGTCGGTGTGCTGCTCTCTGGACAGGATGTGCAAGGATATTGTGAAATCAACGTAATGGCGGGGCATTAACATGCAAGCTGCGAAAAAGGCGACAGGTAGCAATGTCCGGGCATGTTGGCCACAAAACAAGAATGCACAATGCATGAAACAACATATCGCACTTCGAATACACTACACAGTGCTGTATCAATAAATTATGACAGGTATGTAAGAAATGGCTTTACTAATCCAGTCAAGGATTCCCAGCTATTGGTGGGGCACAGAACTGTGCATTCAGTGCTTCAATAGAATGAAGATTATCACTAATATTTATATATATTATATTATTTATTATTTTAAAACAACAAACTATTCTGCATAATAAGATCATGCTGCTAGCGTTTCACAGTTTCAGTTTCCTTTGAGTAAAAATATCTTTCTGTATGTCAAATGTTTTAGCCCTAATTCGACAGTAATCATTGTGTACCCTAAAAGTATTCAATATATATTCTCAACTCCACTGACACGCAACAAGTCTCAGATGAAAGCTAAAATGCCCGCTCGGGTCAGGGGTATTATGAAAGAGAGTGTATAGCCCCAGTTTTCGCATTATCTTTGGCATGCTGCTCTTTTTCATTATGAAATTATAAATATTTTATTTAATACAGAAGCGAGGACAGCAGCACCTGAAGCGGGCAGGCATGGTGCGAGGGGCGAGAGGCGTGTAAAGCGAGCCTGTAGGGCCAAGTAGACTGTATTAAATTCCACAGCCAATTGCAGGCGACTTTGTTTTGCTGCCAGCTACATTTCAATTTTAAATGAAACATAAAATTCCACTTGCACGCAATGGTAAAACGAGAAGCAAGGCCAAAAATACAAAATAACAAAAAAAAAATAATAATAAAAGGAAAAGCACGACAAGTAAAAAAAAAATTCCTTTAAAATATATGTAATATGTGTGAGTGTGCGAGCATTTCAATTGAAATTTACAAACCGCTCGAATGACCTTAAGCTACTTTAACATAAGCTGATGGGCGGGGTGCTGGTGCTGGTGCTGGGGCTGGGGCGTGGCTGGCGGCGCACAATAAAAGCAATGTAACGCAAAAAAAAAAAAAAAGAACAAAAATGTGAAAATTTCATAAACCAAAACTCAAACAACGTCCAAAGTTAAGTAAAAATGTAGGTAACCAATGGCTAGGGGCTCTGTGCGCGGACAAAAACTGAGCCGCCCAGTAAAAGTTACGGCCATTTTACACACACACACACGCACACACAATCACACACTGGCTGTTTTTGTTGTTGTGTGGCTTATTTGATTTTTGCTTGAGTTATTACACAACTGGCAACTGCATAAACACGGCAACCGCAACGCCTTTGGCATATAAATTCAATTAAAAAAAAAAAATTAATATTCCTCTTGCTCTACCCAAAACCGGGGCTCTTGTTGATTTTCCAATACAATTTTAACCAGTTCAGAGAAATTTCCTTAGAAAATATCGAGCAGAAAAAATGTAGAAAGTGTATATTATTATTTAAATCATTTTATGAATTAAATTACCTGAATATGTTGATTCTAGTCAAATATATTTCTCAGATTTATGAAATTGTAATCGAATTAACAGATTCTTATGCCTCGAAACTTTTAGCTAAATGTAATACATTTTATAAAGAGTATTATTATTTTATCTAGAAAATGTATATAAGACGTGTCTTACATTTTTCGCAAGATCCTTGCTCTTATATCAAAGATAAGGTGAAAATTCTAAAAAGAGCTATATACGTAAGCTTAAAGCATCACACCACGGCACTTAAATGTGTGTGTGTGTGCGTGTGTGTGTTTTGTAATTGAAAAACAGAAATGCTGACAAAAATTTGTCAAAAACGGATAGATAAAAAAATTTTCTGGTTTCTCAATTTTAAAGTTTTATAACAAATATGCTTAAGTAAAATTCTCAATGATACTTTGGTTTTTTCACGACAACAGCACTCGACGAGTTCGGTAACATCCTGGCGCAGGTTGCCACAGATCAAGTTTGTGGACCATTTTAAATGGCGACAGCGCCAAAGAGAAAGGGTGACCCAAGTACGTATTTGAATCAAAATAATATTGCTGTATTGAATTGCATGTGTGCTATCACCTTTGCCCGCAGTTGCTGCAAGTTCATCGCAAGATCTAGTCACCGATCAAAATTCGGGTCGCAGGACTGAACAGAAAGTCTATACGTTCAACAGCGAGAAGCCCAATCAGGCCAAGACAACTCCGACTGCGGGCAAAGACGAAAAGGCCAAGCCTCAAAAGACCATACTGGAAGAGCATGGCATCATATTGGGCAAGGTGATTGGCACGGGTAACTATGCCAAGGTCAAGATTGGCTTCTCCGAGGAGTATGGCAAGCGGGTGGCCGTTAAAATAATATCCAAGGTCAAGGCGCCATCCGAATACACCCAAAAGTTTCTGCCCCGCGAAATTGAGGCTGTAAAGGGACTGCATCATGAGAATCTGATAACGTTCTATCAAAGCATTGAGACCAGTCACAGGTATAGACTGATCTATAGCCGATTATCTTCTTCTTTTCGTTATCATTATCAATCTACCCAACCACCAGAGTCTATTTGATAATGCAGCTAGCGGAGAACGGCACATTGCTGGACTATGTGCGCGAGAAGAAATTTCTGGATGAGCCGCAATCACGCACACTCTTTAGACAATTGATCAGTGCCGTTGAGTATATACACAGCAAGGGCGTCGTACATCGTGATATCAAATGTGAGAACCTTTTGCTGGATGAGAACTGGAATTTGAAGTTAATCGACTTTGGATTTGCGCGCAAGGACACGCGCACGAATGAAAATCAAGTGGTGCTGTCAAAGACTTTCTGTGGCAGCTACGCATACGCTAGTCCAGAAATATTGAAGGGTATACTGATCAAACACAAAATATTATCGTTAACCTTTTCTAAGCCTATCTCTCTAATTAATTCCCCACTCAGGCATTGCTTACGATCCATTCATGTCGGATGTTTGGGCCTGCGGCGTGGTCTGCTATGCGATGGTCTTTGGTCGTCTGCCCTACGATGGCTCCAATGTGCACATACTGCTGAAGCGCATCAATCAGTCGCTGGTATTTCCAAAAAATCCATCAGCCACCACTGAGTGCAAGCACATGATTATGCATATATTGGCGCCCGTCAAAATCAGATATAATGTGCCGCAAATCAAAGAAGATCCTTGGTTCGGTCAGAGATAAATATATACATATATATGCCACAGTCCAGTTCTCGCTGTTGTCGTAGCAGAAAAACAAATTTTAAGTTAATAAAACTGCTTAATTATTAAGCCACAAGCTGTGAAGTTCTCTCTGCATAGATATACAAGGCTTTATCAAAATGAAAGATGTGGCCTGAGGGACAGAGTTCCTCAAATATTTTGTAGTCTAAATGCCATATTTAAAACATTTAAACACAAATTCCACCTCACAAACGTTTTTTTGATTTCAAATACAAATTCACCATATATTTCAGCAGAACGTGCGCATGCGTTGTGTACAGGTTGGCAGCACCGATAAATATCGTGTGGCCCCTACGATTTATCGGCAGCAAATCGAGCATTTATCGATGGAGCCGCGCATTGCGAAATTCACTCAAAATAATACTATCAATGCCAAAGCAAATGAGAAAATATTTAGCTAGTCATTTTTTTTTTTTTTTTATTTACCCTAGTCGTGTTTGTATACCCTGCAAATAGGGTATGTCCTGGGCAGTCATGACAACAATCGGTTGCCCTGGCAACGACGACTGGCAGCCAAAACATGAAAATGTCTTACGCGACTCGTTTTTAAAAGTCAAGCTGTGTAAATTATATTAAAATAAACATATTTGAGTGCAGTTAATAGTTGTTAAATTAAATATTTAAAACAATTGATGGCGGAGGTGCACATAATTGGACAAATACTGAAAGCTGTTGATTTCGACGAGCCACATTTGTACTGCAAGTGGAGTCTGCAGAGCGGTAAATAGCGAGCGAAAAACAAATATTTTGATTTTAACATAACATAAATGTGTGCATATACTTTTTAACTGGCCACGCCCACTGCTTACAGGCAACGCTTGGCGTTTGGTTCAGGGTGAGCTGCAGGGACAGACGCACGTTTCCAGCCATCGCCTACAGAACAGCTCCGATTTCGCTCAACCCCTGGACATACATTTGTGCACCGCTGCGATTCAGGGTTGGCCGCGTCTCCTTGTCGAGGTCTACGCCGTAAACGTGCTCCAGCAGTGCTGGCCCGTCGGCTACGGATTTGCGCATATGCCATCAACACCCGGTGCTCATCGCCTGGAGATAAACACCTGGAAGATCGCACCAAACAGCTGGTGGCAGAGCATCAAGGAACGTTTTGGTGGCGGCGGCACGGCGCTGCATAAAACCGATTTACTTTACTCGGGAGTGGAGCGGTAGGTTTAAATGACACTTGCCAAAAATGCCACATAAGCTTTTGATTAAGCGTACAGAAAAGCTTGGGCAGGGAACAAGAGAAATTTAAAGTCAGCTTTTGTCAAATCAAGCTTTGTCTTGGTTTTACTTAAAGCTTAGAGTAAAACTAACTTACTTTATCAAGACTAGCTTTGGCCTATGTTAAGGAAGAGCTATAAGAGCAAAGAACTTTGAAGCATATTGATTGAGATTAAAGTGTGCTTAAGTGCGATTGATTTCACTTAAAGCAAAGTGCAACTATATAAAATTCTCTAACTCTAGGACAAAGGCCTTATGCTGCAGCTAGTGCAATTTTAAACTAACTTTATTTATGAACAACCTAATCTTTTACAGCTACAAACTGCTGACGCGCAGCTCTGGCAAAATAATTGTCGAGCTGAGCTTAATATTTCGCAAATTTGAGGAATACGGTGTGGAATTTAAATAATTAACAACCATGTTATGCCTAAAGTTGACTGCATTATCTATCTGCCTGCTGTCGACGTCGATGCAGTGCATCAAGATCGGCATCTCGCAGAGCTATAATACAAGCACAACACCAACAACAACTACAACAACTACAACAACAACAACAACAATAACATCAACAACTACAGAGACTCCAACGACAACTATTGTTGCGGACACGATCACCACTGACATTAGCCCCGTGCCCGATGCTGGTAGCACTCCCAGTCAGACTTTTCCGCCACGCAAGACGCCAAAACCACGCACAACCGCAGCGCCCAGACGAAGCAGCTCAACGCCTGCTCCAACCACTGAAACGCTGCCATTAAATGCCACCACTGCGCCTTTCCACGGGCATAATCGCTTCGCCTACTGCGCCTGTGATTTGCACAGCGATCTATGCGATATAAATTGCTGCTGCGATCCCGATTGTCCACAGGAGACGCTGCAGGTATTCAGCTGCTTGCCAGAGCAGCCGACGCGTCTGGAAGACTTTCAGTACAACCATGGACTGCCCACATGTCAGCTCAGCGATGGTTGGTTGTGCGTCTTTCGCAGCAACACAAAGCCAGCCAAAATACAGGTGAATGTTAAATGAAAAGAAGAGGCTAAGCTACTTCTGGCAAATGCATTCTTGTTTATAGTCTGTACCTATGTTATTTCCTTAATTCTCTAGACCCCAATCAACAATTTCGATGCAGCACAGTACAATAAATGGCCGGAACAGCTGAGCGGGTATGATACGCAATTGCCGTCCACACAATTTGCAGCGCATTACAAATTTGGACAAGCGCTGCAGCTGTGGCAGCCCGAGAGCAAAGAGCTGTCCACTTTGGAGCTGCCCATGGGCTATGAGAGCGCCAGTTGCCAGCTAAAGCAGACGTTATTGTATTTGCAGCCCATGCGGAGCAGCTGCCTTTTAAGCGATGCGTCGCAAATGCAAACGCATCTCTGGACGCTGCTCAACGTGACCAGCAACCACCAGCTGTTGTCGCGGCCATGTGAACCGGAGGAACAGGAAGAGGTGCAGGGCATTAGCATTCAAGTATGCCAACAGCTGCTGCTGCAAACGCAAGTACTTTGTCTGGCTGGAAATGAGACACAAGTGGACATGCTGGTGGATAGCATAGAGCTAGAATTGACGCACAACTATACCCACATTTTGGAAGCCAAGCTGCTGCTCAGGGAAGCCCGAGAGGAGGAGGAGCATCAAGAGCTTTGGCTGAGCTATGCGCTAGTCTACAAGTCTGCCAATGACAACAAGAGGAAAAAGCCCAGCTCTGGGCCACTTGGTTATGTCCTGGGTGCACCAATACTGCTGGGAATAATGATTCAGATGGACCCGAAAAACGAAACGGAACAGCCTCAGCACTTGCTCAGCTACTTTCAGAGCAATGCTAGCGAGCGCAATCAGCACTGGCTGACACCTTGCCGCAGGCACAGCTTGGAACCGCATCATGCCGTCAGCTTTGGCATCGATCTGGCCAGGCAATGCCAATTGCGTCAACTAGCGCCGGAGCACGACAACCATACGGACTACTGCCAGCAGTTGCAGTCGCACATTTGGCAACAGTTGCTGCCCCAAAATTGCACGCGGCTCGATGAACTGGGAAAGGTGTTTGTCTCGCAGCTGGGCAGACCGCAGCCGGATAAATGGCTGCCAATCCAGCTGGGTTCTGCTGATGGTCAGCAGCTGCCACCCGTTCAGGGCATTTACGATGAGCAACAGCAAAGTCTCAGCTGCCGCAATATGTTGCTCAGCGTTAGCTACGAGTTCTATATGACAGAATTGACGCTGCTCGGCGGACACGTGCCACACCAGAATCTGCTGCAGCATGCGAGGCTAGTGCTGGGTCATCGACATGACCTGGAATTCGATGCGCGTGACCAGCAAGTGGAACTGCCCTTGGCCGTAACCGTAATGTTCTTCAAGGCGCAGCACAAGAGGCTAACCGGTTCAAGCCTACGAATTGTCGCCAATTTTGGACTGATCTTTACAACTATTCTGGTCTCAATGAGAACTAATGCAAGTTTACAGCTTTTCTAGTCACAAAGGGTTCTGAGTTCTATTACAGACTTAGGATACATTTTATAAAAATATGAAATAAATGTCTATAAAAATATATGGATGTCAAGTATATCGCATTGATATCTTAAGATTTACAAAGTAAAGCAGCAGTTATTAATACTTATAAACTTACCAATATAGGTTCTGATTGTCTTTAAGTAGGTTTCTTTTGGGTTTTAAAAATGTTTCCTTTCACACGATCGTCCAGTTCATGAAACACAACTAAAAGTAAAGGAGCCAATTTATTTTTTAGTGCCAGATGAATTAAAGCATTAATTTTATGTATGCACTAGCAAGAAGATATATAGTAAGACTTAAGAGAATGAGAATTGTATAGAAAGGCGATTAATAAAAGAGATAATTTGAGAGGCAGACAATGAAAGAGTAACAGGTTATTAAAGATTAGAAAAAATGTTTACTATTACTGAGATTAAACCTTATCGAAAGAACTTTTGATGCGACTTGTATGGGAAATATACGAGATGAGAAATATATGAGAATTGTATAAGTGATATACGAGATGGTCGAAAAGAAAAAACGGTAATAGTGTGACTTGAACAGAAGGTGTAAGTGTGAACTCAGAAGAAAAACGTCAAACACGGATATTAGAATCCTAATGATTATTCAATGCAATTATAACGATGTTTAAATGCGATTTATTGCAGCATAAACAAAAATCGCACATCGAACTTTGCAATGTGTATGGAATGGTCATAAGTTTTGAGGAACCAATCTTCTAAACAATATCCCTGCGGCACTTGCGCAATTGTTTTCGCAACAGCAAGGCATTCAACTCGGCCTGTTTGCGTCGCTCCTCCTCCTCGATGGCCCGTTGAATTTCTTCAGCCTCGTTGGTGGCCTTAACAGAGATCTCATGCACGTCCGGCAGAAAGTCCAAGATGCCCTTACGTATGAGATATTGATAGTTCATCGAAGCGGTATACTTTATTTCGTTGCCAATAACACGACTGAGATCCATCCAATGCAAATACATCCAGTTTTCGTTACGCAAATCCTTGACGCTATTATAGACGGGAATGAATTCATCGATTTTGCCAATAAATACATGGGCCACATCCATAATTTCAGGCTTCTCGCTGAAGTTGACCAGCGATTCAACTAGCTCATTGCGCAGATTCATTAGATTGGTCCAAACTTCATCAAGATCGAGCAACGCAATCGGATTACCCAAGGTGGCGTCTTCCAGTTTCTGAAAGTTGGCGCAGGCATACCATAGCTGTTTATATGGCTCAAAGCTCCTGATGATGCTGGTCAGAAATTCCGTGGAAAGTGGCTCCAATTCGAACAGTTCCTGACGATACTGCAGCGTTCGTCCGACCTTCTCCAGTTCCCTTATCAGCGCCCAAGTTAGTTTTATATCGACAGAGGTCTCTTGGGCCCGATTTGGATTGAAGACCAAAGAGAAGGCCTGAACCTCATCGTTGAGCGCTTCGAGACGCTCTTCAAAGTTCTGGCATTCGCTGGAATGCTGTCGCAGAAACTCTTCAATGTCCAGCTTCTGCTCCTCCTTCAGTGTGGACAACCGCATCAGGATCTGATGTGGCCAGGCAAAGGCATTCCATTTCATGGCAAACTGATGATCGCTCAGATTGTAAAAGAAACTATCCAGCAGATCGTACTCCAGCCACATCACCTGTATATCGGCGCGCAGCTGGTCGACCACATCGGGCACTGTCAGTGCAAAATCCCGAATCTCGAACAGATGCTCAATGCTCATGGGACGCACGGCAATTTTATTGAATACCTCCATACAGCGCTCCACTATCTGTTCGTTCGTCTCATACATGCGATCCACGTAGTACTCAAAAATGCGGCGCACTATTTCAATGTATTTCTTGATCATGAACTGCTTTATGGTGTCCACATTAATGTAGAAAGGTCCGATTGTTATGTAGGCGGGCAATATTTGACGAATCTCTTCCTTTTGCCGCTTGTGCTCCAGTATATCCCATTTAACCTGCGATGAGGGCTTATGGGCTGCCGCATAATCCTTCATGAAATCATTTACATTCAGCAGATAAAAGTCGACGAATCTCTCGTAATGTCGCGCATAGGCCTTCAGCGGAAGCACCGCCTGAGCATAGCAGCGGCGCATTAGATCGTTCTGCTCAAGGAACTTATCCTCGATCAGTTCGACGGTCAATATGTATAGATTATGTGCGAACTTTAAATTGCTCATCACTTCCGCATCAATGGTGCGGACGCCCGAAGTCTTCTCCAAGCCCCGTTTGTAAATATCCATTAGCGATGGTTGAAAGTCATCCGGATTCGTTGAGTAGAAGACCTTTCGTTCCTCATTAATACCTATGGTCAGGGCAAAGACGGGCTTTGGAAAGGGAAACTCAGTCTCGATAAAATCGCTGGTCCACTTATAATTATGCTTGAGTGGCAGAAATTGCAAACAGGGATCACAGACCAGTTTCGAGAAGTTCATCAGCGACGAGAGCAGCAGCACCTCCATGGACTCCTGCATGCGAAATTTGACTTGCCAAATGAAAGGGAAGATCTTGCACATCTGGTAGACCGTCCAATTGTTGAGCGAGATATCCAGCCAGCCCTTGCCCAAGGCGCGTAACACCAGGGTTATCACCGTGGTCAGCTGCTCTGGCCAATAGACCTTCAGAAAGGTGGAGACAGTGTCGCTGTGCGCCTCCTGCGACTGCAGGAAATCCACCAATGCTGTTGGCTTATTGAAATTGCATACGAATATGGTCAGCGTTTCGATGTGCTGGCATTCGACGGCCACGCCCATCATGGCCTCAATGCCACCAGCGCAATAAAAAAGGCTGGCTCGCAGCCAGAGATACCGTTTCTCCTTTATATTAATACCGAGAGCCTGCAACTCGCGGCGCTCTTGTTCGGCAAAGTCAACGGGTGCGGCAGCTGGCATGAACTCTTTTAAGGATATGTTGCGAAACTGTGGAAACTCCTTGGGCATGTGTATGATAAACTGCTCCAGCTCATAGAGTGCCATCAGACGCTCAAACACGATGTTCACCTCGGACCTAAGACGCCTCTTGCACTGTTCCGAGACGTTGGACTGCTGCAGCAGTGCCTCAATGGGTTTGAAGCTTTGGAAGGTCGTCGACTCGATGTCATCGTGGAGCACACAGTCGACAATCAGCTCCATAAGCATCAGTTGTTCGCCCTTGTGACGCTCATGCACGGCTGACTTGAGACGCTGTATGTACTTGTGCGGATCCTCGGCCAGGAACATGAACTGCAACTTGGGAACCTCGTAGGTGCATTCGTCGTCCAATGAGGTAAGCGTCCAGAGATCCGTTTTCTCGTTGTACGACGAGACCGCTGCCATGGCCCAGCGGCAGCTCCGCAGACTCCGATTATAGGGCAGATAGGCACGTGCCGGAAGCGGATAACGGTCACCGCCGACAATGCCGAGCTCAAACCAGGCATCTGGGGAGCTAATGTCGTAGTTGCTGTCATCGAAATAGCTCAGTGGAAATTTGTGCGGGAAGGCAAATTCGGACATCAGGTCGTACTGTTCTTCGGTGGGCTGCAGCATATCATCGGTAAGTCCGGCTTTTTTCAGCTCCTCGATCAAATTGATTCTGCTGTACTGTCTTCGGCGGCGATCCACAGCCACGTCCTTGGGCAGCTCGCCCTTGGGCACGAAACGAGTCTGTATGACCTTGGGCAGAATAGTGGGTAACGGAAAGCGATAGACTTTGCCATTTTTGCCCATCAACGTTAGCCAACGCTGCGCCTCCTGTATGGGATAATGGACGGGCGTTAATTGTTCGCGCGGTATATGCAGCTCGTGGAAAGTCTTGGGCGCCGTGCCTGGACGCGGAGGCATTATACAAATTGTCCGCGATGACTCGTCATCCTCCACGGAGGAGAAGGAAACTGTAACTGGCTCCTCGGTGAACGAATTGTTAAGCGCCATTTCGATTGTTCGAGATGTTCTTGAACTTCAAATATATTCGAGTAATTTTAGTGTCGTTAACCTACTTACAAATAAATGACAGCTTTTATATTGATGGCCATTTTACAATATCTTTTTTTTTCGAATAGATATTTCATTTTCTTAAATTTTAAGCGACGCGCCACTTACGCGACATTCACGTTAGTTGGCAGCACAGAGAGTGTTTGCAGTGGGCTGGCAGCCCACTCGGAGAGAGCAATGTGCGCCGTTTTGCAACACAGACAGCTGACAACAGTGTTGAGCGGTTAAGTGATTTTTATTTTTAGCGCACAAAGAGACACGTTGAGAGCAATATAAACACAAGCTATTATAAAATAATGCAATTAAAATGGTGTAGATGTAATTAATTAGCACATGTATTCATAATTCATGTACAAATTTATTTTGGAAATTTTTGGAAAATAAATATCGTGACTCTTCATTCGTTACGTGCGATAGCTTGTGCCAGCTCTAACAAGTCACGTAAATATCGTTCTCCTTTATTGAAAATCGGTTCGTTCGTGTGCAACAAAACGTATTTTTAAATGGAAAAACAAATGAATTAATTGCTAAGACTAATGAAAAACGCAAAACAAAAACCATGCTTGATATGTGCATAAAATGTAAGTGTTAAATCAAAGGAAAACTGGGTGAAAAATGTTTGTGAAAATTTTCAATTTTCTGCCCGAGCAATGGTGCTCCGCTGGACGGAGAGAGCGCAAGAGAGCAGAAAAATCAATAAAAATTGTCGTAGCAGCGCGATTGACACGAGCAAAACAAAGAGCGCGCAACGAAAGCGCGTGGAATGGGCCAAACGCGAAAAAAGAGCAACCGTTGGTTTCAGTTGCAACTCATGCCCCAAATGCGTTGGCAGCAGCAGGTTGTGAACGGTAGCAAAAAGCGAAAAAGAGTGCCAAGCAAAAGTAAACGGCAAACAGCTGTTACAGTTATTGTTTGTGCAATAAGTGTAAATATTTGTTGTTGTTTTTTTTTTGATTTATTGAAAAGCTGCCAAAGCAGCAGCATTTAGTTCACTTAACCCCATTGAACTGGCAACAAAGCGCTTCGCCCACGCTTAAGCATTTACACACACACACACACACACAGAATCACAGACAGTTCAAACACAGAGGCGAACGTTCGTTCGCACGTTCGTTCACTTTGATGGGCGCGTCGTGTATAAACATTCCGCCTTAAAAAACAATGAATTTTGAAAAGCAAAAACAACAACAACAACTACGATAACAATTGTGGAAGACAACTTGCCAAGCTCTCTCGGTGAATCACAGCCAACGGAGTCGTTAATTAATGCGGCTGCGACTGTTCGCACCAAAGCAATAGAATGTAGAATGTCAAGTGGACGCTGGATGATGTGATTATATTTCAGCCGCTTAAGTAATTCAATTTGTTTTGCGCATTTGCAGTTTGAGCACCAGCAGCAGCAGCAGCAGCACCAGCAGCAGCGAAATCAACAACAACAGCTATGAACGTTATGCGAAAGCTGCGCGGCGCTGCCAGCGCTGGCAGCGGCAGCGCATCGAGCAGCAGCAGCAGCAGCAATGCCAGCCCCAGCGCCAGTGCGGCGAATGGACGCACCGGCGAGGAAGCACTGCTGGATGCACGCATACAAATGAGCCTGGCCACACTGAAAAAGCTCTTCAACGAGTACACGCATCCCAAGGAGCCGCTCAGCGAAAACGAACGGGATGGCAAGCTCTATGAGATGCTGCCACTATTTTGCAAGGTTTGTGGAATTTACTGAAATATTTAAATATATATATTTTTTTTAATGTCAACTAATTATTTTGCTGTTTTTATGCCTTCGCAGGTGTTTAGCAGCAGCCCTGCTAACGATATGAGCGAAAAATTCTGGGACGTGGTTGCCTTCTGTCAACAGGTGTCCCGCCTGATGGTCAGCGAGATACGTAAACGTGCATCGAATCAAAGCACAGAGGCTGCCTCCATAGCGATTGTCAAGTTTCTCGAGGTGGAAACAACGGAGGATACCAGCAGCGGTTGGCTGCTGCTGGCCACACTGAATCTCTTGGCCAATGGCGATGTCTCGCTCATACAGGTTAGCTTGAAGTTCAGATGTAAAAGTATCTTTTATACACAACCGGACTCTATGATCTGGAGCTTTAAGTTCCAGAAGCAAGCTTAACATGCATGCACATCCCAATTGATTTGCATGTCCTTTTTGAAGTAACCCGATAAAGTACATATATTCGAAATCAGTAACAACAGTCGAGTCGATGTAGTCATAGTCTCAGTCATAGCTTCCAAATACATATATGCTAAAGAGCTTCATATTAGGAACAATCGGACGGAAATGAGGTTTTCTTATGCAGATATATGCCTACAAGGGCATTTAATATTCGGCGTGTCAAAGATAGCCTTTCTTTCATTGATATATTTGTCTCCTAGAGATATTCATATGTGCATATATACGAATACGAAACTATAGATATTTTTATGAGTGTATAGGAGAGATATTAAAGTGACCTCTATACTTATCATTCGTTTGCTGGCCTCACTTGAATGTCAATGATTTAAGAACTTTATAGCTTTATATATGTATATTTGCACTATAATCGCTGCTGTATTTTGTATCTTATATTTCATATACTAGATGTAGCTAGGACTGTATTCAAGTGCATATATATATATATATATCTGGTACGGTTTATTAAAAAAAAACAGTGTATCCTACAGGTCAGATATTTCTCAAATTCTTTAGTCGTTTGTATAAAATTGTAATAGTCTGAGGAAAACAAAAATATAATCCTTGAGCTATTCGTAATGTATCAATAGAACAAAAAGCTCAGGATCCATCCTAGTCTTAAGGCACATGATATAAGGTTTAACTCCCTGTTCAAATACCCCTCCTTTTAGGTGATGACAGCTGCATCGGTGCCCTCAACTTTAGTCAAGTGTTTGTATTTGTTCTTCGATCTGCCCCAAGTGGAGGACGATGAGCCGCCGGCTGAAGGTGCCAGTGCCAGTGATTTTAATGCTCATGAGCGTCGCACATTATTGCAAAAGGTTTTTGTGCAGCTGCTCGTGAAACTGTGCTCCTATCCATATCCAGCCGAGGAGCTGGCTCGCATGGATGATCTAACGCTATTGTTTTCCGCCATCACCTCACCCTGCCCCATGCAAAATATTGTGTGGCGCAAGAACGCAGCCGAAATACTGACCACCATCTCGAGGCACGGTTTAACCGATGCCGTTGTTACCTATATACATTGTAAGTGTATATATATATATATATATATATATGTTAAATGAAGCTAAACTTAACTAATTATTTATACTCTATCGTACAACTCTAGCCAAAGGCTGCATGGCGTTGTGCGTGGACAACATGCAACGTTTGACATTTGGCAATCCGCTGGAAATAGTCGAAATGTTTGTCACCGTCTTTTGCTTCCTCAAGGATTCTAGTCAAGTATCCCAGATACTAATGGACGACTTTCGCGCCTCCCAAGGCTACGTGTTTCTAAGTGACTTTTTGCTCAAGTAAGTGAATTAATTTAAATCATAATATCCTGTAATCTACAACCCAAGATGCTCGACAGATTCGACAATGCGCGCAGTCAAACATTGGAAATCCAGGCAGCTATACGCAACCTGGTATTGATGATCTCATCGCTGTGCATGTGCGGCTTTTATGAGCTCCGGCCGCCGGCAGCGCAATTCAATACGGCCTTTAAGCTACAGAATTTCCAGCTGCCGCAAGCCAGCTCACGTGAGACGTGCGTACGGAATGTGTATGCATTCCAGGTGCTGCAGACGGTATTTCTGAGATCGACAACACCTGCACTGTGTTGCACCATCTTGGACGCCATTTCGCGTGTTTATCACTCGGAGAATGCAAATTATTTCATACTCGAATCGGAGCACACGCTGAGCAGCTTTGCGGAGCGCATACACCAAAAGAGTCCACAAATACAGGAGAAATTCTATGATCTGCTCGAGTTTATAGTCTTTCAGTTGAACTTTGTGCCCTGCAAGGAGCTGATCAGCTTATCGCTGCTGCTCAAGCACAATCAATCGACGTCCTGCAGCATCCTATGCCTGAAGACGCTGCTCAACATTCTGCGCCACAACAGCGTCTTCAAGGATGTCTATCGCGAGGTGGGCATACTGGAGATCCTTGTCAGCTGCCTGAATCGATATGCAGATCACGTGCGACAAATTACCAACGGTGACGATTCGCTTGTCGTGCAGCCAGGCGCTGAGGAGCAGGAGGATCTGCTCGATACACTGGGCAAACATGTGCTGGAGGCACTCACAATGCTGCTGGGCGGCGGTGCCAGCAACAATGCGCAACTATTTCGCGAATATGGCGGTGCCAAGTGCGTCCATGAGCTGGTCAAGTATAAGCATTGCCGTCCCCAGGCGCTGGGCATCGTTCGGGAGCTGATACTCTCCGCTGGTGGAGATGATGACATGCTCTATATCCTGTCACTGATGCACAGCATCAGTCCACATCAGGTGGAATTTAAAATCCAGATACTAAACATGCTGTTGGGCTGCCTCAAGGATTCGCATCGCACACGCACCGTGTTCCGCAAGGTAGGCGGCTTTGTCTATCTGACCAGCGTGTTTGTCTCGCTGGATGGCAGCATGGCACAGCCACAGCCGGATATTGCCCAACAGGATCTCATTTTGCTGCTGCAGATCGTCTGCCAGACGCTGGCCACTGCCATGCGTTTCGAGCCCGCAAATGCTAAGTTCTTTCACCAGGAGATCTGCAATAGTTCGCTGTGCGACACATTGCGTCTGCTTGGCTGTTTTGGCAGCGGCACAATACTGCAGGACTTTACGGGCAGCTATGAGCCGCAACAGACGCTATTAAAGTACTACCATGACGTATTCAGCGGCGACATACTGAGCTTCAGGTGAGTCTTCTTCAGCTTTGTGTTAGGACACACAAAAATTTAGCTACTATTCCTTGCAGCTTCGACGAGCACATACCCAGCGCCTTGTCCTACATCTGTGTGGTATTTCGACTCCTCTACAGCATCGCCTTGGACAACTTTGAACCGCCAAATTTGAGCGGAGTGATAACGCTCTTCAGCGAGTCGGCGCCACATACGCGCTCGCCCAGCAAGGAGTTGGCGGCACCAGTGCATCCCAGTCAGTTAAATTTAACACAGCCCGCGCCTGAACCGCGCATTGTGCATCCCGGCGTAGTTATATGCATGCTGCAGCTTTTGCCCGGCGTGCAGCACGATGCGGCACCTGTGCAGGCCATACAGCTGCAAGTGTACCTCAGCGAGATCATCAAGTCGCTGGTGCGTAGCGAGCGCAACCAGCAGATCATGTGCGACCATGGACTGGCCGAGCAGCTGCTTAGGCTGACACGTTGCGCTCTGGCCGAGGAACTGCATCCGTTGCATGTGCCCATGCAGTATATACTGGAACGTCTGGCGGCGCAAGCGCTGCAGCCGACAGAATTGCGTCAATTTCTGCGCCTCGGCGAGCCGCTGTGCTGTGCCGATATTGATCTACAGCAGCCGTATCGACAAGGTGGTCCGGTGCCGTTGACGCGCATCAAGACGCTGGTTTCAATGACAACGCCACGCGATTTTCGTGCCCATGGCTCGAGCACGCTGCCGCCTTTCGTGGAGCTGGACATGTCCGCCGAGGGCTTTGGTTGCCTCTATTTGCCATCGCTGGCACCACAGGCCACAGCCACAGCGGGCGGGACAATTGATGCGAATACGATTGGCGGCATCGGTGCCGGTGATCGCATATTTCCACCGCAAACCGGGCTCAGTTATTCCACATGGTTTTGTGTGGAAAAGTTCTCCGATCCGAAGACAGATCCGCACTGTGTGCGTCTCCTAACTCTTGTGCGCACCATTCACAATCCACGCGAGGAAAATTTAGCATGTTTGTCCATACTGCTCTCGGCTAGAGATAAGGCAATTGTCGTTTCCACACAGGAGACGCTCGTCACGCCCAGAAAAAGTAAGTGCAACAACGAACATGATGACTGACCATTCTGATTTCTCATCATTCTTATCAATGTCTTCATTCTTATCGAATTAGCAAGAATTCTTTTTTATGCAAGCTCTATACACAAACCGACTACCTGATTTAACTGCATAGACTTATACTTTGCTTTGCTTTTGCTATGATATCAGTTACTATTTATAGATGTTTATCGGTGAACCGCAAAATAAATTGAATTCCGAAAGAAATCACAAGAATTCACGGCTCTAGTCTAAGCCCAAGCATATCGTATCCGCTTCTTATGCCCTGATAAAAACTTTAGCTACAAATGGGGTATATAACAATTTCACTCTTGTTCATCCTCAACCGCCAAGTCTTCTGAGAGAGATATGTCACTATCAGATTAACTTTTTAGACTATCACAACGACAAAACAACTTTTTATGCTCAAAAAATGGGTGGAAAGCTAATAGGCCACTTTTTAAGCAACTTTTAGCCTGGCCAAGCCGAACATCAATTAGGTCTTTTAAATATGTATACAAATCTTGCATAGGTTAAAAATAATTGCATACCTGCTCTGAATTGTATCCGTGGTTTGGGAACCTTCTTTAAAAAGATTTTTCGCTGCCCAATTTGCTTTTATAATTTCACTTGGATATCCACTTTGCTTACAGGCATTGGCGACTGGGAACCGGAGGGTTCGGATGATGGCATTGCTCGTATCTGGTGCCCAGATCTGTTGCACGAAGGTCAATGGCACAATCTGGTTGTGGTGCTTAATCGAGCCGTGCTTAAGAACTCCAGTCTTTCGCTCTACCTGGACGGTGTGCCCATGCATACGCAAAAGCTGCACTATATAGCCCAGCATCCAGGCGCGGGTAGCGTCAATCTGACATCGGCCACGCAAATCTTTGGCTACATTGGCACACCGCCCATTTGGCGTCGTTATTCGCGCCTGTGCTGGAAACAGGGCGTCTGCCATCTGCTGGAGGATGTGCTCACACAGCAGACGGTGCAGACCATCTATCAGCTGGGACCACACTATATGGGCTCGCTGCAAGCGCCACAGCTAGGTAAGCAGGCGGAACCACTGGCGCCGCTGGTGCCGGAAGATCGTGTGCTGCTCGGCCTGAACGCGAAGGCTGTGTCCAAGCTGACGCTCGTCAAGATACGCAAGGTGTACAGTCGGGCGGATAACAAGAGCATTGCCAAGCAGCTAAATATGAATTCCCATGAGAATGCCACGCCCATCAAGTGAGTATTCCCATGACGAATGCTTTCAAGACTATTCACAATTTCTTTTCTGTTTCTTTTATAGAATCCTTCACAATTCGGCTGGTCATTTGGCCGGTGCGGGTCGCTCTCTGGGCGGCGTTGTTGTTGGCTATTTGGGTGTGCGCGTCTTTAGTCCGCATCCGGTTTCGGCCATGATTGACACCGTCGGCGGCTGCAATGTGCTGCTGGGCATCATTGCCATGGCCCAGGATGTGGAGTCGCTATACGCGGGCGTCAAGGCGTTGACCTGTGTGGTGCGCAGCAATCGTGCCGCACAGGCAGAAATGGATCGGAAGCGTTGCTATCAGACGCTGGGCATGTTCTTCAAAAAGAAGAAACACTTGTTGAACTCGCACATTCTGCACCTGACCTTTGGCCTGGTGGGCACCGTTAACAGCGGGCACGACACGTCGGCCATACCGAATGTGACCGCATTTCAGGATCTGCTGTGCGATCTAGAGATTTGGCATAATGCACCAAATGGGCTATTGCGTTCGCTGCTGGAGCACTTGCTGGAGCTGGTGGTGGAGTCCAATGAGAAGAAGCAGAATGTGAAGATTATGCGGGACTTGCAGTTGCTGGTCAAATTGCTGCACATCATCACAAGCATTCAGGATCATTCGACGCGTGAGATTCTTTTCAATCTGCTCGAAACGCTGCTGGGTGGCCAGCCTAGGCACACGGATCTGTTGCTCTTTGGCCAGTATGTGGCCGCCAAATTGCCGCGTCTGCAGGACTCGCACGTAGAGCGTGCTGTGCTGTTGCCCAGCATGAAGCCGCCTGCTGAGGATCAGGATGGTGTCGCTCAGAATATTTATTTGCGCAATCGCTGCCTCTCGCTATTGCACGGCCTGCTCTTTACACCGCGCAACACTGTCAACTATGTCATTTGCGATGACATTTCCAAGACGCTCGGCATGGACTGGCTGCTGCTCTTCATGCAGCCACATGTTCACTTCACCACGGTCATTATAGCAGTGCGCATCCTGGTCGTTGTCTGCGCCAATGAGAGTTTTCTAGTTCGTTTCCGGGATGCCACACACAATGGCGGCTATTTACGTTTCACCGAAATGGTTTCGCAGCGCAAAATGCTCGGCCTGGGCGCCCAGCAGCTCAATCAACGTCCCAGCAATGGCACCGGCACTGTCATCGTGGCCACGCCCCAAAATACTATACAGCATTTGCCCACACAAATTGCGGGCGAGGTGCGCACGGCGGCTTTAAATATACCTGGTGAGTAGAGAAATCAAGCATAAGCACTTTAAGATTTTTTTTAGATGAAGACTAGCTTTAACTATAATTATATTAATTTTTAAAAATTTTTAATTCCAAGACCCACAAATTCTTATTTATTTTTATTGGAATAAGATTAAGATATAGATTTTTCAAAAGCCTAGAGAAGTAGATATTGGAAACTGCAAAGTTGATAACTTGTAGAAACATTATTTTATCAGCTTATTTATTCATTAATTTTATTTATTTATGCAGGTTTCCAGTTGCTTGAGTGGCTAATGCAACATCATTTGGACGTGCCGGAGTTGTATTTCCTGGTGACCGCATTGATAATGGGCCAGCCAGTCAAGGTGCTGGCCACCGAGCATACGAAATTCGATTTGGATCGTGTCTGGTCATTCCTCTGGGGTGCCCCAGTCTCGGCCAATACGCAGCTGCCCAAGCTGAACGTCTGCCCCGAGGGCGTCTGTGTGCTGCTGGCCATGGTGCGTGCTATTGTTCATGGCGGCGAGTGCGCTGCCTGGCTGCATAGTCATCCGGAGACGATTATCCAGCTGCTGTTTAGCCTCTATCAGAATCTCAGCGATTTTACGCCAGTCATGATGGCCGGGGATGTGGTCACCTCGCTGGTTGCGGTGCTCTTTCCGCAGGTTTCACGTTCTGGCGACTCGGAGCCAAATAGTGGCACCTCCACGCCCACCGACGGCACCGGCAGTAGCAGCTTTGTGCTGCCAGCGCCAGAAACTCTCCACGCGGCCGTGGACAATCAGCCAAAGCTAACAGCGCATCCGGTGCGCAAGTGCGTTATAGACTTTTTACGCGTAATCGTTGTGGATTCGCTGGGATTGAACATGCATGGCAAGAGCACACCGGTCATTGATCTTGTGCTGGATGCGGCACCGGAAACAGCGGAACTGCCACTGCAGGTGCAATACCAGACGCAGATCATCATTGCCCTGATGGATCATCTGTTGGCCGCCGATGTGCTGGTGGGTGAGCAGGCGGCGTTGCCATTGGTTCCGCTGCTCCAGAGCCACACTCAGCACATTGCACCCAATGTGTTCTATTTGACGGCGCGCATAGTGGACAAATTGTGGCAGGGCTGCCTCACGAGGAATCCCCACGAAATATTTGACTTTATTATCAAGCTGATTGGACAGGCCAAGCGCAGATCCTCTTCACTATCGCTGGAGCAACTGCATCACTCACTAAACCGCAGCATTCTCTTTTTGCTTTCACGTCCCACCGACGACTCCATAGCCGAACAGATGAGCGTCCTGGAGGCGCTGCACAAAATCATTCAGCATCGTTTGCTTATCTTTGGCGCCGGCAATCACGAACTGGAATTCATTGGCTGTCTCACCTATTGCCTAATGCAGCTGACCGCCGACATGAAGATCATTTTGGAGCCGGCCACAAGCCGCAACACCACCTGGCATGTGAATCCACAGACGGAGACAACAGAGCCCAAAGATGAGGATCTCAATCAGTTGCAGGTAAGTTGGAAGATCAATATCTTTGGGCCTTCTATTAAAAAGCCTCTTCTCAAAGGGTCGAAATCTAATTGTGGGCGCCGCCTTTCGCGTCTGGGAGGAGTTGTATGTGTGCAAGAAGCCCGCCATTGAGGAAGTATTTAAGATATCGCTCAGCCCACCACCCGCCAACTCAAAGGCGCCAGATTTGCAGACCACACGCGAGCAGGTCATGGAGTTGGCCTCCAAACTCTGGTTCAATTATGTGGATGCCGAACGCAAAGCCTCATATCGTGTGCCCTGGGAGCTGCATAATCAAATCCAATCCAAGATACAAAAGGTCACCGGCGGCTTGACGCGTCTGGCCAGTCGCAGCAAGGTGAAGAAGGATGAGCTGGTGCGCACCAGGTCGAATATGAGCCGGGAATCGGCCTACGAGTGTACAGGGATTCACGTGCAGCTGATTAAAGATCTGCTGGAGCTGCGCACCAAGCAATACCAGCAAATGCTGCAGCACACACAGCGCTATGTTTACCAGGATTGGGTGCAATCTGAAACGGAGCTAACGCGGGAACGCGGCCTGTGGGGTCCGGCGGGCTCTTGTACACTGGACAAGTGGGTAATGGACACGACAGAAGGACCTCATCGCATGCGGAAAAAGACAATGCGCAATGAGCTATTCTATTTGCACTATCCATATCGGCCCGAGCTGGAGCTAGCCGATAATCGGCAGCTCAAGTATAAGGTGGCCTCCAGTTTGGATAGCAAAATCTATTTTCTGCATGGCCAGCAACAGCCGCGCATCTTGGCCGAAGCCGAGCAGCATGCCATGCAGCAGCAATCCTCACTGGAGGCGGCACATCCGCATCGGCTGGAGGCAAGCAGCTCAACATCGACGCCACCGCCGCCTATTTCGCCCAAATTGCTAGCACACGGTGCAGCATATCCGCAGGATTCGCTGGATGGCAATGCCCCGGAGGATGATGAAGAGGAAGAGGATACCTCAATGACCAGCGACAACGAAACGTTTTTGCGTTTGCTCGAGGAACAGGAGAAGATCAGCTTCATGTTTCGCTGTGCACGCGTCCAGGGCCTCGACACCTTCGAGGGCCTGCTGCTGTTCGGCAAGGAGCATTGCTATATTGTGGACGGCTTCACGCTGCTGAAGAACAGAGAGATACGCGACATTGACACGCTGCCACCGGGTGCCTATGAGCCCATCATACCCAACTCAGGTGGTCAGACGTCGTCGACATCGCGCGCTGTTAGCCACAAGCTGAGGCAGTGCTCCAAGTTCGCCTATGAGGAGATACGGGAGGTGCACAAGCGTCGCTATCTGCTGCAGCCGATTGCATTGGAGGTCTTCTCCGAGGATGGCCGCAATTATTTGCTCAGCTTTCCGCGCAAGGTGCGCAACAAGGTGAACCAACGATTTTTGGCCTTGGCCACCGCTCTCAATGATAATGCCCAGCAATCCGTGGCTGGACAGAAGCGTACGGCCAGCGTGGAGCAAACGTCGGGTCTGTTTAGCGGTTTGATTGGTGAAACGTCGGTTACCCAGCGCTGGGTACGTGGCGAGATCTCAAACTTTCAGTATCTGATGCATTTGAATACGCTCGCCGGACGCAGCTACAACGATCTCATGCAGTATCCAGTATTTCCCTGGATACTGGCCGATTACGATTCGGAGGAGTTGGACTTTACGAATCCCAAAACATTCCGTGACTTTTCGCGTCCCATGGGCGCACAGTCGGATGAGCGCTTGGAGCAGTTCCAGAAGCGCTTCAAGGAATGGGACGATCCGCATGGCGAAACCCCGCCCTATCACTATGGCACACATTATAGCTCGGCCATGATTGTGTGCTCGTATCTGGTGCGATTGGAGCCCTTCGCGCAGCCGTTCCTCAAGCTGCAAGGCGGACACTTCGATTTGGCGGATCGCATGTTCCACAGCATCAAGGAGGCCTGGCTATCGGCCTCCAAGCTGAATATGGCTGATGTCAAGGAGCTAATACCCGAGTTCTTCTATTTGCCCGAATTCCTTAGCAACTTTAACAACTTTGATCTGGGCACCAAGCAAAATGGTGAAACCTTGAACCATGTCATATTACCACCTTGGGCCAAACAGGATCCCAGAGAGTTTATACGGCTGCATCGTAGTGCTTTGGAATGCGATTATGTTAGCCAAAATTTGCATTTGGTAAGTCGAAATGAATCTTGCTCCATTATTATAACAAAACAAAAGAAAACCTTGAAAATCGCTTGAATCAATGAAAGTCGCAAGGAAGGGCAAACAGATGTAATCCAAACAGACTGAACTTTTAAAAAAATGCACAGTTAAACCTAAGCCGTTAACATAGCACATAAGCAATATTATTAACCGAAACTTTACTCTTTGCAAACATTTCAAAATATTCTTGCAGTGGATCGATCTGATCTTTGGCTGTAAGCAGCAAGGACCGACCGCTGTGGATGCCGTCAATGTGTTCCATCATCTCTTCTATGAGGGCAATGTGGATATTTACAAGTAAGAGTTTAAGAGCTGCAGCATGAGCGGATCTATTAAACGATATTAAATCTTGTAGCATTGATGATCCACTTAAAAAGAATGCCACCATTGGCTTTATCAACAACTTTGGCCAGATACCAAAACAGCTGTTCAGGAAGGCGCATCCAGCCAAGAAAATGGCCAACTCTCGACACTCGGCACTGATCGATCCCACGGCTCTGATACAGGGCAACAGCACAGTGCTGCAAACCGATCGTCTGTTCTTCCACAATCTGGACAATCTGAAGCCCAGCCTACAGCCCATCAAGGAGCTCAAGGGTCCAGTGGGCCAAATACTGCAACCCGACAAAACGGTATTTGCTGTGGAGCAGAACAAGGTGATGATGCCGCCATCGTATACCAAATACATTGCCTGGGGCTTTGCCGATCATTCGCTGCGCGTGGGCCTCTACGATACGGATCGTGCTTCCTTTGTGTCCGAAGCGGCGGCCCAGAACTCCGGCGAGATACTGACTTGCGCCTGCCCTAATGCCAAAATGATTGTCACCGCCGGCACCAGTTCAGTGGTGACCATATGGAAATTCGATGCGAATCGGAAGAGTCTCAGCGTGAAGCAACAATTGCATGGCCACACGGATGCGGTGACCTGTCTGGCGGCCAGTGCTGCCTACAATGTCATTGTCTCCGGCTCACGCGATGGCACCGCAATCGTCTGGGACATGTCTCGATTTATATTCGTGCGCCAATTGCGCGGACACGCGGGCGTTGTGTCCGCTGTGGCCATTAACGAGCTGACCGGCGAAATTGCCACCTGCTCGGCCACCTGGCTGCACGTGTGGTCGATCAATGGCGATGCCCTGGCTATGGTCAACACGTGTGTGGGCAGCGCCGATCGCATGCAGCAAATACTTTGTGTTGCCTTCTCACAAATTCGTGAATGGGATCAGCAAAATGTGGTCATGACGGGCTCCACAGATGGTGTTGTCCGGGTGGGTGACAAAGTCAATATATACCTTATACAGCTTAAACAATCTTATTTTTCTAGATGTGGTCACTGGAGCACATCCAAGTGCCCATTGATCGCAAGCTCAAGCGCGGCGTGGAAGTCAACTCGCAGGACAAACCCGACGCTGGCTCCGTCGATGATACCAACAATAAGTCGACCAAAATGAACATTTTCAAGCAAATGAAGAGCCTCTCTCAGCCGGAACCGGAGCATGGTTAGTTTATCACAACCATCAACTCCATTCAAAAATATCAATTAAAACTTAAACACACTTTACAGAGATTGTGAAATCCGCCTCAGAGAGCAGCATTTCAGAGGCCTCACAGCACAGCAATGAGTCCAGCAAATCTGCGGAAGCAACTGCCAAAGTGGAACCCTCGACTGAGCGTAGAAAGAGCTCCATAAGTGGGGCGAAATCGTTGCATGAAATGAAATCGGCCACGGTGGAGGGTCCCAGCAGCAGCAGCACAGAGCACAAAACGAATGAGGGTGAGGGCAAAAGTGTTGCTATTTATGTGATTAATATATATATATATATATATAAATATCAGACTATTATATATGAATGTATACATTGATGAGTGTTAGCAGTCGAATCGATATAGCTGTATCTGAATATAGTTTTATCATCACAAAACTCTGCAATATTCAAGGGTATTTACTCTTCGGCATGCCGAACAGACTCTTTTATTCTTGTTCATACTTTCTAATATTGAGTTTTTGTTGTTCACAGAGGAGCACAACATTCGACCTAGCAAATCCGATACCAGTTTAACGGACGGCTTCGTTCTGCTGGACAACGACAGATATCGTGGCGAGCAGGCGCTTCGTAAAGGTGCTTAAACTCAATTTCTTAACATTTTTTCCCATCAAATCCAAACGCTTGGCACTTACACAAATTTTACCTATAATTCTTCCTAGGCTTTAAATGGCAACGTCAATTAATGTTCAGATCAAAGCTAACCATGCATACGGCCTATGATCGCAAAGATAATGCCGAACCGGCTAGCATAACAGCTCTGACGGTATCCAAAGATCATAAAATACTATATGTGGGTAAGTGTGCCAGCGAAAGATTGAACCAAAATATAAATGATACTGATCATCATTAAAACTTGCATATATTACAGGGGATACACGTGGTCGCATTTTCTCATGGAGCGTTACGGAGCAGCCGGGTCGTGGCGTAGCCGATCATTGGCTAAAGGATGAGGTTGCCGATCAGTGTGTCAAATGTCATGTGAAGTAAGTTGAGCTCAGCTCATTAATAGTTTAGCATTCCATATATTTTAACTGGCAGAGGGAGGTATCTAAGATCTCACAATGATCTGAGACGTTTAGCTTTATTGTGATCATATTTCATATTACCAAGCGCAGATCATGGTGTATTCCAAATAATCCAAAATAAAATGTTGTCTGTTTTTTTTGTGTATTCTCACAAATTTTAAGAGTTAGAGATACACAGCATTTTGTATTTAGGTACAATACGGGACATAGATTCTCATCTATCGCAATTTTAGCTAAGGAAATGTTTAAATGTTTTGATATATATCTCATTCCTATTCAGATTTACACTGTATGAACGGAAGCATCATTGCCGCAACTGTGGCCAGGTCTTTTGCAACAAGTGCAGTCGCTTCGAGTCGGAAATATCGCGTTTGCGCATTCTGAAGCCTGTAAGGGTATGCCAGGCCTGCTATAGTCAGCTGCGCACGAATTCGCTGGACAATTAATTAACAATTAACGAATTGTAATAACCGGAGTTTACTTTATACCTTACACTACCGTAACTGTTAAAAGACGTTAGGGGCATTCTTTTAAATACTACTACTACTTATTTATTTATATTGTATAATTGTATATTAATTTTTAATATATTTAACCAAAAACAAAAAAAAAAACGATGTGTTGCGCTAAAAACAACCAAAGGCTGTTATTATATGATTTTAAATATGTTTTTTTAATTATACAAAAAGAAAAGTGTTGCAATATTATTTGATATCTAATTTATACTATTTATTATACACCGAATAAAACAATATAAATATTGCTTATACGCCACAATCATTGACAATTTGTAGTAAAGTAATTAAATTGTGTAATTATATAAATTAAAACAAAAAAAAAAATTTAGTGTGTGTGAATTTTTGTGCATGTACTAAAGCTGCTTAGCGATGCGACCAGCGCACAATAAATATTGTTATTTAAAGAAACCTTAATAAATATAATTGTATAGGGAATGTATGTAGTATCAGAGTACACACACACATAGAACCCAAATCAATAATTAGCTAACCAAATAATGCAAACAAGCACCGCCAGTTATATCAATTACAAAAGTGAACTTTAAACAATTTTCTAGTAAATATATAATCGAACCAAACAAATTTGGAGACAGCATTTTACTGGGCAAACAGAACACCTAATTAGCACACACAACACTCGAACCTCACACTAAATATTTGTACACATATACAACAAAGTGAATGAAATAAATAAAAATAAAAAAAAGAAACTACTTAGGCCGAGTATTAAATAAAAGACACTTTCGAACGAATTAAAACAATTAACTTAAAAGCAATGATAAATGTTGATGTATTAAATGGGTCCGTAATTTAAAGCAATATTGAAAATTGCAAATTAACTAAATGAAATCTTTAAAAAAAAATACGCTAAAGTCCTATCAAAAATGTAGTAAACATTAATTTATGCTGTCGAATGTTTTTCATTTCCAATTCTTAATTATTTATCTTAATACCATTTTCAACTTTCTAAACTATCGAATTTTTGATTTCATAAGTAGAAAACTTTCTCTTTGCTTTTCTTTATGATTTCAAGAATTTATGACAGTTAAATCTAAACTAAAATCTTTGTATATATATAAAAGATAAATAACGAAGCAAACAATAAATAATATTTAGCTGAAACAAAGTTTAGATAAATAAAATGGTCGTAGTGGTAAATAAAAAGATATTCGGTATTTTGTAGAGCATCTACATGTTGCATTGATAATAATTTACAAATATAATATACATGTGACAGCTATATACAAAAACTATTCAATTAAAACAATATAAACTCCCCAATTCTTGCATGGGAGACCGAAAACAATTAAGTACATTTTCGAAAAGACTTGAAGCACGAAATAGGAAAAGGAAAAATCAGCACATTCTACAACTAAAGACACACATTTCAAGAACTATCCAAAGACTAAAACCGAAATTCTAACATTTCAAAGAAAGAGCATCAAGAACAATTATACGAACGAAGGAACTCTAGCCAATTAAGTCCAACTCAAAAAAACACCATAGCAAAAAGAAAACACACGAAAAAAACGAACCCAAAAAATTCTTATAAACCATATAAAAACAAATATATATATATATATATATATACATATATTAATTGTTAGTTCGTGTCGTAAGAACATATGCGAAAAAGCAAAATACGATTTAATAAAATGAATAATGTTAAAAAAAAAACACTTGTTTTAATTCAGGCTTAAGTTTGAAATGTGAGAGCAAATTTGAATATATGGCTGTGATGAACGCTTTGTAACAAAAAATTACCTTTTAGATAGAGATGAATGCCTTTTATAGTAGTTGGAGCTTGTTGTTGCAAAGCTTTACAATACTCCATTGAGTAATAAAGAGATGGAGTATTGTAAAGCTTTGCAACAACAAGCTTTGCAATACTCTCAGTCTCTCTTCTTTTTTTTTTGTTCAAGCTCAAATTGCGCCATTTTTTGCAGAAAAAACAATTTGACCCCACGCATTAAATATTTTGAGTATGAACCGATATATTGATACATTTATATTAAATGAAACATTATTAACAAATACACGCGGCACAACATAACTGCAAATAATACAAGCTAATTAAAAAAATGAAAACGATTTTACACACACAAGACTCGCCCGCTTCATTAGGCAGACACGCACAGACTACATTAACTTCATAGGCTGGCGTCTGCGCTTAGCCGGCAATAACCAGAGAGCGCACTAGAGCACAAAAATGCTCTCTCATTGCATAAGCGCTCTTTCACTTATAACAGGATCAAAAGCACAAAGTCTATTGCGTGCACGATTGACAGGGCCGAATACTGATCATGCTTTAACACCGCTCGTTTACACTCAGAATATGGGCGCCATGTTGGTTTTATTTTTCTGCAATTGCATGCCTCTTATTTATTGAAGAACATGAAGTGTGGATTAACGTAAAGCAAAACAAGCCCAACAAGCACAATAAATATGCAATTAACACCAGCTTATTAAAAAATGAAAAAATCACACGCATGCGCAAAAGATTTGACTAGCCAACAGAGAAGACGCGCACAGACTAAATTGCCGCGTTCTACTAAGCAGGCAACTAGGCCATGCTGACATACGCAGTGCAAACTGTTATACAACTCTGGTGCTCTCTTCATATATAATGCTCGCTCCTTTCATTAAAGCTCTCGTACAAGAACGGAATCAAAAGTCACTAGACGCACGCAGAGCTCTGAAATTCCCGTCAATTTCCCAAAAATATAACAGTCGTAGCAGGAGTTTTGTTGTTGTATCTTTCTCCAAGAAGAGGACCATCTATAATATTTATTTGTGTGGTGTCATGCCTTCAATGTAACACATTGTATAAAAAATAATACCATCCGGTGGGAGAGGTGTTAGTAATTCGCGATTCTGGAATCAATTGATTGAAATCACGCGCCGATTTGCCGGATATGGAAGCGTCATGCTCTTTATTGCTGACGTCCATTGTTAACATGCCAAGACGGCTGCCCGGCGTTCCTATCACGCATGCAATAACCACCGGGACAGCAATTGCCACCAGGGCAACATGACGATTGGCCCGATCCATCCATGCGGGGACAGTTACCATTCAAGCAGTTAAAGCAGGAGCCATTTCCAAAACCGAACTGGCTGGGAGTTTTAAAAGGCGTATTTCCATCCATAGTCACTTAGTGCTAGATTTGGCGGCAAAAAATCTGATAAAGTCAGACGACGAATTATGGTTATTGCTCACCTGTTTTGATTTTGTCTCACAAGCCGGCAAATCAGTGCGTTATTTTTCAGGAAGACAAAATAACAAAACAAAAAAAAAAACTTTTGTGTTTAAAGACAACACTTCTGATTTGTTTAAGGTGTTCGAAATGAATGAGCCATAAAGCTATAAAATTCTCTACGTTTAGTCGAGAGAGGATGACAGCAATTCGTACGCTTGCTGTATTTCGAATTATTTTCGAACAATTTTCGAACTGAGGGCAGAGCGCATGCGCTATAACTGACAAAGTGGTGAGTTTTTCTGTTAAAGAGGCGTGGCCAAATGGCACACGCACACAATGAAAACCGTGCAGGGTCGCTGGCAAAGTGGAGCGAGCGGAGGTCTGGGAGTTTTGGGGCATAGAAAAAATGCGACTTCTTGATGCCGCAAATTTGGCATGTGTATGTGTGTGAGTGTGTATGTGTGTGAGTGTGTATGTGTGTGTGTGGCACGACCTGGGCTGACGGCAGGAGGCAGTAGGCAGGAGGTGGGCCAGCTGGTAGCAGAGTCTGAGTTAGGTAGTTAACGCAAACGTTGGCAAATGACTTTGCATTCTGACTGGTTAATATAACCACAGGATTGTATCGAAGCGACGGCTCTACTCTCATATGTGTGCGTGCGTGTGAGTGTACAGGTTGGGTGAGTCCATGGAGAGCCGGATGGGACTATATAACCACAGGCAACTAAATGGGCTGTGTAATAGCCGCCGCGCTGAGGTCCAGTCGCTTGTGCTGAACTCCGATTTACAAGACTCCACCCACAAAACGTAATCATATATAAGACGTTGTCCGCTAAGCCGGCTCCTGCCTACCCATAATACTCTCTCTCTCTCTATATATATATGACTAGTTATGTATATATACATGTGTGTGTGTGTGTGTGTGTGTGTGTGTGTGTGTGTGCAACCAATACACAATGTCACAAAAGTCATTTCAATTTAGATGCGAGTCAGTAAATCAACCCCTATCAACATACCAACAACAACCAGCCAGTGCCAGCCCAGAAAACGCCATTGCGAATTTCTCGACGCATACACGTACATAATAATCTCACTCACACACATACACACACACACACATACAGCAACACACATAGAAGTAAATGCATGCGTATATCGTGCATATGGCATTTCCTATCCCCAATAGCATACGCTACCTAGACCTTAGTGGGACTATACAACTTTTCTAAGTGGAGCATTATTTTGCAGACTCTGAAGTTTTAAGAGATATTGTTCTTATATTTAAAAGACATAAAAAATACCTAAAAAGGATAAAATTGTAAAAAAAAATGTTTAATGTTATCATAGATATTATTTTTATCATTTATATTATTATCAATATTATTATTATTCCTATATTTTGTATTATCTTTATTATTTTTATTATTATTATAACGTGTATTATAATTAAGTGTTTCTTTATCATTTTTATTATAATTATTTCCATCATTATTCTTGTTCTTCTTCTTTTATTATTATTTTTATTATTATTATTATCATTATTAAGTCTGTTATTATTTTTATTATTATTCTTATTATTATAATTACTATCATTATTATAATTCTTTTGAATATAGAACTTAAATGATTGAGGTCAATAAGTCCTGGTCAACCCTGTATGCCCCACTTTGTAGCGCCCTTACTGCTGAGATCCTGACTTTAGAACTAATAATCCGACAGCCTACAAGCGCAGGACGAACCAACCAAAAAAAAAAAAGGAAAACAGAAGAAAAACGAAAAAAGAAGAAGCCAGCGAGGCATCAGCCCGAAGAGCAGAAACAGCATCAGCAGCAGAAGTGACGACGCCTCTGCTGGCAAAGATATTTACTGAGGCACAGATACACAGGCAGCGTGTAGGAAAGAGCAGCATATACCGAGAGCAGGACAGCAGATATTATTACCAATACACAGGCAGTAGCGACGACGTCAACGCAAGCGACGACGACGACATCGTCGACGGCCTCGTTCCGTTGCTAGCTTTTCATCATTCTTGACATTTTGTGGTGAATTGTCGAAAGCCACAAGATATGTCGCAGTGTGCGTGGCCGGGACGCACATTAGTGTGTGTGTGTGTGTGTGTGCGCACAGAAAAAAAAAAAAAAGAAGGAAAATGGTGGACGGCAGGAAGTCTCCTCATTTGCTGTAATCGCATCAAGCGGCAGGCACAGAAAAAAGGGCGTTTTCCGGTTGGCTGCCCGCCTGTCCTGTCCTGCCCTGTCCTGTCCTGTCCTGCACCGTGTGCAATGCCCACTCGCAGGGGATGAAATGTAACATTTTGTAGCTTTTCGTAAATTTTCGACTTTTTCGTCGACGTTTTGGTTTTTCGCTGCCATCGTTCGCATCGCCTCGCCTCGCCTCGCATCGCATCGCGTCGCATCGCGCTGCGCTTTACCATTTTCATTTTCCTCATTCGGTTTCGGGGTTTTTTTTTTCACGCCCGATATTTTTCATATATCCCGCGACGCCCCGCACGGCTGTGGCTTTGTGTAGCATCACGAAACGGGGGTGTGTGGGTGGCCGAGGCGGTTGGCTGCTGCTGCTGCTGCTGCTGCCTTTGGCTTTGCGTCCTGCGTCCTCTGTCAAATTGACTGCAAAAAAGGACCTCTCCTTTGGCAGCTTCACTTTCGTAATTGGCGGTCTCTGCTCTGCTCTGTTCTGCTCTGCTCAGTTCTGGCTACGGCTCTGACTCTGGCTCTGGCACCGGTTCAGCTTCTGCTTCTGTTTCTGTTTCTGCTCCGTTTCGCTGCTGGCTGCGGCATTCACAGTTGGTCCGTCAGCCAAAACGATCCGCATCCGGTCCGCAGCAGCGTTGTCGTCGTCGTCGTCGCCGTCGTCGTCCTTTGCGTCGGCAAACGTAACCCAACATTTTTGGCGTGCGTTGGTCAAAAGTTGTTTTCGTGTTTCTCAAAGTGCTAATTGTTAACCCGCCTAATTCCGAACTGAAAATTGACTCAAACGCAGTCAATTAATTCGAGTGTTATACCCAGTTATTATAAACTTAAGCACGCTGGATACATTAAGCTTTAAATATTTCCATCAACGGAAAATGGGCACAGGTAAACAATGGGAAAAGTCATTATTTCATCAATCCGTCGGGAATTTCTTCAAATCTAGCAAAGCAGTCTGCCCAAGCAGACTTTTCTATAGCAAAAATATTACATAATCACAAGCCGTCGGCAAAATTAAGGGTTTTAAAAGTGTAAAACTTTTTTGAAATTGAATCTGGCGCAGTTAATTAAATATTTTAGGATATAGAAGCCAAAAAAAAATTAAATAAATACAATTTCTTATTGACATAGCTTAAAGTGTGAAAAAACTGTTTATATTATTTAACCAAAAGCCGTCAAAAAATTGTTTATGAAAAAAGTGAGAGAGATTAGAAAAAATTAAATTATATATTTTTTAAACTGTTAACTTCTTATCATGAGTATTGAATGAAGTTTAAATAAATACTATGTCAATATTCAAAACAAATATAACTAAAAGAAAAGTATTGCAAAAAAATAACATGTTAAGGCAATTTTAGAGTTTGTTTTGTTGTCTCAAAGTATAACTTGTTGTAAGATTAACTAATTAAAATATTTATGATTAAAGAAGGCCAACTTAAACAATTATATAAAATGATCAATATACTAGGGAAATTTATTATTGAACTATATTGAACCAGAATTGATAAGCAAGCTTGAATCTTGTTAATATGATTAAAGCATATAAATACTTTAAAGAAATAATATAAAATACATTATGTTTAATACGTTCAGTTTATTATTAATATAAATAGAATATTTATGTTGTTTTCGATGACCTTAATGTATATATAATGTATATAATGTTTGAGGTCCGGGCTTCAATTTATTAAAATATAAATAAAATTATTTTGTTTTTAAATAAATTTATTAATATGTTAAAATATAAATACAATTTTGTTTAAATGCATTGCAATATTATTATTTCTATTTGTTAAAACAAATTTGTTTTGTTTATATTTTAATAAATTAAACTTCAGCTTGCGAACCAGCTTATAAAATATTTAAAAAATGGAAGGATTCAACAATTAATTGATATCAGTAATAAAATGTTGTTGATATTAATTATTTTGTTTATATATATGATTTTTTTTTTAATAAAAAATGCTATTCTATTTCAAATTAATAATTATTATTTTAAATTCTTTTGTTATGCACTTAATAGTTTTCAAAAACAGAATATTTCCATTCATATTTTACAAAATATTTGTATTTAGCTTTAAACACATTTTTTTTTAAAGTGCATTTATATAAAAGCTATACATTACTGGGATTTTAGACTGCACAGTTAACACCCTTACCATTGCCATAACTTTGATATGCCCAATTCGCAATTCCCACGCCCAAACAATTAAAATCCCACGTCTGCCCACATCCCAAAGTCGGCAGCCCTTTTAGCCTATCAAAACAATGCCGAGATTTCCATACCAGTCAAAAAGCATATTGTATCAGTTAAAACTTAGATATAACCCGCTCACAGAAGGACACACACTAGCCGAAAGTTGACGCAACAAAAAAAAAAAAAAACACAGAAGCACGAAATGCCATGGCATAAATAAACAAAAATATTTAAAATCAACAATAAAAATGTTTAAAAAAGAAAACATAGCGCAAAGGATCACGCTCATTTGATATAGATTTTAATACAACCCTTAGGGGCCAGGGCGACAGCCAGGGCCATGGACAGGGGCAGGGGCAGGGGCAGTGGCAGGGCCAGTGACTGGGAGACGGGCACGCACAGCCACTCGAGAGGTGTTAACACGCTGCGGACAATTGCCGATGCGCAGGGTGTGAAAATTGGCAACACGCGTCGCAACCAAAATGCGGCTGGAGGCAACCACCCAGAGCAGACCAGGCCAGACCAGAGCCCAACCAAAACCCAACCAACAGTTGACAATATGTCAAATGTCACAGAACAAAGGGCCCAACAAAGGGAAACAATCGAAAACGGGCGCGTTTTATTTTGACAAGTGCCGAGTGTTCAACTTAATTTGTGAAGTGTGCCGGACCAAAAGGGCTGTAGCCATATAACTGGCATTATGTGCTAGCTTTGTGCAATTTTCACTTGCTAATCCGCGGCACACACACACACACACTAGCATACAGTTGGCAAATATACGGCAACAGTGCCGCAAAGTGTGCAACAACTTTTGTGCGTGCTGCACTGTGTTTGCCTAACGGAAGCTTTGAGGCCGAGGCTTAGCTCTTAAATATAAGTTAAATATGCGTTAATGTTGCCAATATCCACTAAAAATACAACTTCACTTCACTTTCATCAATATAAAGCAGATGTGACTGCCTATACAAAAGCTAATCTTTATGAAATTGTCAGAGCTTCAAAAAAAGCGCTAAAAATTACCTTTAAAAATGTACCTTACTTTACCTTATAATCCGTCATGCATGCTGCATTTATATATTATTTGTGAATAATTCAATGAATTTCATATATTCACAGCTGGCGATCGTCTGCTGGACATACCCTGTAAGGTATGCGGCGATCGCAGTTCGGGCAAACATTATGGCATCTACAGCTGCGATGGTAAGTCGCATCCATCCCAACTATGATATGATAATTGATGTTAATATATATATATATATATATATAGGCTGCTCGGGTTTCTTCAAGCGTAGCATTCATCGCAATCGGATTTACACCTGCAAGGCCACAGGTGATCTCAAGGGTCGCTGTCCTGTGGACAAAACCCATCGGAATCAATGCCGCGCCTGCCGCCTAGCGAAATGCTTTCAATCGGCCATGAATAAGGACGGTAAGTAATGTGGTGCGGTGGGGGGGGAGGGAGGCTATTTTCTGGCCGCAAGTCTTTGTTTTACTTGGAAAATTCATTTAATTATGCAGCAAATTAGCTGGGGCTGCTTTGCCAACAACGGCAACAAGACCAGGCATAAATTACATTAAACTCAAAAACCCAAAATGCCGCAGGCTTTTGGGTGCCGCTCACTTTTGGCCAGAGTCTGAAGGACTCTCGACTTACTCTGGCTGCGGCCTCATGGAGTGTGTGTGTTCCTTCTCCTTTTTGTTGTAATTGTCATTAAGCTGATTATAAATTATGCGAACGTCCCCGCTGCCTCCCCTCTTAGCAGAAGCCACACAATTGAAATTGCGACACTTGATTTTTGTACGACACTTTTTGTGTACCGCATAAATTATGTAGACGCGACTTTGATTTGCTATAAGGTCGAAAGGAAGGGGCTATATTGATTTGATTCGACAATTGGCTGATGGAAGCTGTTTTTATTTGAAAATGTATTTGCAGTAGCTACTTGACCTTTATATATTCAAACTGAAGTACACATTTTTACTAAAGCTCTCTTTGGTTTAGGTATTTGATCGTCGAACTGACAAGCGAGAAGTCGCTGGCTCGTATTCAAGTGCAGACATAATGTATATTTTTTAACTTTAATTAGAAATACTATCAAAATTAAATATTATATATGTCTATATATTCATAAAGAATATATCCAGCGTTGATTCAATCAACTGATCTGGGTCTAAGCTCAGCAGCAGAGCGACGCAGAGATAAGTTTTCTTTGAAACTGGGAACCATCCCGACTCATTTAGGCTTTGCCTTCTGGTCGTTAAAATCTCTGACTTCTCGATATACGATAATAAACAAATGCTTCTACATAAAGGTTCTTAAACGAAGTAAACTACCTTTCTGCTTTTATTATCTGATAATAGATATGTACGTTAGCTCGAATTTGTATTGAGTCACTAAATGATTTGCATATTACTAAACGTGTATGTCCAAACTTTATTTGGCCAATACAATTGACCAAGCTTTACATGCGCACCACACCAAACGAAGACCCGCCCAACAATACAAAACAAAAACAACCCAATCGAATCGAACTCTCGACTCAACAACTCCATGCAACAATGGTAGCTTTAAAGCTCTTAAGCCAACATTAAATGTAGCATAAAAACACATAACAACGGCAGCGGCTGACAATGAAAGCAATATACAAACATCTATGGCTACAAACATCTATTGCTATATAGCTATAGCTATGACTGTATGGCAACAGCTCTATGGCTACAATTTACCATTTAGCATCAACCATTGATGGGTTCACTGCACAGGACAGCAACAGCAACAGCAACAACAACAACAGCAGCCAGCCAGGGGGGAGAACAGCGTGAGAATTGTTGCAGATTTTCTCACACGCAATTCGCCTTCGGGGGGGAGTCGATTGACAATGTGCACTTAATAGCGGATTACATGCATTATCCCATCGCTTCAAAATGCGACTAAAATGTATTGACAATCAAATGATGATACCAAAACTCAGACGTCAAAGCGCAGCTCGGGCGAAACAAGGGGCCCAAAAGATTTCACTGAAACGAACCAGAAGCAAAGTTAGTTTACCAAGCTGCAGGCGGTTTGGGGGCGATTTGGGCGGCCTGTGGAGCTGATTCACGCTTTATAGTTAACGCCCTCTGAACGTGGCCCAACAACAACAGTCATGCGCTCGCTAGGTGACAACAATAGCAAAACAGGCAAAAGCACAACAGCAAAAAAAGAAACAGGCAACAAGCTCGAAAAGCCAAAGATTAGATACCCTTACACTTTGAACAACACGAAAAACGGAAACACTTAAGTCAAACTAAAAGCCAATGTGGGAATATAGAAACCATCTCTTTTGCAAATATAATAAGATCAAAGAAAGTCTTAAAAGTTATATTAGCTATAACTCTAAAATAATATTAATGAGAAAACAGTTTAAAATATATTTCAAATTAAGCGCTACATGGAAAAATATTGAAAAATATACTATTCTAAATGTTTCAAGCTTAAACTGCTAAGTTTCTGGGTAAAGCAATAAGAAATATTGTCGCATGTTGCATGATGAAGCCAACAAACCCAATGTTTAGAGCATGCGAGTGGTGTGCCCAGGACATGTGTATGTACTTTTGCTTTGTGCATTTTCTTAGTTTGCCGCTGGAAAGCCTCATGTTAGCTGCCTTTTTGGGGTTTTTCTTGGCTGGTTGCCGTAAATAAACAATAAACATACACCCACACACACACACACACACACACCCACACACACACACACATACAGATAGCGACACCAACAACTGAGAGAGCTCGCACTTCCCTTTGCCCAGCGTCAGGATGTGCCCCAAACAAAGTGCTTTTGTTGTTTAGAGCAAAAAGCAAAAAAGCCACAAAAATCGTTCAAGGCACGTTTGTGTTACATTTTTCGGGCCAACATAAGAATAGTTGTATATCCTCTACTTTTCCTTTGTCTTTCTGGGAGGAGGTGTGGCAGAGCTTGGGTTCCTGTGGTTAGCCATTTTCAGTTGGTCGGCATTTTGTTTAGCTACAGTTGAACCATATTATTGTTGTATGATTTCTCGATGTTGGCCCATAAGGCTAATTAGTAGAGTTGCCAGTGTTGGCAAGCGGTAAAGTGTAGTGTTACACAACTCCAGCGTTTGTTATAACCTCAACTTCTGCTTTGGCAAATAAGTTATTATGGGAAAATATGACAAACAGCGCACATTTCATTTTCTTTTTTTCTTTTGCTAGCCCTGCCCCTAACCCCTGCCGCCTGCCCACTGCCTTATAAATGTTGGCCGCTTTGTATGCTAATATCTTTGGCCAGGGTACAGGAAACAAGAAGAGGAAAGGCGAAGAGAAAAAAAGGCGACACGGCGAGTGCTTCCCTTAACAAATTATGTTGCCACTTGTCACATTTAATGGTATTTGCATTTGTATACCAACAAAGTGTCAGCATCATCATCACGCATAGTGCCCCCCCCCCCCCCTTTCACTCTCCACATTTTTTCCCAACCATTTGCCAGCTTCATTCTATTGCCAGCTCCAGCTTCTGGAGCGCCTTAGATTCTTATATATTTCTTTACAAATATTTACGCGGCATTTTAAGCGGATTTTTCATTTTGAGTGATTTGTGTCGCTTTTCCAAATCCCATTCGCATAAGAAAAAAAAACCGAGCAACAAAATGTCCTTTTCGGTACGTCCACTTTTCTGAGTGTGGAATGGTAGAGGGTGGGGTTAAGAGCAGGGGGCGTGTGCCTGCGCATATTTAGGTCTTTATCCTTGCTGGCTGCGTGATGAGCTGAAAAGTGAGCTCTAATGATGGCATTTGGAAAATATGAGAAATAATATACTTGTAAGTTCCAGTTGGACAGTTACGAAATGTTTAGATTAGAGCAATGTAACAAATGAATGCAAATTGTACCAAAATAAGTAAAGAACATAATTAAATAAATTTAAGCAGCTTTGCAGTATTAATATTACTAATATGAATACAATTATTACAATTAATAGTAAGTGTTTAGAGTAGGTTGTACCTAATTAGGCAGCTATTTCAAATAAATATTAGTAATATTATTATCATTAGTATTATTGTAATTGTTAGTAGTAGTAAATGTTGAGAGTTTATTAGGCTGTAAAGTTGTTCAGGCTATAAGTTGTTCATATTGGTGATGTTATTAGTATTTTTATTTTATTATTATTATTATTATTATTATTATTATTATTATTAATTTATTATCATTATTTTTATCATTAGCATTATTATTATAATTATTATTAGTATTAGTATTATTATTAATATAATTATTATAGTGGAGTTATACTAGGTAATGTAAATTGTATTCAAAAAAAAGCGACGCCATAATTTAAAGTTTAATTTCTGTTTACTTATATTATTCTGTTGCTTATATTAATTTATGCCTATTATATTCATTGTTATTATTGGTATTTAAATAATTATTATTTCTTTGTCTTATTATTATTTATTGTACATTTCTTACAACTACAAGGCAGAGACTCGGTTTGAACCACCGTATTGGGCTTGCAGCCCCTTTTCAATTGTTTGCTAAATCTTTGAGACGACTTTTTGCTAATAATTGAAGCACCAATATCATCTATAGCATTTAAATAATTTTTGTGTACTAGAATCTTGCGATAGTTAATTTAAAACATATTCATTTCTCGCGTTATATGGAATACTTTCCGCACTCGTTGCACGCTTACTACAAGGACTCACTGTGATCGTTATAAATTTCTTTTCAGCTTGCCAATTCAATTGTAACTTTAGCACTTTTCACAAATCGAAAAGTTTACAAAGCTAATGGCAAACAAAATGCTTAACGTAACGCTGCCAACCGGGCCAAGTAACAAATGAATACTGAATACACAAGATAAGCAACAATAACAACAACAACAACAACAACAACAACAACAAATAGTAGTCGAAAAGGCTGCTGGAAAATCAGCCAAGTGCAAATTTAATGAAAATGGAAATTGTTTTGCAGTCGGGTTGATGATGGCGCAACATGGTTAGTTCGTGATTGGATAGCATCTTCTGTCCGTGTCTATAAAGTATATATTTTGCAGCATACTTCTGGGCAGTTAAGCCCCTTTGTCAACAAACCGAACGCTGTAACTTGGCCCGTTGACAGCGTCTGCGTTTGCGGTCATCAAATGCAGTATATATATATATATATATATAAATAAGTTTATATATAGTCGACTTTTTGGCGCTGGCTGGCGACTAATTTCATGACCACATTTAAAACGTATTGATTTTGTTTATATGTATATGTATGTGCGCATGTTTGTGTGTATTTGTGTATATTTATTTATACGCATGCAGCTTTTAAGCCGCCCGCTTCGCACGCACTGCGCCCGCCATATTACGTATACGCATTGCATTTACACATGACTGCGGGGCACTGAAAGCCATGCAACATACAAAGCAACCCCACACACACACACACACACACAGTCACACATATAGGCTTACATATATATATGTTTTTATACAAGCTGCAGTGCTGCTCTTAATTGACATTATAGCCTACTACTTTATGTGCATACACTTTTGGTAGGCAGTGTGCGACTGGCGACATGTAAATGCGCCTGGCTTGCATGTGTCATGTACTCACACCACCACTGCCTATGTGTGTGTGTGTGTGTGTGTGTGTGTGTGTCAGTGTGTGTGCCTGTGAATGACAAAAGTGTCAGTGTCAACATTAAAAGCGGATTTAAAATCACTCACTCACTGGGCCCTGACGACAGAGTCAGAGCGTAAAAGCCTTTGGCCTCCTCAACCATGCAGCTGACGCGTTGCCTTGCGTTGCGTTAAGGTGCGGCGCGATGCGCCGGGCAGCCAGTAAAAGTTATTGTAAATATTCAAAATGGGCTAAAGTTAAAGTTTGTGCATAATCAAGTAAGCCTATCAATTACCTATGTGGTGCAGAGCTATGCAGTTATGCTATTAAGTTATGGGAATAAGCTTTGTCGAATCCAAACTCATGAACAAATCTTTTGTTAGAACTAAAGTCATGAATATTGAGTTGAATGTTTAAAATATTAAATTTTGATTAGTTAAGTGTAATCTCTGTTGATCATCAGCTGAATTGGACAGATATTGTTTAGCAAATTTAAGACTTAAGCTGATTTAAATCTTTATTAGATGGTTTTCTTGTTAATATTTTTCATTTAAATTTTATTTACTTTAATCTACATTTAAGCGGCTAACAATATGAATATTTGATTAAAATGAATTTGCTAAGCTTACTTAATTTCATTTTGATTTATATGAATAAAATAAAGAAGCCCGAGCGGATTACTTCGATTTTGTGTGAACCTAGCGAAAACTAGCAGCTGTTAAATCTTTACTCTTGTATGCTACATATATTTTCTTATCGTTCATCTCAAAGGTAAACCAGTTTATCAATGAAACGTAACTTTCTTATCGTACTATCAGAAGTGTAAGCCGACAATTTGTCATTCGACTGGCTGATGCCCTGCCTGGGGAGAAGGTGCAGCTCTTGAGCTGACATAAACAATGGCCATTATGAACTATTACGCACTTTACAGTTGCTAAGCCAAAGGCGATGCTCATGCTCTGAACCAACCCAAACCCGATGAGGGAAACACACCCCTCTCGCTCTCTCGCACACCCTCACACACACCCCACTCATTGCCAACCGCATCGAATCAGTTCAAGTGTTTCTTTTTTTCTAATTTCATGGTTTATTTTTTTTTCTGGGCACCCCGCTTGAAGCATTTGGCAATATTTGCCTTATTTACTTTTCATTTGCCTGCCAAACAATCGCATTTTATTTTTATTATCAGCAGACCTATAAAAGATTTATATGTGTGTATATATATTCACTTGCATATCGGTAGCACACTCATTATAATGCCTGCCGAATTTGTGGCCAGGGTTTGCGCTTTTCAGCTTACGAGCTGGCAGCTTGGCCAGAATAACCTGGACAAGACACTCCAACCCCGGCCGGCCCGGCTGATGATCATTCATTTGGGATTTTTGCGTGTCTCGGTCGTGAAGTCGCCGGGCGTGCAGCTCAGCTCTGGGAAATTGGCAGCTGTTTAACATCCGCTTTTCTACACCTATCCCTCTCCCGCAGTCTCATTCAGTTGTTTTCTCGCTCAGTTGCTCTGCCACTTATCATTAATTTTTCTACCGCATTTCTCTGTCTGGCGTTCTGACATTTTTGCCTTTGCCCAGCTCTGGTCTCATTCCTGTTTTGACATAATTGTTTTTGCTTGGCTGCGTTCGTACTTCTGCTTCCTTCTGCCATCTACCCTAATTAATTGATTAGCTTCAGCAAATCGGTCAATATGTTTTCCCGTTTCGTTTCACTACTGTTTCTGTTTTTATTGCTCTACGCTTTGAGGATGCGTAATGAGTTGCTAATTAGATTTGAAGATAGCTGTGCTCTTTTTTTTCCCGCCTATTTATGATGTCCTTCAGCACGCTTGAGAGTTTGGGCAGGTGTGCGAAAGCTGGACTACAACTCTTCACAAGTCAAACGTTACAATCATTTGATTTAAAAATGTTAAAAAATTAATAAATAGTTTGCAAATGTAAATTGAAAATGAAAAGGGTATAATGGTTGTACCACATTGTATGTAACAGGCAGACCCTATAAACTATATATTCTGCGTCAGCATCAATAAACGAGTCGTTTTAGCCATGTCCGTCTATCTGTCAGTCCGTCTTTCCATCCGTTTCTCCATCCATCTCTCCGTGCGTCTATCCACCCGTCTGTCCGTATGTATGAACGCGTCGATCTCCCTACCTATAAGAGCTAGAGACTAATACAAGTTTCTTTCCAATAATCGATAACTTGTACCGCTTACGACAAAAATCGATCTCGAACTTTATTTATTTGAGTAAATCTCTGAGATTTGAAGAACTAGAGCTACCTAATTTGACATAAAGCTTCTACAATAGTGTACACAGATCAGGTATATAGCACATTAAAAAGCAAACAGGCGCGTTGGAAGGTTTAGGGTATAGCTTAGTCGGGCACAATCGGCTGGAGGCACTCTTACTTATTTTTCATTATTTTCGACCAATCCTAGCCTCATGTGGCTGAAAATATACTTTACGATTAAATAATTGCAGTTCTTCCTTTAATAAATATTGAAATTACTTTAATTCTCTCCCCATTAAACGACGCTTTGACATTTCTGCGAGGTATTTTACACCAATCCTAGCCTCAAGTGGCTGCGAGAAAAGAAGGAAAAACGCCGCCAGTCAATTAGCACTGTGCGCGGGGCGACACGACTTTTGCATTTTGCATTCATAACTTTTTCAGCTCAATCAAATCAGTTGGATTTTCATATCAATTTTCTTTGCCGCAACTTTTGTGAGCGACGGCAAACAAAATGGCGTCGCTGCGAGCTGGAAAAGACTTCATTTCCGGTGAAGGCGTGGCGTGGCGTGGGGTGAGATTGATTCAAAAGTGCCGTCAAGGAAAAATTAAAATTGTATAATTTTTGCTTATGCGCGCCCTTAATTTTTTGCCTTTTTCACACGTTTCTTTGTTTGCCCGACGGCTGCGCCAAAAAGAAGCAAAAGAAGCAGAAGCTGAACAACGAAATTGTCGCGTGCAAAGGGTTAGCATGACCCAAGGTTGGGTCGGGGCTTTCAAGTTTTCGAGTCGAAGGCAAGGGTTTACTTTTGCCCCCAACTTTTTTTTTCGCCAACCGCAGTTTTTAAGAGTCGTTCTTTTTCGCCGGCGCCGGGTAAAATGTTGTCGCAAGTTTGCTTGATGCGCCGCTTAACCCGCAGCGTAAAAATTTGATGAGTTTGGCATTTTCTTTAATTGAAATTTGTGATCTTTTGAAAGCTTTGAGACTCACAGACACACAGACACACGCACAGTGGAGCTACTAGTAGTTTCGTGTGGCCGCGGGGGCCGTCAAGTGGCTGCAGTCACTTTGCACAGACGCTCGCTCACACATGCGATTAGCTGCGGATTAAAATGTCACCCCTTTTGCGCTGCGTCACGCACAAGGTAGCAGATAGAAGCGCACAAACAAGCCCACACTTACGCACGCTATAGATACATTTAATTACAAACAAATAAAAGTCATGACAGCAGCCCACACACGCACATGTCAGCCCAGGTCCAGGCCATGGGGCATATGCAACAGTTCACACGACCAGGCCAGGTTCGACTACCAGAGAGCTGCCGTTTTCTATCTTTGCATCTCTCTCTCTCTCTCTCTCTCTCTGCGCATTTTAATAATCGGTTTATTATGCATGTGTGTGTGTGTGTGTGTTGTCCTCAAGAAGCTACTTATACGTAGCCAAGTGTTATTTACTATTTGCTATTTGGTTCGGCAGTTCCAGCCCACACTTCAAAGCAAAGTTCAGCAAAGTAATGCTGGGCGGCCATAAAAAAAAAAAAAACGAAAAAAAAGAAAGAAGAAGAAGAAAGCCACTCTCAAAGTATCTTTGAAATTAACTTTATTTATTTAACTACTTAAAAGCAGATTAACGCAATTACACACTTGAACTGATTTTATGCAAAACAGTTGAACAAACGAAACGCACTCGCAGGCAAACAAAACGAATGCGAAACAAAGGCAAATAGATTGTTCGACAAGATGAAAACGGCTAAATCAGCGAAAAATCTATGGAAAAGCTCAGAAAATCTACAAAATATATATAAAACAAAAAAAAAAAAAGGCAGCATGAAAGGCTTTCTTTGACACGCCGCAGATTAAATAGCCTTAAGCGGATGGCCAAATGATTTTCTATACGATTTTTCCCACAGGAGCCATATAATATTATTTATATATATATATGTTTGAAGTTTGTCTTTGCTGGGTTTAATGACAATTGGCAGCAAATATGTCGCACATGTTAGGAGTAAGTGCCAGGTTTGGTACTGAGAAAAACAAAGTTGTTCATAAAGTAAATTACATACTTTACGGGGTCGAAGATGTTACCTTCTATGCCTTATACATCTTAAGACAAAATTATAATACCCTGTACAAGAGATACAAAGTTTTCCATTCAAGGCTAATAAATGCCAAGTTTGGTCCAGACATGTTGAAAATCTTAAGACATGTCAGCTAAACAGAAAGTCGTTAGCACTAATTTGAAAGGAAATGGACAGACAGAGATACTTTATGGATCCGATAGGTCTCCTTCCTCAAAACATCCGCATGCTACCTTCCCTTATTTTGCACTCATCTCAAAGATATATTTCTTCTTGGATTCATTTTAGCTGTGCAGCACGAGCGCGGTCCACGCAAACCGAAGCTGCATCCGCAGTTGCATCATCATCATCATCATGCGGCCGCTGCGGCTGCAGCGCATCATGCAGCCGCCGCCCACGCCCACCATCACCATCACCATCATCATCACGCACATGCGGCGGCGGCGCATCATGCTGCGGCGGCTGCCGCTGCGGCCGCCGGACTGCATCATCATCATGGCGGCCATTTGCCGGTGTCGCTGGTGACAAATGTCTCGGCCTCGTTCAACTATACGCAGCACATCTCGACGCATGCACCGCCGGCTGGCTTTCATCTGCCGTCGGGCGCACAGCCCCCGCCGACGCATCCACACCAGACGCATGGAGCACATCCGGCACAGCAGGCATCTTCACATGCGACGGCCTTTCATCATCCTGGCCATGGACACGCGCTGGCTCCGCCCAGCGGTCTGCAAAATGGCAATATCAGCAGCAGCGCTGCTGGTGGTGGTGGTGCCTCAGCCGTGGCCATGACCTTTCCGCCCCACCTGCTGCATCACAATCTGATTGCCGAGGCGGCCAGCAAATTGCCTGGCATTACGGCGGCAACGGCAACGGCAGTGGCCGCTGTGGTTTCCACGTCGCCCTATGGCGCCCAGGCAACGTCGGCGGCAATTGGCAGCAACCACAACAACTACTCATCGCCCTCGCCCAGCAATTCCATACAGTCCATATCGAGCATAGGTTCACGTAGTGCCGGAGCTGGTGGCGACGAGGCTGGCAGCCTGAGCCTGGGCAGCGAGAGTCCGCGCGTTAATGTGGAAACGGAGACGCCCTCGCCTTCGGCATCGCCGCCCTTGAGTGCAGGCAGTGTATCGCCGGCGCCCACGTTAACCGATTCACAGAGCCTGGCCGCATCCAGCACATCGCCGCATCCGCAACAGGGCTCGACGCACTGCCTCAGCGAAGCCTCGCATCAGACCAACAATAATGCCACAACGCCGCCCAGCAATGCTGCGCTTCTCATGCACAGCATTCATGTCAACAACAACAACAACAACAATAACAACAGCAATAATAACAACAACAACAATAATAATAATGCTGGCAGCGGCGACAACAACAACAAACAGCTTAGCTACACATCGGGCTCACCCACGCCCACAACACCGACACCGCCACCGGCTCTGCAAACGCCGCGTGCCACCGTCGGCGGCTGCCACGCCTCGAACGGTTTCCTGGAACTGCTGCTCAGTCCGGACAAATGCCAGGAGCTCATCCAGTACCAGGTGCAGCACAACGCCCTGCTCTTCCCATCGCCGCTGCCACAGCAGCTGCTCGACTCGCGCCTGCTCTCCTGGGAAATGCTCCAGGAGACGACGGCGCGTCTTCTGTTCATGGCTGTGCGCTGGGTCAAGTGCCTGATGCCGTTTCAGACATTGTCCAAGAATGATCAGCATCTACTGCTACAGGTACGGGTACGATTTAATTCCTAAACAAAACTATCTCTAAATGTTGATCTAAACAGATATTTTATCGGGATTGCCCGCAGCTTAATAGATGTAGACATTCTCACCAAAAAACTAGCATGATTTAAGCTTTTGGTTTTCTATTCGAGTACGAAACTTGACAGGGGCAAAGCAGGAGAATACCGGCTTGCGAATAATAGTATATATATATTTTAGTTTAAGATTATATGATCTCAAAAAAAAACTAAATTGACTTACCCCATTCTTTGGTCATTATCCCATTTCCAATTCTAGGAGTCGTGGAAGGAGCTTTTTCTGCTTAATCTCGCCCAATGGACCATTCCATTGGATCTGACGCCGATACTTGAATCGCCGCTAATCAAGGAGCGCGTGCTGCAGGATGAGGCGACCCAAATGGAAATGAAGACCATACAGGAGATACTCTGTCGATTTCGCCAGATCACGCCCGACGGCAGCGAAGTGGGCTGCATGAAGGCGATTGCATTGTTCGCACCGGAAACAGCCGGCCTGTGCGATGTGCAGCCCGTGGAGATGCTGCAGGATCAGGCGCAGTGCATACTGTCCGATCATGTCCGACTGCGATATCCAAGGCAGGCGACACGCTTCGGCCGGCTGCTGCTGTTGTTACCCTCACTGCGCACAATACGGGCGGCGACCATTGAGGCGCTCTTCTTCAAGGAGACTATCGGCAATGTGCCGATAGCGCGACTATTGCGCGATATGTACACCATGGAACCGGCCCAGGTGGACAAATAGATGGCGCTTGGGCGTGGCATGCTACCGAATGTTATCAAAATCGATGCGCGCAGCATTTAAGCGGCAACAATTTTTGTCACACTTGCAAAAATATTTGTGCTCCAACTAAAAAAAAAAAAAAGTTGAATAAGAAAAATTGATAAAAAAAAGACGATAAAAAATAAAAGTAAAAAATGTTGCTAACTCGACGCGACTGCAGCTGTGACAATTCACAGCGCAGAGCGTTCATGTAATAGATACATTGCCACGCCCCTTTCCCGCCTCCTCCATCCCACAGGCGCCGCTGGCTGCTTTGCACGTTGATTTATAGCTCTGTTCGCGAGTTATTCGCTTCTCTTTCTTTTTTTCTAAAATTTTATATATATATATATTTTTTTCGTGTGTCTCCTCTTCACTTTATTTATCTTTCATTCGACGTTTTGTCGTCGCTTTTCTAAAAATTGCTCATGTTATTTCAGTTGCCTGGCAAGCAGGCGACCTGCCAGCCCCCCCTCCAGCCCCAAGCACCCTTGACCTGCTGCAGCAACAAGCCTCATTCCATGCTTAGCTAGTTTCTTTTTTTGCGCTCTCTCTCTCCACTTTTACCATTTTCACGTTTTGGCTTTATTATACCCTGCCAGGGAGTAATACAGTAATGGAAAGTATCTTCATATGGCCTGCTTTAAGTTGAACAATCATTTCTAACTGCAAAACAGTTTAAATGTTTTTCACCATATACCAAATTTGGTATTTAAATTATTTCAAATATTTCACTTTATTAAAATGCCTAAAAATTGATTTAGAAAAAAAGAACTTTTAAAGCTTTAGCCTTTTGCTTTTACATATGCATAAATTTCCATTTCAAAGCTCTAAACATTTCAGAAAGACAGTGAACATGGAGTTTCCTTATGAAGAAGCACAACTGTTAGTACAGGGTATCTCTATTTCGACTGAATCACGCTTACTGCTACCAGTTATATATTATTTTAGACTCATGCTCTGATGCACCTTCACATTCGCTAGCCATCTTTTCCATTTCGAATTTATCGATGGTTAAAGACTTTAAAAAAAAGTAGTTGAAGCATAGCTCGAAGCTTATAACAGATTGAGTTGCGATTTGATATATTTGGGATTATCTAATCTACCAAAATCTAAAAATAAATTATACTAAAATATTAAGCTTTTTGCTTTGGTTTGTGCGCAGATATCAAATCCAAACTTATTCTCTGCAAATTTCTAATAGATCGGACAACGAACACCGAGTTTCTTAAAGAATGAGGCTTAGCAACGAAGAAGCACAGCTGCTGTTACAGGGTATCTCTGTCTCTGCTTTCAATTACTTTGTTTGGCTTTCAAATTGTCTCTGCGTAATATTGATGGCCCGATGTACCCAAACATACCCTAACCATCTTCGTTTCACCTTTCAATTTGATTGTCCTCTGTATATCATTCCATTTCCCATTTCATAAATTTGCTGCTGCTCTCCTTTATGAAATTTTCCAGTCTTTTTTTTATTATTAATTCGTTGTTACGTTTGCTGCCAGCGTGTTTAGAAATCGTGGAAAATGAAAAAATAATATTGCCGCAGGTCAAGCGCCCAAATGTATGCTCAATATTTTGTCTCTGTTACCTTTTGCACATTTGTTGGTTTAATTTTACAGTTAGTTATACATACCTATACATATTTATAAATAAATATTTAAGAGCGAATGTAACAAATATAGCATAAATATTGGTGCCAGCTTTGTTTATCAATTATTAAATGCCAAATGCTTTATAATTGATTTTTGCCAAACGAAATTTGTAAAATGGTATTTTCATTGACAACAGAAAATGCACAGAAGATATAACAAATACACGCATAAAAAAAAAAGGTAAAAGAAAAAACTAGTTATACAATAATAGTTGGAAATAGTATGTAAATCGCAACAGCTGTTGACCCCAGCGAATATATGCAATTTAATTATTATGTACACAAAAATATTTAAATAAATTTAAATATGATACAAACATTGAGAATGCAATTTTATCATTTCTTCTCGGAAAGGATTTTAGCGAAATTAAGTGTTGAAAAGCGTCGAAAGTGGGTTTATTTCATGTAAGTCCTATTAACATTTTAGTGTGCGAATTAATAAGAATTATTTGAAGGCTGAGTTAGGTCTTTTAATGGGCTTAAATACTCTTTAGCTGAGCCGGGTATACACGACTGTATTTATAACATATTTGATAACTTCAGCTTAAAACAGACGAATGGAGCACAAAATCAAAATATGTTTTCAGTTTATGAACAGAGCATAAGCAATTCCCTTTTTTATTCACCCTTATTTTCAGAAATCCATAAGTGGAAGCACTCTAACTACAATTACTTGCTGTTCTATATTTAATTACTTTCTGATATATAGATTAGTGCTTGAAAAATATATTTAGTAATTTATTTAAAGGCACTTCTCAATAGCCAACGGATAGGATAGGATTAATATTCAGAATAATTTGTATTATTTAAAGTTTATTAAAATCCTTTGTAGACAGAACATTTTGGCATGTATCAACACAATTATCTACGCATCTTCAATTCCCTGTTCGTGGATATTGCAAAGATTACAATAAGATGTACCCCTAGTAAAATTGTTGCTTTTGAGAACTTTCTGACCAATCCCTGCTAGAAGTAGGGGCATAGCTTCCTGGACAGACTATAAATATTCGTCACTGGGTTGTTAATTTCCCAAAACTATCTCCTTACCTCATCTACGCAATATTCTTTATCCTAGTACAAATTACTTTAAGTTTTAATAAGTTTATCTCCTATTAAAACCTTTCTTCTAAGCTACGAAAAGCCGACCGGACAGACAAATAAATACCTTCATCGTGTCGGTGATGCTTCTGGCTTGTAATTGATCTCTTCTGAAGTATAAAATGTTACTATTAACAAATAAATAAATAAATAAAATATACACATGTATGGACATTTTCTTTGATTAAGCACCAAGTTTGGGCCAGAAATTGTTCACTTCGAATTTTAATTCAGAAAACAAAAAGACTTTAATTAATCTTTGCTCTGCACTTTGGACCGACAACTTATTTATAAGTGTATTTATTTATAAATGAAAAAAAAAGAACTAGATAATTATGAGTGCAATCCTTATGCATGCTTTATGGGCATAGCTTACCCTTAGATATATGCCCGTCCCACCTAACTCCGTCTACTACTGCGGCTGTTGCCTGTCGCGTAATGCACTGAAAGAACTTTACCAAAAAACATGCAAATTTCGTTGGCACTAAACAAATAACAGGCGGGCCCGAACAAACCAAGCAAACCAAAGCAATTTGTGTTAATGGAAGTAACAAGAGCACAAAAAAAAGGCAATTAAAACAATTAAGTGACGCGTTTCTTTGGGCCACACTATTTGCCAAGTGAAAATGTAACAAAAAAAAAAATAAAGAAAAAAAAGAAACAAAATCCGTAAAAAGGAAACCAAAAATGATGGCATTAAAAAATGTGCCAAAACATTTCATTTTGAGAGCCAAGCGAGCAACGCAAATACGAATAAAAAATGTAAATCATAAAAATAAAAATAATAAAAAAAAAAACAAAAAAAAAAATAAAATAAAATGAATATTGTATAAAAATCCGCAATTTGTATGCTGTCGCATATTCTTGTGTAATGCTTGAGCATTGTCCAAAGGCCGTTGGGCGTTGCTGGGCGGTTGGGGGCGTGGCTGTAATTGTATATGCTGTCATAAATACATGGAACGACTGAATGCTTTGATAAAGGACATGTGCTGCGGCTCTATTATTGATGCCAGCTTGTCTTGGGCTGTCATCAAAGGACGTGCCATTGTTTGAACCGAATGTCTTGGCAAAAGGTAAGACATTTGCTTATTTTACATACACCATCTGGCAAATGCCTTTGGGGACATTTCAATACCAACAACACGCCCCCCTCCTCCCCATGGCATAGATGGTGTCCAGAACGTACCGCACACAGACCGCTGGACATGTTGCATCTACTATACCCTTTTGGCAAAAACTTTCGTTGTCGTTCGTTTCTTTTCAACACTTTTTACTTGGCCATGGGCAATACATCTTGGACCACAAAACACAAAATCGTCTTAAGTATTTTGTGTGGTTTAAATAAAATAAAAATAATAAAAACCATCTCTTGCCATGCCTGTCTCTGTGTGTGTGTGTGTGGGTGTCTGCATAAAGGGATAAGCATAGAACATCCGCTTAACGTTGTGTATTTTCTTCGCTTAGTCTTGTCTTGGCATTCAATTTGGGTCTCGTTTTGCGTAAATGATTTTATTTCATTCTTTTGTGGCTTGGTGTAAAATTTTGATATACTATTATTCTATGCCCAGATCCAATGTCCGTCATTGTTTTTTATGGACACTCTCACACACACACACACACACACACACACACATTGCACAACAATCGCATACCCTTACATGCCCCATCCAAACCCCACTCACACATCATCTTTGCCATCATCATCAGCCGCATGACATGGCCAAAAGGTGGCGGCTGCTGCATATTGGATATGGATGTGCATGCCCCGGCCATCCGATGGCTATGTGAATTCTGCCACTTGTTGTCGTCCATCTGTATGTGTGTGCGTGTGTGTGGGCAAAAGGATTGATGTGCGCGTCACATGGTAATTTGGGCGTGGGCATAGAAATTGCTCATACGCCTAGTGAGGCATAGGCAAGGCATTGTATCTGAGTGATTTAAAGAAATAAAATTTCTACAGTTGTAAGCAGGGACTTTGTCCAGCTAAGCCGCAGATTTCGTGCATAAGATAATGTCCATTGGAATCCTAAATAATTCATCCGAATTCCATCTCAGGCCAATGTGCCTAATCAGGCGAAGGCCTAATCAGTGCAATCAAAGTACGAATATTTTTATTTATTTTTTTGCAAAGTTCACTTTTAATGTGATTATTTATAAAATACAGCATTTATATCTGCGCTGGAACTAATTACTTGCAATACTTTTCACCCGTAAAATGTCTGGAAGCAAGCAAAACTTTTGATTAACTAGAAATGAGCACGAAAAATAGTTTTATAATTGATGTACAGAGCATGAAACTTTCGTATGTTATTTGCAATTTTCCATTCTCAGCAAATAGAGCACAGATCAAGTTTGTAAAATCAAGAACTAAATCTCTATATAAAGATATATATAAAAGAAATAGACAGCACCATTTCCGCTCATTTATGCTACTTTTTAATGCAATGCATTTGGCAAGGAGAAGCACACAAAATTAAGGGATGGATAGGTGAGTGGGCGATAATCGTGATTGCCATGCTGCACAAAATCACATTGCGAGCTGCTGTTGCTGTTGCTGTTGCTGTTGCTGCTGCCATGGAAACAAGCCAATCCGCACGCCACACCAGAAACAGAACCAGAAGCAGAACCAGAATAGACACTGACTGGGACTCAGACACTGAGACCTAAAGCAGGAGCAAGTCAGGCCACGAGCATAACGTGCAACTTTCCAGCTTTCGCCGCAATCAATTTTACGGGTGCACAACAACAGCAACAACAAGAATTAGAGCAACCCCGTGCAGAGAAACCAACCCAAGCCCTAGCCCAAAAAACCAAAAACCGAAAACAGAAAACCCAAGCCCAAACCAACTCGATGCGACACGATTCAACCACATCCACACATATGAAGGGCCAAACGGCGTTAGACACGCGACACGAACATCGCCCAGCACGTGGTCCAGCTCACATGAAGGTATTAACGCGTAACAACATCGCTGCATGATTAACCTCCTCCATTGGGATGTGCCCGGCAAACGGGCATTGCCTATGTGTGGGCGTGCCAGTGGTCAGCCATGACTCTGCGGGGCTAGCTTTAGCCATGTACTAGTCGGAGCTTAACGTCGAGCACCTATGACTTTGGCGACAACAGTTACACAGCTAATCACCTGACGCCTCCTCAGCCAACAACGAGAAAAACGGCATCAGTTCAATGCCCAGAAAAACTGAAAGGTCAACATCTACTAAGCAAGTCCGAAGTGTCTATGTTCTCTCCTCATGTTAAACCTTATATGAAAGAATATTACTTGTCAAAGGCTTCAAAAACAAAACGAATGTTCAACTATAATATGGAACCTGAAGGAATATGTTAAATACGTTATAGTATACAAAATGTGTCTTAAGTAGGAGGGAAAAAGACATTAGGAGTTACCAAATATAATTTAAAGTCCTTGAACAATTTTATTTATTAAAGAATAAATATTTTCCAAGAAAGAAGACAAAAAATTATTTATACTCGTTGATTAAAGAAATTGTTTGCAGCTTCATATTGAAATCAACAGTTGGAACGGATGCATCACCCAGTTATAAAATACCAACGTAAGCCCCTTCTATACGAATGTAAGCCGTGGATTAACATGCATGAGTTCTAAGACTGAGACCCTAAGAGCGATACTGTCGCTGGTCGAATAGGCAATTATATAAGCGATGTTATGAGATTTAAAAAAGGTCCTCATTGATCGCAGAGAGTCCGCCGATTGTCAGCAGGAGCAGCTAACTTACACATCCCATTCTGTTCGTCTTCGTGTCCACATATGTTTGATAATACGATTATTTGAATAATGGTAAAAATTTTTCATTTTTATTAACTTTATAGCAGTAAATAATTTGTTAAGTTGTGTAACATGTGACCAAAACCGTAAAACACATACGTAAGCAAATGTCAAAAATGTTAATAAGCAAATTTGAATTTCGCGCGCAGTTAACAGTGGGTTAACAGCATGTAACTCAACAGTTCATTTGAGCATAAGGGAGTCTGGCAAATAACCATACAAAATTATGATTTAAATATATTTAAACTTATTTCTATTGTCGGAATTGAAAAAAACTAATTTGCACATTATATTTTTAAATTTATTAAAATTGGCATCAATTGCAACGAAAAAAAAAACGATAGCAAATCAGCTGTTCAATGTAAAATCAAAACAAAACATAAACAATGGAAATCTATGCTCATAAATAAGGCAAATTCAGCAGAAATCTCTTGGAGAATATAATTTTTAAATATTCTGGCGGGATTCTCTTAGAAATTTACTTTTCTTCCAAAACAATTGTTAAACGATTTCATAATAAGCTAATTGTTATATGATTTCATAATAAGCTTATGATTCGCTTATTTCCGAATCAAAACTAAACTTAAAATATTTATTTGAAATATGCCAATTGATGCGTAACATTCGATTTCTCGATACACACTATCGCATGGCAATCAATAATGTTATCGATATGTGTATCGTTTCGTACACTTGCAAATACGCGTTTACTGAATAGTATTTATTAAATGTGCCGTGGTTTCGACGTGTCAGTTCGTAGTAAATAATTCGCTGTGCTAGTCGCATATACCAAGAGTCTGACACGCGTACAAATCAATCGACAGAGTTGAAAACACTTTGCCATACAACAGCAGCAACAACGAAAACAACAACAATTAATACAGCAGCATGGCGGAAAAAGTAAATGTTTGCATCGTGGGCTCTGGCAACTGGTGAGTGCATTAAGAGCATTAATAATGTCATTAGTTATATAATAATTGCATATTGCACCTTGGCATTTTGAACCTGGTGCAGGGGTTCGGCCATAGCGAAAATCGTGGGCGCCAATGCGGCCGCGCTGCCCGAGTTTGAGGAGCGCGTCACAATGTTTGTCTACGAGGAGATGATTGATGGCAAGAAGTTAACGGAAATTATCAATGAAACGCACGAGAATGTTAAATACCTGAAGGGACACAAACTGCCAACAAATGTGGTGAGTACAAAAAAGCGCAATGTCATGCATAACTGTGGCGGCTAACTGTTAATTAAAATCATCAACATAAAGAAAAAGGTGTGAAAACAAAAAAAAAAAAAAAAAAAACAAACCGCCGCCGCTTCTGTTATGCAATATGCGTATTAGTTTTAGTGCAATTATTAACAAGTGCAGCGACGGCTGCTGCCCCTTACATAAAAGACGCCGCTGCCTTGATCTTGGCCATCGTATTTACGTCAAATTATCTAATCAGACGAATGCGCGGACGGACATACTGACGGGACATGCACATACAGCTATTTTTACAACTCACCTCGCGCACTCACACACTCTCTCGCTCTCACACACTCTTGGCCAACGCTGCACTTTTTGTTTTTTTTTTTTTTTTTTTTTTTTTGGTCAGGGCCAAAAACAACAACAACAAAAAGTTTCGCCTTGCTCTGACGTCTGCACACAAACGAAACCTTCTGCCAAGCTGGCAGTGACAGTTCTGCCGCTGTGTCTTTGACGTAGGTCAAGGCCGGCTTGACGTGTGCGCGCCTCGCACTCTCTTATGTATTCTCTCTTAATTGCTCTGCCTAAGAGAAACATATGTACAGCAATTGTGACAGTTAGACAGATCAATGTTTTGCCGTAATACATTTATACGGAAATATTTCACATGCATTACATAACAATTTGCACAGCTGAACTGATAAGAGCACTGTTGACTGTTTGTATTCGCTTGATTATAGATAAGCCGCTTTGTTAGCGGGTCATGTTAAACACGCTATTTTAGTTGTTTCGATAAAGTACCGACTAATAAATATGTAATGGCCTGTACTACATATCGATTCGGTTTGAAAGGTAACAATACGTTTTGCGGCTGTTCAGTTCGTATATATTGCCAATTACAACTAACTCTGACTATTGACAACGTCTAGATTTGTTCGGATAAAATATGTTTATTTATGAATTAAATGGAAATTTTCCATTAGAGCTAATTTATCAGTAGAATTTGTAGGATTTCGACTAGAACAGCTGTCACTGCAGCATTGATAAAAGAGAAAAACAAATTAAATCGTTTCTATGTCTGTTCCTATTGTGTTTCTATATATTTGTATGCCAGCGCGACTATATATATATATATACATGTATACCTTAATTTATATAGCTATGCTTTTTGGCAAACTTTCAATAGTGAAAGCAAAAACAAAAACTGATTTTTTTATTAAAAATGTCAAAATTGCAGGCAAATATGCAAAGCATTTCTCAAATCAAAAGTTAAACGGCTTGAAAATGTTTTCTTTTTTTTTCTAGTCGCCTATTAAGGGAAATAGTAGAAAATCAAGTAAAATATTGTAGCGAAAAATGATTGTGTTTTCTGATAACAATTTGTTTGTTTTCTCATCTATTTTTATGCCCCAATACTTTTGACATGTTCTAGCTTATAACAATATATATATATATATATGGAATGATGATTTGGGCAAATATAAATTTAAATAGAAATTTTAATTCCGCATCAAAATACAATATTTTTCTCATATAAATACACAAATATTCAGTCTATCTAGTCTAGTCTATTAACTCAATTAATTTGCTTAATATGGTTGAAAAACAGTTTACATTATAATTATGCACATGATTAGAGATGGGTTAAGCAATTATTTATTTGACTTTAAGCGCAATTAGGGTTTTGCACAGTTGATTATCAACAACAAGTGCAAATGCTGAACTTTTTACAGGCAAACGAATTGATGAAATGCATTTGGTTCCAACCTATTAAACTTTGTGCTTGTCGCTTTAGTTATGGAAAATGTTTTTGCAATAACAAAAAAAAAGCAAATATTGCCTGATTTATACCCTAAAATTGGGTATAATGTTACGGTGCAAATGTATGTAACAGGCGAATAGAATATATATATATATATTTGATGGGGAAAACAAGCAGAGCCATAATACAAAGGCTAAAAACAAGCCTAACTCGGCAGCTATAAAAGATAAGACATACTATATTTGATATTTAATCTCACGTACACAAACAAGAAATATGCAACATGTTGTATATTGTTGACATATTTAAGTACTGAAAATCTCGTTAGGATCTGACTATAAACAGCGAAGTTATTAAAGAACGCAGTTTTCTATATTAGATAAGGCTAAGAAAAGAAGAAGCACAGCCACAACATATGTTCGCTAGACTTGGGCACGCTTGTTAAAAGTAATTAGCTTTCTTTTTAGATTGTTTAATATGCATTAATTTTAAAGTCCAAATATTAGCAGAGTTTTTTGGTCAAAAACTTGTTTTCTTATCTACAGCGAATATAAATCGCAAAAAAAAAGACACAATATGCGAGATAGATATCTCGCTTGAACTTTAAACCATAAGTGTAAGCCTTATAAACAGGTTTCCAACACAAGCCGATGGCTAATTAATTCAAATGAGCGTTAGAGAGAGAGAGACAAGCCTCTAAATATGGAAAACACGTGCATTTCAAGTGATTTTCGTAGAGATTTCAAAGTTTCCTTCATTCAACCTTGAGCTCTGTGTTTGGTTTGTTCTATTGGCCGCTTATCAGAGTAACTATGGCCGCTTATCGGAACATTCGCTTGGCGTTTTTATTATTGATGCACACACACACACACACACAAACACCTTTCGCATTTAATTTTTTTAAAGTTTTCTCTCTCTCTCTCTCTGGTTTTCTTTATAGGTTGCTGTACCTGATCTGGTTGAGGCTGCCAAGAATGCCGATATACTAATCTTTGTGGTGCCACATCAATTTATACCAAATTTCTGCAAGCAATTGCTGGGCAAGATCAAGCCAAATGCCATTGCCATATCCCTGATCAAGGGCTTCGATAAGGCCGAGGGCGGCGGCATTGATCTGATATCGCACATTATTACCCGCCATTTGAAGGTAAGCCCCAAATTGAGAAGATGTTCTTATGCAATCGTTAGCTAATGTTGATTCTATTATCTACAATCAGATACCATGCGCCGTGCTGATGGGCGCTAATCTGGCCAACGAGGTGGCCGAGGGCAACTTTTGCGAGACGACAATCGGCTGCACGGACAAAAAGTACGGCAAGGTGCTGCGTGATCTCTTCCAGGCAAATCATTTTCGTGTCGTGGTCGTTGAGGATGCCGATGCCGTTGAGGTTTGCGGCGCCCTGAAGAACATTGTGGCCTGTGGTGCGGGCTTTGTCGATGGTCTCAAGCTGGGCGATAATACTAAGGCAGCGGTCATTCGTTTGGGTCTCATGGAAATGATACGCTTTGTCGATGTCTTCTATCCGGGCAGCAAATTGTCCACATTCTTTGAGAGCTGCGGTGTTGCGGATCTCATCACGACATGTTACGGTGAGGCCGCGCGCGAATACAGTTGATATGAATGCACATCTTTAATTCATGTGCAAACATTTTCCAGGTGGTCGCAATCGTCGTGTCTCAGAGGCTTTTGTCACATCGGGCAAGACAATCGAAGATCTGGAGAAAGAGATGCTCAATGGCCAAAAATTGCAGGGCCCGCCCACTGCCGAGGAGGTTAACTATATGTTGAAAAACAAAGGCCTGGAGGATAAGTGCGTGCCACTTTGTATATCCAAACTAAAATCGTATTTAACAAATTGTTTATATTTATATACTTGCAGATTCCCATTGTTCACCGCCATACACAAAATTTGCACAAATCAGCTTAAGCCTAAAGATTTAATCGATTGCATACGCAATCATCCCGAGCATATGTAAGTGTTGAGTTTTTGTTTCTTGTTTTGCTTTTTGCACAGCTGCACATGATATCTCCAAGAGTTCCGTATTACTTTCCCGTAAATCCCTTCCTGTCTATGCCTACGTCCCACACACACACGAACCCACAACCTTTTGAGTTTTTCCGTATTTTGTGTTTAATTTGCAATTTTATTTCCCTTCTTGTAACAACCAATTTATGTTAATTAATTGTTTTTAGTTATGCCTATTTAAATTTAGTTTTGTGCACTCCTCAATAACTTTTAGCATGTTTTGTTGATTTAATATATACTTCTGATTAAGTTAACAATTTAATATAACAAAATATGAACAATAAAACTCGAAAACAAAATTCTAAATTATCAAATTGTAATATACTTTCAAAAAAAAAGTTTTTAATAATATATATATTTTTCTTTTAGAAATTATCGCTCATTCCCAATTCCCCCTTCATAATAGCTCATACATATTAAACCCTACATCTAATCCCAATCCAACTAATAGATCCTGCATATCATGTACATTTCTAAAAACAAGCAAAAACAATCAACGACTTTTATGTTTCATCAACAAAACAATTTGTTTTCTTCTCTTCTTTTTTATATGATTTCTCATAGGGATACGTTCATCATGCCGTCGCCAAAACTCTAAACTGTGTTAAACCAAAACAAAAAAATGTTCTAAAAGTTTAATTCGATTGTAAATACTATTTGTTTATATATCAAGTCAAGTCAAGTCAAGTCCAGTCATACACACACAAAATATTATCATGCACATCCACACACGCATTTGCAACCGATACGTATTCGAAAATCGTTTCCTTCGCCAAGCTCAACACGCATTTTATAATACAACTCGATTCTTTTTAAAATGGTTTTCAAAAACCAATGTATGTGTTCATAGGTGAAAATGTCAGTGTCATATTTGTTAAACCAAAATCAGTTTTGTTAAACACGAATAAAGTATTTAAATAATGTTTTTGTTCTGTACATATCAAAAGAAAAACGCATAATTAGCATTAAAAAAAACATACTTATTTTTGAAATGAAACATATTTTTTGAAGAAATTGGCAGCTATACAAATCGGCAGCGAGCAGTACGTATCAAAATTTGATATACTTATTATTAATTGAATTTTACGTTATTTGTTTAACTCACGTTTGTATTTGAATGCAATTTGAAATGTTACGCTTATTAAAGCCAAGCACTTTTATAAATAATGAGTTTTGTTTTCTATTCCGCAGGCAAACTTTGTAAAATATATATTAAAACACAAATTTCTAAACGTTTTTATGCACAAAAAACAAAAAAACCAAAAAAAAAACCAAACACAAGCAAATAGTCATTTTTTTTAGCACACATTTTAAAATCCTCAATACGCCAGCCAACGACAAGAATGGCATATACATAGGTTGTTAATTTATTGTTAAAATCCAACGCATATCCAGCGAACCACAGAAACGAACAAAAACCAATCTTGAAGTCTGCTTTTTGTTTTAACTTAGTTTATAAACGATAAATTAGCAAATGAAATTGTGCGCATGTACCTAAAGACAATTGTAAATCAATTTTACAATTACAATTAAAAACAACAGAAGAGGCGTAATAAACGGAACAACAATGGTTTAATTTAAAAATTAAAAACTTAGACATACGGAATTTTATTTGCATTAGTTAATTCTACTGCAATCTAAAGTCGTAAATAAAATGTAAAATAAAAATGTGTTGAATAAATAAAAGACAAAACAAGTACTCTGCATTTATTTTGTAATAGATTTTATAAAGGCTGCAGGGAGTGTTTGAACCGAACCGACTTGATCTTAAAAGTTTGTCAAAAATTTAACTATACAAAATAAATTATTTAAAAAAATGCTTACAAATATGCATATCAAGTTTTGAATCCAAGCTGGGCTTGGAGTTGTGGAAAATCGGGTTCTGTAGCCCCAAGGCGAGAAAATGCCTCGCACCTGCTTGTCGCTTTAGTTATGGAAAATGTTTTTGCAATAACAAAAAAAAAGCAAATATTGCCTGATTTATGCCCTAAAATTGGGTATAATGTTACGGTGCAAATGTATGTAACAGGCGAATAGAATATATATATATATATTTGATGGGGAAAACAAGCAGAGCCATAATACAAAGGCTAAAAAAAAGCCTAACTCGGCAGCTATAAAAGATAAGACATACTATATTTGATATTTAATCTCACGTACACAAACAAGAAATATGCAACATGTTGTATATTGTTGACATATTTAAGTACTGAAAATCTCGTTAGGATCTGGCTATAAACAGCGAAGTTATTAAAGAACGCAGTTTTCTATATTAGATAAGGCTAAGAAAAGAAGAAGCACAGCCACAACATATGTTCGCTAGACTTGGGCACGCTTGTTAAAAGTAATTAGCTTTCTTTTTAGATTGTTTAATATGCATTAATTTTAAAGTCCAAATATTAGCAGAGTTTTTTGGTCAAAAACTTGTTTTCTTATCTACAGCGAATATAAATCGCAAAAAAAAGACACAATATGCGAGATAGATATCTCGCTTGAACTTTAAACCATAAGTGTAAGCCTTATAAACAGGTTTCCAACACAAGCCGATGGCTAATTAATTCAAATGAGCGTTAGAGAGAGAGAGACAAGCCTCTAAATATGGAAAACACGTGCATTTCAAGTGATTTTCGTAGAGATTTCAAAGTTTCCTTCATTCAACCTTGAGCTCTGTGTTTGGTTTGTTCTATTGGCCGCTTATCAGAGTAACTATGGCCGCTTATCGGAACATTCGCTTGTCGTTTTTATTATTGATGCACACACACACACACACAAACACCTTTCGCATTTAATTTGTTAAAGTGGTCTCCCTCTCTCTCTTTATAGGTTGCTGTACCTGATCTGGTTGAGGCTGCCAAGAATGCCGATATACTAATCTTTGTGGTGCCACATCAATTTATACCAAATTTCTGCAAGCAATTGCTGGGCAAGATCAAGCCAAATGCCATTGCCATATCCCTGATCAAGGGCTTCGATAAGGCCGAGGGCGGCGGCATTGATCTGATATCGCACATTATTACCCGCCATTTGAAGGTAAGCCCCAAATTGAGAAGATGTTCTTATGCAATCGTTAGCTAATGTTGATTCTATTATCTACAATCAGATACCATGCGCCGTGCTGATGGGCGCTAATCTGGCCAACGAGGTGGCCGAGGGCAACTTTTGCGAGACGACAATCGGCTGCACGGACAAAAAGTACGGCAAGGTGCTGCGTGATCTCTTCCAGGCGAATCATTTTCGTGTCGTGGTCGTTGAGGATGCCGATGCCGTTGAGGTTTGCGGTGCCCTGAAGAACATTGTGGCCTGTGGTGCGGGCTTTGTCGATGGTCTCAAGCTGGGCGATAATACTAAGGCAGCGGTCATTCGTTTGGGTCTCATGGAAATGATACGCTTTGTCGATGTCTTCTATCCGGGCAGCAAATTGTCCACATTCTTTGAGAGCTGCGGTGTTGCGGATCTCATCACGACATGTTACGGTGAGGCCGCGCGTGAATACAGTTGATATGAATGCACATCTTTAATTCATGTGCAAACATTTTCCAGGTGGTCGCAATCGTCGTGTCTCAGAGGCTTTTGTCACATCGGGCAAGACAATCGAAGATCTGGAGAAAGAGATGCTCAATGGCCAAAAATTGCAGGGCCCGCCCACTGCCGAGGAGGTTAACTATATGTTGAAAAACAAAGGCCTGGAGGATAAGTGCGTGCCACGTTTTATATCCAAACTAAAATCGTATTTAACAAATTGTTTATATTTATATACTTGCAGATTCCCATTGTTCACCGCCATACACAAAATTTGCACAAATCAGCTTAAGCCTAAAGATTTAATCGATTGCATACGCAATCATCCCGAGCATATGTAAGTGTTGAGTTTTTGTTTCTTGTTTTTCTTGTTTTGCTTTTTGCACAGCTGCACATGATATCTCCAAGAGTTCCGTATTACTTTCCCGTAAATCCCTTCCTGTCTATGCCTACGTCCCACACACACACGAACCCACAACCTTTTGAGTTTTTCCGTATTTTGTGTTTAATTTGCAATTTTATTTCCCTTCTTGTAACAACCAATTTATGTTAATTAATTGTTTTTAGTTATGCCTATTTAAATTTAGTTTTGTGCACTCCTCAATAACTTTTAGCATGTTTTGTTGATTTAATATATACTTCTGATTAAGTTAACAATTTAATATAACAAAATATGAACAATAAAACTCGAAAACAAAATTCTAAATTATCAAATTGTAAAATACTTTCAAAAAAAAAGTTTTAAATAATATATATATTTTTCTTTTAGAAATTATCGCTCATTCCCAATTCCCCCTTCATAATAGCTCATACATATTAAACCCTACATCTAATCCCAATCCAACTAATAGATCCTGCATATCATGTACATTTCTAAAAACAAGCAAAAACAATCAACGACTTTTATGTTTCATCAACAAAACAATTTGTTTTCTTCTCTTCTTTTTTATATGATTTCTCATAGGGATACGTTCATCATGCCGTCGCCAAAACTCTAAACTGTGTTAAACCAAAACAAAAAAATGTTCTAAAAGTTTAATTCGATTGTAAATACTATTTGTTTATATATCAAGTCAAGTCAAGTCAAGTCAAGTCCAGTCAGACACACACAAAATATTATCATGCACATCCACACACGCATTTGCAACCGATACGTATTCGAAAATCGTTTCCTTCGCCAAGCTCAACACGCATTTTATAATACAACTCGATTCTTTTTAAAATGGTTTTCAAAAACCAATGTATGTGTTCATAGGTGAAAATGTCAGTGTCATATTTGTTAAACCAAAATCAGTTTTGTTAAACACGAATAAAGTATTTAAATAATGTTTTTGTTCTGTACATATCAAAAGAAAAACGCATAATTAGCAAAAAAAAAAAAAAAACATACTTATTTTTGAAATGAAACATATTTTTTGAAGAAATTGGCAGCTATACAAATCGGCAGCGAGCAGTACGTATCAAAATTTGATATACTTATTATTAATTGAATTTTACGTTATTTGTTTAACTCACGTTTGTATTTGAATGCAATTTGAAATGTTACGCTTATTAAAGCCAAGCACTTTTATAAATAATGAGTTTTGTTTTCTATTCCGCAGGCAAACTTTGTAAAATATATATTAAAACACAAATTTCTAAACGTTTTTATGCACCAAAAACAAGAAAACAAAAAAAAAAACCAAACACAAGCAAATAGTCATTTTTTTTAGCACACATTTTAAAATCCTCAATACGCCAGCCAACGACAAGAATGGCATATACATAGGTTGTTAATTTATTGTTAAAATCCAACGCATATCCAGCGAACCACAGAAACGAACAAAAACCAATCTTGAAGTCTGCTTTTTGTTTTAACTTAGTTTATAAACGATAAATTAGCAAATGAAATTGTGCGCATGTACCTAAAGACAATTGTAAATCAATTTTACAATTACAATTAAAAACAACAGAAGAGGCGTAATAAACGGAACAACAATGGTTTAATTTAAAAATTAAAAACTTAGACATACGGAATTTTATTTGCATTAGTTAATTCTACTGCAATCTAAAGTCATAAATAAAATGTAAAATAAAAATGTGTTGAATAAATAAAAGACAAAACAAGTACTCAGCATTTATTTTGGAATAGATTTTATAAAGGCTGCAGGGAGTTTTTGAACCGAACCGACTTGATGTACAAAGTTTGTCAAAAATTTAACTATACAAAATAAATTATTTAAAAAAATGCTTACAAATATGCATATCAAGTTTTGAATCCAAGCTGGGCTTGGAAATGTGGAAAATCGGGTTCTGTAGCCCCAAGACGATAAAATGCCTCGCACCGTGAACCGAACTACAAAAAAGGTTTATTAGGTTTGCAGCCTCAGCATATTCTTTACTTGGCGCCTTAGTTCAAATATACGTGAGAAACTATCGATAACTCTTACATTTGTATATCGATTACTGCCGAACAGCTGTTGGGCTGACATTTTGCAACACTTGAAATACAACTCTGTGTTTACGTTTCTCGCTGACTGTTCATTTTTTTTTGGCAATAACAAAATTTTTTTTTTCCCTTGCCCAGTGGAATATTTTAGCGACACAAAACAAGAATAAAGCTCAATAATGCTATTAAATAGCTGCATAATTGTATAAAAATCAATAACTGTATTTACGTATTTGTTGAATATGTGGCACTGTGCGTTTACTCTGCACTGGACAATGGCGTCATAAATGCCTTTGTGTATTTTCATAGGGGCAGTAGCCAAATCATAAACATCAAAATAGAATTAGGTGAACTACGTGAAATGCCAGCTGCAAATTGTGTTTCTGTACGTGTGTGTGTGTGTGTACGTACGAATGTGCTTATTAATATATTGTTGCTGTGTGTTGTTGTTTTTTTTTTTTTCAGTTGACAGACGTAAAAATCTGCAACGCATAAAGCTGAAACACCTAGGCTAATAAGAAAACGCAGTTGAAAGCAATAATTTAATCTGAACAGACGCTTTATGGCCTTCCATTTGTAGTCAATGAGATGGACCCGCAAAAGATCACCGAATTGGCCAATTTGCTGCGCAAGAATGGTGATAAAATCCTGAGCTCCGAATTTACCTTGACCTTATCAGGTGAGCAGCAGCAGCAGCAGCGGCAGCAGGCGTGGATGGGCATGCGGGTGAGACATGACCGCACCCACCAGTTGCTTTGTTCTAAGCTCAGTCTGCTTATCAGCTTAACCCATTTTGTTAATCTCACACACATTCACTCAAACAATTGCAGGTCCGCTGCTGCGTGCTTTGAACGATTCCTTTACTTTGATCGCGGACAGCGATATTGTGGCTGGAGCGGGCCTTGGCCCAACCCAGAAGCACCAGCATGCATTTCAGGTGGTCAAACCCATCAATGCCAAGTCGAGCGTGTTTCCGGATCTGCAGCTGCTACATGATTTCGTGCAGAAGACAACGTTACTGAAGCTCAACTATTTCCCCAACGATCATTACTTTGAGGGCGCCATAGACATATGCAAGTTTCGTGCGCTGCGTCGCCTGGAGGTGCACAAGATCAACATATGCCAGGTGGTGGGAATTCAAGCGCTTCGCGCCCAGCTCCAGCATTTGATATGCATCAAGAGTATAAGCAATGTGGAGGATATCATAACGCATTGCGGCGGCGATAATTCGAATGGTTTTGTCTGGAACGAGCTGCAGTCCGCGGACTTTAGCTACAACAATTTGCGTGCAGTGGACACGGCCCTGGAGTTTGCCCAGCACTTGCAGCATTTAAATTTGCGGCACAACAAGCTGACCAGCGTTAGGGCCATCAAGTGGCTGCCGCATCTAAAGACGCTCGATCTGAGCTACAATTGTCTGACGCACCTGCCACAGTTTCATGTGGAGGCCTGTAAACGGCTGCAGGTGCTCAACATAAGCAATAATTATGTGGAGGAACTGCTCGATATGACCAAGCTGGATGCGCTTACTACCATGGATTTGTCTGACAATTGCCTGCTCGAGCATACGCAACTGTTGCCGCTGAGCGTTCTGATGACGCTCACCACGCTCAATTTGCAGGGCAATCCCCTCGCCTGCCATCCCAAGCATCGCCTGGCCACGGCACAGTATTTGCACAAGAATACCGCGACTGTGAAATTTGTGCTGGACTTTGAGCCGCTATCGAAGGCCGAAAAGGCATTGACTGGCAGCCAGCAGCTGCGCTTTGTGGGCACCATGAGTCATCGGCTAGTCAGCAGTTATGTATCCATAAATAGTTCACGTGCCTCCGTCAATACGCCAGCTTCTAGTGTGGGCTCGCAGCTTTCGCTCTCGGTCAGAGGCAAGGATTCATCGTCCGAGGCAGAGCAAGCGCCACCGGATCTGCAAATTAGCAAAAAACGAACTAAAAAACAACGCACTGTGGATATCGCTGAACATGGCGAGGAGACGGCAATAGAAGCAGTTACCACAATCGCAACCCCCGATGCAAATAGTCTGTTACAAGAGAGGCCACAAGAGACCACAGATGGCAGCCATTTGGAGACGAAAAAGCAAATTGAGACACTGCGTCTCAAGTATGGCAACGAGTGGCTGCAGTCGGGCAATGCGGAGCTAATGCTGGGCATTGACACGCCGCAGCCCAGCGAACAGGCGCGTCACGTGGCACGCCAGCAGTTGAACGAGTTCCTGGGCGAGTTTTCGTCGGGCGCGCAACAGGCCGATTCGGAGCCAGAGCTGCTAAATATCAGCTCCACGCCCACGAACAACAGCAATTGGAAGGTTGGATTTGAATCAAAATTGACGCCCAACAATACAGATGGCAGCCCCACGGATGCCGCCAACCTAACACAGCAAACAGTTTACGAGTCATGCGACAGCAGCATTCAGACGCAATATGAGAGCACGAACGATACAATGCAGGAGGAGCAAACGGAGAGGAACGAAGTGCAGCAGCAAGAGATTGACAAGCACAAGGAGGTGCTAAGTCGCTATGCAGCTGCGAGCGCTGAGCAGGATGAGGAACCAGGTGATATTCTCACGAATGTTGCAACAAGAACCGCGCCTAAAATCATGTTTTTTCTACTCTTTCAGTTTCCGAAGAAGAGCCCGATGAGAAGCTGTATATTGTCTACCATGCGCAAAAGACCAGCGAGCCATTGTTCCTTACGATATCCTCGAATTATATTCGCGAAAAGGATGCACTCAGCGAACGGTATGTGTTTGCCTTCTATATATTATTTATTTATTACATATATTTACTTTCAGCACCAAGACCAAATGGAGCATCAAGGTATTGGAGTCTTGTGAGCGAATCAAATCGAATACGCTGCGCATTAATTTTGATACAATGCAAAAAGATAAACAGGAGCGCATTTATTGTGTGGAGAATGCATTATGCCAGGTATATGAGAGATATCCATATCGAAACAATTAATAAAACTGTGTACACTTAGGAACTTGAGAAGAAACTACGCGACATTCTGTCCCAGCGTGATCTCACCGACATGAACATAACCATTTATAGCTGCATCAATTGTGGCATCAAGTTTACCAGAGAGCGCAAAATCAAGAACTACAAGGCAGCGGGTACAATGAGCCACAGTGGACACTAAACTAAAATCGATTCTGACTGCAATTTTAATTAATTTTTTTTTTGTTTGACAGAGCCACGTTGTCCGGACTGTCGCAGCTTGTTCGTCGCGGAGGTGAACGATGATGTAACCGGCTCGCTGGACAAGCCCAAAGTGTCCAGCATGGAGCCGAAGCTGTCGCCAGCATTAATTGTGGAGGAATCGCCAGTGAGCACGCCGCTGGTATTGCAGTCCAAGGAGGACAATCAAAGTATTGGCAAGTTTTTGTCTAGTCTTCTATATTATATCGAGAAAGTTATGGAAATTATTTATGAACAAAAGCAAAAACAACAAAAACAAATACATTTAATATATAGTTTTGTATAACATATTCCAATGTATTTCGGTTTTGTTAGCTACGTTTAGTTTATAATTCTTGTAGTTATAATTTTGGCTATTTGTTAAAATTCGTTTAATCGTATTTAATATGGTTTTTAATTTAATTTTTTATTTCTTTTTCTTTTTGCATGCTATTAATTACAAAACCCAAACACACACACACACGCACACGCCCATATATATATATATATATATCACACGTAAATCAAATGGCAAAATGCGATCTAACTTTTGTATATTTTTATATATTCTTTTTTATATACTTTTCGCTCATCCAACTACAACAACAACAACAACAACAATCTTCTACAATTGTTAAATACTATTTAATTATTTAGTGGCCAACAGCAGGCTCATCGCTAATAACACACCCAAGCGTAGGAGTTTGATGCAAACCACAAAAAGTTAATATTCCAATTGTATTGTATTTCGAATTTTCAATTTATTCTATTTATTTTCCTTTGTTGTTTAACAACAATTTGCATTTGGCTTCTTGTTGTAAATGTGAAGCAGCATTTGGGCAGCATGAAAACAAAATTAACAAAATCAATTTATACAGCTAACAACAATTAAATCTATTCAAAATTTTTGTAAACTGCTAACGCACCATTTAAGCTACGATCACTAAAGAGAGAGAGAGAGAGAGCAATGCAATGCTGCTTCCATTAGAGATTATTAATTGTATTGAGCACTATTTCAAGCCCAACTAATGCTTGTCCATTGTTCCACAGGCTCGGCTAATTCGTTAAATGAGAGCAGCTCCTGCTCGAAGATAACCAACTCGCAATGCTCCTTTGACTCCAATCAGTCGGTGGTGGGCAGCTCCAATACAGAGCGCGATTTAGAGTTTCGCGCCAATGAGAGCGATGTGGACATTATATCCAATCCGAGCCAATCCAGCATTGAGGTGCTGGATCCCAACCTAGTGCAGAGCGCCAGTCGCAAAACCTCCGAGGAGCGTCGCATATCCCAGATACCGAATCTGCAAACCATTGACGATCACCAAAGTCAAACCCAAAGCTTCATTGAACGCGAGTTTGGGCAATTGCTCGCCGAACAGGCCAGAGCACAGACAGTGTCAACGCAGGCAACAATAGTCAATGTGGACGCAACAGCGAAGGCCAAGGCCTTGGCTCACGTCCAGCTAACAGAGAGCAGTTCGTCGGGTTCGGTGACCGACAGCATATGCACCACCTACGAGCAGCAGGCCAAGCATCAGCCGTCGGAGAAGGCTCAACGGCAGGCAACGGACGATGCCATCATTCTGCACAATATGCTGCTGGCCGAATCTGGCGGGAGCACGAGTCAACAAAACAACAACAACAACAACAACTATGAAGTGACGGCCGCAAATGGTCATCATGAAACGAAACATTTAAAGACAGCCGAAGATGCGGGCCTATCTTCCATGTTTGGCGGTATGTAAAACAAATATTTAATGTATTTGAGGTATATTTATGTTAATGTTGCCTTAAAATAGGCTCTGTACGTCTTACTTGGAAATATGAGAAGCGCATAGAAAGGTGATGTTTTTAATCAGTAGCGACAATAAGAGAGAGCTGTCGTGAGGGTGAAAGTAAAATCTTTTTCCTTTAGATCTTAAACTAGAGAGCAGAGTCACATATAATTTATAGGATAAAAATAATTAACTATAAAAAATTGGCTAGAAGGGATATCTGCACTTAAGAAGAAAGGCAAAACTCCTATAAAAGGTATTTGCATGTAAGAATTTTGACAATTTTCAGGAAGTAAACTACGAATTTTTGATATACGATGATCCAGGTTAGAGTCCCAGGCTAATTCTGTTCAAAGAGTTAGGTTATTAGCTTGTACTAATAGCATAGCAATAAGTAAACAATTTTCAGAATTTGCTCATGAAATTAATCATAATCTTTGACATTTACAGCACTTTTTCAGTCGACCAACATGCTAATGTCCAGTTCGAAGAAGCTAATCGAAACGGAGGCCAGTGCCAGCGCAATTCAGCCATATAAATTTAATTATAGCGATTACAATGACATCGATCATCGATTGAAGCTCTATTTCTATCAGAGCAAGTTCAAAGAGGTGGGCGAGCACTTCAAGTGGCTGGCCAAGGGTCGGATATACAATGAGCAAACGCAAACGATGCGCGATGGCTTATTGGTAATGTCCACCTGCAAGTGTTATCTGATGGAAGCGTATGCGCCGCCACAGGATGATGTCGCCAAGTGGCTGCGTCAGGTGGTTAGCGTAACAGTGAATCGTCTGACACGCATACAGCTGTTGCCCTGGAAACTGGGCTTGTCGTTTAGCCTGCGCCACTGGGGTGGCTTTGCGCTAATTTTACAGGATATGCTGCGCACAAACAGTTTACTGGCGTACCTGGCAGGTAAGTGAAGTGGCTAAGCTATATTATATTTGCTCTACATTCGCTTCTGTTTCGCTAGACAACCCGCTCCCCGATGGGTGTGAGCTGATCCAGCATCCGACGTATGAGGTGCGTCAACAACTCAAATCGCTGATGGGTGAACCGATTAGGATGTGCGCCGTGCTCAGCGGCTGCCAGTGGATATGTGTTCCGGAGAAGCGCAGTTTTGAGCTCTGCACGCTGCTGACCACAGACACACAATTGCATATTGCCGGCAATGGCAAATTTAATTGGCTGACAGCAAACGAGGAGCAGCCCATTGAACTAACGCTGACACAGCAAATGAGCAATCTGGTGGAGGTGGAACGGATTACGGATTTCGAGTACAATGTTAATTTTCTGGATGAAACCGAAAACAAATGCGAATTGTGGCATTTGCAGTTTGAGACACTGGCGAATGCCGAGTGCTGTCTGAATGCCATTGGGAAATCTTGGGAGAAGCTATTTGGCGTGCCATTTAGCTACTCCGGTACGTAGTATTCGTCTATTAGTAAGGGACCAACTATATTCATATCATATCAAACCAGACAAATGTATATATAGCTTACTTTGAATATGTGTTAATTTGAAATTGAATTGTAAGCATTACCTTATCTATTGATCTGCATATATATATATATATATCATATTTAACTAAATATATTACAATAATGCCTAGCTTTATAAATTGAAAATATGTATCTATATTTAAATATCTTAGTGCTTACTTTATGAATCATGGACAATATTGAGCAACAAGCGAGACATGGTGTATATATGGAAGTCAAATGTAAACTATGTACAGCAAATAATTCAAATCACGTGCGATCTAAATATATCTTAATTGCCAAGAAGGTATGATAATAGCCAAACGTTAATAGATCATGTTTTGTAATAGCATTCATAGTTTATATTTATTCTTAAAATATTTATATTTTCGCCAGTATTTTCTTCATTTTGAACTTTAAATCAGGCTTAAATCTTTTGAGTACCGAAGTTTAAAACGCAGGCTTTTCCATTTCCTAAATATATTTGAAATTAAATTTCCCTAATCTATAGAAAGAGCAGCTATTCAATAATGGGATCGAGCGCAATATTATATGTATTGCCATTGACTTTATAAATAACGTTATTGTTATATATTAATAAAATTTTGAGTATACGACAGCTGAACGACATAATTCTCAGGTTTTTTTTTATGTTTCAGAAAGAAATATGTAACATATTTTAAAAAATTGTGGAACTTTCTTATGTGATCGTAACTCGCCAATTATAATTAAAGCATATAGTCTTTATGGGAAAAACTGTTACATCACATACATTATACGATTCGTGGACAAAATGTAAAATCCTCGGTGGAAGTGGAACAATATGGAGTTGCTTTCTGAAATATGGTCAATGTATTCTTGTCCAATATAGAAATGTACCTGATTAGTTACATTTATGAGGATAAAACGCTGGAAAGTAGCAAAAAAAAAAAAATTTGAAGACGCATTTGCGCAGCTAGTCTACGTTAGATGGCGCTGCTTGAGTCCGACAGGGCACAGAGGGCGCCACGTGTACCAATTTTTAACCTAAACTGATTAAAGCACTGAATCGAACGATTTAATAAAAATCAGTTATTGTCATTAATTATTTGTGCTTTGTACAGTTATTTATTGTACTTGGGCTTTACATTTAAATTATAACAATTTGCGCCACCTAGCTAAAGTATATACAATACCCCCAAACTCTTGCAATCGTTTTACTTGTCACCCAATTGTTCGGCTATCCAATCGAGATGTTCCTCCTTATAGCGCGGATCGGCCATAATCAAGGCCGTTGACTTGGATGTGTAGTAGTAGAAAACCGACACTATGAAATTGGTATCAAAAGATAATCGTGCGTGTTTAAAGAAAAGTTGTGTAAACTTGCAACTTACTCAGGCGCTGGAGCACCGTTAGGGCATAGAGGGCCAAGGGCCATTGCTGAGCGGATTCTGAGGCAGACAAACGATACTGATAGACAGTCCAGGAGTGCTGTGAGGCGGACAGCAGAAAATAGACCGTAATGCTGAACAAAAATAGCTTGCAATTGCGCAGGATAATGTGGGAGGCGCCCACCTGATAGACGCAGGTCGAATGTAGCGCCAGTGTGAACAGCAGATATTCAACAATAATGAACGCGTCCTGAATGCTTTTCGGTGATTAAGGAATATTGTTTAGATAACATATATTAAGTTTGACAACATTTGACACTCACACAAAAAAGAATATCGCCGTTTGCAGCTTATCCCGCGACAGCCAAGAGCCAAAAGCATTGAAAAACAAATCGGCAGCCAGCAGAGCCAATTGCAATGCAACTAGCCACGAATAACGGCGCAGTGTTAATTTCATATTTAATTTGATTACTATAATTAAATATTTTCTTTAAAACTGTTCACAGTTCGGTCGTGAACTTTGTTTTGTTTGGCTTGCCTATGTTGTGTCCTTCGTCCTAGTGACGTCAAATGCGCCCACGCGAGCATGCGTGTCGAATGCATGTTAATCGACTATCGATAAGCCTATCGATATGTCAATTGCGCCCTTGCGATTGTTATGAACCACATTTTGTAACTGTTCACAAGAGTAACAGTTGATAAATGGGAGAATGCCCTCTAAGGCTGATGCCTTCATATAACAAATGTCCAATATCAAAATACCAATCAAAAATCAATTTTCGTGTATATACTCTCAGGTTATGATCAAGCTTTTCCACAAACGACGACTAGCTGATGCGCAAGTGTTTTGCACAAATCTTTAGATTACTCTCTTTTTGGTCTCTACCTACCTTTCTCTCTCTCACTCTCTTCTATGTGGCAAGTGCAAATTGAAGCGCGCCATTTTGGTATACGTGAAAAGTTTTTGGCGCCAAAATGTAGCTACATACATATATACGTGTTCCTGTATGTGTTTTTTAAGGATATTTAAATAAACATGTGAACATACCACTATGACCGATAAACAGCTGGAAACTGATATATGGAAGATTAACACACGAGCACACTACACACACTTATTGTATTTTACATCACGTACACATTTTTAATTTGTTGAAAAAAAAGTTGAAAAAAAAGAAGAATGAAAAATAACACAACGACACACGCGCCCGATCATTGATGCAGACGCGCACAAACTAAATCATCTCATTAAGCTCGCGCTATGCTCACTCCTTAAACCAGCGCTCTTTGCTGGGTGCACAACTAAAGTAACGGGATCAAAAGCATCGCCGCGGCAAATAAGTTATGTAGCTCGCATTTCTATGCACAATACACGCTCTGAGCAGGTAGCTGCTGCCTGCAGTATAACATATAACATATGCACATACGTATAACAGAATCAAATGCATCCACAAATGTCCACTCTTTGTATTTAAGCTCTCTGCAAGCAGATAAACCGTTCTACTGCGCTAAATGCGTACACACATGCATACAGTTGTCTCTTTAAATATGTATGCATGTACATGTATTTCCAGACCTCTTAATGGTCAAGCTCTTTACTGCGAGGAAATTTTATTGGTTTTTTTTGGGTTCTTTAAATATTATTGTAAGAGATAACGCGCATATTCGAATGGATATGAGCGGGCCCGGCGCAGATCCTTTAGGGCGAGCGTGGAATGCCTGCGAAATCTCACATAGTATTGTTGATTCAATTCCGAGTAATAGTTGCTGGGCAACATATGTGTCCAGCTGAGCTCCTCCTGATTTGGCTCTGGCCGCCGCTCCAGAAACTGTGAAATGGCGGAAACTGTTGATGGCTCAGAGTCGACGACGTCGGCAGCTGGAAAAACCAATTTCGGGGTCAGCAGCAACAGCAGCAACAGTCTTGTCAATTTGGCCATTTGGAATTGGTGTTAGCCGGTCAGAGATTCACCCTACACCGTTCTCCTTGGTTATGCTAAACCCGACTGCAGTCCATTTGAGATCGTCAGCAGTTTGTGCTTTTTCGCTTTTCGTTCTTATTTAGTTGTTGGTCTGCATTTTCCAGGTTTCCAACACGCTCAGCGTTTTTTCGACTGGGCTATAAAGTGGAGAGCCTCGACGCTGATCCGCTACAGTCAACCATTTGGTTCCACTACGACAGCAAGTAACACGGACAACATCTCCAAATTATCGCAATGGCACTCAACATCGGACACGTCTTTCTGGTCACCATGCTGGCCGCAATTTGCGGCGCGGAGACGATTCAGCTGCAGCCAACGCAAGGCATCCTGATCCCGGCGCCGTTGGCTGAGAACATTCGTGTATCGCGCGCTGCTTATGGTGGCTATGGAGCGCCAGCTGCTGCACCCTCCTATGCCGCCCCAGCTGCTCCGTCTTATGCTGCACCAGCCTATTCTGCACCGGCACCCGCTGCTCAAGCCTACGCTGCGCCCGCTGCTCCTGCCTACGCTGCGCCCGCTGCTCCCGCCTACTCTGCACCCGCCGCTCCCGCTGCCCCAGCCTATGCCGCTCCAGCACCGGCTGCACCCGCCGCCTACTCAGCACCCGCCTCCGTTCCATCGCCGCCCTGCCCCAAGAACTACCTGTTCAGCTGCCAACCCTCACTGCAGCCCGTGCCCTGCTCTGCGCCAGCCCAATCCTACGGCTCCGCCGGTGCCTACTCCCAGTACGTGCCCCAATACACTGTGCCCTTTGTGCGTGAATTGCTATAAACGCACTGATTGAACGTCATTTGGCTTACCTGATCCAATAAACTGAAAATATTAAGAGAAAAAAAATGCATTATTTGTAGTTTTCATATTTCTTGGGTTATGGTTATGGATGATTAGCATAATGGGTCTGGGATCTACTTTCCGAACAAATTTGAGCTTTACAAATATATAAAATATTCAAAAGGAAACTGAAACTTGGCCAATCGAATATTTAATTAAAATTGATTAGTTTTAATTAAATAAAAAATTTGGAAAAAAAAATGATCAAAAAAGCAAAAATAATATGTTTGAGATATTTTTTGGAAATTTCAAAACAGACAAATATTTTAAATTTAAAAAAAATATGAAACAAGCTAAAAATCTGTTTTCATTCATTTCAAAATTTATACATATCTAAAAAAATATATATTAAAAATTTCTTTCTAAAACTAAGTTTTTTTTTTGATATTTAAAAAAAGAAACTTATCAAATTTTAAGCTTATTAAAAATTGTTGACCAAAATATATAAAAAAAAAAAACCTATCAAATATGTAAATGTAATTAATTAATTTGTTATTTCTTTTGGACAACATCGTGAAGTTCTGTCTGATGTTATCTATTCCCACCCCGAATTGTATACACAAACTGTTATTCTTAACATTCAGTTTTATTTATAGATATAAAAAAAACAGTCCTTTGGTCTCTCAATAGCCACAATTGCCATCTGGCGCCGCACAGGGCACTGGCTTCAGTACCGCGTCGCAGGAGAATACATAGCTCTTGGCACAGGGCGGCGCCCGAATGCTGGCCGCCTGGGCGCTGGGCGCATTGCACTTGGCTGGAACGGCTGGTGGCTCTGGCTGCTCGGTTGGCGCGTAGCTGCGTGCAAAGCCGCTGCTAAAGCCGCCGCCAAAGCCACCGCTGAAGCCGCTGCTAAAGCCACCAACTGTGCCGCCGCGTCCGAAGCCGCCACGACCAAAACCGGATCCGGCGCCAAATGGCGGGCCACCGAAAGGCGGCAGACCACCAAACGGTGGACCGCCAAAACCGCCCGGGCCCAGACCCCCGAAATTGTTCTCGACAATCACCTCCTGCACGATTTGCTGCTGGCGTGGCTGGCGCACCAGCCGTTCCGCCTGCTCCTCCAGCTGCTCCGGCGTGTACAGGCGCACGGGTATGAAGCGGAATAGCTGCCCGGACGAAGGACTGCGCACACAGCGTCCATCGCAATTGGCCAGACATGTCTGCAGCCGATAACAGAAGAACAGCAGCGCTATTAACGCCCTTGTTATGGACATATCGAATTGCTGCCGATGATAATGATGATTATAAGAAGTCTTGACACCTGGCTAGACCGTGCTGGCTGCGAAGCTGTAAACTGAGACTGAGCCGGCATTGGGCTCTGGCCAGTTGGTTTTTATAAATGCGGTCAGATTTTTGGCAAAATATGCAGCGTTATGCGGAAATGCTGCCAAGCGACAAAACCAACAAGGTGCTTCAAGGTAGCCCGGCCAATTGGGTTAGTTGGTCGTCATGGGCCAAGGTAAATTCTCAACTCTAATCCCTAGCACACATTCTAAGCATTGTCTGGCCGTGTCACGACTGAACCAAATACCAAATACCTACAGTCAGCACCTGTGTCTAGATACCTCCGACTCGCCCATTTACATATATATTCATACGTTTTCATTTATATTTTGGTTTGGCCGGCTGACCACCTGCAGATTTGGGTTTATTTTGCAATCGAATCCAAACAATAATTGAGGCTAAAATCAGCTTGGTTCAAAGACCCCATCCAATAATATGCAATTATGTGAAAATTCTCTGAAGAAAGTCAGAAATCGAAAAAGTGTCTACTACGGACATATAAACAATATGCTGAGCCGACTTTTCGCTTTTTGTAGGTGTTGCTGATGATTCGGCTAACCGGACTTTATTCAAAAGAGTTCAAAGTGCTTAAAAAAAAATGTTTGTTAATAAATATACATATACATTTTATAATTAAATGAATAATTAAGTCATATTCAGCATATTGAAAACTTCAATACTTCTTAGTCTTTTTCTCAATTTGTATACCCTTGCCGAGGGTATCATCATTTTGTCGGGAAACATGTAGCGCATAAAAGAATCAGACCAGACCAGATCAGACCACTATATCATATAGCTGCTACAGGAACAATCGGAACAATCATACTTGACATTAACAAGATCTTTAAAATTTCCCTAAGTCAGCAATTAAAAGTAATTAAACTGTGAACAATTCTTTTGATATATCTGCACGACTTTGTGCCTTTTATCTGCAAGGGTATTTAATCTTCGGCTTGCCAAAGTAGAGCTGCTTTCTTATTTTGCTTCTTTTTTTTTGCCAACTCTATAAGAACTTTTGAATTTTGCATAAGACCTAAAATGAAGCATGTTGACTTAAATATTTTATAAACTAAAAATATATTCATTTTTTTGATTTAAAAACAAGATTCAGGAAACTAAATTTTACTCATACTTTTGTCAAAAACGAAACTATGGCAAGTTTATAACGTTTCTTCATTAAAAACTGCTTCTTAAGAAAATAAATAGATTTTTCTGGCAAGGTTACGCTGTCCGGTCATCTGGGTCTTTGAAGAACGTAACAGCTCGAACCTGATACACATATTTATGTAATTCAATTCAATAAAAATAATTTCACGGAAAACCTGTGCGACTTCCAGATGGAAGTGTTCGCTTATGTTTCACATTATATTGAATTTAATGTGCTTATTTATTTATTTGGAAAAACCAGAACGGAACTCTATAGTATAAGTTTGTTGAGTTTCGTTTAGTTTTCATTTGTATTGTTATTGATACGCGGTCAGGAATCAAATTCTCATTTGAAATGTGCAATTCAAAAGAACAGCTGTCGAGCTTTAGTTGCCCACAAAGTTAAAGCTATTCCAGATCTCTGGAAAAGTTGATAATACCAGCTGAGCAAAACATATGTGGCCTTTTTTTTATGGGAATGTCCATTTAATTTAATGCATATATTTTTTTTGTACATTTTCTGTGAGCATAGCTAAGATTTTTGTTTCCCGGCAGCTTTGGAAGCCGTGTCAAGTTCAAGTCTCGAGGTTTATGGATCTTCTAGTATTGGTAGCCGTAGGCCTGAGGCAGGTAGGCGCCGCCGTAGAGCGACTGCTGGTGCTGGGGCACGCCATAGTTGGGGGCAACATAGCTGGCCACGGGCGAGGAGTAAGCGCCGGCGGATCCATAGCTGGGAGCTGGAGCGCTGCAAGGCACTGGCGCCAGGTTGGGCTGGCAGCTGAACAGATAGTTCTTGGGGCAAGGTGGAGCTGGCACGCTGGAGCCGCCATAGCCGCCCGAGCTGCCGCCATAGGCGGCCTTGCGCAGACGGGTCAGATCACCGTAGCCTTGGCCCTCAGCCTCGGATTCCTGGTTGGCAATGGAAACCGAGCTGCTGCCGGTGGGCGTGGCCAGTGCGGAGGCCACAATGGCGATGAGAGCGAAGCAAACGAAGAATTTCATCTTAAAGCTGTTGGTTCTTTCTTGATGGTTACCAAAGGTGACTGATGCCCAATGCAGCCGCACTCCCAGTTTATATAGCTAAACTTTGCCAAGTTAGCATTAATCAGCAGAGACAAGTGGCTTCAACTAGTCTGTCGTTTTTTGGCATTTGCTTAATCAGCTATCACCCCATAAAAAGCCCACTACATTGCGAAAATATAATATATGGCTTATATAGTATAAGAAATATACAAACAGTTTAAATGCCCGACTGTGCATAAACACCATCGGATTTGTGGGTGAAAATTGTGTCAGCCAATTATTTTTATTGATCTATATTTAATAATGTCTCGCACCAAACCAAGTCAAGCTCTAGTTTAAATGTACTACATTTTTCCATTCTCACAGTTCTACAAATCTTTCTTTGATTCCTTTAAAGAAAGAACATTTGCCTACATAATATATATGCATATAAATACATAAACTTGTTCACACTTTGCAGAAAATTATTGAAAATGGATATCAAAAGTTGTGTTGGGTAATTTTTCCTTTTCAAAGCTTGAGGCTCCATGAAAAAATGTTTCTGTAACTTTACAAATTCACAGGCAACTGTGGAAAATTGGCGGAAAATGATTGTATAAGACGTTTTTGTCCACCATCTTTGAATTCTTTTTATACCCTGAACCCATATGTATGTAACAGGCAGAAGGAAGCATCTCCGATCCCAAAAAACAGGATATCGATATCGATTTTTATCGATTGCTTGGAAACGGAATAAGTTATCGATTATCGGAAACAAACTCGATCTGCGCGGGCACTAGGAGCACCTACATTTAAATTTCCAGACTCTCGCTCTTATAGGTTCTGAGATCCTTGCTTTCATGCATAAGGACAGGCAGACGGACGGCCGGAGGGACGGAGAGACAGACGGACATGGCTAGATCGACTCGGCTATTGATGCTGATCAAGAATATATATACTTTATGGGGTCGGAGATGCTTCCTTCTGCCTATTTCATACATTTGGATTTCGCACAAATACAATATATCCTTATACCCATTTTTAATGGGTTCAGGGCATAAAAATGTCATAGAAATACGATAAAATATAAATGATAAGAAAATGGGTAGAAAATTAAAGGAATTTTGTAAATAAATCCCAAGTTAAAAATTGTCTTTTCGTTTTTTTGAGTAAAAGAAGAAGTGGAGGTAGCATTCAGCATAAATTCTTAGTTTAACTTCTTTCACACATTTCGCACAACATTTTTATAACTCAATTTAGATTATAAATTATCACAGCATACGCATAAGCAATCCCAACTTCATCCCAAATCATGTGCGATTGCTTTAAAAATTCCAGCAAAAAACCACAATTGATTGAACAAAATAAAAAGAAATGGTGCTAAATAAATGCAAATTTAAGATTTTTTGTCAATTTAATTGAACTAGAATTTTTTTTGTACATTTTCTGTAAGCATAGCTAAGATTTTTGTGTCTCGGCAGCTTTGGAAGCCGTGTCAAGTTCAAGTCTCGAGGTTTATGGATCTTCTAGTATTGGTAGCCGTAGGCCTGAGGGAGGTAGGCGCCGCCGTAGAGCGACTGCTGGTGCTGGGGCACGCCATAGTTGGGGGCAACATAGCTGGCCACGGGCGAGGAGTAAGCGCCGGCGGATCCATAGCTGGGAGCTGGAGCGCTGCAGGGCACTGGCGCCAGGTTGGGCTGGCAGCTGAACAGATAGTTCTTGGGGCAAGGTGGAGCTGGCACGCTGGAGCCGCCATAGCCGCCCGAGCTGCCGCCATAGGCGGCCTTGCGCAGACGGGTCAGATCCCCGTAGCCTTGGCCCTCAGCCTCGGATTCCTGGTTGGCAACAGAGCCGCCGGCGTTGCTGCTGGCAGCAGAGCTGCCGCTGCTGGGTGCGGCCAGGGCGGAGGCGGCGATGGCGATGAGGGCGATGCACACAAAGAATTTCATCTTGAATCTGTTGGTTCTGCTGTGGTTACCAAAGGTGACTGATGACATGCCAAGTTCCACAACTAGTTTATATAGCTAGACTTCTGCATAGCTGGCACAAGTGGCTCCAACTATTCTGCGGCTTTGAAAATTTGCCCATTTCATAAAATTGTGCTGAGTCGAGGGAATGTTCATTTTTGGGGTCAGTTTGATGTGTATTATTTTTTTTGTTTTTCATTTTTGATGAGAAGAAGAACTATGCCGTGAGACGTTTAGGTTGGCAAAATTTGTAAAAATGGTTGGAAAGTGTGGCAACAGAGTTGGGTGGGTGGCTCATTTCTCGACTCGTTGGCATGTTGCACAATGTTAATCGTAGCCTCATTTCTTAAGCCAGCTCTACTTTAAGCTAAAATAGCTCACTGTTATGCTTGATATGTGCATATTTCTATATTTCAACATGTTTCAAATTTTTGTTGAGTTACGAAATTATTAAGACTTGAGATAAAAACTTGGTTAATGTGCCTAAAGTCAAATTGCATATATTTTCAATCATAATTGTTCCATAAATTTAAACTTTGCTTTGTAACTATTTGGCAAAAAAAAATGTATCACTAAAATAAACCTTCAAATGTTCTAATATGTGAATATATTTAACAGACTCATATAACTGAGACGTCCATGCATGAAGATGCCCAAAAAAGTTTGCAAATCTTGGTTTTTCCTAGACATTTAAACAAACATCCTTATAATTTTGTCATGAAATGTGTAACACATAGAAGGGAACATCTCCAGTCCCATTTATTAGAATATATTCCGTATATAGTCCGTCTGCCTGCCGTCTATTAGTCTTTGCGTAGGTCCAACTTTCTGTTGAAGGCATTACATATGTCGGAACCTTCCGGATCGGAGTACCAAGTCATATAGCTGCCATTGGAACAATCGGTCGAAGAGTAAGCTCTTGAGTGGAAACCTTTTTTGGTTATCAAGATATGTTGGTCAAAACCCGACAATATAAGTCAAACTATGCTGATTTCATATGTGCCAAATCTTAGCAATATCGCGCAACTAGTTTGTACACAAGAAGAATCTGTGAAAAGGGTATATTTTTATCACTCAGCAATTAAGAGCTTTACTTTTCAGATATATCTGCATACGAGGATACATATTTATTTAAGACTTTTTCACTATTTGTGATACCTCCAGGATGGGATCCGAAATATCATCTTATAACTTAATATTCTTCAAAATACTTATGCTCATGTTTGAAAATTGCCTTTTGGTCGTGCGACTAGGCTTCGAACTAATTCTGTATACATTTGCTATAATGTCTCACAATCATTACATCTCGTTTGAATAAATTTCTTAAAATTAACTTACGTATATAGAACTCTGAAGCATTGCCTTCAGCTGATTACTCATGTGCACATAAATAGTGCGAATGACAAGCTTTGTTTTTATAAATATGTATTCTATATACGCGTTTTGTTAAAGAAAGCCACAAACTGAAGTAATCAATATTATAAGAAAAATATTCAACTCTCACAAATATTGTAAAAAACATAACGAAACGAATCTTGAATTTTTCTACCATTTCTTATGTAATCAACTTCAATTTGATGTCTGCATATTTGCATATCTTCTTGATTTATGAATGCCTTCAGAATTTTTCACTTTCTTTGCGCACCTCCTACGCATTGAAATTCACATCATATACAGACAAACACACACATATATATATATATATAGTATGTGATGATTCAAAATGACTGAAAACTGAAATGCAAGTGCCAACGACCCACATTTTTGGATGAGTTTTGAAAATTTATTACGTACAGCCAAAGCGGCTGCATAAATACCAAAATTATATACTTATTTTCGAAACTGTGAAAACAAATGTGAATTTCCACAACCTATCATGAAAATACATATGTACATGCACTGCGGCTAGAAATGCCCCCCGCACCAGTCGCAGTTGCACTGCGATTAAACACACACCACAAACCGATATACACTCACTTCACAAATACTACTACACAAACATATATATTTATATTGAAATATATATACATATATATATATATAAATATATATGAATACGTATGTGGCGGCACCCGGACTTAGCATCGGCTCCCTTCTAGTCTAACGCCTTGAAAACACCGAAAAACATCTCTTTCAAGCCGAAAATCGAATACTCTATAGAGCATATTAAATATTATTATTATTCTTACCACTATTACTATTTTGAAAATATTATTATCTTTGGTAGTATTATTAGCATTAAGATTTTATTATTATTATTAGTATTTCTATTATTTAAATATTGTTATGATGATGATTATTATTATTATTATTGTTATTATTATTATTATTATTATTATTATTATTATTATTATTATTATTATTATTATTATTATTTATATTACTATTATTTTCATTATTATTTTTATTATTATTATTATTATTATTATAATTATCATTTTATTATTAATATTATCATTATCACTATTATTTTCATTATTATTTTTATTATTATTATTATTAATATTATTTTTATTAGCCTGGAATTTGAACGCGCAACTTCTACCTTAATTCTTCGCTATCTCCTAACGACTTACTCACATAGACAGCTCATCTTTTGAGTACTGCATCAACTCAATAAGTATTATTGATCTGCTGGTTCAGATACTACTTGCTTAGATAGAGTACAACTAATTATTGGCAAACATTGTGTTAAAGCACAAATATCCTGCATCAGGGCATACAGATCGGCTCATTTGGCATCAGCGTTGGCGACGACATTGGCGCTATTTTTGAGACCCCGCATGCGGTTGGATTGCAAGTGCCCAGCAGCAGCAGCGTCGGCATCATCGATCAGCCCCTTACTTTTTGGAGGGAGCAGCACACATGTTGTGCCACAGTCGTTGTTTATATGCTGTTCAATTTTTAGGATCGTTCTTATGCTACACTCACTCAATTACGCTCAAGAGTCGGCGGCTTCTCAGAAAATCTGTGTGGGGTAGTTTTTATATTTTTTGTACTTCTCAAAAGGCGATCATGTGCGATCTTCTGTGATCTTGAGTATCGCTGGGAAGCGTCTGACGCTTGTTTGGGCTGACTTTCAATTGTTGCTCTTTGAACTGTTCTTGTCTTGAGTGAATGTGTGGATGGATCACTTAATAACTTAATATGAAACTAAGACAGCGCGATGTCTATGTGTATCGTACGATCCTGTCTCTGAGCCGGCTAATTGCAATCTAATTAATATCAATTACTATTTGATAATAATCTTTTAGATCACGAGAACAATTTTTTATAAATAATCTCTGTGTATATTTTTTTCTATAAATGATCAAATTCCAATTAATTACTAAAATAGGTATAAGATATATATATATCTATTAAATAATATAATAATTAATATTAAGATTATGTCAAATATATATATTTAATATGCATTTATGTCTGTTCCCATGTAAATTTTGTTCAGTCCTTAATTATCAAGATTATATTAAATATTTCTTGATATTATTTTTTCCACATATAAATCACTAACCACAAAAATCGTTTGGCATTGGTTTTTATTTATAAATATTTCTTATATTTATATTGGGACCCTGTATACAAACATATATGTATGAATAAGCAAATATAAAATGCTTTCTTCATAATAAAAAAATTCTTGTTTTCGTTCAAACTAACAAAGTTTAAAAAGCTACTGAAAAAAAGACAAGCTAATACTGTAAATAATTGTTAAGAATAATATAAATATATTATCACTTGAATATTATTATAAAAAATAGCAAATTTAAATAGATAATCTTAACAAATTGAATACCAAGATTTTAAATTCAGCTGTCGTAAAAAGTCAGAATATTGGGAACATATCAATCAAGTTTAATTCCGCTATGATCGGTTGTTTATTTAAGCTTTGGGAGCAATTATTAGTATTATTATTATTAGACTCTTTTTAAAGATTTCAATTAATTTTACCTATACACTTAAACTCATAAGTGCATATTTAATGGAATGGATTCTTTCATTTTGACAACTTTCGATTATGGCCCAATGATTGATTGATTGTCAATTAGCAATAATGGTTATTGTAAATATTGAAGAGCTTATTGTTTAGTATGACTAATGTAACTTTTCAGGCAGTAAATTAACTGATATGAATAATTTGTAGTGTAGACAATCTTGATAGCTGTCGCTATTTAGATTGATGTCTCCGCGAACGTCAATCACAATTGACAATGAGAACTAACAATAAGATAAGTCAATATCTACTATCTTTGATAAAAGGAAACAAACAAGTAAGCGTGCTCTAGTCGGAAGTGCATAACTAGAAAAACCCGTGAAAACTCTTCCCTGGACCCACACTAAGTCTGGGCAATTCATGCTTGATTAACTTCAGTGTTAATTGTAGGATCCTTATGAAATTCTAAGGGCTTAAATATGGCACAAAAAAGTACGTAAATGGCATTACCTCTTAAAAAAAGTTGCATCCTAGAGTCTCTGGATTATATACTCTCCCAGAATTGCTGGAAAAACGTCTTATAGGAATTGATTTTAATTGATATCGCGGAGGCAGGACGAACTTTCGATCATTTGAAATACTCTTGATCTCTTACGTTAAAAAATGTTAATTCTTTAGCTCGTATAGTCTCTGAGATCGTGGCATATACGTACTCAGACAGGCCAGTTCGGCCTGATAGAGAGACAAGGGTAAATCGACTTGTCTATCAATGCTGACCAAGAATATGTATATATGTGCATTTTATGGGGTCGAAGAAGGAGGCGTTCTACTGCCTGTTTATAACTCTTTTACTCTTTCTATAAGAATCAATTGAAATGATCTTAAGATATCGCTTGATTAGTGCTGACATCGCACGTTGCAATCAAAGTGAAGAGAAAAACCACAGCTTCGCCAACAGCAAATCTTACTTGATCTTTGACAGAGACACTTATCGTTTCAGATAGCTCCGTCTGAAGCGTGTTCATGTGTTTGTTACGCAACGATTCAACTGGAAGATCAGCAGATCTTCACTCCAGAGCAACCACTAATTTGCTAACCATATTTTCCGCTCACTCAACAGGCGATTAGATTATGTAAACTACGTCACGCTCTGCACAGACGCATCTGAGACATGGGCCATCAACAGACGATCAACGCCCCGACCACGAGCCAGCCAGACCCAGTCTTCGAGTACGAGGCGGAGTCTACGAAGAAGTGCGTGCCACATGCAAAGTGAGACAATGTTGAACAAAGAGCTGATGATGATGACCAGCTGAGTGCAGGCCTCCCTCCGGCTCCGGCTCCGGCTCTGGCTCCGGTTGCCAACTGCAGGCAACTTTCACTTGGTCACGGTCATGGTCAACGGCCCCCGGCGGGTTTGCGGGGTAAGTGTTATCGCATTTCATAGCCCCGATAGGCCCGCATAGTGTATGAAGACTTTGTTTATCTTGTGCAATTTGTTATGGAATTTGAATTTGAAAACGAAATGAAAACGGAGACCAGCCAACGAACGACCAACTGACTGACTGAGCCGATTATATGTATCTCGAATTCTTGCCGACGTCATCGTGTGCACATATATGTGAATATTTATATATATATATACATATATAGATGTGAATATGTAGAAATGGAAAGATATAATAACAGGAAGAGGCAGAACACCAAGCGGCATTGCACACATATGCGATAAAGGCGAACCGATGATGTTGATGGGGATCCGGGACCTTGACAGCTCTGACAAAAAGTATTTACTCTTGTCGATAAGCAGCTACTGTTTAAAGAACGGAAATCATTGCACACAACTGTACTAATGGGCGATACACTGAGCAGAATCAATATGCCCAACTGAGTAGGGTAAGAATTACAAATTTATATAGACAAAGAAGGCAAGGATAAACGGCTTGCCTTACGATTATTAAGTTGGTTTTGCCAGATAACAGCAAAAATGTTCATAGAGTTTTAGCAAGAAGAAGATTAAATACTCTGATCAAAGATAAATGAGAAGGTTTGTGAAGCTCGTAACTGCTGGTTTTGACAAAATTTCTACTAAATCTAAACCCAAATAATCTTGAACCGATTTCTTTTATAGAACCATATTATATAGTGGTCCCCAGGTTGCTAAGCAGTTAAGATATCTTAAGAGCCGACCGATTATTCTTATGATATAAAGTTTTGCACATATGTAGGGAAATTGGAAATCTGATTATTGCCGAATTGGATCAAGATTTCTTAAATAAGAAACTGTTTCAGACAACCTAATTTATGACCAATTATTCCTATGACAACCATATGCTATAGCCATCCATATAAACTTGCTACATCAAATATATAGCTTTAAGATTGAGAGGAAATAAACAGACGTGCAAGACGCTATTGACTCGGCTGTTAATACTAGTCAATAATATATATATCTAAATGGATTGAATACGGCTTCTTTGAACGATTAAACATTGTGTTTTAAAAAAATCAAACCAAACATCAATTTCTATTTGTGTTATGCTCCTGATATATGAGCAAAATCTAATTATCATACCCCAATTAACTTCTTACATATTACGTTTCTTTCATCAGGAATACCTTTAGATATTCCATTGGATTAAGTAGTTAACCCTTGGCAATTAAAAAGCTGACAGCCCAAATTAGATACATTTTATTTACAGTTTAGTCTTAAAGATCATTGGATTTCCATCTACTATAATCTATTCTGTTCGGCCAGGGCCAAGCGATAATTATACTCCTGGAAGAGTTCGGGGGCCACGCGATAGGGTTGATCGATTAACGACAATCGAATGGGTGTCCGGCAGGAGGATGAGGCATAGGTGGGCTGCGGTGCCGGTGGTGCTGCATAGGCTGGTGCCGGGGGTGGTGGTGCTGCATAGGCTGGTGCTGGGGCTGGTGGTGCTGCATAGGCTGGTGCCGGGGCTGGTGCTGGAGCCGTGGGATAGCTGTAGAAGGGCACGCCCAGAAGGGGCAAATAGCCCGCACAAGCGGGCGCATTACAAGGTGCAGCTGGAGCTGGTGCTGGGGGCGCGGCATATGTAGGCAATTCAATTGGTGCTGGTGCTGGTTCCGGCGCTGGTGGCTCATAAGTCGGCGGTGCTGGCATTGGTGCCGGTGCTGGTGCCACAGTCTGGCTATCATAGCTTTGCTCCGGCTGCTTCAGCTTGGTCTCCTGCTCAGCCCTGACGGCGGGCGCGGCTGACAGATAAATGATGGGCTGGTAGACAATTTGCGGTGGCTGTGCATAGCTCTTGGCCGGCTGCGCATATTCCTCCACTTTGCTGTAGCTCTCGGGCGCGGGTGCCGGAACAGTATCATAGGTGGGTTCGGGCGTGCCTGGTGTTTCATAGCTGGCGGCAGGCGGTGCAGGCGCTGGCGCCTCATAGTCTACGGATGGCGGTGCTGGCGGATCTACATAGCCGGCATCTCCATCGCCGGGACCGTCATAGCTGGGATTAGGTGTCTCATAGCCGCTGCTAGGCGGCGCCGGCGCCGTATTATAGTCGACCGGAGGCGCTGGCACGGCTGGTTGTGGCTCCGGTGGTGCGTAGCCTTCACCACCGTAGCCTGGACCTGGACTTGGTGGTGCCGCATAGTTGTTCACCGGTTGCGGCAGCGGCTGAACACCACCACCGCACTGGCCAGCACAGGGACCTGCAAAGTTATTGCCCCACAGATCGGGCAGCTTCTTGAACAGCTTCATTTGTTTGAACGGATCCAAAGACTGCAATTGCAATCCATTGCAGTTATTGTTGTTGATGGCTGGAATGGCTGGCACCAGGTTATTGCTGTACAGCCAATTGTTGTAGTTGTTGTTGTTGTTAAGCAAATTGTTGTTGTTATTGTTGCAGCAATTGCTGGGCCCAAACAAATCCTCCCACCACTTCATAAGCGAACGATTCGTGCGCTTGAGCTCATCATTGGGACCCACCGTCGAACCGGCATCGGCCATAAGATAATACAATGGCTGTCCAGGTGCTGCAATGCTATTGGACATGCCCACCGTGCCATCAGGCTGCCGCGCCTGCGTGCATCCAGCCTGCCATGCGATGCAGACGCAGAGTAACGCCGCCACCAAGCAGCTCCAGGAATTGTGCATTTTGCGTTGACGTTTGTAACTTTAACCTCGCGTCGCGAATACTCAATTGCAACTATTCGACGAGCTCCAATTGCATCGAGCAATCACTGTCCAAAGTTGCCTAAAAAACTGCAAGCCTTGCACTTAAATACCCTGCCAGTTGAATGCACTCTCAATTGGCCATAATGTTTGACACGCACGCAAGTAGGCCAACTAAGCTCTGAGTATGCTCAGGGTCAATTAAAGTACTCCAGGAGAACTTTAAGCAGCCAGCACATATTTTAGCTAACACTATAAGAGTATATTCCTACTAAGCCCATTTATCACAGTGCAACTCAAGGTAAGTTCTTCGGAGGATGAAAAGCAAGGCAGACTTCCACTAAATCGCCAAAAATCAATTTTTGTAACTAAGCCCATCTGTTTTAAAGGCTCAACTAGATTTAAAATACATTTTATACTTAAGAAATAAATATAATCATGATTGTGGAGCCAATAAATCAGAAGCTACTTTAAGAGTTTTAATAAAATAAATTTCATTTCTTTTTTAACAAAAAACCACATAAAAGAATATTTTTTTTTATAGAAATATGATAATTATTATTATCATTATAAAGCCCATTAATATTAATTATAAATACAAAAAAAAAATCGTCAAGGCATATAATTATTCAATTCAATCTTATGCAGATCAAAGAGCATAACAGCTTCTACCTGGGACAGCAATTCTTTAATTATTTCATGAAGTAGCTTTGGCTTTGTCTTGGATTTCGCAAGCGAGTGTTCTAACCCGGTTAATAGAAATCCAATCGCAACAGCTGCGCCCATTCTGGCCAGCGCTTACTCAATCAGAGTGCTTGGACAATTGGCCGAGTACATTGACTCTACGCCTAAATTGCTTTATGTTATTTATCCTCAGTTTTGTTTTCATTTATTTAAATTGTGTTACGTGTCCAACATGACCAATCAGCAGACTGCAGCGACGAGCTGAGCCAAACCGAGCTGTACGTATCGAGTAAATAGGTTCCTGTTTGATCCGTGAAGCGTAGCTGCCATAAAGACGTGTTGCGCCAGTGGGAAACAAAAAAAATAAACGGAAGCACATCAAAGAAAATGTGCACAAAAAAAATATAAATATATGTATATAAAGAAACTGCATAATAAATATGTACACAAGTATTTATATAAAACACTTCCTTAAGTGGCCATTGGCTTATTCATCGCTAATAAACTGGGCGTCAAATATGCCATGGAGTTGGCAGAGTCCGATTGAGCACAAGCAATTGCCCAACTAGAAAACACCCTTTAGCTGATTGCAGTATGTAAGAGATGGCTACTTAAAGAAGAACCTTGACTTTTTATTATTTTGCATTAGCAATGAGACGGTTTTAACTCAAAATTTGATGCCTCTAGCTCTAATGATATCTGAGAGGGAGACAGTCTAACATTAGAGGAATCTGCAGCTCGGCATAGAGAGAGTCTAAAATGTCTAGAAACCTTGAATTCGAAGTAAGAGCTATCCAAGCAGACAATAGGAAAAATCGCATCTAATTTTCATGACTATCAAATATGCATAATGAATGAATCAAACAAGCTAATGAGTTCGGAATCGTCTTTCGCTGTCTGTTGCATGCCCATGCACCGACATTAATGGGTAAAGGGTAAGAAAAAAACTATCTGAGTCGTGCAGACTGAATAAATTGAATGCCCTGCTAATTGAAGAAATCTATGTATTAAACATTTTAAGCCAACAGCATGCAGTAAATTTTATAATTATTTTCTCATCTGCCATGAATTCATAGTTAAGACTGGCTTTAAATCTATAGAGCCAAACAAAATTCTTGAAAATAGATATTCTTGAGGCATTTTAGGCAAAGCATTTATATCTTATATCAAGTCAAACTGAAACTAAGTTAAGTCGAATCGGATGCAAAAATTTAAATACCCTTTGATATATCTAATGTTCCATCCAACAACCATATTGATGAGTCCGATGACTCGAATAGTTCTTAATCTAACTAAATCCAGTCACATCCATTGTTTGTTCAAAGAAAATCAAAAGGCAGATTTCAATAAGAACAGCAAACACATTCAAAGCAAATATTTAAAGAAAGTATCTGAAATTGATCAATAAATGAAATAAGAAGCGGACCGAGCGGTTATTTTGACCACTCAAGGTCCAAAACTGCACGGGTTTCTTTTTGTAGTAAACAACTAATTAGTTTTATTGATAGTTAGTTAGTTCATTCATAGAGCAAAAACTTATCTAGTTAGGATCTACAAGCGCTGCAGATATTTGCGCTTTTGGGAATTACTGTTGCTGTTGCGTGAATTGTGGCGTTTGCGCTTGTTTTCGTTTTTCAGTTTATCCTCGCCCTTTTTGAGTAGCTGCTCGACCGTCAGATCCTTGGACTCCAGAGATTTGGAGACTTCGGCATCTAGAGTAGAAGCCACGTCTTCAGTTGTGCCAGCCGTGTGCGGCGCATCAGTGGCTTCTTGTGATCCATCCTCTTCATCATCTTGTTCATCGTCGTCATCTTCCTTTTGGACGTCGTCCGAATCACGGGCGATGCCAACGACTGCCGCGGCTGGTAACGAGCTAACTTTGGAAGCTGGTGCTAATGTGCTGCTGGAGAAGTTCATGGTGAAGGTCTTGGGCGGCGGCTGTTGAAACTGTGGAGCTGCCTGCAATGTGGCAGTTGTGCTCTCCTCGGGTGCGCCGAACAGACGCAGCCTGGGCTGTTGGGTCGTTGGTGCGGCAGCGCCCAGTATTCTATTAAAAGGATTAAATGGATTCAAATTGCCGAACGGTCCAAAGGGATTTAGCACCGGCGCCAAACCAAACGGAGCACCCACTTGTGGAGCCATGCCAAAGTTTGAGCCAAGCTGAGGAGCTGACATGCCATAAGCCGAGCCAGCCTGCGGTCCCATTCCAAAGGCCGAACCCACCTGAGGCGATGCCATGCCAAAGTGATTGCCAAAGGGTGTACCCATTTGTGCAGCCAGGTTAAATGGTCCTCCAAATGAACTGCCCACCATAGACTCACGTGCCAACGCTGGCGACGACGATGCCCCTGACCCAGGCACAGCCAAATAATGTGTGGGCTGTTGCTGTCCATAGCAGGGCATTGCTATGATTACGGGCTGAAAGCTGGGACAATGGGCGGGTGTATTGTAGTTCGATGTGGACTCCAAGGGCGCAGAGCAGGGACGAGTACAAGAGTTGCAGGCATTGCCATCCACAGCTGAGCCGGGCGCTGGCGCGTAGCCCTGAGCCGAACTGGACTTCGGACTGGCATCGTAAGCGGGCTGACTTGGCGGCGCAGGAGGTGGTGCTGCTGTTGCTGTCTGTCCATACATGGGCATATAGCCCGATGCTGGTCGTGATGGTGGCGCCACTTGAGCCACTAGCGGCTCCATGGGAGCTGCCTGCTGCATGGGCGCCGCCTGAGCCACTTGTGGCTCATTGGGCTCCAGGCTGGCATAGAAGGTGCGCATCACCGGATCATCGTAATATGGTGGCAACTGGGCTGCTACTGTCGGCTGCTGCAGCTGTGTCTGCGCCAGTGGCATCCACATCATGGGCGGAGCAGCGCCCACCATGGGCTCGGGTAGTCTGTACTGCAAATTGAACTCCTGTTGCCGAAAGCCCACATCGGGCACATTCAGCACATCCTGATCCATGGCGATACGATGACGTTGACTGCTCACTAACGCATCATAGGGATTGCCATTGCTCGCTTGGCTGCTCGCAGGCTGCGATTTTGGTTGAGGCGCTGCTTGTGCAGCTGTCGGCGATTTCGTAGGCGCTGCAGCAGCATATGAATTGGGCGTGGTCGCTGGGCCTGAGCCTGCTGCAGTTCCGCGTGCAGCTGCTGCTGCGCCGCCTGCAGCTGAGTAAGAAACTGCTGGCACGCCATATGATTGCGGAGCAGGCCCAGCTGCAAAGGCAGCAGGAGCGGTTCCAAACTGTGCGGCGGCATGGGATTCACCAGCTGGCGACTGATTCTGATATGACGACGTTGGCGTTGCCTTGGGCGTTGCTTCTTCATAGCTGGACATGATCGGAAAAAACCCAGCGCCAAAGCTGGGAAACGATGGAAACGGCGCCTGAGCATATTGGCCATTCATGGGCATCGGCTGTGCCTCTGGCTGCGGATAATTTTGGATGGGTTGCGGCTGCTCTTCGGCTGCCGGCTGAGCTTGACCACCGCCACGTGAGAAATCGGTGCCCTTGCACATAAAATACGGCTCTTCCTGGGGTCCGCTCGGCTTGATCTCCACACAAATTGTCGTCAACGTGCGCTTGCTGCGATGCAGCGCCTCCAGCTGCTGCTCATGCTGCTCCTCCTGGGCCAGGCCGAGTGCCAGCGGGCACAGCAGCAGCAGCAGCCTCAAATGCTGTGAATAATTGACCATTGCTTCCGTTTACTAACTTCCGTTGCAGCCGGCTGCGGTGCTTTTATATGCTGGAAATGTGGCAATCGTCAGAGAGCGAGTATTACAAGACTAGATCCCCTCTGGATGGGAACATGAAACTCCCACGACTCACCCACAGAATTCTGTGTAATCTTGCGCAATCCGTGCAGCACTTCTTGGTTCACTTGCTCCCTTTATGGCTTAGCCTTTGGCGCTGCTCTGGTAATCGGAGTGTCTTTCACTTGAAATTCGTAGCACTGAATAAAAACCTTTATAACCATCTATAATGCCCCAACCTGTGCCAAAGGGGTTCAATATGAATTGACTACACTTTATAAGCTGGGGCATAACCATTTCGAGAGTCAACTCGAAATTTATATAAAAAAAAAAAATTACTTTTTTTTTATGATCATGATTATGTATGATAGATAATTCCCTGATGTTTCCGCGTGTTCATAATTAAATGATTATAAAATATTAAAATCGTACTCTTCAGCACAATAATAAAGAAAACCCAAACGTAATCATAATAAAACACATTTCTATATAAAAAAAAGAAAATGTGGATAAAAAAAGTTCTTAGAATTTAAAAATCTTTTCAAATACAACAAACACAGTATTTTTATAATATTTTTTTATTAATTTACTCAATATGATTCGACTTCTTTTTGAAGAACATTCAAATGTTGGCATGATCTATAAATGACATGAACGTATTTTTGCTCTTTCATTAAACTCTGAACATATAATTTTTATTTTCAGCTGATCGGAGCAACTTTTTAGCGGACTTCAATTTCGCGTGCTGCAGTTCAACAAACTCTCAAATTACCGTCCAGTCAACACAACCTTTAAGTGTAAATGTGTGTTTGTGTTTGGCTGTAGATGTATTTGTGTGTGTGTAATACTGTGGAGCATTAGTTAAAGTTGTTTGATAAATTGGTCAGTTGGTCAAAGCGTATTGGATTTCGTGGCAGCGTATAACAGTTCGGCAGAAGCTGACCTGACACAGCAGCCGACGTAAGTAAAAACCCTGCCAGCAATTACTGTGCCGTATAATTCGTGCGTGTGTTGGGAATTTTAAATTACCCAGTTCCCTTTTTGCTAAGCCTGTCGCTGCCCCCCCCCCCCCCCTGCGCAAACAACAAACGTCGCTTTCATTTAACAAAAGTGCTAAACACACTTCAGCTGGCAGGGAAGGGGAAGAGAGCAAGAAAGAGAGAGCGAGAGAGCGGATGGCAGCAGGAAGAGGCAGTTTCGCATAATGTATATGTGTAAGATGTATGGGCGCGTGCTCGACTAGCTTATTGTTGTTGTTGTTTTTTTTCTGACTGACTGACAGCGCCACTTACTCACTCATTTACTCATTTGGCGAGTGAGTCGGTGGCGGCATAGACAAAGTGGCTGGCTATATGGCCAACTCCCCTAGCTGGCCGGGAACCGCACCCATATTGAGGTCGTGCCGGCTTTTGAGGGTAGCCTGAGTTGTGTCGTTGCACGGCAGCACAACATGTGTTGGCACACACCAGCTCACGTCACACGCACACACACGAACACATCCTAATCATCATTATTTTCAATAAGCAGTTTATACAACCACCCCACAGCCGCCCTAGCACCTTTCCCCCCTCACAATACGCAGTTTTGGGCGCGGTAGCTCTAGCGTGCAATGTCATCGTCATCAACTTCTTCGTTCTCTTTAATTTGCCATATCTACCTTATCGCCCATGTTTTTTTCTACCATTTATACCCATTGTGACTGGTTTATAAAGTGTATAAACGTTTTGTTCAAATGTTTGTAACAAGCAGAATGAAGCCTTTCTTGAGTAAGCGACGAGCTGATTACAGGCTATCTGCCAGTCGGGCACTCTGGACCAGAGCACTTTTACTTGTTCAAGTAACGCTTCAGATAACTGTCTCTTTCACTCTCTCCCTTCATTTTTCTCCATTCTTCGATATTTGCAAGCAAATAAAATCAAGTGCAAGTAAATCGCGCCATTTTGATATGCGTGAAAAAGCTCAGCGAGAAAAAAAATGTTATGTGTGGATGTATGCGTGTAAGTTTTTGTATTTTAAAGACGTTTTAATATGTGAAAGTACTTACCGCAACAGCTGCAGAATAGGTGAATAATTGACAAATTGAAGTTTAACACACACAGCAAACGCAATTTGAGTTTTACCATAAGTATGTAGATTATATTGCTTTATTACACACAACAACACACGCACACACACTACAACACACGCGCACAGGCTACGGCCGATCAACAGGGCAGACGCGCACAAACTAATTTATCTCATTAAGCTCGCGCCTACGCTAATTCGTCTAGGCTCAACTCTGCGCTCACACCGTTCACTCTCGCTCTCCTCTTGATGCGCTGCCAAAGTAACGGGATCAAAAGCATCGCCGCCATTAGCGCGAACACTACATACATACATATATGTACATATAAGATATATAGCACCAAGCTGCAGCCTACAGTATGTACACAAATAACGTATAACTAAAGCTCTTTGCTGGAACGTAATTCGTCAAACTTTGACATACCACTCTTTAAACCATATACATATAACACATTTGTCTATTGAGCACATGTATACATATAAGAGTTTAAGGGAAATTTTAAAAATCCCATTTAAAGGGTATAATAGTTTTAAGGGTCTTCTGTATAAATGAAAGAAACTTGAAACGATTGTAACAGCAGCTCGACGTACAGGGTATTCTGTGGTCGGGCAATACCAACTAAAGCAGTGTTACCTGGCTTTTTGATTGTTGGGCCTTTGATAGATATGAACCAACCAGTTGAGGCACAGTTAATAATTCTATTAGTGTCAAGTGCTTTTAATCAAAATGGGAATTTTTCGTAATAGAATTAAGCAAAAGGGGGAAAACAAAAGTAAGATTGTTAAAGTTAGTTGCAATTTAAATATAGAAATATTTATTAATATCATAAGAAATTGTTTAACTGCCTATGGAAAGAACCCCAAGCTGACTTCCGGGCCTCATCAACTGGCGCTTGATTCTGATATGACGTCATGCAGGCTCCTTCTCCAAATAGGGCTCTTCTAGGATTCGTCTAATTGCTGTTCTCGCTGCTCCTTCTGGGCCAGGTCGAGGCATTGCTTCCGTTTATTAACTCCCATTGCAGTTGGCTGCGGGAATGTGGCAATCGTCTGAGAGAGAGAGAGAGAGAAGTACAAGACTAGATCCCCTCTGGATGGGAACATGAAACTCCCCACAGAATTCTGTGTAATCTTGCGCAATCCGTGCAGCACTTCTTGGTTCACTTGCTCCCTTTATGGCTTAGCCTTTGGCGCTGCTCTGGTAATCGGAGTGTCTTTCACTTGAAATTCGTAGCACTGAATAAAAACCTTTATAACCTTCTATAATGGCCCAACCTGTGCCAAAGGGGTTCAATATAAACTGTACCTTATCAGGGCATATCCGTTTCGAGTTTCAGCTACAAATTTAGTATTAATTCAAACTTGATCTCAAATGATCTTTTATGATTCAAAAGCGGGCTTAAAAGAGCCTAACTATAATTTAAATATTTTTTTTACAAAATAAATCATATTATAGCTAACATAATTAAATAAAAACGTCGGTTAAATACATTAATAATTATTTTAATAATTAAATATAAATACATAAAAACTAAATTAATTAATAAAATATAAAACAAATTTATTAAATATATAAAATTCTACTTAAAATCTTAAGACTCTAAGTGCATTGCAGAGCATTCAAACGTTGGCATAGCCTAAAAATTACTCTAGGACTTCATTAATTTGCATTTTAGCCGATCTGAGCAACTTTTAAGCGCGTGTTGCAGTTCAACAAACTCACAAAAAAAAAAATGGAATTAATATATAAATGTATAAAATTCAATATGGATTTTAGACATTTTAAATTATTTAATTGGAATGATTTGATGTTAGGCAAAGGGCATTCTAAGATTGAGATAAAGCCTATTCTTAACTAAAACTTGACAATCTAAATGACATTCGCACATATTACAAAAAAAAAAAAAAAAAACCAAAATAAATAAATAAATAAATATGTTATATTTCACAATTTTGCACAGCTTGGAAATAATTTCCAAGCTAACAAAAATTGAGGGTATACGCAATATTCTTATTATAAAAATTTTCCAAATTTTCAATGGCATCGCGCGATGAGCTCGAGACAACGGAGAAGCTGCTGTCAGCGCAGCGTTCCAGATTATATTATCTGTCCACGAATAGGAAAACACCCTTTGTGGAACTGTATGCGAGCTCCGTGCTGTCGGCGTGCTCTGCCGAAATGTTCTGCTATCCCTTGGATGTGCTGAAGACGCGCATGCAGATTCAGGGCGAGAACGCAAGCAAAACCTATTCCAATATCAAATATAGCGGCATGCTTGGCACTGCTCGGTCCATTATCAGGGAGGAGGGCTTGGCTAAGCTCTATGGCGGCGTTTCGGCCATGGTGTTGCGTCACGCGATCTACACTGGCCTCAAAATGTATATGTACGATACGCTGCGCGAGGCTTTGATCATTGACAAAGATGGCAAACTGGAATTGACATTTTTGCGTGGTGCCATCTGTGGCATTGTGGCCGGCGCGGGCGCCACTCTTCTTACCTCGCCCACCGATCTGATCAAGGTGCAAATGCAAATGGAGAGCAAACGACGTTTAATGGGTGAACCTCCGAGAATCCACAATGTTTACCAGGCACTCACATCCACCTACAAAGCGGGCGGAATTGTAGCCCTCTGGAAGGGCACGTTGCCAAACGCTTGGCGTTCCGGCCTCGTCACATTAGGTAAGTGACCCTTGGGGAATATTTTATCACACTTAGTTTTTAGATTTGCATTGCCTTAACTATTTACGGTCCATGGATCGAGCAAGTCCAGATCATATTTTTTGTTGTTTTTATACCCTGAACCCATTAAAAATGGGTATAAGGCTATATTGTATTTGTGCAAAATCCAAATGTATGTATATATTCTTGATCAGCATCAATAGCCGAGTTGATCTAGCCATGTCCATCCGTCCGTCCGTCCGTCCGTGTGTATGAATGCAAGGATCTCATAGGAGATAGAGACTTGAAATTTAGATGTAGGTGCTCCTAGTGCCCGCGCAGATCGAGTTTGTTTCCAATAATCGATAACTTACTCCGTTTCCAAGCAATCGATAAAAATCGATATCGATATCCTGTTTTTTGGGCAATTTTGATAAACAATAAGAGCTCGAGTAACCACAGTTGACATATAGCTTATAAAATAGAATATATATATGCATATATCGGGAGCTCCCGACTAGAAAGTCTTACTTGTTTTTCTTTTATCAGCTAATTTAATTATATTTCGAATATTTTTTCTTGGGTTGTATGCTCAAAATTATAAAAATGCAAAAAAGATTTTTTAATTATTATTAAAATTATTGTAAAATTCTTAGCATCGTGTATAATAATATATTTTTAGAATATGTAGAAAAAATAATCCCAAAAATTGAATATCAGAAAATGTAGAATAAACTTCTTTAAGCATTTATATAGATAAAAAAATTATCTTTATAAAATAAAATTAAAATAACATATATATAAAATAAAGATTTATTAATGAAGGTTAGATTCATGTAAAATAATTATTTATAATAAATTCCATATAAAAAAGTATATAAAGTTGTTGGAAAAATCAAATCGAAAATTTGTTTTGCCAATAATTTCCCAAAATCGACTAGCACAAATTTTAGAATATTTTTTTTGATGCTTTTACCTATCTCGCCTCCCCCCTCCCCCTGTGCTTTCTCAGGCGATGTTAGTTTTTATGATCTAAGTAAGCGCCAACTGATGGACATTTTGAATATGCCCGACAATCTATTGATACAGTTTCTGGGCGCAATGATAGCTGGATTGTCGGGAGCTGTGCTAAGCACGCCCGCAGATGTGGTCAAGTCGCGTATGATGAACCAGCCAGTGGATAAGGCAGGCCGTGGCCTGCACTACAGAGGCACCATGGACTGTTTTACGAAGCTGGTGCAGCAGGAGGGCTTCATGGCCATGTACAAGGGCTTTCTGCCGTATTGGCTGCGCGTGGGACCCTGGACGTTAATATTTTGGCTAACCTTTGAGCAGATCCGTAGTCTAAATGGCGATGCGGGCTATTAAGACCGAATCAAGCTGTTTCTGATATTTGTGTTACAGGCACAATTAAAATCAAACCAAACAATGTTGTATTAGAAATTCTTATTGTACAGTAGATAGTTAACCAGGCAAAACAAAAACAAAAAAGACAAAATTCTGAGTTATGGATAGGGATGAGAATAACTATTGGCACATGAAGCCACTATACGATAAGGCGATACTACGCAGTGTGGATAATTCGCAGGAGCAGCTCTCGGTGAGAAATCTGTTGCAGCTGTATGTTAATACATTCATTGGCGCCAACTTTGCGGAGGCATGCATGTATTCACTGGACGTGAGCAAGACCCGTATGCAGGTGCATGGCGAGGAAGCGAAAAGGACGGGCAGCAAGCCGCGTAACATGTTCAGGACCCTATACGGCATTTGGGTTGAGGAGGGACCAAGAAATCTTTATGCCGGCTTCTCGGCCATGGTCGTTCGTAATTTCATATTCAATTCATTGCGCGTTATGCTCTACGATGTATTCCGGCGTCGTTTCATTTATGAAGATGCCCAAAATGTTCAGTCAATCAAGATACATCATGCATTTCTGTGCGGCAGCGCAGCCGGCTGCATTGCCCAGGCGCTGGCCAATCCATTTGACATTGTCAAGGTGCGCATGCAAATGGAGGGCAGACGTCTGCTTATGGGCATGGAGCCGCGCACCACAAATTTTGTAAGCGATCTGGCTGAAATCTATAGAAAATCGGGCGTGGTGGGCATGTGGCGTGGTGTCGGACCAAGCTGTACACGCGCCTGCCTAATGACCGCCGGCGATGTGGGTGCCTATGATCTATGCAAGCGTAACTTAAAAAAATATTTAGGCATGGAGGAGGGCATACCGCTGCGTTTTGCATCATCAATGGTCGCCGGTTTGGTGGCCAGTGTGCTTAGCAATCCGGCGGATGTGATTAAGTCACGAATGATGAATCAGCCGATCGATGAGAATGGCAAGGGTCTATACTATAAGAACTCTGTGGATTGTGTCGTCAAATTGGTTAGAGACGAGGGTTTTCTTAATTTATACAAGGGCCTCATACCCTGCTGGCTGAGATTGGGGCCCTGGTCTGTGTTGTTTTGGTTGTCCGTCGAACAGTTACGTGTTTGGGAAGGGCAGACTGGCTTTTGAATGCCAGCTAAATGTCAGTGAATATATTTTTATTCGGGTGCAACGGTTTTCCACTTGAAACAGATTCCCGGATTTAGTAGTCATATCTACATTTTACCCTGTCAAATAAAATACATTTTTTTTTTAATTATGTATTTTGTTTGTTGTTGTTGTTGTTTTTTTTTTGTCCGTTTGTTTCTGTTACGAAATTCTTGTGATGAATAAAAGAGCTGTATTTCAAGATTATCCAAACAGACAATCATGGCCGGAATCGTTCGAACCGGCCACGCAATCCCACCAGCTACTGCTGGTCTACATCAACACCTTCCTTGGGGCCACCATTGCGGAGCTCGTTTCCTATCCGCTGGACGTGACCAAGACACGTTTGCATTTGCAGGGCGAGGCAGCGGATAAGCTAGCCGCCGGCAAACCCATACGTGGCATGTTCGGCACACTGTTTGGAATGATGCGTGAGGAGGGATTTCGTGGCACCTACGGTGGCCTGTCGGCAATGGTGATTCGTAATCTGATGTTCAATGCTCCCCGTGTCGTAGTCTACGACTATGTGCGTCAGCAGTTGATCTATGTGGATGAAAATGGCAATCAGGTGTTGTCCATGATGCGAGGATTTTTTGCCGGCTGCCTGGCCGGCTGCATGTGCCAGGCAATTGCCAATCCGCTGGACATAGTCAAGATACGCATGCAAATGGAGGGCAGACAACGCTCGCTTGGCTATCCAGTGCGCGTTAGCAATGTAAAGCAGGCGCTGGAGTCCATCTATGCCCAGGGTGGTGTGAAGAGCTTGTGGAAGGGCGTGGGGCCAAGCTGTCTTCGGGCCACGCTCATGACAGCGGGTAAGCAATTGCGTGCAAATACACAAGAATCCATCCATTCAATTTGAATCACATTTATCGTTCAGGCGACACGGCCTGCTATGATCTTAGCAAGCGCCACTTAATTGCGTTGCTGCACTTGGAGGATGGACGCTGTTTACAGTTTCTGGCATCAGTGTCCGCCGGCCTGGCAGCCAGCATACTGAGCACACCCGCCGATGTGGTCAAGTCGCGCATCATGAACCAGCCGTACAATGACGAGGGCCAAGGCCAGCACTATAAGAACGCATTCGACTGTTACCACAAGCTGATTACACAGGAGGGCTTCTTAGCCATGTATAAGGGCTTTTTGCCCTGCTGGTTACGCATTGGACCCTGGTCGATTATATTTTGGATTGCGTTCGAGCAATTACGCCGTGTACAGGGCCAGACCGGATTCTGAATGCATATACACCAGTTTTAGATAAAATGTTTGTAAAGTGTTTTTTGACAAAAACCTATTCAAAATTTATAAAATGTCAATCGTTTTTTTTATTATAATCGAGCGTTATCGATAGATAATATTTGCTTTATTCGCTGCCCAACACTGGTTGATAATTTGCCTATTCAAATTCTAAACAGAAATGCAAGGCCAGACAGCAGCAACAGCTTTGTTTTTATTGAGACATCGCAAGTCGTAAAAAATTACACATGCCTTTAAAAAAAATTTGCATATTCTATTAAATGAATTAATGTATGCTGATTTCTAGCTGCCCCGCAGCCAAACAATTTATATATGATGCCGTTAGAGCTAGAAAAATAATAATAAATTACACACTACGGCATGCCGAAGTTTTGATGCCCTAACAGACATAAGATCTATACTATTGAGAACACATATGAACACAAATTGGACAGATGCTTCCTATATAATGTAGAACTCAACTAAGACTCATACTTTTTGACTTCTCTTCCATGACTAAGTGGGGGAAGTGTGCGTCGCAAAGACCGGACCCATATTTATATATACTATGCCTATATTATGTAGAAGTCGAATAAGTTTTCATAGCTTTCAACTTCTATGACTAAGCTGTAAACTCTTTGCAAGGGTATTCAGCACACAGACGAGCCATAAATTGTAGTTGGGGGAGAAGAGTGTGCAATGCAAAGACCAGACCCAGTCAGTTTTATAAAAAACAACAATCATCATCATCACAACCGACAAATAGCCAATGTTGATTTTCACCAAAAAAAGAAACTCGATTTAAAAGCGAAAGTGTCAAACACATGTGTTGGAAACTCATCAACGGAAGATTTTCACGCTGCAAAAGAATTTGTATTTTTGGGTCAATGTTGCGACGGGCCAAGTCAAAAAATAAGAAAACAGAAATATGCCGAAAATGACATTTGCTGAAGAGCACAGCAACTGCGAGAAAAAAATAAACACAAATTTTGCACATTATTTATGAAATAATTGTGCGATTGCGTCAGCCATAAAAATGTAGATAAAAAATAAAATATGTCGTTGACTTATTTTCCTGAATGAAGGCCCCATTTAATTAAAAGACAGCGAACTTATATAGCTAAAAGAATTTTATGTTTTATATTTGCAGCGAGCCCAAGCGAAATATCCGCTAGATCGATAACCGATAACCGAGTTGATTGAGCTATCGATTTGGAATCGACAACTTTAACAACACTGGAAAACTGAGCAGTGGCAACGCCCAGACTTGAGGCAACAACAAGATAAAACAGCCTTTGTATACCATTTTTATGAGCAGGATTTTTGCCTAGCTCCGTTTTTTATTTCAATAGTATTAAAGTATCGTATTATATATGTTTTTCATTTCATTTTTATATTTATATTAATGCATTGTTTTTGTTTTGTTTTGTTTTTTTTTTTTTAATGAATTTTGTTTGCTTTTCGACGCTTTCTTGACGTAAAAATGATAGGGGAAAATGTTGAAAGAAAAAAAAAAAGACTTTTGTTTAACTAACATAAAAAGCCATTTATTTATGTATGCTTGGTAGTAAGTAGTTGAAATTTGTATTTATTTTTTGTTTCGTTCATTATTTGCATGCATTTGACGGGTTGTCTTGTATGTAAATGTGTTGTATGTAAATGTGTTGTTAATGGCAATTTATTGCCGAATTCTTATTGTTGTTGTTGTTAATTCAGAGATTCAGCAATGAATTTCCCCTCTAAATGCGCTGGCACATAAGCCGGACGCGCGGGCAGGCGGACTGGCAGGATACGGACAGTGTTGCACAGCGTTCGGATTGCCGTTTATCGATAAATATGTATGTACGTTTGTTTTAGCGTTCGTTTTTTTTTTTTTGTTGGTTTTTTATGCTTTTTTTTTTTTGTATGAATATAGCAAAATTACAAACATGAAAAGCGCAAACAGAGAGAGCAAATGGCGCAAGTGTACAAGTATATGTATGCATGTACGTTTATATGTATGTATGTATGTATGTATGTATCTATATATGTATGGCTAGATGAGACGGTTTGGAAAACGGAATATATGTACAGTATGTCAATAAAGTGTTTTGACTAACGAAAAAAAACTAATTTTTTGGGTTTAGTTGAAAATAAATGTACCTAAAAGTGAGAATTTTTTTTCAATTCTAATTTATTTCGATTCTATATTTTTCCTAGAACTTAATGGCAAAAAGAATTGTTAAATAACATTACCCAAACATTTTATAAAATTAAAAAACTAAAAACATTCAAATTTTATGCTGTCAATAAAGTGTTTTTACACGAAACTTTATTACTAAATAACAATGTTAAAAAAACAGGAATATTTTTTTTTAATACTTTGTGTGGCTGCCATTAGCGTCACATACAGCCTGCAATCGCCGTTTCATTGAAACAATAAGGTTTTGTATGTATGTTTCTGGAATCTTCTGCCATTCTTCCAGTACAGCAGCTTTTAAATCAGTTTTTGATTTTGGACTCCGCTTTGCGACTTTTTTTTTCAAATATGACCACACATTTTCTATTGGATTCATATCTGGACTTTGTGGTGGAGTGTCTAACACCTTTCCACAGTTGTACAACAGCCAAACTCTTACCATATGAGCTTTATGCTTCGGGTCATTGTCCTGGTAAAATTTAAAAATTGGCTTATTGTCCTCATAGAATCCAAATTTCTGTGCACTACTGACGAGATGTGTCTGTAAAATGCTCAGATATTGTCTAGCATCCATGGTATTCTCAATGAAGGTCAAATCTCCTACACCCTTGCTCGAAATACACCCCCACACCATCACTGATAGTTTTCCGAATTTAACGGTTGGAATAATATTGCGGTTTTCCAACGCTGTTAGTGGCTTTCTCCAGACTCTGGATGGCCCATCGTTGTAGAATAGCATCATCTTGCTTTCGTCACAGAATATGACGTTACTCCAAAAATCGTTCGAACTATTTACATGGACTTGAGCGAACGATAGCCGCTTCAAAATATTCGCCGCCGATAGTAGAGGTTTTTTCCTGGCAACTCGTGATGTGTAGTCATTGGAATTCAGTAATTTTCGGACAGTTTCATGTGACACATCAACACCACTTTCTTCCTTGAACTCCTGAGCAATATCCCTAAGCGAAATTTGTGGATTTTTCTCAATTTTTCTCAGAATTTTTCGCTTATCTCTGTCAGAAATTTTGCAGGGTCGACCACATACTGGCTTTGCCTCTAGCCTATCTTCCTTATTGGCTCTGTTTAATATGTTGTATATCGTTGCTTTTGATAAATTAAACATATCAGCCAGTTCCGAGACTTGACGTCCCATCTGATGGTTATAATACACCAGCTGAGCGACTTCAAAAGTTGTTCTTTTTCCTGGCATTTTATTTTTCATAAAATTAAAGCAAAACGTTATAAATTGCAATAGAAAATGACAAGAAAAGTCGAAGACACAAGAGAAGCCAAAACGCATGGGCCCAAATCTAACGGGATCACCCAAAAGAGAACGGCAAAACAATTTACCGTAGCTGTAAAAACACTTTATTGACAGCATAAAATGTGAATGTTTTTAGTTTTTTAATTTTATAAAATGTTTGGGTAATGTTATTTAACAATTCTTTTTGCCATTAAGTTCTAGGAGAAATATAGAATCGAAATAAATTATAATTGAAAAAAAATTCTCACTTTTAGGTACATTTATTTTCAACTAAACCCAAAAAATTAGTTTTTTTTTGTTAGTAAAAACACTTTATTGACATACTGTATATGTGTGCGTGTTGTTGGTGCCTTGGAATCATTTGTTTTACCTAACTCCCAATGATGAGCATATACATACATATATTTCAAATATGGCTAAAAGAATGTATGCTGCCCTTTTGTTGTTTTTCTCTTCTTTTTTTTTTTTTTTTTTAAATATTACACATTTCTCAAAGTTTTGTCTTTCGTATAAAAAATGCTACCACTGTAGATGTTGTAGGTGTATGTATGTATCTTCCCTGCCACATAAAAATAGAGCTTCATGGTTCTCCAAATAGTTTACATATATAAATATATATATATATAGCTATATATATATATATATATATGTATATATATTTATGTTCATTTATATTGGTTGGTAATTACCTGTGTGTTCGCTGCTTGACTGACTCTCTCGACTTATCCCTCTTTCTCTTTTCCATATTCTCTTCCTATTTCTCAACACCTCTCTCTCTCACTCAATCCCAAATAGTCTGTGTGTGTATGTGTGTGTTTAAAGATCGCTGTATATATATATATATATATATATATATATGTATGTATATATATATGTACTAGATTGCTGTACAAAAAAGTTTTCAAAAATTTGCCTGCGTTGCTTTGCGTTGTTAATTTTCTTGTTGCTTACAAAATGCTTTCCAATACGTTTTTTTCTTATGTTGAGTTTAAGATTTTGTTTGTTTTTTGTTTTTGTTTTTGTTTTTTTTTTTTTATTATTTTTATCGTATGAACCAAAAATGTTTAAATATAATTATGCAGAAATTTATAATTTTGTTGTAGGTCATTTGGGTAATTACTTTGTTGTTGTTGTTGTTGTTGGTTTTAATGCATTTTTTTTTTGACATTGGTTTCTCTGCTGAAGTTTCTGATTTATTTGACCACAATTACCTCAAAATGTTTCTTGGCATTTCTCATAAATTTAAATATTAATAATTACTTTTCTTGTTTTTTTTTTTTTTAGTTATTTAGTTCATTTACGCTTTCTTATCGAATTTGTTGCTGTGTTGTTGTTGGTGTGTTTGTTGTTGTTGTTGTTGTTGTTGATGGTGTTGTATTGTTGTTGTTTTATATTTTATTTTCTAGTACCCGCAAGTAATCAGATAATCTCCAAGTTTCTCCACCACGGAAGCGGCCTGCTGGGGCTGCACAGGATCCTCGTAGATGGAAACAATGACGGCTGCAAGAGAACAAATAAAAAAACATATTTAAACTTGATAAGAATTATTAAAAAGCCCCCATGGACAATCGATAACTTATTTCAGCACCAATTTTATCGATAACCGAAAGTATTATTAACACTGGCCACATAACACTCAACTATCCAACACTCAACATGGAATCTTAATCATTTGTAAAAATCTCTTAGACTATTTTAACACGGCTACATAATTACACACACACACACACACACACACAGAAACATCTTTAGCCGCTTATCCGGTTGACAATACAACAGAAAACGAATAGTTTAGAGAAAGCCAAGCACGGCAGCAAATGGAGAAACAAGAACTAACTGTATTTTACAGAACATCATCAACAAGTAAATTATGAATAAAACGCTCAATAAAACGATGGCGAGAAAGAACAAAAAAAAAAAAAAGAGAGGGAGAGCTACTCTGGACCAGGTGAAAACCGGACAGACCGGCCACAGATAGCCACATAATATTGAATGACAAGTCTTTCACGCTGCCAAACAGTCGGCAACAAAAATTGTATTACTGAAATGTAAACGAAGCGCGTCAAGTGGCTGATGTTCTTTTACAACATTAATCAATTGTGCATCAAATTGTTGCTGTTGTTGTTGTTGTTGTTGTCGTTAACCCAATTGACTGACGCTCCAAGCAAATCAAATCAAAGCCAACAAAAAATGTTCAAGAAATTTTTGAACTGGGGTCAATAAACCAAATGTTAAGTGTCATGTCTACGAGCAAGAGCGAGCGAGCAAGCGAGATAGCGATAAACAGACGCACGAGTACACACACACACACACACACACACACTTGTAGCGCCCTGCCGCAGGCTGGCAACACCCGCCCACACGTGAGCGAGCGAGCGAGAGAGATAGAGAGAGAGCGAGGGCAATCGATAACTAAATTCGATAAGAAGCTGTTAATGTGTCTGTTTGTCCGATAGCGCGTACAATGCTAATATATCATTTCATTTCATATTTAATTACACAAAAGCAGTGCGCGCCCCGCATGCCTTGAAACATTTGAAGCGTACCAAAAAAAAAAAAAAACTAGCATATCAAGTTGTATTTCATTTTAAACGCTGTTACACGCGCCTTTTAATTACCAAAGTGTTGCATGCAAAAACAAACAAACACACACATAGACAGACAGACAATGTTGGGCTGCGACCGTGTAGAGGGGGGGCCAGTGAGGGGATAATTTGCGGTAAATAAATTGCTTGGTAATTTAATCGATTGTAAGTCGTGTGCGATCAGCTGTTCAAGTGCCAGCAAAGCGCCAGCCTCGGAGAGCTCAAATTTAATGCCAAATAAAGTCAAAGCAAGAGGCCAGAGACTTATCCCAGGCGCCAACATACATACACACACACACACACAAGTCAGCTAGGTCAAAGCAAACAAGAGAGAGAGAGAGAGAGAGAGAGAGAGACCAGTTTGCCATTTTATGCCAATTTCTTGCCTATTTCCATTTATATGCTACTCGCTTGCCGCTACTTTTGCGGCTTATTCTGTGCAACATTTGCACTTGAAATGGATTATGGCAATAACCTTGAGCTTTGCGGCTGCTGCAGCGGACAGCAGCGACGCCGCGCAACAGTTGCCGCAAATATATATATATATATATAAAACTAGGCAAATATGGAAAACGACGTCGACGTCGACGACGACGCTGACGAAGCGTCGGCAAACAAGCAGCAAAAACAAATTTAGTTTTATGGCGCACACACACACACACATATATATATATATATATACGCGAGCTGGCAAACACATACAGTTAGACAGACAGTTGCTTCCAAGAGTTTTCACAGCAACAACAAACATATTTTAGGCACAAAGCAAAAAAATAATTGAGCGAAAAACGAAACGTTTTATTTTGCCAGCTATTTGAGAGCAAGTGCATGTGTGTGTGTGTGTGTGTGTGTGCGTATCAGGAGCAGCCGCCAGTATTGCCTATCATTTACAGCTTATTACCGTTTGCCGTTTGGTTATGTGGCAAAATGCACAAAACAACAAAAATTAGGCATTTTATACATTAATTTTTGGCTCAGCTTGGCTGCTCTTGAGTTATTTGTTGCTTTGTTTTGTAACGAGCAGTCACTCGCACTCTGCTTATCAGACAGATGAAAAAGAAGAAGAAGAAAACGCATATATATTTATATATATACATGTATTTCTGTATGCATGCAACAAGGAAAAAATACCGCAAATGCTTATCAAAATGTCTTAGCTGCGAGCTCCTGGCACAAGTCACAAGACTTATCTGGGGATTAAATGCTTTGCACCTACATTGTTCTTACAGGCAGGGGCGAAGAAAAAAAAATAGTTAATGAAATTTTAGAAGTTGCGTGCTAACTGATAGGAATTGTGCAATATCAGCGACTAATGTATATACCCTAGAAACTGTCAAAAATGTCAGTTGGCAACTCTACAACATTCCGTTTTTCTTTTCTTTTTTTCCTTTTTCTTTCCACCTACCTTGTGTCGTCTTCATGCAGTGCACTCCGTTTCTGCCCAGTTTTGCGCGCACCACGCGATCTGTGCCTGAGAGGTAAATGTACCGTTGGCCGGCTAATGTTACGCCGCTGCTGGTAAGCAGGTCTTGCTGATCAAAGCCGCTGATCAATTTGGCCAGCTCCTCCTTTGTAACCTGCAATATACAAAAACAAAATCAAAATCATTTTGACATATGTATATATATTACATTTGAATACCCTATAACCGGCTTTGGGTCACGCACACGTGCCATAAATTTTAGAAAATTTATGCATCCTGCGTTGCCGTGCGTGCACATACAATATCTTTTAATAATAATCCTTACTAAGAAACCTAGGCACACACACACACATATATATTAATTTTGTAATCAGCAAACAGCCCACTCAAACATGCAAGCTCCGTATAGGGAAGTGAGAGAAAGAGAGAGAGAGCGCGAGCGAGAGAGGTAAGCAAATAAAAACCCACCACTGCCCACATTCACCACCCATGAAATGAAGATGACGACGACGTCGTCTGCCAACTCATTAACAAAATGAGAGACACGCTGCTGCAGAAGCAGCAGCAGAAGCAGCAACAACAATAACAAGCAAGGAACGGCTGACCGTTTGCCTTGTTATTTTGTAATTATAAAGAGCAAAAACTAGTTTACCAACACTAGCACGCAGAACGGCGAGTTGATTTACCCCACGCAAAACATTTGCAGGACACAAACAACGGTTTGCAGATTTCGCTCTTTGAGCTTTTTGTGCGTTGTTGCCAAGCGCGTCGCCAGGCATTTGGCAAAGGAACAATGATTAATAATAAGTCTTTTGCTAAATCGTTGCGGTACATGCGGCAAATATGTTAATGACAGTTGCCGGCAGAATGAGAGACAAACCAGCCAAAAAGAGAACATCGACAAAAAACAAAAAAAAACCTTCTAGAAGTTTCCAAATTGAGCGCAAAAGCCAGAGCGTATCAGTGTGAGTGCGCAAAGAGAGAGCGCAGTCCATAAAGCCGGTTTCGCGAACAAAGCTGTAGGTATGCCAAAAATGTCTAATAAATTTATCAAAACCACTCAATTAATTAAAGAAATGCACACCAATAATAGAAGACAAGCCAATGACCAATGAAAAGATGTACAATAATAACGAGCCAAAATTAAAAATTGTTGTCTGAAAATTGCCGCCAAACGCAGCCAAAAGTGCAACTATTAAAAAAAAAACAAGCAACATAAATTTTTACTTATAAAGCAGACGTGTTTTATGGCAAAACCCATTTGCGTGCGTTTAATGAAATCGAAGCGTAATACGCAACAAAAAAAAAAACGGTTTTGATAAGAACGAACTTTTGGCTCAAAAGTTGACAGCACACACACATATACAAAGAAAGAAAGAAAAAAAAAGGTCTGCCAATGCCAGAAACAGCAGCTGATCCATGCCCGAATAACTTTATTTGGCGATACATTTTTCGATGAATCATGGAAATGTAACGAATCTAAAAGATTCAGCTAGAAATGTAGGTAACTCTCCGCCATACGAACGTAGTGTAAATGCAAAGGCAATAAGCCAAAAAACAATAAAAAAAAAAAAGAAGTACTATAAGAAGAAGAGTCAAATAAAACACAAAATGAAAGTGAGATTCGTGGATGTACGCGGCGAATTGCAAATACGGCAAATGGCCAAAAGCGAAGGTTGTCACCGTTGTTGCTGCTGCTGCTGATGATGATGATGATGATGATGATGATAATTGTCTGCAACTTTTTCCCACTTGAAGCTTACACATAATGCGTAGATTTTGCATTATATTATATAACATGTAAAGATAAATTCCCAATTTTGTCGAGCAATTTTTCGATAGTAGATAAATTGTAAATATCGATTAAATTTATCGATAATAGTGCAATACTTGGACAGTTGGCAAAGCAGACTACGCGAAAAAATATACTAAAAACAAAGCACAAGGGAGTGTCCCTGGGCCCCACCCCTGTCAAAGAAAAATGATGAAGAAAAAAAAAAAACAAGCATGAATGGGGCGCGCAACAGACGCTCAAACAAACAAAGGATAAAGTATGTGGTTAGGCGCACGGCGGAGTCAGCAGGAAGTTGTACACACTCACTCACAAGCACACACACACACACGCAGGCACACATACAGTCATACATATAAAGTAAATGCGAAAACGTGGCGCGAATATAAAATGTAGACGCTGATGACGCGGCACTGCGGTCGTTGCGTTTTTCAAGATACATTTCTTTCGTTTCACTTCCAATCGACTTAAAACTTGCGCGTACTTTTATTATTATTTTTGTGATAAAAAAAAAAAAATAAATGGTTTTCGTTGGCAGAGGAAACAAAGATAATAAACGCACACATATGCACATCAAACTATTGAGTGAAGTGCTTCGTGTGTGTGTGTTGATAAGAGCAAATAAGGCCGGTTAGTTATTTTATTATATGCGGCGAGCGGTGTGAGTCGCATAAAGGGCAATTTTCCCTCTCTCTCATCCACTCACTCTCTCTCTCTCTCTCACTCGCCTACTTCAATCTTTCGTCAACCAGCTCAGCTTGTATGAAAAAGAGTGCGCAGGGGATAAACAGCGCAATGCTATCACGCCAGTGTTGGAAAGTGCACACATGCTTGTGTTGTGCCGGCCAAACCCGGCTATGAGAAATTACTCACAAACACACACATACACACACGGGCACAGACACAGGCTGCGCTTAGCCGTTGCAGGCTAAACACCTTTCATCGAATGCACTCTAAATGACGAATCATCTTTGTTTTAACACTCAATTGAGTGACTAATCCACCTGAGAGCGATTATTTTTTTTTTTTTTAATGAGTCACAAACTAATCGAAGGCTTTGCTTTTGATAATCAACAGCAGCCAATTTGTCCAGCTGTGCCCTGTTGTGCTATTAATATATTCAATTCTGCGGCAGCATCTAGACGAATTCTTATCAGCTACTTTGACAACGATTGCACCAATACAGTTTTACAGGCACTTAAGAATTTGAAAATTTTGCGTTTGTATATGTGGGTGACCGCGACAGACGGTAAGAAGCTGACCAGAGAGCTGCGCAGTCGGCTGTATTGGCCATAGCAGACGAGAGAGCTGGAGAGAAAGAGAATAAGAGAGAGAGAGAGAGAGCACGCATGCAGGGGGTGCACACCCATACAGGGTGGGAGTTGCTTTATCAAACGAAATAAAAGTACAAATGGCGGACGAGAAGCAAAGCGATTAAGGCACAGCAGTACATAAGAGCATGCAAAATGCACTGAATTAAACATTCGATCTAAAAACTTTGCAATTTTTGTTAAATTTTGATCTGCAACTTTGCATTTTCGATTGCATTTAACAACGATTTGTTCTGTTTACAGGATTCATTCATCTTTAAGCATGTCATGTCAAAACTATAAACTAAATTCAGAAGCTAAACTTGCTAAATGACAGCTTCCAAAGTTGGATATTTCAATTTCATGAAATTGTTTAGTTTACTTTGAACTATTTGATGAAGTCCTGCTGGGGTATATATTTGCCTGCTGCTATTGCTCTCTCTCTCTCTCTCTCTCTCTCGCTGTTTCTCTCTTTGTATGCGTGGGTGTTGAGATGTGCGTGTGAGTTTGTATGTGTGTGAGCAGACTGAGGACGCATTGTTGCTGGTGGTCGGTCACACCCTTGAACTTGCTAAAAATGTCTCAGTGTCGAATTGCAAACGCAAAGGAGAATTTGTTCGGCAAGATTAGTTGACTGGATTAACGGTACTCACCTCAAAGCCATTGGACTGCGCCCAAATGTTGCCATCGTGTCCGGCAATGCACGCCTTGGTGATGCACTGCGAGGCCAAAAGTTGATTATCAACATAATCTTGCCAGCTCATGATTGTAGTTTGTTGTTGTTGTTGTTGTATTTGTTGTTGTTGTGGTGGTGGTGGTTGTTAATAACTATTGAATATATGTATAGATGTATTTGTTGTATTTCACACACGCGTTACTTTGTTTCAATTTGTTATTGCTGCTGCTGTAGTCGTTGTTGCTGTTGTTACACACTTTTCACGCCACCAAGAAATTTAGTATAGTGAGAGTGAGAAAATCGTGAATTTTCTACGTAATTTGTTTAAGGAAACTTATTTAAACTGCAATGAGAGAGGGTAGAAAAGAGAGATATGTAGAGAAATTAACGATAATTTGACGAATTAAAACTTTACGCCTTTTCAAAAATGTGAAATTTTCTTCTTTTATTTTTATTTTAATTTTTTTTTTTTTTTTTGTTTGTGCGCCGCCTGTCAAATCTCGATTTTTACGTTGAAACTCGAAAAGCAGTGCATACTTCTTTTTTTTTTTTAATTTGCTGTTTCTTCAAAAAAAACGCACACACACTAACACAGCCAGCAAAAGATAGCGCACACACACACATGCACACACTATGAACAGAGGGTAAACCGTACGTAGCAGCAGCAGCAGCCCCAACACGTCCGACTTGCACAGAATGACAAAAACGATTGAATGCAAAATGTTGTTTAGTGGCTCCAAGCATGGAAAATCGAGAAGAAAAAAAAAGGCACTCAGAGCGCGCGTGAGTCACAGCTGCCGCCGACGCTAGCACTCTCACCCACCGATTCACTCGACGAGTGCAATGCCAAAAACTGTGCGCTGGAATATGTGTGCGAGTGAAATGGCATATATGGCCGTTATAAATCGCCGGTCGTGCAATGCAAATGAGTGAGTGAGAGCAGGCGATGACTCAACAATCTCAAGTCTCCTTGCCTGATTCTATGAGTAAGTGTGTGTATGTGTGTGTGTGTTATGAATCGGCCTTTTCTGCCGCTGCTTGAGTGCTTTTCTAGCCGGTCGAGTAACCGACGACGAGGATGGTCAATCATAAATTAAAAATAGATTTTTAAATTTTAATATGTACATACACATGTATATGTACGAACAGATTATATATTTATCATTATCTGCCGTAAATGCTGCCCAACAAGCAATTATTTGCCGAAAAGCAAAAGCGCAAGGCCAGCAACCAATTTTTGACATTTCTTGCAATGAGGCAGCGAGACACCGACCGGCTGCTTAACTTTTTCCACTTCTTTTTTGCACACTTATACACACATGCAACCCATAGATGTACATACACACACACACATATGCGTGCAGCCAACGCCGTCGGCGAATATACGCATATGTGTCTGTATGTGCGTGTAATTGAGTCGGCCTTTCATTTGTAACTTGGCTTTGTATTGAAACAACGTCTTGCTGCTAACCTTTTCGATAGAAATTCAACTGCCGGCCACACAAACTTTAATTATAATTTGTACATATTCAACAATTTGCAATTAATACGCTAAGTTCTCCAAAATCCAATGCTAACTCACACTTTTCACACGCTGTGTGATGCGGCGATGAAATTATACTGACTAAGGGACCAGAAGCATCGATAGTTCAATGAAATCGATATTAAAATACGCGATTATATATCGCGATGAATTTGTTAATCTCAAACTATATTCGATATACAAATTGATATGATACGAAAAAAACAAACATTTATATTGAATACATGTATATAGCTGGTAAAATTACAGCTTCAAATATTTACATAGCTTTGTTCATAAATCATAAACTATCATTTTTAGCTACCCGTAATCTTTGTTTGAATTTGAAAAATCTATATTCTCTAAAAAATACTGCATGCTGAAAACAATTGAGTAGGTACGATAGTAAGTCGATGACAAAAATGTAGTGAATGAGTCATTAGGTCTCAATCGAATGGCAGCACCGCTCCCACTGTATTTGTATATCGATTGTTAGCATTGATAACTTTATAAAACTGAATAATCAACTTATATATCAATAAAAAAAACATTAATTATTTATTTTTCTTAAAATAAAAATGATTTCAACTATAAAGTCTTTTGAATATTGCAGTTTTCGAGTTGAAAATTGCGATAGTTAAACTCTGATATATCGATAACTTGGTTGCTTCCCTTACATCACTAAAAGTTTTGCAAGATGGAGCCTCTTTTGCTTGGTTTTAACAATCAGCAGCACGTGTATAAAAAGTGCCAAAAAATAATCAGAAAATGTTAGTATTATTCAACGATTTAATTCATAATAAGTGAAAGTCGAATTAACAAGGCTGTTTGCAAAAATTTGCTAATAAATTTAAGCCCGTATAAGTGAGCAATAGTATACAAAACTGCATTCGAAAATTTAACCCAAAATGTGAAACACAAAACGAAAAGAATTTTTACACGACGTCGATGGACGTTGCGGCACGAGTGACGGGCAATGGCAGAGAGAGAGATAGAGAGCGAGAACGAATAAGAGAGAATTTAGTGGTTGTTGATGGTGTGCGTGTGTGTGACGTTGGGTCAAATATATATGTGTATATATATATATATATATAGAATTTTTTGGAACGACACAGGGTTAATAAATAACAAAGAAAATAAGTCATCCGATTTATTCCATACGAGGTTAAATGAGTTTCTTGCTTTGCAGTGAAGTTCATCTGAACGCAGCAACAATGAAATCATTGCATTTATACAAATTTCGCTCTCTCTCGCACACACAAATGCTCGCATTTTGACTCATGGTCGCTGACTGGATGTTAAAATGGAATGAACAATGAATGGCTACCTATTGCGATTCAATGCCAACACTGCTATCACTATATATAAATATGTATGACATATACATACATACATATGCGCATATTTGTATGAAAAATAGGTGCTTTCCTAGTGCGGTGAATTCATAGAATTTCTCAAATACTTTGGTGGTTGTGCCGCTAAGCGCTACCTTTTTCTCTCCCTTTTCGGCACTAATACACTCACTCATATTGCAAGTGGTTGAAACACACGCCTTAAATTTGCCTGTTGGCTTAAACATTTTCTTGCCTGCTTCGTTTAGTACCTTTTTTTTTTGCTTTAATCTACTACTATTTCCCAGCTACTACGCACATGCAACACTGCAGTTAAAAGTAGATAGCTCGTTACTGCTCAGACACATGCACACGACCGAAGCAACCACTGACATTGACACATCTAGTTCACTCTTTCGCACACACACACACACAGATACACTCATTGGACGACGGTGACGACGAGACGCTCAAAAGGCCGCCTAGCGGTCGTTAAAACTCACACTGGCATTCGCTCGCATACGTGAAAATACCGCAGAACAGCACGCACAACAAAACACGTTTGTGTGCACTCTGTGAAAAGAAAAGAAAAAAAAAAATTTTCGTTACAAATTTTTGACATACAACTAATCCAGAAATTGTTTAACTGAACGGTGCTCAAGCCGTCGAAATTCAGTATACAAATTTAACTAGTCAATTTTTTATTGTTGATAATGTAAGTGTCGTTTTCGCTGTTGCTGCTGGGCCCACCCGCCTGCCTCCGCATCGACTTCTATGTCGTCGTTTTTCTGCCTTTGGTTGCCAAGCGCAGATTCGCCATAACCAAAAAAAAAAAAAAATTATGAGAAAACAAAAAATAACGTAGAAAAGAAAATTTTCATTTGAATGCATTAATGACAACCTTTTGGGTGTGTGTGTGTTTTTTTTCCATAGGGATGATCGAAGTGAAATAGCTCAAGATGGTCCCGCTGGCATGGACCCCGAGGGCGTCATCGAGTCGACCTGGCATGAGGTCTACGATAATTTCGATGACATGAACTTGCGCGAGGAGCTGCTGCGCGGCATCTATGGCTACGGTTTCGAGAAGCCATCGGCCATTCAACAGCGCGCTATCATTCCTTGCGTCAAGGGTCGCGATGTCATTGCCCAGGCCCAGTCCGGTGAGTAATTTATACATACCCCACGTACGTAAAACCAACAACGCAGCAAAAAGAAAACAAATTTCGCTTCAGCGAGAAAGTGCAATTTTTTTTTTTTGTTATGGGGGCGCTGCTAAAGCTAGCAGCAGCGGCAGCGGATGATGACGATAACGGTGACTCAGCTGTCTGTTGCTGCTGCAGCAGCAGCAGCTTGTGCTCTCTCAATTTTTGTTACTGGCACACACACACACTTTCTCTCGCTCTCTCCATCTCTCTCTCTCTCGTTTACTCTTCCGCTCTGTTGGTGAGCAGCGAAGCGCTTGCGCGCCACTTTTGCGTTCGCCTTTAGCGCGTTTTTATGATCTTTGCAAACGCTCAACTAGAACAGCGTTGCCCAACTTTGCAAAAAAAAAAAGATGCAGAAATATATATATATATATGTATGTGTGTGCATTTAGAGAAAATATTAGCCTAGGCGCTGATTGGTTGATAAATTGTTTTTGTTCAATACAATTTTCATTCAAACTTCTCCTATACAAAAAACTATCCCTGAAGCGGGATATCAACCATATTTGATGTTTATTTATTTATTGATGTCTTGCATTAAATTATGAAAATTAAATGCTTAGAATACATGAAAATTGCATATTAAATGAAAAATATGAAAATTGTGATAATTGCAATTATTTAACCATCAAAAGGGAAAATTTCTGATATCTTTTCAATATTTTGGGTGCAACTTTGAAAACAAAAAAAAAAAAATGTACGAAGCAGTTCTATATATGCATATACCCCATGACTATATCAAAGTTTCAACTCGACATTCAATATTAAACCTGGCCTAAATGACCTTGATTGTTAAGACTGTAAACAAACTGCGACTGTTGTTCATATATTCCGATTCCGATTCCGATCGGCGGAACATAGCTTGACACGCTAGTTATTAACTTGGAATACTTTTGGTTGGTCATTTTGTAGGTACTGGCAAGACTGCCACCTTCTCGATTGCCATCCTTCAGCAAATCGACACGTCCATGCGCGAATGTCAGGCTTTGATCCTGGCACCAACTCGCGAATTGGCCACCCAAATTCAGCGTGTGGTTATGGCACTTGGTGAGTACATGAAGGTGCATTCGCATGCCTGCATTGGCGGCACCAATGTGCGCGAGGATGCTCGCATTTTGGAGTCCGGTTGCCACGTGGTAGTTGGCACACCCGGTCGTGTCTATGACATGATCAATCGCAAGGTGCTGCGCACGCAGTCCATCAAGCTGTTCGTACTGGATGAGGCCGATGAGATGTTGTCGCGCGGCTTCAAAGATCAAATCCAGGATGTATTCAAGATGCTGCCGCCGGATGTCCAGGTGATCTTGCTGTCTGCCACCATGCCACCAGATGTACTCGAAGTGAGCCGTTGCTTTATGCGTGAGCCAGTTAGCATTCTGGTTAAGAAGGAGGAGTTGACACTCGAGGGTATCAAGCAGTTCTATGTGAACGTTAAGCAGGAGAACTGGAAGTTGGGCACACTGTGCGATCTGTACGATACGCTGTCCATTACCCAGTCGGTTATCTTCTGTAATACCCGTCGCAAGGTAAGCATCCACGAATACCCGGATCTCAAAGATATATATATATATATAGCGCTATTCTATTCAATAATCTATATATGTTTTGAAATCTATTTCTTGCGCTCTAAACCGCTTGACTTCATCAATCATCCTCAATCGAACGGGGAGACTACTTTATCAAAGAGCTTGACAGTTTATAAGATTTGCTTTATTTGCTGCTTTACCATCAGGTCGATCAGCTTACCCAGGAGATGTCTAACCACAACTTTACCGTGTCGGCCATGCATGGTGACATGGATCAACGCGATCGTGAGGTTATCATGAAACAATTCCGTTCGGGCTCTTCCCGTGTTCTGATTACAACCGATTTATTGGCGCGTGGCATTGATGTGCAGCAGGTGTCGTTGGTCATCAACTATGATCTGCCCTCGAATCGCGAGAACTATATTCATAGGTAAGCTATCTACTGCCCAGGCCCAGTCACAATATTCTACTAAAATCTGTTTGTATTATAGAATCGGTCGCGGTGGTCGTTTCGGTCGCAAGGGTGTTGCGATCAACTTCATCACAGATGATGATCGACGAATCCTTAAGGATATTGAACAATTCTATCACACTACTATTGAGGAAATGCCTGCTAATATTGCCGATTTGATTTAAATATTTTGTTGAGCATAAAAAAAAAAAATAATAATAATAAATACAAGAAAAATAAACAAGAAAAAGTGAGTGAGCTACAGCAAAAGAGTTGCGAAAAAAAAGTGCGCAAAATATATTTAAAAACAAAATAAGAACTTTAAAACCTAAAATCACGTTAAATATTTATTCAAACAACAATACTAAAACAGCAGGAGCAACAACAACAACAACTGCAGCGGCAAGGCGAAAACTACAACAACAACAACAGCGACAGCAACAACTATAATCATTAGGCAGAGACAGAGACAAGAACAACAACAACAACAACCGCTGGCTGGCTGGCTGGCCCTTTGCCCTTTGCTGCCTCTAATCCTAATTAATTAACCAAACCAACAGAAGAAGACCAGCTGTAACATCAATTTGAATACTGCGTCGTCAACAAGCAACAAACAATTAAAAACTATAAAAGCTAAAACTGGGATATACCAACAGCAACAACAGCAACAACAACACGAGGACAACATCTTTCGATTTGTGTGTGTGCCGCAAACAGCAACAACAACAACCACAACAACAACAACAACATTGTTTTAGCCTTTTCTAGAACTATTGATAAAAATATATTAAAAACAAACAAAAAACAAAAACAAAACAAATTATATGTACACAATTTTATGTTTAAATATAACACATACAGTCTAAAAATAACACCCAGAGCAGCTGATCAGTCAGCCGGGTAAAGCCACAGCCACCCACTCACCCTTCCCTCCCCCCACCCACCCACCCACACACACACACTCACATAGTTAAGAGCAGATCAAGATAATGCAGCAAACGAAACTAATTGCAACCCGCTGTGCCGCATATCATCCGCACGCCAGCAACAACAGCAGCACCATCCGCTTGGTGCAATGCATCGGTTATTTGAGCATAATTTTAAACAAATTATTTGAAATGCAAAATTTAAATATTGTACTACTACACAATTATAAATTATTGTATAAATGGCTAACAAAAGGCAACAGCTGTGTATTCATTTCGATTTCGTCAGGTGGAAGTGCACCTGCGATTTGAAAGACGCAATTTGAGATTGCATATTTGTAGCAATAAGTTGCGTGAGTTGGCAGCACTGAAAAATAAAGCTGGCTTGTTATCGATATACGGAAGCAACCATGTCATTTTGGCATTTACCAACACTAATTTGCTATGTGGGTGGCTTGCCGCTGCTGCGGCTTCATTTACAATTTTCACTTTGCCGATGTCGCGTTGCTGTCGCTACTTTTAAGAAAAAAAAAAAAAAAAAACACCTATTGTTTTGTGCCCGCCGCATCGGTCGATAATGCCAAAGCTCTGTGTTTAAGCCGTCACACTTAACGCTCAGAACACAACATCGATAAACAGTACAAAACAAATATATTTAGTTAGAGAAATGGGCCAAAAAGTGTCGCGCAACGACTTTGAATGGGTTTACACGGAAGAGCCGCACGCATCGCGTCGCAAAATTATACTCGAGAAATATCCGCAAATCAAGAAACTGTTTGGCCATGATCCCAACTTCAAATGGATTGCCGGCGCCATGGTGCTAACCCAAATACTGGCCCTGTTCATTGTCAAGGACTTGTCATGGCCCTGGCTATTGTTGATGGCCTATTGCTTTGGCGGCATTCTGAATCATTCGCTCATGCTGGCCGTGCACGAAATATCGCACAATCTGGCCTTCGGCCACAGCCGTCCCATGCACAATCGCATTTTGGGCTTCATTTGCAATTTGCCGATTGGCCTGCCCATGAGCATATCCTTCAAGAAATATCACCTGGAGCATCATCGGTAAGCTGACACTTGATGACGTTACTTATATACCACATATATATATATATATATATATATATGTGTGTGTGTATGTACATATAAAAACAAATAAAATGTTTCTGGGCGTAGCCATGTGAGAGCTTTTCCCGCTGCCCGCAACCTTCTTGTTAGCTAATAGACCGGCAGGGCCGCTTTGCAACACTGTCCAAATGCCGCTCGTCAAAAATTTCCCTTATAAAATGTCTCTCTCTCCCACTCTCTCTCTCTCTCTCTCTCTCTGATAAGCTGTTTGTGTATAAAAAGTGTGCATTAAAATTCAAAGAATAAATCCATTTAAAGCTTTTGGGTTGTAATTTATGTGCTATCGACGTATATTTGAATAATACTTCCTTTTGAAATGTTCGCATTTGTGAGTCAACAATAAATAATATGCAATAACTGGGGATTTGCCCATATACCATCGATAGCGCGTTTATGATTGCGATAAGATTTGAAAGTTTTTATGGTTTAAACTATTTTATTCATATCAGTAACGTTCGTAATTGAATAAGTGTTTCAATTGGTCACGTAGCTGCTCATAATATTTTTTTATTCATTTTGTTATTTGTGTTTGCGTCGCCTATCTGAGTCATTCGCTCTGGTCTATCAGTCGGCACTTTGGCGCGGGCCCCTCGAATGCCGTTTTAATGAGAGTGTAGCAATTGATTTATTTGTTAGGCAATTATAAAAGATGAAAGAGAAACAGGCAGACGGAGCGTGTGTTAGTTCTTATAAGCCCCCTTTGGCTATCTTATCCACTATCTCAAGTCCAAACAAATCTTATCTTTGAAGGTAAACTGAAGGAAACTCTCACAACATTCGTCTGTTATGTTAGCAGCGTAAGCAATATAGCCTTACAGACAGATGGCTTTATAAGCATGTTAACTCTTATATTGCGGCTTGAGCATGGATCAATGCACTGTTATTAACATTTTGCTGTAATAACAGAATGTTATCGGAAAAGCTCACAACATTCTTCTGTTATGTTATTTGCGTAAGCAATATAGCCTTACAGACAGATTGTTTTATAAGCATGTTAACTCTTATATTGCGGCTTGAGCATAGATCAGTGCACTGTTATTAACATTTTGTTGTAATAATAGAATGTTATCGGAAAATCTCACAACATTTGTCTGTTATGTTAACAGCGTAAGCAATATAGCCTTACAGAGTTATGGGTTTATAAGCATGTTAACTCTTATATTGCGGCTTGAGCATAGATCAGTGCACTGTTATTTAACATTTTGGTGTAATAAAAGAATGTTAACGGATATTTGAATTGGATTCGCAATTGGCCAGAAAGAAAAGTAAATATAATTAATACAGGATATATAAGAATGTAGGGCTCTTTATAAATAAACTGTGTTTCCATGAATTTCTGGGACCCACTCATTAATAGACCAGGTGTACGCCGTTAATCTATATGGTCATTGAATTGTCCGGATTTTTAAGCCGCACACTTAAATATAGATAGATAACCCACAGCTGAGTCACATGCCGAGACATAGAGAATGGCACATTCGGCTCACGCGTGTCTGGGACACAGGTGCTAATGATTAGTGGGTCGCGTTTATCTTATCTATTAGTTGCTTGAATACCTTGTTTATGGTGCCAATACCCGAATGATAAGGCAAACTAGTTTTTTTTTTTTTAAATGGAATCGTATTTGAAGTTTAAGTCAAAAATCACTCGGGGAAAATCTCAAAGATATCCCATGATAGATATGTATATGAGATGAACAAATGTTTGATATAGTTGAAAGTTCGATTCCCTTTTGGATCGGTAAACGTCGAATTGTGAGAACCAAAAGCTGGTCTTGGAATTTTTGTGCGGCTTTCCCTTTGGCCAATTGATAAAACTATTTACAAACACAATCACGATAACATTTGATATTTGTTGCCATGCATTCCGGTTTCTCCACATAAATCATAATTAATGCGTCAATTTTCAATTGTTTATAGGTTGATTCATGCTATAAAAAAGTCGAACCAGACTAGAACTCAGAAACCTCTCTTAGTTTCATTCAACGATAAGGAAAACTCAAGCAATTCCGCATGTCAAATTTAACCTCATGTCAAGTTGTTTGAGAAAGAGACTCTCTATAGGATTTTGTCAAAGGGAAATGAGGCATTAGCTGGGAGTTCCTTTTGGGAATATGCTAAAAATACAGTTTTATGCTATTTCTTCATTTAACAATTGTTTCTTTTTTGTTTTCCTAATCCTCACAGCTATCAAGGCGACGAGGTGATTGATACGGATATACCCACCCTGCTGGAGGCGCGACTATTCGACACGACCTTTGGCAAGTTTATGTGGGTGTGCCTGCAGCCGTTCTTCTACATCTTCCGGCCGCTGGTGATCAATCCGAAGCCACCGACACGACTGGAGATCATCAATACGATCATACAGCTGGCATTCAATGCGGCTGTCGTCTATTTTATTGGCTGGAAGGCGATGGCCTATCTGCTGATTGGCTCCATACTGGCGATGGGTCTGCATCCGGTGGCGGGCCATTTCATATCGGAGCACTATATGTTCGCCAAGGGCTTTGAGACATACTCGTATTATGGCCCGCTCAATTGGATCACCTTCAATGTGGGCTATCACAATGAGCATCATGATTTTCCAGCCGTGCCCGGCTCCCGGCTGCCGGAGGTGAAGCGCATCGCCAAGGAGTTCTACGAGACGATGCCACAGCACACCAGCTGGACGCGTGTGCTCTACGATTTTGTGATGGATCCCGCTGTGGGTCCCTATGCGCGTGTCAAGCGGCGACAGCGCGGTCTCGCCTCCTAATCCGACCAAGACAAGCACAGTTTGCGGGCGCGGATGATGCAATGATTTTACTAGCGGTTTCCTGGCATTATGTAATCTCAGTGTTTAGAACTAGATACTTAGAACTTTGTTGTTTTTTATTTCTTCTTCTGTCAACTGTAACATGAACAACCTGCTCTTTTATGGCTGGCTTTAGTTTTGGTTAAGTGCAAACAATTTGCCACAGTTGATTTAACGTATTTATAGTATTAGAACATGTAAAGCTTAAGCGCTTGTATTAAACTATTATTGTTAACTCACACACACACACACACACACACACAACTGAAGAGAGCTAAAGCTAGAACTAAATATTGTATATTTTTAGTTATTGTCGCCAGATGCAGCCAACTATTTTTGATAGCCTCTTGTAACTGACATTCAAGTACCAAAAAAAAATGAGAAATATGTGAAACTGAAAACCAACGTTAACTCAACTTTACGCGGCATTACGCTCTAAACCAAATTTATATATATATGTGTATATATAAAATCAAGAAACGATTGTCCCACATATACTCGTATGCGTATGTAATAAAGAACACAACAACAAACTGAAATTTGTTGAACATTTGTTGCTCAATTTCCCGCAGGTGATTACATTTTATATATATATAAATATATAATGTATTTTAATAATTATATGTGCCGTGTGTCATGTGAATCGGTTATGGCACATGCAGCCTGATTGACTTCAATTGAGGCTGATAAAATGCTGCGTGCGATTGATAAGCGTACGATACAGCACATAACATGCCCTCTAAAAAGCTGCTCACACGAAACACCCAATTGACCTTGTCTATTTTACATAATATCAAATGGAAAGTTTCCGACTTACCAATTTGGATAACGAATGCGAAATGCTGGGCCGATCATTTGATGCATGCGCATTATACAATTAAAGTTGCTTACAAGCAATTGGATACCCTGTAAAAAATGATTTGCAATTAATCTTGTGCACGCATCTTATTATAGGATATTATTTTAATACATTTTGGGTGTATTTGGGGTCCTAACCGCAAGCTGTGAATAAATTTAAAATTTCAGAAATCTGTAGGTTCTAATTGTGAGCAATTTTAGGGCCCAAGAGATAAACACAATTAAATTATCCACTACGCTTCTCCCTTGTCATGAGGAGCTGACAATCTAAAAAGCGGTACGTTTATTTACAGTCGAGCGATATTTGGCTTTATTTATTTTTTTTTTTTTGGGCCTAATTGAGATAACAGCTAATTGGCAAAAATTACGTTTGGGTGCATCTTAAAATAGCTTGAATTGTGGCTACAAATTTTGTCAACAGAGTTTTTCATGAGTCATTCATCAACTGGAACGTGATTTAAGTGAAAAGCGAGCGAATGTTCAGATAGAACTCAAATGAGTTAATAAACCAAAAGTATTCGAGTCGAAAAGGCTTCTTAACATACTTTCTACAGTCTTTAACCAAACGTTGACCAACACTGAATCAGAAAGCTCATGGTTAATGTTTGCAATGCAGTTAAAGTAGCTTGCAACGTTAATTTTACATATTAAGCTAGCAGACAAAGCACTTTTCACGACCAAAAAATGTGCTTGGTTAAACGTCAACTTAATAAATAGTGTAACATTTCTGCACACTGTTGACGATAGATTTGTCATAAGGTTTGCCATTTAGAGCTACAATAATAATATATGTTTACAAACAAGCAACAACGATATCTATTTCCATATAAAAGGTGTTATCGCAACGCCAGGTGCTTCCCATTAGTCTAGCCTAAAGCCAACCATACATACCTGCTAGACGGTAGGCGCATTACCAAATCTATGACTAACTGGCAATTTGTCATTTGGCCTGGTGCACGTGTTGGCCAAAGCGTAGCTCAAATTCAACTGCTGACAGATACAGGTGAAAAGTAAGTGACATATTCATGCATGCATAACTTAACTTAAACACTAAGCTTAAGGAAAACACATGATACCTAATTTCCTTTTTAAATACTATTTATATATAATTTATTTATATGTATAATAGAATTACATATTGAGGGGGGGGTCTTGTGGAGGGGCGGTAGGGTTTGAATTGTTGTTGAAAGAAATCGTACAGTGTTAGCTTAATTAAATAAAATGGTTGTGCCTTAATATGATAGGGTATTTTGCTTCTTCTTCTTCTTCTGGGCTGTTTTTTTTTTACCCCGCTCGTTTTTTTTTTACACGCTTAAAAAATGATTTTACAAAGTGTTTTTTCTCGTCTTCTTCTTTTTCTACCGCATAATTCTAAGCTTGTTGTTGTACGTTAAGAAGTTATTTGTTTTTTTTTTTTGCAATTTTTTTTCGGGTTTTTTCTTTTTCGTTTTTTCAAAGTGTGTTGTTCTCTAATCAGCTTACTAGATTTAAATTAAAAATTATACATTTGTTTATATCCATTTTTATTTAAATGTAAACTTAGCTTTAGGGCTGCAATTTATTTATATTAAATGTATTATCTGATGCATTTGTTGCATCATCAAGTGTTTTGTTTTTGTTGGTTTTGCTTCTTTTTTTTTTGTTTTTTATTTATTATTATTTATCTTGTGTATTTATGCTACATATTTATTTATTTTTTATTTATAAATCAATCATTCTGTAATAGGAAAAACAAATAAAACATACAAGAGAAAAATTGATTACAGCGCGCCACGCGAACAAAATTATCGCATTTAAATTGGAAGATATTATATATATATATATAAATAAATATATATATATATATATAAATGTGTATAAATTAACAATTAAATTTTACTTGGCTTTTCACTTTAAGCAAACGGAAAAACTGTACAGAAGTAAAAAATATGTAAATTGTTTTTTAAGTTTTTTTTTTGAATGAAATAATAAAAAAGAAACGTAAAAAACGCGCGCGCGTCGCACAAAACTTAAAGCGAACACAAACTGTAAATTAAATTAACAAAAACTAATAGTAGCAGGTAATGGTAATTAATTATATGCATGTATATATAAACATATATATATATACTTACATATATATATATATATTTACATAAGGTAAATATAATAGAACGTTTAACGAACGTAAAGTGTGTACCGCGCCTACACATACAAAATTTGTTGATATTTTGCATTTTGCATTTTACAGTTGAATTGAATTTTCACATAATTAGTTACTTTTTCAATTGTGTTTGCGTGTGTCCGTTTGTGTGTGTGTGTTAATTTTCTGCTCATATTTGCATTTTGAAATACGTTTGCGTTATAATAGCAATAATTAGTAAATATGTACTACACAAAACGTTTAAGTGACTTTTTTTCTTTTTTTTTTTTTTTTTTTTTTTTTTTACTAAAACTTAGTAAATACCGTTTAACGCATTACGTTGCGTGAGTGTTGGCTGCTCTTCTCTCTCTCTCTCTCTCTCTGTGTCTGTGTGTGAGTTCGTTTTGTCTATGCGTGTGCGATAAACACTGCGTTAGCAGTTTATCGATAAATTACAAGCTTTAATCGAGGGTGCTGCCAACCGTTGTCAAATTGATGTTGTTCTTGTTGTTGTTGTTGTTGTTGGTTTTGCTTGCGATCCAATCCACATTTTCTGCAGTCTACCGCGCCGACTGCGCTGCTCGCTGCTTCCCTGGCGTTCCTGTGCTCAGCGTCAGGCTGCTGGTTGTCGTTGTGGTCACCGTTAAACTGCTGCTGCCGCCGGCGACGCCGACGCTGACAGTTTTCGAACAGCGAATACATATGTAATCATCGTCGGCCTTAATTTGACTACGATTCAGGCCCACACAGTACATGTGAAACCATTCGTTGCAGCCGCCATCGCATTGCACCCAATCCACCTCACGTCCGGTTGGCTTATGGCAATTCTCGGCACGGCATTCCTCTTCGTCATCCTCCTGTGCCGTTTGCTGTGTGCGTTGCGCATGCTTTTTCTGTCCGCCGCCGCCACCAGCGCCACCTGTTGTTGGATTGTTATTGCCCGCTGTGGTGGGCGTGTTGCCGGCATTGCCGTTGCCATTGTTGTTGTTGTTGCTGCTGCTGCTGCTGTTATTGTTGTTGTTGTTATTATTATTGTTTGTTGTGTTTGTTGTTGTTGTCGTAGTGGTTGTGCGCTTGCGCTTCTTGTGGCCAGATGCCGGCATGGGCGTGGCGCCAGCTGCTGGTGTCGTTGCGGCCGGTGTCGTTGGTGTTGTTGCCGTTGTATTCCCACCGTTCGCCTGCTTGTTCTCGGCATCCGCATCGACGCCGGGCGAGCTGCTCGCCTTGCTGTCACTTTTGCGCACCGCTTGCGACTTTTTGCCCGGCGTCTGTTTGGGCGTATTCTGTTTCTTGCGCGGCACAGCCACATTGGCGCTGCTGGCATCATTGGAGCGACGTTTTTTATTGCGCACTGCCGCCGCCTGCGCCGCGCCGCTGCCAGCGCCGGGACTCGGACTATTCTGCACAAGCAGGCTATCATTGGAATCCTCAGCGCCGCTATGGATGCTAGATGTGGTTGTTGCCACCAGTGTGCCTGTTGTCGCCTGGATTTGCTGCTGCTGCTGACGGTGCTGTTGCAAATGTTGGGCGACACGCGATTTTGCCTCCGCTTGCAGCGTTGTCGGCGGCATCGTTTCCAGTATGCGCCACAGCTCTTGCGTCTCATCCAGCGACACCTCTAACAAATCGCCCTCCATCATTAGCTCGAGCAGATTCTCAATTTCGCTTTCGGAGAGCAATTTTAAGAGATCAGTGCTGTTGTTGTTGCTGCTGCTGCTGCTGCTGTTGTTGTTGCTGGTGATTTGCACATTGTTGGCCGCGTGTCGCGGCAGCTGCTCGTCCTCATCATTGCTATACCCATCCTCCACAATGCGCAGCCGGCATTCATCGTCATCGTCATCGTCATCCACATCATCCCCATTATCCTCGTTATCTGACTCGGAACGCCCCGCATTGTTGGCTTCCTGCTTGGACAGATTGTGCGTACGTCGCGGCTTCCTTGGACTGCTTATGTTGCCCAGCACGGCGGCGCCGCAGCTGGTGCTCTCCGTGCGACGCTTCTGATGTTGAACCAAAATGGCATCTAGAGCGGCGCTGACGTCGGGACTGCTGAGCGCTTTGCGTGCACGATCCTGCCAGTTCATGGCACGCTCCGCCAAACAGCGCAACGCCTCATCCTCAGGTAGACGTATGGGCAGCTGTTGCAGCTGCACGAGCAGCGGCAGAATGGTCTCCAAACGTGGACGCTTCGAACGCACACAGCTCGGACACAGCCACTTTTCTTGTGCCGGCATTGATGCAACTCCAACTCCACCATTAATTGCACCTCCATTGCCATTGCCATTGCCATTTTGTTGGGCCATCAGTGGCTGGGCTTCCGGCACCGGTGGCACGCAATCCTCGTGAAACCAATCGCGGCACAGCTGGCAATTGTGCATGAGGCCCCGAAATTCGGACTTGCATAGACAGAAGACGTCGCGCAAGGGATTCTTGGTCATATTCTGGCGCCTTAGATCGCGCATATCGCGCAATTCCTGCTCCTCGGCATGCTTGAAGCTGGCCACTATTTCGGCGGGATTCTTGTCCTTTAGGAAATCATCTTGGAAACGCGGCTTGAGATCCGAGTCAATATTGATGGCATCTGCACGCGGCATCAGCACCTCCAGCAGCGTATAGAATGTGCCCTTCTTTAAGAACGCACGCGCCGTATTCTCCTTCCACTGATGTGCACTACTCAGATGGCCCTGCATGCGACCGAGCTCCTCCAGCTGGATGGGTATATTGAGACCACGATCGATCATCGCCTCCAGCGTGTGACAGTAGGTGACGTGATTATTTTGCTGCAATTGTTCCACAGCACGCAGCCATTCCCGTGCCTTGCGCAGTGCATCCTTTAAGACGCCATGCGACGGCACCTGCCCATTGATTTCGCTGGCGGACTTAAGAAACTGCTCAATCTCGGCCAGCTCATGCTGCTGATTGAGTCGTCGAAAATATTTAGCTGCCTGTGATTCCCATGCCTCGATAGCGGCGCCAATTTGCTGCAGTTTACGCATCTCACGATCCACATACGGATCGGTCGGATCCAGATCAGCGGCTGCCGTATGCAACAGGTTCTTTACATCCTTATAGGTCAGCTTCGAGCTGGTCTCGCGCAAGCCCTGGGAGCGTTTGTACCATTTGCATTGTTTGAGACGCTTCTGCAACTGATCCAGCTGCTGGAGCTCAATGCGCAACGAGCTGCCCTCATTGATGAGCGTCTCCAAATCGTTCTCCTCGAGCGCCTCAAGCGATAGCTGCAGCTGCGAATCGGCGCGTTCCACAAACTGTCGTCCCAGCACAAGCAGCTCACGCACCGAGGCACCCTCATCTATGATGCAGCACAGATTATCGATTTCCTGCACAAACAGCTCCAGCTCCTCCATGGTCAGCTTATATTGTGCTGCTTCCTGATTGTGATCGGAGCGGGTGCGCACCTTCAATATATACAATTTAAATAATTTTTGGTTTTAATTGTTAATCTACAGCTATACATATATATTTATGTATATGATATAACATTTAATAAACATAATAAAGCATAGCTAAAGGGAAGATTAAGTTAGGATTATGTTGGATTTTTTATAAAAAAAAAAATAATACCTTAAATTATCAAAAGTCTTACATGATGCTAACTTTATAATATTAACATATGAAATGTATATATATATATAATATATATATTTTATATACCATAAGTATATATTTAAATATATTTATAGAGTCAAAGATTTGTCCTTTCAAGCGCCTGACAAAGTAGATATACTTGGCATATATCAAAATTTTCGGGTAGAGTATAGAAAAAAAAACAATTTCGTAAAAAAAAAAAAGATTTTCAAAAAGAGAAGAATATTGCAATATTAAATTCTTCCTAAGTAAATTATGTTTGTAAAAAGATGCAAATTTTCATAAGTAAAATATTGAAAATAAATTATATATGCAATTATCACAAATCAGTTCGGATAAGATTAAGGAGCAATCTCTTACCTTATTAATGCCCAGCTGTTGTATAACCGTGACACACTTCTCCGCCTCAATGGCGGCTGCATTGAGCCGATCGATGAGCAGGGATGAGGGAAACTTTTTGGTCTCGGCCTCCTTGCAGAGCTCCTGCAGCTCGGACAGCGTCACCGATGTGGGCGTATGTGCATCGACAATGTCGCGACAACGGGATAGCCAACGCTCAAAGCTGTGCGCCTTAACCTTTAACTTTTGCAGCATCAGCGGCATCTCGTCCAGCGTATAGCGATAGATGAGCGTATGCTTCTCTGGCGCACAGCCGCAGAGTACCGTGTAGTGGCGCAGGCAGACAATCAGCTTATCGTTGCACTCACAGGCAACGGCCGATAGAAAGCAGGTGGTGTTGCACTCCTGGCAATGGCGCTCATCATCGTTGACCAATTCGAAGGCGCGTCGTTCGGCGCGTGTGACGCCCCATTCCAACAGAGATTTGCGCAGTTTCTTCTCCGTGTCAACCATCTCGGCCATGTCTATATAGCAAGCGGTCGCAATGCCAAAAGTCAGCTTGGCCGGCTCCAAGGCCATCTTGCAGACTAGCTCATCGTGCGAGAACACACAGAAGCGACGCAGCATTGAATAATGATTGACGCATTCGCGTCCCATTTTAAGCCAATCTGCTGGCGCAAAATTGACGGCCTCGGCGAAATTGTAGCCCTGATTAAAGCCGGCATGATAGGCGCGCGGAAAGGTAATGACAAATTCGCCGGCATGCTGATCGGTACGATATACGGGTACACCATTGTTCATCAATATATTGGGATTCATAATCGTGACCAGTTGATGCAGCAGATCCGGCTGCGAGGAGAATAGCTCGGGCGCGGCGCGTTTCATGGTCTCCTCGAACTGTTCGGCACAGGAGCCGGGCACACCGTACCAAGTCTTTGGCTCGCCCCAATGCAAATAGTTAATCGAATAGCTCCAGTGATCCTCGTTGTGCCAGCAAAAGGCAGCAAAGCACATGCCCACATACATCCAAGGCGCATTCATGCCGCTAATATCGGCATTAATATGCCCCAGTATTGAGTCCTCCAGTAGCGGTAGATTATTTAAATTCCAACTGGATTCGGCATACTCCTGATCACCGGGCAGCAAATAATGTGAGCTCTTTGTGGGAAAACCAGAGCCATGATCCATAGTATGCAAATCAGCGCCATATTCCACTGTAACATCCTCATCAATCGAGGAGACAATACGCCAGAATTCGCGCTCCACCATCTCCGTTGGCACCAAGTGCACAGGTTTGCGAAAATATTCCTGCTTGAACTGATCGGCCATCTGACCGAACTGCTGCAATGTGTACTCACGCTCGGCCTGCTCGAAACCAAAAGCTTCCTGCGGCTTGCTCACCTCCTCCACAACGCAACGTGGGCACAGCCATTCACCTGGTCGATAGAACAACAATGAATTAATATTAGAGATAGCAAATCTAAAGCATATAATTATTTGTATCAAAATAGCTCGAATCGGAGATATCCTGATGAATCCTAATAAAGATCATCCTCAATCAATGAATATGAGTGAGTATATTGACGAAATGAAACTCACCTTTTGGTATGCTGCTCAGTGGTGGCAACAAGCAGAAGGTATGATAGCTATCGTCGCAACCGTCACAGAGCAGCATGCACTCCTCGACATCGCCGCGATTGCAAATGTGACAGATGTACTTCATTAGCGGATCGATAAGCGGTTGCTGTGGCTCGGTGCTGGCTTTCTTTTGGGTGGCACGTGTATTGGGTGCAGGTGTTGTTGCCCCACAGCCGGTTGATTGACCGCCGCCAGCGGCACCACCACCACCACCACCACCACCACCACCACCAGCATTGACTGCATTGAAGCTGCTCAAAAGATCGCGTTTAAAATCTTCCTTGGTTTCCGTTTTGATGGTGACTGCAGCAGCGCCTGGCTTGACCGTGGTTAGGCCGCAGCTGGCATTTGAATTGCCAAAGCGCTTCGAGCGACGCGTATTATTTTCATTTGGCGGCGCGATTTGCTGACGTGTGGGTATTTCATGGGCCTTGTAATCGGTGCCAACATCCTCGAGCTTGACGGGCGTTGCGTTCACGGCAGTAGGTGCCGCGCCAGGTCCCAATACCTTACCAGAGGTGTAGACCTCAAAGGGATGAAGTATTCGCTCGTAGTGGGCTTTGAGTGTGGCACCAACACTCTTGCTGGATGGATACTGCATGCGATTGGCCACTTTGGCCCATTTGCGCTCCTTGGTGGTCTGCTCCATGCCACCCTCCTCCTGCACAATGCGATGCAGAGTATATAGATCTAGAGCTTTGCGCTCCACCATGGGGATTTTCAGGGAGGAGCCTTGCAGCTCCCAAAATTTGGCGATTTGATCCAAAAAATTCAATTTGACACGCGTCTTGGCCTCCAATTCATTGAGACGCTGGACGCGTGGCACAAAACGTAACTTATCCACATCGACAGCAAATGGCGGTGACCATTTCTCCGGCGGTAATATCTTGGCAATGCCACATTTCTCAGCTATGGAGCGTATTTTGCTAATGTATGCCAATGGATTTTTAAACTCCTCCGCTGTCGGCCGGAAAACAGGACACTCGGGCGGCGTATCAAAATGGAATTCCTCGTTCTTGCCCTGATCAAATTTATTGCTGCTATGCGGCTTGGTGTGCAGCGACTTCTTGTGCACTGTGGGCGTTGGATGCGGACAGCTATTGTGATATTTTTTGCTGGCCGAAACACTGCTGCTGGCATGATTCATCGGCACGCTGGGCATGGGGCGTTCCACGGAGCTGGGAGTCGCTCCAGTTGCAGCAGCACCACCACCGCCACCACCGGTGGCTGCACCACCTCCTCCACCAGCTGATGTTGGCATGATTCCTGTTGTTGCTGCTGAACCATCGTTGCCCGTTGCAGCTGATTCGTTATTATTATTATTATTGTTGTTGTTGTTGTTGGTATTGTTGTTATTGTTGTTATTATTATTGTGGGTACTGTTGTTGGTGTTCTTCTTGGCCGACTCGCTGCCACTGCCACCGGTTGAGTTGCGTGTGCGCAGGCGTCGCGCTGGTGTTACGGTGCCATTGGAGTTGCTATTACCGCCTCCAGAGCCGCCGCCAGTTGCGCTGGCGGCTAGATTGTCCGCCTCGGCTTTGGCGGACATGTGGGGCTTTCAATATCAAATGAACTGCTGCAACGGCTGCTGACCCTTTGTTCAGCTCTGCAAAATGAGTATAGAATGCCGTTTAGTCAACAACTATTAAAATATGGAATGAAATTTGTATATATTTATTTTTCAATAAACGCGTCTATTAGTTCTATGTACTTTCTACTTGCTCGCTCAAAATCACAGTTATTAGTAAATGTAACTCATTGACTCCCGTATACATTTCAGTTTGCTTTTTGGGGTTGAAATATCCACAATCTCAATAGACATGGCCATTTTCTAGTTTTCGGCCTGCCTGCCTGCCTGCTTGCCTGCCAAGTGTGACCAACAGACAGGCACAGCTCAGAGTTACAAGTGTGCGTGTGTGTGTGTGTGTTTTGGAACACTGCTCAACACTGTGCCAAGAACAACCAGCCAACCTTTTTCATATGGTTTAAACGCATCAACGAACGCAAGTGAAAAGTTGTAATTGCAAGAGTATAAGTAAAAGAGAGAGATGGAGAGAGAAAGAGAGTAAACACACACACACACAAAAAAAAACGCACAACCCCTCTCGTACTGGCAGTCAGGTAGGTAAACAAAAACAGTAAACGGCATTTATAGAATTAGTGTGTGTGTGTGTGTGTGTGTGTGTGAGCGCCTCTCGTCGTTTAAACGTGGGGGTTGTGTGTCGTTCCATTCTGGCATTAAAATCGGAGACTATTCTACAAACACACATACACACATACACATACAAAACATACGCACACATACAAGCATTTGCACTGCCTGCATGTGCATTTGTAGTCGGTTTAGTTCGTCTAAAGCTTGATTACATTATCAGCGTACGTTTTGATATTGATAAAAATAAAATTGCAATAATACAAAATGTATGTTTGCACCCTCAACATTTAAGTAATTCAATAGCCAGGCCACACGCCACTTCGTGCTTCTGAGGTGCACGAAAATGCATTTAAAATATCTTCATTTATTATTATAGAAAATTATTGGGAAAATGCGTAAAATCTTTTTAAAACAAACAAACTTTAATTCCTGTTTTTTACCTGCTAAAGATGTGCGTTCATAAGAAGTTTGGAATATACAAATATACAGCAAAACAAAAATTCTATGGAAAATGTAAGAAAAATTCTGGCTAATAAAAAAAATAAACCGGTTAAAGACGAAACCCGTGCAAGTTAGATTTTATTTTTCGAGTAAAATAACTGGCGCGGATCAGGTATAATCTACTATATTTCTTATTGGCAAAGTCGTAGACTGCTTTTACAACTATAATTCCATAGTATATAATTCATATTTAGTAAACAAGTTTTTTGTATACAGGCTAAAAAATGACAGGTAGGTAAGGTCATGACTGTTGACGCCGCCTCAGCTGCTAGAAAACAAATTTCTTTTTTTTTTTTGGATTATTATTTCAATGCAACAAAAGACCAAGCTCGCCTCCCCCTCAACCAAATTAAATCAATATTGAAATTAAATGTTGAACGCGTGGCCAGTTCGCATAGAAACAAACTTGAAAGCCAAAAGCTTTCATGAAGTCTCAAACAAATAAATAACATTTAGGAAAACTTTTAGCACAGTTACAAATATCTATTGTTGCGTTAAGTTCTGATCAAATAAAATTGCACGCAAATTGCGGAAAACTTTCTTTTAATAATGTATGTTTGTATCTGGATGGATATATAAACATGTCATCAGATGGAAAATCTTACCACCTGTGTCCAGTGTTGCCAACTGTTTCACCGGGTGGCAAGCAAATCGCAAAAATGGCACACACACACACACACAAACAGATGACAAGCAAACGCGTCTACGTGATCAAAGAACGCCTAATGCCCGCTAGGGACCGACGGGATGGGGGTGGCTTTTTGAGCTTACGGCGGCGTGACGTGAGAGCGAGTGAAAGAGTGTGAGTGAGCGGTGAGCGAGGCAAATGTGTGCGAGTGGGAGTTAAGTTTAGATGCAGCGCACAATTGCAGCGTTGGTAATGTACATCGTATGGTGGCATATTATTTTTATTTAGTTTTCTTTTCTACACTAACACTATCACAGGCTCAGGCACACGCCATACATCATCGTGCTTTGACAAAACTAACAAGAGAAGTTCAATAAATATTCTCGCACTTTTTTTTTTTTTTTGTTTTTGGTTTCATAAATAAATTGTGTGTGTATGTGGCGCATATTGGAAGCGTGCAACAGGAAAACATGAATTTGTTGCATAGAAAAGTGGAGCGCAAAACATACGTACATAAAATAAATATATATACATGCATGTATGTTAGTATGTACACACCTTATACAGTGTGCATGTATAACATAACGACCGATAGCAACAGAACTTACCAATTCAATACACATACATACATACATACATACATATGTACGTACTTACATGCGTGCATACATATACATATATACATATACATACGCGCGCACATCCATATGTGAGAAAATTTGTAAGACCATTTGTTCTTAGCAGCGCACGCACTCAAACCGTTGGTTTAGCTGTTACTGCTGCTGCTGGAAAAGCTCTTGCTGTCCAACATTAATTGCGTATGTTTTTCCAGGCAAAACTACTGGGCACATGCAAAATGTTTATATTTATTGTGTGATGAAATTGAAATGGTAAAAGAAGCCATATTGAAAAACGTCGCTGTCGGCATCGACGCCGGCAGCGACGTTAAAGTTCCGGTTAACGTTTTTTTTTTTTTTCCAGCGTCCAAATAGACAAAAGGAAGCCGCCGTAGCAGTCGCTGGGCAAAAAAGCTTTGCCTTTGGTGGTTGTTGTTACAGTTTACACACAAACACAAACACACACACACACGCACACATCTACAGAAAAGGTTCGCATACAAAAGTGGGGCGACGTTGCCACCACCACCCCAAAAATGAAGAAGAACAACGTCAATGCAAAAAGCAGGGAGTTAGCAAGCACGAGAGTAAAGTGTGAGTGTTGTGTAGTTTTGTCATTTCCTTGATCAGAACGACAGACAGACAGGCAGACTCTCTCTCCGCGTGAGAGCAACGAGTACCGTATTTATGTGTATGTACAAATGAGAGATGGCATAGGGAGTGCGTGAGTGCGTATGCTCCGCATGTTTATTTTCCCTTCATTTTTTCTTGCCACAATTTTTTTTTTTTTTGCTTTAATTGACGTTTGCAAAATTATTGATTGGTAAAATGCGAACGCTGCACGCTTGCCAACTATTAGAATTTCACAAAGTTGACAACGATTTGCGACAACTTATTTTGCCATATTGATCGTTAGTTTTTTTTTTTTTTTGGGAAAATAAAGCCTAACAGCCGCATGCTGTTTTAATCTAAAGCGCTTCACGCACACATAAAGGGGTTTTATATAATTTCCATTTTCAACCGAGCACACACACACACACACGCAAATTTACACACACACACACGAGCGCGCACAGGTATACGTATAGAAGCACACAACAGTATTTCTTTATACATACATAAATATATGTATGTATGTTTAGCGAAATTAGCACTAAATGTCTTTTTACTTTGTCAAATGCAATTGATTTAATGTACTTGGCTTAGCTGCATCTGAAAACACTGTTCACAAAACTGTTTTTCGTTGCCAACCAAGCCCAGTAACAGCAGAAGTAGCAGCAGCAACAACAACAACAACAACAACAATGTCTACTACAAATAGTAAGCAGTTAACAAACGTTGACGTCGACGTTGTGATTTTTACGCACTGTCCACCATATTGCACATTGAAATGTTTTATGTTTGTATGTATAATATACATATATTCAAGCATACTGTGATGTGTGTGTGTGCCTGTGTGTGTAAATGCAACACTGTACTTTTACAAAATTATATACTTTGCATAATTATTAAGTGGCCTATAATTGAAATTGATATTTCAAGCGTGGGATCACAATATTTGTAGGGATTAACTGCGCTAGACACACACACACGCACGCACAGGAGGCAGGCAGCGACGTCGACGGCAACGTCTCTGCTATGATGGCGACCAAAGGCTGAGAACGCACTTTACAACGTTGCTCCACTGCCTCGCTGTTTGCGTGAGCTTATTATAAATTCACAGAAAATTCACGAAAAATATTGTATCAATTTTGCAGCAAAGGTTTGCCTTCATAACTATATTTTCACTTTTTATTATAATTTTTTCTTTTTTTTTTTTTTTTGTAAACTGCGCTGCTAGCAGTGGTCGCAGCAGCAGCCGCACACATACAAGTTTTTTTCTTTGATTAAAACGCGGGGGGTTGATTCCAATTGTCTTTTCAGGGCGCACTTATTAACTTTAGACTTTTCATAGGGTTTCGCTTGATTTGTTGCAACGTTTTGGGCTTGGCGTATTATATGCATGCGTTTTGTCCATATTTCGCCTGCTAATTAAACATTTTCAGCTTCAGCCATCAGCGAAACTCACACACGCACGCATACACAGAGGGTAGAAGTGGAAGAAAACTAAACTCACTGTCGTCATAGGTAATGGGGCCGAGCACGCTGTTTGTATGCGTGCACTTGCCCGAAATATCTCATAGATCTACGCACACAGCACTTAATAAATTTGATTTGTATTGAATTGTTATATTTATTTTCTTGGTACTGATCTTCTCTACTGCCTTTTCAACTGCACACGACGATGAAAATCAGTGTGGCTAACTATTGTGTTTATTTAAATACCGCAATGCCGCAAGAATACATACAGAAAATACCAAAGTTAATATGTAGGCTCGTTCAAATGGGGGAGTATATTCTGTTAAGTGAGCAAGAAAATATGTTAACTGCTTGAATAATTGTGTTGTTATGCATGCGAAAATGCTGTTAAGTGAGGAGTATTGATGTTAGCTGGTGGAGCAAAATGTTCAGTATAATCACAAATACATTGAAATAAAGTTGTTGCAAGCAAATTCATGTAGCAGTTAAATACAATGTGGCAACGCTCATATTGAGACTAAGGCAAAGTTAAAGCTTGCAGTTTACAGTTTGATGTTAATAACATACGACTCAAAAAGGCTACAACTATCATACTTCTCGCACTAGCCTACAGGTTTTCTTATTTGTTGTTTCCGTCGCACAATTGCTAAGTCGAAAATCTGTGTGGCTGGTAAACACAGCTTTTCGTTCTAGTAAAATAAAACGAACCCAGTCATTAGTAATAGTTTACAATACAAGCATAACCATTCCGTAGCATTTAGTATAATTCAGTCGAGTTGTTGTTGCCGCCATCGACTCTCGCAAAATGCCCGCAGTGCGCAAATATCGTCGCGAAACAAGTGAAATCAGTTGCTGCCTCAAATATTTGCTCTTCACCAGCAATGTACTTATCTGGCTGACAGCACTTCTTGTGCTCGCCATTGGCATTTGGGCCTGGATGGAAAAGGATATGTTCCGTAATATCAGCAAGCTCACCTTTATCGCACTCGATCCCGCTTTTGTGCTCATCATATTGGGCAGCATCACCTTTATGCTGGGCTTTATGGGCAGCGTGGGTGCACTGCGCGAAAATACCTGCCTCTTGGGCGCCGTGAGTACAGCACAATAAATAATTTGCTCTCAATACATAAATAAAACCGTTGCATTATTTATTCACAGTATGCCATATTCTTAAGCGTGCTGCTACTGAGTGAGATTGGCTTTTGCGGGCTGGCGTTTGTGCTCAAGGACAAAGGCTGGGTATGTTGTTACTGCTTACGCTTAGTATGCTGCTCACGAATTGGTGGGCAAGGCTAAATTTAGCCCAACTAATGTAAACAAACCTTGTACATAACTAGTTCTTCAGTTGTTTTTACTCAGATAACGAGTATGTCATGATAAGTCTGTTTAGTCAAATACCCTTACAGATCAAAGGGTATGCTAATTGTGCCAAGAAATATTTGTAGCATGGAAAACATGCAATTCGAAAAGCTCATTTCAGAGTCTAAGAATTAAAAGAGTTACAGAAAATATATTAAAAATTACATAAAATTTTGATTAAAAAATATATGAAGAATATCATATTACATATACCAGAACTTGGCATAGAAACCCTTAGTGCTAATTGCCGATTGGGCACGATCAGGCTTTATCTTTTAGAGAAAGCTAACACAGTGAAATCTGTTATTTTTCAAAATATCTTGACCAAGCGAGGTACTTACTTACTATACTCATTTAATTTATTCGGATAATCATATTTAATATCTGACTTAGGAACAATTGTAAAGTGAGCTCTTTCCATGTGAAACCGTCGACATTTGATTTCCTCGAAAAGGCAGAAACTGAATATGGATATTTTCCAGAATCTCAATTTTCAATGCATAAGACTAGAAAGAAATAGAATAACATTTGACATTGATATATTCACAATGAATGCAGCTAACTAATTGTTTATTTAATTTGTTCATAGATCAAAGATCAGGCCACCGAGGGCCTGCGAGCTTTTATCAAACACTACCGCGAGGATCCCGATCAGCAGAATCTTATAGATTGGATACAGGAGGATTGGCTGCAGTGTTGCGGCATTGATGGGCCCAAGGATTGGGATAGCAATAATTATTTCAATTGCTCCTCGATAGCAATCGGCAGCCGCGAGGCGTGTGGTGTGCCCTTCTCCTGCTGTCGCCGGCGACCGCAGGAGGTTATCAAGAACAAGCAATGCGGCTACGATGTGCGCAAGGAGGGCTATGTAAGTTTATTTATGAGTCTCTCTCTTCTGGTGATCTGCAGGCTTAATCCTTTTTATTAATAAACGCATGCAGCCAGTGGATAGAAATATACACGAGCGTGGTTGCTTGCGCGCTGGAGAGGATTGGCTGGAGACGAATCTAATAGGCGTGGCTGCCTCCTGTGTAGCCCTGCTCATCACGCAGGTGCTGGCCAGAGCTCAACGATAATTGTCTTGCTTTTGTCTCAATTTATGTATTTTTATTATCATTATTGTTAACTTTATTGGCATTTGCGTTGCTTTAGTTGCGTTCTGATTTGATTTCCGATTTTCTATTCACGGCACAGGGCATGGAGCTGTCCAAGATTATTTATGAAAAAGGCTGCGTCCAGGCTGGCGAAGAATGGATTGAGCATAATTTAATTATCATTTCCACGGCAGCTATCGGTGTTATGTTTTTTCAGGTCTCAGTTTGTTTTCGTTTATTTGTTTTATATTAGACGTCTAGCGAATGCATTTATTTATACGCTTTTATATGCTTACAGATTCTGGGCATTTGCTTTGCGCAAAACCTACGCGCCGATATCTATACACAAAAATCCAAATGGCACTGACAAATGGCGCACGCTGCCCCCACAGCACTCTAGACAGGTAAGGACACAATCACAGTAACAACAATTAGCGGCAATTGAACTTTAGCAACAACAACTGAACAAACAACTCAACAACTACAACAACTACAACTATAACAACACAATGCATCATCTAAATCTACGCTTCGGTTAGTTACCTATACTATAATTACCTAACTATATATATGAGTGTCTACTAAACGCAAACGCATTCCGTCTCTATGGACATTGACTAAACTATTAACTAGGTTGCCAAATTTTTTGCTGTTTTACGTACGCTTCGTTTTACCCAACATTTTCTATACATTTTTACATAAAATCGACGAACGTGAGTAAAAAAAAATTAACTCGAAATGCAGCTGTGATATATTTTTAGTGAATGTATAGAAACGAGACGAAAAAGAACAAAAACAAACAAAAAGAAAAATTTATATATATTTCAATTGCAAAGAAAATTTGACGCACAACAAGACCTTCGGCACACCGAAGCTTAAAAATACCCTAACAGAGCGAAAAAAACGCACAAAACAGAATTTTTGTATTAACAAGAAATAAAATTAGCGAGATATTTGTTATATAAGCTAAATAGAGAAGCTGTAGATAAATAAATGAAGCTCACTTTGAAGTCGAAAACTCGTCTGTAAGGGTATTTAGAGCACAAAATGTCATTTCTTATGTAAGCAGCAAAATCTATCACTATGAAACCTAAACAAAAAAAAAACAAATATTTTTTATAACACCAATGAACAAAAACCAGAAACTTTTGCGTGGGGGCACATGAAAAATATTAAAAAAAAAAAATTAAAATAAAAATACAATTTAAAGTAGTTTGCTAATTAGATTTTTGACGAGCTTGCAAATATATAAAAAATATAATAATTAATATATAACTCATGTGTGTATATATATATATTTTTGCATAATACCTTTATTTTTCCGCTAATGTATTTCCTTATTTGCACTGTGCTGCAAATTTAAACAACTTGTATTATTGCATAAGAGCTACTAAGCACGTGAGTTGTGTTCATTATGAGTTTTTCAAAATAAGACTGCTCTCGAATTAGTCGAAACAACTTTGGCACACAATGAAATAATGTTTGTAAACAAGTTCGTCAGTTCGGCAGTTCGTTAACATTGAACAAAATATTTATAATACGATCGAGATATGAGATCCAAGATATATATAACATATTTAGATTAACAAATCCAAGGAGAACATTCTGTTTGAACTGTAGATTAGCTCAGAAATAGGTGAAAAACAATAACGTATAGGAATCTGAGTTATATTCTGTTGTATGTATTAGAATGTGTTGTATTATTTGTCGTCCCATTTAAACACTGCCCTAAGAAACCAATTTTAATATAACATTTTTGTAAAAAAAAAAACCTCCCTCTATTTGTATTTCGAAGAATTTACATTCGAACACCAAAATGAGTCTCTAACATTTTTGAAATATTTTTGAGAATCTCAAAAATCTCTACAAATTTATTGATATTAACTGAACACGGTAATATCCCGCAAGACAAAGTATTTTTTACTGGATAATCTCCATTTGCCAATGAACACAATATTTCACACAAAACACAAATTATGAGAACTAAAACTACATCTAAGCGAATAAGTTGAATTCCACAAGGAACAACATAAAGAAAAGTCGAGAAATTTCTCAAGTTTTATAGCGTTTACCGAAAAAGTCAATTGATAACGAGCTAAATAAAATAAAATGTAATTAATTAAGCAATGTTTATTGTAATAATAACAGCTAAGATTAGCAAATATTATAGCTTGACAAGGTTGTTGTGGTCAATCAATAACTGCTTCTAATAATACGAATAAAGAAACGCTTGTAAATTATAATAAAAAAAAAACAACGCCTGGATTCTACTTTTGCGCCTCACCGGACTGACCGTCTAGCTGAGCAACTGCATCGAACTGCACGGCCGGCAGCTCCGCACCGTTGAGGGTTTTATTGCAACGTTGATACTCGAGCAGCACCAATGAGTTTTGGCCCACTTTGAGCAGCTCGTTGGGCACATAGAGTGTTATTTGTGGCCCGGCCAGTGGCCAGTAGCGTCCCAAATTGAAGCCATTCACATAGGCCACACCCTTGCCCCAGCCGGCGACATTCAGATAGGTGTCGCCCACCTCGGTCACCTGAAAGCTGCCCGTATACAGAATGGGTCCAGAGCGCAGCAAACGCTGCTGGGCAATGGACGGCGCCAGGGCAGTGTTCATCTCTGTTTGCCTCTGGCGCCATGCCTCTACGGTGTACGCCTCCAGCGGATAGCCCGTGGTTGTCCAGTTGTCCAGCGGCAGAGCACCGCCATTGTGCAGCTGCAGCGTTACCTGCCCAAATATGCCTTTGGTATCATTGGCGCGATCATAATTGACGCGTCCCTGGTTCTCGACGAGCAGCTGCAGTGTGCTGCCCCAGCCTTTGCTTAGTGGCAGCGCATAGATGCGCGCCTCCCTCGACAGCGTGCCCACCAGCTGCTGGTCCACAAATACATGAGCCCGATCGCGCAGGTCGTCCACCTGCAGCAGTGTTGGATCCAGATCGAAGCTGGGCAGCGTTGTCTCGTAGAGCAGCAGGCCTGAATACTGATCCAGTTCCTCAAATGATTTGGGCTTATCAGATGTCACCGGTGTGCCCTTGGAGAGGGCGGCACGTCCCTCCGCCGAAAGCAGCTCCAAAGCGGGCGTCAGCTCCACTTTGCCATAGGCCAAACGCTTGGCGGGATTCAGATTAATGTCGGGCAGTTCAAGCACTTCGCCTATCACCTGCTTGACCAGCTCATATTTCTGGGTCACACCGCCCGCCTCGTCCATCACGGCGTCGTAGTCATAGCTGGTTATATCCGCCGTATAGCCAACGCTGCCATCCAGATCATAATTGGCGCCGGCCGTAAAACCAAAATTGGTGCCGCCAAAGAACATGTACAGATTAACGCTGGCATTGTAGCTGAGTATGGTCCTAAATGTGGTAAGTGGAACAATTGTTAGTGCACAATTAAATATTAATAAGCTGTTTCCTTAATATTACTTCAAGGCGTTGGCCACCACCTGACCGTCGCGTCGCTGATTCGTCTCTTGCCAATGGGTCAGCCAGCCAGGATAGAACTCCGAGTTGACCAGCGGTCCTGTGGGCTGTACACCGCGCAGCAATTTCCAAATATTATCGATCTCGTAAACTGGCAAATGAAAGGTGCGTCTGTGCTCCTTTATTTTACTTTATGGTATATCTTTATTTTTGCACTCACCGCGGTCGATGCCAAAGTCTGTGGTAGCGAATACATTGTCTATTTTGCCGCAGTGCATCCGTTCATTGGGTATATCCACGGTGAACATAAGCGCTTTGTTTTCCACATATTTATCGGTCTCATCGCGCAACCAGTTCAAATAGTCATGATCGCAGGCGTTGAACGCGCCGTATTCATTCTCAACCTGTACCATAATGATCTTGCCGCCGTTGCCGATGAACAAATGCTTCAGACGTGGCATTAGCTGCTCATACCATTTGCCCACCTCCGCTATATAGTTGGGATCGTTTGTGCGCACTTTGATGTCCGGATATTTGGTAAACAGCCAGTGGGGCAGGCCACCCTGTACGGGTTTGTTTCAAGGGGGTTGGGGGTAAATCATTTTACTATCCTGCGAAATGCCACTTACATTATCTCGCTCGGCGCAGATGTAGGGTCCGGGTCGTAGTATAATATAGAAGTCCTCCTCTTGGGCTATTTCCAGAAACTTAACCACATCGGCTATGCCCTCCCAGTTGTATACGCCATCGTGTGGATTGTGCAGGGACCACTCAACGTAACTGGGAAGGGAAAGATTAACTTAAAAAACACGGACTTAAAATGGCTAAACTAATTCCTTGTCCAAGACCTTTACATAATTTAGCCACATTCATTATTTGAAATGTTTTTGTAATCGAATCAGTTATTAGTCATTTTATAGTATAATTTTTAGGTGGCATAAATATAACATATAAAACATAAATATGGAAAATATAAAATATGTAGGGTCTACAATTTATGGATGAATGGGCAATTCTTGTAAGAGACAGACGGAATACACTCAGACCTAATCAAATATCTATATAAATATATATTAGTCCATATCTTGTTCGATAAGTATTTAACAAGTTGTCCCATTTGAAAAGTAGTTTATTATTTTTTAAATATTATTTGTCTTTTGTCATTTAAATTTAGTTTCTTTTTAAACCAAGCTAGTTTGAGGCCCATCAACAATATTTCTTGTGCCCATTTAGCAAAAAAATAATTGTGAATTTGTTAAATTACTTTAATTTTTGTTGTTGTTTATCATCAGTTTGTTTGAGGCACAGTTATCAGAGCTATTCATTATTTTGATTCATAATTTTCCTAGCCTTTGAGTTAGTCACGTCCTACTACAGTCACGTCCCACGTCCTACTACAGTCACGTCCCACGTCCCACGTCCTACGACCTACGTTCACATTCTACTACAGTCACGTCCACCAACTATAAAGCATTAGAACTACTCACGTATCCAATGCATTGAGACCAGCCGCTCGCATGGTGCGCAAACGATTTCGCCAAGCATCGGGCAGAGCTCGAAAATAGTGAAACGATCCGGAGACATAACGAAATGGTTGTCCATTTAATAGAAATGTATTTGCCTGGTGATCAATGCTAAAGACGGGCACGTCCTGTTGCTGTTAAAAATCCAATGCAAAATTCGTTTGACCTCACAAAAATTCACTCGAAAAGCTCACCTCGCTGACGCCGTTCCCGTCCCCGCTGAGACCCACACAAAGGCCGACAGTCAGGGCGATTATCAAAATTAAAACACCGCCGATCATGGCCAATGTTCGCTTGCGTGTGCAGCGCAATTTGCCACCGCGCGGGCCGCCGTTGACACTCATGTTAAATGATGGGCTTTAAAGCTCGACCTCGACTCACGCCTTAAGCTTTAAGCTCGACTGTAAAGTTTGTTTTTTGTTCTTTAACAGCAAGTTTTCAATTACGACCGCTTCACAGCTCTGCGCGGCGCACAATGTCAGTGGATATCGGTTTCGGGTTGCTGGCTGGCACTTTGATCGGCCACTTTCTGAATACATAAATAGTATTTATATTCTTATGTATTCTGATAAGTTCGCCTGGAGTGCCTGATAAAGCTAGTGTCGGGCTTAAGTTGAATGCACATCGTAATTGTTTTCGAACAATCACATTTTTCTTCCACAAGTGGGGTCTCATTATCGTTATTTCAGTATTAGTTCAAGTAGCTGCAAATAAGCATATCTATACTGATTTAAAAACATCTAATCGATAATTCCTAATAGCCCAATAAAATTTGCTAATATTTTGCACTCTTCATAAATTTCCCATTTAATATTAAGCTTAAGTCTTTCTCTATTCGCATCCTCTTGAACATTTTTACTTCTCATCCAGATTGCCGATCTATGCACTTTCTTATGAAATTTTCAAATCTTACGAATCAGAGCCTTTTTAAATAGTTTTTGCCCATTTTGCTTGAATTTAACCCGACTTGTTTGCAGTTGTTCTCATCTTTCTCGTGCCCTTTTCCTACTTGCACTGTCAAAAATTCTACTTGAATATATATTGTTTTACCCTTGCCCTTGCTTATGACAGTTATCGCTCTTGTACTGCAAGGCACTCGTGTTTATGTATTTCGAAGTGGTTCAAACGTTTCCTTTATTTTCTTTATTATAGTTTACCGCACTATCACTTATAAAATTGCAAAAAATTATATTATATCATCAGTAAGTGGTTTACACTTGTTTCAATTTATATATATGTGTGTTTATGCGCGTACAAAGATGCGTTTGATTAAGTGTATATTGTCGAATCTATAGTATGTATAATACTTTATTTAGTTGAATATATGTGTTAAGTACTAGACTATAAATGCCTTTGGTAGTGTGCTTCAATATATTGGATAATGCCAACTCTCTCAGAGAATCAACATATGACTATATTTAGTTGTTAATACATTTTGATTACGTCCAGCTTGAAATTGTTATTGTTATTGTTAATTGAAGGAGTGTTTTAACAATACTAATTAGTTTCCTTGGCTTAACTAAATTTTAAATATGTTTTCATTTTGTTATTTTTATAAATTATTTGAACTGTAACAAAAGTGCTTCTATTTTGCTTTTGTATAAAATTATACACACATTGGCTGAGGTAGAAACAGCACGAAATTACAGTGGGTTAGAGCGAAATTGTGGGAGAGCTGGGATATAGAAGGACTAAAGGACTAGTACAAGGACTTAGAAGTATAAATTTTTGATTGTGTTAAGTGTTATCAGCCTACACACTAGAGTCCATATAATATCGTTGTTGTAGAGTTTTCAAAATTAGGCGCTCACGCTGCAAAATTTATCTGCCATCAGTGTTAGCACCTTCTCTAGCTTTCCATGCCGATCCTCGGGCTTAGCGGTGGCCCCTGAACTGCCCCACAGGAACTTGACGTGAAATTCGGTGCTGAAAGCCAAAAAGCAACACGCTATAAATAAAATAGATAAAGTTATAGAAGATAGACTTACCGAAAAGCATCCGCTAGCAGTTCATCTAATCTGGTGCTCGCCTCTTCCATGATAATTTTGGCATTCTTGCGATATAGATCCAAGTTCTTGAGAAATCCGCGCGATGCATCCAAATGCTGAAAGTTGATGGACATGCCAAAATCATCTGCCTTGGTTTCCCAAGGCGCAATGCAGGTATTATAAAGCGCAGGACGCTCATCCACATTGCCATGATTGATAATATCCAGCACGGGCCTATCAATAAGCAGAGCATAGAGCAGCACATGGGGCACAGTTGTGTTTGGCGCCTGCGGATTGGAAGCCTCGTTCATGCTGCTTAGAGTCGGGCGCAGCTTGGCCTCAAATGTGAAAGCGCTGTCCGTATATTTTTGACGCAGAATATGCCAGGCCTGGTCAAGTTTTTGTATCTGAAAAATCGAAATTAATGCAGACATTAGAGATTCTAGATTTAAGATTCTAGCCAACCAACCTGCTGCATGCACAGGCCCAACATAATAGCACAAAAACCGAAGAGATTGCCCAACGCTGTTTTTGTTTCCACCGCAATTTGTATCCACTTGCTCAGCAACTCGGCGCGATCCAAATCCGTTTGACAGGTGAGTATGGTCACGGCAACCATTAGCTTGATGCACTGCGTTCGCTCGATAAGATCCTCGCGAAAAACTTTGCCATGCGGCAGAGTCAGTAGCTCCAGGCCTGAACAGCTTAAATAACAGTCCGTCTCATTTGCCGGCTCGTCCAGAAATAGTCCAATGTCGATGCGTGTTATGTGCTCGGCCAGCAGCTTGGGACCCGTTTCCAACAGCATCATCTTGAACGTGTTCAGTGCATCTCCATCCAGCGGCTTGTTCTCCACCGATGGCAGCAGCAACGTACTAAAGTTCTCAAAATCAAATTTGCTGCTCTGAAATGGGAAAAGCGAATGAATTCTATTAAAACAAAAAGTTGATTCTCACAATTATTAGCGCAAGTTAAAATCTAATCAAAATCGCGTTGCCAATAACATTTAAATTGTTGCGCGTACCTTGCCACCTGGATGCAAAAGCGTATTTTGATATTTTGCACTTAAATAATATCTGGGCACACACATTGCCAAAACAACTGTAGCTTTATACAAAAATTAAAGTGACAAATCAAATAAAAGACTGTATACAATTAAATCGGCAACGAAAAAAATCCAGCAAAGCAAAGAAAAATTCGTCGTCTGTTTCTTATGGTTCGGCAGAATTACGCTGCATAGCTACATATAGTCAAATGAATGCGCATAAGTTGGCAATATCTGGCTTCAATAATTCGCAATTGGCTTAAAAAAAAAACGGCCACACCTCGGCAAAACAACCGTAACTTTTTAAATGGCGCGTACATCAATCGGTTGCGTTTTAGTAAATTAAATTACATATTTGTGTGCGCGCGCGTGTGTGTGTGTGTGAACTGATTGCTATTTATCATGAAAATAAACGAAATTGAATTCTCACCAGTTTAAACTCCTCAATGGGCAGCGTGAAGAGCTGCTCCTCGGCGGCCAAAGCATCGAATTCAGTAAAGCTCTTGAGCGTGCCATTGGATGCGGAACTGCTCATGTATCGAGGATTTTTGATAATGACGCCGCCACGTTGTATGCTCAGTTCGCTGACATCGCCTGGCGCCGAGTCGCCTGAGCCATTGCCCGAATCCGAGCCGCTGGCCTGATATGCCAACACTGCGGCCATGGGCTCCTTGCGTGGCTTGGGCGGCGGACTTGGCGCGCGATCTGGCGTATCTAAACTGAAATTGCGCGCCAAATTGCAAATGCGCGCCGCAGCCTGCTGACGTAGCGCCTGCGCCGCCGAAGTGCTGGGACGCGGCAAAGATTGTGTGCTGAACTTGTGCTCCAGCTGTTGCGACTGCAACTGCATATCGATGGTGGGATTACAGCGTGCAATGGTCTGAAATCGCGCCAGCCCGTGTCCATTGGTTGCATCTGCTGCGGCGAGCTGCTGCTGCTGCTGCTGCTGCTGCTGTTGTTGCTCCTGCTGCTTGTTGATGTTGCACACGACCATGGCCTGGGCGGGTGTCAAGCTCTGTGAGCGCTGCTGCTTCTTGCAGGGCAGCCTGGGCGGCGGCACCTCCCGGCGCACCCGAGGCGGCGAGCAGTGAGGACTAGCTGGCGTTGCTGCCGGCACCGTTGCCTGCTGTTGTGCCGGTACATCGCCAGCTAGTTGGCCAAAGCGAAAGATGGCGGAGCCACCTGCACTGCTGTTGCCCATGGGCGAGTTCAGTGGACTGAGGCCACGCAGTCCGGCCAGCATTTGTGTGTGCAGCTGATTGCCCACGATCTTGTGGCCATAGAAGGAGAGTGGATATGTGCGATTGCATGGATACTGTATCAGAGCACCCGAGGCAGCTGAAATGGGCTTGCCAGAACCCACATAAAATGTGATCAGATCCGGCACCGTGTCAAAGGCATCTTCCTCGAACTGATATTGCACGCGCTCGTAGACAGTCTCAGGCTGAAGCACCAGCTGCAAAAAAAATTGGGAAAAACAGGTGAGTGTCTAAATACAGTTATTGCTTGGGGATATTATTAAAATATTTCCCTAAATAAATATTATATGTTATGCGAGCTGTGGATTATTCACTTTGATTTAAACTAGAAGTCATTTATAATTTTTATGAACATCTATGCACAAATCTTGAAGATTTTGAATATTACTATTGAATTGTTTTCGGATTTGTGGGGTTTTTTCTTCGAAGATTCTCTACCCAACCTACCTTATTAAGCACAAAATGCAACACAGCTGATTTGCTGCGGCAGGTGAGCACATAGTTATCCGGCTGGGAGGCGCAATCCCGCACCAGAAAATCGCCCTCTCGCTGAACAATCTCCTCGGCACGCTGACGTGGCAGGGCACCGTGGTACCAGGCATGCGAGCGCAATTCTCGTGCATCCAAACTTAGTTCCCATTCGAGTGCCTTTTTCAGAGCAATGGCCTCCTGTTGCTCGTTTGGATTGGGCGAGGCGGCAATGGGTGTGGACACGTTGCTGTTGTTGCCGCTTTCCATATCGTTGGCGTTATTGTCCCAATGCGGACTGTTGCACTTGGAGCGCGGTCTCAGTTCCTCATAGCTGCAAAGAGAGCGTCAGAGAGTGAGAGAGAGAGAGAGAGAGAGAGAGTGCAAGTGTAGAAATTTCCCTTATTATGGGTAATTTATGTTGTGTGGCTCTGTTCATTGCCCTCACGGCCGGGCTTTTATTGAAAAGGGAAATTCGCTCCCACAGGATTGTTCCTTGGTATATGTGAACTTTTGTCTGAAGTTCAAGTGCAAAAAAAAAAATTCACTAATCTATCAATAGTAAAATTAAAAAAAACCGTTTACTAACATTTGCGCCTGCTTTAAGATATATTCTAATTTTTTCTAATTTTGGTTTTAAATAATTCATATTTTGCAACAATTACAAGCTGTTATCACTCACCTGCAACGCCCATTTGGTTAGAACGGTTTATCGTTACAGAATATCTGCGCAGGACACGCCTTAAACAGTTTTCGTTTTTGTTTACACCGAGCTTGACTTTACATACAAAATAACTTTTTTTGTATTTTTTATTAGCAGTTATATAATTCTTATTTTTTTGTTAAAAAGTTAAATTTTGCTTAGCCTTATCTGTAACTGTGGCTTTTCTTATCGCAGTCCTCGTCTGCACTCTTTGCCATCTAAATGCGCTCTGCGTTCTGCCCAGGCTAAAGCCCACCCTGGCACAAGTCGAATGTCCTTGTGAGGGTTGTTCGCTTTAACCGAATATGTTGTGTTTTTGTTTTTAAGATTTTTATGCCGCCGTTTATTATTTTTTATGGGAAATTCTTTGGGGCATGCGCAGAGTATTTGTTATTGAAATTTATTATTCTTTTGCAGGGGGGGCTCAAGGAGTGGTTGTTGTTAGGTAAGAAATAGGAATATGCGGGCTGGCAGCGTATTGTGAATGTCAGAAATTGAATGTGGAACGTGGAACTTGTTTAAGAATTCGTTACATTTCAAATGAATGTCTGAACTTAAGGAAAACAAAATTGTCTATGACAGTCCAAATTGAAAAGAAAAAATATTTAAAAACTGTTTGATTTTAAGTAAATAATGAATATAAGAACTGTGCACTAGGAAATCTACATTAATGCACAGCTAGGAAATGTTTAAGGATCAACACTCGCTAACGTGAAACATGGAATACCCTTAACCAACAAGCAACAAAAAGTGGATTAAGCTCAGCAGGAAATGCCAAGATCTCTTAGGGAATTGAACTCAAGTTTCCTAGAATTATACTCACTTCTTTTAATTATTGCCATTTGCCATATATTTGCATAAATGTAGTCTTAGCTAGTCTAGATTCTCTGGGCTGTACTCACATTGTTGTTGTCTCATCGAATGTCAATTGTTTTAAGACCTTGCCACTTTTGGTGGTAATCACGGCTGCTCCACCGCTATCATTACTGCCAGCCATATTATCAGCATCTAGATAAACCATTGGACAGGAGCTCTTGCGACGCGGCACCGCACAGGGCGCACTTCTCAGCGCTGATTCAGATTAGCTTGATTAGTTTCGCTCGTCGATTATCAGCAATGCTCACCTTCCAGATTCATGGACTGTCTACGCTTGGCCCGCACGCCTAGCAGACTGTTGAGCATTTTCTGGCGATGCGACATGCTGCGTATGCCCAAACGCTTTAGGTCTCTATCGGTTATGTCTCCGACATCATCGACTGTGGCATACATTTTCAGATTGCCTGCTTGAGCGGATGTGACACGTGAGTTATTGAAGCAGAAGACAAAAAACTGCTGAACAAACTGACCTTCATATTGCTGCAGCTCCAGCAGATTTAGCCACTCGCCAATGCTCAGCCTGGAGTTGTGTATAATCATTGCGACATCATCGCGTCGCCTGGCGGCTTGGGGATACCGAAAGTTCCACAGTATGCCTAGTTATAGAGAGTGCGGCAATATAACTGAATAATATTTCTAACGCTTATATCACTTACTGCTGCGTCTATTTGTCGCATTGCGCGACTCCAGCTGACGCGTTTGCACATTGCCCATGTTGCCCGGCAATTTCGACGTTAGTTCTCAGCTGCGACTGCGTTCGTCTATAGCGCTTATGGCTCTATAATTAAGCCGTCACATTGCCGCGAGCTCAGTAAATGAAATATCAACCGCTCACAACGCTTAGCCTCAACAAACTGAACAAACGAAACTCTAGAAAAACACCACTAGAAAAACCCAAAGCTGGGCAGGTCGCTTATTGAATACCCTTACCGATTTTTAGCTCACTTTATTTTATGGTATTTTAAATTTGTAAATGTCTTTTCATTCAGTTTTAGATATTGAAGCAATTTTACAAATTTTAAGAACAATTTTAAAAGTATTCAACATTTTTTTACGTGTTTAATTTTTGAATGTTTTCCGTTTTTAATTTTAAATTTTCGCCTAAATAATTTGTGTTGATTCTTTCACACTTAAATGACTTCTCATCCATCTCTTGTTGCTATTGTTTTTACTTGCAACGCAAGCACACTGACAAACCGACAATACACATTTAGTTAGTGTACAACAATAATATTATTACGAATTGAAGTAAATTTTCAATGTCGTGCGTCAATAATTTGCGCTCACTGTTTGCCTAATTGTCTCTCTGGCTCCGCTCCGGCTGATGCCCCGCGCTTGACCAACTGTTCGTCGTCGGTATCGGGTTTTATCATTCTCTAGATTAGACGGCCTCGTCGCAGTTTCGAGTTCTGCTGATCGCAGCGGTATTGCTTTAATTAAATTTTCGGTTGTTTATGTGTGTAGCAAAAGAAAAAGAAAGAAATTACAAAAAAATATATAAGAAAATGGCATTGCGCGTTCTTGTTGTTTATTCCGAGTGCAAAGAGAGAGTGCTAAGAGAATTTTTAAATATATTGGTTTATTATCACTTAATGCACAAATGTTTTTTCTTCTAATTATGTGTTGTACTTGGTTAGATCATTTGAATTATGGATTATTGCTGATCATTAGCTTAAACTATTATAGAACTGTGCCTAAATAGCGTGTAGCTAGATCAATGAATTTGTTTGTTTGAACAGAAATCATAATTATTTGATGTAGCACTCAATCAAAAGTGAAACAATTAAGACAGTCACGTTTCACAATTGTTCAATTTTTAAGTTGGGTGTTCTTTAATTTGTACCAAAAAGGAAAGCACGTCTTGCCCTTTAGTTGGTTCGTGTTTCCCATATCCGTATGAATCCAGGCTTTGGTTTTAATCAATTCAACTTATTTGAGTATTTTTTAAAAAGTAAAAATTGCTGGAATTATATTTTGCATAACATAAGAAAGTTAAAACTATGCCAATTTTTGATTCGAGAATTCAGCGAAAGTTCCTTTTTTTTTTTAAATATTATTTGATTTTACTATTATTCCAATATTCGGTTACAATTGAATTCCTTGTAAGAATCGGTTGGATTCAAAAGTGTTTCACTTCTTTGAATTTGTTGGAGTATATTCCAGATTCAGCTTATTTTTGTAAGGTATTTTTTTAAGTAGGATATCGTTAAATATGGAATATTATTAGAGATATTTTTGTACAATAAAATAAATAAAAAACTGTAAGAACTTTAGTATCTAGAACTCTTAAGTTCGATAAACGTTTAAAATGAAGTTCCTAACCAGAACCGGTTGGATTCAAAACTGGTTCGCGTCTTTGTTTCAATTCCAGTTCATTCCAGATAATTTTAATGTCAATTACTGTCTCCGTCAATTCTGCTCCTTAACTTCTACTTTAAATTTTAGCAGGCAGTTAAACTGTCTTCTTAGCTTTGACAGGCAGATAAGAAATTGGCAACACATTGAGAGCCACTTAAAAAAAAAACTGACAAAAGTAAAAAAAATACTCAATCAATTTTTCAGTCGAATAACCTTTCTCGCGAGCAGTTCATAAAAAAATATTTGCAGCAAATAATTGTTGTACATATAACATTTATTATTCATTAAATATAATTTTTTAAGTTTTCAATAAATAAAATTCGTGTTTTATATAAATTAAATACGCTGCTTAATGACTTACCCAAAAAATAGACGTCTATATATCTTATGCTAAATCTAAATTTGAACGTGAACAACAAACTATATAACTAATCAATATACGATTTGACTCGCCTACTCGACTACATCGATTTCAATGTTATCATCATCGTCGTCGGCTCGTTCGCTCAGCTCCACACTGGAACAGCTGTCGGAGCTGTAGTCCAACACCACCTCATGGGATCGAGCGGCGCCCGCAGCCGATGTGACCATCATTGTCTTGGACGTGCTGCCGCTGCCGGCGCCCATTTGCTGTGGCGGCTGCTTCTCATGACCGCTCTTCAGATTCTCGCGCGTGTGTCGCCATTTCATGCGCCGATTCTGGAACCACACCTTGACCTGTAAATGGAGAGATTTCACTGAGTTCGGGTGTTTGAGTAGAAATTTAGCTATTTTTTTAGCTGCTTTTCACATTGGATACAGATATTTTAGCTATTAGAAACCTTATGCCGATATTTGAAGTTGTTTTCGACATGGAAATTTGCTGTTTTAGCTATCATAAGCATAATTGAGACATTCGATTGGGCGGTTATAACTATCATAAATCTAATTCTGCTATTTACGCAAATTTTAGCTATCAGAAACGTAATTCAGCTATTAAAAGCTTGTTTTAGCTATCTAAAACCTAAACCTAAAACCTTCTTTTAAAGCTATTTTTGACATAAAATTCAGTTATTTTGGCTGATTTAAGCTATCAGAAACTGAATTCAGCTATTTGCTTTATTTGCTATTGAATTTGGCCACTTTTTGCAGCGGCATTTTGCAACACTGGCCGCAACTCACCTGCGCATCTGTCAGATTCAGCCGTGCGGCCAATTTGCGACGATCTGGTTTTGTTATGTATTTCTGTTGCTGGAATTGTATCTCGAGTCCTTTTCGCTGCAGATTTGTGAAGACGGCACGTGACCAGGAACGCTTGCGTTTGCCATTGTTGTTGTTGTTGTTGTTGCTGCTGCCGCTGCCGTTGACATTGTTGTGATTGCTGCTGCCGTTGCTGCTGTTGTTGTTGTTGTTGTTGTTGCTGCTACTGTTGCTGTGAACGCCATTTTGCATTGTGCTTGCAGCACCTGTTGCTGTGCTGGGCATGTCCAGCAATTGATGCTGCGGCGTCTTGGCCAGAAAACGTTGCTGCTGCGTTAACTGCAGCGTCTTTAGGCTGTTCAGCGGCGCCAGCAGCGCAGCCGTCGATGTTGAGCTGTGCAACATTGTTGCTGCCTTATGTTGTTGCTGTTGCTGTTGGTGTTGCTGTTGCTGCTGCTGCTGCTGATGATGTTGCTGCTGCTGCTGATGGAAACGCATAAGTGCGTTTGTTGCCAGCGTTGGAAATGTTGTTGCTATCGATTTAAGAACAGAATCTTTGTATTTGAAATAAAAAATAAAAACTAGTTATTGTTAAGAGTGCTTTACTTTTTGCTTTATGTTATTAATTCCAATCTGATTTGCCTTTAAACGCATTCATATACATACAATAAAATATAAAAATAATATTCTGGGTAAATCTAAAGTTATATGAGAACCGTATAGAAAGGCGATGCTTTGGTGACGTTGTTACTGCTGCTGCCAGCAAGGGAAATAAAGTTGTCGATTTAAGAACGGAATCGTTGGATTTGCGTTAGAAAATAAAACTGTTTCTTAGCGCTTCACTTCATATATTCAATATATTATTCCTCCAGTCTGATTTGACCTTTTATGCAATCATATACATAAAATAAAACATCAAAAGAATACACTAGGTAAAGCTTTATGAAAAGTGAACTAATAGAAGAATCGCAAAAAAAGGCGATATTTAAAGTGAATTATTTAAATTGTCACCTCATGGGAAAAAATATATATAATATAATTTTATTTCGAATCAGTAAAATTTAGAAGGCGAAAAGTTGCTTGAATAAATTAAACTATTTTTTTTTTTTTTATTTGAATAGCATTGAATTCTTTATTCAATCTATTATAATATAATTTTATCAGATCTCCAATAATCATTTTTATTGGTCTGCTTGGCGTATTTATTTTTTGGTGTTCTTCGATTCAGGAAACCAAACCTTACTTGTTTTTGCAACTCAGCATCGAACATCCTCCTGCAAAAGCTTATATCCGCCGGCACAAAATTATAAATGTGTACATATTTTGCAATACAATTTACGCATTTCCCTAATCATAAGAAAAATATTAAAACACAATTTTCCAAAAAAAAAAAAGAATGAACATTTCACAAAAATGCTTGAGTAAATTATTTTCAATGAAAACGCACGTTGAAAATATTTAAATGAGTTTGTTTATAATAAAATTTTCACTTAATTGGAAATAATCAGCGTTGCGGGTAAACAAACTGTTTACACCAAAGCGCCAAAAGCCAACAACCAAAACAACAGCAACAAAAGCAACAAAAGCAACACACATCAGCAAATACCTCTCAGCGTACCAAAAATTATTTGGGGTAATCGAGCACGACATGGGGCACGAGATGAGCCCAGTAGCGGGAAGCTGGGAGCTGGAAGCTGGGCCAAGTGTGTGGATTGTGCAGCTAAATGTTTTTTTAATATGCGCTCTGCAGAACAACTAATTAGCTTATACAGCTTGTAGAGGGTATTGTGATTTTGTCATGCAAAGAAAGATTTTGACGATCCCATAATATATATATATATATACATATTCTTGATCGGTATCATTTAGCCGAGTCGTCTTAATGCTCTAATTTATCTCTGTCCAGATCGAGATCGGCTGAATCGAAATACTAATTCATATAGTCGCCATTGGAATAATTGGCTGAAAATTAAGTTATTTTATTTTCTAGGCCAAGTATTACTATGCTCCTTTCATATGAGCCAAATCTGATCAACTTTGGATCAACTATATCATAAAGCTCTATAAACCGATTCAGTTGAAAAAATGAAATTTCGGTATGGAAAACTTTTCTCAAATAAAGCAATTGCGAGCTTCAAGTAAGCCGTAGCTCTATGAGAGTATTAACAATTCGGCGTGTCGTTCATAGATTTTATTTCATCTGTTTTAGTTTTGTTTTATTTTTGTGGCATTGCTTAAACTAGTTTATGCATTTTTATTGGTTTTTTATAAACTGTGCGCCCGGTTATTTCGGTGCGTAAATGGATTTCCAATTTGTTTGTGCGCGCGGCATGCGTCTAATTATTTTTCATGGCGCATTTTATTTACTCAAAACTCGTAGCGCTCTTATGTGTATTTACGCTACAACGGAAATGCGCTACAATTGTATCTGTATCTGTATCTGTATCTGCATCTAAATTGTATCTGCATCTGCAAGTGCAATAACGCGCACGCCTTTATCTTAATGGACGGCATTTGGCTTATGTCAACTGCCGGCGATTTCTTATAATGAGTTTTCATTGATTTTCAACACCTCAGCGCGCCTTAATTGCCGCGTCTCACACATGGTATGCATTTGTAAAGAACCACTGTAAATATCTTAATGAGTTGTGATCATTTCGGGGCGCATCTTAAATCATTGATCAGCCTGGGATCTGGCCAGCATTTGCATCCTGCATATTTGTGGCTATTAGCAAATTTATGACCTGCTTTAAATTGTTTCGATTTATTTGCACTCTACGAATTGTATTTATGGGCTTGCGCATATTTTGTGAGTTCACATATTTCGAGTAAACACTTGCTTGCATTTCGAGTGCAAGGCGAATAATTGCCACATTGTGGTCGAATAAGAGAAACGAGCGAGTTATGGGTTATCTTTGAGCCATGTGCGCATCTGAACAGCAGGTGCAACAGCTAAAAAGATCCCTGACCCTGATGCAATGAGAATGAACTGAGTAAATATGCATGGAGTATATGCAAACTGGAGTATCATCTCTGGTATTATAAAGTGCTTTCAAAATGGCCACATAAATGAGTTCGTAAGAAAAATACTTTTGAGTAAACATAAGAAATAAGCAGAAATCTCTAGGAGATGTCCTGAATTTAATGCCATATAAACATTCCTGTTTTCTTCTATACAAATAACACATTAGTTCCATATAAGAAATTCAATTTTTATAGCCCTTGGGTTTTATATCTCGATATTTAATTTACTATACTAAAGGCCAGGGCTTTATCTTTAAGAATGAATTATGCATTTAGTTCTTGGAACGATTGGGATAGTTTCTCAAAGGTTTAAATATTTGCAATCTGTATGCGTTATAAAATATAAAAACCATGTCTCAGCATCGATATTGGGAAAATTGTAGGAGATTTGGGGAAATATATACTTCCAATTTCACATTTCTAGCTGAAATATTTTGAAAATTTAAATTGAGAAGCATATTGTAATCCAACGCAGCTTATGTAAATTTAACTAATTAGTAGACAATAATAGTTAAATTTGTATAATTTGTTATCTTGATCAGTATTATATTCTTTTCTATGGCAAATCAGTTTAGCAGAAAAACAAATCAAAAAACGAGCAATTAGCGATCATTAAAAATAAAATTCCCTAATCGCGATATTGAACCGATCCAAATGAATATACAAGAAATGCTATGTGGATAGAACTGATTAAAATGATGTGTGGAAATCGCACTGAACCCAAAACATCTTATGAAAAGCGCATAAATAATATAATATAAAACATATAAATGATAATAGTTATTGGGGATCTGCAGATGATCATCTGCTGCGCGCGGCAAGTGAAAGCGCTCCTGCTGCTGGGAATAGGGCCTAATATGACAAAAGTTGGCTTTAACGCAGCATGTTAAATACGAGCAACATATGCACATTGTGTTGATCATTGATCAGAGCGAGCTGAAAGACATAAGCAATTGGATTAACATATAAATTGTAAATTAATTAGGCAGGCGGCGCCAAATTATTGGCCCCGACCCGCAGCATCAGGCAAACGATTCATAAATAAGCGCTGAAACAAGAAGAACAAAAACATGGAAACAACAACAACAACAACAACAACAAAATAGCTAAAGAAGATCTTCAACAATCCATCGATCGATCGATCGATCGATCGCCAGGCAGCCAGAAAAAACAATCAAACAAACTAATCAACACCCATGCAGCAACAGCAACAAATAGTTGGAAGAGAGCGGGAAAGAGAGAAAGCGAGAAAGAGAGAGGGAGAGAGAGAGAGAGAGAGAGAGAGAGAGAGAGGGCGAATTTGGAACCTGGAGCTGCATGAAACTGTGACTGCGGTTGGGGCAATCGTTTTTTATGATGTGCGATGCGATGCGATCAATCCATCACAAATGAATGCACAGAGCAGGTCCCGAAAGCTCCTCTCTATACCCTCTCTCTCTCTACCCTCTCTCACTCTTTCTCTCTCTACGCACTTGGTTAAATAACTTTGGCACCACAGGTAGCTGGCTCTGGCCTGGGCCACCACAGTGGGTGGCTGTGTAAATAGTTGGCCTCGCTTGGCCCCTAAAAATACCGCATAGCTACAATCAGTCAGTCAGTCAGTCAGTCAGCCAGTCAGTCGGTTAGCCAGTTCTTCAGTCAGTCAGTCAGTCATTTAGTTTGAGAATGCTGCATGTCATTAACTTAAACGGCAGCCTCAGTAGTTGGCCCAGCGGCGCCCCAATCTATCAGAGAAAATCCAGCTCCTTATGGCCATAGTTGAAATACGCTAAAAAAAACTCTTGGCAGAACGGAACAATTCATTATACTTGGATGGATTGGCTGCCCCCCGAATGACGGGGGCCCCAATTGCTCAAGCAAATAAACAAATTCGCTTCAATCGGTTTTCCATCGTTTTTACCAATTGAATGCGCTGCTCTTGTGGCGGGCAGTTTATTTTTAAGACTGATTCTTAATTTGTTCATAAATTGTTGTTAATTTGGTTTTTGTTCTTTTGAATTTAATTTATTTAATGTAGCGCAGGATTGATGAAACACTTCAAACTCTTGTCGGCTTTTCGTTTTTTCTCTGGCCTTTTTTTTTTGTTTTTTTTTTTGCTGCTGATTGAGGAAATGTCGAATTTAATGCCACGTGCCAATTGGCATTTCATTTTCGCCCTCTTAACATTGTCTCTGTGTGTGTGTGTGTGTGTGTGCTTAATGTGTTTTAAGTATCATTCAATATTGATAATAATTTCCATAAATGTTCACATTGAATTGATGGGCTGGCAAATTAATTTTGATGTGGCGCTAATTTGTTTGCCATTTTCAAAGGAAATTAAGGCGCTAATTTTGTTAAAACTGCTGTCGAATGATATCATTTCTGTTTCTGACATGAATGTATCAAATCGAAGCGTTTAAGGAAGTCTGTAATGGAATAGCCAGGAAGTTTTTTATTAAAACTTAATTTATTGATATTTTTGGGCATTCATTTATGATATTTTCCATACAATGTGTATTAAATATAAAATCGTATAAAGAGCAGCTTTTTTTTTGGTGAGTTATATGAAACGCGAACGGAATCATCTTCGAAATCATATTCTTGGTCAGAAGAACGAGTTAATTCGACATGATTGTCGTGACTTCTAAAACATAATAAATTTTTCGATATTTTCTTTCCATTAGTATAGATAAATATCGATTTATTGATTTATTAAACAATTTTTCACTTTTTCGTTAAATCTCTCATTGCCCCAAACAAATAAACTCTTTTCAAATGCAGAGCTTTGGGTTTTGGGATATACACACTTTTGTATGCCATACTTAAGCTCTGAGAACCTTAAACAGATCGGACTATAAGCACCGAAGTTAGACTGAAGACTGAATTTCTCAAAGAAAATGTGGGACTAAGTTTAGAAGAAGCGCAGTTGCTGCATAAAATGCAGATTATTTTTGTGTGCTAGCAAGGGTCTAGTTAGGTCGGATACACCCGACTTTAGCACTCTTTTTGTTAATAAATTAAAAAATTCATATTGCAATGAAAATGCAAAAACGTAGCATACCAAAGAGCTCAGAATTCGTTGATGATGTTTATAAAATAGTTTAGAAGCGTTTTAATTTATTTATGGCATCTCTTCCTTCACAATCTTGGGCAATATAATGTCATTGAATTGTGTAGACTTCCGGGCGCAGCCTTCAACGCTTGAATCGATTGGAGGCTCTCAGCTATTTAACACCCTCTTGATAAGAATTGTATATAAAACAAAAGAGTTGGCCGATGCCGAAAATGAAAAAGGTCAGCAGCCAAGACAACATGTTGAACAATACAAATCCAATTCACAACAATATACAAAATATATTTCTCACTATTTTTCATATAAACAAGATCAAAGTGCACAGCCTGGCAGGCAGTCCATGAGTCGTCCCCAGATATACAAAACAGCAGGAAGTAACGTAAATACGAGTCGACGAGTCGACTGTAAAGCAGATATCTATTTGTCGATTTCAACAAACGAATTGTTTTCGTCAAGAACAGGCCACAAACAGTTGGCTACAATAATAATATTGCACAATATGGCCACAGATCAACTAATAATTCCAATAAAAACGCACGATTTATGACCCCAGCCATTTGGTTGAGACCAAAAAGTGTTTCAAGATGTTTCCCGGAATTTACATTTTCTATCTTTTATTTTACAATGCGATTGCATTTGCAGTTTATAATCAATGGAAAGCGAAGAATGTGTCGGATTTTGATTGGCAAATGGGAAAAGTTCTCAAAGCGATCTTTTTGATCGTCTTTGAGGATTGTTTTGCAAAAGTTCTTGTAAAAAGTCAACGAGAGGATGTTGAACTTTGATAGATATTGCAGAGGCAAACTTTAAGAATATTGGAATCAAAGATCATTTGCTTATTCCATATTTCTATATTTATATTATGTGATAGAATAAAATGCGATTACTAATAAGAGAGGCACTGGGAAATTATTAAAAAGAAAATAGAGTTAAGTTTCACGTTTTTAAAAGAAACTAGGACATTATTTTAAAAATAATAGACTTGAGTTTCAAGTTTTTGTTGACGTCTTCCGTCATTTCAAATCTTTGCAATATAAGTAATAATATTATATAATTGACGGTCGTTCTTACCATGCTCAGCAGCACGTATGGGCGTGGGTCTCAGCACGGACTTGTAATCCATATATAGGCCCGGATAGAACTTTTCCATGCCCGCATAGGCATAGCTGCCATGATGTGTATTGGTCAGTCCTTGTGGAGCAGACAATGGCGGGTGCTTGGCCGCTTCGGTGGTCTGGGCAAAGCAGCTGGGAAATGTACAGCAGGCATAGACACTGCCATCACAACATTGCCTTGAGGACGTTGGATTTGGGGTTTGGTTTGGGTTTGGGCTGGGCAAGGGATCGATGCGCTCTGCGCTTAACAAACGATCGACACTGAAACTAAGTTTCACTTTGGTTGTGCTGTTGCTGCTGCTGAGCGCCGGGCTCGGGCTGGTCACACTGGTCGCAGGACTCGAACTCGCGATTGATTCTTTGGTGGGCAAATCACTGTTGGAATTGGAACCGTTCTCACTATCCGCTTGATCGGGATCGTGGCATGGCGCTTGCAACTTCATTTCACAGTTGTCGTTAAACACATGCGTACTGAGATTCTCGGGCACACTTTGTTCCATGTTGGCACTTTCGTATAGTAACATTGCTCGATTGTTTGGCAGTTAATGCAGCTGGTCACACTGGCGATCGGGATCAACATAAATTAACGATCATGTCACATGAAAAACACCGTCGCTTCAAAAGACACTGATCGCACAAATCGTTTTTAGGGCACAGGGGCAGACGCATTCAATTCCAACCGTTTGCTAAGACAACCCACACGGAACTGAATGGACCGGCCCGGGAGCAAATCCCAGCACCGATCATCGATTGCCTTTGGGCGCATACGAATAAATATTGTGTTCAAGTAAATCTCAGTGATTGTGTGTGGATCGTTACAGTGGGTCGCATTATGACAAAACAGGTGCAGAATGTTTAAAAGCGAATGAAGAATACAAATTATTATTTACAAATTGTGTGGTTTGCATAAGTATAAAATTATAATTTATATTTAAAATTAATTATTTAAAAAGAGTTGATTTATGAACCCAAGTGATTTTCAAAAGGTTATTATTGAACTTTTGCTAATCCATTTTGCAATTTCTAATGTCGCTGTTGATATTAACAGTCCATTTACATTAGCTCATGCTGATTTAACAGGTTAACAGCCTATTTACCAAGAGGATAAAATAACAGTTTTTCCAGCTTTATATATATTAAACATATGGCAGCACCGAATGTAACAATATGTTACAATTAACAATTTAAAATGTTTATATTTTTGTTTTTAATTAATTAATTAGTCCAATTAACTGATTTCAAGTTTCGTTACCGCAGTTGAGCACAAGTTTAGAAGTTGACAATAGGATAACATAAACAATTCAATTCATGCATTTTCTATCATGAAGCACATCAGAAAACTTGGCTCAGTTTCGTATATTTAATTTATATATTTATTAATATTTTTTTATATTTTTTTGGCCTTAGCTCTTGGCCAATACTCTGTCTTATCTTTAGCTACGTGCTTTCCGTTAGCTTCGCACATTTTATACAAATTTGTTCCACTGTTGTCCACATGGGAAACTTGCTCTACACGGTTTGGTTGTTTACATACAAACAGAACGCTGTGTCATTAGCTCAGCCAGAGATCGTTCGCTGATCGCTATTGAGATTTGTTTACCGATTTCTCCATATGTTGCCTTACTCCGCACGCACACCACGAAACGAGTCAGCACACACACACGAACACAGCTCCCTAGCGCCTACACCTTATGGAGCGGCAGCATGGCAGCTGCTGGCCAATGCGAACGTTCCATTCAAGTGGGCGGAGCTATAGACGCTATCGCCGACAATGTTTTATCTCTCTCCAGCTCATGGGCACGAACATGTGTTGGGTAAATTGTCTGGCAATTGAGTGATCTCTGGGCGAATGTTGTGCGGCCAGAACATAATTCCATGTTGTCTGCCTCTTGGCCTGTTAATAAAGTGGGTAACGGTGCCGAGCGCCGTGTAAAGTCATAAATCTAGCCGCATTCGAGTAACCAATACACAAGCAATTTGTTGCATGTTCCTTTAAAAAATTTCTGTGACCCATTAAATAATCGCAAGCAAACTTTGTGACCTGCCCCAAAATATGTATTCTCCTTAAATCGCTTTAGCAAAATGGAAGCGTTTTGATTATCGAAATCCTGGCGTGACGGTGCTGCGGCGCCAAACACCACCGACCCCCTCCGCGCCCACAAGCACTCGATTGACCCCGAAAAAGAAAAAAAAAAAACAACGAATATGCAAATGCAATCAAGGAAAACGTATAGAAAAAAAAGGACACATTAAGCAAGCTGGCAAATCTTGAATACCCTAACATTTTTCGGGATATATTTTCTAAAAATATAATAAAAATATAAATAGAGGTGAATATATAAAAGCTATTCAGAAAACATGAGTTCACTAACCTGTGCACTCTGGGCGTTGTTTTTACCTTGTTATTATGACCAACATTGACCTCTATTCAGCTTGAAATTTCTTTTGTAAAAAAACTATTAAAAATATTACTATTCCTTAAGTTATAAGCAATTTACCAAACATTTTTAGAAAATGCTATAGACGCTAGATAATAGCCTGGATTTGAACCGCCATCCTACTTTTTCTGGAAATAACAATATTATTCAGAAGATATTCACATATTCATTTCCATATATCTACCAGAATTCGAGCAGGCAGTTTTATTCTTCTAGAATAATGTTTAAGGAACCATTAAAAAATTCTGATCCTGCGACACATTTTTAACAGAATATAAAGAAGGATGCTTTCAAAAATCGGCTATTAATTAATTAAAATATTGTTTCACATAAACCTCGTCTTTGACTGGAGGAATCAGCCAGTTTTTCTAAAACTCTGTAACTAAATATTTACAAAATAATAAATAAATAAATAATAATAAATAATGGCTCTGAAACCTCACAAGGAAGTCGCAACGCCCCTTTCAACAAAGTAGAGTAAAAACGCAACCAAGCAATGTAAACAAACACGAACAGGATATTCTGGGTAGAATAAAACCGCAATCAAATTGACTTGTGGCAACTAAATTTGGGTTAGCTAGGACACAGTACGTGTCAACCGTTCGAATGGAGACGTCGTCGTCAACATCTGCGTCGTCATCGTCCTCGTCGTCGATATCGACACGGCAATTGCGTCGCAATTTTAATATGGAAAGTCTCAGCATCAGCGAACCAGCTGACGGCGATGAGGAACAGGATTTCACATTTCGTTATCCGAGCTATATGTATCCCGACGTCGAGTACGACAAGCATGATGTGCCGCTCTCCTTTCGAGCCACGCCAGACTCGCTGTTCAATCTGTGCGCCGCTGCTGTGGACGCCCAGGCGCGCACTGAAGTCTTCAAGTGGAGCATAAACGATGTCGCCGAGTGGCTGCGTGAATTCGGCTATCCGGAGTACGAGGTCGGTTGGCTACTGATGTGGCGTCTGCAGATCGTTCAGTTCGAATGTTTTCACAGGAAACCTTCAGGCAGAACTATATCGATGGACATAAGCTGCTCAATCTGGATGCCATCGCTTTGGTGGCGCTGAATATACGCGATTTTGAGCATATTCGCCATTTGGGTCGAGGGATTCGAGCGCTCTATCGCAAGGAACTGCAAACGGCGACGCAAACGAAACATCAGAGCGAGGTCTACAAATCCTTTCGATTCCGCACCGGTCGCAAATACGAGGGTCTTCGTGAAACGGAGCTACTGGGACGCATGCACATGTTACGCTCTGTCTTCCAGGACATCAACGACTGGGAGCTAATGGAGCTCCACATGGCGCGCAAACCGGTGCGTCGATATCGTGAGGTGTTGGCCAGCTCGAGGCGTTATAATTTATACGGCCCCACAGCAGCACGCAGATCGCCTCTTACCATGGATGATGGCGATACAACGGCTTGGTATAATTTCGGGAATTGTTATTGAGCTGCCAAGTGGCAAATTCCCAAAACCCACCACTAAATAACTTACTAAGTCAACTGTCAGCCGATCCTGTCTTCGACCAAGCAGAGGCGACGGGGGGCGCACGAGAAACCGGAGAAGACGGGGGCGGGCGAGAGCGGCGAGGGCCGAGAAGAAAGAGGAGGAAAGGGGGGAACGCGGAGGCGGGGGGGAGGCGGAGGCGGAGGCGGAGGCGGAGGCGGAGGCGGAGGCGGAGGCGGAGGCGGGCGGAGGCGGAGGCGGAGGCGGAGGCGGAGGCGGAGGCGGAGGCGGAGGCGGAGGCGGAGGCGGAGGCGGAGGGAGGCGGAGGCGGAGGCGGAGGCGGAGGCGGAGGCGGAGGCGGGGGGCGGAGGCGGAGGCGGAGGCGGAGGCGGAGGCGGAGGCGGAGGCGGAGGCGGAGGCGGAGCGGAGGCGGAGGCGGAGGCGGAGGCGGAGGCGGAGGCGGAGGCGGAGGCGGAGGCGGGGCGGAGGCTGAGGCGGAGGCGGAGGCGGAGGCGGAGGCGGAGGCGGAGGCGGAGGCGGAGGCGGGAGGCTGAGGCGGAGGCGGAGGCGGAGGCGGAGGCGGCGGAGGCGGAGGCGGAGGCGGAGGCGGAGGCGGAGGCGGAGGCGGAGGCGGAGGCGGAGGCGGAGGCGGAGGCGGGGGAGGCGGAGGCGGAGGCGGAGGCGGAGGCGGAGGCGGAGGCGGAGGCGGAGGCGGAGGCGGAGGCGGAGGCGAGGCGGAGGCGGAGGCGGAGGCGGAGGCGGAGGCGGAGGCGGAGGCGGAGCGGAGGGGGAGGCGGAGGCGGAGGCGGCGGAGGCGGGCGGAGGCGGAGGCGGAGGCGAGGCGGAGGCGGAGGCGGAGGCGGAGGCGGAGGCGGAGGCGAGGCGAGGCTTGAGGCGGAGGCGGGGCGGCGGTGCGGAGGCGGAGGCGGAGGGGATGCGGAGGCTAGGCGGAGGCGTTCTTATTCTTATTCTTTTCTTATTATCTTATTCTTATTCTTATTCTTATTCTTATTCTTATTCTTATTCTTATTCTTATTCTTATTCTTATTCTTATTCTTATTCTTATTCTTATTCTTATTCTTATTCTTATTCTTATTCTTATTCTTATTCTTATTCTTATTCTTATTCTTATTCTTATTCTTATTCTTATTCTTATTCTTATTCTTATTCTTATTATTATTATTATTATTATTATTATTATTATTATTATTATTATTATTATTATTATTATTATTATTATTATTATTATTATTATTATTATTATTATATTATATGATAAGCTAGTACACATGAATCTAACAGGCAGAGGGAAAGTCCACTTATATTCGATCACTTTACTATAGCTTCCCACATAAAGGGTACAGTGTATCTTCTAGTCAAGCACTGCTGACTAGTTTTACATTAAGGCGCGCGTGTGCCGCTCGACTCTGAATAAATCATTAACTTTGTTTAATAGCACAACAATCAATTTCGCTATCCATTAAATTAGAGACTAAACTATTCATAACAACTAATAACTTCCTGTTCCATGTTACCAAGTGCTTCAGTTCCCAAAATGGCTCGAACTGCAAAAAAAAACGAAGTGAATTTTGTTGTTGTTGTTGTTGTTGTTTGTGGGCAATCAGTCGACACGGCGATCACTTATCGCGCTGTGCTCGTTGTTGTTGTTGTTGTTGCTGTTGTTGTTGCTGTCCGCATTTGCGTCCCGCTCACGTGTTCAAATTTATTGATTGTTCTGCTCACAAGACACGGCGTTTGTGTTTTGTTGTCCCGCCCGTCGCCCTCTGGAGCTGATGCCGGCCTGGGCGTCCTGCTGCGCGGCATGGGAGACATACGTGTGGTCGTTTTATGTTATATTTTTCGACATCTTTGGTGTGTGTGTGTGTGTGTGCGTCCCGCAACGGAGCCTATGCAACCTTAGACGCAAGTCGCCAGCGACCTGGCGGCTCCAATGCAAATCGTCGCTGCTGCCATATAACGAAAGTGCAACGAGCTTTTATTAACTTATGCGCATTCAGATTACCTTAATAACTCGTTCCGTTAACACTTTATTATGTTCAAGGCTCATAAATCGTTCCATCACCCGGCCAGAGACGCTCCAGTCGCATTCGCAGTCGCAGACGCTCCAGTCGCAGACGAGCCTCATAACCCCAGCCGATCAGCCCACCAGACGCTGGGCGATTATGATTTATCGCGTTTTAATCAATTTAAAATGTTTAAAAACGATACAAATCGGAAGAAATTATGAATGTGTTGCTGTCTTGAGGCTCCACAGTAGGCCAGGCCCACAGCCAATGACAAGCATGCAACAACAGCAACAACAAGCCACAACAAGCAAGAGTGCTCTAGTCGATGGTCGGCACGACTAGGGGATACCCTGCCATTTACTACAAACATATGCACAGCGCCTGTGCTTCTTCTTCCCCTAGTCGCACACTAAATATAAGAAATGTATTCTTAATAGTTAATTCAGAGTCCGATTTTTATCAAATTTTGAATCGCTTAAATATGGCTTTCAATTTAATAGCAAATTCAGAGAGGTATCCAAATATTCTGAATCTATTTATACTATACGCGAATCTACATGCCAAGTTTATTGTATCTAGCTCCTATAATGTTTGAGCTTGTCTCAAAATCGATTTTTATCGATTTTATGAAAGTAGGAGGAGATATTGATATAAAGGAATGATAAGTAGGTTCTACTTAGGACATGCAAATATATATAGCTGCATTTTTAAGTCTCTAGACCGATCGATATTATGGATCATTATACCCCATTTTCAATGGATACAGGGTATAGTAGCAACAAGAACAACAACAACAATAATCTTGACGATGTTCACGCATATGCGTTATCCAACGCGTACCTCGTTTGTATTTCACTCGGAGCCAGACTCTCAGATTACCCCGTACGCTCGATTTGTGCGGCTTCGAAAATTTACGCGCGCCACATTAAGCCTAAAAGTCTGATGCAGTTCTCATGGCTACACATGGATACAGCAGCCGCAGCCGCAGCAGCAATGGATACGGATCGCGTGCTGTGCCAGCGCGGCCTGGCCTCGGGCTGCGTCTGTCTCTGTGTGTGTGTGTGTGTCGCGACGATGGCAACGCGACGATTATGATGATTAAAATTGATAAGCGAAATATTTTTATCATTTCTCAAATTAACATAAACCATATGCGATTATCACACAATAAGCGCGCTATGCTGCTGCTTCTTCGCCTTCTTCTTGTTGTTGTTGCTTTTCTTCGGGCTTTTTGTTTGCTTTTTATGCGCTTTTATGGCCACCTCCGGGTCCGCGCACAACTGCGGCTGGCTTATATAAGTTATGGCATTGCCATGAAATTATGGCAGGCCAGGCCAGGATTTAGTCGTGGCAAAGTGTCAATGCCATAAATTTATGAGGATTTTGGCCAGCGGTCGTGTCATGCAACTCATATTCGACTCTGCGCACAAATTCGCCGAACACAAACATGCAACATTTATTTCAACTTTTCACCTTTGCTTGCACACATTTTGTTAAATCCAGTGTTTATTATAATTTCAATTTCTCAGTTCAAATTAATAAGCTTAGAAACAATTGTTGAGAATGGAATCTGTGCAGCTTTGCTAAATTGGGAGCATGCATAAAATGAAACTCGAATAAAAATGAAACACTTTTATATTGATTTCCATCTATTTTCCACACTAAAGTGTGAAATTATACAAAAACCCGCCTTAGCTTGCATTTACATAAGACATATATATATTAATCAACTTAAACTGTTTTCAAATCTAGGAATGGAAAAATATAGAACGAGGTTCAGTTCTAAAAACAGAATTTCCCCAAATGCTTAATTAAACATTTCTGAAATTAATCCAAGTTTAGTTAACTTTAATCGATTGAATATGACTGAAAATGCAGCTTTAAAAAAATTCTTTACAAATAGCCTTTCTTTCAAATGCTTCTACATGTTTTTAGCTTTAAAAATTATAATTTTATATTATATATATTTTTATTATTATTACTGCCTTAAACTATGCTAAAATGGTCGGAAGCGTCTCGATTTCTTAAGTAATTCGATTTTTTGCTTATCCTCCTCGTATTTCTGACGCAGCTCAACAATATTTTGCATTTTGCTTTCACGTATTTGAAATGTGTAAAAGTTTTTGAGCTCCTTGGTTTTCTTATCCTTTTCCAATTTACTTTCGATGCGCCCAATAACAGATTCCTTCTGCTCAAAGCCCGCATTGCGACCATCTTTGCCCACCGTGACCCAACCATCGGGATCCGCTTCGCTTGTTTTGGCTGCCGCCAGTGCGGCACGCTCCCGCTTATCATAGGCAGCCATATAGTCATTGATTTCCTTTTGGGTCTTCTCCACATCCAGTATGTAATTGTTCTCGTAGTCGTCGTGCCACAGTTCCATGCCCGTTTTAATCAGGCACTCGCCGCTGCTGTTGTACAAGTCGAGGCTCTCTAAGGCCAGCGCCCGGCCAATGCTGATGCTCTTCTGGAAGACCACATAGGCCACCTTGAACTTGAAGGGCGTCTGTACATTCGAGAAGGGCACATCCGTTCCTTCGTACCACTTGGCTGTCTCATCGCGTCCAGGTTTCTCGGCAAACAAAACGCTCTCCACGTTGCCGACGCGCTTAAAGAATGTCTGCAGGCTTTCTTCTGTTATATACGGCGGCACGTTGAGCAGAAATAGCGTGCGGCCTTTTGGCTTGTTGGGATCCATTAGGCGTATGAAATGCTCGCGCATGTAAACGCTGTGACAATGTTTCGCATCCGGCGACATTCGCAGCGGCACAACTGTGTGTGGTATTTAATTAATAAACATTCACGAAATTGCAATAAGTACTCACCTCTATAGCCTTCTATTTCAGTCATGTTCTATGTTTTAATTAATCGGGTACAAAATCTAGACTACTGTATACACGTTTTGTTTAAACTGGCTAAACATTTGGTTGAACAGCTGTTTTCGGCAGCGCAGCCAACTTCATGTTCAATCAGTCAGCTGGCAGCCTTGTGCAAGGCCACACTTTTTTTGTGACTAAGTGGCAGCACTGTACAAAGGGCGCGTCAATTTGAAAGTTAGCTGATGAACGAAGATATTTGCAATCAGCATATAAATAGTTTGTGGCATTAAACGTAGTTAAGTATATGCTTATCTATTTTTGTATTGAACAGTTTTATACATATATTAAATTAACACATAGACCTTGATTGGTTTTACAATTTAGTTAATTCGCATAAGCTAGAATAATTCTGCTGCTAAATCCAAAGCTTAGCAAAACTTTTTCTCTCAGCTAAATGGCAAATAATTAAACAACCTCAGCAGGAGCTGAAACGGAAGCGGCATAGCCACAGCCAAATTGTTTTTTGTAAACTTTGCACGTATTTTTGTTTCGTACAAAATTTGTGTTCCACTGGCTGTCCGGCTTCAGTGTACACTACTCCGGCTTGTGTATGTGCCCGTGAAATGGTCCGAAAACAAAACTGCACACACATGCCACAAATGCACCAAACCGCCACCAATGCCCTTCCCGCCCCCTAAAGCTGCTCTGCCAAGCCACGCCCATTGGCCGCAAACTGCGTTCATTTAACCGAACCGTAAAGCGGAAGTTTGTCATGCACGTTTGGCTCGTGTCGTGTCCTGTGTCCCGGGTCTTGTGAATAGATGCTAATTAATTGAATGTCCAGTATTTTTGTTGTTGTTGCCGTTATTAAAAGCAGCATCATTGCACTGCATGTTTTGGGTATATTTAAAGTCCATTTTTTTATTGCCATAATAATAACATATTAGCACAATTGTAATACGATATTTTATCTGTGAATTTATAACCAAACTTTCCTGGGACAACTCATGCATATGTTAGAATTCATTAATCAAAATTCCTTGCCTCAAACTCTAACAAAATGGACCTAATTGCACAGGCGATTGTGGGCTCTGTTTTTGGACAAATACACACACACACACACACATGCGTATGCATTCTCTCTCTGAGGGAGAACCTGGCTGATTGAATATTGCAATTTGAATGTGGTTTGATTTTGTGCAAGTCTCAAGTGTAATTAAATGTGCAAATGAATACGCATTGCCAATGCTGGGCCCAAAAGCATAGTTAATTCAATATATAATTTTGTTGATAAGCTTCAAGCCACACAGACACGCACAGAAGCTAAATATATATATATGCATATGTATCTCTATGTATCTCTACCTCAAAGGGATCCACTGACCAACTTTAAATCTTCAAGCCGATAAAACTCACCGTAATAAACAAGAATTTGTGTAACTTTTTGCTGTACGTGCGCATAATTTCAAAATTTTTACAAACAGCATTAATATTATGCGCTGGCAAAAAAGAAATGATGTTTTGAATATTTTAAATACCGCCTGGCTGGCACGTGCTTTACATTTTATTTATTGAGGGTTGAGCATTTCGCAGCCAAATCCTTGACTAATTAGCGCTTGCCGCGCATCCAAAGTGGGACACACACAGCCCCCTAAGCCGTATTAAAAACATTTTGATGAACTTTCAAGTATCTCACACATAAAAAACAAATGCTCTGCTCGTTGCATCTGCTTTTTATATATATATATATATATTGTGAATGCGTTGCAAAAAAAATTGAAAATTCATTAAAAATGTTCGCTTAGCTGACGCTTGGCTCTGATTTATTAATGTTAATTAAGACTTGAACACATCTATAAAAAATGTTGAAAGAATTTCTTCTGAAAAAAGAAAGGGTGTGAGCATAGCAGGTCGCCGGTGCAAATCCTATTTGTAATTTCTTTAAGTTATGCGATAAATCAAATTTATTTTCTTGATTTTTTTCGTATAGCTCAAGAAAATCTTTAGTTTAAATCAAATCTCATAACTGACATAATTTTTATTATATTTGTTATTCCAATTGCCTTTTTCCTTATCTGGATTTGTTTATGTAAATCCACTTTTTTAATAGAAATGAAATGGCTACCAAGCAATCGTTTTTGAAATGTTGGCGCTGCAATCCCCAATCCCCAAAATGCTATATGAAAACTTTCAATGGACGTGTGAGAGCTTACCTGTGTCGGGTTGGCAGCTTTAGAATTTAGCCAATTGTGCGTAAAAAGTTGCCAAGCGATTTTTGTCGCACGCATGATTTATGTGCGTCTATTTGTGGCACGCAATTTGCGCCACAAGCGAATCAACAAATATATATTGTGCAATTGGCCCGGTCAGAAACCCGTGCTGCCAGCTTTCGGAAATCCATTGCTGTGGCCATTTAATGCGTCACGTGCAGCAAATTTATTTTCCACCGTCGATGCTTGACAAAAATTTCTAAAAATATTTTCAAATGCGCAAAATTATTGTGCAATCAACTTTGCTGGAATCGTGATCATATCATAATTTCAAATTTTAGATTTCAACGGGCAACAAATTTGCTGGCAGCAAATTTAATTGCGCAAAATTCAGTTGTAGGGAAGCTTCAAATATAAGTTTCAAAGTGTTTGAAAGGGCGTGATAAAACGGCAAAAAATGAATAATTCAGTAATATTATCAAGTTTTTTCAAATTCCAAATTCTCTTGGCCTTACTTGAGATTATGAAAATCGCATAGAGAGGCGATGTAATCAGTTTGAGGGGAAAGAGGTGGAAAAGAACAACAAGTGAGAAGAAGAAAGAAAAAAAGAGTGAGAGAGTGGGAGAATGATGGAAGGGAAAGATGAAAAAAAAATAGACGAATAAAGCGAAATATAGAAAGAAAGCAAAATTATCGCAATCAATCATTTTAGACACTGCGTAAATCAATTGACACCACTTTTGCTAGTTGTTTATTTAAAGCTCATTCGATTTCCAACAAATGTATAAGCATATTTGTTGACCAAAGTATTTACCGAATCGCAACCATTTGAATGTGAGCCACGTCCATGCGATTTTGCAGCTAACCACATTGCAGGCAAATAATAAGCTCATGGAGTGCGAGGAGGGGGAGGGGATGGGTCGGCTTATAGCCACCATAGCTTTAGCTGATTAATCGGCCAAACGCTTTGACTAGCGTTACTTTCATTAATTATGCCACAATGAATAAGTCAAAGCAGAAAGTCAAACTTTTTTTCGACTCTCATTAGTTGACATGCCACGCCCACTCAGATGGCGTTGCGGCGATAAGCAGTCAATATGGTGGCCACACGATACTGTGGACAATACCTCTTGGCCGGAACTTGAAGCCGGACTCGCAACGAAAACTTGCACAAAAGGTTAAAAACTTTTGCTCGTTAATTAGATGGCCAAAAAGTGGCCAAAAATGGGAAATTTGTGAAGAGCGCGACGTCGTCAACTTTGTGATTCGGCTATTTGTAATTTATGCAGCATTAATTTTTATTTACCAATTTATTAAACTACGTGGGTCACACACAACAACAGCAACAACAACAACAACAAAATTAGCTACAGATGCCATTAGCGATAACAAAGACATTTCGGTCTTGGAAGCGGGAGGGGGGGGGGGCGAATGTGGGTGCTTTGGGGGCGGTAAAGTACGCCCTCCAGTCATTTATCACGGATATAAGCAGCGAATGCCGTAAAAACCAATTTAAAGTAAATTAGCGCAGCGAACCTCGCCTGTCAAACTGTGCAGACAGTGCTGCTAAAACCGCAACGGAAACAGCCGCCAAGGAGTGCAGGAAGTGTGCTCTGGCTGTGTGTGTGTGCGTGTGTGTGTGTGGCTTGGGCTCAAACGAATGCGACGCTATTTGGGCAAACTTACACATGTTTGTGCCGGCTTTAATTCCCTATCAGATCACGTACGCGGCGCGTGTTTAGCTGGGATTGTAACCCTCTATGGCTCCGTCTCCCCCCTCGCCACATGGCCCAATCTCTGGCACAATTTAACCACCTTTGACCCAACGCCAAAGTCTTGAGGCTAACCACAAATAGTGCAGACATTGCGCCTTGGAATTTATTGCACGTGGTAAGTTGCTTGGATGGGTTCAGTTATTCAGTTGGGCTTGCGTTGCTGCACGGACTGCAGATTAGACGTCCTGATAGACACAAAATGGGATTCTTTTTTTTTTAATGCCCTAAATCCATTGTAACTGCCTAAAAGGGGTATATTTGTTATGTGCCAATCTATGTAACGGGCCGCAGGCAGCTTCTTTGGGCCGCTTAAGTATATAAGTTCTATGACATGAAATTTTGAATGTAGTTTCGACTATTTTCCGGAGCTTATAAGAGCTAAAGACAATAAACAATATTGACGCTCGTATCAAATACACTGATCCAAAATATTTCACCTGCCAAAGTTATATCAAAAATACTCAAAAAAAGTGAACATATGCTCGATACGCCAAAGATTTAAAACCCTCATTGACGGTTTTGTGGGTATGTGAGCCTAGCGAAGCTTGTAAAACTGAAAAACAGAACATTTTTTTTATACAATAATCGTCTCTTCGACTGACAATTCCTATATGATATAATTATCCCATCCGGCTGGCTTCGACAAAATGTAACACCTGCAACAGACAAACAGATATCGATAGCTTTAAGCCTAAGAGGAAGAGTTCTCATAGAAACAGGGTGTTGATGCTGATCTAGAATATATACACTTTATGAGGTAGAATTTTACTCCTTCTCTGCTGCATATTTATGCCCTGAAAGTTGACTCTTATTTCTAGATCGGACAATAAACATCGAATTTATTTAACATAGCATTATGTATTCTATGTGTCAATGGGATATATATATGTGTCTGTATTTAGAGTATCTGCCCGTCGAGCACTCCCAACTAGAGCACTCTACTTGTATTTTTTCTTGTTGGTCCACCAGTTAAACTTTAGACATGGACAAAAATTTATTGCTGCCTAACTGCAAGGATTTCGTTTGCGTTTTGTTTGAATGAAGTTGCCTGCTTTGAGGCGCCGTAACTTGATCTAAATGGTTTCAGGGTTCAGGGCTCAAAGTTTGTGTTTTGTGGCTGGCAAATGCCTGACAGCGATTTGAAAATTTGCCCAACTTTTGACTGATGAATGAATGAAACATAAGCCGGCAGCACAAACAGTGGCAACAGTGAATTTATTCAACAAATTTGCCAAGATAGAGATCGCCAGATTAGTTGACTTCCACACGGGGCTATTTAGTACGTAAATCTATTAAAATATTCATGATAAATTTTCTAGGCAAGTAAAGCTATTAAATATGTGAAAATTTCAATGACATTTCTTTGCTTTATATGTGAGCTGATTTGGTTAATCTATTACATGACCTGACCTTAGAATTAAGCCACACAGCCTGGAAGATTAATTGGGTTGAGTAATGCGTGAAGCTTTTATCTGCTTTCCTTTTCTATTCTGGAAAAACGAACGGACGACTCGGCTGTTGATGCTGGTCAAGAATTCATATACTCCATGGGGTCGGAGATGCTTCCTTCTGCCTGTTTACATATATTTGCACAAAAACTATTATTATAATTCCTTTTTCACGCAGTTTCAATGGATTCAGGCTATAGAAAATCAAAATGCAAGCTTTTAGAACATTTAAAAAGGTTATTAAACAATTCCTACTTCATGAAAAATACATTGCCTAAGATTAAAAAAACTCAAATCAATATGCTCTATACATATTAGAATACCCTAGACTATTAAAAAAAATTATAAATTTACATACAAGTGCAGCTGGGCAAATCAAAACGCAGCCAAGTGAGTTTGCCAGTGTGTTCAAATTCAAACACAAAACTAAAACAATTGACTAAATTCAAATGGGAATTGGCCAAGCTGAGCTAAGCTGAGCTGAGTTGAGCTGAGTTGAGCTCAAGTGAAACTTGCAAGAGTCCAAGGAGATGGCAGCTGCAGTTGGTCCCCAAACCTGTTCACAAACTGTTTGCCAAATCGCCAAGGACTTTGTTGCACATTGTATGAGAGAAATCTTTTTAAACAATTTCTGTTCATGCTTCATTTCGTTTTTGGTTGTGCGGTGGGCCGGATGGGGCGTTTACTTAAATTTTGCTGTGGCTTAACTTTTTGATGTTTGGACTAAGATTAACGCCAAACCCAAGGCGAGTCAAACCAAGCACACCCCTACACAGCCCCAGCTGGACCTTTACCGACGTGACATTGTGCGTGTTGCGTATAATCTACTTTCAAGTAGCCACAAGCAACACCCATGTCCATGTTGTAATCTCTGCTCTCTATTTGCGCATGTGTCCTCGCCAGGGACAAACTGTAATTTTATGCAAAGGCAAATGCTGCATGAAACTCTCAAGATAATGTGCACAATTTTTGACATTTTCTTTAGAGTTTTCATTTTTTATGTATATACGTAGATTAAAGCCTCAAACAACTTTGACAGCGGCAAAAGTGAAAAGACATCAACTGAGGCCAAGCTAACAACAGCAACAAAAAGCCAACTAAATCGAGCTTAACTTAACCAATTTTCGTAATCTGCATAAGACATAAAATTCAAGTTGTTTAACTATTCAATGTTCTGTAGCTATCAAAATCGCCTGACAAAATCAATACAAATATGTTGTATAGTAAATTTGTTGAACGATAAAAAACAAAAAAAGGGCTAACAACTTTTACTTTCCATTAAATGCTCATCAAATCAGCATTAAAAGAAAAGCTTCCCACAAATAAGCGCAGCTTCCAAATGTTTGCTATAAAAAGCCCAAATGCATTTCACAAGCAGCCTCAGTTGATATTGTGAAAATGCAGTTGACAGTTGTGCTGGCTTGCTTCGGTAAGTATGGAGAGAACGCAAAAGTTGTCCAAATTTTAAACTAGAAAGTGGAAATAACTTTGGCACACCGAAAACCTAATACTCTTAAAGGCATTTGCCTTAAGGTCTTACAGATATGTGAAGCTTGTAGGGGAATATCTTGAAAAAGAGAATATTTCGCCATACAAGAACCTACTTTTGGGCTGAACGTTCCTGACATTCTGTTCCGTTCCGTTTACAGTATAAAATGCGAGGTTTGTCTTAGATATCTTGATAAACAAAACAGTTTTCCATACCAGAACCTACTTTTCGACCGAACGTTCCTATGATAACAATATGTTATAGTGCTCCGATCCGGCCAGTTCGGACATATGTGCTGCTTACAACAGAAGCGCGGATAAGTTAGGCTTTCTGAAAGACTTCTTTGCATAGAAACTCAGCTGTTGATGCTGATCTAAAATATATATTATTATTGATACTTGATACTGAGACTTGACAAATTCGAAAATATTCATTCCAATGCGCAGCTCTCTCGCTGAGCACACTCTATGCCCTGCCTTGGAGTCCCAGTGATCCCATGCAAACGGCAATATTTCAGCTCTACAAGAATGAGAAACAACGCAACCTGGCCAAAATACAGCTGCTGCCGCGAAATGCGATCAGTTTTGTGGGACCACGCCAGGCGAACTCAGTGGAAGAAGATGTGGATGTGAATGATGGCTACTACGATGATGACTATGGAAATGATGAGAATGTGCCCGTGGACTATGCGGAATCTGAGGAGGACGACTACGACTGGCGTTGACAGCGAATATATACTTATATATATATATACATATATATATATGTTTATGTATATGTACATTTATTTAACTGCAACTTGGTTGGTAATTAAATTTATTTGGAATTCAAGTTGTCGCATTGCCGGCATGTGGTGGCTGTTGTTGCTTCGTTCGTATTCATTGAAAAATCCGCAACTAATTAGGGCACGAAGCGGCAGGAAGTACACGTCCTCGTAGATGAGAATGTGTCTTCCTGTGCCAGCCTCTGGCACGTTGCCTCCTCTGCCACGCCAGAGATAAGCAAGTCGAGTCGAGTGTCGCGTTCGCAGCCAGACGAGTGCAAATAAACCAGACCCAGACACAAGCACAAAGCATCTGAAAAGACTTTAAAGAGCTGAGAGACTTGAATATACCTTTAGCTAAGCTGACAGCCTTGCGCGCATTTTATAGAGCTTGTCTTTTGTATTTTAAACCTTTGAGCTGCAAAGCAAAAATAAATACACTTATATATATCTAAAGGGTATTTTCTCAATTACACAATTCTCTCAAATATGCTCTGAAAACGTTGCTCAAATAAATACCCAAAAAGGATGCCTCAACATAATAATTGTGTCAAATAAAAAATATCTTGTCATTTATCTAGAACTTGGCACTTTGCTCTCTATCTTATAGCTGACATAGGAAAGATCGGCTGAAGAGTATAGAAACATTTTCGAAATTCACTACGCCAAAGATATTCTCACTATCCCGTTAAATAATAATTCTTTACCACATTAATTTATCACTTTAGTTAAACTAATTTTATATATATTTTTATTTGATTCGTTTTTGTTGATTGAAAAAAAAATCGATTTTTCGCTATCTTCATATTTTTTGTAAGTATATTATTTTTACATATATCCATCTTCTAAAGCTTCTAAGCCGCAGCAAAAAAATGCCAAATTTGATGTTTTAAATGTCAGATATTGATGAAATATCGATTTTCGGAAAAATCGGTTATCGGCAATCGGAAAGCGTAGTTATCGATAACATAACATATAATTGATATGTGAGTCGACTGTGAAATTATTATATGTTGCTTATGAGGCATTCATCAGACGCAATTTATAGCGAGTACAGGGTATATAAAGAAGGTAAAATAATAACAGCATGACCCAAATTGAATACGAATAGTTTTTATCTATGTGCACCCCAAATATTGTTTGTCAATTGATGGCATTAACTTTGAGGCATGTCCTAAATTTGGCAGCTCGCAGCAACACGACTAAACTTTCACTAACTCGTTGCATAATTGAAGTTAAACGAGAAAACAACCGCAGACAATTACAACTGTCAACGCATCCAAATAAACTGACACATTGTTTTCACCTATTTAGTAAAGTCGTCCGAATTCCCCAAACTCTCACGGCGACGGCGATACTTGCGAAAAGTATTGATTAGTATTTGAATAATAGATGCACTTTGGGGTGCATCAGCCTGCATTGAAGTATGTTGCATGCAACGTGGCGGGCGTGGCGTTCAATGGGGCTGGCAATCTGTGCGGCATGGCCGGATAAATGAAGCGCATTGTTTGTTTATCGGCGAGTATCTCAAAGATGCATCCACCATTTGGTTCAGTTGAGTTCAGTTCAGTTCAGTTGGGGCATCCAGCCAACCGCCGTTGGATAAACCACTCGAATAATGCAGTCGAGCGTAAACTGTTGATGCCCCTCATCAACGCCGGAGCCCAGCTGTCGTTCACGAGCTGGTCCTTGCACAAATTTACATTTAATGAGGTTTAAGTAAGTGTAAGGTGCGAAAAAGTCATTCAAATTGCTTGGCCATGCTTTCAGCTTTAAGTGATACGAATGAGCTGCTGTTGGTCTTCGAGTGCTACCAAATTGATATAATATGCAAATTTTGTGCCCAATGTCGCAGCTCTAATATAAATTATTGCGCCTCAAAACTATAGACTTTACCTTGCAAAAAAAAAACCTAAAAGAGAAATATTTATACGGCACCAAATTTTAAAAGATTTATAAAATACATGGGCAAATATTTTCTATAGAACGAAAACTTATAATTCAAGACCCTTGCAAATCTAAAAAAATAAAAAACTTGCTTTTTAGTTCTATTTTTTTTAATCAAAAAACAAAGATATATTAAGTTTGATGAAATAAATATTAACTTTTTTTTTACATTTATTACTATATAATACATATAATTTTTTTTATCAATATATCAAGCTTTAATTCCCTTTCAAATTTTATGCTTGAATTTAAATTTTGGTTACCTTTTTCAATGGACTTCAATTTTAAAGACATTTATTTTCACATTTCACTTTTAGATAAATTCCTTATCTTGACATTCTGAATAACATTTCACATTTCACTTTTAGATAAATTCCTTATCTTGACATTCTGAATAACTGCCTGCTGTTGAATATTCAATCTGAAATATAACAAAGGGTGAGTCAATTTATTAATATATTTATTAGCTAGCGAATATTGCCTGGCCTTGACTTTTCACAATTGCGGCTGAGATTTTACAATTTTCCAGTCTGTCATTCGGGTAAAAAAAGTTTTATATATAGGTTTGAGTTAAATATATTTTGTTGTCCATGATATCTGGCTAAAACTTTACGGCTGACTTATGACAAATTGGTTTGTCTACATCGGATTACTATATTATGTAGTATAGACTTATATTATGTGTTTGGCATTAGATTTTTAATGCCCGCAAGGGTATTTTGTCTTCGGTTTTTTAAAAATAATTATGCAGTGTTGCTTGGTAACTATATAAAAATATTAGATTCTTGGTACCTGGCAAAACCTCCAAAAAGTCTGCACAATTCTCGCGATTCGCAACCACATTTAAGCATTTCCACTAATTAAAGTGACACGAAAACCACAAAACACAAACACACACACACACACACACACACACACACACACACAACCCGAATGAATCAAATCAGCGCTTGCCGCACACCTTTTCCCACTCAATACCTGCAAAGTTTTTCCGTATAGAAAATGGAAAATGTATGTGTGTGTGTGTGCTTGGCAGGCGCTTGACGGCTGCAGCTCTGGCTTCTGGCTGGAGTAGATTGAATATTTTGTTGGACAGGCCACGGCTTTGTGGCGACAACATTTGTCCAACTGCCAGTGTCAGCGGCATTCCCTTGGATTTGTTGCTTTCTAAATGCGTTTCAGTTAATACTCTCACCTGATCTGAAATTAGAGGTCCAGATGATGCTTTGAGGTGCCGCCATCCCAGCCAGCGCCCATATTGGCCAGCTGCAGCAGGCCGCGTCCGTGCAGCTGCAGTGGCGTACCCAGCCCGTCTTTGCCAGGACGTGACGCGTGACGCGCACTGCTGGCATTGGCCAAGGTGCCGCCCAGCCAGCGCGTGTACGTGTGCTCCGGCGATGTGTGCCAGTATTTGTGAAACGAAATGGGCGCATTTAGCTGCAGCAGCTCCGGCGCATAGTCCTGTGGCCGTGCCTGATGCAGGCCGGGCACATGCACAGCCGGCACGCCCAGCGCCTGCAGGCAGTAGCCCAATATCATGTCGTCCGGCGCGCTGGCCGTCGGGCAGCTGCAGTGCTCCACCATGAGCCGGACCAGCGGCACGCTGAGCACAATGCCAGCGCCGCCCGTATGATAATTGAAGCCATCCGGCGCATACAGCCGATAGCCATAGCGTTCGCCCAGATACATGTGCGCCGTGTGATTGTAGCAGCTCAGCAGAGCGCTCAGACGGGGCACGCTGCCAGCGATTTATGCCGCATATTGGTATCAATCAAAAATACATATATATATTGATATAAACAAGAAGAAGAAGTATAACAATGATAATTTAAATTGAATGTGCTTTGAGCCGTGTAAGCCGCATAAAAAATCCTGGCTCACACACATCAAGGCTGCAAACTTAACCAAAAAAGTTGTGAGTGGTTCGGTTCACGGTTCAGAGCCACGCTGTGGTTCATGAATCTGGCTCCAATGAACGCATACTTAGTTCAGTAAATTTTGCAGTAGAATAAAATAGTATTTTAAGAAAAAAAAAATCAGTTTGAACCAGAAAATAAGAAATAGCTGGTTCGCTTCAGATTAAGATGCGGCTCTTCCTTGAGCCAATAAAACCATTTCAAAGGTAAATAACATACATAATTCCGTTTCGGATCAAAAAGCTGTTTGCAGCCTTGATACACACATGTACACACACACACACACACACACACACACATATATATACACACCTGAGCAGCGTATCGTCGTCGACAAGCATTAGCCAACGTATGTCCGCCTGCTCGTTGATATCCTTGAGGGATAATTGCAAAATAGCCAATGTCTTGGCACAATGTCCTGTCGGCACATTCGCTTGGCCCGTGCTGATTGTTGGTATGCCGGCATCTGTTGCGGTTGCCAATGGTAGTGCAGTTGTTGTTTCCGCAGGTAGCATCAAGGTGAAAGATCATAAAGGCAAATCAATGAATATTCAATATGGCAGCTGCTGCAATTGCAAACTTGTTGACTCCATGTCTTTGCGATTCATCCAGCTCGAGGCTATACGTGTGTGTGTGTGTGTGTGTGTGTGTGTGTTTAGGTGTGCTTGCATGTTTGGTTTGCCTCTTGTAATACCCTGTACTCTATATTGATAAAGTGTAGATATGTGTTATATATATTCCTGATCAGCATGAGCAGCCAGGTCGATCTAGCCAGTTTTATCGGACAACTACAAAAGCATTAAACCTGCATTTTTAAATATAATAAGATATTATTTTAGCCCTCTATACTTGCAGAATTTCGATAAAAAAATCGATATCCATATTATCGATAGGTATCCGTTTTTCTTCATAATATCGATAAAAATCGACTTGGAAAGGTACAGTAGATGCAGTCTGATTTGCTAAACATGTTTTCAGAGTATTTCATTTTTGACGGCTTTTCTATTTTCCCTATGTTCAAATCCAAAAATAGTTTTTAAAATAGAGCTATGTTATTTGGCATATACACACAAAAAATACGGTTCGGACTATAAAAAGTGAAGTTATTATAGGATATATTTTCCATAATATGAAGCTAAGGGCCCTAGTTTCTGTGTGCATGCACATTGAAGGCGACTACAGAGTATCTAAGAGTCATGCACAGCCGCCTAGCGCACTCTTACTTGTTTTTGTATGCAAGTGTGCGAGTGTTTGTCTATTTTCTACACACCGCCCCGCCCAAATTCAGAGTGTAGGCAGCAGCAGGCACTCATTTGCTTTAATTGCGCTCATCGTTGTCGTGTTGTGTCGCTTTACCTGCCACATCGCTGTAGTATTTGCGCCGCATGGCATCGGGCGCCCAGGTGCGTTCGATGATTGGTATACGCTCCTTATGGAATTTTGCACAGGTCTTGATTGCAAAATAGATGTGTGCGCCAGTTGTGTGCACCTGTTGTGGGTGAGAATCGTTTGGGCTTCAGATTCAGTTTGTGTTTGACCGTTGTCAGAGAATTTATGGTTATAGGTTTCAAATGCTAATTGCCTGAATGCCCCCCGTTCGAGCAGGTCTGGACAAATGTTTGTCGTCCTTTAAATTGCAAAAACATTAAACTAAACATGTGACTTTCTTGCCATAGCAATGACATTCTTTATGTACAATGTATTTCATTTAATCTGTGTCTTGAAATTTAATATAAAATATATTTTAAAACATGCAGCTAAGAATTTAAAGTTAGTCGGGTTTCTGGCAGCGCCACGGCGCGTATGCGTAATATTTTATTATTTGTGCGAATAAATGCTCTCTTTTTTAAATCTAAATTCACTAAATTAACAAGGAATTTTGGAGCTTTTAGGCAAACAAAGTATACATTAAAATATGCCGGTGCTCAACGAAAAATGTTAATCAAATTTATTGTATTGAGAATTCAATGCGAAAGGGTCTAAAAAATTGCATGATATTGGGGCTGAATTTTATAATCAAACTATTAATATAAATTAATTTTAGTATTAAATAAATGTCACATTTTTCGAATTTTCAAGTGATTTCTGAAATGTGCCTCGCAGTGAGGTGAAAAAAATGTGAACAACTAAAAGTCTGTTAAATTATTTAAAACTGTATCCAATCTATGTTATGACTCATGTAAAAATTCATTAAAGTCGAAATTAACAGATTTTTACGCTGTCTTGCGAAATGAACTAGTTTTCAAAGCTCTCTCATAAAGACATGGAGAGGGCGCAAAACAAAATGAATCCTGTAATGTGGGAACAGTAATAGAAGAGGCCAAATATCGTTCATTTAGAGTTTGGACACTGTGCATACTCTGAGCAAGATAACTATTTATCTAGTTCCCACAGTTGGCACTCATGCGCTCGATCTCGTCATACGTATGGCGTTTTTGATGGTATGAGTGAGAGAGCTTATCTATGCATATGCCTACTGACGCTGATCCCGTTAGCCTGATGGCGTATCTAGCCTAGAGCGCGAGCAGTGTGAGAGAATTGAGCGCAGGAGTTGTATTAGTGTTAGAGCGAATGCCTTTCGAGATGATTTAGTCTGTGCGCGTCTGCTCTTTAGATCGATTCACTATTCGCGCGTGCATAAGACATCGTTTTTTTCGTCAAAAAAAATGGTGCTCAGCGCGATTAGTTAAGGTCTTGTGTGTTTAATTAAACATTCTACAAAGTTCATACTTCGTCAGTGTTTCAATCATAATGTGCCTGTAAACCAACGTATATAGTTATGCAACTATGTGTAAAATTTGTATCGCAAAATTTTTGGTGTTCAGTTTTTTTCACTTAAACAAAATGGCGCGAAATAAAACATAAGACAAAGAGAGAGTCTGGAAAGAAAAAAAAACAACAGCGAGAGAGAGACAGAGACAGAGCTGCGGCTAATTATTCACAGTTATGTACGTATTGATAATTTTTTAAACTATTTTTTCCATACTTTTTGATAATATAATGAAAAAGAGCAAACATTTAAAATATTTGCATGCCAAAAAAAAAAAAAGGTTGGGCTAATGTACTGATTATTCTGACCATGAGTGTGTGTGTGTACTATGTGGGCTATGCAGGGAAGGGACATTGGGCTATTCAGGCAACAGCGAATGGTCTTTACTTTAATCCCATCAAACTCTGCTGGCCGTTCCTTATGTGTTCAATATGAAATGACCCCACCGCCGCTTGATGTGAATACGCCCCATTATTCAACTCACACAATGTGCAGCATTCCCAGCGGCCACTTCCGGCTTTGCATGCAAGAAACAGGGCAGAGGCACCGGCTTCTTCGCTGTCGTCTCTGAGGATTGCAACGACCAGGCTGGCGACACTCTCGCCCAGGGACAAATGTAGTCAGCACTTTTCAAAATTATTTTGCGCTGCAGCATGTCGACAAAGTCGACGTCCCTTTTGCCGATGTCGATGTCGATGTCGATGTCGATGTTGTTTCTGCTGCTGCTGCTGCTGCTGCTGCTAGTTTTGCCATCATCATCAGCATTTGGCACGGCAGGTGCTAAATTATCGAAAATGAATCGGGCCAACTCATGGGCCGCATCTATCGCAAATTCGCTGTGCCTTGTGGCATTCGGGGCATTAACAGCAACAAGTTCGACCAGGCTGAAAATGCATGTTCCATGATGAGTTATGGCCATGGCCCATGCTCAAACATTCTGTACGTTTCGACACTCACCTGCGCAGCAAAGCGCCGGTGAAAACAACGCCAGCACTTAGCATGGGATATGGAAACCATGTTGGATCCTTGTAGTTCGCAAAATGATGCACAATGGTGGCCTCAGCATCGTACAAGGCGTGTCCGTAGTAGGCCAACTTTCAAAACACCAAGAACAACAAAAGAAAACAGTTGCCAAGGTGAGCCAGGTGAATACAGTTGTAATTATTTGATAACCAATATCAAGTTCAGATGTCGCAAATTGAATATTTTACAAAGCTTTGCATACAATTAAGAATCTTAGCTCTGTTATAAGGCTGTAGATTCTGTATTCTTATATCATTTATTCTCGATCTGTTGCAACATTATGTCATAAAGCTCTTATAGGAACCATCGCTTTTCTAGAGATATAACTTTTCAGTTTAATATATACAGTTTTTTGGAAAACTTTTTAAAGTATTTTTTTGAATTAAAAACGTATTTTTAAGATATTTTTCATGTTTCATTTAACATTTTTTATATTAGTTGGGAAGGCAAAAATTCTTTATATCATGTTTTTGCACTATTTTCTCTAATGCCCGACATATTTTCACTAAAAACTGCCATCTAATTTGTAGAAAAAGTTTTTGATAAATAACTATATTCATGGGTCTTTTCCCCACATTCCAACACAAATTTGTTGTTCAACAAAAAAAAAAGCTGTAAAAGTGTTTCTAAATGATTTGTTAAGATGTGTTTTAGCGACGGCAAACGAAATTCACCTCTTGCGCATCCCGACGATGCAGCTGCTCGAGCAGGCCACGCAGCGAGGCGACGTGCGTGTTATGCTGGCACCAAATAATCCAATCGGTATTCGTGTTTAGCAGACGTGTCTGGCCTCGCAAATGGGGCAGGGCGTCCAGCAGGGTCCAATAATTGAATAGTTCTTGCAATATGTGCACCTTAATGTCGTAAGCATAATCCGTTGGAATTGCCTCGTTTAGTTGTTGTTGTTGCAGCAGGCTTTCGCGCAGAGTTCGACAGTTAATTTCGGCTTGTTGTGGACAGGAAATGATCAAGAGTATTTCTTTACCCACACAAACACGGCCAAGACACAATAATAATGGCAATACCAAGAAACTAGGCTTTAACTGCATTATTTGCGCTTATTTTTTATTTCTACAATTTGTATTAATATGTTAACATTTTACGATTAACAGAGCTGATATTGCAACAGCAACAGAACTTTAACACACTGTTACGACCCAGTGTCGCGTTGCCAATCACTGCAAAGTGGTGCCGTTCCCAAAATGCGACTGCATTAATGAACGTGCCAAAACGTACTGAAGCAACTGTGATTGTGTTTTATAATTTTTGGCGCAAAAGGGCATTCAATTGCTGGCTGGCACATGCTTATCGCAAATGCGCAGGCGCCAAAGTGCGGTAAATTTTTATGAATGAATTTGGAATTGCGCGCAACAGTTGGCAACGCCCACTGGCAATGACAATGAATTAACCTGCTACTGTGTGTGTCGGCGTGGGTGTATGTGTGTGTGTGTGTGTGTGCGTGTATGTGAAAAATGTATATAGTGCGCCCTGTGATTTACAGCTACTTTGAAGGATTATTTGCGTGTCTATGCTAAGTTTGTCAGGACGCTGAGATTGCGAAAAAAAAACACTCGATTTGATTGTAATTTATGACTTGAGATATTTTCCGTAGATGCCCTGATTTCGAAGGTTTGAATTGTTTTTTAGTTAAAAACAAAAGCTGTTAAGAAATCTGGCTTTTAACAGATTCTACAATTCCGCAAATGTTTCAGAAATTAGCTAGAATATTTAAATTCTAAATTCTATGGCAACTTTCGATTAAGAGCTGGCTAAAATGTTTATTCTTTGCGCTCATAAAACCAAAACACATTTCTATTATCTGCAGTTGTTTTAATAGAAATCCGCTTTGCCATCAAATAATTGCACGTAAAGGCTGTCAAAACAGAAAACAACACATTTCATGAATATATATATATATATATATATTAGTTATATTATGTGTATATTTATTAGTATTGCTGCTTATGCATATAATTTTTGGATTAAACAATTCGTTAATAGTATAGTACATGGAAATCCATGTATAAGTTGTGTTGTCAATACAGTTAATGGGAACTAGTTGGAGCAGGAAAATAAACATTAAACAAAATACTATATTTAATGCATGGGCGAGGCCAAACGCGTGGTCGTCTGCATGTTGTTGCTGCGATTGTTTAGCTTCAGGCGCAGCTCATTCACATGCTTGAACAGCTGATCCTGCTTGGAGAGCAGCTCTCGTGTACGCTGGCAGCCGTGCTGGGGCGCGCACAAGCCCGGATTCCAGCGGCAGTAGAGACCCTTCCAGAGACGCACGGCCCGTACGCTGGCAATGGGACGCAACACGGGCTCGGGGCCGTGCGTGAACGAGGGAAACAGCGGATTCAGATACTGATCCAGCGAGGAGTTTATGTGCGTCCACAGCGAAATTGTTTTGTGCTTCAGATCTGGGCGGAACAGTATAGAACTTAGTAATTGGACAAAGAAAAATAGATATGTATATTATGTAGCTTACCCTCTGCCACACGCTCCGCCTCGGTGTTGCACAGGAAGGTGCCAAAACGACACGAATACAGATGATCGGCAATTGTGATGAGAAAGTGCTCATTGAACTCGAATGCATTGACAAACTGTTGACTCACTTGCCAGACGCTGTCGATGAACTGCAGAAAAACCGGCGAGCGATCCGCATCCGAATGCTTGTTATCGCCATGGCCAATGCGTTGCTGGAATTTGTGGCCAAAGGAAAGCCATTCCTTTTCGATGAGCACCTCAAAGCCGCGCACGGTGCGATAGTGCGGATCCAGCAGCAGCATGGACAGCGCCGTCAGTTGTGCTGTGCGATCCCAGCCGTCGGAACAGTGCACCACAACCGAAGTGCTCATCGTCTCCACCTTGTCCACGATACGCACAGCCCCGGCCAAAATGCAGCGTATATGCTTTAGCCACAATGTGCTATCGATGGCCGTCTGCCACTTGGAGTCGTCGGTGGTGGGATAGCAGGCTTCCTTCACCTTGCGCAGGCTCTCGCGCATAACATGTATATTGTGTATGTCTAGGAAATTGATTTCCACATTTTTGTAGGCATCCTCCGATTCGTAGCCGCCACCCTTTGCCTTGTTCGCAATGGCATTCGCGCTGGGCCGGGCATCCATAATGGTCAGCTTGTCCGACTGTGCATTCGCCTCCATAATATAGCTTAGATAGGTCTCATCGTCGGCATTGCGTTTGCCGCTAACACCCACCAGCGGCTGGGAGCAGCGCGTTATTGTTGCCTGTGTGCGCGGATTCATCCAGGACAAAACTGGCAAACGGCAACGCGAACGAAACTGTGCAACGCGACGCAGAAAATCATCAGAGGCCGCCTTTGGCACGGCCCAAACAGCCGGATAGCTATCACAAATGCCATACGATTCATTGAGCTTGGTGGCACGCCACATATCATTGGGCACGCCCAGACGTCGCAGCTCCGCCAGCGGCTCATACACGGCCCAGCCATCCCAGCCGGCGCTCACGGCCGCAATGGCGGCGGGCGGTTGTGCCGCCGCGGCATGCGCGAAGGCGAACAGTTTGCCGCTGTAGGAGAGCGGAAATGCGTTCGCCTGCAGCTTCTCGAAGACGGTGCGACGCGAGTGATTCTGTTGCTTGTGGGCGAAGCGCAGGTTGCGCATATCCTTGCAGAATATCTCAATGCCGTAGCTATTCTCGCCGCGTGACGTGGCGCCACCAATTTTCTCCACACGCGCAATCACACCCAGCGGCACATCGACAACAACGGGTGGCTCCTGGTCGCGCAGCGGCAGCGAACGAAAGTACAAGCGATAATTGGTGATGGTTAGGGCGCCAAAGACGGGTCCGCGATACGGGCAGACATAGGTGACATCGTTCTTTTGGTCCTGATCCTCCTCGCCCTCCAAATAGGCAAAGGGCGTATCCCTGAGTATGCCATTCTCGGCACCGTGCTTGGAGCCAAGCGAACTTGACTTCGAGCTGCTGTCCAGCGAATTGCTGCTGGCCGTTTTCGATGCCAGCTTGTCGGCTAAGCTTGTTGTGGCGTCCATGGCTGCGGAATGTTTAATTATCAACTTGTTCGGTTGACTTATTGGACACTAGGGCGGATAACAAATTTTGTGTCGAGTAAAATATTCTTTGTTTTTATTGTTCACAATCGAGTTGCTTATCGATTCGTTTCGGAACCAGTTCGATTGCACAACTCGGCAAACCGAATGAACGAACCAAGTTTCCGACCGTTGTTCGTTTAGTTAGCCACATATAAATTTTTATTTTCTTTTATTATTGACGTCCAAAGAAAATGTCTTTTAAAATTACGAAAATAACAATATTATAGTCGAATGTAGGCTCTGTATTTATCAGCTGTTAACTATCTAGCATTATGTTAACTTCGCCCTAACAGAGGCGCAAGCAAAGCTGTTATTTGACAACATAACATTTGTCTGTTGTTTAACATAGAAATATGTTTGGCGCCAGTTTTAAACAATAAAAAACTTGCATATTTTTTTGTAATAAATTTTAATTTATATATATGGTACATATAAAAAACTCCTGAACGGAATTTTTGCCTTTACTAAATTGTTAGTTTTCTTTTCACAATATTATATAAATATATGTACATATGCATGTGTTTTGTTTTCTTTTTTTTCTCCTTGTATAATAATAGATTGTGTATCTTGTATTTAGTTTTACTATAGTAAAGTGTATTTTTCCTTGTTTTTTTTTTTTTTTTAAATATGTATTTTCAACAAAAGTTAACAATTAAACCAATATTTTTTTGTTCAAATTAACTTAATTTTTCAGTTAGTATTTTATAAATTTAGATTAGTTTTGTTTTATATATTGGTTTTTTAATGCTACAGTTACGTACATTGTTAAATACACTAAGCATCAACAGAAATCATTTTCGGGACTAAACAACGAAATGAGCTTTTTCAGCATTAAAGAGTTGTATGAAAAAAAAAAAAAAACAAAAACAATTTGAAGAAATTAAGAAACCTATCACTTATCCTGGATTGTTTGTTACTTAAATAGCAGATAATGCTAGACTTGCATATTTTTAAATTTTAGTTATCTTGCTTTAAATAGTTCATTTCATATAGTCAAATGTATCCTGTTGACGTTTAGGGTATTGTCTTAGCAGTTTCTTACGAACGTGATTTTTTTTTTAAATTTTGCTAATACAGTTGAAAATGAAGTTATAGTTTTAGTTGTTTATATATATATATATGCATGTGTGTGTGTGGTAAATTATATATATATATATATATACTTAGAGACAAAGCGTTAGTTGCAGTTTTGGTTTTTGTTCAAATTAATAAAAACTTAATTATAATACCCCATTTTTGCATAAAACTAACAATATGTTAGCAAAACAGGCAGTTTGTGTGCTTTTTTTTAACATATTTGATGTATGTATGTATGGATATATAAGTACAGAAGAGTTTTACAAATATATTTATAGTGTGTGTGTCTGTGTGTGTGTGTGTGTGTGTGTGTGTGGCAATTGTTAGTTTGATTGAACAAAGTTTCTAAATAATATAATTTCATTTATTTGCTTGCCTTTGTCTTTGCAAATATGTATAAACTAAATCAACAACGTAAGAATTAATGGGAGTTTTGTTTTGAAAAACAATGGATATGCTTTGTGAATATATATATATATATATATCATATTTATAAATTTATGCCAAGACATTGGGATTGCAATTCGAGCTTCGAGTTTTGCCAATTACAATTATTGCAAAATATTTAAATATAAATTTAATAGCATGCCTAATGTGTTCTTTTTTCTTTTAGTTTTGTTTTGTTTTGTTTTTTTTTTTTTTTTTATTAATGCAAAGGCTAAGTACTATGTAGACTTGTAGGGTTGTTTGCCTTTAAAGCTTTTTCTTTTTGCTATTTCGATTTTCCATATGTAAATAGTTGATAAATGGGCGCTTGCGACTTCAACTTCAACTTCTCTCGACTCCATTCATCATACTCCTCCTTACGTTTTCACTTTTGTTCTATAATACTTTCTTGTTAGTTACACGTATGCTTGATAATGTTAATTATACATTTATTTATATATATATATATATATATTTATATATATTTACTGTATATATAAGTGAGCTTTATATGTGTGTATATTAAACTAGGCGTATGTATAAATTGTATATATATGCAGCTGTTTATCATATATGCCTGATTGTTGTGCATGTTGTTCTTCAGTTGAATTAAACTCGAATCGGAGCGCCTTGCATTACTCTACCAACAACAAAAGGTAAACTAAAAAACATGCCATAATGTCATATGTGAAGCGTACTATGTTAGCTTGCTTGTATATATATGCATATATATATATATATATATATATGTAAATATATATTAAAAAAAAAAACTGAATAGCATTAAACAAAATAATAAACTGTACATAATGTCAATAACATATTATATAACAATCAAGTTTGGTTACTAATTTGGTTTGAAGCACGCATCTCTGTATATATATATATATATATATATATATATATATATTCTGCAGCTAAAACAAAATACTGTTAGTCTATTGCAAGCCCAATTAATGCTACAATCTAAATTAAATATGTCACATTGTTAAAAAAAAATTATTATTAAAAAATATTAATTAAAATAAAACAATTACAAAATGATTAGCATCTAAAACTTGTACAATGCCTACAACATTGGCAGCAGGGCGCCCGTGCAAATTGTTTACATACACGCTTTGTATGTGTATACGTACGTATTTCCTATATAGAGTATGTGCTATGTCTTGTATACATTGTCTTGTAATGGATTATATGACTATCTCTGTGTGTGTAGGCGTGTGTGTATTTATATAAATAGATTAGACGTGCATCATGCTGGGAAGAAGGGAGGGGTATGGGTATTGGGCCCAGTCAGTGTATATTCTGAGCCTGGGAGTCTCTTGCGTTCCGTCTTTCTTGTTAGAATTTTGTGGCTTAGTTGTTTGTCTGTTTGTTTCCATTTCCATTTCGATTTCCTCATTTCACATATATAAATATATATATATATATATGCTCCATTATTAGTTGTCTTTCGCAGCGTTTAGGAAATATTGACGCTGTGCTGGCTTTTCTCTTTTGAAAGTTAGTTTAGATTGTTTTACTCATCCACCGATGTTGTGGGCGGACTATAACTGCATCAGGATGCGCTGCGCTGTTCGCTATCCGGCCTGCGATCTGTGGCAATTTGGAGCAAGTTTCTGAACTCCGTGTCGAGTATTTGGCGTGCCTACAAAATCATGTGATTTGTTTATTAAATAATATATATGTGTGAAATATTTAAATTTAAGCACTCACCTGTGCATTTTGCGTGGGTATTTGCAGTGCCAGGCCCATGGCATTGGCATCGAAGCCCTCATCCAGCGCCATCAGACCACCATGGACACCTGATTCGAGCAAGTTATTGGCATATTCCTGGGGAAGATTATGGTTACATTTTCAAATCATATAACTTATTTTGTCAGAAGTTTTTACTATCGACCCTAGGCTTGCAGGGGTTTGTCCCTCATTCGTAGCTTGAACTCATTGAGAATTATAAGCAATGAAAAAATGCGATAATGCAAGCAAAACCAAAGTCTACTTGTGCTCTTATTCCTGGATATTTCTCAACAAAATCTAAGCTCAAACTCAGCTCTCAACACTCACCTTCAGTCCTATGCTGCCCACCCAGCGTATGACACGCTCATTGCTCCACACGAGCACATCGCAGAGCCCATTCTCGCTCATCTTGCGCCTATGCTCAAGCTCTGTGCGATCATAGTTTAAGCGTTTGAGCATTGAGATGCCATACTGCAGGCTGGTCCGATGAAAGCTGTCAACCATTTTCAATTGGCCGCGCAAATCCTTCTTGGTCAAATGATCCAACATGCGCGCATCGACTAGACACTCCATAAAGGTTGTGCGATATTGCGGCAATCCCAGCCCAGGTAGCCAGTAATTGCCAATCCACTCGTGATTCATATCCCCTGCAAATAGATAAAGGGCGCATTTTATTTTGTGTTTCCCACATTTAATCAGTTGTATAAGCTTACCAAACGCTAACGTCGTACGCGATGTTTGCGGCGCTGAGGGTGAAGTTAGTGAAACCATTTCCTGTATGGCCAAACGTAGTTTGAGCCTGTGCAGCGGATTACTTATGCCTATCGAGGAGAACAGGCTGTTTAGCATAGATCGAATATACACTCTACACACTTTGCATGTTACCTATCTCCCGCTGTATTTCCGTGTCGCTTAGTGCGCTCATAATAGCGCCGGATTTGACATTGGCGCGACAGGCGGCCACATACCAGGCGGGCATGCCCACCCACAGTTCCAGCCAGGCGACAATGGTGGGTCCGTTCCACAGGGCGAATGGCGTGCCCGCTTTCATCGCCTCGCCGAGCAGATCGTTGCGATAATCGTGATCCCTGCCGTGAATATTTATTGGTATTAAAGGCTAAACAAATTAAATGGGATCCACACTCACTTCTTTTGCCTGCCGTAGTCAACGCTGCTGATCTTGGAGCCCGGTGCGCTGGCAATGCGCGGCATCATGCCGCCTGTCATGCTCATGACATCATAGTTGGAATCCACTTCGCTTAGGCCAATCGATAGATTGCCAATGGACATCATGCTGGGCGAGCCATCCGGCAGTGTATCCTTAACGCCCTTGACCTTCTCCTTTTTACTAAAGAATCGTCCCAGCGACGATTTGATGCCCTTCTTCTTCTGAACGGCAGCTGCGGCGGCCGCTTCCCTTGACACACCCGACGTTGGCGTCTGCAGCATGGACATGGAGCCCATCGTGTTGTAGTGACGCAGCGACTCCTGGCTGCCATACCGGGAGCTAAGCGGCGACAGGCCATAACTGTGCGTGTTTAACGTCATGTGTGCGTTCACGTGTGGCGACGCAGCGGGCGCCATTGTGCGACGACGCAGCTCCTCCTGGCTGTGAGCCAGCGCCTGGGCAACACGCTCCAAGCGCATCGAGCGTGCGGTCAATGGTGAAGCAGCGCCGCCGGAACTTGAATCGCCGGTGGTGGACATGCCGCCATGCAGCTCCTCGCGCGAAGCATCACTGGACAGCACGGGCAAGTTAAGCTGCAACAATCAAATATTAGTTAAATCACAGGCTGTTAAATAGTTCTTAGGTTAAGTAAGGGCTAACTAGTACAAACGGAGTTCTTCGGGAAGGAGGCTTTTTCTAAGGGATTTAAATTTCCCAAATCGATATGCATCAATTATTTTTTTATGATATGCATCAAATCTGAGTTGAAATCCAATTGAACGTAAACTCTCTAAAATCAATTCAATACTTTTCAAATTATCTTTAAAACTTTGTGTTAATTGAATTGGATAGAAAATATGGTTTCTTTTCACCTATTTTCCACTTATAGCTATGAAATACGAAGCAGCCGATATTAGAAATTTTCATAGCTATTATCGAGCTCTTACCGTATGATATTTCTGCATGAAATCCCGCTGCGGACTGTTGGGCGTACTACGCCCGCTCATGGGCGGACTTTGTCTGTCCATGGAACGGCCGCGTGCCAATAGATTCACATGCTCCAGACTGCCGACACGCGATTCCAGCTCCTCGGCGCGTGCCTCCGTCGATTGTTTCTCTTCCTGTATGAGTCGAATCTCATTATTGATGGCATCCAGCTGCTCCTGCAGCATCATGGCCAGCGTTTGTGCATCCGTATGGCCCGATGGCGACATCATATCCGCCGTGGCAGCTGCATAGAGCGCATCACTATCATCGCAATCAGCCACACTGGAAACCAAATCGTACGCCTGTGCGTGCGCCACCTGCTGCATTTGCAGTTTCTCCCACTCCTGCTCGGCCATGGAGCGGGCCAGAGCGTTCTCCTCGGAGAGACGGGACTTGCTCTGGCGTCGCAGCGAATGCGTCTCGAAGCTGGCATGGGATGCGCTGCGGCTAAAGGCGTTGCCGCCGCCGCCATCCACAACGCTGCTGGGCGATAGGCTGCGGGTGAGCGCCTCCGTCTGCTGTATATTGTAGGCGATCTCTTGCTGGAGCAGCTGACGCTTGAAATTCTCGATTTCGAGTCGTGTCTTCGATAGCTCCTTCATAATTTCGCTCTTCTCGTGATGCAGCTCCTCGGCAACCTTGCGCGCCTTCTCCAGCTCCTGGGTCAGTGCATTTTTCTCATCCAACGCACGCATACGCTCCTTTAGATGCACCTCCAGCCGTTCATTCGACTCGGACAGCAATTTGTCCACCGTCGAGGACAAACGCAAATTGTGCTCTTCATTCATCTTGAGACGCTGATTCAGTCTTACCACCTCGGCGCTCTTCTCATCCAAATTCGTTTCCAATGCCCGTATGCGATCCTCCGCCGAGCCATGACGTTCTTGAGCCTGCAAATGTGTTCAGCCCAAATCGTTTAATAAAGCATATTCAATCGAGTTAAATGGCCATAATAATAGATAGACAAGATAGTTAGTTGTAAATGTTAGTTAATGAAAGCTAAGAGTGAGGAAAGTTTCTGTGAAGGTTTCTTTTGTTCAGTTGTCGGTGCGCTGAGTTCTTGTGCAGGACATTTAAGAGATTGGATTACTTATATAAAGAATCGTGAGTAGAGTTGTTTCTGTTGTTGTTGTTGTTGTTGTTGTTGTTAGTAGTTGGATTTTGGAAAAAAGATACGAGTTTGAAAGAACGTTACACAAATAAGAATCAAAAATTTAATTGTAGAAATTAATTTGAGTTTATACTTATGGAACCTGTCGGCGCGCATATTAGTTCGAGTGCATACCTTATTTCCTACCTTTGTCAATGCCTCCATGCGCGCCTTTAGCTGCTCCTCCATGTCCGGCTGCAGTTTGGCATGTTGTGCTAGCTTTTGTTCAGAGAGTTCGAGTTTCTCTTCAATTGCGCTGATTTTCTCTTCGTGCAGCTGTCGGTGTTGATGGTTTTTTTGTTGTTTTTTTTTTGTATTTTGATTTGGTGAGGGTAGTTCAATTAGTTTGGTTTTTGATATGCAAATGGATAGGGTATATATTATTAATTATTAGTCACAGTTTTAGCTTTTAAACAGGCATGGGCGAAAAACAACTCCACTGTCCATATCAAGTTGTTGCTTGCAAACAAAATGTGGCATCAAAAAGTTAAAATACAAAATCTTGAACAAAAACAAGTAAAAAAGCTAAGCCTCTAGTTTTTATCAAGTCACATTTTAAATGTGTGCTGTTAATAACATTTGGCTGTTATCTTAATTAAATCAGAGTAGTTAACATGATTAATTAACAGAGGCCGAAAGTTCTTTTCATCATGCTAAAGCTTGCATTTCTTGGCCTAATTATTTAATAAAAAAATACAATTCAAAATGATTTTGAAAAGAGTTAAAATAATAATACAGGCAACTACAGCAGAACTCATTAACACTTTCGAATGACACGTGATATGTTATTTTTGCCTAATTAGTTGCTGACTTTAGAACGTTTTCCATAAATTTCCAAACTTGCTAAGAAACACAATAATTAATTGCGGAAATAAGACATTAACAACTTTCATATGAATACATATATATATATATAAAGGGTATTTTGCAGTGCAGTGTTTTGATTAAATTGATGAAATTCGCCCATGCCTAGAAACCATAACCAATTCGATGCACATATTTTGCCTATGCATAGACGCACCTTTAGTTGTGCCTCCTTGTGCCGCAGCTCCTGCTCCAGTTTCTCGTTCAGATCATGCAGCGACGTGGACTCGCGTTGAGCATTCAAATAGCGCTTTTCCAGCGTAGTTATACGCTCCTCCTACAAATGATTTTTATAATTTTTTATATATACTTTAAATATATTAATGTAATGGTTACGCACCTGATCTTCCTTTTGTGCCACATTTTCGCGCAGATCGCGCTGCAGCTTCGAGCACTGATCCTGCGCCTTGCAGTGCTCCTTCTGCACTCGCGACATGTTCTCCTCCAGTTCATTGATCTTGCTGTTCAGATCGGAGACGCGACGCTGCCACTGAGACAATTCCGAGGTCTAAAAGTACGAAAGGGTTTTCGATTTTTAACAATTTGTGCGAATGATAATAAATATTTATATTTTAAAGATATCTATTAAAAAGTATGTCTTAAATTATATTTAATCATTTTTTTGATCAAATTTGCAACAAATTTTGCTTTCATAAAAAATGCGTAAATATAAATATATATAAAAAGAACACTGCAAGTTGTTTGCCTTCGGAGAAGTATCTCCGCCTTGATGTTCAATTAGTCAAAATAAAGAACTATGACAAATTAAATTTACAAACAAAGCTGCAGTAACATTTGATCTCTACCGAAAAAATTGGGAGCTGCCAAATATGGTTAAATGCAAGTTATTTAAGCTTTTGGACTGAGCCTCGTTTAAAAGTTGTAACAGCACAAAATTATGATCGGCTTGTCGCCTTAGTTTCTATGCCTAATTAAGACAAGGTTTATATAATGGCTCATACAACATTTTGTACGAATTTAGAGCGTTTAACAATCTCAACTAATTAGTTATTCGAACAACTAAAAGCCTTATCTTTGGCAAATAGTTGTTTTGTTTTGTCAACAATGAAATTTCGCATGGGAATATCGCGTCGCGTGAGTCATAAATTGCTTTACATGTATTGTCTATACAGGTAGTGGGACTTGTTGGCAATCATGTTGCGATAACCCGGCGATGCCCTCACCTGCTTCTCAATGATCGTTTGTAGCTCGTGTGTTTTGGCCGCATATTCATTTATTTCGCTGGCATCACCATTGACTCCACCGCCGCCACCGCCACCGCCGCTCGCCAGCTGCAACAACAAAAGGTAGATAATGTAAAATACACGCTTGATTGGGTTAACACACACGCACACACACGCGCGCGCACACACACACCTTCTCTTTGATGCCGTTTTCCCCGCTCGCATTGCTGGCCGAGTTGATGCCGCCGGCTGGCAAAGCGCCCGTTTTATATTGGTTTAGCTCCTCTTTGGTTGTGTTCAGCTCTTCCTCCAGCACGTTGTTCTTCTCAATGGACAAACGCAGACGCTCGCGCACCTTCTCGTCGAGTGCTTTGTGATGTTCGAACAGGGATTTGAGCGCTTTGAGCACCTCCACCTCGCTGGAGACGCCGCTTTGGGCAGCCGCCTGCCGCTTAACCACGGTCATGCGCAGGGAACGCTCATGGCGCGACACCAAGCACTCCAAATGCTCCAGCAGTAGCTGTAATAAGAATAGACAACTTTTATAGATTTATCAGATATTGTTGTAGCTTAGCTGACGCTTACCCGCGTATTGTTGCGTTCCGCTTTGAGCTCACCAATTTCCTCGTCCCGTTCCAGCAAGGTTTCGCGCGCTTGCGTCAGCTCCTTGGTGAGCGTGGCGAACTCCTGGCAAGATTAAATAATGATTAGAGCCTTCTAACATTTGGGTGTTTATTAGAACTAACCTGCGGCAGATTGGCATTGATCTGACGCTGGAGGCTGTCGCGCTCCTTCTCGACATCGCGCAGCTTGCCCTCCGTTTCGACCAGTCTCTCCTGTGCCTCGCGCAGGCTGTCCATAAGCTTGTCCCGCTCATCGAGCATCGAGACCATGAGCTGCTCAAAGTTGGCATCCTCGCCGCTGAACTGTGACGAACGCTGCGATATGCTGTCTTCCGATATTGTGGGCATTACGTCGCACATCATGTTCCACATTATTTAGTTGGCCACCAGAGCACGGGCACGCATGCAAGACTGTAAGGAAACCAATTTTAATGAGTATTCCAATATCTCTTCTTTGTTTTTTTTTTTCTTAAGAACCTTCAGCACTCTGACACGAATATAAGGTCTAGTTCAACTCACTTTTGGGTACGTCAACTAACTAAATTTGGTTTATAATACATCAATTTCCGTATATCCACAGCACATTCTTGTTATCTTAACATTTTCTGATTTAAGAACCAACGACTCGGATCTATATTTTGGAGCTAATCTAACTGGATTAATGCATCTAATTCTTGAACAACAAACATTTGTTTCGCATAGTATTCCAATTTGAAAATTATCTAGCATCTTGGTGTATATCATAAAAAAGCGGCATAATTTTACCGTAAAATCATAAATCTGATCGCAATAATTTGAACCGGGATGAACCGGTATTACCGATTTTTGTATTGTTCAATTGTTCTTTGAAGAATATTGTTGAAACAGTTATAAAAGCATGAAATTGAATTTAAAACAACAATAACCGTTAATATATGTGTATTAAATTTGCCTTAAGTCGCTGGTCACACAGCTAAAACGGTTAAAGGCCTACGCATTGCCCACGCTCCGGAGTTATTTATTTTTCTTGTTGATGCTGAGTTTTCCCCTTCTTGAGGCACGCCCGCGTAATGGGTTAATACATTCCAATTGGACCAATACACTGAACATGTCTAATAAGGCTTTTATCATAGGCGCCGCATTGATAACAAGTTTTCTACACCAACACATATACGCACACAAACACACACATATATACACACAAGCACACTTGCACACATACACACCACATGCATGTATATACATACAGGCATGCCAGTACGCACACATATGCACAGCTTTTTCTTTTTTATAACACTTTTTGTAATTTAAATTAATGTTTCTCACATGCATTTAGCACTAATTATGGCAAACACATTCAATTTAAGAGTCGCAGGTTAACAGCTGCCGCACTCGGTGCGTTTTATGACTGGTAAAACGCCTTTTCTTGAGCATAAGAGGACGGCTTTTATGCAAAATGAGCAAAAAACTCCCTTCCTCCCTGGCGCAAACACGTACCCCGTAGCCAACAAGGATCGATCGCCCGGCGACAGCGCAGCAGCAACAACAACAACTTTTGTTGCTGTTTAGCTTTTGCATATAAAGCTATTTAATTGTTGCAATTGTAGCAAGTTTTATTTATTTCCGATTGATTTTTATGTGCGAAAAAACGCAGCTCGTTTCTTTTTTGGTTGCCACTTAGGTAAAAATCTAGTGCTGCCACCTAGATTTAAGATTTTGTATATTTTAGACAATCTGGCTAGGCAGCTGGTTACCGACGATTATACTTATCGATATACGCTGGAGCCCACGGTTTTCTAAACATTTAAAAATGAATAACTTAATTGAATTAATTAGAGTAAGAAATAAAATAAACTCATAGAACTTCATTTATCAAAATTAGCCGTGCTGATGATGCATCGTTGCCGATTCGATGCTATTTCAATTTTACATCACCTATCGAGTACAACATGCGCATATCTTAAGATAACACGATATTGGCAACATTGCGCTGTTATTGTAACATTACTCGCATCTTTTTTTTTTTTAGCAACATCACTCACAGTTTTAGCCGCATTGCCTACAGTTTTTACACAGAGCAAGCGCCTCGTTTGTGTTTTATTTTTTAGTGTTATAATTAATAAAAATAAACAATTAGCATAGTGTTAACGTGTTGCCATACAAAACAATTGAGCGCTGCAGCAAACAAACGCAATGGGGTAAGTACGCAAATTATTCTAATTCGTTTGCAAATGTTACAAATTGTGTGAAAAATCGACGCCGACGTTTTCCTTGCTGCTGATGCTTCCTCTTCTTCTTGTTGTTGTTGTTGCTGTTGCTGCTACTCCTGTTGTTGTTGCTCTTGTTGTTGTTGTTATTATTGTTCTTCTAGGCTGAGGTGCAGCGAACGTCTTCGAAGGTGTAAATTTGTGCCATATATAGCATGTGAATTGATGCTATTCGTAAGTTGTAGGTGTAGGCTGACAAACGCCGCCCGTCGATACCAATTATGCGTGTGTGTGTGTGTGTGTTTGCGTGGGTGTAGGTGTGCATGCGTTTGTATGTGTGTGTGTGTGTGTGTGTGTGTGCAGTAAACTTGAGCAAAATCAAAACGAGGCTACAAAACACTTAAGCGCATAATGCAATTTAGTCGCCAAGGCAGCCCCTACCACCCCCCCCCCCCCCCCCTAACGGAACCACCCCGCAACACTAAGAACAACAATGCCAATGACATGGTGAAGACAATTTCAATAAGAACTACAACAACAACAACAACAACAACGCATGGCAATCTATTTTCACCAAAGCTCTTAAAGCCCCAACAAATTTGTTGTTGCCATGACAGTGCCGCTTTTGTTATACTAAATCTATACATATTTAACCCATACTAACTAAATAATCAGCACGTTATCTAAAACAGACAAATTAACAAATTATGTTATCTATCTACAGTAAAATGAAATGTTTTTCGGCACTCGATTGAGAATTTGAAAAGTACAGTGAACTATGCTCGTATTGCATCTGTTTTATTTTTTGAGCATATTTGGGATATTATTTTTAATTAATTAATTAATAATTTGTTGTTCAGTCATTGCAATTAATTTATATTAATATCAACATTTTTTCGAATATTAAAGACATAATTATAATAGAATATTTTGACAAACATTTTTAGTTAAAAAAAAAAAATACATATTTTTTAAAATATCTAAAAATAATTATGCTTATTATTAATTGTTTTTAGTTATTATTATTTACATATAATTGTTTAATATTTCAAATTGCACAAATAATGCAATCATCGAATAATTATGCCTTTAATAAAATTGAAAAATAATATATAAAAAAACTGCATAATTATGCATAATTTAATTTAAAGATCTTAAAATTATATTCACACGCGAATTACCTAATTTTGACTGATTAAAACTTGAACCTCTTATCGAGCGTGCACTGTAGCCGAATTAGGCAGTTGCGTAGCCTTAACAACTTGGTCACACATATCTATTTACTGTACAACCAACAATCCCTCCACCCTTCTGCTGTCTCTTTGCAAGCGCGCTTGCAAATTAAATATTAAGCCGACGTGCAAGAATTTTAATGGAATTTTTAATTAATCACCTGTGGGTGCTGCTGCCGGTTGCTGCTCCTTTTCCCTGTGTTTATCTCGCACAAACAGCGAACAACCGATTTTCACTTGCCAGGCGCACGTGTTTCATATTGATCCCAAAACGAAACGGACATGGATCACGGCCAGCATGAAGGCGGTAAATGTGAGCTTCTTCTATGATATCTCACGGAATCTATATCGGATCATCAGCGTGGAAGGCACCAAGGCGGTCATCAATTCAACAATAACGCCCAGCATGACGTTCACACAGACATCACAAAAGTTTGGACAATGGAGCGATGTGCGCGCCAATACGGTTTATGGACTTGGTTTCTCCTCCGAGGCGGAGCTGACAAAGGTGTGTGTGTGTGTGCCTATATGGAGTCTTGTTATGTTTATTAAATACTTTTTCTATTCCTAGTTTGTGGAAAAATTCCAGGAGGTCAAGGAAGCCACCAAAAATGCCATGAAATCTGCGAATGGCTCCAATGCGGTTACGCCCACCACCTCGGCGAATACATCGCCAATTTCAGGACGTGCTGTGGGCGCCATTCAAAATGATAACACCAACATCGATCCACATACCGTGGAACCGCCGAATTTAAGTAATACCAATACACAGAATGCCAATCCCGATAGCCCCTCGCATAAGCTGTTAAACACTAGCGATGGCAAGCAGGATATTGGCTCGGCCACGCCTTCGCCGCAGCCAACGCTTGGCATGGGCGCTGCCACAGTTACCGCTGGCGGTGGTGGTAGTGGTGGCGGCGGCGGCGGCGGCGGTGGCATTACAATCTCTTCTGGTGGCAGCATTGTGGGCATGCATACTGGACCCGGTGCGGGCGCCACGGCTGAGCAACAGCTCAAATATGAAAACGAGCGTCTGAAAATGGCACTGGCGCAAAGGTAGGCCAATATGATGATGTTTCTTGCTTTCAATATGATTTTAACACTCGTGTGTTGACAGCTGCGCCAATGCCAAGAAGTGGGAAATTGAGTTGGCCACCTTGAAGAACAATAACATACGCCTGACCAGCGCTTTGCAGGTGCGTTTCATTTCCAATTCGTTACTGCTTTAAGCTAACGTGTACTCCCACAGGAATCGACGGCTAATGTGGACGAATGGAAGCGCCAGCTGCACACCTACAAGGAGGAGAACATACGCCTCAAGCGTGAAATGGAACTGATGCGCGTGAGCGGCGGCGTTGGTGGTGGCGGTTCTGCAGCTGGCGGCGCCACAGAGGATGAATTGCGTCGCGAGGTGGCTGCGCTCAAGGCGCGCACAGAGACGCTGCAGGCGGAACTGCTGCAGCATGAAATAGAGCTTAAAACGGCCAACATGAATTTACGCGAAAAGTGCAACGATCAAACCGTAAATTATTCATATATATACCCAATTTAGCCAAGTTCATAAACTCATAATGTAAACATTTGCAGCTGGCCAAGTTGAGTGAACTGAATGTGCTGTTCGCCAAGAGTCTGTCGGAGTTATATGCGGTGCAAAAGGATATGGAGAATGTTATACATCCCGCCAAGTGCACTTGAGACGCCGAGTTGGGTGCACACAGAAAGGTTGCGAGTTAAACTTTTAATTGTCAAGCCACACACGTATAATTCAATTGGTTTTTTATTTAGGTTTCAGCGCAGGAACAGACTACAATGGCAACCACTAAAACAACGACAACATCGACAACAACAACAACAACTAGCAAACGTTATTTAAGCAATTTTCTAACGGCTGAGGCGGAGAGCACACTCTCCAATGTCACATCCATACACACACAGCTGCAATCGTCGCTCTACGAGACACAGAACACGGCACAGCTGAAGGCGTTGGATAAACACTCAGCGCTATTGCAGGAGCTGCATCAGCGACAGCTGCAGACTGCAAACAGCTCTGCTCTCACTGATGCAGCTGCCTCCAGTGGCGCTGCTGCTGGCACCAAAACTGCCACCATACTCGTTTCCAAATCGAAAACCAAAACTGGGCTGCCCCTGTTGCTGAAAAATTCCATTAACAATTAGGGAAACAAAAAAGGAAACCAATAATTAGACGACTCTTTGCATTTTTTTGTAATCTTTCTATTTGGTAGTTTGTATACAAAAACAAAACGGCAACAACAGTAACTCACGCCCCCCATACACTGACAAACACACACACACACTCATTGTAGGTTTATATGTATATGTATTTAGTGTATTTTTCGGTATACCCATTAAGTCCAAAAAGTCCAGTATTTGTTTCATTTCAAAATTGTACGCATTTGTCTGTGTCGTGGTAGCAATTAAGTCGAAAGCAAGTTTTAAATTCTCGTACGCATTCAAGTGCAATATATATATATATATATAAAATACACAACAAAATAATTGATATTATGTGCTCTATATTTTGTAATTCTTTCTGCTAATTGTTAATTAATTTTTAATGAGAGCTTGACAATGAATCGAAATCCTCTGACGAACGAAATACAAATATTTATTTTATGAAAATGTGCTCGAAAGCATTCAAGTATTTTCAAAACTAAAACCCTAGGCATTTCTTCAACTTTCGTATAAACTATTTATATATTTATGTATTTCCTATTCATTTGTATACACAAAACACAACTTTATTTGTTTTTATAGCTGCAAAGATAATTAGCAAATTTGTGTACCAACCCCCAATCCGATGCATTACAATTTATTTATTGCAATTAAGCATTAACTAACAATGACTTAGACGACGAAGCATACTAAAAATCACATAAAGAATAATAATTTTATAAATGAAAATTAAGAAAATACGAAACTAGCAAAGTAAATTAAACGAATACCAAGTCAAGTATGTACATCTATGTGCATCAGTGGAAAACTAGTTTAATATATTAACAAATTATATATATATATATATAAATACATATATATTGTATATGTATCTAATGAACAACAGCAAACAATATCAATATGCAATCTCCCCTCCTTCACAACCGCAAACACACACACTCTCAAACAGATACACATACATAGACACACACACACGTTGTCGCCACCCACAGGCGAAACGGTAATGGGAAAAAACGCTTAAACGGTTATCTTGAAGCCATATTGTTATGCAATTTGACCGGTTCGTTTTTTGCATGAATTACCCAGTTTAAAAAAGTAAATAAAATCAAAGAATAAACGAAGCAAAATGTTGAACATACAAAATTTAGCAGTTAAAAGCAACACACAAGCATATGAAATAAATAAAAATAAAATTCGATATGATTCAAAATAAAAACGAAGACAGAATTCTTTTGGGAATACATAAACATAAATATATGTTTAGAATTGAATTGTTTAATGTAAGAGATGCAAATCTAAGTAAAGCTAAATTAATAATTTTCTCTTTGTTATTTTTCAGCTCTTTTGGATTGATGTTTTCTGTTCTCTGCGTAAGTACACTGGGTCGAATATGTATCTATATATTAATATAATCTATACCGATTGCAGTTATGTCCAGAGGCATGTGGAGGTTCTCAAAATACAGCTGCCAAAAAAGAGCAAGCCGAAAAAACAATTCAAAATCTCGCGAAATGAAACACAAACTGACACTTTCTTTAAAAAGATTTTTAATTAAGAATTTGTTACGCTATAAATTTGTTATTTGCCTTCAACAACGCTTAACAACGGGCAACAATCTGTAATATGCATATTCGTGTGTAATTCAAACAAATAAGGATCTAAAGAGTTCCGCCTTGGAGTCGTCCGTCCAGTCGCTGGCCTCGTTGGGTGCCATAAAATTGATCAGCTTATTGTGCACCACATAGCTGCAAGTAGAGGAATTTGGGTAAGTTGAATCCTTTTATATAGTTTTATTTGACTTTGAGAGGCTTACCGTAATTTTCTGCCCTTGCTGGCCCTGGTGTCCACTTTCCGCTTCATTTTCTGGCGCAGCTTCTGCAGCTCCACAAACTGTTTGGCTATGTCGCTCATGCTGGACGTGCTGCTGGCCTTGTACTCGATGAGCTCGCGCAGCTGCTGATGATAGAAATCGCTGTCATCGTAGACGTGTCGCTGCCTTTGGCCATTGGCAGTTGGTTCAGCATCCTCTCCGGCATTCGGCTGCGGCTGCTGTTGATTGTTTTTAAGTATTTGGGATTTCTCGACGAGCGCCTCTCGATTGGCCAGCGCACTGTCAATTTTCTTGACGATATCGTAATCCTCCTGCAGGGTCTTGCGTTTAAGGCCCGCGCCGGGTGTCAACAGCTTGGTGCGATCATCCCACTTGAGCAGCACCTCGTTGCGATAGCTGCGCATATTTTCGAAATTATTGTGCAGCGCATTCGCATAACGTTTGCTGCTGGCGGTTGGCTCCGTGCTCGCCTCTGCCGGCTGCTTGCGTTTGACGGACTGACGCAGCTCGTTGTGCTGCTCTGTGAGCGCCGCTTGCAGCGCGAGCAGCTGCTCCAGCAGCTTGGCGCTGCGCTCCTGGGCTTCGTTTAGCACCAATTTCAGTTCCTCATTGTTTTCACTTAGCGCTTTTAGTGTCTCCGGCGACGGCAGCTGATTCGCCTTGCTGGTCACTTTCTGTGTATTGATGCGCAGCTCCAGCAGGCGCTCCCAGATCCTCAGTTGATTTTGCACGCAGAGTCCTTTCTGTACCTCGGCTTGTTGATTGGTTTTGGGCATGATTTCGTTGACATCCTCGTCAGAGTCAACATTTTCTGACTCGTTCTCATCGTCATCGTCGTCGTCGTCGTCGTCATCCTCCTCTTCGTCGTCCTCCTCCTGCTGTCCTTCATTCTCATAATCTTCCATGCTGCTGTCATCATCTTCATCGCTATGTTTACCATTCGTAGCCTGCAAAGTCGATGTTGCCTCCTCCTCGCTGTCGCTCTCTTCGTACGCCAGCTCTGCGCCCTCCTCATCTTCACTCTCCTCCTGCTCCTCCTCCTCCTCCTCCTGTTCAAACTCTTTGCGACTGCTTATCCTACCCTTGTACCGTTCGCTCTGTTCGGACAGCAATTTTACATTGCGCTTGCGAAAATCTGTGCTCCGCGCGTCCGGCAGATCGTATTCATCCTCAAAGTCCACAACGCGCGCTTTGGTGGTCGCATCAATATCGGAATCATTGTCGCTGCCGCTATCGTTGGGATGTGCGAGCAGTTTGCTCACCTTCTCAGCCACAGTCTGTGCCTGTTTTTTCGACTTGCGCAGCATTCTTTTATTCAGTCTTTCATCTAGTTTTTTATAAAAACAATAAAATCTGTGAACACAGCCGCAACACGTGAAACTATTGTTGATTGCTGAACTGATTCCAGACTGCGTGCAAACGAACTAGTTCAAATTACGCTCATCGATATCCAAGAAACGATATCGATAAATGTGTGCATCAGCGTGCCGCCAACTAATTAAACAATACAAATTATTTAATAATATGTTTACTTTTTTAATGCATTTGCAAAACACAATGTAGAATTCTTGCTTAGATATTTTTTTTTTTAGAATTAATAATGTATTTTACGTCCTGGGTGTTTTTTAATAGTGATTTACGACTGTGTTCCCTTTTAATATTCATATATATTTATTTTTGACTGTTTTCAATTTTTAAATTTAATTTTAAACGCAATGATGAAACGCATTTAAATGGGAGCCCAGGTCCAATGTTATTTCTGTTGTGATGATATTCAGGCAATATTTAAAAGGCAGTCAGATTGAAGAGTAGCAAAAAAAATTTAGCAAAAAGTAAAGTAAAACAATTGTTTTATGATAGTTAACTTGAAAGAACAAAGAAATTTAACAACAATTTGGTTACATTATTTGTTATAAAAATGAAAGCTAAATGAATTTCAAGTTTAAAAAAGTATTGCATACTTTTAAGCGAAATATTTTTATATATGAGGATTGTTTTATTTACGACTAAACCACATTCTAAAGGATTAGTTACAGCTCAGTTATTGAAAGAAAAATGTTGTTTAAGCAAGTTGTTTAAGATTAAATAACAAGTCCACATCATTAACAAAGCCATGTAAATAATGCCCTCAACTTTGTTATGCTCATAAATGGATTTGATTGTCGATTGCATGCACTTGCGTGCATTAAGTATGAAATCCAGGCTTGCGGCACGCTCCCTCATTAGAATCAAACAAAACGGCGACTTATCAGCACAGGTGCATCTTGATAACGAGTCGTGCATATGGGGTATATAGGTAGACCAGTAGCAGCAGCTGCACACACTCTCTCGTTTATTTGTAGCATACAATAGAGGGCCGTGAACTGTCAGGAATATGGACATGAACTTGAAATCCTTTATTGTTTGGCAGCAATTTGTGCTCATTATATTAATGAAATGTTGACAAATTGCGACTCGGCAAAATGGGCAAAATGGTTAACCTTGAAAATTGCAGAATTGCGATACAAAACAGACGCCAATGGGCGTTCATAGTTGACACAAGTGTTGCCGGAAAAGGATAATTTACGCAGTATTTGTTGAGTTTCATTTTTTTTTTTTATAACTAACAAATCAAATTTTGATTTATTCGCTTCAAGTTGTTGGAAAAGTCAAGACGTGCCGCCACCAGACATAGCCAGAGCGCAGATAACGCCACAAGCTGCTGTTGCTTCTTCTTGTTAATATTATTAATTTTATTTTTTTCATTTTTTTTTTCACGGCTGGCATTTACGGTACCTCATTGATAAGCGCAGCGTTTCGGGAGTCAGACGAATAGACAGACTTGCTTTGAACTTTGAATAACACACACACAGACACACGCACACTGACACACGCACACACGCACACACACATTGATAAATGTGAAATTTTATGCGGGCGGGCTCTACGAACACATGTGCCAAATTTGGGGTCGTTCGCTGTTATCAATGCCCGGCCGGCCGGACAGCGTTGCCAACTATACACATATATATATATATATATATATGTGTGCCAGCTGTGTCGCATACAGTTTTTTTTTACATACATATAAGATTATCAGTTGTTGTCGAGATTTCGATTTCACGGCGGCAGCATCAGCTGCCCCAGCAGCCGCCCAGCCATTTCAGTCAGTTCCTGTACGCCGCACGGTGCAAATACGAATCCGAGTACAGGCTAATTACAGCGCCGGGAATCAGATGAAATATCGATAACATCACGCCTGTACGTGTGGGTGTGTCTGTGTGTGTGTGTGCGTTTGGCTGGTTAGCTGCCAGTGTTGTTAAACTACCGATCGATCGCGTTCTGTTGGTGTTAGTGCGTGAGGTGTGCAAATAATCAGATCTTGCACACACACTCACACACTTATACGCACATGCATATTTGTTTATATAGACACATGCACGATATACATATATATATATATATATATATATATATATTCTTGTACACGGTGCGCGCGCGTGTTTAGAAAACGCAAAACAAAACGGAAATAAAAAAAAAAACCTAAGCAGTCGAATAAATAGCGTTAGACGTAATCAATGATTAAATAGGTGAATTGTTTGCTTGTTTAGCTAACAGGCCAATAACGGCCACACAACAGTGTTGAATAACAGTTTTAGCAATAGAGAGAAAAAAACCGTATTTGTAATTACCAAGAAAACTTCAATTATATATTTGCTTGAATGCGAATGGAATTTATAGCTAGATTCAACACAGCACAAGATATTTTTTTTTTAATTAGTTTAACCATCCGGTTCATGATTCTTTTTTAATTGCACGATTTGGAGCGTCGAGCCCCCTGAATGTCTACCTATTATTTATCTCTGCCTTAAAAAAACAAAAAAAGAAAATAACAAAACAGAAACTAAAAGTTCAAAAGCCAACGAAACATCGAGCGATTAAATAAATAAACAATTAATTTGTATACTACAACAAGTTTTTGATGAGAGCATGCTCAAGGATTAATGCACCGAGACGCATTATCTATAATCGTTTTACTGTTGTTGTCCCCTCGTTTGAGTGAGTGTCTGCCCCATTGAGCGCGTTTGATTAAAAGATTATTAAGCCGCACGGTTACCGAGAATCGGCCTGAGAGAGAGAGAGAGAGAGAAAGAGAGAGAGAGAGAGAGATAGCGAGAGGATTATTCATTATGAAAGAGCTGCACGCAGCATGAGTGGAATATTTATTATCACATCACAAAAATATTCCAACAATATTATTATTTTAAGAGAGTAAAAATTAGTTCAAGGTCAACATATTAAATGCAAACCAAAATCAAATCAAACAATAATAAAAATGTTCCTCTAAACGTATTTAAAAAAATATAATGAAAACAAAAACAAATAACAAAAAATATACCAAACACAGCGGGCAAACGAGTGAGATTAATTAATTGTATCGAGCTGAGCTGAGCTGAACCGAGCTGAGCGTTTGTCCAGGGCTTCCCAGGAGCTGCCTGCCTGCCATAGGGCGCAATAAGGCACAGTCGTACGGGCATCTTTTGAGTTTGTTTCAGTTTCTGTTTTTGTGATTATCACGCAAGGCTGGCGTTCGAGCGTGATGAAAAACACAGCTAATTTGCTGGAACGCAAAATAATAATAACAAATAAACAAAACGATAATACAAATATTATACTTATATGTGCATTGCCCATTAAACAATCGCGTTCAATCAAGTGTAAGAGTTTTTCATTAAGCCGTCCTTAATGACAGGCCCTCCAGCAAAATACGCTGTTCAAATAATGCCAAAAAAAAAAAAAAAAACAACGTCATTTGTTTTTACACTTGGCATTTACACTAATTAACAAGTGTGCTGTAGTTGGGAATGCCCCACTAAGAGATACCCTTAACCCAGCGACGAGTTGCCATTACGAATGTAGTTTCCTTCATACATTATATACCACCTGTACACAGGTGTATGCTATACCTCTCCTTCCGAATAACTTCGGTGCTTGTTGTCCGATCTTAATGAAGTTTTAAGTGCATAAATATGACATTCATATGTGTGTGCATACTGAAGCCCTGGACTATGCCTCCATAGGTGCTTGTTCTTTTAGAGAACCTTTTATTCAACGGATGCAGGTATCCAAAAATAAACTATTTTGGATCTGTACAAACTGTAAAACATCTATATATCAAAGCTGGTGTCTCCAGTTCTCAAAAAAAGACCTGACTTCGACGCTTCGCTTAAGGATTCAAGTCTCGATGCTTTCATACACACAGACAGATTAAGAATCGAATCAAGAATATATATATAGCTGATAGATGTCTTCTTCTGTGTGTCACAAATTTCCTGAGTAAATTAATATACCCTCTAGAAGGGTATATAATGAGAGTGCAAACAATTCACAAGGTACAATCTTAATTCGCGATGCTAAACATTTATTATGGACGTTCAGACATTAAAATTTGTTATTAATTATTTCCGTTTATGTTTTGCGCTTGGATACTGAAAAGAAACAGCCAAATATTTTTGTATTAAAACCGATTCTGGGCAGGCAGCAAAATAAAAAAACAATTTACTGAGCTTTTTTTTTAATAATAATTTATTTAATTGCTAACCAATCAATCGATTTAATAGGGTATCGCATAAAGTGAAATATCTCTGAAATCTGTTGATTTGGAATTATCACGTGCGCCTGCTCTCTTGGGAAAGATACGCAAGCAAATAGAGAATCGAGCTGGGAAAATGGCCCAGTCGGGGGAAGTGAATGAAGTTGTTTATGATCATCGTATATTGCGTGATTGGTCAAATGTGAATAATACGAATGGTACAATGCATTTGTCCAAGGATATGATATTCAATGATGGCCATCGTCTGTCCATCACGGTCTACAGGTGAGTGCGACTAACACATGCACACGCACATATATGTATGTATGTGTATGCGTGCTTGTGTATGGGAAAAGCGCAGCTATTTCCTCCTACACTCACCCACACCATGTCAGATCACCCACACATTTCCCCAGCTAGCTTGGTTGCACTTTGCTATTCACATTCACATTCACAGTCACAGTTACGTTCACATTCACAGTCACGCTGATAAGCAGCGACTTTTCTAAACTTATCAGTCGCTGTGTAGGTGTGAATGTGGTTATAAATAAGTATAAATCATGTCGTGCTCATGTCTATCTGTCTGAGATGTGTTTTTTTTTTTTCATTTTTTTAATTATTTTCACTTGGAATTTGAACGCTGTGGTTCAGCGTAGGGTTCACTTTAATAGAGTGATTCGAAATTTACAGAGATCTTTTCAGCTGATTGACGGGCACGAAACTGACTAAGAAGCCCGTAGAAAGTGCTCTGTAGTTGTCAGAAATTTATTTTATTTTATTTTTTATAAATAAAATGTTTTTTAGTTGTTCAAATATGTGTTTATCGTTGCGGGTGTTGAATTATTTAGATAAATGATTTTATGGCAAACATATTCAAAATATAGTTCAGCAATGCAGGTAATCAGAAAGTTAACTTATTTAAATTGAAATAATATTATTTGTGATAAGCGTTCATGATGCGCTTCAATTCAGCAGCAACTATTCGCCCCTTAATCAGACCAGAAAGGTGATTGATTAAATAGCAAAAAGTTGTCCTATGCATGTTCCAGTTTTTAAGGTCTTATAAGACTGTAAAATATAGGTCAAACATTAAAGCTGAATTCAATTTTAATTAATACAATACAATTCATTTAGATATGATTTGAAATATTATTTTTTATTCTACAAATATATCGATATGTTCATAAATTATGAATATGAGTATGAGTATGAGTATGAGTATGAGTATGAGTATGAGTATGAGTATGAGTATGAGTATGAGTATGAGTATGAGTATGAGTATGAGTATGAGTATGAGTATGAGTATGAGTATGAGTATGAGTATGAGTATGAGTATGAGTATGAGTATGAGTATGAGTATGAGTATGAGTATGAGTATGAGTATGAGTATGAGTATGAGTATGAGTATGAGTATGAGTATGAGTATGAGTATGAGTATGAGTATGAGTATGAGTATGAGTATGAGTATGAGTATGAGTATGAGTATGAGTATGAGTATGAGTATGAGTATGAGTATGAGTATGAGTATGAGTATGAGTATGAGTATGAGTATGAGTATGAGTATGAGTATGAGTATGAGCACAAAAAAGAGTACGAGTACGAGTACGACTACGAGCATGAGTATGAGTATTTTCCCATAGCTTGCAGTATGGATACGCATGGATATGAATGTCTTTAGATTCTCTTGTCTTCTGATAGAGGTACGATATTCCAAAGTGCCTGCGACTCTTTATTAGTTTGTCTAAACCATTCTCAACTGCAGCTGATCCGTTCAATCTCGCAATGACCCACTTATCAAACCGAAAGCACCTACGCACTGTCACCCACTGCTGGCTGCCTTATCCAAGCGGATTAATCGGCACAACCTTTTTTTTTTTTTATTTTGCAGCATACTCTTTGTGATCTCTACAATTGGGAATAGCACAGTACTGTATCTGCTGACCAAGCGTCGATTGCGAGGTCCCTTGCGTATTGACATCATGCTAATGCATTTGGCCATTGCCGATCTAATGGTGACTCTGCTGCTGATGCCGCTCGAGATTGCGTGGGCCTGGACTGTGCAGTGGCGCTCCACGGATCTGATGTGCCGTCTCATGAGCTTCTTTCGCGTCTTCGGACTGTACTTGTCGAGCTTTGTCATGGTGTGTATATCGCTGGACAGGTGAGTTGATGTCGTTACTGACTGTCGCTAATGGACCAAATTGATAGCCAGACAAGGCGACACACACACACATAGACAAAGTGTCAATCGTTTGCCTAACATTTCGATTTTCCCGTTCTCTCTCTCTCTCTCTCTCTCTCGCTGTCATTGCAGATATTATGCTATCCTGAAGCCGCTGCAACGTTCCTACAATCGTGGTCGCATCATGTTGGCCTGCGCCTGGCTGGGCTCCGTCATATGCAGCATTCCACAGGTGGGTCGTTCCCCTCACCTAACACAGTAGTCAACCAATTAATGTCGATCTTGTTGCAGGCCTTTCTCTTCCATCTGGAGGAGCATCCGATCGTTAAAGGCTACTTTCAATGCGTCACCTTTCATTCGTTTGTGAGCGAATTTGACAACTGGCTGTATCAGATCGCCACAATGTGTGCCATGTACGCGTTTCCATTGATCGCATTCATTTACTGCTATGGTGCCATCTATCTGGAGATCTATCGCAAGAATCAGCGCGTGCATAAGGATGTCATTGCGGAACGCTTTCGTCGCTCCAACGACGATGTCTTGAGTCGGGCCAAGAAACGTACACTCAAGATGACCATATCGATTGTGATTGTGTTCATCATCTGCTGGACTCCGTACTACTTTATATGCATGTGGTATTCATTGGATAAGACGTCGGTGGATAAAGTGAATTCCTTGGTGCGCAAGGCATTGTTTATATTCGCCTCTACGAATTCCTGCATGAATCCCTTGGTCTATGGCTTGTACAATATACGTGGCCGCATGAACAACAACAACAATGTGGTGAGTTTGAAGTTTGGCTTATTTAAGATTACGAACAGAAAGTCGCGCACATATATAGTTAATAGTTATAAAGCAGAGCTCGGTTAATTTATTTGCATCAAACTCGGATACTCGATCTATTTAACAGAAATACCGATTTACTAAACCCAAAGATATTCATACAAACCAGGTTCGACCTGCTCGAGTCTGTCAGTCGAACATGTTCGAGCTAACCGTTTTAATTTTTGTTGTCTGCAACTCGAACTGTTTGAGCCGAAAATTGTTATGTCTTGACTCGCTTAACCACAGTAATTTTTCGAGTATCCGAAACTTTGAGTTGATACAGGGCTTTAATTTGAAGCAACTTCTTAAGATGTTCTACAAATTTTAGTCGGTTAACAATCGCCACACCTCGCTATCGAATCGCCTGGACTCCTCCAATCAGCTGCTGCAGAAGCCCATCAACACGTTGCCCAATAACAATGGCAATGTGATGGCTGCTGCAGTTGCGGCCACCACAAAGCTGGCGCATGTGGTGCGCCTTAAGACAAATGGTGCTGCCGGCGACAGTCAGTCTCCGGTTGCTGCAGCACCACTCGCCGCCCCGCTGGATATAAATGACGACGTCAGCGTCAGTGTTGTCACCACCAAGTGCCAGGAGCAGACGCCCAAACAGCCCAAGACGCCCATCATTTGCCTCAAGTAATGTCGTCTCGCTGCCGTTTTACCTTTTTGTGTCGTCCCCCATCATCAACTTCACTTTTCATTTAGCTTTTCGCACAGTTGTCGGCATAAATTGTTTTATGTTGCGGTCTAAATCCACCGACCACGCTAGTTGCTAGTTGCGTGGTGCGCTTAATTTTTAACCACAATGGGAAAGTGAATTTGTGGTCAGCCTCCGAGGCTGCCCAGGCATGGGGTTAATGGGTTATATGGGCTCCACAACACCAATTCTGTTGCAATCATAAAAAAGAAGGAACTGCTTTTTTTCTGCACGCCGCAGTTGAAATACTCTGGCAGAAGTCTTAATTCGATGGATTATTTCTACTAAAACCATATTATAAAGTAGTTCGATTTCATACAGCCTTACAGATTTGTTAGGAGTCTTGTCAATCTTGCAGCATATTTTGAAGAACTGAAAGATTTTCCTAAAGTACACTCATTCCTTCCTTCCTTCATTTAGTGCTATAACTATATGCAAGTATATGATATAGTGCTTCACTCCGATCGGATCCAGCAGACTGCTTGCAACAGAAAGACAGATCTATGCATTTATCTTCAAAACTAAGAGATTAGTTTTCAAAGGAAATTACACGCGGATAAACTTAGTTATGTATATACTTTGTGGACTCGTAGAGGCTAGTTTACATTTTCCCAATTTCTCACGTATTATTTCTTGGATTTTTCTTTTAAGACGTTCGAAATTCGTCAACATTTGTGCCTGAGAAATCGTTCATATTCCTTTCATTTCATCAATTGTAAGAAATCAGTTTCGAAAAGCCAACATTTCCTAGCTAAGCGTTTAATTTGCAATTTGGGCTACAAATTTGTGATCATGGTAAATTTTACAGCTGAAATTAGAATTAATTCCTTAGTAATCCTTCGATTTTGATTCGTTAAAGCATTTGTGATTTTAGATATCCTAATTATTTAAATTAAATTTAAAAAAAATTGTCATTAAAATCTTTAAAGGGCTTTAACTCTAATACTAATTTGGGCTTAAATTTTCCAATCAAACTAAGATAAACTGCTCTTAACGATCAGCTTGACAATATTAACCCTTTAGCATTTTAACAATATTGTAAAGTCTAGAGAGTGGAAAATGCATACCTGAAGTTAATAGATAAACTAATTTATTGAGTAAGCTGAACTAGTCTTCATTAAATCCTAATCTTTATGGCATCCATTTAATCGGGTATCTGTTTTATTAGCTGACCTTGGTTAGCCACATTAACCCCACCCAAAACTTCGCTAAGCTCAACTGACACCTCGCAGCCACTTAAAACAATCATATATCATTCTATGTGAATTCATCAAAAACATTGCGCAGAGTCGAAGACTAAATAATCAAATGTGTGTGTATGTGTGTGTGTGTGTGTGTACTTTCAGTTGTGGCGACTCGATTGAAGTGGCTAGTGTGGAGAAGACATAAAGTACAGGGTATCTGCCAAATAGATTCAATGACAACTCGCATCGACAGCGGAAACGACTTAATTAAGAGTTGCTACCGTTTTATTTTTCTTGAAGCGGCTCGGAACAAAAGGCTTATTTAATTTGCTTGCGAGTTTTTTTTTTTCTTTGCATTTAAGTTACACATTTAAATGTTAATCACAACAAATATGCCCGAGCAGATCAAAAATATACTTTGGTCTAGGCCGTTAAATGTTTGAAAAAAAAAAAAAAAGCTATCATACAATACGCTTAAGACGTAACAGCGCGTAATATTAGATACTCTAGTTAGTTGGCTTATTGCTTAATTTAAATTAATTTATTCATAAAACAGAATATCATATGTAAAATTATAGAAAATAACGAACAACAACAATTGACAACATGTGTAATTAATGACCCCAGATCTGGCTACACCCTAGTCATAACCATAGGCCCCTCTCTTTATTTGCATTGGATCCCATTTTTTTATTTCTATAAAGACGGTGTTAATCATTTGCTTTATAGCCCGCGATGACGTTAATTATATAGTCGTGTGTGTTTAAATATTTATTAGACATAGATATGCGATGTATAGAAAACTTGTTCCGTTTCAGGGCAGCTCTCGAGTTTGACCTTTAACTAGTTTTGTATTCGTTGGCCGGGCAAGTGTTTTGGGGAGTTGTAAGTAAAAAATGAATATAATAGGGCTGATATTCAAAAACCGCAGCTCCTACGCTTTAGGCGATTGTTTTTGAGAGGCTCTCCAACTGAAAGAATGTTTCGGTTTGTGAACCTGGTTTGCAACATCTGTGGAACCAGGCTAAGGTTCGAAACTTGGCTTGTTCCGTTTAATATACCGTAAATTAAAAATATTATAATTACATGTTTTTATTCATTGATATTAGTTTATTCTTTACATTCTTAACAATGTCACAGACTTTTAATATTATCAATAATTCTAAAAAATAAATTTTTTTAATAGGGTTTTGTTTATCTTTTGACTGATCTGTATCAAACTTATGTAGATGCGGTTTATGCCATAGTAATAATACCTGCTTTGTCTTTTATTTCAACAATCAATTTTTGCAATTATAATTTGTCTAAACATAGTTGTTGCGCTTCCCTCCAACAAGTCGAGACCTTCTCTTTTCATTCATTCGATGATCGAAATATTTACAACTGTCATAACGCACTCGGCTTCTTGTTGGACGGAGGCCCACGCGCGATCCTCTGCGACATTTTTAACTGTTTGAGAGTGGCTCAATAAGTGACTGGGCAGTGTTAGAAAGTGGCTCACTTTCGTTACACTGCACAACAAAGTCACGTTCACAAGGTACACACTCCACACACTCGCACACAAACAATAAACGATGGAATGCTTGTAATCGAAACTTGAAGATCGAAAAATAAACATGTTAATAATACAATTTTATGATTAATACGAAATGAACTGCAACAACAACAACAAACAGGGTAGTCAACATGCAAGCTGCGTTGTAGCGCCGCCAAAGTGCGTGGGTCGTTCCCGCTGATGATGATGCTGGGAACAACAACAACCACAACAACAACAACAACAACAACGGCATCCGACCCGAACGATCCGCTTATTTATAAATCACGCACATAATGAAATTTCAGCAAGTGGTCGGCGTGTCCAAAAATGCAGCAAACAACCAGGCAAAATATGCAGCGACGACGATGTGGATGATGATGATGATGTTGTTGATGATGATGATGATGATGATGCCGACGACGACGCTGGGAATCCGCCGACTGGAACTGGGTGTGCGCTATATAGCGCCATGATATATGCATTATGACCAGGCCAGGCGAGGGCCTGACATGCTGGCGACATAATGATGAACTGGTCGCACATCGAAAGATCTGAAGATCTGGCTACTGACGTGTTACGCATCAGTTTGGTTGTCACTTTGTTTTGGGGGCGTCAGGAAGTTGAGGGGAGCGGAACAACAACACTTGTACGGCATAAGTAGCCATTAATAGGTGCCACATGCACATATCACATTTTAGTTTTTGGGTGGGAGGGGGGCTAGTTTTAACGAGTGTTTTGGTTGTTGTTTTTAATGATTGCAGAGTTCGTGCCAGTTTTATGAGCTCCATTTCTGGGCATTTTGAAAGTGCCCAGCCTTTAAAATTTCGTGCTCTGGCCGGGATATGTGTGGAATGTGGCAAGGCTGAACGCATAAAAAGGGTTCAGAGCGTGCGTTCAGTGTAAATGTGGTTTACGAGCAAGGGCAACATTGTTGTTGGGGCCCAGGGTTTCGTTTTCAAAATAAGAGTAAACTTTATTGGTCTAACTTGGTGTTTAATAGCAGAGTAAATCGTGGATTATGTGAACAGCAACATATTAGCATTGAAAATACCATTAAATACTGCACTTAGCAATTTACAGGTCGTGGCCAGATCAGCATGCATATCTAGTAAAAGAAAGCGTAAGTATTTGTTTGCTTGTAACATAACTGTTTGCATTTGAATCACAGTTGTGTTACACAAATTAGCTATCGATCAACAAACTCATAATGTTCGATTTATTTGCATTTACTAACACACACACACACACACACACATGCATACATACGTTGAACCGCTCAAAACAAGTTATCAACAATCTGGCAACGCTAGTCTCGCTTTACGCAAATCTGCACGTGGGCGTCTTAGCTTACTCACGCGTCAAAAGAAAAACACAAACGAAGACAAAATGCTATCGACTGCGGCTGCTCTGCTGAACGCGTTTCTCCCAACAACAACAACTACACCACAACACAAACGGCAACAAGTTAACAACAAAAGCAACATCATCAGCCAGCAACACCGCAGCAGCCAGCAGCAGCAGCAGCAGCAGCAACGACAACAACAACAACAACAACAGCAGCAGCAGCTGAGAACAAAACAAACTGCAATCAGGCAGCAACGACGACTGCAACAACTGTTGCTGCTCACGCTGCTTACAGCGCTGCCGCTGCCGCTGCCGCTGCTTCTGGTGCTGGTGCTTTTGATGTCGCTGTCGCGACTGTTACCCTTCAGTGTGCGTTTGCACGTTGAACACGACGGTACATGTAGCTGAGGTAAGCTGTAAACGGTAAACTGGCGCGCGAGCATCAATAAAGACGCGTGCGTTTTCCTGTGATTGAGATCGTGATCGTGATCTATGATGGCTTTTAGTGTGGCTCGTTTGTTGTTGTTATTGAAATAATTATTACACAAATAAGAACAGAGGCGAACGCCTGTTTAATTGTCACAGCGTCGCATTTTGACAGACGCCGCGGCGTTGCCAGCCCCATTGAGCATCATTTCCATTTCGCCTTCGGTTCGCGTTCTTGTTGTTAATAGCTTAAAAGTGTTTTAATTTTTATTAGCACGAACACCGGACGGCCTGCCTACACGACAGCAGCAGCCACAGATCCCCGTTCAGTTTTTCAGCCGTTGCCATCGCTGGAGGATCGTCCATCGCCATCGCCATCGCCAACGTCGTCGTCGTCCATCGTCGTCGCCGTCGCCGTCGCGTGTGTCGTTCCGTTCTAATAAAATCAATCGGGAAGATCTTTTCTTTCGCGTGTGTTTGTGTGCGTGTGTGCCTTCTTGTTTATGTTTGTCGTCTCTTGAAAAGGGTTTTAAAGTTTAATGCATCCGTTTTATTATCGTTTCATATAGTGTAAGGAGTCTTCAATGCGATTTGTTTGATCTTGCAACAGTGCATAAATACAAAAAAAAAACAAAAAAAATTATAAATTAAATTAAATAATCCAAAAAGTACATAAAAGAAGTTGGGAAAGTGTGGCAACATCCATAAAACTAACTTAAGTTGTTGTTATACCAAATACCGCGTTGACAGCCGCAAGTGGCAGAAGCTCAAGCAGCTGTCTGAAATAAGTACGACCAAGAAGCTGCCACAGAGCTCTGTTGAGAGCCCAAGTGGCCAATCGCAAACAGCGGCAACAACGTTGGCGTGCAACGTCCTTGACATAGAGGTGAGTGTGAAGGCTATAAAAGCGCTGCTAAGTGGGTTAAATGGGGCATTCCTGCTGTCAGCACAAGCCATGCCCCTGTCATTAGGGAATGTAAAATGTAGGCAAAATTTAATTGAATTACATAAAATTGTTCTAAAATAATTCTAAAAAGTTTTTCTTGAAGATAGAGTAGTTGAATTTTGTCAATTAACTGATCTGTGCCCTAAATTTCAATTTCACCAACAAATTTATATATTTCCTTTGTCCAACGCAACGTATACTTTATATAAATATTATATAAAAACGCACACATACCATTTCTCTCTGGCTCTTTAATTGAATATTATTATGCCTTTTCTAGTTTAATAATTCATATTTTGTTAGGCTCACGGATTCCTGCAATTTTAGCCAAATTAATTGACCACTTTATGCATATATTTATGCGGCACAATAAAACTCCATTTCACCGCCTTCATATCTCTTAATAAATCATGCTAATTGTTGTTGTAATTCAAATACTATCGATACATATTAATTAGACACACCCATTTTGGCTATAGGCTGCCGGCCACAATGTTTGCACATTAATCTAGAGATTTCCAGACTTATCTGCATTGGCGCCATAAATACCAGAGTCTAGTCATAATCTATTAATTACCAGACTTTCCACACATATTAAAAGCAGGTTGAAGTTTATGAGTCGTATATTTCAGCATTATTAAAATGTTTTCAGCCTAGCTGAGAACAAATTAAAGTCCAAAAGAAATAAATAATATAATTGTCAGCTATGTTAAAATATGTTAAAACGTTCACAATTTGTTTGGCATTTCCTATTTTGGTGGCAATTTTTTTCCACTCTGGACATAAGCTGACCATAATCGACCATGTTTCAAGCCTTATCTAACGCGCTAGGAGATACCACGTGTTTATATAAAAAAAATAATGTAGCGAGCGGCTTGCAGTAAAATTAGAATATATATATAATAAAGAAGAGCAAAATTAGGCTAAACAGATATAGTTTTTGATAATTCAACACGTATAATTCACTCAAAAAGTCCTGTAGGCCTGATTTAAATTCATGAGAATCGCATAGTAAGGCGACATTTGGCATGCGTTTGGTGTCAGGACAAATTGACGATTTTGTTTATGTAGAAATTTGAAGTGCCAACCATTTTGCGCTCCTCTAAGATTTAAAACATCCTCTACCACTTTGTACCCCGTGGACTGGATTTTTGTTCAATCACGTTTAAAATATTCAATGTTAGCAATTAACAGTTTTTCGCCAATTTTTCGCACATTGGCTGCACATTTGAAGCTCGCTGAAACACTTATTTCTTATTTTATAACGAGCAGGTTTTTAAATGAGTTTCAGAAATGATTAGTTCGAGTTAGTCAGTCTGTTTATAATGTATATAGATAATATATTTATTTGGTTTCAACATTTGTGACCGTGTGCTGCCGTCGCTGGTTCAGCCAATTCAATTATAAAACGCCCACTGAAAACATTACCATAACAATTTATAACTGCCTCGACGATGTCTCAGTCTTTGGTTAGCTGGTTATTTGATTATTTTGAATATATTACACATTGTGGTTGGCGCTGTATTAAACAGCAGCGGGCCATATATGGCCTGGTAACTGTGGCATTATTAAAACATAAATTATATTTGCTTTTAATGAAATTTCCGCTAGCCAGCATTTGTTCAAGTTATGAGTTTATAAACAAATGCAAATCAACTGGAAAATTGTGGCAACAAATTAGCGCATCATCTGAGGAAAAATTCATCGCATTATTTGTTGTTGGCTGATTCAGGCCTTAGTCCGAATTAGGTTTACAAATTTTTAATGCTTTGTATTGACTGCATTTCGGCACCAAATCAAATTTGCAATTCAAATCTCAACTCACAGCACATTAAAAAACCCCCAAACTTTTGCCTAGAGCAGCCAGCGATGGCGTCAAATGTGATTCAAGTTTGTCTGAAACGAAACTTTTTTTTAATGGTTCATCAAAATAAGTTAATAGGTTTTCTTTCTTTTTTTTTGGCTTAATTACAGTTTTAACATATTCTAAACAGTTTTGACAGGTTTTCAAAACACATCGCCTTAGCCATATATTGTATATTTGAATTTAGGAATTATGGCGCCAATTCAGATGCTTAAAATATCATTTGTAACCAGTTGATGGGACTTTAAGCCCATAGGCATACATATTTTGCGGTTTGGTGTTAACTGAATTGTAATTTTTTATTTTTTATATATTTTGCGCAGAAATGCAAATCGATAAACAGCTTCGAAAACTTACTGGGTGTGGCATAGGTAGCTGAGATAAACACGTGATTATATAGCAGCGCCATATTTGTGACATTTTCTATTGTTTTTTATGGCATAATAATTTGTTTGGCTTTTGTTTATTGCTGCTATAGACTTTAGAATGATATGTGATTGTTGAGTTTTTATTGAACAAAAATTGAATGGCAAGTTAAAATTTGTTAAATTCCTTAGATGTAGGCCCTATTTTTATACCCTTGTAGATAGTATAATAGCTTTGACATAAAATGTGTAACGTGGAGCAGACATTATTCGACTTAAAAAGCATATATTTCCTATGTCATCGAGTCCGAGTCCGAGATGTATTACATCTTCCTTCTGTCAAAGATATCCTTACTTTCTCGTTTGTTATATATTTAATAGTAATTTACCCTAAATCTCTTGATCGAAAGGCATGTTTTGACTTTGGAAGAAAGATATTTGGTATAATTTCTGAACCCTTATTTTTGTTACCCTCAGATCAAAGCATGCTGAAGAGGATGCTACTGGTCGAGCTTGAGAAACTGTCTTTTTACAATCCGTGGATCTCGGTCAACATTTAACACTTCTTAATATGGGAATCATGGGAAGGATATGTTGCAAATTTAACTATATTGGAGGCTCTTTTCTATTATTAAAGATATCTTGGTCAAACGCAAATATAATAGTTAATATTTTTCCTACTTGCGAACTCACAGAAGCATTGATCTATTGTATTAAACAGGTTTAAATGAAGTGTATAGAAAAAGAGTTAACATTCCTTCCAATCTGAAGAAGTCTTTGGCTGTCAGTTTTAAAAAGTTTTCTTTTATTTGTAATATTTCATCTACAACAATTTTGTATTACAAATTTAGAGCGAAGCATTTTTTTACCTTTGTTAATAGTTGAAAAAATCAAATTCAAATAATTTGACACCTTCCGCCTCATTTCCACTGACAAGCAGAGATTTTTGTTGGTTGTTTGATTGAGCCGCTTGGCAAGCGGCAATTACCATACCAAAAATCAGCACCGCACTCATATCTAGTATATAATTGACAGACCTTTCAATATTATGAAATGAGACTTAAAAAAAAAAAGAGCGTAAAATTCGTTTGTGTAATATCCGAATGTTCAACTTTTCAGCTGTCAACTACTGCATTTTTCATGAAAAGCCGAATTTCAAATAGATCGACAGTAGAAACAAAAATACATAAGCACAGCAATGTCGAAGTCAAGTGCTATTGAGCTCGTCGGGATCTTTGTCACTTTTATATAAAGTATATATATATATATATATATGAATGCCAGTCGATTCGCGGCGGAAGTTATACAAAAATCTATTATGCGCGTGCCATAATGAAACCAATTTATCAGGCGAAGGCGACTTAAAATGAGTTCAGTTTGGCTTATTTTTTTTTTTTTCAATTAAAGCGAACGAGGCCTGAAAAAAAAAAAATGGTATATTAGACAAAAGCCAAAGAAAGTTATTTTTTTTGCAGCAAATGAAAATCCGTTGAAGAATTTCCCTAAGCGTCTTAGTTGGGTCTCTGTGGGGCCGGGTCCACAGATGCGTAGGCGCCGACGTCGTTTCTTTCCGTGTCAAGCCAGCAACTGACAGCAGGTTTGCCAGTGCTTCGAACTGGAGTTGGAGTTGGACTTGGAGGCTGGTGCTGGCGTTGAAGTTGAAGTTGAAGTTGGGAGCCGCAGCCGCAGCCGCAGCTGAGTTTGAGTTTGAGTTTGAGTTTTCGGCTGAGCATTTAAACGCGGCTGATTTGATTTCAGTGACACGACGCCCGGGGCGACGACGACGCCGCCGCGAAACTTGTCCTACCCACACGCGACAGCGCCAAAGTTGCAGAAGCAGCGGCGCATGCGCAGTAGCCAGCGAACGCTTTATTTTTGTTGTTTTCCTTTTTGTTCATTTTTTTTTTGCGAGCGCGCGCGCTGTTTTCATCGCCCTGGGGGACAGGGTACATGATGTTGCATGCTAGCGAGCGATGCAACAGTCAAAATATTTGAATTTCTAATGCTATACGAGGGCACTTCCAATTTTTATTTAATGCAGATGACTCATGCACATGTTTGTGTAGTTTGTTGCGCCCAGAAAACGGTTTATAAATTTATATTGATATAAAAAAGTTCAAGTTTTTCTAGTTTTCAAATAAATTAGCTGAAAGTTTTATGGGTAATACGTTCCTCTAGAGAACTAGAATTGGATAGGAGAGTTTATTCAGTAACTGTTTGGGAATTATAGCTCATAGCTTTTCTCAGTTTTCTCTATTAGTTTTCTCTCCTGGTTTTGGAACTTCCATAGATATCACCCAACTTGTTAAGGGCGCATACTCAATTATTATTCGTGTCTTTAAATTCTGTTTGTAGCATGTTAACAACTTGAAAAGTTTTAGGAAAAGACAGAATATATTAGAATTATTTATTATTGAAATACAAATATTTCGAAAATTATTAAAATACATTTCACATATAAGTTTGCTATATTTTGAGATGAAATTCAGTAGAAAGTAAATGTCTTATAAAAATTCCTACATATGAGAGATCAGTATACAATGTTTTCTGAGAGAATATCAATATTTTCAAATATATAATTTATCTGAAGAACACGCGTATTTATGTTACGTAACTTTGGCAACAGCCCTCTATTGTATGTCCAGTTCGGGCTCGCTTGGGGTGTCTGCCAGTTAATATATAGTCTGATAGAATATCTTTTCCGATAAGCATCAAATTTCCACTGATGATAAACAGGGTACGCCTTTTGTCATGATGCCGACAAACTTGTTCGAACGATTTAAAGACGAAAGATTTAACCCGGGCCCTGGTGGGTGACAGTTTTGAGCTGCGGTCGTCATTTGCGGCTTCCGTGTGCATTTGACTCTGCTTAATGAAATGTCAATCAATGTATATACGTATATATATCTCTCTATATGTATATGTATATGGAAAACCGCAGCATGATTGTTTTTGATTTGTGCGCTTTATTAACCTGATGCGGCGGCGTCTCTCTGGCGACGCGCTGTCATTTATTGAAGACTTTTTGGACTGCGTGGGCGCTGGACAGAGATCTATGTTCGGAGCACCTAGATCTATGCGAAGGCATTAAAAAGTATTTAATAAATTTTGGACTGAGGATTATGAGTTTACTGCTCGTTTCGAGTTGGTGTCGCTTTTTTGATTTGACTGCCGTTGCCCGAAGATTGTCAGGGCGGGGGATTAATTGGTTAGACATTTGGTGGGAAATGTTCTTTGCGGATGCGGTCAAACAGTCGGTAGCAGCCTCAACTGTCTATTTATACGTTTCAATGAACACCTGAAGAGCTTTACGCCGTGCGCAAGACCTGAGTTCTAGGGAACCCGTCAAAACTCGGCAGTGAGCGGCAGATCTAATCCTGTCATCAAGCCTTAATACTAAGGAAATTCTTTGGGTCGAGTGAGATGCTTAATCTTCCGAAATGCTAAAGAGCTTATTTTCTGATTGGTAAAGATAATTTATCTTGATATTTTACGCAACGAATTGGCTTAGAGGTCTGAGCTAAATGTTTTGTAAACTAACATATTTATTTTATATATATATATTTATGGTGATCTATCACAAATACTCGTGGCTTAGATTTCATTGACCTTTCCCCTTTTCTTTGGCTAACTTCAAATTTGGCTTCAATACACGCTGCCAATATTCTCCAGTTAGATTGAGGAATATTTTAAGCAAATAATACCCAATTTAAATCCAATAATCCTAAGCAAAAAAGGACTATTAAAAACTAGATTTATGACTATATATGCTTTAAACGGCAAGATTTATTTCTTTTTAGAATTTTAAGAAACGCTTCTTAATAAGGCATATTTCGCGTGTAATCTTTGTGTAAGCCACAGCATAAATCTCATATTTAATGCCTTTGCCAAACTTGCCCTACATTTTGACTTCAATGACAGAATCTTCATTCCAATCATCTTTTTTGTTAATTTATTTTATTATCGTTACAAGCTCCAGCTGAGTACGTACATAATCGCAAGTCTCAATAAACCCTGTCAAATGACACATAAAAACCTTAAACTACTTTAAAAAGCTCTCAGTTAAAGTGGCTGGCGGAAGGCAGCTACTTTTACTACACCTCAGCCCGTAAAGTCTGTTGTAACTCTGGCAATTGCGATTTCGACCATAAATGGCACATGTTTCGCGCCTCTCTGGGGCTCTGACTCAGTGACATTGTAGCGAGCGTGTCGAAAACTGGCCAGAACCGCTAGAGAAGAGTGAGCGAAGAGAGAGAGAGAGAGAGAGAGAGAGAGAGAGAGAGAGAGAGAGAGAGAGAGAACATAGAGCCCAGAGATCGGCAGCGGAGTCACAGCGCAACAGTCTAACTGCCACTATAAATCCATAACTGTCACTCACACGTTTTTGGACCCGTATTGGCAGAAGCGCTTCTCTTGTAAGGCCATAACGACATTTTCTGTTGACTCGACCGTTACCACATTCCTGGGACACCTTTGAGCCAAGTTAAGCGAGCCAAGATGCTGTCTAGATCGCTTACCCAACAACTTGCTCACATTTCCAATGTGTGTTTAAGTATGAATATTGTCTGCAGAAAGAAGATTACGATTTTTATCTATTCCATTTCAATATGTTATACAGGCTGCAGTTTATCACAGTTTTAAATGTTTTTAACTGCCTGATAATCCAGATTCTTATAATACCCTGAAGCCATTAGAAGAGAGGGCAAGGATATAATGCATTCGATCTCATAAAGTATATATCTATTTAACCAAAACGATGAGCAGAGATTATCCAAGCAATGTCCATCTGTCTGTCCACGTTGATCTCGATATGGCTCAAATGCTAGAAACTTGAGTTTCAAATATATGCATTTTCTAACATTCATAATATTGATATATATCGATTTTGAGATATGGTCCTTACTATGAAGTTTTTACATATACATTTTAAATATTTTATTTAAGAGTATTACGCACTATTTTATGTCTTATTTAAGTGCTAAAACTTTCATAAATATCGGACTCTAAGCAGCGAAAATAATGAAGAATGCATTTCCCATGCACAGCTTTAATATGCCTATTTTTGACTAGGTATGACTAGAAGTAAACTGGAATATTTGGGTATCTCCCAGTCGTGCACTCCCAGCTAGAACATTATTTCTTGCTGCGATTGCCGCTAGTTTAATGCCAATTAATGCGTACTTATTTACACAAAATATATATATATTTTTTTTAAACTCTTTCGTTGATCGTTAAATTTTATGTGTGCTTTTCGGCAATTTATTAGTGAGGAAAATTGTTGCTCCCAGGAGTTATAGAGTTGTGCCACTCGAGTCTTTGATCACTTGAAGATTTCAGCGCTCGATAACAAATTACTTCAATTGACGGTAGCACATGTCGGCATGGGGCTAATTTATGAAGCGCAGAAGCAGAAGAGTGTGGAGAAAGTGCTGGGAATGTGGTAATAGAGCAATAAGATAAACAGTTGGCATGTTAGTAGCCGGATTTATGGCTTGTAATTGAGATTTGCTGGCTACGCAAACGGATTAACTAATACATGGCTAGTCTGGAAGATATTGAGCAAATGCTGAGGTCCGCTTAGAGACATTAACCATGATGGCAAATTGATTATAAATTTTCAAAGGTTTCGAAAACTATCAACTTTCATATTGAAATAATTCATACGGCTGCAAAAAATTAATTGTATAAATACATACTCTATCCAATATATTGGTGAGCATAAAAAGTTATTGATTGAAAACAATATAATTATGTGTATATATTTAAACTCATACCAAAACCTTTCGAATTGCCAGCCTGTGTATTTTTATGTTTTAATGTAGCAGCTGCTTAAAGTATTAATCTGGTATATTTCATGAATATTAAAAGAGAAAATGAGAGAACCCACATAAGATTCGAATTCAAATCTGCTTCTAAAGTCTAAAAGTGCCACAAAACAAATCCCCACCTTGTTCATAAAGTTTTTTTTACCCAGCTTCCGCTGGGCACACACCTGAAAAAGCACACACACGCGAGAATTAGAATAGAAGAAACAAAATGCCAAAAACACATCAACTAAACATTTATTTAGCTAACACGAGCCGACGAAAGAATGATTGCAAAAATCCAACATAAATCTCGGCCAACTCAAAACCAATAGAAGAGGCTAGGAGATAAAAAGAAATGTAAAAACTAAAGCAGCAAATGCTTTATTATTACGCCCACAGATGGCCGCACAGATGAAAGATATATATATATATATATAAAAAGATATATAGATACACACATGTGTGTGCCTAGGTGATACCGGAGCAACACTTCCGGCACGAAATCAGAGCGGGGCGTGGACATTTTTAACGATAAATGCCTGCTGAGAATCTTAAAAATGCCGCAAACATTTTATCAAATGAAAAAAAATTCGACTCTTTTTCCTACACATTAAAACAATTTGAATTTTAATTTGAATTTTATTTATTATTTTTATGCGCTTTAATGGGGCAGCCGCAATGCATTTTATGGGGCCTTTTATTTTTAAACGCAAATAAACAACCACCGACTGAGTTCTACGCTTTCTGCTTCTTCTTCTTTTCCTGCAGCGGACGAACACACAAATCAGTCCAGAGTGAAGTGGAAGACGACATCATCGGACGATGAATTGGACGCGCGTGTTGCTAATCGGCCTGGTGGCCGTCTTGACGCTGGCACTTGTGGAGGTTGCATCACTCTCACTGGATCCAGGTAGGTGCCGAGGTGACGCTCGCTGCCCGAGTTGGTTCAGTATGTTTACCGTTGTATTTATGGGCAAACATGCGCGATAAAGGCAGGCAAATATTTGCCGAACTGTTCGGACATCGCCCAAAAATCCAACTCACAAACAGCGATTTATGTAAATCGAGAAAACAAAAAAATCAAATGCCCAAGCGGTCATCAAAAACGCTGTCAGTTGTTGCAGTTGTCGTTGTTGTCGTTGTTGTTGTTGTTGTTGTTGCAGTTGCACACATGCAGTCGACCTCAGTGCACCATAAATGGCGTTGGCGTTGCCCGATCACGAGCTGACCACGTTGCAATTGCAATTCCGATCGCCTTGTGGAGCGTCGAGTGTGGCACGATATCGTGAAGGTCACCTCGCCTGGGCTCTGTCAGAGCTCTGCTCTCCATATGCTCCCACACATGACAAATCGCTGCACAAATGCGTGAAATTCTACGTCTGTGCCGGGTCTGAAGTCTCTTGATAAATTCCATTTGACGGCTTTACATATTTGGATTGTGCAAAGACACGAAGCGCTTTCCACTTTTCACTTTAGTTTTTTGCTTTTCATTTTGGTTTAACATGCGAACGGGATTATTATGACCAAAATAAACACCGCCAAGTGTTGTAATCTCTGCCAGGCGCGAAAACCGATTGCCGTTGTGTCAGCTGCCGACCAAACCGAGCAAGTGCCGCAACATTTGTGCCGAGGATTAGCCAACATGGTCAGAGGCATTGTTTGATTTAGTCTTCTGGGGCTTGTATGTTATATTGTGTTGATCTTGTAATCGATATGCGTTGTGCTATCACTAGCGAAACGGAAGTTTATCTAGGCTAGCAGTGCCACAAACTCATATTTACAAAGTGTGAGAATTGATCCGGAAAAGATTAATAATAGATAAAAATGAATATACCAAAAACGAAAGTCTATAGACAAAATATAGCTAAGTATTATAAAGAAACTAAAATTCTGAAGAGATTTCTAGAGATTGCCCAAATAAACAATCAATTATAAAATGAATATGGTTGGAAGACGAATTCCATTTCGTAAGGATTTTGAGGTACAAGACCTACATATATGATATACACTTGACCTCGGGAAAAAAATCAAATATTACTTAAACTGTACTCATTTTATGTTTCATCCACAGTTGCTTCTGCTGAGCTGGAACAGTTTATCAGGAAAGGCGATGTGGTAATTTCCACGCGTCACATAAGGTAAATAAACAAACCTTGAAGTGATGAGCACATGCTCAAGCCGGTTGTGGCGCATCTAAACGACATTTCCATGTTTTACAGACCGCGACGCAAACTGCATATATCCATTGAGGCGCTGTTCATGATCGACTTTCCCATGCTGAAGCATAAGATGTCCTTCTTCCTGGACCGCAAGCAGCAGCGCGTTACTCTGGACATAAGCGCCAATGGAGCGACAGAGTCACGCAACTTTGAGATACCCAACATAAATGAGACGAGCACCATACGATCGTTGGCCCTGCAGTTCTCGAAGAATCGCATTACACTCCATGTGGACTGCAAGCCGAGCACTTTCCACGACATTGACATGAGCCTGTCCAAGCTGTATACCCAAATGGATGATCCAGTGATTAAGCTGGTAAGTGCCGAGTCAATCCGTCACAGTATCGATGGGTGGACTAATTTTTTCTTAATTTTTCTACAGTTCAGGGAACGCAAATATCCACTACACTTTGATGCAGACATGGAACACTCGCTGCAGCGTGCCAACTGTCAAAAGGGTCTCCATCGCCGGGGCAATCGGCGCATGCTGCGGAACAAGATCTCCGAGCGTGGTAAGTTATCGGTCAGACCGTCTGTGCCCAGTAGGATGTTCTATACAGCCCACTTTTCTCTGTTTTGCCAATCTTACAGAGAAGAACAAGAAACGCGATGTGCGCAGCAATTGGTACCATGAGCCAACTCTGGCACGGGACGGCGTCGATCAGCGTCAGCAGGAAATACCTACGGATGTGGAGCGTGGTGATATACCCATCATGCATGGCGATTGTGAAGGTAGGTAACAGCTCGCCATCTTTCTATCAATCATACTTATCGTAAAACAGTCGACGACATTTCTCGTTTGGGGCGTGGTTCGCGTTCTGACAAGGTTTCAGTGGGTATTCTACGACATTTTTGGGTGGACCGGTGGGTTCTATAGGGCGTAGCCTTTAAATAATATTTGCATAGATGTGGTGCCTGATGAAATTATTAGCCTAAAACAGTTGGCGTTCATGTCAGTCAAGGTAAATAATTCAATTATGCTGCAATGGAAAACGCTTCTAGTTTGTCAGACAGAACTTCTGTAAGGTGGAATTACGATAAATAAATAACTGTTGAAGAAGTCAATGTTAGGGTTTTATGCATATTATTAAAACAATATGAAATACTAGGAAGTAACTTGTGCTTCGTTCTAAATTCTTTAAAATATGTTGCTATATGTAAAAAAAAGAAAATAAAATATATAAATAATATGTTAAATACAAATAAAGTAGAGTAAGAGCAAAGGACATCAAGTAATTCACATTGTCAATGAAGTTTTGTTTATCAATGTATGAAATTAGGCTTAATTAAATTCATGAGAATCGCATAGAAATGCAGATAATTTGGTCTGTGTTTGATGTGATATATATTATAGATGCAGCATATATTACATGATCAAGTCAATGGGATTATAATAGGAAAAGACAAAAAAAAATTATTTCAACTTTTCTACAAACTCAAATTGACATTAGACCTTTTGTAAATTGAGGAACTAGGCTTGCTTCAAGGCTTAATTCCCCAGTGTGAACATATTCATAAACTCAATTCAGTTAAGCTCATTAATATTATTCAGTATTTGCCCTTGCTGTTGGTTGAGAACACAGTTTCTTGCATACCCAGTGCAATAACTGTCTTAATGTGATAATGCCTTACAAATCTGCAGCCAATTAATTACGGTAGATATATACGTGCATAAGTCTTATTTATGTAAGTACCCACATTCGGAACTGGCAATAAGTCGCCGCTAAGTGCCAGCGAAAAGCCAGCGAGAAGCAGCGCCCACAGAAAAGACAACACTAATGAACCCAAAGATATGCCAAAGCCGATCCAAAGCCCGTGCAAAACTAGTGCTGAGTGCTGTTTGGTCGATGTCGATCCAGCATAATTATTATTTATCTAGCTCAGCGCAAAACGCCAAATTGGTAGCACGCTCTGTACCCACACAGAGACAGGGAAAGACACGCGGCAGGCAACTGGGCGGCATATAAATCGCAAAGGCAAACGTAATGAATGACGCCGACGTGGCTTATAGAAACGAAGGTTGCACACCAAAACCCAAACTCAACCAAAACAAGATCACAGATCGAGCGAGCGAGCCCCGAACCCAACCCCAGCATTCATGGCCCGAACGGATGCGTTTGGGCGTTGAGGCGGTGGTGGCGTTTTCAATGTTGACAAAACTCACTCAAGCACCGAGACAGACAGACAATCGGACGGACGAAACCATATACAGACAGTTGGAACCGATGGAACATTGGACTAGTTTAGTTGTTGCCATGTGTCTAACATGGCGTCATACAACATATGAGATTTAGAGATGAGCTGGAAGTTTATTGGGCTGCTTTCCCAAGAGGATAAGATAGAAGTTTGACACATAACAGTGCAGATCTTATTGTGAGCAGCCTGTCACTGTGTTTTCGAGTTACTGTCATGCTCAAGTCGCAATATTTGATGATCATTTCGAGGAAGCGCGTTTAAAATCAAAAGTGACTACGGGATTGTAAAACTTAACTTAATAAATTTGCACAATCGCGTCACACGCGAAGAAATTCATATGCATTCAAATTAGTGAGAATCACATAGAAAGGCATTTTTTTATAAATATGTTTATTGTTATTTGCAGAGTAGTTCAGGCGGGACGGTTGCTATAAAAAGTGAACTTAAATTAACTCCGTGATAACAAGGAACGTGACTGGGAAGAGGTTGCGCCTATGACTCTATACTGTGACTGTGATTCCATGTGTATGAAAGCATCTCTGAATGCGCTTAGCTCGAATTGGGTGCTCAGCTCTGTTGTCGCATTGCATTAAACTGCGCTAAAACGCGCCGCATTAGCAGCTGGATATTGAGGCCCAGTCGCTGGGTTCGGGCTTAGACCCGTCCAAGCGACAAAGCGGATTAGGTTGCAATCAGGGAAGCCGGGCAGAAACACACACATGTTTCACTGGGCAATTGTATGTGTGTGTATTTGTGTGGTGGCAGAGTGCGCTCAAAATGAGTGCGATTTTAGCATTGGTTAGGCCTTAATCTTGTCAGATGCCCGAACGCTTCCCACACACTGCACAGACACGCCGGTGCGAGTACGCAGCGGCTCATGAATTATTGTTGCTTTATTTAAAGTTTTATTTTATATGGTTTTCTGCGCGTTTTGTGCTCATTGTTGCAGACGCCCTCGCACGATCGCTGAGCGATCTTCTGGCATTGGTTAAGCTGCTGCGCGAAGATGTCGCCCACCAGCGTCAGGAGATTGCCTACTTGCGCATGCTCTTGGAGAACTGTGCGGGCTGCAAGGAGCCCAGCGGCGACAATCATATACGCCTCGAGCCCAATTGCCGCACTGCGAATCCTTGTTATCCTGGTAAGTGACCCGTGACTCATATTCATTGCGAACACACCCAGCTCACAGCCGAACCCAGCTCAAACAAAATTCATCTCAATTCTCTTCATCTTGCTGCCCACAGGCGTTGATTGCCACGAGACCGCCTCGGGACCCAGGTGCGGCCGTTGTCCTGCTGGCTTCATTGGCGATGGCAAAGTCTGCAAGCCGGGCGTCAGCTGCGCGGACAGGCCCTGTTTTCTGTAAGTGCCTAGTGCGAACAAATTAACTTCAAGCTTATTTTTTTTTTATTGTAGCTTTTATGTTTTTCTTATATATATATATATATGTATATTTACAACGTTAATGGCGTCAGGGGCGTGGCCAGTGCATCCATGTTAATTGTATTTGTCATGCTGTTGCCTTGATGCAGTTGGACGCCCGACGCATGAAAGGCGCCGCAGCCTCACGCAAAATGTCGCTCAGAGCATTCGCCAAGGGTTTCTCTCACTGAGTCTGCAATTATTTGCATATGGCCTTAATGGCAATTTGATGTTGTTTATGGCTTAATGATGCAGTCAAGCGACTCTTCTTTGCCACTTTAGACAGCTGAAGCCTTTTCTATCTATGATTGATAAGTGTTGCTCATTGAGATTTCAATTCTGCAAGCCATGTCGATTGAAGAAGCATCAGCATGCTGATTAGTGAACGAAAAAGAGCATGGAGATTGCCATTGGCCAAAGTAGATTCTCCTTTTTTTATTATAGTCCTAAGGCCATTAGTTATGTTCGGCTTCCATTCATTCGGTTATCCTTGTGACAAGTGCTTAGATCTCGGAGTCTCGATATGCCAATCCAAATGTGCAAAATGCCTAATCCCTTGTCGGCTTAAGATAAAATCTGGCTACTCCACTTAGCACTTAGCCATTTAAGTTTATTGCCTTAAAAATAAATCGGCTTTGCAGCTTTTTAAAAATCAGCTTTAATAGTGACATGCAAGAGCTTAGCCTAGCCAAGTTTGTTATTCATGATCTTTATAAAATGAAGAACTCTGCAAACAATAATTGTTACTATTATTACCTGGATTATTTTAAGTCACAACATCTAGTTGACTCTTCTTCAGAATTAGGTAATTATATATGTTCTTAAACTATTTTTTGTTGGGATCTGATTCACAAACGTTATCTAAGTCTATTAATCTATTTGCTAATCCATTTGCTGAGAAGCCAAAACAAGAATGAACTGATTTATAAGAAAGGATAAGGCCGAGTGACGGCGAGAAAGACAGGGAAGATGACTTAGAAGGACACTGTAAAGTGAGGCAAAGAGGTGGATAAACCGCGAGAGATAGTTGAGTAAAAATGAGAAAAGAAGAACTTGGCGAGAGGAAGAGAGAAAAAGAGATGAAGATATGCAAATCAACAAATAATGGGCAATTTTTCAACATTGAGTTGAACCCCAGAGTTTATATCAAGGGAAAATTCTAATTGTTATAAGCCTTGCCTAACATAGTTTCTTCTAATGAACATTACAGACAGATATAATTAATATAGAAAAAAAAAACAAAAGCTAAAGCTAGTTAGAAGTGCGATTGGTTTCAAATAGAACAAATGCACTTAACGTAAGTCACCTGCTGATATCATAGGTACTTAAGAGCGCAGCTGGCACTAGCCCAGCGCCGCTCAAAAGTAGCCTACACATATTGCATTTGGCGGAACCTAGTCGTTAAACCACCCACAGCCCATATGGAGTTTTGTTTGTGTACCGGAAGAAAGAGCCACGGGTGAAAGGAGATCAAGTTCTGGCTTGGCTTTGTAGCTGGGCCCATTTATGTCAGACTCGAGCAACTAATTATGCATAAGACCCACAGCAATGTCAGTGAATATTGGACTAATAAAAACATAAATTCTAGAAGTTCGAATTTAGGAATAGACATGTCATAAATATGTTAAACAAAACGCATAACATGCCATAACGGAACGGAACGGGGAATATTTTGTAGAAATTCCTAAACAAAATGCAACAAAACCTTTGCAATAATACAAAGGGTATAAAGTAGAAGATGGTAAGCTGTGAGGTCTGGACCACAAATGGCACTTGAAACTGCCGCATAAATTAGTTAAATGTTGTGCAGGCAACCCGCACAGATATATACGCAACCCATTGAGACAGAGAAGGGAGAACCGACAACTGAGAACTGACTGACTTCATTGTGTCAAAACACTTAAAGTGATTTCGGTCTCTGGGCTCGACTTGAAATGTGAGACCCCTAACTGTAGCAACAACCGACAAGTGAGCGCCTGGCCACGCGCGCCTAGGAAGCAGCTGAAGACCATAAATTTGTTTAAATTATTGGAAACGGGCCCGGACGGGCCACAATCTCTGCTGTATTGTTGTAGGTGTCTAGGCCACAAGGGATCGCTCTCCCTTTGGAAGGTGCGCCCTCGGTTGACCGTATTTTAATTTGCATAAAATTGTTTTAAATGTTGTCAGCATTGTCGGGCAACGCCGCCGACTCGTTACTGTCATCTTTCATTATCGATGAAATGTGGCCAATGTGTGTGGTAAACACGGCCACAACTCTTGACCATGATTTGAGTTTAGAACCCACAAAAGGTTTCTCGTACCGGCGTCAGAGTTAAACATGGCCAGCGCTTTGTTTGCCTGACTCTTGATCAGAGTTTCGTATGTTCAAATCAATTCTATTAAAAAGCCATAAAACTTGCGCTAATGACATGCACACCTGTTGATCCTTTGTTGTCCGCTGCTATCACGGCGTTATATAAGTTCTTGCCCCATTGTATTCAAATTGTTAATGAACTTTTTATTCTTGTTCATCTTTGGGGCTGTTCTACATTGTTAATTTGTTGGGCAATGCATTAAAGATTCCATAAGCATTAAACTCAAACAGCGAGTACTTAGTTATTTGTGATATTATAACTTAATTCCAAACAATAATTATATATTGCATTTGATAACTCGATATGTAAAGCACTCTTAAAATATCTGCCTAATACTGGCGGCTTATGGGAGGGAATATCGCGGCACGAGGGGAATTAAGGTATGCGCAATGAGAAATTAGAACCCACTTCCTGTTCGATCGTTCCATTAAGGGTTTCTTCTAACGTTCTTTGGTCTAGTGCAAGTTTTTTGTGAGGAAATAAAGCGTTAATAAGGGCATGAATAAGGGTTTAAATGAGTATAATGTATACTGTTTGGCGGATGGTAATTTATATTAATATTTAATTAATATCATAAGAAGGCTAGTTCCTTTCATTTCAATTTATGTTTGTCGTCTTTACTGTGTTCGAAAACTTGGTATTTACTCAGTGCATTCAGAATTAGCTGATCTACGAAAACTTATTGAGCAGAGCCTAATTTGAAAACCCAATCATAGTTTAGCCTGCAGACACAAAAGTTTCACTGCCTTTCAACGCACAATTTTCTGTGGCTGTTGTTCAATTTAAATTATGCGTATGATGAAATAATCAGCAATGCAATCAGGCTGCAGTCAAGAGAGATTATGTTACCCAGCTTAGCTGCAGATTGAGATTTAGATAGAGATTCCGATTTCGATTCCGATTCCAAATCCGATTTCAGCTGCAACATGTGTTGTGAACAATTCCAAAACAGAATTCCATTTGATTATGGCAACAACTTTCCCACAGATTCTTTGGGGCCGGGTCAAAACAAAACGTTTACACAGCCTGCTAAAAGCAGTGCGACAGAGTAAGCAATATTGAGTAAGCAAGAGAGAAATGGAGAGTGAGAGAGGAAGAGGTGAGATGGAGCTGCGTTCACAGCAACATCAAAGTTCGGTGGAACGCATATCTCAGCCGCGAATCGAGTTCGCCTACGCACCAAAAAAGCAACAGCCGTGCCGCAAAAGTGGAGCCATTGATTCCAAGTTGACGTTGTCGTTGTTGTTGTTGTTGCTGTTGTTGTTGCTGTTGCTGTTGACTGTGTCGCCGTGGACTGAGGCAGCGTTTGACTGCTTGAATTCAAATTAATAGCCAACTGGCTCTGGCTCTGGCTCTGGCTGTGGCTGCTCGCTTGGTTCGTTGCCCGTCCGCCGCAATGAAAACAAAAACAAGCCAAGTCAAGACCAACTCGAGAGCCAGCACCAGAGATCGAGTCGCGGCTAAAGCTGAAGCTGAAGCTGGAGCCGGCAGCCAACCTACTGCCAACCTCACAGATAAGTGGCCTGTGGCAAAATAAACGCCGCTTTATGGCAGTTAGTTGTAGTTTGTCCAAAGCGTGCGCCACATGCTGGTTGTTGTTGTTGTTGTTCCCGTTGCTGTGGATGCATCTCACAACTGCTGCAACTCCTTTAAGGGAGAGCCAAGTGTTGCCTGTTGTTGGGAGTAAGTGGTATGCATTTGCATGGCATGCGCTACCATTAGAAGCAATTTGGGTGGGATAAAAGCTGGCTGCCCAGCGATCTCAGCTTTTCCAATAATAGATAAGTTTTGCAAACTTTGCGCGACCTATATGCATCATGGCAAAGCAATTTGGCTAAGAAATGGTTTCATTGCGCTTTTCAATTGGTTATCAGCACATGAAAAATGGTAGACGAAACAGATTCGTATGAGCTGTGAAATAAGATTGTAAAGTGTTAACTAAACGTGTGCAGATTTATCACTGAATAAATTATAAGTTGGCCTGATGATTCTTCCGTATTCCGATTGTAGTTTTCCCAAATATCTATTAGCCATTTCTGACAATTATATTTTTTCATATCATTTTTCCTAATTGTATGGTCAGTTATTTATAATAATAATTGATACACAGAATTTCCACTTAATTAATTAATTAAGGATTTTTTCTATAATAAACCTTTTCAGAATATTTGATTCTGTTTTTATCCTTTTTTATAGCTGATAAACATGTAACTATTATTCAATTCAAGTAAAAATATTTGTTTTGAGCCAGAAAGTTGGTTCAAACCGCAGCCAGAAAATGCGATGTCTTGCTGCCATTAATAAAATTAGCTTTATTTTCTGTAATTACCTACTGAAAATATTATTTTATGTTTACAAATTTCTCATTTGTTTATAGTTTTTTAAAATAATATTTGCAGTAGCCTAACGCCTATGCCTCGCTTTATTGGGGCCCTTAGTTTAGCTGCGTGTCAGGCATTTTGTAGCTCATTTCGTGCTGCGACCAGAGCCTAAGAGCTTTTTGCCTGCTTCAAATCCATGTTCACACATTACTCAGAGTTCGCTGTTCGGGGTTCACGTCCATGTCTAAAGGTTTTGTGTCTTTTTGGGTGGTGCCTGGCAAGTGTTTGAACTGGACTTGAGCAGAGGCAGCACCAGCACCAGCAGCAGCAGATGAAGAGGAAGAGACAGAGGCAGAAGGCAACAGCAGCCGGACAACTAGCAGGCAGCCTTTTGGCTGAGTCCAGGTAGGGTCCAGGCAGCAAATTGGAATTATGAATTATGAATGCGTGGTTAATAAAAAGAACGAGCAACAACAAGAAGGCAAACGGCAAGTGGGTTCGTCATGCTAACTGTGTGTGTGTAGATGGTGGACGGTAGACGGTGGATTGTGTTAGCGGCTGCCTTTGCAACAGGGGGGGGAGGGCGGTCAGTGGCAGAAATGCTAATGCGTTCCCCGATGCGCTTGACTGGCTATTTTCCCAGCACTCAAACGACGCCGATGGACGACTCTCGCGGTGGTATCCAAGACAATATATGGTCGACTGAACTGAAACAAAGCTGAAAAGCGCAAAGTGCCGGACGCCTGCGAACAACGCCAGAAAGCGAAAACCCCTACGCAACATTTTTCTACTTGGTGTTAATCCCAATATCTTTGGCATGGACGCGAACATGGCTTGAACCCCCTCTTGCCACTTAAGTACTTAACACTTTTTGCTAATTGTGCGTTGTGCGCCGCCAAATGCTTCTACCAAAATATTGACGATCGCACACACACACACACACACACACACACACACACACAAGCCCGACAAGTGTTGTTGCCCACCAGCAGCTGCGACTGATGAATCCAGCAAAACTGACAGCGCAAACTCTTAGCCACATTAAAAAAAACAACACTCGAATACTTTTTGCGCCTCAATTCAAGCCACAGCTCGGGGCATACAGCATTTGACGTGGGCTATGACAAGCCGGAATTCCTTATAGTTATCGACCATATATAGGGCGTAACCTGTGCTTGAAGGCTTGTCATTTTCATAGGTTGTGGGCTGCTCTACTGGTTAATTACAAAAAGCAATTCTTGCTTAGACTTTGTAACAGCAAAAGCATTTTTAAATAGCGCAATTCAAAACATTATCTGAAAAAAAAAAATGGTATTGGGCAAGCAAGGAGGAAGCATTTCCGAAGTTTATATATATTCTTGATCAGATCGATGTCTGGATATCCGACTGTGTGAACATGTCTCGGGAAAATAAATCTGAACACTTCTATAACAAACGCATGGTATTTTAAGCCTCGAAAATTATACGAGTTAGATATGCATCAAACGTGATGTATAGAGTCTTGCATAGTATAAACAATTTACACATATTTTTAGTATATATCTTTTCCCACAAAAGTGCTTAAACTAATTTTTAAAGGCAGAGCCTTCGACTTGCATAAATGCATATCTTTCTATGCCATTGTTTGAGAACTGAATATCTTATAATGATCGGACTTTAAACGCCGAAGTTAGCCAAGAATAAATTTTTCACATATGTGCTATGTAGTAGGAAGCTTGAATTGTTAGTTAGGCTAGCTTCTGGCTGAGTTTAGGGTATCTGCACGTCGGTCACTGCCGACCAGAGTACGCTTAGCTGTTTTTAAATGATTTCCTACCTACTGCGTTACATTTCAAACAGAATTTGTCTAGGCAGGGCTTTGGCTTTGTCTTCAGCTCTCTTGAGCTATTGACTCTGCCCACATGATTGCGGAGTACGTCTTTTTCTTCTTTTGTTTTGCCAACTGACCGCTGTGTAGATTTTAGCCATAAAATATGGCAACGGATGGCTTGTGGGTCAGTTGGGCACAGTAGTTGGTTGTCTGGCCGTGTGATGGACTTCCTGGGAAATGCGCGTACAGCGATTGCAATGAGTTATGTCCTGGGAGAGTTTGAAACTGGGCAGCGGCGTTACGCAGCTGTTGGAGCTGAGCTGAGCCGAGCCGAAGCGTAACCTGGATAATAACTAATGTCCGTGTCATGATATGTAAATATTATATGGAAGCCGAATCCCACACTGCTCGCCCAAACATAAAGAGAAATTTACATGCCATCCAGCTTGTAACTGCACTTTTTGTCTTTTTTTGCTGTTGTTGTCTTTTTTGGCCATGGGCCATTTGGACTTGGACATCATCCTACGAGGCAACAGACAACATGCATACACAGTGCACAGGCAACAGTGCCTGCTTTTATTTATTTTGCCTCAACGGTTTTTAATAACATTTTCATGTAATTGTAATTTGTTTTCTTTTCGTCTCACAACTTCCTCCCAAAACCCGAAAGCCTGAACACCTTCGAGTCCCGAGTCTCGCACAAGACACACACATGTCGGTGCTTTTGTGCCCAAGAGTAGGGTCCAAGGAGGGTCCCATTTGGTAACCTTTTTTGTCTGTCTGTCGTCTCTCCCTGCTCGGCCTTTTGTGTTGTATACCCCTCGTGACCAGGCGAGAAGCGCACATCATTAATAAATTTGACTTTGTATGGTGTTTTTGGTTTTCTACAATCTTTTGTTGTATATTTGTTCCTGGCTGTCAGTATTAATAATAATAAACAATATGTGGCCCCAAACAAAAGCACAGCCCATCAACATTTAACTATCTATACTCCATACTTGCAGAGGCGTTCAGTGTCACGATACGGTGAACGGTGCCCAGTGTGACTCCTGTCCGGCTGGCTATGAAGGTGATGGACGCACATGTTCGCTACGTAATCCTTGCCTGGACACACCATGCCCCTCAGGTAAGTCAATAAACATAACAACAACAACAACAACAAATATGTGTGTTTATGTATTGGATTGTGTTTTCCTCTTTGCGGTCTGTTTGACTCTTTGATTAGTTTAAGTCTCGAGTGGAGATTTGGGGCCACGTTTTGTTTTCAGCTCTTTTATGGCTAATTTGAGTTTGTCGTGCCCTGGGCCAAAGCCAGCCGTGTGGGTTGGGCAGCTAGCTTAGAAACTTGGCTGGGGATGAGTCAACAGCATTCTTAAAGCAGCTTCTTTAATTTGCAACATTTAAATAAAAGTTGAACAGCAGGAATCAGATTGAACTCTTTGGGCATGTTAGGTTTTCAAAGAGATCAGGTCAAAGCGTGTTTCTGTTTTAAATACAAATTCCTTCCCTCAAAAATATTAAGTATATATCTAAAGAAATTTCAAATCTTACAAGTTACAGAGTTGAATTGGAATATTGAAAAATTCTATTAATTTATTTAAATATACATAAAAATAATAGAGGTAGCCCTACAATTTGGAGCTGGGCATTGAGACTGAGCAGAAATATTTTTGTTTATTATGGAACGTTTTTCATTAAATTTGTTAAATTTAACAAATGCGTACCATATAAAAATAGTAAAATAATCCGAAATTTATAAAACTAATAGGGGTAGTCCTGCTATTTTGAACTGCTCTAGGATTGAAATATGCTTGTAAAGAGTTTATTATTTATTCAGCTTGGTAGAAAAGTCTTGAGCACATATTTTTTTTAATTTAGCCAACTTTTCTTTGTCAATAAATTGATACGCCCGACCAACTGGCCTGTAGCGTGCACAGTTCACACGACTGTTTGATTTATTAATGCGCAGCTCGAAAAAAAATTGTTATAGAACGCAAAGAGCGCAGCGCTGAACCCTTTTGATTGAAATCCCCTGAAAATTATAGGTTACCAGGAGCAATTTTCAGTGAATGTGTGAAACAAGCATTGCTAATTAGAGCGCAGACGCAGTTGCCGACTTTTGTCGGTTGGAGGCCAGGAACTTGAATCATATTTTTTTGTGTTTAAAGGCTTGTCGGAATGTCGTGCCTTATACGTCAAGTTGGCTAATTGAATTCGGCAAAAGTACAAAGTATCTGTTTGAAGTGGGGGTGGATTTGCTTAGCTGACTGTATGACACAAATAACTGATATTTTATTATACGATATTAATGCATAAACAATTCTCATTATTAGGCAACATTCTAATGCCCACACATAATGTGCAGCACTATCAGAGGCAGAGCCAGTACACAGCACGCAAATACTCGGTTGTAACGAACTGAATCAGATCAGACTAGAATTTAATTATAAATTCGAGTAATTTAGAGACAGAGAGCGAGTGCGAGAGCGACAGAGAGCACATAATTAATCACTTATAAATAGTCATAAGTTGTAAGCTCTATGAATGGCAATCGAAATAATTCAAAGTATTAGCAACGTTTCGCCCCCCCCTAAACAATAAATCACAAAAGTACTTACAAAAAATCATAACAAATACAATTAAATTAAATCAACTTAAAAAAAAAAAAAAACAAATAGTAAATACTCTAATAATACTTGGAAAAAGAAATCAACCAGAAAGTGGAGTTTATAAGCGTGTTACGAAATTTGTTTTCCCCTCTCTGTAATGCCTGAAATGAGATGTGAATAAAATTATACAGTATATTTTTCAAAAACATCAAATTAAATTTGTTTTATTTGAACAAAACCAAACAACAAAAAACATACGTTTTTAAAAGCTTCAATTAGCACAGTGCGTCTGCGTTTTGGATACATTTTTGGTAAATAAAATTCAATTCGTCATTTATCTCAGCTATCTGCCTATCAAATTCATCTTTCATTCGACTATCTTATCTTATTATTGAATTCCATTGCGCTTCATGTTTATTCACTATCATTTTCTGGTCATGCTTTATAGGATTAGTTTATGTTTAAGGATTTGATTTGTTTGCATAACCTCAAATTTAGCACATAACCTCACTTTGCCGAATATATTGGATTAGGGCCACATTATGATTTTAAACGCGCTCACATAATGCACACTTTTAATCCTAACTAACTAATCGTGATCCTGTCAAGAGCCTGTCCTTTTACTAACAGCAAACATAACCTTGCTTTCTCCTAATTTAACCTCACTTTAGTCACACTAAACAGAATACTCGAGATATTGAATAATTATTTGAATTAACATTTATTTTGACAGGTGTCGAGTGCATTCAGCTTGGCTTCCCGCCCTACTTCCAGTGCATCTCCTGTCCACGTGGCCACAAAATCAATGGCACCACCTGCCACGACGTGGACGAGTGTGCGATCTATCAGCCCTGCGATGAACGGGCCATTTGCAGCAATCTTAATCCCGGCTTTCGCTGTGGACCCTGCCCGCCCGGCTTCGATGGCATCCATGCACATGGTAAATATTACCGTGTGTCTCTTTTTCTGATATATTTTAACTATAATTATATGTAATGTAACCAATCCTTGCAGGCTATTCGGCGGACTACTTGGCAGTGGGCTTTCAAAAGCAAACCTGCTTGGATATAGACGAGTGCAAAATGGGCTTCTTTAGATGTCCGGAACATGCTGTCTGTCATAATAGCATTGTAAGTAAGCCCTTAGGAGATTCCAGATTCCAGAATAATCTCTAAAAAAAATCTTCCAGGGCTCCTACAGATGTCAGTGTCAGGATGGCTATGTGGCCAATGGCACCTTCAGCTGTCTATCTGCGGCCGATCTATGTCCCGATGGCAGCATCTGCGCCAGAAATGCGGAATGCGTGCCCACGGATAATTATCATTACCAATGCCGCTGCAGCGTCGGCTGGGCGGGCAATGGGCGTGTCTGTGGCAGGGATCGCGACCTGGATGGCTGGCCGGATGAGTCGCTGAACTGTGCTGAGGCGCATTGCCGTCGCGACAACTGTCCAGACTTGCCGAATTCTGGTCAGGAGGATGCCGATCTGGATGGCATGGGCGATGGCTGCGACGATGATGCCGACAGCGACCAGGTTTTAAACGGCAAGGACAACTGTCCGTTTGCCTTCAATAGCGATCAGCTGGACTCGGATCATGATGGCGTGGGCGATGCCTGTGACAATTGTGTCTTTATTTCGAATCGCCGGCAGCTGGACACCGACGAGGATGGCCTGGGCAATGAGTGCGACGAGGATATGGACAACGATTCAGTGCTTAATCAGTATGACAATTGTCCTGCGCTGCGCAATCCGAATCAATCCGATGTGGACAACGATGGCGTGGGCGATTTGTGCGACAATTGTCCAACCATACCAAATCCCACGCAGGAAGATCGGGACATGGATCTAGTGGGCGATGCCTGCGACAGCGACATTGATGGCGATGATGACGGCATACAGGACTCAGAGGATAATTGCCCCATGGTCAGCAACTCAGATCAACTGGACACGGATGAGGATGGCAAGGGCGATGCCTGTGACGATGACATGGATGGCGATGGCGTGCCCAACTACAGAGACAACTGTCCACTGGCCAAGAATCCGCAACAGTTAGACATTAATCACAATGGCAAGGGCGATGTCTGCGAGGACGACGAGGACGAGGACGGCACGCCCAACATTATCGATAACTGTCCAAACAATTCCATGATACAACGCACCGATTTCCGCACTATACGTTCGGTTATCTTAGATCCTGAGGGCGATGCTCAGCTGGATCCCAACTGGGAGGTGCATGCAAATGGTTCGGAGATTATACAAACTCTCAATTCCGATCCGGGCCTGGTGGTTGGTAGCGATTCGTTTGGAGGTGTCGATTTTGAGGGCACTTTCTATGTCAACGATGATACGGACGATGACTATGTGGGCTTCATCTTTAGCTACCAGAGCAATCGCAAATTCTATGTGGTGCAGTGGAAGAAGGGCACCCAGACCTATTGGCACTCGTCGCCCTTCCGCGCCTCGGCCGAGCCGGGCGTCCAGATAAAGCTAATTGACAGCAACACAGGTCCCGGCTCCATGTTGCGTAACAGCTTGTGGCATGCCGGCGACACGCCTGGCCAGGCAAGGCTGCTCTGGAAGGATCCACTGAATGCCGGCTGGAAGGAGAAGACCTCATATCGCTGGTCCCTAGTGCATCGACCTTCCATCGGGCTGATCAGACTGCGGTAATTTAGCCAAAATACAGTCTTTTTGTTTTAGCTAATGCATCTTATTTCTCTCTAGCATATATGAGGGCGAACGTTTGATATTGGACTCGCACAATGTTTACGATGCCACACTCACCCTCAAGGGCGGACGGCTGGGCGTTTTTTGTTTTTCCCAAGAAATGATTATATGGTCGGATCTGGTTTACAAATGCAACAGTGAGTAGAGGCCCTTTGGCACTTGCCTTGTCCTCACACAAGCTAATCAACATTTTCTCGCATAGCACGCGTACCGCCCCTCATCTACAACGAACTGCCCACACATCTCAAGCTTAAAGTGGAACTGGAGAACTAAGCAGAGCCCAGCCGCGGTATTTATATCTGGTTTCTGTCCCAGCTTTCAAAGCAGCAGAAGGTAACAACCTTCTCAACTCTCAAGCATAGCAACTAAGCCCCAACTTAGTTGTCTGCTTGAACACGTCTTTGTTTATATCACGCAATAACATTACCCGCTATTTTTAGTAAGGGATTTTACATCAAAAGGACACTGCTTTATATATGCAAGAAACGAGCACTCAGAATCCCATCCCAAAATCATAGTATAGGACTATGCATACTCTCCAGCTTTGCTCTCCTGGATAAACCTGACGAGTCCTGTAGCAAACAACTCTCATTGTCCAGGACTATAAACTGACCTAAGGACATCAATAGCACTCTTACAGTTCCCCAGATATGAAGCATTTTTTGATTCCTTGCACCTGTGACGAAAATTTTACAAGTCCAGGATTCTTAGATGACCCCCTGCTATTTTGATGCAGTATTATGCAGTTAGTCCTTACGATCCTAACGCACCATGTCCTTTAAAAATCCGACAGGATATGGCCGAGTTATGGCTATTTATCTACAAAGGATACTATTACAAAAGTGGATATATCTTTGAAATTTCAGGGACTTTCAGCATGTCCTTTGGCTATCAGACTGTCCTTGTCTTGCTCATTCAGAAAATGTAATGAAAATGAGGAAGGTCCTTTAAACAGCCAAGATATGAGGGCATTTGTTTTGTACATTAAAATGGCCCTATCACAGCGTTATCCTTGCAGATCCTGTTAAGTCCCGTGTCAAACAAATTGTATAGACAAGGACTACAAACTGGCAAAAGGACATCCGAATCGTCCTTGTGGTTTCAGAGATATGGCTAATTTTCTAAAAAGGACATTCTTTTTATGGCCATATCTTGGTCATATCCTTGAGGATACCCGAAGGATATACCTTTCTGAAGTCGTGGGGAGCAGGACTATCGATTGGCATTCAAGGATTTCCAGAATTCGACAAAAAATTTCACGAAAAATTTTCACAGGGGTTTAGTCAGAAAATTGCCAAAAATCGAAAAATTCGAGACTAACTTTGCCATTTGAAGGACTATCGCGATGTCCTTTGGACAGTAGATAGTCCTCATCATCCCATTTACGAATATACAATCCAAAGGACGAAAGTCCTTCGGACAAAAAAGTTTTAAGGACAAAATTGTAAACCGAAAATAGCTTATAACTCGGCCATATCCTGGCGTATCCTGACGAGTCCTGTGTCAAAAAAATTGTATTGACCAGGACTACAATCTGGCCAAATTACATTACGATCGTCCTTATAGTTTCAGAGATATCGCGATTTTACTGTAATTTGGTGATTTCACCCAAATTTCCTTGCGGCCCGCGACTGAAAAATTACCAAGTCCAGGATTCTTAGATGACCCCATAATGTTTTGATGCAGTTCGATGCAGTTGGTCCCCACGATCCTAACGCACCATGTCCTTTGAAAATCTGCAAGGATATGGCCGAGTTATGGCTATTTTTCCTAAAAATACCCTTACATCTCCCTTATGACATTTTTCATATAAATGCGCTTTTATCTTTTTAGATTGAAGGACTCAAGGATTCGCATCGATTCAAAGGACAATTACGAATCTAACGAGGCTATTCCTTCCAGGATCGGACATATATTAAGCCATATATATTTATTTTAAGTTACAATCGAAAATACACGTAAAAAGCAACAAATCTGTTAAATTTAACAAAAATAAATAATTAAATACTATTTTTAAACAAAAAACCTGTTTTTCTACTGCCCAAGGGATATGGGATTCAAAAATTAACGGTCTTTACAAATATGTTGCATACCCAAAAGGGCGGCCCTAATCTGCGGCCGGGTCCCAAATTTGCACTAAAATTCTGCTGAAGTACCAGGCGAACAGAAATGCTCAGAAGGTCGACAAAAATTTTTGAATAAAAATTTTCGTTGCATACGCGCAAGGGCAAAAATGTAACTCATTTAAATGAGTGATGTTAAGCTACAGGTAATGTTAAATGAGTGCTGTAAGGCGTATGTTAACTAGCAGCTGCAGCTGCAGCTCATTTACAGGGGCTCCTGAAACAAAAAGCATACATATTTTTGGACCATTTCAATGCAAATTTTGCAGGGATCTGATCCTTTAGGTTGCCAAGGACTATATCGATGGCATGGTATCACCAAGGATATGATAGTCAACTAGGAACCATCCAGGAAGGCTGTAAAAAACACATATTTTTGGAAAACGCATGCCTTTAGGTTCGCTAGGACTATATCCTTGGTATTGAATAACCAAGGATATATAGGTCATCTAGGTACCAATGACAGCATTAACTTCTTGATTGTCCGTGGGCGTAGTTTAAATAACAATTACGAAGAACATCCGATTTTGGAAAGATAAGACAAATTGTTCGATTTTAGAGCCGATCCTAGAATATATCGATCCCAACGATACTGAATATTTTGTTGTCCCTGGTCGTGGCAGGTTCGGCTGAAAAGTACAAAATAAAGAATTAGTTTTTGTAAACTAAAATATATTCGTTATATTACCTTCGATTTTGGCAAGACATTATTTGGAATTCATGAAAGCCGTTAAAAATTGCCAATTGTCACTTCCAGTTTTGTTCAATATCTACAGGGAAATTTTGTTAACTGTTTATCTTTGGATCTAGAGGCCATCTACGTACCAAGGCTACTGATTATTATTTTGATCCATGGGCTGAAAACACACAAAATTGAGAGTTACAGAGAGAGATGGATTTATAGCGCTTAAATTACGTACAACTTCTGAAAGATATACTAGTTAAAATTCTTTTACTTGAAATTTACAGAACTGTTTTGGATTTGATAACTAGTTTTATGTTATCATTTCCATTAAACTCAATCTTTTGCAATTTCGTTAATTATATATTAACATTTGATACCCCCGATCCGTACAAGTCCGAAGACGTATTACATTAGAGATGCGGACGGTATTTACACAATAATTTTCACTCACAATATTTTTAACAGCTTTACACGACTGCTAACTAAAACAGATTTATGTTACGCGTACACAGAGTGGACACAATGAGCATGTAAACCATAAAATTGAGTGTTATTCAAATGAAGGAGCTCAAGAGCAGATAAGAGAAATTCTTCACTGAAACGAAAAACAGTGCATGTGAGCGCGATTCAAAGCGAGAAACCGCATAGGCAATAACAGGGCATAAGAAGATCTCACTCAAGAAAACACACATCCAAACATATCTATGTATGCAGAGATAATCGCCGAATACGTTGTACATATGTATGTATGTATGTGTATATGTCTGCTAGTGCATTATCTTCTCATGCATCGCACTATCGCAATTCATTTTACGAAATGAAAAATTGATATTTTTTGGTAAGCTTCGAGCGGCTTCATATTAGTTTATTAAATTCCGTTTCAATGTCAATTGATACGCGCGATCCGCACGCGTCCGACAATATACACCTTTACAAATATGGACGGCATTTACCCGATTATTTTCACTAATAATAATTTTAAACAACTTCACTCGGCTGCTGGCGTTAAACTAAAGCAGACAAATTTTTGTGCGCAGCCAAATTGGACGAAAACCCAACGAAGAGCAAATTGAGCAAGCAAGCCGAAAATTCGGCTGAGCGCAAAGCTAGATAACGTACAAGCAATCACACACATGCATAAATAGACAGCATGCAGAGCGAATTGCCAAAATTGTACAAATGTATGTGTATGTGCGTGCTTGTGAATTATCTATATATGCATTGCGCTCTCCCGAAATTTTGTGAGCAGCAACAAGAATTGTTCTCACTTCTGTGTGCCGTTTTTTTTTTAAGCAATCACACAAATGCACATGCAAATACGAAAACTACTTATGGCGTTTGCACGAATTTGGGCTGTTGCTTTATTTTGACGTGGTTTAACCCCAGTAGGAAATATATTGGCGATAATTCTTTATTGCTAGTTACATACATATGTATGTATGTGAGAATGTGATGCATGTTAATTGTGCATAGCGGTTTCTCGCAAGTTCTGTTAAAGTTGTGGTTCGATTTGGGCGAAGACAAGGCTTAAGCATAGATGTGGCATTAGTTCAAGCCGTGAACAGTGTTGGCCAGAAGACAAATGAATGGCCTTGACACTGTGCAACACTGAAGAGAAGTCGACAACGCAATTGCAGTTGTTAAATGGATAACACCTTGGTTCTATTGATTTGAATTCCTTGTATTGAACATAGGAGCAGTGCAGGCCTAGATTTAAAACATTTTATCAACCGTAATTTTCGAAAAAATAACAATAAAAATAGTCTTGCTACCTAAACAGTCTGAAATTCTGTCAGTCTTGCAACAAATAGTTCAGGGTAAGTTAACCAACATTGAGTAGCCGACATAAGACATGAGAATCGCACCATCAGATAGTAATTATGGCCAGTTGCGATGTGCAAGCCACTCCATCGGATGACAATATAGAAGAGGATACAGCCGAAGCCGAAACACAGACCGAATCAGTCAATAAATTTGAAGCCCGTACTACCAAGAATGGGACCGTGCCGCAGCCAACCAAAATTCCGGGACCCGTACGCCTAGACAACACCGGTAGCTACATCCACACCAGTACTCGCAAGTACACCAGCCTGATGAAATCGCTGCAGACCAAGGGCGAACACGATGACAGCTTCAGCAGCACCAGCACACTGGTGAACACAGCCGAAGATTCCGGCATCCAAATGGACTGCTCAACCGTAGAGACCGATGAAATGAATGCATATTCGGAGATTCCGTGTCAGCCGAGCAGCTCCACGCCTCGTCAGCAGCGCAGCACCGATACGGTTGCGATCAGTGGAAGTCTCCAGGAATTGGAGGAGGCCGAACAGCAGACTCTACGCGTGCTGCAGCGTGCAGTCGCCGAAATGGAGGCGGATGTGGCACTACACGCTGAGCTACTTGAGCAACAGATGAAGCTTGAGCTGGAGAACCAGCAGAAACTGCAATTAGAGGAGGACGTCCAACAGGAGTTTATGAAAACGCTGTTGTCAGAAACAGTCGAGGAGCAGAAACAGCAGCAGCAGCAGCAGCAGCAGCAGCAACAGCAGCAGCAGCCAGATCAAAAGCCTGCCCAGCAGCTGGAGCTGCAGCCCGAGCAGCAGACACCATCCATCCATGCCAGAGCTGGTGTCCGTGAGCGCAAGCATGTGCGAGTGGAGCAACTGCTTGAGGCGGAGCACGACATTGAATTGCTGCACAAACTGCTCCAGGTGGACGATGGGGAACAGCTGGCCCATGGCGAATTAAATAACGCTCTGGTCCAGCCCGGCGAGAAGCTTTGTTTGCCCGATCTGAACGCCGGCAAGGACATGGAGGATCTGGATAGATGCGCCACAGATTCAGCTGCGGCTGAGCTCAATCGCAAACACATGAGCCTCCTGCACTCGCTGCTGCATATTATCTGTGGAAAAGGCATCCGCAAACTGAGCTATCCCATACTATTTTGTGGCATGGCTGTTGGTTTGATTTATTACTTTCGTAAGGATTAGGGCATTGTAGGCGTAACACAATTTCAAATTCCCAAAAAAAACACAAATTCAAGAGCTTTGCATATGCGCAACGAACGCAACTAAATCAATTTCCAGTTGAGTTCCCAAAATTACATTTATTTTATTAATAAAATAAATCGCCTATACTGTCACAAATCCTGCGGCGCTACAAAAAAGTCACTGTTTTCGGAACTGGATATAAAACAAACAACAAGCAATAAATGTAACTAACTTTATACCAACAAACAAACAATCAATAAATAATCATGCGTCATTTTAATAGTCAAACATTATGTTTTCCTTTGCATTTTGGCAGGTATATTGGGGAAATATTCTATGATACTGGAGAGCAATCTACTCGAAGGAAATATTAAAGCGAACTGAAAAGGTATCAGTGCACGACTAGCAGATACCCTAAGTTAATCATGCTGGCAAACTGATCAAGTTCGGTATTTATAGTCCGATCTTTTGCAGCGCTCAATTATGGCATACAAGAGGCGCCAGGATCTACCAATTTTGGTGTAGTATAGGAGGCATGGAAGGGCTAAAGACAAGTTGTGCTTACAGTTGTGCACAGCACAAATTGTCAGTGTTAAGGAAAAGAGTTTGGAATTATTAGAAAAATTGTAAAAAATTGTAAATCGTTTTTAATTTTTATTTTTTATTGCTGGCGCTGAGAAATGGCCGCCATAGAATCCGTTTGTCTCGCCGGCTTATTGCATCTCATATTTCGGTTTGCTCTATATATAACACCCCAATCGAAGCTGAGGACTCCCGGTCCCATAATGCCCACAGCCATCGTATTCCTGGCGCTATTGGATGTCATCTACGATAATCGTATACTGCCGCTGCGCTTCAACGATATGTCGCCGGGCTTTAAATACATTTTCGAAACGATTATGGCCGTGCTCCTCTTGGAGATGGGAATGCTGATCTGGCAGTCGATCGAGCACTCCATTTACCTGTTCGCCAAGGGCACACTGCTCGGCCTGGACGTGGTCTCAAAGCAAACCTATTATAAGCAGGAGAACCTGATCATTGGAGCCTTCACCCTGCCGCTGTCTCTGGCTATTTTAATCGCAGCTGCACAGGCTACGGATCACTACCAAATGTTTCGCCGTAGAATCGCAAACTAGCGAAATATTGTGCTGGCTGGGAATGAACATTGTCGACGTGGAAGTGAATTCAAAACCTATATAAGATATACTTTAAGAGATGTATTCAAATCAAGAACAGGCTAGAGTTGTGCTTTTTATGTTGATTCAATAAAAACGGTTTATAATAATTTAAACGGAAAATTTTCATGAATTGCAAGACTGAGATTATTGAGCAGGGCATACAAGAGGGTGTCTCTATCAAAGCCTAAGAATATATTTTCCACTATTTGACAACTCTAGATCTTATCAAGTTCGGCGGGGGGTAAGGGGTACATGCCTATACATACATACATACATACATATATTTGAATAACATTTGTTTACCAATTTTTTTTCTCATTTTGAGATTTAAACACACGAACCTGAACACAATAATGAAGAGCACAATATATAAAATGACGGACATTAAATTAAAGCAATAAAAATTATTTTTTATAGAGCCAATGTAACTGTAGATATTGAAACGGTTTAACTCGCGCGCAACAGAACAAAACGTATGTATGTATGTATAAAAAGAGCGTATAAAGGAGAACGCTGAAACTAAGCAGGAGAGTATTTACAGTTTACAGCCGCACACGAAAGTACAAGAGATTAACAAAAAATAACGGAGCCTTACCAACAACTGCTTATCCATGCAATTGAATGGCAAGCAATGTACACAAATTTATGAGCTTAATTCACAAAAGTTGCAGATAAAACACTTTTCCGGATTAATTAATAGATTTGCAATAATTTAAATATAAATCACAGTCAATACGGAGCGCCGAGAAGAAAACACGTCAATTCGCATCAAAATGCTGCATCTACTGATCATAAGTGTGTACACATGCACTTACGGAATATTCTGTCTGCCTCTCTCTCTCTCTCTCTCAATCACAACTCTGTTAAATAGCTTCATTTTATGAAATTAACATCACATTGGCCTTGGCTAACATTTTTGAAATATGCAAGCTGGACATGCATACATTTCAGTTATTCTCATAGTTTTTAACAAAGTTATGTTTTAAGCATTTTAAATAAATACTCCAAATTGATTGTTTTTTTAATTTGAGGTAAGCATGCAATCTATATACATAATGCTTCAACATATAGTCACCTTTAAACTCGGTTGTAGCCATGGCGTCTCTCGAATCCGTTCTTGTCGCTGGCCTGGTGCATCTCTTCTTTCGCTTTGCCTTATACATTACACCGCAGTCCACGTTACTGACGCCCGGCCCGACACTGCCCACCATAATTGTCGGTGTGGCTATATTGGATCTGATCTATGATTACCGCATCGTCCCCTTGAGCATGTATAAGAGGGCACGTGGCATCAAATATATTTGTGAGTGCTTTGTGGCAATACTCTTCCTGGAGGTGGGCATGCTCATATTCTGGCAGACGATCGAGCATCTTGTTTATTTAATTGCCAAGATGCTGTTGCTGGAAATGGATATTGTCAGCCTCGATTACTATTATCGACATGAGACTTTCATAATTGGCTCGTTCACATTGCCGATATCTCTGGGTATTCTGGTCCTGGTATCGAGGATTACCAACCATTTCAAGATGCTTTCTCGTCGCTATATGTCGCCCCAGACACATGTCTACCTCCGGTTGGACAATACGGTTCGCTTTCTGAGACACACCGATCGCTACAAGAATATTAGGTTCAGGGAGGCTTTCGAGAAATACAATTCGACTGGCAACGATCCCAAACGTAGATCCGTATGGGTGAAGTACTTCCAGAATTATACTTAGGTAAAATCTATACATGATTTGATTTTCATTAAATTGTTTTGTACTTTTATACAAAAGATTTTTATTAAATTACATATTACTTGTCATATGTGTATACATAATAATTAATTGTTCTTTAATTAAATTACAAAATAACGACTATATTTGATTTGCTTTTTACAGCACTCGCGAATTTTTCAACAAGTTTGGAAAATATATATTGCAATTAAACGCTTTCATTTTACATACCTTTTAAAGCAAGGTAATTTAAAGTATTAATTTGTTTGCGTATAGGTAAATAATACTTAATATTAAAACAATTTTATTTCTTTTTTTTTATTTTACTCGTATTATATGCATAAGTTCGACTTAATTTCTGTTTTTAGTTTTCATATTTAAAGAGCACATGGTGTTGTTATTTTCTTAAGACTTCAATTTTCATAAAGCTGCTTTTTTCCTCACATTCCAAGCTTTGCATTAAGCCACGTAATTGCAGCTGATTTAAAAAGTTATAATAGAGTTCTAAGGTTTCTGTGAATCCAGCCGATTACTGCGATTCAATGCAAAGCTTTCAAACACGCTTTCAATGAGTATTTTTTTTTTGGGGGGGCAGTGTTAGAACTTTGCCTCTTTGCAGTGCTACATAGATTTATGACCACAATTTACATTAAAGCAGCTTTTTAAGTTTATTCCATTTAAGTTATTTGTATATTTCGTTGATGGTTTACTGCACTTCGCTATCACTGTCACTCTTTTCTGTAAGATCCCAATATTAGTCAGTTGCCTGGCCTAAATCATAAATATTTGCTTCAAAAAACTCACCTTTCTTGCCCGTGTAAGCGTGACGTTTCAGTCGATCGTATAAGTCTTCTTTAGTTCCATAGAGCGATGCATTGGACCGGGCCAATGTGCTCATCTTGCCACCATGTAGACCTGCAAATAGCAAGACATGTACATTCGATTTGTCAGTAATGAGAAGTTACAGGAATCCCAGGAGAATGAGGTAAGAATCGACTTATTCAATCATTCATTAATATACTAAACTATTTATTTATCTTCCAGTCTAGAGGCTTACCGTCTTTCATGTAGGTTTCGTTGTAAAAGTTGGGCATCTCCCAGCCGTCCTCCTCGTCGTCGTAGTAATGCGCATATGTGCTGTGATGCGAGGGCGCAATGGACTCCGCATATGGCGTGTGTGCGCCATAGTAGAAGTTCACCTGTGAGCCAGTTTGGTCAATGGCTGGCGTCAGCATCTTCTTTGGATCCCTGCGCTTCGTGGAGCGCACACAAATCATCCAAATGAGCAGGACAATGATTATGATGAAGATGACAGCACCCGCAATGCCACCTGCTATGTATGCGAACTCTGAACGCTCAGCGCAATGCGGTCCGGTAAAGGAGCCCACACAGCGGCACGATGGCGTGCCCTTCAGGTCCTTGACACAGGTGCCAGAGTTTTCGCAGAAACCATCGCAAACATCTGTGCAGGCCATGCCAGTGCCATTGAAGCCAGGCTTGCACTCGCACTTGAAGTCCGACGTCTCAGGCACCATAATACAATAGGCGTTGACATCGCAATGAGGTTTGCCCTCAGCAATGTGCTCGCAAGGATTGGTGCACTCACTCTTAGAGGTGGCGCCGGTAATCTTGGTGCTGTGATTGGGCGGACACTGAATGCAGGTTGTCTGCTGCGACTCGGATTGATAGAAGCCCTTGCGGCATTCGATGCACATGTTGAGTGTGGCATTAAGATAGGTGCCAGGCGAGCACACGGGCAGTGTGCACTCCTCCACGGAACTGGCGCCCACCTTGGGCGTGGTTCGACCCAATGGGCAGGACGCGCATGAAGGTTGCACACCCTGTAGTCGATAGGTGCCACGTGGGCAAGGCTCACATCGTCCATCAGCACCCAGCTGCTGGCCAGAGCTGCATTCATCGCGGCACTCCTTGCGCGAGGTTGCCTCCGTGGAGCGTGTGGTCTGACCCAGACCGCACAGCTCGCATGTGAAGGCACCCTCATTGGGCTGATAGAAGCCATGGCCGCAGGAGCGGCAGAGACCGGTCTCCGCATCGAAATACTTGCCAGCCGGGCAGCGTTCCTTGCAGTCAGCGGCGGAGCGTGCTCCAGGACCAGCTGTCACACCAGGACGTCCCGCTATGGTCGGACACTTGCTGCACTGCTGCTGGCCCGCCTCGGATTGGTAACTGCCGCGAGCGCACGGAATGCACGTCTTGTTGGCGCTATCGTAGAAGGTGCCAATGGCGCATGGCACACAATCGGGTATCATTACCACCTGGCCAGCGGGGCAGGCATATTCGGAGCCCAGTTCCAGCGAAGCCGGGTCGGGAACGGTGTTCGGCAGAATCTCTTGCACCGCAAATTGGTCATCCTCTAGAATCAATTTCTCCAGCAATTGTTTTACATTGGAGCGTTCGCCCGTCGATGTATGCACCACAGGATCGCTAAGGATGAATGAGAATAATATGAGGTTAACTTGTATTGATTAAAGTTTAAGAATTCTTGAGAAAACGTATTAACAGTCGGGTTAGCACGCAAAACACATGTGAATGGGTTAGCATGAAGCATTAGACAGAGTTGCATTGTGATTGATTGGTTGGTTGGTTGGTTGGTTGGATGTTTGGATTAGTCTGAGACAATTGATAGTACTGGGTGAAGAATGCTGGAGATCGGGTGCAATTGATCGTTATATTGAACGAATGAGATGCTTGACATACTTAACAGCCGGGAAGGCTATTTCCAGCGTGTATGTGTCACCGCCAGTTTGTTGGCGTCCCTGGCGACCTGTCAGCGCCAAATCGTCCTCATCGCTAGAAATTTGGTTAACGAACACATACATATACATATAACACAGAGTACACATATATATACATCAAGACAAAACATGCTAGACCGAAGTCCTGTGTGCCATAAGGTCGATGTGTTAACACCTTGCACTACTTACTTGACAACTGGCAGTTCCGCTTCCATCACATAGACGCCGCCATCCTTGACCTGTCGGCGCACACGATTGTTTTGGGCGGCACGATAGTGATCGCACTTGACATCGATTTGAATATCCTTGCATTCTCTGTAAGCACAAGGCGTTAAATAAAGCCAATTGAACAGGTATGTTATTCCATATTTACCTGGTGCCTTCAATGGAGTAGGAGCAGAAGTTCCAGTCCCTGTTCAAAGCGTTCACAGAGTTGGTCACCTTCTGTCGCAGCACAGCCTGGCCGGCCTTGTTGCAGAGCACATCCGAGGGGAAGAGCATTTTGATGCGGAAAACGCGCTGGGCCGGCTTCGCCGGTGAGCAGGATGGGTAGACGAGTGGCATTGAGGGTTCGCGTGTGGGACGCCAGAAACCTTCAGCGCCGCAAGTGTAAAACTCGGGCACCTGCTCGGAGAAGCGTAGCCCGGTATTACAAGCAATCTCGCAGACCTTGAATTGACCGCCTGCGCCCCAGTCCTTGCAAACTTGAGAACCGCCTACGGGGTCAGCCAAAGGTGGACAGAATTCAGCTGGAGCAAAGGAAGAGGAGAAGGTTAAACGTGATTCCAAGAATATGCAAGAAATTACATACTTAATAGCGAGACCTTGAAGTTGCATGATGCCGTGTTGCCAGCGGCATCGGATGCAATGTAGGTGATGTCGTAAGTGCCCCAGAGCAGGGTTGTGCCCGAGCGATGTCCGTTGCGTTCGTATATTTTTGTGACACCAATGTTATCGCTAAAGTGTGGCTCGTCCCAGGTAACCACGGCCGAGCCATTCTTGGCAATGACCCACAAATCTCCGGGACAATGCTCCACAACTGGCGGTTCCTTGTCCACAACCAACTGTTGACAGTTGGCGCCCGTGTAACCCACTTGGCACTTGCGTTGACCACATAATGAGGGCACATTGCGCTCGACACCGCCCGTGGTCATCTCATAGCCGCCCCAGTTCAGGATAAGACCTGGGTAAAGCACAGGCTCGGAGCGACAATCGCGCACCTGCTTTTGTATTTCCGACGTAATATCTAGAGCACGTGCCCAGACCTGTGCCTTAGTAACGGTGCCCTGGAAACCAGCTTCAGTATAGCCAAGGTCATGCTTGACACTATCCGGTTGCGGACGACCCAGCACCGACCAGAGATAGGCGGGTAGAGCGCCACCAGCGCCATACTCCAACTTGCTAGCTATCAAGCCTTCGGTAATCAGCTGAAGCTGACCGCTGATGCCATCCCAGACGACAGCTACATGATGCCACTGTCCATCGTTGACGGACGTATATTCGCCAAAGCTGAGGAAAACATCGGGCAGATCCTCAAAGAGCGAGACTTGAACGCCGCTGGAATGAGCCTGGAGCAGCAGTCGGCGATGTTGTGTCATGCGGGCAGAATCCACGCCGTACAACGTAAAGAAGATGCCGGTGTCATCTTTCTGGGCGAACTGCACCCACATGGCCACGGTCAGGCTGTTTGCCTCACCCGTGGGGAAGGGCACCACCTGTGCGGCCGTTGAGCGTGACGGATCGCTGAAGTACAGATCGTAATCCACCTGAATGGCCTTGCGACAATCATCGCCTGTCATATTGAAGGGGCACTGGCAATAGAAGCCATTGGTAAGATCCACGCAACTGGCGCCGGGTGGACACGAGTTGTCCTTGCAATCCACAATGTCCTGTTCGCAGTTCTTGCCCGTAAATCCGGGCGGGCACTGGCAACTGTAGCCGGCACCATTGTCCAGACAGGTGGCACCATTCTGACACACATGCTCCTCGCAGGCATCGTACTCATACTGGCAACCAATGCCGGCATAATCAGCTGGACAGCTGCAGTTGAGGCCCGAGCCAAAGTCCTGGCACTTGCCGCCATGCATGCAGGGATTTCCAATGCAACGCTCGGGTGCAGTCTCACAGTTCTTGCCATCGGTACCGCTGGGGCATACGCAGAAATAGTCTTGGAACAGATCAATGCATTTGGCATCGTTCTGGCAGGGCGCCTGCACATTGCAGGTGGTCACCTGCTGCTCACAGCGCATGCCGCTCCATCCGGGAGCACAGCCGCACTCGAAGCCACCGACACGATCGCGACAGATGCCATTGTTGAGGCATGGCTGTGGCTCGCAATCATCGATATCTGTCTCGCAGAGAGCACCCTTGAAGCCATCACGGCACACACACTCGTACTTGTTGTCAAGATCCAGGCAGCGCTCGGTGCCAACGGGATGGCAGGGGTCACTCAAGCATTCGTCGATTTCCGCCTCACAGCTGAGACCAACAAAGCCGGGACGACACTTGCAGCTGAAGCCATCGAGTTGATCCACGCAGGTGGCGCCATGCTGGCAGGGATTCGAGGCGCAATCATCAATTGTGTGCTGACAGTTCTTGCCCGTGTAGCCCGGCTCGCAGTTACAGCTGTAGCCATTAACCAGATCCACGCAGACGCCATCATTTGCACAAGGTCGATTCTCGCAGTCATCAATGTTGACATCGCAGGCAGCTCCTGTCCAGCCGGGATGGCAAACGCACTCGTGATCAAACAGACGATCCACACACACACCATGTTTGCACGGCTCGGATAGGCACAGGTCAATCTTCTGTTCGCAACGCTTGCCGGTGAACCCGGGCGGGCACGCGCACTGGAAATCATTGACCAGATCTGTGCAGGCGGCGCCAAGCAGACAGGGATTCTCCTCGCAATCGTTGATATTCTGCTCGCAGTGCATGCCCTCCCAACCGGGTAGGCACTCGCATTTATAGCGACCCTGCTGCAGAGCCAAGCAGCTGGCGCCATTCGTGCACGGATTGCCGTTGGCCGTGCAGGGATCTATGGTCACATCGCACTGGTCGCCGGTATAGCCGCTGCGGCAGAGACAGGTCACGTTCTTGTAGCCCGGCTCGTTCTTGCACATGGCTCGGGCGGGGCAGGTGTCAGTGCCACAATCACTGGCCTCCTCCTGGCAGTTGATGCCCGAATAGCCAGTGGGACACTCACAGCGATAGCCCTGTGGCAGATCCTTGCACTGACCGCCATTGTAGCAGGGCTGCGAGGCGCACTCATCTATATCCTGTTCACAGCGACGTCCAGAGAAACCAGCAGGACAGAAGCACTGCACATCGTGACCCATGGGCACGCAGAGGCCACCATGTTGGCAGGCACCCTCGCCGCAAACCACAGGCTTGCACTGTTCCCGCCCCTTAGCGCCAGCAGTGTCGGTGCGCATGTTGCTGGGGCATTCATTGCAGTTCTGTGAGCCTGCAGCGCTCTGGTAATGATGCAGTGGACAGGGTGAGCAGGGGGCCAGACCCGTTGCCGAGTAGGTGCCGGGCGCGCACTTGGCACGGCACAGAGCCTTATTGGAAGCGGCAGGCTGATAGGTAAATGTCTGAGCTGGACAGGCTTGGCAATCCTTGAAGCCACCCGTGGGCGGTTCCGCACTGAAAGAGTTGCGTGGACATTCCAAACAGGGCACCAGACCAGTTGGGGAGTATGTGCCATAGCCGCAAACGGGTATGCAGTCGCTCAGCGACTTGGAACCCTCTTCTTTGGTATAAGTGCCGGCAGGACAACGCAAACATGTGCCCTGTCGATCCCGATTCTGATAATAGCCACGTGGACAATAGGTGCAGCTATTCTGACCCTCCGAGACGTAGGTGCCCGCCGGGCAGTGCAGGCAACGCGGCACATCGCTGGTATCCATGTTCAACACTTCGCCCACATTGCAATTAAATCCGCGCGAGATTTGCGATTTGAGAGCTCGCAACGGTGGGCACTGATTCCCAATATTGGATATGTTCAGCAGGTCATCGATCACGGCACTGGCATAGGGCACGCTCAGATCAAAGATGAGATTCAGCGTGGAGCCGCAGAGATCGTAAAGCTGTGGCTGACGCACCGCCGGCAGTATGGAAAGAATGAAGTCCATTTTGACTACATTCTCCTCCAACAGCGACGGCACCGATTTGACAAATGTGACATTCATGTTCACATTCACCGCGGAGCAGCGCTGCGAGAGCAATTGATTGAGTCCAGCATAGTGCTGAGAGAGCACCTCCTGGTATTGCCCGAGACAGGATTGAGCCACGGCACCATTGGCGCGGTAAGTAATGGTGGCAGTCACATGGTAGGCAGCCTGTTCCGTATTCTCCGATACACAATCCGGTACCACAGACGTGGGACGCCAGAGGCGGGATGTTTCACAGGAGAAGGTCTTCAGTGGTTCGCCATCGGTAAAACGGAAGCCGGGCTTACAGGTGGCTATACATTCAATGCCACGATCTCCGGGCAGGCAATTGATGGCTCCATTTGCCGGTGGCTGTAGCTCCCAATCCACACAGGGTGAGGCCTGCACGGATACCTGGAAGTGGCAGCTGGCCCGATTGTTGAACTTATCGGTCGCGGTCACAGTCACATTCTCAAAGTTGCCAATCTTAATGGTCGCACGCTCGGGCGTAAACTGCAGACGCACCTCACCCGTCTCATCTGAGGTCTTGATGCGCTTGCGCGTGTCATTGAAGTTCACATTGTAGCTGTCCTGGCGATCAACCAGCTCAATCACATAGCTCTGAGGACACTGCAGCAATGGTGGGGTAACATCCGGCACAGTTATATTTATTTCACAGATGGCCACATTACCATCGTAATCAAAAGCCACGTATTTGACCACCGTATCCTTAAAGATATGGCTGGGCGTTCGGAAATTCTGTGGCTTAATTTCCAACCTGGCGATCGAACCGGAATTATCCACAGCGGTGGGTTCAGTAAAGTTAACAGGCAGCACACCACCATTTTCATCACGACGCACCACAATGGGCTGCTGTGGGCAGTTCTGGAAGATCGGCGGCTCATTGTCCACGCAGGGTGAATAGCCGTAGTCGTAGCCCAACAGCGGCTCTTGCTGGGGCTCTTCGCAGCCCATCAGCTCGAATTTCAGACAGGCATTATCCATATAACTAACGATGCCCAGGATTACAAAGCGTGCCTGCACGTACTTGGGCAGCGTTATCATGGCCAGCTCACCGTAGTTGCCCGGATCGCGCATGGTTAGATTAAAGTTGGGGAAATAGACCACATAGTTCTCGTTCTCCGCCTGCTTGTAGAAAAAGCGTATCTCGGTGGGACGTCCGACAATGTCATTGGTCACAACACCCTTGACGAGTATGGCCTTGACGCGATAGATCTGTCCCAGATCCACGCTGACATAGGTGAAGGCTTCCTGCTTGCCGCACCAGCCGGTTGCAGAGTTCAGGCGTATATTCTTGGCCTCATAGTTTGGTCGCTCTGAGGTGGCATTGATGGCAGAGTCGGGTATTCTGCCCGAGCCCAGACCCAATGGCCTGATTACCTTGCACTCTGGCTCTCGTATGCATGTTATTGGCCTTGGATTGATAAGAATGTAGCCAGGACGATTGCAGCCAAAGTAAACCTCAGAGCTTTGCTCGTAGCTGCGCGCCAGCTGACGTCCATCAGCTGGTCTGCCTGGATCCTCGCACACGGGTCCCTCGCAGCGCAAATCACCAAAGTCCCAAATACCATCGGCACCACAGCGCACCACATTGTCGTGGCGCTGGGTCTGCCCAGCCAGCTTAAAGGTGTTCTGGCAGCCAAAGAAAAAGTTGCTCTGATAACGCGTGTCCACAAACTGTCCATACTCGGCACCTGGTGTTGGCATTGGCGCATAACAGTCGACACGCGGGCACGAAGGCTGCACGCCCGACAGCCAGTAGTCGGGCAGACCTGGCTTAGGATCGTAGACACACTGTCTGAAGCCAGCGGAGGCAGTGGAGCGCAACTGACGTCCGGGCGAGCCGCAGCTAATAGTCACATTGTCGCGGAACGGCACCAGCACGGACTCTGGATCGGGTCGTGCGACAGTCAAGCCCTCCAGCTTGTCGTCTGGCAAGGAAACGCACTTCGCATCTGTAGGAAATTAGTTAAGAATAAAGTTCATTAGGAGGTTTTACATGCTACTCTGTTGGATTCAATCACTAACAATTGCATTCCGGTACGCTGGCATTCCATTGACCGCTGGACAGGCAAAGCGCCACCGAGCTGCCGCTCATTATGTAGCCGAAATGGCACTGGAAACGCACCACATCGCCAAAATGATAATCGTTGCGTTCGCTGAGCAGCTGGCCATTTTCGGGCGCCTGCAGCTCCGGGCACATCAGTGGGACACAGGTCTTGTTGCGCTGATAGGTATCGCCGTCGCGTTCGCCAGACTCGGAGCGCTCAATGTGATAGCCAGCGGTGCCATTGGATGAATAGAGCTGATAGCCCGTATTACAGGCGCAGGAATAGCTGCCGGGTGAGTTGATGCATTTTTGATCGCAGCCGCCGTTGTTTTTGCTGCACTCATTGATGTCGACACAATCCAAACGGGTGCAGCCCATCAGCTCCATGCGTAAACAAGGTGCACCCACATAGTCCTGTATGCGGAAGCGTATATAACGCGCCTCAATTGGCAACGGCAGATTGAGTATGGACAGGGTGGGCTCCAGTATTCTGAATTCCACAGCTGTTCCATCGGGATTGGCATAATCCTTAAAGACATCTGTCAAATCGTTTGTATATTGCAGGCGCACGGCCGAGCTAAAGGCCACATTGCCATCAGGACGCTGCACAGACATGGTACGGAAACCGCGCAATATTGTAGGCGCCTTGAGATCAATCAGTATCCAGTTGGCACCGGGCTCCAATGAGGCACCGCACCATCCATTCGTATTGAGTCGCAACAGAGACTTGCTGTAGCCGGGTTCACTGGCCGAGGTGCTGATGCTGTCATCTGGAATACCGCCATTGCCCAGACCCAAATCTCCCACGGGTCGGCACTCGGTGGTCGCGGTAAAGCCCGGCCGGCACTGGCAATGGAAGGAGCCGTTGGTATTCATGCAATCGGTGGTGGTCAAATCACATTGAGAGGAGCTGCACTCGTTGATGTCCTCGCAAGTGGGTGGCTGCTCAAAGCGCTGGGCCTCGCTGCAGCGCATGATATTGCTACCAATCAGCTTGTAGCCCTTGAAGCACTGCACCCTGGCCTCATCGCCAAACAGATAGGAACGTGCCGCATCCACCACGAAGCCATTTTCAATTTCGGGAAACTCAAAGCAGCGTTTACGCGTGCAGCGTGGCACATCGCCACTCCAGGTGCCATTCGACATGCAGGTCAGCACGGGATGCCCGTTGCGTTCATAGCCAGGCTCACATTCGTATTGGACAATGGTGCCATAGCTGCGTCCGCCGCCATTCAGCAGGGTCATATTGGCGTGTGGCACCTCCGGCAGGGCGGCGCACTGTGAGGCCATGCAATGGGGCTGACGCTCCCAGCGTCCGTCAGGCAGGCAGGAAATCTTTTCGATCGGTTCGTTGGAGGCAAATGCAAAGCCAGCATAGCACTGGTACATGGCAATGCCGCGATATGTGACATTCGAGGAGCCAATGGAGAAGCCGTTATCAATTTGTGGCACAGGACCGCAGTAGACCTCTGTGGGTAAAATAATTGTATTGGAGAGGCAGCATTGGAATGAATGAAACTAACGACTTACCCTGACACTTTGGTATGTAGGAGACACTCCAGTTGCCACCGGGCAAACATTCCGTAACCAGACGCGTCTTGCCGGTGGCAAACTCCTGTCCAATGGGACATGTAAAGCTGACCAGCGTGCCGAAGGCCGTGTCGCGACTGGAGGCCAAGGCCCCAATGCCGGGCTGCAGCTCAGGGCAGTCCGCAGAGAAAGTAGCCGACCAGCTGTACATGATGAATACCAATTAGTTTGGAATGCGTTTAGGTTAACTGCAACTTCCTTGACTTACCCCGCCGCATTATGAAGCGCATCCGAAGTAAATTTAATCAACATTTCGCCAGATGACGCAGTCAGGGTCAACTTGGGCGCTGCAGTGCCCGTAAAGCCGTTGCCCGAGTGGAGACGCAGTCCGGACGTTGAGGAACCATCGAAGACCTGCACATTGTCGCTCTTGTGCACAGTGAACTTGTCGAACTTGAGCGAGAGCGGAGCACGCGCACCATTTCGTATGGTAAAGAAGCACTCCTGATTCTTTGGATAGTCAGCCAAGCCAAAGGCCGGCGAGGTAACTGTGCCATTCCGTGCCGTGATCGTCGCCTTGCAGCCTTGAATGTAGCGCAGGCTGAAACCCTTGCCCGCCTCGCCCAGGCTAGACTTGAAGTAGAGATAGAGCGCGTTGCCGGTGGAGATGATCACGCGTTCATTCTGCGATGTTTTGCCCGTCAGCCGGGCAATGGTGCGACTCATGGGCGATTCGCCATCACGTATGAGTAACTGATCTCGATTCTCGGCAATATCTAAATCATCGACTTCAATAGAGATAATGCGTCCTGGCTGCGCTTTGATCACATACAGGCACTCCAGACCGCCTGGATATTGCTTGGGATAGTTGGGGCTGGTCAGTATCTGACGTTGTAGGGTCGCCTTCAGCGTGCCGCCACAATTCTTGGCCTCCGTTTTCCACGTGGCCCGGAAACCCTTGCGCTCCACACTACCGTCCGTTGTGAATTTGACAATCATAAAATTGGAGGCGGATACAAATGGTTGTGTGGTCAGATCCTGTTTGCCACTAAGCGTAGCCAGCGATACGGATTTATCTTCGGTGCGTCCACCGACCAGAACTTGGACTGTGTCAAAGGTTTTCTCCGTCTCAAAGTCCTGGAACTGAAGTATGATGTTGCTGCCCAGCGGTCCCTCCAAGGTCCACTTGCATTTGCTCAGCGCACCATACTTGTGCGGATAGTTGGGCGTCTCAATGACATCGCCGCCGGATTGCATGTGGAAATGGCATTGGGCGGGGCAGTCTAGCTCATCGGTGCCATCGCCGCAATCATCGCTGCCATCGCACTTGAAAGCCTGATTGACGCACTTGCCATTGGCGCAATGCAGCGCACCCTGGGGACAGGCCGGGGCGCGGCACATGAAGGGCAACAGCGACTCGCAGGTGCCCAGATCCCAGCTCTGCGCCTTGCTGGCGAAACTGGCCGCCACACACTCACCGGACTCAGCATTAGGCTGCTGCAGAGACCAAAAGCCCGAGTACTGTGAGATCAATGCGCCCGACGCAGACTCTAGGGTATTCGTGCGTAAATCGTCCAGTGATGCCAAGCCCAGCCAGTACTTGTCGGAGGCGCGCTGATTGGGATCGCTGGCGCGTGCTATCGCCAGCGTCTCATTGTTCTCCGCATAGCTATCGATGGCCACCAGCTCGGCGCCGTATCTAAAAAATGGGAGAGAGGATGTCAGTGATTAGTGTGGTCTCTATCTGGGAGCTCGAGCTTCCGTTGCACACTTAACGCAATTTCAATTATGCAGCTGCATTTTTTAAATGCGCTTTACTTTCTATTTTGTTGCCACTGCCTTATTTATGCTGTTACCCAAAAAGTAAACACGTTCACTCGCAGCTAGAAAAAAAAAACACAAAAGAAAACTTTCGTTTCCAATCGCAAGACTTCTTTCGTTATTTCAAAAGCGCACAAACTGACTTTATGCGTTCTACGACAGCTGCGCGTCAAGAGGCAGCTGAAGTACAAAAACAAGTTTCCAGCTTTGAATCTTTCAAATCTTGCATATTACACATACGCAGGGTGGGCGCTGTGGAAACAGACAGCTTTGAGCAACGCCTTTGTCATTTGTTGCAGCTGTTGCCTGATTGCATGCCAAAAATTATGCATGCTACAGCCAGTGTTGCCAACAGTTTCGAAAAAATTAGCTAAAAAATAGCTGAGCACAAGCTGCCACAAAATGGCTAAATCAGTTTGCAATTACAACTATTGCAAAATTTAGCTAGAAAATAGTTAAGCTTGCAGTACTATTTACGAATCACATAAACATGCTGCGAGGCTAATACCAAGTGAAAACTGAAAACCTGGCCGCATACATATTTAAGTAAGTGTGCATTTGTGCATAGCTAGGGAATTTGTTGCTTTATTTTTGTCTGGCACTTGGCAATTTTCACTAAAAAGCCAAAAACCTTTGTGAACATTTGATTTTATCGTGTTTTTAAATTGAAATAAACAATTTAATACAATTTAAATAAAGGGGAATAAATGAAAAGTTTTAATTTACTTTTAAAATATTTATATTACAATTATTATCGGAATTATAATTTAAATAAAAAGGTTCGGCATTTCGGCTTACGTTCAATTTAATCCCATGTCTAAGGTCCGTTATGGCAAACAGGAAATGCGGATTCCGGGTTACATTTGGTTTAGCTCTCAAGCGATTTGACTCGACTCGAATATCTATTCTACTTATTGATTTGAATGAACTGTTTATTGTTTTAGTACATGAATTACAATTTATATTTTCTTTGGTAAAATATCCAGAAAAATGCTTTGGCTCAACAAAAGGTTGGCTACCTGTTTCCGCACCTAATGCCAAAACGCTAACCAAATAAACTTGTTCAAATAAGCAACTGCCAAAACTTCATTCAAAATGTTTTCAATGCGTTTTCACATCGGCTACGCCCAAAAAAAAAATACTTAAGCCAACAAGTCCAAAATACATGAATGCCTTTTTTTTTGGTCACAGCTCCGTTAACTTAAAATGTTAACGCCTTATCGGCGCTTTCTTTCATTCTACCCATTTCGCATGCTGCACACGCAAAATCGTTAAGCAACAGGGAGAAAACAAGTAAGAATTTTGCAGTCGGGTGTAACCGACTGCGTAATGCTTGTTCACAATCCAATAACAGCTTAAAAGAGACTATTTGGTAAATTTACAGAAAGACATCGATTTTTGATTATTGCCATGCCTTGCGCTCAACATTCTTCAGTCTGAATATATTGATATATATAAAATAATAAATATAAAGAATCTTATATAGAGAGCCGCTTCATAACCTTTATACTCTCTTTACTTTGTGAACAGAGCATACAACAAAAAAAAGAAGAAAATTTCACCCAGAAAAATATTTCACATTTCGAGTGTTGAGTTCAGCACAGACGACACCTGACAACGCACTGTTATTTGTTATACCGATTTATATACGTAGTCTAAATTTATATGTTTATTTGTTTTCTTTTTGGCAAATCTATCGCTTAAACAATTTCGAGCTGTTTGTCGTGTGTTGAACTTGCGCTGAGGTAAAATACAATGAAACGCCAGCCGCATTTTAATTGCCATTGGACTGGGGCGAGGTCTTTGGCATGTAAATGACGTGTGCACATTAGAGAAGTAGCCAGTGTCAACTGGTGTAGCCTGTGCCGGGCATATGTAATTGCCAGTTAACACTTGACGGCGAAGAGAAATTGCGTAGGCCATTGACATTAGACTAGCCAAGTACACGGCCAGTCAATATGCTTATTAATGTGCAACCGAAAAAAAAAAAAAAAAACTAAAATTCATTTCGGCTTACTTTCACCCCACATGCCCCGCGGTCAGGCCAAAAACCGGCGATTCACACGCTCATTAAAAGCAAGCAGAAATTTTGAATCGATAAAAAAAGAAGCTAAGGCTTTAATCAAATCGAAACACTCTCAATTTTCAAGCCAAACCCAAAAAATAAAAATATAAAGCCAAAAGAAAAAAAAGGTTTACGCTGCACGAGCTCTTAACTCTTGAAACTCTTGGAGCAGGTGGCTGGGCACTGAACGGACCGCTCGCAAGTATTTGGGTCAACAGTGGGTTAACACCCAGAAAACCGAATCAGGAATGTTTTGGGGCCGAACGCCGGAAGCCTATCGACGACTTTCTTTTCGCTCGAACGAAGAGTGTGGAAAACAGAAAAATATTATGAATCATCGGCCAACGAATTATGGCTTATCGATGGCCCGGCCAGTCGGGCCAGAAAAACAATTTCAAACTTGGCCAACACTGTTTGGGACGCAGCCCACTTTGGCATTGACAGTTAACTGTCAGCGGAAATGCAATGCGGTGCCGTAACGGCAACTGCTGCAAGTACTAGCACACACACACACACACACACACACATACACATTGAACGGCCTGTCAGGTAACTAGTCGCTAACTAACTTAGTATCTATCTATCAAGAAGAACAGGTAGCTGTGCTTATTGAAGCGTAGCTGCTCTGAGACACCGCGCAACAAGTTGTCTAAAACAGAAGTCCGAACCCACAACTTCCTCGATTTCTATATATGTACATATATATTCAAATTAACATCTGATTATGGTTATGCTATGGTTTTACTCACCTTCGACACAGTTCGGCGCTTTTCTCCCACGAATGTTTGATATTAAAATATTTATAACAATTTAAGCCGCGCAGTTCCCAGCCTGTAAATAACAAAAAACAATAATAAATTCGTATTAGACAAGGTCACAATTCATTTGGAAAACTGCAAGGCAAACGCAGTGCAAATTTGAGATTTAGAAATAATTGGAAACATTTGTTGCAAACTAGACAACGGACACCTGGTGTAATATAATATATATATTATTCTTTAATTTCGAAATTCGTTTTTAATATTTATAATTATTCATACTAATTTGTATTATTATTATTATTTCTATTTTTACTATTATTATTATTATTATTATCACATTTGTATATTCATTTAATTATTGTATTTTCTTATTTTATTAAAAGCATATCAAAATTTTATATGCCTAACATATATAATTGACATATTTTTAAATAAATAAACTTTTTATATTGTATCCAGTAATTTTTCATCGACCCATGCAGGTTTCTTTGTACATGAATAATATTCAACAAACCCGTACAATCTTTTAAGTTTCTTGCTTTAATCAAAAAAGGCTTAATTAAAACGAAGCATAATCTAAATAGATTTGGTTTCTCTTCGTAATATCTTGTTAATTCACCGCTTATCAGCAAACCAGTCTTGAAGGCATATTCCTTCTCCTCTGCGCTTGATAAAAGGAGAAATTACTTCCCATAACCAAACTCTTTGCATAGCCCCCCATTCGACATTAAATTCTACAACAACTTCTTCGGGCAGCTCTTGACATTTAATTCAGTTGCAGTTGGTTTCCCGCTGAGATCTCTAGCGTGACCCCAATCTAAGCGACTTGTTTTGCATAATTTAATTTCCACATCTCTGGCTGTGGCTTTCTATGCCATTGAGAGACATATGAGCTCTTTAGATTTAATTGCTTGTTCTGGAGACACAAGCACTTAATTGAGTTATTTACTCGACCAGCCTGAATACATGCATGTTGTATTAGAAGATAGCTTCTAAGACTTAAGTATGTAATTTTTATTATTATTTTTTTTTTTAGAAAATTACAATTAATTATTTGGCTCGTGGCGCTTTCATTTTCCTCAATCTAAATGCGTTGCGTTTTCCTGGTAAAATGGGAAAGTTGCTGCGACATGTCGAGCCCGCCTTCTGTCGGCTTGATTGACAGCTTTCATTTAAAATCAAATCGGCTGAAATATGCCACAAGGCGCGCGCAATGTTTATACGACGTTTCAAAATTGCAAAAAGCAAAAAACCAAAAAAAAAAAAAAAAATAAGCAAAAGTATTTAAACAATTTTGCTGTGTGTTTGAAAAGAGTCAACAAAAGTTGTCACCATCGTCAGTGCCGGCTTTGCCTTTGGTGCCTTTTGGTGAGGCTTCGGCGGGCTCCGAAAGCTGTTACAGTTTTTTTTTTTTGCAGACTGACATGGGCTGACATGGCTCAGTGTGTTAGTTAGTTACCATTTGGCATGGACTTTCACGATTTCCGTGTAGCTGCAGTTAAATTCAATCGATGTGCTTAGATTACGCGGAAAGGATGTTGAAACATGATATTACGGATAAGACTATCATTATTTATTCCCTTAAATTTCTACAATTTCCTTTTGCCAAGAAATACATATAGTTGTATTTTAACAAAATAATTTGTTATGGCTTGCATAATTTATACTGTTTCGTTTTATTTATAATCTAATATACCAGGCATTACTGTGTCAAGCCTTGATCTAAGACCGTTGTCTGAGCTTTGACAGGGCGTAAATTTAAACATAATAACTAATTACCTGTGTTTTTTGAGCTCAATTTTTTGTGCATTCGGCCAACTGACCTGACATAATAATGTCAAGCTTGAATGCGTTAAGAGTAATGGAGTAATGTACACCTGAATCATTTTAAACATATATTTTGACATGACTTTTTTGGGACATGACTGCTTCAAACATGGAATTCAAAAAGTTTATCATAGGCCGAACCTTTTATTTAACATTTGACAAACCAAGGTTTGAACTGAACAGCCTGGGTTAATGGATGTGATAAATAAGTTTCATGAACCGAACCTTAAGTTTGTGCAGCCCTAATAATTGCAGTACTTTTATTTGATCTCAATATTTTGTAAGCATCTAATTCAGTTAAAAGCCGCAATCTGCTTATGTTAATTTGGTCTGTCATGTCGGCAAATTGCTTCAAATTCTTTGCCAATTGTGCGGCTCTCATCTTTACTGGCCAGACAGCGTATATTCTACTTTTTATATATATTTTTCGCTTTTTTTATTATGCTTATTTAAGTGTTTACCGCTATTTGCCACAATTCCAATTTATTTATTTGTTGCCCATTTACCGCAGCAATTTTAATTTAATTTTAGCTGCGCTCCGTACCAACAAATACCCAAACATAACCGTACGCTGTGCCACTTAGCAAGTGAAAAAAAAAGGTAAATAAATAAAAAGTAGAACTGGAGAGGCGCAGACATTTGGATTCTTTGGTTCTTAGCACGCTTCAATTGAAATCAGTCGAACGGCAACGGAGACTTACGGAACGGTCAGCAGAACAAACCTCATGTAATTGTATTTAATGGCCAACTATTTGTCTCTCTCTCTACTCGACTCCCACTAAGTGTGTGTGCGTGTGTGTGTCTGTGTGTGTGTGTGTCAGTTTGTCCGTCAAGTAGCTGAAGTTTCTCTAGAAGCAATTTAAGCCACGTAACCAGCCAATGGCTTCGAAAAATTCCTTTACTCTTCGACTGGGTGCAGCAACAGCTGGACAAGGTTAGCAAGTTTCTCAGTTCTTTTAATTTTCTTTGTCAAACGTGTGTGTCTTATACCCTAGTAGAGGGTATTACTACTTAGTGATGAAATATGTAATGCATAGACGAAGACATCTATGAGCCCATGAAGTGAATATAATCTTGACCATGCCTGTCTGTCTTTCTCTATGAAACGACATCACATCCAATATCATAGCTAGAGCTTGAATAAATGTAGTATTTATTTATTATGCTTCTATTTAAATATACGAATTAACCTGGGACTATTAAAGTATATTGTTCTGTAGGAAAAATAGGAAGAAAGATTAGTTTCTGTATGACAAACTTTTCTGTTTTTCAAGTTGTCTTATTCTATTCACTATTCTGCTCACATATTTACAGGCCCCAAGCTTTTTGGCTAAAAGAGTATTTTATCTTCGGGTGGCCGTTCTTGCTCGTTTTTACTTGAATTTGCATGGCTGTTGACTGCTTTATTGAATTGTGCCACATATTTGAAATGCTTGCCAGGAAGTTTTGTAAGCCATTTACTATGCAAATTTGCTGCGTGACTTGATGTTTGTTTTTTTTTCTTTATATATATATATATATATATATGTATATATATAGAAGGCCTTTAAGCTTCGCTTAGAAAATGTATGCAACTGCATTTTTTAGCCGTGCTCTAATTGCCAAAGCGGCAGCTGCTGAAAGAGCAGCCAGAGGCAAACATCTCTGCGCCTGCTGCTCTGATCATTGTCTATAATTTCAGGCTCAACACTCAGCGGAACGCTCTCTGACGAAATCTTGTGTGCACAATACAAATTAATAATGTGAGAATTTCTTACGTAAAATTCGAAGCTCATACATACAGGCAGGTAGGGAGCGGCACACACTCTGAAGAAATATGTATTTAACCAGAAATGACAAGTTTTTTTTTTTTGCCGAATCTTTGCACTTTATCAAATTAAAATAAACAAAGAGCTCTTTAAAGAGATCTGAGACCAATTTTTGAAAGGCTTAAGCTGTGAGAACTTTACTTGGATTGGCTTTTGGTATTAGTTTTAAGACAAAAAAAAAACCAAAAACAATCGAATGGCCTTGCAAAAGTAGTTTAAGTAACTGGGAAAATATGTCTAGCACCCTTTTATAAACATTAACTATGGTATTTTTTTTAAAAAAATGCAGTGCAAATATTTTGTTAAGACTCTAAATCAATGAAGTCATAAACTAGAGCTCAAAAATATCTATAACAATTTTGAAATTGAAAGGTAAATAATATCTCAAATAAGAGCTCATAAGTAGCAATACAGGTTTAAAATTCATCTTTTCAAGAAAATTAATAAAATACCTATTTTTCAAGCAACTAAATACTCGCTCTTTGTGCACTTTGCCAACTCCTAACTACACAAAACATTTAGATTTAACCCATTTATTTAATTATGTGCTATTAACCCAAAAAAAAAAAATACCTTTTTGATGTCCATGCGTGTTGTCCTATTTGGAAATTCACTTTGGCAATTTAATTACCAGCATAGTTTTTCATGTTTTATTATTGTTATATTGTTGTTGTTGTTGGCTGTTCTTTTGTGTTGTTACTCTGCCGAAACAAGAAAGTGAAAATCAAGTTGCGGGCACGCATAAGTTTCACAAGTGCAATAAATCTTCTTGTGCCCCTTTCATTAGCCTCATTTTTTATGCATTTCTTTGGCTCGGCAAAGCGAATTTATCTTTGCCACATTATCTACAAGAGATCTTTCATTGCGTAGAAAGCGGAATTGCAAGAACACATATATCTTGTAATTCTGTAATTCTAGCTGTATTATTTGGCTTTTTTTGCAGCTGTGGATTACCAGCAGGTAATACGAGTGCTTTAACTTTGATTTTGCTAGCTGTCAATGGCCGTTGCCCAAACGTTCATTAAACCTTTGTGTCTAACGTAAAGTTCATTTAACTTTTCGCATATTTTATGCTCTGGCCAGTGCTCATCTTTAAGTCGCTCCCTCGCTCTGTCTCTCTCTCTCTCTCTCTCTCTCTCTCTCTCCCTCTCTCTCTGTCTCATTCTTTGTCTATCTTTCCATCATTCTCTGACTAGCTTTACCTTTCGCACACAGTTCACACAGAAGTCAGTCAACTAGAAAAGTGTTGACTTCCATAAACCACCGACAAATTTGTTTAAGCGCACGCGCATTTTACGCTTCATGATTTGCTAAAATGTTGAATTTTGAAAATCATAAATAATATCACCCCATCATAGCACACATATGTGCTATAAGACCCTAATCAGAGTGTCATATATCACTTGGATTGTGCGTGCTGACCCAGAAACATGTTCAAAATGCTGCATTTTTCGAGAAGCAGCTCACGAAAAGAACTTGATTTAATTAGCTTTTTCGAGCAGATAATGATTATAATGATAATGATGATGCTCTTGGCATTTACTCAAGCGTGTCCAAAAATTGTGGAACTTAGAAGTCGTCGCATATTTTGTTGTTGTTGTTGTTGTTATTGTTGTTGTTGCCTACTTATGCGTTTCGTTACGTTTCCAGGTAAGTTTGCGAGTTGTTTGCTTAGCTGGTCTGTCTGTTTATCAATTTGAGGCATTTACAGTTAGACATGAGATGGTTGAATGACGGTTAAGGCATACAAACTTTGGTGTGGCTCCAGTTAATATAACACATGCCTTAAATCCCAGCTAACTATAAATAAAAAATACTTCTTCAGCAAGGCCTGATTGAAGAGTCACCTCTTATAGGAAAACATGAGTATGATGTGATGTGGTTATTAGTTACATTTTTTCATATTTATATATATATTATTGAATATTATAAAAAAAAGCTACGAAGTGTGCTGAAATATTGTGCGTTATATAATATTATATGTATATATATTTTTATAAATAATGAGGTGTCACATCAGACTGCTAGCAATTGAGTACGGCATCTAATGTAATCTTTAAAAACGCCCATATACCCATTTATATTATAGGCCACACGAAAAGCCATCAATAAAAGTAATGCCTAAACTAAATAAATGCAATAAACGCAACAACAACTGCATGAAACGCCAACAGTTTGGCCTATTTTTGCACAACTGCACCTAAAACAAGTCAAACTCACACACAGACACACACACACACACACATACATTAGCATGCATACAACTGCAGAAATGCTGTCTGGCATATGAATCAAAAACACAGCCAACGTAACATGAAAATATCAAAAGACTTAGGCAACGAACTCGTTTTGGCCACCGTGCAGTTGGCGGCTCCGTTGGCAGGTGCTTGCATGTGTGTGTGTTTGTGTGCATGTGTGAGTGCATATAAAAGTGTTAATAAGCACGGCAACTGCAGCTAGTTAATATGAGGCAGCTACAGCTATTCGAACAACAACAACAACAGCAACATGCTAGGCAGACTGGGACTGGGACTGAGACTGGGACTGAAGTCGGGCAACAGGAGAAGGAGGCGACCGACCGATCGCCAAGTTAGTCAGTCAGTCAGGCAAACTTGGCTTGGTATTAAACAACCGTTAAGAAATCTTGTTTCGAAGCGCGTTAACGTTTTTTCCTAGCTAGAAACTTGTCTCGCCTTCCATATGCGGCCATGGAAAGTACTCATACGAGTATATACATATATATAAGTATATATATAATCTTTGTCAGAGTTCTTGCGCTGTAACTTTGTGCTGTCATAGCCATGGCATGGCGAGCATTCTTGGCATTATCGCCCAGTGGGGCAACAACAGCAACCAGTTTGGCATATGTTATAACCGTTATCATTGCCAGTTGTAGGTGGCCATCGAGTGAAAGGCAACTGCGCCAAGTGTTGACTGCTGATTACAGGCCACATAAAATGATTGATTGGCTAGTCCAGCATTTCCGTCAGCTCGACTTTTTTCCAAAATGTTCGCTTGTTCTGGCCAAAATGTAGCGGTCCAACACGTTTGGCGGGTTTTGGGTACTTTTGTGTCGATTTGCCATTAACGATAAAGTCGCACTAGTATTTTAATGGCCAAAGTGTGCGTGGTATTTATGAAAGGAGCTTCGAGCTGTAGCCTAATGATAGCCAAGAAAAACATTTCCTATCCTAGGGCCTGAAATAGCTTAGCAACTGATGAAAATAATTATTAGCCGCTGACCCCAAGCGAGGCTCATTTTCACTGTTAGCAATGAATGATCGACAATTTTCTTATTGAAGAAAACTGATTATCATTATTCCATTCATTTATTTTTCCAGACCAGACAAAGAATTCATTTGCTTATAAACAGCATAAAATTCGTATAAATGTGTGTAATTATTATGGAAGAACAAGCATTAAAGGTCTTTAATAGCATAAAAAGAAGATTTCCTCTGGTTCAATCGGATTAATTAATGAATGATGATGTAGTAGAAAAAGATTTCTCCTTATAAAAGGTTCATTTGTATGAATGAAGGAAAACACTTAATGAAGTATGAATACCCATTGATAAACTCAGCAAGCAAATTATGACAAATAAAAGAGGTAATAAATAAAAAGCTAAGCCCAAATCTGTCTTAAAGCTTTCTATTAAGAAATTCTCGATTTAATTTGAATTTAATAAAATCTGCTAAATCTAATTCTCGCTTGCAGCCTTGTTTAAGAGTAAATAATATGCTTTAAGAACGTTTCAATTAAATACTTGCTTAAATAATTGCCTTGCTAGCAATTAAATAATTAGAAGTTAGCTTAAAAATCAAAATAACGCATTTAATTACAGTTTAACATAGATTTAAACGTTGGCTAAATGCGCGGCAGACACACAGCCAAAAGCCAATTAAGTCGACGGAAATCAAAGACAATTTGCCCGGCCCATTGGCAAAAGCCAATTCCACATCCGTTTTGACTATATAGAAATATATACATATATATGTATATATTTAATGCATGTACATCCATATAATTACATTTATTTTCGCTTTGATTTATGCGCAAGCTTTTGGCCACACCTGCAGCGGCCACGCACGTGCCTTTTCGAATTGTTTAAGTGCAGCTTAAATTGGAAATTCAAGTTGAATGCGAAACTTACCATTTGGACACGAAAACGCCTCGTCCGCTGTGGTTGTGTGTAGCAGCACCACCAGCAGCAACGACAGCAGAGCGGCCAGCCAATGCGAATTGGCTGCCGTCGACTTGATCATGTTGCCGATTTAATGCCAATTAAAGTTGAATTGGACAGCCTGCAAGAAGAATATCAGAAACATGTAGTTAAGTTTGAGAATTTATTTCTAAATACAATAAATAGCAAGAAATGAGTGTAAAAAGTAATAAAAAATTATGATAATAGGCCGCGCCTAATTGTTTAAATATATTTGCCAAAACTGGTTGGCTTATTTCATATCCCAAAGAGAATCGCATATTACTTGAGCTCAGATTCTTTTAACCATTTTAATATGTTTAGCCGTTTAGCAATTGTATCGCATCTGTAAATTTGAGTGCAGCACGTGTTTTGTGGCTTTGAAAACTTTGCGAATGCGGTTTAGAAAGTTTCTGCGCCAAAAAATAAACCACAGAATTCAACACAAACAACTAGCTTTGCATATATTTCACTCAGTGACTAAATCGCGAGGCCGCTGCCATGCAATAAATTTAACTAATGGGGGGTTAATCGCTTTTGGTCGCGTGAAATTGCGGATTGGTGTTTCTTCTTTTGCGAACTGAGCTATGTGGGTTTGAAAATAAAACAACAAATACCAAATGACCAAAGTCTAAAATTTGAACTGATGAAAGAGTAATAATAAAAGATAATTTATGCATACAGGTTATATGCGTAAAATTAAAGAAATGTGTGAAGATCGATTCTCCATTTATCAACATGCATTCTTTCAGTGCTTGCTTTTTATACCCTTTTATTATAAAAATATACCCGTAAGTATATATATTCAAGAACAACATCAACAGCCGAGTTAACTGTCTGTCCGCCTGTCTGTTTCTATGCGAACTAGTCTCTCAGTTTCAAAGTAGTCTTTCTGTTGCAGGCAGTACATTTGTCGGACCACTATGTCATACAATTGCAATAAGAACGATCGATTGAAAAGTTGTTTCTTATATGGAAAAATTGTCTGTTTTCTGATATATTTTCATTCAACATACAACTGGCATATCTGCATATGAGAAAGGTCTATAAAGCTATTGAATCTTCAGCGTGCCGAAAATATTAATTTGTAATTTGTTTTCCCAGCTACTTGGTAAATATTAAGATTAAACTTTATTTTATTGAATAAATAATCCACAAGAAGAGTTAGGCACGCACAAATCTTAACTTTAAAGCTTTCCAGACGCCCATTTTGATTACCCTTTCTCAAGTTGTTACGCACCCAAAAAAGAAAAACTTGACTTCATAATTTATACAATCATTTTTATATCTCCGCCTTTTACACTTCACATATAAAGTTTAAGGCTCTTTGCATTGTTGTCATAAGTCTCAAGTGCTTGTCTGTCTGAACTTTATAGTTCACTTTTGTCTCATTGTTAAATGCCCGGGCACACACAGTGTGTGCGTGTGTGTGTGTATTTGTGTGTGCCTTTTCATTCATACGCTATGCAAAGTAAGTCATACAGTCTGGCGTTTTGTGTTGCTCTGAAAGCCGAGATCGAGGCGCAAGGTTGCCGTTATTGTCAAGTAATTATAACTAACTAACACATTATGCATACATATTTGTTGTTTATATTATATTTTTGGTTTACACGCGCATAGTTTAACTTGTTTTTGGGTGCTGTTTGTGCTTGGGAAAGGTGCTTGTTAGCTTAGGCGGTAAAAGTTTGCAGAGCTGAAACTGAGTATTTTAATTTAAGGGAATTTATCGGAATTAAAATATCAGTTGACAAATGTCTGTCAGTTAACTTAGACTTAAAGCACATTTGTAATTTCACTTTTATTACTTTAAACATAGTTTTCGATTCGTACAAATCACTTTTTATGATGCTGCCCAAAACAAGTTTGTTGCCTAAGTCTTTTGTAATGATTTTTTTTTGTTTTTTTTTTTTGCTTTGGTTTGTTTACAATGATATTTTCGTTGCAGCTGTTAAGCTTGACGTATCTGATACTCCCTAGACCAGCCCATTAACAACTTCCGCAAACAAAATCTCCACACACAAACACACACACACACACACTCACAGACAGTTGCTGCTGGCAATCTCAAATCTCAGCTTAAAATTTAGTCAAACGCGAAGGTTGTACAGCTTCGCACCTTGCACATGTTTCATTTGCGACTGGAGGGAGAGAGAGAGAGACACACACACACATTTACAATGCTTATTAGATAACTTTGATTAATGCACGCGAAAGGCTGAAACATAAGCCAAGAGCCGCACAAAGCTGCTTACGGTGTCGCTGGCGTCGGCGGCTCTTTTTTTATTGAAAGCCAAATTAATTTGCAAGTAAGCGCAGCAAACTCCACACGCACCACACGACATCAGCCAAGATTCAACAGCTTTCAAAGTTAATTAACGAAAAAAAAATATTGTTTTTCCCGCACTTGTAGCGCAAATAATATAAGCAAAAGGGCGGCGGCCGTTTCTTAATTGCCTGCATTATGCAACGCGCATTATTTTTCCTTTTATACATATTTTAGCGCGCACTTTTTTTTCAAAATCTTATATGCATTTTCAAATCAAGTTAAGGGCGAAAATTTTAAATATAAAGATATACTTATATAACGATATAACATAACATAATATAATATAATATAACTATAATATTACATATAATATAATATAATACTCAAAAACGAGTTTAAAAATAAAACAAAAATAACGATAACCTTTTAAAATAAATTAAAATTTCGATGTTTTCTGTTAAGTTAATACGAAGCAGCTTTTTAATATTAAATAATATGTATTAATTATAATTTAATAATTTCTCTTTAATCAAAGTGCTTAACTTCAATTCTATCTATAATGCGTAATCATAGCCATGCATTTATTGCATAGTTTTCTTGTATCTTTATGAAGAGGGTAAGAAAGAAAAGGCTTTAAGGGAATGACAATTTATGCTTATATTCTTCTTACAATCAAATACTTAATTGAAAGAAATTCCAAAGTGACAGCACACCCCATTACCTTTTATCAACATAATGTTAAGAGCCTATCCTAATCTTCTGTCAGTCAAATTCTAAACTCTAATATATTTTATTATTTATGAGAGCATGAAATGGCGGAACAAAAGTGCCAGCATGCCCCGTTCAACTTTAAGTTCAGGGCATACAAAAATCATTTTAAATCCTATTTCGCTGCGGTGCAGCTGTGTAGCCACCCAAACCACATTTTTGTGAGCCAGCAGCCGGCAACTGTTGCCAATGTTGTTGCTGCAATTAGCTGGCTATGCGGTTTGGCCCAGAAAACAACTTGCTGCCAAACATTAGTAGCCAGCAAACTGGCTGCAGCTGCTGTTGTTGCTGTTGTCTTTGTTGTGTGTTATTTATTTTGCTGTACAGCACAAATATTTGCGTGCTTGTGTGTGTGTGTATGTGTGTGTGTGTGTGTGGGTGATGGGTGCCATTGTTTAGTTTGCGGCAAGGCGCCAATAAGTGCAGACCGCGGCAACAGTTTGTTTATAAAAGACATGTGTATTTACTTAGCGGCTGAATGAAGGCTTAGACAGTGTCAATTTGGGGGCGTGGGCCGATCGGGCATGGCCACAAAAAAGTGCATAGTCATTAGCTAAGCTGAGTATTGTATATTAAATGAATGTTTTTTCAACGCTGACATCAATTTGTGCTGATGAGTCAAAGTCACAGTAACTAAGTTTTTTTCTTTAAAGTGGTATCATGTGTTGATAGAAGCTTATTTTAATCAAAACTGAAATAATCACTAAATTCTCAATTCATTTTATAAATTCTATTAAGCTAAATTCCATTCTCAGCACCTAAAGCGAAACGGCAAACATCGCTAACTGTGCTTAACTGTAGTTTCCGCTCATTTAATACCAATTCGATGACTAATTGAATTACTTGATCATGTTCCGCAAACTCTTGTGACTTTTCGCCTGCCCTGTGGCCATACAATTAGACGTCAGTTAGAAGTCAACACCCCGCCAGAAATATCTTGCTTATATAATCAAAGCTAATGAGCGCAACCCGTAAACATGAATCGAATACAAAGCACGAACTATGCCAACGGGCAATACTATGGCCAAAATATTGTCTGGATAGTGGTAAAAATCTCAAATTTCTGACAGCACATCGCATCATCCAATCTCTGACTCAATGTGCATTTTTAAAAGGCGCCTCACCAACTGCAATATGCAATATGCAAATAGCAGCTGTCGTATGCATACTAATAAATAATCGATAAGCTAATACGTATTTAGCATGTTAATAAAGCGCCGGGCGAGAGTGAAAGGCTTGTACAGTTTGGCTTTGGCGTACAGCCTTTTGCCATAGCTTTGATTATGTATCTATAAAGTTGATTATGCGCCAATTGATTTGGCAATGTTCAGCAAAATTTACATGAAAATTGACGCTATGGGAAATTTAAATTAAAATTATACAATATTAGTGGTTGCTTGTTCGTAATCAGTGTGCAAGACACCTATTTAAAGCTATTTATTAAAACGTTTTGAACAACAAGCGAATGAAAGATAGTATTAAATAGATGCTTATCACAATGCATTGCGACAGGTGATTCGATCGCAACATATATTAAATAGTTTTATAAACAAAAAAAAAATGTTTGGTGGTTCAGCTAACAATTTAAATCAATATCTTGCTTTTGCATAAAATTCGTTTCAGATGAAGGTTAGACCAAAATCAGAGAGATTTAATAAAATATTATTAATATCCTTGATGCGAACACTTCTTTGCTGCTTAAAGAACAAAAGACTTACGCAACGAACTTGACAGCTTCAACGCAAAAAGAAACTCAAACTACCCACAACTTGTGGCTGCAGAACATGCAGCAACAGCAACAACAATAGCAATAGACCATCATCAAGGCAGAACAAAAAGACTTTGAGTGAGGCAATGCCAGCCGAATAAAACCTTTTTAGCAAACATGTCTGCAAAGCTGTTTCGCAATGCGCCGTGTCGAGGAAAACGTTGAGACTCATGGAGCGTCAATCAAAATTCAAATTTTCAAGCATATGCAAAGCGATCGAAATGAAAATTCAACAGCACAAATGAATCAAAAGAGCAGCAGCAGTCGCAGAGAGGCTGTAGCCAAACCGGTTGTGGGTTTACAGGTAAAATTATTGATGACACCTTCGACATTTAAGCGCAGCCAGCAAAAAGGTTGACGATGACTAAATGCAGCTCGGCTGGTTGGCATACAGAAGTCCATGGCTATGGCTATGGCTGCAGCCGTGGCAAATGGTAAAAGTCAACTGGTAAATAATTTTTTGAACATTTTTTTCTCCACTGACTGCCAAGCCAGCTGCCGGCTTGCCATTTATGGACTGCATTTAGTTTTCCATTTCACATTGGAAAAACGCCGCGTGTGTGTATCTACCAGTTTTTCATTCAAACTGCAAACTGAACTTTCACTCACAGCAGCACTTGCCTGCCGCTTGGTCAGCTAATATCGGCCACACAGCTCGAGATTTGTGGCAAACTCGTTTCGGTCAGCGTGTGCTTTTGCCCGCCCAACTAATGATCGAAACTTTATTGGTTTTAGCTTTGATTTTTTATAATCTTACAGCAACTTTGTAAATCGGAGTCGCTTGAAGGTCAATTGGTTGTATGACAGCGCGCATTTCACAAATTGGGTTTGTCGGGCGGGTTCAATTATAGAAAGGAGCAGGTGAGCACGAAATCGTTTAGAGAAACAGGTCGAATAAATGGTCTATCGAAAAGACAACTCATTTTATAACATGTTTTAGTTTGGGGCTTAAGCTCCGAGAAGTCGGGCTCAAGGCTTGTACATAAAACAACGTAGCCATATGAGCAGGCAAAATAAAATTCTAATTAATATTTAGAGCCTGGTTTCATAAATATCGAAACACGGCTCAGAAACGGAACCGAAAAACGAATTGTTCGATTTGCAGCCTGATGTCTTTATGCTATTATTCGTAAAGTAAGCACAGAGCACACGCCTCAGTCTCACTTTTATTTGCGATTAATCCATAGGTATTTTTTATATCCGCTTTGGATCCGTTATTCGATCCGCTCTTGGCAGACTGAATGGCTGCAGCGCAACAAATCGAACTGTTTCGAGCAAAGGTTCTACAATCGACAAACCAGATTTTTATGTAAATTTCTTCGTGTTGTTGCTGATCTCAGCGCGATTTCATTTCTGTTAGCGACTTTAGACTTAAGCTCTTGTGTATTTGTGTGTGTTATTGATCTTTTGCCTTAGCACAAATTTGTGTGTTTAATTTCGGCTCGCAGGTAGCAGCAGCATCGCTTCGAATAGCTCTTGGCCAGGCTGCCTGCCAGCCGGGCATTGGCCAGCCTGCCAATAGCTTACAGCTTACAAAGAAAACCAGCTGGGCAGCCCCATTGAACTAGTTTCGACTTTTTTTTTGTGGCATGCAGCATTTTGGATGCTTGGTATTTGGGTTGCCGCCACAAATAATGTGGCCAAAGCCTCAGACTTTGCTTTACTTATTGAGAGAGCGCTACTTGAAGGGTCTAATGAGCTGTGAAGGTTGCGGTGTGTGTGTGCATACAATTTGTGGTCAGTGTGGGCTGGTAATTACCGACAAGGGTTCGACTAGGGGTTAATTGCCTGGCAATATAAATTACCTTAATGATTGGCTTTATTTATTTGTACATATATATATATATATATATATATACATTTTTTAACTTTCATCCAAGTCGATTTCATTGATAAATCTTCAAGAGAGACGATTGCTTATTTCTGGTAAGCCAAATAGAGCTTCAGCTAAAGTGTTTACCAGCTTCAATTCACTTTTCACTCCGTGTGTAACTTGCCACCGACGCGTCGCGCCGCCAGCAGCTGCTACAGCAACTAACTACGACTATGTTTAGCTATGAAAAACAATGTTTGTTTTCATGTGCAAGCTGACGAAAGCTGAGCAGAGTACACACAAACACATACTCACACACACCAGTGGCACACACAAATGGTCAAATGATTTCTACTGTCCGAACGCTTTCACAATGCAATCGCAGCCACCGCATTAAGGCGACAACGAAGGCGTCTGGCGGGACGGGACGAAACGGAACGGGGCGTTGTCTGAAGAGCGGGGGCTGGTGCAATTAATGTTTAAGTTGTAAATAGACAAGAAAGAGTTTTGCTTTGCAATGAAAAGTGAAGTGAAAAACTTGCTCATCACCAAAAAAAAAAGAAATATAAATATACCAAAGAAGCAAATCAACAAAGCAACAAAAGCCTGGCAAAAGCGAACTTAAAAATGCTAAATATGCAATGGGCTGCACCTATGCAGACACACAACAACCCACACACATCCACACACGCACACAAAATCGCACGCACACACACTCACACGCACACACCCGCACCCGCACCTGGTGGCGAGTGAAGTCAACGAGGCAAACGCAGCCGTGATATCATGCAGCTAAACACAACAATACTCATTAAAGAGCGACACGCCGAAGATTTAATACCCTTCTCAGATGTGCTTTGCAGTTTTACAAATATGTAAAATAAGAATAATGAAACTCGTAATTGATAAGTTTCCAAAACATTAATATTATTTAAATAGAAAATATTTATGTTGTTAACAACAAATCATTTTCGTTTTATCTATATGATAGGTCTGATGTGGATAAGACTTAGCTCATATATAGAGGGCACAGTGAAAAGAATAAAAATTTCTTAAAATCTATCAGTTTTTCATAAAAAAAACTTAATTTTCCCTCAATGTGCTCAATGATTTAGTACATCTTGGCAGTGCCAACCTATGTATTCTCTGTAGCTGTGAGACTAGTTTGGCTTTATCCACTCGCTTGTTGATACTGATCATGAGTTGTATATATATATATATACTATATATACATTATGCACATTTCCTTGACAAATTTATAATACCCCCTGCAAAGGCATAAAAAAGTGGCTATCATGATCAAGCCGCGCACACGGTCACAGCGCAGACATTGGAATCGGTAACAGTTTTTAGTGACTTTTTGAAATTCAAGAAGCAGCAACGCAGCAGATACTCCAAACTCGAAAATGGGCGCCAGAATGCAGCAGAAAGCCACACAACGCAAACAGGTTAAAGCCAAGTTGGAAATAAATATGCAGGCAGACAAGTCAAGAGTCAGCGCTGAGCGCTGAGGGAGTGTGTCTCTAACTGGGTGTGCGTGTGTGAGTGTGTGTGTGTGGCTGTGTTTGTGTGTGGTGTGAAGCAGTCATGTGAATTTTATAGCTTTTTTGCCAAGGTATTTGCTTGAAATTTCGGCTGTAAGCTGAAAGTGAGCGTTGTTTGAGGAATGCATAAGTTGCTCGCCTAAGTCTTTTGTATGCTAGCTGTGTATCCAAAGAGAGAGGGAGAGCAGAAGCTTGAAGATATTCGAGTTGTAAAACTGCGAAAGCAAAATTTTTATTGTAAAGTTAGCAGAATCACTTCAACATTTTACTAGCCAAAACAATAATGAATAATAAATATAATATATCATAAATATATAATAATATAATAAAAAAATATATTAAATAAATTTGATAATAAATAAGATAAAGAGCAATCGCAACTGTCTAAAAATAGATTGATGCACTATGAACAACAGAAGTAAGCCTCAATATCTCAACAAAGTATGTACATAGAATCTAGCAAATAAATCCAGTAATATATGGATATAAAACTGCTAAATCCAATAAAAATCCATAATAAAATAAAACAAACAATAAGATTTTTAAAGGAATATAAATATATAAATTATGTTCTTCTAATAAGTTGATATATTTAACAAGTACTTGTCCATTTGCTGCCACTTGCTGTACATATATTATTATATATATATTTGATATATATAAACTTTTTAAATATTTAAACAAAAGAAATACTTTTACTATGCTCGGCAAGTATCATATCACAGCACGCTTAATCACTTTTTAACAATTGTCGACAATGACGGCGCCAAAACGTTTTGGCCGGACGCTCCACAGATCCACTTTCTTGTGGCATTATGTGCACGTAGCGCACAATTCTCACAATTAAAAACTAATATTAAAAAAAAAATAATAAAGAAAGAGAAAAATTTTTCGTGTCAATTGTAACTAATCGACGACGGCGGCGCCGTGAAAGCGTCCACCGCAGCAGAGAGATGCGGCTCGGAAAACTTACGAAACTTACTCGTGTAGAGTATTGTCAACTGTTTTTCAAGATGATTAAGCGCCTTTTTTTATTATTATTTGTGTGTTTCACTCGCACAAAAGTCACTTAAGGGCGCCATTAATTCGCTTTTAGAATAGAGGCTTGAAAACTTTAAGCACTTTCACTGTCAACGCAGGCGGAAGTTAAGCTAAAGTTGTTGATTAGAAAATGTTTTCCGATTGAAATCCAAATAATTGGCAACCTATAATTAGTTACTGATTGCTACACACATGAGTTGCTGCTTAGGCATAATATACAGCTTGCATGTTTTTCTTTAAAACTAAAGACTTAAGACACGAACCTGGCCGACAGAGGATCTAAAGATTCGACCTGGCATGCCAGCTCTAATCAACTGAATAGATCTTGTTGTTGCCTGAGTCAGCGGGCCACGCCCCATTTGCGTGCCTCTATTCTGTAGCCTAACTGACACTTGATGTATTGTGCGCTGTTTGTCAAATTTTCGAGCCACCGAGCGGCTTATTTATCGGCTAAGAGTTTTCTCCTTCAATAACAATCAAAATGTGTCTTGTTTCATCTTCCTTTAAAATGACTTCTTGCACCTTAAAGCAGGTAAACAAATCGTCAAGGTATTTTCCATTGTGTGCTACTATTTCATTACCTGCGGATGACGGGGGATTTGTGAATTGAATTTGATTTCTTTTAGGGTCGATCGGCCGCCGTCTAGGCGTCAGCTGCTATTTATAGAGAGAACAAATAATGCCCGGCTTATATCAGGGCATTTTAATGTTGACTTCTTCTATGCTGTATTTTTTTTTAAATTATTTTGGATTAGATTGAAATTCTGGGAAAAAGTTAAGACGAAAGAATGTGGATTAGATTATTGGAACATTGGACGTACAAAGCAGTCTTTGAATGGATTCAAGCGAACATTGAATTGAAAAAATTAAAAGGAAATTAAATTGAAAAAATTACTTAAAAATGCTCTTGAATTTGAACCAGCAACCTCTTAACAGCTAGTCTGACGCATACATTTTAATAAAACAACAAAATTAAATATTGCTGCTGAATTTGAATCGGCAACCTCACAATAACTAGTCCGACGCTCAAAGCCAAAGTCATGCAAGCTTATAAAATCAACCTTTTCCCCACTTTAAGACTATTTCAGCTTCTCACTTCTTACGCTGTGGGCTAGGCATTGATCCTTAGTCAGCTAAGCAGAGCAAACCCTTTTATAGATATTATCGGCTATCTCTGGATATCACACTTGTCGCCAGTCAGCATTTCTCAACTTCCGTTTCATTCGCATGCCAATAGACAAATTATGACTAATCATTGAAACCGCAGAACGTAAAACACGCGCTAAAACAAGTTACACAGGTTTCTTTTGGCCGCACAAAAATTTCATCTAACTAAATTATTAAGCAGAACTCATCCCCATAAAATCCATAAGACGTTGTACTAAAGAAATCATGGCAAGCGAAACGAGTTTATTTGCCTGCGTCAAATACATAAATATATGAACTTAGCAAATAAAAATGCTTGCCAAAAATGATTTTCTGTTTACATAGATCGGCGGAGGCAGGGAGCGCGGGTGTTGTTGGTGGCAGCTAACACGTCATTTGTTCTGCATTTCACTTCCAGTTAATGAAATTTTCTAAACCTACAAAAATAAACAATAACAACAAGACTACACAGTTTTATGTTATTGTTTTTGTTGCTGTTGTTGTTGTTGTTGTTGGTGTTAAGCAACAACACGCGGCGAGTGCGTCTCGAAGAATTGAGGTTAACTCTTTGTGCCGCAGCGCTCTCGCTTTTTGACTCTCCACTTGGAAGTTGACTTGGCCTTTATTGAATAAATGTGACAAACGAATGCGAGACCGACAAACTGACGAACTGACAAACGGCCAAACTGACTGACGCACTTACAAGCCGGCCGCGGCAGACAGTCGGCAGCTTTTGTTTTTCTGTTTTATAGAAAGTAAGAAGAAATTGTTCTTTCATGCTGATTGCTGTTGTGCTACTTATACGGCCAGCTCTTGGCATCTGGCTGCTGCCTAGCTATAGTCATATGGACCTCTCTTTCTGACCCAATCGTATCGATCAATCAATTACTTAAACACAATCGAAACGCCACTTAATGCACAATCAGATTTGATTGCCAGTCGCTTGGCAAAATGAAAGCGTGCCATTTGTAAACGTATCCATTGTCTATCGTCAATCGATTATAAATAATCGCATTTTTGCGCAATGAGTACATCTGCGTATAGACCGAAAGGTGTGCCATTAAGTGTGTTTTTTGATACAGCAGCAACAAAACTTTACTCGAGTTTCTTGCATGATGTCAGCCAAGAGTTAAGCTAACCAATCAAAGGCCACAAAAGCTGTTCTCATGGGCTGGTTGTATCAATAATATGCCAAAAATGTACATTAACATCTAAACTTAAGCAGGCGATGGCAAGAATTTATACATCTATCACAATAAAATAAACACAAATATTTTATTTTTAATGTGCTTTTTGTGTCTTTTTAAAATTCATAATATTTTTATAGAAGTTTTCTAGCAGCACATTTAGAAATTAATATGCCATACTTGGAAAATGGTTTTATAATTATCAAGTTACAAGAGTCAAGTCTTAAAACTGATATCTATCGATATTATGGAAATGAGTAAAGACTTCGACTATATATACAAATTCAGATTGTATTCAATCTCGTTTAAAGCTCTACATAATTTATATCTGGAACAAAGCTAAGAGAAACCCTAATAAATCGAAATTAATAAATTACTTATCTTAATTTATGTACACTCTTATTCCCCATTAAATATATATATAAGATGCAACTCACCTTTTATATATGAAAGCCTATATACACAATATGTATTGGTTCGTTTATATATCGCGATTCGCCTTTTAATAATCCAATTTATGTGGCATGTCAGCTGGTTATCCTTGAAGTTTCCCGTTTCGTATGCAACACAGTCTCTTTACAACTGAGTATCTGTTTTTTTTTTGTTTGTTTATTGTTGTTTCCTCTTTCGATATTTATGGCAACTTTAAGTTAACTTTTTTTTATTTATTATAAAATTTAGTTTTTAATGCGCAAGGCCAAACGCTGTTGCACTATAGAGAGATTGAATTAAGTTAAGATGAGTTGATTTCAGTTTAAAGACATTACAAAGTATACAAAAAAAAAATAACAGATAGAAACGCGACACAAGAATACAATTTATAAGGCGAACATGTTTATGCAGTGTTCTTTAATATTTTAATGTCTAGGGGCTTATTAATTATGCATGCACAGCGACAGAGTTCTCCACAGCTCCCGAGCTGCTTGAGAAGGCTAAGCACGTTTCTAAATGCGTTTAGCTGGCAATGGGAACACACATTTGTAAAAGAAATCCAAGAAAAGTATTTATGTTAATTCAAAGTGATATTGGTTTTAGAGTCAAAATGAGATTTTCTGCTTTGCTCAGGAGTTGTTCACACAAAAGACTTAGGCCACAAACTTGCTTAATAAAAACTCTCATGGACACATTTCTAGCTCCTGTTTGGTCTTTTTTACAAGAGATTTTCTGCTTTTCTCAATTGTTCAAACAAAAGACTTAAGACACAAACTTACAAATGAAAAAAAAACGTACAACCCTTATGAATATTCTTCTTGCTCATGTTTGGCCATTTCTACGATGGTTTTAGCTTGGCTTAGGAGTTGCTCGAACAAAAGACTTAAGACACAAACTTGCTCAATAAAAACTCGCAAAGACTTAAGCTTCAAACTTCCTCTACAAAAACTCACACCCTCGTGGACACATTTCCAGCTCTGTTTGGCCATTTCTATGAGGGTTTCAGCTTTGTCCAAGAGTTTTTGAAACAAAAGACTTAAGCCACAAACTTGCTCAACAAAAACTTGCAACCCTTATGGAAATACTTTTTGCTCTTGTTTGCTAATTTTAAAATTTGTTTTAAACCCCTTTTAGTAGGGTATCGTCTATGCAACAGCTGTAACCACAAACTGCAATTTTGCAGCGTTTTTAAGTATTTTTTTTATGCGAGCTACTGTTTCAATTTTATTTTTTTTTTCACTTCTTTACCTCAATTTCTTTGGTCATTGCGCAAAGCACTTGTTGCCCATTTGTTGTTGTTGTTGTTATTTCCCCGTTTCCCGTACGTGTGTGTGTATTTGTAATTTCTACCTGGTTAATGGGAGCGTAAATGCGCAGCTGGCATGCGAAGTTGGTCTGAAGTACGAGTTGTACTTGCACGAATTCTAATGTCAGTAAAAAGTAAAGTGCAAAAGGCACAGACAAGTTAATGGAGTGGTACAAGAAGAACCGAGCAAGCGGTTAGCTGTCTAGCCTAAGTTCAGCTAACTTGCATGGATAAACGCGAACAAAGACCAATGGCTATGAACAGCTAGATTGAAGATTGATGTAGCCACAAAAGCGATATCAGCCAGCCAAAAGCCTTTTTATACATTAACAATAGTGCACTTTATGCATTTTCCGGACATTGAAGAGAAACTTATTTAGAACAAATCCCAAAACGTAAGCTTTAAACCTCACACAAGAGAATAGTTGCAATTATATGCATTGCTTGACGCTTGTAATTCTCAACAAGTCAAAGCTTCAATTTTCAATACTCGAGTCGCAAGCAAAGCCTGCTGATGACAGAAATTATTTAAATGGAAATAAAGACAGCGTGCTCTTATATTTATATATAACAAATAAATAAACATTAATCTCGAGCCAGCTTCCAGTTTAATATGTTTTTTTTGGTTATATTTTTAATTTAAAATTTAATAGATTTAATTACTTTGTACTTTGTTTTATTAAAACTCAAATTTCTTAGATTTCAAAAACAAATTTGTTACATTCCATTGCATTTTATATTTTTTTTTTATAAATTTGTTTTATTATTATTTTTTTGTTTTTTTTTTTTTATAGATAAAAAACTATCAGAGCGTTTAGCTTAGCACTTTTTTGCACATCATATTTTTTTTAGCAGTTCCTGTTTAATAAACTTTAGCCATATCGAAATATTTTAAGTTGGAGTTCAGCGCAATTGCGCCTAAAATTGATTGTTGGCTTTGGGGGGGCTTTTTTTTTGCATTCGCGCACGCGCGTTTCTTGGCGAATAAAAAACGTTATACACAAATCCTGTGACACAAACACAACTGCACGCACTGCATAAACAATTGTACAAAAATCCAGTTTGAGCCGCTTCTACACACACACACAGACACATGCACACGCACACACACATGCACAATCACTGGCACTTATTATTTTAGGGCCCTGTTCGAAGACTCTGCGACAGAGCCAATCCGTTTACTGTACCATGCCACACGAAGGCCAAACTCTGACTAAAACTTGTTCAAGAAATTCAATGCGACTGCACCTGAAGTTTCAGTCCACACCGCAACACACGCACACACACACACACACATACATATATACGCACGCACACACACACGCGCATAGGCAGACCACAAGACACGGCAGCAGAAAAGGCAAAGCGCAGGCCGAAAGAAGGTAGAGAGCCGCAGAGCAGCCAATACATGGATAGGTAGAAAAGTACGATGAAGAGATGAAAATAAAATAGCGCGACGTGCCCGTTTTACAGATTTTATTATTCTTTTTCTGCTTCTTCTTCTATCTAAGTCTTGTCTGTGGCAGCTCTTGTTGCCTGGCTTACTCAGTGCTAGACTTCTTAACGGCTTTCACGCACACTAACACACACACACACACACACAGAGTGAGAGAGAAGCACATACACACTTGACAAGCTCTCGTGTCAGCCTCAACGTCCACAACGCGCTGCAGTCGAAAACAAACTGAAAGCTTTGTGCGGCTATCAGCAGCCGGTAAGCCGCAACGCCGTTGAATTGTGTTGAAAAGTGCGGCTTCGTGAGGTCCAATGAAACTTGCGGCGAATTCAGCAAATGTTGACTGATCAGTGCTGCCAATACAGCTATTTTCTAGCTAGACTTGGCTGTTTTCAATGTTCTACAGCCGCACACAGTTGACATTCGCAGCTGTTTTGGGCATTTCTCTGACAAAAAGCTAATTCAGTATTTTAGCCATTTTTAACATGAAAAGCGGCGACAGTTGAACACACTTTTATAGCCCTGGTCACTGCGTGAGCTTAGCCCAGGCAGCGAGATTAGCTGCTAGTTCATTGGAAAATCTTACTAATTACCTTGCCGTGCGTACACATGTGCCTTTTATGTTGGGTTTTTTTTTTTCGTATTTGGTGGGCAACTGTTTTCAAATATTTAGCTGTCTGGGCCAGGACTTGGGCCTGAGCCATAAACTGTGTGTGAGAATCCTGTACGTGCGAAATGGCAAACGGAAGCGGTATCTACTAATCCAGCGTATTTGTTGCCTCCTTTATTGTGGCAATTGAACACAGCCAAAGACTTGCCCAACGCGCTGTGCCATTAAAGTGCAAGCAAACAGAACCGAAAGAGGTTGCAACAGGAAATCGCACTAAAGTGCTTACTCAACAAAATATAAGAGATTTATAAGGGTCGCCACATTAATTGTAAAGGATTCCCTGCTCTTGTTACTTGGGATCCCGAAATGGGTTATTCCTTAATGAATGTGAAGCACTAACGAGACAAGATAATGATGCAACAGGAATGAAATTAACGTATATATATTATGAGGTAATTGAAATTAGGGCAGGGTATACAAAATTATGCTTGATGACCTATCCAGTTGACTTTATCTTAAGTGGTTTAAAATGATAATATTTGTATACGATAAAACGAAGTTATAGTATAGTTTTAGATATTTTAAAACAAAATATCATTAAGAAAGCTGATTGATTTAAAAAGCTTTAAAACTTTAAAGCCAGAAGAACCTGCAAGTCGACTTGAATTTATGATAATCGCATAGTAGAGCGATGTTAAAAAAATGCCTTGTTTTTAATATCTAAGCAGCTGGAGCTGTAAATAAAAAAGAGAACTTAGGTTGGCATTTGGTATCCTATATAAACAGTAAGCATTACCCGGCCTTGCCCGGACCAAGTTATTATCTACAATATGTAAACATCAAGTAAAAAAATTGTAATATTTTCGTGCTACTCTGAACCCTCATTTGCAAATAGCTATTTGTATAATATATTATATTAGCTAGAATTCAATTAATGGTAATTTAGATACATTACACAGAAGCTATGTTTGAGTGACCCAGTTGGGCAAGTGACAAACCCTTTTACGCATCGCTAAATAGCCGCTAGCACAGGTCAAATGTATATTTTTGTTACAGACAAAACGCATTAGGCCATAGCCTTGGAATGGAGAGAGCTCCGCCATTGACAAAGACAAGTGACACTTGGACAATTAGCCGGTTGAGTCGAACCGTCGGCAAATATTGCAGAACAGAACGGAAGTGCCATATAAAGCTGGTTCGAGGTACACGCATGCGCAATGAGTTCTTGGCCGCAGTGCGTGTGGCTTGAACAACTTATATGTATAGAGAAAGTTTTGACATTTGTGTTCGTTCAATTTGGAATTGTAATAAGGCCCAGTAAATAACAAAAATACAGTCAAAATTTAAAAATTCAGAAAATGTGACTCTTCTTCGGCTGTTCTAAATGTAGATAGTCCATACAAATACAAATTAACGGGAAATGTCCAGATCACGAAAAGGTTATAAATCGCCTAGATTACTAAAGAATCCAAAACGCCAAAGGTACTATTTATTAACCATTGGATTAACCATCTTGCCTGGCATGTTTGTTGGCAGCATGATAGCCAAGTATTTGGCACATTTTCTGGACACAACTGGCCTGTTTTCGCCTGAAGAGCTGGATGACTATGAAGATTGAGAATTGCAGCCGTGCAGTGCTGTGCTCGTTCAGTTAATTCCCTTGCCACATGTACATGGACTTACAGAGAACAGACTACGTCCGTAAAGTCGTATTATTAAAAAATTACAAACAATTTCTGTGCGAATAACAATGGCTGTTACGCCTGGTTTTATTTAAACCCACTAGTTCTGCATTGGAAGACTCAAGAAATTAATGAAATACGGAAATTTCAGCGTACAATTTTATTTTTCCTTTGGGCATCCTTCATTTAGCTTTCTTGGACTACACGCATTATAAATGATTTTTACCTACACTTATATATTAATATATTACTTGCACTCCGAGATGCTCTGCTTCATGGTTTAACCATTTACTTCGAATTATTTTCAGGCAAAATTGTATTTGTAGAATCCATATTTATATGTTTACTTCTAGACTGGTATTTTCAATGACAAACAAAACAGCTAAACTAAAATATGAGTTAAATCTCATGAACATCGAACTTCAATTTCATGTAGTTCCTATATGAATAGTAGACATTTTTAAAACTTCAAGTCGTTGTGCAGGAAGTCTTGAAAATATATATTTCCCATGAATTAATTTTTTAAAATGTGTACTTCAAAGATACTTAGAAGTATATAAGTTAAGATATTTGAAAAATGCATAATATAAATCAAATTTAAGGTGAGAGCTTTTTTTAATGCTTATAATAAAATTGAAACGTTTAAATTAAAAAAAAAAACAAATCAAATTCAAAATTTAAACGATTTAAATTAATCATTTTCCAACACTATGCAACGGCTATTATAGCCGAGTTGCACACGCACTCACTTTCGATCAGTGTGACCATAAATAAACTGCATCAAAACATTTTCAGAATAATAAAAAAGTGCAGTTAACAATTTCCCAACACTATTCAACAGCTCGCAAGAAATGGTAATCAATGTGACCACAAATAAAATGTCCCAAATAATTATTCAGTGCTGCAAAGCGTCGCAAAGACGTTTGTGTGAAGCGCGCAGCTTTTTCATTTTGAAAATTAAAAAGCTTAATAACTAAGCAACGAACCAGATTTATTAAGTTTTGTAGACGCACCCAGTTCGAAGCACATTTGGATAATAATATTTACTAATTAATGGTAGTAAAATCCATTAATTGACTTTTATGTTGCCGCTGCTTTTGAGTCATAAAAATGACTATATATGCGTATATATATTGTGTAAGCATATGTTAAATGAAACTATGCTCACTGATAAAGCCATACAATTTGTCATATTTAAATGATAATTCTTGGCATAGATTAAATATACGAAATCTTTGAAAACCTGTTATATTGGCCGGCACAAAGTGTATATCGTTAAGGCCTATCTCAAAAATTGTAGGTTTCGCAGATAATTTTCCTATGGCAATAATTGATTAATTAGACGAGCCAAAAATAGCCGAAATTGCCAGCCAATTCGGAGACGTGCGTTTTTTTTTTGGCGAATCTCGCTGATTTTATTTGTTTGATTTTTTATTTTGTTTGTTCATGTGACGTTTTAAAGAGTTTCGTGTTTAAAACGGTTTTCAAACAGACGCCCCTCATGCATGGCCGCTGGCCAGGTCAACAGATTAGGGCTTTAAAGTAGGCTATGCAAATGTGTGTGTGCGTGTGTGTGTGTGTGTGTGTGTGTGTGTGCGTGCGTCGCTTGATTTGATTTTGTTTCAAGTGAAACATGCCATCCGAATTGCATGTATTAAGCATTAACCAATATGCATTTTACCATAAATACAAACAAATTAATCAGGTTTTGTCGGCCGAACGAAGGTCGACCGAACAATACAATACACATGCTCCTCTAAAAACCAGACGCCAAGTAAAGCAAAAGGTGTTGAAGAGAAAAGAAAAGAGAAATAAAAACGCCAACTAATGCAACGATTGGGTAAAAGTGGCCGCCACTGAATATTCGCAAAGGCACACGAATTCAGCTTGTAAATAACTAAAATAACAATTAAAACACAACACAACACAACACTGGCAACAATGTTGTCTACTATTATAGCCCGAGTCAAATTGAATTTAATCATGCGTCTGTGCTGCCTGGCATGGTTTATCCTTGAGCTGGACAAGCCAGGCGTGCAGCTGAGCTGCCATTAGCACCGGGGTCTCGTAGCAAACAAATTAGCGTCCAATAAACATTTAGTCATACTTAATGCATAAATGCATGAAATGGGCTAATAAACTTTGACATTTGCTCTTACTGCTATTTGAGCCTGATTATTAGATCTAGAGGGTCTCAGTTTGCCGTTTGATTAATAACATATGCAAATGAGTTGGCGTGTTTTCCGCTGTAGCTGTGGCGCTTTCAGCTGATTTCTAGCTAAAATTTGTTTTGTTTATTTTTAAGCCAACTGTTTTGTCTTCTAAACGGATAAAGCTATATTTTTGGCTTCATTAATATATGCAAATGCGTTGGCCTGTTTTCCGCTGTAGCTGTGGCGCTTTCCGCTGATTTCTAGCTGAAGTCGGTTTTTTTTTAAAAGCCATCGGTTTTGTATTGTAAATGAATTGAGTTGTTTTTTTTTTTTTGCTGGCTGCTTTGTTTATTGCCAACTTGTGCACAGAAGGCTAATTCAGCTATTTGCAGATATTTGTTTATTATTTTTATAACATGGCATTCAGCTATTCGGCAGTTGGCAACACTGGCGCGACGCCCTATTGACATTGCAAAACCCAGAGCTGGCCACGCATTGGGCGAGCCCAGCAGCTGATGCTGCGACAGAGACGCCAAACGAGTGAGTGAGAAAGAGTGAGGGGGAGAGAGCGGGAGATTTCGATCTGCGCGCGCGCTCACTTGGGCAACAGACGAAGTAGACGAAGTCTTTACCATTTAACCGTATTAAACCCTTTTCTTCGAGTGTAGATGCGGCGTGTATGTGGTAAGTTTTGGGGTATATAAACGCGGGCGCATCTGCTGCTGGCCATCATTCAGCGTCTGGTCTTTTGGTCAAAAGCGTCGAAAAGCTAAAATCCAGCAAGCTTTACAAGCGTAGCAACAACAACAACAACAACAACAATGGTGAGCACAACAACAACAAGTGCACAATTTCCACACACGCACACATCCATCAAAATGCTTGAGGCTGACCTTAAATCTAGTTTGCCTTTAACATTGGCCCGCCAATTAACTAGTCACACACACTAATCGCACGCGTCCACGGATTTTAAATAGTTTTTTTAATTGCTTTTGATCGTGCTTTGCAGAAATTCTTCGTTTTGGCTGTGTGCGCCATTGCCGCGGTGGCGGCCGATGTCTCGCACCTGAATCTGGGCGGTAACAATGGCTACTCGTACGAGAGGCCAAGTCAGTCGTTTGACATTGACATCCGTTCGTCAGCGGGCGCTTCTTACTCGGCGCCAGCTCCGGGTCCATCATACTCGGCGCCAGCTCCGGGTCCATCGTACTCGGCGCCACCTCCGGGCCCATCGTACTCGGCGCCCGCACCTGCACCTGAGTATCTGCCACCTGTGCAAGATTTTCCGGCTCCCGCACCCGCTCCAGTCTACTCGGCACCAGCTCCAGCTCCAGTCTACTCGGCTCCAGCTCCCGAATACAGTGCTCCAGCTCCAGTTCAGCCTGCACCCGAGTATCTGCCACCTGCTCCAGCTTACTCTGCTCCTGCTCCAGCTCCAGTCTTCTCGGCTCCGGCACCTGAATACAGCGCTCCTGCTCCAGTTCAGCCTGCTCCCGAGTACCTGCCACCTGTACAGGACATTCATGCTCCGGCGCCCGCTCCAGTCTACTCGGCACCTGCTCCAGCTCCTGTCTACTCAGCTCCCGCACCCGAATACAGCGCTCCAGCTCCCTCTTATCCCGCACCTGAGTACCTGCCCCCCGTGCACGACATTCCCGCTCCAGCACCCGCGCCCGTTTACTCCGCACCCGCACCCAGCTATTCAGCCCCTGCTCCCGCACCGGTCTACTCCGCCCCAGCACCAGCTCCAGTCTACTCCGCCCCAGGCGGCGAATCCAACGGCTACGAGTACAATGTGCCAGCCAAACGTTTCCGTTTCTAAGCGCATCCACCATTCAGCATCTCCTCATCTAAGGAGCGCCATTTGTTAAATTAACAAGTGGCCTCCGTCTCCTTGTTGTTGATCATTTGTTGTTATTATTATGCAAAGTTTCTGTTGAGATTTTAAGCTAATAAATAAAATTAAATAATATATAAAATTAAATAACCAAATACTCTCTCTTTCTCTTTTTCCCATTCGCGATTCGCTTCGGTCGTTGCGTGATTTCCACGATCGTAAAATTCGAGTGTCCACAAAATCCCCACCATGTTATGCAAATCTTTCGCGCAAATGAGGACAATCAAAAGTAATATAATAAAAAAATAAATAAAAACGAAACTTGTTCACAAAATTAATGTCAACGAATCGCCTGTCAAAACGAGCTGGAAATGGTATTAAAACCAAAATTTGGCGAGACATTCGCACGTCCCTCAATTAAAGTCTTCCACATGTCTCATTAAATTCCAATTACCCTTTGGTATATTTTTCGTTATGTTATTCCCACGTTAATTATAATTTTGTTGCATTTGCCTACTGTCAATGCATAAACAAATTAATGCTTAATAATAATTCGAATATATTCAAGTATTTAGTTTGTCAAATTAATTATTAGTTTTGGAAATAAAATCAAATAAATTATAGACTTTTTCCTTTTACAGATATGTGAATATAGTGAAGAAAGATATATTTGAAAAGAGAAAACAGAACCTACATTTCGACTGATCGTTCCTATGGCAGCTATATATATAGTGTTTAGATCCGGCCGGTTCCGATATTTGAACTGTCCGGAACAAAAACAGATGGACATGGCTGTTAATGCTGATCTAGAATATATATACTTTACGGGGTCGGAGATGTCTCGTTTTGTTCATGACAAAACTATAATACTCTCTAGAAGAGTATAAAAGAAGATTAAAACACATTTCTAAGCAAAATCTCCTTTTCTGATCGATTGTTTCTATATGAGCCTTTATATTTTGTATTGATAGGAGGGGAAGCTCATAATTGCTGTGCTGTATCTGGATATCTCGGGCAACAAAAAACTTTTCCATACAAGAACTTAACTTGAAACCAATCTGTTTATACTTATATAAATTATATAGAGATACTCTGCAAGGTGAGAAAAAAAATAACACAATATCTAAAAATCAATATTCAAAAATAAAATACTTCAAATCTCCGCCCAAATAAATTCAATAAAAAACTAATAATACTTTGAAGTTTCTCTGAGTTTAAATTATTGCATTTAACTGGAACAACTTTTGGGCGCGAGTTGTTAACAAAAGATCCGAAAACTAAAGCTAACCTGCATGCATACATTTAATCAAATTTGAAAGCTGTTGTTGGGCGAAGGTTTTACACCCGATTCCATTGTCTAAATGTTGTGCACAGTCATTTTGTCCGTAACACGCGCTGATTAGGCTGCTTTTTGTTAGTATCAACAAATGCATATGCATTAAATAAATTAAAGTAGATTTGTCAATGTTAACAAACACAAGCCAGAAATAAACCAAGACCAAACATGTTAAGGTCGAGCTTAAAAATGCCAAGTTCCAAGTTTAACTCTCTTCAAAGAACATAATTAATTTAATTAATTCAATTATGTTTAAAAAAAATTGCTTGATTAAAGTATAATAAACAAGAAGTTTTCAACTACTTTTGTATGAATGTTTAATAACCTTTTCGATAAGCCGTAGTTTAAATACTCTTCGGGGTCAGCTTTGTGAAAAATGTTTTCGACTTTGACCAATTGCTTCTAAAAGGATTCATCTGATATAGTCAACCGATTTGACACGGATTTGCAGTTATGTTAGAATAGTACAAACAGTGCAGAATTTGTGAACGATCTTTACTGCAGAGGTACATGATATAGTGGCTGAATGTTGATAAGATTGTGTACATATGTGAGGCGCATTACAAAGAACGTAAAAGACAAGTTTGTTTGAAGATATTTTAAATACGTAAGAGGTTCAGTCGGGAGCTACCGACTAGGGGATACCCTGAACCCTCTTCTGCCAACATCAAATGCATAAATATATTTTATTTTAGAAGCTATATGTCAAGTTTGGTGACTCTAGCTCTTATTATTTACCAAAATTGCCCAAAAAACAGGATGTCGAGATCGATTTTTATCGATTGCTTGGAAACGGAGTATGTTATCGATTATCTAAAATTTCAAGTCTCTATTCTTATAGGTTCTGAGATCCTTGCGTTCATACAGACGGACAGACAGACAGACAGACAGACAGACAGACAGACAGACAGACAGACAGACAGACAGACAGACAGACAGACGGACAGACAGACAGACTCGCCTATTTTGCCTGTTACATACATTTGGATTTTGCACAAATACAATATATATTTTCATACAAGAACTTAATTTTCGACCAAATATTACAAGAAGCAGAGGGACATGACTATAACGATACGGTTGTTGATACTGATCAAGAATAAAAATAAACAGGTATATACAATAAAGGAAGTGTCTCCTTCTATGGATTACACATCATATGACCACATTATAATACCCTCTAGAAGGGTATAGAAGGCTGACAAATATATTTTAATTTTTTTTTATTCAACTAATATTAGATTTATTTGATGATTTGCTTCTCGTTAATTTCATTTGTAGTATACGTCATTTTATCCATAGTTGTTAAGTAAATTAACTTTTTGTATAATATGCACTGTTAGTTATTTTGTAGTTTAGTTTAATTTAGTTTACTATATATACGCATATATCATATGGGGTAATGGTGTAGTAGGTATTCATATATATATATATATATATAAATTATTATCATAATTGTTTTGCAATGCTTCTATAATTGATATCGCTCGATCTACTAATCGAACATTAACAAATCGAACTGCCGTATATCGTACTATACAATTAAACTAAAATACTTAAGTTGTTGTAGCTGTTGTTGAAGCGACTCTAGGAGTACATAGAGCATAGGGTCAAGTAAATAGGAGCCTAAACTTAAAATAAATATAAATTTAATTTAATTAAAAAAAAAAAAAACCAACGAGTTGACAAGTTTCCCATAGTTTTTTGTTGTTGTAAAAGACTCTACGCTACTTTTATATATATATGCACTTTTTGATTGCGTGTGTGTGTGTGTGTGTGTATTTGCGTGTGTGTGTGAGGATTGAAATTTTCAATAAGTCGCCTAAAACGGGGGCTAGCCACATGCCCCCCTTTAGCATAGGACATTCGCATACTCTACACATTATACATTTCTATATAGATCAACTACATTATATACAAGCTTGGGCGGTTGCCGGCGTTTGTTATGTATCATAATCATCCTGCTGGGAGCTAAAGTAGCTCACCAGGCCGCTAAACTCGCCGACACCACCGCCCACACTGTTCGCTGCGACGGCGGTGCTGCTGCTGCCGTGCGCCGAGCTGGAGTCCTCCTCGGCCACGGCAGCTGGCGAATCCGCTGTTGTTGTCGTTGTTTCAGCTAGCGGCGATTTGGTATTGGAGTAGGCCTCCAGTGTGATCAGTTTCTTGCTGGTTATCACCGACGGTGGCGTGACGGCGGCTGGCGGTGTGGGCGGTGGTGCTGTTGCGGCAGGAGGAGGCGCCACAACTGGCGCTGCTGTTGGTGCTGGCGATTTGCCGCGCGTCAGTGCGGATACTGAATGATTTGTGGGCGTGGCAGGCGGCGGCGGCGGCGGCGCACTGACAATCACCGAACTGGGCGCAGCTGCATGCGCGGGCGGTGTGCTCAATGGTGGTGGATAGTAGCCATAGGGTGGATAGCCGCCTAAATAAAATTATAGATTGGTTTAACATTAAGCTAGTAATTCACATATTTTGCTACTTACGCGCACCGGCTGCATAGTCCACAGGGCCGGGCCGCATATTGGCGCTGCCGGGCGGTCCCACACGCGGCGGATAGTTGGGATTGCCATAAATAGGCGGTGCTCTATAAGCAAAATATATATATTAGAATGGAAATATACAAAAATCAGCTGACAGTCTTCAATCTACCTGTAGGGATTTAGATGCGGTGAAGCATGCCGCGCCGGTGGCGGACCGGCGCCATAGACACTGGCCAGGGAGCCAGGCGGCGGTGGACCGCCATGATGCTCCGGGCCGTGCAGATAGGGCGGTGGACGTGCATTGGGCCCACTGCCAGGCGGTGCAGCCGCAGTCGACGTGGGCGGCGGTGCACCACGCAATGGCGGCGGAGCGCCATAGGTGGGTCGCAATGCGGAGCTCGGCGGCAGCGGCTGGCCATAGAAACGTGCCAGTTCCGCGCTGCTCGGATACATGCCAGCGCCGGGCGGCGGTTGTGGTGGTCCGCGTGCATGGGCCGGCGGCAGCAGCGAGGCCATGGGCATGCGTGTAATGACAGAAGCCTGCGAGACGTTGACCGACTGCGGCGCATCCTCGTGTGGCTTGAACAACTGTGGCGGCGCTGGCAGCGACGGCGGCGGCTGCGGCGCCTTGCCCGAAGCTGCTGGCTTCTCGTTGCCCACTGAGGATGTGGCGGCGGTGACAGCGGCAGCGGTTTGCTGCTTCTGCAGTTGATCCCGCAGAGGCGTCACCTTTTTTCGGCGACCACGCGGCTTGGAATCGGGCGCTGGCGCCGGCGGACGCACATTAGCAGCCGCAGCGGCGGCCTGCATCAGATGTGCTGCTGCAGCAGCTGGCATGGACATGCCCAAGGGCAGACGCTGCATGGCCGACAGCGGCTGCTGTTGCTGTGCCGGCGCATAGTTCGCGCGACTCAACGGCTGGCCCAGCGGCGCTGAGAGAGCATTTTGCAGCAGCTGCATGGCCTGCGGCGGTGGTGGTGCCAAATGCCTCTGCAGCATTGGATGCATGCCTGGTGGCGGCTGTTGCTGCTGCTGCTGCTGTTGTTGTTGTTGTTGTTGACCCGCTGGCGGCGGCGGCAGCAGCGAGGCGGGCAGCCCACCTGGTGGACCATGCGGCGAGAACTGATGTCGCAGCAGCGGCGGATGCATTGTGGGCATGGGCAAGCGTTTGCGCAGCGGCTCCTGAAGTCCCGAGGCGCTGGGCAACGTCTCCGGCGGCGTTGTTGGCAACTGTTTGGTCACCTTCGCTTTGGCTGGCGTGGCATGGCGCAACACCTCGTCCGGTGGCGGCAGATCACGCACAGATGACTCCGAACTTAACTGCTCGACCACCATGCGCGCAATGGCATCCTCCATATCCTCGGGCAAGTCGGGCAGCTCGGCATCATCCAGCTCCGAGTCCACATCGTCTAGATCATCAATGGCCTCGCCCTTGCGATGCAGATAATCAATGTCCAGCACCTTGGCCTGACGTATTACAGACAACGGCACCGTAGACAGCGAATCACCTGCACCAGGAGTAGCACCTACTTTGCTGGGCGTGCGCTGCTTCAGCTGCTGGGAAGCGGCTGCAGCTGCTGCTGCTGCTGCCGCTGGGCCTGCCACTGCTGTTGAGCCCTTGATGGGGGTTAGGCGTGGCGTTGCCGCTAGCTTGGCGCCCTCGGCATTCTTTTCGGCAAGCATGCGCTTGATCTCCTCCTGCTTCTGTATGAACTTCTGACGCTCCTCGGGCGGTGTATCCGGTCGCTGTACGCCCGGCTTAATGCCGCCATCGGAGCTATCGTCATCAAAGTCCTCAATGTAGGCATAGCGACGGCCTCGTGTACGCGTACGCTCATCGGAGCCGCCGCCGCCGCCGCCATCGTCCGAGGAAGCCGCCTTCTTCTTTTTCTTAGTGCCCTTGCCTTTGCCCTTGCCCTTGCCGGACGACTGCGCCTGCGCCGACGTTGCTGTCGTTGTTGTCGTCTTCTTTAAGGGCTGCGAACGTGGCTGCTTGCCGGAACCTTTGCCCGACATTGGCGCACCATTGGCACCCATCTGGACTTCATCGTCGTCATCCTCTTCGTCCTCCTCCTCGCTCTCGCTGATGTCATCGTCTGAATACTCGAGCTGTTTGGTCTTTTTGTTGGCGGGCTTCTTCAATTTGGGCGACTTGCGTGCAATGGCCATGGAGGATTTCTTGGCGGCGGCTGCCTTCTTACGCTTCGATGGATGCCAGGCGCCGTCCTCGCTTTCGCTGGTCGTGTCATCGCACAGATCAGCGCTGTCCATGTTCTCCGACAACTCGGAACCGTTGTCATCATCGTCGTCGGTTTCCGTTTCCGTATAGTCGGAATCCTCTTTCTTTTTCTTCTTTTGTGATTTATTGGACTTGGAGCGTTGCTGTCGTAGATCCTCGTCGTCGCTTTCATCGCTCTCCTCCACCACAAATTTGCGATCCTTGCGGCGCTCACGTGCCGCACGTCGGGCTGCCTTGCGCTGCTTTTTGCCACGCCCGGGCCGGCGATAGACCTCTAGACTGGAATCGGAATCATCCGAGGCAGATTGCGAGCTATCCTCGTCCGAGAAACTGGAAGTCTTAAAGTCCTCATCGCTGCCATGATCCTCCTCGGAGCTAACATCCAGTGTGGTCAGCTTACGTGCCTTCTTTTTGACCGGCTGAGCCGCCTTGCTCTTGGACTTGCCCACCGTTTTCAGCGGCTGCTCATCCTCGTTGTCGTCGTTGCTGTCATCCTCGTTGCTGGATTTGTGCTGTGTGTCTGATGTGTCCTTTGCCGCTTTGACCTGCGCCTGAGCACCCTCCTCGGGCTGATCGTCGCCCTCCTCTTCGCGTCGCGTCTTCTCCTTGTCCGCCTCGATGATGGTGCTGATGTCCTTGCCCCTGCCCAGATTCCCAGCCCCCGCCACCTCGTCCATCTCTTTCTTTAGCGCCGAATTGATCAGATCATCGTATTCATTGAGCCGATAGCTGACATTGATCTGCCGACGCTTGCGCAGCTTGTAAATGGGTTCATCGTCCGAGTCCGAGTAGCTGCTGCTGTTGCTGCTGCTGCTGGAACTGCTGCTGGAGCTGCCACCCGAGCGTGCGCCTCCCGCGCCGCCCGACTGTTGTTTGCCGCTCTTCGTGGCGCTGCTGCCGCTGTCCGAAGCGTCGTCCTTGCCACCGCGACGTCGCCGGGTGCCGCGTTTAGCTGCTCGCCGATTGCTGCGTCCGTCTCCACGTCGTCTCTTCGTCTTTTCCGGCTTGGAGCGCTTATTGGCCTTGCTGGAGCCATCGCCATCGTCATCGTCGTCATCATCATCGTCATCGTCATCCTCATCATCTTCGCCGTCATCATTGACATCCTTCTTTCTCGCATTGGATCGCTCCTCCAGCTCGCTGGCAGTGCGGGCAGCTGCTGCGGCTTCCGCTTGGCGCTAACAGGTTAGGATTTTATATCAGTCAAAGCATTAAAGCAGTAAAGTGAAAGGGAGTTCGGTTTCTATCAACTGCAGATTCCTAAGTTTCCATTACGATTCCATTGCAACGGGGCGAGTCTAGAAAATATCCTGTTCCAGGCCTAAATGTGCATTCCCATTAACTTTTGCGCATACAAACAGCTATTTTTCCATATTTGTGTGTGCATTTCCGACTTGGACACATTCCAACATCCTGCCACAGCATTTCATGCATTTAAACACACACACGCACACAACACGCGTTCAATTTATGCTTAATGGGAAATGCATTCTTGAATATTTCGGGTGTTTAAAGTTCTATTTTTTTTTTTAATTTTCAGAGCCTAATTATGACACTCAAAAGCGTGCATATATCACCAAAGCGCAAGACTCTGGCTTTAAGAATTCGATTTTTTGTTGCCTCTATCTCTTATAAGCTCCGAGATATGATTGAAAGAACCCAATCTGAAATCGATATTTATCGATTTGATGAACATATAGTGAGCTTTTGCTGATTTGCTATAATCCTCATCTATCTGTGCAATAGAAAGACAAATTCGATGTCTGTAGCTTCTTGCACAAGAGCTCTTAGGCGGGATATATCATAAAACGCAAGGTTGATATCGATTTTTATCGATTTCGCGAATATGGATCAATTTATCATCCATCGATCTCAGTCTCTGAGATCTTAGCGTTCATATACATACGGACAGACGAACGGGCAGGCAGACGGACACAATCAGCCCGTCTCAGCTTTTTATGCAGATCGGAAAAGAAAAGTTTCCTTCCGTTTGTCATATACCCTTTAATGATTTCTGGAGATATGGCAGATGTTAAGATGTCGCATGAGGAAGAAGTAAATACAGACGGACAAGCTACAACGTTGAGATCATATCTTTCGTAAGGTCGTCGGTTTGAATACCCTTACTTAGGGTACATACTAGGTAATAATGGATTTCAGGAAAATTCAAAAAAAATAGTAATCCTCATTGGGAATCCAAGACTTTTAAAACAACCAATGTAAGAGTGTACGTGAAGGATAATCTTACCACCGCCTCCTCGGCCAAAAGTTTCTCCTGGTGCTTGCGAGCAACCAGATCATCGAACTGCTGCAGCTTCTGCTCGAGGGCAACGATGAGCTGCTCCTGCTGGCAGGGCGGACAGTGCCAATCGCCCTCGGGTATGTAGAAAAGCACGGGACTGAGACAGGAGCAGTGATAGCCTTTGTTGCAGCCGGGCGTATCGCACAAGAGAATCCATTCGGGATGATCCGATTTGCCGCACTTCTGGCACGCTTCGTCCGCATCTGCGGCGGCTGCGTAATCCTCGTTATCGTCGGCGTTCTCTTTGCGCAATGTGCGAGCCCGTTTCATGGGCACCACTTGGCTGTCATCCTCCAGTTCCGATTCGGGTGAGAATTCATGATCGGATTTAAAGAGCGGCGAGCCGGGATCTGTTTCATAGTGTGGTGGCTCTTCCTCCTCCTCCTCGGTTTCAGCCTGCTCCTCGGAGTCCGAGGACCAGCCATCCTTGCCGGGGCATTTTTTCTTGATCTTCTTTTTGGTCTCTTCGGCCTCGCTGGCCGACTCAAAGGACTCGGACTCTGCCGAGGGCTCTAGCACTGTGGGATCCGCTTCCTTCTCAGCCTTCTTCTTGTTCTTCAGCTGCTGTTTCATGCTGCGCAACGCCACTTCCTCCAATTTGCGTCGCTCTGCCTCTTCCTTGATCTTCTGCTGCGCTATGCGACGCGATTGACGCACCGGCGTCTCCGAATCGTTGGTATCAATTATGTTCGTGGTGTCCACCTCACGCTTTTTGCGCGGACCACGGCCACGCCCGACGCCAGCTGGTTTTGCAATCTCCTCCTTGGGCTCTAAACTCTTTGGTTTTTCCGCTGGCTCTTCAGTTTCTGCCTTGGTTTTAGGCTCTTCCTTGATCGTTAGCTCCTCCTCAGCGAGTGGATCACTTTTTAATTCCTCCTTGGGTTCCTCCTTTGATTTGACTGCTTTAACTGTTTGCGGCTGCTCCTCCGCCTCGCCCTTCACCTCTTCCTGGGGCTCTTCTTCAGTTTTGAGTGGATCTTCTTTGATATGCTGCTTGTTTTCAACGACGGGCTTTTCTTTGGGGCCACCCCTGGTGCGCTTGGGCTGCGGCAGCTCAGAATAGACTACTGCGGCGCCACCGCGACGTCCAGAGCGCCGTCCCAAGGCTTCTGCTGGTGGTGGCGTATCCTCCTTAGCAGCTGGTGGTGTTGTCTGCTTGACCAGTGATGCCTCCTTTTTAACCGATGGTGGCGTCGCTTGCTTGCCGGGAGGGGTTGTTCCTTTTTTGATTGGTAGCGTTTCCTGCTTGACAGAAGCAGCTGCTGCTGCCTTCACGGGCACAGCTGCAAATTCTTTGACGAGTGGAGGTGTTGCTTGCTTCATGGGTGGAGGTGTTGCTTGCTTCACGGGAGGCGGTGTTGCTTGCTTAACGGGTGGAGGTGTTGCTTGCTTCACGGGAGGCGGTGTTGCTGGCTTCACGGGTGGAGGTGTTGCTTGCTTGACAGGTGGAGGTGTTGCCTGCTTGACGGGTGGAGGTGTTGCCTGCTTGACGGGTGGAGGTGTTGCTTGCTTAACCGGCGGCTGTGGTGTCGACTGCTTGCCTGGCTGTGACTCCTGAGGTGCTGATGTGGGCGGTTCCTCCTCGAGAAATTGCTGATCATTGTTACGCTTGAGTTTCTCGCTAATTGCGGGCAACTCTTCGCCAGCGCTGGCCTCCTTGGACTCCTTGGCTTCCTCGCTGCTGCGCCGTTTGCGTTGCAGTGTGGACTCCAAGCCTGGGTTAACTGGCGCCGGAGCGACAACTGTTTCGCTGTTGGTGCGCTTTCTGGGTATGGCCTCCTCGTCGCTCTCCTCCTGACGGATTTGGGTAAGCAAATTCTTTTTCAGTGGCTTCGTAATGGGCGACTTTTTGGGCGGTGTAAACGGCACTGGCTCGACTTTTGCTGCTGCGGGCGGCGTAACCTCGTTGACTGGCTGCATCGTTGTCGTTGACGTTGTCGCCGGATGCGACGGTGGCGGTGGCTGCGCCTGCTGCTCGGGCAGCTCTTCTTTTGGCTTTTCCGGCGTCTTTTTCAATTTCTTCTCAATGATTTCGGCCAGCGTGGGCTTTTGCTTAACCGGATTGGGCTTCTCCAGATGACGTTTGGGCGCAATGATCTTGCGGCGACTGCGCGCATCTTCCTCGCCGCTCGAGGAGGTGGTCTCCTCGATTTGTGTTTTCTGCGCCTCCACCTTGCGACGCACCTCAACGTTGGTGATCTTTGGGCGCATTTTGAAGCGCTTACCGCCAATATCCAAATCGTCATCGTTATCCAAGCCATCCACTTGCTGTTGTTGCTCATCCTCCAGCTGAAGCTCGCCATGTACGTCCAGTTCACTTTCGGATGTGGACTGACGCGCTGCGGGCGCTGCAAACTCGGCCAGACGACGCTTGCGATTGGGCAGCAGCATTAGTTTTCTGTCCTGGCTCACGGGTGCCTCACTTGAGACCACAATTTCTGGCTTGCTGTCCTTGGTTGTCTTTGCTTCACAGCTCGGCTCTAGGGATTTGTTTTCTATAGGCTTTTCAGGCTTGACGTTTTGATTATCTATTGGGCTTACGACCTTCGAGGTGCTAGGCAATTCATTTTGTACTGTCTGCGTTAACTTTTTGTCGTGGCCACATTCAGCAACCGGCTCACTAGCAGGTATTTCAGCAGCAGCCGCAACAGCAGCGGTTACGTCGGCTTCAACGATGTTTGCTCCATTTGCAGCTGGTTCAACAGATTCGCTGATAATTGCAACTGCTGTTGCCTGCTGCGGCTCAGCTTGTTCGTTTGCGGCCGTTTTCGTATTGTTTTCCAGCGTTTCTTTAGCTGGTTCAGCTGCAGGTTCTGCATGCTTTTCAGCTGCGGTTGCTTCTTTTATGGGTTTGGGTTCTTCTTCTTTGTCAGCATGATTTGTGTTTTGTTTTTTAATATCTTCCGTTTTTTCAGCTACAGTTTGAAGCTTCTTTCTGGGCTCCGATTCATCTGCCTCTTTTGTTGTTTCGGCTTCAATGCTTTTCTTAACTATTTCTAGCGCTTCGTCTGCCGTTTCTATCAGTCGCACCTTGTACACTTGTTCGATGTTTTCTTCGGATTTTTCAGGCTTTTCCTCCTTTTGTTCATTTGAGATTTCTTGTGTTGCACTTGGCTTTTCAGTCGCAATTTCCACTGGCTTGTCCGATGGCTCTGGTGCTGACACCTTTGCTTCAACTACAATTTTGTCACTTTCAGAACTAGGCTGGGGTTTCGTTTCCAGCTCTTGCTGCTGCTCCGGTGACTCATTTCCATTGAGCGCTGGCGCCAGCTTGTTTTCGTTTTCTGCCGGCTTTAGGCTCTCTCCATTGGTTTTTTCTGGCTCTGTCTCTGGTTCTGGCTCGCCTATGCTATCGAATATGCTGCGTTTAGTTTCCTGCTTTGGCGTCTGTTTGATGGGACTTAGTTTAAGGCAACCAGGCTCGCCGAAAAAGAACGTAGCCTTTGGCTCGTTCTTGGCTGTGGGCTCCTCCTCAGCACTGGTTTCCGTATTGCCATTGCCAACCAGACACTCAGCGCCGCTGCCAGAGCCGAGCACATAGTAGAGCGGTTCAACGATTGTCTCGCCCACAGGCGCATCCAATTCCTCATTAGCTGCAAAGTCGCTAAGAAACTGTACATCATCTGGCAAGGCCTCACAGTCGCGACCGGATCCCTGGCCGTGAACTATTAACGTGGGCTCTTCAATGGCTTCGCCGACTTCATTATCTTCATCTTCATCCTCCTCATCATCATCTTCATCATTTTCATCGTCTTCGTTAAATTTTCGCTCGTTTTCATCCTCGTCAGCAGCAGCACTATCAAGGGATTCTTCTTCGCCATCAAGCGATTCCTCCTCCTCCTCCTCGCCCTCATCCAACTCCGAGTCTTCCGAGTCGACTTCGTTGTCATCTTCGGATTTAGTGCTCTCATAGCGACTGGGCTTCTTAATACGTTTTGTGTCCAACAGTGTGGGTCGCTGCTTCTTATGCTGTTCCTCCGAAGCCAACGGTGGACTACCGTCCGAATCCTCCAACGGCCTCTTCTTAGCCGGCGCTGGCGAGCCACTTAGTTTGGCCTGTGTTATAAGCAGTGGCTGCAATGGATTGTGGGGTAATTAGAGTAATTTGGTAAATTTCAGCTTATATACTCACCTTGACCTTTTTGGGCTTTAGTTCCGCTTCCGGTTGTTCCTGCTGCTGCTGCTGCTCGGGCGTGCGCAGCTTGATCTTCAAGTTGGGCACCTTTGCCTCGTGCGAATCATCATCTTGTTCTGACCGCTGTTCTGTGGTTGCAGCTGGCGGCGGTGCATTGTGACTGCTGCTGCTGCTGCTTGTGGTATCCTCATCTGCCTCGCCGATATCCTTGGAGGGCAGCACCACCTCATTGCCGCGCAGGCGTGCAATCAAATTCACAAATTCATCTCGATTGGTGGCCACCACCTGCCATATCTCCTCGTCCAAATGCTCCTGATAAATGCGCAAATTGCAGTCGCCATCCTGTGTTAGCCAGTAGGCGTGGCCCAAACGATCACGCCCTATTGGCTGTGCACGCAATGTGCTCGCATTTTGCGTTAGAATATTCGCACGAAATTTGGCATTACGTTCGAATTGGCTCTCAAGCAGTTCCTGCAAGCAAAGGATTGAAGGATTAATATCAAACTTTTGAATTGAAGAAGAAAATTGATTTGCAAACTTCCTCTCCCGTCTTGATACTCACGCGTAGGATACGCAGCTTGACCTTCAGGCTGGAGTTGCGATAGCCGAAACGCTCAATCTCCCAGGCATCCTGCAGGGAGTAGCCGAAACAGAATTTGCTCACCGATGATTCCCAACTTTTTTCGTGCACCGTTTTGCGTGTTTTACGCAACAGCTTAATGTGCAGATCGCGCAGTTCGGCCACTGAAAGAGAAAAGCAGTGTATGTGTGCAAAGTTAATCGAAATGTTTTGATTGTTGTTTTTGTTTTTGTTCTCGTTTTCAGCTGCATTTTTTATGGTCTCCGCTTTGCTCCATACCAAACAATAATACAAACAAGCAAGCATTCCTCTCTCTCTCTCTCTCTCGCTCTCTCTCAATCGCATACACACACACACGCGCATATACACTACTCACACAGTTGCATACATATGCACGCACATACATACATACACACGTACCTTCATCGTTGTTTGTCAACCACTCCTGCAAATGCTTGAAATTTGGCAAAGCCAAGCCCAAATCTTTGGCAAATTTTTGCAAAAATGCACAAATTACCGCAAAATCTGGATCGTTTGCACATGAATGTAGCGTTGTGGTTAATGCATCGTCATCTTTATCTTTACATTCTTCTTTACATTCAGCCGTAGCTGAAGACGCCGCCATTTTTCATGCGTCTGCTGAAAAAATGTGTAAGGCCCTCAAAATCTTGTTAACTAAACTTGCAAAATAGCAACAATAGTACAAAGAACGCACAGCATTTGTTTTATCTTCAAGTACACTTAATGCACAGAGTTTTATTGCACGAATTAAGCATAATTTTAATTACTTTTATACTATTACTTTATTTTTCGACGCATGAGAACCGATAGGCGACCGATAAACTGTGGCGGTCGGACAATTTACCCAGACTAGTGATGAGCAAACTTGACTCACTTAACGAAACTACTCGATTGGTGCTGAACAGCTCAATTATGATTTGGTATATTAACATTTGTTTGAAAATGTAACAGAAGCAAATAAGAAGAGCGTAGAAAAACAACAAAGACGGACAAAAACAAGGTTGAAAATCGAATTTGTAGCTTAACATTTAAAATATCAACATACAGTGTTATCTCTTTGTGTATATTTTTGCGTTTTTCAATGTGAAAAGAGCAATAATTAATTAAATCAAAATCGAATTAAATCAAACGAAAAATAAAAACGCAAGTGAAAGTGTGTGAAATACGATATTTAACATTGATAAAACAGCTGTAACAGATTGCTAAAATGGCAGCATATCAAATGAATTTTAACCAGGATTTTACGTAAGTTACAACAAATTACACACCATATCTCCCCCCCTTCCCCCACAACACACACCAATAGACATATTCCTTCGATATAATAAAGGTCATTGTGGCGAAAAAAACAAATATGCAGCAAAAAAATCTCTCAGATACACCCAACGACAAACGAGACAAGTAAACAAGCGTACAGCTGCTGGGAGCGGGGGTGGTGACGGGAGCGGAAACAATGGCAGCTAATAGCTGAACTGTAACAGAGCCTATCAGTACGTGTGTATGTGTGTGTGTGTATCAGTGTGTGTGCATGTGTATGCGAGCGTGTATTGGCGTCGTTTTGCTTATTAGAACATGCAAACAACCAGTTCTAATAAGAATGACATGCATACATTTATTATGAAATATAGGTAATGGCAAACTACTCATGAACACTAGCCAACACGGTAAAACACCAAATTAGCTACAAGTGATTGGTTATTATGATTTAATGTTCTGAAATTGGGTCCATTTAGGCCAAAGTAAATCTGACATCATCTTAACATTGACAAAAAATGTTAAAGCTCAAATTGTTCGTTTTTCTAGACAGTGTAATAAGCGTCAATGCGCCAATACACGCACACGAGCATACACACATACTGTAAATGCGCAACAGCTGATGCTGTCTTCTTTATGTATGTATGTATGTGTATATTATTTTATTTGTTTTGTTGCTGCTGCTGCTTTTGTGACTTGCAAACTGAATAAACTCGTTTAATTAGTTAGTTAGTGAAATTTGTTGTTTTATGTCAAAGATTGTTTATTTTTGCTCAGCTGATGTCATATTGAGGTTAACTTACTGGCAAAACCCCCGTTACATGCCATTAGACTACTCTCCCGCTCTCGCTCTTTCTCACACTCTCCATGCTCTGTGCCCGGGTAAAGTGCAAGTGACGCACACAGTGGCAGCAACAACAAAAACAATCAATATATTGCTGCTTATTGCGAAAATCCGAAAAAGAAAACACTTAAAGCATGTATGTATGTATGTATTTGGCACACACATATGTACGTACATACATAAACGGACGCAATTATATGAGGCACACCAACAAACAAACCTGATAGTCGCGCGTCATAAAGCGAGAACAAAGAGCTCAAGCAGCGAAAAAGAGATAGCATGCAAGCGCTTTCTAATCAGAACAAATCAATTAGCTTTTAAAAGCGCGACGCGGGTGAATGCACCGCACAAAAAAAACTAATTAGACATTTCCCTTACATTTGATTGTCAAGTTCAAGGGCATAGCTGCTGCTGCAGGGGGCATGGGGGATGGGGGCGTTTAGTAACTGATAACGGCAAGGCATAAAAAAACACGTGTTGAGAAGCTGCCATTGTCCATTGGCCACGAATAGTGCAGTTTAGCATTTCATAATATTTGTGTTTTCATTGTTTTGTTTACGCCAGCTGTTTACGCGGTTTGCCGTTTCGCTTTGTTTTGCATAATATACCCTGTTTATACACTATCTGAAGTGTATTTGGGTTCGTAGCTCAATTTTGATAAGTTCCTTAACTTCTCTCGGCATGTTTCTCTTGCTTTTAAAGCGAATGAACCTGCTCGTGCACTTTTGGCAGAGCGTTTAATTTATGAGTCGATTGTGTTTTTTTTATCATGCATTTTACGGCTGTGATTTGAGTGCGTCATTTCACAATTTTACACAAATATTATTGTTAATCATGTGTAATACGCAGCTTAAGTTAGTTGTTAGTAAACAACACAAAAGAGAGGCGCGCGCAAAAATTGTAAAAACAAACCGCAAACAAGGCCGTCGTGTTATCGGTTTGCAAAAGGGGTTTGGGTCTCATGCAGCTGAGTGTGACCTTGAGCCCCTTTTGCGACGACGCCTTTTGCCGAGAAACTAGTTTTGATTCCCAAAAAGAAGCAAACAAAAAAAAAAACGTTGAAAGCCTCGTCTGAGTCGAGGCACACACGTGTTGCGCTCAGCATGAGATTTGCTGCTCTCGTATGAAGAAACGTGCCTGAAATATAATTTGACATAAATATCAAGCACAAATGTTTCCATAGCCAGCAACGGTTGTGCATAAGCAAAAACAAAAACAAATCAAAAGCTTTTTGTAGCTGAATTCAAAGTGTGCGCTCTAGCGAACGCTTCGCAACACTGGCGCCGCTGACTGAGTGTGGCAGTGTTAGACACAAAATAAATACCAAACGAAAAAAAATACCAAATCGCAGCAAGCGCACGCAAAACATAAACAACAACAAAGCAAAACTGCATTTGACATTGAAAACGCGGAAATTGGAAAATAATTGGATAATTAAATACCTGCAAGGGTGTAAAAAAAAAAGCAATCGCTACATGCAATGGAGCAGCGCGCCAATTTCCTAGCCCTGACGCTGCTGGACGCACTCGAGGACGAGAACGAATCGGACATATTCTCCATGCTGGACCGAAACCCCATCAATGCCGGAATTGTGCCCTGCGAGCGCGGAATCGCACCGCTGCACTATGTTTGCGGCATGCCGAACGAGCAGCTGGCCGTGCGCATACTGGAACGCTTCCTCGCCAGCGATCAGCTGGACGTGAATGTGCGCTGCGACGGCAACATGACGGCACTGCACATAGCCGCAATCTATGGCCGGTTGGAGCTGGTGCGTCTGCTGCTGGAGCATGGCGCCCGGCCGGACATCGAGGACGATGAGCACAAGCTGGCCGTGCACTATGCCATTGACGAGTGCCATTTCGAGGTGCTGCAGCTGATGCGCGATCACATCCTCAGGGAGAAGCAGGCGCAGAAGCAGAAACAGCAGCAACAGCAGCAACATGCGACGCCCAAGTCGGGCATCAAGTACAACCATGACGTTACCTCGCCCTACTACATCAATATAACGCATAGGCGTGGCAGACCGCAGCCCAAATTTCCAGATATCAGCGATCCGGAACAGTCGGTGAATCTGTTTACGCTCACACGCGATCATCTGGCGGAGCTGACGCACAGCCAGGAGGAGGCGTCCTGTGGACGACGCACGCTTATCGAGAGCTGGCGCGACAAGGTGGAGCGTTCACGTGCACGCAAATCGCTGCTGCAGACCGAGCATGTCGAGACGCTGGTGGAGCAGGCCATGGCCCAGCCTGACTTTAGCATCGAGCAGCATGTGCAGCAGGCGTTGCGCCAGGCGGATGAGCAGCGCGATCAGCGGGAGCAGGCGGCGCCAACTGAAGGCAACAGCGCCGCCTTTGGCCAGCTTGTGGAGCAAGTGGCGCAGGCCTGCGTGCTGGAGCAGAGCTTCCATACGGCTCCGGAAGAGCCAGCGCCAGACAAATCCTACTATCTGCAAATGACCGAAGCCTATGTGCACACGGACGACGAGAATGGCCTAGTCTTCTATGAAACCAAGCTGCTGCAGAATGTGCCCGAAAAGCCGCCCACCAAATCCAAGCATCAGCGGCTGGCGCCGCCAGCCAAGTTGCAGCTGGACAGCAGCGCTAGCACCAATGTGAGCCTGCCGTTGGACTACGAGACGGATGCACTGCGTGCGGAACTGACACAGCTGGGCGCTCCGCCCGTGGGCCCCATCACGCACACCACCAAGCGGCTGTACATCAAGCAGCTGATCAAGTACAAGCGGAACACGGCCGCTTTGCTGGCGGCGCAGCGGCACGCGAAGGCGGCACAGATCAAGTACTCCGTGGAGCTGCATCATACGCTGCGCTCCCAGGCGGACTACGAGCACATCGAACGGTATATGGCGCACGAGTGTGCCTCTGCGGCGCACTTTGCCACGGCTGCGGCGGGTGGACGTCAGCTGCGCGAGGGTCATCTGAAGCAGAGCTTCATTTATATGTTGATTGATCCGCGCATCTCGAGGAATTTGCCGGGCGAGCGCAGCTTTCTCGATTCGCTGAGCATTTGGTCGCGCTTTTTGGATGCCATTTTCTATGTGGGCAAGGGCAAATCCACACGGCCATATGCCCATCTCTATGATGCAATGCGTCAGCATACGCGCGCCCATCTCCAGCAGCCGGCGACGGGTAAGAAGCGTACCGGACGCTGCCTGCTAATGCCGGAGATTTTCAAATCACCGCCGCCGCCGCCGGGCAAGGCTAGCAGCAAGAAGCTGCAGCGCATCCTGGACATCTGGCAGCATGGCAGCGGCGTCGTGTGCCTGCATGTTTTCCACAATATTCTGCCCACAGATGCGTATACGCGCGAGGCGTCCATCATAGACGCGCTCGGCCTCACGCATTTGACGAACATGAAGCGCGGGGATTACTATGGTCCGGCCCAGATCTGGACCATGAAGCAGAAGAAGCAGCTGGGAATCGCTTTGCTGCACAAGGCCATGCACATATATTTGGCGGAGGGCGAATCGCAGTTGTCGCCCAGTGATTTAATTTAGTTGTTTTTAGCAATAAGTACCAAGTACAAAGTGTAAAGGTGCGACAAAGCTATCTTATACCCGGATCTCAGTTCAAAAATGTGTGTAGCATAATTAAATAAAAAATCGCATTAGAATAGACCAAATAAGGAAATGACCTAAATAAGCACAATGCTGGTATTTACTTGCTTTTGGTATTTGGTATTTTTTGGTCATATATAGCTGTCACACTCTAGCACACGGCTGCTACTTGTTGCTGCGGTTTTTGTTGTTATTTAATTTATATATTTACGCAATAATATTTTGTATATATAGTAACCTTTTTGGCAACAACAATTGCCTTATGCACATAACTACTTTTTTTTAAATATTAAATGAATATTTAATTACGGCTGTACATGTGCTGCCGTGCTGCCAAACAATACTGTGCGAAGTTGTGCGAGTTCGAATGCCAATGCAGGCATATCGTAAAAATATTTTATTAAATATTTTAAGTAGTCAAATTTATTTTTCAAATTTTATTTTTTTAAAAATGTCTATTTTCACCCCAATATTTAAGTTGTGAAACTGCATTTGAAGCAGCTGTCACCGACCAACAACCTCTCAAGTGCAATTTACCCTACCCGCAGCGGCACCATCCCTTACTCTAAGCTTCAGACAACAAAAACAACAAAGAGGGATGCATTTGCCGGCTAAATACGCACAAACAACAACAAAAATGCAGCCCAAAAGCATGCTATACAGTTGGCAACAACAAAACGTTTCACAGCTTGAGTATGTCACTTAGAATTCTCAACTGGTTGTAGCTGTACGCGCATGGAGTAGTCGTTGTTTTGCCTATGTTAGGTTATCTTTGCGCAGAGGCGATATCGTAACCAATGAAGTTCTACTGAGGTGCGATTATTGCTAGTTGAAAACTTTAACCAATACCCCGCCATGGGGACGTGAAATACCGTCCACTACGGCAATTTTTGGAAGCCCGAGAGGGCTAATTAAATAATGAATGTGATTATCAGGTTGTTGATGAGTGACGTGTTTTAATAGGTGTTTGGCTTAAAGCCTGATTCGGGATATTTTTCTATATATGGCAAATGTTGATATTATAAGTTGGTAATTTTTTTTGCATTTTAAGGCGCAAATTAAGCTACTCTTATTTGATTCCAAGCAACACTGATTAGACATTATGTCTGAAGAAGTGTTGAGTAGTGTTTAAGAAATATGGTATATTTAAAATACTCTTTACTTATCCCGTCCACAGTTCCCTATCGGTGCTGAGCAGCACTGGTCTGCGTCTGTACTCGATTGGTGGCCAGGATAAGGTCGAGGAGATCTTTGCCAAGGAGAACACAGAGCAAATACGGATTGTGGAAAGGCTATTCAACAGTTCGCTGGTGGTGCTGGTCACCGCCCAGAAGCCCAACTGCCTGAAGATGCTGCACTTTAAGAAGAAACAGGACATTTGCAATTGCTTCTATCCGTCGGAGATATTGTGCGTGCGCATGAACCGCCAGCGTCTGATTGTCTGCCTCGCGGAGAGCATACACATACACGATATACGCGACATGAAGATCCTGCACTCGATTGAGAATATAGCGCCAAATGAACAGGGCCTGTGCGCGCTCTCGCTCAACTCACATTTGGCCTTTCCCATCTGCCAGTCCAGCGGCGAGCTGCGCATCTTCAATGCCCACAAACTGCGCACGGGCATGACGATTAAGGCGCATGACACGCCCCTTTCGGCATTGACCTTCTCGCCCAGCGGCGCACTGCTGGCCACCGCATCGGAGCGTGGCACTGTCATACGCGTCTTCTGCGTAAAGAATGGCCAGCGGGTGCAAGAGTTCAGGCGCGGCGTGAAGCGCTGCGTGCGCATCGCATCTCTGGTATTTGCAGCGGGCGGTGACTATTTGTGCGCCTCCTCCAACACGGAGACGGTGCATGTCTTCAAGATCGATGCCCGGGCCGTGGAGCTGGCCGAGCTGAAGGCCATTGGTGAGTGCTAAGCCCCAAAATGAATCCATTCCAGAAAATTGACTGATTGCTTGTCTTACAGCTGAAGTGGCTGCCAAATCGGACAAGGAGAAGACGACGACAACGGCGACGACGACAACGGCGACTGCGACTGGGGGTGCGAACGCAGAAGCTGCAGAGGCAGCAGCTGAGGAAGCGCCCGCAGCCAGCTGGGGCGGCATGTTCACCAAGGCGGTGTCCTCGCTGCTGCTGCCCGCCCAGGTGAGCGATGTGCTGGCCCAGGATCGCGCCTTTGCAACGGTGCAGCTGCCGCAGCCAGGTCTCAGGAACATCTGCGCACTGACTCGCGTGCAAAAGGAGCTGCGTCTGCTGATTGCCTGCGAGGATGGATTCCTCTATATGCACGACTTCAATGCGGAGCGCGGTGGCGCCTGCAAGCTGCTGGCGGTGCACGATCTGCGCGGCGCCCTGGAGGATGTCATTGAGCTGCAGCTAAGCGAAAGCGTACTAAAGACGCAATCAAAGACGCTGCCGGCTGCACTGCCACAGCAATCGCTGACCATGCTGAAGAGCTGTGCGGCCAGTGTGCTCATCGAGAATCCAGATCCTGTGGCGGACAACAGCTATGCGGGCATATTGCGCGGCGAGCAGGCGGATGCCATGTCCGGTTCGTTTAGAATATATCCAAATCAAGTCATATGGTCAGCTTTATTATCATATTTTGTAGATTCCGCCAAGTTTCGTAAGCTGTGCGATGCCATTGACACGCCCACAAAGCTGTACGATGAACGCCAGTTCCCGCCCGTGGCAATTACGGCCAAGGATTGACGACCACGTCGGCACAGCCATAGGGACATTGTGTTTCTGGACAAATCACAGTGTGATTAAAAGCGCGCGCTCTCTGCATTTCTGAATATCCCAAAAAAAAAAATATATTGAAAAATTTACGAAAAAAAACGTACCCAAAAAAAATTTAGCAAAATATTTAAAGCAATTTAACTAAGTTAAAATAATTTTAAACAAAAAAAAAAAAAAACACAAAATACTCGAAAGAGAAAAATTAAAAAAAAAAAGTATTTTAGTTATATGTAATTAATTTTTTGCTCTGTAATTTGTTTTCAACAATTTGTATATAATTGTAACTAAAGTTTCTATTAAGAACTCCTCCGAATATCTCATTCCGTAAGCTCTGCTCTGTCTCTCTCTCCCTTTCTCTCTCTCTTTCTCTCACTTCGCAATTATGAAAACTTTGTATAATATAAATATTTATTAGTAGGCAAGGAGCAACGTTTTTCTTTAAGTGTATAAGTTCAAGTATAGTTCAAAAGAAGCTCAAAAATCCAAAAAATTAAAAAAAAAAGAAGCTGGAGAGAAAAATAATCAACTAAATGTACCTTAAACAATGAGCAACAAGAAACGTATTCAATTAGCTTTGCAAGTAAATATTATATGTGTAACAATAAATATTAATTAAATATTGCAAATATTTAAAAAACAAAAAAAACAAAACAAAACAGAAAAAACTAAGTATTAAAAAAAATGTATGTTTAAGAAACCGAAATATTCACAATATCGAAACAATTAGATTTTAACAAATACATCTAACAAGGTATACAATCTGAGATTCGCAATCAATTATCTAAAAATATGTTCAAAACCGAAAAACAGACAAACAGCAAGTCAATATGCCCAAAAAAAAAAAAAATTAAAGACAAAAAAAAGTATTAAAAATATTAAAAACTACAAAAAAACCGAATTTTGTACAAGTAATTTCAATGGGAGCTATAAAAAACACAATAATATTGTTAGAAATTCATAATACTTTATAGGGTAGGTTTTTTTTTTGTCGAATTTTGAGGCCATTTTTGTGTTTTCTTTATAAATCGAATGGAGTTTTTTTTTATAATTCCAAATTATTTGTAAATGCATTTTTGGTATTTTTTTTTTTTTAATATTAAACAAGCTTAAATTTTGCTATTTGAGAAGCGAATTAAATAATATAATTAGAGTAGAGAAGCTCCATTAACAAAGTCACAAAATGGCCCAAAAAACTGTTTCGTAAGGTTCCAAAGTCAGTTAAGAACTGTTCAAACGCCGTTGCTCAATTTGCTGGCACGCTGATCCAAAGTTGGCTCCTGTTCTTGCTGACGTTGTTGATAATGATGATGATGGTGATGATGATGATGATGACGATGGCGTCGTTCTGGTGGACGTTCCTCCTCCTCCTCCTCCTCCTCCACCGGCGGTGTGGGTTCAATACTCATTTGTGTGGATTTATCAGATTTCCAACCAATTTCAATGGGAGGCGTTGAGGCCTTTTGAGATTTAAGCGAAAACATAGATCCAATCTTCTTAAGCCGACTGTGCACGGAGGACTCTGCATCGTGATCACCGGCGCTCTTTAGACTCTTGCTGGATACGGCCAAAGACTTGGAACGCATTGAATGCGACTTGGATTTGGATGATGAGCTGGAAGACGTTGAGGATGAGCTGCTGGAGCCGACGCTGGCGTGCACCGGTTTGGTGGTTATCCAGATGCATAACGCAAACATCACCTCCGCCTTGAGCGCCTCCTTAAGCGAGATCTGCAACAGAAGCTGCGTCGAGAGATCAATTTATCGAGTGCGCGCAAATACAGCTTACCTTCTCCTCGATGGCTACCGTTTTGACGTTCCACAGAAACTCCGTGCAGCCCAGCACCATGGCCGCAAACAGGCCCAAGCCCAACACCAGAAACACACCGCCGACATTCTCCAAGCCCAGCTCGGGCGTGTCAGCGTTCCCTTCCTCGGCGCCGCCACAGCTGCCGCCGCCATGCATCTCCTTCCACCACTTTCTCTTCAGCTCCGACAGCACTCCCAGCTCACCCAGCTTCAAGACGGCGCCACTAATCTGCTTGCGATATGGTGAATCTGTACAAGAATCCATGTTTTATCCTTTGAACTCTGATGGGGCAAATTAACTTACTAAAAGGCATCGCAATGCCATAACTCTTGTAGTCCAGCCAGCCGCCAATTTGCATTAGGTCACATTTGCGCTCCACATTGTACTCCAGTGTGGTGGACTCCATTAGGAAAGCGTAACGATTTTTTCCTTTCTGCGCTTAGAACAAGTTTATTATTTCATTTAACGGAATAGTTAAGGCTGGGAGAATTCGCACAACTGAAGCGCGCTCAACAATTTGTCATTTATTTTCCTTTATTGTTGCCCGCTTCTTCTATTCGCTCTCACTCTCAGAGAGCAAGAGAGTTTACAGTTTTGTGCGAGGAAAGCAAAATTTGTAAAGCAAACGCAGCAAGTCTTAGATACCCTTAACAAAAATATAACCATGTTATATGGGTTAGTTGCACGGCGTCGTGGCAAACCCATTTAATAATTCACATTACTAATCAATCGAAAGGGAATTACAGCTTGTGCAAACATGCAACATACATACATACACACATACACATTCAGCGATCTATCAAATTACATACATATGTAAAAATTGGCGCTCTCTCTCTGTCGCACAAAACTTACGACTGTAAAACTCTCTTCTTCTGTTAGAATGTCAGCGAGTTCAGGACGCGCGCAAAAGCAAAGTTGTGGCGGGAAATGTCGTGCAGTCTTCGTGTTTTTTTTAATTCAGTGTATTTATTAATGTAGCCCTATGCTCCATTTGTGAATTTTCGTTAAAAGAACACCGTGTCTACGTACACATAAGAATGTGGTTTTAAAAACCAAATATAAAATTATTGTGCGCGTTTTCATTTACATACACACTTAGGTATGTATGAATATGCATACATACAAATGTGCATATGTATGTATCTACCTAAATGTATTCTCGCTGGTAAGTGGTTTTATGGCTTAAACTTAAAAATTAAAAATTGATAAATCAATCAATTTTGAAACAAAATCTAATACTGATGGTCATACAATTTATATACTCAATACATACATGTGTATATTTATTGAGCATTATTTAAAGCAGATGAAATGTGACGTCACAGTCAAAGCGCTGAGCTGCGATTCTGTGCGTAACCATTTTTCTTTTCTTCATCTTCGCTTAACAATGGCTGACGATAAAGAGCTGGCAATAAAAGCAGCTGCAATGTTTGTCTCTTTTCTTTGCATGTATGTTTCCTATGCCCTGCGCACGCTTATTGCTCCGCTCTGTTTTGCTGTTGCTTTCTAACTTGACTTATTTGCTACGACTGGCGACGACAGAGAACGCGCTATAAAATCAGTATTTGTCTCCGTTTTATGCATGTCATTTCGTATGGCTGTTTTATACCAAACGATCTTAACAGATGGCGCAAGCAAAACGAGTTTCCATGCGCGCTGCTGTTGTTGTTTTACATTTTGGCAAGTGTTGATGTTGCTGACCTACCTGCACACGCTCCACGCCCTCGTCGTTGGTTTTAGTGAAAACCGATGGCCTAGCACTTTCCATGGCCGTCCACATGCGTTGATATGTGCTGAAATTGGAATCCCTGAAGAAGCCCATTGTAGAGCCGCCCAATAAGGCGCCATATTTGATCTTGTTCTGGGCAGCCAGATCTTCGGCATTGCTGATCGAGCTGGCTTGGCGGGAGTTGGTCAAGAAAGCAGCCAAATTGGCTGTGTACGAGTTCAACATCATGAGGGCAAAGAACCACCACATTCCAGTAACAAGGCGCGTGGAGGCGGCCCTGTAAAGGTTGAGAAATTGAAGTTGTTTTTTTTTTTTCGATTTATATTAAATGATTTGTCTCACTTGGGCAATATATCGCAACCCTGACCCATAAGGGAGCCTATGGACAGCCACATTGTATTGCTCAGAAACCATATATTCTCAACCTCCTCCGGCTCCTTGCACGGATGCGGATTCTCCCAGTCATCCGGCGCCATGCGGGCCAACGCGAAGAGCAATAACGATATAAAGAGATACGCCGAGCCCATATAGATCCAAACATCCAGCGAGAAGGGCGACAGAAACGAGAACAAATCTGTCGGTGGTATTGGTGGCTTTGAGAACAATATACTTATGCCCAGATTCATGAAAGGCGGCGTAAAATCGACCGCCTGACGGCGGGATGAAGTCATGGTCAGATCACATATGCCCAGATCCGCATTCTGGAAAGAGTTGAAAGTTTAGATAGGAACGTTTCGAAACTCTTGCTTTATTTCATATATGAATATTTGGACTTACGCCATCGATCAGCTGTCGCACGATGCCATCCCATGTTTGGGTGGCTTTGTTCAGGCTACCATATTTTCCGTCTGGTGACATACGGAACTCGTATTTGAAATTTAGCATGCGTGCTATATTGTCAATCAAATCCATGGAGTAACCCTCGTAGCGGGCATTGCCCAGCAATATTTCGCCCTCTCCGGGCTCGCGCATCGTCAGGAAGGGCGCTCCAATGCGCGAGGAGATTATGAACGTTTTGTTCGATAACTTTTGGCCCACACGCTTCTCGCTCTCTTCGTCATCGTTGAGCATATCCAAACCATTGACCGGATCCCAGGTGGCCAGATCCAGGAAGCCACCAGCATCGATCTCCATGAAGCGCAGACTGAAAAAACTGCGCTGTCCGTATTCGTTGAAGTCTATGCGACCCGTGGCGACCTCCTCGGAGCGCTATAGGACACCAATATAGTTAAGTGGAGTTAGGGTTGCGATAGCTTCCTCTGGAGCTTCAATCGTACCGCTTTCATAAACTCAATAATGCGCCGGCCATGTGGCCAGGGCTTCTTGCGTTTGCATTCAATTTCCGGTGCTGTCAGCTCCTCCATTATGCCCAGCTCGGTGAGGCCCTTAGAGAAGAGCCAGACGGCATCGTTAACCAATATCATCTGCGTCTTCACCTGTGTGGGCAGCACTTTAAAATAGCGTCCTTCACGCTTCTCACGCTCCTCCCAGTCGTGAACCACGTTCTTGATGTGATAGTCTGTGGGATCCATCAGGCGAACGGTTGTAATGTTTGCCTCCACGTTCATAATGTCGCCCAGCTCCAATGTGTGCGTATCCAGCAGGGGTATAAAAACGCTCTGACAAAATAAAGAAAAATCTTTGTTAAAATGAAAACCTAATAGACAATCCTTGCCTGATATTCGCCCAGCATTTTAAGCTCGTTGGCTTGCTCCAAAATTCTCAATAGATTTTCGGGTCCACAGTGCAATATGAGACAATTGTCGGTGGACAATTTGATTTCCTTTAGAAATGGCCTGTGATCGTCGTCTGGGCCCAGCTGTCGAATCGTAGTCGGATTACTGCTCGGATCTCCAATTTGTAGTACATCCTGCAGCTGTTGCAGCTCTGCGAAAAAGCAGTCGAAATAAACTTTGAAGCTTGCCGATCTCAAAAGGAACGAAGATTAATATTTAAAAGTAAATTGAAAGGTTTTTACAAAATATTTCACCTATTTTCCACTTAAATGCGTGGAATTGCCATTTTTTTGAGTGTCTCAGCTTTAGAACTTCGTAGAGCTTTAGTTAATGCGTTATTAGGCTGCACTTACCCTTCTCCGATTCGTAGATAATTGTATAGCTGCGCCAACCGAAACTTTGCACGATTTCGGCAAATGCGCGCGCCAGCAGTAAATTATCGGGATGCACATTGAGCGTCATCGAGGAGAGTTCGTATTGCTGATTATGTGGCTGCCAGTCGTAGACTATGTGCGGTATATCCAGTGTATGGCAAATGGAGGCAATAATATCTAAAAAAAAAAAAAAAAAAAGAAGCTTCAAGTGAGCCACGCAAAAAACCCATGAGGTAGCGGCATCGAAAACTTGCCTGAACTGCCGCCGCTGCTGGGCCCAAATATGGCAATAACACCCTGCGATATCAGATTACAAACTGCCAGCAAACGAGTCTAGATAATCGGTTATTTGCCAGACTAATTTGAGGCTTACCCGTTTTCTCCATTATAAAACTGTCCTCGGTATTGGCATAGACCACAATTGGCACTAGCTCTATGTTGCGCTCCAATATATTTGCCCGATCCACAGCGGTGCGAAAAGCTATTTCCGCCTCATCCTTATCCGATGTGAAAATGCTGCCTAGCGAAAAAGTTACACTTTTAGCCAAATTCAATGCACGTGACCTAGTTTTCTATTTTTCTTTTTTCTCTATATTTTTTTTTTTACGAATTTCTTTTAGGAACTTACCCACCATAAACTGCTCCCTGGCTGCGGCCCAGTGGAGCAGCAGCAGCAGCAGCACATGTGAATAATATTTTAATCCCATTTTATTGATATTTTGGCATTTTATTGGCACATTTTAAATTGATTTTTCTCTAACTGATGATGTAAAACTGGGCAAGAAAATGCCACAGAACGCAACTATGACGCTCGGAGGTCTGCAATACATTGAGCTATGTGGGCCATACTATAGAAAAGCTGAACAACTGAACTATGCTAATTTTAAAAGACATCTAGCAGCTTGAGATCCATCCAAAATCTCTCAGAGAGACACAGAGAGTGGGAGAGAGCGCCCTCTGTTTTTTGTTGTGCTAAACATATTCTAAACAACAGGCGAGAGATTTCTCAGAGATCGAAAAGAATATTCTTTGTTATAATATTTTTTTTTTTTTTGGGCTTTCTAATATCATAGGATTTGATGCACAATTGAATTTATAGCTGAGCATAAATATATAGAAATAATTCTATACCTTCTTGCGCACAATATGATCGTAGAATATCATTGTGCCGTACTTGGGTGAAATGGCCGTCGAACGGCGTATGTTTCTGGCAAACGGATTGGGATGACCACCGACTGGTAAAACCTTCTGATCGCCCTTATGCATAAACATCATTCCATAGCGATGATCGTGCAAGACCCGAAAATTATCGCTATCCGAATAGTTGAGCATATTAAAGCGTGGATTACTGTAGCTCAGATGATGCGGCATCGGTCGCAGATAGGCGGTTCCCTGAAATATGCCCGGCCAGTTCGTATGCGAGTGGGCAGAGCGCGCCGCATTCGTCCAGCTCATACCCAAGTCAATATAGCCCGATATATCCGAACAATATGAGCTTGTATACATGGTAAAAACAATTGTCTGTTTTGCTCATTTTGCTTTAGTTATTCAAATATACCTATATGCATATATGCTTAGACTTACCGCCAAATTCTTGGAGTATATGGGCACCTCGCGTCGCTTGAACTCAAGCAGCACTGGATCCTTATTGGTTGGCGACATAAATATACTGAAGGGCTGTATGCCCATTATTTTTGGTCGTATCGCTTGCATTGCCAAATCGTGACGCCTCAGGAATTCCGGTTCATCGTATGGTATCTTCGTGGAGCGATATCCCAATTTGGCAAGGGAAGTGACCACCCTTTGATTGCCCAAATATTGATAATCTTTTCTGGTCGAAAACGAGTTTAGATAATCCTGATGGGTATCATAGTCCAGTACGCTAAAGTCAACCATTTTCTCGCCCATTTTGATGCTTTTCTACAAGGAACAGCTGTCAGCAGCATTCCGAAGATTTTTATGCGCAAAGACTCACCTATTTTTTTGTTAGCTTTCGTGGTTTTGTGTTTTTTTTTTTGTTTTTTTAAATTAAATATATTTATTTTTTTATTATTGTTTAACAGAACGCGTAACTTAACACACTCTGAAGCAATTGTTGCTAAAATTCTAGTTAATTTCAATAAAAAATAACGAAGCCTACTTTCATCTAACTGAAAAGTAGCCCAAGCTCTAGCCAAGAATATTTCGAACTGCATATGGGTAAAAAATATCCAGAAGTACAACTAACATGGCTAAAAGCAATTGGTAAAAAGATAAATGAGACGGGGAAAATCACAAAAATTATCTAAATAAATCAAATGGAACTATTATAATATCTAAGCTAGTTGGGATTTGTGCAGTTATGCATACATTTATGCATTATAATCTATATATATTTTATCTAAATACTAATATATATATATATTTTTATACATATATGTATGCATATGCTGCACAAGTTGATCTTGAGAGTATCTCGAGCTTATCTCAGGGTCTTCTCTCTGGCCTGGCAAACTCCTTCGCATATTCCCTATACTCAATCTAAAATTGTTTGCTTCATTTTATTAACTGAAGAGCGTATTCTTAATGCAAGTCCATTTAGTCTGAATAGAGAGTGAAATAAAAAGTTAGAACCTTCTTTTAAACTATGCATAAAACATTGCTTACCAATGCTGGATATCCTCAAGTCTTCGAGTCATATCATAAAGTTATTATGGACTGGATATATATGGTCAAGGGGTATTTGGAAAGGCTTCGAAATTTGTTATTTTTTGTTTTTGTATTGCATTTTGTATTATTGATCAGTCGGTTGTGAATTGGATTCGCCTATAATAAAATCAGAATGTCAAGCAAATAGGTTGTTGGACTATCATTGTATTTGAATGATATCGATACTTTGATCACCATTTTAAGTGTTTCGGGTAGGGTGTAAAAGTGTTCGACTTGTGATTTGCTTGAAAAAGCAAGGCTATTCCGATGTTGCATCTTATTGTATCATTTCAAGAGCTTATTTATGACTTACGACTTCCCAAGTGCTCCTCCACACTTTAAACGAATTTAAAACCAATTGTAAACTTTTTTTTTATGATTTATTTCAACGGCCGCAACTACTAGAACTATGCCAATAAATAGGAATAAGAAAAGCATACGATGTGTTGCGGAATTGCCAGCTAAACGAAAAATTGTCGATAGATTCGAGGGATGCGTAATTATCGCTGATAGTTCAGTTCCTCGACAATTTTGAAATGGAGATCGATTTTCATTGTTTGGAGAAGCAAGAAAGCAAGAAAAGCTGGAAAAGAAAAAGATCCAGAATCAGAAAGCTAGAGTGCAGGCAAAATTTAAATTATAAAAAGGTGCATTTTTGGTAATTGAAGAAATATATATTAAATAAATGTGAATGGCGAAAAAAAATATTCCAAAAAATTCTATATGTGTATGAATCTGAAGTGAATTATTTTATTACTAATTATAGGCGAGCGCCACGCCCATTCATTTTCTCCGATTGTGTGTGCTCGAAAAGTAACTGAAATTCTTTAGTCCGAGCTTAAATATAAATTATTTTGTTAGAGTCGGTTCGATTCCATTTATCGAGGCCTTACTCACCCCTGGTTGATCTCTGTTTAGTGGGGGGGTTTTTTTTTAAATTTAATTTTGCTTTATTTTCATTTTTCTGTAATTTTCAGAATTATTTTATATACTTATTCTACTGGTAAGTCGAATATACAAATTTACAGCGGCGACTATATAAATCGATATGGGAGATCGATCGGGCGGATCGATAAAAGAAATGTGAACGACAAGTCGGATCATAACGACTAAAAACCAAACCTCTAAGCTAGACAATAAAAAATAAAATAACAGCAAAATTACGGAAACTCAGACTTATTCGTATTTAAAAATTGAATTTGAATGGAATATCTGGAATGGCAAATGGAATGGCATGATCTAAAATTGTCAGCTCAAAATGGAAGTCACAGAAAAGGCCGGCCAATAGCCGCTGCTATATAAAAAAAAAAAAATGAGGAAAATAATTAGTAAAAAGTAGCGAGAGTTTTTTATATAGCGGATTAGCTGCGGATGGGGCCGCCACGCAATATTGATTGTCCATAACGCGAAATGCGGCACGACATTGGCACACGTCCTTCAAACACTGCATCCGAGAGTCTTGCAGCCGGCCCTCTACAACCAGCTCAAGGCAGTCCTCGGTAGTGCGGCAGTAAATGCCGTATGGCAGACGCGGCTCGCAAACGGGGCTTGTGTGATTCGGCTTCATTTTTGGAATGTGATCGCTGCGGCAGCTGCAGCGATTGTCAGTGCAGCAGAAGTACAATGGCCACCAAGTCCCAAGCCCGTTATGCAGGTTGTCCTATTGTGATTGGGCACATAGCCCGGAATACAGGCGCACCGCATACCTTGTGGCAGACAAATTGAAGCGTCCACATGTTCGCATTGCGTATTGTTGCTGCAGCTCAAATCTGTGCATGGATGTTGCCCATTAGTTTGAATAGTTTGAAAAGATACTTTTGTCGAAGAAACACTCACCCAGAAGCCCTAGGCACTTGTCCTGGTGCTGCTCAAAGTTTTCCATGCATACGCAGCGATTTTGCGACACGCCACAGGCGGCAAACGTGTCCGCCTGCTGACATTCGGCCGACAGCTCACACGCTCCATCCAGGTTCACCTGGAGCGGCAAACAGCACAACATTAACCAGACAACATATGGACTGGACATCAGTGCAGGCAAATAGCCACAAAACGTATCGGTGGCCTCTGGTCCAAAATAGCGAGTAAAATATATATGTATATATAATGTATTTTTGAACCACTTACTCTACAGCAAAGTGCTTGGCGCACTCTCTTCCATACTCACACTCAGCCCTCAATGTGGTGCCTATTTGTTGGTGGTGGTGGTGCTAATAAACGATGCGACATTCGATTAAATCGATATTTTTGGTAGTAACCAATCGATGTTCTCGATGTTTACCCAACGAAAAGTTTGGATTTTTCTGTGCTTTCCATGTTTCTCATTATTTTGTTTGGCTTTTGGTGAGCGAAGAGCCAGTCAGCTGGCGTTCGTTCTTAAGTGGGAAAAGCTAGCCGAAATGCATGTCTATTTAAATAAGCAAAATGTTTTGACGCTCTCTTTCGCTCTCACTAGCTGTATCTCTTTATCTTGTTTGTATTATTTAATGGAAATCCGTCAAAATTAAACTTGAAAAAAACATCAAAAGCGCAATTTTAGACCAATTTCGAAATCAAAAAAGTCTGCCAAGATCGAACAACAGCAAGAGCATCACAATATTTGGCACACAATATGAAAAGCCGCTGACAAACATAATTATGGCTGTATACAAAGAAGAAAATCAACAAAAAAAAAAATTAATAACTAATGCCGCCTACGTCATCGACTATGCCACATGGCCAACATGACACACGGCACTGCCCCAAGAGCAGCGCACACAGGCGAATCCGAAAGATTGCCAGTTGAAGAGCGGACACAGTTGGGCCGTGCGGTCAGTGTGCGTGCTTAGCGCTCCAAGACTGGATGCCTGCGGTCGCTTGGACAAGCATCTGAATATATAATAAAACAATACAAAAAAAGATTAAAAATTTCTTGAAATTTTTACGTAATTTTGTAGAGGTGTGTGCGCGCCTGTATCTCTATATACATATGTATGTATGTATGTACTTACTACAAATGTATATGTAGCTAAAAAGTGAACAACGAAATGGCCGCTGCATTTAGAAAATTCAATTAGAGCGCGTTTAAGCAGAACATTTTGTATTGGACAAAAATGCATTTGTATCCAGTTAACATTTATGTGGTGTTATTTTTAAAATATGCCCTCCCCATTGCCGCTGAGGGGCACACAAAAATCACAGTGGGTATGTTTCCATTAACAAAGTTAAAAACAAAAACAAGAAAAAAAAAAAAAAAAAAACCAAAACATTTTCTTGTAGGCGCTATTTTCTATGAAAATGAAAAGGAAATCGAAATGAGTTTCGATCAGGCCTTTCGCGAGGTTAACAACCTAAAGTTCTCCGATCTTCAGTTTCTGACGATCAAACGATATATGCCCACCAACGACAGTTTTCAGCTGCAACAGATCGGTAAGTGTGACCCCGTCATATAAAGCTTATATGCTCACGCACTCGGTCACATTTTCCGTATAGCTTGTGAACTAATTTCCAATGGCGTTGCGGCTATATTCGGACCAAGTTCAAAGGCAGCTAGTGGTACGTACTGTTCGTGCTCTGTGCTCTGTGCTCATTGATCAACAGATATGCTGATTGTATTCTATAATCGCTTCAGATATTGTAGCGCAAATCGCAAACACGACCGGCATTCCACATATAGAATACGATTGGAAACTCGAGGCAACGCGTCAGGAGCATTTGAATCACCAAATGACGATTAATGTGGCGCCCTCCTTATCCGCATTGTCGCGTGCCTATTTCGAGATTATCAAAACCAACTACGAGTGGCGCACATTTACCTTAATCTATGAAACACCAGAGGGTAAGTTTTTGCGAAGACATTTTCGGCAAAGTTTCATGTTCTTTGAAATGTGGAAATCGAATTATATTATTATTATTTTATATCGTAGTTTTTCTCATCGTGTGGTTTGCTTTCAGGACTCGCGCGGTTACAAGATCTTATGAACATACACGCCCTGAACACGGACTATCTTAAGTTGCGTAATCTAGCCGATTATGCTGAGGATTATCGCGTTCTATGGAAGGAGGCAGATGAAACCTTTCATGAACATCGCATTATTTTGGACTGTGAGCCAAAATCGTTGAAGGAACTGCTGAAAATCTCTGTAGATTTCAAGCTTCAAGGCCCATTTCGCGTGAGTATTCAAAACTGTTTGCTTTTGCAGCGAGCCTAAAGAATCTTAACATGCAGAACTGGTTTCTCACCCATCTGGATACGCACAGTTCAGGCCTGAAGGATATTTATAATGAAGACTTCAAGGCGAACATAACATCGGTACGCTTGAAAACTGTCGATCCCAATCCCTATGAGCGCAAGAAAACGCGCATCACCAAAGTGGATGTGAGTAGCGCCCATAAAAATGAAGATTTCAGTTTCACTTAACCAAATATTTACCCAACTATATAGCAAATACTTGGCAGCCAAATGATGTTGCCCGTACTCATCTATGATGCGGTTGTGCTGTTCGCCAATTCGGCGCGCAATGTGATCGCTTCCATGGAACAGTTTTATCCGCCCAACAGCCACTGCGGCTTGGGCTACGGCAATACCTGGATAATGGGCGGCCATATAGTGCAAGAAATGAAAACCATATCGGAGGATGATGTTGAGCCGCATTTCAAAACCGAGAATATGAAAATTAATGAGTATGGACAGCGTACACATTTCAATCTGGAGATCTATAAGCCCACGGTTAATGAACCGCTGATGGTATGGACGCCAGATAATGGCATTAAAATACGTCGACTGAATCCGGAGCTTGAAAGCTCGGCAGCCACGCCGGATTTCTCGGTGCAGCGCAAGGTCTACACGGTGGTGACACATCACGAGGAGCCGTACTTTATGATGAAGTAGGTTTTAACTGGCATATTATTTGATAAACTTATACTATTTGATCTCATTTGCAGGCAAGATCACGAGAACTATAGGGGACAGGAAAAGTATGAGGGCTATGCCGTCGATTTGATTAGAAAGCTGTCCGAGCTTATGGAGTTCGATTACGAGTTCATGATTGTCAATGGCAACGGAAAATACAATCCGGAGACCAAGCAATGGGATGGCATTATACGCAAGCTCATTGATCATGTGAGTTGTGTTTTTCTTAAAGTGATTCTGCTAGTTTTTTTTTCTATATTACATTTGTATGTATTAGCATGCCCAAATTGGTGTCTGTGACCTGACGATTACTCAGCTGCGCCGTTCGGCAGTGGATTTTACGGTGCCCTTTATGCAGCTGGGCATTAGCATATTGCATTACAAGAGTCCGCCGGAACAAAAGAATCCATTTGCTTTCTTGGAGCCCTTTGCACCAGAGGTCTGGATCTATATGATTTTTGCACAGCTCGTGATGACGTTGGCCTTTGTGCTGATCGCCAGGTGAGCTGTGATCCTGTTGATTATCTTTCTGTTTTTAATTGAAATAACTATTACCTAGACTCTCCTATCGCGAGTGGATGCCGCCAAATCCGGCTATTGTCGATCCAGATGAGCTGGAGAATATTTGGAATGTGAATAACAGTTGCTGGCTTATGGTGGGCTCCATTATGCAACAGGGCTGCGATATATTGCCCAGGTTTGACAGGCAGGAAAAGAATTCGACACAAATTTAAGGCTCTTGTGTATTCTAGGGGTCCACACATGCGCATTTTAACTGGCATGTGGTGGTTCTTTGCACTAATGATGCTCAGCACTTATACGGCCAATTTGGCTGCCTTTTTGACCAGCAACAAGTGGCAGAGCACCATCAAGAGTTTGCAGGATCTGATTGAACAGGATGAGGTCAAGTTTGGCAGCATGCGCGGCGGCAGCACATCATTGTTCTTCTCCGAATCGAACGACACGGACTATCAGCGTGCCTGGAATCAAATGAAAGGCTTCAATCCCTCTGCGTTTACCAGCAACAACAAGGAGGGCGTTGATCGTGTACGCAAGGAGAAGGGCAACTATGCCTTCCTCATGGAAACTACCAGCATGACCTACAACATTGAACGCCACTGCGATTTGCGACAGATTGGCGGGCAGATTGGTGAAAAGCATTACGGCCTGGCTGTGCCATTGGGTAAGCTAAGAGTTTCTGAGTTCTGTTAGCTATAAGAGAAGAGAAATGTATGTAACAGGCAGAATAGATACAGCAGCTGAGTCGATCCAACTATATTCGAGTGTCTACAAGAGCTGGAAAATTGACATTCGAAGATCGGAAACGTATCAAATCAATGATAACTTTTTTTTTTAATCTGGGTATTGAGCATAGCTCGAAGCTTATAGAAGCTTATAGACTCTCCTCCTGTTTCCTATTATCTTCTTTTCTTAACTATATATAAAAAATATTAATATGTTAAAGTCTCCTGATGCTACTCTCATCTAACACCGATCTATATTATATGTATATTTATATATTCCCTTTCAGGCGCCGATTATCGCACCAATTTGAGCGTTTCAATTCTGCAGCTCAGCGAGAAGGGTGAGCTCTATAAGCTGAAGAACAAATGGTGGAAGAATCACAATGTTACCTGCGAATCATTCCACGAGGTAGATGGTGATGAGTTGTCCATTATAGAGCTGGGCGGTGTGTTTCTGGTGCTGGTTGGTGGACTGCTAACTGGCGTTATTTTGGGCATCTTTGAGTTTTTGTGGAATGTGCAGAATGTGGCCGTGGAAGAGCGTGTTACGCCCTGGCAGGCCTTAAAGGCCGAACTTATTTTTGCCCTAAAGTTTTGGGTGCGCAAGAAGCCGATGCGCATATCGAGCAGTAACAGCAGTGGCGGGGACAAATCCTCCAGACGCTCCTCGGCGTCCAGGCGCAGTTCCAAGGAGAAGACGCGCAGCAAGACGGCCAGTTAGTGCATAAGTTGGAGAATTTATTTGGTTTCTGAATTGCACTCGTGTTGAATAAACCATCTTGTTTTCTAGAGAAATTCAGGCTAGATTGAGTAATGATTGTCTCGCGCATATCGCTTAGTATATATATGTATATATATATATATAGAAATTCTAGAGGGTGTTTTAATTTTTTTATTGGTCACCATATTTTTTTCATTTCTGACTTTTTAAACACCCTACACAATTTGCTGTATGGTGTTTTGGCACGCACTAGTTGTGTTCACATTTGCCTGCCATTTACTTGGCTCATTTCCAGCTGTAGCTCAGGCGACAGTCCACATGGTCTAGAGTGTGAGGCGACTTTTCCATAAAACAAATGGCTCTTGGGCCACCGCTGCCGCCCGTTTCCGCCCCAGAGATGGCTGCTAAAATAAGCAGCACTCTCCCAGCGATCGCGGTGGTTGCTTCTTTCCAAAAAAAAAAAACACTTGCCTCAGTGCGTCGTGAGCAGCGCCCCCGACCAGGTCCCAGTTGGCAACGATAGGCTTCTCCTAGAGCTGTCGTCATCGCATGGAATCTTTTTTACGCATCAGTTTTTGCTGTCTTTCTTATATTTGATACTTATATATGGATAAAGTGAATTGTGAAGTGTTTCTTTTTGTGCATTGCATTATATAAACGCCAAATATAGTAAATATGAACGTTTTTATAGTTTAATAAAAACAAAAAAAAATATAAGGAATCATGCGAAACTGTGCTTAGCTCTTAAGATATGTTCCCACTAAAGTTCCTAGTTTTGGCCGCACTCGTCGCTGGCAGCGGCGCGAATAATGATAATGGACTGGTTATTAAAATAGGTAATATTCAAAGTTAATTTAAAAAAATCTTTATAATTTAAAGTTGTAATTCTCTCTTTATTTGGCAGGCGCCATTTTCTTTGATACCGAAATGGATCTGGCCGAGGCGTTTGATGCAGCTGTGGAGGAGGTAAATGCTTTGACAACAGACCTGAAACTGGAACCCATCAAGCACTATGTAACTGTGGATGATAGCATTGTGCTGCAGGATTTATGTGAGCATTATGAGCACACTTTATCAAATCATTGTGATATACTATATTTTTGTCAGCTTGTGACTTGATTGGAAATGGTGTCGCTGCTATTTTGGGACCAAGTTCAAAGACAACCAGCGGTAAGTTTACTTTTTAACATTGTTGTGCCTTGGCCAGCGGCTAAAAGTTAAATTATTTTTAAACAAAAATCGGCGTCATAAAATTATGTCTAGGCGGCTGCTAATTGTTGTTCTTGTTGCTTTTTTTTCTCGTCTGCTTGTCGTAATTCTCAAATGCTAGACCGGAGCACATGTCTATTAAAAACAGAGAGAGAGAAACAGAGAGCAAGAGTGAGAGACATATTGAGCGTGAACGAGGAAGAGTAGTTTTTGGTAGAGATGCTGCCATAGTTTCTCAATATATGCTAGCCACTAGCCTCGTTAATGATTCTTGATGTTTCGCAATAAAGTGGCCAAACAAACATTAGATCCAAATATTTTTGCAGTAAATAAACGAACGCATATGCTATGCAAGGTACCAAATGCGACACTTGCGAGTGGTTTTTTGGCCTGCTGCCAAATAAATATGTTCGTTTACAATATTACGTTTATTTTGCTCGACACTTTCATTGTGTGTTTTCTTAGTTCGCCAAGCTGTTCTATACAAAAATATTTTCACAATGAATTGTGAGTTGTGAGAAACACCAAACTAATGATTACCCTTTCTATTGCACAAACTATTAGATATTGTTGAGGTGCTGTGCAACATGACGGGCATTCCACATCTCCAGTTCGACTGGCATCCACAACAATCCTCTCGTGAGCGTCTCAATCATCAGTTGAGCATCAATGTGGCGCCCTCGGAACTGATTATCTCCACGGCCCTATCTGATATATTGCGCAGCAAGGCCTTCGATTGGAAATCGTTTACTATTGCCTATGAACGGGATACGCGTAAGTAAATGAAATATTGTTGTCTTGTTAAATTGTTAAATCGAAAAAGTCTTAAAGTATGTTAATAAAAGAAGCCTGTTTTTGTCTCATTCAGATCTTGCGCGATTACAACACATTTTCGCTTGGAAGCAGCTGCACAAAACTGGCATTAAGCTGCAGGAGTTTCAACGTGGCGATGATTATAGAATACTTTGGAAACGCATTAACAATGCGCGTGAGAAATTCGTGTTGCTCGACTGCCCCTCCGATATATTGTCGGATGTGATCAATGCATCGATCAGTTTCAATATGACCGGCTCCTTTAATGTGTGTAACTATATCGTATTATGTGCAAAGCAATTTCATTTAGTTTTCCTATTTGTATGCAGAATCTATTCCTAACCAATTTGGATACGCACGTCAGCGGCATTGATCGCTTCTATTCAAGTAAATTCACAGTTGCCGTTGCAGCTGTGAGGATTCGTTCGTATATTCCACCTCCAGTTCATGATGAGATTGATGTGTTTGACAATGATGTCGACGATCGGGTAGGTTCATATTGATTAAGCCTTAATTAATAATAAAACTAACAATTTGTAATATATTTCTGCAACAGTTTGCCTCGTTGAGCACTCAGCTTGTCTACGATGCGGTGGTTCTGTTCTACAATGCTGTGCTACAATTAAGTCAGCATACCGGTTTCTACACGCCACAATTTAGCTGTGGGCGTGGCTTTTGGCAGCCCGGTCCGCATTTAGTGCAACAAATGAAGCAGGTATGATTGAAGGAATTTTTCTATAATACGAATTGCTTATATCCTGCCTAAATATTCTTTATATCCTCTGTATTTAAGCTCACACCAAAGCAAATCAAGCCGCCGTATAAGACACAGCGACTGCAATTAACGCAGGATGGGCAGCGCGAGGACTTCAATTTGGAGGTCTACAATCCCATTATCGATCGTGTGACGCACATCTGGAACAAGGATTTTCAGCTGGTGGACATTGACAAGATCAGAGAGAACTCCACGCAAGCATTGAAACAGCGACGTCTTGAGAACAAGGAGGACTTCTCGCAAAAGCCCGTCCGATATACAGTGGCTACGCGTGTGGGCAAACCCTATTTCAGCTGGCGGTTAGTACAACTATGATCAAGTTAAACGCTAGCTAAACTAATCGAAGCAATTAAAAGTGAGGAACCGGAAGGCGTGCATTACGAGGGCAATGAACGTTTCGAGGGCTATGCCGTTGATTTGATCTATAAGCTGGCCGAGGAATGCAAATTTGATTTCAATTTCGAGCCAGTGAGGGATAATAAATATGGCAGCTATGATGCGGCCACCGACGAATGGGACGGCATAATTAGGCAGCTAATTGACAATGTGAGTGTGTGTGTGTATTAAATTAAGATTTAAATCATTTCCTCTCCACCTCGCAGAACGCACAGATTGGCATCTGTGACTTGACCATTACTCAAGCACGCCGTTCAGTTGTGGATTTCACGGTGCCATTTATGCAGCTGGGCATTAGTATCTTGTCATACAAGCAGCCACCACCACAGGCGGATATTTATGGCTTTCTCAATCCCTACGGTGTGGATGTTTGGCTTTATGTAATGGTTGCCATGCTCATAACTGCGATGGCATTGATTTTGGCCGGCCGCATGGATTCATACGAATGGGAGCCACCGGTGCTGAATGAGAATAATGAACAGGAACGTGAAAATATCTGGCACCTGCACAATACCATGTGGCTTGTACTCGGCTCTATACTCAATCAGGGCTGTGATCTGTTGCCCAGGTGTGTAAATGTCTCAAGTCGAAGTCTCAATTCTTATTTAAACTTTTTCTAGGGGCCTTCCCATGCGCCTCTTAACTGCCTTCTGGTGGATTTTTGCGCTTCTCATTTCGCAAACGTACATTGCCAAACTGGCTGCATTTATCACCTCGTCGAAGATGACGGGTAATATTGCCTCATTGCACGATCTGGTCGATCAGAATAAAGTTCAATTCGGCACGATACGAGGCGGTGCGACATCTGTTTATTTTTCGGAATCTAACGATACCGAAAATCGCATGGCCTGGAACAAGATGTTGTCGGTGAAGCCGGATGCCTTCACCAAGAATAACGAGGAGGGTGTGGATCGTGTTAAGCTTAGCCGCGGCACCTACGCATTCCTCATGGAAACCACCAATCTGCAATACTATGTACAACGCAATTGTGAGCTAACCCAGATCGGTGAGAGTTTCGGAGAGAAGCATTACGGTATCGCGGTGCCACTGAGTAAGTAAACAGTTTTCAGATTGTTAAAGAGCCCTAGCTTGTCTTAAATCCAAAAACAAAATCCATTTAGACGCCAACTTTCGATCGAATCTAAGTGTGGGCATTCTTAAGTTGAGCGAGCGGGGCGTACTATATAATCTGCGCAACAAATGGTTCAATGCAAACGACACGGTTTGCGATAACAGCGGCTCGACCAACGATGATGGTCAGTTCGACATGGATGCTGTGGGCGGCCTATTTGTGGTGCTAATTGTGGGCATATTTGTCTCTTTTCTGATCGGCCTTGCCGAGTTCTTGTGGCATGTGCATCGCACTGCGCTCAAAGAGAGGGTAAGGACTGTTGCTCGTTCTGTACGAGTTTTTCTAAATGGAGTGCCTCTTGCAGGTGAGGCCCATGGTGGCATTGAAGGGCGAGCTAAACTTTCTCATACGCGTCTGGCTGAGACGAAAACCGTTGCGCACTTATCGCGAGAGCCGCGATTCGACATCGACTGGCTACTCATCCCTTGGACAAATGTCCAGCACGTCCAGTGTGAAAAAGAAGAAAAAATCAAAGAAAAGATCGGAGTAGAAAGCACTGAACACGCTTGCAACATTCATTCAAATAGCATTTCTTATTGTTAAAATATAATAAAATATTTTTAGGGCACACAAATGTGAGTTTGCATCAAAACGAAAATTATCAATTGGTTCGGTTTATGGCTAGTAGAACCAAGTTCCTATCTATATAAGTATTATAGGATAGGATCGGTCGAAAAGTAGTTTCTTGTATGGCAAAATATTTTCAAAATATTTGCACGTCATTGCTCACATATTTTTAAGACCTACAGGGGTATCAAAACTTTGGCATGCCGAAGATTTCCCTTCTTTACGTTTGTTTGCATTTATTTAAGAATCAGCTCTTTCGAGCCTAAAAAAATTGCCTCAACGTGAGCGTGGCTCACACAGGGCGAGTTATTGGTTAAAGTTTTCAACTAGCAATAATCGCAACTCGGTTGTGACCTCATTGTTTGCGATATTGCCACTGCACAAGGTTGTGCTTTGATCAGGAAAACGCTTGACACATATCCACGACGTTTGCTTTAACCGTTTGGGAATTATTGCTGAATAGAAAAAAAGCTTTAAGGGTTGCGTGGCAGTTAACTGCCTAACTAACCCCCCTCTATTCTAATGATCATAAAAGCCTAACCGGTTTATCAGACCTAAGCCCTGACCAGTTCCTAGTCCAACAAGCTGCATCAATCGCAGACAAAGTCAGTGCACCCTGGTCGCCGTTAAAGTTTAAAACTCTATCAGGGTTTGCCGCACTCGATAACCCCACAGCTATTGAATTTTTATGACCTAACAAGCAATTGCTTGTCTTCTACGCAACTTGATGATGACCCTTGCCCGCATCAGACATTCAACTTTGATGGCCTTCAGGAACTTCAAAAAAAAAACCCAAAAAAAAAAAACAAATAGAAAGGCAGTCGAAAACGGGGAAGAGTCAAGAGTCTGCAGTGCGTTGTGGCCAGATATTTGGATTATGCAAGTTAAGCGGCTTGCCCGCAGTACGTTCGAAATTGTAAGCTGCTTTAAGGCCAGACCCGGGGCCAACAATTTGCCTTAAAGCCAATGCTTAAAACTTTCCGACGTTTTCACCTTTGCCAATTTGACGCCTTTTATGGCCTGCTTTTGGCCATCTCTCGATGCCATCAACAAATTGGCCCGTACTTACCAAATGGCCAAACACTTTCTATTGTGTTTCGTAATTTAAATGGACATTTTACGGTGCGGGTCATAAAATGCGCAAATAAGGGTTAATTATGTCGCGTACTTGACGTTCCAAGTGCCAACAAAAGATGCTCAAAGTGGCAATTGCCTAATAGGAATCTTAATGAGCAGCTACTAAATTCCGCCGGCCGAGTAGAATGGGCAACAAATTCGAGTTCCCACGTTGTATTAGAATTTAAAAAAAAAAAGAAATTAAATATGTAGAATATTTAGTTATAAAATACATTGACATGTATTTATTATTTTAATAACAAGAGCTGCTACACAATCAACTTTAAAGGTTTGATTAGAAGTGAAGCTGTTCAAAATGGAAGTTGCACAACAATTTAAAAAATTAATATAAACGTTATAGATGCGGAAGTAGCATAGTGAAGTGTTGGGGATGAAACTACATAAAATACCATTTAATGGCCAATCTGACAAACGAATACAAGTGTTTCGCCGACCTGTCCAAAATGACAGACCGAAACAAGCCTATTAGCCCATGTCAAAAACGCCCACCGAAAAAACTTTTGCCTCTAAACGGATGCAGTCAATATCAACACCATAAAACAACAACAACAACAAGAAAACACAAACCCAAAATTCAAACTCAAACCCAAACACAAACCCAAACCCATAAAAACAGACGCAGTCGATTGCCTCATCGTCGAACCGGAAACAATTGACTCGATTACACAGCCCGGCAAAAAAATAACACAACCTGACAACATAAACATGAGGCACCAATAAAAAAAAGCAAAAAAAAAAAGAAAGGAAAAAGGAATAGCAAAAAAAAAGGGATACAAAAAAACGCACACATTGTAGCCAGTGCAAAGAGTGCGTGTGCAGCATTGTGAGGGAGAGTGAAAGAGAGCGAGCGAGAGAGAGAGAGAGAGTGAGGAAGCGAGAGCGAGCTGTTTCCGGTTTGCTTTAGTCGGGTTAACCTCAAACTCAGTCAACTTTTCACCTTTTCACTTTTGCAGGATGCATTAGTTTTGTCATTAAATGTGTGACGCGCTTTAATATATGTTATTGTTTATTATAACTTTATTGTTAATGTATTAATAATAATTAATCAGAATCCATATATATAAATATACATCAATATATTAATATTGTTTCTTATTACCAATGTAATCTTGTATTTTTTATAATTAATATATAAATATATATTATATTTTATTAATATATTTATATATTATTGATTACAAATGAATTAATATATCCGTTTTTTATCTATTAATATATTCTTTATTAGAAATCTATCAAAATGTTCTTTATTTGTGACATTTCTTTAATTTTAGACTTTATTAAAATTAAATATATTTCTTATTAGTAAAATATTAATATTTATTCATTATTAATGCATTAGTATATTCATTATTAGCAATCTAATAATATTTCTTCAATATTGTTATTAATATATAGTATTTTATTTCTTTTTGTTTATCTATAATATATATATTTTTATATCTGATTAGTATAAACTAAGTGTTTGTCGCCAGGTCTGTCAGTTATGTTTATATGAAGCTGGTTTCTTCTTCTTATATGAAGGATCGGTGATAAATTAATTTACTGTAAGAAAACAGTTTTGTTTTGTATTTCAGGGAATTTTTTTAACAAGCTTGGAAATTAACAGGGTATTAAATCAAGGGTAAATGAGGGTAAGGGTATTTAAGTTTCGGCCAGCCGCTTATTTTCATTTTTTTTATTTAGTTTTTCTTTTTCTTGTGTTTTTGATTTTACTGTTTAATTGCAGTTTTTTATTTATTTATTTTTTTGTTTTGTATTTTACCACATTGTGAAATGTATTCGCTTTTTTCTTCTCGCCATATGTTCGAGAGAAAAAAAAAACCGCAAATTGTTTTATTGTGTTTTGCATTTGTGGATGAAATTTTAATTGTTATTTATAGTCGGGCATGCAAGTTTTATAGACCATTTTTAGCTATTGTTGTGCTAATTGGTTGAAAGCCCGAGACGAGCTGTGAATAGAAAATATTCGTGACATGTGGCTGAAGGCATGGAATTAAATTCAAGTTGGGCTGCAAATTGCAAACAAAAATATTTGCGAACATTTTTATTAATATTTGCGGTCTTCTATTTTTGTAATTTATAATTAAATATAATTTGGATGAATTCTTTTTTTTTCTTAATAATTATATGCATTTAAATTTAATTAAATTTCTAAATTGCACAGTACATTTTTTGTTTCATTTTTAAAGATTGTATATTTCACAGAATATTTTTTGTAATATTCTTTTTTAAATATATTTAAAAGCAAACATTTTCCTTTACAGTTCTAACAGTTGTTTTTCGTTATTTCAAAAGTATTTTTATACAAATTTTTGTATTAGAACTTTATTAAAATTTGTAAAGTAAGTAAGAAAGAAAGAAAGCTTTTCAACGATTTCTAAATTTAGAAAAAATTCATTTGAATTATTTTTTTTTTCTTTGAAACATTCGCTTTGAAATTTTATTTAAGTGCATTTCAAATAATTTATAATTATTAATATTTATAGTTTTTTTTTATATTTATGTCTATAAAAAGCAAGTTTGTTATGGGGACTATTACAAGAAAATTGTCTCCATTTGAAACACGCTTCTAATAGTTATTTTTGTATAGACTTAAAATATGGAATATATATATACATACAGGTAATAAATATTATTTATAAGTCAAGTTAGGCTATCTTTTCATAGTCATAAGCAAATAGTTTTATACGCATTAATTTAAATTCTAAGCTAGATATATGTAAGATTGGCTCGACTACTGGGTATCTGCACGTCTGGTACGGCATAATTATTATTATTTTTAAAAATATTTTTTTTTTTGGTTTTGTAAACAAATGTAATGCAATTTATTTGTTGAAATTCAATCAGTGACATAATTTAGTTAATTTACTGCCGCAATATCACGTATACGACCCGCGCTCCCCACAAACCTTTTTGATGAGCTGCGAACAATTCGCAGATGAACAAGGTGCTGTTTCTGGCTCTAAGCTGAACAAGATGCGACTTAAAAATGCATTGGAATTAGCAAACGGCACACAACGAGTCCACATACAATGCATTTTAAACAACAAGTTGCCCCTGCAACAGCAACAGCAGCGGCAGCGGCAGCGGCAGCGGCAGCAACTTGACTGGAACAACAATAACTGAGGAGGCAGCGGCAATATGTTTGCTTGTATTTTCGTTGGCAACACGCGCGTCTCCAACGAGCGGCTCCAGTTGGAAAATCAGCCAGCTAACCAGCAGAAAACAAGCAGGCAAATAAAAACAGAGCCCAGAACCGACTGAGAGCAGAGCCTGACCACCCACAACCCATTCCCCCTCAGAGAGCTCACAGACTAGGCACCGGGGCACAAATTCAATATGGCGCCACAGAGGAAGTGCAACAGACGCACAGCCTGTGTGTGCGTGTGTGCGCTAGTGTGTGTGCGTGTGTGTGCTCGCATTGAGCCAACAGCTTGTGGCGTCAATTTGTGGACATTATTGTTTCATGACTGCGACCGGTACGCAGAACGAGGCCTAAGCAAAGCCTGACAACTCGCCGCAATCACTGGCAACCATTTGGCCAAAGGGGACGCAGCATGCAACACGAGTAGCATCAAGGTGGTGTGCGCGGGTGTGGAAGGAGTTGGGTGCACCGCACAGCATCACCAGCAGCTGTTGTGATCTAATTTTTGATTATTTACGCGATTTGCGCGTTAAATTTGCACGAAAAATTAATTGTGCGCCGCAGTTTTGTTGGCTTTTGGTGGTTTTTCTCGGTTCAGTTTTCTGATTATCGGTTTTGCGAATAAAGAGCACACTTTCGCACGGCAGCCGCAAATTAATTGCGTTGAACTGTGCGCAAATATCGGCAAATCAATTAGATGATAAAGACTTGCGGGTCAGGACGCTTCAATTGAAATACGTAAAGTACAAAAGGCATTGGAGATTTGGCAAGACGGCAGAGTTTCGAGACGGCCTACAGAACAATTGTGCCGCAAATTAAAGCGAACTAATTGTAGTTCGAAAATTTTATTTAATTTTTTATTGAGTTGCTTCTCGAAGAAATTTTCAAAAAAAAAAAAAATTGAATTTTTGTTATGCTCAGACCACAAAAAAAAGAGAAGATTATGTTAAATGAAGGATATCTACAGCTTGTTAAAAATATATTTGAAGCTAGAATATTTTCTAAATATTGTTCCATTAATTTTTTAATACACACGCTCCAACATGAGAGGTCGGGTATATCTGGAGGTCACGCCCTTGCTTTTTTATATGGTAACAAAATTAATAAGAAGTAAAATAATTTAATTTATTTTTGAAATTTTTCGTTCTGATTTTTTTTCTAAATATGTCTAAAGGCATATTCAAATATAGTATAGGAATATTTTAGCTATAAATAAACTCATGAGAGGGAGCTCTAGTTAATTTCTGCACATTCAAACAATACAGTGTGTAGCTCGGCTACAGGGTAACTGCTAGTCAGGCAATCTCTTGCTGCTAATTGTGGGCATCGCAGCCCAAAATGGGTTCTTTATGAACTGGGACCAGGCACAAAATGTCACACAAAGCCAATTCAATTAACTTTGGACTCAGAAACGAGTTGTTTGGGATTTGGTAGCCCTATCTGATTGTAGCATAAATCGAACGACAGTTGCTCGAACCGACTTCATACAGATATATATATATAGTTTTTTTTGTGTAGAGCTTTAAAGTACAGTAAATCGTTTGGCCAAAGCAAATGTGGTTGCTCGACTCTCTCTCTCTGATGACATTTACAAACGTATTAATTGAATTCAATTTACGGCTGCCGTCGACAACACAAGTGCTGGATGGGGTGTCCTTGAGGCCTGGTGTCCTGGAGTCCTGGAGTTTTGTCGGAACTCTTGGCTATTGCAAAATTGATTTGATTTCCAAGTCAATGTCAACGCGCTGCCCAGTTTCAGGTCGACACTTGGAGAGGGGGTGGGGCCGACTGAGGCGGGGCAAATGCAACCAGGAATTTTAAGTGTCACTCGAGAGTAGCGTCTACCCTACCCTCCCCCACCCTGTCAGACAGCTTGCTGCAATTTTTATTTTAATGAAAAATTCTAGTTGTCAACAACTGCAACTTTGAACTTGCCAAATTTTCAGCTCTTACAACTGCTGCTTGTTGCGGCATTTCGTATATAAGTAAAAATAAGCATAATAATTGATTTGTAAATTTGAATGCAATTTTATGACTGCAGCAGCTGCCATGTGCCGCATGCAAGTTAATACACTCTGTCGCAGGGTATTTACGTTTTTGGAAACGAAATGTGCAATGCATATAAAGCATATATATTCCTGATCGGCTGTTTTGCTTTTATCATCTTAATGAAACTAGGCTGCAAAATATTTTTGATACTTTTATTAATTTTTTAAATGTTTTTTTTTCCGTTTTTCTTATACTTTTATTTATTTATAGAATTTTATTTTTATTTGATTTTATTGATTTTTATTTGCATTTATTTTTTATTTGGTTTTTATTTATTTTTGTTCATATCTTATTTATTTTTTATTTATTTCTTAATTTTTCAAATAGATTTAAGTTTATTGTTATTTCTTGTGTATTATTAGTATTTTTTTTACATATTTTTTTCTAATTTTGTTTTTAAATGTTTTTTTAATTTTTTTTTTGCTAAAATCGGTAGTATATGAGAAATTTATAGATCTGTTTTTCTTATTTTTTCTCTGCATAACTAGATCCAATTGTATAATTTGGATTTTTATTATCCATTTTCCCTTACAACATAATCATTCCATATTCTATCATAAAAATAAAAGATTTAAATATCATATAGTCGGCTGTAAGTGCATTTAACTGTCGGCATTTGGGCATAAATTGTATTCCATTTGTCTTGTTTATTGACTTCTTAATTGTTTTGGTATTTAAATGACTTGAAAAATTGCAACAACAATTGCAAATCCTTTTGTCTGTAATTGATAGGTAAATATTACTCAAATTGAAGGCATTTAATTTCTGCTATTAATTATAAATTATCAATAATAATTTAAACTAGATATAGATTTGTTGTGTAATGAATCTGATTTGAAATTTTGGCGCATCATTTTTAGCGCAGACACGCATAATAATACTTAAACCCCATTTTTAATAGGCTTCATTTTAAGCCCATTTTTTGTTGGACAGCTTCGTTTGGCGTTCAATTCTCAACTGAAACGATTTTCAGCCAGCTGCCAAACCTTTCACGCGTTTAGTTGAAAGGGACTTTTTTAATGCGAGGGAAATTGAAGAACTGTGGTGAATTTATATTGAAGCGCAAATAAATCTATAAGGACTACGTTGCTAGGCAAATATGCTATTAGTATACCACTTTAATACTATATATATTTTTTATAAATATATAAATTCTTTTAATATATAAACACTATAAATAGACCAAATACTATAAATACATCATAATATATAATTTTATAAATGTACAATCAATATACCACTATGAGCTTACTATAAATATACCATAAATATGCTATAAATATGCTATCCATAATTATTTAATTAATATATAATATTACATATATACACACTAAAAATATACCAGAAAATACTATAACTTTACCATTTAAACACTATAAGCACAGTTCCATACCATAATTATATACACCATATATACTACAAATATACGATAAGTATTATATAAAAATACTAAATTATAATAAATAATAAGTATACGATAAATATACCGTTTAAATACTATAATTATACCAGCTATATGCTATAAAAATACTGCATATATATTCTATATATATACCAATGCCTTTTCTTAAATTTATCACCCATTTTGCGTCTTTGCTAAACTTTTCTTTTTGGTATTTTTAATTTGTCAATATTTTACACAGTTCTCGAAAACCGATTGAAAGAAAGTAAATTAAGTTATTTGCTGTCTATTAATACTTAAAAACCCAACAGTCAATTATTTTCTAATTTAATTTAATTTTCGTTTAGTGCAAAGTAGATTTAAATTGAAGGCGGAAAAGTTCGATTTTCTAAGTTGGAGATTTTCCCAAAAAAAAGCTTACTACTAAGACAAAGTCAGCTCTTCTTGCTTGAGTTGTGTGTTGTTCAATCAGTCAGTCAGTTAGTCAATCAGTCAGTCAGTTAGTCAGTCTGTCAGTCAGTCAGTCAATCAAGGGTAAAAAAGTCCTCTATATAAAATGCAAATCGAATGCGTGACACAGCTGCGCCTGTTCTCAAAGCCACACAAATTAATAAAATAATAAAAATGAATGAAAATATGTTTATGCAAAAAAAAAAAAGGGAAAAGAAAAGAAAATAAAGGAGACATAATAGATATTGCCTCACGCACACACACACACACACACACACACACACACACACACACACAGCTACGAGTCGAGGCGGAAAATTGCCGAAGCTCGAAATGGGCCGCCAATGCGAAGACATTGAAAATGGGGGAAAACTTGCGATAGGCTGTTGCTGTTAAATAATAAATAAATACACGACACAGACACACACACACACACAACATTTAATGTAATGCGCAGAGGAGCCACATTTTCGGCTAACTCGATTAAATGATATTATCAAATATCTGAGAACTCAATACACAATTTGCAATCTGACGTTTCCATAAATCTGTATATATTTGTAGGTGTTATTTACCTTTCAGATATATAAGTTACAAGTTTTTGTTGCTGGCGGCTGCGCATATTTCCCCGTTTTTTTTTTGCTTTTTTTTTGGCTCATAAACTTGTTTTTCATCTTGCGTGAAGCGTCGCTATCTTTCAATTGGGGCGTGTGTTGGATTTGTTAGAAACTCACCTCAAGGCTGAGCAGCTAATTAGGTACTGCTTGGCTTCCCATCTACACGGAAATTGTTCGGAAAATGAGAATCTGAATTAAATTAAGAAATTGCTTGTTTTTCATTTTCTTATTATTTTTTGTTAATCATTTGTTTACCCGCTAAGAAGGATTGTTGAGTATCTCCAAAGACTTAAAAGGCCATACAATTTGTATATTTCAAAGGCTTAAATTTCTAATAGTAGTAAGCTCTTAAAAATGTTATTTAATCTAATTCAAAATAGCAATTCATCAATTCAATCAAAACTAAATATAAATTTCATTCACACTATCATCTAATCAATTCAATTAAAGTCATAAAATAAATAAATAAACCGGGCTACGTTAACATATTTATGTTAAACGCCTTAAGATAACAGACATTGCTACAACATTGATCGCAATGCTGGCGGAGCGCGCGTTTAGTAAGAGAGTGGCCACTGCGGTTTGTTTGAGCGTGGGATGTGACTCTTTTGTTCGGCATGCCATTAACGCTAATGCTTTTGATCATGCTATGTTCGAGTTGTTTGAGCAGTGTTGAGAAGCAGGGGGGGAGAGGGTTATTTGCATGACCACTGCTCTCGCGCCTGCGGCGGCAATGCTTTTAATTCCGTTATCTTGGCTCTTAATTCAGCCGTAAGCGCATATGCATCGAGCTTGTTGGTTGTGGGACGGGCGCGGGGGAAGCTTTAAGTGCGCCGGCTTAGCATAGGCTGTGCTGAATAAGACAATTTTAGTTTGTGCGCGTCTGCCTTTTTAATCGAACTCAAACGCCGCGCGTGTGCATTAAATTGATTAAATAACTAATTATTAACTCTAATCGCTGTTAAACGTTATTAGTTGGTGCCGCGAGTGATTTCAATTTACAATAAATAGTTGCTTAGCTAAATATCAATAAATAATCGCTGAAATTTGAGACAGCAAATTTTTCTTGGCTACGTTTTTTCACATAGCTAAAAATGGCGCGCGTTCGTCGCCTGAGCGCGAAAAAGAGAGTGCCAGAGAGCAAGAGAGTGAGTATTTCCAGGTTTCTTATATGTTAATGCGTAATACTCGTAACTAATAAAAATAGGATGTAATTTGCATTTCTTTTCTCTTAAGATTAATTATTTCTCTTATTAAATGTGAATGCTTTGCACCATAATTTTGATATTGAAGGCTATTTAATTACGATAAATGCTTTGCCTTGCTTTTGATATTCTTTTACTTATGCTTATTCTTTTTTATAACGAAATCCTTATTAAGTTTAATCATTTCATGAAGTGTGTAAGGCATAGAAGATGACATTTCCGAACCTCTAAAGTCTGCATATTCCATATTGGCATCAAGAGCCGAGTCTATTCCATAAAGATAGAAACATGATATAACTGATACGGTTTTTCGATTGTATCTCAGAGATTATAAGAGCTACAGATAACAATATTACATTTTGCATATTTATATAGTATCTGCCTGTCGGTCACTCCCGATTGAAGCACACTTGTTTGTAGCATTGCATTGCTGATGAATTGAATGCCTCTTTATTGATAGGACTGAAGCACCCTACACACATACATATGTATGCATACTTATGCACATACAGTCGACATCTTTGCCGGCTTTTATAGCGTACCTGCTAGTCGGTCACTCCCGCTTAGAGCACAATTGTTTGCTGATGAATTGAATGCATGTTTATTGTTTAGATTGAAGCACATTCTGTCTGGCTTTTATAGAGTATCTACCAGTCGATCAAGCACAATGGCTTGTAGCATTTGCATTGCTGATGGATCACGGATTGAATGCCTGTTTATTGATTAGACTGAAGCACCCTATACACACATCCATATCCGTATGTCTACTTATGCACATTCAGTCCACACTTATTTAGCCCTTTGCTGGTTTTTTGTGTTTAACACGCTCGTCATGCACATTGCGTTCCAAGCTGCCATTATGCTGGCATCTATGATTAACATGGCTATAATAGTCACTAAGTGCATGCTTTTGACTTTGCTGCATACGTATCAAAGTCATTAGACGGTGTGTATATAATACACCCGCTGACCATGCCAGGTGTATGCGAACAGTAACATATTCAAGGATTGCAGTCGCTGCCTTGGTCATTATGCGGTTGGTTATTTTCCATTTTCCATTTTCCATTTCCCATTTTCGTGGCTCAAGTGCTTATTTTGTATGGCGAGCGCCTTTAACTATGCAGCTGTTTCGAGTTGGGGCTCATTTCTTTTCTCTTACTATTTTTTTTCATTAGAAGCACTTAAAAATCGACATGGTATGCAGTTATTTGCTATTTGCTATTTGTTATTTACCTTTTGCCAAATTGCTTACTTCAAGCCTCGTTCTGCTGCACTTTCAATCAGTCTAATGACAGAGCCATTGAGAGCGCAATTTGCTTTTTTAATTAAAAGAAAATAAGTAGCCAAAAAGCAGGCACTACACGACCAAGAGAGAGAGAGAGGGAAAGAGAGAGGGAGAGAGACTAAGCCCAAACAAAAAGATAAACAGAGCATAATAACAATAATAAACAAGTTGCCACTTCATTTCGAATGCTCCGACGAAGCTCTGATAGCTACTTAGTGCCAATATTAAAATCCACCACAAAGCAATGCCAACTGCTGTCCAAAAAGATACACAACAACAACCAAAACAAACTTTAGCCATTGCATCAGCAGACGCAATGTGAAAGAGATATATATATATATATATATATATATATAAGTTTAATATAAAGAAAGAGAGGGCGTGCAAGTGAGTGAACTGCCGGGCAAGTTAATCAGCATTTATGGCAGACTTTGGGCAACTCAACTTTCTATATAAACACAAGTATCTGTACTTACGTCGAGCACATTACTTATGTTAGGGCATCTTGCAGGGTCTTGAAGAAGTCAGCGTTAATCTATTTAAAAAACCTTATACTGACTGCATGAGAATCTGATGCTATGAGGTCCTAGTATTGTAACAGATACTCCTACGCTTACATCTGATCTTAAGACTGGAATGGTGAAATCTTATGTTTGACTTGAATAAATAAATGTTAATTTATTTACAAAATTCAATTAACACAATAAATATAAATCGAAAATATTTGATGAAATTTATGTTGACAGTATGATAATTGTTTAAACAACTGTTAAAAGAAAAAATTCCTTATAAAGTATATAAATACGTGGGCCAAAGCCTAAATAATTGTTAATATACGCGCTAATGAGCTTACTAATGAGCCTTTCTCGCCGCTTCTCATGACATCTACCTAAGCTACAAAGATGGCAATTTTATTGACTACATTATATTTATATTTGCTATAAATAAAAAATAGTTTTAAATTAAACCAGATATATTTAAACACATGCCCAAAAGCCAAGCTGTTTATTCAAATTCGTAAACATTTTAAATCAAATTATTCTGATTTAATTAGCTTGAGAAAATGTTATTAACTTTCAATAATTAAGTTTTTAATCAAGAAAAGCCGCGGCGTATTAATTAGATGCTCAGATCATTAGCTCACGGCAATTAGAGTATTTATACGTCGTCGTAGAAAGTATGAGTATTTTTTGCTTTCATGGATTTTCTGTTTTTAAGCAAATAAATTCATATTTTTATGCTCAAGCGTTTATTTGCTTAGTGGCTGGCTGCGATGTAATCTGCCAAATGTAGTCGCAGTTCCGCTCTCAACGCTGCAGTTGCTCCTCCACTCGAGCTAATGACACTTTATGTGGCCAGGCTGAAGTGGATCATCATCATCTGCGGGCGGGATTGCGCTGCCCGGCACCGGTTGCTCTGCACTCGGTTGTCTCTGGGCAAGATTTCGAGCGATTGGCGTAAGCACCGATGGCGCCAAGTAATGTAAGTGGCTAAAACTCAGTTGAAGAGTTTTCTTATCTATACGTGTGTGCTTGTGTGTGTGTATGTGTGTGTGTGTGTGTGTGTGTGTGTGTAGTGCCTACTTGGTCAAGTGATTTAGCTTGTGATTATATTGAGTGCTGCTGCTTGAGTTGACTCTCAGTCGCTGGTTCAATTGCCATGTCTTGTGCGGCGGTTTTGCGGTGTTGTTCTGAATGGTTCTCTAACAATTTGTAAACTTCAGAGCCAAGAAGCTGCTTGGACTCGCGTTTAATTGATAAGCCAAATAATAAAGTTATTTAATACAAATAAAAGTCTTCAAAGCTTTAAAATGCATCTTAAAATAACATAAATACGTAAAAAAGTTACATGTCAATTCTTCATTTAAAAAATAATATTATTTTAGGTCCTCTGGAACTTATGTGTAAATAAATAAAAATAAAAACATAAAATTGTGAATAAAGACAAGGTAAGTAATATAAATAAATTATGCACAGTATTTATTTGTATTCTATTAAAAAAATATAAACAATCTGTCAATTCAATATTTCGGATCTCTATAACATAAAGCTGCCATAGGATCGATCGTATGATTCCGAAATAATTTTGCCAAATTCGGCATTTTCAAGCTAGAGTAAAGCGAATCTGTAAAGCCCTACGGCAAATATCTACTAGAGTATTAAATCGTCTTACTTTCTTGTTTAATGTATATTTTTTTTGTGCTTATTTCACATATTTAAATACTTGCTCGCATGTGTCTTGATTTCATGATTCCTGAATGCTAGCACACAAATATCTACATAAGTATATTCTTGAGACTTGAGAAGGGAAATAAGAAACTAATTGTGCCATGTTCAAATGGTTAGTTCATAAATAAAGTAGAAAAGCTGTAAACAAATTTAAAGTGCAATTAATTACACCAAAAGTGCCTTGAAGTGGGTGAGGCGTGGCCGCATTTACGATTTTAAACGCTTCCGCTGTGCAATTCAGCTGGAAAATAAATTAAAAAATTTACTAAGCCGTTTGCTGTTATTGTTATTGTTGTTGCTGTTGTTGTTACTGTTGTCTGTTGGCCGCAAATAAAAGTTGCTCGTTCTGTTGTCTGTCCATTGTCAGACTGCTGGGGCAATAAACAAAAAAATTTACGCGCTGCTAACATGCAACTTGTGGCGCTTGCAACTTGAGTCAAGGTTTTCCTCAAGCACTCTGGGCTCGTTACAGACCGAGAGAGAGAGAGAGAGGTGAAGCAGCTCAGTCGAAGAGGGGTACTTGGTACTAATGCAATTTGCGGTGCGCATAAAACTTGCAGCTGGCATTTTCTATAGAGGTTATGCCTTTTGCTACCCCCAGCAATTTTATGTTATTGTTTCACTCGAGCAACTTTGTAATTGAAATCAAAGTGAGTAAACTGAGAGCAAAATCAAACCTAATGTAGCCGCACATGAGCACTTCAACAGGCACCCGCCCCTAACCTGGCTGCAGCAACCTCTTCATCTTGGATGCGGCAGACAATGGCTGTAGAGGGGCAGCAGCTCCAAATAGGACACATATTGCTAGTGTATGCTGGTGCTGCATTGAGTTCAACATATATTTTGATTCAAGCTCTTTCACAATTAAACAATCTGTAACTGGAAACTGTGTGTGAATTGTTGCAAAGTGTTGCAAGTGTGGCAAGTATTTGCCGGTGTTAATTTTACTTTGGCTTACATTTCACTTGATTGGATTGTCGTCTGTCTGTGTGTGTGTGTGTGTGTGTGTGTGTGTGTGTGTGTGTGTGTGTGTGTGTGTGTGTTTTGCGTGTGTATGTGGAAAGTTGTAACGAAAAGTTTGGAGAGCACTTCATAGCCGACAAGGCGCAATAATTGGAAGGCAATTATCTAAGCGGACAGTGTGTATCATGGACTGGAATTTGAAATGGATTATTTGCTTAGTCTGTGCATAACTGTTGAATACAGTTATTGTAAATATTTAGTGCATAACTAATATAATGAATAATCTTGAGTGGACAATACTATATATACATGTTTTTAAAAGGTTTTGTTAGAGAATGAATACATTTAGAACATTTTCTTAGTGAAGGATATCAAACAAACAAAATTTTATGAATAACTGTATATATAAATATGTATACATATATAAATATATAAAGTCAAAGGCAAAATACCATTTATTAGTAGGAGGGACGCAGAATTGCCAAATAATCAAAACCAGTACTGAGTGGCATTAAAAGGGCTTACTTGAATTCGTGAGAATCGCATAGAAGGCCAATTTTTAACGAATTAGTATTATATTAGTACAACGGCGGAAAGTACTTTTGGTCGGAGTTTGGTATATGACAACATACAGACATACGTTCATAAAAATATGCATACATACATCCATGTATATATATATATATATATATACATATATGTACATACAAAATCGTAAAAGTAAACTTGGTCTAAGACCTTGAGAAATATCGATTTTTATGCTAGATATTTTTTTTATTAATTAATTTTCCGTCAACTTTGTTGAGCTTGTTCAACTTTGTTTCCGTCCATTTCTACTTCTGATTTTTATTTGGTAAATGGATTTAAGTTATAAATAAGAATTAAAAAACTTACGCTTTCATAAGTAAATTAGGCGTGAGGCATGTCTCAAAAACAATTCTACCATCATTTAACTGTTGTACAAAAAATCTCTTAACAAATTTGATGACACTTATGATTGCATAAACAACAAATACGACACAAATCTGGTGATGTACATTTTTAAGTTAAGTCTGGCAAATGGCAGGAAAGCTGAAAATCAGCTTTGCGAATATCCAACTGCGTTGCCGCTGTTAATTTGCCACAAAAGGCTTAGGGGAAAGCTAAGCCCTTTTGGCCCACTTCGTTAGCTATGCGCAAGGCAAGTTGTTGTCCAACTGAGGCAGCAAAATCAGCGCAGCTTTCCAATCAAGAATCTATCAATCGAACGGATATATATGTATATATCGATGCGGTAAACCATCAAAAGTCTTCGACTGCGAGTTACATTATGATTTTCGAAGAGTTGAAAGTGCATTTTGTCACAATATTTGTTCTGTCGCCTGCGAGCATGCAATCAAATTTCAGGCTGCACATTGCCAGAATATAAATTGATAAATTACAAAATTATTAATTAAAGTTTGGGTTTGAATGCAGGCGAATCAGTCTCTTGCTAACCCGCTCGCTATCTTTCACTCTGCGAAAATTATGCCACAATATTAAGATATTCATAATTTCCATATACCGCATACAATAAATCTTGTGTGTGCGTGTCTGTCTGTCTGTGTGTGCGTGTGCGTGTGCGTGTGCTGGGGCATACTTACTGACCGGGCAGCAGCCGCTTAAGTTCATGTCATTTGTCATATTTGAATTTTACACTTCCTTCCGGTGCGTCTCTTGGAATTGCAATTTGCAGCACAGCAGTCGCCGCCAGCTATCATTGACCCCGCCCCAACGTCTCTAATCGTTGGTCGCCCTGTTGCAGCCGCAGCCGTTATAATTAACCAACTTGGCCCAGGCCTCAGCCGTGCCCCCTCTACGCCTAACTACGCATGACAAATGTCTTCAATTGCAGTTCCTGTGTATCTGCGGATTGCATCTGGACTGCATGCAGCTCAGGTTTAGATGCACAGATACAAAATGGCCACCAGAAGTTTATGTAAATGCCGTTGACATCGAACGTTCACGTTGACCTCCTGATTCTCGCTCTCCCCAAGCTACTTTAGATAAATTCCTGTGATTATATTTTGCCCAATTGCACATGCCTGACTGTGTGTGTGCGGCGTGTGTGTGTGTGTGTGTTCGGCAAATTGATTTGAGATTTACCATTAAGATGATTTCCATGCATTTTGAATTTTGTTTCGCAAATTATTTTCATATAAATTATAGATTTTGTAATGAATATTAAATTAATTAATGCCACAGACACAGACCATATGGTCAGCCAATTTGAAACTACCAGATATATATATATATATATATACACATATATATATATATATATATATATCTCCAGGTGTATATATGTCAGGTTCCGATGAGGCATGCGTTAAGCTATTTCAAGGTATCCCAAGCTATGCGTTTGCATCAAGGGTTTATTGCTGGCATTATATACAATTTTAATTTATAACTTGATAAATTGATTAAATTATAATTAATATACATATATATATATACATATATGTAAAAATTGTGTGTCCAATTGTTGAAATTTGTTTATGCATATTGCGGTCATACGCTGTTATTTATCCAATTAATTTGATTGTGCTTATTAAAACAAAGCACAAATTTTGATAAACTTTGTTGGTTGAGATGAAACGTTTACAATTAAATATTTTTCATTTATTTACAGCTGTTTGCGAACGAAAAATGAATAGATTCTATTATTACATTATATCTATATGTAATAGCAAATATCTATCTCTATTTTGTGCTCATAGATATGAGCAATTCAATTTGATATTATTCATTAACTACAAATATTTTTGGATTTACTTCACATCTTCATTGTTTGGTAAAAGTTATTGTAATTTTCGTTTGATTTATTTAAGGCGTCATCTACTTGAATTCACTAATTCAATTGTTAATAAACTTCTCTTTATACCCTAACATTTAAATGATATTGTTCATAATCTTTGACCTTTCTCATTTACTTTACATTTAAATGAGCTCTATAAAAATTGATTAATCATGATTTGCATGGTGATATTAAACGCATATACTAAGCAAAACATGATTATATTTCAATCCTGTTTCTCAGTTGAACGATGGCAAAGAGACCGCAAGCCTTTAATTGAGTTGGCCACCAATGGGCGAGCGCAGCGGCAGCTGCTTTTTGGCTCAAACGCAAGCGAAATGAGCACGTTTCGAGTTGCCTGTTTGGTTGTTGTTGTCTGTTGTTGTTGTTGTTGTTGGTTGCTTTGAACACATTGCGGTTTCACACATGTGTTTGCCAGTGTAATCCCAGGCGCGCCTAAAAGCTGGCAGTCGAACACATAGCACAACACAAGCGCAGATTACAAGCCAAAGGCAAAAGGCAAACTTGCAATAAAAACAAAAACGGAAAAAATGACAAAAAAAACCAGAAAAAAAAAAAAAAATAGAAGACTAAGAAGGAAACTCGCAACAGCTCTAAAAAACAATTTGACATTTGGCCAGCAAACAAAAAAAAAAAAAAAAAAACAATGCGACCTCGTGACGTTAACCATAAAAAATTAGTGGGTCTGGCCAGGCGAGCAGCTCACGTTATCAGCAACGCCATCAATGGACGACCTGGCGGAGTTGACAATCTGTCGGACGCTGTCAACGCCCAGCACTGGGCAACACAAAAACAAAGAGCACAAAAACCGTTTGGGGTCAAATGCGCAACGCCTATAAGTTGGCAAACGAAATCAAATGAATGTCCTGCTGGCAACCGGACAACCAACGTGCTGGGTAATGCCAAGCGATAATAATACGTGACCAGTCTGGCCTGCTCAGTGGCTAGCACTTCCAGCTGCCTCTTAAAGTGGTCTCTTGTTTAAACCTAACCAAAAACAAAAAAAAACCTAGTTGAAAATAGACTAAAAATACTTTATATACTGGCCCAGACACTCGTGAGCGCTTACAAATTGATGTGAATTTCTTCACATGTTCATATAACAGAGCTACAGCAACAACACAAACACACACAGGCACACACACGCAGGCTGACCAAACGCCATTCATCATCATCGGCAGCTGAATATTTTATTTTCCTGGAGCTACTATTAGATACAAGTATCCATACATTTGTGGAGTATGCTAAGCGTTAAACGGGATAAAAGTTGGATTCTTATTCTCTGTGTGTGCGTGTGTGTGTGTGTGTGTGTGTGTGTATTTTGGTGTGTGCATGGAAAAATAAGTTTACAAGTTACAGCCTAAGGCTATTTGGCTGGATCAACTTTGGGCCAGGCTACCATACAAACTTGTGCACAGTGCAAAGTAGTGGGTTTTATTGGAACTCTTAGAAATATTTTGCAATTACCTTCTTTTTATTTGTGCATATGAGCGAGCTATGAACATTTTTGCTGGATTTGAACCAGCCACTTCTCTTTTGCTGGTTCGACTTAGATAGGTAAGCCATGCAGGCTTATTAACGTTCGCTGACTTCTTTTTTGATGTTTTCTAGACAAATTTAAGTTTATGTATAAATATAATATATGAAATATGGATAAATATAGCCGTAAGATAGCCTAGCTTTGAAGAAATTCAACAAAAACTTTATAAACTCATCTAGACATTACTGTCTGACCTCTTAACCCAACCGAAGTTCTATGTTTTTTATGCACATTTTTAACAAACGAAAGCCTTCTTGGCCTCTAAGTGCAATTTCCAGCTTTTCTAATTACTTTTGTTCCACTGTGCCGAAGCACTCCAGTCAGCCAAGACTTATGGCGATTGTAATACGAAAAGCATAACAGTTTCTGTGTAAAAATATTGCCTAAGTGAAAAAAGTTTTCACATATGATTTATTTATTTGATTTGTAGCCATAACCGAGGTTCATATACAAATGTACCTCATGCCCCCCCCCCCCCTCATTCTTCCTGTTCCTCCCATTTATTTCCTTTACCTTAGCCAAATCTGATGCATGCGAGTTGGTCAAGTTGTGCGGCATGTTAACGTTTTCAGTGCTGTGTAAGTTTATTAGTGATTAGTTTTTCAGTGGCGGGGCACTGTATTGGTTGATTGATTGATTGACTGATTGATTGATTGATTGTTGTATATAGCGTTTGCGTGCGAGCATTGCATTTAATTAGGGAATGGATACGCTCTCTGGTGATACATCTTTGTGGATTGATAGCATATGGCATGCAATTAGATTATATAATGATATAATTCACAGAATCTCTGTAGAGCACACTCCCAGGAGCGTGTCACATTTCATAATGTTTGTGACTTATTTAAAGTCATGACATTAGCAAAAAAGCTGACAAATTTTATTTCCGCCAGAGTCACGCACCAGGGAACAAGTCACTGAGCTGGCGACCCAGTTGCCTGCTCCTCAGCGGGCAGGGAGGGATGAAAACTTCCCCAACAACAACAACAACAACAAAAACAACAACAAGAACAGCAAGAATAGCAACATTTATGCGAATTGTCTTTTGTGCGCTTCATTTCGCATAAACAAATCTCGGGCGTTGTATATTTATACCGGAAACGTGCAAATAACGCCCCAGGGACTAGGCAACGTACGTAGCTCTCCACATTCTCCACGTTCTCGACGCTGTTGTCGCCATTGTTGTGGCCGTCGTCGCCGCCACCTGCGTCGCTCAGATTTTCTTTTTTTATGCCCATCAACTAACTACGTTGAGAAAAAAAATTTACTTGACGTTTCCGTTGCAGTAAAAACACATGGCCGAAATACAAACAGGCAAACCAACTAGAATGTTTAAACAATAATTGCGAAGCCGACATTTTAATGCCCTTCCGAATGAGAGAAAGAGTCAGTTTAACTTTAATTTGCTGTTGCTGGAAGCAATTTCTAGCAGCAGTTAGACCTGGCATATCATATAGAATAATCAGAATTTCATTTGACTAAGTTTATGAGATTTATGAATTTCGGTTTAATTATATTTCTTAGAAGATTTCTAGGATTTATTTTAGTTTGTTTTTTCATTACATATTTTGATTTCAGTATAAATAAACATTTTTACACATTCGCATTGGTAACTTTTATAGCTTTTCGATTGGGCAATTTTAAATTCCAGAGTAAAAGAAAAATTTCCGTAGCATTTTGTAATTTGTATTGTTAAGATATTAAATATTTTTATATATATTTGACATTTATAATTATTTGTTTGGTTGGCTTGAGGTACATTTCTAAGATGGAAAGGTATTATAAATATTATTTTTATATTATTATTATTATTTATATATTGAAATATAGTTAAACAAATTGAAATAAAAGTAAAGCAAATGTATAAATATTATATTATATTCACATATAAATATACTTTTTATTTTATTTATTTATATTTTTAATATTTTTTGCATACGTGGCAAACATTTCTTTTTAGTTGCAGCAGCCTTGGCAAGTGTAGAACAAACTGTTGTCGTATTTTTTTCTATAGTCTACTTTTGGGCTTGCCTAGCTATTGTGTGCGAGTGTGTGTGTGTGTGTGTGTGTGTGTGTGGCAGCTCAGTGCGGCTGGTTGCTTTGGCTTTTGTGTGCGCCTATTGTCAAATTGAATTGTAATAGACACGTTTTTGCAATGCGAATGTATGATTGTGTTTCTGTACGTGTGTGTGTGTGTGTGCGTGCGTGTGTGTGTGTTCGCTGTGTTTCTCTGCCTGACACTTTATATTTACAGCTGCGCTCGTCACGCTCGACCAGGCGCCTTGTACTCCCCCTCCTTCTGCTACCATGCCCCTTGATGTCATAGTCAGTCCGTAGCCGGCTTAATTTTATGCATACGAAACGTATGCGGCGTCTTTCGCGCGCATAAAAAATTTTATTGCATACATTTAGGCAGCTGCACAGCTACTGTTCTGGGCAAGGGATGGTGAGCGGATGGAGGGGCTTGCCAGTCAGGCAGCTTGGTCGCCTTCATATTTGCATTTTCTTATTTAAATGTCGACTTTTAAATGACGACAAATTGTTTTGACGTTGTGTCGCTTTTTGATTTAAAAACAAAAAAAGAAATGCTAAGACATACAAGTTGAAAAGCCCAGCTATGCGGGTGGGTGTGTGTGTACGTGTGTGTGTGTGTGTGTGTGTGCATATCTCTTGGTCATAGTGCATGTGTGTGTGTGACAAGTGGAAAATGGGTTTGTGTTGCTTAAAGGCTTAAAAGCTGTTTTGTCTGGTCCACAGAAATGTGTGCAAATGAAAATTCATAACAAACTGCAAAACAAATATGAAATGCTCAAAATATGTAAGGAAAATAAATAAAACAAAATAGTTTGGTTTCTCAGGTGAGAAGACTAGCTGCCAAGCTGAAGGGCAAATAGAAAACCAACAAACACCTTGAAAAGTAATTAAAACAAAATTTATAGTAAAGTCACCTTGAAACAAATATTCTTCTCAAAAAATAAAAAGACTAGATAACCCAAAAAACACAAAAAGAAATTACCCGGCGTTAATTCAATGTTGAAAATGAAAGTGATTTCAAAATTGCAAATGTTTGCTAGAGTTGAACCAGCGTCTCGTTTGTTAGCTCAACGTTCAGGCTCCCTTGGCAAGGCAAACACTTTCTTTGCTAATATTTTACAGGTAAACTTTAAACCTCGTCTCGTCCCCTTTAGAGGTAGAATTTCGCACTTCTCACTTTCTAATCAAAAGGATGCGTCAGTTTGCTAGCCCTCATTAATTTGTCAGCTAGGACAAGCTCTTATTTTTTTTGCAAAGCTAATGAGATAATGGCACGTTTTATTGGCATCGTTAGCTTACATTAGACCATTGCCTGATTTCCATAAATATCTGAACATTGTCCAAAACCCGACGGCAAATTACGGGCACCGTTATCCCAATTAAAACGAACAAAAATTCAAAAACCGTAAAAACAGTAAACAACATTGTCACTTAATTTAATCACATTTATAAAAACCACTAATTGACTTTTGAACGTTAATGCTCGAGCACCATTGAAAATGCCAGCACACAAGCACACACAGACACAAGCCCCCCCACACACACACACACACATACACACACATACACACATATTTATACACACTGTGAAATTATTGCACACGGTCCGGATCCGTAAAAGGCAGGACAACAAAATGTTGCCATAATTGGTATTTTTGATATGCATAAAATTTTGCCGGGCCATAAGCTATGGCCGTTTTCTATGTGTGTGTGTGTGTGTGTGTGTGTGTGTGTGTTTATGTGGGGCTAATTAAATTATTATTTTCCACAAAATTGCGGTCCATGGTAGAAATAACTAAAGATACGTAATATAAATGTGCCCAACATTTGCTTATTTATCTATGAGCGTTGCATAATTTTTGCAAATTTCTGAATTTCAGGTAAATTTGTCAATGTGATTCTCACATATATTTATTTCCATCTCAATTTGTGCTTATTTAATTAATCTGCTCTCACAACGGGTTTATTATACTTATATTGCAAATATGTTTATCCATACTCAAAATTTGGTTGAATATATTTGCTGTAGGACAACTTGGGCGTAGATAAAACTGCTGAATCAAAGCACTTGAAAGTTATTCGTCAAAAAGGGTATTAAATCTTCGTCGAGCATATGTCAGTTCTTGCCTATCATTAGTTCTATATATTTTAATTGCTTATTAATTAAATAATGAAAATTGATTTGTTACATTTTATAAGACGCTTCGTTGCTCTGCCTGCTGACATTTTTGTTACTTGGATTCTCGTATTTCGATGTGCCCTACAATTGCAGTCTGGCACACTGAGACGAACGTCGTACCGCAGCTGAAGTATATGCCAATTTATTTTAATTAATGCTCGGCTCAGCTGCCGCAGCATGTTAACAAATCGAATCGGTTTTTGTTTTCATTTATGTCACTGCTAATTGCCACTAGAAAATTGCATGCCACTGACTCTTTCTAAAGGATTTGAATAGACTTGATAGATATATATAAATATTTTTGAGAGCTGATGGCACATAAATCAATGTAGAGTTCATTTGGTTGCGCTGTGCGTGGGGTAGCATGAACTATAAAACACTGGGCAATAATTCATTTTAATTTGTACAATTTAAATATAAAATAACCGAATATTATATTAAGCCTAAATCATTTATTATCCAAATAAGGGCATTTTAAATTAAGTGCAATAATTATTATCTATTTATTTTGCATGCTAGTCGAGGTTCACATGATATATGGGCTCTTATTAAAATAGTTACACAACAAACTTTTATATAAAAAATTTTAAAAATATTCAAAAATTTGTATACAATAAATAATTTTTTTTTAATTTTTCATGTTTTCTATTTTTTATAATTATATTATTTACCTTATATTTTATATATTTTATATCTTATATTTTATAATTTATAGTTTATAGTTTTATAGTTTATTTTTTATAACTTATGTTATATATTACATTTTTATACTATATATTACACTATATATTTTATATTTTTAATCTTATATTTTTAAATATATTCAGCAAATTTCTTGATTTAATTCAATTAAATTCAGAATGAACCATTAAAGATTTGCTTGAATATGGACAGATAAATGTGCTGAAAATATATTACCCAAGCTTATATCTGTTTATTATTCTACTCAAATTTTTGTTTAGTAATTACGATAAGTCGAAGCAATGCTTATCGTTCATCGTTATCGATAGCGATATTGCAGACAGTGTTAATTCGGAAGTTGTTCAACACTAAACGAAATGTTGGCGATTGCTGCCAATGCTGTAAAGCGCAACTTTATAGACATCACAGCTCAATCATACGGTGCTTCATATTTTGTTTTCAGATTGCGCATTTCGTTTATTTTTCACACGCTATCAGTTTTCAATGAATTTTCAGTTTTCCACACACACTTGAAGTGTGCGTCGGTTATTCATCGCAACTTTGCAGCGTAAGAGTTATGAGTGTGCGTCTGTGTTTGTGTGTGTATGAATGGCTCTGTGGCGGATCTTTATAATTGCATGTGTATATATACACATATATATATCTATATGTGTGCGTGTGTGGGTGTGTCACGCTTTAGCTGGCCACGTCCTTTTGCCTGCAGTTGCCCATTTTCCCTGCGCTTGCCAATCAATGTTTGTGCAAAAATATTTGCTTCTCTTATTTTCCGCACTCTTAGGCCGCTTGCGTGTTTATTTTGTGTGTGGCTGTTTTATTTCTTTCTTTTATTTTTTTTTTGTTTTTTTGTGTATATTGTTTTTTATTTTCAATAAATCGGCCCAAGCACGCCGTGCAGCTCAATTGCAGTGGATTAAATTATTAAAAAATGCTCGAGCGCACAAACAACAAAATCTGAATGTGCGCAGTTAAAAAGCGCGTAGATACTTTAATTTGATTAAGATTTAAATTGGCTGTGAGTGGATGTGGCATATGGCACACAAGTGCCTGTGCCTGGCAGAGAAAACATGGGCTACATTCAACGCATATTGTAGTCTATATACCTCGACCGGAAGAAGACACTTGCTTATATAAAGGTCTATCAACATGCAACGGCCTTGAGATGTATAGTGTGAGAGAGTTGATAAAAGACGGTAGAGTTTTTGAAGAGCAGTTTACAAAATTTACCTCTCATCCTAAACCGAAATTGTAGGCTATATTAAAATTCGGCCCGCTATGAGCACCGTCCGTCAAATTCTGTATGAAATCACATTTAATTTCCATGTTTCTTCGGGCGAATAATGTAGCCCAAAAATAAATCGCTTAAGGCCAACTGCCAGCCAGGCAAGCCGAAGCTCAAATAAAATTTCAGCTGCACGCTATTTTCATATTAAATAACTTTGTGTATATTTCCTGTGCTCTTGCGATGAGCTACTTATTTCCAGTTTTTTTTTTTTTTTTTTGCCTTTCATTTCTTTTGAGTCGACAGGTGAACAAGTTCACAGCGTTTCAGCAGCTGGAGTTAAGGTTCGAAAAAGGAGCAGCCGAGAACTGAACAAAAACTTACATCAAGCCTGGTCATTAAATCAGTTAGAAGTGCTCAATTTCTGGCGATAGAAATTAGTTTTACTTTAAGAAATTACGTGAGCGAAACTGGGAGAATGTATCCTTAAAAGTTTACGGCTTGAACCAGCGCTTTCTCTTCAGCGCTCGCTTCCATAAAGCCTGATTTTAGATCGAATATTAATTGATGAAATTTCGCGTTTAAACAGTCTTGGCTCAAATAGGTTAAGTATGCCTATTTTGAGTAGAAATCAGACTTTTAAATTAGCTAAATCAAAAGTCAAATTAAGAGGGATCTGCTGTGTGAACGCACCTCAAAGCTGGCTGCACAAAATCCTAAGGGCTGGCAAACAGACAACCAATGCAAACGCCCCGTAGGCTATTTTCTTTTGCGTGGGTGTTAACCTGTGAAAAGGATACGCATACAAATGCCAACGAATGTTTTGATAGCAAGTGTTAGTGTGGAATATGAAGATTACACAAGTGTGCCGAAGCCAGGCCTCAAAGCCTAATCGCCCAACCCTTAAGTCCACAAGAGCTAGCTGGCAAATGAACCCTGAATGTGTGGCCTGTCTGTAAGCTAGTGCGTTTCCAAGAAAGGCCATTATGTGTGTGAAGTTGAGCTAATGAGCTTAAGCTTGACCCTATTAAAGCATTGCAAACATTTCAATAAGCTAAATAGGTTGTGCCATATATTACGTAATAGCTGACCAGAACTGCACTTGGATATAGATATATATTATAGAGAATAATGTAAGCGTGTTAGGCACTTAGATTAAATATATTACTATCTCCGGAAGCCAGATTTCGACAATGACTAATTTTATCTAAGCTAAAGCAACAAGAAGCCATGTCCTTGTGGATATTTCATCATCCATATGAAAGTTTGGGCCATATGGTATCATCTTTAGGAATCTTTGGACTTTTTCCAAAGCATTTATAATTAGAGCCGCATTTTGAATAAAATGAAAGTTTGAGTTTCATTTATTTTAAATATTGCTTACTGTTTATTTAGGTCCTAGATTTTTCGTTAACGTTCACCCACTGGTTAGGATTAATGTAGATATTGGAGACTGTGCCGCGCAGCGTGTTTAGGCCTTGATTAAGTGGTACGGGCTTTGGGCGTTGCGCCACGCCCTTAACCCACTGCTGCCACGCCAGAGCCGCCTGTTGTTTGCGCTGTTGCTGTTCCCGTTGCTTTCGCAGCTGCTCGCGCTGCTCCAGCTGACGCCGTTGCTCCGCCTGTTGCATCTTCTTCAACTCCCAGCCCTGGAGGTGCCTTTGCGCCGTTGTCTCATCCATCAATTGATGCCGAACTGGCCTAGCAGCAGTGTTTGATCTGCGCTTGTTGGTGTTCGTGTTGGTGCTGGTGTTGGTGCTAGTTTTGGCGTTTGCGTTGCATTGGCGTGCCTTTCGCTCACACCATTCCTTTACCCGCTGCTCGTTTAGCTGTTGACGCAGTGCCTCCTTTCGTTGTTTTAGCTCGCGCTGTTCACGCGCTGCCTGCTGCTTGTATTGGTATTGCCGCTTCTTGCCCGAAAGCCAATTATCGTAGGCCTCGTTCGAGCGACGCATCAGCTTTAATTGATCCAATTGCACTTGCTGGTCGTAGTAGAGGGAGGCTGTGTCCGAGCCAAGTTCGAGTAGCGGCACAGCACAGCAGCTCCGAGTTTCGGGTTCGTCGATTGGTTGACTATCCATGGACGTATACATGGAGACGGCCTCCTCCTCCTCCCAGCTGCACATGGATGTTGTGGAGCCTCTTTCCAGTTGCTGCTCCTCCACCTCGTATTGCTTAAGTAACATTTGTTGTCTTGGCGGCGGCATTATTCTCTCGGCCGTTGCAGCGACTGCTCCACTGCTATCAGACAAGGAGCCATTTTCGGAGCTGTTTTCGGGTGTCAGTGTTACAGTGTCCGTTTCCAAGGATCTCGGTGAGCTGCAGCGCAGTGTGGACATCTCCGTGTCGGCCATCGAGTTGAGCTCGCAGGACGATGCGGAGCGGCCCACATAGCGCACCGTGCTAGGACTAGAGAGCAAGTGGCGCGGCTCAAGATCATACGACTTGATGTATGTACGCGAGCATTTTGTACGCCGAGTGCCCATTTCGAACTCCTCATCTAACGATCCATTGGGTGTCGTATTCGCCTTAGAGCGTCCACCGCTGAACATTTCACAATCAACAAACTTGCCACGACTGTTCATGCGACCCACAAATGCCATTTCTTAAGATCTGAAAGGATTCCAATTAAAAGATGCAAACTCTTCAGCTCTGCAGCTCTACCTTATCTTGAAAGTCTTCGATCCAACTTGGGGAATACGTTATTCAAACTCGAAAAATGGAGAGAAACTGTAAAGCAAATAAAACTGTATGTATATGTGTACACAACAATAATCAGAATGAGACTGAAAAACGATCTGAAAAGTTTCAACACTTTTGACAGAGGACACAAGGAAACATCTGTTTCAGTTATTTGCAATTCTATTTGCTTGCTATGCCAGATTTTAAATGATATTACAGGGTATTGGGTTTTATTTTGATTAAGTTGAAGGTAAATGTAGAAAGGTAGGGTTGAAATCGAGGCATCAAATGGAAAGAGAAAGCCTAATTTGGGTAATGCCGGTTAATACCAGCGAAGACTACAAATTTGTAAAATACTATATTATATTATAGAAAAATGATTATTTAAAAAATGCCCAATAAAATTATATAAATTTTTTCAATTCAAAATTTACTTTTAAATAAAATTAAATTTCTTTAATTGAAATCCAGTCAATGCCAAAGGCGAAATTAACATATGCGGCATACCTCATTCTGTCTATACCATAGAATTTATTGCTGGTCGAAGCATTCAAGTAAAATCATTTGGATCGCAAAGACAACAGTTTTTCTATCGTTGCGCTTGTCGCGGTTGCAGTTAAAAAAAAAAAAAACATGCTTGTTTTCATTTTCTATTAATATACAATTTAGCCATTTTTGTACCCTAAGTCCATTGCAAGTGGATAGAAGGGGTTGATGGTTTGTGTGCAAAACTATGTAACATACAGAAGAGGGCACCTTCGACTCCATCTTGATCAGCACACCGTTGTGCCAATCAGATCGAATTAAACATTTATTTTCCCGATATGTTCTCCTATAGGCAGAAAATGCATAGATACTAAATATTTTATGTATTAGATGCCTAACTCCATGCGCTCTATTAATGCAAAATTTTGGACTATAAAAATTTGATGTTGACAGCGCGGGTAAGCTGGGTGCAGGGTATCTCCTAGTCGGCAGCTTGCGTCCAGATTCTTACTTGTTTTTTTTTTTTCTTTTCTTGCTATTAGACGTACGTCTCTTCCAGAGTTTTGTGGCACACCCGCTTAGAGTTTGATTGCCGTTGCAGTTGTGCGGCTGCCGCTTTTACATTCTAATCGAAATTTTTTATTGTTCAAAGTCACGAAACGTGAGCGACGCGACGCTGCGACGTCGGCAAGAGGTAATGTCAGTTATTTGACAGCGGCAACAGTCGAGTGCAGTGCCCGAGTTGGCGGCGTGGCGGGAGTTCGTTGTATTTTATATGGATACGGTTAGACAGGCTATACGAAACACAGAATTTTGCTTTCCGAGTCGCCGCTGTAACCGCAGGCTCGGGCATTTCAGTGCCGCCGTCTGAAAGCTATGCCCAAAATGTGCCACTTAGCCGGGCTGGCATAAAAACTGCAGTCGATTGCCCTGTGCTACCAACACCATTGCCACGCCCCTTTACCAGCTCCATGGCAAAAACAAAAAGCAGAACGCGTTGGCATTGCAACCAACATTATTTTATAATTTACAAGCAAGCCGCACGACGGCGTCTGCTACACGATTTGTCTTTATCGACAACACACGAATTTCTCTATATCCAGCATGAAATTCCATTAGTGAGTGGGCGTTCATGCAGTGGAGGTTGTATTAATGTGGTGGGGGCCGTGCGGGTGGGGGGTAGAGGGAAGTGGTTTTCGATTTTGGACGCATTATGGAATTTCATTGATAGAAATCGAAATTATTGTTTGCAATGCGCGAGCAAAATGCTTTAGTGCATAATTTTACAGCATACCATTAGGCGTCCGAGTGCCTGATGATGATGGTATCAGAGCAATCTGGGCTCGGCTGGGAGCAGCTGAAAGTGATAGCATTCATTTGATAACCAACGAAAATATAATGATGTAAGACCTAACCATTAGTTAAGTTATATCTCTTCCGTCGATTTTATTACATGTTATTACTTTTAAATTAATTAACATATCATTTATGAAATTTTTCTGCTAATAAATATATATAAAAATTCCAAATCTCTTGTACTATAAAATATTTACTTGAACAAAAAGTCTAAATTTAGTTAAATTAAAGAAAAAGAAACGATTCGGAAACAGTAGACTAAAAATGTTATTAGATTATTGTGGAATTATCTAATGGATAACAATGAACACTAATAATTAGACTTAAATACAACTTGTCGTTTCTAATGAAAGGTTTTTACTATTGGCCATTCTGTAATTAGATGTAAGTGAACACAATTAGCCACTCGAAATGATAGCCGTCCGCAATTGTAATGTCAATTACGTAGTTGGATAAAAAAAAAAAATTAAAAGCGGGAAAATAGATTGTCAGGTATGGGTGCATGTTGAACAAGCTCCATCAGCACGCAAAGAACTTAAAACAACAATTAATTAGGCACAAATTGAAATTCATGACTTGCGCTAATCAGAGCTTCATTTACATATGAAACCAATATCAGGGACCCAAACTCAGACGGGAACTGAGTCTGGGACTGGGATATTGGATAGGTTGCGGACAGGTCGCTACTTTCTGGACACGAAAAAACTATTAAAGTGTAAAATTATGTCAGCAATTAGGCTGGCAAACTATAATACTTGAAATGGACGCGCATGGCAGCAAATCGAGTTGTTTAGCGAATGTAAAAGGTATCTGGAATAGTGTGCAGCTATAGTCAGTGTCCTGTCAGGGGCTGGCATCATTAAAAAGTCATTTACATGCAGGCTGGGCTTCGGCCGGGTCGCGGGCTAGCGACACAGCGATTGACAGACAGACTCGACTGACTGACTGACTGACTGACTCGACTAGCTGACGCACTGAATGGTTGACTGGTTGCGCTTCAGTTTGTTAATTTTAGATTTGAAACACGTTTTCAACTCAATTTTATCGCATGTTACGCCTTGTTGCCTTTCGCTTTTATGGCAAACAGCCTTAGACTGAGACTTTGGCCCTGCCAGCCTTGCCGGTTTTGTTTCCTGCCTTCATGGACCTCTACTCCGATGCCATGAATTTTGATTTGAAGTCTTGTCGCCGTCATTTCTATGCAGGCTTTGCTCCAATTAGAGGCCAAGCGTAATTTATGCGCCTCAAGAAACTTGCCTACAAATTGGCCATTGTTGCATTTGCCATTGATAGACTTTATATAACCGCCGTCCTCCCTTCCCGCCACCATTCGCCTCTGCCCATCAAACACACACAATGCACGCCCACATGCGTGCCGCTCAGCAGGCAAAGTTGAACAAAAGCATCACTCAAAAAGTTTTAATATCATTTTGCATAATAATTTCTCAGGCAAAATAAAAGAAAATAAAAGTTTAGCCTTAAACACCTGGATGACCGCACACATGGGAATTCCGGCAGGTGGCTTACCTGAAAACTCATAAAGCTAATTAAGAAATGTACCCAACTTGGCTACGTAGACCAGCATAGACTTTTTGGATGTGCTTTACACAAATTTTATTTAAAGCCGACAAGTGGCCAAGTGCGAAATGCATATTTATGCGCCGCAATGTAGGCAACACCTTTTGTCTCTCGAGAGCCGAGGCTAACTGGGCTGTAATTGAATTAAGTTTGAGTTTGTATAATTAGGCACAAGCCAAAAAGTTCACTATTTCAATATGCCCAAGTGAGTGTGTTCTGCAAATTGATATCGCCAGCATTTTGCTATGCCTTTCTTATTTTATTTTCGTTTATTGATTCTTAAAATTATATTTTACTAATTTTAAGATGAGATTTTCCTAAAAAAATTAAAATAAAATGTTATTTTTTTATTGCTTAACTTTCTATGTTTTTGTAAATATTCATGGCGATTACGAGGATATTTCAATTTGCTTACTTTGGCGAATTCATTATAAAAATATTAAGGACATACAATATATACATTTATTATATACATATATGTATATTTTATTTTTTATTTTCACTATATTTTTACAATTTGAACTGATACAATTTTGTTTATTGCTAAGCTGTGTTTTATTTAATCAAATTATTAACTTTTCTTTGTACAAATTTAAAATAGTATTAATTGTGGTTTAACTGAAAGTTAAACTTTAAAATAGTTTTCTTTGAACATTTTTGGTATACATTATAAACATAAAAATGGCGTTTTTGGGGCTGAAATCGTATGCGAAATGCCCTTCAATTTGGTCTTAACTCATAAATAAATGCAATAAAAGGATGCAAGTCATAGTTTTAGGCGCTTTGTGCTCGTGTGTCAACACTTTTTGATAAACATATTTGCATATTTACTTTTCAAACGATTGCGTTGCGCTTCCCGTTGACCAAGTTTTGTGCCTGGGAAAAATCTTTATTTAATCAGTGCATGCTCGTAGTTGGAAAGTTTTGGGCCAAAAAGTTTCTCAGGCAATTGTTTCGTGCATTGTTTTTGCGCAAATGTCTTTTGACATTTTGTTTTGCATACTTTCTGGCTGCCAAATATGGATGTGATCAAATAAAAACTTTTGTACAAAATTACAAAAAGGCAAGCTTTAACCTACCAAATGGGTCGTTGCTTGTACGGGCTTTTGCACACACTTTTGCTTGGCTAAAGAAATCTAATAACTGTTAAATCACCTGCAAAATGTTCATTTCACAGCGCTATAAACACGCAGCAAATGTCTCAAATACTATTTGCGGCCCAGGCCACGCTTCGCTCGTCCTTGTTACGCAGTCATAGTGCCTTGTCGACTTAAACACTTACAGGGTCTTAACCACCTTTTGTGTTATTTTTGCGTAGCCTGCCTGTCACTTTAATCTGGCGCCCAGCACGCAGCAAAATATTCATGTGAAGGACACCACACACCTGCACACCTGCAAATGGTAGCTCGATTTCTGGTAGAGGGCTTGCATGCTACGACTAAAAAGTTATTAACACGCGGCTCTGACTTAAGTAAGTCATAGACGTCTTTTGGCTCGACGAAGTCAGTGCTCAGCTGCTGTGAAAGTAAAAGCTTTGTCGCATATTGTAAGTCTCTTGTTATGGATTAGTTACTGTTTAGCTTGAGGCCTTTCGTAATCATGACTTAATTTATGCCTAATTCCTTGAGCTATTTTATTCATCCGAACGATGAAAATGGGACTTCTATATAATATATCCGCATTTGTCCATCATGGCTCGTATTTATTAGCCAATAAATTAAAATTATATTACCTTAAAATAACCATAGCTAAACAGAGAATAATAAGACTTCTAAATAATATATTCGAATCTACATGAATCTGTATTATCTGATTTATCCCAAAGAGGACAATGCGAATTCCCAGCGAATATCTTGACAAAGGAATATTATTTTCATATCGGGTTTTTATCGCTTTTTATTCGTATTATTATGGTTTTTCCAATCGCCTTCCTAATGCCTCTCTTGTAAATATTTAATTATTTCTATCTGGATAAATAAAAACCAACAAAATATTTATTTTTTTTTTCTGATTTTTGAATTTTTAATAAAAACTTTTTGATCCCTGGCTTTTTCAAACAGTGGAAGCACGTCGGAAGCTGGACTAATAAAAGATAATATAAATATAATTTAATTAAGCGTTTTGCTTTTTTAATGAATTTAATAAAATTCCAATCGAAGGTTTCTATTTTGCAAAACGTGAATGAACAAACAATGGAAATCAGTTGGGGGCTTTTTGTTGTTATAACTAACTCATTAAAGTACGAATAACAGACAAATGTAACCGACTGAGCAATACTCTGTTCTTTGTAAAGATATGCCGTACTCTAAAAGATCTAGGAAATTTGGGGCATAGAAGAAGTGCATGTTGCACAGTTTTTCACTTTTCGAAAAGAACTGTGAATTATTTCGAATGGACGAATTTAGTTTCTTTTGTCCCGAGCACACTCCAGCGATTGTTCAATACATCAGTTATCCCTATCTGGCATTTCTAGTTGCTGTCGCTGACAAAGCATCGTCTTCACATGCTAACCCCCGCATTGCTCCCATTTCCATGGTTATTGATCACTCGTCATCACTGTGATATATTTGGGTCCATTGTCTGGGCATAAAGCCCGGTCGGCTCTCAAATGTTCACCTGTTCAACTGTTCACCTGACCACCTGGCAGGTTGCTTTGTCTTATGCTCAATTGTTGGATTTGGTTTGGGTTTTGCTCCTTTTGCTGAACGGCTGCCAATGCATTATTTATGTGCCCAGCATGCCGCAATTCTGTGAATGCGCCCTATTCATTGTTTTTACCATTAAACACGTGGCAATTTATCTTTTTTTGTTTTCCAGCTTATTTTGTTTTTCTTTCTGCAAATGTGTTTAATCTTTGGATCTGTTTTTTCATAGAGGACCGCCCCGTGCGAGTTTTTCTTATGCAAAATGTTCACACGCGTGGCGGATTGAGATTAAGAGCAGACCATTTAGTTAAATGAACCATGGCGAGAGCTTTGTTAACGATTCATTTTTAATCGGTAAGTGTTTTGTTTACGACGTGGACGGGTTTCAATATTTAACAAACTATATAATAAGAGCCCATTCGTATAACAACTGAACTGTCACTAAATATGAATTGTTAGGTTTAAAAGGCATTTTGGTTTTGATGAATATTCATAACAGATGAATATACTATTTATTCGCTTTAATACTTTTAAGATGTTCAAGAAGCAGAAATAGGATTATCTTTAAGACTATAGTTTTAAATGATGCGTTTCGCTTGGTACTGCATTTCCTTAGTCGAATGCAATTGTTTCTTAACCCAACCACAGACCAAATTACGCAACGTTAAAGCCAGATTCAGCGTGCAACACGCTAGAGTGCAACCTATGAAGCATGCAACTGTACACAAGTCGTGGCACACACAAAGTTAGACTATACGCCTACATTCGCACACCCACACACACACACACACACACAGGCACCTACACACAGATTCGAATGTGCTTGTGCGCACAATTTGGCCAGTGGACTGTTCGGTCTTCTTGGCTCGAAATACCCACTACAATAATATCAAAGCGAAAGTGCGTAAACAATGCAAACAACATGAAAACGACTCTCGACTCCGCAAGCTCGACTTGACTAACTGGTGTGGGGCGTTGGGGGGAGGGGGGGGGGCATGGTTGCATTGCTTTGCTCTTGTTGCTCAACTGCAACACAAAATCCCAACAATAACAGCAAGGATACGGACAAGGATACAGCGGCAGCAACAACAACTAGTTAGTGCAAACTACATTGATGACGAATAACATGCTTCAATACCTACCAAATTTAATCCTGCCAATGCTCACACATACACACACACATATGTAGAGAATTCTAATGCACACAAATGTAAACATCGGCTTGACCAATGCGTATGCGTGTGTGTGTGTGTGCGTGTGTGTGTATTTTAGCTGGTAGCAGGCAACCAAACTAGCGTTGACCTCATCAAAAGGATTTGCCAGCGTCTTGTTGGTCTTTTTGTTTGCCAAGCTTTGAACGGCCTTTGACTTTGTTCCGTGTAGTCGAGAGTGCGGCGGTGTGTGTGTGTGTGTGTGTGTGTGTGTGTGTGTGTGCATAGGGAAGGGGGTGGTGCGGAGCGTAGGGCAAGCGCAAGCGGTTTGGAAATTGTGCAAATGAACTTTAGGCCTTTGGCTTATTTTGTTTGCATTTCGGTTTTGCTTTGGCAAAGAGCACTTTATATTACGGCAGCTATCTCTCTCTCTCTTACTCTCCGTCTTTCGCTCTGCTCTGCTACAGCTTGTGTTTGCGCCTAAAAACATGCTTTATTTTATTTTTGACAATATAATTTTGTGACTTTACGAACAGTGTTGAAAATCTAATGAAAATGGCCCAAGCCTCGCCACGCCCCCTGTACCGCCTACCCACTCCTCCTTTAACACATACATTGAGACTGAAGCTGACAACAATTGATATCCTATTTTGTGTGTCCTGTGCGGTTCTGTGCACACTCTCTCTCTCACTCTCTATGCTTGGCATTTTGTTTGCTTTTGTATTTTACTTGTTATTGCAAATTGTTTTTTGTTTTCATCTGTCACAGTTTTACAATTTTCCACAGACCGTCCCCACCAGCCCCTTGCCATCATCTCTTAACCCCTTTCTGTGACACTGCATTCACTTATCGTATTGGCTTACGAAATTGGTAAAGCTCTGCTGATGCAATTGCTTAAATTGACTTTTGAAATGCTAGTCGATAATGTTTGCCAGTTCACTGATAACAACAAATAAGCACAATACGCAAAATGTTTCTTTTAAATACAAAGTGGAAGGGTTACTAAAGCTGAAAAAGGTTTGTTGCATGCTCAGGAAACCAACTATGTATTGTCCAGTTCCGGGCGAATGTGGTTTTCAAACATATTTGATTATAAGCCAAGGCTTAAGTTATCAAATCTGTGCATTGATGGATTGACGGCTTGCTGATCAATGCAATATCTTAAGTGCTAGCCAGCTGCACTACCAGCTCGTCTAAGGCAAGCAGTAAGCCTTTTGGCTTGCACCAGAGAGGTTTGGGTAGTTTTTGTTAACTAAATAATAAATAAATAAAATAAATAATTTCAAAAATGTATTTATTTATTTTGTTCGATTTTATAGTTTTGGGCTTAATTTTTATTTATTTTAACATTTTTTATTTTTATTTATATTTTTTGAATTGTTCATTTTATTATTATATTTTTAAAACTATAAAATTATGTTTTATATCAATTTTTTTTTATTTATTTCCTTATTAATATTTATATTTTAATTAAAGACGTGGGGCTGTGGTACAAGTAGACCTGTAGAATTGTTAAGTTGAATTTGTAAAGGCTATTTATTTTATTTGCTAGTTGGAAATGATATGAATTTAAATATTAGTTTAATCATTGTTCGATTTGTTTTTATTTTTTTTTTTATTTTAATTAGTGCCTTTGTTTATATATTTACGGCTGTATTGTGATAGAAACTGAAACTACAACAATTCAATTACTACTCCATAGATTCACATATACAATATCAACATTTGACTGAATTCACTTATGCAATATTATAACTCATTCGGTGGCTTCTTGATCGACTGCCAGGGGGCCGGGTTTAAATATATTTCGGAAACGGTGCCACGCAGCGAATCCATGCCCTGATTCATGGGCACTGGCTTCGGTTTGCCATAGACATTGCTCATCCAATTCTGCCAGGCCTTCTCAGCCAACTGTTTGCGACGCTGCTCCTCTCGTGCCTTTTTAAGGAGATGATGCTGTTGCTCCTGACGCTGGCGCTGCTGTTGCTCCTGCTTCTTGAGCCACCAGCTCTGCACTACCTGACTGATCTCGGCCTGGGGCACATTGCGCACCGGCTTGTTGCTCGCCTTGGCTCTGTTTGCCACAGAGCTGGCTGCTGCCTGCAGGGCCGCACGCTGCATATGATTTTCCATTCGACGTTGCGCCGCCTGCCGCGCCTTATCCCGCAGCCATTGATCGTAGGAAAGCTTGGCCAGCTGCTTGCGTAACTCGTGCTTCTCAATTTCATGTTCACGTTCCTCCTTTTGGCGCTGCAGCTCCTGTTGGCGCAGCCTCTGCTTGGAGGCGTACCAGGTCTCGTAGGCCACCTGCGGCTGACGATCCAATTTAAGACCATCCAACTCACGCATATAGTCGAGCATGCTGCTCTTTGAGCTTAGGCCCAGCGAGGGTACCCTATTGCTCGGTTTCTCCATCTGCTTGAGAGAACCGTACACGTTTGTGTAGCTATACAGAGAATTGGTATCCGCTTTGCTATGGGTATACGTGCTACCATTTGCTGGCGGCAATGAGAGCGGCGTTGACGATGATGATGAGGAGGATTCCCCCTGATCTTTATATAACAAATTCGATGTGCCTTCCAGGTTGGAGGGCTCCCATCGTCGCGAATCCATATATTCCAGGGTATCTAGCCCCGATTGCTCTGAGTGCTCCGAGTGCTCCGATTGCTCTGATGGCTCTGATGGCGTTGATATGCTGCAAATGCGAGTGCGTCCAGTATAAATTTCATCACTTAAAACGATTTCCCCATCGGAATTCATGTGTCCACTAAATGCCATTGCTGTTCGTGTGTTGTTGTTGTTGTTGTTGTGGTATGTGTAACTGCAAGTGCAAAAAAATTATTGTATTTTAAATACAACAAATTTAAATTATGTGCCTAGCTACCTGTCAGGCATAACTTTCATGTAGTTCTAAATTGAAACGGGCTGACGTTTGAGCGACATTTGAATCTAAATATTTTATATATTTAGCAAATAAATCCCTATTCTATAAACGACACACTACTGCGTTCAGTCAGATGACACATTCCCATTAAATCATGAATTAGCCAGTATGTCATATCAACATAATATATTAATATTAACATATCATATCAAGAGATACCATGAACCGTGCGCCGCGCTGTCGCTACAGAAATTCGAACTATCTTTACACATATGCAAAACGTAAGCTTCGAACGTTTTTTTGATACCTTATTATGGTAAATATGTTCCTGAATAACTAGGCTGCTTGTTTTCTGATCTTAATGAAATGAAATCAGGATATAAATATGGCATACAAATACGTGTTTTATGCGATGCTATAATTCTCGAGTTATTCATTAAAATTGGTTTTTATCGATTTGACTCTAATTTAAAGTTATTGCCTTAAATTGCTAGTCTCCAAACTAAAGTAAAAAATTAAATAAATATTCAAATCAAGACTCGCAAGTGTATGGAAAAATTAAATTGACAAATTAAATAAACATTATTTGGGTTAAGATATTTTGAAAAAAATAAAAACTATTGGTACAATAATTGAATAAAAAAAATATACAATTAACAATATTTGAGTTCAGACAATTTATTAAAAAAAAAAGCCAGGGCTCAGGTTAAATAAGGAATTGGAATTCGAGGTCTGTTTCGGCTGACTCAAAAGTCGCATTGGTAGCTTTTGGTGCTCTCTTCAAGCGTAATTTCAATCGCCTTGTATTTTCAGCTTCACTGCCAAGCTGTCAATGCATCAGCTACTCATATTGACCGCCTATCAATGCTGCACCATAAAATATTTGTCAGCACAAGACACACGCACGCACTCATACTCACACACACACACACGCACTCACACTCACACTCACGCGCACACTTGACATACACTATCTCACACACGGACACATGGTATGCAATTAAACCCACACGGCTGCCAATCGCTGCTGCATATGCAACGAAAAATGTTTAATTACAATACAGAAAACAACAACAATTACAACGGCGACAACAATAACAAGTGCCTGGTGAGGCTGATGAGGGTCGTGCGGAGGAGCTGGGAGTGGGGCCGAAAAAAAAAATACTTTGTTGCTGGCTGGTGCGAGTGTGTAAACCTCAGCCGCCGACACATCAGCAAATGGCGGCGGCTCATTGACATTTCCGCTGATTACTTTATGGTCCACACACACACTCGCACATGCACACACATACAGAAGCCTGTCGCAACATGACATGACATTTCGGCGCCCAACACGAAGCGCCACCCAAACGCAAAACGTTCACTGAGCGCAGCACATGCAACTAGACCTTATACGCATACCCTTTATGCATGCATATAGGGTATACACAACCAGTAGAAGTGGCATATCAATTATATGCATACCATTTTTGTATATATGTAAATATTCGAATTCGTAGTTTTTAACTAATTTAGATTTTATCTAATTAATTTCAAAACTTTGATTTAATTTGCCTTCAAAAAAAAAATATGTTGATCCTGAAGTTTATCGATGTCCTGATTTGAAAGGACCTTAGAGCTTAAGTAAGGTTAGTTGAAAGTTAGGAAATATTAAAAATAATTACGCAAAATATTGTAATAATATTTTAAGATAAATGATACAGCTGAAATAATGTGTTTTTTCGATCTGATTCGCGTTGTTTTGATATAATATTGTTATTACATTAATATTATATCCGATTAGGCAAACTCCGTTATGTAGTTGATGTCCGTTGATGTCAACAAAAAGACAACTTAATACTGATCAAGTATACATATATCCATCAATGGATTGAAAACGTACTTGATACTATTTTTTTCCTAAGGCCTTAAAAATTTATTCTCTTGATATAGATAAAATATTTATTCCCTAATGGATGAACGATGTTTGCTATTGATGCTGATCAAGATTATATGTACTTTAAGGAATCGAAAATACTTTGCAAGAGTATTTAAAAATGTTTTTCTTTTCATACTGGACCTAGTATATATACTAGAAGCTATTGAAAATGTTTTCCCTTGATGCTAAATCAAGAATATATATTCTTTAACGGATTGAAAACGTAACATTAACGTTTCGTTCGGGTTTCTTCTCTCATCTAAAATGATTTGAGTAATTTTCTGGTAAGAGTATTCAAAATTCGTTATAGCCACGTCGGGAGCCCTTTTTGTCACACATCTCAAAATTTAATGACAGTCTAATTATGCGTGCAAATGGTTTATAAATATTTTACAACGCCAAACCGTGACCGTGACTTGGAACTGAAAGCTATGGCCACAATGCCGCAGCCACTGCCGGCTGCCTCCTGCCCCATGTACAATCCCTGCCCCTGTTCCAGCCTCAGTCCCTACCCCTGCCACTGCCCACAACCAGGCATATCTCTGTTCGTGCGCTTTCTTTATTCGCTTTGCATTTTGGCTTTTCGACTGTCCACACTAGATGTGTGTAACAGTGTGTATGCGTGTGTGTGTTTTGCGCATCGCTGATTGCATTGCGGTTTTACGAGTTCATTATTGTTAATTATACGCCGTGTTGCCTGCCAGAGAGCACCCTTTTTGATATAAACACCGTGCTGGCTGTCAGTAGCGAAAACCTGACTTATTTATAACTAGTATAACTATATTGGACACCACTGTCATACTGCAGTTATCTTTAAGCGGTTGCCGGTTGTCAATGGCCTGAAGCGGGGGCGGGTTTTGACAGGCTTGAGGTTTGCCAACCCCAAAATCAGCCATTAAATCCATTAGGAAGATTACGTACATTTGGAAATCCAATGCAAGCATTTAAGTCTTGAAAAAAGGGAATTTCTTTTTCAAAAAGTAAAACTCATAAAGCTTATGCTGATTGTTGCCCCGGACGAAAATTGCTTATAATTAAGTTATTTTCAAATCTCGAATTGATTATGGCTGTATCAGAATAGGAATATTTAACATTAGTGGCGCCGTCGTTGTCCTATTTCTTATTTCAATAAAATGTTTGGGCTTGTCGGGCACTAGGTTCTGGCTTTTATGCTTTTGGCGATCAAAATTGTTTGCACTTTCTATTTTTGGTGAACAGAAGTGCAGCTTTCTATTCAGATCTAATTCGCATAGTTGGATAATCTGTAAAACGTTTTACTTACTTGCAAATTTAACAATGAAGCTGAGAACTTGATAATTTCAAAATCGAAAGATTCTTTATACGCATCCACTTCTATGCGGTTACCTGAAAGATACAAAAATAACGAATTTTCAATAATTTAACAATACTTTCGCACGTTTCTATATTTTTTTGCACAACACTAATTTTCCAGAAATATATATATACATATATATAAATATATATATATATGTATATATATGTGTATAAATGTTTTTTTTTAGGTTTTTGATAAGTTTATCTAGGCCTACTGAACATTGTCGAGCTGAAAATATTTGTATATATCAATTTTAGACCTCCATGTGAAGTTCGACTACAAAACTTTTTGCTCACTTCCAAATGGGGCATAGAATAATATTGTGGCTTGTGTAAACAATTGGAATGAATAGGCAATTTTCAGTTTTGAATGTATTTTACAATTTTAAAAAATATATTTCTGTAGATCGGTTAATTATATAGAAACGATCAATCAAAATATGCACTTAAGCAAAATATGCAAGATAAACAAATTGAATTTAATTTAAGATTTTTTGTACGGCTTCTTTCACATTTATTATATGAAAGTATATGAAAGTGCCTTTATTTGCGTTCACAACCTTAAAGCAAAGCCATTGATAAGTCAACGCAAATGCAATTGATAGTCTGATGTTAGCTTAAACTATTTGATGTTGGCCAAAGAAATGTATTTAATTTCTAACACAATTATGCGCCAAAGCATTTCATGGCCAATGAAAATTTGTGCTACATTTGGATAAAGCGAAAATCTTGTACGGCTTGTTTTCTGGCAGCTGTGAATGCCTTAAGCCCTAAATTATAATGTGGGCATGTCTTAACAAATTTTACAGAATGCCTCACACAGACACATACCTAAGTTCTCCTCCTTCTTGTCAACACCCTAGTTAAATTTCGTCGAGCCGAGACATCAAATTCATTTTACATGCATAGCAAAACGCCAGACAATGAATCCAGCCTCGCCCATTGACGCCGCTTAACTGTTCGCCCCGCCCCCACTTTTGTCGACTATATGGCCAAGATTTTGATTTGGAATTTGTAAATATGGTCACGTATGTTATTATAACAAATATCTCTCATGTTTATGTGGAATGTGCTCTGCTCAGCGTCTTACAGTAAATTGACTTTCGTATTCTCTCATTTGAAATTGTGGCGCACATGCAATTTCCACAGCTCCATGTATTTGTTTTTGTATTTATATTTATTTAAGAGTGTGCGTGTGTGTGAATTGAGAAATTTGAATATATATCGAATTTTTGCTATACTTTGGGCTTTTAATTAAATCAGTTTATGGCAATTGGCTTTGGCTAAGGAGAGAGCCTAGCTGCTTCTTGCTTTACAAGATTAAAGATAAATACATTTAACTGGAAGCTGTTTCAAATTAGCTTTAGCTTAAGCTAAGGTCGAGCACGAAATTTTGTCAATATCGATTTGATTTAAATAAACTGCAATCAATTGCTGATCCGTTAATCAACCCTTTTTATTTATTTAAAATTTGTTTTCTCTCTCTCTGAACTGTTGCTTAACTTAACGCAATGCAAGCATTTTAAAGTCAGTTTAATGTATGTATACAAATCAAGACCCTCACCTTGGCCTCCAACCACTATCATGCAATAGCAGGAAGAGCAGAGAAAAAAGAGCCTATCATTGCGTCAAGGGAATGTTGTTGAAATGTATCTTTCACGCTCAATTTATTTGTAATGATGTCGACAGCATGTCAGAAGCAGCAACAGCAGTGGCAAGCCTCCGAATGTGTTGCAATGGAAGCTTGTTGGTAAAAACCTGCGGCTGTTACTAGGCAAAAAATAAAATAAAAACATCGAGCATGGGCCAAGCTATGGCACATTAGTGCCCGCAAATCCCAATCATAAAGAGCGAGAGCTGGCAACTTTTCGCGAACGCATTTTTCATGTCGAAATCGTGGCAATCGGCACGGCAAATGATGTCCTGGGGGAGTACCCAACATTTTTTGCTTTTTTTTCCCCCCCCCCCCCCTGCCCTCACATTCGAAATGGACGCATGTGTAGCGCTAATGAAATAAACATGTTTATTAGATACAAAGGTTGTGCCCGCCCTTCTAGGAGGCTTCTGCTACAAATGCGATAGCTCATATATATATATATATATTTTTTTTTTGTTCGTTTTGGCTTACGCTGCGTATGATTAATATTAAGTGTTAGTTACCTTGCACCTGTCGTCTTTGTAATTAATTGAATTATATTTCTCAGAACGTGCCAGCCAGCTAGCCGGGCAGCAGAGTTCACATTATAAATTCAAAGAGCATCAAAAATAGCGGAAATGCAATTAAAAATGTGCAAGGCACTGCCAACATCTCCATCTACATCTTCTCAGGCCTCCCGCCCAGCTGCTGCTTCGTCGGCGTGTTGCTCTGTAAAAGTGTGGCTAAGCGCAAATTACCGACAGCTACTTACAGCTTGAGTGAAAGAACTTGAAAAGAGAAAAAAAAATGTAAGAAAATGCTGCTGCATTGCATGCCCAGAGCTCAGCTCTATTATGCTTAATTAAGTTTTTCTGCCAGTGTTGGCAGTTAGTTCTCTTCAAGTGGCAAGTGCCTCAGTTGCTGATAAAGTGTTGAAAAGTGCCCTCAATACATTGTGTGCAGCGCCCAAGTGAGTGGCAGGCAGTGTTGCGGAGGCTCGAATAGCAAACTTGTTAGTTGGCCATTGTTAAATGTTAATCAGCAGCGATGAAGTATGGAAATAAGATTAAACATTGTTAGTTCGGTTTCATGCTCAAGCATTTGTACTTGGCACATAAGTAGGGACAAATATGCATAGGTCGAGAGCATTGCTGGTGTCGGTGTGTATTTTTTTTGCTACTATCAAAATCTCTCATGGGACTGTTTTTATTTTTTTAATTTTACATTTTTTCATATATTTAATAAACATGAAGTACCTTTGCATTAATTTAATGTCGGATAGAGTTCAAACATAGTCCGCAATTTCTATATGAAAATATATAGGACTTGCAATCTCTTCAGTAAAACGTATCTCAAAAAATTGTTAATTGCTTTTAGTTAAACCTTGAAAATATTTGCATGACAAATCTGGGCTTGACGCAAATGCTGACTTTCTCAAAGCAGGAAGCTGGTTTAAACCATGTTTTCCTTTCGTTTTCTTTCATTCTTATTCAGCTCTGTTCTCCTTGTTTTCCACAGAAAATGAGCATAAAATTTACATTCCAAATTAGCTATGATTTGCGCTATGTTTTTTAATTGATGAAACTTTTTGGTGTATATTATTGATATTATTTATTTATTAATTTCTTAAGAAGAATATCGTATAAACGAAAACCATATGAAATTAAACAAAGTAATGCAATTGAAAATAAACAACTTGTGCTCTTAAATTTAATCCATTAGATTAAAGAGATTAACTAAAAAATGGAAACTGGGGGCATGTGCTAGCTACTTAATATATATATTTATATATTCTGAGCGCCATTCAGAGTTGCATGCTAATGAGGTTAATGCTTGCATTGAACCCAAAACGGCGAGGCCAAAAGATGGCCAACCCCACTTTCCATTCATGTTGCCTTTGCCATCATAAGCGCCGTGTTGGATTTTCAGATGTGTAAAAAAACGCTGAAAAGCCCGGCAAACAAACTGACTCTCAGACACACACAAACACAACCATACACACACAACCACCCACACACACACACACACACACGCAGACTTGAAGAGACCAACTAATCAAGGTAATGAAATCAGTTTTATTTCAGGTTTTTTTAAGCAGTATTTTTTTTGCGGACTTACAGAAATGCTGCAGGGTTGCAGAGATACGTTCGAGGGCATGCAAATAGAGCAGAGAATGTTTGTCAGCAGTTTGTTCAAAGTGTTTGCTAAACAGCAGAGTGGGCCGGCACGTTGTTAGCGGACACTCGAACTCGCTGTTGTCTGGCATTTGGCTTGTGTGGCTTTAACCACAAGAGACTCGTCCGTTTGCTTATTTGCGGCTGGTATAATGAGAAGCTCTTTAGATATTAGAAATTAAATGTATTAAAAATGCGGCAACGTGAGTCTGAGCTTGCGTAGGCAGACAAGCTCAAAAGTAACTGATAATCATGTAGAAAAAATGAAGAAAGTAATACAATAGAGATCTCACCTTCAATTAATCAAATTTAATAATAATGAGATTAATTACTGTTAAAACTATAATTATTATAGTAATAATTATTGAAATTATATTTAATACGAATATAATTCAATTTATTAGAAATATTTTAGTTATATTTAATTATTATTATAATTTAATTATTACTTTTATTAGTATTGCATAAATGTTGGCAATTTTAAATCGTTTAATTAATTTAATTGTTATTGAAATATATATTTTAATAAAAAAGTTATAATGGTCTGATTATTATTATTTTTATTATTTATATCAAACATTATTATTATTATTATTATTATTATTATTATTATTAGTATTATTAATTTTATTATACATTATTATTACTTTTATTATTATTAAACTTATTTAGTTGCCTGAATTATAAATAATAATTGTTGGGAATTTCGATATATGTTTAAACAAAGCAACAAAGTTAATCTACTCCGACTTTTTAGTTTACAAAGCCTATTTCTTTTGGATCTTGGGGAACCTAATGCACATAAAGTAAACATAAAAAACGTCAGAAAAGCCTGAGATAATATATTCTATTTGTGCATTAGCAATTTTTACGATAACAAATTGGATTGTGTGTGAACAACTAGCTGGGCTCCGAAAGTTTTTAGCCAAGATCTTTGGCTTTAAAATAACTCTAACGCCGTTTCTCGAATTGTCCTCCAGCAGAGTTGTGTCGTACAGTTTTTCGCTCTGCCAAAAAGTTTTCCCTCTGTCCACGGTTGCGAAACTGTGCTCATGTCTAAGCAACAAGCTCCAAAAATCTGTGCATATCAATCGCAGCGGTAACTTGGCTAAATTCAATTAGCTGGCCAAAAGTCTTGGTTGGGTAATCTGTCATATTTAATTAAGAAACTTTTCAAACAATTGCTGATGAAATATTGCCGTCACCGTCGCGTCTCGCAACGCGTTGACGCCTTATCAATGATGGCTACGCCATAAAGTATGCAACTCGCAGTCAATCAAATAAGAGCCTCAGCTAGGCGGCAAAGGAGGAAGCGAGAAAGCGCACAAATACTTCACGTAGATCTGTTATGTACATGCATGTGTGTGTTTGTGTGGGAGGGTATGTGTGTGTGTGTGTGTGTGTTGGTTCGTTTTCATTGCCGCCTTTTGGGCGCATCGCATAAATTTCATTTGACATAGTTTTCGAGCAGCGTTAAAACCAAAAATAGGTTTAGATGCAGACGAAGATGCAAGCACGTTAAGCTACCCACTGACACGGGCGCACACACACACACACGCACAAACAAACGGTTGCCGTTACAGTTGCCCCCCAGGCCATAATTGGTTGCGTCAGTGCATAAGTCACGAGCTCATTCGAGTCCTTCGAGTCCTGCTCGAGTCGTTGCCATGACGACGGCACACATACACTAGCACACCTACTACAGCTGCCTTTGGCTGTGTGTTTCTGTGTGTGTGCGTGTGTGCACCTGAAAGTATGCAGCATTAAAATTGGATAAATGCAAGTAGCCCACTAATTGAATTGCCGACAAGCTTTGCCCACCTCCCTACTACATTCCGGCCCACGCACGCTGCACGGCCCCCACGCTTAGGCAATGAAATTTTGGTAATTAATATATTCACGTAAGCGGAAAAGTGCAACAAACATGTGAGCGACATTGGGCTGACAAACAAGTTTATTTAACAAGCTACGGCAAAGTTATCGTTGACTCTGTGTATGGCCAACTTTGTAGGTTGTCATCGGTTTCGGCTGGCCGTCGGCTGCCGCTTTAAAGTTTTAGTGGCTGCAAGTTTGTTGAACCATTAAAAGTTCATAACGCATTTGACAACAATACTATATGTACTATATATCTATATATCTATGTGTTATAGTACACAGCATTATGAATGCCAGAGCACGTCGAGCTGCATGGCAATTGTCAACAATTAGGCACGCAAATGATGACTTGCGAACATTCGTTCGCTTTTAATTTGAGTTAATTAAGATCTTAATACTAGCTGCATGCAATATGCTACTTTGAGAATGTCTTAGTTTAGAGTATTTATTAAATTCAAAAAATATATATACTGCAGGATTATAAGAAATGAAAATGAATCTCAAGCAACAGTAGCTGATTTTGGTTTATGAAATACAATTTGTTCAAACTTAACTTTTTACATATTTCTAAATTCAGTGAAAGGTTTAACAAAGCCTCATGTGATTTTAATATTTTTTATTAAATTCGTTTAATTACCTAAATAACAAAAAATAAACTCAACTTTTTCCAGCGCTTAATTAAGTTGTATCTGCATTTAGCTTTGTATCTGTAAACCAATCGGTAACTTTAACTCGACACACGGCATCAGCTTCAGCAAATTAAAATCAACCACTTGAGAGCTGCCCAGCAACAAGATGCAACTGTCAAACTTTCTGCGTGGCCATAAGTCAATTAGGCAAATTGACTCACCTTATTCCATGCCGTTTTTGGCCAAAGTTGTCGCGTCTTCCATTTCTTAGCTTGGTTTTTTTTTTCTGGGCACTTAACTGATTTGTTTGTGGCCTGACTGAAGTTGAGTTGTTGTCTTCAATTCGCTTTTGGCTGAGGTGCCAATGCGCAAAGAATTTTCTGTGCGGTCTGAGATGGAATTTGCTGATTGAAAGACTTTTAAAGGACTTCCTGGGACTTTGGTACTTGAAGTTTGTTAGTCTAATTAACTGTGTGATCTTTAACTTGTCTAAAATCGCAAAAAGCTTTAATCCAATTTGCAGCACTGGAAAACCAATCGAATTCACATGGCATATATTTCATATTGTTAATATCAATAAGCAGGCCAGGCTTATTATTCAACTGACATTATCCACACGTAGTTGTAGACATTTTTATTTCCAACAAAAATATATATTTATATATATATACATATATATATGTATATATAAATATATATATATATATATAGAAAAGGGAAACGTTTGTACACAATCGTTGTGCAACTGCAACACGAGAGTCTCCACAACGGAACAAACAATACCACTATTTCCGGTAAGTCAAAGATAAGTTTTATTACATAAATTTAGACCCATATTAAGAAATATTTGTATCTGAAAACAATATTTGTATATTCACTTAACTAGTTTTCTTTATTGAAATATTACAAACAATATTTATTTAAATATTCCATTAATTTATTAACTTAAATGGATTATTTAAATCAATATCTTATTTTAATGAGTCCAATACCTTTTGGGTTCATTCATATGATCTATCTATCTATTCCATCGAAGTTTCTCTACTGTTGGAAATTTTCGCCTGCCAGCAGAGATTTTCAATTCAAGTTCAGGGAAACAAGCTGGCAACTGCTTAAAATCGAGTTATTTTTATCTGAAACACTTATTTCTATGCATTTATTTTGAATGGATTAATTAGATGGTGGTAAGCAGCCAGTCTTACGTGATTAACGTTAAAAAATCCGAGTTTAATTTCATATTTTCAAGCAACAATTGAGCGAAGTTTCCGTTTTGGTCTTGTCAGAGAGTTTCCTTTTGTTGGCATTTTCTGTCGATTGCCCTGACATTTGATTGTGTATGTCAAACAACTGAGTTGATTATAATTGCGAAAAATAATGCTTTAATTCGCAGCCTATGCGGACAGATAATCCCAACAGTTGTGACATTTCGGCTTACAGTTCATTGATTTTGTATTGATGATGATGGGGCCCATATCATCAGGCCTGAATTTTATGAAAGTTAATTAAATTGGCGGGCAAGCGAAAGTGAATTGTAATGCAAACGAGTTGCGCATATTGTAAACAGGCTTTGAATTATATATTTAAATAAAAGGACCGCGACCGCAAACTTGCTCTGGGCACACGCACACACAAACACACACACACACACACGCACACACACACACGCACCGGGCGTGTGTGTGATGAAATATGTATCGCATTGGCCACAGGTAAAATTGTCACGTTTTTAATTAAACGTACGCCAGGCCAAACAACGTAACGGTAATAATAATCAATGGCAATGCCAATACTCGAAACAATAACAAAATGAAAAAAAAAAACACAAAAATAAATAAAATACAAAATAATAATAATAATCAATTTTATGCGAAATGGAAAAATAATTAAAAAAAATGAAAAGTGATTTGAGTGCGTGCATGAAATATGTAATCGAAACGAAAATAACAACCTGTTGGCCCTGTTGGGCTCCGCTCAACTGGATTCTTAATTCCCTTTTTTTTTTTTTTAAAGGAGTCCAGTGCTTCAAAGGACCGCAAGCTGTTTGCATTTTGTTGCATTTCAGTCTTTGCTGCTTGGGACCAACAAATATTTCGTGTAGTTGATAAGATATACGTTGTATTTTGCTTTAATCTTCAGCTCTTTCTGCTGTCCATCGATTGAGCTTAAAGTGCGAGTCATTTTGGACTCAACTATGTCATAGTCTTGTTGCCTAAATAATTAATTTATTTCGCACTCTGTGCCTGCATTCGGCTGTTGTTGCTGCTTTTAAATTTACAACTGACACTCTGAAGCAACAGCTTCTAGCTGACCGCAGCTGCCTTCTTTCTCAGACCTTGTAGCAGTGTGTTCGATTCAATTAGAAATGCTTAAAGCAAGAATTGAGAATTTTTCACTTACAAATAAATAGCCTTTACTTTGGCCTCAACTTAAATTGAACCAACCTTGTTTCTTTTTCTGAATTTAAAATATCAATTTTGACAACTATCACAGCAGTTGAGTTTACTGCTGAAAGTAACGCTTGCCTGCATTTCGATTTCATATGTTTAGTTTTTATTTGTTTTTATAATTTGGCGGATTTTGCAGTTTTTTATTGTAAGCTGCAACCTGGAAAGGGCACATAATGACATTACTGCAAAAATTAATCGCATAGCAAAGCCTATTGAAAAAAATAATAATTATAATATGGAATGTTTTTATATAAATAATTCTATTAGCACGAGTAGCTTAGACCTAATATCGGCTTAAATATGTTTTGGTTTACAATTTAGGAGCAGTTTTAATTTAAACTAAACGTATGATTGTATTAAATAATGATACACATGTTAAATAATATTTCGCATGCATCGCACGCATCGACTTGATGTAAGCTTTTTTATTAGAGAGATTTAATCAAGGTCTTTGCTAGATTTGCATTCGGTCTAATATACATTTAAATCGAACTATATAAGAACTTTAAAGGTTAAAAATGTGCGCGAAACTTGAGAAATTTAATAAGCAAATAGCTTAAACCATTTGTAAGTGGCTATTCAACCCAGAAGATTCGATTAACTAAAGAAGGCAGATTAATTATCTGAAGTCTATTGGAGTATAACAGTAAGCGCATGCGAGAATCCCAGTCTACTCCGCGTTTCTGTGTCTGTACAGATTCAATTCTTTTTTGGCAAATGGAATATTGTGGCTATCGATAGACAATGTAAAATCCAAGCGTACATACAATATTCCAGAATTGCAGCCCGGACTCTCAATTACTTGAACTTATTTCCAATTATGTGCCAGAAGAGTTTAGTTACATTTTCCACTCGCTTAACTTTGCCAAGCTGGCTTTATGCTTCAGTTTTAAAACTGCCTGGGCCATCGCTCAGCCCAACCCAGTCGCAACCAACTGTCAGGCAATAATATCAGACACACGCATGTATATGTAATCTTTACCAAGAAAGCGGAAAATCCGACAAGCAGCCAGACATTGCCTGTCGCTCATTTGACAAGTCATTTGCAGGTCGTAGAAAAGGCCACTTAATTGTTTTTTGTTTTAATAAGGCTGATGTCGGTGCAAGATACAACAATTAAGCATATAAAAAAAAAAAAAACATTTAATTATGTCTATCAAATGCCGCTCATGGGCGCCTAAAAGCGAGCAGCGATAAGTTTTTTATTACACCTTACTACGGCTCGTCTGTGTGTGTGTGTGTGTGTGTGTGTGTGCATCTGATACGTGTGCATGCCTGTGTGTGTATGTGTGTCTCATTAAAAATGAAAGCGCTACTCATTAACTGTGCCAGGTAACAGACAACCTACAGACAAGAACAACGACGACAACAACAGCCATTCGCACACAACAAACGATTTTTGAGTCGGCAACTTTTCGCTTGAACACCCACACAGACGCACACATTCACCCCCCCACACACACACACACACATTGAGCAGGGTGTAGTCCCATGTGTGTGTGTAGTGTAGTTTTAATTACCTTTTGCTGTCGTCGTGTGTGCCACTCGTTCGACTCGTTGTTTAAGTAATTGTTTGTCATTAGTTAAAATGTTTTCATTTTGCTTCAGAGAGCGAATTGGGCCGCGTTTTATGTAGCATGGTGTTTGTCATTACACTGGCAAAAACCGACGTCTTATTGTTGAATTTTGTATAAAGCCTTTCTTTATATATATATTTATTATTAATATTTAATAATAATTTTCGCAATAATATTGTTCTGCTATGCAGGCTTTGTTCTGTTCACTTTGTGATATTTGGGGCTAGAATCCCTGCTGGCGCTCAACTTTTCTTGATTGAACAAAATTCTTAGGGAATCATAATGATAAGATAGTTTCTATTAATTTTCAACAAAGCAACCATAGCGTATTCTACTCGTTTCGCCTCTCTGCCCTCGGCTTCTAGTAGGCGTTGATCAGTTATTCACTTCAGAGTTGATGGGGCTCGTAACACAAATGACTGGAAACAATCAACAAACATAGACATAAACAAAACAAAAAGAACATTAAAAAAATATAAAATCCTTGTACTAAACCAATTCTTCAGCTCTTCCACAGAACACGTTGCTGTCTTTGAAGAATGGCCTTCGTAGCTCGTCGTAATACTGAGGGCAAGTTGGTCGATTGTCAGGTGATTTCTGGACTGGGCACTAGCTCAATGCCCATGTCCGATTTAAGTGACGAGGATACTGATTCTGGTACAGTGCAAGGCTACAGTAATCGCTCCTATGTATCGCCCACTGTACGGTATGTGGCGTCTAAAGAGGAGGACGATGACCTCGAGAGCTGTTACACAATTGACGGCACTCGTGGTCGTGGTGCCAACAATTTGGACTCTGATCTCGAATCAGTGGCGAGCTTTGATGTAGATCGCTATGACAACTGCAAAGGCAAGAATATAAATAATGGGGATGATGATGTTGGCGCTGAGAGTGATTATCAATTGGATGTCGCCAGCGATGAGGAGACCGTCATGCAGACTCGCGATGATGCAGTTGAGCGCAGTGATCTGAATCAGTATTCAGGCAACGATGACAAATTTCAGTCAGATGATCTCGATTCGATTGATGGCGACACCGTTTGTAGCCCCCGAGATGATGAAAAGATGCACCCAGATGCGCTAAGTCTGGATTCGTTTGATGGCCCAATTGCATGCCATTCGCGCATGTCGGCTAATATGCAGCCAGAGGATGCACAGAGCTTGAGCTCCATCGATAGCGTCACACCTAGCCTTGGGCCAACTCTGCATCCCGAGGATGCACTCAGCCTGGGCTCTGTTGATAGCGCCACCGTTTGCCGTTTTATGGACCCGGCCAATTCGCTGGACAACGACAACGATAACGATAATGATAACGATAACGACAATGACCAAGCGGATACACAGAGCCAGATGACCAATCGAACATACAATTTGAAGTCTTCCACAGTACGTCGGGATGATTGCTCCTCGGCATCCACTTGCAGCTGGACTGATATGTACGGCGGCGCACTCAAGCCCTCCGAGAGCCGCAGCAATATTGTGCCATCGCTGAGTCTGAATATGTCGACCACCTCCTCGTCGGGCTCGTCCACATACTTTCGCAATCTGGACGAGGAGAAGGAACGACATGGCCAAGAGGCCTATCAGGAGTGGGTGAAGCGTAAGGAGCGTCAAAAGCAACAGAAGCAACTGGCTGCCAAACAGGAGCGCGAGAAGCGTGACGCAGAGACAGCAATGCGTCAGCGTCTGGCCAAGGAGCGCTATCAGGAATGGGTCAGGCAGAAGGAGCTGCAGCAGAAGAAGACTGCAACTGGCAGTATCAAGAGTACTGCCAGCTACAGTAGTTATTCGAGCAGCTCCAGCTTTGGCAGCACCATGGCGCCCACCAGCAGCAGCGCTAAGCCGACACGCAAGGAAACCCCAGAGGCCACCAAGAAGCGCCTGGAGGAATGGGAGCGCATCAAGACCCAACAGCAGCAGCGCGAACGTGAACGTCAGCGTCAGAAGCAGCAGAGCAAGGAGCAGTTAGAGAAACAGCGCAAGCAAAAGTCCGAGGGCGCCTGGCAGAATTGGATGAAATCGGTGGGCAACCGGCCCAAGCCGGTGCCCCTGAATCAGGGCTTCGATACATTGCGTGGCACCATATCCAATATATATGTCAATCCCGTTCAGTGGGTCTCCAATATCGATTCCAATGGCTCACGCGGCAATTGAGCAGGGAGCTCTATTGGAGCTCTAGTCGTTTTCACCGGCATTTCAAGAAATCTCAACAAAAAAAGTACAAAAACTGATCTTCTATTAAAAGGTCCAATTATCTCCAACACACATTTGGCTCTTACGACCCCTCGGTGATGTTGGACCCAACAAAAAAAAAAAAAAAACAAAAAACATAAAAATATGAAAAAGAAATGAAGAAAAGATCCTAATGCATATAGATATATTTGTTTACTGGTATATTGGATGGCTTACTACATTTTGAGCGCCGATGTTTCAATAAACCATCAATTGCAAAGATCAATTTTTTAGAGCTTTAAAGATTACGAGTCTTATTGGCAATTAAATGCTTAAACGATCAACATTTTGGATTGATGCGTAACTTCTGAACTTGTGGCCTTAATTGTTTTGTTTGTATATTTATATGCGTGTTTATATACATATGCATTTTGTGTATGTATGTAAATATTTGTCTATATGCATATTAATAGATATATATATATTTGCTTAAAAGAATTAAGTCACAAAAGTTCAAAAGTTGTACACATAAGTCCTTCTAGGGACTGCAAGCTAGAGCCCTGTATCGATTAATTCTCTTGCATTAATCGCAAATACTTTATTAATGTGAATAAAACAAGACTCGAGCCATCGAATATCGAGCTCAGCAGAATAAACGAGCTCATCGTAGCAACGAAGTTCCAACTGCTCGATTCATTCGAACATGTTCGAGTTAACCTGCGTCTGCGGATGCATGAAATGCACATAAAGGAGAGTTTTTCTTTGAACCACGAAACAAACACTTCGAAATTTTTGCGCAGTGTTTATATCCTGGCCATAACAATTATAATCGTTTTAATTACAAACCTTGGACATTTCATATAAGTGGATATTTTCAACTCTGCCTCCCTGCTGCGCAGATTATTAATAGAAGCCTGAGCTTGCGACCCTTAGGAGGAGCATACACACCACGCACACACACACACGCACACACAAATACCTAAACCCAGGCTGGGCCACTCTGACAATACGATAACCTTTAGCCTTGCCTTCTAATGGCTTTTTCTGCCCCCCCGCCCCCCCCCCCCCCCACACACAACATTTCGCCGTCCGAGAGTTAGTTGGCACTTCCTTGTTTAGCAGTTTGTGCCTGTCTATTGTGAGCAGTTTGCTATATTTACCCCATTTTCTCTGTGCCCATTTGTGTGTCAATTTGTGTTTTTATTATTTATTTGTCAGCTCCATGGGGAGTTTAAGCTTGAGTCTGGGTTTGCATCTGGGCGGCGGCCTAATTAAGGTTTTTTCTTTTTCCTGCCACACGTCAGACTTTTATTTATGCAATTAAGCAAAGCTGCGTGTAATAAAGTCCAGCTAGCAAGTAAAATCTTTGATTAATTGTAGTTTTGTTTACATGTTGAGAGACCGAAGTCCACGCCTGATTATATATGGGCTCAAAGCTAATTTATAACAAGTGTGTATGGACAAGGCCCAGCTCCTACCATCCTAACAGGTGATTAGTGTATCGTCCTTGTTTGTTGTGTTTCGGCAATTTGTTTACATGTGCCGTGTGCTGTTAATCGCTTTCTATGCCTCATCATTATCATTATTGTGGCTCTTGCTGCTTTAAATAATTTCTTTTATGTTCACAGTGCGCATATTTAAAATCTGACTAAGCTTTATTTAAGCCTAGCATTTAATAAAACTCTTGATATAGTTAAATACATTTAGTAAAATACATTTTTAAAATATTTCTTTATTGTGCCCTGTACCGAAACGTAAGTGGTAAAAGGGGTATTTCTATTTTGTTGCACGGCATGTAACAGGCAGTTGTATGCTTCGAGGAGAGCTTATATTCTTGCTCTACACTTACAGTCGAGTTTCTCTAGCCATGTCCATCTGTTGGCCTGTCTGTCTAGGCGCTCGCAGTCCGTCTGTCTGACTTTGCGTCCAGGCGTATAATTGCTTCAATCTTGAGAACTATGAGTGCAAGAGTCTTGACTCGTACGACAACTTTCTTAGTCACGTACTCGATAAGAATCGATGAAATAATCTATAAATAAAACATTGGATAATCGATGTCCATTTTTTTTGTGCATCTATAAATATCTCCCTCCAGTTTTTGATGATTATATATGATCAAATGTATGTGTTTTGAGTGTGTAAATGGTTAGAGTACATATTTTTGAGGAAAGTTAGAAAGGCAGCTTAGCTCTGGGTACAGGGTGGCTTCTAGTAGCTTAATTGCAGCTTATTTTTATATAAATTTCTTATTTATTTCTATATTTTATCTATTATAAGAATAGCAATATAAGATAGTTGGAATTAGCGCAGGGTATAGGGTATCTCCTGGTTGTTTATGGTTGTGATATTACTGTAGTTAATCCTTTTTCAATATATTGCTAACTTGTTCAAATTTTCCACCTAATGCTCTTATATTCTCTTTCTGTGCCTTTCATGCACTTTATTGATAACTTCACTTTCCTTTGTTCATATTAAAACAATTTTCAATTTCAATGCTTGCCTTTCGGCGCCTGCCCAATCACGATTTATTTACAATTTAGCATTTTGTTGTGTCGTGTTCCGGTTTGCATTTTCTTTTTCCTGGGCTATAAACTTTAATGTGCCATCGTAAAATATAAGCACGACAGAGAGCCAAGAACAAATAGCTAATGGGCCGTACGAGGGGGGGGGGGGGCTTAGCTCATATGATGCCATAATCACAGCAATGACAATGCCAAAATGTTAATGTGTCTGCTGCGCCTCTAGAATGTGAGTATGTGTGTGTGTGTGTTGCTTTTTATGGGCGGCTATAAATTAAAAAACAATTTGCGAATGTCCGCAAACTAATGAAGGCTTTAAGAAACTCAACGTTTAGCCGTCGCATTTAAAATAATTTTCAAGCATTTAAATAGCAATTAAGGATGTGTGTCCTGCATTGCACACAAAAATAATCAAAAACAATAAGAACAAAATGTACATGAATTAACGCAAATTTGCGCTTTTTTAAATGCAAATCAAAGGCAGTCAACAACAATAACAACATTTACAAAAGCGCACAACAATTATAATAAATAACCACAAAAAATGCGAAATGATTTGATGCGAAGGGTGGCCAGGCACAAAGAAAATTAATAATAAATCTCAAAATGCTCATTAACTTAATTACTGTGTTTATTTTCATTGCCCTTCCGTCCTAACGTCACGACGCTTTTCGATTTCAGCGCGTGTTTTGGCACTTTTCACTTTGTATACCCTCGCTGAGGGTATAACAACTTGGGCGCAAAGTGTGTAGCGCATAGAAGCAGATAGCTTCATTCACATTTAATAAATAATTTTTTTACATTCACATAAAATATATTTTTATAATCTAGAGCAGTATCAGCAATCGCCTCGCTATGAAAATCTTATTACCATCCGATCTACTATATACCCTGGAAATATCGGCAAAAAACTAAGGTGTATGAGAGACTTTTATATTTTTAAAGATCTCTTCAACTTGATATTTGCCTTTGTTATTCTCTTCAATTTTACATCTACAGATTAAATACTATAATCAGCATCTGGCTACTATTTAATATTGAAAAAAAAAGGTCAAAAACTAAAATAAAGTTAGGTAAAATATCTATTTTCAACATTACATTACATTATCTGGCTGCGTGAAAATTGTCTTTCAGAAATACGGCATATCTATATTGGGACACTTTTAAGTCAAGGGTATTCAATTTTCGGCGTGCCGAAAATGGCTACTCTTTCATTTTTTTTGTTTTTGTTTTTTTTGTTCCCCAGATTGTTCGAATGTTTTTGTTTGCTGCGTCACGCAATTTTTCGATGGCTCCCCTTCAGACTTGGCAGCCCGAAAATTCTGATAAGCAAGTTGGCCAAGAAAAAATAGCCCCAGAACATGAAAAAATTGCGCGTCTTTAACCTTAATGTGTATTTAAGTAATGTTAATTGTGTGCAGAGCTGCCAGCTGTCGCCAGTTGCCGCCAGTTGCTTCCATTTCGCCATTCCCGCATTTTGTCCTTCCTTCTTTTTGGATTGTTGTTTTTACCTTTTGGCACATTTTTATGTAATTATGTTAATTTTTTATTCATACCTCGCAGCGTATCTAAAAATTGTGTTCTGTTCGGCAATTTTGTTACATAATTGCTGGCTGGTTGTTAATTGAATTTCAGGTGAGAAGCGCACAGCTAGCAATTAATACAAAGCGAACCGAGGTCAGGTTACATTTCTTAGTAATTGAACATAGTTCGTGCTCATTTCTTGTTTTGTAATATTATATGACCTTTTTCTGAATTTGATAATTAAAGCTTGCTTAAATTGTCATCAAAGTGGTTTAAGTCTAAGCAAATCAAACAATATTTTATTCAGAAAAAAACAATCAATAAATGTGTTCAGGCCTTTAACTTTTATGGCTTCAAATATTATAACATTGCCAATTATTTTAACTTTATTATGAATAAAAGTAAACTTGCAATTTATTAATAATTTTTTATTTATTTTATTAGCCTTAGTATTATTAATATTATTATTATTATTGTTAGTATAAATGGTATTAATATTATTATACGTAATAGTAATTTTTAAATTTATTTTTATTTTTATTGTTAATAACCCTTTTATTATTATTTTTTTTTTAATGAAAAAAAAAACCGTTACTTGTTGAACTTGGACAATATTTTCTATTTTCTTTCAGAATCTCAGCTTTGCAATTAACAAAGATTCGCTTAGAAAAATTTGAATTCTTATTTATCATACATTCTTACGAGCTGGAAATCGATTCGTGTTCATTACTCGAATGTGAAATTTAATTTCAGTGAAAAAAAGGGATGAGGATTTCCCAAATGAAAAACCAGCACGTAATTGCACATCACAGTTGAATTTTTCATTCACTGTTTAAATCGCTTGATACCTCATGCGAAATAAAAAAAAAAATCGATCTCTTTGAGTATTTTCTGCACTGGTCAATTTTTTTTATTTGATTTTATTTATTTTCTTTTTTTGCACTTTGCAATCAGGAAACGCGGCTTAATGCCCCACAGTAGTTTGACATTATTAAAATGCACATTATACGGGTCAGCCCGAGCGTGTACGGGCATTCTGAGCTGGAAAAGCGCTTCAGTAAGCCATGCATGCATCTATGATGCATATTTACTACATTATAACCTTGAGATTTATATGTATTGCATGCAAAATCAACTGACAGATATTATACATGGGTCGTAATACTCCACGCACACACACACACACACAGGCGCACAGATAGACATGGCCTCAAAAAATGCTCTATGAAAATGGAGTAAAAACGCGTTGGCTCCGAAGGGTAAACAAAAACATTGCACGTAACCCGCTCAGGTGGTTCAAGTTCCGAACAGGTGGGGGGGCTGTTTGGTGGTTTGTTGGGCATTTGGCGTCTACTGTGGTTGCAGCTGTTTTGGCATGTTTGAAAATTCCTGGAAACAAATGTAATAAAAACTACTCGTAATATACACACACACGCATACACAGCCAAAAGTGCTCGAGTTTTTATTAGCTGCGGGCTTGAAGAGTTTTTTGACTCTGTTGGTTTTTCATACCCTTCAAGAGGGTATTATAATCTAGCCAGGAAATGTGTAACGCAAATCTGCGACCCAATAAAGTACTTTTTATTCCAGACCAGCATCGATAGCTGAGCTGGTAGAGCCATGCCCCTATAAGTCTCTCAATTTATTATTTTATGTCAAATCCTTTTTTTCGTAAATATATTTATTTCATGCTCTGCACATACTTCACTATGCTCATATATCTGCAAAAGACATTTGTCTGCAAGGGTATTGAATCTGCGGCGTGCCGAATGTATCCGTATTTTCACGTTTTTTGGTATTTTTGCGTGCTGGCCTGCACTTAAAGAGTTCTTAATGAAAGAATTTTGGTTTTATTTCGCATTTGTTGCTTGTTTTAATTTGATTTTTTAGCACTCGCTGGGATATATTTCAAATTTATGCGCCTGGTTGGCATTTTGATGGACTGCGAAAGCAAATCAAGGCAGCCGCCGTTCGTTTCGTTTTGTATAACTAAGTATTATGTATAGTATACACTGCGATAAGTCCAAATTTTGCGCCCAGAACAAAACAAAGCTTAACTCTTTAAAGTTGATTTATTTTATAAATATTCCTGTCGATTTGCCATTTACATGTGTTGCTTAAATTTACATATACAATGAGTAGCTATGCGTATATATATATTTTTAACTCAATTTATTTGCTTTTTATATAACAGTTTATTTCTCTTCATTAATCTTTAATATACATTTTTTTTTGTAAGCTATAAATAAATATGCAATTTTTGTTTTGTTTATTAATTGTTTAAATACTCGCTTTAAATTTAAATATATTTAAGCTGCATAGCGTCGGGGTTTGCTTTATTTATTTTTTAATGATATTTGTTCTATTAATATACTTCGCTTGTATATGCATTTTACAGTATTTTTTTTTTTTTTTATATATGTATGTCAAGTGTATTTGTATTTGAAATACTTAATTGTTTGCCAAACAAATAATTAACACGATATATAAGTTTTTTTTCTTCGTGATTTTAATATTAAGTAAATGATATGTATGAAGTTTTTTTTTTTTAATTTATTATTTAGTGTATATAATAATGGTTTGCTGACTTGGAACGGATGTTGAGCTGGGAAGCTGAAGAGTAGAACGTAATGGAAACTAACCAAAGAGCTTGATTTGAATATTTACTGAATATTTCTTGTGGTATATATAAGTAGTATGGATATTTTTTTTAGATATATGTGACATACACAGCCAGCTGCTGAGCGTGTGCTACGTAAACTTTTGCTATATTTTTGTTGTTGATTATTTTCGTAAGGTATATTTGAATTGCATTATATTCAGCTCTCAGACCGCTCCAGTTGTAATTAAATGTTGCTTTGCCTTAAAATTAGTTGCTCCAATCGAATACAATAATAATTAAGCATTCAATTTTGCCGCAATTAAATGTTACTTTGCACACATACAGTCTCTTCAATTATGTCCACATGGCTTAATACAAATTTACACCTAAAATCTAAAAAAAACCGCTTTGCTGTACGTTTATGTACATGTGCCATACAATTTGCCTTTGCATTACTATATATATATATATATATTTGCTTCTGATTTATAAATATATGTATATATTACATAATTCTCAGTTTAAGCTTAACTTATGCTAAGATTCAACAGCTTGAACATGCACGCGTAGGGAGTAGGAAGCCTGGTTGACTTAATATTTAGTAGCTACACAATAGACGTACTTATTTATGATATATGTTTTTTTTTTTTATCGTTCAACTTTAACTAAGCCACGTGCCATAAATCAGCACCAGCTTTTGGCATTGACAAACTCAATCAAGCCCAAACACCATCATCGCATTGCCATCGCCTCCAATTCCAGCTCCAGCTCCAGTTCCGGCTTCAGCTCCAGCACCAGCTCCATCTTCTGCTGCTGCTGCTGCTGCTGCTGTCTAATCTCTGTTGGCGCTTCGCGTCTGTGTCAAACATGTGTCAGTGTTTGTGGCAACAATGCCAGTTGAGTTTTTCCCAGTTGCCTTGTCAATGTCGTCCTCATCATCCAAAGCAGCAGCAGCAGGGTGGGCAGCAGACAGCTGAGGGAGAGTCGTCCAGATTTTCTGGTTAGCCGCAGCGCAGCTGCCGATGATCCATATATGCTGTCAATGCTCTCCGCACTAAGACTCAAATCAGCTGCGGCAGGTTTCGGCGGGGGGAGAAAATTGTGCAAAATGTTAATGGACTTGGCGGGTTGAACGACGGAAATTGGCTAAACTGTGGGCGGGACAGTTGTAGTGATTAGCTGGGCGGTGCTTACGTTAACTGGCGGCTGACAAGACTCTGCTGAGAGCTGATGCTAGAGAAAATTTATCACACGCTTAAGCAATCAGGGCTTAAGTGTCAGAAGGTCAAACTTGGTCGAGTCGCTGCCACAAACTAGCTACACAGCTGTAGTTGCTGCCTAGACTGGATACTGGCAGATATTTTACTCACAGACCTGCCTCTAGAATAACTTCCGCAGAGATTGTTACAACGTGGAGGAGATAGAGCCAGTCTGGTCAAAAATAGCTTCCGTTTCCCTGGAAGCCATAGTCTCTTTTCGACTTTCTATCAAATCTGTCTAAGCCAATACACAGAAGCTTGACATTATCCGTGCCTCGGGGTAGAGATATTTTACCTTCTATCCATATGAAAATGTCTGCCTGCGGCTTCCCAATGAATGGGCCTTGGTTAAAGCGAGTCGAGGGCCAACTGGACTGAGCTCACTTTAACTATGCTAAAGTCCTGTCATGGTTAATTTGAAAGAAATTCCATACCTTTTAAACCTAGTCCTCGCTGAGCAAGCCCACAATTAATTTTATTTCTGAACTTGCATTCAAATACACACAACTCAATTAGGCTATAAAAATAGAAAAGAACTTTCGAGCACTTTACTGCCTCCTGCTCTTGGCCACGTCTCCATTTTTGGGGGCCACAATAGAACTTATTTATGATTGTGGCCAAGTATTTACAAATCATTAAATTGCCCTGAAGCCAAACCGAGCGTGTTTATTGATATACAATTATGTGGGTCTGAGCTAGCAAAAAAACGTTTACCTGCCCCTAAAAAGTATGCTACACTTTATTCTCTTCCCTTCTTATTTGCACAACCTTTTCCCTCTTCAAATTTTCTTTTGGATTTGCTTTTTATTGGTTTTGCGGCTTGCAAATTAGTGTGAAAATCTGTTAAACATGCGGCGAAAAGCGTTCAGCTCGACAATGTCCCTAGTTTACTTTTTCTTTCTTTATTCCCGTCTCAAGTGGCCTGTTAAGCCCGTAGCTGGGGACTGGGGCTGGGTTCTGGCCTCTCGACCATAAATGCTTGAAATATGGCCCGTAACCCTAATCGGTGCGTTGCACACCCGGAACCGGAACCGAGCCAGTGCGAGAGAGAGGGGGAGAGATGAGCACATTGACTTGGCTTACCTTTTCGCTTACGGGGATTCTCGGTGTCCTCGCCGCTGTGCTCCTGCGCCCTCGACGAATGATACATTTCCGAGCTTTTCGTGCGCTTTTTACCTGCTTTTTTTATTTTGTTTTTTTTTTTGTTTTTTGGGTGTGTGGGAAATGTTGAAAAGGTATTGCGATTAAGTTTTGGCGGCTTTCAAAAGTATTTGCCCTGCTGTTTCTAATACTAGTTTATGCCTAATGCATATTTATAAAAGACTTGTCGCAAGTTTGTTGCTTTTTCATTTCCATTTCCTTTGCCGAGCCACCCACCGCCCCCTCTAAGCTGCCGGGCTGACTGCTTCACCTGTTTCGTGGCGTTGACGATTCGAAACGGATTTGCATGCCAAATGAATTATTTATGCTTTTTCTCCCAGCTCGGTTTGGTTTTTTCTTATTATTTTTTTCTGTTCTCCATTTCTGTTTTTTATGATGCCAGCCGTGCAAAGTGAAATATTTGCCGCTCATCTTAAATTTATGCCGAGTGGCTATTAAATCTCGCTTTTCTCGCGCCTGCTCTCACCCCCAACTCTCTTAGACTTTGGCTTTCCACAGATCTCAAGGGCTTGTTGTAATGTGCGAGTTTTGGAGCTCAGGTTTGCTTTCTAATACTAGTAACGGGTTTTGCTGAGAACTGAATACCATATATATGAATTAAGTAATGGAGTTATTTAAGATATTCTGGTCAAACTTTAAAGAACAAATTGGTATTATACATAATTTGCTGGCTTCACGCTTGCTTGAAACGGTAGCTATTTAATATATAATGGAAACAAATCACTTTGGCCGGCCAACTTTATTTATTTATATATTAATATTTATGCCAAACAACTCTCTATTAGCTTAATTGTCGTACTATAAATATAATTCGCCTTCACTTAAGATATGTTTCATAAAAACTTTAATATCTGTAATTAAAGCATAAATGCCTTTCGCTAAGCGGTTTTATTTTGACTCACCTTTGTGTCGCGCCTCAAAGTTCTCCACATAGTTGACGGCATTTGGTGGTATTCCTATGATGGGTCAGTTAGCATATTAGCTACGCCTAAAGTGTATTTAGTTATGAGCTCTACTCACTATATAGCTTGATGGTGCCATCTGTATCGCCCAGTGAGTTCTTGGCCACACAGCGATATGCGCCGAATTCCGCCTGCGACAGCGGATTGATGTGCAGCTTCATCGAGCTGCGATAGCCGGCGATTTCTGTAACATTTGCCGTGTATTGGCCGCCTGCGAAAATAGCAAAAGAAACAATAAATAATAAACTAATTAATATTTAATTGAAATTTTGCGTTATTTAAATAATTAAAAGCATGTCAAGCGCACGTCCCGAAATGCGGCAAAGTGGACAGAATGTCGCTGACAGGCGAGCAGGCAGAAAATTTATGCCACACTTCAGAGTCGAGAGGGGGGCGCTTGCCAGTTGAAAGATAGTGCAAATGAAATTTATTTATTTACATTTATAGCAAAATGTGAAATGAAACAAATCGCCTCTCGACGACTCGTCTCTCAGTTAAAACCCAGATTCCATGCATGTTCCAGGCAGCGTACAGAGAAACCGCTGAAGTGCGGCTGCCCCGAACCCCCTATCTGTGTGGAATATGGTGGGAACAAGGGATTCTCAAATGTAATTCGTGCTCGTATTTACTAAATCAGCTAATTAAAAACTTTTTGCCGCGCGCGAACCATGCACTCGACGGTCATCAGTCGGTTGGCTCTGCCCGGTCGGGCGGGCTGTTTTTTTTTTTTTTTTTTTTTCGTGGCGGTATCCATTGGGAACCTGACTCTGTGTGGGGCCACACATGCGGCCTGTCGCCGTGGTAATGTGTTTGTCGCGGATAATGAATTGTTAAATGATGATTTTCATTTACATATTTGACAGTCAAATGTCAGGCGTAGCTCGCCAGCGGGAAAACTACTCGCATTAGCAAAACTTTTATGTCATTTCAAAAATACGTCACTTTCAGTCAGTTCTTGACTTTTATTAAAAAAAAAAGTGACTTAATAGATGTCAATGTTTTAACTTAAAATAGTTACATCAGATTCCAATTTATATCTGAATATGAACGCAATATCAACTCAAGAAGTTGTTTAAGGAAAATTTATAAGCTAGAGCTAATTTTCTGAAGGAATATTGCAAATTAAAAGCTTAGGAATCTAGCCGCAAATAATTATTATATGTTTTATTTGACTTTTAGTAAAAAAAGCTTGTCTAGGGATAGTCAAGAACTAAATAACATTAGAATATTATCTTTGAGAATCATAAAGCAATCGCATCGAATAAATAAATTAAAATAAAATTATTCAAATATATTTTCTTCTAACCTTACTAAATTGTCAAGTGGGTGTATTTTTCGTACTACTTAGTAGTACAGGTTGTAAGGAAATTATAATTTATAATATTTAACAGAGTTTTTACTTGTTACTCGAGAATTTCTGCATATGCTTTGCATATCAATGAGTCCATTAATAAATTTATTTATGAGCGTATGAATCATTTTTTATATAAACATAAGCATAATAAAAACATAATTCATGAAATTATGTTTTATAATGTTTCACAGAATATATTTGCCGTCAAGATTCGTATACCTTTGCTTCAGTCTGTCTTATATATTATTTAGGTATTTTAAAATATACGTTCGCATAACTTACCTGGTGGCACGATTTCGCCACGTTCACGTGTCCAATAGTTGATGGATTTGGGATATGCTTCCGATTGGCATTCCAGAGTAACGCCTTTGCCTTCCACGGCGCCAATTAGTTGATTCTGCACCGTGATCATGGGTGGAACTGAAATGAAAAGATCATAAACTTAATGTGTAAATGAAAATATTACAATTTGCAACAGCTTTTCTATTTTTTTTTAGATATCTTTTATTTATTTGCAATACTTACAATGCACCACAAGTGTTATCCGCTTGCTCACTGAGGGAGGGACTCCATTTGAAGCTATGCATAGGTAGGCGCCCATGTGCTGACGTTTTACCTGGGGTATTATCAGATCCGTGCCCTCAATGCTGGGTACTGCTTAAACAAAAAAGTATTACAAGTAATGTTCTTAGTTAAGTTAATCTTTTCGCTTATTATCAGTTAAATTGTTTAACAAATAGTTGAATGTGTCAGCTTATTTAATAAACATGCATACACATGAAAAATCTTCCAATTATACAATGATAAATCCTTATTGATATCATTTAACATTGAAAGCAACGACTTGTTTGGCTTGTTAACGACCAAGCTCTTGGCAAAAATAATCCTTTCAAGCAATGTATCTACGCAATTACCAGAGCTGTAAATACAAATGTATCTACAAAATGTTTAGCCATGTAATGATAGTTATTACATTTGCCTAAGCTCTTTCATGCATTTTGTTCGCCCAACTAGTCGGCAGTTGGGTTTATATTTCGTACAACAAAAGTTGCATAGAAAAGCGAAAAACTTTTAGCGACTTCCATGATGATGCTGTTTGCACCATGCGGGGTAGCGGCCTTTAGAGGGGGGCGGTGTTGACTGTTTGGTAACTGGCAGGTCCACGCAAATATCCTGTTTTGATAGTCGAACTCGGTTTTGATACCCTCAAAGCATTGGGAATGGCAACAGATAGAAGAAGGATCGTTTGGACGGGATGGAAAATATAGAAGCTATAGTTAAAGACTTGATCTATATGTATTATCGTATAGCATACGCAGAGAAAGATTATAATTTCGTTCAATAATCTTCCTGAGCTCCAAAATATCGATTACTATCAATTTTAAGATATCGTCAGTCTAAACGTGATAAAGTAGTATAAACAGATCCAGAATATTTCACTTTTTGAATACCTTCCCGTGTATCTTTCTCTTTAACTTAACAACATATGAATTTTGTTTATATAGGCTGGAACCCTCATATTTGCACAGATTCAGCTGACATATATATGACCTAAAAATTGCATAAAGATCGGACAAAAAAGATCGAAGTTATTGTGGCAAAGGGAAGAAGGAAATAAGGTGTGCTAATAGAAGGCAGTCCAAAGTTGTTCATCGCTGGATGCAGGGCATCTTCTAGTCGTGCACACCCGACTGAAGCACTCTTGCTATTATATAAATTGCATAGTTGTAGAGTAGTTGTTCGCTAAGCCGGCAGCAGCACAGACTGCAAGTGCAACATGATGATGATATGGATATGTCCTCTATCTATCTATATAGCTGTGTGTGTGTGTGTGTGTGTGTGTGTGTGTTTGGGTGCACCGGAAGCGGAAGTGCTGGCTAGTTTGCGCTTGATATTGTTACGTATGCAACGGCAGCGGAATATATACACAGCTAATAAGCTGATTTTTCGTTTATTGATTCGCCCAGGTCACAGGTCACAGTTCCCAGTTCTAGTTCCCAGTCCACAGCACGCAGTACGACTTTAATGCCAGGAATAGCCGCATTGCTTATTAGCCGCACATTTTTTGTGCGGTCATTAAACGTAATAGCCACGAAAAACGTGTAATTTGGTTGAAATGAACAGCAAACAGTCGCGCCACGCTAAAATAGCATAAAAACTTTACTCGGGCGCCATGATTTCATTTGAGCAACCAAACCAAATAATCAAATTTCAAATGAAAAAAACAAAAAAAAATAAATAAAATAAAAAATGAACAAAAACTTTTACCCCACCAAACGGTGCTGGTAATTTTAAAACAAAGAGAACTTCACGAATGCCTGAAATAGCGCCCTCAAAATACGCTACCAATCACATGCGATATAATATATTTTCAATAATATGGACATGGATTATGCCCCAAACTATGTTAGCTACAGCTATTAAATCTTATTGAATATTTTTATTTTTTGACCTATTGAAGTTGTGGTAGATATTTTTTGAAATAACCTAATTCTACTTAAATAAAAAGTACTTCATTTGTTAAATCATTTGAAAAATAAATCTCTTATATTATGTGAAATACTATTTTAAATACATACTTTTATTCTAATAAATTTATATATTTTGTTTATTAATTTAAGACATTTATTTATAATTTGTTTTAAAGGATTACAGCAATAACTCTCACATTATTTATTTTCATACTTATAATTAGCTATTTTTTATCACATGAAAATAAATATCAGAATCTACTAATTAAATATGTTATATATTCCTAATTATCTCGCATATATATATTTTTTTTAAATATCTCTAAACGTGCACAAACTTTCTACTACATAACTCCGATGAGAATATTTTTTTTTAAATATTTTTTAACTCTCAGTCTCTTCGTCTGAGTTTTTTGTAGAATAATTCCAAAGTCTTATTTGACTTTTTTTTGACTAGAAATAATATTGCGTTATTCTGATATAACTGAATTCCATCTTAAATTAAAAATGATTAATGTTTTAAATCAGAATGGAAATAAACATATTTTTTTGAATTTCTGAATTTTTTAAAAATTTGAATTTTATAAAATATATATACATTGTATTCTATCAAAACTTCTTTAACTCTTAGTCAAATGTAAAATATGTTTAATCTATTTCATAAAATGTTGAGAATTATGCTGTAGAAAACTTTATCTACGTATTAGCATGCAAGTGTTCTTGAAATTTTATAAAATGAAATAAAAATATTTTAAAATTTTTGGTACTAATTATTATAATCATGCTCATTAAAAACTGTTGCCTTTCGACTGCACTAAACGAACTCCCTTATTATGTTACAAGCATTATGATAAAGTCATTAAGCTCATGAGCTACCCAAACACATATCGCGTATTAAAAAGCATTGCCGGCGCTTCAATGGTCCAACTGGACAGCCCTCCAGTGGGTAGCAGACATTTAAGCCCCAGTGAAAAGGTCATTTTGCCAACTTTTGTACTATTAATGCTGTTTTTTGTTTGTATTTTTTTATTTTTATTTTTTGACTGGTTCGTTTTTTCTCTTTCGTTTCAGGGGTCTACATTTTTTGCTAGGCCACCTTTGATTTTGGCCTTTCGTGTGGACTTTGATGGGACTCGACCTGTTTATGCAGCGTAACTCATGCAATGGACTACACTGAGCGAATGTTGTGTGCGCGAGAAGAAATGAATAATCCTAAATGATTTCTTTGAATTAATGAGTTGCAGCTTAAGAGCTTTGTAAATGCTTCAGTGAGCTAATTAAAATTTAAAGTGCGCGTCAAGTGTGGAAAGAGATGCAAAAAAAGTTAAACGTGTGCATTCAGGTAAGACATTTGAATAAAAACGAAAGGAAAAACTCTGAGATGCTTAGAATATTTTGAGCAGAAACCAAAACAAAGATAAATAGATTCATAGATAGATAAATAGATTGATAGACCGACAGATATGTTTGGTATATATCAATAGGTCTCTGTATAAAAGTACTCATGGGGTTTTCATTTGATAAAAATGTCATATTTTGAGAGTATTAAAAAGAAGTATTCGTGAGTGCATTCATGACTGTATACATAGGGTATTCATTAGCTTGTACATAATCAATTTAAAATAAGATTCACAACGCGCACTTGGGTTTTTAATCCCCGCTCGCAGACTTTTGCAGGCGAATCAGAAGTGCAATAGCTGGCACGTTTTGCCCGCCTGCTGACCATTCGCTAGCTAGCCACTCGCTAATTCTGTCAGTGCAGCCATCAAACGTCATCATCAGTCTAAAAGGGGGATGGAATGGGGTGGGTTTGGGTTGGGTTGGGTGGACTGCATCGACACACTCGCAAAAATATGCAGGTTGAAAGCTGGTTGGAACACAGGTGCGCTCCTCAGGTGCTTTGGCCACGTAGCACGTACCCGCTGCTGGCTGTGCACTTGTCTGGCGAGGCCATAACCCAGTCGTTGGCTGGTCCGCTGCTGGCGTACGCTACCTTTTTGTGTAAAAGTACTCCAAAAATGTTGGCTGGCAAACCTCATGCAGCAGGCGGTGGCAGCAACAGCACAACAGCAAAAAGTACTTACCACTCACTCATACACACACGCGCGCACACACACACACACACACACACACACACACAGAGTGAGAGAGAGAGAGGGAGTCATGCATGCATATGACCATGGTGATACTCCAAACCGAAACTTACCCTCCTCGCCGTTGGCCAACTCGATGGGCACTCCACTTTCACGTCGCCATGTAATTGTCGGCTCTGGTGAACCGGTAGCAGCGCATTTGAGCGTCACGTTACTGCCCTCCCGTACGACCATGTCCGTGCTTGTAGGATAATCTAGGATATCCGGCGGTACTGCAGCGGCAACAGCAGCAGCAGCAGCAGCAGCAGCAATCGCGTTGCCATTCCAATCGAGGCCGCCAGACGGTCGTCGTCGTCGTCGTTGTTGTTGTTGTTGTTGTTGTCAGATAATGTTTATAACAAATATATTCAAAAAGAATAAAACCAAAAAAAAAAAAATCACATGAAAAAAGAGAAAGAAAGAGAGAGAGAGAGAGGGAATATGAGCTGCATTGTCATGTTGTATTTTTTAAAATACGTATTTAAAATTTGTACTTTATATTGCATTTAAATAATTTGCGCTCATTTTTCACTCAGCTGGCAATCTGATTCATATTCATGTGTCCCCAAAGATATCCTTGCAAATGAGCGCTTGTCGCCGCCTTTGTTTAAAGGACAAACTTTTCATTTGTCTCGGCGCCGCAACAACCAAAAAAAAAAAATAATAAATAAATAAAAAATGAAGATTAAATAAAATAAAAGTTGGAAAAAAAGTTATATATGCACGTAATATAACCACGACCACAGCGGCGAATGTTTGTGCCCTCAGCGAAAAACCTATGAACCAGAGGAAAACGTAATAATGCCAAGAGAATGGGGCGCCTGTTGTACGTGTATAATATATATATATGTGTGCATATAATATGCCGCAATTATGTGGTTCGGTAAATGACCAAAAAATGTGCTGGTGTTGACAAACAGCTTGTTATATGTGGGGCAGGTGTGGCGGCGAGCGGGAGAGATAGAGAGAGAGAGAGAGAGGGCGAGAGAGAGACGGTTGCCGAGCAGGAAGAGCTCGGACGTATCCAACTGTGCGCTGAACTGCGATGACCACTGAACGGTCATTAAGTGGCCAAGGTTAGGACTGAAAGGGGCAGCCCGAATGACAAAGGGATAGATTTTGACGGAGCTTGCACCGAGCTGTAGTTAAGGGTGGACTTTGCAGGGGGAAGCAGGGCAATGCAAATAAATGTGCTACGATTGCATGGGGTTGAAGAGTATATTAGACATATTGTCAGGCAATATGCCCCGAACATTTAATTCCGCAACACTCGAAGAAAAGTATGAATATTCGCTATTCATTCAATTAAGGAAACTTTTCAAATTGGATATTGCCAAGTTTTAGGGAGGGGTTTGAATACCAGGCTGAGATCTTGGTTTTTTATAAATTTTTTAGCATAAATAAAATCTATATTAATAGTATTTAAAAGAAGCATATAATTAATAATATATTAATTTTAAATAATTTATGCATTAAAAATTAATATATTTTTTCCAAGCGTTGCAAGTAATTATTATAGATAAAATTTATTAATTTTTTATTTCACCACGTTTAAACTGTACAAATTGCATACAATTCTTGCTTCTCTCCTTCCATTTCAAATGTCAAATTTTTTGTTTTGTACAAAAATGTTGCTGTCAAAAATTTGAATGAAATTGTGTTCAAAAATCTCGAACTGCAGCGCTCTATGCAAATCTCATCAGCTTAAATGCTGGTCAGAGCAAAAATCCGTTGTATGGGTGCGCGTGGATCATACACATTTTGTCATTTGGTATATATGTCTGTGTGTGTGTGTGTGTGCGTGTGCGTGTGTGGGAAACGGCATTCAAACGGACGGAGCTGCCAACTGTGCGCCCGCTGCCGTTTGTCGTCGGCTGTTTAACTGCACTTGGTCACGAAAATCATCAGCGCCCGCAAAGGCGACTCAACTCTACCCCCTGCCTGCAGCCGCTCCACCCATCCCCCCTCAGCCAGAAAAAAATGCTGTTCGTTCCTTTTCCTGTTGCGCTGTGGTGCTGTGGTTGGCTGATTATCCACTGCAAATACACACAGTTGATTATACTTTTTCGTGTTTGGCGCCAAGCCCCGACTGCATGGTGGCTAAAATATTTAGCGCGTTGATTTAGATTTGCCAGCGAAAGGTATTTAGGCAGCTGTGAGTCGAATGGGGCTAGTGTTAGCCGGTGGCGCGCAGTGTGTGGGTTCAGTTTGAAGACCGCAAATGGACAACTAGTTCGTATTCGCAGTTGCAGCCGCAACGGGCCGCCAGGCCGGACGCATTTCTTACGTCTGCTTCGCTCTGTGCGCCGTTTTAATTCAAAATCAACAATTTCTGCGGTTCAGCGGACGGTTAAACATGTTTAAGCAGTCGCCATAGCGGTGCAACGCGGATAACCAAGGGGTGTTTATGCTGTGGGGGCAGTGACAGGAGTGGGCGTGCCCACTCGATGTTCCGCTGGCCCCGCCCTGTGCATTAGCCAGCGAAATTTCATAAACCATGAAACGAACTCAATTCCGTTCTTGCACGGCCGCGAAGCGGAAACGTTTTGTTGGCACCGCGGGCGGATTTATATATATTTATTCATTTATTTCGAATACCTATTTTAAATACGATAAAAAGGGTATATTCGTTGGCAGTTATAAGTAACTGGCAATGCTGGCAATACTCTGTTTTTTCTTTAGTGGCAGACCCCGATTTTTTAAACGACTCTCAGAGTGAGTAAACAGATATATACTTTGGCCTTACTAAGTATATACTTTTGGCTACCCTATTTACGGCTTGGTAATTGCATCAAGATCGAACAATAAGGACCTATTCATTTGTGTAAGGCAACTAGAATGCCCCTTGGAGTGAGTAACAGGGTATATGTTAGTCGGGCACGACCAGCCATGCATTTCTATTTGATTTATTAAGTTTTTATTCGTGGAGAGCCAAGTGCGAATACCGGCTCGAACAATGCAACCGGCGCTGTGGCAACGAGGCGTATGATTGTTTGACAAACGAAATGGAAAAGGCAAAGTTGTTTTTTTTTCGTATTGCATTTTATATTCTTTTTTTTGCCGCGTTGCCTGATTTTTGTCTTCTTCTGCACACTTACCCACAACGTCCAGGTAGCCCATTTGACTTTTCATTGGATCCGTATTTATTTGGCACATGTACCTGCGAATATGTGATAAAACAGGTGCATATCGTATTTCAGGCTCAATTGAATCGCATTCTTCTTACCAGCCCCTATCCGACTCCTTGATGTCCCTGATGCGCATTGTCCAGGTCTTGTGCTCCGAGTTGGCAATGCCGATCCGTTGATTTTTGGTTATAACATGATTCTGTATGGTCAAAATTGTTTGTGTATCGACTCGCAGCCACGCAACCTGTTTGGGAAAGTTAACAAACCGCAGTGGGCGTGTCAGTGGGCGTCTAATTAGCAGTTAACTATTCTTGGGGCACAGTGTGGTCTATTTGTGTCGCCAGGCAGAGTTTTGTCTAAATGAAACTTTTGAAATTTATAACAGACAACAGCTGCTGAAGAAGTCTTGTCTATTCATATATTCATATTGATTTTGTTTTCAACTAAATTGTTAAGCTAATTTCTTTTGATTAAACAATAAATATTTTTCTCTAATCTACAAAAGGCTCAGAGCAATATAAATTATTGTTATCTTTCAATATTTGTATTTTAGTCTATTCCTTAAATGTTTATATTCAAATTCGACTATTTGAGTTGAATTATTTTTAAAGTTTCCTTTTCTTTCGTAAAGAATGATTGAGGACTTATCGACTTCGACTCCATCTGCATTGTTTAAGCAAATATTACTTTCTGTTTACGCAGTTATATTATATTTAAACTAGTTGCGCGCATTATAATAAATATTAATGCATGAATTTTAATTGCAACAATTTAACATAAAGAATATATAATTAAAGGTCAAATAAAAATCCAGAGAGTGGAACATCTGCGGCAGATGCCGCAAATTTAATACATTTTCATTTAATATCAGACATTTTCAATAAACAATTATATAAGTGTTCCTTTGCAGTGGAAGCTTTGCTTTCTATTCTAGTAAAACAAAACGAATATTAATATAAAAATATAAACATATTATATTATATTGATGTACATTTATAGACAAATACTAATATAAATAGGTATTACTATTAGTTTTGTTTTGTTTAACATAACATAATAAATTTTAATTAATTGCAAAATGAATATATTTTTCATTTAAGGTATTCTTTCTTCAAATATATATATATTTTATATAGCTATGCATAACCCTACCATTAGAGAGTCCTGAGCATGCACTTCGGCACAATTATCCAGAAAATCTATTCCAAGAACTATTTCTAAATATTTTGCCTATGAAGCTTAAGTAGCTGGTTGGTTTGTCACGCACACACACACATACTCAGACACACTCACACACACACACACACACACACACATACACACTTGGCAGTAATTGTACAATTACGCGGTTAAATTATTATGCGATAAAGCACGCAGCATGCAATCTGAGCCTGCCTCGGGTATATATGTGTATGTATATTTGATATTTAGTTGTTAGTCGTCCAGTTGCCGAGTTCCCAGAAATTCCACAACCCTTTCATACAACACTTTGCATGTGTAAATGTGACGGACGTTGGGAAACAATTTGAGGACTCAGCTGAGCGGACATGTTAACACGTGAAGCTATTTAGGCAATGTCGATTTCAGCCGACAGATATATATAAATATATGAATATATATATATATATAATGGGCTGACATATCGATGGCTAATGAATTATTTAAGCGGACATTACATTGCATTTAACTTTTGGGTCTAGGTAAACCGAAAATACTGTCAGCATAAAATAAGTAATTACACCCAAGTGCCTGCTCAATTATCCTTGAGCAGCATAACGCTTAATTGTCTGAGTTGGGGTTGGATTTTGAGGGGCTTGGCTTAACTGGGGGCTGTTGATAGAACAAAGCTTTGCGCTTTGAGGCGCACACCTGGCCCACAACCCAGCCAACCCACAGACAGACATTAACTGAAACGATGATGAAGCATGCCCCGACCCCTAAATGCCAACCCCCAAACGACGCAACCCCTAGCCCTAGCCCTAGCCCAAGCTCAAGCCTGAGAGCTACCTTCCCCCGTGTCTGACACATTCGCATTCATATTTCAATTACTTTTTATGTGATTTTAGCTTTTGTTATTGCTAAGCTCCTGCATATTTCTGTTTCTGTTTATGTTTTTATTTTCACTTTCATTTCCATTCAATTCGTATTTGTTGTCGTTGTTTTGGGTGTCGAGATTTGGTCTTTGAGATTACGACTCCAGCCGTCTGGCTGGAGGTAAACTGCTAATGAATATTAATGCGACCGGTTGGGTTTTTCTCTGGCTGCTTATTGCGTGTGTAATTGAGCTGGTTGGCGAGGAGGTGAGAAGGACACGGCTCTTGGCTCTGTTTGTATAACGGTGAGGGGAATATCTCACGTACCTTATATGGGCCCAGATCCTGTACGACACATGTGAGGAAAGCATCACGTCCCACTGGCGCTGTCACATTTGCGATTGGATAGCTAAATTTGGGATCAACTGTAATCAAAATAGAGCATTCATTTTGTCACATTAATAATCTGTCCGAATCAATGTTAATTGGCATATAATGGAAAGAACAAAAATATATACGATAACAATTGAGTGCGCCACATGTGAAGCCAATTATAACGAACTGTGTTGGAATCTTTTTATATTTTATTTTATTAAGCATGTGTATTAATCGTTGTGTGTATTTAATGAAAACAGTTCATATCAGATATTTATTATGGTATTAATTGCTGCATTTTTATGCAACGTTTTAATCCATTTTCCATCCTGCTTTTATTTTGTATTCTTTATGCAAAATTATCCTGTGATTTGTTTAATCTTCTTTAACTAAGCATATATAGAAATATAATTTGGGCTAATTGCCTATTTAATTTCTAAAGTTAAATAGAAAACTCCATTGACTATAGTTAACCACAAATAAATTACTTTAATCATTATATTGTTTATTTCTCTTTTAAGGTCAAATATTCTTGATAAATGATGAGACTTGAGACTAAAAGTCTGACTGACAGACTGATAAACATGTAATTTTTAAATCGATCAGCTTCAAATTAGTTTTACAAGATATAAAAGATACATTTTTGGAGCTGAGTCTGACATAAGGTTTTCTAGGATGTCTAAACTAATGTTAGGCTTTCGTTTATTCAAATTAATTTACAAAACTCTCAAAATATATATGCATGCTTTAGTATTTAGAATGTATACATGTTCTATAATTTATAAATAATTATGCTCAATTATTTTATATGGAATATCTAGAACGATTTGTTCAGCAACTTTTATGTTTGTTCCACAGAGAGCGCGTATTATGGAGTTATTTATTATGGATTTATTTCAAATTTCAAAAGATATTTTTATATGAAAAATTATTACTATTAATTTTGTTTTCAATTTCATTATTATAGAGCATTAACTTACCAATTACTTCGGCTGGCACATCGACTCTTTGCAGGTTGCATTTCTGGCACATGAATGTGAGCAGCATGAAAATATTCACTGCATACGCCCAGGCGTTGGCCGGCCCGAATCTTTGAGTATGTCTTATGGACATTTCGCAGGTCAGTTAAACACTTTTTCTTTACCAGTTTTCTTGAATTATATATTTTTTATTGAAACACATTTCACATGATGCATTTAAATGACAATCGCAGCTGTTGAAGTAACTGATGGCAATTGGAGTTAGACAGGATAGGAAAATGAGATAGACATTTATTATACCCGATTTCGAGCGCTGTTTTTTTTTTGATCTTTTAAATTAATTTTATTAAAGATAATTTTCTCTATGTTGAAATGCTTAATTTGTTTCTGATCGCAAGCTCAGAGATAGACCAGCAAAAGTCCCGCCTGTATTATAGAATCTCTTCCCACTCCACCCATTTCCCAGCTTATTGCAATGCACGATTAACTATTTCAACTAATTCAACTGAGAATATGGTAAACTTGAACTCCGGCAGGAATGCAGCAGCAATAGGCAGGGGATCAGTGACCCAGGCCCCCGGCTATTGTAAACAGCTGCTGTTGGCTTGGGTCATGTTAATTGGCAGTCATTAGCGCGCCTCTCTCTCTCTATTGGCATAAACTTGGACCGGTTGCCGTTTCCGTTGCCTTTGCTGTTGTTGTTGTTGTTGTTATTTATGCGTAAAGTTCAACAAAAGTACTTGAAAATCGTATCGAAAGTACAAAACAATGCTGTAGTCGGGCCGGCCAGCAAGTCAAACAATAATCATGACGTCGAAAATGCGCTAAATAACAAAAACAAAAACAACAACAACAATAATAAAAAAAAAAGTTTCAAGTTTAAAGCGCCCACTGGGCCCGGATTCCCGCTACCGGTTGCAGTCCAGCTCCAAGCTGTAGTCCGCATTGAGTTTTGCGTGTTTGGGCTCTGTAAATTGTATAGGCGAGCAGCTGCTAGAAATTAACTGCGACCTGCAACTATCTGGCGAAGGTGTTGCATGTTGCCTGAGGGGACAGCAACCCCTCTCCACAGTGCCTGCTGCCTGCTGCCTCTGTTCATTTCAGCTCGCCTTTGCTTATAGCATTTAAACATAGCCCGGGGCCAAAACTGTTTATGGAACGGAAATGAAATGTTTCGTTTGTGCCGCATCGTGCACATGTGTGTGTCTGAGTGTGTTTGCCGCACGTTTGCAACGTGCGGCTCGTATAGAAAGCATTAAATCGTGCAGCACTCCATATGAAGTTGCAGTTCGTCTGAGTTGAGTCTGAAATAGTTGCGCTTTATAATTGCAGTCGCCAATTCTATTGGCCATTGCCATTAGGCCGAGTGCATGTCACATGTTTGGCTGATATAGCCCAGCTCTGACGCAATGCAGTTGCGATTGGTTTTGGCCAACCTAAGAGGATTTCACTTGATGACATTTATAAAATTATAATTCCCAAAAGGAAATTTAGCCCAAAATGTTAATTTGATTTACTTCACTTTGCGAACGTTTGCAGTCGCGCGTTTGAGTCATTAAAGCGAACTCAAAAAGGCTAGAGTTTAAACATGCTCCAAATAAGTCTTATAAGAGTCATCTTAACAGCTGACTATTTATGGCTGTATTAAAGCTAAAAACAAATGCAAATATTAATAACTAAATTAATAAATATTGATACTAAAATTGACAGCTAAGTAGACCTTAGTATAACTCGCAATTAGAATTAGTTTTTTAATATAATACAAATTTTAAATAATCTTAAATAATTTCTAGCTCTACTTCGATATTAAATTGAAAAAGCTCACATACTAACAAAACCTACTACTCAATTTTTTATTTTATATATAATTTAATTTATTTTTTCATTTTTGCATGTGAGTCGGTTATGAAGCTAAACCAAAATAACTCTCAATTGGCATTAAAAGTCGTGTTTCTGTAGGCCGCAACTGACAGAAACAATTTTCAAATGACATTTCATTAAAATTCTTTTTTTTTTGTCTACTTTCTTTTTCTTACGATTTTGTTTTTGTTTTTCATTTTTGCTTGTATATTTATTGATTTTCACCTGCAATTGAAGGCAAAGTTTCTCGTGTGTGTCCTTTGTTCACGCTGCACGTCCTGGCCTAGCCTGGCCTGGCCTGTTCTGAGGTCGTGTCAGCTGCCCTGAAAACTCGACCATACAAGGCAACAACAGACAACAGACAACAGACTACACTAAAAATGTCTACTAAATAGGCCCAGCAATATTATTAATAATTTAGAACATGCCGCCCATGTCAGTTTAGACGTACATTCAGACAGCTAGCCAGGCAGACAGACGGACAGACGGACAGCCGCTTGGCTTATGCTAATACCCTGGTCTATTTTTCTTGGAAGTATTGCCCATGTAAATCCCATTTACCAGCTGAAGCCGTAGCAAGCTCTATGCGTCGCCTGTGCGAGTGTTTGTTTAGCTAATTGCTGTTATTTTTTTTGTTTTTGTTTTATTAATGCGCGTAACCAGAAATTAAGCAAAATTTTTATGTAGCAGAAGTGAGCTTTCAAATAAAAATAATTAAATTAATTCAAATTATTATTATATATTTTTTTTTATTATATTTACATTCAATTACTAATATTTTTATATTCTTTATATTTATATATTTATTTATGTATATTTATATTTTCTTTTAAGAAAAAAGACAGCCATGTTTCAATTGTTACACACACACACACACACACGGTCAGCTGTGTTTTTCCGGGCAAATTTATGGCTCATAATAAGCGCTACTCATGGAATTTTGTATATTGCATTGTTGAGGCTCGCTTGGTCGTATATTTTGTTTATCGTTTCGGACATGCAAAGTCGAGAGGTCCAGTTCGGACCGGGTCTGCGGAGGGGGGTTAGCCCCCCTAACTATTGGCCACAATTTGTATAATCAGCTGTTAAATTATGTGCAAATTGTGTGCAGTTGGTGTCCACAAGTATTGCGATTGTCATAAAAAGAAGAAGCGCACATTGTGCCACACCGGCTGTTGCTGTTTGTTGTTGTTGTTGTTTTTGTCATATGGAAAAGCCGCACAAGGTCAAACAGACGCATGTTTTTATTTACATACGCTGCGCGTGTGGCCGTGTGCCTGAGGCTATGCAGCAGAAAACTAAAGCTGATGCAGATGCTGCTGCACTCGCACTGCACTAGCCAGTGGCACTTGCCACATGCTCGTGCCGCATATAAATGTACGCATTGGAGTGCAACATTTTCAATTTTCAACACACACATTAATTAGCACGTGATATATTTCGTTTTTATCGCGATGCAACTTCGACATTTTTCAAACAAAATTATTATTTTCCCTGAGCCCAGCTCGGCCCGGGCAGAAAATTAGCATACTCTATATATCAAAATGTATATGGTATGAAATATTGCTGGTCGGCGCCTTCAAGTATGCAATGTTTTGCTCCGTTTTTTTCTGCTAGCACCCTTCCTCCAGCTGCCTTCAGCACGGAAGTTGATTATTATCGCTTGTTATTAACAACGCCAACAGCAACAACAACAACAACAACAACAACAACAACAACAAACACGGGCTGGGCATAATAAGCCAAGAGCCGGCCTGCATTTCTTGCCACATCATGCCAAAGCGCGTGGGTGGGCAGCAGGGCGGGGCGGTGCGGGCCAGCTCTTTGCCATTATGTCAAAGTACTGGCTCGAAATTTTCCGATTCCAGTTGCGACTTGCCAAGCTAGCTGCGTTCCTGCCACTGAAATGGAGACTGTGTAATTTGCCATTGATATGAATTTGCGTGTGTGAGTATGTGTGTGTGTGTGTGTGTAGCCGAAGAGGTGCCTTTTGCGCTGAGTGTGTGTCTCAATTGAAAACAAAAGTCTGTATAAGGTAGACAGCCTTAAAAGTGAACTACATTATTTTAACACACTTAACTTTTGATTAGAAAAAAAAAAACTATTTTGCAAAATTTTATTGTTACTTAAGCATAGGAAATTCAGGATTTGCTTAAGCTTAACAAAAGTCACGTTTTTCATTAGCTTCAAATATTGTTAAGAAACACGAGAGAAATCAGACGAGAATAATATATATATATAAATAATAAAATTAAAAATTGAATTTCAAGTAAAAAATTAATGGAAAATTTCAAAATGAATAACAGATTAAAATATCAATTATCAAATTAATTAAAAAAAAAATCAACATCAAATTACAAAACAAGCAAGAGAAAATTAAATAAACAAAACAAAATAAATAGATTTTAAATTTGAATATTTATCAATAAATTTATATTCGAAAATAAAAAGAAAATTATAATAAAATCTAAAAAATCAAAAGATGTTTTTCCAATAGTTCAAAGCGTGACAAATTTCTTTCTAACATCAAAAAAAAATTTATAAATATGCATTTGTTTTTGTTTATTGCCAATTTGTAATTATAATTACTTTGTGTTCTTAGAAGTGTTGTTAGAAGACAAACGACCTTTTTTTTGCAGTAGTTCAAAGAGTTAAAAATTCGAATGAGTATTGAAAATAATTTATATGACTGGTTTTGTTATATGTTATTATTGTAATTTGTTTTTAAATTTTAGTTATTTATTTAGAAGCACTTGGCATTTAAATATCTTATATGCTATTAATTGATTGATTAATTAATTTATCTATTTATTTATTATTTAGTTTATAAATAATTTTAATTATTTATTAATGTATTGTTTTATGTATCTATTTATTTATTAAAACACTTTATTTACGAATATATCATTATATTTTAATCCCAAAATCCTAGCAGCTGGTGCTCTCTAATATATTTTAGTTTAATAATTTCTGGCTTATTTTTACTTCAACAAGTAAATATGTATATAAAATGTATCCTGTTGAAGGGAACTGGTCTATAAAACCCTTTATATAGCCAGCTTATTGCCAAGTTCAAGACTCTTAACTATGTTTTCTAAAGTTTTGTTTATATTAACTTTTGTTGGATAAGGCACAAATCTGACCGTCATCTTTTTTATGAACATTTTGAGCGTCTAGAAATATTTTTAGCACAACTGCAGACAATTTTGTTTGGTTTGGGAAATATGAATATTGTAATCATATGCCACATTTCGTGTATAGCAAACAGCATATATACCCTATTATTATGAAACTGATTGCGTATCCGGAATGGGTTTGTTTTTGTAATTGAATTATGCATGGCTCATGTTGGTCTGAACGATGCGATTATTTGAAATCGCATTTCCTTTGCATGGCCGCATAGCAGGCAGAGGTGAGTGGCACCTGGAATCACGACCCCACACCCCTTGCGACACACCCCACAAAATCCAATGCGATCGCAATCAACTCGATAGCGAGTGGCAACAATAAAATGCAGACAAAGTTTTATGTAAAATGCAAATGACACGACAAGTGGCAGAGGCCAAAAAAACACATGTGCTCCCAAATGTCCAAAGTTGGGGCCAAAAGCAAAAATCTATCAAGCGCTGGGCAGACCAAAAGTATGTTTGCAACAAATGTTGTAATAATGTGGCAGGCATATGTATCTGCTATTTAACTGTTTGTGTGTAGTCTAGTGTAGTTATGTTGTTGGCCATTTGCCGGCTTCGTTAGCGAGTGCGGTTTATGGATATCAATGAACTTTAAATTGCAGTCAACATGAAATATGCAATTGCAATTGTGCACGCCTAAAACCATGCAACACATGTGCCATGGGGCATGAGGCACTGGCAATAAACAGCAGAGCGCCAGACACATTTATAGGCAAATTTCATATTTCATATATACGACGCACACATACACACACACGTTCATATATAAACATCAAAAACACGCGCGAATATGACTATTGACCGTCTCCAGTCATTTGCGTGTGTGTATGTGTGTGTGTGTGTGTGTGTGTGGTGGGTGGGTGTGGCAGGCGGCACTGTAAGCACTGGCATAAATAACATGGCTTTAGTTTTTCATCTTGCTTTTCTTTTTAAATATAATTACAGTTAACACGCAGCCGAAACATTCGCTAACTAAATTGCCAACAAGCGGCGAAAAACGCGCGCGTTTTCAGCTGATGCGCGTCTAAACACGCGAGCGAAACGCTTGTTAGTAGCGTGTTTCAACTGGCGCTTGTTTCTTGTTGTTGTTTTTTTGTGTTTCTATTGTTGTTGTGCTGCATTTATGCAACTTGTTGTTAATTACTTATTAATTATGCCAGAGATTTGCACACTTTTTTCAGGTGAATTTCAGCGTTAATTTTGATTTTGAGCGTTTTGTTAGCGTTGTATTAACCGCATTCTGACAGCGTTTCATAACACATTTGCCTTTGCTTGACTTGATCAGCAGCAACAGTTTGGGCAACACTCGAGTTAACACGATTTTCGCCAGCTTCTCGCGTCGGCAGCAAAAAACACAACCGTTCGCCCCGAACGTTGTCGTTAGACTGAAACTGGCGGTCGCAGCGAATGCCGCACGAAGCAGCGCGCCAGCGAGCCGAAGACATGTGCATGGGACACAGCAAATCGTTGTTCACCGTTGCTGGCGCTGCTTGGCTGTCGGGTTGCTTAACGGTCGGGTGTTGGTGGGTGGTGTGGGCATGGCATTTACCGGTGGCAGTTGCGTCGCGAACGAATCAGACAACTGTGATTTTTGTTGTTGCTGGCTACATTTTATTTGGCTTTTTGTTGGTGGCCGCTCGTTTCACGTCTTCTTTTTTCTAACTTTTGGTTTTATTTGTAATACGAGAGTGTGTGTGTGCGCGCGCGTGTATGTGTGACTCTGTGTGTGTGTGTGTGTGTGTGTGTGTGTGTATGAGACAATGCTGGCGCGCTGCCCAATGGGGGGTGGCTGCTGAAACTCACCACAGTTGAACGAGAATTGAATTGAATGCCACTCTTGTGGGAAATTTGCTCTGCATACTTTACGTGAGCGCGGCTTTTCGTGAATTTATGAATGAATTTCTGTCTGTATGGCGCTTGTAAAACAGTTACATGTGAGTATTGCTGTTGTTGTTGCTGTTGGCGAGTGCGTGTTAAGCAGAAATTGATTGTCATTGGTCATGGCATTGGCTGGCGGCACAGCTGCTAAAACTAGCAACAAGAGTTGCAAATCTGATAAATAAGACCCACTGTTGTTGCTGAATCCTTCAAACTAACTGCATTACTTAACCAAAAAATCAACGCTTAACAACGGCACACCGAGTTCCAAATACCCTTGAGGTGCTTTTATACTTCGTTGTTAATTGCATTTCTCTGAAGTGGCTATTTAATATAAAAGTTTAATTTGAGAATGTTCTCCAGGTATGTTAGGCACAAGATGAGACTCTTAATTGCTGAGCTTGTCGCAGAACTCATAAGGAAAGAAGGGATTTCGACACAAAAACCATATTTATAGAGCTTTTTTTGGACAATTGTCTATGGCAGAGTTTTAAGGAACTTAAACTTGGTTGCATTCAAAATACAGCTATCTCGTAGTAGAAAGCAATTAAATATTTTAATTTATTTTTAATTTGGCTAAAATGTTATGTGAAAATTTGCATCATGTTAATGAACACGACTTTCCTACATTCATTATGAAAATTCTTTAAAAATTGATAACAAATAATGTAGCATTGATAACCCTGCATATCTAGAATACTGTTCTAATCAATTTTGTCACTTATAAATATTTTAAATTTTAATTGTACTTAATAGAAAACAACCTCAGATCTCGTTAAACAGTTTTCAATATGTGCGCCAATAAGTATGCTATTATTTTTTATAGTTCGCACTTTTAATTAATTTTATGCCCAGCTGAAGGCATTCACGACATAAAAAACAAACTTACGTTGGGCAAACACACAAACACACACACACACACACTCGCACTTGGTAGACGCTTTTCAATAACGGTATCAGATTGTGTCAGGCACCGCTTGGCTGAGTTGGAGTTACCTGTATAGTCCCCCCCCACCACCTTGCTCGGCGCCTCATTTGCCAACTTAATTGCGCACATATATCAGTTTTAGTTGCATGAGGCGGGCGGCTAATCAAACCGCCCACGCCGCCCCCCTCGCAACCCCCTCGCTGCTGGGGCATGGTTAGCCTATCATTTTCACACAACACACGCACAGGGCCAATAAATAATGGAAAACAAAAACCCAAAAAGAAAAAAGAAGTTGAAAAAACAAAAAACAAAATAAAATCAACGACTGCAGCATAAAAATTATTGTTATGAAGCGAAAATGTTGAAAAGGATATCCGCGTCCGGCGACGTCGCCGTCGTCCTCATCATGGGAACTGCTCCTGTCCTGCTCCCGACCTGATCCCGCCCTGCCGCAGCTGCTGCTCCATTCAACTTTGCATTGCGTGCCAATGCACTTGCGCCACAAATCATTTTGGGCTGCAAGTGCGGCGGGGCAAAGGGTTAGCCTGCCTGGCAGGACACCGACGCCGGCTACCCTAGCCCCGACCTCGCCCCGCACAGCACTTGTTTTCAAGTTTCTTTCGCTTCCTTGGCAACTTTTTGTGTTGCTTCCCAGTTTAAGTTGTTGTTTTGGTCCCGTTTTCGGGTAGACTAATATAAATTTTGACACCTGATAATTGCTTTTCAGTCGCTTCCGCGTTCTGCGACGACGACAGCTGCAGCACACACACACACCCCAATCCACACACACGCCAACCCCCACCCCACCCCTTGAGCCAATACACCCCCCTTTTACCGCCTTGTAATTGTGGATGAACATGCAAAGTTCTCGGCCTGATCCGGCATCGGGGTTGTGCTCAAAATAGTTGGGCAAGCTACTGCTCCAATAAATTATAACTAAATTTTAATTTCTGCATTTTTACGATGCGACGCGTTTAATAGACAAAGTTATCCGGCGAATTATAGGCGCAACCTTGATGGCATTTGGCCCACAAAAGGGAAATTGGCAATTAAAAGTGCATAAAATAAGCTAATTATACGAAATGATGTCAGCTAAGCGAAACCCATTAGCACAAGTGAAATGTCCTGATATGGCAGCGGGACAATTAAATAACAACAAATAATGCACGACTCGAAAGGATTTATTCGCAAAGAAACATGTGCTATATTATGGTGTCTGCACAGGAACTAATAGATATTCCTTTGTCATGCTCTAAAATTCTAAAAATATTGTCTTGATATAAATTGATTTTTCGTTGCTTTCACCCTTTTCTTAAGGCGTCTCTCTTAAGGTTTCTTAGTCTGGATTTGTGTGGACACACTGGCAGCTTAAGAGCTCAGCTTAGCTCGCACTCTCTGCCTCTCTCTCTCTCTCTCTGCCAAATATTAGGCTCTCCCGCTGCACAAATATTCAGCTCCGCTGCGACAAATAGAACTAATTGAGTTTGAGCTTTGATCCGTTATAAAATTGTCATCTCTCACGGCTTAAGCTCTGTTTGTGTGTTATATATTTGGGCACACTGGCAGCTTAAGAGTTCGATTTAGTGCGCTCTCTCTGTCTCTCATTCAGAGGCAAACTGCTATTTATTTAGCTCTCCCTCCCAAAGACTCAGCCCCGCCGATTCAACAAATCGAGCTGAACTAGTTGCAGCCTCCTCTCTCTGTCGGCACTGGCTCTATTTATGTGTAAGACTTCGGCTTGGCTCTTTCTCTCACCGAAGCGAGCTCTCTCACGACACAAATACTCAGCCTCGATTTGACAAATCGAGCTGTTTCAATTGAAACTTCGATCAGTCATAAAATTGTCGCCTCACGATAATAATGGATTTGTTTCTGTCAAGTTGCATTTTGATATTTTTATTTCTGCACATATTCGTCAAATTGTTACAGTGGATCGGTCATGATTTACGTTTTATTTATGGTCTGCTCATGTGCTGCTTCAGTCCATGTTTCGGGCTATGCAAAAAACTGTGCCAACTGCTGCGGCATTTATTCGAATTAGTTCTGGAGTAAATCGTGCGAGTTTGCAATGTACAAATACAATTTGTTTTTAATTGCAAGATATTTCAAATAATTGTTAAATTGTTGGAGTTTTTTTTTTTTTTTTAACAATAAAAGTCAAGAATTATAAGTTTTGTGGAATTTACGATTTCTTTTTAATTACGTAAGTATGTCATTAATTTTGTTTGTCTATTCAAATTTTCTAATTCGAACATGCCACAAAGTCATGATCTAGGCCAGACTTTGATTTGCTTCAATTAGTTTTTTCTGCATAAGAATCGCTCCACACATTCCACATTTCATTGAACTCAGCAATTTCTCGGGAACTTTCGAGCTCTCAAGAACGTTTTAACAAATAAAAAAAAATTCATTTTCAAGGAGTATTTTTATCTATATATATGTAATTTATTTGATTATTTTATTTATTTATTTTTTTATTTATTTATTTGAATATGATTTGATTTTTATTTTATTTATTTTTGTTATAAGTATCTAATATATAATGAATTTCAACAAAGATCTTTCAATATTTGTTTAATTAAAAAACAGTTTCATATGACTGTATTCCATCGATTTTCCACTTTTATGGGTGGAATGCTCTTCAACTGTTTAACAGTCCATAAAGTGACTAGAGTACAAATTTCCGCTTTCAGCTCTTGGAGTTTTGAGCTGTGCGCAAATTATCAATCAGTCAGTCAGTCAGTCAGTCAGTCAGCCATTCAGTCAATCTGTGTAGCAGAGCAGAGTCCTTTCTGACTTGCCTGCTCCTGATTAATGTCACCCACACATTATTTCAGGCTGCCTACGAATGTGCAACAGTATCGTTGGGTCTCCCCCGCCCTCTCTCCGCTCTCTCTCTCTCTCTCTCTCTCTCTCTCTCTCTGCCCTCACACCTCCCCTATCGACACCCTGTCTCATAGTTTCCGTAACTAATCGCTAAAATCAGCAAATGCGAAGCTGAAGCTTGCAGCCAGCCTTTGTTGCTAGTCTGAACACGCAGTCATAAATTTAATATGACACCTACAAGAGTTTCCATGCATCAAAGTTCTCTCATTTTCCAGCTCCCCCCTCTCTGTCTCTCTCTCTCTCTCACTCCCACTCCCACTCTGTCTCGCTTGTGAGCTGCGTGACGCAGTGTTGCCAACTGCGGCTTCAAAAAAGAGGCCAAGCAATATGTGCAAAAATAGCTAAAATAGCTGATTAAGCTTTTTTAACATTAACAAGCAATTGTGATTGAGAAGAACAAAAAAAAGCTAAATCAGTTTTAAATTTCAGTTGTTTTCGACTGACGAACTTCTAATTTACCTGGAAACTAGCTGAATGGGTATTACAAGCTGCTAGTGCTGTTTATATAGCTACAAATATGGCTAAATTTGATTATAACATTAATTGGGCAACACTGGCGGCTAGTATGCCATAAATAAACCAGAAAATAGCTAAAATTGTACAACATTTTAGAAAACAGCCAAATTGATGTTACTTCTTGTTTTCGTCAGACAAGCTGTGAAAAAATTTAAATTTAACTAGAAATTAGCAGTTGTCTATTATGTCCTTTAGATGCCAAAATTTCGCTTATTTCGTTTTAAATTTTAACGAGCCAAATGATACGGGGAAATGGCTAAATGGGCAACACTGGTGACGAGGATTCCCTAAAAGTACCAGAAAATAGCTAATTTATTATAAAATTACAAAGCTTGAAAATTGTCATTCACAAACCATGAAACTGTATGGACGGTACCAGCCGTACTTGACTGGCCGGAAAATAGCTAAAATATTATAACATTTTAACTAGCCATATTTAGCAGCAGATTGGACAACAATTGTGGCTGGTAATTGTCAAAAACATGCCAGAAAATAGCTATATTTGTTTAAAATTGTAAGTAGCCAAATGTAGCTAGAAAATAGCTAAAGCCGCAACACTGTCTGCAGCACATCAAGTGCATTCATTATTCACACATATTCTGCTAATTAGCAAAATATTGTAAATGTTTGGATTTATGTGAGCGACACACACACACACACACACACACACACACACACACACACACACACACACACACACACACGCATACTGGAACCAATTGCTGCAGGTAGAAGCAGTGCATCAAGTGTGTTGCCGCATGGGTTTTTGGTCAGCTCACATGCTCATGTGTCTGTGCGTGTGTGTGTGTGCGTGTGTGTGTGTGTGCGTGTGTGGGTGTCATTTGTGTGATTTAGTGCCCGGAGGTGTCAGTGTCGGTTGACGCTGACTGAGCAGCAGGAACAGCAGCAGCTGGGGCAGCTGCTTTGCGGCGTCTATAAATTTTGGTTTGCCTTTCAATCGACCGCCAAAAGGCTTCAATTTGATTGAATTTTCTGCTCACATATCGCGACGCCAGTTTTCAGGTTTCAATTTCTACCGCATTCGAGCGTACGCAGTATTTGTTTATGCAGCATTATTTTGCTTGAGTTTTGTTATTGTTTTTATTGAATTTATTTACATTCGTCGCGACTGTTTGTCTGAAGTCGATCCACACGCAGTCGGACACCCTCGCCGGGCACCAGCAGTAGGTTCTTGTTGCTAATGGCCAGCTCCTTGGGTCCGTCGGGCGGCAGACTGAAGCGGTAACGGCTCAGCAATGTGATCAGGCCCACCTTCACCTGCATGCGCCCAAAGCGCAGTCCGATGCAGTTGCGCGGCCCATCGCCGAAGCCGAGGAAGGCCAACGGATGACGCTGCTGGCAGGCGGCCGCCTCGAAACGTTCCGGTCGAAATTCATGGGGTTCCGGATAGATCTCCGGATCGTAGTGTATGGCACGCACCGGTATATGCACTTTTATGCCGCGCTCCAGCACTATGTGCCCGTCCGACTCGTACCCCTCGTCGCTGGGCAGCTTGTAGTCCTCGGAGGGAACGCGGGTCAGCGAGGCCAGAGCCGGGTATTTACGCAGAGTCTCTGTAAGAGTTCATTATTATTTGGTAATTACGAGAAATACTCTGGTAGATATTTAGTATATTACAAAAGTATTTAAAATCAAATTCTATACACTTAGCTGGAAATAATTACGATCTGTGTGAGTCGAATTTTCTCTGCGAGGAATCTGAAGATATTGCAAAATAATACTCGAAAATGAATTTGAGCACGAAATGTTACCTAATTTTAAAACAAAGAACTAAACGAAACAGTTTTGTACAAACGTTTCTCACTATTTTTCCACACTTGCTGATGGACTTTGAGAAAACTCTCTTGAAATCCGTGAAAACTTAAGTTATCAGTCAGTCAGTCACCCAGGGTAAACATTTATATATAATGAGATATAGATATAGCTGATCCGGCCAACTCTTGCTATGAAGGTAGACTGAGGCACAGATTTGTCCATATCAGCCCCTGATACTAATAAAGAGGCATCATCATATAGTTATATAGTATTCAGTCTAGTCTGCTTCTTGTAAACGCTTTCACACTTTGAGTCGAATAATGGGCTCAGCTTGTTGGGCCTTCGATGTGAACTTTGTTTCTCTAAAAAATCGGCTGTGTTTTGTTTACTTGTCGAGATTATTTTGTTTGCTTTCAGCGCCGACAGACTTGTTCTGGGGCCCAGTTCGACAGTTTGTTAAGCAAATAATTTTTGGCTGACTCAAACTTTTGTCTTCTGTCCAGATGTATCTCGAATATTTGTTATCTAAAACCCTTATCAATTGCCAGGCAAGCGACTATTGCTGCTTATCTATTTAGTTTCGAGTTTAATCTGAGCACTAACCGTTTATCACTTGATCCAAGTACGGCATCTCCATCATGGCCTCGTAAGTTAGTTTTCCATGTACTTGCAGCACGCGGCGAATTTCTTCTCTCAATTTTTGCTGTATTGATCGATTTTTGGCCAGCTCGAAGAGCGCGTAGCTCATGTTGCTGGAGCTGGTCTCAAAGCCGGCAATAAAGAAAACGAATACCTGTGCGGCCAGCTGCTCCACGGACAAGCCCATCTTCTGATCCGTGCGGCGCAGATCAAGCAGCAGATCCATGAAATCATTGCGCCTAATTTTCTCACGCTCCCGCAGCTCAACTGTGTCACGGACCAGGCGCAGAAAGAAGTCCGTGTACTCCTGGTCGAAGGTGCGCATCTTGATGTGCAGCCTCAGCAGAAGTTTCATGTAGTTCACCTTGAACAGATTCCAGCGCACGTTGCGCTTCTGATTGGCAAACAGCTTGCGTGCCAGCACCCGAAACTGAGCCTGCGGATCCTTAAGGCTGTTGCACTCAATGCCAAAGGCGCAGCTGCCAATCACATCCACTGTGTAGCGGCCCAGCAGATCGTGCAGCTCCAAGGTGCTGCCTGCCTCTGATACCTCCTGCTCGAAGGTCTCCTCCAGCTGCTGGGCCACGCCGGTTATTGTGCTGAACATGTACTTGATCTTGCCGCTGGTAAATGTGGGCGACAGCTTTGTACGCAGCGCCCGCCATTCCTCGCCGTGCAGATTGAACAGATGGCCGGCCAGCGGATTCTCTGGCAGATTCAGCGGCGTATTCGAGCGATCCACAAATTTATTAAAGTCCTTGATGAGTATGGCCTTCACCAGATCCAGATCGGTCACCACGGCTATGGGTCGTAAAAATAGATAGGTGCCAGCCACGCGACTTTTACCCTTGAACGCGTCGTAGGTCTCCTGCAGCAGCTCGCTGAGATGCACGGACTTCAGCTTGAAAATGTGGCCGAACAGAAAATGTGGACGCAGCTGCCGCACGCCCTGCAGCTCCCAATAGTTGTAACAGTGCCGCAAACAGCCCAGCACAATTACGAGCAGCGAGCTCAACAAGACCAGCGTGAAGTCCATGCTTGAATTGAACTGAAACTGAAACTGAAACTTTAACTAAAATTGAAATGGCAGAGGCTGCTGCAGATCAACGACTGACTGACTGAGCGCTCTCTGATATATTTATACACGCTGATAAGAAGTAGACTCTAGACTCTAGACCTAGACTCGTCGTTACACTTTATCATTCGCATGATGACTTCATGACAATGCCCTGCAAGTGGGTAGGTAGCATTTTTGGTTGTTCTGGCAAATTGTCACGCTTGCTACAACCGCATATTCGTATGCTAAATGTTTAGAATGCGGTAAAATGCATTTTTGAAATTAGAGGCTTGTGCAAGGATCTTGTGTAAAGGATCTAGAAATTGCACTGAAATCGGACTGTAAATACTGAAGCTATTCAAGAATGCATTTCGTGTTGGATGAAATAGAATATACATTTGATTGGCAAAACATTTAGCTTAGATGCTGCTAGGCCCTGGTTGGATTTTCCAAGCCTTATCTCGAAGAACGGCTTCTTTAGCTTAAGGCTAAAAGTTATTTGATTCCAACGTTTTGGGATTTATTTAAAAATATGATAAAATGCCTTGCCGAAAAAAAGGTGATTTTGGCTTAAATTAAAACTTATTATCTCTGATATTTTACAATACTGAAAGAGTATTTAAAATGCGGTATACCAAAATTATCGACTTGTTTTGGTTTTATCTAGTTGCAATGGGCTTGCAAAAATGACTTTGACGTCACAATATGCAAATAATTAGCATGCGTGCATTTAAATTAAGATACAGATAATATATTATGATAAATTATGTAATTTTAAGTAAGCACTTTTTCACAGATTCACTTTTCAGAGCCGAGTCTTTTGGGATAGACATAGAGAAAGATGCTAAGTAACTTAGCTGATTAGCAGCACACTTTCAGATAACAACTATTATCTTTAAGCATATATATATTTTGGCACAATCCAAAAGTCTGAACAAATAATGATTGCTTCACAGTCTGAGTCAGCGCCGAATAAAAAACATTTGAGCCTAAGCAAATAAATTGCAAGCATTTGTGTCGCCTAAGAGTTCGGCAAATATTCAATTTCACACCGAGAACTGGGAAATTAAATGTTAGAAACGCTAAATGCTAGCCTTGGAGAAGGTATTATTATTTTGAAGGAGGCCTCATCTATACCATGGAATATTTATATTATAGATCATCATTAGCTGCAGCATTATGCACAAAAGTGAATGCGTGGTTCAGCGATTTTAGAAATTCCAACCATAACTGTGGAAATGTGTTTATTATCAGTTAAAAAATTTAATTTCAATGGTTTGTGTAAAAATTGATTTGATACGTTTTTCGAAAAAATTGCCCACTCTTGGTTGAAAAGTACGAATGAAAGTTTACTCTTCGGCTTCAAGCTTCTCACCACAAGCCTAACATGGGCGAATACCGTTTATTCAAACTGTTTTTTTTTTTAAATTCTACCTTATTCATATTTTCAAGTATATATATATCAATTCGTTTATTGTAATTCCCTTATATTTCTTCTGGAATTTTTTGTAAGTCATTATTTTAATCTTAAAAATATTTATTTCTTACATATATTTAAATTTGTGTATATTATTATATATAAATAAATTTTAATGACAGCGTTTTGTTCTTCCTGTCAAAATTTAACATTACCGTTAACTGTTATTGCTAACAGTTACAAAAAGCTTAAAAGCCTTAAATGGTTAAAAGCTAACTTAATCTAAGCTAAGGCCATGGTGAATTGCGTGCTGAAAGCTTTGGGACATTTTCAAAGCTTTCGTAATATTCACCACACTGTCATCTATTCCATATAAAATTTCCTTTATTTTCCTTCAGTTTTATAACTGAAAATATAGTTCAAATTGTAAACTCAATTTTCTTAGGTCAACTTATTTGCAGATTAAAATGCAACAAAACAAAATATTGAAAATAAAGAAAATAATATGAATCATGAAAATAAGTGGAAATGGAAACAAATCGTCAAATAAACTGAATCGCGCCTCTACCAGAGCAAACATATGAATTGTGTACATTGTGTACATTGACATTTTTTCCAACAAATTAACACGCCAGACAAACAATTTATTAACGAAATAATTTGAGTTGAACATGATTAAACGGATCAATGACAGGCATATGTGCATATGTGCATTGATATATATATTTGATTACAATGCAAATTGACTTTGTCAATTGCACGATTAAATAACAAATATTGTGTCATAAATCGACAGGTGTGCAGCAAACAGCCTAGAGGACAGCTCGGCTAAGTTGACACCTCAATAAATTGTAAATTAATTGTGCACAGTGTTTGTCATGAAGTAAGCCTCAAAAAGTGCTGCCTACCTTTAAGCCCAATATCGATACTTTGTCAAATGCTATTCGCACACAGTTTTCGCCCAATAGGTTGTCAGCTCTTTTACCTTTGTGTGTGTGCGTGTGTGTGTGGCTGGCTGTGTGGTCTTTGTCGGCGCTTGGTTAGGTGCCGAGAATTTCGCTCTCCATTCTGGCCATGCGGCACATGCTCTTATTAACTTGCCTTTTGTGCGGACTGCCGCGGGAAAGGGTTAAAAGGTGGCAAAGGGGCGAAAGGCACAGGCGATTGCATAATCCCACACATGCCAATTTTTTCCACTTCCCTTCTTTTTTTTTGCTATTTGCGGGGCAACGCGTGTGAAAATGCAACCAAATTGCCGCGGTAGCGATTTTTACGACCCGCAGCGCAGCGCTTTCCACAAGGGGTATATTGACTAAGGGGTCAGCTGCATTTCACTTTCACAGCCAACTTTAAACTTTCTTTCGCTTTCAGCTATTTCGCAACGTAAGAAAAAATCCAAAGATGCTCTTTGCTTGTCTTCAACAAGCTCTGAAATTCTTTTCTTTCAGATTCTTTAAAGCCAAAGTTATTATTTATTAAATTTAGAAAATATTCTGAGCTAACTGCAAGAGCTTTCTTTATATTAAACTTTTAAGCTTTATAAACAACATTTCCGAATACAAAAATTAATTTTGAATGAGCATCCATATACTTATATCTCGTATTTCAACCGTCAGCATTATGAATTGTTTGCATTTTGTAACAAAACTCTAAATTTGAGTTTAGTTTACAGGGTATCCGCTAGTTAAGTGCTTTTTTCCAGTTTATTTGGATTGTCGGTCCTCGTATACCCTTGAGCAAAAACTAGCCACGTTGGACGTGCTTTTAATTGGCCGCTCGTGAGTTTATGAGGGCAGCAGCAGACATTTAATTTATTTTAATAATTATGAACTTTTTTTTTTTGTTATTTAATTTTGTAGTAGTTAGCTCTGCGTTTTTTAAATTAAATTATAAACTCGTTGGCGTTACGCATTTTTTTTTTTGTTTGTTAGCTACCGACTTCATAATGAAACATTTCGCCAAGTGGGCCGATGGCGTAAAAAATTGATGGCAAACGTAAACAAACTTTTCGCGTGGGCAAGCGGCAAAAGGGCAAGGGGCAAAGGTTTCGGAATTCGGCAGTTGGGCACACATTTTGTGGTTCATAACATTTTGTTCATTTGCCGGCATTTCTAAAAGTCGGATTTTAAAACAGGTGTCGTCCATGGGTGGCGTCAGCACAAATTGTGCTGGGGCTGAAATAGATATGGATGAATGGATAAAAAGATAGATATATCAATGTAGATACATAAATACATAGCTTGAAATATGGGTAGATTGATCAATAGGCGCTTCGATAGACAGTTCGATATCACAACTATCAGATATATAGATAGGTAGGTAGGTAGATTGACATATATATAGATATAGATAGATATATGTAGATAGATATATAAATAAATAGAGATAGATAGATATATCGATAGATAGATCAATAGATTGATCGTTTGATAGATGATAGATTGATAGATAGATTGATTGATTGACAGATTGATAGATTAATAGGTTAATAGATTAATAGATTTATAGATAGATAGATAGATAGATATGCATAGTGAGATAGATAGATTGATAGAAACAGATTATCATTTACTCCTCACAAATCGATACTGCAAATTAAATTTATTTTCCCTATATGATTCTGAAGGAAGGTCAATAAATAAATTGTTTAGTTGCTATGCTTAGTTTCCTTTTGGCCTTTGTGAAGCCGATTGTATTTTGACCCTTGAGGGTCGCTTACAACTCAAGGCGGGTTGCTGGTTCGAATTGTCAATAATTTAACTGATTGCCAGACCTGGATGATTATTGTTACAATAACGTTGACTTGCTTGCGTGAATTAAAAGCTAGCAAATTGAAGTTGTGTCCTTCCGCTTTTAATTTAAAGTTCAGTTTAAATAATTAAAGACGGCATTTTTATTTGTTTCTTTTGAAATTAAAATTACAATATATATACGTATATTTATATTTATATATATAAACAATGTTGCGGTGCACGTAAAAGAAGCTTACATGAGTCTTAAATAAAATGGGCTCTAGCAACATTTCATTGACAGTTGGTTGACTTTGTTTAACCACTCGACTTAGCCTAGATTTAAATGTAGCTTTAGTTTCGGTTTTAGTTTTAGTTTTAGTTTTAAGTTGTGGTTCGTTAGCTGTTGTACCTATTTCATATACACAAACCGTAGTCAATGCTAAGCTTAAAGACGTCTATGTAATTTGCAAATTGCGATTCGCATCGAATTTTACATGCTAATACTTTGTATTTCCGTTGTATCTATCAGAACCTGTGTGTTTGTGTGTGTGTGTGTGCGTGTTTGTGTGCGGACAGCATTCGAAAACCCTTTTCAACTTACGCGCTAAACAACAACAACTTTTTACATTTATTTCAATTTCGAATTAAGCACTAAATAAAAATGTCAACTAACATTTTCCGTGTGACCAAATCGACATGTGACATTTTTCGCTTACAAACTAGGATTTCGCTTAGGATTACGACATCATTTTATTTTTGTTGCTTTTGTACAAATTACACTTAAAGTTTGCTACACATTTTTAGGCCTGCCACGCCCCCAGGTAGACAGCGAGGACTAGGGTTAACAATTTGGTGGATCTGCGGCTGTTGTAGAGTGGCCCAGCAGCAGCCCAGCCCTTGAGGTCCTGCATGCGATCCATTTCATCGGTCAGCGATTTGGCATCATGTTTCAGCGGGTTGTTCTTGCCATCCGCCCGATAGGTGGCGCTGTTATCGGGCACTGGGTATATTTGAGGGAGAGAGAGAGAGCAAAACATATCGTTTGAGTTAGAAGATGTATAGATAGGCTAGAAGCAATTAACCGGCGTTGCCTGGTTCAACTTGCTGCTGAATTTGAGCCAGCGATCTTTCTCTTGTTAGTTCAATGCTCAGACACATTAGTCCGCACGTTTGCCTCCAATTCAGTCAGTCATTCAGTCGGGACAGCCTCACTTATATATATATTGATTGACTGATATTTATAGCTAGATAAGATTGTCTGGTTCTGGGTCTGGTCTGGGTCTGGTCTGGGTCTGGTTTGGGTCTGGTCTGGGTCTGGGTCTGTGTCTGTTGCTTAATCAAAAGCCGTATGCCTTTATTTTACGTGCCTGGTTTTTATGATGTGCCCTTTCATAACTCTGGCCGCCATATTGCCGGCAGTTGGGCTGCCAATCGAATGTCCTTTTTCAATTATGCGCTTGCCACACGCCAGCGAGCATAAACAATAGACAGGATGCGTTTATGGCCAGTCATTTGTAGCAAGCGGGCAATGCGAAAGGATAAAATACACACACACACACACACACACACACACAACAACAGACAGAGGCAGGATGCAGGGCACAGCACACAAAACCAAACAGTTTGTTTGTCAAGTCAGACCCCAATGGAAACGTATTGCATATAAAAAGGACACAAGTTTGACTGTATTGCCGACTGCTCCACTTATTTATAACATTCGCACTTATACAGTTTTCCATTTTGGTTCGAAAATCGAAAGTATTTTCCCCATTGGCGCACATTTTGTTTCAATTTCACTTGGCAGCTACGAAAATTGTTTCGATTTTTATTGCTTAAGTGCGTTAAACCCTTGCGCCAGGACATGCACTCCACAAAAAAAAAAAAAAAAACAAGAAATCAGCTTGGTTTGAGGGCCTCTGTATTGTTTTTTTGCCATCAATTTATCCTGCAGCTTTTTGGGTTTTTTCTTCTGCTCTTGCTCTTGTTTTTTTTTTTTTTTTTTTTTTTTTTTTACATATCTGTTTTGATGCTTTTTTGTTTTATTTTTTTGCCTGGTTGTTTGTTTTCCTGGCAATCTGTTTCATTGGACAGTTTGTTTGTGTGTCTTGCAGCTACGAATGTGGTGCGGCTGGCTCGGAGCAGGCAGCTCCTGCGGGCGGATTCTTGAATATTTTATTTGTTTGACTTGCTGTAGGCAGCAATTGGTCATTAGGAGCCTTGTTCGGAGCCGTGCGGTTGCGGCTTGTGGCTGCAAACTCAGCTGCCATTTACAATTTACGCAAATTGGCGACAAATTTTAGAGTAAATAAAAGTCAATATCTAACGATTATTTGAAGTACGTGAAGCGGCAAATACATTTGCCCTCGCAAAAAGACATAATCAATAAAAAGAAAATTATTTATTTCCAACTATATTGCAGATATTGTGGCAATGATGACGAACTTAATCCAAGCTCCGCTACACTCATGTTGTATGGTAAGCGATGTTTTTACTAACTTAGTTAAAATTCTAGTCAGCAATATTTTGTTGTTGTTTTATTTTTACTATTTGAGAGAAATGCCCGACTAGGCGATATCCTGCACCTTTTTCTGCCAACAAGAAATTTATTTATCTTAATGCTCCAGACATAGGAAGCCATAAAATGAAAGACATTTGGTCTCTATATACTCTTATTGAAGCTAAATATCAAATTTGGTGACTCTTGGACGTAATCGTTCAAATATTCAGGTTCTGAGTTTTACGCCTTCATACAGACAGAGTTAAATTTGCACAATGTGGTCGAAGATGCTTTCTGCTTCAGCCTGCACAAAACATCATACCATTTCGAAAAGTTTCAAAAGCGGGAGACAATATTATATTAAAAGAATAAAGAAATTAATTATAGAATAGAAGGCTACACAATAATAATTAATAATTAATAAAATCACATGTAATAGACAAATTAGAGAGTTAGTAAAATGAACTCCATGATCTCATTTTGTAGCCTGTCCGGAAAGCAAAAAGAAAGTTAACTGAAGGACACTTTAAACGTTTTATAATAATAACTTGAATACATTTCGAATTCGAAATGCTTGTAAATTTAAATATGTTTATTTTACATAAATTCTTTCGCATAGATGCGCTTTCCATGAGCCATAACCAAAGTAAGCAAGTCGAACTTCATTGCATTGAACTAAGTTTGTCATAAATGTGAAATATCGCATGGAGTGTCCTTTTTATATATACATATATATATATATATATTGTATTTGCTATTTCTAAGCAGAGTTTGGTTCGTTTTGTTTTTAACGAGGAACCCTTTTATTTTTGTAACGGAAGTGAGCAAATTGCTTTGCACCGGGTCGCAAAATTTATTTGTATGTCTTTTGGCTTTTATTTTTCTATAAGCAGCTTTTCCCCCCAACACCACCTCCAACCCCTTTGACGGACCGCCTGCTGCTTGGCTGTGGGTTGTTTTGCTGGCGTCTGCAAACATTTCCATGTGTGAAAGAACGAGCTTCGTCCTGGTCTTGCAACGTGTTTGTTCTGCTCCTGTCCTGCGACGTCCTCGATGTCCGTGCTGGTCTACATGTGCGCGGGTGTGTTAGTATTTATGTGTGTGTGTGTGCGTGTGTGTGTGTGTGAATGTCTGGCTGATTTTTATTGACGCTTGAGCATGTGTTTATGTCCGTCTGTGTGTGTGTGTGTTTGTGAAAATCCCAGCGGTGTCTTTAAAGCGCTTAACCATAAAGAAAAACGAAGCGAAACGCTGCCGGGTCGAATATTGTTTTTCTTTATTTTCTTCTCACACAGCTTTTATAGGCTGACAACTACTTGAAACTAAACTTTAAGTAATTTCTGCATAATTCTGTCCATGCCACCGCCCCTGGGGTGCAATCCAACCAAGCTGTGGCAAGTTCAGCTAATAGAAATAAACGCAATACTTTTGCTTCATATATTTTTGATTCTAGACTTGCTCGAAAGTATTATTGAAATAATTAGTTATTGATTATTGGGTATTGAGTATTGAGTATTGAGTATTGAGTATTGAGTATTGAGTATTGAGTATTGAGTATTGAGTATTGAGTATTGAGTATTGAGTATTGAGTATTGAGTATTTAGTATTGAGTATTGAGTATTGAGTATTGAGTATTGAGTATTGAGTATTGAGTATTGAGTATTGAGTATTGAGTATTGAGTATTGAGTATTGAGTATTGAGTATTGAGTATTCAGGATTGAGTATTATTGAGCTTTTAAAGAGGATTGGTCGAGTAATTCTTATAATTAAATATTATGATTTAGATAAACTTGAACATTTAAATGATTCCTTATGTGCTGTCTTTATTCCTATAAGACAATAATACGATTCGAAGCGGTATTCTGCTAATTTTAGCAACTCTTCTAACGAGCCTGTTCTCTTTTAAATTATGCCTTTCGAATGGGTAACAGAAATCGCTGCATACTTTCAGGGACATGCCCACAAGCGCTTTGACGCGCTCCATTAGCGTCCTTCAAATTGACACCCTTTCGTGCAAATGCAACCATCCGGACCCGATTCACACCTCAATTGTTGCGCCTGTTGCACTAAATAACAGAAAAAAAAATAAAAAGTACAGAGCAGAGGCCCTGCAGCAGCCGGCACTTGAGACTCACTTGAGTGGCGAATGGGGCGTATGCGTTACATTTCGGTTTTTATTGTTTTTCTCTTTGGCTTCTTTTTTACTTTAGAGTGTGGCAATGCATTTAACGCCATGTGGCAGAAACAGTTACACTTTTGGTGGCTTGCAGCTGCAAAAAATAAAAAGGAAGCTAAAGGCACGCGATGCCACTTCCCATGGCACGCATGTTGCATGCCCCCGCTGCTGTCTGTTGCATTTCATTTACTTTATCATTTCTCACTCTGCTGCGGCAAATTATAAGCAAATTATTGCGGCTCGCTGAATGCAAGTAATCATTCTGGAGTCGCAGTAGTCAGTCGCAGTCTGGAGTCGGAGTCGGAGTCGGCGTCCAAGTCGGAGCAGGAGCTGGAGCCGCCTTTCAGTCGCATTTCCGGCGCGTGTTGCGCTTGGTTTTTGTTTTTTTTTTTTTTCTTTTTATGACATTTCCTTGTAATTTGGGTCATATTGTTGCCCGTTGGCCGTTGGCAAATTAAAAATGAAAGCGACAGCGACCACTGCAGCAGCAGCTTTTGTGGTTGATTGCAACATTTTTTAATGACTGTTTAAGTGCGCATCCAAAATGCAATTGCAGCATTTCATTTTTGTTTTCGGTTGCAAAGATCTGCAGAACGCAGTCCGGTTAAAATGGCATCTACAACATTTTGGGCAGCGTGTAATTAAACTTAATTGTTGCGCTGTCTAAACTGAATTGTATTTAACTGAATTTGTCACAAATTCTTTTACCAGATTTTCAATTCATTTGTAAAACTCGCGGATAATTACAAAATGTTGCTTTGCAGTATTAGGAAAATTTAAGTAATAGGTTAGGCCCCTTTAATTTATTTAACTTAGCAGCGAATTAAGAAGACAATATATTTAAATAAATAATATATATAATGGAGAAAATACGCTTACAATATATTAAATAAGCAGAGAGTAAAGCACATACAGGAGCATATTTGTGCATGCCATGTCTCAAAGCGTATTAAATCTTTATCTTGTACAAACAATTTTTTAATTGTTTTTGTATTTATTTAAGCAACATTCCAGTGCTAAGAGTCTTCCTTTTTATAAAATTCAATAGTGGATTCTAATTAATTAAAAATAATAAATCAAAATTGTGCTGAATATAATTTAAATATTTACTGCCCTTTGAAATCCACTTAAAAACTTATTTTTAATGCAAATTTGATTAAAACTAATTGAAAATATAATTTGCATACTAAATTTCCATATTCAAGCAAATATGGGCGCGCAGCCTTATAAGGCATCTTCTCATCTAACTTCTCTATGTTCTCTTATTCTCTCATTTGCCGCGCAAAACTTGTTTCGCCTTAAAGTTGGCGAGTCCAGGAAAAAAAAAGGAACAAGTCGCGACATATGCAAAGCTCAGCAGCGATAAGCGCATACCCATTGCCCCCGCTTCGCTCTTCGCTCTTTCCCACCCGCTATTCAGAACTCTCTCTCTCTCTTTCTATCTCTTGTTTTCTCTTCCTCGCTCGGGCGCGATATGTGCAACATCTAGCAGGTAATAAATCTAACTGTAAACGCAGCGCTTACGACTTTGCATGCCAGGCTTGAAAGTTGTCGTCATTGCAGCACACCCCCCCCCCCCTCCTCCTCCTTCTCCACCACCTTCACCCATTACCAGGCATAACAGCGCCTCAATCTTTCACTCCCCCCCCCCCCCTTGCGCCATGCTGCCTTCAGCGTAAAACGCAACATTTTCGCTGTCGTTTGCCAAAAATTGTTGTAGCCAGAGGCGTAGCAAGACGCGGCTGTGTTGGAAGGGGGCTTCGGTTTAGTTGGGGCTTGGGCTAGCCCTTCGTCTTGACGCCTTGTGTGCAATTTGTCTGCAATTTTTATGGTGCGTCCACCCAACCCCACCCCTCGCCGACATTACTATCTATCGCGCTCGTCCTCTCATATTCAATTTGTTCGATTTGATTTTTTCTTTCGCCCTATCGAGTGCATTTTATTTTAGTCAAACGCGTATGCAGAAATTTTCCCACTACAACTCGGCGCCTGTAAAGTTTTATGCATTGCCACGCTGCCCCTCTCTCTTTGCCCCTCTCATCCGTACAGGATATGGATATTGTCGTCGATTGAAAGCAGGGCCAGAGTTGGCTGGAAATTGGTATCGGGCTTGAAGCTGGGGCTGGGGGCGGGCGTTGTGTAAAATTTTATGTTTATTGATTGGCAGGCACTGTGACTAACCAACGAGGCGACACTTTGACTTTTACATAATGCAACTGAAGCATCTGCAGCGTTGCCAGACCGTCTTTTAAGTATTTTGGAAACTCTCTCACAGAAAGTCTCATTTCTTGAAAGAAAAACTAAAATAAATCGAAGTAATATCAAAAGTATATATTTGCAGAATTTAAAATATATTGTGCTCCTTCGGAAACTGAAAAAATACCCTCCACCTCCGACATTTAGGCTGTAATTACTGAGTTTGTTCAGGACATCTTGAGAAACGGAAGAGGGTTTTTATGTGATAAAGTCATCCTCTAAGCACCCAACGCAATTCAATAAAAAACTGCAAAATCGCTCATAAAAATGTTTGTTTATGAAGCGCTTAAAAAACGTTCTCACTTTAATCGCAGGACTGGGCTGCGTTTGCTTCAGTGTGTTTGAACACCTCAAGGATCTCATATATATAACGAGATATGTGCCCGTTTATATTTATGATGATTGTACATTATGATGAGCCGCATTAGCAGCATATTACACAAGAAACTTTGGCTGGCGCTGAGCTGGAGAATTGTTGGCAGCAGGGTTCGAGAGTTATTTCCGCCCCAGGATACCGAATTGCATGCTAGAAAGTCATATTTTCATTGGCAGTCGGACAGTTGGACAAAATGCCAGAGGAACAGTGATATAGAGAGAGGCAAGGAGAGTGGCGAGCGGCGGGGAGGGCGAGTGCTGGCCATATGCCTGGGCTAAATATTTTTCATGAGCTGAGCCAAAGTATCTGTATCTAACAAGTGTTGACGGGCGGGACAGAGCCCTTAAGCCCGGCTGAAGTCGTTATGATTTGTCATAAACATAAAATAAATGGCCAAATATTTATGGTCTGTGCTGTGTCATGAGAAGCTCAAACACACACACTCACTGTTGGCCAATAAAAATATTGGCCCAAGGGTAGAAAACAACTTGAAGTGTCTTGCGATGCGTTGACTTGCTACCAAGCTGCTGTCAAGGGGTTTGCTTGGCACCCCCCTGTCACCCCTTCCTCACTCACCAAGATGCTGCTGCTGCTGATGATGATCTCGGCCACGCTGTGTGCCCGGCGAGTGATGATCCTGTGTGTTCCACAAGCTCGACGTGGCGCCCATGTAAACATTGTTCAGTGTGGCCGGCGGCGGCTGATCCAAGGACTTGGCCTTGGTCCGCTGCGATTTGTTGTTGCCCAGCTGATTGTTGTGATTGTAGGGATTATTGCTGTTCGCATTGCTGTTGCTGCTATAACGTTGCTCTGTGGATCGAAGAGGATGAGTTCATAGCTTGAATAACTGCTGCAAAGTCCTGTCTATTCGAGAGTGTGGCCTTATATCACAGGACAGGTTTTTTTTAAACGATTATTCCACACGCTTTAGTGAACAGTTGGTGAAAAACAATTTCTGGAAACGGATGCCTGGAGCTCAATTAAAAGCTCGTTGAAAAGTTATGGGAAACCCGATGGGATTTTTTTTCTTGTAAAATCTGTCCTTAGATTGTCGTCACAATATTTACATCAAAAATGTATTTATGCAAGTTTTCTTGAAATTATTCATTAGTATTTCGTTTATTTTTTAATTTTTTGGATTAATCTACTTTTAGACTGTAAAAGCTTTTATTTATCCATGTCGCATAAATTTGGAGCAATATTCTAACTATACTTATTTAGAAAAATCTATGCAAGATCTAAATAATAAATTTGATTGTTAAGGCAATATAATTTATTGCCTTCTCACAAACTAAATTTAAATTCCATCAAATTTGAAATTTTACTTGATTAAATTTATTATTCGATATTTGTTTAAATTCCTTTAATAAATCTATAGAAAATGGAATTATTTTGTTATTAATCGTTTTTGTTTATAATTTAATTTCACTTTAGTCCTGGGCGAGATTATTACTTAATAAGCATGATAAGTTTTCATATTACTTAACCGTTGAATATATTTTTGTTTACATTTAAAATTGTCTTTTTGTTTTTGTTAGCAATAGACCATCAAAACTATCGAGTGGCAGCACTCTCGATATATTTGCAGCAGTATTAATTATATTAATTTAATAGAAACTTACCCTTGTTGTACTTGACTATAACAACGGGCACCGTGTTAATCGAAACAGTTGGTGCCATAGTTGTTATTGTTGTTGTTTGTGGAATGTCTGTGGAAGTAGAAAGAAATAGATTCAGTTAACAAGTGTGAGGGAAAAAAGGATTCATAATTAAGTCGATGTAGGTATAAATTACCGACATTTTCGACCAAGAACCGAAGCTTTAAACTTATCAGTCGCCTTGAATTGAATTGAAATATATTCTTTTTATTGACTAATTTGTTTTAAGTCTCGAATTGAGCTTCTCTTTTCTGCCTGCCCCTGCAAGCTTACCATGCTTGAATAATATTCCTAGTCAAAAACTAGCTTCTTGAATTGAGCCGAGGCATTGGTTCTAACCGTGAACCTTTCTTGTTGGCCTCGCAGCTTTTATTGGAAGTCTTGTGTGCTAGCTAACCGTGCCATAATATTATTTTAGCCAAATTTGGGTATTAACGAAGCCAATTTGGCCAGTAATATTGTGAATAAATGATAAATCGTTCATTGTGCTTAACAAATAAGTATTTATTATCCATGCAGCAGGCTAACACGAAAATGTGCTGCAGCGCGAAGTCTGAGACGTGGTGTCTGTGGCAGCTATGCCAGCTAATAAATCAATCACTGAGACTGCGGAACGGGCTTGACCTGGGTCAAAGGGCAGCAAAAGTTTCGGCCCAATAACTGAGTATCTATTATGCACGCATTGTTTTTGGTGCCAGCAGTCATTGGCCTAAATTAATTAAATGCTACAGTCGAGTGGGTGGAGCTCCAAATAGTTGGGACCTAATTGCCGTTGGCCGTCTGACTTATGCCCATTGTTAGACACAGTTTTGCAATAACATTTACATTTACTTTTATGGCCATGGTAATGGATGTAGTTATGTGTCTTGCCGTTGTTGTTGTTGTTGTTGTTGTTGTTGCGTGGAATACTTACGATACAGCTTGATCGCACCATCTGTGTCGCCCAGCGAGTTCTTGGCCACACAGCGATAGGCTCCAAAGTCTGAAATGTCAACGTCGTAGATGGTTAGACGCATGGTTATTTTATAACCCGATTCAAACGTTTCCGGCACAAAGCGTTCACCTGCGAGTAACAGAAAGAGAGCAAGAGAGATAGACAGATAGAGAGTGACAGATAAATACGTTTAGTAATTGCTTCAGGTACATGATGTGTGTGGGCGGCGCAACAAACTCATATATAACCGCAATGAAATTTAACCCGTTTTGCCACAGTCCTGCAGTCAGTCAGTTAGTCAGCTAGTCAGTCGGTCATTTTGTCTTTGCCAAGTCAACAGTCTTGTAAACTGACACACACACACACTTCCATTTTGAGCTCGAAATACGTGTGTTTGCCCAGCTCGTTTGTCCTTTGTCTGGCCTTGTGCCTGGCTAAAGTAATTTGGCTTACGAAAAAATAAAATGAAGAAAAAGCAACTTTTACCTGGACTTGTTGTCATCTTGGATAACCTTGTCTTCAGTCCCAGCCCCCCCCACTGTCAAATGCTTCATTTTAATTTATACAAGAACAACTCTGCCCCCCTCCCCCCTTTCCCACACCAAGCCCCCCTCTGCCTACCCGCTCGAGACACCCCACGGAGTTGCTTTGCCAGGTTTTGATTTACGTTTGATGTCGGTTAGATTTAGTAGTTGGCACTAAGCCCGGCATTTCACTTTGTCTAACAGTTCTCAGGCAAGTAACTGGCAAATCCGTAGCTAATTGTTATGCATGGCAGCTAAGCAACTGATTAGTTTAGTAAAATCCTTTCCAAATGGTTTAAACACACTGATTTTTTGCTCCTGTTGTTGTTGATTAAAACCAAAATTGGTTTGCAGATTTAATGTTTAAGATACTCAAACTGTGATTCAGGCCAAATTACAAATTTGCTTAAGAATCTAAACAATAGCTTAATCATGTGACTAACAAGCGGAGAGGTCGCTGATTCAACTTTGCGGCTAGAACAATAATATTTAAGTGGGCTTAAATTGTTTAATATTATTTCTTAGGTCTATAGCGATGAAAGCTGAGTGCGCATATGAAATTTTAAAGAAATAATATTCACTAAAGTAGTTTAGCTGAAAACTTTTGTTGACGGATCTGCTATCGCATATATTTTCGCCCTGGCAGCCTATTCTCATAAGCTTCTTAAAGTTAGCACTCCGGCTGCCGCGAACTGCCAAAAGCAACCCTTTTATGTGCTTCTGAAATCCAACGCACTTCCACAAAGAAAATGAAAATGAAAAAAAAAAACTCCATTAAAAACTCACGACTGGTGGACAGTTGCCGGCTACTGAAACTGCTTTTGACTTGAGGTCATTTTCAATCACTTTTTCCATTTTGTGTCACGGCGCAACTTGAAAACAACATGAGCAAAAAAAAAAAAAAAATAAATGAGAAAAAGAAGAAAAGCTGAGTAAAACAGAAAAAAAAAAACTGTCTGTATATTTGTGACTTTTTCACTGAGCTCTTAGCTCCAGCTACAGCACCAGCCAAAGGTCTGCTGGAACGCCAGGGCAGGCCGGCCCAGGGACGAGGGCAAGTGCAGGCTGCGGTTACGAGTGGTGCGTCCCTTGTTGGTTTTTTTGTCCATCAGTTTTTTGTCATGCACTTCATTTGCCGTGCAAGATGAGTGGGCGTTTGAGTGAATGAATGGATGAATGGTTGGTTGGTTGGTTGCTTGGTTGGATCGTTGGATGGTCAGTTTTTTAATGGCCGCAGGAAATTAAGTTGAAATTGTGCCTAAGGGTCTGAGAGCAATCATAGCAGCTGCAGGCGCTGCATTAAATTAATTACATTTATTGGGATACAAGTCGGAGTCATTCTTTCAAAGTAACTTACAACTTATTTTGCAATATGTTAAAAAAGAGTTTGAGCCAAGAAGCCAACTCAAATCAAGAATTCTATAATGTAAGAAGCTTTCCATATGATGAACTCCTGAATAGATGCATGCCAATCAATATCAAAAGAATGCTTGAAAGCTTTAAGATTTTCCCATTGTTGTGGCTCATCACAAAAATGATTTAAGCTTTCTTATTGCGTAGAATTGTTTGAGAACTTTGATTTACTTACCCGGCACGATAATTGTATCATTCTTCATCCAATAATTAATGGACTTGGGATACGCTTCCGATTGGCATTCCAGTGAAATATTTTGTGCCAAAGCAGCGCCAACTAATTGATTCTGTATCCAAATCATGGGCGGAACTGAAATACCCAATAAAAGCAGAAAGGTGAGTGGAACAGTGACTAAGCGAGAGAGAAAGAGAGAGCGCGAACTGTTAAGTATAATAAGGGAATGTAATTGTAATGGCAGCTCAGGTATGTGGCTTAAATGAATGCCATGGCATATCCACATGGATAGTTGCTGTGGCAAGCGAGTGCGAAAAAAAAGCATTCGCACTTATATAAAATTCCGTTTGTTATTGTTGCGCGCTCGCAGTTTGTTGCGGTTGCCTTTTATTTATCCAACTAATTGCTTTTTAATTTTTATTAGAAGCCGCAGCGAGCAAAGCGAACCCGAACGCGGGTGAGAGATAGAGCTGGGATAAGTTAAGTAGCTTGCCAGGAGGATAAATGGTTAACCCCAAATCTCTGGCAAGCTTAGCTTTGTGCGCGCCAGTTGGAATTTATGCTGCAGCCAGGCGCTAATATGCAGCACGCTTTACGGCGCAGCTAACAGTAAAGTTGCCCGTCAAATTGTTGAGCAACTTAAATTTTTATTTAATTAGCAGTCGCTGCAGCAGCAGCTGCAGCAGGAGACGGGCGCGGATCGGGGCAGGGCAATGCAAAAGTGCGCTAAAAATGCTAACTAGCTGGGGCGCACTTAATTATTTACTTTATGCATGGCACCTAAAAGTATGCGGCAGACAGACAAAGTGCCAAAGGGCGAGGCAGACACAGCTAGAGCTAGAAAGGGTAACAGAGCGGAGTTTGCCCTGCTCTCGGGCCATATTAAAATGCACAGCATATTTTGCTATGGTGCGATTTTTGAAGTGGCGCTTTGTATGCCCCACAGTCTGTTCCGGCTGCTGCTCCAGTAGTCTGGTGCACATTGCTCATACGCCACCGACACAGACGCAGACACAGACACAGCAGCAGGAGCAGGAGCAGGAGCAGACGCCATGCGGTGCTCTAGCGCAAAACTATAAATATTTAAATATGCAGAATTGATATGCCCGCCCCAGTCAAGAGTACGCAATCCCCCATGTCCCCAACCATTCCCCACATACTTACAATGCACAATGAGCATGACACGTTTGCTGACTGTTGGCGGGATGCCATTGGAGGCAATGCAGAGATAGGCGCCCATATTCAAGCGATTCACTTTGCCAATGGTCAGAAACGAGCCATTGTATGCGATGGCTGTTAATCCAAAGAAACAGAAACAGAAAGAGAGAGAGAGGGAGAGAGAGGAGAAATATAAGTCGGTTAATTATGTTATTAAGCAAATTTGTTGAGCAAACAATTGCGGCACACACAGATATTCACACACTCACAGCCAATTGTATGCAGCTGCCTGTTGATATTCAATTTCCACAATATTTTACCAGCTTGCATATTGAACTGAAATGCTGACTCTATCTATAATTATTTATTTATTAATTAATTAATAATTGCAATACATTTGTACTGCTGCCCTCAAGTGGAAAATTTATTTAAGAAAATGCATTTGTCTAAAATCTTAAGTAATTAAATATTTGAAGGCCCATTAACAATTATTCACCCATAGGTAAATATATCTTTACGCTTGACAGTTTATTCACAACACACTCAAACTATTCAAATTGATTTATGAAATGCGAATACAATTTTCAGAGTTGCGCATATTTGTTTTAAACATTCGGTTTTAGCAACATTTCGACATTTTGCAAACTATTCTTTAATACTGATTTAATTTGTATTTATAAATTTAATTTAAAATAATTATTATATTATTAATTATGCTGCAAACAAGTTGAAAATCCATTTGGGAACTTTAACAAATGTATAAAATAACTAAATATCTTTAGGCAAGTGCTTATAACGAATACTCCCGCATGCCTATTTGAGTATATTCACAGCACCTCTAACTATTCAAATTGATTCATATTCACTGGTTTATTGTCACAGTAACTGTGCAAATGTCAAATGCTGCAAGTGCAGCATTATGTGGCATCATGCCAATTACAAATTCTCATGCTGTTGTGTTGCTGCCAAGGTAATTCACAGTGTCATTGCCTCGAGTCCTTGTTTTTGATCCTCTCACCTAACTCCAGTTAAACTTATGCGTATGCCCTGCCCATTGCTGCACATTGGCATTTTATTTCCATCTCGTTTGTGACGAAGTCCAATTTGTGCCACCCGGCGGTCCGATTTATCGATTTGCCAAGTGGCCAGGCTGTAATGAATGTTGCATTTGCCCAGCCAACTGACAGCACCCAAAGCCACAGTCGTTGTGGTTATGAATTTGTGGATTTGAGTTTTCGGTTCGGAATTCGTTGCCCCTCAGCCGATTCAAGTAATGCACCTGTCATACGTTGGCAAACATTATCGCTGCCACATTGTTGGCTGGCCTCAATAAAGTCAATGGACTATGTGATCAATAACTTGAGGCTTGATAAACATCAATCGAGTAGTTGGACAATATTTCAACTACACTGTCCAACACACCAACGACTGCATAAAGTTATTGGTCTTGATTAATGCAGTCTTTGGCACTGATATTTAGCTCTCAGATTACTTATTTAAGTTCCTTATATTGCGAAGATATTTCTATTTAATCCAAAATTGTATATATTGAGCAGGGAATAGTTTTTGATTTAAATAACTAAATAAATATAATAAATATGAAAAAAATAAATAATCGAGCTATGAAATTAAAGATAATATCTCTAGACGAGATACTTCGAATTGCCGCCAAGTATTTTGTCTTGAAAAAAATTATAAAATAAGGATTATTAGCCTCTTCAAACCTGTTAAAAAATTGCTTTTCAGTCAATTTAAATTTAACTGAACATTTATTTAAATTTTTAAATGGGCTATTTTCTTTTGATTATAGTCCTTGGCTATATTCTGGCTAGCATTCAAAGTTCGCATTCTCGTTGTTTATTAAATAAGGAACTTAACTTTTTAGCATTCGCAGTCAAATCATGTTTGAAACTAGGCTTAATTACATTTAATTACATAAATATGCAGGCAGTTAATCCTGTAATCAAGAACAGCCCACTTATATTTAGTTTTGTTAAGCCTTTCATTTTGCTTTAAGCTCTGAAACACACCCGACTACAAATCCTCATTTTCCTGGTAACAATAGCACACTTTCCTCTGAGCTCAAGTCACGAATATTGCGTTAATTATGCTGAGGCGTTCGTTTTTATTGAGTGTGCATGAGAGAGTTCGCTTAACTCGAGCTTCAGGCTAATTAAACGAACTTAAGTTAACTTTAAAGCGCGCTCTCATGTAACTCAAACACGCAGATATTGTCCGCATCTTTGCTCAACTTCGACATTGTGGCAAATAATTTACATGCTGACCCGCAGAATCCGCGCCAGAGTCCATTTGTCATGCATGCAGCGTGCAAATGCAAACACACAAGTTCACACACACTCACTCACACATTGTGGCAGCACACTCACATTTGCATACACTTACCCTCGGCTCCATTGGGCAGGGGTATCAGTTCGCCACCTTCGCGTCGCCAGGTTATCGTCGGCGTTGGCGAACCGGTTGCAGCACATTTTAGGGTTACGTTTGAGCCCTCGCGTATGACCATATCGGTGCTGGTGGGATAGTCCAGTATGTCTGGCGGCACTGTGCGGACAAAGAGACACACACACACAACCACACACACACAGGCACATAGTTATGGCAACAGTTACAGGCGACATATTATTCATACGCCGCGTGGGCCGTGCAACGATGCGAAGCGGCAATAAAATGGGCATGAGCAGGTACGCGAATTGTTCGCCAGGTGTCAGCAGTTGGACAGCAGCAGCAGTTGTTATTGTTGTTGTTGACATTTTTGGTTGGTTGGTTAGTTAGTTGGTTGGTTTACAGTTGTTGTCAGCGGGACATGTGTGTGTGAAAAAAAAAGAAATAAAGAAATTTTTGTTGAGTGGCTTTATTTTCAGCAGGCTTTTAACAAATTTGTTGCTGCTGACTATTTAGCTAGCATTATAATTGATTTTTGTAAATATTTAAATATGCAAATATTTAGTTTGTTGAATAATAAAAAAACATTTTTTTTTATAAATATTTCGGCATAACAACTTGCACTTTCAATCAATTTAAAAATCGATAAAAAATACTAGTTTTTTGTATTTAAATTGATTCGAATTGTTTGCGGTAATTAGCGCAACTTAAAACAGCAGATCGTATTACAGTTTTGTCACAAATTGTATTGAAATATCAAAGAGCCCAGTTATTATATATTCTCTATAAAGTATATATTCTCAGTCCATTTTCGATTCCCATTTCGTTTATTTTTATACTCAATATTCCATTTCTACGCAAATTTGTATATTAAAGTCTACTCCAGGAACTATAGCTTAATTTACTTGCATGCTCTTAATTGGCCAATTTACTTTGAATCTGCAGTTTATTTAATAAAAGAAAAGCCTAGAAAATAAAGTAAACCTTAATATAATACACACCAGCAAGTAGGTATTTGTGCAATTAAATTCTCGTGCGGCTACTTCAACAAGTTTTTATGCACTCAAAGCCATCAAATAAGGTATACGGGGCACAGGTCTCATGCATATCCTACAAGGACACGTCGCTTGTGCCCATTTTTTGACATTTACATGCAGCGAGAGCTATCTGCCAGCTAACAGAGACTGGACCTGGACCTGGACCTGGACCCGGACCCGGACCCGGGCCCGGACCTGTCGCCTGTTGTGCGTGCCAGTCTCTGGTGTTGCTTGGCAATTAATTATAATTTCACGCTTGACAATTTTTCACTCGCCCAAAAGCAGCAAGAGAGTCAGACAGAGGTAGAGATAGAAGAGGGAGGGCCTGAGGTAGACAAAGGGGAAAGAGTCTGTTCTACTGACCACTTAATGAGGTCCCTCTACTGCCTTCCCCCACGCCTCAGTGTTGCCAAACAAAATGTGCATTTAATAAGTGGAGCATTCAAAACCAGCTGGTTATATGTACGTAATATCTAGAGATGTAGGGAAATTTTGCTCGTATATATTGCAAAGACAGCTTTCAAGAAATTATTGACGGCGTTTATTGTGGCTATTGCCTTGCTCCCCAACACATCCCCGCTCCCACCTTTGGCAAAACCAAAGGCAAACAGAGCTGGAAGTATGACGCACAACATTAACACATTGAAACTTAAAAGTCTTCGTGTAAACAATGATGGGCATGTTTAACAAAATGTAGGTTTTTTTTTCTGTTTTCACTTCACAAGCACACATTACGTATACGTCATGTTGTACAAGTCGAGTAGGCACAGCGCCTGTTGACTTGGCCGTAATAGGCTCAGCCATGACGCATGCCTCAAATCACAAAGGGAAGAAGGAGAATGAAAAAGAGTGAGCCAAGGTGTGGGATAAACGCTTTTTATCGCTGTGCTCAGTGGTTGGATAAGTTAAGAAATGTACTCAAACGTGCTGAAAGATAAAAATTAATTTCAAATGCGCTGAAATTAAGCGTTAATGCTATAAAAGCATTGATAGGAAACATTTATATAGCTATTAGAAAATATAAAATGCGCCATTTCGATAGAAAATTTTAAACAAAACAGCCCTTCCTTCGACTTTATATTATTTATGTATTTTATATTCATAAATTTTATAAATCATTTAATTTATAAATATTTCTTAGATATGTTTTGTTATGTTATTCGAGAAATATGTAAGGAATAAATTATTTAAATTTAAGCAATAATATAATGTATATTTATATAATTTATGTATATTTAATGTATATGGATTTAGTATATTGAATTATTTAATTAAGTTAGTTATATTATATATCATGAAATTAGCATAATTTAAGCAGATAAACCTTAAAGGAATATGCCTCTTTAAGTAATTATTTTTTTAAATAAGCCCGTCTCAACTAGACATTTCATGGAGATTAGAATGTTGGGGGAGACAGCTGTTGGTGCACAAAGAGCGCGAACATCTTTTGCTTTTCAGTTGTAAATTCTCTGCATTAAAATGCCATTTTTCAAAACATTTTCCACTATGCACTGAGTCAACAAATCCAGTTTCGACGCCACCCAACGTCGTTTTGACACTTTCCCAGCTTTTCCACTAGAATGCGCCCACTTGGCAACGCGACCCGCACACTGCCCCACTGGGGCACAATCAGGCAATGGTCAACGCCCGCCACTGTCATGCATCAAAGCTGAAACCGAAAATGGACAACAAATTTCTCGTCCATAAAAATTGTGGACACATTTTTCCTTTGCAATCGCGTCCTTTTGATTTTATTTCAAGATTTTTTTTCTGCCCGCGTTTATTTGTCAATGCAGTTAGCTTTTTCATTCTATTTTATTTTTTATTTTTTTGGCTTTTTGTTGCTGCTGATTGTTTTTATATGAAAGCCAGCCAGGCATTGAATTATTTATTCGAAACAATATATTTTGCCCCAATTGATGTTTTGCTTATGGTGTTAAAGGCATTCATTGTCTGAACTAAGCCGTATGCTTCATGCCTCTGTGGCTGGCTCTTGGCTATTTTTGTGCGCGAGATTCTTTTAGTTATGCATTTTATTTGATTTGCATGCCATATACATAAATATGTATGTATGTTTGTCTGGCAGCAAGAATATATGAAAAATTCACACGCATTTCTATTGCCAGAATAAATTTTCCATAGCTATTTTTAGATACCTAACTCGTTTGGGCTAAATTGCTAAATTTGAGTGCATATTTCGATTTAGTTTGTGGCGCAAAACAAAAAGCTCTTGACAATTTTTAAATTAATTTGTTTTGATTGTTATATACATTTTTGTGCTTGATTTTTGATTTATTTCGCGGATTTCGAATTGTTTTTTATTTAATTGTATGCGCGGCAAGCTGAAAAGTATGCAACATAAAGTCGCGCAATTTGTCAGTGGTAGGAAAAGCTGGCCACTGGCCTTAAAGAGGTTTTCCGCTCTGATTTCAGAGTTAGTTCTTCATGGTTGTAAAGCGTTTTTGCACTGCACGAAAGTGTTTGTAGGCGCATATTGTGCATATTGCTGAGCAGGCATACACATTTGGGGCAGTGTAGGCGGCCGTAATGAATTTCGACATCAATGAAAACACAATCAACCAAAGTGGTTACTTACGACCGTAGTAAAATGCCGCGGTTTTGGGGCTGAAAATGAGAATGTGCCGGCGAGCGGCCAACTTGAAGCCGGAACCGAGCCAAACCAAAAACCGTACCAAGCCTTGGGGGCGGCATATTCATTTAAAATCTGTCTGGGGTCCGACGCTGGGCTTGTCTCCTCTGAGGTTTTTGTACGCCAGCTGAATAATTAACGTGGGCGCACGGACATGGAAATGAACACACATAGCGGCAGCTGCGTGGCGCCGGGGCGCAGGGGCGCGCGGACGCATCGAGGCGCAGCGAGGCGCACGTAGCATGTAAATTGTTTCATTACCTTACACTTTGGCTGACCAGGTGCTCTCTAGCTGTTCATTGTCTCAATCCAGCTAAAAAATAGAGAGAGAGCGAAACTAATGTGCTGGCTAAGTGAAAAGTAAGCCAGCTTTAAAAACGACCCCATGCTCAGCTTAAAGAGCTGGCTAACTCAATTAGCCAATAGTTTTCAGCGAGTAGAGAGAGAGAGCTCGCAAACAAACGCCCCTCGAAACACAGTTGCCAGCCGCAGCAATTAGACTCAATCGCCAGTTGTTAGAGAAGTTGTGCACAACTTTTCCGGCCCGATTGAAACACCTAAATAGACCATTTGCCACTTGCCACCTACCATTCGCCACTTGGCTGAGCAATTAGCGCAATTTGTTAAAAAAAAAAAAAAAAAACTATCAGCTGCAAAATGAAGTACAAATCGTGGGCGTCAGTCGATCGACTCGCTGACCGCCCAGCCGCAGCCAAGACAAATTACAATCCGTTTCAGACTCACACTCGCTTGAAAAAGTTAATTTACGCGTAATTGTGCTGCAATTGCAAAAGCTATATGGGTTTTTGTTTTGAGAAAGCAGAGTACAATAAACAAACGTTTACATAAGAAGAAAAAGCCAGCACACACAAGTAAATACCCTTGCGGACCTGCGGCTGTTATAGGAAAGATTTTCTTAGAACCTATTGTTCATAATGAAGCCATTTTTTATCTAACTGAAAGAAGTTGGCCGAGTCAAAAGCCCATCAATTTCCCCATTCGCGCTTATGCAAATTTTCTAATTAAAATATTAATAGTCGCAAATTGCACATTTCGTGACAAAACTGTAATACTCTCCGCAAAGGGTATGAAAACAACTTAACTAGCTGCTTTGGGCTGCAGTTGAAAAACGTAAATTACACACAGAAATTTATTTTATTTTGTTTACCCACCGACAACATCCAAATAGCCGACTTGACTTTTCATCGGATCCGTGTTTATTTGGCACATGTACCTGCGGGTTGTAAATATTTTCATGTGAGGCGATTTTCCTTATCTAGGGCTTATGTTGTAAAATGAAACAAGAACTAAACCTTAGAAGCGCAATAAGAAAGCATGCGTGAGCGCATTTTATGGCAAAAGGCCAGCGTAAATATGAAATAAACATAATCGTAAAGACCATTCTGTTGTGAAAATAAAAGCTAGAAATTTCCAAGCAGTGCACGGTGAAAGTTAACTAAAAAAGCGTTCAAATTCAAAAAAAAAAAATCATAAAAATTCAAAAATCAATATTTTATATGGTATATATAAAAAGGCAAATAATTATTTAAGCCAAACTAAACGAAAAATTATAATTATTAAAATGGAAAGTAAACAAATATTCAAATATCAGAAATAAAAATAAAAAAAAAAAAAAAAATACATAGAAATTCTCAACATTTAATTATTAGAGAAATAAAAATATATAAATTTCTATATTGTATTTAAAATAACGAACACAACACATCTAACAAAATTTCTACAAAATTATAGTTTGATATAATATATCTTTTAATGCTAAATAGATGAAATAGTTGTGCTCGTCAATATTAAAGCACAGTTATATTGTTTGATAGGTTTTTATACAGTACCATCCTTTGTCGGACTCCTTAACATCACGTATACGCAATATCCAAGCACGTTTCTCGGCATGAGTAATGCTCATGCGATGATTTTTGGTTATGACGTGATTTTGTATCGTTAAAATCGTTTGTGTATCGACACGTAGCCACGCAATCTGCACAAAGGAAATATTGTTGAAAACAGAAAGGAAAATAGCATTTAGTTTACTTTCGGCTTACTTATGTGTGTGTACAAATTATAAAACTAAAGCGCTCGACAATTCGGGCACAATGTTAATGTTGTGCTAGCGTGGCTCGAGCTCATTTATTAGCCCAAAGACACAAAATGTCGCCAAAAGGCGGCCAACGTTTTGGCTAATGTGTAAAAGTTTAGGAGCTGCTGTAGGAACTGCATACAGCCCTTACAGTTTGTCAGGCTGAGGGGAGGTTCAAGAATTTAGCTGCAAGTCTTTTTCATTTAATTTACATAGGGACAAGTTCTGAACTGGGCATGGTTATACATATTGAATACCGAAAATCACTTAAAAATTAAATAAAATTTATTGATTGTTTCATTTTTCAGTGAATTAAACAACTCAATTTACACACACACACACACATAAGAAAGGGCGCCTCAAATTATAAGGTAGAGAAATTGTTGTCTACTTTACATATGGTGAGACATCAATTCACTAGCTTTCAATTTGTACGCCCAAATGCAACGGAACCATTTTGGAGGAACATCATATTTAGAATAAGCCACATGATAGGCAGCACATTTAGCATTTGAATGCCGGACTGCTCAACGATATCATCAAGGAACCGAAGGGAGATTATCAATTTGTTGCGTGCGCTTTCACCAGGTCCATTTACCTTGCCATTTACCGAAACTGGGCCTAAAAGCTGACTAACACAAATTTGTGGCCGACCGTTTGCCATTTTCGTTTCGGCAATTCATTGGGCCGCCTTTTTTTTTTGTTGTGGCCCTCACCCAGCGGGTCACGAAATCAAAGTGGCGCCCAAGGGGCCTGAAACGTGCCCAGTTGCCGGCGAGGGAGCGTAACTGGAACCGAAAACAAACAAACAAACAAAAAAAAAAAAGAACCCTTACAAAAAGGGTCAACACAAACGGCGCACGCATTATGCGTTTAACGAGAGGACACGCACACGGACTAAGAGTTTTTGAGGCGTGGCACCTGAAACTATGCCACGTTTTATTTGATGAAGTGTAAACTGTTTGAAATGACAGCGCGCCGCCAGCAATTTCCATTAGGCGCAACACCTTGCGATGGGTGCCGCTCTTCTAATTGTGCCCGCTTTTCCAAACTAGCAGCAGCAACACGCCCACTGCCCACTGCAAACCATATTGAAAGATACTCGAGTGTAGCACGGATTTACCTTGTACGTTTGCAGATTGTCGACAACGCATTGGAGCACAGCCTCTCGGCCGACCGGCACGGTGACATTCTGCAGGAGTTCTCCAAACTTGGGCAGATCTGTAAGGTGAACAAAGAAATTGGAGTTAATGTACGGATGGGCATAAACAACAATCTAATCTGAAACAAGGTACATATCAGAGTGTTTCTTAAATTTGATTATTGAAACCTCTGTATATACCTTTCATTGGATTAAACTGATAAGCACATGTTTCAAAAGTTTTCATATTGAAAATACATTAAGTTTAACTTATCTTAGAATAGGGGAGCTTAACTTTGTATGAACATTTAAGCTAAGAGCCTCAATTCTTAGATAATGCGACTAACAACTGCATTAAAACAATCAAAAATTCGTGAGAGCTGCATACACACACACACTACGCTGGAGATGTCGCCTTGCCCACAGGTAAGATCGAACTAAGCCAACAGCTGCTTTGAGCTGCTTTTATACGATAACATCAAGAAGAGCACCATGACTGTACTCTTTACAGCTGCCTAACAGCAAGAGTACTGATCTTAACATAACATTTTCACTGCTGGCGCTCCTTACAGCTGCTTAACAGCAACAGTGTTCGCAGTGCTCATCTCCAGTGTTCAGCTGCTTAACAGCAACAAAAGCTGCACTTACATTTACCTCTGTTAGTAATACGAGCGCGTCATAATAGTTAAGTTTTTCGTTGCGACCAAGAGAACAGATATAAATGTATAATTTTGCAAGCGTGTTTGTGTGTGTGCGATTGCTTACAATAAACCTACTCTCCGTGTTTCTGTACAATTCGCTCTCAGTTCTGATAAATCAGACACCGTTGAGTGCCTTTCGTAATCGTCAGTTTTGTGTCTCCGCCCGCCTTGCGCTCACACACACACACAAGCATGCATGTTTCGTGCTTGTGCGTTATCTATTTATGCACGCGTGTGTTTGATTGAGGGCTATCTGCATATCAATCCGTCTCGCTCGCTCTGCTTATCGGCGGCTGCTCAATTTTTTGTCTGCTTTGCGCACTCGCAAATTAATATTTATTGAAACCCAGTAGTAAATTGCAATGTTAAGCAGGCTGAAATATTTGCCCAGCTACAGTTTGTTAAATGCAATTCCGTTTTTATCTTGAAGTATTACTGCCGCGATTGGCATCATATAGCTTCAGTTAATGAGAATATAAAGGGCAGTTAATTTATAAATATTTTTAAATATTTATTTAATTAAATATTTTGTACGAATAATAATATTTAAACATCTTTGAGCAGCTGTCCAGCAACTCCAGTAACTTCTTAAACAGTTCAATTGGCTACTGGGTTTAAACTCTCAGAGAACCAAGTTGCGAGTGCGCAAAGCAGATGAAAAAATGGGCGCACAGAAAGTTAGCTATCGACCGCAAGAGGAATTATTGTATGCCAGAGTTCGGGTAGATAACTCATGAGCAAATGCATGAGAGCATAAGTAGATAACGCATAAGTAAACACACACATAAACATATGCAGAGGGTAATGCAAAATACCATATGTGCATACATTTGGGTATATTCTGAGCGTCGCGCTCACACCAATATTTGTTGTTGCTTATGTGGGAATTCATCTTGTGAGAATTTTTTGCTTTTTTTCGGTGTGCTGTTTGCTCTGTCCGCTGTGCGGGTTAGTTCGAATCTGGTAGTCATCGAGACAAGTTGAAATCTCAAAATAATACAGCTAGTTGTAGCATTTTATTAAAAAGAACGACAAATTTGTGTTGTGCAACCAAGTCTTTTACGCGAATTCGCGCTAACCCGGCATCACTTTTCGGCTCATCTCTTGCTCAATTTTTGGAAGCAACTACAAAGTAAACCTTGAGAGATGCACGCGCATTACGTGCATAGATGGAAGTTACGTTTGCTTGACATACGTGAAAGTCGTGCCTGTGTCGTTAAAGTAAAGTCAACTTTTATTAAAGTTTGCCTAAAACAATAAAATGAGCTACATATAATACAAATAATATATTCTAATGGGTTTCCGCCCAACTGAAAACATGGCAGGCACTGAAAATTGAGACTAACCGACCGTCATTTTAGCTCACTTTAAGACTTATTAACTTATATTATGTTTAGTTATCTTGTGCCAACCTCTCGATACCGATGCCAGCTCCGTCATTGCGAGTTAACGTAAATTACCAGGCGCACATCATCGCCAGCCGTCGATTGTTTTGATCTTCAAAATAAAGTGGCGACATGCTAACATAGCAAAGTAAAGCAAGGCGAAGATAAAAACATATGTCTACATACATATATTCTCTTTATTGCAACAACAACGTAGAGGCGTGAATGTGCGTGGGTGCCAAAATAGGAGAAGAATTACAGTAATTGCCCATTAGGCAAGGCGAACATGCGCGAGACAGAGACAAACGTATGCGCAAGTGACAAGGGAGATCAAAATGGAACCTTATCTCTGTGCACATCGTATTCCGTTTGTTCGCATTTACAATTTAATTATTCAAGCGCCGTTTTCTGTCTACCTGTTCTGCATTGCTGCTCGCCTGGTATTCCAGCCGAATTTTTATTCCAATCTGGAGACCCAGCTGCCAGTCGGTCGCAATGGAATTTGGCGGACTTTAAATCAAAATATTCATTATTATAGCGAACGTATACGGGCGAGTACTCAAATTCCTTGCTATTCCCGAACTCGGCCGTATCATTGAAAGTCCTGTCGTGTCCTGTGTCAAACATCTTCCACATACAAGAACTTAAAGCTGGTCCAAGCATATTGAAGTTGTCCTTATGGATTCCGAGATGTCAAGGGATGTGTGTTTCCTAAAGCACGGCGGCTAAAAATTGATCGTCTTGGATTCTTAGATGACCCCCTAATATTTTGATGTACCTCGATTTGCTTGATCCCCACGAATCTAACGCAACCTTTGCTTTAAAAATCCGCGTGGATATGCCCGAGTTATAAGCAGTCAAAAATTAAAATTTAACTTGACCAGCCAACGTGCCCCTTTCGGGTATGCAACGTTTTTTTTTTGTCGGCAGGTCATGTGAAATTTTCATTTTCGATTGCTTATAACTCGGCCAAATCTTTACGGATTTTCAAAGTACTTGTACTTTTAGGTTTGTTAGGAAGAAGCGCATCGACCTGCATCAAAATTTTGGGGGGTCATCTAACCATCCAGGACTTGGTAATTTTTAGTCGCGGCCCGCAAGGAAATGAGCGTCAGACACAAAATCGAAACTGGAAGGACGATTTTAATGTACTTTGGCAAGTTGGTGGACCTGGTCAACACAACTTTTCTGACACAGGATACGTCAGGATATTTAAGGATATAGTCGAGTTATAGTCTTTTTATTATATACTGTTCCATTTCTCTCAGCTATTTGAAGGACTATCGTCCTTCCTGCCGTATATTCTAAAATGTGAGGATGAGAACTATCTACTGGCCAAAGGATATGCCCATAGTACTTCAAATGGCGAAGTTAGTCCTTAAATTATCCGACAGATATAGAGGAAAATTTGTATATCGACTCCAGGAAATCCTTGAATACCAATCGATGGACCTGCTCCCCACGAGCTCAAAAATGTGTATCCTTTCGATATCCTTGGAGCCGCACTCGAGCTATAGCCGTCAAAAGAATGTCCTGTTCCGAAAAATAAGCACATATTGGAAACTTCAAAGTTGATGTTCATGTCCTTTGGTAAGCTGATGGTCCTCATATTCCAAATTAAAAATATAAAATAAGGACGAAAGTAAACAAGCAGTTGAGATATAAGGTCCTGGTTGTACCAACAAATAAGCATATAGCTTGGCCATATCCTTGCACATACTGCCAAGTCCTGAGTCAAACGAATTGCATTAACTAAGACTACACACTGGCCAACGGACGTCCAAATCGTCCTTGTGGTTCTCAATATATAAAGGGTTGTGTTTTCAGGCCTAGCGCATAGCGATAAATTTTACCAAGTCCAAGATTCTTAGATGACGTCATAATATTTGAATGCGGATCGATTCAGTCGATCCCCACAATCCCGACGCACCATGTCCTTTGAAAATCTTCAAGGATCTGGCAGAGTTATGGCTATTTTTCTAAAAAGGATACTTTTACAAAACTGCCCGTAGCTTGGGCATTTTAAGGACTTTCGACATGTCCTTTGGCCCACAGACTGTCCTTGCCTTGCCCATCCAGAAAATATAATAAAAAGGACGAAGGTCCTTCAAACAGCCAAGATTAAGGGATATACGTTTTGTACATGAAAATGGCCCTATCACAACATTGTCCTTGCAGATCCTGTCAAGTCCTGTGTCAAACGATTTGTATTGGCTAGGACTACAAACTGGCCAAAGGACATCCGAATCGTCCCTGTGGTTTCAGAGATATGGCTAATTTTCTAAAAAGGACATTCTTTTTATGGCCATATCTTGGTCATATCCTTGAGGATACCCGAAGGATATACCTTTCTGAAGTCGTGGGGAGCAGGACTATCGATTAGCATTCAAGGATTTCCAGAATTCGACAAAAAATTTCACGAAAAATTTTCACAGGGGTTTAGTCAGAAAATTGCCAAAAATCGAAAAATTCGAGACTAACTTTGCCATTTGAAGGACTATCGCGATGTCCTTTGGACAGTAGATAGTCCTCATCATCCCATTTACGAATATACAATCCAAAGGACGAAAGTCCTTCGGACAAAAAAGTTTTAAGGACAAAATAGTCAACCGAAAATAGCTTATAACTCGGCCATATCCTGGCGTATCCTGACGAGTCCTGTGTCAAAAAAATTGTATTGACCAGGACTACAATCTGGCCAAATTACATTAAGATCGTCCTTATAGTTTCAGAGATATCGCGATTTTACTGTAATTTGATGATTTTAACCAATTTTGCTTGCGGCCCGCGACTAAAAAATTACCAAGTCCAGGATTCTTAGATGACCCCATAATGTTTTGATGCAGTTCGATGCAGTTGGTCCCCACGATCCTAACGCACCATGTCCTGCAAGGATCTGCAAGGATATGCCGGAGTTATGGCCATTTCTTTTCTCAAAATAACCTTATATATCTCTTTTGACATTTTTGTTTCAAATGTGTTTTTATCTTTTCAGATTGAAGGATTTAAGGACTCTAATCGATTCTAAGGACTTTTACGAATCTAACGAGGCTACTCCTTCCAGGATCGGATATGTTTTAAGCCAAATATATACATTTTAAGTTTAAATCGAAAATATATGTGAAAAACAATAACTTTGTTTATTTTAACATAAAGAAATAAAACGTTTATTAAACAAATTCATGTTTTTTCTTCTAAGGGATATGGGATTGCAAAAAATTCAAAAATCAACTGTCATTAAAAATATGTTGCCGGATGCCGAGGTTTTTCTGAAATTCTGCTGAAATACCAGGCAAACAGAAATATATAGAAGGTAGACAAAATTTTTCAGCGTCCGAAAATTTTCTGTTGCATACCCGAAAGGGGCGCGCTCGTCGGCGGCTGGGTCCCCAATTTGTACTGAAATTCCGCTGAAGTACCAGGCGAACAGAAATGCTCAGAAGGTCGTCGAATATTTTCGAATATAAAATTTTGTTGCATACGCGTAAGGGCAAAAATGTAACTCATTTAAAATGAGTGATGTTAAGCTACAGATAATGTTAAATGAGTGCTGTAAAGAAGATGTTAACTAGCAGCTGCAGTTGCTGCACATTTATTTAGAGGGGCTGCTGAAAGAGAAAGCATGCTTTATTTTGGACCATTCCGATGCAAATTTTGCAGGAATTTGATCCTTTAGGTTCTCGAGGACAATATCGATGATATAATTTAACCAAGGATATGCAAGTCAACTAAGTACCATTAGGGGGCGGGGCTGAAAAACCAAACATACATGCCTATGGACCATTTCAATGCAAATTTGTTGAAATGTTGTCCTTTTGGTTTATCAGGACTATATCAATGGCATGCAGTAACCAAGGATATGGGAGTCAACTAAAAACCATGACTGGGGCGTGGCTGAAAAGTGCATACATATATCTTAAGCGTGTTCTTGCGTATTTCGAAAAATATTTGACCTTTCAGGATCATCAGGACAATATCTACAGTCTGGTACTACCAGGGATATCATATTTTTTGTCCGTGAGCGTGGAAGTGTGGTCTGAAAAATAAAGCAAACACAAAAATATTAATAGTTTTGTACAACTTTGAATTGTTCTATATCGACTGGATTTTCCGCTCTAATTGGATTTGCAAATGTATCTAATTAAATTCAACAATTTTGATTTGCGTTTGCATAATAATTTATTGAAAGAAAATCAAGCTTAGCTTTAATTATAACGTCACTCCGAAGTTCTATTAACAGCTTACAGCTGCGCAGAATAACATGCCTGATTAACAGTGGATGTTAACTAACAGAATACAAAGTTGCGCGAGTAAAAAGCGGAGAGCTTTGAGTTTTTTTTCGTTTTTGCGTTATCTACTTATGCACTCGTGTGCTTGCTCGTCTGTTATCTGCCTTTAAATTGTGTTCTCTCACGCAAGAATTCATCTTGTGCCAGCTATAGCTAACTTTCTGTGCGCCCATTTTTTCATCTGCTTTGCGCACTCGCAACTTGATTCTCTGCGAGTTTAACCCCAGTAGTCAATCGCACAGTTTAAGCAGGCTCAAGTTACTGCGCAGCAACAAGTTTTTTTATAGCAGGTGGTGTGAACATGGGATGCATGCTAAATGCGCAGAGCTATATTTCACACATGCCATACCTCGGCAATATATACATTTAAAAATGAGAAGTTTAAATAAATTAAATAAATAGTATGTATATCTAAAATAATCCCATTAATAGTAATTAAATGTTCTGTTTTATTTTAGTAGTAAACTTCCCATACTTCTGGCGGTATATAATTGACTACCGGGGCTTAATAAAACCAAAGAATTACAATGAGAGCACAAAGTAGACAAAAAATATTGGCGCACAGAAACTTGAACAGGCCGTCGATTCAAAGAGGAATTCTAGTTTGAGAGAGCGTAGTGCACAGGTAGATTCACGTTCACACTTTCTAAAGCAGATAAGGCACAAGCGATTACACACATGCACAAGGTTATGCAGAAAGTATTGCAAAATATATACATACATACATGTGTGTATACCATTCGTGTGCCTTATCTATTTCGGCATCGCGCTCACTCGTCTTGCTTTATTTCATGGGCGCCGTTTTTTTTTTCACTAATTGTCTTTACAGATTTATTCTGTGTTAGTTTGATTCCAGTTGCAAATTTGTCTTATGCCGTAAATAACTTAGTGGTTGTGTTTCCGATCAAATTACTTAGTCAAAAATTGAGAGCACATTTAAACCGAGTCGTGGACGAATTAAACATATTGCCGCACAAGCCGATATTTATGAAGCGCGGCTGTGCAATAGCTTTCAAATCGTATTTACTACTGAAGGGAAACTTACTCAAAGCCCAAGAAAAAACCGCACACAAAAATGAGACCAGGCAAACGATCATCAGCGAAATTCGACTCAACCGAAATGGGCAACAGCAAAAGTTCGACTGAGAGCCATGCATAAGTTAACATAACAAGCGGACACACAGATGCATGCGCAGATAAAGCACAGCCATTCACACACATCTATACACATATAAATATATGCAGAGAGACGCGCATATAAAGAGATAATTCGTGCAATGCGCTCACACGTAATTTTGTTGTTGCTTATCGCTGCACGCAATTATTGCTGGTGTACGAATTCATCTTGAGCGCGTCTGCCTTCTTTTTCTTCTCTATTTTCGCTATGCCTAATGCATGCTTCGCATAAGCTAGTATGTATGTATGCATGCACATTCGTGAGTATATATGCATTGTTGCTGTTACAATAAATTGAATGAGAGATTAGCTGGCCCGTAAAGCGCGAATTGACGAGGCAGATTTGGCGGAATAGTCCCATAATACTCTAAAGCTCAGCCAGTTCCAGTTCTCAGGTAATTGGTGCCGACATTCAGAGATGTACTTTTTGGACTCGTGCCGGTTTTTAGAATCGGACAAGATCCCAAAATTATGGTGTCTAATACACAACAATATTATGATGTTAATTTTCCAACTATATCTAATATATTAATTAAAGATCACATCTTATTTACTTAGTACTAATTTTATTTATTTCAACAATATCAAATTTGGCTTTCTTTATGGGGACAGCAGCAGCATCGTCACGCGTTCAAGCAAACGTAAGTGCCTTCTCTGATTACCAGGCGCACATAATCGGCAGCTGTTGATTGTTTGCGTCTTCAAATTCTCTTTACTTCGACTTAGAGTGCGTGTGCACGAGGAGAGTGTAAACTCGGGAGCGGTGACTGTGGCGCTCAGAGCACAGAATGCAGCGTTATCTTTAATATGCATGCGATGGTGCTCTCAGCTCCAATATAAGAATGTGCGTCAGTGTGTGTATGTGTATGGGTTCTTCCCTACTTTTAAGCTCTGCTCTCAGCACATTTCTCAGCCACGACTCAATTGCTCTGCCGGCGCATTCGACTACTGCTGATAGAACAGCAGCAGCAAAGACCGATCATGCTATCTCTGTCTAGCTTTAAAGTTTTGTGCCTGCGTCGTTTGTTTTCGATTTGTCGAATACATACAGACATACAAGCGTACATATGTATGCATGTATGTCCAAAGCGGCGGCTGACCGAAAAACTGTAACTATACCCTGTGTGCATAGAAAATGTGGGGTAGTATAACCGTTTGGTGAAATAAATATATATGTATATAGCAGAAAGTATGCATGTATCCGCAGATGTATTGTTGTAGCATATATATGTCTTAAAGGCATATATGAAAATAAGTTACAGGGCATCTGGCAGTTGGTCACTGCCAGCTAATGAAATTTTACGTTGTTTTTGTTCGCGGTGCTTCGTTTATCTACTGTGCCCGCCCGCTTGGACGCTGTTTTTGTTCTTACAATAAAAATATAAAAGAAATATGGCCAAACGCTGATGCGTGGACAGCCTCGAATTTAGTTGGGTTTTGATAGTCAAAGCGCAGAGTTGGGGGGGGGCGGATATGCAAAACTAATGCAAGAAAGATGACACTAGACGTAATTATTTAAAGTATTGTCTTTTATATGAAAATAAAGACTCAGAGAACTCTGTTTCCAATTAAACTGTTTACCTATCAGAAATTGGGTTCATATATGCATAGATTTAAATAAATTTTGAGCACTTTTGTCTTATTCCCATTGTTCTGCAAATACTCAAGCTGAGCATTCATTGACAACCACTGAACAGCTTTAAAACCCATTGAGAATAACAAGTGCTATTCAGTGCACAGATAAGGCCACATTCTTGGATATTTCCCAGAAAACAGTTCCCAGTCCCGCGAGTCATTCTCTCTCCGAGCTAGGCGATGGTGTCAGCCCGTCCGCAGAGGCAGTCAGTCAATCAATGCTTCGGCGCTCGAATGCCCAGCGATGCGGACAGTGCGCGGGTTGACTTTAAATGCGCGCCCGCAAGTATGCAACAGATTTGTGGCTTTCAGTGGGGGGTCTTTGAAAGTTTGCCTATACACGCACACACACCTGCACATACACTTGTGTGTGTGTGTGTGTGTGTGTGTGTCGCTGACATGCCAAGGAGACCTCAACAAAGTTGGCGTTACGCATACGCCCCGTGAATGTTATGAAAACAAAAACATAAAAAATAAGCAAACAAACAAACAAAAAGGAGCCGTCGGCTGGGGATGCTTTCTTATATGCGGGGCACGCGTCAGTTAAAGCAAATCAACACATAACAATCTTGTACTCAAAATGCGTAAACAATGTGATAAGCAAATAGAGGAGGGAGAGAGAGAGAGAGAGAGAGAGAGAGAGGCGAGACGGCAGAGATGAGGCGGCAGGAGAGTTTTCGCGACGAGCATGCTTTTTGATGTGTATTGATGTGGTCTTAAATCTCACTTGCAAGGGGTAAACAGCGCAAAAGTATGGCATTGCTCAACACTGACAATAGAGTGTGTTTGTGTGTTATTCACTTGTTTGTTTGCATGTGTGCGTGTGTGTTTGTGAGTGTGTTTAGTGTGCTGTCATGTTGCGGATTGTCGTCTAATCTCTGTCTAAACATTACGCTCTGCGCCGCTTATTACACACTATATCCTGTGCTCTGAAGGGGTATATAGAATGTAATTTGAATGTATCAAATGAAAGTTTATTAATAATGCATTTGTAAAAGGATGAGGCTATAGTTTATGTAATTACAGTGCTGCAGTCTATGATAATTATTAATAGCTATCGATAAGAAGTTGATTGTTTTATCGATAAGCATAAATAGGCTGCCAATGTCGAGTCCATCGATAGTGGGTAATATTATAAATTTTTAACATAAATATATTTATAAGTTTGAATGAGCGTATTCGCAGCCTTATTTGCATTTGGGAAGAGTATTGGGCAGAATAAAGCTAGACAAATCGGGTTCCATTTGAATTAACATTCATTTTCCAAATACTAAGACAGTTTTTTTCTTAAGCTCCAAAATCTGCTACCCTTCCAGAGAGCATCTACGCTTCGGCTTCTATTTACTAATCGCTTCTGTTTGTGCGCCCTGATGTATGCTCCACTAGATAATAATAATGGCAAAAGGGGGACTCTAAGTGTGCTTAAGTGCTGGGCACGACAATTTCGTCGCTTTCAGCCGTAGCTGTTGTGCCTGTTAATAAGCTCGATTACCCAGCTCCTGTCGCGTCAATAAAAATTTGCCACAGACTGTCCTGAGCACCCCTGGCGAGCCCCCATCCCGCGCGCGGCTTGCTCTCGTTCGCTTTTTGCTGTCTCTTTTGCGCTAACCTTCGTGTAACGGCATTCTGTGTTGCCTTTTGCCAACTCATTTGATTTGGCTCCGTTTATATTGATATGTGCCTGCCTGCCTGCCTGCCTGCCTAGTTGCCTTCCCCCGTGCCACCCTCGCAATCGTTATATATCTACCCTCATCCCGGCGCGTTGCGTGTATTTTTATGGCATACTTTTCGGCGCGTTCGTGTGTAAATATGTGCAAATTCGCAAATTCGTTACATATTTTGTTTTGTGGCACATCATTCCGGGCAGGCTTGGGTGTGATTGTTTAGTGGATTTATGGGCAACATGAAATTAGGATTTAATGTGCATATGTCTGCTGCCTTGAGTGGATTTATTGCACATCCTGAACGCATATCCCTCGCGTCTCTGTACTTAAACATAATGCTTATGATATATGCGAATAAAGCAAATCGTTTTTGAGCTACCCCCACTCCCCCCACTCCCCCCACCGCCCCCAAGGGCTGGCTATTTGTTGTGGTTCCTTTGTGTTTGAGTTTGAGTCTGTCTCTGTGCTTGTGTTTGTGTGCGGTTTGAACTGGCTTAGCTGCTCGGAGTTTTTGGAAAGTAAGTAGCTCGGCATTGGCTTAAGCTATATGTAAGGCCTGGGCTTTGGCCACATTTGTAATTGTAATCTTGCTTGGTGAAAAGGGCGTTTTATGGGAATTTATGCGTGTTGGGCTCCGAGTAATATACAACATATAAGCCTTTAAGCAATACAGATTTCATTAACCCTACTTGCATATTAAAACCAAACGCATTTCATTTGTGTGCGGATAACATAGACATACAGAAGTATCCATAAGTACTCGTTTAGGTTCAGAACATGCTAAATTAATGCTTTAGCATTTAAGGTAAGACATTAATGCTGATTGGTTAGACAAGAGTCAAGCTAATGAGTATCATTAATAATGATTATTCGATAATGATTTCAGTTTGCAAAGACTAAATGTGATCTTGATTGCGGTTGATTCATTCCTAACTCAGATTGTATTTCATTTCTAATATCTAAAAAAGTACACTTAAAGAAAAGAAAATTTTTTAAACTGAAGTACATATAAATTTAGTTACACTTATGGCTTACTGGTATAAAAAATGCTTTAAGGCCGCACAAAATATTTTATATAATTCAACTTTTCTTGGAGAATTAGAGAATGCAGAGCATTAGGGATATGTAAATAAAACTTCAATTTGTTGGAGTGAAGCACATTTTGAGCTGCTTCTGATCTGAAATGAAAACAAGACTTCCCTTACTTAGTCTATCATAAATAATTGATGGCAAATGTGTTCTTGTTTTTTCTTCTACCATTTATATCGCTTACATTTGTTATTATTTAGCTGCTCGTATCACATCAGTTTTTATTTTTTTCTGTTATTATAAAATACAATTATGCAACCACTTTGGCTTATCGCTGAGTGGCTTTTAGGCCGCATTCTCAAGACGTTCATTCAGAAGCACACTCTAGGCGCATTTCCGACTCACTTTCTACTTCCGCTCAATTCAACTTTAAGCTCACTTTATTAAGTCAACTCGACGCGGCATTTCAACTTAATAAGCGCAACAACAACAACAACAACAGCAACAGCCGGCAAATGGCGCTATTTAAATGCTAAACAACTCTATTAAGTTGCACGACACACACACACACACACACACACGCATGGCACACACACATTTGCCAGCCAAGGGCAGATTTAGCTTGAACATTTTTGGTCCGTTTCGTGCCTCGGCCAGGGGAGGGTGTGGCAGCGGGGCAGAGTCAGGCAGAAATGGAACCTCAGCACGTTTCAAATACAATTTACAATAAATAAAATTTAAAAGCGAGAAAAAATGCTGCGACAACAGCGACTAAAGACACGACACCGACTCACGACCGAACGACTGACTTAATGGCGCCTCGCGATTGCGTCAGGGGTAACTAGGGGGGAGAGGGGGCTTGCAAGAAGTGAGCGGAGCACGTGATGCTTAGGATAACCTAACACGATACGGGCAGCACGCAGCAAAAGGTGGATCACAGGATCACAGCGAAGAGTGAATGCCCTAACAAAAAATAATAAAAAATGGGAATACCCATTATGAATATCTAGAAGTGCGCCTAAAACTATTTATTTGGCTGGCTCCTTGTCTGGTTTTTGCTTGTGCTTTAATTATTTATTTAATTTCTAATTATCAATAGCTTAATTTTATAATATAATTATTTACTTAAATTTGCAATTTATAAACTTGTGTTTTAAGGAAAGCACAAAAATTCAAGTGTTCAGGTCAAAAATCATGAAAAAAAAAACATAAATGAATCGAATTGATTTTTGTACAAAATTCTTGTTTTGACTGGTTTTTTATGTTGTTTCTGTTTGTACTTTTCTTATTTTTAAATTATTTGACCATCAAAAATTGTAACAAAAGACCAAAAACAAAAGTCGTTAATATAAATTTAAAACGGGCCACTAAAATCCCAACAACTTAATATATTGTTTTCATAAATACTTTGTAAGTCCATAAAGTTTTTGTTTTGACTAGAAGAACGCGTAAAGTATTATTTTATATAATTGATTTTTGATCAAATTATATTCTTAAAAATATTTTATATAAAATATTAAAATATTTAACTATTAATGTGATGCACGAATTTATGGGATTCTTTTATCTTATAAATTCTATTCCCGAAATTTCATAAGTATTTGTGAAATTCATATTATTATCAATAAAATGCATGTGTTATAAAAAAATTATATATTTTTCAATTGTTTTAAAGTCACGAGGAACGATTACGCAAAAAAAATTAACAAACAACTGCAAGTATTTGCTAGGGAATATATATATATATATATATTCAGGAAAAGAATATTTATGCATATATAAAAGGGGAAATGTGGGAGGTGGGCGTGACAGTGTAAACTGTAAATCGTCTTACCTTTCTCTGGTATTACATTGACGACCGTGTCCTCGCGTATGTCTTCCAACAGCTCCTCGTGATTTTGCATTTCCGCTTTAGGTACACACATTGCAAAAGGCGAGTGGGCAAGCGAGGGCGAGGGAGGGGAAGAGAGAGAGAGTCTGTGTTAAAAAGTTACATTTACAGGTAATACGTAGTTAATTTTAGCTCGCTTGGCTCTGTTGGAAATTCAATTTGCGGTTAGAGCATTGAGCAGGTCACATCAATATAAACAGATAAACAGGTTGCACAGCAACTGCCGAAAAACCAGAAACCACACACGCACACACATACATACACACACACACACACACACACACACACACACACACGCACATACCTTAACACAACCAAAATACGGGGTTTGTTAGGAAGCTTGGGGCTTCTGGCTAAACTGTTCGTTTCGAGCAGTTTTCCAATATTTTTTTTTCGGAGCGCATTTATTTGGCGCCTTCTTTACGAGCAGCTTGTAATTCTCGCGACCGCAAAATGAACTTGCACAAAATGCGCAATTTGACTTTTCTGCAGCAGCTGCAAATGAAGCTGCCAGCTATATGAAATCAATAAACCGTTGCGGCCAAGGCGGGGGGATGGGGCTGAAAGGGGGAAAGGGGCGCTCGTATATTACACAGACAGGTGAAATGCAATGCACTGCACGCATCATCAAATATTTAGTAAATGCTGCCAAATGGGTAAATGTGCAAATGGTTTTACGTTTATGCGTAACCTGTTTAGAATATGCCACTTGAGGGAGTTGGCGGGATGTGGCAACGGGCGGCGGGGGTTGTTTAGGGAGCAGCACTTCAAGGTTGACTGCGCTTTGAAACGCATTATGATTACCATTTTTGAGTTAGTTACAAAAAGCTAACTGATTTCCCATTAAGCAAAAACTGAATTGGTAGTTAGAGAGAGAGAGGGAGAGAGAGAGAGAGAGAGAGAGAGAGAGAGAGAGAGAGAGAGAGAGAGAGAGAGGGAGAGAGAGAGGAAGAGAGGGAGAGAAGAGAGCGAGATTTGGATTAATATTTTTCATATTTTACTAAGTATTTTATATTCGATCGCTATTGTTTTCTTTTATAATTTTTATTTTTCAATATTTATTATTATTATTTTTGTGAAATTATAAACCGAAGACAATTAATGCCTCTTATATTTATTCAGCTATGATATTATATACTGTTTTATTATTTGTATAATCTTATTTGATCTTAAACTGCCTTGATTTGTTTAGGTGCTCATATGCGATTCGGAATAAGAGCTGATTTCGCAAACAAGTCGTCCAGTCCTATTGAACGCGATATTTGTCGATGCGTGTGGCTGTGGATAAGCTCAACTTTTGCCGAGTTACGCGAAATCTTCATGATGGAAAATACGATAGTAAAATGCAGCCCAACTACTTTTATTTAAGCCTTTTCTAGTCTAGCTCGACGTGAAAAGTCTGGCCGTGCAGCATCTCAATTGGCGGCCGGTTAGCTGCAGCACGAAGTGAGATTTTCTTTTTTATGATGGGCTGCCCCATTTTCACGGTCACGTCGAGCTTGGCTGCTAAATCACGTCATGGCAGGCCAGGCAAAAGAATGTGATAGAAGAAAGAAAAATATAGAAAATTGGGCGAAAAATTTCACAGCTCTTTCGGCAGTCGGCGGAGGAGCTGTGTGTGTGTGTGTGTGCAGAGCTGTCTGGTTGAGGTGGCACGTAGCATTCGCTGGCAACATTTGTGGCCCTTTTGAATGCATTTTCTATGCCTGCACATGAGCCAGCATGGCAGACCGGGTGAGTGTAAAGGATGGGTGGGCTGATGCAACTATGCAACACAAAATATTACAAACAGGCTGCACTGGGGCAAGTCGAGCGCAAAGTTGTTGCCCAACTTGAACATCAGCTAAGGATTTTGCTGCTGTTGTATTTGATGTTTGGCAGCATGCCCCCTGGAAAAAGCCAAGCCCCTTCCACTCTGTGCTCGTTTGCAACCCTTGCTGGAATCGAATTTATTGCATACTTTTGTGCGTTGCTGCTGGAACCGCAAAATGTATTCGCCTTACCAGGCAGCTGTGACATTTGCACAAAGTCATTTCAACCGTTTACACTGCAAGTGCAAAATCCCTGCCGCCACCCAACCGAACGCCTTATTGTTCTGCCCCCGAACTGCTAAACCTACTGGCAGTTAGCATGTGTTTGGCGTTTATTAAAATGCAAACAGTGCCGAATTGTTGAGCATGAAAATTAATTGAAAATTTGTTTCATTTCACTTGGTTTTGGCTTTGGCTTTGGCTTTGGCCCGAGCTCGCATTCTCTTGCCATTTGGCCATTCATTTGGCTGTCATCTGCTACGCATTTCGTATTTCTTACTTTTTCTTATGACAATGTTGCTATTTGCCATTCAGTTCGAACTTCCTCAACTAGCAACTGGCGCAATTGGCAACTGCCAAATTCCAATTCATTTGGTCTATTGACACTGTCTCTGCACGCACCCGTTTAGATTCCAAGGCCTTTGCGCCTTATAAATAACTTCATTTTTTCTTCTCTATTTTTTGCTGTCATCGTGCCGAAAAACTAGGCAAAATATGCCAAGGTGGCCGAGTAAATGGCACTAAAAATCAATAGCAACCGCTTGGATAGACACGGACAGAGAAAGGGTGTTGGGTGAGAGAGGGTATGGGTGAAGGGGCATAGAAATTGGAATGTGAATGTGACAAAGTAAACTTTGGCAGGCACTTCTTCTACCTTTGAAATACTCAATTACCTTCAGGATATTTGACTGCAAATAATACAAATATATTTGTGCTACATTACGTCTAAAGGACAACATATCTTTTGTATTAGGAAAACGAGCATTATGGCATATAAATAAAACATTTCACATTGTTGGTCAATTGTAGGCAAATATGAGCACATGAACAATAATAGGCCGAACGGACTTCAACTTGAAAATGTATGACATATGCATTCTTGATTGACTTAGGTATTTATAGTCCGATCTTATGGCTTTAAAATGATGCAAGACTAACTTTCAAATTTTTTTTTTTTCATTTTTGGTGGATTTATTATGTAAATGTTAAGGTATGCTTGCCAAGTTAAAAATGAGCGGAGACATTATCAAAAAGGCTCAAAATTCAAATTATTTTTATTTTAATTTTCGATAGTGTATTAAATAATTTAGGTTATGCCATAATACCATGTCTATCGATAGCTATCGATATTAGTAAATTGAGAAACAAGAATTAGTCTGCAGCTTTTGTAGGTCTCGAGATCAAGGCACAGAAGGACATAAGATGGATAAAGTTCCTGCATTAAATTGAAGTTCAAGCTACTTAAAATTGCTGCATTAAAAATTAAAATGAAAAGCTTTTATGCCTAAATTCATAGGCAGGGCACACACCGAAGACGCTTGCCAATATACATTTTTCATTTACCTATCATTAAGCCCACAAAAGCTTATGAACATGCGTCAAATTGAGCTATTTCTGTTTACCACTTGATTGCGCTCACCTTTTCGGGACAGGACACTCGACTCGACACTGATTGTCGCTGGGCCAAGCCTCAAAACTTCATTAGCCAAAAAGCACGCGCCGAAATTGGGTGAACAGCAACAGCAACAACAACAAAAAAAAAAAAAACAGGCAGTGGAAAATCGGTAGAAAAAGAAAATCTTTGAAACGTTGAACGCCATAAATTGCACGGCGGCAAAAATAAATGTAAAGTAAATGGCGCTAATTCAAAGTAGATTTATTTATTATGCCATTTTTCTAGCGGCAATGCGCCAAGAAATATGCCTTAAATTTCTTTCTTCACAGCCTGCTGTCGCGCTCATAGCTGAAAATGAAAAAAGAAAACTTTAAAACATTGAAAAATACTGAGAAACGTGGGCAGGCAAATGAAAATATACGAGTACGCACTGTAATAATGCAACAAAAACAATAAAGATGCCTTGGAAAAAAACCATAGGGCGCCTCATTTGGCGGCTGCGAGCCGTGAGCTGCGAACTGTGAGCTGTGAGTTTTCCTTAGCTAAGTGCACGAGCATATTAATTTACGCATCCTGTGGCGCCGCCTTTGAGAAGCGACACACCTGCTGCGACAGACGCGCAACGCCTCATCTCATCTCATCTCATCTGAGGCCGCAGGCGCTTGCTTAGTCGCAGCCGCCTGGACGTCGGCTGTTGATTTTGGCCATAATGCTAACGCATTTAAGCCAATTTTCGTGTCAAGTCTCAATGATTTATTAGCCGGCATTGCAGACAGAGCCTGCCGGCCCCAATCCAAGCAGCGCCAGCTTAACGCCCGGATACGACTGAGCCTAAACGAGAGGAGGTGTCAACAACTGCCTTAAAGTTGCACAAATTTGTCGACAATTTGTAAATGCCTTCTTTTTGTTGGGCTAATGATTACAATTAGGCTGGAATTCGACAAATGTTGTAGGAGCTGAGTTATTGTTGTGTGGCAAATAAAAGTGTTGTAGAAGCGAAAGACTTGCACACAAACAGCTTAAAATCATGAGAATTGCATAGAGAGGCGTTGTCATAGCAGTTTCGAGTTGAATCGCGTGTGTGTAAATAACTCAAATAACAGTTACCTAGCTTTTGAACGAATTAGACTTTAAAATACTAGCAGAAATAGTTCTCTACACACTTAAGAAGAAATTATGAGAATCGAATAGAGACTCGCTCTTTAAGCTGCTCGAGTACTTGTTCATCAATTTGCTAATCAGCATTTCATAATATTTCAGTGTATTTCAATTCAGCTTAGAATATCTCTATTTTCTTAACCCATTCAATGTCCAAATTGCATTGTCAGTTCTCAGCTCACGTACACCACGCACACAGGTGCTTTTTCACACTCTAAGCGAGCGGGCGTAGCTTAGAACTATTCAGTTTTAGGTTCACATACGTTTAGTAATTCTGTGTTAGTATGTCTTAAGGTTTAATGGCAATAAATATTTGTTTGCACTGTCGCAAAATATGAAAGGACATAAAATATTACAAGATATTGTCTGTGCGCTAAGAAAGACCTGAATATATTGGTAGGTATTTGAATTGAAACTGTTGCAATTAGATGGCTAAACTATAAAAGTGAGTCAAAAGAACCGAAATAGCCTGATTAAACTTGTTAATAAGTAGATAGATTTCTGCAATCTGTCTTTCGTCTGATATGATATGATACGAATATAGGAAATTCAAGCTCATGTAGAAAATGTTATTAGTTGTCTGAGTAACGAAAGTAAATCCATAAATAATTGTACACATTAATTGAAATGTCCTTTCTTGTCGATTCAACTTTACAACAATAAAAGGAACCAATTTAATTTCAAAATAATGCGATTGATAATTGATTTTAGCTTTGAGCTAGCAAGTTCTTTGATGCGGACTTTCATTCGCTTAATCTGACTGCAAGCAATATTTTTACTTTTAAGTACATTGCAGCACTTACTACTATGTACCTGGGCTTGCATTTTGGCCAACTTTCGGAGAGAGAGAGAGAGGTGGGGGCGAGAGAAGGGGAGAAAGGCAACTTGGTCAGCAAACTTGGCAGATGATTATAAAACTTGAAGTTGCGTACGTGAGCTCAGATTGTGCGGGGCAGGCGGTATGGGGAATGAGAAGCTACTGATGCGTGTGGCTCTCGGAGAGTCTCCGACTTTGTTGTCCAGGTCTCCCGAGTGGCAAACCAAAGTTGCCAGTTATTAGCCAGTCAACTTTTATGCATTTAGCCTGGCCGTAAATGTAACTTTCAAATTAGAGAGGGAGGGAAAGAGAGAAGGAGAGGGAGGGAAAGAGAGAAGGAGAGAGAGAGAGAGAGAGAGAGGAAGTAAGCCAAATTTAGTGTTAAAATTCTGAGCGTAGTTCTCGTGCATTTAGCATTCCCATTGCGGCGGTGTCATGTGTCAGAACTAGCGAAACATTTGGACAACTTTATCATATTGCATTTAACTGCAGCTGCCTTGGCCAGCAACGTTTGCTAATTGAGTTCCGTTGCGTTGCGTCACATTTTTGATATTTGCCAATGCGAATTTTTAGGTATTTTTCCGACAACATTTTTGAAGCAGCAGCCTGCGGCCCTGGACGCAGGTCAATTGCAAAGTGCCATGCTGCTAAATTAAATTTTGAAAAAGGCGACTTCAAACGAAACACAAGCACACGAAGCTAACGTGAGATGTTGTTAAAAACAAACATTTGCCAAGAGGCAATAGCCGAAAAGCGCAACAAAATACAACAACAGTGAAAAATATAAGAAACGAGAAAGTAAGACACGCCGAAGATTAAATGCCCTCCCCGATATGTGAGACAATTGAAGCTGGTAAATGCTGAGTTTAATATTATATTATATCTCCTTCTAACCGTATATGCTCTACAATTTTATAAAAAATGAAGTTTTCTCTGCTGATCTGCAGCTCAAATATCAAATACAAATGTTATCTTATATGTACATTTATTTCCTACACTTTATAGCAATTAAAATTTAGCTTGGATAAAGCGACTTGTACTTTGCTAAAATATATTAAATATAAGCCAATTTTTCTATTTATTTACATAAGATATAGACAGCTGAGAGACTATATATAGATAGACGCACACAGAGAAGGAGAGAGACAGAAAAAGAAAGAGAAAGTGCTATATCTGCTCATCTTTCTGATCGACTGAAAACTACTTCAACGTTTGTGTTCCAACTTTAAACATGCTTTTCAAGTGTACAAAAGCGAAAACAAAACCGGAGGATACAAAATAAAATACAAATTACAGCAACAAAAGCTAAAAAAGAGCAACAACAAGAGCTCACACATACACGCACACACACACACACACACACAGATATAAAGCAGCAACAGAACGCCTCAAAGGCCAACAACGGCCGTGATTGTCGTTGCCTTCTTCTTTTTCTTCACATTTTTTGCTGCTGCTGCTGCTGATGCTGCTGCTCCTGTTATCCTGCTCGTTGCTCATCCGCCCCGTCGGCCAAGCGATGGGCTAAACAATGTAGAGCGCAAAAAAGTGTTGCATACTTTCAGCAGCAACGCAAAAGCGTGTGAAAGATGCACAAACACACACACACACACACACACACACACACATATGTGCACTTACGAACACTGTGAAAGAATGACGTAAATGGCAATGGGAGGGTTGTAAGAGGCAGAGCGTCAATTTTGCAGTCAGTTGGGAAATTGTTGAAAAATTGTCAAACAATTGCAGCAAAGGGGAATGAGGCCTGCCGGGCATGGCTGCCTGCACACTGCACAGTGGGCGTGGCAAGCTCAAGAAAAAAAGAAAAAAAAGCATAGCAAACATTACGAAATGCACATGAGAAACAGCTAAATGAAATCATAGCAAGAAATTTAAACTGACAAAGTCAGCGCCAACACACGAAACGTGCGTTGAGAAATGCCAAAAGATCTGCCAAGTGGCGGCGTAGGGGGATGGAGAAAAAATTGATATAGCGCTAAAGTTTTGACTACGTGATTAAAATGCTATTAAAAAAAAAAAAAACACAAACTGGCAGACTATCTGGCATGCCTGACTGAGGCGAAAAGTTTCTTGATAGCTGAATGGTAAACTTTTTAAGTTTATACATTAATAAATATATGGCGCATTTAATAGAATTCAGAGTTGTAGCTTTTTAATTATTTCTGCACTTTGATTAATTCGCTAAAAAACTTTTACTTACACGAGCTGGCCATGTTGGCGTTAAAACGCTAACAATTATAAACTGCTGAAAGTTAAGCTGAAGTTTTAGGAATAAAATAGGCAATAGACATTCAGATAATATCTATCTTTGCAGTTCTTAAAAGTATTCTCAAAAAGCCTATTTACTTTTTACATTTTTAAATTTCAATAATTGGTTAAATATCTATACTAAAATTTCGTATATATTATATATAAAAAAGATAATATTAATTAAACATTATCCTGCTTTGTAAATTAGCCAAGAATATAAATTGGCATTATAATAATAATAATAATAATAGTAATAAAAATAATAATAATAATAATAATAATAATAATAATAATAATGATAATAATAATAATAATAATAATGATAATAATAATAATAGCAATAATAATAATAATAATCAATTTCATGACAATAATCATATTAATATTAATTTGTGCTAATAACAACAATTGAGTTATCTTTGTCTATTTTTGTGCTAATGATAAGAATATAACTAGTCAACTAAATTAATAATATAAAAGTTGTATCTCTTTTCTCATGGGAAACGTTAAACACAGACCGCATTAATCAAATATTCATATAACTTCGTAAATGCCTTACAGATCGTGTGGCCAGCCATTTTCTGTAAGCATTTACTTTAAATTCAGTGCGTTCACAATGTAAAAACTTGGTCAACATCATGTCAAGTCATAAACCCAAAACTGGCCAACGACCCAAAGCGCCATCAATCAGAGTGTCAATCACTTTGTGTGTCCCACACGCCAGTATCCTAAGTAGATGCTTTCATGTTAAGCACACACAGACACACACACACACACAGACAGACATTCACACGCACACAGCTATATATACACGGATTTTGAGCGGTTCAACATTGTACAACAATGTCAACTGTTGTCCACTTGTTGAGCACCCACAGGAGCAGCGCCAGCAGCAGCAGTCCACAAGTCATGGACAAAGAAAACTTAAGTGGCCACAAACACGGCTCTGGGCTTCCCTCGGCTGGCATGTGGCTCTAATTGTATGTGTGTGTGTGTGTGTGTGTGTGTGTGTGTGTGTGTGTGTGTGTGTGTGTGTGTGTGTGTGTGTGTGTGTGTGTGTGTGTGTGTGTGTGTGTGTGTGTGTGTGTGTGCACATTTGGGCACAGACACAGACGCCACAGTGTATGCCCGGCCACGACAGCCACAATTCGAATGCGAATGCGAATACGCATACGACATGTGGGCGCTTTAATTATTCTGGGAACGGCTTAAGTCTTGGGGCCAACTTAAACAGCCACTAAACCCGGCCAAGCACGTGCTCCAAACTGTCCTCGAACAGTGTGCAATGAGTCAAACTGGCCATCCACACAGCCTTAACCCCCACAACAACCCATCATCCACAGGCCGTCAGTCACATAATTCCGCTCAACTGACACACAGCTGGGCCGGGCGGGCGGAGAGGCAACTGAAAAGTTTGTTTGGCACTTGGCAGCCGCGCCAAGTTGATCTTGTGCTAAGCAAAAGCAAACGCAAATAGAGCGTGATAACTCCGCCCAGCGCCCTGTGTCCGACTCAGTGTCAGCCAGAGTAAGGCGGCAAAAATCGAACCAACATGACGTGGCTGGAATTTATCTGCGAAATATAAGATACTCGTGCTTTCAGACGCTTAAATTTGTCAAAGGACTTGCACGAGTAGATCGTATTATTGCGCTACGGCTTTTGGAATTTCCACTGAGCACTATTAGAAACTCGGTAAGGTACTAAGCCAGATTATCCACAAAGTTCTACTTGACTTAGCTTTGCTTGCAATCGACACACTTTTCAAGTATCTCTTATTGTATGTTAAAAAGAATTTTCTTTTGAATCAGTTTTACTTTTTATGATATATTTTCGTTCGCTGTCAATTTTAACTTTACTTTTGTAATTGTTTGTTTAAATTATAATTTTGTCAAGATAATATTATAGAATTGTATTTAATTTGATTTGTTAGATTTTATCTGTTGTTAAATATTTTTATTCATTTTTGAATTTAACTTAAGAAATTGATTTATTTTTTAAGTTTTATACTTATAGTCATATATTTATATATAATTATTATTAAAATTTTATTTGTTAGTAATTGAGCTTCCCAAGAAGAATATTATTCGTTGTGAATTTATGATCTTTTCTGTATAATTATATTATTTATAATTATATTATTTATTTTGCTTTTACGAGTGGAATATGGTTGGAATTGGTCTACATTAGTCTACAACCCGAGAATTTCTCTGCATAAAACTTGTCACAGCATAATCGCAAATGTTCAGCTTCAATCTACCAACCATTTTGGACTTACCCAAATGATGTGCTATGTGATCCCGTTCCTCGGATTCGCCAATAATGAAATCCGAGTGCTGTTGCTGATGGTGCAACAGATCCATGTGATGCTGATGCATTTCGCTGTCGTCGTCATCCTGGGCGGCGGCCAGGGACCGGGAGAGGGTCAGCCAAGTGGCCGAGGCGGCGGCAGCGGCAACAATTAGCCATGAGCATATTTCCGGCATTTTATGTTTCCGCTGCAGTTTCATTACGCGGCGCCGGCGCTGCGCCAACGTTGCATCCGCTGTCAGCGGAAATATTTTAATTTTCATTTTTATTTGTTTATGTGTTTCTGTTTTTTCTTTTTTTTTTTTTTTTTTTGCAGCTGTTTTTTTCTGCTTCTGTCTCTTTTTCTTGTTTGTATTTTTTATGCTTTTTTGTTTGGCTGGGTTTTGTCAATGTTTGCGCGTTGCATAGTTTGTTTGCTCGACTCGCATATTTCTTTATCTGTGCGAAAATGTGTTCTTTAGCTGCTCGCTCTTACTTTCAATTGCTGCAAATGCAATTCATTGCGACTGTTAAATATTTACGCGCAACAATTTGTTCAGCCCTTGGCTGAGTGGCAAAATACATTTTCCATTGCATAGCTGCAGGCGCTGCGCAGCGTACATTCCCTTTGGAGTCCAAAATGTGCTCCGCTGCAAATGAAAGAAAAAGACAATATATTAAAAAATCATATCAAAATGCATGGCATGTTTTACTACTCTTCTTTTTTTTTTTTGCTCAACGCGTATTCATTATTGCTATTATAGCACATTCTTTTTTTTTTTTGTTAATTTATTTAACTGCTTTGTGCACTTCTGTTAGTTTTCATCATGGCATTATTAAATATCATTTCATTATTTATTCATTTGCATAAAAATAACCCCCACTGCGTCGGCGTCCATGAGTGCTTATAAATTATGTGCTAACAGCGAATATATAGCCGGTATTAATAGTTGGCAACTTTGTGGCTTAATTATGGTTGCATGAGCAGCGGTTATCATTGAAACAGAGTGCGAGAGAGGGGATGCGATGGAGGGAGACGGAGACGGAGAGGAAGAGGGAGAGGTAGGCAGGGAAAGACAGCCATTGAATCCATTTAATATTCTTTTAGAAATAGTTGAAACTCGATTTCAGCTGAACTACTTAAAAACCGTTTCAAGTTCGTTTAAGGCAAAGTAAGGCACTTATTTAAGCCACACTTAACTCATTGCGAGTTTCTATTTAGCAGCAATAAGCCGGCGTTGTCCGGCTGAAATTTAAACTTATTTGGAAACTTACATTTTATTAAAAACAAGAGCCAAAATAATAAAAAAATAAACAAAAAATAGAGCAATAATTATAATGAGAATCGACAAAATAAGTTACAAATTATCTTAAAATATAATAGAAGAACACTTTGACGTTTATTTTATTGCATTTTAAGAAAACTTGATTCCTCTTGCAAGCATGTTAGTTTAAATTAAGGTTTAAAACATACAATTGAATAAATAATAATATTTGAAATTATAATATTAATAAAATATAAATATATCAGTTAGAGTTAAAATGGAAACGATTGAAATATTGAATCTTTAAACACACTTAAAATTAAATAGGCTCTTTGAATGGAAAGAGAAACCGTTTAAATTAATGTTGAATGCCGGCGAGTAGGAAATTCTAGTCGCTTTTTAATTACACAAGCCCATTCATATAGCTAGAGCTACTGGAGGGGCATATGAATTAAAACAAGGTTATAGTCAAAGCTCTTCACATGACAAACTTGAGCCAGGTAAGCGCAATTTGCTGTTTTTTGAAGCGGGACAACGAGGCGTATGAGTAACTTGACATGCTTCATTTGTTGCATAAGCAGCTCGCAAATGGATCAACCGCAGGCATAGAGAAGTGCGCCAGAGGAGGGGGCGGGTGGCAGGAGTAGCTTGCTCGGCAGCTGAGTATCAAAACGGATGCCTCGTTTAATTGCTTGCAGCGCGCAAATTAGAAAACTCGGCGAGTGAGCACACACAATAAATGTACCAAGATGGAAACTACTACTATGTGGAACAGAGAGAGCCTTGGCCAGGGGGCGGCTGTCGAGGGAGGGAAGGCTGGCATAGCAATGGCAACTTGAGAACAAAAGTCAAGCGAAACACAACGGAAAGCCGGCAGAAAGGCATTTAAACTTTTGGACAAGTTTAATTTCCGTCGAGAGCGTTGGCCAAAATGAGCTAGAGGCGGCGAGTGGAGCGGCGGTGACAGCGGCATGGACAGCTATGAAATTGAAAGCACTTACAATCTTTGATGGAGTTGAGCCTCGGCAATCAACTAATTGCGGTGCGCCATAAGGACTCAATGCGGCATTGTCTTTGGGCTCTCGACTTCTTTCAATTCCTGACAACGACCACAATCTGTCTTTAGAAGTAACAGAAAATAACAAAAAAAAAAACGAAATGATATGAAATAAAAATGAAAAGGTTGCTTGTCATTGTTATTATCTGGTTATTACATATTACTTTTATGATCATCTACAGCGACTGTCGTCGTTTGGCTTTTTATCAGTTGACCAGGTGAAATTAATGAAGAAAAATGTCAGCCTGACCTTTTGTCCAGCTCGTTTGCTCATCGCCCTTTGTGCTCTTTTGGCCAGCTTTTCCACTGTTCTTTCCCCCCCCCCCCCCCTTAATATATATATTTTTTTTGCTTTATGGCTTTTGGGGTTTCAGTTTCATTGGCCGCTGGAAATGTCATAAAGATAGCACGCACACAAAAAGCCGGCGTTGAAAACTTGAATAAAATGTGTGACAAATGGTTTTTTATTTAATAAATTGGCTTAACCGGTTGTCGTGTTTCGGCCCATAACCTCCATCTACCTCTCCGCTTCCAACTTTCTGCTAGCCGAAACAGGGCCGGGATCTGACATTTATGGGCGTAATTGAGTAAATGTGAAATGATTATCAGCCAGGGCTTACGCATTGCTGGCAGATTCTTTGTACTTTAATGTCAGCTCACAAATAGTGTGTATACTCACATATATACATATATAAATTTTCAATGTGGATTTTGCTGCTGAGGGGTCGTAATTAAACCGGGCCACACCAATAAATATTATTGAGAAAAAACGAATTGAAATAGGAGCACAGACACAAACATTCACGATATCGATTATTATCGATTGTTTGGAAACAAATTCGATCTGCGCAGGCACTAGGAGGACCCACACCTGAAGGTAAGGCTTAAGGCAAAATTCTTTAACTTTAATAGGTTCTGATATTCTTGCGTTCATACATACGAACAGACGAACAGGCAGACAGACGGACATGACAAGATCGACGCAGCTATTGCATCCGATCTAGAATATAGATACTTTATGGGGTCCCATATGCCTCCTTCTGCTTGTTACAATACATTTGCACAAATATATAATAATATAATAAAAATCAAACTAAAAGAGAGAAATTTGCGTTTATCAAATAAAAGATCACAAAGCTGCTGAAACCTTGAAAACTATATTGAAATAAATAAAACTAGTTTTAAATGTTATGCTTGGAGAAACTAACAAATGCTAATTAAATATTTAATTTGTTGTTTTGCTAAGAGACCAGAGGCATCAAAGAAAATGAATAAACATTTAATTTGTTGTTTTTAGCGTTCTTCCATTGAAAAGGTAGTTCGAAAACGCATTTAAAATTCAACTTAACTTATTCTATTGATAAACTAAACTGTTGCAAATCATATTTCTGTACTTATGAGACTACCGTATATAATTAATTTGAAATAATTAAAAGGACTAAAAATTCCATTTAAAATCAAATTATAAGAAAGTAAAGCTTAATTAGTTAAAACAAATATGTTGAGGCTTAGAAATCCTATTAGAAAGTGTTGCGCATTTTCAGAAGCATTTTCTCAAGATGTTCAGCGTGTTAAGAGATGCACTCATATTTGATCCAAATATTCCCCAGTTGAATGTTCGTTCGCAACTTTGTGTTGGCTTTGATTAACAGCTTAGAGACCCAAGCGACCCAGATGGCGCTCCCTAGTCAAATCAGCCCGAAAGCCAAACAATGTCATAATGATAAATAGCCCAAAAAGACACAAAAACTCACAGACGGACATGCCCAGACATAAACGAACGCACACACACACACTCACACACACACACAATCGAAGGCAGGAAAAAGAAAATCTTGAGCCAAGAAGCAATTTTGTCTAAGCAGTTGACACCTTTTGGCGGCGCATCATTAACATTTACATTTCGATTGTCAACACTGGCAGCTGGAGGTGCTGTTATTGCTGCTGTTATTGTTACGCTGTTGTTGTTGCTGTTATTGCAAAACTGTTGTTATAGTTGTTGTTGTTGTTGTTGCTGCTGTTTTATTTGTGCTTTGCTTATTGTTTGGCTTTTGTGCTGGGCTTTGTTTTTGGCTCGCTTCATGTTTTGTTTCATTTCGTTTCGCTTTCGTTTTTATCACCAACTGTCAATCGTTAAATGACAAACAATGAAATGTGGCAACGGCGCCACGGCTTGTCCAAACAAAATGGCGGCCAATGATTTCAACTGTCATTTTGGGCGGCTAATCCTGCATTCTTTTGCTTATATCGGCTACAAAATAACAAATGCTTGCACCCTCACTCCCATTTTCACCTTATCCTTAACCTCAGCCACAACTTCTCCCCCCTTTTCCAGACATCGTTTATATTTCACTTTGCTCACGCGATGTTTTCGTGCCGCATTCCTTTGCATTTCCCTTCCTTACAGCCAGCTTTGCGTGTCGGCGACTGCTGCAACAGCAGCTTGTCACATAACGGGCTTGTTTTATGTCACCTGCTGGCATCGTTTTGGGCGAACTCACAAAGGTGTTGCTGGCATCCAGCTGTCGGCTACGTAGCTGTCGCTCATAATATGCATAAAAGCGTTCCAAATTAAGCCAAATACCATAAAAAATTGTCTGGCAAATTCGTGTTTGGTAACTAAGTATTTTGGTTTTGTATGAACTGTTGGCACAAAACTGTTCTGTGGCGTTGCCAAAACAGTTGCCAAAGCTCTTCTGGCTTTTTTTCACATTCTATAATTGTTCAAGCTTACAAATTGATTTTAAATTATTATTTTTCATCTTTCCCTGCATGTAAAAAAGTAACATTACACCTGAAAATTGACTTTGCTTTGCTGATTTTCATTGCATGACGCTTATAATTCTCAACAGGTTAATGTAAACATAGGTAAACTACAGGTTAAAGTGACAAGCCGAGTGACAAGCCGCTCGGAACGGGAGGCTCTTCAGATTGTTGTCTTTTGTTAAGAGAAAGTTCGATCTAAACTAACAGAAAAGTTTCTCAAAACTAACATTTGATTGGGGTGATACAATTTACTGCTAAACTGTATCAATTCGCATGTTCTTCAGATTTAATGCCTGCAACTTTTATCTACATGAAGACCAAGAAATGGCTTACTAGCAAATGATTTAAAGCAAATAAGCAGAAGTTCTGAGAAGCTTACGACTATTCGGAGAATCTTGAGATAACATATTTGAAGGGTCTGTAAAGAGTGAACATAAGTGTAAGCTCTTAAAAGGCAACAGACAGCTAGTGTTGTAAAGCAATCGAAGTTTAAGCTATTAATAAGTATTTTGTGAAAAATTCAAGTTGGGCACTCTATGAAAAGAAAAGAAGAATGCGAGGCAAAGCAAACTGATGAAATAAAGAAAAATGAGGAAATAAAAGTAAAAAAGATTATATCTAAAAAATATACAAAATAAATTGGACCACTCAGTCAGTCAGCCTGTCAGTCAGTCAGGACAAAGAGTTTTATGTATACTATATCTGATATATATGTATATCCTTCTCCCTAGACTCAAAAGTAGATCAAATTAGCCTGCTCGCATTTAGATGAAAGTTAGAAGATTAAACCCGTAAGCTAGTTGATTAATTTTCTATAACTGTGTGCAGTTAATGCACATTCGTTGTACATATTTTTGAACGATTTAAGCATTCACTTGAATAGTTAATTTGAGTTAGTCTTGCAGAATAGACGTGCAATTCACGCTGTGACTGCAGCTCGTTGGATATCGAGTAAAATGAATCAAGTCCGTGTCCTATCCGCCATATCTGCACGTCCACGTCCACATCCCTGTCCCAATGTCCCACTGTCCCACTGTTCACGTCTCCGCGTCAGCTGTCAGTTTTCTTTTGTATTCAGCAGCTGCTGCTGCTGCTGCTGCTGCTGCTGTTGGTCTCCTCTTCTCTCGGCTGGAAAATTTTTTAATATAACACGCACACAAACGCACAAAGCGACGCCAACGAGCTCTGACACCCGCGCACACTAACTAGCCCGGCCGTAAGCCCCAGCTCCCCAGCTCCGCAGCCCCCAGCCTTCCAGCCATCCAGCTCCCAGCTCCCCCCAGCTGCACAGAGCCGCGTATTGCAATTTTTTTTCGCCTTGCATTTGATTAACCTACTATGGGATGATGGGCGTGGCAATGTTGTTGTTGCCCTACTGCATTTTCTCCACCGACAATTTTAATACGAAGTCGGACGCGAGTCAAGAATGGGCAAGCAGAGGGATGTTGCTATAAGAGGAAGAAATGCATAAATACATAAAAAATTGGCCAGCTTACAAGCCGGTTTACATATGCAATGAGGGTAAGGGATGCCTGTGCGAGTGTGTGTGTGTGTGTGGGGTTGTGTATTTGAAGGCGAGTGTTTACATTGTTGCAGCAAAGATTTTCCCCAACACGTGTTTGCTTTCGCTCACATCCGTTTCCTGTAGGTTTTCCGTGGCAGCCATCAGCAAAGTTTTGACTTTAAGTTGCCTACGTGACGGACCGGAAAGACTTTGAGACACATATTAAATAAAATCAAAAGTTAAATAACTTTAGGAACTATAAGTTTATCAAAAAACAATATATACAGGTTACAGAAATCTAGAGTAGGTAACAAATATTTTGAGTTGATTTTGAATCCCATCAAAAATTTGTTATATACTTATAAAAAGCTCAGCGGAAGACAATATCGCATCTGAATTTGCAAAGTTATATAAAAGACGATATATATATAAATCGTATAATACGCTCAAGAAGGGCAGAAATTGTAAATCTGCTTAAACAGAGAAGAACCGAATTCCAAGTGATTCTCCTTTTTGAGAGGCAAATTAAGACAACTTATGAACATATTTAATTCTATATTGTTTCTTTTTCTACCCTTGTAGAGGGTATTCCAATTTTGTTATGCATTGTGTAACGCATAGAAGGAGACATCTCCGATCATTTAAAGTATATATATTCTAGATCAGCATCAAGAGCCGAGTTGTTAAAGCCATGTGCCGCTGTCCGTCTGCCTCTCTGTCTATTTTTAAGCGAACTAGTCTCTTGAAACAATGATTGAAATATCAAAATTTTACAAAATATCGCGGAAAGGTGCGATTTTTTAAATTCCCTTAATAAACCAAAATTATTAGCTTACAATTAATCCACGAGAAGAGTATCGAACAGTCGGATAGTTCTCGTTCTGGCATGCTTAAGCAATAACATTTATTTTTGAAAACCAAAACCAAAATGAACAACAGCTTCAACTGATTTCAAAGCTACCAAAATTATTGGCGGTTTTTAATTGTTGCTCAAATTGCGATCGTTGCCATTTAAGCGAAATATTTTGCAATGCCTGAAACTATGCTATGCAAATTGTATGCGTGTGTGTGTGTGTGTGTGTGTGGTTGCCATGCATTTTCTGGCTTTAATGATTATAACAGCATCGAGTGCATATTGCCTAATTAGCGGACAGCATCGCCCGAACACAAAATGCCGTCCAAGCCGCACAAAGAGCATAAAACACATATTTTCAGCGCACGCACACGAAGCCGACGGCCAAGGGCAGTTGCATGTGTGTGTGTGTAGTTGCATGTGTGTGTGTGTGTGTGTGTGTGTGTGTCAGTGGCTCGCTGAGGATTACGCAAAGGGCTAGTTCTTAAACTAACCTTGTTTCCCACTTATTTTTTAATATTTTATTTTTCATTTTATAATTCAATAATTAATTCAAGTTATTATTTTTTTATTAACTAGAATTAATTTGAGCCCAGCTTAAACTTAGAATATCTAATGGAAAATTCTATTTGTGTGAAAAAGAAATCTTAATTGATTATACATTTTTAAAAGTATATAATTTTATGGGCTTAAAACAAAGGAAGCTTAGGATATAGATGGAAAAATATCTTTTTTTAAGCATGAAACTTGTAGAAATTGGCGAACAGAGCAAAGCATACTCTGGATATATTTATATTTATTTTTATTGGAAAACCAAGGTATGAGTGTCTGCAGAAAGGGTATATATATTTCTATTTTAAACAGCTGCAAAGAAAAATGAATGTCCAGGAGAAAAAATACTCTTAAAAATGAGAGTCCTGAACAAGGCATATTATGTTGTATATTTATTTTCAGCAAAAGGTGACCTTTAGAATTTGGTTTCTAGGGCAGCTGCCCAAACGCCAACCCCCTTGCGGACGCCTCTGGTGCGCGCATATTTCAGCTTGGTTATTGAATGGCCAGCCACAAGCGAGGGTCGTTCAGTGGATGCACCAAATTTCATGTTGGTTTTATGGCAAGTATGTGCGAGTGTGTGTGTGTGTGTGTGCGTGTGTGCGCGCGCTGCTTTGGGCGCTGCATTGTGTGTGGGCATGTGTGCGTGTGGAGTGTGGAGCTGGCAATATGGCCAAAGGTAAAATAGCGCTATTTGTTAGTTTTAGATAAAGCCTCTTCGACTTTTCATTAGCCATGTTTAGACGGCGACACAGTATTAAATGTTGCTACTGGAAAGCAATGCGAGTGCAATTCGTATGATTTCTTAAACGATGGGGTATAATATTAATTGAGCATATTATAAACTGACAACAGTTTAGTTACTAATAAACAACATATTGCTCCAGCTCAAGCTATAGCTAGATATACAACTTAGCTCTATTAGATAGTAAATATATTTAGCCTCTTTCGTCTGGCAGTGCGAACTCTAAGCTTCAAGCTTAATATGATATAATATATTTATTAAGCTCCACAATATGTCAAGTATGAACCGATTCGGTTAACATCGACATATTTACTGCTTGCAACAAAGATTCAGACAATTGTCGCTTCCTGATCTCAGAGTCTTGCAGGATGGCAATATTAGCCCAAAGGTAGAGTAGTTCACATAGATGTGGAATGTTAGTGTATTGCTTTACTAAAACAATATGTGTTGAGGTTCGTGAACAATGAATCGGGGAAACTGCATGGGATTACCACTCGTCATCCGCAATGGGCGGCACCTGGTTGATAAACTCGTTCTCCAAAAATATCTGCTCCCAGTTTCGCTTGGGTATGTCTGGTGGAAAACGCGCCGGCTTGGCAACAAACTCCAGCTCGGCATTGCCCAGCAGTTGACGGCTCAGCCATAGGAATGGCAGCTCGCAGTTGAGCGTCTTCTTCACAGATATATCAAAATACTCAAACGTATCGCCATTCGCCAAGTACAGCTGATATGACTTCGAGGCGCGCGTGCCCAGATCCATCTTATTGCCGCAGAGCGCAATTGGAATGTCGCCAAAGTGTGCCCGCAGCTCACACTGATAGCTGGGCACACGGATAAATGATTTACTGGCATTCGCCTCGGCCATAATAATCGCACACCGGACATTCAGAAAGTGCAAATCGTTCAATTGCACCGTGTTCCAGACACTGAATTGAATATCGCCCTTGGTTGTATGGAACTCGAGCAGGCAATTGCTATAAACTAAACTTGGCCGATATTTCTGGACAAATTCGCCCGTCTGGTGGCGCAAAGTGAAGCTTGTCTTTCCGGTGCCGCGATCGCCGACCAGGGCGCAATAAAAGCAGGGTACGTTGGCAGTCATACTGCTCAGCGAATATATAGAAAATATATTGTCGGAGACTGGCTGACAAATTTGTTAAGTTTATATGCAGCGTACTGTATATTGTGATTTGAACATTTGTTTAATATTTTCAAAGCTATTTTGATTTAGTACAAATACAGCTCTCGCGCGCTGCTTTAGAAAATATCACTACAAATTTTCGATTAATATTTGCTGGTAGAAATATTATTGCATGACTTAATTATAGAAAAACAAGCGCAATGCGGTCTGTTGTGGTTTTTGTTCAATTAAAAAAATAATAGAACATTTTGTTTGGGCGCAAAAAAAAAAAAATAAATAAAATAAACCAGCTATGTTTCAAACAAAACAAATGCTGAAAAAATAGCGCAATTTAATTGCATAAGAGCTGTGTTCTATATGCAATGCTATGCCCCATAAGCATGGCAATGCTTATTGTCTTTGCTTTAACTCTTTTTTTTGTATTTTGTTTTATTTTTTTTATAATTTTTATTTAAATTGCCTTTTTTTTTTTGTTATTGCAACAGGCTGCACGTCGCATAATATCTGCCATAATAAAGCACGCTCGAATGGGCGCACAGAGAATGCAATCAAGGCCCAAGCCCAGCTCGAAGTTGCAGTCGAAGAGTTAACAGGACAGCGGAGCAGAGTCTAAGTTAACAGCGGGCAAAAGACAAAGGGAAATCCATTTCTTACCAAAGGGCTCGACGTGGCAAATGGAGTCAATTTGCACGAAACTGCGTGCCAAATGATGAAGTTGCAAATTTTAAGCTAACGCGACTTTTAATTATTATTATTGTTAATTTTTGTAATACTCTTACGTACGGTATTGAATTTGTTGCTGCATGCTTTCAGGCGCGTGCCGTTAAATGCCCCGGGGCCGCACTTATTGGCCACACATATGAAATTGAATCGAAGTACCGTTACGCTTAACACTCTCACTAACACAGAGACGAGCTAAAAAGACACGAGCGCGTTGTCGTTGCCGTTGTCGTTGTTGTAATGCTGCTTAGCGAATTGTCGCGCGGCGCGTCCGTCAACGTTGCGCACTAAAATCATACTAAACTAATTTACTTAGCAGCACGCACTGATTACACCAAGTGGCCAGACGCTGCGCTTCGTTGCTTCTCGTTTAATGGCCATCGGCTTTGCCGAACCAGAGAGTCGCGAAGTTCGTGCCGCTTTGAAGTGAACAACGAAGTTGCCGACTAACACGGCAACGAAGTTGCTCGATGTGCCTGTGCGTGCGTGTGTGTGTGTATGTGTGCAGGCATTGCAAGAGAGCGCAGCGTACGCTTAAGAGTTACACTTGTACAGAGCGCGGTCATGTTAAACTTAACAGCGCGCTGTTAACCCGCTGCTTTTGCGGTCTTGTAAACAACGCAGCGCCCGCTGAATGCATAATTTGAGGTTTATCAATAGAAAATTCATTGTTTTACTTTGGTTTTATTCGTGGCTTATAAGTATTCGGTTATTAGACAAATTATGCATACAATTAGCTGGGCAAATAAACAATTATTGTTTTGTTATGATAATACATATTTTTTCAAATGAGGAAAACGATGAACAGCCTAATAATACATTTTATTATTTTCCTATGCTAGATGTGTGCTTATTTGGTAAAATAATTCACATTTCTTTGTACTGATTTATTGAGCAATATCATCACAATATATCTATAGAATCTGTAGAATCGGACTTATATCCATTGTTTTCATATTGCTTGAATAATAAGTTTTATCCCGAAGAGATTCTCCCTTTCTGTTCTTTCTGACAATCAAATGACTATCTTAATTTAATTTTATTATAATTGACAATTTTTTTATCAAGTTTTTAACGAGGTAACTTCTATTGATCTCATTGCAAAGCTTTACAAATTTACACCTAAATTATATTTCTCCATTTATCGAAATAATTTAGTCCATCTAGTCAGCTGGCTAACTTAACATGAATTCACAAAGCAAAACCATTCAATCATTTAAAATGCAGCAACACACACGCACACACACACACAGACACACACAGCCACACACACACAAACAAATACAGAGAGGGCGGACGCCATCGATGCAAAAATCAAGCATTATTTATGCAAATTACAAACCATTATTATTAGAGCCAATGACCAACAACAGCAACAACAACAACAACAACAACAACAACAACAGCAACAACAAGAGCAACAGCAACAACGTAAACAGAGCCAAGTCGGCAGCTGAACAGAAACCCAACCATATCCGTCATAGTCATAAGGGCAACGCGTTTGGGGAACCAATTTGGCAGCCGGCACAAATAAAATTCCGCTTAATGTAGGTCAGTGTTGTGTTTTACGCGTACATTTCGCTCTCTTTCGAGTTGTCGCTCTTTAATCGGTTCTCTTAAGCCGCCGCAAGACGTGCGAATAAAGCGAGTAAAGTTAGCAACTGAAGTCTTTTATTTTTTTTTTTTTGGTTTTTTTGACAGTTACTTCACAACTGTCGAACAGTTGTTGCTGCCTTCGCAGTTCCCAGCGGACGCTTGCATAATATGAAAGCTGTTATGTTGGTAATTGCTGCATTTCAGCATAGTCGCCCCAAAGGAAGAGCGGGAGCGGGAGAGCGCAAGAGCGAGTGAGCGAGCTATCTAGTTCTGTTATTTATGCATTTGACTTCAGATCATTTCTTAAATTTAAAGAGAAAAAAAAAATAAAGCGAAAAAAATGCTTTTAATTTCACATTATATTTGAGAGTAGCTTAAATTGATTCAACTAAGCCTGTAAAACGCCAAAGGCGTACAGTTGCACATAAGTGAAACATATTTTTCTCTTATGGTTTTGTAGTTGCCTTTGGAACGCCTGCGGCTATATAAATAAAACTGCAAATGCAAACGAAACCAAAAACCGAAACCGAAACTGAAACTGAAACTGAGCTAACCCAAACACTCGAATACATTTTGACTATTTTTGTACACACACACACACACACAGACGCACACGCCCGCCGCCTCCTTTCGACACCCACAGCTGCAGCTCAAGTTGGAATATTTATGTACAAACTCACTTAAGCAAGAATGTTTATGCGTTTTGTACGTGTTGGTTGCTGTCGCTCATGTGGCTCCCCCCAGCCACCCACCCCTTCCACATCATCTATCTATCCAACCGCACGCCCTCTCATGTTGCTTACCCAGCCACCTTCTGCATTTATTTTGTCATTTGCTTCTCTTCTTTTTTTGTTCTCCCTCTCTTTTTTTTTTTTGATATTTTGAATGGTGTTCTTTTCGGGCACACGCACGACAAAGTGTAATGAAATTTTTCGGGTGCTAATGACTTAAATGCAAAGGAATTTATGCAAATGGGCTTTGGCTAATTGCAGCGACATTTGATTAAAAGTAAAAAGCTTACATAATAAATTGTCAGCTAAATGCTGACGGGTTACGTCCCCCAAAGGCCCTTTGACTTGGGCTTAATCAGACCAGTCAGAGCCCGGAATTCAAAACTTTAATTTATCATGAAAGTAAAAAAGGACATTCTAAAACATAAATCAAGAATATTTTGTAACTATAACTAATATTTATTAATTTACGATAAATAAAGCAAAAAGTGAAATAATTTAATATATAAATATATAATAATAAAAATATTAGTATTAATAAAATAATTAGGTCTTACCTTCTCATTTCATTGTAATTCTTTGCATTCCAGTTAAACCTTAGATGATTGTCTAGTTTGCGCAATGGAAATAATTTCTTACCATTCGGGAAATTATTTCATTATTTCCCTTTTTTTTCTTTTTCTTTACTTTACAGTTACTTGAGTCTGTTGTCATCTTCCGTCGCGAATGTGGCGTCCAATTATCTTGCACCTTAAGCATCCGTCGCGTTAGATCTATTTACATATAATTAGCGCTTAACCGAAATACCGCAGAGGAGGCGACGTTTCGTTTAGGTTTCTTTTGGTGCTATTTGCTCAACGCACAGGGCTGCAATTTTTGTGGAATTCTCTTCCACTTGCGCGACTCTCACGACTTGCACAACTTTGACAATGAAGTTGCAACGATGACGATGCGAAAAAGCGCGGCACAAAAAAAAAATAAAAAAGGCAAAGAAATGTTGAAAAAAAAAGGAACGAAGAAGAAAAATGAGTTGTATAAAAGTATCATTGGCATGCACAAAGTTGGTCCGAGAGGGGCAGGGGCAGGTTTCAGTTGCCGTCAAGGCGCCAACTTAATAAGGCAACCAAAATGCCCAGCGGGTGACGAAATAGAGAGCGAGAGAGTGAGAGGGAGTGCAAGGTAGCAGGCAAAGACAAAAAGTAGATGAGATTCTCTACATGCTTTAAGATACTCTGCTGACATGCCAGAGAAATTGCTCAGAAATTTTAAAGGATTCAAAAACTGAATATCAAATAATATACATATTGGTAAATTTATTTATATTAGGAAAAAAATGTGGCTCTGTTGAAGGTAAATATTTACGTAATGCAATCTTTTTAGTGGAAAACTAAAATTTAAGCTTAGTCTCGTTTCATTTGTGAACCAAGAAGAACCGCCAGCTCTGAAGCCAATCGGGCTAACTCTATAGCAGGAGAGTTATACAAGATACCTGGACGTAACCCTTTGATAAGCGCTTTACCTTCGCCAGGCACATTAAAGGGACTGACTGTCTTGCTCTGCCGGTATGGACTGGCTCGTTATCCTGTGCAGCATCGGGTTTTACTAATACATCAAATCGAAATGCAATCTCTCCAAGGAACGAGTCTGTGCGGAAAAGCAGCCGCTCAGCTTACAGCGCACTCAACAGGGTAAAACGGACCTTTGGAAAGTTTCAAGACAAGTTTCGCATAGAAACAGACAGACAAACAGATGGAAATGGTTATATCAACTCGGTTGTTGATGCGGATCTGGAATATATATATCAGTGTTGTCTCCTTAGCACAATCTTGAATGTTTGCTTAGCTTTAGCAGCTGTCAATTGAAATTGCATATTTTCTGGAAATTCTTATGCCATTTATATAAAGACACAACTATCGCACGACTCTCTGATAGACGATCTTCAATCATGTTTGGCAAACACTTTCGAGCTGCTGTTTGGCTTTGCGGTGAGCTCATTAGCCAGTTGGCTTGTCAGGCATTTCCATTAGCCTGGTTTTTCGGGCACAGTGCGTTGGCCAATGGAATGCGCGCAATTTTGATTAAGAATCAGAGGCATGTGGCAAGCCAGGTGCCAGTTAGCGGCTGCCACACGTTTGGCCGTGGGGCATGTTGCGTGAAAACGCAGTCAAACTAATTATTACGGCCACTATAAGCTGGCCAGGACTAAGCTGTGTATCTGCGCTTTAGGCGGCGGCCAAAAGTCAGAGCCATGAAATTCTGGAAATTGATGGTGCCGCATGTGGCAAGCAGAGTGTGGCAAGTCGATAGGCACACTCAAATGTGTGCAAAGAGAAGCTGCATGAAATTAAAACAAATTTTATGAAATGCAAATGTAAACAGTTTTTCAAATAATTTCTATTTCTAGTTAAATAAACCAACTAGCATTGCGATTTGATGGGAACTACATTTAAATTACAAAATTAATTAATTAACTGAACCGTAAAGCAAACAAAGCAATTAGCAAATATGTCGAGTACCTTTGCTTTGATTGCTAAGCCGCAAATGTATTCAACAATTTTTGATATATTTTGAAGCTGACGAACTAATTAAATTTCACACAACAGTGCCTCAAATTTGTATGCACTCGAAAATATTTCACACATTTCAAATGCTTGTCAGACCCTCCGAAAGTTTTTTTTTTACCATTAAAACAAAACAAATAAACGCCCAGGCAAATATTTGCCCAATGGAATTTTGTGTCCACATATAAATAAATATTTGCAGCAATATTTGGTTTATTGTTTTTCCTGTTTTGTAGTATATATATATATTTTAGCACGTTGAGTGCCATTTAGTGCATTAATCCGTGAAGCGCAATAATCTCATAGATATGCCAATAAATCTCATGGGGGGCAAATAGAGTCAGTTTCGCGTTGCAAGCGATTTGCGTGCAGCTTAAATATGAGCTTGAGTGCCAAATAAATATTGAACATAACTAATGGAGCTGCATATATATATATATATATATATCATGGCATAATCGAGGGATAATATGTTTAAGCGGCTCGATCTGTGTACTTTAAAGGCCTTGTCTGGCAACGTTCTTTTATTATTTCTTTTTATTTGTGTATTTATTTTATGATTAAGCAAGCCAGATTTGTGGAGGTCATAAAACGTGTACTGCGTTTTGGCACGATTTGCTGGGTGTTAAATGAAAATAAATTGCAATTACATGTGAAGACTTTGTTTTGTTACGAGCTTGCCATTAAAATAAAATGACCCAAATGAAGGGCGCTCGACACGTGGCCGCCATCAAGCAGGCAAGCAATCAATCAATCAATCAATCAACCAATCAATAAATTGGCCACGGCATTCAAGCAATTTCTAGTGCCACGTTATGAGCGAGCCAACATTTCAGGTGAATTCAATCAAAAGCGCCACAAAACGCACATGCGAAATGTTTTTATATTAAATACATATATAAATATTTCAATTAAACGCAGCTGTGTGATTTGTTGCAACATTTTGAGGCAAGCAAAAATTGTGTGGCATAAAAATTGCCAACAAATTGCTGGCAATGCATTTTCAACTGAAATCAATTAAATTGCCACACTTTTTTTTTTGGTTTAACATTGTTATGATTATTATTATTATTTTTAAGTTCTTTTTCTTGTAATCTTTTCTTTAATACACACACACACACACAGGCACACACTCGCACAGAGGCACATGAGTTAGGAAACATGTGAAAAACGCCTGTCTACAAGTAAAACGTGCTGTCAATAAAAGATTTGCATCGTGCAAAATTTTGTTGTTACATTTTGTAAGCATTTGCCGAACGTGATTTGAGTTAGTTATTGAGCATAAATCCAGCTATGACTGGCCGCGTTTGCAATAGGTAAATGCCAAAGGCTTCCAACCGATTTGTAGTCCTTGCTTGCAGCTTGTTTGCTGTGCTCTGCATATTTTGCTGCAATTCAGTTACCCCCCCTCCCACCCCTCTGGCCATGCTCTCACATTTGCCACCTACACTCCGTGCTTTTCATGGGCCAAAACTGGTGCATTCCTTGAAAAAATGAATGTATATAAAAAAATGTAAAGGCAATTTTTTTTTTAAGATATATTTATCCATTTGACCGTGATTTTGAATCGGTAATACAATTTTAACAAATCAAATCAACTATTAGTTTTCTTTGCTTTAAAAATGATATTGATATTTGTATTTTATTCAGAGTTCAAAACTTTTTACTCTGCGACTTTTACTTTTTCTATTTTAAATGTTCGAGCGTTCGATTGCAATGTGCAAGAGCTTGCTCAGAGAATAATCTTATCCTAATTTTCGTTTACTCTTGTTTTTTAATTTCAAAAATATGTTCTCTTTTCGAGTCTTTGATCCCTTAAGTATGGACTAAATATGCTTTTAATCTAAGGTTTGTTGAATAACTTTTCAGTCACACGCTTTTAATTGTTGAATATATGAATATCTAATAGATATTTTTCTTTGCGATTATAAACATTTTAATATGCAAACACAAAAATGTATAATATTCCAGTTAAATTTGAACCGCTGACTTTTCGCGCACACAGCTGAGCCACGCGTGCAAATAACATAATCAGCTTACAAATTGTTTAAAGCTTATTATTATTGCTTTGCTACCATATTAAAAACTTGCTCCTAATTAACTTCACAGCACTTTTGGACTTTAATTTGGCTTGTGTCATAACGCAGCGTATTAAACACTTTGCCCTTTGGGCCAGGCTTAAAGGCAAATCGTCTACATCCGCTGCAGCTGCCAATTTACTGAGGCACTTTGATTGAAGTCTCGACATTTGCAATTGCTGTGCACTTCATTTACTCTAGGCAACGCTTCAACCCTCACCCCTTACCCCGCATCACTGACCTCGTCGGAGCAGTCATCAATGTTAATTACCCAGTCGCTGCGTTTAAATTGCGTTTAAAATTGCTGGGCCGTTTGAGAAATTTACTGCAATTGCATCAGCACCCACAAATTTGTATTTTTTCATGATTTTAATATCTTCTTTTATTCATTTATATTTTTGTTTTATTTGTTCAGTTTAAATATCTTCTTTTATTCATTTATTAACGGCAACAGTCAAATTGAATTTTCATGCAATGAAAAAAAAAAAAAAAACAGTAGAGAATAATTTTTGGCATCGGCTTTCGAGCATTTGACCCGACGCGATCTATCAAACGGCTGGCTGGCACAGCTCTTTTCCGGAATTGCCTGCCTTCAATTAGCTGCACAAAGTTCAAGTTTCAGTTTCAATTTATGCATTTTCATATTGCTTCAGAGTGGAAAAAAAAAAATTATTCATAATCGGCGAAATGGCTTCCGCCAAGTGCCAACTGTTTGGCCAGCAGCCAATGCCAATGGATTATGGCCTCTAAAGGGCGCATAAAAAAACGGACTACAAACTTAAATAGACCCAGTTGATGGACTTGTTGCCCCGCACACAGAGTTGATTTTATAAAGCACTTGATATTTTTATGAAATGCATTTATTAAATATATTAGGAGTTTATTTAGTAGATAAATCATAATATGCTAGACAGTTTCACAAATGAAAAAGATGATTAACATAAGGTCAAGTGAGTGCATGGCTTAGATTTTTGTGCGTCGAACTAGCAAGTGAGAAGTCGCCGGTACAAGTTCAAGTCTCAATGATTGACAGATAAAAATATTTAAAAAATTGTTAAAGTAAAGTCAAGAGAGTGATATTTGTGAGTCGAACCAGCAAGAGGGAAGTTACAGGCTCAACTTCAGCAGCAATTATGAAATCTCTGTGGGGATGGATGTAATAAGATACTAAAAAGTTTCATTATATTAAAAGTTGCTTTGGATTTTGCGCGTCGGACCAGCAAGTGAGAAGCCGCCGGTTCAATCTCTGCAGTAATTATGATTTTAAATACATGTGTTTATTCACAATCTCGAAAAATACAAAAATAAATTAAAGAATAATAAACAAATGGAATATGACAATAATAAAAGAAATATAGTACATATTTCCACCCAAATATATTTGTCATTATTAATAAAGCTGTATCAATGGACAACTTGAGGTAGTTGGCAGATAAAACATTTATAATACAGTAATAACAATTATGTACACTGTTGACTGAATGCGGCCACAAAGACAATGCACAGACAAAGAAAACGGCAGAGCCAAGAACGAATCCAATTGTTGCAATTATGTCAGGCAACAGCTCGACTTGTACGCACATAAGGCGACTCCTTTTGGGAGCCACGTTGCATATGTGGCATGTGAGATACAGGCAGGCAGGCAGGCAGGCAGGCAGTCAGACAAATAGACATGCAGCTCTTGCAATTATGCCAGGGCACAAGGACATCTATCCTGGCCAGGACCAGGACAGACCCAACCAGAGCAGAGCAGAGTGCCAAGTCAAGGGAAGCCAAGCCGTGTCGAGCCGAGTTAATGTTGTCTGTCGTTGTCTGCCAGTTGTTTCTTTTGTCTCAGTCCTCAGCGTGCTCTGCACATTTCTTGTTTATTGTGCCCGAGCATAACTTGTACATTTGCGTATTATAATTTGCATAAATTTCCCAGCTGGAGCTGCGGTCGAAGGGTATGCCAGAGTTGGGGCGGCCAGGGTGCTGAATGAGTGTGGCAAGGTTAAGAGTGGCTGCACAAAACAATTTAATAACGAGCAGATACAAGTGACAAAATGAATTATGCTGTTATTCGAGCCGTGCCACACAAACACACGAGTGTGAATGGCGCCCAAAGAGGTTTGTTGGCATTTAAGATGAGTGCGTGCAAGAGTAAAGGGTAACAGACTTGTGGACTTGTGGCTCTCACGTCGAGCACGAGACGCTGAGCCAAGCTCTAAGTTCCAATTCTAAGAAACGTATCTTAACCAAGTTTATTGTTCAAGTTTGAATCAAAGCGAAATCGCATTTTAGCACGTTTTCGAACTATAAAGCAAAAGACCTGCAATATTTTTGTATTGAGCTTCATTACAATAAACCAAATAGAATCGTATATAGAAAAGAATTTGGTATAAATATATAGAATTATAATCAGTCCATATCGCTTATATATCAGTTTGTCTTAACTTAGCACCAAGCTGATATGATTTCCTTTGAAGGCTTTATTTTATTAAATGTTATTATTGTGCTAATGCAACATTTCATTATTAATAATTAAGTAACTGAAGCAAACTTAAATTTGTGCCTATTACAAAATTATATATTATTTGAACCAGTGATCGCTCATTTGCCAGTTCGACGCTCACATATCGAACTCTATATATGCCGAGACAAATGAAAGCAATTTATATAATAAATTTGGTCCCATAAAAATACAATTTTATTTTATTAATCGCAGTTGCTTAAAGAGAAGGAGCAGCATTAAAGAGACTCTCAAAGGGCAATAGAATTCGCCATATGATCCAATTCAGATGAATTGAGTTGTGCAGCTGGAGCGAGGTCTCGCAGCATTCACAGAAGCACACATAACGTATACGCCCCATGGCACCGATGATGTTGTCATTGTTCAAAATTGAAAAGAGAAATGTGGCTGTGAGCACAGCAATGACAAGTTGTTGTGATTTAATGTACATATCAGTATTTGTGCGTTTATATTGCTTTTTACTGGGAAAACCCAAACACACACACACACACACACACAAACATGTGTGTGTTGGCTGCCCTTTTCTCGGCTGCCGTGGCTGTTATATCAGCATCGATTATGCTTTGGCCTGTGTGGAGGGCAGCCAGGCGGACAATTTGTTAGACGCCACAATGAACATTGATGCGATTGATTGAAAGTCAGCTGAAGAGATTAAATGCCATTGGTTTATATTGTTAGCAAGCGCTTTGCACAGCGGCACAGTGCAGCAGTTCGGCACCGCCCACCCACAGCCGCACACGCCTTTATTTCTATGTCAACAAGTTGAGGGCAAACAATTTAAATTACAAAGCAAACTCAATAAAAATGTAAAAACTTTTGCCGTAGAAGCCTTCTGCTAAAGCTGATTTGTTTAGTTTGGCCCTTGACATGCATAAGATATGGCATTATAGAAAAGTTGCCGCATTTTCCGCTCCAAAACGGGAAGCGAAAGTTTTTCTGCTTGCCCAGTTTCTGTTTATGAGCATAAAACAAATCGTTAACACCAACAACAGGGTGAGCGCCAGAGACAGTGGCTGCTTGGACATTGCTTATTTATAAGCCTGTAAACAGATTTTATGAGCCTGCACAAACAACGCAAGGCACAACAACAGATAAAGGAAAAAGAAAAGCTAAAATAAATAAAACTTTTCGCCGGCGCGTCCTTATCGATATGCCATTTTTCGCACATTTTCCGCTTTTCAATTTATTAAAATGACCGTCAAAAAGCGTTTGGCGTAAAGTTTGCGCTTAACCTAAAACACTTTTTGGACACTCGTCGAGTGGGTTACTAAAAAAGAACTTTACCGAAAGGGCCAACAAAACTTTTCGAAGCGTGTGTATTGACTTTGCCTCCAACTGTCTGTGACGGTGTGTGCGTGCGTGTGTGTGTGTGTGTTTTAGATTGCATCTGAAAGTTTGAACTTGTTTTTTATTTTTGTACACAAACAAACGCACACACACACACACGGACACAATCAGAGAGAGCTTAATTTTGATTGGACAAAGTTTGATCCACTTGAGATGCTCCGGCTCATATTTTATGCGCGCGTACCACACGTCGTATGCGCATTGTCCCAACTTTAAAGCGCAGGCATTTGCCGTGAAGTACAGTGAACACCCACTTAAGCGAACAGCGAGCCTTGAAAGCCCGAAAGCTATTTCCGCGGATCGCGGAAAAGGATGCACCGCATTGTAATTTAATAAAGGCGCAAGTATTACATAACTATGAAATTTTCTCGGGTTAAGTTATCTCCGAAATTATTTTCGGGGATACGGGAATATGGAAATTTGGTTTCAGACCTCTAATATATAGTTTAACTATGCTTTATATTAATTAATAATATTTTTTTTTTTTTGACATATGTGTATATGTTCTAGCTGATAATGCGATATTATTATTGCAGTTGTTACTATTTAAACAATAGATAAATGTACGAGTTTATATGGTAGAATGAGATAAAGAACTTCAGCAATCATTATTTAAGAACCTTAAATATTTTAATTTATAAGGTGATCTTATATATCTTTGAAAAGTCCGGCTTAGAGGTGCCTTTTTCCAGTTTATCAAGAAAAACAATATATTTAAGCTTATTTAACTTAAATTATAAATAATAAACTAAAAAAAATGTAGTTTAGCAATGCTATATATAACTCAGCTCGTTTACTTAATTGTAGTTTCCATTAGAAGAGTTTTCACTGTATAAACAGAAATTGCAGCGACTACACGAACACGTGAGTCCAAAACAACACAATCTAAATACCGGAAATGCCTTTTATAATGCGCTTCCGGCTCATATGAGTCGGCCAGACAGCAGCGCAGGCAGTCTGCGTGTGTGTGCGTGTGTGTGCGTCCGTGTATGTGTGTGCTCTCTGGTGTGTTTAAAACCTGGCGGCAAATGTTAAAAAGCAAACCACAGCAAGCCCAGCACTGCCGACGGCTAATCAAAATGTGCAGCCAGCTGCAAAAAGCATCGCGGCGTCGGGCCACGATGTGGGCTGAAAAGGTGCCACACTGTTGGCTTCTGAATTGAGGGCTCACTGTGGCTGTTGCGTTTTCGGTTATGGCCCTGCGCCCAGCCGCAGCAAACAGCCGCGCTGTGGCTTGTAGCTGTGTGGGGCAAAGCTCGCCCAGTCGAAAAAACAGTTGCATGACCAAAAATTGTTTGCATGTCGCCCAGAGGCAAACAGAAGCGAAAGAAATAAATGATATGCCAAGTAGTGAACATTTTGTAAGATACTTTGTAGACATTGCAACGACTTATACGAATTAATTACCATTTTTTTATAATACATTCGTGTGGATATACTTAAGCTTAAGATTATCATATGACAAACAATCAAGAACCAGCGACTGATTTGCCAGATCATGTAATTAGACTATAAAGTTTTTGCTTTTAAAACACAAAATATTGCAATTTTCTGTTGGATTTGAACCAGCCAACCCCAAGCTCGCTGGTTCAACGCGCAGACACCTAAGTCACGCACGCGCTTGACGCCACGCATTGTTTAACCTTATTGCTTCTCATTTTTGTGTACACTTAAATGCTTAATATTAATTAAAAGTATAAATATTACTCAAACATCGATCAATTTATATTGTAAGCCTCTCATACAGCCTCTTACGCATTGCGCTTCCACTAGACGTGCTGCAAAACAATTTAACGGCTTCTCTTGATTTCGAAAAGATTGTGGCATATTATTAAGCAGCATAGCATGAATAAATGCACCTTCGTTTACCTGTATACTTGATCCTTGCGTGGCTTATGGAAAATCTCTGGCCTACCTGTTCATATTGATGACTTTAACTAATCTATGAATTTCCTGGGCGCCTTTCGTTAAAAGCAAGCCCCAAATCGAAAATGCTTTTATAATTTCACACAAAGCCGCTTAGAGTTGGCCCAGAATTTTGAAAGGGCAATTTACTTGCGCTTTCAATTTCACTTTAAATAAAAGTAACGACGCATTTTTAATTAAATTTCGTGCCCAGCCATTAAGCCCTTAACTTACAGCCGCCCTTTGTGCCGCCACATTCCGCCCCCTGATGATGGCTTTGTTTGCCAAGTTTCTGTGGTTAATTATCGATGAGCATGCGGAGACGACCTCGAAGAAGATATCTTAGTTGGCCGCCCAGTTGGCCAGCTGTGCGGCTGCTCAGTTAAAGTCAAGAAGTTTAATGAAGTGCAAAGTGTTTGCTGGCAACTTTTGTATAGAGCTATTAAAATCTGGCCATCAATGGGTTAATAAGCAGCCATTGAAATTTAGGGCTCTTTTTTTTTTGTAGTCACAATTTAAGCTCCATTTAATAGACCCACCATTGTCTCTGTGTGCCACGCCACCTGGCTGCTTTCTTTGAAAGGCTTTCAGAACTTCAAGGACTTGATTTATATATATTTTCTGTGCGTCATATGCGTGGCATCCAAAACTAATGATTGCCCATGGCCCATTGTCAGTTGTCCTAATTTATTAGATTTCTTTTGTCGGACACGCAAGCAGCCACCCAACGAGCTTGGTTGGGGCCAAAGAGCTATTGGCTTGCCCTTGGCCTGGTCGGCCGGACAGGGTCATTTATTAATTGCGGCTCGTATGCGTGCTAATCTCTTCATTATGCGATTTCATAATGGATTACATTCAAATAAATGCGCCTCATTTACCGACCGCCTGGTAATTTCTATAATTTCGCCGCCATTTTCCTAATGATGCGTGGCCATGGTTCTTCTTCTTTTTTACTCCCACAATTCTCACGAGGAGCGACCGTTGCTTATGTTAATGCCTGCTAATTTGGAGCCCTTGTAATTGAATAAGATGCATCAGCTGGACAAACTCTCGAGTTGGGGAAAGCCTTGTAATTGATAGAGGTAGGCAGAAGATGCCAGCTTTGTATGCGAACAAGGCGCCGAATTATAATTAAAGACTTGTCTGTTCTATTTTTTTAGTCTGAATTCTAATTAAATCAAGTCAACAATGTGCTTGGCATTTATAAAAAAAATCGAAAGAAGCTAAATGGCGGGACGAAAATGGTTTGAGAATCGCAAAGAGAGGCAACAAAAAAAGAATTATATAAAAGAGAGAGAAAGCGACAGTGAAAGATAATAATAATATTCAAGAAAGAGCAAGTTTTTGGAATGATCTATTCCAAAAAATAGTTTAACAGAATAAAATGGCTTCCATTATGGAAACGGAACTTTGAACATGTATATCTGCTTTGTACCCAAGCTTAAATTGACTTCTAGGCATCCCATGAGCAGATACACAAATATATCTAACTTAAATTTAATTAAAATATTTTATGCAGTTAATTTCCAATCCACCGAATAATTTGTAAACTTTGATTAACTAGCTTTGGCATTCACAAAATATGTTTGAGAGCCTTATCCCCATTGCCCTAACCTAAGCGTCTGAAGTGCCATTTCGTAGAAGTGCACACTAGAGTGCTTAGTACTAGGATTCAATCTGTAATGCACTTCTGCACTTCTGCACTTACACAGGTTGGCAGCTAGTTGCTATCTAGCCAAGAGTGGCCATATCTGAGCCAGTTCTAACCCACCTGCAGATCTGGTGCTTTCTCGATTGCTTTTGTCGTGACAAATTTGTTACCGAAAAAGCGAAAACCATTTAAATGCTCGTAAAAATGTGCGCCGACAAGCGGCTAAAATACAATGAAAGGCGAATCGCGTAGCTGCCCAACCCCGCCTGGAGCAAACCCCTTGGCATTACTTGATAACTGGCTGGCTGAAACGTTCTTGTGCTCGAGTCGCTGTCAGCTGCGCTTACAAGCGGCCAGGCAAATTGAAAACTGTTAAGGATAGCGTGATGCCATGGGGCAGAAGCGCCAAGCATCACGCAGGAAGCAGCAAGCAGCAGGCAGGAGCTGGAGCCAAGGCAGCGCCGGGGACAACGACAACGACAACGACAACGAAGACGACAGCGACAAATGGCGGCGCTTGTTCATGAAAATTTAAATTGCAAAATGGGCTCAGCGTGGGTGTTAACACTCAAGCCCCCGTGCCCCGTGTCCCGTGCCCTGCTTCCCGTTCCCAATTCGCTGTCCCCACCTGTTAGAAAACCCTTCGCCAATATTTGTCTTTTAATTACCTGCAAAGTGTCGGGCAGCTGTTGAGCAAAATTTGTTGCCATAAGGCACAAAGCGCAAGGAATTCGTGCCTTGACATTTAATTATTCGATTTCAAAATTTAATAATCGCACGAAAACAGACTTCTTTGTGAATCTAATATATGTATGCCTAAGTCAAATGAAACTAGTTTCGATAATCGAAATAATCTGCTTGGCAATAAAATGTTGTCTCACTTAAAAATATTAAGCTTTTAATGTATGAAAATTAAACCCAATTAAAAAGCGCAGACTCCTCATACTTGCCTGGATTGGATTCTGCCGTCAACTTGAAGTCATTATTTTGAATCATTATATATTGTTGTTTTTGGCTGTAAGCACTTTCAATTTAATGCCTGTATTTACCACAAAACGAACATTTAACTGAATTTGCGAACTTCATTTGGAGTCAGACCATATTTTTTTATAACATGTTCTGTTACTGTTAACAAATGCCAAAAGTGTTAAGTCAACTACTGCTATCCAACACTAGAAATAATCCTGCAATTGAGCCTTCTTGTATCGAGAGAGTATATTGAATCAGTATAAGAAATAATCGGAATAGGAGCCAAACCCTAAATATATAACATATATATTTAATTATATAAAAATCTCTTACCTTAGGTAGGCAAACAAAAAGTTACGATTTTTAAGCACAAAGCCCAAGTAGGCTTTCATCAAAACAAACAAAATACAATTCTGCAGCCCTGGTTTTGAATTTTCCTTTTAGCCATATAAGGCAACCCTTGCCCGCATAGAGCAGGCTGTGCGATTTGGAAGATATCAGAGGAACTTTTGTATAGAATAGAAATTCATTTCAGTTTCAGCTTTCACAGCGTCAACAACGCCAAGAGTCATAAAAATTATTGAAATATATAATCTACCAAATATTTCAGGCCATATTTAAGGTAAGGTTATATAAACAATTATTACACTCTCGCATAGCTGGATAGCTTACCTCCATTTAGTGCTCAGAATGTTGCGCATGCTAACGAACTCTACGCTGCCGCGTGGCTCGCGGATCGCGTGCCAGCTGGCGGGGCGCGAGCTGTGGCGCGGCTATGCCAAGGATGTCAAGTTTGGGCCCGAGGTGCGGGCCATGATGCTGCAGGGCGTAGACGTGCTGGCAGATGCCGTGGCCGTAACGATGGGCCCCAAGGGTCGCAACGTAATTATTGAGCAGAGCTGGGGATCGCCGAAGATAACCAAGGACGGCGTGACAGTGGCCAAGTCCATTGCATTGAAGGACAAGTTCATGAACATTGGCGCCAAACTGGTGCAGGATGTGGCTAACAATACGAATGAGGAGGCGGGCGATGGCACCACCACGGCCACGGTGCTGGCACGCGCCATCGCTAAGGAGGGCTTCGAGAAGATCTCACGTGGCGCAAATCCCGTGGAGATACGACGCGGCGTCATGCTGGCCATTGATTCGGTTAAGGTGAATCTGCGCAAGATGTCGCGGCCGGTCAATACGCCCGAAGAGATTGCTCAAGTGGCCACCATTTCGGCCAACGGCGACAAATCTGTCGGCAATCTGATCAGCGAGGCCATCAAGAAGGTGGGACGCGATGGCGTCATTACGGTCAAGGATGGCAAGACCATGAACGACGAGCTCGAGGTCATCGAGGGCATGAAGTTCGATCGCGGCTACATATCTCCATACTTCATCAACAGTTCCAAGGGCGCCAAGGTGGAGTTTCAGGATGCGCTGCTGCTCTTCTGCGAGAAAAAGATCAAGACGGCGGCCAGCATTGTGCCCGCGCTCGAGCTGGCAAATGCTCAGCGCAAGCCACTGGTCATCATAGCCGAGGATGTCGAGGGCGAGGCATTGAGCACCATGGTCGTGAATCGTCTGAAGGTGGGTCTGCAAGTGTGTGCCGTCAAGGCGCCTGGTTTCGGTGACAATCGCAAGGAGACACTCGCTGACATGGCCATTGCCACGGGTGGCCTCGTCTTCGGGGACGAGGCAAACATGGTGCGCTTGGAGGATATTAAGGCGAGCGATTTCGGGCGTGTCGGTGAGATTGTCGTCACCAAGGAGGACACCATGCTGCTGAAGGGTCACGGTCAGCGTACAATGATCGAGAAGCGGTTGGAGAATCTGCGCGAGGCCATCAAGGAGAGCACCTCCAACTATGAGAAGGAGAAGATGCAGGAGCGCCTGGCCAAGCTATCCTCGGGCGTAGCACTGTTGCGTGTCGGCGGCTCCAGCGATGTGGAGGTGGGCGAGAAAAAGGATCGTGTAAATGATGCACTGAATGCCACCCGTGCGGCCATCGAGGAGGGCATTGTGCCCGGCGGCGGCACTGCTCTGCTGCGCTGCATCACCAAACTGAACGATCTGAAGGGCATCAACGAGGATCAGAACATGGGCATTGAAATAATAAGACGTGCCCTGCGCATGCCCTGCCTGACAATTGCCAAGAATGCGGGCGTCGATGGCGCCATGGTCGTGGCCAAGGTGGAGATTCTGGACGGCGACTATGGCTACGATGCCCTCAAGGGCGAGTACGGCAACATGATTGAGCGCGGCATCATTGATCCCACCAAGGTGGTGCGCACGGCGATTATCGATGCCGCCGGCGTTGCATCACTGCTGACCACCGCCGAGGCGGTTGTCACCGAGCTGCCATTGGAGGATGCCAATCCGATGGGCGGCATGGGCGGCATGGGTGGCATGGGTGGTATGGGTGGCATGGGCGGCATGGGCGGCCTGGGCATGTAAGCCTCGTCCCCCACCAATAGCACACACTTGTCTGACACATCCTTCCCAATTGGATACGTTTGGCAGTTCGTACATAAATTAATCGTGGCTCTAGGCATCTATTGGCCTTTCAACCCGTATACACTTCCTATTTCGGCGGCCGACAACACTACTCTACAAGCAAGAAACACACCCCCTCCCCCTTTTGGAAATGGCAATTTATGTATTTGATTCACACTGAACTCCTATTGGCAGGCAACTAGGGCAGTTTGTTTACAGTTGACAGTTAAACCATTGATGCGTATTGATCTAATTTGATTACTGGACTGCAGAACTGAACCGCAACCCTTTTACAAAAATAAAACCACTCACACACACTCTCACACACTCACAACATGCTCAACATTTTCGCCATTTTAATTGATAGATTTAACACATTTACACGCACACTTTGTTCAACTTTATTATATCCGTAGCCAAGTACTAAATTATGAAATGTTTCAATGTAAAATAAAAGCACTTTTAATAATCGTGTATTTTCTCTGAGAAAAACAAATCAAAATTGGTTTTACTAAGCCCTGCCAGCTTAGCTGATGGGTCTTGACAATAATAAAGAATACATTTTATTTAGATGTAAACCAAATTTATTTTATTGGAAAAACGCCGAGAATACCTTTCTTTATAGCCGTGTTCATGGAGCAAAAAGTAACAAGAAAAACCAAATTCCAGGAACTATAGCACGAGTTGTTGGTAATTTATTTCCTGTCTAAAAACGAGCTCTACGGAATACCACTTGATTGTTTCATTTCACATCTTGTTGCCTGACGTTCGCTCGCCGGAGGAAACGGACACACATGAGCATTGTCACAGTTGCCAACAGTTAACCACTTGTTGTTGGTTTAAACTATTTATTTTTCTTTTTAGTATAAAATATGAGCCAAACAAAGTACGCATTGCATTCCACTGGACTCTAATTGTGGTCAACTGTGGCAAATTCGTCTGCACTTGACTTTTATTCAGTTGCTGTTTAACTTTTTGACATTTATGTTGAAGCGTGTTTACGTGCCTTGGGGATTGTGGGTTTTCATTTTGTGCGGTCCACTCGAATGGCCTCGCCTCTAAAAGCGTATGCAACAAACACTTGACGCCTCAACTGGGCCGCTGCCTTGGCGAAACACAAGCATCTTCTGTTAACGAGCTGTGCTCATCATCAGGGCTTACAAATTGCCCAACCGTGTGAAAAAACTTGCAAGCCGCAAGCCAAACTGGGTAGCAGAGCGCACTACAGAGGCAGCTGCATGCCAGCGGCTTATCCTGCTGCCGCTGGCATCTTTAGCGCGATTTTGTTGCGCAAATTGCATGCAAATTCGTGTGATGTTCAAGTGGCTGTTAAGAAGATGATCCCCAGCCACGTGTCTTAATGATGCTACAGTGTCGGCTCAGAGAATGCAACAGCGGCAGGCGACACTTAATTATGAGAAAAGGCTGCCTCGAGTGACACTCGCGCGTTGCCCCACACAATATTTGTTTTTATTTTTTTGTTTTGTACTTTTTTAATGGTGAATTTACGACTCTGGCTAATCCTGCACGCTTAGCGCATTAAATCAGCTCCAAAATGGCCATAAAATTGCTCGTTAGCCATGAGAAAACATTTCAAAAATTGACAATTTATTGCCAGCAAAGAGAAAGGGCAGCAAAAAAAAAAAATGTTATAAAAACAAAAGAGGAAAATTATTGGCTAAGCCGAACGAAGCTTTAATACTCTAAGTTGCTGTTGGAAACCGAAGAGATTTCGAAATATCTTAATAAAAGCTTAATAACTATTAAAATAACTATTAAAAGATTAAAGATAATAACTATTAAAAGAGTTAGAAAAATCTTAGATATTAATATTAAATAAGGAATCTTATACATATATAGAGTTTTTAAATTCCATATTTTTTCATTTTTTATGTATATATAAAAAAGGTAAAGAAAATATGAAAAAAAAAAAGTTTTCAGAAATTATTTTTATATTTAAAAAATAATGAAAAATCTTAAAAGCTGCCTAAAAAAAAAAAAAAATAAACTTCATTATAAGCAAAAAGAATGCTTATTGTACCTTAAAAATACAATATACTTGAATAACAATCAAAATTAAAATGCATTAACTGTAAACAGTAGCATACCCTGTAATTTGCTGCGCACGATCACAAGCTTTGGCACAAAGTTTTGGAGCACTCGGAAAGTAGTTCGAGTACCAGAACAAATGCCCCCCAAATGGTCTGAGAGTTGGCGGGTAGCTGGCTAGATTTATTTGGCGTTAGATTTTGATTTTGGGTTTTTGTTTGTTGTGGCATCTGCAACATGCGCTACACTCGTATGTTGCATGCAACAAACATGCGCTTTTACATATGGCCATTGTTATGATTTATGTGGCAAAAATATTTCAGGCGCGCTTCCTGCAAACGGTTTTTTTTTTCTCTTATATTTCCTTTATGCCACACACTTTTGTGTTTATGCCGTGGCCTGTGCGGAGTGCATGTGAAGAGTGTGCGTAGGGTTGCAGGGGGAGGGGTCTTTTTGTATGCGCGGCTGCTGAGCCGGGCCAAATTCAATTTCAATTTGCACCCCATCAAAAGACAAACAAAGCGCGAGAAAAGTCTTTGAACTTTTCTGGCATAAACATATTGCTTTTTGGCAATGAGCCCCAGTCTGGAATTGCGGCTAGAGCAGGGACAACATGTGGAGCGCGACTGCGTCTTCAATCTGCAGCCGCATTAAGGAGTAAATTTTTTTCTTCCTTCTGTCTGGAACTCATGCTGGTAGGCCTGGCGCCCCATTGTCGATGTATTGCTTGACTCCGCTTTGACTGGTAATTGAATTTCATATATTTTATTGCTTAGTTCGCGTTGATGTATTTAGGCTAGAATTCTGCTCAAAGGTGCCCCGCGACGTTGCCGCACTTCACAAATCAATCAACTCGTGAACTTTCTCAGAAGAGCCAACAGGCAGAATAGCTTCTTAGCCTAGATTAGAATTGTGCACAAAGGTACTTGGCGATGCATTCACACTTCCATCAACTCATGAACCGGTTCAAAAGAACCAACAGACAAAATATTTGCTGAGCCGACAATTAAACAGAGCTGGGCAATACGTAGCTCTGATATGTGCTTGCCATCAATCAACAAATGAACTAGTTGAATAGAACCAACTGGCACAATACCAGCAATGGGTTGGTTAAATTTGTGCTTAAGGTTGACCGGCGTCGTTGCCGCACTTCACACATCAATCGGCTATTGAACTAGTTCAAAAGAACCAACTGGCGGAATATCAGCTGAACCTGCAGCTAAACAGAGGCGAGCAATTCATAAGCGGATACGGCAGTCAAACGTGTTTGCCAAATCCAAACAGACTGCATTCGGATAGATTTCATTTAACATGGAGCTCGGGCACATATGGCGCCATAACAGACACCCACCCAGGAACCAGCTAGGAACCCAGCCAGGAAATGCAAGCCATTGCTTTGATTCGGTTTACATTGCAGCAGTTGCTGCTGCTGCAGCTGCTGCTGCTACTGCTACTGCTACTGCTACTGCTGTCTTTTTTGGGGCATGGTCATCAAGTGGCCGTTTCTAATTTCCTGCCCAGTTTGCCGTCGTGCTGTTGTGTCTGGCAATTGGAAGCTGCAACTCGCACACAATTTATAAAACGATTTTGGGGCGTGTGTGTCTCTTTCTCTCTCGGCTAGATATTTCGATTAATTGAATTTGCAATTGCATTTCCAGTTGCCAAGTTGTCAGCTGGCTGTTGATTAACTTTGTCCAAGCACATGGTTGCCAAGCTGTACTGATGCTTTGTTACGGAATTATTATGCTTTGTGGTATGAAGAAAGAACGCTCTGATTTATCAACTTTTACCTAAGTGTGGTCTTGAACTCAGGGAGCCGTTATTGTATTGTGTAAAGTATATATATTTGTAATAAATTCACATTTTTTAAAATTTGTTTTCTATTATTACGTTTTGTTCTTATTCTTTTTGGAGCGCAATTGGTTAATTTTTGAGCACTTAAACTATTGCACGGTTTTCAACACTAAGAGTTTTCAAAAATATCTGAATTTGAAAGAATTGTTTTTTGAGAAGAGAACTGATTAAAAAAAACTTAATTCTAATCCACACAATGGACTATGCTTCCCATTTCGTTCATTTCGGATCTGATTGAAAAGAAGACGAGTGCAAATTAACAAGAGCAAGACAAAGGCGATGAAATGGGTATCTGGCAGAGAATCCCTAACAGTTTTGGACTGTACTTGGTTGCAACTTATGCAACATAATGCTGCATTTGCCTGTGGCAGCAGCTGGCGAGCTGTTGTGCCACACGTCTCGTCTAAGCCCCCTACACACACAAGCACACCAACACACACACACACACACACACACACAGAGTACACATGTAGCTGTTGTCTCATTGTGCATGCTCCGAACGCATTAAGTGGCGACATGTGTTACACAAGACAGGAAGACAAGAAGCGGGGGGCACACGGACAGAAAAAAAGAAGAGATTGTTGCGACAAGCCTGTCAACCGAGGGGTGATTGGTGGGTTGGGCTGAGGCAGAGCCAGGCAGTTTGCGGCCTTGCTACTAGAGTGTTAATAGAATCCAGCAACGAGTGCGCTGCATTGTAATGCAGCTCTGACCCCACACAACATGCCACAAAACATGGCCAGAACGAACTCGGCCCAGTTGCCATTTCCTTGGCTCTGTTGTTGCACATTAATCAAATTTTAATGCCAGCTGCCAAATGGCAGGCAGTCGAAGCGGCCCGAATGACAAATGGTAATGAAATCAAAATTTCATATTCAATTTATACCCACACACACACACACACACACACTGACTGACTGACTGAGTGTCATATTTTGTTTTGGCCAGCTTTTTGGTAGCTACTATTTCCTGCTAATTAAGTTGAGTCGTCATGCCAACTGCTGGGGCTTTGTACCAATTTCTGATATTCTGTATTGTGTTGTGAAAACAGCTGTGGTGGTGAAAACAGCTAAATGAAATTTCCTTCAAAATGGCCGACACACACACACTCACAAGTGTGTCTCTCTGTGTGTGTGTGAGTGGACTGTTATGTCAAACTGTGAATCTCTGGCACATGAACACACACTCTGTCCCTTGAAAAGTATTGTCAAATCAAAATTTATAGGTTTATTATTGGCAAATGCAAGTGTGGAATTTCATTTTGTTTGCAAGTGGAATCGGAGCTCTTGCAGCATATCATATTAGCAATTTAGATGCTCTGCAAAGTCTAAAATGGCTAAAATTTATATATTTACATAAAATATATTATGCTTTAATTTATTTGTTACTCATACTGATTGACAGAATAACAGACTGAATGACTGATTGACTGACTGACTAACAGACTGATTAACTGACTTACTTGTTGACTGACGGACTTACTGATTGACTACCTGAAAGATTGACTGATTGGGTGATTACTTACTGATTGAGCGAATTTTTGACTGACTGATTGACAGAGTAACAGATTAACTGACTGATTGGCTTAGAGATTGACTGAGTGGTTAAAAGACTTATTGGCGCCTTGATTGACAGGGTAATAAGAAACTGAATAAATGATAAAGCAACATAATGAGTGACCGATTGATTGACTGACAAACACATTGATTGACTGACTGACTTATTGACTGCCTGAAAGGATGACTGATTGCCGAACTTTGATAGAATTTTCGACTGACTGATTGACAGAGTAACAGATTAACTGACTGATTAATATCCTTACCATCGCCTTTAAGTTTATTTAAAAGTCAGGTGAAAAACATTTTAGAGGGCGAAAGTTCAAGTCTCTACCGAATTTTTATTGATTACAATTTTTTTCTTATCAACCGAACAACTTAAAATTTATTTTTTTAAATACCTTTATAAATGATTAATTTAATTATAAATAATGGAAAATGGGTGTTCTGAGTGTGTTTGAAATAAGGAGCAGAATATTGCCTGAACCGAGTTAAGCAATATGCTACGGCTTGCAAAACTAAAGTATATATATATATATATATATATTTGTACTTATCTGCAAATATGCGTCCTCAGCATAAAGGTAGAGTTGGGCAAAACCTTCTCCATATAATTTATTTATTAAACACTTGGCCAAAACAATTTAGCGAGCACGGCGAGCACGTAGCAAATGCATAAAAATTCTGTAAAAGTCGCAAAAGGCACCCAAAAATTAAAGGGAGTCAGGGGGGTAAATAACAAAAAACAACGGGAATGGCAAAATACTTGGCATGCATTTATGCAAAACGAGCAACAACAAGAAGAACAACTTGAAAGTTGGGCAACATTTGAGTGTTGTGCGTGTCGCACTAATTTGCGCCAGAGTCGTCAACGTCGGCACGCACAGCTTATAAAAATTTCAATGCGAAAGAGCATCAGCAGTCGAAACAGTTGCATGTCCAGAATAGTTGCGACAGCAATTTGGCCCGTTTGCATAATTCAGAATGGTCTGAATGGGAATGCCCGAGCCCGTAGCTACGTGTCCACTGGATGGCAAGTGGCATGTGGCAGCTGGTGTCCTGCCAGTGGCATGTTCCAGGACCACATCCATTTTGGCCAGTAAATGTGCATTAGCAGTGCAATTATGAGACAACAACTTTTCAGTCAAATTACCAAAAATACTTCTGAGCCAATGATAAGCTAAAAGATGCCCAAATCAAATTCAATTTGCGCAGTAATTCTCAGTTCGTTTGCTGCGGTTTTTGCGGCCATGTTTATACATGTCAGCATTTGTATTTAAATCTATTTAGACTTATATGAGTCTATTCCTAGCCCTAAAATATATATATATATATATATATATTTGTGTTGTTATTAGCGTGTTTCTCTAGCTGCAGCTTTTATTCATGTTTCCAACATTCGGTTAACCGCAAAATTTGTGTGTTTGTGTCTGTGAGATGCTTACAGAAACTGCATTCATTTGCAAATAACATAATTAAATATCATATATAGCTCGCACCTCAAATGAAATTAAATACATATTAAAAAATTATCTTAATTATAATTCATATAGTATTTTACAGCTGACTTCACTGTATGAACTCCATTCTAAGACAATAAATATATAAAATGAATATACTTGCTGCAAGACAACAACAACAAAGCACTCTATTATATAGCTTGAATACAAAATATTGCTTGTAAAAGGAGAAAACAATCTCATCAACATCGCACAGCTAATTACAATTAATTTACAAGTCAATTTAAAAAACTAATCATTTATGTAAAACGAAAAGAAGCAAATGTGCCAACTTGTTACTAATTGCAAAAAGTCATTTATTTACGCGTGCCGCTCTTTGAGTTTATTAAAAATGTAAAATCAAATGAAATGATTGCAGAAAATTTCATTAACTTTACGTTACGGCAGCGTAGCTCTTATAAATTTGAACAGCATTCACATTCAGAGACTCGCATGTTTGCCACACGGAGATGGACGTCCAGGCCCCAAACGCTGGCAACGAAATTAATGTTCTGAAACAGACAAACCATTTAACCCAACAAAATGCTGGGGTTTCCTAGTACACAAACAAACCGCAAGCTGCACTCATCACTTGCAGCTAACAACGTCGCCAATTCGCCAGCTAGAACAGCATAATTCTCTCTCTCGCTCTATCTATATCTCTCTCTCTCTCTCTCTCTGCCGTTAGAACTTACCGCAGTTAATTTGTTGTACAAACCCGCACACAAATAAAGCAGTCAGCACACAAAACAGCTGCAGAAATCGTTTGCTTTGAGCCAACATGCAACTCTTTATCCCAGCCACTGGGTCTGGGACTGTTTTCAAATTTACAGCACGTCAACAGGCAGCATAGAGGCAACTGCAAAACCAATCCCAATGCTTAGCCCTTCTCATTCATTACAACATACATAGAACATCCAGTTAGATTCTACCACATCACATTAACCATAAACTTCAAAAGTGGATATGAGTTGGCTTTTCGTTTCGACCATATGTGCATTTATTACGCATACGCCCTGTTGCTGCTGCTGGAAAAAAACGTCCTGCAACTCTATTTTGATGTGATCAAAACTGCTCACTCGATTGCAAAACATTTTGCGACAGCTCGATTTATACAATAAACGACGGGCGATATATATAATAAAAATAAAATAAAATTGATTTATTCATTAAAGCGAACTCGCTTTCTTTTTGGTCTTGCTTAAATTGATGTAGAAAACTATCAATAACAAGAATTAGGGCTGACTTTGCACGTATTTTAAGGATCAAATCCCCGTGAAAACAAAACCAAGTTAATGCATATATAGATGGTGGCCTTGTGGGCTTGATCTAGACAGAGCTCATCAGAGCAAACCCCAAATCTATAACAGGCCGGACTTACTGACAGACTACACTGAAACACTGAACTATTGAAGTCATCTACACTAAGCTGGCGGGGTATTTGGATTAATCAATTCGTAACACGCTTGAGAACTCTGGGTATTCTGAACGCTGCTGACAGTAAATTCATTAGTTTCTGGGTCTCGCAGAGTCTTCAGAGACTTCTTTTAAATTTGTTTTATAATTATTATTATTAATATTATTAAAGGACATATTTATATATTTTTCTTTTTAATAGCACTGACTTACGCCTAAGATAATACCACATCCAACACAGCCTGAGATTTGAGATTGAATTCATTAAATGGATTATATATCCATCTTTCCGAGTATATGCAAATATTTTGTTCGTTTTGTATAAAACCATCTAACACTCATTGAATTCAGATTTTATGCAAGCACTCGATTCTATCAAATTTTTAAGTGTCTTCAAGCAGTGCTTAAGAGGGAAATGCTGAGTTCCGAATGCAAAATGCAAAATGCGAAACGCTGTTGCATCCACAGCAACTCACGTACTTCAAAAATGTCGCTACCACTCCCCCACCCTCCATTAAACTTTAGCCATAAAATCAGAGCAGAGCGAAGCTGCAAAATCTACAGAATGAAAACTTGCCCAGCCAGCCACATGGCAAACACGTTTCACATTGAATGTTGTTGGAATTGTTGCCCCGTTAGCATTTGTTCGGCTCTGTTGTTGTTTTTTTTTTTTATGGTCAACTTCGATTTCATTCTCAACCTACAAATACATATATGTATATATAGCATATACATATTTCATGTGCGGCTTTTATTGTGTACGAGAGAACTTAAAATTTTGCATTTTACTTGTCAATTTAAATGCTCAAGTGTTTATTGCATTGAGGCTGCAGACACACAGATATTTTCCGTGATGGAGAACATTTAAGCACTGCAAAGCTTACTTAACAAGAACTTCTATATAAATATATGTATGTAGTATTGGGCATTCGACTTAACTTCCCCAGACCAGGTCCTGGCGGCTCCTTTCGACCAAACATTTGCGGCTATTTGCGTGCTCATTGTTAATTTGATTGCCAACTCGCGATAGGGACAAACACCTCGACTGCCGCTGGGGCCGTACCTGTGCGCATAATTGAACAATAAATTAAATAAAGGCACCTGCTTGGGGGCAGCCCATGTAAATGGCAACAAAAAAAGTAAACCGAAATGCACTCAACCAGCGGCCATTTCGGCATTTCGATTTGCGGCCCAATTGAACTGTTCGCACTGATTTCTCTAGGGCTCGCATCAATAGTGCACGCCTCAATGCGTTTCGCCTACCACAGGCAGCAAATAGTTGTCGAAAACCTATATATATATATATACATATATATACTGCAGTTCTAATAGTTGACTTCATCGTTCTGTACAAATTTGATACAGATTACATTTTTGGTCTCACCTTCATTGATGACAGCCAACCAAAAGCTGACAATTATAACAAGTATTAATATTTATTATTATTTAATTAATTTATTATTAGCATTATTATGACTTGATTTAGCTAATAAGTGTGCTCACATGCTGAATATGGTTATAATATATGCTGTCGACAGCTGCCCATTAATTATGCAAGCTAGTATATTCATCAAATATTTATTTGCCAAATTCGCCAACTAAATATTCCAGCATATTAAATTAGGCCTAAACATAGAAGAAAAAAAAACAAAAGAGAGTTGAACAAAAGCTAATGCTGCGTTTGATGAAAATATCTTGCAAAAGAGAATACTTTTCGATAGATGAAGCTATTTTATGAACGATCTTGAAAAAGCTACTTGTTTACTTTTATAGAGATATGCACTTGTGATAAAGTGTTCCGATACGGCCTGATCTGGCATGTGTAATGGCTGCAACAGAAAGTCGGACCTATGAATGCTTTCAAGCTTAAAGCAGAAGGACAAGCCGTGCTGGATGTAACAACTCGCTTGTTGATGCTGATCTATTATATATATTTTTTATGGGATCGAAAATGTCTTCTTCTAGGCATTGCATGACAAAAGTATAACACACTCTACAAGGGTATGAAAAAATAAAACAATTATATAAACAAAATTAATATTTCTGCAGAGTTTGAACTGGCAAATCACTTAAACGACTTCTCGTTTGTTGGTCCGACGCTAAGACACGTAACAACATATGTATGGCTGCAATGTTGTTGTTGTTGTTTTCCATACCAATTTCGACCAGCAATTTCTGTCAGTCAGGCCACACTCTTGTATTTTTAGGGACTAAATGTATTAAAACAAATGCCAATTGATTTTGTGGTAATTTGTTATCCTAATTAATGTGTATTGCAATGCTGCAAAATAAATACACAAATATATGCACGGGATGAATATTTGAACATAAAATTGATGGCCAATGGAACGAAGCTTAAATCAGATTTAATTTAATTACAGCTAATATTTTAAGTCTTATAAACAGTCGACATATACTATAATGCTTGTATAGAGGCAAACGTTGGCAAATTAACTTTGATGTTCGGACGCAGACCTTAAAACGATTTTACAGTCTGGCGCACCTTGTGTAGCATCTGATCGGAGTGTGAGACTCGGGCATTGGGTTTAGTTTCAGTAGACTTTAAATTCAAAAACCAAATCTGAATATAGAAAACATTTCCGTTTGACAAATCGAATGCAGTAGCGAAAAAATGAGCCAGCTATCCGTGAATTCTGTGAAATCTGTGAAATCAAGTACGTAAAAGGATATTAACTGAACAGAATGCCACTCATGTCCATTCCGGCCATAGCTTTCAACAAGTTGGACAATAATTCGGCCTATGTTCAAATTGCTGTAAGCGCTGGCGGTGGCTTTGTGGCTGGATTCGTTTTCTTTCGAATAAGCAAACTGCTGGCCATTTGCGTTGGCGGCGCAATTCTGACCATCGAACTGGCCGTTCAGTCCGGCATTGTCACCATCGACTGGAACAAAGTGTTGCAGCAACAGGAGCAGGCGCAAAATCGAACGCAATCGAGCGCCAATGCTCGAGCATTGGCCCGCGGTCCATATTCACCCAACGAGCGTGCTCTTGATCCGGAATTGATTGATAAGGCAAAGCAATTGGTGTTGTCCAGCGCACGATTGTCTGTTGCCTTTTTGGGTGGTTTTTTGCTAGGCTTTGGATTTGCCTGAAGCTCTTCATTTAATATTTTCTTTATACAAATGTCCTTGCAACAAAGTCCTTAAAATATGTAATTGCAATGCGCTCGTCAAATAAGTAAAACTACAGCCAAATGTACACTAACTAGCCCTTTATTTACTTTCTTGCCCGACCCCCTCTCTCTTATTCTCTCTCTCTCTCTCTTGGTCTCTCTTTCTCTGTGACGTACTTTACACATATTAAAAGTTGCGCTGGCAAAAACTTGAAAGTTTTAACAACATTTTCATGCGCTTTTAAACATTTCAATTTGCAACCAACGTAGCCCACATAAATTTATGCATAAGCAAAGTTTTTGATATCCAAGGCTAGGCTGAGGCTAATGCAAGTCGTGTACACAGTTTGGAGTTCATTGGGAGGGGAGGGCAAACTGAAGGCAGGTTACTTTGTGTTGCATATGCTTACAAAATGTCACATTTATCGTCATCAACGCTGCGTCTAGGTATTAAAGTTTGGGAAATGTAAGATCTATATGTATATTTAAGTATCATATATACAGTACGAATAAAGGGAAACAACTTTTAGAAAATTCAGTGGACCTTTCTGTTAAGTCTAAGTGGCATCTGATCTGTGACATATATATACAATTAACAAATATGTATTTCGAATAAGCAGAAAGTACTTTAAGATAATACAGCTAATAATAATTACCTATCAGACCTTTCAGTTAATCATACAAAAAATATAAAAAATTATGCATATAGGATTTTAGCTTATTTAAAAGGGGAGGAGGCTGAAGAGGAAATCGAGTTTTGCGGATTAATAGAAAACTAAAAGAGGCCAACTTCAAAAACGGCAACCAATTCGCTGAGAGAAACAAAGTATAGAAACATTTTTTTTATTTGCAAGAAAATAATGTAAAATTGTAAATCAATTCGTCTCCAATTTACAAAAATGGATATATATTAGGAGCATGAATTATAATTTGAAAACGGACCCAGTTGACTTTAGGATCATGTATAATTAGAGCTAGATTATTTTCGTGAATCAACATTACAATTATGTCCATATTTTTATCACAGTTTATCACATAATGAACATAAATATTCGATCAAAGTAAAAATAAAATCGGACTTACCTTTAAAATTATGAGGAAATATTCTTAGCTTTCTTCACTTCCGAAAAAAAAGAAGCAGAATTTTCGTAGTTTTTATTGTTTTATTTAAGATTATGAAAGAGCATAAATCTGAAATAAAGTAAAAACATTCTATTAAATATCATATAATTATAACCGAATTTATATTATTATTGAGTTATATTTAAATTCCTATATTCAAGTTTTTTTGTTCTTTAATTATATACATTTATTAAACAGATTTATAGTTAAACACATTTAAGTATAAACCCTTATATTCTTTTGAATTAATATTAAGTGTATTCTCTATTAAAATCAAGCACTAACTTTTAAATCTCCGGCGATTTGTTGCTATTCAAACTCCGAACTTCTTTGAAAGCACAGTAACTTTTTATTTATTATTTAACTTTATTTATTTTTTTGTTGTTGCATTTTTTACACTTTATGCAGTTTTTTGCATTTTTGCTTAAATAGTTTTATTTTGTTCACTTTGCCGTCGCCGCCGGTCACCCCTGTGGTGAATGGTTTGGCTGGTTGGCTGGCTCTTCTTTTTATTTCTATTTTTTTTGCACCTTGTACCCAGTTAAAAAAGGGTAAGAGAAAGAAGGGTATATGCTATGTAACAGGCAGAAGACCACATCTCCGAGCCCATAAAGCCTATACAGCTAAGCCGATCCGGACTTATGCTTTAGTCCATTCGTCTGTTCGTCTTTATAAAAGTTAGCAAGAAACTTGAGAATTTATAACTCGAAAAGAATTCTATTTTATCATATTTTTTTCATTCTAATTTCTTCGATATCTTTCTTAATTTTCATTATATTTAACATTATATGCATGTGCGGATTACATTACATTTTCCCAGTTCTCTAAAAACGGAAAAAATTCGTATTCTTATTTTTGTAACAATAGTTCGGTATAGGGCATTCCCTAGTCGAGCACTTCCGTTTAGTTGAATTTTACTTGTTTTTACTGGTACCTTTTCTTTCATGTTTAATACAAAAGCGGCCACAGCAAATGAAGAGGCTGCGGAGACTGAAACAGAGCTTGAGGTTGAGGCTGGGGCAAGAGCTGGAGCTGGAGTTGAGGCCAAGTCCCGGCCAAAGGGCATTGTGCGATGCGATCCGATGCAATTCTCTGGGGATTCTTATAAGTATTTTAGCCCGAACTGCAGGCAAGCATGAGAATTTAATGAGCAGCATTGAGGCTTTGAAATTGCAGTTGTAGTTGGAGTTATGTGCAGTTTAACTTTTAATCGAGTTATTGGCAGTGGGATGAACCCGCATATTATGTCTGTATGCAATTAAATGTGCTGCTCTGCCATTTACTAGGTACAACACGCGTTGAAGGGGCAAGAGGGCAAACAATTTATTAAATTACAAAATAATAATAATGCAACTGCAATGCAAGGCATATCAGCGAATTGAAGTGCAAAGCGTTTTAGCAATTATTTTCATTTGGTATTTGCGGCTTTGGTCAAATTTAGTTTTGGTCAAACAGGCAAACATACACATATTACACATATTATACACATATTACGCAATTGTTATAGCACATGGCTATGCCTCGAATTTAGAATTGGTTTTGTTTGGTTTACTTTGGCTCGGTTTGGTGGTGTTTGGATTCGGTTCGATTCGCTTTCATTTGCTTTGTTCGATAAGCAATTATGTTCATGTTTGGTTATTGAAATTTGATTTTGCACAACACAAACGAGCACTGTGTATATATATATATATATATACGTATGTACATATATAGTTGTGTTTATATAAGATATTCGTATTAGTAGGTCTAACAAATTTGCGGTTAATTTTGAGCAATTATTGAGCGTTCAATTTATGGGGAAAATGGCAAATATACTAAGACAACAAAGTCTGAGCTGGTCTATTTATACACCACTTGGCAGAAGCCGCCAATTAGCAAGTCGCCTTCAATTGTCTGATTAACTTAATACATTTTACAAGCGAAGCACACATTTAAAACATATCCGCCTTTCGCCATTCACTGAGCTAATCACAGACCAGAACTTTAGCTCGCCCGCTTTTTGTTGCACTCTCGAACAGGTTCAATTAATTTGCGCCAGACCGAAAGTTTTCGGCTCCGCATGCTAATTGGACTTATCTATTATCTTTGGCTACGGGGCATTTGCATAATTAAACTGTCGAAATTCAATTGACTTTAAAATTTTATTTGCACCGACCGCAAAAGAAAATATTTACGCTCAAGCAATTGCAGCGAGCAGAGTAACTCGTTACTCATACGACGTGTATGCCACACATAATGCGATTCCTATGCTTGAACGTGTGCTTGGACTCAGTTTTTGAATGTAAATATGCTTTCACTTTGCGAGCGAACAGTCTTCTTTTTGTTAATGGGGTGCACCTTAAGTGGTTGTAAATCTTAAAATCATTTAAACATTATATTTTTAATAACGGAATCTGTTTGACACCTCTGAAAGTCTTGACTATTTGCACTTGAATTCATATTTTAAATAGTCTACGAGTTTTGGAATATAACAACAGGCCAGTTTGAGCAACGACCTTAATCCATGTCTTGGCTCAAAGCTGAGTTTGTCTTATAGATATTCTTAGCAAAGGCGAGTCTTATTGTAAACTAAACAATTTTTTTAAAATTATTTTATTTAATAAATTATACAAACATATATACCATAATATTTGTATGCTTTGGTGCTGGGTCGCTCTCAAAAGTTTGAAGAAAAATATGTTTTGTTTCAGCCAAAAAGTTGGGCTAAGGGTCCGATTCGTCAGAAAAAAAGAAATTCCAGTTACAAACCGGTTGGCTTCGAGGTAATTGCTTATATAAAGGGACTTTAACATATGTTGCTAGTTAATATGTGATTCAATCATCCTTAAAGGCACAGCCACAACTGTCCGGCAACTAGCTTTGTTATGGAAATTGGAAATTAATTCTTACAGCATGCTGCACATGTATAGAAACCGCGTAGCTAACTGTGCCAAAGATTGACAATAACAAATACCCGGAATTGATTGATAGTTGATGGCGATTTTAAGTGACAGCTACTATGGCAACAGCTCTGCGACTAGCTGATGCGACGAGGCGCATGAATTTGATGAACTTATTAAAATGCTGTATTCCATTTCGCAATGACGACAACACACACACAAGTTGCGAATGCCAAATCAAAGTGTGTTTTAAAGTATTCGACTCTAAAGAGCTCTCTGAGCAAATGTCTGGTTTAACTTTTGGCCGGGCACAGCGGATGTAATTTCCAGCTGAAGTTGCCAGGCACATGTTTGACTGTCTGAGGGCGTCCATAAATCTAACGGAGTGGGCGTTAACTGGGCCGCCATCCAGCCGACTATCTAACTATCTAACCATCTACATAGTTGCCCGTTTTTCCGGACTGTCTGTCTGGCATTACGTGCAAATAGTTACGTGAAATTATTTCCGGCATCGCTTACTAATATCATTCTGTTTGAGTTTCTTTTGGATAGACTTGCAAGGAAGTTGCATTCAAGCTTTCAAGTTGAAGCCTCAAAGGCAAAGACTAAGGCTTACTTGGCTGCACCCAGCGGCCTTTTCTTTCAGTTTTTGCTCTTACAAAAAGAATTACAACAATTTAATGCTTTAAGGACATTAAATATAAATAAATCTAAAGCCAAATATCTGTTGCACTTACTTAAATAAATAAAGTAAGCTGCTAAAGCGTTAAAATTCACAAAGCGCGTTAATATGCATATTTAATGTACAATATTGAAAAAAAAAAATTATTGCAAAATGTTACATCTCTCAATAATATTATATTGTATTTTTCTACTCTGCCAAGTGACATAATTACTGTTTTGTTTTTTTACAGTGCATACTTGTGGGCATATGGATAAAAGCAAAAACAATTATTTTTTAAAATTACATTGCATATCAAAACGATATTTTTGAGTGCGTTTTTTTAATAAAATAAAAAATATTGCGTATGCATATTCCTCCATATTTGGAAGGCCTGACAGCTGAATTTTAATTGAGTAGCAATTGAATTTATAGATGTATTTCATATAAGCTATTTTCACTTAAAAGTCATAAAAATAAAAGGCAATAAAGTGTAAAGAGTGTTCTTAGTCGGAGTTGCTCTCACACAGTTCGAATAACCTTTGTATCAACTCTCAAATCCGTGAGTAGTTAATTTTTACAATATTGCGACAAATTATTTCAAGCATTGCTTAAGATTATGAGAACATAGAGAGGCAACGCCTATTTAATATGTAGAGCAAGCGAGCGAGAGATTGTGCAGAAAATCTTGTGTATATTGTATACAATATGTAAATTTTGTATATTAAAATAGATATTACATATCTTAATCTTTCTATCTACAATATTCAAAATTTGCTATTATAGGGGAATAAATCAAATGAATAAATCAAATTCTTTGTATAGTTTGTGCTAACTTAAGACTCAAAATAGCTCAAATATATTTTTAACTCAAATCCAAATTCGGTATTCTCCCCGGTCTGATAACTTCATCATCTGAGCGTACCTCGGACTGTACATAACATAATTCAGAGCGCAACAACTTTTTCTTCAATGTGCAGACAGCTTCGAGTTATCGCACATTTTCATGGCTGCCGACGCACAAATTGTCGTCATAAATGTTAATTAAATTAAAATGCTAATAGGCGTGAAATATGATAACACACACACACACAGTGAGAGAGAGAGAGAGAGAGAGAGAGAGAGAGAGAGACACTCGCAGGTGGGCTACAATGCCAAAGACAGGTGGCAAGGACAGAAAAAGTGTAACAGCTGCCATTGTCTGACTGCCAGAGTGCCCCGCCCACTATTGAAAAGGGCCGCCCTATTGAAACTGAGCGCTCGCCCAATGTTGCCGCTCGCTTGATTTTCAGAATAATACTTGTAATAATTAAAATGAAAATTAGAAATGGGCAGAAAAAACTTGCGCGCTGTTAGCAAAAGCTGCTACCAACGGCAAAGCAAATAGTCAAAGGATGTGATGAGAGAGGGAGGGGGGAGGAGGGGGGGTTTTGGTTAGGGATAGATGGAAAAGATGACTCGCAGCTTGAGCTCGGAATTTGCCTTTTGGCGGCATCCAATTAAAAGGGATAAGACCTGAGACGGTGCCCAGAAAGGTGTGAACATTTAAGGCCCGTAGATGGGGTAGCCATAATTGCTAATTGCTGTGATTATGAGCAAGCGGGACAGGAGGGGGCGAACGGAGAGTGGAATCGGTGAGCTAAATATACTTCATATAGAGGCATGTTTTGTGGACTTGGAGAATTATTATCTGCGCCAGAGAAGCTTTTATTAAACTAAAAATAATTGAAACCGCTTTCCGATGATTGATTAAATGCGTAAAAAATATACAATTAAATATAATTATAATTAATCGTTATTTATTTATAATTAACAAAAATAAATAATAATGTATAAAAGGACTGTTCTGGTGAGTGGCTAGCCTTCGATTTGTATGCTTGCAGAATAGATGTGCTCAGTGTGTCGGCAAATAGAAACACACCTGGAGTACTTGACTCGGCTGCAAAGCCGAGCCAAACACCCTGGGCCATATTTTGGATGAGTTGCTCTCGCAACACCCACCGACTGTGTCTTAATGCTTATAGACCAGTGCTTATGTGGCCCGTCTGTTCAATACGAGTGTCATTCGCCACACAGACAAACAGCTTTGCCGGGACACGTAGCCCGACTTGACTGTGTGGCCCAGTTCGAAGTGGACCGCCCCATTAAGATGATGAAATGTCCCCTGATGATGCCCTGAAGCCCAGCAGCAGGACATCAATTCCACACTCCCCGAAACTTGTTGCCTATTAATTGATATTAATATTTCACTATGTGTCCTTTGTGTTCATGTAGCAGTTGTTAATGCTGTCTGCTCGGCAACACGAAAACTTGATAATGCTTAATTTGCTGTTTAATTATGCATGGAATATTTTTGTGGCCGCACTTCTTTCTAATTACTCTTGTTTGTTATCGGGCACTGCAGGAGCCGGCTTTAAAGCGGCTTAACCCAGCTCATTTCCAGGGGCCTTACATAATTTTTCAGGCACACACCATGACAATTTAGCATAGGCAACATCTTAATTTGGGCTGCATTCCAGTCCTGCTCATAGATACATATTAACTTTTACATATGTATGAATTCATGTGTCTCTGTCTGTGTATGTGTTTATGGGTAGGTTACAAATGGACGAGCTGCGTGTTACGGCAAATGTCATGGCAGCCAAACACGTTCCAAACGCATAAAAAGCTTTTGGTACTGTTTGTTTCTTTCCTTATTTGTTTTTTTTTTTTTTTTGCCTGACCAAACTAAGTGAGCTGCCTCATAAATTGCGAATTTTCCTCTTAAGGGTTCGGAGCTGTGTATTTGCTTTCAATGTGTGGAAAGATATTGTTGTGGACTAGTTGTTTATGCTGAGGGCTTAACTAATGTAAATTTAAGCTGGAACTAGGCAACAATTTCTTAACTGACCCAACAAAGCCCATTTAAAATTTGAAGTTTTTCTTAAATTAGTTTACAAATTTGTTAATCTCGTTTAAGAGACAATAAATGAATGAATTTTTATTGACATTGAACTTTTTTCTTAACTTCTTATATGAAGCATAAATTAATTGGTTTATACGATCTTAAAGAACTCTTTCCGTGCTTTTAACAAGAAAGGGATAAGTTACACATTTTCCTAGAACTATCCGAATTTATCCGAATTTCTTTAAAAAGTTCTTATTCCCTTTCATCTTGAAATGCCGCATAATTCGCAAGGCCGCCGTCAGAACGACGCCGGGCAGCTACATAAATCTACTCGGCTATAGAAAATACTCATTGTGCATGGTTCCTGGCGCTTAAAAGCCGTTTAATAAGCCTGACCACAACACATGACAAATGTGCCGCCCAAGTGGTGCATTGTGTGGCAACGCAGAGATCCCATAGCCAAAAAAAAAAAAAAAGGAAAAGCTAAAAGAAGCCAGTCGATTGCGTCTGCTGCTGCATTGGCCATAAATATTATTGCTATTTTGCTATTGAAAGCTTGACATGGCACAGATATTTTGTCGCATAATTTTCAATAAATGGCTGTAAATAATGGACACTCTGCAAGAAGATAGACCAAAACATCAAAGGGCTCTTTTTTTTGGCGGAAAAGACTCTTCAGTTGCTTTGTACAAATTCGCAATTACAAGTGTTCCATTTACGTTGAATAAATAAAATAAATAGGAATTATAATAAATAGTTGACAGCATTGCGCTTAATATTTTAGCAGTGATTTTTTTCTGAATTCAACAACAAAAACAATAACAGCGCAATGTTGGCAAAAATAAAAGTATATTTACAATTATGAATACATATAATTTGAAATATTCAATTAAATAACATAAGTTGTTATAATAATGAATAAGCAAATATTTTACTTACATAAAAAAAGTAATGAAAAGTAGAAAAAGTATTTTGCAAATTATAAATAAAATAGCCTGTTTGATTAATATTGTTTTAACTTTCGTGTAAAAATAAGTAATAATTTTAAGAGTTAAATTTATTAAATATTTATTCATATCATATCATTAGCTATAAATTAATTTATATTTATATTTAATTAAAGCAAGAATTATCGATGCTTATAACATTGTTATCGCATCATTTGCTTCCAGCCGGAATTTAATATAGATTTTGTTTTACTTTTCATTGTTTTTGTCTATATTCTCTCAATGGATGAGAGCCCCACAAGCGAAACATTCTATTGTCTATAGTCTATATTCAACACCCACCCAAATTCTACTTACATTCTCTCTCGCTCATCGCTTGCGCGTTTATTCAAGCGTCAATTAAGCGTTGCTTTGATTCAATTGAAAACTTGGAACAAGTAAATGCCCTCTACAAACAAATGAATTCGGGTAAATACTTTAAGCTGTGCATATAATAAGCAAACATGCGCAGCTGAAAGCTTCATAGTTTAAAAAAAGCTTCAAAGCAAAGCGTAATAGACAAATAACATTTTTTAAATGGAATATAATTATACAATTATAATATGGATAATCTCATTATATTTGAAAATTGTTAGTAATTTTATTAAAAACTAAAAAGTGTAATATTGAAAATAGAATAGCAATAATTATTTAAACATTTATAATATATAATAAATAATTATTATTATAATATAATCATAATATTGATAATAATTATATTAATTATTAAAAGTTGAGTAATAATAAATAAATGTGCGAATAATTTGTGTTGGGTATCTGCAAGTTAATCAAGTTCAAGTTCACACATAATTTATAATATGCTAAACGTGTGCCTCTCGCGAACTTTTTTTACTGACTGAAAACAAAGTTGTATAAATAAGACTGCACTAATTGTGAGTATCCGACTGGGCGCTACCCTGTGCCAAGCACATAAAGCCGCTACAAATATTTGAGATTTTTTTGCCTTATGGAAAATGAAAAACTTCGCAGTTGACGGATGCATCTTAATGAAATATTTATGCCGTATTCTACTCTGTGCCACTATCTATCTATTTATCTATTCGATCTAGCTTCTTATCTATCTAATTTAAGTGTCCATAATTATTTAATTTAAAGGGTACCCAAACGAATAGAGAATACCAAACGAATAGTGATCAAAATTATTTCACAAGAGTATTGTAAACAAATAAACGTATGTGTATCAAGTTGCAGCTGAACGATGATAAGCTTTATCAACGTCTATAATATTTATATACTCGATGTAAATGTATGTTTGATGCTTAAAAGATATATTCATATGGGGGCAATTGAGCAAATCTAATCAGAGAAATGCTCTCCGAAAGCTCGTGGCCCTGTCTGTTTGGGGCCTGGTACAAGTAGTCGATGATTTGACGAGCTACAGTCAGTTTTTAAATGGTTACTCGAGCGACAACATCAAAGCGTAATCATGCTTGAAATAACTTTGACCTTGCTGCTGCTACTTGCGGTGCTCTTCTATATATTCATGACCTGGAATTTTGGATACTGGCGCAAGCGCAAGGTACCGGGTCCGGCGCCGCGTATCTTCTTTGGCAACTATCCGCACATGTACAATATGAAGCGACATGCAATCTACGATCTCGATGAAATATATCGGTAAAGTGCCTGTCCATCTGAAGCTATCATCAGATTATTCGATTTATTACCCAACCAAAGGCAATACAAGCAGGAATACGATGCGGTCGGCATCTATGGCGCACGCAGTCCGCAGCTTCTGGTGATCAACCCGCAGCTGGCACGACGCGTCTTTGTATCGGATTTCAAGCACTTCCATGATAACGAAATATCCCTAATGGTGGATGAGAAGTCCGATTTTATATTTGCCAACAATCCGTTCGCCCTGGTCGGCGAGGGTTGGAAGCAGCGACGAGCGGACATTACGCCTGGATTGACCATGGGACGAGTAAGTGATATATCGAAATATATATTGGATTGCTTTTAGAAAGTCGGTAGAGCATCTTTTTACAACTAATTCACCTGCAATTTTAAATGATGCTTTACACTTCTATTATCCACCTGCCACTTCCAGATCAAAACTGTCTACCCGGTGACCATCGAGGTGTGCCAGAAGTTGACCGAGTGGCTGCGCAAGCAAATCCGCCTGGCGGAACCAGGCGGCATCGATGCCAAGGATGTGAGTAATATGCGAAATAAAAGCGAATATAACCAAGTGAAAACATTGCATTGCCTTGTCAGATGAGCCTGCGCTTCACCTCCGAAATGGTCACCGACTGCGTGCTTGGCCTGAAGGCCGAGAGCTTCACGGACAAGCCCACGCCAATTTTGGCCTACATTAAGGAACTGTTCACTCAGCCCTGGACCTTTGTTGTGTACTTTGTGCTGGTCAGCACTTTGCCGGCTCTGCGACATGTCTTCAAGCTGCGCTTTGTGTCCCGACGCATTGAGAACTTCTTTGTGGACCTGATGCAGAGCGCAATAAACGCCCGACGTGGCCAACAGGCCGCCGGCAAACAATTCGAGCGCGTCGACTTCCTTGACTATATACTACAGTTGGGCAGCAAACGGCATCTGGACACACGTCAATTGACCGCCAACACAATGACTTTTCTGCTGGATGGATTCGAGACGACGGCAACAGTCATAAGCCACATGCTGCTGCTGCTGGCACGGAATGAGCAGGTGCAGCAGCGTTTGCGCAATGAGCTGGAGGCCCATCTCAATGCCCGGGGCGTCATCGATTTTGACAAGTTAAATGAACTGCCCTTCCTGGATGCATGTGTGCAGGGTAAGTTGTGAGGCTAAACCAATCTATAATTATGACTAATACTTCCGTGCTGCGTTCGCAGAAGCCATACGCATATTTCCACCCGGCTTTATGTCCAACAAATTGTGCACTGAGCCGCTGGAGTTGACCAACAAGAATGGGGAGAATTTCATTGTGGAGCGCGGCACCACTGTGATTGTGCCGCATTACTGCTTCATGCTGGACGAGGAATACTTTCCCAATCCCCAGGTATTCCAGCCCGATCGTTTCATGCAGCCCGATGCCGCCAAAATGTATCGCGAGCAGGGCGTCTTCATGGGCTTCGGCGATGGCCCGCGCATTTGCATAGGTAAGTAGTTCGGCCTTACATGAAACTTGAGACTCTACTCTTATTATATTTCCAATTATTCCAGGCATGCGTTTTGCCATGACACAGATCAAGGGCGCCATTGTCGAGGTGCTGACCAAGTTCAATGTTCGTGTCAATCCCAAAACCCGCACGGACAATCTTTATGAACCCACAGCCTTTATAACCACTTTGAAGGGAGGCATTTGGCTGGACTTTGAGCCGCGTCAATGAAGCTCTAACTTCTGATTTTATTGTTTTTCTCAGCGCCGATTCATACGCAATAATAAACACTTTTAATAACCCCTCCGCATATCAATTGGCAGTTCGTTTTATATGCAAAAAGGGGGCACACCTTTCATTGAATTGAATGTGGTACGCGACTACAATGCAATAAACCTTAAATCTGTTATGCAGAAGAGGATGTAAGATTCGAAATTTACATAGAGCAGATATGTCTTCATCAGGCTGACAAGCAGATATCTGACAAGCAATTATCTTACAAAGATATTATAGCGAAGATCTGCCCAGATACCTTTTCGGATATATTTGAGAGCCGTATAAAATAGATTTTAAGCCCTGAAGATCCAGAGGTAAAGCTTTTTCGTGATTTGTGAACATACACGGATATCAAAACTCTTTTATATAACTAATTTCTCTTAACCTCTAATAAAAATGAAGCATATTAAGTCATATAACTAATTTCATTTACCAGAAACACAATTCAAACTTTGCCCAACCTGCGTCTAGCAGTTAGATTTAATAAAGTTAACCACAACCGCACAGTTCACAATTAATTAAATACTCAAATGTGCTCAAAGTTATTGTGAATGCGTCTGCATTACAATGTCTGTCGTGCCAAAATAAACTCAGACATGCAAATTGGACGACTCGTAAGATGCAAAACTAATTACATTTGCCAATTCCATGCGAAAATGTTTGCATCCGAGTATATGAGCATATGCTCATGTCTCTCTGGCTGCGTCTTCAACTGAGCATTTTAAGGTGCAAAAACAGTTTGTTTTTTTTTTTCGCATTTCATCAGCAAAAAGTTGCTCCTTGGCAGCAGCTGCCGTCAGTTAGACGTTGTCCCAAACGAGCCAAAGTATTGGCAAGTAAAATTTGATTGAACTGAAAGGATGAGGCGTCAGCAGCAGCAGCAGCAGCAGCAGCAGCTGAAGATTGCCATATATTATATGTTAGTTATATAGCCGTAACAAGTGCCAGTTTATTAGCCAGGCAGACAACGCAGACCCCGCGACAGCTCCACAAGTTGACGCTGCATAATTTTTGGCCGCCTCGTGCCTGGCAACGGGCAGCGTCAACAACTAAAAATATAATATTATATGCATACAAATTTATGGTATTTATTTAGTAATTTATTCATGTCTGGCAACGCCTGGCACATGTTACACTTGTCAATGCGCCTTGCCTGACTGCACCGAGTTGTTTAGCCTGTCATTCAGAGCGTGGCAGTTGTTTAAATCATATTTCGGGCCCATCAATGGGCCCAAATCGTTGGCAGTTATGCAGACAGCTTTACATAGTCGTCGAACATAAGTCAAAGTCAAAAATGAAATACAACAAATGGGTGTGCGCCAATCGGGCATGCTAGACTGGGCTATATCGTGGCAATTCTGGGACTTTCCTTTATACGAGCCAAACATATAAACAGAATGTGAATTATTCTGTATCAGTGTCTACATGCCACATTTGGCGTATCTATATCTTAAATTTCCGGAGTTGTCGAATTTAAAAAGAGGTAAGCTCGTCCTGCGCAAGATTCTAGATCTGTGTATATGTAACGAAAGTCTATAAGCCGAATTTTGTGTACTTTTCTTTTAAAATGTGCGAGCTATGAAAATCGATTAGCAAGAAAACAATATACCCTTTTTAGTCACATTTAATGAGTATTTTAACTTTTTTAGAGGTTTGCTCAACGCCTAAATTCAATTCAATTAATACCTTTTACTTTTATAAAGTCGAATGCGAGTGACTCAATTTGAACTCGAAGAGCCAGTGAATTATGTGGCAAATCCAATTGGGAAATCAAAAGCGCACATAAAATTGCATTAGCTCTAGTGCTCGTGAAGGGGCTTTACCTGAGCGGGGAACAGTTGGAGCTGACTTGGCCAAAAGTTATGCATATGCATTTCTTTCTGCCAGCTTTGAGCCGAAGTTCAATCTGCAATTTGCTGCGGCTGTGATTTGGCAAATTGTTTGTAGGAAAAACAAAAGGCGAAGACAATCCAGCTTAGACTAACAATCCATACCATCCGCACCCCCCTTAGCCCAACTTTACCTTTGACTGGGGCAATTTATATTGGCTGGCACTTTTGGCACCCCCGCCGAACCCAACTTCGACAATTGTCTGGCTGGAACATCGTTTGCTCGCGTTGTTTGCAGTTCAAAGGTTGAGCGTAGTTCAAATTGTTTGCCAGGTGTTTTTCCCAGCAGCACTTTTTCTTAGCTATTTGATCTGTGATTGAGCTGAATGAGCAAATAAACTTGCGGCTGTGGCTGTGGCTCTTGCTCCGGCTGCTGTCTTTCGAGCGCTGAAACCCAGCTGAAAGCTGATTGAGCTCAATGGGTTTCCACTTTTCACCTGTTAGGTGTCTGGACTTATTATCTGTTGCACTTAAGTCTTAGCAATTGCTGTTGATTCAGCTCAAGGTGATGCGTAAATCCTCATTGTAACCGAAGCTCAAGCAACTGCAATTCGGTATTTTCCAAATGAATATCTTTCACATGACAGTTCTTTGTGTGCGAATTCAAATTGAGATTCTCGGGGAAATTATCGTTTAATGACCAAGTTCATCACGAATATAACGAATCGCAGCAAGAAATTCAGTGGCTTTTATTTTCAGAATATCCCTTAAGCAAAGCTACAATAAATTAATTATTTACTCAATAATGTAACTCACTAACTTTATACAAATTCCGTAATTTAACTGGTATAATTTGTAACTCTTTAATTTGTGAACTCAAATTAAAGCTTAAGGACAAACGAGTAGAAAAGTTTCTATATAACTTTTCGCCTGAGTTTTAGCCACGACAAAAAGTTCAGAGGCTGATGTGGCTGTTCAAATAAAAGAAGGGATATTCACTTTAGTTAGAAACCGGAAAGCCTAAAAAGCGATTTTATAAAGTGACATCTTTTGCTGGATTTTCTGCTCATTCATAAAAAATAATATAAAAATTTAAATTATCTAATTAACTAACTCAAATTGAAGAAATTTGTTTTTATATTAACTAACTTTTATTTTAACTTCTAAGCGAGGATTCGGGTTCGAATAAAGCTAATGTGCGCATGTATAATTGCATGAAGAACCGCTTACATAATGCTGCTATTATAGCTAAACTAAAATATATTTAAAGCTTAATTTGTAATCACATGTGCCCAGTTTGTAATCACAACAACAGCAGGGAGCACATGAACAAGTGGGCGGTGGCACTCGCACTTCCGGTTTGACCTTGCGTTAGCATAAACAAATTAAATCCAGTAAAAACATTTTGTTTAGTGAATTTATTTTGTAAACGACCTTGTCAACAGGATGATGAACACGTTTTACAAATATTTGCGCACAAATTCCATGTATGTGTGTGTGTGTGTGTGTGTGTGTGTGTGTGTGTGTGTGTTTACTTGCATGAGTTACACACATTCAATGTTGATTTTGGCTACTGTCGGTCCTGCCAAAAAAGGACTGACCATGATATAAATTTAATTCAATTAAGAGATTCGGTTGGCTTGCTTTAAAAGTGATTGGCTTAGGGGCTGCTTGAAGGTGGCACCGGAGCATGGGCGGGTAGGGGAGAGAGGGGGTGTGTAGGGTTGGGCTACAATAACTACAAAACCCCATTAACATTTTCATGGCAAAACTTTGTGCTAATTGCATTTATGGCATAAAACCTCAAAGTTCAAAATCAGTACCAAAAAACAGAGCAGAAAATGCAATTAGCACTCGAAACGTAGCAGCAGAGGGCTGGCTCGAGCAGCCACGCCCCCAATTTACTGGCCTGACAATGATGATGACAATGGCAGCAAGTGGAAATGTCAAGAAAATGTGCGGCAGCTAATTAAAAAACTTGCGGCTGCTATAAAATTTTCCTACAGCTCGAGGAAAACTCAAGAGCAACACGAGCAACAGTAAAATGATAGAAAGCGCTGCAGCTGCAGCTGGAGGGGTCTGAAGGGGGGCTGAAAGGCGCCTGCCTGGAAGTCAACTAGCATTTGAGGTGGCAAATGGGAAAATTGCATGATTTTCTCTGCCACTTGAAAATTGTCAATTTGTGATGCAATAATTTGCCGTGCAAGCGACCACAGCAAAAGCCAACAACAACAACAACAGCAAGGTTGAAGCCCAACAAAGGAGAAGACCGCGAAGCGGCCACAGTCTTGGCCACAAAATTATAAACACGCTGGCCAATAAGACGACGTAACTGTTAAAGTAGCTTGGCTACCCAGCCAAAAGAGACAAAAATTATATTGGCCAACACAATTGTGTTTTACTATTTACAGTCATTTGGCAATTTGTGCAGTTTGTTTGATGTGCGCATTTATTTATTTGTTTATGTCTTCTCGGGACTTCGCTCATACGAACCGAGCGAAAGGAACAGATCTCTAAGAAAGAATAACTCAATTGCGACACACATTTTTGATCTCCTAAGCCTTACATAGAAAATAAGTCAAATATATTCCTAGAGTTTTTTTTATTTTTGCTATAATATATTTGAATTTTTATACTCTTGCAGCGGGAAATGTGTAACGCATTAAAAAGACATCTCCGACTCCATAAAGTATATATATTCCTGATCAACATCAACAGCCGAGTCGATATAGCCATGTCTGTTTGTTTCTATGCGAACTAGTCTCTCAGTTTTATGGCTATCTTTAAGCAGAACTCCCTCTTTCTGTTGCACGCAGCACATATGTCAACACCAGCTGGATCGGAGCACTATATCATATATATATAAATAAATAAAAATTTTCGTATCATTTGCTTTCTTATCAGCTTATTGGTATTAATTTACGATTCAATTTTCTTAAGTATACCTCATTTATCATAAGAGTTACTTAAGTCCTTGCCAAAGACTTAAGCTGAAATAATATTTATTTTGTTTTTTTTTTTTTTTAATGAGGGTTTCTTTTTAATTGAGTGCCTGAATGGTTTCTTTAGCAGCTGTTGCCAATTGTTGAGTTGCATATTTTACAGGACACTTGCGACACGACGCTGATAAAATATGAGCAGCAATAAAGGTGAAGTGTGTGTAGCTGTATATGTGTATGTGTGCGTGTGTGTGGGGGAGTGGGAGTGTATGCATTATTGCCACATTTAATTAGCCACTGCCAAAGGGGAAATGCCAATGCGTTGACACAGGCGATTATGTTAATAAGCCCAAGATGAAATGAAGAGCATTGCAATTGGGCTGGAGTTGGGGCTGGGGTTTCTGGGCTTAATATTGGGGTTAACATGCGAAGCTGCTTGTATAATGCGCCATGTTATTTAATTGTTCATTGATGTTAAGCACAGCGTGTGCATTTTGCGGGCTCAGTGACTTCAGCAGCAGCCGCCCACAACCCCCTAGCCATCGGTTTGTTGGAGGCTTATTTGGCATTGATATGTCGATTTAAGTGCATTTATTTAATTGCACAACATTTCGCATTTAATGCGTATTAATGAGACATGACATTTTAATTGGATTAATTGCGTTAATTAAGTGCCAGCCGCGTCGAGTGCTGAAAGCCAAAAGCTGAAAGCCTGAATGCCTGAAACCCTGAAACCCTGAAATCTGATTGAGTTCGCTCGCTTGGTCAGCAAAAATCATGAACTATCCACGTCAACTTACAACCGCGAACATTCACGTCAGCGAAGCTTGGCAAGGTATTTGCCATTGAATGGCAATTGAATGCTGATTATGTTGCGTAGTTGTCTGTCGAACTATTAATGCTTATTTAATTGATGTGCATACATAGACAAAGTCTCGAGCTGCAAGATGATTTGTCTTAGAAATACAAACAGAAAATCAACTAATTGTTGCAAGTCCAAATCGAGCCTTAATATAAGATAAGATACTCTCGGGCTTGCTTAAATTATGTAAAATTAAATAAACCCCAAATAATTATTTGCACTCTTTAGAGTATGATTCCTGCCCACTCTCCACGATTATCAAGTGTCACCTAAAGTATCATAAATATAGCCATGCCCTTCGGGCCAAAGGCATATATCAAAAAAAATCGAGAAGCAGCCACAGTACGGCGCCCACCCCTTTCCAACTTCACTTTAGTTAACAAATGTAGCTATGCCTAAGTTAATAATATATAAATAAGCATAAATCACGCACACAAACAACAAATGAGCATGAACATGAACATGATTAACAAGCTCATTTAAGGGCACTTGTTTGGCTCCTTGTCCGATTCGGTCAACAAAAACAAAAAGTGGGCGTGCTCCATAAAAATATTAGCCACCCCCACACACACCGCCACCCACACACACACACACACACACACACACAGACAAAGGCTTGAGAACTAGCCCGAGGAGAATATTCGATTATTGTGTTAAACGCTGCAACGCCCCGAGTTCAGAAGGGATAGGGCCGAGGGCAAAAACGCCTCTCATTCCCCTTTGAACTGTTGTGTTTTGTATGGACGCAGATATATATTACTCGAGGGAGACATTTGATAATAACTTGCGGCCAATGTTGGCTATAATCAGCATATAAGTTAGCCAACTTTCCTTCGCATGGCCCCCATTTTGCACTGGGCACTAGCCAGCAGCCACGCCCCCTGCCAGCCCGGCCATCTAACCGACAATGGGTGTGCAGACAACGCACATATTTTGGGCTGACGTGGCACGCATTAATCATTTGTATTGGTTTTTATTTTCCATACCCTGCGCATAGACAAGTCCCCTATATATATTCATATGAATCAAAGCTTTCCCAGCATAGCATTTCACAGCCATTTGTCTATCAGGGCATCTAAAGTTCGGTGTGCGGTTTTTACTTTTTGTTTTATATATTTTGGTTTTTTCAGATAAACAAGTCAATTTCTGTGGCTTAGTTCGAGGAACGTAAGCTGCTTAGTGAGCATGGGAAAATGCTGCACGTGAAAAAGAAAACAATGGGCGACTAAGTTGATTATTGTTTTATTACGAGCTTCAAATGGGAAGCACTAAAGGTCGATTTATGGCGCATCGAATCGCAGGTGCAACAGACATTAACACGAATAAATCATAGAAGCTGAGATTTGATTTTGAGCAAAATCCACCCGTATCTGTGAAAAATAAGCGGAAAAAGGTTCTATGCAGCTTTTTGATTATCATTCCAAGACGTGTTTCACACTTTTCAGAAAATCCACCGCCTCAGATGGAAAAGGGGCACAAGGCTTTTGATTAGTTCGAACAGAGATATCTTCAAAGCTGTACAAAAGATTACATGAATACGTGTTTAAAATCCAATTTAAAGTTGCAGAAGTGTATTTCCACGGGCGAGAAAAGGGTTGGATTACAGGATGATAATACAAAGTTAAGTAGTCAATCTGGCGCGGACAGGGCCGGGTAATATGCTTTGTACGAAGTTTTTGCACCACAGAGATAAACATATAAGTAAAGAAATGCAATAAAAGAAATGGTAATAAAATGCCAAGCCTGCCTAACTAGGTTCAAAGGCAACAAATTAAGGGCAACAAATTTAAAAGTCTGCAGCCTAATGAATAAACCTTAAGCTGCAAGCCCAGCCAAAAACTATTCATAACTTTTTTGTTTTTTAGATATTTCGACAGTACTTTAAAAACACATTTTCGTCATGGAGCATTCGATCGAAAGCTGCTTTGACCAGCTTCAGTAAAAAACCTAAAGAATTTCTGCCGTGATTGTCTGTGGTGCAAAAACAAATTGGTCGATAGCAAATGGAAAGGCAAAAGATTGTGGAGCAAAACAACATGAAAAACTCAGCTAGAAAATAAAAATGAAAACGTTAAAAGAAGAAATAAAAACATTGAACATATCCGAGTCCTTATAAATGCGCTGCACAGCTCCAGCTTGAGCCTGATGTCTGCAGCGGGTCAATTGTTTGTGGCTTTTGCGCACATAGCTGCCACATCAAGGCCAACATTCAGGCCAACTCTGGTCGGCAGCCAGCCGAGCGCACAGACAACTGCTTATCCATTAGCTGGAATTTGATTTGCACTGCGAAGCATTTCTGACATTTCCACTTGGAAATGCATACATTCAATTGCAGAGATTTTCGCATTGTAATCTGCTTAAAGTTGCATTAAAAGTCTTCTGAAGTCAAAAACTGTGTGCACCAGTTTCTGAATAAACACCAAAGAGCTGTATACATGCTGAGCAGCCTGCGTTGCTGTCTGCTTTAGACAAATAAAAAATTATGTTCCATACCACATGGTGTGTCTCAGGCCTGGCTCTGAACCTGAACCGTATGCAGCAAATAAAATTTAATTTAATACAGGGGGTATAAAAAAAAGGCGACCTACAGCGAAGCTAAAATGCTCTATCCGAAAAGATAAGGGTCGTATTTAATCGAGAATTACATAATTAAACTGAATAATATCATATTAAATACGTAGTAAAAAGAATATAAACTGTCTACGGGATTTGAACCTACGACTTTCCGATTGTTAGTCCGACGCTCGAAGTAACTTTTCGTATTCATTCAAAATTACTCAATTTAATAAGGTAACTGAATAATAAATATGAAAATAGAGAACCGATTTGAACCAGCAACCTCACGCTTGCTAGTCCGACGCTCAGCCTCTTTCTAGACATGATTCAAAATTAATAAGACGAAAAATTAACGCAATTGTAAAAAATTAAATAACAAACATGAAAAGGGATAATTGCTGCAAGATTTGAACCAGCAACCTCACGCTTGTTAGACCAATGCTCAGCATCTGCTCATACTTAATTAAGAAGAAAATTAATACAAACTTATATGAAGATATATTTCTTGAGACACCCTCTCTATGTTCCACCAACGAAATTGTCACGAAAGCTATTGAAATCTTTAAATCAGAAATAAAAATAAAATTATGCCCAGTTAGCAGACTTCTGCATTAACATATTCCTATGCTCTGCTTGGACAAAATGTAGGGAAGTAACATTGCGATGCCTGAGCAGATGCGTAAATTGCAAAAGGTTTTCTCAGCAAATTTATGGGCAAGGCCTGCTGAAGGCAGGAAGGAAATCATTTCCATCTCTTCCTTCTCAGAACGCAGACTCGTAGTTGGCTGTGCTGATGATGTGTTCCGTCAGTTTACACGGTTAATATATCAAAATTTATACGACTATCAAAAAATATAAAATTTATTACGCGTAAGTCGCATAAAAAAAAAGCGGGCAGCGATTTTATTAAGACACGCGGCGCCTGCAAGTAGGCAGTATTAAATTTAAAGAGCTAACAGGTGCGCCTGCGAGTATGTGTGTGTGTGTGTGTGCGAGGCGCTATTAGCTGAGCAAATAAACAACGGTTGGCCATTTTTCACTTCAGATGGCGCACAGAAAAGAGTAAATAGAAAAGTGAAAGCAGTTAAAACAAACGAAATCAAATGCCGAGTGTGTAGCTGGGCGGATGACTGTGTGTGTATGTGTGTGTGTGTGTGTGTGCGTGTATCCATGTGTGGCAACTGCACAGTGGCTTGTTGCACTTGTTGCAGACGCAAAGCCAAGCTGCGGCAGTCTGCCCACATCGCCGCGTCCACCCTTCTCTCTCACGCCCGCAATGCTGCTAGAAAATGAATTAACAAATTAAAAGCGTAAAATATTGGCCTGGGGCAAAGGCAAGTGGATGTTGCATGTTGCATGCTGCATGCCGCATGCCACACAACGCCTGTCGGCATCGGCTGCCGCGGGCTGCTTTAAGTTGATTTTAATTAAATTAGCCAGCGCACACAGAGCACATGTCAGCTATATAGATGAGGCCAACACATGGTCCAGACAACTCACTTCTGGCAAGGGTTACAACTTGCCACCCCTCTCCCACCCCACTCCCACCCACCCTGAACGAGTTGCAAGTTGGCTGTCATTATAAGCGACAGCGTTTATCGCCCTGTGGCGCTAGCGACTCCTAAAACTGTTGCTTAACTGCACTTTCAACTAAATAGCGACTGCCAATGGTTAGAACATTAGGCGGGAGCTTTTTAAGCCAAAACGTGTGCCGCATGTTTACCAGAATTTATTGTATGCGACTGCCAGCTGCAAGAAGCAGAAATTAGTGGAGCTTGGCTTTCTAGGGCAAGCATGAGCATACCCAAAAGGTGTTATTCACATCTACACTCATATGTAACTAACTTGAGCTGGAAGGCATTTATTTAAGATAAAATAAAAACAAATAGTTAAAAAATAAATAAAAAATATATAAATAAATAAAATATATATAAACATAATATAATAATGTAAATCAATAAAATATAAATAATATTGCAAATATGTTAAAATGGTAATTTAGCTGAGAAACTGGTTTATAGAAACAAACACACGGACATCGTTTTACAGAATATACACGCCTGTTGAGATGTCTCATTTAACGAGTTACACATTTCATGACAGAACTAAAGTAACCGCTACAAGGATAGTTAAAATTGACATCGATGGGCAGCTGAAAAGATGTCGCAGTGCTTGATTCCTAAAGAGCAAAACAAATCTGTACTCATCATCATTTCAGCTTTCATTATGGCCATACCTTGGTATCTGCTTTACAAACTAATTAACTAAAATGCTTGAGCTTTAATAGTTTTTCATGTCATATGCCGTCATAAACATGATTACATTTGGGTATTCCATTAGATTCTACATTCTCTGCCTTGGCTCATTCTCTATGTTTGTCTGGTGAAACCCTTCAGCAAAACACTTTAGATAAACGGGCATGGCATGCATAGCGACCCCAGAAAAGCGAACTCAACTGAGTGATTACAATACACAGCGGGGACATTTGTAACCCTGTCCGCTCCGCCAGCTCCACTCCGCCTGTGCGCAACCATCTAAAACGCCATCAGACGACGCCGTCGAAATTTTATTGCATTTTTATCTCCATGGTGTACGGTGGGGCTCACTTCTGGCTTTTTCTATTCTCGTTTCTCATGTCTCCGCTGTTTGTCTGCACAGATAGATAATTTTATGGAGTCTAGTCTGGAGCAGGCTGAAAAATGTGCTATATTTTTTTGGCGGAATTTCCTTCTAGTACCCACACTTTCCAAATGAGTTAAGCGCAATAAAAAATGACGCCGAATTTTCGACTAGTAGATTACGCTGTCTAAAATTCTCGTCTTCATATAAATAAATATGCAGATGCATATGTATATGGACTTTTATAAAAACGCGCAACAAGGAATTATTAAGTCGTACAATTTCTTTCTTTAAAATAGGATTCGAGCCGGCAACCAGCAGCTGAACAATGCGTTAGCTTTGAATGAAACATATTTCAGATATTATTCGCACCGTTTTTGGAATTAAACCTCAGGCATATTTCACAATTAGGATTTGAACTGGCAACCATCAGCTGCACTATGCAAATTGCAGATTTTTTCAGCTGCAAACAGATAAAAATATATTATCCCTCATTCAACTTGCATATCATGAAATATGAATTTCGGTGCGAATTCCTTTCGTCATCCAATTTCTAACTTTAATCCATTTTTAAGCCCCGTTGACGAACAACGAAAAAAATTCTCACTGCGTCCAGTTGAATTTATGAATCGTTTCTTTTTTTTTTCAAATCCAGCGTTAAGCTAATTTAACTAAAGTCGAATCACATGGAAAATATCAACATTTTTGTAAATGGAGCCGCACATTCATTTTTGTCTATATATCTGCACGAATCCCCGTACGTATGGAAATGCAAGGCAAACATTTGACTGCAGTTGGCCACATAATAAATCCATTTCGTTGGATGTCGCGAAAAAGAATGGGTTTTCATTCGATTTTCTCGCGTGGCTGGCACTCATCAGTCGCTGCCCAATCACAGTCGCCGTCGCACTCGCAGGACTCCCCACTCGCGACTCGGAGCGCGGACAATCATTTGTTATTTGATTTGGCCACCAGAAGGCGCAGGCGGCAGGCGACAGACGGCAGACGGGCAATGGACAACGGACAGCGGGATAGCGGACAACGGACGTTCCAATTTGCCAGCCGATTGCCGGTTATCGCTGACGTTGGCTCCCGGGCACAGTTGCACATCCGCGGGCTGCCAGCTCGAAGCGGCCCACTCTACGATTACAATTCAGGCAACGTATTGTCAATTTTGGTAGCGCAATTTTACTGCTCCCATCACTTGAGGACACCGACAGGGCCATCACCCGATCGGCCCGTAAACAAACAAACACTCTCCTCTGCTGACTCTCATGACTTCGCGCTGGGTGTCGATGTGTCGCTGATGAGGTGTTGATGCGAATGGTCAACTTAGCAAAGCAGGCAACCAAATTGTGAAGTTCGCAACAGTTCAATTCTCATATCTTATTTAAGTGACTGTTTCGAATTACCTGACTAAAGAACGGCCGAAGCTCAGAATGAAAAATTTGTTAATTTACTTTTGATTATCGATAGCTCTCGCTCGTGATCGACCAACATTTAAATCCTATTCTTTAAGAATATTTCAGAGCCTGTAAGAGTTAACGATTTGTCCTTAAGTTACATAAATTCTCGGATAGTTTGTAGGTACTTTGAGTACTTCCCCGTAATCCAGCTAATTTTGTTTTAGTAATATTCTATTCATACTAATTTTTATTCTTTATAAGCTGAAGTAGAGTTCAGAATAAATTTATTAATTAATTCTAATAATATATATTCATTTGTATATTATATTATACATTTCCTTAAGAAATTTCTGCAAATATTTAAGGTAAACATAAAAAAGAAGCTTTCGATTCAAAATTGCACTCTTACTTTCATTTTATTAAGCGTCTTGGCTGGCGAAAGAAAACTCTTATTTTACTAAAAATGGCGGTCAAAAACCGGCAGCATAAAAAAACAACGAAAAAGAAAGTAAAATTTGAAGTTGAAAACTTTTCTAATTAAAATTAAATAGAAACTTCGCTTGCCTTGAAGTTTTGATTACTATTTGCATTTAAATATTTTTGTTGTATTCTATACAGAAATTTTTTGTGTTTCATTTCCCAAGTCATATTCAAAAATGTCGCCAAGGCATTGTGGCTGCGATTGAAAATAGAAAGAAAAAAAGAGCTGACCAAAGCAAGTTGACCAAAAACTTAAACGGGGGCAAGTGGGCGACAGACTTGAAGGTCAACTAGTTGCCCGCTCAAGAGTAAAAGTTTCAATTGAGTCAGCTCTGCCTTTTAGAAAGTTTCAAGAAAAGTTTAAAATGAGAAATATTTATAGATATTTTAAATACACAATTTTGTGTCAATAAGTGTATTGAAAATATTGGAGTTAAGGGGAAAGAATTAAGCGTATTAAGAACAACAGCCAAACCAATTATTGAGTCTCGTTGAGAGAAGAAACGAATTAAAATAGCAGCACAGAAAACAATACAATTTTAATTGCAATGCTATTGATAGAATTTGAAGCAGGCGCGCATGAATGTTTGTGTGTACATGTATACAGAAATTCTTGGAATTTGCGCTTGCTGCTGCTAACACTGTGAATATATATGTACATGTACGCAGAAAATTTAAATAATAAATAAAATATAAAAATGTAATTATCAAAATATAAATTTAAAAACATATATATAAATATAAAAATAAATAAATAAATAAAAATAGTATCAAGAACATCCAGAGAAGAAGCGCCTCAAGTCATCCAACAGATCCACTTGCTGTTGAGTATTTTAATAATGAATGTTAATTTGCATTTAATTTAATCATTTCAGGAGGCAGTCATAACTGCGTTGACTTGACTTCCGCTTGGGCTTAAGACACTTGCCAGGCCATTAGCGCCCCGACTGAGCTTGCTCCTTGCATAAATTTCCATTTGCCAGAAAGGGAGAGAGAGAGAGAAGAGAGAGAGAGAGAGACAGAGTGAGAGGGATGGCAGACGAGATTGTTGCGCCTACAATTTACATAATTTATTAACGAGAGTTTGAGCGCCAGCTTCCGTTGGGTAAACTAAGGGCCGACGCCGGTCATGGCCCTTCGGATCAGGCGCCAAAAAGGGACCCGACTAGGGCCTGGATGGGGTGTGAGCGTTGCTCATGCATAATTAAACACGTAATTAACCATTATTAACAACGTCTGATTTCTGTAAGATCTGGCAGGCAGTTACCTAATGAGTTTGAGTCCAAGAGATTTCACTTGGCAAACTTTTTATGCCCAGCCTCAGTTTGAGTACTGTCCGTTGTCTTGTTGTTTGGGCCAATCGCAGAGGACGCACGCGTTTGCCGTTTGATTTGTGTCCAAAGTGTAATCATAAGTTACCGTTACAGTTACAGTTACAGTTACAGTTACAGTTACGGTTACATTCGTTAATGAGGCACATTAATTAATTAGGCGCGTCTGGGGCATTGCCTACGTGTCGAGCAGGTGAAACTTTTACGCTTGGACAGCTCACAGACCAATTATGTCTGCTTTGGGAGAGCAGCGTCCCGTCGTCCCATCGCCCCTTCGTCCCATCGTCCCTTTGTTGTTGTGGTTGTTTCTGTGGTCTCGAGCTGGCTTTGGCTTTGCATAAAGCATTTCGCTAAGTGTAATTGTTTACAATTGCTTGTGAATGTCCGCCAAAAAACAACAAATTAAACAAGAGTGCTCGGCTTGGGCGTGCTCGACTAGAAGATACCCTGCATGCAGCGCCAAGCTGGCATTCCCATTCATACACACACAGACATGCAAGCTTGCTGCTCCAGTGCTTCTTCTTTCCTTAGCCCTAAATTCCATGAACGGCAACTGCATGCTTAATTATCTTCGGTATCTAGAGTCCGATCGTAGTGATTTTCAGTTAATTATGAAAATGGCAGGACAAAACGAGTAAATAAATTATTGGCTCGTAATACGTTTCGTATAGGTGAATATATATTTAAAAAAAATAGAAGTCTTTAGCTCTTGTAATCCAGAGACAGACAGAGCTAAACCGACTCGTCTAGTCGCTGCATATACACATAAGCATTATAGCCCTTTGACCCACAATCAATAGGTTCAGGGAATAACAATTACCAGCTGAACGAGCTTGAATAATGGAGCTGTGTGCATACACACAACAATGTGTAGAATTATGATTATGAGTTGCATAAAATGTATGCAAATTTTTGTGTAATATTTAACAAAACAATTTTGGGCCTGCGGCATTTATTGAATTGTTTAGCATGCAAACGGATATTTTGTGTACCAAATGCGTTTGGCTTAGTTCATTATGAACATTTACGGCCATAAGAGGAAACTAATTTGTGCATGATAAAAGCCATTTGCCTGGCTATTAATTAGGCCGACTAACTAATGTCAGCTGCCTAAACAAATGTGAAAATTGCAGAGACCATAATTAAATGCACATTAAGGCAATAAAATTCTGATTGTTTCGTGAAAATTATTTCAAGCTTTTCCAACTATTTGCCAGTTATGTTATAATTGCCTCATGCCTTTCCATTTCTAAGCTGACATTGTTGTGTATAGCTTAACATTTTAAGCATTTTATGAATTTATCATTTTCCCCTCACCATTTTTCGCACGGCTTTTCACAGCTTGCTGCGAGGCATCTGCATTTTTTTTCTGCAACCACCCGCAACTCCCCCCCCCCCCCTCTCCAACACACTACCCTGTGAAAGTCGGCTCATAACTTTCACAATTAGCTGACGCAAAGTTGGCAACAGCTCGGAAATTCTTTGTGTGAACTGCGGGAGAAAATGTTAATTTTCAGCAATTTCTGTGCAAATAAATTTACCAGACGCCTTCGTCTTGCGTTCTATAAATACGTTAAGAACATACAAGAAAATTATTATGTGAAATATGTATGTGAATACGTGAATAGTGCACAATTCTGTATATTGAGGTACTAACATTAAATGTAATTTAATTTAGTCGAAACTAGTTTGTTAAATAAAGAATTATTTATATTCAAAAAGATTTCTTTGCCATTTGAACTCTCCAAATGTTTCTAACTCTAATGGAAAACCTCTCAACTTATTTAACATTATCTAGGTAGAAATAAAAAATTAACTCACTGTGCAAAATTAAGTAAAATTAATAATTGTGCAATTTAAAGTATTATTTGCCTTTACATTACAATTTATCCTTTGATGAGTCTTAGCTCTTTTTTTTTACCTAAAAATTAAATAAAAATTAAGTCAGCACTTTTATATAATTGTTTGTTTTTTAAGCAATTCCATGTCAAATTCAACCTTGGATCAGTCTTTGCCTGTGTGAAAGTTCGCCAGCCACCTGCTTGTCATGCAAAAAGCAATAACCAGCTGCCAAGCGGTGGTAACTGCGAAATAGGCTCATAAATTCTCGGCAAATTTATAATTTCACACCTACATCCATAACGAGCTAAGCAAAAAAAAAAAATAGAAAACGAAAGAAATGAGAAGAAAAAAATAGGCAAACTATTTGCCAATGTGCATGGCTCGGCTTGTCAGTGGCAGAAATGACAAATGTTCGCCAGACAGGCAGCCGGAAAATTGTGTGGAAAGCCCTTAACTGGCCCTACCATCCCCCTTCCTATTCAGAAGCAGGCGGGTTAGCAGCCCTAATGACAGCGAGTATTGCATGTTTGCCCAGTGTTAATCATAAATGGTCTCTAAGCTGCACAGAAAACCCGAGTTCCGAGTCCCGAGCCGAATACCAACCGAATTCCTAGACCAAATTTATGCGACCATCTCATATTGGTCTAATTAAAAAGATGCCAATGTCGACACCGATGGCAAGTGCAACAACAAGCATTTTGGCCTGAATCTAAAAAGGAAGCCGCGAAAAATGGCAATTACCGCGTCCACAAAATGTCGCGAGCGTTTTAAATAAAATGTGACAGGCATTCGTGGGCTCAAGCGGCGGCTGGTCTAATGGAAAGATTGTAAGTGCTTGATTTATGGCCAACTATTATGACACAGAGGCATGCAATGCGTAACCAGGCACTGCAAGAGGTCTACAAAAAGTGCTTGCCGGGCAACATTTATGTTCAGAAATCAAAAAAGCTTTAACAAATTGAAGAACAAACTCCACAAATATCGAATTAATTAACAGGTATCGTTAAAATATATTCAGCGATCATTATCATGTTGAAATAATGAGTGAAATTCCTTGCACAACACTGTGTGTTGAAATAATGAGTTAAATTGATTGCACAACACTGTAAAATACACACATATACTCATACATACAAAAGCTACTGTGACCAAGCAATTGGCATTGAGCACAGGGGCAGAACAAGATTTAAAGAGACTTTTGGCATTTGAAATTAAACCATCGAGCTTTCCAATAATGTAAAATATATAAAAAGATAGCTCACCCATAAGAAAAGCTTGCAAATACAAGCTCTCTTCCTCTCTCTCTCTCTCTCATTCTATGAAGGCAATCACTTACGCCATTTTATTTTATTTCAAACACTCATTTTTAACGATCATCACAAATTCTTGCACGACAAGAAATAAAAGAATAGCTTATATAGATGTTTAACTAGCACACGTCACATATATTTATCATATTTAGCACCAGGATTTTAAATATAATTTACAAGCAAACGCGTTAACATGGCCACACGCACAAAAAGCGATCGATCAACAGGGCAGACGCGCACAGACTAAATCATCTTATTGAGAGCGCGCGCCTGGGCTAAGCTTCGGCACTTGCACCAATACAACAACAACAACTGAGAGCACACAACTTTTGCAGCAGCCGCGCTCATAGTATGCACAGTGCTTGCGCTCTGCATTCAGCTGCAGCCCGCTGTTATCTGGACATATGTACATAACTACTTAAATATAACAGGATCAAAAGCGCCAGCTTCAGCGGCGTGCATTGAGTCGTAAGCATGCTGTTGCAAATGTATGCATGTATTTTTAACGATGTGCGAAGCGCATTTGAATGTGTGTAAATAAGAAGATTGTAATTTCTTGTGCGACGCATGACGTCACAGCTAAAGTTTTTCGATGTTCGATGTTGCGTATGGTAAATTTGTGTATGAATGTGTAAGGTGAATAGGACAATTAGCCGAAATAAATGTTTTTAAATAATAATATATTGTTTAATACATTTATTTGCAATATCTATGGCCATATCTGATATTATCGATAAGTATCAGTATATTTTAATTTTTTTCTAATTGCAGCTACAAGTTCTGATTGGTCTTGCTTTTGACTTTATTGTCCAGTTCGCAGTTGGAGTATTCCAGAGAACCAGACGAACTCCCACCAAAAACTGAAACACATACGCGACCTACTCAAGTTAAAGACGTTTACGCTGGACAACAGGCGCGAAGAAGGCACTGAGACTTGGTATTCCGAGTCCAGCTCGGACTTTGACTTGAACTCGAACGGGTGCTTGGAGCCTGTGGCAGGGCACTTAATCAAATTGTCTGGCTGCTTCTTGACGCCTCTCGTTTTTGGCATTGCATTTTATATACTACTCTTATCCCTATTTTATTTTTCTTGCTGCTTCTTAATGCCATTAGTGGCGTGGAATTTTATTTCTCATTTGGCGTCATTTTTCATTTTCCTTGGCAGCGAATTGCACGCAGATAAGCAGCCGGAGCTTACTTATAAATAGGGTTCAAAGTGACGCGTCCTTTTCGGATTTTCAAAGAGTATCGGATGCTGTTCCTTCATTAAGAGCATTCAACAATTTGCTAGTAGGGTAATCAGCTAGCGATGAGACCTTTAGATTTTATTTAACAGGGAAAAAATGTAATAGAGGCTCTTAACAAATTGTATTTATTTAATTTCCCAATTTCATGTGGAACTGGGAAAGATAAGCGGAAAGTAAATACAAGCCAAAATAAAAATATATAAATATTAGCAGTTCGCGTTTAATTCAAGTGTTCTGGTAAAATTATTTTCCATTGTTTTTATTTCCTAAATTCCCCCACAATCGTGAAAAATTGGCGGAAAATAACTACAAGCCAGTAACTAACTTTCAATTAAATTAACGTGCTTATTTAATTATTTTCGTTGTTATTTCATTTTAAAATTAACACAAATATTAAAATATGCAGATATTTACAATTTACTTTCACTGAAATTATTCTCATTTAAATAACATGCACTCAAATAATTTTACTCAATAATTTTCGGCCCGAATTTCACCCGCAAAGCTTACGGAAAATAAATACAATCAAGAAACAAGAATAAACCAATATTTGCCGTTTGTTTCGATTAAATTACATTGCCTTTTAATACAAAAAAAAAAAAAACATTAAAGTGTAAATTTTTTTTAGATTATTTTCGTTGTCTTCATTTCATGTTCATTGTTTAGTTAGAAGTTATTAACAAAGATAAACAAATAATTACAGTTCGGTTTAAATGAACTTTTGATAATTGAATTATTTTCATTGTTTTTATTTGATTTCCAAATTCAACCAAATAGTGAACAATTTCCGCAAAATAAATTTCAATAATTACAACGATTTAGTGTGGTTATCCTAGTATTTATTTTGTTTCCTGATTTTATCCACATATGAAACTTAACACAAGTTTGGTTCATATTATTATTTTCGCTCTAATTTGCTTAATTCTGATTGTTTTTACTTCGTTTCTAAAACTAATCCGCAACTGTGGAAATCGGTGAAATATAAATACAAAAATAAACAAAAATTTTTCTTAAAATTAATATGCGCTTTAATTTAATTTTCACCCAGCACTGTAGAAAATGGGTGGAAAATAAATAGAACTAATATTAAAGGATTAACAATAATATAGTTCCCTTTCCGTTAATTATAATTGTTTTCAAAGTTCATCTCTCAATGAATTAAAACTCTTATTGAAAGGTCTTTGGGAAATTTCGCCTGAAACGCGTTTCACACGTTTCTATAAATCCACTCTGCTGGGCGGAAAATAAGTTATAAATGTAAAATATTAATTTTCTTATTTAAGTTCCCCTTCTCTTCTTGACTTGAGACATACAAATTTGACTGCACGCTTTGGTATTTCAAAGTGGCACAGGTGAATTCAAATATCCGACGTGCGGAAAATGCGTGGAAAAGTGATGTGCAGCAATATTGTAAAATATTTGCCTTAAAGTAAGTTTTATGGAGCAATTCATTTATTTACGCTTTTCCGGCAATTATGACTGTGTCTTCCCTTAGATGAAGGCGTAACGCTTATCTCTGTAATGCAGTTAATCCCTGCTATTAACTAGCTGTTGAGTAAATAATGCGTATCTTAGTCAACCAACAAAAAGGTGGATTAAGCAGCTTTAATTATTTGGTGTTTCATATTATTATTATTATTATTATTGTTATTGGCAAAAGCTTTTGCGCCTCTTTATGAAAATACCACAAAATTCCATTAATTTATTTGCGGTTGCAAAAGGAATAAGAAGAAGAGAAAAACGCGACTGTGCCACGGCAACAAAATGAGCTCTGTGTGTGTGTGTGTGTGTGTGTGCAAATGGGGTCCGCGGCACTTTGCAACTAATAATTTAATATTTTATGCATGACCTGCAAAATAAACAGCAACAGGAAAATTGGTAACCGCACAAAAAGGAAAACATTTGCCCATTTATAAGCGCATTGTCTCTTCACACATTTCTTTCTTTTTTTACATATTTTTTATGGGGGAGGGCATGCAAAGCATAAAAAATGGGCGGCGCGTAACTTTTGGCGAAAGTTTTCAGCAAAAGGAAACTGAGCAGAAAAGTTAATATTAACGCTGAGCGACGCATTTTGCCTTAATTTTTCGACCCGCCCCCTCCTACAAATCCATACTGCTTTTCGACTCCTCCTACCCATTCCTCACACCGAGTTGTTTTTCGGCCATTTTGACGCCAAACACGTAGCCTTCGCGTTCTTGGTTTGGCCTTTTGCTTTGTTGGACGGCAAAATCTTGTTAGGGTTCCTTTTTCGCACAGCGCTTTATTTGCATGAAACTCTTCAAAATCGTTTATTTTCATATTTTTTTTCTGCGCGCGCGCTTTTTCTTTTTTTTTTTATGGAAATTTTATTGTGCAAATTTGCAATGCTGCGCTGCGCATACAAAAGCAATCGGCACACGTTAAACAACAAAAGGATTCGAAATTCGAGCAAAATTCAAGCAAACAATTAGATGAGCTCGCCAAAGGTGAGCAGCGCAATGCAAATGCCATTCTTTTACCTTTTCGCTATACTTTTAATATTATTATTATTTATATTATATATATATATTGTTCTGCATAAAATTCTTGTGTGTGCACCTATTCCATAAATGTTAAGGTCATGGTTTTCCTTTTTTGTGGTCTTTTCAAATGATGGACATGAAATTTGAATGCGCTTTAGAAATTTATGGTCTTATACCCGTTTATTATAATCTATTCCTAAAATTTATATGTATAAAGAATCTACATTCTAGATCTAAATCAACAGCCGAGCTATATCAAAGCCATTTCCTTCTATGCAAATTAGTCTCTCAGTTTTGAAGATATCCTCTTGAAATGTTCCATAGGTCCGCATCGAATTACTATTTTATATAGCTACCACTAGAAAACATCAGTCGAAAAGTTGTTTCTTATGCTTTGATTACCTCATATAGATACAAAATCTTATTAACATTTGACCAATATATCATATTGGAACGATCCGTCGAAAATGATGTGCCAAAATATTGAGTTTTCCAACTTATCTTTTTTAAACTCTGCGCTTACAAGCTACAGGTTTCTCAGATATCTGCCGAAGGTAAAGTCCTCCTCGATTAAATCTCCCGTATTTAAACTCGTTTAAATTGAAATCAAGGCTAATTTATTTACTGCAACCCAATTCTGTTTGCTACAGGACTCATCAATACTCTTATTAATTGTGAATATTAATTTTAATTTATAAAAAATATACACGGTAGCTTGGCCCATTGTCAAAGCCCTGATAGACAACATTTGTACAATAAACATGCGCTGGAAAAGTTTATCAAGCTGCAAAATTAAAAAAATATGCACCGCTAATTGGATGCGGCTGGGAAAATAAGGCAAACAATTTGAAAAATGTTTGTCATCATCAATATGGTTTTTTTTTTCTTATTGTGGCTTTAAGTATTAACGGAAACCTGAGCGAGCTGCTGACACAGAGCTCAATACAAGAGAGAGAGAGAGAGAGAGAGAGAATAAAATAATACGAGGCCGCAGTCATTAAATATATGTTGAAATTACCAAAAGGCTGCATCCTTTTGTATGAAAGTAGACGAAGCGGCAGCGGCAAATGAGAAATGCAAATGATGAAATAATGAAAAAGCCTCTCACCAAAAACCAAACAAAGCCCGCAGGCGGAAAGGCATTAAAACAAAAAGTAGTTGAGCATAAAAACAAAGTGCTCAGCCAGAGTCGCAGTGTGTGTGTGTGTGTGTGTGTGTGGGCGGAGGGGGTGTGTGCATATGAGAGCGCATATTTAATTATTCATACGCCCTGTCTGCCCGCAAAGTGCAAAAATGCATGAAGGCGCAGAACTGAGCGAAGACAACGAACGCAACAGCCAACGAGGCAGGCAGGCAAAAGTTTTCTTTAGCCCGACTTCAATTTGTTGTAAACAAGACGTTGCCGACATTTTTGAGGCTGTGGGCCAGTGGAAATTGTCTGCTCAAAATGGGAAAAGTGCATGGATAATAAAATTAACTTTTGTTTTGCCATTTGCTATGTGCCAAAGTGTCAGGCCAATTATTGAAAATCAAATTGCTAAAATATTCTGATTGCGGCTTAAATTGTCTCTTGATATGTCAACAATGCAAGAACAAAGTAAATAAATCGATTTAATATCTGACTGCTGCATATATCGTATGTCCTACACAAATAGATTTTCTAGCCATTTTTGCTTGCTGGCATTTTGTGTTTTAATAAAATCAATTTAATGCCCATTGATAAAGTTTATTAAATAAATATTCTCGTTTGCCTGCAACTCAAAGTGTCAAACAAAGCTCTGCAAATATCAAAAAAATACAAGATTGCCTCCTCCCACACAAGGGAAATGAATTCTTGTTCAGCTTTGCTATTTAGAATATTCATGTCTTCGATATGGCATACAAATGTGTGTAAATATAAAGGCTTAAGAGTGTGCCTCTAAAAATAAATGTATTCTTTTAAATTCAAAGCGAAAGGGGAGCTTCCAAAAAGGCAAATATTCTGTGACTGAGCACACTATACGAGAGTCTACATAGCATATTTCGAGTATCTAACTTTGATTCGATTTTTCTACAATTTTATCGATTTCCTGAATACCAAAGCAAGTTATCGGAGTAGAACAGTTGTCGATAACCTGCCAGCGGCCCAGCCAGCGGCTGGATCAGACATCAATAATATTTAGCTGCCATAGGAATAATCTGTCGAGAATAAAGTACTTGTAAGATCAACCTGCCTTGTTTCTCAAGAGGGATTTATTAGTTTCAGTATGCTCTTCATATATGTACGCAATATTATTAGCATCGGACCATTAAAGCTTATAGCTGCCAAAGGAACGATCGCTCGCACAGTATTGTGAAAATATATTCCGTTTCCAAGAAATGTTCAGCATTTCCAAGCTTCACTCTTATCACATATCTGCAAAAGGATGATGTCAAGGCTGATATGCTTAGTCTCTTGTTAATTTATAAAACTAAACACATGTTTGCTAAATAAAAGTTATCGATACCTAACAATAAGCTTGATATTTCTAGAGGCACCGATTCCAGCTGCCTTCATCTGATAATAATATTTGCATTAAATTTTCTTTAAGCTATGTTCAAGGCCTTCGTAACCCTCACTTGGCTTCTCTTTTAGTTAAACTTATGTTTAAGCTGCTCCCTAAAAAGTCTCGTTATTTTTTCATCCCGCAGCTATTTGCCTTATTATATGGCATAGTTCAAGTATTTTTCAGTTCTTTTGCAGCTATCTGAATGGATTTTAAATTTGTTGAAATTTGTAGAAATCTCTTAAGCATTCCCACGACACCAATCAGCATTTTGGCTGTCAATGCGAATGTCTTTTAAGTATCAAGCATCAACACGTTTATCAAAGGCGTCTCGCTGACTATTTCTTGTCGCACCCCAACACCCCCCCCCCCTCCGGCACTATCACCTAAAAAACCAACCATTGTCTAGTTTATCAGCAGCTCCCCAATGCCAGGAACATCAGAGTGCGTCCCTTTCCCCTCGATGCATGCTGAGCATTTTTATGTCCTTCACACATCATTCAGCAACAAATTGCTGCGGGCGTTTCAAGGCGATGCTATTGCACACATTGCTGGGAAATCTATTTGGAAGACAAAAAAAAAGAAGAAGAAGAAGAAGGAATGTCAACTGCCAACAGCTAAAGAATACCAACTCCCAACCAGTGCTGCCAACTGTCGCCGCAAAAGAATAGCCAGCTCCCATGTTGAAAACACGCTAAAAATAAATGCATTTTAAACGTTCTCTATTTTTTATTCTGCGCTACATTTCCTTATGCAAGGTTCAATTAATTGTTTGGAGAGTATATCCAAAAATTACCTAGCTTTCGATTTTTTTTGGCAGCCCTTGTCTAGCTTTTTTTCTGCAATAAGGCTGAAAGCTTACTTTTATGTTAGATTAAGAAACCCAATTAAAGAGTATAATTAATTTCTTTGTTTTTTTTAAAAAGTAAAAAATAAATTTTTATTTATTTAAAATGTAAGCTAAATAGCCAAAAATATAAGCTAAAGCTAATTAAATATGGCCAAAATTGAAAGTGCTTTCCGTTTTCTGAAAAAACGTCCATTTGGGTCCAAGAAATGTTTATAACTAGCTAAAATTAGTAGCCAAATCAATTTAAAGCTAACCAAATTTGTAGCTAGATAATAGCTAAGTGAACATAGCTGCCGCCGCTTCAGGGGTTCGTGTCCAGGCTGCGTGTCCATTTCAGGCAGCACGTGCCACAAGCATTGTACGTTTTATTATCATGAGCTGCGGCAACTTTTTATTATCTTTCTGGCTCTTGGTGGTTCTTTGCCGTTCTCTTGGCTAGCTTTAACACTTTTTGACGCTATCCTTTGAAAGTTGTGCCGTAAATATGACTTAATGGACTTTAAAGTAGACGCCACTCGCGTCTCTTTAACGAGCTTGGCCCGGCATTCACTTGACCCATGTCAAGTCTTTGCACATTATCGTAAAAATCATCTTTCAATATCCCACACACACCCGTGTGTGTATTTATAGAAAGCGTGTCATAAAAAGGGACTGCTCTTAGCACAAATTGCAACACGTTTTGAAAAGTGCAACGAGCTAACAAACCGAAGAGCCGCCTGCACTGCGTTACCCGGCTAAGATACAGTTACTCAGATACTCGAGCCAAGGCTGGGCACACGCGAGCGTGTGTTTAGTTTTATGTCTTGCTGAGCTGGCCATAATAAAAATCGTGTAAATTGCTTAAATAAGTAGATAACTCCAGTAAATGTTTCAAGGCAAATTGCACAAGAACACTAAACAAGTCGCTTGCCATTGTCAGGTTTTCAACCAAACTAAGACCAAATAGCTAAAAAAAATGAGTTTAAAACAAGGTGAGCTTCGTAAACCAACAGAAATTGTTTAAAGAGAAAGGCGCATTTTTAAGAGAGTGAGAGAGTAAGAAAGCCTGATCAAGGGAGTGTAAGTAAAAATCTTTAGACGGTCATGAAAATCACAGAGAGAGGCTCATTTAAGTGAAGCAAGAAAGAGAATGATAGAAAAAATTGAGAAAGGAAGCGTGTTCTTTTTTTTTTGCTCTAGACCATTTTTAAATCTTGTAAGCTATACTTGATGTCATGAAAATCGCAGAGTAAGGCGCATTTTAAGGCAGCAACGAGAGAGGTAAAAAGAAAAATCGAAAAGAGTGAGCAGAGCGACCTGTTTAAAATCATGTTAGCTAAACGTTATCTCATAAAGATCGCAGAGAAAGGCGATCGGCAATTGTGGTAAACACAAGCATATGAGTTACAAACATCTGCTAAAAATAGCCAGCTTCCAAGGCAACGTTCAACTTAACAAGCAGTCATCAAAAGTCTATTAACATATAATTTTCCATTATACTTACATGTAAGCTTTCTTCGACTTTTCCGCCTCTTCAGAGTTACAAAACATTGAAATCAACTTCTCTCGGTTAAAATTCTTGTGCAGCTTCCCTCAAAGGCAACACTTGGCGTTTCCTTTGTTGATGCAAGGTACATTATGTTTATAAGTATTATTTTATTTTATTTTTTTTTTTTTTTTTTGTGATTTTGGCATGCGTAGAGCTGAAAATAAATGTACAAAACAAAATTCAATTACCAAATGCAAATCCAAGGCGCCTCTGCCATCATTTTTTCACCCAATCCATTTCCCCTCGTAGGCTACGATATACATGTCCGTGTGTGTGTGTGTGTGTGCGTGTGTGTGTCAAAAAAGCCGCAACCAAAAAGCATTTGCCATTTGCTTACCATATTTTATATTGTATGCCGTTTATATTGGGGCCAAGTGTGGGGCGCCGCGCCCCATTTATTTATGTATTTATATTTATTTCTTGAGCGCTTCGCAAAATTATTGAAAACAGTTCGAGAGCCCTTTGTGCGCTCGTCTGCTACTGAGCACTTGGCAAACTTGGCAAACGCTGGCGGAAATTTGTTTTGGAAGAGCTACAAAACAAGCAAAACAAAAATAAGCACAAGACAAGCGCCCAAAACTTGGCAAGCTTGTCGCAGGACATGCAGATAATAAAATGCATAAATTTATATTAAAAAATCAACTATTCAAGAGGTTTTTTCATAAACGTTTCAAAGTGCCCAAGCGCATAACTATACACGGCATTTGCGGCACTTTTAATGGCTCTTTCGATTTGAACAGAGCACAAAATGCGCAAACTAATAGACGAACATTAATAAATAATATAATAACTGCGCATCTGTTATGCAAAATGGCTTCCAGCGAAAACAAATGCGAAGTGTGCAAAAAAAAAAAAAATTGCTACACCGTATATTTAATACACTTATGTATCTCAATATACCCTAAGCCCATAATTTATTTACGCTTAAGAGGCAAAAGAAAGCAACTAGCATTATCCCATAAAGTATATATATTCTTAGTCAGCATCAATAGCCGAGTCGATCTGTCCGTCTTTTGCATCGATCTCAGGAACTTAAAGATCTACAAACTAACGTAGGTTAACTTGGCCCAATGAGGCATAACTCGAAGGCAAGCAGTTCGGTCTGTTCGTTAATAAAAGTTCGACTCTGGCACAGGAAATTAATCATTTTATTGAAATTATTTGAATTAATGTAATAAAGGTTCAGGATGGTAGAGCACTCTTTTTGTTTACTTTATATTTATTAATATTAATTTCTTATTAAATGCAATTTCAAAATGTGACATTGAAATGAGATGTGAGACACACACTAAATGGAAATTTATAATGCTAATTCAAATTATATTCTTCAACAATTCCAGGTAAGGGTATTCGGGTAATAGGCTTTGGCTATTCATTCAACTTATTAATTGCTTTTTTTATATAATTTATATTTATAAAATGTTCGTACTCATGTCACAGGCACTGCCTGATTTTTGAGCTTTTTCTGCTGCCTTTGCTGTGTTGACCGCATATAAACAACAACTCGAACGCCAACTTCAACGCCAGCAACAAACAACAGCGAACATTTAACAAACACCAGCGCTGCTTAAAACTTTTTGCCAGCCAGTTAAATAAAACAAAAACAAAACAAAATAAAGCAAAACAAAACGAAACTAAAAACGCAGCTAGTTGAGTTTGAGTTCTTTTTATTTTTCTCTCCGACAGGCTGTGGCCTCAATGCGCATTTCAATTGCTTTGGTGTAGTGCGGATTGTTTTTATTTTACTTTTTTTTTCCATTTCAAAAGTTAATCAAGTGCTAAATTAACTAAATTTCACTTAGTCTGCGGCACCAAATTGCTTGCAGTCCGTTTGCATTTTAATGCGCTGGCGTATGCGCAATGTGTCGGGCATATATCAAGTATACGCCACGTGCAGCGATGCCGAATTGATTAGAAGTCTGCTGCGAATTGTTTGCCATAAAAAGGCGGTATTTTATTTTATTTATGAACAGCAAAAATGTATGCTTTACGGTTTTGTTGATAAATAATATTAATTGCTCTTTAATGACATTAGCAATAGTTTTTTTCTTAATAAATTTGTGAAATGCAGTAAATAATTTGGCTAAGCTTTAAATTAGTATTTTGATTGCCCCTACAGAGAGTATTATAATTTTGTCATAAAAATGTGTAACGCATGGAAGGAGACAGGTGTTACATATGCTAGAGCAGGCCAAATCGGACAACTATATCATATAGCCGCCATAAGAACATCCGCTCGAAAAGTAGGTTCTGGTATGAACAACTTTTTGGACATCAAGTTAAACTCGGCATCTATAGCTTCACGATGCTTCTCGGATATATGTAAAAGTCTATTGATAACGGCCATAGTAAAGGAAGGTCGAACACCAGGTTCTGATAACAGATGTATTTTATAAACTTCAGCATTTAGGAGCTTTACTCTTCCCACACAAGCAAAACGGGTATATCTTGAAGGGTATAACATCTTCGGCGTATAGAAGGTTTATTTACACAATCGTTTTTTATATTTCTACTAAAACAGCTGTTAATAATTTGAGTACATTTTGGGAATTCATATTTAATTATTTATTTAGCAATGAATTAACTTTAACTGCAGCCAATTACAACATTTTGTTAAGTAAATAAATTATTATCTTGACTAGATTGTGCCGTAAATTGTTGTTGGTAAAACGTATTATTTGGGACCAAAAAATGTCAAGTTCACAGTTGCAAGGTTTAATTAAAAAATATCTTAAAAAACAGAAAGAATTTCTTGTCCAAACTCGTTTATCGCAAGTTTCTCTCATAAATAAGTATTTCATTAAGCTGATAGAAGTCGAGCTTAAGCAAAATAGCTTTAAAATAAAGTAAATATGTTTTTATGCAAAGTACAGAAAGAGAAATTATGAAATTGACTGTTAACGCAGATCAAGAATATATATATTTCTTTTATAAATTGCATATATATTACAAATTTTTCAACAAATTTATAAGTAAGGTATTTTTCCAAACGATTCGCCTGCTTTGCAGAGTTCATCAATTTTCCTGCCGAATGCCACCTTGGAAATCAACGGAGCGCATAGGGAAAACAGCAATTGTCATAATTACACGCCCGAACGACTGCGAATGACCAGCAATAACAACAACAACAACAACAATAACAACAATAAAAGTGTCCATAATGAGGGTCTAAACGAGCAAAGCCTTGACACGGTCTTTGGCAGCCCCTACAGGTTTTTTCTTCTACACTTTTTTTCTTTGTACGCCCTCGAAAGTTGTTTACATTATTAGCTGCTTTTACGCTTGCCTGGCAGAGATTTTCCGGGAAACGCCCAACGCCAAGTGCTTACAACTTGATGCGAGCAGCTTACGAGCATCTGGCAGCAGTTGAGCCAGTTGAGGCGACACTCGATGTGGCGTGTCTCTGAGCTCAGTGGGTTTTTCTGTGGCTTAGTGCGTGCTAATTATGGCATAATGATTATGTTTCATTAGCGATGAGCAAAAGTTTGCCATTGCATATCTCATTCGAGTTTCGCATTGGGCAGCTTCGAGCAGCTTTAAGCGAAAAAGTGCAAGTAATTCGCATAGTTAGCTGCCGTACGACCCGAACTTAGCTGTGCGCCAGCGCATTTACGAGTCTGACACATTTTAATAAAAACCTGTAAAATTTTATGCGACATCACAGGACACACAGAGCGCGGCGCCACGAACTTGGCAGCCGCATAAAAATGAAGCCAGCGCAAAAATGGCGAAGGAATACGAGAATATCCGATAGAGATGGAGCAAAGTGCAAGGCACATATTGATGCACAGATACAAATTGCACAGCTTTTTATCGGTCTAAGACGCGACAAGTTGCTGGTTCAAACCCAACAGATTTGGATTATTGCTTAACTCTTATGATCCATAAGGCAAAAAGGCAATTATGATCAATTTAATTAGTCAGCGCGAAAAGGCAGAGATAGAAAGAGAAAGTCGCTGGTTCAAACCCAGCATAAATTTCAATTTGAATCGTTGCTTAAACGAATTCTTATCATTCATACAGAAAAAGTCAACATTAATATATATTGTATATTTCTTTCAATACAAATTGCACAGTCGTAAGCGAATTTCCAGAGCCAGAGATGGCTTTATAAGACTGGAAAAGTCGCTGGTTCAAACCCAACACAAAACATATATATTTTTATAATTTTGTTTTAAGAATTTCTTGTGATTCAAAGAGAAAATGCAATTCTTTTTCTCTGAAAATAGCCGACTTTTTTTTTCAGTGTATTTCGCATATAAAAACCAAGAACAAGTGCAACTCATGGCACACTTCGTAAGCAATTTTCGCTGTGCATTGAGCTGCAAATAAAACGCCACGCTGCACATAAATGTCACTAAATGCGCTGGGAAACATAAACACACATCCCACATACCTAGAATGAAAAAAAAAAAAAAAAACAGGTGTCACATTGTTGTCACTGGCTGTTGCTCTGTTTTTATGTCATTTTAACATTTCCTAATGTGTGTGGCATGTTATGAAGCCGCAACCACAATGCAACAACAGCAACAACAAGAGCATCTTCGGTTTGCAGGCACAAGTTTTGCGCTAAAAGATTGAGGCATATTCCTAGTTACGACCCTGACAGCAGTCGGCAAACACTACAAAGCACTCTCACATAAGGTTCTTAACTAAGTTTTCGCTTGATGTTTGGCGTGGTTTTTCGCAAAACAAATTTGAATGCGCTTTACGAGCTACGCTGGAATATGATAAGATTTGGAGTTTCAATAATTTAAGTGCCTTTTATGCCCTCGAAAAGCGAGAAGATGTTCGACTCCATAAAGTATATATTGTGGAACTGCGTCGAATACGGCATGTTCCTTTGTCTTTTCTTCTATTCCTTACATTCTTCCGAGTTCATAATATCGATAAGTATCGATGACACGCTTTCTTAAGCTTAACTTGAAAATGCTCAGAGCCAGCTACAACAATTTTGCCGTTTCACTTCTCATACAATATATTTAAGTTATTTTGAGTGACAAGCAAATATTGTTTTCGTATAGAAATGAATTCATATTGCCAACAATTAGGGCTTCAATTTTCTGATGAACAAATCAAATGAACGAAGCGAATTTCGAGCAATTGAATACAACAAACACAGCGTTCTCAATTAGCCCAATAAATAATCAAATGGTTTTCGGCAACTCAATTCGGTTTGTTTTCTTGGCCAATTGTGAATTGTGGCAACAAATGGACGGGGCAGAGGCGAATGTGAAATGTGTATTTCAGTTAGCAGGTTGCAACAAAATCCAATTTCAAACAATAAGAATTGTGCAAGCCCTAAAACGATGCTGCACACACTCGCACAAACACAGGGAAACACCCGTGTGGGTGTGTGCATACACACTTAATGCAATTTAAGTCAAATTTAATCAATGCATAGCATAAGCGACCCACCAAAGAACTGAACGAACCAACTTTCAGCATGTTTGAGCCCAATCGAGCTGCAGACATGAAGGACAGCAGCAGGGACAGGAGCTGTGGCAAGTACTTGGTGAGGGGGAGCAGGGTGTGCAGTCAATAGAGTAAAAGTTATGCCTGACTGCCTGCTGCCTAACAGAGGCTGCCAGCAATGAGTGGAGTTTCGCCAGCAGTTGCAGTTGCAGTTGCAGTAGCAGTAGCTGTATTGTAGCTGCGGCAGTAATCAAAAGTAGTTTCGAGCACAGTCCAATCCCTAGCTGAGCGAGGGGCAGAGGGTGGCAAGTGCTGTGGGAGAGGGGGCGGGGTGGCATGGCTGTGGCGTTAAGCAATTTGTAAAACTAAAAAGCGGTGCACAGTTTTTGGTTTAGGCATTGTTTGAGCAGTGGCTGTTAAAACTTTTGGCGCAAATACTCCAACAAAATGCGGCATATGTGTAGAAAATTATTTGGCAAAATGTATTAAGCGGAGCAGGGGCAAGGCTGGTACAAATTTTGAGAACTGAAGAGCTTAATTGAGATTGCTTCGCTGCTGGCCCAAACATGAATATATTGAATTACGTAAATGTTTTGCATACCCCGAGAAGAATCATCGAACGCATCACTTATATTGTGTAAAGAAGTCTAATTATTGCTTGAGTTAATTTTTAGATTCCTCAACTGCAGTACCTAATTTCAATCAAAGTTTAGTCAGCATAATACCACAAATACGAACAGCAGCTAGTTTACCAATTGATGAACTGCATTCAAGCTGGGGCTCAAGTTGTCAAGCTCATTACCCTCAGCCCAGCAACAGTTCAAGTTGCATTGTTGCACTTGAACTAAATCTGGCCATGGGCCTCGGCTGGCACACACAATGTGAATGTGAATGTGAATGTGAATGTGAATCTGCGCCAGCCTTTGTTTATGGGCGGAAATTACATGGCTATCAAAACATAAGCGCCAGTTGAATGCTGTTGCAGCCCGGCTCTTTGGCAATGCCTATGCAATTGTCTGGCGAGTCGGCCCACCTACCACGGCCCTAAGCATTTTCCTAAATACCACAGGCAGACGGTCGTATACGCAATGCCGCTGGGCCCATCGGGCGTATTCAGCATTTTGCATTAATTGCCTGGACCAGCAGCCCGGGCACCAGAGCCAGAGCCAGAGTCAAGTGTGTGTTACGGCTTATGAGCATATTCCTAAGGATGTTGTTGTTAATGTCGTTGCCCAACACTGTCGGCTGTTCGAGTGTGAAGCATGTGTGTTAAACAATCACATTAGCAGCTTCTGTTAGTTAAGGCCCCATATATGCAAATAATTTTAAATTTAATATTAATTAAGTTTTAATTTGACATTTTAATTTAGAGAATTTGAATAAATTTAGTTATTTTTAGTCAACTTTGAATATAATCTTTATATAAATATGCAATTTAAATTAATTCAAATTGAATATTTATTTAAATTAATAAAATTGTATTTAAATTATAAATAAGACAAATAATGCAAGCAAAACTCTCAATTTGAGAGTAAAATTCATAATAAAAATTAAGTTTAGATTATTATATCTAAATAAATAGATAATCTGTAATGTGTATTATAAAAAATATAAATATTAACCGTTTTTACTATAAATGTGAATAATATTTAAATTCAATATATTCAATATTTTCATTGTTTTCCAACACTGCATGGCCAAAAATGCAAAAAAAATGCCATTACTTGAACTTAAGGGCTTACGAAGTACAGTAAGGGCCAAAATAAATAAGCCGCTCAGCAGCTTTAAAGGAAAAGTTGTGTTAACTTTAACATTTTGCCAAAATGGTTGCCCAAGCAACAATTACTAAACATTAGAGAAGCTTTCGTTATTTACCAAACAAAAAAGCTCTACTTTGCGCTTACCAAATTTCGCAAAGCTTTAAGCTTAACATGTATTTAATTGCCAAGGCAATGTTAGCTTGTTAACAAATGTTGTAAAGCTTTCAAAGCTCCAGCCAGTGTTTACACAATAAATTAAGCGGCAAACAAACGCAAATCATTTCAGCAATGTGAAACTTTGGCGGCAAAGCAAAAAACTCAAACATTACCAATAATTTATGTACAATATTTACAGCGCTATCAATGCCATTATCAACGAGCATAACTTCAGGTGAACACACACACACACACAGACACACAGACACAGACACAACAGAAAGTTATTAACATAAATTCTTATGCCAACATCGCGCATTGAGTTAAGAAGTTGGCCCAGCAGCAACGAGGCTAAAAAGTTCGCCACCACAAAAGTCAAAAGTGTTGCCAGCCCCCCGCACCGCAACACCCTCTCATCTTCAGGTCCCAAAGTTGAGTTTTTTTTTTTTTTTGTATATATTTTTTTTTATTTTGCTCCTCTAAACTTTGCCTCGTTTACCTGCGATCGTCTGAGTGCGTGCGCCTCGAGTCGAGTATTTAGAAATTTATTTAAAAGTTGCGCCAGCAACGCTGCCTTTTTATACCCTTCGTAGAGGGTATTCGTAATTTGTCGGCAAGTGTGTGACGCAGTGTATTGAGCATATATATATGCTTGATCAGTATGAAGAGTAAAGTCCTCCGCCAGTCTGAGAGAGAGAGAGAGGGAGAGAGAGCGAGAGAGGCATCCCAATTTCAGATGAGTAAACGTTATATTATATTTTCAAGAAGCTTTGCATAGGCTCAGTTTTTTGTGCCAGGGGGGATTCGAACCGGCGGGATGAGCTCCTTCATTCCTTATATCATATAGTTGCCATTGGCATAATTGAAACTAAATCAATTTTACATATATCCGTTATATCATATAGCTGTGTATATCATATATGTATAAAATGGTTGAATTCTTTTGCCTAAATGAAACTTGTGTTGCTTTTAGATATCTTGGTTTTGCAATATTTTATCCAATCGGATCACTTTATCTTATGGATCCTGTAGGAAAAAGCGGTCGGATTTATTACGACTTCACTTTGCTGCTGTTAGATCTAAAAAATGGTATCCGATTGGGCCACTCTATCACATAACTTCTGTAGAAACTATCTATCGAAAATAAAGCTTTCCACTTAAAGTTTTCCGCAGCCAAATATCTTGAAGAGTATTTCGTTTTCGGCTCGCCGTGAAAAGGCTTTCTTACTAGTTTGTTGTTATTATAACCATTGTTGCTGTTATTGTTGTGTTGGTTGTTGCTGTTGTTGTTGCGGTTTTTGTTGTTGTTGTTGCTAGCATTTTCATACGCCCAGTTACACGCATAAATTTTGTTATGGAACTTTTTGCAAGGTTGTGCGTTGTTATATGCACAAGGACTATACGAGTACGTATATTGCCAGTAGTGAAAGTTTTGACGCCATTTTTGTTGTTGTTGCTGTTGTTGTTGTTGTTGTTCAACAATGTTCCGTTGGTTTTCTTTAGTTGCTTGCGGTGTTATTGTTGAGGTGGTACAATGAAGGCATGTTAACTTCAGTTAGATTATATTACCTGCGCCCCGGTCTAAAGTCATTGATTGTGAGCCGAGAGCAGCGTCAAGGATATTTACACACACACACACACACACACAGCATATTTAAGTTGCGTTATTATTGAATTAAGCTTGTGTTGTCTTCAAATTTTTTCTTTATTTAGTACGAAAATATACGAAATTCTTATTGGGTTTGATCAACAAATGAAATTTAAATTCGATGCCCAATGAAAATATTTTTGTTATCCATATATGATATATGCTATATTTGTATATATATATATTTATCTGCATATAATAATTTTTGTTGTTAACATATTGTTTTATCATTCAAAACATTTTTCTAAAAGCAAACAAAACTCTGGTGCTTTAGTATTTATTTTACTTTTTTTTCATTTAATTTTATTAAAAAAATCAAAAAAAAATTGTTTTCTTCTTAATCAAGAATTTTAGAAATTTGTTAAATATAATCACTATTATTTTTCGAAATTTTTAGAATTTTAATTAAAAATTGATAAAAACAATAAAAATTATTGTTGACTCGATGCTTGGTTTTTTTCCGGTTTATTCAGCTGCCAAATTATGTTTGGCTCGCTTTTTTTGGCCTTTTCTGGCCGCAGCAAACTGAGCTCAAATAAAAGAATGCCGTGCAGCTCTTAACTCTTCATAAGCCCGGGTGTTATAGTTAAAGATGTGAAATTCCCACGACATGTTGGACTCAAGTGTTGTCTTCTTCTTCTGTTTATTTGCAATATTAGACTGCCAGCTTTAATGCAAATGAAATGCAGGCAGCGAGTGCTTTGGGTTGCATGCTAAGCCACGTTTAAACTTAACGTGCACTTTCCTTTTTCGCATTATCTCCATGACATTATTTTCACTTAAGCCCCCCAAGCCAAATGGTTGGCACCCGCTTAACCCCGTCCCGCAGTGCCCACAAGTTTGGGCAACGCAGAATTGTGCACGCAAAAACCTTGTAAACAAATACAATAAATTTCGGGCTTGGAAATTTAACGTAGAAATGCTCAGCAGCCAGCACAAACAGGTGTTAATCCTGCTTGGCCAAAAAACATGGTGAGTGTGTTGCAGAAAGAAGGGGGGACGGAGAGGGTAGTGCAGCAAAAGGAAAAGTTTAAGCTGCTTGCGGCTGGCGAGATAGAGAGCAAAGAGAGAGCGAGAGAGCGTGTGAGCGCCAAAAGATAATCATAAAAAATTTGTTGCACATGAAAACAATTGCGCTCATTTGTAGCGTAAGCGAGACAGTCACAAAAGAGCAGACAGCAGAAGTTAGCGGCAGTGAGAGAGAGAGAGAGAGAGTGAGAGAGTGCGCGTCCGCAATTTGCATTTGTTTTGGTTACAAGTTGTCGCCGTTTGTCAGTTGCCCAGGCGACCATTTGCTACACGCAGCCAGAGCGAGGCAGCAGCAGCTGTTGCTGTTGTTGTTGTTGTTGTCTAAGCAACTTGAATTGCCATGCACACACACACACACAGACACAGAGGTACATGCATGCATGTGTGCAGCTGCTACAGTTCCTTTCCTGCTTGTCATTATTTAGTTTTAGCATACGAGCAGCTTTTAAAGGTTATCTTACATTGCCCATTTTTCGCCCAAAAATAAAAGTATTTTTGTACAAGAGCAAAAACGAAACTCGCCGCAAATGGTGCAAAGCATAAAGTGAAGCAAAGGCAGAGCCAAAAAGTGCGCAAGCAAAAAAAAAACGCCAGCGAAATAAACGGCAAACGGCTAAGGCGAAAAATAAAATGTTTGTGGTGCTGTTGTTGTTGTTGCTGGTCATGTAAAGGTTGAATGCATCTTTTTTTTTCTCTTATTCTGCATATGCTGACGCCGGCGTTTTCTCTAAGTGTTTTAGTGCAAATGCAGATGGGCGTGTGTATATGTATGTGTGTGTCTGTTTGTTTATCTGCATGTGTATTGGTGCCACATGCTTAAGCCGGTAAACTGACGCGTTGCCATTAGCATTAACAGCGCTGTTAACGGCATTGCCAGGCTTAAGAAAAATGTTAAGCGAAGATTTCTGCCAAAAACTATCGCTGTTAATCGCTTATGGCACCTTTTAAGTACTGGAAAGCGCCAAAGAATTTTTAAAAAACAATTTCCATGTAGAAATATGTCTATAGATAAATAAAATTTGTTCAACAGAGTCGTATATAAGTAGATATGAAATTGTAAACTAACATTTAACTTTTCTGATGGACCCATTCAAAAACTCTATTTAACAAATCTAAGCTCTAACATAGGACCCAACAGAATTCAAAAAACCTCGAATGAGATTCGATTTGATATAAAAACTTGTCGTTGATGTAGGACTTAGGACTTAGGACAAAATATATCTTGTCGGGACCTTAGTTCCGCAATCTAAACTAGTGTAGCCCATTTTCCCAGCAATATCGTGGCTGAATATAATAAGTATGTCAAATAGCACATGGGTAAAAATAGTATTAAAAATGGAAAATAACGATTAACTTCTTTGGCCATGTTTAACATTCAATTCATCGATCTACTGAGGGTAAGCATGAACTTACGCGTGCTAATTGATTTGGCCTTGAATATAACATTATTTAAACGTAATTTTGTTCGACCTTGCCGATTACATTTGGTAAATGTAACAACAGCTTTGAATAATTGATAATATTAGCCGGACCCAAATATACCCAATGCCTGAAAACAATCTGTTTGGCTCAAAACAAAATCGAACAGGCGGCAAAATAATGTGGTAATAGAAAGATAATCCAAATCGAGGACCATTTAAAGCGCATTAAAGCAATCTGTAAATGTCGTGCCGCATTTCTATGGCAATATACGCACTTTCTCGCCCAGCTGTGGGTCATAAAATTATTATGAATATTCGAAAAACGAAAAACGAAAATAAAGGGAAATAATTTGCCGGGCAACGCCAAATCAAGGCATCAACTTTCTGTGCACATGTTCGGAAATGTTTTGTTTGTTTTTAATGACAATGGATTGACAACGCAAAACACAAACAACAACAAAAACTACAGCTATAACAACACTATTAATAACTTAAATACAGCAAAAGCAACAGCTACAATAAAATCTACAACAACAACAACAACAACGACAACAGCAACAGCAGAAACCCGCCCCAAAAGGCGAGGCGTTGCCAATGTCAACCAACGCTGACACCCCAACAAACCCCAGTCCCCGCATCGTTGTTTTACTCGTAGGCATTTTCAATGCCGCACCAAAGTTCCGGCTACAATTACGGCTCCGGCGTACTTTAAACAAAAGTTTGTTAACATTTCACAGTGAGCCAACGAACAGATTTGCCGCCTAATTTGCCAAAGACGCGTGTGCAAAAGAGAACAAAAAACCCAATTCAAATAAATTCATAATAAATGTGTGACTTGTTTAAAATGTGCTAAGAACTAATTGCGAATTATAAGCACAAATCAACACTTCTTTTAAAAGACAATTTCACCGCAGTCTAAGAGTCTATGGACAAATGGTTTGGAGAGAAACGTCTATGGCTGTTTGGTAATCATCTTCCACTTCTGCCCAGAAGGTGAGTCGCTTATCAATTCAAGAGTTTACAGTTTCACATATTGATAAGCCACAAAATTGTGAGCCATCATTAGGTTCGCTTCGTGAACATTCTTTTTGACTTCTTTGATTTCTCTTCACAAAAAAATCATTCGCATGCCCAAGACAGTTTTTAATCCCGCTTAGAGTTCGGTTCATGGTATTTGACACCACGAGCACAGCTAAACAAACTGCACTTGGATTGAGTTGAACTGGAAGCATTGCGTCAAAATTGTAACTGATTTTGTTTAGCTTTAAGCTTAGAGAGTTGCCTTGTCTAACAAGTTTGCTTGAAACTGCAAAATAAGCGTGTTCAAGTTTAAGTTTTCACGGCTTGTATTCTTCATTTAAAAGATTTGGGCCACAAATAAAATACATTAATTTAATCCTGATTCCTAAAATTAACAACGATTTTGGCTTAGCATAAATCGCAATTGAAATATGAGTGCGATTATGCCGAGAGAAACTATTTCTTAGATAGCCAAAAATTACAGCAAATATTTGCCGCTTGGCATTCAACAGATTCGTTAAGCAGCATGCTTAAAATGATGTCAAGAGTGTATTAGGCGGGAGTGTACGACTAGGAGATACCCTAAGGCGAGCAGCCTTCACTCTTGAGCCCAACTATGTGGGAAATGCTTTCTTGAGAAACTTCGGTGTTTATTGTTCGATCTTTAAGAAACTTTCGGAGCATTCATATAACATGCAAAATTGTGTATATGCGAAAGCGCAGGGCTCTAACTGTAAATAAATAATAATTTTCGATAAATTCTTTAAGATCGATATTTATCGATATTATGAAAATGTGAATAAATTGTGTATATGCCAAAGTGCAAGACTCTTCCTTACAATAAATTACAATTTTCGATCAATTCTTTAAGATCGATACTTATCGATATTATGAAAATGTGAATTTGTACACTTTATCAGCTGGGAGATGCCTCCTTCTAAATTTTAGACAAAAACAATATACCCTCTCTGCCCATTTGCAAAGGGCACTCGGTATCGAAAGCGAGTTGCGGCATGAAGCACATTTCTATCCATATTTTCGCCCGCAGTTTCCATGCAGACGCGCAAATGGCGTTGACATGTGCGCAAAAGGTTTCAACCCGGATGGCTGCCGCTGCCTGGCGAAAAGGAAGACACATTAAAAACCGCTAAATCATCCGCTGCCGCTGCCAATAAGTATGCAATATTCCTTTTGAGCTGTTTGTCTGGCTGTCAGTCGTTGGCGGGTCCACATTTCGAGTCTGTTCCCCGGCTCAATATGACGGATCCAACTTCGGATGGCATGGGCGCTAGAGAAACCAAACAAAAAAGTCGAACAAAACGATGGACGCATATCAATGCAATTTGATGTCTGTGTATTTTTCCCCTTTTTTTTTTAACATATACAGTTTTCCCCTTTTCCTTTTGATTGGATTTCAATTTGATTGCAGTTTTTTGCGGATCCGTTGAGCGGGTTTTTGCAATAGTTGGGTTGGCTGGTTGGTTAATATTTGGATTTGTTGGTTTTCATGTGGCTCATTTTGTTGTCAGCATTTGGCAGCTAGTTGAATAGTTGGAAATTAGTTTTGTCACGGCTGGGTTTTTATTAAAATATATATATTTTTTATCTCATTTTTTCTTTTTGCCTTACAAATTCATGAATTAGTCTAATGGGAAATTGATTGCTCTGATATTTTATTATTATTATCATTATATTTAATTATTGTTTACATGCTAAAACCCATAAAATATTAATAAAACAGTTTTGTACTCAATCTAAGTTTAAATATGCTTTAAATATGCTTTTTCAATTTGTTGAAATGTAATCAATAGAAAAATAATAATAATTATTTTAGACCCAATTCCGTTGTCAGCGTTACAGAATTCTCTAGAATATAACGGCAGCACTTTGTGTAGCTTATGTCTCACAACTAAATCAAATAAATAATAAATAATAAATATTATTCACATTATTAAAGCTTAAATTTTATTTTATTTTATTTTTTTTATATCTATACAACCGATAAGGTTTCTCACTTTTTAAAACTTTAATTTATCTTGGGGATATTAAAAAAAAAAAAAAAACATAAAATATTTATTAACATATTTAAAATACAATACAAATTCTAAACATTCTTAATATTATATTATTTTTCATTATTATATATATTTTTTTATTTATTATTATTATTATTATTATTATCAGCATTTATTTTACTTTTATTATTATTTTTCAATGAAACTGAACTTAATCAAATATAAAAGCCAATAAAATAACTTACAAGATAAATAGCTAAAGTAGAATAAGCTAGAGCATATTCTGCTGATTAATTAAAAACTAACAATATAAGAATTACATTTTTAGCCTTATATTACTCGGTGGAAAATGAACAAAAACGAATAAAATGAATAGTTAAAGCCGCGTTATGTACACGTTCGTCATAGCGAGGCTCGCCTGTAAATTAATTGTATTCTAGCACCGCATATAAGTAGTTGTTTTCCCACTCCATTCTAGCCATGTTTTTTCTCCACGTTCAGTCGCGCAGCCTTTTCCTTTTAAATTTACCCCTGCACATTATAGTTATATTGGCTGCTTCGTCGCGTCTCTTCCCTTCAGTCCTAGCTCCCGGCTAGAGCAACTGCACGGGCTGCCTTTGCTTTGGACTTTCATGAGCTTCATTTTGCATGCGCCTGCTTTTCCCTTGAATCTTTTTGACTGCCATCGCAACTCTTGCTCTCAGCTCGGCCTGGCTCGGCAGGTGCAGCTACATTAGCTGCCTGCCTCATTTGCATGCGCCCCTTTGCCGATTGCCCCCATGCATCCTAGCAGCTGTCTGCTGACCCCAAAAAAAAAACAAGAAGAAAAAAAGGCACAGAAAAGCAAGTAAATTGCTCGAGTGGGAAGTGCCTGACTGTGAGATACCCTAAATGCATACACAAGCATTTATGAAGGAGCAGGGTTCTATGAAGAAGAGCTATCATACAACTGGAATATGCCGAGTCTGTGTATATTATGTGTAATACATTGTGAACATACATGGATCTGCATATCAAATTTGCTCTAAGAGCCTTTTCTGAAAATCGATACTTATCGAATTCGTGCAGAGAGACTTATCGATTATATTCAATCAGACTGATCTTTTGTGGGCAGTCTGAGCATTTAGCATAGGAAAGGTCTAGTTGTTATAGTACCTGAGATCGAAGCGTTCATTCAGACGAACTTGGTTGAAAGTGCATGTTACATACTCTTTGCGCAGACACATAATACCCTTTCTTCACACATTTGCAATGGGCACAGGTCATAGAAGTAGAAAAATGGCGACGCTGCCAGCACGAAACACGTCACATTCAAAGCATCAAACACCTGGGGCCGTTGTCAGCGGGGCTACCAGAAACGATTTCAGGCAAAAAAAAGAAACAAGCGGAAGGGGGAGTGGGGCGCTTATAAAATGGCAAATCGTGCATTAAATATGCAACATGTTCAATGCATTTTAAAGCGCACTCACACACACACACACACACACATGCATATAGATATATATATATTTATCGATAAAATAGATACGATAAAAAGTGTAGTCTACATTTTGCGCTGCTGCGGTGCAAACGTGTTTTCGCCGTGTGAAATGTTTCCGAATTATTATTGGCGGCAAGCGTTTCAGGACTCATTTCTCTATCGGCTCATACAGAAGATACAGGTGTGCAATGAGCCAGGCATAAATGCCAGACAGCCCAGGTAGGTCGAAGTTCACAAAAAGCGAATCGAGTCAAAACTTCGTAATTAGCTTCGTTAAAGTTTATTTTGCCCTGCCAACTGAAAGTGAAAAATTTGTGCAAAAGGAAAAACTTTACGGCTGCAAACAAAGCGCCAAATGACATTTAAGCCACACACACACACCCCCCCCCCCCCCCCCCCCCTCCACTCCACTCTACTCCCGTAACCCTTTCCGTTCAGAACATCGGCCTTGGCCTTTGCCACGCATGCCACATTGTCTGCAGCCCATAAGTATGCAATGGCTTTTTGCGTATATGCGCTGCACATTTGGCATTAATAGCTTGTTATTTATGGCACTCGCAGCCTGTGTGTTTTTTGCCCGCAAGGCCAAACTTCAATGCAGCTATTTCAGTTGGCATAAGTTCGCATTATTCGCTCAGTGTACGCAACGTTGCCACACTTCAGCGGTGTTCGCGTTGCCAGCCTTGCCGTGTGCAAAACTTTTTGCCAAGCATATTTATTTCTATTTTTACAACAGCCACTTGAGCAAAAGTTGTTCGTTGCGCTGATTATTTTTAAGCCTCCTTTTTACAACAACTCGAACTTGTGGTCTCTCTCTCTCTCTCTCTCTCTTTTTTTTGGGCTGTGAAAAAGGTCAGTTCGCTGTCCCAACTGCAAAGGTTACGCGGCACACCTTGAAGATGACTTACATATTGTTTGCCACACGAAATTTATGCCCTAAGGCAAAGTCATATAAGCGAAGCATTTAAATGCAACCCAATCAAAAGAGTTCATTTAATTAGACGAAAAGCTCTTTTTTCTTGTGAATTTCTTTAGAGCAAAAAGTATTGTTCTTTTCCGCCTTCTATTTATTTTGTATGGTCATTTGAGCTTATTTCACGTGAGTTATCTAAAAAGATGCCTCTCTTAAAAATCTTTCCAAGAACAATATATCACAAGTTAAATACATTGCAGTGTGGCAACTCTGCTTTTGGTTTTTTTATTGAAATTGCAAAGTTAGCAACTCTGCCTTTTCTATTTACATGAAAAAAAAAGAACAACATATTAAATGCGTTGCAGGATGGCAACTCTGGTTTCCTTTGCTTATAGAAGCTGCAAAGGCGTCAACTCTGACTTTTTATTTACGGTTCAGAAAGTGCAAAGGTGGGTTTTTTGTGAAGTTAGTTTAATATGTTGTTTAAGCTAAAGCTAAAAGTATGGCAACTTCGCAACAAATTTAAACAGTTTTTAATAAATAAAATTGAATAATAAAAATCGCCAAAGGCCTTCACTTCCAATCTTTTTCCATAATTTAATTTAACTTTCTTAACATAAAATCGTTCCCAGCTATAGAAATTCAATTAAATGACTCTGATATGCTTTCAATTTTTAAACTGTTAATAAAATACTAATTAACAAATGGAATTCATAATTCCATAAATATTTTACTAAATTGTAAGACAACAAAAATATTTTACAAATTATTTGAAAACTTCTTCAGGTATAAGAAATATGTTAATAGAGTTACACCATTTTATTTTTTTTATTATTATTATTTTTTTACAACAAAGACAAGTGATATAATGTTAAATAAGACCCTCTTATAATTCTTTCCACCAAATTAAATAACCGAAGCTTAACACACTTTTTGGACTACGCACGCACTCTCTCTCTTTCCCTCTCTTTCTATATATGCCTCTCTCTCCCACTCATTGAAAGGCGTCGCAGTTCGTAGTACACAATCAATATTATAACAATGGGTTTTTGGCTACCCACTTGACCAAGAGTTGAATAGCCGCCGGCAACTGTCGACTATTGAACCCGACTCGAAAGGGAACAATATGTCCAAGAGCCTTGGCAGAGTAAATAATAAAATAGTAGTTATTGAGCTAATATAAGCCGTGAAGAGTATAATTAAGAGGCATGTAAACGAGCACAATTCAATGTGAGAAATCAAAGCAAATGCTGTGGCATTCACAGCGTTGTAAGAGCAAAAGAGACGATCCACTCAACCGCTGGCAGTATAATTATGCAAATTGAATTGCGCGAATCATTTGTATACAAATGCCCCGCCACTTGGCCAGCAAGAGAAAAGGTCAAAAGCCGTCAGCTTATTGGCGAAATTAGTGAGAGCAATTAGAGGGTTTGCCAAAACAGAAATTAACAAGCAAGAGTCGAAAGTACCCGACGAGCCGATACCCTGTACCCGTCGAGCCCATAACTCTATACTCTGATTAAGACATACTTGATTAAGTTCGGCGCTTAAGGTCCGATCTATATGAAACATTCAGTGCGCGCAGAAGTTTGTACATACCAAAGCGATAGGCTCTGCCTTTAAAAGCAGATACTCTCAAATATCATGGGCACTAGGAAAACATATCAAAAAGTGAACTATTTGTAATCTCTAAATATTTAGCAACAACCTGCAAGCCGCGTTTAGTGCATCTAGCTCTTGCAATCGAAATCAAACTCGATATTTTTCGATAGTATCAAAGAAGACAGGAGATATCGATAAAAGCATTATTAACCAATGCTGCCTTTGGTGCAGGAGTCTGTAGCTTTTGTTGTCTCCGGGATCAAAATCGATAATTAGTCGATATTTATCGATATTTTTAAAATGAGGAAAGCTTGAGACGGGCAGAAGGATAAACCAATGGGCAACGCTGGATGGTCTAAGCTCGACGTCCCTTCTGCCTTTTACATACATGTACTCTTATTGCCCATTTCTGATTGGATTCAGGTTATAAAAAGGTGTTACGACAGTATTTTCATTGTTCTAAGTATGTCGCCCTCTCTCTGTCTCTCTCTCTGTCTCTCTCTCTCTCTCTGTCCCTCTCCCTCTTTCGTTCTTTTACTGTGGCACAACACGGCGTATGCGTGACAATGTTTAGTAATTCATTTCTGAAACGCTGCTTACTCCGGATTTCAATGCATTTTTGAGTATATTTAATGTATGTTTAATGCAACACGCAACAAAGCAAAACGAAACAAAAGCGGAAGCGCCAATGTCCAACGCGGCGTATGTGCAATGTCCGCAAATGCAATCGACTTTTTGGCCCGGTGTTGGCCCCTGGTTAGCGTGTTGGCCACTTTGTTTGCCACTGCTCAAGTTCTGGCCAGCACAAAACTTCAGTCGTTTGCCGGCTCTTGACGTTTCGACATCGTCTCGTGCTCCATTTTATTTTCAATCGTCCTCCTCGTCGGGCAACGCTCATGTCGTTGTCGTTGTCGTTGTCGTTGTCGCTGTCTTTGTTGTTATTACTGAAGTTTCGAAGGTGATAAGGCAATAAATAATAATTTTATATATAACAACGTTCACCATGAAAATGTTTGAGATATCCAAGCTGTTTTCACTGCGAAGGTAAGCCTGAATTCAAGCGAGAAAATATGTAAAAGACTCGAACATTCCAGCACTCAGCTTTTGCGGAGTTCCTAACACAATATCTATCATTTTTGTATTTTAACTGTTTGCTTTTATAAGGTGGTGAGAGAGGGAGAGAGAGAGAGAAACGCAGTTGTTGGCATGCAATTTAATCAAAACATATTATTTTTTTGTTTAATGTTAAAAAAAAAACATGCTCAAATATTCAAAAAATATACAGTAGTAAAATATTATTTCTAATAGAAACTCTCAAGTCTTCTCATACAAGAAAAATATCTAGAATAAACCTTCATATTATATTATTATTATAATTTCCTTTAAATAGGACATTAATTTGCAATCGAAACAAGCAAATGTTATCGATAACAGATTATCAATGCCGTCTCTAACTGTGCTAGTTAAACATTATTTCCGGCTATCAAATATGTATAAATTCGAGTACTTTTTATACAGTATAATTGTCATTCATTAAATATTTAACTATCAATTAGGCACGAGCAGACAAACGTGTCGAGCACACTTTGTAAGACTTATTTCCCGGCCGTAATATTCTGGCGTACTATGCCTTAATTGCACTCCCAAATGCCAGGCATTAATAACTCACATAATTCCTTGGATAACCCACCCAAACGCCAAGTCAGTCTCAAGTCGATTGCACTGCTGCACCAGTTTAACTGTCTTCCCCTAGTTCCTGCTGGCTGACCCAAGAAACTCGCTAGGGGCGGCGGTTACAGTTCCCGTTTAGCCAGAAACTACCAGGTAACCTCAAAAGGCGAGAGTAAAAATAAAAACTACGCCTCAAATGCTTTCCGGCAATCGTCGGTCGACGAAAGCAAACACAACAAGCCATAGAGCAGGGCTCATGAGGCCAGGCCCCGGGGGGGGATTAGGGGTAGCCACAACATGAGGCAAACATGAAACTTCTTGAAAAACTTTGAAGCAGTGCGCATGGTTTTTGCTTTTGTTGTGGTTTTTTTCATCAGCATTGTTAACTTTGGTCGCTATTGCTATGACATTGGCTGCGCCCTAGACGGGCCCCAAAAGTCCGGACAATCAGTCGCTGGTTGTCAGTCAAACAAAACGGCTTTCGAACTGTTTCGCACGCATCCGAGACGACCTTAGAGACCAGAAATCATCAAAATCATATTGATCGGTAGACGACAAAAACCAAAAAAAAAAAAAAAGAGTGACTGTTTAGCGCATGGTGTGTATTATTAGAGAGCATTGCATCTAGGCAAGATTTTAATTGTGCATTTCACACAATCATTTCGCATTGCATGTATAAATTTCATTAAATATTCAACTCTAAAAAAAAAAAACTATCACAACCCAAAACTAGTGGCAAATACGTAAAATTATAGCCAGATGGATACCAGCTAGGTAAGTGCTCAGTTCGACAGCTGCTAAGTGTTAATTTTCTGTCTGTTTTTTCCGCTTTTTACTGGCTTCAATTTTTTTTTTTTCGCGTTAAGTTCAATTCGATTTAGCACTTGGACCTTGGGCCCGGCACATGAATATTTCATTTAATTGCATTTTTTTATGTTTACGAGCTGCACACACATGTTTCATGGTTCGAGTCCTTCCTCTGCCTGCCAAAGCAAGGTTCAGTTACCTCGGCTCGGTCTGGCATTGAAACGCCAGCAAATGTTGGCTTTTAAGCTTTTAGCCTAGCGGGCAATATTATGAAGAGCAGCACATCAGCTGAAATCCTCGAGTTTCATTTTGACGGAAAAGGACACCCATTTCAATTGTAGCTGGGAAATCGATTTTAGCTTCAGTTTTGTTGTTCCAGCGAGTTAGTTAGTTGGTTCTCACTTAATATCTAGCATTAAAGCATATGGAATTATTATTATTATTGATTTTACTTAGACGTAATTATAGCTGCATATTAGTGTCTAATTATAATTAACTGGAATACGATTTAAATTATTATTAATTAATTAATGTTTAGTTTTCTTTCAATTTTATTTTCAATACTTTTTCATTTGAATTTTTAGTACTTTACGTTTGTAATTATTTCTTATTATTATTTTAATTTTCTTTTTTTGTTATTATTTGTGCAGTTTTTTTTTTTGAGTTTTGTGGTTTTTAATAATTTTTATTTTTTTGGGTTAAAAAAGAGGCCTAAAAGTTAACATGGCGAAAAATATATATACTATTTTTATCCAAGGAACTGGGAGCACAAAATCGTTTTAATATTTTATATATTTAAAAAATTAAATACAAAGCAATAATCTATTTTAATTGCTTCGCAGCCCAGGCAAAAAATATATATGTAAGCTAAAGAGAAATAATTTATTAAAGAAATAAATAAATATATTTCATATATCAGAGGCTATTCTTAAGAGCAAGAAACTGAGGAGTTAAGATCTTAGAAATCATTTTATACTATTAGTATAAAAAAAAACATTATTCATTTTATTTGCTTAGGAAAAAAAGCAAATAATTATAGATAAACGTCTTTTTCTCTAAAGCGAAGCCAGTTTTTAAATGGGGAATAAGGAAATTAATGTAAATATTTAAGATCATTTTTATAAGTCCAATACAAGCAGAAGTTAAATTATTTTTTTATTCATTTTATATTTCAAAAAAAATTCCAACGCACTTTTATTTTAATCATAAAACCTGTTTAACTTTATTTGCTTAATAAAAAATTGCCTGTCATTTAAATAACTCATGAATACTTTTCTAATCTCATTCGTTTTCACTGCAAAAACAAATCCATAAAAACAAAACACAAAAGCAATCAGATTCGCAATTGAAACATCAACTTTTTGGACAGCAACAACAAAATTGATGCTCAAAATCGATCAAAAAAAAGTGCAAAGTACATAAAAAAAAAACACCGCTCACTTTAACATATATATGCCATATGGTCATATGTAGTGCCCGATTCCATGCACACATTTGTGACTGTGCTCTATCTCGCTCTCTCTGTCTCTCATGTGTTCGTGTCAAACAAATAGCATTGCAAACATTCTTTGTGCTCAATGCAAAGCAATGCGTCGTGCAAACATCAAACGTGGTCAATGTTTGAGTCTAAGGTAAACCAAAGTAACCAGAACTAAATGCCTAACTAAATAAATACTTCATTCAAATATTCGATTTATAACTAAATATATTGAATATATCAAATATACTTTCATGATCTATTTGCAACACTTTCAGACCACAAGGTAGCAGCAAAATGGATCGTTATGAGAAGCTCAGTCGGCTGGGCGAGGGCTCCTACGGCGTTGTCTACAAATGCCGGGATCGGGAAACTGGCGCACTCGTTGCGGTCAAGAGATTTGTCGAGTCTGAGGACGATCCAGCCATACGCAAAATAGCGCTGCGAGAAATAAGGCTGCTCAAGGTAATTACATGCCATTGTCTACACTAAAACCATTTGAGAATTATAAGCAACAAAATGACGACAAAGCTGCTTCTGTGCGCTTGGCAATGCGGCATACACTGTGTTTAAATTGTCATGAAATGTGTAACGCATAGAAGAAAACATCTCCGACCGCCTAATGTATATATATATTCTTGATCAGCATCAACAGTCAAGTTCGTGTGTCTGTATGTTTCTATGCGAACTTGTTTCGCAGTCTGAAAACTATCCTCTTAAAACTTTACACTAAATACGTTAGCACCGAGCAGATCGGGCCACTTTATCATATAGCTGAAATAGAAACGTGAAAAGGTCTTCATGTTTCTCTGAATTGCAATCAAGCTGAATGCTTGTAGATCTATATTGGAAGACTCTAGCAAATTGGCACAAAGAACTGGTTAAAGGGAATTATTGAACTTTGTTCCTCAGGATATCCTCACCAAACCCAGCAATTACGAGCTTCACTTGAATACTAATTCTTCATTTATCTGCCAGAACATTTATTAGCTTCGTTCATTCTTCCTTTTTCACTTAATACAAATTCCAATCTCATAAATTCGCAGCTTCAATAAAAATGTAACTTATTTCAATTTCTGCCTCTTTTAGAATCTCAAGCACCCGAATCTGGTGTCCCTATTGGAAGTGTTTCGTCGCAAGCGTCGCCTGCATCTGGTCTTTGAGTTCTGCGAGCTGACGGTGCTGCACGAGCTGGAGAGGCATCCGCAGGGCTGCCCGGAGCCGCTGACCAAGCAGATCTGCTATCAGACGCTATTGGGCGTGGCATATTGCCACAAGCAGGGCTGCCTGCATCGCGACATCAAGCCAGAGAACATATTGCTGACGGCCCAGGGCCAGGTGAAGCTGTGCGACTTTGGCTTTGCCCGCATGCTCAGTCCGGGCGAGAACTACACAGACTATGTGGCCACCCGTTGGTATCGGGCGCCCGAGCTGCTTGTGGGCGACACACAATACGGCACACCGGTGGACGTGTGGGCGATCGGCTGCCTGTTCGCGGAGCTGGTGCGCGGCGAGGCGCTGTGGCCGGGACGCAGCGATGTGGATCAGCTGTATTTGATACGAAAGACGCTGGGCGACTTGCTGCCGCGGCACATACAGATCTTCGGGCAGAACGAGTACTTTAAGGGCATAACGCTGCCGGTGCCGCCAACGCTGGAGCCGCTGGAGGACAAGATGCCGGCGAAGGCGCTACAGAATCCGCTCACGATCGATGTGCTCAAGAAATGCCTCGACAAGGATCCGGCCAAGCGCTGGTCCTGCGACAAGCTGATCAAGCACTCCTACTTCGACGACTACATAGCCAAACAGCGCGAGCTGGAACACATCAACAGCCTGGAGGCGGCCACGCTGCGCCAGCAGCAGCTGGCCTCCCAGCAGTTCATGCTGGCCACGGCCGCCCAGCAGCTGCAGACGGGCGCGGCGCAGGCGGCGGCCATTGCGGCGGCACGTGATAAATCAAAGGTGAGCTCGCAGAGAAGTTCTACCCCCTAAAATTATTGCATTATTCTCTAATCCTGTCCAGCAGACTTCAAACACCTCCTTGCCGCTGCTGCCGAGCAATCAGCATCAGCATCAGCATCATCATCATCCGCATCAGGACTTTGTCAAGCTGCAGCCGCTGAACAAGAATGCGGCCATGCTCCATCGCACCGAGCATCATCTGCCCACAATTTGAGCTCCCCTCCCCCCTCTCCTCATCATCCTTCTATCGCCGACTTGACTCAGAGTATTCAAATGGTATTTAACTACGTTAAAGAATTGCATAAGTTTCTTATTTGACTACTTCAATCAATAAATGTAAAGTGTGTAAAAAATAATGCAAATTATTTGATTTATTTAACATTTTTTCGATATTTAAGAATAATAGAATATTTCTTATTAATCTTTAGATCCTTAGAGCAACTAAATCTGCCACGCCCCCGTAGGCGTAGCTAACACTTTAACTGTTATACACGAGTTATACACAAAATAAACAATCAAATTATTATAAATAAATTATAATAATCGAAACTAATATGCTCTCTTTACATTGTAAGCGAGTATTAAAATGTTATTAAGCATAAACAATATGTATAATAACATTCTGTTATACGCTCTTAGTTTGTATAACAACACAATTCGTTCAAATAATTTGTATAACTGTTTGACAAATCAAAGTAGAAAACTTTTCCTAAAAAGTATTTCTTAAGCAGATAAAAAAGTTGATTTGACAAAAGCCCAACGAGCTTTTATTTTGAAATAGTTAAAAAGACTTTCGCTTACCACAAAAAAAAAGCTGGCTATCGCTCGCTCTCCTTTTCCTTCTCTGTTGCTCAGGCGACTATTGTGAATCACATTACGTCACACACACACACACACACAACCAAGCACCGAAAAGAAACCCGCGCTTTTTAACCTTTCATCAAATATTTCTGCATGATCAAATATCGGAAACTGGTATATGCATTTATCTACCACACGCGACACGTATTTATCACCTAACACCGGGCAATTAAATATAACTTACAAGCAAACGCGTTTACACAGGTACTCACACAGAAAACAACCGATCCACACGGCAGATGCGCACAGACTAAATCGTCTTATTGAGCGCGCGCTTCGGCTAAGCCGGCATTCCCACTAATACAACAACAACTGAGAGCACACATTTAATGCAGCAGGCGCGCTCACAACAACGCACAGCACAGCAGAGGCCGTCTGCAAGACCCGCTCTCTGCACATAGCTGCAGACTGCACTCTGAGCATACATATAACAGGATCGCAACCATCTGAGCCAATGACGTGTGCGATATTTTCGAAGAGATTATCTTCTACGCCTGCATTATCCACATTGTGGGCTCTCTGGATAAACGCTCTCACCAGGAGCGACGTTTCATGCAAAAGCGCTAAAATACAGCAGAAGCGCTCATTGCAGCATATTACAGTTATGCTTACTTATGTATGAATATGTTTATAGCCTTAAAGAGAGTCTCATGACTTTGTCATTCAATGTGTAACTCTCAATTGTAGACTCGTACATAATTGTTCTATGATAAAGTTAACCATTAAATATACATATAATGTCACCTTAATTGAATGACTCGCATTTTTGTAAATTAAATGAAATACTCTTAACTGATTTAATCCAGCCGAGCTTTGCACACACATGCACATTGAATTAAAATCCGCCCAGCGACAGACTTGGCTGCCTCAGCCCCTAGCCAGCTGTCGTTAACTTGACTTCCACCTACCTAACCTAATATCTTACACATGCCACATCCAGCCATCATCCACTTGTTGCAAAGTCACAATTCGCCACGTGCCAGCCCCGGCGTTGAGTGGTTCTGTTGCCAAGGCTCGACTTGCATCTTCTTCTTCTGCTTTTCTTTTTTGTTTTTTTTTGGCAGGCTAATCCGCTGCTAAGCACACGGCAGATAATCAGCGACACGTACAGTTTTACGTGTGTTCCGTTCATGTTCCGGAAATGGAAGAAAAATCAGCTAACTTAGTGAAGGTGTTTGTTTTGATTGCAGTCATTACGCCATAATATGATTATATAGTCTTTAAATATATAGCATACCTTTGAGGAATATTAAAAATAAATTTAGTAATTTAATATTTTTATATACTCGGCTTAATAATAATAAAACTCATAATTACAACAATAATAGTAACCCTAATAATAACAATATGAATAATAATCATCTTAAATACATAAATAATAATATTAGTCCCCACTTTTTGCTTTTACAGTTAATTTAGAGCTCCCACAGCCAGTTCATTCAGGTATTTTCATGCACCGCGAACTAGTTCAGTAGTTCACGCTCTGTTCATTTCAAACTAGATCACTTAAATTACGAATTGAATTCGCTCAAAACTAATAACAAAAATAACCTTAACTTATTCGAAATTTATTTACTAAATCCATAATTGTGTTGCCAACTTTTGGAGAGGGCCATACAAAGCAATTATGTGGCCGGGGACAGTTTTGAGTCTCAGCTGGCTGGGCTCGACTGGCTGCAGACTGATAGACTTCAGTGTTTTATTGTGGGCCAAAAAGTTTTAATTAAATTAGTGCGCAAGTTGGCAGCACTGCAACACTGTCGAGAGTAACTGTAACTGTAACTGGTAACTGTCAACATAGCGCTGAATACTCAGTGGTGCCCGCCAGTGTGGCCAGAGTTCTGAGTGAACGGGACTTTGGGAATGGCGACGACGGGCAGACATTCAAATTGACTGTATCGCTCTCTATCTCTCCCTCTCTCTCTCTCGCTCTCTCACGTTTGCTCCTGCCTTCTGCTTCAATGCACCCGTCGCCAAGTGCCTGGGCACAATTGCGAGACACTTTGATTTTTCGTTTGGCATCACAATAGTCCAGAAACTTTCCGCTTCTCCCTTTTTTTATCGGAGCGCTGTGCATTTGACTGCGAATGCAAAAGGCAAAAAGCATTTGTAAGTCGCCCCCACCCTACCCTTGCCCATCTCCTCTGGCCATATCCTGTGCAGGATATGCAAAGTGTGCAGCGTGTTGTCGACTCCACGCTTGACAATCCCAGACAGTTGCATAATCTGTACTGCCGTTTATGCAAAAAGAGCTTCGCCAAAAAAAAAAAGAGAGTGAGGGAGATGGGAGATGGGAGATGGGAGAACGGGTCGGGGGCGGTCTGCAAATAATGCTAAGAGGTGTCTGAATTGTTAAGCCCCAGCTAGTGCAGCGCACAGAGAAATCGAAGTGTCCTTTTTTTTTATTGAATAAGTTGATAAAGCATTCTGGCTTCTTCCTTCGTTCTATTATCTGCTGCACCACAAGTTTATAGCAATTTTATAAGGCTCTTATTGCGGTTTGCATTTAGAAACTTGGCATTAAATGGACAACAATCATCAATTTGTTCAAAATCGAATAAGATAACAGAAATGTGTTTAACATTTATTTATATTCCTACTTGAAATCTTTAAAATGGACTTAAGACTTTTCCTTAAATCGTTTAAATTGGTTCAAAAATGAAATATATATATATTTTTTTATATATGCACTCGATAGGCTCGGATATGCTTACTTCTATGCGTTACACATTTAAGGATACAATTTAAAGTATACTCAGCAAGGGTACAAAGAAATATGTGTACATTCACATTCATGAGTGCGTATTTTAAGAGAGTCCATAGTGTGGATATTGTGAGCGCGCAATTTAATCCATTCGGCCTTTGCGCACACGCCATTGGCTCAGACGCTTGTGATCCTGTTATATGTATGCTCAGAGTGCAGTCTGCAGCTATGTGCAGAGAGCGGGTCATGCTGACGTTCTGTGCTGTGCTGTGTGCATGTTGTGAGCGCGGCTGCTGCATTAAATGTGTGCTCTCAGTTGTTGTTGTATTAGTGGGAATGCCGGCTTAGGGAATGCCGAAGCGCGCGCTCAATAAGACGATTTAGTCTGTGCGCATCTGCCTTGTGGATCGGTTGTGTTCTGTGTGAGTGCCTGTGTAAACGCATTTGCTTGTAAATTATATTTAATCGACCGCTGTTTAATGTGATAAATACGTGTCGTTAAATGTGCGGCTAGTTAAATATATATATAGTCCAGTCCCAGTCCTCGATCTACGACCATGCAAAATATTCGAGAATCGTTAAAAAACGCGCGTAAAATTTTTTTGTGTTTAACTATGTGTGAAAAAAATACCATTAAATGTCATTCACAATAGTCGCCTGAGCAAGGGAGAGAGAGAAAAGGAGAGCGAGCGATAGCCAGCTTTTTTTTGCGGTAAGCGAAATTCTTGTTATATTTTTTCAAAACAAAAGCTCTTTGTGCTTTTGTCAAAACAACTTTTTAGCTGCTTAAGAAATATATTAAGTAAAGAGTTCTTCTCGTTGTCCTTAATTTGTTGTATAACACATATCAAAGCTGCACAATGCAGATATAAATATTGAAGTGTGTTATATTATCTATATATAGTATATATATGCATATTTTATTTTGACACACACCATGAGGATATTTATATATAAAGGACAATGTTCGTAACGTGAGAGTATATAAATATATTTACCATTTTTTGTTTATGTATAATAATTGTTATTGCTATGCAAGGTTAGATAATTATAAAAGCTTGAGGTATTTAGAAGAATCAAATGCAATTGAAACCTTTTGCTTTTCCTGCACAACTCGGCTTCAAATTTAAAGTTTAAAAAGAGTGGGGCGAGCGGGGGAGGGCGGGGCTTCAGCCCCCCGAGCTCTTAGCGCCATTGAAAATATTGCTCTGCCGCGTAGCGTCGATTTATGGCATTCTTGCGCTCCACATCCCCGCCGACGCCCCGCAGCAGCTCATCGCGCTGCCAGTTGCGATAGACAGCCGAGTCCTGGAGCTGCTGTTCGTCCTTGTCGAGGGCCTGTTGCTGCCACCACTTCAAGCTGACAGCCGGAACAGCCTGCACCGGAATAACCGAGATTACCTGAGGCTGTCGGCGCACGGGCCAGAGGCCCAGCTTGGCCAGACGCTTCTGCTCGTCAATGTCCGTGTCGTCCGGTGTGTGCAGCAGGCGCAGCTGCTGAATCTCGCCGTGCGCACGCCGCATCGGTATGGGCTGAAAGGGATCCTCGCCATAAAGCTGCCGGTACTTGCTGCTCCGCACCAGATTTATGATCTGGTACATGGCCAGGCAGGTGACACAGTTGTAGCCCGCGAAAACTGCCGTCGAATAAACAGAACACACTCATTAGAAAAAAACAAACAACTCGAATGCATTTGTGTCCACCTACGACAATAGAAACTGCCCACCAGCGTGAGCACAATCAACAGGCCCAAATTGATTTGCTTCTTCAGCACAATCATCATCACAATGTGGCTAATTGTTATGGCCAGAAAGTAGCTGAGCTCGAACAAGGCCAACGGCAGCAAAAGCCATTTGTGCAGCTAAAAAGTGATTGAAAGGAATTTCATTTAAATAAATATGTAAAAATTCTTCAATAGCTAAACAGCATTCTACTCTATAACTAAGAACAATTCTCAATCTGTTTCAGGCCAAGAGAATGCAAATCTTACAATTCTTAGAGCATAGGCAAAGCTTATATAGACAGATAGATAGATAGATAGATAGATAGACAGATAGATAGATGGATAGATAGATAGATAGATAGATAGATAGATAGATAGATAGATAGAAAGATAGATAGATAGATAGATAGATAGATAGATAGATAGATAGATAGATAGATAGATAGATTGATCGACAGGTGGATAGACAGATAGATAGACAGATGGATAGATAGATAAATAGATAGATAGATACTAAGTTAGATAGATAGATAGACAAATAGATGGAAAGATAGATAGATAGATAGATCGCATTTGATATAAATAAATAAAATAAATTAATTAAATAATTAAATAATTAAGCATAAATACATTTAACAATTTATATGCCCAGAAGCAAAACTAATAAGAGCCTCTAGTCGGGAATTCCCAAGAAATAAATACCTGATAGATACTTTTAAATATTCATATATATTTTAGAAGCTATATTTGGAGACTTTAGCTCCAAAATCCTGAAAACAAGATTTCAACAGACAGAGAATGGCTAGATCGACTTGGCAATTGTTGCTGATCAGGAATATATATATTTCTTTGTGGGTTTCTTTGTGCTTCTTTCTGCCTGTTACAAAACCAGTCAAGGAGTTCAGACAGGATAACATTACCTAGTTTTAATTGTTTGATGCAGCTTAACTTAATTTTGGAAAGTGAAATGAAAAAGTTGGAATTGGCTCCTGGAAATGGGTGTATCAAGTACTTACCCTCAAGGCGCCGACCATGCCCAGAATGGCAGCTGCAATGTGAGCATAGCAGATGATCTGCAGGAATATCAGCACATTATCGGGTGCTGCAATGTTTATAGAAGCAAAAAGCATTAATTAAACAATATTTACTAGATTTAACAAGACTTAAAAACAACTTTCCAATTCAGAAGCCAGATTTTGTTTGAATGCTTGTTTCTCATATTTTTAGAAGTTCTTAAACGAATTCAATTTGATTTAAGGCAAAATGTGGTTTCTAGGGGCATCAAAAGTTATTCAAATTGAGGGTTTGAACCAGCATGATTCAAACTCGATTTGCATACTCACACTGCTCTATCCAGTTGATGAGTCTGCGTATAATATTGCTGCTCTTGTACTGTGAGTCATTCTCCAGCAAATCGATGAGTTCGTCAAACAAACGCACGCCCCGCACAAAGAGGAGTGTGCTCAATGTCAGCGACAGCATCTGGGTAGAGTTGTGTGTGAAGATCAGGATCAAAAATACGAATAGGATGCTGCTTACCATGGCCAAGGCAGCCACAATTAGTACGCCCAGACGCACCGAACAATAGCACAAATAGCTTTCCATAAACAACATATTGCGAGCTCTATTAGCTTAAATGCTTGGCCATATTTCAGGCGACAACTAGCCGAACTGCTGCTGCCGGAGCCATGCGACTGGCCCCAGCCGGACAAATGGCCCCAAAAAAAGACAATAACTGACGATTACAAGGACAAAGGGCGGGCGGTAGAAAGGTGGGGTAAATGACAAAAGCTTGTTCCACCTGCCGATGCCAATCTGCATACATGATATTCATATTTGTATATTTGTATATATATTTGGCCCTAATGCAATTCGTATGGCCAACAATATTTCATATGCCAGCTGAACGTCCTGGCGTTCGCCTCGCAATGCGACAAGGACGAAATGCTCAGTGCCTGGCCGAAATGCTGTTTATGGAGTCCTATCTGTTCTGCGCCTCGGTTCGACTGGGCGTGATTCTGATAAGCGCGTTTGCATTGGTTTGTTAAGCTCAAAGACATAGTTAACTAGAAGAAATTAAGCGGCGTTGCTCGTTTTCATTTCAATTTCGTTTTTTTTTTTTCTCGCATTTGATATACCTCTTTTCTTTGGGCTGTTGGTAACAAATGCTGCTGGCTTTGAACCAGCGACTTCTCAATTCCTAATGGTATTCATTACAGATTAAAAGCATTACCATTTTATATGTCATCTCTACGGAGGGCTTTGATTTCACGCTTTCGCTAATTTCCACTTTTGACATTAATCTGAGCTATCGAGCTAGCTACTATATGGTCAGAGATACCATTTACTGGCTGGAACAGTGTAAGTATTAACAAAAAATAAAAAAACAACAGGAAATGTAAATCAAAATTAAAAAAAAAAAAACACGTCTTTTATTGTTAAAGTGTACAGAACAGCATGTACTTCCTTAATTTTGCAAAAAAAAATGAAGAAAATTTGCAATCAGTTTAATAATTTATGAATATTTTCATTTTATTATTACGACTTTTTCTATTTTGTTATTCTTTTAAAAAATCATTTTGCTTGATTACAACAAGAATACAATTATTATAAATATTTATTTTATAATATTCTATAAATATTCTGAACTTAATTATAATATTGATATAATTATTAGTTTAAGAAAGTGGGTTCAAATTTCCAATTAATTAAATTTTTTTTAAATAATTTCATATTGTTATTGATATCAAAATATATTTCATTAGGGTAATATTTTTATTAAATTTTTTTTATTATAATTGAAACTAAAATAATTTTCTCTTAATGTTATTTGTTTTTTTTTTTGCCTAAAAATCAACAATTAAATCGTAGAATTGTTGGAATTTAGTTGTAATTTTTGTCGAAATGCACATCTTGCATATTGCCATATAATTGTTGTTCAGTATTTGTTGTTATGTCGTGGCATATATCGTGTATATAACCGTATTATCTTACAGATCCCGAAACAGTTACCATATTTCTGCAGCTCTATACCATTATCCATTGCATGTCCTGCATTATGGCCGCGTTTGGGGCTTATAAAGTGAGCGCTGGAATAGAATGTGAAATTCGTTGAGTTTCTATTTTTTTGCTTTTCTTGAATAGCTAAAGCGTTATTTTGTTTTACCTCTGGCCATATTCGAGTTTGTGTATATCGTGCAAATCTTAACGCTTTTCGTCCTCTTTCTGCGTATCGTCAGGCATTTCGTGAGCCTGGAGAAACTGATATTGCTAACTCTTACGGCGACTGCCTATGCAAGTGTGTGCTCTGATCATTTAAATAAATTAAATTTATATATGTATATCGAATATATCTCGCAGTGCTAACGGTCTATGATTTCTTGGCGCTGATCGCCTTTGAGCAAATTCTGAAACTTGTGCGAAGCCGGCAATATCAAGAGCTTTATGGCTCGGATCCGTTTAGGCCCACAATCAATATTGTTAATGTCTCGCCGAAAGTGTTTAAAAATATGCCCAAATGGTGGCAAGCGGAAAATTCGGAAGCAATTTCCGATACGCCAAATATGAACTATGCCCAAGATGAGGCCCACAAGCATTTCCAGAGCCAGGAGCTCTTGGCCGAAGTCTTGCTACGTAATGCCATCAACTTGGACTATGCTCACCGAAAAGGATTCTAATTAACAAATCCAAATTCTTATTAAAAAAAAAATAAAATTGTATTTGAAACAATTCAAAGTTTCTTAGATGTTGTTTCACTTTCTTGCAATTATGAGAATTTAACTTTTCAGTTCTTTCTCGTTTGTAAACCGAAATGTTTTCCTCCCTATGGGTATTATTTGCTTAAATATTTTGATTTGTCGTTTCCCTGATATATCTGACGTTCAGCTGTTATCAAAGCTATAAACCTCTTAGACATTTTCGGAGTTTCGGCTTGGGGCTTGAGACAAGGCTCGGTTCGTGAACCTGCTTGGCCACATCTATCACATCAGGCTTTGGTTCGCAACTTAGCTTTTACTTTTCTTACAATTTTCACTAAAATAATGTTTTTTATGAAATGTACATATAAAATAATATATTATTGCATTTACGAGCTCTCATTCGGAAACAAAACATTTGACCTAGAGAAAACAAACTCCGTTTAAGGCGCCATCTAGCGTCAGCAGATGGAGTATTGCCACTCTCAGCACAATTGCAGCGTTGCCACCTTGCCGCAAATGGTGAGATTCTTTTTTGAAAATTATAGAAACGATATCAGAGCGTAGAAGAGATGCGCGTGGTCAGCGTCAAGGAACTTTACGATGAGCCATGCGGCATGGAGTCCATCTGTGAAAATGGTTCCAATTCGAAGGTTCGGCATTTACCGCAATGTTGATTAGGTTTTTAAGTAAGTTCTTTCGCGTCCCTTTGCCTCGAAATCGATAACAACTGATATCGATCATTTGTTTTATTAGATTATCTCGAGAATTATAGGTGCTAGCGAAAATAACTTCACTAGAGTCTTGGTATACTCAGATCCTGAATATTTCCATTTAATAACTTCCCCTTCTTCTCTCGAATATTAATAATTGCCCTGTTGCCACAAAATCTATAAAAATCGATATCAATATTGTGTTATCGAACAGATCTCGAGAATTCTAAAAGCTAGGGTAGCATATTTATGCCTCAAAGATGATAATTTCTTACTTTTGATACTGCTTATAACATTTTAATTTGTACATTTTTTTTTATAAATTTTATTTTACTTATTACATAATTATAACAAAATTTTCTATCAAATACTTATTTATTTAATTATTTAGCGCTTTCGTAACAGTAGATAAACAGAATCGTGTCCCTTTCCCTAATGAAAACATATTTTAAATATGAACGCAACAAAAATAACTATTTTAAATATTTACAACTAATGTTAAGTTTATATCACTTGCATCACAAGCATTTGCCTGTCGCGTCTCCACGTGTCACGTCATGCAATTCTTGTTCTTGCCGTAGAGTACTCGATATTCGGGCTCAATTTTGGTCTTGATAAACCTGGTCATTTCCTTGGCATACTTGGCGCGCACCGAATTGCGAGCGGGCTTCTTAATGCCGGGACTGTGCACCAGAAAGGCAGGATGCAGGACATGATACTCGTAGCCCAGCAGGCACATAGCATAGCCCTGAAAGAAGCAGGTTAGAGGGTATAAATTAAACGATTTCCAATGCCTCAAAATGAGAAGCGATCTTAACTCTAAGCGTTGACTAGAGAATCGACAAGCAATTAAATTAAACGAAATGATATTAGTGCGATTCCTGAAACGGATCCCATTATGACTTTGTGCCTTTTCTTAACCTTTTAATAATCATAATTCGCTTGCTGAATGTATTTTTAACATGTTCAGCTCCTTTTTCAAAAAATTCAAGTGAGAAAAATGCGCATTTATAATAAGCAGTGTGACCGCATATGGTCCATCGAAATGAACGGTCACACAAGCAAGCTAAGTGGAATCACAGTTTTCAGTGTGACCAGTTCCAGTTCCAGACTTTTACTGGGCACACTGTGAACAGCTGATCGAGGGGATTTTGTTCAAAATTGAATCAGTTTAAGGAATTCCTCGCTATAATATATCATATCTTCTTTTCGATATATTATATTATAATTTAGTTAAGAATTATAAAAATTATAGTAAGAGCCTACTTTCTGCCAAAACTTAATTTCTTGTATGAAAAACTTCTGAGAAAACTTGGCTCTATTGTGGAAATCGGTAAATTTTTCTCCCCTGCATTTTCCGATTAGAATGAAGAGCAAATCGAACAATATTTGACCCACCTGTATGCGCTTATTGGACTGTCCCTCCCAGGTGACGCGCTCATCGAAAATGGGCTCCGTATTGTCGCTGATATAGAAGGGCTCCCAGTATTTGTAGTTGCCCTGTCGCACGGTCATGCTAAACAGATTCAGATCGTCCGCGACGCTGGCCGTGCGATTTATCCAATCCTTGTAGCCGGGCACCTTGTGGCAGCTGGTGCAGACCTTCGCATGGAAGAGCTGCGCCCGACCCTTCTGCAGAAGGGGCAGCAGCTCGGCCTTGTCATTGGGCACACGCTCCCCATCCTGTAGCTCAAAGACGGGTAATGGATAGACTCGCGGCTGCTGGCCCGGGCTCAGGGCCAGCACACTATGGTTGCGCTGCACCATGTCCAGGAACTGATCCACCAGGCCCAGGCTCGGATAGAGCTCAATGTCGCAGGCGAATATGAAGTGGGTATTGACCGCGCCCCGTGCAATATTCCGGCCCACATTTATCGGATAGGTCAGGTTCGCCTGCACCTTGTACATGGCCGTACGATTCTGTGCGGCATAGGGCGGCGGCAACGGGCTGCCGCCCTCATCCACGCAGCGAAAGGGCCAGTTCAGCGCGTCGTTCTCGTCTCGGGGCACATACTCCGGCATATGCTCGTTGGAGAAGTATATGTGAAAGCTGACAAAATCGCTGATCAACTGGCTGCCCGGCAAACAGTTTCTCACATACTGTATGGCATCCAGCGTGGCGTTCAGATCGTAGCCGGGCGTGTGTATCGCAAAACTGATTGGTCCCAGCCAGCTGCAAGTGGATGACAGAAATTCATGAATAATTAATTGGATAAAGCTGGCAGATTTCTAGAAAAACCAAAACTAAGAGCTCCAATCGACTTGCAAATCTATCTAGCGCCAAGCTGCTTTTCAAAATATTCCAGCACGCATATTTCTTCTGCTCTAAGACCCAAATTCGTTCTTGAATAACTTCGGTGCCTGAAGTCCGATAGCTATGAAATTTTACGGGCATAAATATGCCTTCAAAAAGTGTGTCGATTCCAAAGTCCGTAGCTGTATCTCTAAAAATAAGTACTATACATTTTTCCGGGACAATATATGAACTTTTCTGGATATGTTTGTGCTATAGAAGAAACTAAATTCTTAGCTTAAAAACTGTAGTTCTTAAGATAATCAAAATATGCTAAAAAAAAAATAAACAGGCAACAATAGATCGATTTGTATCGATTTTGGAACATCTCTTGAAAAAGGATATAATTCTGAAACAAAAAATTAACAAACATTTTGTTGTACCAATAAACTTTAAGTACTCTCAAAGAAGACAACTTTAACGCGAGTTATTAGCCTGGGAATTCTTTCTACGTAATTAAATTTTTTTAAAATCCATAAAATTGTTCAATTTTAAAACGATAAACGTTCTCAAAGTAACTAATTTAAAAGCTAAAACATTTACGATCCTTGAAAAGGCATTCAAATTCAAGATTATTTACCGCTCGGTGACCGTCTCAAGATTGTCAAAGAAGGTATAGTCCCCGTTTGTGGTGTAGGTGATGGACTCGGCGCAGGCCATGCGTTGACTCTCGCGTCCCATGACCAGATTCTGGATGACCCAGTAGCTGCCGTGCTGCAGCTTTTGCAGTCTCAGACGACGATTGCGACATTTGAGCAGCGCCTGCAGCTCCTGGGTGCGTGCCGACAGCCGTCGGGGCTCCTCGGTGCTCGGCGGTTCCGCTGCGCTTATGTCCAGAAGCGTCAGGGAGTCCGCCTGCGTTTGCTGGCCCTGTCGCCTCTCGTGGGCAGCTGCCAGCTGTTGGGCTTGTCGCAAATTGCGCGAGACGAGCAGCAAAACCAAGAGAACGAGCAGCACCAGAAGCACACTGCGTTTATTGACCTGCACAACCATGGATGTGGAACCACTTGGTCTGAGTGCAAAATTGAAACAATTACATATACTGTAATTGCATTATGAGGTACATTTATATAGAACTCGCGAGCACTCTACAATTGTCACAACTTCAATGATAAACCCGGCCCAGACGAAGGTCTCTCATTACCCAGCTCAAGGCAGAACTTTAGCCCAAGTACGTGCTAAACTGAAACGCGGCCAAACTGGGAATTTGATAAATTTGTAGCTTTTGATAAGAATTTATGGCACCATAAACTGAAGGGATGCGTTACGCTAATCTTCAGATAACACTCTGGTCATTTTTTTTTTTGAGAATTAGTTAAGAACTTTCGAAGAATTAAAGAACGCGCGCGCCTGCAACCGCCAGCGACAAGTGATGAGTGCCAACTGAAGGCTGCAAATCGAGAGGGGGTTCCTATTGGTGATAGGGGCTTTTGGTAGAGTCCTAATCTGGCCTTGGTACGCATACGAATTCGTATGCTAACAATTAGAGATGGGCGCGTGCTGGGTTTTTACGGCACGAGCCAAGCACGAGCACAAGCAATAAAGTTCTACGACAAGGCATGGAACTTCAAGAAGTTGTAAATTCGGCGCTTCATTTGAAAATTTACCAAAAATTATCTCAGTTCATTGTAGTCTACTTTATAGCATTTTTTTTTTATTTTATTGCGTTTCTATTTCGTTCAAATACCTTTCCCAACTTCGAAACTCTTTAGCTACCATCTCTGATAAGCCGCCTGTTTTATCTGTCTTTGATATTGGCAATCTTTAAGTGTTAACGGGCAACTTATAAATCGAACAGCAAATGTAATAACTTTTTGTAGCTAATCGAATCAGGTAAACAAAGTTCGATTTAATCAGAAATTTTCAGTCATATTTTCTTTTTTTTTCTTCGCCTGGATTTGATCTCCAAATCTAGTTGAAGAGAAAATGATGTCAATAGAAAAAAAGAACAATTTATTATTCATAATATATTTTTGAATATAATCTAATCATATTTTATGAGTAATAACAAATTTGATTAAGTTGAGCCAGCCACTTCTCGCATTCTAGTTCGACTAGGGCTCATTTTTTCCCCACTGGAAAAAAGATTTTACTAACTCTGAAATACGCACAATTGCTGTAAATGATAAGGTCTCATAGATATGGCTGCGATAAGTGTATAGATTAGCCACATTGTGATCAATATCAAATTTTGTTGTGAGCATAATTATTTGTGTGTACAATATAATTGTGTAAGTCGCGTAGGCCCAGTGCTCAGTGCTGTGTTTATAACTCTGATAGGGCAGCGACTTCCTGCGTTCTTGATAAACCCAACCATAAATATCGTTGACTTAGTCAAACTGAGCATTTACTAGCTGAGAAATATTTCTCTCAATTATGTAGAAAAATTAGCCCTGATATAAAAAAAAACAAACACGAAATAAGATTGGGTACTCTTGGGAAAAATGAAAGCCGAAAGTGCTGAAATTGTAGAAAATATCTTAGAAATGAGAATATTTTGCTATATAAGTATCCACATTTGGTCCAATGCTAATAACATTTTGCACATATATAACCTTCATAGGGAAACTAATAAATGCCAAGTTAAGTCTAAATATCTATCAAGACGATAGCTTTAAGACTAAGGAACAAGTTCGCATAGATCTAGAATATATCTACTTTATGGGAAGATGTCCGAGTTGTTTCCTTCAATGCATTACACATACCATGACAAAATGTTAATAGATCCTCCACAAACACCCAAAATTAAGTTTAGCTGTGGACCTCAACATTCTAAAAGAATGATTACATGTTGCACGCGTTCGATGCCACGGCCGAAAAATATACGAAAGACTGTATTTGTTTAGCATCTAATCGATTTCCATCTTATTTTCAAACATATATGCAAAATGTGATTTGAAATCTGATTCACTTATCAGAGTGGATTTGCTCAATTGCTGAATCCACTCCGATAAGTGAATTCAAAGTAGAAGAAAAATATTTAAATGCTTTCTATATAAAGATGTTCTAAATAAATCCCACTAATTACATATACATTTTTTTGTTACATGTATTGCCCTTCTATGCGATTCTCATAAACTCATGCAAGACACACAGTTCTTCAAGCTTAAGCCTTTACTATTTATGTGACAAGTTGTGTAGTCAATCTCAATTAATTTAATCGCCGCTCAAACTCTCAATTTACTCTCTTGCGATTCTCTCTCTTTTTCTGCTGTAGCTTATCTTTACTTTTGTTTTTGTTTGTGACGTTTAGTTAAAACGGACTGCTGCCTGATTATATATGACAATGTGCTTGCATGTGGTTTGTTACATCTAACTGAGAATATATTTTTTAAAGCAATTCAGAGTCGACTTATCTCCTTATATTATATATATTAAATGTATGATACAATTATTCAATATACAACTGAAAAGAGTTATTATTTAAGCATATCTAATGGGCTATAGAATAGGCGCCTTTTTGAGTCTCTAACAATAATCATAACTAGTCGAACTGCGCCCTAGAGAAGTCCCGTCTGCGCACGCTCCAGCAGTTGATTAAGTCCCACCGGCTGCCAGTTCGTGAAACTGACATCGCTCAGCATGCAAACGTTGCGATCGATGTAACAGAAGAGTTTGCCCACGCGATAGATCTGAAAGAAAGCATGCTTTATTATTTGTTTTAATCAACAAATAGATAAATTGTGTATAAAAGAAATGAAAAAGTACCAGAAAAGAGAGGACACACTATTAAAATGCTAATTTGCCTGCTCTACTAAAAGTATTTCAACCCCTTTTCATAGCGATCGAAATAGGCATATAACAAATTTAGTTGATCTCATGCTTAAAGCTGAGTTTCCCTTAAAAATCCGGCTGTGAACTGGCTTGGTTACCGACTGTTACCGATTGTTCCTATAGCTTTAAGATATAGTAGTCCGTTTCAATGAGGTTCTATGGGACGGGACAAAATTGAAGTTCGTGCGGGACTGGGTTAAGAAATTTCGAAGCACAGAAGAGCTCAGCTCATACAAAAACTCATTTTACGAACGATTATTCCTATAGATCTATATGATATAGTAGCAGGAGGTGCATGTGAACTCCTAAATGCCAGGATTCCTGGTGATGCGATGCGACTCTTCGATAAAAGTTTAGTTAGAAATTCCGCGCGCTTGCAACTCACCTGTTTGCCCAGCTCCCGTCGACCGGGCAGCGGTGCGAATATGATGCCCAGTTCGGCGCATTTCTGTGAGACAAGCTCCTTGAACTCCAGCTGAGCGGGCGGCATTACATCGACGAGCATCACGGGCGCGAGCAGCACAGGAGCGGGCGCAACCGGTGGCATGGGCGGCGGCGGGGCAGTTGTGGGCTGGAGCACCGCATCCGTGGCACGATGCAGCATATCGAGAGCACGACGCAGATGCTCCTTGATGCAGGGCTCCCGGAGAATCGGTTCGCTGAGCATGCTCTTCCAGCCGGCATACCAGCGCGAGATCTCGGCAAAGTCCGGCGACTGATTGAGCCACATGACCAGCACCTGCATCCAGCGCGGAAAGAAATACTTGTCCAGCAGCTGGGCCATATGCTCGGCGGGTATTAGCTCGTGCCATTCCCACACCTGATGCCAGAGCTCGAGGTTCTGTTGCAGCGGATTGATCACCAGCTCGGTGAGCACCGCCTGCAGCTTGGGTATGATGTGGCGCAGCAGAAATTGCACCAGCTGCTCCTCGGGAAATGCGGCCTGCCAGGGCGTTAGCATGGCGCGCGCCGAACGATCCTGCGGTGACCAGGCCTGCAGTGCCACGCCCAGTTTGCTGCGTATCTGCGGATAGATGGACTCCTCCAGCTTGACGCCCAATATGGCATGCCAGGGCAGAATCCAGATGTGTATGGGCACCGTATCCGTTAGCGGATCCCAATCGCGCACGCCCGCCGTCAGGCGCGGCAACACCAGCTGCTCCAGCACCGAGTCTAGCACCCAAGTGGGCAACAGCGGCGCCCAAGCATCCAGCAATGCGGCCATCGGCGCATGTTCCTTGGGCTGCCAGCTGGCCGCACAGGATCTAAAGGAGGGCATCACGCCTGCCCAGATCAGCGAGGAGTACGGATCGAAAACATTGCGCGACTGCTGATCCAGCAGCTCGGGCTCGTCCTGCTGCAGAATGCCGCGCCAGCGCTTGATCAGCTGCAGTGGCTGCGTGGGCTGCTCCAGTGGCTGCCAGTCGCTCAGCTCGCGCTTCAGCAGAGGCGCAATGACGCCCGCCGCCAAATCGGCGAGGCCGAACTCTTTGTATTCGGCGGCATAGTCGTGCTGCAGCTCCAGGAACAGCCGTTCCGCCTGCGCCAGGCTCAGCTCGGGATTCTCGCTGAGCTGTTCGAGTCGGGATAGCGCCGCCTCCAGTGTGCTCATGTGATTGCGCTCCAGTTGCACCAGCTCCAGCAGCTGCTGCTGTTCGTGCTCCAGCGCCGTCTGACGATCCGCGCACTCGCGCTCTGACTTATCTATGGCAATGATCTCCTGCTCGCACTGGCTCACCAGCAGCTGCAAATTGTGCGTCAGTTCGGGCATGCTGAACACGGAGGCGGGCGTGGCGCCCTTCTCCTCGCCCGCCTGCGCATCGTACAGCGTCTCCTCGGGCGTGATTTTGTTCTGGGCCAAGGCATGATAGCCGCTGAGTACGCGGCGCTCCGGTCCGGTCATGTCGATGACAGGCACATTGCCCAGGCGCTTGCTCAGCTTTTCGGAGAGCAGATGATCCGATTTCTTGCCCTTGGCAATGACCTCCTCCACAGATTTGTAATAGTAGCGCTTGCTGTTGGACTTTTCGCGCGTGTCGCTGCTGCCGCTCTTCTTCCACTTGTTTAGCTGCTCCTTGAACTCCTTGGCCTCGCGAACGTCCTCGTCGAGCTTGAGCGGTTTGGCCGGCTGGCCGCCCACGCTGGCTGCCGTCTCGGGCCCATAGGCGCCAATGGCGCCGCGTCCCTTGCGCACATGCGCCTGCACTGGCTGTGCGATGCCCTGCAGATCCTTGCCCAGTCCCTTGCCGGGCTCATAGCCCATTTGCAGCAGCAGCTTGGCGCCGATGCCACGCGTATGCTGCTCCCAGGCACCCACATTCCTGTTGCTTGGTATGTGCGAACTGTGCCTAAAACCCGCTGTGCTCCGCATTGTGGGCCGCTGGGGCGGCTGCTCCTCCGGCCCAGCAGAGCTGTCCGAACTGTTGGCGTCGCTGTTGTCCATGAGCTGCGGCTGTTTGCGACCAAATGATGGACGCGCCTCGTCGCTGTCGTCCGCCTCACTGTCCACATTTTCATCGCTGGCCGTGTTTTCCTCCTGCTTCTTCTTCTGCTTCTTGCCGGCTTGTTGTATGCCGCCGGCCACAAAACTTACTGGCGCCGTGTAATCCTTGGGCTTGCCAGAGGAGCCGCTGCCCAGGCCACGCCTGCCGCGTCGACCGCCGCTTTCGTCCTCGCCCTCATTGTCGCTGTCGTCCGCCCAAATGCCTGACAGAAACATAAATATTTCACAATTTTTGTATAACATTTGTAACTTTTGCTTACCGTAAATTTGTTGGTGCTTGGTGTGGCGTCTGCGTGGCCTGTTAATGTTGAACTCGTTGTCCAAATCATAGTCTGTGATCTCGAAGCGTTCGTATTCATTGTCCGACATTTTCAATTGACATAAATAAAGCGCCAAATATCAATAAAGACGGCAATAAACAAATACGTTTGGCAGAGGTTGCGTCAAGTGTTGTAAAGCGACTGTAGGCTGGCAGTAACATACTTTTTTAAGTTACCGCTGCCATTTTGAGTATAACGTGCGCTAACAGAACTCACGTTCAGTAGTTCCCGCTGCTGCAGAGCTGTTTATAATGGCGCCATATATTAAATTACTATTAACAGCATATTTTAATTTTGCATTTACTGTTGATGTACATTACATTAATCATAAAGTTTGTACAAACTATTAATATCAATTTATAGATTAAGTGTGTGATTTTGAAATCTGAGCACTTATTCCAAAGAACATGCTCCTTATGTTAGCTCACAGCTCCGCGCAATCGAACTAGTTCGGCAATTGACTGCTGAAGTGCGGCACGTGCATTGCCTGCTTACGATAACATAACATTGTTCCCAATGTTCTTGTTGCGTGCGGTTCATTGTTCGGTATTTGCGCATGAAAATTCTAACAACGCGTAAATTAAAGCTGCGTAAAGTGCCCACAGCAAACATATTAACATAACTGCAACAACAACAAATTGCACAGGCCGAGCCGCAACAAACGCCCGCCTAACGTTTTGTGTCGTAAACTGTATTTTACATTTAATATTCGTTCAACACAATTACAAATACACATATATATGCACATACATACATGCAATGCAAATTGAATGTAAATAAAACAGCATTCACTAATACAACAGCAGCAGCAGCATCAGCAGCAAAACAAAAGTGAAATTAACACGTGCGCTTAACACCGCTTCCTCAGTTCTTCTCGAAGATTTTTGTTGTTGCTTTTCCTCCGTCGTTCGCTGCCGGCATCTAAGTTTTGGCTGGCATTTGATTTGCCTTTGGATTTAATTATTACTCAAACAAACAAACAAACAAACAACAACAACAACAACAGCGGCAGCAGCACAAACAAAACAACAACAAAATGGTTCAGGTTAGTGAATAAGAAATGATCTCTAATTAATTATTATAGTTAATTAAATATGAAATATTTTAAATGCAATTTATTTAAAATACTTAGCTTGAAAAAAGCTAATTTAAAGTGTTTAAATTAAAATGAGAATTTAACGTTGAAATATTAAACTAAAGCTTCAAGCATGGACAAGTTTTCTCTATTAAAGTAATTCAAAATTAAGTTTTTAATTAATATTTTGCTTGAATTAATAGTTGAAATTTAATTGATGTATGATAACTGGGCTAATTTTCAGTTTTCGATTCTCAGAATTGATTGAAATCCTCTCAGAATCAACAAAACTTGAATTATATTTGAATACTTCGAATCTATTCAATCTGATGAAAGATACAAATTATTATTATTATAATTAAATGTGAAATGCAAGAGTTACAAACTTATTTCTCTTATGGGAAATAATAGTACATTATAGAGTCTATTTAGCTCGAGAATGGAACACATTTTGTTTGAGCTGCAGAAATCGTCTTTTTAGAAAGTTAATTAAATCAAAAAAAAAAAAACATTTAATCATATTATTTCTCTAAGCAGCCTTTGTAGAAAGCATTTTGCCTCTTCAAGTTAAGCGAATTGTTGCTGTAGCCTACTCGAAACTATGTTCAAAATTTATTTATTAAAAAGTAAAACCTCTCGCTTTGAGCATTCGAATAGCATCAACTTTCAACACCTAAATAACAATCTTTAAATCCCAGCTTTTTCGGCTAGGGATATGCACCATAAAACCCTCAAAAGTCAACCTACTCAGCAGAAAAGGTGAGAGAGAGAGAGAGAGAGAGACACAGAGAGAGAGAGAGAGAGAGAAAAAAAGGCAACTCTTCTCACAATCAGACTTGAAAACTTTTCACTTTTTCCAACCCCACCGTCACAATGTGCGCCCGTTTCCTGACCTTTGACGTAACTTTGTGCAACAACAACAACAACAACAACAACAGCTTGCAACCCCACTGCGAAAAATCCTTGCGTGGGACATCAACCAAAAAAAAAAAAAAAATAAAAGAAAAAAGAAAACAGGAAAATATTGACTAGCTATGCAGTTTTTCCCAACCACCCCATTTGCTGCGCCCTGTCCCAAACAAGAATCAACAACAACAACAACAACAACAACTGCTGCAACAACAACAACAACCACCATAGGCAACGAGTCAGCGAAGCAGCGACACCAAAAATTTCGTTCGCATAGAAAAATCCAATTGGAATCGTTCGACTGTGCAGGACAGGACTGGGAAAATTGGCCCATTTGGGCCTGCGGACTGTGGCATCCCCCTTACCCTCACTATACCCCTGCCCCTGCCCCTGCCCATCCCCCTCTAATGAACTCGAAACGTTGCATTTAGTCAATTTTCCAACCACCATCAATGAGCACAAAGCTGGAGGCAGCACATAGAAAATAAAAAAAAAAATTAAATAGTTTCAGTTTGCATTTGGGGTAGGGTCCCAGATATCCTGCAAAGAGTCAAGGATATACAGAAATATACAAAAAAAAAAAAAAAAACGAATAAAACTTGATTTATATAGAGAGAAATACGTAATATTTAGTTAGAATCTACAAATTAAGTAGATAGATGGGTGAATAGGATATAAAATAGATGAGATATAAATAGATAGATAAATAGATAGATGGATCTTATTTACATACTCCAGTTAAGTCTGATATATTCCGTACAAAGTGAAGAGATTCTTGATGAAACTGCATTGTTATCTATAATCTAGCATAAGACAGTAAAACTAGATAAATGGATCGATGGGATATATGGAGTATAAATATGAAAATAGAAGTATAGTTGGGTTATGTAGAATTGATTGATTATATAAATACATGGATAAATATAATATGAAAGAAAATTTGGAATTTGTTGGATATATTAATAATGTATATCTCCTTTGACAATTGATGTGTACAGGGTATTAAAAAAACTAAATTTCAGCCGACTAGTCTACCTGCACCGCCAACTGATTGAAGTTCCACATTTCGATTTGAAATGCGTTCTGCAACTGTCCAGCAGGCATACACACACACACACACACATAGACACACACACATATGCAGTTATGGCAAAGCGCATTTTCTACATTTGCATTTTGCCCAAGCTCTATCCATGGGTGGGGGCCGACGGATATAGGGGGCAGGGGGGTGAATTGCGGCCGCTTTCGAACGTTTCTGATGTTTGACTGAGCCTTGTTGCCTGTTTAGAAGCATTTGTGTGTGTATGTGTGTGTGTGCACCTATATTTGTGTCTGTGTGCGTGATAAATGCAGGACTAATAGGCCTACACATATGTGCTCGCCCGGGAGCTTGCCGAGGCTGACAAAAATGTTTGAGTCTCTTATTTGTAACGCTCTCTTCACGCACTTTTAACCAGTCTCCCGGCCACGCTCTGTGTGAGTGTGTGTGTGTGTGTATGTTTGAGTGTGTTTATATGCAATAAACGGTCCACAGAAATGGATTCAAGGATTCCCCAATTATATTCAAAGTTATTGAACGCTTAAGTCAATGGGCCATACGCCTTTTCTATCGCTTAGATGCATCTCCCGGAATGAGCCATTTTGCGGTTTAAGCAGGAGCAGGAGCCTCCATTGAATTGCATTGATCTCAAAATAGCCTTGATCTCCATGTACTGCATCTACATGTATTCCGTGTATTGGGAATGTGGCGCAAATTATCCTGAGGATAATCGAATTTGCTGTTTAGTTGTACATTGATGGGCTTCTTGAACAAGCTGCGGCCTTAGCTTAAAATAATAGTATATTTAATTAAACCAAAAAAAAATTTTTTTTTATAATACTTGTATAAGTTCGGAATCAAAAACATAATGCCTCAAACTAAACTGTGTTGCCACGCCCACATGCTATGACACAAACAACCTAGGAGAAAAGGTTGCACTGCCAGCTTTTATGACTCGGTCAGAACTAAGACTCGTTGGGGTTAATATGTTTATGCTGCTGATCAATTTTCATTGATCGTGTTGCTGTCGAGAGCTGTTGCTGTTGGAAGTTGTTGCTGTTGCAAGTTGCTGCTGTCGGGAGCTGTTGCTGTTGGGAGTTGCTGCTGTTGGGAGTTGCTGCTGTCGGGAGCTGTTGCTGTTGGGAGTTGCTGCTGTTGCAAGTTGCTGCTGTTGGGAGTTGGGGGTGGCAGGTGTTGCTGTTGAGAGTAATTGCTGCTGGGAGATGTTGCTTTTAGGAGTAGTTGCTGTTGCGAGTTGTTGATGTTGTTGCTGTTGGCAGGTGTTGCTGTTGAGAGTAGTTGCTGCTGGGAGTTGTTGCTGTTGCGAGTTGTTGCTGCTCTTGGAGGTTGCTGCTGTTGGGGGTTGCTTTTGTTGCGAGTTGCTGCTGTTGCGAGTTGTTGCCGTTGCGAGCTGTTGCCGTTGGGAGTTGCTGGCGGGTGGAAGGTATTGCTGTTGAGAGTAGTTGCTGCTGGGAAATGTTGCTTTTGGGAGTAGTTGCTGTTGCGAGTTGTTGATGTTGTTGCTGTTGGCAGGTGATGCCGTTGGGAGTAGCTGCTGTTGGCAGGTGTTGCTGCTGGGAGTAGTTGCTGTTGGGAGCTGTTGATGTTGTTGCTGTTGGGAGCTATTGATGTTGCTGCTGTTAGTTGGTGTCATCGCTGGTTCAGTTGGTACTCCCTTTTGCTGCTCCATTTAGTTGCTGTTCCAGTTGCAATTGTCTATGTTGTTGCTGCTGCTGCTGCTCGTTCCCGTTCTAAGAATTGCTGCCGTAGTTCTTGCTGTCTCGCTTGTTTCTGACGTTGCTGTTGCTGTGTCATGGCAGTGTTGTTTCCGTAGTTGTTGCTGCCGTAACTTGTGCTGCTCCCGTAGTTTGCGTGGCTGTTGTCGGTCCGTGTTGGTGTTGCTGCTGCAGTAGCAATTCCCGTAAGTATTGTTGCTGTCGCAGTTGGTGGCTGTTGCAGCTATTTCTGATATTGTGTTGCTGCTGTTGATGTTCCAGCCGTTGCTGTTGCCGTTGCTGCTGCTTATTTCTGCAAGTATTGTAGTTACTTCCACTGTTGCTGCGGCTGTTGTTCAACAATGTCGAGGATGCTGCTGCTGCTGTTGGTGTCGTAGCTGTAGCAGTTGGCGGTGTTGCCATTGTTACTATTGGCATTGTGGTTGTCGCTGTTAAAGAGTTGTTACCATATTGTTGCTGTCGTCTTTAATTGCTGTTGTTAGCATTTCTGCCACAGTTCGTGTTGTTGCTGTTATTATTATCGCTGTTAGATATAGATATTGCTGCCGTAGTTTCTGATGCTGCAGGCAACGTCCCTGTTGCTGCTAATGTTGCCATCGCCATTGCTGTGGTTGCTGTCGTGTTTTCGATGTTGCCATCTCTTTGCTTCAATTCAATTGCTGTCGTTATCCAAAGCATTCAGTCTAAGAAAAGTTCCGTTCAGTCGCCTCGCAGGCTGCGCGTCGAACCCGTAAAGTGCAGATTGTGATAGATCGATTCAGTCGAGGAAGAGCTAATGGCACTGGACATGTTCGAGTCACTATTCATAACAGCTGCCAGATGATGCAGCATAACAGCCTGTGCCTGCTGCGCCTCATCCAACGTCTGCAGCTGCCTGTTGCTGGCGTTGTTGTTGTTGTTGTTGCCGCTATTGCTGCTGCTGCTGTTGTTGCTGCTGGTGGTGTACAAATCGTGGTCGTTCCATGTTCTCGGGTTCTCGATCTCGTATGCACCGGAGCTGAGGAACCGTGCGAACTGCTGCGGCGCCTGTAATTGCGCCAACTGCTCCCAGCTGGGCGAAGCGACGCGCAGACGCTGTCGCATATTGCCCAAGGCACGGTGCGTCTCGTAGCCCGCCTGAGCCAGGAACTCGCGCTCGCTAAGCAAACGCCGCGGCTGCGGCGGCAACACCTGACGCTGTATCTTAACCGCCTCCCGACGCAGCCAGCAGAGCAGCCAATACAGCTCCGGCCAGGGCAACAGCAGGCACACGCAATACCAGCCGAAGCGCGGATGATTCGAGGCGCCTCCGATGAGCACATAGGCGAGCAGTCGCAACAGCCGGCAATGAAAGCGACGCACCTTACGATGTTGCCAGAGATCACGATGTTGCCGACAGGCATTGAACAGCAGCCAGCCGCCGCCGATTAAGGCCAGCAACACGCCCGTCGGATGCTGCTCGAGCACAAGCTTGAAATTGGCGCCCACTGGACGCAAATAGTTCAATTTGCGATCCCCGCGAGACAGCAGAACCAAACACACGGCGCCCACGCTGGCCAAATGGATGCCCAGCGCAATGGCCACGGCATAGAGACAGAATATGGTCTCGCCCAGCGGCGTGAAAGTTTCGGCCAGCCAGAGCCCCAGGCCCAGGACGAAGCGCGCCACACGCTCCCTGTCGCAGCGCACCTGCAGCAGGGTCAAATTGTAGGCCTGATCCGTGTAGATGCCATAGCAGGCATGCGCATGCGCCGGCAGCGTTATGTAGCGCACCTGCTGTACACCTGCCGCCAGCAGTTTGCCCTCGTGGCATTCGCGACGCTGCAGATGCGCCTCGTAAACACCCTGTGCCGTGGCCGCCCTGTACTGCACATAGTCCACGTTGGGCGCCTTGGTGATCAACTGCAGCCGATTGCTCTGAAAGATGTTGTGCAAACGCAGCGGCTGATCGCGCCGGCAATAGATGTGTATGCGATTCTGCGAATAGACCGTCTGGAGCAGCGTCAGAGCATCCTGCACCTGCGGCTTGCCCGCGTGCAAATATGTGACCAGCTGTTCGTTGAATTTCTCTTTGAATATATTGTAGCGGCTGCTGGCACCGGTTGCCAGCAATATCAGGCAAAATGATTGCAACATTCGCGTTGATATTCTCTTCACGATCCTTGAAATATTGTAACTTTTGTACAACTTTTCAAAAGGCAATAAGCACAATAAATATAAGCAGCTGCTTCTCTCCAGTATACAGTTGTCAAACATTAACTAGTCTACTTTAACTGACAAACTGTAGAAAATCTTATATACACTAGATGCACCCGGAGTCTTGAAACTTTGCAATTTCAATCTCATTTTTTTTTAAATTTGCGCTTAATTGAGAATTAATCGGAAAATAGTTTTCCACCTTATTTTCACATTTACACGTGAAATTTATCATAAATTAGCTTTCCACCTAATTTTCTCAAAACAGAAGGATGTTATCTTACATTCGCTTTCCCCCTAATTTTCACCATCTTAAGTGGGAATTAAACAATAACTTTCCACTCAATTTTCACATATACAAGTGGAACTAACCATATATTATCTTTCCACCTTATTTGTACAGTACTTTATTATATAATCTTATGACCAAATTGGTCTGTAAATACAAAACTTTTTAATGAATAGAATTTATATTTTCACTGACCGTTCGTGGGTTCAAAACAGCGTTAGAATTTATATTTTCACTTAGGTGGAATCGAATCAGCGTATAAAAAGCTTATCTCGGAAAACAGCACAGCTATTCTGGAGCATGAACTACTTATTGTGTCGCAAAAAAACTAGTTTAAACAGATTTTGTTTTTTATATTTTAAATGATGCCCAGCTATAAACTTTATAAGCTGATCAATTGATGGGCATTAATCATGCATCATCTTTGCCAGTCGCACAATAAACATGGACCCGCTTCAATTGATGGCTTCAGTCTCTGCTGGAAGGCTGACCACAACCCAGCTTTGAGCCTCAACCCAAGCGGCAACATCAAGTGTGCATTTTGTAGTCGCCTTTCAGGCGTGCGTCACATTTGCATTTGGGGTCCTGTCCAAGAAATTTTGTATAGAATAGAAATTTATTTGTAATATATATTAATTATAATATATAATATTCTAAAAAGTATACAATTTTCTTTACTTAAAGAATAAATATTAAAAACTATTCTTAATTATTAAATGAATTAATAGCATTTTCATCTGGAAATTATCTAGCAATAAAAAATTATCCATGAATAGAAAAGTACCAGGAACAGGCTTAATGCTCATTCTTATGAAATCTAAATAATATATGATTGTAACGAATTATGTATACCCTCCCCATACGCATTTAATCTGCAGATTCACGCCCATATCATGTGAAAAGTGCATTTCGTACTCGCTGCTTCAGTGTTGCACAAACTCTTCCTTTTTTTTTTTGTTGTCCTGTTTCCTAGTTGGCTTTCAGACATTGCCCGTGTCCCCTTTGTGCCACATTTTTCTCTGCTGCATCGTAGATGCTTTATTTCTGTTCGCCTTTTTTCAGCTGCATACTACGTGAACTAACTAACAATGTGTCTACGTAGTACGTAGTGTAGACCTGCCCCCCGCGCCACCTAGTCTCATGTGCCCACAAATTTCGAGAACAAGTCAGGGCCAAGCGAAAAAGGACAAAGAAATTCCCGGTCATTCCATCAAAGCGCAAGTCGCGATAAAAAGAAACGTTGCAACAACTCTGCCAAAAAAAAAAAAATGCCAAGGCAAAGGCAAAAACATAAACCAAAAAAAAAAAGTGGTCGAAAAAAAAGCGACTGAAATGGCCACAAAATGAAAACGAACGAGAGAGCTGCATATGTATGGAGAAGGAGTCGGAGGGGGGGTAACGGGATTGGGAGAGCTTGCGCTTGGGTCGTAGTGTAGGCAGGTAGTAAGAGATAGCGACTGCGAGGCAGCAGAATTTTTTGCGTTATGGAACAGAAATCGAACTGAAATTTGTGCAATTTTTTTTTCTCCTTCTCTTTTGCTGCTGCTTTCAACGGCAATGTTAAGCTTGTTGTTGTTGTTGTTGTTGCTGCTGTTGTTTTTGGTGTTGTTGTTGTTTTGAGTGCGTCCTGTGACTGTGGCTATCCATTGCGTTGCTGCGTTTCGTTGCGTTGCGTTGCGTTTGCTTTTGCCCCACGCTCATTTTTGGGCCTCATGCATTTTCCGTGTTTCGTTTTGTGCGCAAAATAAATTGGTAAACAAGCGAGGCGGCCCAGAGGTCTGTCCAAGTGCGACAAGGACACTGAGCACAGAAGAGAGTTGGAAAAAGAGGGCGACAGAGAGAGGAAGAGAAACCGAGTGCCAGAGCGAGAGCGAAATAGCTAGCGGGCAGCATTGAGAGGTGCCTGGTCAATGGCAATACATGGCCATCCGATTCTCGTACATAGCCGTTTTGCCTGCATACATGTGTGCGCGTCTGTGCGTGCGTGCGTGCGTGCGTGCATGTGTGTGCTCTGTTCTCTGTGCACATTTCATTCTGGCTGCATTTTAGTGCCTGCCTGTCCATTGTTTTTTTTTTTTTTTTTGGGTAGTCCCACTCCCACTCTCGAGTGCCTGCCATCGAATTCCCCCAGCTGCGGCTGGCGCCCTCTTCTCTCTGCAGCGTTTGATGTCATGTATTGCATATTGTGCGTCCGTTCGCCGCGTGGGTCACATGCGTTGCGTTGCGTTGCGTTTTCGCCTCTCTCTGTGCGTTTACCTCTGTCGCTGGCACTGCCTCGGCCTCTGCCACGGCTTTTTTCCACGTCGACGCGACTCTTCCTACGCGCTGTGAGGCTGCGAGCTACCCAAGGCTCTCCTCTTACCCCATTTCAATTTTCGTTGTTGCTTTTCGACCACTGCATTGGAGGCGCAATTTTTGCATTGCTATTGTGCACAGTGGTGCAAGGTACACGAACTAATTGACAACTAGCACATATTCGTCTTGGATTTTTTTTTTTTTTATTTAATTTATTTCAAATAGATATTATTAAATAAAATATGGCAAAGTAATAAATTGTAGAGTATAAAATTATAGTAATTAAATGTAAAAAATAAGCATTTTCAAAAATGAAACTTCAGGAATGATAATATGAAATGAATTAAACAAACTAATTCAAAGTCTTTGTTTAACATTATTAGCTATTTTTAGACAGGAGCATATAAAATCATAAATTTATTCTGCATTGATTTGATTTTCAAGAATTTTGTACGAATTTTATGAAGTTTGTCATATTTTTGTTTGAATTTTGGTGCAAGCAACAAATCACATTTGCCTCAGTGTGCCAGTCCAATCAGTAAAAGCGAACAAAACGCGACGCTGCTGCTGTCGCTGTCGCTGCCGATGCCGCTGCAGTCGGAACTCCACGCAGTCGCTTGTTATGTGTGCCAGGCAAAAGGCCAAACGCATGTGTGTGTTCAGTCGACCCCGTCAGCCATTCCCCATACGCTGCCCACTATACCCCGACCCTGCCCCGCCATGTTGTGCTCTGTACATAGGCACGCAGAGAGCGAGAGCGAAATGCAAAAACTGGAGCGAGTGCGAGCGAGCAGGCGAATGACGAGCCTATACATAAAATGGCGTTGCATATGAGGAGAAAAACGAATGCAGCTGTGTGAGTGACTATCTCTATGCGTAAATGTGTGTGCCTCTGCTAGTGTGTGTGTGTGTGTGTGTGTGAGCCTACGCAACGGTAGCTGTTCCTTGTTAGCTGCTGCTGCTGCTTCAGCTTTACCTCAAAAGCAAATGCAAACCCATTGAATGCGTATCGAATCCAAGTCGAATGTTGATTGTGTTATATTGCCAAAGCACTCGCATCAACTCTCTCTCTCTCTCTCTCTCGCTCTCTCTCGCTTTCGTCATGCACTTAAATGCTTGGCCACCCGCTGCAGGCAACAACAGTCACACACGCACACACACACACACACATGCAGCAAATTGAATAAACTCCCAAAATCAAATTTTTCACCACTTTTGCTCAACGGACGTGACTGCCAGCTGCTCGCTACATACACACAAAATGACAGACTGAGTGCGTGGGTGTGTGTGTGTGTGTGTGTGTGCATCTTTTTCATTTAAAGGGTCAATGAAATGCAAAGACTATGCCAGCTTCTCAACCATGTCCACGGTCCCCGACCACGTTCACATCCATGTCCATGCCATTGTCCGTGTGCTCGTTCTCGTCCTCGTGCTCGTCCTTCACTGATTGCTTGGCTGTTTTTAGTTTTGGTCGAGCGCCTTTCAAATCAATTCCAAAAAGGAATGATATTTTTTATTTTTTTTTACTGGTAGGACCCAGTTTTGTTCATATTTATTGTGGCATTTCTTGTTTAGCCAGATCTAGTTTATTGGCTTTGATTTAGTTGCCAAAATATATTTGCCCAGTGGTCAATCTTGAGTAGCTAGCTTCGAGTTTTTGTGGTAACTTTTCAATTCATATGCTTGGTTTATTCATCGCCAGACATTCATTTCATCTATATAAGCATATCTGACAATTGTAGGCACTTGATATACTATGTGGATAGTTTATAAGAAATTAATTATTAATTAATTAAGTTCCCATAAACATTGCTGACAGATTTTATCATATACTTACATATATATATATATTACTGGAAAACTTTACTCGACATCGTTTAGCTCAAGTAAACAATGCCTATACAAATTTGAGCCAGCGACCTCTCGCTTGCTAGTTTGACGCCCAGAAACCTAAGCTACGCAGACTAGTAAAATCGCGTTAATGTATGGCTTAAGCTTAAGCATTTTAGAATAAGAATTACAACAGGCTTAAACTGAATTTTATGCTCCTTAAAGTATGCTATACAAATTTGCATACTTTGCGCTCCAACTGATTTGTAAACTAATTAGGTCTATAAACCTCTGCTCACTTAGTGCTCTTGTACACACACACACACACATACAGAGAGAGAGAGGGCTGCATTACAGCATTTCCAGCTGAAGCCACAAGTGCGAATAGGTTTGAGCCTTTGTTTCTATTGTTCAAAGTTTACATAACTTTCTGACAGTCTTTTGACTGGGCTGCAGCTTTAGTCAATGAAATTGAAGCAAGAATTTTGTTAAAGCTGCCTCCCCAAATAGCCAGCCAGACAGGGCAAACATAAAAGGCTGTCAAGAGTCACACACTCACGCACACACACACACTTATACACACACGCACAGAGAGACGAACACACACTCACAGCTGTAAAGGCGAAACGTAAACAAAACAGTTTTACCTTCATTAAATTTACGTATAAATATTAGACATGCTCCCGAACACACATATATATTTTTGAGTGTATATTTGCCTGTTTTTTTTTTTTTTATTTTTTATTTTTTGAAGGTCAAATTACGGAATCACCCACAAAATTGTTGCCAGCCGATGCCTGGACAACATTTTATATACAAAAATGTGTATATATTAAATGGAGCAAAAGTTGTAACCAAAACTTTTGTGTTGCACATTCAGAAGAGTACACACTGGCAGGGGGCGGGGCTGGGGCTGGGACTGGGACTGGGACTGGGACTGGGACTGGGACTGGGCTTGCCAGCTGTTGAGTAAAGGACACCAGACGACGGTGTGGCACAAAATTGTTGAGTTTGCAAACTTTGTTGTGTTGCCTACACTCGTACGACTTGACCTACTGACAGCTTGTGCGCAAATTTATTTGTTCCTGGCAATTGCTGATGTTTTTGTTTTTTGCTTGTATTAAATTTCGCACAGGATAACAAAGGATGTTGACGTTTAGCCACGTGCCCACATGACGTATACGCAATATTTATGTGTTTCTCACTCGAGTTGTCTGAATGTGCGTATATCTCCGTGTCTCTGACTGATTGATAGAGATTTAAAGCTTAAACACGTATTTTATGTGCTGCCATCGAGGTTTTCTTGCCTTGAGTTTATCAAGATTAATTATTTATGAACTTGTTGCCATGCATATTCAAATATATTAATACACTTAAAAGTACAAAGACTTAATATGGTTGCAGCAAATGTACGGTATGCCATAAAGTATTTCCAGCTAAAGTTAGTTTCCGAAAGCTGCTTTTTATGAAATAATAAAATATTTACCAGATACGTGAGAATAGTGATAGCTCGTAAAAGCTGAGTTTCTCGGAAAACACAAAAATTTTTCATTTCCCACTTATCGTCCGAGTTTTCCTATAGCAAATGGAGAGACGAACATGGCTTTATTAACACGCCTGCCAATGCTGATCTAGAATATATATACTTTATGGAGTTGAAATTGTCTCCTTCTATGCGTTAAATTAATAAATAATACTTACTCTATTATTATTTTAAGTATAGTTTATAGCTCCAAGCTTCGAACCCCTTTTTAGTTGTTAAGTTGCCTGCTCCATCTAGGCGAGTTAACGCGTCCATCTTACTCTTTAAATTTAAAGTAATTTTTGATTTGATTCCTTTTGTTATTGCTGATGTGTGCTTAAGTCTGCTTTAATCCCTGCCCAAGTCTTCTCGTTATTTGTGCTGTCCACACTAAAAATGTGCAGCTGTTGTCAGCAACAAGTCTGGAGCAAAGGCAGTGGGAAAACTTTCCATTTTATTTGTTTTTTTTTTTTTTTTTCTCTCTGCACATTTTATGCAACTTATATAAATGGCAAGCGACACTTTGGCCTGGTCCGCCCACAACAGACCGGGTCCAACGCCCACAGCTCTGCCCGAGCGTTGGCCTTTTTGTATTTTTCCTCCTCGTCATCGTCGTCGTCGTCGACGTTTTCGTATTTGGCAAAGATAAAGTTTTGTAATAAAAATGTCTGCTCGTAGACACCGGCAGACACTGGCAGCCGGCAGCATGGCGGATGGCAGAGGGGGCTGGATGAAGGTTGTTGGGGCAGGGTCTACCCAGCCAAGCCAAGCCAAGCCAACCGGGCAGACATTTTGTCTAGCAGTTTCCAAGCCCGAAGTGTGTCAGCAACTTTGCCACGTCCTAGACTTCCTCTTCATCGTCATCGTCGTGAACGTGTCCTTGTCCTTGGCCCCCAGCTCAGGGCAGACACACTTTCTGATATTTTTATACATTAGGTGGTGCGGGGTGGGCGGAACTTTCGCTTTAGTTTTGCGCTGGTTTGCATTTTATATAAAGGCGGACATTGAAAAACTTGTTGACGGTCATTTAAATTTGCACACTTCAGTAATTATCAGCATTTCGTATCTTAGACGGACGCTTTAAAAGGTTTTTGCGAATTTAGTTCGATTTAGTACAACTTTAGTTCAACAATCAATGTAAATGCACTTAATTAAATGTGCTGCAGTATGTTGATTATCTATGTCAATTTCTTATCAATTATATTAGTTCCAAGTCCAAATGGTTCGAACATTTTGTTGAAACTGTTTTAGTACAGTACTAAAAAAACTTCGAGGAAAAATTTAATAAGAAAAACTTTGTGTTAAGTTCGATATTCCATTAAAATATTTATTTGTTGAGTTTTTGTGTCTTTTTGGTAGTTTTAAAATTTCGTTTTAAAGAATTATCATTTTAGAACAACACTTTAGAACAGTTCGTATAGTGGAACGCGTGCTAAAATCTTACGCATATTTTTTTTATAATGATAATATGTGCTATCCCTTTCTGATTTTGGGCTATTTACATAGGTTGGTATTATAATAAGAATGTACTAAATGTACTAAATTTAGTACATGTTCAAACGTTTCGTTCATGAATTCAAATGTGTGCTATGTACTATAAATATTTGTGTGAGACACCCCTTAGACCTTAGATCTTTTAAACCAATCTATCGTTGGGTTGCCGAATTTAGTACATACATACATAAAAAAAGAAAACGTCATTCATTTATTAGTACAAGAGCTCTCTTGATATCCCTAGGCAACCCGAACGTAGTCTGGCTAACAATGCATCGAATGAGTTTTTATTTTGATGATGAAAGAGAGTCTGCGACATGCGAGTGATATGCTTCCGATAATTATTAAATTATATAGATACTATAACACAATATACATATATAGAAAATCGCCTAAAGGGAAATTGTAATACGCTACGACTTCTAGATGGTAACCCCAAATATTGAATACAGCCCCACTACGCCTTGCGCCTGATGCCCATCAGGCACAGTACAAAGAAAATGATCGTCCAGCCGGCCATCACGAGAAAACCATTGTAGACCTTCTCATTGGTAATGCTCCAGCCCTTCTCGATGACATTACGCGCCGATATCGAGGGTATGGTAAAGGGTAGCACCATTACCAGATCCTGCAGAAAGCGCGGCATGCTCTCCAACGGCCACAGCAGACCTAAACAAAATGCATTAAAAATCCTTAAAGCAATTATTCGAGTTATGCGAAAACCTACCGCAGAGTATGATCATGGGATAGAAAGCTCCAGTGGCCACAAAGTTGGCCTCCGTGTGAGACTTGCAGAACACAGAGATGAAGAGACCTGCACAAAACACAAATCAGTTCAAGCTCTCTACAAATATAACTATCTATATGCAATTAGCTACCGAACAGCATGCCACAGAAGGCTGTCAGCGTCAGCAGTCCAATCAATGTGGTCGTATCTCCATTGTTATACGTATCGAATACGATGCCAATGTACATGATAACCTCAAAGGATTGCAGTGCCATGATTATCAGCTGGGTGAGCAGATGGGCCCAAAGCATTTCGGTTGCCGAAACACCAGCCAACAGGGTCCTATCCCAAATGCCATCCATGCGCTCCGAAATAAATACAGCAGCCGTCATTAAAGTAGCCAGAAAGAATACCATGCTTGGGAGAGAGAGTGGGAGAGTTAAATGATGCAGTTCTAGGCAAAGACAAATTTTAGAGGATAGCTATGCAATAATAATTTCTGGTTCCTGTTGCGAACCCTTTATGATAAGCCTTAGCCATAATCGTAGACTCACGTCATGACCACGCCGGGCGCACAATACTGCTGAAACTCAATGTCCGTACTGCCATAGATGGGATCCTGGAACTGCACTGGCAGCTTGACCAGGGCGGCCGAGACATTGCAGTCCTGGACAACGCTGTTCATAAAGGTGCTAAACTTGTCGCGCAGCTTGCGTTGCATAAAGTATGCCACCTGTTGATCTGTAAAGCCAAAAATAGGAATAGATAATCCCAGGAGCTCTATTTAGCCAGAATCACGCCGACTCACCCGTCATATCGATGTGCACGGTCAGCTCGGCATGGTCAACGGCCCCGTCGCTGGCATGAACCCCATCCTCGATGAGCTCGTAAACCGAATCGCTGAAATTGTGCGCGAAATATATGTAGCCCACGGTGAGGGCGCGTTTGGCATCCGCCAGGGCAGCCGCTTCGGTCGGATAATACTTTCTCGTGGCCACATCGTCGCCCAGTTCACGTATGTAGCGACAGGAGAGCTTGTTGAAATGGCAGCTATCGTTGGCCTTATAAATGGTCTTTAGATTGTCATCAAAGCACTCGGAATAGCTTTCCACCTCGCCGGAATAGACGCCCAGCTCCAGATTTGTGGGCGTTTTACCGATGGCCAAATAAAAGCAGGACAGTTGTATGATGGGAAACATCAGCATGAAAATGATGCCACTAAGCGACAGATGAAGAATTCGATTAAAAATGTGCTTCCAACTTATATGCAAAAATCGCCTGACACTTACGAGGGCTGCCTGAAGAGTTGCACAAAGTTCTTGGTCATTAGCGCTTTGAGACGTCCTTTGGTCGTAAAGAATATCCTTTTGCGATTCTCGTTCGGTGGCTCCTCGTACGGTATGGGCGGCTTCTCGGCTGTGGGCGTGTCATGGACATCGATCACCTCAGTTGGCAGCGCCGCGACGGGCAACGCCTGGTTTCTGTTATGATCAATGATCTGCGCCAGCTGATCCTCATTGCCCTGACGCTGACTGAGTATGAGAAACGCATCCTCAATAGATTGTGTACCAAATTTGATCATTATATTTGTGGGCGTGTCCTCGGCCAGCAGAACGCCATTGCGCATGAGACCGATCTAAAAAGTTGATAGAATATTAAATGTTTAGAAAGCAATAGTGCAAAGCTGTCTGTACTTAGGTTCGTTTAGTATATTCAAATTTGAGGCTAGCTATTCAAATGTTTCCTTTAAGTATATTATAATAGAAGGTACGTACTAAGTTTTCTATTTCTAGCTGTTATTATTTACGATTTATGTTTAAAAAAAACTTATATATAAATCGATATTTATCGATATCATGAACATTTCTTTAAATTGATATTTATAAATACAGTGTATAAGGTAAAAATATCGAAAGGAAGCTATTAAAGAAGGCATCTCCAACCCCATGAAGTATATATATTCCTAATCAGCTTCAACAAGCGGGTTTTTCTGAACTAGTTTCTAAGTTTTCATCTTGAATCTTTTTGCATTGCAGACAGTACATATGTCGGAATCGGCCAGATCGAACCACTATATCATATCATAAAAGAAGATTCTTGTAGGGAAAACTTGTTTGTTGATTAAGATATCTTTATCATTTACTAGCCTATGAAGTTCGCACTACTTTATTATATAGCATTATAAAAATTATCTTTAAGTGTTTTAGATGAAACTCACGCAATTGGCCTGTTTGGCCTCCTCGATATAATGTGTGGTGATGATCACAGCCAATTTACTATTTCTGGTCGTTTCCACCAGAAATTCCCAGATTCTGTGAAAATTGAATTCAGGCTCGTTAGTAAAAAAAAAAAACAAGAGACTACGATAGGTTTTATGGATACGCACTTTTCGCGCAGCATGGGATCGAGACCGACTGTGGGCTCATCGAGAATGAGCAGCTCGGGATCGTGTATCATGGCGCAGGCGAAGGACAAGCGTCGCTGTTGGCCACCGCTGCATTCCTTGATCATCTGCCGTGCCGGCGGCAGTTGCAGCAGCTCCTTGAGCAGCTTGAACTTTTCCCGTATGCGCTCGTCTGTCAGTCCATAGATGCGTCCGAAATAGAAGATGGTCTCCTTGACGGTCATCTCCTCCACGAGAGCGATTTCCTGTGGCATGAAACCGACACGTGAACCCGGCACACCGCTGCCCGGTTCGCCGGGCTTAACGCCCAAGACGGACACTTCGCCGCCGTTGAGCCGACGCTGGCCCACAATGCAGGAGAGCAGCGTAGTTTTGCCGCAGCCGGAGGCGCCCAGCAGGCCATAGCTAAAGGGCGCACGCGAGGGGGAGGGAGCAAGAGGAAAGAATAGTTATTCATTGAGCAAATGCTCGATTGGAGTTCATTATGAATGCCACTCACATGGAGCCACGCATGACGTTCATGTTCAGCTGGTTGAGCACAATCTTGGGATTCGATTTGGAGCCATAGTACTTATAGCCATTGCGCACTTCAACGGCCGCCATCTTGCTGTTGTGTGTTTGCTCTCTCTCTCTCTCTCTCTCACTCTCTCGCTCACTCGCTCTAAGGTGGCTCTGTGTGCTGTGTGGATCGAAAAGAATACGAGTATATCGGATTATCACTTGCGTCAATAAATCATTATATGGTTATGTGTTTTATTGATTGGCGCTGCTTTATGACAGACACGTGCCAAGGCACACAAAGCGCTCCGGCTGACCAAAAATTCGCAGCCTTAACTTGGCGCTAAATTCTAAGCAGTCGCTGTTAGTAGCTAGCGTCATTTTTTTTCGCATACAAAGAATGCCCGAAAGTGAAAATTTAACCAGTCGAAATGTTGTCAAATCTGCTCGCAGGTTCGATGAACTCTTTGTCAGAGCTGGGCGTGGCATAGAAAATTCGATTCTGTTCTGAAGCATTTTTTTAAGTTGTTTAAATTGGATTCAAACGTCTATTCTAAATTTAATTTCTCTCAGTGTGACCATGTTTAATGAACTTAAATTGAAGTAAATACAAAAGAAATAACTGAGAGTTGCATTCACACAATAAATACCAAAAAAATCCTTAATATTTTTGCATTCTTTCGGGACTCGAATATATAATATATTATCGGCATCAGCGGGAATTTCGTTTTTTTACAATCCTTGCCTAAGCCGGCAATCCCTTCCAAACTTTACTCTCTGAATATATTGAAGCATTCACTTTAAAAAATGCATCTATATTAAAATATATTTCTCTCACTTTACGCACTTGACATTCACTTTAACAGCAACTTTAACATTTGTCATGTTTAAATTGCCCTCTAAATTATTTTTGACTTTTTCTGTGTGAGTTCCACAACTAAAGCGTTCTGAACTTTGTCATATTCTTAAGTGTGTGGCGCTTCATTAACCTTTGATTTCTATAATAAAAATGATAAAAATGCATAGCTTCTCCCTGGCAATTATTACACTTGAGTTTTGACAGCTGACGACAGACACCAGAAAGGGCAACATGAATCGCGTGTTTTTGCTTTACGTTAATGAACTTCGAAACTTTTTTAAAAAATCTCATTAGATTTAGTTGACTGGAGACACAATTTGTAATTTAAGCCACATTTAGCGGAGCATTACAATGCGCTGCTCATGAAAATTAGTAAATTAATAATGTTTCCATGTCAAAGTTTAAACTCAATTTATCATTCATATCAAAAGCTTATACATACAAAAATTAATTAAGATGAATACTAAAACCAATTTAATATTTGTATTAATCAAAAGTATAAATTACCAAAAAAAAATAGATTTATATATTACGAAGAAACATATAAGAAGAAAAATATAAATGATTTTTTGGATATAAGTTTTCGACATTTTGTATTTTAAATTCTTATATTTTTAAGAATCTTAATAGTATTTCTTTAATTTTGTTGAATTTTGGGTAATTCTGAATCGTTATAAAACATATTAATTAATAGTATTATTTTAAGAAAAATAATTAAAGTATTGCATCTAGAAAAAATAGGATAAGAATAAGACAAAAGAAAGATTTTATTTGAAATAATATATTATTTGTCTTCTATAATCGAAAGTTCTTCATAAAAAGTTGTGTGAATTTTCCCTTTATCTGTAGCGTTTTAAGAAACCCTCTAAGTTTATATAGAATTTAATTTACAATTATTTGATTTTAAAACTGCGTAACTTTCGTAGAATTACTTTTTCAACAAAAATATAATTACAATCAAAATGAATAATCATCTTCTGAGCTGTGCATAGATGTATAGAATGTACGAGAGTTAGCTTCGTCTTTATATTCGCCAGCTAACCTCATTAGCTTGCCTGAAGGTTATATATTTGTAATATATGCATGTTTACCAATAAGAATTGGCAGTACAAATACGCAAATAAGCGAACGTAATGAGGTTTCTGAGAAGAACCTTCAAGCTTTTAGATTGCCGCGGGTCATTGAAGTTTTGCCGGGAAAACAAAACGTAAAAACACGAAACTCGAACTGGAGCTCGAACAGATTCAGCAAATATTGACAACAGTTACAGATAGTATACGTATAAACAATGTGCGAGTTGTACAAGTGAAATTCACTTAACTTACATTATTTATGCATGTCCGTAAATGCAAATTGCAAAAGGTGCTCAGAACGTGGGGCACTCGGACAATGACAACACGGAAAAATTAAATGACGGTGCGCACATGGAAAGACACAAACTGTCTTGAATAACAATCATGAAAGCGAATACCCAAATATACACACTCATACTTTATGTATCTATATCTATATATATACATATATCAACGTCAAGAAAATGCAGTCAGAATAAGCAAATCAAGTTTTGTGAAATGGACTGTGAAATGTACAGGTAAACAGAGAACTGCTTAGAAATTGTTATTGAAGAAAAGGTAGGTGCGGGCATGCGGGCTCAGTTCAACTGGCTTATATGATTGATAGCCAAAAAATAATATTCTAGAGACGTCTTCTAATAACTGACTTTCGTTAGATTTTCTCAACGCAAAAAACTTCTTTTAAATTTTATTTTATAATTTCTGTGAGTCACAGTTTCATTTATATGCTTTAAATATTTTTTTGTTGCATATAATCTCGTAATACAAATTATTCGAGGAGAAAGTAGTACGTAAAGCTAGAAAATAAATGATTTGCTGAGTTCGTTCTTGGCGAAAAGCACTCAACCCAGCGAGTTCTTAACATGTTGTTATATCATTTGAAATATTTGAAAAGTTTTTCGCTTGAGTGTAATGTGTAAAATACATATAAGGCGTACAATCCCTTAGATCGAATAGACAGCTTTTCGGCTGTTATTTCTTCCTGTCTTTCTTTCTTTTTTTTTTAGTAATAAACATTTTTAAAGCATATTTTTCTTCCATGAACAATTTTGTAACATAATTAGTATCAAAAAGCCGTCTCGCTTTTACTCTGTTTTATTTTAAATACACATCGCATAAATTTGTTAATGCTGGACCTTGGGCAATTTAACATAATCTTAAGTCTCTGTTAAGCTATGTCTGTTATGTTACATGAAGAAACTTACATTTCGCTTTTACTGTAATGTCTGAGTCTCACATAACATGATGTGAAATATGGGCATAAAGTTCTTTTAGCTGTATAAATAACTTATGAATTTTTGAATTATTTAGTTTCTCTAAGACTATTTTATTTGACTCAATCAAACATTTTTTAAAGTCCTTGTTACTCTAATTATTTATACGAAGTTAGCTGTGTAATTAATTTAATTAGTTTGCTACGTTTTAGGCTAGCGGCAACTCCTGTTCAAAAATTAATGGCCTCGCTGTCAGACTTTGACCCACTTAGAGTGCCAGCTCATGTTTGGTTGAGATCCGTCATTTGGCCATATGCCACAGACAAACAGCTCTCTTTGATATCTCTGCATCTCTTAGATACATAATCAAATGAGCCGGCTAACTAGACGACTGACAACAGCAGCAACAACAGTTAAAATAGTAAAAACAACAACAAAAACAACAACAACACACACGCACACACAAAATGACCATAAAACGTTCGAAAGTCAAACTCGAAAATCATTAAAAGCCAAAAAAAAAAAAAAAATGATAAAATAAAATAAAAGCTTGCTCGAAAAAAATTGAGTAAGGTTAGTAACACAAATTCGTGGTCATAAATTTACGTATCTGTTGTTAACGTTGAATATTTGCAGTTGTTTTGTTGTTTGCTTAACATTGTCGCAGATGACGCAAAGGACAACAATTTTTCGGTTGATATAATGTTTTCTTTTCTTTATTTTTCGAGCCCAAAAGAGAGGCGCTAAAATTGTGCCATTATGAAGATTCCCACATTAAATTCGATGCAAATGCGTCACAAATAAAACAACATTTTGTGTAATTTTAATGCGGCTAAAAAGATCAAGTAAGCGTGCTCTAGGCGAAAGTGTTCGACTAGGGAATACCCTGAACCAAGCGATAAGCTGCCATTACAAACATTTTTGCTAGCTGCAAGCAGCGGCTGAGCTTCTTCTTGCCTTGATGCCTTCTTTATGTACCTTACGAAAGCCTGCATACCTAATTTCCTGCATATAACTTTTATTATCTTTGAGTTTTGCTCAAGAAACCAAGTCAAGTCGTTAACGTTTGCAATTTTCGGGATCAAAGTAGATGGAAGTACACAGGAATATGACTAGATTGTCTCAGCTAAAGGTTTAAGGTTTATTAAAACTCAATTAAGTCGAGACTAAATACCCTTCTATAATAATTGCAAATAAAATTGTTTAATAACTGAAATATTATTTAAGCAGCTTTTAATTGTATCTGCGTTTCAAATGTAAAACAGAAGTTTTATTTGTTTAACAAAACTCTGGCATATTACAACACTAAAGCCAACTGAACTTTCGTTGTAACTAACTGATAGTTAAATTGCGCATACCCAGTGCAAGTTTAAAATAAAAATTAAACAAAAAAAAAAAAAAAAACACAAAATAAATACCAACAACAAAAAAAAAATATAATAATAAACGCAAAGCACAGCGCCGAAAACAAAACAACGCCAAGGTTGCCAACTGGTTAGAGCAAGCGCAGCAGTCGGCGTCAAAGTCGACGTTAACGTTAACGTCAGAAATGCCAATTGCTGTTCCAAAAATTGTTTGCAATATGCGCCAAGCCATATCGATGTGTGTGTGTGTGTGTGTGAGTGTGTGCATTTTGCTGCTCATATGCAACGAATTTAATTTGCAAATTTGCAAATCTTTTGCAATGCTTGCACCGCGCCAAAATGGGGCCCTGAGCTGCGCCCCCATTAAAGAAAAACATAAACAAAATAAATAAAGAAAAAATCACCAAAAGCTGCTTTTGCTTTCGCAGCGGAAAGAACTTGGTTGTAGCCACAGACACGCCCACCCTCGAACAGCCTGTTAAATGCAGCTGAACAGCTTATTAAACCTGCCACAGCCAAAATCACAGCGCTTGCCGCAATGTTAGTGGGTATTTAGTACGTGCAACATGTTGCAGTCGCAGCTGTTGTCGATCGCTAAATTGGTCGGCAGTTGCTTCCTTTTCGCTTGTCACCAGTTGCGCTGTTAGCAGCTGGCCACGCTCTTCCCCTCTCTCTCTCTCTCATCATCCCTCTCTGTCTCTCGCTGTTTCTCTTGCTTCAGCTCTTGCTCTGGCTACAGTTTCGGTTTGTGGCATGGCCACTTCTTATATAATCCAGCTACAATCATTTCGGCCAAGCTGCAACACCAACAACAACAGCTGTCTCTAGCTAGTTGTGTGTACTGTTTACATCATTTACACTCTTTGAAATTGGTAAAATTTAAATCTTAAGTGCGCTTTGCGCCAGTAATAATATTCGCAGCTGTTGCCGTTCGGCTTAAGCTACCAGAAGCTATTATAAACTATATTAGAGTGCAAATAAAAATAGTTAAAGCACCAAATCAAAGCTAGATCTTTAAAAGTTTTATAAATGTTATCCATTAAAAATTGTTCTTCATAATATCTCATTTGACATTATTCCTAAATCAAGTCCATTTAATTTGAAGCATTCTTTAAGATTTAATATATATGTTTATAGGAACAATTTTGTCCCGAATTGAGGTAGAGAATTTGTAAAATTTTTCCAATTTTTTGCATGCGTTTAAATCTAGAATCTGATGAAGATATGACTGAGAGGTTCTTGAAAAGCTGCTCACTTTTGTTTTATATTATGACTTGTTCCTGTTGGTCGCGCGGGCCAGCTTTATTTTATAAAACAAGATGAAAAATATTTAATCCAGAATGTATTCCAGACCTCAAGCCGGCTAAATAAATATTTAATAATAAAAAGGTCCTTAAGTAACTGCGTTAAATATTTAAAAAATAATATTTCATATCTAATTTTTATATATAAAGTTTCTAAGCTACATTTAATTTCGATTCTCTTGAGTTCTTTTTTTATTTATAAATATTTCTTATGCGAAAAACCTTTAAGTGAATGATCTTCGGCGTATTAACAAGTCCATTGGCCACATTTATTTAGCTCTTTGCTGAGCACATGAGTTTTTAATTTTTCTTCGTTTCTTTGATTATAATTTGTGCTATTCGTTTTGCATTTTCTTTAACGTTTTATTTGCTTTTGTTTTTTTTTTTTTACTTTTGTTTTGTTTTATTTCTCTGACTTGTTTATTTTATGTGTTACTTTTTTTTTGCACCTTAAAACATGTAACAAAGCCCTCAGTACTTGGTTAGAAAGGCATGATAAAGCAAAAGGTCTGTGTATGCGGTAGACGAGCATCTAACGGAAAAAAGTGGGTTATGAAGCAAGAAAACTTGCCATGGCTGTTGAGGGGAAAAACTAAGAAAAATCTAGTATGTGCTTTGAGAGTATAAAGATCCAAGCCAGGTAAACTTAACTCAAGCATATGGCTTGAGACATTTCCTTAACTGTATTTAGGACATGGCCTTTAAGGACAACTTCTGTTAAAAGAGAACTCTAATCTGTGCTTTGAGATTTTTCCTTAACCGCAAAGTAGGTCCCCTCCTTATAGGTTAACTTCTTTGGAATCGATACAATTTGACCGCGCTACAGTCAGCATGCCGGACACTCTGCAAACAAATCAAGCTGAAGCTGAAGCTGCAGCTCACATAAAGATATATATATATATATGTATATATACACATATTTATAAGGCAGTCATTGTCTGTTGCAATATTTTGCATTGCCCAATTCCCCGTTGTGGCGGAGAGAGAGGGGCGCCCGACAACAATATGCCATTTCCCATACATGGATAAGTTCATCTACTTGTGGCGGTACGCGCTCCAAAATTTTACGAAATTTGTTGTGTGGAAAAACAAACAGAAAGGCAGTTAACCAGTAGCAAAGGCAAATGCCTCGTGAAGTTCAGTCTGCTTTTGTGTGAGTGTGTGTTTTTATATTAATATGTTTTTTTTTAAAGCATTTTATTTTTATTGCACTTTTCGCTGGCAGATGAACACATAACAAACCGAAATGAAACGAAACGAAACAAAACGAAACAGTTTCAAATAACTTCTTTGCGCTTGGCCTCAGGGCTGCCTTCTTCTTGTTTTTTACATTGCTTTGCTTTATATGTTTGGTCAATAAAAATCACACACACACACACACACACGCACACACGCTCAAATGATACGCACACACACACACACAAAGCAACACACACGCACACTTCACTTGCTGCTGCACACGCGCAAGTTTGTGTCTTAAGTCTTTCGTTTTGCTTTGTAATTTTTCTTGTATTTTTGTTTGTGTTCAAGAAAATATTTTATGTACGCAACCACAAAAAACAGCTGACTAATTTAAAATGCGGAAACTTTTGCGATCAAAAACTGCAACTTAACATAATTTTTTTTTCTTAATTTTAATCATATATTTTAATATGTTTTTGAGCTGTTTTTGCATTCGAATGTTATTCACTTTATTTAATTTTTTTAATATGTTTTTTTTTGTTTTTCACGAGCTTCTGCTCTTCAGATTTATGAAAACTATAATTTTCTTTTTGAAATTGTTTCTCAAACACTTCGTACCATTCAGCTTGGGCGCTCTTCTAACCAACTTCTCCTTGAGCTCGCGCCTGCTGTTGTTCGTGTTGCAATTTTCTTCTTTCAGCTCTATTTCTTTTTCTTGTTTTTTTTCTCGCTTTTCGCCGACTGACTACCAAGTTTGGCGGCTTCGCGCGCTTGTCTGTGTGTATGTGTGTGTGTGTGTGTGTGTGTATGTATATGTACCGTTAACGTTGACGCTTCCGCTTAAACCAAGTGTCGCGGCCAAGCTCCGTTTGTCGACTGAGCGCAGAAATCGATCGCGGGCCCGCTCGCAAGCTCAGCTCTGCGATTTGGACTTACGGCCGCGCAGCTTTCGCGGCGCTTTGGCGACGCTTTGTCGACGCTTTTAAAACGGCGAACGTATCAAAAAAAAAAGTGTTGAAAAATAAATGTAATTTGTTTGTGACTACTGCAAATAAAAAACAGGATAAATCGTAGACCAAAAATAAAATAAAAAGTATATAAATTAAACGTAAAATAAAATTCATAAATACGCCTTAGCAAAAATATTTTGTGCACTTGTCATACATATATTTTTATTAATTTATTTATTTTTTCTTTTTTTTTTGTTTTATTTAATATTCCAAGTCAAGTTTTTTTTCTTGACTCTGGCAAGTTTTAATAAATAACTCAGAGAATAAAAAGCACTCTGAGCAATTCTCAGATATGCCCTTAAGTTAATGTACATATATTTTCAACTCGCTTAATAATTTTCAATTTTCAATCTACTTCTTTACAGGTATGCAAATATTTGATAGCAATTATTATTCTATGGTGAGTGTCTCTTTGATTGGCGGCTTAAGTGCGCATTTAATTTGTTATATAAGGCCTCATTGCTAGCCTAACATTCCCTAACTGAACGGTCTGTCAATTGCTTTGGTAGTCTGGTTTTGGATCATGTCAATTGAATTGTATGCTTCACAATATCAACATGGCATTAGAACAATTGTCGCAACGCATACACTCAGTTTATTTCCGCTCATATTCCCGTACCGTTTTTCACGTGATTTCTTTCAACTCGCATTATTATTGGCATGCAAAGACATTTGCTTAATTTAAAATGAGCCTAATTAAAGCTATTTTAAGGCATCAACTAAATTGCCGACCTTTTACTGGACTTTTCCCAGACTCGTGGGCTTTAAAGTTATTGTAGCGTGCGGCTGGCCCAAAAAAGTCGTAGAGCAAATGTCAGACACATATAAGGAAGTTTTTGGCTAACAAATAATAGGCGTACTTTGCTTTGTCGTTTCGGCCTATACAACTATTACATCAACATTTTATTTATCACCTTAAGCCCAGCCAAGTTGGCTCCAAAGTCTGTTTGCTTTAATAAGTTAATTAGATAAGTTAAGAGAGAGTAACTGCGCTTCTTGCAGTCCAATAAATAACATTTAAACAGATTCCAATTCCATTCGCTTTTAAATGCCGCAAAATCTTGTAATTATACTTGTTAATAATCCTTTCCGTTGCATTTAATAACAGTTGTAACAATTGACGATAGAAATCTTTGCCATAAATTGCAAATGAGCAGCGATTTGCAATGACGACAACTGTGCTAATAATTCTCAACTGGTTTACGTGCAGTCAAACAGCTGTACGGAATGCGCTTCCAATTGCCTTTTGATTTAATCCACGTGTCTTGTAACATTATTTCCAGTTACTGGTTGCACTTTGCCCCAATTTGCTTTTGGGTTTGGGCATGCAAATTAACCCATTTGTTTCCCATTTAACCCCATTTATTTTATATTTTGTTTTTACAACGCTGCGCGTCTGAGATTCGGGTTTTATTTCTTTGGTTTTTCTCTTGTTTTGCAAAATATTGTGAGATGCTTGCGGCTGTATTGTGTCCGTCTTGTTATGGTTTTTGCATTTGGCTCTTGCACAAGTTTGCCAAATGAATTGGTTCGAAAAAATATTTCGCTGGCCCATTATCTTACCCAAGCATAACGTTTATGAGACGACGACACTTGAATCTTGCGATACGAGCGATCAAAAAATTGGTTTCTATGCAAAACAAGCCGCAACACACATCAGCACCAGCAAAAGTGCTCCGAAAGCTGCAGCTCGACCTGGTTATACCCTGCCCTTATCCCGCACTTTGTGAAATGCAGTCTTTAATAACTCGAGTATTTATATTGCCAACTGCATGAAACTTGAAGATCTTTAATTTGACAGCTTAATGTGTGCAGTTACCAAAGCACAAGGTGGTAATTTTCAAAGGGAATGGGGAAGCATGGAAAGCTTTACAAAAAAACTACCATATTTGGTGTATCTAGCTCTTATAACTTTTGAGCTATGCTTAAAAGAGCTTGTTTCAATGCATTTTATACAAACTTTATTAACATTTGTGTGTATAAATGATAAGCTCGTGCTTTAGATACTCTTTCTTTCAGTCAATTTCAGCTGAATACAGATCTACACTAAAATATTCGAACATAGTTGTCTGCACTCAGCCCAACTTCTTCTTCTGTCTGTCACATACATTAGCACAAAACTAATATACCCTACCTTTAATCAATTTCAATGGGAATGCAGTGAGAGCAGCTACACTCGAACTCGAGAGTCGTGAGGCGAACTTAGTTTTCTGCATTCACAGCATCGTCTTTAGCTTTGCTTTACTTTACCTTTCGAGTGGCGCCTGCTGCTGCTTCAACTTCAGATTCATCTTCATCTACTTCATCGGCAACGCTTTAACATTTGTTTTCGTGTTCAAGGCCAGCGCTGGCGCTTTCTTTTACAATAGCCGACCTTGACGCGGCTGCGGCTGCGGCTGCGACTGCGCAAGCGACCACGTTTCGGTGCGCGCTCCCATTGCCCTGCCCCCCGCGCCGCCGCTCAAGTTTGCACGGCTGTTATCAGAGAGCCAATAACAACAGCAACAACAGCAACAACAACAACAACAATAGCAGCAACAAATTAACCCACTTTGGGTGTGTTGAACGCGGCTCAGCTCTGCTCACCTGTTCGTTCCCTCTGTCGATCCGTTCGTCCGGCTGTCCGTCGGCTGTCTTATTGATCAGCGGAGCCCAACAAATAGCTGCGTTTAGGCAGACGGACGCGTCATTTTTTGGTTAAAGCACCGAATACAGAAATGTCGCAAAGTATTTTTTCGTTGTTGTTGGTTGTGCAATTGGTTAACTAGCCCGCCTCTGCACAACTGACGCACTCTTTAGGGTCAGCGTATGCCCTTACAGTGGCTGTTGCCAGTTTGACAAGCAGTTGGTTAAAGCTGCAATTAAAAATTATAAATTGTTTTAATAATAGTAATAATACTTATACAATTTAAATAAAATATTTATACATAAATTTTAAAATATAAAAATATAAATTAAATATATTAAATTAATTGTTCGTAGTACAGAATGGGAAATACAATGAAAATTGTCAGTTACATATTATTGTTGAAATTCCCAAAATAATTAAATTACTTTATAAACAATATTTATTCAACATGAGGCGTATTAACTTTTGTGAACTTAATTTCTCGAACCTAATTATAATTTATATCATTAACTTAGACTCGAAATTAATAACTTAATTTATCATATACATTATAGAGTATTCACAAGTCGACTCATGGCTTCATTTATGCATTTATGCTTCATTGCTGAAATTCAAACATAAACAAAATATGAACGAATGTAAAATGCAACTGTGCTCTTTAAATTGAGAGAGAGAGAGAGAGACTCTCCCTCTCTCGCTCTCTTCCGCCCTCCGCTGCTCGCTCTTTAATGGACTCTTCGCTTGCCAATAGGCAACGAGGTTATAAAGTTTTGTAATATTTTATGAGTTTATTGTGCTATTGTCGCCGTCATTTAATACACTTGGCAATATACTCAATTTAATATTGAATTAAATTATATATTTCATTAATCATGTTAAATGAATTACACATTTATTGTGTTCATGTTTAAAGGGAAATTATTTTTTTTTTTGTTATCTTTTTCGTATTCATCGCATTTTCTTTGCCCGTTCTTTTCGTGTCTGCGGCTTATTTTGCAATTGATATCGCTGTAATTATTAAAGCGTAATTAAATATTGTTGCTAAATTAATTTTTAATAGCTTTAGCTCTTATCTTTAACGTCTAACATTATTTTTGGATGTTTTGTTTTTTTTTTTTTAATGCCACAAACATTTGTTAACTAAACTTTTTATGTTTTTCCGCCGCTGCTGCTGCGTTTCAAGGTTGAGTTTTACAAAGTTACCAATTATTTGAGCTATTGTAAATTCAAAGTTTTCCATTACGATAAATTGAGAGTTTGTCTAATAGGGTATATTAGATGTTATGTGGGCAAAGCAAGACGTAACATTATCAATGGGTAACTTTTCTAGCTCATCAAGCTATTGATCAAAGTTAAGTTATCGCCTGGAAGACACATGTGCGATAGTTAGTAAATAAATGATGTAAATGAGTAAGCCGACAACAATATTATTGTAAAATATAATTTTTATATTTAAAGCAATTATCTGAAGACATGAGCACAATTGATTAACGACTAAATGGGGCAAGTACCAATAACCAGCTTAAAAATAAAGCCATTAATAGGATAGCTTCACCCTTCAAATCAATTAAAATTTTTGCAAATTATATTTCATTTTTTTTTTATTAAGCTGCTAATTTGCAATAACGAAAAAAAAGTCGCACCTGCCATTAGTTAACGCTGCATATACACACATATATATAAATGTATGTAAACATGCATATTTATTGTATTTTACACAACAACCTGGCAACCCGCTTTCAAAGCTTTCAATACTCATTCTCTGTAAAGCTCAGTTTGAATTACTCTTAAGCTGGCCTAGCAACAGGCAGCTGATCACAGAAATTCAATTAAATACCAAATGTTGCTTACAAAGCTGCAGCAACATTTTCCACCTGCAGCCCGAACGACGCGCGCTTAGCAACAATGCTGAGAGCGCGGGCAACAGCAACAGCAAGTTCATGAGTCAGACTCTCTTTAAAGCTCAGCTTAAATAACTCTTAAATGTCTTCAACTCTAGCAACAAGCAGCTGCCAATAAAAGACCCCAATTAGCATGCAACTGTAAATACAAATGTTGAGTGAAGCGCTGCAGCAACATGTCTCAGAAGCTGCTTGGCAACAATGCTGCCAGCGCTGTGAACAACAACAACAACAGCAGCAGCAACAGCAACAAAGTGCAAACAGTTTAATGAGCCTCAATTAGTTTAAATGAAATGAAGCTGCGGCATTTTGATAGACAACAACAACAATAACAAAAACAATATAAACTCCAGCGAAGCGAAGCGTTTATTTAATTGAGTCCCATTTAATGGCAAGTAGGAAGGAATGTTGAAAGATCTGTTTGAAGTTTTAACTTAATGCCACATTTTACATGAGCTGCTTTAGAACTCTGCCTGCTCGACTTCAACATACCCTACCTAGCTCAACAAAATGTCAATAAGCTAAACAGATCACGTTACGATTCTTATGGCTTAATAGAAATGTAATTACATTCATCAATTTTCCATCGAGTATAAACCTGGAACCTAATAACACACCTAACAATCGTTTTATAAACCAAATGAATTATTAATGAACAATATTTAACGATATCTACATTAATTGCCATAAATGAAGAATATGTTTAAAGAGCATTTAGCCATAATTGAATGGCAATTAAATAAAATACTGTTGGAAACAAGTTCTGAGCGCTCTAGAGCAATGTTCACGGCCAGAAGATGCCCTGTAGCCGTTTTTAGAAATATATAAACAAAATGTGAAATAAATAAAACCTTACATAATCCCATTTGAGATGGACATCACGATTTCTGAACAACATGTCAAGTTTATAGAAAGCACAATGTTTTTCTTCCAATATATTAAAATATAACGTCGTAATTTAAATACCCTATGGCTGACAGCTTTGCTGTTATGTGAGCAAAATTGTAAATCTCTAAATTGATTCCTGCTTTAAAAAAACAGAAATTCTTCCATTCAGAAACAAAATTTTGCAACAGATTTTTGCCACAGAAATATTTGTTATTTTAGGGCGATGACAAGCAACTTTAAGCGCCTAAACTACCAAGTTAGTCTAGGATATCTGGAAGAACATAAGCGTTATTCAAGGAACATAATTTTTGATCGATATTTCCAATATAAGGGCATATAATAAACCAATAAATACCGAGTATGGCACTTCTTCCTATATATGAAAAAATCTCAGATAGATGTTTTCTATCTGTCCTATCCCAGCTAATTGATATAGTAGTCCGATATTGATAGGACTTAGCTTCTAAAAAGGGAGCGTAATTATTGCAAATATCTGGAACCTTCACAAAAGTTCTTTAAAGTTTCTATGACAGATATGTGATATACTAGCACGATCGGTTTAAGTTCTACAAATTTACTGTACTGCAACATTCTTTCTCGTTTCTCAGTTTGATATTATTCAATTTTGATAATTTCATCTTTTGTAATATATTAGAGAAGCAAAAGTGGCACCCTGTATAAAAGCTTTGGCATGTCTATAAAATCCACGCACATTCATTCGAAAGACCCCAAGATATATAAACTACGACCTGTTGTTTTTGGAAGTATTTTTCCAACAAAAAGAATATAAAGCTGTCACAAAGTTGTCTAGAGTCTGCCCGGCAGCGGTTGTGTCGCATCATAATGTTTGATTTGCTGCTGCTGCTGCTTCAGTTGCTGTTGGCCCTGGCGAATGCTCGATCTAGACGCGATCCGGTGAACCTGTCAACGCAGCTGCTGCAGCGACATGGCGCCAAGCGGGTGAATTTTAGTTTTGAGAATCGCATAGAAGGCTTGTACTACACCGAGCTGGACAGCAGCTTGCGCGATCTGCTGCTGCAGATACGCAACTTTACGCAACAAACGGTGCTCAGCCAGCTCGATTGGATACGGGCGCGCAATTTGGAGGCGGGTCGCATGCAGCAGCCAGTGTTGGCAAGTGCAAAATTTCCGTGTGATTTGCAAATCGGCGCCCGTTCCGCCGTGCCGCCCACGCACATTGCCAGGCTGCGCCCCGGCGACATAGACATTGTGGCCACGTGCGGCGACTCCGCCAACTCGGGCACCGGCATTCTGGGCCTGGGCGAACTGGACGCCTACGTGGAGTATCGAGGTTTCGCCTATACTGGCGGTGGCTTTGAGACCTGGCGCACAGCTCTGACGCTGCCGAACATTCTCAAGCTGTACAATCCGCAACTGCACGGCTTTGCGGTGGGCCACAGTCTGGGCGCCGATGTGAATGTGTCGCGCTTCAATCTGGCCGAGCCCATGCTTAGCATACAGGACCTGCCGTTTCAGGCGCATGTGCTGATCGAGCGTATGCGCAGGGATCCGCTGGTGAATCTGCGCGAGCACTGGAAGCTGCTCAGCATTCAGGTGGGCGCCAACGATCTGTGCTCCGAGCTCTGCAGCTGGCCCGATCCGGAGGTCTTTCTGCGCATGCTCGCACACCAGCTGCGCGACACCTTTCGCATACTCAAGCGGCACGTGCCGCGTTTGCTGATCAATTTTATTGTCCTGCCGGACATCGATGAGCTGCTCAGCCTTCTGTCCAAGGTGCCAGCCAAGTGTGCCGAGCGTGTGCCCTATTTCTGTAGCTGCCACAACAAATACGAGCAGCAGGTCTTCTACAGAGCAGCCAAGCGTTTGCTCGACCTGCAGCTGTCCATTGCCGCGCTGCCCGAGTTCCGCAGCGACGACTTTGCCATTGTCTCGCACGGCATACTCCGAAATATGAGCAGCTTCTGGTCACAGAACGGCGGCATGGACGTGCGTTTCTTTGCCAAAGATTGCGTTCACTATAGCCAGCTGGGTCATGCGGTGCTGGCGAAAGTTCTGTGGAACAATATGCTGGAGCCAACTGAGCATTATCTGGAAGAGACCTGGCGACAGCCGTTCAAGCATTTTCTGTGTCCCAATGCAAAGAGACCCTTTTTGAGAACTTTGGGCGACAAGTTCTAGTTCTAGTAAATGAAGCTCCCAATAAAATACAGCTTGGTTCAAGGCTTAAAGTTTAAGCCGAAACCTTGCTACGCTTCGAACTAGCTTTATTTTATTAAAAATAAATTTTATTATTTGTTATGAAAGTCTTACAAAGTCTGACACAATTATAAGCTAGACCTAAAATTTGCTGTGCAGTTCCGTCTTTGCAGTTCTTATTTTCAAATCTGTCTAGAAGACATTATATTCTGTTGTAAGCAGTATATTATTACTTAGTTAAATAAAATCGTCTCTAAGCCCTGTGTCTCAAGGGCCAAAAGGTCACAGAACAAAAGTTCAGCAAATGACTCAAGTTTTGGGCAATAATTTTTAATTGATATTATTTTAGCAAGCAGAAAAACTCAAACGACTTGCAAATGCACTTAAAAACAATGGAAAAAGCATAAAATATAATAAACAAATAAATCAAAAATGTAATAATAAATAATATACTAAAAGAGTGAAAAGAAATTAAATTGAAATATACAGAAAATGGGGGTAGGGAGAATTCTAGAAATTATATTAATAACTCTTGTTTTTTAATGTTTTTATTAAAAAGTATATTTTCAAAAATTTAAAAACTATATCCAAAAATATGAATAGTAAACATTTAAGACTTTTTTTATATATATATTCTTTATGAAATACCAATACTTAATAAGGCAAGTCGGGCTTTTGTGCGAAACTCTTTGAGACTTAATTTTCCATATAAATAATTCAAAAAAATATATCTTGTTTGAATGATTCAAGATATAAATATATATATAAAGATATAATTATATATATATTATATATTATATATTATATAAAGCAGAAGAATTCGAACCAGCATACGAATCCAAGCTTCACGCGAAGCGTTGATTGAAAATGTGAATTGAACCAGCGACTTTTTGTTTGTTGGTGATGCAGCCCTATCGCTTGCACTTGCTAATTGACTTTCTAAGAGGTCAAACCTAATTGTACTATAAAAACCTGGCTCAATTACGGGCAGTGCTCAAATTCGTTCAGCACCTAAGGCAGATTAGCTAATCATGCGTAAAATTTGGCTGCTTCTCACGCTGCAGCTCTTATCCTTGCGCACTATAAAGCCAGAGGAGCACATCCTGAATCGTTCCGCTCAAGAGATATCGCGCGTGGGCATCAAGCGTGTGGCATTCGATGCCAATTCCATTGGCAATGGCCGCATGTACTATACAAATCTGGACAGAATGCGAAACGTGATGTTGGCGGTGCGCAACGCATCCCTGAACGCGGCGCTGCAGCGCATGGACCAGCTGCTGGCCAGCAACAGGGCGGAGGGCAAGCTGCAGCAGGCGGTGCCCGCGGAGCAGCCATTTCCGTGCAACCTGAGCCAAGCACGATCCGCGCAGCCGCCCGACCACATCTGGGAGCTGCGACCGGGCGACATAGACATAATGGCCGCCTTTGGGGATTCGGTAATCGCGGGCAATGGGCTGCTCTCGCAGAACTATCTGGACATTGTGTCCGAGTTTCGGGGCTATAGCTTTTTGGGCGGCGGCCTGGGCAACTGGCGCACAGCACTCACCCTGCCCAATCTGCTGAAGCTGTACAATCCGCAGCTGTACGGCTATGCACGCACACACGGCCTGGTGGCGGACAGGCAGAAGTCCGTGTTCAACATAGCCGAACCCATGCTGACCCTGCGCGACTTGCCGTACCAGGCGCATGTGCTCATCGAGCGGCTGCAGAGCGATCCGCGCGTCAATATGCAGCAGCACTGGAAGCTGCTCAACATCCAGGTGGGCATGAATGACATGTGCTTCGAGCTGTGCTCCTGGAACGACACCGAGCAGTATCTGCGCCTGCAGCGAGAGCAGGCGTATCGCGCCTTCAGCATGCTGCGGGATCATGTGCCCCGTTTGATGATCAACTGGATTCTGTTGCCGAACCTGTACGATTTGCTGCGTACACTGCGTGGCTTTCCCGGGCAATGTAATTTGCATGTGATCTGTTCCTGCCTGACGGTCAATTATCGTGCCCACTATCCGGACGCAGTGCGTCGTTTGCAGCGCATGCAATGTGAGCTGGCGGCGCTGCCCGAATTCCGGCGCAAAGACTTTGTGATTGTGCCGCACCAGCTGTTGGCCAATCTCAGCGGCATTGTGTATACGCAGGGCGGGCTGAGCACACGTTACTTTACACACGATTGCATGCACTTTAGCCAGCGCATGCATGCGATTATGGCCGGCGCCCTGTGGAACAGCATGTTGCAGCCGCTGAATGCCACGGCGGCAAGGGCTTGGCGACGTCCCCTGCAAAACATGGTGTGCCCCAGCGCCGAGCGACCGTTTCTGCGCATCAGCTAGGCGGAAGTCTAGAGAGTAGGCCTTAAAATCAAGCAAAGTAAATAAATAAAATAGGCAGCACGCCCCATTCCAGCCTCTCCGGGCAACCTTGGCGGCGTCAGCTTTATCCATGACACTCCCTCATGAATCTGTATCTTTAGAGCTCGGTTCGCTTGTGTTTTATTGCAATCAATTTTTTTTATTTCTATAATATGTATCTTGCTGTGGGCATTAACCGATATCAAGTACGATTTAAATACAGCTGAGGCTAGACTTTTTGCACCACTTAGGCCGCAAGATTTCAGTTCCTTTGACAAATATATCTAAACAAACAATTAGCTATTAACATTTCAAGTGGCCGAAAACAACTGAAACTACAAACAGCAACAAGTTGGCAGTGCCCGACTTGTAGATACCCTAAGCTTAGCGCACAGCTGCGCCTCTTTATAAAAAATGTCTTCTTAAATAACTCGGGAGACTCAGATTTTAGATTTAAGTGCTTAAAAAAATCACACAAATGTGCTTATATAACAAAGAAAATTGCTCTACCTTTAAATATTTTAATATAGAGATATATTTTTATATTTATTATATTATATTTTTCCAATCTCCCAACACATACAAATTGTGATGCATCTAGCTTCTGTAGTCTTCCGGCTCTATTAAAAGAAAGAAACTAAATCTTTAAATTATCTCAAAACCAATATACCCTTTAAACACATTCGCCTTGTGTGCAGGGTATAGCAAAAACAACTGAAAAATGTTAGTTGAGCTTAATGTGCAAATATTTGTTGTAGATCTTTTTGTAGCTGAGCTTTGACTTCAAATCGTGCATAACAATTGGGATCTAAGCTAAGAAAAAAGCCGACACAGAGGCGTGGAGACGAGGGGCAGCTTTCACAAGTTGCCCCACACTTCAATTATGTAAAATTCTAAACACAAATCATGTCGCGAGCAAAGCCGGGCAATACCTGCTAGATATAAATATTTGTATTCACATATGTATAGATATTTTTCGCGCCTGAATACTTTGTAATATTTGTTTGACTTATGACTCCCCGGCGACAGCAATAAAAAGCTGAAAATTGCCTTACTTAGTAATATTTAATTATTACTTTGCTTTTTGAACGCTTGTCCATTTAGCTACAAATTGCCAATTAGTCCTGGCGCATTCAAATGTGCACTTTGCCAAGAACAAAGGCAACGCAAATAAATTGAGTCACAGATTTGAAGAGATACAAACATACTTACATATGAAATGATGCGTTCAAATTGCCGCAAAACGTTTACTCAAAACAAAGTATTCAGCTTGAAACCCAACAAAAATGCTCAACTTAATGTTCGAAGCAAAGACTCGCCATATGATTCGGTCAATTTGAAGTTCAAACCTTGATTTCTAGAAGTTTGTCAATTTTTTAAAGAGAATTATTTAATGTTATTATTCTTATAAATATGCAAGGCTTTAATATTAAAATAATCATTCGGTTCATGATATAAGTTTAAATTCCGAACTCAACCCGGCTTGCAGCTAAACAGTTTCTTAGTATTTGCAGACAGTTGAAGTTAATAAACTTTATGCAAGAATATAGCTGAGACCCCTTCTATTGTCCGGCTCTGGGCTGGAGGCCTACGCCCTTGTCTAGGCCGCCGCTCTGTCGCTCCAATTTATTTATAAACACGCATTTATTTTGGTTTTAAATTATATATGAAAATCATATAATTGTTGTCTGTCATGTTGTGTGGTAGCATCTATGTTGTTAGCGGTCGCCTCAAGGTAATTTATTTTGTTTTCGGGTTTGCTGTTAAGATACATATTTTTGTTTTTTTTTTTTTTTTCGACAATATCTTTGAACCCAACGCACTTGTGTGCTGAGCCCCAGCTTTGGGGCACAGTTGCGTCTGTTCCATTTGCTCGTTTGTTGTTGTTGTTGTCACTTTTATGGTAGCTAATGTCTCGGTCAACGCATTCAAGTCAAGTTCTGTAGCCTACTGCCGGCTCTCGTTGTTGTTGTTGTTGTTGTTGTCTGTTGGCTGTTGCTTTTAATGGAAGGAACGAGTGCTTGAGTACTCGTTACGAGCTCAAACAATGCGAATTTATATTGTTTGAGTTTCCATTCATAGCAACATTTAAGCGGCCGCCACATTTGCAATTCAAGTGAGAACGCGTCAAGAAGTCGTTGTGCGCGGCTGCTAATCACAGGACTAGAAAGGACTCTCAATATATTGCTCAGTAGTGAAAAGTGATAAGAATAAAACAAAACAATTTACGTTCCACAAGCATTCCAAACACGCTAAATCACAATTTTTAAACCATTTAAAGTACAATTGGGAAAAGTGATCAAAATATAGTTGCTGAAACAAAACAAAATCCAATAAAGCACACTCACGCTCCACATACAATCCATAGGCTCGAATCTATAACATTCGAAAGTTGAAAGCAAACACACAAATTATAACGTTTCCCATACAATCCACAAGTGTTATATTTAAACAAGATACGTTCCACATAGAATACCCATTCAAAAAATTGACAAAAACTAGATTTCACGCGCGCTTAAATGTATGCTAGTGGCAAATAGAATACAACATACAAATACTTACGTTCCACATAGCATCCACATGCAAAACTTGGAGAAAAACGAACTGCTGAACCAAAAAACACACTTGCCACAAGAATAACAGATATATTACTGGACAGAAACAGGCCAGAAAACAGCATCCACATGCGTTCCACTTTGCCAAACATGTGCTCCAGCTTAATTGTGATTTTTGTGCTAGTTTTCATCGATTTTACCGTTTCTCACGTTCCGCGCACACGCCGCCAGAATCGCTCCCATCAGCTGTTGGACAGCATTGGAATTCAGGCCAAGCACTTCAATCCGTTGCGTCCGGTCAGCAATGCTCTGCCGGAGTATACGGACATAGATCGGAATTATCGCCAGCTGCTGCTCAGCACACGCAGCACAGCGTTGAACTGGGCGCTGCGGGATATCGAGGCGCTTTACCGGCGCAGTCAGCACGAGGGCAAATGGCAAACTCTGATACCCAGCAATGTGCCGTTTCCCTGTCCGCTGAATAATACACGTTCCCGCACGCCGCCCACATCCGTGGAGCGTTTGCGACCCGGCGATATAGACATCGTAGCTGCACTGGGCGATTCCCTGTCCGCTGGCAATGGCATTATGTCCAACACGGCACTCGACCTGATCAACGAGTTTCGCGGTCTGGGCTTCTCGGGCGGCGGTCTGGGCAATTGGCGCACCACGCTGACGCTGCCAAACATACTGAAGGTGTTCAATCCGCAGCTGTATGGCTATGCGACGGGCCACGGCCTGGTTGTGAATCATCGCACCTCGCGCCTGAGCATTGCCGAGCCGATGATCATGTCGCACGATCTACTCTATCAGGCGCGCGTGCTGATCGATCTGCTGCAACGCGATCCCCAGGTGGACATGCTGCGACACTGGAAGCTGCTCACCGTTTTCGTGGGCAGCAATGACATCTGCTCCGACATATGCCACTGGACGGATCAGCGGGCGCTGCTCGAGCGGCATGCGCGCGATCTGCGCCTGGCGTTTCGACTGCTCCGCGACAATGTGCCCAGGCTGCTCATCAATTTGATAGCAGTGCCCAACATCCTGCTCACGATGAGCCAGCTGAAGGGCGTGCCGCTGCAGTGCTATCTGGTGCATCGCATTGGCTGCCATTGTCTGATGAGCGATCGGCTAACACATGCCCAGCTGCAGCAGCGCCAGGACACCATTTTGCGCTGGCAGCAGCTGGATTTGGAGGTGGCACGTCTGCCCGAATTCCAGCGCAAGGATTTCGCCATTATTGGCCATCCCATGATCACAAATATGACCGCGCCCAGGCTGCCCAATGGCAACACAGACTGGCGCGTCTTTTCCCACGATTGCTTCCACTTTAGCCAGCGCATGCATGCGATTGCCTCCAACATGCTCTGGAACAGCATGCTTCTGCCAGATGAGCACAAGCCGCGACCCAATCAGCTGCCAGAGCTCTTTGAGCGTTTCCTGTGCCCCAGCAGAGAGCAGCCCTACCTTGTGGTGCGGCCCAGCTGAAAGAACTAGCCACAAGCTAAACCTAGTTAAGTACCTTTGACCCTGGGGGAGTACAGCTGTCTTGTGATTTTTTTAAATTTAAATAATAATTTTAAAAATAAATTGCAAACGCAATTCCTACAGAACCTGATTTATTTTCCTAAAGCCAGTTTTAGGCATTTAGGCCTTAAAATAGGTGATTGTTAAATTACACTACATTGTTGACTAAAATATAAAAAAAATGGAATTCATTAAAAAATTGCTCTTGTTTTTTTTTCTGCTTGCAAAGCTGCGGAGCTTAAATATCTGTTAAGGAAATATACAAAATATATTTCGCATTAATATTTTTGCAGCTTAGTTTGTCGACAGCAACTGTCAAATTTAACATGCGTGTCAAAAGTGGCAACATTCAGTTGTCTGGCTCTTATTGTTGCTCTGACTTACGGTTTATTTATGCGAACTGTTTTTTGATTTATTAAATAAAACATAACACAAAGAACTATTTAATAAATCAATAAATGAGTTCAGGATGTACAAAAGGTGCCCGACTTATCTTATGGATTAATAGAGGCTTATCTTTGTCATGTGTCCAATAAAAATGATATATTATTATAAAGTATTTTATTGCCACACTATTCAATCATAAATTTGTTATCTATAGCAGCAATAATTAAGTGAAGCTAGCAAAATTCTAGGGCTGCGGTTTTTTTGTTTTTTTTTGGGATCGGCAGGGCGTATACCTTAAACCTGGTCCTGCCAACATTCCATTGTTGCTGTGCTTATCCGCACATTTGGCTTGTCTTCTTCTTCTTTTGCCTACTCCATTTCAATTAAAATATTATGCAATTTAATATGTGTGTGCGTGTGCTTGTATATATTTTTAATTAATTAAAAAACACTAAAAAACAATACTCAACGTCGCAGCATAAAAATTCATTAAAAATACTTTATGCTTATATGGCAGAAAGTATTTTTTCCCTGTTTGTTGCGGAACAAACCCCGAACCACCCGTTTTCCGACCGTACGCGTGACAACGCGCCGCCTGCTTATTACGCCTGGACCCCCCAGCTCCGCCCCCTGCCCCAAACCCTGTGCCAAACTCCGCTTAACCCCAACGCCCAGCCTTCCATGAAACAAAAAAATATATATATATATTTAAACAAAGCGAGCATTTTGCATATGCAACGCAGCCACCTGCAAACCGGACAGTTGCCAATGGGCGGCGACCAACCCCCAGGACTACACATATATGAGGGAAAAAAATACATACACGCCCACTGCAAACAAGGGGGCGAGGCTGGCGGTATGTGAGTATAAAAAAGCAACCAAAATAAAAAATCTGAAAAAATTGTGGCCGCAGCTAGAGCAGCAGCAGCAGCAGAAGGGGAAAGGGGCTGGGGACAGGGGCTGGAAAAATTATATTAAAAATGCACTGTCCGAATAAAGGGCGTTACACACACACAACACACACACACAGGCAAACTCGCTGACAAGCTTTTAAACCCTCGCCCTCCAAAAAAAAAAAATATATAAAAAAATTAAACCGAAATAAATGTAAAAAAAAAATGTAATAATAAAGTTGAATCGCTTGGCCAGGGTCTGGGCGAACCATGTCGTTGATATATACTCTCTTACACCTCTATACACACACACACACACATATACATATATATATATATATACATATTACATATTTGAACACAACAGCCAAAGTGTCCCATTGCAAAATATGCAATTTCGGGTACCAAAATAAATAAACCAAATAAACGAAATGGAATTAACCAAACAGCCAAAAAGCATTCTCATCAGCCAAACGAGATGTGAAAATAAAAAAAAATAATAAAAAATATAAAATAGAAATAGGAAAGGAAATATACCCCAAATGATAAATAAAATTAAAAATCTGAAGCCTTGATTAGCCCAAACGAGCATTAGCCTAGCCAAAAGTGGTCACCAAGGCCTCACACACACACAGCTCAGTTGGACAAAAAGTTCAAAAAAGTATACACACACACACACATACATATATATATATATATGTACATATATAGTATGTATCCCAGCAGAAGGAGACGCAAACAGTGCATAAATAATATAATATGATTGCAAACAAAAACATTTGAGCCATTTGAGCTTGTCATTTGTACCAAGTTTTCTACTTCTTTTTTTATTTCGCCCGCTCGCGGCATTTGGCAGCAGCCACCCACGGATTCTGTTTTGGATAGAAAATTGGGTGTTCGTTGCGGCAGTACGAGAGTGTATCGACATTGCCAGACTCCCGGTCAGCTGCCTGTTTCGGATAGCGTACCAATTTTGGTTTTTTTTTTTTTGTTAGAGTTTAGCCAACTGCGAGCTAATCAATAAAAAATATCTGCATATGCGAATGGAATTTTCTATTCAATTTATGTGCTCCGATTGAAGATTGGGCAGCGAATACACTTGTTTTAAGAAACTTGAAATGGTTCAACGAATTAAGAGCTTCAATTTGAAGTTTTGCTTATAGTTTATTAAAATTTGTAAGAATTAGAACCAGCAACTGCTCGCTTGTTGGTCCAAACTCCAATCGGTTATTATTGTTTAATTTGGGTTAACTAATTGAAAGCTACTTGAAAAGAAATAAGTATATTTATTTAAATTTTATATCCATATTCGAACCAGCATCTGCTCGCTTGTTAGTCCAGACTCCAGTCAGCTGGCTGTTTCAGATAGCGTAAAGATGCTAGTTGCAAGCAATATATCTGTTCTGTATCAGAACCGGCAACTTCTCGCTTGTTTGGTGCAACGCTTATGACAATTTTGTGGCAAATTCAAAGGCATGTCATCAATTCAAGTTGATGACAAGGCACCAACTCCCAACAGCAACTGCCGCGAGTCAACGAACCGACACTTAGCCAGACAAATCCATCAAGACAGCGCATCAACTGAGACAGAAGGGCGGAAAACTAGTATGGGCGGCCAATACGCAATGGGCATGAAAATGTCTGCAGTTAGCCGGCAGCAAGAAAAACGTGAAAAGTATTCAGCTAGAAAGATGGGTAGATCGGGGTCAGCAACAACAATAACAGCAATGGGCCAGAGGCCACTAGAAAAAGTGAACGCTTGACATTAAACAGGGACAACATTTTCGCTTTGCATGCAAAATGCCGGCACAAAGGCGCACAGGATGGCGCGAAATCGCATAAAGCAACTGACAGCCCCATCGCCTGGCCATCATCTGATCCGGCTCCGCCTGCTGCTTCACCTCCGCTAACGAACCGCCAAAACATCAGCCAGACAGCAGCAGCAAAAGCAACGGCGTCGACGGCGACAATGGCGGAAATAGAGCAAAGTTTCACCAAACGACCATCCGTACAATACAAAAAAAAAAAAAAATATTAAGAGAAAAACAAGTAAGAGTGCTCCAGTTGGGCGTGTTCGACTAGAAGTTATCCTGCAGCCAGCTATAAAAATTTAGTTTATACTCCAGCTGAGCTTTTTCTTTCATTTTTGCCAAACATTGAAAAATGCAACCTCAAATAACTCGAGTTTTTCTCGTGCGATTTCTATGAAACTGTCGAGACTTCATTTTGGCATCTTCTAGTGTGCATATCCCAAAGCACAAGACTCTAGCTCGAGGTATTCTACAATATGTGATATATGCTAACTCTAGCTAAAAGACCTTCTATTAATATCGAAGGGAAAAAGCGCCTCGTCGCTCGCCTATTGCATACATTGGCATTGAACGGTTATACCCCTTCGTTGCCCATTTGCAGGATATACAAAATAGAGAGAGAAAAAACTGGCGCACAGGCTACTTGAGCTGACCGGCAGGCACTCTCCGGCAGCCAGAGATTTGAGTGCCCCCTCACTCCTACAGATCCCTAGCTCTTTATTCCGCGCTCAGCTCGGGCGTGCGGTTGACGGGTTAAGGCGGACAGTTGACCACCACAGCTGGACAGCTGGGCCGCTGGACAGGAGGCGGCAGCTACTCTATGCTCTATGCGCCGTCTTTTCATTGTTCGCCGTTGCCCATTCCCAGCTTAATGGCCATGATTTTGACGGCTGTTTAGTGCGCCCTCTGGTCCAGGTTTTTGCTTTCCTCGGCTCTTTGCCCTGCTGCTAAGGCAAACGGATACGTGTGTGGTTCTTGTCATTTTCAGGGGCTATTCGAATGATTTTGCATAGGTGCTTGCTGCTTTGAAACTCCACGAAAGACAGCGTCTTTTAATAAGCCAGTAATAGTAATGAAAGCTGGCGTATGGTTTCAGGGTTCCGTTCTACGGAGGCTAACATTCACGGACAGGTCGAGAGAGGGAAGATAGAGAGAGAGAGAGAGAGAGTGGACCTAGTAATTGGCATACCTATTGCATAGCATACCTATTACCTATTAGATACGAAGTTTGCGAATTCAACATGCTTTTATTTAATGTTTAGGAAAAGCAGCATTGAACCAGCAATCGAGAAGTCGCTGGTTCAAATTCAAAAGTATTTTTATATAATTGTTTTCACTACGAATACAAATTTGATAGGAATTATTTGGAGCGCCTCTGCCTGAGTTAACCGTACAGCAATTGATGATGGCTTGCTTACAATCTAAACAATATTTCAATTATGTTTGAGCATAGTTAATATTTTCCATTGGGCACTTCATTCCCTTTTGGAAATGGGAACTCTTAGCGGAACAGAGGGTTATGTTTCCTTTAACAGATTAGTTCTTCAAATGCTTGCGAATAACTCGACAAGTATTTGCATTGTGCCACTATGCACAATGCATTCATGCGATTAAAAGCCTAAAATATACGACCGACTGCTATAAAAAATACAAATATGTTTCACATGGATACTCGCGTCTAGGGTATATCCATGCCATTTGCTTATGCCTTTTTGCCATTGTTTGCACTACACTTCAACGCACTTTCGTCATTGATCCGGTGGGGCTATCCACACACAACTAGGCGCTGCCACACACACACACACACACACACACACACACACACACACACACTCACACACTCACTCAACAAACACATACAGCCACCCATCCACAAGTCGAGACCAACTCCGGTTGCAGCATTCTTTTTTTTTTTTTTTTGTCCAGCAACAGACGTTGTCTATCTCGTACTACTCCAGCGAGGTTTTTATTGAATTTGCCTCGTCCTCCTACCAACAACAACAGCAACTGACCTGGCCAACTGGCTCGTAGCCGGGGCCCGTTGCATTATGCCGGGACATACGTTTTGAAATTCCATTTCTGCGTAGATATTTTTTTAAGTACACTTTCAGAGGTTGTTCCTCATATTACATGGAATGTGTAACGCTTGGCAGAAGCCGTTTTCAAGTTCATAAAAAAGTGAGCATAAACATAGTTTATACAATATAAATAGAATATATACAAAATAGTCTCTCAGTCTATTGTCGAAAATTTTAATGAAGATCAGTCCTTGACATATGTTGCATACAGCCGGATCGGACGCCTTTATCTTTTAGTTGACAATAATAGAACGTTCCATAATAATGGAATCATCTAATAGAAACAATCTTGTTTTTCAAGTTATCTTGTCTAAACTAGGTATTTACAAGCTTACAAATCTTGAACTACTTACAATATCAAATAGCTATATGAAAAGCATCTCAAGGAAACTGAGTTATTCCTTTTAAGAAAAGAGGACCTCTTAGTATTTACTAGAATTCAACATGGATATATTTTTAACAAAATCGAAAAACTATATTCTATATATGTTGTCGGTAAAGGACTGAGCTTTTTCAATACGCTAAGCTTGGCATTTACAAAATAAAAATGCCTATGATATATATTTATGATATTATCCTATGTGAAATTTCGCTTGAAATGGCATTTGCTGATAAACACTTCTGGTAAGGGTATTCAAACTTCGGCGTGCCGCGTTGAATGTTTATTCTTTTTTTTTTCATTTTGCTTACCATTACTCATATGTGTGTATTTTGCTTGATGTGTGTAGGTGGTTCGAGGAGAGCAGAGAGGGGAGTGACTGGTCAGGAGGGGTAGTCCGTTTGGGGGCACGTATGTTGCCAGGTTGCCTGCCACGTGCAGAGCAACGGCGCTAAGCTTTGACTTGGGATTTGCATTTTTTACGCGCCCTCATCCGCATCCAATGGTATGGTGGGTGAGGGGGAGGGGGGCTGTGTGGCAGGGGCTTCCACTTTTGCTGATGTTGTGATTTTTTTTTTTTTAATAAATTTCTTTTTTTTTCTCTATCTTTTTTTGGTCTGTTGACGCTTATGCTACGGGCTTTCCTGTCAAATTTTTTTTTTCATAACTCTGCGCGCCACTTCCCCCCTCCCCGCTTCCATTTCCCCGCCCCCCTCTCTTTCCCTTAGTCTGCTGCTGTAAATGTCTCTGCTTGTTTGCTGTGTCCTGTTTTGGGATAAAAAGTCCATTTCATCAGCGGGGTTTCCGCTGTCGTCACTGCTCGTTCCGCTCTTCTTCTTCTCCTGCTCCTGCTCCTGCTCCTGCTACTAGCTCATCTTCCTGCTCTTCTTCTTCTTTCGACGGCCGCTTTGTCTGATCGCGTTGAAATTGTAATGAGATTTTTAGCTGCTGCGAAGGGTTGTCTGCAATTTTACGCTAATATGCCCTGGAACCCGTCTATTTAATTTATGAAATTTATCTGCGGCTCGCATCGAGAGGCGTTTACCGCCCCCACCAACCCAATCCCCTTTCATTCCCAACGACCTGTTCTATTCTTTTTCATTTGCGGCTGCCAAAAAGTGGAAATGTGGAAATGTGAAAATGCATTCATCACTCAAAAACAATGTTCCAAGAGGGCGACTTGCCCCGCACCGCCCCGCCCCGCCCACTGCTTAGCTCCTTTGTTTACTGCCCCGTTTTTGGTTAATTTCGCTCATGTGGGTTTTAATAGATTAGAGTCGACGTTTTTTTTCCCCCCTTTTGGACTGTGGGCTGTGCAATTGGGGGAAAAGGAAAGGAATAGGACTGGCCGCCAGTTCATAAAGAAGGCTTAGACTTTGCATACATGAGTGGCTTTGTTCGGACATTTAACGTGTTGCAGATGTCTAACGGGTTGCTGTGAAGAGGGTTAACTGTTAATAAATTGTCGCAGTTAGCGTAGGGCTCAGGTGTGAAGCTCTGATTACAACAAATTACATAGTTTTTCCAAATAACTATTATTATTATTATTATTTGTTAATAAATATTATTATGTACTGATTCTATTTCATTTAATTATTATTTATATTAGAAAAAAGCTTTCAAGAGTTTTAGTAAAATTAAAGATTTTATTAATTTATGGTTCTTTATTTATTTTTATTTAATTAATTGTATTTATTAATTATTAGAAAATATTCGAATTAATTTTTAATAGCTAACCAAATTGCACATTTAATTAATGTGCAATTCTTATTTAATTTTCATTAAATCAAACACTAAAAAATAGTTTTTAATAACATTTATTTTATGTAATATATTTTTATATTATTATCGTAAATCCATCCGCCAGGCGATATTTATTTCCCTTAGCCGAAGTACATTGACTCGCTTTGCCTCTCGCAATTCACAAACCCAATATCGATAAATACACCTGGTCAAGCTCTGTATTCCATATCTCCTTTTTTTTTTTTGTTGCTGATGGTTTTTTCTAATTCAAATAAAGTGGCCATCAAATTCAGTTGGCATTCGCTATAGAGAGACAAACGCGACTCGCTATCAACTCCATTTGGCGCGGCTATCGAAAAACCAACCCATTTGCGACCTCTTTATGTATATATATATTGATATATATATATATAAACATATATATATGTGTGTATGTATGCCAGCATATCTGTAGAGCCCGTTTGATATTTCTGGGTGTGTCCATTTGCCGTGTTCCAAAAATTATTTATAAGAGCCACACAAAATACAAACGTATATGGACAGCAACAATATAAATGCAGAAATGAAAAACCTGGAAAAACCTGTTACAACAACAACAACAATAAAAACAATAACAATTACAACAACTATGGCGAATATATAGAACTCTCGACATTAAATTTACGTGCCAATAAAATAAACAAGCGTCGAGTTTTTGGTGACTCGCCAGTTGAAATAGCGAACAGGGCTGGGCGCTAGGTTCGGAGCGGGCGGGGGGTTGTCGTTTCGGTTGGGTGTGTAGTGTGTGTGGGTGGGCACAGGAAGAGCCAGCGACAGACACACACACACACACACACACACCCACGTAGAGGGGGAGAGGCACACACAGATACACACTGGCGCAGTCCATGCATGCATAAATCGCGCGAATTTTTCACGTTGGCCGCGTTGATTGTATGGCAAAAAAACCGCGTGTGTTGCCTGTTTGCTTGTTGTTTGTTTGCCGTTTTTTTTTTCTTGTTCTCGTTGCTGTTGTTGTTGTTACAGGGCGGGGCTGGCACTCTAAAGAAGGGGCGTGGTGGGGCAGTGCTGGGGGAGGCGCTGGCAGCACAGACACATTGTCACAAAAGCAACAAATGCGACGCGCATTTTATATAAATTTTAAATACAATTTGCAATTGAGCCTCCCCGCCAAACGACAGCAAAAGACAACAACAACAAGGAACGTGAAAAGCGCCACGTTATCCTGGAGTTCGAGTTAGGACAGGACGCGCACAACTGTCGAGTAATTGGAAATGTGTATTGTTTTCACAGATAGAAAACGTTCAAATACATATATATATATATATATATCTATACAACATATATAACTCCATATAGAAACACATGTGATGCATGGACAAGCGAATGCGCACAGAAATGCGGGCTTTTATATAGATATCCAGGGTATATGGCGCCCCATAACAATAAAAAGAATTGTAAATACTGCACTCAAAAGCCAAACTTCAATTAAATATTCTTAAAATACAGCAAACAAAAATTTAGACTACAGAGAAGCCAAATATTTTTCATTTTGGCACAAACTAAATTATATCTAACCTAAAATCAAACATATTTATTTATTATAAATTAGCTTAACTGCATTTATAAAAAACCGAGCAAAACAGACAAAAATTTCATAAACCATGACATATAATAGTTATAAATAATTATAGTTATAATAAAAAAAATTATTAATTCAAGAAATTTAATTTTATTATTGTGATAGTGGAAAATCGAGTTTATGAAGCGAATTTAGAGACAAGGCTCTGGCCCTTAACTATCAATTAAATATATAATATTTGAAGACTTTAATTATTGACTTAAATCAAGTTATAAGTTACAAATGCTTTGAGGCTGGCTCTTACTTAAATTATTGTTTTATTTTTACTATGAACCAAAGTATGATTGAAAGAAACATGATTGGGCTTGATTTGGGGGCAAGTGGTTTAATTTATGGGTTCGGCTTATAGAAAATATTAAATTGAAATTGCGCCTTCAAAACGGGTTATCTTTAAGCCACATGTGCCACTAAATGTGATATGTCTTGTCTATATTAGGCTTTTATCTATTAAAAATGCTCTCTAATGTGATTTTTCAAGCGTTTCGCAAGCACCAAAAAGTATGCAATGGAAATGTGGCTGCAGTTGGCTGAGAACTCGGCGAACATGGGACTTCCAGCAATATACAAACATATAGATAGATATGAATCTTCATAATTTAAGCTGAGCTTCTGCTCTATTGTCTGCTCGCTGTGCCCCAGTTTCTCATCAGCATCAGTTTAAAGCTTCATCTAGTCCATCATTGGCATGGACATTGCTCGTGTCACCTTTGCGACTGTGCAGCCTGGACGGGGCTTAACAATAACTAGCGTGGTGATTCAATGGATGGGGGGAATGGAGAATGGGGAATGGGGGATGGGGTTGGGAGTGGGCTAAAGCCTAAAAGGAAAAGAGTGCGAGCTGGCCAAAGATGTCAGCCAGACAGAGATGCAGCATTATTGTCATCAATATGCAAAGGCCTCCACACGGCACAGGCAGAACCCAAAAAAAAAAAAAAAAAAAAAAAAAGAAAAAGGAAAAAAAATCAGCAAAAATCGGAATTGTAGCTGCCATTCAATGTGACTGCCGGAGATGCTTCAGCCTTCCCACACACACACACACACACGCACCCGCACACACACACACACGCATGCAGACAAAGCGACATGCTGGATGCTGTCCAATTATGCCTCGCACATGCAAATGCAACGTGGGCTATCGAACACCTCCCCCCCCCCTGCCACCCGACGCCCCCTCGGCAAACCACTCAGCGCGCTTGTTGTGCCCGCGAGGCTTGCCCAGCAGCGGCAATGCGACACGACGAGGCCGAGCAATGGCGACTGTCTCGGCCTAGGCCTAGGCCCGGTCAGCTCTCAACTCTGTTTCAATTTGCACCCACACGCGCACACACACGCGCACACACACACACGCACACATACACGCGCGCAGCAATCACTCAGCGTGCAACAAGCCACCCTGCCACGCCCCAGCCACTGCATTGCGCCCCCCAATTGCTGTCGTTTCACCCCCCTTCCGCAGCGCTCGACTTTTTTTCGCGTAACAACAATTTTCGGCGAACCGTGCGCCGAACGGACCTAACTGGGCGCACCTACACCCCCCCCCCCCCCCTCCCGCCCTCTCTTCTCGCCCACCCATGGCCAAAAAGCAGCTGGCTCTTTTACTCCACTTGCAGCGTTCGTCTTCCTATTCTCCCCCCCTTCCACTGCTTGTTGGCTTTGGCTGCAACTCTGTCGCCGTGGCTCGTGTTTTTGCTGCCTCTCTGTCGCTCTCTCTCTCTCTCTTTCTCTCTCTCTCTCTTACTGTCCCTTACACGCGCTCTCTCAATTTCTCCTTGTGCGTTTGTTGAAACAATCGATTTATTTTCGGTTTCATTTCTGATTGGCAATATTTCATAGCGCTGTGTTTTTTCTGCTCGCCACTCGCCGCTCTCCGCTCAGCTACTCTTTTATTTACTTTTCTTTCTTTCTTTTTTTTTTGCAATTTTTTTCACCAATTTTCATTTTTTGTGATTTTTTTTTCTTTGGGTTATACGAGCGTTGTGTATCTGATTTTTTGCTGGCCGCTTGCTTGTTTAGTTTGAATGTGTTGCTTGCATTTTTAAATAAAACAGAGCACGGCCAGAAGAAGCAGAGAAAGCATCATATGAAGCTACTCTCTGTAGTTGGCAGAAGGTTTTCTTTTATTCAAAGCGATTTTTTGGTTTAGATTCTAAGCTGACAAAATGAAAACCCTTTACAACGAATTTCAATTTTCTGACGTTATTTTAATAAAAATAAAAATAAAAAAATAACAATAATAAAAGAAATGGAAATAATATTAATATTAATGATATTAATAATAATAACAATGATGATAATAAAATAATAATAATAATAACAATAATAATTAAATAAAAAAAATAACAATAATAAAAATAACAATAATAATAATATATAAAAATAAAACTAAAATAAAATTAAATTAAATTTGATTACCTTCTGCTTGGATAATTTGTGACGTTTCATTATTTCTATAATATTTGCATATTACAGATACTTTTATATTTTACAGATACTATTTTGATTTATCTTTTAGAATTCGTAACATCATTCAAAAAAACTTAAAATTTGACATTCAAAATAGGGCAATATTTTAAAAATTAAACTAAATGCAATCAAATCAATTGTCACTTAGTTTATTCAATTTGCTGACGAAATTACCTTCAGGTCCTCTCGCAAATCCACTTACAATTTTATTTTTTATTTATTTACCCTTTCCCCTGGTGAATGCTCAAATTCCTTCTTTTTTTTTTACTTGTATTCACACGTGCTTAACCCGTTAACGCCCCACGGCTCGACCGCGCCCCTTTTGTTAATGAAAATTGCTTTTACAAAAGCGACGCCCGTTGACGCCTACAAAAATGTGCGTTGCTTTGACACTTTGTTGTTCTTGTTTCTGCTCATGTTCAAAGGCAACAAAAAAATTGTGTGCTTCGCTGGCTACGCGGCGTATGCGCAACATTGCCTCCAACTCACGATTGCCCAACAGTGTTGCCAACGGACGTTGCGAAAAAATAGCGGGTTTCAATGTAAGAAACAGCTAAATTCGTCTGCAGAGCACAAATTGTCAATGTTGGCGGCAAAAAAGCCAAATCAATTTCAAACTTTCATTAGTTGCCGTTTGACGAGCTGCTAAAATAGCTGCGCTTAGCTAGAAAAAAGCTACATTGCCAACACTGACCGCCGCTCGCATAAAGAATAGCGGAATATCACAGTGTTTCTGTGTGAGTCCGTGTGTGTGTGTGTGTGTGTGTGTGTGTGTGTGTCTGTATGCCTGGGCACTTATCTGTCGCTCTGCCGGCAGCCAGCCGGCTCCTCACTTTCCGTTGTATCTTCCGTCTCTGTCTTTCGTAACTCTGTTCTTTTACTAGTATTTTTTTTGTCTGCAAGTTCTTTCATTGTGCGTGTTTCTTGTCAGCTTTGTGTTTGTTGCTTGTTTCATTTGTTTGCTAAACATTGTTTGTTTGACGACATCAGAAAATGTCAGGTGAAAAAAAAAGTAAAATAATGTTTTTTTTTATGGTAGAATTATTACTTTACTTGAAGCCAGGGCTGCAAGACATATTTGTTTGCCGGTTCGAACCAACTGGCCGCCTTGTGGTTCAGTTTGTGAACTGAGAAAAGAATGTTAACTGGATAGTAACTTACTTTAAGAACATGTTCCAAGCAGACATAAGTTCTATTTTGGTGAATGGATTCTATTTGTCTTAAATTTGATACATGTCTCTCTTAAATTTATATATTTTTAAGATTATTGTAAATATTTGTTTAGCTGGATCGAGATATTTTTTAATACATTTTTACTTAAAGAGTTCAAGACTTAATACAAATTATTATTGAATACATAACAAATATATTTCAAATCTACTTTAACACATCTTTTAATTATAAATATTTATAAATATAGCTCTATTCTTATTCTGATCAAAATTTAAATGGTTTTTGAAACATTCAGCTATACTCGTATTGCCATGCCACACATCTATTGTAGCGCCCATTCGAACTGAAATGCGGTTCTGATCCCTCGATACGTTCCGCATTCGTTATTCATTTGCAGCTTCAGATCCCTTTGCCCTTTGTTGCAGAAGCAGGCTGCTTTGCCTGCGCGAAACATTTTTGGTATTTTATAATTATTTCTTCTTTTTTTTTATGGTTAGCCAATTATTTAAATAAATAATGGCCGGGCTGTTGCTGGCGCAATATGTTGGGGCTGGGGCTGAGTGGAAAGCCCGAATTGAAAATTGCCAAATGCCAATTGAGGCGGCAAAGTGCGATGTTTGTGTTGTGCAACGCGGCATGAAATATGCAATTATATTTGCAGTACCTATATAAGCCATTATATATATACATATATATATATATATATATATATGTATTTCTATACATGCATTTTATGTACCTCCAAACATGTATGTATAGCTATGTATTGCCGCATTTTGCGCGGCCGCAAAAGTTTCGTTTTACGTTCAGCGCACAACACCAAAAACCACCAACAAAACCCCTTCGCCCACCCCCCTCTAAATACAACAAATGCAACAAATAATATGACATAAACAGCGCCAAATGTCAACAATTTTCGTTCAGCTTCTCCCCCCGTACGCGACAAGGATTTATAATTATGGCCGCGGTGTCTGTTCGCCCCGTGTTCTGTGTTCCCAAAAACGAATTCGCCTTTAGTTCAACATGCCATTAAATCGTGAATCCTTATATATTAAATATATATTTAAAAAAAGATAAATACACAAAATTATAAAAAAAATCAAAATAATATTAAATTATTTAATTTTTGCTGGTTAAAATCGGATGAGTTCAGGCCTGAATTTGCAGCTTTTGCTATTAAATGATAGAAATGAAATACGAAAAAGCTAGAATAAAAATGTAAAAGCTAGGTTCAGTTCAGGTTAAAATACGTCTATTTTGTACACAACCTAAACTGTTGTTGGTTCAGCTTTTGATGAATGGAAAAGTGAAGTTGCTGGTTCAAACCGGTTGGATTAAGGTGCCAATATGCAGCTAAAATTAGAATATTAATATGTAGAAAAGCCGCGCAAAATCTTAGCGAAATTGAGACGAAATCGAGCGAGAGAAAAACACTTGTCGCGATGTTTTTTGCTGTGGTTGCGTTTTATTAGTGTCCGCGTGTTGTGTGGGCGTTGGGTCTCTCTGCCTATAAACACTAATCAATATTTCGGTTATTGGCAAATGCAACTACAACGACACGTTGCACGAAGTGCTGCATAAATATCGGCTCCACTTTCAACTCGTTGGTGGTGGCATGAAAGGGGTGGGGCTAGGGGTATGCCCTCCTAGGCAGGGTTTCAGTTGGTCTGACTGCGGTTTGCAACAGTCGCGCGTATTTCTTCATCAGGCGCTCAACGGACGCGCCCGCCAAGCATTGTCTCGCTTGGTGTTGTCCTCCCACACACACTCACACACACACACACACACTCTCACACACGCACGTTGGCCGCACGTTATGTCGCGTAACCCTAGGCCAGGCCATATTTCTGACTCTGCTGGAACGTTGCCCCGTTATTTACAGGCTGTCGGCTGCCAACCACTCGCCCATCCGCAGCCCCACTTCAACCCGACCCCGACCACCCGCTCCCCCTCCCCCTGCCCTTACACTGCGTTTCAGCTATTGCACCGCCCATATTGTCGTTGGTACTCGCTGGTTTTACGTTAATTTGCACAATTTTTGAGTTATGTCAATCGATTTCTAATGGCCGTCGCGTAGATGTGCGCTTCAGCTCAACTAACACATCGCCCCCCACCCCCACCCCCCCTCAATTAACGAAACCCCCGCACCCTGTAGCTGTGGTTTCGAGTGGGCGGGGGGGTGTGTCCCACTCAAATGGCGCACAATTTGTAGTTTTATAATTGAAACAAGTGGTCCCTTTGAGTTGACTGCGCCTTTGCCAGCTGGACACAGGGCGCAGGGTAAAAGGTAAAATGTTTTCAAAAGTGACTGGAATTAGGGATTGAGTGCGTCGAGAAGCTCTTTTGATCTTAAATCAGAGTGTGCTATGCCTAGTAATTGTTTATCTATATATATGCGGGCAAAGGAAAGGCAAACCAATTTCTGTAATACACAAGTCTGGTATTCTATAAAACTCAAGAATACAATAAACCTAATCTTTATGTATTATGTATCCAACTGCTATAATCTTGAAGATCTGCCTTAAGAACTCGAGAACTTACACGATAATTTTAAATAAATGTAGACAATCTATCAATATATATGTTGCTGCTCGTATCTCTAGCCAGGCATCTCAGGATTATGTATGTATATAATGAGATCGGAAAAAACGCAAGTTAATAAAACTTACCCGAAAAATGATACGCTTTCCTTATACCAGACATTACTTAGTTTTCACATATTGCCCGAAATTAACAAAAATTCTTCTTTTAAATTCTTTTAAAAAAAGATTTTCAAACAAATTTGTTTAATAACTATCTTAAAACATAAATAAGCTCTAATAAAATTGCCCATAAAATTAGTTTGAAATGAATTCCTAAAAACAAATGTCGTTTAACCTAAAAATAAGTTAAATAATTTAATTAGTTGAATCAATTTTTTAGAAAATGTCTTTTAACAAAAAAATAGGATTAGAAATCACTTTAAAGATGTTTGTTAAGAAATTATCTATTTTTATTTATTTATTTTATGCAAATCTAAAAATAGAGAAAATGTGTTTTAATCAGGATGCATATCAAGTAGCTCGAAACATTATATTAAAAACAATAGGGATTAGGTATATTATGCTATTTAGATATTATATATATGCTCGCTCTCTCTCTCTCTCCCTCTCTCTCCTTTGTTGCCCATTACACAAACACATTGACAAGCTCATAACTCACACATCGTTTTTTTGTATAACTGTACTTTGTTTCATTTAAGTAAATGGCCAAAACAAAAAAAAAGGAAAGTTTTTTAACCAGCTGCTGATTGCCTGCTCAAAAGGGCTCATTGGCCAATAACGAGGCAACAAACCGGTTCCCCCCTTCCCCCCTCCCGATGCCAGCCAAACATTACGGGCTATATACATAAACATATACTTATACATATATAGATATATTGCTGTGCATGTGCGTACATACATATAAAATGGCAATTTAAAGCGCCTATAAATATGCAATGCATTTTGTGCAATTATCGCAGCAAGCACGCATTTATTTATGATGTTAATGCCAAATAACAACCAAAATTCGAAATAAAAAATTCAGCAATATTTCGCCTGATGATAATTGCACACATTTTGCGCAAATTCACAAAACCACAGCAGACACTGCTGGAGGGAAGGGGGTACATGGAGGGGGTGGATGGGGGCGACGCTCGAAATGTTCTCATTTAAATTAGTGAAACGACAGAGCAAAGGGTGGAAGGCTGTGCGAGTGCACAATTTGCATAACCTGTGCGACAGAAATTGTAATTCATATTTTATTCCAATGAAAAAAAACAACAACAAACAAATCCATTTAAAACCTGCGCGCACAACAGAGACAGCAAAAGCGGGCGAAAAAAAAAGCTGCCAAATTTCGCTGCAATTGAATTCGCCCAATTCGCTGCTCACTTACAGGCAAAAGCCTGTAAGCATAAAACGCATTGCCAAATAACAGTTAATGCAAATGCGACGACATCAACGACAGCAACAACAATAGAAACAAGAAAACAGAAACGGTTAAGTTGAAAACGCCGAAGATGAAATACCCTAACAAATGTTTTATTTCTGACTTTTCCCTTTCAATTATGTATTTAGCAAAGAATCGTTTGCCCTACATAAAGTGATTTTCTATATACATATACATATACATATTTCTAGATATATATATAGACTATTTCAATGTTAATAAGATTTTGCTTAAGCAACTCGAATGTGGATAACGATCAAGTTGACAGGCGCTGCACATGTCGCGACAGATTAATAGGGTAACACGGGAACACCAACAACAAATACTTCTACATTTCTGTTCACATTTCCGTTATTCTTGTTGTTGTTATTGCTGCAGTCGTTGCATTTGAATATGTAATAAAAAAAGCATTTGGTACATGGGCTGAGTATTGGCTGCGGGTGGTTGTGTGTGTGAGCGTGTGTGTGTGCATGCGTGCGTATGCCTGCGTGTGTGTGTGTGTGTGTGTGTGTGTGTGCGGTTTAGTTTGGCATTTTGTTGTAAATTGCCTTTGGGGCAACCCTATGTGCAAATAATGTAGCGCGTGTTGTTGTTGTTGCTGTTGCTGTTGCTGCTGCAGCGAGGCAACGGCCCTCGTAACACGCTGACAGGCGACTTTTGCGGTTTGTTTGGGGCAGTTGCAAAGCTCTCTCCATTATATGCTCTATGCGCATTGTTGTTGTTGTTGCCGTTTATTTGGCGTTGCCAGGCTGTCAGTTTTTGCATTGGCTGTCGCCTAAAATATGCGCGCATTTTATTTAACGCCTTTTTTGGTGCAACAACCCCCTCCCTCCCGCCCACTCACAGTTAATGGTTGGCTGGTCAAGTCCGTGTCAGCGACTTAATTGCAAACTCATATTGGCCAGCTTATAGCGCGTCAATAACACATTTGTGCCCCGACCCTAGCGTAGAAAGAGTATTATCACATCTGCCAGAGTGGAATATAATGGAATTACGATCGATTTTTAAATAAACACTGATTTTGACTTTAACTGGGAAATATTGTTTAGCTGGGCGCAGTTAAGGTTTCCTTGTTTCCTGTGGAGATTGACAAATGTAAAGTAATTAGGCTGCAAACCAGAAACGGAAATGTCGCTGGTTCGAAGCATGACACAAACTAACTTTCTGCTTACCATTTCGTATCGTGAGGCTAGTTTTTCATATAAATTTCATAAAATTTTAAATTATTTGTTTTAGATTCAATTACCAACATATCTTAAATTAAGTAGAGAAAATAAAATAAAATAATCTAAATAAATAAATAAAAATTGATTTATCAATATATTCAGTTTTCCATTGCTTTATATATAAATATCACATAAATTGTTTTTATCGTAATTAATTTATTCAAATGTTTCTTTAAGAACTTCATAAACCGTTTCTCAACACTTTTAAATCCCATCGCACCGCTGCCAAAAATATATTTTAATTCTATTTAATATATTTTATACTTAATCAAGCAATTTGAATAATTCCATTTACATTTTTGTTGTTTTTAGTAAGTACATCGAAACATTTTAATTATATCGCTTTGCCCATTTTTGGCCACAATTTCTGAGCACTTTGTTGTTAAAAATGTCTGAACGCAAATCCCATTAAAATAATTTACCAATAATAATATGCAAATTTGGCTAAAACCAACCAAAGGAAAAGCACTCGAAAAAATTTACTTATCAAAATAATTGTTTGGCAAATTGCAAAATTTTGCGGTCGCAAATGTCAAAAAATTAAAAATAATACATTTTACAATTTGCAATTAATCTCTAAAAATATTTGTAAGCCGCGTAGAGATCACATGTTGTTACCTCCGCGCCTCCCTTTCCCCCTTCCACCTCCCTCGTACATGTGCATTGCTTTATTAATATTAATTGAAAATAAATGCAGCATAAGCTGCGGCGGTCAAAGGGCAGGCAGCAGCGGGTCGGTTGGTTTGGCAAGGGGCTGGTGTGCGAGGAGGGGGGAGGGGGCAAAGCTGGCGGCGGCGGCCGAAAATTCAGTAAAATGCAAATAATTAAATGGCAACCAATAAAATATGCAAATGAGTTGCGCGGTGTCGCGCACAGGACGCGGGACACACACACACACACACACACACACACACACACGCACACACACACACACACACACACACACGCACACACACAACAAATGCAGCATGGAGAACAACCATTCTCTGGCACATAGAACTGCGGTTCGCGCCTGGCCATGGGCGGAGCTGGTCTACCATAATAGAGTGAGGGGGTAAGGGGGGTCGCTGGCTCACTTTATGGCATATTCACATACTAAACAATTTATACGTGTATCTGCCAAGCAGATTTAATTTCCTGTGCACCCAATTTTGTTAAATATGCTGTTGGCCAATACAATAACAACTCAAGTGCGAGCGAGACGGCCTGCATAAATTGCCGTTGCCGATTGGCTAACGGCATATTTTTGGTTGCCTTTCATAATTAGTTGATATATATATTTATATATAAATAAAGGTATATATACACGCACATAAACTATATAGGCATATATAGATATTGTTTTGGGCGATTCAACCAATAAATGCTCGTGCATTTAGCCTTAGATTAGGCCTAACTGCATTTGTTGTTAGCCAAAAGTTGCTTGTTGAGTGTCCATTTGTTCTGTTTGTTAGAAAATTCGACTCTGCGCCCTACAATGGATCAGGTAAACCAGGTCTGCATAGTCAAAAATTATGGTATTACGAAAGGATAAACACTTTTGACATGAAGTGCACAGAACTTTAAGCTGGGCTTAGGATTAGCTTATGCGTACTTAAATTAATATTGCTATAGAATTAATTGGTTGATTATTCAACTCATTAAATATACTTCTATATAGTCTCACACAACAATTCTTTCACTTTGACTTAACACTGATAAGGCTTTACATATTCTTTATAATAATTAGCCAAGCTAAAATAAACTACATAATTAACGGATACTCATTCTGTCAGACTAGAAAGTTAAATTGTTTATCTTATTTCTGGTAAGTGCCAAAAAACACGGTGGTGTTTGACCCAAATTCACGCGCAAAAGTGAAAGAAGCGTGAAAAACATTTGTATTCTACTTTTTTGCTGGGACTTTGCTCAAATTCACGCCTAAAAGTGTAATAAACGTGGAAAACTTTCATATGAAACTTTCATGCTTACCATTCGATCAGCCTTAAAGCAAATTCAAATGATCTCTCTTTAAACTCCTTTGAGTCATGTTAGAAAATTGCGGGTCAAAGGTCAGCACAAGTAAGGTTTTGCTTTGATTCGCTACGAAATACGAATTTCTATATATATTTTTCAACTTTCCGCTGGGGGGAAATGGACAAAAAAGTGAATAAACTAAAATTAAATCAATTTTATTTAATTCTCTCTCCCTCTCTCTCTCTCTCTCTTTCTCTCTCTCTCTCTGTCTCTTGGCAGGCTTTGGATTACGATTGTGAGATGCAGGGTCAGCAGGACATACCGCAGGCGATTCAGCTGCTGGGCGAGATGAACAGCAATGTGAAACAGGTGACGGATCTGGTCGAGGGAATGCTGCAGCGCGTCAAGCGCGGCGAGCTGAGCACAGAGTACGGCCTGAGCTTCCTGGAGGTCAAGTACCATATGCTGCTCGACTACTTGATCAATCTGACATATGTGGTGCTGCGCAAATGCTCCGGCGAGACCATCGAGGGTGATCCCTCGATTGAGCGCCTGATCGAGATACGCACCGTGCTGGAGAAGATACGGCCCATAGATCACAAGCTGCGCTATCAGATCGACAAGCTGGTCAAGACGGCGACAACTGGAGTTTCGAGCAGCACAGATCCCATACTCTACAAGCCGAATCCCGAGGAGATGCTCAGCGCTGCTGGTGCCGACGCTGAGCAGGAGGCCGATGCGGCAGCCAGCGACAGCGATGAGGCTGACGACGAGGAGGGCGACGAGGCCGACGGGGCTGGCGCTGCGAAAAAGCCGCGCAAGGCGGCCACAGCCGGCAAATCGGGCGTCTATGTGCCGCCGCGCATTAAGCCCGTCTACTACGACGGGGATGAGCGGGACGCGGACAAGGAGCAGAAGGCACTGGAGCGTGCCAAAAAGCGTGCCATCACGTAAGACCATATCTGCCCAATGCAATCTATATAGTCTATGCTAAATCAATCCTACCCATAGCTCGTCGATGCTGCAGGATCTGAAGGAGGAGTACTTGGATGCGCCCACTGAGCTCTCCTCTGGCTCGCGCGCCCAGCAGCTGCTCTCGCAAGCGCAGAAGGAGAAGCAGGAGTACGAGGAGACCTACCTGGTGCGTCTGCCGGTCACCAAGGCGGAGAAGCATCGTCAGCGAAAGCTCACCACATTGGGTAAGTCCGTCATTTATTCATATTTATCCTTCTATGCATATTATATGTTACACAGGCACTCTGGGCGATGAAATTCTGGGCGAGATCAATCGGGAGTCGGCGCTGCGTGGCGATGGGCTAAGCAAAAAACGCAAATTGGCCAAAAGCCGCGGCAAGGGCAAGAAACGTGTTGGCAAAAAGCGCAAATTCCATTAATGCGCCGAGGCCCCAGTTTCGAAGGACTTTTTTCCAATCGATTCAAATAATTTGAGTTTTCCCATTCATTTATGATATTCGCAACGGAATGCAATTTGAAAGCTTAGTTAACAATAGTTTATGTACTTTTCGATTGTTTCTTCAATTCATATTGATTAATTTTATCAAAAAAAAACAACAAAATATTTTGTTGCATGTTCTGTTCATATTTTACCAAAATGTTAAGTTTTTAACTATCCAAAACTTTAATTTTTGCCTAATTTTAATTTCCATTAAATCAATTTCATTGTTAAAACTTAACTTCACAAAGGCAACGTAATTTGGCGTTGGATATTATCAAAATATTAATTTTATATATATAATTAAGCAGGCAGCAACAACAACAAAATGCCACAAAAATGCGTTTAAAAAAAACCAAAAAAAAAAAAAAAAAGAAATGAAAAAAAAATCATGTATATGCGCATTGTAAACTGCATTAAATTTAGGCCACAAAATTAAGTACATAATATTTTCTTTCGACTTACGCTACAAAAATGTATTTAACACTAAATTAAGCAAATACAAAATTAAATGGCGAAATTGAAAGCAAAATTCAAAATTAGCAAGAAAAAACAAATCCTTCTAGTATATTTATAAATGAAAATTTCCACTTAAAACTAAACTTTAAGGCACAGCAAAATTTTTGCATTTAGCAAAAGAAACCAAAAACTAAAAAAACGTTTCGTTGTTTTTAGGAGTCCAACTAAAATGAAATATCATCAAATTTTGGCTGCTTTTGATATGCTTTCACAAAATACTTGCAATATAATATTAAATTCATGAAAGTTGAGCAACAAAATTCAAATTCAAAAATGCAGTTCCCAGTCACATGTAAAAATTCAAAAAACCAAAAATCCTAAAACATATACAAAAAACAACAACAACAACAAAAAAAAAAAGAAAACAAAAAAAAAACAAATACAAAACTGAACACAACAAATTACAAATTCTGTAACAAAAAGCAGTTGCCTTAACAAAAATACAAGAGACCGGTTATACTTACAGTAAGAAAGCTTAAGAAGTGAACAAAAATTAATGAAAATATTTGACAACAACTTTTCTGTTGCAACACATAGAAAATCAAGAAAATCAAGAAAATATACCTATATAGCATATGATAAACGTAAGCCCCACCCAAAAGTAAATTATACAGAAATTAACCTAAAGCTACCCAAACAAGATTCTGAATTTTTATGGTACGTTCCATTCTAATGTGTGAGGCCCTTGGATATTTTATAGTTTCAGGCCGTTTCTTGTTTTACTCAACTACAACAAAAATAAACAAAAATAATAATAAAAAGAAAAGCAACAAAAAACAAAAACTGAAAAAAAAAAAGAGAAAACTCCTAAAAACAACTGAATTTGGACACAAAATTTTATATATTTACTATACGAATATTTAATGATTAACTAAATTTAAGCAACATTTTTGAATAACCCAAAAAAATAAGAAGATGAAGAAGAAGAAAACTTAAAGAAAATGAAAATGAAGCCAGCGTACGTCCAGTTGAGAGAGAGTTGAAAAGTTTCTTAAATTTAGCCAACGCAGGAAAATTAAGCGAAAAACCAAGCAGTTTATGAGACGAAGGCGCATATAGGAAAGAGTTGAACCAGCGGTAAATGGAGTCATATGAATGATATATAACAAGCATATATAATTATTACAATAATATGTAAATGATAAACGGAGAGCAAAGAAAACCCTAGCAACTAGAATTAAGTTAAAATACGATTAAACAAAGCAAAGCAAACTTTTGGCTTTTACAACAAACTTCGACTAAGGATGAAAAATTGTTTTTTCCAAATTTCCATTCAAATTCGCGATCGAAGCATCGCTGTTTGAGATATAAAACTATATACATTTTTGGCTATAAACTTTAAAGAGCGCAAAATAAGGCAGACAACGGAAATTACCACATAAATGCAATAGAACACGAAATTATTTACAGGCAGCACTTGAACATTTTGTAATGCGATTAAATAAATTAATTTAATTAATTTATTTATGTTGAAAGCTGAAAGACTGAATATGTTAAATGAAACACGATACGTAAACGAAACGAAACGAAACGATACGAAAACGAAACGAAACGAAAACGAAACAAAAACTTTTCTCAAGCAAAACAAAAAGTAAGGTTAAAGTGAGACGTGGTATGGAACTTAAATAATTTTAATAGCCGAATTTCTAGCACAAATTATTAAGACTAAAAGATATTACGTTTTTTATTTTTTATTTTTAATATTTTTTTGTCAACATTTTCAGTTCACAATTTTTCGGTTCAACTTCCATTCAAATGCAATTATTCGTTTTTTGTGTAAAATGAGAATATGGTAAAAAAAACCGCAACAAGAGACAAACAGACAACGGACAACAAGACAAAACAGACAACAGAGAAAGCAATTAATATTGTTGAATATATTGCAAAATGTAAAACACAAAACGATAAACAAAACAAAGTGAAAACAACCAAACAAAAGTCGCCTTAGCCTAGCACCAAACACAAACAAAACAAAACGAAACGAAACGAAATGAAATGAAACAAAACTAAATAAAAAAGAGAAACAAAATGGAAATGGTATGAAACATTTGTGAAACATTCAAATACATTCACACTTTAAAGCAAATACTTAAACTTAAATATCAATTATTTGTTGTAATTTAAACACACACACACACACACACACACACACACAGACAGACACACACACACACGCATGCACACAACTTGTGCAAAAAGTTCAAAAAGCAAACCTAAAAAATGTAACTTAATTTTTATAGCCAAAAAAAGAAGAGGAAGCAGCAGTTAATAGAAGAGCAGCTGGAATAGCGGGATCTTAGGATCTTAGATTTAGTTTAAGCAACTCCAATAAATTTTACAAAAATCAATTGGTTATTAGTGATAGCAGAGAGACATGTTTTTAATAACAAATTCGAGCTTACATTTATTTCAAAAAAAAAAGAAATTCTAACGCACACACACACACGCACACACACACAGCGAAAGAAAAAGCCTTCAATATTAATTCTCTCCAAAACTGGAATTGTTTAAGACAGAATGAAAATTTACGAAAATGATGTTGTATAGCAGCAGCAGGTGAGTCAAGTTTAAAAGTAGTGTTTAATGTGCACATTGCAATTGTGTGTGTAAATGGTTGGCAGTCGAAACTATGTAAAATTGATATAATTCGAATTAATCTACCATTTAATAATAATTAAAATACTAATAATAATAATAATACTAATTATAATAATAATACTAGTAAGCAACAAGTAAAAAACTAACTAATAAACCAAAACCACAAACAATGATAAAAATAAAATTTAAATCTTACAAACCTAAAACTATCAACAGCTAATTTATTGTTTATTTCCTGGTGTTCTGTCTTATAGCTATTACTCGTACATTGTCTATATATTCTTACATATGTACATTCCCGACTTACATAACATAATTTTGATTTTAGGTCAATTGAATGAGAATCACGTTGCTCGTATGAAAGGTATGTATGTCCCTTAAAAGAAAAAGCTATAGCTAAGTCATATTCTTATAGATTTTGCTATTTTACAAGAAAGTCGGTTCCGATATCGGTCATTTTTAATATATAATAAAATCCATATTATGGAAATGTTTATAATAATTATAATTTGAAGAACAAGCATATTAGTTTCAACTTTCGATATATACCCTTTTTTATACTCGTACGGATACCGATTATTATATATTATATTTCCAAGATCGAAATTTATTGACCCACTATTAATACCCATAACCATGTCTCAAAATCTCTGCCTAAAATTGTCGGTCATATTTTCTAGTGGGGTCAGAGAATTAAACTGAGAGAGCGCAAAGCAGACAAAAAAAAATAAGTGCACAAGAAACAGAGCAAGTCGTTTGAGCGCTGTGCAGCAGTAGATAACTCGCTCATTTGGTTAACCGTCTGCATACTCTTGCTTGTGTGTGTGTGTATGCTTGTTTATCTACTGAATCATGCTCCCACGAACATATGTACATACATATGTATGTGTTGTTGCTTATCACTCTCAACAAAATTTCCGCTTGCGACTCCGCATCAACATTCTGCTAGTGTGACCCCAGTAGTAAATAGTATTGCAAATTTTTATATTTTATTGTCACTTTAAAATATCATTTGAAGTAATCGATTAGACCACCTAGTTTACAGTTTATTTATCCGAAATACAATCAATTGAACTTTTTACATAATTCAACCACATATCTAACAATCCCACTCAAGCAACAATGCAATTTCCTCAGCCTGCCTGAATGTGTGTGTAAGTCGAGTTGTCTAGTGGGGCTTAACTGCCACAGAACTATATTGAGAGAAAGAAATAGAAACGAGAGTTTTGCATGAATAGATAACTTACAAACTCACATACCTACATGTGTGTATATTTGGCAATCCTTCTTCATACACCTATTTATGTACATGTATGCTTGTGAGTTATCTACTTAGGCATCGTGCTTGGCGCTCTCAATAAAATGTATGGGTATTCATCTCATGATAGTTTGCTTGCTGTACTTTATTCTGCTCGACTTTGCTCTTAGTTAGTCTTACGCCAGCAGTCAATTCGATCTGCTAATGTGCTGCGCGTTGTAGTCGATTAAAGCATTTTACATATTGAATATAAATATAAGACCTTTAAACTAATTGGCCTTAAAATATTTCAATTTTAATGGTGGAAAATTCAAATTCATCTTGGAAAACTCAAATTGAATATATTGCGTATTTCGCATATCACGTTGACTACTGGGGTCAAATTAACATAGAATTGCGTTACGCGGGCACAAAGTGGACAGAAAAAATCAGCGCGCAGAAAGCAATAATAGTTCATGCACATGGGTATATTTATGTATGTATGTATTGGTCTGCATAAACTGGCTTGTTACTGTGTGTCTGCTTAAACGTTATCTTCAAATTGATCGCACTCCATCAAAATTTGTTGTTGCTCGTCGCTCCTAACAAGAATTTACTTGATCTCTTTTATGTGTGTCGTTTCTTCGTCCGTTATTTACATGCATGCATGTATGTATGTATGTGCGCATATGTAGATAATGCACAAGCACGCGCTTACACACGCTTACACACATATGTACATACATATGCTCGCCCAAATTGGACAGTCTTCTCTCACTCTGTGTTAGTTTTATTCCAGAAGTCAATTTGATGCGCTGTTTTGTTGAGAATTAAAGTCGTTTGAAGCTATTGCAAAATATAATTGGAATGTCTCGGTCAAATACCGTCCAATTGGCGATTTGTTTACCTTCTCGGACGCGTACGTATTAGGACTATTGATGGTCATTGAAAATAACGCTTTTTCTTTTATTTAGATGCCTCCAGCTGGGGAACAGCATTGCTCGGTTCTCTTTCGTATCGCGTGGGCTTGGACAGCGATTGAATACTTAACCGATCCCATTGCTTATTTTTCATATTGCAACACATAAATATGCTCGATAAAGACAAGGTAAGAGCATAAGTTAAATGGCTTTGAATTTGTAACAAATTGACCTACATATTTTAGGCGAGCCGGGATCAACTCCTTTGTGCTAGTCTGCCAGAGAGGTCGGTGCAATTATGTGGTCGGAATTAAAAAGGGGTTTCTGCTCTATCTCGCCCGTCTGCCGCTGCCATTAGGATGAGGACATGGCTTGTGGATATCTTTTGCCGACAACTCTGCACCTGCTGCTGCCGTTGCCACGCCCTACAGATTTCTGGTATTCACAGCTCCAAGTATGATGATTCTCTATTTTCTGTTGTAATCGGGTATAATCGACTACGCGGTAGCCGTTGATCGAGTCTGTCTAGCCCCCAAATTTAATGTCAGATATCATTTTTCCGATTTGCCAAGCCTCCAATGGCCGTAATTTTCGAATGAGCTTAAGTTGTTCGTAAGGATATGTCCAAATTACTCAGTGGATCACTTCTAAAATCAACATTTTAAATGTTCTGCAAAACGTAATTAATTATGAATTGTGTATAAAAAAAAATGCAAGTGTGCATTGCATTCGACAACAATGTTTAAACGAGCTTATACACATTAATCTATACATATATTATGTATGTACGTATATGCATAACAATTCACTTTCTATACACTTGTTTGTGTGCGTATTTGCTTGAATGTTATTCATGTAGGCATGTCTGTAATTGCCATCAGAGGAATAACTTGCGCGAGCGAGCACTAGAGCAAAAGTTGCTGAGAGCGTGCGGAAGAGCGCAATGCATACTCAGATAATGCACGAGCAGGCATATACACACATGTGCACATGTTGCGCTTACCTCTGCATAAACTTGTTTGGATGTGTGTTCGCTGTTGTGTTATCTACATATATATGCTCTACGCTGGTCGCTCTCCTGCTGATCGCTGATTGGTCCATGCAAGAGTTGGCTGTGCACGAATTTATCTTAGAATAATTTGCTTGCTCAATTTCTGTGCGCCGGTTTTTGTCGTCCGCTGTACGCAATATAATTCTGTTTTAGTTAAACGGCAACTGCCGTGTAAAGCTGTTTAGAAATAGATTAAGTGTGATTTCTCGGGTAAATACTGTCCGTTGCCCTAATGGTATAAAATGGCAATGTTTACATGAAAACTCTGCCCAAATCGGGGCCAGTTAAAAACAATTTATTTTATGTTCTGTGTAATTTAAAGACTTACAAAGTCTCAAGTTTTTTATAAAAGTAATTAACTTTTTCATTTTCCATAAGTTTGCACATATGCATACATACATTTTTATCGATTCCCTTTGCATAGACTTGTTTGTGTGTGTGTTTGCTAAAATGTTATTTATGCATGCGTGTGTGTAAATGCCATGAGAGAAAGAACTTGCGTGAGCTGACACCACAACAAATCTTGTTGAGAGCGATCAAAAATTCGGGAGAGCGCACTAGATAATACACGAGCAGGCATATACACATGCGTATAAACATATTTGGCAATTCTCTCTCCATGCACTTATTCAGTTGTGCGATATCTACTTATGCACGTGTGTGTCTTTTTGCACGTTATCTGGCGTTGAATTGCGCTCAGTCTAACTTTTGGTCGCCTACTCAACTTTCTGTATGCCCATCTTTGAGTGATTTTGGCAACATAGTTATGTTTAAGTTAAACGGCAGCTGCCGTGAGAAGCTGTTAAAAAATATTTAACTCGTACGAATCGTGATTAACATTTCAATTCGCAATCGGTTCTTTAACCAGAGTTATAATGTTGTGTGAACTTTAAAGGCTTAATATGCTTAAGGGTATATATTTCCCAAGTCGAAGTGATTTAATCGATAAAATGCGACTTAAAGCTTACAAACAAATAATTTTTTGTTAAACATTGGCTCGTTTTATGCGTAGACGTTTGTGCTAATGCTCATAATTTAGACTACTTGGTTATTTACTTAATTTTATTTGTCTTAATGTAAATAAATATGTTTTAAACTCTTCAGATTGAGGGATTCAAGGATTCATCGATTTTAAGGACTTTCACAAGGCTTTTCTGCAAGGTTCGGACTGTGTATTAACCTAAATAAAGTCGATTATTAATCAATTTCTTATTTTCAGATTCAGGAAAATCTGCAGCTTTCAATGACAAAATCAAATCAATATTGTTGGTACCTAGTTGACCCACATATCCTTGGTTATTCCATACAATGGATATAGTGAACCTAGAGGGCGAATATGGTCCAAAAATATGTATGCTTTTTCAGCCGTCCCATTTAATTTCCCGCCCCTTGCTGGTTCCTAGTTGACTGAAATATCCTTGGTTCTACCATACCATCGATATAGTCCTTGGCAACCTACAACAAATCCCTGCAAAATTTGCATTGAAATTAACCAAAAGCATTTATTTTCCTTTTAGCAGCGCCTGTAAATAACCAGCAGCTGCAGCTGCTAACTAACAGCCGATCTTACAGCACTCATTTTACATTAACTGCTATTTAACATAACTCATTTTACATTTTTGCCCACACGGGTATGCAACAAAAATTTTTATTCAAAAAATTTCGTCGACCTTCTGAGCATTTCTGTTCGCCTGGTACTTCAGCGGAATTTCAGTACAAATTGGGGACCCAGCCGCCGACGAGCGAGCCCCTTTCGGGTATGCAACAGAAAATTTTCGGACGCTGAAAAATTTTGTCTACCTTCTATATATTTCTGTTTGCCTGGTATTTCAGCAGAATTTCAGAAAAACCTCGGCATCCGGCAACAGATTTTTAACGACAGTTGATTTTTGAATTTTTTGCAATCCCATATCTCTTAGAAGTAAAACCATGAATTTGTTTAATAAACGTTTTATTTATTTACGTTTAAATAAACTAAGTTATTGTTTTTCACATATATTTTCGATTTTAACTTAAAATGTCCATATTTGGCTTAAAACATATCCGATCCTGGAAGGAATAGCCTCGTTAGATTCGTAAAAGTCCTTAGAATCGATTAGAGTCCTTAAATCCTTCAATCTGAAAAGATAAAAACACATTTGAAACAAAAATGTCAAAAGAGATATATAAGGGTATTTTGAGAAAAGAAATGGCCATAACTCCGGCATATCCTTGCAGATCCTTGCAGGACATGGTGCGTTAGGATCGTGGGGACCAACTGCATCGAACTGCATCAAAACATTATGGGGTCATCTAAGAATCCTGGACTTGGTAATTTTTTAGTCGCGGGCCGCAAGCAAAATTGGTTAAAATCATCAAATTACAGTAAAATCGCGATATCTCTGAAACTATAAGGACGATCTTAATGTAATTTGGCCAGATTGTAGTCCTGGTCAATACAATTTTTTTGACACAGGACTCGTCAGGATACGCCAGGATATGGCCGAGTTATAAGCTATTTTCGGTTGACTATTTTGTCCTTAAAACTTTTTTGTCCGAAGGACTTTCGTCCTTTGGATTGTATATTCGTAAATGGGATGATGAGGACTATCTACTGTCCAAAGGACATCGCGATAGTCCTTCAAATGGCAAAGTTAGTCTCGAATTTTTCGATTTTTGGTAATTTTCTGACTAAACCCCTGTGAAAATTTTTCGTGAAATTTTTTGTCGAATTCTGGAAATCCTTGAATGCTAATCGATAGTCCTGCTCCCCACGACTTCAGAAAGGTATATCCTTTGGGTATCCTTAAGGATATGACCAAGATATGGCCATAAATAGAATGTCCTTTTTAGAAAATAAGCTATATCTCAGAAACGACAAGGACGATCCTAATGTCCTTTGGCCTGATTGAAGTCCTAGTCAATGCGCGCTGTTTGACTAGGACTTGTCAGGATCCGCAAGGATACAGCTGAGATATAACTATTTCAATGTACAAACCAAATGTCCTTAAATCTTAGTCATTTGAAGGATCTTCGTCCTTATCATTATGTTTTCTGAATGGGCAAGACAAGGGTAATCTGATGGTCAAAGGACATGTTGAAAGTCCTTAAGGTGCCCAAGTTATGTCTAGTTTTATAACAGTATCCTTTTTGGAAGAATAACCATAACTCGGCCATATCCTTGGGGATTTTCAAAGGATATGGGGCGTTAGCATCGTGAGGAGCAAGCGCATCGATCTACATCAAAAAGTTGCGGGATCATCTAAAAATCCAGGACATAGTAAATTTTTGAGCCCCGGATTGCAAAGAAAAAAGGCCATAAAACGCAAAATACTGAATCTCTCCGAAACTACAAGGACGATTGTGATGCCCCGGTCAATACAATTTAATTGATAAAGGACTTGTCAGAATACGAAAGGATATGTGAGAGTTACTGGCAAATTTTATGAGTACGCAAATGTCTCTTTTCTTAACTCTTGTAAGGACTTTTGTTTTGTGTTTCTTTATCTTGAATTGACAGGATTCTACATTAGGCAAGGGACATGAGATTAGTCCTTGAAATAAGCAAGATAGAGAATCAACAAAATGAGCGAGTTGGAGCAATTATTTTTAAAAGTTATAGCGATAATTTGAATTACTTAATCTCGAATTCGAAAACAACGCCAATTGGAGGCTTGGCAAATCGGAAAAATGATATCTGACATTAAATTTGGGGGCTAGACAGACAGACTCGATCAACGGCTACCGCGTAGTCGATTATACCCGATTACAACAGAAAATAGAGAATCATCATACTTGGAGCTGTGAATACCAGAAATCTGTAGGGCGTGGCATCGGCAGCAGCAGGTGCAGAGTTGTCGGCAAAGGATATCCACAAGCCATGTCCTCATCCTAATGGCAGCGGCAGACGGGCGAGATAGAGCAGAAACCCCTTTTTAATTCCGACCACATAATTGCACCGACCTCTCTGGCAGACTAGCACAAAGGAGTTGATCCCGGCTCGCCTAAAATATGTAGGTCAATTTGTTACAAATTCAAAGCCATTTAACTCATGCTCTTACCTTGTCTTTATCGAGCATATTTATGTGTTGCAATATGGAAAATAAGCAATGGGATCGGTTAAGTATTCAATCGCTGTCCAAGCCCACGCGATACGAAAGAGAACCGAGCAATGCTGTTCCCCAGCTGGAGGCATCTAAATAAAAGAAAAAGCGTTATTTTCAATGACCATCAATAGTCCTAATACGTACGCGTCCGAGAAGGTAAACAAATCGCCAATTGGACGGTATTTGACCGAGACATTCCAATTATATTTTGCAATAGCTTCAAACGACTTTAATTCTCAACAAAACAACGCATCAAATTGACTTCTGGAATAAAACTAACACAGAATGAGAGAAGACTGTCCAATTTGAGCGAACATATGTATGTACATATGTGTGTAAGCGTGTGTAAGCGCGTGCTTGTGCATTATCTACATATGCGCACATACATACATACATGCATGCATGTAAATAACGGACGAAGAAACGACACACATAAAAGAGATCAAGCAAACGGTAATAAGATAAATTCTTGTTAGGAGCGACGAGCAACAACAAATTTTGATGGAGTGCGATCAATTTGAAGATAACGTTTAAGCAGACACACATTAATAAGTAGACAACGCATGAGGAAACAAATTCACAAGCCAGTTTATGCAGACCAATACATACATACATAAATATACACATGTGCATGAACTATTATTGCTTTCTGCGCGCTGATTTTTGCTGTCCACTTTGCGCCCTCGCAACGATGTTTTCCGTTCGTTTCATCCCAGTAGTGAATTCGGCAACAGCAGGCTGCCGCTGTTAGTTCCCACTTGTGATTGTGACAACATGATGAATAGTTAATGCGCTGATTTTAATTTAGAAAATAAATAAACACTATAGTATTTTTTTAAAAGCTTGAATGAATTGTAACATGAATCACGAATTGAAACACACGCTAGCAATTTATTTTGTGGTGTGTCATATTGACTACTGGGGTCAATTAATACCAAAAGATGTGCAAGGCGGGCGAGGCACAGTACAGATAAAATAAACGGTATGGGCGCGATGCACAAGTGTAGTAGATAATTTAAACAAATTGACGTGCGAGAGAAAGAGATAGCCTCTTTTGGTTGTCATTTAATTTGGCGTTTTCTGCATTGCTTGTGCAGGAGTTCTTATGTTGAATTTTTCTTGCCCTATTTTGTTGTCTTTTAAGCCTTACAAAAAATTACTACTATTAATTACTACTTACTACTATTAATTGGGTAATTATCGTCCACTTTACGGCCCACTAGAAAAATGTTTTGCTTTTCTGACTATACATTACTTAACTTTATAATTTTGGTTGCATGTCTACTAACAAGGGTATATAATCTTCGACGTGTTAATATATTTTTGTGTTTGGTGATTTTTGGTAAAAAGCGCCATCTACTAAAATTCGATGTTAGATGGCGCCATCTACAAGAACTCTTTGTTCGATAGCGCCATCTACAGAAACGGCTAGATCGTTAGCGCCATCTACAGAAACCGTTTTTTCGATATCGCCATCTATAGCAATGCAGCACAAGTGGGATCGCAGTTCATTTAACGACCGCATGGTGTCGCACCTTTCATTGCTCATACGCCCTGCGCCACAATTGCGCTTGCCATGAAATGTGATTTGAAATTGCAACTCGCCTCTGCCGTATAAAAAACCCGTTACATTGCAATCAAGCAGAATGCTTGACGTAATCTATGGCCATCTCTTTCCGGCAGTCGCACGCTCTCGCTCTTTGACTAATTTTCGGCTGTGCTGGGAAACAAGTCGAGCGACAATTTCGCCGGCGCTTGGTGGGCGTAGAACAGGAAATGGTCGATTTGTGTGCCATTTATAAAGCGCACCGAGAGGAGAGATCGCCGATGTGAATGCGAATACATATATGTATATGTATATGTACGTATAAGTATATGCATGTAAACTAACTGTTGCATAAGTGTTTTACTTAGTTCGGGCACATGCAACAATTTCGCAACTATTTTAAGCAATCAATGGCTATCAATAGCATTAGCTGCTGCAGTGCGCCTTAGTTCTAGCTAATATACACACAGAGAAAAACGTTGTTCGAAAATGTCTTCAAAAAACTTGAATTTTTAAAAAGATTTCTATACTCTTCAACTACTTATCTAGATTTTAGTACTATATTTGAGTCTATTTCAACGAATTAGGCTTATGTGTCGTGCATTTTCTCTCAGTGTACTTTAATAGGTACTATGTGCATTCATTCATTCAATGAGCAAAACGTAATTGCATTTCACATTGCACTTTTTAATGCCTCATCATTGTCAGTTGTCACAATTGCTTTTGTTTATTTCGAAGTGGGCTTTGAGAATCGCATAGAGAAGTGTGTGTAAATGAAATGTTTTCAACTTGTCAAAGTGCGTTTAATAGAACAATTCACTTGATGAACTAAGTAAGCGAGCATTAATTGCATTTAAAGCTTTTCCCGCTAATAAATCACTAAGATATATTTAAATCAGAGCAATTAGAGAAAAGCGAATATTTATCATTTAATGACAGGAATTGTCGTGTGATCTGGACTCTATGGCAGTATTTCTCAAGCTCAAATATAAAAACGTACTCACTTTTGCCTGAGCCTCGTTGCCTAAATGTATCCCTACCCTGGAGAATGCAGCTCCTGACTTTGATCTAGGCCAGATCCTGCCAGATCAGATCCTACTATATGCTTGGCTGTCTGCGGGATGTGCACTCGCTGCCTTGGACAACTCATCTTTGGAGGCGAATATTGTAACTGGAACGAAAAGCAGCAGATTTCAATTTTATAATTGAGTTGTTATTAAATACCTCTTGTATTGAAAGCAAATTCGTGTAATAATTATTAAATAAAAATTATTTTGCACATAAGTCCGACAAAATGTGCCAAAGTCGAGATTCCGCTTATAAGCCAAGCGGAATCTAATATTAAATTGCTGCAAATAATAAATAAACAATAGAATCGATGCCAAATGCGTTTGTCAGCAGAAACTTTTCCCGCAATTGAAATATAAAACAGGAATTTAGCAATCACACACATAAATGTATATAGATATAGTTGATGGTTAAGTCTAAAACCATTTCAAGGCCGAATACATTAGATTTTGTTATTATTGCCAAACAATATTGATTTTCTGTTTAGCTGGAGATTTCCCTTGTGCCCATTGCTTGTCTAAAATATTCCCTTTGAATGGATGTCAGTCGAGGGAATATTTACTTGACATTCTATCCATAATAATCTAGCAAATTCATAGGAGACACTCGAGAGGCGTTGAAAGACAATGCTCCTGTTGTTGTTACCCGGCGGCTCTCAATTGAAAGTCGAGCTCGCGGATGAGGCAAACGCACAGACACACATACTCAAACATACTTATACACAATGGGAGCATACTCATATGTATTCATATACACTCACTTGTACTCATATATACTTGCACTTAATACACGTATTTGTGCGAGTCGCGGCAGGCGGACAAACCGAATGAAAAACAGCCGCAACAACTAACAATAAGAATTCTAATGGACATACTAATAGCAATAATAGTAATAATAATAATAATAGCAATGAATTGCATAGGCTGAGAAATCAAGGCAGCAGCCAGACGAGACGGGAGGCAACTTTATAAAGTGCGCTCAGTGTCAAAGGAAATCATATTTCATCTGGCAATTAGCCCCGACGAGCCGTGAATTTCTTTTCGTCTTTGCTGTTTTTTTTTTTTATTAATTGGCCACAGAGTTGCTCTCGGCTAGGGCAAATACTGGAATAATACCTACCCTATACACTTACACGGAGCATAGTCAGTGTCTTCCAGTTCAATTAAACGAAATTGTGTCACGCGCGTATCTCCATGTCGCTGGACTGAAGACTTATTCCAATAATTGCCCAACTTGTCTGCACAAAATGGTAGGGTATATAAGCTTCTCTGTTAGCAGTTGTAAGTGCCAACTGTAGGGTATATAAGCTTCTCTGTTGCCATATGCATTTATATATATTGTAGGGTATATACGCTTCTGTGTTGGTAGCATTTGTGCGTGCATTTGGCAGGGTATATACGCTTCTCTGTTGACATTCTTCCATGACATGCTTCCATTTGGTAGGGTATATACGGTTCTGTTCGGTGGACAGAATCTTATTACCCTACAGCGAATGTTCTTTATGCCCTGCCGAAAATGAGTAAAAAAAAGTAAGAATATTAGTTACGGAATATATACTTAAATGTAAAAAACCTATTGATTGTTTTCTATACTAATAACTTATACTATATTTTATGATATTATGCTAATGATAATGATATTTCTTGCACTATATTCAAACTCTAAAAGTTCCTTAATTCTTCAGATAATTTCACTGATATTTAGGAATATTCTTATCTATCAAAGCAATCGTGACTATATCTTGGGACTTTGTTTTGTACTAATTTGTTGTACTATATTTAATAGTATTAGCAAAATGCTTTAAATATTGATCGGTACATAATTTTCTTCAGTATGTATAAATTAGAATGAGCAGATCTTGATAATTTGCATGACTGTGTTTTGTGGACTGAATTTTAGGAAATTTCTTCTTTTTTTTTGCACTAATTTGTTATATATTATAGCTCGACACAGTGTAAATCTGAATGTATCTTGATTAAGACCGACACTTGTTGCTGTTGTTCAACACGTCGCTCAATTTTGCATATGAGAAACCAACTGCGACGCCGACGCCGACGTCGACTGAGGCTGAACGGCTGCGTCGGCGTCGCTGCAGCAGAAGAAAATCTGTTGCGGCCCTCTGTGGCAGTTGTCAAAGCGAGAGAAAAGAATCTACTTGATTGAATGTGTGGCACGATGATTGCTCTGCCTGATGCTGCTGATGATCATGATGGTCATGATGGTCATAATAATGACGATGATGATCGCAGCGTTGGGGATAATGATCAACGCCTGCGACTTGAAACGCAGGCGTCGACGACGCAGCTCTGGGGCTTTGGATTGGATTATGGCACGAGCTGGCGACTCAGTTGAGTCCAATTTCTGGAACGGGAAGTGTCGATCAGTCTGTCAACGCGAACGCGTGCGCCGCAGCCCGAAGAAAAGGAATATCTAGGATATTGACACGCAAACAACAATATATATATATATATATAGTATAAAGCTATATAGATCCGATATATCAAAGGATACTCCATTGTTCAGACGCGGCGGAGTCGTGGAAAAGCGTGAAAAAATGCCAACCATAACCGAGGACTGCATCGATGGCTTTCAACAATATTATTCGCGTCCACCGGAGCCGCCCAAGAAGAAATCGTTCAAGCAGATGATTCACGATCCCGAGGATAATTCATATTTTGGCAGGACTATCGAAAGCTGGGGTAAGTACGGCCAAAGACCAGCCAGGGCCAGGGAAACAGTCATCGTTTCCTTTTTTATTTCTTCAGTTACGTAAAGCGCACAGCGTAAATCTTAATAAATGTCAAGCTGTGCCAGTTTGGATTTAATCAAAATCTTTTGTTGCCGCATTAGCGCAACACACAGAAACAGATAGGCACGGATGCAGATACACACATATACAGAGATACGCGGATACGCACAGATATATGTACAGATACAGATACAAATACACATAGATATTAATTCAGATTCAGATTTAGATTTAGATTCAGATTCAGATGATACAGATACAGATACAGATACAGATACAGATACAGATACAGATACAGATACAGATACAGATACAGATACAGATACAGATACAGATACAGATACAGATACAGATACAGATACAGATACAGATACAGATACAGATACAGATACAGATACAGATACAGATACAGATACAGATACAGATACAGATACAGATACAGATACAGATACAGATACAGATACAGATACAGATACAGATACAGATACAGATACAGATACAGATACAGATACAGATACAGATACAGATACAGATACAGATACAGATACAGATACAGACACAGATACAGATACAGATACAGATACATATACAGATACAGATACAGATACAGATACAGATACAGATACAGATACAGATACAGATACAGATACAGATACAGATACAGATACAGATACAGATACAGATACAGATACAGATACAGATACAGATACAGATACAGATACAGACACAGATACAGATACAGATAGAGATACAGATACAGATACAGATACAGATACAGATACAGATACAGATACAGATACAGATACAGATACTCGCTCAGATACTTACAGATGGAGATACGGATACGCACAGATACAAATGCACATATGGCTGCAAATGCAGATAGATACGCAGATATGCAGATACAGACTTACAGATATATATAGAGATACGCAGGTTCACATACATAGATACTGTAGTTGTGCATATTGTGGGGTGGTCCAGCTTTTTATTGCCTGACTTTCACGCTTGGCACTTTGTTGTTCTCTGTGACCTTTGACGGACACATACACACAGACATACACAGATACACTTGCACTAACACACTCGCACACAAATACCACAGGGTACTCGACCAATATGCCGGTCAATTATGTCATTATGCAATCAAAGCATGCACCATGGCACAGCAATAACAACAACAACAACTACAACAACAACTCATGGCTGAGCATATAAAACACGGTCCCACATTTGCTGACATTGACTGAAAATTCTTTTTAGGTTTTCGCAATTCGATTAGGGGAAAATTTGGTATTATATTTAATAAACATAAATGAAATTAAGCGCATATGCTAAACATATATATTTTGAATATTAGTATAAAATATTTAGTTATTCGTTTAAATCCAAAACTCAACAGATTTTCTATTGGCACATGCAGGGCACGCTTTTTTAGGTTCCACGCAGTTAGAAGAAGAGGAAAAAATAGTCTTGCAAGAAATAAGGAATTCCCTAGCAAAAAAGTGATGAAGATTTGAACAATGGCACTCGCAAGTGTGAAAAATGCGAGTAGAAGGTTGAAGGAAATTTCTGGATTATCATCCGAACAGCCTTAAAACTCTTTTATTGGCTCCAGCGAAAACATTCAAGGCACCTTCTTTTGGAAGGTTTCAAGTAGTTAGAAGAAAAAGAATTACTATTGTATGAGGAAAAGAATTCCTTAACATAAAAGTTATGAAGATGCACTTGATTTGAACAATTCCACTCGCAAGTGTAGAAAATGGGTGTAAGCGTTGTATGCCATTTTCTTTATCGCCCATAAATCATTTTCAAAGATTTTTTTTTCTAATTGGCTTGAAAGGCGTTTTAAAGAAATCCAAGCCTTTCGGTTGCAGACATATTTATAGACATATTTTACACTTTGGAGAATATGGGAGAAGACTCAAATAGCGTCTGATGGAATTTCAACCCATTTTCACAACTTCAACTTCACAACAAGAAATTTAACACTTTTTGGAGAATAGAGATTTTATTGCTTTGCTGATTTAATTAAGCACGTCTCACAGAATTTCTTTTTGTATAAATGCTTTAAATTTAAATTGAATATAATCAGATGGGCTTAAACCTGTTAGTGGCATTAGGCGATTATGAAATGCAATCTCTTTGTGTGTGTCTCATGTAACTGATGGACAGCCCGTCCTTAGAACGGAGTGCAGTTAACGGTATACATAACACATAGCATAAGACAATGCACATCTTGTTGGCCATTCAAGGGGAACGTTTAACGTTTTAGCCCTCAGCCATAAGCCATAAGCCATAAGCCACAGGCCATAAGCCACTACCATGTCACTCATTGAAAGGCTGTCCATTATGCCACAAATGGACGGCTGTCAGTCAGAGATTGGATACAAAGGACAATACCCAGACCAAGTAGAGCCCAGACCACCCCCAGCCCAGCTCCTAGTTGGCATGTCGCACATGTGTGTGCACACTCAACGGACGGCAACTAAATAGATAGAGTCTGTGCTCGCGTTTTGAGGACTTGCTAATTGGAACACGTCATTCGGTCTGTGTCACCGCTGGACACCTTTCCATTTAGCCTCTGCCCATTCTGCGACAAGAGCTCCTTTATGTTTTACAAAGAAGCAGAAAAGAGACCAAAAAAAAAAAAATAATATGGTTTTAAATGCGAGCAACTATGGGAAAATATAAATCTGGGTCTTGTCACACATTTCGCATGAAGGCTTGCGCGCGCACACACACACGCGCAGATACGCACACGCATACACAGACCCAATCCACACACAGAGATTCCACGCAAATATTTTGCTAAAAAAAAAAAGAAAAGGAACGGAGTATCTGCGTAGTAAACGCCGCGTATTATGGCCAGAACAACCCTTAGCGATAGGCAGCAGCAACCCTCGTGTGGCAAGCGGCAAGCGGCAAGCGGCGCTGGAAAGCGACAGAGTTTGAATGAAGTTGTTTGAAAAACTGGTTTATGCGGCCACGTCAAGCTCTCCCTCTCCCTCTCCCTCTCTCTCTCCCCCTCTCTTTCTCTCTGCGCTCGCTGTTTGTGCTGCTCTAAAAGTGGCTCAAAGATACACAAAACACTTGCTGGTATTTGGTATTCGTATAAGTAAGTGATCGCAATGATCCTGCAATGTTTACAAGCGCAGCGAGATCTCGCGTAGAAGAGTGGGCAGCGTATAAGAGTGTAGAAGAGCTGCACTCAATGCTACTCAATAGGCGCTGCAATTTGAGTGCGTGCTCGACTCTGGCTCTGCAATTGTCCTCAGGGCCGCAACACTTGCAACAGCAACAACAACAGCAACAGCAACAACAACAATTGCAAACAATGCAGTTGCGGTCCGCAGTTAACTGTGCATTTGCATTTGACAAATGCAACTAAGCATTGTCGCTGGCACTGCAAGAAATTGGGGACTGTTTCCAACAGCAAACACAATACAGCACACAAAGATAACATAGCATATTATAAATGAGAAGAATTTTGAAATAATAATAAAATCAAATATAGAAATTGTTTTTGAGTGAATTTAGAGCTTTCATTTGTTGTACACTCAAATTAACAATAATATTTAGACCGAAAATTTGTCTATTATTTATTTACACTGAACAAAACGTGTTATTCTATACACACATATCGTTGGCATTTAAAAAGCGTAAATTTAATAACTGTAGCTATGCATTCAGTACACTTGAAGATTTTGTTTCAACGTTTCAACGCGTTATGAAATCGCACTTGATACAAAAATTTGATATAATAATATGCAGCTGTTGCGTTGAGCTCTCTCTGCTTTCTGCCAGACTCTCAAATTATTCGTGCTAATGAATCATCATAAAAAATGTAAATAGCAAAGTTGCAATAAAAACATACTATAGTTTCGCTCAGTGTAGCACTTACTTTGCATAAAATGTACAGCGGCAACAAACATAATTTGCGTTGCATGCGCCTAATTAAAACAAGTGCAGCAGCAACAACAGCAGCAACAACAACAACAATGCAACATCAATTACTGGGCAGGGCCCAGGCCCAAATCCCAAGCCCCGAATATAAAACCAATTGCGAGTCACTCAAAAAAATGTAAATGCCGCCAAAAGCAGGTTTTGCACTCAAAACAAACTCAACGAAAGCAGCGAGAGCGCAAGAGAGCGCAGCAGAGACGCCAGGCTGAGCGCTTGTTGCTGTTGTTTTTGCTGCTGCTGCTGCTGCTGCTGCTGCTGCTGAGCCGACTCAACTCAACTGAAACTGAACTCAACGCCAAGCCAAGTCTGTTTTGTTGGCGGGCTGCTCAGTGGCCAGACTTCAGTTTCGGTTTTCAGTCTGAAATTTGTTTTGAGCGTCGACGAAACGTTGCATTAGCGAAGCGGGCAGCGGTCGCAAGCCAAGCGGGGCAACTTATAAAAAAAAAAAAAAAAAACAAATAAATTAATATAAAAAAAAAAAGAGGCAAACGCTAAACTTTGCTTTCTGCAGCAAAAGAAGCCCCGGCCTGGTTGTGTGTGTTATATTTTTGTGTGTTCTTCAAGTGCCTGGAAAGAAGAAGCAGCAGCAGCAAGTGAAGTGTGCATGTGTGCATGTGTGCATGTGTGTGTGTGTGTGTGTGTGTTTGAGCTAAACATTTGTTATTGTTGTGCTCTGCTCTTGTTCTTCTGCCTGAGTTAAAGATATAAACTGCAAGCTAGCTGCAAGTTTAACGTTTCACTAAGATATTCATTCATGTGCTCAAGATATATTTCTAAATTTTGTCACGCCCGGAATGTACACACACACACACACACACACACGCACATTTAGCGTAGTTATTAACATTTATGGACGCTCGACGCGTAGCTCCGTCTGCTGCTGCTGCTGCTGCTACAAAAAGGTGTGGTTGTGACGGCGGCTTTAAGAGCGGAGCCACTCAAAGGCAAAGCGGCAGCTAAGAGCTACGAAACGAAATCCAATATGCTCAAAAAATGCGCTCGTCTATGTGTGTGCATGTGTTTGTGTGTGTGTGCGTGTAGTCGCATTTTGTTTAGCTTTAGAGGCAAAAAACCTTCAGCTGGGGGCAAAAGCATAAACCTTAAGCCAAGCATAGGACAAAAGATACAAATGTATCTACAGCGTTCAATGTCAAAGTCAGTGCAAAAAGATACAAAATGCATGAGACGGCCACATCTGCAGGCGGCAAACGCGGCAGCAGTCTTTTTGGCCTAGTTGCCGCACTGTTGCACTCTGCGGCGACGGCGGCCAAGATACTTTGTCATTGTATCTGTGAGATACGCGCTGCGGCAGCTCATTGGAATATGTGCTAAGGGCTGACACGTATTTTCCGGGGGTGAAATTGCCAGCACGGGGCGAGGACAAAAAGGCGCCAAAGTTTTCGTTCATCTTGTTATTGTTGTTGCACGTTCCGGGAACGAGTGTACAGAATTAAATGGGTGGCAAAACAAAACAGAGAAGTTGCGGCACAAGAGAGCGAGACAGATGCCAAGAGCAAGAGCAAAAGCGAGAGCGAGTGACAAAATACGAATAGGTGTAGAAAAGTTGTAAAGTGTGTAAAAAAAAAACCCGAAAATATGAATAAAATCTGTGCATAGAAAACTAAAACAGAAACAGCGGAAAACTAACTGGAAAATGTGTGCAAAATAAAAATATAAATAATAAAATATAAGAAAATATAAAATTAATATGAGAAGCAAAATAAGTTAATTTCGTAATTAGAGAAGATTAAAAAAAGAGTTTATTTTTTATTTAAAGATTTTTTTTAAATGGCCTTAAGAATTTTATAAGCAAACTCTTTAAATAAAATAAATTAAAAATAAAACACAAAAATTGGCAAGCACAACAAAATATTAAATTAATCTTTAAATAAAATAAGCATGATTGAAAAAGTATAAAAATAAATATAAAATAAAAAAGACAAAAAAAAAAATAATAATATAAAATAATATAAAAAAATAAACTCAAATAAACAAAAGAATACAGAATTTAGCATGTTAATTTATAAAAAAATGTACCTTTAAAAATATAATATTCGAAAAATCTGATAAAAGAGAACGCTTAAATATTAAAAATAAATAAATAGAGATTTTAAATAAAATACAACAAATCATTTGAAATAACAAAAAGCACACACTTTATATTAAAAGCAATTAAAAATGACTCTTTTAAGCAGCAGCAACAACAATAATAATAATAAAAATAAAAATATTAATAAGCAAATGCTTAAAATAATATTAATTCAAATATATCTACAGGCTCTCTAAATTTGTTAGTTTTGTAACCAAATCAAGCAACGAGCGAGTGCATATAAAGATATATATTTATTTATTTATTTAAACTTGCGCCGTCTAACTGTACTTCGTATTTGAAGTAAGCACAAATTAAAATTAATTAAACAAAAAAAAAAAAAGAGGAAAACAACCCACCAAAATGTCGAAACCGGTACCAATGCCATATTCGGAAACGAACGATGATCTACACAATATACGTAAACCGAAACCCTTTCATTTCGGTAAATTTTTATATAACTCCGAGGAGGGCACGGTCATGGGACGAGATCGCGCCTCATGGGGTAAGTTCAAGGGAAAGCAAAGGATATTTGAACAAGAGCATAAGGATATAGAGTATACAAATATAAGTATATAAGTACAAGTTCTAGTGAATGAGCTCAGCTCAGCTTCAGATCTTATGTAGTTTTTCCATTTAACTGCGACTTCATGCAAATATAAATAATTAAAATAATTACAAACTTAATTGAGAAACCAGGTATAAAAAATAGTCATCACTCTGATTTATGTATATGCCAAAAGTATGGGCTGGCAGATGTCTCAAGTCTCAGCTCTGCAATTAGACTGTCCGGCTAGTAAATGCCACTCGGGGAGTGTAAAACAAATAGATTTCATTTCATATATCACAATAAGTATAGCCCTTGACGAATCACTCATCAAGTTAATGGACTCAAAAAGTATTACTCCCCCATTTTTTTCGAGTAGTTGCAAAACATTTCAATTATGAGCAACCGTTGCCAACTGGCGCCAGTTGATTAACTTTAAGGCATCAGAAGTATCATCTATGTGCTAGTTCCTAAAGTAACAAGATGTTAATACGCCAACTGACAACTACGGGAAAAGAAGTTATAGCACATAATTCTATGAGAAAATTAGAAGTTGAAAAGGCATCTTATATAGCAAAGATTTAGTTGTGCGTGGGAAAATATTGATACTTTGGAGCTTTTAATGCCAGAGTTCTTCGCTTAAAAAAATATTACTAGCGAGAGATTTATATGTATAAGATCATATTTCATATATGAAAAGTGTAAAAAATATCAGCGGGATATATTTAAATAAAATCATATTTAAAGTATGATAAGCCCTATGCTTATATATGGTTTATATATATTATTAATTTAATTTTAGATATTCCTTTTTAAGTTTGCAATATTTGTATCTGCGCGTATTCACGCACCTTTTTTGGTATTCTTCTTTGGATTAGACTGAACTTTGTGGCTCTAATGCCAAAAATATTAAAAAAGAAAATATTTGTAAATATTATCATATTTCATATACATATGATAAATCTTATTTAAAGACTCAGCACTTAAACAAATCTCTTATTTAAGAATACATATGTTTGTTTCTCTTTGCGTACTCGACCCAAAAACAATCTAAAGCGTCTCTCTACACGAGTTATTTACCGCTTGCGCTCTTTTAAACACTCGCTCAGACTCTCTGCCTCACCCTCTCTCACTCACACTTGCACTCGCAAACGCAGTCTCTACGGCCACTTGTTAAAGATGTTGGCCAAGTTGAGGTTATGTGCACAGCGCTGCGTGTCAATGTGTGCGTGTGCCCGATCGGCAAAGAGAGCGCAGAGCAAGTTGTAAGTGCGCTCTTGAGCGACGGCACACAACGAAACTTCGCTTACGTCTCGCTGAGCAAGACGTGTGAAGTCTTATACTTGGACCAACGACTTATACGCTTATGATTCACGGCGCTCTGCTGCCATTCTTATACACATGGTTTGTTTACGATTTCCTGAGTTAAAGTCTGGCGCTGAGCGACGACTCCGCGCTTCATCAATTAAGAGTTTAACCCATTGGCGACTTTTGGTTTTTAAGTGTTTAATTTAATCAGCTCAATTGAGCGCGCGACATTGCAGCTACATGAATCTTTAATAATGCCTATTTAATGGGTTGCTGTTCAATCTAATTTGGCATCGTAATCTAATTATGACTCTTGCTTTCAGCCAAGATCGGCACCTTCTATATAATCTTCTATGGCGTGCTGGCCGCCCTGGTGGCCATATGCATGTGGGCCTTCTTTCAAACTCTGGATCCGCGCATACCCAAATGGACATTGGACAGCTCGATCATTGGCACGAATCCAGGTATGTTCATATAGACTATAATCGAACTGATGATTTACACTCATCATTTCCAACCAGGTCTTGGATTCCGCCCACTGCCGCCCGTTGACAATGTGGAGAGCACATTGATCTGGTACAAGGGCACTCTGCACGAGAACTACAAGCATTGGACGGATTCTCTGGACGAGTTCCTGGCGGGTAAGTATCTATAGCCGGTGTTAAAGACTTTCAGTCCACATCTTTAGGCAATTGGCCAATTGCGTGTTTCTAGTTCATGTTAGAAATGTCCTTGAACTGATTTTTTTTTTATTGCACGCATTGTTGTTGCTAGGGTCGCTTTAGAACACGCAAACTGTTTTGCATTTATTTTAATTATAATAAAATATTATAGATTTTTTGTGATGGGGTTTCAAATCGGGGTCGTAACTAAGCTAAACACATATCGAATTAATAAATAGTTGAGAGGAAATCCAAGTTGAAGTAAACTTTGAGAAAAGTAAATGGATTCAGTTGAACGAACTGCAGTTCCAGAGATTAAAGATAAGGAAAACAAGATGTGATGAGCTAAAGAACTTAAGAGTTCACTTTTCAATCTTGAGACAAACTCAAGCAGATTATCAGAAAGAATTAAACAGATATTTGGATATTAACTAAATAAAAGCCCAATAGAATAATGTAATAATACAAATGAAAAGTGCAATACTCACGTTTGACATTGGTTTCCCATAGTGTACAAAGTGCCCGGCTTGACACCGGGCCGTGGTCAGAACATCTACAACTGTGACTACAACCAGCCCCCGCCGAAGGGTCAGGTGTGCGATGTGGACATTAAGGCCTGGTCGCCGTGCACCAAGGAGAACAATTACAGCTATCACAAGAGCTCGCCGTGCATTTTCCTCAAGCTGAACAAGATCTACGACTGGCTGCCAGAGTTCTACAATAGCTCCCAAAACTTGCCGGGCAACATGCCCGAGAACCTGAAGACCTACATAGGGCATGTGGAGAAGACGGAGCCGCACAAGGTGAGACGGCCGGCGTATTGAATAAAGATGCATTAGATATATTATTGAAAGCATTTAAAATTGAATTAAATTAACTAAAACTTTATATTTCTATTTGGAAATACAGCTAAACACCATTTGGGTGTCCTGCGAGGGCGAGAATCCTGCCGATCAGGAGAACATTGGCCCCGTCAACTATTTGCCGATACGCGGCTTCCCCGGCTATTTCTATCCCTACCAGAACTCCGAGGGCTATCTGAGTCCCCTCGTCGCGGTGCACTTCCAGCGCCCCAAGCGTGAGTACAGCGCACATATCTTTCGGTATTTTCGATAAATATATTCCATTGATTCCCAACAGGCGGCATTATCATCAATGTGGAGTGCAAGGCCTGGGCACGCAACATTGGGCACGATCGCAAGGAAAGAATTGGATCAGTGCACTACGAGCTATTGATTGATTAAGCTGCACGTTAAGTGGAACTCAAGCAGATGAGATATCAATCAAGTAAAGGACGCTGCTTTGTCTTATGTAGAGCGTGAAATCAACACCAAAATGCAGTTTTTTCCTAAGAAATACTATAATATAACAGACCATAAATTATATACAAGAACAAAGACACCGACAACAAACATTTTTGGATACAAAACAAATTTTTGAATGTAGCTTCTTCTTATACAAAATACGATTTAAAAAGGATTATATATATATATATATATAGCAAGAATGTAGTCTAGCGCCTAAGAGGATTTCTTTAAATTACGAGCGATTTTTGCATAAAATATAAAAACAAATTATATTATTAAATTGAAATTATAATAATTTTAAATTAATTATAATAATGCTGAATGCCGTTTTGTGAAATGAAAACTCGATAGTTGAAAAATGAAAGAAGCAAACCCTAAACTTTAAATGCTAGCCAAGTACGAATCTCATTTAGCGCTGTTCCAAAATAAAACGACACAAATTTACGAATGTTTATTGCTTATTTTCAATTACAAATCTAAACTGCCATTACAAAAACAACAACAACAAAAAAGACACAATCACACATTAGTTAACAACAATTGCAAGTTAACAATAATATAAAGAAAAACCTTTTGACCAAAAAAAAAAAAAAATGAAAAAGAAACTTTGTACGAACTAAAGCTGCAGCTGACCAATTTCGTAGCCAAATACCAATTTTTTATTAGCCCAACAATTTTTCAACTAGTTTATAGCTTTTATTAAAAAAAAAAACGTTACTCCAATTTAACAAAAACAATCTGATATACTTATATACAAAACAGATCTTATAAAATGTTTTACATATTTACAATCTATTCATATAAATCTAACCCACATGTCAAAGTGAAATGTTTAACAATCAAATGCGAAATCAACAAACACAAATTTGCAGCGTTTAGTTATTAAGATTATTAATGTTAAATCAAATCAAACAAACAGCAAACATAAAAATAAAAACAAAATCAAATAAAACAGCAGCTAAGGCTAAACGAATTCATCTCAAAACTGTTCTCAATAAAAATGGGCGATACAATATAATAAATAAATTCTTTAAATTTTATTTGAAATAAAATGCTTAAAAATTGGAATGAAAACCAATTTAATTATTTATTTAAGTAGCACACGCATGTGCTTAGCAACGAGCTTTTAACAGGGCATAGCAGCCAGCTTTTGTATGGAAGGCATATTTGGGAACAGAATACTTGAGAATTTAATATGTTTTATGAATAATTTTAATAACAATATGAAACGGGGCATAGCATAGCAACAAGCTTTTGTATGAGCGGGCTGCATATTTGGGAACAGATATAAGAATTAAGATCTTTTATAAATAATTTTAATAACAATATGAAAGGGATGTTTGCATGGATATCATACTTGGAAACAAAAGGCTTGAGAATTTAAAAGATATTATATATAATTAAAATAACAAATATGTTTACTAGCGAGGTTTAATATTCGAGGATTTTATAATTGGAAACAGAATGCTTGAAAAATGAAGACACAATTTAAATAACATGCAGCATATTAGGGAACGACAGAAATTACGATCCATTCCAAATAATTAAAAAAGAAACCAAATATATACGGCATAGAGATTTTGTGCAAGTACAAAAAAGGACATAGTATAGCACCAAGCTTCTGTATGAATCGGGAAATATTTTCGACAATGATATTTTGTGCGACTAGGGTAAAGGATATGGCACATCAACATACTTTTGCTGGGATCAAACTGCTTAAGAAACTGAAGTTTCCACAGCAATGAGTATTTTTTCGAATGCGAAGAAAGAAGCTAGCATATCACAAGATTATTATGATTGGGTTTTTTTGTTGAAAGAAAAACCAATCTGGCATAGCAGCTAGCTTTTGTATGAGTCGACTTCCAGCACGTAGCAACGAGCTTTAAATTTTTATTAAAAAATATAATTAAAAAATCGGTTAAGACTTTAAGATCTTAAATATTATGGATACGCCCACTGAAAGCAACCTTTAGTTGGGAAAAAGCAGTTCAAAGCGTAAAGCCCATTTAAAAAAAATAAGAATCAGACTGATCTTAAGCTTTATAAACCCAAGAAACAGTTGAAGTAAATTAAGGAAAACTGAAAAATGCTTAGTCTCGGAATATTTGAGGACAAGGGAATTAATTAACAATATAAAATTTGTTAACAATTCTCTAGGCTTGTCGAAAAAGTATTTAACTAAATCTCCGCGTCAGTTGATATCTGCCATGATTATGGTTGGGAAGAGGGCACTCATAGTTATATATTTTGTCATATGCCGTTATTTGAGTTATATAAAAATAATAATTGCTGTCGCAATGTTGCGTAGCCACATGCTGGCTAGATAAGATAGGAAGTACGGCAATGCCCGTAGCACTCGTAACCCAGATAATAATCAGAAATCTGTTCAGTCTTTTGCCTTTGGTCAGCCGTGTGGACAAAGTAAGATCGATATGAATGCGCATATATAACATTTATATTATTTGTATGTACATAGACTTTATATATTTTCATGTATTCTATAGATATCTTATCTGACAACTTGGTCAATTGCGTCATTGCAGCTCATTAATAGAAATCTCGGCGTTTACTTATGATATATTATTTATTTTTTAATGACTTGTCGACGGGTTTTCAGCCCAGAGAGGGTTGTCACCCTGTCTGCAGGTTTTTTTTATAGGGTATGCGCTCTTCGTATACGCTAAACTTTCTCAACAATAATTCGCAATTTTATTTTAATATATTTATTTAAGATAATAATTCAAAACGAGCCATAAAACTATTTCAACTTTTATGCATCGATCTGAACGGAAGATCAAACAGAGTTGAGGCACGACTTGACTCGGCTGCGGCTCTTGGAGGTTGGCCGCTGCCCCAAGTCAACATTTAGGTGTTAAAATTCGAGCAGGTGAGCCAAATTGTGGCTCTAAAGCACTTGAAGTGCTCCACTCATGCTAACAGGTTATTTCTGGAATCAAGGCAAACAATATTTGTTGTCTGATATTGGTGTTAGGAGAAGCATTCGATGAAATTAATATTGCGGCGATAAGCGACAACATGAGTGCCTACAGTTATTTCAGTCAGTTCAGTACATAAAATAATACACAATCAGAGGACAAAATGTATTTCTAGTGCACCAGATGAAAGTTTTTATGACTTATGTAACTCCATTTTAATAGAAGAACTGTGTTCAGGCACAGAGAAACAATGTTCAAACAACCTGATTGACTACCATATGCAGTTCAAGTTAACTTGAATTTATCGATAACTATCGATTTTCTGTTCAATTATTAATACTATTTCAAAACTAGAACCGCGCAATACGACTACAGATTAGTATATAGCAGGCACAAATCAAGGGTATATCTCGTTTGGCGAATCTTCCCTTGTTCCATAACATTCTTTTACTCCAAATCGATAAATATCGATTTAAGGGTTACTTTTTCTTGAATTTCTAGAAGATTTTGAAAATTAGAACCATCAACTTCGCCATACTGCTTCAAACTACATTGAATACCCTCAGCATGGTATTTTTTTAATGAATGTATGTTATTTATAATGCCAAGCGATTTAAATGAACAATATAATATGAATAATAGCACGAAATATGCAATTAAATAACAGAGTATGTGATTGATCTGATATCTCTTTCAACTATAGCTATTATTATCAGACCTGAGCAGACTTGACTGTCGACTAATTGAGAGCTAATTAGCTGAAACTCAGACGCTTGGCTGACTGCAAATCAGCAAAGTACACAACATACGAAACGGCAAACAATTATTTTTAAACAGGAAAAAAATCAAAACTTCGCTTAATGAGGAAGCGTCCCGCTTGCCAGACCCATCGATAGATGCGCTGTACTGGAAAAATCACACACATTTCGGTTCGAACAAGATAAACTGGTTTCATTAGATATCACAGAAACCCAGGCAACTCAACTCCCCCTCCTCAGTATTCCGAGTAGCCCTTCGCCTTTGTGTTTTATGATTTGCTTAAGTCCAACTTGAATTCAAGCTGAAGCTGAGCCCCAACAAGGGAACTCTTTCATGTGTCGCCTTCGCACCAAAAAGATTATCAGTTCTACATATATACATACATGTCTATATATATAAATATATATATATGTAGTTAGTTAACACGAGCCGGTTTTAACCGACTTCAGTTTCACGTGAGCTCTGAACAGTTCCTTTGCCTGTTACTTAAATTCAATTAATCCATCATAAGTTAACGCATTCTGAATCTGATCTGGCTTTATCGATTAGCCTCATTAGGCTAATATATTAATTTTAATATATTTAAACGATATTCTAGATATTTTTTAATTAAAGCTGTTTATCTAACATTTTTGTTTTTAAGCTTTTGCTTCCTTCTGTAGTTCTCTAATTTATGTGTAAACAGAAGATGTTTCTCATTATTATTATTTTTTTTTTAAAAGTAATGACAATAATAATACTTAATAAAATTTTTAGCTATTTATAACGTAATTTTTTTAAAAGCAAAAACTTAAATATATTACATTTTTTAATTTATTTATTCCACTACGAACAACTGAGAATAAAAATGTTATAAATTCATGAAAATAAGTGAAATTAAAATATTTTCTCTTCACACAAAATACCCAATTTCAGTCAACTGTGCCAACGCATTCTGTTTTATCTAATCAGCAGATTATAAGAGCGCTCGTTTATGGCCACGTTTATATGGTACATGCATGAGGCCCAAATAAAACTGACGACTGGATGTCTTAGCCGGGCCCAGATGAATTCCTAAGCGGCTAATGAGATGCTTGACAACAGTGCCTGGGCGGAATAAGCGGCGGCGTTGTCAAGTATAATTTAATAAATTTATGATGATTACAACAATGAAGCGCACAGATTGAAAGACTGCAGCGTACAACCCACAAATGGCAACAAGATTGAAAGACTGCCATGGTACTCCCGCTTCAGGCTGGGGGCGGGTACGGAGGGTCAATACTTGAACTTGTTTGCAATGGCAACGCGCTCGTGTTGAACTCGAGTTGAACTCGAGTTGGGCTCGGAAATGCTCGCTAATGCGAATTAATACTGTAAAATTGCTGCGACACTTGACAACGGCGTTTAGCTCGATGACTAATGCAAAGGGCAACATGGAGCACATACAAGAAACGCTTTTCCAGTTTCGCCCTCAAATTCACTCATTTCGGCAAACCACCGCAAAGCAAACACAAAAAATAACACGAAAATGCAGCCAAAAAATAAAAAAAATAGGTATTGTGATGCACAATAATAAAAACAGTATACAAAACATAATGTTGGCGCTCCCATAAAAAAAAAAAAAAAAAAAGAAAAAACAACAAACATGCAGACACACACACACACACACACGCATTAAAACAAAGATAGAAATCTAGCTGTGGGAGAGTTAGAGCGAGTAGCCGAATATACAAAAGCCAATGTACTCTCAGTTCTTGTCGCTGTATTAGTGTGTATTAGAGAGAGTGGAAGAGTGCACAAAGAGAGCACATTGAGTTGAATATGTGTGCGTGTGTCATTGCTGCTTTGTGCTTTATTTTAATACATATTAATAAAGCAACAGTTATGCATTAGAAAGAAGCCACAAGGCGTAGCTAAAACTGTGCGGGTTGGGCCGCTGCCGCAATTATTGAAGCAAATGAACATATGTTTATAAAACAATTTAGCTATATAGAATTTATAAGGCTGCATTATTAAGTTGACACTGAAATTCATTCGCAGTTGGAATAGTTTTCATTTATAATATTGCATGTTATATTTGAAGGTATTGTGCATATATTTTATTTATGGTTTATTAGCTGTAAAAGTCTGTCACCGCAGCGCTCCTGTGATTCACCCTCCACCGTTGCTGTCTGGCTACTGTCTGCAGTCTATCAGCCATTCTATTTGCGTAGCCACAGTGCAGTGGGCAGAGTGGGAGAGCGAGAGAGCATGCGAGAGAAGGAGCGTTGCTCGCACCTTACAAGAAGCGCTACCAACAGCAACAATAAACACAACAACATTGAACCTTGCGATGACGCTCGAAAAGCGCCCACCCACTGCCCGAGCAGCGCCGCCAAGAAGCTTTCTGCTTTCAAAAGCGTTCAACAGCTGTCTGTGCGCGAATACTCGTACTCGCATCTTTTAGCTTTGTTTGCGTTTGTGTGCGTGTTGACTGAGAGGCAGGCGTTGCGAAGTGTGAGTGTTGAGCGGCGCAGTAACTGAAGACTGCGCTGCCGACGCTGTCGATTTCGTTGTCGGTTTGGCCACCACATTTTGTGGTTCAGTTGGTGATCTTTCGCCGAGAGCGCAACACGCAGCACGCATCACGCAACGAGATTCGAATACCAGTCGCCAATACCTTAGTAGTGTTTCGTTTGTGCCTTTTTGTGTGTGTGTGCGTGTGTATTACAGAGTATTCTCGTAGCGGCAAGTTTTAGAATAACAAATTAACTAAAACTTGAAAAAATAATTAACGAAAAGAAACAGCAAATGCTACGTGCTGATTTTTAAAACGAATCACCTTTACAAAGTGTATTGAAGCATTATTGAAAATTGTTCAAATTCTTACGTACCCCGTCCACCGTCCACGTGAGCAGCAAATAGCAAACGCAATCAAAATACGTGCATAAGTACCTACACATATATATATACATACATATATATATTTTATAAATACAATCCACAGCGTGCACTCACGATTTGTAATAACTGTTTGAATAAGTAAAATATAAAAAAAAAAGCGCCAAAATGTCGAAGAATAACGGAAAAGGAGACCAGTACGAAAATCAATTTCCGCAACCGGCTGAAAAGCAAACTTTGTCGGAAATGATCTACAATCCGAGCAAAGGCACCATCTTTGGTCGCACTGGCAAAAGTTGGGGTGAGTACGCCAATAAATAGGATCGAGCGGAGTTCAGCGAAAGTGCAGCATCGCTCTCTCTCTCTCTCACTCTCTCTTGCCACACAAATTCAACGAGTTTTCGAAACGTCAAATGCATGGAGTTCTTCGAAAGGACAGCGCGGAGCCAATCATTACTCGACTCTCCCGCTCTCTTTGTTACACTCGCAACGTGAAAGCTGAGCTTAACTCCTTGCATAGCTTATCATCAAAGGGCAAAATCAAGCAGTAACCCACTCTTCCCTTTCTCTCTCTCTCTCTCACACACTATCTTTATTATGGCAATTCGTAGGTGAGTAAGCTAGCCCTATGTTAATCGAATGCCAAGTCATTTGAGGTACAATAACAAAAAAAGGCAACAAAAAGGAACGAAATGAGTAAAATGTGTTTATATTTACATATGCTGAACGTGTCTGCATGCATGTATGTGTGTGCACATGTGCATATGTATATGTACATAAATGCAATTCGGTCACTCGGAAACGAGTGCGAGTATAAGCAAATAAAATAAAAGAGCTTATCAGCTACTTCTGTTCGCTCTCCGTTTGAGTATGAAATGAAAAACAAGCTCTAGATGTCATTGCCATATGTAAAATCTTTTATGAGGAGATAAAAGTGGGAAGGCTATGAAGCTAGATACAAATATGCCTGTGCTGGCAAATTGATTAGACAAAGCATCTAAATTTACTATAAATTGTCTATATGTACACACACACACACACACACACACACACACACACAGATGAATATTACTGTTAAATGTGTTAAATTTTATGTAAATCTCGCTTTATTTTATGACGCTGTTCAACAGTTGCTAACCGCGTAATTAGTATACGACATTTAATTATTTTTCTAGAAAAATTGCTTGAAACAGATTGTGGTTAAACAATTGTAAGGTTTTTAAATGACACCTTTTTTCATGAAATCTATTCATCATAAGAACAACTCAAAAGCTTGCGAATTAAGCAAATTATTACTGTGTATATAAAAATATATTATTTGTTGGAAATACGCAAAAATAAATTATAAAAAAAAAACTGTATTATGTTGTCAAATTCAAATAACTTGTAAAATACCAAAATTTCCGAATTAGTAAATTAAGAAATCTTAAATATTTAAAACTTTTATGAATGCTATTCTATTCTAGAAATTTGAACAGCATTTTTCTCCAAGTGTATTTCCATTGAAAATATCTACATGACTAACCTCTCGAAAATACATATTTTTCACGATATATATATATTTTTTATTGAGAGTTTTGTGTTGCCAACTTCCAAGGCTCAAAAAATAAATTAAATACATAATTACATATATTCTAGTTACGTACACACGAGTGGGCAATTTTATATAGATTCATGTGCATATATAAAAAAGTCGAGCAGCATTAAAATTTTATTTTGGGTGCTCACAACAGCAAAAACATTTTTTTTTTTTTAAAAAAAAGATAAAAATTGTATGCCAAACAAACACGGACGCACGTTTCTATGTATAGCTAAGGAGGGAGCGAGAAAAAGAGATAGAGACTGAGAGAGAGAGAGAGGGGGGCATATAGAGAGCAAAACAAAATATAGATCGTAAAAGAGTCGGGGTCTCAGCAACGGTTAATATATCATCATATTCGTTTTGTAATAAGTTCTGCAAACAAATTCAAGGTTTCGCCCGCTCTCATGCTTACTCTCTCTTCTTTCGCTCTCTCTCTCTCTCTCTCTCTCCCTCACTCTTTATCTTAATTTTGGCAGCCACAAGGGAATTTTTTTACACATTTCCACGCATTATGAACGTAGCTCTTGAAACATATATATTAAATAAAATAGCATAGAAAATATATTAAAATAAAAAAAGTAATCAAATAAATGTTTAATAACACAAAATAATTATTAGATAATTGACAAAGTATTTTTGTTTATTTGTTTAGGAATTTGTTTAGGAATTTAGAACGTAATACCCGCACGTAATACCCTCAATAAGGCCTAACTTATTTGCATTAAATGTGTTCTAAATTAATTCCTTAATTAGTTTGCATTATTTTGTGCTCGTAAGCTCCGTAAAAAGCCCAACAAATTTCTTGTTAATCTAAACAGTATTTTTTTTCTTTTACGGCCAAGTTTTCATGATCCTCATTATTATGGCCTGTCTGTTGGCAATTTGGCCTTGCCCAAGCCAACTAAGCCAACAAATACACATGGGTCCTGCCCTTGGAACCCCAGCTGAACCCTTCTGCAGACACACCTGTCGTCTGTGGCATATTTAATGCACCCGTGTGGTATACGAAAATATAAATGGCATGGTATTTACCCGTACATATATAGAGAGGATATACGCCCATTTAGTTTAGTTGGCTCTATTCCCGCCATCTGTATCTATCATTTAATCTACTTCATGGCTTTAGCTATAGTTTCACAAACTACAAAAATAATAATCATTGACATGTGCATTAAATTATCGACTTTTGTCAAGGTTAGGCCAAAATACTAAAAAATTCCTTAGCCCAATCAAAGTTCAATTAAGTCGAAAACAACCACGCTTATTGGGCGGCTTAATAAAATACATATTAGAGGGCAGGCTTTATAATTTCCTAGATAAATAAACAATAAGCTCTAGCAGGCATTTATATAGATATATAAAGTCAAATACGGATCAGATACAGGCAGAAATACAAGTTGAGATACAGATACAGATACAGATACAGATACAGATACAGATACAGATACAGATACAGATACAGATACAGATACAGATACAGATACAGATACAGATACAGATACAGATACAGATACAGATACAGATACAGATACAGATACAGATACAGATACAGATACAGATACAGATACAGATACAGATACAGATACAGATACAGATACAGATACAGATACAGATACAGATACAGATACAGATACAGATACAGATACAGATACAGATACAGATACAGATACAGATACAGATACAGATACAGATACAGATACAGATACAGATACAGATACAGATACAGATACAGATACAGATACAGATACAGATACAGATACAGATACAGATACAGATACAGATACAGATACAGATGCAGATACAGGCAAAATTCGTATTGCAAAATGAGCGAATGTTAAGTAAAAAGTAAATAAAGCGAATAAAAACCCAAGATCAATTCATAGAACTCATTAGAATGTATCTGTTCTGCAATATCTATGTCATGATTAAAACAAATAACAATAACAAAGCATAGACACTCGATGCTCGATGCCGATTCGGCGTTAATTTCGACTCAGTTCCAGCTTAACACAAAATAGTTAACAAATGCTACATTTTTTGTTGTTGTTTGTTTTGTTTTTTAACTTTTATTTTTTATACAGCCCGTGATAAATGAAATCAAACCGGTTCAACGGCTTTTTGATGTGTCTGGAAATGCTTTCATTACAAAAGCTGTTGTCAGCATTTTGTATTTTATTTGCACTCTGATTCAGAAGTTTTTGTTGTTGTTGTTGTTGTTCAACCCTAAAACAACAACAACAACCGCAACAACAACAACAACAACAGCAGTTGCGGGCACCTGTATGTCAATTCGAGTTCTGGCCAAAACCAGTTTCATCCGCTAATTGCCAATTCGCGGCATAGAGGGTCATTCCCGCCCCTGGATTTAAATGCAACCCCTCTCCCAACCTCTCTCTCAACCGCATTTCCCCTCATCATCGCCTGCTCGTTGAGCGCGAATTTAGATTTAGAGAGATGCAACAAATTGTTGCATTCGCATACGAATGCAACACGCAGCATATGCGAGCCAGTTAATATTTTTAACTAGCATGGTTTTCCATTTAATTAATTCACAGGAAATACCGCTAATTGTTAGCAAAGTATTTTCATACATTTGTTGCCCCCGTTTCATATCTGCTTTATAAACAAATTGAACACGCAAAAATTTCAATTTAAGCATAAACAAAGAGCTCTTCAGCTGCAATTAAAATGCCAAACCATTAAATTCCTAGTATGTAAATTTATTTAAAAATTTTATATATATATACATTAATGTATATATATAGATATTTGTTAGATTTAAATAGATCTTGAAAGCTCTATTCAAATATACTCATATAACACATCCTCGTTAGAAGTTTATTTAACCCAGATATGAATATATTTATTATTATATATTTATTGCTTATTTCGAATTTCAAAATAAAATCAATTCTGGAATCGAGAGATTGTGATTTTTTCAAAGATAAATTCAAATTTTATCGACATAAATGAAAATATTTCCGCTTGTGAAAACTGCTGTTGAAATATTCAATTTAATTTTCAATTTTTTCCAGTTTTGTCATATTTAAAATTGATATTGAAAATAGATTTATTCGCAAGAACTAAAGTAAAAATATAAAATAAATAAAATTCTTGTTAAAAAAACTCGAAAGATATGAAAATTCCAAAGCGATAAAGCCCACGCTTGAAACATTTTTCGCAAAACCTAAGGCTACAAATATTTAAAATCGACTAACTTAAAAAAAGTTCATTGCTAAAAAATTAGTTGCAAAAGTGAGCCAAAAATATTGAAAATTCAAAGTTTAAAAGCATTTTTCTTTGCTCTAAAGTATATTTTAGTTCTTTTAATATGCTTAAAATTATTATTCAAAGTCGAAAAATTGTTCTTTGTTAGAAAGCTCATCGAGTAGAGCATTTTTTTTTTTACTATTTTTGTATTTCTCACAAATATTAAACTCAACTCATTTAATTTAAATATTTTTTTAACTTTCAAAATGTGTTTATCTTATATTCAAATTATTTTTTAATACTTTACGTACTTCAATTTTTGAGTACTAGAATAATTTTATTTAATTATAATCTTTAGTATTTCTATTATAATTTTAATTGTATGCATTAATAAAAACTGCAAACTTGACAAATATAATCGCAAAATTCCTATAATTCGGTTTAAAAAAATGTTGCTCAACTGTTTAAATTATTTTTGTGTTAAACACACTTTGGTAAAGCATAAAATGCAATTGAAAAACTCTTAAGAGAAACTTAATTAACTGCCCTATTTTATTTGCAATAAAAAGAAGAACTTTTGCAAAGCAAATGTGGCACACAAAAATGGAATAGAAAACTTTGGTCAAAAAGTTGGGCGAAATATTAACAAATACGTTTAGCCAATCAAGCGGAAAGCTGAACCAAGATATAATCAGGGGAAGGGTGCAGGGTGCAGGGTGCAGGACGAATATGTGAAATTAATTCACTTAAAATGCCGCAAAGTATGCTATAGGCATATATATTGCTGTATATATCAAGGAGAGAGGAGCGTGGAGATAGTAGGAGTGGGAATAGGTAGGGAGTCGCCGGAGCATGTACTTACAAATGGCAACAAACGATGACGCATGGACAAAGGGTGTGTCGGACAAACAAACAAACAAACTAAACACACGAAGGATTCGGATTACCAGCTGGGATGTCAAGGGAGGGTTGTTAGTTTGCGGGTGTAGATGCGATAACAAAGTAGGCGCCGCTGCGACGCCTTGAGGGCGGCATCACCCAAGCCGCCCACTTGACTGCGCATAAATGTTGTTCTTATCAATGTGGCCAGTGTGGGCGGAGCAGGGAAGGTGCGTAGGAGGTTGGAGGCTGCTCTAATGAGTATAATGATGACATAGACCGAGCAAATTGTTGCTACGCCTTCTAGGTGCAACAGGCAGCGTAGGCGCCGGGGTGGCGAGGGATTCGACCCGTGCCTCATAATTGTTGCGCCTGAAAAAACGTCGTCGTCGTGCTTGAGGCACATAAATCAAGTGAACTCAAGTGTGTCGCTCGTGGGTCAAAGGTTGAGGCCAATTGCAGCTAAGCCGGCTTAAGGAGTAAAAGCTACCTGAAGGCACAATTATAAGACAGACAAGTTACACAGACTAAGTCACGCTTCCAGGAATTCCCAATGCAAATTGGGGCCGGGACGAATTGACGTCCAGGCTCAACCAGTTGTCATCCGATTGTCAACGGGAAATATGGGAAAAGATTTTTCTAAGAAAAAGATGGTTGTCTTTAGACATGGCTAAAATTGGTTAAAGATGTGAGCAAATGAATATAACATGTGTTCGATCGAAGAATCGGTTGATAAAACTTTTAAAATCTTATCCACCTCTACGACAGTAGAGGGAAATATTATAATGAATTTACCCGGAACTAAGAGCTCTTTATGGTATAAGTTAACGTAGCTGACAAGAAATTAATTCATTACTTGTTCCCATTTAAATTTTGCTGCAGAATGTTCTGAAGCCTCTAAATCTGGGATTATGGATGTGGAAAGAGGTTGCCGGTTCAAACCGTCAGTCGAATAACCGATTAATTTCCAGTGTCTAGCGGCCCCGGCAGGAGACTTCAAAAAATACGTTTCCTTGCAATTAAAAGAGAACTTTTATTGATTGCCAGGCCCACTTTAAGTTCAGCAAGTTCTTCTATAAAACGGTTCATTTGAACTAGATCTAAATCGTAGCCAACTGAATATAGCACCTAGCAAAATGTCATTAAGCAAATGACTTGCTCGACCATTTGCGGTCCTTAAACAAACCTCCCACAATTATGCGGCTGACCGTGCGGTAAACAATTGGGACTTTTACCACAAATGGTGTGAAATCGCACAACTAGCCAAAGTTAACACAGAGAAAGAGAGCCCCCTAACAAGTACAGTAAAACCTCGCAGCAAACGGACAGCTGCTTTTGAGACGTAAGCTTCTTTCTTAGCTTTTAATTGAATGTTATTTGTGTTTAAGCTTTGGAAAGAGTTCTAAAATAAGACTTAGCAAAAAATGGATTTTTTGTAGTTGTTATCACTAGAGAGGCTTCACTGTACTTCACTGTTTGAGCCTGCAGCATATGTGCGTTCAGCGGTCAGCTAAATTATTAACTTTATTTGGCCTTCGTTGGGTCGCGCTCGACGGAAGGGAACTTTGGGGGCTGCAGACACGAACATGGACGCCAGCCAAAGCTGGTCAGAGGAGCCGCAACTGGGGCTGGGGATTCGTCGGTCGGTCGGTCGGGCTGTCGGTCGGTCGTGTGGGGTTGGCCTGGGTTGGGTTGGGTTGGGTGTGAGCACCCGCATTCCTATATAGGTCACGGGCTCTTTAAGTTTGTTTACCGCAACGTCAGGGCCCAGAGCTGGAGTGTTATTATTGAAACTTGGTCATTGAGTCGCGTCTGGTTGCACAATGCGGCGCCCCTCCACCAAATCACCTGCCCATCCGCCTTCCCGCTCTCCCTATGTTGCCTTGGTCAGTGCATGTGCCCCATAAACAAAGTTCCAGATGAATTGTGTTTACACACAACTCGTGCTCAACTTTTATATAAATGCAAAGCAGGCTCCTCTCGAAGGCTGGCCCAGGGCATACTATAAATGGGTTTGCAGAGGGGGGGAGGGGGGGGGCAGGGCAAGGGTTGCAAGCCCTACATGTGCCACACACACACACACACAGTTTATTGGCATACAATATATGTGACTTATGTGGCTTTGAGGTAAACATTTTCATTGTTTTTCAAAACATTTCTTGAAAAAAGTTCAAATAGAATATTTAAACAAATAAAATAAAATAGAAAATAAATGAACCTATGTTAAATGAATACAAATTTGTTTATGTCATAAGGGAGGAAGACGGAGAGAGAGAGAGGGAGGGGAGAGGGAGAGAGCGTTATAATTTTGAAGGAATTTCAATTAGTGGACTTTTAAAGTATTTCTATCTCGTATTTAGCAGGAAACTGTCCCTATGAACTCAATGTATCTTGAAGATATCTTGCGGAAACTTGCTTCAGCTGTTTCTACTTCTTGCAGATTCTATATATAGCAAAATCGGACCACTATATCATAGAAACGATTCAGTAGTAGATTCTTGTATTGAAAACCTTTTGACTCTGCTCCCTACAGATGTGCAAAATCTTGTCAACATCGGGCTACTATATCATATAGCTCTTTAGGAAGATTTCCAGGATATTTTCCTACAAACTCAGCCTTTACGAGCTTCAGGCAAATGTCTATACGAGTATTCAATCTTTTCTATTACTTTACATATTTCCAAATTTGAAGAAAATTTGTTGGAACCTCTTCAAAATTAAGTTGGTATACAAATTAATTAATTAAATTTTTTGGTTAAATAAAAATATAATTCTTCGATCATTTAGCTGTTGCCTGAGCTGTCATTCAACAGCCCAAATGTTGGCTCATCGGCAAAAATAGTAGAGTACATTTAAGTCAAGAGCTGCTGATGTCTGCAGTATTTCACGCTGTGTCTTTCACTTTTGCTTCGCATAAGTCTATTTGCTTTGCTTTTCAACTTGGATTCGCATACGCAAGATGATTACAAATATCGTATATAGATCTGCTTTGGCCCGATTCTATAATGCCACTCATCGTTCGGTCCGAACATTTGGCATTTGCCTGGCATCTTGCCTTGAAATCTATATTATAGATACATTCACGCTCTCCCAAGTACGAAAATAGATGCCAAAAACATGAACCGAGCAAAAAAAAAAAAAAAAGCAACACTTGAACATTTATTACGAGTTCGCTGTGCCATTTTGACAGGCACCAAAGAGTTCAGCTACCCTACTTCAAACTGAGAATTAGGGTGGCATGAAAAAATCACCAAAAATGTTTTTTCATAGTACGCACTTTTTAATACACTTGCAGGCAAATTGGGGCCAAAGAACTTAGAGATAAACCTACTATTCGCCAGATACTTTAATAGATCATTCATAAAAAAGAAAGTAGTGGGTTTGAACCAACGACTTCTTCGCTCAACTTCAGCTATTATTTATGCCAGCTATTTAGTTTTATAATTGACTTTTCAAACAAGTATTTAAAGGATTTTGGCATTGAACTTTCAATAGACTCTTTGGCCTCCCATCGTAACCTTTTGAACTCGACCCAACTGCAGCTCCACGGGAACTTAATGACCTAAACTGTCAGACGTAAAACTAATTGGAGGCCTCAATTTGCAATCGAATTTATGCAAATGTGCGTAGAAAATGGGAAAACTCGCAAATGAGAAATGACAATCATTTGGTTTGATTGAGACAACAAGGATCAAGGCGGGCTATAGAAAGGTTATATATATGCTATACAGCATATATATATATGTGTGTGTGCATATATATGATATGATATGACATATACAGTGGGCTATCCATCATGATGAACTAAGTAATTGTTCGAGTCATATGCAAGTGGCTAGAGGCAAAATTATCGATTACGCGCAGAGACAGGGGCAGGTTTTTATATCTAAGTGTGTGTCCGTGTGTGTGTGTGTGTGTGTGTGTGTGTAGCATGTTTGTGTTGTTGTGCGTCTGTAATTTCACATAGCTGAAGACATAAGAATGTTGACTGGCCTGTAATCGTAGTACACACGCCTTGATATTGGTAACACATGCGCCGCAGGCGCCCACCTTGGCAAGCTCTGTCTGGACAACTGAACGGGGGGCCGGCGGTTGGGCGGGCGGGCGGACGGACGGACGGACGGATAGACGACGGACTGGTTGGCTGGCGTCATAGCCCGGCGATGGCGTCTGTGCCCAAATGCCCGGGGGGCAGCGCCAGCGTGTGGTCATTGCCAAACATATTTCCTTGTACTTGAACGCAAATCATTTGCCTCGGGAAGGGGCGCTTGGTAACAGCAACCGGTCGCTGTGTCTAGCAGGCAAGGCTGCCAGACTAGCAGATACCCTGTGCACAGAGTGGGTGGATTTTTGATTTGTACAGCTTTTCGCTTCTACACAAAAATAACAACCGCAAATTGTGCTTCAGCCTAAGCTCTGAAACAACTAAAACTTATTTGCTTGGTTTGAAATGAGAAGTAAGAATATATAAAAAGTAAGTTTATGCAAGCCAAACGATAAATGAACTGACAAATTGGTCTTAAGAAATTGCGAATTTATGCTCTAAAAATGAGATTAATCGAGCGTTATTAGTTTTGATAAGCCGCCCGCTGCTTGTTGCAAACGATGGCTCAAGCACAGCATACCCCGTTTGTTATTTACTCCATTTTTATTGGCTACAGGGTATAACATTTTGATGAACCTGTACAAAGAAAAACTTAAATAGCGAGCATGAAAAGTCGCTGGCTGACATTGATTACTTATTGATAGATTTTCGATTTTCACTTTACGCTTTTGTTGTTTACTTTTTGTGGCCTACTGTACCCGTCATTGTCGATTCGTGCATTGTATTCGATATTGAATCAAACGATTAATTTGTTTTGGAAATTCGAGCCGCAAGCCGCGAACCCGTAGCCCCATTTTGGGTTTGTCAACGTTGCGTTATTTATGCAACTGGCCCCAATGGAACGGGTCTGGGTCCCATTCAAAAGGGGCCAAATGCTGGATTCTAGCTGACGCCCGTCAATGCCATTGGCATTGAAATGCTCGTAAACACACTCGTATAATACCCAACTATATACAAATATCTATATACTAGCCAGCCAGTGCCCAGTAGTTGCCGCTGTTTGTTTTTACTTCCTTTCTGTTTGTTGGTTTTATTGTAATTACTGCATTTGCTGCGGTTTCTATTGGTTTTCAATTTCCCCCCATTATAACAACAAAAACAATGGCAACAAAATGTGGCAAACAAAATTTAAAGCAAGCGGGCAAGATATCGATTATAATTGCTTTAAATTGTTATCGATAAATTTGGCTTTTCAATTAATTTGTTTAATTGAGAGAGTGGTTACATTTCTATGCATTTTAAAAGATAATTTAACGCATTTGAAACAGCGACTTCTCGCTAGTCAGTTCGACGCAAATGGCGAGATATCGATTATAATTGCTTTAAATAGTAATCGATAATTGGGATTTTCAATTAGTTCGATTATTTGAGAGAGTGGTTTATTTTCTATGCATTTTACAAAGAATTTGACGAAAGAATTGACCTCGCTCAAGCATTTCTTTTGGAAAAACTCTTCTATATAATTATTAGTAGTAACGACCTTAATAAATGTGCCAGTTTTTCAACAATTTCTTTTTTGTTTTTTTTTTTCAGGTCAACTATTCTTATTTTATGCCATATTCTATATCGTCCTTGGCATACTGTTCACCATTTGCATGCAGGTCATGCTCTCGACTATGGATAATCATCAGCCTAAATGGAAGCTGGATGAGTCTCTGATTGGCACCAATCCCGGATTGGGTTTCCGACCGCTAAGCGAACAAACCGAACGCGGTTCGGTTATTGAATACGATAGAAAGAAGCCCGCCGAATATGAATACTATATTAGCTTGGTCGATGAATTTTTAAAGGGTATGTAGTAGAGCTGCCTTTTGGGCAAGTAGCAAAAATACTATATGTTTATATACTTAATACAATATGCTACAGATTACAATCACACCGAGGGTCGCAAGATGAAGCACTGCGATTTCAAGCAAAACCACAATGACAACGAGGTCTGCGTCGTTAATATTGATAACTTTGGACCCTGCACAGCAGCAAATGGATATGGCTATAAGACTGGCGAGCCCTGCATCTTTCTCAAGCTGAACAAAATATTTGGCTGGGTGCCCGATTTCTATGAGTCGGCCATCAATGGCATGCCCGCCGATCTGCAGGAGCTCATCAATGCAACGAGTGTCGATGAGGTTTGTTAGGCATTTAGCTCTAAATGATGATAATTTTTAGGGCCGCGCAACGCCGCCTAATAACAAGCTAGCATATATCTAAATCTACCATATATTTCGTTAAACAGCGCCAACAAATCTGGGTCTCCTGCAACGGTCACTTGAGCAAGGATAAGGAGCACTTCCATAACATTAGCTATTATCCCAGCCAGGGCTTTCCCGCCTATTACTATCCCTATCTAAATCAGCCCGGCTATTTGAGTCCGCTTGTTGCCGTCCAATTGCATGCCCCGCCCAAGGGCAAGATGCTGGATGTGGAGTGCCGCGCCTGGGCCAAGAATATCATCTACAGCGGCAGCTTACGCGATCGCAAGGGTTCGGTTACCTTCCAGATTTTGTTGGATTAAAATGCGAACGGTTTGTTAAGCTAGAAGAACTTGTGATTGCAACAACCTAAGCTAGCCTTATGCGAAATTCTCGTCCCGAGACCAACTACAACAACAACAACAACAACAAGAATGAGGAGAAGAAGAAAAGTTAATTTTTAGAGCTTAGGCGCCTTCAAGTCTTAAATGTATTGTATATATTTATATGAAGAGAAACAAAATAACAACGCGCACCTATAACAAAATCAGCCCCGAAAAAAAAAGAATTATAATAGAAATATTACAAAAAAAAAAAAAACCGAAATTTTCACAAAAGTTCAAATCGTACACCCGTAATTGTTGTTATACATAGCTTCCGGCTTTTCTATTGCTATAAGTTAATAATTACAATAATATAAACATTATAATTTTATAGATTCTTGTAAAGCATATGGTTAATTTGTCAGTTGTATTTAGTTTGTATTTATGTACTATGTTATTAATGCCATTTAATTTTGTTCTCCAGTCCAAGTACTCCAATATGCCAGCAGCATACTTTTTAATTTTAAAAATATAGAAATCAAACCTTTTCTTTTTTTAAGTTGTTACATTAAATTTCAGCAAAATGCAAATTTGTAAAAATGCGAGAAAAAAAAACCTCAGCAAGCTACGTAAATAATTTATTTGTTATATAACAATTGCCACGCCTCTGTAAGGATGTGTAAAAAGTATTGAAAACAACAACAACAAAAAACAAAAAACTAAAAAACATATACATATATATCCTTTAGTGAAATTTTAGTCATAGCAGCAACAATAACATAAACAAATTCCAGGCATATTCTTGTTTTACATTTTTAAGCTTCTTTTTATGAGATTTATATCAGTGGAAAATTTTTAGTAAATTCTTTTTTGTTGCATTAATGAGTAAATAAAAGTTGAAAAACGTAACAAAACCAAGTACTTTACTACATAAAGCAATAAATAAAATTGATGTGCTCACATTTTAAGTTTAAAATTGCCGCCAAAACAATTGAGAAATGCCTTACCGCAAAAGAATTAGTTTTTGGACAGTGTGGCAACGCTGCTGACACGCCCGGCGCTGCCAACCTGTTTGGCACACAGCTGTGCACACATCACAATTGCGCTGACAGCTAGTCGATATATCGAGCAAAAAATTCATCGGAATTTTTCAGCTTTTTGCTGTTTACGCTATACAAATTACAATAAAATACAGATAATCCTATCGCTTGCCCGATCGAGAGTTGTTTAATACAAAAAGCAGGCAGTGGTGTTGCGCCCAGCTGCATTGAACATGGCACAAACGATAGACGTGGGCTGCGTCAAGGAGGAGCACTGTGAGGCGATATGCAATATGTTTAAAGCCCAGGATTGGCCACTGACCATGCGACACAGAGACCTGGGTCTGGTTAAGATCGAGCAGGACATGAGCTTTGTGTGGCAAAGCAGCCCCAGTATCACACTGGATGGCAAAGACCGACCACTAGAGAAGCAGGCCCAGAAAAAGTACGTCCGTCATGTTCATAGTAATCGAATCCATAATTATGCTGTATGCTCTTGCGCTTCTCAGATTCCAGCACGGTGGCAAAACGCCGTACAGCGGATCGGCCAGCGAGAAGCCTTTCAAGTGCGCACACTGCCCCAAGGACTTTGCCACCAGCAGCAATCTGAAGGTGCATCTGACGCGCACCCACTCCGGAGATCGCGAGCGGCCGTTTTTGTGCCCCAACTGCCCCAAGTCGTTTGCGACCAATGATAATCTGCAGAAGCACATACGCAGGCATTCGAGCGAGCGTAACCTCAACTGTCCACACTGCCCCAAGGCGTTTGCCACAAAGGATAATCTGCAGAAGCATATACGCCGCCATTCGAGCGAGCGCAACCTCATCTGTCCGCATTGTCCCAAGGCATTTGCCACCAACGATAATCTGCAGAAGCACATACGCCGGCACTCGAGCGAGCGCACCCTGAACTGTCCACACTGCCCGAAGGCATTTGCCACCAATGATAATCTGCAGCGGCATATACGCGGTCATACGGGTGAGCGACCCTTTAAGTGTCCCTATTGCCCGAAACCCTTTGCCCAAAACAGAGATCTCAAAGCGCACATCCTAGAGCATACGGGCGAGAAGCCCTTCAAGTGTCCGCACTGCCCCAAGGCGTGCGTACGCAGCGAGGGCCTCAAGAAACACATACTGCGCCTGCATAAGGACATCGAACCCGAGCAACGACTGACAGCGACCAAGCAGTGAGTAGATCTCGCTGAGAAATCCGAGCACACCAATTATAATCGCTTTTTATTTGTGTCCATAGATGGCCAACGGGCGACCCAAACGGCAGAGTCTTTATGTATAAGTACGATCTAACCAAACACACACGAATGCCCACCGGCGAGGCGTAAAACTAAACCAGGCACGCATTGCCCAGGAAATTGAGCTCAGGGCACACACTGACACTGACAGACACACACACACACTCAAAGCGGAAAGCCTTGCAGTTCGAGCAGCCGGGAAAATAGAAGGGATCGGAAACCGTCGAGCATTTGATTTTGGATTGTAACTTTTGAGCGCTGCAAAACCTGGCAAAATGGCAAAATTTATATAAAACTAAACAATTATGTAGCTTTTATAGCCAGCGAGATCTAAGGCTTGCCCACAACCATATCAAAGAATTATGTTTTTGATATGCTTTGCATGGGACACTAAAAGATATTCAATTCATTTGTTGTATAAATTTATATACACACATATATAGTATGGGCTCATGCAATCGATTTGATGCAAACAAATAAAACGCATTTTAATGCTTAATATAGAAAACACAATAAATAGAAATAAATAAATTACGAATGTAAAAAAAAAAAGAAGCAATATTTCCAGTTCAACTCGGTCGAAAACCTGATTCAATTTAAAAATGTTTTTACAAATCCAACAATTTTGCAATTTGTCATATTTAAGACAGCTTAAAACATTTTAAATTTAGTTTTAGATTAGTACAAATTAGTTTTGTGTACCATTGTTAAACTTTATTAGTAGGTTTTTATTAAATGTGAATTATTGTACCTATATTACAGATATTACAGAATATTTGTTTAGTTCATTATTTAATTTGCTTTGTGAATTCTGGGATATTTATTTTATTTGCTAAACTTAGTTGTTGTTGTTTTTTTTTTTGCTCTTTTGATATAGTATAAAGTAATCACAAAATATTATTATCACAATTTGCGGATATAAATATTGTATGCTTTTCATATTTGCTATCTTTTTAATATATATTTTAATATACATACATATCTGGTGTGTGAGTGTGTATATATTTTTATGATTCATTCATTTTCCTATATAGTCAACAATGCGAGTTAACATTTTTAACTACATCAAGATTAATTTAAGTGTTTAGCTTTCTTTAAAGTCAAAAAGTTTAGCTTCAGCTGAGACGAAATTTGAAAAGTTTAGTTAATAGTTTTCTTTTTTTTTTCTGGGAGGCTTTAAACAAGTTGGGACGCTCTTAAGTTTGACGAGCACCCCACAGTTCCGTCTCGTGATACATTCGATAAATATTGTCCCTGATTAGTTTGGCTTTGTCTGTAATATCATTATAGGAATGTTAGTTAGACGTTAGTAGGTATTAGATGCATGCTAGATAAATAAATTAAAATGCTTCAACTAGATTAAAATACATATCAGCTGTAGAGACAAGTCAGCATACTTTCTTATTCTGTAACTTATCAATTTTTGTGCCTGACAGAAAAATATATATTCATGTTCCCATTTACATGATCGACTAAATGTGAGGGGCTAATAACATTAACCCGATCTCGAGAAAACTAGATGGAAGAGCCTAGGTCTTAGGTACACGCATATCTTTGAATGCCATCTTTGTGCGCAGAAAGTTGTGAGGCAATCGGACACGAAACACCCAAGTTACTTAGGAAAGTAGATTGCTCTTAACCCTAAAAACGATATTGGGCACACTTCCTAAACGATGCTAACAATAGAAACTCAAGTTTCTCAAGTTTCTTTGAAAATCATATTAACGATATAAAGATATAAACGATAGAAGGTTAATATATTTTTGTTGCACTCACCCTTGGATAGATTGAGCGCCACAACATGTTTCTTTAGAAAATCGAGACACAATTCCTGGCTGGTGCCCAGCGAGTGCATGTTGCACGTGAAGGCACTGAAAATAGAGCCGATAGATTATTCAGTAATATGCTCGGGCTACTCTAAGACGTAGAGCTAACAACCTCAATTGCCGAAATGCAATATCGTCCTGCTCCTTGGCCGATTGCGGCTGGCCCAAGCTGCATTTGCTAGATTTGCGTTTGGCTGTTGCCAACGTCGCCGCCGGTGCGCTGCCCTGGTGCGAGGAGCTTGAGGAGGAATCAACGCCGTTCTTGCGAGCATCGGGCACCACCGACTCTGGAGCTGTTCCTGCTGCAGCTGCGGCTGCTGCTCCGGCTGCAAGGCGCTGCTGCTGCTTTGCCTGACGGCGCTGCTGGCGGCGCAGCTGCGAGCTGAGCCGATGCTCACGCTCAGCCTGCATGGCATCCTGGAAGATGGCGTTCCAGAAGCGCGGCTGCTGCCACAGCGGCTGCTGGCGCAGCGATATGAACAGATACTCGCGATAAGGATCACAGCCAGGAACTTCAACTGCAATGGGTAGCAAGAGTTTAATATAAGTATGCGTGCGCTAATCGAGCGTGCCCGACTAGAAGATACTCCATAAACAGTAGCTGCCTCAACTTACCTTCGTGATAGAACAAGAAACAGAGATTCATAAGCACCGCCGCTGGCGCATGATCCTCGCACTCGCCGCATTCGAATAGCGCCAGGGCAAAGTATTGGGCAAGTGCATTGAATGTTAAGGTTTCCAGGCGCTTCGATTTGTTGCGCTGCTCGCTGAGAAATCTGGTGAACCACAGGCGGCCCATCTCCAGGCGCAGTAGCACACCAAGCTCGGACTTAAGCTCCAGATTGACAGCTGCCGAATTGCTAAAGAGCAGCTGGGTGAAATGCTTCATGAATTCCTTAACGGGCTCCTCGCCGGCACGACAATCCAAGCTTATGGAGGATGCCCATGAGGGCACCGAATTTTGCGATTCGGAGCGTATAAAGTTGCGCCAATCGCTGGACTCCATGCTGGGGCTGGCCTGCAGCTGATCAGGCTCATCCCGCAGGCTGGTCAACGTGCTGCTGTTCGAGGTGCGACTGCGTGTGGGCACAACTCGCATTGAGCTGTTCGCGCCCCAGGGCTGGCGCGTCATCAAGCTGCCACCGCCGCCGCCGCCGCCTTCTGTGGGCGGCTGCACATCAATTAGTGGAGGCATGGTCGTGGCCTCAAGCATCTCACTAATGCGCTGCATATCCTTTTGCATGTCCAGCTCGCTGCGTCGAGCGCCCGCAATGGCTCGGGGTCGCTCATAGCCACCCGAGTGGCGCGACTCAAACTCCAGAGAATTCGAGTGCGTGGTGCTGCTCACATCGTGCGAACGTGCGGCTGCCGTTGGCTCCGGCAGTGACGCGGAGCTGCTGTCATCGCTGCTGCTGCCGCCGCTGCTGGACGAGGACGGCGAACTGGAGCGCAGCGGGCCGCCCAGCTTGTTGGTGTGACGCGTGCGCGAGAGCTCCAAGCGTGGACCTAAAAGTTAGTCCAAGATTAGAGCAGCATACAAATATATAGGAATTTGCTACTCACGCGGCGCCAAATTGGGTTGTCTGAAGCGACCCGAGATGATCTCCTCATGCGCACGGCGCGCCTTCACGCGACGCGCCTCAAAATCGATTTTCGTATAGTCAATAGTCTCGTCATCTGGAAAGGGGAAGTGTCTGTGAAAGGGGACTTGTGCAGCTTCTTAAATTTACTTACACTTGGGCAAATCCTCGTCATCGTCGTCGCAATAATCTGAATCGCTGCTGCTGCTGCTCAACGTTAACTGTAAATGCACAAAAAATGCAGTTATTAAACGATGTTGCCACCCTACAATGAATTATTCATATGTATGGCAGCACTTTGCTATGTGCTCGACTGGTAGATATGCTGCAATCTGGTCAGATGAGGAAGACCAGAGTCGGACAGAGAGGTTGGGAGAGAAAGTAGGCAAGAGAAGAGCGAGAGAGAGAGAGAGGGAGGAAGCGAGAGAGATATTCGACGAGTGGGAGAAGGCAGAGTGGAACAGAAAAAGAGTTGAGTCTGTGCGAGAAGAAAGCAGTGAGAGTGGGAGAGGGAAAAATAGTTAGCGGGATTTAGACAGCCAGTCAGAATGAAAAGAAAGAAAGCAAGAGAGAAAAAGAGTGAATAAGAAGGATACTTGTCTACTTTACAAATATGTATATATGTAGTGTATGAATATACCACAAAAAGTTAATAAGGCGATCTTCATTTTCAAAAACAAAGTGCCTGTCGCATAAGCAAATAATGTCTATTGATAAAAAAAAAAAATGGCAGCACTTAACAATGGGCAGGCCTAGAGACAACAGCAATCTCTTTAGTTGCGACCTTGGATAGGCGATGCAGTTGGCAAGTATCAAGGGAGTCAACTAAATTGATTGCTTTTGCACTTGCTGCAGCACTCAAGCTAGATGGTGTGAAAGAGACAGAGCGAGTGGCATAATCCATAATTAAGAGCTCGTCAAACAAAAGGAGATGGCAACTTTGTGCCATTTACCGTTGCAATACGTTTACTCGTTTTAACTGAGGCGTGAAGCACTCGACAGGCACTCATATAATTAATTACAATTCAAGGACGAGTCGAGAGACGAGCATCAATTGTGCTGCAGCCAGTGCTGCAAAGCGCCGTCAGACAAGAGTCAAGTACAATGGCAACAGCTGCAGCTACCACAACAATAATATCGGGGCCAAGTGAAGGTCAAACGAGTGCAGCTGCTGCAGCAGCAACAGCAAAAAAAACACCACAGACAACTGCTGCAGCCCTTTCATTATCAAGGCCTTACCTTGTTTGATATGCCATTGAACAGCTCATTGCTGTTGCCCAACACTGTCAAAAATTTGGACTTTAGCGCACCGATGCTCGGCGTCCGTTCCATAAATAATTTTATTTTCGATCTCTCGCCGGCAAATGCAGCCGGCGGTGTGCCCGGCGTGGGCGTGCGTGTGGGCGGTGGCTTTGCGTCGACCATTGTTGCCACGTGTAGTTAGTTGCTTTGCTTTAATAGTTGAAACTTTTGTTGTATCCGTTCTTCCTGTTGTTGTTGTTGTTTTGTCTATTTTTAGCTGTCATTTAATAAGCGTTTTCGTCTGCTGACGCTAACCGCTGACGTCGACGTCGACTGCTGCGACGACTGCTGCTGCTGCGGCTTCAACTATCGATTTTTCGTATATATGTGGCGCAGCAGCAATGCGCCGCAAGCAGCTGCTTTATTCTTCTTCTGCTTTGCGCTTTGCTATATTTTTTTTTTCATCAAGACTTGTGCCGTTATTTTTGTTTTTTTTGTTTCTCTTAATCTTGCTGCGACAGAAAAGAATCTTTGCAGTTGGGTTTGGTTAGGTGCAGCTTGTTGGCATTTAAGCGATATCCCATATTATGCATATTAATTTCCGTTGCTTTTCTTATTTGTGACACATATTTAATTATATTTTTTACAGCAACAATTGCATTTTCTTATTTATTTTCGAAATTTATAACCAGTACAAATTTTTTTTTATTTAAGTTTTATTATATTTAAGATGTTTCAAACGTTTTATTATCATTTAATTCTTATGGTGTTTTTTCTTTAGAGCTTTTTTAAATTTTGTATATATGCATTAATTGTTTTTAGAAAATTTAATTAAAATTTTTTAATGTCATGTATCATCATTTATATTAAAATGTATGGTTTATTTTTTATTTATTATTATTTATTTTTTCTTCATTTATGTTTAGGCCTAACATGTGTTTTTCTTGACCGTTTATTATCTGTTATTTTATATGAATACAATTAATTATATTTATTTTTAAATTATTTAAATTTAGTTTATTGTCTTTATTTTGATCTGTAATATTAAAATGGTTTCTTAAGAGTTTCAAGCATAAATATTTAAATATATCTCATAATTTTCTCTGTTCTAAACTTGACTTTAATACGTATTATATTTTACTCCCACTTGCATAGTTATATTTTTTAAATTATTATTTTATAGTTTTTGTTCTTTCAGATTCGTGTTAAATATAATATATATATTTTCCAAGGCTTCATTTCCATTTACATATATGTATAACACGCTACTCCATAGAAACGCACTTAGTATATTACATTGAATTGTGCTTTGAATTTTTTATTGTCTACGAGCATTACGCAAATGAAATTATGCGCACGGGACACAATTGAAGGCACAATTTGATGCACTATAAATATGTATTTGTGTAGATGATACTGCTTTAATATTGCACGTGGAGCACATTTAACTTCTATTTTTCTCTATCCACGCATGGCGGGGTAAGAGCGCGGTGTGGCATTAAAAAAATCGTTGAATTTTCCGCGTTTCACTTGCTTTTCCTGCAACGCGCGCTGCGCAAATGCAGCCGAAAATTTAGTTTTTAGCTTTAAGAATCCGCCGTGTGTGCCAGCGTCATTTCTCGCATGCGATAGAAAATGGTAAAAGCTTCTGCAAAGCTTTTCCGTTAGGCGCAACAATAACAATAACAATAGCCGGCATTTTGTTTGTTTACGAACAGCTGAGCGAGCCGAACGTGGCCACGCGATACTCGACTTCGGCTCGGCCGCCAAACAGCTGCGAAACGTTGCGCCAGGCATCGATTGAAGGCGCAGCAAGCGTTCACGTCGGTCTTGACGTCGACGTCGACGGCGACGTCAGCGGCGGGCAAGGTCGTGTCCCGAGTCAATGCGAAGCAGCGGCAAAGACGAAACGGCGTGGGCGGAGCGCACGCTTATCAAAAATGCGTGTCTGCAATTATTGGGCTTCGCCTTCACGCTCGTCTTCGAAGTCGACGTCGACGTCGACTTTGGCTTTGACTCTTTGACAAATCCGTTTTGCATGTCATTTACTGCTAGCTCAATTTGCACTTATTACCGCGTGCACACACACACACACACACACACACTTATATGAATATGTAACAGTGAATGTATACGTAATTTTGATTGGCATTACGCATACCACATGTTGCGCCCATGACTGGACTTTATCGTGCCTCAAATTAACAGCGCCTGCCACGAGGCGCTAATAATAATGACCATAATTCGCAACAGCAGTGGCTAATTCGCATTTATAAATAAATATTTCTTGTATTTATTTATGAACACAAACAACCATTAATTGTTTTTTGATTTGTAAGCACGCTGCCGGCAGGTGGCGCTTTTGAAGCGTGCGTGGATATTATTTATAAGAATACATAATGGGTTTAATAAATCTGTTAAGAGCATATTTTTAACAGCTAGCAGCACATTAAATTCCATTGAATTTATTGTGTTTTGTATTGTATATAAATGTTTAAATGATTTATTTAGGTAGCCGTTTATAAGAAATGTAACACAATAAATATTTTTTAAGGTGTAAAAAAAGGTTCTTCAATTGTCACGCCTACAAATATAATTATATATTATTATTAGATATACTCGATAGAGGCGATAATATGCCCAGGGATGACGGTTTTGATGGTTCCACAATAATACGATAAATGTTTGTCATAATATGACATAGGTTTAAAATCTTTTATGATAAACAATTTATGGTTCTATAAATAGAGGAAGTAGAAAATGGGCTAGTTAGAGAGGGAAGGCTTTTTATACTATTTATATATTGATTTATTAAGGAAAGAATTGCAGGCAGCGCTATATTCAGAAAAATCCTTGTGCTTCATTCTATTTTACTCGCAAATTTTATTTTTAAAAGTAATTTTATTTTGCAAAATACAGGAAGAAATATGCGCAGACAAAAAAAGAGAAATAAATAAATAATCCGCAACTCAACGTCAACGTCACAAGCAAAATAAGCAACAGATTAAAATGCATGCAAAATGTTTAACAACAATAAAAGAAATGTGAAGAAAAAACCAAAAAAAAAAAACAAATTTCCCAAAACTTTTTACACACGCGTCAAGCCCGAAAAACTTGTCTATACAAACGCTCCGTAGTATTTTTATAAGATAATGCGAAAAGCCCAAAATAGACGCACAAAGAGAGAAACGCACAAGATGCAAGAGATTGGAGACACATAGAGCAAATGAGAATTAAGAAAATAGAAAATAGAAAAATATTGCGGCGACAACGTCCCGAAACTGGGGGATTGTGGTAAAAATGTTGTTTAGATGTCCAATAGACAAATCAGTTTGTTGGGAGACGATCGCCGAACGAGACCGTAGCAAAAATATAATTCATGTCGAGCGGCGCGCACACACATCTATATATATAGTATCTATAGATATATATCTATATAACTATATATAAGTATATATGTTCATGTGCTAACAGCTGGCAGCAGCAATTTTGAGTGCGGCGGTACGCGAAAAACAAGTCAAATCGAATTATGTAAGTGTTCTTTATAGACGCTCCAACCTAGCCATATATTACCAAAAAACAAAAAAAAAATCAATAACAAATCAATTTAAAAAAAATAAAGGAAATATAAAAGAGCTGTGTGCTAAAAATAAACACAACTAAATTTAAATCCAAGAAAATAATTCAATATATTCAGCTAAAAGTTCAAGGCATTTCGCATTTTCGATAAATAAACCAAATTTATGCATTAAATAAATTAGTTTGCATTTTTTTTTTGGTTAATTTGCGGCACAAAAAAAAATGGTGCAAGAAATAAACGCAAAATTTAGGCAATTAACAAGAAGGCAAGAAATAAAGTGTTTAAAAATAGTTTCTGCGCTCGTTTGCACGTGTGTGTGTGTGCGTGTGTATGTGTGTATGTGTGTGTATCTGTGTGGCTGGCTGCCAGGGCAGCTGCCACTTGAAGCTGCCAACGACAACGTGGCAGAAGGCAGAGTGAGAGAGGAGGGAAGAGTAGAACGCGTCGATCATGATACTTTATAAAAGACGCATATTAAATCAAAAGCAATCTAAAGTTTATAAAGAAACAAAAATTAAATCAATATTTTTCAAAAGAATATTCTGCGTTCTTAAAACAAAACTTTGTTCAAACAAAACTTGTTGAACTAAAACGCCAAATTTATGCAAACAGAAAGCCTTTGTAAGAAATGATGAAGAAAATATATCAAAAATTTTATATTATTTGATACAAGTGAAATTATTAAAAATTATATAAGAAAGTATAATAAATATAATAATAATAATATAATTTTAAAAAGTGTGAATTTTCCCAGCTACGTAAAAGATAATTATATTAACTTATATTAGAGTATATATAAACAAATATAAAAATAATAAATACAATAGAAAAAGGACATTTAAAAAGTAACTAAAAAAGGATGCATTAAAAATGTTATATTATTTGATATAATCATTATTATTATTAATAATAAACTAATAATAAATATAAATTATGCCAGCTTTGTAACTAAAACATCTTTCCTAAGGGACTAAAGAAAAGGGAAAGATAAAAAATAAAATGTAAACAAAAATATATATAAAAAAAATATGTTGTTTAATTATTAATAGTTGTATACTATAATAATAACAAATAATCAAACAAATATAATAATAATTAATATGATAATAATAATATAATAAAAATAAATTATAAATTATCGCAGCATTTGTCGACGTCCGCGAAAGTATGGAATAATTTGTAAAAATTCCCAAATTTGATTATATTCAATTGAAATTCGTGGGAAATTCTTTGATTATTCCAGAATATTTTCTATGGATATATTATTTTGAATTTTCATGCTATATACATATTTCTAGGGTATTATTGGATATTTTATATATTTTACATTAAAATTGCAGATTATATTCAAATCAAAAACTATTTAAAAAAATATGTCTACAGTAATTTCCTGTTTCTAAACCTTAGCTTCTTCGACATTTGTCATGCAACATGCGTCAATAGATTGTTGCATATATGCGCGGGCTCTCTCTCTCTCTCTCTCTCTCTCTATCTCTCTTAAGAGTAACTTTTAACCATCTATTTTTATGACCTATTCAATTATCTCAATTCATTTAATATCTTTTCGATTTCATTTACTCTTGACTAATTCATTTCTTCTACTCTTTCCATACATTTTCAATTCTCTTCGTCTCTTTCTCTCTCTCTTTTTCTCTTTGTGTTCAAATGCATTTAGACACGCTGTCAGCTCGCACTAATTGAGTCACACGAATTATTTCCTTTTGCTTGTTGCGCCTCGTTTCATAAATAAACAACAAAATTTCGATTTATGGCAGATCGCCTTAATACTCTGTAAGTTTTGAATAATAACAGAAATGGCTGACTAAATATTGGCATAGTTTGTATGGCAACTCTTTTAAGTTACAAAAAAAAGCCTTGCATATTTCCAGGCTCAGCTGGAGTTAATTTTTGAAACATAAATATTGGAAGCCAGAAATATGTTTATATAGAGAGTATCTCTTAGTCGCTTTCAGCCTGCATTTTAGACTTCTTTTGAATCGAAATATTTTGGCCTATATTTGCACGGTTTATTCGTGGAGCAACTTTGGCGGCGATTGGGCGGATTTTTGTTGCATTATTTCGCGTTGCAAACAGCTTTTACCTAGGAACTTGTCTCAAAATTTAGGTGAGCAGTCTAAAAATATTCTAGAAATATTTGAAAAAAACATATATATGAATATATTTTGTTGGCAGTTGTGTGTAATTGAATATGAAGTCTTTTGAAGTGTCCACAAGATATACTTATAAATATATATATAAATATATACAAATTTGCACAAATTTTCAAAATAAATTCATAATATTCAAATAGAAAAAGATAATTGTATGCAAATTGGTTTGAAAATGAAAAACGCAAAGAAAATTCGAAAAATAATAAAATATTGAATACAGCGATAAAAAATGATGCTTTATCTAGACAAAGAGCATGGTTCCAAAAATAAAAATATAAAAAATAGTTAAAACAAAAATTTGGTGGCACATAAACAACTCGTTAGACAGCTCTTTAATATAGCTTCTCCACATATGCTCCATTTTTGCTAAATTCCTTTTTTTAGATTGAAATAGAAATAAAAAGAAGAGGAAGAAGAAGCAGAAGGAGAAGCAGACGAACTGTACGACAAAACGGCTGCAGCAGACGCAGGCGAAGAGAAAGATGACGACACCGCAATTGCTCAATAAAAACATACGCACAATGCCCGCCTGGGTGGTGAGTAGACCCCAGAGAAGTCTCGGAGTTGGAAAAATTCGCATTTATCGTTTGCCTTGCATATAGAACGAGGCGAACGATCGCATCGGACCCAAGCCGCCGCCTACGCCCATGAATGGTAATGCGGCGAGCAATGGAACTCAGCTGAAGGTGCCGACACTGCCACCCAAGACGAAGAACACACCCGAACCCGACTACGAAGTGATCGAGTTCTCCAATCAGCAGCAGTACTCAAATGAGCCCATGAAAACTACACAGATTCGCACCAAAACTCCAGGCAAGTGATAGACTATAGAAAAAGAAGTAAATACTAGAGGCAATATGTCGGATATAGACGAAGAAAATACTAGAGATAAGAGATAAGTGGTATTTTATAGAAGAAGAAGAAAATGCTAGAGTAGTGAAGCAATACCTGAAGCACAAACAGTAGTAGAAAATAATATCTTAAAGTAATAATAATACTTCTAGAAGATCCAGATTTACTAAGGAATTAGTTATGGTTTATACTTGGAAAAAACTTCTGGGAGGCTAATAAAAGTACGGCAATACACTAGCAGAACACACAGAAGTACTTTTAATAATAACTTTAAGAAGAGAACTAAAAAAATCACAAAATGTACAGAAAGTAGTACGTAGCCAGAGTTATATAAGACTGAAGTTGTACTTAAGGGACTATCAAAAATACTAGAGACGGAATTTTGTAAGAACTGAAAATAGTTTAAAAGTATTTTTGAAAGCTCTAGGATTACCTGAGCAATACTCTTACTAGCTCCAGAAATATTAAGTAAGTACTTACATAAGACTAATAATAATAGGAAACTACTTCCAGGTGAACTATGATAAGTACTTTAAAGGAATACACAAGAGAAGTACTTTAAGAAATAATAGAAGTAACATAAAAATTAGGCAGTTCTTCAGCAGAAATACCAGATGAAAAAAAACCTGACGAGATATATACTGACTAGATATATAATATTATAATATATAGATCATAAATATTCATATCTGGAATTACCATAAAGAAAAGAGAATAAAACTTAACCAGATATACTGGAGTTATTTAAAGTTCCAGTAGTACTTCAAGAACTATTGCAAATGCTAGAATATGAATTTATCTAGAATCAAAAATGGTTGAGAAGTATTTATAATGTCACCAGAATTAATATTCACTTATACTTTTGGATAGAGAAGAAATAATAGAGATGAAGCAGAAATTGAGTTGAACAATAATTACCTTTAAATATATATATAAATATATTTATCAATCAATAAAGATCTAGATAGTTACGTTCGTATATCTCTATATAGTACACCCGACTATTGTATTTAATCGGAAAAAATAGTTTTTTCTATCCCTCATAGTATTTGGAAAATTTCAACATAATCTAATAAAAATGTTTATTTTTTAATCCTTTCCTTATAAAGACCTTCCTCAGATTGATACATACCATATTTATATTTAATAGTAGCTATTAAAAATGTAAACGTTTAATTCGTGTAGATAACAAACTGAAATGCACACTGTGCGGCTCACAGAATCCCTGGGTGACCTGCGCCGAGTGCGCGGGTCAAATCTTTTGCGCCAGCTGCGATGACATGTTCCACAAGCATCCCAAGCGGAAGCAGCATATACGCAAGGTAGGTTGCCATCGATTGCTCATTTGGAGTATATCAATAATGTGCAAGCCATTACGTATTGCCAGGCTGTGGAGCAGGGCACACCGCCCGTGCCACCGAAGGCGGCGGGAGGTGGCGCACCGCCGGTGGCGCCACCGCGACGCAGCAAGCGCGGCTTGCTGACACCGTTTCTGGGCCGCAAGGAACAGGTACGCCACTGCACGATTTTATAAAACCAAAATACAAACTACGTACTAGTACAAGTGCCTAGGGCCAAGCCAAGCCAAGCCAGCCTAGTTAGCTACCATTTAGTACAAGTTTGTAATTGATTTTTGAATGCTTTAATAAAACAAAAACAAAGAAAAAAAAAACAACCATAAAATATGAAAGAAAACCTTTATGCTGCCTGCCTCCTGCACGACAAGATCTAGAGAAATGCGAAATGGAAATGCAAACCGAAAAACTCTTTTGCAGATGTTGCCGCCGCCCTCGCCGACGCCCTCGCACAAGTCCAATGCCAGCGTCTGGCGGGGCACAGGAGCGCCCCAAATGAACAATCGCCCGTTGCCGGAGCCGCCACGCTCGGCGCCCAGCGAGGGCGGCGGCTCCTCGCGCTCCGGCACGCCCAAATCAGTATTCGACACGATCAGCCGGCCGCCCTCGGTGCAGCTGGAGAAGATCAAGACCAAGGCGAACGCCACACTGGATCGCATGGCCCAGCTGCAGATGCGCTACCGCCAACAGAGGGCGCTGCACGAGACGACTGGCAATTCGAGCAGTTCGGCCCTGGGCAGCGAACAGGTAAGCTCGGATTCTCCCGCCATTCAAATTCCCACCATGTCCCTCATTTACATATATCGTGCTCGTATCGTGTGCGTCAATGTCTTGTGCTTGTCTCAACCCGCACACGCACTCGCTCTCTCTCTCTCTCTCTTTCTCGTTTTTTGTGCATATTCCACACAAACGCAGCATTTGCCGAACTTCGAGCATTGGTCAAACAACATTTCACCATCGCCCTCGCATTTTCGTTCCGGCAGCATGTCATCCGGTTTGAATTCATCGCATTTTGATCTATCGGATGATTCACACAATTTTCACAATTCCCTGTTGTTCCAACAACAACAACAACGACAACAACAACAACAACGACAGGCAGCGAGCGGCCAGCGTCGCCAAATGAGCACCTCCGTCTTCAACTTGAACAGCCTGAACTCGCGTCGTCCTCTCTCCGAGAATCAGCCAAGCGGCGCCTGGTTGTCCAATCAGCGCATGCAACAGGTAAGTTCTTGCTCACCTCCTGGGTGTCCTTAGCTGTGACCCTTTCACTCCTTGCTCTCCTTCTTGCAGGCCCAATCTTTGGCGCAGCTGAACTGCGCCGGCTGCCAGAGTCATCCGCAGCCCAACTGGCCGCCGCTGCAACCACATGCCCAGATGCCTGGCGATGAGTGGTCACAGTTTGGCTCCCAGCAGCAGTTCAATCACTCTAATCTGTCGCTCAACCTGGGCGCCGGCTACTTGCCACAGCAGCATCCGGCGCACTATCCGCCGCCCGTGTTCATGACCCAACGCGGCATGATGCCAAATATGTATCCGGGCGCAGCGGGTTATCCCATGATGCATCCAGGTGAGCAGAGACAATGAAAACTATTCACGCTTTGATTTATACCCTGTACATTTACACTTGCAAGGCGTCATGGGCATGCCACCCACAGCTGCCTCGCGTGCCACGTCGCGGGCTCGTTATGCCGCCTCGCCCACGCCCAGCCGCAAGTCTGTGTCCGCACGACGCAAGCGCAGCAGCTATGTGGACGACGAGCTCACCGACGATGAGGACTCCGATCAGGATGACCGTCGCTCCCTGGTCTCGAATCGCTCGGGCATGACCAGCGCTTCGCGCGCCCATCAGCATCATCAGCGCCAGCGGCGCTTGTCCAGCGCCTCGCAGCTGTTTAGCAACGGTGGCAACGATGAGCTGGATGGCGAGCACCAACAGCGTCATGGCGGCAGGCAGCACAAAATGCGCGATCGTCGCGGCTCCGTAGCCAAGTCCGTGCAGAGCGAGTGGCTGCCCGAGCGGCGGGATTCCAATGCAGGCGGCACCTTGAAGCGTCATCAGCAGGAACCATCGAAAACCAGTCGCATCTATTCAGATCTGGAATCGGAGGGTTCGGGCGCACGTGCCTTGGTCCAAGCCAAGATACAACAGAAACTGCAGGAGGCAGATCAGCAAAAGACCAAGCGAGCCGAGTCCAAGCGCAAGCCGGAAATGAAGAATGAGAATACGCAGGCAGCGGCAATTGTGCAGAAGCTGACGGACAGCACGCCAGCCAAGACAGAGCAAAGCGAATCAGAGCACGAGGAAGTAGTCGAGGAGGTCACCGCCTCGGAGAGCGAGGCAGAAGCGGAAGTTCCAACAGCAGCAACGGCTGCAGTGGAGGAAGCGACGGAAGATGACCTAGGTCCGCCGCCCACCACGCCCGACCACGAATGGGAATGCGAGTTCTGCACATTTGTCAATGAGCCCAACATTAAAATCTGTGCCATATGCTGCAAGACGCCATGCAAACCACCCGTCAAGCCAAAGGCAGCCAACCAGATGGAGACCAGAGCCACAGTTGAGCCCAAGACGACAACAACCCCATCAGAGGTGAAGCATGTGCGCAAGAGCTCCATGAAGACCACAAGATCCGTGGAGCAGGCTGTTCCGGTCACACAAAGCACATCCAAGCTGCCAGCTGCAGTCAAGCCCAAGCAGGCAATGCAAGCCACAGCCAACACATCCAACATTAAAAAATCGACAACAGTTGCCAAGTCCAAGCTGAAATCCGGAAGGGACAATCAAACGGATAGTTCACTCGCCAAGGGTTTCATACACAAAGGTAGGATTCTCAAGAAAATCTCATTTTTCGAGGGCACCAAGAGCTGAACGTCAAAAAAAAAAAAAAAACACACCCTCTCCATTTAACAAGACAAGACTTTAGCCTGTGTATACCCTGTAATAACCAACTGTAACTGTTAGAACTACAATTAACGCATTTAATGAAACTATACGAAATACAAGTCATGTCCCAAACTAAACATCCTTGAGTTTTGTTTTCGTTCTGTTATCGTTTTGTATTGTGTGCACCACTAAAAGCTCTCATCCATACCTTCCAGAATCCGTTGAGAATATTTGGAATACACTGGATGAGAGCATACAGGCACAGGCGGAACAGGTACTTAAGCAGGCACAGAAAGTCTCCACCGGCTGTGGCGGCACTCCACCCCGTGAGCTGGCAGCCCCGAAATCGGATGATCCGCTGCGACAGGCGCGCGAAATGGGCACCTCACCACCGCCGCAGCACATCTCCACACAAGTAACCAGAAATCTCAAGCAATTTATTCAAGCTTCGTTTTAAATAGCAACTTTTGCAGACCTACGATGCGCTGCCATTTGGCGCGCAGCCATTGGAGGAACCTGCAGCTGCTGCAACTTCCCTTCCTGAGATGGAGCGCAAGACCTACTGTCGCAGCAGTTCACGTGATCCGCAGGAGACCGAGCGAGATTTGAGAATGCAGCCGGAAACGGCGACAGTTCAATTAAATAGCGGGCAGCTGACGAGACGACCGAACTTCATAAACGATCTTAGAACTCTGCAGCATGTAAGTCCATTTGCCAGGTTCAGGAAGCGTATTTTCATGTTTATTCTGGTTAATAGCAAACCTCCTCGCCATTTGATTTGCCGCATGAATCGGTTGGCTACAAGCACGAGCCAGCACGAGATCCCGAGATCGAAATGCACATCATACTCAAAGAGTTGGAACTTTATAAATTTACCGTGGAAGAGCTGGAAGCAGCACTGAAATATTGCGGCCCCGATATGCATCCCATACAATGGCTGCGCGAGAACTGGCACAAGCTGGTCCAGACCGTGCAGAGTCTGTCCACAAAATACGGTCAGGAGCGGACGGCGAATACAATTGGAACTATCTCACAGAGCGAGGCGCGTGAGGCGCTTCGGAGTTCGGCTGGAAATGTTTGGCAGGCGGTCGCCGAGTGCATACAGCAGCGACAGCAAAAGTATCGCAAGCTGGCGGCCAAGGGCAATTTTCTGAGTGAGGACATTGTGAATGCGTTGACGGCGCATCAAGGTAATGTGGAACAGGCATTGATGGAACTGAATCGCACACAGCTCAAACCATTTCTAATGCGCATCTGGGGCTCGCCGAATGGCGTCGAGAATGAGAGTGCGGCCGTAGATAACAAGTCGGGTTAGTTTGTAGTTCGAAATTCCATATATATACATATATATCAGTCACTATTCATAGATCTGTTTCATCTCTGTATAGACATCCATGAGTTTCTCAACACACATGCTTTGGACTGTTTGCAAATGCAGCACAGTGAGAGTCCAGCGCTTGCCAATCCATTCGATGCTCTCTACACTGATGACACACATAGTCCTGCCAAGTCTACATATGCCACGCCCAGTCCTTACCAGCTAGAAGATAGCACGCTTAAGAATCTCGAAATACTCATTGGCAACATGGAACAGAATCAGGCCAAGCAGAATCAGGAAGTACTTCGCTCAATTGAGACCATGCTGGAGACCTTCAAGGGCAAGCCCGATCAGGAGTATGAAACGGATCCGGAAGTCATGCGCATTCTTACCAAAAGTCCGATTAGCACACTAAAATCCCCAACCGCAATGCCAGACAAGTCCAGCGACGATGTCAAAAACTTTGTCTGGCAGCACATACAGGATATTGTGCCCAATTTGGTGCAGCAGGTGGAGCAAGAGCTCATGGAACCCATGGAACCCATAGAAGTAGCGCCAGCAATGAGCACAATTGCGCCTGAGCCAATTCTAGAAAAGGAGCCCACACCACCGCCGCCAGATCCTGGGCTTTATATCATGGAAGAGTTTATTAAGCCAAATTTAAGAGAGAGTATCATGCGTGAGGAATTGCCACCGAATTTTATTTATGCCACGGAAATAGCCAATTTTAAGCTGGAGTTTGATCGTGGCATGGAGAGATGGCATGAATCGGAATTCGAGTTGGATGACCTCGAGAATGCGGAGCACATTGTCTACAAGAGCTATATGGCACCTAAGATGAAAGCTGTGAAAGAAGCAGAACTTCCAGAGGCCACTGTGAGCCAACAGCAGAGCCACAATTTGCCCAATCTGGAGACTGATAGAAAACCCAACGAAAGAGATGCTAGCCCAGCTGCAGTTGTGGAGGAGCAGTCCTCTATTCGCTCGGATCCTTCTACATCTGCTAAAGAGTCTGAAGAAATAATCCCAAAGGAACCTAACAATGGGTCGACAGACGAGACACCAACTCACAGCTCTTTAATCCAATCGTCAAAACAGACTCCACCAGAAGAAAAGTTGGCACCTTCTGCTAGTGCGTCGAGGGTTACAGATCAGACAACAGCTGAGCGCGATGACAAGGCCAGCCCAAGTCGAGAAAATAGTAAAAGAAATAAAAGATCGCAGTTGCCGAAAAAAGGCAGAGCACGCGATCAAAGTCAAAAGCCGGGAAACAGAAATAGGTTGCCCAATAATGTCGCAAAAGTGTTGCAACAAAGCGAACCTACGGAGCAAATAGAACAGGCTCAGATAGACACAGTGCCAAACATGGCTGATGCAGTAGCACAGTCAGAAAAAGCAGGAACTGAAGGGGAGACAGCAGCTGTAGAAGGCATTGCAGTAGCTGTAAAGGAAGTAAAAGCTGAAGCAGGAGTTGCAGAAGCACAAGCTAATGAAGAAAGTGAAGCAGTTGTACAAGCTACAGCTGCAGAATATAAGGGGGAGCTACAGACCGAAGCTAAAGTGGAAATGGAGGAAGTACAAGCAGTAGAAGACATAGCGGATGCAGAAACGGAAGCACAAGCTGGAAGTGCTCCTTCAAGAATTCAAATTGAAGCAGTTGACACAACCTCAAACAACGAGCACTCTGAGCTATCCAAGACTTTGGCGAATGTTGTGGAAGTCGAAGAAGCTTTACAGGGCTCTGAAGATAATTTAAGATCCCCACAAGTTCCACAGTTAGCTACAGACGAAAACGAGGTAGCTCAAGCTGAGGAGAGCATTCCGAGCTCAGAAGCAGATGAGTTACAAGCAACAGAAGCTGCAGAGCAAGCCGAAGCAATGCCATCCTTAGCCGCTCTAGCTCAAACCGAGCTTCCCACAAACAGCACGATTGAGTTAATTCCAACGATCGCTGTGGCGTCCAATCAGAAACGTAGTCCCAAACGTTTCTCTAAAATACCCGTAAGAACTCTCAGCGCAAATAGTCTGCGCAGCGAAAGCCGAAATAGTACACAGACGCCATCAGCAGAGGTTGAAATAGCCAATACGAATTCCGAGGAGCATAAGGAATCCAGCACGGAGGAAGGCATACCAGAAGCTCAAGATGTTACCTTCCAAGCAGAACCAAAAACCGAGCGGAGCACACCTGCCGAGCTAGTTACACCCAACGACTCGGAGGAGGTCTTCGAAGATGCCACAGAGTTCGGCAGTGAGGAGCAGCAGGCACACGATGAATCTCCCTCCGACACAGAGCTCTATAGCCTGGACAGTGAGGAACACCCTCCTCAATCGCCAGAAAGTGAGGTGCTACTCGTTCTAAACACTGAGCAGCCAACGGAGAGCTTGAGTGTAGTACAATCTCCCAGCAATACGACAATCAGTTCGCATTCAAGTGAATCTGAGGCGGAGCCGGTGGTGTTTAAGGAGTTTATACCATCGGGAGATCCTAGCAAGCAAAATCTAAGCGAACTGGTGGAAGACACCCAACGTTTGATCAAGCAAATGCGCGATGAAATAAGCATGGATGAGTTTGAGTCCACCGATGAGGAAGACTACTCCGAGGACTACTCCGATGAGTACGACGAGGGCGAAGAGGAAGACTGGTATGACAGTGAAGGTGAAGAAGGCACCTATAACGAGCACGCCTCGTTCATTGAGGATGCCTCCAGTGGTGCAGCTGCTGGTTTGGCGGAAGGCGACGAAGAAGCCACCGAAATTGAAGACATTATGGAGGAGGATGAATTTGAGGAGCAAGAAGACGCACAGGCAGAACAAAAACAATTAACTGACACGCATGAAGCAGTCACGAGCACATCATCAGTCACGCCCACAAATCATGATCAGCACGAAACTGAGCCAAGTGAGGAGACTGAGATTGTTTCTTTCACAGGCAGGGCAGTCGAGGAAAGCATCAAATTAGACGAAGCAGCTGCAATTGAATCCGTGCCAGTAGTAACTTCTCCATCGGAAGAGCTTGCAAATGCAGCTGAGACTTCAGTCGGAGAGACTGTGGAAAATATTTTCTCGATAGCGGAACCCATTATAGCTCTTATCGAGAGTCGACCAGTAGAACTGCCTGCGGAAATTGTTTTAGAACCGGTGTCTCAGCCAGCTGAAGAGCCAACTGCCTTGCCCCTAACACCCGCTCCACCCATTGTCGACTCCGAAACCCGTCCATTGGAACCACCTAGCGAAACAGTATTGGAAGAGCCCAAAAAGGTAATCCCCAACAGCACACACGCCACAACAAGCAAAAAGACACCAACAACTACCAAAGCACTCAGCACACCCAAGACCAACAAGACCCCGGTTAGCAAAATACCCAAGCTCACAAATGAAAGCACAAACAACAACAAGAAATTGCCGTTGCGTTCCAAGTCATTTTCCGCGCCCATGGGAATCTCGTCGGTCAAACGCATACAGCAGGAGTTTCTGCAGAAGCAAACGCTATCGAGTCCAACGCCAGCAAGTCGTGTGCCGCTCAAGAGTAGCCCCAGCAATAAGAAATCCTTGACTGAGGCCATCAATAAATTCAATACAAAAACCACACTGGATGGGCCCAGCACAAGTGGGGCAGCAGCAGCGGTTAACGCTCTTCTGAAGCCCCGAACTCAGCCCAGGATACCTAAAAAGAAATACCACGAGACCTGTTTCTCGGATGATGACTACGAGACCTCGGCCACCGAGGAGGATGAACAGGAACAGCTGCCGGGCCCAGTCAAGGCAGAAATGCTTCAGCGTAAGCTCAGCATGCCCGTCTTTCGTGCCTATCCCAGTGTCCAGAAACCAGTCATTGAGGAGCCAGCGGTGTGTAGATCCATACGACTAGCTCAGTAAATGCCTGATACAATTGGTTCTCTCTCACACTCATTCACAGGTGCTGGCGCGCAAATATGTGGAACAGCAGCTGGTGACGAGCATTGCGGAAGCACAAATAGCCGCCACTCTAGTGAATATGAAGTTTCAGGAGGATGTCGCTCTGTGGGCTGCCAGAGAATGCTCGGACCTGGATCAAGCCATATCCATGTTGCAGCAGGAATGCGAGCTATGCATGAATAGCTATCCAATGAATCAGATTGTGTCCATGCTGAAGTGCACCCACAAATGTTGCAAACAGTGCGCCAAAAGCTATTTCACCGTACAGGTGGGTGATCAAGCGACTCGACGGATGTACTCTTATATAATATTAATATAAAGGTGTTGTCTGTTGTCTTCCCTTCCTCATGAAGGGTTGCTGCAGTAGACCTGATTTGAGTTGTTGAGACATTCAGAGACCTGGGCATAGACCAGCTGTTTCCTTTCATTCCAAGTGTAGGCTGACCATTCAGAAAGGATGTTCATAGTTCTATCGTCTGTCTGCAACCTAAGCTTTGTATTCGACTCTCCTCCAACAGTAAAAGCTTCTCTAATTCCTTCAGGGAATAGAATGGTGTAGCCTTAAGACTTTACTTTTTTTTCTCTAGCCAATTAATAGAGAATTACTATATCTGCAGTTATTGGTGTCTTGTTTTACTAAATCGACTCACTTCCTTTGGAATTTATTGATTTCCAATCCTTGGAGGTTTTGTTCTTCCTCTAAGGCAGAAAAAGTTTATTCCTCAATGTCAAATTCTTCAGTTTAATGCATCCTCAATCTATTTACAAATTATTCTTCCATATAGATAACCGATCGGAGTATAAACGATTGCAGCTGTCCGTACTGTAAGCTGCCCGAGCTGAGCAACGAACTGCAGCATGAGGATGAACATTTGGAGTACTTTTCGAATTTGGATATATTTCTGAAAAGCATTTTGGACAGCGATGTGCACGAGCTGTTCCAGCGCAAGCTGCGGGATCGTACACTGTTGCAGGATCCCAATTTCAAGTGGTGCATACAGTGCTCCTCGGGTTTCTTTGCCCGACCCAAGCAGAAGCGTTTAATATGCCCCGATTGTGGTTCGGTGACCTGTGCCCAGTGCCGCAAGCCCTGGGAACGCCAGCACGAGGGCACCAGCTGTGAGGCGTATCTCGAATGGAAGCGGGAGAACGATCCGGAGCTGCAGGCACAAGGAGTACAGGAGCATTTGGCGCAAAATGGCATCGATTGTCCCAAGTGCAAATTTCGCTACTCATTGGCCAGGTGGGCAGCTACTCTTAACATTTCTTCTATATAGGATTATCTCTAATATTTTGTTTTTAGGGGCGGCTGCATGCATTTCACCTGCACCCAGTGTAAGTTTGAGTTCTGTTACGGCTGCGCCAGGCCCTTCATGATGGGCGCCAAGTGCAACATTTCCTCTTACTGCGCCAAGCTGGGCTTGCACGCCCATCATCCACGCAATTGTCTGTTCTATCTTCGCGACAAGATACCCATGCAATTGCAGTTCCTGCTCAAAGAGCACAAGGTCAAGTTCGACACGGAACCTGTGGAGTTGCAGGACGAGCCAAGCAGTTCTAGCAAGGCGCGGGCCCAGGCACGCTGTCCCATACCGCTGCAGAAGGAGACACCACAGGGCCTAGTCGACACTGTCTGCAACAGCGAAGTGCCCGAAAAACATGCGGGCATGTGTCGGTAGGTGTTAGAATAACTTTCCGACATTTCCTATTCGAGCACTGCTCCGTTTCATTTGCATCAAACTAGAATACTTAATCGAGCATTTCAGTTCGAACTGCTCGAGCGTGCAACATGTTCGAACGAGCTCAATCGCTCGAGTCGAACGACATATTTTTTTTGTTTGCAACTCGAACAGTTCATACGCAGTTGACTCGATACAGAGCTCTTACGCTTGTAATTCGATCTATGGCTAATCTGTTTTCTTTTTACAGCACACATTACGTTGAGTATTTGGCTGCGAAGGTTGCCAAGGCCAGCATCGATCCGTTGCCCATTTTCGATTTGACGGACTGTGTACAGGAGTTGCGTAGGCGTGGCATTGCTCTGCCCGAACGTGGGCCCTGGGACACTGATGAGATCTACAAAAACATGTGCTCTGAGGTTAGTTCAATGCCATCAATTGGCGATTTTATTGATTTTGATACACTAGAACAGCAGGGTATATTGATGTGGATATGAAAAGAGTTGAGATTTCTGAAAATTACCGTCTCAGTTTGGAAAGAAACTTGAATCGAATAAAATTTTGTTAAAGCCAGCATAGATAGATCATATAGTTCCCACAGGAACTACCGATAGTTTCAGAGATCTTACAATATTTTGGGATAAGAAATATTTGAATAGAAACTAGTGTATGTCAGAAACTAGAAGCTCGTAGACTAACTTATCAGACTAGCATATCATAGAGTAATCTATTTTTACGATCAGCATAGTATGTTTAATTGTGATAGTGTATAGAAATTTCGGTATTGTGCCCAGCTTCTTGGTTTTCCCCTTTACAGATTGTTTTGGCTTTGCGTGTTACTTTTTATTGAGTTTGTTTTACGCGGAAAAACGCATTTCCTGCGGCTGTTTTGACCCGATGAATCAGTTCACGCCCCCGCTATAAATAGCCGTCGATCGATTGAAAAGAAAAACATTTTGCTAATACGTACGCCTAAATTTAGCCTCGACTCTGACGTATTTCACACGCGTCTTAATTGATGTTTTTTTTTTGTTTTTCGCCTTTATTAGTATTTAATTGTAAACAAGGAAAATAGCAAATACAAATGTTTACCTCTCGCCTCTTTCTCTATAGGTAATCAAACAACATATACCACTGAAATCGGCCTGAGTGCGATCGTATCTACATATATAAATATGTATATATATATAGCTGGACCCGGCTGGATATGGCTCTGCCTGAACAACTTGGACGTCGCTCTTTGAGTGTTGCACTTTTTTTCATGTCATGCAATTCTTTACGATTTATCGCATACATTTTTATATATAGACATTTTTATATATACATTTACATATAGAGCATACACACTTACATACACATATATGTTTATGTAAATTTTAGACAGCTTTTTAGACATTCACACGCCTCCGCCCCCGCTCGTACACACCCACAGTACTATTTGTTTAGCTAGTAAGCAATTTGAAATGATTTTTGTTTTGCACATCAGCCGAGACACAAACCATAGACTTTATATGGACAGACAGACAGACACGTGGCATTAATGGCATCCAATTAACAAGCTTTTGTGTGTGCAACAATTTATTAATGAATGCATTTTTTTTTTCGCTAAACGTGTTTTAAATATATTCCAAATATTTTCAGCCAGATGGCGTTTACGATGCCAAAATAAACCAATTTATAGAAATCAAAGTGGTTGCGCCTCCAAAAATATTCAAATGTTGATTTAAGAAAAATTATATGAAAAAAAAATATGAAAATATGGAATATTTTGAAAAGGTAAGCGTTTATTTGTTTTAACAACATTCGTGGCCGCATCTGGAGAAACAGAATTAGAATATCTTTAGGCAGCGCCATGAAAGGCAATTCTCTAGAGATAGCAATTGATATGGCAAGCACATATCGACATATCAAAAAAGGACATATCAAAAAAGGATTTAAGAACAATTAAAAGCTCAATAATGCATTGATCCTCTACATCAATCGTTCTATAGGAATATAAACATTACATTTAAATCTCTCGCTAACAGTTATTATAATTATTATTCAAGGATAAATTTCAAATATGTATCTCGATAAAACAGTCATCAGAAGCTTGAAAGACAGCTAATACATATTTATTATTCTTTTGACTATTTTTGCTGGGTATTTACAAGTTAATAATTTCTATTAGGCAGATTTTATGTCGAACTTTACCATTTTTATTTATTTATACTAGATTTATTCTTAACCAGAAACATAACTAGAGTTTTCATGAACATAAAAAAGGGGATATAGAAGAAATATATATTTAAGTAACTCTCTTTCCTAATCTCTTGTACAGGGTATATCGCAGTTGAGCAGCTGTTCGAATTATTTATAAAATCAAAGTCTGCAGACGAGCTTTCTTTATTTAATCAGTATGGACAGGGTTACCTACAGCTTACCCTGTATATTTTGGAATAGTACAGGGTATATCTGACACAAATATGGGCTGATATATATTAGATAAACAGATGTCTGAGTCGATAAAGTAAAAGAAAGACGCTGACAAGTTTCTTAAAAGTATCTCAAGAGCATTTGTTCCATTTCTTCGAATCGGAAAGATCTTTCAGAACTGTTGCATACTTTTCGGGGCTGGAATTAACATTAAATTGAGTGCCGCCAATTTGGGACACTCGGGCAGACGCTGCCGAGTCGCAAGACAGAAAATGCGAAATGGCAAATGCGGCTCATAAATTACGCGCAAGCAACAACAACAAGAGATGGGCGTACGTGAAAAACTCGTGAAAATTCGCATAGGCGACGCGACTCATTGGATAAAAGTTGACTCGTAAAAACCTATTTTTGTGCGATTCGATTTAATTTATGCGCGCGGCACAAAACATGTTTTTGCATTTCGTACAGTTTTACACCAATAGAAAGCAATTAAATTGTCTAATTTGTATATTTATCGAGATTCCAAAGTTTAGATGACTTTCAGCTGGACTGCAAAGGGCGCAACACCTACAAACTAGACGCCTCGGCGCGTGCAGCTCAAATGTTTAAATATAAAACGCATTAATTTTAATATTTATTTCAGCTGACTTATCACATAAAGCTGCGTTAAGTGTTAACATGCGCGCCGAGATATAAAAATGCGAAAAGTATCCAAAAGCAAATCATAAAAGATGTCTACTGTTGAGTGCGTACACCCTGTAGACGTAAATACTTTGGTTAAGCTAGGGTATTATCAATCGTTGGAAAAAATGATGAACGGACTAAATACACTCAAAAAAGAAACATGCCCTCTTTTGTTCTGAACGCCAAGAAAGTCCCTTTTTGACATAGAACAAAAATTTCTGAAATACATATGAATTTTCTTTTCTGATTCTATCATTTATGTTTTCTTTTTAAATACAGCTTTGAATGTTCGAGAACAGCAAAATTTCAGAAAATTATTGCTCGAAACGCAGTTGTTTTTTGTCGTTGTAGTTCTTCCTCTACAAGATACGAAAAACTAAAGTAAAACTTATGTCTACATCTTTTTCTAAATTTTTGACAGCTGTTTCGCCTTTTTAATCGAAAATATAATTATGTACTTTGCACGCTTCGAATTACCATATTGAAATGTCTTTTCAAGTTTTTCAAAATATTAAATTTCATTTTATGAGAACAAAAGCTACGAATGAACAGGGTATTTAGTCGTCATCAATTTGTTCTCTACTTTTTTATTTGCATAACAAAATAAACAAACAAAAATAAAAAAAAAGCAGGCACGTGTCGCACGCTGAACTGAAAATTTAATTACAGGTAAATGAACAAGCGAGCAATCAACCAATCAATCAATCAATCAATCAATCAGCTGGCAACACTTTATTTGATTTGCTTGAAAATTGTATTGCGAGTACAATTTGAAGAAAAAAAAAGAAAAGGTAAACGGTAAGTCAATAAAGGTTAACAAATTTAAGAAATAAATAAACCAGTTGCAAGAAGAACAATTAAATGAGAAAGAAGCAATCGAACACAGGCAAAGTTCACCTTTTGTTTAATCAACCTACGTTTCTGTTTATTAGAGACAGATTTACGACAGCGTCACATCCTGTGCAGGTCCACAGAAACAAAGCCAAGAGAAACAACTCGAACAACAATCACTTAAACAACAACTAAAACAACAATTGAAACAACAACCAAATTCATTCATAAATTCTTGTAGCCATTATTTTGGCCGCAAAAACTATACAGCCCTGACCGCTGCTGACATTAGACCCAAAACATCAGCTGCCCAACCTTGAAAACTATTGGCAAAAACAAAAAAAGCAAAAAAAAAAAAAAAAAAATCCATAAACTTTTGCTATATGGCATGGCCACTGGCAGACAACTGAACAATAATAGATAATTAAAAATGTGAGCAAAAATTTTTAATGCATTTAATAATAAATATTTATCGTTAGTTTTTGCTGCTGTTACCCGCTCCACGCGTTTTTTTTTCTGTTTTGTTTTTAAACAATGTGCCACATTTAACAACAAAACGGCTCGTTTTTGCGCACATTTTTATGATGGTTGGGAAAATGTTTAGAAATTTCGATTTTACGACTAATATCGTGGGCAGCTAGATATATATATATATATATATTCTCAAGTATATACGATATGTAGGCAAACAATAATTGTCTATATTGTTGTAATTGTTATTAGTTTAAAAGACTTAACTTATTGGGCAATTGTTGCATGTCGCAGCTATTTAAGACTTAAAGAGCTTACGACTTTAGCTGATATACATATAAATATATACATATATATTATCTCTTTATATATGGAGATATATGTTTTTGCTCTAGACTTCGAGTCAACTTCGAAATTAACAAAAACTAGAGACTAAACATTTGATATATATAGATATATATTTCCTATGGCATCCCTTAGCTTAAAATTTCAAACATTTACTATATATTAAATGTTATGATATCTGTTATGAATATGTAATAAATCTTGAGATTATTCAAATATGCGCAAGACTTACCTTTGCATGATTTTTGAACAGTTTTAGGCATGGAAATTCTGTGCACCAAATTTTGAAAAGGAACTGTAAAATAGTTTAAATAGAAACAAATATAAACTAAATAAATCAAAACAGTTAACTGATTAAATATAAAGTCAATATTATTTACCTTAAGTTTATCAAAATGCATTAAATAAAAGTAATTAATGAATTGAAAAACTTTTTAACATATTTTGCATGTATTTGTTCTATATTTGTTTGCATTTGGTGTACATAGATCATATACATATATAAATATCTTTATACATAAATAGATATATAGGTAGTATAGTATGGTAAGATTATATACAAGATCGTAGAGTAGGCTAAAAAGTACACGTAGATATAAATAAAGTCTAACATATACAGGTGTCGGCATAAACATAGATATATACTCGGTATAAGTTTTAGACATAGGGCTCTGTACTCTATTCAATATATAATATATAGATAAGACAACACTTAGATAATAATTGGTCGTACATATAGTTTATATCCTTTCGTATAACTAAACATTAAAATCTACATAATTGCATTAGTTGGTATCGTATATGACGTCTATATATATAAAGTAAATAACGCGTACATCACACAATAAATAGTTTAAATATATGCATATATAAGTATAAAACTACATACACATATAGATGGATATATATATATATATATAGATAGATATATGTATTTAATAAAAAACCATTGTAGCGGAAGACTAGAAAGGTAACACTAGTGGAAAGTTAAGTCCGTTAACGTGTTTTGCTCTAAGTGGATTTACAAATTTCATAATATATTTCTTTTTGTGTACCTCTTGGGGTTAATTTGTTACAAATTTCAACTACTTATGTAGTTACATACATATATATATGTGCATAGCAGAAAAATTCGTCTATAAGTATTATGGGGTAATCCGTACCCAATAATATAATTTTCATGAGAAATTACTTCACGAAATTTTCTGATCTTATAGATCTCTGAAAAATTTCGAAATACCCCAAACAGATTAGACGGTGCGCAGCTACTGCGCCATATCCAACGCATGAAGACTTTCGATCTCGGGATCAAAGTTGGCATCACATGTGGATAGCCAATCCCAGACACGTCGTCGCACCATGGTCTGATCTATGGGTATGTCCAGTCCATAGCTGGACATCATGCGTTTGAAGCGCAATTTGTTCTCATCGCCGGAGAGGCGTCCCTCGCGCTGATTCAGATAGATGCACGAGTCCTGATACTGCTGATTGGGTGAGATTAATGTGGCCGATTTGGAGGCTGAGATGCGGCACTCGACCCAGCGATCCTTCATGTATTTGTTCACTTCGGTGATTTTACAACGATCCTCGGCATCGTGACTCAAATACTTGCGAAAGCAGCGCATGAGACGCGGTGAGAATCGACGGAAATTGTCCGGCACCTTGGTCGTTTTACGCTGTTCGTATTTCATAAAGTTTGCGTAGGCCTGATCCTTGCCCCAATCGGCGGCCTGCCAGGGCGGATTGCCGGTGAGAATGTTGTACAAGAGGATGCCAAACTGCCAGGAATCGCTGATGGGCAAACACTGGAAACGCTCGTTCTTGATCAGCTCCAGCTGTTCGGGCGGCACACAGCTGGTCCACGTATGCTTCACCTTGTGCACGGGCAGACCCTTCTTGGTGGTGGCACCAAAATCGCACAGCTTTACGCGCGCAAAGTCCGGCGTGAACACCAGCACATTCTCGATCTTGAGATCACGATGCACCAGATTCTTGGAGTGCATAAAGCCCAGGGCAGAGCTCAGCTGCTCCGCAATCAGTTTGCAGGCCGTCTCGTGCAGACCGTTTGGGCCAATATTCGAAGCGAGATCTCCGTAGGGGGCATGCTCCATGGCAAAGACAAAGTAGTCCATGGTCTGAAAGGCGACCGCATAGGCGCTGAGTATGTGACGATGATGGGATAGCTCATAGTTGTAATGGAACTCCTTCTGGAACTCCTTAATGGTCGTCAGCTCGGCGTGCACAGCCTTCAGGACCACGGTCGTATTTGTGGGTCTGTGCCGGCACAACAGAATCTTGGCAAAACAGCCCTCGGCGAGCGTCTTCTCGATATTGTACTGATCGGCGAATGTCATCAATGGCAGTTCCACATCGGGTATCAAATGGATTTGACCCCCATCATTCTTGTCCGGCTTCCTGTAAATGCTGCTACGGCGGCTCACCGAGGCACCAGGCACCTCCAGTCGGCCGGTGCTTGTGCTGGTCGGTGTTAAAGGTGTGCTGCATCTCTTCTGGTTGTGATGGTTGTTGTGATTGGTGCAGGTGCTGCTGTTGTTGTTGCTGTTGCGGCTGTTCGTGCTGCCGCCATCGCCGAACGAGCGACGCAGCCGGAAGGAGAAGGAGCGTTTCTCTGTAAGAAATTGAGGAAAAACCTGTGTTAGTTAAATATTTAAAAAAAAAACCAATTAGTTTAAACTACTCTACTCTATTTTTCCTATTTATTGCAAAAAAGTTCATTAGCAAATAAGCTAAGAAATAATATTTATTCTACAACTTTTAATAAGTATATGAAAAACTTATTGGAAAACTTATTTTAATAGTAAGAATTTTGTTCGAAAAATATAAAAATATGAACAATAAAGTTAGGAAAAAAGGAATTCTTTTATTTTTTCTCGAACAATGTGACATAAATCAACTTTCACTTTTATTTAAAAACTTTGTTATGTTCCATCCTATATGACTTAACTCATTATCTGATCCCAACTAAAATAAATACCAAATTCTCTTATGCCTTACCATTATCATCCCATTCTATCGTATCATACCTTTTGCTATCTTAGCCCATTCGTTTATTAACATTTATCATTCTATTCAAGCCTATCCATAACATTTGATAACTGAGCCCATTTCATCTGATCCAGTTCGATATGATTGCATCCCACAAAGAAAACAAAGTTCAAATAATCCAATTTTCTAGATGCATTCCAATTAAATTCCAAAATGCGATTAGACGCTTTGTTTATAAGAAAAAGACATTTAAAGAATTAAAAAAAAAAAAAACAACAGTATTTCATAAATTGCTAATGGATAAATGCTCACAAATATTTAAAAAATTCCAAATATTTGTAACAAAGAGCAAATTGCAATTGATCAAAACTAAACCTTGACCTGTTGCCCCCGCACAGGTGTCTGGGATCAGTGTCCAAAGCAATTGTGTTCGCACCTCTGTGCTGGTGGGTAAGCGGGGAAGGTGGAGGGGGGAGGGGGGGTCCGCCACTTGCCAGTTAAAGTGGCCTCCTTTGTATTTTTGTAGTTATACATAATATATTTATTTTGTTTATGATTTATAACCGACTTTTGATGTGAACATGCTGCTTTTTGCTTTTTATGTGCCACATTTTTTGCTTATTATTGTTTATTTGGCGAGAATTATTAATTTCGCAGCTAAAATCATAAAAAAAAAAATGAAAGAAATAGACATAGAAAATCGCTTTGTTTTACAGCCCTCAAAGAGACGCCCACGCCCAAAGACGAAGATGTCGCCGAATTGTCTGTGACAAATCTGGCAAAAAACTTGGTGCAAAATTTACGTAAATCGCAGCAAATAAGAATCAGATCGAGCTGTATATGCATATATATATATATAATTATAAATGTACAGACGTCAGAGTCTGATTGTTAGTCACGGTTAAGTTTTGGAATCCACAAATGTTGCCCCCGCCCCCGCCAAACGAAGAGCGTTTGATTTGAAAATTTATGGCCAGCGCGAAAAATCATTTGATTTTCGCTATAAATGAGACAGCAACTAGTTAGATGGAAAGATCTATAAATATATATACGCATATATATATATATATATATATAGATCGTGGCTGGCTGGAGGCAAGTCTCATACATTTATAGGGCGTGATGTGATTTGAGAATTAAAAATCGTTTTTCGCTCATTTCAATTTCATTTTTATGTCGCCGCCAACATCGAATTAGTGCAAATTAAAAGCTGATTACACGGCTAGAAAAATATCAAAATTTATATATAAGACAAATTATGGCCAAAAGCAAAAGGTATGCAATAACAACAACAACAACAACAGCAAAATACATGCATTGCTTGGCTCGACTGAGGAGGCATTTAATTTATGGCTTGTTGCATTCCAAGTGGTTGGGAAATGATATTACAGTTGTACAGGAAGATATTGCTGCATGAGTTATGAGCTGTTACATATTGAATAGAGATGTAAATGTGTATAGGAAAGAGTATTTTTGTTTTTAAATTTTTTGCTCATAGACTGAATTCTCACTGAACGGAAGACTTACAATATTTATTTATATTTATTTAACGAGAAAGTTAGCAATACTTTGGATAAGAGAATATTTTGCTATGCGAAAACTCATTTGTCGACCGATTCTTCCTATGGAGCTACATATTATAAAAGTGCAACATTGCTAGGATTTTGTTAATGTAACAGCAGCATAGTTCAATAAGTAAATTCCCAGATTGTTCACGATATCTAGACATATAAAAGTTATTCATACAAGCACCTACTTTTCTACTGATTGTTCCCATGACAGATATATGATATAGAAATACGATCTTGACAACATTTTTGCAAACATATGAGAAGCATAGTCAAATTATTATCAAAATATCTTCATCAAAGCATACAAGAACTTTGTTTTGAGCGAAGCTAAGTATATGATATAGTGGGCCGATTCGATCGGTTGCGACATATATATTGTCGGCAGCAGAAAGGCGATTTAAAGCTGAGAGATAAGTTCGCATAGAAGGAGACAGACGGACAAATGGATAGAGAGGCAGAAGTCGGACATTGCTATATCAATCGAATGTTATAATATTTATATATATATATTTCATAAGGTCGGAGATATTTAATTTATATATGTATATATATAAGTTATATAACTAATCAAGGAACAAAGCAATCATATTATTTTCTAAATATATACATTTAAGGAGTAATTCAGATCGTTAATTTTTGAAAGGTTTCGGTTATACTAAATTCATTTCACTTAAAACAATTCACAGCCAACAATGACTTAATTTAATAAATTATTTTTGGAATTAAATTTGAAATATATCCTTAAATTAATAATCGCATTAATTCTGCTTAAGCACATTTCCAGCTAATTTGGAAATATTTGTATTTAAATTAAATTAGTTTTTAAATTTTTTTATAGGAATATAGACAATAATATCTAAAACTAAACTATTTATTAAAGCACAACCTTAATGCATTTGTAATAAATAATCAAATATTTTAAAAGTCTTAATAAACTAATGTAATATAGTCCAAAGGCCGCTCTCTCTGTTTTTGCCCAACCAAAGAATTCTTATGTCAAAACTTTTGAAAATCTTTTTGATAGTTTTTTCAAATTTCTGCAAATCTCGCCTTACATATATAATAAATAGATGTTATTTATGTTTATTAAGCCATAAATAACCCATAAAATGCTTGTTCAAAATTCGACAAACTTTAATTCTTCAGAAAAGCAGCTTATGTAGTACAATAAAACAAACAAAAGTCTCAATTAGCTAATAGATCAATCATATAATGACGTGCCATATACACACACTTGCGTCACGAACAATTCTCAAACTGGACTGAATTGAGCCCATTAACCCCCACAGCATGGGGACACGCACAGGACCGAAATTGAGAGAGATTTGTGTGCTTGTGTGTGTGTGTGTTTTTTTTCTATTTAAATTTCTATTTCCGTTCCAGAATTGATTGGCTCGAGGCCAGCAGGTCGCGGCTGGCGGCTAAAACAAATCCAGGCCCCTTAAAATTAAAAAAAAAATTAAGAAAAAAAAAAAACAAAAGCCCAAGAGCTCACAAAACTAATTATAAACCATTAAGAACCATCAGCTAAGATACAAAAGCCAGCGGTCCGCGTGTGCTCATAAATCAAACTTTCACTTTTTGTTTCCAACAAGCTCTCCCCCTTCAATGCAGAGCCCCCCTCTAAGCAGCACACTATATGATAAATTCGTTATGCCAATTTCAATTATTTGGCCAAAAACAAACACACTCACTCACACACACACACACACACTTTGCATGCCAAGAATAGATGCCGTCAAAAGGGTCAACAGGCGAAATGCAGTTTTGTGCGGCTAAATTTAACGCGCAAAATTTCCTTATAAATGAACTGCAAACAGTGGGTCAACAAATGCACGGACAGGCAGTCAGTCAGACAAACAGACAGCTTCAATTGTAAAATGCAATTGCATAAAGCAAGAAGAAGAGCGACAATGACGCCAGGAGATCGACCTGCACAACGCATGAGATATTCTAGCGACAGCCAAAGGCAGAAAAAAAAAAAAAAACAAAAAGATTTATCGAAAAAATAAAAATGTAATATGCCGAATATTGCATACACTTTTTGGTTCGAAAATTGTACATTTAAATATAATTTATGATATATATAAATATTCAAAGCTAATTTTTATTATTTTATATGATGAAAGTATATACAAAATAATTGAAGAAAAATATACTTTTTTTATATCAGAGCTACCTTCGTATTTTAAACCTATAAGACTATAAAACGAATATATTTCGTCGATGAAATAACCAAAACTTTGACTTTTTAAACAAAAATAAAATAAAAAAAAAAAATAATAAACTAGTTTTAAATATTCCCTGTACATTTTATGGATATACTTGGTTTTAATATTCTCTATATACTGTCTTTTCCTGAACACAAACTTTTTAGAATATTTAAACAATATTAGCCTTGACTTTGTTCAGTCTCATGCAAGATTAATATAATAAATTATTAATACTATTAACAAAACTGAAAGCGTAGCAGATAATGCTTAGAGTCCCTTGCATATGTCGCATGCATACAGTTCGTTTCAGTTTAAAATGTAAATATATTTGAGCTAATTTACATATGCTCGAAACTCAAGTGTCACAAACGCAATAAAATAGTTGTGTTAACCCAATTTGTAAGTCAAAAAAAAGAAACAGCAGCAACTGTTGGTTAGGTAGCCTGGCGCAGCATCAAATTGTATGACTGACTGCCAAAATGACTGCGCTTCGGCCCCGGCCGGTCTACCCCTGGCCCCTGGCCCCTGGCAACGCCGCCTGGGTTTCCTCCTGCTGTGTGCTACGGTTCGTTTTTCGGTCCGATCCGGTCCGGTCCCCACCCTGCCTGCCTGCCTGGCAGCCCGCCCGGCACAGTTTGCGACTTTGGGGGCATTGCTGACGTCAATCGGCAAGTCGTTGTCGGTCGGCGTGCCACATATACAAACGCACACACGCACGCACGCACAGACACAGACACAGATTGAAATGTACATGGATACTAAAATGTATCTTTGGTGCTGCTGCGTCTATGCGAGGCAGCCGCGCGGGCGTCTAGCAAAGAGTTTTAGTTTTTATTATTGTACAAATAATACCTATAGGCAGCGCATATACATATAAAATCGGTGGCCGACGGCTATTGCCACAATCGGCGTGCTTAATGATAAATTGGCCAAGTCCGAGCGCGTCGGCCGTGCTGTCTGCGATATTAAATTGGCCAGTCGCTTATATAGCTGCCCCAGACTCAACTCAATACGCCATAGCTGGAGCAGGAGCAGGCATATATATCAGACCCATGTCTGATGTGTACATAAAAATTGCCACAATTGATATTGCCCAAGATCAATTATACACATATGTATCTAATGCTTAGCTTTGATGTGGCAAAGCTCATATCGATTAAACATAATTCTCATAGAGTCGTTAAATCTGTGGGAATTACATTACATTTGGCTTTACATATATATCTCTAAATATATATATATGTATGTATATTGAATGCTGCTTCAATGTTTCCATTTTTTTTTTTTTTTTTTGATTTTTAAGTACTATTGTTTACAATTTTAGAAACTAGGTCAACAAAAGATATTTTGTTACACTTACAAACATTTTCTATGCAATTTGTTGTTTTTTCTAAGGGCAAACGTTGCTTGATATTGCGAGAGCAATTGATTTGGAAGTGATTACGATTTTTTAGCAGCTCGTTTCTTTTAAATTTTATGTGCTCTTAATTTTGTTTAATGTTAAGCTTAATTAGTTACAATTTTTATTTATTTTTATAGCTTTTTTTCTTCACATTGAGATTTTAAGTGATAAATGATTGTAATTAATTAAACTTAATTGTAATTTTTGCTCATGAAAGCCTGGAAACCAATTAAAATTATATAATAATAAAGATAATAATAATCATAATCATCTAATAATAATAATAATATTATAATAACAATAAAATTATTAATGAACAATTTTCCTGTTTTTTTTATAGATTACTTATTGTTAATTTTTAAATTTAAAAAAACTGTGCTCTATTTTATTTATGAATTTGTTTTAAAAAGAGCATAACAAATTATTTAGATATGTTTTTTATGTATTTAGACGAAAAAGGGGTTTTCTTTTGGAAAAACGTAGAAAATAAATAAAGTATTTCCCAGACAGACTACAAAAGTTGTACTTTTATGCGCCCAGCGAGAATTTGCTATTTGAATAGAGTGATTTCCACAAATACTAAACATTTTAAGTGCCCACTAGATATTATAATATAGCTTGATATTTTTTTTCAACAAAGTCTTCCTTCTGCGCACTAAAACAACAATATAATAAAATTAAATATATATAAGGCGAGTGTAAAACGAAATTTCCGTTGCGCCCACAACAAAAACAAGTGAAAAGAAATTAAAAAAAAAAAAAAATCATTTATATATATATGAAAATAATATAATAATATACAATAGAATGAACAATGGTGGAACAACAAAATTGATATTTTTAAGTATAAACAAATGCGTGTGTGTGTGTGTGTGTGTGTTTTGCCGTTTTTTATGCGGCGCATTGTGGAAAATAAATAGATTTTATTTATATAAATAATAAATATAACTAATTAATTTTCTGTTTTGTTTTGGGGTTTATTTATAAAAACACGTATAATTCTTGGATTGCTTGGCCGGATTGGATATATTTTTAGCAAAAGTGGGCATGTCCATGATATTGATATATAGAGCAGCACTTCAGACGGGCAGCACATGACTAGCGCACGTTGAACACAATAAAGCGCCACAATTGTGCGAAAGAGAGGGTGCGGGATGGTTGGAAGGGGAGCGAGAAGATTTTGACCTGGCCAATCTTCTTCAAGCCACTTTCCAAGACCTGACAGCGGCCCTGCACCAAGTGCCATGTCGTGGCTAATGAGGCCTCAAGAGTGTATGAAGAAAAGTACATGAGTAAACACACACACACACACACACACACACATACACATGCACACTCATACTGAGTGCTGGCAGTATACGTACACGTATTCGCGCACAGGTTAGCGCCCACGCAACGCCAGCTAGCGCTTTATTTTCCATAATTTATTTAAATAGTTCCGCTTTTATGATATATATTTAATGTTTATTACATTTATAAAAATAGTACGCTGTAAACATTATCGGCAATGGCTACATTTTTAATTACGCGCGAAAAAAAATATATAAATAAATAACGGCGAAAAAAATGTTGTAAAAGTAAAAATGTATCTGCCGGTTTTCAAGGTAAGGTCAAGGCAAGCGCCGACGTAAGAGCCAAGCGACAATATCATTAATCAAAATTCAGTAGATTATAAAGACCGTTTAACTATAGCGAAGGCTTACAAAATGTGTTGCACGCCAATTGAACGTAATTAATTATAATTAATTTGTATAAGGGCCGCTAAAGGAAAGTCGTTGTACGCATATTTTTAGCAACAATTGTGTCCGGCGACGGGTAACCACTTTCTGGCACTCGCAACCACTTTGAGGGTCAGTGCGAAATAAAAATAATAAATAATACAAAACAAATAAATAAACACAAAAACTGTTGGATACAATTGTTCGTAGTGTACACTGGTTAATATCTTTTAGAGCATTTTATCTGCTCGTTTTCTCGGAACACTCAGAATGCATCAGTGCGAACGGCTGCTCGTAAATAATTGTAAGTAATGCCTATAATAATATTATTATGATTGCAATTCCCGCTAAATGTTTGGGTGAACGAATCGGGGGCAACTATTTGACGTCAACTGGCATCAAATTTGTTGCTCAGTTTCAGCTGATCATTTTCTAGATGTTTAGCGGGAAAAGGAAATGATCAGACTATTCAAATTGATTAAGTGCTTAACAATCGATAGCTATTGATCAACTCAATGTACCGCACTTAATTTAACAGGATGCCAATTGTAAGCAAGGAAATTTAATCAAATATCTGTCAAAAGGTGTGACCAAATTCTTTAAAAAAAAAAAACAAATTTATTTAAAAACAATTAACAATAAAATTAAAAAAAAAACTGAGTTAAATATAACCAGAAAATCTCATATTTATATACTCTGTCCCGATTAACTTATTCGTTCAGATAAATATAATTCTAATCGATAGATATCGATCAGATATATTTACACTTTATTTAACAGAATTAACTGTATGTCCGCCAATCAGTGTGACCATATGCATATGCATAAAAAGTATTTGCAGGCCGGATTTTATGTTTCGAAAAAAATATGAAATATTTAAATCAATTACAATTTAACTTCTTTTAACAGCAATAAATATTTGAAAATTAATTATGTGTAACTGCAGATTTTTGATATTAGATTAAAGTTGTTCAGATATAAGTAGCTACAAAATTATTTCCAGATAGTGTCAGTCAGATATGGCTACAAAAACAAAATGCTTGCCTTTAAGCAACTTGATATAATATGCTTTCAGTTAATATATTAGCCACTTGCTAAACGGATCAGACTGTTGACGCCTTGAGAGCTCATTGAATATCGTTCGAAGAAAGCAAATGCGACCATAAAAAGCCGCCGCCGACAAACAAAAATAAACAGGAAAATTGTCAATTCCACAAAAGACAGAAAAACACATTGCTCTCTGTTTTTTTTAGCAGTAAACATAGCGAAAAAAAAAAAAACAAAAGTAATAACAAAAAAACAAAAACAGCGAGAAAACAAAATACAAAACTCTGGGAAAAACGAGACAAAAACAATAACAATTCAAGTGAAAATGCGAAATACTCAATAGGTTCAACACATCATGTGCTTAGAGTAAAGGAAAATCTGTACGCAATTATACGCCCAATACATAACCGCAGAGACAAAGTTCTTGGCCGGCTATTGCACCGGTTAAAGCCAGTTTCTATGGCATTCGACCCAATTATTGGCTGATTGCTTTGGGCCATTTCGATTGGGCATCATGCAAATTGCCATTAATCGATTGTTTGTTAATGTTTTATTCTTGTCTGAGTCGTTTTTATGGCTTTGCGCCCACTATTCTATGTCATTCAATTTGGCTGCTCGGTTATTTGCCCAAAACAACAAGCAATTAAATCACAAAAATATATTTTTGGATTTCGGGCGAATTTGGTTTAATGCCATGCGTTGGTCTGGCCCAGGTACATAAATTAGACCAATAATTTTCAATCGAAATTGTGCGGGCAACCACCATAGATATAGGCTATAGTCAAAGTCTGTTAATCGCAAACACAACCCCCGCCGATCTGACTTTATATAAGATGTTTTCTATCTTTATCTTTTGTTGCTTCGCCATGTCATGTGTGCGGCTCTGGCTGACGAGCGAAAATTAATAATTTATTAAATACTATGCATATATATATATAGTATATAAAAAAAAAAAAGAAAATTAAATAAATGCTCTGGGGTGGGCCAGGAGTACGGGAGACGGTTAAGAGCAGAGCAGCGCCAACGACAAGGCGACGCCTACGCAATTTTTACTTTCGTGGAAGACCAAAAATAACATTAAAGAGGCATTGAAATCGGTGAGAAAGGCTAAGATATGATATGGAAAACTCAGTTATCAACGTGAATAACAAAATGAAGTACCCTTATATCAATTACGCCTGGGGTTTTTACATTGTTAATATTATATATAGAAAATAAAAAGTTCTCTTGAATGAGAAGTAAGTTAGTTTCATCTCCAAGCTAGATCGGAAACCAAAATATATAAACATAATACAAACTACAATAATAAGTAATTAAATAATATATGGATTGCGAAATACAAATTTCAGACAGCTAAATACAACCTACAATGTTTTATTGTTAAAAGCAAATAGAAGTCTAAAATGATGTTATTTACCTTATAATATAAAGTTTCCAGAAGTCAAATTTAACAGACTTCAAATATTGTACTATGCAAAGATACTTCAATATACTTAGTACACATTGAAGTGGTACATATTTTATCATGTAAAATATAAAAATATAATTAACATTAAGCGCAAGGCAAATGTTAAAAAAAAAAAAACACAAAAAATATATTCGATTACTTATATATAGTATATCAGCAGTATATCACTGCAAATGAAGGGAGATCTATTTTTTTTTTAATATTTGTTAACATTATTTAAAATATAAATATTTGACATTTTTTCATCGTTTATTTATTTTAATTTAATTTATTGATATACGTAGTTTAATATTATTTTAAGTTTTATCAACTCTATAATAATTTCTTTTTTTTTTAATTTAATTTTTGTGTATGCAAAATATTCGAAATTGTTAAAAAAAACTTTCTTATTTCTTGTAAAAAATAAAAGCAATTTCTAGTACTAAAAACAAATGAATTGGCATAGACTAGATTTCTTATGAGTATTAACGAAATTTTAAGCTGCTTGAAATTTACCTAAACTTAAGTTTATTTTTCAAAACAGCAATAAATTAGAGACTAGATATATTTTATATAAACAATAGACTAAATATGTCAAATAATACTTGGCAAAAATATATAAACACAATAAATTTATTACTAGCGGCAGCTTAGCTTGTGCTTATCGCCAAAAGAAATGAATTGCTTAGACATTTGAATTATTAAATACGAGTAATTAAGCAAATATTAAAATGCATAAATTACATTTAAATAATATAATATATATGCTAAGCGACCCTGAGCAATGTCAACATTTAGACACATGTAATAGATGAGCTAAATACTAGTTGTGACAGTCGATTTGTCCCTGATTTGTCAGATCGTCAGCTTTTGGCTCGTCTCCACTCAAACAATTAATAAATAGGCCCAACAAAAATAATGTTATATGTATATAAGCCAAAAAAAAGATATATGTAAATTAATAAAGATATAATGTGCACATTAAACTTGCTTAATTTTTACAATTCTTAAGTACATATTTTTATTGCGTGTCAATGGCAAAAAGCGCGTCACAACGCACAAAACGACAGACAACCGGCTGCCAGACAACACAGTTGGCCAAAACGAATCGTTCTTGTTGTTGTTCTTGTTGTTGTTAATGCTGTTCGCCGTGCTTATATATTTTATCTTTTGGTTAGCCATAATATTTCTCGCGCCGACAGGCGACGGCGACCTTGTGCCACGGCTCAACGAGTAGAAAGCGAAAAAATCCAAAAGACAAAATAAAACAATATATCGAAAAGGAAACACCAACAAAAAGATATGGTACAAAGAAAAACTGCTGCTAACATTCGTCAAAATGATTTTCACTTGAAAATGCATACAATGTGTGTGCATATAAACAATATTAACATTTGTTATTGTTTTTCTTTTCGCTGTGCTGCAATATTATTTAGTTTAAGTTGGGTGTTTTTTTTTTTCGGTTCCACGCGGCGTATGCGCAACGTCTGCAAAGCACTCGGCGCTCTGGGGGACTGCACTGGACGGGCATTATTTTTATGGCAGCGCATTAAAAAAAAAAAAATTAAAAAACAAAATAGAAACAAAATCAAATAAATATATGTGCGGCTTGTTTGCTCGTATCCATTATTTTAACCTGGCGCATTAAAAAACAAATTAGCATAAATCAAGTTTTTACGGCAGAGCTAAACATTTTGCTTGACATTTGCGTTCAAGAAGCAGAAAAATAAAGGAAAGGAAGAAACAGTAGCTGGAGAGTGGGCTGCCAGTTGTGAGCGATTGTACGTTTAATAAGCTATATGGCTTTCAAAAAGTCAACAAAAACAAGTAAGAGGTTCTAGTCGGGAGCTCCCTACTAGGGCATACCCTGAACCCTCTCCTTCCAAAAAATGTCGAACTCTATTTCGAAGCTAAAGAAAAGACAAGCGCTATAAATATATTTGCACAATTTAATTGCATTGTTTTAAACAATTATGAAATAGAGCAAAGAATCACAAAACTTTCCTCCAGAGTTCAATAATCATAGTTCTTTAAAATTCAAAGATTATTGGTATTTATTTATGATTTTCATTTATTATTTATTTTTGAATTACAATTAACAATCGTCGCAATTTAACGATATTCTTGGAATACAATGCGGCTGGGCACTAAGTAAATGGAAAAATCGCGAAGCCTTTTAGTTGTAAAATTGTCCATTTTGCAAGGAAAAACATGCAAATACAATTCTCGTTAATTGTGCAGAAAAAAAAATGTAAATCAAGTCGAGCAGAAATCATATTCACATTAAATATATATGCAAACAACAATCGCTTTACAATTTCAGTCCACGCCAATTGCAAACGACGTCAAGTTTCTGCATAAATCAAGACGTCAATTAAGGGCTTTTAGCCCGGCCCAGAGAGAAGAGAACTACTGATAAAGGCGAACAATTAAGCAACTGAATTGGTTCGTTGCACTCAATGGCTGAAAGACCGCATCCATAACTCGGGCGGCAAGAAAACTCTGTGAATTAATTGCATAAAAGACGCGCTGAAAGGCGCGCAATCAAAAGGCAACTTACACGAACTGAATGACAGATGGGCGGACAGACAGGCGGACGGTCGGACGGTTGGACAGTCGGGCAGTCAGAGAGGCCCATTAGCTGGCGCTGATGATAAAAAACAGCTTGGGCACACGCAAATATACATAGAGTAGAAACTGCTTTAGTGCTTCGAAGACATCGCGCATACGCCGCGTGTTACCCAAAGCAAAGCCAATTAAAATTTATAAACAAAATCAAATTGAAATGTGTGCAAAATGTGCGTCGCTTTGCCATTTCATTTTCATTATTCAACATTTCACTTTGCCTTTCTTTTTGCTTGCTCTTTCTCAAAGTGGGGTCATAAAGACTACGCAAAGCTGCTTGCAATTAACGAGAATTTAATTTTTAAGTAAAGCTTTATAGAGAACTGCCAGAGCTCCGAGCGAAAGCTCACAAAAGTTAAAGCAGCAAGAGTTGCAAAAGTTGCCAAGAAGTTTAGATAGAGGATAGACAAATTGTTAAGCGCACTCGAGCATGTGCATAAATTATAATTAAATATTATTATATAAATTAGTTCATGCCAGAAGAAACAAACAAACAAACAAGCGCTGAAATATATTTTAAATATTCACCATTTTAAATAAAATATTTGATAAAATATATTTTAATTCAAATGTGAAGTAGAACAAAGGATTCCATAATGTTCTTCCAGATTTCAAATCCTTTGTAATTCATAGACTTTAATTATGTTTTTTACGACTCTCACTTTTGGCTCTTTACGTTTACAGACGGAAAAGTAAAACCAAATTTGTCATTTATTACCTTTTTATAAAATTAAAACTAAATCATATGAATGACATTTAAGAAGTCCTAAAAACCTAATTACATAAATCAATTTAATAAATTTAAAGAAACCTGTCGCTAATTATTAAAAATATTAAAATGCAATTAAAAATTATAGAGCATAAAATTAATTCGCATTTGCTTTGATTTTTGCTTTTAACCATATTTATAATTTATTAATTAACGCACGCATTCAAAGCCTGGTAAACAACAATTCCATTTGTTTATTTGTGTAATATTAAGAAATATTTTGAAATATTCGAAAAAATGAGCAATGCTAGTTTTTTGTTTGCTCAAAAGTGGTTTGAGGGGAGTGGAGGGCTGCAGGAGGTTAGCTAAATGCTGCCATATGTTTATAGCTATTTATATACAGTGTCTACTATTGAAATTTTGCAAGCGGCAATTGGCTTCGCACTTCATAAATGCGCACCTCTCTTTCTTGCCTCCCCCTTATCTATCTCACTCTTTGTCTGTCTGCCAGTCTCTATGCCCATTGCCCAATACTTTTTACGCATTTCAGAAATATATATAGATATATGCATAAATTTATTGAATTCCAAACGTGCAAACTGGGTGGCCGCAGCCAAAGTGGCCATTTTGGGCGGCCAACTGAAATTGGCTAATTTCAAATTACGCTTTTGGTTTCGCAAGCCACAAAATGTTGTATCTAATCGAAATCAATCAGAAGATATATTCACTGCTCGACTGACTTTTGGTTCGCTAACAAATTCACAGATTTCTATATATATATATATACATATATGATACGGCAATCACATGTAGCTGTACAACGTGACGTATTAGTGATATATTAATTGTTTTAGACAAATCTATTTTAAATCGATTTATGTGAATTGCATGCTGCGCATCGCTTGACTTTTTTATTACGCATACCCTACACAAAAAATATACTTAAAGGGGTATCATATTGATATAAAGAATAACCGTAAAACAAGCACAGTCTAAAAAATAACTCGTAAGTCAGTCAGTTAAGCATTCAGTCAGTCAATCAGTCAGTCAGTCTGTCAGTATGTTAGTCAGTCAGTCAGTCAGTCAGTCAATCAATCAGTCAGTCAGTCGATCAGTCAGTCAGAAAAACAGTTTTATATATGGAGATATATATTATCAATTTACATCAACAGTTTATTCTACTATAGGAGCTCCAATTATATTAAATATTTTATATATTATATTATATTTTGTTTAAATTTAAACATATTAAACTTTTAAGCATACACAATATATATAATATAAAAAACAATTGTCATCCAAAAGAAAGACTTTTCTAAAGGGTATCTGCTGCTCGTCTAGACTCAAATAATTCCCATTTATTTCCCAAAGGAGAACACATATATTTATTTAACTAAATCCACAAAGCATTAAATTCAAATTTCTTATACTTGTCTTCCTTTTTCATTAACTTAATTTATTGACGGCCACAAATTAGTTTAACATCAAAGTCGAATGCATATTGATGGGCTTGATTTTAATTGATAGCGAACATTTACGTTTGGACATTAATTAAATGTTTAGCTACAAAAATTAACAGACTAAACTTAGTCTGATATGCTCGGCATTTTGTGTTCCGTTTCAGTAAAAAAATTCATTTTGTATAAAAGTTGTACACACAACAGCAAACAGCACAAAATAAATCATGTCTAAGGACGAGGAAGCCCATTTGACGCCCCAGCTGAAAGATCATTACGAAAAGGAGGCAGAAATCTTGGGTCTATTGGTGGATATGGAGAAACGTTATCGTGATTATTATCAGTTCTATTTATGCGAACTCGAGACACAGAAAATAATTATCGAACGATTGTGGCTGTTAACCCAACGTTATCTGATACTGATCAGCTCGGCGCCAGGCTGTCGTTATCCCGAGGTGTATACACTCTCCGCCGAGGAGGCGATCATCAATGAATACGAGGAGAAACTGGAAGTGATGCGCTGCTCCAAGTAAAGTCTTCAAATATGATACCTTTATAGAATAACATACTATTCTAAATAATTCCATGTAATAGCAATAGCATGAAACACGCCATTTTAGATATCAATGTGGAGTGTAAGAAATTCTATGAGGCCTACAATCAACTGGATCACAGCCTGGAGACGCCATTCATAATGGGCGACAAACATCATCGGAGCATCAAATGCCACAAGCTAATGGTCATCGATATCTTTAATTATTTCTATTCGGCAGTGCTCAAAATGAAATGCTACATGCATCAATTGGATCCAATTAGTTTGGAGAGCGTCGAGGACTATCGCGAGCTGCTCAAGGCGGACAGCAACAATGAGGATTTTCACGAATTTCTAATGAAATCTTTCGTATACTGCAAATGCCTCCAGCCGAAACCCACCTGTCCCATTGTGAAGGTAGAGTGTATGCATGACAAGATCGATAATCTAAAATATGTTAGCAGAGTTTAAAAATAACACTAAAACAAGCTGCCAGTGACTTTTGAAATAAAGTTTGAAATGGTTTCATTGAACGAGTTTAAAGAGAAGTCAGACATGGCTATTGATGCTGAGCTAGCATATGTATACATTATGGGGTTGTCTGCTTCTATGCGTTACACAGTTCATGATAAAATTATTATGCCCACATACACTCGAGGGTAATGAAAAGAAATTATATTCAACGTCATTCTCATTGTCCTTATAAATATTTGCTTACGGCTTAACGCAGTCATTAACTTGGCCATTAGCTGAATTTAATCCAGAAACCGTGGCCATTGTCTGCCATCATATTTATTGTTATTAAGTGCTCGTAATGTTCTCCCGTAATTGTCTATGTATTATTGTTGTACTTAATATTTGAGTCAATGGAATCTGTTTATTAAGCAGCGACCTTCAGCGATCTTTCACTGGTTTGTCAATTTTTGGCTTCCTCTTACAGAGATGTGCGTATATATATATATATAAATTTTGTGGTTTATAATTTCGTTGCTGCGAATGACAACAATTTACCGATGAACTTTACGCAAATGTCAAGTGCAAATACGTAAATCCAAGCAGCTACACATAATTACACTGAGCTACATGATTTGGGTACTAACACAAACTCCTCGAATAAGACACGTTATCAAAGAAAATATGGTCTGCATACTGAACTGACATATTTAAATGAATAAAATGTTAATTTTTTATGTTAGTAAACTAAGGGTATATATCGGGGCCACGCTATATCAAATGGACAAAATACTTATAAGTGTGAAATATAAATATAAATAACTAGGATATATAATTAAAATTGTCCAACAAATTTTGCCATAACATCTATTTTTGCATAATCTTACGTGTTTTACAACACTAAAAAGGCTTTTTAGCACTGTAGTCAAAGTGTAGTAAAACATTATGATGAAAAACCATTATAAAACTAAACATTGCCCCTTATTTTCAAATAAGACATTGCTGCGACAAATGTTGGAAAAGCATTGGAATAACAAGCCTAGGCGTTGTACAACACTGCCACATTTTTTACAAATACTGGCAACATCTCTTTTACAAGAATATACTTATAAAGGTAACTGCATGCCATATTTCCTTCAGCTAAACTACGATTTAGCTTAACTTTACCAACAATTTTTGTAAGCATACTAAAGACAAGATTGTTTTAAAGCAGAAATCAAATTATTTTCTGCCATTACTTAACACTTAACGTAATTTGTTGCAAAAACGCAATGCACAGTGTTGGTTAAGACAATGGCTTTTGTAGAATCGATGGTCACATTCAACTCTGAACTTTTGGGTGACGCAAACGAGAAATTCGCTTAGATGCCCGTGCCGGGCTGGCAAACAGGCAAACAGCATTGAGCAGCATATCAAGCGTGTCTAATACATAGAGGCAAGCATACACAGAACACACCCACACACAGCGGCAGAGGCACACACGCACAACAAATGGCATACAAAGTAGCAACATTCAGATGAAAATCCCCGCTTCTAAAACCGACCCCATTCCCGTTCCCGCCTGACATACACTTGTGTCCCCATGGCACAACGAACCCATTCAGCCAAGTGGTTGCCACTGTCTGCTGCCCCTCCTCCTCCTCCTCCTCCTCCGACGACTGGCTGGCAATCAAAGCGCATTTGTATCTCAAAAGATGGCCGGCTGAGGTGCGGTGAGAGGTGCGCCACCGAAAGGACACTGCCTGTTCAAGGATAACACGTTGGACAAATACACACACACACACACACACACACACTTATGTATGTATATAGTGTCTATAGGGTTTATTTTTAACTATAGCATACAAATCAGAGCCGTCGCATTTGCGTGCGTCATTCGATTATGACTTAGGTCGTTCAGGTTTTTTTTTCACTTTTCATTGGTTTTTTTTTTTTATTTGGATAAACAGAATTTTGATAGAATTAGCGGCCGGAACCTAGACCATGTTTATCATAATGACGTCGTTTGGCATTTTGTCGCGCGAGTGTTGAAAAGCGCCAATTTATTGCTGTGTTTTGCGGCTGGGTCTGTTGTTGTGCGTGCTTGGTTTATTTTTAGCTAGGATAATTGAAAAGCAAACACAAACACAGACACACAAACAGGATATGGCAACGCCCATTGTTGGACAACGCCCACATGTCATAATTGAACAAAAAAAAAAAAAAGTAGAATAAAATCTCTGCTCCTTTCTTTTTCGCCGGCACATTGTTTGACTGCTTCAATGGGGTTTACTTATATAATGTTATTAAGTTTTGTGTTCAAGCAACAAAAACAGATTAAACAGATTACTTTTCAGCTCACTTTTTGTGGCATCTTTAAATTACTATAAAATAGAACAATAATTAATAATTAACCAAGGCTTTTCACATTAAGCTATACCATAATTAATTATAGAAATTGCAACTGAATTCTAAGAAATAAAATTTATGCTGTCCAAATTTCAATGCCGAAATGATTTCATAAATTTCCAAAGATAAAATCGTTTATAACATTTTTAAAGTATTCAATTTTGAAGTCCCATTGATTCAATTGAATACAAAAATAAATAAAAATCTGATAGTTAATTCTAAGATTTAATTCCAATTCTATTAGAAATCCTGGTTATGTTCGTAGCATAAGTACTCTGGTCTGGGACCCCCAAAACTAGACCTCATATACAATATTTTAATTTAAGTATAAAACAAATTAATATAATATTTCTCTCCTGTCAGCGCAGTCCACTTTAAAGTAGTTTTATAATCTTTTAGCTGGTCCCTGATCCTCAAATCTAGCAAAAGTTACTATTGTAGAGTTTCATATAATTTTAGCTTCATTTTGCGCTTTTTCTCAATTCGAATAAAAAATATCTAAATTTAGCAAAAAATTGTAACATACTTCTTTTATAAACATAAATAAATTTTTTGCTTTAATTTTAGGGATAAATTGTTGTAATTTTGAATAGAGGTACTCACCAATGGTGCCCATTTCGTGGTATTGGCAGCAGCTGCTCTTCCCTCGCAATAATCCAAATTCAAGTTGAAAACCCACTTTGCAGATTTTTTATTTGTTTTCCTTTCAAATTTTTTTTATTATTATTTGGGGCAGCAGCGCTTTGATCAATTCGAGATTTTTGCAAGAATTATTGTTTTGTTTTTATTATTATTATTTTGACTTTTTTTGGCAACACAACAAAGTACAATTGGCGGGCGGGTCACGCACACTTAAAAAGTCACATTGCAAATGGCGATTGTAAAAATACTTGAATTTTATTGCACTTGTAAAATTGACAATTTGTTTGTTTCCAGCGCGCAAATCTTCAAGGTTGTGCACAATGCAAAAATCAAGACGCGGCAAATTAACGCAAATATTAGATGAATGAGAATTTTGTTGTTTTTTTTTTCACAAATTACTCTGTTTTTTTTTTTTTTTTTTGGTTTTTTTAAGATAAGTGTAGTAAGAAGCGAGGTGAGCGCGAAAAGAACAAGACGCGTGCTCACAGAAATAATACACAAAACACAAGCAGCGAAAGACGTGGACAGAGATGGAAAGCACGACGCAACACGTCCGAACGTCAGGAGTTTTCCGTTATGAATGTTTTCACATTTTCCAAGCGTTTCGAATTTTATATTTGTTGCATCGTCGCCACTCGGCAAATGCGGCGCTCGGCTCTCGCGCTCGGTGCTCGGTTCGCGGCGCGAGACGCTCGTGCATGGATATTCGGCACTCGTCCATTTTCGTTCGGCTTGACCGAGCATCATGGGCAAGTGGACTTCATTTCTGTCTCTGTCTCTCTCTCTCTGTCTCTCTGTTATGATTTCGCAGAACTTTTGCATGTGGCGAAAAGCTTCCATGCGTTTGCTGCTCAGCTAAAAGCTTTCGATTAACGCAAAGTATTGCGCTTTGGGTTCAATGCATTGTGCGTAAGTTTTACATTTCAAACAGGAGCGGTTTTGAGCTTAGACAGGTTTTTGGGACCCATTCATAAAGAAATTAAACCATGTTTATTAAAAAAAGGAAAATAGAAATTTTAAAAAATATTGAAATTATAAGAAGTTAGCTAAAAATAGCTAAAGATCACAATTTTTCTATGATTTCGGACTAAAACTCTCGAAACTAACGAAAAAACCTTTTAAATATAAGAAAGGGGTATATATTTATTTACCTTGATATGATTCAATAATGTTGAGTTAACTAGGAGTTGTGGAGTGCAGCTCGGAAGCCAACTAATTACTCGGAAAGTTTCCCTCGAAAAAGTTACTAAAGTTGGTTTTATTCTTTAGCTTAACATAATATTCTAATTTCATTGAATCCAAAAAATAAGCAAAACCACCAACGAAACTATTAAATATATTGTTACCAATGCGAAATTTTTAATACAATAATTTCAATAACTTGTTAATCCCATAAACGGATTACATGATTACAAAGAAATGACCCAATTTTAAACGTTCGTAAGCTTTTACTTTATTTCGAATAAAATTCTTGCAATTAAAAGTTTTTAACTTTTATTTATTGTCCTATAGCACAGTTCATATCACTTTCATCGCTCCTTCTACAGTCTTCCTCCCCGCTTAATCGTAAACACCCCTGACCCCAATAGGCAACTTTTAAACAACTCCGCCTTAACTGGGCGAAAGTTTATAGAGCGCTTTGCCTCACATTACCCCAGAGCGATAAAGCTGCCGCAAAACTATTTATACGCCAAACCCATTGGAAATGAGTATAAAAAGGGTCTGATGTTTTTGGGCAAACGAATGTAACGGGCAGAAAGAGGCATCTTAGAATCGGCTCTTGTAGAGCATTCACATTTATGGTAAGGACTCATTATCTTCCAATTGGAAAACTCGTACTTTTAAAGGCAGAACAGAAGATCGTGCCATTAACACCCAAGATATTAAAAATCACATTTCCTATAGAGTTGTCCTGAGGCAAGAAGAAGCACAGTCGGAGTCTAAACTGTGCGACTTGTGTTTGAGTATGTGTGTGTGTGAGTTTTTATGTAAGTATTTAAAATATGTTCAATGATTCAGGGTATCGCCTAGTCGGGCACTCCCGACAAAAGCACTCTTGCAGATTTTATTTACCTCAGCGATTGAAGCGAAATTAATTACCATTCCACTTGCAACTACTACAACAAGGAAGCAGCAAAGGTATCTCGCTCTATACGTTAAATACCAGGTAATCTATAAACAAAATAGTCTGAGCCAAAGATTCGCAAAACTTGAACAACACGCAAGGACACGACAAGCGGCATAGTTCCGCCGCCGCCGCTGCCGGCTTGACGTATGTGAGGTGTTGCCGTGTGGTTTGGTTGGCACCACCCAACAACCCAGCAGCTAACCACCCAATACCACAGTTGCCACCTGTCATAGCAGGTCGCAACCTGTGCATAAACTTGCCGCAAATTAAGTTTTGCGGCTGAGACGTCCTTGAACCAAATACCCCACATTAAAAATAATATAAAAAGAAAAATAGACAAAGCCATGGGAAGCATTGAATTGCCTGACGTAAAGCCTGCCCACCCCCGCCTCAATCCCTGATAACCCTTTGCGGTGACAGTTAACTTGATTATTTTACAAATAATTGAAAAGGCCGCAATTGTACAAATTGCGCAAATAGACGATACCCGCACACCCATCCACAAGCCAGCTCGAATTCTCTCGCTCGAACGAGCATTCATATTCATATGAGCCGCGCACGTCACCAAGGCCTGGCCTGGCCTGGCCTGGCAGCACAGCACCTGTGACGACAAACGCCGATTCCAAACAACACCCACAACATGAAGTCAAAACAAGACAACAACAACAACAATACAACAACAACAACAACAACTGATGTGAGCACAAGCAAGTTGCATTTAATGTCAGAACACGACTGAGCTTCACTATTTTTCCTTGGAGCCTAGCCGAATAATTTTAATATCTGCAAAGGTAGCCAATTTCGAAAATTATTATATTATCTTCCCTCAGTGCACGTTATTTATTTAAGCCCAAAGCACTATAAAAAATTGAAAAATAAAAAACCCCAACTAATCATATGCAATTCTTTTCTTCATCTTTTCAATAATACGACGATAGACTCTGCTTTTTTAAGCTAGCATTTAAAATCCCCTATTTTTGCTTTATATTAAATCAACATTAATAGTTCCTCTGAGAAAAGGCAACAGAAAATTCGTAAGAAAAATTCCGTAAAGAGTTTTATCCATGTACTCTCTGTAATTTGAAGCGAATCAAAGCTGCCTTTCTTGGGCGCTATCATAAATCTTCAAATTATATATTTATAATTGTCTTAAATCTGTGTGTATATAATCAAATTGGATTTCGTGCCATAAAAATTAACTTAAGCCTGTCTGATGCTTTTGATCAATTTACATTGATTTCGTTTTTATCATACCCTGTTTTCGCATGGTGCTACTAAGTATATCATATAAGGTATCCTACATTTTTCTTAAGCTATTGAAATGCGTCTACTAGGATAGTTTTTTGTTTGTGGCTAAGCTCAGCTAATCATTCGCTGTTCTCTTAGACTGTCTGTTTTAATTTTAAGTTATATTTTATCCTTTATTATTTCCTATCATGAATAATTTTTGTAGGCCCACTAAGCACTTATGTTATTTTATCATCTTCTAACTTAAATTCATACCGATTCTTGAGAATTCCTTCTATAAGCCCCACTGATGACCCAAGGTCACTAAGGTCGCACAACACACAAATCTAGTCTGTCCGGAGATAGGCCAACAAACGTTCACTCAAGTCGACCTAATCCAATGTTAACTCTCAACGAGAAACACTTATGGCTATGACGCGTTTCGAGCTCCTTCAAAGCGTTCGTCTTCGCTTCCGCTCCCGCTCCGGATGGGAGAGCACCTACCTAAGAGTTTTGGCTGGCTTTGTTGCTATTAATAGAGTCGTTTGAGCCGAAACTGAAGTTATGAACTCAACTGGCTCAAATGGTTGCCAGGCAGCCCCCATATGAGGCCCACCCGTAGTCAAAATTAACAGACACACACACAGACACCCCATTTAGAGTTGAGCGCGGGCCAAGCACGAGCACGAAAAATGCAGAACTTGTTAAATAAGAAATAATCTTACCGACAGCTAGACTTTTTTTTGGTTTCATTTTCTTAGATTAATTTTAACGAAAGTTCGTGCCTTTTCATTACTTTACTTTTCGTATTTTTGTGATGTGACGCCAGCACGCACGAAAATAAATTTCGAGGCCCGAGCACGCGTGCTTGTTTCGTGCAAACAAGAAAGTAAGCACGAATCGCGCCCATCTCTGGCCCCAAATCACCCAGTGGCCCAGTCAGGCAATTTGTCAGTTAGTCAGACAGCGATTCGCGCTGCGTTCGGAGTGGCAAATCGCATTTGAATTTGCATTTCCTTAGCCAAACGCATCTGGCCACGAATTAGTCGTGGGGCATAGCTCAGCGGGTACGCTATGCACGAGTTGTTGCTCCAAAAGCAGACGCGTCCGAGCAGTGAGCCACATGGCAGCAAGGAGCAGCACAACGGCGCACTAAAGCAGCACAAATGCTCGAGTGCCACATCGTGCAATGGGGCAAGGACATCAGACACGCCCACAGCGACGCCCACAACAGCCGCATTAACAGTGCCCAGCATACAGCTAACGCCAGCGCGGGTGCCGGCCCAGAAACCGGACAATAATAACAACAAGCAGAGCGACAAGGAGAACAGCAAGGAGAACAGCAAGGAGAACAACAAGGAGAACAACAAGGAGTGCAACAAGGAGAACTGTGCCAGCCGGCAGCAGGGCGCACCCAACAATTATGTGGCACGTCGCGCCTGGATCTCCACGGAGCGCATGAACGAACTGAGGCGCAAGGCCCAGGAGGCGGCCAAACAGAACAAAATCTTTACCATACGCGGCTGCTTCAATTCGGTGCGTAATGCTCTGCTCGCACGGGGTTGGGTGGAAAAGCTGGACATGCATCGCAAGGTTGTGCCACTGGGCCAGATGACCTATGAGGATCTGACACAGCGGCTGCCCAAACGCAAGGCGGGCGAAACAAGGCGTCAGTATGTGCTCAAGTGTGAGCGGAATATAATGTCCAGATTCTTGGAGCACATGCCCGTTGATTTTCTGTGGACCAATCGTAAGGAGAAGTGCGATTATATTGATCAGGCCAAGAATCCCGGCATGACCATTAATAAATTCCATCGTGCGCCATTCACCTCCAAGGAGGGTCTGTGCAGTCAACTTCGCGATTTTCATTGGTTCTTCGAGGAGGGCATGGCCGAGATGTATTTTCCGCGCTGCTACAATGTCTGGAGTCCCGAGGAGTTGGGTGAATTCGTGGACAATTTCAAGCTAACCGCCTGCGTGGCCTATCTGCGGGCCATGCTCTGCAGGTATCATAAACATGGCGCCGATTCAGTATTCTCGCCCAACGGCAAGATACCCTATTCCTCGATAGACTTTGCCTACAAGCGTCTGGTCGATTACATCGATAGCTGTCAGCACAATGACATTGACTACGAGGATCCGCCCAAAGTGTGGGAGCACGACTGGGATGCGTTCCTCTACCAGCACCAGCAGCTGGTCAACGAGGATGGACGCATCCAGCACGATGGCCAACGTACGCTCGACCACATGGTCAAGAGCTGTGTTACGCTGGTGGAGAAAATGAAGGTGCATTGGCCACAGTACAGCCTGGATGGCTATCAGAATTTGTGGATTGTCAAGCCGGCAAATAAATGTCGTGGGCGTGGCATATTACTAATGGATAACCTCAAGAAAATCTTGGGCGTGGTGAATCCATCGATTGCCTCCAAGAGTCGCTATGTGGTTCAAAAATACATAGGTATGTAAGAAGGAAAACAAGAGAGGAATCTCAGACTTTGTTTTACAAATATTTGCCCACTAAGATACCCTGTACGGGATGTATTTTGAGTCAGATAAGCTTATAAAGCAAGGGAAGTAAATAAACTGCTCAAAGTCGACTAGGTGATACCCTGTAAGCCTGTTCCCTTTAGATTAGCAAATAATTCAAAGTTGAAATTTCAATATAAAACATTTAAGTAGTATAGAAATGAGCATAGTCAACTAGTAGCTACCCTGTACACAGTTTGAAGTATTAGAAATTTAACGCTCGACCATAAAATACTCTGAATAAAATTCTGAATATAGAATGCTTGACCTGACGATACCACGGATAGACATAAAGAAGTTACCCTGTAAATGTTCCCTATAAAAGACTAACTGATTTAGGTCTTGACCCACTTAAAATAAACTATCATTGCATAACCATGAATTAAAATGGGTATGCCAGCTAGGAAATACCCTGTAAACAGCTTGAAGTGTGCTTGGCCTCGAGATACCCATGCAAAATAACTTAAATTCTCTAGATAGACTATAGAAGAAAAGAGTATGCCTTCCAATGGGTAACCCTTTCCCAGATAACCTGGGAATGCGGTTTCTAAACTAGTCAAGAGCTATGTACATGGCAGCGTGTCTTCAGTATAAAGCAGTCTTATTTTAACAGATTTTAAACTCTAATGAAAGAGTTAATGCGATGGTTAACCTATTTTCAAATCGCTGAAATTTCTCCAAATCTATACTGTTTCTGTGATACTCTATTTATTGCCACAACTTTAATAAATGTTGATTTATTTAAAATTCGCCAAAAATACGTACGCTACTAAATATATTCCAGCTCTGAAATAGAACGATATAAACAAACACAGCAAAAGTGGGTCAAAAATCAGGGCGCTGACATTGTTGTGACTGTTCTTGTTGTTGTTGTTTTTGTTGCTTTTGATGCCTTGTCAGTTGGGCGTAAACCCACCAAGTTTCCTTCTAACCGTGACTGCATGGCACGCACATGCCCCACACAATTGTACAGAGATACCTATACAAAAAAATATGCATATATGTATGCAAATGTTAATCTAAAATGCATACAAACTCGTCTAAAAAGCGCAGCTACTCGTAGTTGTGGCTGTTGTTGATTGTGAATAGAATTTCGAATTTGTTTTATGGGTTTTTGTTGTCAATAAAATAAGTAGTTCATGCAACAGGTTTATAGCTGCAACAGGCCATAAAATGGAACCCAGAAAGTTGAAAGGAGAGTTTCGAGTAGACAGAGTGCAATAAAGGTGAGAAGAAATCGAAATCTACTCTCAGAATTTGGAAATCTACAAGCAAGGAAAGCAGAGAACAAAGGGTGGGGACTTAAAACTGGAGACTAAGACACAAAATAGTCAAGAGCACATATTAGAAACCAAAGATAAGGCGCCAGAGAATTGAGATAAAAACCCAGAGTATAACTAAGTGGAAAGGACTGAAGAATTGCGACTCGAGAGTTGAAAGTAAAGAGTTAAACAAGCGATTAGTAAATGGAGCTTAAGAAGAACTTATAGTCTAAAGACTACAGAGTCGGGGGCAAGGGCATAGAATCAAGCGACTGGAGATTAACGACTCAACTCTAGACCTAATTCCAGGAAATAAAAGAAAGTTTGATCCAAGGCACTAAAAATCAGCAAGAATTTGTTTAGAATCTTTCAATTAAATATAAGTAATGTTCAAACTATATAGAAATATATAAATATTAATTGATGCTCCAATGGTAAAAAAAAATACCTACACGCTACACTTTCCCAGTTCGTAAAATAACCCAAATAATATTTATATACTTGCCATAATTCTCCACACAAACCTGTCCGCCTAAGCTTAATTTTTCATCTCAAAACTCTCTCTTCAAGAACGACCCTTAATAGTCTTCCAAACCAAGTTCGATATACGCCAATGGTTTCTCATAACCAACACACAGCCTCTGGTGGTCTGGTTCTATCGTGAGAGCTATTTGCGCTTCAGCTCGCAGGAGTACAGCCTGAGCAACCATCACGAATCGGTGCATCTGACAAACTATGCGATACAGAAGAAGTATACGAATGGCAAGCGGGACAAGAGGCTGCCCAGCGAGAATATGTGGGATTGCTATTCGTTTCAGGCCTATCTGCGGCAAATTGGCAAATCGAACATGTGGCTGGAGCGCATATATCCGGGCATGCGCAAGGCCATAGTGGGCACCATGCTGGCATCTCAGGAGAATATGGATCGACGGCCCAATACCTTTGAGCTGTTTGGCGCCGATTTCATGATATGCGAGAACTTCTATCCGTGGCTAATCGAAATTAATTCAAGTCCAGATCTGGGCGCCACGACAAGCGTAACGGCGCGCATGTGTCCCAAATGCCTGGAGGATGTGGTCAAGGGTGAGTACAAAAGCATCTTCGACTTGTCGTAGATTAAAAAATGAATCTTAGATGCGTTTTATATGCTCAAAGTTCCACGATTACTGCCCTAGGTCCTATATGATAGGTTAGTTCTAATAGATTGATCAGATAGTGGAGGATCTATTACGCCAAAGATTGACGAATAAACAGGACTAGATCGTCTCGACAAGACTACTAATATTAACTAAAAATTTGTTCTAGTCGTAATTGATCGCCGCTTGGATCCCAAATCGGATATGGGCAACTTTGAGCTGGCCTATCGTCAGGTGGTGCCGCCCACGCCCGCCTACATGGGCCTCAATCTGTTTGTGAAGGGCAAACAGCTGCTGCACAAGCTCAACCATGGCCATGGCCATTACTACTATCAGCAGCAGCAACAGCAGCATCACCAGCGCAAGGAGCGCAGCCTGGCCACGAGCAGTGTATTCCGACAACGTGCCGCAATTGTGCCACCGCCAGCCAATATATCGCGCATACATCGTGCCATGCCCACCTTCAATGCCACCGAATATATGGAGAAATATATGGTGGAGCCATTGAGCAGCAGTCGCAGCAGCATAAGCAGCAATACACAGCCAGCAACAGCTGTGCCTACGCTCAAGCCCACGTCGGTGCCTGCAGCAGGAGGAGCAGCAGCAGGAGCAGCCGCAGCAGCAACAACACCTTGTCCGTACTTGCTGAAGCAGGCGGGTCGCTCCATAACCCAACTGTTGAGCGTTACACACAAACGCAACACCACAGGCGCTCCAGAGGCAGCTGCCACAAATGCGCTGCCACCCAAGCGGCAGCGCAGCTGCGGTCCACGCTTTGTCCAGCAACATGCGGAGGGCACAGAGAAAAAGTTCAAAATACTTATCAAAAATTATGCCGGCAATGCTTCAGATAATCTGCTCGAGAAACAGGAGACGCCCAGTGCGCCGGCCACAGCGCCAGCTAACAGCGAGCGCAAGTGGCGCAGCCTGCGCAGCATAACCAATAACAGCAACAACAACAACAGCAGCAACAACAACAGCAGCAGCAGCAATTCGACAGCCAACAGCTGCTCCAGATCCCGTGGCACACTGTTAGAAGGCATCAAATGCTCACAACGTTTTGCGCGCACCAAATCCGAAATCGAGAGCTCGGCCAGCTTGCATGCCATTGGACGCACCTTTGGGCGCAGATCGTATGGACCCCGGCTGCCCATTAGCATCTCGGTGCAGGCGCTGCATCGTGGCGAGCCCATTGTGTCCGCCATGAAGCAGGCCTCCAGCGAGCTGCAGCTCTCGCAGACGCCACCAATTAGTCCACGCACCGCACAACTGGCCAGCAGCAGCAATAAATTGACCGTTAACACATTGCTGACAGTGCCGCCTCCCACTTGTTGAACCACCCACAACCACCCACTGCAGCCACAGCACCCACTAAACCACCCTCCGCCATATGGAGGAAAAGTTTATACGTTACAGAGAGAATTTCAAATATTCAAACGGAATATTCGCATTAATACAATCTCTTTGTTTAAGATCGCGTATCTTTAAATTTAATTTCAACTATTTTAAAAATCGAATTTTAAATTTTTCAAATATTTCATTTCGATGCAACGACCAAAACTATTCTAAACATATAAGAACTTCAAACAAAATAATTTTCGAATTTAAGAAATCTCTTGGATTTCAAATCCGCCCAAAAATTTACTTCCAAATTAGACAAATATTTTTGAATTCCCGAAGCTGAAGTACGAATACATTTCGTTTTTCCAACTAAAAAATATCCAGAAATTGGGAACTAAATAAATTTATCAAGTCTACTAAAAATGCATTTCTAAATTTTTTAAAAACAAAAAATTTCTCAAGCAGGGTACCTTAAAGATTGTAAATTCCTTCAAATATTAAAAGGGCTTCATAAGTCATGAACAATTTTCGATTTAGCAGCTGAAGTCAAATTAACCTAACAATTTTCCAACTGGCAGCATATATTGGGATTTTTTAGGAACGACTGGAATTTTTTTTTTCATTTTCATTTAACAAAAATAGTCAGTGGTTCGGTTCACGATTCGAATCAACTGCTTAAATTTAGTTTCTGGTTGTTCACATCCATGAACCAGGCTTACATATTTACGTATAAAAATTTGTATCCCTACCCAAAGTTTGCCTCTACCTAATTTGTGTTAGATAAATAATATTATTTTAAACCAAAGCATTTTTTAGAATTCTCTTCACCATTTTCTTAAAAAATAAAATGAATGTTTTAAGTAATTTCGTGCTTGCGATAAAAAAAATTCAATTGTAAATTTAAAGAGCGGGGAAATAAACAAAATGAAATGAAAAAATAAATTATTTAAATTTGGAGCTGTTTTTTTTTTTTTTAATGCGTGGTTCGGGTAAAAAGCGATGATTGGAGTTTTGTTAAGTGTTTTATATACCTTTATTCTATAGCATTCGACAAAACATGGATATGTTTATGATTTTTTTTCTGAAATAAATCGTTTACTCATTACTCATTGTTTGAGATTTTTGTTGAAAATTTACTAATTTACTAATTTGCTTGCGACTTTAACGGATCGATAGCTTGGAAAAGCTGTTGATTATTGAATTGGATATCAAGTTTGTTAATTAGTCGATTGTTAGCAGTTTAGATGGTTGCAAAGCTTGGAGCTATGTACAAATTGCCTGATGCTATTGAAGTATAAGGGCATATTAGTAGTTAAACCTAAATAAAAATAATATTGCATAAGCAATTGCTTACCAGATGTTGTCATTTAGGTGCCGTATATTGTAATGCTAGATTCTCGCGCGCTTTTGAATTCAATGTTGTTTTGTTGCCCACGTGAATAACCCTCGAGTTTCCTTTGGACAGTTTCTAGGGGTTAAACCAATTAATATATATATATATATAAATTAAATAGTTGGATTATAGAGTCTCACCTTCATTGCCAGTTTGCCCACAATCACCTTGGTCGGCAGTGTTGATGAAGCTTTAACTTTATCCTTGCCAAATTTACGACTGGTCGTTGTCCTGACATTGTTCAGTATTTTGCGCAGCAGGCGAGTCCGTGGAGTATTCCGTAGCTTTGGCATCGAATCGAATAGTTTCATTTGTGTACCGTTCAGCTCTAGAGGTCTGGTGCCGTCGACCTCCTTGTTGACATTGTAATTAACTTGAAAAGCTCGCTCGAACAGACCTGTTGCGGCCAAGGGATTCCTGGGCACATCCAATACGACACGTATGCAGTCCTTTAGCGCCAATGGGCATATTCTTGCTGTTATCTCTGTGGAGGCCGATAGATCTGGCGTCGAATTGATCTCAATCAGTATGGGATTATAATGCTCATCCAACATAAAATCGCAGCCATATAATTCGAATGCATTTGGCACCAACTCCGTCTCATCCAGGCTGGCCAAAACAACAGCCACCAGATTCTGTTTGATCCCATTATATACTTTGGACCATGTCCCTTCCGGTGCGCCCACATGACGTAAATGGCATTTAAATTGATCCAATGACCACATATTATTTTTCGGCAAACGCGAATCACGATTTACTTTATTCTTGTAGCGCTTCTGCACCGAATTGTTGGTTAAGTGTATCGATTCGCGCAGATCATCCATCGTGAACTCCTGGGAGCTAAAGCGCAAATAACAATCGCGATATGTCCAAATTGTCACCTGCGAATCGCTTATTGTAAGCAGCATATATTGCCGAATATCGAACTTGGTGCGATAAATGAGATATGGACGTTCTGAAAATAAAAGAAAAGTAATTAAAAAAAAATTAAAACAAATTTAGTTGACGTAAATAAGGTACATTTCTGAGAAATGCCAAAAGCTATTTAGAAAAATATATAAAAATTATAATTGCAATACTTTGAATTTGTTTGCAACATGAAAATATTACTTAACAAATTTTTAAAAATATTTAAATTATTTATGGTAAATAAAATAGTTATATTCATTTTAAAGAGAAAAGTATTATGATCAGAGAGCATTAAAAGCTCTGCGATCAAAAGCAAAGGAGTTATTCTATTAAAAATGCATTTGTGTCCTTCTTAGTTAAATGGCAAATCCCATTGAACTCACCAATATACTTTTGAACAATGTATTTGCGGTTCTGATTGTTAGATGTCCATTGCAGAATCTCATCTAGAGAGCTACGTATAACGATCCCAATGCCACGCGATTGATAGCCTGGCTTCAGTATCCACAAATTGCGACAGCCATCCCAGCAATAATCCTGACGGAGCGACTCGATCTGATCGAGATATTGTGCGGCGAGGCGCGCATACTCCGCCATCACCTTCTCGTTGACCTTGAACTTGGCATGCGCGTGGAGCACCTTGGTCGACTGAACCATGAACGATTGGTTCTCGATCATTTCAGTGGGCGTTGGCAATTTAATGCGCGCATCATCTAGAGAATAATGCTCCTTCTGTCTGATCATGTTCTTCACCTTATTCAGGGCAAAGTCAATCGTAATGCTCAGCACGGCACCATGTTCAGGGTCGATCATGTCGGCTGGACGGTGCTCCTTAAGGTAGCGTAGCAAAGAGCGCGCCTGTGTCTGATGGAAATCCTCAATGAACGCCGCACGCTCCTCCATGCTATTGGCGCCCAATCGATAGAAACGTGGATAGCTCATGCCGCACACGCCGTCCTCACGAAACCAGCGCTCCTGTTCGGCGCAACCGACCAGACCCACCTTGGTGGAGAAGTCAAGCAATTGACTGCGTCTCACACGATTACGATATGGCTTCACCTCTGGGAATAGGTCCCTTTGTGCCTTACTCTGCCAAATGAAGAACGATGGAAAATTGTTGATCATTTTGGATATGACAACTGCTTCGTAATCATTGCCACGTCTTGCATGCTCCAGCAGTGAATCCTCGGACATGGCCTGCAGCTTGGCATGCCGACTAGCCGGCAATTTCTCTAGCCAGCCGCGGCGGACAAGCGCTCGCCTAACCGTATGATAGTTGCCATAAACGGTAAATATGCGACGATTGCGATACGCATCGATTACACGCGTTCGATATGTATTACGCAATTGACGCCTATGCGCATCCGGCGCCAAGCCGGCCGTTGCCGTCGATTGGGTTGTGGAGCGCGCCTGGGCCAATAATAAATTATTAACGCTCGTCTGATGATGCTGGCTGCCCGATTGCTGTGATATGAGACCATTTTGACTATTGCTGGCGATATTCTTTGGCAGGGAACATTGTTTGCATAGGGTTATCAATTCCGCATCCAGATTTTGTATCAACGATTGTATCCTGGAGACTGGATTATAATACCGATTGCGGTGTGTATTGAATGCACTCGAGGACGCCTGACTCATGATGTTGCTGTTGTTGTTGTTGTCTTGTTGTTGTTGTTGTTTCTGTTGTTCCTGCTGTTGTTGTTGTTTTATTTTGGATTGATTTTTGTTATTTTAAATGCGAATGGGAAACTGAAACCGGCTGCCAATAGGATGGGCTTGCTTCGTTAATTGTTCTTCCTATCTCGAGCTGTAGGCGTCTGGTGCTATGTTTCAGATTTGATAGTTTTAATTTTTTACGGTTTTTATGCAGCAAACTCTTATTGCTGCAATTGACGAGAAATTTTGAAGCAGTAGCCAAACCTTTTTCTAACAGTATCGCATTTAAATAGGCAATATCTTTATTGATTTATGAAACATAGCTTCGCTTAAACGGTTAAAATTTGAGACCAAAAAAAACTTGTAACGAAACGAGTGCAAGACGAAATTTGAATTAAACATACAAGCGCCTATAAAATACAAAAAAAAAAAAAAAAAAAAAAAAATCAGTCGTTCTATAATGTTAATATCACAGCTTGCTAAACCCAATCCCCTGGAACCGTTCAGCAGCTGCCATGTGCTACATTGTTTCTACACAACTTCTCAGTTTTCTACGCAATTCGGCGTTAAGGGCAAACATTTGCCCGTGTCCGGGCACAATGTGCTCGCACAATTCGGCCAGACGATGCCGCTCTTGAGCCTGTCGCTTTTCGTCCTCGCTGCCTGCTGCCTGCCAAATCTGTGCATCGTCTATGTCCGCGCGCCGCTCGAACAGATCCCCACAAATGCCCACCGTGCCGTTCAACTGTGTATTGTGCACGACGACCGAGACACAGCTCAGCGTGTGTCCAGGCGTCTGCTCGACCAGCACCTCGCCATGCGCATCCAGTGCGCCGGCATGCTCAAAGTATAGATCACGATTGGATGCACACGAGCCGACAATATGCAGACGCGCCTCCTGGAACAGATAATTGCAGCCAATGTGATCCGAGTGTCCATGTGTGCACACGACCACATTTATATCGGCCGGCTGCAAGCCCTGCGCAGCTAGCAACGATTTCAATTGGTCGCCATCCCAGGCGGTTAGCGTATCCACAATTATGTTGCTGCCATCGCGACAGCGTATCAGCGTGCAGCTGCAGTTGGCGCGCATTGCATTCGGCTCATTTGCATCGTTGTGCGAGTAGCCTGCCTGTAGCACAATCACCTGATTTTGCGACATTATTTCAATTAACTTTCATTAAATGTTGCCAATCGAGTTGTTTTTTGTTTTGATTTCAAGCATTAGGGGTAGCCGTGAAGAAAGTTGTACAGAAAAAAAAAAAAAAAAATTGCTCATGAATGAACTGAACCTGTGAACAAGTTCCTTGCTAATAGTTGTTCCTTTTTGCACCGTATTTGCAGATAATACTTTAAAATGTTCAGGTTGAAGACTTAACAGTGAGTTAACATTATATTTATAGTTAATGTGAAGCATCTCACTGCTTGCTGAGCTGCGCCAAGGAACATTGCGAATTTTGGTTTCATTTCATTTGCACGCTTGCGTTACGTTCATTTGAACTTTTTGCCTTTTAATTATTCTGCTCACACCAATTAACACTATTTACTCATTTTGGCACATAACAGCTGTTGTGCATTAACAGGGCTGCTGCACATTAACATACAGCTGCTTGCCGCACAGGTTGGCAGCACCCATAACGGCTGTTGGTCGCTGTGCTCACATTTCACAAGTCGCAATTTGTTTATTATTTAACACATTTTTTCTGTATAAAAATTGCAATTTTTGCAATGTATTTAAACTACCTGCCGCGTACGCCATGCAAGTGTCTGCAGTATTTGCAGCAAATGCGGCAACTGCAACTGTTGTGCCGGCATGTAAACAATGGCGCCAAGCCGCCCATTCGAGACGCCTCCTGGCTGTGCGAGCCGAGGTTGGCAACTGGGCAGCTGTTGCTGCCGCTTCGAATTTCTCACAATTACAGCAGGCGACGTGCGTCTAGCACCGATATACAAGGCACAGTGGAACAGCAACAAGTGCTCAGCAGCCTGGAGGAGCTGGAGGATGGTTGCGAATCAATTAGCCTGCAGAAGGATGCACTCAGTTTGCGTTTGAGCGCAGCACGAGATCCACAGGAGCTCTTGGATTTGTGTGCGCCGGGCCAGCTGCCGGCTACGCATCAGGTGCAGTGCATATCGCTGCTCTGGCCACACTTTCAGCGTCTGGCGGCCAGCGAGAAGGAAGCGCTGACGGCCCAACTGCAGCAACGTGTGCCGGAGACCCTGACGCCCCAACTACTAGCCGCCATGGATGTGAACGACCTGAGCTGCTGCTATTTGTATTTGCGCAAAATGCACGTGCCCAACAGCGATGACACGCTGGAACAGATTCTGCTGCGTGCCCTAAACATCATTGAGCTAGCAACTGAGGGTCAGCAGCTGAGGCTGGTGCCGCTGCCCGCCCTTTCCCGCCTACTGGTGGCCATCAATTTGGAGCGTGACTTCTTTACGCCGCTGGTCTGTCGCAACTTTATGCCGCATCTGGAGCGGCATGTGGCCAACTGCCACAGCGAGCAGGATGTGCGTCTGTTATCCACCTGCCTGTTCCAGCTGCATCCGCTTATTGATGCTGAACTGCTGGCGGCATTTAAGCAGCGCGTCCAGGAGCTGCTGCAATGCGGCACCTTGAGCAGCGACACGCCCAAGGCGTTATTCAAGCTGCTGCACATGCTCAATATGCCCAAATGGTCGCATCTTAATACGGCTCTGATACGCCAGCTATTGCTGGCGTTGCGCAGCTGCCTGCAAACGCTGGATCCCAGCGATCTGAAGAGCGTTTGTCGCACCTTTCTGCATCATCAGGAGCCGGTGGCACTGGTGCAGTCACTGAAAATGGCCACAGAGCGATTGCTGCAGCAGGAGCCGACGCCAGATGCCCTGTCCTGTGCGGTGCCATTTGCTTCACTGCAGCAACGCGATGCCTACATACAGCAATTCCGCCAGCTGCTGCACTCCAAAGCCGCCTGGCAACTGCCCAATGCAAGCGGGCATTTCTTTAGTGTGCTGCGCGCCCTGAAGATTGCCGATGTGCGGATCTGTGATGCGTACTGGTCGGCGGTGGTTGGTGAGCTGACCAATGATCCGCAGGAGCAGCGACATTTGCGGTTTTTGCGCCATTGTCAGCGCTACATGAACTTTAACAATAATCTTGGCGGCACGTATCGCCATCAGGGCCTGGAGCGCACGCTCAGTCGCATGTGCCTCGATGCCATTGAGCGGGATGTGGCGGGCAGGCTGCCAGCGAAATTCGCAAGGCTGGCTTCCTTTGTCTTAGCCTATGGCCAGACGCCGTTTGGCTGGAAAAAGTTCCCAAATCTGCTGCTGAGCAAAATGCTCGCCATGGCGCCACAATTTGATATACAGGATTGTTTTCTGCTCGGCCGCGGCATGCAGATCGCCTGCGAGCTGCGCTTCCGCCAACACGTGCCGCATCTGCTGGCCATGCAGCTGTCCACCATGGACAGCATTCTGATTGCCTGTGCCGAACGGCATTTGGGCAACAGCGAACAGCAACCGCTAAATGCCAGCGATCTGAGCGTTCTGGTGCGCACACTAAGTCATCGCAAATGTGAGTCCATCCATCAACTTGACAACGGCTGCTCCTACTAATTGTAGCTTAATCCTTTTGCAGCTCTGAAGAATACCCAGGTGTATAACCAGGCGCTGTCGCATTATAAAACCCTTCAGTGCAACGATCTCAATTCGCGTGTGGTGCGCGAAATGGCATATAATTTTAATGCCTCGCACTTTTTTGTGCCCGGCCTGTTGGAATCCATGTTTGACTATATCGCCCAGCAGCATGAGCACATCACGGGCGACACCGTCGAGAAGGTGCTCACCTGTGCCTACAATCTGGGCTACACGCCTGCCTCACTGGAGGCCTTGGACTATGCTGCTTTGGTGCTGCTACGGTGCGTCTCGATTATTTCTCTTTTGACTATCTTTTTCCACTTCATCATTGGTGGAGTACATGCAAGAGGCATTACTTTTGAGTTGGGTATAGATCCCAATTTGTAGACTTAGTTATTAATTAATTTGACTAATAGTCGCGCGACTATCCATGCTAATAATCCTTTTGTCGCTCTCCTCTCCTTTCGCAGCGATTTTGAACACATGAGCGGTTTGTCCTTGGTGCAGTCGTGCCTGGCGCTGTGCTTCTATAAGACCATTCCGGAGGAGCTTGTCAATCGAGTGTTCTGCGTCAAGTTCATACAGCGCATCGAGGATGAGATACAAATCTGTTACTCAAAGGCGACCTATCCGGGTCTGGTGCTCAATCGCGTGATGCAACTGAATCGCACCGTTTGCCTGGATCTGCCCGAGACAAATGTGCCCTGGTTTCAGCAAAACTACGTGGAGGCGCAGCTCAGCAAGAGTGGGTATTTAGAAAATCCTAGTTGACCCAGCTAAACGAAGCGTCTCTCTTTTAGAACCGCTTGTGCCCAGCGCTTTTAGTGCGGATGTCAAACATCTGCTGCAGGATTTACTCAAGGATGAGAACTATTTTCGCTGCAATCACACAACGCCCTACGGCTATCAAATTGATTTCGTGATACATTTCGACAAGGATAAGAAGCTTATACCAGCGCCGCCAATGGAGGCCACCATGTTGGACCGCATAACCAAGTATGTATATAGTTCTATATATAAAACGAATTGTTGCGTTTGACTGATTGATTGACAGACTGACGGATTGGTAGTCAAAGCATAAGAACTAGGAAGCTCTAGTTATATTATAGGACGAAGTTGCACGCCGAGGCGAGGTTCACTTCCCGCAAGTGTGGAAGAATCAAGGGAAAGCTTGTGTACAGCTCTTCAAATATCAAATTCAATGTGAGAGACGTGTCGCACTTGGGCGGGAAATCCACGCACCAGAGTGAGGTGAAAAAGTGTAACATTTGGGGCTCAAATTACTTTTAAGGGATCTTTGCGATCTACACGATTCCCTTGCATGGCCGGGACATATCCGTTAATATTTCTATATCTAAGTTAAACTAATATGAAATATTTAATTTCTTACCAGGGTGGCGATTCTGCTGCTCAAGCTGGACTCATTCTGTGAGAACGATCTGACTGCGTTGCGTGGTCCCGAATCGCTGAAGATCAAGCATCTGGAAATGATGGGCTACAAGGTGTTGCACATTAACGAACATGACTGGAACTCCAAGTACATGATGGCGCCGGGTGCCAAGGCCAACTATTTGAAATGCCTGCTGCAAATTTCACGTTAGATTAATAATCGTTAAAACAGTTCAATTCAATTAGGGCTTACGTTTGAATTACTTAGCTTTCGATGTTGTTGTTTATGTTTTTGTCGTAATTAGCAAATGACGCGTGTATATATTTATCACTATCTATTACTAGTCACATAAAGCTTGATTTAAATCATAGTTTGCGATTTAAGAGAAGTTTTTATATTTGAAGCAACGTGAAATATAAGTGGAAATTAAAATAGCGATGGTAACTTAAAAAGTGTGAATGTATGATTGAAAAATTAATTGCAATTAATTCCAAATTCTATGAAATATGAGTGAAAAGTGAATGAAATGAGAATATATGTGAATTATAGATATGACAATAATTGTAGCTTAATAAACGCTCTAATTAAGACATATTTTTGTTGTGAATATAAGTCAAAAGTAAAAAATAGGAATTGCAATTTAGGGATTGCAAATGCAATTGGAATGTAAATCCAAATTGAATCGTTATAGTTTGTTTTAAATCGCGAAAGGTAAATTATGTAAGAATAATTAATGCGAATCATAGGAATAGGATTCCTAATATGTTTTCTATTCAAAATCGCGTGAAATATATGTGGCAAGCGTACTGAGAGCAAGTGTTTTTTAATTGGAATGAAAAGACATTTGTCAAATGCTATTACTCCTGCGCTGCACACCATTTGTAGGCATTGTTGAACATAAGCTGCCAGGGACTCTCCACTTGCGTGGCGGGCACGTTAAAGTCATGCGGCACATATGGCCACTGATACATGGCGCTGCAGCGTTCCGGATGCGGCATCAGCGCCAAATGGCGGCCATCCGGCGAACAGATGCCAGCAATGCCCCTGGGGCTGCCATTGGGATTCATGGGATACAATTCAGTGGGCGCACCCTCATCATCGACATACTGCAGCGTTACTAGATGCTCGTCGTGCAGCTGGTTCAACAGCTCCTCGCGCTGGAACGCAAAACGTCCCTCGCCATGGGCCACCCAACAGCCCAAAACCAGATCGTGCATGTTGCTCAGCATTATGGCGCGACTTGGCGGTATACGGACCGTCGACCAGCGACATTCAAAACGCTTCGAACGATTATGCAACAGCGCCAATGCGGGCAAAACAGGCGTCTTGTCCGTGGCCTTTACGCTGCCCACGTAGCCAATCAATGTCATCAGCTGACAGCCGTTGCAGATGCCCAGCGAGAAGCTGTCCTCGCGCATTTTAAATGCCTCAAATTGCGGCTTGAGCAGCGCGTTGTGCAATATGTTTGCCGCCCAGCCCTTGGCGGAGCCCAAGGTATCCGCATAGCTAAAGCCGCCCGGAAAGACCAGACCACGATACTGCGACAGATTTGTGGTGCCTATAAAGGGAAACGTATTCTGTTTGAATATTTTATTATTGGACAACGGACTCTTGGCGACTCACCTGCCAGCAGATCGGACATGGTCACATCGTGCACCTCAAATTTGGCACGCAGCAGACTGGCCATCATCTCCCGCTCGCTGTTGACGCCCTCCTCGCGCAGCACAGCCACACGCACGGTCTGGACGCAGCGCTTGAGCGTGAGCTCTGATTGTAATTGGGCGGGCGCCCTATATTGCGGCGCCTGGCGATAGTTGAGGCTATCGTATTCGGATTGTGCGCACTCCACATTCGCTTGCAGCTTCTCCAGCTCGTAGCTGGTGCGCTCCCATTGCTTGTAAAGCTGAAGCAGTGGTTCGGAGAGCAAAGTGTTGTCACCATTTTTAACCAGCACCTGTGCCGTGTCCAAGCCAAAGCCATGTGTCTGACCCAGATAATAATTGGGCACATTCGCAGCCTGGAAGCGAGCACGCACTGACTCCAGCTGATCTGCATATATCTCCAGCACCCAGCCGCACTCCTCGCTAAATAACAGGCACATGTTCACGCCAATTGTGCCACTGACAGCATCATAATCGGTAATGCCAGCCGCTGCCTCCTGGATGTCCAGCTGTAGACCACTCAGACCACCAATGGCCATTTCCAGCAGGCAGACAATTAAACCGCCATCGCTCACATCGTGCCCGGCGAGCAGCAGTCGTTCGCCCAGCAGGCTTTGGGTGAGCTCAAACGCCTCGGTCAGCACTTGGGTCTGTTCCATGTTGGGTGTGGTTTCGCCCTGCTGGGCATAGGCTTGCGCCAGCGCTGAGCCGCCCAGCCGTGCACTGCGCTCAATGTTAATCCAAAGCAAGGCGCTGGCTTTACCTCGTGCGGGCCCCTTGAGATCGGGCGTAACGCGTACGTGCACATCCGGACAGGGTGCATAGGTGGAGAGGACGAGTGTGCCGGGTGATTTGATGACTTCACCATCCACTTTGGCGGCCATGGAGAGGGAGTCCTTGCCGCCATCGATGCCAATGCGCAGCTCTTGGAGCACCTTGCTGAGCGCTAAACAAGCCTGGTACATTTTGTAACCCTCGCCGGACAATTTGGCTGCCCACATCCAATTGCCGGAGCACTTGATGTCCGCCATTTCAGTAATCTTGACAAAGACAAGATTACTGAGCGCCTCGGCTACGCACATGTGCGCCATATTCTGAGGACTGATCAGCCCCATTATGGGCTGCGTGCCAATGGAGGTGGCAATGCCGGCGGTGCTGAAATGCGAGACGGTGGTCAGCGCGTAATCGGACAGCGGTGCCTGCAATGGACCCACACACTGCTGCTGGGCTATCAGGCCGCCCACACAGCGATCTACCTTGTTGGTGAGGAAGCGTTTGCTGCCCACCGCAACAATGCTCAGCACACGCTCCAGTGCATCCGTTAGCTGTATATCGGCGGGTAGCTGGAGCGGTTTGCATGGATTCATTACGGATTTTAGCTCATAGGTGCGCTTGGGCATGTCACCCAGGACATGCGTTAGTTCCAGATCGAATGGCGCGGCGCCGTAGCTTTTACGCGCCTCGGGCAGCAATGCCTGCTCCATGTCATTGGGCGCGGCGTGTTCCACCAATGTGACACGGCCATCGCCGGTGACCACGCCCACAAAGCTAATGGGACAACGTTCCCGGGCGCAAATCTTTTCGAGCAATTCACGATCTTGCGGCTTGCACAGAATCGCATTATTCTCCTGATATTCGGCGCCCCACAGCTCCAAAGCTGTAATGGTCGGATCACCCAGTTTGAATTCCTCCGAGAAGATGATAGCGCCCGCAAAATCTGGCTCAACCAGTTCCTTCAGCACATTACCATTGCCGCCGGCGCCTTGATCGTGTATGGCCAAGATGGGATTAAGTGCGCCAAGTTCGATGCAGGCGCGCACTACACGATTCAGTTTATTCTCCATTTCCGGATCGCCACGTTGCACGGCATTGAAATCGAGCTCAGCATCTCCGGAGCCCTGCACCTCTACGGAGCTGGCAGCGCCGCCGCCGACGCCAATGCGATAAACCGGACCGCCAATCTTGGCCAACAGCTGGCCACGTTTAGGCGTCATCTTCTGGCGCATGGCAGCGGGCATGGTGCCCAGCCCACCGCTAAACATAATCGGCTTCACATACTCCTCACGCGTCTTGGTGTTGGGCTGGCCAGCATTGTATAAGCCATAGGATATGGTAAAACCGGATATGAGTGGCTCCCCAAACTTGTTGCCATAATCCGAGGCGCCATCGCTGGCCTCAATGAGCACCTGCAGCGGCGGTGCAAAGGAGCCAGGATACTTGAGGCCCACCGGCTCATACGGCTGACTGTAGCCGGGTATATGAAGCGCGCCCACGCAGTAGCCGGCGGTGCCAGCTATGGGCAGGCCACCACGACCCACGCCCTGCACATCACGCAAACGTCCGCCGGTGCCGGTGGTGGCACCACTAAAAGGCGCAACGGCTGTGGGCATGTTATGCGTTTCGGCTGTGAATATCAAATCCGATCGGACACTGCGCACTTCCACAATGCCGGGCGCACCGATTTCACGCGGCTGCAGTGCATCATGCTCAAATCCGACAATGGCGCTGCTATTATCGCTGAATTTGATGGTATTGTTCGGATTCGTGTTCCGCTGCGTGTCCATAATTAGGTCAATCAGCGTGCTGGGCAACTCCTGGCCCTCGTACACCATGCGGCCACGGAAGAACCAATGTCTGGAGTGCTCGCTATTGCTCTGGGCGCAATCGAACAGCTCGACCGTGGTGGGATCACGTTTTAGTGTCTGCGAAAATAGCTTGTAATAGAAGTCCAGGTCGTAGTCGCTAAAGGCCAAGCCCAATTCTTGATTAATCTCCTCCAGAGCGGCGCGCCCTTGCGCCATCATTGGCACATAATGCCAGGCAGCCAGCTGTGCCGGCAGCTGCTCATCGAAACTTTCGCGCGGCATATTCGCTGCCGTATACTGGCAATGGGTCATCCGATCGCCGAGCAGCGCCACAAAGCTGACGACCTCACGGGTCGCTGCCCGGCCAAAGGTCAACAGATAACGGATCGAGCTCTCCATGCGTCGCACCTCAGTATAACCCAAATTCTGAAATATATTCACACAATTGGTCGAGTAGGGTGTGGAGAAGTTGAAACGTGGTCCAATCTCCACGAGCATTTCAAGCTCCGCATCGTTTAATTCGAGTCTCGTCTGTTCGTTGAGACTGCATATCCTTTGGAGGGGCTGCCTCACCAGCCACCTCAACAGATGCTCCAGCGCAAGCGGAAATCTGCATATCTCATGATCGTACTCCAAGTGATAACAGCGCTCCATGCGCACCGAGATCAGTTCCGGGTCAAGCGATTGCAGGCGCTGCAGTACGCGCTCCTCCTCGGCACCATCGAAGGCGGCCACATCGTAAAATCGCAGAATGCCCATTATCGATTATCTGGTATAAATTCAGAAATTACACAAATTATATATGCATACGCTAACAACAATTAACAATTCTAAAGATTGTTTCATTTTTAGAGTTTTCACTGTACATTCACGACCTACGCATTTATACCCAAAAGGCTTTTTCGCATTAAAATGAGCTTTAAATCGATCGCATGCTAAAAAAAATCAAACTGCAGTTTTCTTAACTGCAGCAGTAAAAGCTTCTCAGCATACACGCACACACTAACACGCACACACTAACACGCACACTCCCAATCTCTGTTCAGGTAGCAAATGTGAAAAAAGCTCTACACAAAATATTGAATGAAATTCTTCAAATTGGTTAATATACCTTAACGGATGCTGTGCGAGGGTAGTAAAACATACACATACACACGGCATTAACAAAACGCGACGCCGGTTAATAACATTTATTTTATTTCAAAACGAGTTTACACCCACGCGCAGAGGACACGACCGATCATGAAGATAAACGCGCACAGACTAAATCCTCCCATCAAGCACACGTCTATGCTAAGCCTGCATTTACACTAATACACTAGCACTGCTCTGCCCACTCTGTCGCTCACACAATAGCGCTCTCGGCTGTATAGATAAATGTGGCATCTCACTTGCTGACTGGCACCAACTGCAGCGCGCATGTAACGGGATCAAAAGCATCAGCACAAGTGGCGTGTCAGCAGCGGATAAATGAATTATCTCTCACGCTCAGCTAGTGTCCACTTTTTGGATAAAGGCGCACTGCCAGTGCGATTATCCGCGCTAGTGCTGCCACAACATACGCTTAAACATTTCTCTTTAGTGGAGTATTCAAATTGAGTTGATCGGATAAAAATATACATGTATGTATGTATGTATGTAATTGTCGCCTGAAGTCACAAGAAATCGACATACATACACACGCACACAAATATGAACAGCACAATTTGATAGGCAGCGTCTCGGGTTTTTGACAAGAAATATTGCTGCCACGCCCATTTTAACAAAGATTTTTGCCTACTCGTGTTTCAGCTGTTTTTATGCCTAATGCCAATTGCATAATTCTTACTTTTGTTGTATTTTGTTTTTTTGTTTTTGCTTGTACGTGCGTTCCTTAGACGCTTCTCAGCCAGACTGAGCTCTGGCTCGGGCACTGGAATCTGGCGAAGCTGTCAAAGCCGTTGACAACCGGAGCGGTAGCTGCCTACGAGCACCTTGGCAGGGGGTTATCAACCACAGATCAGCGCTTCAAGTTACAGCAGACGCCCAATAGCAATTGCAGTCGTTGCACTGGCGTCACAATTTGTTGCTTGTTTTTGTTATTGTGACTGGAGGAACGCGCTGATAAACAGCAAAAGCGTAAACATATTTTTTTCTTTTGCCAGCACAAACACGACAAGTTATTGCCAATAAAATACAAATGCTAGTAGATTATAAATTAACTAACCCAAATTGAAATACAATAAGCGACGCGCACGTGCACGTGCAAATGAACAGCGCAAAGAACACTGCGACTTAAAGAGAGCGAGCAAGAGGGAGAGAGCCTAAGCACAATGCGCACGTTTTATTAGCGTCAAATTGCCAACTGGGGCTGAGAAGTTCACAACAGCTGTTTAAAGCTTTTGGTTGTTCTGTGTTTAAGTAGAAACTGCATAAAGGGTATACATGATCCAAAGGGTTAATATAACATTTTAAAAAAATGACCAGCTTTCAATAAAAACCCGCATTTTTCAGTATTATTAACAATAAATAAACACAAAATAGATGATTTTTAACCGTTATTATATTTAGTATAGCAGGCACATAAGATACTAGATTTTATATAGCTTTCATAGCGATGACTTTATTTTTGATAAATACTTTGAATATTACAAATTTCCATAGGTACAAATATGTGAAATAATTAGCAAAAACTATTTTGACGTTATATAAAATTGGAACTGGAACCTCATTCAACGAATGTTAAAACCTTGTTGACGAACTGAACTTAAAAGCTAGGCATTGATTTGAACCATGAACCAGCGACAATTTTCTTTTCTTTTTTGTTTTTAGTATTTAATGCCATGATTAGTTGATTTTATTTTGGCAATAGAATGCCTTTTACACTTTGTAATCATTTGGCATATATTCATATATATAATATACATATTTCTTTATACAAATGTATTGTTCAACAAAGCTGCCTATGTTTAATTGTATGTCACGCGCTCATCACTGTGCAGGGTATAAAGCAGCAAGAGAAGAGCTTTTAGCTCTGCGCTTGTGTTGTTGCCGTCGGATTCGTATAGCAACTGCTGCGAATCACATGCAGCAAACATCACAAAAAGCTTTCCGAAACAAAAAGAAGGGAAATAAAGACGCTATCAAAACGTGTGCACTCACACAGCTGCACATTTGGCTTATCTTGATTTCATTTTATGTATGTATGTATGTATGTATTTATGTGCATGTATTCCGATCAATTTAGCGGTCATCAGCGATGATAGTTGGCAGCCAAATAAGCAATATATGCAAGCATATATAACATATTTATATTGAAATAATGAAAAGCGTGTTGTACACTTGAAAATGTATTTTACTTGAGCGTTTTGTTGACATTTATTTAGTGCTCGATTTATGTGGTGTTTTTTTCGATTTCGATTTTTTTTTTCTTTTAATTTTTTGCATATTACAAACTATATGTGTATATATATATATATTTATTTTTAAATAAATAAATTTGCTACTATGCTGGTGTGTTGGTGTTGTCATTGCCTGGCTGCCAGCCTTATCGGCTTTGTACATTGGCCCAATCTAAAAAAAAAACATTAAAAAAAACAACAACGCGCACTTGACTGATAACCATGGGAAAAGTTTCGCATTTCAATTTTTTGATTTTTTTCAATTTGCTTATTTTTTTTTTTTAATTGCTTTACAAAAAATATATTAAAGCAGACGAATAAAATATTTCGCTTGCCTTTTTGCAAGGAGAAAATATTGTAATTGATTATTCTTATTGTTCGTTCTGCTGCTTTGTTGTTGGTGTTTTTGTTGTTGTTGTTGTTGTAATTGTTGCATCTATGTACCGTTTGTTTGTTTGTTATTGTTGTTGTTGTTGCTGTACTACAAAGCAGCGTACCCGACGTTGCGCCTACTACGGTAAATTCCTATTCACTACGCCCAACAGTCCCCACATACGCATGGAGCTAACCGCCTTTTCTATATACATCTATGTTATGTGCATTGCTTTCGCCGCCTTGGCTGCCTGGGCACCAATCTCGTCCATACTCTTTCGCGCACTCTCTGTGACCTCGTCGATGGATCGCCGCGTACTGTGTATTAGTTCGTCTGTGCCGCGTGCAGCCGAATCGGCTATGCTCTTCACTTCCGTATTGATGAGGCCAATTACCCATTCGAGGCCCTGACGACCCTTGCCCGCATTCGAACTGATTGTGGAGGTTAGTAAATCTTCCATATAGTGTGATAGCGGGACACCATAGACAGTTACTGTCGCCTCCTGCTTGAGCAGGGTCTTGCTTGAATCAGTGGGATGCGGCTCATAGTAGAGCACCTCGTCGACACTTATGTTACGGCAAAATGTTAAATTGTTTGTCTTTAAGACCATCTGCTTGCGCTGGGGATCCACTGTGGAGCGTTCGCTGGCAAAGCACGTCTTGGCGGTGCCAATTAACGCATGCGTCCATTTCGGAAAATACCATTTGGATTGAACCAATCGATGTGTGTGTAGCACACCGTTAACTACTCTGCGCTCAACCACATCGGTGCCAATGATTGAGGGTGTCATGGGATTTGGATATTTGCGCCATGCCGCCTGTGTAACCGTCTCCCACGGATGGTTAAAGATATGCTCGGACGTCCAGATTTTCATTATGCAAGCGTCGTTGGCGTTTTCGTCACCGTTCGTGAGTGCGAAATGATATTTATATTTCTCTCTCTCGTTGTTTCGCAATCGGGTCGCGACACTGGACTGCCTGTTATTCGCCGAGGCAACAGGGCAGGATAAAATATAAAAAAAAAATGTATGTGTTTAGGCACGTTTTACAAAAAGAATTTTGAGAAAAAGTTTTATATATTTTTGTGACAAGTTCAGTGGACCGACCTTTACTCAGGTGTTCTGCGAGTAGTGTGACCGACTGCTATCGATGTCTCTGTTGGAGCTTGGTCTATCGATAGTCAAATGATAAAATGTGTGGCCACTCTTAAAACAAAAAATAAAATCGTAAAGTATCGCCATCGTTGGACATGGGGCAACACTGAAAACGAACAACACTCGCACCTGGTATTTCAAAAGTACCAAAAATTATTTTACCCCAAAATTTGCAATACGTAGACAACGAGCAGAGGACTTTCTTCAATTGGACTATACTTTCTATTTTTACGTTTTAATGATATAACCCTTAACATAAATACTAACTTTACCGATTGTATGTGAACCTATTCTACACCAAACGTTCGTATGTAAGTCTCATAAGGACGCGAATCAATGCGTCTAAGGCGCTCCTCCAAAAATTTTCGAAACTCATGCATATCATCCGCATCCTTGACTATTTTCGTCAACTCTGCATTGAGGCAATCCTGCAGCGCCACTTTGTTTGGAATGTGCGTTTCCTTCTTGAGCACTTTTTCCATACGTCGTATGATTTGATTGCGTATATTAAAGTTCTCATAGTCCATGATTTTAGTCAGTGCCTTGGCCGGCGTGCGACGTAAACTGTTTGAGGTTTTTGGTAGCACAATTGAAGATTCAGCTCCAGCTGGACTATTCAAATGGTTTGGCTGCTGCTGCTGCTGTTTCTGCTGCTGTTCGTGTCCATTCTGCAGTTTGTCGCTCTCGTACTCCATCATTTTGGCCAGCGCACGGACAGGTGTGCCGCGCAGACTAATAGTTGAGGGCACAGTTGGTGGCTGTGGCTGATCATGTCCGTTCTTGTCGGTTTCAGGGTCCGATTGCTGTTCAATGTACTCCATTAATGAGGGCTCCTCTGGGTGCGACTGCAAATCGGTTTGCGCTGCTGTCATCGATTGTTGAAAGTTGATCAAATGAAATACGCCATTCGTATCGTAAAACTTATAGCCCAGCATTTCGAGGGCAATTTCAGTAAGTAAATAAGACATGTTAGCGTAGTTTACAATTTAATATTTCTGCTTAAGAAGAAGACGTCTACTAGAGATGAGTTACGCTCGATAGTCAAATCATAAAAATAGTTTATTTATCTAAATTCGGTGTGGCTACATTGGTCCATGTCAGAAACATATGTTTTGCCAACGCTTATGTATTGATGTAAGCATCTACGCACATAGATATGTAAATAAATTTGTGCCTATTACCAAATTAAAGCAAACAAAGCGCATTTTCAATGTTTTTACGGCCCAAACATTCTTAGTTAATGCCAAGCCGAACGCATCAAAATGAAAATCAACGAAAAGAACCTCTGTGTGTTCGCCAGATCGCCGCCGTTTGACATGGAAGGTTAGTTAATTAACGAAAAATATATATATATATGTAAATACATATCTATTATTAATCATTCGCACAGGTTTCCTTAACAAGCGGGGCGAAATAAATAAGGCATTTCAACGACGCTATTTCGTGCTAAAAGGCAATCTGCTGTTCTACTTTGAAACGCGCCTCGACAAGGAGCCGCTGGGCCTCATCATAGTAGAGGGCTGCACCATAGAACTGTCCCAGGAATCGGATGCGGATAATTATTGTTTTGAGATAGCGTTCAATGGCAATCGCACCTATATACTGGCAGCCGACACACAGGAGAGCATGGAGTCATGGATGAAGGCCCTAACCTGCGCCGGCTACGAGTACAAGCGGATTATTGTCGCCGAGCTGCAGCGGCAGCTGCAGGAAATCGAAGACTCACGGAACAGTAAGCGCAGCGAGGCGACTAACAAATATGCTGACTTCATTCGTTTAACCTAATTACTCTTTTTTTTTTGCTACAGAAATGCACAGCGATCGCCGCGATCCCGCCCAGGCTGTGACGGATGCGCCGGGCAAACCCAAGCCGCCGCCCAGACGCCAAAATCCATTCAATCGTCCAGCTCCGCCGCCGCCGTCGCTGCCGCCTTCGGATGCGGCAGCTGCGGCAGGCCTGCGCGGCGGCGTAGTCATGTCACCTATGCCTTTTATACCCGGCTACTTTGGCTCGAGCAATGCGAAAGCGCAACAGGAGCTCCAGTTTCTAGGTAAGCCAAGCCGCATGACGTCATCAGCCGAGTCACTCGTCAGCTGTTTACCGAAGGTTTTTGCCTTAGGCTCGCCGTTACACGGCGCGAACGAAAGTGAAAATAAGCAAAGAACGCGTTATCTACGCAGTGCCGAAGATTAGATACCCTAACAAACAAGCAAATTGTGTTAAATTGCTTCTATTGTAGATCTATTCTATCTTAGTTCGATGTCGATAGGCTTCTGTTCTTCCAACTACAATTAATTTACTCGATCCTAGGCATGTATAATATATTTCGAAAACTTAAGATATCTGATTTAAAGTAGAACTAAATTTTGAACAAATTGTGCCCATTCAAATGGGAAACATATATCATTTGATACGTTGCGGCAACAGAAAGACGAATCTGTGCAAAGTGCCAGCAGGACTTTAGGAAGCGAACTCAAGGCAGGCTCACTTTGATGCCGCTCTAGGTGTGTTACAAATGTGGTCACAAAATCAATATACCCTCGGCGGTAGCGCTAAGTGGAGATAAGCAATCAGTTTGTCATTACCGTTGCAGCCAGCAAGAGCCGTGCTTTAAATAATTGTTCGGCGCAAGCCAGAGGCGAGCTTATCTCAGTTACTTTTGCATATTCGTTCGGAATGCCGTTTTGCGAGCTTATTACAAAAATCTGCTGCATATTCCCAAAGAAGGGCTATAAATTGTTGCGTATTCCAGATAATGGCAACGCCAACGGGAGTCCACAGTCAACGCCCCGGGCACAGCGACGTCAGGCAGCAGCAGCAGCAGCAGCAGGCGCCTCGCCGAGCATCTTCTACAATGATCTGCCCGTGGCTACGGCCAGATCCACAGTATTAGCCAGCTACAATAACAACAATATTAGCAAGCCGATCGATCGCTTGGAGCAGCAGCGACGCGTGGCCAAAGCTGTTGAGGAGTTTAAGCGGCAGCACGAACGATTCCGGCAGATTGTCATGCCCGACATTGTGGCGTATCGGGAGCGCCGAAAACAGCCGCTGATACAATTCTAGAATATGCAATTGTGTATCATGCATTGGGCCTAAGTTTTTAAATTATACAATTCATGTGCTAAACGAAAAATTTACCTTTTAAAATAATATTTATGTTCGATATCCATAATATTTAAATATACAAGAGAAGACCTATCAACTATTCAATTGTTGCCAATACAATCGCATTACATTGAGAATTTGTATGAAGCTTAACCGATTTATTTATTTATCCTATGACTATAATTGTGCGAGATACTCGCGCAGCAGATCGTTGCGTTCACGCTGTATTGCATTGGACTCTTCGATCCGTTTGCTTAGCTCTCGTATGGCAGCGATGCGATTGCGCTCGAGGATTAGCAGCTGTCGCTGCTGCTCCTGGCTCACGGACAGATCGCTGGCATTGTCTGTGGCGGGTGCTTGTGGCTCAACGGTTGTGCTGCACATATCCGCCAGTGCTGTATGCTGTTGTTGCTGCTGCTCTGCGGGCAATGAATCGTCTTCTAGCTTGATGTTGGCGGGCGCATTTTCATTTTGAAACATTTCATCGAATGTGTCATAATATTCCCAGCCAACGCGTTTGCGTCCGGTTTTTCGGAGCGTTTCACGGCATGTTCGATACGTTTTCTTCATGTTGCGCCATTTGCGATCACAGATATCCTCATTGATGCCCTTGAAGCCGGCACGCTCCATGCCATCCACAATCTCTGTCCAGAGGGCACGTTTACGGGTTTTGGGATCACGAAATCTGTGACGCCGCTCCGAATAGAGTTCGACCAGCAGCTTGGTGCTCTTGAGATTCCAGTGCCATTCCTCAGCGCCGACCTCGCATTCCAAGTAATAATGTGTTGTTTCAGTCTCATCGTTGTCCATTTTGTCCATATCCTGGCCTAAAAGCCAATCACTTTTTTGCGCTCCAAAAATAACAATGTTCTTTTGTTGTTGGGCCGCGAATACTAGGGCTGCCGACTACTATCGTTAGCGTACAGGCAAAACTATCGATAGTTGTATTTTAATGAATCGAAAAAAATATGGTATAGAGCTCACTCCATGTGGTATTTTTTATTTTAGTTATTTTTGTGTTGCGAACTGTGCACACACTTCATCCTATTGCTGGTTAGCGTTTTGTTGTTTTTGCTGCGTACGGAACAGGAACGGTATACGAAAAGTTATTAGTTGTATAGCTTGAAATGTAAGTTATTAGCGCGTAATGTAGCCTTTAATTTAGTGATCCTTTAAGTTTCGGTATGGCTAAGCATTACGACTTTCAAGCAATGTTTGATTAGCTACTTGTCGCGTTGTCTTTGTATACGCTGTGTGTTTTGTAAAAGTGACGCCAACATTTCAAATTTGATTTTGAGCCGCCGTTCAATTAAATCATTTGTTTGAGACAGCGGACATTAGTTACCGCCTTATTAACTGACAGATGGATAAACAGAAATATTCATTTAATATGAATTTGTGTGGTTTTTCAATAAATTTGCCAAAGTATCGCAGTCGGCGTTAGCAGCGCATCGGGCTTACTTTGTTGGCGTTCATTTTGTTTTTCCATGCTTGCAAAACCACCACACACACACACACACATACGATGCACGCACACATAGAACGAACAGCGCGTGAGAGCTACGATTAGAGATGAGCGCTTCACATGATTCGCAACAAGACACGGGCAGTAATTTTGCAAGACTATAAATTGTCTTTTATTAAAACTTTATAATTTTTGATGCGCAAAGTAAGAAGTAAAGTTGAACTAATAAAGGCGCAGCTAAAATTTGTTAAAGTTGTAGTGCATAAATAGGCAATTGTTAAAATAAATCAATTATGTGTAATACGCGTCTTGTCACGAACGCAGCACTAACGGCAACCGCTACGCTCTGTTGCGTACAAATTCTGGTTCTGGTTCTCAACGCTTGCTGCTGGTCTCTTTACAGCCGCAGAGAGACAAAGATAGAGAGAGCGAGAGAGAGAGAGAGAGAGAGATAGAGACGCACTACTGCTAATTGAAAGATGTCGGCTAAGCGCAAGGCAGGTGGTAACGGGGCCGGTCCCAACAAGCGTCACCCAAAGAAGAAGGAATCGGACTACGAGGATGAGTTTAGTGATGAGTCTGACGATGATTTGGCCCAACAGCAACAGCAGGCAGCCGGCCAAATGGAGGTGCTAATACCACATGATAATCTGGATCCACCCAGTAAGCTGCCAGAAGATCTACTGGCCACGCTGGAAAAGACGCCGGGTCAGCTGCTGCTGGCTGGTATGGTTACCTGGGATCTAACCGGCAAACGGGATCGCAAAAATGTCACAAAAGTGCGTCCCAATCTGTATAGCTTTCATCGCTTCACGGATGAAAAGGTAAGTCGTGCTGAAAAGTGTGTATTGCAATGAAATGATATTCATATTTTGCCCTTATGCCAACTTGCAGTACCGCTCCGTGGCCAGCGGTCCCACTGCGGCGCACACAATACTCATCAATATGGATCGCAAAGCACTTGGCTTTGGCCGCAATCCCAGCGGTCAGTTGGGCTTGAGTCAGGACATCAAGCTGGTGGAGAAGCCCACAATCATTCCTGCACTGGAACAGCTGAACATTGTACAAGCCGCCGCTGGGCGTCATCATACGCTTTTCCTTACCGACACGGGCACAGTTTACGCTTGCGGCGAGAACAAGTCCGGTCAGTGCGGCGTGGGCAATGCACATCCCAATATCTTTACGCCCACTCCGATTAATTATCGTGGTCCACCCATTATACGCATTGGCTGCGGAGCCGAATTCTCAGTTATTCTCGATATCAAGGGCAATTTGCACACATTTGGTTTGCCGGAATATGGCCAATTGGGTCACAATACGGATGCCAAGTATTTTGTGAATGCCAATAAGCTGTCATTCCATTTTGAGACATCACCGAAAAGGGTTGTACTCTACATTGAGAAGAGCAAGGAGGGGCACGTGACACCCGTGGATGGTGTACAGATTGTGGACTTTGCATGTGGCAACAATCACACGGTATGTGCCAGGATTTTTTATATAGATGCGGCACACTAAACGTTTATGCTTTAATTAACAAACAGGTGGCCATCGACTCCAAAAAGCGCGTTTACAGCTGGGGCTTTGGCGGCTTTGGGCGCCTGGGACACGCCGAGCCCAAGGATGAGATGGTGCCGCGTCTTATGAAGTTCTTTGACGCCCAGGGTCGTGGCGGACGCAGTGTCTACTGCGGTTCAACATTCAGTTTGATTATCAACGAGCTGGGCCTGCTCTATCTCTTTGGGCAGAACAAGAAAACCGGCGAGGCCAACATGTATCCCAAGCCAGTGCAAGATTTAGCAGGCAAGTCGACCTAAGCAACCAAACTAAACCTTTCTAAAGCCCTTTCTCTCGATATATATGTATATACAGGCTGGAACATAACAGCAATTGGCTGTGCCAATACCTCAATCATGATATCGGCTGATGATACGCTGATTGCCTGGGGCGCATCGCCAACCTTTGGTGAGCTGGGCATTGGCGAGTTTCAAAAGTCGTCGACGGTGCCCAAGGAGGTGCCCAAAATGGACAACATTAAAATACCTCAGGTTACCATGGGCTATTCCCATACAGCCTTGCTTGTGGACACCACACACGAGGCTACCAAGCAGAAGTACGAAAAGATGCCCGAATATACTATTGAAGATTAGAGAAATGGGTGTTCTTCAATCCCCCCCCCCCCCCCCCCCCCACAAGCAAGAAAAAAAAAGAAATGATATATATATATTTAAAAAATGAAAAACAAAAAAACAAACACATTAAGTATACCGCTGCCAACAACAATACTGCTCTATATACATAGATACTATAAAAAAAAAACTTGAACTGATCAACGAAACTCTGCTGCTACTTACTGAAAGAAAGAAAGAAAAAACACAAAAAAAAGAAAACAACAACAAAAGCAATTAACTCATCAACATTTTATACAATAAGTTTAAAGTACTTTACTACTCCGAACTTAACCACCACATCCAAAACTTATATCTCAAATATCGTTTGTGTATTTATCAGCTTTACGATTACGATTCATAATTTGGTAATTAGTTATCGTAATTTATTTTCTATTTATGATCTAATTTGTATAATTCGCTGTCTTTAATTTATTGCCGCCCATAATTAGGCTTAAAATTTGTCCAAAACCTCTATTCCAATCAAACGAAAATACATTTTAATATTTATATATATATATATATATTATTTTTACAAAATATGCTGCTTAGTTATATAAGACAACTTCATTTACAGTATTGCATTGTCCATTTGCGACAGCATCACGAACAGCAACAACAACAACAATAACAATAACACGAACAAAACAAATAAACACAACTACAATGTATAATTAAGCGCATAAGTTACACATATAAATATATATACAAAAAAAAAAAGAAAAATCGAAGTATACAACGGAAGGAAATCCAATACAAGTTGCAACTATTAAAGTACATCATGCATTTTAATCATATACAAAAATATTTAAATAAAGAGAAAAAAACATGTTAGTATTTAAACTGAAATTTATTTATTTATACCGATTGGGTGAACACGTTTTAATTGAATTTTAGAAATAAAAATTCTCAAAATTTAACAACTTTTACGAAAAATTATTTTGCCAACAAGAGAGTTTCAATTCGAAGCTATTTTATAACATATTTTTGATGGCCCCAGTTTTATTGAGTATTTATACCCATTAAAAATGGGTATAAGGGTATATTGTATTTGTGCAAAATCAAAATGTATGTAACAGGCAGAAGAAAGCATCTCCGACCCCATAAAGTATATATATTCTTGATCAGCATCAATAGCCGAGTCGATCTAGCCGTGTCCGTCTGTCTGTCTGTCCGTATATAAGAACGCAAGGATCTCAGAACCTATAAGAGCTAAGGACTTGAAATTTTAGATGTAGGTGCTACTAATGCCTGCGCAGATCGAGTTTGTTTCCGATAATCGATAACTTACTGCGTTTCCAAGCAATCGATAAAAATCGACATCGGTTCCTGTTTTTTGACAATTTTGGTAAATAACAAGAGCTGGAGTCACCAAACTTGACATATATCTTCTAAAATAGAATATAAATATGCATTTGATGTTGGAAGAACTCTCCTACTTGTTATAACCTGCCTGATAGTATTATAATTTTGATGAACAGCGGACAAGTCATATCACAAAACATATATTGTATCAGAAGTAATTAAAGAATTGTTCTTAAATTATGAAAATTGCAACTAGTTAATTAAAATTAATTAATTTCGATATCGATCTCGAGCGACCATTGTACTTTTTTGTCATAGTACCGTGTTTTTTTTTGTCCTTTTTATCCCTAATAAGTATATCCAAAACTCGTATTAGCCCTAAACAGAGCGCAGCAGGGTCCTGGCGACTAAATGAAAGCGAAAGTCAAGCACTTGAGAAAGCAAAAAGCTTTCTCCCTGACCCAAAAAAGCTTCCCGATTTCGGCGCCTGTCGGTGTCGGCGCCTCTCGCGACTTTTAACTCCGAACTCTGCTCTCTGGCTGGCTGGTTGGCTTTAGCAAAATTTTCACTGTCACAGAGGACAGTCTTCCGCCGTAGTCCTTTCGTGTTATGTGCGCCATTGAGGAACAATTTCTGCACACCGCACATTGAGTTTTATTTTAGTTTTTTTCCCAACACACACACACACACACACACACAAACACACACACACATACACACATGGACACACACACACACTCAAGCACGAATACGCCAATCCAAAGATTTTTTAAAACAATTTTATAAACGAAATCTACATTAAAAACCAAACAACAAAAACAAAATAAAAATATATAAAAAAAAATAAACAAAAAAAATGTAAAAAAAAAAAATTTGCTAAAAGTGTATTTGATATAAGAAAAAACCAAAACAAAACAAAAATACAACAACGACTCAGACGCGCCCGCTGCAATAACGATATTTAAATATATATAACAAAAGAAAATAGTACTAACTGTAAATTACAGTGCCTTCGATAAATTAAACAACAACAGTCGCTACACAAAACAACAGCAAATAAATCCGTTAGCTTTTTTCATTTTACATGAAGCGCGCAACAACAAAACTGTAAGTTATTACGTATACTCAATGCGCGTGCATGTATGTATGCTGTGCGTATGTATGTGTGTGTGTGTGTGTGTGGGAGTGTGTGTGTGTGCGTTGGCGTTGCCGTTTACTGATTCCACACTAATTGTTATTCAGCTTCTTTGGCCACGCCACGCATTTTTATGGCTAGTAATTATAGCGTCGTTTTTTACACGGCCAATAGGAGTTTTTGTCTCGCTCTCGCTCTCGCTCTCTCTCTCTCTCCCTCTCTTTATGTAAATGTATGTGTGCCGTCTTTGCCCTTGCCCTGCCCACGCACTTTTCATTGTTCGCCGCTAAACTTTACACAAGTTGCCATTCCCGAAAAAGTTTCTCTTCTTTTTTTGGCTTTCAAATGAAGATGGGCCAAGACAACGGTAAACGCTCTCGCACGCACACAGAGCCAGGGCTAACTTGTTTGTTTGCCATTTTGTATTGTGGCAGGCACGAAGTAGCCATAAGACGCCTGGACATTCACCAACACGCTCGCACACGCACAAATTGTTAGCTGTCAAATCAATAAGAACAGACAAAAGCAGCGGGCGAGCAAACGCCATCAAGTTGCTTCTCTTGCGCGCTGTGTATGTGTGTGTGTGTGTGTGTGTGTGCGCGTGCTGTGTGTATCTTGTGCGTGTGTATCCTGGCGGTTTTCTTGTGTCTGTGTATGCGTAGGCGCCTTGTTATTAAATCACCTGTGGCTGACAGTTTTCATATTAGGCCGCAATACACAACAATCGAAGCCATCTCTTTCCATTTCACGCATTACGTATACGCCCCGGATCCTGGATTTTATCTTATTGGCTTCACTTTTGTCCATTCAACCAGCAGGCAGCATTCGGTGTGCAACGTCCTTTTTGTCACCTTTTGTGCCTGTTGCCGACATTTGGAGTGACGTAAATTAATATAGATTCACAAATTAAATTTCCAGGGGTATCTCTTGGCTGGCTGCCCATTTTATTTTGCATTTATTACAAAGTTCCTTTGATTTTTATATATTTTTTATATTCAAGCTACTTTCCGTTAATTATTGATTCTTAATTTAAAAGCTAATCCAACAGGTTATTTTTATTATGCTGCACAATAAAAATACACGGACACACGCATAACTTTACACATGACTTTTGGCATAAGGAAACCGACAATATGTGGACACACACACACACACACACACACACACACACTGGCAGGCCACGATTAAATTAACGCAAATTAAGCAGATTAAGCAAACGTCAGTCACATCATCCACAGCAGCCGCACAATGGGCAGAGAGCAAAAGCATTGACGTTGACAAAAACTCACGCACACAGGCACACGGGCACACACATGCACAAATCGCGCTGAACAATGGCGGCGGCTGAAATGCCAGCAACAACAAAAATTGATACACACAAGCGCGAGACCAAACCACACAAACTGACGCAAGCAAACGCCACACACACACACGCACACTCATACACACACACGCAGACAACAAAGCGCGCTGTCTGCCAGAGCTTTTGTGCACACACGTGTGTGTGTGTGTGTGTGTGTGTGTGTGTGTGTGCGTGCCTTTTAATCATTGCTAGAACAAAACATGAGGGTGACTCATGCCGCGTGAGCAAACAATTACTTTATGGCAAGTGTTGCGCATTGTGATCAAATCTTGAATCACCCTTGCGCCTGATGTTTTGTTGCCGCGTTTAATGAGCTTCGCTTGGTCGTTCGCCAGCTTGTGATAACAATTTCAATTAAAGTTTTTAATAGCTCAGCTTGCATTTATTGCTCCTGCACATGCACACAGCATCATTTAAATGTGCGCCTTGCGTCTTTTCCCGTGCTGTGCTTTAACGCGCAATTAAGCCTCCAGTACGCCCCCGTACCCGCACATTTTGCTGATGGGCTGGCGCTTAAACGCCCGCACAGCAGCCGGCATGGGTTTGAAGGTGACGCCAATCCTTGCGGTTGTTTGTCGTGGGCGCAAAGTGCAAGGTTGCCATTCATTTTGGCTTGGCAAAATGGGGCACGGCGGAAGGAAGCACAGCACTAATCTCTGAGTGCGCCCTGTTCGCATTGCATAAGTGTCAGTGTCAGGCAAAGGCTCTTGTACAAGAGTTTATGTGTGCGTGTGTGTGTGTGTGTGTGTGTGCCTATGTGTGTGAATGTGCATGGGTGCGCATGTAGCTGTCACTTTGTGTGTCCTTGTTGAAACAAAACAAGAATGAATGCAATACCATTTGCTCGACTTGCTTACACCTCGTAATTGACAGTCAAGAAATGATTAATAATATAGCAAAGATGTCGATTTTTAGTAATATTTATTATTTTTGTTTTCCTTTGCCCTTTACCGTTTTTTTCTTATTTTACCTAGTTGAAGCGAATGCAATTTAATCATTTATCACGCATACGTCGTGTTTGTCGTCACAATAAAATGTTGCCTATTTATAGGGGCGCGCAAATTTCACTTTTTCTTAGAAATATGTTGTTTATAAATGCAAAAATAATACTTTATAAATGTTTCGATTATCAATTTATCAATAATGGTATCTACTCTATGCACTCAATAAGTACTGGGTATAAAAGACTGATGATGATGGCATTTTGTTACTTGCTACCTATTTTTTTTTGTTCCTCCAAGCAGCACCAGCACCTAGCACCTTTAGTATGCAATGAGGCAGCCAGACAAACGCATCGACAACGATCGGCAGCGCCAAGTATTAGTAATAAACGAGTTTGATTAAAGGATGAATAGCAACAACCTGCAGCAATGGTGGGAAAACTCATATCGACGACAGCACCAACAGCAACCGACTGTCGATAGCAATATCGATAACGATAACGATAGCGATGCCACTGAACAGCTGCACTATGCGCTTCTCGAGCAAAACAACTTTGGCGGGAATAGCGGCGGCATTGATGGCAATTTTGGCGGTCAATTGAGCAGCAGCTTTGACTACGATAGCTATGGCAACTTTACGCTGACCAATCCCTATGATATTGACACTGGCGCGGATACTGAGCATGCGATTCCATCATTGACTATTCTACTGCTGGCCATTAGCTATGGTCTGGTTGTATTCGGAGGCGTTGTGGGCAATTCAACTTTGGTACTCACCCTGTGCTCGGCTTCATCGGTGCGTTTGCGAAATCCGTTGCTGCTGGCCGTTTGCATTGCCGATCTTCTGGTTACGGGCATTTCAGCGCCAGTTACGCTGCTGAATCTGGCCATGAATCGGGGCACTAGATCTTTACCACTTTTACTATGCAAACTAATACACTATGTTCAGGTAAGCACAAACAATGTTCAAAATGATTAAATATTGTAAAAATCTACACTTTTTATTGAAAACTTTATGTGACCAATTTTGCGCACTTCTTAGGCCGCGTTTCTACTGAAAATAAATCGATTAACACTATTAGAAATATCGTTCTTTTAACAGCACCAACTGAGCTTAACAGCAAAATGTTAAAAGCCCAGGACTACAACTGATATTTTTTGAAGAGGCCAATTTTTTAATTTATTTATTTTTCTTTTTTTTTTTTCTTTGTAAATGGTTTATTTTGTTCTCATTTATATGTAACCCACAGGTCATGCCAGTGGCAGCCAGCACAATTTCCTTCTTCATGCTCTCGCTGGATCGCTATGCCACCGTAAAACATCCGCGCTTGGCTCAGTTGCGACAGCGCCGCTATCTGCACGTCTCGCTGGCCATCCTGTCGTGGATTGCCTCGGCAGCTATCAGCACGCCATTCTTGTTTGCCTATAAGATAATAGCCAAGTCGGTGATCATAAAGGGCGCCGGAACGGGCACAACGCCAAACCCAGTTAGCATAAGCTGCACCTCAGAGCTGGGAGCCAATGCCATGTTCATGTCGTTTATCATCTTTCATACAATTGCGGTATTTGTGCTGCCCGGCGTGGGTGTGCTACTCAATCATTATGGTGTACGTCGCAAGCTCTGTGCACTGTCGCTGACCGCCCGAGCGGCGCACGGCGAACTGCCGTTGCCCATGCCGATATTGCGCCGTCAGACCCACATGGTTATAGTTACGGGCTGCGCGAATGCTCAGCAGGCAGGATGCGGTGGAGCGACCACAGCCGATGACACATCCAATGGAAATGGCAATGGAGGCGGCCAAATTGCCATCAATCCGGGAGATATACAATTGCATAACTTACAGCCATGTCGGCCGGGCTCCAGTGCGGCACTTGAGCCGGGCTCCTATCGCTCCAGCAATCCCATTTCGCCCAGGTAAGCCAATAAGCCCAGCCGAATCAAATGTAGCAAATCAATCAGGGCAATGCAATCTTTCAGGGCTATGCGGGAGATACGTGCTCACTCACAACGGCAGCGCATTTTTCGTGCGGGCCGCGGTCCGGCTACGCCTGGTATACCTCTGCCTCAGACGTCCACATTGCGATCGCGTCGTCATCTGGCCAATATGCTAATTGCTTCCGCCTTAATCTTCATCGTATGCTGGGCACCGCACGTCTTCTGTATATTCTATAAGAATTTCGGTTATAAGCAATACTGCAGCAAAACTTCCGTCTACTTCAGTCTGTTATTGGGTAAGTAATTTCGACTTTATATGGGCTATATTATTTATTTAACGACACGGGTTATAACTAATTAGAAATTATATACAGTATACAGCTTGGATTTTGAAAACACTCAACGTTTCCCATTTGAGTTAAGTCACATTCGAAAACAGTTCCAACTTTCACTTATATGACTAGACGCATGAGTTCACATTCATGGATTTAAGGGCCACGCGCAATCTTTTAGGAATCGCCACCTCTTTAAGGAATTCTGTCTTGCACTCAGTCCCTTCACAGGGAAGATTGGCCAATATTTTCATACATTGCTCGGGCTCCGTTTGGGATGCTGTAGGCCATTTAAATACCCTTGATGGATTATGAGCTGCAGAAGAATTGTCGGAGTAAGCTGGTCAATTGCATAAGAATTTTCCTCAATGAGGCCATGGTATTCCGAGATAAATCGAAGCTCTGGTATTATAATTTTTTTTTTGATTATAGAAGTGATTTGATAACCCAATGAAAAAAGATCCATCCAATTTCATTGGTGCCACTGATTTGTTAACCACAATTTCCATGGCTTTACAAGGCTATCAGAACATGGCATATGCAGCTGTTATTGGGGGTCCATATTTCTGTATATTTATGGGCACTGCCAGTGCTGCTCTTGGAAAGATTTTATCTGGCGTTACTCCCGATATAAAAATAATTGGTGTTGACTCTGGGACTTCTATCAACGTTGCTTTGGACATCTGTGTTGAATTTTAAATGCATGACACGCTCGGTTGGGATTTTCTCCATGGCCAGCTACTTATAAAGTAAGGAATTATTTTTATTCATTTGACATAAAAGACATGAGCGATGATTATGCTAGCAGTTCTTTTCTAACGGAACGCTAGATTGCAAATTCTATTGTCCGATGTGTATGGAGTATATATATAATGCACAGGGACTTAACGAAATATTTTGAAATCTACTCTATTCAAAATATTTTTGAAACAGATTGAGATTACTGAAATATGAAAAGAAATTTTTGGTGTGCCACTTCTAAGAAGTTTGAGTCAATCAAACAATCAGCCTAAAGCAAAATTTCGGTTAAAGCACGTACATGTTATGCTGTAACAACCTTGAGAGATGTGAATTTGTAAAGAAAGCCAGCAATTGCCTAACCGGTACGAACATCGTGCCATATATGCACTTATTGGCATGCGATCTAAAATGATTGCCTATTTCTCGATTATATGCTTCGAGTTGCTGCTATGCCTCGCCTATGTGGTGCATTATTATTATAGTCCAGCATTGAAAGACGTTTCCCGAATGCTGCACATGAGCGAACATCTGGCTGGGGTGACAATATTGGCATTTGGCATTTGTTTAGAGACAAATCGAAGTTCTGGTATTACAATATACCGAATGCTTTCATGTACGGCGTCTACTCCCTGGTAATAACGGTGCCGCTGGCCATCTTTGTGATGATTCACTCAAGAACTGGGTGTCCGCCGAGCTATCACTGGATTTATGTGATAATTAATTTTAACTGGATCCATGTTTATTGCATTCCAGTGTGCGACAGAAATATCATTGATAATGAATATGATTAGTAGCATATACAAAGTTCCGACCGATTTCATGAGCGTGCTTCCCATTGCCACCGCTCTGAGCCAGCTTCTGGCGAGTGTTTCCTTGGCTTTGCAGGGATATGAGAAAATGGCGTACGCAGCAACCATTGGTAGAGCCTATCTAAATGTTATAATGAACACTACCATAGAATTTTTCGCCAAGAGGCTAATTGGCAAAAATTTGACTTACGAAAGTGTTACTGGAACCTACGGCGAGAATGCGTATATAATGTTGATTTTAGGACTTGCTACAACGTTGTTGTGGACATTGATATTGAATTTTAATTCACGACGCTCGGTTGGCATATTCTCCATGTCCATCTACGTTCTCTTCCTTATATTCGCTATACTTATAAAGTCTGGAACTATTCATGCATTCAATAAGGACGTCATTTTAGCGGATTTCCGTTGAAGTTAACAATTGAATTTCTTCTAAAAGCAAACAAAAAAATAGTATTTAAATAATAAATGTGTACACGAATATGTCTTAATAATTTATGAACATTTTACAAATTAAATTGATAAATAGCCCTTTTAGATCCAAACGCTTTTAGAATTTTATAGTAAGGGGATCTGTTTTGCAGTCTAGAATGAGTGGGTGGGAAGGAGCTGAATATATTCTTAAGAATATTGATTTGATTTGATTTTGATCTTTATATAATATTTTTTATCTTACCACAACTAGCCTGGTTTATATCTCATATAATTATGTATCCTTTTTCGGATAAGCACAGACTAGTTTTGTCCACAACTTTCAAGTATACGAAAAATTTGATTATTTTCGAAAAACAATCAGGTGATCTTTTTGTTTTTTGCTGTTTGGACAATGTTTTAAAGTCATCATATTCAGTAGACATTATATTTTAAACGCAACACAAAGTTTAAACACACATAGTTCAATATTCAAAAACAGAAAAACAATAATACACATACCCATATACTTAAGATCATGGCCGAAATCTATAAACCAAATACTTTGGATAAAGAATTCCGCGAGTTTTGGTCAAAAGTCAATTGTCTTACTGTGTTGGACTTTCCGTATGACCAAAGATGCGATTTTGTGAGAAGTGCAAATAACTGCGTATATGGCACGAACTTCGTCCCGTATATGCATTTATTGGCATGCGATTTCAGATGCAAAAACCTGTTCGAGGAGCACATCTTTGTGACCCTCTTCCTGATCCTATGTTTCGAATTGCTGCTCTTCCTGAGCCATGTGGTACGGTTATATTACACTCCGGCGTTGAAGGCAGTTTCTCGAATGCTTCATATGAACGAGCATCTGGCTGGCGTGACGATCATGGCACTTGGCAATACACTACCAGATATGTTTGCCAATATGTGTGCTATTTATGACGATGTACCCATCTTTGGCAATTGCCTTTCTTCGGCATTATTTGTAACTATGTTCACTGGGGGATTGGTATGCTATCTCAGTCCGTTTCAAATGAGTGCTTATAATACCGTACGCGATCTACTCTTCTTTATCTTTGGCATAATGCTGTTGGAGTTTTGCATAATCAGAGAACAAGGGATTACAATTGCTGAGTGCATCATAATGATAACGCTGTACGCCATATATATAACTGTCAACGTGCTCGATGTGTATTTCTTGAAACGTACCCTAAAATGTAAGTAACGAGTTTTCTGAATTGTAACTTTGCTTGGCTTAAATCTATTCGCTTTTCGTAGCTTTGAGACGCGAAATCGACGCACTGTACGAATTGCCAGTGTCAGAAGAAGTAAAAGAAAAGCGCTCGACAGTACAAAAAAAATATGACCTCCTTTCCCAGAATAATCGCGTAACAATATTGCAGCGCAAATCAAACTCTGACAATACTGGAACATTTGGGTATATGACAAAAGTCGGAAATGTACGTGTCACAATTGACATGGAAGCCAATCGCAATATGCATTACACCAGGGCCTCAAGCAAGAATCACCGTCTCTTTCAGGAATTCTTCTCTGCAATCCTGCCCATTAAAATGAATGAATGGCGCCAGGCGACCATGTTACTTCGCGCCTACTATATTGCTCGGGCCCCAGTTGTATTTATTAGTGTCATTTATATACCCTTGGTGGATTACGAGCTGCAGAAGAATGGCTGGAGTAAGCTGCTCAACTGCATACAAATTTTCCTTAACCCAGCGGTTACAATCACAATGGGCAAGGCCATGGTATTCAGAGATAGGTCCAAGCTCTGGTATTATAATATACCACATGACGTTCAATACGGCCTTTACTCCTTGGTGGTAACAGTGCCCATAGCCATAGTTGTGTTTTTCCACTCAAACACCAGTGCCCCGCCGCCATATCACTGGATGTTTACAATTATGAATCTTACTGGATCCATGTTTGCGATATTCCAAAGTGCCACCGAAATAACGGTGATAACAGGGGTCCTTGGCTTTATGTTAAAAGTTCCTCCTGATTTTATGGGTGCCACTGTTTTATGCGTCGCCAACTCTCTAGGCGATCTTGTAGCAAATGCATCAATGGCTTTGCAGGGGTATGAAAAAATGGCATATGCAGCAGCTATCGGAAGTCCATTCTTTTCCATTCTTCTGGGTACAGGCAGTGTGTTTGCTGTTAAGATTTATTTAGGCCTTACTTCATCAATGCATAATTTGATTGGATCATATGGGGAAAATGCATATGTCCTATTGATATTGGGTCTCTTATCAACGCTTCTATGGACATCGGTGTTGAATTTTAATGCCCGTCGCTCGATGGGGATTTTCTCCATGTCCATCTATGGTCTGTACATCATATTTAGCATTCTTATTAGATTTCGAATAATCCACCCATACAATGTCGATGCATTTCTCAGCGATTCTCATGAAATTAATTAAACAAATTATAAGTTGACAAAATAACTTACACTACGCTAGCTCAACAATGTATACACATATGTAATCGAAAAACTGTAAGGACTTTAAAATATAGCTGTTATTTTTTACGCACCACTTGCCACCGTCTCTATCCAATAACAGAATCTTATTTAAAAAAAAAAACGAATTAAAATCGCCGAACAGAAAACAATACAATCGCAATTGCAATGCTGTTCATAGAATTCGAAGCAGAGGCGCATTAATGTGTGTGTATATGTATACAGAAATTCTTGGAATCTGCGCTAACGACCGCAAACATACAAACATACATTTGCACAAATACATTATTTTGGTATTTCTTCAAACAATTGTTTTTCATTTCATGCAGTTAGCAAACAAGTTTGCAAACTTTGCAAAATGTGTCGGATGAAGTTGAACCGAATATATCATTTGAACAGGACGATGCCGGTTAATTGACTCTATTACTTATTTATTAATGGTAGATAAACACGCGTGTCTTAAAATTACTAATAATTAACTTACTATATTATTTAAGAAAATACAATAAATAGGAACAAAAATGAAAGGTTTTAAAAAAGTTAAGGGATTCATACATGATATTTACTTATAGCTAGGGATGGTCAGTTAGTTCCCTCAGGTATCCCGAAAGCCACAATTTCGAGTTTTATAAACTAAATCAGGTGCTCTTTTTATTTTATCTCTGTTCTAGGTATGATTTTAAAATTCAATTTTAAACGGAACACAACACATGTTGAAATAAAACACAGTACAAGTTCACTTACCTAAACACATAAGATAATGGCCAACATGTATAAACCAAACGCTTTGGATAGAGAATTCGACGAGTTTTGGACAAAAGTCAATTGTTTTGCTGTGATGGACTTTCCGTATGACCAAAGATGCGAGTTTGTGAGAAATGCAAATAACTGCGTATATGGCACGAACTTCGTGCCATATATGCATTTATTGGCATGCGATTTCAAATGTAGAAACGTGTTCGAGGAGTACATCTTTGTGACCCTCTTCCTGATTCTTTGTTTCGAGTTGCTGCTTTTCCTGAGCCATGTGGTACGGTTATATTACACTCCGGCGTTGAAGGCAGTTTCTCGAATGCTTCATATGAACGAGCATCTGGCTGGCGTGACGATCATGGCACTTGGCAATACACTACCAGATATGATTGCCAATATGTGTGCTATTTATGACGATGCACCCATCTTTGGCAACTGCCTTTCTTCGGCATTATTTGTAACTATGTTCACTGGGGGATTGGTATGCTATCTCAGTCCATTTCGAATGAGTCCTTATGATACCGTACGCGATCTACTCTTCTTTATCTTTGGCGTGCTTCTCCTTGAGTATGCTATAATCACTGAAGAGTCGATTTCGATCACAGAGTGTATATTAATGATGACGGTGTACGTCATATACTTAATTGTCAACGTGATCGATGTGTATATCATAAATCGGAACCTAAAATGTGAGTATCACGATTTCTGAACAATTTCTGTGCTTGGCTAACATATATTCGCTTTTCGTAGCTTTGAGACGCGAAATCGACGCACTGTACGAATTGCCACAGTCAGATGATGTTAAACAAAAGCGCGAGGCACTGGAAAGCACATACAAATTACTTTCCCAGGATGATCGAGTAACTATATTGCAGCGCAAATCGTATCAAAATGATAATCGAACTTTCAGCTTTTTGACAAAAGTCGGAGGCGAACGTGTCACAATTGACATAAACGCCAATCGCAATATGCATTACACCAGGGCCCCAAGCAAGAATCACCGTCTCTTTCAGGAATTCTTCTCTGCAATCCTGCCCATTAAAATGAATGAATGGCGCCAGGCGACCATGTTACTTCGCGCCTACTATATTGCTCGGGCCCCAGTTGTATTTTTGAGTGTCATTTATATACCCTTGGTAGATTACGAGCTGAAGAAGAATGGCTGGAGTAAGCTGCTCAACTGCATACAAATTTTCCTTAACCCAGCATTTACAATCACAATGGGCAAGGCCATGGTATTCAGAGATAGGTCGATGCTCTGGTATTATAATATACCATATGACTTTAAATACGGGCTTTACTCCTTGGTGGTAACAGTGCCCATAGCCATAGTTGTGTTTTTCCACTCAAACACCAGTGCCCCGCCGCCATATCACTGGATGTTTACAATTATGAATCTTACTGGATCCATGTTTGCGATATTCCAGAGTGCCACCGAAATAACATTGATAACGGGGGTCCTTGGCTTTATGTTAAAAGTTCCTTCTGATTTTATGGGTGCCACGGTTTCATGCCTCGCCCACTCCCTGGGCGATCTTGTAGCAAATGCATCAATGGCTTTGCAGGGGTATGAAAAAATGGCATATGCAGCAGCTATCGGAAGTCCATTCTTTTCCATTCTTCTGGGTACAGGCAGTGTGTTTGCAGCTAAGAAATTGTTAGGCATTAGTACTTCAATGCATAATTTGATTGGATCATATGGGGAAAATGCATTTGTCCTATTGATATTGGGACTCTTATCAACGCTTCTATGGACGTCGGTGTTGAATTTTAATGCCCGTCGCTCGGTGGGGATTTTCTCCATGTCCATCTATGGTCTGTACATCATATTTAGCATTCTTATCAAATCGGAAATAATCCACCCATACAATGTCGATGCTTTTCTCACCTCGTCCCATGCATAGTTAAAAATTATTAGTTGACAAAATAACTTACACTACGCTAACTCAACAATGTAAACAAATATATAATCGAAAGACGGTACAGACTTGAAAATATACCTGTTATTATTTACGACGTGAGACATTTGATTGAAATGAAGTGTTTTTCAAGATGAAGAAGAGGCTCTAGTCAAGAGCTTCCGACTATGGGATACCCTAAACCTAGAAGAGAGTTCAACACCAACTGAAGGTCGCAATATGAGCATCTTTGCTTCAGCAGTAATAAAAAAAAATTTAAAAAAAAACTAGCCGTACAGAAAACAATACAATCGCAATTGCAATGCTGTTGATAGAATTCAAAGCAGAGGCGCTTTAATGTGTGTGTATATGTATACAGAAATTCTTGGAATCTGCGCTAACGACCGCAAACACGTGTGTATTCAAAACACAGTTTTTCGATATCGATTATTATCGATTGCTTGAAAACAGAGTAAGTTATCGAGTATCAGAAGTAAAACTCGATCTGCGCGGGCACCAGGAGAACCTACAGCTAAAAAAGGGTCTAGCTCTTAGAGATTCCGGGATCCTTGCGTTAATACATACGGACGGACAGACAGACTGACAGACGGACATGGGTCGGAGATGCTTCCTTCTGCCTGTTACATACATTTGCACAAATACATTATTTTGGTATTTCTTCAAACAATTGTTTTTCATTTCATGCAGTTAGCAAACAAGTTTGCAAACTTTGCAAAATGTGTCGGATGAAGTTGAACCGAATAAATCATTTGAACAGGACGATGCCGGTTAATTGACTATATTACTTATTTATTAATGGTAGATAAACGATAAAGAAATTTATAGCCTATCCAGCAAGCTATGCCCCTAATTATAGCTAGGATGGTCAGTTAGTTCCCTCAGGTATTCCGAAAGCCACAATTTCAAGTTTTATAAACTAGATCAGGTGCTCTTTTAATTTTATCTCTGTTCTAGGTATGATTTTAAAATTCAATTTTAAACGGAACACAACACATGTTGAAATAAAAACACAGTACAAGTTCACTTACCTAAACACATAAGATAATGGCCAACATGTATAAACCAAACGCTTTGGATAGAGAATTCGACGAGTTTTGGACAAAAGTCAATTGTTTTGCTGTGATGGACTTTCCGTATGACCAAAGATGCGAGTTTGTGAGAAATGCAAATAACTGCGTATATGGCACGAACTTCGTGCCGTATATGCATTTATTGGCATGCGATTTCAAATGTAGAAACGTGTTCGAGGAGCACATCTTTGTGACCCTCTTCCTGATTCTATGTTTCGAATTGCTGCTCTTCCTGACCAACGTGGCGCATTATTATTACACTCCGGCGTTGAAGGTAGTTTCCCGAATGCTTCATATGAACGAGCATCTGGCTGGCGTGACGATCATGGCACTGGGCAACACACTTCCAGATTTGTTTGCCAATATGTGGGCTATTTATGACGACACGGCCGTGTTCGCCAATTGCCTTTCTTCGGCATTATTTGTAACTATGTTCACTGGGGGATTGGTATGCTATATCAGTCCATTTCGAATGAGTGCATATGATACCGTACGCGATCTACTCTTCTTTATGTTTGGCGTGATGCTACTTGAGTATATTATAATCACTGAAGAGTCAGTTACGATCGCTGAGTGCATATTAATGATGACGGTGTACGTCATATACTTAATTGTCAACGTGATCGATGTGTATATCATAAAACGTAACCTAAACTGTGAGTATCATGATTTCTAAACTATTTCTGTGCTGGGCTAACATATATTCGCTTTTCGTAGCTTTGAGACGCGAAATCGCCGAACTGTACGATATGCCACAGTCAGATGATGTTAAACAAAAGCGCGAGGCACTGGAAAGCACATACAAATTACTTTCCCAGGATGATCGAGTAACTATATTGCAGCGCAAATCGTATCAAAATGAAAATCGAACTTTCAGCTTTTTGACAAAAGCCGGAAGCGAACGTGTCACAATTGACATGGAAGCCAATCGCCATATACAATACCTCAGGGCCCCAAACAAGAATCACCGTCTCTTTAGGGAATTCTTCTCTGCAATCCTGCCCATTAAAATGAATGAATGGCGCCAGGCGACCATGTTACTTCGCGCCTACTATATTGCTCGGGCCCCAGTTGTATTTTTGAGTGTCCTTTATATACCCTTGGTAGATTACGAGCTGAAGAAGAATGGCTGGAGTAAGCTGCTCAACTGCATACAAATTTTCCTTAACCCAGCAGTTACAATCACAATGGGTAAGGCCATGGTATTTACAGATAAGTCGAAGCTTTGGTATTATAGTATACCACATGACGTTAAATACGGGCTTTACTCCCTGGTGGTAACGGTGCCCATAGCCATAGCAGTGTTTTTCCACTCAAACACCAGTGCCCCGCCGCCATATCACTGGATGTTTACAATTATGAATCTCACTGGATCCATGTTTGTGATATTCCAGAGTGTCACCGAAATAACATTGATAACGGGGGTTCTTGGCTTTATGTTAAAAGTCCCTCCTGATTTTATGGGTGCCACTGTTTCATGCCTCGCCAACTCCCTGGGCGATCTTGTAGCAAATGCATCAATGGCTTTGCAGGGGTATGAAAAAATGGCATATGCAGCAGCTATCGGAAGTCCATTCTTTACCATTCTTCTGGGTACAGGCAGTGTGTTTGCTGTCAAGATTTTGTTAGGCCTTAGTACTTCAATGACTGATTTGATTGGAACGTATGGCGAAAATGCATTTGTCCTATTGATATTGGGACTCTTATCAACGCTTCTATGGACGTCGGTGTTGAATTTTAATGCCCGTCGGTCGGTGGGGATTTTCTCCATGTCCATCTATGGTCTGTACATCATATATAGCATTCTTATCAGAGCGGAAATAATCCACCCATACAATATGGATGCTTTTCTCATCTCGTCCCATATATAGTTAAAAATTATAAGTCGACAAAATTTAAGTCGCAACAAAATGTATGTATACTGCACTAACTCAACAATGTAAACACATATGTAATCAAAAAAACTAGCTTGAAAATATAGCTGTTATTATTTACGGTGTGTGGCATTTGTTTGATCAAGATTAACAAGAAAGCATGGCTATCTTCGGCACGCCGAAGATCTAATACCCTTGCAGACCCAACCTTTTCATAATGCTCACAGTGCATTGCCCTTATCATTTTTTTTGTTCTAGTTAATGCCGAATTTGGTCAAGATATCCTGATAAAAAAAAAGGTTTTTAATCAAAAAACCTAGTTTTCGACCGATCGTTCCTATGGCAGCAATATGATATAGTGGTCCGATCTTTATAGGATTTTGCATATATATGAGAAGCATAGTAAAACTAATAAATGTTGAGATTGGTTAAGATCTCTTGATAAACAAAAATGTTTTTTATACAAAAACATAATTTTTGACCGATGGCAGCTATATGATACAGTTGTCTGATCCAGAAAGAGGGACTTCGGCAAAGTTTCATAAAGGAAGCTTTAAAACTGAGAGACTAGTTCGCATTGAAACAGACAGGTTATAACGACTCCTCGGGTGTTAATACTGATCAAAAATGTATATACTATATGGGGTCGGACACAAAATTATAATACCCTCTGCCATAGGAACGATCTGTCGAAAACTAGGTTCTTGTATAAAAAACTTTTTTGTTTATCAAGATACCTTGACCAAACTCGGCATTAACTATTTTCCATGTGTTTCTTAAATACGGGTAAAGCACTACGAGCATTATAAAATGGTTGGGTCTGCAAGGGCATTAGATATTCAGCGTGCCGAAGACAGCCTTCCTTGTTTGCTTTCATGCAGTTATTTCTAGCAGCATACGTGTATTCCCCCATTGGTTGAATCTGGGATGGTAACGCTTTCATATATATGCCAAATTAATGTTATCATTGAGAGCAGCCGATTGGCGAAGAAGATGGATGTCAAAAACTTACAATTTAGTTTGTAATCAATTAGTTATAAATAAATTGTGCGAGTGCATAAAAAATGATAAAATCGGACTGAATTACTCATTTGAACATGATTAAAGTTAAAATAAATACAATTCAAGTGCAATATACTCACCTCAATATTAGGGATTATGCCCGAAATATATGAGCCAAACGCTTTGGATAGAGAATTCGACGAGTTTTGGACAAAAGTCAATTGTTTTGCTGTGATGGACTTTCCGTATGACCAAAGATGCGAGTTTGTGAGAAATGCAAATAACTGCATACAGGGCACGAACTTCGTGCCGTATATGCATTTATTGGCATGCGATTTCAAATGTAGAAACGTGTTCCAGGAGCACATCTTTGTGTCCCTCTTCCTGATTCTTTGTTTCGAATTGCTGCTCTTCCTGAGCAACGTGGCGCATTATTATTACACTCCGGCGTTGAAAGTAGTTTCTCGAATGCTTCATATGAACGAGCATCTGGCTGGCGTGACGATCATGGCACTGGGCAACACACTTCCAGATTTGTTTGCCAATATGTGGGCTATTTATGACGACACGGCCGTGTTCGCCAATTGCCTTTCTTCGGCATTATTTGTAACTATGTTCACTGGGGGATTGGTATGCTATATCAGTCCATTTCGAATGAGTGCATATGATACCGTACGCGATCTACTCTTCTTTATGTTTGGCGTGATGCTACTTGAGTATATTATAATCACTGAAGAGTCAGTTACGATCGCTGAGTGCATATTAATGATGACGGTGTACGTCATATACTTAATTGTGAACGTGATCGATGTGTATATCATAAAACGTAACCTAAAATTTGAGTATCGCGTTTTCTGTGAACTGGGACCCGAAAACATGAACTGTAGAAATTGCCACAATCAGAAGATGTTAAAGTAAAGCGCGAGGCACTAGAAAACAAATACAAAATTACAAATTACTTTCCCAGACAAAGTCGGAAACGAACGTGTCACAATTGAGATGGAAGCCAATCGCCATATAACTTACCGCAGGGCTCCAAGCAAGAATCACCGTCTCTTTAGGGAATTCTTCTCTGCAATTCTGCTCATTAAATTAAATGAATGGCGCCAGGCGACCATGTTACTTCGCGCCTTCTATATTGCTCGGGCTCCAGTTGTATTTTTGAGTGTCCTTTATATACCCTTGGTAGATTACGAGCTGAAGAAGAATGGCTGGAGTAAGCTGCTCAACTGCATACAAATTTTCCTTAACCCAGCATTTACAATCACAATGGGCAAGGCCATGGTATTCAGAGATAGGTCGATGCTCTGGTATTATAATATACCATATGACTTTAAATACGGGCTTTACTCCTTGGTGGTAACAGTGCCCATAGCCATAGTTGTGTTTTTCCACTCAAACACCAGTGCCCCGACGCCATATCACTGGATGTTTACAATTATGAAGTTAACTGGATCCATGATTCTGACGTTTCAATGCCTCACCGAAAAATCATTGATCACGGACGTTCTTGGCCATATGTTAAAAGTTTCTGCAGATTTTATGGGTGCCACTGTCAAATTCATCGCCAACTCCCTGTCTATGAGAAAATAGCATATGCAGCCGCCATTGGGAGTCCATTTTTCAATGTGCTTTTGAGCACCGGCATTGTGCTTTCCACCAAGATTTATTAAGGCCATAGCATTGAAATGATTAGTGTGTTTGGATCCTATGAGGAGAATGCATTTATACTATTGATTTCTGGTCTCTTAACCACGCCACTGAGGTCGTCGTTGTTGAATTTTAATGGCCGACGCTCGGTAGGAATTTTCTCCATGGCTATATATACACAATTTTCAGCATTCTTATAAAGATGGAAATGATTCAACCATACGATGTGTATCTTATTCTCACCGATGCCTATGAAAACAATAAGAAATTTTATATTTTTAGTGACAAATTGTTTACGAACAAAATGCAAATTATTTGCGAATTAAATTACATCTATTGCGCAATAAAAATAAGTACGAATTGAAATCAAGTCAAAAAAGTGGCCAGACTGTTGAAATCGAAATAAAAAATGAATAAATGAAGGGGTAACACTGCAAACGCCACAAAAGGCAATAACTGTATATACACTGTTTTACAAATGCAAATAAGTATTTTCAGCAAAGATAATCAATTGTTTTGTTTTTTTTTATATCTTGCATATATTCCTAACAGGCTACTTTTATTCGGCTATTAGTCCGGTCATCTATTGGGCCCTCAACCATAATACGCTACGACAATCGCCCTGTGCGCCTATCATTCGCCTGAGGTCCATGCAAAATTTCCTGCGTTCGCGCTTTCGCTCGCACACCGTGCCGCCGGCTGCCTCGTCGACAAATGAGGCAGCATTGGGGGCCTTCAATCCTAAATTGATAAAGCTAACACCGAAGCAGTATAGAGCTCAGGCTTCTTCGCATTATCTCTACTAGTGTGATACTAAACTAAAACCTTAACATATTTACTTATGACGACACTCGAACCCAAGGCTATCCCCGTTCTAAGAAACTTGATGATTTTTCTCCATAGCTCCTCTTTGCAATTAGTTGGCACAACGTAAAAATACAAAAAAAAAAAATAATAATAATAATACTACAAAAAACAAAATGCAAGCGAAATTATACATAATATACATAAATACATAATACATACATAGTTTATATAGCTACTATACATAGGTAGTTGTTAACGCTTATTTACAACACAATGTTAGTATTCCAAAAGTATTGCAATCCAAACCAACAAAACACATATACGAACTCATTTAGTGACTTGTTTAAAATGTTGTTTAGTCCTTAAGCTGAAACTAAAAGAAATTACATAAATGCATAATAATATTGTACTATGTTCCTTCTCATAGATAAGCAATAAGTAACGCTTTAAGCCAAGTTTAACAAACAAATCAAACTAAACATGATCTAAAACTAAACCAAAAACAATTAAACTAAAAATCAAATACATATTTAGCAAATCTACGTACATATAAGAAACAAGAAAAAAAAGAAAATGTAAAAAAAAAAAATTGTATATAAGTGTGTCGAAAAAGCATTCTTTCTACACTTTTTCTAAAATTTTTAATGTTCATTCAACTGAATACCTTTAGATTGAACACCTGCAAAGTTCAATTTATACGCAATAGAATATATTTCTTACTTTCCAAAAACTGAATGTGTATGTGTGTGTCTCTTATGTAGTACAGTTAATTTTCACTTCCCACTTGGTTCTATGTATTGTCTCTGTCTTTGATGTAATTTTCCATATTATAAAACAAAACAAAAATTTAGTGGTAGATGTTCAATTACGTAGTAGATTGTTTTCATAATTTACAAATTCACTATCGCAATCCGAAACTTAATTATATATATATCTATATATACAAATGTAGAGCGGGCAACTAACGTTAAGTGAAAAGCGCACTTATCAAACTATTTAACTGGGTAACTGTCAGACTTTTGTCTCATAAGCATTTACCTGTTAACTGACTGACGCTGTTAGTTGCGTTAACATTGCATTAACATTTTAAAATTAAACCTAACCTTTCACAGACTCAGCAATAGATAAATGTGTTCTGTTAGCTAATTCTTATTAATTTAAACTATTTGTAGGACTATTATTTTGTACTCAATTTAAATTTCACAAAAAAAAAAACAAACAAACAAGAAACTATAAATGCTATAAATATGCTACTATTTAACAGTTGTTTTGGCCGTCAACACTAATTTAATCGTTTTTCGATTAACGATTAATCATATTCAGATAATTGCAAGTCGTGTGAGTATTTAATACCGCTAACCGCTAACCGGGAAGACAACGGGATGGCAATGGAACTTTGTTGCATTAATTATTCATATGGCAATAAAATAGGTAATTAAATGTGCAAAAATTCCAGATGTTGCATAACATTTGCATATTTTAAATGGGCCTTAAGTGTTTTAAGACCGCGATTTACAGCAGCCAAAACAGTCGATGATCACACCTAGAAGCCAAAGCAAGCAACAAGTTTTAATACAAACAAAAATGTTTTTCAAATATTTAATGCTATGTCTGGTGCTGGTGTTGCAGCTAGCACACTGCATTCCAGCTAGGAAGTAAGTACTAAATTGCTGGGAAATGCAACATATATAAATATATATTAAATACAGATATGAATTCATACCGGCGCGCTGCAATAATTATCCAGGCGTGGAGGCACAAATTGGCGGTCCACTTAGTTTGTGCAGCTTTCCGCCCAAGTATGAGACACCTGATAATGAGGACATACGAGCCGTTATCAAGCACATACAGGGATTAAATTTAAATTAAATGACATATAATTACATTTATTTGTAATTTAGAGAACTTTACACTTTATTTGCATAAACGACGCGCGGTTAAATGAAATCAAATATAATTAGCTATAACATTATTAATTAATTAGTGGCGCGCTTTGTCTGCTGCGCATGCTGCTGCATTCGCTTCTCGATCTCTGGCCTGAAGTGACGAATGAGTCCCTGCACTGGCCAGGCGGCACCGTCGCCCAAAGCGCAAATCGTGTGTCCCTCAATTTGTTTGGATATCTCCCACAGCATATCAATTTCGGCGGGTTGAGCATCGCCCTTGACAAAGCTACAAAAGAAAAACCAACCAACCAACCAACCATCAGCTCAGAAAATAGTTTTTACATTGCAAAAACTCACCGCGTCATAATCTTGTTCATCCAGCCAATGCCCTCGCGGCAGGGCGTGCACTGGCCGCAGCTCTCGTGCTTGTAGAACGAAATCAATCGCGCAATAGCCTTGATCACATCCGTGGACTTGTCCATCACAATAATAGCCGCTGTGCCCAGCGATGTTTGCGCCGCAATCAGGCCATCGAAATCCATAATGACATCATCGCACACCTTTCTTGGTATGATGGGTGTCGAAGAGCCGCCGGGTATGACGCCCAGCAGATTATCCCAGCCGCCAATGACGCCGCCACAGTGACGCTCAATCAGCTCTTTCAATGGAATGGACATCTCCTCCTCCACTGTGCAGGGGTTGTTCACATGTCCAGAGATATTGAACAGCTTCGTGCCAGAGTTACGTGTACGTCCAAAGCTGGCAAACCAGTTACCACCACGACGGCAAATTGTTGGCGCTACCGCAACTGTCTCCACATTAGTCACCGTGGTTGGGCAACCAAAGAGACCCACATCGGCGGGAAATGGCGGCTTCAAGCGTGGCTTGCCCTGTTTGCCCTCTAGGGACTCGATCAGTGCAGTCTCCTCACCGCATATGTAGGCACCAGCGCCGCGATGCATGAATACATCAAAGTTGTAGCCACTGCCGCAAGCATTCTTGCCGATTAGGCCAGCCTGGTAGGCTTCGGCAATGGCCAATTGCATGTTGGAAGCCTCATTGTAGAACTCGCCGCGTATGTAGATATACGCAGCCTGTGCACCCATGGCACGCCCAGCAATTAGACAGCCCTCAACCAGCTTGTGTGGATCATGACGCATGATCTCGCGATCCTTGCACGTGCCTGGTTCGCCTGTCGCAGCAAAAATAATACATTTTTAGCATAGACATTTTTTTTTGAACTGAAGGCTGGACTTACCCTCATCAGCATTGACCACCAAATACTTGGGACGTCCATCGCCAGGCTTATTCATAAAAGACCATTTCATACCGCTAGGGAAACCAGCGCCACCACGTCCACGCAGACCCGAGGTCTTGATCTCATTGATAATCCAGTCGGGGCCTTTTAATACAATCTCCTTGGTCTTGTACCAATCGCCGCGCTTCTGCGCACCCTTCAATCGCCAATCGTGACGTCCATAGAGATTGGTAAAGATGCGATCCTCATCAGCTAATGGTCCGAATTTGGTTTTTGTCTGTGGAGGCGGGGTGCCTGGTGGAGGTGCTTGCGTGCTCTGCAAGCGCAACTGCAGAGAGGCCGGCAGAGCCGCAACTGTAAAAATTGCAATTATAATAAATCAATATGAATATGCAATATGTGCGCCACAGCTTTTGTTTTTATGTGCGCAGAAATTACATAATTTGTTTTCAACTGAAATTTATAACATAGCTTTATATAGCATTGCTGCCAACGTCACGAATTGTCCAATGATATTGTAAGGCATTTAAAAAATAGTCTACAACTAAAACGCTACTGTTTATTTACCAAATTGCGGTTTTGTTAACAAATTAAATCGCACTATTGCAGCCATTTTTGATACGACACGACTGACAGCTGCGACCTGACATATACGCGCAGCGTTGCCACACCGTCGCACCTTAGTGGCAACTGTGCGCCATCTGAGTAAAAGTTATCGATAGGCATCGAGGCTGGAAGGTTGTGCTGCATAAGCCAGCAGCTGATACATTTCCTTGCTTTGTTTATTTTGCAAAATGGCACAAGCTCAACGAATTAATAATGCTGAATGCGCAAAAACGGAGACTTTGGAGGAAACAGATGGCGCACAAAAAACGGAGTCCACACCTACATTGCTGCTGCGCCTAGAACAGCCGCATGAGGAACGCCGGGTCGTCTTCCACGATGGTGTCATAGACAACGAGCATATGAATCGCATGAAATCGAAATGTGAGTACACAACCTAAAACCATATTGTGAAGTAACATATTTAATGTGTTTTAAGGCTGTTGCATATACCGCAAACCGGTGGCCTTTGGCGAAAGCTCGTCGGAAGATGATGACGAATGTGAGCACTGTTTTGGCCACCCCGAAAAGCGCAAGAAGAACAAGAAGCCCACCAGTGGTGACTCATGCCCTGTAAATCAGCGCGCGGATCAGCCATCCACGTCCGCTGAGGCGCAATCTGAGCCAGATCAGGGAACATCGGAATCGGGAATAACCGATCCACTACCAGACTACGAAACGACAGTGAAACCTTCACTTTAAACTATCTCCCGCAACACAAACCCAAAATAAATTCGATTAGGACATAACATTTAAAATAACACGAAACAATTTGCATCTTTTCATTAAAAGCTAACACCAAAATGAGCAGTATATAGATTATACATATACATATATGCATGTATGGACTAAATTGTTGATTGTAACAACTGGGCAGCAACAGGTACACAGGCAGTTGGCCTATTTTTTGGGCTTCAGCTCAAACGATTCGCTCACATTGACAGGAATATTGTACGCCTTGGCCTGTGCACGCGAGCGCCAAACCTAAATAAACAAAACATAATATCAAACAAATTTGTCGTCAGCTTCATTCAACGCACCTTGATGGTATAATCATCGCTGGTGGTGACCAGCATCTGGGAGTCTTTTGGGTTAAATGCCACGCTGTTAACCACATCTGTGTGCTTGAATTTGGCCAAGCTTATGCCATAATAGCGATCCCATAGATATGCATGCTGATCCTCGGCGCCACTGGCCACATACTCCTCGCACACATCCAGAAATATGAAGAAACATTCTGTGCTGGGCGTATATGCTTTGTGGGCGCGCAGCATGTTGCCCACACGCTTCAGTGTCATTAAATCGATCACATGTATATCGATCTCCTGAGCAATTGGCGGCGGCTCCAGCGGATTGGTTATTAAATAGTTCTTGGGCCATGGCCGGGTATTAACATACAGATACCTATGATCCGGGCTCAGTGCCATGCCTATAATATGGCCATGCAGATCAATCACTTTGTCCACCTGATCAAAACGATCCTTCACGGACTCATAGTCCCACCAGTCGGGATCTGTGCGTGGCGATTGCTGCTGCTGTTGGTCTGCTAAACGTTTGGCAGCAATGCGCTCCTTCAGCGTGGGGCCCGGATCCAATTTTTTGGGAAAGTTTACATTGCGTATGCGCTTAAAGCCAATCTGATGTGGCGTAAAGGTCTTCGAGCCAGTCGAAAATATAAGATACTTGGGCACACTGTTCTCCATTTCATCGTATTCGTCATGCACCTCCGAGCAGGACTCGTACTCCTCCTCGGTGTCCTCATAACAGTCATCTAGACCGGCATCGGTCGCTGCTGCAGCTGCTCGCCTATACTCCTCCAGATAGTGTATGGTGGCGTCGGATGTGTGGCCAGGACGTGCACGCGATCGGCGCACCTGACTGTGCTCGCTAATGTCCGGCAAATAGTTATCCTCGGGCGTAGCACTGCGCGTACGTCGCAAACTGGCCGCATGCGATAACGGATTGCCACTGGCCACTGCGGCGGATGTAGAAGGCTGATCACTGCCGCTCGTTGTGGCAGAGCATGCATCTTGCTGTGCCTGTGGCAGCGGGTCGTTGGTTTCGTCCAGCCATGGACACCTGGCCACCATAATGGCGCGAACGGAGCTGGCGTTACGATTGTAGAACTTATACAGCTGGCTCATGATGGGCACATGCTCCGAGTCGATCTCCTGATTGGCTTTATTCAGCCACAGCACCGAGGTGCTAACCAAATGCGCCAGCCAGTGAAGATCCCCCGATAACAGATACTGATCACTGAACCAGGTGCCAAAGATATCATAAGGCCGATTGACAACACGACAGCGCAAGTGAGATTCTGTAGCGCCCAGATAGAAGACAGCTATCTCGCCCGATGTACTCTGAGGTGAGCCAAAATGCACACCCGAGACCAGGAGCAGTGTGTCACTCTGATTAAACTGAGAGTATTGGGTGTACTTCCAGCTAAACTGCTTCATGTTGTGCGCATACTTTTCTACAAGTACAACTGAGGATTAGAGCATTGCTTTGGCAGCTGCAATTGCCTACCTGTACACGGATGTTGTGCGTTCCAGATAATCACATAGCCATCCTTTGAGCAGGTGGCAAACATCTCGCCGTTGTGTGCAAAGCTCACATGCAGCACCTGATGTGTATGTCCATGGTTGTATTCGGTGCACGGCTCCAAGCGCTGGGCCTGTACAAAGGGTATTTGCATGCTGAGGCGCTGATATTCGGCGCGCCAGCTACTGGCGCCTGGCTTAAGCGGTATACTGGGCGAGGCTCTAAAGTGTTCCTGGAACTTCAAACGCCAGAGAAAATCTTCGTTGGCAATGGAGTTCCAACGCCGGCAGACTAGACCTGCCCGAATTAAATCCTGTACATCTAAATAGACAAAGATCTGTAGAAGGGCCGGCTCCGGCAGTGCCCACCAGCCGAACTCAATCGCATCGTGCTCGTTGTCGGCATCGCTGTAATCTTCGCCAACAGCATCTGCAGCCGCAGCTGTGTTTGCCCTAGTCACCAGACGTGCCTTTTTGAAGGTCAATTCCATTTGAGTACCAGTATATTTAGCCGTAGCCTAGTTTCCTACAACTTCAACTGCTGGCTGGTTAATGTTTAATATTTTAAGCGACAGAGGCGTAAAAACGGGTTCTGTTTTTTTTTTCTTTTGCTTTGTCTTTGTTTCTTGTTGTTGTTTTTGCCCAATATAACGTTATAAAAATTGAAAATAACTTTCACTGTTGCGTTTTGTTATTGCACAGTAAGAAACAGCTGTCAACCAGTGTTGCCAGCTACCGCTGCACAAAAATAGCTAAATTCAATGTTAAAAATAGCTAAAATTAGCTGAATTTGTTTTCGACCATAAATTGGCACCAAGCATTACCATTAAGTTGCCAAAATCAACTCAAACACGTTACAAGCCTTAGCTTTTTGCCGCAGTCGATTTTGAATATAAGCTAAGTGTAGCTAGGAAATAGCTGTATTGGCAACACTGCTGTCAGCAGCAAGCGCTCATCTCTAGGTTTGACAGCTGTTTTGTGTTATCGAAATCGAAAATTTAAATCAACAACAATAACAACTGTTTGCGACAATGCCAGCAATATTTCGCTCGCAATGCTTAAAAAGGTGCGCGCTTTCTTACGTGCAATCTTCAATTATATAATTAATGCAATTCATTTATATTTTAGCATATGGCACATGGTACGCCACCACAGCCTAAGGCCAAATCAGAATGCGGTGGTTATTGCTGCCGCAGTGCGTACGCCAAGCACGTTGGAATATACCAAAGAGGATCAGTTGGCTGGCATGGTCATAGATGAGCTGGTGAAGCGCACTTCAGTGCCTCGGGATGAATTCAAGAAGCTAATAGTCTGCACATCTAGCGAGATTGTTAACAACGATTCGCTGCGCAACGTTGCCAAACATCTGGGTCTAAAAAGCTGTCAGGCACACGCCATCCGGAATGAGGCGTGTTCGGTATGCGGACTGCAGATGTCATTGGAATGCCTGCAGAAGGATCAAGACGGCTGGATCATATTAGGCGATACGCGAGCCAACCTTAAACAGCAGGAAAATGATGTAAAGCACAGCGAATTGCTAACGGAAGGTATGCCGCTCAGATATCCTCAAGCGAATCTGCAAGAGAAGCCAGCCTCATCAGAGTGTCCAGGCGCTGCAGCCGTTGCCCTGACCACCGCTCAAACAGCAGAGCGCCTACAATTACAGCCACTGGCGGTGGTGCGCGAATTTTTCATAGAGCACGACAATGAACAGGCAATATATCGGCTAACCGGCGATCAGCCAATCAAATTAAATGACGTACACAGCTGGCAGCTAGTCATAAAAGAGGAGCTGAAGGATCAGTTTGGCGCATTGGCCGCCTTGGACGTCAACGAAGTGTGCACGCATGACTTTAGGCAAATCACTGCTAGCCATTTGTTGACCCACACAGTTCATGCCCTACCCGCTGGCAGTCTGGGCTGCGTCATTATGGAGTCAGGCGATGGACGATGTGTGCTGATGGTGCTTGAGAAAATGTAATTGTGTGTTGCTTGGACAAACTTCAATCTCTAGTCAATTTTTTTTCTTTTTAGCATACCAACGCCCAGTCAAGCTGAAAGCCTGCCACAGCTGACGCTCTACACCAAGGAGCCTTGCCCGCTTTGTGATGAGCTGGTCGACAAGCTGGAAAGAAACTTTTCTGGCGAGTTTGAGCTGCGGAAAGTGTTTATTGATCGCAAGGAGAATGTGCGCTATCTGCGACTCTTCCGCTATGATATACCCGTGCTCTTTCTCAACGGGCAATTCCTCTGCATGCACAGTCTTAATGAGCAGGTGCTGCGCGAACGACTAGACGCCCTAAAGGCCACTGGTAGAGAACATAAGAAAACTTAGCCAGCGCATATAGTTGATTATATGTTGTAGCTCCGTTTATTTTATTAATCAAATTCTAAGTGCAACCTAAAATAGTTCACCCATTGGCTTTATAGTTATTTCGTGTATCTGTAAAGCACAAAGTCAGTTTTTGAGTTAATCCGAAACGTAATCCATTTACCTGTACATGCGGCGGCGTGCGTAATGCATAAAGCACGGCATCGGCTATATTGGCCGGCTCCAGTCGTACCATATCCTTGACATAGAAATGTATTTCCTCTGGAAATATGTTGGTATTGACTGCACCCGGACAAATGCCTGTAACGCGCACCTTGCTCTTGTGCAGCTGAAACTCCTGACGATATGTTTCTGTTATGGCCGTAATGGCAAACTTGGTGGCCGGATATATGTTGAACGATGGCAATACATCAATGAAATTCAGCACCTGCTGCCCCGCAATGCTGTTAATTATCAGCACATGACCCTCTACATCGCGCCTTATCATATTATTAAAGGCTGCCCGTGTGCACCAAATAACGCCCATGATATTGGTGTCTATGACTTCACGCAGCTTTTGCGTATTCCCCGGCGTCACCAGTTCCGTTTCACGTGTAATGCCCGCATTGTTCAGCAGTACGTCCGCACCCTCTAGCTCACGTTCAATCCAGTCGAACGCGCTCTGCACCTGCTCCTCCTTGGACACATCACAGCGTCTTGGTATAAAATTCTGCCGCAAATTGCTGGGCAGACTCTCTTGCAGCTCCTTGAGTTTGGCCTCGCGACGCGCCAGGCCCACCACACGTAAACCAGCGCCTATCATGGCACGAGCACAGGCAGCTCCAATGCCTCCACTGGCGCCCGTGACAACAGCGAGCTTGTTGTGCCAGCGTTCCATGTTTTAAAGCAAATGAATATGTGTGCTTGAGGTATACTCAGTGGTGGTTTATGGCGCAGTTGGACGGCTTCCGTGTGCCGGCATTTTCTATCCCAATCTAGGTTAATCCCTTTAATGGTCTAGATTGTGTTTAGCGTAAATTCGATAACAAATTATGGCGAAATTAGCTACTTTGTAATTATTATACTCTACGTTCAACATCTACGTATTCATAACTTATGCTAATTATTTCTATAGTCTCTATAAAACTAAAATGTGACTTTAGCTCGTGGTTAACCTACGCAAAATAAATTAACATTCGTTATATGCTTACATTTAATGACTACATGCATATTACTAACTTTTATTCATAACATTAATTATTTTTATAATCTCTACAATAGTCTAGACACATAAAGAACAAATCATTTGTTTGTTTGCCAATTTGAACACATTTGTTCCTACCTTTGAACTTAATTATTGACTACAAGCATATTACTAACTTATATTAAATGCTTTTTAATTATTTACATGTACCCTAACACAATTAGATTTAAATAACCTGAATTTCAGTCTATTATCGCTTCAATTGTGCTTTCTCGTATTTAAATAAGATTTCGCTTATTTTTTCCCTTGCCTCTAAGTTGAGATCCGGGTCAAGCTTATCCAAGCATTGACCAACATAGCTACTATAGTAAAAGGACTGCGATTCCTCTCTTTTAGTCAATTGACTTGACACGGTGCCAGTGAATTGATTCACATTGTTCACCATCGTGTGGAGCAAAGTATTTTCCGACGTGTCCGTAAGCTCATTATTCTTTTTGCGTTTCGCCTGAGGTGAGTCCGGTAAAAATTGATGCAAATCATCTAAATTGGCGTTCGATTGACTGCAATCGTTATCCTGAGGTTCTTGGATTGAAGCTTCCACCAAAGCACTGCGATCGCATGATTCCATTTCTGATTCTCCATTTGAGTCAGAAAAGCTGGTTGTCGTATCAAACACCTGAAAAGCCAGGGTAATTTAAATTATGAAATTATAAGCCATATATGTGTGCAATTACCGATTGATCGCTATTGTTGAATGTATTTACAGATATCTGCGGCAAACGGGTACCAATCAAAAAGCTCATTTTTGAGCTATATTTCCAGCCGCCCCCAATATTGTCATCGGCGTCCGAAGTGCCACCGTTATTTTTGACCTTAACGGCCTTGACTTCTGCTTGGAAATACGTACGTAAATTGTTCCATTTCTTAAAACAATCATCTTCAATAAATAGAAAAATATAAGTTAGCTTATTTAAATACAGGCCGTATATATATATGCCAAGTACTTCGTGTGAATGGAGTCCGTGGTCGTAGGGATTTATTTATTTTGTCGGCGGCCTGCTCCCAAAACAGGGCTTTCTTATGCTTCTTCTTGAAATCGGGCACAGAACTGTTCCAAACATAGGCATTGCTCTTAACCAAATCAATTAGATAATTCACTTCTGCTTCTCGCCAATTAACCATTCTTTGTCCTGCAATATTAGAATTAAGTACAATTACATGTTTACTGTTTACTTAGAATGATGTTTTCCAATTTGAACAACTTCCTCTTCCATTAATTTAGCTTACCTCGATGAAATCTGTAAAATATAATATATTGATATAGTTGTTGCTCCCATTGAGGAGTTCACTTAAAATTGAGCTTACGGTTTGGGTTGATGCTGCTTTTGTTGTGTCTGCTCCCAGTGCAATTCCATTTTTTCAATAATATTAAACTCTGACATCTCATCCTGCTCTATTTTGACAAGTCCAATATCAATATCGCTAGCCAGCGGTTGCTTTTTATCGTACGGTACATTGTTGTTCTCCATTTGCTGCCAATTGAAGTTTTCGTTCTATGTTCTCGAGCATTCAATATTTATGTTAATTGCTATTAATAACAACATCAGGATGTGAAATCCGTATGTGATCCTTGTGCCCAGGTATAAAGAGCCAGCAAAGACACCAAAGCCATAACTTTTATACTTTAATCAAACAATATACACGGCTCTGCAATACACAAACAGTTTAGTCTGGCCTGACATGACAACTCGAGTCAAATACCATACGAAAAACAGCTGTAACTGTAAACGAATCGACCGGAATATATTTAAAAGCTGTCATATTTGTCTATCAACACTTATTTGTGGCTTACATGTTGGAATGTAAATTGATATATAAATAAAATAGTTATTTTATGCATTTGAATATACATATATTAATATTCAGCTTTGCAGTAAAAAATATCGTTTCAATATAGGAATCTATCGACCAACCTCCACCATCTACTTATTTATCAAAAATATACGGCGTTTTATCGGCCGACCGCCACCATTTACTTATTTATCGGCCGACCTCCACCATCTAATTATCTATCTACAAACCCCTCAAGTATACGCAGGTGTTTAAATTTTCATAGAATTAGTGCGTAAAACAAATACTTGAATATATTTATAAGCAACAGCCCAAAGCTCAAATACAAAATGGCACAAATGGATATGGAATTGAAGAAGGTAAAGTAAATATACAGGTCAAACTCAACCATGCAACTGCCGGCAGGCAGCGCGTGGTGCCACCAAAGAAAAACACTCATCTTTTTTAACCCAACCCCAAATAGGCCTTCACTGAAATGCAAATTAATAAATTGGAAACCACGAAAAAGATAAACATGATTGACATGAAATGCGACATGGTCAAGACGGGCAAACAGAAATATACGCTAACCGAAAAGAGCACCAGCAATTTGACAGATGACACAAGGTGAGTGTGTCCGTTATAGGCATTAAAAGCTGTGAATGCAAACTCATCAAGATGCGTTTATTCAGGGTCTATATGTCGGTTGGCCGCATGTTTCTGTTGACTGATTTGGACAATATGCGTAGCGAGCTTAAGAGCAAACAGGACAAATGTGATAAGGCCATTGAGTTGCTCGAAAAGAAGAAGGAATTTCTGCAAAAGTCGCTTAAGGATCAAGAGGATGGACTGCGTGAGCTAGTGCAGCAGCGCAAGGAAGCGGATGTACCGGCTAAATAAAATGCATACACAATTACCATTCAAGGCATTTAACAGTCCCCGATGATACGAACAACCATATGCTATTTATTATTTTCAATATAATGGTCAAAATTAAAGTTGGCAAAACTAACAAACTCATTGCCCAAATTACGTTCATGCTCCGGCCGAAAATTGCATTTGTGCAGCGGCAAATTGGCGACTAACCACGGCTCAACCACTTCGCCTGAACAAAATACCAGCTTGGATGCGCTGCTGCGCTGTAAATTAATTATTATCTTCGACATCTTGGTCATGCACTCCTCGGAGAGAAATGGTGGGTCGGCAATTATCAGATCATAGCGTTTATGGTGCTCAACTAGATAGTCCGAGCAGCTGTCCACGGCATTGAAATCATAGTGCACAAAGTCTGTGCCATAGGCAGCGAATCGTTGATCGTACTCAAATATGTTGACTGAAAGTGTACTGGTTATAGAGTCAAGTAATTCTCTGCATTCTTTGGTATTGCATACCCTGTTCGTGCACATCCTTGATAGTTGCATACAGCGATGGACATGATAATAAAGCAATGCGAAAGTCTGAGCTGTTGTGTTCCTTTACAAGTTTGGCTAGTGCATCGCCTATTGCACGTTTGGTACGATCACTGTACCAGAATTGACTAAGTTGCTGAAACAATTCACTAATTTGCAATAAAACCCAATTTTGCGGATTAATCCTTTACCCAATCCTCTTCGAAATGTGCATCTTTGCCTGTTTTGTTTAACATACGCTGCTCTTCGTCATGTTCACGCTTTGAGCGTTCCGCTAGAAATTCATTCAATATAGCTAACGTGTCCGCTGGTAATGTTATGTCATCGTTGTCCATGGCTATGTTTTGATTAATTCTGAATCCATTAATATAAAATAATGCGGCTGGCCTGTTGCTGTATGGCAATGAAATTGAAATGTATGCACACACTGGCATATCACTACCATCTGGCGGTTGAAAACCTGGTATACACTGGTTGGTAATCGATATGCTTTACTGTATCGCATTAGTATATATCGATAGTCATTCAATCGCAAGTTCGTGTCGACACATTTATTTTATTTAATTTAATTTCATACAGTAAAACAACGCTGTGCGTTAGTTGCATTTAAGCGGGTAAGTTTGCTTCAATTTCAAACTACGTACATTAAAAAGGTGTTAGTTCTTAAACATTCGCAAAATGTTTTACAACTGCAGCGTTTGCGGCAGCTTCTGTGCATTAATGTTAGTGAGAAAGTGGCTCCAAATCAAAAAAAAAAAAAGAAAAAAAAAGGCGGCTACAATGGTTAATAACCCAATTTACCCATGATATCCACACGCTGGTGTACACAAGTAAATATTTATTTATGTGTACAAGCAGGCGAGGCATATGCAGGTCGCTGCCTGCCACTAATGCTGCTGCACATTGGCTTTGCCGGCAGTGGCTACGTGTTGCCCAAAAAAAAAAAATAATAATGATATAAAAAGTCGGAAGTAGCCAATTTAAGTGCCGATTTTGTGCGTTTTTAGCGTAGCTATAAATGTAATTAAAGTGCACTTTGGTATAAGCTTTGATTTTGCTCTGTCATGCCCATTTCATACGTGGGGTCTAAAGAGTTCAACAATGCCAATCAGCGCAATCAAATGTCACACAATAAGAGCGCGCACCTTGTTCGCCAATTCTGTGTGTACGGCGGCTGACACTGACGTGTTCCTCGTGGGCCCAGATGTGACGTAATTTGTTTACGCATTATTACCTTAGATTCCATCATGTTCAGCTTGATTTAACCACCAATGTGGCCCAAATACTTTAGTTATTAAATTTCAGCCATTAGTCGACCTTAGTCTAAAATGCGCATATCAAATGAACAATTAATTATCTAGCGCTGAACTCGACCTAGTTTGTATCGAAAGGACATCATTTACCAAAATCAATATTGGTTCTCGGCCCACCAATATGCATACAATATGATTGACCCTAATGACCACCAGCGGCTGTCGATTCACCTATGCATTATCATCAGTGTTGCCTAACTATTTGACGGAAAAAAAAGCTGCTAAAGTTGATGAAGAAAAACGGCCAGATTTTTGAATTCGTAATTACTGAAGGTAATAATAACCTTCGATTGGCGTAACATAGTTTTATTTAACTGTAATGGTTTAAAAATAGCAAGCGATTGATAAAAGAATTTGGGAAAAATCACACTAGTTGGCTTGTTAATATGTTATTTATATTAAATTCAATCGGCGATATTGGCAACACTGTTAATAATTGCAAAATTTTTCCGCCAGTTTTCAAGCTTGTTTCCTGCCCACGTTACGCCGTCGCACTTTTCTTTGCACTCTCATTCTCACTCTCTCTCTCTCGCTCAGCTCTAACGCCCCCTCTCTCTGTACGTTGTGTGTCTGCCACCTGTTTGGGCAATAGTCTGTATGTGTATGCGTGTATGTTTGTTGTTATTTTGACGTGTATGTCGTAACGACATGCACATTGTGGTTACTTTGTCAGTGGTTTGGCATCAGTCTCTCATCAGTCTGTTTTGTTAATCGCTGAAGCTAAGCTGGAAACCCGTAACTTACGGTTCCACAATTGAAGTAATCATAAACATTTTTGTGGATTTCTTTAGAAACTCATTTAATTGTTGTGGCTCGTTAAGCTCATTTTTGATTTCCATAAAAACTTTCATGTACGCCTTTTAAAAAGCATAATAAATACAATTCAATTCTTAAACAATTTCTGCAGAAAGTTGAAGTCGTAAATTTGAAGACAATCTCATTGGTTTATATTTATGTGTGGTTATTAAACTAGTCAAGTTACGTTTGCTTTTTCAATTGACATTTTATTTTTGTGTGCTTTTCTTCTTTTTTTTTTTGTGACTCTTACAAAACTTGGCCATAATTGCAGTAAAAATATCTGCCGCTACATCATACTAAGTTGCCAGACCCGAACATTAACGCCTCTTTGGCAACGCTGTACACGCCTTCGACATTAAGCGTGTCTCTGTGTGTGTGTGCTTGTGTCTGTGTGTGTGTGTGTATGTGCGCTTATGTGTGTCAGTGTGTGTGCAACTTTCCATTCAACTGGTTTTTGTTTTGTTTTTACAACACAATACTTATGTCTATGTAAATAACAATTAAAATCGCGTTTCTTAAAAAAAGTAAAAACCGAGTGCAGCGAGAACAGTTATCTTTTTGGTATACCGAAGAGTGTTATACACGTATAACAGATTATAAGGTTTCTAATCTGAATTTGCTGACTGTGGTGTTATATGGCACTTAAAATCGAAGTAAATAAAATTAAAAAAAAAGCTATAACTGCAAAATAGCATACCTGTGTAGTCGGAATGTCTACCCATGTCTTACATATTTTTTGTCAAAATTTTAAAGCCCTAGGCAAGGGTAAACATAGAGTAGTGTACCTAACATTGATAATGCATATCAGAATCAAGAATAAACTTATTTACATATTTTTCTCAATTTAGAGTCTAGCCAGTTTCTTAGTTAAAAGTCATATTTTTGGAAATATGAATAACATTTTAAAATAATTATCATACTGGTCGGTTCAGTTTGCCTTTTGGATAACTCTCAGTTACTTGTTGAACTGCCCTCGTCTTGGCAACTTTATGTTAACCATTTCTATCATGACAATGCACGTTCTGGCCTATACAAAGCGAAATATTAATTATATTTAATAGATGAGAGCGAAATATTAAAAATAAAAAGAGTAGAATCTGTAACCAGGCGATATACTTCAAGCGTACGTTTTAACGTTATTCTCTTAATTAGATATATTTCTCTATTAAAAAATTCTTTAGTTATTAATATTACCTGCACCAAATACCAGTTGTAGACCAAGTATTTAAAGTTTATCAGGCCAACGATTAGCAAAGTGTTGATAAGAGGCAGCTCTCTGTTTGCATTGTCACAGTGTGATAAGGTTTCTAATGGTATTTATTTGACTTTTTTGATAACCAACTTGCAGACCGGAATATCAGCATAGACCTCTAGAGGAACACTACAAGCATGAGTGCAGCAACTGAACAGCAACAGCCGAGCTTTGACAGCGCCCAGGGCGATGCACAGCCAAGCTCATCCACAACATCCCAGCAGCAACAGCAACAGCAACAACAACAACAACAACAGCAGCAGCAGGAACAGCAGCAGCAGCAGCAGACAACACAAAACGCTACGGCAAGGCTGCTCCAGCATTTTCAAACAAACCGCATCGATTCGGCACTTTGGGCGTTACGTCTGCTAGTTATCTTCTTTACTGTCAGCTATGTGTTGCCCATATTCACGTAAGTACTTAAAAAGTTTGTATAATTTTTGATCAGCTACAAAACTGAGAAATGGGTGAAACATGTGTAGGTTGTATCGGAAGGTCTTTTACATTTGTATTTGCTCAACTACATTCACAAATCCTTATGTGAACACATTACTTTGCCTCAATTGATATTATGAAAATCGCATAGAGGGGCGGCATTGAGCTGAAGAGATATTTGGAAGGTAAAGTCTAAGAGCGAAAGTGAGTGTCTATGTGAGAGTAAACGAGGGAAATTCAGCTAAAACAGACAACATTTCTATACTAGTTGAAAAGAGTTTAGAGATAGCACTTAGAAGCAAATTATAGTGGGAGAGTAAGATAAGAGACAAAAAGAGAGCAAGAGTAAGAGAAAGTGAGACTGTACCAAGGTTAAAGCTCTTGTGAATCGCATAGAAAGGCGTTGTTCAACATAAAAGGGAGAGAAACGAGAGGGAACGTAAGACTAGGACAAGACTTAGAAAAAGCCAGTTTATTAAAAAGATCTTACTCGAAGGTTTTGTGAATCGCATAAAAGGGCATTATGAAAAAATTAATTAAGGATAATCTGTGTGTGCTAGATCTCTTTCACTTTATATGCTTTAAACTTATACAACTACAACAACTAACTAGCTAATCCTCAACTTTATTTTATGTCTTTTTAGCTCACAGCAGAGCGCTTTCAACAAGGTGTTGCTTGCGAATGCGGCCATCTCGGCGCTGCGTTTGCATCAGCGTGTGCCTGCATTCTCGTTCAGCCGCGAATTTCTGTCACGTTTGTTTGCCGAAGACTCGTGTCATTATATGATGTACTCGCTGATCTTCTTTAGTATTCGTCCCACATTGCTGGTGCTCATACCCGTTGCACTCTACTCGGTGCTGCATGCGTCCAGCTATTCGCTCAAGTTGTTGGATGTAAGTCAAATGTTAAGTGTGCTACTTGGACCAGCCTGCTAATACAATTCGTTCTCCCTTTTTAGCTTATTGGCCAAAATTCTTGGTGGACCGCACGTTTTGTCATCTCAATTGTGGAGTATAAGGCGGCCAATATACTGAAGGCCATCGCCTTCTGCGAGATTTTCATTATGCCTTACGCCATTGTGTTGACCTTCATGTGAGTACTATAAACTTTTTATGTATATATGAAAATGGCTGCAAACCAGGATTTGAAACGGTGGGAGCAATAAATATACATATCATATATCACAAATGCTAAGCCGTAAGAGCTAAAAGCTGTGCTTACCATATGTGAAGTAAAACGGAGTATTTGGATAAAAAGTTAGCGGAGAAAGATTTTATGAATATGTTTCTTACCAGCCGATTTTTGGTTTAACGCCCTTCGATGCGAATCACAAAACCTTCAGATTATCTGACGCTTTCCAACTGTTTCCCCGTCTTACTTTCCCCACGCTATCTGTTGATAAAGCCGTTCTATGCGATTCGCAAAACCTTCAAGTAAGGTTAACTCTTTTGTAAAGAACTTTGGATAAATACATTTCAGACGTGAAAATTGGAACGAACTTTTTAAAGTGCATTCAAAGACCTGGTTAAACAACAGAAAAGCTTTCGGAAAACGTTGTGCCGCCACCCAACATATAAACATATTTATATATTATTGCTAATCTTTGGATTTTGCTCTTGTACAGGGCCCATGCTGGTTTGATGACGCCCATTATCTACTACCACTACCTGGTCATGCGCTATAGCTCGCGTCGCAATCCCTATCCGCGCACCGCATTCGCCGAGCTGCGCATCACATTTGAGACGCTGGCCGCTCGGTCGCCCCCAGTCGTTGGCAAGATCATACGCGGCGGCATTGGATTCGTGAATCGCCTGGCACCGCAGCCACAGCCGGCGCCGGCGCAGTAGAGCCCGGACGGCAGCGACAAATATATAAGAACCACAATCAAATTGACAAGCAACCAGCAAAATCATAAGCTAACTAAGTCTATTTTAAATACACACACACTACTGCACACACACACACACACGCACACGCACACATACACAGAGACTCACATCAGTGTTAAGGCTCACATTTTGAATTGTTAACAAAATTTGTGACACCCTCGTTGGAACATAAAATTGATTGGTTTACAGTAGATATTTTGATTGGGCCCTTTTCTTTTACAACTACAAATGATCTACACAATATTTTTTATATTTTAAAATTATTTTTTTTCCAAATTTCAACGTTCGTATTATTAACGTTAATGCAGACAATTAGTTAAAATTTGTTGTTGCTTGCGTCAATGCAAAATTGAACAGAGAGAAGATTATGAAACAATTGACGCTGATTATAAGTATTTATACATATAACATCCAATATATATTTTTTATGAAGCTACAAAGAAAACGAACAGAAAATTGTAATTGAATAAAACAAATGAGCAAGGAAAACAAAAACTGGCAACTAATTAAATTGTTCGCGTCTTATGCTAATCCGATTATCGTTTGTAAACAACAATTAGTTTTAAAATATTTTTATGTAATATATATATATACTGTGAAAAGTGAAAAAGTGTGTGTGTGTGCTTGGGCAGTTATATTAAAGTCTAGTTAGAATGTTTGTTAATTTGCGAACTTAACAAATTATGCAATTTTCGACCTGAAATCGGACAATATACAAGCGCTTACAAATTGGATTAAAATAACGATATCTTTTCAAATTTAACTCAAAATAAGTAAGTTTGAAAAACTTTCAATTTAAAATGTATTCACAAAAACTTAATTATATCTTTTAGACGCCGAGTCAATAGTTTGACAAAGCATGACCAAATTTTTGTGCCCCATTACGATTCATTCACAATATGCCACAAAGTATGCAACAGTTTTTTCTTCAAAATCAACCAAACGGATAATTTTGTCAGAGTTTTGCACCCAACCCATTTGTCATCATCAATCATAAAACATATTTTGTTTATTAGAACGGCGAGGAAATTTATGGAATTCAAATAAAGTATTATGTAAAATGGAAAATTGGAAATATCTGTAAGTAGCTACCCCACAAAAAATTCTATCTAATTTTACATTTGTTGTTATTGTGTTTATTCAGCTTAATGGTTGAATTTTTGAACAATTTTTTGAAAAATAGGGGGTTTCACCTATTTCGATATTCCGCTGGCATGCGTGAAATATAAGGGAAATTCCTAATTGGCAGCCAATCGGATTGGGACTTCAATAACTTGTTTAATAGAAGTCTTGTTGATTTCAAATATGGCTAAAAACTATTTCAAGAGTGCTCCAGTCGATTCTGAACGACTAGGAGATACCCTATAACCAGCGTTGACAGTAAAACTGTGCACAATGCTGTTAGCTATGCAAATATGTGAAAAGCTGATCAAGTGAGAACAAAAGCAGGTCAAAATTTGCCGGTAAATATTTTATGTACAACAAAAAGCCAACAGCTTTATCCTGTATGTCTCACTCTAAGCGCAAAAGGAAAACGGGAAAACTCGTTGCATACGTAAATTAACCAATTTGACAACAAAATGTGCGTGTGTGTGTGTGTGTGGAAGCATTTCAACCACCAAGCGGCCAGCATATCTCATCTAATGTGGGGTAGACATTGGGCTCCATTTGCGAGAACTTCAACAAATGAATTTTGCTTCCGAATTTCCAAACAAGTTCAATGAACTTCGGCGCAGCCAATGCTTTTCTTGTGCTGCGCCAAAAGGAACAAATGAAAAGAAGAGACAAGGAAAACCAGAACTTTTCTAGCGTGGAGATTTGTGGGGCGAGGGGGTTGGTTAGCGCAAGACTCACTTTCGTTTTTGGTGAGTGTGCGGGGAAATTTGTTAGTCCATTGCGTTGAGGGGGAGGTGGCAGGCGCCATTCAACAGTGAGACAGGCCACAACCACTCCCCCTTCGCCGACCCCACCTACGCGCGGGAGGGGCGGTGTCGATGTATCTGCGCGCTGACGCTTTCATGGGGTTCTTGAACTTTCCCTTTTTATTTGGCCAGATTCGCGGCGTTTGTTTTCTTTTGGCTCTTCGGAGCAGCGCACATTGTACAAATACATAAAAATATATCTAGCTATATATTTATATTGACACTCAAGAATTTTTGAATGAAGCTTATATTACATTGAATTTTTGATCGCTTTCAGCTGCTGCATTCGAGTTTGATGTCTTGCTTTTTTGTTTTTTTTTTTTCGAACAGCTTGATTTGTGGCTTCCCTTGAAGATTGTTAAACATTTTTTTCAATTATGAGCCCATTCAAATTCTAGAGTTCTCGAACCATATTAGGCTGTAGCGGTATCTTGTTTTAAAGCACATTTTTAGAGGGTATTATAGTTTTGTCAAAAAATGTCGAAAAAACATATTCGAGCCCATAAAGTCCATATGTCGAGACTGGCTGGATCGAACTACGATATCATATAGCTACCATAGGAACGTTCGATCGTAGAGTAGGTTCTTGTATGAAAACCTCTTTTGTGTATCAAGATATGTTGTTCTTGAACTAGTTAAACTATGCTGCTTATATATTGGCCATACTATATGGCAGAATCGGACGAAAAGTGATTACTTATATGGAAAAATAGTCTGTATTCCAAGTTATTTTTATTAAACTAAGCATTTACCAGTTTCGCTCTGCTCACATATCTTCAAACCCGTCAGGGAAATGTTCATAAGGGTATTAAAAGTTCGGCATCTTTAATATAAGCACAATTAAAGCTAAATTTTCTTAGCTTCTTATTAGCTTATAATTAAAGTTTATCTCTTGTTACGAACAGCTCGAAAGGCTTTCAATAGCAGAAACATAGATATTATCTGAATCGTTGGACTTGCATTATATATACATATATATTATTCTTAATAAAACCTGCCCTATAGAGATAGTCCAAATTGTATGTATATTATGTTAATCAAATGAAACAACAAATTACAATTCATCAAATTAACAGAGTTCGCTTGAATATGGGTCAAGCTAAGCCATGTAACAGAAATCCAATTGGACAAGTACTTTATTTTTGACTGTGGAGTAGGGTTGGCTTGATAAGGCCGGTGGGGGTGGGGGGGAAGTCTGTCCGCTTGTCAGCTAGCAACCACCATGATATGATAGCTTACCAATGCACAGCTTGGCACACGCATTAAATGGAAGACAACGCGAGCTGATTATGCATTTCCACCCTGGGGTATCCACAGGCAAACAAGCCTATAAGTGACATCATGAACGCCCGGCCAGCCACCCACACAACCAGAAAACAGTTGCAGTTGCTGTAAAAACAATATATATACACACACATAAATATATATATATATATGTATGTATGTATAAATATGTATTAAATTGGATACAGAAAGTAAAAGGCATAAGCCCCCATGATTTTTGGGTCCGGACGCTCGCTCGCGCCGCCCAGAAAAGGTCTTTGAACTCAGCGCCCCGTAAATGGGTCATTGAAGAATTTTTGTTTTTCCCAAAATTTTCCCGGGTGTCCATTATGTTTTGGTGGTGGCACGAACTGTGCTGTTCCGTTACGTTCGTCTGCGTTGCGCCGCAAAACAAAATCAATTTCAATTGCATTGCGTAGTCGCTTGGAGTTTGCGCATTTCAAACAGCTGTTTGAAGGGAAATTTTCTATTTAATCCCATTTGAGTGTGTTTCATGCGCAAGTTTGGATTGGTTTGGATTGATTTGAGCTTGGCAATTGTTAAGTGCTAATACGCAAATAAAACTATCTGTTATTATTATTCAAAATAATCATTTTATGCACTTATTTTACAAATTTCATAGAAGCGATTTATTTATTGTATTTATAGAACTCATTTTTGAGTCAAATGCATATTTTATGCTTGAGTTTTTGATGTTAACAAAATCAAATAAAAAAAAATAAATTATTATGTAAAAAAGGAAATTTTAGTTAATTACGTTTTTAATTAATTTCTAACTAGATAGGAATATCAAAAGTTATTAATTGTTTATTTGGCTTCTTGATTTGTTTTCCTAAATTTTAAATTCCTACATTAAATTGTAGCAATAGCAATTTTCTAGTATTATTCAATATCATAATATTACTCAATAAACGCTTAAGACAAACAAAAAAAAAAAGAACTCAACGGCAGCAACAAATTACCCACATAAATGCAACGCGCTCAAAGCGTTTCAAATTTCCCACACCCCACCCCAAAGAAAAAAGGTACTCGAAGTGACAACAAAATGACTCACAAATTGGCCTGCATAAATTACACTCAAACGACTCGCACTCAAATGTGATAAAACACTCAGCGTAAATTTCCCACCAATTGGACTTTAATGTGCATGACATAACTGCCGGCTGAGCATTGTTGTTGCTTGTGCGTGAGCGAGAGAGTGCGTGAGCGAGAGAGTGCGTGAGCGAGAGAGTGCGTGCGTGTGCGTCTGTGCTTGTATGTGTGTGCCTGTGCGTGTCGCTGTCTTCGTCTGTTTGTTGTACACAAGTGCAGTTCTCTGTGTGGGCCAGTGACCTCAAGTAACGGTATCCATAGTATTAGATAAGTTCGTGGACATGTGCGGGGCCATTTCTCGTGGCTCGTTGCTCTCTGCTCTTTTTTTTTTTTTTTTATGTTATGCTCTTTGTTCTTTTCGGGTTTTCTAATTCTATTCAATTTTTTTGGTACCACAGCCATAAATCGGGGGGCGTAGACAACAATATATTGTTGGGGCCCTGCGTTGATCATTTTGGAAGCTTTCTCATCCGCATGTTCGTTAATATCGTTGTGGGTGTAACTACATACATATATGTATGTGTGTGTCTATATGATATCTCTTTATGCGGGGGGGGGAGGAGGCTGCACTTGAGTCTTGCATTAGATTTCAGTTCCCAATTGGTAATTTATGGCGAATCATGTAAAGCACTAAAAATTTGTTTGGAATAGCCAGAGGAAATGCCTGGTAATTTATAGACTAGTATTTATTGGATTAACTAACAGAGGAGTTGAGTAGTTTAAAGCTTGGAACTAGTTAAAAATATGCAGTTAAAAGTGCATTTGATTTGACAGGCAGCGTTCTGTTTATTTTAAGTTTAATTTGACAATCGAATTAAGTTCATGTTAGGCTGCTATATAATAAATGCATCAGCTTAGCTGCTGTCAATAATATGCATTTCATTTGACAAGCAGTTATAAATACTTTTGTAATTAAATGCTATTTATTTTGAGTGTAATTTGACATTAGAATTAAGTTCTAGCTAGACTGCTATTTACTATTTATCATGTAAGTTGCTGACAAGAAGTGCATTTGTTTTGACAAGCAATTCGAAAACGCTCCGTTTATTTAAGCTGTAATTTGACATTAGAATTAAGTTCTAGTTAGGCTGTTGACGTATTAAATTGCAAAAAAAAGTGAGCCAGAATGAGAGAAGTTTCTCTGAGCTCATTTCACAATATAGTTAAGTCCCTGCTATATATAACGGAGAGTTAAAATTTTGACAACAAGCTTAAGGGTTAATCTATAGCGAAACACTTTACACGTCTAATGTGTATTAGACAATCCGACAACTAATTGAAGTATCTATTAGACATTAAATAGATAGAAAAAACAACTGCTCCCATTTAACAGGAAGTTAAACAGAAGTTAAATCTTTTGCTCCATGCTCAAGCCAGCTGTCGTAAACCCATTTATATGTGCCACAATGCAAACCTAGCCGGCCGGTGTATGCTTCGAGAAAAGTCCCCAAATTAAAAGCAAACAAACCAAGACAATCAAATGTTCTCGACCCTTGCCGCCCAACCCAACGCCAGCCTACCAAGCGTGTGGGGGAGCAGATCTCTCTCTACATCAAAACAAATGATGCGCATGTCATGCAACCAGAAGAGGCAGAGAAACCACCCTTGGTTTGCCGCAAGTCGACCCAACCCCAAATGGGCTGAAGGAAATTTGGTGTCAAGAAAGTGAAATGAAAGAAAATTGCAAGGTCATTGAACTTGAGTCAAAATAAGCAAAAGCTAAGCCGGAAAACTCCGGAAAACTCCGGCCAAAAGGCATGGAGCCAAAAACGACGGCCGCAGAAAACCAACCCCATAAGGAAAACATATGCATGGGCCCATGAGCAACCGGGGGTGGTTCGTACACCTTGAGTCCACGCCACGAAGACATCGAGTGGGTGGCAATTTGACACACATCTGAGCATTGGAACAGATAAAAAGTGCCGGAAATGAGAGCATTAAAACGCATAACAGAATGGGATACAAGTTACTGGGCCTATTCCTATCTAAATCGTAAAATTTGTAATTTATGCCAACACAACCAGTTGGCGGTTATGTGCTTAAATGCCAAAAACTTTTCAAACGCCATGCCATTCGTAATCAACTTAATGTGGCCATAACTGCGGGCATGCCCAACCTAAGGCTAAGTTTGCCAACGCGTAAGGGTTGAGGCATCTTGGCTCTAAAGCTGGCTATAAATATCTTAAAATATATTGATTAGATCGCAAGCAGCAAGAACTATTAATTGTTTCCTTGCACTAACTACTTTTCATATCGTTGAATACCCTGTAAAGCTCAGAAGTGACTAGCTTGAGCTTATGACCAACTTAAGCTTAAGGGTTGAGACATCTTAGGCTTAACACATATTAATAAGCTAGTAAGAACCTAGAACTATCAATAGTTTCCTTGCACTAACTAGTTTTCATAAAGTTGAATACCCTGTAAAGCTCAGAAGTGACTAGCTTGAGCTTATGATCAACTTAAGCATAAGCTGAAAACTGTTTAAGGGTTGAGACATCTGAGGCTTTACACACATTAATAAGCTAGTAAGAAGCAAGTACTCCCAATAATTTCTTTACACTAACTAGTGTTTATTTAGATAATACCCTGTAAAGCTCAAGAGTGCCTTGTTTAGGGATAATTTCGAACATGTTTGGGTTTAAGCATTGGCTAACTTTAACTTTCATTCTTCAATTTCTAGCATCGGAAAAAGCTATCAAAACAGTTAACAGATTTAAATTCTCATGGTTCGATGCCCTGTAATTTTGAATATGGCTGAATAAGAGGGTATCTTGGTTAAGTTTACAAATATTTGATGCTGTATTTATGGGATTGCAGTTAGCCACCGTATTTGTACACTGCTTAGATTCGCATAGTTTGATACCCTGTAATCTGCTCATTTCCTATGAAAAGGTTATCTGGGTTCAGGTCAAGTTTGATTTATTATTGTAAATCCCTATGGCAACTTTGTTTTAGCTATCTCAAATTCTATTCTTCTTAATTTATTTTTGTAAAATCTCTTATTGCCAGCACCTATAAATACCCTTGAATATAACGCGTTCAGAATCTGAATATTATACACGCAATAATAAAACTATTAAGCACTCTAGGCAAATACCAGATGATAAGAGATATTACATATGGCGCTCGACATGCCGGACGTAATATATAAATTGTATTATATTAATGGGTTAATCGTTAAGATTTCATATATAGATTGTGCAATTACGTCGCATTATCACATCGACATCGATTCAATGTGCTTCCTTTTCTTTATTTTCCTTTTTTGAAAAAAAAAAAAATGTTGACATGCCTTCGGGGCACAACGGACCCAACTGCCAACTGCGAGCCATAAAGTAAGCCACGGAATTGCCTTTTGGGACTTATTTATTGGCTACGTAAGTTTTATATATATGTGCATATATATATATATATATATATATTGTCCATATACAAATGTGCATATATGTATTTGTGCACATTTTTCTTGATAAAATAAATTCTAGAGTTGAACGAAAAAAAAGGCACAAGGCGCAAGGAAAGCGAAAAAATGTTTAGCAAACGTCAATTTCCTTTTGCCTTTTATACAATAAGCCTCTTAAGCTAATTTAAAAGCAGGACACCGGTCCGAAGCGAATTTAAATATTGCTCACATGCCCTTACTTATTGATTTGTTGTTAGTTTTAAAGCAGGTTCGAATCCATTTGAGGTCGTAAATAAGACAGGCTCAGCTACTGCTGCTCATTGATGGGAAGCTTGACTTAAGGCAGGATGCCGGCTCGAATCCATTTAAAAGACGGGCTACTCATTGATTTAATGCTAGTTTTATGGCTAGAAACCGGTTCGAATCGATTTTAAACCAGAGCCAGCTACTCATTGATTTGAAGCTTTTTTTTCAGCAGGACACCGGTTCGAGTCCATCTTAACTTAATTCAATTATTAGAATACAAGACTTACTTATTGCTACTCATTAAATTGAAGCTAGCTTTAAGGCAGGTCACCGGTTCGAGTCTATTTCAATTAAAACAATATGTCCTGAATTGAAAGCTAGCTTTAAAGCTGGACACCGGTTCAAATCAAAACAAATATACCGCTACTCATTCATTTTAAGCTACATTTAAAGCGGGTCACCGGTTCGAAACGAACATTTTACTACATACAATACTACATACTTAATAAATACGCAATCTTTTGGTAATATCATCATTCATAAACATTTCAATTCTAATCTCTGGCCAGGTTGACCTTTGGCCTCTGCTTATCTGTGTATAGTTTCTGAAGCGTATAGCCTCAACAGCTAACTGGTTATGTGCATAGGTCTAACTGTCTATCTATGGTCTATAGGTCGGTTGCTTCGCACACTCATCCAGCTTTGGATTGAGTAATGCACCCAACCCTTGTCTGAGTGTGTTATCAGAATTTGTACTCAACATTAAGTATAATAATTACGAGATCGATGCTAAATCGTGATAATTGTATTACGAAACTTTGACTGATCTTTGAGTAACAAAACATAAAAAAAAAAAACCGGAAAACTTTTAATGCGTGTATGCTAAAAGCGAACATAACTCATCGATATTTATCGGGGTATTGATAATTTTATGAAAGTTTGCCAGCATGAATTTCTCTTGATGTACCAATTAGTGAGATATACTAATTAAAAAGGGTCGATCGATAATCGATAATAATCGCTATCGATACATTTTTAAAAAATACAGCAACATTATGTTGCCTTTTGTCTTATGATCTGCGATACTGCTAGGCTGTACATCGATACATATCGATATAAGAGTTATCGATAAATGTACATCAGGGGCGACAATCGATAACTATCGATAATACAACAAGTCTTGAGCTGCACAATGTTTGTGTTAGAAAAATTGCGATCTTAAAAAGGTACTTTTACGGATAACTTTATATTATATCACTTTAGAGCAAGATCATTTCGTTGTATTTCGATAACTAATCGATAAACGCTGTTTGATGAAATCGATGACAAACCTTCACTTTTAAAGTAATTCAAAAACCTTTCCGTTTGTAAATCCCCCAAATAAACTCCAGCTATAGAGCCTAATTATTGACTGCAGTCGCTGCAACAATGTAGTCCAGCACAAATCTATCTAAAGCTTGGCTTTTTAGTGTTTTTATTGCTTTGACTTATAATTTGCGGCCATGCAACACATACCTATAGATATAATGGGAAAAACTGAACGAATGACATCAGTTCTGTCAGTTCCGATAAATTCTTCTTATCGCAGGCATTATGTATACATACATATATGTGGGGGGAACTTTGCGAAATTGTTTGTCTAGGAGCGCAGCGAGGCATAAATCAAAACCGAACCCCTCCCACGGCCCAAAATAGTTAAATGCATTTGAAAAGTAAATTTGTTTTGCATTTTGTACGACGACACGTTCCGGCAATTAACATAAAGCGTGCAACGCCACCGGAACCGCTCGATGGAGAGCTAATAAAATCGAGCAAATTATTATATGCACATATATCATACATATACTAGATATATATGTAACCCATATCGTAGAGAGCGTGTCGGTAATATACAAAATTGCATTTGTTTTTTCCTCCCTATATATTCCATATATTTTCTGTTTTCACGATCGCGCGTGCAACGATCCAAGCCGAGCGCTAGAAAGAGAGGCAGAGACAGACAGCGAGAGAGAGGGGTAGAGAGAGAGAGAGATCTAGACAATTTCCCGAGTCAATGTACGAACATTTGTCAAGGTTGCGCCAAATCAAAGTACTCTATATACTATATGCCAACTAATACTGGATTCTCGTAGTGCCTAGGGGCCGGCATTACATTTTGCCCACATTGTGTTAGGTTCATAAATTCAATTACAAACTGTGTAAGCACATTTACGTAAGCGTCGAGCTTATTAGCCGATTGCAATCGAGTGTCGTTCGGTTCAATTGCACAATTATTGGATACCCAGACATCCATTGGGTAGTACCAAAATTTGACTGTGGCTGCTGAGATTTGAAATTTGAAATAAACTGGTTGTCAAATTGATTTGTTCGCTTGTCTGGAAATCTAATTAGCATCGATGGCATCTAGCTTTTGGCTAGCTGCAAATATCTTTATAACAATATTATCAGATGCGAGTTTAGGGGAATTCACCTGTAGAACAAATAATGCCAAGTAGACAGACTAATATTAAGCACATCTAACTAAAGGTTAAGCTGATATAACATGTGATTAAAACACATTCAAATTAGATAAAGATCATGTCAAGATCATTCAGAATTCATCAGCTTAATTCTCACATGCATATTACCCTGAAATTGTGTGTTGGTTCTAGCTTAATTGCTCGGAGCATTTAGTTAATAACTTTTTGGGGCTTAACACAACCGGAAATTGATACTTCGCCTCAAATGACAGAGCTATAAATTTACAAATAATACGCGTAGGTAGAACAATAGACCGATATACACTGCTGGTCATGTAAATAGGGTATATAATTAATATAATTATCTTCATATATACAACTGCTTGTCGTTATCTTAGCTTTAAACACGTTTTCAAAGATTAATTAAATAATTATAATATATATATATATATATATATGCTTATATAACTGTTAATACTAACGCACTGCAAATCCAACTTGTAAATATTTAACAGCTAGCTGCAATATCTTGACAGGCTTTCATAAATGATAAAGTATTATATATAGTATATAGTATATAGTATATAGTATATAGTATATAGTATATAGTATAGTATTATATATAGTATAGTATTATATATAGTATATGCAAAAATAACTGGTTTGACAGCATGCGAAACCTTAATGTGTTTACTGCACAGTATCTATGCAAATGCCACGGAGTGTATATGCATAAACCCCACTTTAGATTAAATAGCCAAAGTATGGCCCTATGTTTTAAGTGCATATACATTATGTTTGTGTAGTTGTGTCTTAGGGCACTCGACGTCTGCTTGATATGTTAGCACCTAAAGGCTTATAGGTACACATACATACATACATGCATACATACATGCATATATATATATTAGTTTTTCTGAATGAGCCGCCCAACCGGAAGCTCAAATTTATGGTCAATATTTTGGTCAGAAGAATGCTGAAAGCCTCTTATCATTATTATCAAAAGGTGTGTATACATACATACATGCATACATACATACATATACACATACGCGCATGTATGTTTAGTTGTTGATTCTATCAATTGCAAATTGCAATTGATCGCAAAACTGCGCGATGACTTAAGAGGCCTGCAATGTGGGTGCGTCGGCACTATTAAAAATAGCTGTAAACATCGAAAGTAGCCGAAAATAAAACGCAAAATTAATGCAAGTTACTTGAGAATATAAAACACACACACACAAGCATATACAAACGCGCGCACACTAGTGCAGGCCACGCGCAACTGCAAAGCAAACAACAAAATTTAAACATCAACAACTACAAGCAAAGCCATTCAGGCGAGCTATAAAAAGCCGTTTCACACACACACACACACACAACCAAGCGTATACCAACCGGCATCTCTATATATTGTATAGTTGTCATAGTGCTACAGCGTGCAAAAGAGAGAGAACTAGTGACATGTGCATGCGATAAAATGCAACGTGTAGTGTACGCTTTGGAGGCAGTGCCAATGTTTTCAACAGACTCGGCCAACAAATGCACGAGGATGTGCAATAGTTTTCAACGCACGTGCCGACGGTCAATGAACCGCACAAGAAACAAGAAGAGCAGGGCTAAAGCAGATTGTAACGTAGCTAAGCGGCGAGGGAGGGCAACACCGAATGCAGCAATAATAGCGTGCGAGAGCGCTAGAGTGCAAGGTCTGTCTCTTTGAGTGTGTTTGTGTGTGTGTGTGTGTGCGCGCGCGAGAGAGAGTTTTTATATATTTATATATATGTATATATTTTTGTCATTGCCGCGTGTAATGCAATTATTATTGACGCAGTCTGGACGTCGACACTCCCCCTGCTGCTTTTGTGCTGCTGCTGCTGCTGCTGCTGCTGTTGCTCTGGCTGCTGCCTAATTGATATGTAGCTTATTTACAGAGCGGCTCAATTCAGCAATTTCAGCACACAATGTTACAAATGTCACTCGTTGCATAAATATTGCAAGCTTGTTTATGTATGTAAATTTATTTAACAGCTGGAGACATTAGCCTAACGATTTTTCAATTTAAACTCTGTTATTGTGCAACAGTTATTATTAAAACGTAGAAGAAGAAGAAGAGCGAAAAAAAACAGCTGCCATAAAACTTAAATGCAAAGCTGTTTTATAATCACGCGACATTCGCATGCTTATTGACTAAATACATGCACACATACATACACACATACATACACACATACATACACACGTACATACATATGCATATGTATTTATGTACACATTGAGCTTAATGCTGAAACAGTTGAGAATGGTCCAAGGCCAAAGAGAAGCGTGTTCGCTCTCAACGTTCCGTCTGCTCTCTCAAGAGTCCTTAGAGCGTGCATTTGCTGTGAAATTGATTTCAAATTGAATATATTGAATTCTAATTTCACAAAGTTAGAGAAAGAATTAATTAAATAAGTTAACTACGTAATATGTTTATCAATAATTATTATTAATTACATTAGGTTAATGTATAATTATTACAATTATTATTTATAATAATGAGGTTTTCTTCCACATTTCCTTAGTATTCTCCACAACGAGTGTCTTTAATCTTAAGTATTAACAGAAACCGCAAAAGAAGAGCCAAAGGAATACCTTAGATAATCCATAAGTATTGTCTATTTTCTTTGAGATGATTGAGCTCTTCTGTTCATCATTTGTAAATGTACAATTCAAGTGCCCTTAGACGAAAGTTCCCTCCGTAAACCCTAGTTATACATAGATATATTTTTACGTTCGCCTCGTGTGAGGCCTGTAACGACAATATTAATGGGAACAACAAAAGTCTATGACTGGCACTGACATTGAATACGACAATACGAATAAACTAAATACCTATTGTATGTACATATAGATGTATGTACATATATTTGTGAGCGCTAAGCAAATGTTTTCATTTTTCCCGTGCGGCACTTCACAATTTGTTTGCTCTTCAATCTCTCGCACCCTCTCTCTGCTAGTCGCACGTTTTTTGTAAACAAATAAATAACAATAATAACAATAATAGCAATTACATCAGTTCAGGAAACGTTAGATCAACTATTCTAAATCTTTTTAGCAAGAAAATGCAACAAATGCAAGGCGTATCTAGAAAAATGTTCACGGTGCGTATACGTAATTGGGCTCGTCTATTTCGAGAACTTGGGCAATGTTATCTGCAAAAAATTATGCGTCGCAGTTCTGTTTCACTGTTTTTTTTTTATATTTTTTATCTAAAGTAAATAATGGCAAGCTAAGTCGTTGCTTTTTTTGCTTAATATCTGGTTAGTTAGATACCCTGTTAATTTATAGCCAAAACCTAGAAACTATTAGTATTTTTATTTAATTTTTTTCTTATAATATATTTTGCAATAAATCAAATAACATTTGTGGTTAGCTGCTTTTTTCGGGTACCAAATATTTTAACATTTCATTAACAGTTTTTGTACTTCTGCTGTCTAATTTTCAATATAACATAAGACACGTATGGTTAGGTGTTTTTTTTTTTGCTGTTAGTGACATTGCTGTTATTTAACATTTAGGTGTCTAGTTTTGAATATGCTCTGTTATCAAAGTAGATTATGCTCTGTTAATTAGGCTTGAAATTTTTTGACATGCTCTGTTAATAGAGTCGATTGTTTAGTTAGAAACTCTATTAACTTAGAAACTAAAAACTGATTTTATTATTTTTTAAAATCTGATTTCCAACTAACAAGAGATTTTGTGGTTAGCTGCATTATTTAACAGAGCAGACTACCTAGAGTAGTCGCATATTTGTTATTTAACATTGCATTAACAGTTTTTCGTGCTACTCAAACTTCTCTGTTTATTTGTTAACATGGTTTGTTAAGAGTGTTGTTTATGCTCTGTTAACCAGAGCACCCTGTATTGAAGCGCTGTTCTCCGAAGAGAACGCAATAAATGTTGTGCAATTTCACGAGTTGTTTGTTTCCCCCGTTTTCCCACGTGGCTATTGGCGCATTATATGGTATGACATAATGGCTAAGGTCCAGGCGCCAGATAAGATTAGAGCCCGCAGTTAAATATTATCTTCATTTTAATGGTAAATCAAAATCGTCATTGATCTTCAATTTCAACACAAATTAAAATCTTTATTATTATGTACAATTGTTTTCCTAATAATTTATTGTTCTATTTACACACGCAAATGTTGGACCCATTATCAAAGACAATCGAAAAAAAAAACACAGCAGGAGGGCTCTGATTTGACGCTAATGCAGCATGATTCATTGTGGTGCAATAAGTAGGCCCCATTAGCAATTGTTTTTGTTTTTATATATACACGAGTTCTGGCATTAATGTGATGTCCCCGAGGTGTCAAGGCCTTGGTATGCCGACCGGAAATATGCCAAAACTCATAACAGAAGTTTGCCCTAAATTGTTGTTTAGTAATTGTTTTTCTGTTTAGTTTCGATATTAGTATAGTATGTGGCATTATGGATCGTAAAAATGGGGATTTCCCTTCCATGGTTGAGAAACATATTGAGTTTCTTTATGTTCATCAATATTTATCTCTCAATATATTATTAGTTTTGTTTTTATATTCTTGTCAAATTTGTTAAAAAAATGTTTATTTTTGCAACTCAACAAAGGTCTATATGTTATTTTTTTTTATTTTTATTATTAATAACATTATTCTTAGTATTATTATTTTTTTTTTTTGCTTAATTCGTTCGTTGTCAAGTAAAAAAAAATATTTATTTATTTTTTTTTAAATATTTTTATTGTATTTTCTTATTTTTTTGTAATATTTATATTTTTGTTTATTTCATTCAATATTTAAATTTTTGGTATAATATTTTTATTTTTTTATGACTATTTTATTTTTTAATAATAATATTTTTACTTTATTTTGTTTTTATATAATATTTTAATTTTTGTTTTATAATTACAAAATTTTTATTTTATATTATTTTATTTTTTTTTTTTTACTTTTTATTACGAAATCAATTACAAAATAAAATTCACATTCAAAAATCACATGATAATTTGTAGAAAAACTATTTAAATTAGATGCATGAATATTATCGTGAATTTGGCAGCTTTTAGGCCGTTCAATGTGGGGACTGTGGGCTGGTCCACGCCCACCACGTGTCTAATGACTCAAGCAGCTGGCAAGCGTCCAGCCGTAGTCTAACATAAACTGTCGCCTGCAGCTCGGCAACAGCCAATACAAATGCACATTTGCTATTGGATACGTACGGAGAGAGGGAGAGAGAGGGAGAGAGAGAGAGAGAGTGGGAGAGGGGGTGGGAAAGAGTGAGAGCGCAGGGCAGACATGCAACAAACTCTTGAGTGTCCGACGCCGCCTGCGTCCTCTGCATGTGCAGCATGTGTTGAAAACTGTGGCACGGCCTCCGATGCCAGCTGTTGAAAACCGTTGCACGGCCGCCACACGAGCAGCTTTGGCTGCTGCTGCTGCTGCTGCTGCGGCTGCTGCTGCTGCGCGGCTGTTATTGCTGTTGCTGTTGCTGTTGTTGTTGGCGTTGGCATTGCCCTTTGCAAGCGACAACGTTGCAGACATTTTGGGTTTGAGTTTTATTTTGTGTGTGTGTGTGTTTTTTTTTTTTGACTCGCTGCTGTTTCTGTTGGTGTTGGTCGTTGCCAAAAAGGGATGAAGCTTGAATTTATTGCACCGTTGAAAAACGTACGCGCCCCCCCCGCCCTCTGCCGCAGCAGCAGCCGCGGCCTCGGCCCCAGCTGCGTCGACTGCAACGCAAACAGCGGAAATGCTTGACGCGCAGGCTGCGCGCTGCTGTTTCGGCTGCTCTTCTTCTTGTTATTCGTACGCTGCATTTATTGAAATTTCTTTAACATTTTCGGCGAATTTCGAAGAACTTCTTATTTATGCATTATAATTTAAATTTGATTTTCTGTTGCTGCTGCTGCTGCTGCTTGACTATAAATGTTGCCCGACAAAAGAAATCTCGGGTCAATGCACTACGTTAAATAAAAACAACAACAACAACAACAGCAACATATAATGGCTGCATTTTATGGAGTGCAGCAGTGGTGTAGGGGGGGGGGGGTGAGGGGGGGCGCCCCCGCAGCCAGGCCAAAACAGATACGCAGAGGTAACAGAGCGTCGATTGCTGCCTGCGCAGTGGGGTATGCAACAGCAGACATTGGCTATAAAGCACGGGTCATTGACTTGTCCAGCGAAATGTTGGAAAATTTAACATTTTGCCCAATGTAAATGGGATATGTAGTTAATGAATGTTTACACATTTTACAGGTTTAATTGACATTGATTGCTTGTCAATAATTTTTATGACCAGCTCACGTGTATTTACTGTACTCTCTTTTATTAACCGCTACAAAGTTCAACTTGTCCTATGCCAATTAACTGCGCCTTGCACTTTGTATCAGGTGATCTTTAGTCTTTAGTTATCTGGGGTTTAACCGTGATGTTGACTAAGGCATCGTAAATGCTTCGAATCATGCCAACAAATCACAAATTGAGTCTCTCCCCCAGCATTGCACACACACACACATACACATACACGTATATATGTACGTCACAAAAAAAGCTGTGAAAACACAAATACGACAAAAACAACTGACCAAATATACAAGAAGGAATAACAACAACTGCGATAAGAACCAAAGCAATGCCAAAACCAGCAACAGCAACAACAACAACAGCAAGAACAAGAACAAGAACAACAATGCAAATTGAACGGCCGACAGCGTCGCACGAATTATATTCGTGTGCGTAGATATCATAATAAAAATTTTATTGAGTAAGTTGAGCGCGTTTGTCGCCGCTGTCGCTGTCACTGCGCCTCAGTCGACGCAAACGCCAACGCAACAATGGCAATTGCCGAAAATAACATAGCAATCGCCACAACAACAACAACAACAGCAACAGCAACCCGCAATTTTGGCTGCAAAAAAATATAGCCTCAACTTGTGTGTGTATGCGTTAGAGGCAGCAGCTGCTGTCTCAAATGCCGGCTTACGCACGCACACTTTTACGTGCGCACAGATACACACTTATACGTGCATACGCAACGCTTTCATTCTTCAGTTGTCGCTGTCGCTGCTGCTGCTGCTGCTGCCGTCGCTGCTGCTGCTGTCGTCGCTGCTGCCATTCAATATCGACGCTGGCCGCGCAGTCACAGCTGCGCCGCCGCTCGCTGCGCTGCCAGCACGTTGTTCTCGGCAAATTTTGAACGCTGGCCGCCATTTCGTATTTCTCAGCGAGCTGGCGACGCGTCAACACAGCACACGGCAGCGTTTCTGTTCTTGGAAGAACTTTCAATAGTATTAGAAAGCTTTTAACTGTGCATGGCTAAGCAAAAAAGCTGCTGCTGTTTAAATAACTAAACAAATTATTAAGAAAATTATAAACGTTATATGATCTCCATTGCCTTATTGTTTAGTGTTACAAAAAAAAAAAAAAAAAAAATCAACTCAAAAACTAAATCTAGCAAATGTTTTTAATAATTTCTTCAACAAAAAAAAGTGCAATTCTTAAATCAATTTGTGTTTTGGTATAAACTGTAAATTGTTTGTTTAACAAAAGACTGATAACGAATATATACATATATATATATAAATATTATAATATTAAATATAAATTAATAAATGCAAAAGTGTATCAAGAATATTGCTAAAAATATAACCTAGAAAAAAGCTATAAAAAAGTATGCGATAGGCAAACATTTACAGCAACAACTGAGCAAAGTATAAAAATCAGAAACACTGAGCTATACGTGCATGTATGTATGTATGTATGCGCATATAGTATATAACCTAGGTCAATATTGTTTATAGTGGCGTGTGAATGTGCGCAACAACAAAGCGCTAATAGCTCAGCAACAGCAAAAACCAACAACAACAACAACAGCAATCATAGTGCTGCGCAGCTACACATACATGCAAATAATCAAAAGCAGCAAATATAATAAATAACACACACACACACACATGTATACACAAATACATGCCAACGTTTGATACGGAAATTCGCCGCCGCAGCAACACCAACAACAACAACAACAACAACGAGCGCAAATTAAACTTTGAAAATATATACATACATATGTAGAAAAAAAAATTATTGTATAAAAGCGCTGGCATTAGACGTTAGCAGCAGAACGAACGCCAAGCAGCACGTCGCTAAAGCTTAAGGCAGCGTCTCACACCCACACACAGACACATACACATGCATATGGTACGTACATATGTATGCATGTGAATATAATACGTAAATACGGCTCGCAATTATAAAACACAAATCTCCCGCTCTCGCTTACACAACGATTAAGAACAGTCAACTTTTGGCTGCGTCAACTGCGCTGCCCGATTCTTATACAATTTCAATATCAGACCGCAACGATCGCTTCGTTCGCCCAGTCGACGCTGTCGCCTCGCGTAACTTACTTCTGATTCTAACGGACACACACACACACACACACTCGAAGCGTATTTGCCAATTTGCCCGAGCGACAAGTGCGAACTCGAATTCGTCAATAGAGAGAGAGAGAGAGAGAGAGAGAGGGGCGACACTTACGATTAACAATTTGCGGCGACTCTGTATTTATTTTTTTTTCTGACTCGCCTCGCCGCGCCTCGAGTGCGCAACAGCGAAAAAGTTCTACAAAACATTTGCCCCTCGTCGATTCGCGCGACAACAAGTGTTTTTTTTAACAAAATAACAGTACAATCAACATAATATTTGTGACACAAATAAAAATCTACAATTTTAAATATTTTATTAAAATATAATCCTAAAGCAAAATAATTATTTGGATCTGCAATTGGGAATTATTCAGAGCGCCGCAAGGAGTACTTTATTAACTTTTATTGTGGATTTTGTTTCAATTTTATGGTGAGTTTATAGAAAAATTTAATTAAAATTTAATGTTTAACAAAATTCGTATATGTTATTTTTGTATCTCACTAAATTGTCTATTATTATTGTTTAATTCTTTATTTATTAAAATTAAAAAATTTTAACTTTTTATTATACAATTTTATGAAAAATATTCAAGAAATCTAAAATTGATTAATGAAAAATATATTTTTATTGCAATTTGCAAAAACTTTTTATTTTAAATTAAAAAAAAAAAATTACACAATTTAAAAAAAAAAAGAAATTTTTGAAAGCTTTTAGGAAAAAAAATTACTATTTTTTTAATACCAATATTTTTTCAATATTTTTAGTCCAATAAAAATGTAATATTTTTTTGGTTTGTCATAAACAAAAAATATTTGTAATAATATAATCTTGTTAAACTGAACACATCTGCGTATACTTAATATGAAGCTTTTGCAATTTTTGAAGATTTCACAATAATGAACAACTTCTGGAAATAGTGTAGATTAAGCTTTTAAGAAATTATTACATCAGGCCATAATTACGCATACGCCCCATGACTCGCAGAAAAAATAATCTGTTTCATTCTAATGCTGAATTTCGCTCTATTCATGATTAGAGCAATGCAAAGGCAATGTCAAAAAGACAACCGCCCACTAAAAGAGTCTATACCGCCTAGATTCCTGATGACTGAGTCCATGCCACCTCTTGAGTCACCATCATCATCATCCAAGTCCAATGGGGCTTGCGATCATAGTGTTAAATGGTTCTTGATAATGATCAATTGTGGGGCAATATATCAAGGGGTTTCCTAGCATTGTGACTCATTCACTGCAATCGAATGAGTCACTTTCTACAAGTGTCTCAGGATCGCGCGATTCTTATAACAATTCTGATAATGAACAATATAAAGATTGATAGCACCCGAAATTTATTATCAATAGTGTTGGTCAGTGCTAGTTCTGAGGGTTCTATCGGAAGAACTATCAATAACTGGAGTTAATCGATTAATATCGACAGAGAACTCTGCAGTTACAGAAAATTTCCATGAATATAAATTGAATGATATATTAAAAAAATTTTAAGTTTGAGCATGTTTCTTAAGCATGGAAATTCCAAAGACTAAAACATTTTAAATGCCCAGCATTATAATTTGGACTTTCACCTGTGCGTTTCATTTGAATTGCCCATCAATCTGGGCAAATAAAATATATGGACTATATAACATTTATTGATAATACTTTTACTTGTTCAATTTCTATTAGCGATAAACAAGTCCCGTGCTCAAAAATTCCTTTTCTTTTTGTTATTGTTTTTTGAATTTATTTTATCTATTTGCTAATTTTGTGCCTGAAGGTCAGTACCAGCGTCAACAAGGCAAAAAAAAAAAACAATATATATATATATTTATAAAAAAACAATAACAATAACAGAGTAATGGGAGGAACAGCGGCAAGCACATGAAATGCCAAAATAATCTTTGAAATTGATATTGGGGTATTTATGTGCGTTGCACAGGAAATTGTATCGATGCGGCGCGTCTAACTGTTAAGTTATAAACAAAAAAAGAAAAAGCAAAAGCATATTTTACAGCTCTGGCATCGGGTAGAACCGTGTGCTTTGTTATCGCTATCGGAACCGATTCGACAGTTGATTTGCGTAGGTGGCGCACGGCTCGCCAAATTCGTGTTGCGTTTTCTCTCTGATAAGTAGCTGCGTTCATTCACGTTCCACCTGTTGTTATCGCTGGCCCGACAACAGTTTGTTTCTCTTATCGATGCGGCATTTAAATGTATCTGCTGTTGACGGGCTTTGCTGTGTGCTTAGCTACTTTTTATGAATGGGTGCTGTCGTGCTTGAAGTCCACTTTTTCACTTTTTATAGACCAATTGATTGTGTTCGGTTTGATTACAATCGGTTATCGAACAATAATTATATAGTCTGTTGATGACAGTCTCAAAATATAAAGAATTTCATATTTTTATGCGCTTCCTTGTTTGATTTCTTCTTATAAATATGTGAGCATTTGTATTTATGAATCTCTGTTATTGTAACAGCTATTCTTACTGTTACTGTACATGATAATGTTACTGATTATGTTATTGTTACTGTTAACGTTACTTTTACTGCAACTGATACTGTTACATTAATTGTTACTGCTACGCTTTTATTTATTTATTTATTTATTTATTTATTTATTTATTAATGGTCGACAAAACGAGTGTCTTCCTCATTATTCAAAAGGTTGTACAATATAAGTATATTCTAAAAGCCTAGTTAAAGGATACAATTTTCTAAATAGCATCACCGACCGATGGAGGTGTTTTATTTGCCAGTCCGGCCAGCTGTGCCCCTTTTCACAGCTAATTTTGTCAGTGACGCTATTAGAGCCTACATCTAAGCAGAAGGTTGTAAGTAGGAAAAAAGTGATCTCAAGTGAAATTAAAAATAATCTTAATTTGCTAAATTAATAAAGAAAATACAATAAATAGGAAAAAAGAAAGTAAGAAAATTGTTAATAAAGTAAAGCAATGTAAGTTAGATAAAGAGTGTTAAGTGGATAGGACAAAGAGAAAAGTATTGGGAAATCACCGACACGGTGGGGGAAAATTTTTCAGCCTGTCCGGCTAGCTATGCCCCTGCTCATAGCTGGGAATGGTCAGCGACTTCCCGAAGGTATCCTGAAAGCAACGATTTTATTAGGGGTAGAGACAGTTCGGTAGAGAAAACGTGATGCAAACTATTATAATTTTTACATAGCACGCGAAAAGAATTGTGCATAGCGTAATCAGTTGTGCACGTAGATAGTAATAAGGGGCGATAATTTCTGGTTGGTCTAGCCGGAACAGAGAATTGAAGACGCCCTAGCAGAAAAGGAGAATCAATGTCGCCAATAATCAACTTATGTAGAAGGACAACACCGAGAATTGTCCTACGGTTGATTAACGACGGAAGGTTGAGAAGAAGCAGTCTGCTGGAGTAGGACGGCAACCGAAGATTAGGGTCCCAATTTAAACCTCGTAAGGCAAAAAGCAGAAATTGCTTCTGAACAGATTCAATACGATCCTGGCTGTTGATATACTGTGGAGACCAGATGCAAGAGCAGTATTCAAGGATAGGGCGAACAAGAGAGATGTACAGAAGTTTTGTTATAAAAGGATCGTTAAACTCTTTAGACCATCGTTTAATGAATCCAAGTACACCTTTTGCCTCATTAACAATGGTATCTATATGAAGATTGAAACAGAGTTTAGAATCAAAAATAACGCCAAGATCCTTAACTGTTAGTATACGTTGCAAAGGGATATTGTCGATTGTATAACTAACAAGATAAGGTGTAGTACGATTAAAAGTCATAAACATACACTTTGAACAATTTAGATGCAATTGATTGGCCGAACACCAAAGTTGCATAGCGTTCAAATCGTCTTGTAGACGAGAATGATGTAGGGGGTTAGTGTATGATAGAAAAAGTTTGACATCGTCCGCATACATGAGTACACGGGCATGTGATATAACAGAAGGAAGATCATTTATAAAAAGTGTAAAGAGTAAAGGTCCAAGATGACTACCTTGAGGAACACCAGAAGTAACGTGAACCCTTTTAGAGGTTGTCAACCTCAGTATTACTCTTTGGGTCCTACCTTTTAAATAAGAATTAATCCAAAGTAAAAGGGACAGAGGGAAACCTATTCGGTCAAGTTTAAAAAGTAAGATGTCATGGTGCACAGAGTCAAACGCCTTACTGAAGTCAGTGTAAATGACATCAGTTTGCATTTTCGAAAGGAAAGCATCATTTACCAAGGAAGTAAACTCAAGCAGATTGGTCGTAGTTGACCGATTCTTTACGAATCCATGTTGAACAGGGGAAACAACTGATTTGCAGAAATGCTGCAAATTCGAAGTGATTATTTTTTCAAATAATTTAGGAATAGCAGACAGTTTTGCAATGCCCCTGTAATTTTGTATATCAGACTTCCCACCTTTCTTGTGAAGAGGAATGATATAAGATTCTTTCCAAAGAGATGGAAAGACAGAAGTTTCAAGGGATAGATTAAAAAGCTTTAGCAATGGATAGAAAAGGGAAGAACTGCACTCCTTGAGTAGACAACTAGGAATATTGTCCGGCCCAGGAGAGTAAGAAGATTTTAGAGAGTTTATAGCTAATAGGAGAGAGGAGTGTGAAATAATGGGGGGAGGTATAGAACTAGCGGAGGAAATAGTATAAGGGTAAGAATTAGTATTAGGACAGACTGAAGAGTAAGTTGATTGGAAAAAATTAGCAAAGAGGTTAGCAGAATCAATGTCATTGCTAGCTTTATCCATCCCAAGAAAAAAAGAAGATGGCAAAGTTGAAGACTTACGCTTCAAGTTTACAAAATTATAAAACTGTCTCGGATTTCGGGCGAATTGCCTTTTACAACGAATTAGATAATTCTCATAGCATTGAGAATTAAGAAGAAAAAAGTTCGACTTGGCTATGGAATATTTAGCCAAGTCTGTACACGAACCAGACTTTTTAAACTTTTTAAAATATTTGGATTTTACATTTTTTAGATGTGATAATCTGGGAGTAAACCAGGGTGGTTTTGAAAAAGTAGTCGAAGGAATTGACTTAGGAATACACACATCTAAGAGGGAGTTTAGGGTGATATAAAAAGAATTAATAGCTGTATTCATATCAACTGAGTCATATAAGAAAGACCAATCGGTTGAATAAATAAGCTGATTCAGCAAGGAATAATTTCCTTTGCGAAAGCAATAGCGGGGCTTATTGGCTGATGAGCACGAAATGGAAGGATTACGATTTAGCATTGCAATCTCTAAAGTTGGATGATAGACATCCTCAGGAAGAGATAAAGGAGGTGACCTAGACACATTAGAAATAAGGTAGTCGTTAACAAATACAAGGTCAAGTGTTCTATTCATATGATTAGAAATTGAATTGATTTGAAACAACGAAAGATCAAGCATGCAGTCTAAAAAATCGTGCTGTGCTGAGGGCACTAGATAATTTTCAGCAGTGAATAATGACCAAGAGATGTTCGGCAAATTAAAATCACCCAACACCAATAATAGGTCATTATCCCGCACGTGTGAAGAAACTTCTTTAATACAAGTAATATGATTCATATAAACTTGAATATCAGAAGAAGGTGGGACATAAGAGCATGTTACATAGATATTCCGTGTAGGAAAAGACACCTTAACTGAGACAATCTCAGCGTCAGTAGGCGTACTAAAACAGAATAGTTCAGACTGGAGAGTGGCTTTAACGGCAATTAACACCCCACCACCTCGAGTCGGCCGATCATTTCTAAACAAAATAAAGTTATTCGGTAATATCTCAAAATCAGATATGGTTGAGTTTAACCATGTTTCTGAAAATGCTATTATGTCCGAATCGAAGGAAGTGCTGGCAATAAAAAGATTTTTTAGCTTTGAAGTGAGACCTCTGACATTCTGATAATGAATAAAGATTTGGTCAGAAGATGAAGCTAGTTTTTTGGGGCAGAAATGGTACCCTGTATTGAAGGGACTGGAAGGGTGACAGGCTGGTTACGCTTTTTAGGCTTGAACTCATGAACAATCATGTGTGGTGGCCAAAATTTGGGATCACAAATGATTGGGAACATATCATGTGAAACATTTATTTTGAATGATGATATTTCACGAGGGGTGGAGAAATTAAATTTAGTTATTGACACGCTAGCAGAAGATTTGCTAGCAATATAGGCTGCCAATGACTCAGAAGTGGTGTCCGACGAAAGTCGAGACACAAAAACTTGCCTACGAGGGGCAACTACCGTTAAAGTAGGCGCTGATGGGGCTGTAGGTAATACAGGAGTTGGAGGAGCTAACGAGGCACAATGATTGCTTTTAACAATCTGCGCAAGATTGCGCGCAGGTTTACCTTTGCGGCCAGGAGCTGACGGGGCTGAGGCTATTTGATTAATTGGGACGGAATCAGGTACGGGCTCTACTGGGTCTAGTACAGGGCTTGAAGCCGGGGTAATTGGACAGTCGCTTGGAGAAGGCGATAAAGACAACATTGGAGATACCTCCAAGTTGCTAGGAAAAGACAAGAAAGTCGTAGGAGTCTGAACAGACGTAGAGGGCAATTGCAAAAGTTGAGGCTCCAACCGGCGATTGGTTGGAGACTCAAATTTATATTTGCCTAGCAAATCGAAACTCGAGTCAAAATTACTCGAGAGCTGCTTAGCCACATTATTTAATTTTAAGAATTGACTTCTCACAGAATTATACATTCTGGAGAAATCAATTTGCTTGTCGATGCATTCTGGGCACGACCAACGCAAGCCACCGCAGCCCTTCTTGGCAATAGCAGCGATCTTGTCGCAGTCACGCCCAGTGAGACCTGCACATTTAGCATGCATCATATTCTCACACAGCCAGCAATTAACAAATTGCGGCAGTGCAGAATCGTCAGCCTGCTTGAACGTGCACGGTTTCTTACAGCACGACATAATTATTAAATGCACAAGCAACTTGCGAGAGCGCAGAGCAAAACGAAACGAAAACGGTGCACAAGTAAACACTCAAAAAACAATTATTCGTACACAAACAAATTGTTTGGTGCGAAAAGCAATAGAAAGAATTTTGTGAGAGCGCGATGCACAAGCAGAAAGTATGCAGCGAACACACGCACAAACAAGTGTATGCACAGGGGAGCACAAAGGCAAAAGACTTAAAACAGCCAATAACAACAAACACGGAACTGACGCCGCGTTTTATAAAATGTAATAATTAACAGACACGCTGCACAACAGATGACACTTTGCACAGTTTATAAAAGCTTTTTAAATAAAGCACCGAAAAATGCAAAATTTTGAAATATAAAGCAAGATAAAAGCGCAAAAATATATAAAAATCTTGGAGCACAAGTAAAACACGTCAATCACTCTCAACTGAGAACTCTCAGTCTCTCTCGCTTACAGTAACTGTTAACGGAAATGTTACTGTTAATGTTATTGAAATTAAATTATGCTTGCAAAGCAAAACACAGTTAAAAGATCATTTCATTCAACGTATTTTATCATAATATCTACGCTACGCACAAAATTTTAATCTTTATAAGCACAATATGTCGTGGCCTAATCGATTTATATTCTATGCGTTTGTTTTTTATGTACGCCGGGAACCTTTGCACCACCGTAAAATACAATTGACTCTCACTTATGAAGCATTCCTTAGCCACACACACACACACACACACAGTGAAACCCACGATTAACGACTCTCAAGTGCCGCCAATAAACACATAAACTTTCCACACAAAAAGTAAGCGCTGAAAGCGAAAAGTTATTTTGGTAGAACCAAAAAAAAAAAAAAAACAGTAGAAAAATAGCATAAAAATTCCGTTTATGGCTTATCAGCAAGCGTTATTTTGTTTCTTTACCAAAAATTTGTTTATCTGCAGAGCTTACAGTTAATTCATAAACTTATAAATAATTTGCAACGATCACACCGCAAAAAGAAACATTTTTATATTTCGAGTGACGAAATAGGTTTTGTTGTGTTTGCCGACCCTTTGCCTACCCCATTAAATTTCGTATTGCAACACACACAACGCACAGAAAATCAGTTGAGTATCTGACGGATACACACAGTCCAAAAGATGATTCTAATACAAAAAGCCGGTTCGCAGACATGCGTAAAGCTACGTTTGCTTTGTGTGTGTGTGTGTGTGTGTGTCTGTGTGCTTGCTGCCGAAATTTTATATTATATATACATATATATATATGTGTGTGTGCGTGTGTATCATATAGCAGCCCGTCGCATTTCCTCAAAAACTGCCGACCCGATCCGCCATATTTACTATACCCTATACGAATTGCTTATGAATAAAGAGGGGGTATATTGTATATTGTTGCAAATGTATGTAATGAGCAGACGAAGACTTCTACGAATCTGGCTCTGTAAAGAGCCCAATCTTACACGACGAGCGTGTTATCGAAATCGATAGATATCGATATTTAGCCGCGCGTTTGGGCCTTTTTCAAAAGCTCTAGATCTAGATTCTATAATCTATTTAGTTTATTTATATTTACAAATATTATATATTCTCTATAAGTTTATATCTAATTAACGAGCACTGGCGTGTTATCGAAATCGATAAATATCGATATTTATCAAGAGCTCTAGAACTAAATTAGGCACCTTAGTTATGTTATATAAAGAACACTTACAGGGTAACTCCTAGTCTGCCCTCTTGTTGCTTCTTTCTTTTCGTAACATTCACGTTAGTTTGTTTGTTGTTGTTACTGTAAGAATTCTTGAAAGTTCTTTGCCTGTATTTCGGTTTTATCACAATACTCTATATATAAACATATCTACTTTGACCAAACGGTTTTTTGATATTTTTGGGTTTATTTGTGAAATGATTTTCTATGTATTAAAAATTGTTGACCTTGGTTAACAATTTGCGCATGTATTGCTCATATAATAAGCCGATATCTACGTATATCGCTTTCAGCTTTATATGGCATACATATGTACATACATACGTATGTATGTATGTATGTATGTACATCTATACACACATATGTTTCTTTCTTTGTTCTAATTGCCAATTCTGACTAAATGAAGTGAGCTGTCCCGTCATTCTATTGGTTTTCTGTTTGATTCATAGTTTTTTTGTGCTCTGTGGTCAGGTTTTTTATTTTATTTTTATTTTCATTTTTTTTTTTTTGAGAATTGTGAAATCGCTGATTTGTTTTTTTTTGTCGCTTAGTAACGGCTCTTAGACATATTATCATCACTTTCGTGGAAATTTTCAAAATCACTTATTTTTTTCGCAAATGTTGGTGTGAATGTTGAAAATGACTTTCAATAACAGTTCTTTGCTAGACTCCAGGGAATTTTATAAACAAATTTTGAATTTTCCGTAATTGCATTTTAATTAGTTGACATTTACTTAAGTATGTACTTCCACAAGCATATCTACATGCATACATGTGAACATTTGCACTGATTAACCTTGACTGTAAAATATCCTTGTTTTCAATTACAGGCCGCCATTTTACTTTGTTCTCATACAAGCATACATTGTACATAGTTTTAACAGAATTCATCGATACTCGCACGCACACGCACACGCACACTCGTGCAATATACCAACACAGGCCTAACAGGCATAACAAACACTTTGAAGCCATATGCATGCAGAAAGCATTGCTGTTGCGCTTTGCTCCGCGTCGCTGCTGGCGTCGCTGCTACTGCACATTAATAAAGCAAATGGTGGACACAGCTTTTGCATTCGATTGCCTGCCTCAGCCAATACTTGTGTGTGCGTGTGTGAGTGTGTGTGCAAATGCTGCTGTCCTTCGTTTGGCCAAGCAACAATAACGACTGCAGAAAAAAAAAATGTTTACCAAGTTCAAGGACAGTTGCAGCGGCGTCGTCGCTTTTTGACGCTGGCGTTGGCTGTACGCGTGCATTTGCAGAAGCTCTCCGACTCGCACTCTCATTTTCGCCCCACACCCTTTCACACACACACACACACACGCGCGCTCTCCCTCTCTCTCTCTCTCTCTCTCTCTCTGTGTAGCCTTTAGCATGCTTGCGTTTGTTATGCGCATTTAATTTTCAATTTGTTCACTGTACCGAACTTCATTTGAAGGCCACATCGCAGTCGCAGTTGCTGCTGCTTAAATTCAAGTTCAAGGCGCAGCTGTAGCTGCTACAAACATACATACATACATATGCATGTATGTACATGTACAAGCACGCTGTCTCTCTCTCTAATGCAATTAACATTTGCCTGCTATGTAAAAGCTGTTCGCTTATATTTTTCCTATTTCCCACAGCATCGTGGCCGATCAGTTAGTAAATGCATATGCATACATACATATGTACATATGTGTGTATGTATGTAAAAACAGTTATGCCTTAGGCTTGGTCAGTATTTCGAGCATCAGCTCTAAAGCTTTTGCCCTTTAACAAGTCACAGATTCTAACAAAAAAGCTGTTTTTAAGCTTATGCGAGGCTTTGTCGTCAAACAACCTGCAAAACGGGTTTTGCCGAAAAAAAAGTAGAATGTATGCATGTATGTATGTATGCATGTATGTATGTATGCATGTATGTATGTATGCATGTATGTATGCTTGTATATACTTGTGCAGCAAACAAACAGGTATTTGCTTATGTATGTACATTCAGAATGTATCTACAGGATATTGCATTTATATTATATAACAGGTGGTGCCTTAAAGAAATATGTACATTTATTTACTACCTGTTTTCAATTAACAATTAATTTTCTAGTTGCAAACAAAATACATTCGATTTGAAATTCTCGAACATTCTACATTCTGTATGTTATATACATATGTACATATACATTTGCTCCTAACTGCTGTTAAACTGATTATCTGCATTTCTTATGTTATTTAACATTTCGTTTAGCGCGTGCAATTTATCTTAAGTTATTGCCAATCCCCCAAGTTACGCCCAGCTGCAACGCCCCTCCACAAAAATTAAATCATAATGTTATTTTCATCACCGGAAGCTCAGCAATATGCACCCCTACCCCCGTCCACCCTGCCCTCTCCCAGCTCCTTTCACTAGCGCACATATGTGTACATGTAATTTCTTATATGTCATGCTTATTTACACTTGCAAACTTGTTTTTTGCTTGTAAATTCTGGAACCACTCCTCGTTTGATTTTTATTTTTTTTATTTTTGATATGTCATATTATAAATATACATTTAATATAATTATTTAACAACAATAATAATATAAAATGCAAATACAATATGACTGCTGCACTCTCTCTCTCTCTCTCTCTCGCTCGCTCTCTCCATCTCTGTTACCCTTTTTCGGCACTGCAGCGCACAAAGAAGAAGTTAAATTCGGCACGTTTAAAAAAAAAAAGCGGCGAAAGAAAAAAAAAAGCACTTGCCTCTTTTTCGGCTGTCGTCTTCGTGTCGAATTATTTGTTACATGTGTGTGTGTGTGTGCGTGCGTGCGTGTACAGATGCATACATGTATGTGCATATGTATGTGTATTTATTTTGAGGTTTCCACAAATTTGTATGTTGTTGCTGTTTTTGTTGTGTCGATCCAGGCGACAGCCGAGACAACAACACGATCCCCCAGCCCCGGCAGCAGCTGAAATTTCGACTCTGGCTGGAAGCTTCACATTTCTTTTTACACACACACACACACACACACACACACGCATGTGAGTGTAAACATGTTCACTTTGTTTTCGGATTTCTTTTCTTTACATTTTTCGAAAATAAATACGAAAAAAAAAATATGTATTATCGTCGTCATGAGCTTTTCGTGGGTTGTTGACCCTTTTGTGTGGCGAGCGCGGAATGAGGTTGCTTTGTCGCCGCTTGGACTTGCGCTGAGCGCAGCGTCTTTTCGTGCTATCAAATTGTAAATGAATTTTAGTAATTTTGTAACTATTGCCAACGAAAATGCCCAACATATGCACTATTCTAAATTATTTAACAAGCGCTTTGAAAAAGTATGCAATGCAAATTTTTGCAACGTTCACAAGCACACATACACACGCACACATGCGCATAGAAACCCCCATTAGCGGCAGAAAACTGCACTGCGCTGCCAGCGTCCACAGCGACGCTGGCGCTGGCGTCAGCTGCAGGCAGCGTACAACGGCAGCGACAGCGGCAGCAGCGCAATCTCATACTCCACACGAAACGTTCTCTCACACTCTCTCGCCTGCATATCGCTCGTGTGCTTTGCTCGTCGTTTTGTCATGAACTTGAACTACACGTGGAGGGCGTGCCAGTGTTTTCGACAGCACATTGCCTGGTTGCTGGCGTTTTACATTGCTTTTGCATGCGCGTCCATAAGGAGGCCGTGCATGTGTTTTCAACACCATCCGCAGCAGGCAATGCGCAACTGTCGCTGTCAATGTGTGCATGTGTGTGTGTGTGTGTGTTTGTATTAATTGTATGTGCAGTGAGTAAGCACGTCGTTGCCTGTTGTTGTTGTTGTTGTTGTTGCAAATTGCAGGCTGGACTGTGGGCGGAAGGCAAGGTGACTGGAAAGAGAGAGACGGTCAAATGAAAGGGAAGTGCTTGCATGTGGGGCTGCTGCCACTGCGAAAGTGAAATTCTCCTTGTTGGGGTTGTTTTTGCTGCAGCCTTGATTTCCTTTCGCCCGCTACCTTGACATGGAAATAATTAAGTGCGAAAAGAAAAAAAATTAATAAAAATCGCTATTGCAATGACAAATTGCGTCAGATTTTATTATCTGACTAACTAACTGCCGCAAAACTGTTAAGTCATGCTGTTATGAAAAGTCTAATATTAAAGTTATTATTTTAATTTGCACACGCGCTGCCATAACACCCACCAGCCCCCTTCCCCCCCTCCATTGACTATTAGAACGCCAGCCGTAGCCGCACACGTTCAGCGCTCAGTACGACGCGTCTTGTCTCGCTGCCGGCGCGACGCGTCGTTTTGACCTAGGCCAACCGCTAGGCTCTATATGTATGTATGTATGTATGTATGTGTATGTGTGTATGTGTATGTGATTGATGCCCTCTCTCCTGTTGCCTGCGCTCGCTCGCTCAATCGCTTGCTCGCTTACACAACGTTATACATGTACGCACGCATACATAGGCACGCCTATGCATGTATATGTATGTGTAGGTGTCCTCTGCTGACGCTTCTGTTAATCGCTTCGTCTAGAGCTTCGCAACATTTTGCGGACACTGGAAATGCAGACAGATCCTTCAAACGGTATTGGAACTGGTTCCATGTGAACAAACAGTTGATTTTATAAATAAATGTAAACTAGAATAAAGGATTCACAAACTAACATAGAAAATGTATGCTTTGTTTAAAAGGCATAAAATCATAAATTATATTATATGCAATACTAATTGCTGGGATATTCTGATTGCCAGAGCTAGCAATAACAATTCGTTCGGGTATTTCCAGAAAACATGCGCAAAGTTCCCGGTCACACGATTCTCTACTCTTATCAATATCTTATCGGTCATGACAGTTTCTTTTGCTTTTTTTTTTTTTTTGTTTTTTTTTTTCTTTGTTTTAGTGCGTCCCTGAAAGACTTCCGCAACAAAATTTCATTCAGTAGTTTTCCCACATTAAAATTTCAACTAGACTAAACAAAAAAAAAAAAAAAACTTAATCAATACGCCGCAGGCGAATTCTATCTTATCGCGACCGCAGCGAAAATTTTAAATTGAAAGCTCGAATAGAAGAAACAACAACAGCAACAATAAGAAGAAGAGTTTATTGTAATGGATACGCCAGACAAATGGCCAGAAAATATGTAAACAAATCACAGAGACTGCGACAGACAGCGAAACACAAGGCTAAAGAGAGGGAGAGCAAGAGAGAGCGAGAGCGAGAGCGAGAAAAGCTTACAATTTGCTTCTATTTAAATGTTCATTGACCTCCCAAAAAAAAAAAAAAACAACATCTCTATGGCATACAGTATCTTACATATATATATACATACATATATATGTATATGTATAGTATATCTATATATGTAAATATGTCTGCTCGTATTCGTAGAGGTGTGCGCTGAGGGTCTGGGTCTCGGCTATTTTGGGGAGCATTCACTAATTGCTGGAAATTGTTGGATTTATGCGTTGTAGCTTTAAGGGCTAGTGCATATATTTAAGTAGATGCAAGTATTGTTTTGCATATATATAATATATGAAAGATCTAAATAAATGATAATACAAAATATATTCCTTAGACTTAGAGCTTTAGTTACGAGTATAGCACAGTCGCAAGACTAGAAATAGCTTTAAGAAAAACTATATTGTTTCGATATTTGTCAATTTCAACTTAACGATCCATATTTTTCAGTTCTCTGACAATTCTTTGATCTATTTTACACATATTCTTCTATATGTATATTCTTCTTCAACAATTCCTTCTCTATAAATAAAGCCCATTAAAGCTTACAATAACACTATTAAATTCGCGCGAGTCTTGTGACAAGGGGCGATTTTTTTTTTCAGCTAAAATCTGAAGTTTTTAGTTCACATAATGCCAGCTGTTATTATCAGATATCAATAACAATTGCACTTGTCTGTGTATACAACTAAATTTCTAACAATTATTATTTGAATTTCCTGACTAATAGTCTGGCGAAAAATAAATTTAATTGATTGACAATTTTAAAGAGAGTTTTTTCATTAATTTCAGCGCTAATTTCAATTGACTAACAAGTTTTTTTTTTAAATTATAATAAGCTTAGAAAACTATTAAACGCCTATGGAAAATCATAAAAGAATTATTATTATTAGCTAAATTAATAAAAGTCCAGATGTACTTAAAAATTCCACTCTTTAATTTCCCATTTGTATTATCTGTAAATCTTGTGGCTCTCTCAGCTTTTATGCTCTCTCTCACCCTCTCTCACCCTCTCTCGCTCTTACTTGTTGGTTCTCGTTTGCTCTTATCATCGGTTATGAGTCGCCTAACTGATCTATCCAACATATGTGCCATGGACTGTCCCCCAGACGGCGCTCGATCTGTTCCAAGACCAGTTTCAAGCGCGTTGCGCTCCATTTCTGAGCTATCCCAACAAAAATAACGGTAAACAGCTTGATTTCAAACGAAACATACGAGCATTTCCCAGCACTAAATGTGCGAGTGGGTAAGGTGTACGTGTGGAAGGGTGTGGGGGGAGGAGGGGGGGCAGCAGATCTATACGATCATTGACCGAGCTCTTAATGTGCGCTTGTCGTGCTTTTAACCTCATAAATAGAAAAAAAAAAAAAATGATTTCGTTGTGTTTCTTTTGGGTTTACCTTCACAGCGAAGTATGAAATAGAGCAAGAATGGGAAAAGAGCAAGAGAGAGAGAAAGAGAGAGAGAGAGAGAGAGAGGGCGAGATCATGCACACATACATATTTATATGTATTTAATTTCGTTTCGACAGACACACGAAAATAGTTTTTGTGTCGAATGTTAATGAACTTTTGCGCCAGTTTAACGAATTGTGTGAGGCACAGTCCAACAAGCACACACACACACACACACACACACACACACACACACACACACATGCACACACCTGGCACTGTAAAGCAAACAACAACAACAACAACAGAAATAAAAACTTGAAAAAGTTTTTTGAACTTGCGTGCAACGAAAAAATGATTCTCTTTTTTTTTTTTTGTTTTTTTACGTTTGGACTTTTCATGCTTTTAGCGCTTTTCAAGTTTCAAGTTGTCGAAGGTGGAAATGATCACAAAATATTGATTCTACTGCAGGAGCTGTGCTTTATATGAATACGAAATATCTGTAATTCTATTTGTATTCATTTTTTTCATTTTACATCAAAGTTTTTTAGCTTATTTTTTAATTACTCACGAATTTTAATTACAGTAACGCAGCGATTTCAAATTCTTTCTATACGAATCTTTAGATTAGTTTTGATTATTAGTGATTTATTTATAGGGTCTTATTCTTCTTCTTCTTCTTGTGCTTTGACATGACAATCTGGAATAAAGTGTCATATATAACGGTAATCTACAAGTGCTCTACCCTATTTCAAAGCTATTGCGTTAGGCCCGTCCAGCCGTATCTAATCTAATCAACTGATTTGCAAAAATGCTCGCAATTAACATAGTATTTTCGTCGCTTTAACTTTTATATCATCGTTACTATTTCTGGCTCTCTTAAATCATGTCTGTATATGTATTTATATCTATTTGAATGATATTTATAAAGGGTATTATGTAGATTATTGTATCAAATTCAGCATGACTCAGTTGAAAATCAAATGCTGCCAAATGATGGTATTCTTTTTCTATTTTTTTTTTTTTTTTTTTGCTAATGTGATAAGATTTGGATGTTTGGTAGTTGCGATGAGTCATAGCACTTTATATGTTCATATGCTCATATGTTTTTGCTCAAATTCCAATGAGCTCAAATAAGTCGTAAGTTTCTCGACTCACAACCAGAAAGTGCTCGCATAATTTCCCTTTCAAATTGCCCTTACTTGTTTGCTCAAATGGGAAACCACTCAAAGAGTCAATACTCAAAAACTCCCATAGTTTGCCTTTTCAAGTATCTCATGTTTGATTCTACAAAGTAGCTCATAAAATATCCCACATCAAATACATTAACAAAGTACTCCCATAATTTCCCTTTCAAATTGCCTTTCTACTCTAAATATCCCTAACAAAGTATTCTATTTATGAAACTAGCTCAAACACTTATAAAAAACCGTAATTTCCCACTCAAATTGCCCACACTAAATGCTCTCAAAATGTCCCATTCTGGTAGCTCAAATAGGAGATAAGCTCAAATCGGAAACCACTCAAATAATTTCCCGCTCAACATAATACGTTTGAAATGCCATAAACTCGCTTTTCCCCAATTGAATGCGCGTCGCGCGCACTTGGGAAATTTATACAACATAACACAGATCAATGGGCCGACGGCTCATGTGTGTTGGTGGTTGGTTTTTTGTTTTTCTTGTTTTCTGTTCTTGGTCTGGTTTTGGGTTTGGGTACGGGCTCTCAGCATATTTTTCGGCAACTCACCCACCAGTCTCCGGTGCACCATCAAACGTAGAACTTCGCGTGCGGCAATGTGAACTCTGCACAGCTCTCGCCTCCCAGTTGAGTTGTGCGTGCGTGCGTGTGTATGTGTGTGCGTGTGTGTGTGTGTGTGTGCATGTGTGGAGCTCGAAAATGACCGATTTCCCAATGAACGATATCCTAAGATCGTTTAGAAAAATGCGCATGCATAAATGCACCGGTCAAGGCACTCACCTGATTCCGCATCATAATCACAGCCATCATCATCATCATCATCATCATCATCATCAGCAGCAGCAGCAGCAGCAGCAGCAGCAGCAGATCCAAAACTATCCGCACTATCAACAGCCGGCAGTGCAACAGTCCAAAGATCTGAAAAAGATTATCAAAATAATCAAAAAGAGTGTTATTAAGCAAAAAATTACGCGAAAAATGAAAATTGTTGTCTAAACGCAGGCAAAGAACTCAAAAGTTTTACAAACAAGAAAGTGCAAAAAAAATATATATATATATATATATATATAAAAGAACGATATGTCATAAGAGCAATTCAAATAGAACTTAAGACTGTCGCTATACAAATTAAAACTCAGGACTGATTTACAAAGAAACAGTACAAAAAAAAAAAAAAAACAAGTCTGAACTAAAGAACTTTATAATATATTCATCAAAGATCTCCGAGCACAAAGATAACCTAAGACTCAACATGGACTGGCTCAAAACTTTGGACTAGAAACGCAAAATTAGACTGCAAAAAAAGAAGAAGATACAAAAAAAAAAAAAAAAAACGAAAATCAAAAATTCGACATTTTTAGTTTTGGGCAGAAAAAACAAAAAAAAAAAAAAACACAATGACGGAACGGCCCAGTGAGAAAAAGACTTGGGGTACCAAGCAAAATTGGTTTAAGGATGCGCTGAACAAATCCGGCACGGAACTACTCGATGTATCCAAAACTAAGGCTAAAGCAGCGCCAAAGAAAGCAAATGGCAAAGGTAAAGAAAAACGCAAGTAACAAGCCGGGAAAAACTTTGCCATAACCCCCATAACCCCCCTGCCCAAAGCGTACGCCATTTTGTTTTGGTATACGCAGTTCAGTTACTCTTGTTTGGGAGGGGCGGGCAGAAGGGGGGGGGGGGCGTACGTGTGTGGGGAAGCAAATCAAAATAAAAAACAAAAGAGAGGAGTCGCAAATGCCGGTTTTCGAGCTTAAAAGATGCAAAAAATTTCCCTAGATTAGGGAAATTTTTCAAATAATCCCCGCATATACCGTTCATGCTAGTGCGTAGTTCGAGGGGGTGGGGGGAACCCCACCCTGCCTCTCTCTCTGTTTTTCTTTGACACTCTTACGAAGTTCTTACCCCTCAAGCTTATGCGTTTTCCTTTCTACATGTTTTTTTTTTTTTTTTCGTGAAAACTTGGGCCGGCAATAACAGAAAATTGCGTAGTTCGAGTGCGTAGGGTGGTTTTTTTTTCCAGTTATTGTTGTTGTTGTTGGTGCCAAGGGGACCCCCACCCTTAATGGGTTTTCCCAACCACCAACGAACTTAATGCGCGGCTACCTTTTGGGCTTTTGCGTTGTTACTCATCGCTGCTGGCACAGCCAAGGAAAATGCGTAATGCAGGTTGTCAAGTTCTTAAACGAGACCAGATCCAGGGTTGCAAACACCACGAAAGACTCGCAAGTCCACTCTAGAGTGTGCGGAAACTCTTGTCATATGCTTTGAATTGACTATTGGAAAATTCGATGAACAGATACAGAATGGTTTTCTTTTAAGAAGAATTGCAACAAAGTTTGCTAGTCTTTTTTCTACTTAAAAAAAAAAATATTATGCCATAATAAAATTTTTAATAATGCGTAAATTTATAAGCACGATTTTTTAAGATTAGCTATGGATAGAGCTTTTTTTTAATGAAATTAATTTTACTTTCACTTAATAGAGTAGAAGATTGATTTAACATTTTAAATTGTTAAATTCAAGATTCAAAGTTGTTTATTTTAAATTTAGAGTTATTTTTTTTGGCATATTCATTAATTTAAACTTTTTTTTTATAAATATTTTTTTAAGTGTATTTTTTTAATAAATAATTAAATATATTTTATTAATTTTAAAATGGGATAGTTTTAAGTGCATTAGACTAATAATACATTTTTATTAACGTCCTTTTTTTTAATTTTATTTTTTGTATGGTTAAACAAACATATTTTCACTTTAAGAATAGTTTTTCGTATATTATGGAGTTTTTCTTAAGTGTATTTTATTAATAATACGTTTTTATTAATTTACAAGTTTACAAGTTTAAACTAATTTTAGGGTATTTTTTTTATTACTTGTTATAAAAGTTAGATAAACATTTTTTTTTAACAATTATTTTCTACTTTTTTTTTGCATTAATGTTAAATGGATTGAAAACCGTTTGAAAATTTCTCATTTAATACTAATTAATATTAACTTTGCCTCTCATCTTTTTGCAGATTCAACCACAACCAACATGGTCTACTATCCCGCTAATCAGCTGCTTATAAAGACGGAGCAGCCCAGTCAGACGCAATTCTGCCTGCAGACGCCACTCACCGCGACGAGCGGTGGCGGCATTGGTGTTGCGCCACCTGGCGGTCAGCATGAGCACTACGAGCTATTGCAGACGCCGCAGCAGCGACAATTGCAGCAGCTGCAACAACAGCAGCAGCAGCAACAACAGCAGCAGCAGCAACAGCAACAGCAACAGCAACTTGCCAGCTATCAATTGGTCCTGCAACAACAACAACATGAAAGTATTACAACAACAACAACAGCAACTACAGCAGCGGCAGCAGCAGCAACAACAACCGCCACACAGCAGCGCATCAAAACAGAGCTGCCCTTGGCTTATGGCTCAGCTGCGACAACTAAAACGGCTGCCACGCCCCGCAAGCCGAACATTAACAAGCCGCAGTTCAAGTGCGAGCAGTGCGGCATGACCTTTGGCAGCAAATCGGCGCACACATCGCACACGAAATCGCACGCGAAGAATGCGGATCTCGCACTGGGCCTTAAGGGTGTCACAATGGGCGCCAGCAGCAGCTCGAGCAGCTCCGGCATGCCGCCGATCGAGCTGAACGAGGCTGGCCTGCCGGTGGGCATACCCAAGAGTCCGACCATCAAGCCGCTGGCCAATGTGGCCGCCGGCGCCGATCCCTATCAGTGCAATGTGTGCCAGAAGACATTTGCGGTGCCTGCGCGTTTGGTAAGTGTCACGGGCCTCTACCACATAACTAGCTAGTCTAAATGGGGTTAGCCCGGGAGCGGGTTGGGGTGTGAAAATATTGAATTTTCTGTGTTTCATCCATTTTCCGCACATTCGCGTGGATTTGCCAAAACTAAACAATTTTGAATAAGTATTTTATGTTGAGCTCTGAAAAAGTGCTTGCTTAAGCAGCTTGGCAAATCATTTTTACATTGATTTTAAATAAAAGGATCTTTAAAAAAAAAAGAAAACTAGAAAACGCCAATTTGCGGACTTAAGCCATTTTCCACTCTTATAGGTGGATTTGTCAATTCCACTGAAACGAAATCCCGCTATAAGTCTGGATTTGCCATCAATTTTTTTGTGTTCTAAGCGAATGCAATTGCTTAACAGAAGAAGAAAAACAGATTTCACCTATTTTCCACTCATGTGTGTGAAAATTGGATCGGTTTTTTTTTTTTTTAAAGAAATTTTCACACTATGCAGATTTTTAATTAAAAATCTAGAAGTATTACCCAGAAATATGAATTCGAATATGCTTTTAGTTATTATGGTGGCGTTTGAAGAGCTGCACTCATGCCTATTCCAATTGATAATCTTACAGATCCGGCATTACCGGACGCACACGGGCGAGCGTCCATTTGAGTGCGAGTTCTGTCACAAGCTGTTTAGCGTTAAGGAGAATCTGCAGGTGCATCGGCGCATCCATACCAAGGAGCGACCGTACAAGTGCGATGTCTGTGAACGTGCCTTTGAGCATTCCGGAAAATTGCATCGCCACATGCGCATCCATACGGGCGAACGGCCGCACAAGTGCTCCGTCTGCGAGAAGACATTCATACAGTCCGGCCAGCTGGTTATCCATATGCGCACGCATACCGGCGAGAAGCCATACAAGTGTCCGGAGCCCGGCTGCGGCAAGGGCTTCACCTGCTCCAAACAGCTAAAGGTGCACTCGCGCACCCACACCGGCGAGAAGCCGTACCATTGCGACATCTGCTTCCGTGACTTTGGCTACAATCATGTGCTCAAGCTGCATCGTGTCCAGCATTACGGCGCCAAGTGCTACAAGTGCACCATATGCGATGAGACGTTCAAGAACAAGAAGGAGATGGAGGCGCACATTAAGGGTCATGCCAATGAGCTGCCCGAGGATGAGGTGGAGGCCGCTGCAGCCGCTGCAGCAGCCGCCGCAGTTGCCTCATCCATAGCCAGCAACTCGGAGAGCAGCAACAATTCGCCGCCCAGCTCGCCGCCGGCGGTCAAGAAGCCGCGTCAGCCGCGCAGCATTAAAGCCGCGGCAGCAGCCGCTGCTGCCGCTGTGGCAGCTGCCAGCGCAGCGCCGCTTTCGCCCGGCTCCGTCTCATCCATATACTCGCCGGCCAGCAGTCAGGCCTCGACGCCGCCGCAATATCTGGCCACAACGGCGCCCAACGAGCCGGATGCACTGAGTCGCGATAGCGGCGTCGGCAGCGCCCCTCAGCTCCTGTCCAGCTATGCGGACGAAGAGCTGCCCACGGACTTGAGCATGCAGCAGCAGCAGCAGCAGCAGCAGCAGCCGGCGCCGCAAATGATCTACTATCAGCCACAGACGCCCAGTCTAATGGAGCTGCAGCCCAGCACGCCCGCACCTGCGCCCTCCGGCCTGTCGGCGCTGCTGCAGGCGGCCAGCATGGCGCGAGACGAACACGCCGATGACATTGACAACGATGAGGATGTGCAGGCGGCTGCCTTGCAAATGATGCAGCTGCGACGCGGACATGCCGCCACGCCACAATCCCAGCCACAGGCACAGCCCCAAACGCAATCCCAATCGCAGCCCACGTTGCATGTCAGCGATCTGGCGGCCAACTATGATGACACGCACGAGGCGAATGTGCTCATCGAGCACTTCAAACGCGGCGACTTGGCGCGTCATGGACTGCACAAGGGCTATGTGCCGGTGCCCATGTATGAGTAAGTAGCAGCTGCCATTCGACTCGACTGCGACTTTTATTAACTGAATCTCTCTCTCTCTCTCTCTCTCTCTCTCTCTCTCTCTCTCTCTCTGTGCCTCACACAGATCTGCCCTGCCCAATGCGGACATAGTGCGTCGCGTTGAGGCGGCCATTGGACTGCGCTCCAGCACCGAATCGCCGGAGCGCAGCTCCTCGCCCGAAAGCGATTCCCTGATGATGGCCGATCGCAATGTGTTGACACTGCCGCTGCGCAAGCGCAAGCACTACATGAACGAGGGCGAGGCCAGCAGCGTTGTTGGCGGCGCCGGCGGCGGCAGCAACGGGGCCAATAATAGTGCAGCAGGCGGCATCAACGAGGCGGTGGCAACAATAGCCACTGCACCAAATGCCACAACAGATGTTGCCGCCAATGCTGCCGGCGCCAAGGTGATGCGCATGAGCTCCGTCATCCAGTTTGCCAAGGCCACGTAGTGGAGGCAGCGGCAAGGGCAAGGGCAGCTCCAACTAATCAGCATAAAGACTGTTCAATAAATTCTAACTGAAATTAGTTTTAGTTTAAAAATTTAATGTTTAAATTGCATGCAGCAGACCCGTCAATGTTTGTGTTTGTATTTGTTTTCTTTTCTAAGCAGCAAGAAATGCCAAAAGTATTATAAAAAAGCAAAAAAATCTTTTAAAACAAAAAGAAGATAAGCAAAAAATTGTATGTCCTATTACGTTTATATACTTTTAGTATGTGTATTTTGTTAAATGTTTCGTATATATATTTTCATTTAATTTTTAATTTTGTGCGTTGTGTTTTTTGTTTAAGTCACATTGCAACAACAATTGGCATTGCACAAAATCAACCACGAAAAAACAACAACAACAACACATAACAATAATAAGCTACGTACATAATGAAATACAATTAAATATTTATGCTAATTAAGGCCATATTGGCAATATGCAGCAGCAGCAACTAAATACAATTAATATACAATACATACACATATAATTCTAAACTAAAACTACATATAACATATAACTGCAATTATATAATTATGTAACTAATGCGCGCCCATCAATTCATTATATGTTTAAGTGATCATCCAAAATTTAAATCAATTTGATATGCATTTTATATTTGATACAAGCGTAAACTAAAAAACAAAAAAAAAAAAAAACAGAAATAATATAAAGAATTGAAACGAAACGTAAGAAACAAAGATCATGCAACAAAAATTCACTTCAAATGTAAATCACAATTTAATACACTATTTTACTATACGGAGAATAATGAACTGATAAGCAAAGAGCAAGCAAGCATAATTAAGTTTAAATTAAACGCAAATAAAAAAAATTACAAAAAAAAAATAAACAAAAAAAAAAACAAAGCAAAAAGCTATGTAAACGCATATTTAGTGTGCGCCATAAATAATTTTTTGTAAACGCTAAGTAATATACATATAGTTATAAATTGTAGCATGAAATATTTCAAGCAAGCGCAAGCGAAATAATAAAAAACCAAATAGCATAAAAATTTAAAGAGATAAATTCAAATTCAAATACAGCAACAGGCGGGAAATGTAAAGTGATAACAGCAAAGCTTGACAATCGAGTAAAAATGTTAACGTTTTCAGTGAACGGCCATTTTACGTTTACAGTGAATCGAAATGTTAAGCAGCTGTTAGTTTGGCCACGCTTAATTAACTGCGCGCGCGTGTGAAAAATTGTGAAAAAGTGTATAAACAAAACTAATTGAATAATCATAGTGCACAGGTTTTTTTTCTTTAAATAGATACCAAGCAATTCGTATGTTAATGTCGGAAAGTGACAAGCATATGTGCGTTTTTGTAAAAATAATTATGAAAACCTGCAAACAGGCGGGAAATGTAAAGTGCTAGTGAAGTGAGCGCTGCCAATTGGAGCAGACATGTTAACGTTTTCAGTGAACGGCAATCAAACCAACTACAGCGATATGTGCTGTTAAGTGACTCTTGATTAACAGACGCTTAGAAAATAACGCGCGCGTTTGAAAGCTTTGGAAAAATGAGTGAACTATTATATTACAAATTTTTTAACGGCAACATTATTATTGCCTTACATAAGGTATTAACGTGTAAGTAAATATTCACAGTTTTTCGTTATGTATATTCCATTTATTGCTATATAACTGCAGTTCATTCACCTGTCTTAATTTCTATTATTTTTTTTTTATAATAATCAAATATCAATTCGATTGCAAGCTAATTACTGTCATATAACAATTATGAACGATAAATTTGAGATAATTGAAGCAAAATTATGATACAATAACGAAAGCTACGGTGAGTGTAAGAGATAAGGCAGCCGACACAAAAAAACAACTATACACTTAAAATAATTAGTGGGAGCTAGGTTCATGTGGGTGATGGTGGTGTAGGAGAGTGTAGCCTATTACAAAACTAAACATTGTTTATGAACTAATAATGCAAATTGATTTAGCCGGTCGAGCAGGCAGTCTTCAGATGCCAATATACGAGCAGAACACAAACACCACAAATATCATGACAATCATGAAGAGAATGGCAAGCCAAGCGGGTATCGTGCCTGCAAAGAAATGTAGCATCAGATTAGTTACTGATTTAGAGGGCGTTTCCAAGAGATACTTACGCCGCTGCGGCAGACTGTGTATGCAAACTTTATTGTCCACGGATATGGAGAGCACGGCTGCCTCGGTATCGCTGGAGATGGGCGGTCCCTCCTCGTTGGTAATGGGCAGAAACTGTAGTCCGGTCACAAACATGGAGTGAGCATGGGGAATGTGCAGCACACGCTGTGGCAGGCAAAGAGAAAATGTTCACTTCTAGTGCAAATACTTGCGAAAACACGCCGCTCACCTGCAGACTAAATGCTATGTACATGGATACGCTGCCCGAGAACATGGTGCCCACGGCCACAAATCTGCCATCGTCTCTGACGGCCAGCGAGGACAGACTCTCGTCAATGGGCACCGCGGCGCGCAGCTGACCGCTCGCACAATCCCATTGCTGCAGATAGCCACGTTGCTTGCCCACCTTGCCGAATGGATTGGCAATGGTGTAGAGCCTGTAGTTATCCTTGTGCGCCTCCACGGTGCCGTAGCGACAGCGCTTGAACAAATATTTGGCACCCTCTGGCGTTTGCCATTGCAGCTTGTGATGCTGTTTGCCCGTGCTCAGATCCCAAACGATGCCCTGCGCATCCTTCGAAATGCTCACAACGTATTTGCAATCGGGACTAAAGTCCAGATCATCGATTTCCTTGGTATGCGCCGCCAGCTGGGCGCTCAGCTTGATCTGTGGAAAACTCCAGATGCGCAACTGTCCGTCCGTGCCGCCCGTGGCCATCAGCTGGCCGTTGCCACTGATGCGCACCACGCGCTGCAGCGGCTCCGCGCCGCTCAGGAAATCCGTTTGCACCACATCCGCCGCTTGGATATCGAAATGCAGACGCTGGAACTGCTTTAGAATATCATCGGCAGTTGCCGGTTTATTGCCGGGTCTGTTATGGCCATTGGGTAGCGCCTCCACGCCGGAATGTGCTGCGCCCCGCTGCCGCACACCATTCTCATGCGGACGCTCGACCGGCGCTGGCTTTCGCTCCCGATCCGTTTCATCCTCGGATGCGATGCGTGGCTGCACGTAATACATTTGACAATGCGCCTCCTGGCCGGCGCACAGATACGCTCGCCGTCCGCTGTTGCGAACCGCAAAATTCATGACCACATTGGCGCCCGTCTCGTGGCGCAGCACCTCCTCCGCGCAAAAGTGGCTGCCGTTGTGATAAAGCTCGTAGATTTCCTAAACAAATAGCCATAGTTAGAGAGATGGATTGAACTGGCTTGAAGAGAGTGTGCTTCTACTATATATTGATGGCACGCATAGTTGACCACTTGGATATATACATATGTATATTCGACACACTTACAAAGCCATTAGCAACGCCTGTTTTGCTGGAACCGCCGCCGCCGGCAACCAAAATGTGGCGACTGGTGAGCATGTCCACCGCGTAGAGCGGAAAATTGACTCGCGCCAGCAGGCCGTCGCTGGGCCTGCGTGTGGGTGCCATTATCAATAATTAATAGCTATCGAGCGTTTTGTAGTGCTTGTTTTACTGGTTTCTTTTCGTTTTTATCAGCAGCTCTGAGTCAGGCGCATTTAATGTGATAGACCGTTTTGTTATTGTATTTATTGTAGAAAATATATATTTAGAATCAATTTTGTTGCTTTCAAACGTTTACTTTCATATTTTAGTTGTTATTGTGAATTGTTTACTATTTACACTACTAACATTTGTTAATTTTCTAATTTGTTTGTCGTGTCGGTGTCGTGAAAGTCGTCTAAAATCCACGTACACTTGACCCGATTCAGACATTCACTGGGCAGCGCAGCTGTTTGCCAGTCACAACGAAACGTTTACAGCAGTGTTAACATTATGCTAAATATTTAATAGCGCAAACATTTATGTGCAATAAGCGTACTATAATAAGCCAATATACATTATTATTATTCGTGTTTAAAATCTGCCCGCTTTTGGGCAATCATTAAAAAGCGTACAGATTTTAAATAAAAATATTAACAATTCAAACATTTGCGCACACAGATGAACGCAGTGTTGCATTTTTAACAGCGCCAGCTGTTTTCTATCGAAAACCTATCGAACTTTCACAGCCGCACAGAAACTGCAGTATTGCATTTATGTTTGGCCAGTTTGTGCTCGTTCAAGTTTTGCGTAAGGCAAACAATAAATTCGATGTAATGCAATGACAAGCGTAACAAAAACTCGTCAAAAGTTGGCGCATATGGACACAGATAAAAAAGCTGATCCGCTAACAGTGAACGATATGGAAATTGGTCCCATAAAAGTTGAGCAAGACACGAGCACAGATGATGAAAGCAACGAGGAGTCGGAGACGCCGGCTAAAATAGCCAGGATAACGGAGCAGCAGGAACCAAAGAAGTAAGTCAAGCTAAACTATACAATTATTGTTAATGGTATCAGGCTTATGCGTACCACTTGCGAGCACGTCAGGTCTTAAACGCTATTGTGAAATATTCGGAAATATATTTCCTTTTAAGCAGCAGAAAGAAAAATAGGAGGGTCTGCCTCAGACGTGCAACATTTTTCCGATAAATCACAAATTTAACAGCTGCCTCTTTTATGCTCCGTTCTCTCATGTTCCTGGCAAAGTTCATGGCAGCTTTCTGCTGGATTTACTTTCAGCTGGATTTACGTTCTATGCGTTTTTTTTTATCGTATTGTTAAACCAAACAATCCGCGTACGATAATTAATAGAGCAGGTCATAGAAACACATATAAATGACCAGGCTTGTAAATAAACAACAATAAACTGATTTTGATTGTTTATATTGTGATCTCAATTCAAAATTCAAATGTCCAGTGAAAAAATTAAAAAACGTGGTAAAAATTTCTCGCCGGAGGAGGAGCTAACGCTTGTCGAGCTCGTCGAGGAGAGGAACGATGTGCTGAATAACAAAAAATCGGATGCCTTCACATGGAAGCACAAGGAGGAGGTCTGGGCAGAACTGACAAACAATTTCGTTGCTAAAACGGGAGTTATGCGGGAATGGCGACAATTACGAGATAAATATCTTCATATGAAACGCAGAGCCAAAGTGGAACTGGCCAAGGAGAGGGCGCACAGCCTGCGCATGGGTGGGGAACCGGTTACGCCCATCGTATCAACGGTTTCCGAGAAGATTGTCGCCATGATCGGAGATGCTGCACTGTGCCTCAAACAAGCACTGGAAACAGATGGCAGTAAGTAGTGCTTGTTGTGGACAAAGATGGAGCTTTTAAATAGTATAAATAACAAATTCATTCAACAGACACTCTGGAAAATGAGCACAGCTATGAGGCTGAAGAGGATTTGTATGATATCGTTAGAGGCGATCATGATGTAAGGCACATCAAATGGAATTTGATATATTGATTGTTTCTTTGCAAATTGAAATCATGTTTAAATTATAGAACAACGATATTACGCTATCAGAAGATGATTTGACAAGCACGAGTTCCAGATGGGCCACATGTAACACTGGCACCGTGCGCATTCCAATTCTCAAAAAGAAAATGCCGCAAAGAGTTCCCGAACGTAAACGTAGTTTGGAGGAGGAAAAAGTGAAGCTGCTTCAGCTGCAGCAGAATTTCTGCAGATGCGAGAACGAGCGAGCGCAGGAAAAACACGATATGGAAATGCTCGAGAGACGCAGCAAGTTGGATGATGAGACGCGAGAACGTAAACTGCGCATCGAGCTCCTGGAGATCGAAATCAAACAGATAAAAGCCAAACTAGATTTTAAATGAATGAACTAAGTATATCACATTAATATGCTGAAGCTGACGTAAATTGAATACTGAATACGGAATCAGTAAAGAAATAAACACAAATGTACATTAGTTGACCACACGAAAATGTTTTTAATTTAAGCAGATCTTGGGATACCAGATGCTTCTGCTGGCAAACTAGCTGCTAAACTTGCCATGCACATGGATTAAAGAGCATAAAAGAATTTGAATTGTGAGCTTGGACAGATATGCTAGATTTATTTTGTTTATTTATTAAAAGGCGCCACAACCGTTCGGCAACATTGGAACGCAGAACCCGAATGAAGAATTTCACAATTGACGAAACAATTGCGCTAATCAAAGCCATTGAGATGCGGCCCGTGATTTGGGACATGAATCATAAACAGCATTACGATGGATATACGGTGGGCCGTGCATGGCAAGGCGTCACCACAGAGCTGCAGAAAGAAAGTAAATTATTAATAATTATAAATGATAATAATAATTAAATGAACTATTGAATTGTCTTTTAGCAAAGGATTGCAGATCCGCTTGGGCATCGCTGCGCGCAAGCTTTAAATATTATCAAAAGAGATTCAATTTCAATCGCACAACATCTGCTGCTCAAGCCAGTGAAGCCAATTGGGAGTTCGGTTCATATATGAAGTTTTTGCCAAATTTTACCAAGCATCGAGGGTACGAATGAAATATTGATTAAATAGGCAATTCTCTCAATTAAAGAAAATATATATATTTATTATAGAATTATTGGACACTCTTCTTCCGAATCCTGCAATGCATCTCCTACGAGCACACATGAAGACGACAGCAGTTCAACTTTTACATCGAATGCAAATTCATGCGTAAGATATGACGATGACAAAAACAAACCACGTTTCTTATAAATATTCGTTACCATCAGGCTAAAATGCCACTGGAAAATATGCTTAAATTAAAAGGCTCAAGGGGGTCACATCAACTAGACGATGCAGTTGAGCTGCCTCTGCAAAATCATGAGAAATTAATGCCCCAAGGAATTCCACTGGCGGTCTCTTCCGGCATGCCACAACGCTTTGCGAGTGAAGATGACAGCAGCTCTACGTTGACATCATACACAAATTCTTGTGTAAGATATGACTATATTTATGTCTGATCATGCGAATGGACTTGTATTATAAATATTCTTTTACATCATCAGACACGATTCTCACCGGAAAAGCTGCGCAAATCGAAGGGCGCGAGAAAGTCATATAAGCCGTCTAATACGATGGAGCAATCGCTTAAAAAACCTGAGAAAATTGTCTTTCAGTCAGCTGCGGCTCCTTCCCAGCTAACTTTGAGAAACCTGCCGGCTCTTCAGTATTGGGACAGTTTGTTGGGTAGGTTGTCATCAACAGCAGCTCGAAATGCTGAAATGGCGGTGACAATGCTGCTGCTCGATCGAATCAGGACCGAGCAAAATCCATAGAAAGAACTTATTCAAATTATAAATTCGAATATTCTTTACCATGTGTCAAGCTAGTTAAGGAAAATGATTTATAATTTTAGTGCTGATTTAGTACATGGTAAATTTGCCAGGCAGTTGCCAGCCTGCAAAATGTCAGGGTTACCAGCTTGCCGAATATTTCAAAAGTGTCGCACAGTATCCAAAATAAGTATTATTTTAGTGTGTCTACATGCATTCTATATATTGTATTTATATACATTTTTTATTTTTCCTGATTTCAATTACCAACAAACTGATAAACAAATAGAACGCCATTTATACGTATCTACTTTTGAGATAGTAAACACATTATTTTATGTTTAAATTTATTGAGACACCTTTATTTCTTGGTTTATGAAAATAATAATATACTATCTCATTTACACTTAAACACATTTACATAAAATAAATGTTACTGAATAACATATTTTTTTGAAATATGTGCCGATAGCTTTTTTTCTGCCCCTTTAACAGTGACAGCTGATTGTTATCGATAACTCAGTCGAGTTATCGAGCTGCAGACACAGCCGCCGAGAAATTGCAGTACTGCATTTGCGAATTCGCTGACAAAAACAAATCGTACGGGCTCCGCTGTGGCATTTAGTCAGTCGACAAATACTTGATAAGTGAAAATCGTATAATGGCCAGCATAGCAAAAGCCCGCAAGATATTGCCGCACAATGACTGCGAGGATACGGATGATCCATTGTCGGCGGGGGCGCATCTTGACATTGGGCCGATTAAAATTGAGCAGGACATAAGCACAGACTACGAGAGCACCGAGGAGACGGAGACGCCGTCCAAGAAGGCCCGCATCGAGCAAGATCGACCAAAGAAGTGAGTGAATCTTAAGCTAACAACGTTACATACGTGTGCATTTGTACATATATAAACATATATGTATGCCCGAATGATCTGCAGTGCTGTCTCTTTGTAGTTGCGATTTCTAATGTAGTCTCCATCCCAGTGTATTGCTACAGATATGCCCTTTAATGCCTTTACTCATAGTTTACGAATTTGCGGCAATGCAATTCCGCCAACTGTACCGTTTTTTCTAATTTCCGCCCTTGATTTCGCCAAGTGAATTGATTTCTCTCTGAGCTACCGAATTTAAATCGCAGAAGTGCATATCTCAAATCTCTCTCACTTGGCACCGGCTGTATTATTAAACAATATTGATTTGCGTATATGTATATGGTTTCAAGAAAAAATTCGGTGCCGCCTTTGAATTGCTTAGGGGTGGCATCAGGATAACAATTTGTGCGCACAGTGCTGTAAAACGCCGTGCTGAAATTGGCAGCAACAATTTGATGCCATATAATATAAGCCTGTCGATCTGTCTATCTTAAATGCAGAGTTGTGTTATTCTATGTTACTGAATTGGTTGTGTAAACAAATATCGTGCCCTGCTAAACCAAAAAAAATATAACAAAAATAATATAATAAAGTATTTGCTTTTGGCAATGTGCAACACTGCCAACGGCACAATTGATATAAATACAAAAAAAAAAAAAAAAACTAACTATCAAAATGTAAGTTAAATGCCAATTTCACGGTCTCATTTATTAACTACACTCTGATTTTTTTGCAGGCGCACACACAAAAACCGAGAGCAGGGCAATATACTAATTGCATTCATGACAAAACATCCGGACATTGCCAAAGGACTCTTCAAAGGCGAACGCTTTGTCGTGGACGCAAAATGGTGCAGTCTTTCTGTGGATTTGAACGCCGAAGGACCGCCATTCAAGAATGTATCTTCCTGGAAAAAGGTATTAATTAGCTTGGACAGGCCGAAGATCAAATACTCTTGTCGCATTTGGTAAAGATATCTGGCAGAAACACAACACAACTCATCTATCGAATAACGATCTTAAAAAGATTTGACTCATATTTGGTCAAGATATCTTGATGAACTATAAAACTCTTCATAGTATTCCGATCCGGCTCGTTCCGCCATATATACTGACTGCAACAGAAAGCTTTCCAACTGCGAGACAAATTCACATAGAAACATATAACAAATCCTGCATATATATACTTTCTGGATTGGGAAATGTGTCATCAATTAATGCATACACTATTTACAGGTCTGGTCGGACTGGAAGATATCCATTAAAAAGAAGCTATTGCAAATTAAAAAGGACTCAGCTGGCCTTGGAGGCGGCACCCAGCATGTGGTCTTAACGCCCGCCGAGGAGACAATTGCTCAATTATGCGGCTTCTACGATAAGGTGGAAGTAGTTAGATGCGGCAAATCCTTTGGTTATCCCAGCGAGCACGATGACATGCCAAAGGCAAGGCCCGAGCGTCGTTATTCCTTTAGCGGTGCACCCAGCTTGCAGACCACGGAGGACACGCTGGCCCAGTTGTGCGGTTCCTATGAAATTGTCGACGTCTATGATCAAAATAATAGCACATCTATGGACCTGCCCAAGAAATCGATAAGGAATAACGCTGACAAAGCGAAATGTGATCAATCCGCAGATTTGGATGACGATGTTATGGACAAGAATCGCAAACGCAATCGGCACACGGAAAATCTGGAGGAGCTCTGTAGTGCGCAAAATGCATTAATGACGCGCGTTGCCGACAGCTTGGACGCAATACGCTCCAACATGGCCGAGCAGACGAATGTAATGCTGCAGCATTTCAAAAGAATGGAGGAAATCGAATTGAAAAAGCTGGAGGCGATCAAATGTTTTAAGAAATAGCATATTTTTATTGTCCTTAGTTAGTATGTTTCTTTTAAATATCTATAAGCTTTTAATAAATGTGTACATATCTATTTGCATATATTCATGTGGAATAGTTTTAGTTTTGGTTAGATTGTAGAATACCCTTCCCTTTTTAATAAGTTTATGTATAAACTGATAAGTATTTATATTTTCAATAATATTTGCTTATTATAACCATGATTTTGCCTTTGTTTTACAGAATGGAAACACCAAACGATATTTCGGAGAAAATACGAAATGGAACATACGTGCTTCTGCCCAAGCGCATGGGCAGAAGTCCTGTTTGGGATCTATTTGCAGATGTACGTAAATCCGATGGCACCATACTGGATGGTTATCTGTGTTGCCGTAAATGCAATCGACTCTTTAAATATGATGGCAAACATACATCAAATCTGAATCGGCATAGATGCTTCTATGTTGGCGTGGAGGACCATAAGCCCATAACAATGGAGGATAAGAAAGCCGCTCTTGAGGCTTGCGCTCAGTGGATAATTGCCGATTGCCGTCCCTATAGCATTATAGAAGGTGCCGGTTTTCATAAGCTGGCCAAGTTTCTCGTACAAATCGGTGCGAAATACGGTGAGAATATAAAAATAGATGATTTGCTACCCGAAGCGGGAACCATATCGCGCCAGCTGAACAAAACGGCGCAAATGAAAAAAGTAGAGATGAAAGCATTTTTGGAGCAGAGAATGGAGAATAGAATTGAGGCCTCCGTCACCATGGACATGTGGACAGATATGTATGTAAAGCGTAATTTTCTATGTGCTAGTCTTCACTTTCAAAAGGACAACAGGCTGCAGAACATAGCACTCGGCATTAAGTCCATGGACTTGAGTCGTACAAACGATGAACTCATTCTTAGTAAATTAAAAAATATGTTGGCCGAATTCGGCATCAAGCATCTTGATAAACTGATATTTGTAACTGAGAGTGAAGACCAGAAAACGAAACCCTTCCGCAATTTGACACGCATAAATTGTTCTAGCGAATTGCTTTCAAATGTTTTGGAGCTCGCCGAAGACGCTTCAAGCGAACTGAAGGGAATAATTCAAAATTGTAAAAAGCTGGTAAAATATTTTAAAAATTCGAATAGCTATCACAATTTACCATCAATATTGAGAAGTCCGGGCACGACACGTTGGAATTCAAATTTTGTTATGTTCAAATTTATAACAGAGCATTGGGTAAAAATAACAAAAATACTTGCTGATTTAAATCAAGATCCTCTACTTGGTGATATTAATATAAGCACAATTCAGTCTCTACTCAAATTATATCAAGATTTCGATACAATATTGCATAAATTACAAGACGCCAGCTATCCTTCCCTGTGCTTTGTCCTGCCATCGATTAACAAATTGAAAGTACTTTGTGCACCAGATCCGAATGATATTGCGGCAATTGTTGAGTTTAAACAAAATATTTTAAGTAACTTGAGTACGTGGACCTCGAAGTTGAGTGTCTATCACCGAGTCGCTAATTTTTTATATCCACCCGCCAAGGAATACATAGAAGACAAGCACGATGGGGCAAAAGAATTCTGCAGAAAAGAACTTTTAGAGCGTCTCAGCCAAAGTTCAAATAATATCAAAAAAGAAAAGTCGGATACAGAGACTCAAACAATGGACTCCCATACAAATGATATTAAAGATGATAATACGAATAGCTGGAAATCGAGAGACTTGAACGAAGAGAATTCAAATACGTCAATGCAATCAATGGACTCCAATAACCCTGAAGATAAATATACAGATTTCAAGTTTTTCTTCTCTCACCTAATCCATACGCCCAAGCTTTCACTTGAAGATTGGGTTAACTATGAAATTGAACGTTACTCAAGCCATATAGAGCAATATGACCGATATTTTGATGTTATGACCTGGTGGCAGCAAAACCAAACGAATTTTCCCTATTTATCGAAGCTGGCATTTTTTATACTTTCAATACCCGCATCCATTGCAGCTTCACAGGGTATACGCAATTTAGCTGGAAACCTAATAGTAACTGGCAAAAGCAACTGCATAGCGCCGAAAGCTGTTGACAGCACGGTATTTTTAAACTTGGCTCCTTAAATTAACTATTTGGCCACAAAATGTTAAGAAACTTTTCAAATTTGATAAAAGAAAATGCCAAATGGTATTCCAAGAAATGTATAAAAAATAAAGATTTAACATTCATTTTGGATTTATATATATATATCTATATATAGTTTAGCCAGATTGCATTTGGCATGAATTACTTAATTTACTGTAACTCGCATCACAGTTTCATTCATGCTGCAACTTTAAGCAATTTGAATTTTCATATTGGCGCGCATTGTAAACGGCTCTTCTTCTTACACCTTTTGCCATTCACTGCGCACATTGCATCATAACAACACATCATTTAACACAAGTTGGCATGCCGTTGGCAACAGCACATAATTATTATTTACTCGGTGGTTGATTACAATTTTAAAAATGTTTTCAATGCGTTTGCGTGCATTGTGAAACATGTATGCTTAAGCAACAACAATAAGAGCTAACAACAATCTTGAATATCGACAAAATGGCAGATGTGAGCAGCATCAAGACAGAGGCTCTGGACGGCAATGCCACCGCAGAATTTGCGGCCGAGCAATTAAACTGGCAACTGGCGCAAAGCGGCGCATCGACGGTTGGCATCAAGATTGAGCAGGAGCATCCGGTCGTAGTCTGGCAGAGCAGTGAGGCCATGGCCAATTGGCAAGCGCCTAGGGAACAGCTAGACACTGGCTCCGAGGAAACAGAGGTAAACTCTTAATCATTTTTCTAATTAAGCTAATTGTTTCTGTGCCTCATTATTTTAATTACTTTTAATTATTGTAACTACAGTCATTGCAATTGTAATTGCTTAACTGCTGAAATCCAATTATTGCTGTATTGATCATATGTTATACACTCTTTCAGTATATATCCGAATACGATATGGAATTGGAAGATTCAGTTCGAAAACGAAAACTTACGCCCATGCAGCGTCTTGGCCGGAGAAGTGCCGAAAATGTGTCAGCAAAGCGTAAAAAACAGATGAAATTGCCAGAAATATTTCGATTTTTTAGCAATATTGAAAGAGTGAGCATTGTTAAATATTGCTACATTCCTTAACTTATGATATAAATGCTTTTAGGTACAGGAGTCCAGTGCCAAGCCGGGTGCAGTAAGTGCTACCTGCAACGCGTGTCACAGTCGCATCAAGGGCTTCGTTACGGTCACCTCAAATTTCATAAAGCATTTGCGTCTGAAGCACACGGAAATCCATGCGGCATTCATAGGAGCCAAGCAGAGCGGCATTACCGAACCGCCAGAAGTACAAGGAACCGAATCGTTCGATCATAGAGTCATGTGCTATATAATAGACACGGCGTCGCCGCTGTCAATTGTCGAAACGGATAGTTTTCGTAATTTGTTTAAGGGCACCCATTTGCGGCTCATTGGTCGCGGCAAGCTGGAAATGCGTCTGGATGCGCGCTTTTCGCAGATTGTCAACAGCATTAAAAATGTGATTGCAACAAAAAAATATGTATGCACATCCGCCGATGTGTGGCCAACTAGAGACTGCAGCTTTTTCGGCTATACCTGCCACTGGCTGGATCACAAGTATCAAAGGAATTCAGTTGCATTAGCCTGCCGAAGATTCACGGGTGATTCTGCTCAGATCTTGGAAATGATAAGCGGCATTAACAACGATTACGAGCTGAACAATCTGAAGATTGTGGCCACAGTAACGCACAATTGCTCCGATTTCTCAAGAGCCTTTCATGCGTTCGGCATCAATTGCAAAGATATAAGAATAGAATATGCGCATGAGCATGAAAGCGATTGTGAGTCCTATGCGAACTCAATGGAATTAACGTGCAATGCTTTACCAAATCATATTCGATGCGCAAGCCATACGCTAAATGTGCTAGCATCTACAGATTTTGTGCAGCTGCTCTCCATGGACAAGTCCTTGAAGGAGCGACATTCAAGGGTAATGTACATATTTATTGCCAGCAAACATATTTGTTTAATTGTAGTTTCTTTTAGATTTTTGCAAAATGCAGTTCGTTGTGGCGTAAATGCGATTGCCCCAAGTCGGCAGAGATTATCGCAGCCGTATTGGGCGAAGCTTTAATTGTGCCCACAATAACTCGCTGGAATTCCATATATGATGGCATTTGCTGCATATTGTTGCATAAGGAAAAACTGGCTGAGCTCTGCAGCAAATTGTCTTTGCACAATTCGTGCTTCTCGGCAAGCGATATACAATATCTGGAGGAATTTCGTATACTAATGGGTCCCATTGCAACGACCATTGAGTTTTTGCGAATGGAGAACAATTTGTTTTATGGCTGTCTCATACCCGCCTTGACGTCCCTTTGCGTTAAGCTAAAGAGAGTGTCGGATTCCTCCGAGCTCATCGATCTGAAAGTTGTGGCGCTTGGACTACAGCTTAAATTAAAGGAACGCTTTGGCAAATATATACGCCTTGCTGAGGATGCGAACAATGCAATTATAGCATCAGTTCTATGCCCAAGCGTTAAAATGCGTTGGTTCAATGCCCTAGCCAGAGTCTCTGGCCACGAACGCAGCGCTGACGACATACACAAAATAGTTATTGCCGAGGCAGTGCGGCATGCCAAAGCTACTGAGAATGCTTATCAAAGTGCGCTGGAATCAGCATACCCAAAGGAAAAGGACGATTTCTATGAATTCGATGAAGCTGGTAGAATCACATAATTAATTAATTATGTTTGTAGCATTTTAAACGTTTCATTTATTATTTTTCTCAGATGATGGCGGCGAGACAAGCGATTTGGATATGTCGCAGCCGTCGCCGTTGCCGGCGGCGACAAAACTTATCGATGATGCTGAGGCACAGTTTCATAGTTATCTGCGGGATGCGGGCACAACATTCGAGATACTGGAAAAGTATCCTCTGCTCCATGACTTGGCGCTAAAGTATAACACGCCCTTGACGTCATCAGCGCCAGTTGAACGCGTCCTATCACTGGTGCATATTAACAGATATTTAAGACGATCTGATCCCAGCGATTACCCAATAGAGAAACTAGTTCTACTTAAGGCAAATAGTGGTTTTCAAATGGTTAAGGATAGCAAAGGATTATTGATATAATTAGGACGTGTATATAATAATTAGCTTATATATAGTTTGTATGTAAATCATTGCAATGCATGTTTTTCCATTTCGTATATTAGGTAATGCCAAAGACAATATAAATATTTAAAATTTTATAATTTATATATATATATAAATTATTTATATTGTCTTCAATCAAGAACAGCTTAAGCAGCGCAGCTTAAGACTGTTTTTTTTTTTTAAATTTAGAATAAAAATATTTAATTTAAAAGAATATTTGATGTAACCAAACAAAGTAACAAATTTAAAATGAAATAGCAAAAGCAGTCAGTTTTAGGAATATGTTAATAATTTACAATTAACAGTAAATTTGTCATTTCTATGCAGAATTCTGCTTCTTATAGCTTCTGTCAGTCACTGCAAAGCTCTTCCTCTTGCTTGCCAAATGCAGTCACAATAGTGCCTAAGCACGCTTACAAATTGTATTTAGAAATTGAATAATAACATTTGCTTAAATTAAACTAAACCAGAAATAGAATTTAAACAATGTCGCAGCTTTTTTTGGATGCCGGCAGTATCAAGAAGGAAGTCGACAATTGCTTTTTAGACGCAAAGCCGCCCAAACTTGAACATGCCGAAGGAACACAGACGCCGGCCCAGATGGACTCCAAAGTAGATTTGGCCAAGCCGATGAAACGGGAGAAGCAACGGGAATGCGGTGCGTCGGCTAAAGCACAGCCAAAGCAGAAGCGTGCTCAGTCAGACGAACTCAAAGCGACAGGGAAACTAAAGAAGAAAGCAAGAAAGGAAGCAGAGAAGAGAGCAAAAAGGAAAGCTAAGAGAAAAGCAGAGGCGGATGCAAGGTCACAGCAAGGCATGATCAAATCAAAGTGCAGTCAAATCAAACTGGCCTTCATAGCGACCAACAGATCGCCTCCACTCTCGGCCGAGCACATGGTCAGGCTGCAGCAGGTGATACTGGATTTGACCGTCAGCCACACAACGCCGAATGTGTTCCCACAGTTCGAGGACTGTGCGCCGCAGTCCGAGTGGCTGCTGCTCGTCTGCGCCAACCGCCAGACGGCCGACTGGGTGCGTCACAATTTCGCTCATATGCGGCAAAAGAGCGGCTTGAGCATTGAGCTGCTGGAGGATAATCAAGTGCCTAGAAATCGGATCGATGGCTACTTTCCGAACAGTGCACAGCTGCCAGACGACAAGGTGCTGGCATTAATAAATGCACAGAATCCCATCAAAACCAGACAATGGCGTATCATACGCAGAGCTGTCAATGGCCATCTCTTGCACCTGTCCATGGCCATTGATGACGATTCCATGCACAAGCTGGGCGCGTGCGGCGGCTACATTTCCTATTGCTTTGGCAGCATATGCCTCAATCTAAACCTCAACAGATCGCCCATGGATCAGGCTTACGACTCGACCGATCAGATTGGCAGCGATTGGAACTCGATTTTGACACAGCTCGAAAATCTTCATGTTCCCATTGGAAACAACTCCGAGTGGCATTATCCATTCAACCAGGCACACAATGCTCACAACTAGACCCCGTCCACAACGGAAAGCTTCCTAGGAATCTGATCTGTGAGTTTTTAAATTTGCTCCCAAGTCTTGTAACTAATATACCTTAATTCTAAAAATTATGTTACTAATCGTGTATAAAAAACACGAATACTTCGGGGAAAACAAACTCACAATATTAAAAATAGCATATATATACATATATATTATATACGATATATATATATATATATATTATATTCTGAGCTGTTCTCTTGTTTTTATTATGATTTGTTAATTAGTATTTCTTGATATATTGAAATAAATCAACTTTTGTTTGACCTGTTTACAGTATGTCAGGAATGAGCTTGAATAAAACTATAATTTTTCAACTATTAGACTAAAAATATGAGCACCCGCCTGCAAAAAAAAAAAATTTTTCCCCCTTTTTGAAAAATGTCTAAATTCGCCCCCAAACATATCGTGTTCTTTTTGCGATGATTAATCGAGAAACTTATCGATGTTGTGAAAGTATCGTAAACAGCTGATATATTCAACGAAGGCAAGCGGCAACTTTAAATAAGAAACTTAAAATGATCATAATTCCACAGTTTTTAGAATTGAAACATGGCGAAATTTCGACATTTTTTGTTTATAATAACTTATTTAAAATATTGTAATTAATACAAAAATATTTTCAATTAAAATTACTATCGCCAACAACACACAGCTCTCCCTTTCCCCCTTTCCCTCTCTTGAGCCATGTTTATCGCAATCGAACTTGCAGCTTACATCGTCTGCTTATTTGTGCTCTCTCTCACTCTCTCACTCTCTAAGTGTAAATTTGAATCTCTGCCTCTTCCCGTCTTTTTACATATCTTGCCCTCTTTCTAAACACTGCGAATTCACAGTGTTATTCTGCCTTGGCGCATATGTTAGTATTTATGAATTTATTGTCTTGTTTTTTTTTTTTTGTTTTACGTTAATCCAAAAGGACTTCAGCGCAGAGTTTCGTTGACTTGGGGTCGCGTTTAAAACCCGGATGGACATGCTGGGCATAAAAAAGTGCTTTGCCTTGAGCCAGCCACTGCCAAATAAGGCGCAGCAGCCGCTGATCTCGGGTGGCAATTTTTAATGCCAACAGCGCACATTGTATGTCAATTACGGTTTTTATTGCCTTCCCATTCTTTGTTGTTGCTGTTGTTGTTGCTGCTGCTACTGTAGTTGTTGGTTTTGTTTCATTGTGAATCAGCCGCGGGCAGCATCTTTGTTTCAATCGGCGCTTTGCTTTCTGCTTTTGTTCAACCGCAAAAGGTAAAACAGCGTCTGAGCGGGGGAAACAAAACACCGCTTAAGCTACTCTCACGCTTGCCCCCGTCGGCGCCAATTAATAAATGAAGCAAAAAGTAAAAGATATGCAAATTCGAATTGAACGCATGTTTTATTTTTATGTTCGTCAAGTGAAAATGAAAATTGTCGCGCAATTTGTCTTTGGCGCCCCACTGATAACGTCTGTCTACGCACCTAAACGTGTTTAAGCTACCGCCCCGCCACGCTCTGCTGCGTATGCTCAGTTTCAAGTTTTACAGCAATTCGATCAAATTTCACTTTTATGTGATCTCAATTTGATTTGTTACATATCTTACATACAAAGATACTACTTGCACGCATACATACAAACAAACTCTATATATACATACATGTGTATGTATTGAATTTCAACTGTGTTGACCTCTTGGTCTAATGAGAAAGAAGAAAGGTAAATTAATTGAGTGTTGGGCGGCGTGTAGGTGAAAAATTTCGCTGGCACTTTGTTTAATTTTTGTTACAGCGTGGGTCTCAGCTTATTAAGTCTTAGTGCTTTTGGGTTCAGTGCACTTGCACTGTCAATAAGTACATACACACATGCATATGTACAGTCATAAACCATAGAAGTAACAGTTATCTTGAGTCAACTATGTGCACTTTGCTATTTCTTGATTTATTGCTTTAAGGTTGACATTGCTGCATTCACAGATAAGCTAGCGAAAAAGTCGCTCAATTCTCCTACTCACTCGTACATACATACATGCATATACATACATATGGTAAGTATGCATGGCTTTTGAGTTTTTTGCTCAATTTCGTAATAAATCTAAGCGGATGAGTTCATGACAACAACAATAAAAGGTACAAAAAAGCCCCAATTGAGCTATGGAATATTTGTCTAAGCTGTCAAAAAGTATGCTCATCAGCTCAACTCTCTTCTCTCCGGGCATTCGTTTTACCCTAAAAGCGCCATTTACCGGTTTGCTAACGTCGTTTTTACTTTGAATTGTTATTTGAATTTTAACCGTTTGTGCCGAACAACACAAGTGTCACAATTGTCATCTCACTCGCTCCAATGCACAAGCAGACCAAAGGCGCCTGGAGCAGCTTCCCTTAGGTATAAACAACAACTGAAGAGCACAGCTGCCAATACCGCACCGTGGGTAAAAGATATATACATATACTACGCATACTCCTTGTTTCGAAGTTCAATCATATAAATATTTTAAGCTTACATTCAATTTTTATTTGTATGTACTTAATTTACAATAACATATTTCAGAAAAATAATGTATATGCTGCCGAGCACTATCTATTAAGCTCTACAATTTTAAATAGCTACTCTTTCTGACACAATACCAGCCCTGCAGCAGTATTTCATTTGAGTGAGTATTTCTTTAACATTGCCCACTGTGCCGCTTCTCCTGCGATCGAGTACAAAGCAGCCTGGTGGGCGCCTCAGTCGCTCAGTCGTTAAATTTGCGTCAACACGATCGTTACATAGCGCTGAGCGCCGTGATAAACTCAAGTTCAAAGAGTAAAGAAAATAAAGTGCAGTTCAATAAATTTGTTTGTGTAAAGTATAGTTATAATAAAAATTATAAAATTTCGTGTGTTTTATAAACGTTAATTGGATACTTTGTGGAAATTCGTAGTTATTAAAACTGGTAAGTAGACGAGGCGCTATAGCAATTGGAAACTGGAAAGAGTTTTATCCGGTTCGCTGCAGTCCCTTTTTCGCTGTTGGCTGCTACTGCGCAAATGCAATAGCAACAACAATTACAGCTGCAGAACGCCGACGCCAATAACTTTGCAGCTCTTTGAAATTTGCAGTTGCTTTTGCTGTCGCTGTCGTTGCCCTGACAGCAGGCGCTGTTTTTCCTTTTCCTTTTTGGCCCACGCTTTGTTGCTTCCAATTTCCAGTGGCCGGCGTTCGGTATTGCAGTTCTTGTTATTGTTGTTGCTCTTCTTATTTTATACAGTAATGAGCGAGTGCTTGTTATAGCTGCTGCTGCTGCTGCTGTTACGGCCTGTCACTCTTCTTATTGGCATTGCTCTTTGTTTGCCGTTGTTTGTTGCTCCTTGCGTTCTGCAAGGGCGTCTTTCTCGAGTGTTTTATGCATTTCGCTTGCAGCTGTGGGCAGTATTATAACGGAGCAGCAGCCTATGTATTTTTGTACGTGTTCACAAACGATGTGACAAACGAGGGGAGCTTGAAAAGTACCTGACTTGGCACTTAATTGATTCGATTATGAGTAAATAATAAGATAAGATATAATAAGGACATTTATTTAAATGAGGGCTGTTTATTAAATATCTGTTTCAGAACTAAATTTCGGTTAAAATGATGTTAAATTCTTTATTTAAGTTGTTTTTATTAGATTTAGTTTTTATAATGTCTCCCCTTTTAATACATTCTTATAATTTATTTATTTATTATCATTTTGAAAATATTCTCTTTCAGTAACAACTTTAATCTTATTTTTCATCTAATCCCAAACGAATCAACTAATATGGAGAACCTAACCGTTAATACCGAAGGTAAGTTCCATATTGCTTTACATTTTCCCACAGTTCTTAAAAGTCTGTGTACCATATTATAAATTTTCTTTAGTTCGCTTTTATGTTAATTCCTTTTTTGTTTACTTTGTTGATTTCTTAGTGCTAGCTGAACAACAATTGTTTGTGTCTTCTGTGGCAAAACACGTCCTCCGCCCCAAACAAGTTCGCAATTCGATTTTTGTTGTTTTTTGTGCTGCTCTTTTATTGTGCGGGCGGAACAAAAGATGCCACGCCTCGTTGCGTTGCAGAGTTGTTGTGATACCCTTCCAGTGAGAGAGGGAGAGAGAGAGTATATTTTGTTATGCGATGTGGAACGTATCTAAAACTATCAACATATCTATGATAGAGGAACCGATTATCAAGTTTTTCTATGAGAACTCCGGAAATATTTTGTAAATTCTGCAATATGACTGGAAGGGTATTTAATCTTTGGCACTTCATAGATAACTGCACTTGGTTGTTGTTGAGTTTGCCGCGGGCTGTGCTGCATTTGCATAGCAATCATAAAAATGCAAGGCAAATAAAATGAAATTCATGCGCTGTGCACTTTTTAGCATTAAGCTGCATTGTGTTGGGTAAAAGTATCTGCTGGATACAAAATGCTAAGCAAAACGATGCCGTCGCAGCCGTTACTGCCACTGCTGCATGCTGCATGCCGCATGCCGCATGCCGCATGCCGCTTGTTGCAAGTCGAGTGGCATAGATTACGCGCTATTGTAGCCTAAATACGTTGAATGCGCATCCAACAGATACACTTGCACATAAAGTTGCAACTGTAGCTAAACCCCTCTACTCTTACCCTGCTGCCCACCGAACTTCCTCCTGGCGCCATTGTGACAATCTTATTGGAAATGACGTAAAGTGTTTAGGACTCTGCCGCCAGCCGCTTGGCTTGTGCCCGTATTATTATCTATACCGTCGCCCGTTTGACGCTCTTCACTCGCGCACAATAGCTCGCATTCAGATATTGTATAAAAAAAATATGCGCACAGATTTGCGGCAAATTTGAGGCCAGTGGCGTTACCAGCAAAGTTTACTGCAGAGGGCTGTAACATTTAGTTGTTATGTTATTTTAAAGATACGCTAAAACCACGTATTAAGTTAATTTATAAAAAATTATCTTATTTACATAGTGAATAAATGTTAGATGACTTATCTAAGCCCATTTAGATACCAAGAATTTCAACTCCATGAAGCCAACTTGGCAAAGATGTCCACATAGTATCTATAAGATACTTTTAAGAGCAGCATTTCACATTCAGTACAAAGTTGTATCTATGAGATGCTCAAACAGATATTTCTATATTTCTGATTTAGTTTTAATTCGATATTATAATATTCTTTCTTTAGGATATCTACTTGTGTTTCCTGGATACTGTTATCCTTTGATGTTTTTATATAAGCTGGCTTTTTTTTATCTCTCCCACATATTACACCCCTTCTTAGTCGCCGCCACTGATTTTCGACGCAACCTTCGTCCCCCCTTTTGGGCATTCAGTTTTGCCTATGCGCTGCCTTTTGTAAATCATGATTTGGCAAATTGTTTGCCTGTTGCCTGTTGGCAGCGGTTGTTGCACTCAGTTAATGCACTCAACATGCTCGTTAGCTGCCAGTTTGGGCTAATGGTATGCAAATCTCGTCGACAGTTCCGCTACCGGGTCAAAATACCGAACCCAGCCACCCACACACAAACCCTCACAACCACTGTCTGGCAGTCAGTCGCATTTGATTAAACTATTTCCATTGATTGTCAAGTTTGGCAAAAACTAAACTGCCGTAAAAATTGATTGCATTGGGAGTAACTTTTGCTAGGTTCAAGTTGCCAATGCGAAAGCCAAAAATAAAATAGAAAATTTGTTTTGCAATTTATTTTCATGGGTGTGTGTGTGTGTGCGAGTGTATTTCGAGTGGAAAGTTCATGCAGTTTATTTTGGTCAGACAGAAATAAAGACGCGCTCTCTAAGCTCGATTGAGCAATTGTATTGCAACTTTTCAACTCTTCTTGAATTTGATTTGAATTGATTTGCCAACTTCGGCTTACAAACTGAGACGACGCTAGAAATTCTCCCAAAATAGGTCAGCGCGCACAGCCAAACGCCTCGAGGTGGAGGCGTTGTTAGACTAAATTAAGATGACAACGCATTGATAGGCAAGCAAAATGTATCTATTGTTTAGAGATGCGTTTTTCCTGACGTATCTCTGCTTAAAATACTCTTCAATTGGGCTTAAAAAATAGATGTAAATGTGAAGAGTAGTTGCCGTTCCTTCTGTTTAAATCTTGGCACTGTCCTCTATCTTGGTAGTGAACTTTTAAAAAACAGTTTCGAACCAATTTTTACATTAAGATCCGTTCACTAACACAACATTTGTTTTAAAAGCTTATTATCATCTTTTTTAACACCTTTTTAGTTGGCTTTCAGAGTCACGAAAGTCACTGTTTTCAGTCACAGCATTAGCAGCGTTGGGTCACAGTTTCGGGTCTATTCTCGAGCTGATTCCTGTCGCAGACTTCATTTAAATTATGCATGAGCGCCCGTAAGTAGGCAACGCTTCTTACGTGCGGCACGTACAACGCTTGAATTTATTATTGTCTGCCAGCCATATGGTAATATATTGTATCTGTATGCGTTTATTCAAAGTAAGCCCGTCATTCGGGCGGAATAATGATGGCAGCCACACCACCGGTCGCCGCCAGCCTGAGTATCCTGTTGACAAAGTTATCCCATTTTGGGACAGGCCGCGATAATCACGTGTAAATTACGCTGGGACACACACAAACCCTTGAGAGCAAGTAGAGAACGGAGTGCCAAGGATTTGCCAGCAACACCTCTTAGATTTGCCTCGCTTTTATTTATATTCCGCATTTGACTTTTCAATTTGGCGAGTCTTCGAAATTGGGCGTCTATTAAAAAGTCGTTACGTTATGCATGACAAAACGCTGGCCTTTCTGTCTTCATTATTTATGAACCCAAAAACCTGGCAAATAGGCCAAACAGTCGCGAAAAATGTTGTGCCAACTTTGTGCGAAAGATGTCATAATATGGCGAAAGCAGGACGCAAGCCTTATGGTGTTAAAAAAGGGGTAGAGGCTGGAAAAAGAAACCAGAGTGCATATAAAAGGAAAAAGCGAATATCTGGTTGACATTTAGTTACTCTCTTTTTATTCTATTCATAACATAACCTACATCAGCCGCAACTAACATACATTGCTGCCGCAACGTTAACCAGTTGCGAATTATTTGCCCCCACATTGTGTGAGAATCGCCTTGAATTCGGCCGTACAGCTTGATTCGCTGTTGATGTGTTGCCTCCATTTCGCGAAAACATAAAACGTTGCCTGTTTATGACAGGGCCATGCTTAACATGCACACAACTAGCGATACGAAAAATCATGAAATTTTCGCACTCCATAAAATGGTTGATGCGAGCCAACCCCGTCCACTTTAAAGAGCTCAAGAAATGCACGAAGCGCAAGCTGTTAAAATCTAGTTTAAAGCTGTGAAGCATGCAAATCGCATTAGGGAATATGTTTATGTATGTGTATGTTGGGAGGGGCAGCTACATCCCATTATTATTCTTGAGTAGCCAACTATTCGCTGTATATCGTATTTCGTATGTTGTATTTTGTATTTCCCTCCACTTGTACTGCAACAGGAACATAAATTGAATTACTTTTTGGGGTAGCACTTGTAAGAATACGAGTTTTGCTCAACGCAACGGCGACAGGTCCAACAAATGTAACAAATATGTGGAAATGTTGCAGATGAGTTTGCCAGACTATAAGAATACCCTGTATCCTATAAACGGAAGTGCTTTAAACATATCTCTATATTTGAAACTAGATTATATTAAAAGTAAAAGAATTAAAACTTTCCGTGAGACTATTGTTGACTCTTTACTTCATTTCTATCAATGGTAATATTATTTTAGATAATAATTTAAATTTATATTTCGAAAATGCTAAATAGCTAATTTCAAGTCATTAGTCCCGTATGGCCACTTCTCAGCTACAGGGTATAACAGGAACAAGATGCGTAGGACAACTACGCACAAGATCTAGGCAAGTACATGCTTATATACATTATATGCTCGCATATATATGGGTATGTATGTGTATGCCCACAGTTGTATAAATAATTATCTATTCCGGTCATGTCAGGCCAAAGAACGAGAGAGCGAGATAAAGAGAATAAGAGAGTTAGAGAGAGACAGCATAAGAGCAACGCACAAACTGTCAACGTCTCAGTGTCGTCGCAAACATGTCGCCGTCGACATGAGATGGCATGCTACGCTACGAGAGAGAGAGAGAGAGAGAGAGAGAGAGAGAGAAAGAGTAAGATATGTACAGAGATTGAGAGGGAGACAGAGACAGTTGCAAAGGATGCACGAACAACTCATTTGCAATGCCTAACACATCTTTTCGACTGGAACAACAACAGGGGGGGTCGCAGTGTAGAGCTGTACTGCACTAAGCGAAGGAACTTTGTGTTTGCAGTAGTTTTGCTATTTCTAATTATGTCCCAGCAGCAGCAAGTGACTTTTTGAGGTTACGACTGAGTTTGAACTCGGTAACATGGAGAAACTAAATACATGTCAACGCAAGTATTTCAGCTTCATTTGTTGTTCTTAAAGCTGTGCGACACGGAGTGTGCGTGTCCTGATGCTGCTCGTATCCATTAAAAACCTTTACCCCTTGAAAATGTACAGAAGTTGGAAGTAGGCGTATCTAAGGCCAAGTGTTTGATGGTATATGATATATAGATGAGACTTAAGACAAAGACAAGATCGAAGAAGACAAAACTCAGCAACTGCCTAGCTGGCTTTCGTTCGCTTAGAGGGTATTTGCTAGTCTGGCCCTCTCTCGAGGGCAAAGTCTGTTGCCCCAACTGTTGTGGCAGCAGCAACTGGTTGTTGCCTGTCACTTTGATGCCGGGGCCAAAGTAAAACTTTGATTACACTCTACCCCAGGAACAGGCATGAGAGACAATCAACAGATTTCTTGCTTATTATGCGCTGCTCCTGTTCCTTTATATCCTCGCACCCAACTCGCCCAGCTCACAAAATACACGTATGTGCGCGCGCGTGTGTGTGTGTGTGTGTGTGTGTGTGTGTGTGTGGGTGAAAAGTGCCATTAAAGCCAAACTCCCAAGAATTTTATGTGTCTTGTGCCTTGGTTATATTGTGTATATGTTTAAGTAGATATATGTGCGCATTTATATGCATGTATCTCATTGTATATCTTAACAGCCAACAGCTTATATTTACACTTACACTAGCGGGTATATCAATTTACGCACAAATTGTGTAACTCATGAAAGCCTAAGTTACAATTGATTTTGATAATCGGTCTAAAGCAACTCTATGTATCGCTTTAACTATATTATATAGCTGAATTATCTAAATTTAAATGTTGTCAAAGCAGCTACTTTGTTGACCTTTATTATATAATATCTATAATATTGTTGTAAGGGCATTTGAGCTTCATCAACACGCCGAGAAATCTTTAATCTTATTGCTGTTTTTATTTTTGTTGCATTGTGTGCTAAATTATAATGATGTTCATTATTAATACAAGATAAACGCTACGTGTCGAGATTCAGTAAAATGCGAATGTTCGCCCTATGCGACTGTGTTTCGTTCCAGGCCCAAATACTATTTGGGTCAAGTGTGAAAATTGCCCTGAGCTGCCTTTATGTGTGTGTGTGTGTGTGTATCTTTGTACTCAGTGATAATGACAAGTAGATTAGCTGAATAAACTTGAAAGGCCACGGGACTATTTACAATGTGTTATTCTTAGGCAGCCTAATACAGAGCACTAAGCCTTACCAAAAACTGGGCAAATTTACTTTCTTTGGTTAAGTTGCTGCTAGTTGAACAACCTTGACCCAGTCCAAGATCAGCGCTTGCCCCTTTGCCTAATGGCCAATTAATGACATTTAAATGCAGCAGCAGAAATGAGAAAGAAATACAATTTCTACGTAAATTTCCAAACCATAAACACGACAGCAAACGCCAATGCCAAAGCGCTTGGTCAACAGCAATCAAATGCTCATAAAATTGCTCGCAAATTTTATAAAGTCCTGAAAAAAAAAAAAAAAACAAATATTGCTACAGGTAATTACAAAACCATAACGCGCAAATGTCACCGCAAAATGTGCGGTGAATATTTCAGCCTGGTCAGCAGCACCATCATCATCATCCTCATCATCATTATTAACATCATGACCAGCGTCATCATCATCATCATCATCATCATCGTCGTCGTCCTTCTCCTGGGACAAATGGTGCGTTAAACATTGTAGCAAATCGTTTGTCGTATTTGTGTTGCATAATTTTTGGCGCAGTGCGTGTCAGCTTGAATTGTGCGAATTTTGTAAATCGCTTTGTCATACCCTGCAGCCCAGATATCTACAAAATGGGGCTTGATGTGGCTGAAAGACATTTTCGATGCTTGCCTTAAGCTAAGCTACTTAAGCTAAGCTTAACGAATAACAGATCAGAGTGGAGCAGAATAAGCATAAATATTATCAAGGAAATGTTTAACAAAGCAAAACTAATTGTTAACAAACAGAAGAGATTGGAAATAGTTACTAGTGAATCGCTTACAGGGCATTTCCTAGTCGTGCCACGCAACTGGAGCATTCTTACCTGCCGTGTTCGGTTTGGTTTTGTGTGCCCGCCGACAATCACGTCCAACATTCAGTTGACATTACCCAGGCGCCGGTCACTATGGGGTTTTGTGGCTTAAAAGCTGCGACTAATGAGGCGCACGAAATCCTGCACGCGGGGGCGAAAGAAAAGGGCTGCCAGCAAAATGAAATCAAATGATGTAGAAATTTCTAAATGTTCTTTAAGTCAATGCCAGCATTTAGTTAAGTGTGAGAATTCTAGCTAGATTTAAAATTGATTTTATTTAAAGGCAAGCTAGCTTTACCGCAATGCTGGTTCCATTTTTGAAACCCTGCCAGCTTTGTAAATTGTTTTATTTTAGGATCGACCACACGCTTCATTTTGTACACTAATTAAGCGCCAAGTACTTGTGGATGTTAAGTAAAATATGCTCTTGCTCAAAAGTTAGAATCCCATTCCCAAAATCTCTAGCGGCTGGCAAACAAATTGCCAGCAATTCAATTCAAACCCGCCCAAAAAAGGGGTTAGAGCATGAATGCAACAATTGGTTCTCAATTGGTGTGCTATCAATTTATAGAACCAAGCATCCTTTTGTGTGTGCTGTTGACCCAACTGCCGCCAACTGGCTGCCACCTCAGCCCGCCGAGCCTGCTGTTGCTATCTGTCAGCTGCCGGTTGCCATTTCAGGCAGCAACAGATCGACCCACTCAGGACCTGCCCAACCGCTGGCCCTGCCCCTGCCCCTGGGTCTCTCCCATTCATATTGGTCTTCGTCGTCTGGCAATCCAAACGGTTTTAATTGACAATCAAACTGTGGCAAGTGCGGGGCTTGTTGGGACAGAATGGTCTTTGGCACAAAATTTGATTAATTCGCTTGATGGCTGCATTTGCTGTCAGCTTATCCCTTTTGACAGTCTGCCCGTACGAGATATCCTTCCGTCCAGCCATCCTGCCGTCTCTCTGGCTTCTGTTTCTCTGGCTATGTCTGTCCCAGTTGATTGTTTTGGCTCCAACTGGGCAGCTTTTATGACTGAAATCATTTAATAAATGAAGTGTCTTGTGGCTTTCAAATCTGCAAACTGTGCACTTCATTTTGTGGATCATAAATTTAAGCTCTACCTGCCACGACTAATTGGCCCATTGTGGAACTCTTCAAGCTGCTGTTGGCCAACTGTTCAAATTTGTTTAACAAAGCTTAGCAACAGTTATCAAATTATTATCATATTAATTAGGTTTTTCAAAGAGCTTAATTGTTTAATGTTAACAGAAGGCGTCTTCAAAGAAGCTGTACACACTTGGGTCAATGTCTTTTTTACAAAAACTAAATGATTCTTAAAAAAGAAGTCGATGGCTCTAACCAACTGCTTGTCTTGAGGGTTCAGTCTGTAAAACAGGCTTTAAACATACTTCCAATATAGGTTTATCATTTATTTTTTAAAAATTTTATGAAACATTCGAATGGTTTATTTATGATACATGTTTTACTGAAATGATATATCGGGATAATACACAGAAAGTATAAATATTCGATTTAAAATATGGATTACAATCTAAGATCTATATTTTTTGTATTCCAGTATTAATACTTTCTGTGCATATCCTTTACATCTTATTGGATTTTTAGCTATATGATGTGTCTACAACTGCAATCTGTATTCCTAGCTTTTTTCTTAACTCCTGCTTCATATACATGTATGTATATCGTTCTATGTGGTTTATTGCGCCTTGAAGTATGCCACGCTTTGTGGCTGCAATCAACAGGCATTTTACTCGCAGTCGCTTTTGTGGCATTAGAAAAACCATTTGAGTGCCGCATAAAATTGCTGCAATTGCTGCAGTTGCCGCACGACACAAATACGCAGCAAGTGCGCGCGGTTGCACATGCCCCCTCCCCCCGCTGCCGTCCCCTCCACTTCCCTTCCACTACAATCCGTTCGCCAGCAAATTCTATCCTGGCTCTGGTCGCACAAGTCGGCTAAAACGCACACAGTCAAACGTTAGCTAAAAACCAGTTAATAAACATTATTTGCTGTTGTTGCCACACACCGCACACACACACACACACACACACACACACACACAGCTGCCTGCAGTCGACGGCAGTGAAGGAAAAATCGTTATCATTATTGTATGTGTATATAGCAGCAGAGTAGAGTCGAGGGGGCTGATGCACAGATGCAGGGAGCTTTGGGGGCAGCAAACTATGTACGAGTACACTTTTTGCGAAAGTTTATTGAACCGGAAGTTGGGCGGCAGTTGCTGCCGCTGCCGTGAAATGCGGCAACAAAGCGCGAAATGGTTTCGCCTCGTCGGACTCGTCTGCTCCAAGTCTGCCTTAGCTTTTGTAGCCCGCCAATCATATTTGCCCGCAAAGTCCAAGCATTTGTTTTTTTTTTTTTGTATATTTTATATATATATATATTTTTTTCATTCTCAAAAACCGCCTTGAGGCGCATTTTTGATTTTCGCCCGCTTCTGTAGCAGATGCAATTGGGGTTTTTTTTTGCTTTCAGTCGTTCAAATTGTATTACTTATTTATATGCCCCGCGTCTGGAATTGGTATTATTGTACGCTCAGCCGTCTGTCACTTTAATGCCACGTTTATTGTTTCTGTGAGCAACACTGTCTGGCCACGTCTCGGGCCCTCGAGGGCATGTAATTGTTGTTTAAGTGATGCAAATGAGCGTTTCCAACAACAAACAGCAATGAGATGAGAGCTGCTTGCAAATGCGAACTGAAGAAGCCAACGTTGAAATACTCTTTGCTGTTTTCTTTAATTTTTGCTAAACTGAATTAACGAGAAATTGCACTTTATAAGACAAGATCTGATATTAGATTCTTTAATATTCCATATAATACACATGGATGTGTTTAGTTTTTATCTAGTATTACTTTTACTTAAACGTTGAAAACATCTTTAAACTCGTTTTGTCCTGGATTATTTGGCTATTTTAAATAAATATTTTTTTTCAAGGAACTTCAATCCATGGGGCTTAAAAATCTGACCTAATTGATGGTAAAACTCAAGTCCTAGTTTGTTTGTAAAATCTCTCGAAAGGGCATATAAACCTGTAGCAAAAAGAACTGCCGCAGGCTCTGTAGAACTGGGAAAACTCCACTTGTCTGTAGCCCAGCTTTTCGTTTGAAGTGAGTAAAAATGTGTTTTCGAAAAATTGTTTGGGCTGCTGCTGTCAGTTTAATGGAGGGAGAAAAGTGCTTGTTGTTGGGAGCGTACCCTTCGCTATGTTATGCGGCTGTTGTCATTGTTAATGGGGTCAAAATTGTATATAGATGTGGCACTGCGTGATTTATGGGAGTTGCACTTGAATTTGTTAAACAATGTTAAATGTTAAAGTTTATTAAAATTGATTGTCATCTGTCTGGCGAGTGTATTAAACATTTAAAAGCCTTCGCTCAAATGCAATTTAGTCTCGTATTGTTTATACAAAAATGAAAATTGCATTCGATTGTTTGGCAAAAAGTTGGTCCACTGGGACAGCAAAAAGACACGTTCCATGCCAGACCATAGTTATTAATGCAATTCATTTGTTGACATCTCGTTCACTGCACTACAAAATTGAGTGATACAAAATGCTGAAAATGTGTGTGCTAAAATGAAAAACGTAACATAAATATTTGTATTGAATATTATAGAAATGTAGGCAAAGCTTGTGGTTGAAAAATAACTCCCTTCTATGCGATTCTCACGAAGTTTAATTATGGATTAACTGAGCTAAATTATATTAACAATGTGCTCTCACTATAATAGAGAGACGTGTTAAATCTGAAATATGTTTCTCCTTCTCTTTTTTCTCTGATTGAATATGTTTTCTTTTTTTCTGCTACACTTCAGGCTACTAAATATTACCTTATATATTTCTTTTTCCCACTTTATCACTCATTGAAGCCCTCTTAAGTCCAACACATGTTTGTCATTTTACAACACATATAATCGTGGCAGTGTTGAGTGTTGCTCAATGCTAAAATTTTTGAACTCTGCAAACAAAAATAGAAGCCCAAACAGGAGCTTTGCGAATGTGCGCTGCAATTTTACCGATAAAAGGGGGGGTTGAAGTGAAAAGACAAAAACACATGTTCTAGCTACAAAACCAATGCCCCACCATTGGAGGGGGGGGGGGGGGTAAGGGGAAGGGCAAAAAATAGCAAATTTTACGCTGCATTGGCGACAGCAAACATATGTCGGTGTCGCTGGCGTCCATTGGATCCGGCAGAAGTTCCATGCCCAGCGGGGTCGTTTGCACGCAACCGTTCCAAGTGAAGGGGTTAGGGAGTAGGCTGTTCTGGCAGGAATATGGAGAGAGAGTGGAATGGAGTTGAGTTGTTGCGGGGGGCAGTCGTGTATGAAATATGCGTGCCCCTTGTCTGCCTCGGCACAAGCAATATTGCACATATCTGTTTAACAGCATGTACGAGCATGTCACACAGTATACATACATATATATATATATATATATATATACATAGCTATTGATAAATTGCACCAAGCTCCCACACAAGCACACTTGAAAAAGCCGCAACAACAACGTCATTAGTGGCCGGGAACCCTGTAATAAAAATCAATTCTTTTAAATTGTCACCCCAATGGGCCACAGTTTCTATGGAACTCGAACTCCAACTCGCTATCCCAACATTGCACTTGTTCTGCTCGTAAGGGTATTATGAAAGAGTTTTTTGATATAGTAGAAAATATATACCATATTGAAATATATGAAGCTGACTTTTGAGCCACAGCATACCAGACGCAAAAGCTGATCGATAACTCTCCCGTTAGGTAAATATCGATTTTATTCAGAACTTTTTAACGTTTCAATTACGCTGACCTAGGATAACAATTCACCTAAAAATATACACTTTAATTGGAAAATGTTCTCTTAAATTAAGTTGAATAAAAACACGTTTTCATTGGGGGCCTGGGAAGTTCCAATACGAACGATTCTTGAATAATTGCTTCGTCAGGATCCTAAGTATCTCATCTGCAAGTATCTAGTCTGTAAGTGTATTCTGTAGTTTTGCAACATATGGTCGAGTTGGTGGTCGGTTGTTGTTTCTTGGTTCCCGGTTCTCGGTTACCCGAGTCCCAGGGCGCCCATTGCATGCACATGATAATTATGGGTGTCGCATATTCATATATAAGTACCGATTGTGTGTGTGTGTGTGTGAGTGCGTGGGTGTGTGTGCGTGTGTGCGTGTGTTTTAGGTTCAACTTCCAACAGAGTGCAAGACTTGAACTCCAGTTTTTGGTATGCATTGTCGCTCTCCCCTCATGGGAAATAATTTGTTGTGGCAATTTTTATGCGCCATAAAAATGTCATTTGTTTTCGGTCTGGGCTATTAGTTTTATAGCATTTACATACAATTCCAAAGTTTTATATAAAGTGCTCTCTAATAGAAAAGCAAATAGCCCAGTGTGTGAATATGTTGAATTCAAGGAGTTTAGAATTGGAGTTATTAAATTTGGTATGCATGCTCTGCAAGTTCTTTCAAAGTTTGTCTTTTAAACATGAACTAAAATAATAAAATTACGCATTGTTTTGTTCTTATATTGAGTATTTTGAGAAAGCTTAGGGTTTTTCTTATACTGTCAAAAGTCTGAAAAATAATAATAATTTACATTTTTTATACTAGATAAAGAAATTCCATTCCATTTTGCATACTAGATAAATAAATAAAAATTGTGGATCCTGTTAAATTTGACAAGCACTTTTGAGACTTGACATGTATATTTAACTATCTAAAATTTGTTATTGATTGAATTACTTTCGAGAAAAAGGCAAGACGCATTTTCTTCTGCTCGTATTACTGTTAAAATATATCAGACGGGTGTTTCAGCTGTTATATATTTAACAGTCAGTTGACAGCCACTTTTGAGCCTTTTGAAACTGCCTTATATTTTATCCTGATCATGTTATTGCTCTAAGTGCTGTGCAAATATGCCAGGCAGTTTATCCACTTGTTGCACATATAACATTAGGAATCAGGCTTTTGAGAAGATATCCTAATTTCATTTATATTTTAAGTTAACATTAACCTTGTCTTTGACATTAGCTTTTGTTCTGGTATTTGTTTTCCATTGATAGACTATAAAGATTACATCACAATCAAATATAAATTGCTCAAGTCTGTTTACATTGCCAAAAAAAAAGCTAGCTACTTTTGCAGCAAACTCGTATCGTTCCTAATTGCAACCTGTGTCCTTTAAACGACATGAGCTGCTGTTGCTGCCCAGCCCCCCCAGCTGGAGCTCTGACAGGACGTGTCGGTGTCGGCCGTGCTTAATGCAGCCATAAAAATGCGTATAAAATCAAACTGGCAGCATCGCCTAACGATGCCATCGTTTGTCCAGGGCTGCCCCCCAGAAACACCTTTATATACATTTTTATTACCCGGACGTCAGACGATGTCTAGACGAGCACAGGACGAGCTTCGGGCCGGGCTGCTGTGTGCACTCGTCCAAACTTTGAAGGTTTTTTCCATGTTCAATATTGTTGCTTCTTTTTTTTTTGTCAAGGAACCGAAATGTGACTTGCTGTAATCTTATGCGCATGTTTGAGGGCTGCTCCAATGACATTTTACGAGCGTTTTCGTAAACCCTTTATGTAAATTAAAACAAAATGCGCATTCAATTTGTTCGTTTGGGGCAAACTACAAGACAAAAAGAGAACTTAAAATAAACAAAAAACTTGATCCCGCCGGCATTATGTGGACTCGCCTTAGTTAAGCTGGACTTTGACTTCATCAAGGGAAAACAAAACAAATAAATAAAATTAAAGGCACATAATAGTAAGCAGTCCCAAAAGCCTAACGAAATTTCCTATCAAAGTATCGTTGTATACCCTGTAGTTGAGAAGGTCGCAGAAGAGAGAAACTTAAACAACTTGAAGAACTCAGTTTTATAGCACTAAAAGCCAAGACAGGGTAACTGCAGCTCGAGCAATCTAAACTAACATATTTATATGTCCTGTGTCACGGCTGGCAGCACATTTCTAGCAACAGGGTATCGATTAGTCTGTCACTTTCGACTTGAGCAATATTTATTTCCTTTGAGGCAGGATTACGCACTTCAAGTTCAAGAGTTCAAAGGAGCCAGCGCTACAAGTGGCATTGGGGAATGGCCAAAGTCAGCATACCCTACCCTAATCACTTTGGGGGGTTGATTTTTATTTTATTTGGAGCTGTACGTTGTTGCCCAAAGCTGTTTGCTTACCGGGTTACGTGTGCGAATGCATTAATAATGATGTGTGTGCACAACACACGTTACACGACGCACTGCACGTAATGCGTCACGTGCACCAAGTGGGGGATACTGGACAGGTGTAGGGTGCCGTTTGCTGGGGAGGGGTACGAACCCCCCCCAATATATATAAAACAAGTAAAAGCTGCATTCATAAATAAATTATGAAATTTTTCGCATTACGGGTAGGTTTATTGCTGGCCGAGGTGAGAGCAGCTTGAAAATAGCTTGAAAACAGGTAACAAAATTTAAGAGTGGACCAAAAAAAAAAAGGGAAAAGAAAGTCTCAAATAGCCATCACTTGGCTTACTTTAAGGCCAACACAATATTTTCGGCTGGCTCTTGTGTCTAGACACGCGTTTAACCAAACCCAACCCCCGCTCTGCCACACACACACACACACGCACACACACACATAAAACTTTAGCTGGTTCTTATTTACAGGTGTGGCTCGCTTCTCTCTCGCATAGTTTTATTTATCCCTTAGTTTTTTTCTCGTGCTTGTTGTTTTCCTGTCGCTGCTTATGTGGCTTCCCGTAGCTATTTACACTGCGTGCCACGCCCCCCCACTGCCGCCCAACTTCCATAAACGCACGAAATACGCAATAAATTCAATTAATTGTCTTAAGCTTCTTATTTCAACAAACCTGCTACATACCTGGCGGTAGTTGATCCCGTCAAACAGGGACAAAAAAAAATCGCCGCCGCCCGGGCAGTTCTTTCGTCAATTCGTCCGTCTGTCCGTCAGTTAGCCAAGAGTCGAGTTGCGCGGAAGTTGTGGTAAATGGTAGCTTAGCTGTTTGCGGCTTTCGAATCCACAATTTTATTTTTACAACGTGCACAACTTCATTGTATGTCCAGGATGCCAAGCGGCGCAAATACAATAAAACGCGGCATCTAATATCATCTAAAGTAGCCCTCAAGATTCCTGAGTTAACTTTAGATTGCTCGAAGATATTAAGAGCGAGATAAACCAAAGTTAAAATTTTGCGTAAAATTTCTGCGTAAAAGATGTTTCACATTTGGAATATCTCGACCCGTTTCTGAAAAAAATTGGAAAATAATTAAAGATTGCGCTTTGGATATAATTGGGTGCCATATTTGGGCCTCGAAATATTTAATAAGGATCGGACTTTAAATACCGAAGTTATGCAAGACGGCATTTCACATATTGGAGGAAGAATATAATTTAAAAATGAGGCAAATAGTTTCAATTGTTTTTTTTTTTATTTTTTATTTTTAACTTTTTTTTCTCCTTTCTTTTTACCCGCATATGTTCTGCCTCTATAGCTTCTTTCATATTACCCGTATATGTAGTTTTTCTATATCTTCTTCTATGATACCCATATATGTTTTGTAAAAATTCAAGCACTGATGCGTGCACTACTTTTTAATATGAAACTTTATTCGCCGCAATACACACACAAAGTTCTCGCAATTCCGAAGACAACCCGCAACGCCAGCCACAGTGCGTGGTCTATGGTGCAGCAGATTCTGGCTGCTGACGTTGATGGGTAGCACGTAAATTTCCCCAGTGACATAAACGGGCATTTTCCCAGCAGCAGACATGCACACACATACACACACACACACACGCACACACACGCATGCTGGCAAGTGTTGTGCGCGTTAAAATATATATGTTTTTTTCTCTCTTCATTTTATTTTTATATTTCTACGCCAACTTTTACACATGCGAATGACTTTAAACAATTTCAACAACAATTTTGAGCGTCCTTTTTCATTTTTTTGCTCTTACCTGCACGTTTTTACGGCCTCTACGGGAAATAGGCACTAAAAATCTAAGGGAAATGGCGTCGACAAAATGCAACGCGGAATCGCATAAAAATGCTTGACGCAGTGCCTGCAAATTGAATCACAGGCTGTTTTTTTTTCCTGCGACTTAAAGCCACACAAGAACTTGAAGCAAGAAGTATTTAAAGCAAACGGGGCACAAAAATCGAAGGGTTCACCTGACCTCTGACCCTTTCGCGCCCCCTTTATGCGCATTAAAAGACAGATATACTCATATATATATATATATATATATATATATATATATATATATATAAAAAAAAAAACGTTTGAATTTCAAGTGCTGCGTGTCTTTGGTTGGCAGTCATAAAACGTTTTAGGTATATTAAAAATGGAAACATGTGGAAATCTCCCCCAAGCGCCCATAACGCAATCGACCAAAAGGGCAAAATTTGATGAATTGACGCAATTTGAACTACAATAAGTCAGCCATAGCAAACGCTGGTGTTCCAATAAAAAGAGTTGTTTCTATTTCGCCCAGATTTCAATCTTTTATTTAATTTAGAAATCTTCATTCTAACAAAAAATAAAATAGATTAAAATATACATATAGAAACTAAATGGAAGAGCGTAAAGTGAAGTTTTAGTTAAAATCAAATTATATCTGAACTTAGGCATTTTTGCTCTGAAGTTATTATCACAATGTAGAAGTGATTTCAAGTCTGAAAAGTCAAAATATCACGTATACGAATTTAATTTTCTAAGCAATAGCTCTCAAATACATTTTCTTCAGCTGAAGAAAGAAAGAAAGAAAAGAAAGCTTAAACATTATATAACTAATTTCTGGAGTTTGAGTATTCGAGAACCGCTTTGATCTTTTTGCTCCTTTTACGAAAGCCAAGCATAAAAATAATTTTTGCACAAATAAATCCTGCTGTGCGTTGTGATGCAAAAAAATACATGAAAAAAATTAAAAAAAAAAAAAAAAAATAGACAAATCGCAAAGTCACAACTGCGAAATTCGATGTTCGCCCCCTTTGAATGTAAAGGGGCGTGGCTGGCAGTCGGAATTGTCTAAATTGAAAAATGTGCAAAGAAGTGAAGACTTATTTTGCCTTTTTTTGACTTGGAACTTTGGCATGCCGCCAATCGGAGAGAAGTATTTTTGACAAATAGGCGCATAAATTGAAAAGAAACCATACATTGACCCACATTGGCAGCCACTCATACTCGAGCCTGACCTCAAAAAGCGGCGCCATAAAAAAGAGATTTGGCCAGTTTTTGATCTTGTGCTAAAACTTCTTTAAATCCCTGAAATTGCGTTTTCAGCCCAAATATTATTAATAATCTCTCTGTCGTTAAGCCGCAAAGTCAAACACTTGGGACCTGCCAAAGGAAGTTATCTCATCAATATCGATTGAAATGAGGGGGGGGGGGGGGGTTGTTGCAAACATAAGCCGACAACTTGGGTACGTGTCTAAATGGGAAAAAATGAAGCGGCGTTTCAAGTTTCTGCGACAGCAAACAAAAGACAATAACAAAAGCAACAGAAAAAAAAAGAAAACTGCAAAGAAAATACCAATAAAAATATTTGAACTTGTCTTTGAAAAGAACCAGGGCTGAAAAATATGTTCATGGCATTTCAAAACATATTTAAGGCAGATTTCATATTACATATAAATAGGCGTTTTTTATTCAAATATATAGTTTATAATATTGTAAACATAATTTATGAAATCGCATTTATTGGGATTCAATGCATGAGATCCTTTCAGACTTACTTGAATTCATGAGAATTGCATAGAAAGACGATCGTTAAAAAATGGTTTTAATTTGCAAAAGAGAGAAAACTGCGCTGGGTTTGTGTTTGGTTTTAAAGCGACACATGAGAAAATACATGCGGCCAAGCCCTCGTCTAAGAAATGCACAGACTCTTCAGCTGCCTACAACCCCGCCCACTTCGCAGCTTCGGCTGTCGTCCCTAAGTTCATCATCATTTCGCACAATGCCGACGTCTCGCGTTTATCGTCAACTCTCAAGTAGTTTACTTTGCCAGACATTCTTTTGACTTGGCCTCTGACTTTTGGGCCTATGCCCACATTAGTAAAGGATTCGCAGCGATGTTGAATATCGGCACGATATAATGCCTGTTGGTTTTGCTTTTTTAATAACAAGCACCCGCCCACTGTCTGTCTGTCAAGTGTGAAGGCGCAAGAAGCAGCAGTCAACGTGGCCCATTGTTGGGCCTTAAAGTATTGCTGTTGCTGCTGCCTGATGAAGTGGCTGGCGCGGAGTCGCCCGGAAAGAAATCAATAACATGCAACTTGAGTGTGGTTCTTGAGTGTGTGTGTGTGTGCGAGTGTGTGGCGGTCGCTGCTGCCACACCCAATATTGAATTACTCTATTACCAATGGCAGCTGCAACCAGCAAGCAGCAAGCAGGCCAACAAATATTCCAGCCCCGTCGATGTCTTGTGCAACTTGCGTTGCATAGTTTTGCGAGCTGCTTGCTCGCAAGACATTTTATCCCTTTGATCCTTTTTATTGTTGCCACCGCAGCTGGTGTTGTCTTACACGCGACAGCCCGTGGGGTAACCAGCAGCGGTTGCCACGCCTCCCTCTGCCCCTTTTACCCCTTAACCGCGCTCCTATTTCGGTTTCTTGCACTTTGGCTTAAACCGCAAGCAACGTCGTTCAACTCCTGGCGTCCTTTATTCCTTGCCAGCCAACACAAACGTGATGTGGCTGCAGTCCAAAACCGGCAATTGGTTTTCAGTTACAGCCACGTCATTGGGCGGTGGGTGGTCCTTCTCCGCTCCTCTCCACTCCACTCCTCCAATCTCCAGGAAGATGGCACTTGACTCGTCTACCTAGCTGGAGTTGCTCCATGTTGCCTGCCCGGCTAGTTGGCCAGCTCAGTGGAGCGTTGTTAAGGCCAACTGCCCAGGACATATTACATAAATCCTCTAAAGCAAAGAGAAGCAAACTAAACAAGTTTAAATTTTGATTTGATTTTGTTTAAGCTATAAAGATATTTCCTTTTTGAAAATGACTAAATTTAAGAATGTCTATCGCGAGAGGGAATCACAAGACTATAAATTTATTCGTTAAATGAGATATATATTCTTGTGACCAGCCTCGGAGCCAGAGGATAAATAAACAAAGTCAAGGTTTTAGATCTATTAAAATTAGTTAAGCCTAGAAATCGAATAAGCTTTGATTAGGATTTTGGTAGTTGTCAGTCTGCATTAAAAGTATTTCTATAGGCTATTGTTTCGCAAGGACTGTGAAAATTACAGAATATTTCCGAAGGTTCATTAAACTGTGGAACGCAACGACGGCGCTTTGTGAATGCCGAAGGACAACACTGGCGATGACTAGGCGTATTTTTGCTGCAGTGGCAGCTGCGGCAAACAATGCCCGATCATAATCTACATAAAGACCGGCTTGCCAGTAAACGACGCAATATGTGTGAGCCTGTGTGTGTTTGTGTGAGTGCGTGGTACGTGCCTGTAAAGCGTACGAAGGACATTGTCAATGTTTTCCCTGTTTGTGTTTGTGAGTCGATGTTTAGTGTGTTTGTCTGGGCTGCAAATTCGATTTGAGGTGCGCATCGTACTGGGGCTTGTGGCAACTGATTGGGCTGATTATAGCCCGAAGATGTGGGGAAATCGAGTGACTGGGCGTGGGTGCAGGTTCGAGTCCCTGACCATGACACGCTGTTACCTTAAGCTCTTTTACTATCAAACAAGTTTGCTTGGCTAACAAATTAGCTGCAAAGTTGCTGCTGTCGAAAAACTTTGCTGGACCCAACAAACAACAAAAAATCATTTCCTTTTACGCGACAACTTCAAAATTTCACGAGCACAAGCTCAGACGTGGCTGTTTGCCGCCGGGGCGAAAATCCATTAAGTGGCTACCGAAAAGAAAATCCAAAGAAAACCCAACGATAACTAGCAGGAAAATGTGAAAAATGTTATGCTTACGCTTTAATGCTCTAGCAAGACCTAAATGAGTTTATAGATGTAATTCAGTTTTGGGGCTTTAGCTGTACAAATCCCCAGATTTAAGACAGACCTCTAATTTCCAACGAACCATTTCATAAAGTCTGTGCTAAAACCTTTTGGGAATTCTAAGCCCTGCTCATGTTTAAATGGCTCTTAAAAGCAAGAGAAATATTCGAGCTTAGTTATCCGTATGAAATATTCCTCCAATTGTAAATAAAATGCACATTTAACAAACTTGCTAGCGCAACAAATATGCCGTTTAGCGTGCAGGGTATTCAGAGAGCTTGACAACTTTAAATCGATGGAAAATGAAATGGCAAACGCATGCAAGGAGCACAGCATAACGAACACAGAATAAAATGGCGAAAATTCAATTTTGAAATAAACAAAAGGCGACGACAACGGATAAAACAAGGAGAAGCGTTGCAAACAGCAAAGCACGACTATGAGATACTCAGTAGTACTCGCTTTTATAAAAAATGCAGCTTGTGATATTTATCTCTTTAAATATCGAAAAACCTTAACAAAAAATATACTCTTCCCTGGTAAAAGTGGGGTATAAAGCAAAATGCTTTAAAACTAAAGTGTAGCTCGCGATGTTCAACTCTTTAAAATTGTAAAAATTTGTTAAAATTGAATATACCCTATGTCCCTATTAAAAATAGGGTGTATAATGCGAACTCCCGACCAAGCTGAATGTCACGCAGAGCAAACAAACAGTGGCTCAAGCAGTAGGTGAGAATCCAGCCAGAGTTGAAAATTCAATAAAAAATAAAAGTAAAATAAATATTGCTAAAAGGCAGCGGCAAAAAAAAGCCAAAAAAAAGCCAACCAAAAAGTAGCTGCCTTCAGAAATGTGCCCTAAACATGCAATCGAACTTCAAACTCGCTCAGCTGTTAATGTTGCATGGCCCGGCAAGCCGAATAAAAAGCACAAAAACACAAGCCGAAGAAGTAGATGTATAAGTGGAAGTGGAGGAAAAAGAGCAAGCAGAGGAACAACAACTAGTTTTGGGTGGCTGCAGTCTCAGGGGGTTGGCCATATATATTTGCGCAAAACAGAAAATAAAAAAAAAAAACAGATAAGAAACGACGCTGGCGACGACGGCGTCAGTTGTTATTGCCAACATTTTAGTGGCGTGTGCACCCTACTGCCGAATCTCCCCTCTCTCCCTCCCCCTCCCCCTCCCCTTCCGCTGACCCACCCACTCTCACTGCAAGTGACTGTCGAGGCTGTGACTCATGCCTGAAGTGATGACGAAATCAGCCGGCAGCAGACACTGAAACTACAAAGTACTTGTGTACTCATATGAATAACTAAAACGAGGGTGGCTCAAGAGATTAACATAGTTATTTTATTTTTTTTTGGAATTAAATTTACAATATGACAGTTTAACTGCCTCAATAGTTATGTGCACAGTAAATATAGCCTCTTATTTTAGTTTCAATAAAATATTTAATATATAAAATTCAGTGGATAATAAACCTTTCTGACTAATGCAAAAATAACTACTAAAAAATCGATCAATTATTCAATGCTTATAAAATAAACTGCTATAAATCTAACTATAATAATTATATTCAAAATTTATCAATTTTTGTTTATTAAAAAAAAGCGATTTCTTAATATACCTTATAGACAGATATATATGACTAACTGAACCAACAGAAACTCATTGCGCAACCCTCTGTTATGTATATATATATACAAGAATGGATCAATGTACATATTTGGTTTAGAAACATGCGAAAATTTATGGATAAGCCATGTCGGGCGGCAGGCGGCACGTGGTGCCAATCGGCACACGCAAAGCGAACTGCGGTGTGTGTGAGAGAAAGAAAGAGAGAGGGAGAGAGAGAGAGAGCGTATCTGTAGAGAATAGAGAGTAGTGTGACCAAAGTGTGCAAACATTGCGTGCTTCATACGCCGTGTTGTGCCAAAAGAAAATATTATGATTTCCATTTCTAAGCTAAGCAGTTAATTTCACGTCTAGTGTGGGGCCCAAGTGCTGCATAATTATGTGCACTGTGGATGCAAGGGGGCGGTGAGGCAGGGCTTGGATACGAGGTTGCATAGGTCCGCACATGATTTGCGGTTCTGGTTCTTGCAACTTGCGGCACTCGAAAGACTCGTTTAGTCATCGTCAACGTCGAGTGCTCAGCATGTTTAGCTGCTTAATTAAATGCAATACACGAAGGAACAGCAATAAAGCATGCAAAAGAAATGCATTTCAATTAAAAAGAACAGAGAGAGAAGCCTGCATGTAGCTAGGGATAGAGAGAGAGAGAGAGAGACAGAGAGAGAGAGAGAGGGACAGAGCGAGTGGGAGAGGGAGAGAGACAGCTCTTAGATGTAATTAAGTTAGCTATTCAACTCAGGCTCTTCCAAGTGGCCCCACTCGCCCGAGGGGCTAACGTGGCAACCGGAGCCACAGTTGGACGCAAATGTTTGCCAATTGCCAAGCAGATGTCGTAGCTAATGGTTAATGATGGGGAATGATAGAGAAGCCAGCGATTGGCGCTGACACCCCTGAACACGTGTTGGCCTCTGAAACGCAAATGAATGCCACTAAAGCTATTAATCTATTATTAATCTAGCTATTAATCGCTCACATTTAAATCTATTGTTTTTATATAAAAAGCCAATTTTAAATGATTTTATGCTTATTAAAATGTATAGACTAGTTAATTTTCTGTAAACTCTCAACTATTTCTTGAGGGTATAATAATTTTGTCATAAACTGGGTAATGCATAAAGGCATACATATACGACACCATAAAGTATATATATTCTAGAGCAACATCGGCAGTCCAGTTGATATAGTCAAGCCTGACTTGTGTCTGACTGTCCGTCCGTCTGTTCGTCTATTTGTTTCATGCGAACTAATCTCAAAGTATTATAGTTTTCTTCAAAAAAAAAAAAAATGGCATAGGACCACTATATCATAAGCTGTCATAGGAACGATCGGTCGAAATGTAGGTACTTGTATGAAAAACTTTTTTGTTTATCAGGATATCTTAATATAACTCGGCATTTATTATTTTCTCTATGCTCCTCATATATATGCAAAATCTTATCAACTTCAGACAACTATTTCAAATAGCTGACATAGGAAAGGTCGTTCAAAATGTAAATCTTTTATGGCAAATAATTCTGTTTTTCCGAGATATTTTCATCGAACACAGCTTTAGTATTCTCACAAGTTATAACTATATAATTTTTTCAAAAGATTTAAACTAAATTTAATTTGATTCAAACAACTCTTTGCTTCAGCCTAAATTAGATATATATTTCAATAATTATATATATTGAATTTGTAAAATTTTTAAATAACATTATTTGTTTCTTTTCTTTTCAGGTAAGCTATTTGCATTTATTTACCCAATTGAATTTTATGGCCACCTGCCAGCGCACATTCTGTAAGTTTGCCGCTGAATTGCAAATCTAAACTTTGGCTATATTGCCCAATTGACCCATCCCCCCCCCACGGTTTTTGCCCCGCCCATGTGCATTGACACAATCATTAAAATACCTTTTGCCCACTTAACACACAATTGTCTGTGTTAAACCGTTGGCCGTTTAACACACAAATGTTCACACTTTGCAGCCATTATATAATATGTTTATTTATATGTGCATGCATGTGTGTGGCTCCCCTTACACCTATTGCCCCCCCCCTTTTAAGCGCGCCCCTTTATGTGGCATGACACATTCACATCAATGCGCACCGGACGGATGGCGGCATTCACATTGTGTTTGCCGGCAAATGATTTCCCAAGCAATTCAAATGCAAAACGAGAAAGCCGTAACCCAAGCGTTCCCCTTACCACCCCCTCTCAACTAACAGCTCCCCCTGAGTATAATCAACAACTAATATTGTAGGAAGCATTGTGTGCTTCGATGCCTTCGACAAGCGGCTGTCATGATATTCCCGCCTCCAGCTGCATATTTTGTCCTGCGCCCCCCCCCTCGCTAGACATCCCTTCCAGACATGAACATTGTGTGGGCGAGAGTGTCGCCTGACAGGCCCTCAGGCCGTGCGCCGCCAGCTCAAGCTCCCAGCTCTGACTCTCGGACTATGGCCCAAACTCTGGCTCCAACTACGACTCTGACTCTGACTCTGACTCTGATTCCGATTCTGGCCTAGGTCCCATTGTGATTCATCGTCACACCGAGACGCCTCTGCTATGGGTCCATGTGGCTTGGTTTCTCGGCACTGGCGCCGTTCTGCTATTTAAATTGCCGCTCTATATCCTTGTCCGCCTTTCGACAGGGCCGGCGTGTCGCCAGCTTCATACTACTGTGCCAAGGATATTTTTACTGTTCTCCACTTTTGCACTCTCTCTCTCTCTCTCACTCTTTTTCTCTGTGTCTCTAGCTCTCTGCGTGTTTTCGGCTTTTTTTGAGTCATCGCAGCTTTATTTATTGTTCTTTGCCAGTTGTTGTCGCCAGCCGCGGGCTTGAGAGCGACTCTTGCCATATAATTTAATTGCAGTTAATATATTTTCGATATTCGAAAATACGTTTTTTCGACTCTGCCAACAACCTGCAGCAGCAAGACAGAAAGAGAGAGAGAGAGAGAGAGAGAGCGCCAAACGCATACGCTGCCGAAAATGTTTACGCTCTCTTTTGAGCGCAGCTAAGAGCGTTGCCAGCTGTAAATTTTGACAGAACAAAAAACATTCAAAAATTTTCGAATTTTCGAATTTTGAAAGATGTTGGAAATGGTATATTTAATACATGTGTTTAAATTTCTTAATGATTACCAAATGTATGTTGTATATTGAAAATGTGGAATAGCTTAACAATTTAAATTTGACTTATCTATAATTATATTTATATTTCAATTGTCTATTCATTGAATTTATATTTTTATTTATAATTATATTCATCACACAGTAAAAATAATTAATTTTGCTGCACATTTTATATTATTCATCGATACGTAATTATTTTAATTATAAATTGGTAGTTTTCGATATTTATAATTTATTCGAAAACTTAATTTTTTTTATAAAATTAACCGGCTTTCTTTGCTCAGCAAAACTGCATTCAAATAACTGTCTCTGCAGTGTTACTCTCTTGAATTCGGACTCTGTCGCAGTCGCGAAAAGCAGCAAAAGTTCGCTGCGCCTCTCACGGCGCATGCTTCGAAATTTGTTTTTCGAAATTTCGCACATTAAGGTAGCGCAGCAAGGTCGACAATGATAAATATTGCCATAAAATTTTATGAATTGCTAAATTCTATGAAAATAATCATAGAAATTAATAACAAATTCATGCAAATTATAGTGTGAAATAATTAAAAATTTAATTGCTAACTTAATAAAAAGCTCAGCTCTGGTCAACCCTTGTATTTGACTACGAAAGCACGCGCTCCCGCATGCAGCAGCAAGCCACCCCCACAAAATATACGCGAGCTCTGGCTCAGTCTGCGCTGCGGAGCTGCGCTCTCTGAATCTCGCTCGCGCTCTTTCTATTTTTGGTTGGCTTGTGTCTTGGGGGAGCTGTTGTGAATGCCGCCAGCTCTGTTGCGCCCCAAAGTGGTTTGTCCTTTTTGCTATATGCATTGTCCTTGCCAACGCCAGCGACAGCGACAGCGCAGCTGGCGTCAACGTTAACGTTAGCGCCAGCGTCAGCGTCGTCAGTTGTTCGCCTGCTGTTGAAAAATTAACATCGACATAATTTAGTTTGTCTTCGTCGTTCGTTGCGCTCGTTACGTATTCGTGCTGTTGTCGTTAGCGTCGTTTCTCTTTGTCTTGGTTCTTCTTGCATTCCACAGTCATAGCCAAGACGCTGAAATAACGCACTAAAAGCAAATACGCAAAACAAGAATAAAACAAACACAACAACAACAACAACATAAAACGCCGCTGTGTTTTGTAAACAAATACAAACGATTCGTAGCATACTATTTAGCGCGGCACAAATTATCAAAATATTCGCATCAAAATTGCAAGTGTTAGACAATTATAGTAAACAAATATTTTTAAATAAATTATACTAAATTAAATACTAAATCAAACTAATAACTGTGCGTTGCGCTCTCAAAAGTGGGCAACACCCAAATTTAGTTGCCAAAATTCACATATCCGAACAAACAACTAGTAAAAACTCCAACTAAAACTATATTTAAAACACATACTTATTTATAAAAAAGGGGTGAAAACAACCATAAGAAGGCATCAAAATGCTGATTGGATTAGTACGCGATTCGGTGATGCAGTGCTTCTGCCACACCTGCCGTGCGCCGGGCATTTTGCCAGCGGGTAAGCCAACATAAATACAAAAATAGTAGTAGAAATAGTAGTAGAAAACATGCTACTACCAAAAACCTATACAAATTGGTAACAATTCGACCTGAGGCGTTTTTACTAACTAAATATAAAAGTCATTTTTTTTACATTGTTTATTTTCTTTTCTATGCAGGTTAACGCAATTTAAAACTTTACTTTAGTTGTTTTTATTTGTTGTTAAGGCTTTCTGCTATGCAATAAACTAAAGCTAAGGACACACTTATTTTTATTTAAACTACTCACGTACATATGGCAAAAACTTGTTTCTCGACCCGAACTTATTTCCCCAGCTTGTTATTGTTGTAGTTCGCTCTTGACCCTTCTGTGAGTTGACCTTTAAGTTTTTTTTGTGTTGCAGTTTTTGGAATTAGGTTCAATTTGTTGCACACTCAACTTTTTGATTGCTCGCACAATGTTCTCGAGGGCGCACACAAATTTGAGCTCAAGAGCTCCACAGAACACTTGATGAAGGCTCCTGAAGTGGTGCATTGTTGTAGCAATAATCATATTTAAGAGCCCAAAGGTAAAAGACTTGGGCATAGAGGGGAAGACTTTTAAGAGCAGCCCTAAAACAATTTCGGACTACAATTCTCAAATCAATTAAGTCTGACCAAAATATTTGAAGAACATTTCTGACTTATTTTTGTTAAGAGCTTCTTCAACCTCAGCATGATATATGTATTTGTATGTTATGTCTAGGGCTGGAGACCACAGCTTTGCTGTTTTCTATATATTTTCATTAAATACAATCTATACACGCTCCGAGGAGCAAAGCTCTTATGAGCCTATAGAATACTCTAGTTGGTAAGATGGGCTTAAAGAAGACATTGAATAGCCGATGTTTAGTGTGGGAATATTTAAAAAAGATGACTAAGACATTTGTTATACATTAACTATATAGAGTATGGGACAGATCTTTCATCATTTGCTTTTGCTATTTCACGAATAATCGTCTATTGGATCACAGTCTTTAAGCAAATCAAATATCGAATGGTCATCAATCAAAATGCCAGCCACCTCATATGCTGTCTGGCAACAGTCAAGGACGCAGTTTGAGACCCATTAAGTCATCAACAGGCCCAACACAATTATGTAATACAACAGGAGCAAGAACAAGAGCACGAAAGACCAACACACACATGTATTCTAATGCCTGATGAAAAATTCAAGCTGCTCAGCGAAATTTCCATTCGTTTTTCCTTGGCGCTGGTAGGGAAAATCAATTTTAGCTAGAAAGACAACGTCAACGAGTGGGCGGGAGAGAGCGAGGGAAGAAGGGGACGAGCTTTAACTATAAAAACCGAAAAGACAAACAATATGACGTTGATTTTTGCCGATGCCGCGTGGAAAGGCAAAACTAAATGCCCCACCAAGTAGGCAATAACAATTTCGTGGATGACTGTTTGCTGGCCATTGTTGTTGTTGTTGTTGCCGCCATTTTATGGTGCCCCGCGCCATGACATCGCATGGCGCCAGTCAGCCGGCAGCGATGAGTCATGCCGCATGCCGCATGCCGCATGCCACATAGCCTAGCTGGCATGGAATTTAATTTTAGCCCCATGCCTTAAAGCGCCCTCAAACGCCTTTCTTTTGTGTTAATGCATATGAATGTCTGCATTACATTTCATCCATGCCCTTTTGGGCCACTGGACAATGGCGTTCGCACACAACTCAGTTATGCCGATGATTTTATTTATATTGTATTGGGCTATTAAAATGCAATAATCGCCGCAAACAATCGCACATACGACTACGGAATGATTGCGCAATATGCACACGGCCCAACGAGCACAGCCACAAGCACAAGCACAAGCCCAAGCCCAAGTCGAAACTGAAACACACACACAATCAATGACGTTGACAGTGGGAGGCGTATATTGATTTATTGACATAGGCACCTTACGCAAAAAAAAAAAAAACAGAAGGTGGGCAATATGAAAAAAAATAAAAGGCAGATGACGACGAAATACCCTAAAAGATATACTAAATTAATTTTGTTAGTAAAACTTTCACTCCATTTTGCGGAAACCAATTCGCCTAGGCGAGGTGAAAGTTAAAGAAAACCCGGTAACAGTAAAAATCATTTTGCGGAAACACATTGCCATACACAAGAAATAATGTAAAAGCAAGCTTCATATAGTTCAAATGCTATCTATTACAATTTCGGTATACTTTGGAGAACTCGTATTCGTAAAATAAGGCTGGAATTAGTACCAAAAAAATTGAAAATGTAAACTAGCCTTAAAATGTGAGCTATAAATGAAATATGGAGCGAAAAACTAGATATCAATTGGGAACTATGTACATGGAAAAAAAGATATGCTAAAAAGATCGTGTTGAAAACAAAGTTATAGTTTTCATTCTACAACTTATTAACTACAACTATCAATTGTGCTTTACTCCATATAAATATATCAGTGTATACATTGGAAAGTCAGAAGTGCCTTGTTACGTAGCCCCTTCTAGGGTAGACAAGCAAGTTAAGAGACACAGACCACAACAAATTACTTACATGCGTTTACCTTCTTCCCAATCTTAAACCCACACGTGTTAGCCATTTTTCAATTGACGAAGGTATTTTTCACAATTCCCCTTGCATGCTTGCAGCCTGAGACTATAAATCTTGCCGCGTAACTGTACCTAATTACGCCTGTTGTGGTAACAAAAACAAAATAAAACAGCTCAATTTGCACTTGACGCGTGTGAAAAAGATATAATACCCATTTTAAATGGGTTCCCAGTAAAAGTAAATGAGCTGAAATAAATGAGAAATTTCACGGGCTACAGCAGAGTCTTGAAAGTTGGATTTATGAAAAACTTAAGTTTGTTATAGTTAATCGCAAAATTATAATCGTTTAATTTCAAAAATGACCAGAAATTGTGATTCATGAATAAAATCATTAGGATATCATTTTTATTATCATTTTTAATATTATTAAAATTATAATTATTATTAATAATATTGGTATTAAGATTATCATTCTTATTATTAATTTTGTTATTATGACATTATGATTATGAATATGATTATCATTGTGATTATCATTATAATTATCATAGTCATTATCATTATCATTAGCATTATCATTATCATTATCATTATCATTATCATTATCATTATCATTATCATTATCATTATCATTATCATTATCATTATCATTATCATTATCATTATCATTATCATTATCATTATCATTATCATTATCATTATCATTATCATTATCATTATCATTATCATTATCATTATCATTATCATTAATATTATCATTATCATTATCATTTGCATTATCAATATCATTATCGTTATCATTATAATTATCATAGTCATTATCATTATCATTATAATTATCATTATCGTTATCAATATAAATATCATAATGATTATGATTATCATTATCGTTATCATTATCATTACAATTAACAATTAACATATAACATTATCATTATCACTAACATTATAATTATCATTTTTATTCAGGTTGAGTTTCTTTTTGAGTGTAAATTCAATTACATTAACTGACAGGCAAACGGCTCAATTATCATTTGACACAAGTCTAATTTATGGAACAGACACAGCGACTCTCGCGTATGTGAGTATGTATGGAAGCATCTTAATTTCGGAGATGGTTTTCGTTTTGAGGGTAGCAATGGGGACAAACCTGTCCCCAACCACGATTTGCCTTTGGCTCAAGGTTAGAGCTGAAATTGCTGGTTTTTAATTTGGCGCCTCTAATTGTGAGTGCTGGTGCTCTGGGGGCACACATGTCTCTCAGCATCTTCCTCCGGTTCTCTTTCTCTATTGCTATCGCAGTCTCTCTCTTTCTTTCACATCTCTGCGCTTTGTAATGGCCTCGCCTGGTTGGGTTTTGGTTTGGGTTGTGCTGTTGGGGTTCGCTTTGCTTTTCGGCTTGGCAAATTAGATTTCCTAGCTACAAAATTGCAATTCAAAATGCTTTTTTCGACTGCTGCTGCTGCTGCTGCTGCACTTGGGGCACAAATTGTGCGCAGGCAACGGAAGGGGCTGCAAATTGTTGGAATTGGTGTTAAAATGTGGCATGTGTAAAGACTTGAATGCCAGCCAGCATTCCAAAATTCTAGAAAATTTAATGTGTGCTTGGTTTGCCATCAAGTTGAAAACAGTGTAAGCTGATCTGATAAATAATGTGTGGGCATAGAAATACAGCTAAAAACTTAGCAAAAACTTAAATTTAGATAAAATGAAAGTGGGTAAAGAATAGAAAAAAAAACACTACAAATGTGGCATAATAGAGCTTGCACTTTTGAAAATTATGATTTTATATTATATATTAAATACAAAATTATAAATCTAAACTGCTTATCACAACCAGAATTTCGGGTCACAAACTCTTGAAATCTCAGATCTTAGGCAAATATATATACAAACTATAAATACAATCAAAATGTAATGCTTTATTAGTCGCCTTTGCTTATCCAAAACTAATTAGTTTAATTGCAAACACAAAAGCACCACAAAACTATCTCAACTCATAGTATTGCTATAGTTGAGCCATTTGCTTTGGTTTGCTCTGGGCGTAAATCAATTAAGATAAATTGCTGCACAGAACGTTGCGACAGGCAAATGAAGTCGAGTCGAGTCAATGTGAATATAATTTGATGCATCTTTTGGATGCGTGATGCGACAAATTTGCTCGACAGCTTGCGGCTGAATGCGAGCGTGTGTGTGTGTGTGTGTGTGTGTGTAAGGCGTGGCATTTGATATGATGGATTAGTTGGATTTGGACCGCCCATAAAGCTAAACATGTGTTGTAAATGTCCACAAATTACTTTCGCTAGCGAGTGAGATGGGGATAGGCAGATGTAAAGAGAGAGAGAGAGAGAGAGAGATAGAGTGGGAGAGAGCGGTAGAGAAAGACACATTTGAACTCAAATTAACTTTGCGAATGTGCTTCATTTGCCAAAAGTATCCATGAACAGCTGCTGTGCTGGGAACAAATCACATGCTGCATATATGAAGACCACAATATGTTGCACACATACATATTCATTTATAATAATATATATAAATGCCCAAGTTGATAAATCTAAGGCCGGTTTCTAATACCCTGCTCTCTACTTTCGATAGTGTATTGCAATTCGAAAATATTCATGAAATGTTTATTATTATATAAAAATATTTTCTATAGTATTAATATAATGGTCCTATATATATATTTATAGTCTGACTAACGTTTAAATACGGGGTATAAGGTTGGTTTTCTGGAATATTGATTGACATTTACTTTCATCTTTGTTTCATGTTTAAATCTGTATAAATGTGATTTTTCAGTAAGTGCTTAAGTAGCTATATAAATTTGAATCTACCTAAGGCATTTTTCTGTTTCCTTTGCCGTCTTTTAGGCGCCTGCTGACAATCGGCACGCCAACAAAGCTTCGCAAAGCCCCATTTTAATTATTATAGCTGGTGTTACGGCTACGGTATTAGGTCTTATAATTACCAGCCGAGACAACCCTCCTGTAAAACGGACCTTTGACAGCTGCTTAGCGGCTAGATTGACTGAAAAATTATATAAACACACTTGTGTAGCAAATTAAGCCAAATTGTATAATACACAAACATGTACATTGTATACATATCAACCGGTCTACTATACACGTTTCTTGCGTGACTTGTACTTAACATACACAAGCGAAAATGTTGCGCAAAAAAAACCAAAAACAAAATAAAAATATTTGTCAGCCATTAACATTCTAGAGCTGTCCTTGAAATAAGTTGGGCGAGGAACTCAAGCAAGGTCTGTTGTGAGTAGAAATAATAGCTGGCTTACCGATATATACACACGATATATACATATATACTACGTATATATATGCATACTGAAGGGTGGCTCATTAGGGCCATGATGTTGAGCCAAGTAAAGCGGAAATCCTTCAGCAGTATCGACAGGAAATGAATTGCTGACTGAGATGGGAGCTGGTAAAAAAAGAAAAGGCACCAGCTTGCAGTGATTAATTCAATGGGGGTAACTGTGTTTTAAGAAAAGCTCTATATATGTTGAGCCCAGTCAATTTATGTTAGAATTGTCAGGAGTTCAAAAACAGTTTGCAAAATAAGGATATGCCATTGTTTTATGCGTTCTGTCGATGTAAATTTTACATTGTCCATCGATTGTTTGATGAGGGAAAGCTGCACAATAAATAAAAACAGTCAGTTATATATGTAACCATAAATGTTTACATAATCTACTCTTTTGACATTTTTGTTTTCTGTGTGTGCAGCTTTTTTGAGCCCTGTCAAATTTGACAAAGTCCTGTCCGTGAATGAAGTGCATGTTGGTGTCCTTTTTGTGTGTGTGTGTGTGTTTTTTCTTTTTTTTTTTTTTGTTCTTTTTGACACACTCTCGTATTTTCACTTGCCAGCGGCTACAGCTTTTACAAAGCTCTTGTATATCATCAAACTGTCGAAAGTCATAAATAATGCCTGGACAGCAGAGAGTTTTGGACTCCCTGATGCGTAATTTTCTCGTTCAAGCTCACACATGAAGCAATTTTAAAAGCCGTACACAAAAAAAATGCAGGTATATATGCTGTTCTCTTATAAAGGAATTGTTGAAACTTCGACTAAAGAAGGAAACAGTAAAATCATTAGAAGAAAAGAAGTAGTAAAACATTTGTCAGAAATAAAAAGAAAACTTAGGGATTGTGAACAAAAGTGAGAATGCTCAACTGAGAAAATATAAATTAGAAAATGCCAAAGATATGTGAAATATTTGCTGGATCCCTTTTGAAAGTAATGCGATGCTTAGATCTATTTTACATAAATGAGTTATGAATAATAAGATAAATAAATCAAGACAATCAGAGAACTTCATGCCTGATTTATATAAATCAAGTCTTAAAGTTTGGTCTTAGCTACAAAGTTACATTCAATTTTACAATTATATTTATACAAACATTTTTTTAATTTTTTTTGGCTTTATTCAATCTCTATTTAAATTACAATTTGGTCATATTTTATGGCCAAGAAACTGACCAAAACTGGCGAAACATCTCACATAACTCAGCTGCCATACAAGCTAATCAAATTGGCTTCCGCTCAGAACTTTCTGAAGTTCTTCAGCGGAACAGAAGGCTGTCACAGCTGCCAGAGAATGCCAGGAAGGCGTCAGAACTATTTAGGCCATGCTGTCACGTAGCGTGCACATTTTTCCATATTATCCAGTAGGCTAGAGCATTGTGCTAGACAAGATTTGTGCATGTCTCTCACGTAACAGACGCATACATAACATTACTTAATTTTCATTTTTTGTTTCGGCCAAAGGCCAACAAATTAATGAGGTTGCATATTTTGGCGAATTCCTGGCATGCCCAGAGAATGTCGAAGAGAGAGAGAGATGGAGCGAGAGCGAGTCGAAGAAAGGCACAAAAAGTCAACAAATTGGCTGACAGGTCAGCAGCTGCAAGTGCCTTTAACATTTAAATGTTTGCGCAATTTCCACAGATAAAAGTATGTTTATATATGTTATGTAGCCAGATGACAGGTCCCCGCCAAAAAGTCATCATCACTCAATGCGTGTCCTTCCGCCCTTTGCGGCGTGTCCCGCTCGTCTCGCCCAACTCGTCTGTCCCGCCTGACTGCTCCGAGATAACGAGTAATGTGTGAATAGCTGTGGGCTTCATTATTTCAGTTGCGTCTGCCTTTTTTTTTGTAGGCGTAATCCCTATCGTCTTTTGGCCTTTGACTTCTACCTCCCCCTCTCTGACTCTTATGAATTCCAGTAATTGCATGTAAAACAGTGTCAAGCATGTTTATTGTATTGTTTTTGATGCCCTTTGTCCTTTACATATGATACTAGAGAACTTTACCTGGCATCGCCTGATCGAAAAAGGCGTCAATTTAAGGCAGACACAAAACTTATAAAATATATATAAAAAAAAGGAAAATTGCTGTCGAATTTAAACCGTCCACCTCTTGCTCGTTAGCTCGACGCTCAATTTTAAATCCCCTGCTAAAATCAACTTCTCGATGTTGCCTTGAGTGCACTTTTCTTACAGAGAATAAAACTTAAACTTCATTCTTAACCCTAACTTAAGCCCTCTTCCGCCCGCCAACCTAGTCGCAGTGACCCAAACACAAGCGCAATATGCACAAATGTCAGTGTCATTGTCGAGATGCTTGATGCCATAGTGCAAGACCAAATAAATGGTGGGGGCAGTATTCACGAGTGGAAATGAATGAATGAATTATTTAACAGCGTGAATGTCCCCCTCAGTGAGTGAGCGACAAGTCTGTCGTGAACCTGACATGAACAGCATAAGCAAGTAGCAGCAGCAACCCGGAGGTGCCTCCAGCCACTCCATACACACACGTCGAGCAATCAGTATTAACGGTCTTGATACCCTGTAAATTAGATGCGTTTCGCCTGGAACTAACGGTTGAGTTAAAGATTAAATGCTGTTGCAGCATAATTGTGGGACAAAATTATATTATATATATATATATATATATATATATATTATATATATATTATATATTATATCTTGTATTGATACAATGATAGATACCCTGTAAAATCACAACTATCTAATTTTGTGTGAAAAATGTACTTGCTGCATTTTATGTTTACGTTTAAACAAAAACAATGGTCATTTACTGCCATATACACAGTGTACTTTTTGTTACTGCAATTGAGAAGTTAGAACGCGTTCACAATCGAATATCAATACTTGCTCCTTTAACAACCCATTGTGCTGTTTCTACAATTGACAGGGTATAACTTGTGCAAATTTAGTTTTCGCGCGCACAAAAGCCAAAGCATAAAGAAAACCAGCGAACACAGAAAAAAAAAATGCAAATAGAAACTCAACATAGTCCAGGGAATGCGGAAAATGTATAGAAAAAGCAGCTGTAGGAGCAGAAGTCAAAGCAGAAGTTGAAGAAAATTGCATTAGGCGCCCGCAGACAACGAAATAGAAGCACGTACCAGCTGAAATGGTACAGGGATTGGAAGATGAGGATGATTCTGATGAACAAGAGGCAGGGGAAGAGTAAGAACCGAAACTGACATTGGCATATGGTATGCATATCTATCAAAACTGTCCGGCACGTTGTCTGGCTTTATGTTCTAGCTAAAGTGAGAAATGGATGTGATACAGCGAATTACGACTTTTACAACACTAAAGACATTAAAGCTTGTGTTTTCCAATTCTAGTGATGTAAAAAACATGGCAAAAGAATTGTGAGTACTAAAATCTACAAAAAGAAACAAATTCTTTAACACTGCAAAAATTGTATATAAATTTCACTCTGTCTAAGAGCAAGACTTTTCCAACATTGGTGCGAACTGTGAAGCTTAAGAAACACGACTTTTCCAACACTCAAGAAATTCCATTTTTGTTGCAAGTCAAGATCCAATAAATAATTCTTTTCAGCCTAAAAAGCTACTTTAAAATACATTTATTTATTTATGCTTTTGTTTTTCAAGTCAAGAGCAAATAAAAAAAATGCTTGTCAGCGTGCGCCTAAAAAGCTGCTTTAAAATGAATTCATATATTTATGCATAAAGCAGGCGGCACTAAGGAACAAAGTCTGAGGGCTGAGCAAGCTACTTTAACAGCGACTGTCAACAGCTGTGACTAGAACGACAGGCATTGTTGTTTTACTCGTTGTTGTTCTTGCTGTGGTCCCTTTTACCTCAAGCAAACAAAACGAAACGCGCCGCCACCCATCTCAACCCGCACCCTACACCGCGCGCCTCCTTGACAACAAACTCTTTGGTTGCATGTTTATTTTTGTGCCGCTCGACGCTGCCCAGCGAACAACAATCAACTGTCAGCTACGCCCAAGTATTCTGACAATAACATTGAATTTTTATGGCAACACGTTTAGTGTGTTTGAAGCATAAACGACAAATGTTGTTGTGGGCGTGAAGAGCGCGCGCTGCCCTCAAATGTTTTATGCAAATATTTGGCAAACGGCATAAAGTTTTATGACAGTGCAGCGATCAATGAGGGAATGGAGCGGGTTGATTGGCAAGAGTGAAGCATATGGCCAAAAGTTGTGCGTCATTTTGCGGTAATTATACGTACACGAAGCCCAAGCTAAAGTCAAGTAGTAGGACTGGAAAATACCCTGTACCAAATTTCGCAGACAATCAGACAGTCAGGCTCGACGCAAGGTGCGCTATTCAAGTAACTTTTCATGGCATTAATATAGTATTTAAATGTGTGCATATACCAAAAATCTGGACTAAAATTTTAATATTGTGTAACGCATATGAGTAAGCTTTCCGAACTCGTATTGTATATATGCCAGATCAGTATCAACATCCGAGATAATATTGGCAAGATTGTCCGTCTAATTTTATTTTAGCGAACTAGCTGCTCAGTTTTAAAGCTATTCTCGTGATACTATGGATTAAAATGTCTAAGTCTAAGGGAATTCAATAATCTTTAATCTTTTCCGAATCAGGCTAAACATGAGAGAAGCGAACTCTGTTGCCAAGTCGCCTCTCCAATGTCCGCCTTTAATTTCTGCCTCCTGTCTGCGAGCGCATCGTCATTATTTTGATACCTAATGACAGCTGTATATTGGAGTGCAAACTTTGGCGTGGCATTTGAGACGGCTGCCAGCGTCTTAAGCGTTAATTAGAAATTAACATTCATTTTTATGAGGCCCAGTGGGGGATTGGAGTTCGGGCCAACTGCGGGAAAAACTTCTCATCCAATAACTGTGCTGACCACAGCAACGCGTCGAAGCCTGTCCAAACTTTGGCAAGTGTCATCTGAGAAGCGAGGGGCTAGGGAGGGAGAGCGAGGAACTCAAAACTGTGGGTGCCTATTAAGATGCCAAATGGAGCAGTGAGCGGAGAGGGTGAGCGGGTAGCGGGGCGCTTTTATGTTGTCTGATAAACGAAATTACGTTGATTATAGCATACTTCGAGGCGGCCAAGTGAAATATTGCCTGTGACCTTTAAAGCAAGACGGGTTCTCTCGCTTTTTATGCTAGATTAAGCATAATTTTATAATTAGTACGCAGCTGGGCGTGGAGAAGTGAGAAGGTGCCCAGCAAAAAGGGGCACAAAGTACACAAAGCGAAAGGCAGTAAATGAAAATGCGGCAAGTAAATGAAATGTTAACCAAAAAAAAAAAAAAACAAGAAACTTAATTAATGCAGCTGTTTATTAGTTTTTAAAACTGCAAAGAAGACTTTGCAGAATTTATGCTAATAGGCTTTTTAAGCAGCTTTTAATAGTTTAAGCCAGGCATTTAGGCAAAGTTTGCGTAGCATATTTGGCAATTTATATAATTTACAAAATGCTGTCAATGTATAATGAAAAGGGTGAAAAGTACGCAGATATTTATATAACAGATAAGTCAGACATTAAGTCTGTTTGTTATGCTTGTTGATTGCATAATACAAGTTAATTGGATTTGCATAAAGCTGGATTTTTTTTACACTTGGCTAAAGCTATGCACTTTGTCGTTATTTTGCTTGTTATATTTATTTTATTTGCTGCTTTGTGTTGTGTAAGATTGACAGCACTAAAATAATAAATAACAATTCCATAATTTATATAAATATTTCTACAGCGAACAATAACAGAAAGTTAATGCCATGTCGAATTGTTACCGAAGGTTTTGTTTTAATGTTGAAAGAACGCCTCCATTTTTTGGCTAACTTGTTGCAATCTATTTTCTACAACTCTATTTTCTAATGCTAACCAACACTGGCGACAACACTTAAAGTAGTATCGAGAAGATCGGCGCCAATGAAGAAAAATAATAAAATACGCTCAAAGCAGCCGCGACTTAACAAGAAAGTTAAATTTATAAGTAAGTACGGAAAATATTTCGGAAATAACGTACACAAAATATATTTTAAGAATTCGAACTTTAAATATATAAAAATAAATATTAATATTTAAAAAACTTGAATATTTTGTTGTCTTAGATAATTTTTATTGAATATTTATAATATTGTTTAATCAATTAATATCAATATTAATATTTAAATCATTTTAAAAAATAATGTTTTATTATATTTATTTAAAGTTTACAAAACAGAAAAGTTAAAAATAAATTCGACCTTCAACATTTGCCGCCAGCTCATTTCAAATTAGTTGTAAGTTAGGTCGTCTAGCTAGACTAAATATGGCTGATGCCAATTTTGTGACCCAGTCGATTGCTGTCCTGCATTTCATCCCCTAATTGCATAACGAGACAAGTTTTTGCTTGAATAGATCAAACGGAGACCTGGCAACTGTTTGATGGGCAGTACGTGCGGTTGTGCCCTGATAGGCAGCTATAAACGCAGCATCGAGGTCTAATAAACTTAACAAAAACTACTAACGGCAATTTAGAAGAAAAAAAAAAAACATCCCAAGCAGCAAAAAAATCCACAGACAAGCAGCTGGGAAAAAAACCAAAGAACAGAACACAGTCCACATGGTCGGCAATTCCCCTCGCGGCTACAAAACTTTTTACAACAACAATAAAAAGAACTAAGCCGGTCAGGTAGACGCCGCTGGCCAAGCTGACTCATGGCTCAAACCCCGCCCCTCCCTACTGAACTGAACCCAACTCCCCTCCCACCCCCCAAGTAAATCATCCACCCGAGGCGCTCCCTGGCTTTTTGTTGCCTTTTGTGAGGTAATAAAATGTCAAAATCGTCTGGTCGGCGCCATGCTAAATGAAGTAGCTTTAGCCGGACAATACCCGGTGCTGCCCCTGACAAACTTACTAACTTGAATATAATTTGTTATGGTTTGCTGCAACATTTTAAATACTTTGCGTAGATTTTCGTGTTCGTGTTAGTAAGCTGATATACGTATCTGCGGGAATGGAACATACAGGTAGCTAATTGTTGGGCCATGGTGATAGTGCCTTATTCTTTTGTAAATACCCTATAAACGAATGATTAGGGTATTTCGTTTAGTATGCCAAATAGTCCAAAGCTTAGCTAAGAAAAATTAAGATAACATTATTTTTTTAATTAAATGTTAATTTTAGGAATTTAGAATTTTATATTTCATTATGCGATCGCAAGAAATAACTATTAAATAATAAGCTGCTAGAGGAAATGGTAGAAGGTCAGAGGTAACTAGAAACATAAAGCATATGCAGCTAACTGGGCTCTGTACAGGGTATTCGCAAGTCGCGCTTTGGAATCTTTGTTTGTGCACCTACTGCGGTCAGATGTAATTAAGACTGCAGATAAAATGTATGTGTTTATGTGGTTTTTGTGGGCAGTCTGAATTGTGTGTGTGTTGATAAATATATATATCAAATTTACTGGCTAGACGATGAACTGAATGGAAAACCGATAAATACAGTGAAAATGGGTGTTATATGATGCAATGAAAGGCCAAGACAATATTTAATTAAATTGCACAGCCCACTCGTTATTTACTTCGTTTTCATTTTCAATTAATCTTTCGTTCAATCTTCATGTTCGACCTATTCAAATTTCATTTGAGATTCGCCGCCTTACAGCCAAAAAGTTGAAACTATTTTTGTTTTAGTTTGAGATTTTCGCATTCATTTTCATTAGGGCCATCTGCCAATTTTCGCGCATTGTGTCAGCTTTTCTTCATTTATCTTTTATGCCACTTTTATTACATTTTTTTCTCACATTGAGTTCATTAATTTTCCATATGCAACCCCCCTCCCCCAAGAAGAAAATCGTCCAATCGCTCGAATTTCTGCTGTGCCAAGCACTTTGGTTCAAGTGAAAGAGAGAAAAACCAAAATGCGCAAAAGTCATTAAAGTGCGAAAAGCTTTGAGAAACTAAAGCGCATAGTTTGCTATTTAGTTTGAGAACGGTCGAGAGAGGAGGGTTTCTGGTCAAGAGCTTGTGAAAAGGGAAAACTGATTTATCTTAACTAGTTTTCTTGGTCTACTCTGGGGCATAAGCTGAAAGCTGAAAGTTGCACAAAATTTCGCAAAGCAGTTGAATATTCATTTGGGGTAAATTTTTAACAACAAATTGAAAATGCAGTTGCAATATTTTATTCAAATTTGGGTGTTTTATTAGAGCATTAAACGGGCTAAAAGAAAAAAATGTGCATAATAAATACTTGGCTTTGCTTTGGTTGAGAATAAGCTCTACAAATATATGTTTGGACTTGACAAGTCAGTAGACAATATTCCTCTAATTAGACTTTTAAAGTAAGCGAAATTAAAAAAAGAAGAAGAATTTAATTATTGACCGTAGAGCAAAAGAAAGAAATCCAATTTGCGTATATAAAATGTTTACAACAATCCAATATGAGAATAAAAGCCACACGCTTTTCACATAATCCCAAAAATATGCCATCAAAAGCCAGACCGAACGGCAAATATCTCAATTTGCGCATAAAGCTTTGTTGTTGACCGCAGAAAATTCATTGGAAATTATGATTGCATTAAATATTAAATAATAAAGCCAACTGCTAATTAACACAGCGACTAAGCCCGGTAAAATACCCTTCTCGCCCCTTTGCTGCTCCAGGACAAATTGCATGGCAATTAATTTGAGTAGATTTAAATTAATATGGAAACGTTTATGGGCAGAAATTGTAATTAAATATTTACAATAAAATGTGAACTAATTAAATGTTAATTATGTTAGCAATGCCATAATAATTAGGCACAAAAATTAGCAGCCAAATTAATTGAAAAGCGAAACATAAAGAGGGGCACCTGGCGAATGCAAATGCATTAAAATGGCAAACAGATCAATAAACAACACTCAAACTGCAATTAAAAATTAATAACGACTGCGAAATATTTACGGATGTATTTATTTCGTATTTATAAAATACATATATATCTACATTTTTATATGTTTATGTGTATATAAGGGAAACAAGAATGCGGCACAATTCAATTATGCGTTTGCGCATTTTTAATTAACAGTGTTTATTTGCTTTAATTAAAATCCTTTGCTGCTTTCGCTCTTTTTAACTTGCCTACGGTAAAGGGCAGGCTCTCTATCTATCAGGCACAACACAGCCTGCGTTGTTGTTTGTACCCTGTAAAAAAAAGGCCTTAAACATGTTTAAAAGCTTTTAAACATTAATTTCTTTAAGTGAAGAGAATTTGCTTTTATTATTTCCGCAAAACTTTTTGTATTATTGAGAATTTTAAGGATATACTCCTGAAAGAATATTATACTATTATATAAAAACTTTAGGCATTTCATAAAAAGCTGTAATTCTAAATAGACAAGTAATTTTTTAATTACGAATAAGTTTATTAATGCATATAAATATTAGGGTATACATTTGCCAACATATACGGGGTATTTGTGAGTCTGGCAGTCGTTTCATTCTCACTTATTTATACAGTTCCGAAGAGCTGTTGACAACTCTGCAAACCAACCGAAACAAAACGAGGAAAAATGCAATTAAAAACGGAAGCAAGTCAATTAAATGGACCAAGTTGGCCGAACTCAAAAGTGTTTGAGCAAACAAATATAAAATGGCCGACACTTCAAAAACTGTCGCCATTAAAAGTTTTTCCACGCCTTTAAACAAAATGGCGCACCATTCAGAACGAGAGCATCAAAACACGAATAAAGAAAAATTCCGCTAGCAAACTAAACGGATATTGTGAATTATTGTTTATGATGACAAATCACCATGGAGTGTTACGCAGAGTGCAAGTGTGGAAAGTGAGTGGATTGCCTTGCAAGCCAGGGCATTAATCTTCGATGCAGCCTGTCGCGCAATACCAAGAGAAATGTGCAAAAAATGTGCCACCAACTATTCATGAGGGTCTACAAATTGTACTGATGGCTAATAAACCAGCCGAGGAATGATTCCTGTGGGCTAAAATGAATTATTGCCCTAGAGAAAAGCTATTTTCTGATAAAGTGAAAATCAATTCGAACGCTAAAACTAAAAAACTTGAAAAGAAAACTTTTGCAATCTATGCTATGCTATTGTATACCATATGAAAATATTAATGGGTATATATTTATAAATTATCATAATTATCATATAATGATAATAGTAATTATTTTTATTATATATCTTATAGTAAGAATCTATATAATGCATGATATGTGTGCCTGTTAAACCTGCATCCAAACTGCAGCTGTGCGTGCTCTGCTTTCAACAGCTTCTAAGCCCCTAGATCTTATTTTGGTAGTTTTTTATTTTATCTATTTCAGAACGCTATCAAATACCTTCAATTTGAGCACGATTTTGCGCTTTTTACTTGGTGCAAACTTTTGATGCCCGACACAGAACTTCAATTATGCATTCAAGCTGAAAGGCAAATGCCTGCGGGATTCGAGCAGCGAACAGAGAGATAGAGAGGGAGTGTTTGAGTGTGAGAATTGTGGCCAGTTTTTGGGTAAAATGTTTGCCGTGTTCACACATTGTACAGCGAACAGGCCAAAAGGTGTTATTGTGCCGTGTTTGCTAGCCTAACATGACCGCATAGTTGCAGGGCTACCCCGTCAGCTTCCCCTGTGCATTGCTCACTAAACTGCTTTTAGCTGTCATCATTTGCATAGCAAATATGTTTTTGGACTGGGGGCCGCTGACCAAACACAGCAAACGGAATACAAATATTTTGCCATTTGTGTACTTATTCCGTTTACTTATTATTATGCGAAAATTTGCGAATATATTGAAAAGCAACAACACAAAATACGATAATAATAATGCGTATTATTTATGCTAATGGCAAAAGCAGCTTCCTAATGATAAATAGATATATATACATATATATGTGCATAGACAAGGTCCACAGGGCTCGTCCATAATTTAGTTGTATATTGTGTTTTTCCTTGTAGCAAATTGTCCTGAAGGCAACATTGATTTCTGGTCAACTGTTTGGGCTCTAACTTGATTTGTTTCTAATTTGATTGAAACTTCGGCGTTAAACGTAATCAAATTGATCCAGTTGAGAGATAGTTTCCCTGATATGTAAACGCCTTCGATAACTTGACTGAATAAATGTTCGATATCTATAAATATTGAAGCTGCGTACCCAAATAAAAAATTGATACTAAAATACCAAATTGAGATTCTGGGCATTAAAACGAAAATTTGCAATATTATCAGGCTTTGTTTTTGTCACTCTTTAAAATGGTAAAGCAAACAATGCAAGTAAATTATTCAGTCGGACCCTGAAATGTTCAGCGATGCGTGTCTCTGATAAACAAGATATATTTATATATTTAAACACATATTTAATTATTTATTCAAACGTATCTATATACAAATAATCGCGAATAATAATAAAATTAAATTACGCGCTTGGTAAATTTAACACCAAAGTTCATTTAACCGATGCAAATGCATCCTCCGTCCGTGAATGTGGGTTTGGGGGCAAAACTGTTGGCACTGATAATAAAATACCGAACCAAAAACCAACTTTAGACGATGGATGGAAAAGCACGTACAAAGCCATTGGAAATGGGTATGAATACCATGGCATTTGGTTTTTCACTTTCCAGCAGCGAGTTTGACCTAAAAAAAATAATTATTATGTGATGCGGCTGGATGGGTTACGGATCCGGTTGGACAATGCGGTCAACTGGTTATCTCTGGACTTGCTGCAGCGTGCTGTGTGTCTCTCTATTCATAGAAAGGCGCTGCTGCGCCCATTTGCATGCAACATTTTATTTATGGCAACGGGCGGATTTAAGTGGGCGCAAGTGGAGCTGACAATTTTATTATTACCATGCATTATATAAAGAGCATATCCTGCTGTCCTGCTGATTGCGCATTCAAGTGAGCTCCAAAAATTTCCACCCTTTTCAAACAGATTTTTTGCGGCAAGGGGCCAGTGGCGGTGGCTTTGTATCTGTGTAAACCACAAAATTGCATTGTGGTCAAACAGTTGTCTAAGCCCTGGGCTAGCGGCAAGCGCATGTTTTGCATACGGGCAGGATTTAAAAGGCTTACAGCCAGCTACAGCAGCTGGCGCAGTACCCTTGGTCCCCCCTGCCCTTAAGGGACAGAGCTTTTGCTCGAGCAAAATATTTTCATTGAACGCATAATTTTCACACTTGGCGCAGTTGGTAAAGTGAAGTGTGTGTCGTCCTTGTCTCTCTCTCTCTCTCTCTCTCTCTCTTCCTCCCTGTCTCTAACTGCTTTCGTTTCTCCTGTCCTCGATCCTTTTCTAAACCCAAACCATGTCCAGTTATTTATGCCTACCTTTGCTTGTCCCTTGCATTACTTTCATAAAATTGTATAAAATATTTATGCATATTTCTGTGGCTTGTGCTTGACAGGCGATTTTTAAAGAGATTTATGCTTCACTACGCAATCATTTTGAATGCTTCAGAAATTGAGTGCACTTTATAAGCATGTGGGACAAAAGCTGAATTTTCTAAGAAATAAAAATCTCTTTTTAATTTAGCTCTATTATTTGTATTATCTTAATCAGTATATTGGATTTTTATTATATTTAATTTAAATTTTAAAATTATCATGTTTCCTGATATATAAGACCCGTATTCCCTGAGCTAGCTTTATAGCTTTGACAGCATTACAATCCATCATTATTATTATTCCTTATCCCTCCATTAAACTGCTTTGAAATCAGGTTTAATTTCAGTTGGTTAAAAATATAATCACACCTTAAAAATATTGGAATATTCTTAAAGCCTCGATTTGTAAAGCAGGGTCTTGCTACAGCAGCAATAGGTTTTCTCTTAAATCGAACACGTTTTAGCTAATTAATCAAGTATTCGAAATTTTCGGACAGGCAACAAACAGCGAGACACAGAGTTCAATCAGGTTTCTCCAGCTAATTAGCTCTTGTCAGCAGCTCGTTAGGGGACACCAACTTGAATGCAACCACCTTAACCTTAACTCAAAGGGCTGCCACAAATGTCCACTCACATGAGGCGCCAAATTGACGTGCCGTGTACAAAGAGCGGGGGAACGGGGGGCTGTGTATGTGTGGGTGCATAGTTTTAATTAGCCGCAATTCAACACGCCCAACGCCTCTCTAGCGAGGGTTACAACTGTACCTGCATGTTGACGGCTAATAAACTAAACAGCCTTTGGCCATAAAACAATCTTTGCTGGAAGTGGACACAAAACACGAAGAGCTGACATATCGAGCTATTGGCCACGGAGAAAGGAAGTCTAGCAACAATAGGACGGGAGTTGATGGCAATGGAAACGCACTAATTTGAACGCTCATAAAACTGAACACGCAAAATGGAAACGGCCTGTTGGTGGGTGGTTGGGTGGCGGCTGGTTGGCTGGACGGTTGGGTGGTTGGCTGGTTGGCACTTGCCAAAGGGCAACTAGCCATGCTAGTTGTGCCCAAATTACCAAAACCAACAGCGGCCACAGCAGCAGCAACACGCAAACAATAACAACAAGAAATAGACAAATACAAATCACAAACAGACATACAGATATTGTTATAGATATTTATATACAACCCTATTATTTAGCCCTGCTCGTGGCTTAAACCGAAACTTAATTTGCGAAAGAGAAAATCGATAAATAGAATTTATTTTATTGTAATTACGTATCGCCCAGAATGTCATTTGTAATTTATAAGTCACGCTTTCATTTTTATGAGCCTTTTGCCAAGTGTGCCAACCTTTTGGACATTATTTATAAGCCGGCCAAAAGTTTGTCTCCAGCACCAAAAGTTTTTGCAAATGGCAATAAATAGGAGAATATAGGAAAATGCTAGGGTTATTGATTCCAGAAACATTTGTAGAATATAGGAGAACTTTTTAAAGTTCGTAATAGAATAAACTTGCTGGCCGATTCTTGGCAAAATTTGAAGGCAATTGAAGGCCTGTTAAATATTGCTGTTAACCAAGTTAGTCGCAGTTAGCTTTAGTATAGCTGTCAACAAGAATCTAGCTAAGATCAGCCAACTGTGCTGAGTAAAAGTCATACTGGACTAGACCTTACAACGTAATATAATCTTAATTAAAATGCCTGCAAAATACTTAATACTTGTCACCAGGAAGTGGCCAGTTCTAAATTAAACTAACTTACAAGCTTCTGCCAAGTTTTCGCTCTGCGCTTTTGGTCTGCGTCCGGTTCAGACATAATTTACTCGACTATGTTAAGCCGCTTGGATAGTTAATCAGACTGGCAACAAGCGACTGTCAGAGACACTAGTTCACTTTGCCCCTACCCAACCTAGAAACCTGCTGCTGCATGCAACATATTCTCGTTTGCTGGTTTAAAATTATCTTGCAACGTTGTTGCCGAGGCCTTGAAGGCGTGGGCAAGGGGCGGCATTGGAACGGAGGTTAAGCATGAGTCTGTCTGCGTAGCAGGACGAGCACATGGCCAGCATGGCGTTGGCGAAATGTTGTTGAAATGTCACTGACACTTTTAGCGTTTGTTATGGCAACGTCCCGACGTTGTTGCAAGCTGCAGTTGCAACATTAAAATTTGTTGTTGTGCGATAAACAGGCAACACAGAAATGTTCAACTGCCTGACGCTCTTTCTCTCTCTGTGAACCTTCTCTCCTCCTCCATTGCTGGCTGGCATTAATGCATTCTCATCCGCAGACACATCCGCCTTACAACGGCGTCATCCAAAATGATCTGAACAATGAAATTTTGTTGCCGCTGGTCGTTGCCATTCGCTTGTTGCAACTTGCCAGTCGCCAGTTGTATGGCATTATTATGACAACATGTCCTTGGCTGGAGCCGCTGTTGCCTTCAATGTTTTTCTAGCTAGATAAATGAATATATATGTATATATTTACATAGCTTTAAATATGCCTGAATGTCGCTGAATAAAGTATAATTGTTGTCTTAATGAGTGGCAACATAATGGCATCAGAAATGTGCTTTCCGTGGCTCTCAGGCAAGCAACAATTACGTGCCACGCGAAGCGCGTGGAAAAGGCAGCGAGGTTTACTTCAAATGTTGCTACATTTTTAAATAGACAATTGATTGTTGTGTATAGATTGTAAGGAATAAGAGCTAAATTATCTTTCTAATTGTCTCTTAAAGAATGTTTCAATATTTACAAAAACGCAGTTGACAGCCGATTGGTACTTTTGTCAGCCAGTGTTGTAAATTGTAACTACAACGAATGTTAACTACTAACAATAATTATTTGAATTAGATTTATGATTGATTGACTCTCAAAGTTGTTTAGTTACTTATTTTAATATTTAAAAAGCCTTAATTGACGGCAGATTCTTGCTTTTGGCAGCTTTTTAAAATAGTGTTAATATGAGGACTTTAAACCAATGTTAAAAGGAACTACAAAAATAGAAGATGAATAAGTTGAATTTTTAATTGACTCTCAAAGATCATTTTATTATTTGTATAACAATTTATAAAGACTCCATTGACAACCGACGTTAGCTTGGGCTGCTTAATAACATAATGTTGAAAGAAAACTATCAACTAGTGTTGTGAAGTGTCGCCTTGAAAAGGTTAAAAAGTAGCTGACAAAGCTAAATGTGCTCAAATTGACAATAAGGATTTGCTAGTAGTTGTCAATTATATATACCAAATTATTTGGATACACGATAAAACTAGACCTGACCAAGACTCAAATGGAGCACTTATCAAAGTTATCCTAGGTATTCGTATTTTATTTAAAAACCAAGCACAGACTAGAGATGATATTTTTATACATTTGTGTTAACAAAAGTTGAGCAAAATGATATAAAAAAGTAAACATTTGTTTTTGGGTTTTTTTTTTCTGGCAGATTTTTGTAGCCCATTTTATGGAAAATTCTCAGCAATTAGATTGGCGTGAGTGTGTACGATTCTCTTCCAGCCCGCAGAGGCCTTAACATTGCTGGCATGTGCCTTAATAAATTCAATTGTTTGTGTCTTTAATTGCGTTGCACTGTGCATATCGGCAAGGACAAGAGTTTGTGCCGCATTATTAACGCATAGTTTGCTATATAGAGAACTTTCGCACATCGCTTTTAGCTTCTCGAGTGCGTATTTGTCGGCAGCGACTAGTAAATCCTTGGCGAATACATCCAAATGGGCTGATTTGCCTGTGTACATGTATTTGAGCATTTCTTTGACAATATCATGATTTAAATCGCCTATAACAACACGATTCTCTTCATTCTCCACGGTTTTATGCTTAAACATGGCCGAAAAAACATCGCTGCGAGCTGCAAAATAAATCGAATATGTCTACTAACATATGCATATATAGTAAAAATGTAATATCCTACCAGATAGTATGCTCTTATGAGCCATTATTTCCCGTCCATTGCTGGCAACAATGGCCACATCGCTGAACTTTTTACTATCGAATAGATTGGCCATATCCTCGGCCAATTGACACTCGGGCACTTTTATCATATTCGTCTGTCCGCAGCTGCTTTTCGTCTCCTTTAGCATTATGATTTTACAGCATATGGATAGCTTGTTATTGGGCAAATAACCCTTGGATTTATCAAATAGTTCACCACACTCCATGAACTTAAAGGCCCGTTCACAGGCCGTTTTCAAAGATATGGCTATGGCCGTCTCCTCGCGATCCAGTATGGAGCAGGTGACAACGGCTTTGGCATTTGGCAGATTTGTGAATACGAACATAACCAAATCATCTTCGTATTTGGTATTGATGCAAAGCCTCCATTTGCGATCCGCACTGAAAAATGTCGGCGATTCCAGTTTCTCACACATATTATAGACCAAATAAAAGTTCTCGATGGTCCAAATATGTGTGAACGTATAAAATTTCGGTAATGTGCAGCTCCAAGTGCTTGTCTCTGCCATATTCATTGCCTACACGAATGCGATTTGGGAGACCCTTCTTTTGCGACTAGGGAGAAACTAGAGAAGTTACAACAGAAGTTTCTGTTTTTTTTTTTTTTATATTTATTATTATCGATTATTAGTGCGATATATTTGCAAGGTGCCATTCTGCATTTTAGCACCGTTTTAAAGAATCGTGTTTCAGTTTCACGTTTCTGAAAAAAAAACATTGTATTTAAGCACTCATTTAGAGAATACTAAATATAAAACTAAATAACAATCAATGAAAGGGTTATATAAATAGAAAAGGCTTTATTAGATAATAATTTATTGTGTTCACAATTTACAAAAAAATAATAAATAAAATGAAAATGATTTTATAAACATACTAAATAAAATACTGAATATCAAGTATTTGGTAGTTCATTTGTGCTTAATATCAGTAACCATAAAATGCTATTAAAAGTTTGAACGTCAAAATAGAACTTTTGTCTTAAAAAAGTTGGCTTCCTGAACAACTTAAGAGCTTTTGTTTGTTACTCAAACAACTTTAATTTGAATGCGTCCAACTATTGACGGCAGTAAAAGTAAAATGCTCGGGAAACCCAAACGATTTTTCCAGCCCGCGAAAACAGAGGGTGGAAAGCTGCTCATTTGAATTTCTTTCAAAATATAAAATGTTGCAATAGGCAAGAAAATGGCAAAGATCAAAATAGGCAAAAAAAAAAGGTAAAGAAAAAAATAATAAACAGCAGCTAATTAGCTATGCAGCTGGCAGTCAAAAAGTTGAAGAACAAGCAAGCCCCAAGAACAAAGCAACAAAACAAACAAACAGCAAAAATAAACAATGGTAACCGCTTGCAGTGCAAAAAGGAAGTGTATTATTATTTGCAACAGTTAACAAAAGCCCCGCATTCAGTATGAAATAGCACTCGAATACAAGAGGCTGCACAGAGGCGTGGAAAGAGGGCGGGGAGGGGAGATAACCAATAACCCTGTGCATACAGTACCCGTATTTGTGGTCCAAGCGATTTCCATCTAAATTTTTGCAGACAACTTGATCAAGTATTAAAATACCCTGTAGAATGCCGCAATCAGTTAAGGATATGCTAGGCAAAGGATAGAAGTTCGTTCATGTCTAATATTTGAATATTTAAAAAAAATAAAGGGTATGCTGCTTTTAGGGAAGATAAGGCTAGTAGAAATGTTTTGTTGGTTCTTCTTTATAGGGTACATGTATATAGAGTTCATATACCCTGCATATATAAAGGGCATGTTGTTTTAAGGAACAAAAAGGTTCTACCAGACATGTATATTTTTGAAAAAAGGTGCTTATATACCCTGGCTAAAATAAAGGGTATGCTGTTTTTAGGTAAATATTAGGCTAGTAGGAATTTTTTTGTGTTAATTTGTTCTTAAGTAGCTTAGCAGTCTATATTTTTGATTGAAAGAGTTTCTATACCCTATAGCCTGGCCAAAATATGAAGCAAATGGTGTTGATACATTATTCTAAATGTTCTTTATGGGAAGTAATATATATTTTGTAAGACTTTAGACCTATTATTAAACATATATATGCTTTTTGAAATAGTAATATTTGATTTATATAGAGTCATATTACCAATTAAAGAGTATATCTCAGTCTTAAGATAAAGGAATTGAGTAACTGCTCACAGGGAATTTTCTTCTTGGGTTGTTTGAAGCTTTTTAGAGGGTCTATCAAACGCAAGTAACTTGTACAGAGTGCTAGAGGTGTGTTGCTTACAGGGTATTCATCAGCTGAACACGCTCAATGCTCTTCTACTTGACTTAACTTTAATTGAAATGCAATGCACAAAAAGTGGGCGTGTCTGCAGCCCAATTCCAGCCTCAAAATAAGTGCTGACTGTGCACATATGGCGCTAAGAACTAAGCCCCAAGTCAAGCAAAGCAAAGCAAATAATAAGAAGCAAGGCGACGCGACGAGGATGTAAAAGAAGTTGAGGCATACTTACGGGCGCTTAATGAAGGAAACGGCATAAGATGGTCTGTTCCTAGCGCTCCTGTCGAGAACTCGAAGTGAGAACTGGAGCAAACACTCGGGGATTAGGTGGTGCTTTTAAGCGACCCATTAAGAATAGAAACCTAATTTTTTGTTGTTGTTGAATGTGACGCCGGCTTGGGATTGATGAAAAGAAAAAGAGCAAGGAAAAACAAAAGCAAATACAGAATACTATTGCTAATTTAACGTAACTGGGAAAGGGACGAGAGTGAAAAAGCTGGGAATAAAAAAAAGTTGTCTGATATTAAGTTTGTGACGGCGGGAGAACAATTTATTTATACTTGATTCGAGCGACGAATGCTAGAACATTAACTAATAGTATTTCATTACAATAAAAGTACTTTCAAAACAGTTAACAATTTCAATCAACCTTCCGAGCGCCTGGGCTATTAACTCTCATTTGTTGTGTGCCCTGACCTAATATCACATGCAATTCTGCATATTTAATAACCATCATTTTATAGACATTACAAGCTGCATATTTGATTTCCATAATGCTTTTCACTCATTAAACATTATTATTTTGTAATCATCATTAGGTTAAACAATTTCCCAACAATTTTCGCCGTGGTGTTCTGTCCTGTTAAGCCGCACATGTTAGTTGGCGTAATTTTTGCCAACAGTTTATTGACTTATGCTAATATCAAGTGGCCTCCCAAATGGCCAGCGTTGCTAAAATAAAACCCAGCAAAGGCAAAAGGCAAACAAAAAAGAAAAATCAATAGTGCAGTAGCCTTTGCAACATACAAAAAAGTTCGATATATATATATCTAGGTATATATATTATATATAGCTAATGACGGCGGCGACGTCGTCAGTTAGCCTAGCCGCATTCCCAAGGTGATAAACTGCAGTCGGTGCAGCAAAACCTGAAACACCCTGTCATTTCTACCTCAACAATTCGCCCCCTTTGAGGCCATTTCAAGCTGGGTCGCCTGACTTTTTCACCCTAACACAAAGCGAAAACCCGAAACACGTCACGTTACTGCGTCATTTGCAGTTGTTGCAATGCGATATACCTGGTCGGCAACTTACCCCAGTACTACAGAAATATATATATATATATATACACATATATATAGGGGCTATATATAGGGGGTTGGGTAGCGCTTCCCTTGCTGTCTGGGCCAAGGCGCCAGGCTTCATTTGGCGACGTCGCGCACAGTTGGATACCAATCAGCGAGTGGTAGGCAGCTAAGGAGTCGATTAGCTGCACGTGCAGACGGCATTTGCTTATGTAATCGCCCAGAAACTAGACGGAACCGAAGCCGAGAAGAGCAACAAAATAAAGAATAATGGTTTTGACAAGTAGCCCAGGAAAATGTAAAACATGTTGTGTCAGTTTTAATCAGGAACAAAAGAAAAATGGCCAATGCCAGGCAGGCATCGGTTAGTTTCTCATTTTCGCATTCCATATACAACGTTCCAAAGGCGTCATATACCTACCACAACTATTGCTGCTGCAAATAAATTTAAGTTCGATTTTAAATTGCATAAATGCTAGTTATCGATAAATGCAAAAATCATTGGCGAAGTTATCGAACTGCCACCACAAAATGCAACCGTGCCTAGCTAGGCATGTAAGCTTATGTTTACATAAAAAACAAAAAATATTTATAAGCAAAGCTCATGTATGACTAATTAAAGCGCCTGCTTCTCCCTGCTGCTTCCTTTAAGAAGAACAACTCATTGAGTTGCCTCGCGGCAAAGAGAGAACTTTTCCAACTATATTCTGTCTGTGCTGCATTCGCAACATCTTGAGCAACTTTGCCCAGCAACAGCCAACAATAAGTGCAAGAATTTTTTTTTGTTAGCTGTCGCGTCTCTTTTTCTTATCTTAGACGCTGCATTCTACGAAGCGTAACATTGGTTAAAAGTTTTTCCTGCCACTAACTAACGGCACTCACTTATGCAAGAAAAAAAAAACACGCATACAAAAAAAGTGTTGGGCAGCGGCAAAGGAAGTTTTAACAAACAGCTGGGCTCCTGATTGTACTCCTGCTTTTATAGAGTTACAGTCGAACTTCTTTATAATGAATTCTTCCACAAATTGAGTTTTCTTAGGAATTACCAAACTTTCTTTCTTGCCAAGTTTTTGCTATAAAAGAGATTTGAAGAAATCGCTTCTTTTATTGTTATTGGTTTTATTTCTGTGAAAGTCTTTACACGTTACACCATTTGCGTTTGTTATAATGCACTTTGACTGTGATTTCGCTAGACGTTTTTGCCATGTTCATCTGTTTGTCCTGCGGTCTGTCTAGCCGTTTGTATCTATGAAGGCTTCGCTCCCAGAATCCATAAGAGCTAAATCCTTGTGCCTGCACAGTACGAATTTGATTACGATAATCAAAAACTTGGTCGGTTTTTAAGCAATCGATAAAAATTGATATCTAAATCCCTTTTTTTAATGATATCCTTTATGTTTTAAAAGCTGGAGTGAGCAAATTTGACATGCAATAGTTCGTTTAGATCAGTAATCTTTCTTTTTATGGCTACCGATCCTCCTGCCTAGCGCGGGCTGCATTTGGTGTTGGTAGACGAAGGTTCAGGGTATCCCTTAGCCGGGCACACCCTACTAGAACACTCTTGCTTGCTTATAAGTTTGATTTGTTGAATTTTCTTCTTTATTTTTCTGTTCTCTTTTCTGCTCTCCGTGGTGGCATGATTTAACTTCATAAGAGAGCGCAGTTACGAGTAGCTACTTTTAAGCACATATTTCGTGACTTTATGGAGTTAGTATTTAATTTTCTCTTGTTTATCCGTCTGTCCTCCATGGTGACATTATTTAAATTAATGTTAGGAGACTGCAGCTACTACGAGCTACTTTTTAAACACAGTTTTTCCAACCTGCAGAGCTAAAATTTTCTCAAAAAAAAAAAAAAAAAATACATGTGCGTGCTTTTTTATGATGTATGACTGCAATATTTTTCTACTTTTTATTGTTAACCTCCTTTTTATCACGATTTATTCACTAATTGTCTTTCTATTTTTTGCTCTCTTTTCAGGTAAGTTCCGCCCATCCATTTGTTGTTTGGTAATTTGTCTGCAAAAGGCGCCAGAAAAACACTCAAAAAGCTGCAGTCGAAGGAACTCTCAATGAATCATCGTTGTGCATGTCTCGACTCGCAAAAGCCGCTCAACGGCATAAAATCCATTAAAACAACAACAACAACAATAGCACAACAGCTGCTGCTGTTTTGTCGCCTTGTCGTATGCAATGCCTTTTTGCAGCTTTTAGTGCTGTTTACCGACAGCTACAAACGCGCCTTTCCTTCGGCCCGCTTCAGCGGCTAACGTGTCGTATGTGTGTTGTGTTAGACTTTCGGCGACATTTGGCCAACGTTGAGGCCAATCAATGCCAAATTGGCTGCTGGGCACGTACATGGCGCGGGCTTAGACGAGGGCGTAACAGTGACTAGTCGGGGCGTGGCATTTGAAAATGAAATGCGCTTTCAATTTGTTTTTCTGTTTGCTGTTAGCTTTGCTACTTCAATTTCATAGCTTAAGTTGGCTTTATATAGCGGAAAAATCAATGTTCTTCTACGCAGCTAGGTACACTGTGCAAAAAGGCCGAAATTTTGATGGCTAGGTCCAAGGTCTGCAAAGCTTAAATACTTGCGAAACTTCTGCTAAAATACATTTAACTGACACAAATTTCACTCATTGAAGGCTCATCTCATATAGACTCGCTCTCTAAAGAGATAAACCCATAGATAAGTCAGTTATTATGTTTAAACCCTCTGCAGAATTAAATAAGTGTAAACGTCGACTATCGATAAAATTGTGTGGCTTGTCAGATTTTATGTATGTGGATTATATTTGTAAAAATGCAGATAAAAAAGTTGAAAATTGAACAGAGCATTGAAGATTTGCTCCAGTTTCTCTTCCTTTTAATATTATTCTTATTAGTAGGTTGCCTTAGTCTTTGTTTGGGGCTTTTCGATACAACTCTTCGATAAATCAGTTCAATAATATGCCAATAATCCCTTTAAGCATGCAGCATCTTAAGCTATTTGATCGTTTAGGTCAGGTTCGGTATTTTCTTCTAAAATATATTTGTGCTTTTATCGATCGACTAAACAATTACAATTACAATTACAATATTTTCTCGAAAGCCTATTTCTTCACATATATAGCTAAATATACTGAGGTAAGTACAATTTACTCAAGAGTTATAGATTTTTTTTTTTGTTTAATGTATACTTGCCATTTGACTCACTTGCTTCATTCGCTTGCGGACTACAGTTTTCACTCAAATGACGGCTGACTCATCAGCTGTTTGGCTCGACCCGCTTAGCTGGGCTGGTCGGCCGGCCAGGCAATTAGGCTGCCAGACGAATGTCGCCGGCGACTTTTCCTAACAACAACAACAAAAACAACAACAACAGCGACGACGAAAACAACTGTCGTTAGCTCTTTTGGTAGCGTTTGCCAAAAAAGCGAAAAACAACACTATGCTACACGACACGAATTAAAATTGCATGCACTCGTCCTGGGCTCTGCCAGTCCATAACTGTGTTTGTGTCCGGGCTATCCTTTTTTTTTTTTTTTTTTTTTTGCCATATTTTCCCCACTTCACATGTGTCGCTCGCTTTGGGCCACATCAGTTGCTCAGACCGTCAGCCATTCACTCAGTTCAGTTGGTTAGCGAATTTCTGCGCGTCAACAGCTGCGGAAATAGCCGAAAGAAAAAATATATACACAGATTTTAAAATAAAAGCAAGTTGTACATTTTTGCTGAAAATTCAAAGCGAGTTTTTGTGTGTGTGTGTGTGCGATTTGCATTGATTTGCGCCGCGCCCCTCTCTTCCGCAAAATGGTGGCCATCAATTTGAATTGTAAGTAAAGGAGATAAACTTATTTTGCAGAGCTCTTGACAGCTATTAAATTGTGCCGTGTTCCGATTTAACGCCCTGTTGGCTGCCTTTGTATAAGAGCCTTCAGGGTTTATGCTCTGTCATTTTTTTCCGTTTCAAAAGCAGGCTTGTTTGCCTAATGGGCGAGGGGGTGATGGGGGCTTGTAGGTGTTGATGGCAACTCTGGCCAGAAAATGGTTTTTAATTTAATTTGGCGACGACAAAATGTCGCGCAAATTATTTGTTAATTGACGTGCACATGGCACAGCCCTTGTGCCACGCCCAGTGCGCCCTTCAGTTGTCGAAAGTTACATGTGCCTAATAGAAACCCCCTCACGAATATCCCGACTCCCCCTCCTCCTCGGCAACCATCTACAGTGACACAAAATAATTGAATTAAATGCAAATTAAAATGCTTTTATGAATATTAAGCAGACACTTATGAATATTACCAGGGCCAAAAGTTTTACAGCCAAAATTATATATATATATATATATATATATACATATGTGAGTATTTCCTCCGACTTTTATTTTCCGCTGCTGCTTTTTCTGCTATAGCTTTGCTAAGGAATAATTATGGCAAAATGCTTTTGCACTTGTATGCAAAAGTTTTTGCTGACAATGGAGCAATTTTATTTATTTCTTTGTATGGCAACTGGCGAAAAGCACATTTTTTCGAGCACTTCAAGTTATGCTTAAGCATATTAGCTCTAGATTTTAATTTGTTTATAGCTGCACTATTAATTACATAAAATTTTAAGTAATGGGGTTTGGCGCAGTTCTTATGGGAAGCTTGCATTAGCTAAAGTTTTTCTGAACTATGCGATCTGCTCGAGGGGTTGAAATTTATGAAACTACTTAACTAATTGGCTCAGCTTGGGCGCTTACGCAAAAATACGCATATAATGGATCGATTGTCCTCATAAGGTCGAAAAAAGCAAGAGATTAAAAAGCTCTAGACTGTAACTAGAGCTAAAATATGCTGAATGTGCGTTCGTTGAGAATTAAGCGTAGGCTCAGTATTTGTTCTAGGTGCGTGTTTGCTCAAGAAAATACCCTGTAATTAGCTCAAAGTTTGTTCCGTTGGGAATTTATGTGGTTGCGGCAATCGTTGTACAGAGATAATATATGTCTATTAGAGAATAGACCAGAAGTTTTTACGTATTTCATGCCTGCTTAGTGGAAATGGGCATCAAAGATTTGCTGGGTGATGTCTCAAATTCATAGTTCCTTTATACCCTGTAGACTTATTAGTTTGGCTACAGGGCATGACGAACCTTTAGCCGCCAATAAAGCCATTTAATCCTTTTTGGCTCGCAGCTCAATTTGGTTTTTTTTTTCTTTTCATTTTGCACTCATGTAATTGAGTATTTCTGAGCATGGCTTAATTTGTGTATTTGTTTTGGCCCTTTGGATTTTCGCAGTGCCAAAAGGCGACTTGTAATTGACCCCGCTGCACCCCCTGATCCACATGTGGCTCAGACAAACCCTGTTGACCCCCTTTTTGGGAATCTGACAAATTGCTTCTGCTGTCATAAGCAGATTTTTGGGCATTCCGAACAGACTGTGTTTGTGTGTGTAATAAATGTAAATCATGCCATTAAAACTTTATCAAATGACAAATTCAAATTATTTAGAAATTTATAGCAGCATTTCTAAGCTGCATTTAACACAAATTTTTGTGGTTTTTGTTGTTGTTGCTTGGATCTGTTCTGCTGCTGCTGCTTCTACTCTTTCTACTCATCTAGAGCAATTTTTAATTAAAAGCGTGAAATGTCAACGGCTCTTTTTCAACACTCGGCTGTATATATTACACATGTAATTGTATATACACCAAATGCAAGTTGGCAAAACTCTTGACAAAATTTATATGAAAAAAAAAAGGCGAAATTATTTTAATTGAGGTCAACCTGGCGCGTGTGTGTTTTTATGTAGCCGCATTTTACGCTGCTTTAAATTTCTATAATAAGGCTTATTATGTTAACGAGAGTTTTTAGCATTACTTTTGCACCATATCTATGTGTGTGTGCGCGCGTGTGTGTGTGTGTGTATGTTGGCGGTGGGCGTGGCAGGATAATCGCATGACTGCACCTGCTCGGAGTGTCGTCTCAGCCCTCGCCTAAAAAAATGTTATACGCTTAAAAAAAAGAAAACATTTTTGAAGGTTCTTTACTATGAGAGCTAACGTGAAAGTGCTAAAAGTTAAAATTAGAGAAAAAAATAAAACAGCTGTTTTTATGTGATATCAAATTGAAAAGCTATCATAAAATAAGGTAAGCAACTTTATCACATGATTTTTATTTAGATTAAAAAAAGTTTAGTTTATATTAGTTTGTATTTTACCATTTTTTTTATTTGTATATGTCTATCTTTTTGTCGAAACGATCTAGACGTGTCCGTTTGTCTTTCTGCCTGTCCGACATGTTTGAATGTTACATTTTGTTTAGCATACACTGAGAAACATTTTGGCTAAATGTAGCTTGATATACTCTCCTTTTGCTACCCAACTATTGAACCACAAACACAGAAGTTATTCAAGAATCCATTTACGAAGCTGCTGAGCAGGGAATAGAGACAAAGAAGCAGAGTTTCTGTATAAGTTGAATGTAACTCGAATGCATATTCACCTATTCGCATAAAAGGAGACATCGCCGACCGCAGCAAGTATATTTATCAGCATCAATAGTCGAGTTGATAAAGTCATGTCCGTCTGTCCGGTTGTCTGTTTCTATGAAAAATAGTCTCTATCGATCTTCTTGACACATTGTATGGGTTCGTCTTTCTGTTGCAGGCAATTACATATGCCGAAACCGAATGGATCGGATTACTATATCATATAGCTGTCATTATTTCCACCAAAGTCAGCACTTACGAGCTTCACTATGCTGACATAACTGCAGAAGGAAAAAGTGTATTAAATCTTCGGCATTACGAAGATATTTTCGACATTTTCGTTTGAATAACAAATACTTTTTTTTTTTAATTTTTGTGTAGTTTACACATTTATTGAACGCGGATTTATAAAATGAAACACTTGAGAGTTGACTCAGCTTCGAATTTGAATATATTATATTCCTTTCCCACCTAAAGCTTATGTTACTATTTATTCCCGCAGATCCATAAACGATAAATTTTGATAAATATTCTATGTTAGCTTCTGCACGAATATTACTTTCAATAAATGTTATTTAAATATATTCGAAATTGAAAGAAAATAGACGAATTCCATTTGGAATGTTGTAGCTTGTTAAGAAGCTCGAGCTGATCTCTTTTTAAAACATTTCTAAATCGATCCATTAATAATGAAATTTAAGGAAGAGAAGTAGCTTTATGTATTTTATACCCATTAAAAATTGCTAATAAGGCTCTAAAAACTTTGTACAAATGCTTTTCCAAAATCATAAAGTATATATACAAATGTTCCTGAACAGCATCAGCAGTCGTGTTGACCTAAATAAGTCCGTCTGTCTGTCCGCCTAAATGAACTCATGAAACTCAGAGACTCGGAGAAAAGCTAGAGAATTGGCATTTGAAACATGGGGCCTCATTGAGTTACTTTTTTTCTAATAGAAATTTTTATAGTTTCTTAAAATATAATAAAATAAGTTTTTAAAATTCAAGCTTTTATCACAATTTCCTTTTCTTATTGCTGGATAATTGTTGGTTTTTCCAAATTTCAATTCCCACTGTTTCGATAAATTTGCTAATTTAGCATTAATTGAACATATTTAAGTAAATATATTTTCTGAATATGTAAACAGTAGGCTTTGTTTTATTTTTAACTTGGGAGGACAAAAGCAGACAGACATTAGTTAACAATTCTTTATTGACTTGTGTGCACTGTGAATTTCAAATAAAACTGTGTGGAAAACAACAATAAGAAACTTTAAAATTCATTTAAATAAACTAAACAGTGCGATTCACGTCTTTGAGCCAGTTGGCAGCGCGGAAAAGTCGCTTGTGGAACGTGTGGATTTTGTAGAACGCGACGAACGCTTTCTTGGGCTTGGCTGTTGCGAGTGGCAGCACTTGCCGCAAGTTGCAAGTCAGTGAGAGAAAGAAAAAAGAACTGAAATAATAGAAAATATACAAAGGATTCATTTAGTTGCTTTTAACTAAATTAAGGCAATATTTGCATGTAAGTAATTTGTAAATTTCTCTGGGCGCACGAAAAAAAAACGTATATCAAGGCAAGCACAGAACTGAAAATTCTTCCAAAAGTCTCGCTTTGTTTGCTCAAATTGCATAAACAAATTGTTTGATGAGTGCAATGTATACAAAAGCATAGACAGATATATCAATATATGCATATATATATATATATATATATATATTTATATGATTTGTCTATATATTTTGTGATTTGCTTGCGTTCAACTTGTGCTAGCTTCTTTTGTGTGTTGTGCCCTGTTTGAAGCCGCTTTGTATCTGGATTGCTTTTTGTCGTCTTGTTAGCCATGGCCCCATCGTCTGCCCATCCGCCGGAGCGTCATTTTGGCTATGTCTGCTGCAAGTGTCAGACGGCGGCCTTTGCTGGACGTCGTTATGCCTGCTGGATGTGCATTGGCTATCAGCTCTGTGGCAGCTGCTATGATTCTGGCCAATTGCCCGAGGCGCCGGAGCACAAGTACTTTCATCCCATGGAGGCGCACTATACACGCGCCGAATATGAGCTCTATTTTGGCGGCGAATCCTATGTGGAGGCCAATGTGCCGCAGAGCTATAAATGCGCCCTCTGCGATTTGTATGGATTTACCAGCATGCAGCTCTATAAGCACTTATCCGATATGCATCGCGGTCACAAGGATTTCGATGAATACTTCAGCATACTCTACACACGCTATGCTGCCGATGCTTCGGCGGCGACTGGACGTCTGACTGCCAGCAGTTCGGGTTCCGGTTCGGTGTCAGGTTCGGGCACCATTTCGCGTTCTGCCATTGCATCCGCATCTGCCTTTCTGAGACATGTGCCCAGTTTGCCGCGACCGGTGCTGCCCGTTGTCTCGCAGCAGCGCGCTGCCTTGGATCCGGCTGTCAGTTTTCGTGAGGCGGTGCGGATGACACAGGCGCGTCGTGCTGCCCTCTTGGAGCAGCAGGCGCTCAATGTGTTGGAGGAGCTGCGCTGGAGCAATACAAACCCAAGATATTACTCTAGCCATTGCATGAACGTGTTGATGCGGCCCCAAGAGCAGGGCCAGCAGCAGCAGCAGCAGCAGGGACAACAGCAGCAGCTGCAGCAGGCGGCACATCATTCTCAGCAGCAGCCGGTGCCGCCGCCTGCTCGTCCCGATGTGAGTGTGTTGGATGCCCGAGGCATGCGTAGTCCGAAAGTGAGTCGCATACGCAGCATGCCGCCAGCTGTGCGTCTGGGCACCTTGTTTCCCAAACCGAATAACCAATTGCCCAGACGTGCCGCCGAGGATGATTGGGTCTCGTATTTGGCCCAATCCTCAACGCTGTTGGAGCAGCAGCAACAGCAGCATCGGGCCGAACGTTTGTTGACCAGCTATGCGGATATTTTGCGCGAGGCGCCAGGCGAAATACGTTACCAGGAGAAGGATAAAGGCAAGGATAAGGACAAAAGCAAGACCAAGCAGGGCAAGGATAAGGCAGGCGCTGACAAATCGGATCTGCACAAATTTCTGTGCCTTAAGCTTGTGCCCCTGGAGAAAGCCCAACGTAAGCTGCCACCAGAGTCGCATCGTGTGCTCTTTATCGAGGCCCTGCTGTGCTCCATGCTGGCCGATGAGCAGCTCATGCCGGTCACACTGCAGCCAGCCGCAATTCCCAAATTGACAAATGCCCTTCGCAAGCCTAAGCCGAAAAAGGAGCCTTTGGACGAGCCCAGCTGCAGCGCCAACTCTCCGGCCGGCATTATGGAGCGCTTCTACAAGAACCTCGATCTCTATAATAAATGGTTGGCCGAGTTTTCGATTAAAAAGCTGGAGAAGAACACAAAGATTGCAGCAATACCGGATATGATTTTGCAGGCGACACACGATCCTGTTGTCGGTGTCGACTCCGACATGGATCCGGACACCGATGAGCGGGACGAGGAGGATGAGGTAACGATTGGTGGGCCAGCAACCAAAGCAGAGAGCGGGCCCAAAGTTGTCACAGTCAATGTAGTCGACGAGCTATCCGAATGTGATGCTGAGGAGGAGCACGAGGAGGAAACTGGCGAGGGTGAGGGCGAGGGCGATGCCGAGGATGTGGAGGACGAGGATGAAGATGATTACGACGATAATTCTGGCTCGGAGACCTCCGACTCGACCATTGCCATGCTCGTCAATGAGATTGATCAGGTTTATGGCTACTAAAGAACCATAAAGTGAAGGAAGTGAAGGAATATAGATTTATATACAATTATACCTAATAATAAAGCTGTGTCATAACAAAGTTTATGCAATTTTAAATGTTGCTGTTTAATTTCTATAAGCAGTTCTGCAGTTCGTAGGAATTTTGTTTTAGCTAATGCTGAATGCCTTGTTTCAGGCTTTGTTTTGGGCAATAAAATGAATTGGAAATATTTTTTATAACTGAGAACTGAATTAAATGTCTCAAGGTTCTCACTTGATGCAGATTTAAAACTAAGGTTATGGTTTATGAACCAGTTCCTAGTCGGTTAAGAGCTGGGTTTCACGTGTATTATATTTTAATATCAATATTATATTTTATATTTATATTATATAAGCTGTCATTTCAGAGTTTCACTTGTCTTTTATTTATATCCACACAAATTATTGTCTACGAACCAGTTCAAAAAAGGTTCAGAGCAGTCGAAGCTGACATATTTTTCTTCAGTTTCATGTGCATTGCTTTTCGTTCTCAAAGTATCGTCAAACTAGTTCCTGTCTTTTGGTTTTTCCTTAACCAAAATATCTTTGAGCTAGTTTGAAAAGGTTCTGCGCTTGCTTGGCTTGGTTGGCTTGCAAACACTTTAGAGCTTCGCAGTTATGTATCTATAATCTTATCATTCTCAAAATATTATTTACGAACTAGTTCAAAATGGTTCGAGGCTGACATTTTAGAGTATTTAGTTTTTCTTCCTCAAAATATCCTCTTCCAAGCAGTTCAAAAATGTTTCACAATAACTGCTTCACACAATTCTATTTTTACATACTCGTAGTGACAAGGTGACTAAGCAAATCGAAATAATTATCCTTAGGAACGTACATAGGTAAATGTCTGAATGCTCGAAATCGATTTCCGATATTTAACGGATTCGCACAATTGTCAAATTGAAGTGTTGCTTTTTATGTGTATATATGTATTTTTTTTTCTTAAAAAATCAAGTTGGCAGCGCTGCACAAATATAACGTTAGCTTTGCGGCACAACTCTACTTTTCATTGTTAACATTGTTCGCCCAGCTTGAAGAGCGTAAAAGTAAAATAAAAAAATAAAAAAATAGAAAAAAAAAATCGAAATCATTTCAAACTACCAGCAAGAAGCAAACGGCAAGGTTTTCAAACCGTTATCCCTCCCCGAGTTTTTATAGTAATCATTTTATTGGTACTCTTGCTTGATAAACCCTTCCATCAAAAATCCAAATCCATCCGTGTGCAATGTCTTCGAACGAATCGAATGCCACGCAAGAGATCAGCAAATGTCTGGGCTGCAAGGCCCATGGCAATCTGGGCCGGCGTTACGAGTGCATCGTTTGCGGCGAGTCGGTGACCTATTGCGGCGATTGCTACGATGGCGGCAAGAATGTGCCGAACGATATGCACAAGTATTACCATCCCATGAAGGCCATATACAATCAAGATTTCTTTGAGCTCTATTTCCTCGGCGAGGAGATGGTCAACGGCGAGGCGCCGCAGAGCTACAAGTGCGCCTTCTGCGATGAGCTCGGCTTTACGGCCGAGGAGCTGCAATTGCATGTGCTCGAAAAGCATAGCGGTCACTCGGATGCGCCCCAGCTGCTCGACATATTGGAGCAAATGAAAGAGCAGCAGAAAGGTGAGTTTGCATGGCTCTTCGGCTCTCAGCCTGATTGCGTCTCCGGCCTAATGGAGTGTAAGTGCCGCAAGATTCACTTTGGCAAATTGCTTGCCACACACACACACACACACACACACATACCCACACAGCTGTCCGAATGGCCAAAAGGCTGTAATGTTATAGATGCTCTATGGCTAGGGTATCGTGATATTGTCACTAGATGTGCCAAGCAGATTCGCTTCTCTCTCTCTATGAAGAATCCACTTAGATTCGTCCTCATGGGAAGGAATATTCATATATCACAATTCGATGTTGGAATCGTGGGGGTATTAGATCTTCGTTAAAATGAGGCTAATTGAGAATGGAGGCCTTAGCTAATTGACAATTAATGATATTCATAAGTATATCACAAATTGAGAATAGGCTTGTTAGGGTATTCGCTCTTCGTTAGCCCGAATGTAATTGTGCGCCTTCGATTTCCTTTTTAATCCCGAAAAAAAGGGTTTTACGCATCTGCAAGTCAAATGCAAATCGTTCTGCTTTTCTACTAACCTTTGCCCCACGCCCAACATTAATCAAAGCCTCAAAAAAAGATCGAGTGCAAATAAACTGAAAACGAAATCAAAATGGAAACCACAAACCTGTTCATGATTGACACTCACTAATAATGGCAAATTATGTGTCAACGGCGTTAGATGTTAGCCGGACAGTCGGACAGACGAGACAAGTTGTTCCGACACCTACACAATATCCGTTTGTGCCCCAGCCCCAGCGCCCACGCCGCATTGGATACCCTATACCCTTTGCTTGTGTTTTGCCCACAAATTTTCCACTTCATTTGAGCGTCTTGCAAGCTATATTTAGTTTTTGTTTGGGGGTTGTTTTTCTTTCTGCCTCTCATATTGTAGTTTCTATTATGCTTAGCTTTGCAATTTCAAGCTGTATTTTGTATTGCTTTGCGTTGTGCATTCGAATCACAGATATTCGCACATATTTCGGTCAAATTAATAGGGTGTGTTTTCTGTGTCTGTTCTCGAAAGAATCTGTTTCGTTTTGAGCCTTAGCTTGATATCTAAAATCAGGAATATTGTTAATAACACCAGAATAATTGTGAAACCTGGAAATCTCGGTATACAATGTCAACTTGCATTTGCCAATAGCTTATCTAATTCTTAGTTTTAAAGCATAAAGCTGTTCTAGGTAAATTTGCAAAATTCTTTAGCTGGCATATCTTAAATTTCATTTGTTTATAAAACAGTTCTGCACTCGAGAATTTCATTATCAAAGAGGCGCTCTACACCTTGGAATTTGTTTTAACCATATTTGTAATTGAAGTAGTCAACATTCTAAGGGAACTCTTGTGGCATTTCCATTTAATGCACAGCTGTGTATATGCATTTTCCGTTGCATTTAATATCATAATTGTGCACAGAAATGTTTTTCTTTATTTTCTTTACATTTTTGCATATTGTTTACTTTGTTGTTTACTCGTTGTTGATTCTGTCTGTTGTGGCACTATTCCAGGCTCTCGTACACTTTATATATATATATATATATATGTATATTTATATATATATATGTGTGTGTGTATATGATAAATGGTCGCATGAAAAGCGCGAAAATGGGCTTTGGCGAATGCAACATTGCATCGCGTTGCCCATTAATCAAAGTTGCGCTTAAAATGTGCCGCAAAAAAAGCCGCAAGAGCAGCTAGGCGAGGCCAAAGATGGCAGCCAATGTTAATGTATTGCAAATATGCGCACGGACCTTAATTATTTTTAAGAATTTTTAACAGCTGCCCAGCTTTTGCTGCAGCTGCAGCTCGTTTTTTAATATAAAGTGCATTTAGTGACTAGCTTAGTATAAAATCTGGTTTAAATATATTCAGCCTAGTTGATCTGAACTGCCTAAATGGCTATTATAATATTACTGCTAGCTATTATAAGAGTTTACAGTTAAATTAAATAAATACATTTTGTTTAATAAATAAACATAAGCAATGTTTTTTAATTACCAATCGATATAAATGTCTTATACAAACCTCTTAAATATGCACAATCTACAATGTATATGAATATTTATGTATGTATTACGAATATACGATTATTAATATGTTTAAATTATTTAAAATCTAAATAAAATAGCTTTTAATTGTGCATAAAACTAAAGAAGATGCAAGTAAAATATTGCTAAACAAATATATGTATGTTTCTTCTAGAAATTTAATTATTGCTAGGTCTTTGAATCACCCCCAGAAATGTCAGCTCTTTCTTTTTGCTGTAAATACTTTGTGCGAATGACGTCACGTTGTGTGCAGCCTGGGGGTGGCTTGTGCCCAGCTGAATTACCCTGAGATATATATTTATATATATACTACTTATAAGTAGCACAATAAGCAAATGCGGCGCCCTTTGCAAAATGCACAAATATTGAATTACTAAACGGGGTTTCTCACTTTCATTCGCCTTGCAGCCACTGAGATCCGTTGCCAGGAGAAGTCGCGTGGGGGGCTCAGCTATGAGGTTATTTTGGCCGAGCCGGCACCCAATGTGGCCGTGCCCAAGCGACCCGTCACCCCTGGCAAAAATGTCAGCGCCGAGGAGATTGAGCAGAAGCTAAAGGCCGCCGAGGAGCGTCGCATTGTGAGTGTGAACTGAGAATAGAGCAAATCAAGATCGATCGATAAAACGACGATAATTTTTATTCCTAACAGTCCTTGGAGGCACGCAAGATGGCCGAAATCTCGATTAAACTGGCCAAGGTCGAAGAGGCCACACGCAAAAAGGATGAGATTACCAACGAGTTCATCACTCAGACCAAGGAGCAGCTCGAGTCCAAAATGGAGAATCATGTGGAGAAGCGCGAGGCCATTATCAGCGACATGAAGGAAAAGCTAAAGGTGCGTGCGTTAGCTTCTTAACGAAAAAAGAAAAAAATGAAGATTTCTATTTGTATTTCGCCAACTCAGATTCATGCCCAGGAGATTGAGAAAACGCGCGAGACTTTGGAGCAGCAAAAGGCCAATGAGCAGAAGGCCATCGAGGAGAAATTGAAGACTGCTCAGGCCTTGCGCGATGAGAATATTAAGAAAATGTTGAATCGTCTCAAGGAGCATGTGAGTTTAATTAGATTCATTAAATGCATATTAAATTATTCATAATGCATTATTAATACTATAAAATAGAATAGTATTTCTAAAAATATTTTATATTATTGTCGCTATTGTAGCTTAGCTTGTTTTGTTTTGTTTCCAAATTAACAATTGTGCACATAGCAAATAGTCTTGTATTTAAATTCACATTATAAATTAACACACAATTTTTTAAATAGTATTCTAAACATATTTATTAATTTATTTACACTATTACTAATATCATATATTACGGTCATGAGGATAAATTAAATTAATAAATAATAAAATATTTTTTTTTGTCAATTAATTTATGTTTTCATTTAATCGACAACAAAATGATCACGTATTTTTTATTATAACAAAATATAGTTCTTTATGAAAACACAATAAACTAAAATCTTAATATATATTTTTTTTTAATATTTATTTATTTTAATATGAGAATACGATTTTCTTTTTAAAAAAGATAAATAATCAAAAATGACATGTTTTTATTAACATAATTTTGTTCATTAAATGAACCACAAAATTAACACGTATTTTTTTTATAACACAAGAATTATTTCTTTAAAAAAAACGGAATATATTTTTTTATTTTTTTTTTTTAGTAAACATACTCGAGCCAAGTAAATTTAGGACTTATAATATTTATTAGTTAAATTATGAATTTTAGTAATTATTTCATGTTCTTTTTTTTCGGGCATTTTATTTTAATTATTTTGTTATAATTTACAATGATATTATTTATCTTAATTTTTTTTTTTTTCATTTAATATTGAGTTAATATAAGAAATATGGAGTTGATAATAAAACGTACGCTCCTTGATTCAATTCATGTATCTTTGTGTGTGTATACTAAGTGTAGATTTTGCGTTTCATCCATCGATATAATTTATGGTATTCTTATTTGTTTCGTTTTTCTTAAATCTCATTTAGAACACAATCAAAATTGCTGAAATCAAAACCCAGAACAATCAATTGGAAAATCAAAAGCTCGAGGAGAAAGCGCGCATTATTGAAAACAAATTGTACACCGCCGAGCAGAATCGCGAAAAGGAGTTGCTCAAGAAAATTGAGAAAGCTCAACAACTTGTAGGTCCCATATAAACATATATAATATATATATCTGTATATATATATATTAGCTTCTCGCTTGTTTGTTCCGTTTGCCTGCCGTTCATTTGTAGCAGTTGCACACACACACACACACACACCCACGCACGCACGCGCAGGCACTGAGAAATGAAATTTTCCAATTAATTAAACGATTCCCCTCTTGCAGGAACGTCGCGCTGAGGTTGTGCGCCAGAACAAGGCTCAGACCCAGGACATGGATGGACAGCAGAGTCCCATTGCTTCGTCTGGTTAGAGCCGATGCTGCAAGGAATTGCCGTTGCTGCTGGGGCACGTGGAGCGTTCTCAATAAAGCGCACAGCGGCGGCTGCAACACACAAACACACAAATACACACAGACACACACACTCAGCATACGACAACAACAACAACAACTACAAACATATATTTGAGCAAGCAACATTTAAGCAACAACAGATTTGCTTCAAAAATTTCAAGTATTAACTAAAAGAGAAAAAAAAGCAACAAAAAAATTTAAAAATCTTAAAGAACATTTTTGCTGAGCAAAACGCGCAGGCAACAAAGAGGAAGAACTACAGCAGCAGCAACAACAACAACCACAAAAACTACAACAAAACATTTAAAACTCAAAACTCTACACTACACTACAAGAACAACAAAAAAAAAAAAAATGAAGCGAATGCATACTGCAAATTAATAAGAAATACATTTAGTAAAGCAAATTTACAACTAACAAGACGCAAAGCAAAAAAAAACAAAACAAAAAAACAAAAGAAACCAACTACAATAAGATCTAACAAATCATATATACTTAAATTATTGTAATACTCCATATTTGAAATTGATTTTGTTTTGTTTTTTTATTTTTTTATAATTGTTTCTACGAAATTTCATAATTTTTTTTTTTTAATTTTTAAATTGTTAATGTGAAAGTCTGTTCAAGTTGATTCTTTAGATCGTTTTTTTATTTTACTTTTCATTTAATACAAATAAAAGTAGTAATTGTTTGATTACCAAGCTTTTCATAACTTATATAAAATATGAATCGAAGTGTTTTTTTTTTACTGATTTGCAGCGCATTTTCGAAAGGAAAAAGTTCAATAGAAATGCCATAAGAATTGTATTTGCCTGTCGTTTTCGTATGCTTTGCCTAAAGAAATAAAAAAAAAAATGATATTAAATAAAAAGTATATATATATATGATATAATTTAACATTAATTTTAATTTATTAATATTGTGTGAAGTTGCGAGTTGGACACTTCTTAACATAAATAACAATTTTATATAAGTTCGCATTTTCTATCTATATAATAAATGTCAAACAGAAAAATACATAAGAAATGCTTATATATAAAAAATAAAAATACAAAAAAAAAAACAAAAAAAATCTCAATAAAAAACCAATACAAAGTAAAACAAAACACAAACTTTTTCGTTTCATTTACACAACATAAACAATATAAACACTAGGCATTAATAAAACATAAATATATATAAATATATATATATATATATATACATTATCTATATTATAGACATAAATCTATATTATAGAAACTAATATAAAATGAAATGCATATTTTGTCTAACGTCAAGTTATATTTAGATGAAGTGGAAGCTGAAGAGATGTGCGCAAATTTTTGGCCGCAAAAAAAAAGAAAATGGTTTAAATGAAATTTATTGGGTTGGGTTGGGAAATTTAAATGTATTTGAATTTTTAGGCAAATTTTTTGCATCAGCTGCGAACTCGTTTTTTCACATTTATTTGCAAAGAGCGCTGAGAATAGCTTAAATTTAAATTGACATGCCGTTGCAAATGTGTCTATAACTTAACCATGGCTACTATAAATCAACATATATATATAATACATGCATTACAATAAAAGCAAATAACACGAACAGCTCCCACAAAGTCCCGACACTTGAAACTTTGAATCTATTACAAGCAAAGAGATTAAAACTACATGCAAAAATCAATACAATTGATAAAAACGCTTCGATATGTACTCAATTTATGATATATAAACTATATATTAATGTATAATCAACAACAATAACCAACGAAATAATAATAAAAAAAAAAACAAAAAAAACCCTTTGTATGAGAAAAATGCGAAAATAGTTGCGTTTTTTTCATGATATGAATGTTCTCTTCTTAAAGCAGCCTATGCATAAATAAACTTTTTTTACGTTCCCACATTTCTTTTAAAACGAAGTTGAACATTAAGTGAATTCCAATAATGAATGTGTAATACAAATGCGTAATTCAAATAAATGAAATATTTATAATTGGTAGACATTTGACTTTACTTTTAAATGTGGCGCCCTCTGTTGTGCGATTAGCAGAACTGTTGTTGGCTTTACAGTGTAAGCTTGGCTCCTGCGGCTATTAGCATACACGGCTGGCAACATGCTTAGTTGGGCTGCTGTTAGCATTACAGCGGCGCGTTTGCGTTAGCAGCTCTGTGTAGCCTAACATACTGTCGCTCACTTAACAGAACAGCTGAGTGCAAGAAAAAAAAAAACATTTGCAAAACTTGTAGAATAGATGTTGGGTTTAATTTGAATTTCTTATTTAAATAGTTATTTTTTTTTAATTTTCAGAGCTTTGTCCACACCAGAGCAACAATACGGCATTCTCATATAACACTGTAGACTTCTGTTCCTGCTGCATTTCCGTGCTGTCCGCCAGGCTTGTGTTGTTGCAATCCTCGTGCTTATCACCGCCTGCTATGAAATGATACTGTCCGGAGCTGCTGGCCAATATGGGCAGGTTGGGATGAAAGCTGATGCCATTGCAGCAGTCGCCGTGCAACGGCAGCTGCAGCGCCGCCGGTTCCCCGGCTGCCGCCAGATTCCATAGATTGAGGCCACCTTCGGTGTCGCCGCTGGCGAGCCAGGTCTGCTCTGGATTCAGGTCGAATTGTATGCGCTGATTGGTCTTCACCTGACGCTGAAACTCGCGCAGCGGCTTCTTATAGTTGCGCATGTCCCACTGCAGCAGCTTCGGGCATTTGCGGGCACCGCTGAACAGCTGCCAATTGCCGGAGGCGTCTGTGCCATAGCGCAGCTGTGTTATGCCCGCCGTGTGGCCGCCCAGCGTGAAGAGCGGCCCCTGTTTGGGTGCACAGCGCAGGTCAAAGTGCTGTATATAGCCGTTCCAGTTGCCACAGGTCACCGTGTGCGGATGCTCAGCGGTCTGAGCCATGCAGGAGATGGCAAACTTGACAGCATACTCGTCATAGCTGCGACCCGGTCGATTCGTGTCAAAGATCTTGATACAGCGCTTATAGCCCGCATAGATCTTCTGGCCATCATGCGCGAAGGCAAGCGATATGGCGGCCACCACCTCGTCCACCTGATCGTAGCCGCTGTAGCTGCAGCGCAGTCGTCCATCGAACGCATCCCACATGTGTATGGGTTCATGTTGGCGCGTGGCCAGCCAGCTAGAGGCCAAAGCAAGATATTGGGTCAGTAGATGCAGTGCAGCAGCAATATATAGCTAGTACATACAAACAGGTCTCCGGCTGCTGGCTGTTCATCAGCGGATACCAGACGCAGTCATAGACGGTGCCGCCCTCGGGCACATGCACAGCCGATTGCAATTGGGACAGGCTGCGCTTCACCGAGACGTCGCTGGCCTCGTATAGATCCAACGGCAGCTCCATTACATGCATGCCGTCCAGGTGAACGGGCGACAGCAGACAAGTGCCATCTGGCGACCAGTAACAGCCCTTCGTATAGTGCTGTGCCTCCGCCGTGGATGGCCAGCAACGGCGACCCACTTCGACCAGCTGCCTCTCAAAATACACCGTGGCCGGTGCCGGCAGCGGCGGCGGCGATTGCGGCTTGACTGTAGTGCTGCTTATTTCCTGCTCCACCATTTCCTTCTCCTGCGGCTGTAGCAGCTCATCGACTGTATCGTCCACGCTTATGACATGCTCGCTCTCCTCTTCTATGCCGCTGCATTCCTCCAGTTCTATGCTGCAGCTCTGGTTGTTGGACACATCCTTGAGTGCGCTGCGTTGGCTGCGATTGATGCTGCTCTCGTCAGCCGATGCCTTGTACTGCTTCAGCTGGCGCCGCTCCGTTTCGCTCAGAGAGAAGCTCAGATCGGGAAATGTCCCTGCCCTGCCAGCGACGGAGGCCGCGGGCAAAGTCAATTCCATGCTGCTGTTAAAGCTAACATTGTGATTGAGCAGGGATGGCGATGTTTGTTCTATGTCGGACATGGCCACGCTTGCGTCGGCGGCTGTGCGGCGTTTTAACTGCGTGAGTTATCCCAGTTTCTTTTATAAACCTTGATCTGCTGCCTACTTACACGATTTGTCCACAGCGGTTATTTCATTTCGCGTTAAATTCACGCTTGGTTGCAGTTATCGAATTGCTATCGATATTTCGCTTGCGATATATGTTATTAGAGTGACCATGTTAGTCAATTGGGCTGACCATATGCTGCCAAATATCAGTCAGCTGCGCGTGTGGAGTAAAACGACGTGAAATTTAAGGCGGAACGTGGCGCAATTGAAAATGGTGAAAAATTATCTTTCAAATTGGTTATTTACGTGGCATTTGTGTTATTTGTGCATAATTAATTGCGAATTGACTATAAGTTGCCATAAAACTTAGCGGTGCACTGGATAAAAAGCAGCAGCACACAGGTATGTATGTAAATTTTTTCTTTCTTTTTCATTTACAGTTATTTTTTCTCAATTGTGGTAATTAAAACGTGTTGGGCCATTTGCAAGCCTATTCTAAAGCTGTTGAGTACTGTATATTGAAACAGTTATATTTAATGAGTTTTAATGCGTAAAATCTCTTTCTGCATTTTGGCATGGGCTTCTGCACAGATCATTTGATTGTGTTAAACTTCCAAGGTTAAAAGTTCCAGGCTGGAATACTAGCGTATATATGTATGTGTGTGTAAATGAACATTCCTGTTTATATGTATGTGCTTATGTGTATGGCAAATTTATTGCGTACTGCACTTTTGTACAGTTATATTGAATTTTGTTAGCCTGCTGCTCCGTACAGACTCTGCCCCCCCTCTCACTCTCGTCTCTTCCCATGTGCTATCGCAGCATCAGATCACTTGCGTGCGCTGAAGTAACTGTTCTTGGCTGGAATAGATTTACATGTATGTTTATATACAAGTGCACATACATACATATGTACACATAAATAAATATGATATACATATGTATGTATGTATGCACATGCTATGTGTTCCTAGACCTGACTAGACTAATTAGACAAGTTAATTTGGCTATGTAACAGGATTATATTTGCATAATTATGTGTGTGTGTGTGTGTGTGTGTGTGTGTGGGTGGACTCGGTTGATTAAATTTAGTGCCAATTCTTGCCGTATGTGCAGTCAGAAATTGGATATGAATTAGCTGAAAGTGGATTGCATTAAGTCGGTGGTTTGGAAAATTCCAGCCAAACTGTAAATTATACGCTGTGCACAAAGTGAAAACGAGCTTATAGGGCTTTGGCAATTTGTACGCAATATATAATTTAAAATCAATCGTTTTTTGTTTATCAGAAAATAAAAATAAGAATTGTTTGTAGAGCATATAGAATTCGTGCTGATCGCCTGCTTTTGGGGTCGCATTGCAAAAAAGTTCAGATTGGGTTTAATGTACTTCAGTTATTGCCCTCGTAATTGTTATTATAAACAAGAGCTCGTCAATATATTGCGATTTGCGTATTGCATTAGAGCCTCCGGCTTTCGGCAGGGCCGAAAATTCGAGTGTTAATCCTACAATTCGATTTGTTAACGGAACGCTTTAAGCCATGGCTAAAATGCGGCTCACGTTCGAGCCGGCAAATGGTCTCGAAAAGTGTATTCTAATTTGAATTGAACGCAATGCAATCGAGCATTGACATTTCGGTAAACACGTTGACAGTCGAGGGAATGCGGGGAGGTGGAAGCACACGTGCCGTCAAATCGAAATTTAAATTTTGATCAAATTACAATATATTCTTTATTCCCGTTTTACTATTATTATTATTATTGTCATTTTTTTCTTTTTTGCCTTTGAGTCAATTAAGTAAAATGCGCTTTGGGGCGTGTCAAATGAAATATTTACACAGCTGTCCAGCCCCGAGGGAGTAGAAAAGCATTAAAATAGTTGAAACTGGGCGTTGTCCTCAGAGCTGGCTGGGCTCCCTGGTCGACCCGCAAACAGCCAGGAAACCCAACCCGAATCGTCTGCTTTTCAATTTGTTCATCTGCGTGACTTTGCTTGGGGCCTGCTCCTTTTGGGCTTGTGTTGGCTGCATAACTTGGCCTTAAGTTTTAATGCTTCGACTTAAGTCACATATTTATGTATGAGACTGGCCCTGGCTACCGGTCCCGGTCTAGGTGGTAGTTTTTGGGCTTGGCGCCAGGTGAGTAGCTGGAAAAGCTGCACCCTTGCGGTATTTCCTTCATTGTTAGAAATTTAAGCTAAAGAAAGCAGATTTTTAAAGCAGCTTTATCAAACAATCTTCAGATATCTATCTGAATCTATATCTGCTCTGTTCACAAACTGTTTTTTCTTTTTTTAATGTCAAAAGGCATTTAAAATATCAGAATGTTCGCTTAAAATCCATTGTCAACAAAAAAATAAACGAAATCTCTTCAAGGACAATCAAATACAATTTGAAGCTAATTTATGTACTCAACCAAAGCCTCAAGTGCGGCAAGTGAAAATTGTCTTTTAACCTACGAACATGAATATTCATGACAGAACCTTTAGTCCTTGCGGAATGCCGCTCTACTGTAATGTTTCGTTTCGCTCATTGTCAACAGGCCGAAAAAAAGGATACAAGGCAAACAAGTAAATCCTGCCGAGCTGTGCAAAAAGCCAAAGATACCCGTCTAATGAGTCCCACATGAATGCTGTGCAAATGACTTTCTGGTCGGACGCCTTCAAATAAACTTATTCTTTATTTCTTTTTAAATGATATTGCCAGTTGTTAGAAGAATGGCTAAATTATGCGAGATGAACAAAAATAGAACAATAGATTTCGCCAGAAAGATGTTCTATTTAGAGTAAAAGTATTGGGGAAACATATTGTTGTTGATGAGGTCGAACGTGGGCGTGGCAATAAAACCTATAGATGATTTCAACTCTTAAGTTTATCAGCATGACAGCGAATCCTAAATTTGATTCGGGAATTGTTAGATCCTTCTATTTTATTTTGTAATGATTGTTCATGCTGGAAGTTATATCAAGCTGTTATTATTTTTTTAAGGATATGATATACATTCTCTATCATTTAAATACTATTTTTTAGATAGATACACAGTTAAATCCTGTGAATTATATAATGATAAAGTTTCTAACAAAAATAGATTCGTTTCATTTGATCTGTTATCGCTTTGCTGATATTCTTTATTTTTATACATATTTTTTTGAACAACTGTGCATTTGCTTTATCTCTTATAAGTATGACCATCAAATGTGGCAGTGTTCTTATTGAATTCATGACAAGTGTTTACGCATAAATATTTTAGTTTAATATTGCCAAGGACATATTCCGGAAAATTGTTTAGCAAATCCCCAAAACGACTTTGCTAAATTTGCTTTGGCAAATGCAGACAAAACTGTCGCGACTTCTAGGCAATTGTCAAGTGCTTCGTATTTTGTTGTTGTTGTTGTTCATTTTTATAGAGCACATAAGCGGCTTTACACGCTTTGCAGTCATAAATAATTCACTTAAGCTGCAGCAGTAGCAGCAGAAATTGGCAAGTGAGTGTCATTAAGATGGCGCGACTGTAGGATACCCTGCTTTGAATGGGCTCAGAGCTCAGATCTTCTGGCTCTAACAGGAATTTGTGCTAGTCGGGTATACCCGTTGCTTCAATGGCTACAGTGTATTGGCACTAAGGTTTTTTTTCGACACATGATTACTCCTGATGAGTTTGATGCTATCCCATGTAAAAGATTGATGAGCTCGAAAGTATCTCAAGGTTGTTCCACTTTTTGTTCTGGGTTCGTTGCTTGTGTTTGCCTGCAAATATGTTGGGCAAATAGAGAAGTGTATTGGTTAAACATCAGATAAGTTAGCACTCGGTTGGGATTCTGTGAGGGTTTCTGCTATAAAACCTGCGTCAGTTAAATGGCAAAGACACAGTAACCCATTGATACGTTACCAAGATGTACCAGCTCCTCGTCTATCTCAGCTGCTCCATGCTGCTGGTGGCTGCTGTCACCGAGTTGCCTGAGGAGACAATCACAACAGATGCCTACTCTGAGTTTCCCGAAGATTATACATTGTCTGAGCTGGAAGAGCCTAGTGCTGAGGAGTCGGATTTGATGATGGTGCATAAAATCAACTGGAGCGTCTATGATACGCCTTTCGGCAGGCAAGCCCGGGAAGTGCACCAGCCGGAGCAGCTGGCCGATCCTGCTTCGCACTCAGCCACTGAAGTGGAAAGTCACGCGGAAAAAGAGCAGTCATCGCTTCCACGTGATGGCAACGCATGTCCCAGCAGCGCAGAGCGTGGTTTGACCAGCCTCATTCGCAAAGCTCGTCCACTGTTGCCCGCGGAACGTTTGCGCAACATTTTGGCCAATGCCAGGGAGGACGGCGAGGTCCGTGAACTGCTCCAGCTGCTGCGCAGCGATCAGTTCAAGGAGCGTGTAACGCGTCTGCACAACACCAAGGAAAAGGGCGTGCTGCGGGATTATGTGTGCCAGACCCTGAAACTCAACCATGCCTACTACTTGGAGCATGTGCGTCTGCTATTCAATGCTCAGTCCTCAGAGCCTCCCAGCAGTCCTTTGCCCAATCGCCGAAAGGGCGTGCGCGGACTGTTGCAGGATCTGCGCGATGCAGTGCCGCGTGCACAGCTTCGGGAGCTCTATCGACGCCAATTCGCGTCCGATAAGGATCTGTCCGAAGCAGTGCGTCGCATACGTGGCACCGAATTCCGGCGCCTGCTCAGCAATGTGCGCGCCCTGCCAGAGTATCGTGCGGTGCGGGATGATCTGCAAAAGGCCGGCGTGCCGTTGCAGCAGGTGCTCAATCTGGTGGCCACTTCCCTGGGCTCGCCTACTCTGGATTTGGGCAGTGAGACGGAAATATTAAGTGGCTGAGTTTGCGACGAATAATAGCCATCAATTTTGCTAGCTATTTATAAAATAATATTTCTCATATCGATATCTTTTTCAATTAACGCAAATAATAAACTTTTGTGAATATTCTGCTAGCAGGTATTTGCCAAAATGCTCTTAAAATTTGCAAAACCTATTCAACAATTTACATGCATTTAATGTATTTTATCAAAAATAATACTCTTTTTAATCTCTGCATCTTCTTAGTTCAGAGATTATTTGTCTCCACCGTCAAATATTTCGTTGTGCTACCTTTTCTTTTGCTCCCCCCCTGCGCTGCATGTCATCTTTGTATCTTTTACACCTGTGATTATCTTGGCGTTGCGCTGCCTGCCGTGATATCAATTGCTTAGCAGCAGGCCGCTAAATTTATAGCTTCGTCGTAGCAATTACAACAGGAATGTTGTGTGACGTGTGTGCGTGACAAGAAAATACCCTGTAATCATTTTTTAAATAACTTCTCTAGATGTGACTTGCAAAAATTGCTGTGTGGATAAAATAATCCATAAAATTGTGTTTGTAATAGACGAACTGTCGAAAATGTGCATTGAGCGTGTTTTAGCTGATATAGCTGATATAATCACGTACTAAATATTCTAGTTCTAGCTCTTTTGTTCGCTGAGATCTCACAGACAGGCGTCTATATATATTATATATATCTTCTCAAGGGTTGGCGCTGTCTACTGCTGTCTGTCACATGCCCTCGGACACCTTTTTTTGCCCAATTGAATGGGAACAGGGTGCATAAAAATAGTGAAGATTTTTGGACTCGACTCCGGTTGAGACTCGGTCCATGACATGTTTATATTTGGAGGCAGTGGCAGACGCTGCTGCCACGAAACCACTTCAAATTCGTTCAGGGTCAAAATCATTAGAGCAGACAGTTTTCCAGTTGCCGCATGCTGCCTGTCTTGCCACGCGGCATAAACAAAAAAAATGAGAAAAAACAAATAGCTGCTGCCACACATGTTGCTTGTCGACGTCGTCGGCGTCGTCGTTGTTGTCGCTGCTACAAAAGAGTTCATCAGCTGTGAAGCTGTCAACGCCAGCGTCTAATCGAGTCAACAGTTGCCATAAACAAATTACGAACAGATCAACTGCGGCTGCCACTAGTCAAGTGCCTAAAAATAAACCCAAAATCTACATGAAGACCATAAAAATGGGGGCAAACGAGGCGACGGTTTACGGAAATACAGAAACGAAATTATTTATTGAAGTCGCCAACGCAGCGACCAAGCGCACAACAATAACAACAACAGCAACAAGAGCAACAACGAACGTGTCAAAATAAACAAACATTGTGCAAAAGACAACAAACAAATCGCTCGACGACGCTGATAAACGCAGAATAAGTTGAGATACACGAGCGCTGCAAAACAATCTCTATCGATAATGGTGACCTTTAGACCTTTATGCTATACGCAAAGATCCATACCATATACAATATTATATTGCAGTACGAAACAGCTCAACTATTGCCAGAGGGTCTTAACTTCGCAATGTTTAGTTGCCCAAGAATATGCATATTGCACATAGTTTGTGTATAAAACATATAGAAAAAATTAATAAAAAAATATGATAAATAAAATCATAATATTAGGGTCTTGACAAGCCCTAAATATATAAGCCTATATCAGAATTTATTTCTAATAACTTAAACAAATAGGAAAGAAGGATCGGAAAATGCATTGATAAAGGCTAGTGGCTGCTGGCTGTCTCGCAAAAGAGTTTAGTTAGTACAGTTAATTAAATGCTTAGTTATTGGACTATTTGGAATATTTATATGTATAGGAAATTAACATGTGCAACATATTTAGAATATGTGGAACTTGCATACAAAAGTAATCTGTCGTCACGCTCTTTTGCTGACTTTCTGTGCTCACATTAATCAACTAAAGCCCATGTTTCAGCCTGTTCCAATCAATTTGAGCTTTTAAGTTCAAATGCAAATGCTTTGACCATTGTGTTTGGCTGCACAAAAAGAAAGAAAAGTAAGATAGGTTCGTTCCGGCATTCAAACACAATTACGCAAATGTCAGTCGTTCACCTTTTTGTATTGGGTAACACAATCGCCCCGTTGAATCGCACCCCAAACGTCCCCTGTTCGTTGCTGGAGACGCTGCTGCTTGTGCCTTGGGGCAACAGCTGGCAGGTTTCAACGGCTGCCGCACCTTGACTTGGAACTGTGCAACAACTGGCTCCAGCTCCACTTTCAACTCTGGCTGCTCCGCTGCCGCCCGACTGCAGTCAGTCATATGAAACGGCCACATGGCAGCACAAGCGTTGGCGTTGGCGAAATTTCCCTTGGCTCCAGGTTCGCTTCTAGAGAAAACTGCAATCGCATTTGCACTGCAGCTGGAGCTGAAGACTAGCTATTAAGTTGGCCACGCTTGGCCAGTCTCTAGTGCACTCCACTCACACACAATTCTTACCCACGCTGTCTGCTGGCAGGGGGCCGGTTGCCTGTCAAATGTCTCCCAACTTTGCCAAGGCCAATGAACTGCGCTCTCTGTTACTCCACATTAATCTACACAATCCACGCAACAAAAACCGCCCAATGTACACGGCATTCAACTCGCATTTGGGGCCAAGAACTCGCCGCGTTTTGGCCATGAATAAACGGCTTTTGACGTCATCAAAATGATTAGAAAAACGTAACAGAAGCTGCCACGCCAACGGAAGCCATTAGATGTTAGGCGGCGTGGTGAGGGGGCAGCAGCTTGTGGGCCTAACATTCCAAGCAATTAATAATAATTTCCGCTGCTCAAACAAAAAAAGAAAAAAAAAAAATGGAAAAAAGCCAAGTTAAAAAGCTTCTGCAGCCGCTTGACCATATGCATTGTTGTTGTTCTTGTTATTGTTGTTGCTGTTGCTGCTGCTGCTGTAAAGCTCCGAATTCATGACTCTATTTGACGGATGCTGAAACGGGACTACAAAAAATAGCAGCTGCTGCATATGGTTTTCTTTTTGTTGTGTTTTAACTTTTTGCTCAAAACTTTGTCTTGGTGTCTGGCCTTTGGTTCTTGTCTCCGGTTGCTGCTTTACATAACCATCAGCAGCAACTACCCGGCTTTGACCGGACCAGCTTCATTTTTTAAATTTTGTAAATTATTTTCCACAAATTTTTCGCTTGAGCTTCCATTACCACTCTGTGGCGTGGAATTTCCACAATCGCTGAATTAGTTTTTTAAAAACTAAGACAAGAATTGGCGTTGAAAGAGACATTCTGTCGTTGCTTTTGTTTTCGCTCATATAAATTTTTGCCCGTATTTTATAATCAGAACGGCTTTAAATAAGTCTCAAAACTTTGGCTCACAAATTCTACACAATTGTAGAAACCGTCTTATCTTATCCGCAAATGCCTTAGTCGTTTTCCGCTTATATTCCACAGTTGCGTGTGGATTTTCTCCGTCCTATCGTTTAAAGTTTAAAGTTCATATGTTCAAATGAACTCCATGAAAAACTAGAAATTCCCAAACGCATACCCGCAGCTTTTACTATACAAAAGCTATAATTTTTTAATATTATAGACATGGGCACATGCATAGCTGCTGCTGCTGCTTCTTCTTCTTCTGCTTCATTGAGTGGTTGGTAACCCCATATTAACTACTTAAGACTGGGCGTTACGCACCACAATTCACGCCTAATGAAACGCACCACAAATGCTCACTGAACTAAAGCAAACGAAACCAAACGAAACCACAAATCGAATTAAAATTCCAAATATGTTAAGACATAATACCCTGGGCATAGCCCCATTAATCTTCGTGGTGCTATCCAGAAGCGCAGCAAGAACTGCATTGCATCGATTGTTGATAGGCCAACAACCACTGCAACAACAACAACAACAACAACAACAGCAACAACAATCATAACAATAACCATGGCAACTAAAAAAGCAGACAACTCTTTTGGCCACTGTTACTGGCCATGCATGACTTGAAGTTTGTTGGAGCGCTTAACCCAAATAAAAGCAAAACAATGTGAGGGAACATAACTTGAAAAGGTCGACAAATGAACACCCTTGCGCATGCAAGTACACTATAAGTTATAAATGTAATTTACAGAATACATATAGATTTAGCTGTCGCTTATAAATTTCTTTGTGAAATATTTGATTAAAAGTATGAAAGAGTCTTGCATCTCATGAAATTCTATCATGTATATAACAAGTTTGAGTATAAACTAATCAAATTATTGTCTATCAAATTTATCGTAGTGTGCGTTATAAAATTCATAAGAATGACAAGCTTTACAGTTCATATACTAAAATATAAATATGCAAAAAAAATTATAAAGGCTTATCCTTAGAAACTAAGTGCCTAATATTTAATACCTAGACACAAAATGATGCCATCCTGATACATCAAAAAGAGAATTAAGAAGCTACAAAAGCAGGTCGCGGCTGGGTTCAGGGTATTTACTAGTCGGTCTCTAGCGATTTACTATAAATTTTTAAATTCCTATAAATACTGCTCCGATTTGAGTACGATAAACTACTTTGATCTTAGTTTGGTCCCCTCCAAAAGTTGGCATCTTAATTTTTAGCAATTTATGAGCGCAATCTTATAAGGATCAGACTACTATATCATATAGCACATAGTTAAAGCTCCTCATATCGAAGTTTGGGTCATATGAAAAGTTGTCGTTGTGGATGACAACAATGCGAGCGAAATAACAAGAGACCAATGCGCTATTGCGCCGCCGAGCCGCCGAGCCGCAGACTCGCTTTAATCAGCGCTTTTCGAATTGACAAAACAATTGCCGGCCGGCACAGTCCACTGGTGCTCCCTGCTCCATGTCCCCCGCCCACCCTCGTGCCCCTCCCATCCTGCAGCCAGTTCGTAGAGTTACCCCAGAAATGTTGAAAACTTGCTGAGTTTTCAATTGAGCACAAAGCGAAGTCGCTGCTTGTTGTTGGCCAACGGTGTCAGCAGGGGTGGGAGGGGTGTTCAATTTGTTTGGTCAGCTGGAGTAAGGGGTTAAGGGGAGGGGGGGGGGGGTCACAGTCTATTGTTGTTGTTATGGAGCGCAGCTTTGGGGAGTGAGGCAGCTGCCGAAGTATGCGTACACAGTGGGTTAAGTGCGTTTTATGATTTGTTGATACAAAAACAGACAAAAAAATGTATTCAAAAAAGGCGGAAATGCTCGACTAGAAGTTACTCTACAACGGTATTTAATCTACTAGAAAAAATAGCCAAATAAAGGAGAAGACTCCATAGAAAGATACTCTACAAGAGTCAAATACTGTGCTAAATCAAGGAAAACAAAACAAAAATTTAGTCAAAAACTAAAAAATGCTCGACTAAAAGTTAATTTACAAGACCTTGACTCTTGACTCCTGCTCAATCTAATGCAAGTTGGTACTTGTTTTGATGCTGTTTCAGACAACAAATGCAAATGTATATTCTTTAATGGAATAGACTCATTTCTTTTGTCAATTGCATATCTATGCAGAATTCTATGCTACCCTTCTAAGCACTTTGGACTACAGGGTATTGCAAGCTGCTACTGCTTGTAGCTATTGGAGGCCCGCAGGCTTTTGCGCTCTGGAACTTTATTACAAAACTTTGTATGGCGTACGCTGGTGACAGTTTTCGGCCTTGTTTCGAGTCAGTGAGACGGTCACTCAGTCAGCCAGTCTGTCATTCAGTCAGTTTTTCAATTTGTAATGATTTATGAAGCCTCGAAAAATTGCTGCCCCAAAGCGATCTGCGCTGAAATTGCGTTGTTTGAATTGTCAACTTTTGGCTGCTGAAATTCGGGTTTTACATTGTGCTCTCAATGTGCAATTCGATCAGTCATTGATATGATATTAAAATGATATAAACAAAATACATTTTAGACGCTTAAAATCCAGCAAGTTTTCCTTTCTAAAAGTTGTGTTAATTCTAAATTCCTAAAAGCCACATGGGCTGGGCCCACAATAGGAGCTCACTTAAGCTGCCATCAGATTGGGTTAGAATTTCTTGTCATTATTATTATTATTTTTTTACTGAGCAACACAGCCACTTAGCATTTCTTTGGAGTTCGGCTTAGTTTGGTTCTTTTTCATATGCAAATACAATGTTTGGTAGCCATAAACACCTTATGGCCATGTTTACTGGCCACAAGCCCCATTCACAAGCGGTTACTTCTTTTTATCAATGAACTGCCAAGTCTTAAAATCTGTTGGCGTTTAGTGAATGAATGAGTTTTTGATTTGTGCGGCGGCTGCGGCCAACGCTTAATGCGCTTTTCGGGGTCAATAACAAACGACTGGGAAACCCACACGACAAATGCAACAAACAATCTCCATAATGCAAAACCACAAACAATAAGCATTAAAAAACTTGTGGAAATACAAAAAATATAAGTTTTTTAAACCTGCCACGCGCCACGCGACTTGCTGGGCTTCTCATTAATTAGCTGCCAAAATGGAGCTGAACTTGGCCAAGAATTCAGGGGAATTAATATGGCATATGCGCGCGTATCAAGTTAGCATCAGCTGCTGCCCAGAAAGCATAAAAAAAAAAAAACTAAAATAATAATAATAAAAAAAAATAACAGCAGCTTATATCATCATCAAACGGCGTCATTTGTGCGGGCGTTTTTGCTTGTTTCTTGCCACATAAAAACTAGAGAGATGTTTTTTCCATTTATGTATTTTTGCGGCCATATGTTAGGTCTCTTATGCCATAAATGGCACAAAGTTGTTGACGCTGAGCTGCAAACGAGACGACGACCTACGTCAATGTTATATGTAATTGTATTAAAGACCCGATTATCTCACGCTTGCGCTGTGAGCGTATCTCTGTGGGCCCTCCTAAACTCTTAGCTGCCAGTCGATCTAAGCCAGACACGTATTTGAACCCCCGATAAATGTCAAATTATAACCCAAAAGACTTGTTTTGAAATTAATAGCAAAGCATGAAGGCCATAAAACCCCCTAAAACTTCTAATTCGTTCGTTTTATTATGTTTCTCTATTTTAAAAGCTATTTTTGTTCTCAAAAAAAAAAAAATTTACCCAAAATTTATCAGCAATCTTATAACAATTTAAATTCCCTTAGCCCTCTCCTATTATTATAGTAAGCTGATGTTGATTAGTATTTAAAAGGAGCATGGCTAACCTCTTGGGTCAAGATATTTTCATATAAGAGTGTTTTTCTCAACAAGAACTCAATTTTCGAACGATCATTTCAATAAGAGCCATATATGACAATCATATCAACTGCAAAAGAAAGACGGACTTATGCAAATAATCAAGAAGTTGGCTTTCAAGACAAGGGAATATTTCGCAAAGAAAGAGATAGAGCGACTCGACTTTTTGTACTGTTCAAGAATATATATACTTTAAGGACTGGGAGGTGCTTTCATCTAAGCATTACACACTGCTTGACTAACTTATAAGGTCTGCGACAAGGAAGTAAAAACGTAATTTCATTTCAAGTTAATTTTTTACGAGCCAGTTTAAATATTTTTTCAAATTTCCTTCGACTGGTTCACATTTGTTTATAAACGAGCCAACTGAATACGTTTAATGGTTTGATTGTGAAATGAGCTTGAATAAAACAACTTGATGTAATTTTCTACGCCAGCAGCACGGAACACAAGCTCAATTGTTCAGTTTGACAAGTATAAACAATCCAAATGAAATTGCTTTGATTTATATTTTGATCGGCAATTGTTTGACTAGAGAGAAAAAAAACAAACGAAAACCCAAATGTCAGACTCTCTCACAGTCGCAATTGTGACAACGTTGCACTTAGTTTTCTCACATTACGCGCAAGTAATTCAATAGGACAGACTGCGGAGGAGGGAAGGGGAGGCACTTGCAACTGTGCAACTTGTTGCCTTGCTTTCTATTGCCAGACAATTTGCAAACAGCCTTTGCAGCTTTTCACATGGGGTATGATATATGGGTGACTCTGAAAACTCATGCTGTTACGCTTGATTTTTTTACTCTCTCTCTACATATATATATGTTTTTATTATTATTGTTAGCGATTTATGTGTCATTGTTTCGGCGTTTGAAATTACCCCAGAGGGGGTCGAGGCGAGGAAAAGGGTCGGCAGAGACAGAAACTGAAGCGAGTTGTTGATTGTTGATTGTAATGAGTTGTTGATAACTTTCGCTCTGTTGCAAACGGAAGCTGATCTTGTGTTGATATGCTGATGATATAACGATTGTGGGTGCTGCTGCTCGGCATTATAGAAAGTTTTTCTGCGCCTTATTTTGTTTTTGTTTGTTTGGTGCAGAAAAGTAAAGGCCATTATCATTACAATCATAATTATCATTAGTCTCTGTCTGCGCATTTCACAACTATTGGCCCGCATCTGTGCTAAATTGAATTTTAAAAAACGATAAACAAAGCAATTTACAAGCCGTTTACCTTCTACGGTCATATCATATATAGACAGCACAGATTATATGGCACTCTGATTACAGAGCACGATGCTTTTGACCATTTGCGGCATGCCTGGCTCGGGCTAATGGCCGTTAGCCAACCATGTTCAATATCAGCTCAGACACCACGCAATTCTCATGTATTTTTGCGCCTAATTCCAGCAGCAGCATTTTTTTTTTTTTTTTTTTTTGGTTTTATCAATTAAGCGGAAAGACATCTAACCGCACGCTCGCCCGCCCACTCGACGCTGCCCACTGCAGCTTCTGGCCCCTGGTCAAGCGATCCTGCCCCCGCAACGCCCACTCACAACTGCTTGGCTTGGCTTGGCGCGTGCGCAGGCGCAAAAATTCATTTGCATAATTGAAATTTTTTTTTATTAGTTCATGCTGTTCGCGTGTGGGAGAATTTTTGATGTTTATTGTTAATCTGGTTTTGGGGCCTTTGATGTGCCTCTGGAACGGATGTTGACAATTTTTGGTTTGTTTTCCAATTCGTGCCACTGCAGTTTCACTTTTCATGTGCAACAAGAGAGACAATGCCTCAGTTTTTCATTTGTTTGTCTCCAAATTCCCACATAGACTTATTTTTTGTGTGAATTGTGCAGTTCGTGCGCATAATTAATGAGCTTAGCTGACTAATGAGATCTGTGCATATATGTATGTGTTTGAATATATTTGTTTACTCTTAATTTTATTTGCCAACTCACCGGTCAATTGATTAGCGTACTGGGCTAAGCCTCCGCACGCTGAGCAGGTGTTCGAGCACCTGAGAAGACGTAAAAGAGATGCAGCAGTATTTAATCCTTCAAGTCAAGGTTCGCAGAGACGAGACAAATTCCAAAACTATAGACCAGCACGAAAAATTGAATTGAATTGAAGATTCACTATCTTTCATCTCTCGTGTACACTTACGTATATACAAAATGTTCTTAGTAAGTGCAAATGCTAAAAATGAATAGGAATTTTAATATTTTCGTGGACAATTGGATACACCATTTGGGTATACAAAATAAATATGGTTCTTCTTTGTTTTGGAGCTTGTTAAAATTCCTATGCTCGCGTACGTAACTTGAATCTTAATAAGGGAATCGTGGTGTTATTAACACACAGAACCCAAAATACCAGAAGTCAATCAAAATATCATTATCCACACAATATATAGTAATTGTATACTAAGACACAGTGCTAGATATGTTTAATAAACAATTTCCGTTTTGATTTCTATACGAGGGCTCGGATGCTGCCAGCTAATTAACTGTTTGTTGTGTCTAGTGTGTCTGTGCGTGTGTAAGTGTCTGTGTCTGTGTCTAGCAGCAGCATCCACTCAATTAGGCCTGGGCTAAGTGTGAAAACTCTGGCCGCACCCGCAACGACACCCGTGCCCGAGGTGACCCAGCTCTTGGGTCAGCTGCGCCTGCCTGATTGATGATGCCCCATTGAAAGCTTCAGGTGTTGAACCGACCAGCCCATAGGAAGTGCAGTTTCCTTTGGCCGGACGCGTTCTTTGCGTAGTCCGGCATTCGCATTCGCATTCGCATTTTTCGCGTATTAGCTGGCAATTAGCTTTGGCTTCTGTTGCGCCTTTTGATGATTGATTGTTGGCCAAGTCGATTGCATTGGTATTTTTGCCTTTTAGCAAAAGCCGACAAAATGCAGGCGAACTGCAACAATTTTACAAGAGCAACCTCTTTAAGCCAATTGGCATTCGGTTAAATGCTTTCTGGACTTTGGCCAGCGAGCCGCCCCATTGCTAGCTCTGGACGAGCCCTGCAATCAATCAATGCGCACTTTTCTTCTCTTCTTTGTTTTTATTTATTATTTAGTTTGGTTTTTTTTTTTTTTTTTTTCCATTGTCAATGAAGATTTCCCTGTGCTTCCACCGGAAAATATTTGCTTCCGTTCTTTGTTTATCTCAATTCTATGGCATGGCAAATAAATTACAATTAAATGCAACAAACATGCAACAATTATGCACCAGCGGCGGATGTTCGGTCTGGCCCAAGCCAAGCGACAACATCATTAGCTAGCCCCAGCCCTAACTCAAGCTCTGGCCCTAGGCCCTAGTTCCTGATGATGTTGCGAGCCATCGAATATGATTCTGGAGCTCTTGTTCCGCTGCTGCAAATAACTATTGAGCTTCGAACGTCGAAGTTTGAATACCCTTGCTTAACATAGATTGGGTGTTGTGTTTGTTTAGTATACCCTATTATATAGTTGACTATGTCTCTTCATGGCTATTTATTTTTCTCTCGATCAATTTCTTGCTTACACTCTCTACGTTTGTATGTATATAGAGGAAGTTAAAAGATATACACCGATGCACATCAAGAGTCTGTTATTTTGAATAGGAGATAGCTCCTTGGATAGGTAAAGAGGGTTGGGATGGGGAAGGGGAGAAAGCGATGCACACCGATACGCATAAAGAGTTAGTAATGTGTATCGGTGTATTTTCTCCCCTCTCCCTTTACAAACAGTTAACCTTTCGCTTTCTGTCTCTCTTTGTATCTCCATCTGTGTCTCTCTTTGTCTCTCTCTATTTGTGTCTGTCTCTCTCATTTCTCTCTAGCGCTCGCTCTCTCTCTCTCTCTCTCTCACTTTCTCTATTTCTCTCGTTATAATATCCTTCTCTCTTTCTCACAATCTAGCTTTCTCTTAACCCATTTTTATCTCAATTCAACTCTCTTTACCCTTCTTAATTCATATCTCTGCTGTGTTCTCTACCTTTTGTAACTCTCTTTTCTCTAACCAGTTCCCTCTTATACTCACACTCTCTTTTTCTCTCTCGCATCATCTTCCTTTTCCCCACACTGTCGCATTACTGTTGAAAATGTCGTTAGACTCTCTTTGGTCTATATGTTAGAACGTTAGAGCATTCGTGTGCATCCCCACCCAAAAACAAAAACAACAATACTGTGTTGTAGCATTGTAGTGACAGTAAAAGTTGTTGTCCGTCCCGGCGGAGCATGTTAATCCGGAAGTGGGTCATTTTCCAAACGCAAATGAAAGCGTGCACCCCGCACTGCGAACCGTTGAAAATCATCGCAACACATGCGATGAGATATGGGAGATGCGAGTTGCGAGTTGGTATGATGATGGGTTTGTGGATAGTTTGTGAGTGGGATACGCTCAGCGATGGATGTGAAAATGAAACCATGAATTCAGTGAAAAGATGCGACCAAAATAGCAGTGAGACGCCCAAATGCATCATAATAATGTAATCAAAATGAGAAACGAGACATTGTCTTTTCTCAGCGTGTGGGAAACGGGTATCAATGATCATCATCATCATCATCATCGTCATCGTCATCGTCATGTTGTCGTCTGCTGGCTCTTACGCAAAAGCCATAACCAATTCACGTTACAAATTTTGCAGCAGAACTAAAGATGTGAATGGTATTGCAAGGCTGAAATATCTGTTGCCGACTGCGCTACTTCAATGGAGCTTGGATCGCTTCAATAGAGAAAAAATAGAGAAAAAATCTTAATATTCACTTATGCTGATGTATATAAAATACCTTCAAATACGTGTTCTATTGTGGACGTGCTTTTCCTTTATTCAATTGCTTGGTAACTTTTCTTCGCAATTAGTTTATTTACCTAAATACTCAGATGATTTTTACAAGCAAGTTAAGGCCTGCTTGTAAATCATAACCTGCTGCTTGGCAGATCTTTTCTGCGTATCCTCAACCTGTTTTAACATTTCACAATAACCCTTTTTCGGAAATGTGCAACCCATTGAAATTTTATTGCTGTCATATACTGGGCGCCTCTTTGACGCAATATTTTGGTTAGGGACATCTATGCGGTAAGGCCTGCAATATTGTAGCTTTTTTTCTGGAAATCTGCAATTCAAAATAAATTTCTGCTCTATGCAGGGCGCCTCTTTTTCAATTCTAGGACAACTCTTAACGCTAGCCCTTTGCTTGCTTGTAAATCATAAACTTGATTTTTTCCCTAAAATATGCAATCCCTAATAAATAGCTGCGTCTGTACTGGGCGCCCCTTGACGCAATCTTTTGCCATGGTCAGGCCGCCGTCTACCTGTTGACTGCTGCTCTAATTTGTATCCGAGTTGTTGTTAACTGGAAATCGTTTGGGCCCAAAAGTGTCGCATTTCAGGCCAACCTAAATGAGCATCAGACGCGACGATGCGCCGCTTGAAATCGTTTCGTTTGACAGATTTATGCATACTTTCAGTTCAGTTCAGTTTTCGTAGCTACTCATTTTGTTATTTATGATAGGCATTTTCCCTGCTTTGATACTTTTTATAGGGCTTGTGTGTGTATTTACTTTGACTCTGGAATGTTGCCGCCCAAGGAAAAGGAATGCATTCCGAAATCTTATTATTGCCGCATTTTATTGGCCACATTTTATAAGTTGAGCATACAATGGACTATGGATTAGAAATGTGCGAGGAAATGCGTAGTTAGCATATTAAGGAGAAATAAATGTATAATCAGCTAATTCTAAGAAAATGAATTAATTGTTTTAAATATGATTGTATTTCTAGAAATTGAACAAGTTAACTTTAATTATGTATATATATGCTCTTTATTTATAAATGAGATGAAATTAAACAAAAACTAATTGTGCTGGAAGACCTTCTATATTAATAGATATTCTATATATTCTTCTTATATTCTGTTTCAAGCCAACATGTATTTTTTATATTTAAATTTTGGAAGTAATGAGGAAATGCGTTAAGCTCCAAAAATATTATAGTATATTCGTAAGCGTAAACAAAAGTGGAAGCAGCAAGTAAGAGAATCTAATTACTAAAGTTAGTTCTATCCTCATACCAACTACTGGCATTTTTTCAATAATAATCGTTGTTGATAAATAAAAATATATCTAAGAAAGCGAGAGTTAGTACCGAGGTGCGTTTCAGTCGCTGATTCAACAAGCTCAAATAGTGTGTTGAAGTATTTATTCACATAATCGTGACGACATATATAAAAGTGTAGGAGCACTTCACTCTCGGCCAGAGGCTCGGCTGTGGAGCTTTTATGCCAGCCCAGCTGCGTGTGTTGATTTAAAGGGCACCTTTTGCCACAGGAAGTTTATTCTATTCTCTCCGACAGATACAAAGCGTCACAAAATGATGGCCATTGTGTGAATTTAGTAGAGATTTATGCATTAGCTTTATTGATAACGCGTGTGTTTGTAATTGAATCTTGATAAGAAAATCAACAAAACGACTTCAAGTCGAAATCTTATCGAATTTCCGCCTGCAGCTAAGCAAACAACTTTTATTTGTTTGCCTGGCAAATATTTAATAAAGAAATAGTGCAGCGCTAACAATATTAAGTCGAGTTTTATTTAATTTCCAACAGCTTTGCTTTAACTAGAACTAAAAGAAACATATATATTTATAGTTATATTGATAGTTAGCTTAGTTTCAATACTATGTAAAAATTATACATATATTCTGCTCGAAACGATATACACAAGTATTTATACAAAGTATTTTATAGAAATATACGTGAAATAGTTATAGAGCATGTAGGGTATCAGCAAGTCCAGCACCGAAAGTGCAGCAGCTTCAGAAATATTTTGAATATTTTGTATATCGATTAAAACAATTCTTATCGTTTATTTCTTATTTCAAATTAAGCAAAGAAACAAAAACTCATTATCTAAGATAATTGCAATAATAATTAAAAATAGGGTAAAAATTTGGGCTTATATTTATATTGAATTGCTTAGGCTTGCTGTAGGGCTAATATTTTCTTGATGTTGTTTGTTTGGCCCAGTCAAATTAGCTAAGCAAAGCTCAAGACAAACAGAGCACAATACAAACAAGCGAAACATGAAGACAAACAATAAGCCATCCATCCCATCTTATTTATCTTTTTATCGTGTATCTTTCTATGCGAGTATCTTTTCTGTTTGACTTTGTCAACTGGGCTCTGAGCTGAATGAGAGCAGCTGTCACTAGCACGCATCGAGCTCAGCTTGAGTTAAAATATTTTCAAATAGTAAAACAATGAATGGGAATGAATTTTACATCAATGGGCCAATTTCTTTGAGTTTAGTGCGGGCAATTTGCCAAAAAAAAAAAACCATTCATAAAACTCACTTCAAGCTATATAAAGACACCGCATGATATTAGACGCTTTTCTTCTTTAAAGGACGCAACGCATTTTGTATTTCGTTTCCGTTTCCTGCCCTGCGGCGCAACGAATGCGATTTAATTTCTTTTGTCATCGGAATCGATTCAAAAAGTCATTGGATTCTAGTGCCGTGTGTCGAGCTGTTGGCCAAGTTGTTGCCACTCAGCATTGAAGTGCCGGCCTGTGAGAGGCCTCTGCCAGGTGTGCACTTCGGTTCGGTTGGCTACCTGCAAGCACTTGCCAGTGGTGTCTATGGCCAACGAGTAGTTGGGTAGCACTCCCAATGCTGCTCACCTTTTGTATGTGCTGTGTGTGATCTTCGAGCCTAGCGCTCTACAAAAGTTGAGCTATAAACATGATACTGTCTATAGACTTTATAAAAAATAGACACTTTATAAGGAATTGCTTGGCGTTGCCCCTTAAATTGCTTCTATTGCCTCCTCCATGGATTCGCCCTGCAATCAAATTTACAAATATTTTGTCCTTTACGAGTATCTTCCCTTATATTTTTCTTCACTGCTGCCAACGCATTCCACGCATTTCCTTTCGTCTTGTGTCAAATTAAGTAAGCAAATAATGCTTGTTGGTCCAATGCTCCAACGCAGGCCATGATAAACAGTTCTAAAGCCACATAAATAAACGCAATGCCAAAACACGTGTGGCCTTAATCTCCTCTGTCAAATTCATCTATTTAACTTGGCTATCAGGCTAGGATTTCAGTGTCTGCGGTTGCCACTTCAATTTGGCAGGTTCAAAGTGAAATGCAATCGTTTGGCAATTAACTGGATGGTCAACAATTTCTAATCAATAAATTGTAAACGACCACACACACACACACACGCACACTCGTGTACGCACACGCGGGCAGACAAAGACACACATTTGGGAAATTAATTTGGCACAAAGCTTCATTTAATTCCCATTCTTAGTCGTTGTTCAATCAATTAATTTGTCATTTGACGCTGTTTATCAATCATTAACTTCCGCTCACCTCAAATCAATAGTTGCCTCATTGGCAGCCGCCTTATAATAACAATCAAAGCTCATTTGTTAATGTTGGTTTTACACTTGGCTCTCCACGGATATCGCTGATTATATTAATATTATATATACAATATGCTCAGAACATATATATTTTTCTAAAGGTTCTGAATAAATATTTACATTTAATTGCGCTGACTTGCCAAAACATTGGGTTGGTTGTCTGAAAAATGAGACGTCGCAAACAACCAGAGCTTTTATTTATTTTTATAATGTTATTTGAGCAGCATATATTTTGATACCCTGTATGCATTTAAAATGTGTAAAAGTTGCTTTCAAATCGATGTGTTTATAAATTTTGACGATTTTTAAATAGGTTCTGTTTCTCTCTTGATCCGAGGTAAGCTGGGGAAACTTAAGCTGCGTCTTGTATTTAAGTCAGCGTTAATTACGGGGTATACTGAAGTGGTAACTCTAATTTAGCAAGCTTTTCGTTGTTTTCAATGCAAATTAAAAGTGTTGCATACTTATCTTATTTGAGCTTAATTGAATTTGAATGCAATTTATGGCCAGTGCTTATTAATTAGCATTCGATTGCATTTAAGCTGATTATGGACATATTTTATTGCGCTGCAATTTGGAAAAGCATTGGAATACTTTCAAGCTTTTTCTACGAACTGCTTAACATCAACATTTCGTGCCAGCGACAGGGTATCTGATACACCATAATTTACAGCTTTGCATAACATACATCGGTTCAGTTAATTTTTTTTTTGTTGCACATTTTCATTAATTGTACAATTTCCATATTGCGTGCAACTTGTTTTATCTCTGCTGCACATTTTCTATAAATTCCTTGAATTAATCATAAAAAATATATTTTTAACTGTTTAAAACCCTGCATTAATTGAACCTGTCAATACACATTAAAGATCATTCACCTTTCGCAATGGCCCAGGTTGTGTTTTCATATTTCTGCAGTTTTATTGATGTTTGTCATTCGGGCTTTTCAGTCAATTAATTAGTTTTACTGTTTGATCTGTTGAAGTGGAACTGGAATTGGTACTGAGGCAAAAGCTAATCAGTTAATTGCTTGCTTGGCTTTAAGCCGCCGGTCATGTAAGGGGCACCTCATCGATAGCTGTGCGTGAATGCGTGAATTTCTGCAACGCCGTGTCCCAAAAAAAAAAAAAACAACTTTAATTTCAACAATGGCGAATCAGCTGGCTCGAGTCTCCGAAAGGCAGGTCAGAAATCACGCGAGCGTGAAATAGCGATAAAACTGAGTGGACCACTCGCATCCCTGTCATAGTGCTGGCAATTCAGCTTTTATTTCAAACAAATCTAGCCCTTTTCGTTGGATCTAGAGTCATAAAATAATGTACCCTAAAAGATATATATCAAGTGTTCATTTAATATATGATACTTCATCTACATTGAAAACTTCTTGTCAAAAGATTCTTCTTGTAGTGCATATGCCAGAGTTAACAGGAACTAATTATCTTAATATATATATAGTTAAAAAAAAAACGAATTAGTTGTATTTATAAACAAAAGTTTTATTTATTTTGAAAAATGTTCTATGCTTGGCCAGCATGCATGCAAAGGGTTTTCCAATTTTTAATAGACCTTGACTGACTTATTGAAAGTATGCTAGTATCAATAATTTGGCAAGATCTTCTAAGTAACCAGTTTTCACAGGCTTGCCATTTCCGATATTTGCTAGATCTAGACTGATTTTGATAAACTAGCTATTTTCTGCTGGCAGCACTGCCTGGCTCTGGACTGGTCTTTCTTTTTGGCGCATTCAGCTGTCACATCTTGGGGCAAACCTGGAGCCCACTGTCAATCAGATTGTTCGCGTTCTCCCACGCCTGTCCATCTATATCTTGCGGTTTGGAGCTGGCGCTCTTCACGTTTTCCCAATTTCGAGTCATTAATTTTACAATTTCCCTGCGCCAATGTAATTGATGTTGTGTTTTGTGTGCAGTTGTCATTTTTGCGGTTTCCATTGAACACACTTATATATGAAGCCGCACGCCCCTATTTGTTTTCAATTAGTTGAATCGAAAGTGAAAACATGAAAGTGTGAGTTCAAATTGATTTGCCGCGCAAAAGCCACATTGATTAGAGCAATCAGCATTCAGCATGATTAGCTCTAATGATACCAACTGGTTGGCGGGAAATTTTCCAGAGAGCTTTATGCAATTTTGAGCGCCTGAGTCAGTTGAGTTCTGCGGCGGCTGCCCGCATCAGTTGACAAATTTGAATATTCTCATTTATGTGAACAAAACAAACAGACCACAAAATGTGCTCCCAAGCATTCAAGTGGCAGCCACATTTTGTACACTAACCAAAAATACTGAAAAATAGTTGAAAAAGAATAATTTTAAAAATAAATCAAACATTGTCGACAAAATCTAGTTCGAACTGCAACCATCTGAACTATTTATATGTAAATAGGTTCATAATATTCCTCTATCACTTTTGATTAATTAATATAAATATTAATATTGATTCTTAATATATATATATTTAGTTGTTAAGTCGTTTTTACAATATTTCTCTCATACGTTTTTGTTACGTTCTCAATTTTCCAATGTCTAAAGTTTCAAGTCTTCAACTGCAAGTGTTTACTCCAATAAAGTGAAGAGTATATTTTATGATTCTTATAAGCATAGCGACGACTTCTGGGCGCCAAAGCAAGTGGCACTTGTTATTATTAACTCTTTGATGGCTGCTCAAATGATTATAAGCACAGCTGCGTCACTTCAATACCCTACCCAATTTGGATATTAACATTTTTGTGTCACATTTTCGAATTTGTAGATGAAGAGTTGAATCGATTCACTAGCGATCAGCTGTCTGTGCAGCTTTCTATAAGAAATTGCTCAGTATAAAGGTGATATCAATGAAGCTTGGAAGATCAGTTCGTTCGGAGTGTAGCATATACATAGCTGATATCGATTCCAATTTAGGACATTTTTAGCAATATCATGTTATATATACTATATACCTCAATCTTAATCTTAATGATTCAGGTTAAGATGTACAATATTGTCAAATATTCTTTCAGCAAGAGTATTTCATTTTCAGCTGTTTTTTTCTCGGGTTAGTCCAATTTGGTTTTTTGTGTATTTCATATTTTGTTTTATTTCTTGTTTTTGGTATCCATTAACATTGATTGCTTGTTATTAAGCATAACGCATTGTTTTTGTCGGCAACATTATTAATATATATATATTTTTTTTTTGGTAATTAAACGGTATGCGTATTTGTTTTAATTATGCCGCTTTTGATGTTGTTTTTTTGTCTTATGCTACTTATTTTGGCAAAAGCAACAACCACAAATAATAATTGCAAACGACTTCAAATTTATTTCGTATTGATTGTTTTTCATATTTCTTTTGCGCTACGCCAAATATATTTATAACATATTTATATATTTGCGGTTCACATTTACGTAATTAGGTGGGCCCAAATTAAATTGAACTCTAATTTGTGGTTATACAAATTAAAGTTTGTGGAGCATGAAATCGCTTTAAGGTTTAAGTATTTAAAAAAAAAAAAAAATGTATCTAACCAGTTGAAACTAACGTCTGTGAAAATTGCAATTGCTACAGTTATAAACTGTTTAATATTGTATAAGTAATGTTAATGTTTGTACCATAGATAATTAAAAATTGTAACTTAAACTCAAGTTTGAGTTCTCATATAACAGATTTCACTTTCATTGAATATTTACGTGCGTCCTTTTGTGCTAACAATACTTATCGGCATGAGAGTTCTTTCAACCAAAAGTAAATGATAATTTCAAATTAATCTACATTTAATTAAATTAGTTATTTACCCTTTAGTCTTTCTTGGCATGACGCTGTTTCTGGGGCTTGCTAGAGCAGGCTTAAATTGGTATGATTTACATTCCAAACCACAAATGCCCATCATAGGCCTGACCGTTTAGTATTCTAGTAAGCCAATACAATATGTTTTAATAAAGAACTTTATGCGCTGAATACTAAAATTGCGTAATTGCTTGTACTATAAAGAGTATTGTTTGTTATGGAGTATATGGTTTGTGTGATGCGCTCAGCAGAGAGGCAAGGGCAAGACGAATCCAACTAAATTAAATTTGAATACAGTTAAATATAGGTACGATTAGGTTTTAGCTTCGGGTAGTGGTAATAATTCTTTTACAGACAATCAAAATGGCATTTCAATACATTTAACTATTGTGATATATTGCAAAGATTTGCATGCGACTTCCGTCAGTTCTTATAGAAATCTGTATATTTTAAATATTTAATGGCACAAAACTTCGCTTGTTATATTCATATTCTTATTCCATATTCCCTTCATACACTAATCTAAAGCTTTCATATGCTACGCATAAATGCCTATACATATACATTTATATATCTTGCTTGGTTTCCCATACACGGGCCGTCTTTAGAGTCAACTAGTTTACATATTAGGATTGAGTCATTAGGCTTTTGTCAATTTGTCAGTCATTCAGATGCTCGCACGATGTGTTAACATGCAAATTGATATCTCAAGAACGACAATACATAAACCTATATTATTGATGGGGCAAAAACAAAATCGTTTCTTATTCGACGAACGTGTTTAAATCACATCTGTAATGATGGCCCTGCCAGCGGTTGAGCTCAGACGGAGAGCAACACCGAGACTGAGACAGAGACCGATACCGAGACACAGGCCCAGACCCCATCTACTACATGGCCTGTCCATTGATCAATGAATTTTTGTGCGGTTTTATGTGGTCTATGGTTTCCCCTCCTGCTGCTGCTTCCGTTGTCGACATTGTATTGTGGTTGAGTTGCCAGCATTGTTTTTCTTGTCGCCGTCGTCAACCTTACACCGATTCGTAACTTCATTGATAAAACTTGTTGGAGCTGACGCTTCCTCTTTGTAAGTGATTTTTTGTACTTCTTCTTCTCTGTTGCCTGAGCTTAGAGTAGTATGAATTTTTAAAACAACATGTGATACGTGTTTGACATAACTGCGTCTATACAGGGTATACATATTCTTTATCAGAGCGATAGTCTTTAAAGGCATTGTCTTATATTTTTAAAAAAGTAGTTTAATGGACAATATATTTTTTGTGTTTTAAATTGTGATTTCCACCTGTTTTCCGCTCATATCGGTGGATATTAAAAGATTTTATACATGTTAGCTTTCAGTTTCTTTTGACTACTTTTCACACTTGTAGCTAAAATTTTGTATAACCTACATGGTTTGCGATATCACATAAATCTTTTTTAAGTCAAATAATTCTCTTTGCTCTCTTTTCGATAAAATCAGGTCAATTTCGATTAGATTAATAATATATATCAAATGCCCTATGGCTGTTAGGGTATTTGAGATACGGCTTCTTTGGGTTACACGTACTCTTTTGTTTTTATACAAATCCGGTCGGTAGCTTGATCCCTGTGAATACCATGTGACTGCCATGCCCCAGTGAACAGTGTGGGTAACTAGTCAAAGGCGGCTGTTAACTGAAAACACTGTAACCTAGTGTTGATCAACGCTGTAATTATGATCTTTAATTATTAAATTCCTTTTTCAATGCAATTTATTAATCGCCCGTGCTGATAGAAATACATAATGTGTATATAGCGATAGGTACATAAAGCATAGTTATATAAGCTATATATGCTTATATCTGTTATATGTAAATGTATGTGCATGTGTGTGTGTTCTGCTTGCTGTTGTGTGGATTTGCCTTAAAGCTGCTTTTGCGACTTTTATGCCCTAAGCCGTTGAGGGCTCGGCAGCCTCGTCGGGAACTAGCTCATCCAGGTTTCCCTGCAATGAAATCTGTTCGCCTGCAGCTGTTGCAACGGCCGAAGTTTCAGCATTGGCCGAGAGAGGCACGCTAATGGGTTTAAAGGAGCTCCTAGCAGCGACATCTGGGTCATTCGCGGCCATCAAAGTGTTCTGAGGCAACTGCAAAGATGGATTGGCTGTCGGCGTCTCCAGAAGCAGCGGCTCGTCATTGGGTGGCGCTTTGGTTTCCGTAATATTAGCCGGAATAGGGGTTGGCACCGGCGTGCCGTAGACGCTGTGCAGCAGCGCAAGGGACGCCACAACTATAAGCATCACCGAGACTGATTTTAGTTTATTTAACGTTTGGCTGAGCCTATTTGTTACTTTACCACATGTCAATAGAACTGCTGTTAGAACTTTCATGTTGCTCTCTTGCTCTCTCGCTTGGAGTGGGCCTGAATGTGCACAGCGTTTGGGCCGCTTTTATACAGAATTGCAGCCACTTGGTCCAAACAATGTGGCGAGAATCAATTAACTTTTATGGCTCTTCATAATTGCTGATAAGGTAAACGCCAAATGGACCTTGCGAAAGAGTGCATTTGGCTGTGCTCCACTTCAAAGTTAATTTAATTATATTCAATTACGATAACAACAAGTGGCAAACTTTGATTTTCTTCTATCATTATTTTCTGAACTCGGGTCAAGTTTACCAAGAAAATTTTCGTACAACAGGCGTTCGTAAAGGAACATCTGCTATATACCAAAGAGGAAGCCAGGTCATGTGGCACGTGGAATTTCATTCGAATAGAAAACAAGCTCATGTCAATATTTGTGCTTCCGCTCAGTTTAAAAAAAAAAGACCATAGAGGACATGTGCGTGTACATAACTATAAAAGCACAAAGTCTGAGCAGAGCTCTTAAAATAAAAATAGGACTTACTTAAGTACATTTAACATTAGGAAACCATGGAGGACATATTGAAGTGTAAATTAGACATTTATAAAGTGAGCAAAGAAGTGACCATAGAAGCCAATATAACTTTGCATAAGAAATTTGCATGTACACAAAGAGTCTATTGAGGACATGCAAATAGAAGGAAAAATAATAAAAAGTGTACATCAATATTACATATTTTATTATTATATATTTTAATTTTATATTATATTATAAATCTACATATAAAGCAATTTTGATACTCATACGAAAATTTGATAAATATACCAAACAAATCTCTCAATCTGATGTAACTTAGTTAAAGATATTAAAAAAAAAGTTCATGGTTCGATGAATTTGTAAATTGTAAAAACGTCTTGGAAAAAAGAGAAAAATTTTGCTGCTAAGCGTCAACCAAAAGAAATACAGTTTTTTAAGGAATTTTCAGTACTTTGTGCACTTTTTAAAATGCTTTAAAAATTTAATTTTTATTTTATATATATTTAGTGAACATTTCAATTATATTTGAAGTGGTTGCATTTCATATATCTTCAGAGATTTTGTATGGATGTCTATGGGTTGTTTGGTCATTCGCGTGGTTCCATGGCTCCTTGGTGGTACTCTTACCTTTATGTGAGGCCAAAACTTGATTTCTATCATAAGATACCTGCTGCAGCAGCGCAACTATGTGGTTAGAGTAGGATATATTTATATATAACTATAAAAACAATATTTGTATACGGTTTAGTTACCCAAACAAATCAAGAGCACAAATACGAGCTTCATTTTCGAACTGTGGCTGAGCAGCAAATGCGCTTCATATAATTATTCAATGCATTTTATATGACATTTCAATAGCATTTTTATGGTGCATTTTTGCTATAAAATTGATTGAAATTCTCGCCTTTTTATAGCAATAAACTTTTAATGCGTAAAGTTTATTGAATGTTCGCTTTAAAGGTTCCAAGAGAAGGGCTTGCGATAAAAGCGCAATTGTCATTAGATTAGAAATTGTTCTTTCATTTTATTAGCTTTTACTGTAGGTTGAAATAGATTAATATCTATTAACATATATTGCGTATACAATTCTATTTGAGGAGCTTGTGTCAATCAGCTTACCAAAAGTCAGTTTTTGTATACAATATTAAGCACATATAGAATTTTATTATTGCACAATCATAAATCGGTATTCAATGGATTAGCTTTTACAAGTAACTTATTTCCCTATTAGATGTTTAATATCAGGAAATGAAGATTTTACCAAAATATTATTGTTTGTGTAATAGTTGCTTGGGATATTGTGATCAAGGAATCGGACATTATATTTTGATTAAATTGATTTGTTTTATCAGAGTTACACGTAATCTTGAAGAATTTCTGCGGAAATTTCATTAGGGACTAATGGAGAACGAGCTTGGAGTTCCGGTAAACTACGTTTATGAACTGATGGAAGAATGGTTGACGATGATGGCGATAAACGGTCGTTCCCAATAGGAATTTTAAGTGATTGAACTATTGATGAAGCAGACTTTACGATATCAGTTGCCAGAGGTTGCCGCTCGGATTCTAGATTTTTTGTAGTTGAAGTGGACTCATTTTCAGGTGCAGCACCAACGATTAGGGAATGCGAAATAACTGGAACTTTGACAGAGTGGAACATTGATGATTTGTTTATATCTGGAACACGAATGGATTGAACAATTGATGCGGACTTTGATGAATCTGTTTGAGAATTCCTTTCAGGCAGCTGTTGGCCATAATTGGAAGTTTGAACTGTTTGACTACCCGCTGCTGAATCCTGCTTGTTATTCGATGGAAGAAGAATTAACTGTGACGACGAAGTGGACTCCAAGGAGCTTGTCTCCATTTCTGATTTAGTAAATGGTAAAGTGAACTCATTTTTAGGTGTAGGACCAAAGTTTGAGGGATTAGAAATAACAGGAAATTGGACAGAGTGGATAATTGATGATGAAGAAATAGGAGCAGAGTACAAGGAACTCGCGTTTCCTTTATATTGAGAAAGCGGTTTGCTTAAATCAGGAATTCGAATGGATTGAACAATTGATGAAGGCTTCGTTAAATCAGGGTTTTCAGGAAGCTGTTGGGCTATTTGGGAAGTTTGAACTATTTGACTACCCGTTGCGAAATCCTGTTTATTGTTCGATTGAAGAATACTCAAAGTTGATGCCGAAGTAGACTCCAAGGAACTTGTCTTCCTTTCTGATTCAGTAAAGGGTTCTGTTGACGTGGAGAGACTATCGTCCACATTAGGAAGTTTAACTGAGTGAATAAATGATAAGGAAATGTTCTTTGACGACTCAGTAGAATCATTTTTTTGAAGAATCAGCTCCCATAATGGATTTAAGGTCTCCGATTCTGATTTGGTAAATGGTTCGGTTGACGTGGAGAGATTATCATTCACATTAGGAAGCTTTACTGAGTGAATTAATGATGAAGAAATGTCCTTTGGCGACACAGTAGAATCATTTCCTTGAAGAATCAGCTCCCATAATGGATTTAAGGCCTCCGATTCTGATTTGGTAAATGGTTCGGTTGACGTGGAGAGACCATCATTCACATTAGGAAGCTTTACTGAGTGAATTAATGATGAAGAAATGTCCTTTGTCGACACAGTAGAATCATTTCCTTGAAGAATCAGTTCCCATAATGGATTTAAGGTCTCCGTTTCTGATTTGGTAAATGGTTCGGTTGACGTGGAGAGATTATCATTCACATTAGGAAGCTTTACTGAGTGAATTAATGATGAAGAAATGTCCTTTGGCGACACAGTAGAATAATTTCCTTGAAGAATCAGCTCCCATAATGGATTTAAGGCCTCCGATTCTGATTTGGTAAATGGTTCGGTTGACGTGGAGAGATTATCATTCACATTGGGAAGTTTAACCGATTGAATAAATGATGAAGAAATGTCCTTTGGCGACACACTAAAATCATTTCCTTGAAGAATCAGCGCCCAAAATGGATTTAAGGCCTCCGTTTCTGGTTTGGTAAATGGTTCGGTTGACGTGGAGAGATTATCATTCACATTGGGAAGTTTAACCGATTGAATAAATGATGAAGAAATGTCCTTTGGCGACACAGTAGAATCATTTCCTTGAAAAATCAGCTCCCATAATGGATTTAAGGCCTCCGTTTCTGGTTTGGTAAATGGTTCGGTTGACGTGGAGAGTTTATCATTCACATTAGGAAGTTTAACCGATTGGATAAATGATGAAGAAATGTTCTTAGGTGATACAGTAGAATCATTCCCTTGAAGTATCAGCTCCCATAATAGATTTAAAGTCAGTGATTGAATTGTTTGACTATCCGTTGCGGAATCCTGCTTATTATTCGATGGAAGAATATTCAAAGAGGATGGTGAAGTAGAATCCAAGGAACTTGCCTCTGTTTCTGATTTGGTAGATGGTTCCGTTGGCGAGGAGAAATTATCATTCACATTGGGAAGCTTAACCGAGTGAATAAATGATGAGGAAATGTTTTTTGGAGACCCATGAGAATAATTTTTTTGAACAATCAGCTTCCATAGTAGATTTAAAGACAGTGTTTGAACCGACTGAACGCTTGCTGCCGCCGGAGCGGGTCTTTCATATTCTGAATATCCTCCACGCGTCGGGTATACTGGCTCTTTGTAGTTTCCATGCAATGCGGGATGCGTACATTTTTGTTTCTTGATTTTTTTGAGTTTACACGGTGAAGTTTTAGGTGCTTCTGCTGCCGGACTACCTTTTTGCTTTAATAAATTCTTGAATTGCATGCATCTATTAACCCTCTTGGCGCCAGATCTTCCTTGAGTCCTTAATTTAGACCGATGAAATGCCTGATTGTTGCCGTGTGTTAGCTCAACTAACAGGAAATAACCTATTTCAGGCCTTATTTAATTCTCAAGTTTCATTTAAAATATTTTTATTTTTTCTTTGTACTTACTGCATATTTGGAAGAGAATAACCTTGCTTATAAGCATTTTGCTCGAACTCTCAGAATAGAGTAAGTGAATGTGTATCTTTAATTTTGTTGCTTCTGTAGATTTAACCGAGAAAGATTGGTATTTGTTGCGGTTGGTTGGATAACTTTTCTACTTTTCGCTATGCCTTTTATGAAAGGTCAAAGATATGTTCAATATTTCAGCAATTTAATATAATCCGTTTCCTCATGCTAATTAGGTTGGTTCCGTTTTGTTTGGTTGCGTGTCCTTAACTGATATATTACTGCTCAATAAGCTTGAAAATTTGGAATATCTTTAATCGATCTAGCTGCATCTAGATCTAAAATATTATTGACTGACAGACAGACTGGAAAGTTGAAAAAAGTTGAAAATGTTGTGCGTCGGATTTAACTATAGATATGAAATCCAGAGATATCGTATATGGGTTAAATATAATATATTTATCATAAGTCTATATAATATGGTAACATTTTATTATTCTGTATAAAAGATAAAGATTTTATTGGATTCAGGCTGGTACTCAGCTCTCTGATAGTCTTATTAGATAAACAATTTATCCTTAAAAGCAAATAAAATATATTATAATCATAATCATAAACAAGATTTTGCCATATTTTATAGTCAACCAGGATGTCAGCAACTAGCATAAATATTCAGAATATATGTATAGACAGGGTTAGATATTTTATTGATATACATCAAGTTGTGCTTTCTTGAATTGTTAACGTTTCTTAAGGACAGAAAGCTAAGCAGCCGCCATAAGCTGGTGGAATTGCTGTGGCTTTCGGTTGACTCTCTCCGGAATTGTCAGGTGTTCCTGTGCTAGTTTCGATTCTTAGGCTGGATACTTGAGAATTTGTATATGTTGGCAAAGGAAGTTGCCAATGGCTTATATACTTGAAAATCCATAGGAAATCATTTAGTTGCTCTGGATTCTGATTTTGTGGCTGATTCTCTAGCTGATTCTCTTGCTGATTCTCATTCCTATTATCCTGCTGATTCTCTCCATTTTCGGACTGTTCGCAATCGCTCTCTTCATTCGTATGACAGGGATTCTCATGTTCATTTTCTGGTTGGTATACTTTAATCTTTATCGACAACTCTTTTGTCTTGCCATGGCGACGTTGACCATCTTCTTGGTAATCGACATCTTGTTTACGATGTGAACCATGCTCCTTGCACGGTGACATATGGACATACTTGGAGCCAAGTACTAGCCAAAGACCTAGTTGGAATCAAAATTGATCAAAATATTGAAATTTTATTTTATTTTCTAAATTCATTTCGAATACTTACAGCATATCAACAGTTGTGCTCTTGCCATGGCCAGCATGTTGATGCCTGATATTGTATTAAGCCACGTCTTAGACGATCTCTCAGTTTTATAATAGGTTTGCATATGCCTAAGTCAATTCGATTAGTTGCAGTGTCCTAACCTAATGTTATTCTTGTTTCCGCTTGTACTAATTGTTTCTACTGCGACTAAATGCATTTTTTTTTATGTAAGACAATCAAACCTTGCAACGAGTCATAGTCAGCAGCAGATAAAAGCAAGAACAAAATATTATATGTGCTTATATGTGGTTCAGTTTAATAGATTTAATGTGTTAAGAGAAAGGAAAGTCTTTGGCTGGGATAGGCTTCGCTATGAATTTAAAAATGGGATCGTCTCTAGGACAAAATGTTGTAAAACTGAGTACTTTTCCTTATTCGACATTATCTCATATAGAAGCAAAAAGAATAAATAAACCAAACAGCGGAAGTGGCTTTAGAGTGCCTCTAATACGATATTAACGAAAACCCTAGAAATCTGTTTTCATAAGAAATACTGTAAATATTATATGAGAGTTCCCAAGTCTTCGGCTTTCATATGCAAAGCGCAGCAGGTTCAACGTGGGATTGCATAGCTTTTCGTCGTTCCAAGCCTAATTTAGACATTCTGATGACATTTATGGCTCGATTGATTTGTGTGCGTCTGCTATGCATTGAGAATATGAAAGTTTTCGGTTATACGAGCCTAGCTAGAAGCTAGTGTAAATGTTTTTGTAAATGATATTGTTTATAAACAGCGGGCGGTTGGGTTCTTTAACTTAACCCATGCCGTGGCTGCCCGCTGCTGACATAAATACTCGTTTGGATTTGATATACACTGCAAATGGATGTGGCATGTTGCAATCAAATTATATGCAACATTTCACAATTTGTAGTTAAATGGACATTAACATAAATGCCACACTCAACTCAAATCGTTTTTCAATTGCATTCGTTTTCTACTTAAAACGAAATTAAATGAAAAGCGAGACGATTGCGCGACTGCAATCGTTTTGCAACACTGCATTCAACAAAAGCCAGCGAAATAATAAGTATTGAAGTGTGGCTAATGCTAAATACCCCTCGAGGGTAATTCCAGAAGTTACATTATGTGAGAGACGACTCGAATTTTGTGTATTTGCCCAGCTGTTAAACATCGTGGAAAGGTTTATATTATTATTATTATTATTAAATCCATATATCCATATCTGAGAGATATTAAGAGCTTCACTTTCTAAATACGAATTGTTAATCTTATCGATTATTTATCTCAAGCTATTAAATAGCCTCAAAAAAAAAAAACGGTTTTTCGAAGATGTCTAGATGTTTTATGATATATTTTATGAGCTCTACAAATTTCAGAAGATATGATCAAGTTGCCTTTGACGCCATAAGCTATATCGCTTAAATATATTATTTATGTTTTATGATATATTTTATGAGCTCTACAAATTTCAGAAGATATGATCAAGTTGCCTTTGACGCCATAAGCTATATCGCTTAAATATATTATTTAATTTAGGTTTGTTTTTTAGTTTTAATATTTTTCCACTTCAGGCTCAACAACCTTTGTGGCAGCCCTCGTTTTCGCATTGTCGCAGCAAAAACGTACCTAAGAGTTTTCGTTTCGGGGTTTACTTTTTTCTATCGCTGAGCTTGGGAGTATTTTATTTTATTAGTCGCAAGAAAACCGAATTTTTAAAAAGAAAGAGTTTTTTTTTCATATATTTTTATATTGCGCGCAATTTGCGGTTGCTGCTGCCAACAAAAATGTTGCGGTAATATTTTATTTCCACTTCCGCTCACCGCAGCGCCCTTCCCAACCCCTACAAAATTAAATTGGCATTTAAGGCTGATTTATTGTGTGCTATGCATTAGATATAATATCTTGCAGGCGTTGCTAATGTGTCAGGTGTGTGTGTGTGTGTGTGTGTCGCAAATGTAATTGAAAATTGAAAGTAAATGCTACGCGTTGACAACTCTGTAAATGAAAACAATATAAAAGTGAAAATTTGATCAAAGCTAACTTTAAAGGTCGTTATTTCGTTTGCCGACTAAAGCTTATTAAACATGTTCTTGGCCTGAACTCGTTGTGTGGAAAAATGTACCGAATACACAGAAATATTTCGCACAATAAATCACTTTGCGTTAATTTATCATCATAATTATGGAAACGTAGACAAGACAAATATGCATGAACACATATATGCCCAAAACGCAGACAAAACAAATATATATAAAATCTTTTCAATGGAAAATGAAATTTAAAATATATGAAAGAAAGCCTTTGCCAAGCGAACTTCCCACTGAGCTGAGACTCTTTGTGAACTCTTCTAGAGGTTTGCGTTAATGTCGCAACACGGCTCAGATTTTAAATTTTTATGGTTATTTAGTCTATGTATTTCTGAAATAATTTTTTGTGTGTCGCCACATTGTCTTCCTGGCAATAGTTTTGCAACAGCTATTAATTTTTATTTAATTGCATGCAAATTTGAAATAATTTAATACATCTAACTGTCTAAAATATATTTTTGAGTTTTGAACAGTTCTTAAACAAATTCGAAATTCCCAGTTCGAGGTCAAAGTTATTAACACCCAGAGTTAGCAGAATGTCATCAGCAGAGCTTGTTACCGACTCTACATAAACAATTCCTGGTATGCAGTTCGCAGCTACAACTATTTGGGAATTACAAGCAATACAAAGATTTAGCCGAGTTGATCAGCTTTTAGTTAGTTTACACTTTAAAGTTCATTCAGAATATTTTGTCTCTACTAAACGAATCTTATTTAAATTTTCTAAGTATTCGCCTTAATTGTTATTCATCTAACAAATTCCGATTCCATCTTCACCATAATATGGTTTTATGATCCCCATATCTTACGCTCTGAAGGCCACTTCAGCTGAAAACTTTGGGAATTTTTGAAAATTAATTGCGATATCTAAGCGAAACCTTATGAATACCCAAGATCGCATGCAAATTAAAATTTGCAATATTTCGACTAATTCTATTGTGTGGGTTTTTTGTGCTAAAAGGTCGCAGACAAATGGGCTCCCAGCGATACCTGCCTTGAAGGCCACGGCTGCTAATCCAGCTCGCAATCGAACTTGGAGCCGCAAAGCGACGCGCCCTTCCGCTTGAGCTCTCTCCCCAACGGCTGACCCAGGCCGTCGATGACAGCGGATATGAAGAAGACGAGCTTGTTGTCGGACACTTGGGCACCTGTTTGCTTAACTGCAGAGCTCCAGCTGTTGTGGCTCAGCTGCTCAGGTTTTTTTTTTTAAATATATTTTTTGCTTCAGCTTCTTATTATGTGCCCTGATGGCTTTTGCGGCAGCTCGTGGCACTTGCCACTTGAGCAGCGGCCGCAATCGGAAGTTCATGTTTATGATACGCTCAGCAACGTCCTCTGGGCGTGCAAATCAACAAAAAGTCATCAGCATTGAAAATCAGCTGCCAACGCTTGAACTTCGACTTGAGGTAGCCGCTGTTGCCCCTCGTTAGGGTCGGCATAAGAAGGTTGCGGTCAGCCGCTGCCCCTTAACGCCCCTTTGAGAGTGTGAGTAAGATATGCTATAAAGCTGCTGTCGGGCGATTTGCAAAGTTTGATTTAAAAGAGTTGCAACATTTCTGTCTGCTGGGAGTTAACTAACATATATTCGAAAAGTTTATAGGGAATGTTTCTCTGGGTCATGATTTGCACCTTTCGTTTATGCTTCTATTATATTGTATGCATTTTGTCCGAACATTTCAAAAATATATTTCTTAATCAAATTTTCATATAATATAAGCTTTAAGTAATATTATTTTCACGGAAAAAAGTTCGCGTAGTTTTTGTGGCGAAAAACTTAAAATCAAAATAGATCAATGTTCCTGCATTAAAGAAAAATATTTTATTAAATACTTTAAATTCTTTTGTAATTATTTATTTTTTTATCGATGTTGTTTTTTTTTTCTTTACAAGCTTCGGCATTCGATTTTAAATCTATCTTAGTGAAAATTGCCATGGATTTTTTTGCTTCAAATATCTGCTGTAGGATTATTTACTATCGATTTAGATTGTTTGATTTTATAAAATTGCATGGAATATATGTTAGGCTAGCTAGATTAAAATCTTCTGGGCATTTAAATTTTAGCGCTCCAAAGCTGACTGTTCTTTTTTTATACAAATCTTTTGGGCATCTGCTTATAAGCGTTTTTTCCAACAAACATGAAATCTCAAGCTATTTTTATTGGAAATACTTTACAGAGTACTCGCTGCCGTTTTACGTAATCTCTAAAATTGAGGTGTTTGCGCCTAATGCATAACAATGAACATAAATTCAAGTCAATTCAATTGATTTGTCTATTCATACTTTATGGCTTTATGGCCGATAAGTACGCCTAACAAGCGTCCACTTAGCCAAGGCTCCGGCAGCGGCAAGCACGAGCAACGGGCCACTCAGCTATGCTGGGCGCAGCAGTCAGATCTCTTGGATACAATTGTATCTCGCAGATACAATTGTACGAGTAGCATGCAGTACGTAAGTGCCGCCGCATAAAACTTGATTGATAGCATCATTTGCAAGATGCAAGTCTCTGTTTTTGTTTCTCTGCTGCCTTTGCTGCTTCTTTTTGATTTACAGCTACGGCGAGTATTTATAGGAAATGTGCGCAGAACGCAGAAAAAACACGCGCCATTGTTGGTGGGGGGGAAGAAGGAAGTGGCTTTGCCACTTGGCAGACGTCGCTATCCGCTGGCCGCTGGTCGCCGGCCGCCGGCAGATGCAACTCAAGCAATTGGCAACAAGTGCAATGCAGCAGATGCCGCAGCCCCAACGTCTGCCGCTGCTTTGTTTACATTTGGAGCACGTCTGTTTTGGCTGCGGCAGCTGCTGACCGATGGCCATTAACTTGCAGCCGGCCCAGAAAGAGAGAGAGAGAGAGAGAGGGAGAGCAGCTAGCAAGCTAGGGCCTTAAAGCGTCCGAGTCTGGGATTACACAATTTGAAGCTGGTTGCAGCTGTAACTGGAGCATGCTTCGAATCTCATTCTTGGCATAACTCAACATCATATTTATATATATATATCTATAAATATGTATATATTGTAACTACTCCCAAGCAGAGCTGTAACTGTGGTGCATTGAACGCTCCACATGCGCATAGATTCACCGCAACTTTGTTTTCCATTGTATGCTTTTCACACGCTCATGTGAAAAGCGTGCTACGATACGATCCAATTCTAAACAAATATTTAACTGTTTACCTTTAGGAATGCCAACACCAAGAACCATAATAATACCCAATCATCAAGACAGTTCAAAAAGTTCACCTCTATCTTAGTTCAAACATTTGTCTATACACAGAGAGGGAGAGGGCGTAAGAGAAAGCTTCTCTATTTCTCTATATAGATTATAATTTTTATATTATGTTAATTTTGAGACTGCTTTTAAGTTATATATAGTTCTGTTAGTTGCCCGAATGAGCTACAAAATACTTGTAAAAGTACATGCATACATCTTAAATAAGCATAAAAAGTTTCCAACAACATTTCTCCGACTGATTTTGTTCGCTTAGTTAATATAAAAGCTTGTCTAAATCTGATTGTTATAGTTTAATATGTTAAATGGACATTATAATGTATTTATAGACACATATTCCTAAACAATCAAATACGTCAATTGCGAGCTTATCAATCTCAGGTGTCATAAGGTCAACAGCTGCGAAATTAAGTACACCGATTCTCGTATACCCTACATACAAAAAATATATATATACGATTGTAAAAAACTGCACATAATATTTATATAAAAAGAAATTTCTATAAATCAACACAAGCTTACAAATAAATTGAGTTTATTTAATTTTTTGTCGTTTCGCTTCAAATCGCAAAGCAAAAAAAGATTAACATTTTCCTTTGCTGCGTAAATTTTCACTTTCATTAATAACATTGTTTTTTGTATGTGGCCTTTTGACTTTGTGGTAATTAATTTTTTGAGAGTCGTCTTTTTTGTGGTTTTGTTAAATAAATCATGGCCAAATATGTTTGCCGAGTTGCCCGCAAATTACATTTGGCATTTGACTTTCTTTTCGGTCTCTTCGTGTGGCACCAAAGTTCAAGCGTTTTTATGCTTTACGGCCATAACATTTAATAGCAGGTCCAATTGTGTTGGCCATAAGAGTCTTTAGTCCATAAATGGCTAGGAACGTGCGCATAATACCTAAGGTTCTGGGTAAAAATCGCGGCAACTGTTTGAGCCACATTTTCCTAACTATTGTAACTGCTAACCGTACGGGCTAACGGCATACAGACTATTTAATTAAATAAATAACTCTAGTATTTTCTATGAATTTTTATGTTTATCTTATATCACCGCTAGCAACATGTTGCTACTGAATGTTGCTGCGCCTCTGCCGCTGCAAGTGCTCTTGCATTCACTTCCACAACACACACGCTTGCATTTATATATTCAAGCCCATCCGGCGCTCAATGTCTCTGGTCACGCACTGCGCCCCGATGCAGTAGGCTCTCTCTCTCTCTCTCTCTTTGCAATTACCCATCCCAAATGAAAAACCCACATGCCGGACGCAACTTCAGTTCTAATTGGAAACTCGTTTTTCGGCATCGCAAACGCTCGCTGCCTACTCAAAGTGAACAGCGCAGCAAGTGGAACTAGTTCGCCCAGACGGCGTCGCCCACAGCTCAGCAGTAAAACTTTAAAAACGACCCACACTAGCGTCTACAATCGCACTCACACACACACGCACACACCCACACCTACGCTGGTCAGAGAGCGAGCAGCTAGCAACATCTGCCTTGCACCCACGCTTGCTAGCTAGTGAGTAAAGTGAACGAGAGATAGAGAGCGAGAGTGTTTGCTTACGAGCGAGCAGCAAAATCTTGCTTCGAAGTTGTCATGTTTATAAACATTTTGAATGAGTCTAAGTATTACTTTTATTTTGTTAATTAAAACGAATTTTGGTTTTATATTAAATCAATTATTCTATTTGCATCGTTATATAGCTTACTTATTTTAAGCTGTACATAGCTGCTTCTCCTCTTTTCAGAGTCTTGGCAACAAATGTTGCTAGCCTTTGCCGGCTGTTGTTTTTGTTGCGCTCACCAGTTAGCTCGATCTGCGCGCTGAGAGTGAGAGCGCGAGCGAGAGCAAGAGCAAGAGCGTGCGTTAGCTAGCAGACTAGCCCTTGCCGCTGGCAGCGCTGTGAGTTCAGTTGTGTACGAAGCATTGTTGAGTGCGGTAGTTGTTGCGGTTGTTTGTTTTGCGCTTTTAATTCTCATCAATTGAATAACTGTTAAAAGCATATCAGCAATGCGCATGCAAATCGCAGTCTAAACGAACGAAACTGAAAGTGCATTTATCCAAAATTGTTCGACAAAAATTCAATTACAATCACGAAATTCTGCCAAAGGGCATTACAAATCGGTGCTGCTGCACCTGTTCGTTTCCTGCCGCAACCGCAACAGATGCGCGCCCCAGTCGGAATCATATAGCATAATGCGGCACGTACGGGCCTTTGGCTACGCATAAAAATGTTCCAAGTGTTGTGAAGTGCATGATAAGTTAAGGGCGAAGAAGAAACACAAGTGGAAAAGAAAAACCATAAAAAAAAAAAAATAAAATAAACGGCCTTGTGCATTTTTTAGTGTATTACAATCCATCAAAGTTTTGGGATTACACACGCACACACACACACACACATACACACACACATACACTTTGGATTACCAAAAAAAAAAAAGATAAACAGAAAAAAAGCTGAACCCAATTGAACTTTGGAAAGGTGAGTTTTGGCATTTTCAGCTTTCGGTTCTTAAACGATTTTGAGTTATCTCTAATTCTTCTTCTTATTCATCGTCTAACCCAGTTTATGTCTTGGCTACCGAAATTGATTTATTGCGATAATTCACTTGACTTTGGGTTTCCGCTAGAAAGTCTTGAGAGAGTCTTATCTCTTCAGACTTGTTTATCCAGCACTCTGGTCTGGTTTTCTTTTCACTCATTGGCGAAAGTTTAGAATTTTCACTAATCAAATCAATTTTCAAGTCTTCGTGTATTTTAATTGCTGCACAAGAATTTAAGAGCTTTCAAACTGTTTATTCGGTTCGAGTTGATTGAACCTTAGCTTTGGCCCCACAAACGGTACTCCAGAGGCAGGCAACTCATTTCCGTTTTCTCCCCAGCAATCCCTGAATCATGTAAGATATCATCTTGTGGCGATTATAATGCAAATTTTCGCGCGCTGTTATAAATTTGTTAGATGTCATTGCCGGCGGGCTAAGCGCATGATATATGCATTATAATACTCTATTAATATATAATTTTTTACAATGCAAAAACTGCTCGAGTGACTTCGAGGGCCACACGCATCTAAGACCTTCTCAACTATTTACAAAAAAGCATAAACATTTTTATGATAATATATGTATATATACGTATATATGTCTAATTAGTCGCAACGTTGTCTGAATGTTTATGAAAGACATAAAAACTTGATTTCCCGAGGCATTTTAATTATCACAAAACAGTTTACATAAATTTTTGTCCAATCAAATCTATACAAATTATGGATGCGTAACTCGCATTGGATTTCCTTTCTTTTATATGTAATACATATGTTTATATATATATTTATGTTTTGGATATCAAATGCTTCACACGCTTAATATGCTATTGTTGGGCATCACTTAACAGATCATTAGCTGAAACAAATGACAAAGTTTGAAAGGTTCCATTAGGTTCTTATCAGCTCATCAAATCATTATTTGGCAACTTTTGCTTTTCAAAAAAGTTCCCATCATCATATGCCCACAGCTCATTACTCATCCATAGAAAAAACACAGCTCAGCCACTTTACCAGATGCCTAATTAACGCAAATCTTATTTACGAAACTTCTTAATAACAGCGACAGGAGGCCAGCATATTCTAGTAAGCTGTTACTGTCCGCGAGATACTCTGTTAAAGTTGTCAAGGGAAAATTGTTTGAAATTTTCTGATTTCTGAATATTTGTCGACCGTTAGTTGTTTTTGATAACATAACGAAAGTATTTAAATCGATGGATATTTCCGATAACATATTGAAGATGTTAAAACCTATCGATAACTTTCAGTTTTATAACTTATAACTTAATATATTCTTGAAAAAGGAAAGGCAATTAAGAAAACGATTTATCTTGTTCCAAATTGTTGCCTATCGATTGATATTTGATAATATTGACCTTCAAGCTATATCAAGTTTAAATGAATATTTAATCGAAAAATCGATAACTCTTATGCACACACACATGCAACCAAGCCAATACACTCGTCTTGTGTTAATCGCAGTGCATTAAAAGTGAGAGACATAAAGAATTTCTTACGGCAATTTGTCATATTGAAATGAAATGCGTCTACGCTAATAGACTGTCTTCTCAGAGTGAAAATTTCCCAGACACAGATGCTGCTGTTGATGATGATTATGATATGATACGATGATAATGATGTATATGGTATACCATGTGATGTTGATTACCTTGAAAATTCACTTTAGTCCGTTGTCTCCTCGCTCGATTATGAAATTTTCGCTTAAGCACTTGACAACTTAATAGTTTCACGTGTTGTTGTTGTTGTTGTTGTTGTTGTTGTTGTTGTTGTTGGGGACAGTGTGGTTTTTGGGAACTTGTTGTTGCACGGTTTTCACTTCACTTTCGGGCAATTTGGCATCTTTCGCTGAAGTTCGTCGTACTCGTCGTCAATTGTCATTGATATTGAATTAATTTCCTGTCTCGCACAACAAATTTTCTCTTGAAAACCAAAAAAAAAAAAAATGGAATAAAATAAACTGTGGGACATTGAGGATTATAAAATGCGGCTCACGTTGTGCTCACGTTTCGCCGGGAAAAGATCGCTTCAGGACAACGTTTTGTATTATTTTGGCTAATTAAAAATCAGGAAATGCACACGAACAATGCCAGCCAGGGGGTCCTACGTGAGCACTACCTGTACTAACCTGCCTAGCCTCCCTCCATCCAGCTACTGTCAAGTGCGGTTTGCTACGGTTTAGCGCCCTCTCATCCTGGCCCTCGAACAGGTAGATGTTCAAGCCGCACTCGCTATTAGGGATATTTAGACGAGGCTTAAATGCTAGCGAAACGTGTTCTAGGTTTGGTTTTTGAAAAGGATATGCGCCTCATTTGATTCAGTTATTGTCAATGACAAGCACGTATTGGAATTTACAGTTTTATAGAGAAATAGGGAAGTACTTCTCTTAATAAAGATATTGATTTTGTGGAGTGCGAGATGTTTCAGCTATCTATAACTGGAGATCAGTGAAAATAAAAACATCAACTTCAATTTAACAATTTTTAGATGGCATTCCATTGTTAGAATAAACAATTATAGTATATATATTCTCGAGTTATATAAACTGCATAGTTATAACAGAATTTGTTGTTTAACGATTTCTTTTTTATTGCCCTGCTGCGAGCATTGCTTTCCGTTAGGTTTTTTAAAGTGCACCCAGAAGTTGTTCACTTACCATAAACGATTATAACAATATTCGATTTCTGTTTATATGTCTATTGTCTGTTGGGTCTCTCGTTAAATTAAAGACACGCCCGCACATTGAAGAACTACAACAAAAAAGATACATGGAATTGTCGTAGAATTAGCATATTGTATATATGTATGTGTGCTCGGTACAGGGAATGTTTTCATTTGAAATAACTGAACGACCCGGACTTTCAATAACGTTTAGCAACATATTGTCAAATGCCCCCGCCGAGCCGGCGAACCGCCAAAAGTCGCGCGTGTCATAAGCAAATTTGAAAGTGATTTGCAATTCAATAAGATCCATTGCTCGAGTCGCAGCCAGGCCAGACAGACGTCGTGTATTTACAGCTAAATACAAAGTATTCAATTGAATTGAAAACAGGCCAAAGAATTGGGTATTTTTCAGCTCGTTTTCAAATTCACGCGAACTTGGCTAAATGCGAGCTTAGTCAGCGCCTTTTAAAGCGCAAATTATCGGCCATAATATGCATATTAAGATTTGTTGCTTTTGTTTTCGATTTGTGTGTTTTTTTTTCTTTTTCATTGGCAACGCGTCAGCAAAAATGTTCAACTGAATGTTGGCGCTGTCTCAGGCAGACAGTTGCTGCTTTTGCTTTTGGCCTTTTTGTTTTAACTCGGCTTTTTGTTGACACGCCGTTTTGTTAACAATCAATTAACAAACAAGTGAAAATGGGAGCCAAAATATTTGTAAACTGTCTATTTGCTACAACAACAACAACAAAAACGAAGACCAATAAAAAAGAGCTGTGAAATAATGCGTTAAATGGCGTGCTATAAAACAATTATGGCGCGCTTTTATGGCAAAGCGTAGACACTTATCTGATCGGACGTGGCTGGTAATTGATCCGGTAGCTGTCCCCTCTATATAAAGCTCCACAAGAGGCGCTCGGTTACAATAGATTAAATATATATATGTATAACAATCAATGACACGTAGTTCTTGGATTATAATTTAGTTAGTTTAGATTAAAATTAGTAAATTATTTGCTTGAAATAGAATTTATTTCTTTTGTTGGTAGAGCCTAGATCAATTCCTTAAACCTAAGCTTCGTAAATTATATTACTTAAAAAATGTAGCATGATTTATGCTCGCATTTATTTGATACTTTTTTGTTCATAATAACTTTTATCAATTGATGCGCTTTTTGAGAATTGCATAAACTATTATATAGTAACATTTTAAAATTCTTTAACAGTTACTAACTATAATATAATTTGTTTTTGCTTTTGTTGCTAAGCTTTTAATATATAAGAGTAATACTTGAAAGCAGAAAATCTACAAATGAAAGTTTATTGACGACAAACCATTCTAAAATTGTCTGCAAGTTTTAAAATATATTTAAACATACATTTGGAACGTGCTCAGACATTACTAATTGAGATCAGAACCAGGTTGTATAATATTTGTTGAAAAGCTATTTTTAACAAACGTCCAAGATAGTTAGTTAGCGTAGATAAGCTACTTTCAGCTGTCTGACGTGATATTTCATATTATGTTGAGAAACCATTCAGAGCAAAACTAAAAACTTGACTACTTTTCATTTTAGCCGACTTTCTAGTTTGCCGAATATTACTCAATCGCATATTTAAATGATCTCCTAGGCAAAAACTCTCAGTTGGCTGCGATTTGAAGATCTTGAGATACAGATGCAGATAGATATGAGTCCGAATCGTTTCTAGTGCATTTAAAGTTTGACTTTGGCTTTTGTTTTCTTTTGTTCAAACTGTTCGCTGTGCTAACCCGAGGCGGAAAAAGCTGTTTTAAGCGCTTTCTAGATCTTGGCTCAAGAGCGAGATTTAAGCATTAATTGCGCTGTCTTGTCTTTTATGGCTAATCAACTGCAACGTGAACTTTCATCTGTCAAACGACTCGCGATTCTCTCAACTCTGCCAGCCATTAGGGTCAAGTGCGGGTCTCTCTAAAGGCCGCGCTCAACTTTCGTTGGAAGGGGGGCATTCTTCAGTACGTAAATCTGATTTAGGATTTACTTTCTACCCCCACCTAAAAAAAAAGAGTGAAGAAGAAGCAGAAAAAGAAAAAGTGCGACAAATTCTCACGCCCAACGCCGATTGCTGTAAATGTAAACCGCAAAATGCGACCGCTGTGCGGTGCGTCAGTTCCCAGCTGCAATCCTGGCTGCAAAGCTATGCTATGGTAGGCTATGGTTGGGTGTGCGTGTGTGCGTGTGTGTGTGTGTATGGTGTTGCCTTGGCTTTAATGCACTGTGGGAATGCCTGGCACACAACTTGATTGACTAGCCTTTTTTTTTTGTGTTTTCACTCTCCTTCAGTCTTGGCCAACTGAGGGATTCATTAACTGCAATTGCAGCTCGACTTCCACTCGCTTCTCTCTCGTTCCGTCCCTGTCTCCTCTCTCGGTCTCGCTCTGGCTCTGGCGTAATCGATATGCGTGTAAGGGTTAAGGCCGGAAGCGCCCCAGTTTAAAGGCTATGTAAACGCCCCAACTCAGGAAAACAGCAAAAAATCAAAATTTAACAACAAAATCCAAAGCAAATCGCCAAAAAAAAACTAAAAAAAAAAAAAGCTTTTGGCCACTTGGCGCTCTATTTGAGCGTGATTAATTTCTGCACATCAGTCACTGCCAAGCGGCTAAATGCACAAACACTTGGCGCAGACATCACAGCTCGTAAAAAATGCAGTGAAAACAAAAACGCAAAAATCTTTTAAAAAAAAAATGTATTTAAATTAAACTCTGCGCAATTGCATTTTTTTTTTTATGTCCAGAGATTTAAACTAGGGCCAGCGTGGGTATAACAATTTTGTCATGAACTTGACATGCACTTGACTGTGACATGTCGGGCAGAAATCTTACCCTGTCAATGAAATGTTAGTTTCTATTAAGAAAAGTCATTTTGAATGAAATTAAGCCCAAATAATTGTCAAGTTAAATAGATATTAAGTTTAATTCCAACTCTTTTATTGCGGCACCAAAAATATTTTATAAAATTCGATCAAATAAAGTTCAAACTCTTTCATTAAAGAACAGAGCAACACACAATACTTTATATATATTTTTTTAAGTGTAGCTCAAAAGTTGCTCTTTAAATTCAAATTTGCAGATTACAGAGCCTGAAATGTAATATTCGAATGCTTAACCAAGTATGTTATCGATTGGCAAATGCTGTTAATAAATTATTATAGATTCTTAAGATGTGTTTTGTATGACAAAAGTAGGGCATAAATGCGTCGTTGTGGCCCGAAATGCTTTGGCATTCCAGTTATGCCCCGCTCTCTTTGACAAATTAAGCAACTTAAAGGCAGTTGCTACTGGCTCTGCTACTGCTGCCTCTGCTGCTGGTGCTGCAGTCAAGTGACAAGTTGACGTCTTGCTTGGCACATCACATGATGATAGCCGGAGGTGACGGGGAGTGGTAGCTGGCACAGCAGGAAGCATTTTGCTGGGCAGCTCCGAACAACCTTTTGGTGGGCCATGCTCCCAGGCGACTTAATTGTGCGTTCGCAAATTTTGCATGGGAAATGCCGCACTTAACATTGTTCTGTTTGTGTGCTTCTCTTTTCTTCTTTTTTAGAGAGGTTTGTTAACTAAAATGATTTTGTATAAGCGGCCCAGCACTTGAGCGTAATCTCTGCAAAGCTAAGGCTCAAGGCTTGCCCTGCATATCGCATTTCGCTGCAAATGCAAGGTTTAATAATAGCAATTGCAAATATTTCATATCATTTGCCTGGCTGCATGCCTTGAACCAGTGCAAGATGCTGCCCCATAAATGACTCAGTCGTGGCACATAATTCACATTGAGACTTATCTAAAATTCTATCCCACTCGCACTCTCTTCCTCCCTCTCTCTCTCTCTCTCTCTTTCACTGTGCCTGCAAATAGTTTACGAGTTATGGAATTTTAAAAATAAAAACAACTTAATCGACACTTTTATAAAGAAGGAAAATTAATTGTTGACGCTTAAGTGGATAGCAGGCGGCTGCAGCAGCAGCAACAACAACAACTGCATTAGCATCAGCATCAGCTTCAGCTTCAGCTTCATGTCTTCCATTTAAGCATATATTTATGTAGCTAGTGAAACAGTTGCCGTATCTTATAATATGATGCTGTCTACCCTCTATGAGTCTGGGCTGTTTCAGTTTTCGGATCCCCTCATAACTTCATTAAGATGCGCCTCGATTGTTGTTGTTGTTTTCTTCTGCTGTTCTTCTTGGAATTGGCTTTGTTTTTGTTGTATATTTTGTTCGTATCAGACACATGTGGGTTGTTGTTGCCACAGTCTGCGGCAGTTGCACGCTTTTTGGTGGACGTTTTATGTGTTTGTGTTTTGTGTGTTGTGACTTTGTGTGCATTAGTGAAAAATACTTGAAATATGGAAAATGTTTTCAACTTTTGATTTATTTGAACAAATGTGCAATTTGTTTCTCACACAACACAATCGACGACGACCTTGCCTTGCCTGAGACAATGTCAAATGGAAGCGTTTAACTATGTGAAATCTGGATGCAAAATAAGTTTCTATTCACATTCGAAAAAAAAACCCGATGCCAAAAATAGATTGTGCATCCATTTAGCATTTGCATTTGCTTGTTTTCTACAATTTTCGCTTGTTGCAATCATTTATTGACAAGTTCACAAATGTGTAAAACAATACCTAAACCATTTCTATAGAATTGTTGTTCCCGCTTTTGTACCTTTTGCAATTGTGTAAGCCAGAAAAAACACTACACAAAAAAAAAAAAAACGCTTGTTCTGAATTTATAATTTCCGTTGAATGCTGAAAGCTTTATGCGATTTTTAGATTTACACGCCGCCTGCCTTCTGCTTTTTGATTTTTATTACTATTTTTACTTTTTTTAATATTTATGATGCGGCCACAGTTTTTGGGTGTTATAGCAAATGCCATAAAATGTGACAGGCTTTCAATAAATTTATGAGACGCTTTCTGGTGCAGCGCCTGTGAAAATATTTAACCGCAGCTCTTTAAATTTACGTACTACAAAATGAGAGTGCACTGTAAATGTCGTGCATAATTGAAGAGCAATATTTAATTAATTTCAACAATTCGCTCGTCCAGTAATTCAAGTCCACGACTGGCCAATTCCCTGTATTTTTTTTTTTAAATTAAATTTTAGAAGTTGTATCATAAATCAAGTTTTAATTAATTATTTGAAATGGAGCCTTCCATATTTGTTATTATTTTCTTGGAAATGCAGCGAATAACTACTTTTGTATCTTACAGAAACTTTAGTTCTCACGTTTGTATCTTACAGATTCTTTTGTATCTTATAGATACTTTTGTATCTTATAGATACTTTTGTATCTTTTTGTCTTCGAGACACATGTAGTTTCCTAAACTTATATCATACAGATATTTTTGTAAAATACATCTACTTTTGCATCTTACAGATACTTTTGTATCTCGCAGTCACTCTTGTATCTCACATGTATTTTTGTGTCTCTCTATATTTAAGATATTTTCATATCTCTTATATATATCTCATATATATATTTGTATTTATTGTAGTCGTTCATTCTATATACCCTATATAAAACATAAACAACCACAGCGCACGCCCACGCAGGCACACTACAAGCGCACACACACACTTATAGAAATCTTTCAAAAAGTGTCAAGTGTATCGCCCGGACACCACCCACAAAAGTTGCACCCAAATTAAATCAAATATTAAGTGAAAAATGAGAAAAAATTAAGAATAATTGATTAATTAATTGACAGCAATTGAGTTTAATTGAGTGCCATATGGTGAAGTCAACAGATTTTTGATTCTTTGCGCTGCTTTTAATTAGTTTTTCCGACAGCTGCAAATACAGGAAAAGCGCTTAAGCTTTACGTATTAACAGTTACTAAATACCAGGTACAACTTTTTATTTGTTGCCCAGCGTGGCAGCAACAACAATTTAGACAGCAGACACGTCAACAAGTTGAAAGCGATTTGCCAACGTAATGGCAACAAAATTGCAGTGGGGACACTCACCTTAGCAACATCAACCGAAGCCAGCAACAATTAGCTACGGTCAGAGCAACTGCATAGAAACTTTGTTGACAAACGCGGAAAAGCGCAAAGCAAAGTCAAAGACCGACCAACAACAACAACAGCAGAAGCAGCAACAAGAGTGCTGCATAAATAAATGACTAAGCGACGCGACGTCGACGCGTGCTGCCATGGACAGCGTCAGCGACAGTGGCAGTGGCAGCGCAGCAGCAGCGCAGCAGCAACGTCAAAGCGTGACAAATAGCTAAATGTTGTTGTAGTTTGTTATGGTTGCGGCGATTGCATGCGTCTGCCTGCACTTGCTCAGCCTTCGCGCATGTTGAGCAACATTTTAAGCTGACATTCTTAATGGAGTGCAAACAATGTTGCCAGAAACTTGTCGCTGGCCAAACACGCATTTTGAATACGTATTTGCTTATGCAACTGTTAAGCCCCAATGTTAAGCAGTTGCTAACTCAAACAGTTGTCCGAAAAAAAAAAAGGCAAGAAGCAGCAGCAGCAATCCAAATGGGAAAAAATGAAGAAAAAATAACAAATTATAATTATATTTACACAGGCAGAACAGACCCAAGTTGTCGTCGCAGACTCCACAGACGCAAGAACTTGCCCATTAGCACAAAAGCCGCAGTCAAAACTTGTGTCTTGACGACAACAACAACAACAACAACAACTACAACATTTTACGAGCATTGTGTAATTTCATTTGTACTTCATTTCGGTTAGCCAGCTAAATTTGGCGGCAACGGCAAAAACTGACTAAAGCAGAGGAAGAAAAAAAAGCCTGAAAATAGGAATTTGTGTTTTTGCTTGGCCATTCGGAAAACTGAAAACTAGTTTAGTTTAATTCGCAGTTGGACCGCAGTAATTCCCAAGAAGTCCGCAAAAAAAAAGAGACTCATTAAAATGCGCAGTAGATTCTTCACTTTTTTTTTTTGTGTCCAGCAACATTTTCTAATTTATGAGCACAGACATTATATAAATAGAAGCTGTACGAAACATATTCTTTAGCACAATAAAAATCAACTTCCTGTCGAAAATTTGTTGCCCACTCATGCCCACAAATTTGACGAGTCTTTTGACAAATTATCGCTATCAATTTTTTAAGGGCTCATAAATTTTCAACATCTTGGCCAAAAGTTTGACACATTTTCTTGTTCAGTACAGGAAGTGTGCACCTGAGTCAATCGAATTGTGTACAGGATTTGGCCGGTTTTTTTTTTTTTTGGCTAATTGATTAAAGTCAGCCATCAAATGCTGACAAAAGGCTAGATGATTGGCATTTTAGAGGGAGGATTACGAGTTGTGGGCATGCTATAAAAGGAAGTCGAATGAATTCTATAGAATGTGTCCAACAATGCTCATAACAAGGAGCATGAACCAATAAATAGCTAAAGAATGGAAATATACTAAAGAAAATGCACAATGATTGGTTACGTGAATAGTTGAAGAATCCAGAGGGAAAGAAATTAAACCTAACTAAGGAAAACTAGGGATACAATGAAATTAATTCGAACTGAGAAAAATGAATGAACATAAGGCGAAAGAAGAAGATCCAAAAAAGATATTTTCCTCAAAAAAGTTCTTTCTTACAAAATTCAATAAAAGTGAGAGGAAATCTAGGCTTGAAAATAAACCAAATGGAGAACAAATTTAGGTTAGAATAGTGAAAGGTAATGCTAGTTCTTTTGAACGCAATCAATTGTCCATTCTTTCATGTAATTTCCCAATGGAACTAGTTCTATGACACAAGAATAATACTTGAGCTAGTTCCTACATCATATACTATCATTTCCACTAGTTATTTTCCACTCTGAACTAGTTGGCTTTGCATAAAGCTCATGCGATTACACTAAAAGTGAACTAGTTCTAAGAACAACATTGCCTAAGCTATGATAATGCAAAGGCAACTGTGTCATTTCTACCTCGTTCAACTTAAAACCTTAAACCGCAACTTGCACATTGCACTTCTGTATACTTTCCGGTAAAATAAAATAATGTTGCGCAAGCTCTTAAACTGCAGCTCAACCTGTCAACGGCCTGAGGCCATATTCATAGGCGTTTCATGGCAGAGCGGCAACAGCCCACGCTTATCGTGTGCATGCATCAATCTTGAGCCCAAACAATATGCTGACAACAAGAGCCCCTCTACCTGGAAAGATAAAAGACAAAAGGCACAAAGCAGCAGTAGTCGAGGAAAATGAATAGACAAACTCTTTTATTTGTTCACACCTACGAGAACCTCAGCTGTTTATTTTCTTGTTGTGCCCTAATTGTGGGCGTTGGGCTCGAACAAAAGATTGACTTAAGAACAGATCTCGTTAGCGCTGACCCCTGAACCCATCGAAAGTGCCGCTGCTCCAACATCCGCTCCAAAATATAAAAAAAAAGCGACAACTGCAACCCAAACCGGAAACCCATAAACGAAAAAGTCTCGAATGATACGTTGAACCAGCTGGCAAATTAAAATCTTTGGCTCAACTCTGCTCCACATTCGGCACTCGGCATTGACTTTGATTTCGTGGTGGATACACCAAATGCATTTCAGTCTACCCATTTCCCATTACCATTTCCATTTCTATGCACATTTCCACATGTTCCACACACGCACATTTCCTCCCGTCCGTCTACCTGCCTATGTGCTACCTCGGAGATCTCGGCATGTGAAGCGGCAGCAGCTGCCTTCCAGTTCGACTCGTATTTCTCATAGCGAAATTCCCACACTATCGCTATCTAGCTACAGCTATGGGCAAGGACTGCAAGTCAGCTGCGCTCTGCATCAAGTGCATCATCCACACATAGCTGGGAACTGAGAACCGAGAACTGGTAGCATATGTGCGTGGCCGGATTGTTTTGATGACTCGAGTGTGTGTAGCGTTTGTTGTTGTTGTCTTTTTGTTTTTGGCACATTTTCCCATATGGTTTTTCATATTTTTCTGCGCTGTGGCAGCTGTCGCGTGGCCATCACAGGCATGGGAATCTAGAAACAGATGCACTTTCAATTTGTCTGTGGGTGGGAATTAATGGAAGATTGCGAGACTAATAGCTTTTACAGTCGCATCAGCTACATGCACTTTCACTACAAATAATATACTAGAAAAATACCAAAAATACTAAGTCAAAATAGCTAAAGAAAAATATTTAATATGCATATGCGCAAGTACATGTGTTCATTTGTAAAACAATATTAAAAAAATACCAAAAATAACAACATATAAAATACTAACATAAAATTGGCTCATAAAGTTACTAGATTCAAAGACGGATTATTTGATGCTTTTTATGCTGCTTGTGAGAGAAAATACCAACAATATGCCAAGGAAAATATCAAAAATATACCAATTAAAATACCAAAAATACTGCATACATACAACTTAAAATCATAGTAGATTTCTAAGGTTTTGAATTAGAAATATTTTAAAAATTTCCATTCTACCTATACCTTAAATATACCACACAGAGCATATACCCTGTAATAACTTATAAGCTGTTGTGCTCTTGTTTGGAAATCTTTGCCAAATTCGGCTGGTCTTTTTTGCTGCTACACATTCAGTACAGCATTCTTTTAATGGAACCAACATTTAGCTGTTAACTCATCTAACAATTAGTCAACTTTTTTCTTATTCTCACTCTTATTCTTTCTTTCTCTCTCTTTCTCTTTGCAGGTAAGCGTCAAATGAGAATCTCATCCGCAAGTCGTCAGCGACTTTTAGTGCTCGACTAACTATTTATAAGGTAATTTGAGCCTCGCCGCTTGGCAACAGGCAGCGCGAGTTCTGTGCGGAATTCTTGAAATGACAAGACAAATAAAAATTAATAGCTGGTGGCTGGCGAGACGTGAACTTGGACTTGCGCTGTCCCTTTTCCTGCATGCCTGCCTACCCCACCGCGTCCCCCTCGTGTACACCAGTATGCTGTAGTCCCCTCTGTTGCGCCACGCCCCGTGTTCGTGTGTCCCTTTGGCGGCTTTTGTTTACCTTTGAGCTGAGGTTTGTCTTTGTGTGCCCTTTGTTGATTTTGTGCGCACGCCGCCGTCGCTACTAAATATAGGGCCTTACACATACCAGCACTGAGCGAAAAAAGGCGGAACTTTGAACTACCTAAAAAAGCAAAATAAATTGTACTTTAAAGCAACGCGATGAATTTCTAAAGAATTTTTTACCCAAAAACAATGTTTGAGAATCTTTTTGCTTGCCCCGCTTTTCGCTCAGTGTACAAATGTATTTTAAAATATGTTTTGCTTAATGCGTACAACGCCCGAAACTGTTGTCCTTCCTTTTTAATAGTCTTAAATTCCCGAGCAAATAATTTGACAGCAAAATGCAAAACTGAAAATGGCGGATTACCTAATGAGAGTGCTGCGAGCTCTTAAAGCGTTTCCACTTCTGTCCGCTTTAATCAGCATTTATCTAAACATGTTTTTGGGGAATATCATTTTATATTCGTTGGTTATCTTGTTTTTTTTTTTTTGGGCATCTAATTGAATTTCCCCCTTGGCCATTAATGCTTACATTTCCTGTTGCTCAACACACACCCCGTAAAACTAATGTAGCATGTTCTCTTTTATTTTCCCGATCCCAAATGTAATTGAACCCCCTCCCACTACTTTCCGCCCTACGCGACGCCCACGTATAATTTGAAGGTGTGGCCAGCTCTAACGAGGCGCCCGAGCGCTGCCGCATGTCAAAGCTGGAAAACTTAACTGAACAACCTACTTTAAGACACATGCGACACAAAGCGACAACCCAAAACTGAAACTCAATTTGAATACCCTTTAGGTGAGAGTGAAAAGGGGGGTATATGGGGTTTGTTGAAGCTGCTCGTGATTGGCCTTTTCATGGGTAATAGTTAAGCTAGCAATTGCTGGTTCTTGCCCTAACTGAACAATAAACTATCTTTCGATCTCAGTTCCAGTTACAGGGTATTCACAGTCGTGCATTGCCTGCTAATTGCACATTTTGGTTTGCGAATGTGATAATGAAAAAAGTTTTACGTGTGTGCGTGTGCGTGGGAGGTGCGGCCCTTGAACCTAGTAGTTAGGGCGTGCTATTTGGGGCGTGGCGCTTTAATATAATGCGAGTGATTTGCCAGATTGCCGCGGGACGGGGGCAGGCATTACGTGAGGCCTGCCTGGCGCACAGTTATTTGAGCTAACCCCCCCCTAAGGCCCCATCCATCCCAATTCCAGCTGACGGCTGTAAAAAGTGGAGAGCTCTGAAGTGGAAGCCGAGAGATACTTGAACGAAGAACCGTTATTAACTGACGCTGATTGTGACGTAAGCTGTGCCTGGCATGCCAAATAGAAGATTTCCCCCCCCCCCCCCCCCCCCCCCCCCCCCCCCCCCCCCCCCCCCCTGACTATGTTCTCCTCGCACATAACTCCAATGCGACAAGCATTTCCTTCACTTCAGCTGGCAATTTAAATGCTTAAACATTTGCAACACGCCTCGTAGCGTTATTTTTATTTTTCCACTGCCACCACAGCCTCTGCTTCTTCTTTGTGTGCTACCGGATGCCAAATGCATTTCGAACCAGTTTTGTCACAAAGCTACTACCCCCCCTCTCAGCTTCTGTCCCTCCTTCTCTCTCTCTCTCTCGCTGGGCATAAATCATATCGAAAGAATTTATGCAGGCAGGCAAATTCCAGAGCTTGCAGCATGAGGCAAACATGTTTTAAGTCGCCGGCACTTGCAACAAGTTGCCAACGGAAGTGACTAGAAAACTGTCTATGCATCTGATAAGTTAAAATATATATATAAATACATATGTGTTTATATATACATATATGCAGAGGCATGCGCTTCTCTCTCTTACTCTAGCTGCGTCTGGCGCGACGTTTTTAATATGGTTCTGTGCATAGGAAGTGATTTCCTTCAATTTGACTTCCTGTTTTGTGTGTGCGTGCGTCTCTTCAAGTGTGTGCCATGCCAAAGGATGCACTTAATTTCGATGTCTCGCTGCCACGGGGCATGCTGCATACTCAGCTCGGCTTTAATTGCTGTTTGTCACGCCTGGCTACTGTTTTGTATCTTTCAGATACTTTTCTCTCTCTCTCTCTCAATTGCAGTTGACTTCCGCTGTCGCTCATAAAAATCATGTGCAATTATTAGCAAAGCTTCGAATCGAAGACATAAATTTAGCTGTTGCCACGCCCCGCTCCAACTAGCTGCTGCCTGCCACGTAAACATGTGTTGCCGAACTTGACTTTGAATTTATGAGCGCCGCCAAAAACTTTGCGCCCAAAGGTATGCACTGGCAAATTGAAGTGAAACGGGTGGGTGGGAGGTCAGCATCAGTCGTGGGCGTGTGTGTGCCTAACGGTATTCGTTTCAATTTCGCACCTACACAAAATTTACGGCACTTTTAAAATATGCAATTTATGAATCCTGTCCGTATGCTACCTCCGCCTGCAGGCGTGCCGCGTGTGGGCGTGGCAGTGTTAACCCTGCCTCCAGCAGCCACGATGGAAAATTGTGTTGAAGCAGCGCGTTGCGCTTTTAGCATTATTGCTCTTATGCAACTTAAGATAAAGTGGCCCTTATTATATGCAATATAATACAAGAGATGGCAAATTGTTGATAATGCTACATATAACAATTGCGAATGCCTGTATAAAATGATTGATTATGTTTATATATATATATAGGCATATATATTCATGATAATACATACATATTGAATGTGCAAGTACCATCAACTGTACTAAAAGCTTTAAGGAATGATTAGTTGCAAACTATTCTTTATTCAAATACATTTGGCCTAATAAATTGTTCATTCATTTGTGTACCTAATGTGTTCATTAATACTCATTCTGGCCTTGTTCGCCCACATTTTGTAGTTTACATCAGAACTTTCTTTGTTTGTGAAAAGGAAATATTTAATTAAAAAAAAAAAATCCAAATCGTCGAACTGACGTTTGACGTAATCACAATATTTATTAAGTTTTTAATCAATCGAGGCGATACATAAATTTGTATTATATTATTTTTATCAAAACATATTTATGCTATACTCGCATGCATTCTATTTAATATTCAATTTCCGAAAATTTTGCGCTTAAAAACCAATTAAAAATGTACTTTATCAAGTTCTGTGGAAACCTTTGTAAAATAAATACGCATTAAATGCCGCAAAATATGCAAATGATTAGGTGACAAAATGCAAAAGCGCACGCACACGCACACCCTCACACACACACACACGCACACGTACATACACATAAATTACAAGCGAAGCCATTTTGTTGACCGCAAAATTTGTAACTGACATTTGCCTAAGGGAGCTGCAGCCCCTCTCTCTTTGGGGGCGTGGCGCCAATGCCTAAAAGCATGCTCTAAATAATTGCAATTCATTTGTGCTGCCGTCAGGTGACACATGCCAGCCGCTGCCCCACTTCCGCTCTCTCTTTTTATCTCGCTTGAATTTGCTCTCTCTCTCTCCCACTCTCTCTCTCCATCTCTCTCTCTCTCACTCTCGCTCGCTCCACTTAATATGGTCATGTTATTAACGCCACAAAAACGCAAAATGTAACTGCAACTGCACTTTAGTGCAGCGGTCTGGCAACCTTGATTGACAACACGCTGCTTGCTGGCTCTGCCACCCGGCAATCCCCCTCGAACCACACCTAGCTGCCCATTTCGTGTTGGTTTTGTTTTTGATATCTGCCACACGAGGCGCCACTTATGCAATTTTGACACCTACAACAACAACAACAAGAAGAACAAGAAGAACGATGACAACGACATCAGATGACATGCTGGCCTCACCTGCAGTTGCTTGCCACATTATGCTGCTGCCTCATGTGGCGCGCCAGTTTTATCATGCACTTTATGTCCACACAATTTCAAGCGGCACACGCTGCGTATGCGTGCTGAGTATTTGCTGTTCGAAGAGATTTGTTTTGGACACACGCGACTTTGAAATACCCCAAAACATTTTATTTATAGATATAACCTGGTGCCTTTCATCAATTGTATTTTTGATCAAAAATATTTATAAACAAATTATTCTCTGCGCTGAGTAGCTTTTGTGTAATAGTAGCTTTTGTTGCACTCACAGGCATTTGGCATACGGGTGATATACGTGTGTATATGCTCGTCGGGCACACCTCATCTGAGCACAGGTATAAAAGTAATTTTCATTGCTGTTGCAGGCTACGAGAAAACATAAAAAAATGTGTGGGTGAAAATTGTGGCGGGTTAATCTGGGCTCTTGTTTTGCATAATGACTCGGAAAGTTATGCAAAGTTTGAACTGCTGCTGATCAGGTAGAAAATTGCCAGTTTTTTTTTTTTTAGTATTTTAGATATTTACATGGATAATACTTAGCTGAGTTTTTCTCTAGCAAGAACATTGGAATTTTAAGCAGCAAAATTTGTTCTCTCGTTTTTTTTTTTTTTTTGAGTACTTTTCAGTGCTTTAGCTGCAACACGTTTGGCTTATTCTCGCGTTGCCTTTTCTTGGTTTCTTTTCTAGTGCAGCTTGCGCTTTTTTACGCCACTCTTAACTTGCTTAACGCTTGCCTTACCAGCTGTGGGCTTACCTTGTTCGCTGCACTCTATTTGCATACCCTGTAAGTAGCGAAGTTGTAAGCGAGGCTAGCCTCACGGGTGGGGTAAGCATATGGCAAGGGGGCTGGGTGGTTTTTAAGCAGCAGCACGAAGCGAGTTATAATTTTTATTATTCCTATTGTTCGCTTATAAACTTAATGTATTTATAGTGTTGTCTTGTTATTCAAATTTATTTTAAATGAAATCCAATATGGTTTTCTATATCTAGGGTACTTGCAGGTCGACTACTTTAGGGATGTCCGCATATTTTTTAGCTGTTCTTAGCCATGCTGTTGAATTAACATCCTACATTATACGAGCACTTTCTGGGCCACACGTTCGCGGTTTGGTTTTTGTCTATGACAACAGCTATTTTTAATGAGCAACTCTGCGGCCCCGCTTTAAGGGCGGCTGCTCTTCTATTCGTACTGCATTTAAAACAATGCCCGGTGCAATGCGTTCGCAATGGACTCTTCGCTTTGCATGGCACAAAAGCGCGTGCCTGCTAAATAAGCACAACACTTTTTCATACCAATTAAAAAGCAGTTAATCTGCGGGGCCGCGACATCCGAAACCCTTGGAACACGTTTCGGTCCGGACCGGGCATATACTTATCTTTTTCCCAGGCAACTTTAACCGTAATGGAATTCGTTTTGCATCTCGACAAGGTTCGCATTCAAAGTAAATTGAAAACAAAGTGTGAAATAAGTCCAGCTGGCAGTGCTTGACTGGGCGATACCCTGTAAAGTACCAAAATGCAACCATTTACTTGTGCAATTATTTAACTAATTTATGTATATAAACGAATTTAAGCTGCATTAGCTGCGGGCCTAATTGTTCCTGAGTACAAATGAGCTACAAATATGTATCTAGATCGATTAGCCAATTAGTTTGGACTATAAATATATAATTTAATAGCTGATACTAGACTAATTCATGGCAAGTTCAGGTACATTAAGGCCCATTTCAACAATTTTTTATTCCTTTTTTTTTGTGCAGGGTATAAGAAATGCTTAGAAAATAATACATTTAACATGTTAGCTGCGCTCGGCTACGATTCCAACAAAAGTATTTTTATTTTTTAGGTCGGGTTTCTTTTTTTTTTTTTTTTTTGCTTGTTGTTGAGGCTTTGCGGCTTTTGCGCCTTTCGCTATGCAACACTTTTTAATTGCGTACCAAATTGGCCGATGCGGCAGCGGCAGCAGAAGCAGCAAAGCGTCGCCTAAGCGGCTTACAAAAAAGCCCAATGCAATCAAATAGACTGCATGCAAAAAAAAAAAAGAAAGAAAGAACAAACAAAAAATACTGACGGAAAAAAAGCCAGAAATAAATAAATAAATAGCACGCTTAAGCATTATACGAGCAAATGTTAGTTAGTCACTTTTTAATTCTCTACATTTTTATTTCTTCGTTCTGTGCTCTCTTTGGCCGTTTTGTATGCAAATGCATTTAACATTTTAATACGCTTACAGGGTATTTAGGTTGAGCTGCTAAATTCGTGACGCATAACCTGTCTATATCTATTCGAATGGCCAGCTACAATATACCCTAGAAATTGAAAGTCAAAAACTAATTTGACTATTTAATAAAAATACAAAATTTTGTTGATTTTCACAAATATTTGTTTTCAAAAGGGTTTTTCATATATAAATATATGGCAAGGGTATTTGATATTCGACTGTTGAAGCTTAAACATTTCACTGGCTCTCTCACATTTTGCCCGAATGCATAAAAACTAAGCGTGTTTCTGATTTTATATGTACGGCTTAGCAGGCTAACTTAGGGTAATTATTTTGCATGTAATGCGTAGTCCACATAGAAAACTTTACTGCGAATATAGTTCCATTAATAATTCACGTACAACCAGTTACTTTGCTTAATTGCCTTAATTCCTGGAATTTTAAAATTGTCAAATAGCTGAAAAAAAAAAGAAAACAAATATTATGTTCAAATGCACTTGCATGCATTTAACAAGCTGTTGCCACATCCGTTTACAATGTGCATTGCAGCTAATGAAATATTTAAAGAGTGCGCCGACAAGTCAGTTAAATTCAGATAAAGCACAAATTAAATAGAGTACATATGCCTCCCACATATGGGAATTAATCGCGCAATTGCAATACAATTACAATACCCGCAGGAAATCCGCCTGCAAAGGCTACAAATACAATTTTGTATGCATCACATACTTTAAAGTCATAAGTTCTTTAATAAAGTATTTAAATAAATAAACAGCAGCAAAATTCTTGTAAATTTGCCTTTAAATAACACTTTCCATTGAATTGTTTTATTGTTTATGTATTTCATGGGAATATTGTTGAAATTCGATTTTGTTTAGATCGTGAGCAATTATTTATTTACGCAACATTTTGGCTTTTAATTGAATTAACTAAACTCGCAATTGGCCTTTGAAGTGCACTTGAATTCTTCTCCAAGTTAATCGCTAATTACGTACAAAAATATTTATATATAAGTATATAATTCGATAATTAAATTGGCAATTTACTTAACTGTTTGTTTCAACTTTAATGATTTTTACGAGCTGCATTTATATAATATTTTTCTTTTTTATTTCTCGTTTTATTGCGCTTGCTTTAATGAATCTGCATTATTCTGGCCAACTTTTGCCCCAATATGCGTCCAAGCATAACAAAAGCTTCGTTTTTTTTTTTTTGCTTTATTTTTTTTTTTTTTTTTCATTTATTCTTTGCTTTTTCGTTAATTTTTCAGTTTCTTTGCATTCTTAGTTGAGTGATTTCTGATGTTTCGCTTTACGCTTAATTTATGCAAGTCTCTTTGTTTTTGCTTTTGTTTTTAAATACATAGAGATTCGGGTTTTCAGCTATTCTTCGCATAGGAAAATGCTTGTGGCAAGGTTTTTCGCCAAACTTATTCGTATAATGCAAGCAAAATCCGCAAAAGTTAAACGGGTCATGAATTTGCTCATTTGGGTTGGATTAATGAAAAGAGAAAAGAGAATCCTCACAGTGCTGCGCTCTTACAATGTTTAACTAAAGTGGGGTATACTCTGTAAAGTTAAGTAATAATATAAACAGAAATGTTTATAGCACTATGAATTTGAGTTTTCGTCGAGTTGTATAGAATGCAGGCATTTGAATTTTTGAATTTAATTATCCGATTCGACTTTAATCTATGCCCTGCGTAATATCTGTTGAGCAACATCTTTTTGTAGTAGAAATATTTAAGTGTATTTTGGGCAACCCTTGCTGAATTTTTATGCTACCCACACGATTTCTGTTGTTTCTCATTTGCTTTTGGGCTTTCGCATTTGTTCCAAAAATATTCGAAAAATGTGTTTGGTGGCCAACAATTCGCGGAAAATGGAAACCTTGCCTGAAAGAATAGAGACGATGTCTATGTCAAAGAGGCAGCCTTTTGTTAAGCTCGACTCGTCATATACGCTCTCCGGTTGCAGCACAGTCGCTGATTAATAAAGGACAACAGAATCTTATCAGGCTCAACCCATTGAGGCATATGCGAAAAAAGGAAGACAAAGTCTTAAAGTGTGCGCAACAATGTGCGTTGAAATGTGGAAATGTTTTAGATTTAAGTAACAACTGGCGAGGCAGGTTGCTGTCTTGCAACAACAGCAAGTAGAATTTGCAATCCTTTTTTCCCTTTTTTTTTTTTCACTTGTGTCTGTTTTCTCCATGATGAAGGTCCTCTTTTTTCTGCTCTGCTGACCATGAAAATATTTAGCTTCGGCTTTACGGCTAGGCTCCTGCCGCTGCCTTCAGTTTGGGTATTGCGGATTCGGCTGCGGCTTCTGTTTCTGTTACTGTTGCGTTTTCTGGTTATTCAATCAATAAGGCGTTGACATTGCCCTGCGAGAGAGTGTTTGCAAATGATAAAGGATGCCCTCGATGGCGGCGCTTTGACAAGCCCACAAGCCGACGAGTCACCAAGTTGCCGCCACGCCAAGTACGAAAATCAGTTTCAGTTTGATTTACTTTTCTTCTTCTGCTATTTTGGCTTCTTTCATTTTTTTGTTTTTTTGTAGCCAAGTAGCAACAGCAACAGGAGTCGGTTCAAGGACATGCGCCAGTCGTAAATGTCACAGCTGGCGCCCTTATCACACCATTCGCTGATAAATCGCAGCGGGGCGTGTGCGTGTGTGTGTGTGTGTGCCGCTCGAGCCAAGCCGGGGCCAAAACTTCAAATTAAAACATTCCTGAGCAACGGAACAAGCTCTCGAAATTCGACGTTCGACTTTCGTCTCGATGTGTTTCGGGGCGGGACTCTAGAGTTCGACAAAGACACAAAATCTGCAAGTTTGTCTTTGTTTGCGGGTCGTCTTTACTAAGCGACTTGGCCGGGCAATTGCACAGCTCTGTTGCTCCATACGACAGTTTTTTTTGATACCCTGTAGAAAATAGTTAATGCGGGGTATACAAATTTGTCGGTTTGCATGTGCTCAATCAACAATAACTGCTAGAGTTAAATCATTTTATTTTCCCTGTGATCTGTGCCCAAAACCAACAAGAGCTAGTTATATTAAGTTTGGTACGTGTTTCTCTTATACCCTAGAAATTACACGGAACGTTATATCTCAGCCCTGTTCAGTAGTTACAGGAACGCATTGGTCTTAATATTCACTCTAACATAAGTGCAGAAGTTAAAAAGCTAGTTGTATTAAATTAAGTATGTGTGTCTCTTATACCCTAGAAATAAAATTAATTCCAAATTGCACAGTATCTGTGCGCAGTGAATACCTCATATAACCCAGAAATTGAATGTATTTTAATTGCGTGATAAATCCCAGCGCTGTTCAGTAGTTGCAAGACAATGACTTATGTTGTCGTCTTGTATTTCAAAAATGCAGGGTATCTGTGCCCAAATGCATCTCAGGAACTACAAGAGGTACGGGTACATCTTATGCCTTAGAAATGAAGTAAAGTTTAGTTAACCGGAAGACACAAATACGTAAGTGTATCTGTCTCTAGAAAAAATACAGGGTATCTACCAATTCTATCCGCTGCTTTTTGTAGTGCTGTTGCCTGTGGTAACAAGTGTCTTTCTCTCATGCAATACTCGCTATTTCTTTCCTTTTTCTGTCTGTATGCCTCTCGTAATTTATGCGTCTTTTGCAACACTTGTCCGGCGCTGTGTTGGTTAAAACTGCCCAATTTGAGCTCATGTAAGAGAACAAGTGCTCTCGGCTAGCGTGTTATTGTTATCGTTATCGTTTTCGTTCGCTTAATTGGCAAAGTTGGGCTTTATCAGCGCTAGACTTGGCCATAAAATTATTCACAATGAAAGTTCAATGCGAGTTTTCAGTCAACGTTCAGGCTGATTATCTACTATATTTGCAACCGTTCGTTCGGTCTTCTTCTTCTATGCTGACTTATCTCAAGCTCTCGCTCTCCCTTTTCTAGCTCTTAGCTGTTTTATGGGCCAACACGTGCATGCATTCAAATTTTATGCGATTTTTCTAATTCAATTTCATTTTAACGATATTTTTTCTGCATTGCTCTTGGCCTTTTTCATATACCCTGTTGTCAATTGAGCATCTGGCATCTCTCATAGTTTTCATATTACAAAATTTATATATACTCTTTGAAAGTCAACAAAAATAAATTAAAAGTTCGTCAATTAACAACTTAGTTGGGCCAAATTAAACTTAAAATTATAAATTTAATATTTAAAAATAAGTTTAAAATTGTTAAAAGATTTCTAGATTCCTAATATCGATATTGTTATCAATATGTTGACATCTCTAGCTGCTAATGCCTACAGAGTATCTGACAGTCGGTGTGCACGTTTTCACGAGCTGCTCTGCTCGTTTATTTATTACAATTTTCTTCCGTTTTTTTTTTTTTTTGTGCACAACTTTTGGACTTGTGTGAAAAGTTAATTTGTTTGATTTGCATTTCAATTTGCAGCTCCCCTCTACTTCCCCTGGCTAGCGTCTCGCCTCTCCCTTACTGGCTGCATTTTCAATTTATAATCCTGCGCTTTTTGCGCTCGCTTTCTGGCAATGCTTGTTAAACTGTAACTCTAACCTTGCCCAACTGTTAATCGCTAATGAAGTTGCCACATCCGGCCCATTGAGGCGAATTGGGCAGAAATGTGGGCTCCAGCCCTGCCTACCTTGCCTCTTTTAAAGAGGAGCATCGCCGACAGGGTTGAAAATCGCTGCTGCTTGACAAATGCTGCGGCAGTGAAGCATGCAACAAGACAAGGGGTTGGGGGCACACACAAGACCAGACGGACGGACAGACGGACGAGCTGAAGAGCCCTCAGCTGTGTGCTTGTGTGTGAGTGTGTGTGTGTGTGCGGGCGCCTGAATTGGTGATGTATTGAAATTATGAAAAGGGCACGGCTGGGCACGTCATGGAACGCGACGCGCTGACAATGAGCCATGAAAGCGAACTGCCGAGTGCCAAGTGGGTGGAGAGTGGGGAAGATGGTGTGTGTGTGTGTGCGGGGGAGGGGATTGTGGGCAGATATAGAGCCGAGGGCTTGGCCTAGAGCAGCGCACCTACATCAGGGCTGACAAGCTGATTGAATGCAAGTGCGCTCCAGACCGGGCCCCAGAGCGAGGCGTGCCGCATTGTAAATTCTCGTGCTGAGCGGAAGTTGCCAACGGGCCAACAACATCCGGTCAGCCCCAGCCCGCACTCCGCAAACTCTCTCCCCACCCGCTCGCTCTCTCTCTCTCTCTCTTTCTCTGTGTGTGTGCGCATCTGCTAATTGCTGCAATGGCAAAAATATATGTGCATATTCACAAAACATATTCAGTTTTCCGAGAGCTCAATTATCTGCATTAATCAGGAGCGCGGCGCTGGGCTCAGCCTTAATTAAAGTGGCTACAACTATTAAATATGAAGAAGAGTAAAATGCGCGACTTTCACACGATTAATTAGAATATGCCGGCTAGCAGGGTCCACACAGCCTCCCCTGCTGCTGCAAGTGGAGCAGCAAGTGAACCGCAACGAACGCAGCGCGAGATCTAAGCGGGAGGCACTCAAGCAATGCAACGCGATACGACATGGGATGCATGGTGACTGGGCAGCAACTGCTTCCCCGCCCTGCGTGCTGCCCCTCGCCTGCACTGACCCCGCAATTAGCGGCAAATGTTGCAAATTCGCGAGGGTCAGCGCGGCAAGCTCGGGGAGTCTCCCCGAGTCGCATCGCTGGGCTTCAAGTGCCTCACAGGGCGAGACTGACTGAGTTATATATACATTTGTATATATATATATGGGACGATGTCTGGGCTAGCATATGGCACACGCACACACACACACACACACTTGTTGTGAGTGGGCTGCCAAAAGGCTTACAGCTCAGCCGATTTGCATAGTTCTCGAGCAAATTTGCATTACACTCAAAGCAAAAACTTAATTCTATTGCGGATTAATTCTTTTATTTTTATTGCATTGCTTACGCTTTAAGTTCATTTAACTACTAGTTTCGCTTCTGAACTAGTTCAAATGAACGAATATCATGGAGTAGTTCCTGAAGAAATCTTTGATTTGCATTCTGTAAATATAGTTAATATGTCTTTTCCCTCCTCCTCAATTAGTTCATAGTATTGTTTTTTTTTTTCAGAATAATTCTTCACTCAATGTAATTTGAATACCAACTGATCTTCCTTTTGTTTATACTTTTACAGATGCTGAAGCACGTTCAAATCTCGCCGTTGCGCAATCGCTCGGATTCGGTTTCGCTGCGCTCCTCGAGCAACGCCTCCTCCTGCGCCAGCTCCATGTGCGGCAGTCCGGAACCGCCCACCGATATGCAGCGAACGCCATCGCGCGCCTCCAGCTACTCGAGCCTGAACGAGCAGCCGCCGCAGGTAAGTGCAATCGAATTGATCAGCCTGCTCCTGGCCGAGACTAATGCAGCACTCGCTTCTTCCTCCGCACAGACCACCATCAAGGTATACACGAACTGCCTGAAGATCGACATTGAGTACAAGACGCTGGGCATACAGTGGGACACCACCAGCAAGGAGGTGATTGCCCAGCTGCTGCGACGGTAAGTGTGAACGGAGAACTAGTTCCCTAAATTGCGGCCATTTAATGCTTTGTCCTGCTCCTTGCAGCCTGAAGATGCGTCATCGCGATCCTCGCCTCTTCTATCTCTCCATGGAGGTGGCCGTGCGACGGGCGGGCGTGAAGACCATACTGGTGCTGGACGAGGACACGCGCCCAGCCATACTGCAGGCCTGCCATCCCAAGGGCGAGTCGCGCTTCTGCCTACAGCTGAAGCCGGGCGGCCTGATAAGGGTGCACACCTCGGCGCTGCAGCCGAGCTCACAGTACAAATCGCTGGTCATCAGCGAGGAGACCAATTGCGATGAGCTGCTACAGCTGCTGCTCGGCTGCTACAGCTCGCTGGAGCCCGTGGAGAACTTTGCCCTGTACGAGGTGTGCCCGGGCCAGGAATGCCAGCGCAAGCTACATCCGGACGATCTGCCGCTGCGCGCCCAATCGGAGCGACTGAGGCGCGGCGAGAGCTGTCACTTTCTGGTGCGGCGCACGCCCAACTATGCGCGCCGTCGCCAGCTGTTGGCCAATCTGAACGAGGCCATCAGCCAGAGCTACGAGAGCGCTGCGACGGGCGTGCCTGCTGCTGCGGTCGAGGATGCAGATGCAATTAGCCTACTTGAGCTTTCGCTAGACTCGGAGCCGGCCGAGGATCTGCGCAGCTGCAGCAGCAGCAGCGAGGATGCCGAGGACGATGAGTGCGCAAGTAGTTCCGGCTCATCGGACAACTCCACCGAGTGCACGCTGCGTCGCGACTTCTTTCAGCGCCACACGCCTGCTGCCACGCCCTCCGCTGTTGGGGCCATCGCTCAAAGCAATGGCAACGCATCGCCGCCCGCTCGTGCCTACAGCCCCGTGTACAACATACGCGAAATACGCACCGCGACGCACTCGTTCTCCTCGCTGGGCAAGGATAAGAAGCTGCTGGACATACACATGAATGCACGCTATGCGCCGGCTGGCATCTACAGCCGCCTGCTGCCAGTCGCCGAGGTGGACCACCTGGATGTCAATGGCAATGCAGCAGCCACAACATCAACAACAACCACAACAACAACTCCAGCTGCAGCAGCGAAACTTGCAGCGGAAGCGGTTAACAACAATCCGGCCAAAGGTCTGGGCCACTTTGTCTACTTGTAGCGCTGGCTCCAGCCAAGCCGTGCGCGTTGTACATAGGAGAAGAAAGGAAAGGAAGAGAGCAGGAGAGGAAATCCCCCAAAAAACGAGTACCGTTTGGACCAAAGATGCATTTGTAGTTTAAGTCCTAGGCATGTATATATATATGTATAGAGTTAAGCACCCGAGGAAGATTCGCTTTTAGTATGTCCAGCAGAGGAAGGCAACTAAAACAAATTCAATCCAAGGATACAAAAGGAGTCTATATAGCTTAAGGCTTTAGTCGCGTAGCTAAAGCTAAACTAAGTCTAAGATCTTGGCACCTAACAAAGCCTAACACATAAGATAAATGTAGAAACCAAAAGATATTCTAATAATGCACTCACAAATATAAACAAAGAAAACCTGAAATTATTGTGAAATTGATTGTGATTGCAAGCAATACGCGACTAGCTAATACCCTGTGCCCAAGCCCCATAGAATTAAGAAATATGTTATATGTTAAGTAGTCAATCCGCCACAACTCTTGTACCACGATATTTAGTTATGTACAGCGTATTTAATAGCACATTATGTGCAGTTTTAATTGCACTTAATGCACGCAACATACGCATAAAGGAAAGCTAAAGTCAATCAGCCATATAAATAGGCAGCAATTAATGCGGCGGCTGACCGCGCAATTTGTATTTAAAAATCGCCCTGACAGGCAGCTTAAGTTAAATGATGTACGCGACGCGGCGTATACACAATTTGCAACGAACGGTTACCTTACGAAAGAGCTTACGTGCGGCAGCCTGATGAAGGACGAAATGAAAGTAGGGAGCAAAGCGTAAATATTCAAGCAGCAGGCAAAGCAGGCTTTCACTAAAATTGCACAAATTATCAGGACTTTCGTTGAGGTCCATTCTTGAGTGACCTTTTTGCGAGTCGAAATCCTTTCGGTCGCCCAGCTTAGCCAACTAATTTGTAAAGAAAGGTCGCTAGACTGAATTAAAAACAAACAAATTGCCAATAAAATCCAATTTGTTGCAGCCTAAAACAATAGCTCAGCGAAGTATACGAAAGGGTTCCCCTAAATAAAAGCCTTAGGTTAGGTTCACTTTTGCTTGTACAACATTTAGTTTAAGTCCTGAAAATGTGAAATTCATATCGCAGTTTTATGGTTCCTAGTTGACTCATATATCCCTGGTTATTCCATATCACGGATATAGTCCTGGTGAATCTAAATAACAATTTGTTCAGCCTCCACCAGCAGAAATGCCTCCCCCTCGTTGGTTCCTAGTTGACCGCCATATCCTTGGTTATGCCATGCCATAGATATAGTCCTAACGAACCTACAGGACGCTACAGGATGCTCCAGAAACATGTGTTTTTTCTTTCAGGAGCCTTTTTGTTACAGATCGATGCAAGCGGTCCTTAGGGTCAACAAATTGAATGATATGCAAGGATTTGGTTGATCTATGGCTATTTTTAAAAGGACGAAAGTCCTTCAGCAGCAGAAAACAGCCCATATTTTTTAATAATCCTTGCATATCCTATATCATACAAGGCGTATTGCCCAGGACTATCAACTGACCAAAGGACATCCCGAGAGTCCTTGTAGTTTCCGAAATATGCCTAATTTTCCAAAAAGGACATTTTATTTATGACCATAACTCGGCCATATCCTTAAGGATATCGAAAGGATATACCTTTTTGAACTCGTAAGGATCAGGACTATCGACTGGCATTCAAGGATTTCCAGGATTCGACAAAAAAATTTTCCTAAATTTCTGTAAGGGGGTTAGTCAGAAAATCGAAAATTTCAGGACTAACTTCGCCATTTGAAGGACTATCGGGATGTCCTTTGGTCAGAAGATAGTCCTCATCCTACCATTGAAGAATATACAACCCGAAGGACGAATGTCCTTCAAACAGCTGAGAAAAAAGGACTTTTTTGTAAACATAAAATAGCCTCTAACTCGGCTATATCCTTGAATATCCTGATGAGTCATGTGTCAAAAAAATTGTATTGGTCAGGTCTACCAACTGGCCAAAGGACATCAAAATCGTCCTTGTAGTTCCGGAGATATTAGGGATTTTGTGTGTAATGGTCATTTCCTTGCAATCCGGGGCTGAAAAAATTACCAAGTGCAGGATTCTTAGATGACCCCCTAATGTTTTGATGCAGGTCGATGCGCTTGGTCCTTACGAGCCTAACGCACCATGTCCTTTGAAAATCCGTAAGGATATGGCCGAGTTATAAGCATTAAAAAATCAAGTTTATATATGGCCGGCGAAAAAATCTATTGCATACCCGAAAGGGGCGTCTGGCCCTTTTTCATTAGCTGCAGCCGTTAACAGCCGACGGTTAAACTTTCAAATTTGCCCCTTAGGTTATGCAATAAATTTTTTCAATCAACGATTTTCGTCTTCTTGCTGGTCTATTCTGTTTGCCTGGTATTTTAGTAATATTTCGGTATAAATCTCGCCACCCAGCCGTCAACAACGGCCCCCTTTTTGGGTTTGCAATAAAATTGTTCGTATGCGTGTATTTCTGGCCACCTTCTAATCAATTCTGGTGGCCTGCTATTTTGAGCGGAATTTATAAAAATCTTGAAAGCCAGTGATGCCCTCCAGTAGCCCCTTTGGGTATGCAATGTTTTTTTCGTCAGGCCACGTATAAACTTTAACTTTAAATGCTTATAACTCGGCCATATCCTTGCGGATTTTCAAAGGACATGGTGCGTTAGGCTCGTAAGGACCAAGCGCATCGACCTGCATCAAAACATTAGGGGGTCATCTAAGAATCCTGCACTTGGTAATTTTTTCAGCCCCGGATTGCAAGGAAATGGCCATTACACACTAAAACCCTCATATCTCCGGAACTACAAGTACGATTTTGATGTCCTTTGGCCAGTTGGTAGACCTGACCAATACAATTTTTTTGACACATGACTCATCAGGATATTCAAGGATATAGCCGAGTTAGAGGCTATTTTATGTTTACAAAAAAGTCCTTTTTTCTCAGCTGTTTGAAGGACATTCGTCCTTCGGGTTGTATATTCTTCAATGGTAGGATGAGGACTATCTTCTGACCAAAGGACATCCCGATAGTCCTTCAAATGGCGAAGTTAGTCCTGAAATTTTCGATTTTCTGACTAACCCCCTTACAGAAAATGAGGAAAATTTTTTGGTGGAATCCTGGAAATCCTTGAATGCCAGTCGATAGTCCTGATTCTCACGAGTTCAAAAAGGTATATCCTTTCGATATCCTTAAGGATATGGCCGAGTTATGGCCATAAATAAAATGTCCTTTTTGGAAAATTAGGCATATTTCGGAAACTACAAGGACTATCGAGATGTCCTTTGGAGGGATTATAGTCCTAGTCCATACAAAACGTTTGGCACAGGATTCGTCAGGATATGCAAGGATATTACCAAGTTATGATACTTTATCTGTATACACAATTGTATGTTTTTCTCAGCTCATAAAAGGACTTTCGTCCTTTTTGTTGTATATTCTAAATTGGACGGAAAATTACTTCCTGTTTGCCAAACGGCATCAGGATGGTACTTAAAACGGCAAAGCTATTGAAGATATAATAATGGCATCATTTTTAGAAAAATAACCATAGCTCAGTCATATCCTTGCAGATTTTCGAAAAGCTTGGTGCGTTAGGATCGTAACAACTAGTTTCATAAAACTGCATCAACAGATGAGGGGGTCATCTAAGAATCCAGGACTTGTAAATTTTCAGCCGTGGGGCGTAAAGTAGCTTTTTATGTGGCAGCGCAAAAGTATGCAGTAGTATTTTCGACAGCTTAATTATTATTGCTCACAAAAGTATGTACAATTAAAAATATGTTTAACAGAATTGCGCCATCTGTTGTTTTTTTTTTGAAGCTAAGGTTAATAATTAAGGCGAACAAAAGTATGCCTGCTTTTTTAATTCTATACGATTTTTAAACCTATTAACAGAAAATGTTAATTTCACCGAGTCAAATTGGGTTATATATGATTACAGCTCTGTTACTAATCGTTTGTTTTTTGTATACAAAATAAATTATTGCAGCCTTTCAATGCTTATTTGTGTAAACTTTAGTATACTTATATTATTATTCGGCATCTCATCTATGTATATTTCGCGTAACGTCCTTGAGTGCAGACCACATTCCACGTCGCATTCGATATGAGCTCTGTTACTCTTCGAGATAAAGAGCATATGTTGCATTATCTAAATAATGATGTAAAAAACCTTGCAATAAATAAATAAATCGAAACATGCTTAAAATGTGAACGACTGCAAGTCGTTAAAAAAAAAAAAAAAAACAAAGCTAGAAAGAGCAATTCTTTTCGGCGTGCCGAACTTTAAAAACTCTTACTAGCATATGTCTTACGTTAATACAGAAATGTACGGTGAGTTGTAAAGTAATTGATGCGTTTGGTAATAATATCTTGAAAATCATAAAATTTTACTATACAGAGAGCAGGCTACTCGAGCGATTCTTCCTTCTTCCTATAGAGCCAATGTGTTTCGAGCTTGAAATTCACAATGTTTGGATGTGCAACTGTTGTGAACATTCTAAGGGCCCGGATTGGGCAGGTTGATAATTATTATTATTATTTTTATTATAAAAGAATCCTTTTTAAAATTATTATAAAACGCACTGGCTACTAAGACCTGCAGCAAAGACGAAACTTGACCATAGAAAAGACTGCGATTCGAACTCCGACGCTTAGTTTTTTTTTAAGCTTTGCTCTTAGCTGAAAAGGATTTCCTTTGTGATAGAAATTAATAATTTCAAAGTTTTATACAGCCTCCACATTTACACACACCCACACACACACACACACACACACTCATGCCTACACTCATGTGCGCTACGTAACCGGTATTTAAACTAAGCTAAGCTCGTTTTGTAACTCGCCCAGCTAATTGCCATAATCTGTTAGGTAATTTTTTTTTTTTTTTTTTTTTAGTTGAATTTGTTAAACTTGCTCCAATTGAAACGGTTTTGCAAGCTCTGTTTTTATACAACTAATCGGCTTAGTGTCCCAACTACTGGGGCGCAGACACGCCGAGTGAGCGGCCACAGTTATGCATGGCTGGGGCATTGTTGCAATTGACTTCTTTGACTGGTGCGATTTTCTACTTGAATGGGTTTTAATCCTTTGACGGAGGTAACTCACACAAAATAGAATTAATAATTAGCTGCTGGTGGAAACTGCGCTGGCCAACGCTTCATAATAACATATTCAAATAGCTCAGATGCTGGCGTTTTAATTGGAAGCCCGTTTTGCGTCATCATACATACAATTGGCAAGAGTTGTGGCGCATGTGCTTGCCACGGCATTAACTGCCCGCTGGCTATATATAAATTAAAATATAATACGTAGGACAAAGTAACTCTGGCGTAGGTGGACACATTACCCAAGCACTGGTCCGGGCAGCAAACGAGCAACATTTTACAGCCCTGCTTTATAATTGTTGAATAAACCAGAGGGCAAGAGAAGGAGGGCGAGAGAGAGAGATAGAGAGAGATGCGCAAGGAAGCGGACTAGTTTGACGAGCGAGACAGACACTTTGGGCCAGAACTTCAATCTGGATTTTGTGCAACTACAACCAGCGTGTGTGCAGCATTCGCCTGCTACACTTGCTGTTTGCCAGTCTTGATGCTCAGCAGCCTTTCGTTATTGCCATTCAGCTCGCACTTGACTTGCAACGGGAGGAAAACTCTTTACTCTTTTAATACCCTCGGCCTGCAGAAGTGGTTGAAGAAGGTATTTCAATTACTTCAAAAATAAATGATTGCTCTTTAAATTGTATTCTATATGGATTTAAATAGTAAATAAATTCAAATATTTGTCAAATATCAATTTAATTTTTTGTCATATACAAGAGTTAAATTAACCGCGAAATTTGTTTAAGCAATAGAAATCAAGAAACTGCATCATAGTTGAGGGGAAAGATATAGACTTGAGAATAATCATAAGCTTTGCAGTAACTGTCTTCCTTAACATATAGATAAATTTGAAAAGGGTATTTCCTAGTCTAGCTGTCTCATTTCTTATTGTTCTTTTGCCTGTGACTATCTGTTGTACACGCACACAAAGACGCACACGCATCAAGGATTTCCACACTCACATACACGCACACATTCTCTCACACTCGCACGCACATGACAAACATTTTTCATCAGTTTCCGTAAGCTTTTCGGCTCGGGCTCTTTCGACAATTTGTCGAGCTGCTGTCGTTGGCTGCTCGCCTGTTACTTGAATTTTTTAATTTCAATCATTTTTTCACATTTTTATTTTTGGCATCTCCCTGCAGTAGGCTGAGTATGGAGGCAGGCTTTGGCTGCGAACAGTAGACAAGCACTAGGGCAACATGCTGCTGGGCACATGTTGCTGAGCACATGTTGCCAGCGTTGTACAAGCGTACACTGGGCGTATGATTTATGTTTTTTGCATGGGCTTTATTTAGTTATTGAAAGCTGAACAGGCAGGCTCCAGCCACCCAGAAGCCCGTATCCACAACACACACACAAGTGAGGTTTGCATATATCGTGGGGAGCTTATCTTGAGCGCCATTTGGCGGCAGCTACTGTGATTTATGCCAATCCGCAGCAGCCGCTCAACTTGCTTTTAATTATGAGAAATTGTACGCTCAACTGACCCACGTTGAGATCCTTTGAGGAGACGCAAGCGACGCCGCCACTTGACACAATTTATGGTCACTTTTTGCATAACAAAGGCCGCCAACGCGACTTAACAAATGGCCAAAACAAACAAGTGCTTCAGTTGGCGAATTTTTTTTTTTTGCACTTTTGCACGGAATTTCATTGCAGATTTTTTTCGTTGTTTTAATTTGCAGCAAAGGCGTGGTCGCCTGGTAATTGAGTTTCTTTAGCAATTCGCTTTGTGCTCTCGAGCAGCTCTTGGCGGATGCACTGCGCCAGTTGACAAATGATGAACTCGAGAGCCAACGCAAAAAAGCAAGCGAAAAAGATTTTGAAGCGTTTTAAAGCGCTAACGTACTATATTTTTTAGCAGCCTTAGCTGTAAAAGTCCTCTAATCGGCCGTGAAATGCAGTTGTCAGCGAATTTGATCGATAATCGGCATCGAAATCAAATATTATAAATTGCAAACGCAATTTGAAGCTGCTGATTATGCAAAATCGAGTCTAAATTAAACAAAAACAATTTGAGCCCCATCCGAACGTTGCCAACTGGCGCTGTTTACATACAACGAACGCGTGAGTTGCAATTCCGAATGGCATGTGGGCGGTTGGGCAAGTAACTGAAATCGTTATGTTAACTCTTAAGCTGCTTGTGGCACGTATCTGGCGTAGACTGTGCATTTTATTCAATTTTGTTGCGGCACTCGACATTTAGCTTTGATCTTGTTTCTTTTTTTTCTTCTGTACGCTGTCTTGCTATAAGAAAAATTGGAATGTTTGCTTTGTGGCATTTATGTCTGTCTGTCTATCTAATTATACAAATAAGGACCATAAGGGGTTTTATAAACATAATAAGCCCCACGAGCTTTCAAAATGTAATCAAGTTTTAAACGAAATAGCTCAAGAAAAACTAGGAGCTTACCTCTGTTCCATATATGTTTTATATCATGTTTATTGCATTGAAAACAAAGACATTGTTAAACAAGTAAGAGATTCTAGTCGGGAGCTCCCGACTAGGGTATACCCGGAACCCTCTTCTTCGAACATCAAATGCATATATATATATTCTATTTAAGAAGCTATATGTCAAGTTTGAGGACTTAAGCTCCTATTATTTACCAAAATTGCCCAAAAAACAGGATATCGATATCGATTATCTGAAACATACTCGATCTGCCCAGGCACTAGGAGCACCTACATCTAAAATTTCAAGTCTATAGCTCTTATATGTTCTGAGATCCTTGCGTTCATACATACGGACAGACGGACGGACAGACAGACGGACATGGCTAGAGATGCTTCCTTCTGCCTGTTACCCTTATACCCATTTTTAATGGGTTCAGGGTATAATAATAAATATTTTAATTAGCCGAAGCAAATGAATAAAATTATGAAGGATAATCAATCCACAAAAGATTTGTAAACAAAGTCTATGTCAAATAAATAGTGTAATTAGGCGCTGAAAGTGAAGCTAATGAAACTAAAAAGAATAGCAAATGCTCAAAGCAAATTTTAGGCAAATTGTAAAAGTAGAATTTTACTGGAAACTGACATTTGTTTTGAATTGTAGCTAATTTATTCGTATAGTTTGTATCACTTTAAACATGACTTCTTACATTTATAAATAAGCACACGCAGCGTGTGCCGAGATATAGAATAATTTAATTATAAATTACGAGTTATAGAGCAGTTTCTCCAGGTTCTTAAAGAGCTTTTCGTTTTAGCCTGTAACGAATGCGGCTATTTAAATTGGCTTAGTTCTCATCATACAACAATGACAATGATAATAAAAAAACTATGGATAGTTAATTCGTAATTTTAATTGCTAATCCAACCAAGCAATGGGGCTTCTTAGAGAATCACAATAATATTGCCGCTAGATGCGACCGGCACGAGCGGCCACCGATGGGTTCTACGAGCGACGACCGAAGAGCTTGAAGTGCGTCTTCCAGCAGCTCGGGCATCATAGCTGCTCGTTGCCAATGTGCGTGGTATCCGTGGGCAGCGAGTGGGTCTGCAGAGAGTCGAAACACAGACCAAGTGTTGCTCAATGCCAAATACTTAAAGTGACTCGATAATATTTGGTGTTAGCACTTACCTGCAGCGCCTTGCGTTTGTGATGCATTGACGAATTGGAGGACGACTTGCCCTTGCCCTTCTTCCAGGAGCAGAGCAACAGCTCCTTCATGCCCTTGCGAAAATTGCGACTGAGAAAAGCATAAAGCAGGGGATTAACACCCGAATTGAAGTACGTGACCAGAAAAGTGAGCGGCGTTAGCAGCGCATTAAAATTGGAATCACCGCGATATGAACGTGACCTGGAATTATGCATAGAAAAAAAATATATATTAAGTCTTAGTATATGTAAATATAGCTAGCATTTATGTACCAGCAACTAAATAAACATGTGCCAGAAAGCACTCCTGGTCTTCTCTTCGTGAAACAACATTTTCAAGTTGATTTTCATAAAGATTGCCCACTCTACGCTCTGCTTAAACATATTATCTTATCATATATATAAGTTAATTTTAAATAAATCGGGTTATCGGGTTAGTCTTCCATTTAGGAACATTTGCTGAAAGAGTTTTTTCGCACTACTTGCAACCACTCGTCTCTTTCTCTGTTTTCGTCTTCCAGCTATTTGACGAACTCTGACAAGTATTTGAACTGATTTGTAGCTGCTTCTTTGGAATTGTCCACGCTTCGCGTAACTTTTCCAGGAGAGCAAAGTTTTTCGGCGTCTTTAAGTAGAATGCATAGCTGGAACGAACACTTAAGGTATCTGCCCACTTACTTAACTGCTGCCCGACTTGTGTATTCCCTTTCAAAGGCTGTGTGTACTTTTTAGCTTCTGTTTTAAAATAACATGTCTAAGTATTTTATACTTTTGGGGGTAGTTAAATATATTTCCAATTAAAATTAATTATACAAATATTAAATATGGGATTTATTTCCCAATCTATACTAATTTATATTCTAATGCTGGGTGTCTTAGTTGCACATCTCTGGTTGATTTATGATTAAAAACTGAGTTTTGAATTAATAAATAAATGTATATTACATAAAATTTGTATGGCATTTGGGCGCTTGGTTTGCAGGATATTGTCTAGTCGCATACACAATATTTTCATTTCCAAGTGGACAAAGCTCAAACTTTGAGTCAACTGTCAAAATGTTTTTTTTTTCGTTGTTTGCAAGTTGACAATTTGCGCTGTACTTGCAACTGACAAAAATGGGCGGCGTGTAACTGGCGAAGGGGGTGTGGCTAACTGATTGGCACCCTTAAAGGTCCTTTTTGCTTTGCTGCTGCTACTCTGCTCGCAACTTGAGTTGTCAAGTGGCTTTTACAATTGACTTGCAAATTCAAAATAAAGTCTAAATATAAATTGGCAACCCATGAAGCAATGGCCATGGTGGCCAGCTGTCGCCGCATGGGGCGAACATTCGCCTGACCCAGTGCAGTCCTTATAATAGGCCGACATAAGGCGATGGCATAATGGCTGGCAGGTCCAGCATTAGCCCATAGACAGCAGCCAGCTGACCTTCCTCGTAGAGTGTTTTCTGGGCTAATAATGATCACGTGCCTGGTCGCACGCTGAGTCTTGTTGTTGCTGTCTGGTAACGCATTAATATAAATATAACGTGCAACAAAACTGGGTATGAGTCGCAGCAATTGACAGCGCATGACAGCATTAAATGAACCAAATGACACAATTACATAAGCTTCAGTTCATTAAAGCTACTCCATATAAATGACCAGAACTCAGACTAATATGGCAGCAGATAACATTAATTGTGTTGTTTTTGGGCAATAAATACCCTGTTAGTAAATCTCTAGGTACGAGCTCAACTTGGACATAGGCAGAAGCTTAAATATTAAGCTTTGAAATTTAAGTTACATCCATTTTATATTTGTTTACAATATTGAAAATATGTTAAATGACCGAATGTATAAGTTTCACGGACCACTAAATCATATAGTTGCTATAAGAAAGATCTATCGAAAACTTGGTTCTTATATGGACAAATATTCTGCTTTCCAATATATTTTCATCAAATTCAGCATTTGCGAGCTGCACTATTCTTATATATCTGCAAAAGGGAAATGTCTATAAGGATCTCGATTTAATTTTTATATTCCGTGCAGTTGCAATATAATCTCTTGAACTGCGCATAGGGTAACATATTTTGATAATTCATATGCCTAAGAATTTTAGCTTAAAGCTTAAAGTGTCAAATAAACTGCTCAAAAAGTCTGGTTAACAAGCTGTCATATTTGTGTTTTTTTTATTGGTGGCTTGGAATTTATATTTATATAAGTATTATTTATTTATGTTGGCCATTAACTACTTATTAACGTTTATTAAACTGGAGCGTTTTGCGAAACACGCAATTTCTTATTCACACATTATATATTTTGGCTAAATACTTCATAAAATTTGTTTACAATCTGGTCGTTTTGCTCGGCTTGCTCCCCAAAAATATTAGTTTAATTCATATAATAATATATTTTAAGTGCAACAGGCACAAAATAGCTGAAATGCATTTTCGCTCGGGGCTTTTTTTCGCGCATTTTTAGTAATATGTGAAATATGTAGCTGGAAAGGCATTAAATAAAATTTATTTATTTTCGTTTGCCACATAAAAACAATGCACGAATTTCAGCCAGAGTACTCACAACGTGTCGTGTCAGCAAAAATAATTGAGATATATCTGGACTTGGCCTGTCTAAATCATGCTTTGATAAATGTTTACTTCTTGGCATTTCACATTTTCAATTTTGCTTCCATTTCGCTTTTTTATTTGTTTCTGTGCGACTTTTAAGACTCTGCCACCAAGTCTGTGGGCGTTAAATTGTTTATATCGAATCATCTGGGTAGCTGCCATGACATTGCTATCCATGCAGCCAATCATCGGACCACTGGCCACTGGCCACTGAATCCCTCACTCAAACGACCATAAGCTGTCGTATAATGGGAAAATCAAACGAGACCCACAAAAAACCAAAGGCCAATAGCAAAAAAATAAAAGCAAGTAAAAGGAAAACCCAAACAAAAACAGCTGGGGTCGAGCGGAGGTTGAAACAATAACAGGAGCAGACCTTTACCATTTTTTTTTTTATTAGACTATTTGCCATGTGATGCCCAATAATTGTTGCTAATGGAATAAATTGGCAGCAAGCTTCAAGGTGATCACAAAAATTCCCTTAAAAGCAAATTTAAAGCAATAATTCATATTGAATGCCCAATTGATTGATACCAGAGCTGACACCAAATGGAGATTGGTTCTGTGTTTGACAGCATTCTGGGCAGACGAGACAGGACTTGTGACACTTTACAATTTATAATTTAAATACGACAGGTGTTAAAGGTGTATTTGTAGATAGTATATTAGCTTTTTGGACACCACTTTAAAGAGTTTGGAAAATAATACAATATTAATTATATGACATATCTAAATAATAAATAATAAGATAAATAATATAATTAAAAAATGTTTAATAACATTTAATTTCATCTTCATGATTTAAATATTTTTGAATATATTGTTATTAGTTTCGAAGCTTGCAACAGAAATTAATTCTGTTATTTGGCCAATATTCAATACAAACTAATGCAACGGAAAAGATAAGAATTGCTAAAGCTTACTTTCGGTTAGGCTATTGGTAAGCAGCCTAATTTATGCTGAAGTTCAGAGTTCTGGTCAGTAATTTCTTAAGAGAGTGTTGAAGTATATATTCGATTGGAGCAACGGACTGTATGGAAAACATTAAGACGAGCTCTGCATAACAATTAGAGCAAAATTGTGGCTGAGGGGGAGCAGAAGCACTTTAGCAATCAGTCTGGCGCTTCAGTCCCACTTCAATTGACAGTTTAATTGTTTGCATGGCCAAGTAGGAGTATTATTTACGGCACAGCAGATGGGCACGCTATATGCAAATGACTCTCAACTGTTTGCATAACATAAAATGGCGCTGATGGGCGGTATGTCGACGAAGATGTTGACGATGATGATGATGATGATGATAATGGAAAAGACAAGGGCGCTGACTGGCGACCCTAGTATACAGCAAAAAAACGTGCCCTGATGTTCTTTTTTTAACTATAATAATTTTTAAACTTCAATTTCATTTAACTATTTTTGTTAATATTTCAAATATAAAAAGGAGCAGCTAATCGCCCAACTCACAGTTGTCATTAATCAGGCTGAGCTCTGATTTTTATAACTCTCTAACTCAAGTATATTTGAAATTGACGAACATTTTTAAAGTTTTTCATAGAAATGTCGAAATGCTTTCATATACATATATTCTTTAATTGTTTGTTACTGTGTACTCACCAGTATTGCCACATTTTGCGCGCATGATACGGCAGATTGCAGAGCGCGAATGTCAGCACAAATATTATCAGCATGCGGACCACGCCCCTGCGAGCGCGTAGCACATTGCTCGATGAATGTGACATGTGTGTGGCGCCACCTCCGCCGGCACCACCATTGCCCTGTCGTTGATTGTGCGAGTGGGAGTGATGATAGAAGCTCGTTTTGCGACAAGCACTCACAATGGGCCGATCCGCCTCCAGCGAGACCTGCATGAGTAATAGATGTTATAGCATTAGGCATTACGATTAACAGTTAGTCTGTGCAGTACAGAGCTTAAAGCGTTTTGGCATTGGCTTAAGGACTATTCAGACATACCCACCTTGCAATTATCAAGCTAATTTTTGTGTGTGTTGTGTATTGCGTTGTTGTTGTCGTTGTGATATTGTTAGTGGGGAGCCAAAAAAAATTGTTGTTGTTAGTGGTAAAATAAAAAGCCAAAAAACAGAAAAGAAAAAGAGAGAGAGACACATATAGACAGCGTGAGATTTAGAGATAGAAAAAGAGAGAGAGAAAGAACATTGAAACACAAAGAGCGTTAAACAGCTAGCTTAGGATTAAGGTCATAAAAAGGCGTAGAGTAAATTAATTATACAAAAATATTGGGGAAGAAATGTTATTATTGTAAATTAGCAGAGTTAATATTCAAATTAACATTTATATTAATAAAATATCGCCTATCCTACTAGAGTATGCATGTAAAAACTTTACATAAACTCTTTATAAATTACGTTGGTTTCGCAGCACTCAAAATAGCTTCCCTTTTTATTGAGGTTATGCTTTGTGCACGACACTTAAGTGATTTACCCCCAGCTACCAAACCGTTGCTCGGTAACAAATTTATGTTCATAAATCATTAGAGTACACACATAGAACACATAACGTATACTCTCAACTGCTTTTCTTAGCGCACATTTTTCACTTGATTAGAGCCACTTCAAAGGGCAGGTGATGTAGCTGATGGATGTGTCCATATTGTAAGTTGTTGTGGATAAACGAATAATCATTACTTCAGCTCAACTCAATGCCAGATACCTGTTCAGGCTGTCAATTGGGGTTAAGTAAGTGGCAAGTTGATATATTGCGCATACGCCGCATGAGCCGCCAGCTTGCTGCCAACTCAATGCAGTTGCTAAAAACTAGATATTTCACTTGAACTTCATGCTCACTGATACTTTCTAATACGCTTTGACAGCTGCTGCCGTGAAACTGACTGCTCGGCACACCGGCAGCTTGGCAGCCCGGCAGCCAGGTGGAGGCAACGTCCAAGTTGGCCAAATTGCAATTTCAGCGCAAACTTGCGATAGCCTTTCGCTCAACTTCAGCAAATATTAGCTATTATAAGCAACAGCGAGCTACTTACTTACTTACTCTAGCTGCCAACAGCTGAAACACACCAACTTGACCAGACAAAGTGCAACTCAAACTGAAAGCCAAGCAACGTGAGTTTTAAACGACTAACTAAAATTTGTTCTCCAAGTATTTTATGTATTTTAACCGAAGAACTTTGAAGCACTTTGCTCGATAAAAAGCTTTTATGTTTTGCTTGAACGCATTCAATTGATTCAAAAGTACAAATATCCTATTTCTTCTTCGTATTAATTTAAATACATCCAATTTATGCGAGATGTAATGGACAACCACAACTTTTGAACTCATTTAATCGCATTTCGGACGAAAATTTAGAATTCTAATAATTTTTAACAAAACGCTATTTCCGGAACAGCTACAAAATAAAACATATATGCTGGTCGTATAATAGATTTATGAATTTTCATTTCGCCCAAATATTTAAAAAGATTGCGAGTCTTGAAAATAGTTCCAAGATGCTTGCAGAACCTTCCCTATCCTAGTCTGATTAAAATTTATGGCAAACTTTAGGTCTTCGGTAGTGTTCAAGTTGTTATGCAGTTTTATTGCTCAGGGTTGAGCACAATGCACAAAGCATTTTTTCTCATCTTAAATATATACGAGGACATTAGGATTAGTTATTCTATCTTTTGCATATAGATATATATGCTCTGGGGCATTCGCTATGTTTTGGTATGTGGCACACCTGTAATCAGTTGTTGTTGTTGCAGGACTCACCTGACTCTCGGTGATGCTGACTCCACGCTTTTCATATTTACTGCTATGTTTACGTGACAAGGACGTGGAGCTGCTGCCGGAAGCTAGCGACGACGCTGCTGCTGCTGCCGCCGACGCTGGCAACTGATGCTGTTGGTGGAGTTGATGGTGGTGTGGATGTTGTGGATGATGATGATGATGATGGTACATGCTGTTGTGCAGACTCATGCTATTCTCTTGGATAGCCTGTTGTTGTTGCTGTTGGTGTTGTTGTTGCTGCTGCTGTTGATGTTGTGTCACATGCGGGCTGAGACCACGCGAGCTGCGCCACAATGCAATGGCTATTTTACTGTATAGAACCTGTCGACCAAAAGTGTAGATCATATTTAAAAATAAAATAAATATTATTAGTAGTTAACCCAACCAATAAATTAATTAACACATGAGCGTGAGTTAGCTTTGTCTTAAGCTCAGAACATAGTTTTATGCATCTAGCTATGAAACTAGGTTTTGGCTCGAAGCTTGGCTCGGAGCATATTTTCGATTTACCAATAAAACAATTAAATATATTATATTTTAAGTTAAATTTTCTAATTCGAAACTCTTTTATTTATATTTTGTGATTCTGGTTGGGGTTCGCCAGAACCCAGCCAGCTGATTCGGCAAATCCGGCATGTTTTGGCCGGTTCGATTAAAAATAGGTTTGCTACAAAATAATGCAAATGAAAATATTGTGCTGCGTGCCATTTATCACGGACTAGAAATGGTTCTGTTTGATTAAACATTACGCTACATTTCCCGCACATCTCAATATTGGGATAGAAAATTGAATTTTTACACATGACCAGCGCTCACAAATTCAAATTGTAATGTACCCTAATGTGAAATTGTTTGTTTTTCGATCAACTGGAGAATTTTAAAAGCATGTTAACAAATACATAAATTAAATAGTGTGCGAATTATGTTCCATTCAAAACTAAAGGAATTATTATCGAATACTTACCGTCATGACCAGCAAGGGCATCACATAGAGCAGCACAAAGTTAATCATGTCGAGCAATTTTGAGTTAAACATTTCACGATCCAGTACACAGATCTCCTCCTCTTGCCCGTCCTCGGTGTGAATGTTCTTGATGGTCTTGCTAAAGACAAATTTGGGCGTTGAGTAGACAGCCGATGTTATCCATACGGTGACAATGACCATCTGTAAGAGTTGATGAGTCGGTTAGACGAATACCCCAAACACGCAAACAATTTCTCTAATTGCGAATATACACACAAATTGCCATGTAGCGCGGCAATTTGGACGTTTTTACGTCCAAGTCTCTATGCAAGAGTTTAATTGGAGCTGTTAACATCAACAAGCGCCTATTTACTTGTAAATAGCTTCATTTGCCTGGTCAACGAGCACGAATTCTATTTATTTTTTGGATTAATGGGAAATTACATTAGACAAAATGGGTCAATAATTATGTTTGTACCCAGGCCACCCAGCCAACGATATGATCTTGAGAAGGTCGCCTCGCCTGGCCGCCGGGCGAACTGGCAAAAGTTTTATGTTCAGCAAAGTTTTTTTGTCTGCCATGGCTTATTAAGCCTTTTGGCTAGCTAGTATCACATAAACTTTTTGGGCTCACTTTAATAAGTTCCATTAGCGCTCAAATTGCGGTCAAAATGAATATCAAAGTTATTTATATGAATAATTTTTTATTGTGCCTGCGAACAGCAAAATAATCTTTACTAATTTGCAATTGCAAATTAATTAATAATTAAATGATCTTTTGGGAGCTGAATTAAATTTAAAATATTTTTAGATTTTAATTTATAAAGAAAATTAAAATTTAAATATGTTTAATAACATAATTTACAGTTTTAAGACTTTAGATTATTATTCTCATAAAATCAGAATTTATTTGCAACTCTTTAAATAAACAAATGTCCATTTTTATTATTTAGAGATAGAGAGTCTATAATTTTTGTATCAACAGCACGATAAGGGCTGACACAGACTTAACACTGTAAATTTGTAGCTAAAATGAAACGGTCAAAATATTTTTATTAATATAAAAAAAACTATTTTAAGCAATATCGACAGCTGAATATATATGCTTATTTATTGTATTGAGTACAAAGCATGGCAAGACCTAGGCACGATTAAACACGAGAATATATCGTTTTGAATCATGAGCCTGAATGTACGGCACACAAACATATATACCCTGTACTCCCTTAAATGTGAATAACGGGCATTATCATTTTTGGGAAACAGAACGCCAGAAGTCATTTCAAAAAACTCCATAGCTTATTAATTGACATGTCTTTGTCATTTTTCTGAGTTTAGGGTAACTCCTGTTCAAGCATTCTTACTTAGTGAAATAAATGCTGACGTCGACAATCGTCGAGCATTTCTTCGTCTTTGGCATTGCCTGATATCAATCAGTTGAAGTTTGTCAGCCGAAGCTGTAGAACCATTTGCTTGTGTCGTATTGTAATTTCCTTACCAGCCAGTGAATAAACATTTATATAAATATATATTTTTCGATATGAGATATATATTAGGGATAATCATTTTATGCCTAGCCTGGCAAGTTTGCTTAACTAGTTCAAAATCTTTTTCGCATTTGGAATTTATCCCTGAAGAGGAACAGCCGCAATCAGTTGAAATGATTGTGGTTAATGAACAAGGTATTACCGAAACTTACGATCAGACAGTCCAAGAAGAACCACTTGTTAAACTCAACGTGAGCAACAGTGAAAAAGATGGTAATTTTAGTGCTTTTAGCTCTATTATGCATATGCAATGTCATGTGACTTCTTAATGTAGAGGACATTCGTCTCGTAGTACATTGTAAATGCATTTTTATATAAATCAACTAATTAACTTGTTGATGTAATCATTTATATTTTTTTTATCCAAACTATTAAAATTTGATTATTTTCAAAATTTTTAAAATCAAATTAGATGTCGACGCTGTCAACTGCGAGGTTAAAGCCGAGGACGTATCGAAAATGAAGCGACAGGTGGCTGCGTTTAGGTCCAAGATTATGGCGGACGCTGCCAAAGTGAAGGAACTAAAAGATCTTATCGCAGCATACGAGGCGCAGATCGATAGCAATGTCGCTGCATTAAACGAGCAGCGGGAACAGATAGGGTATTTAAATAATAGCATCGCGATCTATAAGACCACCTGCAGCAATAAGGACATTGAGCTAACTGACCTACAGGTCAGAGCTAGAGCAGACGCGGCTAAGCTTAGGCAAAAGGATGAACAACTTTCCGAGTGCAAGGATCGAATCAACACACTTGCGGCATCTAGCTGCCTTACCTTTGGCAATTCCTCAGATATTCAGGTATTAAATGTGCCTGGCGTAGGCCCATTTATGGCGCCTTGCGAGTCTCGCTTTCAAGGCTCCGGCTGGACGGTGATTCAGCGGCGTTTGGATGGCAGCGTCAATTTCAATAGAAACTGGAACGATTATCGGAATGGCTTTGGCGATTTGAATGGAGAATTCTTTATTGGCTTGGAAAAGCTGCACCGAATGACTGCTGCACAGCCGCACGAGCTGCTTGTTTTTTTGGAGACCTTCACTTTTCGGACTACATTTATTACATTTTCCAAATTTCTTGTTGGCAGCGAGGATACGGATTACGAGTTACAGCAAATCGAATTTAATGGCGGCTATTACGATGGAAACGGACGTACGTTGACATATAATATAGGACAAAAATTCAGTACCCACGACCGCGACAATGACAACTATTGGATAAAAAACTGTGCTAAAGCGTTCAAAGGCGGTTGGTGGTTCAATTCATGCAAAAATCTTGATTAGTAAGTATTCCAAACTTATCAATCGGTAAGCTATTAAACATATTGCCCTTTTGCACCCATAGTTTTGCCAATCTTAATGGAGAATATAAAGAGTATAATCCTGCTGGTTACAATGGGGAGGGCATTATATGGAAGGAATTTGATTATACCACGTCCCTAAGTTCTGTTCAAATGATGATACGCCCTAAAATTGAAGAGAACAATTAACCTATACATGCAAATATTATATTGTTGAAAAATATATAACATAACATGCATATTCGGCAGATTTTATTATACGCTATTTATGAAAGCATATAATTGCATGCGTCAAAATAAATATAAACAGTTCCAGAATATCAAGAATATGAGCTTCACTGTTATTATTATTATTATTAGTATTTATTTCTTTAAAGTACGTTCGTTTTCAGAGAATAATTTGTTTACACACAAGTTCGTTGCTTAAGCTGTCAACTTCTGCAAGCTTCAACTAGCTGATTAATTTCTATACACAATAATTTAAAATAGCTGCCCTTAATTCTTCTCTTTCAACTCGAGCTGTTGAATTATATCTATTAAAATGAGTTACAATAATCACTTATATGTATATATTATACATAGATTATATATATATTATATATATTCCTGCACTTATTTAGCCATTATTAATATAGAAGTTGCAAGAAAAAGTCTTGCAATAAGTTTTAACTGTGTGTCTAAAAGGGAGTTCATCCTGACTAATTGACTAAATTATTGACAGATTGATTGATTGATTGATTGATAGTCAACTTACAGACCAAACGGCAGGGGCTAAGTACTCAATGTGCATAGCCCACCAAAATGGAGTTGAAAGTTTGCATGTAGAGCATTCAGCAACAACGCAGCAAAGTCGCGATGGGCACAGCTAGTTAAATACATATAAAAGAAAATAGAACGCAGCTACAAAAGACTCTACGCTTAGGTGTAACATTGGAAATACTTTTTTGGGTTACACAGTGCTTTAAGAAATAATAATAGTTATAACTTATTTCCATGAAAATGTCAGAATATAAAGATATGGTATAAGAGATCCTCATTAACTGTTAATTCAATGTACTTTATATCAAGAAATGCTGTTGGAAATCGATTAATAGTAAGGAACTAAAGTAGCTGTCTTATATCCAAGCCATAGTAAACGATAGTTTTCGATCTGGGAATGGAACTGGAAAAACTATCAGACAAGTGAAACTAACTTAATCTAAGTATGATAAACGGGATTATTAGTTTGAGTTTCTCTAACATTTATATTATAAGCACATTGTCTCCAAGAATTGTGCTAGAAATCGATTTTGATCGATGACTTACCCTTAAACGTGCAGCTGTTAAAATTTGTTTGCAGGTTATTGGATGTACAATAGCAAAGTAACGCTCCATACAGATAACGACTAGGATGAAAATGGATGCCGTATAGCTGAGCGAGTGCACAAATTGATACATGCGGCATAGGAACTCGCCAAAGACCCAGCTGAAAAGAATTGCAAAAATAATGTGAATATAAACATTTTGAAACATCTTATTTTTCTCCTCAAATTTCGAGACATAATCTAATGTAAACGAGCGAAAAAGCTGCCAACACAAATTCTATTTGAGATGTCGGAAAAAGTAATGCCACATTAAGGTGTCGTTTTTACTAGAGGTTGCCGGAGATTTTCGCACTTGGCCTTTATTTTTATTATTGCATTTCTCGGTCTGAAATTAAAGCCTTGGGCTCATTGTGCTTGAGGATTAACAAGTAATTCTATTTTGTGCGACCTGCGGCTCTGACAGGAGTGTTGAGAAGGTAGGGGGAGAGGGTGTTGTTAAAGGCTCTGCCGGAAGAGGAAATTGATGTACTTTTGTTGTTCGATATACGTGACACGTTTTTCATGTATTTTCTTTGCTTTTTTGTCCATGATATTAAAATGCAGGCATTTGATGAAGTCTTTTGAGAATGATATAAAAATCTTGAGATACTTAAACCTGCATTAGAAGCATGAGTGAGCCTTAAAAGTATTTGGTCCGTAAAGGCTGGGATTTCATTTCACAATTCAATATGAAGAGTTGCTTTGAAATGTGATAAATACATTAAGCCTTAATATTAAAGTGTATCCAATGGTAGCTGTGCCTAACAGTTGCCTGACATATTTTGTTGCGGTATATACATTTAATAAATTATTTAATCATAATTTGCATATATCACCACAGCTGGACAACCCAATCAATCATTTATTATGTCCAGTATCAACATTTATAAATAAATAACTATGCAAATGAATTATGCCAACTTTTTGATGAGCCACGCCAATAACTAGGATCAACATATTTAAATATTTGACTAAATTTTCACACCACTCAGCATATCCAATTACGAAAAGGGACCAAGCTGTGCATAAATCGACAATATTATGTGGCCATAATATAATTGACCTTTTCATATGATAATTGGTTGACAGCTGCTGGTCAAATTAATTTTAAATGCGGTTTTTACACAAGTTTTTCTTTAAACAAAATGAATGAGAGCAAGCTCTTAAGCTAATAACACAAATTTCATATGGCGCAAATAAATGCCTAAATATAATATTTATTTTATATATATTTTCCATAATTCAATATCTAATATTCGCATGTTATGTTAAATATTTATTTTGATTAAATGTGAGACAACTAAAAGTAAATAAATTCATAAAGTCCCTGAAAAATTGCAATGAAATGTATTTTGCATTAGAGCGTCAATAAATTTGGATGTATGATTTATGTTATTTGATTTTGGAAAATTCCGACACACAAATACTCAAAATAAAATTCTAATGATATATGTGCAAAATGTATATTCGCTTGTCATTGTTTATTATTTGCTCTCGGCTGATTATTGACTTATTCGTCTCGAGCGCAAACGAGCCGCAATACAAAATAACAAAATAGTAACAACAAATCAAATGCCAGATAAATAGCCAGAAAACAAATAAAAATAAACTCTTTATGTTCCACTTGGGAGTGATGAATTAAAAGATACCCTGCTCATACACATTTGATTAACTATAATCAATATAAAAAGTGCATTCAGGATGAAGGACTAAAAGCGTGATTTAAGTTTCAAACTTATTTAAAGTCCTCGATAATTCGCATCGCTTCCATTAAATTGATAATAATCAAGGTGAAGTTTTATTTATAGAGCATATCTCGAAGCTTATAGGAGCTAGAGACTGCTGTGGCTCTCACAAAACATAAACAAGTCAAGAATAATTTACTGTTTAATGCTTTATGCGCAGAAAATATCTTAAAGCACGGAAAATAAACACCGAAGAAGCTGAATAAGCACAGGCGCGGCATTAAATGTGTGTTGGCTTTTTGACTTACCTGTCTATAAGATAAATGGAGAGATTCTGCATAACACAGAAGAGACCCACACAAAAGTCAGCAAATGCCAAGTTGGCCAAGAAAAAGTTGGTTATAGAGCGCAGACGACGCGACAGAGTGACCACCAATATCACAAGTAGATTGCCTGCAAGCAGTAGAAGAAGTAGATTAAGAATAACAGATATCAAAATGTCAATTAAGTTTTTGCAACAATTGCAAAACAAAAGCCGAAGCCAACTGGGAGATATTAAAAATGTTAACAAAATATTTTGGCAAGCCAGGCGACAAGCCCAGCTCCTCGACAAGCTCTCATTTCATAGTAGGGCAGAATGTTTTACTCAATGCCTGGCTGCGTGCACTGGGGGCAATAACTTTCAGCTGGAAGTATACACATTCTGGTTGAGAATTTTCGTCGCATTCCCTCGACGTTGGGTTTAACGTTGCGTTGAAAGTTTATTTTAATTAGGGGTTTTGTTCAGGCCACATCTATCGCAATGTGTGTGCCTGTATGTGTGTGTGTGTGTGTGTTGCCATCTCGATGTCTGTTAGCCTTAATTAAATGAAAACCCTGCCAAGTGGATTTAAGTGACAGCAGCCAAGGGCCTATGATATGTGGCTAACAATTGAATAGAATGTGCAGACAGTTGAGCTAATTGCCCAGATGTCCAACTCTGTCAGACTCACCAGATTATTGGTGTGAAAAAGGTCTAAATTTGTGCTCATTTCATATGTTTATGCCATCCGCAGACACTGAGTATTTGACTAGAAGATGTCCTAAGCTTATCTATTGTCGATAATCACAATCATGTATACTATTTGAAGGTGTTTAATTTACAACTTGTCATACTAAATGCATTTACGCCTGCATCACTCTAGCATACAGCTTTTAATCAATTTAAGGTTTCTTAAGGTGTCTTAAGCTTGTTGAACACAAATACCATTGGTCTTCAACCAAAGCAGATTATGGTACAACTGTACCTAAATTCACGATAGAACATTGCAGAACTGATTTGTCGGCATTTGCCACAAAAAACCAACTAAAAAGCAAACTTTAAGAGAAAACATATAAGCATATATGAATTAACATTAGCTGTTAAATTTTGGGTGTTTCTTAATACTTCCTCTTTTGCAATATAATTTTCACATTTTCTTGTATATTTGAACAAATGAAACGAGCGCAAACAGTAAAACTTTGCAGCACATGTATCAAGCGGATTTCCGGCACGGCCTTTATTAGTCCCTTCTTTACATTTGGATAACCCTTCAGTTAAGGGGTCGGGCTGGGTACTCAGCCTTGAGAATATTTTGTACGGCTTTGTTCCGCTGTGAGTTCGGAATTGTTTGAAGTAATTAAAAAAGTTTCGGCTGAAAAACATTTTGTTTTATTCTTTTATTTTTTTGTGCTTGTCATGTGTGTGCCAACAAATAATTATTACATATATTTGAGGCCATAATGAAAAGAAAAAAAAATGAACATAAATATATATATAAAATATTTTGTGTCTGGTTGCTGTTGTTGGTTTATGAGATTGAGGGCAATGCATATATTCGGCAAATATATATTTGGGAAAATTTATGGACTTTTGGCTGAGCTCTAATTAATGTTTTCTGCTATTACGAGTAGCAGCGGGTGTTTCAACTAGTCGCAAATTGTTTCAAATTTACATTATATTTGTAATTGTTTACATTTTTCAATTCGAGTGCACGCCAAACCGCAATGTGTGCACAGCAAGTGTGAGCGAGCGAGTCACACAAAGAGTGAGAGAGAAAGGGAGGCAAATATTGAATATTACAAATAATATTATTAGAGGACATTTCTACTGCAGTGGTTGCATAAAGTAACATAATTCAAAATGTTGTGACGCATCAAGTGCATTTAATTATATAACATATTGTTATTTAATATCCAGTTATGGGCTTCCTACAGCTCTGGCAGCCTTGGTGACTGAGATACGATTCGTATGCCTTTAACCGCAGTTGCTAACACTTTGCGTTGGCCTTGGCCTTGGCCTTCAGGGTTCAAATTACCAGCCAATTCTGGCCACAATTGTTGGCCCACTGCGTTTCGGACTATTAAATATTGTTGCCTAGGTTGATGTGTGTTTCGCTAGCAGCGGGTTGTGTTTTGTTGCGAGCGTGTGCTTGTCAGCATGTGTGTGTGGATGTGTGTGTGTGCATATGTGTCAGTGTCGAGTTGTTACAGCATGTTGCAAACCAATTCCTTCAAGTACACTTCCAGAAAATGTTAGACGGGAAGGGAAGACGCTAATATTTCCTGCTGTGCATTTTATATTCAAATAAAGGAATGTTAGGAGTCCCTATTAAGAAATGGAAAATCGAAGACCTGGGAGCTTGAAATTGTTAGCAAGAGAAGGCCTTTGCAGTCGGTGCAATAAACGATTTAAAACTGTATTAATACATCAAATATATGAATAAAAAAAATAAAGACCTTCTAGCATCTCTGCAGCTGTGAACATAGAAACTATCAAAGTCTGTTCAAAAATACTCCGAGTTGAACTATTCAAAAACAAAATGTGAGCTGATACAACAAATTTTTTTTTCTTATAATAGAATAGATTTTAATATTTTTCAATTTCGGAAATTTAAAAATGTGGTATAAACACAAATAAAGTATTTTATACAAAATAAGCGAATTTAATTGAAATCCTCAGCTTGACCAACCTAATTTTGAATGCAATTTAATGCAAGTTAAATAAATAATTTGTAAAGTAGAAAACACGAACGGGCTTGTCGGGAAATCGCGTATACGCCTCGTGTGACAGCTCATTATAATTGATTGCATAAATTACTCAATAGGCATTTGGTTGATCTGGCGCGTTTCATTTGAAAATTTTAGCGCCAGCAATGCTGCGTAACAGCAATAATTATGTCGCGCTAACTGCTTGTTGGAATTTATGTTTTTCGGCTGGTTTTCGACTTTATCTTTTTTGGCTTGGATTTGAATGAAAGCATTTTCGCTGCTTCTACAGCTACCAAAAACATTTGGATAAAGTTTGTCTGTGGAGGGGACAGTTGGGTGCGTGAGGGCTTTGAGTGTGCCCATCATTAAAACATTAGGCCATGCAATTTGCAAGTTGCAGCCATATCCATAGCACGCATTGTTTTTGTTCATGCGATGACACGACACTTTATTGTCCTTTAGCCGCGTTGTTTTACATTCCGATAGGCGTCAGTGTGTGTGTGTGTGTGTGTGTGTGTTTGTGTGTGTATTTGCCAGTTGCCACTAATTGCTGTACCCCCGGGGTCGCTGCAGCCTGGCAACCATTTACAGTAGTTGTCGCATTGTCAAACAAAACGCTTAATTTAATGGCATTGCATTTGCTTTTAAGCTTTTTTGAATTAACTTAGCCACAATTTAAATAAACATATGTTCAAAAAAGGAACAATTAACCGTGCGATGCCGCTTATTATATGCCCTCACGACAGCTTAAATATAAATATTTCTCTTGATGTAAAAGATGAATATAAATTTGTACAGCTGATGTGTGCGTTTGACGATTGGATCCGATGTTTAGAAAACATTTTGTGGACAGCGTCAACAATATATATTTATATGATTTGATGTATCATAAAATTGCGTAAATCCCTTGCACAAATAGTTTCTATTTAAAGATTTTAATGCATAAATTGATCAAAAAATAGAAAAGCAGAATTTAAGATATGTGCTACAGCTCTACATTTGCCGTTATTTGCATTAAATGGCGATAGATTTGCAGGCCGCACAACCGCAACATCAACAACTTTTAACTTATGAACTGAGAATAAAGAACCGCAAAACCACAAGCTCAGAGTCGGTCAAGTGGTCAAGCCACAAAGAAGTCCTTTATTCTTTAGCCACATCTGTAGCCATTTTTTATGGCCAGCAGCAGCACTGAGTAATTGGCAAGTGTGCAGTTAACATGGACACCAAGAGATAAAAGAGAGAGGGGAAAAGAGAGAAAGAGAGATACTATACAAACAGGAAGACAAAAGGCAACTAAATAATATATATAACTATAATAATATATCAATGACAGAACCATGAGCTGGCCAATTTGCTTTTGTTGGCTTGGATACTGACAAAATGAAAGGTAACAGCCAACTGAGTTAGAAGGTGAGAGTCTATGGACAAAGCTAATATTAGCCTTGGAGTTTATTTGAGCCACAGCCAGCCCCGAATGTAAGGTATAAGATTTCATTATTATTTGTGACTAAAAACTGCTACTAATTATAAGGTTTATTATTTGAGAAATACGTTTCAGATATTTATAGGGTTTAATTTGAAATATTCTTCGACAAGCAACAAGAGTTTATGAAATCGACCTGAAAACGTAATGTGAGCTGCCTGTCTGTATAATTCTTTCAATAACCTCCAGGTTTTATCATAAGCTGTCATTAGATATGTCATTAACTTTGTTATCGACTCTAGATAGGCTTTGTCTTCATTCCGAGGCTATAACCATTTGGGAATTGTAAGCAACTAAAAGGAGCCAAAGCTACTGAAAGAAGGAGGTAGTTAATGCACTTATTTAAAATACTGGAATTTAAGCAACTATGTCTTGCAGTAAATAGTCAAAAAGAAGTAATTCATTTGTATACATCCGAATGTGTCACAACAATGCGTACTTACCGAAAAAGCAACAGCAGAAGACAATCGTATATAGCGTAATGAATATGATTCGCACATCGGTGCGATCGAAAACATATTCGCTGCTATTTTCAGCATCCTCCTCATCCGCCTGCTCGGTGGTGGTCGGCTCGCTCAGTGCCAGAGCTGTGGTCGCTGCTCCGCTGCCGCCGGTTGGCGCGGCTGTTGCTAATATGGCTGTTGTCGCATTAATGGGTAATGTGCTTTCGATGCCGCTCTCATTGAGTGCCAGGCTCGAGTAATTTCCAGCCGTTGACAAAGAGCGGTCAACTAAGAGTACGAGCAGCAGGAGCGGTGACAGAAAGAGCCATGGCAAAGCGCGCGGGTGTATGCTAGTTGTTAGCTTATGATGGGTGCTTTGTTCCGTTTTTTGTTGTTGGCAATCTGGTAAGCCGGAAATGCTATAATTTGTAGTTGTAGTGGGGCTTTTGCTGGCCTTGCTGTTGTTGTTGTTGTTGTTGTTGTTGTTGTAGTTGTTGTTGTTGTTGTTGTTGTTGTCATCATTATCTTCATAAGCTGCTGATATGTTGGCGCTGCCAGTGCGACGCATTTGTTTATGAGCTCGTCTGTGCGACGCTGCTTCCGTTTCCTGTTGACGCCGGCGTCGTAGCCGCTGCCGCTGCCTCTGCCAGCACGATGTTGGCAAGGCTGCAGTCGATGTCGACATCCCCTGCAGGCTATGAACGCTCATAATGCTAACAACTAATAATGCGTTGCAGCTGCAAGCAGAGAGAGGGAGAGAGAGAGCAGTTGAGAGAAAGAGATGAATAAGTGGATGCAAAGTGAGCGGTAATCAGTTGCCAGCGAAAGGCACCGAAACCGTGTAGCACTTATTTATAATTAAAATGAACTGAAGCACCTGAAAATTAACGTTTTATAAGAAACTTTCATTTCAAGCATTTTAGCCGGAAATATAATTTAATTTATGCTGAGAGATAATTATGCTGTGGATATTGTTTTCAGACATATTTAATTAAAGTTTAATTAAGTACGCTGACTTGAAGATACCCTATGCTTGAAAACACACACACGTCTTATAATTTGTCATTTTAATTTTAAGCTGAATGCCATTTTAGTCGGAAATTTAATTGAATTTTTATAAGTAAATAAAAATATTATAAGCGATTACAATTTTAATATTTACGCAGAACTGAAGGGTGTCAAAAGCGCAAATGTTTTTTATTATATAGAACATAAAGGATACAAAAACAGCCAGAGATAAACTAACAGATACCCTTTACTGAGCTATAAAATATAAATTAGAATAACCCTTAGTTAATTAAATAGAATAATCAAATAAATGTGTGTAATAATGAAATGTATATTTATAATAATAATTATTATTTATATTGAGTGTATTTTGTTCGTATAATAAAATTCTATAACTTTGCCAATAATATAATAACTAAATACAGGGTATATACCTAGTTCACACGCATTAGTTATATTTATTAACAGCTAATTTAGCTTTTGTATTTAAACTACCCATAAAAGTAAAATCCAACTGTCAAATGCGTATGTGATAATTTTTACTATTGTCCTTTTTTGGACTGTTTTGAAAGCAAAATATTAACATTGGACGTAAAGTTGTAAAGTACCGAGTCGTGCGTGTTTGAAGCGCATGACGATTCAACGGGGCTTTAATTACTTGATAGCTATATTTGCTGGTCTTTTGTGTGTGTGCCTGTGTGTCTCCACATAGGAGTACAAAATAACACGAGTCCTTATTAATTACAACACGTACACAAAGGGGAACAAACACTGAAATGGGCAATAATCAAAGCATCCTGCTCGGCGACATATGAGTTGAAAGTGATGTGTAAAGGGGGAAGTGAAGGGGAAAGAACAACCTGCACTTTCTGCACTCACATAATTAGCAGCGCAACGTGTTGCATATTAAAATTTCTGAAAAAAAGTGTGCTGAGCACCAAATGTGCAGAATGAGAAAGTTATATTGCTTTGAAATATGCGTACATTTGTAAATGAAATATCTCAAATATTTGTAAGCCCTTTCAGGCGATATTTTAATTTGTAATTTAATTGCAAGCACTCAATTCTGATATGCAGCTAGCAGCGCTGCTTAAAGCTATACACATTAAGCTTTATTAAAAAGATATATTTAAGCTGGACAGATAGTAAGACAAAAGAAAAGAAACTTTATAATAATAATAAAAGCTGCGTTTGCGTTGCAACCTGTGGATATTAATATTTATCTGAACATTTCACATTTCCAACAATAAAATAAGAAATCTTGAAATGTTTTGACAGATCAACTTTGAAATTATATTGAATCTTAAAAAACAGACATTATTTGTGATATGTATTATCATCAATTAAGCCGCTTATCCAAAAACTCAAAGGAAACACCCATAAGCTGCACCACAACTCTCGCACCGAATAAAAACTCATAAATGTTATTCAAAGTTTTGTGCTTTCGCTCGATTAAAGGCAAGAGGCAAAATCAAAGCACAAACAAACAAAAAACAATAACAACAACAACAACACCCAATGGAAAAACATAAACAAAACAATGGCCCGGAGTGGCAATCAAATACAGAGCGAAGCGTTCCTAACAAAGTTTTCAGCTTTACACCAACAAGTGCAGCCATCTGCCCCCCACACTCAGCCCATCATCCAAGATTGCACCTTGTCGGCTGCACAAAAAGTTGCCTCGATGTGTCTACGACTGCCAATAGCAGAATGTGGGTCAAACAGCAAGAACTGCAATTAAAGGCAACACTTAATTGCCAGAAATTATAATTAATGAGGCCGACAAAGCAAAATGCGGCTAACAATGAAGCCGCTTGAACTCCCTGAACAGCCCTCGCATTGGCTGAATGCATTCCAATTATTTCTTGGGATTTCGGGAACACATTTTATATCATTAAATATGTGAAGGCATTAACCAAGTCCTTTAATTTATGTACTTTAAACTAATAAGAAGTTTATTATTATTATTGTTATTAATATTATTATAATACATTTTAATATTAGTATTATTAGTGCTATTCTTCTTAATATTATAACTAATAATATTATGTTTATTATTATTATTATTACCCACTTGCTTATTCAAACTTTGGAAACAAAGAGTTCTGTTAACTTTATGTGTATAATATTTGGACCAACTAACTTAATCTTATTCTTAATTTAAAATTAAAAGAAGTCATTTAAATTAGTTGTCATAATTGTCTATCTATCTCTTTGCAATTCCAGTTGATTATTTGCCGATTGAGTAGTTGGCCAAGGAAAGCATTGCTCCAATAGATCATATTGAGTACGCTGAGCCTATTCAAACATAATCCGATCAAATACCCTGTATGAATGCTATCCATATTTATAGAGTAGAGTAAGCACTTGCCTTACCAATGCGACATGCCAAGTACTTATTACCTTATGCAATGCCTTTTGTTTATCCCCTGCCAAAGACGTGGATTACAACATGCTGGTATTCTGGGTATCTGTTTGCCACAGCTGCCATTGGCATCTAATAAGCATTCTGATACCGAATAGCGGCAGTTTGTTCATCAATGTTTGGCTTAAACTGAACCGACAAATTCGAACCGCCTGCCCTTGCCAGTCCCTACACAAACATACCCCTTTCCGACACCATGCTGCCAAAACTGTCAACTAATGTCAAATGCAGCGGTTCGACAGTGGGGTATGGAAGGTCAAGTTAAACGTTCACTCAGCTCCAGTTGCAAGTGCCTGCTGCGACAGTTGTTTGGGCTTAGTGCGGAGTCACGACTGCTGCTGGCGATGTCAGTGGCAGCGACTGTGACTGTGGCAGGCATTGGGATTAGTTTGCCTCTAAGTGATATTACATGCTGCTTGAGCTCGAATTTCCACGCCAGGTGTAGGTTTGTAACACACACACAAACACAACACAACAGCCTAATGCCATTTCCTGCATACTACTGCAACAACTAGCAGCTTGCCACATGCAGCTTGTTATGCAACAGCATAAAAAGCCATCGTACTTCCTGCTACACAGCAGACACTTCACACCCTTCAGACTTCACATCAAGAGTCGTACAAAATATTCACTTGTGTACCCTTCAAATGGGATATTTTTTTTTATATAAAAAGCTTGCCAACGAAAATAAATATTTGGAGTGCACAAAAGTAAACACCCTACATATATTATATATATTTTTTTTATAGGATAAAGCTACAAATGAATATAACTATAAATCTAATGTAAAATACTTGTTAAACAAGTTTATTTTTTATTACAAGCTATTGCGAAAAATATAAATTTATTAAATTATTATGAATGATGTATTTTAAAACTCTTTAAATAAGCTGCTTAATATAATAACAAAAAAAGCAAGAAATTTTATTATGTGTTTTATTTAGTAGACACACAAAAAGGGCTTTTATATAAAACTTAGTATACACCTGTTACAAAATTATTGAGTTTTTAGCCTGTTGTATTTTTTTTTTGTTGCGGTTTTCACTCGTTTTTCCTTTGCATTTCTGTAATCATGAAATTGTTAGCTATTAAAAAAATATATATGAAAAACAAGCCTGGCAATTCGCTGCCTAATTGTGCTTTTGTATGCAGGCTGTCGAGCAGCATGATGAAAAAAAATCGTAAGCCTTCGTTATGAGTGAAGATAATCACACGAAATCAATTTTTAGTTGTTTCCTTTGAAATTGACATATTTTTTTTTAATTATTTATCTGTTGGTGAAAGTTGGTACAAATTGTAAATAATAAGAATAAATTGCTATATTGTTTTCTGGAAAAAATTAGTTGCCACTTGCAACTGAAATTTCTTACTCTAATTATCCGTTTATAGTAATTAGAATTAAGGTAATGCGCTTTAGTATAAATAAATCAATATGGAAAATAATTCCCAAAAATCCTATTAAAGAGCATTTCACAAAATTATGCCCCAATTATAAATTTTGATTGTTTGAAGTGTTGGAATTTCATATAAGCTCATAATTATTTAAAGTATGAAGTGAAATTAGTAACACATTTTTTTATATTTTATTATTACGCATCTTTATCTGAGTATCTCTAAATGTTTAGATAACTATATAAATAATATCTGTAATATATAGATATAGATAGATATATAGATATATATATATAAAGCTGTAACTGAAGTCGTCTTTATATATGTTTAGTTCAGTATCTTGTATAGCCATCAGCAAATATATCTGGCATATTTATCTGTGCGCTTGTTTTGTCATTAGCTAAAATGTCGAAATTCTGCTCGACTAATGTTTTTCAGCTGCAAATTGTTTGCCCACGTGTATGAGCTAAAAAAACGGTTGTTTTTTCAATGGGTTTGATATTATTATGATAGCAAATGCTAAAAATTTGTGTGTGGGCAAAGAGGCGCACCAAATGCTAGAGCGAGCGCCATTAACTAATTTCTCGAGCTAGCAGAAGAAAAAAAAAACATTTCAAAGTGGTTTTACGAAAGTTGTGTGACAGCAACAAATGGCAAATTTGTGAAACTAAACTAAACCAAAGGGAATTGTCAAGTGCTTGGGATTTAATGCCAGAATTCTCAGAGATGCCTCAAGGATGCCACTGACAGCTACTCGAGCTGCAGTCTAAGCACCTGGCTTAACAAAATAGTTGGTCTGTGAGCCTTGGTGGCAATGACGAAAACTTCCATCGGGGGGAAATTGTTTGACGCCTTAATGAGTCAAGCGGGTCGGGTGGAGGGGTTGCTTTCATGTTGTATGCCTGGCAACTAAGGCTGTCTGGCAAATGAAAGCTGACATTCGCTAGACTTAAGCCAGCCAAATTGATTTCCCCTATTCTGATTTAATTAAAAAGCAGCTGCAAGCACAATTAAAACCCCAACCATGCAGCCGATATGCAGCTAAGAGGACTGCGATGTGTACATAAGTCAAGCGAATTTGCGGCTTAAGTAAAAGCGTGATGGGTGCGGATTATGGGGGGAGTGGCGTATTTTAAACGCTGCCCAACAAATGACAAGCACCATCAATGGCCACAATGCAAAAAACAAGCACAGTTTAAATCAAAAGCTTAAGACAGTTTTTGTGTGTGCACAGTGAAAACTGATAACTAATGGAATATAACTAATCCCCAGCATATTGAAGTATGTGTTATTTATTTATTTATGGCTCAACAATGTCTTTAAAAACAATATCAAATATTCCATAATTTTACTTTGACATTGTTTCGGTAGCAGTGTAAATAAGTTAATCATTAGTGTCAAAAGTGTTGGAGAACATAACTTAATTAATTTGACTTAACATTTATTGAACTTGAACTTGACTATTTAATGAAAAATGTATTTATTTATTTCAAAACAATTATAATACCTCTCTTAAGGGAACATTGTTAGTAAGTAACTTAATTAAAAGCTCTTCTTATTGTAGCCAAGTGCCTTGCAAGCAAATAAAGCGCATATGAAATATACCTATTTTGGACGTCACAAAGCTTGTTTCACTTTCCACTTGGCCAATATTTACTGTAATTGTGTTGACTCTTAATGCTCGAAAATCACGCGAAAACTCTAATCCAAATCGAGAACAAGTTGGGCAATTTTCTTGTGCCCGATAACAGAAAATAAAAAAAACTCGTTACAAATTGTAACAAAATGTTTTCCAGTTGATGTTGTTGTTGCACCCAGTTGCCTGCCATAGTCGTATCTCCCACTGCTCCCTACATATATATATATATATATATATTTTTTTTTGGCTACGTCATGTTTGCGTAAATTGTGCTGAAGTACGGACATTAAGTGGTAATTGAGTGTTCTCTCTGTGCATAAGGTGAAATATGTTGTCCCACAAAATACAAAAAAATAAAAAAAAAAAACACGATGAAGGAAAATGGAACCAGACATGTGTGAGCAAAGGGCAAAACTCGACTCGGAAAAATGCAGTTCAGACTGCACAGTGAGGGTGGCGGCTCTTCATGATGGCTTTGATTTATGTTGCCGGGTTTTTGGCTTGGTAGCCAAAATGTAATGCAATTCTTGGCAACCAAAAAGGGGTTTCAGATACACTCGGTGTGTGTGGCTATTTGTAGCTCGACTGCATTCATTTGTTAAAAAAAAGTTCTATCTGGGCACCTAAATAAAATCAGCTCTAAATCATGTTGGAATACAATTCTACAAAGTGTTCGTCTAAAAGTAGAAAAAAGTTTCGTAAATAACTCTCTCGTTTGCCTATTGAATGTATGAATATCATGATTTAGCTAAACTGACTCATGAGACTAAAATTTAAAATTAACTAAAAAGGAGAAACATTAAAATTATTATTGACAAATTTGAACATTATTTGTTCGTTTGTTTCTAATTAAATCTTTGTAAACAAAATCATTAATAAACAAATGTAACAATTTAAAGTAGCTTTCAGCTTGGTGCAGAGCCTCATGAAATTTTATTGTTGTAAATGTTTTTCAGATTTGTTGCCACTTTTGAAAGTCGAGGTGGTTACGGCTGAGGACTTGCATTATTTCAATCAGTGAGTCAATCAGGACAAACGCTTTTATTAATGTATTATATATAGCTTAACAAAAATTATAATTTGCTAATATTATGCGCTTTTGTAGGCGCTTTCAAATACCATTCAATGCGTATATTCTTGCCTTTTAGGCTTCTTAGCATAAGATATTTATGCTTTTGACATTCGATGTTGTTGTGCTGTCCTGTAAGCTGCTTAAAAGCTGCCGCAACGACACCCATCAGCCGGGCAAGGCTTACAGTAAGAGAAAAATAGATACGAGATAATAGATACACTTTTGACCTTGAACCCTGAAATTAAAAAGTATGCAGCAGCAGAAGTTGCAGTTTGCGTGTGGCAACAATGCGTTGCATGTGGCACGTGCAACTGCCATTGCTTTAGCTATTGGCTGGCCATTTATTCCGGGAACAACTTTCCAAGGCCAGCGAAAGCAGTAACAACCTGCCACCGACCAATTTGTGCATTCGAATCGCCAAACGCCAGCGCCGATTGTCAAACGTAGATCGTGTTGCATATTTATGGGCGCCAATGCAATTGATATGGCTCAAATATCATACGGCAATTGGCAAACGTCTTTATCGCCAATTCTCATTTAATTTTAAGGTCATGCGGATTTGTTTAGCAGGCTTGATGCAAACTTTTTTACTCTTTATTGTTCAAAACATCTTAATAATTCTAGGATAATCAATTTTTTTTTAAGCATTAATGTAGCGGGGTTTGTTAAACATTGGAATACTAAGAAAAGAAAATTGAGTCCGAGTTATAAAGCAACAAAAAATAGTTGATTCATTAAAGATTTAATAATTAAAAATTAACATACACTCCCTTCAATAAACTTCAAACGGAAATAAATTTATATGTATATAAATCTGTAGTTGATGTTCTTTTGTGTGAAATGTTTAAAGGCGAACTTTTTGGCTATTTGACCATTCTTTATCTAATTATCGTATGCATAAGTTAAAGAAATAACATTCTTTTTTCCAACTGAATGATTATTCCTGTTACAGTTAGCAACGCGAGACAGCATAGATGCGGCCCCAATACACAGAGGGCACAAACGAAAAAATGAAATCAAACCGGAAATAGCTTCAAGGGCCGTCTTCTTGGATCTAATGCCCGAGTTAGATAAGCCAATAACAAATGTAATGGAATATTTGACAACCCACGGACAGCTCTCAAAAAGGAAAAAAAAGCAACGGCTGCATTTAGCTTCCCAAAGAAGGCGGACAAATAAAAATAAACAGACAATCAAAACCAAGTCCAATGAAAATTTGAATCCTAATAATCCAAACGAAAATAATAGCGAAAATTTCGAGATAACCTTAGCCACACCAGGCGCTCTGGAACCAAGGGACTTTATAAATCACAGAATGAAAATGAATTCATATATGAGAGTCTGGGGCCGATACAATCCGCAGTATGTATTATTTAAAATATAGTTATTTCTTGTATCAAAAGAAAAACGAGAGAGAATAACTATATTCGGCACGTCGAGCATTGATTACGCTTTGAGATAAGTCATATGATAAGAAACAGAAAAACTTATTTTTTCCCTATTTCAACTCTATACTGTTATATAGAGACGTTTTGTTTTTAATGTTAAATATTAATTTATATAGAGACTCGGCTGTTAAAACCGATTTCTTCTATACACATTTCATGTCTTATATATTTAAGACATCAATTTTTGCCACTCTGAAGATAGAATACTCTTGTTTTCATGCAAAAGTTTTACTCCAAGAAGTTATTTTATTAGCATTAAGTCTATCATCTCTGAATGATGGTTCGCTTAGGCGATATATTATAATGTAATGCCTATCAGGATGAAATTAAACTATTTCTAAATTGCCACATCGTTTATCACTGCTCTAAGTGGTTTCTCGTATGTCAGAGTAATTCACAGATCTTAATTAAATTTACCATAGAAACAAAAATCTGGGAACCGTGTGCATTGGTAGGTCGACTATATACAATATACCTAAAGTTGAAAAGTACTTGGATGTCGAAAATATAAGAGAAACAGTTTGGCATACGTTTGGGTTTGCTAATTGGTGGAAAGCTAGTGTACTGTTTATGGACTTGCGAAGCGAGATATTTATAAGAGGAAGGTCCGAAGAGTGTCACACAATTAAACATAAACATTGGCGAACCTTCTTGGAATGTTCCCTAAGACGTAACCAGCGAATGGAATACATGATTCCAAAATATCCGTTGCACCAAATACCCTATCATCATCAGACAATTCTCAAACACAACACAAAATTCTAACAAAGTAACAAGATGCAGTGTTATACTTAGTTATTAACTGGAATACACAATGTTGATTGTAATATTATAAATAACTAGACAAAAATCACTCAATATAAATGTGTTTACTTTTATGTTAACTTTAATATATTTATAAATCTCACATTTATCTTTATTTATCTATATTTAGAAATATCTATATCTATATATAAATCGATATATCCAAAAAACTTTATATCTATATATATTTATCTATATATATTTATCTATATATATATCTATCTATATCTGTGTCTAAATATATCTCAATGCATACAATTTAAACTTTACACGGAACAGCTGGGCCAAATTTACTCAAACCCTGTAAAGTAGGCAACATTTTTTGGCCTGCACCTTGGGCTGCGGGTTTTCTGAAACGTATGACACGAGATTTATTGCATAGTTTAGTGCATATGGTGAGCGAATTCACAGCGTTTCCAGTTAGTTCGGGTTACCATGTGCATGAAAAGAGTCAAGAAAAACGAATGCATCTGAAATTTATTTCAATTGCGATTCGCTTGATAAATGCATGGGCAAACCGAAGATTTATGTTGAGGGTCAATTCTCTAGGTCAGAGGCAACCGACCCGACTCGGCGTGTGTGCCTCTGTCGACCCAAGGGCTACATTTTAATTATCGAGTGCTGAGGGCAATGTCACGACCCGCACATACACACACACACACACACACACACACACACACACACGCACACACACTCAACATGCTTTGCCCCTTTCCCAACCAACTGACAATTGCTGACATTTGCCTTGTCCTTTTGTTTACGCAAATAACGCCAAGTGGCAGATGTCTAGCGCCTTTGTTGTTGCTGCTCTAATTGTTATTGTTATTGTTAATGTTGTTTTTGTTGCTGTTGCTCTTATTGTTGTTGCTTTTGCTGTCTCAGTTTTGCGGTCTTTGAAAATTTTCACTTGGATTGCAATTTAATTGCCGTGGTTTCTTGGCAAGGCAAATGCTGTCAAGTCCTTCATATGCGTGGTTGTGGAATTTTCTACACATCTGTTATTTACAATTATAAAATTACATTTTCATTTACAGATTGTTGATTTCACCAAATATGATTGTGGTGTGGAAATAGTTCGTTTCTGTTGGAAATCTGTCTTTTTTTCTATCACTTTAAGGCCTTCTTAAAAGTTTGAATACAAAAATTGGAATTTTAAAAGCAATGATTTATATTGTTAATTAATATGTATATACTTGCTAATAGCGTTCTTTTTATATATTTATTTACTAACACTTATTCAAAAGACGGTTATACCTCCATGTCTTCTTTCAAACCATTCGAATAGGCTATTCATACTTGTAGATAATTGCATGTTTTTATATATATTTATACCTCTCTACCGGTTTGTCTTTTGATTGCTTCCTCTTTGTCCGTTTAATTTAAGGCTAGGTCCCAGCATTCTCATTTATCAAATTAATGCATAGCATGTGGGGAAACAGCAGCTTATAAATAAAATGAGCTCTAGTTTACAAATGAATATTTTTTCGGCATTTCATGCCCTAACGCTCGACTGTCAACACGAATTTAATTCTTAGCTCATTTGAAGCAAATCAAATATCTAATATATTTGACTGCGCAAGCTTAATTAAAGATTACCCTCGAATTACAAGTTAAATGGGAATCTTTAATTTAAGATTTTCTTAGGCATGCTCAAGTGCTTTCGTGCTATTCTGGGCGCTGGCCAACTGGCCCATTGTCTGGCATATTAATAGGCGCGCTGGCCATTGTTTGAAAATATGCAGCTCATTAATTAGGCGCACAAGCAATGGTCCTGGCAACCTTGAGATTTTTCTTAAAGGCCATTAATCATGATCAAGTTAAGGATTTTGGTCAACGTTCTAATTGATATTACAATATAATTATGATAAAAATTATGGTCAGACGAGGCTAGAAATAAAACTTTTTCAGCTTTAGTCGGGAAAATTAATCAAATAAATGCATGAACATAGAAAGCAACTGGAGGAAAAAACAAGTGTAAAAATAATAAGCAACTGTTGGGCAATTCATTACGCTGCAAGACGTCTGGAACTTAGCCGGGAACTAAACGAAGTTTGACGAGACGAAATCCATAAAACCCATAACGAAGACGTTGCCACACAAAGAGTGTGGCATGGAATGGCTGAGGGTGAGAAGTGTTGTTGTCCTTGTACTTGGTTCTTGGCGCTAATCAAATTGCAAATGTCGCACATTAATGCTAAACAATTTGCGCAAAAGACAATAAAGTCACGCATACGCCCTGTGCGCACCGCTGTGGAAATGAATATGTTACACACAAGCACACAAAGATATGTCTGTTGACACAATGATAAGAACAAATGTGATTGACAAGGATATAATTTAGAAGTTTTTGGCAAAATGACGACGCATTTACCCCAATAATGCCGCGCGCACGTAGCTTAAATATGTGTAAGCATTTAACATTATATCCATGTCAAGTTTTCACGCCACTTTTGAACTGTCAGCAGCGAAAAGCCGCTCTTCTTTTCAATCAATTAGTTTGAATTTAACACTTTTGACTGATAAGCTGACAGGCATATTGAATGTCAAAGATATAGAGTCATTAATATGTTTTTTTTTTTTTAAATGTAATGTAAGATCTAAAATGTATCTTTTTTTGATTCCGGCTTATGGCTAAATATATATATTGCCATGCATATCCCTTCGTTGGAATCCGTTACACGTAAGGTATTGACTAGACAAAAGTGGAGCGAATCTTAAACGAATCTTAATATGCATGTTTATCTTTTATTAAACATTAGTTAAACTCTATCTTTTCCGCTCATAAGCAAATCTTCTAAAGTTCGTATATACAATAATTTCATCTTACACACAACATACACATATAATTATGAAGTAAAGCTTTATATTATCGAACACACTCATATAAAGGGTATCATTATGCCTATCATAATTTTGTCATACACCTGTTTTTAGCAGATCAGCTGAAGCAGCTTGCTCTGAAAAACCTTAGCAACATGCGCTTGAGGCAGCATAATCATTTGTCCTGGCAGCACATCGTTTAGCTGTCGCCTTTAGCCAGGTGCCCAAACACACCCACAAATATACGCACACACACATTCACATATATGTTATGTATATGATAACCATAACTTTGTTTGCCTAGTGCCATCTTCTGGGAATTGCCGCTTAACTTTGGGTAATACCTCAACGGTCGCAAATTGATTTCGTTTCACCATGTTTATATGTATACATTTTTGTATCTTGCATAAATTTTCGTATTTTCTTATTTGTTGCTTTTGCACCTTAGCGTTAAATTTAATTTATGCACTCGAGACTTTTAGCCACAGCGGCAAATGTGATTTACCCGCTGCTTTTATGATGGTTACTTTGTTTTTGTTGTTTTCTTGCTTGTATTCTTTTTTTTTTGTGTTTGTTCCTTGTTTACTAACCTAAATTTATGAGCTTGTATGAGAGCCACAAAATTTATGGCCAAACATTTGACTCCTTTGGCGTATGGAATTGGGAGAAGATCCGCAGAACGCAATTTGCTTCTTTTTTATTAAAGGGTTTTTTTTGGAAAACCAATTTTAAAGTTTTATCAAACACATTTTAGTTTTTGGAGGCTCTTAATTGAAAGTAATCTGCATAATTTTAATTAATATATTTATGCAAATTATAATAGAAAACCCCAGAGGAATACCTTCATCTGATTGACCCTTTGAAGTGATGGCCAGGGGAATATTTTTGACAAATATAATAGTTTGAACAAATTAAATATTATTCTAGAGTTCATTCACCTTTTCAGGGTAAAATGCACAAGGACAGTTGACAAAAAAATATATATATAAGCTTATAAAATTGGCAGCCTCTTAAGCATATCATATGCCTTATTATATCCTTCATTACAGGGTATTTGGATTTAACGATCACATTTCGTTCTAAGTGTTCAATAAACTTAAGATGTGCTGTTCAAGTGGACGAGCTGGACAAAGTCAACAAATCGTTAAACTGATTATTTAATGACTGAGCCATAAATTCGATTGAATGAGTCATTGGCTATTTAAGTGAATGTGAATATTATATACATAAATAGCGACAAAGTAATACCCTTTTAGAACTTTCCCCTTTGCAGATCTGTGAGAAAAGTAAAGCTTGTAAATGCTTTGTTTGATGAAAATACCTTGGAAAATAGTATATTTTGCCATGAAACTACCATCTAATTTTCGATCGATTATTCCAATGACAGCTATGACATTGTAGTTCGAACCGGCCGGCTCCGATATCTGTACTCCCTGTAATAGAAAGAAGGACCTGTGCAAAGAAACAGGCTGGCGAACCGACGGATAAACGGAATGACTAAATCGACGCGGCTGTCGATGCTGATCCTGAATATATATTTCTTAGAGACTTCCTTTAATGCGAAAATAAATTGGATTTTTTATTCAATCATTCATTTTATTTATTAACTCCGTATTTCAATATTTGCCTAACACTTTTGCCAACAAATTTAAAAAACCAATACCAATATTTAAAGTTCCCATGGGCCACACAATAAATGCTCTGCCAAGCGACTGTGCAGCCAGCAATTACCCCAATTTCTTTTGCCAAGTTTGCTTGACTCTGACGATGACTCTGACTCTGTGTTAATGTATTTGCGGGAGTTTCCGTTTCCGTTTTGAAAACCGTTTCTTGCTATCTCTTCTGCTGCGAAAGTAACTTTTGGCATTAAGTGCAACTCACACTTGCCGCAAAATATTTGCATGCACATACACAGGCTTAGGCATAAAGCAGTGCACACTCAACTGGGAAAATAAAATGGTGAAAATTCTCCAGTTATGTTTATCTGTTTTTATATCTTTGTTGTATGAAAAACATATTTGTTTATGAAGATATCTTGACCAAGATCGGAGCACTATGTCATATAGCTGCCTTTGGTTCTTAAATTCGGACAAAGTACTATGAGCATTATGAAGGGAGTTTAGATCTTCAGCATGCCGAAGATAGTTCTTCTTTCTTGGTTTTTTTTTAGGTGTTAAAATTCTTTGCTTAGCAACGAATCAGCGTGAGTTTTGGTTAAAGATAGCTTAATTTAAATATTTACAATGTGTATATTTATGTTCATGTTAATTTTTCTTAATTAAAGGCGGCGTTTGGGCAGGTCTATAAGATATGTCTTTTTAATCCTCCTTCTTCTTTGCCTCCTTAAGCGTTAGAAATATTTTTTATTTAAAAATCAGATTTAGGTATCTGCTTAAATCTTATTATATTTTTACACTGTAATTGATTTTTTAACCTTATTAACTTGACTGCAGGACTTTCTGGCAGATAGTTTTGATTGTCACATGATATTTATTTTATTTAAACACCTGTTCAAATTCATGAACTCTTCTGCACTCTTTTATTAGCTTTAGCATTTTCATTTAAACTAGCTATTTAGACAATACTTTAGATAATAAATTGATGTGAAATCTAGTAGAAATGCATTCAATCACAATAAATATTCAATTATTTTTCCACTGAAATGCATTTGTTCGCCCTAACTTATGTCAAAAGTCTAAAAATTATTGATGCCATTCCGGCTTAGCACCAAAACCAACCCATTGGCAGGCAGGTGAGCCGTTTTATTCATTTGTTTTCCTGATCGGCCACACATCTAAATTCATTGAATTTCTATGTAAAATTCATTTTTTACGTTTTTAGACATTCTCTACCCAAAAAAACAATTTAATTGAATTCAAATTGAAAGCACTTGATTTGCTGTCAGCTCAGCTCTGAATGCTCTGTCAATTATTGGACTGCAACCCTTGAATTGTTTTGGTTTTGGTTGTATCCCTTCGTTTAGTCAAATGAATTGAATTGATTGGTTGCCTCGTTTATAAGAACAAAAGCTCATTATTTCAGATAAAACGTGAAAAGTGAAAATAGTTTTCATTGAAAAAGAAAATATTTGGGCTAAGCTTGTCTAAAAATGTTTCTAAATATGTTGTAATATGCAGAATATATTAATATTGGGATATTAGTGAAAGAATTTTGTAGACAGCTTTAAGTTTGTCTGTCAAATCATTCAATTTTAATTTAAATATATTATGTACCGTATATTTACCTAACTATACGATACTCCTAAAACGTATAATCTAATTGCAGTTAAGTTCTTCAAGTACATATCGTAAATTCCAAGTCGAATAGCATTTGAAGTTAATTTTAAAGTCAATAATAGTCTTGAAAACATTTATGGACCGTTTGTGTCTCTAGTGCCCATATCTTTGTAGACTTTATGTGCTCTTGGTTCAGTTACCGTCAAGAAAATGGCTAGCAAATGTCGTTTATTTTTGCCAAGACTCAAGAATTGCGTCACAATGTCGTCGACGTTGCCAGCCGGAAATTGTTTTGACATTTGTTGTGGTTGATAAAGCAGTTGATTTGCCATATCCGCCCCCTGACCACCCACTGACCACGCCCCTGACTATAACCGGCCATATTATTCCTGCAGGGTTGTAACTTTTGCTGTGAATTTGTTATTTCCGTTGACCTCTTTCCGTTGACCTCTTTGGCCAGCTGAGCTTGGCACATGCTGCTGTGCCACGCCCACTTGCCAACCACCTATTTTTTATTATTTAAGTTGCCAGCTTTTTTTGCATATTGCATGTTGCACAACGCACTTGCAGCAAACCTAATTGATGCTAGAGGACCCAACTGTCAGTCATGCAAATTAAGTTTTGCTAACAAAAAATAAAAGAATGCTTAATAAATGCATAGCGCAAATATCGCTTAGCCCTGATGCATTCCACAGAATTGTCTGACTCAGTGAGAAATAGAACCAGAATTGCAGACAAAATCTCGGGCAGAGTATGACGAAAAGTTAGAATTAAAGCCGAGTCAAAGGTTAAAGCCTATCGGACACGACCTGCAAAAGGATCAAAGCCCAAGTAGCTGCCATTGATCCAAGGCAAACATAGGCAACGCGATGGCTATGCCATAAATAATAAATATGAATTGCCAGTCCGGTTGCCAGTCCAATTGCATTACGTATACGCCGCGTTTAAGCCACGTTGTTAAATGCAACACGCAATGGCCAAGCAAATTAATTGATGTGTGAATTCTAAGCACACAATTGAGTAAACACGTGTTTATTTTGTAAAAGAAACCGCCAGTGAGTCAATAAAACATCAGCGAAAAAATAAAGAAACGTTAAGAGGGCTTGCAAAGTAAATGTCGAAGACAATTTGTGTAATTGATTAAGGATAATTGGTGGAAACCTCAAATGACAAATAGTACACGACATTATTTAGGAACTAAAATAGTTTCCGGAATAGTCAATATACTAATTTAAGCCACATCAAAAGAACACTGTGAACATCTAAGTCAGAGAAGATAATACATATGAAGGTCTAAAATAAGATGTAACATATAAAAATTGTATTAAACTTTGAGCTTCTGGCATTAAATTCTTAGCGAAAAGTATGAATGAATTTAAGCATAATAAACGAAACAAAAAATTGCAGTTGAATATATAACTGCATATGCCCTGCTGCTCTAGAGACGTCCACATACACAGTTCCAAAGACGGGCTCATTGATATGCGAGTAGCAGCAAGACATGGCATAAACTGAGGCACTCTGGCTAAGGACTTCGGCCATAGCACAAAAAAATGAATGTTTATTTGGGTCATTATACAAACAGCCAAGAAGAAGAGCAACTAAATATGATAAATCGATGGCCTTTGAACTGTGAATCGTTGGATTCGGTTGAATGGAACCAAATAAGCCCAGACCAAAAGTCACATCGTCCAAATGGGAACGGGTGCGAATAATTAGAATAGATTAAGGTACACAGGTGAGCCCACAGTAGCGGTTGTTAAAGGAAAACGGGCGAACGTGCTAGAGTAGATCGTATCACACCCACAATTACCATGCAAAATATATGCAAATCACAACGATACATTTGTATTGCCCTCCTTGGGGCCTATGCATAGGCACATAAACTTCTCCCATGCGCATAATTTACGACAGAAATATGCAACAGCCTCAAGTAAATTGGTATGAAAATGTTATTCTAGCCTAACACATTTATAAGCCAAAAAAAAAAAAGCTAAAAGTAGCTTAACAGGTAAAAGAGTTAAAAGAGACCAGGGAAGCAAAAAACTTTGAATACTAAACACATACGATGTACTAAAAATATATGATGTGTACTTTTTTTTAGATGCATAAATAATTCTAGATTATAAATGCATATAAAAACAACTTAGTTTCATCAAAAATATACATATATAAGCATGAGATAAAAAGGGGTAAGACTATCTACTTTTCAGGAATAAATGTATAAATTTGCTAAATTTATTTCTGCTGGATTAAAAGTAATCTTAATAAAAATAAAAAAACGTCTGCTTACTTAAAATATTTAAAATATCTAAAATTAGGAAATTATAAATATAAAATATTTTAATCTTAAATTTAAATAAATTATTTAATTTTTAAAATTTCGTATTCTTCTTGATGCTTATCATATCTACATTCAATTTAAATGAAAACAAAATATTTATTTGATTTCAATCGATCTTAAAGTTGTTCTTTTCACATAAAAAAACAAAAAAAAAAAAAAAAAAACAATTGACAACCAGCTTATACAAGCGTAAAGGAATACACTTTATGGAAAATGCCAGCAAATCGTAACGCCAACAGGAAATTGTACCTGCGATACAAGCTTTGCTGCACTTGTGGAATTTTTAATATTACACTCACTCGATTGCAAAAGCCACTCGCCGAGTGTGGCAAAGCCAAAGCGAAGCAATGCTTAACCTGAGTTTAGGGCACTTGTTGGGCACTGTTCTGTCCTTTGGCATCTAATGACGCCCTCTTCCACAATACACACCGCACTCAGAGCTGTTGCACCGCTGTCGTTGTTGCCTGTGGAGTGTTCTTTGGGTTGTGGGGCAGTAAGATAAATTTACTGAAAAATATTTTTGTAAGCTGACAAAAAAGAAGCAAAGCAGCCCAATAAAAGGGCCAGCTTTGTGAGGCTGAGCACTCCCAAGTCTATGGCAGCCACACAAGTCAATATGTGCCAGTGCAGCCATAACAACGCATTTCCGCTTCCGTTCGCTCGGCCGGGTTTTCAGTGGCAATAAAAGACATTTGCTTTTGCTCTGCAGCGGCCCAGCTTGACTATTTTGTGGCTGAATATCGCTTCGCTGTGCCCAAAAGTATGCTATAATATGACATTCCTTGTCGGAGTTGCAGCACCCTCACATTAAAGTATATTATTTACTAACTTTTAATTCCGGTTTATAAGAGATGAAACTGTTAGTGCATATGCAACTCAATTAAATCGAATATAAGTCTTATAAATATTTGCAATCGCCCAGACCGAATCGTCAGCCCATCATTATGCATTTGCCATGAAAATATTCTGTCATTCGTGTTCTAGGGTCTCGAACCCCAGCCTTTCTGCTCAGCAGTGTGCTTCTGCTAAGCAGAATTATATTTGCAAAGTCTATTTCCATATAGCATCAAAACATTGCGATACGAAAAATACATAAGTTGAAATAAAATATAACCTACATATATAAAACTATTTGTCTCACTGACTGCTTGACTGATTGGTGATCAATGCACAGCCCAAACTCTAAGAGCTAGGAAGCTGTTACTTTAGGTACCCTACTGATCGGATATCAACCTCAAACTTATTTTCAAAGGTCTTTGTTCAAATGCATTCGAGGAGTGTTTCCCACTTTTTGGAAAGTGAATCCCTTAGCTTATTTAGCGGAAATGGGGCTCAAAGATTTGGCGGGTATCGTTTCGCGCTCAAATTCATTTCCAAGGATCGATACGAAAAATCATTTGAGACGCGATTCCGCGATTTTTTGTGTTAAGTTTTAAATTATTTTCGACTTGCTTCAAACATGTTTAAAAAGACTTATATAAGAACTTAATGAATATGTTTCTTAAATTTGCAACTATTTTTGTTTATTATAATCTAGTTTTCGTTTTGCTCTTGGACAGAAAGTTCGGGTCAATGGTTTATTAAACGGAAGTTCATTATTCGGCTTCACATATATTCCTTTATTATAATAATCTTTAATAATCTGCTCCCGTCCTCTGTGTATTTTCCACCTTGACCGGTTAAAGCTACTTCCTCCAAAAATAAGCTCCGAATTTAATTGCATAATTAAAATCGAAGCTATGTTGAAAATTAATTAGAATTTGTTTGAGAAAATTAAAACAAGCATCTCGATTCACGGAAACGACGGCAATTTGATTTCGCTGCCCGAGGAAATGCGCAAAAATTGTGTACCGCAATCTATAATGAATGAGTAGTCAATTACTGGAAGCAAGTCGGCCCATTGGCAGGGGGTGCGAATAAGTGGAAACTGAACGAGCTTCATTAAAATCATTACTCGAGAGAATTGTGATGGAAATCCAATTAGAGAGTGTGAATGGTAGCAACTAGCTAAGTTAACAATGTTTGTCATCCACGCTACATTTGGTTTTATCCACTGAACACCCGATGATGCCAGCGATAATGCCTAAATCAAGCTGTGGGTGGAGGCAGCCGCAGGAGCAGCAGCTGGGCGGACGCTCACTGTCAAGCCTGGCATGGCCAGGAAATTGCCGGAAATGTGCGCGTTGCGGTTTCGAATTGCTTTCAGTTGAAATCACTTCGAAATAGGCATAAGTCTGATTTATTTTTTCATTGCAGCTCTATTAAGATTTTTTTTTTCAACTTGACCTAACAGTGGAGCCTGATACTTAAGCAGCTATAAATCTTAAATGTCTTAATTTGTGTTAAGCACTTAATGAATTTTTCAAAGGCAGCGTAGAAGAAAATACAAGCTTTTTATAGAATTCTCAGAAAAGTCGCATGCGGCTCGATTGTAGCAAATTCCCGGAATTTTTCCTTTTACCTCAAATTTCTAAGCGCAAGCTTCTTATGCAATTGGTTATAAGCGTAAGTGGTTGCTTAAGACCACATACCCTTACAGGGCAGAAATGAATATTATTAGTTGAGTTCTGAAAGAAAGTGTTAGATAAGGACGAAGAGCTTTGAAGCCATTAAAGTGTGTACAAAGTGGGTCAATTAAAATGTTTTAAAAAATTCGAAAATATTTTTTACAAATGTTCTAATTTATTTCTTGTGTTGGATATATTTTCTTAACTCTAGCTAGAATTTTGTCTACAGTTAAAATGTTCCAGCATGACTAAAGACTAGATTGCAAAGGAAAGTTCATTTGATAATAATCAAAATAATGTATTATAATCCGAGATAGTTCTTTCAAATATTGCAATATTTAACGCATCTTAATCTGTTGACTTAAGGTTGAAGGCAAAATTAAAAAATTTGGCAAGTAAATTCGTTATAACAAATTTTCGACCTTATAAATATATTAAAAGAAAATTGAAAATATTCAATGGATAATAATACTAAGGTACAATATCTTTATTGCCTTTTTATATTCTCAAGGCGCTATTTTTACACCAAAGTCTTACGCCTTTCAACCTTCCAACCCCCATTAAATTCCAGCCTTGTGGCAGACAGACAGACTTAGCACAAAACCAATATGCCCCATGCTTGCATACGAAAACAGGGTATTAACAAACGTAAGCAGAAAGATTTGGTAGCAAACGAAGAGGTTTTAATGAACCAATGAATGCCGCTTGTCCTGACTTTTTGTCCTTACGTTGTTACGCAAATAGCAACAGAATTTGCTAATCCAAACACGAACAGCAATTCGAAAGAAGTTGCACCTGCCGCAGGTACATCACCTCAGCTCACCAAGGGTCATTGTTTGCTGTACGAGCGGCAGGCAGACAAAATTCACATTTTGTGTGACAAAATGAACTCGAAATGTTCGCCGAAGCAATTGAAAATCATGTGGCAGCTTTTCGCATCTACACGTAAGCCACAGCAAATTGAAGGATCTCAAGTTCATAAATTGTGCAAAAATTAATTGAAAAATATCGTGAGATGCATGAATTTTGAGATTTTCACTTACCAAGTATTGTATTTTTTTTTTTTTTTTGATATTTCTCTTCAGCTGTTGCTGCTGCTGACAGTTGCAGTTACACGCTTAAGTTGCTTTTCAAATGGGTTTCGCACTCGTTTGTCCTTTCCTTTCACTTTTCGTTAGGGTTAAATTCTACAGATATTTTTTTGTTCTAGCAGCAGCATTGTTCTGCGTGGCAGCTTCTTGATTTGAGCTCTTTTTCTTTTCTCACATATTTTTTTTTGAGTTCTGCACTTGGAATAACTAGTTTTTCACATGATTTAACATGCAAAGCGCAATTTGACTGGCAAGTTTTATGCATGGGCAAACTTTTAAGTTTTTGGGCGACTGCCTTTTTTTTACTTTTTTTTTTTTGTTGCCTTCTGTGTTTCGCTCTGTACCTATTGGCTTGGAGCTATTTTAAGCAGCTACAATTGAAAAGCTCTATTTCGCATATATTTAACAAGTTACTAAAATAGTTTTAGTTTGTTCATTTTTGTGATTTTATAGTAATTCCATGTTCTGTAAATGGCTGCATGTTTTGTTCAGCTACAAAAATTGCGCATACGCCGTGTAACACAAGTTGTTATTTTGCACGATTCACTTCTAAAAATAGACAATAGCCAAATATTAGCTACAATATTGCTGAACACCCACGCCACGAGTTCTTTGTAAAGCAAACTATACTCGCTGCCGGAAGGCAACATATTTCACACCATTTATTTGATATGGTTTTTGCAGCTGTGTGATCCACTTAATTCGTTTTGTTTGCCAACTGACAACGCAAAACAATCAATCGTTATTCAATTCAATTTAGTGGATCACAACAAATTGATGGCTATATTGCAGAGGCTTAAAAAATCGATTGAGCCATGCCGTAAAGACGTTCAATTTACTCTTCAAATTTGCGCAACGATAGCCCCAACTTTAAAGTTGGTATTTATTCAATTTACACAAATAATTAAATATTATTATAATTGAAAAATTTGTGAACTTTTATTTTTAAACTTTTTCCAGCGGTGTTCGTAGATAAATATTGTTTATAAACCACCATTCATATATATTACTTTTTTAATTTACCTTTAAGTTTATATATTATTTTTAAACCATTAAGCACTGTAATTTGTTATTTTTTTTTAACTAATAATATTTTATTTCTGATAAATCTTTAATATTTCTTGAGCTTTTAAAAAGTTGAGTTAATATCTTAAGAATGTTTTAATGTTTTAACTACTATTTTATTTTTTTTTATATTTAAATTGCAAATTTTTCATTTGTTTTTATGAGAAAAATTATAAAAATTTGTATTTTAAGATTGTTTTTTAAGTTAAAATATTTGTAATGTTAGTCCTATATATTAATGAAGCAAATTTTAACACATATTTTAAACATAAAATTTGAATTTATTTGGTATTTTACACGCTTCGCACAATTCGCACGCAAACCTATCAATTTGCAAACACAATATGCAATGTTTGATTTATGGACAATCGAAATCTGATTTCGGTTCTGATCCGTACTATAACAGCACTTGAGCACCTCGCTTCCGAATCGTTTGAGTTGTCGCGACAGACTAAACGGCAGCGGCCAAGTCCTCGTCGGCATTGACTTCGCGGCGTCCCGACCGAGAACGATTATGTTACGCACTGTACTGTTAGCGGCAGCAGTTTCGTCTTTTTACAGCTGTAAGGGCTGTTAATATGCATATGCGTTGGCGTTAGCAGCATCGCTTGCTTACAGCAGAGGGAGAGAGAATGAGCGAGCGAGCGTTACAGCGCTGTTACAATTGCTGTTAGGCAATAGAAAGAGGCGCTGTTAGCTTTTGTTTTGTTGCGGTAGGTTTTTGCATTGAACTTGAACTAGTCGGCAAAAATGCTATTTTTGTTGTTGTTGCTGCTGTTAAAGCACATTTTGCCGGCTACGCTGCTCCAAGTGCTGCCGACGCAGGCGCTCTGCCCGGAACAGACCAAGATTTAAACAAATATATTTGAATGACATTTCAATGTGTCTTAAATACGAAAATTAAGCTAATATAACGAATTAGGCTACTATAAGCAAGGAATATTTTAATATAAATTGCAATTACAAAAGGTAATCTGCCTGTTAGTTCTGGGGCGCACGCTCATATAATTATGAATAAATTTGGGCATATTTTCATATAAGAAATCATTGTTGTTTCTCAAAATTTTAAACTTTAGTTTTTTCTCTTTAGTTTAGCAGATAATTCAACACGCAGAGCTCTTTTAGATTTCATAAGACACATTAAACTTGAATAACCAATTTTTACTTGCCGCACGTGTCTATATTTACCTTTAGAAAAAAAAATAACAACACATATGTGGAGCACTATTGCGGTTTCAGTGCCACGTGCAACAACAAGTGGAAAGTTTTTGTGCAGCGGTCAAAATCAATTTAAAACTCGAGAACTACAAACGTGCAACGTGCGTTGCAGATCAACAAAATACTTTGAAAGCCAAAAACAAGTTCGGAAGGTAGCATTTTCTCTGTCTTGTGGGCGTGTCAGGGGCGTAATTAATGCAATCACATGTGCACGACTCCTGCGAAAGAGAGGCCACAAGTGCAACAACAACAACAACAACAACAGCGACAACACCGACAACTGAGCACATTTTATGGACACTGCAATTAAGTGGGAATCGTAGAGGCGTGCCGGGGCTACACTGTGTGGTCTTAGTTTTGGCGCGTGTTCAGGAAAAAACAAAACGAAAAATGTCTATAAATGTTCTTGCAGTCTGACATAATTAACCTTAGTACGAATTTAATAATTGAGTGCAGACTTTTATAACTTCAAAATATTGACCATAATTTTAAAATACATATATTTTTCTTTTTTAAATAATGACCTTTACAATCTTGTAAGCTTGTGCTTTATAACGGATATATCGAAACTCTTAATATATATTTTCCAAGCATCCTTTTCGTTACGTTTTTTGTTTTTCTTAAAAAAGACCTGCATGACATGCTGCAAATAGTTTTTTATCGATTGGCTGTTCCATAACTGAAATGCTTGAGTCAAGTGGCCAGCCAACGTGAACTTGACAATGAATACAGCATGCTCAGAGAACTAAAAGTCATCAATGGCTGTGGTAGAGGCATAAAAGCGAGAGCAGAATATGTGTGTGAATGTGAGTGTGTGTGTGTGTGTATGCACAAAGGCTAAATGGATCCTAGGCTACCAGGAAGTGCTTCTTGCCACAGGCTCAACGATTTGCGTGCATGCAAGTTAACAAACAAAAATCAATTGGCTGTCGAAACTGCAAAACTCGGGCTAAGACTGATGAAAGGGGGTACGAGAGCTTAGAGGGTAAGTTTGCCAGTTATAAGCCGCAAACTAGCCAAAGTATAGTTAACCTTAACCTTGACTTAACCTTAGCCAGTCACGGGTTGTATAATAAATAATCGGAAAGAATTTTATAAACGTTTCAATTTTAATCTAAATGTGTCTAGTATGAAAGAAACTGTATAAATAATATGCACAATGAACTATGTACTTATTTTAATTCCTTAATTAGCCAAAACATTTCTATTATATTAACATAAGCAGACAAAAGATGTGAAGAAAAAATATAAAATTTAGCAAAACATTTCAAAGGTTGATTAAGCACACCAAATTCTATAAATATACAATTTATGAGAAAATGTATGAATATAAAATATATAATAAAATTAATTAATTATTCTCAAGGTATACTTTAGGTATTGATTAACAAGGAAGCACTCACAAATCTCCTCACGCTCCCCTCGCATGCAATGTTACCATGTTAAGAAGCAAATTGCATTTGAAGTCCTTTGTGCGTTGGTCAAGTTCAAGTAGAAAAGTAGTCATAAGTCGCAATCAAGCAAGACAACGAGAGATTGGCTGGACAATAGCAATTGCCCACACGAAGCTATTGGTAAATAATTTAAGTATGTGTGCGCACAGCTTTAGACATCGCTTGGAAAGGGCAACAAATGGGGCGCTGTCATTAAAGAGAAAGAATGGCTGCCTTTGGCCTTGAGTTTGCGGCAACTTCAGAAAAAATTTAATTTGTGTCGCTGCGTGACGCGGTGAATACGAATTTCAGTAAAGGAAGAACACTCAAGAACACACTCTCACACACATGCACACAACCGCAAATAACCAGGGAACTCACAGCTATAGCAGCTGGTCAATTAATAAGTTAATTGATTTTTTGTTCAGCAAATTGCAAAAACACAATATGTTAATTTGTGCGAACGTTGTAAAGAAACGAGTGGAAGCAAGGAGCACTCAGCCAACCGGTGGAAAATATCAAATATTGTTGCAGTTAAAGTAAATGCAGTAAAGGGAAGAGGAGAAAACTGATGCTAACGAATCCATTCATACATATACAAGCACACATATAGGTTTAAAGTAGCAAAAATTAGTGTACAACTAGGTGAGAAGAGCAAGTAGATGCCTTTCAAGCATTAAAAACGCATAGAAAGGCGTTCAGCTATTTAAGAAGTAGGCAGATGATGACATTTATGAAACTCCTTTTGAATTCACATTTATATTCTAAGTTTAAAGTACATAAATAATGTTTAAATCAAACTATTAATATATTTTTGATAAAATTTCAAGGTTTACTTATCATTTACAGATAGTTTCAACAATATATCTCAAATATTTGTGATAAAACTACTTGAATACCTATCGCTATCATGCAAGTATTTTAATTGCCATTTCTCTCTTCTATCTTCCACTTTCGCATTAGTCTGGAATGGGTTGCAAAAAAAAGACGCCACAAGTTGTTAGCTATTTACTCCGTAAATGCCGTTAACGCCTTTTCGCGCAATTAGGATAGCCGTCGGAAATAGGCAGTAAAAATAAAGTTTTGGCGCGTGCAAATGTTATGGCCGGCTTTTAGACGTTGGCCTAATGAATAAGTATGGCTGTGAATGGCATAAAAGTGTCTGCGCCCGAATGCTGGCAACACTTTCTGCGCTAATCGAAGCTGACCTTGCGCAGCATCAGCAGCTGCGGCCCGGTACAAATATTCTATTAAGCCTAAGGGAACAGGTTTTGTGCCAGCGTTTGCCTTTAATGCGGTTATCCACAAGCCCCAATTCTTATTCTGTATGGCCAAGCGTTGGCAGCTTACAGGCTTTATGCATAGACTGTGGCACAGTGCTGAGCCTGGTGCGGAATGCGGCATGCGGCATGTGGTACGTTTGCTGTCGTTTTGCTTTTTACTTTGGGTACTTTTGTGTGCTATGTGCCATTTTTGCCACACTCGCAGTCAGCAGCTCTTTATGCCACTCCTCACTCTGCATGTTTTTACAGACACACACACATGCACACATGCACACACGCACACACATCTTTGTCTACAGTTTGTGCATATATTTCGCACATTGGCTTTGACGTGTCGTGGCGGCACAGAGAAAACAAAAGTTGAAAGTCTAATGAACCCCTTGGCAAATTGCGATGCGACGCGATGTGATGCTGCGTTTGCAAAGGCCCATAAAGCAGAACAACATACACAAACGCAAACAAACAAAAAACAAACATGCACCGACGCACATGCACATTACACTGAAAGTGTATTTAAGATGTCATTGTATGTGGCTATGCATTTAAATGTATTAGTTTTTTTTTTTTTTTTTTTTTGTTAGCTGACAAAATCTTTGGTAAATGTACAAAGTAGCACCAGTCACAGCACAATATGCTCGGAGCTCAACATGACCTTTGAACCTATTTGTTCCAACTTAGAAATCTACAACAATTCCAATTCACAGCATAAGAACACAAAACACATCTACACGAGGGATTCAATTCTCATAAACTGCATCACATTGATTTTGGTACAAAGGAATATTGCAGCTTTTGCCTGATTTCTACTTAATATATATTTAGTAAATATATATATTTCAATTATAATTTCTTATTTTATTTAATGAACGTAAGTTTTATACAATCGCTCAGCTATTATTATTTATGTTTATTTATTTACTTCTTAATTTTTTTTTTTAATTGAAATATATTTGTATTTTAAGCAATAAAAATTTGGTTTAATACCATTTGAGTGAAAGATTAAATTTGAATAAAATGTAGTAGTACGACAATTTCTAGAGTTTATTCGTCCCACATTTATCTAATTATACCAGACACTCGCATAATGGCTCAGACGGTGGCAAGTAAAAAGAAGACACAGATACACGCACATTTTTAAGTGTTCAATCAATCGTTGGGTTAACAACATTATAAGACCGTATGTCGTGCAGAAATAAAGAGGCGTTGCCACAGCTTCACAGACGAAGACATAAGCATTTAGCGAAATCTGGCCAATTTTTCAGACAAATGTGCTAAAAGTAACTTGAAGCAATGCAAGAAAAAAAGTTTGAGGAGCAGCTGAGGGTGGATTCATTCACATGACAACAGCCTGGCAAAGCAGGCACTGAACCAAAAGGCTGTCAACGCTCCCAGCTCAGGGATATGTCAACTTATTTAAATGAAAAAATATATAAATAAATTAAAACAGCAATTTTTGATATGGTAAAGACTATAAATTCAAATAAGATTAACGAAAGGATTAACAGTGCGTGAACAAATAATTTTTTTAAATATGCTTTGTTTGTTTTTTAGTTAATTAAGTTAAGTTAAGCTTCTTTTGAGCAAAACAAAAAATAATTAATAAATAAACGTATATGCCGAATGCAAAACAAATTACTCTCTCAAATGTATGCAAATATGTGTTTTACTTTTGCAAATAGGTAATATTTCACTGCAGCCCTATTTCTACACAAATAAAAACACATAAATAATTTCGAACTGAAATATGTTGTCACTTTCAGCTTCATTGAGCCGCATTAAACGTGTATGTGTTGTGCACAGACGGACTTTGTCACTAGCCAAATTTATGGATTATTTCAGTCTCGGGGAGACAAACAAATAATAAAACTGTTGCCAATGGCAACTTTTGGCCTCTTGCCTCAAAGCGTGCGCTTGCTGTCCAATTTCTAGCCATTTTCTAGCGGCGGCTGAGATTGAGTCATGTTTGGCCACGCATTCTCTCAACGGAAATTGCAGTCAGTATGGAATTCAATGCGTGGCAGCGATTCTGAAAAAACAATTTCTGTGGGCGTTGCATGCAAAATTAAATTCTTAGCTTTATGGTCAAACAACTGAAGCCGGCAGAGAGTCTATTAAATCATGGTGTCATTCGACTACCCAGCAAAACAGGCCAATCTTTATAGCGACTGGAAATTTGAATAAATATAACGAAAGCCATGGACGCTACATGTGGCACCAACACTTGTATACCCTTGGAGAAGGTATTTTAAATTGTTATGAAATTTCCAGCGTATAGACAGAGACAACTAATACTCCATAAAGTATATATACTCTAGATCAGCGATAATACTGCCATGTCTGAATTATGTCTGTCTATCCATCTTTTCGTCTATTCGTCTGTCCTTTTTCATGCGAACTCAGTTTGTAAAGCCATCGACTTGAAACTTTGCATAAGTCCGTCTTTCTGCTGCAGGCAGTTACTCTTTTACACAGTTACAATTACTCTGAGCTTTGCTCCTCACAATCTGGTATTATATTATATTGTATATCACCATATATTATATAAAGAATCGGTCGAAACATCTTCTTTTGTATAGCCAACTATTATGTTTTTCAAGATATACATATATCCAATATGCAATTATATATTAGACCAGACATAAACTAAACTCTTGTTTGTCAGAAAGCCGTGAGAAATTTCCGGCGAGAAGACACAGACAGGATAAGAAATCGACGTTAGGGTGAAAGGACGAAAACACATAACAAGTTAGTTAAATATTCATTTCAGTTACACTTACAACAGTTACAATTCAACTCGAGCAGCATCATGCCAATTTAATTATCATATTTAAGCTAATCACTCGACAACCTAAAGTTATAAGAACAAGGATTGCATAAAAATAATAAATACAAATTGGATGGCAGCTTGTCTACCAAAAAATGTTTAGCCAACATTTCAATTCATAGGCATCTACTCTAAAAATTAAATATGCCGCCCAGAGACTTAACGTCTTCTTCTACCAAACTCCATGTAAATAGCCTGGCCAAGCATATTTAAAATTCAATTAAAATTTAAGAAAATGCCCACGCGCATACAAAACTTTATAGCTGTTGGAAATTTATAATTACGACGGTATGGTGTCTCAGGCAGGTGGGCGTGTCAGAAGCTCTAACCGCCCACGCAGGCACGTGGCATATCAATAACTCACAATTAACAAATCTGTTTTGAGATGGGGGCGTGGTCGACTGCCCAACACTTGTGCACTTAACAAACAGATGAGTTTCAAGTGCTGCCTTCTTGAGTAGCCAACGCTGTCTCCGGTAGAGACAGCATATTTACACAGTGGCTGCCAAAAAGCAAGCAATGCTCATTTATATTTATTAAATGTGCTGCCTGCAGCAAATAGGTGAAAAATCATCAATAGAACATAGATATAATAGATATATAATAATATATATATAATAGAAGCAAGTTGGTGGCCTTAACAACCAGAACTTATTGGAAAGGCATCTCGATATCTATCCTGATAGAACTGTATTATATACAAATATGTTTAATGTATCAAACACATATATTTATTTTTCTTAAATATCCTCATCGAACTCTAATTCTGGATTTATTATTTATTTTCAATTTTTTTTTTTTATTAATTTTTATAATTTTCTTATTAGGCACAAGTCTTGTTTATAGTATACTTAATTAGATTGGAGCCAGACAACTCGATATTTCTAATATGGAAAGATCGCCAAAACCAGTAAATTATATTTAATTTATGTAAAGGTCCGATTAATCCTATATAATAAGACATAATAACGTACATATAAAAATAATCTAATAGTAATAAAATTTTTTATTTTATACAAAATATCGCTCCTACAACTAATTAGTAGATCTTTAAGGGCATCTAATGCTAAATAGCTGATAATGCCATTATTTAAACTGAAATATATTTGAGTCGCATATAAAAACAAAGGCTACATGCAATATTTGATGTCTGAGGCAAAGCAGACAAGCAATCTGACAGACGAAAATACAATAAATCATATTTTATTACACATTATGTGTTATATATTTATTTTCTGTATATGCTGTTTATTATCTTTATGCCGCACAATGTACAATTGTGTTTGGCAGGCGTTATCGTAAATTGAATATCGTAAAGTTCTGTGTAAGCGCCATCTTTATGAGATAACTATTCAAATATTAACCCAAGCTGGCATAAATTCAAAGATGTGCGTATCTAGAAACCCTTAAAAGTTCAAAATTCCACTTAAATTTGATTCGATTTGTTTGGCTAGGCTAGGCGAAAAAGTTGTTTGCCCAAGCAGCTGGCGGCATGAGAGCTAAGAAAACGCCCCCCAAGTATTCAATGCGATTTGTCAGAGCTTTTATATAAGGCGTTGCCGTGCCTCTAATCGCCTTCAATGCCACATGGCATGCAACATATTGAGCTTGTCTCCCGCCCTTCTCTACTCGATTTGAGCTAGGTTCAATGCACGCCTAACAGCCAAGAGTTGGCCAAAAGTAAAAGAACGCATGGAATTTGGTTTTAAAAATCTGTTAGTCCGGTCAAAGTTGAATGGTCAGCAGTGCCAAAAAACGTCAAGCATTTAACTGGTAATCTAATTGCCAGATGGAAATTCTAAACCCGAGGTAACGAGCGGAACAAATGGGCCTAACGGAAATTTAATAGGCCCTGGATTGAAAAGGGGCACAACCTAAACTAGGAAATAGTTGAGACATTTCTTAAGTGAAGCGTGCCAGAAAGGAATAATTATGGAAAGCAAAATTTAAAGCTTAGTAGATGCTCTATAAGTATTCCAAAGTTGGAATAAAATGCTGTTATAATCAGATCTAAAGTAGTAAATAACCTTTATAGAAGTTATAATACATTTGATTATGCAAATACGCTGTTTCTTTAGTTTGTACCTATATATACATGGATATACAAAATATTTACTATATATATATATCCACCTCGATAGGAACTATATATAACTAAAGTCAGACAACAAGTAAATATGATTGTAATCACATATTAATCTGTCATTTTCTTGCTGCAGCAAACATATTCACAATTCTATAATCCCTTTCACACCAATTCTTTTTTAAGAGACTTGAGTATTCGATACGAATGTAACCGAAGCATTAAATTGGGCTAGAAAATGCCAATCAAAAGAGCTGGCATAAAGGCTTCCAAGAAATGTCTGAATGGAAACGTGCGAAGTTTTCGGACTCCCGAAAGCCATAAAATGCAGGCCAAATGTATTTTTTTCCTAGAACAAAACTCGAAAATTGAAAAGCAATTAAAAGTGATTGCAACAGAAAAATTCTCAATCTACGATTGTTGACCAGAATTGACTTAAGCAATTGATGGCGACGAAGATGACTCGAAACTATTTCTCAAACTTTAACAAAAATATTCACTATTTGCAAGACTTGAGCTTTAAATTATTGTGTTGATATAAAGGACTAGGAAATAACGACTAAGTAAAGCAGTTTTATGCTTTCACCACATGCGTTGATAAGTTTTGCAGTATTTACACACTTTCTAAATGCATAAGAATGTTGTAATCATTTTTCCGCACAAGCAGGCAGACCAACCAACCGGTCAACATGGCAAACAGTCAAAGGACAAGTGTCAGATGCCTGACAAGGAGGCAGCAGGATGACAGCAGGACAAGAGCAGAACTTGCCACTTGCATAGCGGTTGCAAGTTTTCGAAACAAGAAAAAACACCTCAACCCCTGCCCATTCAGAAGGTGGCCTTAGTATTTATTGGCCATCAATAGCAGACAGTACACACGGCTGTGAGCGGCAGCTGTCCGGTGCGATTTACGAGGCAGCAAAGGATGTGCTACACATAACTTAAGACACGGCATCAAGTTTTTGCAATGCTCCATTTATAAGATATCTGTGCGTGTGTACCAGTGTGCGTACCAGTGTGTGTGCGTGTGTGTTTGGGTTAAAATTGTATTCATAGTTTTGCTGAGTTTACAATTTCTTAGAATTCATTTGCGTTGTGGATTTCCTTTCCATTGATGCATTGTGTAAATTTTTGTTAAGTTTCATATTTTGCGCCCCGTTTGAATTGTTTCATTTGTTCCTCACATAGTCAAGAAATCGATACTTATTTCTTCTTCTTGTCATCCTTTTTATCATCCTTTTTATCCGATTTAGACTCTTTGGGGCATGAGCTCAAATAACCGCCGCTTTGCATGCGATCAAAGGCATCCAACGGATCATAGCTCGAATAAAATTTCTTATATTTCATTTTTCGCGGCAAATTATGCAACATATAGAAACAAAATGGGGCCAACAATGCCAAAATGCAAGCAGTCTTCACATGGGACAGTGACTTTTTCAAATGAGTATCATGAATGGGAAACTTGATTTTGGGCTGCGGCTTACCCGACTAGATACCGTATAGGTATTACAAGACGAACAGAACAAAAAGATCATAATAATATTAAAACGATGTCTAAATACATAGACTAGTACTCACCATTGCAGCGGGCTGCTTGCCATAGAAAAAGGAACTATTAGTTAAATATTTTATGTATTTATTTTATTTTTACAAACCTTTGCCTTCGACATTTTAGAATATATTTGTAATACCTGTAATGTTCACCAAGTGTATGAGAACTGAATAACAATCATTTCAAAACTGAGCCGTAAAGCAAGACGTGCTACGATTTTTACAATCGAAGCAACAAGAAAACATGTGCATACTTTTTTAAGAAAATTTATGTTGCTAAACATCTGCCCAAAATACAAAAACAATGGTTCTTAATTGGCTTGATTCTTAAATAAGTTAATAGTCAAAGGAAGGTAAGAAACATAGACGAGTTGGGCTTGAAATAACGAGTGGCTTGTAAGACGGAATCAAATATTGTCTTTAGGCTAGCTTACTGTGGCCATATCAACGGGATGTAAAATAAAAAGTGTATAAATTGTTTTATGTAAGTTCTTGCAATCGCATATTTCTTTCGAAAATTAAAAAAAAGTGATAAAGTCTTAAATAAGAAAGCAAGGGCAGTTAAAAAATTGTTATCGAGAAAAATGAAAAGAAAAAGCAAACGAAAGAGAATGTGTGTGCTAGGCAAGACAAGCAGATACCCTGTACCCCAAAAGCTGCTCACGTAAGGCTTGATATGTTATACTCAAATGCCTATCATCAATTAGATATTTATTATTAGATGTGGCTAGAGAGAGTGAGTGTCTCTGCATGGCAATGTTTTGGCAAATGAAGGTATAAGCCCCTTTTCTACACTTTTTCAATGGGAACAGGGTATAAATGGAAAGCAAGCGCTGACAAACGAGAAACAACACTTACCACGCTTAACACAGTCATTTATCTAAGACCGTGGCGGTGTTATAAATGTTTGCTGTGTTTGCACTCGCAGAAATACGTGGCGTAAGACATATACGTGTGGCCGAAAGACATTTGTGTTTGCTTTGCCAAAACGCCAAAAGACGGCGAGCTTGAAAGGATGTGAAATGAAAACTGCACCTCAACATGATCTTCCTTTCTAAGGAATGAAAGGCCATTTTGTGATACAACATTTTGGTGATAGATTGCAAATTGAAGGGATAAGTAGCTTTCAGAAAATTAAAAAGCAAATTAAATGGGAATAATAGCTTTAATATGTTATATAATATCAAAGGAATAAATAGATGCGAACACTTGTATAAATGTAGAGTTTAAATTCAGCAGAAAATCGGCAGATGCGTTTATTTACAATCAAATCTTGAAGACTTGTTGTTGGCAGCAAATGAGGAAATTTGTAAAAATGCCTGTCAAGATGAAAATTCAGCTAGCAATAAGTTTTACGTTTTCACTGACTTGGCACTCTGTTAAAGTCCCACCAAACAGTAAGCCCCAGCCAATCCCTCTATTTCCTCTCTCTCTCTCTCTCTCTGTCTCATACAATGTGTTGTCGTTGCCAGTTTATTGAAATTTTATGCAATTCTTGCGTTTTATAGAAATGCATGCTGTGGGAGGGGGAAACTGAATAAGCGTATATGCAGTCGGGTTAAAGTTTGCCTTCGATTCTGTCCACATGTTTGTTGCAACCTGTCAAAAGCTGCCGCGTTGCGCTTGCCGCACAAGAACAAGAAAACTTTCGCTGTTGAATTTTTGTAGGTTTTTTCGCTGGTTTTTCGTGCTCAGATTTAATGTTAAGCACACGCAAGAATTTAAGACACATGTTCATTAAATTCCGCAATAAAGAAAACACATAAATACAATGAAACTGTAAACTTTTGCTTAATACAAATTAATTTGCAATGCGAGCCGACAATATTCTCTTATTTATTGTGGACACATTGGACACGCATTTTAATTTGTTTCGCCTTTTATTCCATGATTTCTTAATTTACCACTTATCCATGAAGTAAATTTCCCGCAAAACCAGACGAAGTAATAATTAAAAAAATTGTTACGGGAGAGGAAAGCTCACGTAGCGAAATTTTGCAGCGCAAATTATGAAACAATAATTATCATACATAATTGGGTTTTGCCGCCACAATGATTTATGTGTGGAAATGCAGGAAAAGCAAAAAGAACTGTAAAAACTTATAAATGCAATTATTGAAAATTCACACAGATTTAAGTGCAGCAAATTAATCGATAGCTCACACACTTTTCGATAGACTATAAATACAATAAAAATTTGCCCTATCAACTATGAAACTAAATCAAAAACCGGTTCTGCAGCAGTTGAGTAAGTTACAATAAAATGTTACCCTTTCCCAAGATGGTAGGCTTCATTAAACTCACAACAGTCTTTCATAGTAAATATCATCGTCATGTATAATTTTCAGCTATCAGCGTCCATCGAGTTGTTAATTAAAGCTGACTTGAAAGCCATTTAAGCCACATTAAGCACAACCTTTGGTTTAATCCCTTGCAATAGTTGCCAACTTAACTCAGCCACGCACAAAATTTGCTCATTTTCACACCACATGCACACACACACACACACACACACATGTACATATTTAAGGCAATCTGCTGTGGCCTGAAACAAATCCTACGGTGAGATTTCAGATTTCCCTCAGTGCTCGACGAGCGCAAATATCAAATGGCCTGACACCAGGCAGCCAGATGGATGAATGGTTGGTTGGCTGGCTGTCTGGCTGAAAGGTTCGCTTCATATGGCTGGCAGGTCCATTGTTTAAGAGCTGCTTTTCTCCCCAAAGGGATGGATATCAAGCACTGAATGCAAAATCAAGTGCGGCATGCCACTGAAAATGCTATTCAAAATTGCATATGCTCTGTCATGAATAAATAATGCGAATGTATATACACTAAACAGTCATGCGTAGTTTCTGCAGCTTGTTGGACTTGTATTTTTTTTTTTTTTTTTTTTTGGTCTCATATGAAACAGTAAATGAATTACGGAAGCGAGCTGCGACACTCGCAGCGTATTAAAACACAAATCGAATAATTATGGCAAACGACTCACGGACAACAAACGCATTTCTCAACACTGGCCGCAGCTGTAAAGTATGCAAGCGAATTATAGCGTGGGCGGCGTTTGCAACTTGCGTCGCCTGCGGCGTGTTAAACAGTCTGCCCCCGGGTGGCGTGGCTTACATTTTGTACTACATATAATTGAAAAGAAAATAATGGAAATTACATTTTTAATTTAAGCTCAGCAACTGCTGAGGAACAATGGTCATTGGGTACTCGCTTAAATATGGAAATAGTTGGATGAATATTAAATCACGCATGAAACAAATTAATATTAATGTATTATAAAGCCGTCATAGGCTGTAAATAATTAAGCATACGACTATTTGTTTCATATGAGCTGAGATGCTTCATTCTATAAAAACTGCCAGATTTACTTAGCTCCAGTATTGATAAACACTAAAATTACAGAAAACGAATGATGTAACAATAACTTATCGATAACTTTATAAAGAGCATATCAACATTTACAATCTATCTAAATGACATTTAGTTAAAGTAGAAAAAAATCAGTTTTTAAACATTTTGACTTCACTTAAACTATTTTAAATTTAGCTTGAAAAATGCCGAAATGAAATAAAATAGAAAACCAAAGCGTGTTGCCTTTAAATGCCAAATGGGTGGCGTGAGTTTGCACAGCTTTCGCAAAATACAGAATTTGCAAACAGCCGTCGGATTGTGTGAATGTGTGTTCATTTGGCGGCTGCCTGCTCGCCTTTTGTTTGGCAGCGTCAAGGTGAAAATAGGTCTAACCCCTGCTGTGTAGAAAAACTATGCTGCAATTTTATTGTGCGGCAAACATTTTCATACCGCATTCAAATACGATTTGCACGTTGTATTTTACAAACGCCACGCTAGCCATAGAAACTTGTCGACCTCTGTCAACGTTTTTTTTTTGTTTCTTTTTATAAAATGTATGATAAAAACTATGAGCGTATTTTTAGAAACTAAATTAATGTTATGAGCTTAACGCTGTGTAACATTTCATTTTACTTTAAACTCATGTTTCAAGTTGTAATTTTAAATTAAATAAAAAGGGAATGTGGTATATTTTCCGTTCTTCTAGTATATCTCATCAATACTTGCCGCCTTTCTATGCGATTTTCATAAATTTAATGTAGCTTAACGGGTCTGATATTTTGTATATAGTACACATAATGTATAAAGTTAAGTGCTCTTAAAAGGAATGTATGTACAAAGTTGTTTCTAGTCCTAAAATAAATTGTGCTACACATATTTTTCTAAGATTATCTTTATGTATCTCTGGCTCCTTAACTATCCTTATTCTTAAATTTTAATATCAATAATTGATGTACTTCTGTCCCCTTCATTTTTCTATCTACAAAACTGTGTCTGTATCTATGCCTCTATTTATATATTTTTATTGCCGCTAGAAATAGCTGTTATGTGTGGCCATAACATGTCAATCAAAAGGCGACATAAAACTTTATAAAGTGAAAGAATTAATGAGGCCCCCGACGCCCCATTGTCCGCTAAACCACATAGAATACTGAAAGCTAAGCATGCTCTGTTAACCGTGGTTGTTTAAAGGTTAATCGGGCTTAGAAGTTTATCCATATAAAATACTTGGCAGGCAAATTTAGCGTAAGGTTCTTGTTGTTGTTGTTAAGTTAGCTTCTTGTTTGAGCGTTGATATGTGTTTCATTTAAGCAAACCGCAAACAAAAAAGCAAAAACACCAACAACAGCAATATAAATAAGAAGAACTAACAAGGGTAAGTCAAAATATTTAGTAAGCAATTTGTTGTCCCTGTTTGTCTTCAGTTGAGCGCGTTGACATTTCGCTTATTTGGGTTAAATGTGTAACAAGTCTGGCTGACATTATGTTGGGTGTACGTTTGAGTTCTTAAAGTTGGCCTTTTTTCTTTAAAATGGACATAATTTATCAAATTATTTTTGATAGAAAATATCGAATATAATTGATATATAAATATTTTATGCATTTGGGTTTGCCTCAAATTTGAGATTGCATTGGAAATAATAGATTGCCTAGAAAGATATATTAATAATCTCTTGAGCTCGTTAAACGTGTTCTCTAATATAGTCATATTTAGTAAAGATGAAACAAACTCCTAATCAGATCAAATAGCTGAGCCATAAATATAAGCCACATAGACTTAAACTTCTTTATTGTGCTGACCTTTTGGACATGTCCTGACTTTTGCCTTTCAGCCAGGCTGTTCAATGGGACCTATGCGCAATGGGACTTAAATCCAAGCAGTTATTTACTATATATTTTGGCTGAACTTTGATTCAACATATATATATATTTAAAGACCACATGCCACGCTTCACCTCCGGATGCCTGCGTCCCGCTTGCGTGTCAAAAACTTTTGGCCAAGGGTGTCGCCTGTTTGTTGCCACAGATTTCTGCCGCACACCTGCGCCAGTATTTTGCCTATTTTATTATTTTTGCCTTTCTTTTACTGTCTTTTTTTTTTGCTTTAGTATCAAAAATGTTGGCGCCTGTCATCAAATATTTAAGAACAGCTTTAATCGAATGGATTTTCAAAAGATTTCCAATAATTTTAAACGCAATGCATTTTTTAAGATTTCAGATTAAATTATTTGGACCCAAACAGCAAGGCGTGCCTGATTTATAAACACTTCACGTTAAGTTTGACAAGTGCCATTAAAGCACTTTGAACAGCTTCTTCAAAGTTTAAATTTATTTTATATATGCTGTGGACTTAAAGTTGAAAAGGTTCAGTCGATCATTTAATCTACATTGTTTATTTGCAGCTGTGATTGTAAACTTCAAGCTTGATAGATGGATAACAAGGGATTAAAATGGAAATGGATGGGTTCCTAGACAAGTTCCTCATACTTTATGTACACTGAAAAATGGCGTTAAATAATATATTTCTCAGGCAGTTTCACTGAATATTCTCAGCTTGAACAGGTTTTTAAAGATATTGCTTCAGAGTCTGTGTACTTTATGTAAATGTGTTTAGAAAACACATTTAACACCAGCTCGTCTTATATTCCGATCAAGCGTGGATGCAAATATTTTGTTCTCATTTTGATTGACTGATTCTTAGCTGAAAAAAAAAAGATTTAAATATAAGGACATTTCTGTTTAACAGCTTTATAATTAGGAAAAATGATGTTAAATTATTTTAGATTGTATTTATTGCTTATCTGAAGCTTAAAAGGATAATGGACTAAAATGAAAATGTTTGTTCTTTAAAATGCGCCCCCGATAAGTTGCTTTAGTGCTGTATATTTGGGCAAAAGAACGTTATATTTGCCTAACATAGCACCACAGCTTGTGCACTCTAGTTTTTACTTTAGCAGGGCAATCTCATTACCAAATCCTCCGCAAAAGCCGCCAGCACGTGCCGGGCATATACAGCAGTTTCTACTCAGAACTTTAATGATTAAAATATGAGTAAGGAAAAATAAAGAATTCCCCGGAAAATATACAAATAGCGCGACGTGTAAGCATTTTTAGCCACAATTTATGACAAACAAACAAAGAATTTCAGCTTAGGCAAGACCTTAAAAATATTCAAAAAAATATATATATACCCGGAACGTGTCAGCGGGGAATATGTTAAGACATATGTTGGGTGTGGGCTGACCAAGGCAGGCCAAGCCTGTAATCAACAACTCGCGCGCAAAGTCAAAGCGCTTTCGGGAATATCATAAGATGAACAAAGATGAATCTGAATCGGACTTTGAATTCGAGTTGAGTTTTAAATGTGTCACGCCTTACGCATACAGCCCCACGTCACACGAGTGCACAGTAAAATTGAGCGAACATTTGAATATCAAACCAAAAATATGTAAAGTCAAGTTGAACTTGTTTAACCAAAAGATGAACAACTAGATTTAATAAAATGATTTCTAGCCGCTTTATTCAATATTTTTACAATAAGCATATTTATAATCATAGCAAAATTAATAAAGTCAATCAAAAAAATATGTTTATGACGTAAATATACCTGTATGAGTATACGTAAGCATTTTTTAATGTGAAAATTGTCCCCTTCATAGCTAATTATACAACGAAATGCGTAACAGTTGTGGAGCTCAGCTTTGAACTGGCCGTTGTCAGGTTTAAATGCTGTTATAAAACAAATTTAAGCTAGAGCATACATTGCTGGATTCCATAATTAGCCGCAGTGTCAACATTGTTATTCTATATTTTTCCCTTTTGCAGGCCCACGCATAAATCACAATTCCAGTTACGTGTGTGTTTGTTTTAATTATTGTTTACAATGTTGCTAGCTGCCAGTTTCAGTTATCCCCTACTTTACCTTTTTCCTGTTTGTTGATTTTTTCCCATTTATTTTTTTCAATTATTTACTTTCTAGTGATGTTTTTTGCTGGACGCAAATAAAGAAATTATGTTAAATTAAATTTCATGCTGTGCGAGTTGCAGAAACTCGTGCAGGCAGTTACAAATGTTTACAAGAAGAACAAAAGTTTTGAGAGTGAATTTAATTTACTGCGAGCTCCTTTTCTTGCTTACATATTTATTTAATTTACTAGAAATTACAGGAATTCAAATTATTGAAATAGTAGTCGCTATGAAACCAGCAACGCCTCAATTGTGGAGCAACCGCAGAATTCTCAAAACTAATGCGAGCAGTTTAAGTTGCTTTTGCATACTTTCACGGCATGCGCCGATTGCATGTGGCACATTCGTCTGTGTTTGGCTTGTTGCAGGCTCTGTGCAGCTTATTTTGGCCGAAGAGCTGCAAGCTTTCACTGATGGTAGACACACCAAGCGTGCACGTCAATGCGTGTACTTTGGATTCCCAGGAATGCTATGAGGCATGCCACAAATATATGTACACAGTCTTGGAATAAGCGAGGTTCAATGAACGTTGCACAGAACTACAATACAATCTTGCAGTACGGTCAAAGTTGAATGGTCAGCTGAAGAAGTCAAAAAATTGTAAAAATAAATACAAATTTCACAGATTGCTTGGTAATTTAATTTACCAACTCGAAAATCCCATGCGAAAACTTTGAAACAGCAAAAAGAAGAATACAAGCCGAGGCAAACTCATAAAATGCAAAAGAACAACATTTCATTGCACAAGTAATTCTGGCAAGCATTCGAGTTAACAGCAAGCCAAGTTGGCCAGCCAAGAAATCACCTGAACAGGTGCAAACGACTTGCCGCATTTCAACTGTCAGTTGTGGACGCAAATCACAGTCTGAAAAATGACAAAACTTTTCAAGCAAAACTAACAAGCACAAGAAATTTGAATGAACGTAAAGTGGCCAACGTAAATGCAGATATAACAATAAGGAGTACTGTGGCGAGTCTTGACATTTGAATACCCTTTTTATAAAAAGGGTATAATTTTGTTGTGCAAATGTATGTTAAATGCAGAAGACAGCATGTCCGTCTGTCGGTCTGTCCGTCCGTTTGTCCGTAGCTACGTAGGTCTTCTTAGTACATATGGAGTACAAGCTTGTTTCCGATAATCGATCGTTTGCCTCGTTTCCAGGCAATCGATTAAGATCGTTATCGAAAACTTGTCTCGCTTTCTCTTAGAACGAGCAGCTTTTGGTTCAGGGTATCCCCTAGTCAGGTCCTCCCGACAAAAGCACTCTTATTTGTTTTTAATAATTTATTTACTGAACGGCTTGAAACGTCGTTTCCCTTTACATGGGTTTGATTTTATGAAAGCGCCCGATTTCTAATAATATGAAAAAAGTCATTAAAATGGTTATTTGAATACTCTAAAGTGAATCCTTTTTAAGACCTTTTTTTTTCATTTATGACCATTTACTTCGCATAGATCACATAAGACAACAACATTCTTATTTTGCTCTCCACACGCGTAATTCTTGTTCTAGCCCTCCCATTTCTAAGCTTAATTGAGCTTGAGCTCGTTTATGCCTATACAAATATTTATACAAATACCTTGAGGAGCTATTATGCACACAAAGTACTTTAACATGCTGCGGCATTAGAGTTCAATGAATCATACGACAGCTTTTTGTGATGAATGAGCCGCAGATGAAACAAGCTAATAATGAAATAAGAGTTTTCGAAATGGCTGACAGATTGCAGGCGAGGCAGACGTAAAGATGAATTTAAATCAGTTGCCCGGTCAGACGGTGTTCACTTAAAAATAGCTACAATTCATGCCGTGTGGCCGCAACAAAAGCGTTTGCCCACCAAGCCACACAAATGTTGTTTCAACCGGCGCCACGTGGCGTATGCGCTATATTTGCACGTGCCTAAAACGTTTGAATGGCGGCTTGCTTTGCCACACAGCAAGCCACATCTTGAAGAGTATGCAAAAAATTGCAATGTTTATTCAATGAACAATTAATAGTTAAAAATCATTTATTATTTAAAATGCTTGCGCAATGCTTGTTTTACTTTCGGAACTGTGGACAGGTTGTGACATATTGGCCTTTGGTTATCTAAGCATTTTGTTCGAGTGCCTTGCTGCAATACTAGTTTGAGAAATGTAATCGTTTATGTAAAAACGAACTGAAATTCTTTGTTAATTACGCTCCACTCACCGCTTAGATTCAATATCTGACGAGCGCACTTCTCACGGGCCAGAAAACAGTCATTCGTATGCTCATAATAACAACTTTTGCCATCGAAGCTGCAGATTGGAGCCTTAGTATTGTCACATTCAAATGAGCATTCTTGTAAATTGGCGGCATATGCATTCCACAATGTGAAATGGACTTGAAGGAATAGAAAATTACATATTCGAAATGAAAGTGAAATAATTATATAGCTGCTAGGATTCTAACCCATGAAAATAGCCAAATACAATTTCATGCTGATGTTATTGACGGAAGAGAACTTTTTGAACTGAGGAACAGCATTTTAGTTCTTGGGCTTAAATGTAACAAATGTTTTAATAGGCGTAGCTAACAAAAAATTTGACAGCCATTGCATAAAATTGGCATTTAAAAATATTTCATTTATCATAAAAGAACTTCACTTCATTTTAAGCAAAAGCAACTTAGTTGTAGTTTTATTGATTTTGATCAGCTTTAAGTTCTCAGCTTATTAAGTTTGTCTGATTACTGACGTAATTAATTCACACATTTGCAGCTGCAGAAGTTGTCAATTGGGTTTTTGTATGCAGCGCTCAGGACATAATTCGTGTCCTTCATGTCTGTCGCATTAGAGTTTTTGTCCTTGATCCAATTGTTGCTACCAAAAGCAATTAATTTATCAATTACCCAGCTGCTGCAGATGTAATGCTTATTTTTCTGCATCACACTCTGACTTCAATTAAAACTGCATTTATTTATTTTTTCCATTTTCAGGATGTTGCAATGATGCAACAAAATTAATAAGCAAAATAATCAATTAACATTGACAATTAAAATCAGAAGACGTTCGATCCATACAACAAGCCCCCAGGCATAACCACATTAAAGGACTCAATTTCAACACAAGAATTTTACTGAATAGAATATAATTAATTTTAAATTATATTCTATATATTATATATAAACATTTAATGACAATATTTGAGAATCTGAATTTCATTTATTTGTGGTAAAGGAATTAGAATTAACTTATTTATCATTTTGAATATAATTTTGATTAAACTGAACCATTTTCTCATTTATTTATTAAAATATGTAAAGTTAGATTTCTTGTTTGCCCTTAATTCTCTTTCAAATCAATAATTAAAAAATTGGTTAACGATCGCGGCAAAAGTCGCTAGACCAAGTGCGCAGCTTGCTGCGGCTGCTAGGCGTCTGCGTAGAGAGCGGCATCAAGAATATAGCCGGAAAAATTCGCTCCAACAACAGGGGCAAAAGCAAAAACTTTAGTCTAGTTCAAGTTCAATGCAAAAGCAAATACAAACCTTAACAGAGCCGAAAACACAAAGTAAATAACTTAACAGAGTCTGCTGATGTACGTTAACAGCACAGATGTTAATATGCAGCGCTGCCAATTGACAGCACCTGCTAACTAGCTGTGCTGTTAGACCCAAGCGCTGTAAAACCTTAACAGCCAGCACTCAGCTCTCAACGAGACGTCGCCGTTAACGATAACAGTTGACGCGGATGCGCTGTGGAAAGTAGACGTATGACCTTTTGCGTTGCTTCTACTAAATTTTCGAAAATATTTTTCAATTTCGTTTTTTTTTAATTTATGTAAAACTGTCGAAATTAAATATATTAAACTTATATTTACTTAATTTGTAATCAAATTTTGACAATTTGAAATGATTTAAATGAAAATCTAATAATGTATAAAAAAGGCAACAGGCATGAAAGTTGTTTCGCTGAATAGATTGCACTTTCTTTCAATTAAAAATTTTTGTTTACAAATTATTTAAAACAGTCTCTACTTTCTCTTAATAAATAGTTAGACACATGTGTACATGCCATGAATTTGTCATTTTTGGTAACAAAGTTTCTGTTTTCACTTCCCGTCATAAAGTCGATCAGTTTGACTTGGCTATGTCTTTGGTAAACCAAAACTTGTAACTAACCAACAAACTAATCTGCAAAAACTTGTGTTTCATAACTAAATACATTTACATAGCCGTACTGAATTCTGCTCCCATTTGATTATGCCCCATGCGAAGTTTGCTTTTCCAATCTACACAAATTTCTTGACCATAATCGGCATGTTAAATCCGTTTGGGTTTGTTGAATTTGGCCTATTGTTTGCTCTGATTCAAGCAACTATTCATGGTTCAATGGCCATCAACTCGTCATAATATGTTGCGCTGCTTCTTGACTGTTCGGATAATTAACCAAATGAACATTTGTGTAGCTGTTGTTGTGGCAGCTGCCGATGTCCGTTCTGTGCATGGTTAACTGAGGTCAAAGGTTTAGTTCGCAGCGCCCAAATGTATGCTATGATTTAATGCCAATCGCATATTTATGAGCATGTGTTTTGGACGGCAAGCAGCTGGTTATACACATATATATTTCTATAAGCGAATTTCTCCGTTTTTTTATCTTTTTATTTCCAACAATCTTTGACTTTTTACAACATCTTTGTATATCAGGTTTGCAGGTATTTATTTCCATAATAAATGAACATTTTTATTGTCTTACTTGCAATTCCCTTTACAAATTATATACGAATGTTAGCAAGCAATTTATTCACTTGGCCTTTGCGTGTTGCTGTTAACAGCTTGGCTAAGACGCGGCGTATACGTAATGCAATTGGTCTGGCAACCATGGCAAATGACAATGCACACATTTATAATTTTCATATATATTATTTAAGCCATAATCAACGCATTGCCAATGTTAGCCCTGGATCAATGTCAACTACTTGAGCCTTGACCCTTAAGCAGGTCGTGTTTGGGGGTGTTCCTCTAACTTTTGACGTTGATTAAATTAACTTCCTTATAGCCTGGCCAAGACATTATCTGCGTTTCCTATTCTGAGGCTGACTGAACTGCTGCCACAACTTCATATAGTTATGTTCACAGGGCTAAATTCAAACTTCACAATGCATCTATTTAGTCGATTTTATTCAGCGCATTTTTAAACTCCTTCGTATATCTGGCAGTTGAGTCTTTTTCAACAAACAAGGGCAGACAACTGAAATTATGGTAAATGAAAATGTCGCCAAATGTGCAAGGTTAATGGGAAGTGGGCGTGGCACGGGAGCAGACCCAGAGCTCAGTTGGCCAAAGAAGTCAGCAGAAATAACAAATTCACAGCGAAAGTTACATCCGTGCAGGAATAAAACAACTAGTTATGGGCAGAGGCGTGGTCAGGGGGCGGGCAAGTGGGCGGATACGGCAAATGAGCTGCTTTATCAACCACAACAAACGTCAAAACAATTTCCGGCTGGCAACTTCGAAATTGTGACGCAATTCTTGAGCCTTGTCAAAAATAAACGATTTTTGTTGGCCATTTTCTTGACGGTAATTGAACCAGAAATACATAAAAACTGCAAACAAACGATCCATAAATGCTTTATAATCTTTTCTAGATTTTAAATTAAATAAAAGAAATTGTGAGCTATGAAATCAGATATCTAGCTGTGACATTTAGCTCAGTTTTCTGACACATAATGGTATTCCACTCCAATTTACTGCAGATAAGGTTTTATTTACATGTTTTCAATTCATTTGCCTAACCGAATGAACAAAACCAAAACAATTCCGTAGATCTAGTCCAATAATTGACAGAGCAGTCAGAGCTGAGCTGACAGCAAATCAAGTGCTTTCAATTTGAATTCAGTTAAATTGTTTTTGGGCAGTAAATGTCTAAAACCGGAACAAAAAAACATTTTTACAGAGAAATTCTATAAATTCCAATGTGTAGCCAAGCGGGCAAACAAATGAATAAGGGCTTACCTGCTGGCAAATGTGTTGGTTTTGGGGCGAAATGGCACCCACAATTTTAGGATTTTGCACAAAAGTGCAAATGGCATGGCAATCTAGAGGGGCATCGGGTGATGTGTGCATGCCCATGAAAGAATAATTGAATATTTACAATTTTATTGAACGCATTTGCTGCAATATGTTTGCACTTTGTAAGGCGCTTAAATGCGGTGGAATGGACTTGGAGGTATGCGGCTTCCACAAACAATAAAAAATCCCAAAGTGCAGGAAAATCAAAAATGTAAAGCAACAGAAGACAGTTTGCCAAAGAGCTCTGCCAACTCACAGCAGGCAAAAATTACTTTTGGGCCAAAGCGACACAAATGAAAGCTTAGTTTTTATATAAAGTACAACAACAATAAACACATACAGACACACACACACACACACCAAGACACACATAAGACACCAAAGCAACGCCCACAATTTACTTTTAAATAAAATGTTACATTTGTAATTTTAATAATACATTGGCCCCGGCACACACAACCAGTTAACAACGCAGATAAAAATGAAAGAGAGAGTTAGCTAATAAGAATGGAAAAAAAGAAAGAGAAGGAATCAGAATGCGCCAAAATGTAAAGGCCTGCAACAAGCAACGCTGTCTGGCAAAGTCAATGAATATAAAACAACATATGTATATATGTTAAGTATGTCTTAAGAGTATAACTAAATTTAAAAATTCTTCAATAAGAATAATAAAAAATTAATATAAAATAAACAACGTATTAAAAGACTATATAGATATATTGTATTAAATAAATACTCGACTAAATTTGTTATTACAATTTTATCCAATTTTCTTTTTGCCTAGTTTTGATTTTGAATTGATTTAGTTGCAAACGAATTAAGCACCAGATTTTTGAATAAATTCCACAAAATCGATTTTATAAATAAGCGACTTTTATAGAAGAAATTTATAAATTTTGAAATTTGAAGAAAAGCCCTAAGCTAAGTTGTAGCTTAAACAAATACAAGGAATCTATTTATATTTAATATATATTGGTTTTTCTTTCTTTTAATTTAAATCAATTTTTGTAAATATATAAAAGACATTTACGTCACTCGCAATTATTTTCTTACCAAACGCCTGCAACAGTAAAGCGACTCTCTGTTGAGGCTATCAAAACCGAAAGTGCCAAACGACTGTGCATACCTTTTGCACACGCGTGTGTGAGTGTGTGTGTGTGTGTGTATTGCGCTCTAAGTGTGAGCTGCACTTAATGCCAGCGAACCAACGTGCCGAGCAGGACAAACGGCAGACCCGCAACGTTGTCAGCCGGAAACGGAAACTCGCGCACACAGACACAAGTGGAAATACATGCACACGCGCGCACACAGACACGCCTTCACGAAAAAAACAATACAAAAGAGATAAAATAAAAAGATACAAAATAAAACAGGCAGCAAAGACTCGTAAATGTTTAAACCAAACTTTACGTTGGCAAACAGCAAGGTTGGTCAACGGCTTTGCTTCGGTTGAGGCAAACATCCTCAGGTTGGCCAGTTTGGGAACTGCATTGGGCTAACACAGGTGTGCTAAGATTTAAGGCTGGCTCGTAGCTTAATTGCCAACAATTTAAATAGCTTTTAGTAAATATTATTAGTTTAAATTAACTTAAAGAATGGCGGCAGCAGCTCCCTATTTTGACTTCACTCGAAAACATTTTAGTTTCACGCAAAAGCGATAAAGAAATCTTTGAAATATTTTCAGTATTTTTCTCTCTCTCTCTCACTGCAGCTCCATCTATGTTTCTTATACTCCGTTTCAGGTATGTGCTACTCAATTAAGTTTCTTTTTAATGTATATAATTAAACGAAATAAGCTGGTCTAGTTAACTGTGAACGACTAACAGATGCGCTTTATCTGATATTAAATGTACTTTCCAAGAGAAATGAGAAAAGAGAAGCGAATAGTTTAACTCAATAGCTTAAAAACGTCTATTCTCCTGTAGCGCACTACTCAAATTCTTTCCATTCTATTTTCTTCTCAACACTGAATACTAAACTGAACGCTACACAACACACTCGGGCCATGCTCGGCACAGAGACTATCTCCATTGTCACAATTACTTTCGCTGCTCTAATTTATGTTCATTTTACACAATCAGCTGCTCGGTATATACACAAAAGAATGCCACTTTAATTAGAACTAAATATTATTTTTATTTTAAGCATACTAGCAGACATTTCGTAACTCATTTCGCGACTTGTGAGTGCGTCAGATGTGGCTGCTGAAGCGGAAAGCGTGTCATTGACTAAGTAAACAAACTATAATTAATAGAGATACATTTGTGACACACAAGTAAACACAATTACACACACATGCACAAAAAGAGCTATTGAGTTATCAAAGTGCGTTTAAATCAACATGTGTAGCAAATACTCAAGAAACTGAGCATTGAATAGGTAAATATTTAACCAGAGCACAGAGTTAAACAGAACTCTTTATAAATGCTTAAAAAGCAACAAGTGGAAATTGAGCGCCGAATTTACAGCATTTAAAATTTGCACAAATGTGCGTTTGCTCTGATAACTGAGATAACTTGAACGCAGCATAGATAATGAAAAGATGAACAGAATAGATAAAATGGTTTCTGTTCAGGTGTTCAGTATTAATTTCTGCAAACATTTCTCTGTTAAGCAAAACTTGACCAGTTTGTTAATATAATAGACAATATTATTACGACCAAAGATAACACTTATGCATAATGTATATTTTTACCAGCTTGAAGTTAGTTTGTTTGTCAGCATATTTAATTTTTTATACTATTTTTCTTTCTCCCATATGCAACCTTTTTTAACTATTAAGCTTGCGTGCCACATAGCGTATGCGCAATTTGCGTTTGCCAAAAAGAAAATAAAAAAAAAAACATTTTTATATATAACATTTTTCCTATTTGCATATCAAATATTATTATTATTATTGTTACACTAGTTGACTTCAGGAACAAATTTTTGCGCTAACCATGCAGGTTTTTATTATATTTTTTTCACAAATTTTCTTTACTTTATGAAAACAGCAGCTGCATCATTTTTTATGAATTGAATGAGTATTCATAAAAAATTATTCACATGTAATTGTCTTTTTACTTTAATACTTGATTTCATAAAAAAGCGTCATATTTCTTCTATCTTCTATCTCCCAAAATTTAAAAAAAAAAAATAGTTTAACTTTTAGTTTAGTTTAAATTTAGAATAAGGCAGTCTGCAGCAAACAATATTTCATGCTATCAAATTCGTTAAGAAATATGAAACATTTGCTATAAACTAAAATCGACTCTCGTTTGACAAGTTTCTCGTTGGAATGTCGAGCAGCACAATAATCAATTGAATCAATCCAAATGGCATATGATCGAATCGGCTGTGGCAGTGGCAACACATATATCCACGCTGGAGGCGTCGCAGAAGCGTCCCGCGGGGCAGGTGCCATTCACAGCGGTGGGCGTTGTGGCGCCAAAACAGAAGGCGAATGTGTTGCGCGAGGTGCAGGCAAAAACATTGTTCTCGTTGCACAGGCCACAGCTGTCGGTGTCGCCACAACTGGCGGGCATTTCGGAGCGCTGGAAACAGATTTGCGGCTTATCCGTGCAGACCAGGCCGTCGGGGCAGTTGAATATTTGATTCGTATTGGGGCTATCCTGGCCAAAGCACAATTGATACGCCGTCTGATTAATGCAGGCCGCATCGTTGCTGGCCTGACACAGATTACAGCTGCTGTTAACCAGCTGCAGCTGCCAGCTCAGTGCAGCCAAAACTGTAAGCTGGTATATTGTTTAAAATCCAGCTATATATCGCCCATAATCGCAACACTTACCGCATATGCAAGACTGGACATCTTTTCGCTACTTCAAACGAGTTTCAATTGAAATAAAAAGCACATCTCGCAGCGGGTTTTTGTACACTTTTCTTAACACCTTGACACACTTGTATTTATCGCACATATATATATATATATATATATTTATGTGGGAAGCTTATCTGCGAAGCACCCAAAAAATAACAAAAGTTGCGATTTGATAAATCCACAAACATAAAAGATATGACCTTGAAAATAAGCCCTACCCTAAGAGAATGAAGAACGTGGAGAACTTTTTGCTTTTATCGCATGTAATTGGGCAATAAAATGTGTTTAACCGACATAAATGCTATGATATACTCTATGTATAGAGAGCTAGCTGAAATTACCCGGCGTCGCTCGGAACAATTGTATTATGCAAATGTTAACGAAATTGTTTGCTTCATTTGCGACAGCTGCAGACAAACGCAAATCATTGACAGCAAATTATGAATTGCTGCCAAATTTGAACCAGCGACCTCGCGCTTATTAGTTCGACCTTCAGACAACTAAGCCAAGACGCAAAAGCGCGTCTTTATGGCTGCGTTGTCTTTCATATATAAATACACTTTTACCCAGACGAAGAGATGAAATTTCCATATACTGACAATGGAAATTATACAGTTTTTTGTGGGCGTCATCAACACCAAGTCTGCCAAATGCTGTAGATGGGCGTGGCACATGCAAAATGAACTCCCAGTTTTATGGCCAAAGAATTCGAAATGCCAATTGGCCAGTCCGAGCTTTGCCGAGCCGCACAAAGACTACAAAACAGCGCAACACACTAATCATGGCCAGCTCTGTGTAATCTGAGCGCCAAATAAAATTGGTTTATGGCATGGAATAAAACGGCGAGTGGCAAATGGAATGAAGCTGCAACTGCTGCAACTCTTGCAACAGCTGCAACACTACGCAAATCGCGCATGATCGACTCGTAGATACTCTGTATACAGCACATATAAATCTGTCTATGCTTTAAAAAATGCCAAATAAAAGCAGCTAAAAGCTTGTACTTAGCGGTTTTATGGCCAGCTCTCATAGGCTGATCAGCAGCATGTGTTCCCCATGTGGTATTAAATTCTCTCTGCTGCTTTAATATACCCTATCTATACTCACTTCTAAAGGGTATACTGTAACCGAATCAATTGTGCATAATCACAACTTCCAATTTCAAATGCATGCAGCCAAAGGTGAAAACTTTTTAAAGCAACAATTTACAAATCAATAAAGTGCACAAATATTTTTTGTGTAATTCAATGCACTTCAACTCTTTCGAATTCCTACAAATTCCCATTTAATATGCCATTTGACATCACGAAATTTGATATCCAATGTGACATTTGGGTTTCTTAGCTTGAAATCAGGCTTATTGTGTGGGTGGCTAATTGTCAAAAGACAAACGAAACAAAAGCTACCAAAGGCTGAAAATTACAAGCTAAAAGCACTCTGTAACTTAACTCTGTGCCCCCTAAAAGTAGTTGGGGGCAGTGAAAGGAGTGCACAAATAAGAATATATAAGGTATATTCAAAGCAAATACTCTAGTTATGGGTGAGCATATTCACTATATTGCCGATCAATTTACTTTACATATTCCAAAAAGCAGTAAAGCTTGTTAAAATCTGATGACTGTCAAAAAGACATTCCTGGCCTTCTTACTTACAGAGTATCGTTCTAGCCATGTTCCCGATTCCCAGAGCTAAGTACAGGGTATTTGCACATCAACTCGTTTTGCCTTTATCTTTTTGATGTATGCGCATAATAGTTGCATTTCCTTTGTTAAGTATTGTACACTTTTCTGCACATTTAATATTCATAAAGTTCAAATCCACACAAAGACACACACACACACACACACAAAGACACACCCAAACACATCCAATAATCAAGTATTTAGCTGAGCCCTTTTTCGTTTCTGATTGCTTGACTTAAAACATCTGGCCTCATACACGATTTCGTGTGTGTAAATCAATGCATTGCTCGTCTGCTCATCTTTATATAGAAAATACTATGCAAAATAGTCTATAATATAAGTATTTTTTGTTGCCTCAACAAAGCATTGGCCGTGCCCTGGCCCGACCAACTGTCATTAAGTAGTTTTTGGGCGCAAATCGTTGCACAGATCCCACAGCCAGTGTGATTTATTGTTGCATGCCGCCGGGCCCATGCTCGATTGGCCCATCATTATGTCGGGCATGCAATTTGTCAAACTTGCCGAGAGTCGACTGTTAAATGAACTATAAGTCGACGACAGTTTTCGGGGCTGCAATTAGATGAGTTTTTGGTCAATTTAAAGCCTTCAGCTATTAGCCAAGTTGGGCTTCCCCTCTTCGCTCTCTCTCTCTTACCCTCTCTATATATCTCTCTCTCTCTCTCTCTCTCTCTCTCTCTCTCTCTGTGTATTAACGACAAGATCTAACTTCTTGGTCATAAAATTGGCGCGTTCTATTTACTGTTGCATAACTTAGGGCAGCGAGTCGACGAATTTATATTGGCCAAATGTTCATTGACGGCCATCATTTTTATGGCCTTGACTAAGCCCAATGCATACGAAAGCAGACATAGAGATAAGCTCTAGAAAAAAAAATCCGAAAAGCTGAGTACATTGCCAGCTAGCAAATCGTAAAATCTACTGACAATATAACATATACTTGTGCGAAGCCAAGGAATTTGTAATCAGAATACAGCCCAAAGGCGTTGCATGTAAATCTTGAATAAGAGCGCAGTTTACAATTAAGCCGAACAGCTCAAGTGCGTGCACAACAGAATGAATGTTAAGCAAATGCCATTTTAAGTGGATACGACATTTCGAGATCGACTTGCCGCACATATATTTTTTGTTGTATCTCTTGCTTTATTAATGCTAGAAAATAATTATGTTATACGCGGAAGAGAAGATAAAGTTTAATGATTGTTAAAATTTAAAAAGTTGCGCTCTTGACATCCTGTCCAGGCCACAAGCTGGCGACACGCGTGCAGCTTAAGCGGACAGCACGGGCCACAATATAAGTTGAACGCTTAATTCCCGGCACAATAACAACAAAAAATAAAAAAATAAAATAAACAAAAGCAATAGGGGGAGTTGAGGAAGAGCGAGCAGAGCTAGTAGCAACATCTCTAGAAGGATATAGAACAACGACAGCCTCGATTAGCAAGGAACAAGGACCATGCTGGGCGAATGCCGCAACTCGCACACCCACACCCACACACACACACACACGCACACAATACTCCAATAATGCCAGCTCAAGGACTTTTGTGTACATTTTGCAGCTTAAGTGTTTACTAATTGTTGAAAGCTGTTTAACCATAACTGTAAATGACTCGCCTCGAGTCTTAAATGGAGCTGCCTTCGGGTCTGAAGCAAGTACGGCCAGATGATAAGCGTGTTTTATCAATAAATGTTGAATTTAATACTTAAAACTCGTTGCGCTCATTTAACCCGCACAAAAACAGTTTCATTCAACTCTGGAACAATTCTTGGAACTAGTCAGCCCGTCATCTTTGTTTAATTTTGTCTAGAGTTCTGCTTTGTTCAACGGATTTGACACGAGCTGTCAAATAATCTGCCACACTATATTTGCCTGACACACGCACAGGTGATTAGAGCGCTGCTAATGAGTCAAGCGTAGCAGCTGGGTAATCATAGAGTTCATTCGGGTTCTTGAACTTGAAAGAGTATTTTTGAAAAAAAGACATTCTCTGAATTATTAAGAAACATAATGTTAATGCTTTAAATAAACACAAGACAGTAATCTGTCATAATTCTAAACTAAAGCTTAAGGAGAAAGTAAAATATTTTCCACATACCCTTCTAGACATTTGCCTTACTTCTTAGCGGATTTCTTAGAGTATCTAAGTTTTTCATGTGTTTTCTTTATAACGCTGGAATCGATAAGTATCTTCTCTAACAAATTATAGTTACAATCTTTGGTAATTTATGTGGTATTTACAATGAAGGGGAAGGCGCACCTGACTTAATACTGTCTGGTATTTAAAGGATTCGCCGGAACGTAACAAGGGCGCCTCTCTCTCTCAATGTCAAGGCATAGATGGGGCAAATATATGAGGAACAGAGTCAAGCAAATTAATGAAGAGTTTGGAGAAGACATCTTAATAAACAACAATGTTTTGCATACAAAAATCTAATTTCCAACCGATCATTCTATGGCAGCTATATCATATAGTCGTGCGATCCGGCCATATGCATGCACATGCAACACAAAGCAGGACTTTCCTGACGACAACTTAAAAACTAAAGACTTATTCGCACAGATGTCTAGACAGAGAGAAGTCAGACATGGCTATATCAACTCGGCTGTTGGAATTTATATACTTTATGGGATCGAAAATGAATTCTTGAATGGGTTGCACTTTTCATGACATAATAAAAATGCATATAAAAGAATCTAGCAGCACTTGCAATATTTTGGTATTATAAACAGTTTTTAGACTTGCTTTTGTAATTTTCTCTATTTATATCGTATTAATTTAAAATCTTTTCAACAGTTTCCAACACGATTACATTTTTGCAGCTCAACGCATAAATATCAGATGGAAAACCTCAAAAATACCCGTCAACGTGCTGCAAAAGTTTTCTAGCTCTTGCCACAAGCAGAACTCTTAGCAACGAAACTTGTGGCCCGAATTGAAGACAAACTTTAATGCCATTATAGAAACCGCATCTGCCACGCCTTCAAGCGTGCCACCCACCCACTCGCAAGCAATTCGAAATAGTATATATAAAATGCAAGAAGTGCATAAAATTCCAATAAACCTGCTGCCACCGAAATGCACGTGAACATGCCAGCGGTTACCTAGGTCTAGGTAGGAGGGGGGGAGTTACTCTGTCTGCCTGTGAATATCTTTGAAATGTACGGCAAGTAGTTTGACATTGTCACGACATCTGATTGTTGTCAGTGTGCGCTTTAGACCCGAAAAGATATTTTGAAATGCTTAACAGTTGCTCAACTCTTTGGTTGAGTGTAGAAAAACGTTTAAATATAGATGAAATATATATCTCTATATACAACACTCTTTGTCCTGACTGACTGACTGACTGAGTGACTGACTGAATGACTGACTGATTGACTGACTGACTATTGACAGACTGACTGACTATTGACTATTGACTGACTGACTGACTGACTGACTGACTGACTTATTGATTGACTGACTGAATGACTGTATGACAGACTGAATGACTGACTTACTGACTTACTGACTTACTGACTATTGACTGACTGAATGACTGACTGACTTATTGATTGGCTGATTGACCAACTGACTGACTGACTTATTGATTGACTGACTGGCTGATAGACTAAATGACTGACAGACTAACTGACTGACTGACTTATTCATTTACTGACTGAATGGCTGACTGACTTACTAACTTACTGACTGACTATTGACTGACTGAATGACTGACTGACTTATTGATTGGCTGATTGACTAACTGACTGACTGACTTATTGATTGACTGACTGGCTGATAGACTAAATGACTGACAGACTAACTGACTGACTAACTTATTGATTGACTGACTGAATGACTGACTAATTGATTGGCTGACGTATTGACAGACTGACTGACTGACTGACTGACTGACTGGCTTACTGACTGACTTATTGATTGAGTAACTGATTGACTGACTTACTGACGTATTCATTGACTGACTGACAGACTTACTAACTGACTGACTGAATGACTAACTTACTGACTGAATGACTGACTGATTTACACTTTTCACAGAATCCAAGCTTGCGAGTGAAAGGTTTAAGATACGAAAGTTTTTTCATAAGTTGATTTCATATTTTTTAATAGAAGAGCAGATTGCAATGGGTAGATTTAAGGTAATATACAAAATATATAGCACACAAAGTTCCATGGGAAAGGCCGCGCAATATTCGCAATCGTGCATACATATATATATATATATATATATCTATATGGCTAATTACTTAAAGGAGGAAGCTGAATTCCTAAGAAACCAGCACATATTTTTCTATAATTAACTTGTCTTTGATAAATGAGCCAAAGCCCATTTTCGAAAGCTCTCAAATTGCTTGTCACTTGTCAGTCTCAATTGGCTTGGCGTCATTTTTTGTAATTTTCCTTAAAAAAGTCTACCCTGTAACTAATTAGCGTATGCAAAATGGGTATAATCGTATTGTAAGCCCCATTTCAGCGCCAATTAAGTAAGGACAAGCTGAGCTTATCCCAAAACCCAAAACATATATTACCTTTAATGCCCATTGTTTAATATTGCGTATCATATAAATGAGTATTTAGTAGGGAGACTTGACAGCACATATACCCTGTAATATATATCCCGACACTGAAGTGCAATGTTATTTTCTCTCAAGTAATAAAACTCGTTCGACTCTTAATCATAATTAATAAGTGCTCAATGGGACTGAAAGAATAATAAAATTTCAGTTCTGCTTTCTACTCGCTGTTTCTTCTTTTTATCTGCTGTTTCCTTCTCTTGCGCTGATTAAAGTTGAAAAATGGAAGTTAAAGTTGGGAGTTAAGCCCAAAACTGATTTTACGCTTCGCAACTTTTAATGGCCAACAGTGGGCGGGGTGTTGGGGGGGATTGGCATCAACGGCGTGTTTCGGCATCAAAATGTGCGCATAATGCGGCTCTTTAATGGATTCCATTGCATACATTTGGGGGAGGCGCAAGCTGCGCCAGCAGCACACAAAAAAAAAAAAAATTATGCAACGCCCTCTGAAAAATGGCATCTCATGCAAATTGCCAGCACGTTGCGTGCGATTTGTGGGGCGCCACGCTGCGGCATGCTGTCCAGCCTTATGAATGAGTAGGGAAGCGGGTTGGAGGTGACTGCGGTCTGGCTCTGGCTTGATGTTTTGTTTTAATTTGGCTGAAATTATTCCACAATTTCTCAATTGAGCACTGGGCACTGTAAAGCGCAGTTAATTGAGATTGAAAGCAAACCTATTTTTAGAAAATTAACTAACGATGTGAAGAAGAGACGAGGCTAGAAGTGGGGAGAGTAGAAGATAACAATTATGTTAACAATTACGAGCAATCAATCAATTTTCATTTAAATCAACTTGATAATATATTTGTGTTTGAATTGCGTTTCCTTGGAAAATCATTAGCATCAAATATTAAATTAACTTGAAACGGAAATGTCATTTATTCAATGTAAGAGAGGGCACCTAACGGTCAGTGGGGAGGGGGTCGTGCCACAAGGTCGTGGTGCCAAGAAGCCATTTTAAGCGCGTTGGGCAAGAGAAAATTTGTTACTTGCCTTTGCGGCTACTCAAAAACTGAGCACTGGAAAATCTGTCAAGCAATTGGCCCAAAGCAGGCTGCAATTAAAGCATAATTAAAACGAATTATATGTAAAGGCTCTAGGAAATGCTGACGACGGTATTTAAAACGTTTGTGTAACCATTTTCAAATAAATGTCAAAGTTTCGCCAACTTTTCCACTTTCCACTTTCCACATGCTACCCGGCTGTCTAGGGATCGCATATAACAACAAGTTTCTAATGTTATGCTAAGACAGAGATGCGCTTGATGTGTTACAAATGAACTAGATCAAAATATTAAGCAATTAGCTAATTCCTAATTGAAGCTAATTATAATATTTATATATTTAGCCTATTTCAGTTAAATTAAACTGTATTAACCAAAACAATACATTAACAGATTAGAGCACATAACTAACACGCTCACAACTTCTGCCAATGCTCTCTTCTTGCAAACGCGATCTCTTCTGCAAACAAAGCGGAGCAATTCAATTACTTATCTCACTTACACAAATGTAGTTTTATCTACGCTGCTCACTCTGTGGCAGTAGCAGATTCTGTTCAAGCAACAGCATTAAAGAAATGGTAGTTAACAGTGGACAAATCGCACTAAGAATGAACTCTCACTTATCCGAAATGTCCACTCTCTGGATAAGCGCGCTCTGATCTGCACAATAGCCACGAAGGAACTGACATACGCACAGAATACCGCAATGTACATGCATATGTACATATTCATTTTTCAATGTTTCTTTTATGCCCTTCTCCTCATGAATCTTATTTAAAAACACACGTACATACGTATATACGTGTGCTTTACTAAGCGGCCCCCACTGCTTTTTGGTTTTGTCTTTTGCCCGTCTTTCTTTTACATCGAACTGCATTGATGAATTTATTTTAATTTCCAATTGGACTTTTATAAAGCTGGCCAAATATGGCCGCACGCGACACACGCGATATTCAAAGTTAATTAAAACGTTTCTAAGCAAGGAGGAAGGCCTCCATTAAGGAGGGCTGCCATTAATGGTGACGTTAGTTTTATTAATGCACTCTAGTTAAATTATCATAAATAAGTAAACATAAGTATGCACTCACTTGCATAAGATAATCTGCAGACTACGCTCATCTCTCTCTCTCTCTCTCTCTCTCTATTCTTTTCACTTTTGGCAGCTGTGTATCGAATTCCGTTTCGCGCCATTTTTTTTTCTCTCACCAAAGCGCCTAGCAACAAATCTGTGAATTTTACCGATGTTAAAAGTCTGGAAACTAATAAACGGCACTTTAACAAACACACCCATTTTGGTTATGGTATTCAATTAAATTTATTAAATTACACAGGTTTTTACACTTTACAAGAAACCAACAAACACGCGCCGCGAACCCGACCGATCAACAAAACAGACGCGCACAAACTAAATCGTCTCTTTAAGCTCGCGCCTATGCTAAGCCGGCATTAGCACTAATGCAATAACAGCCTAGAGCACAAAAACAATACAGCTATCGCTCTCTCACATGCATACGCGCTCTCTACTGCAAACATAAATGAGATAACGGGATCAAAAGCGCTCTCACGCTCTGTATGTAAGTACCTGCAGCCGGGCTCAAAACATAAAATATATTTAAATGAAGCAAATGAATAATACGCCAGGCTCTCATTTATCCACAATGGCCACTCTCTGCAACCGTTATCCCAGCATACATGCGTCTACACACATACACATGTGCGTTTACTGTTTACTTCGAGCATTGTGATGCTAGGCTAAAGCGAACTAGTTGAGACTTTCTGTTATCGTAGCCACACAGTATAAGGCTGCATTTTGAACCAGTTCATTTCACACTTTTATTGCCCAGCCCTGGCTAAGGTCTCATGTGATTTCTCAAGTTTTTGTGCTCACTCAACGCATTTTCTAAATGAAATTAATGCAAATGCGACGCGGCAGAGCCAGAAAATGCCAAACGGAAGGCGCGAATTTTCCGCGTGCGAAAGTGTGTGTGTGTGTGTAATATGTTTATTTATTTTAGCTGCGAGGCGACATTTTTGCGCAGCTTGCGTCTGGCTGGGCGCCTTTTGTAGGGCAAAAAACTAAGCCGCAATTTTATTGTGCGAAAAATAGTTTTTGCCTGTGTGACATGTGTTAAAATGATGTGCGTGTGCGTGTGTGTGCGTGAGTGTGTGAACCGGACGGCAAAAACTTGTTGACCTTTTCAACACTTACGAATAGTGCTGTAAGAAATAGAGCTTTGCGCTTTGAGCCAAAGCTTAAGGACTTTCATTATTTCTAAAATTAAACTAAATTTTTAAAATGCATTTCAAATTATTTTCCAAGAGCTAAAGCAAAGGGATTTATGTGAATTTCTATATATTAAACAGCTTTCTTAGTTCTTATTAGAATTTTGGATATTTCTTTCTCTGAACCTGACTCAATAATATAAATAGTATTTAAAAATATTTAAATATATTTAAAAAAAAAATAATATAAATAAAAACATTGTTTTAATAAAATATAATTAAAAAAATATAGAAAAATTAAAAAACTTAGTTTAAATTTTAAACAATGAAAAAAATAAAGCTATAAAAAAAAGCTTTCAGCTACAAATCAAGAGACTTTCCGAGCAAAAGTTTTTCTAGATTAACTCAAAAATATATCTAAAATATGGGTTGCTTGTGGTTAGACTTCATTTAAGTATATTTAAATCTGAACAAGAGTGCTTCAAAAGTTGATTATACACATATACATATATTTTTTAAGATATAGCACCGAATAGCCTTAAGGACTTGGACTGACAAAAACACGCAAACAAAATTATGTTTCGAAATCAATACGACAGCGATGTGACCGTGTGGAGTCCACAGGGTCGTCTCTTTCAGGTGGAGTACGCCATGGAGGCGGTCAATCTGGGCACAGCCGGCGTGGGCCTGAAGAGTGCCGATTTTGCGGTTGTGGTCGGCCTCTATAAGCCCTCCGCCGAGGTGGGCCTAACCCATCCGAAGGTCATGTCCATCGACCGGCATGTGGGCATGTGTGTCGCCGGCATTACGGCAGACGCTCGCATCCTGGGCCAATATCTGCGCACGGAATGCCTCAGCTACAGGCACTCGTACAACTCCAGCTACCCTGTCTCCCGCCTGGCCACGAATCTGGGCAACAAAATGCAAATAAGCACCCAGCGCTACGATCGCCGTCCAATCGGCGTGGGTCTACTGCTGGCCGGTTACGATGAGAAGGGCAGCCACATATACCAGATAATGCCCTCGGCGAATGTGTTCAACTGCAAGGCGATGGCCATTGGGAATCGTTCGCAGGGTGCTCGCACCTATTTGGGTAGCTACGAGGCGGTGTTTCCGGAGTGCACCATGAACGAACTGATCTGCCACGGCATTCAGGCAATTAGCTTTGCCGCGCCCCTGGACGAGGAGATGAGCATCTGCATCGGCATCGTGGGCAAGGACTTTCCGTTCAAGATACTCACGACCGAGGAGAGTTTGTCATATCAGAAAACTTGCAGCGGTCTCGATGATTTTGAGCATCCGGGCAGTTCAGCACCACCGGACACTTTTTCTATTCATGATTTTGATCCGGATCCGCCAACTACACTTAATCCACAAGCTCCGGAAAGTGTACCATAATTTGACAATAGTTTTTGTTCATTTATGAGATTAGTAATAAAGTATTTTCAAATTCGTCGTTTCACAAATTTTGCTTACAAATTGCATAGAGATAAATATGTGTGTAATCGCCCAGCGCTGGCAGAGCATTTATCCGGTGGACATTGCGGCGATGCCATTGGCTGCGTTGCTTTTGATCCCGTTGTGCTGGCGGCAGCTACTTTCAGAGAGTGAGCACAATTAATGACTGAGCGGGAGAGAGTGCGGCTGAGATGCCAAAAAATAGCTATACCACTTCGAATGCTAGCTCTTTCCGGCTGACGGTCTATGCAAGCAGCCGCATTCAGCTAGAAAAGAGCTGAATGGGCAACACTCACTATAGGCTGTTGTTGTATTAGTGCAAATGCCGGCTTAGCATAGGCGCGAGCTTAAAGAGACGATTTAGTTTGTGCGCGTCTGCTCTGTTGATCGGTCGGGTTCGCGACGCGTGTTTGTTGGTTTCTTGCAAAGTGTAAAAACCTGTGTTATTAAATAAATTGGTATAAATCATAAATTTTTTCGTAATGCGTACGTTTGTTAAAGTGCCGTTTATTAGTTATCCAGCCTTTTATCGGTAAAATACACGGTTTTGTCGTTATGCAATTTAGTGAGAGTAAAAAAAATGGCGCGAAACGGAATTCAATACACAGAAGTGAAAGGAAAAGGAAAGAGAGAGAGAGAGAGAGAGCGTAGTCTGCAGATTTTCTTATGCAAGTAAGTGCTTATTTAGGTTTATTTATTTGTGATAATAGAAGTACAATGCATTGAGACAACCAATGTAACAGTAAAGGCAGCTGCCGAGGCCTTCCTCCTTGCTTAGAACATTTAAATTAACTTTGATGTCGTGTGTGTCGCGTGCGGCCATATTTTGCCAGCTTTATAAAAGTCTAATTAGAAATTCAAATAAATGCATAAATTCAGTTCGATGTAAAAGAAGGACAGGCGAAAGACAAAAAAAGGGCTGGTCAAACACACGTACATATGTACCATACGTATGTATATAAATTATATTCATGAAGTGAGAACGGCGTAAAAGAAAACCCAAAAAATTGAATATATATGTATGTAGATTGCGGTATTTTCAGTGTCAGATCAGAGCGCGCTTATCCAGAGAGTGGACATTTCGGATAAGTGAGAGTTCATTGCTTAGTGGGATTTGTATACTGTTAACTACCATTTCTTTAATGCTGTTGCTTGAACAGAATCTGCTACTGCCACAGAGTGAGCAGCGTATATTAAAGTACATTTGTATGCGTGAGATAAGTAACTGCTTTGCCCACTTTGCTTACGTATGCAGCAGAGATCGCTTTTAACAGGAGAGAGAAGGCGTGAGCGTAGCAATTAGGTTGTGTCTACGCTGTCATTGTGTTAGTGCAAATGCCAGCTTAGCGTAGGTGCCTGTCAAAGGAGACGATTTAGTCTGCGCGCGTCTGTGATTTCGATCGGTTGTGTATCGATGTCGGTCTCTTGTTTTTTGTTTGCTTGTTCTATAGAAATAAATATAAATTAAATAATTGAAGAAAATGTATTAACTCGTTTTATTTGCGTTTTGGCCACATACGCAATCCAACTTTAGTTGGCCATAATATGCCAATTAAATTGTCCGTCCGCATGGGATAAACACATTTGAACAAAATCTACGCCATAAAACTTTAGAAGGCAAATGGCAAACTGACGACCATGCCCACAACGCTGCGTAATGTGCAAAGCTTTAAACCATGTGGGGTAATAAAAGTTGGGTAAAGTGTTTAAGGCGGATAATGTACTGTTTAGGGGTTGGGCAGAAGCAAGGGCGGAAGTGCACGGAGTCGGGGAACAGCCAGAAGCTGAGCAATGTCCTTGGCATGCAAATTTAACGTAAAGTTGTTAGCTGTCTGTCTGTGTATTCTCCTTCTTCCACTTGCTCGCTCTCCCTCTCTTTCGTCTGCTGCTGGGTACAGCATCAAAAACTTAACCGCAAAATGAACAGTAAATGTCTGCAATGTGATGTGCTGTGCGAGAGAGGGGCTGGGCTGCCCAACTATTAACTGAGCAATTTTGTAGCCTTGTTTGTTGTCTTTTTGGCGTTCAAATTTCGCAAAGCCTGACAGCTGGTTGGCAAGTGGGCGGGGCAGTTGAGAATTTGTAAGCTTTGCTCTCGTCTCACCTACACTTGGTTCGTTTACATGTCTCGCAGGACATGTCGCGACATGTCTCTGACTTGCCGTTAGTCAAGCCAAGTTAAGACCTTGAAAAGCTTGTAACAATAAGACCGGGACTTTATTCACTGATTTTCTGTCTCTTAACAGTTAAATTGAGCGCTGTCTGTTTTCAGCTGGCTCTTTAATGTTATTCAACATTTAATTCGCCTGATTTTGCACATTCGTTAACACTTTAATCCCTCAGGGCAAGCCGCAGTATACCATTCGGATAACTTTGATTCCGCCCAAACCACCCCCCCTCCAACCACATGCCGCGGCAGCCTATCGATTGCGTGCCAAACTTCGGGTCGGTCCCTGTCAGTTGTTTAATTCCCTTGAGCTTTGAGCCGATTGCGGCTACTGAACTGTGTCTGTCTACTTTTTTTTTTCTTCTATCGCTAATTTCAATATTTTTTGCTTCTCTTCTTCTTTTGGGCGAAACAGCGCAATCAATGCAATAGACGGGTTCGCGTGTGTTTTCTCAAACTTTACTCGCATCTATATAAAAGATAATTCGGAAAACTATTGATTGGGTTTTTTTCTAAGCTGCAATAATTAAAAACATTTCCGGCATATATTAAGTTAAATTTCTAACAACATTTTATGCCAGTTTTGACTTTCCCAAAAAGCATAAACAATGCGCACCGCAGAGCACAACATTCCGTTAGATTTAATTTATTTGTATGTATGTATATATGCACATTTCACATGTGCTGCACAGGGCAACCGCAAAACATAGACATTAAATACCCTGTAATTTGATAAACACGAGCAGAGTATTGATTCATGTTAACATTAATTATGAAAATATATGTATATAAATAATCTAAATCCGAATCTAACCTAAATCAAAGTCTAATAAGATTTAAAGGAAGACATGTTTCACATCTTATAAGACATATATGTTCCATATCAGCATGAAGAATCTAGACTTTATCCATAACTCAGGCACATTAGGAGCTACAAAACTGATTTGAAACTTTCAATTTGAACCCTTTTAGAGGGTAACTTCTCGTCGTGCACTCGTGCTCATGATGTTTGTTTATTTATGGACAGCCTGGTCTGCAGCTTCATTTAGCCCAAATTATGCTGCAGCGTATGAATATTGAATGGGTCGAAAGGTTGCCTGTGTTGGACTATGCCAAAACATAAAAATAATGAATATATAAAACGGATGTAACCGACTGTGCGATGCTCTGCTCAGAGCTAAAAGTTTTCTGTAGAATTTATTACTAAGCTTTACTTGTTATGAATATTTCAACAGAACATCCATGCAGTCAGCCCGACATTGCGGCAAGCCAATCTAATCCTTTTGATTTTGCGGAACAGTGTATAAGAAATATCAGCTAAAATTTGGGGAACAGTTTGCGCTTGTTTTTGCGTTTAAGCGGACCATTAAAAGTTAGCCAAGTGCCGTTAAAGCATTTGGCAAAGGCTCAATAATCGCGCAAAAGCCGAAATTTATCTTACAGGAGTCGCTAGATTTAACATAAAAATAGGTGCGATATCCGAGCACTTAAGTGCCGCCCTTGGGTCCACTTAATTCAAGTTTTCAAAGCGGGAATTAAAAAAGGGTTTAGCTCAGAAAAATACATAATAAATCCTCAATTATTCTAGAAGAAAATTAAGACATATTAAATTAGAAGTTTCTGACAATCCTAAAAGCTAAAAGATTTAAATTATTCTTTGCGAAAAATAAGTTTATTTAAAATAAATTTATGACTATATATATAAAATAAAAAATAATAAATAAATTCTATGAAACTCAGATTTGGAACTGTTTGAAACTATTTGAAGCTTATATAAAAATAATTGAAAGTCAGCTTAAATAAATAAACAATAAATCATAAATTTATCTGGATGGAAATTAAGTCAATGAAAATTAGAATCAGAAAATTAAAAGATTTTTTATATAAAAATTGTCTAAATTTTATAAATATTCTTTAAAACTAACTTTTTGATATAAAAAATTTTAAAAATATATTTTTCTATAAACTTGACTATTTTTTAATGTAAAACTAAATGATTTTAAATATTCCTACGAAGAAAAAATGCTCAGAGAAAAACGAGAGCGGAAAAATGATAGAGAAAATTTCGAAAACTCAATTGAAACTCGCAACCATTTCAGATGCAGTTTTATAAAAGTTTCATTTTAGCTCGAGTAACAATTGGGAAAACAAGAGAAAAAAAATGAACTCAACCAAAATAAAAAAATAATGCAACTTTAAGCTTTACTAGACGTAAATTGGGATAATTTTTTTTAGAACAAATTTAGCGAAAGTAAAAAGCTAATTTTGATTTCATTTAAAAATTGTTTTAAAATTTTTTCGTAACTTTTTAAGTAACTTTTTGCTTACAACAGTTTTACTTCAAGTAATCAAATTTATGTTAATTGAACTAAAATAAAAATTGATAGAAAAAAGCTGAAAAACTCAGCTCAAACTTGAAACCATTTGAGTTTGCAGTTTAATGAAAGTTTTCTTTTAGTTAACGTTTAGCGTAACAATTGGGGAAAACAACAAACATAAAAAAAAGCGGGTGCATTGCAGAAAGTTTTACAAAAACTAGCCGAAAAACAAACGCGCAAAACTTAAGCGAAACCCCAAAACAATCGGCCAAATTGAGTCTAGGTTAAGAAACAACTCTCAAAAAAAAAAAGCTTCAAATATTTTCAATAGTTGACACACAATTCAATTGGAATGTGAGCCGAAATATTGCACAAGTGCCTTGATAGTTGGTCAGCAGCAAGGCGAGAGGGAGGGCACTGAGAGGGGGGCGAATGTGCAACCATGCCACTTGGCAACGACTGCGAGTTGAACCAGCACGTGCGCACAGCTTGGCTCAAGCTGCAATTGCGGCTGCTGCTGCTGCTGCTGCTGCTTCTTTCTTAACCACATGTGCAACATTTTGTCATGATTGTGTAAATTGTTATTTTCCGCACGAAATTCAATATAAAAACCAAAAAAAAACAACTAAGAGTGCGGCGCTCTAGTCGGGACTACCCGACTAGTAGATGCTCTGGACCTGCTTCTACACACACTGCGCTCTCCTTTGCCAAAAACTAAGTTTCCCTTAAGCGGAGTCGAATCCGCAACCCGATTAAACCTTGCCACCGCCTCATACTTGACAACAATAATAAAAACTCAGCTCGTGTGAAAAAACAACTGAAACTCTCTGTCTGTCTGCTTGTATGTGTGTGTCTGTTTGTGTGTGTGTCACATGCATACAGAAATTCTTGGAATTTGTGGCTTGCCTAGGTTTTGCTCAGTAACATTTGTGTTTCTTAAACGATCTGGATGCAATTTTCAGCAGTAGATCTATTGTGCTTTTATGCTCTACGTTCTGAGGTGGATGCGATGGCCATGGCTAGATCGACTCGGCTATTGATGCTGACCAAGAATATATATGCTTTAGGGGGTCGGAGATATTTGGCTCTGCCTGTTGCATAGATTTGCACAAAAGCAGTATACCCCTTTAAAATATTTTCAAAGGGCTTTAGGGTATATTCGTATAAAATGACTGTAAAATATTTTTTGGCATTTTTCTAGCCAATGCCCAAGCTGTGCTGGTCATCTTGCACTTTATGAGCGTCAAGTTATCTGAAAAGTTGTTGTTGTTGTTTTTTTTGTTTTTGCGGCTTTTACAAGTTCAAGTTTTGTTCGTGTAAGCATACAGAGATTTTGTGTTGTTTTAATTAAAAATTTTGAAGCATTTTGCTTGTACTCGTATTTGTCTTTGCTGGACTTACGCCGAAAAAGTTTTGACTGCACTGTGCTCTCTGAAAGCCACTTTGCTAGCCACTTGGTACATATGCAAATACTTGCAATTAATATAATTGAGTTTTAAGTTGTCTGTCTATTAGACAAGTTTTCCCAGAGCAGGCAAATCGGCAAACTTCGCCTTCAAACATTTTCCAAAGAAAATTATTTATTTGCTCTATTTGTTGCATATAAGCTTTTGTTAGATTTTGAGCAAGTTTGCATACTCTTTGCGCTCAGGCAAATCAAATCAAAACAAAGGAAAAATAATTTAATATTTATAGAAAAAAATAAAATAAAATTATTTATAAATTGTATTAAATGTTTGAAGTAGAGCATTTAATTTTCTTTATGCAAATTAGAATTCTGTAAAAATATAATAATAATATATTATAATATATAATATATTATAAATAAAAAATACCAATGTTTTTTTTTAATATTTTATTATAATATTGCGTTCGTCTAGGGAGCTGTTGCAAAAATCATAAATGTTTTTTTACAAATTATAAAATTATAAAAATTCCAATTTTTTAAGACATTTGCGTTATTTTTGCTATCGAAACTGCAATCAAAATTGTGCTTAAAATAAGTTTTTGCTCGCTAAAAACCCCTGTTCTTTGTAACTGCATCGAAATTTTGTGCCGTGTAATAAAAAATGCACGCTGAGCTACTCCACAATGGGCTTTGTTTATGTGCAAAGTGGGCTTAGAGTTGTGCCGCGTGTTACGCATACGCAATGTGGCCCAAGCAAATTGTCACATAAAACACTGGAAATGTTCAAATGTCAAAAAGCCAACTCCAATGGCTGACATTTGCTTATTGTGTATGATTTTTGAGTCAACACAAGCAAAAAAACAAAAAACATCAAAGCTCGCCGCCTTGCATATAAATTTGTTAAAAATAGCAATAAACAAATCGATTGATTCGCCGCTGGAAATGACAAACAAATAAAATAAAATCCATAAAAAAATGTGCGTACAACAACTGAAAGTGCGAGAAAAAAGGAATATCAAAGGCATTTTTCTTGTGCCCATTATTTTCCTGTTTTTTTTTTTTTCACGATTTGCCCTGAGGATTCGTCAGATGTGTGCAGATGTTAGTTGAATGGGTTTTCTCTGCGTAAAATTGCGATATGAATAAAAGTGTAGCCTTTTAAGCACAGAGGCTTGCTCAAGTGCTCTGGCACTAGAACTAAGTTAACTTAATTGGAATTAAGTATTTGCAGCAATTTGTTAATATTTTTTTTTGGGCATTCAATCGTTTCATCAACAATTTGTTTGCTCAATAAATAAAAATAATATCATTGAATATGTTAAATACAAATTAAATTCGAGTCCAAAAAAAAACAAGCTGCAAATAAAAACTTAAAAAAAAAATACGCTTTATGTGTTCTAATAAAAAATTAAATAAAAATGAAATAAAGTCAGCTAACTGCAAAAACTGGTTGAATATATAAATATATAACATTTTAAATTAAATAAGAATTTATATAAATTTAATAATAAAATAAATGCTTTCTACAGTTCAATTGCTGTACAAGTACAATATTTGCTATTTATGAACCCTTTTCAACTAAATTAAATTAATGCACTTGAATAATTTGTAAAAGCATATATGAAATGTCTTTCCAGAGAATATTTTCAGCAAATTCTAGCATATTTGTCAATCGACCTTGTCTCACTCGCATTCCTGCAACACATTTCTTATATTCTACTCAAATATTTACATATGACTGAACTTAGCCCGAAAAAAAAAACACATCAATAACATAATTCAATGTTAGTTGGAAATGAACTCTGCGGCATTGCCCTTGTGTGTTGGGCAACTGTAAGTCGATTTTGAGGGGCGTAAGGGAATGAACAAGTTGGGCAGTTTGTCAACTATTTGTGACCCTTTTTACAGATTTCGGGAATATAAAAATAAAATACATATCAAGTAAGCCATGGGACAGTTCGTTTGTGGATTTTTATTTTTTCATCAGAAAAATATAAATACTGGCACATTGTTAACAACAAAGATATCCAATAGAATATTTCATATTTTATTTTTTTTTTTTTTCAAGTAAAAAGTATTTTTAGCGAAATTTGTATTTGCAAAATTTCTTTAATCTTTGCTGCTTAGTTTCGTTAGTTTCTGACAAGAAAGTCGGAAATTCGGCGGAGCGCTTTAAGACTGAGAAGCTCGTCTGTTGATGCTGAACTAGAATATATATAGCCTTATGTTGTCGTAAATGTCTTCTTCTAAGCGTTACGCATTTCGTGAGAAAGTTATAATACCCTTTACAAAAGAGAGAGGGTCTAAAAAGTATTTATTAGTGTGCTTAGTTTCTTACTTAAAGATTTATTTTAAAAAATCCAATTGCCAGCCAAAAAAATTTGATCTCCTTTGTCAAAAGTAGCCTTATTCACAATTTATATATTTGTTAGATCGAGTTTCGCTTAAACAGAAGGTTATGAAGTGCATGTGAAATGCATTGCCTACTTTTTGGCGCACATGTCTTCTATTTTAATTAAGTTGTCGCTGATGAAGTGCACAAAACAAGTGCAACAAGGGATGAAAATAAAATAATGTTATTGTCACAGCGTCCATTTTATAGTGACAATTTAATATAAATGGAAAAAAAATGAGATATAATTAAGCAAAAAAAAAAAAAGGAAACGCTGTAAAATGTGGCGTAAAGAGCGACTGTCGCAGCGCGGCGTTAATGCCACAATGCGCCCCTCGGCATTTTAACGTTACGGATTTGTTTTTATTTTCATTGTTTTTTCTTCTTTTTTGTTTGTCAACGTGCCACACATTGGCTCAGCGATGCATAAATGACGCGACACCTGAGGGACAGGGGGACAGATTGGAAAATAAAAAAAAAACAAGTCAATAAAAGAGAGAACGACAAAAATCAACAAAGTTAAATAAATAATTAAAATGTTTTGCATTGGCAACAGATTAAAGAGCATTAAATCAGTTCAGTAAAATCAGAGTTCGGTACCTTATAAATATATAGACCTTGTCAGGCAGTTGTCTAAAAAGAAAGAGGGTCGCTGGCTCAACTCCTGAATGAAAATTGTGATTAAAGCATGACAGTGTGCACATTAGTTGTTGGCTTGTTAAACTTTATTTTATTTTATACTATCATTTATTTAATAGGCTTAAAGTCTTCTGGTAAAGGCCTTGTCAGGCAGTTGTCTTTCGCTGGTTCAACTCCTGAATGAAAATTGTGATTATTGCGTGCAAATGTACACAGTATTCGCTCGATAAATTTTACTGGTACTTTATAAATGTAAAGAATTTGTTAGGTAGTTTTCTAAAAAAAAAATGAAGGTCGCTGGTTCGAAACCCCAAGGCAAAATATGATTAAACCATGACAATGTACGTTGGCTTGATAAATTTGATTTTATTTATTTAATCGTGTTATTGTGTTTTTTTAATTTTATATATATTATTGACCTTGTTAGACAGTTGTTTAGAAAAAGGAAAGTCGCTGGTTCGAACCTCTAAAGCCTATGGTGATTAAAGCCTGACAATTCACACAATATTCGCTGGCTAAATAAACTTAATTTTGCTTTAATTTATTAAATCGGGTTCAGTGGATTAATAAATTTTCGTTAAATTATGTTAAATCCATGCTTTTTGATAAAGATATATTGCTGCAATAAATTAATGCACAATTAACATTAATTCAAACAATATTTATTGAGAGATATCGTTGCGTATATCTGTATTACTTTTGTATTTTGATCGTTAAATTCATTGTGGTTATAACTGCTGCAAAATGCATTGTTATTAAATTGTTTATAGTTTTTTAATTTGTCTGTAACATTGCGGTGGCAATGTGCCGTCAAATGGCCACCGGCCACAATACTCTTTGCATTTTTATTGAGCTGCCTGAATTGTTTATTATGGGCTGCTCTTAATGGATTTTCAATTGGAATCAATGCATTTGTAATTTATACAGCATAAAGAATAAATATTTTCAAATGAATAACAAATTGCTGAAATATATAAGAATGGGGCAGTTGTCGAGGCGAATTGGAATACGAATTGGTAATAAATAATATTTACACTCTTCGAAGAGATGCCCGGTCAACAAAATAGTTTAGCACATGAATAAGTTTAGTTTGCCTTTTAAAATGATTTACGAAAAGATCTCGAGTCGGCTAATGCAATTCCGTTTTATATCATCTGAAATACGCTCTATTTCTTAAACCAGTTGCATGCTATTAAAAATGTATTTTATTTGTACAGCATTTAAAGGTAAATTGTAATTTTAGTTTGCTTTAAAACAAAATGTACAAATATAAAAACGTTCGTTGACTAGACGGGCTTTTGGCACAAGTTAACTTTCAGTTACATTCATGCTAAGGCAGTTGATCCAGAAACGATCAATGGTATGATACAAATGCGGCAATGCATTGCCAATGCTATGGTTCTCATCGGTGTAGGTCTAAAAAAAAAAAAAAGAACCCAGTCGAATTAATTGACATATAAATTGAAATGCTCTTAAGCTATTTCCCAACGCACCTGCTCCTCAAACGCAATGTCGGCCCTTTGTAGGAGTTTGGCCAACAGCAGGGAATGCTGATAGTGCACATTATCATCGCCGGAGCCATGGATTAGCAGAAAGTCATGGGTCTTAAAGTTATCCAAACGACCAAAGACGCTGCTCTCATTATACTTGACCAGATTGTCCTCCTCTGTGGGCAGGCCCATGTAACGCTCCGTATAGATGGTATCTAAATAAAGGCTTTGCTAAATGCTGCATATCAAAGGTTATAAACTTAAGATACTACCATAATACAGCCAGGAGGTAACTGGCGCCACGGAAACACCACATTGAAAGATGTGCTCATCGTCCTTCTGCAGGGTCTTCGCTGTCATATATCCCCCGTAGCTCCAGCCCCAAATGCCCGTTCGGTTGCGATCTACATAGGTCAGATTTTGCTGTAGCCAGCTGGTGACCAATAGCTGATCCTCCACCTCATGATCGCCCAAATCGTTGTTCACAGAGAACAATAGTTTTTTGCCCTTATTGCCAGTGCCACGCCCATCGATATAGGCATAAATGGTATCCCTGGTGGTGGTAACAAATGACTCATAGCCGACTGTAAAAGTATTTGTAACGCGCACTGAATCGGGTCCACCATAAACGACCACAATCAGGGGATATTTTTTGTTCTCATCGAAATTAGGTGGCAACGCCAGCTTGGCAATGCCAATGCTGCCATCCGCCAGGGTGACGTTCATAAAGCGATAGCTGGGACGCAGCTTGGTTTCCAAATTTGCACGATAAGCGGTATTCAGCTCCCAGTCGGTGATCTTTTTGTGTGCGGCAGTCTCCAAGATTTCTGTGTACGCCGGATTGGGTCCGGTGCAGGTGAGCGTATAGTAGGAGTAGGATTTGCTAAATGTGGCGCTAGCGGAGCGACACAGCGCTCCATCCACGTCCACCTTATTGCAGCTCAGGCAGTCGTTGTTGCTGTAGACATGGTATTGCGCCGGATCACCGACCGGCGTGGCCTGATAATAACTGCAAAGGTAAAGGTATAATTAAATACTATTTAAAAAAAAATTGCTTAAGTGTAAGCTCTTATTTTGAAAACAAGATAAAAGAAAGCGTGAACCCAAAAACTTCAAGTATTCCGCAACACACTTACAGCTTATCATTGGCCTCATCATAGCCATAGACATTGAGCACAGTGAATTCTCCGCGCGATTTCCAGCTATTGAGGCCCGTTTGGAGATTAAGATTCCACACCTGATACCAGTTATCAATATAGTAGGCAAATATGCAGTTTAGGCCATTCGCGAGGCACTTGGGCGTGCTCATTGCCACCCAGCCGTCGGGCTCCTCGATGCGCTTCACTTCGACGCAGGCGCCCTGGTGACTGCAGCTCTGCAGCGAGGCCAGATTTTGGCGGCGATTCATCCAGGTGATGAGCAAATGGCTGTTATTCGACCAGACCACATTCTCTAAGATGTGATCGGCGCTTACAATATCAACTGGCGCCTCGATGCGTTGCACAATTGGATCATCGTTGGACAGATCATAGACACGCAGATAGACAACCGGATTGGGTGTGCCTGTTTTGGGATACTTGAGCTGCTCCTCGTGCGGATACTGCGAATACTCGCTGTCGTCATCGCCATAAAGGAAATACTTAAAGGTCTCCACTTTGGTATCATTAAAGAAGCCCACCGCCAGTTTTGTGCCATCCGCTGACCACCAAAGCGCACTGCCGCTGCTCAGCACCTCCTCCTCGTACACCCAATCGGGCACCCCATTGTAGACAATGCCATCCTTGCCATCCTCTGTAATGGGTATCTCCAGATTCTCATTGAAATGTATGTGCACATTGTTCTGGTAGACATAGGCCAAGCGATCCTTCAGCGGCGACCAGCCGCAATACTGCAGCTTCTCACCCTTGTGTATCTTTATGGCCGTATTTGTGGCAATATCATAGACATCATATTGGGCCACATACGAGTGCCGGAACTTCTCAGTCAAATTGTGACGCACCAGAATTTTCGTATTGTCCGCCGAGAGCGTAAACGTGGCGCCACTGTAGGAATTCTAAAAAGGATTATGTTCATTACAAAATATATAAATTAAATCATATCTTGATAATTACCAAAAATGTGGATTCCAAAAATATGGTATCTTTCTTGGTGGCCGCATTGTATTTGTGTATAGATTTATCGCTGGCCGTGTAATAGAATTCGTCATCTGCGTATTGAAATAATTCATGATCAGTTTATACAAATTTCTGGCTGTTATCTGTATTTAAAAGCGGCAGGTTGCTGGCTCAAATCCTCAAGGAATAATTCTGCTAAAATTATTAATCATTTCTATTAAGTCTCACAAATAGCAATCAAGTTTCTTGCTGCTATCTGTATTTTTACATAAACAAGTTGTTCTGGTTTGACAAACATAGGTCGCTGGTTCAAGTCCTACAGCATTAATAGTGCTTAGTTTATGAAATATTTATATTAGCTTATAGAAATATCCATCAACAGATGCATTTTTCTGCTGTTATTTTCTATTTACATAACAATTTGTGCAAGCTGGCTGGCGACAGGTCGCTGGCTCAAACCCCGCAATGAACAGTTTTAGTAACCTATTGAAAAAAGCAATCGGGAAATAAATTTTCATGCTGTTAGGTGTATTTTGAAAACATTTTTTCCCGGCAGGTCGCTGGTTCAAATCCCGCAACCGAGAGTGATGATTGATTAGACTTTTCAAAGAGCAATAGCTTTTTAATAGCTTTTATAAATATTCATAAGCAATTGATAATTGTTCTTGCTGTCAATTGTGCGACTGATGTGCGGCAGGTCGCTGGTTCAAATCCCGCAACAAATATACTTATTAGCTTTTACAAAAAGCAATCAACAAATTAATTTTCTTGCTCGAACTAGAATGTCGTGCGGTAGGTTTGCTGTTTCAAACCCTTAATAAAAATATCAATATATAAAATCAATTGAATTGAATTAAATGGAACTACAATATGAAATTACATTTACAACAGAGTGTCTCATAAGATGTGACAAATTTTCAACGAGTTTTTGGCTAAGAAAACTCCCATATAGAGCATATATAGTATTACTCAATAGTTAATTGTTGTTGTTCAATTTCTTTGTTTTCTTGCGTTAAATTTTTAGCATTTGTTTCGCAAATTCCAATTACCTTAGCCAAATGCGAATATTTAAACGGGCAGCCAACTGAAAGGCCCAAAGCGAAACTGAATTTGCGAGCAGAACAAAAAACCTGTAATATGATTTAAAATAAAATCACATTTGAATCACGGTTTCCCTTCGACTGACTAAGAGTCTCAATTGTGAAAAAAAAACAACAACAACAAAAAACACACAAAAACCAAAGCCACAAAATACAATTGCAAGATTGCATTACTTTTTGGTCTTTAATTAAGCTGTGATATTTTCGTGAAAAATAATAACAAAAAAATTTTTGTTTAAAATAAGATTCCCAATTTTCCTGTTTTTGTGTACTATAAAAATGTGAATGTGCGTCTCTAACATATAAATGGAACATATTTTGCATTGAGCATTAAATTTTTACACGTTCGAAATCAAAAATAATCAAAAACCCGTTTGCATTAATTGCTTCAATAATTCCATACCCTGTACACAGTGAATAGGATGCATGTTAAGCTCATACATCTAGCATATCGTCTATCTATATCTGTATATATAAAGATATATTTGAAGACTTATTTGAAAGCAATTCTTGAGCACATTCTCAGAAATGAAGTAGAAAAAGATGCTTATGCCTAGGCACAGGGTATTTGCCAGTCGGGCAAACTCGCACAGAACACTCAATAGTTTCTTTTTCCACTTTTACCATTGACCATTTTCAGAGCTTTGAACTTGAAGCCTGATATGCATCATAATTGCGACAATTCATAAATTATCAAAACAAAAAATAGTTGTAAATAAAATAAGCTTAAGAGATGCAAGTGAAATATTAAGCATAGGTCTGTACTAGCTTTATCTAACTTTCTAACTACACAAAGTTAGTGCAATAAATATTAATTCGATTAGTTAAGATAAGCATGGAGACCATATAGATTAGATTGTCGGGTAGTACGCACGTTCAAATGGATTTAGGGCCTGAGATAGAGCCCGTCAAGAGCTACAACTCGTGATCAAAGACAACGAAGCGAATACTTAAAAAACTCTATAAAAAAAATATCTATATAAATAATATAAATAAGTATTTAGCATATTGTGTATGAAGAAAAAATGTAATAAAAATATTTGTTAAAAAAAATATATATAACAAAGTGAAATTAGAACATTTAAGTTAACATTTTCAAGTGCGAAAAAAAATCATCAATTGATATGACACAAACAAAATACCCTGCACATGCCTAGACATTCAATACAATGGAGCGAAAGGGAAATGAACCCGGCTGAAATGATTCTATTCAGACCACAGAGCAAAGCACACACGCATTGTTGGCACATTGATAAGAGCTTCTCATGCTGGGAATAACATGCTTTGTTGTTGTTATATGGGAAATTACAGTCTATGCGGCGGGAATTCCGGGCTTGATAACAAGCCGAGCTGCAGGCATAGAATTAAGCAGAAATGACGCCAGAGCTCACCTGTTATCCAGGTGCCATTGAAGCTACGCAGGCCGGAGCTGCCGTAAATGGCCTCGACTAGTTCCCACGGTGTCTTCAAATCGGCTGTTGGCAATTTGAGTATCGCGGCGTGCGCCAGGCAAAGGCCAGCAGCAGCAGCAGCAGCAGCGAACAGAAGCAGCGGCAGCGCAGCATTTAAACGCAATTTACCGTGCATAATTGGACGTCACAATAACAACAACACTAAAAACAACAACAACAACAACAAGGGCGAGACGCAAACACGCAAAACGAAAGTGAATAGAATGCCGCTAAAAACTAAAAAGCGCAGCGCACGTCGCCGCAACAGAACTTCAACTGAATTCAAAATCAATGTTAATCAGCAATTAGCGTCGCTGTTGCCGCGTTTTCATGACAATTCAAAACAATTAGCGGCGCTCAGAGAGTCGACCCATGAATACCCTGCACCAAAGGCAAGGCAGGCAGCACACATGCAGCACAGTTCACCTCGACAAACACGTACATACGTGCTCACACATGCATGCTTAACTAGCCTACACTGCAGCTCAGCTGTATGCATACACACACATGCATACACACGCATGTCTTCCCGTTAGCTCACGCGTATAGCCTTGCGTTTGCCCCTGTGTGTGTGTGTGTATAGGGTATTGCAAGCAACAAGTCTACCGCAGCATTGTTGAAGAACAGTTAGTGAGAGCGCGCGCGGCGGTGTTGCCGTGCTGCATGCTGTTATCGGACGAAATTATCGATAACAGCGCTGGCAGTTAAATTCAAACCCAGTGTGAGCTTTGACACATCTTTAAATTGTCTAAAAAGCGACAAACGCAATTCATCACACGTCTTTTTTATGCCCTCTTCCAAATAGGCGGCAATTGTGCCGCGGTTAACGAGCGTCAAGCCAAATAAAAGCACATGCAAATGCATTTTTGTACGCCTTTTAAACCGTTAACAGAAAACGAAAATTGAATCAAAATGTACCGTAATGTTAGAATAACCAAAACTAATTTAAAGTTAACTCTAATGCCAATTTAACGAGCAGCTGCTAACGGAATTATGCAAAAACGTCGCCTAAGTTGATGCCAATACTCCGTCAGCTGCGATATGTTCCAGTTAACTTAAATTGTAGATATCAAAGTAAAAGTATATATCATATATATATATAGTGTATATCATGGCCAGGCAGTCTTGGAAATTGCCAGCAAACAGAGGGTAAACGGAAGAATCGCTCGAAGAAAAACGTTCTGAAAAAATTTTTTTTTTGTTTCTTAAAAGAAATTATAAAGAATCTCAGCTTAATTAAGCTGCCATCGCTTTTTGAAAATTATAAATTAGGTTTGTGTGTTCTTTACAATCTTTATTTAGAGTTATGCTTAGTGGTATAAACAGAGTTTGTTTTTCACGATAGTAGAGTTAAACACATTTATATATATATATATATATCTATATATATATTAGGGACATTTAAGCAATGTGCAACCTGTGACATCATCAATGCATGATCGTTAAATCATTTTGTCGATTGTTGCTTACGTTTAGAGAAATTTCAATAGTTTCTTAATTTTGTTAATATTTTTGTTGGCTTTTGTTTTTTGTTTTTTGTTTTTGACTTAGACAACTAATTTAAGTGGTAAAATAAACATAGAACGCTATCGGGGCTCGGGTTATATTTAATTTAAAATGTTTTTACTGTGGCGGCGGCTGCTGCTGTTGTTGCTGCTGCTGCTGTTGGAGGTGTGGCAATTGCATGACACGCGCTAGGATGTGCGCCTGCTGTTCCAGGCATTTGGGGAAGAACGTTTGGAGCAGCTCGAGCTTGCGCTCCTCCAGTTCCAGGCGCTGTCGCGAGATTTTCGTTTGTTCCGCCAACAGCTGGTTCTTGCGACGCACTTCCTCCATATACATTGATTCCAATGAATCGGCCGGCGGCGGATTGCTCGACCCAAAGGGTCGCCCTCGCTTTCTGGGCGTGGGTATCGGTGCCGCAATCGCCATCGCATTGCTGTTGCAGCTGCCGCCGCCACTGCTGCCGGCGGCTGCCATTGCCGGCGGCTGCATCGGCCCGCCATTGCTGCTGCTGTTGCTGTTGGTGGCCACGCTGATGGTGTTGTTGCTGCTATTTATGTAGGCCACCGCCGTAATGGCCTGATGATTGATGGCTGAAGTTGAGGCCGCATTGTTGCAGTTGCTGCTGTTGCCGCTGACGCTGCCATTGCCGCTGTTGTTGTAGTGTGTCGGATTGCTGCCAGCATAGCTGACCACGCTCTGCTCATAGCCAGACTGAAATTGTTGTTGTTGCTGCTGCTGCTGCTGTTGTTGCTGCTGTTGTTGTTGTTGTTGCTGCTGCTGCTGCTGTGGTGTTTGCAGCTCCAGCAGCTGTGCGGGCTCTGCTGGTGAATACTGTTGCATCTGCTCTTGAAATGGCATCGAGCGATAGTCCTCATCATCGTACTCCTGCTTGATATCATCGTACTGATCCGTAAACAGTTCCGTATTGAAGCTCATGTTGTTGCTGCTGCTGCTGTTGTTGTTGTTATTATTATTATTATTATTATTGTTATTGTTGGTGTTGCCCTGGGCATGGCTGCTGCTATTGTTGCTGTTGTTGCTATTGTTGCTATAATAACTATTGCCCGCTGCCTCGGCAGTCAAATTAAGCACCGACTGTTGCTGCGACTGCGGCGTATGTGCCTGAGCCGGCGGCTGCGATTGCTGCTGCTGCTGCTGCTGTTGCTGCTCCTCTTCGCGCGGCGGCGACACATCGCGATTGTTGAGCAGCACCTCTGGCGGCAGAGGTTCCGCGTTTTTGGGCCTGTGTATGTTCTTCAGTATGCGATTGATTATGTCATATTTTTTCCAACGCAAGGGATAGCTGGATGGATCACTTTGCAGCTGTTTCTTCACTTGTCTGCAATTCCATCGAACATACATTATAAACTATTTTAAGAGACTGCACTGACGCACTTACCGAAACTTGGCCCTTGTCTGGTTGACCTTCATTTGTATTTCCTCGGGCTTCACATCCACCGAGAAGCGTTCGCGCAGCTCCTCCGACCATTGGCCAAAATAAACGGTGTTCTTGCCGTTGCGTGTGAGACGCCAATTTTCGCGGCCCCAAATCTCATAGAGGCGCTCCTCCTCGCTGGGTGTCCAATAGCGACGCGCCTTCTCCTTGGACTTCACCTCCAACAGCTCCTGGCTGCCGCACATATTCCCCTCCGCCTCGGCGTCTGCCTTTGTATTTGTGCCCGCAATCACGTTCGCATTTACCGCTGCGCCGGCCGCAGCGCTCCCTCCACCAAGATTCAGTGCCAAATTTTCGTAGTCCATGCGAACGCCAGGGCACGGTTTTGGAGTTGTATCGAAGCAGAAGTCACTGATTAGTTCACTGCATTACCTAAATGAATTTATACAATGCTGTGCCACATATATTCAACACAAGCTTCAATTTTTTCGCATTAAAAATCAACAACTAGGGATGGCTGCGAATATCGATTAGTACACAAAAGTCGATGAATTCATTTCGATTATTTTTGCGTATCAAGTGCGGCAAAGTTCGGAATTTGGTGTGAACATATGGCTATAGAAGTGCACGAAAGACAGCCAAATAGTAAAGTATATAGCCCCAAATATGCAACATTTAAATTGGCACTGTTATAAACAATTTAAGCATAATATGCTTATCAAAAAACATCGATATTTTTCAAACATTACACACTTGGCACATCCATAACAATGCCTATACACATAACAATGTGACCCTGTACGGAAACCCTAAAATGCCCAACAAAAACAAAAAAAATACTAAAATTCTGCCTTGCGCTGTAACCGGTATTTAGCGTACTGCCAAAATACACGTACTTGTCACATCTCTAGTGCTTCCCCAATGCCCATCTCTATTAGGCATTTGGGCCATTCTCATTTAATGTTACTTTAAAGAATTGCGGCACCTGTTAAATAACTTGACTTGGACACAATATGAGTGATCCGGAAAATGAGTCAAAGTCGAACAGACGCGGGCCAAAACATATGCGCCTGCGCTACTATACATCCTACGAGGAGGCAACAATTGTGAAATTGTGGCGCGAGCATTTGCACGAAATAACATCTTACACCGAGAATTTGACCATATTTCGTGAAATTGCCTTTGGCCTGCAACAGCATCGCATCCGGCTCAACAAGCAGGAGGTGCGACGTCGCATCTCCAATTACCGCAACAAGTATTTGTAAGTTGTGCAAAATTTCACATTTCACATTGATTCACACAATTGGCGCACGCCTCTGCACAGAATGGAACGCAATCGCATGGAGACCGATCCGCAGTATAAAACCGAGTGGCGTCTCTATGCGCTCGTCGACTGTCTCTTTCAGCCAGAGACAGCTGCGCCCAAGAGCACGCCCATTGTGCAAACGGAACGCAAGCGAATCGAGCAGATCGAGTCGAGCATACGCAGTGAGCTGCCCAGCCTGCCACGTTTTAATCGCCACGACTGTAGAACCATGAAATTTGAACAGGACCCGAACGCTTGCCCCTTCTTTGAGGGACAACAAGCTGCGGCGGCGGCGGCGGCGGCGGCACAGATTAAGACAGAGCTGCCCAATGTTAAGACTGAAGTCAAGCCCGAATTCGATGTGGAGCCAGCCATGGCATTGCCCGCGGAGAAACGCTCGCCGCTGGCGCCCGCCAATCGCACACTGGAACCACAATTGTTGCCGCCACTGTCGCCGGCAACAGACTTTACCGCCGCGCCGCCGGGCGCCGCACGTCGCTCGCGTCGTCGCACCATAATGCCGCGCACGGGCCAGATAACGCTGGCCCAAATCGAGCGTCTGCGCAAGGAGAACGAGCTGCTGGCCGAGCAGCGGGATGCGAATCTGGCGGATCTGGCGATGAAGGAGCGCGAATATCAGCAGCTGGAGCAGACCTTTGACTTCTGGCTGCATCAGCAGGAAACGTGGATGGCTTACCTCGATGAGCGTGGCATCAAGTAGCGACCATAACCAAACGTTTGACAAACGACTAGTTAGGTTAAAAGATGAATTGAAGGTTAAGCTTTAATTTCGAGCAGCTGCCAATGAAATTGAATGATCTCCGGCGCTGGCTTTTGGTTTCTCTTTTGCGTTCCTTTATTGTTAATGATAGGTATAGAGGTGCTAAGGAAAGCAGCGCAAAATATTTTTTATATATATTATTTAATAAAGCCAAATATTGTAATTCTGCAGGTTAATAATTTATTTAATTGAATATGCGTTGCATATTGCTTGCAAATATCGCGCTTAGCTGCGATATAATCGATAAATATTGGTACTCGACTGTTGGTATTTTATTAGTATTTTTGAAAGTGCTATTTTTTGCAATACCACACACAGTCACACTGTGTGGCATTTTCATCATATTGTCTTCTATTAACAAGTTTGTTTAATTAAAATGAGCGCAACTTTAATAACAAATACAATGCGTCTGCTGCGCATAAGCAGCAGCATTAAATGGCACATGCCCACCATTGCTGCAGTGCGTCAATACGGTAAGCAAGCAGAGACGGCCACAGCAAATGGTAGATTTCATAACAGCCGGCAGCAACGGTATCGATACTTTTGTTTTAGCCACACCGCCCAAACGTTTCTACAAAACAACAAATGTGCTCTGCACAGACGCTGGCTATGAGGTGACACTGGATCATCGCAAGCTGAAGACGCCCAATGGTGCACCGTTTATGGTTAAAAGTGAGCCATTGGCCATTGCCGTGGCCACCGAATTCGACGGCCAGAAGGATCACATTGAGCGCTCGCGTATGCACATCTCCGCGCTCTGTTTTACGGCCATAGACAATCCCAATAAGCTGACGAAGCTCGACATGGTCAACTATCTGCTGAACTTTGTGGCCACCGATACGGTGCTCTTCCAATACGATGTGAGTGATGAATATTCCTTTCGATCGATATCCCACTTTCATATGGACACTGAAAATGTTTTTAGGATGAAAAGGATCTGCAGGAGCTGCAGCGCAATGAGTGGGATCCGCTGATTGAATGGTTTAATCAGCGCTTCGAGACCAATCTGCAAAAGACCATGAACATAACTCCGCCCCAGGTCAGCGAAGTGGATAAAATGAAAATTGCCAAACATTTGCAATCCTATAGCCTGGAAACGTTGCATGGTTAGCAGGACACACGACATATTTGATTAACCAAAGGAACTATAAACAATTGTGTTTCAGGCTTCGTTTTTGCCGTGGACACGCTGAAGTCCATTGTGCTCGCCTGCGCTGTGATAGATCAACAAATAACAGTGGAGCGGGCGGTGGCTCTGTCCCGTCTGGAGGAGGAGTATCAGCTCAAGTTCTGGGGCCGGGTTGAGTGGGCGCACGATTTCAGTCAGCAGGAGCTGCAGGCGCGTCTTGCTGCCGCTGTGCTCTTTGTTCATTTCAATTGTTCCGAAAACTTGATCAAAGAAAAGTCTATATTATAAGCTAATTGCGTGATATTTAAAAAGAAGTTGCCATTTTTTATTGTTGCATGAACTTTGTGCCTAAAAACAAAACTCAATTTCTTAACAAGTGAAAATAATTTAAAAAGTATCGTTTAGCTGCTGCTGCGATATATCGCATATAAATGTTTTATTAACTATCTGGCAACACACGCACATGCTTGAACTGCCTTCGCACTCTCTCGCTCACACACACATTTGGCGCGAATTTCAATTAGATTCAAATGCTTAACTGCACAAGTTATTGTGCTACGCTGCCAAAATGTAAACAATGCGATGCGCATACATAGCGCACGTTACCATTGACGAAAAATGAGCAGCAGCCCGTGTGCTTATGCTGATTAGAGGATTGCTCTCGTGCATGCCCTTCCCCCCTCCCCCTAACCATAACGCTTCACGATCAACTCTGACTGTTCGTACGAACATCTATATTTGTATGTATGTGTGTGTGTATGCACACGACTCTGTTTTCTCAATGCATAGTTGTACAGTTAACTTTGTTGGATTTGTTATCTGTGTACTTATCTGGTGTTTGCTTTGATTTTTATCGCTGTTCTGATCTGTCGCCTGTCTTCGCAGCTTCTCGACTTGGTTGATCCATAGGAAAAGCACACAAAACAGTTGATTGTCAGCGCTTCTATTGTGAAGTTGCAGTTAAAGTTGTGTGTTAATTGTTTTTCTTAGTTTCTAGTGTATTCGGTGTATTTTGTTCATTTTGTTGTTCTCCAATAATGTCGAGAAATGAAGACACGCCGATTGTGACGTAAGTTGGCAGCGAGTGTGAGGGGAGGGGAAGTGTGGGATGGCAATGCACAAAGTTTGCAGTCGAAAGAAATTGTGCAAATAAGTTGAAAATCTTAGACAAATTACCATAAAGAGCAGCAAAGTCGCCAAATGAGCTGCTGATTTGTTAAATAGGCGTAAAAGCGCCAGACCGTGGGATCCTCGACAACTGTCAGAGGTGTGAAAAGGCCTCGAAACTTGCCTGATAGAAGCGGGCTGCGAGTTGAAGTGGCTGAAGAAAAGACTCTAAAGAAAATACTCAGTCCATTTTTGTACTCTCCCTCTCTCTCTCTCTGCTCTTATTTTTTTTGCTGCAATTGCGTTGCAAACTTGCAGAGCAAGTAGTTTAGCGCCATTTGCACTTTTCGTAGTAAAAATTACGCGCACACCCCCCCGCACCCCCGCACACCGTTCCATCGCACTCAACCGACCATCCGCACACATACAGCAAACTTATCAACGGGCACATCACACAGCCACATGTGTGTGTGTGTGTGTGTGTGTGTGTGCAGCCACGCTGTTGTCGTGCCGTTGATGAAGGGGCGCTATAAGCGAGGGCGTGGCATTAAGTAGTCGCCGTAGTTTGGGTTAAGTAACAAAACTTCAAATTGAATTTTTCGTTGCAGTTTTCATTTTAGCACCTATCAAAAAAAACCCTTTTCATGCGCTTCGTTCGCCTCGGCGTATTTTCCTACTTTTCTTTTTATACCCGCTGCTCATTACGCGCATTGGTGGAAGGACGCAGCGGTGGGCGGTGGGCGGGGTGCGACGTAGCGTGCGCTTACATTGTGTCAGGCGATTTAATGCTCTATTGTGTTTTGTTTTGCCTTTTTTTTTTTTGGTTTGTTTGTTTTAGATAAAAGTTTTGCTGTGCTAAAATAAAATACGAAACACAATTAAAAGCGTCGATATCGATATATTGAGTATCGATATATCGAGTATCGATATGCTCGATACAATCGCACATTAATGCATATGTATGCGTGTGTCTAATATAGCTATCTCGTTCTCTTGCAGGCGCAGCAACAATTACGGTACAACGCCAACGCTGCAGTCTGTGGAGCGCGGCGGCAACGACGGCGGCGTTCCTGGCAATGGCAACAACAACAATGCACCTGCAACACCTTCGCAGATTTTCTGTTTGCATGGCCGCTCCAACAACGTGGAAGTTGAAGGTAAGCTTGTCTCCCGAAGGGGGGGGGGGTGTGTGTTGATAAACTTTGGCACTTTTCGTGTCGCTTTCAATCAGCGCAAAGCAATTTGCAGTCATTCATAAATTATCAAGAAAGCGCAGCAGCAAAAGTCAATGCAAAATAAAACAAACATCAAAGACAGAGTGCGAAAGTGTGTGTGGGTGAAAGAGAGAGAGAGAGCGAGAGAGTAAAAAAAAAAAACAGGAAAATTAGTTTTCACAGCATTTTTCGTCAGGTTTATATGTTGATTGTGTTCAGTTTGAGTTTGAAAATCGAAAATTTTTTGCGCAATTTGTGTGCTATTACCCGGTAATGTGCGCTAATTGGCAGACGACACGGAAATGGAAATGAACAACGCCCGTGTTTATCGACAGACGACGATGACGAAAACGACGACGACGACAATGTCAAAAATGACGATGTTGAAGTCACCGCCGTGTCTGGAGAACGTCCGTCTAACTGGTTACGGTGAGCAAATATTCTTAACACCCGCCCAAAACAACCAACCAACCCCCAAACCCCAAACCCCAAACCCCAATCCCACCAAGCCAAGCACCAACCCAACGCCCCGTCATCAATCAGTTGATGATTTTCCAAAGCTTGCTAACTTGGTCGCAATTTTGTGGCGAAAGCAGCACAGCTGCCTCGCCTGGACATAATCAAAATTTATGCTCGGATCGCCGCTTGACTATTGCCATATGCCATAAATTGCCAGAACTGTGACATAATTTACGTATGACAACGCAGCCAAATAAATGACTGGCTCATTTTTATACCCTGCAGCCATTTAAAAATGTCTAAAAAGTGAGCATATGCATGTAGCATATCTGTTATATGCCGAGCATGTTCTACGCTCTGCAAAAACTTGCTTCAAATTTGGAATGGATTTTGTATTCAATTTCCTACATAAATTTGTATTAAATGTACACAGTAGATAGCTTGTTCTTTATTACAGGGTATATGCCAGCCGTTCACGCTCGTTTAGAGCACACGTATTTCTTCTATATAGTAAATTGCCAAAACTATGCAGTTCCACACACATTTCCCCTCTGCTTCGATCAAGTCTGCATTTTAATTTCCTCTCCAATAAGTCTGCACACCGAAGCGCAGCTTTCGTGGTGGCGTCTTCTTTGCACTGCTGATTGGATTTATTGGCAGACGAACGACCTTAAATGACATTACATCATGTCTAGACGGAGCTCCTCCAAATGGCGTCCAAGTCGGCTTGTGGCCAATATCAACAATCAGCTGGCAGCCAATCTGGTTGCCTAATCATCTGCCGCACCATGTGCATCAGCTAACAAGCAGCTGAATAATAAGCGCAGCATGTCGCTAAACAGCCGAGTTACCTGAGCTCCAACTAAATCTAACTAACTAACTAGCAACAGTCGCTTGTTAAGTCCGGTCCAGATGTGTTAACTCTCTGAGCATTCGAATCTTGCGCAACAATCGATAAGTCTAGTGTTATCTAAGGTTAAATGCAATGTTCGCGTTGCCAAAGGAGCGAGAGAAGTGTGAAGGTACATGTGTGTATACCCTGTAATATTCGACTGTGAGCAAACTAAAAAGGTAGCTCGTATGTGAATGCATCAAGCGGCTGTAATTTAATGTGTATTTCTAGAATACACTTTGAAAAAATGTGGTATAGAAAGTGCAACGAAAAAAGAAACTAAAGAACTTTTCAGATATTTCATATTCTCTGTAACAAATGCGAAGCTCTCAAAGTAGCCAAGTATGGCAATTGAAATCCAAAAATATGTCTTTTAATACCCTGTAAATAAGCTAAAAAGTGTATCAAAAAGTTGAGTTGCTAAATGTCGCGCTCTCTCCTTCTCTCCTTTCGCCTCACTTGCTTTTGCGGTAATATGTCGCCTTTCTATGCGATTCTCAAGAATTGAAATATATCGTTAGGTCTCTCTCTGTGCATATAAAATGCTGTTAAAAGAAAGCATTATTATAATGCATATAAAATATTAATACAACCATATATAATATAGATTTATCGTAAGTTTCGCCTTAAAGTCAAGTAAAGTAAACAGCAGTCCGTTTCAATTTTGTATTTGTACGTAATTACGACATTGTAAGGTGCCTGCTGATCATTAATAATTTATAAGAAGTGCGCATTGTTGGCATTCGAAAGACTTCAATGAATTGCAAGCAGCAAGCATTGCAGGACCTTTGGAAAATGGGGAAAGATTTCCACATTGACGCAAACAAACAGGTCGTCCAAGGCGTACCAATTAAAGATGCAGATGGATCGGAGTTGTTTAAATTGCAAGTATGATGATTTTTATGCATCAGCTGCAACGATGATGACGACAACGACGACCAGGCGAACGACGACGGCAGTGGAGAACAACCAGGCGAAGGAGCTGCCAGCTGATGCGGCAAACTGTGTGTTGTTGTGCGGGTCTAATAGGTGAAATGTTCATGTGGCATTGGGAATTCGTACCTGAACGCTACCTGGCTGCCTGGCTGCTTGGCCGACTCGCTCGCTGACTGGCTGGTTATGCACTGGAATTTAATTTCGCTGCCGGCATTGTTACTGCCATTGTGCAGTAGGAGTTGGCGCCAGAGACTCTGTGGCACTGTGTGCAGGAGGCCGAGGACGAACGCAGACGCAGACGCAGACGTAGACGGTGACGTCCTTGTGCTGAATTCAAATGAAGAAACCGCGCAAACCAGCCAAGCTACAAGCGAAGCATATGCACATTCTCTACCTCTTACCTCGCCCCATTGCTGGGTTGAACAAAGGAAAACTGCACAACACCAAGGCGCAGAGGGGCAGGCAGGCTACAACAAAAAAAAAAAAAAAAAAAGAAATGGAGAAGAGAGTGCAAAGAAAATGCAGCGGAAATGACAAAGCATGAAATACGGCTGCGACAAATGCAATAAAGTATTTAATAGACTGCTCCTAGCCAGCGGCCAACGGGGCGAGCCTGTCACTGACACCAAAAACTGGGTACCGACTGCCCAAGCATTCCAGGTCCAACTTCGCTCGTGTGTGTGTGTGTGTGTGTCTGCGCCGTGGCAAAATCAGGACATGGGCAACAGAAGCAGCAGCAGCAGCTCCATGCATGCAGCTGCGAGGCGTGGCAACCATAGCAAACAGCGTCGGTGGTCATTATTCACGTACCATGTTAAATAAATTTAAATGCCTGTTTTGTAAATATGTAAAGGGCATAACAGATGGCTGGGAAGAAGAAGAAGAACCAGCTACAGAGAGGAATATACCGGGCAGAGCAGAGAGCAAGTGAAGCTGGGGCAACAGTTTCCCTGGGGTCAACTCGTGCAACGCATACGCCAGATGCTCCAGCCACATATTTTTAAGATTTCTACAGAAGTATGTAAATATATGTTCTAGTCGGGAGTGTACGACTAGGACATACCCTGAATCGTTTATCGTCAACATGTACTGGGAATTAACTATGTACAAACTTTCAAGGCTCTCGCTCTGATGGTTTCTGAGATCCTTGCGTTTATATATATCGATTCGGCTATTCAAGAATATATATACTTTTTGAAGTCGGAGATGCTTGCTTCCGCCTGTTACATACCCTTGCACAAATACATTACATTCGCTTATAAAAAATGAGGAAATGCGATGTTCCTTGAAATTTTCGAATTTGAAAATCATTTCAAGAGAATTAAATTTAGTTTTCTTGTGAATATCTGTTGTCTATTTTTCCTATTTTAATTACTGTAATTCTCTTGTCTATCCTTCTATATTTATTTGCTTTTCCTTTTGAAGTTTTTTATTAAGGTTAAATTTTTAATCTATCAGGAACTGATATTCCTGTTTCTATTTAATTTAAGATAATTAATATTAGAATGCACCTTTGTATTCTTATTAAAATCAAATATTTATATGTAATATTGTCTTGGGAATTAATTGCCCCTATTCCCCTATCGATCATATAATTTTTTGTTCCTTTCCCATAATTTATAATATTTGTTGTAAATTTATTCAACATAAATCTTCAATCTTTCAAGCTATTCTATTAAAATTTATATTTATAATTATTTTTACTTTTGACATAAATTTCATATATTTATTTGTATTTCTATCAATTAATTGTTCCCTTTTTATTTAATATTCAATTTTGTAGTCTAACATTCTTTTTTAATATTCACAGTCAATTGTAATTTTATTAATATTTTATTGTTGATCTAAATAAAATAGGATAAATCAACTTGATAGACTACTTCTTTCTACTTTATTAAAATTAATTTTATGCCAGAGCTTGCAATATTGTAAATCGTTTTACTTTGTTCATAAAATTAATAACTTATTTATTATATATGTAAATTAAATCTCCTAATATTCCAGCTCTCTTCTAAAATATACCGCCTTCTACATAGATTTTATCAATATATATTTCTAGATCTGTCAACACTTTCTCATAATGTTGTTATATAAAATATATAATATTCATATTTATTTCGATCAACTTTTCTCGTTGCAGTTCGGGATCATTGCCATCGGGCGCGCAGCGAGGGCGTGGACGTGAAGGCGCGCCGTAAGCTGATCATTGCCAGCGTCTTGTGTTTGGTTTTCATGATCGCTGAAATTGTGGGTGAGTTTTTGGGTGTGCGGAATCAAGCCCAGGGCAAGGGTCATATGCTGACAGTTTTGCCTCTTAGCTTTTTTGTTGTTTCTCTTTTAACATTTTTTGCATTTTGCTTTGATTTTTTATTGTTTACGTTGAATTCCCTCAACTAATTTCGCTCAACTCCAGAGAGCTTGGTTAAAATGTCAGTCAAACAAAGCTTAACAAAAACAAAAGGAAGCAGAAGGAACAGCACGAGACGACGGGACGATTAAAAAAAAAAACTGAGCACCGGAAGTGCAACAATATGGCGACCGGAAGGGCTTACTGTCTGCTGCCGTACCTTAACCAACCAACACACTTTATAGAGTTGGGCTGTTATACAATAAACATTTAATTTCCAAGCGCTGCCAATGCCAATGCGACGCTGCCGTCCCCATTGTCGGCTGTTGCTGTTAATCGCTTTGCAATTACCTACAATGTGCCATCGGAGCTGTTGGCCGCATTCGCTTGCTATTCGTTTGCTCTGCTTGCCCAACTGCTCTGTGCTGCTCGCTGCCTTTGCCTCATTCCTTCATTGCCTTTAAATCGAAATTGTTGACTGGCTGAATGCGGCACCTCCTTTTTGCTGTTTTTGCTAACCGTTCAATGTGGCTGGTGCAGCGGGGAGTGGGGAGTGGGGCATTGAGCTTTGGTAGGATTGGGTGGTAGCATCTCTTTGTCCATGCACTATTCCCACAGATTGCAAGTTAATTTTTTTTTTGCTGTTTTGTTTTCTTTTTTTTTTTTTCGTTTCTCTTATACTCGCATTTATTTACCCTTTACTTTCTCGCATCTTTTTCTTCTCTTTTTGGCCGACAGGTGGCGTTTTATCGAACAGCTTGGCCATTGCAACGGATGCCGCACACTTGCTAACCGATTTCGCCAGTTTTATGATCTCACTGTTTGCCATCTGGATAGCCGGACGTCCATCCACGCAACGGTATGTATGCGCCGTCTAACTATCCTGCCTCCCCTCGCAACATTTCGCGCCCCCCTCGCCATCAAACACTTGCATTCGACGAAAGACTTTCGCCAACTGCTTGCCGTCAACTGACACAAAGTCTAAGGGAAATCAATAAAACGTTCAACTTTCTTTTTCCAATTTTTTTTTTTTTTTTTTCATTTTGTGCATTGCCAAACTACTTTTTGACACAACGCTCAAATATGCTGGGTTTTCTCATGCGTAACTCGAACTTTTGACCGTGTGCGACAGTGGGGCAGCAAATTTTGTTCAAGAAACTGCCAAAAGAGCAGCCAAAATGCATATTTCAAGTCGTTGACAACGCTTAAAATTAGTGCAGCAACTAGTTTAGAACATTCTTTTCAATAATATATATGTTGAAAAGTGTGAAGTACTTTATTTGTGAACAACTTTTAATTATTAGCTAATGCATATAATATGATATTTAATTGATAATTGAGCGAACTTCTTAACAAAGTCAATGAAATTCTCGGTTAGAATCTCAGGTTGAATGTAGAGGTCGTAGGAACGTAAATCTTTAAAACTTGATAGCTTCTAGCGTTATCCTTCACATAAATTAAGCAGCTTTATCTGTAAATAACTGAGGCTTATTAGTTCAATTTTTGAACCTGTCCGAGTCTACTTCCTATAAAGCTTCTTACTTTATCCTTTAATAATAAATATATGCATATAGCATATACAAAACAATTTATCTAAGTTCTTCAATATGAATAGGTTTTTTTGTTGGGAGAAATTAAAAGTGCAAAAAATTGTCTAAAGAAAATAAAACAGCAATGAATAACCCAAATAAATCTTAACAATATCTGATTAAAAACAATATAAATCGCATTTGTATATAGATATATGTGCTTAATATGTAGAGAAAAATTAGATTAATATCTTTGTCTTAATGTCTTTAATTTAAGTTATATAAAGATATTTTTCCTATATAAAAAAATTGCTTTGCTGACAGAATTTGAAATTCATTTTGACTTTTATGATATTTTATCAAAAGAACAACTGCATCATAACTAATATAACCGATCTTGTTTGAAGAATTTTTGTATTTTTAATTAATTAATTAATTAAACTAGGGGCTTAAAGAGATTTTTTACGCTCTTAAAACTTTCTCTTTTGGCCTTCTAAATCTTAGCTCTTGCAGAAATAATCGAATGCCAAGAGAACATTGCGCTGTTGCTTCTATCACAGCTAGAGTATTTAATCTTCGGCTTACTTGTGTGTGTGTTTTTTTTTTTTTTTTGGCATCATTTCTGCCGCTCGGCTGGCTACGTCCGCATTGGAGCTTTTGGCAACGCCCCGCCTGCTGCTCTTCGCCTTCGTCTAATTAGGCGAAAAGCCTGTTTCCAAATTTTCACTGACTGCTGCAGTTGCTGTTTGTACTGCTGCTGCTGTTGCTGCTGCCTTTGCGTACATTTGGCCATTGCACATTTTTCAATTGGTCTTTTGGAACTGCGTATCCCTCACCCCGACTCGCCTCTTGAGGGGCTGGTTCAAGTCTGAGGCTCTGAGCCATCGAGTGGGTGCTTTGCATCCATCTTGTACCACGTTCCTCTTACCCATTCCCGTGCTCGTTCTCGTACTCGTACTCGTTCTCGTGCTGGTTCTGGTCCTCATTCTGGTTGCTTGTTCTCTTGGCTGTTGGGCCCCACCCGGCACGTTCTGCTCATTCATGCAAAAATCTCACTCACTCGACGACTCGACTGCAGCCACAAAGTGAATAATGAAAAACTTTTGCAATTTCAAGCGTGTTGCATGGTAATTTTGTAAATTTTCTGCCGCTGCCTCAGACTTTGTGCCTTCTCTTGTTGTTGTTGCTGTTGTTGTTGCAGCATGTGCAGCGCCTGGTTGCAAGCCTCAGCCTTGTGCGGTGCTCCATGCACCAGCTCCAGCTCCGGCTCCGTGCGGTTCACAGAGCCTTGCTGTTGCCGTTCTCGTTCTGGTTCTTGTACTCGCTCCCATTGCCGCTGCCAAGTTGACAAGCCTAATTTATCAAAACAAAACACATTTGCACAATTGCAAAGGCAAACGCAGAAACGCTGAACACAAACGAACGCCAAACACTGCACACTGGTTCGCAATTAGATAGCAAACTCAAGAACTATTAATTAGAATGTTTCACAGCTGAAAACGCAAGAAATTAATTAAAGTAATCGCTGAAAGATTGACAAATTATAAAAAATGCGAGATCAAAGGCTCGAATCAAAAAGGCAGGCTTCATAGAACTAAAGCGCCAGATTCAGATTCAAACGAACTTTGAGCCAATGCATTGGTTCTAACCGTGAATTTTGCTTAGGTTTGCAAACTTGACGTAGCTTTTACGTTTATTAATCATTAGTTGGCAATTAAATAATATTTTTAGTCTCTAAAATAGTTTGTTAAAAATGGATATAAATAATATTTCTCACTTTAGGTAGGTTTCCTAAATACAAATAACTTTACGTAACATTATTCATTACTCAGCCCAAGACTTTTATATGTTTATGTTACGTATTATATAATATATAATAATATATATATTTTTTATTATAATTGGAAGTAATTTATTTAATTACATGTTGCTTCTGTGACGCCCTATTCTTTTATGACCTTCAACATTTCGCCTACTGCTTTTAATTTTTATCAGCTGGAAAGTGCAACCCAATTAACAGCACACAATGATATCTGCTGCACACTCGCTCAACTAATATATCATGTGCACTTGTATTTGCTTGAATGCCCTATAAATGGCTTACAAAGGGTATATTGCAGTCGGAAGAAGCATATGCGAGCCAATTCGATTGCTTGTATTTGATATGATATGATAGCTTTGTTCACCTGTATGTCCCTGTCGAACTCTGGGATAAGAAGGGCTAGAGTCTTTTAAATTATTGACGTAGCTGCTGCTGGTGCCCTTGCAGCTTCAGTCAGTTGCAAATTATCGATAACATTCAGCTTTATCGTAAATTCGATATAAAATCGATATCGAATTGCAGTTTTTTGGGCATATCTCAAGGCTTACAAGACCCAGAGAGACCAAATTTGGTATGCAAACTCTCGCTTGGTAGATACAGATATTAACATGTGTATATGTTCTTGATCAGTCTGAATAGCCGAGTTAATTTAGTCATAGCTGCCCCGACTACAAATGAAAATCACGCTAAGCATGCACACAATGCTGGGCACAGGGTATCTGTCAGTCGAGCAGTAAAGCCTACCTGCTTTTGGCTGGTTTATTTTCGTTTTTGGCCAGCATCCAGACCAATGTGCCAGTGCCAGTAAGGTGGCAACTACGCTGGCGACGCTCCCAGCAGCCAGTACTCCCTCCTCCAGCAGCAGCAGCAATGGGAGCCGAAACCAGAGAGTCGGCAGGCGGTCATTAAGCAAATGGCTGCACTTGCAAGGGGCCCAGCACACAATTATATATACATATACTTATATGTACATATATACATATATATAAATATATATGTAGCGCAACATACATTGACAGAATCTGCTGATGCGGCAGGGGCGGCGGGGTTAGGCGCTATGCGACGGATGTTTGCTGGAAATTAAATTGTATTATTATGGCGAGACATTCGTTGCAAGCATTTTGTTATTGTTGTCGTTGTTGTTGTTGTTGTTTTAGTTGGCTGCCGGTGTGCTGTGTCGCATTAGTTAGCAGCTCTTAAATGGCACAACGGGTTGGCACGCTGGCAGCCTGGCAAAATTGTTGGCATTGCCATTATTTCAATTTTGTAACGAGACCTGCGCCCCCCTTTGCGGACGGCGCTTTAATTGAACGCGCGTCCAGGTGTTGACTTTGGAGCCACAAAAAAAAAAAATGAATATAAAAAAAAAACAGGCTGCGCATGCAATGCGCTCATTACATTAGGGACAACCAAAAAAACAAAAAAAAAACAAAAACAAAAAAACCCAACCCAACCCAGCCCAAAATATCTCATACCTTTGGTACCTGCCCCGCGCGCCCCTTGTGTCTGTCCGCCCCACGCAGCTGGACACTTGGCGCGCCCCTAAAACCCGAGACACTCAAATTAAAATGGCATTTGACAAATTTTTGGGGCGCATTTATCAACTTATGTTAATTTTATGCCGCCGCCCCCCTCTATCCCTGTGCCCCTGTCCCCCTTACCCACGAACTTCCGCCTTCTCATCATCATTTAAATGCGGCGTAGGACATGCTCATGGAAATTGCTTTATCATTTGATTTAATGTTATGATTCTTATACGTCTATCTAGTTGTTCACTGTAAATAAATGAATATGAAAGAATTCTCCCTTTTTTTTATTTCTTGTAAAATTTCGGCAAATATTTTATATATAATTTTTCTTTTTGCACAAATTTAACTAGAAAATATTCTCAGTTATTCGCAGTTATTTATATAAGTAATTATTAACTATTTTTAACTAATACTAAAAAATGTATTTAATGTTTCACTTCTTTCCAAAATGTATCTCTATGCATAATATCATTGAATTTGCGCCCACGATTATGTCACACTTTGTTTGAATAATATCTTTGACACAATCTTAACTTTTATAAACTTGAACTTTCTAATTTTATCTTTGACAGAATGTCATTTGGCTGGTATCGTGCGGAGGTAATTGGCGCCATGGCCTCCGTATTTATGATCTGGGTCATAACTGGAATACTCGTTTGGCTGGCAATTGGACGGCTCATTAGTGGCGACTACGAGGTGGATGCCAAGATCATGCTGATCACATCGGGCCTAGCAATTTTGGTGAATGTCATGTGAGTACCATTGGATGCAGTGGCTGTCGCTGTAGTTGTCTGTAAATGTCTGGCCGAAACTTGGGTCTGTTTGTTGTCTGCCTGCATTTTGGGCCCAAACTCCCTTGGGCAGTTTTCCAATTGCAATTGCCGCAATCAACTTGTCCGGGCATGGGCCAGCAAATGGGTCAACAATGCAACTGTCCTGGCACGGCATTCCTATGCCGTTTCGTATACCATTCGCTTAGTTTTATTTTTCCGAGTCGTATCCGCCGCCAGTTGTTGCGGTAACTTTCTCCACATTTTAGCGACAACTTTTCTATCCACAAGTTTCGAATTTTTTTGCGTCAACAAAAGGCAAAAGCGACGCCAACGATGACTGCAACTACGGCGACGATTTTTGCTTGTGTTTGTGTTGGGCTTGTCCCAAGGTGGAGCTCTTCTCTACTCTTGCTATTTTTTTTAAATTTATTTTTGAAAGGGTATAATCATTTTACGATGTGATTTACCTGCCTTAAAAGTTCAAACTAATTAGATGCCAAATATCAGAATTGTAGTGTTATCGGTTTTCAATAAATTATCCTGTTATCGATTAACAGTTTATTTTGATTTTAAATAACATTTTTACTTTTGCGAAAATTTATTGTTGAATCGATCTCCTTGTTATTTAAATGTTTTAATAGATCGATTACTCAAAAATGATTTTTTGTCTCAATATTTTGTACGCTTTTTAATTTTCGATTGTTTTTGACATTTATGTTGTTAACGATATCTATCGATTTTCATAGTCCCCGTTTTAGTCACATACGGGTTAAGAATGTATAATCACAATCATTTTAACAGCATGCATGAGTTTATTTGAATGCACCTTTAAATAGTTTCATTTTTGAAGCTTTCCCAAGTTCTCGAACGTTTCATCGATATTTAATCGATTACTTTCATTAAAGTAGAGTATTTCCGCTTCGTCGGCTGTCTTGAGGCTTGTTTGTTTTGCTTGTTTTGATTGCATCGTATGCAGCACCTGCAACTGTAGCTGCCACTTGGCACACCCCTCAGCCATCAACCCCTCTCCCCTCCCCCCTCCCTCAAGCTCCTCAACGTCTTTATTCAGCTCGCCTGCAACTCGCCGCCCCCCCCTCGCATGCTGCTCGTTCCTGTGGCTGTCGAAGCATAGTTTTTGGCGCATAAATCGAAACGTTTCAATGCTCGGCACATGCTTGTGAGTGTGTATCTGTGTGTGTGTGTGTGTATGTGTGTGTGTGTGTATGCGGCGACCCGCCGTTGTATGCCCTTTTGGTCTTCTTGTTGTTGGTAGTAGCGCAAATTTTCCAGTTGACGTTGGCATTTTCAGTGTTTGCCACTTAAATTGTTTGATTACGTGAATTGATTGTGAAAAACGTGCAGCGGCAGCAACAGCAACTTTTCCGAGCGCTTTTTTTTTTCCTAAGTAAGGGGCGTGGCAATAGTCCGGCTCGGCTCGGCTAGGTATGGTCGGAGAGGTAGGCCATCAGAATGGAAAGTCAAGTCAGCGCGGGGGCTTAACTTGTCTCCCACTGGCCACCAATGCGTTTGGCTGCACGTCGAGCAGCGAAATTAAATGGTCACCTTTTACTGTTATGCGATCTCGAAAGCTCGTTTTGTAATTGTTGCCATTGTTGTAATATCCCGTTGTAGTGTTCTGTAATAAGAAAGAGTGTTGGAAAAGGGTATGTTAGTTGTGCAAATTATTTATTTGAAAAATATAAATCCATTCCAAATTGTTAGATATTTAATAGAGCCTATTGAAGTTGTGTAAATACTATTAGCGGGCAGCAGAAGAGATCTCCGATGGCATGAAGTGTTCATATTCTTGCTCGGAAGCCGATCTAGCCATGCTATAGCTACTACGTCTTTGTCTGATAGCGAAATCCTTAAAAATCAATATTTATAAATTTCTATAGATTCATTTCCTTTTCAAGCAACTTCTTTGAGTCTAGATATATATTCACATCAAGTTATTTTATGCCCTTCTGTAGGGTATCTGATAGTCAACCAATGAGATTAGCCAGACCATTCATAATGGTGTAGTAGCTGGTATTGTGCCAGTGGCTGCTTTTTGAAGGCTTTTTACTTAGTTTCATTTAAGAGTTTGTCGAGTTTTAAGTTCAATTAGCAAAAGCCAGAAGGAAGGCAACAACTTTTGCGTGGGGCTTTGTTAGATTTACCTCCAGCCGCTCAGAGTGGCAGCTTAAAGTGGCAATGTCGACGATTCCACATCGTTAAAAACGGCCATTAGGAACGCACACACACACACACACACACACGCACGCACACAACCACACACAGGTACACGCATGCACACAAAAGCGTGGCCAGAGCCGTAAATGGCAGGTGGGACATTAGCGAAACCAGCTGAAATATGAGAATGACGCGTAGGTTGGGCGAGTGGAATGCGCTGAGAAAAATAGAGACAGGGAGAGAGAGAGAGAGCGAGAGAGAGAGAGAGAGCAAGTGACGAGATTTTAGCGCTTAGTTTTAGCCGTGAAAGTTTTGGATAGTTTGGATCTTAATTTGATTGTAAAACCCTAAGCTACCGAACTAAACTGAAAGTTTGCCACATTCCCTTAAATGTAGTTGAAAACCAATCTGTTGCATAAGTTTAAAACCAGCCAGAGGCTAAAATAATGACTTATTGAACAATTGATACTCGTATGCACACAAAGTGCAAAACATCTGCAATTATGTGTTTTATTTGAAGATAAACCTAAGGTGGTTCGAACAGCTACTAAAATGGGAATTATAAACAGATTAAGAAGCTTTCCAGTTTAAGATGATTATTGACTTTCAAAAAAATTGTAATATTTTAAACGCTTGTCCAAAAACATTTGCCTCTATTGAAATCAAAATTTATTAAAGTTCTCAGTTCCCGCCCAGTTCTTGCAGAAGAATATCTTAGCTAGAAATGAATTGTCTTGTACTTAATATAATGCAAAAACATTTATTGCAATTCAAGTTAGTTGACAGCTATAAAATATTATTGCGTATTTTAAAACTATTAGTTTGTCCACTTTCGACCCATATATTCCGCCTTTAAACGACCTTTTGCAATTTAAATTGTAAATCATTTAAAGTTTTAAGCTGAAGCGCTCAACTTATTAAACTTTTTTAAATCGATGCGCAAGTGAAATGAATTAACTGGCATTTAAATGAAGTGATTCATGCCTCGAGTGCATTCACATTCACATAATGATTGTATTTGAATAGTATTCAGGAATGAATTTTCGGTGCTGCTGGTTACGTGCACGTCTGTCAATGTAGCACAACAGTGCGGGCCAAATAAATAACAACACTCGGTTGTAAAATTGTGCATTAAGAGAAGCGTAATAAACGTGGCCCTTTGCTGGTCCGGTTCCAATGGGCGACAGCTTAACGAGCTGCTGCTGCTGCTGCTGCTGCTCGGTCTGGGTTGATATGCCCCCGACATCTCTGATTTTGTCCCAGTCACATACGCCGAGGCGTGCTGCGACAAGGTGGTGAGCGGGGTGTGTCAGCCAAGATATGCGCTAATATTTATGTTCCTGTCAATTAAATCAGGACATGTTGCCAGGCGCAAGTCGCCGTTGCTGTTGCCAGGAGCTAGCTAGTCCTGTTGGCTGGTGCTGGGTCCTCCGTCCTGCGTCCTGCGTTCTGGTCCTGGTGTTGGCGTTGTCATGGCTGCTGTCGTTTGTTGGCCACTAACGAGGCGAGTAAAGATGCCGCAAAATCAAGGGAAATGCTTCATTGCGCGCTACAAATTACAGCGACGCAGTTGGAACAACAATGGGGCGCCAAATGGTTAGAGCGAGACGAATGACTAGAAATCCTGCAGCAGCAGCAGCAGCAGCAGCAGCAGCAACAACAACAACAACAAGAACACAAGCATTGGCATTTTTTGCGCTCGAGGACACACACGCAGCTCCTCGCAGCTCGCAGCGCTTTTGACGCTCTGTGCAAATGCCTTGGCAATCGGATGTTCAAAGTCAAAAAGCGTATGTGCTCGGCATTGAATCCTGCTCGCAGGATTTTTATGCAGCCACAACGGCCAAGCCTTGTTCTTGTTGCTGTTGCTGCTGTTGTTGTTTCTGTTGTTGACCGCGTGACGGGTGGTAGCCACAGGCAGTGAGTAGGACCAGCAGCAGAAGCCGGAGCAGAAATACCAACAGTTACCAAAGACCTGTCCTGTACAATTTATTTAGTGGCCATCAACGCGCCAACTGCGACCCAGCTGTGCTCCGAGCGTGTTTGGGAGGAGAGGGTGCTCTTATTTTTTTTGTTTTTTTTTTGACAAATTATGGCCGCATTTGTTGTTCTTCTAGGGAATGCCGCCAACACTGCCTGCTTCTAGAAATTGAAAATGAAATTGACTTGTCAGGCTAACAAGCTCAGGTTCAGGAATTAAATCATCTAGAAAGAAATAAAGCATAGGCAACGAGAGAGTAAAGCTAACTTTGGCAGAAGATTTAATACCCTTGCTGAAATTTGTAAATGCCGAGTTTGATGGAAAACACAATATGCTGCAATACAAGAACTTATTTTTCGACCGATTCTTCATACAGTGCTATACAATATATATAGTAGTGCCATGCTGGATTCTTTATGGGCTTGAAGATGTCTCCTTCTATGCATTCCATGACAAAATAATAAAGCCCTCTACAAGGGTATAAAAAGCGCACAAACTTAAATTTGATTTTAATATGAAAGTTATTATTTTTTTATGCTAATATTGAGCTCAACTCAACTTGAGCTAAATTCTTTTGTGTATGTTATAAAAATAAAAAACCAAAATATGAATATGCTATTGCATTTGGGTAAATAGCTGTTGCTATTTTGGCTTTAACATAAGCGGATTTTGCTGTCGACTCTAGAATTGTCTTTTAAGCTTTAACTGTTTGGGAATTGCAAAGCAATAATTCAGATTCAATTCAAGCAGCTTTAACGATTTACCAAAAACATATTTCATTTAATTTTAAGATGAGGTAGAACTTAACTTACTTTTTAAAAAAAATGCCATTAAAAACATTGTCAAAACGCAATGAAGCTTATCATTTTGGCTAACCCACTGAAAAAACGCACACTTTGCGAACAGAGTATAACACGAGCATATTGGCTCTCTGATAAGTTTATCCCGCTTTAACTGTAGCTGGCTGTAAGGCTAAAAAAAAACGATGCTAGCGATTTTAAGCTTCGAATCCTTACGCCCAAAATGACGGCCATATTGGCGCCTTTGAACTGTTTGCATACGGCGAACAGGGCATATGAAAAGCCGCTTGTTGCACATGTTGAGATGTTCATAAAAATATTGCGAAATGTGCTACATACATATTTTAACTTAAAAAAAAGATAAGTAAAAGTTATATGCAAAAGTTTTTGATTTTATTTTATTTAATATTCAAACATATCGAATTAATATACTGAATAATTTTTACGATATCTTTTTTCGGATACGCACTCAAAGAGTGTGTAATATGATTTTTTATAAAAAGCAATTATTTTGTTCAGAGCATGGTTTAAATATCCCTTTCAGTATTATCCGGATTTCCACACGAGTGCAGCAAGTTTTTTCATGCGATTTTCGACACTGTTGTTTTTGAGAAGGGAAAGTGTTTTAATTTGAAGTTTTGTTATGCACTTTTAATACCCAAAAGTAGTTTGTTTTGATTGCGCAATGGTATCTTGGGGTCAACTATGACGTCACGTCAATTAGCCGCAAACGACGCTCCATTGTGTGTGTGTGTGTGTGGGTGTGGGTGTGTGTGTGTGTGCCATTGGCCTGTGCGTAATTTATGCCAGTTTATTTATTGATGCCCGGACTGGCATTGTATTGTTTCCAAAAAGCCGGCTAAGTGCAGCCAGCAGAGAGCTATGTCCAGCCACAGATCAGAGGGAGGGGAGAGGTATGGGGCGGCATTCAATGCTGGCTGGTAGAGTTTTGGTCATGGCCTTTTTCCCCCAAATAGAAAACCCATAAATCTGCAATGTCGGAGCATTTAAAATGAATAAAAAGTCAATGTGCCGAGCTATTAACTGCCTGATGCATGCCATCCAACCAGCCGGTCACCGAGGCACCATATCGCTCCGGGGGTGGTTGGACATACAGAGATGTTTCAGAGAATGTGTGTGTGCTGTGGATGTGTGTGTGTGTGGGTGTGGGTGTGGGGCTAGTAAACCGGTCGCCATTTTCGACAATACATTTGTATTTGCATGCGACGGTGCATCCGGATCCACAGCAGCGGGCCAAACGGACCGACGGTACGGACGGACCTAGTTGAATGGGCGGTCGAGCGGCTCGCACACCTTCCGGTACACAGAGCACCAATACACGGCATTACAGTGTGACAATATCTTAAACATTTTTCAATTCAATTAAATAATACAATTTCAAATAGCTAAAACCTGAGCCAAAGGCCATTCAATTGTTGCTGCCTTCTTAAATCATATTTTAACCTGCACTGCCAAGCTTTGTTTTATGAAGCATTTTGTATAGTCAGTTTTAAAACTGTTGCGTTTGCTTTTAATGAAACTGTGTGCTAGATTTTTTATATCGCATAGGAATGAAATTTAAGAGCAGCACACAAGCTTTATACTAGAGAGCTTTGTTAGGGAAAATCGTAGAATTTTTATTTATAATAGAACTCAACAAGATTGGAATCAATATCAAGTATTAGGATAAATTCGAATAATATAAAATAAATAAAATAATAATATATTTTCATTTTTGAACATAATTTTAAGAAGAATTTTCAAAAGAATTAATAATATTATCTAAAATTAATAAATAGAAATATTAGTTATATTTAAAATTGATATATAAATTCCTACTAAAATTCATAATATTAAAATACTCTTATCAGATGTAAATTCTTATTTATTTCGCATTGAATTTTTATTGAGGTGTTTTTGTGGTTTTTATTTTTGTCTCATTGGCACCACTGTGCACAGTGTGTTTGTTTGGCTATATGGCTGCAGTTGCATTAAAAGGCTGAAATAAAATGCCAAACAATGCAAAAGCGTCGGCCGCATGCCCGAAAAAGTTTCTTTTTAATTTTTCTTTTTGTTGCTTTTGTGTATGTTTTTTGTTTTGCGGCCAGAGTCCCGTGGCCGTATGGCCCGCAGGCAGGTGAATGTAGGTGGGTGACTGTGTGTGTGTGTGTGTGACTGTGTGTGTGTGTGTGTGGGATACACCGGAGACTGGCGGCGCCTGGCCTGCAACATTTTCAAGTATATTAAATATTTGTGATAACGTTTTCAATTTCTCTTACCATTTCAGCATGGGCGTGCAGCTGCAGCACGGCCACTCGCACGGCTTGGGCGGCGGTCATGGCCACAGTCATGGCAGCTCAAAGAGCAACAAGCGCGGCAAGAAGCATAAGAAGGCCACAGCTCATGTGAATGCCTCATCGACGCCCTGTGCCGCATCGCCAACGAAACGCATCGAAGGCGGCGTCGCCTTTGAGCCGGAGGATGCCGAATTGCCTGCCGCTGGTCTGCCCAGTTTCTCGTATCAGAATGCCAAACTTGTGGATCCAGGATTGGATCTGGAAATAGCCGCCGTCCTGGCGGAAACGGCACCTGGCTCCCATCATCATGGCGGCCAGGTGGGACGCGAGGCTGTCAACATGAACGTCCGGGCCGCACTCATTCACGTAATTGGCGATGTTATCCAGAGCGTCGGCGTCTTTGTGGCCGCCGGCGTGATCTTCTTTTGGCCAGAATACGCAATTGTCGATCCAATTTGTACGTTTGTCTTTTCCATTATTGTGCTCTTCACCACATTTACAATTATGAAGGATGCGCTGCTGGTGAGTAAAATCATTTCGAATTAACTTATTGAACAAAAAGACAAAAGGTTGTTGACAAATGCGTACTGAATAACTTAATAATAATATTTTTATTTACACTTGAATAAATCTCTCGATTAATAAATGTATGCTTAAATAATAATTACAATATTTAAATTTTTTATGCCATGTTTCCATATTGAATATTTTTGTTTTGCTTAAAATCTTTTCATTGACATTCAGCAAATACTTATTGAAAGTGAAACTTTGTAAAACAAATTCAAGATTATTAAGCATACATTTAATTTGTCAACTATATTTATTTTAATTAAATAACATTAACCTAAAACATCGTTAGTGCCTAGTATAATTTGTGGTTACCTTTCGTGGCTGGCCCAATTAGAGTTTGATTTCGCTTTGATCTAATCAATTAATTAAGTTTAATTAATATTTATTGTCATTTACTTAATACCTGCCCCTTTAATGAATTCATCCAGCTACATATATTGCTAATTATACAATTTTAGTTTAACTAGTTCTTCTAAAAGTCAATTACTTACGTGAACAATTATTTTGTTTATTGCATGAAGCATTGCAAATTGCAAACACTTTAATATTTTCTGCTTAAATTGCATTTGTATATTTAAATAATTCAACACTATTGCATTACATTACATTATTTCATATTATGCAAAAATATATTATACTAGGCCTTGTTTCAACTTTAAGTGTTAATTTTTCACCAAACTTTTGCCCGTTGTAAATTTAATTCTGCCTGTACTATCTTGAGCTCCACTCCTCTTTTTATATTATTATTTTATATTATAACTAAAATGTTTGTTTTTTTTCGCGCTTAGTAAATGAAGCCTATTTCATTATTGCAATATTAAAGTAGATATTTTCTGTTTATTTAAATATAACAGAAAATGTACTAAGAATAACGTATTCTATTAAAATTTTGTATATTATATTTATTTATTATATGTTAATTATTAATATAATAATTTTTATTACATCTATTATTGTTACTTGCTATTTTTGTTGTTGTAGGTACTAATGGAGGGCACCCCGAATTATATGCATTATGCCGAGGTATTGCAGATATTCCAGCGCATTGAAGGCGTGGAGCGTGTTCACAATTTGCGCATCTGGGCGCTGAGCATTAATAAAGTGGCCCTATCTGCGCATTTGGCCATTGGTGAGTAGCCTCGGGGAATCAACCGAACAAACCTACTGGGAAAACTGAAAGAGTGTATGTGGGTTAGCGAGAGGAGAGCGTGTGGTGTGGTGTGGTGTGGTGTGGGAGGGGTAGTAGCTACATGTGTGTATTTTCGACTGTGTGTGCTCGGCATGGTAATTATCCCAATGGATTCGTTGCTGTTGTTTTTTGTTGCTGCTGCTGCTGCTGCTGCTGCTGGTGGGGATGTCCGTTGGGTTAGGCGCATCGCATCATGTCCACGGCAAACGCGCGCAATTAGCTTAATTATTTTTGAAATGGCTTTTTAAGAGTGGCCAATTTCGGCGGGGCGCCCATCAATGTTATCAGCATTCGTTTCGCTAATCGTTGCTCAGTTTCTCTCACTCAACTCAACTTGTATCTCTCATTCTCTATTACAGGGGCCAATGCCAATGCCAAGCAGATACTCGATGCGGCCACTTCAGCGGTTCATTTGCGCTACAATTTCTTCGAGACGACTATCCAAATTGAGGATTATACGGCCGAAATGGAGAACTGTGTCCAGTGCTCGGTGCCGGAGAAGTAACCACATGTATTATTGAAAGCGCTCACTGAAGTTTATTGTTCAATTAGCTCGTAAAGCCACAAACACAAAATGTATACTGTTTAACCCCGTACATTCGCTTACCAAAATGTATCTGTATCTATGAGATAAGCTCCCCCTCTTCACGCGCCTTTACTTCACACACACACACACACACACACACACTATGTAAAGTGCAAACAAGTGCCCATCAGTTGGCTTTGGCCAGATGAGAGACAATAATCCTAAATATAATGCGACACGTTTTCCATCACGTCACATAATATTAACATTTTCATCATATTTTCAAACACAGTGGTTCACTGGATCGTCTGCCAATAACATAAATACAACAAAATCTGAAGTATAGAATATTCAGATTTTTGGTCAAAGATAAAAGTCAATAAAATAAAAATCATTTCAACTGGATTTCTGCAAATTTGATAGTGAAAGAAAGGATCATTGGATAAAACATAGTCAAAAGATAGTTTTTTTTTGTGGTGTGTGTGCGTTTAGAGAGATTTGACTATTAACAATTTACTCAATAAGTCAAACATTGGAAAAAACATTAATCAACTATAATAAAAAAATAGTTAATAATATAACCATGGAGATGTTATATTGAAAATGTGAGTCACAAATGGATAAGAGAAAGGAAATGGATCAGAAAAGATGGATAACGAGTGGGGTAAGTAATGTTATAAATAATGAACTAATAATCATATAAAAATATAAATAAGTATGAGTATTTTGTATTATAATTATAATAGTGTATTATGAGAATAATATTCGAACAAATACTCGAATTTCTAGCTATTTGAAGTAAATCATGAAGTAAATCGTCTGTCTGTTTCTCTTCCGTCCTTCCTGTACTTCCGTCTTTTAGTTCAGATACATACGACTAAGCCTGATTGTATCACTATATCGGCGAAAATCGGTGAAAAATTTCACTTTTGTTATGAATAACCTAACATTTTCAGCATATATAATTAAACTTCTTTGATTCTTACAATGAAAAAACTTGGAGTAATACCTTTATATATTATATAGCTTCCTGAGCAGCAGTTCTATTCTATTCTAGTACTATTATATGGCTTCTAGAGGCAATATCATATAGTTGAATAAGTAATTCTCGAGTAAAAATATACCGCATATCTATTTAATCTTTTGCATGCTAATTAGATAAGCTTGTAGCCTCACGCTCAAAAAAATAAACAGAAAAAGAAAATAAAATTTCTTTCAACAAACGATATATTCGTTTGGGCTTTATATAGTATATCTGCCTCTTAGCGGTATTTGCCAGCCTAATCAAACTCTAGTTTTGCTTAAATGTATGATTTGCTAATAAATTTGGAATGCTATCTATCGCTTTATATCTATACATTGACCTAGAATTCCCATAGATATCAGAACCACTGTACAAATTGTCTGTTCGGAAAAATGTTCCATCAGTTCGATGCATTTGCCGATATGCAAACACGCATAAAAGTTATTAAGCTGCCGCTGGCGTTGCACAAAAATTGCATCAAGCGGCATTGCTGCAGAGGGTTGGAGAGCGGGTGGCAGCCATTGACTCTCTACACATATATCGTGTATGCATACAGTGTGCGGGCCAAGCCCCACTAATGCCAATTTATGAAGCGGGCAGCTAACGCCGCAAGCTGCAGTAAAGCTGGCCACAGCGGCTCACCTGGGCGGCGCCCCGCTTCACTTCATACGCCTAGCTGCAAAAAGCCCATGCATAATTTGACATGCGGCCATTGCGTAAGCGACAGTTGCCAAAGCCGTAGCCGATGCCAGCGCTGACGTTGCTGGCGCCGGCGGCGCTTCAAATTATGTCTGAATTCGTGGGCCAACAAACAAGAGCGGGAGGTCGCACAACGTGGGCGTTGGAGCCTAATCGGCGCCAATTTGTAGACAGCTTTGCATGCTTTAAGCATGCCCCGCGGTGGGGGTCAACGTCAGCCGAGCAACAAATGCCGCAAATCTTAGCCAGCAACTCGCCTCTTCCCAGCCCACCACAACCGTGTCGAATAACTAACTTGTTGTCTTGGCCAAAAAACCTGCAGCAAACATCATTTCAGTTGGCGGCTGAACAAAGTTGGCGCAGGCGCAGCTCCGGAAGTACTAAAACAAAAAAGAGCGTCAAAGAGAGCGGCAAGGAATTTGGCTTTTAGCTCATTTTCTCGCGTTGCGGCTTTTTTAAATTTATTTGGCGGCCACTTGACCTGCAGTCCACAATTGATGCACATCGCATGCCATAAATGTAACGCAGAGCTAAGCTTTAAGTTATTAATTCAAACAGACACGCACACACAGACACACCCAAGCATACACTTGGCTAACTCACCTTGACCCAGACTTGTTAGAGTGCAATTAAATTACCTACTCTTCAGTTGGCCTCTACTCATTGCCATTTCATTTGCTTAACCAAATATTAAATGCGCTCAATGAGCGACTAAAGTCAGCGGCATTAGCATTAACAACCTTATCATCGTAATGATTGTTGTCTACATCATCATTATCATTATCATCATTATTTGCCAGTGAAGCAGCAGCACAAAAGCTGAACCAGGATCAGGCACACGCACACAACTGCAGATTGCAAATCTCTAAAGTACTTGTGCTTAGTCTGCGTATGTGTGTGTGCTTGTGCGTGTTTCTGTTTGAGCTTCAAGTATGACCAAATATATCAAAAAGCACAGAAGCCATACGAAATGCTTATACTTTTTAAATATGAATACTTTTAAGAGACTTAAGACACCTTGCTTTACTGGGCTTTTTGATCCTACAATTTGCCATTTCGAAAAATAACTCATAAATTTTTAGATAGTTTTGGCTTAAATCGATAACTTTTCAATTGAACTATATGCAGTTGGCAATAAATTCTTGTTGATAGAGCTGTCGATAATAACCGTGGGGCGTATTTATGATGTTGTATACAGCTTCTCGAAATTGAAAATTTGGCGCCATTTCTCGTTTACTTGTTCGGCGAATTTTGTTGTCATTGTTGTTGCTATTGTTTAACTGATGCAAACTTCGAACTGGCGCAAAGTTTTTAATGAGCAGCGGCGACATTGGACGTCAACGGCGACGTCGCTGCCGCCGTTGCCGTCGACTGCGCTGCTTTGCTTGTTAGCGAGTTGCGAGCGAATCCTTCGCTAAAATTGTTGCTAAGATGCAAATCAAGCGGATAAGAAATTGCAAAGTGAAACACAGCAAAAATGGGTAAAAATTGGCAAACAGAGCGTTACCAAAGGTTGCAAGTTCTTGGCGCATCGTTTTCCGGTCATCTTCCATTTTCCATGCAATTTCCCCATTGATGAGTGAAAATTAATACGCACAGAGCCTAGGTAACGCAGCCAAATCGACCCTTAATTAAAGCCAACAGTAAATTTAGTCACAGACTAAAATGATGGACAATATGAAGAGCTTTTCAGTTTGCAATTTGTGGGTCTACCGTTTAAAAGATGAGCTATAAGCAAAACACTTTCTCTCAACGGTAGTTTGACAGTTAACTTTTTTTCTATTCCCTTTCCAAAGATTCATTTTCCGAATAAATTATGACATAGATAAATCCATCCGTCAGTCTTTCCGGGAATTGTAATACGCATAAAAGGTTTCATTTCCTGAGCTTATGTAGATATAGCCTTCTGTCAGTCTGTCTATTCCCCTTAGAAACTAGTTCATTTTGTTGAGATCTTATATAGACACGTCTATTTGAGGCAAGTTGTATATAGGCAGCATAAATATATAGCACCGGGTACGTGGCAAGTTTTACTTTTACTTTATACATTTCCACTCAAATCTTGGAATCAATGGGGTTCCCGTCCATATAAGCCTTGTGGTCAGAATCTTGAAGCCGAAATATTTTATTAAATGCATTATTTCAATTAAACTTGTATGAAATCAATAATAATACAACTTTTTCTGTAGAAAGGTCTAACAAAAGAGGATAAAAACATAGGTATGTGAAATCGTCTGGCTGAGACTTCTGCAATCGCCTCCTCACTTGGACTCTTCCAGTGCTACGTCTCCCAAGATGCCTGGCAAGATCTCTGCCCTGTAGGCTTCATATATATGTATATATACTATCTTTTTATCTCGATTATCTTGAAGATCTTTGGCTTCAATTGCCGCTTGATTTTCTAATCCTTCATGTCTTAATGTCTTTGCCGAGCTTTGATGAGCTTATAAGACCCACACATCAAGCGATATCTCTATATATATATATATGTACATGTATATATATGTACATTTATATATAGATCAGCTGCATTGCATTTGCCCTGCCATTTCCAGTGGCCTTTGCCCCTGCTCATAGCCAGTCGGGCGTCCTTTACAGTTGTCACGGCTTCCTTTTATAGACAAATATTGCGCTGGCATGTGTCTGGCGGGCTGGCACTTTCCCCAGCTACAGTGTGGCAGGACACGTTTGTGTTTATGTGTGTGTGTTTGTTAGTTTTTTCTTTCTTTCATTTTGTTTTTTTTTTTTTTTTGAATTCCTCTCGTTCCCTTTGGGATTCGGGCAACTCGCTTGCGGCGCTCTTTACACTGCATGGAAATGTCGCGGCTTTGCTTCCTTTTGCTTTTATTTGTTGCTGATGCTGCTGGTTGTTGTCCGTGTTGGTTGTTGTCCGTGCTGGTTGTTGTGTCTGTTGCTGTTGTTGTTCCTGTTGTTATATTTCATGCCAGTGGTCAGTTACGGGTCTGGTTTGCCAGCGGTCCATGGGCATTGGCATTCGGTTATATTGAAAAATTTGAATGCTAGTAAAAACTTTTAATTGTCGCTGGTCAGCGACGTCGACGCTTCTGCCACACCCTCACAGCCCCCTGCCCTTCCATTGCCCCTCGCAGCCTGACGTTGTCACTGCCTCACATTGTAAGCCGGGACATTTAAATGCCGCCATTGCCTGTTATTGTTAACAATATTTTTCAATGCAATTTTCTCTTGATTAAAATATGCAATGGCAATGTTTTCCGGCACAGCCCCATCCACTTGTATTTCTATCTCGCAATTCTCTCTCCCTCTCTCGCTCTCTTTGTCTCTTCACACACAAATTGTGTGCAAAATTTAATACTTACGCTTTATAAACTTGGCCAAAATCGGCTTAAAAAGTTTCCAATTTTATTTAATCAGTCGCCCCGAACTGACAGCTGTTTGCCGCCTGCTATTTAAGTTGCCAAACTAATTCGAATTTGAGTTATGGCAACAAAAATAACAAAAAAAAAAACAACTGAAATTAAATAAACAATAAAATCAATTTTATTTAAGTCTTTGGCTCAAAACGTAAAACCTTAAGCTTGAATGAGGTCAGCTATAAATTATTTGCTTTGCCATTTTTGACAGTTTTCTATAATTGTATCTATCAGTAAATAGTTCACCTTGTGCTGCTTAAAACTTGATTGCCTAATCGAGATACGATTTTTGCATGTTGGTTTTCTTTCTCATAGCGTAGCGCCGCCTCGAGCGTTGCGATTTCGTTCTTATAATATTTCATGCTGCTGGATCTGAGCGATAAGCTGTCAAATTATACTTGAACTGAGATTGAATATTTTGCTACTACTTATTTGCTCCTGTTTAACAGTTGGAGATGTGTATAAAACAGCTTGTAAGGCTTCCCCTGAAGGCAATAAACATTTATGCACGAGCTATTTTATTGTCATAAACAGTTGTCTAATATATATATATATGATAAATCAATTTATAAAATGCCATAAGTTATCGATGAAAATGTCAATTCCAACAGAACCCTTTACATATCTTCAGATGCAACTGGTAAACCAGGCTTCGGACACTCTTGAGCTCAGTTCTGGTTTCCAAAATCTTCAAGCAACAATATATGTATTGTTTGGTTTACAACGTATTACGTATTTTATTCAAAGGTTGTATCTACCAAAAATAGCTAGATAAATCCATCCAAAAATATGCATGCATGTTAAAAATGCATTGTAGCTGGGGCTGTATTCGTCTATTATTTATTTAATTAATATTATATTATAATTTTATTTATATTAAAGTTATGTAACACGCTGGGTGCTGCATCTCATAGCAGTCAACTTTTGATGCTCGTATTTTGATGTCAAATTAAAGTACTTTAGGAGGAGGGAGGGTTAGGCCACGCCTATGGCAATGAATTATTTAGACTTTAATCCGAGTGCTTTTTGTGGAGATCGATGGCAAACACAGCGGGCACAGCGGGGCCTTGAAGACGTTGCCAGCCAACTGCAGCAGCAGCAACAACAACCACAACAACAACAAAGATAACAACATCGGGAACATTTTGGCCAAGTTTCTAGCTGTGCTTAGGAAATGGCACAATAAACACCGAACGCATATAAAAGGACATTCGAGTTCATTTGTTCGGCGCGTTGCGGTGTTGGGCGGTGGGCGTGGCTAGTTGGACTGCTGCATTGTTTGTGCTCTGTTTGTTGCTGTTGTTGTTGTTTAAAACAATGCCACAACAACGACGACGTCGGCAGCGGCACCGAAAAATAGCTGCAACAAACTTTCTGCAAAACTATACAATTGCATAAAATTGTAAAAAATTTATAGGAAATACATGCGCTCCGGGGATATACGAAGGCAACGCAGGCCATTGCGAGCAGTGTCTAAAAAATGAGCACAGTGCGGGGATTGAAAGTGAAAAAAAAAAGAAAGAAAAACTAAAAAAAAGAAATAGGAAATACGGCTTTGATGCCACATAGGCGACTAAAGCAGAGTGCTGTAAAAAACTTAGCATAGTGTACCTGTCCCATATTTTTTTTCTTGTAAGCTTTACACTTTAAAGTGCTTTGTTTCATAAATATTTCTGATGCCTCTACTTGTGCATACTTGACAAACTAAGACATAAAATTTGAGCGCATCAAAATAGATAAATATTTGAATATTATTGACAGATTTTGACAGCAAGTGTATTGGGAATAATTTAAAAATTTTCTTAGAAAATTGTTGTTTCTTTTTTAGCTGTTTTAAGATTTTTTTCGTTATTACAAATTTAGGTTTTCTCTGCGGATGCAGTTTAGTTATAGATTAAAGATTTCTTTATTTAAGAATACTTCGTATAATTCCTTGACTTCCAGCCTTAAGCTCTCTCAGTTTCCTTTGTAATTTGTTTTTTATTTTTAAGAACTTTTTGAGCCTATAAATTTTAACTTTTGCAGACATCCTTTTATATCGTTTCCTTTCTGGTAAGCATGTTTTCTTTAGTATCAAAAATTATGCTTATAAAAACTTGTATCTTATTATGCAATAAAACCTAGAAAAAAGAAACCTAAAACCTAGAAGCAGGCATTCAATTTGATTACCAAAATATATAAATTACATGAAGAATCTAAATTGTTTTTTATAATTTTGATTTTAATATTGAAAGGCAATATCTTAAGGTGCTGCGAGTATTTCTTAACAATATGTTTGTAATATTTATCTCAAGTACCTGAACAAATTCAGTATAATTTACCATTCGTTTCCTAAAGCAATATTTCTGCTTAGTCTCAAAATTCTTTTTAAAAAAGTTGATTACAATATTAAATGATAATACGATCCATTTTAGCATTCTTTTCCCAGGTTAAAAAATATTTTTAAAGATCTGGGGAGAATGAAATCAACCGAAATTTGAGACTCAACAAATTTATTCAAATTTAACACAATCAAGATATTAGCATTTTGTCAAAATGTATTTCTTAACGCTTTTTCCATTTGGCTATTTACAACACACCATTTCCGATAAAGTGCTTCAAAATAAACTTGCGTTTATTTCATGTAATTTGTTAAATCTTTTGCTTACATATCCAGACATTTTGAAGGTTTGTTTCATCTCGAATTACCTGCATGTTCGTGACTACCTCAAATCGAAACTTTTTGGTGTAGAGCACATGCGAAAAACTGCAAATGAACTTGGACGCCGTCGGCTGCGTTAGTTCACGTGCTTGTTCCGCCTGCCCACCACCCCCTCGCCACAACTCCCCACAACTTTCAGTTGCTGCTGCCGCTCCTGCTGCTGTTCGGGCTTAGTCTTAGCCACCGCATATTGTCGCTTAGCTCTCACCGCACTTGTAGCCGGGCGTTGGCAAGTGGGTGTATTGCAGCTGCAAACGGCTGCTTTGCATGCCAACCCCTTAAAAGAAAAAAAAAAGTAGAAAAAAATATTCTACTATATAACGCCCCGCACGTTAAGCCAATATTTTGTGGCCAGCCCCGAAGCCAACACTGCTTAAAGTTATTCAAAGCTCTGCGTGGTTTTTATTTCATTTTGTTTTGCTTGTGTTTTTTTATTTTGCCAAGTCGACAGTCAGCAAAAAACAATTAACCCGCTCAAGCTGAACTCAGCAGCACCTAACCCAACCCCTTCCCTCTCTAATTCTAGCCCCTGCTGCCCCATCTCAAGCAGCAAGGCAACCCTCCCCCCACCCAAAGAGTGCTGACCGCTCAGTTCACTTGCTGTTCCCGCATTGACTGGCCACAGATTTTCTAGTTTTTATTGTGCTCAGCCCCCTCGAAACCTGAGCCGGGGGCTGTGCTGGTATAGAGGGGCGCGGGGTTGGCTGTGGCGGTGACGGTGGCAACCCGCTTAGTCCGCGAACGCTTTACAAAGCGCTTTAGCCTTTGTTTTTTTTTTTTTTTTCTTTTTTTTTTTTGTTTTTCTGCGCATCATGCGGGCGCTTTCGCTGCAGTTTAGCCTTGTCCACACCCACTCACCGCGCAGCTCACGCCTCCCGCCGCTTGCTACATGCAACACACGCACATAAATTGTGCACCGCTGACGTGGTGTCAACCATACGGCCGCTGCCAGGGACAGGCGTGTGAGAATTCTGGCTGGATACAAGAAACTAGTGCACAGCCACCACCGGATGCACTGACTCTGCTGCTGGTCTCTGGTTAACTGGCTGCCAGCGGGTTGGAGAAGAGTGCAGTAGACGTACGGAAGGGGTGTTGGGGGAGAAGGTGATATTGCTGTAATGACTTTGTCATAGAGTTGACAGTCTCGAGCGTGTAAAGCGTGTAACGAGTGGGTGCAACAAGACAATATATAACATGTCCAAATTGTCTTTTAAAAAGTACTTTCAGCTCTTCCTGTTTGAAAACTATCTTAAAGGATTTTGTCAAACTTGGCTTTTAGTTTTCTTTTTATTTATTATTTTCTTAAGGATTCTTTAGTAGTGAGCGTGGGATAGAGCGTCAGCCGAAAAGAACTAAGCCAGATCAAATTTATTTATTTTTCCTATATGTTTAAGCCGTAATCAGTTCAGTTCTCATAATTTTTTAGTATTTTTATTATTAATATTATTGTTAATATTATTATTATTAATATTATTACTATTATTATTATTATTATTATTATTATTATTATTATTATTATTATTATTGTTATTATTGTTATTATTATCATTATCATTATCATATATCATAATTATCATTATTATTATCATTCTATTATTTTTCTGAATCATTTTATCTAGTTAAGGTTAATTACCGAATAGCGAAAATTTCGTTTTATTTTTTTCCTTTCTTCATATTAACTTACTTTTATTGATTTTACTCTAAATTGTAACTCAAACTAATTAAACTAAGCAAGGCAAAGAGCATGAGCATTTACCTATATTATAATATTATTTTTAAACATTCCAAAGAGCATGAATATATTATAATTTTCGTCCATGCCTCCTTAACCACTCCTATTTGATTTTGCAATTTATTTAAAGTGTTCGTGTAAGGGATTTAATGATATAATCTTAAGTTAAATACATTAGTTTGATTTTAATTTCCTACAATTTATATTCATTTCCTCTTAATTATATGCACGTATTCATTGATATACACTCCATGTACAAAAATCCCTCTCCATAGCTCTTCGAGGGCACGCCTCTATCTGCGCATAGATAATCAACGTGTACTATGTATTTCCATGCTCGCCCATGTCTTTTGTTTAAAATGCATTGATTAATATCACGCCTCATTTGGTTGTGCTTCATTTGTAAAACGCCTCCTGCTCCACAAATGCTCATTAAAGACACAGATACTGTATCTGTAGCTGTGTATATGTATATATATTAATTTGTATCTGTGTCTGTATCTGTATCTGCTGTCATTCTAATGAGCTTATATGCCATATTGTAAGTAATTTAAATTGAGCCCACTTGCATGGCACTTGTGCACAAAATGAACTCGAAATGCACTTGCCATACCTTCCCCCCTTTGAGGGCCGTCGCGTGGCGAGGGTGTGCCTGGAGGGTGGATAGGGGTAGCATGTGGCATGTGTGCTGGTTGGCTGCTGCCGTCTGCGCTCGTTCAACTAAATGAATAAACTTTTTCCGTGCATACTCTTTTGGCGGTAAATAGTGTTGAAGTTCACACATTTGATTTGTTTTTTTTTTTTACTATTTCTGTTTTACACGCTCTTCTCCGCGCTTCTCAGCTCGCACCCTTTTAAGCGCCTGCCTCATTCCACTTGTCTGTTGACTGTTTTTTAGTATTCACAAATTTTTTGACAACATTTGTGTGTTCCACTCGCAGAAATAGTTTTTCCATTATGCCATATAGGAGGGCGGCTGGCTGGGAGTTAAAGGCGTGGCATATATAAAGTAACCGAAACAACAAAAGTGTAAATTAGCTTTTGGCTGTTGTTGACGTTGTTGGTTTGGCTCTCGTTCTGGCTCCAACTCACTCCTTCTCTCTCTCTCTCTCTCTCTCTATCTCTCGCTGCTTCTGGTTCAGGGCTGCTGTTGCAGGCAAAAGTTTGTCATTTGGTTTTAATAAAAACACTTGCACACTCGCTCTCACATATGCACACATGCACACTTGAATACACTCATACTCAGCGCTCACACTCACACACGCATTCACACTCTTGCAGCACTTCATTTGCGCGCTGCATAAAGAAAAGTTAACTGAAGGGTTTTTCGGTTCATGGGGGTTATGGGATTGTCGTGGAAGGAGGGGGGACGGCCGCTGCGGGTTATCCCTGTTTATTTTTGGGGCTTGCTGCTCTTGACACGCCAACCAAAGAGCTTCTCAAAGTTTATTTAGAAATTAAAATTTTTGGGCCCGTCAGGCTTAAAAGATGCATCACTGCACTCCGCCAGGCAGGCAGCTACATCTCCAGATTGCTTTCAGCATCATCCAATCCACTTTTATGAAGTTATTTCAATAATTTTGAGAGCACTTGAGCCAACCAACTTGAAGTCGACTTTATGTTAATTAACTTTCGTTACTTATTAATATTTTTAAAGTTATTTACGTTATGTTTGGACAATCAAAGTGTGGATATACAGTGAAATCTCTTTTGGGCAGAAAACGATTGAAATACTGTCATTTCTGGATCGATAAAAAAAACCGATATAGTTTATTTTAAAATACTTATATCGAAGAACTGCAAACTAAATATTATAAACAAGGTAATTGATACATTTCAATTTTTTATAAATAACTGCAATTATTTAAAATCGTCCTGGGAGAAAGCTGTAATAAATTGTTCTGCCAGCATATGCAATGCGATGCATATTTTAAATTCTAATCAAATTATTAACACTAATTCTTACATTATATATGTACATTTAAAGCTTACACAGCTTTTATTTAAAACTAATCGATAAACGTTAAAAAAATGTAAAACAAAAGTTTAATTGATATGCGGAAGTTCAATAATTTGTAAGTTGATATCCGAAACACAAGCGTAGCACATCAACTGATTAAAATATAGGCATAGACGGTTGATTGGGGGTTTTACATGCTTATGGCCATTAGTCAGCTCTAATTGAAATTGCATAATCATAATCCCACTCCAAGCCAAGTTCGGACAGTTATGCTGTTAAACTGCCAATTAGTGAGACAGCATTAGATGCTCTGGGTGGTGCGGGGCACAAAGGCTGGCTTCACAGGCATAGACAAATCACGGCTGTAAATAGACAACCAAAAAGACGTCCGACGTTTTGGTCAGTTACAGTTACATCAATTGCCAAGCAAACACCTACCCACACTCAGACCTTGGTCAGACAGCATGCCGCAGAACAATAGACTTGGGACATGTTGGCCAGACACAAACAGGTCCAGTACACAGCATACAAACAAGTCCAGCCCGCCCGAGGTCCACAACTTTCAGTCCACAATTGGAGTTAAACTCAGATCTACGAGCTGCAATTGGAGGCAACTGAAACCAGACGCAAACGAAGATTATTATCGTTTTGCTGCCAGGCAGCATTCACACTTTGATGTACACTTGTATTCACACACTCACAGACACAGACACAGACACAGGCACGGACACACGGACACAAATCCTATTCATTATAATTGGTGGGCGTGGCTGTGGTGTATGGCTTGTTTGTTTGTTTGCCTGTTTATTGCGCTCTTAAAGGCCTATTCATGTCCGACATGAACAATGAGCACACTGCACAGAACCACGGGCCACTTGAGTCGCTGCGACAAGCGCTAATTAAACAAAGTGCATTTTAGTATATTTTTATTTTGTTTTAATTTTTGTATTTCGCATTTGAGCTCAAAAATTGACAATTGTTGTTTGTTACAATGACAATGGTCATGCGACACGGCATGTCAAGTTGGCTGCACTTGTGAATGCACTGCAGCGATTACAGCACACGATAACCACGGACAGAGCTGTGATTGTGTTATCGATAACTTCTAATTGTCTAAATTTGATACACTAACACAATTACAAATGTGCTGTTGGTGTGATGGAGCTGGCTTGTTGAAGGTAAAACCTTTTGGGTATTTAATTTGATCAAGTATACAAATAAAGTATTAAATTATTTATTTATTTTTTTGATTATTGATTAAATACTTGATATACTTGTGCACTTTCTTTTCTAAACTTTCTATGCATTCAAGATTTGCCAAAACATGCCACAGCTTTCAGCACATATCCCAGCAGACCCCGGCTTGAACTTATCCATTAAACCTGTCCCATAAATTGTGCGGCTGATTGAAAGTTGCTTCTGTTGCAGGTATAAAAAAAATAAAGAAAATGAAAAAAGCGAATAGGGAATTTTATTTGCATAGCGATGTCTGTCAATGGTGTGCTATCATCTTAAACGAATACAGATAGCCACACACATAGATACACACATAGATGCAGAGATACACACACACATGTTAGCTCACAGACAGACAGACATTTCTATTTGCCCGCTAGAGTATTGAGCTAATGTCTTTCAACTTTTCATTTGACCCAATATGCCGCACACATTTGATGCATGCCCTGCAATTCAGATTCGAGCATAGACGAATGCTTCAACTGCTTGGACATGCAATATTTGCCGTAGGGCGGCATTCACACACACACACACGTTCACACGTTAAGTGCGGCAAAGGCAGAGCACATAAAATAAAAACGTTGTCCTATATATATGTATATATATTATATCTGTGGGTGTGTGTATCAGTCCTGGTCACACGATGCAGTCAAACCAACAATATGGAGTACATACTTGTGTAAAACAAGTTATTCCATTTTGAGGTTTTTGAATAATTAATGCAACTAAAAATGTTCAGTTCGTCCATTTGTTGTTGCCGTTAAATTGCATGCATATTGCACATGTATTTGTGCCAGCCAGAGATGAGTATTAGTGCTTTCTCTACACACACACACACACAGAGAGAGACACACGCTTACACAATCACAGCGATTGTGATCTGAATTTGATTTTAATAAATAATTATGTGATAAGTGCTGGAATTGTGTGTGTGGCATGATTTAAATAGGTGTATTCTTGTAAATGTGCCAATTGTTATGCGGCTGCTCTCTGGTGTACAGAAATAAAGTTTTGGTTAAAACTAACTCAGATTAGCACAAGTGTTATTATTGGATATACGCAGATTCTTTTGGGAACTATATTTTTAGTCTCTTATTAAAGGACTAGCTAGCTTGTAACTTGGTACAGAAGTTTAGATAGTTATTGCATGGGTACGTTAAATTTTAGCTGCAAGTTTCGAAATTACAAAATAATAATATTTTGTTTATAGTAATGTCTACATATATACAAATATTGCTATATTTATCTACATTTAACTTAAATTTTGGTAAGCTTTTTATTCGTTTCTTTTCACCCGCAACAGTGGTAAATAGGCGGAAAACAATTCTATAAAAATTTTTTGTTTACCGTCGGATCGGTTTCAATATCATTTTCAAAAATCTTTGAGAGAATTTTTTCTACGAGCAAGGCCGGGCTATTCCCGCTAGTATTATATTTGTTTAATTTTATAATTTCAGTTCAAAAGAAAATAATTTATTTTATTATAATTTTAAAATTTTTAATGATCATTTTTGAACACGAAAATGTTTTTTTTCAAAATGGGAATTAAAAGCGGTTACATATATATAATATATAATGTATAAATACTTATAATCTAAAATATTTATTAATAATTTATGTGTATAATACATATTCTATAGATTCAAATGACAATATGTTTTTACTTAAAATATGTTTTTTATTAAAATATAATTTCAATTTATTTATCATTTATTATTTTATATTTTTCAAATGAGTATTTCTTAAACATGATACTTTTTTTCAAATACAATACAATGAATCAACGCTAGAGAGTGTAGCTTAAAAGTGAATATTCGCTATTTAGCTGTGATAAAATCACAGTTTTCATAAATTGCCCAGCACTATGGCGTAGGTGTCTTACTATATAATACACACACATATTGATGTATATATTTGTTTGGGAGTGTGTGTGTGTGTGTGTGTTCATGATGAGTGTGTTCGTGGTACTTGTGTGCATATATAATGCATACATTATTATATATTGTATTGCATTTTACGCAAGTGTCCTTTGTGTGAACTACTCTGTTTTTTTTTTTTGCTGAAATGCATTGCAGTGTTAAGGCAAGAATTCTCTGCCTTTGATCAGCAGCCATAAGCAATGGTCGTCGTCGTCATTGTAATAATTTCCACCTCCTTGACAACTTCAGGGTCCGGGCAATTCAATTTAATGCCATCGACTGTCAGCCAGGCAGCTACTTAAGTTTTATGAAGCGTCGATATGGCCTGGCCGAGTGACTATCCATAAATGGCGTCGACACACAGAGAGAGAGAGAGGAAATTGCCGCCAATGCAACTTAATCTCTGTGTCCTGCCATGACAAATCGTCCTTATCGTTTTACGAACTACAACAAAAAAAAAAATAATAATAATAAGAAACAAGCGGGCATGTTAGAGTCTCGGGCATGCTTTGACTGAGTAATATCCTGTAGAGTGGTATATATAGATATATATTTTCGTGCTTAGATTAATTTAAATGCCTATACAAGCATTGCATACTGAAGGCCGCAATATATCATATATAGTCATAAAAAATGTCGAAAATTCAAAATCTTGAAACAAAATAGTTTCCAAAAATTTGTTTACTTTTCATATAGCCAAATGTAAGATTTTTGTAATTATTGCAAAATGTTTCAATGTTGCTAAATGGGAAACACACTTTTTTTGAGAACACGAACATTTACTGAACTTGGAGAAATTGTTTGTTCACCTTACGAACTCTTTTTCGGTTTGGCTTCAAATATAAATAATTATTGTTGTAATATTACTTCTGTTGGTGGAAAAGAGCACTTTGAGCATAAATTTATAAAAATTTCTAAATTATTTTTTGACTAACTAAAAGTTGCTATTGCCAATGTTGGCAATCATAAAAATATCCTTTGCTGCAAATGTTTGTTTTGTCAAATGTGCTTAATACATAATATGGTAACTGCTGAATTCGAACCAGTGACCTTCTTTTTGCTGCCCCTCAGCGTTCTCTGTGCCATCATCAGCTGGCTGCTTACATTATCAAACTTTTTGTGTGCTTTCTAAGCTGCATAGGAGAACAATATACTTTTTGTTTATAAGTAAAGTATTGTACCTTAATTGAACGAATTTAAGCCAAAATCATATACCCTATATATTTAAGAAAATGATGTAAGACTTGCTTTTAAAGTAACCGAGATCCAATATACAGTTGGGCATAGACATAACTCGGACTTTAAAGCTGAAAAATGCTTGTGTGTTTCATTGTTATGTTACTCTCTTTAAATAATACTACTTATTATAGGGTATTAAAAGTGGATAGACCGTAGGCAAAGCAACTGAAGTAAAGAAAAAGCAAACAAACAAGTTATAAAAACATACAAAAACAGGAGAGCAATTCACACGCACAACAAAAAACAACAAGCGAAATAACAACAACAACAACAACAACAACAACAAAAGCTGATAAAAGATGTTTGTTTGTTGTCTTTTGTTGTTGTCTTTTTATGACTTCAATTAACTGTGGCACACAGGTTCAGCTTCAACTGCGGGTCCAGTATAATGTTGGGTGGGTGGATGTCTGCGTGTGTGTGATTGTATCTGTGTGTAGTGTGTGTGCGTGTATATTGAAGATTTGCGTTCATAATTTTTTATCTCTGCTGGCTGCGTGCTCTCAAGTTGTTGTTCTCTCATTGTTGTTGCTATTGTTGCTGTTGTTGCTGTTGTTGTTGTTGTCTTTGGCATGCATCATTAGTTAGCTTAATGTAGTGTACCCAGGCTACACGACCACGCCCATTCTGGCCTAGCAGGTAGGCAGACAGCTGGCCAGCAGCTAACACAAAGCTTTAGCGGACAGTCCAAGTATGTGTGTAACTATAGATACTAGAGATGAGCGCGTGCCGATTTTATTCACAGGCTGGGACATCTTAAAGGCGCAAAAAATAAAGGATCGACCGAGTAAGAGCTACGTTAAACTAAATGTAAATTATAAGAGATTATCTGCTCGTCGCAAAAGTGAAATTCTCGAAAATATCTTAAAACCCTGTTCGCAAAAATCCAGAAAATTCGTTGTATAAGTTAAATACAAAAAATTTAAAAAAGTGTTTTATTTATAAATATATTAATATATTAATTTCTAAATAAATTAAATAAAACAACTTCATTACGTGAAATGGCGTCGCTTGCGAATGAGAAAGATTATCGTTAAGTTTTGAGCAATTAAAGTGAATATCGGATGTTAATATGCACAAATTGTAGCATGCTTTTTAGGGTTTCATGACAGGTCGAGCCAGGCTTGGCTTTTTACAAAATCTCTCTTGCGAGATGAGGCTATTTACTCAAGTGTATGTTTTGTGCTCGTGCCTGGCACATGGCCATCTCTATTAGATAGCAATCACATATAGCCAAAGATACGCAGACATTTTGGCCAAGAAAAACGGGCAATCAATTGCCAAAATTGAACAGTCTTAACGTTTCGTTGCGAATGTTTCGAGATAATCGCTGCAAAAACGGCGCCACTTAGAGCCAATGTACGGCGAACAGCGGCATATTCCCTTGGCCCACACTCAATCCAATATCGAAGCTTCCACACACACACACACCCCCCCTCCCCTCCTTGATCCGGCCTAAACATAGACGCTGGCTTTGGTAACGACTATCTAACTAGGGTCCATTTCTAGGCCGCGGCATCGTTGTAGGCGGCCTTTTGTGTATTTGACGTTTATGTTAACATGTGTGTTGTCTGCCGATGCGTGTATCTCAGTCTCAGTTGCTGTCAGTGTGTGTGCGTGTGTGTGTGTTTGTGTGTGTCTGAGCATCTGCGGCGTGCCAGAATCCAGCTGGAGGAGCCCAGTTGCCACAGCTTTTTCCTACCTTCCGCTTTATGCGCCACACACTGCCTGCCTGTCTGCCTGTCCCTCTTTCTGTCTGCGTATCGCGCGCGTGGCTGCCACCGCGTTGTCTCCGCATATGCCACAGTGCCGCAAATGAAGCTATTAAGTGTGTAAATATTGAGTTGACATCAAAAATTCACACATTGATGAACTCGTCGATAATATAAATCAAGTTAGAGGCGGAAAATTAAAACGACAACGCAATTGAGTTTGATTTTATGTAAAAACACATCACAATAAAACAAAGTGGAAAAACACAGTGAGTTCCTATGTCAAATGTACTGTCAAATCCCATAAATTGACGTAAGAGCACACTGTACTACAGCCACTTCTGTTATTTTACTCCAACAGTGTTGAACGGTGCCTCACTGTCTGCGCGTTTCACAACACTAGCGTGTCTCTTCGAAATATCCCGCGGAGTACGACTTAATTCGCTTAGATAATCTACTTATAATGTATATGGCCTCTGCTTAAGCATATCTCAACATATGGAAGACGCATTATTGCCCCAAAAAGTATTTGGGTAAAGAGATTAACTCAAAATAGAAGACAAACTGGGTATATGCTGGCTTATACATGGTTAATTTTTGTATAGCATATTTATATTATATTATAGTATATTTTTCGATGCTCTTTTTTTCATTTTACTATTATTTCCTATTTGAAATGTTTCTTATGTTATATTTTACTTTGAACTAAACAAGTTTATTTATTTATTTATTAAATCAAACTCATGCAGCCTTCAGTAAATGAGAGCGTGGAAGGACAAGCATGAGGAATAAGCTTAAAGTTTCATATCTCAGGTCCCTTCTAATTGTGGCTAAATATAATTAAAGGACATTACATTATATCGCAAAATTATAATAAGCATTTGAATTCTTACATCAAATTTGAAGCACACAAATTGCTGTTCAAATTTTTTCCCACTGTGCGTTTGGTTCTTTGTTTAAGTTTTCTCTAGCGTTGACGCTTTTGTTGCTCTTGTTGTTGTTTTGCCTCGTTGTCAGTGTTGTTATTGTACGCCTGTTTGTGTTGTTGGGCATGCCAGCGAAAAAGGTGCTGATGGCGATGGGGGGAGCAGGGCGTGCCAAGATAGAGCGAAGCGCTGCGGTACGGGGATAGCGTGAGCCATAAAAAAGCGCTCGAGGTTGTTAAATTGACAACGTTAAACACTTTGTTTGGCATTTTCTGCATTATTAGGCGAAACTGCCGTCTGTCGCTGTAATTGATGCTCCGACAAACAGGGCACACGACCCTCCCCGGCTAACAACATTCCCCTCAAATCCAGGGAGTTGACTGTCTTATCGCGACCCAAAAGTCACAAACAAGCCCGAGCACTGATTTAAATGGCTCAAAAGTTAAGTTATCGTAATGCTAAGCGGATTAGCTATGCGAGAGAAATGGCAAGTCTCATATGATTGGCAATCTTATGACCTGGCTTTAAGATGTTAGCGGCAAGCGGCGTTGCTTGGTTGGGTGGGGGGGCGGTCTGTATTATTTGGGGGCGTGTTAAGTAAACATTTCAGTTGATTTCACTGTCAATTTGAAATGACATTATATTATGGAAAGTTTTAATCCTTTTAAGTGGCTGCCGAACGGCCCGGGCCGGAAGTGTAGACTGTGAACTTAACTCAACTCAACTCAACTGAAGTGAACTGAATTGAAGTGAAGTAAACTGCTGTCCGCTGTTTGTTTTATGCATAAATTCGATTAAATGCCAAAAGGTTAAATCTCAGACATCCATGGCAGTGCAGGGCACGCACCGTGCCCGCCCCACCCAGCCCCTTACCGCCTTATCCTTAAATTAGGCACGAGCGCACGTAAAGCTGTTGAATGTCATGTCAAAGGGCACACTCAAGACGAGCGACGATGCTCGTAAATTTCAGTCTATATATATTTCATTCTTATATTTTGCTGCCGCCTCGCCCTCCTCGCTAACTTCTTGTGCACTTTTTTTATGACAAAGGCAAAGGATTATTCAGCTGCCTGGGCAAATCGCATAAAATGCAAAACGTATTAAAATTGACAATAAAGCGGCTTTTTTTTTATGTTTATATGCATGAGGAGACCGGCGGGCCTGCCGGAAACAACCTTTTCCCTGTCCATCCTTTAAAAAAAAAAAATGAAAGAAGAGATTGTGAAATTCGTTTTAAAATTGTTAAAAGCTCTGCCCACTTTAAAGATCGTTATGCATTTTTTAGTGGCCTCAAGAAGGTTCTGTTTATTTGCCACTTAATTTACCACAGTCTGTTGCAGCTGCTGCTGCTGCTGCTGCTGCTGCTTCTTCCATTGCCGTAGCCACTGAAGTACAAAATATCCGCTCAACTGCAACTTATAACAATCCCCCTACTCCACCCACACACCCACACACGCACACATATGCATAAACACGTGTTTGGCTGTTATTATTGTTGCTCCTTTTCGTCCTGCACCGCACTCAATCTTGTGATTTAACGCATGCCGCTTGCCCCTATCGCCCAACTATTTTTTGTTATTTTTCTTGTAGAGTTTTTCTTTTTTATTTCCTTTAATGCTCTCACTTGTTAAAGTAGGTAATGTATTTTCTTATCCAGCTTGTTATTTACGAGCAGACAATTGTCGTTAATCTTTCGCTTAACTTTCTTCAGCACAATTAACAAACCCTCATTCGACGCATGCTAGTTAACAAACTCTCCCGAACGGGTTGTGCTTAAGAGTGTAATCAAATTCTTTGACATCTTTGAAATTATTCTAAAGATATGCTTTAATTCTCAAGGCATGTTTAAGCAAATCCATTTGATTTCTACAAATGCTTACAGCAATTGAGGAAATTAAGAAGACTCTTATATGGTGCTCCTCAACCTAATTAGACTTGTTTGAACTCTTAGAAAGTTTAAATTAATTAATTTCGGGTCTACTATATTATAAGACTTTTACCAAATATTATAAGTTTCCTCAAATTCCAATCAAATAATTTGGAAAATCTAAAGCAAAACTTTAGAATAAATCTATGCTTGCTCTGAGTAGGATATTCAAATAGAAGCATAAAAAGTCTTTTATTTCTTAAGCTTCTAAATATTTATAGAGCATTAGAGTTTCGTTCTTTTATCGATGTTTACATATTTTGTTTTTTGCGTTTTTACTTGCTCAGTTGTATTTTTGTGTGAGTTATTACGGCAACTTTCAAAGCATAAAAATTTCTTACTACTTGGCTCCAACGGAGCATAAAAACTTATGACTTGTCTATTCGACATACACACACAGTCCCACTCACATAGCTACACGTACACACACACACACACACTAACAGACAGACACAGACACTCACACACAGACGCAATGAGCTAGGGCTCGTGCTGCATGCGCGCTGTTGGCGGCGTTGCACTTTGTTTGTTTGTGCCGGTAATATTTCCTTAAATCGAGTAAACAAGTGGAATTCAACAAAGCGGAAACGGAAGCACAATGCGTAGCTGCTGCCTGTGTTGTGAGCTACCTACACACCCCTACGCTCAGTCACACACACATGCTTGCTGCTACACGTATCTCATACGCGATGTTGTCTCAAATATGGCGGCAAATATACTTTGCTGCTCAGCTGTAGCAGCAGACGCTCAGACGCTACTCTTCTCTCAGCGTGCCCCACACGCTGCATCCACTTCTCTGTTAACGCTTGCTTCGCTTGGCTTTCTGTTGTTTTTCTTGGAAATTGCTGTTAAAAATAACAAAGCTCCTTGTGAGTTTCTCGCTTCACGTTGCTTGCCAAGTTACTTCCTGCCTCATCCCGGCCTCTACTGGCTTTACTTTTCGTTGCTCTGGCTCTGCCGTTGAGCTTTCCTTGTTGTTGTTTGTCTTAGTTATGCCATCCACAACCACCCACCCACTCATCCTACGCCCAATTGAAATTGAGACGCGGCTCTCGGCAATTGTATTTATTTGCTCTGCTAAATGGCATAATCGAAGACGACCCGACCAGCCCCACTTGTGATGGTTGACAGGCATTGTGGTGCTGCACAGATTTTCAAAATACCAACATCAAAAGGAACAAACAAAACTGTGCACATTTAAGGAATATAAGGAATCCTTTATTTACCTTATTAGTGGCGAAATTCTCAAAAGGGTCCTCATAAGAGACAATAATGTCAAGCCATGATTTATAAATACTTTTTGCCGATCTTAAATTTGTGCAAGAAATATACAAATATTGATTTTAAACAAATTTGATAGTTATCGATTTTCTTTTGTAATCCTTGGTCTATTTTATTTATTGCAGACAATAAATAATATTATAAAGTCAATCAAATGATTAGTTGATTAATAACAAAATTATAACTAAATTATTTATACATTATGTGTAACAACAAGTAGCTTATATATTTTTAGAAAAAATCTACATATACAATTATTATAATTCAAATTCGTTTCACTCTGAACTCTATAAATCTTCTGGCAAAAGTATCATATAAATATTTTCGATGAAATGAAAGAAGCCTCTTGATAGGTTTAAATAAAGTTTATCAGAATAGTTTATAGCTGGCATGATGTTTATGTTGTTAGTTAATATAAACAAGCAACTTGTTATATATAAAGTTGATATTGTTTTTCCCGGTAAAGTCTGGCACAACTTACAAAACAAAAAGCTGAAATAGCTGTCTAGTGTTAAGAGTCAATCAAAGATTTGCTTAGATTCTTTAGATATTTCATTAGTTGACAGATTTTGTGGTGACGACGCCAACTTCAAAGCAATGTCTGAGCACAAACTATGAACTAGAGGAGGAGAGAGAGAGAGGGTGGGGAAGGGAGAGAGTGGCATTTATTAAATTCCGCTCGTTTGCACTTGGCTCATAAGCAGCACAGCGTCTTTTGAAAATTCTCAGTAAAATAACGCAACTGTATAAAGTTTTTCTGGCATATTCAGGATGTTTGTTTCGTCTTGGTTTTATGCAAAAGTCTCGGCATAGCTCAGCCAGCTGAGAAAGAGAGAGAGAGAGAATAGAGCTGAACTAAACAAAAAGCTGAAGCTGCTGCTATTTCACATACATTTTGCGTAACTTTAATGTTCTCAAAGACAAAACTTACGCTCAAATTGTTTGTCATCAAATTATGTGGCCAGTTGCTGTTGACCCTGGCCGCAAAAATGGGCATCATTAAAATGCTGTTACCGGACACACAGAACCAGAGCTCCCGATTCCCAGTTGAACGAGTGACCGGGCTGCCGCCCCAAACCGTTCCCCACCCTGTGTCAACGCTGGAGACCTTAACCGCAACAGGATTGCTCAGGCATACCCTTTTTTAATTTGCAACATGTCATTGGCAGAAAGACAAGCAAAAAGGACGTGGCACATCGATGAGAGCCCGGCTAACCGAAAACTGAGCCCAACTGAGAACTGGCTACCGAGAAACCGAGAAACCGAGAAACTGAGAAACTGAGAAATCGAGAAACTGAAAGACTGAGCAACGCCCAGCGCCAACGCTTTGTTGCGCCTTTTGTTGGGCTTTGCCGAATAACCGAAGCAAAAACCAAAATTAGCAGCCGCAGCGGCACTGCAAGAAAAAAAAAAAGTCTACAAAAAACACAGAACCGGCGTAGGCAAAACAGCCCAGCACAGATGAGAGAGGGCGAATCAACAACTATTTAGGAAGCTGAGAATATGGCAAAGAAGATGTTGTTCTTGAGAAAGGCGCAAAAAGACTGGCCGAAAAAATGTAAGCCAAGTAAAAGGCATTTTGACCTTAACAAATATTTGAACAATTTAAAAAAAGAAGAAGAAGAAGAATATTCCAAAAGTAAAGACAAGGCAAATGAACTTGTCTAACACTATTCGGCTTATATTCAACATAAAGTTGCCTTTAATTATTGAAACAGCAAATAGAGCTGAAACCAAGCGCAGATTGAAATTTATATTTAATATACAAACAAATATAGTATAAATAAATTAATATTTAAAATAATTAAATAAATGTACGTGCATAGTTTGTTTTTTAAATATAAAATTATAATATTTAAAAATTTATGTATACATATTCGTACACACATAGTTACATAGTCATATATATGCCCTTTATTACTTTTACTTCCAATTTTAAAAAGTTACATTATATTTTATGATTTAATATTATCATATTATAGTATATTATAAACTTTAGTTTTTTTTATTATTCAATATATATATTTCATCATTTTTATTCTACAATTTTTCTACATTGATTTTTATTTTATTTGAATCGCTTTCTTATATAGAATCGCTTATCGCCTAGAAAAAAAATAGTATTATTTTCAATATAAGTAAGTTATTTAATTAATTAATTAATGTATACAATGATCTCTATTCTACCTTACTTTTACATACTTTAGCTGAGATAATTTTATTTTACGCAAGAAGTTAACATTTCTGAAATACTAGTAGCTCCTTACTAACTTTAATTTGAATTTAAATTTTCTCTAGGATAATTAAAAAAGATATATCAAGTAGATAAATGGAAATTTTACTTATATTGGAAATAACAAGCGTAAATGGGGAATGTGATTAAATGGCTGCCTAAACGAAAAAAAGCTTACATTATGTATATTTATGGAGTGTGAAATTGTCGATTCTTAGGTTCATTGCCAGCTGGGAAGCTACTTATAATGCCACCCTCGCACACACACACACACACACACCTAGAAGTAAGCACAACGTGATAGACGATGAGAAAAGCAAAAAGTGAATAAACGCCAGAGAATTTCGGCATTTGGTTAGGGGTTAGTGGTGCCAGGGGGGGGGGGGGGGGGGGTAGGCAGAGTATGCCACCACGAATGTCATACAAATGACCCATATTAAATTTATTACGGCACAGGGAGCAGCACAATGAAATTCAATAGCTGAAAACCTAATGGCAAACAAAACAAATCGCCGACGCCTACCGACTATGTGTATCTCCATATATATGTATATAAATTGACATATATATAAATATATATATATATATATATGTGTAATCTGTCTGAATACATGCATTATGCTGTAGTACAATGAGCCATACTTACATGGATTTGGGGCTTGGGGGCTTGGCTGTATCAAAAGCAGCTTAAAGACGCTTGTGTGAGCCAACTTTTTGCATTGCTTGTCGTTACACTGTCATTCTGGCAGCTTTACCAAATTGATTTATAATCCTGTCTCGAATATCCTGAACAGGAGCCGATATAACGCGCTGCTTTCAAAGTTGCGACGAGTTGCTTCGCTTTATTTTTTTTTGTTTTGGTTTATATAATATATATTTTTTTGTTGGTTTACTGTGCTTCCTTTCCGCGCGGCTGTAATGAAATTTTCCCAATTACTTTGCAATTATATGCGTAACAATTAATGAGCAAAAATTTTGTGCGCTGCATAAGCTGCGCAGGCGTTGAGGCGACGCGCTGGCAACGACGCCTGCGTTTGTTTACCTCAGCACGTGCTTCGGCCCATTATCCTGCAGCTAATTAAGAAACGTGAGACAAATGACAAGCGCTAAAATATTGTTTACTAGAGCTTAAGAGAGACACACGCACACAGCTGCAATGAGAAATATGTTCAATGATAGCTAGCTAGACTTTGAGATATCCTGTAAGTAGTTGATCCTGTAGGATCTTCCTATATCAGCTGAAAATTGCTTAAAAGTAATTTATTTTTATTATTTTATTTGCAGTTATCATGACTTTGAGACATCCTGTAAATAGTTTATCAGAAGTTTAATTGCCAACTAAAAATTACCAAAAATGAACGGAATTTAAGGTTATATATTATATTTTTATTTGTTTATTATGAATCCACTTTTACGAGAAAACGAGAAAGAAAGTAGAGGGTTAGATGTGAAACACGGGGTATCTCATAGTTGATCTGTCTCTTATGTACTGTACAATGCTGCTGAAGCTAAGGCAACTCTTTTAGTTTTGTTAAGAATAGGCTAAGGACGCTATAAGATACCCTGTATTCAAGTTTTGTTTATTTTTTGCTTAACAAATATTTTTTGTAGGCTTACAATAATACGAAATTATAAATTAATGACACAGCCATGCAAGTTATTCTGCAATTAGATTTTGATTAGGGTACTTAGATATTTCTCATAAAAAATGTTTATTACATTAAATTTATATTTATATACTGGAGGTCTATGAGTCTATGACTATGAGATTTCCTGTAATTAGTTTTTGATAAGCTCTGCTTAACTATGGCCCATTTTTTGTTGGTAAACTTTACATTCATACCCATTATATATGTTTAAAGTGTGTGAGGTATCTGGCTAATTATACTCGTATTCATGTCATACATAAATAAATGCTTTGCTTTGTATGTCTATATATATTTATATAGAATGGTCTTAAGACAACACCAGAAATTTATTAATTATCAACTGGACTTTAGTTACGTTCTCGTTGCCAACCAGCCGCCCACCCATTCACCCAAACACTCCCATATACAATCACAGCCGCTTGATTGGCATTTAAAGCTCTTTAGGAAATCTTTAGCTCTTGAAGGAGCAACGGTCCGGTCTGGTCTGGCTGACAGCAAAAATCGAAGTGAAGTGGCTACATTGAGCCACAGCTGAGCTCCTTAACGCTGCTTCCAGTCTGACATAATCCATGCAATTGTAAATTTAATAAGAGCCGAAGAGAGTGCTGGTCCACTGTGGGGCAGGCATAGCTAGCTGTTCAGCTTTCTGGACAGGACGACGAAGCGTTCTGCGTTCGACTGAGATTTGTGTGGGGCCGGTCGAGGGGTTGAAATGGAAAAGCAAGTAGTCAAGGCAATTAAGTAAACCAAGTGGGCAGAGAGTGAAAGAAGCTGGTCTGAACTTTAAGTAGACATACGGAAGTTACAGCGCATATGTATAAGAAAGAAAACTTTCAAGTACCATCAGAGTTGTTCAAGTGCCGCAGACTTTTGCTCTGCGCCTATAAGACTGAAGGTCAAATAGGGCTGTCAAGTGCTACAACTTCTTTGAGCTAAACTTTCTGTGGCAACAGTGTCTATACCAACATAGTGTTGAGTAACTCATTTAACTTAACTGCACATTTTCATTGGGTACTTAGGTTGGAAATGGAGTTGCCATGAAAACGAAACTTTTAACAAATCAATAGAAAAGCACAATTACCGATAAGTACGCACACAAACAAACTATTTTCAATTATCGATTAAAGTCTATAGATCTACCTCTCGCAAAAAATATATAGGTTATTCATGGTTTTTTAGTTGAAGTTACACTAAATACTTGGATCAACTCAGACGCCCTACTCTGTAGATAGGCTTAGCTTCTGTTCCAAAATAAACTTTTATCGCAATTTCCAACACTAAGTTTCTTGTTTAGGCCTTTTGTTACGAGAGTGGTAAAATAATTCAGATATTGACAGGTCTCCCAGGTCTGCATAAAACAGAGTATTACAATTTATCTGCTTGGCAAAATTTGTCAGATACTTGTGTGGCAGGGCCACAAACTTTTAACTACTGATTGTTCGCCAGCCCTGGTATGTCATGAAAAATTAATCAGCAATTTACAACATTTTTTGAAGCTAAATACATAAATATCTAATGTACAAGTTCTAGAAAGCGGAAGTAAAGTTAACTTTGCTTAAATAGGAAAAAACATTACAATATTTTGAAATTCTAGAAGTTGTTAACACTCAATTCCGGAATAATATTACAAATCTTGCGATAACTGTTACTTCCGCGTTTTATTCCAACCACAACACACACATCTCCTCGCCATGACCACCGAGGAGGTGAATTTTATTTGCGAAAAATTGGTCAGCTTTCAGTATCTGGACAATCAATTGGACTCGGCAAAGGAATATGCCCACTGGCTGCTCTCCAACATCGAGCTATGCTGGCGCGGCGGCCTCATATCGGGTCTGCTGGGCTATCTGCGCGAGCCGGGCCCGCAGCGTTCGCCGCGGCAGTGCGTGAAGGCGTTGCGCGTGCTGCACGAGATGACCACACACTGCACCAAGGTGGATTTGAAGCGTCTGGTGCTGACCACCGAGCTGTTGCTGCTGCTCCGTGACATGCTGCAGCTGTCCCGTTTGCGTGGCACTATTAAATGCTGTTGCCTGGCGCTGATGAGCAATATCCTTGTCTCCGGCTGGCGTTTGCGTGATGCGGTTGTGGAGTCGGGTCTACTCTCGGAGCTCTTGCAAATGCTGACGCATCGACGACGCGGCCAACAGCCGTTGCAGTCGTGCGACAAGGGGCAAGTCCTGTGGCTGCTCTACCAGGTGCTGCGCTACAAGGTGCCCGGTCCCACGTTGACGGCCATTCGAAAGATTGCCCAGGTGCTGCCCGTCTTGCTGCATCACTCACAGGATGTGGAGCTGCTGCTGCCCGCATTGCAGCTGGCACGCTTAATCTCCGAATACCACTCGACCATGGTCCCGGCCATGGTCAAGTCAAAGCTGCTGAGCCGTGTGGTGCGCTTTGTGCTCAGCCCGCTGCCGGAGGTGCAGCGCGAGGCGATATTTGTGCTGGCCAATGTGTGCCTGGAGTATCGTCGGCGTCAGGCGCTCTTTCGCTTTCCCAAAAGCATATTGCTGCATGTGCATGGCCTGGTGCTGGGCGGCAGACCGGATATACGTGTCCTGGTGCTGCAGCTGCTTGGCGGCATTATAGACAACAGATGCATCAAGCTGGAGCACTTTGTGGAGCTGGGCCTGCTCAAGAAGATTGTCCAGTGCGCCAGCAAGCAGGAGAAGGATGCCGAGGTCCGTCTGGCCGCTGGCTGGACACTGGTCAGCCTTGCTTTGCACCTCTGCCGTTGCTATTTGGACTATTTTATTGATTGCGGCGCCTTGCATGCCATATGCGATCTGCTGCGTCTGGAGCTGCCCGTCCAGCTGTTGCGCAATATACTTGTGGTGCTCTTTCTGCTCGGCGAGAAGCACTGCCACAGCAAACAGTGCCTGCTGCACGTCATGTGGCAGTGCAATATTTGGCCCAAGATTCAGGCCCTGCAGGGCAGCAACAATGCGGCCGTGAGAACTCTCTGCACACTTCTCACCTCACGCCATGCCATGGAACTGATTTGGCCCGAGGCGCGCGTCTATCTGAGAATGTAGCATGGCACGCTTTCTGGTTTCATCAAACTTGATAATCCTATGTATTATGTAACATAATATATTTCCACTTGTTGGGGGCAAAGAAATTACTTTTTGCATGCATTGAAAATGTGCAAGGGTATCTCAGAGTTGTGCACGTGTGTGTTACAGGTGAAAGGAGCTGCTTACTCTAACCCCCAGAAAATATATCAAGTTATGTACGTCTGTCCAGCTGTAACTCAATTTTCTTCAAACGTATCAGAAAATGTTGAATAATTGAGAGATACTGAACATTTATATACTTTGTAGCCTTCATTAAAACCCCTAGAAAATTTCTATGATAAAACGTTAAAGCAATAAAATCTCCAGCAAATGAGATAGAATTATTGGGGGAAAATTTAAGCAGAAATAAATTTTTGAAATGGTTTTTAATTATCTTAGAAGAACTCGAATTTCAGTTTTCTTTTCCAATCGAGTCCTGATTGAAGGCAATTAAATTCGGAAATATTTCAAATGATGTCATTTCATATAATTTATGGGGTTTGTTTTGAACGACATGTTTTAAGTTGTCGTAATCCATTTTTATGCTAATCGAACTCAAAGAAATATTGATAAAATTTAAGAAAATATGAAAGATGCAATTCCATATAATAGAATTAAACATTTGACCAGTTTTAACCTTCAAAGTAATATTTTTCAAAAATTGTACAAGAAAAAGAGAACTTTTGTTTAGAGCATTTATGTTTTCTTGTCCATTTCAATGCTAATCGAGCCCAAAGAAATGTTTAAATAATTGAAGAAAATGTGGAAAACTCTTGAATTTGCTTTGCCTTTTCAATTTTCTATGCAATTCCATATGATTATTTAACATGCTAATTGAAAGTAACAAAAATCTATGTAAATGCATATTTTATTTATGAATTTGAAAATTTGTGTTCTTATTGTTGTTGTTGCTGTTGTCGGTGGCAACGATAAAAGTTGTTGCTATCGCAGCGATTTTCAATTTGTTTTTCTTTTTATGCGCATTTAACTTTGCAAAAAACTTTTTTGCGTGTGTGCATGTGTGTGTATGTGTGTGTTGAATTTACATTTCACAAACTAATTGTATGTAAATATGTCAAATGTGTGTCGTCAACACCTGCATGCGTGGGCGTCTGTGTGTGTGTGTGTGTGTGTGGGTGTGTGTTGAGTGTGTTGAGTGTGCGGTGTGTGTGGTCGTGTCTTTCTGTGTGTGTGTGTGTGTGTGTGTGTGCGTGCACACATGTATTTGTATTGCATATTGACAATTTCATAAATGCGGTAACATTTTCAATTAAATATGCGCAACGCCGCAAACACAGCTGCACAATCGCACATACAGAACTGCCACGCCGGTCACTCCTGCCACACCTGCCACGTCTGCCACGCCCAGCACATCCATGCAGGGCCCAGTCCATCAATCCACAGTAAGTCGATTGATATGTACGCACATACATATGTGCAGGTGTGCAGCTTTTGGTCGGTTACAAATTGCAAATCAATCAATAAATAATTGAAATGAAAATCATTTTGCTGGTTTCAACTTATCTTCGAATGCCGCTTCTCCCCTTCACCCTTATGCTTTGCGCTGCGTATGCAAATGGGCGAAATTGTGTACATCTATCACTCGATTCGGATCGGCATCAGAATCGAAACCGGCAGACAGACCAACACACACCCGCACACACACACACACACAGCAAATAGAACTGTGGAACTGAAGCGAGAAGCGAGCAGGCGAGCAGCCAAATTCAGACTCGTGAGTGCGTTTCCAGGTGTGCGGGATTAGTGATGAGACAACTGATGTATCTATATATACATAAATATATGCAGGTGTGTGTGTTTGTGTGTGGAATAACTTTAGACGTGATTTGTTGGAGCTAGTGATAGTCCCTAAACTGTGATTAGTCTACACACATCTTTGTCTGAAAGTGCAAAAGACTTTGAGCACATATGCACGCAAATTTCTCTTGGGCAGAAAATTTTTCAAAAGAAAACTGTTCAAACTTAAAGCATATTTGAGTTAAATTAATATTTGCCTCCTTGAACATAAAAAATGTATAACTACAATGATCATATAGTTGGTATTTTCCATAAACTGTCAAATGTGCAGGGTTCCAACTACATCCTGTCAAGAACCGAGCCCAAGGGCTTGATTTTCGTTCAAACACAAAACATAAAATATGTTTATAGCTTGTTTAGATTTGCAGACACATTAACAGGAACATTCCGGATATAAATGTGATTTAATAGAAAATTCCAGTTACATATAAGGAATATATTAAGTATTCAGTATTGATATAAATTAATATTGAATATTCCACTGTAAATATTTTCTCTATTAATAAAATTTTCGAAATCTTAAATGTACATTGGCAGCTCAATAACGGTATTCCTTTTAACGTACAGTGATTTAATGGAACATCTCTGGTGCTTGTGTGGTTATTTGGCACGGATGTGTGTGTGTGTGTGTGTGTGTGTGTGTGCGTGTGTGCTGGCATCTGTGGTTGATTGTGAATATGTGGCGTGTGTGTGGGCGGCCGATATTATGTTAAATTACCAATTTCACAAATCTATTTGGCACTTTTTCAATAAAACGCGCGCGACCAAAGCGTGTTTGCCATTTTTAAATTGAAAATTCTATCAAACAAAATTTGCTTTTTTCTCTCTACTTTTTTTTTGTATATTTCCCACCAGCCAATCTAGAATATACGTAAAATGAAAAACGCTTAGCCAGGCTGCTCGAGCTGTAGCTAGTAAATATGTAGCTGCAGCAGCGTCTCCGACTCCGACTCCGGTTTCGGCTACGGCTACGGCTACGGAGTGCCCGGGCTTTAGCTGGCGGGTTAAATTTAATTTCAAAGTTCGCTTTTGTTTTTGGCTGTGCTTCGTTTTTGTCGTTATGCCCAAATCCCGCACAAATCCTTTGAGCTAGCACACGAACAGCTGCTTTGGACCAGCACCAGATCCAGAACCAGGGCGTTGTTCACTTTTGTAGCTGTTGTTGTTGTTGTTGTTGGTGTTTTAAGCGCCGCTGCTTTGGTTGCAGATTTACGCACCAGCAAATCGTTGAATTTATTGGGAGGACATGGCTGTCAGGGGGGGGGGGGGGGGGGGGCATGGGGCGGCTGCTATGCGCTGGGCGTGGCGGCATTTTCAATTTTGTCGCTGCATCACGAGGCGTGCCAGCTGGCGGGCAAGGCCAAAAACCCAAAAACCCGTAACCAAACCCAAAAACTGCAGCCCAAAAACCCAAAAGCTTTAACAGCAGCCAGCACTCGCAGCCCCCAGCCCTGGCCCTAACCCCCATCCGTAGCCGCCCCTCATTCAGCTAGACTGATCTTGATTGCATTTGCCAAATGCCAACACCAAACTTGCAGACACACATCCGTCAGTTGGGTGACAATCTAATCAAGCCAAGCGGACACAGGAGTCGTGGCTGGGTCCATGCGATTTAAATGGGCGAACGGATGGTTCCTACAGTCTGCCGACACACATGATCTAAACATATATCTATATATATATATATATAGCCCATTTTATGGCATACTGTGAGCTCTGCATAAAAAGTGTCAGCAAATTTTTGCATAATCTCGAATAGCTATCCAAATTCTGTCTGAGCTTATGTTTTAAACAACAATTTCGTTGCCACACTTTTGACTTTTCAATAATTGTTTGCACTCTATTGAGTGCCCTTTAGTTAATCGCTAACTGAAAAACGCGCTTGAAGTTTATTTTCAAACTATAATTTATTTTATTCTATTTTCTTTTTGGCATATTATTTTATTTGTTTTATCTGTCTTTTACCCTTTGGCATTTGCTTAACTTTTTTTTTAATTTTTAAACGACGAAATATATTTGTAATATATTTTTTATATTATATTATTGTTTAAAGCTACGCAGGCTTGAGCTCAATGTAAGTTATTTTATTTGTATATCCATTAAGGAATCCTTCGATTGTATCAGCCCCTTGCTTCAGACCTTACATCTGCCTAAGCTGTGTATGGCTGGAAGCTAAACGAGGTTGAAGTTGAGAAACACACAAAATTACCTTACTTAAAAGCGGACTTCAGTCAAATCTATATCAGAATGAACCACATCAAAATGCAATATCATAAAGGTGCCATGAGGAATGTGTCCCTATGCAAATGTAGATGTGAATTCTCAATTAATCGGATTACTCTATCATAAAGCACAGATGTGAGATTTAGTATAGAGCTTTGCCGCAAATCTTTAAATATTATAGAGCAATATATGATATAATAATTAAATAGCTTTCATAGGAAAATATTTGCCGAAAACTAGACTTTAACGAAAGGTTTTTGCTTTTTCTGATATCTTGACAAAAGTTCGCATTTATGAGTCATACAATGCTGCTTACATATCAACTACACGAACTTTACTATATATCTATATTGTTTAGAGGTCTATTATACGGTATGTATACTCTATATATTTTATATTGGTATACATTGATATATGCTAAACAGATTTTGTATATATGGAAAAGAAGAATTGATCAGCAAATGAATTTGTATGCGAAAAAATTGCTGTGATTCTCAAGATATCTTGCACAGGAGTATTTTATCTACTTGCCCAGGACAGTCGGTCCTGCTTGTTTTTATTTTTGTGCACTGTGTAGCTTTTCCAACGCTGTGTAGTAGTTAAATAAAGTGCCAATAGAGTTGCAAAGAGCTCTACGCAAAACAAGAGACGCCATAAAATCAATTGCTGTTTGCGCGTGCCGTGCCCAGAAACAGGGATATCTGAAGGAGGGGGCGGATGCAAATGGAGCACCCATTTCGGGGGCTGTCAATAGGGCGGGGTATGGGGATGCATTTGGTGCACGTGCCGCACTTCATGCAATTCACATGAGTGTTTCATGAGTTGGTTCCAGCTGTTTGGTCAGTTTTATATTTTTGATTTTGTTTTTTTTTTTTTTTTTTGTTCGTTTCTATTTTTTTATTCGAGGGTAGCTTGTTGTGCGAGGGGTTCGCATGTAAATGAGATATTTTGTGGTTTGTGGAGGGGGGCAACTGGGCGCGGGGTCACGTACAAAATTCGAATGCGGTTGAAATCTGCATTAACTATTGCAATTAGTGCAAAATTTCGCATAAATTATGTAAAGAATAGTTTTTGGCGCAGTTTTCTATGAACTACTACAGCGATGTTGTTGAACAGCATTTCGAAAATTTGTTGCATCCACACAAGTAGGTGTTTGGTCGCGCATTGGCATTGCGGGGGTAAAAGGGCTGCGTTGCAGCACTTGTGCAACGCACTAAATGCCACTTGCCAAATGCATAATGCAATTGAATTTAACATTTAATGATACGTTTTTCATACACCCAATTGTCTTTGGGTATTTTTACTGGGGCATTTAGCTTGATGTAGTATTCGGTTTGCAAATAAATTGCAAATAACAAAATCATTTCAAAATCAAATCCCATTTAAGTTGGTTGCAAAATGCATTTATTTATTTAATTGTCTTTAAGAAATTTGGCAATTTAAAAAATACATTTTCGAAATATAATTAACTTTAGTTTTTCTTGGCTTTTCAGTCCTTTCTGTATTATCTATTAATATAGTATATATTTGTTTGTGGCCTTTCATTTGATATTTACAAAGTTTTTGAATCTTAAAAAAATAATATATATTTTAAGCTAGCCTTTTCCAAAGCAAAAACACATATTAAATAGTTAAAAATAAATTGTATGTATTTACGAATTTTCTAGTTTCTTTAAAGTTTAATTTAATTATCGAATTTTCATTGCACATTTAATCCTTTTTTTTAGTTTTTTTTTTTTAAATATGTAAATGTATCTAAGATATTTGGATTATTTATTTTTTGTATTCTTTATTTCATTTATTTCTCTTCTTTATATATTAATGTTAAAATTTACTTTTTATAAATATTTCTTTCAATTTAAATTTCTTATATTTATTTATATATTTATATTTAATATTCTATTGATTTTTCTCTATAATTTTTAATCAACTTACAAATAATACAAAATATTTCTTACAATATTCTTACAATATTTTGAAACATGATGAAATATTTATTTAGTCGCCCTCCAATTATTGTTTATTAGGGCATCTGGCGTTCGGCGTGCCAGCTTTTATGTTATTCATATGTTTTAGGCCTTGTATATGTTAGTTGGTTATATGTTTAAATATATTTCGTGTGTTTTTCTCTTTCGGCCCCGCTGGTGTTTGTCGGCTGGCGGCTCGTTGTTTCGCTTGTTTATTGTAAATTTCGTTTAGATGTGCAATTAAATTTTAATTAGCCTGTCTCTTGTATTGCCATTGCTATCACTATAACTATAGATGTTTCCATTTCCATTTCCATATCCATTTTCAATTCAAATTTCTCTTTGGAGCGTGTGGTAAATAGATTTCTATTTAAACATTCGACTATAACAAAATACCTTTCATTAGAGTTGATACGCTTAGAGGCTTTGCGCTGCATTATACACTTGATGTGGCCTGTTCTCGGCAAAAAGCTTTATTTAGTTTTGTTATTAGTGGCATGCCCAATCCCCCTTCCAATCCCCGCCCCCACATGCACCTACCACTTGCCGCTGTAAGTTTCCACTCTCATGCGCCATTTAACTGTAATCAATTAATTCATTATTATTCGTATTCTGTTTTCAAAACCTGCCACTTTGCTTTATTGCATGTTGAAGTAGTTTTCATTATTGGTTCTACCTTGTTGCACGGCAACAGCAACAGCAACAGCAGCAGGAGGTAATGCAGTGGGCCGTGGGGCAGCTGCCTTAACATTTACTGGCGCCAGCGAAAGCGATGCAAACTTGTCGGCAAGTTTTGCAAGGCCACTTGCCACCCGGTTGTAAGTCCACTTATTTTCGCTCTGCTTCTGCCTTTTTGCTGCAGGTCTCACGGGCAACATTCCAACCAGATAGCCAAACAACTGGGGCAAATCTTTCAGCATCTACGTTAGGCGCGCTGTTCTCAAGGCTTTGTCTAAGCTTTGGTTTATGCATGAGCCTGCAGCAACTTATGCCCAAACAAAAAGCAGCACAGATCTATCAAACTTGAGAATCGAATCATATATATAAAATATACATATAAATATATAGTAGGAAAGACTTTAAGCAGTTGAAAACTTGCCAAGGATATTTAAAATCATATCTCAATTTTCGAATGGCTTGCAATAAATATAGTTAATACAATACTCACTCACATCAAAGATAATATAACTAGCATATGATATATGCATATATAAATATAATATATATTAAATAGTATTTAAATTGTCTTTACCCTCATTTAAATTTCCGCACTTCATATGCTCTGGAACTGAGTAAATACATAGAAAATGTGTGAAAGAATTATGGTAAGTTATGCTTAAATTAATTCAAAATCTCTTATTTTTATAACCTTGTAGAAGGTATCATAATTTTGTCCTAACTTCTGTGTGCCTATCCATCTGTCAACAAGCTAGTATAGTGTAGTAGATCCTAAGTTTTTCGTTTAGTTTAAATAATAATTCGATCCCTAAACAAACAAATAAAATGAACAATTAGCAACATTTAAAACTGCTTCTGAATTTTGAGCCAGCGACTGCTTGCATGCTGGTTCGACGCGCAAAAGTGATTTAAGTTGGCATCTTTTAATTATATAGATGCAATTTATTTACTATTCTAAGCCAGTTCCAACTTCAATCTTAAGCAGCTGCTATGAAAATTGTCTGTATTTACACTTCGTAACTTTTTCGCCCACATTTTTACGCACTCTTAATAAGCTGTGTGTAATAAGTTAAGGGTTTTATGAGATTTTCTTAGGTAATGCTGCTTCAGTAACCTGTTAAATAAATGCATGTGCGCTCATCATTTAGTTAGATGGTCGGAATGGGAGGTGGGGGGGGCAGGCGGCTGGGCTTGGCAATTCCCACTTTCCGCACCTCTGACCCTATCAACTGTTGTTCTCGCTACGCAGAGTTGATTGTTGAGCTCTAAAACGCTTTGCGACCAAAAAAAAAAAAAAAAAAAACTTTTGCCCATTGCCAGTCCCATAAACGTTCAAGTCGCGAACAACTTCAGCAGCTCCCGCTCCCCCTAACCACCTTGCCCACATCCCTGCTGCCGACATCTCCCCCAGGCTTTTGGTTTCATTCGCGATTCACATTCACATTCGCATTGCCCACATTGAATGTTGTTTTTATTGTCGCTGCTTTTACAATTTTCATTACATTAACCGTTTGCCACGCCCAACGTGTCTGCTGCTCTCATACAGCCCTCGCCAACCCACCGGCTGCCCTTCAATTGTTGCTGCTGTTTGTTTGTGTTTTCATTCCCAGCCACTGTTTGCAGCTGTTTTAGTGCGCTGCAGTTGCTGCACCTGCTGCTGCTGATGCAGCTCCTAATACCCAATTTCCCCGTCAACCCTCTGGCCAGGTGCTTTGGCAAAGTTTCACGCAGTTGTCCTTCAAAGAAGCGAAATAAATCGAGGAAAGCCAAAGCAAGGCAATCGAGCTGAATTTGCTGAATCGCAACCAATTGCCAACTATTTGAACAGCTTCCTGCAGCGGCAAACCCAAACCTCTGCACGCACTCCCACTTTCCTGCCCCGCATCAATCAATGAGCATGAGCATACTATGGCCCCAAAAGTTGAGGCCAGACATGTGTAACAGCGCGTCTCATCGCTGACCCCGCTTCACTTCATCAGGTGTAGGCGCTTTTATAAACCTATAAAATATACACGAAGCGCCCTTTCTGCCGCATCCCGCATAGATAAACCTACGAGCACGCACATAACCTTTTCTCAGAGCGATCGATGGCCAGGGGACTGGGCCAGAAACCGAAACTGGCAGCGGGGCAGACAGGGGTGTGAGCCCGGCACTGTCAACGGCCTGTTGGCAACCTTTTTCGGCAACTTCAAGTGCGAGGGCAGTTAGAAGAGTGCTTGCAAGAAATACATAAAATAATAATAAATCTTTTTATAAAATTATTTAAATTTTACAATTTTTTATCTTTGAAAAACTTTCGTTAAAGCTGAATATTTTGACAATTTGTATATACTTTTTGAACTAAAGACATAAAATGATTTCTATTAAATTTAATTATTAGTAAAATATTTAATTTTTATTTCAGTTTATTTTTATAAATATTATTAAGAAATGAATAGATAATTTAATACATATTTAGAGGTATAGAAAAATAATAATTATTTTTTTAATATTATATAGAAGTAAAAAAATACGTACGCCTATGTGTGCTTAAAAGTAGGAATATATGATAAATGAAAACCATTAATTGATTTTTCTTATTGTTAAATTAAAATGTATTATTTAAGTATACAACTTTGTAAGCTGACTTACATAATTATAACTTTAATGATATTTTATTAAAATATTATATTACAACATGGAAAGAATATAATGTAATGTATTCGGAATGTAACTTTAAATTAAGACTCATAAAAAAAAACTAACATTTTTTTATTTTTACTTTACTTGTACCCACTGATGAATCCGAATTTGCTATTTAGCAATTTATCATAATCCGTTAACTTTTCGAACCACCCTCGTTCGGGCACGGGCCTGCTTATGTTTGGTTTATGTTATTTCGGGCTCATTCTCGGTCTCGGACTGAGCTTGGGCTTGCCCTAAAAGATTTATGTGCGTAAATTTCATGCTGACGGCATCAGGTGATTTAACACTTTAGATAACTTGGAACAGTTTATAGTAGAGTCCCCCACCCCCACCACCACCCCATCCCACGCCTACGCAATCCCCCTAACTACCACAATAACAAAAAACAAACAAACAAACATGGAAAGTTCTTGGATTTGCGCGGGGAGGGGGGGGGGGTTGTCAGTAAGTGGGTTGGCCGGACAAAAGTTGTATTTTTATTATTTTATTTTATTGCGCTTACATCTTTAAATATGTTTGTTGTTGCCCGCTCCAAACCCGCTCTACAGACAACCCCCCTCCCTGCAGCATTCTAAGCCCCATCGTGCCACGTTCAGGGGGTTTGCTTTGGAATTGATGTGTCTTTTGGGGTCATAAAAATTACAAAAATTTCTTTCGCCTTTTCGGACCGATTGTGTGTGTGTGTGTGCGATTGAAAGAGCATCGGTCCCAGGTCCTTTAGATAGCCTGCGAAACGATATAAATTATATTGAGCGCTTTGAATTAGTTTTTTATGTGGCACTCATGTAGTGAGAAATGAAATTAGATACGTGCTGGTTGGGGAGTTAATTTGTGCAACACTGTGATTCCGATAGCCTCAGTGCCAAATCGAAATGGCAAAACTTTTGGATTTGCACAGAAAATTCAAACGGGCAACTAGAGAGCCAGGTTGCATGTTGGTCCTGCCTCATCCATTTGAATAAAAATAGATCTAAATCATTTTGAAAGGGCTGACCTATTGGTGGAAAACTCAAAAGTAAGATTCAAAGACATTTCATTTTAAATGTTATATAACAATATTTATATTTTTATGATAGAAATTATTTAAAAAAAAACTGCTTATAATAAGAAAACTTTAATTGTTGTTAAATACCCCCGTAAAGGATTTAAATCTGATTGCTGCCTAAAGGGGGTTTTTCCCGGAAATGCCCGTATGGTAAAATATAAATATCTTATGCTTTAAGCTTTGTCCTGGTAGTAGATACATTAAATGTTTAGCTGGCTGCACAATGCACCACAATTTGCAATGCTTCGAGTCCTTTGGGTCTGCTGGGCTAGTCCTGGGAACAGGCGCAACTTTGCAATCGAAGCACAACAATGGGAAGCAATTACCAAAAAAAAAAAAAAAAAAAAAAAAACCAGAGAGTGTTTTAGGGGGGGGAATGTATAAAAAAAAATTGAACACGAAAAGGGCAAAGCGCGAAAAGGAAGTGAAAGAGCGAAAATAACATCGAATTGTTAAGAAACTGCAAACTGCAAATCCATTAAACCACAACAAGCTAGGGGAACACCAACTAGAGCATAGATAAAAGCCTGAGAGCGCTGGAGAGAGAGTGAGAAGAGTGCGGTGTAGAGAGAGGGAGAGGTAGAGGGAGAGAGATGTAAATACAGATATTGAGTGAGAGTTTTAAATTGTCTTCTACACGGGGCGTCCAGCTGCTGACACACAATAGACTAAAAATTGCTGCAGCTTCAGGGTATTTGCGAATGTGCGACCCGCTAAGGATTAGCACTTAAGAGGTATCAACATTGGTGAGTTACTAAGCAGAGGATTGTGCTGTATAAGATCACAAAATACGCAATATGCTATCAAAATTTGTTCAGTGTAGGGGCCTTTAGATGATCCAGAAGGGATAAGGGTATTTACAGATGTGATAAAGATTAGTTCCATGCGTATTACTTAAAAGATACGAATAGTGGTTCCTTGGTTCTTTTTTAGATAAAGAATTGTATTTATATATATATAATATGTTTTTCTATGGGTTTTACGGAGTTCTTGTTCTCTTTCATTTCTGGGAAATCGAAAAAAGTTGATAATAAAGAAGTTTGTCTGCGCTAAAAGCATTTATCGCTTGGAAGATAGCTTAGCGATAGTAATAAATCAACCAACCATACTTGTATCTAAAGCTGCTCTTAAAGTTTTTCTATCAGTTAAGTATCTTACAGTTAAATTTTGACGGTTGACTTTTCATAGATATCTTCTTAAGCTCGGAAAAGCATCTGGAATATTTTTAACTTATTATGGATCTTTCAACTCTTTAACCATAAATGTTATCCATTCTTCTGTTCTGTTCCTATTTGTTAGAAAAACTAAACTTTTGAAACTTTGACAAATTTGAGTGTCACATAAAAGTGTCACCTGAAAGATAGGAAAATATATATGGCATCCATATTTTGCAACTAAATTTCCTTACTGCACCGTGTTTGAACATTTTAGTCTGGCCTATAAAGTTAACATGGCTATATTGAGGTTATATTGCCATAGAGTATCGCCATTCTGTCTGCCTGGCGATAAGTTTAAGAGCTCGAAAGTAGTTGCCAATTTTCAAATAAGTTGTTTGAAGTCTTCAAATTTAGTTGCTTGTCCAGCGCAGTTTAAACGCACAACACGCCAAACCGCAATTTCCACCTAAGCCCAGACCCCAATTCGATGAACCACCCAACTATGAAAAATTTACCCTTTGCAGCAAGCCATTTATTTGTCTGCTGGCATCTGCCATCATATCTTAGCATGCGGTTAGAAGTTTCTCTCCCTGAGTTTGGCTGGGAGCTGCTGCTTCTGCTGCTTCTTAAAAATTAATTGAAACATCACTACCGGCTAATATTGTATATTAAAAACCAAGCAACAGCAACAACAACAACAACAAATGGCTGAGCATAAAACATGCAATGGCCAAAGGACGAGCATAAACTTTATAGGTTAGGTTAACACTGGAGTAGGTTGAGGATTGTTTCGTTCAAGTGAGGGGGGGGGGGGGGGCGACTTGCAAATTGCCTGTGTGCGTGGCCATTTGTCAGTCTTAGCGCCAGGGGCTAGAAATGTTTTACAATAAATTCGACGAACATTTTGGGTTTTCGAGTTTATTAGCTGTCGGCCGGTACCTGCGGTCAAAGGGCACACAAAAAACACAACATCAACAACAACGAGCCACAGACTCCACACTACACCCCGCCCCCCCCTTCTACACCATACCACTCATTCATTCATCTTCATTGTCAAAGCGTCGTCAAATCAGTGTCCGGTTTTTTGAATTTCAGTCCGATGCTGTGTCGCAGCATTGCCAGCTGCTAATATTTAACAGCTATTTGCCTAATGCGCATGCTCCGGCGCTCTTTAGTTTGCATGTGGCGCTCTCTGGCACGCTCTCAGCTGCTGTTGTACACTCTCGCATGCTTTAAATGCGGCTCATTGCATTTTTGGCACGTTTACCGTTCGTCTGTTGCGCGCCTAGGCCAATGTTTTCCTTATTGTATGTTGTTCGGCTGCGTCTTCGTCTTTAGCTTCGTGGGTGTACTAAAAGCGCACGAAGTCCATGGCGAAGGTCGTCGGCCATAAAATGCGCATAATGTTGTGCGGATGTGTCAGTGCACGTTTGTTATTTGGCGAGACAACAACAGCGGCAGCGGCAGCGGCAGCGGTAGCGGTAGCCTGAAACGTAGGCGCGCGCGTCATATTCGTCGGCATGCGGCGAGCGTGAATACGTGAAACGTGTCGTTGCAGTTGTAACGGTACAAAGAAATCGCACAAGATATTTCAAGGCACACAGAGTGATTATAGTTTTTGTGTGTGTGTGCGTGCGTGTGCTTGTTTCCAAGTGTAAAGTGCTAAAGTGAAGTGCTCTTAAAACTGTAACAGCAGCCCATACTTAAATACTTGTACTGTATGCAACAACTGGATACGGATACGCGCGTCTTGCATTAAGCACAAACCAGACGACAAGTAGGTACAGCTTAACGATAAACATAACGTAACGTAACGATTGATGCTGTCACTTTAACCGCTCCCCCCCCCTCCTAAGCTACCCATACCCAAATGGCTCCTTGCTAAAAGTTCAATTTCCTGCGTTTCTTTAATTGAAGCGCAATGCACACAGCAAGCGACTTGTTCGCACTCCACAAGCCACCAACTGTGGTGATGTGAGTGCGGCTCCGTGGAGGGGTAGATGCTGGGGCAGGGGCTGTGTTTGTCCAGTGTGTGTAGGAAGGCGTTTGACTCTTGGTCAGTCATTAGTCATTTGCTCATTTCCGCAATAGTAGCCGGACGCACAGCACTTGTCAGCCAATAAACAAGCGTTGAACGCGGACGTGCGACTGTGCGACTGGCCTGGGCAAGGGTGTGTTGACGAGGGTGGCGGGGGTGGAGCTGATGCACAAAAATGAACGAAATGCTTATATCACAAGGGACACGAGAGCGAGCTGTTCAGCCTGCGTGTGCTTATTCAGGATCAGGGCAAATATTTAGAAAAGTTAACGGTATAGCGTTTGCATTTCGACCCAGGCTCGGCATAGGTAAAAGATTGCGTTATAACGGTTGTATGTTGTTGTAGAATTTTCCAAGAACATGGAAATTCAGCAGAAAAGCAGAAAGTCCAAGACCTGCGTTAGGCTTATCAAAATGGGGAAAAAGAGTTAAAGGATAGTCGAAAAATATTTGTAAAATTTTCAAACATTTTCCCAGCTAATAACTCTTTGAATTGTATTTATGCAGCTGAAATCTCTCTGCGTTTGTCTGTTTGAATTAATACACATATGCATGACATATGCCAGATATCAGTTGATATCCCCACTGATTGCTGGCTGACATATAAGAGTCAAGTGGTTGGGCTCAGGTCTTGCAGCTTGTAGGTTATCAGCGAAAGTGGAACGCATTTGTCGACTGGCAGCTGAAATATGTGTCATACATTCATTTTAGGCATACAATAACCCACAGTCAGCAGAGCAGCAGAGACAACAAGTACCTTGCAGAGTCGCAGCGTTAACATAGGTGCATATAAGAAAAAAAAAAAAATAATAAACAATGTAACTGAGACGCACCTGCCGATAACAATGGAGGAGTGCCTGTCCGTGCTGGCCACTGCTCCAACCAGTCCTCATCCACCTCAACCTGGCCAAAACACATGCCGCCACCTAACCACCTAACCCAGTTTGCTGATGTTTCGCCATTGCCGTTAGATTTCTTTTTATGGCCCGTCTGACTGGCCGCAAAACGACGAAGACGAGCCTCTGCCCCCCTCACCAGGAGGTATCCACAAAAAGCAGCAGCAGCGCTTTGATGGAACTTGTTTTGTAATTGTTTTTGTGTCGAGCTGTTGTTGGCAATTCCTTTTCTTTTCGTTTGGTTTTTTTTTTTTTTTTGGCTTTTCTTATAGCCTATCCCCCGTCCGCTGGAATTCCCAAAGAATGCTGTCGGAATTCTCACAGTTTCAGCTAGCCCGGGTGCCATTGTCACGTAAATCTCTGACTGAAATTAGCCTCGTTGACAAAAATATGCCTGCTTACACATTATTTGTACAAACAAATAGACATGGCCACAGTTATGAGGGGAACTAGGGAAATCATGGGTGTGGGGTTATGGGGTTACCAAGGGGCGCTTGCAAAATTTGCATGGGAACTGCGACAGTTGCCACGTTTTGGGTCTTGTTCTTTGCTCTTGACAGTAGTTTTCCCCCAAAAACTTTGTTTTTTGTTTTATTGATCTGTTTATGCTTTGGCCTCTGGACAATGCAAGTGCCAGCTATGAGGAAATAAAATAAAATAAGACAAGGCAAGAAGGTTATCTTTCGGGTTGGCCATAGATTAAATACGCTCAGAGACAAAAGGCGAACTACAATAAAATATTTGGGTATTTCCAACCACAATAAAACTCTAGACTGATTCCAAAAGAAAATGTGTATATGGAGATTTGGTCAAAGTATGTTCAAATGGGAAAACTTTGATCATAATCAAACTCGGCTCTCGATCCCAAGCTGATGCAATGCAATAAAAACATTTATCTATTCCAATTTCCATCAGTTGATCACGAATATATATCCCCAATGGATCATGCTGCATAAGAAAATGCAGGAACCCTCTAGAAGTGTATGAAAACAATTTCAACTCTTTTTTTATTTCGTTGGGGTCTCCAATGTCGCAAATAAAACCCAATGCGATGATTAAGGTTGAATCGCTGTCACCGTTTTGGGGGCCGAGAGAGTCAGACGGAAAAGGTTACTGGTCCGACAGGCGTGAAAATGATAATAAACAGAGTTTTGTGTCTATTATTTTGGGTAAAACATGCGCCCAACATGCCATTGTCTTAACTCTGTGTAAAGAATTCCATTTTTGGTTTCGTCAGGTTTATTGCACCTAATTAACATTTCATAAACAAATAAATACCAGCCGGCTGTCGGTCGGGCCCCTGGAGGCAGCCAATCGACAAGCACCAAGCTCCGTGAAAAACTGTCTGTCAAATCTGAGCAGAAACGCAGACTTTGATGTGTGTTGTAGGCGTTAGTCAAAGCTAAAGTCGAAACCGAATGATTGAATGCCTCTGACGCGCTCTGGAAATGTCAGACTGCGGGGCTTTTTGGGTAATTTCCTAATTGTAATCCTCAAGGATGGCAATTGCTAAGCAAATTGGTAGACTCGGCTTAAATTATGTACAAAATTGTTACACAAATAATTCAAATACATGGCAGTAATAGTTTATTGAGTATTGCTTCTGATGCTAGTTGAAAAAAATGTATTTGTTTTGAAGCCAAATAAAATTACAGACCTTCAACTTTGATTAACTTTCATCAACCCCCAAAAAGTATGCTATGTTAAATCAGAAAGAAGCCTGTTATATGAATTCCGAACTTGTCTCACATTTTTGTTGTTTCTGTTTTGCCAGGCACAGTATTGATTGTTCCAGAAAGTTCTGTTGTTAATGCTTAAGAGTTTTAATAATAAAATATTTGAGCGCAGCCAACTTAACTAGCAGAGTTGCCAGATCAGTTTCAATAAAAACCAAAAACAAAACGCTTTTCGAAATAAAAAAAAGATAAATAAATTTTTCTTAAAATTAAACTCAATTTGATCAATATATTGATTGACATAATTTGATAGAAGCTTCATACGAACCAAGCTAAGCTCAATTTTTCTTGACATTTTATTTTGATGAATCTGTGACTCAATTGGGTTCGCTGCCAAACGGTCAGAAGCAAAATTCGCTTTCAGCCCAGACTCTCAGCTGAACCGGACTTAATCCAACATTTCAAATCTGAGGGCCAGAGAACCAACTATCGAAGCGTACAGCACACGCCATCTAGCGGTCGGCTGAGTAAGTAGCCATGGCATGCCTATCGGCCTATCTGCTGTACGGCACTGAGCTTTATGTCACACGCTGATTGATTTTTAATTACGAGCACGACAACAAGCACGAGTACGAGTGCAACTCAACCCCCGTACCATGTAGCCCGCCCAGATTGATGTTAATCATATGAATGCAGTTGGACGTTTTCGGGGCAAACCCAAAAAAGGAAACGATTTGTGATTGTGGCATATATACACGCCAAATCAGTTTTAATGGCCCGACAGAGGCTATTAGAGAAACTATAAGTAAGATAAATGCCTGAGCAGGAAGAAAGTTGTCAACTCTGACAGTCTGAAAAGCAATATGATTACAAGTTTGAAGAAATGCTGCTGTTTAAGTTTAACGGAGCGAAACACTATATTTGCTTTACTGTACATGAAAACATATTCAATAATAGGCCACATCATAGCTGCCAGTAGATTTTACCTCTTTAATAAGTCGTTGAGTTATGCTTGGCTTAATATATACATTTATTTTATTTATTCATAAGTTAATTATAGGCCTTGCCATTTTAACTTATCTGTCTCTACCCGACTCAGACGTTGTTATACACCTTTATCTCTGAGACTTGCTATTGTAAACTATTCAGCAAATATATAGTCTGTCTTGGTCTTTAGCCTTGATAAAAACATAAGACTGTAATAAATGTTCGCAAGTCAACTAGTTAATAGTTCCATAGGCATGTACTATAATGCTATCATGAGAAATCGTATGCTTCTTATATAACCAAAAGGCATTTAAGTAAAAACAATTATCATCGGATCTTTATATTAAATACCTTGCATAGAGACTTCCTATTCAGTTGATAAAAACCTTTTAAGATATATTAAGAAATCCTATGCCTCTCATATATCTGAAGCGTATTTGGTGTGCGTATTAAACTTTCCGTCTGCTGCTCTAACCAAATAAATAAAAGAGGCAAGTGCTAAATTAGAATTTCATCACAGGGGCGGAATGTTATTTGGGTTGGGATGGAATGGATGAAATGGGTGGAACGGACGGTAAACAGCGCACTTAACCGTTTGCCAAACCAATTTCACAAATTTGTGGAAATCGAATATTATCCAGATAGTGCAAAAGATCCATTTACGTGACGTCGGAAAAGGCAAATAAAGAGCGTTTGCATTTTTATTGAATTCGGTTAAAAGCGTTTGCGGGGTTGAGGTTACCATGGCGGATCCACAAAGAGCAGTGGGCGTGGCAGAGCCATAGCCAGACGGAATCGGAGTCGGAGTTGGACCGACATAAATAAACCTCAACTAAGCCGTGTGTTTTGACATAGATTTAAATTGACATGGCTGTGCAAACAAAAACGCAAAACACCGAAGGGATGCCGGCGGTAGGGGCTAGAGGGGTCTGAGGGAGATAGGGATAGAGGGGGGGGGGGGGGGGGGGGGGCTTGAGCAGACGCTGCTCATGTGGCAAGCGCAAGCCGCACAAATTTGCGTCAAGGAATTCGAAACGCTCGAATGAGCCACATTCACAGCCGCATTCACATTCACATTCGCATTCACATGCACATTCACATTTGCCTAATGCCCAGCGCTTGGCCATTGATACGAATACAAAGAAATGTGGAGAGTGAGAGTTGGGTGGGTGGGGGAGAGAAAGGGGCACTGAGCAGGGCAGATAAAAAATAAAAATGCAAAATAGTTTGTTATTTAACATATTTGACGGCGCCTCGTGCCAGCCTCTTGTCCTTTATGGAAATTGCCCGCCAGACATGGATGACAAACAGAGCTGCCTTAAGGGGGGGGGCGGGAGGATTGAGAGCGCGGCACATTGCGTACCCTTTGACAATTCCCTCGCAACGGCCCAACGGCTCGTTGGCCAGAAGCCAATTTGGTCTTAAATATTTGCCAGCCAAACAGCTGGAAAAGCGGCCTCTCAGCCCGCCGAGTTATGTTCTATTAACTGGGCACGCAGTCGGCAAATTGAAAGGCACACGCGCAAGGCAAGAAAAAAAAGTAGAAGAAAAATAAAAGTGATTCGACTAGGAGATACTCTGCACCAGGAATTTTCGTAGACTTTCTTTCTTCTTGGTTCTTCAGGTATTAAAAAAGTGAAATATTTTGTGTGTACCCTAAAATATCATACAGCCAACATTTGTTAGACTTGTGATGCTGCTAATTGATATTTATCGATTTTGTGGCTATTTTACAGAAGTTAAGTGAAAGAACCCTTGTCTAAACAACTCATATAATCTATGGGATCAATGGGCCCAAAAGGCAAAGAGATGAGTAGATGGACGGATAGATATAAAGTTCGCGCGTCAGAATATATATATATATATATAAGATTGGATACATCCGTCCTCTTCTGCCTGTTAACTTTATTATACCCTTTTTAAAAACTTTTTTGAAAATACGCAGAGTATAAGATACACAAAAAATAAAGCTAACAAAAAAGGAAAACATACACATATAGTAGAGCGTCCGTTGCGTTCTATGAATTCCAATTGATGCGGAGGCCAATTTAAAAGGACTTACTTTTTAATGAAGCGAGCCAAGTAGGATACATGAAACACAATAGCAGCTACGAATATGTTGGAGAAATACACGAGTTACACATGAGATAAAAGAAAGCTTTAGAAAGTTGAGAAGCTATCGCTGCAGAATGAAAAAAAAACCAATTGAATGTTACACGAGACACAATTAGAGGGGCACAAAAAAATAAAAAAGCTGCTAAATTATGTTGCAAAAAGAAAATGATAGAAAATCTGTTAGTCAAAGAGCTCGGCATAAATGATGTACATCTGCAGGTGGCAGCGCGCGCGCGGAGTGCGATTGATCTGAGAAAGTTGAGAGTGCAAAAGGAAATGACACAAAATGCAAGCAGACAATGACAAAATGGGAAAATTACTTACAAGTCTTTAGAAACATGTGAGCAATGACATGAGGAATGTGAACAGTAGGTGGAACAGGCAAATGTGGTAACAAAAGAATTGAAGTTATATCAGTTTTAATTTGAATTTGTTGAAAAAACGATTTGTCTTCAAGGGGGAAAGCTTTCGCTTTGCTTAGAACATGTACGTGAAGATAATTAATAGATGGTTTTTCAAAATCGAAATCTAGAGCGAGTTTGTCTAATTAATTTTATTAAATGCATTAATTATAATAATTATTATTACATATTATTAGATATCCACTTTAAAAATTAATGTATGATCCATATACTCTGTTCTCTACTATTAAATATTATTTTTGAGCATTTATTTATTTCTAATTTTGTGCTTACAAGCTTACAAAGCAGAATGTAAAGAAAGAATTGCATTAATTATAATATTATTATTAGTTTATTAGTTCGCCATTTTAAAAAACACTTTCTTGCTCATCATTCCCTATATATTTATCGAGTTCTTTTTAAATATTTTTTTTTGGTTTTTCAAGCAGCAATTACTTTCTGTTTTGCTTTACTTAAATATGCAAGAATAATTTAAAGGTAATTCTCAACATTCGTTTTCGAGAGCCATTGCGTCTAAGTAATCTGATAATTTTCTGCATTTAATAAGTTTAACAATTATAAATCATAATTACAGGTTTTTTAAAACTTCGTAAAATATATTTTGGTTCATCCCAGTCAATACTTGTTTATAGTTATTTTTAAACAATTAATGTTGAGGATTTACCTTGATATAATTTTATTTCTTCAAATAACATTTTTCTCATTTAACTCTATATCTTAACTACATGTTTTCTCGCCAGATAATTTCCAAGGCAATTTATTGCTCGAGCTCTTCAGTTTCTTAGAGCTCCAGAAGGGCAGCTAAATCGTATAAAAGATTATGAATTTCTTGAATGTTACCAAGAAATCTTCTTGCATGCTTTTGTTTTCTGGCTCAATGCCGTTGCCCTTCGCAAAGTGTTAGTGGTATTGTCAGTTATTTGGAACAGCTAGCATTTGCCTGTCATGTCCATTTGCACACGCTGACTTATGGAATGCCAGCTAATGAGGTTTCCGTACCAAAACGTACTTACCCCATTGCAATGGTCTCTGTCTTTGGCATCGAGTGAAACCAAACCAAATCAAATCACATAACATGTCAGCCAGAGCCGGCAACTAAACCGAGCTACCAGCCAACCGACCTGTCAGCATATCCATCCAACTACCCGGCTACCCCGGCTACCAAGCCCAACTGCAGACCCAGCGACCAACTAACCAAAGCAAACCCAATTCAAGCGCTTTACCCCAGCTATGCTAATAACGCGCATTTTCTTTTACGCCACGTTTTTCACCTGACGCTTGCTAGCTGCCTAGATAGTTATACAGCTCTCTACATACATACATAGCCCGCTCCATTTTGCCACTCACCCGCCCACTCGTTCACATATTTCACCTTTCTTTTGCAACGCATTGCACGCCCACTTATGGCTTTGCTATACACTTGTTTTTTTAGGGTATGTTTGGGATCTGTCTCTGGTTTTATGGCATATTACATTTTTTCAAAATATTATTTGATATACAAATTGTATAGTTTTTATCTTCCTCTAGGGTTTCATTGACTTTATTAAAGTCATTTAATTATATTTTTTTTTTTTTTTAGCCAGCTTAAACATATAATTTTACTATAAAAAGTAGTTTGGAATTTTTGTTCGATAATATCCACTTTATTTATTTAATACAATTGAAATCATTTTTAATCTATATTACACTTATTATATGACAATTATTTTTTTTTTTTTACTAGGCATTTAATTTTTAGTTAAGCTATTAAAACATTTCAATAGCATTTTACAAACTAGGTTGTCCTTTATTAAATATTTAATGCAAGTTTGGATTCCCACATAATTTTATCCAAGAACTTATATTATTCAAAAGTTGCTTAATTAACTTAGTTGATAAATTTTAGTGCAGTTATGCAGTATGAATGTTTGTATGCATTTTTTATTAAGAAAAACTCCATAGACTTCCGTTTGTTATACCATTTTAACTATCTATCCAATTACATTTTACAATAGTAAAATTACAATAGTTTATTCTTATTTTTATTTTCTGTTCTATTTCTTTTATTTAACTTCATATAACTAAAAAGAGTATCCTAAAACTTAGGAACGTATCATCAGAAAATATATGTTTTTGTTTTATTTCCTTTTTATTTTAATTTAACAATAGTTTTGGGCTTTCACACAATAAAGCCTTACATAATATGTTTTTATTTTTATGTATTTTTTATTGATGTTAAGAATTTTCCTGTTTTAATTGATAAACTTTTTGGGGTGTCCACAATGAATCTTTATTTATTCATAGTAAATATTATTTTTGGACTTGCGCATTTTATATTTCTTTTATTATTTTATCTTATCAAAAGAAAAAGCCTGCGCTTATTTTTATTAATGGATTTAAGTTTTTTTTTTTTTATTATATTTGCCTCTGTTTATAATATAATATAATTTTAATGTGCTTGTCCCCAGTAAAGTCTAAGCTCTAGTGTTTTTTTTTTTTTGTATTATTTTATATTATATTATTTTAAGAGTTTCTCTTGTTAAAGCTTAAGCAATAGAAGAGTTGGGTTTATGTTTATGTATTAAAGGGATTCCGTATGTTTTACGAAAGAAAAGCGTTGTACTCTTTAAGCAAAAATAGTGAATAATTAATTTTACAGCGTGGAGACAGGTGGAATCTGTGCCGTTACAATGCGAATGTTTTCTTTATAGGGCAGGTAATCTTCGACCTGTCAAATGTTGCATTTTTATTCGCCCGTTTTCAATATTTATTCGCATTCGCAATCGCAATCGCTGTTTGCTGCGTTGTTGTCGTTGTTGTTGTTGTCGTTGGCGTTGTCGTCGTCCAATATGTGTCAAATGCAAATTTAAATCTTATTGAAAAAGGGGATTAGGTGACAGCAGCAGAAGCACAGCACACACACAAACACACACACAGAGGCCATGGGGAAAGCGTGTGAGTGGGAAGCTGTGGGCGGGCTTGGGGCATGTGCAACAAAGCGACGTTTTACCCAATGTTTTGTGGCAACGAAGATGCAGCAAGAAGCAGGCGGCAGCAGCAGCAGCAGCAGCAGTTGGAGATGCCGTTGACTTTGTCGAAAACATGCTCTCATTTGCATCCTCGTGTGCATTTTCCTCTTCTTTTTTTTCTACTTTAGCCTGGCAGTTTTAAATGGTTTTTTGTGGTTAGTGGATTGCATTCATAGTCATATCATTTTGGCATCATCTCAGCTTTCTGCCGCTCTCCCCCAGACTCACCCGGTAAATCTCTTTGTACCTTGTCTATTGCTCGTTTTTCATATAATAGAAATTCTGGTGCATACCGTAGTCTAATCCCACGGCAGCGTTAGACATATCAACATATGTTCAATGAGATTTCTACTTCAACCATACACATACACTCGCGCACACACACTCGCACACAACCACATGGACAATACAAAATTCAATACAATGCCAGAGCCATACAATTTTTTCACAATTTCAAAATGTTTTATGCTACGAGCTGCTCAGCTCCTTTGTGTGTCTGTTTGGGATATATATTCAATATTTTCTGTCCACGACGAGGGGGCAGGAGAGTGGGTCCGCGGAGCCTGTGTGTATTTCAAAGCTTTTGTTATCAATATGTCGCTTGCTTATTGAAAATAATATAATATACGTGTGAGTGTGAGTGTATGTATCTGTGTTTTCCGCTTTGTTGTGTGCGCATCTTATAGATACTTTCGGTGAGCCATCCAATACCCAAATGCGTGTATCTGTAACTGCGCTTTGTCACCTGTCTGGGCCGGCACTTTGGCATTGATTGCTTGCGTAATTTGAACAACAATAAAAACAACAAGGAGCAACAGCAGCAACAGCAGCAGCGGCAGCTGATTATGATGATCTTGTTATCATCATCATCAGCAGCATCAATTGTCATATTAATACCCTGCAGCTATTGAAAATAAATAAAGAGGGTCGCATACGCCGGTGAAATTGTATTTGCCATCTTACATTTATATAAAATTGGACAAGCACCGTACCACATATTAAGTTTATTGATATAACTACAGGATATTAGCTAGTTTTGCCAGTTGCTTTGGAGCATTTATTGGTTTTCAAAATAGGATATGAAATGAAAACATTTTCAAGACTTTGATTAAATAGTCAAATGTGTGTGCTGCACATACAAATATTAACACACACACACACACAAACACATATATACAGGCAGAGAGACATACACATGCAAATATTTATTTATTTGAACTCAGGTGAAGTTTTGGGTAATTTGTCTGTGTTTTTATTGTGAATCAATTTCAATAATGGCTCGCTTCATGATCAACATTAAATATGCATGCCGCAAATGCCACTGCACACTTAAGGAAATGCACACAGTTCCTGTCTGTCTGCATTTGTGTGTGTGTGTGTGTGTGTTCGTGTGTGCTTGTGTCTCTGATTTTGGCCAAATGCCTTGCACGTAGCCACATAAATTGCCAAGTTCAAGACACACTTTGAGCTCTTCTTTAATGCGTATATATGTACATATACATACATATATATAAATTAGGCATTCGGCGTCTTGGAATTTATGTTGGGCTTTTGTTTGCCAGCTCGTGTCCTAATTGAAACATGCTTGCAAATACATTAAAGCCAAATAGCACGAAAATAATGAAGCTGATTAATTCAATCAGGCGCACTGAGGCACGCCCACATCATGGCACAAATGCTGCGCCCATAAGTTGCCATGTTTAGGTTTCGGTTAGGGGGTCGAGGTCTTACGATTCTAGTTCTCGCTCCGGTTCAGGTTCACGTTCACGTTCAGGGTTCATTGCTTTTGTGTATGTGTGTTAAGTAGTTTAACACGCTAATGTGATTCCAGCCCAATGTTGAGCCCCCCGCCCAGCCATGTTCCATTTAACTGATGATAGATCCGAGAGTGCCTAATGGCTGACCCTTAGCAACACACAAATCTAAGCCCAATTGTTTGTTGGACTGTGCTATGCAATTTTTTTCAGGCAATCGAACAACAGGTTTATGTTTAATCTATTGAAAAGACGCAACTCAAGTTTTTAGAGCGTATTATTAGCTGAGCCATTGATGATTTAATAACTTCAAATAAACAAGTTTAAAATTAGATGCCATGTATGTGTTTTCAGTGTGTGAAAACGGGTATATTGGCTTGGGCAAAGTCTGCCTGACTGTTCGCCCGATTGTTTGTTGGCTTTACAAGAGCTGCAGAGTTAAGTTATGCAAATTAACATAATATAAGAAAATGAATTAAACTCCTCAACAAGATAATTTAAAGCACAGAACATAATTATAAGCAACATAATAAATTAGTTCATAATATATATAATATATTTTAGCTATATACTTCGCAAAGAATATTTATAGAACAGACAACAAATTACACTTTAACAAAGACTAAATAGCTGATATGTTATAAATTTAGATTGACGTTCAGCTCAGCTTTATTCAATTTTCTAGCATTTAACTAGAATAAAAATTTGCCAATGTTATCAATCAGTTTTGAACCACATATAAAGTGAAATTTAGCAATGAAGACTGTCAAAGAATTCAATCACGATTAACTTGAAAAAGGTTGCCGTTTCAATCAAATTAAGAAACTGGCGGCATAATCCAAAATGATAGTTGAACCAAATCATGATTGAGCTGCTTTGGCAGCGCATTCGGGGCGAATGTCTGTCGACCTTGACTCTGCACATTATCCAGTCTATCTATCAAGCCGGCGACGTTGTCAAAAGTCAAAAGTTCAGTCTACAATTTGAACATGACATTTGTTCAGGAGACGGGGCAGACAGACAGACAGACAGACTGACAGACAGACAGACAGGCAGACAGGGAGAGATATAAAGGCAGGAGCGAAGCGAAATGGCGACATATCAACTGAACCTTAAATCAAGTTGTAAAGAGGCTGGGCAATGTGTTCAGGGGCTGGCAGCAGCAGCTGTTGATGAAATGCTAGCGACAATAATAGCAAAAAAAAAAAACAGCAACAACAATAACAACAATGGCAACAATAACAGAAGCAACAACAGCAACAAAAAAATACAAGCCAAAATTAAGATGGGCAGCTGCGAGGCATATGTACAAATATGCAGACAGGCCCATATATCCTACACAAACACATGGAACCATTTATACACACAACCAAACACCCACACACACACAAACATTCACACACATGCAGCTATAAAAGTGACAAATGTTAAACGAAATGTAAAGAAAAACTGACAACAGGAAGACGCGACGTAATGAAGCATAAAAAGTACATTTTTCAAGACGACTGCAAATACATACGACTCCAACAGCAACAACAATAACAGGGGAAAAGAATATATAAAAAATATGCCAAAAATTAAGGATACTTTTGTATTAAGCCGAAGCATAAACACGCTCCAAAATCGCGCTAACTAACTTGATTGAAAGTGAAAATAGCTTGCTTTAGAGCTTGTCTTAGTTTTAGGCTAAATTTAAATTGTATTATTAAGCTAGAATTGTAATTTTATATTGTATTAAATTTTTCAGGCGAATGTCATAAAAAGAAAACTTTTTAAAGACAGGTAAAGGGACGTTTAACTTTTTTATTATTTATAATTATCAGTCATGACATATAAAACACTAAAGTGAAGATATCATTCTCCATGTTAGGGTTCGGCCTGTGTTATGATCACCGTTTTTCAAAACTTTATAATATTGCTAGAAATTTATATTAATTTTAAATTTTAATTAAAAGTACATTTAGTACTAAGAATCTCTCCATTAACAAAATGCTCTTCTCATCAATATTTTTTTTTTGTGCACTCAATCAGGTTTCTTGTACTTTCATAAATTTTAGTGAACACTCTTAGATTAACATTTTGATTTCACTTTTCTTGAATAACAAATGATAAAATTCTTTATCCCTTTAATTAGAATTATTTTCCATTTTACTGTATACCCGTTTTTTTTCTAGTGACATGTGCTTTACTTGGTTTTTAAAAGTTAACTCTGCATTTTGGCTTGAAATTTGAAATTTGATTTTACTTGAAATAAAATGCAGTCAACCCCATTTATTAAATCACAATGGTTATTTTCTTTTGTAAGAGCACACAACGAGCTGGGGATTTGCTTTAATTTGGACTAGGCCGCAACCAAAAATCCTAGCGTGCCCTGCGGCGTTGCCTGACAATGAGACTTTTCTGCTTTGTTTTCTTTTGCTTGTCGATTTTCCCGACGTATTTCCTGTGGCTCTGCGCTCATCGTCGCATATTCGAAATACATTTTCACGCTTGTAATCAATGCGACGCTTGCTCCCTGCGCTGCTGCCTCTCCTCCCCCCACTTTCTCTAGCAACCAGCTTGCCAACTTATGCAAATTGTTGCCCCCGGCGTGGGGTGCCCCTGCCCCCAGCCACGCCTCATAATTGCTTGAAATTTTTGTGAAAAGCTGAAGCAAAAAAGAAAATAATAAGAAAACGACAAACGGCAAACCGAATTTAATTTGTTTTCGCTCTTTTCTTGTGCTCAACTTTTCGTTTTCGTGTTGTTTTTCTTTTTTTTTGTTCAGATGTTGAATTTTCTTTTTCTTATTTTCTTTTTTGTTATTTGTTGTTGTTGTTGTTGTCTAGCTTGTAATATTTATTATCGAATTGTGTAAAAGCAGCAGCAACAAGAACCGGCAGCAGCGCCACATGCCAACGCAGTGCGAGCAATTTCAGGAACTTGCCTTTGCCTGTTCTTGTGCCATACCCTGTAAAAAGTAGGTTTCTGATAAGTGGCCATGATAAGCTCGAGCATAACTAAAGATGGTATCTGTGATAATACACCGATTTTATATATTTATTTAATAAATTTAATAGATTTTTAAATTATAAATTTATATGGTTAAATATTTATTAAGTCCATAAATTTGATTTATTTTGTTAATATACTAACCATCAGATATTGAAAATAAATAAATAAGTAGTAAATAAATAAATAAAAGGTCACATAATAATAATAAAATTGTGAACATTTACTTTTAATATAAGTATGTTGGTTATTACATTTATTAAAAGTAAATATTAATTAATAAATAAATGAATTCGAAATCGTATTATCAATTATCTTCAGATATTGTATTTATATATTTAAGTAATTTTTTTAGATAAAAATTATAAATAGACTTAAACCTATTTAAGATAATTTTAATAACTACAGAAAGTCGTAATTTAGTGAAGTTATTTATATATTTATATGCTACATTTTAATTTAATTTATTTTATTATCTACCTTGCATTATATATAGAATCTGTACTCAATTTACTTACTTCTTATAAGTAATTAAAGTAATAATCTGATTTATATATTGTTAAATATAACTTAAATCTTACTCTCGAGTTAGGTCTTGTATTGAGTGTTTGTTGAGTCGTGCATACCTCACTTGACCTGCTGAATTTCTTGTCAATTTCTTTGCTGCAGTTGCAGGACAGGTTCCCCGCATAAGTTGCATTTGTAGCTACCAGTTGCGAGTTCCGTTTTGGCTTTTTAAAATGTTTGCCAACATTGCAATTGGTATGCACACGCGTGGACCTCGCATAGTTGTCCTCAACCTTATACTTTATACCCCCCACTCTCCCCGCCGCTGCCACCAAGACCCCCTTTCATGCACATCCTCCAGCTCGTCCTAGTTGTAGTTGAAGTCGTTGCAGTCATCGCTTGTCCTCGACAGGAAGTCTCGCCGGCATATGCCCTGCACGTATTGCCCTTATAAATTGTTGCCAAATACATACGAAAAGACTACCCTATAAAGTAGTGTATGTGCGCGTGTCTGTATATGTGTGTGTGTATGTCTATGGGTGACAGTTGCAATTGTGTTTGTTATTGCAGGTTTTTTGGTATGCACAGGACAATTTTGCTAGCAGTTGAAAACTCAAGCAAACTTTTTGCCTGGCCATGTTAACTGCCAGTCAATACGAATACAGAAACAGATATGGCTTATTTGTGCCGAGTGCTGCTATTGTTGATGTTGTTGTTGCTCTTGTTCCTGTTGTTGCTGTTGTTGCTGTTATTATTGTTGTTTGAAAAGCCAAGACCTTATGACTTATTCAGATGATGTTGGCTCTCTCTTAGTTTCAGTTCAGTTTCATTTCTGTTCAAGCTCTGTTGTATGTTGTCTCTGGCTCTGGCTCTGACTCTGACTCTGACTCTGACTCACGTCATTAATTATACGACGCGTGCGACGTTGAGCCAATTAAATTTACGCATTTAATGAGAGAAGTGCCACATAAACGACATACCCATACGAGGGCTGCTCCATAACTTGCATTGCGTACGAACTTATTTAGTTGGAGAACACTTTAACTATCTTGCCAAATACATTCTCAAAATGCACACATAATATTTCATATATTACTGCACATGACAACAGCAAGACTTTACAAATCTCAAATTAAAAATAAATGAAAAGTCATGGTTAGATATAAGAAATACTGCGTTAATTGGTAAAACTTACAAAAATGTATTTTTAGCTGCAAAGCTATTTAGGCATCCCTCCTATTAAAACACGGAACGTATAACACATCTTGCAAGTTTAATACATTAATTAGGTTTATAACAGCACACGCATATCACCGTTGCGTTGGTCTGTTCTGGTGTGGATTGGCGAGTGGGTGACCATTACTCTTGGGTGGCTCCCAAGGGTGTCATTGACACACATACCAGGAAAATTGCCCCGGAGACCATCCAGAGTAGAGTATCAGTTGGCTGATAAAAGGAGCACAAGTTAAGCGCCTCGTCTCGACTTAAATACCCAACTTTGAGCTTTTATTTTGACCCGTTGTCGGGTCAAGTGCTTTGCATAATCATCAGGCGGCAAAGACCGTCGCTCTAATGCTTGGCCAAAAAAACGTTTTCACCTTGTTGGGTATAATTTTTATTTTTTTTTATTTATTTTTTTTTTTTTGTTGACTTGTTTTTTAGGTTCTGTGCGTGCCCAGATATTGCCTGAGTTGCTCGCAATTTCCAATTTAATTATACACCTGGCCAAAAATTTGAATATTCCCATATAGACGAGTAAATAGGCATTTCTACGCACATTCACACACACACGGACACGCACACACACAAATGCTGCTCCACATGGCATATACTCGTAAATTAAAAGCATTAAGATATTTAAATAATGTTTTTTTATGCGCTTTGCTTTGTGTGTCACGTGATTAGCTTGAATCATGCCACGAATTCATAAATTTTACGTAATACCTGCTCATTTGTCAGTGTGTGTGTGTGTGTGTGTGTATGTGTATATGCGTGTGTGGGTAGCAGGGCAAGAGTTCTATTTTAATTCATAATGAAGCAATTATTGCAAGCCAAGTGTTGGCCCATTGAAGATTTTAAATTTAATTATATGACAAATTTTGGCGCTTGAATTGGGCCGATAAATTGAATCTCTAATTAAAAGCAACAGTTGGAGATTAGAGACTATATTTGGATCTTGATTTACAGGAGAAATTGAATGCCCAATCGTCTATTGGGTAACTCTTCATCAAAGCAAGTCAATCTCTAATCAATGAGTGCAGTTCTATTGATAATTAGATATTCAAGCAATTTGGGTATATTAAACAATTTCTTAGCCAAGTGTTGGTTGAACGAAGCTTTCAGATTTTACACGATTTACTCCAAACGGGGCAGTACACTGTTTTATTAACTAAATCTTTTGGGTAGCCATATAATGCTAAATATTAATTATAATTTATATTATAAACTATATAAATTAGGCAGCACCTTAAGTGAAAAATCAAATATCTCTTTCCCAAATAGGCATCACTTTTTTCCGTGTACTGGTAAAAAGTAAATAAAAAGACATTTCTCAACTCAAAATGAGCAAAGTCTTTTATGACAAATTGCACATCTTAAACATTAATTATTAAGTGTTTCTTTCTCGCTTTGTTTCTTTTATTGTCCTGCAGTTTTAATAAGAAACTTAATGTCTATTCCTAAACTGGGCAGCACCTCCTTCGATTTTATCAATTAGGCAACATATTAAATAAGTTCTCTGAGCAGCACAAATGAGAAATTGCATCTTTAAACTTTATGAGATACAAAATGTAAAAATAAGCTTAACTCTTATAAAACGACTTGATTTGTTATCATAGAATTAAATTCAATTTGTTAAGGCTCTATCAGGTTAAAAAATATAATATTTCTTCACTGAAATTCACTTTGTCGTTCGTTTGTAATATATTTTATTTCACTTAACGTTGCGAGCTGAACATTTGGCATTCAGATTTGCTCGTTTCTCAAGTCCATTAGCATGGTGGCAGGTCTGCGCGTGAGATGCTCTGGCTCGTTTTAAATTTGGATCAGGCTGTGGCATAAATCACGACGAGTACGCTCAGTTCATTGAAGTGTCGTTTATCGTTTTGCTATTTTGGCAAACGCCGCTCGTGAACCTCTTCTGGTCATAAATATGCCAATTTGGCACCGTACCCAGAAACTTTACTCAACCAAACTCAGCCCAAAAACTCCACAGCTTGCCGCAGTCGCTCAGTCAGTCCGAGTCCGAGTCAGAGTCAGAGTCAGACTCAGAGTCGAAGTCAGAGAGCTGAACAATAAAAATAAAATTTATTACTCAAGTTTATGGCAAAGCAATAAATGTATCTTTCACTGAGTATCTGCTCACAAGTAGTGTGTGCGTGTGTGTGTGTGTGCACCTCATCCATAAATATGCACCCATTCGCACCTAGTCGGGCGCCCTGGCCACATGTGGCGCTCTCTCATAGTTGCCTGCTGTTAAAATGATTATGTTGTTACCCGTGGGCCACTCAACCCACTCGGGCTGCCGCCAACCCTTGATTCAAATCCCATAAACTTGTTCGACTTGATGTTGTTGCTGTTGTTGTTGCTGTTGCTGCTGTGATAGTTGCCGTTTATAGGGCTGGCAATTGCCGCATCATTAATCTTACTCACGGAAACGGCGCTTAGGTCAAAGTTTTGAGTTTGGGTAATTTATCTTCCAGTTTTGCCCGCAATTATGTGCCGAAACGGTATAAAACCTAAAACGAACTCAAATTCCCTTTGCCACCCACAATAAACACCTGAAGTTGCCAGCTGCTACCTTGGCCTAGGCAAATGTGCTTGGCCAGCACACACGCACACACACACACACACACACTCACACACAGATGCACCAAAGTGCTTTGGCTCTAGTCCCCGTTCTAATAATTCTTTGCCTTAATAATTGAGCAGCAATTTCGCACCCGCGGCACTAAAATTAAATTGAACTGTTTACAAACACATGAATTGCTTATGAGCGACAGCCGAGCGACAAACTATGCGCCACATAGCGGCTGTCGGTGTTGGTATTGGTGGCGGCCGAGGCGCCGCCAAGGGGTAGGCGTGTCAGCCTGTGTCGTGTCGCACGCTGGGCGTGGCCGGACGAGTATGTATGTGTGTGTGTGTGGAATGCTTATCAAGCAAATGACAGTGCAGAAACTGAAGTTGAGAACGCCAAACAGATGATGACCAAGCAACCCGATCGCACAGTGATGCGAAAGCACAAGAAATTAAAACTCAATTACTAATGAGTAGAAAAAAATTATAATATTAAAAACAAATGAAGCGATTTAAAGCTTTTGCCTATCACTTGGATAGCTAAATAAAAAAATAGTTGACTTACGCCCTAAAAAAATGGTGTATGTCTTGGTTAACAGTTCGAACAGAGTTGCCTCCTTGAGCTAAGATTCATGAAATAGCTTCAACCCAGACAAAAAATTCAATTTATACATTTTTGTTATCCGTTCTACTGAAACCGTTTGTACCCATTTTCATAGAGCCAAATATTTGCACCTACCAAATGTGGTTGCTTGGCCAACTTCATAAGTTATAAGTGTCAGATTCGAGTTGGCTTTTTGCTTCGTTTCAGTAGCAAAGCATTTGATTTGACTGTGCTGCACTGTTCAGGCCACTGTGCACTGCCTATGACCGCACAATTAATTGCGTAAACAAAACGCAATGGCCGGGACCGAGAGCTGAGCATTGAATTATTCAAATCGTCCATAATTACAGCTGGCAAAGCGCGCAGTGCCTGACGCATTTATCAATTAAATGCGAATGCGGCAAATCCAGCAATTGAAACGGCAGCAGCAGCAGCAGCAGCAACAACAACAACAGCAGCAACAATAGCTGCAGCAGCAACAATTTTGCCACTGGGCAGCGGCAATTAAATTATTAAAAGTTTGCCATAAATAAAGGCAGCAACTTGACAATTATTAAAACGAATTACATGCAAGTTGGGCGACCAAAATGATGACCTCGGGCCAAAGGGCTAAAAGCAACAAAAAAAAATACTGGGTAGCAAGGATAATTTCGGCACGCCGAACATTTAATACCCTTCTTGAAATATGCCTTACGGCTTAGTAGATTTGTGAGCAACGATTCGAACGAGTTTATCCATAGCGCTGATAAGGCTTAAAGAGTTTAAAACGTTAGCGCCAGGTCTGGTCGAGTTATCTTAAAAACCAAAAATGTGTTCTATACAAGAACCTATTTTTCGAACATTCGTTCCTATCGCAGTTGTATGATATAGTAATTCGATCCGGTCAGTTGCGACTTTTGTACTGCCTGCAACATAAAATCGGACCTCTGCAAAGTTTCAAGGCGATAGTTCGCATAGAAGCAGACAGATGGATAGACAGACAGATAGATAGACAGACAGTAGTCTAACATGGCTATATAAACTCGTTTGTTGCTGATCTAAAATATATATATGCTTTATGGGGTCGTAGATGTCTTCTTTTATGCGTTACACATTTCATGACAATATTTGAATACCCTCTACGAGAGAATAAAAAGGGTTTGTTGGCGATTGCTGCGGGACAAAAGGCCAAAACGATATATGAGCTCTTAAATTTATGCGTTGCTTTATGGACAAGCACACGCGTGTGCGTGTGTGTGTGTGTGTGTGTGTGCGTGTGTGTATGCCTGCGGGTTTATGAAATGCCAAGCGGCTGCTTTTTTGAACTGTTTAATCTCAATTACCAGTGCGAAATATGCAATAAATCTGTTATTGTTTGTTGTTGTTTTATATGTTATTGTTGTTGTTGTTGTTGTTGTTGTTGTTGCTGCCGCTGTTGTTGTTGTTGTTGTTGCTGTTGTTGTCGCGTCTGTCAGCCGTTTGGGTTCAAGTGCCTGCCGCAGTTGTTTCAAATTGCGCCGCTCGACTTTTTTTTTATGATTGTTTTCGTGTATTGCGCAATAAAAACAAAAATAATGGCAGCACTTGAAAAAAAATAAAATAAATAAAAACAGAAAAAACATGTATGTGGCAGGGCGCAACATACGCAATTTGTGTGCTGCGTTTGGGGCATTGTTTTGCGCCGACTGCAACATTGCCATTTTGGCTTTGTGCGGGTGGCGTTTTATTTTTTTGCTTTGTTTTTTATTTGCACTTTGTTAGGCTGGGCTAAAGCCTTTAAGCACATAATTTCAATTGCTGTACATAACACAATGGGATTAACTTTGATTTTGACATATGATTTGCTGGTGTGAGCCTCTGTGTGTGTGTGTGTGTGTGTGTGTGTGTGTGTGTGTGCGTGCGCGCAGATGTGGCCATAAAAACAATTGCATGCTAGGATGCTTTGGGCTTGAAATGTTGGCTTTACCGAAGCAGAATACATGAAATACCTGAAAACAAAAACTAAAACGAGCCCAACTCGAAATTCTCAAGTTGCACGCAGAGTTCTTCCAAAAATTTTATTGCTGTGATTCTGTAAGCTTTTGTAAAGCAACAAAAAAACAGCAGAAAACAAAGTTATCCAGTCGAGTGTAATTTTAAATCCCTTTTTGTACTATTTGTGAAATATAGTCAATGTGCTGTGTGAGTCAATAGCTTACAATAGGCAAAAGTAATTTGAGGCTAGCTTACATGAGTTTCGGGCTTAACATTCTCTGGTCTCTGGTCTATAGAATTCTAAAACAAGTTGAGTTGTAAATGCATTATAATGAAATCAATTCAAGCCTTCCACAAAATTATATGATATAAAATTATGAATTACTTGCTTACCTATATTTATTTTATTAATTCAAGTTTCTTCCAAGTTTCCTTAAAAGCAAATTAATTTAACCCAACTGTGGGTAACAAGCATTAGTTTATTCTATATATCGTTTTGCTTTAAAGATATCTCCTAAACAGTGTGACCAGTGCAGTGTAAAATCCCAATTTGATGGTCCATTTTACGCAGCTATGGCCACACTGTTCAACTGCAGTCGTGTCATGTTTTTAATTATTTATTGAATTAACTTTTTCATCCATGCACAAAAACGAGATTTGATGCGACCAGCGCGTAAATTATTTATGCAACCGAAAATTGTAGCTGCATGAACACAGACCAACAGCAATTACAAAGTGCAATTAAATGCGTACATGACAGGTAAACTGTTTAATTTAACCGGGTTTTTACATTTGCGCCAGCCTCTTGAATTGTTTGTTGCCAAAAACAGTTTTAAATCTGAGTTCGTATGCAAACTCTTTGATCCACTGTCTGCGTAGAAAGTTTTCTTTATTTCTGTGAAAAACACGCCCAAGCAAAACAAACTAAAAGAATAAACAAAACAAAAAATGGGAAAGGAAAGGCGACAAAATAAAACGAAACGAAATTTTCATGAACTTTGAACGCTTCTAATTGACTTTGAAGTGCTTTTACGGCGATTAGCTCGAATGTATCTCACAGATACATGATGCCGTGCTGCTTACACCTACCTGTCGATGAAAATTCGCTAAATACGCTGCGCACACATACAGTTATCTACACACACACACACACCCACTTATTTAAGTTCATTTAAAGTTTTGAGCCGCATCTGAGCGGCAGCTTTAAATTTTTGCCACGCTCGAGCTGCTGCCTGCCCCAATGCAGTCAGCAGCTTATGGGCTAAATTTAAAACCTGCACGCCATTTACAACACACACAGAGAGAGGGAGACACACACAGACATGCATGTACAAGCAACTTACATATGTTATTATCGCACAAACTCGCAAATTTTCGCCAGAGCGCAACGGCTCCCAAATGTATGCTACGTTTTTCAGCATTTTTCTTGCTGCGCTGACTTTTCGCTGCGCTCCTGCGCTGCGCTACGTCCTCCATTGGGACGCTCATCCTTAAACATATTTATGCTAGTGGCTGCCCTGCTGGCAGGACTCGTTGGCCAGAACTTGACTGCTGTTTGTTTTGTGCAGCTCGTTGACATTTGATGTCACTGTGTCACCGGCATAAAAAATTAAAAGTATAAAAATTATGCAGATCCCATGCCCAGAGTCAAGCCGAGCCAACGGACGGGTGGGCGAACGCGGGGCTAAATCGCTGGCATTATATGCGTAATAAAAACTTGCGGTCGTCCTCTTGCCTCCTGCCTCCAGTTGACCTTTTCGTAGAACCAGGCAAACTGCGTTCGGCCGTGAGAAGGGACAGTTTATTGTCCTGCTTGCGCTTTGCCAGCTGCTTGTTATGCCCTAAACAGCAAGGTATTTCGCTGAAGACACTTGAAACAACAAAAACAGAGTTAAAGAAAAAAATAATAAATTATTTCGCGTAGTTAATATAGCTTTATGAAATAATGTATCAATGTTTAAAAATACTGTGTTCAAATAATTATTTATATATAATTCCCAAAGTTTTATATTTTCCTATACCTTCAAAAAATAAAGTTTTTTTAACTCATCCCTGAAAAATGTCCGCTTTTATTAATTATGTACTCGACTTATAGTATCAATAATAAATAAATAAATAAATTTACAATTTTTGTGAATTATTTTCCGGCCTAATCAATTACCAAACAAATGTATACAAAGTGTACACAAAGTGCGGCTAAGTACAGGCACATTTTGTTGTTGTATTTTTTAAACTTTCTACTCAACGCTTAGGGCTAGAAGTGGGTGGGGGTGGGGGTGGGTGCTGATGGTTTGTCAGGCGCCCGCATTGGGGCAACTGGCGGTCTGTGCGTGACAGACGTCGCTGGCCTGTCACTCGCCGCTAGCCAGCTTTCTTTGTTTAACGCACTCGCCCTCTCTGTCGCTCTCTGTCACAGTCTGTCTCTGTCTGTTTCGGCTGTACCTGCTGGCTATGGGCATTAGGTCTGACTGTCTGTCCGTCTGTCTGTTTGCCTGAATGTCAGCCAACAAGTTAGTCATTTGCTGTATCAAAAATAAAACGCAAATAAAAAACTTTTACGACATATTTATCTTTTCTGGCGCAACTCTCGACTGTTCTTCCTGACCGAGTGACTGACTGACTTTGTGTGTGGGTGTATATGTGTATGTGTGTGTGTATTTGAGCAGAAAAATATTTGAAGGTGCATAAATGTGGATAAGACATAGCAAAACGCACACACACTCGCACACAAAAACACACACTCGTTCACCCACTCAACTGTGTGATGTATCGTTTGGTTTTACATGGTCAGCCCAAATGTTGCAAGAGGCAGATTCGATTTGTCACCATCAACATAATGAAAAACAATCAGCAAAAGTGCCAGACGGCAATTGAAGATTGATATTGATTTTGCTGAGCAAAGCTAGATATCCATTGCCCAGACATATGAGAGCTGAGAGCTGATGATTAAGTAAACTAAGTAAACAGCATGAGAATTTCAGAGAGAGGCTGAAACAATTTAATTTAACACAATCCGGCTGTCCATGGTTATCTATTTCCAAGCATGTTAGTTGTCATTTAATGAATTTTAATTGGCCCTGTAATTAGGAAAGCAAATAGCTTTTTTACCGACAAAGGCAGCACTTACAGTTGAACTAAATGTAAATAAAGAGCAAAGATTTGCACAAAAATTAACGAATTATTAATAAATAAATATTTTCATAGAAGGAAAGCGATTAAGCAAATATATCACATTGACTGAGAGTGCGATTGCTACCATTTAATTATCAAAATAGATATTTGCAGAAAAACAAGCAAAGAAAATTTAAATTAAATAAATATGAAAATAATGGGAAACTTATTTTAATTAATGTCAGTTTTTATTTAAGTGATGCATAATTAAGTAAACAGCTTTGAATTGGTTGGAAAAAGCAGATGGCATACATAAAGTAAATAATAATGCATTTGCAAAATTCGGAAATATATATATATAAAAAACAAGTGAAGTAAAAAACTAATAATAAATATATTCTATAGCGATACTTAAATAAATAAATATATAAATATTTTTCAACTGAAAGTTATAATTAAACAAGTTAATTAATTGATATAGTGAGTGATAATTAAGCAAACGGCCTGAAAAGGCAGCCGCTTTTGCTATTAGCTATAAAAATAAATTAAGATTTGCATGAGTATCTTTTTAACGAAATTTGGCTTTGTTAACAGCTCGATAATTGCCAAGAGGATCCTGTTTTTCGAGCAATTTAAAAAACAGCTTAATATTTACATGGAAACCTACTTGAAAGCATATCAGCTGTCATTTAACGATTGCCCAAACCGCAGGCGAAAAGCTGTTATTTCAACAAATTAATGAATATCACATAAAAATATTTTTTTTCGTACGTTGTCATTCAATGTATCTTAAGCAGGGCGGTTTGCTGGCTCAGTGAGAAGCTGCTTACACATTATTATCACCACATAAAAATGTATCAAGTGAATACTGGACTTCTTTGTTAGTCTCTTTATTGCCAGGATTCACATTAAATGAGAGTTCTTTTTGCTGCTGCTGCTGCAAATAGAATTTCGGTAGTGAGTCTGTTGGAGCAGCTGCTTTGGCGTCATCTGGTTACATATTTGTTGTGCTCTCCTTCTGGTCAGTGGCAGATGGTTCCCTTGGTTGACGCTGGCGTTCCAAAAAGCTGGGCCCAAAGTAGTGGGTGCGTTGATAGCGTATGTTTTTGTGCTCTTCCTCGTGTTTAGCTGCTTGAAGCTTTACCTTGGGCAGCACAAACTTCTCATAATACTCATCTGCACGTGTTAAAGGACAGTTTTGAGCTTCACTTGGGTCAATTGCTTGAAAATTCGGCTTACCTAGTGTTAGCTCCATAATATTTGTATCGAATATATAGTTTTCGCGATGTTTGTCCTTTGCGGTTTCCTCATTGGCAGAAGCCTTGTTCACATACTGCTCAGAGTATTCATCTGTGTGGGAGGGGAATGTATTTTGGATTGTATTTATATATTAGTTTTTACTTACCCAGCGTCAATTTCAATTTTTTCATTTTCAACTGCTCAGCTATTGACGGCTCAGCCATTGGATGGATTCTATTCTATGCTAAAATAACTTAATCAATCAATTAATTACAATTCGTTTGTTAATTTGCGAACAGCGAATCTGACGTCCCGGCTGCTTAGCATACTTGATTTTTAGTTTTCTTCGTTGAACTTTTTATCCAGAAGTGCGATAGTAAAAAAAGGTTGCAGCTAATCGATATATTGAAATATTTTTGAATGTAAATATCGATAGAAATGGAGGTAGAGAGAAAAAAACGTTGAGAAAATTAAAACCATTGTACGCCAGATGCAAGATAAGGAGTTTAAATAGAAATTAATAAGAAAACAAGTCAGAATGTCTCCAACTGGAAGATACCCAAAAAGGCGCAGAAGAACGGCCAAAAGCCTTTGAGCTTATAATATTCAAAATATCTACTAAAATACATATATATTTGATATTTGAATATAATTGATAATAAAATTGGAAAGTTTCTAAAGGACTGAATGCAAACACTTCTGTCGATCATCAAACTTCAATTTTCGTAGACCCTTTATACCATCAAATATAACAATTTTATAGTTTTATTGGATAATGAGTATTTTTTGTTGTGAACTTCAAATATTGAAATAGAGAAATAGAATAGAGATCCAGTACTCTGGATGGTTTGATTTGTTAACATTTTTCTTAAGTGTATTTTATTTAATTAAAATTAAAACTCGAAACTATAATTGAATTTTATCCTTTTGCAAACTAATGTATGCGTTACATCCATTGTAGCTTCTTATAGTTCCCGACTTAAGCTGACTTCTTAACAAAAAGCATATATTTTACTTATACCCAAATTTTAAGCTGACTTAAATAACTTGTGCAAACGCCTGGCTCGGGGCTTGGCGCACTTCTCAGCGCACTTTTCGTAGTCCCTATCAGTAGATGGGTATTTTTTTTCTTTTTTGGTTTCTACTTTTATGGGCCCTCGTAATGTGCGCCTAGGTACCCAAACCGTCGAAGCCTTAAAGCTCAACAATCGTGCTAATGGGCCGTACTCGTCGTCATCGTCGTCCTTGTCAGAGTCCTAGCAGTTGTCGCCCGTCGTCGTCGTCGTCGTCGTCGTCTGGTGTGCCAAAGTTTTTATTTGTTATTATATACTTTGGCGTGTCAAATAAACATCACACATCTACGTACATGAAACATGTTTTATATGCCAGAGCTCTATGAAAGTCCTGTGCCGGAGTGTGCCTGTGTGTGTGTGTGTGTATGAGCTTCTACGTGCTGTGGTTGCGCACTTTTTTGTAAGGTTAGAGGCATTAGAATGCGAGTATATGAAAGTGTGTGTGTGTGTGTGTGTGTGTGTGTATGTGTGCGAGAGTATGAGTGCCGGAGCTCGTGTGTGACTGCGACTCATTTGCATGAATTGTCGCAAGCTTTTAGGTGAACTTCACCCTTAGCCGAGCTGAGGAGCTCTCCATCAGGCGACAAAGTGTGCACACTGGCATTGAAATGCCTGAACTATGGATAAAAAAAAAGAAATATGATTTATGACTGGAAATAAATAAAATAAGCAAATAATACAAAATATATTAAAATAAATGGTATCCCCCGAAAGTCTTAGTCGAATAATTTTAATCAAAGATGTTTAATTATAAAAACAAAACAAAATATAATAAAACAAATGAAGGCGTAAGTGGATGCCGAAATGCAAAGTAGATTAAATGAATAACAGATGTTAAATACATTTATATAAAAATAATGTAATAAAATAAAAACCGAATACTGAATCACAGATGTTAAATTATTATAAATGATTAAAAACGGCCCGTAAATGAAAAAATAAAATTTATAAGCCTGTATTATATTCGGCACAATCAGCTATTTAGCTGATTTGTCAAAATTGGGTCTTACCTGAAATTATTCTTGTTATTTGGAATCATAATTTTTTATTTTTATTATTTTTTTTTTTTTTGTTAATAATTTTGTGCTTGCGTTTTTTTTTTAAGAATTCTTCTATTACATTGAAGTTGATTGTTGAAACAATATTCTGTTATTAGCTTCAGAAAATATTTATTTGTTGGTTAGACAATTGTTCATATAAAACTTTATTTTAGCTCAAGCGAATAATATTTTTTTTATATATATTTTTGTTTTTAATTTTTGTTTTCCGATACATTTAGGCTGCTCAACAACAAAAACAGTCTTCATGGCAAATATTTTACACGTCTGCGCTTCTTGACGTCGAGACTGCAACAGATTTAATGAGTAGTTAGAAATGTAATCATATAATATTTAATACCTTCTAATATAATATAAAATAATTTAAAATAATTTAAGACTTACCTTTTATTTATTTACCTTATATAAAATAATACATTTTGGGCTCCACTGTGCTATTGAGTTGGGCCTTTTAATGTTGCTCGCATGGCCATGGGCGGGAGTTGCGTTAATTTTATGCCATTCTATTCGCTCTAACGTGCGATTTATGCTAAGCAGCGACAAATAAATAAATGCCAAGACCAAAGGTGTCTGACAGAGCTCTCCTAATGAGCGTCTTTATATGCCACGCTCCATTAATTTTGCACAGTTTCAACAAGAGCTTAAAGTTCGATGATTGTAAACTTTATTTATTTCTCATCTTTTGAAAATATGTTTGTTGTAGCAACAAACCATCTGCATTTTTTTTCCTCGTATTGTTTTTTGAATGTTCAATTTGTATCGTAAACTATTGAGAAATTGTTATTTATTTGTACTAACCGCAACGTTGAACGTTGAACCAGGCAAATATTGCAATATTTGAATATTTACATGCAGCTTTCGTTTTTGGCTACTAACTTTTTTGTTGTCTGAGGCTTTTAGCCTGTGTGAGCTTTATCCTAAGTGCAGGTCTTTTCTAAATGCATTCCCAACAATTTTTATAACCGCTGACAGTTTGCTTGTGTTTAATTTATTTTTCTGCGAAAATAAACCACAAATTTTAAAATATTTAGAAGCATATAATATTTTATTTAAGATAGTACTCTACAGATTATGCCAATTTATTTGTGTGTGCTTTTATTGCTCTTATTTATTTTCACAAAGTTACAAATGCAGTTGGTTATGGTTTTTCACAGTTTTTTGCTCTTTATTGTTGTTGTATTGGAATAAGTGCTTCACTTTAATGTGGCAAAGGTAAGGAATGGCTTTCGATGGAGTTGCTTAGAACGTTCTTCGACTAAATTTCATTTTGTCGGTGTCACAAAAACCTCTTTTCAGACGCTTTAAATACAATTTTACACTTTGTCAAACAGAAATATTTACCAAATATTATATGCTCTGAATTTTTGAACAATTTTAAAAATATAAATTAAATCAAAAACATTTTAGATATTATCATAAAAGCTGTCTATAAAAACTCTTAAATTTCAAATTTTTCTTAGAAAGAGGAACATAGAAAAACCAAACATATTTTGATACGTTTAAAGTATCTTAAATATTATCAAAAAAAAAAATGTTGAAATGTTTGTTTGCAATTTTTAAACTATTTTTAGTTATAAATATGAATATAATAAAAACATATTTATATGCGCTTAACTAACAATTTACAAATAGAAAAAGTTGTCAATAACAAGAGCAAATATTTTCTACTTCCAAATTTCAAACATTTCTAAGAGAGAAGAATATAAAATATAATAGAAGCAACTTATTTCCATACGTTTTCAGTGTGTGCCTAAAATAAAAGAAAAATATTTAGCAAATATTGCATACTCAAATTTTAACAAAAAATACAAATTTAATAAACGTTACACACTTGTTGGATGCGTTTTTGCTTTGTCAAAAAAGTAAATGTTAGATAAATATTTTGTATTCTCAATTTTTAAACTTTTAAAAAAATATATTTTATAAATTTCTTCAATATAACAAGTTTCCATGCTTTTACCCATATTTAATTTTAAACAATTTATCTTTAATATTGATAATATTTAAAAATGTGTAATGTTAATGCTATTTAGTCACATTAGCTACTTGAGAAGTCTATACTGTGATTCGTTCTCTGGCATCGCCCCACTTTATAGGCAAGCCCAGAGATTAAAGCAGAGAATCTTTAACCCATTGCTAACTGTTTTTATTGTCATCTTTCTGGTTGCAGCATGCACCTGTATCTGGCGCTAATATCGTGCCTCGTGTGCACCGCCCATTGCTGGCAGTTCGATGGCGGAGGTGCTGCCGGTGCGGGTCACAGGTCGATGCAGCGCAGCACCAGAAATACGGCACGCGCTTTGGCACGCGGTCCACCGCCGGCTCGAGGATCGGCCGCGCTGCTTGGCAGCCAGCAGCAGGATGTGCTCTACGCGTGTCCACTCAACTCGATGTGCCAGTGCGCCGGACTGCCCAACGAGACATCCACGCTGATTGAGATTAATTGTAACGAGGTGGCGCTGTACAAGTTTCCAGGTGAGTCAGCACACACACACGCATACAAACATGCATGTATATATATTGGTCAGCTGCTGTCAATGTGTCGCTGACGCAGCAACAGAACCAGCAGCTGCCTCAAACTTGTCTCAATTTTATTAATGTGGCAAATATTTTTGTTCGGATGCGCAATAAATTGGCAGCCAGTCGACAATGCCACTTGCCACAACCGCTAGCCCCCCCCTATGCCCCACTCACACACACACACACACACTCTCCCTTCTTTCATTCGTTTTCTGTCTCTTGCTCTGTTTGCCGCCTGCAGCGCATTGTAATTTTTTAATGAAGCTTCAAACGGCTTTGTCCTGCCGATTGCTGCTCCTGCTGCTGCTGCTGCTGCTGCTGCTGCTGTGTTACCCACAACAAAATTAAATCTTACATTTAAGTTTGCCAATTAGTTGTAAAAATAAAGTTTTTTCGGCTGTGTCCTGCTTCGGTTTCGTTTGCCCTGCTCCTGCTCGCACTGCTTCAGCTGCGTTCGGCATAAAGTTTTTAACGATTGCTGTGGCAAATTCCACGCTAATTTTGTAGTTTTTAAGTAATGAATGGCAAGTTTTGTGCTCCATTGTCATTTCGTTACCATTCCGCATTCGTATCATCCCTCCCGCCCCCTTTTGCCCGCCCCCCAGCATGCTCTTGCCCCTGTTGTCTGCTTGTTGTGCCACAAAATATTGCCATTACCTACAGTACTGCAGAATGCAAACAGCTGGCCACGCCCGCTGCCGCCTTTTTGCAAGTTGCGGCATAAAGTTGCGAATAACCACAAAACTGTTGACTGGAAACACACACAAACACAGACAAACGCACACAGACACACAAATTGACAGGCCCTTGCAGGCCAGGCAACTGCCAGATATGAGGGTTTGAGCCATTGAAAAGTTTTCTTGGCTTACAATTGGCCCTGCGTTTGGATTTTCTTCCTTTTTTTTTGGGAGGGAAGCATGCCCAGCCCGGACCTGCTGTTATATCCGCATTGCCAATTTATCTGTCACAATGTTCGACGTATTTCCAAAAATTTACTTACCATATTTGTATGGTTTTTCTTATTCTTGCTTTTTCTTTTTGTAAATTTACATTTATCGAATTTGCATGTATTTGCCATGTGGCTTATTATATACATATATATGGTTATGGCAAAGTATTTCTTATGCTGTTGTTTTTTAGTTGAAATATTTTGATTGCCAGAGAATTCGTAATGCATTGCAGGCGGCACTCAAGAGACTTATAAGGCACATCTCTCTGATAAGATTAAGTTGGGTATGGGAAAAATATAAACTTAAATAAATTATGTGGGCTAAACATTTATAATTATCTATTGATAATTATCGAATAAACCCGTCAAACTATTTTCTTTAGCATTCACAAAATAAATATATAATTATATTATGTACAGTAAACAGAACATAACATACTGCTTTAGTTGGGAGTGCTCGACTTGTTGATACCCAGAACATTCCTCTAGAAACCCCAAATGTACGATATATAAATATATTATACTATTTTAGAAAGACTCGGCTATTGATGGTGATTATATTTATATATTTATATTTATATTTATACTTTATGTCGTTGGAGATACATTCTGCCTGTTACATACATTTGCACAAACGTCTTATACCCTTTTTAGACATTTTCAATGGACACAGGGCATACAAATTAGAAGCCAAAAGCCCAAGCGGAATGCACAAATTTCCAATTTTTGGTTTCTGCATATTATTAATATTAATAAATGACAAAACTTTAAGCTGGGTCAACGAAGATGATTTGTTTTGCTTAATTTACATTTATTTTCCGAGCATATTTTTATTTAACATATTGATTTTTTTAAATAATATATTCTGATATCTACCAATTTTTGCGTATTCATGAGTATTTCTATAATAACAATGTTTTATTCAGTATCAAAATGCTTGAATCATTTGACGCGTTTGTCTGTTCATGTTGCAACTGTTGATTAGCAATCTGACAATTTGGGGCATGTTGCTTGAGGATGGTCTGGCGTGGCATGTTTTCCCTGTGGGCGTTACAACAATTACAATATTCTCGCTTCAAACAATATATTCAAACAAATGTCTCACTTGAATGCAATTTATGTCTTCCATGTCGCTGGATTGCATTGAAGAAAGTGCAGAAAATGCACAAAACTTTTGGCAATTAGCAATTCTAATGTGGAAAAAACGAGCTGTACGGGCGGGATGCGGGATGCGGTATGCAAGTATATGGGGGAGCGGGGCATTTGGGGAAAACACTTTGCTTGACAGTCTGGCTAATTGCGTGCCACGCCCATTGCGACCGCCGTCCAGCGCCCACAGATGGACATTGTGTGCTGTGGTTAGGTTTGGTTATGGCCGCAGTCCACAGTGGCATGCCAGCCAACGGGCTGCAGGCTGCAGGAAGCAGGACACAGCAGAGCAGACGTTGCATACTTTTCGGGGCACACGCAAAAATACACAAAAATATGCAGCAGGCAGCAGGCAGCGGGCAGCGGTTGGTGGGTGGCGGGGGAATTGCAACGACGATGACAACGACTTGAAATTCATTAAAAATTCCAAAATTTGTGTTGCCAAAAATATGTGACTGTGGCAGCAGCAGCAGCAGCAGCAGCGTCAGAGCGCAGGCAGGCAGCTGCCGCTGGCCCGGCCAAAAGCAAATGTCCTGACGGCACATACAAATAATAAAATAAGAATATGTAAGAAATAGTTATGTTTGATGTGTGCAGAATAAAATACACATGCAGACATATTTGAAATGCTCGCTCTATTTCTATGCTCCGACACAGCCCATTCCCTGTGAAATAGTGCAGCGATTTTGATTAGATTTAGTTCATATGTAGCTAACATACGGACAAGGTTTGATTTGCATTGTTTGAGAAAAAGTTTTATATAAGAGTCTAATACTCAATTGATTGTTGCTATGAGAGCTAAATATTATATATCTTTGACTCTGATAAGATGTTGCTTTCATAATGCAATTTTGCCTCAGATATCTTTAAAAATATAATGTTAAATTAAATAATGTTAAATATATATTTATATATTGATTGCCTGTAGCTATGGGGCAACCTTTCGAATGTTTAAAAAATGTATTATTTAAACAAATGTGTTCTTCATAGAAACAGACAGACATGCTTTTTGGTAAACATTAACAACTCAGCTTGTTCTCATTAGGAATATAAATACCCTCTGTCAGATACTTAAAAGGGATAGATACACAAACTTTTGTCTGCCTATTTTATTGGGTGATTTTAAAAGTAAAATTTGTGTTGTGTGCAGTTCGTAAATGATATTTAAGCCAGAAATGTGCAATTTAGATTTATTTTTAAAATTTTCTGGTCATTTTCACGCTTGGCCAGTGCGGCTGATTCGCCCCTCCCCGGGGCAGCTGCCCCACATGCAGCAGCACACAAGCAACAGACTTTTCATATGCGATTTGGGCACCATTTTTATGCCGAAACTATTTCTTAACCAGAAGCAAAACTGAAACAAAATGAATGAACCGAAGCGAACCGAACAAGAGGCAAACAGGCGGCAGGCGGCAGGCAACTCGCACAGCTGCCGCATGTTTCCTGCTGCTGTCATCCATTTGGCTGGCGCTCCTTCTGCTGCTGCTGTTGCGGCACAGGACACAAAAGTATATGGATATAAATGAAGCCCACAGTTGCTTCTAGCAGGCATCGCCTTGCCTCAATGAATGCCGGACCAAAACAATAACTTTTCAGCTGACGTAATCTTCATCAGCACATACGTTGCGAGGTCAAAGGCCAGGCTGAGGGCGAACGCTGCACTTGCCAGCCCGATTGGCTGCCCTACACTGTGGGGCCTATGCGTTCCATAGGTTTGTAAAATTGAAAGTGTATGTCGCGTGTGTGTGTTCGGCGAGAAAATTGAGATGAAAGATAACTCGCAAACCCTCTCTGTAAAACTTGATTTATTACTTTTTCGAAATATTTCACATATATATATATATATATATATATATGTATTCTTATTTAATTTAAGGCTCTTTTTGGTTAACTCACTTTTATATCAGCTCAATAAAAATGTTTGGTTTAAACTTTGTTCGTTCTAGATTTTGTGTCATTTGTGCATGTGCTTAGCTATTCTTTTATTTAGCCAAAAATTGTATTTCTTTAAGAAAACTATTAAGTCTTTTAAGTCAAAAGTAGAAACCAAGAAAAGGGAGTTTATGCGTCAATTTAAGCCAATTTTAGACACTGAACTTTTTTTTTAATAATTACAATTTATATTATAAACAATTTGTTTCAATCTTGCTTTCTGTGCTCCTTTAAACTTTGATTTTTAGGTTTTATATTATGGCAGTCATTTTAAATAACACATCGGTTTAATTAAAATAAATATATAAAAAAAGTCAACCAAAAATTACTACTTTAAATATTGAAGATACAAAGAGCTTCTTAAGAGTTAAATTTAAATTCTGCAAATTCATTTTATAATCAATCTATTTTGAATATGCTGCACGCGTCAGCTTTTTCTTTGTTTCGCCAAAAATGTGGAATTTTTCAGGTTTCTGCTATATATTAAAAAGAAAAGAAAAGGTGAATAAAGCAATGACGTTCTTTTTAATAAGGATACTAAAAGTTTATTTTATGAACAAATTTGTCTACTAAATTCTTTATAAAGTTCGTAAAAACACACAATTTTTAGATAAATGAGCCATTTTTAATATATTAAATGTTAGTTGTGCTGTTTTTCCTGTTAAATTGATGCGTTTTTCTTAAGCTCATGTTTTCTTTTTTTTTTAATTTATGCTTTTGTTGGAATTCATTGATTTTTGTACATAATATAAGAAACTACTTTTTAACCGATCGTTCCTATATATGATATACTAATCCGGCTTTCTTTAGAGATAAAGAGCATAGCTGAAATAGTTAATGCGGGGCTTGCTCAAGACATTTTCATAAACAAAAAGAAGAAACTCCTTGTTAGCCGCTCACTTCTTTGGCAGCTAAATAATATAGTGATCCGATCCGACAAATACACTGCCGGAAGCAGAAAGACGGACCTAAGGAAAGCTTCGAGATGCCTTAAGACTGAGAGACTAGCTCGCATAGAAAAAGACAGATGGACGGACGGACGGATAGATGGACAGATAAATAGATAGACAGAAGTCAGACATGGATATATCAACTCGAATTCTGATGCTGATCTAGATTATATACACCTTATGGGATTGGCTGCTATGCGTTAGAAGTCTATAATGATAATAAATAAATAAAATTGCGGGAAGCCATTTGAATTAAATACGTAAATATAATGCTATTTCATGTTGTGGCGAAACTTTGTGGGCAGCGTACTTTGCTCAATTCCAGTTGCCGTTTATCGCAAGAGGCAGCAAAACATATTTAAATATTAATTTGCAATAGTTTCATAAAGCAATCCCCCAACTACTCGAAGTTTCACTCTGATGGCCCCTGCTTGTAACTTGTGGCATATTTATACATATATATTTCTTTTTGTCCTTTGGACCATGTGCTGGCCACCTAGTAGCTGTTGCTGTTGCTGTTGCTAGTTTATTGTTCGTGTTGTTGCTTATTTTTTTATTTGCTTGCTTTTGGCGAGTTGAATAAACACTCGGCAAGTGACGCAAACGAGTGGCATGGAGGGGATGGGTTGTGGGTTGTGGGAGTAAGCGATAGGAACGCATGGAAATGGCGACGTTGGCAGCTAAAGTAAATAAATAAATATGCTCGCCATTTGTCAGAGAATTGACTTGAGGCCATAAAATACAAGAAGCCAACATACGATGGACATACAACTATGCCCAACCTGCCCTGCTCGCCCCTCAGGCAACTGGCTACAGCTTCAAGTTTATTAACGCCATATGTTGTGTGCGTGTGTGTGTCTGCGTGTGTGTGTGTTGCTTGTCCACTCATAACAACAGCAACAGCAGCAGAAACAGCAACAGCAACAGCTGAACAGCTTAGATATGCACACATTCACACACCCACACACAAGCACACACAGTTTCGGCCAAGCTGGCGTCGTGCATGGCGAATGCGTTTTGGCCACGTTTGTTGCCCGTTGCGCGTGTACGCTGTTTGCGTATATCGTCGTTTAGTGTGCACGTGTGTCCCTGTGTTTGTTTCTGTGTGTGTGTGTGTGTCTGTATTAGCCATGTTTTGGCCACATAAACCATTTCAAAGCTATTTTCAGTCTTTAAGCTGCTAGCGTTACGAGCTGTGCAAATAAATACATTTTATTTTTGTATGCCATGAATTCGTAATTTTTTAATAACTGCATTTGGGGAAACAATGAATTTGTCCTATTAGAAATTCAAAATAATTTGCCTGCAACAATAAAGTTAATTATCATCCTAGCAGTACATTTTAATTTAAATAGCAAGGAGAAAGCTACGCCACGCCGAAAATTTGATACCTTCTCTGTTGATGATCGTTCCAATTGCAACTATACGATATAGTTGCCCGGCATATGTATTCCCTGCAACAGGAAGAAGACGGAGCTTTAAGACTGAGACGAACAGACAGACGGACAGACAGACAGATATCCATCAGAAATCAGATATCAACTCGTCTGTTGATGCTGATGTAGAATATATACTTATACCATATATATGAACATACCATGTTGAGTGTCTACGTGATGCCAATTCAAACATATCCTATTAATTTTTCGGTGTTACTTAGATTAAATCTGGAAATGGAAAATGAAACAAAAAACTTCTAATAAAAAACATATTAAAATGAAATTGTTGTAAGTGCTAACTAGAAATTCAATAATGTAAATTTAAACATATTTCAATCTTTACTTACAAAAAGCATAAAATATGTGAAAATTAATTTACGAAAATATTTCAATAATCTATGCAGAAAAACAAAAATATCTAAAAAGAAAATACAAATTTTTCTTTATGATATTTTCTACAATATCAAATTAATTTGAATTAACTTTCACTCATAAAATTGTAATTAAAATTCGGCTTGGTTAGCAATTTGTTGTCCGTAATTTATTTACACCACGTAATTGTTTATTAATTGTTTAAGTGCAGTCAACTGTTGGAATTTCTGCTGAAATGCTGCTGTTCATGGCCAAATCAATGACAAAATCCTGACAATCTGCAATCGAATTTCACTTTGACTTTAGGCCGACGAGCACAGAGAAACACACACGCTCTCTGTCCATGAGAGCTACACATACATGCATATTGTAGAGCCTGTCAATGTGTGTGTGTGTGGGTGTGTGTACGTGTATCTGTGTCTCTTATTTTGAAAGCTGTCAGCCAACCTGCTAACTAAAAATACCCGAAAAAAAAACCAAAGAAAAAACACAAGTTTGCAACAAACCAAACCAAACCAAATGAAAGCAACAAAATTTAAAAAAAAAAAAAAAAAAAAAAAAACAAGAGAGAAAAAGAGGCAGAGAAATGACAATTCACGTAAAAAATTTTCAATTAAAAGCGAAAAGTGCATTTTCATGTTGCACGTCAGTTTTCTGGCCCGGCTACTGCGGCCGTGCTGCACTCACTCCTCGGCCCCGCACTCGAACAAAAAAAAAAAAATGTTACGCTTTTTCTTCTTATTGCTTTTTTTTGTCTATTTGCTGCGGTGGCTGCGAACTGCGGCCGGGGCGTGGCCAGGCAATGTGACACCCAACACCCGCCCTGCGCAGCGCGGCGCAATGCCGTTTGCTTGAGCTAAGGCCAGGCCATAATTTAAGCTGACAAGCATGACATGGAAATTCCCTTTGGAGCAGAGCATTCCGTATAATCAGGCTAAAAACACATGGTCACCAGGCGCCGCTCACGGGTTACGGCTGCCGCTCCTCCGAGAGAGAGCCGCGGGCGCACTCCAAGGACCTTGTCGCCATTGTTAATTAACACATGCTCAGCGAATCGCAAATTAATTGCGACACTTCACACATTTGCCCCGCGCTCCAAGTCGCACTTGAAACACCCATTTAAACAACTCATAAGCGTCGTGGCCTTCACCCGAAACCAAGTTGCTTTGGCTTATAACGTATAACCCAAAAAGAATGGTGCTCTGGCATCCAAGAAGACTTCAGTTCTCATAATCAAACGGGCGAACACCACCGTCCGTCAAAACCTTAAGATAAATGTCTATTAGGCTATCAAAGCTTCAGCTTGACAAAGTGAAATATATATTTTCGGTTTTTAGAGAGAGAACGAGAATTATGCAATCATGCAGTTTACATTCCGCAGGTGTTTCCAGTTTCCGTTTCTATTCCACAACTAGTATAAATCTTTATATATATATAAATCTGTATATATGTATATTGCCATGTCCAAGAAGTATTTCTCAACATATTTGGTATTTGCAATGTTATCTTATCTATTTTGCTCTTAATGTTATATAAATTTTGTGCAGTACTACCGCTCTGCCCCGCCCACCCCAGGGCAATCAAGTAAAGCGTTCTGCGCGCGTTGTTTGTTTTGCCAAGGATGTCACTCTTCCAATATATCTAAAGTGCCTTTTTAAATTGCTTCGGTCGTTGGGCCATTATGAAGACGGCTGGGCGGGCTGTGGGGTACAGAAAACGGAAAAAGCGCATAAAAATCAAAGTCCTGCCCCGTTGGTTCGCTGGCCAGCAGCCTGCTTCCCAATGCTGAGTGTGGGAGGGTCCCGTTTCCTCTCTGTATCGTGTGCCCCCCTTTTGGTCTATTGTGTGGGCCAATGGCTCGCTGATGACCCATTTGCTTTAACGCGCCTGCTATCAAACTGCCAAAACAAAAGCCATCATCGTTAGCCTCAGAAACTCGCTTGCACCCCTCCCTCTCTTCCATTGGTTTGCCGTGCGGGGGAGGGGGGTGGGCGTGGGTGCGCGGATCTGGAGCTGTTGCCTCGGGTTATGGGAAACGCTTCAAATGCCGTTTAAAATCAATTTGAATGATGAACTGGCGGCCAATGCTGGCAGCCAGCGTCACTTTGACTTGCCCGCCATCCCCTCAACCATATATGCAGCTCCAACTAACTCTCCACCTCTCTCACTCTCTCTTTCTCTTTCATAGAGTTCATACACAGCAGCGTGCGCTACATCGAAATGTCCAATACGCATCTGCAGAGCGTCGACGATGAAACATTTCAGGGACTGCGTCTGAAGACACTGAAGTTAATCGACAATGAGCTGCAGGACATATCCGAGCGCAGTTTCAGGTGAGTGTGTGTGGAGGTCAACACCAGTGATGGGGTTGGCAAGGGGCAGGGGGCATGGGGCAGGAGGCAGGGGACAACTAGCTGCAGCTAGGGGACTGAGGACTACGTGTACTGGCATTTGCGATTAGGGTTATCACGACCTAAGTGCTGAGCCATGATGATGCACTCTGCCTCATAAAAACACACGCAAAACACACACGCGCACGCACACACACACACACACACACGCACACATGTACGTATACATATACATTTCATATGTTCTGATGATGCGACAGTTTTCCAGGCCTATTTATATGGCCCGCGTGCGTCAGTTTTTTACGGCTTTTTCTTTTTTTTTTTTTTGGCATTTTTGTGTGAGTGTGTCTGTGTGTGTGTGTGTGTGTATGTGTGTGTGTGTGCGTTTGTTTATGTGTTTGTAGTGCAAGTGCTTACACACACACATTTATATTTTACAACATATAACTGCAAGTTGTAAAAAAGGCGTAAAATTAAGTTTAACAAACGACTAGCAACAGGGTGGTGCATAGCGGGGGGGGGGGGGGGGGGGGGGCAAGTTGGGCAGTGCAGCGTGTGCGATGTTTGGGTGTGTTTCATTGCGCACTCAGGCTGCAAATGCAGGCAGCAAATGCAAACTCACATGCCGAATACACAAGAACACACATACACACACACTTACACACACTCACAGGCACACACACACACACACAATCTCATTCAGACAAACTGCGGGGCAAAAGAAAAACTTTCAAGCGCTATTTGTTTGAGTGTAAATAATCACAAAAAAAAAAAGAAAAAAGCACATATAAAGCAACAAAAAAAAGGAGTACAAAAATTAAACACACTAAAACGGCAATTTAATACTCTGGTAAAACCATAGACATTATCAGTTTAAATAACTTCTATCTTGGCCAAAATCTGATCATTTTTTATGACGCCCCCAAAGCATTTATAATTTACATGCAGCTTTATATTAACTATTTTAGAGTAATATTTTATTTGGCAAAGTATGCTGACGCGCTTCTCAATATGATAAATAAATATATCTCTTATATAATACATGTTACGCAGAGAAGGCGCGTGCGAGAGAGAGAGAGAGATAATGTAAAAAAAGAGATGGCGAGCGAGCGTGAGAGAAAGAGAAAGAGAGAAAAAGTAAAAAATAAAGGAACAGAGAGCAGGATATAGAGAGGGAGCAAGAAGAATTTTTATGAAATCCCAAAAATAAAGCGGATAATTAGTGGAATAAACGCTATATAGACTATCTTTCTCTATATCCTTCCCTTCCTCGCTCAGTCTCTTACCTAAATATTAATTAAGATATTAATAACTTTTTAGAAACTTAAATAATCCAAGGCTAAAGAGAAACCTAGCCATAACCCATAAAAGGCTCTTAATACCTAAAAAGGCATCAAGTCAAAAAATATATATATATTTACTTACGTTGTAAATTTCGGATTGTTTAGCGTATACATTGTTCGTCCTTGCTGGCATTACGTAGTTTCGACAACTAAAATACCCTACGCAGGACCATAAACCAAGAGCGAGTTAAAAACTCGGACTCGAAATATGCATGTTCTGTTGTAAAGCGCACACTACATTCATGCATACATACATGCATACATACATGCATACATACATGCATACATACATGCACATATTTCGTCAGCTTTTTTGTGCTCCCGCACAACACACATCATATCAAACATGTGACTGTGTGTGAACCATTACCCGCTCTCAGTCCCTCACTCCCCCACCGTCGCCCTCACTCCGTCTCTTTGGGTTCTCTTTACCACTCGACCGCATTTGGCAGTTGTTGGGTTTTCTTGTTGTTGGGCGGCATGAAATGAAACGCGAAAATTTTTTAACGAGCACAAAGAACCCAAACCAGTCACCGCCCCCATACCCCATGCCCTACGCCTCCCCTCTTCCCCCTTTCGCCTAGCAACCCGCTCGCCGCAAACCAGCAACCGCATCCCCAACCCGCTGCGCCTTACATTTGGCAAAGTTAAATGGACGCACGTTAACAGTTTGCGCAGTTTTTAAAGCCCCCTCCCTCACCGCACGCCCACTTGCCCCTCACCCAACCCAAACACAAGTAAACAGATAACGTGGGACAGCGTTGGCTGCGGAGCGGGCAGAGCTGGCAAATAGACACAAACTCGCTCGTCATTAACAGGCCGCATCTCAACTTAAATCAAACTAATTAATGTGCACAAACCTGGCAAAATGTGGCTAAAATTACCCCAAGCAATCCGAACTACCCCCGCCAGCTGCCTATTACCAATGCTCTCGCTATCCTCCCCTCGTCCTCTCCCTCGCTCGCTCTGGCCCATTCACGGCTGTGTCGTATGTTAATCAAAAAGTTAGTTCAAAAACTGAGCCCAACCTAAAAAATTATGATGGAAATATGCTGGCATAATAAGCACAGCAGAGAGTAATCTATAAATAATAGAAGACACACACACACACATGATTTTAATGTATTTATTATATCTATTCACACTCCAGACCAGAAAGAATTAATTTATTTTAAATGAGGCTTAATTTATTCTTCGTAAAAAAAAAATAGAGAGCTTCATATGAATTTTAAAGTTCAAATGAAAGTAACAAATATCAAATTCGAATAACTTCAATTATTTATTATCATATAAATATAATTATAAAATCAATAATATGAAATAAATAATATAACTATAAAATTTAATAAAGAATATTTAATAATTATACAGCAAAAATGACAATAGTAGAAAATGAAATAGTTATAAGAACAATAGCTAATATTAAATTCTAATAATGCTAATAATTATAATATATAATTCGAATTAAATCAGTAATATAGTAATAAAATCGTTTTTAAAACTACAATGTTTAATAAATAATATTTTATATAATACATATATATGAGATACAGTTATATAATCTATATCTAATATAATATATAAAAAAAAAGAAAATATTCTATAATAATACAGTAAAATGATACAAAAGGTTATATTATTATAATAATAATTGAAAATAATGAAAATGTTGCATTAATATTAAGAAAAATTTAATTATTATTATAATAATTATTTAACTAATGCAATTATAAATTTCATATTACTCTAATATTAAAAAGAGTTCTTCAAAAATAAAAAATATTGCTATGATGCACATAAATATATAAAAATAATACAATGCTTGCTAGAAAATGTAATCTACACTTAAAAAAATGATTCTTATATTTGAAGAATGAAAATGTCTTGAGGCATTGCTATATAAAAGTATTATTTCGTGCGTCTCATTCAACGATTTAAAAAATAAACAAGATAGATTTAAAGGTGAAGCATATTAGTTAAAATAAATAATAAACATATCAATTACAATTTCTTAAACATGAATGGAGAGCAATTCTTGATTATTTAACTATGCTATCGAGTACACATAAAGGCAACATAAGGAATGATATGACGTTGACCCACATGCCGACTAAATATATAGTATAAATATTACTCAGTCTCCCGCTGGTATATCAGAAGTTTCTGAAAGAAGTTGAATGGTTGCGCATTCAGTTGAGTATGGAACGCGCTGGACGACGGTCAAAGAACATAAAACAATTCACATCTTTAACATGATTGGGCTCTGGGCAACACTCGCCCTGATAACGCGCACAGGCCAGGCCGCTGATAAGGCCTTTCCACTGGAAATGGCCAACTGCACAAACCTCTGCCAGTGCTGGTTCCGCAATGATACTTCCTGGCCTTTGCTAAGGCCAACGAACTGCCTAACTTTCTGTTCGGACGATCACACAAAGCCCTGCTTCGATTGGACCAAGTGCCGTGTGCTGCCCGACACCTGTCAGTTATTCTGCGGCGGGGCAGCCTCATCGTTCAAGTGCGTTGCAAGGGACTATTCCATTGGCGCGGACAATAAATCTCAGCTGCTCGCCTGGTTGTCGTATGTGGGCTATGGACTTCTTGGCGTGCTGTGTGTCTTGGCGCTCATCTTTGGTGCTATGAAAGTATATAAATTTCGATTAAGAACATAACACATCTATAATATAAAGCAATAATAATACCTATATATTATAACATAATTGATATAATATAATAATGTAGACCAAACGACAGAGCATGCTCCCGATCGTAGCCATATATAGTTCAGCTTTGTGCATATAAAGTTGTCGTTTTTGTGTAATAATATTTTCGCTTAACACTTTCAACGATCTCTGTGAAACTTCCATTAAAATCTATCCCAATGTCAAAGAGCCTGACGTAAGCTTTGATTATAGTAGAATAAATTCTTTTCCCGCTGCTATAAGCAATAGAAGAAAGCAAATAATTGAAAACCACAAACATCATGAATATTAAAAAAAAACAATAGTCACCATTTCAGATATAAACTTCACTCGCGCCAGCATATTCCATCCGTTTGATCCCGTATAAATACGACCTTGTTTAAATGTAATCAGCACCATACATAATCCCTCTTTGCATTGCCGACGAATTCGACTCACTCAAATTTAGCACATGGCAGCAATTAAAACTGCGCCTCTGCACAATCGTCCGCCTGTTTAACAGTGCAATTGACAACTGGAGTCAAAGTAGTGCAGAAAAAGTGGGCATACAGCAATTAGAGCAAGCCGTGGATCACAAAAGCAGTTCTGGCTTGGAGTCAAAAGCAGCAATACAAATTCAACAGAGCGCGAGAGAAGGGTAGATAATGCGCAAACGAACACACGCACAAACAAGTGCATGCGGGGAGAGAGTCGCCAAATATATGTATGTATGTGTGCATGTATATGTATGTCTGCTTGTGCATTATCTGCCTATGCTTGGCGCTCAGTCGAGACGTAACTTGCTCTAAGATCTGTGCGCCCAGTTTTGTCGTCTACTTTGCACACTCGCAGCTAAAATTCTCTGTAAGTTTAACCCCGCTGATAAATTGCACAATTAACCAGATCTTATACTCTGCACAACCGCAAGTTGTCGCCTGCTGCTTGTGTAAGAATGTAATACATTTTTAATGAGCAGATTTTACTGCATTGCCCGCAGAGAGCAATTAAGAGTGAAGATTTTTTAAACATTTTTACATATTTTACTTCAATATATTTAAAAGTCCATCTTCAATAAAATATGCATAAGTCGGCTGTGCCGAATGTCAGCCCAGCTTAAATGTTCAATTTGGCATTGGGGTCAAACTAAAATAGAATACAGTTGCGAGTGCGCAGAGCACGCGTATGTAGGTAGATAATAAGCATACATACATATACATATTTAAAATTGGCGACTGTATTACTTTGGATATACTTGTTTGTGAGTGTGTCTGCCCTTGCATTATCTATGCATGCAGATGTGTAGTTGCTTCGACTCGTGCTCTCTGCTCCGAACTAGACCTGTTCAATTTTCTGTGCGCCCATTTGTTCTCCGCTTTGCGCACTCTCAACTCTCTCAACTCTCAACTTTCTGTTAGGTTAAGCCCAGCAGAAAATTTCACATTTAAGCAGATCTAATACTCTACGCAGCAGATTTGCCATCTGCTTATCACAGTTTTTACACGAGAGATAGTTCTTTTTTTTCTAATATAACCCTTTATATTCACCGCATCACCCATAAATTGCGGCTGTGCAATTGACTAATGGACTGAAGCAGAGCGAGCGCGAGTCAAAGGTAGACAATACACAATCAACTGCACATACATACGCAGAAGTACACACATGCATGTATGTATGTGTTTATGTATGTCTGCTTGTGCCTTGGATTCTGCTGCCTTGCGCTTGGAGGAATTTTTGTTGTTGCTCAACTTTGCGCACTCGCAACTGAATTCTGTTTAAGTGTGTTCTCAGTGCTAAAGTTTACCCTAAGACGAGCACAGTCGCGAGCTGTCGGCTGCTGGTTGCGTGAAAATGTGATGAGTACTTATTCAGCAAGATTGCGACTGAATGGCCCAGTGAATAATACAAACAGTAAAAAATATATAAATTAATAGGAGAACAGTAAATTATAAAAAAATGACCAAATTTATAAAAAAAAAACGTTGCAAGTGTCACATTTAAAGTAACAAGACTTTTATCATTTCATTCGATTCAGTGGTCCACCGGGTACTTAAAATGTGTGTATGTATATCTTCCTATATTGGCACCCCCTTAAAAATATAGCCCAACATTTAACAACTGTTTAACGCATCAATAAAAATTCGAAAGAGCGCGAGAGAAAGACAGATAATGCACAAGCAACTACACATATGCATGCATAGATAATGCAGAAGCGCCGAATATATGTATGCATATCTGTATATATATATATATATATGTGTGTGTTTGTGCATTATCTACTTTTGCTTGTCGTTCAGTCGAATTTTTGTTTTTTATCGCTTCAGACATGACTTGCTCTAATTGATGTGCGCCAATTTTGTGTTCTCTGCCTTGAGCACTCGCAACTTAGTTCTCTGTAAGCTTAGACCCTGTGGTAAATTTCACAATTAAGCAGGCATAAGTTTATGCACAGTCGCAAGTTGTCGCCAGCTGGTTGTCTAAGATTGTGATCCATGCTGTATGTGCAGCATTATTGAAAGAAATTCTGACAATATAGTACAGTTCATAGTAGACGCCAATTAACTGACAAAATAATTGGCAATATTTACATACATACGTATATCACATGAACAATTTGAATAGTTCACCATATTTTGGAAATGTATACACATGTTTTTTAGATCAAACCTTCATCAAATCAAATACAAGCTGGCTGTGCAGAATGTCCGATTTACCACTGGGATTAAACTAAAACAGAATTCAGTTGCGAGTGCGCAAAATTGAGCAACAACAAAAATTCGTCTAGCCTACAAGCAGACATACATATATACAAACATACACATCTGCCGATTCGCTATGCATGCAATTATTTGTATGTATGTTTCATTTTGCTTGTGCGTTCTCTACCTGAAATTGTGCTCACACGAATTTTAGTTGTTTATCTGTCCAAGCAAGAACTTCTCTCTTGTGATCGATGGCCTGTTCAATTTTCTGTGCGCCCATTTGTCTCTCGGCGACGCGCTCGCTCAACTCATTTCTCTGTTAGTTTAAGCTCATCAATCAATTGCACTGTTAAACATGCACACGAATTTGCACAGCCGCAAGTTTTTAATTGCTAAGTCTGCAGGTCTTAGTACGCCAAAATCGCCCATACAAGTTTAAAAAAAAAAAAACAAACTATAAAAACTTACCTAGAGAATATTGCTCTTTATCAACATTTAAAATCTATATCAACCAACGAGCAATATAGCACTTGCGGCTGTGCAGAATTCAAGCCCTACTTGAATGTGCAATTTACCACTGGGCTCAAAACTAAACAGAAATCAGCTGTGAGTGCGCAGAGCGCACAAAAAGTTGGGCGCACAGAAAGCTGAGAAGGTGCCAGGCATCAAATTCGATTGAGCGCGAGTCAGAGCTAGATAACGCACAGACAACCAAACATTTACATGAACAGATAATGCGCAAGCCAATACACACACAAACAAGTGCATGCCATAAAATGTGAATATGTATATGTGCTTGGTTATTATCTGCTTATGCATCGCGCTCAGACGAATTTTGGCTGCTTATCTCTCCAAGCAAGACTTGCTCAATTTGGTATGCGCTCATTTTATTGCTTGAGTGAATTGATATGTTTAACGGGCTGCAGATTCTGCACAGAGCCGAGCTGTTAATTGCTGCCTGAGTAAGAATGTGGCGCATGTTTTATCTACAGATCAGACAGGTCTGCGCTACGACAAAATTGTCATCGGTATAATTAAAACTAAATCATTTTTTTTTAAATAACAATTATTCTTATTATTTATGTGCAAAACAATATTGTGTCATATTATATTAGACTCTGTAGAAAATCAAAATCGGACTTCATTTAACCGAGCTAGAGCCTTTTAAAGTTTTGCAAAGAAAATAATTTATTCTTCATTTTTTTTTCAGCTTTATCTTTCGTGCTCATGATTAAGACAGATGGTTCCTAGATGACCTACATATCCATGGTCATACCATACCGTGGATATAGTCCTAGTTAACCAAAAAACTCGATTACTTTCTAAATGCGGAAGCTATCGAAAACTGTCTATGCTTTTTCAGTCGCCCATTCACTGGTTCCTAGTTGACTTATACACCGTTGGTTAGATCATACCATCGATTTAGTCCTGGCGAACCTAAAGGACCAGATCCCTGCGAAATTCGCTTGGGAATGGTCCAAAAACATGCATGCATTTTGTTTCAGCAACCCTGTACATGAGCTGCAGCAGCAGCTGCTACCAAACACCCCGTTTACAGCACCCCTTTTACATTAGCAGTAGCTGCGTCTGCTAATTAAAAGTTCTATTTACAGCACTCATTTAACATAAACTATAACTTAACATTACTCATTTAACATTATCGGTGGCCTAACAGCACTCATTCTAAATGAGTTACATTTTTGCCCTTTTGGGTATGCAACGAAATTTTTCATTCGGAGATTCGTCGACCTTCTGAGCATTTCTGTTCGCCTGGTATTTCAGCCGAATTTTGGTAAAAATTCGAGACCCCGCCGCCGACGACGGCGCCCCTTTCGGGTATGCAATGAAATTTTTCGGTCGCTGAAATCTTTTGTCGACCTTCTGGGCATTTCTGTTTGCCTGGTATTTCAGCCGAATTTTAGAAAAAATCTGGTCAGCCAGCGTTCGCCAACGGACGCCCTTTCGGGTATGCAACAGATTTTTAACGACCGTTGATTTTTTTAATTTAAATTTAAACCATATAGCCCTGGGAAGTAAAAAAACGTAAGTTTGTTTATTTTTTACAAATATTTATTTATTTCTGCTTAAATTAACAAATATATTTGATTTTATGTAATTTTACTATATATTTTCTATTATTTTAACTTAAAATTGCTATATCTGGATGAATTTAACTCCTATCCTGGAAAAAAGTGTCCTAATAGGCTCGCGGAGGTCCTTAGAAAAGATTGCAGTCCTTAATTTGTTAATCTGAAAAGAAAAAAACACTTTTAAATAGAGCAAGTCATGAAAATATATAATAGTATTTTGAGCAGAAAAATAGCCATAACTCGGGCATATCCTTGCAGATTTTCAAAGGACATGGCACGTTAGGATCGTTGAATCCACCTGCATCGAACTGCATTAAAAAATTATGGGGTTATCTAAGAATCATGGACTTGGTAAAATTTCAGTCCCGGGCGCAAGGAAAATTGGCTGAAAACACAAAATTACTGTAAAATTGGGATATCTCTGAAACTACAAGGACGATCTCGATATCCTTTGGCCAGATGGTGGCCCTAGTCAATACAATTTTTTTGACACATAGCTCGCCAGGATATGCAAGGATACGACCGAGCTAGAGACTATTTTCTTTTGAGAAATTTGTCCTTAAAACTTTTTTGTCTGAAGGACTTTCGTCCTTTGGGTTGTATATTCTTGAATGGGAGGGCGAGGACTATTTGCTGGCCAAAGGACATCATGATAGGCCATCAAATGGAAAAGTTAGCCCGAATTTTTTCGGTTTTGGCCAATTTTGCGACTAAACCCCTATGAAAATTTTTGTGAAAATTTTTGTCGAAATATGAAAATCTTTGAATGCCAATCGATAGTCCTGTTCCCTACGAGTTATAAAATGTATATCCTTTCGATATCCTTAAGGATTCGGCTGAGTTACGGCTAAAAATAAAATGTCCTTTTTATAAAAGAAGCCATATATCGGAAACCACAAGGACGATTTTAATGTCCTTCGGCCAGATTATAGTCCTTGGCCATACGATTGGTTTGACACAGGACTTGTCAGGATATGTAAGGATATGGCCGAGTTATGGCTTTCTTAATTAAAAAAATATTTGTTCTAATATCTTGGCTGTCTGAAGGACTTTCGTCCTATCCATAGCACATTCTGGTAACTGACAATGAGGACCATAGGTTGGCCAAAGGACATCAAGATAGTCCTAAGAATGGACAAGCAATGGCCGATTTTATATTCCATGTCCTTTTTAGGTATTGGCTATATATCTTAAACTATAAGGACGATTTCAACATCCTTCGGCCATTTGATACTGGTATTCCGACGGAATAATTAGACATACTACTTGTTAGGATTCGCAAGGATACGTCCGAGCTATTGCTTATTTTCTGTACAAACAAATGTCCTTTTAACTTGTCTGTCTAAAGGACGTTGCTATTTCTTTCTTAATTCTGAGTTGGGTAAATCAGGAAAATCGGATATCTGAAGGACATTATGATCCGTATGGATATAGCCGAGCTATTGCATATTTTCTATAATAACAAATTTTCTGTTATCTTGACTTGAAAATTTCGAAATTGTCAATTGGGGGGATTGTTTGTGTAGTTTCTTAACAGATAAATGTCCTCTTATCTTGGTTGTGCAGCTAACTAACTTGGTTAAGCATTACAGTTAATTTTACAAGAATACATAACAATGTTCGGGAATAGCTAAACTCTCATAAGAATGTGCTTTTTAAAAATTTGCTTTTTAGTAATTGTATTTCCATTTTGATGTCCTTTAGGTCAGCTTGTAGCTCAGATCCCTATGAGTTTTTCTCCGAAAAATTTCCACTGACCTATGAACAATTTTCTGTATGCGGTAATTAATTATTTACACACGGCATGTGGTGGTGCGTGCTTGTGTTGGTATATTGGTGTGTGTGTGTGTGTGGCATGTGTTGATTTCTCTGCTTCTTACGTTGCGTGTTTCTTGCATGTTGAGGTTCAGTTGTAAATGCATGTGAATGTACTAAATACAAAGCAATGCACGAGGGTTGCCACAGTTAAAGTGCCTGTAAATAGATAAGAAAAAAAAGACAGTTTTTATTCAAAATAATTCAACATTTGAAGATGGTCGTTTATGATACATAGATGTATTTAAATAAAAAGTCTGCCAACAGCAAAAAAATCTGATGCGAGGGTAGCTTAATGACATGGCTGGCTTAGAGGCAGCATGGAGGAGCGCTTTTTTTTCGAACTGCTCTCGGCTTATGCACACGCATACACATGCATGCTCGAGCCTTTTGATGACAAACGCACTCACGCACACACACACCCACACACACACACACACACACCCACACACACACACACACACACACTCATTCATCTTAAATGGGCGACCACAAGTAAAACAACAGAAACAACAAGAGGAGAGCAGCGAACTGCCGGCAAACAGCAAATGGCAACCAAAACGCAAACCAAAAGCAGCCGCCGCCAACAAGAAGAGCCGCGGGGCAAAAAGGATGAAATGGGGAGGTGAAGAAGTCGCCTAGAGCGAGAGAGAACAAGAGCGCCGCCAAAGGAGCCACAAAAATTTGGTTTGCGTTTGATTCTTCGTCGCATAAGCAGCAGAGCCTGTCAGCAACAACAACAACAACAACAAGCACAACAACAACAACAACTATAACACGAACAAGAAAGGGCAGGAAGAACAAGAACACGCAGCACTAAAGCAGCGACGCGACGCAGCTTTGGGCAGAGGCTGATGCCTGTTGGCAAAGCCTCGTGGTTTTCATAATTGAGGTCGCTCTTTTACGCTCTTGCTGCCTCTCTCTTCTTCTCGCGCTCTCTTTCTTTACTGTTTGTACTGCGTGTATGTGTAACTATTAATGGAGTGCAGCGGTAACTGGATGCCGTGTGGTGCTGTCCTGGCGTGAGAGATGGAGGGGGGAGGGGGGGGGAGGGGTCAAGGGACAGGTCACATGACTCGGCGTCGGGTGTGCGGTGCGTTAATTAAGTTTAAATATTTGTTTTCTGACTTGTGTGTTGAATATGTCAAAAGGCAGGCGCCACCTCAATAAGCGAAGGGGCTTGCCGCTTGGACAGTGGGCGTGGCTAGCGAAACTTTTAGCATTATAAACATATCACAAATACATCAACTTGCATATAGATAACCAACACTTTTCTCCTTTCTCTCTCTCTCTCTCTCTCTTTTTCCCATACAGCACAATGACGTACTCTCTGATGACACTGGACATCTCGGGCAACAAGATGCAGCAGCTGCCACTGGAGGCACTGCAGAGATTGCACTCGCTGACGCGACTTGTGGCGCAACGGTAAGTGGATTGACTCCAATTTCTGTTGACACGACTGGGCGTGGCAAGTGGGAGGCACCATTGAGTACTGAAATCTACAGAGAGAGAAATTTAGTTCCACTGAAAGCAATCTAATACTAATTTTGATCTAGTTTAGGCAGCTACTATTATGCCATATAAACTATATGTATGTATGTGTCGAAATTTCAGTTTCCATAGCTCTTATAGGTTATACAAGCGGGCAAGCGGATAGACGGAAGGACGAGCGGGCAGAGGGACAGACAGACGGACATGGCTTAAATTTTCTAATAATATATTGGCAAAATCGAACCTTGCTTTATCTGAAAGTATCTAAGGATTGTTAAAATGCATAAGCAAGCTAATTTCTTAAGAGATTCTTGAAGAACATCTGAGATATATCTCGGACAACCTTGTTTGGTTAGATTGAAAGAGTTGTACGCCCGAAGCTAGCTAGATCCCTGATCCATAACATTCCCATTAGCTCAATACGATGTCTCTCTTTCGTTTCGTTGCTAGGAATCACATAAGCAGCTTGGAGGGCAACTGGGAGGCACAGCACGATACGTTGCGTTCACTGCATCTGTCCGGGAATGACATAACAGAAGTGGCGCCAGGTGGTGCACAGGATTTGCTTGCCAGTCCCGGCGATAACAGCTCACAGCCGAGCAGCTTGACCGCGATGCAGAGTCGGCCGGACGGCAGCAATGCGTTGCATGCAGCTAATCCTGGCGCGGATCGGTCGGGCGGCCGTCCCTTTGAGCAGCTGCAGAAGCTGCTTTGGCTGGACTTGTCCAACAATCGCATAACCCATGTGGCGGCCAACTATTTGCCGCGCTCACTGGTGACCATGGATCTGTCCAGCAATTTGTTGAGCGTCTTTCCGCATCAGCTGTTCGAGCAGCTGCCGGAGCTGCGTATTGTCAGTCTGCGGGACAATCTGCTGCGCAGCGTCCAGTGGAAGGAGCTGCAGTTGCGAACGCTGCGCATGCATCTGGAGAAGCTAGATCTGGGCCAGAATTGCATTGAGCACCTGGAATCGGATTACTTTCAGCAGAACTACTCGGACGTGCACATACGTGCGCTCAACATGGAACAGAACTATGTTGGGCAGCTGCCGGCAGAGGTCTTTAAGGACACGGGCATTGTGCATCTTGTGCTGGCCTTCAATGCCATCAGCCGTGTGCATCCGGCTGCATTTGAGGGCCTGACGGATACGCTGGAATACTTGGATTTGGAACGCAATCATCTGACCACTGTGCCGGTGGCCATATCCACACTGCATCGCCTTAGATATTTGTATCTCACCTCCAATCAGATCGATCAGCTAACCAATTTGCCCACATTTACGGAGAATTTGAAAGTCTTGAGCCTGAGCGGAAATAACTTTACAATGATACCCGTTCTGGGCTTAAAGAACTACACACAGCTATCGTATCTGAATATGGGCTACAACTCCATAGCTGATATACCCGAGGGCATCTTTGCCGTGGACGGTTGGGGCGCTAACCTGCAGACTATTCTGCTGCGGAACAATAAGATAACGCATCTGCATCTGGGCTCGTTTGCGGGCCTGGAGCAAATACAGGAGATTAGCCTGAGCTTTAATGATATAACCATACATCATCCTTTGGTCTTTGAGAATGTTTCGCATACGCTGAAAATACTGGAGCTCTCGTTTGCTGTGTTTCCGGCCAGAAGCTTGGAGTCTCTGGATCCGCTGGATGCCCTGTTGCCGCTCTCACAGCTGATTTGGTTGGGCCTGGACAATAACAATCTGAAGACCATTTCCAATGAGTCGTTTGCGCAAATGCGCGAACTGAGCTACATCAATCTGAGCTTCAATCAGCTGAAAGCACTGCCGCGCGGACTCTTCTTGCCGGATGCCCACAGCCATCTGGTGGAAATTGAGCTCTCCTACAATGCTCTGGAGCGCCTGGAGCCGCAAACCTTTCACAATCTGGGTGACCTGCAGACGCTGAATCTGCAGTCGAATCGTCTGCGCAGCATTGCCCGACATGCCTTTCACAATCTCGAGTTCCTACGCTATATAGATCTATCGTACAATCGATTGAGCAACATATCCCATGCCGCTTTTACCGTGCTGCCCAATCTGGCTGCACTGGATCTCATGCATAATCAGCTGTGCGCCATATCCTTGAAGTCCTTTCACTACGTCTCGAATGCAACAACTCCGCTGCGCCTCAATCTTAGCCACAATCACATATCAAGCTTCGATGATGAACTGAGCAGCTATATGTATATATATCAGCTGGACATCAGTCACAATCATGTGGCCAAGTCGGATAGTTTTACCAATCTGGCCAATACGCTGCGCTTCCTCAATTTGGCACACAACGCATTGGGCGCTCTGCAAAGTCACGCGTTTGGGGACTTGGAATTCCTGGAGATTCTGAATCTGTCCCACAACAATCTCAGCTCGCTGCGTCGCCGCAGCTTTCAGGGTCTGAACAGCCTGCAGGAGCTGGATCTCAGCCACAATCAGCTGGATCAGCTGCAGGTGGAGCAATTCTCGAATCTGCGCAAGCTGCGAATTCTGCGCATCTGCTCGAATCGATTGCGCGCTTTGCCGCGCGAGGTGTTCATGAACACGCGCCTGGAGTTTCTGGACATATCCGACAATCAGCTGAGCGTTTGGCCCGTGCCGGCATTTACGGACATCGGCTTTACACTGAGATCCATTCAGATGTCGCGCAACAATCTGGAGTATCTGGACGCTTCCATGTTTGTCAACTCACAGTTCCTCTACGACATAAGTTTGGCTCGCAATCGCATCACAATACTGCCGGATAACACCTTTAGCTTCCTTAACAATCTAACCAATCTGGATCTGTCCGAGAATCCGTTAGTAACCACCAATTTGCGTGAGGTCTTTGTGCACACGCCGCGCGTACGCAAGCTAATCCTTCATCACATGGGTCTCTATGTGCTGCCCACGCTGAAGCTGCCGCTACTCTCCTACCTGGACGTCAGCGGCAATTATCTGCAGGAGTTGTCGCCGCTGAGTGGACTGCGGCATCTGCGCTACGTCAATATCTCACACAATAAGCTCATCAATGCCAGCTGCGCTGTGGAGCATTTGCCACCTTCTGTGAGGGTTCTGGACCTGGCGCACAATCCCCTACGTCGCATCACTCTGCACGATCTGTTGAGTTTGCGCCATCTGTCAGAGCTGAATCTGCTGGATATTAAGGTGGCCAATCCGCAGGCCTTCTCCAAGCTGCGCTCGTTACGAAAACTCCATGCCAGCTCGCATGCAAATCTGGGCGATTTGGTGGCCCGTCTGCCCGGCCTGCAGGAGCTGCGCGTACACTGCCTGGAGCCCAATATTGGGGGTCAACTGCTGGCCAAGCTGGCCAACAATACCAAGCTTCAGCTGCTGGAGCTGTACGGCAGCAATGTGCAGACCATATCACCCGATGTCTTCACTGGACTCTCACGCAATCAGCGGCTGAAGGTGAAGATCTCCCATACGCGCATCTCGGATCTGCCGCCAGGCATATTCTATACACTGCGCGAGGTGCCCCACCTATCCATTGATATCTCGCATAATCGCATCAATGCATTGGCCGCCGACAGCTTCTATCCCAACAAGAGCTACTGGGATGCGGTGGGCACGCGCAGCATTATGGGCGGCCTCATAACCTCGCACAATCCGCTCGAATGCGAGTGCGGTCTGGTCTGGTTCGGGCATTGGCTGCGTCGCTGGCTGCGCGAATCGGCGCAGATCAAGGTCATACAAAAGGATGACCTCAAGCGTATGGTGCAGGTGCGTCTAAACAAGCTAATTACTATTTTTTTATTCTACTACTCATTCTTTCTCTTTAATCTTGGTTTATTTTTGCAAAAGCTACCCCTATCGGTTGCCGATATGCGTGTAAGCTTTTTTTATTGTTTCTATATAATTTAAGAATTATCTCAAAGAAATATTTAAAAAAAAAATCATCCTATATATCTATCAATAGTTACACACTCTACACTCTATAAATAGATATCTGAAATATATATGAAAGATACAAAAATATCTACTGATTAGATTATTGTATTGTATCTCACAGACACTTTAGTATCTTTCAGATACTTTTGTATCTTACTGATAACTCCCTATCGTACAGATACTCTGCACTCTGTACCTATCTACTAAGAAAATGTATCTAAGACGCTTGCTTAATTCCATCTTGAATTTCTTACCTCTTTTAACAGCGTGCGCGTGCCAACACCTGCCACGATACCACATCGGGGCGCCATTTGCCCATACTGGAGATTTTTCCCGAGGATCTGCTGTGCCAGGCCAGCGCCTTGAGCAGCTCCGGTCAGCGCATCTTTCTGCTATCCTTTGCGGCGGCGTTAACGCTTCCACTGTTCACCATATCCCTTTGATGTTGGCTCTAGTAGTTGATGCAACTGGCCAACTGAGATGCCTGTTGGATAACGATAATATATATGTATGATATTTGTATATAAAGTTGAACATAATATATATATATATATATAAATATATATGTATGTACTAATCGTAGCCAGAGTTTTGGCAGCACTTGGAATTAGCTAATGAACCCAAACAATAACGAAAAAAAAGGTAGAGAAAAAATAAACAGCAAATCGGTTTATGTCCACTCGTAATGTGTAAGTTTTATATATGCATATTTAATATGTACAAGTATATATTTACGGAAAGTACACACATATATAAAGTAGGACTTTAAAAGACTGCGGCACGTTGTCGCAGTCTTTCAGCGCCAAGCGTTCGGGAGATTTTCTTATCAATAAATATAAATAATGTTGGAATTGTTATTCAAATTATGATTCATTTACTCATTCCTTTTTTGGACTTAATATATTGGCTAATTACTTCATGCGAATGATTCAGTTAACTATTTTCGACACTAATTAGTGGTCACAGCTGTTCCGTATTATTATTTATATTGTTTATTATGCGATACTCTTTTTTTTTTCTTATTTTTCATATAATCATTTATTTAGTTACCATCAAAAGACCATTACGTAATTTAAGTGCAGACGCTACACACCCTGTCCGCTTAGCGCTGAGTCTTGGCCAACTTAATGGTAATTAATACAATCGATTACATAAAATCACAAACACATTAACACACACACACACACACACAAACAAGCGGATATATGTTGATTCCTAATAGGTGACAAGGACACAAACATCATACTTATTTATAGACACACCCACACACACTCACACACATACATACACACACACACTCACAATTAGAGCGTAGTTAATAAACACTTTTGCATATATAGATTTAATAGACAATTAAGTTGTTAATAATAGTATACATGAGGTATATATATGATATATATATGAGTAATTTTAAAAGCTGAACCGATTCTAGATACAAGTATGGAATACAACTTAGCAACAAGGCCAATAAGTAAATTATGAATAAATAAATCTATATTAAATAATTTAAAAATATATAACTAATTATATGAATATTTAAAGATACGAATATGAACGATCAATTGGATAGCAATTACAATGGTTTTTTAATGAACGTAGAAAAAAAGCGCCACATTGCACACTTATCACTTAAAAATATAAATTAAAAAAAAAACAAAAAAAAATAAAAAATACGAGGATTACTAGGGATGGGTTTACGAACTTTGGCGGCAGTCAATTTTTAACACACATATAAGTACATATCAGTTTTGGCAAAAGAAATTTAATAAAACCTAATGAAAAGCGTAAACATTTACAAAGTGCACACACACACACACACACACACACACACACACACACACATACGCGACAACAATATGAATACCAATTAAATGGCATAAATTATCAAACACAATTTTCCAACCACTTTTTTTTTGTTTTGCTACTCTTTTTTGTAAATTGTTTTTCAAAATAAAATCACCTTTTTGTTGTGTTTTTTCGTTACAACAATGACAATCGTGATACTAATTGTAGTTGTTTACACGACGATGATGCAAATGCACAAGTATAATAATAATATTAAACAAAAAGAACTAAATAAACTATTCACTGAGAGAACAAATGAATAAATTAATTAAAATAACCGAAACGCAGACCCACGCGATTTTGTGGTGCGGAATGAAGGGTTCGACTGCTGCTGGTCATGAAATAACTGTTTTTATTCCTTTAAGCAAGCGTATTCTTTTTGGGTTTTTGCAATTTTTGTGAAAACATTTTTATTATTAAAATATCATATTGTAAATACATGAATATATAGAGGCAGCGTATATAACACATATGGCATTGCATTGTGTTCTATTTTTGTTTTGTTTCTATCATTCCTATTATGCCCAACAGCAAAAGCAAAATTAAAGTAGTGGAAATTACAAAAAAAAAAAAAATGAAGAAAATGGCAAAAAAAAAATGAAAAACAAAAACCATATCAATACAAATGAAATTGAATAAAAAATAAATAAAAATGCTAGAAATATTAATACTGTGTGTTTCGATAATGGAAAACGGCAACAAAGGTATTTTAATTAAAATGGATTTGATAGAGCTGACGCCCTCCCACCCCTCCCCACCCTTTTTGTAAGTAGAACCCTTCGGTTCAACCGAAAATCCCAAATACCTTCGTTTAGCTGAGCGCTTACGTGTTTTAAATAACAAACACAATTCGCTAAACGGAGCAAATGGGTATACCGCACACACGCACACACACACACACACACAGAGAGCGAGAGCCACGCCCCCACTGATTAAAGACTGCGACTGCGGCAAGCCGCAGACATTAGCCTTCCCCTAGTCGAAGGCAGCTAGTCGACTCCTTGGCAGCTGCTTGGGTTCAGGTTGCGACCCTTTTATGCACACATTTTAGTGTTTTGGCCAATGTAACTTGATAATAACGCGAGCACAGCCCGCAAAGCCAACAGGCAAATAAACTGGCTAAAATTATGTGAGAGACGCGCGCACGCCACACAGCGCCCCTGCCCCTGTTCACGCCCCTCACCACACAACGGTCAGACCCTTGGCCATGCTGGCAGGCCATAGCCATAATTGGATTATCGGCACGCTGAAGAGCTCTGACGAGTGCTCTACTTGTGCACTAGATGCACTTGGCTTGGCTCTGATATCCTGGCTAAAATAAAAGTAAAAGTGCCAGATACCCTAAAGTGCTTCAGTTGAGAGCGGGGGCTAAGAGACGCGGCGGTAATGTAGTTACACACACACACACCCACACACACACACACACACGCACACTGTGTATAAATGTACTTGTAATCTGTAAGTCTTGGAGCCAAGTGTGGACTTACATATCGGTAAAGCTAAATATTTCCAAGGTTGGGCTTAATTTAGCTATTTTAACTCCTTCCATATATTTATTTTGACTAGTGCGGGCGTGCACTCAACTTTTAGTAGTTAAATTTGACACAATTAGAATAAAATTGCACTTTTAAACATGATTAAAATGAAAACGAATCACACCATGCGTCTGCTCCAATGGACCACTGAAAATAAACTCATACTAAAATTGGCACACAGAAAATACAGAAAAAAGAGATGCGGAGCATCAATAAAAATTCAAAAGAGCGCGAGAGAAAGACAGATAATGCACAAGCAACTACACAAATGCGTGCATAGATAATGCAGAAGCGAACACACGCACAAACAGGTGCATGCGGGGAGAGAGTCGCCAAATATATATGTATGTATGTGTGTGTGTATGTATGTCTGCTTGTGCATTATCTACCTATGCTTGGCGCTCAGTGGAATTTTTGTTGCTTATCGCTCCTGACACGACTTGCTCTAATTTCTGTGCGCCAATTGTTTCGCCTGCTCTGCGCACTCGCAGCTTAATTCTCTATTTGTTTGACCCCAGTGCTAAATTGCAGTCTACATGTTGTTTGGTTAGCTAGATTAAGACATGATCACACAATGATTCAATAGTTCGCCATGGGTTTTTAAAGTATTACTAACCCAATTATTAAGAGCTTGCGGCTACACGGCATGCGAGCCCTGCTTAATTGTCAAATTTATCATTGGGGTTACCACCAAAACAGATTTCAGTTGCGATTGCGTGAAATTTATCACTGGGGTTAAACCTAAAAAGAGTTCAGTTGCGTGTGCGCAAAGCAGAAGTTGATAATGCACAAACAGACATACATATATATATCCAAATATATTTATAATTGGCGATTCCCCTTGAATTTGTATTGCATATGTGTTTGTGTGCGCATTCTCCATTCATGCATATGTAGTTGCCTGTGCGTTATCTACTCTTGACTCGCGCTCAATCGCATTTTTATTGATGCTTCTCACTCGAAGCGCAAAAAAAAAACACCTTACTCAATTTTCTGTTCGCCCAAATTGTTGTCTGCTTTGCGCACTCGCAGTTTAATCTGTTTAAGTTTGACCCCAGTGATAAATAGCACATTTAAGCAGGGCTCCCATTCTGCACAGCCGTAAGCTGTTAATTGCTGATTAAGAAGGTCCGATTTAGGAATGATATATGTACCTTTTTTAAACGCATCGGACTGCAGACTTTTGTTGAAATGAAACAAATTGAAATAATATACATTTAAATTAACGTCTTTCTAGCCTACATTTCAAAAAGCAATTTCTTCTTGCAATGCTGCGCATTAAGCTGGGATCATATTCTCAAACACCCAGCAGATTAAAAATTGTGGCTGGTCAAATTGTGACTTGTAGGCCTGCTGAAATGTGCGATTTACCACAGGGGTTAAACTTAAAAAGCAGAGGACAACAAATGGGCGCACAGAAATTATAGAATGTTATGTCTGGAATGATAAAATCGTGTGAGCGCAATGGATAAGTAGATAATTCACAAGCAGGCATACATATAAATAGTTATATTTGACGACTCTCTCCCCGCATGCATTAGTATGTGTGTTTTTGCCTGTGCATTATCTATTTATACATATGTGTAGTTGCTTGTGCTTTATCTACCTTTGACTCGCGCTCAGTCAAATTTGTATTGATGCCTCATAACTCATAACTCCAAGCAAGACTTGTTTAACTTTCTGTGCGCCCATTTCTTTCTCCGCTTTGCATATCGCCATTTAATTCTGTTAGTTTGACCCCAGTGTTAAATTTCACATTTTATCAGCAGGTTTTGCATAGCCGCATTTAGTTTAGTAATATAATATTTTTGAGAGAATATGAACATTAACTAAGTATTCGCTTGTGAAAGTCAAACTACAATTGAAACTTTTTTATAACAATAAAGGAATTTTTGTACTGTTTCAAAATTCAAAATTTGAAAACAATTTGTTAAAACGATGATTAATCATTAAATATTTTAAGTTTGGCTAAGCTAAGCTTGCTTTTTTTTAGTTACATTTTATAAGTGTTATAAATGTGTTTTGTTAAAATTGATGTTATATTGAAATCTGAACGTCAAAGTTCCCACATAAATAGGGATATCTGCTCTTTTATTATTTGATAATTTTGATCGTGGTATATTTGATAAACTCCTTTTTTAAATTTTACATAGCAAACTTGCAGTTGATTTCTAGCAGTGCATCCCGTATATGCAGGCTAACTCAAACCTTTCATCGCTTTTGGGGCTTTCCCAGTGCCTGCGGCTATGGAAATGCCACTAGGTACTGTTGCTCGAGCTGCTCGAGTCGCCTGGTGGTGCCGAATGGTGCTGCATGTTGTGTAGTCGTATGTGCTTGCCCCTTTCCCCGTGCCGGAGATTGCATGTCGATGCGACTTAATTGCATTTCAGACAGCGCTGCCAACGAGCCGTTTGCCGTTCGCCGTTCGCCATTTTCCGTTGGCTGTTGGTCGTGTTGAGCGGAAGGAAACGCCGCTAAGTACAAGTTGTCGGTACGGGAGGAGTTGCCTGGGAGCAGCTACTGGGCCAGTTGCTGCCATGTAATGGAACGCGGCATTGTTTAGCCAACGGCTCAAGGCGAGCGAAATCGAAAGCGAAGACAAAGGAATTCTCGGGCAGCAAACTGCTGCAGTTTAATGGCCACAAAGGAGCTGCAACACGTCCGAGTCGGGCAAAAAACTTAAACGCTAAGTTTACGTTCACATTCGCACAGACACGACACACATGACAGCTGCCTGTGGGCTGTAGGCGTGGCTAGTGTTGGGTCTGAGCTAGTCTATGCTGCACTTGCAACGCCTGTCACAGCTACACTCAAATCCAAATCCACCCAATTTGCGCAGAACTCGCCACCGTTCACCGCCATTCACCATTACTAATGCAGATGCCAACTATCAGCAGTGGCAGCAACAGCAGCAGCAGCAGCAACAACAGCAGCAAAAAGGTCTGCAGCTAGGTATGTGGCAGTAATGGCAGAAACCGCCGACAAATCTGCTGCATTGCCACTGTCCAGAAGTGGACTCGGGGGCAAGGACTGGCGGCACGGCCAGGCAGGAGGCGGAGGGGAGCCCTGGCTGAACGGACGGAGACCAGCCCATCGAGCCGGCGGGCAAAACTAACAAAGTGCTCATTTTAACGAAGTTACAACGACTTTGGCAATACAAACAGTAATGCCAGGCAGATTCACACTCGGCACAACAGACACACACACACACACACACACACATACCAACGCACACACCAATCTACCATATACAAATTGTAAAATCGCAGTGCTTCGAAAAATATACAGCAAGAGCAGGGTGAACAACGAATTTGAAATGCTCTTCGATTATATTTTAATAATTATTAAATTTTCCAATTTGTGGCTTTAAGAGACTGGGGCATACATTTACATAAAATATTTTAATGGAATATAAGAATAATTAACTAGAAATAAAAATCAAATTTAATTTGTTTAATATTAAACTTTCCAATATGCAGTTACAAAGTGGTGGGGGATATTCGAATATAAAAAACTGGCGAGTCTTCTTTGGTTACCAACTTATTAGAAATTTCTAGGCATATAAGATGCAAGAAAATACTATACAAATTTATAAATTTACAAAATGCATGAGCTCTTCCAGTTTATACGGGCAGTTATAAGAATTAACTTAAGATCTTAAGTTTGATATTTATAAAATATCAAACTAAAAAAATTTCAAAAAAAAAAAAAAAAAAAAACAATATATGTGTTAAAAATATGAACGAAATGATTGTATTTTTATTTGGGATTTATCAGAATTTATGGATAATCTTTATAGACAGGACAGGAAAGTAATAATACCCCAGTCAACTATAATCATATAGCCAAAATCGCAGTGTGCTCGAAGCTGCTGCTCAGTTGGTGCAACGTCTGCGCAACTACTGGCTACAGAGGAGGAGGGCAGGTAGTGTGAATAGTGGTGAAAGGGAATGAGGAGGGGAGGGTCAAAGCTTGGGGTCTGTGCGCCACTAGAAACTTTACGACATGCAAAAATTGTGAGCAGAGAGCGGATATAATTGTCGGTCTTCTCGTAACTTTGCCGTGGGGAGTAGATTAGTTGATTTGTACGTGCATACATACACTCCACTAAACACACACACACACACACCAATACCAATTCACACACACACACACTCACTCGCATACACTCACATAGAGTGGTCCAATGGTTTTCGCATATAACAAACCAACGTTGGCGGCGTCGAGTAAAACGAATCCTTTTAACCAAATGATATGCGCTGAACAATTGTTCCCAGCTGCAGTTACCAAGTGTGTACGAGTGTGTGTTGGTGTGTCTGTGTGTGCTTGGCCAAATGTGTAATGTGGGGCAGTAAGCAATAGTTTGTTGTTGCTGCCGCTGTACTGGGCATTTGCTAACTTTCTACCACATCGCAATTTAATTTTATAGTCGAAAACACACAGCGGCCGCCTCTGTGGCTCGGCGGTTGCTGCAACTGCCACAGCTACTGCTACTGCCACTGCTACTGCTACTGCTGCCATAAAAATAGAAAGTTCAGCGTTTGTCGAGTTTAGCAGTTACAGCTTTTCCACCTGCGCCCCCCGCACTCCTCGAATACCTTCAGCGTCTACATATCTGATTTATGGACAGTTCTTGACTAAGCAAATCAAAAACTAAATCATAAACGATTAGCTCACTGGTCGACTACACTGATTAAAACAAATAGACGAGCCACTCGTAGTCCTTCTCGTTATTTCCGCCCACCTGTTCCACCTGCCCTCTCTGTTATCTATCCTATCAGCTGCCACCCTCAGGGATCCGCCCAGCTCAAATCAGTTGCTAAGCGCATACATGACTGAGCAATGCAGATGAAGAGTTCAACAGCTGAAGAGCTTCTAGCACAGCCATGTGTGCATGTGTGTGTGTGTGTGTGTGTGTGTGTGTATGTGCTTGTGCTTGTGTACATGACTGTGTGAGAGTGTTTGGGGGGTGCACAGAGCTGAGCCGTAATTTGATTTTTTAAGCTAGAACGGGAAGCGTAGCAATTAATTTAACAGAATGCAGAGAGCTCATGCTATTTAATGATTAGATCATGAAAACTCAATTGCAAATGCACGAATGCGTTCGAGTGCATACGACTGACCAGTGTTGTAAGTGCTGTTAATTTTCAACTTGTGTGAAGGTTACTCTTCAAAATTATCAATATGTTTCATTTTTCAAAATAGGGATTGGGACATTCTGAAGTGCAAGAGGAGCAAATACTATCCTTGCCATTAAAATATCCACATATCTATATCTATATCTATATCTATATCTATATCTATATCTATATCTATATCTATATCTATATCTATATCTATATCTATATCTATATCTATATCTATATCTATATCTATATCTATATCTATATCTATATCTATATCTATACTATATCTATATCTATATATCTATATCTATATCTATATCTATATCTATATCTATAGCTATATCTATATCTATATCTATATCTATATCTATATCTAGATCTATATCTATATCTATATCTATATATATCTATATCTATATCTATATCTATATCTATATCTATATCTATCTATATCTATATCTATATCTATATCTATATCTATATCTATATCTATATCTATATCTAGATCTATATCTATATCTATATCTATATCTATATCTATATCTATATCTATCTATATCTAATCTATATCTATATCTATATCTATATCTATATCTATATCTATATCTATATCTATATCTATATCTATATCTATATCTATATCTATATCTATATCTATATCTACTATATCTATATCTATATCTATATCTATATCTATATCTATATCTATATCTATATCTATATCATCTATATCTATATCTATATCTATATCTATATCTATATCTATATCTATATCTATATCTATATCTATATCTATATCTATATCTATATCTATATCTATATCTATATCTATATCTATATCTATATATATCTATATCTATATCTATATCTATATCTATATCTATATCTATATCTATATCTATATCTATATCTATATCTATATCTATATCTATATCTATATCTATCATAGGACTGGGAAAGTCTGCTTTAAGATGTACTTACCAAAACATACATCTATTAAAAATTAGCATAATTTATGGTAGTTCAGTTGCTAGTTTACCATTAGTTAGCAGTCAATCTGCCCGTAGCCCGTCACTTCGCTTTGTGTTTGCGTTGCTACCCGCTTTTGTCACTAGCGTGGTTCCGAGTGCGTCGTCAGTGGTTCCGAAGTTGCCATGGCCACTGATATATGACGTTGCCTGCTTGAATTTGCGAACTAATCAAGTGCAGTGCCCAGATATGCCCATGCCCTTAGAGTAGGAATCGCTTGGAATCCGTAAGCTAACCACCCGACCGCCCAATCATCCATCCATATTGCCCCACTCTATGCTAACGTTGCGGCCGTTTCAATTTTGGAGCGATTTCCAGGTAAAGCAGCAAACAGCAATAAACCGAATCCGAATCCGACTACGAATGCGAAAGTAAGTAAGTCCCGTGCTTTGTATCAATACTAACCCCCAATCCCCTTTCCACCAGAGTGGGTGGGTGGTGTGTTTGTGCCTGGACACGCCCACCAAATGACCAACCAGCTGGCTGCTCATTGAAATGGAATCTAATCGGCTTTTGATTTTACAAGTCCTTTTCACAAAGTTTGTCGGTGGCTGCCGCTTTGCTCGATGTGTGTATTACTATACCTATACATATATATATATATGCACATATATGGCCACAGCCGTGGCACGCGGTGGTGCAGCTAGTAGCGTGCGGGTTGCCATGGGGTTGCCTGAATGTCTGGCGCAACTCGCTGCCATTTTGCACTCGGCATAAGTATGCAATATCCGTTTCCGTTCGTTACGTTTGTTACAGGCTCGAACTTGACTCTCAGCTGAGGTGGATTGGCGGCGAAAGACTGGGTGGGGACGGGGTGAAGGGGGCATCTATGGAAACTGAAGGACTTCAATGCTATCCACTTTTGACTAGCAGGTGGCAACGAAAACATCGCTTATTGTAATAAGCATGAGTCAAAGTGCAATTTCTTTACAAACTTTGACAGCACAGCAGATACGAGGGCCCTACCAAAAGTTATTGACTAGCCTAGGGCTTATGCTTAACAGTTATTATTGTTCAACAATATTTACAGTTGTGCAATGAAAGTTCAGATATATAATATTAGGCATCTTAGCTTATAATTACTATCGAGCGATTCATTTTCTAGTTAAAGTTCTAGTTCTAGTTCAAGTTAAAGCTGCGAATGGGGGCCACAGTGTTAACAATCGCAGAGTCTGCTGGTAAATTTGCAAGCAGCCCTCGCCTAGATACAAATGTAGATACATCTGCACATCTTTGAGATGCGCTTGCGAGGCTAAGCCGTTTGGCCTATGGCGCCAAATAATGTCCAGGAAGTGATAATATCAGTGAGAGAGAGAGAGAGAGAGAGAGAGAGAGTGCGCTCAAGTGTCCTCAAGACTGAGCCGCCGCCTGCTGTGCATTCAATTGGAAGGGCATTCAAACTTGGCTTCAGCTTTAAGCAGTTTCGAGTGCTTGTCGCCGGCGACGTTGTCGCTTATCGGAGCATCAGGCATTTTATTATGGCATCACCCCAGAGCTGGGCGTGTTCAGAACTCGTCGGCCTTTTTGGAGCCTGCAGCAGCAGGACACGTCAATTGAAAAGCGGAAATTATCGTCTGTCTGGGCTTTGAATTTGCTATTCCATCTACAGTTGATTACGTTTGCCAATTGATTTGTCAACTCTTGACCCTGACGCGGTAAGGCCACAATGCATTGCCCAGCACCGTTTGTGGGGCAATTGAGGCTCGTTTGCTTGAAGCGGCCACAAGCGTAGTTAACGCAATGTTATAAAATATTTAATTGGTTTGCCATAATTACGTAAAAACATTAAAATATCTTTTATTTATGAACGCATAGAACGTGGGCGTTTCCAACCCCCCCTGGAGCGTTGAGCGAGTTGAGCTGAGTTCTGTTTAGTTGAGTTTAGTTTCCACTTATTTTTGTTAAACAGCAGCCGAGTTTCGGCTGGCTTCGGGGAAACAGTTTCCCAGACCCGCTGTGTGTCCCTGCCAACGGCAACCTGGGTGTCCCTCTGGCTCCACTCCCTCTCCCTCATCCTCACTCTCACTCTTTCTGTATGCATTAAACATTAATTATTTAATATGTCAGAGCAACTAGGCTAGAAGCTGGTTGCGAATGAAAATGGGCATCAACGTTTGTGGCTTGGCTTACTTTGCAGTTCAAATGGCCAAAAGAGGCGGGCCAGAAACCAAAAGCAGCCCAATATCGCGTTTTTATTCAATTTATGAAACTTTTACCAGATTGAAACAATTGTTGCTTTTATTTATCATAATACTTATAATAATAATAATATGCTAAAAATTGTTAGCTTTACAATATGGCATTCTACATCACTGAGAACCCCCAGGCTTGGTTTAATTTGCCAAAATGTCCCAAAAATAAAAATCTGACCGAAAACTAACCCAATAACACTTTTGTAAACTAATTTAAAACAAACACGTTTACCTAATGCAATAATTTTTGGTCGATTATGAACAATAATTTAATAATTTGCTAAAAATTCACTTAGAAATTTAGTTTTTTACGTTCTTGGGAACAGCCCACACGCATTTGCGTTTTGCATGTAACTCACTCCAAGCTAACTTTGAAAGTTGATACACATTTGTAGCTTAGCGGACTGCGCTGCTCAAATCAGTCAGATTTGTGGAATCGGAAATCAAAAACTCCCAAATTTCGATCTTTTTTCAATTTACTTAGAAACAAGCGACTAAGAAATTACTTGCCCAACCAAATTCTTGCTGACAAAACCTTGTTTTTTTTTTGTGCTGGCTTGAGACCTCATTTCGATCACAAACACGCATCCAAAAAGCTGTTACAGATGTTTTAGAAAACTTCTTTCTTCTCGCAGTTGAAGTCTTATGTATGCTTTCTCTTCGCAGTTTACTTTTGGTACGTTTGTTGGAACAACCTACATTTGAATTTCATGGGCGTTTTCTGGTCTCAGTTGATTTTCGTTAGGTTTTCTGGAACAACCCGCATATGAGCTTTATGAGTAGTTCAAAGTTAACTTAGCGTAAAGCAGCTGGGGGATTGAGAGGTGGGCGTTGCCATCAACTCAGCTAACTGTATAAATATGCACGTTCGACTAAGCTTTTGGCCAGCTGCTGCTGCTCCTGTTGCTGCTGCTGCTGCCCTGAACAATGACGAGCGGTATTTTTGGGCTTCTGGACATGGTGCTGCTCAGGTGCAGTCGTCCTTCTGCCGCCGCTCTGTCGTCGTTGTCGTTGTCGTTGTCCTTCTCATCATAACCCAAACGAAACGAGGTTAATTAATGAATTGTTAATATCATTTGCGACCACACATCGCCACATACATATCGTGTTGTCCTTAGCAGCAGCAGCAGCAGCAGCTACCAGGCTGCAGTCGTCCTTCTGCGGGCACACAGCGTACACCCCATCCCACCCCCCTCCTCCCCACTGACGGCACCCCTGCTCTCTGCTCTCTGCTAAACAAACAGTTGCAGCAACGATCTCTGCGCCTTGGCAGCTGCAACATAATATTATTATGTTGGCATGTGGGTGGCAGAGGGGTGGCAGAGGGGCGGCAGAGGGTAGTTGCATTCAGTTTTTTTTTGTGGCTTTGCCTTTGCCAAGCGTCAGCTGCAATCCAATTTTTAGCTGAACAATGTGTGTGTGTGTGTGAGTGTGCGAGCGTGTGTGTAGACATGTGCTGCTAAAATAATAAAGCAACACACACACACACACACACACACACACACACAGGCACGCCCAGCTGTGTGTGTTTGTGTGTACTGCTCATTATTATTAAAATTTGTAGAATTTTTGGGTTGCAACTAAGCTGCATATAAATTCAGCTGCTTGCAGCTTTCAAAATTTTGCAACTGTTATGTTAAAGGATGCCAGCCAGGCTGCCGCTGCTTGTGCCGCATCCTGCCAGCCCTCCCCCGGCTGCATAATTTAAAGCGCAACCGCAACTTGACAATTTGCAAGCATGTGGCAGCAGCTGCTCCTCCAGCTGGGAGTGCCAAGGAGCTCGAGATGCGGCAACAACAACAATTTAACCCACTTTTCGCCCATAGACATAACTCTAGTAAAAACTCAAGCGATTTGCAGAGATTATCGCTGCCATCTTCGGGCTCAAACTTCATATTTCAAGAGAAAGAGATAGAGAGGGAGAGAGAGAGAGAGAGAGAACTTTGTACTCTATGCTGATTAATGATGATAAATATTATTTCGCAAGCTGTTTACGCTCTAGATTTTGGTAAATGAATAAAATAAATAAATAAAAGGCTCTTTAAATATTCCAAAAATATACAAGGCTACATTTGAATTCTATCAAATTTGTGCCCGATTTCTATAAATAAGCGCTTACTTTATGAAATATGCAGCTATATTTTTTCCTTGTCCAAACGGATATAGTTTAAATTTATATAAAAATGAATATGGCTCGGGGCACACTTTGTGCAATTCGAAAACAAGTGAAAAGTTGTTAAACAAATCATGTGCTTTGGTTCCAGCCCATATCAATTTAAATTGAAAGGTTTTTTAAAGGTAGACACAAATAAAATAAAAAAAATTAAGTAAATACAAATATTTTATTATTTTGAGAAAAACGAACAAATAAAAAAAATTCATATCCGAACAAGGAATTGATTTAAGCACTTAAATGAGACAATGTAGCATAATGTAAAAGTTCGACTGTCTGCTTTGAGCAGTTGTGACTGAAGATGGGCCCGGCACATGTATTTACTATGCGTTAATTATCATAAAGACAAATATTCACACATGGCAATCCATCTCTATCCATCTCGTTAAAATCCATCTCATTTCCCAACATTTTCAGACGATTCACGAATGCCCGTTTCAAGCCCAACTCAAGTCTAAACTTCTGATAGCGCACAAAACAGCTCGAACAGCTTTAATATAATTTTAACATGTGCACAACAGTTGCTAAATAATTCAGAAACAGATTTATATATATTTTATTTCAACAAGTTTTCGGAACTTCGAATGCATTTGTTTTAGCAATCGAATTATTTGCTTTCATGCGAACCTTTAATGGCACGTGCTGCAAATATTCAGCTGACAAGGCAATTGAATTAGGCACGTGCTCTAATGGCGACCTTTAAGTTTTGGCAAAGCTAAAATAGTTGGCCTTAAAGCCAGCCAAAATGATGGTAGCTGCCATTGCCGCAGCTTAAGCCATTTGTGCCTTTTGGCACTGGAGAGCTGGCTCTAGCTCCAGCTCCGGTTCAGGCCCTGGGTTCTGCTCCAGCTCCGGCTGTGCACTATGGAACCTTCGCGCGCCAAAGCTGAAAATCCATCAACCATAAAATTCGCAGTCAAGCGTACAAAGCGAGACGCTGCAGGCAGGCGCAGGCAGCGCACCTCTCCCCGCCCACCCAACCACCCACTCAGCCCACAGTACACAGCATCCACAGAATGCGGCTGCTTTAAGGCCATTAATCTTCAATGAAAGGCGTTTAATTTATTTGGTTTTAATTTAAATTTTGGCGCTACGATTTATAGGCCAAACTTTGACGTGGCCATACGAGTCCAACCATTGCAATTGTTGTCATTGTTGTTGCTGCTGTTGTTGCCTCTGTTGTTGGCTAATTATAATGTGGAACACGCAACGCCCAGTTAAAGATACACAAGGACTGTAAATAACATATTATAATTATAATGGACAGGGTTCGACTCTTCTGTGCCCTGTACAAGCTGTGCTTGGCAAAACTTTACTTTAGCCAAAGAATTCAATTTTGATATGCGACAATCATAAATGATATCTTTTGAGACTTAAAGTAGTGTTTAAAAACTAGCTCAAAAAGTGGTGAATATGAATATTTAAGAATTTTTAAAATCAATAAAACTGACTTTAAAATCATGCCTAGCGCGATTCGCGTTTCTAAAAATTTGAACATGTCTTTCAAAAATCAAAAAGAATTGCTAAAATATACAAAAATGTTTATGTAAAGGAAATTAAATCGACTAGCAGTTAATTTGTTTATAAAGATATATTTTGAGGTTGTTATTTCTTGTTAATTTAATATACATAAATTAAATGCTTGTTGATATTTTCTTTTTATCAAAATAAATATTTGTTTCTTTTTATGTTATTTAATTTATTTTTTTCCTTAAAATTGTATCTGATACGTTTAAGTTATAATTATATATGATAAGGGTTTTATATTATTTGTTAATTTAATATAAATAAGTATATCAATATTATTTTATGAACCCAATAACAAACCATTATTATTTTCCCTTATTGTATTTTAATCTAACTCTCATGTCTTGTTGTACTGTTTATAAGAGATTCCTATACAAATTGTTGGCCTAACTTAACCTTCAGCGCGGCCCATTTGGCCCATGTTACCCGCTGCAGAAGCGTTCTATAAATAGATAACTGGCTACAATCGAGGCTGAATGCTGCACAAAAGGAAATCCGCCAGTCACTTGGCCACATTAAGCATACGCCCTGTGTACATTACCATTGTGTGAGAGTGTGCGTGTGTGATTGGCCTGGCTTATTGTTGGCTTACGTTAAATATAAATATCAATTTCGCCTGGCTGGGCCTAGCCAAAAACTAAATGTGAGCATTGTGCTTTGGTTCGATTACCAGATCAATTGCCAAAATAAGACCACGTTACCAACTATGTGTAAGAGAGCGAAACAGAACATATGGGGGCCAGGTAAGTGGAGTGGGGGGTGTAAGCAATGCGCCCAGCGCCAGCAATAATTGTGCCCCAAGCGCGCCACAACGCCCTCAAACAAAACACAAGTTGGCGCTGCTTATCTGCTGCCTCGATTTGCTGTGCGGCGGACAGGGGATACCTCCCACAATATCGTCAGCCCCTTTGGCAGTGCTGCCAAGTTGTTGCATGCCCCCACCAACCCACCTACACCCTGCCCGCCACCCACATCGTTGTGGTTATAATTTTGTGGTCTTTTCCATTTTGCGGTCAACTCCAATTGGGATTTAATTTGTACTTCTTTGTTGTCGTTCGTTCGTATTTTATTGTATGCCATACCAGCTACGACAACAACAACAACGACAACAACAACAACAATAACAATACATGACAACAACAATGCGCCTTCGACGCTTGCCATCATTTTGGGGCTCCGAACAGCTACGCCTGCGGCACCCTCCCCGCACCCTTCCCCCTCGTCTCATCAAATCTACCCCTAACAACGCGCGCGATTTTGAGTTTTGAGCCTCGAAACGAAATTCAATTTTTGTTTGCGAAACGCCCCCTATGTGAGAGTGTGTGTGTGTGTGTGTGTGTGTGTGTTGTGCTTGCTGTATATGTGGGCGTCTATGTGTGGGCGGTGTGTGGAAATGCAAACCGAGTTTATCCACTCGAACTGTTAATGGGCATTTTGTATTTTATTTAATGTGAAAAGTTTTCGTTGAATATTTTTGGCTTCGGCCTCATTGGAAGCATTGGGCTAACATTTTGGCATTTGCGAGTGCCAAGGCGAGACGCAGGACGGGGGGGTTAATATCGCAAATGCTAAATCTCAGCGAGAGGCCGCAGAAAAAGTTTTATTTTGTAATATTTTAATATTGTTGGCTTGTAATTCAAGCGATTTAATTAGCCATTAGAGTTCGGCATTGTTGTTGTTTTTTCTTGCTGCTGAAGATTGCCGCACTTAGAAACAAATTAGAGCAATGTTCTTTTATTTTTTTTTAACTCAATTAGAATGGTGGGTGGGCAGAGCATTAGAATTGCGAGAATGCTCAACGAAATGGTTTAAATATATAATATTTTTTAAATGCTTGCGTATATAGAATAAAAATAAAAAATAATGCCGTTTTTATGGCATATTATGTTATAAGTCGACTAAAAAAATAATTTTCCCAGGTAAAAATAGCAAGGCCAAAATACTTTCAATCGTACTTACCCATGTGTTTGTTATTCGATACAGTAAAGCGCTTTTAATTATATAAATATTTGACAAAATCCTGTTTTAGATATCGCTTTAGGTCTGCAAAAAACTGTTGATAAAAAATGCTATAGTTATCTATTTATTGTGTATGATAAGAGAAAATCTATAATTTTATTTTTCCCTTTAGCTATTTTAGTCTACAATCAACTTAAATATATCCACAGCTTCTGCATAATAAATAAAATTATGAAGCCGAAACAATAGCGAGAAACTAAGAATATCTTAGGCAAGCCGAAGATTTGATACCCTTTTAGACATTTGCCTTACGGGTTTGCCGCTCTGTGAGAATAGTAAAGCTTGTAAATGTTTCATTTATAAAGAATATTTTGGAAAACGGAATATTTGGCCATATTATATAGTAATGAGACCTTGATAAGATTCTGATAATATTTCAGCTGAATAGTTTAATGGTAAATAAAGAGCTTGATCAAGTTTAAAAAGTTTCCATACTAGAACTTAATTTATGAGATATTGGCATAGTTTGGTCAAGCTGTCTACTAATAAGATTTTGTCTGTCTGCTTCTATAAATGACTTATTTTATAAGAAAATTATAATACTTCTTACAAGTGTATAACAATTCCACAAGGCTAACAAAATGCATTGCGTAACACAATTGTAAAATATTCTGCAAATTCAAAATTATTTTATGCTGTAATTGAGACATGCATAAAACTAGCATTGACATATGATTTCATATTATAATTAAAAATGCCAAAATTGTTGACAGAAAATATATAAAAATTAATAGTGAAAAAGAAATGTGCGCTCGTTTACAGCTGAGTTAACTTTCAAAGTTATTTTTAATGTAGGGGCTGATTTTTGATTTCAAATTAATAATTTTCATCATAAATAAAATTTAATATATATTTATGATTTTACGTATATCAATATATAGTTATGAATATATGCATTTATGATTTCATATATATTTTAAAAAAATGCGTTATATATTTTTTATATAAAATAAATATAAATTATGAAGAGCGTAATGATTATTAAAATGCTTCGTTTTCACGTTCGCTGCTTAAATCAATGCCACAAAAAGTAATAATAAATACATATTTTCAATATATGACCACAGCTTCAAGTTGATAACCTGCGCAAGTTCGCTGGCAAATTTTGACAGCTTGAGGTTGGCAACACAGATTAGAGGCAGTGAAAACTTTCCGACAGGCTCAAGTGGGAAGGGGCTAGGGCCCTTTACCGCTAGGTAGGGTAGGCTGTTTGGGGTGTTTGTGGATAAAGGGCATGGTAGCGAAATGCAGCCATGTGTGTCGCACAGTCGGGCTGGCGGGCTGACTGGCAGGCAAATCAAACATTAACTAGTTGTTGGGTAATCCCGAAAGTCGCCTAGTTTACAACGCGCCCCCCTCTGCAGCCGCTGACTTACTGGCAAATGAACACGCTGAAATTTTAATAAGCCAGCCTAAAAGCAGGCAACGGCATTTGCCAGCCAATTTGCAACTGCAGTTGACGAAGACGAAGCGAGCGAGCCCCGGATGAGAATCAGTTTTAGGATGTGGCTACGTTGTCAACGCCAAAGGTCCCGACTCCCCGCTCCAGCTGCAGCTCAGGCTCAGCTGCTGGGCGCTTTTAATAAGGTGCCAGCCACAAATTTTCGCGACGGCGACGACGGACGACGACTTGGTTGCATGTTGTGCCAGAGTCCAAATTAGAAAAGTCGCAAAGAAAAGCAAAGCAAACAGGCTGCCTGCAGAGCAAGAGAAATGCCAGAGCAGGACAAGAGCAGCGGGGAACAGTAAGTGAACAAGAGCGGGGGAGAGGGGCAGGCAAAGCGAACTGGGAACTGCGCCGGAAATCAAGTGTCACGTGATACATGCAATGCAACAACCACGTGCGGCTATAAATTGCATGTGCCGAGGCAGCAGCAACAGCAGCAGCAACAAGGGCTGCCAGCAGAGTGGCTGAGAGTGTGTGTGTGTGTGTGCTGGTGTGTGTGTGTGTGTGTGTGTGTGTTATGTTACTAATTATCTGACGGATTAGCTTAATTGGTAACAAGTGCACTTGCAGCCACACTTCACTGCGACTCTGCGGCCAACTACTCGAAAGTGGCATTAGCCTACTTTTTTGGGCCGAGCTCTCGACAAATTTTGGCCCTCTATCAGTGTGTAAGTGTGAGCATGTGTGTATATATCTGTATGAGTGCATGAGTATGCATGGATAGTTTGCCGTGCAGTATGTGGTTAGTTGGCGCTGCAATTTCACTTCAGCTTAGCAGCTGACTGCCAGTTATAATTTTCAAGTGAAATGGGCTTAAAAACTTTTGCGGTCAGGTCAACAAATCGGTACTGGGCAGCGCTACGACTACGACTACGACTGCTGCTACTGACAGCAGTAGGAGCAGCACTAATAGTAGCAGCAGCAACAGTTATTTTTTGAAAAGAAAAAAACTATTTAATTATTTACAATTATAGAAATTATTTACTAGCATAATTACAAGCCAAAGAAAATAATTACAAGTAAAGCGTAGGCTTACGCTTTTTCTGAGCTAATCTAAGTATGCTTTAGACAAGTCTCGGCTTAGAATGACTGTTCGTTTGACTTTACTGTACATAACAAGAAGTTCAAGCTTTGATATTGTAACATAAAATATATTTTTTTATTAGGGTCCGCTCAACAGAAAAGTCAACTTAATTCGTTGGGAGAGTTTTCACTATGAAATTTGAGCCTTGGATTTTATAACTTAATCTTATTATTATTGAGGTGCTCTTTAGGAGAATGTCAGCAGTAGTGAAGCGTTCATTATGACAGTTTTACTGTACTTACTACGAATTTATATCATTCATTTTGTAATTCACAAATTATACTTTAGGTTATTTATTTGTTAGTTTTTATGTACTAGGCTGCACAATAATTTTTTAACTAAGGAATAAAAATAATAAAAGCACAGTAAAATCAAACCATTTCATATAAATTTGACTTTTCTAATCACTACAGACTCCCCACTGAATGAGCCCAATCGTAGTCATATAGATATTACAACTTTGAAATGCAATTACTGCATACCCATTAGTTGGCAGAAACAAATCACATGCTGCTTCACATGATTCACAAACAGAACTCATTTTGGCCATGTTCCATACGCACACACACAAGAACATAAAGAGTGTGTGAGAGTGAGAGAGAGAGAGAGAGGAGGAGAGAAAGATACGTGGCAAGTGCCTGCTAACACCTTTTGGCAAGAGCTTAATCAAGTTGGCCCGAAACGGTAGCCGAGACAACAAACATGAGCCACAGGCTCTGGCTGAGCATTGTGTAGGGCACATATTTTGAGAAGCTGTTTTGCCTGTTCTTTTGCTGCAACTGCCTCTGCTGCTGCTGCTGCTGCATACCTTCATTTTTTTTTTTTTGGCCAAATACGTTTATTGACACTTTGTTATGTGCTGCAAGTGACAGTCAAGACACATGGAAAGCCCAAATGGCGTACGGGCTACTTCGCTAGAGATGGGCGCGTGTCAAGCGCTTAGTTATGTTGACTCTTGTTGAATCGTGTTGCCTCGTGTTAGCTAGTGCAAACTCGTGTCAGTTTGTGTTTTGTGGTTGCTCTACTTTTGTTGTGCCGTATACAGACACGCATTCTGGTAAGACAAGCTGCTGTTCGTCTTAAATGGTGTCACAATTGTTAACTCTGTTGTTGAGCCACGACAAGTTATTTTGATACGTGTTGCTTCGTGTCAGTTCGTGTTTTTTGGTTGCCTTCCTGTTGTTGTGCCTAATACAAACACGCTGCGACTCGGTATTAAATCGTGTCACGAGCGTTAATTTGACACGCGCCCAACTCAAGTGTTGGGCAAATTTCCATTTAGCAGCCTTTTTGGCAAATTGCTAACATCGTTGACGCCCCCGACCCTACTCGCACCCTCACACACCATCTCCTCCGACATTCACCGCCCACACAGAAACATTTCCGCTGTAAACAGTTGAAAACATGACCAGCAAACTGGTCAGCCATGCAATTGACTCGAACTGCATTTGAAATTGAAATGCAAAGGTCCTTTACAGCGTAGTGGAATTGTTCCTGGGCCAGTTGCCTGGCAATAAGCCAGGGCCAAATTAATTGATTGCAATACTTATGATTGATGACATTTGGCAGACTGCGTTTTCAATCAATTATTAAACGAATCTGTTGAAGTAGCTTAATGAAAGTTTGTCCAACTGTCCTCTCTCTTCTCTCTACCACCTATCTATCTCTCTCTCTCTCTATCTTCTTCTTAGTTCCCGTGGGTCATATATACATCGGTTTTCTTGCCTTGAGCTAGCATTTTCATGGGCGCTGATTCTTTTATTATTCATGCTCGTGCCTTGGTCTGGCTTTTCATGTGCTTTGCTTTTCATTGTTTGCCGTTTTCTTTTGCACACGCCATGGCTTAGCATGAATAGTAAATAGCCCCAGCGTTCTCACAACCCCTCCCCCCACCCTTCGATCTCCTCGCTCACGCCCTTCCTTTTGGCCAGTTCAATCTTTGGCGTTGTTTCGACGGCTTAGACAGTGTTCCATAAAAACTCTCTTTCAAGTTCTCAGTATTTCTCTTTGTGGCTCTTCTGCGACTTCTAATTCCAATGCTTCAGCTTCTTCTTCCTCTACTTGTGCATCATCTTGGACTTCTTATTATTATCCTTTTTTTTTGCTTTGCCGCGCATTTGCTTTGATAAAATATTGATTGCGGTCCTCGCTGCGCTTTGCTGCTAATGCTCAAGATGCGTGTCTGCATACCCCAACCTGCTGGCCAGCCCCTTCACTCTTAGCCTCTCATCCTCTTACTTAGTTATTCTGTTAGACTGTCTTCTATTCCATCAGTTGCTGCATTCGTCCTGTTGTTTGCTGTTTTTTACCTCAGCAGCAGCCGCAGCAGGAACAACAAAAAATGCAACAGCTGCTACTTCAAATTCCGCTGCAAACTTCAGTTTCGAAGGCAACCATCAAAAATCGACTAGTTAACCCTATGACAGCCAATGTGCTCAAAAACCACCATAACCTTGCCGAACAAACCTACTTACTAAAGTAAAACTTTCTTAATAATTTGCTGATATTTCAAAAATAAGTGAACATGTTTTTATCATATTTCAGCTCAGTCTGAGTTATATTGCTCGATAACCAACTAAAATACATATGTGCCTGTATTTATTTAACAGGTTATAATATAATAATTTATATAGTTATATCCCCATATGTATAATATAGACATATTTCATATAAATTTTTCTCAAGAATGTACAATAATTTAAAAATGTTAACCATTAATTAAAATTAACCGCAACGTACCCCAAGTATTTAACCGTGTAACAAGAAATATATACTGTATACCATTCGCAGGGAGAACTACCTAACAATTCATTAATGTTAATAACAGACAAAAGGGGTATAAGCAAAAACAAGAAAGAACGAAAAGAAAACAATAATGATCGACTCGGAAATACCCTGTATTATAGAATTATTTGCATATATAGATTAATGTATGCATACAATAAGTATCTTTCAGCGCATATATCAAAGCTTATATTTTCATTATTATGGGACTTTCAGCGCATATACTAATAATATATATATGTTATTAGATTTTTCGATAAATGCCCAAGTGATTGGCCATTAATTGAAAATGTTTTTTTTTTTTAGGAAGAAAGAAAAATGGATATAATTAGTCCTGATAGTCCTGTTTTGGTAATATTGCATTTACAGGGTATGCAAAAGACTAGAAAATGTTTTACTAAGTAGTGCTTAAGCAAATGTAATTAAATATTAAAATCACTTGTTAAAATTTACGCCACTGGGTTAAAACTCAAACGAACACTTGCACATACTTTCACACGTACGTGAACAAATTGCTTACCTTTAAGCGCACACCACAAGCACACACAGACAGACAGACAGACACACAGACAGACAGACAGACAGACAGGCACACAGACGGGCGCACGCACACCACAAAAACAATGAGCTTGATGCGACGCACGCACGCACGCAACGCAGCATAAAACGCGCGGCGCGCTACGCGTCGCTGCAAAAACAACACCCGGGTGGATTTGACTGCCAGCACACGAAGGATGCTGTTGCTGTCAGCTACTGCTGTCAGCTACTGCTGTCAGCTGCTGCTACTGCTACTGCTACTGTTACATTTGCTGCAGTGAAACCGTGGCAGGCTTATGTTTTCGGTCGGAGCCAACGTCAATTTCATACATATTCAGCTGCTGAGCTGCTGCGTCGACTGGGCCCGTTGACTGCTGCTGGGATTTTGCGGCAATTTCAAATACAAATTGCACTGTTTTTATGGCTACAAATGCCTTTTTGTCATTTTTTTCCACTCTCTCTCTCTCTCTCTCCCTCCCTCTCACTCTATCTCTGCCTTTTATTGTTGTTGGTGTTGTTGCTGTTGTAAGCAGCGACAGTTTGTACAAGGGTCTCAGCGTTGTCGGCGACATACGAACGGATTTCATTTTAACAGTTTCAGGCAACGTTAATCCCCAATACCCAAATGCAATCGGTTCTCGTTGTCTCTCTGCGCGCACGTGTGCATGCGTGTGTGTGAGTCGACCCCAAAGGCCAGGGCCATGGATTGGGATTTATGGGTAAGCGTTGGTTCCAAAAAAAAAAAAAAAAAATGAAAAAAAAAAAAAGCATATGCAGCCCTATAACTGCCCCTGCCTGAGCCTCCTGCAAGAAATTCAGTCCGAGTTTAACGCTTAAGCCTGGACTTTCGCTCAGGAGTTCGGTTATTATAAGTTGGCAATGGCTTAAAGGAATACTGTTTGCTGATATGCAGCAGTCGCTAGAATACCGCAATGGGCTAAGCCAGAAGTGGAGGGTTTGCACGCACGTAGCTGCCAAAAGTTATGTGGAATGCCGTGTTTTAGGATTACAGGGCATCGCCTAGTCGTGCGCGCCGAACTCTGCAAATGTTGGTTGCCATTATTCTATTATTTAAGTGCATTTCAAAATTGCAACAATTTGTGGCGCTTCAATTGACTTTTAATTGCACTAAATTTGCACGGCATTTGGCCAAAATGTAATAGTTGTCGCCCAATGGGTGAGTTGGCTATTTTAGTTAGTGTTAGTTTCGGTTGGCCAACAACACGTCAACACCGAAACATTCAACATACCAGAATGATTGCTGGCCAAAAAGTTCTGCAGCCTCGATTAAGACGACAAACGAACCACAGCAGCCAGTGGGAAGCACACTTTTCCCATTTTCTCTACGACATGCACAATCATAATAATGATAATGATAATGATAATGTTGTTGATAACGATAATGAAGCAGACACAGAGAGAGAGCCAGAGAGTTTGTTTAATTTGTTGAACTTGCAACACGCTGCTGCTGGGCACATGTTGATGACTGCTGGCCATGGTGATGACAATAAAGACATACGTTGTTTGGCCTAGAGATGCGCTACAAACTTTGATTCGGTTAGCTCAAAGGGAAACATCCTTTACTGTCTAAAGTGCGTGGCTTAGGAGTCGGGGCGTCAAACCAGCAAGCAGAAAGTCGCCTGTTCAAATTCAACAGCAGTTAACAATTGTTTTTGTTTGATTAATTTGCTATTGAGCGCAAAACAGCATTAATATTAAATTGAAAATAATTAAAATACATATATAAATAATATCTATAAGAATATGAATTGTAAAAAAAATATCAATTTTTTATAGTTTCAACTTAAGAAATGAATAAATATATAAGCAATATTAAAGCGTATCTTGTAAAATATATATAAAAGACACATCAAATAATGAATTTAAATAATTAATAAAATAAGTATATAATTATATAATTTATCATCTAGAATATAGAAGGTATACATAATGACTATAAATATGAATATGAATAATAAGAATAAAGTTAAATCAAGAAGCAATAAAACATTCAAATTTTAATAAAATAATTATATATTTTTATAATGAATATAAAACTGAATAATCACAGCAAGGTTCCACATTTTCTGTCACCAACTAATTGGTCAAAAGTGCCTAACTCGCGAATCAATGGTAAAGGTTAAGACTTTTCTTCAAAGAATCCTCTTTTTATAGCTAAATAGAATGGTTTTCTGCCATTTTAGTAGAACATTTTTGAGGGCGCTCAATGCAGCAGTTAACTGCGCAAAATTGTAGTTAACAAAAAAATGCAAGCATTGCAAATTTGCAACAACAAAATACATTTGAAAATGTTTTCATGGGGACCTAAATACCCGCAAGCCATGTATACAAATTCGCTGGCAAATATAATTGGCATTTGGTGCAACAACCAAAAAATACTAAAAAAAAAAATTATGTATTTGTTAATAAATCTGCAGCTACAATTGGGAATAAGATAAAAAAAATGAATAAATAAAATAATAAAACAAATATATATGTATAAAACATTTGAAATAGAGCATTCAACTGCGAGAATTCACAACATTCTGTGTACAATTTTAATGGACAATATATACAAAACTAGAAATATAATCCAGAATTACATTAATCCAAGTGTTAGAGATAATTAAATAAAATCCAAAAATCACAAAATAGACACATGCCAGAATCTTAAAAATAAATGCATATTGCACTGTTAAAGAAATTTCATTTAAGCATAATTTTAGCTTGTTAAAGATATTTTATTCGAATATACTTAGGGCACATCTGGCAAAAGTATCTTTTGAAAATGTATCTCGTCTATAACATTCACTGCCCTCGAGTCACTTGTGTCACATTCGCAAGCGAATCGCAGCAGACTCTCAGAGCTGTCTCGCACATCTCTAAACTGTCGCTCGCTCAATTCTGCATGGCCGAGGCACATTGACTCCGCCCGGTCCCCCGCCCTCCCATCCGATTTGCATGTTGCTTGCATTTGCATATTCCCTAATTTGGCTAGTTTGGCAATTGCGGCCGATTTTGCAAAACGTTATTTGCCAAGGGGCATCTGGTTTGGGCATATGCCGATGCCCCACCCTCCCACTTCCCCTCTTCTACAACACCGCGCGACGCTTTTCAAATGGCCTCACAAGTATTTAGTCTATGACTAGTTGAGTGGTTTGAAGTGTGCGCCCAGTGGCCCAGCCGCAGAGACCCATCAGTCGGTGCCAGCTGGTGTCTGTCCCCCTCCTCCACTCTTCGCAGTCTGCTTTCCCTGCTCCTGTGACTTTGCCATGTCTTGTGTCATTCCCAACAAATAGTTTTTATGCCTAAAACGGACAAGTTTTAAAATAAATGAGTTAAAATTTGTATATAAATTTATAGGCGAACTCATTGAAAACCGGGTATGTTGGGTTTGTCCAAATGTACGTAACAGACAGAAGAAAGCATATATTCTTGATAAGCAGCAAAAGCCAAGTCGATCTAGCCATGTCTTTGGCCATGTCCAATTCTGTCTGTCCATCCCACCGTCCGTCTATCCGTATATTTAAGCGCGTCGCTCTCAGAACCTATTAGAGCTATTCGAGCCTAGCTCAGTTTCAGAGCAATCGATAAGAACCGATATCAAAATACTGTTTTTTGAGCTAATCTCTTAGGTATCAAGAGCTGGGGTCCTCAGACTTGTCGCGCACCTTCTTTTTTTGTATATTCGATTCCGATTAAGTATCTTTCATTTCATATATATCTCCAGAAGTTAAGGGTATGCCCTAGTCGTTCAGTTCCGACTAGAGCACACTTAATGTTAATTTTTTTGAAATACTTATTAATATAAAAATGGGTGTAAGCAGCATATTGACAGATTTTATAGCCTGGGACCGTTTTAACATCTGGTTGGCAACAGCTCGACCAGAGGCAATTGCAAAAGAGTTCGATAATTATCGAGACATATTTAATAATAACAAATAATAATAATAAAAGCGCTACAGACAATTGGCTACATGTGCTTCACACATTCACATGCGTATTTAAACATAAGTTAAAAGGTGTGCATGTGTGCTTGTCTCTTTGTGTGTGTGTGTGTGTGTTAGCATGTGTGTGAAGCGGTCATAATTGGCAGAAATTAACGTGACCGTACAATCAATATTTATCGTCTATATAAAGTCCATGCATAAATTCATACTTTATATAAGTATTTATATATTTATGCATGTGTGTATATATTTATTTATATATTTATTCATAGTTGGTTGCCAGTAATTTGCCTTCGCCGCGTTCGCGTTTTAATTTAAATTCAAGTTGAAAGCTGTATTTTTTATACCCCGTAACCATCAAAAACAAGAATCTTAAGAAGGGGTTGCATTTAGTTAGTTTGTTAGGCAAGCTCAAGCTCAAGAGCTAACCAGCTTGGTATATATATATTTATATATACATATAGAATCTATATACCCTATAGGCTCTTGTATTTCTATGGCTTCATATTCGTGCTCTTTTCAAAACGGAGTAAATGATATTCAAAATACAACTTTTTTATATTTCTTTTATTTTTTTTTTTAATCTTAACCCGACTACGTCGTACCCTTGAGTCGAGCACACTCCTGCTTATCCGCAGTATACTTCTTTGTTTGTTGGTTTTGTTGCTGTTGAATGTGTTGATTTTGTCCATCAACAAACAAAAATGGCACGCAAATTATGAACCGCAAATGTGCGTGCGAGCCTGTCCAACATGGGCGTTGAATACGCTTATAAGCGTGGGCGTGGGCTTGGGTGTGGGCGTGTCAGTTGATGCAGCATATCGAGAATATATTTACAATCTGCGCGGCCACGAAACGCGATTCGCAATTCGCAGAACGGCCGCACATCTATTTTTAATGGACATATTTTCATATACGCCGGCATTTCATTTAAGTTTTTGCTTTCGATTTTTTACAATTTTTTTTTTCGGTCAACGTAAAGCCATCGCTTAATCTGGATAAGGGTATTCACTTACATACATATATCTTACATGAATCATTTTAAAGCTGATTAAAGCAAATATTTGTATATTTCTGATATTATTGCTAAATGAAAAACGTTTCAAGAAGAGAACAATTTATTATTTATTATTGTTGAAGTAAGTTTTAAAGTTGTTTTTATTTCCTAAAAATTTACCGAATGCCCAAGCAACTTTCACCTCAAAACATGACGCTTATCTCAATACTGCATCAACTTTTTGACCACAAGCTTCATCAGCTCGTCAACAGCACCTGCAACTGCGGCAAATGGCAAGTGCCACACTCTCACACACACACACGTGCTGAAGATGCAACACGTGGCCCTTGCGTGCCTATTTGCACTTGCCAAGTGCCAAGTGGTAAGTGGCAAGTTTACATTAAATACAATAAATGCTCGCCACAATTTATGCAATATCAGAATGGGCCATAGCAGTTGCTGTTAAAGACCGCATAATGCGGCCAACTTTAGCTAAAGTTCTGTGTTCTTTTATGCCACACAGAATATTAATAAATATTCGTGTAAAGAACATCTGAGCATTCTATTTGTAAGAAAAACTTTTAGAGATCACAAGACTTCAATGAAATTATCAGCATAAGTGAGAAGTTTGTCCTTAAGGCAAATGGCAACTGGTTTTGAAAGTTCAAGTTTTAAATGTGTGTCCCTCCCTCTCTCTCTCTCTCTCTCTCTCTCTCTCTCTCTATACTTCAAAATAATGAATTGTTTTCATTCATATCGAAATATATTGAAAGAATGTTCCAAATGATTTTAATACATTACAAAACATATTAAAAAATTGTTAATGTATTATTTTAATTTATTTCAAAAGATAATAAAACAATGTCATAGATTGTTAAGATTTATTATGAAAGATTTTGCGAAAAATAGTATATGCTTTGCTTTAATTAAATTAAGAGCCAATTATAAAAAATATGTTGTTTGGTTCTCAAGCTGATTTAATTATTGAAACAAACCCAAAAAACAGTTAAAAATAATCTCATTTTAAGCTCAACATTAATTGGCCAACTCTTCAACTAACTTTGAGAGCTGCAAATAATAATAAAAATATTCACCTGCAGCTAAGCTGTTAAACAATATTGAAATAGTTTTGAATTATATGTGTATCTGTAGATTGGCTGCGGAGCTCAGAAGTGCGAAAGTTTCGTGTTGCCAGACTAATTGCCAACTAGTTGCTCGTCAGCTGCCACATCTGATGCAACAATGAACTGAACTAACTGAGAAGTGTGCTGAAGCGCATTCAATATTCATATGCAGACGCTTACCAACTTTAGCTGGCACTTGGCAAAGTGTTGGCCATATACAGACACCCACACATACTTCCACACTCACACATTCACATAAATATAAACATTTTCCGCATGTTGCCAGACCAACAATGCCAACTGTCCGCTGGCTCATCCGGCTACGCCCCACTGCAACAGAGTCCACTGTTTATCGATGATGTGCAAATTAAATTTTGAGTACGGCCTGGCAGTAAACTACAGTAAACACTGGCCAAGGGTGTGACAAGTAGGGGAGGTGCGGGGCGTTGCGGGGCGTTGCCAGACAGTGCACCTTGATGGATGCGATGCGCACGTGTCGCCGACCGCAATGCAACATATTTTTTACACTCCAGAATTATGGGCCAACAAGGTGGCGGGCAGGTTGAACAAATAAACAAACCGAGCTAACAGAACATTGTGGCCAACACACACAAATGAGAAATTTATAAACAAACGTAAAAACAGCAATGTCACTGTGTGGCGCCACCTAGTGCCCAGCGGTGGAGTTTGTGTTTATTCGCTTCGCTTTTTATGAAATGCATAAAATGCAACAACCTAAGCCAGAAATAAAATTCAAAATGCAACTAATTTGCAAGGACAAAACTGGTCGTGTTGTTGCTGTGGGCGTGGCTGCTGGCTGCTGGCTAGGTGGCAACAACCATTACAGTTGGCTGTGGCTTTTGTTGTTAGTTCTGTGTGCGTACACTGGCAAAAATGAAATAAGGACGTGCTTAAGCAAACACATAAAGTTGCACAATGTAGGCATTGAAATTGTACCTGACATAGTCTACACTGAGTTCAGCATCATTGGATGCCATAGTTAGAATTATTTTAACACTTTTCAATACTAGTCGCATACAAGTAAAACGAACCCAAACATGGCTAAGCCCAAGGCAAACAGTAATCGCCGTGAAACCAAGTCCATATTACATCGCATATCTTGCCACTCAAGTGCCATACACCTGCCACGGAAAAGTTATAGAAGCACATTGTTGCGTCGTTGGCCACAGATCGAGGAGAATTTGGATATGGGCGCATTCTATGAGCATCGCAAGCAACGTCTCAGCCAGACGAACGGTTTCGTTACATCCATTTGCGGCCAAAGCTCCGATTTTTTATGTACCCAAACTTTTCTCCAGGCGTAAGACTTACATCACATCTATGGCAAACCCAAGGAATCAGAAAAAACCCATTTTAACATGATTTATACACACTCAAAATTAACAAGTATTTTTTCGGCTGCATAAAGAATAAATTCAAATTAATTATGGTCCATTATTAGTTCGACTTTGATCTAATACTCAATGGAATTATTTTTATTGTTTTTTTTTTTATCCTATTTTTCTCGACATTATTTATGCTTCTATAAACCTATATGAAAGAGCCGGCAAGTGCGTATTTTTCAATTATCATTGTGATCAAACTTTATTAATTCTGAAGTCCTTAAATCAATGATAAATAGCGAATAATGAAAAGTAATTAACAGCACTTTGAGCATTCAGCAAAGTATTTTAATTAATAATACTTGATTCATATGCTTAACGTGCTTATCGTGTTACTGCGTTTATGATGCAGAATTCACGTACTTTTCTTCAATGGGTAAAAATTCAAATATTTTAAATTGAAAACTATTAAATGGAAATTAAGTATTCATACATAAATTTGGGTTTAATGCACGTTGAATAGACTTTAATAAGCATATTTAACAGCATTAACCTTTATCAAATTTATGTAATTCGAATAAATATAGTTTACTGATTCTGTACTTTCTTTCTATCTTATCTTAAATCATATATATTTACATTATAAAACTTTTGTGGATATCCCAGCTTTATGCTATTTTGTATCAGCTTTGCAATTGTTTATTTATTACCGATAGTTTTTGCTATTTTTCTAATTTAATTTTATGCATTTGTAGCTTATTTTAAAGTCGTATTCCTTAGCTCAATTCACAGACTGCAATTAATTTTAACTTTGTTAGAGCAAAGATTCTTATAGGTAAGCCTAACCTAGGGCATTATTGGTTTCGACTTGGGCACTTTGGCCAAATTACACTTTGGCCTCTTCAGTTGCTGTTGTTGCTGTTTACTCTTTGGGTTTCCCATGCGTAAGTTTTGTTTGTATAAGCCACGCTTTAGCATGTGTGGTAGCCCAGTGCGTATAAGTTGCTGTGTGTGAGTGTGTGTGTGTGAGTGCGTGTGCGTGTGTATTAGTTGCTTGGTCGGTTTGCTGGTGCGTTTGTTTGTGGCTCGCTTAATCCTTTCATTTTCATAACTCGTCATAGAATGTAAACAAGATTAAGTTAGTTTTCTGTGCTGCTCAAGTGGCTTTAGTCGCTTCCAGTTCGGATACTGGTTGGTGTTGCAGCTGCAGCTGTAGCTGACGCTCTGGCCAGGACATAAGGACATGCAATATGCTTGGGCTTCGGCCTGGGCCTGGGTTTTGCCTGGTCTGTGGCTGTCGTCTGCCCACAACAAGTCCACCAAGTGACTGTTGCAATTGCCTTTTGTTGTTGTCCTTGCTGTTGCTGTTGCTGTTGCTGTTACTGTAGCTGTGTTGCCTTTATACTAAAACTCGGCCAAAAGTTTTCGTATTAAAAAGTTGGACGTAAGGATTTCACAAAAGCTTCCGCCGCATTATATTGAGAGCTGATTTTGAGGGACCCAAACACCCATTCCGCCCATCCGCCTGGCCATATGCCCACCCGCTGCGCTTATTCTTATTTGATTGTCAAGTGTCACTGCAGTTGTTGTTGTTTTTTTTGTAAGTTAGTTTGTTTGTTTGTTGCTGCCAGTACTAATAGTAATTAAAGTTATTACAAATAATATTTATATGCAGATTGTTCAGCAAAGTGCGCAATCAATAAATTGAGTGCCACAGCAAATCATTTTAAAATGCATTTATTAAAAATTACAATCAAAAAATAAAAAATATAGCCCAAGGCCATAAATTCAATGGGTAATCCAAAATGATGAAGTGGTGCTCCATAAATGACGTCTTTCATTTTTTTCTTCAATCATTTTCAACAAATTCTCCCCTAATCTATTCATTTAATATTAAATTAATTAATTAATGAAAAAAATCGATTTAAATTTTATTTTTATCATTTTATTATTAGTAAACTAAATTTTATTTAAACAATCTAGATTTATTTTTTTTCGTTTCATTGCGAATTAAGAATATTAATAGATAAAATAAACTAATAAATGAAGAAAAATAATTTTAATATTACTTAATAAATAAATAAAAAAAAAACCTTTTAATCAAATTTAAAAAATTTAATATTATAAAAATATATAATAAAAAAATACAAAAAACAAGTGCTCTAATATGAAAAATTATATTTTCATTAAAAAAATCTAAAATATAAAAATGAATAGATAAATATATTAAAATGAAAAGTTTTACTCAAATTAAAGAATGATCTAAACACAATCATTCATATACATAATACTAAATGCGTGTTATGCCTGCTGTAAATTGAATTATTTCACAACGTTAAATACGACTACCTCAAGTACTTTGGAGCAGATTATGTGCATTATACATCCTTTAGATATAATACACATGTATTGTGCTATATGAGAACATAATCTTGTTAGGCTTCTTGTTGCTGCCGCATGAAATGCATTTCGTTTCAGCCAAATTCAACTCATTCCGCTGATAGCACTGAATAATTACTTAAAGAGAATTTACTAACACATAGGCACAATATTTATGAAAGCGTAATTAAAGTTATAGCAAATGTGTGTGTTTCGCTTGATTGGATTTTCGGGCCGGAGCTGTCAAACTAAGCTGCTGTTCAATAAACTAAAGCCGTGTGCAACTGTAGAGTGCGGAGACAGGCTGCAGGCTGCAGGCTGTAGGCATAATTCGCAGGCGTCATATTTGTTAAGTGTGCGGCTTTCGGGCTTGCAATATTTAATGCAAGGCCTCTATGGACTCAAGGGGCCGGGCAAAACCTCAGAAGCTCGAATTGGACCCGCCCTCCAATTGCTGGGCCGTCAACCCAGCAACACTTAGACCTCAGACCACACGGACCGCACAAAATAATCAAGTTTTGTTTTGCTGCTCGATTTGGATTTGCCGCATGGGCGGTCCATGCCCACTAACAGCAATTTGTGCGCCCATTCGCTTGCTTGATTGCGGCGGTTTTTGGGGGCGTGGCTGGCTGACGCCTCAACATACCGATGCGTACTCGGCATATGCGAATTTCCTGTAATAGATCTTGTGGCAAACATAAACTGCATGTTAAATGCCTTTGCCTGCGGCCCACACACACTCACACGCACACGCACGCACACATACGCTCACTGATGAGCTCAATAGCAAAAGGCACTGGTGTGCGTGTGTGTGTATGCGATGTGCGTGCGTCATGCTCAAATGATAAATTGTTACAGGCACGACCTGGCGGCCAGGCAACGTTGCTGAAGTATGCAGAAGAGTAGCAGCAGCCGCTAGGAGGGCGGGTGTGCGGAAGTGCGGGTTGCGGCGTGTGCATTACCATGTTGCTAGCTGAAGATGGAGCAGCAGTTCTGATAGCCAGAGATAACATACAATGTATAATAGTTGATGCCACACAATTTACACATATTAAGTAATACCTACCGGTAACTGCTAAGACGACTGTGTGCCTCGCCTCTCCACCTCTCCCACTGTGTGTGTGTGTGTGTGTGTGTATGATAAGTGTGCAGCGGTCAACGCTAGCACCAACTAGACAAATTGCAACAACATATCCTTTGGTTAGCTAAGGATTCGATGCCCTCGTTTGCATAAACGATTATTCTCGATTCGTATAAACGTAACCAAATGAAGTCATGTGAACTACTTATGCATTTGCCTAGCTATGACTTGGGCTTTTCAAGTCGGAACATCTGTGTGTTCTCGAATGGATTACTAAGTTGGCATAATTAAAAATGCTAATAAAAGAGACGTTTAATATGTATTAAGATAACTACAGGCATCTAGTTGAGATAACTAAGAGTTGGCAGCATGTGAGCTAAGATAGTGCGTTGGTTCTTACCTTTTTTTTTTAACGATATACTCTTTATCTATAACTATAACTGGGATAAGTAAACGCAATTATGAATTCATCTTTCAAGCGTTTATAATTTAGCGGCTCAGCGATTCGCCATTACCGCTTCCCGCCTATCTACTTAATATTCTATTACAAATGGCCTTACTCATTTTAATAAATATTTCCCCCTTTTAATTTATTATATAGAACAAAAAATTTAATTATTTATTTTTTGTAATAATTTATAATGTTTTCCGAATTAATATGGCCCATTAAGATTATTTTTTATTATTATTTAAGAGTCCCTTGTGTTTCACTCGAATAATTTCGTTAACTCAATTATCTGCGAAAAGGGGCAAATAAAATACACCCATCGTTTCGGGGATTTTATAAACCTATATTCCTACGTATTAACTACACTCGTTTTGTCGAGCATTAATAAATAAAATAAAGTTGAAGAGGCAACTTCTCGCTTGCTAGACCAACGCTCAGATATCAAAACTCTACCTCGGTTTGTTGTTGATTATTTTCATACAAACATTGACCAAAGCATCTCCCCAGAATTTTCCAAAGTCCACAAGGGATTTATTTTATAAAATTGATTGCCATTTTTCTTGTGCATTTAAGGTTACACTTTTGAGCTAAATTTTGTGCAAAATATGCATAAATATCTTCTCTGATTTCATTTAGTTAATTAATGAACTAAAGCTTAGACTGAGAGAAGTTTTCTCTGCGTACTGAGCCTAAACGTCAGTGACCACATTGTTTCTGTTGCATATCCTTAGGCGAGCTCAGCTCACAATGACTTGTCTTGAAAATATCTGATTGCACATGAGACACAGATACAGCATACCCCTTCCGCTTGCAATTATTTAAGCACAGCCAAATGTACCCTATTCAAACGGCAAAAGGATGTGCGCGTTAAGTGCTTTGACGCTTTCATTTTGCCAATAAATTGTGTTTTGCGTACTTTGTGGGTCAGCCGGAAATGTATTTTGATTTAAAATGCGTAAAGCGTTGCGTATACGTAATGTGAGCCCAGTTGCAAAACCAATAAACGAGCCAGTGAATGTATCCCCCAGCTTGGGGCATGCCGTGGAATGGAGTTTGGGTGCAGTTGCTTTTCTGCTGCCTTTGCCTTTGCCTGGGCGCTGCATGTCAAGTGGAAAATTAAGATTGATTACGGCAGATAAGCCGTTGAATTTACAACGAATTTAATTGATTGCATGTGCACTCGAGTGTGTGTGCGCGTGTGTGTATATGCGCGTGTGTGAGTCTGAATATTGTATTTGTGTTACATGTCAACCTTCAAGTGGCAGCCTGTCAATTGCTTAGCGCCCAACGTCGAAATGCTCAACTTGCAATTTAATTGCATGGCCAGCCAAAAGGTTTTTTCATTTTCTTTATTTTCTTGTTCTTATTTTCTGAGCTTCGTTCGCTGCGAGTTGCTAGCTCCGCACACCTGGCAACAGCTCGTTAAGGTGCCAACAACGGGTTCACAAAAGAAAAGCTGTGGTAATAAGGCAAAGATGATGGCAGCCGCAGCCACAGCCGTAGCACCACCAGCAAAGCGCAGCAGCAGCAGCAGCGAAATTTGTGGCGGTTTCGATACCCTATACATTGTCTATGTATATCAGGTTTTATGAAAATTAATCGATTAAAAATAGATTACTTACTTTTACTTTATTTATAAAAATATAGGTGAATAGAGTCCATGTTTAATAATTATTAAAATATTATTAAAATAAGTTCATTTTTTTTAAATATAACTTGATGTAATACTTTAGCAATGGTCCTCAATCAAGCCTAAAGTAGTTTTTGAAAATATATTGAGGTTCATCATTCAAGCTTATCTTATCTCTTACAAGTTAAACCTGTCTGCCCATTCTCTCTTTAGCTCAGCTTTAGTCAGCTATAAAGATGTAGGATCCTCTCATTGATTAAATTAGGGTATTCAAATGTGAGGCATGCCTTGTTTAGTTTTTGGTTTCTTGTGATCTTTGTTGTTGCTCTTGTGGTTGCTGCTTGTTATGCCATTTTATACCCAGCGTGTTGAAGCAAATGTTTATGTTTGTTTACTTATGCATGCGTGCGAGTGTTGGTCGCGTGTGTGTGTGTGTGTGTGTGTGTGTGTGCAGCTGTATCTGCAGCTTGTATCTATGAATGTAAGTCGTTCTCTGTAAGCGTATGTGTGTGTGTGTGGCTCATTTCAATAACAAAACGAGCTCAAGTCACTTGTTCTCACAACTGACGCACTTAACTGAAAATATTATACAGAGACAAACAAGGCGGAAACTGAGCAAACGACGCTTTCCAAGACTGTACTGCCCCCCTCACTCCCATTCTCCCTCGCTCTGCTTGCTGGTCTCTGCATTTTAACCAGATAATGATGGCTAATCAGCTGTCTCCGTAAACCTGACAACTTAATGCAAATGTTTTTGTCCCCGAATCAATTGGCCTTAAAACGATACATGCGAGTGGTAGGCTTTAAGTTTTCCAATTAGGCTGCTGGCTTTTCGGGCCTTTCTATATGCTCGTAATGCCATCTCTTCCTCTCGCTGCGGCTAACAAAACTTTCAACCTGCATTTGTCACAGCATTTATGATATAAGTGCTAGAGAGAGGGGGGGCGGGAGAGGAAGATTCGTTTGCTGTTCACTGGGTTTTATCTAATAAAATCTAGAGTGTTTAATCCTTTGCACTCGGCTGCCGTTCAACCTTGTTCAACTGCTGTAGCAGCACCCACTTTGGCTGGGCAACCGAATGCAGTCTTTGCAGCCGCAGTCGCAGTCGCAGTCCCATTTGCAGTCAAAGTCGCAGTCACAGTTACCAGCTGCGCCTGTGAATCCATTGCAAATTTTGTACACCGTTTGCCTTTTCGCATGCACGTGGTATTTATACTCAACGGGATATAAGAACTATCACGAAAGCTTTGCACAAAAGTTAAGAGATATGTGAGTTTCTCCTTAAGGTGAACAGCCATAAATAAGTTCTATACACGTACTTTAGTTATTTTAAATACTTTATAGTTTTACTAATTTTTTTATTGTCATAAATATAGCACTAAACTCGTCGTAAAGTTAATTCTCAAAAATATTTCACTTCCTTTTATTTATTTTTTTATTATTATTTATTTATACAACATAAATATGTTTTAGATATTTTGTGCTCATAATAGATACACAATAGTAGTGTATATGGGCCTCGTAGTGTCCTTGGTCTGCTTGCCATTTTCTAAAAATTCATTTCGTTGTCTGGTCCAGCTCGCTGCACAATGCAAAGGCGATGCAATCGCCGACTGATAAAGGCAACGGCGGGCTGTGGGGCGGGTGGGTTGTAGCTACTCTAGTCTGCCTAGCTACCACTGGCCAGGACACGGCACATTGCGTTGTGCTTCATTCGGCACTCGATCAAATTACTTATTGTAGCCGCGCCGCAGGATGCGCAAGTGCCATTAATACAAATAAAGTGACACAAATACAGGCATGGCCCAGGCAACTATCTATGTAAGGCAACGTAGGCCGGGGCCAAGAGTGGTGGAAACGCTGGCTGTGGGCAGGTATCGTAGTAGTCGGCTTGCTTTATGGCATAACTGGCCATGGTGCTGCCATGGCCATAACTTTTGCCCACTGCTGTAGATTTAGCCAAGTGGAAGACTAATCTCTGAATTCGCCAGCACAAGCGACGGCAGCGACAGCAAAACTTTGAACAATGGGCAAGAAAAGTTTAGAAACTAGTCGTCGGTGAGCATGTCAACTGTGCGCAAGAACAACGAGCAGCATTTTGCTTGACGGCGGGCGGTCCAGCTCCTGTTTGTCCTTCTGCGGGGCGTCGCTATGCAACGAGGCGTTAAAACAGCCAGCTAGCCAGGTGCAGGTGGGCGGTGGGCGGTGGGTGGTGGCACGTGGGTTGGGTTAGAGTATAGAAGAAAAACTATGAAAAAAAATAAGAAAAAGCGAAGCTAGAATTACAAGAAGGTGCAGTCGATTAAGCTCTTTGATAGATTTTTCAATTTGCATCCTTGCTGGCAGGATAAACAGCTAAAGCGACCGATTTGTTGACCCGAGCGCAGCAACAAAGCGGCCTTCAATTTGCTCTTGCCGTCTGTCTGGCAGATAAATAGTGCCGACGCCCAAACTACCTCCAAACTGTCCCCACGGAAGGTCACAGGTCGCGCTGACTCGCGGGCCCGCACCATCTCGCGTCCCCCGCCGGCTGAGGCGACAACAAGCTGGTGTACAAAAAGCCGACAGCTGCCCTTGAGCTGCTGTCAGTTCGCTTGCCTTTCTTTCACACACATAAAACGCTTGAAGTGGGTAGATTAGCTGCGTGCTGGACCAGGACTTGGCTAATGTGCGTATTTAGTGGGCAAGAAATAAACTAGCCAAGGTATAGTCGAGCGTAAGAGGTGAACTAAAGTTTATTCAGGGTGAACCCCAAAAAAGAGCAGAATAATTATCCCTATTTTTTTCTTGTTGGCTTGAACCATTTCTAAATGAACACAAGCTGAAGCGTGGGTTTTTCATTCATAATATATAAGGCTCTTAATACAACTTATGTGGCATGTGAGTTAAATTTATTTCTTAAGAAAATTTAAGCCAAAAAATTAAATTTTTAACTGAAATCAAATATGGCCATATATTTTTCTTAACTATTTTCGCCAGCTAGCTAAAATGTGCGTTTTTATAGTATTTTACATTTACGTTACAGAATAAATATTGGAACTGAGAGAGAGAGAGAGAGAGAGATAAGGAAATGAAGAAAGCGATAGATAGAGACAGAAAGATAAAGATAAAGAGAGAGTGAAGAAGAAAGGGAGAGAAAGAGAGAATGAATAGATAAATAGAGAGAGATATAGGCAGAGAGAGAGAGAGAATAGCGATTCAAGATAGAGCGAGCGAGCGTGAGAAAGAGGGAGAGAGAGAGACTTAGAAGGAGAGACATACATGAAGAAATATAGAGAAAGTGAAAAAAAGAGAGAGGGATAGACAAAAGGGAGAAAGAGAGAGATAGGGCATTGCTAAGTAAACCTAAACCATATTTACCGATTTTTCTTTCAATATTATTTTTACTTGATTTTCTTGAATTTTTATCGCGCTGCCAAATGCTGCGCCCATATGTAGGCAATGCTTTTTTTCGTTTTCCCATATTGCTGAGCTCATTGCCAACGTTGATGGCATGGCCCAGCATATGTCACCCATATGCCACATATGCCACCCCTCGCCCTTTTAGAGGCAATGGCAGTCGAATATATTTACAAGGTGTTGCTGTAGCTGCTGTTGTCGATATTTTACTGGCTCTGCGATTAGGGTGGGGGGAGGACAGCAACGCGACGCGGTGGGGAGAGGGCAACGGAATTTATGTTTGCGCCTGTGCGCCAAGTCAATGAATTGCAACAAATTTCGCCTGCTTGCGGCTTGTTAGGCGGCATTTATTTATTTATTTATCGCGCGTTACCTTCGCCCGTGTAATAAAGACACAATATGAAGGGGCGCGGCAAATGAGTGGGGCTGCGGCAGAAGGAGGGCAACGCTGTCAGGTGTCGCCGCTTGCTCTGTGACTTTTGTGAGTGTGGTTAAAAATTATTTAACTCCATGCGGCCAGGCATGCGGAACGATGGCGGGCAGAGTGTAATGTTGGTGAGGGATGGGAGCTGGTTTGAGGTAGTCGCATTGCGCGTTCATTTGGATTTATGTTGTGTTACGGATTTTTGTGGCCTATAAATTGTAATTACTTTAACGCTAAATGAGTTTTTGGCTCAGGCATTAGCTGACATTTCGCCCATTAAATGTTGTTGCTCAACTTGATTTTTTTTCCTTACTTTCTCTCGAGCAGATTGTTGTTGCAATGGTCGTAATTAAAATTGGTTGCCTTCATAATGTGATTGGCCTCACTGAACAAAATGCTCGATACGGCTTTGCAACGCTGGGTATATAATCAAAAGCCATATATCAACTAAACAGGGCCCACAAATAATCTGCCAAGTCCAACGATTTATAGACATTTGCAGGTGAAACGAGCGAGCGAGCTAGCAAAATGTACAAACTGTGAATATTTAATTTAATTCTTTGAGTCCAAATTGAAAACATATTTATGGTGAGTTTTTCACTTACGCATACTTTAAAATATGCCAGATAATTTTTAAGAATTTTTTTAAGTTTTATTTATGTTTGCTGAGAAACAGCCTGTTCTTTTTCAGATTTCCCCATATTTATTTTTTTACATATTTAAGTAGTTGAGTTCCCATTTTGTCAAATTAGCATATTTTTATAATTATATTATTAACAAAAAAGCGATTTTCTTTCCACTTACCCTTAAATATTCCGAAACTTTCTCATTCGCACATTTTGCGCACATATTCAGCATGAATCATATTTAAACTCAAGATATTTTAAAGCCATGAAAATGGCAGCAGTCTCTTTTTTTTTAACCATTCCCACACTCTTTTTGCAAGCCATGTTTTATATAGCATATGTGATTGTCGTACCGCTGGGGGTATCTGTATCTTATGTGCCAAACCGCTTGTATTCGTATCTGGGCTGCGTTTCCTTAAACTTTCCGCTGGCATCCGGCGCCGGCAACGAGATTCTCTCTCTCTCTCTCTCTCTCTCTCTCTCTCTCTCTCTCTCTCCCTCTCTCGCTCTCTTCCAATCTCTCTAGCTATCTCTCTTTGTCGCCATTTGCTTGGCTGGCAATTATGAGAGGCAAAAATAAAAATAGCATTTTTAGCGCTCGGCTGCAAGTTGCAAACTTTCTCCAAAAAAAAAAAAAAAATAAGAAAAATAACCAAATCTGAAAATAAGAAATAAAAAGAAATATATATGTATGTATATGGCAAAAGGAGTGGGAAAAAAAAAGAGCGTCTATAGATTTTGTGCTGTAAGTTGGGTTACTTGGGGATGGCGCGACGCCGTTTTGCAAATGACAAAAAATTTTTAGTGTAATTATCTTTTGAATAATTAAAGAAAAACGTTGGCAAAGCTTAACAAGAAGCAGAGCGCAGCAAAAATAGCGCAAAAACTGTGCCAGTAACAGGACCAACACCAGGACGATAAAAAGAACACCCACACACACACACACACACACACACACACACACACACACACACATACACACAGCTTCAAGAATGAAAGCTGATATCTAAAGCTTGCGCTTTTTTGCCTTGGCCCTAACCTGCCACAGCCTGCTCACACTCCTTCCGCCTTAAATATCCTCCCGCACACAGCCCGAACATATTTTTAAGTTTTTTTTGGCCCTTCCCCTCCGTCGACCAATGCCTCGAGGCGCCACAGGGCGTGGCTACGCCCAACCACCCATCTGCTTAGCGTTCGAGGCACACGCGCTGTAATTTGCTTCAACTTATGCTCATTATGCGCCAATTATTTATGTCAAATGAGAAAAAACGCTGCCAAATTTGAATGTTCCGGGAAAAATCGCGAAAATTTCAATAGGTCGATTGTGCAAGGTAACCGCAAAATGCAAAATGCAAATGCAATTGGATGAGGTGCAAGTTGAACACCTAACAAATGGGCTTGTTAACATGGAGAATATTTGAAATGAATGTTGAATATTAAACTTGCTTAAAAATTCTATTCTATTCTATTTTATGATAAGCTCGAAAATATCAGCTTGTCACAAAAAGAAACATTTCTTTTGTTTCAGTAAATAGTAAGGTTAATGAGTTTATATTACTTCTTCTTATTAAATAAATACCTATTTAGGTCATGATAATTTTTAGTAATATTTATTTTATTATAAATATATTTTTTGTCATAAAATATGCTTGAGTAAGCAACAGAGCGCAATAAATACCTACAGTATAAAAAGGAACGCCAGAACAAAAAGGAGCGGCAGAATTTTCGTGTCTTAAAACCGAGAACTGTTTTATGTGCTGATGAAGCGCAGAGCTAGTAGTTCGGATGCTTGGGGAACTTAATACATATTTTCTTAAGAATGCTTTCGCCACTGTTTATAGTTTGTGTTTAATTTCCTGAAGCGTTTTCGCTGAGTAAAATGGGTTAAGAGGCGCATATCACAGTCTGGATGGGTGCCATGGGAAAAGTGGCGCCTGTCTCCAGTTACACTCCAACAGCAGCTGTAGGAGCTGCAAGAAATGCAGGAGGAGCAGCTGCTGTCGCCGTCTTGGGCCAGAGCTTGCAAGTTGATGCCATGCTCGGCCCTGTTGACATGCCATTACTGCAGCTAATTAGAGGAGCGACCCAGCGGAGAAGCTGCCAGCGTCACAGTCTGAGTAAGAGCCAGTGCCGAACGCGCCACGAACTGTCTGGTGTTGCGTCGACCTGTCATGTGACAATGTTGACGCCTCGCACGTTGCCGTGTTGCCCTGCAGGGACTGAGAGGGACACCCAGTTGCTCGGTCGCCCAGTTGCCCGTTGTCGCCCATGCCTGTCAACTTCCTTCCACTTCCAGTTCTCATTTGTGCGGCATTTCCGGTACAATGGCGGGCACACAAGCTCGCACTCGAGTTGTTTGTTGGCGACGTTTCGCTTTCCGCCGCAACTAAATCATTTGTGGAGTAACTGTCGCCGTTGCCGTCACCATCCCGCTGTCCCCCCCCTTCCCACTGCGTTCATTCGCCGCATGTGCCGCAACCCCCTGCTCTAGCCAACTGCAATTGTCTTTCTTTTCAAATAGTTTCGTGTGGCAGCCAGGAGCCAAAAGTTGGCACAGTTAATTCATGAGATTTCACGGTTTATCTCACCGAGCAACCAGCTAGTTGCCCGCTTCACACTGGACACCCTCTATCTCTCTATCTCTATTTCTCTCTCTCTCTCTCTCTCTCACATTCTCACATTTTCTCTCGCTCTTTCTCTATGCATTTCTCTTTTACTATTGCTGTGCGTCTTTTCTGTGCTGCGCATAGTTCACAGTTAATTAGAAAACTATTCCGCGTGCGGCGCTTTCCCAACTTTTGAACTCTCCACTCGACTCGACTCAACTCTTCTCCCAGCGACGCGACGCAACTCTTGATTCAGGAGCGTCGTTTAATTATAATTTCCGTAAAAGTTATGTTTATCCTTAATATATGCATAACCTTGGTCATTTTGTTAAGCTCCTGGCTTCTATTTGCCCAGCAAGCTTAGCGAATTATTTTTATTATTGCCTTTGCAGCTGCTCGTTCCGATTCAGAGAATATGACTGGGAAACTAATATTATAAAGTTAGCTATAAGCTTGCACAAAAGAGTTCTTTTACGATATGCATTATTGATAATCAGAGCTATTAAAATATTTGTTTGTCATTTAAAGAGGCGAGAATCTTCTACAATTTGTGCAAACGTATCAGATCCCAAGAGACTATAAAATCAAAATACATACGCAATGTACTTTTTTAACTATAAACGATTTTTGCGTTCTGTTCTTATAGCTAAAAGTGAAATAATGAAGGGTATATTAATATGAGAATATATTCAGTTTATAAAATATTGAAACTAATGTGGGCACGCCTAAAAATATATGCATATCATGGCTATTTGATACAATGTTCTTTTTGCCTTCCAACAGCTGGCCAACAAGGGTAAGCACCTCAACCCGGCCAGTTGCTGACGATATTACCAATATGGACAACGGGTCAGTTCAATGTCGACCATATCGCTGGCAGCTCGTACATCCGAATGCTTTAGCATAAAATCATTAAACTTTGCGCCAAAGAAATACAATTTAACTGGCAGTTGACGACAATTGAGCTGGAGGCGACACAGTTCACGCAGCTCGTCGATGATGCGATGGATGAGCTGGCCAGAAAGGAGTCTACAACGTTCCAGATGCAGCACATGCAGCTTGCTGCAGCTGAGCAGCAAACGCAGCACCGCCTGATCTGTGATTTTCTTGCAGCCCTGCAGATGAATCTCCTCCAAGTGTTGCAGATTGCACAGCTTGGCCATGACGTCATCGTCGATATCAATGTTATTGGGCAGAGCGAGAATGCGCAGTGCATTCAGTTGAGCAATCAGCGCCATTTGCTGGGCATCAAGGGAGATCCTTGAATTGTTCTCCAGATGGATTAGCTGCTCGGACTTATGCGCCACGAGCCACTGCAGCAGCATAAGTGTGGGCCTTTCGTACATGATTAGCTTCTTGAGGCCCGGCAGCTTGGCCAGATACTCCAAATGAAACTGTAGGTCAAAAGAGGCTTCGGTCTGCAGAGTGATTGTCTCCAGCTTGTCACAGCAATGGCCGTTCGCCAATTCTTGAAACACATTTGTGTGCTCGGTGAGCAAAGCTCTGATGCCCAGTTCCTTCAGTTGCGGCAGGGCACTGCAAATTCTGGGCAAGAACATGGACTCGACATCGATACAGTACAAAAGATTCAGCGACTCTATGGAGCTGGGCAGCTTATCCATAAGCAGTCCCGTCAACATGTCATTATAGCACAGATCCAGTTTCTTGAGCTTATGCAGACCTGTCAGTGATGGCAGGCAATCATCAATTAAATCACAATTGGACAGCTTCAGCTCCTGCAGCTGATGAAGATGGCCCACCAGCTTGTACGTATTGGACACGGTTAGAGGACTATTGGTGATGCGCAGGACCCTGAGATTGTGGCAATGCGTGCTAACAAATTCAATTAGACGCCGGTAACGATTACGCGGTATTTGGCCAACAATTTGGTTTAGTTTATAGCCAAAGAGCACGAAAAAGTCGTGCATATCCCACAGGCTGATACTCTTGAAGGTGCCCAGGTTAATGGAGCTGTATAGCGGGGGGCAACGCTTCAGAGCACGTGCCAGATTCAGTTGATCGGTAAGCGATAGATATCGATATATTCTATACAGGCAATCATCGTTTAGCTTTCTAATGGGCGACCCTTCCTGTATGGGCTCAACATTCTCGACTGCTGGCTGACCCCAGCTATGATACGGCTCCAGCTTGATGAGACGATCGTTTATCAAATGCATTTCCTTGAGCAGAACATCGGCGGCATCGCGAGAGCTCTCGAACAGCACATAACCAAATTTGAATTTTTTTTTGCGCGGTTTCTCAATTAATTCTACATGCAGCACTTTTCCAAAATAGGAAAAGTATGTCTGCAACGTTTCTGTACGCATCTTAAATGGCACACGCTGCAAAAAGAGTTTCTTTACCTCGACATTGTCCTCGGTAAATGCGATGGTGCGACCATTAAAATGACGATAGCTGATATACGACATTCTCTCCTAAAATATACCTATGTGCCCTTTGGCAGAAATCGGCTTTCTCCGTATAACTATGATTTTTGACATACAAAACTGTTAAAACACGAAAAATTGTTGACAATTTTCAAGAGTATTGCTTGAAGAATCTCGACCGAATCGACCGACCTTACTTAACCCTTTCTTAAACCTTCTTGGAACCTTTCACTTCTCTTGCACTTCCCTTCAGCTAGTAGGTTCTTAAATGTTTTTATTGTCTTCTATTCAAACTATATCTCTTAATAGATTCAATTTATTTCTTTATCTATTATTGTAAGAATAAGTAGGAATTGGTATTTCAGACATTTTTTATATAAGCTTAAAGTTTTAAGTTTTAGGACATCTCCAAGCTTATAATATATATTCTTGATCAGTATCAACAGGCGTCTGTATGTTTCTATGCAAACTTGTCTTATATAGCTATCATACGAATATCTAGTCGGAAACTGTTTTTAGTTTTGCAAGATATATTTTTATTTGTTAGTTTCCCTCTGTTGCTTACAAAGAGTACACTATTTCCTCCCAAAATCGCATAGCATATAGCTGGAACGATCAGTTGAAAATTAAGCATATATATGTTCAACAAACTTGACATTTATTAGACATATGCTCATGGCATATAAGCAAAGTCTTAACCACATCGAATTACTATATCGCTATATCCCACAGCTTCAAATAATCAACATAGAGTTTTTGTATGGAAAAAGTGTCCTCTTTCTCAAGACATGTTCAACTTGCTGAGTAGAGCAACAAATTTCACAACTCTCTTCACATATCGGCAAAGCCGCACGTCATATGTGTACGAGAGTATTCAATTTTCGGCATGTTTATTAATGGAATTGCACTATTCTATAAAACTGGCAGCTCGTCTCATTGCACCTTAATACATATATTTATTAGCTATTTGAGGCTAAGCGCTTGTTACAAAAGTTGTTAAGGCAAACTTGAACAGCTTTAGGTTGGCCTTCTTGAATTATTTACAAAACGCTTGAGAGTTTCATGATTTTAAATAATCATATTTACATGATAGGCTAAGAGTTGACTTTTAGAAACGCAGTCACGCCATATATAAAAGTTGCCGCCACTCACCAGCCCACCCTGTTGGCCATTGTAATGAAAGTTGAACAATTTGTAAACAAAAATTTTACACGCACTACACAAAAAGTCGCCCAATCAATTTTGTTGTTTGTCGCTTCAACTTGTGGCAGCAACAGCAGCAACAGCAGCAGCAACCGCAAAGTGTTTTCTATTTTCGTTATTTTTTTTTTCCTTGTTGGAATTTATTGCATGCAGCAACTGATTTGATTAGAAACGCCCATTGCTGGTACGCAGCCCATGCGCTCCCAGTACCACCCCCCAGCTGTCCCGCTCCCTTTTCGCTACGCCCATTGGCTTAGCCTTCAGTTCAACGCTTTTGAGGGCCGACTGGCCAAAAGCAATCTCTTAATTTGTTTACAAGCTTTGCTTTTGGCCATTCTGTCCGCCCTCTTTCCCCGTTTCGCCCCACGCCCTCCCCCTGGCACCGCACAGCTGTGCGCTAGTTTTGCCGCACTTCTGCAAAACCTCAAAAAATATGTAAAAAGCCAAAGAAACGACGTCGACTCGTTTGCAACATTTGCAGCTAACGTCGACGTCGAGGCTGGCGCGCGCTCTGGCTCAGATAGAGATCTTGCTTTTATTTGTTACTTAGCATATTTTCACCTTGAGGGCAAGCAATCTTCCACTAGACACAGGCACACCCACACACCCACACACAGACACACACACACACACACACACAAGCACACATACACCTCTTGGCTCTTGGCAGAGTAATAAATATTTTTTGCATCGCGCCGCTTGGGCGCCTCAGCTTAAAATTCTCTTCCTTTTTTTTTTGCGCAACCCGCAGCGACGCACAGCTCAGATTTTGCCCTTTTGATGCACTCGCATCTGACTTTGGTTAACATAACTTGAACAAGAGATTGGTAACACTTTCTAAAAGTAAAACAGAGTTGCCCAACATTATAAAAATGTCAAGCGACAAGGCGTTGACCCTGTCTTTCATTGTCTTCCATCTTCTCAGGGACTAGATCGCATATCTTCGTGCTCAGTGTGAACTTAAACTATTAAAATGTTTAAAAATTGAAAAATACAATGTTTAATAATGATCTAAAAAATGTCAAGTTTTAACGGAAGAAAAATAAAATGTAACAGGAAAATGTATTTACTTTAATTTTAGCTTCAAACTAAGCTTAGAGCTAAGCTTAATTTGTGAGCACAAATCCATGCTCAAACAATTTTATAGGGCAAAGAAAGAACTTAACAAAGTTTGGCTAAAAAGTGCTCCATCATTAATTAGTTGAAGCCAAACTCTAATTAGCAAAAGCTCTATTAATATTATTAATATTTATATCTGCATTTTGGCAGCAAAGCCAAAATAAAAAAGTCGCCACACAGTCATTAATATTTATATTTTCATTACTATGCTAAGAAACTAATAATAATAAGCTACATCATAATCTAGTTAGAGCAGAGCATTAGCCAAAAATAAATGTTAATTACATAAACACTTTTAGCCACATAATTATCGTGCAGTGATTCTTGCAAGCGGATTAAAATGTTTAAGCTTAATGTTGTTAAGCTTGATAGCTTTTAAATCTATTGACAGACATTTTTTAAATGAAATATGTTTCCATTTTATCGAAACAAATTATCATTAGTTTTGTTGTCTTAAAAAATGTAACTAAGAGAAAAATTCACAAGTTCAGAAAGAATTCCCCATCATAGATTAATCCCATTTCATTAAACTCCATCCATGAAAGTAATCATATTTCATTGTACACAATTCGTATTGGCGAAAATCACCTTTATTTCACAGTCAATAATTCGAATATGTTAACATACACGCCCACCTGTAAACAATTTTCCTAAGCACTGCACCTTAGGGTATTGCAGTCTTCTTTGCTTTAGCAAATGCTCGTAGATAATATTTTGCTTGATACAATCGTCGGCCGTTGACTTTGGCAGACAATATATAAAAGTATATTTTTATAAATATTTCCATATATACTGTATATCTATACACTTTTTTTTTTTTGTATTTCTGTACTTTTCACATAAGTATTTTTGAATTTAAATGATTGAATTTGGCGTTTGCTCCAGCAGTTCACGAGAGCTAGAGATATAAATCGAGAGTAGAAGCGTGCGCGTGAAAGAGATAGCGAATACAGCCAGGCAGCCATTTGCAAAAATATGAAAATTACCTTTAATATGAAAAGGCAGAGCGAGGGCGAGAGCGGCAGCGAGAAGGCGAGAGTCGAACATTTTTTCACATTGCCAGCGCTGCCATCTAGATAGGCCGGCTACAGAAGAGACAGTGCCCAAACAGAAGGACAACGGTACAGACAAGGGGACAGACTGACAGAAAAATAGACAGAGAGTCAGGAAGACAGAGAGACAGGCGTTCTATTTTATTTTGCTTTATGCCTTTATATTCTGTTTTGTGTTTACATAAAAGTGAAGTGAGGCAGATTGCGCTCGAGTGCGTTAATCAGCGCTTCTGGGCAGGGATACGGACCAGAGCATGGACACGGATAAGCACCGGTTGAAGCGAGGGCTGCAGGGAGGGGCGCGCGTTTTAAATCAACTTCAGCTGCCAACTTTGCGTTGACTTCTCTGCTGCTGCTGTTGTTGTTATTGTTGGTCAGAGTGTACCGACAAAACAGATTATACTGATTTCATGCTGGCAAAATCAAAAAATGAACGTGCGGCAATTTACATGCTTAAGTTTTGCTCCCTCTGGCCCCCGTTTTGTTGTCGCGCTGCTCACAAATTTATTGGCCACATGTTTTGTGCTACCTTCGTGAGTTGTACGAATTTGCCTTTTGACAATATGTCTACGCATACTTTTCATTCGAATTTTTTTTTTTAGATTCTTTTTTTTTTTGGGGGAATTTGGGATTACAAGGAATTTCCGGGGATTCCATTTTAATTGAATTCCTTTTGGCTGTTTGTTGTCATTGTTGCTTTTGTCGTTGTTGTTGTTGAAGCTGCTTTGCATTTTTTGCGTGCGCGGCAGATAATTAAAACGACCTTAGGCTGGCCGAACAATTTTTGTAGCATACATTTTGGGGCTAGGCGAATTTCTTTCTTGCCTTGGCAATTGTTATGATTGTTGAGCGATTATTTTGAGCGCAACAAACTAACTGTTTACACTCGTTAAAAAAAGAAAGGCGCAAGCAGCAGCAAGAATAATCATATTATAAGCAGCTGCCACAACCCGCTCAACCCGCACGCCCCTCTGGCACAGCAGCCGCTGAAGTGAAGCAGGAAAATGAGTGAAAAACGAACAAATGCAAGTCGAAGCAGTGGAGACAAAGTTACATTAGAACACTTAAACACTTAGCTGCGCCCAATGCATTTTACTGTACCTACTTTCTCCAATGCCACACCCCCCTCTCTCTATCGAACAGTCCGTTCCATCCATTTATATCCCCTTAGCCATGGCCAACTGTAGCTTCTGGCTGACATGCTCTTATGCTAGGCACGATCCAGAAATCAATTTCGCTGCGTTTTAAGGCAATTTTCATCGTTATTTCCTTATGGCCCATAGATATAAATCAATATTAATTTGATTTCACTCAAATTTCAGCTAATTTTCTACGAAATATGTTTTCGGGGCCTATTAATAAACGTAATTCAAGGAAAATTCATTTGCATACATAAATTAGACGAAAAATGTCAAAAGTTTGCAATTTTACAAATTCCTCAATTCAGCGTAGAAAGTTGATTTTACAAGGGGAGCAAAATATTAATACATTTTTTATATACTGTTGGAGTTTTAGTTCAAATATTTAAAGCAGCTTTTACGAGATTTTGAGACATTTTCCACTTAAGGCAAAAAAAAAAAAAAAATGTGGTATTATATTAAATTACTTTTAGAATACAAATTTTGTCTATTTATGGAAATTATGTATAATAAAATATATGAATATTTTAAATTGTATTTCTTTCCGCTGAAGCTTTTCAAAACACAACGATTTAAATGAGGAAAATTCATGAAACCTCTTTGAAAGCTGAGGAAAAAAGGCTAAACCTGTATTCGAAAACTTCTAAAACTTCTTTTCAATTTCTGGAACACTTTCCGAACTACATACATATGAGAGTTGCAGCTGTGTGTGTGAATGTGTGTGTGCATTGCAGATTTCTTGTATACTCAGCTTGTCTGCTGACTTTGTCGGGGGTGTGCGAGTGTGTGTGTGTGGAAGTGTGTTGCTGCATTCGCTCTTGTTATTTTTATTGTAACTCTGATTCGCGCTTTATTGCATTATAATTGAATCTTGAAGCGCACAACTAACGCAGGAAACGTTGCCTGACTGCTTGCCTTTCCCGTTTCCCATTTTCCCGCACCCGCTCCGGCTGCAGCTCCAGCTCCCGCTCTCGCCGCCCCGCTGCTCTGTCAATGCCTTGTGGCAGCTGCTACCCAAGAGCCCCTTCGTCTGCCCACAGCTGCTGCACTTAATGCCAAGTGTTTAAAAAAAAAAAAAAAGAGGAAGGAGAAAAAAACCAAGTAATATTTACTTACAACCCCCGCCAGCTGGCCATCCATCCAACCAAGCAACGAGTCATTGCCCCACCCACTGTTCAGCATTCACCATTCACCCATTTACCCCTTCACCTCGCCATTGCCCCCTCTCACCCACTCACCGCTCATTCTGCTCATTGCCAGCGAAATGCAATAAAAATTGTTTTCCCATAGACGGCGACGACGACGTCGACGGCGACGTCGACGAGCTGGCTAAGCAAATGTTGTTGGAAATGAGCTATAAAAACGGGAAATTGTATTTTACAGTAAATTTTTGCTACACACAAACTAGCTATAGTCCTCAATCCCGCCATCCCTCCCGCACCCCACACAACGGGCGTTCCACTTGCACGTCAACGCCTTTCATGGGGCTGTCGCAGATAATCCGTTGCTGAGTTGGCTTGTCTTGACTTGGCTTGACATTGGCTTTGGGTCGACGTTCCTGCCCTTCCGTTCGCGTGTCTTTCCCTTCCCTTGCCTGATCTATTCTTGCTGCGTCTAACGTGGCTTATAAGCTGCCAATATTAAAATGATGACAAGTTTATGGAAAGGAGGGGAGCAAAAAAAAAAAAAAAAAAGAGCAGGCAGCGGGCAGCGGGGCTACGAAAAATGCAATTCATGGCAAAACTGATGTCTCAGGCTGTGGCTTTATTTTTGCTCCACAAAATTGAAGCAATGAGAATACCAAAGCATCGTCCTCGTCCTCCTTTGGGAAGGCTCCTCTTTGCATTGCCTCAAATGATAAAAATGAAAGATGGCCACTACAGCAACTTGGCAACTCTATACAGAGTTGCATTCAGGGAGTCGTTCAATACCCTTCAAAACTGAATCAATCGAAATTCCTTAAACGGATTCAAATTTTTTATAGTTTTTTTTTTTGCTAACCTCTGATGTCTTCAATTTTAGACTATGGAGTATATATATATATACCTAGATGATGGAGTATATATATATTATGCCACTCTTTCTAAACCTTTCACTGCCAAACAAGCTGAACGAGCTATTTAAACTGGTTCAAGTAGTTCTGGCTCAAGCATTTTGCTTTTGTACCTTTGACTAAAAGGAATATTTAGAATTCTAATTTTTTGAATATTATTATTAGTGGTGGGTATTTTAAATAGTTTAATTTTTGATCCTTCGAATTAGAATTATAATTCTTTATTTATTATTAAAAAGTTATTTTTTTCAAGAATTTTAATTCTGTTAATTATTTTAACAACAGTTTTAACAAAATGGTGGACCATTTAAATAGTTTATTTCCTTATATTTATACTAAATTTTGTGTTTGTTCATAAGAACTATAATTATTTCAGATCTTTTAAAATGTTTGTTTTAGTAATATTTTTTTTGTAAATAGTGGACCGTTCAAAATGATCGAAATCAAATTTATTTTCTTGTATTTTTCACTAAAAAGTTTTTAAATAATAATTCGAATTCTTTGATTATTGGTATAAATAGTTTATATTAAATGATGTGCGGCTAACACAACTTCAAAAAGTCAAGTAAAGAAAGTATTTGGTTTCGTCTTCTTTATAATTAATTGACGAAAAATATTAATTATTGTATATCAAAGAAATTTAAGTTTACTTGCAACCGCGAGGCCGCGACTCTACGACTCTCTCTGAGAAAATATGCAAAATTATTTCCTTTTTTAAGCATTTCAGCACACAAATTGAAACGTTTCGCGCATGAAAGTTGAACTGGTTCATGTGAGCCTCTTCGGGCTGAGCAAATAAAGACGATGGAAATGGAAGAAAATTAATTAATTGATTTTTCAGCAAGTTAAGGCATCTTTTTTTGTTTTTATTTCGAATTTGGTGCAAACGTTTCGAGCTTAAGCCGAACTATTTAAGGCATTGTCTTAGCTTTATTTGAATTTTGCAATATCAAATATCAAGTTTTAAGTCCCATTTTGCAGCCCTGGTTAAGTGAGAAAAATGCAAAGAAAAAAAAAAACATAAATAACTGCGCAGTGTTTGTGCCATTTTGGTTGCCACATTTGAATAAAATATGAATAAAACCGAAATGCATTTAGTTGGGCGACGGGGCCAGCAGGCGAAAAGTTGGCAGGTGTACACATACATATATATATATATATATATATATATAGACAGCTTTGGGCGTGCAAAAGGGCTAAGACCCGCAATTCCCCCCTCCTACTTCACAGAGAACGATTTGCTTCGGCCAGTTTGTCACCTTTTTCGCTTTTGAAAAGGTCTTACGATGAGGCCTGGCGTTGTGTATGCACTCTCTCCCTCTTCCTCTCTCCCTTTGACTGTCGCTGTCTGCCCCTCTCACTCTAGCTTTGCCTCCTCCTCCTCACATACAGATACGATAATATTTGCATTCAGTTGTGCCGTCATCCTTGTTGCAGTAGCTGCTGCTGCTTCTTCTATTTTTATTTTGTCGTCAAAACGTCGTCGTCGTCGTCGTCGTCGTCGTCGTCCTGGTTGTGTCCTGTTTGTCCTGCCTGTTCCCGTCTGGAGTTCGTTCCGGCGCAGCGTTCGCTTGGCTTAATTTTGGTCTTGGGAAAAGTGCATAAAAAATCTGCGGCGAATTTGCAATTTGAATTCGACTCCCATACCCCTGCCAGCGCCTGGCCCTACTCAGCCATTTTGTCTGCTGTATGTGTCGCCTTTATTGGGCCCCGGAACATGAATTGAGCTCGGGTCTGGTCTCTGGTCTGTGGTCTCCGGTTGGCTCCTCCGTTTCTGCAGCGTCTTGACAGCCAGTCAGGCGGCTATTTAGGAAGTAATTTTCGCGCTTTCATCGCAACTTTTTTCCCTCCTGCACTGTCTGTCTGTTTCTCTGTCCGTTTGTCTGTTTGTCTGCCAGTCTTTTAGTCTGTCTCTCTGTGGCTGCATTTGGGGCACGTTATTCACGTTAGCCCGTTATTTTAGCTGCCTTCTTGCCGCTCACTGCACGCGCCTTTAATGCATTTTTTAAAAAGCCAAATGCGCAAATTGAATGCGCCTCGTGCCGACATTGCTGCGGTAGCCTGGCGTACGACGCACGTGCTCCGACCAGGACATTCCAGTTTTGGCCGCACAACGACACGCAGGCATAATTTTTGTCGCTGCACTCAGGCCTAATGAATATTTCAACAGTCATATACTCTCGTCCATGCATAAATATATAATACACATTGCCATACTCGGGCATATATATGTATATAATATATATATAGAGTATATATGCCCCAACGCTGTGCCCTCCAACCCTCTCACAAACTGTATCATCAGTTAAATGTCAAGCTAAATGAGCATCCAAATGTCGTCAGGTTTTCTACATTTTTCCCCACCAAAAAAAAAAAAAAAAAAAAAAGGCAACTGCTTGGCTTTCAAACGTCAACAAAAACGGATTATAAATTAATTTGGAATGTGACGCAGTGACACGAAAACTCGCTGCGAAATTACCTATAGATATTACACAAAAATATACATTTTTGCCCAAAAAATGCTTGAATAGCATCAGCCACTGCTTCGAGTCTGCCTGTCCGGTTGACTGCTTTTATACCTCTCGTATCTGAGGCTATTGTAACATAGCTTCGCATACGATTCACAATTCCTACACAATTCCTTCTACTTAAATTAATATAGCAAGACTGTGAAAATGATTTAACTACAGTAAAAGCCTCCATTTCAAGCGAACAGAAACAACACAAGACATCTACTCAATTTTTAGTTAGGCTTTTTACCAATTGTGATGCATATTTAAAAAAGTGTAAGCAAAGCCAATTCTAATTAATAAAATAGAATAAAAAACAATAATAAAATGAATAAATAATCAAATTAAATGTGCTTTAAATAAAAATAACATAATCATCCAATTCGCTGTGCCGCATTTCTGTTTTTATTTTTTTATTTATTTTTTGGTTAATGGAAACTGGAGATAAAAACTCTTGGAAATGGTTTAACTTGCGATATGAACATACGTTTGCTTAGATTGAAACGTTTAATCAGCCCCTTGTAGCAGTCCTTAGATGGACCATCAGCTTCTAGGTGTTGCCATGTTAGCATATCAAGTATTTTCTCATTGCTTGGCGCAATCTTCTAATTAAAATTGCACCTCATGCCAGAGCTAACCTCTGGTGCGCTCATCACAACTGACCCAAAATGAACTCTTTCGGCGCCAAGCCAAGTCCCCACTCGAACAGCGTAACCCTCAGCAGCACGACTCCCTGCCGCTCCCATCAAGCAACACCCCAAGCGACAAGGCAACCACAATTTAATCTCTGTGGCATTATGTACCCCCTGTTACCCCCTTCAAATCCACAATGCCCAGACCAACCAAGCTCTGAGATCTTTCTCGTACGCCCCCTCCAGTCCACCCATCTCTAGTGCTCCCCTGCTTCTATTTTTTCGTCTCCTTTGTATTTGTTAATAAACTCCCTGGCAGACTAAATTCAAATTACGCACACATCTTAAGACATAGACGTAGGCAACGACGTCGGCAGCGACGCTGGCAGCGCCAGCCATTTCGCTTATGGGCGGCTCATTATGTCAGGTCTATATTCATATACGACACAGCCCCAACCAAAACCTAGCCCACACCCACCCACATTCCCAATTGCCGCATGCGTGAGTGCGTTTCGAGAAGCTGGCACAAGCTCCAACTGAAGCTCCATTGAACGACTCCGCCTTTTGACTTGGCTTGTCGTAACATTTCATCTTTATTTTGGCATTATTCCCATGGCGCCGCTTATTGTTTTTCGTGAAAATGGCAACGGCAATGGCAACAAATTAGAAGCGTGCCCAACGCCCGAAACGAACGCAACAGCCAACAGCCAGTTGGCCAGGTCTAATTGGATAGAAGACATAGTTCTAAGGCATTTCTTGAGTGCCGTGCAGCATGCACCACACATTGTCAATCCCAATTGATCAATGGACTTGACTTTCGATTGAGCTTATAAAATATCTGAACTAAACTAAAACCATACGAAATGTACTTACCTGTGACAATAATCCTTTAGCTTCGTAGACTGCTTGGCGACATTTTCCTGTCCAAAACGGATTTAATTAAAATTCATCCAAAGTAAAGCAATTATCTGCAAATATTGTTAGAGAATAATAATTATTTATTTTATACAGCTTATCAAATCAAATCCAAACTACTTCAAATCATTTTTAAATAAATTCTTCTTTTTTTTTTTTTAAATATATAAAACCTTCAAAAATTCAAAATATTGGAATCACTTTGGATACAGAAAATTTCAAATTAAAAAGCTTTATATGTATTTTAAATAGGGAAATCAAAATTGTAAATTCAAAATTTATGTAAGATTATTTTTAGCCTAAAACATTAAGCAGAAATTGCATAATATTTTGGTTCAATAATATTTTTATTAAACTTAGCAAATATTCATACCAAAACGAAGTGGATTTTATTTAGCTTTGACCACAACCAGGTTAGACACCAACAAAACGAAGCACAAGGTCATTGATAAATGGTTTTTGACTCAGCTAAAAGAGTGTTAGAAAGTTATTTTGAGATATTGAAGCGTGATACAACAAAAACACAAAACACGTGCGAATACAAATGCAACTCTGTTTGTTTGGTTTGTGACACAGGTAAACATAGTCAACAGAACAGTGTTGCACAGTCTTACAAAGTATTTATGTGCATATTCAATTCTTTACTACCCTAAGAGTCTGCTATTTCACATATATATATATATATATATATATATATATAGTGTTTTTTATACATACATTGTAAATATTAATTTAGCAAATTACGTTATCAAAACTTATAGAATTATGCACCAGTGACAACCAGCTAAAAAAAAACAACAAAACAGTGTTGCACAGCAGACAAATTCCGATTCGCGTTGCCAAATTGTCAACTTTGGCAACACTAAACGCTTTGGTATGCTTCTTTTTTCAAATTAAATATTCGGTATTTTCAAAATGTGAGACTACGACAACACAAATTTTATTAGTATTAATAACATAACCTCTTTATGCGATACTTACAGAAAATGCAGTCGAAATCCATTGTATTCACAAGGTTTTCTTTAGCTCACATTTAAAATATTTCCTTTTTTACATCGCTTCCTTATTTTGTTTATTATTGTTTGCAACGTAGTCAAAGGATTCAGCTTTATATAAATTCATCATAAAACAGTTGAAAGTTGATTAACAGTTTCCAATTTTGCCCGTTTTTTTTGTTTTAGTATTGTTTTCCACACTTTTTCCTTTATGTTCATTTGGTATATCCTGCAACCTTTCTTTTACTTTAACATTGTCCATGCAACAATATTTGAACTAACGTTTTAGAAATTTTTCAATTATGTTCAGGCTAGTTTTAAGAGATTTACAAAGAGATCTCCCTGCCCCTCTCTCTCTCTTTTGATAAACTCTGCTAAATGTGTTCGTGTATTGTCAAGGATAAACGAATGAATTGTTGCCTGCTACTTTTTGAGGCTCCATGCATTGTTGCTGGGCACGGGCACGCGACGTTGCCCGGATTCGCGTGCCAGCACCTCCATGATGCTAGTGGCTGGGAGCCAGCACTAAATAGGGTATATGACAGTCGGTTAGAATTGATTATTAGCAAATAAATTACACTTTACTCACCCGCTCCTTGTGCGCTGTGGCAACCACATTGCGATTTGGCTCCTTGTCGTAGGAAACAGACTCCACGCCAAAAACTTCGCATAGCTCATGCACCAATTGACGCTTCTCACGATTCATGGTGGGAAACGAGTGACTTCTCGACTTTTGTTTGCTCTCCTTGGCCAGCTTGACCAGATCGGTGAGGGTTTCATAGACGCTCTTTGTCAGCGCCGGATTGCGTTTGGCAAAGCCGCGCAAGAATTCCGAGTACTTTGTCAGCGACTTGAGCTGCGTCTCCGGATTACGCGACTGCAAGCCAATAGCCAAGCGACGATTACGCTCCAACAGACGGCACTCATCATTGCAGTTCAAGCTAAAATAAATGTCAAAAATTAAATATATCAATTTGAGTTTTACACTCCTTTCCAGCGACCTTTTCGATCCTATTTCAACTATTTTTCACTCACAATAGTGGAAATCAATGGGCATACGGATTTAAATACAGGGCATGGTAAATTACAGTTTTAATTTCTTGGGATGTTAAGTTATAAAAGTTATTAGTTTTGTTTCTTAGTTTCCACTAATCGAACTGAAAACCCTTTACTAACTACAGTAAAAATGTCTGGTCTCTGGTTAAGGTTTGGAGAGTTTCAACAGGTTTCGGTTAGTCGGAAAAACCTTATACATAGGTATATAGATTAGCTGGTTCTGTGGGTTTGTTGTTTGTCTACTCACGTTTTGTTGGATTTATTGTTCTTGTTGGGCGCCAGTATCTCGCTGAGTTCCATGTAGTTGCCGCGCGACATTTCCGCCATGGAGGAGGCCAGCTGTGCGGTGGCAATGCGACTGTGCTCCCGTGCCAGCTCCTGGCAGCTGCGGCTTTGCTTACGATTGCCGCACTCGCACTGCACCTCGACCAGCTCCTTGCAGGGCGTTTCAGGACAGACGCCCTCATGGCATATGGCCGCGCACTTGTGGCCGCACAATAGACGCGGCTTGGTGCAGCTCTGGCGGCACAGCTCGCCCGGCTGCTGGCATTCGCCCTCATGACAGGGCCGTATGCATTTGTGGCGACCGCAGGCGAGCGGCTTGCCGCAGGCTAGGCCACAACTAAAGCTGGCCTGGGAGCAGGGTATGGTCTTGCGCTGTTCGTGATTGCCATGACACCACTTGGTGGTGAACATCATGCAGGGCGGGCAGCTAGCCGCCGCATGGCAATTATGCTGTGGTGGATGCTCGCAGCCGTGCGTCCGCGAACAGGGTCGCTTGCAGATGGGCTTCTTGGTGCCGCATGGCACCGGCGGATAGATGACCTCGGCGCCGCACTCACAGTACAGCTCCTCGAAGCTGCTGCGATAGCAGGGCGGGCAATTGCCACGATGACAGGGCTGATCGCATTTATGCCGGCCACAGCTGAGCGTGCGATTGCAGGGCAACGGGCAGGCGTGATCGATATCGATGCAGCACTCGGCATTGCACTTGTGCTTGCCACAGCTGCGCTTCTTGGTGCAGCGTCGCTTGCAGCGCGCATCGTCCGCACGGGTAGACAATTGGCGGCATTTGATCATCTGATCCATGTGGCCGCAACGGCACTTGACCGCCGTTTGCTTGGGGCACGGCGGGCACTGGCCCAGGTGGCATTTGCTGGCGCATTGATGCGGATGCGCGGGTTTGCCGCACCGCAGCGTTTTGCCGCAGACGCCCTCGCAGGTGGGCACCGGATCCAGGCAACTGGCGCGCTGCGTTGCCGGCACCGGCAGTTTGCCGCATGGGCAGCTGGTGATTTGTGTGGGACTCAGCTTGCAGGGACGACAAGCGCCGGCGTGGCATGAATCCTTGCATTTATGATTGCCGCAGGGCAGCGGCTTGCTGCAGCACTCTTTGCACGAATAGCTGCGCTTATCCTGGCTCTCGCGGGTGCACTGCACCTCGCGCTGCTGCTTGCCGCAATGGCAATGCTGCTGCACTTGCTCCGCGCACGCCTCACACTTGCCCGCATGGCACGGCTGCTGGCAACGATGCTCGCCGCAGTTGAGCAGCTTGTCGCAAATGGCCTCACACTGCAGCGGCTGCTTCATGGCGCACTGCATCAGCTTGGAGGTGCGTCCGCAGCCGCAGCTGCGACTGACATTCGCCTGGCATGGCGGACACGGACCGGGATGGCAGAGCAGCGTGCACGCATGGCTGCAGCCCTCGACACGGCAGCACAGCTCACCGCAGCTGTGGGCTAGTTCGGTGCGCGTCAACGGTGGATTCTTGAGTTTGCCACAGAAGCACAGATATTCGCGCGGCAGCTCCTCCAGCACATTCTGGCAGGCGGGGCAACGCCAGCCCTCGGCGGATTTCGAGCTGCTGGCCCAGGTGATGGTGCACTTGAGGTGCAGCACATGATAACAATTCTGGCACGACCAGGTGCCATGATGCGCCTTAATCAACTCCACACAGACCAGGCACTCCAGACGCCGCTGCTCAATGTCGCGCATTAGCTTTTCACGCTGCGACAGCTTTTCATGATCGGGCGCACGTCTCGGTGAGATTTGTTGCTGCTGGTGCAGCTGCTGTTGCGACGGCTGCTTCTCTGGCGAGGGCTGTGCGCTGTCATTGCTGTTGCTTGTGTCCAGCTCCTCGGTGGCGCGTGGATAGCCATTGATGCGATCCCGATTGCGATTCCAATCGTCGCGTCGCTTATTGCTGCGATGATTGTCGTAGCGCTGTTGCTTCTGCGGTTTCTTGCCGCGCTCATAGCGCTCCTCATTGCGATCCTCGCGGTAGTCGTTGCGTCGCTGTTGGCGACTATTGTTGCCGCTGCCATGCGGCTTCGGCTGCCTCTGGTCGGCTCTTTGTGACAGCAGCTGCGGCTGCGGCTGCGAGTGCTGTGATGAATTGCTGCCTGCTGCTGCTGCATTTGGCTGTGTGGCAGTGTTGTTGTTGTTGTTATGATTTTTGCTAGACGCCGACGCTGACGGCGACGTCAGACTGAGTTTGGCAAAATTGGGCACAAATTCGGGCGCTGTGGCCTGCAGCTTGGAAGTGCTGAAATCGTAGCCAACGCCAGCGGCAGCAAACGGATTATTTCCAAAGGGTGTATAAAGATTGGGATAAGCAGCGGCTGCGGCTCCGGCTGCATTATAACTGTTGCCACTTGCGGCGCCATCGCCATTTTGAGAGGCATAAAACGTTGGCGCATACAACTGTAAATTTTGAGGCGAATATTCACATAAATATATAACTGTAAAATTGTAGCATGCACTTACATTGTCGCCGCCGCCGCCGCCGCCACCGACAAAATTGCTGCTGGCGCTAACGCTGGGCGTCAGGCCAAAGGCGCCGCCGCCACCGCCAATGCTGTAGCCCAGACTGGAGCTGGCCAGGTTGTGTTGTGTGATAAATTGATTGAAATTCACATAGTTATTGTTGTTGTTGTGCCCATTCGCTGTGGCTGAGCCGTCTGCAGCAGGCGCTGCGTCAGCACCGTTCGTTACCAGCTGCTGCTGCTGCTGCTGTTGCTGTTGCTGCCAATACTCGGCCATGGCGTACGCTTGGCAGCGTGCTTTTTTTCGCTCCTCTTTTTTCGCTTTGCCCACGCTGGCGAAAAGTGGATCCGAGTTTTTGTGTGTTCCTTGTTGCTGCGCCTGCAAGCAAACGCAAAGTGTATGTTTAGCAATGTGCACCAACAGTTTCAAATATTTAATTTCACAATTAATTGTAACATTTACACGAATTTTGTTAAATTGCTTCGCTCGAAATTGGAAAAAAAAAAACAACAACTAAAGACACACTGGTATGCGCGTGTGTGCAAATGTGACAACTAGATATGTGGCGTGTGTGCGTGTGTGTTGCTGACGTGCACTGTTACCTTTCTACAGGTATCGAGACAATGTAACGAGCTGTTCACTGTTAAGTGTGGAGCAAAGTTGCTTAACTGGGCGAGTGCGGTCTGTTAACAGGTGGAGCGGGCTCGTTGGAAACAACAGTTTGTTTTGCTTGACTGTAAACCGGCATAGATTATGTTAAATGGCGTGCTAACAACAGTATGGCAACGCTGCGCAGCAATTTATCGCCAATCGATATTAACAATCGTTTATTTGACCATTTTTCTGGCGCGATATTTGAAATTGTTGATATTTTACATGTTATATGTAGTTTTATTACAAGAGATGAGCAGCACAAGAATCTAAATATCCTTCGTGTATAAATAGATGGCCACAATCATGCCATATAGTCCCAGCACCTCAGAGAATATCAATATCAAAATCATGCCAATGAATAGACGTGGTTGCTGCGCCGTATTGCGCACACCGACATCGCCTACAACTCCAATCGCATACCCAGAGGCCAAACCGCACATGCCCACTGATAGACCGGCCGCCAGATGCACATAACCCTTGGCCACCGGATAAGTTGCGGCGGTATTCAGTGTACCAGAAATTAGCACCGATACGACCAGTCCATAGATGGCTATGATTCCCGCCATAACAACGGGAATTATCGATTTCATGATCAGCTCCGGACGCATAACTGCCGTGGCGGCAATTCCCGTGCCAGAGACAGCTGTGCCATATGCGGAACCAATCGATGAGAATACAATGGCAGCGACCACGCCCATTATGCCATAGAATGGCCCGTAATCCGGATACAAGATAAGTTCTCTGACCGCAGTCTGATAATCCTGATAGTCAGAGTCCTTATAGCGTTGGCTCCGTTGCTCAGCCATTATTATTGTTTCATTTTCCATATTCATTGCTTTATTTTATTTTTATGAAATTTGTTTTTCATTAAACTTAAATCACATGCAAACGCAAAAGGCAACTATATAGACTATATAGACTTATTTGTTAATCTTGATACTATGATTATATTTACAAAGTCTGCCCAGTTTTTGACTTTCTCAGTGACTGTGACTTTGATTTGAGCCGCGACAAGTAGCAGAGATTAAACGAGAATCAACCAAAATAATAAACATAAAATTGTTTCAAGTTTTTCTTTTTCTAAGTTTCTAATTTAAATATCCAATTATTTGCGAAAAATGCTTTAAAACTTTGCTAAGGAATAACTAAAATAAAGATATATATGTTTCTACAATCCACATAGATTTTTATGCTAGTTTTTTTGACTCTTAAGATGAAAGCTTAAATTAAGTGTGAAAGAAAATTCCGAGAGAATTCTACAAAAAAAAAATGCGCAACAGATCAAATTCTTAATTTTCCTTTTTGTATATCCCGAATTGGTTTGATTTAGGCGAATTTTTTGAGAATTATTTTTAGTTTTAAATATATAAATAAAAATATTATTTCATACCCTTATAGACAATGGCTCGCAATTGATCAGTCACCCTTTTCCTCCATACGAATCGATGGCAGCTTAGAAAGTTCTCAAATTGCTGAGCAGCGTTTGCTGAGCCGGCGGAAATGCAGCGGATGCAGCGGTTGCAACGGTTGCAGCGGTTGCAGCGGCAGCAAATGTTGGCGGGGGCATGACAAAACTGGGAGCTGTGCCCAGGGCCAATGTGTGCTGCTGCTGCTTGGGCGGCACCGGAAATGCCTGAGCGCCGTCTAACGGTCTATACTGGCATTTCTTGGCATGGGTGCGCATATTGCTCGACTGGGTGAAGGCCTGATTGCAATTGGGATGCGGACAGACATAGGGCTTGCAGCCCGTATGATAATTGAGATGCGTCTTCAGGTGATGCTTCTTGGTGAAGGCCTTCGGGCACAGCGGACAGCTGAAGGGCTTAATGCCCGAGTGCAGGCGATGATGGAGTGTCATGTTGCTGCGATCCGCAAAGGACTTGCCACAGACGGAGCACTGATACGGCTTCTCGCCGCTGTGGGTGCGCATGTGCTGCTTGAGCAGCATTTTACGGGAGAATCGTTTGCCGCATTCGGCGCACTTGTGCGGCTTGACGCCCGTATGGATGCGTACGTGCATATTGAAGGCGACACGCTGATTGAAGGATTTGGGGCAATAGGGGCATTCGTATTCCTTGCGATTCCGATGGATTTTCATGTGACTGCTCAGGTAGCCCTTGTCGTTGAACGTCTTGCCACATTCCGGGCACTCGGCCGCAAACTCTTTGGTGCCGCGATGCACGGATAAATGATATTTATAGTTACGCAGCTGGGAGAAGCCTTTGCCACAGTCGGAGCATTCGTAGCGCGGTGATTTGTGTGTCTTCTCGTGTGCCTGCAAAATGTGCGAGAGAGAAGCAGAAGGTGAGCGGGTGTCTGTTTATGAGTATGTGCTGCTCATTGGCTTGGCGGCCATTTTGTTCAACTGTTCAACTCAATTGCGCGCTCTCTCTCTAACGTGTATGCATATGCGTGCGTGTGTGTGTGCTGCTCTCTCTCCCTCTCTCTTTGACTTAGCTGCACCCATGCGTAAAACCAGTTCTCAGTTTTTCTCGTACTTCTTGCCTTCTCTTCGCTTCTGTTTTGGGCGCCACCATTTTAACGATCTTTACAGATTTGCATAGACAGTTCAGTTGCCCACCTCCCCCTCCTTTGATAAACCTGTTGCTGTGCTCTTCGCTCCGCCTTTGCCTTAGACTCCGCCCCATTTGCTACCTTGCGTTATTCCGCTTTTAAACGCGTTCACATTGAAACTTGTTGAACATGTTTAAAAAATTCAAGAAGATGCCTTTAGTTGCCTCTCGAAGGTTTTTAATATTTACTTATATTAATACCATTTTTTTAGATACGCTCGAATAATCAATTTATAACTGGAACATTTCCTTGTATTCAATTAATCAATTTTCCACATTCATTTGTAGTTTGGAAAAACAATAAATTAAAATAAATTTTAAATAATAAGCTTGGCTTCAGGATTTTCAAATATCTTTTTAGTAAAGATCAACCGATTTCAATGGAAAGAGAATAGATATACCAAAAATTAAATCCTTTCAATATTATAAGTCAAATAATTTATTATTATTTAAAAAAAGCTAATAATAAGCTAAATTTATTATTATTAGGAAGAATGTGAAGACGATTTTCAGAAATTTTTCGAATTTAAGAATTCAGGAAAATAAAAAAGACTTCAACGCGAATAATTCATAAAAAATACATATTAAGCGCGTGGGATAAACTTTTGCGTGTTGAAAGCTTTGAAAAACATGTTTACGGTTTCCTAAGAAATTAATAAAAAAAAATTTAATTCGTTGTTAAAGAACCTAAATCTGTTAAAATCAAAAATGTATATAACAAATACATTTAAAAAATTATGAAAGTCAGATTAAGAGCTATTCCCATCAGAGAGGGCGAGCTACCAGTGAGGCGAATCATTCAAATCCCTTACAACAAATATGCCTTCATTTTAAATATCCCATCAGTGTAAATGAGCATCAATGTAAATACAAGCTTAAAAAACATTGCAACTATACCCATTTCTCACAGTCTTTCCCTTGGTAGAGATCAGAGGGTGCTGATCGATTTCACAAAAAGAAACAATCTTTCTGCCTGATTTTCACACTGCGATTTCTTCACTTTCTCCGCTCACACAACTCACCTGCAGCGTTTCGGAGCATCCGAAGACCTTGTCGCAGATGCGACACTTGTAGCTGATCTCCTCGGCGGCGCAACTGTTTCCGCCAACGCCGCCGGTGGCATTCAACTTGGGCAACATGGTCAGGGACGTCGTCGAGGCAGTTGTTGTGGCTGTGCTCAGATGCAGATTGGTCACCGTGGTTAATGAAATGTTGGTGGTGTTGCTGGTGATGTTGTTGTTGGTGGTGGTGCTGCTGCTGCTGCTGCTGGCGGCGCTGAGCAGCAGATCACGTGCCGCTGGCCTGCAGCTGCTCGAGCTGCTCACCGAAGAAGCCGCCGGCGATAACAAAGGTGGCGTCGGCTTGTAGCCGCCAACAAATTGTTTGTAGTAGTCGAGGCATTCCAGGCAATCGGCGCGTGAACAGGCGTTGGATGCACTCGATCTGGGACTCTGCCTATTTATTATATAGGGCGCAAAGTAACGCTTGTGCTGCTGCTGCTGCAGCTGTGATGGTTGTTGTTGTTGCTGTTGGGTTTGCTGATATGGCGATGTGGGCGGCGTGGTCAGACCGGCGGCAGCTGCAGCCGCTGCATAGGCGGGCAGCAAATGTGGAAAGAATTGCGCATAGAATTTGGTTGCACTGGCCATGGCCAGCAAATCCGGCGGCAGCATGGCATAGCCGCCGGCCACATAAGCGGCCGGCTGGAGCTGAACGGGCCCAAGATTGAGAGCTGCCACTGGAACAGTTGGAGCAGCAGCAGCAGCTGGGGAAACAGCTGTGGCCGCCTGTTGACGACTCTTGGAGAGATCCAGTATGTTGCATGCACTGGCTGTTGATTTCTTGACGCGATTAGCCTGATCCTTGCTCAGTATGCGATTAATGCTAAAGTCTGTGACCTGCGGCGGTGGCGGCGCCGGTAGCTGGGGGCCAGGGCCAGGTGAGGCGGCCAGCTCGTAGCTGCGCTGCAGCATCGCATGCTTAAAGCCCATTGCGTTTGAGGGTACGTTCATAGACAGACACCTGTACCGTGTGCCGTGTGCGGTGTGCGTTGTGCCGTGTGGACAACTGTCGCGCTACGCGTCGCAATACGAAATGTGCGGCTACAAATGCTGACAACGGCCGACAACGTCTTTTGGCCCGGTCGAGATTGAAGCTGCTGTTCGCTCTCGCTCTAGCTGTCGTTCTCTCTCTCCTGGCATTTAATTGGTCAGGAAACGGGTTTAGAGCCGCGCTCCAACAAACGCTTGCAGCGAAGCCAATTAACCAGCCCTGGCTGCCCGTTGCGCCTCCAATTATGCGCGCTGCCCCAGAACTGGCTGCCCGAGAACTATTTGGTAGTAGCATTTAACTAGTCACATCTATCATAATGTTTATCACAGATCTCGAAGCTAATTCTCTCTTTTTGGCTGCTCTCTCTCGCTCTCTCTCTCTCTCCCTCTCTCTCTCTCTCTCTCTCTCTGTGTAGCTGCTGCTCGTGTGATCTCAGATTCCCTGACTGGAGATTTCTTTCTGCGCGTTGTTTTTGTAATTAATTGCGGTAATAAAATGTGCGCATCGTTAAATTTTCAAAATGTATTTCTCTTGTTCTTCTCCGCGTTCTTGCCGCTATTGTTGTTGCTTGTCCCTGCTGCAGCCTCGTCTTTGGGCATGTGTGAATCTTACGGTTATGCTCATACACCTGGTGCCTTCTTGGGTTTGGGGAACTGCCTGTAGCTCAGCTCATTATGCCGCGCGTGCGGGCGAGAGGGTGCCAAAGGGAGCTGGGAACTAGAAGCTGTGACATAATCAGTTGTCCAGTTCTATGTAATGGCCCGCAAAGGAGCTACTGTGCCCGGAAGAGGAATTAGAGTAGCGCGTGAACAGTTGTGGAATTTGCACAACAGGCTTAGAAAGTCGCATTGAGACTTATCATCTCCATCTACTTAGACATAAGACGCAAGTCTGACTAACTGGTAATCAAGGCAAAGCTGAAATTTGTACTCCAAATTCCCGTTGAGTAGCTAAAGTGAAAAAGACGGAATTTCCCTGAAGTTTTACCTTCAAGTGGGCAAAAAAATGAGTGTTTAAAGTTTGTCTGAAACACTTTGCTTAGATGCCTGCGCGACGAACTCGCAAGCGTGAGGTCGCCGGTTCAAATACATCAACAATTGAACATTTTTAACAATGAAAAAACATATCAATAGAGCGAATGCTCAGACAGACGCATGAGTTCGGAGTTTAGGTTACGAGATATGTGCCGTTTTTTTTTAAAACGGCTAACGCCGGGTTATTTCCTAGCTGATTGTTGATCAGCTTTACATAATTTAAGAGCTGTCAAGCTTAACATTTTCAGTTTTCACCCTTTGCATGCTGAGCCAGAGATTTAGGAAATTTCTCTTTTTTAGTGCCCATCAGAGACGAGTTCATTTTCAGAGTTTTGTTTATACTTTTGCAGAAAATCCATCATGGCCGTGAGATCAAATTTGAATGAATAAAGGTTAATTATTAGGCCATTATTATAATTACTTTTGGTAAATCTAACTGCTAGATCGGAACTTAAAACTTCATTTTACTTTGCATGAGCACAATTTGAATTTGTTTTTAATTTATTAATAAATACAATTTGCTCCTATATCAAAGAAATCTTGCATGAGTACCCGGAAAACTGTGACAACTATTTTAATTTTTATCCAATCGACTTAGAAGCACATTTCAAAGAAAGTAAGAATATCCAGTAGACATTTGTCTTACGGTTCTGCAGATATATCATGATAAACAGAATATTCTATCTATAAAGCTATATAATAAAGTTGTGTGATCTTAATAGTGCTTGGCTTATATTTAAGCATCACACTTTAAATAGCAAATGCCGAGCTTGGTCAAGATCCGGCTGATTTAGACATATATAATGCCTACAAAATTTACAAGACGATAAAGCTAAAAGACTAGTTCACATCGAAAGAGACAGACGGATAGACTGAAGGACGGACAGACGTACTAGATACTTTTTTTCTGAGCCATGTATTTCCCGTACGATAGAAAGTCTTTAAAATAGTAGAAAGTAGATACTTATCTCCTAATTCTCTTATTCAATAGTTCCTCTTTCGCTTTATTTATTATATTATATTCGTTGCCATTTCTTCTTGGCATCAGTCTTATATCTTATATTTCAGCAATATCTTTTAGTCTCTGGCAATGCCCTGACTACTGTTAAGCTCGTGTGATTCCAGCAACTAGACAACTTTAGCAAGTTGCTCAGCGAACGGCAGTACATATGTACATATTACCGTATATCCAGTTGGAGCTGGGTGCATAGCATCAGTAGCGCCCATAAAAATGTGCAAAACAAAACGCCCAACGTGATTTGTAGGTATCGAAAGGTGCATAAATCTAAAGGACGTCCGTACAAAGAACGTACAACAAAATGTTGACACAGACTCGAGCAGGAAATTCAAGGAACCGACCGATATATATAATATGTATATCTGTATATTTATAAATGAAGTGATACACATTTACAGCTACAAGGCGCTGAGTCACAACGGGGGCAGCAGCTGCGAGAGGGTAAGGTGAGTATCCAATTGCACAGCCAATTAGAGTGAAGCTACCAGCACTTTAATCTAATGTAAGCTTATCTTGTGCACGATTTGTCCAGGCTCACTTACAAAGCGATCCATATCGCATGAGGAGAGCGGCAGAGCGGGGGAAACAACGGTGGCAGATCAGCATTTGCCCGTGCCGCCAATAGACCTATCTAAGGCGATCCTAGACTGATTGATGGGGTCGCTGCTGTCAACAAGCGGCTCGGCCTGATCTGCATAAATTATAATTATAAACGAAAACTACAAGAGAGTGGACAGATTAAAAAAAAAAAGAGAGAGAGAAGAGAGAAGAGAGAAGTGAAGCGAAGAAAACTTGTTCATTTATTTCGTGGAATTCCGCACAGATCATTTACATATGCGAGCGAAAGAAACTTTAAATTTTAATTACACTCACTAAATCATCGAGCCGAGTTAAGGTTCTCCAGCCCCTTACTTTTGATACCCTGCAAAATGATCAAAGGGGCATATTGCTCGGTGCAAGCATTTGTAATCTATAAATCTATAAATTAATTTCGAAGTTCGGCTCTTCCGTAGCAATCCCGATTTGGTTTATTGTGAAATATCAGTTACTCGGGCATTTAATAATCGAATCGATAAATATCGATATTTTCCGAGCAACGATTGTATGAGACAGATAACGTCAGCGCGAAGCTCATACGTTATATACAATCCGAATGGATCCGTTGCACGGGAAAGCACGAGAGATGCCAGATCGATATAATTGCTAAATATCGATAAGTCAAGCATTTTGCAATTGTAGTCGACAAATATCGGTACTTAGCCATGTAACAAAACCTACAAGTTATCCACAATCCGAATGAATCTAGCCCATCAGTTATAAATTAAGCTGGTAAATTCTTACAAGAGATGCCAGATCGATAACGATAAAAGATGACATATTTTCTATGCATAACAAAATTTTTCCCTGAATTAAAGGCTTTTAAGGTACATTCCGATCCCATTAAATTTCACGTATAGTATTAAAAAGATTTGTTATTTAAGTACTAATAAATGCGTAGTGTATGTCAGTCAGTTCGAAACAAATTGCAGGGCATCTGCTAGTCGGCTAACTACGACTGGAGCGCGCTTACTTGTTTTTTGGTCGCATGACTAATGTTTATTAGCTGCTAATGGTTTGTTTTACAAAAGCTACGTGGCTTGATTCAGACTGAAGCCTGAAGCCGACGGAGCCTGCGCTGAAAAACTGAAGTCTGTTGGAGTCTGTTGGGGTCTGATGGAGTCTGCTGCTCCCAAACTCTCCACTCCACAAAACTGTTTCACCCGTTGACATTTTGACAAATTTCCGGCTGCTCACTACCGTCATCTGTGTGCAGGGGTAATGAGAGGGGGGGGGGGGGGGACACCAACGGTGCTCCAATGTAAGCTGATACCTATCTGAGATGCTGATATCTGTTGCTTTTTTTTCTCCATGTGTGTGTGTGCCTTACTGCTATCATCTCCCTTTAACGTCTCCCCCTCTCTTTGTGTCTCACTCCTTTTGTCTCTGTCTCTGTTGCTCTCGTCTTCGTATTTTCTTGCCGATCTTCGTTCACACTATTAATTTTCCGCTCGTTTTTCGCCTCACCTGTTCGACTTGATGTGGTCATTGTCATTCCTGTTGTCGCTGTCGTTGCTGTCGTTGCTGTTGTTGTTGTTGTTGTTGTTATTGTTGTTGTGGTTCCATGGGGTGGTCGGCATTTATCACATTTTGTGTGCGTTTAAACTCTTTCACTTTGTTTGAACCTTTAATGTCATGTGTTATCGGTTAATGATCAGCCGTTGCCAGGTGATTTTCTGTCAGCGGGTGATCACCCATTCCCAGTTATTATTGCCTCTCTTTTTTTTTTCTTTGATTCTCTCTTCTCTTTTTTTTGAATCTCTTGTGCTTCATTCGGGCTTTAAATGTGTAGCCTGACGAATGTGTTGATTTGCAAAGGATTTTGATTGAGCGCCATTTGCTTAATGAAAGACTTCTCAGTTGTTAATGAATATTATTAAAGGAATGTTTTCTATATAACCTTCTAATTTTGGCCGACCAGCAGGTATACAAGAGTCTTATCTAGTCCTGGTTGTTTGCTCCAACTGAGCAACCCTTTTCCCACCCGTGGAAAACTGATATCTACCCATATTAACTGTATTTTACATAGATATTTGAACCAGCTCCCTCGAATTAGATCAGTCCGACCGGCTTTTCATGGTACGTAACAAAAGACGCCAACAAAGGTCGGAGATCAGATCAATTTCTTCAGCAGCCGCTAGATCGATAAGCTGCTAAGACATCCGAACGCAGTCGTCAGTGTCCTGGCTGCCCCCATTACAGAGAGGCGCCTCCAGAATCATTTAGATCCGCAACAGTATTAGTATTTGTCCCCAGTCCCGTTTATTGTAAATATCCCATCATTGTAAATGTTATTATAAGCTAAAAAACATTTAATTCCCATTTTTCACAGTCTGACGCTTGATAGAGATCGGAAGGTGCAGATCGATGCCAGCGCTTAATAAAATTAATAATGAAATTGAAAAACTCCATTAAAAATAGGTACCAAAAGTTGAATTAAACGCCATACGCTCAGTTTAGTCTTGTGATGTAAAGCTTGAAACCGAAAAGAAAAACTTTCTATTGAGCCGCTTTTCCAGTTAAATTTGTTGCATTTTTATATATAATATTATTCCTTTAGCATTATATTAGTATTTAGCATAAGTATTATATTATTATTAGTATTATGTATAAAATAGAATTAATCTATGCATAAATTATATTCCATTTTTGTTTAAGCCCAACAATAATCGTTGCCTTTTTGCTCGTACTGTTTTTCACAAACTCTAATGTCAGAAGCGTGATATACGATCTTGATTTGTTAGATAGTAGAGTCTTCTAGTTAAGACATTCTAGCGGAAAACTTCAAATGGATGCTACTTTCCCAAAACCGTAAAGTTGCATTCCTTAAAACCCATGCAAATTCCCCAAAAACACCTACGACACGTCAGGCAATCGATATTACTATTTGTTTTTAATGTTTTTGTCCACGCTGCCATAAAACAAAAGCTAAAAGTTAGTTAGTTAGTTTGTAAGTTTGTTGGTCAACGCTTACGGAAACACTTAGGAGGTGTTATACTATTGTGTATGGCCGTATAATTTATACGCAGCTGAAATAAGTTGGCCACAAAGCCAGACAAAAGACACGTGAACATTAACATACAGGCCAACAAAGCGATATTAATAAATTATATATATATATACTATATATAGGTAGATATGTGTGTAGTATGCTCGTCGAGTCGTGTTGTAGATCACAATCATTTCAATTAATTCGAATATAAAATACGAAAACAAACAAAAAAAAATACGCCCGAATGGAGGCAAACGGGCGGCTTCGCAAAATCAACCGCGTGCTTAAATATATCAAATTTCAATATAAATGAGCCACAAGCATAAATCAAGAGTGGAACACCCTCCCAGACGGACGGAGTTGGCCAACCGATCGATCCAAAAAAACCAGCCGAACGAAAGTGTAGAAAAACACACACAACACACTCAAATGGACCGAGCACAAACCGACTTTTAATGCATACTTAAAACAAGCACAACAATAACAACAACAACAACAAATACACTAAAAAAATTTAACGATCTGACGAATAGCTGTCAGGTTCCCAACCCTCGCCAGCCCCCCTCTCCGACAGCTACCCACACGCAAGTCAACTTTCTTTGCCTGTTAAAATGTAATTTATTTTATTTTTACATTTCGAGAAACAAAAATTAATACCAAGTTTAATTCGACGTTAATTATGCTAATGAAAACACATTTAGAAGGCAAGAATTAAAATCAAATTTTTCAATTTAAATTCGATCGCATCGCATGGACCATTTTTATTGAAAAACACATTTCATTGGAATCGCGTGCGACAGAGCTAGCAATACAGAGAGAGGTAGAGACAGAGAGAGAGGGAGAGAGAGAGAGAGAGAGCGCTAGCGTGCGAGTTAGGATCTTGTTTGCTTATTGAGAAATTTTATAGAGCGCCCCATAAATCCCCCACATACAAAGTTTGTTTCGGTTGTCGAGGCGTAGACAAGGTTTTTAGTATACAAGTTGTTGTTGTTGCTTGTTTGCCAGAAAATGAGCGATTAAATACAAATTTGTAAGCCTTAGACAACACTGGCGAAAATGATTGCCTAGATTTAAAGACAATAAATTAACAATTAGTTAATTTTTGCAAATAAAAAGCAATTTTATAAGTATAATGGAGAAAAATGCTGAAAAATGTTTCACTCTTTATCCAATTTGGAAAATAGATTCCGTACACTGAGAAGAGAATTCTTGTCCAAATTTCAGTAAATTGTCGTCAAATAAAACAGTTTTTTGAGCAACGAAAATATGTTCTTGTTTTTAAGAACGAAATTCTGTCATTTAAGGAAAGTTACATTAATAATGAAATATTTTAAAAAATTGGAATAAATGTTTATTTTAAGACAGATTTCCGAACAGAAAATATAATAATAATATTCAATAAGCATATTTAACATTTTGGTATAGACATCTTCTGGTGCTGAGTAAAACGAGATTGTTTGGGCAATTACAAAGCAGACAAGGTGGAGTTTTTTTTTCGTAGTGTAGCTCACTTGATGAACAGCTGTCCGCTGTGAGACATGGCAGCAGCTCTTGAATACTTATGAGCCAAGGTAAAACGCTATCCAAAAACTTTTGTCGCTTTTGCGACACTCGAAATCGGTTTTAATGTTCGCCACATTTAAATGCGCTACATTCACATTAAGATCGTGTGTATTTGAGCATTGCCAGCTGTTTGTTTGGCTTCCTGCCTGCTGCTGGTGCTGCTGAGCAAAATCAATCAAATTTAACGATGTGGCTGCTTAACAGCTACCCCCCCCCCCTCCTTCCCCTTCCCCGGGCGGGGCGTTATACGCCTGTCATGGGGGGGGGACTACTACACATTAAGCGTCGTTGCTTGGTGTTGGTTTATTGTCTTACTTGTCGTTTTGAAGATGCCGCCTGGGAGAGCGCGGATATTTGCATAATTTAATTATGAGTTCTGTGTGTGTGCGTGTGTGTGTGTGTGTGTGTGTGTGGCAACTATTTGGGTGGCTCAATCGCGATAAGATGTACGGCCATTTCTTGGCGATTTATGTATTTCGTATTGCCCATTCATCAGGAAGTTGTCGACGTTCGTTCGTTTGACAATTCTGAGTAATACACGGCTCAGCCCCGGATCGCGCCTATTCCCAGTTTGGACACAATTTTCACACAATTAAAATCCAAAATTTCTATTTTTCATTCATAACATTTATTTTTTTAACGATCGCAGTTAAGGATTTTCCCCGCGATCTTCATTTTCCGATTTTCACTTTTTCTTTCCTTTAGCTAAACGTCTGCTAATCAGCGCTCATAAATCTTTAGAGCGCCCCTTTTTTTTCATAACTTTTCATTTAATAAACTCCGGCGACCGTCGGCCAAGTCACAATCCCAAGCGGCCAGTTAACTAATTATCTAAATGACAATTATTATTAAAGTGCGAGTGGTGGAAAAATAAAAGACAGTGGAGAAAAAAACAGTTCCTCAAGACATGACACAATGGCCCACAATTATCACAAATGACCATAATTATTATCAACAAATGATAAAAAAAAGAGTACTAAAAGACAGTAAAAGGATCGTAAAAAGAGCAAAAGGCGCTTCTCAGTAGCTTCTCTTGTCGCTACGGATATGTCTTTAATGATGCTTGGGAAGTGTATAAAAAAAGGCGAAGAAAAAACCACAAGCTGGGAGTTTTTAATAAGTAGTTTAAATGCTAGCACAAACCAAAATTAGTTGAAAATGCGGCATAAGCTCAGAGAAAATAGGTGAACGAGCCTGTGCGAACAGTTCACTAAATTAAATATTTATAATAAAATGTTCTAACAAGACAATTGCAAACAACTTAATAATATAATTTACAAAAATTTGCATTGTATTTGATAAAGCGAGGACTAAAAAGATGGCAACATTTATAGACTCTGAAATGGAACTCTTCCAGAGAGGAACGGTGGGCCAGAAGAAAGTACTCGACAGCTGCTGCTGATCAGGAGTATATCAAATAAGTATATACAAAATATATTCTCGATGAAGTGCAAGATGATTTTTACAGCCTGTTACATACCTTAGGATATAGTCAATATAACCTTTTCCAATTTTCAATGGGTATAATGTGGTATGCTTAAAGAACTGTAGACAAAGCTACAGTCCTATTGTATAAATCTATTAGCTTTATAACGAGAAAGTAAGAATAATAAAGGAAATGTTTTGTCAAACCGAAGATTTGATACCCTTGTTGTCATTTGCCTTGTGAGAATAGTGGAGCTCGTAAATGCTGAGCTTGATGAAAATGCGAAACCTATTTTCCGATCGATTCTTTCATTTCTAAGCAGCAGCGGGTGTCTACCAAAGGATATTGAAAAGGATAAAAGAATAAAGCTGACTAGGGTAAGTAAACGAATGGAAGACATTAAAGAGTATCGAATAGAGAGAAGAAAGTTACCAATAATAATTATTTATTAATTTTAAAAACAATAATAAATAAATGAAATTAAACAATATATATTGAATAAAAAAAAAAAAAACAATAAAAAGGAATTCAATAAGCTCGAGAATAGGAATAAGAACTCAAAAAATGCGATTGCCTTAAGCTTGGTAAAAAAAAAAATTATGTTGCGTAAAATTCCTGTAAATACTTGAGTTCTTCGCAGTTAGCCAGATGAATATATTGCGTTAGCTTTTTGTCTGGAAAAGCCCATTAGTCGATTTTCCAAACAATTGTTGCACCAAAAACTGACATCCCTGGCATGCAATTTGCTGGACCATTGGACACAAAAGGCGGCAACAGGTGCACAATTAAACAAACAACTAAAAAAAAAAAACAAAAACAATAGCAAACAACAACAACTACAAAGCATGCGTTAATTACGTGCAGCGCGGAGAGCCTGCTGCCTGCCACTGTGCCGCAGTGTTGCATGAGGCATGCCGCTGGCTCTGGGTGCTTTTTAGCCATGGCTCTGGCTGTGGGCCTGGGCACGGTGACAAAATTAAACTTAATTGTTTTATGACAGCCGGCAAGAGTCGAGTCGGGACCGCCAAGCGACGATGGCCCGAGTTGTGAGCGATTTCTAGATCTGTGTAGCCTATGTGGCACCCTGGCATGATACTTAGCTACAAAATCACAGCCTCCAACAGTTTGCCGGCTGCGGTGAGCGGCAGTTGACATTTTTTAGGGTCTTTAACTGCGTAGCTCTGTGTGTTATTTTTGTTTTTTTTTTTTTTCGTATTTATTTGTCTGTTGTCTGTTTGGCTTAATTGTTTTTCTTGTAAACGATTTTGGTTTTTGTGCAGCTCCCATTTTATAATATTTATTAAAAAATGTTTTACACAGAAGCCGAGTTTTTAATGAACAGTGCCAACCCGAGCCAAGCCAAACAACAAAAGGCCGCCACAATGGACGACAGGTGTTGCTTAGCTTCACTTGAACTAGTTGCCAGCTCCATGTGCTCCCCTCCAACCGCCAACACAGAGCAACACATCCAAGCAACATTTCTATCATTGTTTTAAGGTAAACTTTAAGCATTTTCATGTCAATCATGGGAAGGCTCAGCTGCTGCTGCTGTTTACTGGAATTCAAAAGACAACACACTGCGTACATAACTCTGATACTTAGTAGGTTTCTTTTTAGGTCTCTGCAATTGTAAATTGTTGGGCTTTTTTTTCTCTATCCATCACATTTATATATATAAAAAGACTTTTGAAAATTAAGAAAGCTAGAGCCATGTAAAATATGCCCTTTGATGTACATAGATAAAAAGAGGAGAGGAGATTTAAAGCTTTTCAAAATTCATAATTCTGGGATCGGGTATATATTAAATACCATAAAGTTGGCAAAGTATTCTATTTTCATCAAACTGAACTCAACATTACTCATATATCAGCAAAGCCGCAAGGCAAACTGACTACAAAAGTATCGAATTCTTCGGTTTGCCAAAAATGAACTCTTCTTGCCGTTTATTTTAAACAAAAGCTTTACAAATGGTTCCAACTTGAACATTTTCGGAGAAATTGGTGTGGTTAAATGTTTCTTTAATAGTTGGTCGGATTCAAAGCCAGCTTACAGCCTTGATAGAAGACACTTCCATACCATTCTACACATTTTTTATAATTTTACTTTAGCTCTGATGCATTATTGATATTGGGCTGCCTATCAGTTGCTAATGCCAATTCATATTTTCAGCTATAGAAAAGCTAACATCAATAATGTATCTGAGCTAATGGAACTCACAAAATGTTGCCGGAAGCTTTATAGCCACAACAACCGCAATTCCACAGCATTTACAGCTCGCCCGAGCTATGCATAATTGAAAGGGTCAACACAACCAAAACAAAAAAAAGAAGCTTAAAAAATCGATGGAATTTTACGCTCAATCCAGTTGACAGCTTTAGTTCCGGCTACTCATGCTGTTCATCTTCAAATAACTAAGTCAAATAAATGCAATCATAAAACACAGCACTCGCCTTTGGTGTTAATTAGGTGTCACTCGGGCAGCCAAAAAAAAAAAAGAAAAACAGACAACAACAATGCCAACGCTTTGTGCACAAACAGACCATCGGCTATGTTAGCCCGAGAGAGTGGCGACAACAAACGGTAGCCTCTGCGATCAAATGAAATATTGCTACACAATATACGTTTTGTGGCCAGCCTTTATGGCCATGTTAATGAAAATGGCTGACAGAGTGGGTGGCGATAGGGCCGAAAGTGCGCACATTGTGAGACGACACTCTGCGCGGCTGTAAAACATAAATAAATAAATTCAAGACTCGTGACAATTGTAAACATTTTTTTTTTTTTTTCTCTATTTAGCAAATCAATAAACCCAATTTCACGGCTAGCACTTTACAGCAAAACAATCCCGCTCGCCACGAGCTATGTGATAATTGACAACTAATTGCGCAAGTCAGTTCCAAGTCTCGAGACATCCCCAGGACAGCTACTGACGTCGTCGTGTCCAACAAATCGTCGTCATCAACATTTTCTTATGCCTTAAACTTCTTTTTTCTCAATACCCTTGCAAAGGGTATTGCAATCTTGTCATGTCACTCGAAACAATCGATCAAAAAGGTTTCTCCTTTTTAAAGGTATCTTAAGTAAAGCTGGAAATCAGTTTAAAACTGAACTGGTTTTTTTTTTTAAACTAGCTCACACTTGCAATAAACCCAACCACAATTTGACTAAGGCCTGCAGAAATTTTCAATTATTTTTTATGAGTAAAAACAGCTCTCTTATTAGAGTATTAGGAATATTTAAGATGAAAATAGGTCAAGTTTTTTACCAAAGCCTGTGTTCAGTTATGGGAAAATGTTCAATTAATCAGTTAAAAAAGTTCTCATAAAAAAGATGTAATATTCGCACCTCTGAAATGATAAATGCAATCAATAGATCAAAATGTAATTGTTTGATTTATCTGTAAGTGTATTCAATATTCGGTACAGCAAAACCAAGTGTTTCTGCTTGTTTTTGTGTGTTCCGCATTTTTGCGCAGGCGCCCGCATTTTGCTGCGGTTCGGGTCCACCTTTGGGTTCTCCCCAGTCGCTGCCCGTCGCCTCTTTGATTGATGGCGAAAATGTAACCGTCACTGGTTACATGTGCCCGGCGCACTCAGCTGGGCAACTGGCCACAGTTGAATCTCAGCTGCGGCGATCTGTGGTCCAGTCCAGTCCGGATGTGCTGTGCTGTGCCGTGAGGATGTTGACGTTTAACTGTGCCGCTAATTGGCCGATTTTTGCTTTATGCTACCTTTTGACAAATGACAATCCACATCCAATGAGATATTGTCGTACATTTAACTGTCATTTGCCGACTGCCAACTACACATAAAACGCGCTGCGGTGGGGCCAGCCATTAGCCAGTTGCACTTCCTATACTGCATAGCGGTAAAAGAGGCTAAGCAGCATACCAAAAATTCCTCAAACGCTTTTTAACGAACATCTAAACGTTTTACGTTGTGGATTTTAGGTCAAAGTTTTTACCGCAATAGAAACAACCAACTGAAGATGCGTTATAGGTGCATCTACAGTATATATTACATATTATATATTATATATCATATAATACTATATATTATATTTTATATACTTTCTCATAGAGGGAATTCCATTTAGTTTGTTTTTTAACTGAATCACATTCCTTTACAATATTTTCATTGAATTCTATTAAACCGATTAAACCAACTTTCACTAATCTGTTATAGAGATTCTATTTTTAAAGCAAATCGCTCTCTATTCTATTCTAAATGGCTTATATTTAAAGGTCTAAACGTTTCTCTAAAATAAGAAATACATCATATATGTGCATAAAAGAAGCTAACAAAATGCAAGATCTATTTTTTGGTTCTATCTTCTAATCGCCCTTTCGATATTTCTCAAGTCAGAAAACATTTAAAATTCATTTAATTTAATAAATATATTAATTGATTTTAATATTTAAAAGATTCAATTTCCGCATAGTTCATGTTTTTTCCAGCCCATTCAAATGAGTTTTAAATTCAGAACGCGACAACTAAAATTTATTTAAATGCACATCACGAGGGTACTCAATTGTTTTTTAAATACAACTTTTTTGCAACTATATAATTAATAAGCCACTTACAATAAATTCCCCTTTGCTCAGTCCCCACCGAAATTGTTGCCACTCGAAAACGACTTTTCAAAAGCTGCGTAGAAAATGGAACTTGTTTGGCTTAAAGTCTAAAAGCGAGCGTCAAGAATGCTTTTATGTGTCATTAAAGTAAATTGAATTAAATTGCCACAAAAAAAAAAAAAAACAAAAAAAAACTAAATAATAGTAATAATAAAAATAATAATAGTAAGCTAAAGAAAAGGCAAATACGCGCAGTCGTAAGTGCAAGTCAAGACCCGGTCCTAGTTATAAATGGTAGAAATCTCATCTAGCGACAATTTATGACACACATTTTAGTTCACATTGTGCGTGATTACCCTAACAGAGGTATTTCGATTTTGCCATGAAATATGTAACGCTGTGAAGCTAGACTTTTAATTTGCGACAAGTTACGGTACGAAGTTGAGAAAGTTATATTTGTGTTTGCTATGAAAACTAGTCTCAAGGTATTTGTCTTAACTATTATTTAATATTTGTTAGTTTATGTTTAAGTTAAATTTATTAATAAAAGAAGGGAGAATATTTGATTTCCGTTTTAGCATTGCACTGGCTTAGTTCCCAATACTATCTATTTTGAAGCGTTAAGTAATTGGTTGAAGTTTATTTAACAAAATGATCTGCAAGGGTATTGAATATTCGTTTATGCTCAATTATAACTGTTCTTTGCTCTTGGTTATTATTATTTTGTGTGGCATTCGTATAACCAAAACGTCTGTTTAGCTGAGTTAAGATCTTCATTTGAAACGCGCACGCTGAAAATTGTAAACAATTTTGATGAAAATAATTGGCCAGCTGTGGGCGACGGCGATGACGATCCAATTAAGGCGGCGACAAAATGCGTACGTGTTCATAAATATTGTCAATTAGCGGAGGAGCCAGGCCCTGGACCTGGACCTGGACCTGGACCTGGGCCTGTAGCGAAAGACGGCTAATTGCGATTGCCTTTGGCTAAGACACGGAACAAGTTACGCAACGATCGAGCGACAGCTACTCATCAATGTGCTTGCGATTGAGTTACATTTACGCGCTCCAGTTGTGGCACAGTTTGCCCGCATTGGCGGCAATTTGATTGATCAAACGGTGACAATATGGCACTTACGGGTACAATCAACCGCCGCCGCTGCTGTTCGCCTCAACTGCCCGCACCGGCGCACAGCATACACTCTCATTATTTTATAAAGCGTGCGGACTGCATAGCAAAGCGTTGCCATTGCCTGCATGCCGCTTGATTAGACCGCAGCACGTCTTCCCGGTCGCAATCACCCCCTCCTCCGCCAGCCCCTTAATTTATCAGCCATTTTCATGCCATCCCATTGGGTGTCGTTTTGTTGTTGTGTAATCCTTTAGTTAATTAAATTAATTAAATGAGCGCATTGGCACTTCGGGGATTTCGAATTATGCCTGTGCGAGCCGTGTGAGTTATGTTTGCAGAGAGTGCATAAAGTCGCGAGTATTTCGATGGCTCTTGGTTGCGAGAAAAGTTAAGAGCAGCTTCAAGTTGGTTTAGAAGAATATAGAGTATCGTCAATGGAAAACAATTTTAACTTTAGTTCTTGCTTGAAGCTTGTAATTCGCAACTGGTTAAAGCTGCGACTAAAACAAACCATTTGCAGAGCGGGAAGGCTCTTGAAATACTTATACATGCTCATCTTTTGGTAATTGTATTTGTATTTTAAATATAAGCAACCTCAAATTCCTTCTTTCAAATTATGCTTTGCTTAATGTTATTCAAATTTTTTGAATGGGTGAAATCGACTCTTCTGGTTTGTGCATCAATGAAGGCACGATATATACAGGGCATACCCAATAAAGCTAAAGGCAATTGCAACATCTAAGATCAGAGTTTTAAACCCATAAGTTGATTGTTTGCTTTAAAGAATTGCTTGAATATATAGAACTAATATACAGAATATATTACTTTGTAAAATGTGAAGTCAATTTTAACTGCGCATGTACAAAAGGGGCTTAGAAATTTCATGATAAAAACTGAACCAGCTTTAAGGAAAATAAGTGAAGTGAAGTAAAAAAGGAATCTCTTTGAAGGCTGCGCGTGTGGAGCTTTATAGTTTCTGTTGAAAGCCGATTTACTGGTTGCTGATGAATACCAGTAGTTTATCGTTTATATGTTGGCTGACCTTAATTGTGTTGATCTGATAACTTATGCCGGTTTCATTTGCCCAGCTAACCACATAATTGTTGTCCAATTGGAGCACACCCAAGACGCTTAAATAGTTTCAGGTCAGATCTCTAGGCCAAATTTTTTAGTTTAGTCGGGTGCGGCAACGAGCTAAATTCACACAGAGCTTCCGTTTAATTTGTTTATAAACATCGATCGCAATGCCAACTGACTGTGCTGAGTGTTGGCTGCCCTAAGTACATTTCGTTTGAAATTCAATTAAAAAAAAAAAAAAACGTTTCATTTAACCTTTAAACGTTTCATTCTCAAACGGTAGACAATCAACAGGTGGCACATTAAAGCGATTTCTCGGCTACTTTTCGACTACTGCATGGACAGGCAGTCGGACAATTTTATGATCGCTGCGGATGAACGAAAATTTAAATTATAAGGCAATTAAAAAGAGCACATATAATAAAAAAAAAATCAAATAGCAAGAGAGTTGTCTTAGAGGGTGCACGATGCAGCGATACCCTGTAGAAACTGTAGTATGAATACGCACAGCAAGAGAAGCATATAAAGTCAATTGATCTTCAAAACATGTTGTTCATGATTACAGGGTATATAGAAAAACAACAACAACGTCAACAAGAGACTATGAAACGGCAACTTGTATGGCCGTGCCTTGTTGCAGGAACGTATAAGTTGGTTTTGGGAGGCGGGACGCTGCAGCTAATTAAATGTAATTAATTTTCACATGCCTCAAAATTAAATGCATTTAAATCGGAGCTCGGGTGGAGAGAGAGTGTGAGCTTTATAAATAGCGTATGGTTTAATAGCCCGACGTTTGTTAAAAGCGATTTAAAAATGTTTCATTAAGATAAAAAAAAAAAACAAAGCAACAACAATAACAACTGCTTACTGTATGAGCAATAACAGCAACAAAAGAGTTATTGCAATTTTAATTTTTAATTTCAACGCGACTATGACGACAGGTGAATAAACCATGGGTCAAAATACACGACGTGGCTGCGACTCGACAGATCAAAAGAAACAACAACAAAAAAACAAAAAAAAAAAAGAAACACATTTAAAATAAAAAATAACAATAAAAAACACACACAACATTTGGGCCATTTACCGTTGCGCCCTCGAGGCGTGGCCATGTTTCATTTTTGAGGCCAACATTAGTTTTGTGTCCAAAAGCAACAAACTTTTCGGCAGCTACTGAATGGGGGCTCCAAGCTGAAGCTGAAGCTGATGCTGAAGCTGAAGCTGATGCTGGGCGCTTTGGCATTTGCCGTCTCGCTCGCTCGCTAGCTTGCCCGCTTAACGACCACAAATTCAACGGAAAAAATGGCGTTTAACTGTAACTGTGGGCAATGTGAAACATTTTCGGGTCAGGTGCTGCCAACGAGATTTCACCAAACAGCCAACGCCCCACAGTATTCATTATCTTACGGTAATATCGCACATAAAGCCTTTGACTTTTGCTTGTATGTTGCTCTTTCATCATCATCATCATCATCATCATCATCATCATTATGATGGTCATTTGGTCAGCCTTCGCACATCTTGTGCTGATCTTAAGCTACAACTACACACACACACACACACACACACGCACAGCTTGTTATGGTTTTCAACATGCCTGGCCTGGCCCGGCTCTGTGTCTCTGCAATATCTACACAAGTTCGCCTTTTGCTGGTTTTATTGTATTTTATTTTTGGTGTTGCTGTTCGTTTGGTTATTGCGCAGATTTATCTTAGAGTTTGCTCTTTTGATTGGTACGCTGTATACAGTCTTTGTTGTTGTTGTTGTTGTTTTCTTTTTATTGCCCGTCGTTTGTTTTGTTGGGTCAACTGCTTTGCTGCAATTTCCGGTGAACAGGGCGCCGCAAAAGAAGCCAAATTTTAAATTGTGTCCATTTTGGTGTCGGTTTTAATCAAAAAAAAAAAAAAAACAACAAAAAAAGGTGAAAGAGACACCGCAACTAAGCGTAAAGCTATTGCATTTTAATACAAACGCTGGAAATTTTAATACATTGTGCCAGTAAAAGTTTCTTCTTAAATCAAAAGTGAATAAGGAAAATTTCACCTCAAGCCTGCTCGATTTCTCGATTTATCATAAGCAAAAAATGCCAAAAAATATATAAAAAGAAAGTATTCAAAAAGTGTTTAAAAATAAAATTGCCAGTAATTAATTAATCAAACATGTCAAAATCAAATTCAGGCGTTTGAGCTGGCAACTCAAATCCAACAACACACTTCTCACTCCGAAACAAGGTCCTTATCTATAAGGTAAGCCTTGCACCTATGTGGCGATATGGGCCCCAAGTTGACAGACGCAAAAACACACATAAACAAAGTTCGCATTATCCAGGCCAAGACCTTTCGAAAAGTTTCTGGAGTCGAATGGTATATTCGCACACGGCACATTGCAAAAGTCCCAACCTAACGTCCTGACAAGGAACCTGCTAAGAAGGCAAAGAACAAGGAGGCTTAAAAGGACCTGCCCAACAGATCTGGTCAGTCGATGCCTTTCGTATACCAGCAAATTGTCGGCCAAACATTATATAAGCTTATCTAGTCTTAACAAAATTAACATATATAGCATTTTCTCACAGTAAATATCTTAACTAAGCTACCTTAAACCAAAAGCTATCGTTAAACTATGAATTCGCCACAAAGTAAATATATTATACCCCATGATTATTAATGCTTATATTGAAAAGTGAAAAATACGTTTAAATTTGATCAATTTAAAAGAGCCAAAGGAAACGTATTAAAAACTATTTTAAGAACAACATAATAAATTTAATATCTTAAATTTTTAGGATAAAATATTAAAAATTGAAACCCATTATTAATATTAATTTAGTAAGGGCGAAAAATGTAATTATATTGTATTAAGATAAAAAAGTCAAAAGAAACATTTGTAGTAATAATGCTTCAAATAAATCTAATAATTTCTGATATTCGTAGAATTCAAGTAAGAAACTTAAACCCGTGTTTTACGTTCATCATCATTAAATCTTAAATCTTAATCTTAATATATATATAATATATATTTATATATATATATATATATATGTGACAGCTATAGTATAAAATTGCGCGTTTCGTGATATTCTTTTTTAAACCATATTAATCAGTTTGAGAGGTATGCAAAACAAAAGCTTGTTACTGGATAGTACTTAACAAAATGTACTCATATCATTGCTCATATTAAACCTGCTGTAAAATTCCGATGCTGTTTTTAATTAGCAACACAAGCGAACAGAAACAGAACTGTGAATAATGTCAGCCTATTAAAATGACACATTGTTTGTTGCAGCACCCGTGGGTCAAGGATAATGATTGGCCAGCTAAAAGTTTTCCAGATGGCAACAACAACAAATTGATTGCACACGCACTGGCTATGGTTTAATCATTACGTTTAAATCTAATAGGGCGGACAGTGTCAGAATTTTGTATATCCTATGCACAAGGTAAATAGCTAAAATCGGGTATATTGAAGCGTAAATATATAATCAATATATAAATACATAAAGACAGACTAAACGGAACATATGTATATCTTTTCTCATATATTCTATATTCGATCGAGCATGTCGAAGAAGAGAATTACTGCTAGAATGATTATTACATAGTGTGTAAATATATCATGAATTAAGTAAGCGACTGGCTACAGGGTATCTTCTATTTGGAAACTTTCCAGTAGAGCACTTATGCCTTTTTGTTTGCAACAACATTTCTCATTTTGTTTTATTGCTTTGCCCAATGATGGGAGGGAGGGAATGGGAGGGAATGGTTGCGGCCACTGGGGTCAAAATTGCACACTTGGAACGCTCTCATCAACAGCAACAGCAACAGCAACAGCAACACATGTCATTGTTACAGGTGAGCTGTCCCCTGTTCGCTGTCTGCTGTCTGCTGTCTGTTGATTTGAATGCGTTGATAACACAGCGCGAGATCTGCTGCAGCCGTTGAGTGGCCGGCAATGCCCCCAGTTACGGATCCAGCTCCATTCCCATTCCATTTCGTACGCCTGACAAAACGCACTCCGCACGTACCGCTAATTAGCGCGCGTTTTAAGGCCCCCACCAGGCAGCCGGGCGCACGAGTCGACGGCCATTACGAATACAGGCACATATCACACAAGCAGATATACAAATATGTATAATGCGTTAGCAGGAGTTAGTGTAACAACTGAGCTGACGGAATGGCATGTGTTTGTTATATGACAAATTCTTGCCATATTCGCAGGTTCATTAATTGAAGAAAAGAATTGTTTGTGGGGCTCTTTGGCGCATTCCCCAATCGGCTTAGATACAAATTCAATTGATCGCACTTCGATAATATAAAATATATAAATATTATTTAAATAATATTGTATATTTTTCTACTCATTCTACTTTCGTTAAGGCTAAATAATAGTATTTGTGGGGCTTTTTGTTGGATTCAATAAAATACAAATAATGTTAAATATTAGTTTGAACCTGATCAACAGCTGCCTCTGAGGACGCTTGCCGGGGTGCAGCCGAAATATATCGAAGAAAAGTATATTAAAAATTAAAATAAGAAACCCTGAGCTCGATTTAAGAATATTTTAATAGTGGAAAGGACGCCAAGACCAACATTCTATTAATAAATATAATATTTTTGTCTTTTTGTTCTTTTTTATGTAATATCAAATTTAAAGTTTTTTTTCTGTTAAATGTAATATAAAATATTACTAAATAGAAAATTTTCAAAGCCTTTTTCTTTTCCTTGCTATGATAAAAACTATTTTCCAAATTTATAGTTTCTAGATGCCTTAATATGCAAATATAACACATATAGAATTGATTGCATTTCCTTTATATTTTCCTGGATTCAATAATATTGTCCTCCCTGATCACGCTAGTCGAACTAACTCTTCCTAAGAACTTGGCATATTCTTTTTACAACTTTACCTTGCATTACAGTATATATAAGATAACCCCAAAATAACCTCACTCTATTGCAGCACTTCTGTTTAATATCGTCATTAAAATTGTAATTTTTTAGTACTTACCTATAAATTAATTCTTCTTTAAGCCATGCTAGGTTAACGTCTTGCTCTGGGAATCAAAATTATTGGCTGCTCCTTAAAATATACAACACTTCCTTGAGTTTCTCAAGCTGTATTTCGCGAACGGCAACATGCCTAAAAGAACACAATATAAAATTATATGAAAAGAACATTTCAAATGTTTTTCAAATACATTTGCTTTTACCTAATTCGTTTCATATATTTTTCGTTTTCAACACAAGAGCACATAATTATATTTCAATATTTTCGTGTAAATTTCTCGTTGACACTTAAATGCTAAATATTATGTACAAATATCCATCGGTAGAGTTGTGCCTGTGTGTGTGTCCCTTTGTGTGTGTGTGGGCATGGCCTAAGTACTACAAATACTCGTGTTTCAGCTCAAGCATTTAATGAACAAAAATAGTTTGAATAGCTTACGGAAAGCTGTTGTTGAATTTGAATTCTTGTAAATAGATTTGTTTAGTTTGTAAGCGAGTGCGGCGGTTAATTCATGTCTTATATCTGAATATGTCTCTTTACTCCCTTTTTCTGACTTGTATATATATATGGAAGGAACAATGGACGACATATGCGAACGCATCACAGTCGTGTCGTTGTGTGTGTGTTTCTGTGTGTATGTTTATGTCTTTTGATTGCTTAAGAGAAGTAGATAACTGCAACGAGTATTCAAAGCGTAATCTGGTTTGAAATGAGTATTCAGCTCGAACAAGTAGTACTCATGCGTGTGATACAAAGCTGAGGCGCAAGTTAACTTATCAGTGCGTTTATGAGTAGCGTGCCTGCAAAAATATTATAAAATAAATATATGTATGTTAAAATATTGAAAGGAACACGCAAAATAAAAGTACTCATTGCAGCACTCTGTTAAGTAGACAAATATTAGTAATATTAGTATTAAGTAATCGCTTACTCCGGCAACATAAATGCAAAACGTAACATCAACTTTTAACAAATGGTTTTGGTTATTTTTTATCATTTTTTTTTAGCTCTAGGCTTACAACATTTTGGCTACCAAAAAACTTGTAACGGCTTAAAAACGCTAAACAAAATTCATTTCACATTTGCTTAATTTGACAAATATTTATGCGATTTGCGAGTGTGAAAAATGGACTAAAAACATTTAATGCACCATTTCAAATGCGAAATGTTTTTTTCTTTGTTTGTTTTGTGTTAGCCACATAATGTGTTAATTACTTTTGTTAATTACTTGTTATTGTGTTTACCATTAAGTACATATGTATAAGTTAGTTAGTTGCTTCCAACTCTGGACAAGACACACATTCAGCAAATTGCTCATATCATCAATATGTTAGTGAAAGATCGTTTAAAACATGGACTAGATGGGGTTGTGCATAGAAAAACTATTTACAATGTGCGCTCGGGATAGCTAGTATTCGATTTTAGTTAAGCTTAATTATCCGTATGATGATGATGCTGGTGTTGCTGCTGCTGCTGCTGTTGTTGCTGCTGCTGCTGCTGATGATGATAATGCAGAGAAGAGCCAGCTTGTGTGGAGGACGAAACAGATGTTGTTGTTACTGTTGCTGCCGGCTTGAGCGCAGGTCTGATATCATCAATTTGTATTAGTTGCTCGATGGGTATTAAGGACAGTTCACCGCCCACGGGCTGAGGCATTGGCAGCTTAGCCAGAGCCTGCAAAAATTGAAAAAGAGTATACTAAAGTCGTTGAAGTAGCAGAAGCAGAAATCTATCTTTCTTACCTTGGCATGCTCTACGGCAATGGTGGCCGCCTTTTCCGCCTCGCGCTGTCTTCGCTCCTTTAGCTTAAGCGAGAATATGGCCACAGATCGCGCGCTTTTAACCAACTTTTGTTTGAGCCGCGATTTCTTGGCCGCCAACTCGGCAGCTATAGTGAACAAATAATGGGAATTAATCAGATTTATAGTTTACCTGATAGTATTACACAATTTTTTTAATGAACTTTAAATAAGATGAAACCAATTCGCACATAAATTCAATTCTCTGCTCCAGTGCGGTGAGTTTTCCAAAAAATGTGAAACCCGTCTTTGAAAAATAAATAAATAAAATAAAAATAAAAAATAAAATATAACAATAAATAAATAAAATCACACACAAAAGGCGTCAAGTCACAAGAAGTTTATGCACTGTACTTTGTTGACCAATCAATCAGTTTGTCAATCAATCAATCAGAACAAGCAATTTTTTATATTTCGAAAGCTTCACTGACTCACCCTTTGTCTCATCATCTGTATTGCCAGCGGATGTGGAGGCAGTGACCGCCGCTGCCTGCTCCTGCACCTTTTCACGCTCCTCCTTCGACTGCTTTTGCGGCTGTTGTTTGTGAGATGAACCCGATGAGGAATTGGATAATGCGCCCACGCTGGGCCGTGACTGGGAATTGCTGATGCTAATGCTGCTGCTACCGGCGACTGGACCAGCTCCACTCGGACTGAAGACACTGCCACCGCCGCCCGATGAGGATGACGAGGATGCGACAATTTGCTGTTGCTGCTGAGCAGCTGGTGGTGTAGCCAGCATGATACCCGGAGCACCCGTCTTGAGTGCCACATTGCTCCAGGATGGCGCAGGCTTTAGTACATCCGGGTTGTCTGCATTGCTTGCGAGTTCCTTGAGATTGGCATATGTTTATAAAAGGGGTTGCATTAGTATTGGATCAGCCAACCAACTCTATTCACATAACTACGCACACATTTAAAGCTTTGGTTCATGCACATGACATTGGGGCTTATGAGTATTTTAAGTCAGCGTGAAATTGTTTATACAGTGTGTGGGAGTGCGATAAAGCTGTTGCCATGCCGGAACTTAAACCTTAAGGATTATAATGTTTTATAACACATATATGAACTGCCTGCCAATCGGACTCTGTTCTAAGCAACATGAAGCTTCAATTGCAAGGCAAACATTTCTTGTAAATATTTCAATATTATTTATATATATACGGATTTTTTATATGGTGATTATCAGTATAAGGCGCTTGCACAACCCAATTTGAATGCAAATCGATTAACATATATCGTATATGGGGCTTATATATCGGTTTGTATAAGTATAACACATCTATCGACTACCTTGGCAATACAATCTATGCTTCTATGCAGGTTCGCATTATCGTTGACTTTTAAACGGGACATCCATTCGGGTGCGTGTAGTTTACTATGTAGTTTATCCTTTAAACAGGAGAAGGATATTAAAGTCGCTATCGATCAGTTATCGGTTATGGGAGAATTTGTGTTGTGTAAACAGAAATTTGGAGTATTGTTTAGCATGTGTTGCCTACATGTTTTATACTAAGATTCGGTAACCGGATTCTTATTAGATCATATTAGACCCTTATGAAAATAACATTCTTAACGTATTCTCATTAACTATTCGATTGCAAACAGAATAACTATCAGAGCATAAGTGGATATATGATTAATAATGCTGAACTATTTTTTTTTTGAACAAAAAGAATTCTCTAGCCTTAAAACGTAGACACATACCAAAATAATGTGCTTTACAGAAATCCTGTGTGGTTTTCACTTTTGAAAGGCGAGTTTAAAAAAATATAACTTTTACTAACCTTATTCCTTTTAACTAAAATAAATCACATTACATTTAAAAAAATCAAATTTCCACCTATATTCCGCTCATGGGTTTCATTTTGTGGATAGAACTCGTATTCAGCATTTATTTAGCGCTTTAAAATTGAGTTTGAAATCGATCGGACTTTATATATAAAAGATGCCCTTTAACTTATATATTCATATCGAACCTATCCTACAAGATGTATCTAAAATAGGTTACCTTTCATGTAAAAGTGACACAGAGCATAATGAAAATTGATCAAACTACTCACTACATCGACCACAAATGTTGCATTATTTTATTCTGGCACGGGGTCATATTAAATACTTATTAGCACTAAGATACGTAGGTTAGTAGTCAAGTATTGAGTTTTTTTTTACTAATTGTCAGTCTACAAGAACGTGTTTAGCTATGGGATAAAATCAGATTGTGAAGCAAGTTGAAGAGATTTTGTGTGTGTGTGTGGGTGTGTTTGTGTGTGTGAATATGTCTAGGGAAAAATTAATTGGAATTGAAATATGCTGAGCTATGTCTTACGCTCATCTGCAATTGAGTTGCGCTCTCGGCGGATATTTTACGCGTCTTGCTGTACGGCGGAATCTCTGCAATTTTATTTGCCTGTTGTTGTTGTTGTTGCTGTTGTTGTTGCTGCTGTTGCTGCTGCTGTTGCTGCAGCTGCTGTAGTTGAAGCTGACGCATCGAAGTGCGCTGTGGACTGCTGCCCGTACTGCTGCCAGTATGATCAGCCGAATCGCTTGATTTCTTACGGAACGGCGGTATTTCCGGTATATGCATCGATTGCAAACTTGAAGCGTAGCTGGCAGCGGCAGAGTTCAGGCCTAGCGTGCTAGCTGAAGCGCTGTAAGGTGGCATATTTCATAAGCGAGAGGAAAAAGAGAATAAAGAACAAATATAGAGTGTAAATTGTAAAATGTTGAGTAAAAAAGAGTATCAAGCAGGGGTATTCCAGAATTCCATAAACTAATTTAGCCTTTTCTTAAGTTTTCTTTTAACCATTTTCTAAATTTCGATCTCGTTTGAAACGTAATTTTGCTTATTTACGCAAATATTCTTTTATCATTTAATTAGTTTTATTAATAATAATTAAAAAAATTTAAAAAACTTCCTATTACTTTTACATTAATTTTAAATAAATAAATTACAATTTATTTATTTATTATTTATTAATTGTTAATTGAATGCATTTAATCAATTAAATCATTTGCTGGAATACCCCTAACAAATATTAAAAATAAATATATAAACAGCATAGTTAATTTAAAAAATATTAAACAGTATAAGAATTGTTTATATTAAATAGAAGCAGCTTGTAAAGTGAAGAATTTGCCAATGAGAGAAATGTTTTGCATCACAAATTTTGCGTTTCGTAAAGCGAAAACAACAACACACAGCAAAAAATGAGAGCACAGCACAGATATAACAACAATATATCAATTGATTTCCATTTTTTTATCAAACATCTAAATATTTCAGCTATAATATAGACAATTTACCCGCTAAGCAGCTGTTGTTGTTGTATTCTTTGGCTGTGTGTTGACAGAGCACTCAAATTACGCACCGAATATCCAAGAAATGGCGGTATTTCCGGTATAAACAATTGCGATTTTTGCCTACAACTTTTACAAGCGCTATAAAAAGATTTATGGGCAAATGCATTTGTGGTATTATATTAAAAGAGCGGCCAGAGTTAATTACAAAAAGAAATAATTAAATATATAAAAATATACAACGATGCTCAGAAGAAATTGTTTAAGAACTTTGAAATTGCGACTGGGATATATTTAAATGCGTGTATGGGTGTGTGTACGTGTGTGTGTGTGTGTTTGTGCGTGTTTGAGTGATTTGAGTGCTTATGGCTCATATGTGAGCTTTATTATTCGGCTCTTAGACGGACTTAATTGACTTTGCGTGTGCGATAGACTTAGCCGACAACCCTAGCCGGGCTGCCCCACTTACCCATTGCCATCCTGATGCAGGCTGCTCAGCGAGGCGCCACCGTGCGGCGGTGTCGATTCATGCAACGGTCTTATTAGAATTGTGCTCGTCTGTAAGTTAGTTAAGTTTAGTTTTGTGAGCTGAAATATTTTAATAACACGCTCAGCTTAACACGCACCTGCGATGGCGGCGAATCGGGCGAGGAGTCGCGATTCTCATAAATATTAACATCTGCCTCAATGCTCCGGCCATAGTTGGCGGCTAGCTCGTGGCCATACAGCAGCATATCATCGCCCAGTTGACTCTCCATGGACTGATCGTGCGTGGTTTCGGCGCCCGTGCACTCCTGTTCCGGCTGTGTGGATGTGGTTGAGGGCGGCGTCGGCGGTGTGGGACGCGGTGAGGTGCCCTTGCATTGCATCTCGCGGCGACAATGCTCGGCGCGCGCTATCTCCGCCGCCAGCCAGGAGGGCAGTTCCGGCAGCAGCCAAGTCAACGCCTGCCGCAGTCCCAGCATGATGTGCTGTGCATATAAAAAAAGAGAGTGTCATATTAAATTAACGATATCTATAAGATGAAAGATGTATACTATTCTAAACTCTAGCTCTTAAAACTAACGAGCTTTACTAAAAGCAATATAATTTCGATATCAATTTTTATCGATTGCTTGGAAACGGGGCAAGCTTTGGATCATCGGAAACAAACTTGTACTCGTACTCACTTTAAAAGTTTCAGTACATATCTTTCACTTATAGGTTCTGACATCGACGCCTACATATATACGGAGAGGCGGACAGACGGACAAACGACTCGGCTATTAATGCTGATCAAGAATATATATACTTTATGGGGCTGGAGATGCTTCCTTCTGCCATTTACATACATTTTCAAAAAACTTTTATAGCCTTATAAGCCATTTTCAATGGGTTCAAGCTTTCAAAAAGTTACACTAAGCCGTTTTCTCTCTATTCCTTCAATCAGCGCCAGGTCTCAGTATTAATTGGACTGAGCGTTAATTACTAATCAGTCAATAAGCCAGGACATATATGGAGTATAAATCCACAATGAACTCACCTCCAGTGTTACTATTAATATTATAGTTTGTGCAGTGGTCAATCCAGGCCAGAGGCGAGACACCTGACCGGACAGGCCAATCAGTGCACAATTGACAATAACCGCGGCCAGCGACAATATGCTCAACGCGTTCTGCCAGGTGCCAATGTTGGCCACACGCTGCCCAAACGGCCGTTGATGCACATGCGCCAGCTTGAACGCATCCGAGCGTATCTCCATCAGATTGTTAATTAGCGCACAAATCCCGGCCAGCGGAAAGGCAGCCGAAAAGAGCACTACATAGCCCATCTGGACAAGCATCTCCAAATGATCCGAGAATGTGCCATCGTACTGCAAAAACACACAAGTTAAACATTATTCAAAATAATTTTACTTCTAAGACACAGACATGCCACAACATGCACAGATTTAGCAAAAACTTAACTAAATTGTTGCGCGAAGATTTTCATAGATTTCTTACCTTATATAATGAACTCTCAATCTCAGCCTGTCCAATGTTTCGCTTGCTTGCCGATTGCTGCTGTTGCTGCTGCTCCTGTTGTGCCACAGTTTTGGGCGTGGCAGCTGCCTCAGACTTAAGCTTCTCCTCGGCGGTGGCCAATTCCTCGGCTAGACTGCGATTCACATGCTGCGTGGGACTGAGAGCGCCCCACATATTAAAGCTCAGCTTGGCCAGCTTCCATTGCTCCAAGACATAGGGTATAGCCGATTCGCGTAAATTGCCAATTATTTGCCGAGAGATGAGCAGGCCAGCCAATTGCTGCAACATGTCGAGCAATCATTTAAAAGTGATAGAAAAAAATGCAATTTATTTAAATTCACGCACCTCTTTGAGTTTATCCTCATCGCGCAGATAGAAGGCAATGTAGAAGAGCGAGAGAAACGAGTTGACAAATTGAAAAAGCGCCACTTTGGCTATCAAATGATTCTCGTACTTCGATTGCAAGCGATAATTTTCTAAATAGATAATACATAAGAGTTTCACCATATGGCATAATTGTTTGATCACACTTTTACCTCTGTCATTAAGCCAAACGGCCAGCTTAAAGTAGGCCTCATCCATCAAGGTAATAGCACCAGCCAACAGCACCTTGGGTATCACACTCAGGCAGCACAGGACGCTGTCCTCCGGCAGCTTGGAGTCCCACCAATCCTAACGCAAGGCCAAAGAAAAATAAATATAGCTAATGAGTGCTTATTTACGCTAAATTAACCAACTTTACTTTGAGTAAGTAGAGGCAGCCACTGGGCTTATTATTAACAATTAATACATCATTTCATTTTGCCAGCAATTCAATTATTACACACGCCCTTCATTTGCCAAATCGAAGCTTAATTTGATTACATTATGATATATCCGTTGTGTGAGACTTGGCATGGGCTACGGCTTACGTTTTTGTGTACAACTTTGCGGTTTTGGGCATGGGATCAAACTGACATGCGCTGTCTCCTCGCTTAACTGGCATAAATTAAATGGCACTTGTTTTGCGCAAACTAGCCAATTTAAAGAGAAATTATAGACTATAATATATCCTCTATTGGAGCTGAATACACACCATAAAAGTTTTAAGTGTTTCTATAATTTTAGTTAACTAAATGGTTTGCATATACAGCTCCTCTTGTATTAACCCAATTTGTGGTACACAGTTCTACACTTTATCAAATACAAACAAAATTATAAATTTACAAAATTTTTCAATTTTAATCTTTATAATTTTTTTCTATAAAATGCTAAACCATTTACCTATTTTTCGGATACTATCAACTTGTTTTAGAAGCCCTTTAAATAAATAAAAAATTGAATAGGAATAATTCACAGTGTTGCAAAACAATAACTAACACCAACACCAAGTGGCGCCTTCATAAATAGTTTCTTAACACTAGTCTTAAAAGATTTGTTTTCTTTCAGATCGGGTTACTGGACATTCTCAAGCTGTGCACTTTTTATAAAACAATGTGCATTTGTAAATGTTCTTGACAAGCAGTTACATATACCCTTTAGCCACTCAGTTTGCTGAGTATTTATAGCACACAAAAAACCACAAGCCGGCTCTCATTTTACACAAGAACAAAAGCTGTTTGCGCTTTTTAAACTGCCTTCACTTCCGTGAGTGTGCGTGTGTTGTGTTTTGGTTATATGTGTGCGTCTCTTTTGTCTCGTTGCATAATTTTCAACTTAATTAGCAGCTTTTTGTAGCAAGGTAGTTGGTTAAACTGCCAACTGAATCTCATAATTTACGCCGCTCGTAGGCAAAAGCAGCCTAGAGCTAAACAAGGACAAAGAAAGGAACAAAGAACGGCACATAATGAACGACTAAGTGTGCAATATGTTTGGTGCATTTAAATAATAGTGTATTACAAAAAAAAAGTTAGTGTTCATAAATTCGACAACAGCTGTTGTTGATCCAATAGTTCATTCATGTTTTAGAAAAATTAATTCAGCACAGACATTATTTCTTTAAATCACAGATAATTCCAGCACTTCTTTTATATTATATAATATTTAAGAAAATATATGTTAATATGTATATTAAATTATATTTTGCCTTTGAGCTTAAGAGTTTAGCCTTCTTCTATTATATATACATTTAATTTTACTCTCTATATTGATGGATATATTTTTATATATAGTAAAGACTTTAATATGTAGCGCTGTCTAATGCCATTAACTTTAATACCTGCCATAAAGGCTTAACTACAATAAATATATTTTTAAGCTCATTGGGACAACACGCACAGCTTCAGCCCAAGCACCTGACATTTGTATTAGCAGCTCGAGCACAGCGCATTAAACCTGCCCTCACAACACAGTTACTTGCCACTTGGCCACACAGGTATTTAGCTCTTTTGCAACACTGCCCAACCTGCTGCACGTGACAACTCACACACTCACACACACATGCAGAAACAACTGACGTGCCTCATTATTGCAACTAAATGTTGCGCTTTGTAAAGCTTAAATGTCATTGTCCAAGGTTCAGTTATCCGGAAAACTTTTTTATACCCTGTACCCAATGAAAATGGGTGTCTATAGTATGTAGCAGTTGTTCAACTGCACATACAAATAAAATGCATATTTAACATTTCAAAGATCCTACAATAAGCACAGAAGTTATTTAAGTATAAAGTTTCCATAGTTAAGGTACGTATGAGCATCTAGTAGCTGCGTACAGGGTATATTCTAGTCAGTGGCCAGAGTGGCTAGTTTTACTTGTCTATATTAAGCCAAGGACCATGCATGAAAGAGCAACAGCAGCAACAAAGTGCATCAAACTAACATGGCGACTGCAACAGCAGAAATAACGAAAAACATGTCAATTGTCAGGTCAACTTGTGGATAGTCCCAGTGGACTTGGTTTGTTTGAAAACAGGGCAGCGGAATGTGAAGTAGCGGCTCTTTAACACTTTTGTGGTCTAAGTAGAAAGCTTTAAGATTTAAGAAGTATATATTTAAGTGTATTAAAGTCTGTCAGACACAGCTGATTGATTAGGCAGCTAATCTAAGCTAAGCGTCATCTGTGCTAAAACTTGTTGTGAATTATAAGCCCAATAGCAATATGGCTTCAAACTGCTTAAGTTTCTCGTAGTCATTTACCAGCCTAGTACTATTTGTTTCACATTAAACTATATTGTTTATATATAACATATTAATATTATATATAATATCGCAATTATTTATCCGCATTTTATATTTAACATGCATGTTTATAGTTTTTTAGCTTACACTCATTTTTATGTACAGCAATTCGTAAAAATCTCAGTTTCGCCTTATTGCTTTTAAAAATGTTTCGCTTTTCTTTTAGCTGTCCCTAATTCTTTCATGATGAGAAAATGCTGCTAGTCTTTCAATGGTGGCCGGAGGGGCAATGGGCCTGCCTAAATGATTTCTTTGCTAAAGTTATTTGTGCTTCTTCTTGCCTTTGTTGTTGTTGCTGTTATTCCAAGCATTCAATTGTGCGTAAAATATGGCGAAAGTCGAGCAGTGCGTAGTCCCGCATTTTGTCAATGCCAGTTTTTGGTTTCTATTTCGCAATTTCTGCTACTTCTGCATATTTAAACAGTGTCCTTGCCACAGGCGTCTTTTCTCTTTTTGCCTGCTCAACATTTTAATTAATGTCAACTGACAAGTCTCTGTGGAGTGTGCGTGGGTGTGTGTGCCTTAAAAAATAGGTATACCCAAAAGGCATTTGGAAAATGTCTTGCAAAAGTGTGTGGGAAAAGTTTTAATTAAAACATGACCCGCAGATTCTTGGCAAATGCAGCTAGCCACTTGTTTTTTAGCCAACTATTCAGCCAGAACCAAGCACTGCTTTTACTGCATTCCATATTATAAGAATTTTTCGTATTTTTGCTACTTTTGTTTCTGTTACCTTGCCTCAAAATGTTCAAAATTCGTATTAAGTACTTTCATAACCCTCAGCTATAGCATTTGTCAAGTCGGAAGGCGATCATTTAAAATTTGAATAATTAAATTGAATAAATATATTAACAGTTTACAAACACTGGCCTAAAAATTGATCAAAATTATAGCAGTCAATTATTTTTGGATTTTATGCCAAGCCTTTTACTAATTTCCACATAAAGCTAATTGAATTTCCTTTCAGTTCTGGCTCATTTTAATTTAAAATATTTTAACATATTTTCTCAAAAAGTGTTTGACTGTTTTCTCACACAAAATCTAACCTCAAAATGTTATGGTAACAAACGACCAATAAAAATCGTATTATGGCCGGGTACTGCGTGTTAATAATGACATGATAATAAAATCGACTACAAGACGAACGCGCATAAAATATAAAAGTTGAAATGTGAGCACAACATATTTATTACTAATAATAATAATAAGGTTAAAAAAATGAATAAGAACCTTGTGCAAATTATACATGCATTGGGCAATTCCTTTGTCGGGTATTTTATGATGATCCAGCCAATCCTGTGGAAAGAAAGAAATAACAAACAAACGAAAAAAGAGAACGGAAAAGAATGAAAATAATTCAATGAGGCGTGATGTATGATAAATAACGTTTTCATTTCATTTGATTTTCTGTTACTGTATTTGTGTTTGTTTATTGGCAATGCACAAAAATAAAAGCAATGGAAAACAATAAAAAACAAAAGCACAAGCGACAAAAATTGTGTGCGCATAAAAAGTCAAATACAGCAACACGAAGCAAACGGAAGCCGGGCAAATAAGTGTGTGAACGGGTGCTGTGTGTGTGTGTGGGTGTATATGGGTGTGTATAGGTAAGGACAGCTGCTTAATGTTGTGTGCGTGTGTGTGTGTGTGTGCGTGTGTATTTGTGTGCGCGTGCTCATAAAAGCGCGAAGGGCAGTAAAAACAACGCTAATGAAATGAGAAAGGATACCGTTAAGCAAATTGATAAACACGCCACCACACACACATACAAATAAACGCAATCCCTCGACACACACACACACATACACACACACACACACAAACATAGAGATTAGCAGGGTTCGGGCTTATCATAAGTGTAAAACAATATTAATTATACGCACTGTGTGATAATCGTGCAAATTGCTCGAAAGGAATATTTAATTTTTTAATACCCTTGCAATAAGAGCAGCTCTTTGGCTGTGTGTCTAGCTCTTTATGACAGACATTTATGCTATAGCACAACAGGTCGGGTATAAATAGAGCTCACGCTTTATCAAATAGACAAAATTTAAGTTGCACCAAACTAATTTTCTTGAACTATGATTTCTCTTGTTTTGCAAGGGTATTGAGTACTCGGTGAACCGAAATATATGTTCTTTTTTTTGATTGAATGGTTCACTCACCTGGAAGCGCAACATGAGAAACATCACAGCAAACACCATGCAGAGGCACAGTCCAATCACAGGAAAGCTGACCAGATAGCGAAAGGCGCGACGCTGCCAAGCGGGCGCCTCCTTTGGCTCCAGGCGACCCGTCACATTGTTCTCCTCCAGCGGGCCCTAAGAACCCAGCAAATCAATGGCTTAGTCAGGTCAAATTGTAAGATAATCGATGGCAATTTACCTTATAGAGCGGTCTGGGCGGCTCAAGCAGTTCTGGGGGCGTGGAAAGCGTGCCCCAGCGAAAGGCCAGCTCCACGGAGTAGCGTTTCCAGGCCTCCAAATACAGTGAAGCCCAGGCCACATTGAACAGCGAGAATAGCACATGGCCCATATCCTGAGCGGTTTGACCCTTGCCCCACAGTATGTAATAAAGTATGGTGCCAAAGACAGCGGGCACGCCCAAGGCGCAGGTGTAGTGGCCCAGCCAGGCAAAGTACAGTGCGACCTTAACGCCAAAATAGGCTGCTATGTCATCTGAAAAACAAAGAAACAAACAGTCAAATCAAAACCGAAGTTTAAATACCCTAATAGCATTGCGACCTAGCGATTATGTGAGAGGAATTGTGAAACAGAGCTTGGAGAAGATATTTTAGAAATCAGAACTTTCTTTCATCTAAAACCTTATCCGATTATTCCTCCCTTTTTTCTTCTATATGTTATATGATATATGTTGAATACGATTTTGCAATATGTAATGTTTAATATATCTCGAATAGAAACCAACAGGCAAGGCAGACTTACCCAGCGGCTGCGGCGCAAATATCTGCTTGACCCAGTGCGTTTGGAGCTGTGTCAGGGAGCGCGTCTCGTGCAGCGGAAAGACCTGTGTGATTAGACCCGACTCCTGCCAGGCGGCGACAATGCTCTGGCCCTCGGCGACTGTGGCCCGTCCCTGCAACGCATCAATATCGCTGCAACCGGCGCGTAGACCCTGCAGCACCTGCAACACCAGCCACTGGCGCTCCTGGGATGTGAACAATGCTGTGCTGCCCACATCGCCGCGCAGCTGCTGGAAACAGTGACTCTCGCGGGTGGTGAACTCACGCAGTGCGCCGCCCAAATCCGGACGCAGACGTTTCGGCAGACGTGCCTCTTCCGCCGCTTTGAACAGGCTGCAGAAACAAGAGTTGATTAAGATTGAGAATGATTCACTAACTTAATCAGATGAATTTAAGCACTTTGCTTAAAATATATTCATAAATAATTTTTATAAAATTTTATTTATGATGATTATCAATTATATTTCTTGGACTTACACATTAACTGGCGCGCTCACATAGAAGGCATTGCGTTTGGAGCTCTCGTGTGCCTTAACCTGAACTAACAGTCCCAGACCGGCTGGTGGCTGAGAGCGTATGCGTGCCAGTAGCCAACGTAGTGCCTCATCTGGCGCATCCTCGGGAAACTCAATGACCACATCGCATTGTGTGGGTATTTTGTTGAGCCAAAGGCGACGCGGGGTCATTAAATGGCCGGCATAGGGCACTTTGCGGCGTAGTTGGCGGGAAGCTGCAAAAGAAATTTAAATTAATTGCTAAGCACAGAATCGCAGAGCACAAACAAGAAAAGCAAGACATAAGGATACCCTGCAGAGTTTCCTAAAATAAATTCTATGCTCCATATCCTGTTTTTGGGCACACTTTAAAAAGTTTCAATCAATCATCTAGTTTATTAAATTTATTTATTATTAAGTAAATTTATTGATAACTAAGGATGGTTTAATGCAGAATTCATGTGTCACATTTGTAAAGTCTGCCATTTTACACATTTGCAAAAGTTGCAGCATATAATAAAAATATATTTTAATGCTTTATTTCCAACGAAAAACCTTGAAAAAAATTGGTTTCTATCAATATTTTTGCCTGGATTATATTGCGGTTTATTTAGACCGAACGAATGCATATTTATAGACTGCAGCAAAAAGTTATGGTAGAATTGTGTAGGTAACAATGGAAAACTGGCGGCAGTGCAAACTGCTTTTAATGCAGATAGCGCAAAAAAGCAATAAGACCATTAGATGCAAATAAAAAGCACAGCTGCAGATACGTATGCAGATACAGATACGAGGTGTGTCCCTAAAGTTGCAGAAGCAAATGCAAAGTTGCTATGAGGACTATAATTGAAATAGATTCTGTCTTGCTGCTGCAGGCATCGGGCAACTATATCAAACGAACAGCTGAAAGGCAGGAAACTCTTTTGCTTATGAGGATATCTTAACACATGCTCTCTATAAATGTGAATAGTTTTAATATCATTGAACCACAATATCATGCAAGGCTGCCAATGGAATAATCCATGGATAGTAGTAGTAGCTTTTTGGAAATGTATTTCTTGTATTATGAATTATCTATTCTTCAAGTCATATTCAGCTACTTCAAGCTGCACAATTATTTGTAAGCATCTGAGTCGTGCACAGGGCTATCTTATCTTCCTGGAGCTGTCTTTATGCATGTTTCGAGCAAATATTGTTAAAGTCGCGTTTTATTATTTATAGAAAAGCTCTCGAGCTTATGTGTCAAGAAGCGGCACATGACACACGTAGCTCAAATATGACACAAAAAGCTGCACAGCCTGCAGTTTGGCGTGTTGCATAACCACTGCAGGTACAAAAGACTAGCGAGCGGGGGGCAGGGGGGAGGGAGGAGGTCGACAGGCTAACAAACAAACAAAAAAATAAAGGTAAATAACAAACCGCAAAAATTTGCCACAACTTTTAATTAGAGAAGGTGGCAGCCCGATGCAACGAACACAACAACACGTGGCAAAAAACTTGAGACCTGCTGCAAATGCGAAAAGCAACAACAACAAAATTTGACTAATGACAGCAAAGAAAGTCAGGACATGCAAAAAACGAACCAGAAGGAACTGTGCACCTTAGACGTTGATATCTACAGCGCCATTTGGCAGATACGCGAGGTCGTAATTAATAATGAGAATAAGTCAAGGTCCGCCTGGTCCGTAGCTGATAGCTGGCTTGAAACTCGCAGCAAAAGTCAAACTCAGCTGAATTTTTGTTTATCAACAGCTTTCACTCCTCATTAAACAAATGACAAATGCAAGTGGCAACCTTTAATGGCTGCAGCCACGGTTGCCCAGGTTAATTTGGGTCAACTGGCAGCGAACTAACTTTATTGTGGTTCGTTTATTGTAATAGATGGGGGTAAGAAAGTGTAAGAAGCGTTTTGGTTCTATAGCTATAGTTAAACAGTTTCCTTTTATTTGATTTAGATATTATAGCAAATAGGAATCGATAACTATAATTTGCATATTGTTGGCCACAATTGCAACTTCAATAATTGAGCACAAGTGGGCCAACAGCTTCGCTTGAAACAGTTGCTAAAAAAAAAGTTGCTTATTCATATTCAAATTTAAACGCTTTAACCAGACCATTAAACTGACCTTTCAACTTAATCATTTTAAACTGAGAAAATAGACAAATTTTGCTGGAAAATAAATGAATTTTCATGCTTTGTCATGGACTTATTCATCATTGCCTACGAGCCTGAATCCTTTGTGTAAAGTTATCCAATTGACTGGAACAGTTAAACATGTCTACTACTGAGAACTGCTTTGTTAAGAAAGTTCTTCTGTTTTTTTTTTACAGATATATTACATAAGAATTTTTCTATATATAAGACTATATTTGCTTTTAATCTAAATGCATATTATTCAAGCATATATCTTGATCTGTTTTTTTTTTTAGTTAAGTGAAATATATCTGGGCACTTTATCAAAATATGTAGTTACTTTAGATTAATATCTGGCCTTGGCTCAATACACAGCATATTATCTAGTACTATCAAATCAACTGAACATTTTACGGAGCCGAAACGCATTGCCGTATGCTTTACTACTAAAGCCCTACATTAATCTTTCGCCCTCTGCGGGGAGAGCAGCTGCGTGTGTGTGTGTGTGTGTGTGTTTGCGTGTAATCCCTTCATTGTCTGCATTTTATGAGCAACGGGTGCGGTTCGTGTCGCCAATGAAATTGTTGTTCCCTTTAGGGATTGTAGCCAATGCGAGAAGCATATTAAAATGGCAAGCGGACATTTTGCATGTTCTTTGGGCGGGTTTATTGGCTAAAATTTGCATTGATAATTTGCTCGACGGTTGACAACACAAATTTACAGCCCATTTGCAATGCGGCCATCAACAAAATTGAACAATATTCATTGTATGTGCAGGCCGGAATTACGCATTTAAAGCTCAAATATATATATAAATATGTGTAATAGTATGATTTTCTTCGTTGATTTAACTTATGTTCGGGTTGCCTTTTTATTTTTAACAACACGTCTTCTTACTGCTAGTACTGTAGAGAGACTGCCTTCCACTTCTTCTCTGCAGCCGCTTTTCTTTATCGATATTTACTTATCGTACTGTTATAATTAACATAGATAGTGACACTATAATACCCTGGCTAGGGTTACCAATGATGCTCTTATCCTATTACAACTCGGCCATCCTGACAAAGAGAGCTCCCGATCTCTGTCTTTTATATGTGTATCTATCTTTATAACTAATGCTTATTGCCTATTTTCGCATCCAATGCTTAAAGTTTTGGCTATTCCAGATACCAACGTACGGGTTGCGAGATAATTGAAAGCCTTCTACATCCTTTAACAAGTATCTATCATTTTTTAAAATCTTTTCTATACTATAAGGCCCTTTATATCTTGGTATTAACTTTTTTGAAACTCCTGGTGTGCTATCAAAATTTTTTACCATGACATAGTCACCTATTTTATATTCTACTGATACTTTCTTCTTTTTATTAATCCGCTCTTCATTTCTGATTTGAGCTTCTTTTTGATATATTTCTCCACTCTTTCTTATATTTTCTAAATTTCTTTTATCACACGTGTTCACCTGTGTAAACTCTTCTAATTTTTCTTTTAATTCATCAACAACTTTTCCTTTCTGTTGTAATCCGAATAACATTTCGCTTGGAAATTTCTTTATGCTTTTGTGTTGTGTGTTGTTTATTGCATATTCAACATTTTCTATAATAACATCCCAATGTAAACCATTTTCTGGCTCCGCCATTTTTGCCATCATCGGACCCAAGTCTCTATTCAACCTTTCCACCTGACCATTTGCTTGCGGACAACCCGTTGCTATTTTAATATGCGTTACTCCCTCATTTTTTAAAAATTCATCAAACTCTTTTGCAGTAAAACAACTCCCTCTGTCCGATACAATGAACTTAGGTCTACTATACGCTCTGAAATAATCTTTTAATGCCTTAATCGCTTCTTTCGTACTTGTTGTCTTTGCTGTATATAGTCTAACAAATTTTGAAAATCCGTCAACCACCGCCAATATATATTTATTAGCCCTTCCTGCATTAATTGGTCCATAATGGTCTATATGGATCATCTCCCACGGTTTGTTTCCTTTCGGTATGCTATGTAATAGTCCTTCACTCTTACCCGTCTTGGGGGCGAAGGCAATGCATTTTAAACAATTCCCTATATGCTTTATTGCTTTTTCCTTAATATATGGGAACCAGTAACTCTTTCCAATGGCATCGATCATCTTATCTCTCCCAGCATGTCCCAACTCATCATGATATTTGTAAAGTACATGTTCTTCCATATCTTTTGGTACATAAAAAACTAATCTGCCATCATTTGTTTTTCTGTAAATGACCCCATTTCTCATTTCGAATAGCTTGTGCTCTTCTTTTTCTAACATCTTTCTAATATCTACCAGTTTGTCATCTTTGCTTTGGCAAATAACTAAATTGTCCTCAAAACTATTGGATTCAATAACTAAAATGTCCTCATAACATCTGCTTAACGCATCCACATGTTGCATTTGCTTGCCCGATCTATGCACTAACTCAAAATCGTAATTTTGTAGTTCTAACGCCCATCTAGCAATTCTCGGATTTAAATCTATTTTGTTAAGCGTTAAAGTTAAAGAGTTGCAATCTGTCATTATTTTAAATCGTTTTCCCTGCAGATATATACGAAATCTGCGTAATGCGTAAATGATGGCTAGCGTTTCTAACTCAAAACTATGATATTTAGACTCTACTTCGGTTGTTCTTTTAGAAAAATAAAAAATCGGGTGTAATTTCCTATCTTCTTTTTTTTGAAATAAAACAGCCCCAAATCCCACTGCGCTGGCATCACAATGTAGTTCTATTTCTTCTTTGTAATTATATATTGATAGTACTGGCGCCTCTAACAATTTATCTTTTAACATATTAAAACACTTAAACTCCTCTTCTCCAAACTTGAATTTCTTATCTTTTTTCAATAAATCATATAAGGGTTTAGCTAATATAGAAAAGTTTAAAATGAACCTCCTGAAGTAGGAGCATAACCCTAGGAAACTTTGTACTCCCTGAATTTTGTTTGGTATTGGAAAGGATTTAACCGCTTCTAACCCTTTTTCATCAGCCCTAACGCCTTTACTATCCACCACAAATCCTAAATATTTAACGCTGCTTTTAAAAAATTCACACTTATCTAATTTCAACTCTAATTTGTTTTGCACCAGTCTTATAAACACTTCCTTTAAGGTCTCCATGTGTTCCTTTATGTTTGTACTTGCTATCATAATATCATCCATGTAAACAATTACCTTATTATCTTTTATCATATCACAAAATATGTTATTAACAAATCTTTGAAATACATGTGGCGCAGTTTTTAAACCCATGGGCATCCTAAGAAATTCATATTGTCCTAAAGGGGTAACAAATGAAGTGTATTTAATAGATTGCTCATTAACAAAAACATGAAAATACCCGTTTCTTAGATCCAACTTTGAAAATACTGTTTTTCCGCATAGTCTGTCTAATAAATCGTCGATCAATGGTAGCGGGTAGTTGTCTCTACATATAATTTTGTTCAGTCTTCTAAAATCAATACATAACCTCATGTCTCCAGTTTTTTTCTTCACTAGTACTATAGGTGATGCATACTCTGAACAACTTGGCCTAATGATTCCATCTTTTAAATAGTCGTCTAATAATTCTTGCAACTTTTCTTTTTCCATATAAGATAACCGCCTAGGTGTACAATTAAATACTTTGTCGTTTTCTAATCTTATGCTTAACTCATGTCTTAATTTTGGCTGATTTGGCCTTTTCGCTTTTACATAAGTATTTTCAAATAAATTTTCAAATTCACACTTTGTGCTGTAATCAATATCTTCACTTAAAATATATATATTTTCTCTTTTGTTAGAATCTTCCCAACTTATTGTTAAGATATCCTTCTCAAAATTCTCTTCTAACACTCCCATGATTTCGCTATTCACTGGCGCTTCATTAACATGATTATTAATTTTAACTGCACTGTTTCCTATATCTTCTATAATCACTTTTTCAATCCCGGTTTGATTATAGATAATTTCATCACTAACAACTTCTTCACTATCAGGTTCGAGCTTAAGCTCTCCATAACTAACTATCTCATCACTAACAGTTTCGATCCCAATCACTTCATTTCTAACTATTTCACCACTAATTATTTTATTTCTAACTATCTCATCACTACCAACTTTATCACCAAGCGTTTCCGGACTAACAATTTTCTCACTAACTAATTCATCACTAACAGTTTCATTACTGACTATTTCCTTATTAACGATTTTATCATTTAACAATATAGTTTCATTTTGCTCGTGTTTGATATCTTCATCGTCCACTTTTTTTTGTTTTTCTTTGTAGCTTGTAGCTATGATATCATTTTTACCATTATTCTGGTGATCAACTTTATGCCCGTTCACAATTTTTAATGTTCTTAAATCAATATTTAAACCAAAAGAATCCATAAAATCTCTACCAAGCACAGCGTCATACCTCATAGACTCATTTGCCACAATTATAACATTAAAATAAACATTTATTAACTTTTTCTTCATAAAACATAAAATTTTTCCAAAATTTTTCAATTTACTTTCATTTAAACCTACATACGAATTTGCATCTGGCATACGCTTTACTTTTAATGGCACAAACTTTTCCTTTAAAAATGAAATAGGGCTGCCAGAGTCTATAAGGCATTCTGCAATTATTGATTTGTTAAATGAGTTACTAAAATGAATTCTTAAGTATCTTACATATTTGTTTTCCATATCATACTTTTTATTTGGACATCCTGCTATTAAATGATCCTTTGAGCCGCACGCATAGCAAGATCCTGCCTCCCGTTTGGGCTTTAAACAATCTTTGGCCCAATGGCCCTTAACATTGCAATTGTAGCAACGTTGTTGTTTGTCCGCCTGTGCTTCCTGTGCAGTTTGTTTCACTACATGGTTTCGTACCCGTTTAATTGGCAACTTTATAGCTGCAAACGCACGTAAAATTTGAGCCGGATTGGTAAAGCAATGCATACTAGCTTGAGTGCGCAAGTTTTCGCAAGGTATGCCTCGAATAATACCCTCCATTAACTCCTCTACATCAATGTTGATGTCCTGTGCCAATATGCTTTTTTCGCTAAAATATGTGGCGAACACCTCATCTGGTTTCCAAACCCGATCCTCGAACTTCTGTCGTAGTTCCGACTTCGAAAATCCTCCCCCGAAGGCCAAAACCAATTGATTTAGCATCTCGTCAATCGGAGCAATGATGCGCATAGGGTCTGCATGCAACCACTTCAAAGCACCGCCTTTCAATTTGCTTATACAAAGCAAGTGCTGTTGCATATCATTTAGTCTGTAGATCTTGGCCACATTGAAGAATTGCATTACCCATTTACGCACCTCACTTTCTCCAGTAAATTCTAATAAAATTTCCTTGGCTAACATCATCGCTCCAGTTTGGATGCAATTATTTAAGTTGCCTCCGACAGCGTTGCCACTTTCGTCGATCCTTCCAGCTGCCCCAGCGTTGCCCGCTGCACCAGCGTGATCAGCTGCACCAGCGTTGCCATCCGTTCCAGTGTAATCAGCTGCACCAGCGTTGCCATCCGTCGACCGTGGTCTTTCTTCAGTGTGACCATCCTCTAGCTGCAATAAATCGCCGACTTCACTTTCTTGCTCTCCCCCGTCGCTCCCGCCGATGTGCGAGTTGCGGTTCACCGTTACTTGAAATTCTTCTAGGAATTTTCGAGACGCTTCAATTTCGAGACGCATCAATTTCAGCATCTCGGCGCCATTTGCTATTTCGTCACGCTGTTGTTGCATTATGTTTTGCAACTCATTTTGAGCCTCAATTGTCTGTTCCTTGTTACGTTGAACTTCAAGTTCCTTTGCAGCATCGTCTCGGATATCCACTGGTACCTTATTTAATCTCGCCATCAGCTCAGTTTTGGTACCCTCTGTTGGCAAATTTAGTAATGCCAACCAACTTTTCAATGTCGCTATTGACACGTCATTTATATTTATATTTTCCATTTTGTTGTGTTTTTTTTTTTTTTCTGAGTCAATCCCACTTCTGATATTGTAATAGTATGATTTTCTTCGTTGATTTAACTTATGTTCGGGTTGCCTTTTTATTTTTAACAACACGTCTTCTTACTGCTAGTACTGTAGAGAGACTGCCTTCCACTTCTTCTCTGCAGCCGCTTTTCTTTATCGATATTTACTTATCGTACTGTTATAATTAACATAGATAGTGACACTATAATACCCTGGCTAGGGTTACCAATGATGCTCTTATCCTATTACATATGTACACACACACATCTATGCTTAATATATATATATATATATATATATATATATATATATACATGCGTAAATCTGTGCAGAGGCAACGTTTGCTCCGGTTTTATTTATGGAATTAATTACCGCGCTTTGGATTTTGTGATTTACATACATTTATGCTGCCCCAAATGGGCAAACTCTGCGAGCCTAATGAGTTTTAGAAATTTATAAATATTCGGCTGATGAGCTCTGGTCGCCTTCGATAAAGATTGCAATCTAACTAAATGAGTTTTATGTATAAATAGCAGCAACTAATCCAGCTGAAATGCCAGATGCCATATTATGCGAATTTTAACATAATTAGGGCTTATTTTGAATTATTTTAAGAACGATTTCAGCTTGAGTTCACTTCAGGACTTTTTAATAAGCTAAAGTTATTACTCAGCTATATACGTATATAACAGCTTCTTTCCTGATTGGCTGACTAAGCGGGACTAATAATACATTTATCAAGAAATTTGCTAAAGATATCCTATAAATCATTTATTTTCTAGCTAGTTCTCAGATCCAGCCCAGTTCGACATGAGTACTGCCTGCTAACGATATTTTCAGCTGTATGTGTATTAAAGGGAATCCATGCCAAAAACTGCACAACTTCTTATGTGGACCACAGTCAACACCAGCTACAGTTGACACTCGCACTGACATAGCTGAAAAGTGCCAGCAAATGCGTTCGTCTGTTAAATCAGCAGCAACTGGAGCTGGCAGGAGCCAGAGTAAAGCTGCCAGCTGGAAACAGTGTAAGCTGTGCAACTGTGCCCTGAATAATTAATGAAATCGGCTCTGACGCGGGCGCTTGTTGAAAGCGCATTGAGGCAGAGTCGAGCAGAGCCTTGGCTGCCTCCAGGCTCCAGGCACGAGGCACGCAAAAAGGGAGGGATGTGAGCAGCGTAATTTGTAAGCGTTGCGTAAGCCCGAAAGCCGCTGGCCACCTAGAAGCGCACCCAACCCCAGCAAGAAATGGCTCAAATTTAATCAGTTGCAGGCAACAACTAGCTTTAGCCCGTGTAATTGAGTGAGCCGAGACCGTTGCGAACATACTCGAGAGTACTGTGAAAACAGTTTATGTTTTAATTAGCCACGCGCTGATGACATTGACGAGCGACTAAACTGACGAAAGTATCTCATTAGCAATTGCGCGCTTGATTTAATTGAAATCAAATGATGAAGTTTTCATCATTATTTTGAGCGAAGGTCGTGCGACAGACAGACAGACACGAGTCATACTAACGATTGTTAGGCAAAGTAATATTTCAATCTAGCACATTTTGATATCTTCTAAAATAATCGTTTAAGAAATTATGTAAACATATTGCCATGTGGGTAGATTTACATTTAAAAAGCCCAAAACTGTTGCTAAAATTGACCTGAAGAGGACGACAATTACGATTGTTTAACCTCGTGTTAGGAAGGTAGAAAATTCAGTTGGCAAGTCAAACCAAAGACAAGCTTAAATATTTATAAACAGGGACTCTGTGAGCAGCGTTAAGCCCTTTAAATAAAACAGCTTGGACTAAGCGTAAGATTGCCTTAAATCATGCAAATCATGTTAGAGTAGAGAGCTAAAAGTTAGTTTAAGTTGAAGAACCAGCTTAAGGGCTTTTATCACATATATATTTACGTAAGTACATAAATAAGATTGTTCTTTTTAAGCTTATGAAAATCGCATGGAAAGGCTATATTTTAAAAAGAGAACGAGAGAGAACACAGAGAGGGCAACTAAAGAGAGATAACGGTTAAGAAAGAGATCGAAAAAGATTCAGTGAACAATAAACCAAAATGATTTTATTTTAAATTATTGAAAATCGCACAGAACGACGAAAAATAACTTCATATTATTCTAGCCAAGCGGCTCGACATAACAATACCCTGTACTCAATGACAGAATATACTTATAAATAATAAAATTTTCTTCACTTTTTTGGAAAGCTTTTATACTTTCAAGTACGTACATCCACATACACACACCCACACACACACACACTCCCTCCACTCACAACACATAGAGATATGTTATTCAACACTTGACATTGTCCGCCTTCACTATCGCACTCTATTCAGCCTGTGTACTGCCCCATACAAAAATGTAATTAATTTATGCTGACCGAAGCGTTAGTCCTTGTTGGTCCTTGTTCAATTTCTGCACAGCAACAAAAGCAAGCAACTTCAGACAAATAGGAAGGGACTGTTAGCAGCCACACAAAGAGGATGCCACATTAATCACTTGGCAGAGTTCAGTGCATCGATAAAAATGTGCCACAAATACCATTAAAGGACAACTATGCTGAAGTGATAGGTCACAGTCGCCGGACTCCTGTTGTCTGGACAACCGACATCAATTTGCCAAACGGCTTTATGGTGCCCGTGTGTAAAACTGGGGAAAAATAACAACAACGAAAAGACTGCAAAAGGTTGTCACGTCATCTATTTAATATTTAAAAAGAGACGAACATTAAAAGGGAAGCAGGGCAGGGTAAAAAATGAAATCAAGAAATCGCTGCGAGTTTTACAATAGGTATTGTGAGTTACTCACAAAAAGCAGAGAAATCAGAAATCAAAAGAAAAGTTAAAGTAAGAGTGGCATTATAAGTAAAAACATTTAAAGTTGTGTACTATCAAGCCAAAAGTTAAGCAAAATAATGATAAATTTGCAAAAAGAGGGTCATAATACGGAGCCAAGAATTGCAAGCCTTTCAAAATCTTAATGCTCGATAGATTTTCTGACGCAAAAACCAATATAGATAGATTGAAAACTTAAATGTTTACCAGTTCCTAGTTCAACTTGTTTTTTGTAAATTCCTTTGGTAAATTCTTTAAATAGAAAATAAACTTTATTAATCTATGTATTGTCTATATGTTTCGATCTACCTTATTTAAATTTTGAAAACTCTCTCACACTGTATTTTTTTTTATTTTGCTTTTATTAAAAAGGTTTGAATGACCTGCAGAACACTTTACAGATTACAATCTATTAACTATTTCAATTAAAGATACTCATTTTTCTGATTAAACTTTTCGATTATTTTTATTTTTCTTCTCACTTTTCATTGATTGCTTTCAACTCGAATATTTTCAATATTTTACGCTCTACTGTCGTTTGCCTTTTGACTCAATCAAACACTTGGCAATAATATTTGCTGGTTCACAGTTCCCCAAGCTTGGCCCGCATCTTCTGTGCGACCCTTTAGTGCACATATTTTATGCAAAGAATTTTTATAGCCACGCTTTTTTCACACTTTTAGCACTCTGACAACTAAAACCACTCAAAGTGTCAAAACGCCCAGCAGTTAGATAGCATACCAGCCCCTCTGAAGGGGCTCTTAGGGGCTTAAGAGGGCCGCGCGAAGGGAGGCAGGTCATCATACAAAAGAGACCATGTCGACGCCAGAACGAGTGATGTCAATTTATTGATTGGATCTGCATATATAATTGAAGCGCACAATTGAAAATCAAAGTGAAACCAAGAAGGGGGAACAAAGGGACAAATCTCTGATGCCTTATACGTTATCTATGGATGAGAAAACGGACATAAATAGAAATTGGGCTTGAAAATATTATGAAACTAAGAATTTACTCAGAAATTAATATATATATATATATTGCATCCTAAACCCTTTGGGTGTAGTTACAATGGAATGGTTGTTAACAGACAGAAGGAAAGTATATATATTCTTGATCTGCATCAGTAGTCGAGTCGATCTTGTCCTGTTTTTTTTTTAAGCACATCTCTTAGGTCTTAAAATCTAGAAATGATTTGACACTTAGCTACAGTATATACAGATCTTCAAAGAAATAATCTTCATAAACACATTAAGCAAAACCTTGTAGCAATTCCCTACCGCTTAAAGTGGATATAAAGCTGTTCAGCAGAAATGTCGCCTCGACGAGCGCTTGAAGAGCTTAATGAGCGCTGACGGCGGCAAGTTGCAAAAGTTTTTACAATAGGCAAGCGGTGTGTCCCTGTCGTGGCTCTAGGGAAAAAGACCTGTGGGTCGGGCGGCCCGTACAGGCTGTTTGCGAAAACTTTGACGACTTGCGCAAAATGCAGCAGCCCATTTCAATTTCCATAAGCGAAATTATGCAGTTGGCACAATAGCAACAACAACAACAACAAAAAAAACGGGCAAACTCTACAAGAAGCATAAAGGGAAGGCTAAAGGCGAACCAGCATGAATATTGTAAAAGCTGAATGAGGACTTTTTAGCATTGAACTTGACCCTAGAGAACAAAATTTTTTAATTAAAAAATTCCAAATGAACTTTAATTAAGTTTGGTTTTTTTCTGGTCAAAGTTTGAACAGTTTCAATATAACAAAATGCTGCGAGTAGAGATTTTTTTGGAATTATTCAAATGTTTAATAAAGACTTTGGCATATTTTATTATTTAGTTCCAGGCATAAGGCTTAAAATGTCATTTCCATTTTCATTGCAATAATAATACACTTGCATTATATATCAATGATATTATTGAACTGGTTATTTGTGAGGTGTATGAGTACTTTTATGCTGTACTGTAGCTGTTTGTACTGTTGGCTTTTTGGCCACAACAAGCGCATCAACCTGTCAAGCGACAGCTATAACAATCTAACAACTCATAACTGTCAGTTGGGATTGGGCTGCATATTTATTCACATATAAAATTGGACGAAAGACTCAATATAGCACGACTAGAAAATACCCTCTACGTAAAAAAAAGCATCTAGAAAAATTGCTGTGAGCATGAATTCAAGCGATATGTTGGGAGGAGTTGGCTTATGGTATATATATTTAATATTCCTTATTTTAGATTAATATTAAAATAATTTAATAAAAGTTTAAGCACCAGCTTTAAAAATCGACAAGTAATGCCTAACTAAATTGATTTCCGCCAGAGGAATAAGTTATTCACAATTTTGAGTCAACTCAAATTAGAAACCTTTCATCTGCCTGCCAGGCTATCCATTTTTCACACACTTTTAATGGGTACAGGGTATAAACAAACAGAGCGAAAAGCTCTTGAGTGACATGAAAAGCGCTACTTGGCGCCTCATATGGCTGTCACATTAAGTGTACGCATATTACGTATACGCACATCACGTATACGCTGCGAGGCACATGTCGCGTGTGTCTGTGTGTGTGTGTGTGTGTGTGTGTGTGTGTGTGTGGTTAAACCACAAGTTTGTGGGCATAGACGCCCACATGTCTTTCCCTGTAGGCCTTTAAACATAGTTAAACAAAATAATTATTGTTGCCAGCTCCATTTGTTGAAAGCAATTAAAATATTAAAGCCCAAGGAACGTCGTTTGCCAGAAATGTGTATTGGCTGAAAATGCCAAGGCTCGCAACAAAAATTATCCGCGGCACACACACACACACACACAGTAGGCTCTTAATGCATATCCTTGAGCCAGGATGGTTCTCACTCCCATTTTTTGTCTTATGCCTTCGTGCTGTGTCCTTTCACTAAGTGGATTTTCATTATGAATATACATGGAGCGCGATTTATTATTTAATTTGCGCGCATAATTTGTAATTATGTCTTAACATTTACCTAACCTGACGACTGCCTGAGGCTTCGCCTGGGCCAGGCCAACGCAGGCATTAGGGCTCATTAGGTTCTGAGTGTGTTCAAACAGAGATAAGATTGGAAAAAACCTTAAAAGGAAACTTGACAAATTTTCAGGGTGCGCTCAAGGCCCAAGAGTTGAGAAAATATTTATACCGGTTAACTCTATATCTTTTTATTATATCAAAAGATTCGCTTATGCGAATCCTTTTTACTCAACTCAGAAACGTTTTGGCCTTATATCGACTTCTCAATTAGCAGCACCCGAAATTTCCTGATTAATTGCTTTTACAAGCAATTGAACACAGTTTTCCTGAATTGACCTTGTTCTATTGCTCTTGTTTATGAGCGTGTAAGCGACGCCCACACAGCATTCCAGATGGGAAATCAAAGAACATGATTGATTGCCACTTTTAATGGCCAACGGAACAACAACTACAGCAACCACAACAACATGAGCAGTAATAGATATGACAGGCCGACAACAAAAAAAACTTTGTTGAGCGCATAGAAAAGTTCTGGCTCTGGCCGAAAATTGGGGCCCTGCCACAAAACTGCGAGCCGCAAATCACATTTGGGCTCATTAGAGTGGTACACGGACATGCCTCCGAACCGCAAACGACAGAAAAACCAAAACGACTGCATAATACTCTGCGCTTAACATGATTTAAGGAAATTTGTGGCAAGGAACGGGCTGTATTTGGTTCGATTTAAGGATGGATCTATGTAAAACATGGAACGTCCGTTTCAATGACAGTCACACAACTTTAAAGTCTCTTAATAGAACAGGGCAAAACGTAAATATACCCTTTCCGCAAATAACTTTGGCAGCCTCGTTTGACCAAAGCAGAGAGAAATCTGTGCGGTCACAATGCCTTAGGCAATTTGCATTTGCTATAATTTGTGGACTGTTTTTGTGGCGGCAACATTAAAGGATGTGAAGAACAGAAATAAACGTATTGATAGATAATGCTAAAGCATCCTTGAAGCATGCTTTGGAACTTGAGGTGTGTACAACATGTTAAATATGTCCATGTACACATGTAAGCACAAAGGATGAATGCGGATACTCGGATATGTGTTAAGCAGCCGAGCAAGTAAACGGGCTGGCATGGCGTTAGGGGCTAAGAATTAATAGAGAGAACACGCAACAGCAAACAGCACTTAAAGACCAAGCGCTGACATGTTGACTTAGTATATTCGTGTACACATCGGGCGCAGATACAATGGGAAAAAATCAACAAATATTTAATGTAATTGTAAACCGGCAAAATAAAAGCTAAAGTTTAAATAAAACTGTAGATTGAATATGTATTTTTATCAATTACAACAAGTTATTACAGTGCAGAGTTCCTAAAGTATTCCTCTAACAGTATTAATAGAACACATGGATTTTTGAATACATATTTATTTTCCTAATTTGCGCCCACAGTACGAGAATAACTTATGAAACTATCTGTTAATGGATTGAACAAACACTTTAAGCAAACCGAAATGAAATAATTCAACGGTTCAATATTCAGGAAAACGCACGATTTAAAAATTTGTATAATCTACGTATAGACGATATGAAATTTATCAGCGAAATGCGACAAAAATTCAATTGAATTAATGGTAAAAAAAGAAAATATATACCACGAGCAGAACGACAACGGAGCTGCCACATGGGGCGTATGATGAATGTCAAAACATTTTGCAGTGCAAAGTGGCGTCGCGTTCTGCGGGCATCGTTATGCCATATTTATGGCATGTTCAAGGCGAGTAAAAATAATCGAAGTAAATTTAATTCATAGCCGCCAAATAACCAAGACTTGTGGAAAAAACGTTGCCTACATTTGGGAGTAAAATTCAACAACGAGTTGACGCTTCATTTACTCAATGCAAACAATGTGGGAAAATCAACTTTTGGGCTAGTTTATATTTTCTATTTTTGCAAAACTAGAATCATACATTTTTATGCTAAACAGCAGCTAAACTTCGCTAATTTGAAGCATAAATAGTTGAAATTCTCTAACATTAATAATAAGAGAATAATTTGTCAAAACGGACGACCATTTACTTATGCCAAGCCTTTTAGAATGCTGACATTTATTTATTTAATAATAAAAAGTAAACTTCTTAGTGCGACTTTCATATCAGTTAACAATTCGACTCGGCAAATATCACTTGAGTTACAGGCAAATCTCGCCGACTTAAGCATATACAGAATATTCCGCACAGCACTTGGATTTCTTTAAATTATATATGCGATTCCTATGCGTTTCCTATTCGAACTGGACATTTCAGTTGTTCGCATTGATTATTCCGTTGCGGCAACTACTGTGAAATGCACTTGAGCTCAGCTTTGGGGGCGGAGGCGTGGGAAGGGAACAGAGTTGCCAACTCTTTTTGGCTGACTGCCAAGGACCAAAAATGAGGCACATGCCCAGTATTCATTTATAAATACAGACAAGCGAGTGCTTTGCTAGATTTCGACTCCTCTTTTTTTTTTTGGCAATGGTCGAGTCGGCTAGACACAGGGCCAGGTGTGGCAGCGGTTGCGGTAGCTGGAAAAACAGCTGCAAACTTCCTATGCTAGTTTTGCTTTTGTTTCCAAAATGCGATTGTCCGCCGGACATGGGCACAAAAGTACAACAATGTGAATATGCGCATGGAAAATGCAGATTGATCGCCACAGATTACCCAAGGAACGGACAACAGCAAAAAAAAAAAAAAGAAACGAACACTGCCAAAAGATGTTTCGGCTTAAGGTTGAAGTGAAACGTTTGCAACGGTCGGATTGCAGGAAAGTGTGGCATGTGCCCCAGCAGTTGCCTGCAGGAAATTGTTGCACACAGTTAACACATGAATAGTTAGCTAGCAATGAAAAATAAAGCACAAAAAGAACTGTAAACTAAAGTTATCAAAAGTAAAATGACCCTAAGAACGCGCAGCTTACACAGAAATTCAAAGGAAAATTATTTAGTTTAGTAAAAGTAAAATGGAATTTCTGTTAAGAAATAAGATATTTAGTTGAAATGAATAATGGAAAAAAGTTTTAATATACAAATAACTATCGGATGTTGCCCGGCCTTGCTCGGGATAAGACACTTGTATATATAGAAATTGGCTGTTCGAATTCTAAGAAAAAAGCTTTACCGCAGATAAATGGAATATGCAAATGCCCAGCTTTAATCTAAGCAAAGTAGTTGCTGTCACAGGACAATTCGCTTGACATTCACTTCAAATTGAATTATATGCTTCGACGGCAAATGCAACAAATGTAAAGCGAACAGCTGCTGTGCGGGTCGCATTTGTGATGGCAATCAATGAGAAATGAAAACACGAAACAGCATTGGCAGGAGCCAATCGCATTAGCAGCCAATCAAAGGTATCAGCCACACACACACACACACACACACACACACACACAAATTTACATGTGTGCATGCATTCACACACTTTTGGCATGCAGTTTAACATACGCTTAGCGGAAATTAAGCTGCTCTCAATGTCACAAGCTGCTGATTTTAATGATAATGATGTTGCTAATGATATTGCTAATGATGTTGCGCATTAGTTTGACGTCTGCAATTGAACTGGAAACAAATTTGGGCTTGGGTTTGGCTTTGGCAAAGCGTAAGCCCAGGCAACTGTTGTAATTTCAATATGTGTAGATACACCGAAAAAAATAACGCACTTCAATGAAGTTTTATATGTAAAATTAAGTGAAATTAAATAATTTTTTAGATAAGCATAAAAAACGTGAATATATGTGGAAATTTTATTTTCGTAAATACGATTTTTTTCTATTTATTTTAAACAAATTGAAACTTGTTTTGAGAGCATAGAAAATGTTGTTTGAAGTAAACAAACTGAGCTAAATTTAAGCATTTTATTTACAAATCTATAATGAGGTAAAATCACATGACTAAAACTTAATCAAACATTGTTTAACAACAATTTTGTGCAGTGTATAGTTCGTTAAAGGCGTATAACAACAATATATACACACCTGTGAGCACTTGACTGAGCACCTGGCTGTGGCAGATTGAGACCAGCCGCTCACGGCAATGAAATTTCTGATGTATCAAAAATAGAACATAAGCAAGAGACGGCAGGGCAGAAAGGTTGCCATAGCCACAGGACTAGCATTTGGCATGCTCCACAGATTCGGCTGCAATTCAGCAGCTTGACGGCATATTGAAAGCATTTGCATATCTAAAATTTATGGCGAAATTGCCAAAACTTTGCATTGACAATAGTTTGAAATTGAATTACAGCACAGTATAATGCACAAACAGTCAGCAAGAGCCTGACATTATCTCAGGCCAACTATCACAAACAAGTTCGACAAACGAATAAGAAACTACACAAAAACTTTGCTGGGCTCTAGAGTTCGGGGACCTCGCCACGTTTCAAGCTCTTATTTCTGATAAATATGTCCTAATTATACTACAATTCAATTATTCATTTTATATATAAAGTTTTATTAAATACTTAATTTTTCTCTAATTTTTAGCAGTTTTTTGCAGACGAAAACGAAAATCTCTCTCCGGCTGCGGCTGCTGTTAAACATTTGCATTTCAAAAGATTTTCCCACTCATCATTTTGCTTTGGCCAACAACATTTGTATGCAAATATTATTTCGAGTTGTGTGCTTTGGGGTTCGGTTATACGAACAATATGAATAAGCCGTAGGCATTCCTTCATTATCCCAGCCAATGTAATCGGCTTTGGTAGGACGCCGAGGCGCAGGCTGCGGGGCTTGGCATGTGTTTAAATTCATATGCAAAATATGTGAAAAGTGAAAGTCGAGAGCAAGTAGCCAAGGTCCAACAAGAAGCCAATGATTCACTTGGCGATGAATGGCTTTATTCCACAGTCAAAGGATTTATATACCTCACATATTGAATATGCTCAAAGTCGAAGCAGATGCTCATCGTCAGCATTTATTTAATAAATAAATAATTTGATTAGCTTCTAAATAGAACTTTTAGTTCCACAGAACTAGTTTAATGAACTAGTTCCACGTTGCATTGCCTGGAATTTCAAATTCAATTTTACTTTGCCAAGGACACTTTCGCTTGAGCAGCACAAAAAAATGCAAACAATGTTGACTTCTCTTTGTCTAAACTGCCTTTGTCTATATATATATATATATATATATATATATATATATATATATCTATAGGTATATGCATGTATCTGTGCTACATCGTTTTTTGTAGTGCTCTCATTTGTATCGCATATTTGTTACGTTTTTTTACGAGCCAACAGCAAATTGTTGAACACTTTCTGCAAAGGTCGATGCAAACTCTTGGACAGAAAATATATAAAGTACACTTTACACTCATATGAAGCCAAGGGGCGGTGGCATTATTTATCCATTAGCTGATGACACATTTTTGTTTTTCTTCGCAAAACTGTTTTAATGGCCTTTATCTGGCTCGTGTTTACGCAAAAGAAACGAATTTTTCTTTTGGTGAAAACAAATCTTTTTTGAAAGCGAAAATATATTTGAGTTCAAATTGTTTTCATAGTTTTTCATTTTGACTTATTTTCTCGCTTATAAAAAAAAAACACAACAAACCAAAGTAAGGTAAATCTTGCTAGTAATTATACAATTATAAAACTTATGTCAAGACATACATATATTAAAATAAAGCTAGGAAAAAGTTATAAAGTTATATATATGTGTGTGTGTGTGTGTGTGAAACAAGGCCAAGGGGTTAATAAAACAGAAGGCAATGCCAATCTATGGCCAGACCGAGGAGCCATAAAACGTCTGTGGGCGACGCCTCGATTGATAGCCAGTCGACAGAAAGGGGAGCAGCAGAAGCCGCTCCTCGTGCGGCTGACAACGAAAACAATCATCAAAAGGGCAAAAACAAACACTGAACAATGGCAACGAATCGGACAATGGGGGCCCAGATAATCAACCCGGGGGGGGCACTGTGACAGTGATGGCAAATGGAGTACATGATAATAACAGCGAAGGAGGGGGCCAGACGTATCCTTTAATGGCCGCCAGACATTATCGTGGCTAAAAAATCGATGGAGCCCTCCATTTCAATTTCTCCAGAGCCCAATTGCCAGCAAAACTTCTAATATTTCACGCCAGGCTAACGCACGCGATGCACTTGCGTTTCTCCTATTCCTAGAGCGGGGTGGGGCGCGGCGGGACGAGGGGGCAGGGTTTGCGTCAGGCGAGAAAAGTTGAAAAGTCATGGCTGTCACTTTTTGGATTTTTTTCGTAGCCCACGAAAATCTGAGCTCGCTCTCTCTCTCTCCCTCTCTCTCTCTCTCGCCAAAAACCGTTCCCAACGGTGCGTTTGCATTTGTGTCTCTTTTTAGCTATGTGTGAGCTCCAACTAGAAATGGGCGCGTGTCCAATAAGAAAATAAACTACACTTGCAGAGCACGCGCGATCGAAAATTTTTCTTTTTTTAATATAAAATCAAATATATTTTTGAAAAATTGAGTGCGCGGATAATACGCCGAATTAACCGGGCAAACACACACATTCGCACTAACACACTCACTTATGCACGTCTTATACATGTGTGTGTGTGTGTGTGTGTGTGTGTGTAAGCACGCTTACAATATCCGCAATGTTTACTCTCTGGATAAAGGCTCTCGCTAGCACGCTGATCCGGCAGCCGGCAACGCATATTACAGTTACAATTTTTTCTTTATTGCGCCCTACTCTTTCGCCCTCTCTCTCTCTCTCTCTCTCTCTCTCTCTCTCTCTCTCTCTCTCTCTATCTTTCTCTCTAACGCATTTAGCAACAGTTTATTAAATTATACAATTTATTTAATTCGATATTCTGCACACGCGCGGAGAATACGACCGATCCGTCTGCTAAAGCGCACATCTATGCTAAGTGGGCTCTCGCACTTATTCTAGTTAAGAGCACACATAAATATCAAAGCTAACGCTCTCTTATTGTTCACAATGGACGCTGGTAAAGGCTTTGAATCCAGCTCCGCCAATGAGAATAGCGCAGAGAGCATACAAATTAACTGGGTCCATGTAATCATTCACAATGCACACAAGTGGAACAAACCTAATTAGAATTTAATTATGGCCCCTTTTCTCGCTGTCTCTCTTAACTATTTATACATTCTTCTAACCATAACGCTCTTTTTATCCCTTAATGTTGTACATAAGAGAGCAAATCGTTCCAATTGAATATATTCCAACAGAGTCCAATAAGAACCGCGAGCAGTTTTCTGTACATGAGTTGCATAGAGCCAGGTTCGAGCCTTGATTAGATATCCTGGTCTATTATATTGACATCAATATCAAGTTGCCACAGAATGATTTTCAAATTAACGTTAATACTCCCCGCCTCCTCCTCCTCCTGCTCCACGCCAAGATAATTGTTATTGCTGTCAACGTAAATAATACAAAATGTGCACGCAGGAGTCGCCTCTTCTGAAAGTTGCGGCACAGGAATGCGCCACACAACCCCTTATGTTGCCGCTGAAAGGACTCTGAATTATTTATTTGCCCCATTTAATTGATTGGATCTGAACTTTTTATAACCCAGACCAGGTGCTAGCTTCAGCGACTTATCGACCCGATATACTTGTTGGTTTAATTGTTAATTAAATGTCGAAATCGAGCTGGACTAAAGCACGATTAGCTCAGTAAGAAGAAGGCCTTAATTAGATAACTTATATTAGTTTAAAGTTTAAACTTTAAATTCAAGCCAAAACCTGTTCAATTTAAATATTCCCATTGAAATGTTACCCGTTTTTAATGCTTGGCTAATTAATTTCATTAGCTTTTTTTTTTTGGGTCAAGGCTTCGCGTGCTTTGCGTGTGTTCTACATATATCCTACGAATGCGAGTCCTAATCATATTTATGACTTGGCTTTTGAGTTGCCAACTTGGGGATTGGCCATAATCTTATTGCCACAAAATCCACTGCAGAAGGCTGAAAAAAGAAAGAAGAAGAAGGCCGTCTAGCAGTGGAAACAATTGTACGGAAAACGCATTAAATGTTTACCAGGTGTTATCGAAACAAGCAAAGCCAAGTTGAAGGGCTCTAAACAAAAGTATCCGACGGGTGGATACCCTAAAACTTCTTCTATGGAAAGATATTCGATCTGTAAGGCTACTTCTCAATTTTAATGACTCTCATGTCTCTCAAGACCTAAGAAGGACACACGTTCGATTCTCTGGCTTTCAGAGGTTCTGGGAGGCCAGACGCACATGGATATATAGACTAGGAGATTGATCTCTGATCAAGAATATATATATATATATATAATTTATGATGTCGGAGAAGAAGGCAACTTCTGCCTGTTACAAACATTTGCATACATACATTATACCCCTTTTACACGTTTTCAATGTTTACAGGGTATTTAATAGAGCACACAAAATTTTACCTAAAATTCGACAGAAATACAACTCATTGCCTAATTCCACTAACAACATTTCTTACATTTTTTGCGAATGTTACATTTTTGAGAATGTGTTATGTTAGGAAGAACTCACATTTTTCACATTTGCAATAAAATGTTGGTATTGATGATTTATCAAATGTTGTTTCGATGGAAAATGGGAAAATATGGGAAAATGGGAAACAGATGCTACAACAAATAAGGTAAGCGTTAAATTTAAATGTTAATATGTCAACGACAAATGATGCTTGCTAATGGAATCGCAGAATGTAATGTTGGTAAATGTCAAAAATTGCGATAATTGACGTTTGTTCTGTAACCAAAATAGTTAACTCCTTAAGTTTTAGATACGATATGTAAATATATGTTAAAGTCTATAAAAATGTGAAAGAATCTTTGTTCAACTTTGTTTTTTTAGTGTTGTCCATCTAAACTAAGGTTCGCTAAGGACCTTTCAGATACCTTCAAGTTAAGCTCTGCGTAAACGAGTTTGTTGCGACTGACTGTCTGACTGTCAATAATAACAATAAAATCAAATAGTTTTGAATAAAAAAGAACTTTAAATTTGACAAGTCTAGCAGAGCAAGGTAAACGCTCGAGGACAACGTCACTGACATGTCCTGCAAGACGTCAGGGCCAGACGGATCGCCTCTTCGACTATTTGCAAACTAATTGGAATATATTGTTATATATTTTAGTTTTGTTTTTTTTTCTCACCATTCTCGATGGTCTCCTTGGCACAGGATATGATTTTGCCTTTGCGTCGTCGCAAATTCGATTCGAAATTGTTGTCCTCGCTGAGGTCCTCGTCCCGCTGAGCAGCAGCTCCGTCGCCGGCTGTTGTTGTTGTTGCTGTTGTTGCTGTCGTCGACTCCGGCACATCCTCCGAGGACTGGCGCTCCTCGAAGTCGCCGCCGCCGTGAATTAAACTATCAAAACTTTGGCTCATCGTGCGCCAAGAAGAAGAAAAACCAAAAAAAAAAAACCAAATATTGTTTTTCTGCTGCTTTCCTGTGGCTGTAAAATGTTTTCTTTTCTATTTGTTTTTTTCGCTCACTTTTGTTATTAGCTTTTCTTTTTTTTTATATATATAAATTTGCGTCGCGTGTTAATTAAGTGAAAACGGAAGCCTGTGAAGTATGTTCATTAATCATTGTTTGTACATTTACAGTTTTTGATTAACAGTTAGAAACGAAATTCAAACACGCAAAATAAAAGTAAAACAAGTTTCTGTTACTCTTAACTTGTGATCGAAGAAGAGAGTTTTCCCTCTCGATCAGCAAAGTCGTCCTTCGGCTAGAATAACTGTTAACTCAATCTCTTAAGAGCACAAGAGAAGAACATCTTTATGTTAAGAATATGTTGGAAAAAACTCTTTCACTCGCGTTGTTAACAGCGTACAAAAAGGAAAAGAAAACGAAAACACGCAACGCATAAAAAAAAAAATGAAAATAGAACAAAAACTCGCGCAAAATGCCAAACAGTTATCCGTTGGCTACGCCGGCTGGCTAAGTGTGGGTGGGAGGGCGAGTTAGTGTACGCGCGGGGTAAGGCTACAGTGAACGGGATCTTGCCACCCCCCCCCCCCCCCTCCCAACCAATCATCAACAGCAAGCGTAAATTTGAATGTGCGTGGACGTCAGAACTGTTACTTGTTTTGCCTACTTTGTTGCTGCTCGTCAAAGCCGCATTTGAGCAACAACAACAACAACAGTGAGTGGCACTCGAAACCGTTATTTCATAATCGCAAAGTAGCGATTTAGGTTAAGCCAATGCCACAACAACGGTAAAAACAACAACAAAATACTATTGTTGTGACTTTTTTGTGTAGCACACTTTTTAGCGCGTAACTGTATTGTTTTTTCTTAGCTGATTTATTTGTTTTATTTATCAAATACCACAAAATGTTCTAATAATTATTTAATGCGCACGCGGTTTAAAACTCGTTTGCACGCTTGAAAATGCCGTCAGAGACTGAAATGACACGCAAATGTTGAACGAAACAAATGTTCAACACGGCTGCAAAACGAAAAGAGAGTGTGGTGAGTTTCTCATTTATTGATTTTGTTGTGTGCGTATGCGTGTGCGTCTATACAAAGCGAAGCAACACAGAAACGCAAAATTTGTGTCGCCTTTTCTGTTTTCATACAAGCTCTATGACAGCTACAACAGGGGCGCAGGCAAGGGCAGCGTGTCCATGCTAAGGGAGCGCGGCTGCAGCATGCAAAAAGCCGGCAGATAACAAAGCAAAGCACAGAGCGAAGCGCGCAAAGAGCAAGAGTAAGAGTAAAGTGACAAGCATTTTGCCAGCCAAAAAGAGCAAACATATGATGATGCTTTTGTTTGTGCTCTTGCCCTTACACTGAAGCGTGCGTTAACTGTTAATTATAACTGTAGAAACTAACTTCTGATTATTAAAACTAGCAAAAATAAAAAAAAAATATTAAAAATTGAAGTTGTCTGTGTTTTTATTTAATTTTATATTAATAAAATCAAACGAAATGCACAAGATGATTAAATTTAATGAAATGATTAGTTTGAATGCAACATTCATTATTTGCATTGCCAATACAAATTATATGTAACTCATATAATATTGTTTTTTTTTTTTTTGTATATATCAATTGGTATATAAGATTTACATAAATTATCTTTGTTCGCGATGAGTTTTTGTTTTGTATGATGAAAGCACAATTGAAATATTTGATAGATTCTTGATCTAGTCAAAGTGCTTTAAAAGTATATGCATATTATATAGAATACTAATTTAATTCCATTCCTCTTCATCCTCCAAGTTTTCAATGTGCCCGTTTTTAGCCTGTTGAAGTGAAAAAAAAGAGAAAGTCAATAAATTACAAGAAAAGCTTGCAAGAAACCGCCTGAAAGAGCTCCTCCATAGACGATTCTGCGTATAGAGCCATATAGTATATATATATATATATATATATATATATATATATATATATATATATATATATATATATATATAGATATGATATGTCAAGATCATGTCAGAGCTCGCAAATTCCAAGTTTGATTAAAATATCAAACATAAATTGTTTATAAAGAAACAAAACTCTCGCCCGATTGTTCCCATTTCATGACTTTTGCATGGAGACAAACGGACACATTCATTAGGCTATTGACACTGATCAGGAATATATATAGTCATGACTTAAGTGCTTTTAGGTAATTTTTATAAAATAAATACTAACACCGCCGCGAACATCAATGCCGCCAAACTTGGAGCCAAAATAGCTGCTGCTGCCGCCGCCAATTTCCTTAAGAAACTCCGGCACCTCTTGACCGGAACCCTCCAAGATCTTGATCAGATCAGCGGCAAGTGTGCGATCCTGTTCCGGATCAAAGAATGATGTGGCACGTCCACTATTGCCCACACGACCAGTGCGTCCAATGCGATGCACATAATCATCAATATTGGTGGGCATATCATAGTTGATAACATGCTTTACATTCTTAATATCTGCAAAGGATGCAACATGATTAGTTTGAATATAATTTTGGGCAGTGGGTATTCGCCGACTAACCAAGGCCACGCGAGGCTACCGATGTGGCAATGAGCACCTTCATGGTGCCAGTCTTAAAGTCGCGCAAAGCCTGCTCGCGCTGACTCTGCAGGCGATCGCCGTGTATGGAGGTAGTTGGGAATTCCGTTTCCGAAAAGAACGAGGCAAGAAAATCAGCGCCACGCTTTGTCTCCACAAAGACAATGGTGCCATCGGCGCCCTCGCGTAATATTTCCTAAAAAAAAAAAAATAAAAATAAACAAACTAAAAAAAAAACAACTAAAACATGTATACAATTGACTGACCATCAATTTGGAGCGTTTGTTAAACTTGTTGACCTCGTAGACGGTCTGCTGCACATCGGAGCAGGCGCCGCCGACAACGCCAATGGTAACAAAGACATAATTTTTCAAAAATTCACCAGCCATGCGCTGGATTTCCTCCGGGAACGTAGCCGAGAACATCAATGTCTGATGCTCCGGACGCATGGTCTGATGATGCATAATCTTGCGCATACTATCCGAGAAGCCCATGTCCAGCATGCGATCGGCCTCGTCGAGCACAATGAAACGTGTATCATCGAATGTTATGAATGTGCGATCCACAAAATCAAGCAAACGTCCCGGTGTGGCAATCAGCACATGACAACCCTTGGTAATGCATTCGTTCTGATATTTGAACGAGGTGCCGCCATAAACGATGCTGATCTTCAGATATGTGGTATATGAAAATTTTCGCGCCTCGTTAAAGATCTGAATGGCAAGCTCACGCGTCGGCGAGACAATCACCGCCTGCGGCTTGCCAATCTCTAGATCATGACTCTCATCCAGAATGTTGTTGAGTATGGGCAGCAAAAAGGCGGCCGTTTTGCCGGAGCCCGTCTGGGCGCAGGCCATCAAATCACGTCCTTCGGCAATTACTGGTATCGATACCTTCTGTATGGGCGTGGGCACCACATAGCCCGATTTAACCACATTATCCAGCACAATGCCGCGCAATCGCGCACTCTCAAAGTTCTTAATGGGTTGCGGCACATTTTCGCCAGTCACCTGAAATGCATAACGGGCATTAGTGAGATGCGTAACGGTTTGATTGATTGTCTCGACTTACCTTGACGGGAATATTATCGTATTTGGCAAAGTTAATGCCCGAAGAGATGCCGGTGCTAAACATTTCGGTCTCGTCATTGGTCGGCTCGGGTGGTATATAAAACTCCCTTGCCTTCTTTTCACTATCCTCGCCCACATCCTCCTGATTGTTGTTCATGTCGCCGTCGTCGCGTCGGCGTCGTTCAAAGCCACCGCTTTTACGAACAAAGCCGCCACGGCGTTCTTCGCCTAATGGATTTCAAAATTATAATTATAATTAAATATACAATTAAATACAATGCGTTATTTGTTAAACATACAAACAAACGAGACAACATTAATATACGACACATTTATTACTATTTTTCATTTTTTATTTTTTTAAACTGAAGCATTAAAAATATCAAATCCAATCGAAATCCAGTCGACATCTATCTTATATATGCAAGGCTCGTCCTGAGCTCTTAATATTTTTTTAGTTCTTTTCTTTTTTATATTTATAAACAAATATATATATATATGAAATCCAAAGTCAAAGTACGTCATTTAGACGACTTAAAGAAGCGAGGCATAGCGCGCATCGGGACTTAGACTAATTATATTGGCTGCCTTCAGCTCGAGGAGCACACGAAAAGCAAATGCTGCCTCCATGCGCGTCTCGATGAATCCAGTCGCACGCATATCAATCTGGTCGTTTCGGATCAATGCTCCGATTAGATTGTGCACAACACGAGGCTTCCACTCGGGCATTTCCAAGATCATTTGCGGATCGTATGTGTATATTGCAGGCAATGCGATATACCGAATGTTCTGTGCTTGCCCGTTCTCATCGGTATCATCCGTTGGATGGGATCGGTTGGCGAGCGATTGATAATTTCGTTGCTGATCTTCACGCTGCTGTTTATCGCTCAAGTGCTTAGTTTGATCTACCATGACACGCAGCAAGTGCTTGTGTTCCACCAAAAAGCTTAGATCTTCACGAAGCTCACGTTCTACGCGTTCCGATCTGGTAAACTGGCTCATTCCCGCACATTGATCAGCTTCCACCAACATCGGGCTATCAGTGCTGCTTACTTCCGTCCGATTAACTAATTGTCCAGCATCTGAAATTGCACTGGGCGGTTTGCATATAACTTCAATGGCAGTCACAATCGGTCTTTCCGGCAGATCAGCCAAATTTACAGATGTTGTTGACATTGCTGGTAGCTTCTCCGTCAGCTTATCCGTCTGCATGGGTAATGCCTGCGGCTCTATGCCTTCTGCTGCTGCTGACCTGTCGGGAAGCTCATCGGTCTGCATGGGTAATGCCGGCGGCTCTGTGACGACTGTTGCTGTTGGCTCTGTTGGCGGCGGCAGCGGCAACGGCACTTCTGCTGGCATTTCATCCGCATGATGCGGCACGTCGACTGCGATCGTTTGTTGCTCTATTTGTGACCATCTTTCCTGGAACATATTATTCAAAAATCCGAGCATAACCTCATCATCGCTGGGCGTCTGTGCTACCGCCGCTGGACGCCTGCGTCGGCGGCGGCGCCTGGGCGGTAGTCGAGGTGTTGTTGTTGTTGTTGTTGTTGCTGTTGAGCTAGGACTGAGTACATAATTTGGAAGCTCTGTGCGTTGACGAAAAATTGAGGCCCAATCACGAGTCAATGGTGGCGTTATATTTGCTGGCGGCGCAAATGAACTTGGAGTATTGGGAGCAATTGCATCAGCTTGATCCGCTGTGGCTGGCCCTGCTGCTGCTGTTTCTGCTACTGCTACTGTTTCTGCTGCTGCTACTGCTACTGTTTCTGTCGTGTAATCCTCATTCAATTCAAGCAAACGCGGCGTTGTGACTCGTTGCTGATTCTGTTGCTCCTCATCGATGGCAGGCAACTGGGTGCGATACGCTTGCAATAGGGACGATGCGAGCGCATGACGTGACCGCAACGGCAGCGACATTGAGGCATTGTTATCCCCACCAATAGCACCTCTCTCCACCAACAGCAAGGGCGATACCACTGGCACCGGTGGGCACAAAGTATGCAGACCTTCGTCCGTTAAGCTGGCTGCCTGACTTTCGCCAGTCGGTATGGATAGTAGGCTGTGAATTGTGTGAGTGCTTGTGAGTACCAATCATGAATATCAACATTATAATGAGAGAATGTGAAGTTGAGCGAAAATATATGCGCATGCGAGATATACAAATAGGAAGAATCAATTGTCAGCTATACTTGACTTGGTTTAAGCTCAATTTTGAGCACTAAATGTGAGCAAATGTGTTTGCCAGTTCGTTGCTGAAACCCATTGAGTATTGAAAGCTGGCAAAAGCAAAATGTACTTTTTCATTTCTCATTTGAAGGCTGAAAATCTTGGTAATTGCCCAAGCGAAACTGTGGGATTTTCGGGAATGGTTGTATCAAACTTTTTCTTGCTCATTTCTCCAAAGGGAAATTTTTAGAAAATGCGAGAAAATGCAGTTTCACAAGACGTTTGAAATATAAAACCTGAGCTTAACACCTGCCAATATATATATATACATATATATATTTATGTAGTAAGAGTTTCTGTCAATACACATTTCATTTTCAAGTTTGTCACAAATGTTTCGAGTGTATGTCAAAATTGTTAGTACCCAAAATAAAAGTTGTGTGTGTGTAAGAATATACCAATCCGTCGAATCGGCTGTTGTTTCCATACATAGACTAATGCAGGCAAGGCAGTTGGCATAAGGTAAGTGCAAATAGATACACACCCATAGACAGAGATTGGGAGAAAACAATAAAAAGACAGTTAGAGATAGAGCGAGAGAGAGAGAGAGAGAGAGAGATAGCGATTTGTTCGAGTTGTATACCCAACGTTGGAGATTGGTTGTGCGACATTTCTGGTGGCAAGTGGTGTGGCACCAGCTTCACTGTCCTGAACATCCGACAGCAATCTGTCCCGATCTGGTGTGTACTGACTGTGCGATTGTACAATCCGGCTCGGTAAAGGAGCTAAGCTGATTGCCTCATCTTGGTCCCGACCCAGATCCAGCTGCTGCTGCTGCCGCCGCATTTGCTGTTGCTCTGGCGCCGTGGGCACAAGCCAAGCCCTTGCTGATACCGGCGGCTGTTTGTTGTACATCCAGACCGGATTGTCTACCAGATCCGGCCAGGGCAGCTCCTCGTGCATTGCGCTGGGATTATAAGAGCGCAGCTTACGCATTTCGCGCAGCTGCATAAAATTCTCAGATAGCCAACGTACTGGAAATTCTTGTTGTCGCTGCTCATCGCTGGGCATTGGTGTCATTGTTGGCATTGCCGCATCCGTTGCAAGCTCCAGTTGGCCACCATTTAGTTCATATTCAGATGCGGCATTCTTGAGCACATTTCTGATGTGTTGTATGGCCTGATCCAAGGTTTTTTGGGGCGCAGCAATAGTTGCTTTGTTTCGTGCCGGCATATTGCAAATTCTAACAGGCGTTGTTGTTTCTGTTGCTCTTCTGTCAGGTGGTGTTGTTGTTGTTGTTGTTGATCCTGGCGCTCTTGTTATGGGAATTGTTGACGCTGCCATTTCTGACATATCGCGTCTTTGCTGGGCGCACGGCACCACAATTGCATCGTCAATGAACTGCTCGGCACGCATTCCCCCACCAAATGGCAAACCCCTAAACTGCTGCAGCTCTTTTTCGGATTCTTCCAGCAATTGAGCCACCTCTGCCATAACACGTTCCGAACTGGCGGCAGCTGTGGCGCACAACTTTTTGAACTTCTCTTGGCGCTCCTTGTGCTCGAATTCCTGCACCGAATTCCATTCGCTGTTCACCAGCGAACTGAAAGATTTAAGCAAATAGTCGCGCTGCTCACGCAGCTTGACCAGCGACTGATTGGGTACATTTAGATTGAGCTGCTCAATATATTCGGATACCGTGTTCGCATCGTAGCTGTTCGGCACGCGCGGGCCATGGCCGGTTCCACTGAGCATCAGCTGTGCCACTGTTAGCGTTACAATAGTTGAGACGAGATACAAGAACAAACGACACACAAACATATAGTTCGACATATAGATACATATATATATATATATAGTTAGATCACATGAAAAACTATCTTACGATAGTTGCTGCTTTTGCTAAATGCACAAAGACAAAAGACAGGGTATTCAAAAGTGACAAATACTAAACATGCTTACCGACCAATATACCAAGATAATTATCTTGAGTAACAAAAGGTCATTCATTTAATATTCCCCGATTACCTCTATATGATAGTAATTCCAATGCGAAATTATTGACAAAATTTGAATACCCTTTACAAATATTATATGAAATTGAAACGGTTCTACTTGAGTTGGATAATTTCGGTAATTTTGTGACAAAACTATATTTTGTTTTCATGGTTCAAATGTAGAATACTCTCTTAATAGTTGGTTGGTCTAAATCGTTCCCGAGTAAATATTTTAGTTGAACCCAAATTATTTCTTAGCCCTTGTAGTTTTATGGAATATCGTCTAAAATACTCACCATCGTCGTTGTCACGGCGTCCACGATAGCCTCCTCCTTCGCCATCATCCCGGCGTCCGCGATAGCCTCCTCCTTCGCCGTCATCCCGGCGTCCACGATAGCCTCCTCCTTCGCCGTCATCCCGGCGTCCACGATAGCCGCCGCCTCCTTGGCCATCATCGCGACGTCCGCGATAGCCAGCTCCTTGGCCAACGCCACGATAGCCCTTGGCAATGCCATCGCCATCGCCATCGCCAGCTACTTCTTCATCGCTCCATTCGGACACTGTCTTCTTATTGGATGATGCCTCCCCTTTGCTATCCCACTTATCATCAATGTGGGGTTTGTGTATAGGCTGATTGGTGCAGTCAGGCTAAGCATTAATGTAAATTGTCAATTTAGTACACTAATTGCCCATTTTCTTTAACTCACCTCATCATCCCAGTCGGACATGGTTTTAGTTCGTCGTTAACTGCTTTTGGGAAGATAACATATATTATTATAATTATATTCAAATTGTAAATAAACGACAGCTTCAACAGCCAGCGCAATATTTTACTTAGAAGGTTTGCAATAGTTTCAACTAAATTAGTCTAAATGCAAATAAATAAATTGTAGAATTTGTATATCGCTCGCTAAACACAGCGCTAAAATTCAAATGCAACGCTTTTAACAGCAACGTTAACAGTCTACTAAACACAGCACTGCTTTCGGTTTTTGCCATTCACAAACATGAACGAGCGCAATGTTAAGCGCTGAGGCGCAATTATGTTAAACGAAAAACGTGAGTTGCTCTGTTCTGTGTATGTATACACAGCATGCTTGCGTTTTTTTTTTCGCCTTGCCTTCTGGTAGTAGAACACATGTGCGTTTGAGTGGTATATGTATATGTGCACGTTTGTGTGTAGCAGCCAAAGCAGAAACGCAGAAAATTAAGGTTAGAGCGCAGCCAGGCAACCACACGACGACGAAGAAAAGGAAAATATAGCAAAAAGCAAGACTAAAAAAAACGTATTTCTTCTATATTCTCACTTACACCAACACACAACACACATTAACACCACACACACAAATACAGGCGCAGCAGCAGCGACCAAACACACACGAGTTTTTTTTCCTGACAGAAACTCTTGAAATTCTGTGTGTGATTTTTGCATAAAATCATTTGTGTGTGGAAAAATCAATTGGAAGATTATATTGCCATACAATAATAACAGCAACAGCAGCAACAGCAGCCCAACAACAACATGGATAGCGCCGGTAATAATCGTTATGAACTTTTGTTCATGGACGATGATGTTAGCGATCCATTAGATAATCTTGTCGCGGCCAAGAAGAAGCAGCAGCCAGCGACTACTGGCGCCGCAGCAGCCACCACAAAAACGGCGCCAACGGCAAAGGCAACAAAATCAGCAACGACCGCAGCAACAGCAGCCGGACCCAAAAAGCCAAATCAAGCCGAAAAGGAAAACAAACCAGGTGCATTGAATAAAAATGATGGCAAAAAGAATGCAGCTGGCAACAACAATGACAAACTTAACAACAACAACAAGCAAGGTGGGGCTGCTGTCGCTACGCGCAATGCTGGCAGCGCTGCTGCGGGCAAAACACGTGAAACTGGTCAAGGGCAGCAGCAGCAGCAGCAGCACCAACAACAACAGCGTAATGTCAATTTTCGTCAACAGAACGGAGGTGAGGTAACGCGCGAACAGCGCAACAATCGCCGCAATGTGCGCGAGAATGGCGCTCCAGGTGGCAACTCTGGCAACGCTGCCAACGATGGCAATCCTAGATCATATCGCACACCCGGCGGCGCCGGCGGCTTTGGCGGCGATCGTCCACCACGTCAGAATCGCAACTTTGATGGCGCCAATCGTAAACGTGAATTTGATCGTCAATCGGGCTCCGACAAAACTGGTGAGCATCTAATATATAATACACATATATACATATGCATTTGGGCTGAGGTTTACCCTAACCCCAAAACAAAAGGTTGGCCACAAATTTAACTACTCGCTCTTCCATTTTCTACCTTCTATACAAAATTAATATAAATTAAGAAACGGGCAGGCATCAACTAAATTGAGTGTTGCGCGCACATTTCATTAGTCCGATATGTTGTTGTATAGAAAAAATATGTTTAAAAATAGTTTGATTCCTCTGCAGGCGCTTCCCGTCCCTCTGCCGACACACTGCACTGAATGTAGGCAGGCCCACACAGTTTTTCCACGCCATGGAACATTATGTTTGAAGACAGGGGCGCACAGAGGGGGGGCTTAGTGTGGGTGGGCGGCGTGTAGCAGGGAGCGTGTCTTGCTAATATATACTCAAACACAATGTTACATACTTTCAAATATCTCAATTTTGTTGATCTTACACTAAAAAAAAAACCCCCCCCTATTTAAACGAAAACTTCATTCGGTTACGACGTAGATAAGAAAATCGAATAGTCCGTGTTCCTTATCTGAGATTTTCCAACACTATAACTACAAGTGTTGATTAGTTTCATTTTTCACTTACCGATTTGTCGAAAGAAATTTCTTATAGAAATAAGCGAACTTTGCCGATGCTGTAAAAGAAAGAGAAAAAAGAATATTTTATTAGCTTGAAAGAAGAGTATATTCGGAATTTAAAATAAAACCAAATTTGTATCTTGTCAAAACAGGTGTAAAGGCAATTGACAAACGCGACGGAGCTGGCGCCCACAATTGGGGATCAGTTAAGGAAGCCATCGATGATGTGAACAAGAGCAACGAGGGCGGCGAGACCAATGCGAACAATACCAATGCCGATGGAAAGGCCGATGAGTCCGGCAATGAGCAAACCAATGAACAGCAGACACCGCCAGAGGAGGAGACCAAAGAGCTAACACTGGACGAATGGAAGGCACAGCAGCAGCAGCGCATTAAGCCCAAGTTCAACATACGCAAGGCGGGCGAAGGTGGGTAACATGACCAAAAATATATCTAAACATTAGATCTACAGCTTTTCTATATCTATCGATATCAAACAATATTACATATATATACATATATTGCAACAATTTCATTTTTAGTACAGATATGTTTTTACTAGAAAAGCCAGTGCTGTGAAATTTGTTTATATAGAAATATGTTTGACCGTTAATTAGTAAGCTTTAATTCCAGTGCTGTGAAATTTGTTTATATAGAAATATGTTCTATATATAGAAGTAGGTTTTGTATATTGCAAACGTTTTCATTTTCAAAAATTATTCATTTTTTCTAAGCTAACAAATATCTCAGCTAATTTATGAGTAGCTTTCTGAGAATTTCAAGTGTTACAAAACGCACTAAAATAAAGTTTGTCAAATGAAACTTTTTTAAAATGTTGCGAGCACATTTTGAGTAATATTTATATTTTATGGATATTGAAATAGATTGAAAACGAAATGAATTGATAAACGCTTTTTCAGGTGAGGACACCTCGCAATGGAAGAAAATGATAGTGCTGAACAATAACAAAAAGAAGGAGAACGAAAGCGAAGAGGAACTTGAATACGATCCTGCCATGTATCCGCAGCGCGTGGGCCGCCAGCAGCGCGTCCTTGACATTCAGTTTAATTTCAATGACGGTCGTCGCGGCGGCGGCACCGGTTTCGGTGGTCGCGGCCGTGGTGGACCACGTCCGGGCGGGCCACGCAACGAGGGCAATCGCGGCGGACCGCAGAGCGGACCACAAGGCGGCGGCGGCGGCGGCTCTGGCAATGCCGATGGCGGCAATATTGGCGGCGGCGGCGGCGGCGGCGGTGGCGGTCCATCGGCTCGTCTCGAGGGCGGCAGCCGGCCACCAATTGAACGTCGCGGTTTGGGCGGCGGCATTGGCGGCGGTCATGCTGGCAAGCGTTTTGGCAACGAGCGGCAACAGAATGCCGCACCCAAGGTCAACGATGAGCGTCAATTCCCAACGCTCGCCTAAGAAGCGCGATTGCAGATTAGGATAGAAGAGGAGGAGGAAGGGCGCTTCTGCTTCTGCTGCTGCTGTGGCAGGCGCCGGGAGTGCATTCAATTTTAGAGTTGGTGTCTGTATTAGGAGCAGGAGGAGGAGAACAGGTTACCAATATATCAAATACACACACACACACACACCAATACACACACATACGAATTGTAAGCGAGAGTTAAATTTTCATTATAAGGCGGCCGCAGCGCAGCCAAAGCCAAAAGCAAACAAAAAAAAAATAAATAAAAACAACAACAACACAGCAAATGAGAGAAATTAAATATATATATATACAATAAATCAAATATGGAGATAAAAAAAAAAAAAAAAAAAACAAAAAGTAAACTGTAAATCTAAGCAAAAGCAATTTAGAGAGCAAACTAAAGAGCAAAGTTTCTATTTCTATGATGGTTCTCTTTTATATTTTTACCCACACCCCCACCCCACCCCCACTCTAAAGTTCATTTTACAACGTTCATTAAAACTCACCACACACACACACACACAGAGAGAAAAAGTACACTTCCCGCTTTCCAGTGACAACAATTAAGAGAATATTAATAACAAGCAGAAGAAGAGGATAAACATCACGAGTTTCTCATTGTTGGCAGCACAGTTTATAGAAGCGCATTTTCATGCACACATACATACATGCATACTAAACTTACATACACATACATATATTTTTGTTAAACATTTTTATATGCAAATGCCCTCATATAGAAATGCATTTTTTTTTTAATTTTTACTGTGTTACACTTGTATTTTAAAAATTAATAAATGAACAAAAAAAAAAACAAAACGATGGAAAAATAAACTATATAAAAACAAAACCCGGTAGTCCGGAAATTAAAAACGAAATATGCTAAAAAAAAAAAAAAATGTGTTGAAAAACTTGCAATTTTGTTTCTTAAAAAATTAATAATAATATGCACACAAGTATATATATATATATATATACGTATACCGCTATGATGCATACTCTATTATATTAATTATAAATCCAATTATGTGCATCGTATATACTAAATTTAATCAAAGCACACACTGAAAATGAAACAATTTTAATTTAAGCATTATTCAAAACAACAAATTTATATTAACTATTGGAGAAAAACTATATAGAAAACCTTATTAAGTAGAGTTGAACACACGCGACTTATGATAAAATCAGTTTGAATAAATCGCTTACAAAAAAAATAAATAAAAATAAAAACAAGAAAAAATTCAACAGAAAATATATAATAAAACCAAATCCTGTAAAACCTGTAAAGTTTTATGCTTTTACAATTAGAAATTGTATAAATAATCTATATAAACTTCTATATATATATATATATAAATATATGTATGTGCATTGCTCACGTATGTGTGCATGTATTTGCATGATAAAAAGTTGGTAACGAGAGAGAAAAACAAAAAAAATACATGGAACGGCAACAAAATTTTACGACTAAAAAAACCATTTAAAGATGAACAAATCCAAAAATACAACATACATTTTTTGACTAATATTGTATTGTATTTTGAGCCCAAAGAATGAAACAAAACATAAACCCAATTCAACAAAATCGTTGAGAGAAACTCGTTTAAAATAACATGAAAAAAAAAAAACACAAAACTTATTTGATAAAAATAAAGAAAAACACACAAAAAAAAAAAACGTTCAATTGGTGTTTCGATTTACAATTATTAATAGATAAAAGCTAATACTTATTTTAATTGTATTATTTTTTTTTTCGGAATTTTAAGTTTTACTTATTTTTTGAGGTTATGTTTTTTCTATTGTCCTTTGTTCTGTTGAAACATTTTTGAATGGGAATTGCTAAATCATTAAAAACTTGATTATTTTAGCAAGCGAAATTACACTGCAAAATCCAAAAGCTGTTGAATTTAATTCATTTATTTTCTTCGCTTTCTCTTTGAGCACTCTTCGCCAATTCACAATGCGCGCGCGCTTATGATGAACGAATTTTTGCTGGTTCACAATTGACTCGAAATACACATAGAAGCAACAAGAACTGTTGCTCTCAAAATTAAGAAAACGCCAAAGCATAAGGGAATGCCGAAATAGTAAAATTATAACGGAACTCCCGCCAGGCGTATATCCATGCGCGCATATAAGAGGAAGAAAGAAGCGCGAATGCCAAAACAAATTGAAGGTTACAATTTGTAATTTCACATAATTAAACACACTTTAGAGCGTTCTTTCACCGTTTTCTTTACAATTTTAAATTCTTTTGTTAAGCACTCACCTCCTGTTTGTATATTTGCAAGCTGTTAACGTCCAAGCTGGACGACTGAAAAATTAGAATGAAAGCCTTAGATAGAAATATGAAACGACAGATCGGAGAGTAACCGATATATTAAGTTGCAAATTTCAGTGTTGTCATCAGCTGCCGAGCCATGCAGAATTGTCAGTATACCAAGTAACATAGGCACTTTTGCCGGCCGTTGACAACCCTAATATATAACGGTGAAATACAAGCGAGACACAAGAATGCCGATTGGGCTTAAAAGAATTGAGAGAGCAGCACTTCGACAGCGCGATTGTGAAACGAAATTTTAAGCCATGCATGTGCATGCATGTTTTAAGTTGTGCACTAAATTAATTATATACATAAAACACATTTGCCGAATAACTAAGTAGGCTGGCCCATCACAAGGAATGGTACTTCTGTAATTGACATTGGGCGAACTACTTAATAAAATGAAACTTCATTATCCACATTTGCGATATGTAATTCGACAAGCGTATGAAAAGAAACCGAAGACAATTTGAGTCTTTTTTAACCATTAATCATCTCGTAACTTTAAATGCACTCTTACTAAACATTATGCACTCACCAAAAGTTCAGATATATATATTTTTGCAAACACCAGCGTAAATTTAACAATATAATAATACTAGCGCGCCCGTTCGAAACTTTACGTCCTTAATGGCTGTTGATGTTTAACAGAGTGTGGCAGTGCGACCGACATTCAACGATCACAAAAATACCATACCATTAACAGTGGCACAACGAATGTTAAACTCAAAATGGCACTCTTATGTGTGCAGACACTGGAACTGGAACTAGCTCCGAAATAGAATCACGCAACTCTAGAGAATACATAAAAGAAAAATTAGTAAACAACATTTATTGGAGGGAAATAATGTAATAGACCAATTATGCCTATTTATTAGAGCCAATCATCTAAAAAAAAAAACAAAAGCCAAACGCATTAAACATCAATTAACATAACCTCTGTTCTAACAAACACTCTCATATATAGATTCTATCCGCAGCGGCTGTCAAAATGAGCGTCGAGGATGAAGTGTTTCGAATTCAGAAAAAAATTGGCAAAATATCGACGTCCAGCGATGGCGCAGTGAGTAAATAAAACAATTCAAATGCAGGCAATGTACGTGTGCCAGTTTCATAATTTTTCATACTGTATTGATTGTGCAGGGCCAGGATCAGGCGCTGGATCTGTTGAAGGCGCTGCAAACGCTCAACATTAATCTGGAGATATTGACAAAGACGCGCATCGGCATGACGGTCAATGAGCTGCGCAAGAGCAGCAAGGATGACGAGGTGATTGCGCTGGCCAAGACGCTGATCAAGAATTGGAAACGTTTTCTAGCCAGCCCGGCGCCGCCCGGCACGCCCAAGGAGAGCGCCGCCAGCAAGGAAAGCAACAATAGCAATAGCGGCTCCAGCGCAACAAAATCCTCGAGTGCCACCAAGTCAAATTCATCGAGTGGCAAGGATAAATCGAGCAGCAGCAGCAGCAGCACCAGCGCCATTTCCACAAAGGATAAACGCGAGGAGAAGAAACCCGCCGCGGCACAAACAACATTTCCAGCCGGCGGCATGACGGACGCCGTGCGGCTCAAGTGCCGCGAGATGCTGGCGAATGCCTTAAAAATTGGCGAAGTGCCGGACGGTTGTGCCGAGCCCGAAGAGATGGCCGCCGAGCTGGAGGAGGCCATCTATATGGAGTTCAAGAATACCGATATGAAGTACAAGAATCGCATACGTTCGCGTGTCGCCAATCTGAAGGATCCTAAGAATCCCGGCTTGCGCAGCAATTTCATGTGCGGCGCCGTCTCGGCCAAGCAATTGGCCAAAATGACGCCCGAGGAAATGGCCAGCGATGAGATGAAGAAGCTGCGCGAAAAGTTCGTCAAGGAGGCAATCAACGATGCCCAATTGGCCACCGTGCAGGGCACCAAAACCGATCTGCTCAAGTGTGGCAAGTGCAAAAAGCGCAACTGCACCTACAATCAGCTACAGACGCGCTCTGCGGACGAGCCGATGACCACGTTTGTCATGTGCAACGAGTGCGGCAATCGTTGGAAGTTCTGCTAAGTCCGCGTTCGAGTTCGAGTCCTTCAATTCATTTACACCAAATTCTTACATGCGAACCCCCCCCCCCCCCCCTCCTCCTCCTCCACCCCTGCTCCACACTAGATATTGCATGTGCACACGAAAAGGAATACACTTTGTATTTGAACGCATTCACTGACCACCTAAATTACAAAATTTCAATAAAAAAGAAAAAAAAAATATACAAATATATAATATATAAATATGTATGTGTGTGTGTTCTTGTTTTTTAATCAGTTTTTAGTTTGCCTGCAGTTGGGGTACAGCATGCACGCCACCAGGGTTGTCAGCTTTTAGCGGAGGGAGTTTCATGTGTGTATTTGGATAATTTGTGCGTCTCTTAACTTGAATAGCTGTCACATTAAATCAGGCATATATATTTAAATTTTCTAGTTAGCTGCATTCATTTAATAGAAAGTAAGAAAAAACAGCTGCATGACGTCAGAAATTGTTGGTGCACTTGAGTAGCAAGCAGTTCGGTCACATTGCCATATTCGTGCTGCGCCGTTTTTACGCTAACCGAGTCCGGTCACACTGCCGACAGTCCACAATTTTTGTTTGCAGCGATCGGTCGTGTTCGGTTTTGTGCTCGGTTGGTTATTTTGGTTGTTGAGGTAACTACCGTTAAAAAAAAAAGCAAGAAAAAAAAAATCACCCAAGCCAATAACAAATTAGCTAAGCGAATGTGTAAACGCGTGTGCTTGCGTTACCGAAAGTGCCAATATTTTTAAGTTTAAGTTAAAGTCCAAACTGCCATTGTTAACCTGTTGCGCGCTGCACTCGATGGTGCGTGACCTATTTATGTAACCTGTTTTTAAAAAGAATATACCGCTTTAACTAAGCTCCCAAAGCTACAAGTTTTGCCTGGTTCTGTTACCTGGAACTGTGCACCTCCAACTGGAACTGGTACTAGCCCGTAGCTAAAAGTGTACAAAGTGTTAATTATATACGTTAATGGCCGCTAGCCGAGAACTTGGCAAAAATAAATTTATTATCGAGCGCTGTTTAAAAAATCAAAAGCTCTCTTCTAACTTTTCAACAGTGAAGAACAAAAAAAAATGAGTGCATTCACCCTGCAAGCCATGTGTTAGTGTGTGTGTGTGTCTGTGTGAAACTAGAAAAGTGCGCTGAAAATCTAATAAGAGTATCAAAGCTTGCCAAGGGCGTAGTTATTTTTGTTTTTTTAAGGGTCACAAGTGAAACTGACACCCAACATGTTTTCATCTCTTTATATGCTGTATATGCGTGTGTGTGTGTGTGTGTGTGTGTGTCAACAGATGAGCTTTGGTCTGCGGCTGAGACGTGGCTGCATTCTGGCTAAGCCTCTGACCAAATTATGGTTAGCTACGCTTCAGGTTTCGTTGTCTAGAACGGTACTAATATGCGCATACACAAACACACACACAGGCGCAGAGAGAGTGAGAGGGAGAGAGAGAGTATAGCAAACACCAATACACTAACTCATACACACACTTGCGCACCTGTTAAAGAGCCCATAAAAGAGAGAGCCGTGTAGAAAGAGCGGCTCACATTGCAGCAGCCGCATGGGTGCCCCTTGCTGCGCGCTCTCCCCATCTCTCTCTCTCTCTCTCTCTCTCTGTGTGTCTTTCTCTTTTACACACGCATTCAATTCATAGAAAAGAAAAAACTAGATAACTCGCTCGCAAGCCTTGAGCTTGCGCTTGAGCCGGGGCCAGAATTAAATTCAACGACAACAAAAACAACACTTGTTTGGCCGGTTTGTTGCACAACGGGATATTTTGTAGCTTGCAGCGCTGAGAACCCTTTTTCAATAAAACACCTAAAAAGCCCCACTTTGTGTGTGTGTGTGTGTGTGTTTTTACGTTTCTGCTAACATAGTTATTGTTGTTGGCTGCGCAGCTTTCGCGACTTTGCAGCAGCAACAGCAGCCGCACACGCAGCCAGCGGCGGCGACTTTCTGTTTGTTTGGTGAAACTTTTTTTAAGGTCGGCATCGGCATAATAATAATAATAAAAATAAAAAAAAAAAAAACAGACACACACACTCTCTTACAACGCACTTTGTACAATTTGGAAGATTTAAAAAGAGCAACTGTAAATGCGCTCTGTACTGCAGCCTAACAGTTGAAGCGCTGTTAATGTCATAGTGAAACAACAACAACAACAACAACAACAAAAACGAAATCATAAAGTATGCAGATAGATATTATACTTAAAGCGTAATGTACGTGGCAGCGGTATACGAACTTTCACTAATGACTCTTGGTGAACTCTCACATATGTAAGCACACACACGAGCACACACCTGCACGCGTGCATTTCCCATACGTGCCAATATGTGACATAGTCCAATCAGATTTGTGCTTCTGCTAAAGTTAACATGCTTGTGCTTGGACTTTTTAAATCTGTCACCAAACTCTAATCAGATAATTTATCACTGTTACGTTTAATGCATTCTCAGCGCAATTGAGCATATCATATTTCTTTCCTGTTATTGCTTACATGATTAGACTTTTTGTACCGTCAAGAAATGCCAAGATATTCCAATCAGATAATGTGTAGCTTTAGCTATCTTCTACTTAGAGTTTTTGTCTCTTGTTGTGCATATTTTCAATTGAAACGTGCCTAAAACGAAAAATGAGTCAAGATGTCGCTGCAATGATAATGTTTTTATTATTTGTTTAGTTTTGATTATGCTCACTTTAACAGGCGTCGCGGCTTATCAGTTTTGTTTACTGATAACATTGTTAGGCAATACATATTTTAAATAATGTTGTGCAGAGGGTCTGCTCAAAAGTTTGGGCACTCTCTCCCAGTATTCCCCCCTCCCTCCCCCTCTCCTATCTTCCTTCCGTTCTCACTTTGCCCTCCCCTCTTCGTCTACCACTCTCTAACTGCCCTCCTCTCTCTCTTCCTGCCCCCATCTCTCTTCCTGTCGCCCTCTCTCTCACTCGCTCTATTATGTGTGGGAGCGGGGTGCTGTTGTATGCATTGTATTTTGATCGTCAGAGCGTAACCAGACTGTTTAACGTACTTTTATACCTATGTTATGTGTGTATGTGTATGCATATGTATATGTATCTGTATGTATGTGTGCATGTGTATGGCTCGAAGTTTCTGTGCCACAAAAAAAAATGCTGCTTTAGTTATTTCGTCTGTCTGCAATTACATACCTAGCCACACACACACACACACGCACACACACACACACACACACACACACGCATACACACACACACACACACACACACACGCACACACACACACACACACACACACACACATACACACAGACATTCATACATGCAATTAGTATATCACTTGCCAGAGACGCCTCCAACTGTGCAATTATCTTATGACGCATGTGCTTGGCTTAAGGCTTGGACTAGCTGAACAATTGTTTTTCGAATCTAAAGTATCAAGTTCGATAACTGATAGGAACAGGAATACATATGTGAGATTATATACGTAACTGTTTTACACGCAAGACAAAACATTTGTTATTCAATTGAATACCAAACTGAGGACCTTTGTACATTTTTTTTTTTATTTATCAGTTTCCACTTATTTTCCGATCATTGATCTTGATAGGAACAGGAATACATGCAAGACAAAACAAGTCTTATTCAATTGAATACCAAACTTAGGACTTTTGCATAGTTCTTCTATTAGTTTCCACTTATTTTCCGATCATTTATCTAACGAACTTTGTATTTTTCGAAATACGTTTCCGAAGAGGAAATACCTAAAGTAAGATTTTGAAAAAAAGCTACAAAATGTTATATATTTTTTTAAACTTATTTTTAAAACTATTCGAAATGTAATATAAGTTTTTGCTCAAGACTTTTAATAGAATTGAGGACTTAAATTGTTTTCTTTTTGCACGTAGTTTATGCTCGAATCAAGCGCACCTATAGATAGATAGACCCCCCCCCTCCCCACCCCTTCCTACAAACATCCCCCCGCAACCGTTAGCTATGAACAGGCAGCCTTTCATTTGGGCCACCAAATTTCTATGGCCTAAACGAATCGCTCAGTTTGCCGTATAAGTAATGAAAGTAAATTTTTTCAATGAAAACAAATCGAAAGAAAAATAAAGAAAAGGAAAACGATATAAAATGATTATTTGCATAACAAACGCAAAAGTTGAGCCTCGAATGCCGCTTGTTCTGATTGGAAGAAGAAGACACAATAGTTTTGAAAAGTGAAATTGTGCCTGGGCCATTTTTGCATGTCTAAAGGTTTTTGGCTTTTGTGGTCTTTCGATTTGTATTTGGGCATGAATTGTCAACGAATCAGTGAGGGTTTTCTGATTGGACTTTTGATCACACACCCCCCCCTCCCCTTGGCACCCTGTGGAAACAACAAAGAAATGAGGAAATGGATAGAGACATTTGTACAACAGCTTGTGGCAGAGGGGAAGAGCACAAAGAAAAGACGAAGACGGCGACGGCTTTGTAAATTCTTTCAATTTACCGTAAACTTCACCTTATTTATTTTGTCCCCCCCCCCCCCCCCCCCTAGCCCCTTCCAACTCTTATACTTGTTTGTTTTTTCATCTTTCTTTAAGCCGGTTTTAAGCGCCTGCAGCAACTTGTTGCTGTTTATGTCTATTATATTCAAACAAAGAGCAACTGTTTCGACTCAACTCTCTTCTGCTCTCTTTCGACAGCTAAACGGGCTTTGCATTGGATGCCAGAGAGCCAGGAACAGTAAATGAAGGACGACGAATATGGTGATTGTAACACGTGTAAGTTAAGAGAAAGACTGAGAAACTTTGTTGTCCATCTCATGCCAAACGGAAGTCCACCTATGCATATACCCTGTAGCTATTAGGGAAAGTGGCTATGATAGAGTTATGCATACTTTTGCTACAATCCGAATTGTATAGTAGACTTCATCTTTTTCCATCTGATTGAATGCTTCTGTCTCAGCCGCAATACGACGAGCTAGGCTATACATAATACAGGGTATCTTCATGTGCAGCACTTTGTTGCGTTCTGGCTTTTCGTTTTCCGTTTTGAATTTGTTTGTGTGAATAGCTCCCGTGCCTCGTATATCTATCACGCCTGTCCCTGGCTGGCTTTTTGCGTTACGCTCAAGTGATTCTTTAAAATACAAAAAAAAAAAAAAAGTTGTAAAAAAAAAAAACACATCACTGCGCAAAGTTTTATGGCCCTCGTCAAATGTCCATGGCAACCCAATCCATGGCTCGTAAACTGTAATGTCAAATTGTAAGCACTTGTGTATTTGTTGTGACAGGGTGACTACATCTGGATAGAACCCGCATCGGGGCGGGAATTCGATGTGGCCATTGGAGCACGTGTCATCTCCGCGGAGGGTCGTCGCATCCAGGTGCGCGATGATGATGGCGACGAGGTCTGGCTTGCACCGGAGCGTCGCATCAAGGCGATGCACGCCTCATCCGTCCAGGGTGTCGAGGATATGATATCTCTGGGGGATCTGCACGAAGCTGGCATCCTACGTAATCTGCTCATACGCTACAAAGAGAATCTGATATATGTAAGTGGAGAAATGTTTGCGAATTATTATAAAAAAAAAAATTGCATTTAAATGAACATAAATTATAATTAATTAAAAATATAGAAAGATGAACTAAAAAAAATAACAATAATTACATTTAATTAAATTTAATTTATTTTGATTTTTGTTCCACAAGTTAAAAAACTTGAAATTCGACATCTGAATGGCCTAAGCCAGCTTATATACCCTCTATACCCTATAAACAGCTTATAAAGCTTAAATAATTTTGAACATTTTAGACATACACCGGCTCCATATTGGTCGCCGTCAATCCGTATCAGATATTGCCCATCTACACGGGTGATCAGATCAAGCTGTATAAGGAGCGCAAAATTGGGGAACTGCCGCCGCATATTTTTGCGATTGGCGACAATGCGTATGCGCATATGAAGCGTTATCGCCAGGATCAGTGCATTGTGATATCTGGCGAGTCGGGAGCTGGCAAAACGGAGAGCACAAAGCTGATACTACAATATTTGGCTGCGATCAGTGGCAAGCACTCGTGGATCGAACAGCAAATTCTGGAGGCGAATCCCATACTGGAGGCCTTTGGCAATGCCAAAACGATACGCAACGACAATTCCTCGCGGTAAATAATGCATTTTCATTTTTATTTTAATTGATTCAATTGACTATTATCGGGTTTTCTGTAGTTTCGGCAAGTACATTGACATACACTTCAGCGCCAACGGGGTGATCGAGGGCGCCAAGATCGAGCAATATCTGTTGGAGAAGTCGCGCATCGTCTCGCAGAATCACAGCGAACGCAATTATCATGTCTTCTACTGCATATTGGCGGGTCTCTCCGCCGATGAGAAGAGTCGTCTGGATTTGGGCGCAGCTGCCGACTACAAGTGAGATTTTTATAGATTAAAGATATAAGATGTACGATAAGCGATATAATAAGATATAAAATATAAGATATAAGCTAGAAGATATAAGATATAAGATAGAAGATGTAAGATATAAGATGTAAGATGTAAGATGTAAGATGTAAGATGTAAGATGTAAGATGTAAGATGTAAGATGTAAGATGTAAGATGTAAGATGTAAGATGTAAGATGTAAGATGTAATATGTAAGATGTGGGATGTAAGATGTAGGATGTAGGATGTAAGATGTAAGATGTAAGATGTAGGATGTAAGATGTAAGATGTAAGATGTAAGATGTAAGATGTAAGATGAAGATGTAAGATGTAAGATGTAAGATGTAAGATGTAAGATGTAAGATGTAAGATGTAAGATGTAAGATGTGAGAAGTAAGATATAAGATGTAAGATGTAGGATGTAAGATGTAAGATGTAAGATGTAAGATGTAAGATGTAAGATGTAAAATGTAAGATGTGGGATGTAAGATGTAGGATGTAGGATGTAAGATGTAAGATGTAAGATGTAAGATGTAAGATGTAAGATGTGAGATGTAAGATGTAAGATGTAAGATGTAAGATGTAAGATGTAAGATGTAAGATGTGGGATATAAGATGTAGGATGTAGGATGTAAGATGTAAGATGTGGGATGTGAGATGTAGGATGTAGGATGTAGGATGTAAGATGTAAGATGTAAGATGTAAGATGTAAGATGTAAGATGTAAGATGTAAGATGTAAGATGTAAGATGTAAGAAGTAAGATATAAGATGTAAGATGTAGGATGTAAGATGTAAGAAGTAAGATATAAGATGTAAGATGTAAGATACAGGATATATGATAAGATATAAGATATAAAATGCAAGCTACAAGATATAAGATAGAGGATAACAGATAGAATATAGAAGATAGTAGATGAAAGTTTAAGAAAGTATAAGATATAGGATAAGCTAAAGATATCTTATTATTTAAACACCTTACGCCCTTGTATCATAAATCAGAATATCATATTTATAAAATATTTTATTTACCAGATACTTGACTGGCGGCAATAGCATCACGTGCGAGGGACGCGACGATGCCGCCGAATTCTCGGACATACGATCGGCGATGAAGGTGCTGCTGTTCTCGGACCAGGAGATTTGGGAAATAATCAAGCTGCTGGCGGCGCTATTGCATTGCGGCAATATTAAATATAAAGCGACCGTTGTGGATAATCTGGATGCAACGGAAATACCCGAGCATATTAATGTGGAGCGTGTGGCCGGCCTGCTTGGCCTGCCCATACAGCCATTAATTGATGCACTGACACGCCGGACGCTGTTCGCGCATGGAGAGACGGTCGTCTCTACGCTGTCCAGGGATCAGTCGGTCGATGTGCGTGACGCCTTCGTCAAGGGCATCTATGGACGTCTCTTTGTGCATATTGTGCGTAAAATAAACACGGCCATATTTAAACCGAAGGCAACATCACGCAACGCCATCGGTGTCCTGGACATATTTGGCTTCGAGAATTTCGATCAGAATAGTTTTGAACAGTTTTGTATCAACTATGCGAACGAGAATCTGCAGCAATTCTTTGTACAGCACATTTTCAAATTGGAACAGGAGGAATACAATCACGAGGCAATCAACTGGCAGCACATTGAGTTTGTGGACAATCAGGATGCGCTCGATCTGATTGCCATTAAACAGTTGAACATAATGGCACTGATCGATGAGGAGGCGCGCTTCCCCAAGGGCACCGATCAGACGATGCTCGCCAAGCTGCACAAAACGCATGGGGCGCACAAAAATTATTTGAAACCCAAATCGGATATCAATACAAGTTTCGGCTTAAATCATTTTGCTGGCATTGTTTTCTATGATACGCGCGGATTTCTTGATAAGAATCGTGATACATTCAGTCCCGATCTATTGCATTTGGTCAGCCAGAGTGGCAATAAATTCTTGCGTCAAATATTCGCACAGGACATTGAGATGGGCGCCGAGACGCGCAAACGTACGCCCACATTGTCAACACAATTCCGAAAGAGTCTCGATGCCCTAATGAAGACATTGAGCAGCTGCCAGCCGTTCTTTATACGCTGCATTAAGCCCAACGAACTGAAAAAGCCAATGATGTTCGATCGTGGCCTCTGTTGTCGCCAATTGCGCTACTCTGGCATGATGGAGACGATACGGATCCGACGTGCCGGCTATCCCATACGACACGGTTTTCGGGAATTCGTTGAACGCTATCGTTTCCTTATTGCCGGCGTACCGCCCGCACATCGTACCGACTGTCTGGCGGCCACGTCACGCATATGCGGCATGGTGCTGGGCAAATCCGATTATCAATTGGGCCACACCAAGGTCTTTCTGAAGGATGCGCACGACTTGTATTTGGAGCAGGAACGCGATCGTGTGCTAACACGCAAAATACTAATACTGCAGCGCAGCATACGCGGCTGGGTCTATAGGCGTCGCTATCTAAGACTGCGCGCCGCTGCGATCAGTGTCCAGCGCGTGTGGAAGGGCTATGCCCAGCGGAAACGCTATCGCAGCATGCGTGTGGGCTATATGCGTCTGCAGGCGCTGATACGTTCGCGTGTCCTGTCGCATCGCTTCCGTCATTTGCGTGGCCATATTGTGGGGCTGCAGGCGCACGCTCGCGGCTATCTGGTGCGCCGTGAATATGGTCACAAGATGTGGGCGGTCATTAAGATACAATCGCATGTGCGGCGCATGATTGCAGTGCGTCGATATCGCAAGCTGCGGCTGGAGCATAAACAGTTTGCCGAAGTGTTGCAGCTGCGCAAACTGGAGGAGCAGGAGCTGTTGCATCGCGGCAATAAGCATGCACGCGAGATAGCCGAACAGCATTATCGGGATCGATTGCATGAGCTGGAGCGTCGGGAGCTGCAGGAGCAGCTCGAGGATCGTCGTCGCGTTGAGGTCAAAATGAATATTATCAATGATGCGGCCCGCAAACAGGAGGAGCCCGTCGACGATGGCAAACTGGTTGAGGCCATGTTCGATTTTCTGCCCGATTCAAGCAGCGATGCACCGACACCACATGGCGGCCGTGAGACGTCCGTTTTCAATGATCTGCCGCATGCACAGGCCGTCAATCAGGAGGACATCATTGCGCCCATGCATATCTCCGAGGATGAGGAGGATCTATCCGAATATAAATTCCAGAAATTTGCGGCCACCTATTTCCAGGGCAATGTGAATCATCAGTATGCCAAAAAGGCACTGAAGCATCCGCTCTTGCCGCTTCACACGCAAGGCGATCAACTGGCCGCACAGGCGTTATGGATAACCATATTACGTTTTACGGGCGACATGCAGGAACCTAAATATCATACCATGGATCGCATGGACACCACATCGGTCATGTCCAAGGTGACGGCAACACTCGGACGCAATTTCATCAGAAGCAAGGTGCGTGTGAATTATAAATAATTTGTATTACTATTTCATTTGGCATTCTATTGACAGGAATTCCAGGAGGCTCAATTGATGGGACTCGATCCGGAGGCGTTTCTCAAGCAAAAACCACGCTCGATCCGCCACAAGCTGGTCTCGCTCACATTGAAACGAAAGAACAAACTGGGCGAGGATGTGCGACGGCGCTTGCAGGATGATGAGTATACGGCGGATAGCTATCAGTCGTGGCTGCAATCGCGTCCGACATCGAATCTGGAGAAGCTGCACTTCATCATTGGCCATGGCATATTGCGGGCGGAGCTGCGCGATGAGATATACTGCCAGATATGCAAGCAGCTGACCAACAATCCATTAAAATCATCCCATGCACGCGGCTGGATATTGTTGTCGCTATGCGTCGGCTGCTTTGCGCCATCGGAGAAGTTTGTTAATTATTTGAGGGCGTTCATTAGGGAGGGCCCGCCCGGTTATGCGCCGTATTGTGAGGAGCGTCTGAAGCGCACATTTAACAATGGTACACGCAATCAGCCGCCCTCGTGGCTGGAACTGCAGGCAACCAAATCCAAGAAGCCCATCATGCTGCCCATCACATTTATGGACGGCAACACGAAAACGTTGCTGGCGGATTCGGCGACAACGGCACGCGAGCTATGCAATCAGCTCTCGGATAAGATAACGCTCAAGGATCAGTTCGGATTCTCGCTCTATATTGCGCTCTTCGATAAGGTCAGCTCGCTGGGCAGCGGCGGTGATCATGTGATGGACGCCATATCACAATGCGAACAGTATGCCAAGGAGCAGGGCGCCCAGGAGCGTAATGCACCGTGGCGTCTATTCTTTCGCAAGGAGATCTTTGCGCCATGGCATGAGCCAACCAATGATCAGGTGGCCACAAATCTCATCTATCAGCAGGTTGTGCGTGGCGTTAAATTTGGCGAATATCGCTGCGACAAGGAGGAGGATCTGGCCATGATTGCCGCCCAGCAATATTTCATTGAATACGGCACAGACATGTCCATGGAGCGGCTGTTCACGCTGTTGCCCAATTTCATACCCGATTTCTGTCTCAGTGGCATTGATAAGGCCATTGAGCGCTGGGCAGCGCTGGTGCTGCAGGCCTACAAGAAGTCATACTATGTCAAGGATAAGATAGCATCGCTCAAGATTAAGGAGGATATCGTTAGCTATGCAAAGTATAAGTGGCCGTTGCTTTTCTCGCGCTTCTATGAGGCCTATCGCAATTCGGGCCCCAATTTGCCCAAGAACGATGTGATCATAGCGGTCAATTGGACGGGCGTCTATGTGGTTGACGATCAGGAGCAAGTGCTGCTCGAGCTTAGTTTTCCCGAGATCACAGCTGTTTCCAGCCAGAAGACAAACAAGGTCTTCACCCAGACCTTCAGCCTGTCCACGGTGCGGGGCGAGGAGTTCACATTCCAGAGTCCCAATGCGGAGGATATACGCGATCTGGTCGTATATTTCTTGGATGGTCTCAAGAAGCGGTAAGTGAACCATAGAACCAATCGATAGCTATTGCTAATCGATTTCTTTCACACACCATTTGCAGATCGAAATATGTGATTGCGCTGCAGGACTATCGCGCACCTTCGGACGGCACCAGTTTCTTGTCGTTCTTCAAGGGCGATCTCATCATACTGGAGGATGAGTCGTGCGGCGAGTCGGTGCTCAACAATGGCTGGTGCATTGGACGATGCGATCGGACACAGGAGCGTGGCGATTTTCCAGCCGAGACGGTCTATGTGCTGCCAACGCTGAGTAAACCGCCACAGGACATATTGGCATTGTTTAACATCGAGGAGGCGCATCATGGCCGGCGTCTCAGCATGGTATCAAATGGCGGCGTTGTGGAGCCGCGCGATCGTCCGCATACGCTTATGGAATATGCATTGGATCATTTCCGTTTGCCACCAAAGCGCACCATGTCCAAAACCCTGACGCTCGGCTCGAAGCGCAGCGAGGAGTTGTGGCGGTATGCCAGGGATCCGATCAAGGCGCCGCTGTTGCGCAAGCTGCAGAGCAAGGAGGAGCTGGTCGAGGAGGCGTGCTTCGCCTTTGCTGCCATACTCAAATATATGGGCGATTTGCCATCGAAGCGACCACGCATGGGCAACGAGATAACCGATCACATATTCGATGGTCCGCTCAAGCATGAGATATTGCGCGACGAGATCTATTGCCAGCTGATGAAGCAGCTGACGGACAATCGCAATCGGATGTCCGAGGAGCGTGGCTGGGAGCTAATGTGGCTGGCAACCGGACTGTTTGCCTGCTCGCAGGGCTTGCTGAAGGAACTGTTGCTATTTCTGCGTACACGCCGTCATCCCATCTCACAGGACTCGATGCATCGCCTGCAGAAAACCATACGCCATGGACAGCGCAAATATCCGCCGCATCAAGTCGAAGTCGAGGCCATACAGCACAAGACAACGCAAATCTTTCACAAGGTCTATTTCCCGGACGACACCGATGAGGCCTTCGAAGTGGACTCATCCACGCGCGCCAAAGACTTTTGCAACAATATCTCGCAACGTCTTTCGCTGCGCACCAGCGAGGGCTTCTCCCTGTTTGTGAAAATCGCTGACAAAGTGATTTCGGTGCCGGAGGGCGATTTCTTCTTTGACTTTGTCCGCCATCTGACCGACTGGATAAAAAAGGCGCGACCCATACGCGAGGGCGCCAATCCGCAGTTCACCTATCAGGTATTTTTCATGAAGAAACTATGGACGAATACGGTGCCAGGCAAGGATCGCAATGCCGATCTCATCTTCCACTATCACCAAGAGCTGCCCAAGCTCTTGCGCGGCTATCATAAGTGCTCGCGCGAAGAGGCCGCCAAATTGGCCGCACTTGTCTTTCGTGTACGCTTTGGCGAGAACAAACAGGAGCTGCAGGCCATACCGTGAGTGTCATCTATCCATGTTTTGTATTCATATGTATCTGAACGCCATTAATATTCTAGACAAATGCTGCGCGAACTGATACCCTCTGATATTATGAAAATGCAGAGCACCAGCGAATGGAAGCGCTCCATTGTTGCCTCATATAATCAGGATGGCGGCATGAGCTCCGAGGATGCCAAAGTTGCATTCCTAAAGATCGTTTACAGGTATGTGCGAGCGCGTAGTTTTCTACTTCTTTGTTTCCGTTTAACATTCTGTCCTTTTCGCAATCGCAGATGGCCCACCTTTGGCTCTGCCTTTTTTGAAGTGAAGCAAACCACCGAGCCGAACTATCCCGAAATGCTGCTCATTGCCATTAACAAGCACGGCGTGAGTCTCATACATCCGGTAACAAAGGTATGAGAAGCACAATAAACCTGTCAAAAGTGTAGCATATTTTATTGATAAATATTTAATACAATTGCAGGATATACTGGTTACTCATCCCTTTACACGCATCTCGAACTGGTCATCAGGCAATACATACTTCCATATGACAATTGGGAATCTGGTGCGTGGCTCGAAGCTGCTCTGCGAGACATCTCTCGGCTATAAGATGGACGATCTGCTAACTTCATATATATCTTTGATGTTGACCAATATGAACAAAAATCGAACAATACGAGCTAACTAGTAAAGCTATCTAAAAAGACTCCCACACACACACACACACACACACACATAAATAATATATATATATATATATATATATATAATAATTATAAATTATAAATGCAATAATTTATATAACTAGGACCTATAGTCAATTACCTATTGTGCATTCCTACTTTGATAACACATTCGTTTTTGGCTTATTTAGCTGCTATAATTTATACCAAACCCTGTTTCATATTTATATAATGCTTTTCTTTTGTAAAAATATGCAAACTTTTGTTTTTAGTATCTTATCTCACATTCCGTTTACTTAAATTATTGATTAAACATATCAAGTTGAAGGTCTTACATATTATCCTTATAGATAAGCAATATTATCTATGCATTTTGCACTCTATATAACTTTATGTATATCTCAACTGCATATCTGTACTGATGACGTTTTGTATCAAATACATAGAAATGTTCAATTATTTAATAAATTATATATACACACAATCTGTGTTAGATGTTTATTTATACTGCATCGACATTGCAGAATAATTTATTTTGTTTATGTCTTGATACTAAAATTCGCTTATATATGTTTTGCACTATTAATATTGTGTAAAAAATCATTTAAATTTTCTTTTAAATCATTTTTCCCAGTTTCAAGCGGTTTTCGTTAGTGGAACAATATTTTTGGCAACTGTTTAATTTACTGCCACCACTGTATCTATTGTGAATGAAACAACAATCGATAACGCGTGTCGAGTTTTAAGCCTCTGTTATAGCTCTGTTCACAATTGTTAGTCCCGTTATGTGTGAAAATTAGTGCGCGTTTTTGTGTACGTACAAATTAAATTGTGTTTTAAAGTGCAAATAAACCTAAAAACATGTACAAAACTCCATTTAATTACAATAAAAGACAGTTGGGTAAGTGAGCATTTGTCTGTCTAGATTATAAACTTTAAATTAGATACAACTTGTGCCAGGGTTTGTCACTGCCAGCGCCGACGCCTGCGCTGACGCCTGCGTCACTGCCCAAAGCGCCCCACAGACAGCGCGGCGCTCTGCGCAGACAGTTGTGTAAAGTGTTAGCAAGTTTTTCTAGCTGTGCGCGCGGTTTGTGTATAGGCTAAAAAGGTTCAACTTCTCGATAGACTTGTGGTGCGTGGCAAAACTTCGCCGCATTTTTTTTATCTCTGTTTAACGTGTTTTTTGTTGTCAAGTTTTAAGGCTTTTTATCAAATTGTGGATGTAATTTGTTTTTAATTAAAATTATATTATTTTCGCTTGACGCAATATAAATTTTTAAATAGGCAACAACCTGAATAGTTGTCATTAAAATATTATTTATTTTGTGACTACATGCATAGAATGGTACACCCTGTAAATACGCATTCACGTTGGAATTTGCTTCAAAGCATGTTTCTCGAGATTCCGATAATATTCAGGTACATTGCTAGATCAAATAAATAAGTGTAAAATTAATTATGGGCTCTGATTGGAATATCAAAAAATGGAACATCATTAGCTTGCTTATTTTTCATAGTTGATTTTGTTTCAGTTCTTTTTTTTGTGGCAGTTCGATTTATTTATGTAACTCAATGGTGGGCGTTAGACCTCAACAGATTGTATTACTTACTCCAAGATTCTGGAGCAAATGTCGCATTTATTCGTATACTTCTCGATAAACAACTATATCTTGATCATGCCATACAGCTATATAGAGCTAGCCATAGCTATCGTAGTATATTTCCTGACAGATGCACAAATTTACCCACAATTTAACTGAATCTCATAATACTGACACATATATATACAGAAATATCTATGTATTTGTATATACGTGCACCTTATATATAGAATGTGCTGACCAGCTGTACTAATCAAATTTTCTAGACTTGTCAATTATAAGTATCAGATATTCAGGAGAGCTTTCCTAACTGTTAAGCCCCATTAAATAGTTGCAGAAGTCTTATGCTGAGCCCTTTTATATTTGGTTCCTTCTTACGCAGATAATTACAGCGTTATGTTATCAATAACATAGCGATTAACAGGCTGTTATGGTACTGTTATAATTTGAAGAATCCCAATCAGGATATCACGGCATGGCTCTAAAGTCTCGTATATCTGCCTAAACTAAACACCTAATTTAATTTTGAACCGCATCTGCTATGCTTAGGAATATTTCAATTTCATTTAAAAAATTGCAACAATATTCATTGCATAAAATTGGGATTTTAAGTTAGTTTTGGAAAAATTTGGAGTTTTTGGACCGGGTAAAACAAGGTCAATATCAGCGGAAAACTTTAAAAATACAAAATGAAAATCAGTTGCGTTCTTTGAAGATCATTTCAGTTAATAATTGCGATTGGTCCCTACTGCTACTTCGAATGATACAAATATAAATATATGTAATATAACTTAATATATGTATTTATTATTCTTTTAATATCTGCTTTGATTGCATGCAACCCCTTTTGGCTCCCACACAACCGGCTGGCAATTCCCACGCATTGTATGGTTAGAATTTTCACAGCGTGTGAAAACCGGCAGCCGGCTTAAAAGTCAAGACTCAGATTTTTCAAGATAATTAGTGCAGTGGAAGCTCCTGAGAATTTTCATTTTTTTTCTTTTTAACAATTCTCCCCTTGCACCTGTAACACCCAAAGCACTCACCTATCTGTCCAACCAGACACTGCGAGGGGCAAAAATTATGCACTCGAAATGTGAATGTTCATTAAAAATTCAGCTAATTTCATATTCAGCTTCTTATAAGATGTCGTGCGCGGCAATGCGGCAACGGCCTTAAAGAAGTTGCAGTTCCAATTACAAAACTTGGTGGTGGTTTTTACAACTTGACCCCTTGGGCCCCTTTGGTTCAGTTCATCTCTCACGCAACGCAGGCGACGACGCCAAGTTTGTCGTTTGAGTCTTTCGTTTGTCATCTCCAGAAATTCCCATCAACTTGGTGGTGAGCTGCATTTGTTGCTGCTGCTGCTGCTGCCTGCCTGCTTCAGTGACTCTGATAAGAATTGAGTCTCAGCTACAAAAATTCTAATTAAAACAACTAAGAGTGCCTAAATCGGGTGTACCAGAATATCAGATACTCTGCACAACGCTGCGAGCTGCAGTACAGAATGGGAAATTCATTCTTTCACAACTTTTGTGTTTACAATTCGAATTTTTTTTACGATTTTCTTGATTGAAATACATCATGCCCATTAAATTTAAATTTCATTTTTTTAAATCTTTGGAAAAATAGATGATTGCATAAGTTAAACAAATATTCTTGAGGACTTTATTAAAAATAGAAAACTCTTGGACTCTCTCGCTAAGGCGAGGCTTAGAACTCGTGAGATGCTCCTTGCTTGTCTTTGACACTTCTTCTTCTTCTGTTTGCGATATATATTTGAGTAACACTATGTTACCCATTTTGGATAAGTTCATGCGTATAGAGTATTAGGCGAAAACATCAAGTTCGATGCTGTGATTAGTTTGGCAAACCCAAAACGGAAGCGGGATAATTAATGCAAAACTGCGATTGTTAATTTGTAAATCTGTAAAACAACAAAGCCAGCAAAAATAACAGGTAGTCTGTCAAATAATGCATAAATATTAAACAAAGATAGTTAAGCAAAAAAAAAAAAAAAAAACAGAAAAAGAAAAAAGATTCTCAGCGCTGGGCCGCTTATTGTCAACGCCTGGTGGGGCTGTGTGAATATTCTGTTCCTTCAGCGCCAAACGGAAACAATGCGGCGTTATATATGTAGATATATATATATATATATATATATTTCTTGACTTTGCGTTTTTCGTAATGGCAGCTAAAAATTCAAATCGACCAACCAACTGTAATTAAAGTTGAAGAGGCAGCCCACCGTGGGAAGTGCTGCACTTGTTTTGTTTTAGTCTCAAAAATGTTCACACGACATGGCAACATTTTCCCATGCCGATTTAAATCGACTATTCGCCTAACCAAAAGGGGCTGTTGGCGGGATTTGTAGCTTCTTTTTTTTTCGTTTTTGTTTTTGCCTCTTTAAAGCAAAGGAAAAAGAAAATGTTAAATCATGACAAATTCAAATTGTTAGCTGACATAGTTGATGTTTGTTCTGGTATTTATTTAGATTTAGGGGTTTCTCTTAGGCTTACAACTTTCTTCATTCAGTTATCTTACAAAAGTATATGCTTTGTAATATATATATATATACTTATTTATATATATATATATGTATGTGGTCTAATGCTGGGCTTATGTTGCGCTTGATATAAATTGTTGGAATGTTGTACAAGATGTTAAGCAAACAATTGTTATATATATAAATGTATGGACGATCCAATTAAGTTGGCACAACGCATAGGCCCAGCATATAGATCAAATCTTCTATATACTATATAAATGTATATTTAACTAGAGTTACATTTAATTCTTTATGTCAGTGAGCTCTTTCGAGTTATTTACAAATATATATTTTGCATTTATACATCTATTGGTACCGGCTAGCACTACAAAATGATAATATTGGTCAACTTGAAATTGGTGTTCGTTTTGTTCGCCTCGCATTGAGAGAGTGTGAGGAGGGGAGGGGGAGAGTGAAGAACTTAAGAACTAAGCATGTGTATAAAAAACTAAATATGTGCTAGACGAACTTTAAATAACTTGGCATAAATAAATGTATATGAAATTGCAAATAATAGCAATACTGCCGCACTCAAGACAAGCCGCTCCCATGACTATTCCATTGCACTTCCGAGATGGAGGGTAGCGTTTGATGCGTTTGCTGTTGCATGCTCTGCTGTAAGCTGGAGCCGCCAGCTGGTGAATTGCTGCTGCTGTTGTTGTTGTTGTTGTTGTTGTTGCTATTGTTATTATTGTTGCTAATGCTTGTGATGTTATTGTTGTTGTGACGCGTACGCATAACATCGTCAGCCTGATTACAATGCGATCGCGGACCCGGCTCCGGTGTATAAGTGAATGTGAGCCCAGTGGCATAAATGATGCCATCGTTGCGTACCAGCGATATTGGCACCTGTGTCGGCTGTCGCACCTGAGCAGAATTCAAAGACAACCAAAAATGTATAAATATAAGAATTGGCATGCATTTCAAACGAAACCTACCCAAAGCCATTCGCCGCGAAATTGTGAGATTTCAGGCACCACACAGAGCAGCGTTTCGGCGCAGCGATACATGGTCTCCGCCTCGACATCGCCAAACCAGACCTGCAAATGCGGCGTAAAGTTGTCGCCGCTCAACTCCAGCATGGCCACATCGCCGCCGCCATTAAGATTCAGCGAATTGACGATTGGCACTGGCGTTACCGGTGAGCTAAGGAGCCAAGCATAGCATATTAACAATAAAAAGGAATATGGATTCTGATCTGAAGCACTTACGCAACGGGACCCATGCCCTCGTAGAACTGATATTCGGCCTTGTCGGTGGATATGATTGTCCAGCAGGCGCCATCGTTGATCATTTCCTTGTTGGGCTCCTTTGGGCAGGGCGTCGCCTGAAATTGTATGATCTTCTCCTGGGACAGGCACAGATACATGCGATCCGTGTCCTTCATGTAAAAGGCGCACTTGTGCAGCTGCGAGACCGGATCATCGGCCTCCAACAGCGCCATCTGTTTATCCACTTTGCGTATGATTAGACGCGGCAGCGCCATGCCCGTAACAGAGCATACCAGCTTAACGGTGGCACCATAGTGTATATAACCATCGCGCACCTGAAACTCCTCCGATTCGGATTCATTATCGTCGAGCAGATGTATCGTAAAGGCGCCCCACTGTGTCGATGAGGCATGGAAATGCCCGTTCTCCACATGCAGATACCGAGTCGAGACAGTTTGGGAGCGCAGGCGATTGAAGAGGGCGACATTGGTGCCGCTGGCTATGCACAGGTCGGCATTCTTGAGCGATTGCTTCTTTTTGGACGGCTTCGAGATGACCTTGATGCGCTTGGAATTGAATACGCCAATGTCGTGGCCATTGCCATAGAACATTTTCACCGATAGCATGAAATGCTTGCGCTTATCCGAATCCGATATGAACAACGTTTTCGCAGCACAATACTGTTTGCCATTGAGATCCAGCTGCTGCATATCCTGATCGCTGCTGCCAATGCCAATGAATGCGCATAGCTGTGCCCCCTGCTCGCCCTCGCCCTGCTGCAGCATCTCCTCGTAGCGTCGACGCCAGCCGCTGCCAAACAGATAGATGCACGGTGGCGGGCAGAAGAAACGCTTCTCATTGCCATAGGATTTCTGTGCCACCTGCAGGAGTAGCAAAATTCTCAATTAGCCAACTAGCCGAGTAAATCTAACAAATAACTTATAATAATAATAATAATAGTAATAATAATAAAAATCAGTGCTTCGATTATCGACAGAGACAAATCGTAACAAACTGTAACCGCAGCAATGCAGCTGTTAAATTTGTCGTATAATTAATTTCAATTATTTTATTGTGGCCGCCGTTTGCTTAATTTGGATGCAGTCAAGTGTGAAGGATGCGATGCCTGGACGGCGGCCGACGCTTGAAGATAGCCGCGTCAAACCGCAACAAATGCCCGCACTGGAGCAGCAATTCGCTGTGGAATTGCAAGTGGAGCCCACACATTAACCCAAGCCCAACAATAAATAAATAAATTCATATATAAAGCTGTCCACAATCTCTTGTCAAATCTGTGGATGACGTCACATCATGAATATTTAGAATATATAAAAAGGAGTATTGAAAGAAATGCAGTCCAAGTATTTTTAAATATTTCCAATGTAAGGACATATTTACACACCTTTCCTATGGATTTCTATTGTTCTTGTGTCGGTATATTCAAAATATATCCTTATCCATATAACTTTATATTTTCAATGTAAAAATTTCATTGCATTAAACTAAACGATAATAAGATTATTGAGATATGCCAAATATTTCTATAATCATTAGAAAACTCCGTACAAAAAAATGTGAATTAATTTCAAGAAAATTTTCATTTTCTCGGGCAACTTTTCATAAAGGTCCGTTATATTTGGAAGTACTACAGATAAAAAACTCTTAAAGATTAAAAATCCTTTGAGAGCTATATATATATGTATATGTTATTACAGTCATATTCAAAGTTTCATTAACTAACCCGATATTAATAATACTTCCAAAATATTAGATGCAAGCTAAAACTTGTATTTGCTTAATTTGGTTGAAATATATTTTTATATATATTTTAACACAATTTTCTAACAAACATTTCTTTCACAACAAATCAAAGCTGATCCTGATGATGATCATGAATATATATTTATGCTTCAATAGACAGTCAAGGATATACTAGGCACATATAAAAATTGTATGCATTTGTGACGTCACGCTGTCTTGTTAATCCTCCCTCCAAGCGCAACCTTTCAAAATATTTCGTTGTTGTTTCACACTAAACCCACCTTGGCGTGCAGTATGACGATGACCATGTCGTTGCGCTCGCGCATGTACTTCTCCATGGCATCGCGCGTCAGCTTCTTTTCCTCAATGTGCGACCGGTATGGACCTGGCACAGCAACCGGCAGCATGGACAGTTGCATTTGTTGTTGTTGTTGTTGCTGCTGCTGCTGCTGCTGCTGCTGTTGTTGTTGTTGTTGATGATGCACTTGTAGCTGCTGCTGCTGTGGCGGCGGCGCACTGCCCAGTCCAAAGTGCGGCATATCCTGGCTGTGAGTGTGCAGCTGAGTATGCTCCAAGGAGTTGCTATTGCTGCCGGCTGCTACTGCTGCGGCTGCGTTCTCGTAGACAATGGCGGGCGGTGCGGCGGCAACAGCGTTTAAATTAAATTGGCTGTAGCTCTTCATTTAAGCACATGCTGTTTTAATGTCGTCTATTACTGTTGTTTGTTTTTGTTTTTTTTTTTTTTGGCAACTTGTTTAACACTTTGGCACTACTTGCACTTACACTTGTACTTTGTTTGTGTTTGTGTTTTGCTTTTTTCGTCTTTCAAGTCGTTGTATCCTGGCACAACACACGCAGCAGCAGCTGTCGTTTCTCACGGTTTCGCTTTCGATGTTGTTGTTGTTTTTTTTATTTTTGTTTTAGAATGCCCGCCTGGCCACAATTAACAAGTGTAGACTTGGGAGCGCGCGTGCGACTACGACTGAAGCTCGTTGCGGCTAGCTGCTGTTTAAACTAGCAACTAAACTGTGGTAACTGATTTATAATAAATAAAAACGAAACCAAACCCCACTAGCAAGCAGCAGCTACCAAACAAACTAGGGTTGTTGTTATCGTATCGATATCTCCAAATATGCAACTATCGATAGGTGGATCAACGTATGCGATATGCGTATGCCTTATCGATAGCTTATAAAATCTGTGACGTCAGTTCTACAATAATTTCAACTTTAGGTGTGCCGGTGACATTGATAGAGTATGTGCAAGCAAATAGCCTGCTTGCATAAATTCATTTCGACTCGTTTATTCCATTTATTGCGTAAATTCAAAGAAATAAAATAATTTAGATCGTAAATTGCCGGCAACCTTCTTCGCAAATATTCATCACATTAAATCGCTTTCGCTGTGAGTATAAAAAATGACGACTCACAAGCAAGTTGGCAGCTCCCAGTCAGTTTACAATCAAGTTGGCAGCAACACAACCTGTGTGCGCTTAAAAGTATTATAAAATTCTAGAATAAACCACACAAACAATGGAACAGTTTAAGGGATTGCAAAAATCCCTATATATATGGACTGATAGCGCTGAGCTGGATAAACGCGTAGAGACACTGAAGGCGGCCACCGGCGGCGAGGTGGCTGTCGAAAATGTGCATCGCCTGTCATTTTGTAAGTGTTAACAGAGTGTGAGTCAGCATGTTTATTGCCAATTGCATGCATTTTAGCCTCTTACGCCAATTCGAGTTTTGATCTAATTGTGATTGAATGCGCCCAATTGACTGACAATTATGTAAAGCTGCTCCACATGCTGAAACCGAGCGGCATACTGCATTTGTTTGCGTACATTGGACCGGCCGGCAGTCTGTTGCAGGAAATCAAGCTGTCTGGTTTCATCAATTGCCGTGAGGATGCCGTTGCCAATACGCTGACCGCAGAGAAGCCTGGCTATGAGACGGGCTCCTCGGCCCGACTATCGTTTGCCAAGAAAACCTCTAGCGTGAATGTATGGAAAATAAGCGGCGATGATGAGGAGCTTATCGATGAGGAGGAACTGCTCGATGAGGAGGATAAACAAAAGCCAGATCCAGCTGGGCTGCGCGTCTGCAGCACCACTGGCAAACGTAAGGCATGCAAGAACTGTTCCTGTGGCCTGGCCGAGGAGCTAGAAAGCGAGAAGACAACCAAAACGGTCACCGAGAATGCAAAGTCCAGCTGCGGCAATGTATGTAACGTCTATGTTTACGTGTGAAAAAAAGGCAAAACCCATACAATAATGTGCACTTGGAAATTAGAACTATTAGTAATTGGAATCGTCACTATACCCTTATAGCGGGCATTTCAATTCTCTCATGACGTTCGCAACGCCTGGCAGACATCTGCGAACTCAGAAAGCACTTGGGAATTGGAACTTTTAGTAATTTGAGCCGTTATATGCCCTTACATTGGGCGTTCTGATTATGTTGCGATGTTTGTCGTTTGTCGACCTCAGATAGTGTAAATTTATAATCCATATTCGTCCGCCTGTCTCTTATATAGATGCATCTTTGCACATGTCTATTGCAGGCAGTGCTTCGATGTTTATTTCGCATCATTTTATAATATAACTGACGTAGGGACAACCCGAGTTGTTGCAATTACAATCTTATTGTTTTTCAAGGTGTCGATTGCTATGTTATATGTATATCTCTTAAGATATCTTAGCCAATTTGCTAGAAGTTAAATACATATTGGAAAAAATGTATTCTTCATGTTCAAGACTTACGTGGACCTTAAATAGTCTTTGTAAAAGCTTCGAAAAACCCTGTGCTAACGTTGTTTTATGTATTGTATTTAACATAAGGGCAATTTAAAATTAGTTTATATAGAAAACTAGAACTTACACCAGTTTAGAGTTAATTTCCAATTAGCATCATTTAAGTAACCGTCTCGTACTAATTTTCTCATGTTTTATGTTTTTTTTTACTCTATTATTTTGCAGTGCTATCTGGGCGATGCGTTTAGGTGCTCCACGTGCCCATATCTGGGTATGCCAGCCTTCAAGCCGGGCGAGAAAGTGCAACTGGCTGATAATTTGCTGAAATCGGACATTTAGGCTAGGACGCAATACAGCACATATAGACTTGGACACTTTATTAAGTGAATATAATTTCATAATTAAATATAAAATTAATTAAAGAGAAAACAAATCAATTTGCGCACAATCAAAGGCTCACTGTTCGCATGGTGTACCCTTGATAAGATCACGATTCTTGCCGGTCAATATGCGATAATTGACGGCCGTCTGATCCAGCTCCTTGTACATGAAGGTGGGCATTCTGTCGGATAGCACCCAGAGTGAGCCAGTGCTGTCGACTTTTAGATCGTTGGGAAAGACCAAAGTATGCGAATCGGAATCAATGAGTCCCTGTGTATCCGCTGTATATGGACGATTGATATTCCAGCAGGCGATGGCATCTTTGTTCACTTGCGTGTAAAACAATACGCCTGTCTCCTTGTCGTACGCCTCGGCCGTCGACTGTCCGTTCATGCCGCGGTCGCCGACAAGTTTAAAATCATGATAGGATTCGCCGCCATTGACATGACTCTCGTTTTGGAGCACACGATTGGAGACCTTGAACTCCTTGGTGCTGGCCAGCGCATGGAAGTATACGTCCTTGGTGTGATCGGGTTTCAGTGGACCAACGGCCAAGGCGAAGACGCCATCGGTCCATTGGAAATTCACGCCTCCCACATTGAAATCACCCTGCAGCGGATCAAAGTGGAAGTAATTGTGCTTGACACGATAGGATTTGTTGTCCCGATAGGAGTAGACAATGACGCCATATGCGCCCAAATCTGGTACATAAGCAAACGCATCATCGCACTGTTCGCGCTCCACATCGACCATCTATACAATATGGATAGAAAACTTTTTAAGTAAAAATCTAAATAGACTTGGCCAAGTGTACTCACAATATTAGCAAAGAACGTCTCATCCTTGGTCTGTTCGGCGGGTATGGCAAAGCGGCGCAGCAGCTGATCCGTTTTCAGATCAAACACCAAAATCGAATTGGGTGTAATCTGCTTGGGATTGCCCAAAATATCGGCGAGACCCGTGTCCAGCACCCACAGACGGTCGCAGGCATCCACCTGAATGCGGAAGGTGGAAATTATGGTGGCATTGTCCAGTAATTGTATGCCCGCATCCTGCGCCTTTTCCGCATCCAAGCGGCCACCGGCGGGCGTCTTCTGCTCTTGTGGCTGCACATCAATTGGCAGCTTGTTGGCCTCCCAGCTGGGATAGGGATGCAGTTTCGGTGATTTCTCACTGGTCGACAGATCAATGTAGTTCAGTGTAGCCGCCACGCCTGCCTTCCATCTGAGGGAGTGTATTAAACAAAAAAACAATATCGGTAAGTCTGAGAGCGTTTTACCCATTTTATATACTCTTGTGGGGGCTGTTTGAAAATGTCATAAAATAAGTAACGCTTAGCTGGAGACATCTCCGACTCCATAGAGTGTATATATTTTAGATCAGCATCAAGTCGGGTTGATATAGCTAAGTCCGTCTGTCTTTTCTATGCGAACTAGTCTCAGTTTAAAAGCTCCGTCTTTCTGTTGCTGGCCGTACATAAGTTGAAACCGGCTGGATCGGATTACTATATCATATATACAACTGCAATAGGAACGATCGGTCGTAAATTGACTTCTTTAAGCAAAAGTTGTTTTGTTTATAATAATGTTTTGACTAAGCTTCGCTTTAATTAGTTTCACTAAGCTTTCAGCATATAGGCCAAACATTATCTATATCGGACTACTATAATACTGTATAATATATATAATATTTGTAACTCTTCCAAAATGTAGCTCTAATGTAGAAATCGATGGAAAAATGAGTTTTCAAGGGAACATTTTCTATTTTGCCAAGGTGCTTTGCCAAATTCTGCAATTACGACGTGTACAATTCTCTGCAGATATCTGCAAAACCGCAAGCCCTAAGTCTACAAGAGTATTTAATCTTCGGCGTGCCGAAAATAGCCATTCTTTCTTATTTAATTTTAAAACGGTTTTGCTAATTCTCTAAGAGCACACTTCAATTGAAGTATATTTATTTCTTCCGGATTTTTAAATTAAAAAAAAAAACAAGTAAAACAAGTTCTAGTCGGGAGCTCCCGACTAGGGGATACCCTGAACCCTCTTCTTCCAACATCAAATGCATATCGGCTATTGATGCTGATCAAGAATGTATATACTTTTTGGGGTCGGAGATGCTTCCTTCTGCCTGTTACATACATTCGGATTTTGCACAAATGCAATAGGGTATAAAAATAACAACAAATAACTGCGGATTATTTGAGTCTATTTTTGGTAAGGGCATAAATTGGAATGCTTTTCTCATGACCTGATAACATAAAAGCGATTGCAGAATTAACACAAAAGTTATTTAAAAATAATTTTTAAAAAGCGTCAAGCGATAAATAAAGCAGTTTATTTGGATGCTGGGCACAAGGAATCTTACAAACAGAGACAAATGCAATCTTTCGCCTTTTTTTTATGATAAATTAAGCTGCATTGTTCAGAACAATATATTTGGGCTTTTTTTGCTGCATCTGAATCAGCATTTTGTTGACATCAAACCTGAACAACATATTCATAATTTTGGGCAAAATACTATTGGAACAGGTAAACCACCGCGCTGCGATGATGTCATCGCAACTAGATGGGCAATTCGAAATAGACAAAGATCAAATGTGATATGCCACCTGTTCACGATCACGAATTAATTAGCCATGTAAGCGCTTTGTCTGTGCTTTAATATAATTAATTATTAATTTGCATAACAGTTATTACCAATGCGAATAGTTGTATACACTAGGAAAGAGAAAAAGCGCAAACAAACAAAAGAAACAACAAGGTATAACCGGTTTTTCCCCAGGCCAAATGGGTTTTCGCAACACGATTAAAAATAAACATATATATATGTATATATAAAAAAAATGTATACAAAGAGGTAATCACAGTGGTAATTGCAATTTTTGGCTACCTCCGCTTACCTTGGCACAGTGACAAACAGTTTGTTTTCCCAGCGCTCGACGCCGAGCGGTAAATTGTTCTCCGCAATGTAATGGCCGCTGGTTTTGGCCTCCGTCTCGGTTTCAGCGCTGGGCCAGTCGAAGGTTAGCTGTGTCCATGAGAATCTTTCCTCCAGCTTGGCATTGATGCCCAAACAACAGCAGCAGCTGATCAGGCACAAAGCCAGAACTTTAACTGTATACATGTTTTTGTTTGCTTTTACGCTTTTCTTGATTATTTTCTGTTTTTCTTGCGATTTTCACAAAATTTCCGTCTGCCGCGTTCAAACTAGGGGGGGCTTCCGTTGCGTTCGAGCTGAGCGCGCCTACTGCAATACTTGAGCTCCGTTCAGAGCTTAATATGCTGGCTAAAGCTTAAAGCTTTGCAAAGCTCTCCATCGGTTAACGGCTTAAAGCCCTATTGCAGCAGGCAACAGCTGCCTTCTTTTGTGGGTGGGTCGCCGCCAAATTAGCATAGGCGGAAGGGAATAATAAGGTATGATAAAAATAAATGTTGCATTAAAAAGTCTATAAATGGACTGCATTTATTTAACTGTTACTTGCAATTTATGCGTAACTCATCGGGTCAGATGCTACTGTGTGTGTGTGTGTGTGTCCAATTGGAAACTAGTTTACAGTTGAAACGAGTTCTCATAGGATTGTGTCAGCTCAGCTGAAAACATGGAAAACTACGAGTAAAAGTTAACAGAAAGCCGGTTCCACTATAATTGGACCAAAGCCTAACAATTCTAGCTATGGCTAAATGATTTTGGCTCTTATGCTATTGAATATAGCTAAAAAAAAAAAGCTGAAGAATTTATTAAAGAGCTACAGCCAAACACACATAGCTATAGCTTGGAACTTTTTAGCATTATGCATTTAAATGTAGCTTTTTAAAGGCTAATGAACTTTTTTCAGAGCTCAAGCCAAGCATTTTGGCTATAGCCAACAACACTTTTTTAGCTGAATATGTAGCATTTTGGCTATGGCTATTATTTCCATGGCTATAACTCAACATTTTTGTAGCTTTAAAGTGCCAACTCTAGCCAAAAATGTAGCTAAGAGCTATAGCTAAACACAGGTCTAACAGGGGTCTTAACAATGAGTTTTAGCTACATATCGCTAGCTATATGGTGCAAATTGTATTCGACTGTCAATTAATAATAATGAATAATAATAATAATAGCATAACTTACGCAAGAACAGATATTTGTATCTGTTGCTGGTTGAATACCTGCATAAAGTATATAGAAATTTCATTAATATCTCTTAAAATACGATACCTTTGAAACGAAAAGTAAATTATCATACCCGTTGACAAACACGACACTTGAGTATTAAACAATTGACTCAGGAGGGGGGCAGGCATATGGTAATTGCATTAATCACAATATCAGCATCCAGATGTTTGTACGATGCATATGCTTTAATATGGATGAGTTTTGGTTGCCGCGTTCAAGGGTAAAAAATAAACGAGATTTGTTTTGCTCTTTTGTAAAGTACACAATATCTTTGCCAATTGAATTTGTTTCCTTTTTTTTTTTTATTTGGTTTTTTTTTTGTTTTTTGTTTGTGTTTATTCAGTAAAATTCTCATATTCCGTTAATTAGACTTTAAATTAATTCGTTAATGTTACTTTCATAAGAACATACCGAGTTTTCTTTGCTTCATATTGCTACAATTGTATTTGTATTTGCTTTCACTAACATTAGGTTTGGGAAATCAATTTGAATGCGTTTTATTTACTCGTGATTTTTTTTTTTTTTCGACAACAATTAGCTTTGCTAAAGTTATTTATTAACTTTTTGGTTGTAGGTGTCCGGCTGTAGTTATAAGTACTTAGTTATGGCTGTGTTTGTGATAAACGATGGAAAAGCAAAGAACAAAAATTAAATAAACATTTGAGTTTTGAGTAAATCTTGCAATTGTCGCTTAGTATTTAGCTTAACACGTTATATACAATATACATGTTTTAAATTACGTCTACCCTAACAGCATTCCCTATATATGAATTACAATCCAATTAAACTACAAATTCCAACGATCCTTAACAATATATTAAAGGTGTTTTTCTTGCATTCATCATTTGACTTTTGTTATTATATACTAGAGATGTCAAATGCGCTTCTTCTATTCAAATACTCGCATATATATATATATATATATTAATAGATGTATATATATATATGTGCATCATGAATGTTTGTGTAATTGTAATTTGTTCATCATCTTTCATTGTGTGTGTGTATAGTTTTATTTCATTTAACGGCTTAGATTTTAAAGTCTTTCATTTCGTAGGAATTTGATGTTGTCTATGTTTTGCTTTTTCTTTCATTTCATTTTTGTTATAGCACTTTTCGTGATGAATAAGAGTGATTGAATTTAAAAAAGGTTCCATTTCGATTTATTTTATGTGTATATATATATATTTGAGAAATTTCTTCAATAGGTTTCAGTTATCGTTTGGTTTTATTTCTTTTTAAATAAATGTCAATTCCTATTTAAATAACGACGCATTTATTTTCACATTATACATTATTCTCCGATTTGTTTGCTTTGTATATATGTATATATACATATGTATGTATATATATTTTATAAATGCAATTTTAGAACTTACAGTATGTTCAAAAATTTTACTTTGCTTTTAGATTTCCCATCATCAATTTCAATGTGTATAATAACAGTACAAATAAATGAAAGTGTTGCTTGAGCACATAACCCCGCCCCCAAATATAATAATATAATATTACCTCGATACTACACTAGACTATGCTATATGTTTATATTATTTATCTAAGATTTGCTATGCTTTCCTTACGATTTGTGCTACTTACGACTCACAGATATTTAAACTATTTAAAATATTATATTCGTGTGCATAATAAATGTCAAGTACGATAATTATTGGACAGGCGCCAAAAATTTATACACGCGTACACAACATGATCCATACAAAAAACTAACACTAACTTAGGCTAAACTACAAGTTAAATAGGCCAAACTTTTTAAGAGTCTGGTACTGGAGTCTAGGAGCTCGTATTGCCACGGCATTAGTGAGGACTAGAAGTCCTGGGCTCAACATAACTATGAAATGGGAAAGGCCGCCTTGGGAGGGGAAACAAACAGCATGAATGGGGTGTGGGGTGTGTGCGTGCGTGTGTTTCTAGCTCTGGGAGATAGCGCTGAGCAAAATAGGTTTCGTATGGGGAATATACTCGTTATACAAGAACATATGTACTAAACACAACAATTGGTTTTCGTTTGCATTTAAAAATTACTTTAACTTTAACATGATTTCGCTTATAATTATTTTGCTATTTTTGTTGTTCTTTATTTTTTGTATTAGTTTAATGACGTCTAAGTTGGGTTTGTGTGTGTTCAACTTTAAAGCCTAACAATTTTGTTTAGTTCACATTCTAATGTCGTTAATTATTTGTAAGTAAGTTAAGAGTATTTCGTTTTAATTTAAGTACTTGCTAAACACGTTTAAGGTACAATACATATTTCAGTTAATCTACAAAATTGCTGCTACCAATTTTCAATAGTTAGCTCAGCTTAAAGTTGATACAAAGTTTATTAAGTACATACATATATTTATTAAGTTATCGTTTAGCTTCATTTTTTTTTTTTTCTTTTTTTGTATAATTCACCTATCACGCAAAGGAAATTGACAAGTTTTTTTATGTACGGTGCTCATGAGTATCTGAAAGAGAAATAAAGACGGCATTTTTTCAGTTGATTTACGTTTGAATTTATATTTAAAATACAAATTGACAGCGGCGAGTGGCGCACATATCGATATATCGACTGCGCTAACAGTGACTATCGAGACGATCACGATTGGTGCAAAAACAAGGTGGGAATCAGTCAAACATTAACAATCGATAGCCAGTATCGTATGTTATGTTCATGTTAAGGCTCGTTATTGCTAGAACCGTTATTTGTGAAAATTTGTGCGCGTTTTTGTGTACGCAATTAGAAAAGTGCAATAAAAAGTGAATATTGTATGAACTGAACGGTTAACTGCAATAACAAATAGCTGAGTGAGTTTGTGTTTGATGCTGATAAATGGAAATACCCTTTAAATTCCTTTTGGTAAGTGATCAATCGAATTTGTCAATGCCCACAAAAAGAGCTAAAATTTCTAATAAAAGACGTCATACGTTGAGATTATGTAAAGCTCATAAAACAACTACCGCTACATTTGCTGTATTCGGATATATATTTTTTTTTTGTATCGTTCACTTACCTTGTGTGATTGCGAGTGTGGCTGCGGGCGTGGGATGCGCAGAGGCAGAGGCTGTACTGATGATAGCAGCAGCCTGTGATTGAACTGCCAGCGAGGTTGTTGCCGTGCCGCCGTTGCCGTTGCTTCCGCCAACCGCGATGCCGGCACCCGACGCGCCATTCAGTTCTGTGCTCTTCGTATTGACGTCCCGCTCGACCAACCGCTGCCGTAGAACTCGTATCTTTTCCTCTTTCTGTCGATGCACACACACACAATTAGCGTTAATTAGGGTATTTTGAAAATTCGATCAATTTTCGTATTACCTGTGTTATCAATCGTTGTAATTCCTCATTTTCGGTTACCAGTTTTTGATAGCGTTCCTCGTCCTCCTTCGATATGGCCGAGTCTGGATTGTACTTGGATTCGGCTTTATCTTTTGGATGTCGTATGACCTCAATCACCTAAAGATCGTAGATATTTAAAGGGTATTGATTTTTTGTTGCAAAAAAGGGTGATCGCGTGAAATTTACGAAAATACTCAGGAATACATTGTTACAAATTATCTTTTAAGAAAAGTTTTGAAGCTGATCTGGTAAATAACAAGAAAGTTGCGTACAACCGTTTCTCAACAGTTTTTCACACTTACCGGTGAATTTGAAAAAAAAAAACGCTGTGTTAGTGTTCAAAAACGATCAAAAATGGAATTTACCTTTGGCACAAATATCAGCAACATGCTTAGGAAACAACAGAATATCACAGCTAGTGCAACAAAGGCAAAAGACGCGTCCTGCTGCGATGCAATGACCATGCCCACTGGCGCCGTAATCAGGCAGAGCACAACCACATTATAGATGCTCATGCCCACATAGCGCGAATCATTAATCTGTTTGACTTTAATTGAACGCGTCTCATAGGCCAAGAACAGACCGAATACAAGTATCAGACCCTTAACGCCATAGACAAGTCCTGCAAAAATAAAAAAATAAAAAATAATCAATGTAATATCAAAAGATATAAATGTATAGCTGGCGAACATACCTAACCACATGGAATTGCGTTCACTTTCGCAATGCTCAAGCTCTGGACGTATTTTAATATCATCAGTTGTAGATACTGGATCTTCGAGTGGGAATGTTTCGAGTATACGCTGCAGCGGATCAAAGATCTGCCAACACAGTAATATCACTAAATCTATTGATAAGAGCCCCGAAACCATGGTGTATAGCTTCCAAGGTTCCACTTTTTTCTATTGAAAAGAAAACACAGAAAAAAGTATACATTATTGAGGAATTGCAGTAATGTTTTCATGGAGTAATTACCTTTGGGTCAGTTTTCGCTTTTGTTGTAAATCGATGCACACGCCAGACTTTGCTGAACATAGCACCATATGCTAATGTAAAACCGGTGGATAATAGCCAAGCTCGAGCCTGACAAATCTGTGTGAAGATAAGGAGACCAATTAATGAGTACTTTATAAAATCAAGGGTGTTAATAACCGAATAAATGGTTCTGGAAGGAAGCCAACCATCTATCAGGATAAATATATTTACTATATTTAATAGTTCATACCTTTGGATATTCGTGCGGGCTGACAAATCGTCCATCTATGCCCAGTAATATGACTGATATAAGGCAGATGATGACGCCAAATAGCATGATGGTATTGCATACAGGATGCGAGGATTGTATTACTCTACAATAGAAATACGCATTAGCCATCAGGTATATTATTGGTATGCCATTTCGTGAATTACCTTCTATGCTTATTCCATACGTTGAAGATGATCAGAGCAAAGGCCACAAAGATGCCGCAGCAGGAGATGGTGCACATGCAGACAAATAGCGGCAAGGAAACCGTGCGAAGCACATGGGTAACAATTGTGCGATCCTGAGGCACCTGATAATTATTAAAACAGAATTCAATTTGTTAAGCATTAATCATATTTAAAAATAAAATTCATCTTTAGTAAGATATAGTTAAGAATGTAATTGAAATTTATGCTCTTTTGCTCAATTTGAACAATTTTTCAAAAGAAAATTAATGTAAATGCACAATTCGTGAGCACAGCTAGACTCCTTCGATCAGCATTTGGAATTCAGTCTGTCCAAAATCTTTGCTATGTTTTATATTGTATGCCCAAATTTTGCAAGTGAAACGATTCCGTTTGTTTAGCTCCAAATTCTTCAATTTGAGTGCAACGAGTCGATTCATATCCCTTTTGCTCTGAAATTTGATTTTCTCATTGTGTACTTTAATATCATTAAATTTCTTAGCATCAACAAATTTTGTTTTAAATGCCGCCTCCGGATAGAAATCAACGTATGCATTCTTACTTGGCGATGTGCATGTTATCCAAATGCGATCCTTACGCTTCTCTTCATTCGGAATACTCAATAACAAATGCATGAGGGCCGTGTAATCGACCTGCTCGAAATTCGATCTAACCACTTCGCTATCATACTTATAGGATTTGGTTTTGAAGCCAATCAGACGATTGATCTTTAAAAATACACACGGCTCGCCGGTGCTATAGCCAAAGTTATTATCCTCTTGGCAGGGTCCGAAACGCTTGATCTGCCCCTTGCTGCGTCCATGATGACTCAGAAAATCCGATAGCCTGTTTCTCATGTGTCCACCATGTGTGCCATTTCGGGGCGTATACCGGATTAGCTTGTGTTCGGTTTTGCTGCCGATTGGTGCGAAAATTAAAAACGGTTGCGACATCTGTATTACTGGAGTGGTCATGTTCAAATTATCAGTTAGGTGTCGAATTATTGCCATATTAAAGAATAGCACAAAAATTAGAAAACCGGCTACATAAATTGCCGAGTAACACCAATTTCGAGCATGACGCGAAAAATATTTATTTTGCTTGCCATCATACCAAATATTTTGCCAACGATTTGCTCTCGGAAAATGGTATTCACAATCGGCATAGTTTTGACGAGGACGATTATCCAGAATGTATTCGTCGTTTATATTCGGTAATTTAACAATACCCTTGTGTCTAATTGGTTGCCCAGTTAATTTCTTGCGTTTATTGTTAGTTACAGTTTGATTATGGACAATTTGGTTTTTGTTTTCCCTACGATGTGTATTTATACCAATACCACGGCTTGTGGACGTCAATTCAGTTTTTGAGATACTTTGTTTGTATCTGATCTTTGTATTTGCCTTACTGTCGACATCGAGCATTGGATTCGCCGGCTCGTTATTGTTTATGGAATTTTTACGATCAACATTATTGGGACTTTCATTTAGCTCTGCGGTGGCATACGATCTGGCATCCTGAAAAACCCTTGAGGATGTTGCTTCGATTTCAGTACTGCCTGTGGCTGGAGGATTGTCCGTTGACTTCTCATTAAATCTTTTGCTGCTAGCTGCATCATTTTTCTCCTCGTCCTCTTCTTTATCTTTATCTTTATCTTTTTTATCAATTTCACCCTCGTCTGCATCTTCTTTATCTTTATCTTTTTTATTCATCTCATCCTCATCTTCTTTATCTTTATCTTTTTTATCCATTTCAACCAGCTGCTTTAACGTTTTCTATGTCTAGTCAGTTACTAAATTTGATTTGAATTCAAGCTTGTGGCATAGCCTATTTGGTTTACCTTGCCCCCGATCCATTGCTCCGTATTTAGCCAGGTTAGATTATCCAGCTGTGTATCGTAATAGCCCAGTTTCTCGTATTTGCCATTTACCATCTGCTCAATTTGTGTGAGCGCAATACGATCGCCCTGGGAGCTGAATGCCACCACGCCCTGTCCACAAAGTATACAGAAAAAGTATATAAATATTTCAATATTTGAATAGAGCTAATTTGCGCCTACCGATACACCCAAGAATTGCGTAGAATTCATTGCCGAATATATATCATCGGCAATTTCCTTGTCTGTATAGGTAAAATCACGTAGCGATTTTTTTCTGGTTGTTAAACGTTCCATTGTCTTGTTAAAGGCCAATGCCACGCTCCAGACAGCATCATAGGCCAGCGGCGCCTCCTGATAGCCCTCCGGATAGCGATCGTGATTAATATCATAGCCTTCCTCAATAAGCGCATGATTCAGTCGATGTCTAAATGCAAATTCCAAATTAACGATTTGTGTTTTGGATTAAACGATTTGAATAAATTTACCGAAACTCCTCAGCAGTCATGCCGGATATTGTTGTCTGATTGTTTTGATTCCACATGAGCGCCTCGGTTGTCAGATGTCCCTCGGCCGCTTTACGCATTTGCTCCACTGTGCAGGTAATGCCCTCATTTTCCAGATTTGCCTCATACCAATTATCCTCATACCAGCCTGGCGATTAAGTTATTTTTTTTTTGGGAATAAATTATAAGGAAAATTGATTTTAAATGTATTAAAATTTCTATGCACAAGTTCGTTTTGCCATGTTACTGTTAAAGTTAACAAGCACTTTGACATGTTGTCTATTGGGAATGTGAACTTGTTAGGTGTTGCCACCTTGTTTCAGTTTTCTGGCAGCATCAAAATAGTGTTAAAAGTAATTGTAAATCAACGTTTACTATTCTAACAAATTGAATAACCATCAGAACAAAAGTGGCATTGTTCACATTTTCAAACAAAATGTATGCGTTTGATTCACAAGAATTATGAAGTGAAGATGAGAGAGCTACATATATACTATGTTTGTTGATATATCAAGGAACTGTATTGTACCAATTGCCGTATGCCTTACCTATGAAAAACCAGACATGGGCACGTCCATACAGCTGCTGTTTGTACATCTCGCAGAGAACACGTCTTGCTGCTACCACATAGAAGAGGCCCACAATGATGCGGGCATCCTGGCGTCTTAGGTTGCGTACGGCGTCTGTTGGATCGGATAGAAATGATTGTCTAGTTACGATTTCGACGCCAGCTTCCATGCAGCGATTCTCAAGGTCCTCTACAGTCTGCAAATAATATCATATTTTTTGTACATCGTACAAATATATTTATAGCGTTTTACCTACCGATATGAATACTTCCTCGGCTTGTTGGAGAATGGCAACGCGAGACCAGCCGAACTTTTTCATCAGCTTGATGCGTGTCGGATTGTGTACCGTGGCCGAGGGATGAGTACGAAATAGTGTTGGAAAACGCTTGCGATCGGATAGAGCGGGACTTGAGGCGCCGTAACAAAGCTACAGTGTGACCAGATTCAATTATATAAATGCATATTTATATTTTAGTATTAGATGATTTACAATTTGCTTACCACAATTAGATTCCACATTTTGGCTGCCTCTGCCACAGTGGTGCAGACTGTGCTGCAGCCCGCCAACAGCATCAGCTTTTGTGGCTTATTATATAATAGATTGTACATCACACTGGCGCCCAAACCGGGTTCGCACTGTACCAACGAGAAAGTCAATTACACATGTGTACAAACGCCATTTGGCAAAGGGCATGACCCAGTTTGTCAGCTGCCAACAAAACGGGTCTTCAATGCAAGTTTACATAATGCAAAAAAACAAATAAATTAAAATATAATACAAATAAAGTGAGTCCAATCAAGAGAGCACCTGCAACATCAAAGCACCTGCTAAACCTAAAAAGAACTGTTTGATGATTTTATTCATGGAAATATCGAAACACTTTGAATATATCTGTCCGTCTGTCTCTTTCTATGCGAGCGACTCTCTCAGTCTGTACCTATCTCTTAAAACATAGGTCCACCTTTCTATGTCAGGCAGCACATATGTCGGAACCGGTCGGATCGAACCGCTATATTATTGAGTTGCCATAGGAACAATCGGTCGAAAAGTAGATTCTTATATGAACAACGAGTCTGTCTGTTCATATGCAAACTAGGCCTAAGTTGCTGGATTGCATTATTATTTTGAATGTTCACTTTAAAAAATCCCAGTTTATAGCTCAAATAAGCAATATATTGAAAATATGCTATTTGTCTGCAAGTTAATTAAATTTGTGACAAGTCAATGATAGCTTCTTTCTAATTGATTTCTAATTAATTCATGCCAAAAATTCGTCGAGTCCTCGCCGAGAGTCAAAATGCGTCTGTGTAACTAAATGCAATGAATAATTGATGTGCTTAGTTGAATAGCCAACTGTTTGTGGCACTCATAAAGCATGCACTCATTTGCATTCGCTGCATGATGATGAATCATTAAATTCATGCCTTTAATGAAAAACTCATTTACGCTTTGTTTAACTTGACTTTGCGTGTAAACAACCTTTGTAATTGTTTAGCTTCGTGTCCAGTCCAATTGTTGTTTGTGTGTGTGTTTTTTTTTTATAATATCCTGTGGCATTGCGAGAGCATATTCCAGTATATATATATATATATAAATCCGGGGCTCGCCGCATTATGGGCGCACTTGTTTAATCGCTTCGTTGTGTGCGAACGCGCTCCTTGGGACAATTCACACATCAAAGTAGGTCAAGCAAAAGGCGCAGGCAAAGCCAAAGCCAGCGTTGAGCATTGCGTGCGACCTTTGCCGCTTGTCGCCTACTGATGATGCTGCTGCTGATGATGATGGGCATGTGGCACGTAGATGGTGCAGAGATGCGAACTAATTATGCAGCATTTAACGGAAGCTGTTTGCCAAAGCCAGAGACACTAGCCAGCATAATACAGACCGTACAGACCAAAGCCCAGCGAAGCGAACCAAACTGAACTCAATTCAAGCTGCTTTTGAACATACTCCCCTGCATACACTTTATAGTATGCCCCATATATATGTATATGTATGTGGAAAGGTTTGGCCGACAGCCTTGAATAAAAATAAACTCAAATGATGAGACGAGCGCGCCAAAGTGACCTCATTCAAAACTCAAAACAAGTTTGTTAAGCTTTCGCTCACTTAAAACTAATGAGCTGCGCCTATAAATAGGCATATTCCACTTCTACAACCCACAGTTGGTTCGCTACTATAACTGTAACAATATAGATGTGACTGTTACTGTAACTGTAGCTGTTCGGCCAGTCCTTTTGCCGCTATTCAAAAGCATAACTGTTCGTTCGCCCGGAGCATTGATAACATTTCGTGCGAGCCTGCGACAGCAACTAGCCATTAATTATGACATATGACATTTATGCGAGTAAATATATTTATATAAATATCTACATATATATGCTTCTGCTTCCTATTCTTCTTCGTGCTGTTCTCAAAAACGTTTTCGCCACAAATTCAATAAATTTTTGCGATTATATCAATTATACAAATGACTTTTTATGGTTTAAGTTAAATCGGGTTAGGTTAAATAAAATAAAATTAATAAAGTGAAAAATATAGAATTCAGATAAAATCTGTACGAAAATTGTGTATTCATTTTCAAAAAGAATGGAGAAAATATATGTGCATAATAAACTTTAAAATAATACCAAAATATTAAAAATGAAAATGCATTAGAGATAATTTTTATATTTTGTTATAATATTTTATATAAAATACAAAAAGAATATTAAAACGGAAACTTAAGTTAGATTTTTAATTCTCTCATCAAGTGAAGAAGAAGTGAAGTTTAGAAAGAAAGTTAAACCTAATTTTTCCAGAACTAATAGAATAAGAAAAACTTAAACATAATTGAGGTTAATAGATTAAGCAGCTCCATAATCACAATGCCAAAGAATATTTAAGTTTTAATTGAGATGAAAAGCTTAGGTTTCTTTTGAAAAACAAAACTAAAAAGAAGCTTTTCGTTTCAATTGAGTTAATTCGATTTCGCTTCTACTTAATGGCAAAGATAACAGAATACTTTGGTTTTAATTGAGATTAAAAGTAGTTAATAATAAGCTTTTATTTTTTACAGCTTTTCAGTAATATACCAAAAAATATGCTTCAAAATATATTTGAAAAATCAGATTTTGCTATTTGGTAACTATTAATGTAATTTTGACTGAATATTGAGTAAATTAGGCTAAAAGTTGTACGAAATTGAGTTGAAATTGATTTGAAGAACACTTAATACCCTTTATGCGCAATATAACAAAAGCATAATAAAACGCTACTGTGTGTGGCCCCCAAGAGAAATATGCTAATGAATGCCAAGTTACCCGCACCCAGCAATCGCTCCACCCCCAATGTTCCAATCCCACCCAACTTGCCAACCCCATCCAGTTTTTGCTACCCTTGTACCGCCCTGGAAACGTGCCGCTGCGGTAGCAGCCGACAAAAACGACAATACGTAAAACGGTCGCAAAAACAAAAAAAAAAAAAAAAGAAAAAAGAAAGCAAAAAACACAAAACGCAAAAACAAAACGAAACGAAATAAGTGAGACCCAAGGGTTCAAAACTAGACGCACTTACACACAACTATCTAACTCTACTCTATCTTTATTGTGGCGCTGGCGGCGGGAGGGTTGTCTGGGTCAGCTGGCTTATGATAGTGTAAGTTGATATGGAAAATGAACTCACCTCGCTGTCATTGCTGTGCAGGATGAGCTTGAAGCCGGGCAAAAGATTTGGCTCCTTGTTGACATCATCCAATGCCAGTCTTGCGGCCGGCATGCACGCCTGCCCACCCTGCCATCCTCCTTTGCCGGCAATTGGAAAGATACCGCCTATATGCAGCTCATCCGGCCTGCCCGCCTCGCTGCCCTCCAGCTGCGGTGTGCCGATCAAACAAAGCAAAAATATCCAAAACGCAACAGCACCATCACTTGTCATATCCTGCAGTAAATGAGGTACCAAATGTGATTACCGCATACCAAAATCCAAAATCCAACAAATATAAATACAAATACAAATAGAAAATTAGACAATACGACTAACACGAAATGGGAAACCAAAACGTGCCTCAAGCGCCTGTTTTTTTTATGTGTCCAGAGTAATTTTTTGTTGCCTTGTTTTTGTTTTGTTTTTATGACTCGCCTCGGTTCTGTTTACAGCTAACGCAAGCAATTTCGTACACTCCCTTGTTATGAGGTGGAGGGCATCATTTGCTATAAAATTATTTTGGACTCTTTCATATTTTCTGCTTAACAGATTTGTTGCCTCGCCGCGTTTGCCGAGAGCCGAGCTATGCCTTAAATTTAAATGTTCAAGCGTTGAAAACCAAAGCCTTAACCTTATTCACGGCTGCAAACGAGGTTCACGTTGCGAACCAACTTTAGCTTCGGCTCATGAATCCAGGTTTGAATCTATGTGCTGGTTGAAACCTTATACCTTGAAACCTTTGTCTTATATCTTAATTTTTCATACTCTTTCTACGAAAATATTGATATATAATAAATAAAATATTAGCATTTAGAAATTGTGGGCTATACTTTATCTCTACCCAAAATTATCATATTTCAATCATTCAATTCATTCGATTCAATTCATATTTAATTCAATTAAAGAAAATAATTGGTTAAGCAGATTGTTTATAGTTTATGTATTGCATTATATTGCAATATATTATTTTTTATATTTTATAGAAACTGAACAAATAATTGTTATATTGACTCAGAAATCTTCCATCAAATCAACCGAACTAAACAGGACTTTCTTTTATTCATGGGGTGGGATTTTGGGATGATTCCTCGTACATATTCGAGAAGCCGTTTGCCTCGACTATACTTAAAGACTTTTGATTTTAAGTTGAGATTGAAAGCTAACAAATTACTTTAGAAATATTCTAGAATATCAGAAATATATATACATAGCTGCGCCATAAGTATTATGGATCGAACTATAATTTAATGTTTGCCACAGGGCTAAGACAAAGGATATCCATGTAATCTGAACTATCTATACTATAGGACTATTTTACTTTTATCAATAAACTATCATAGATTTCAGTATCTAATATATCCCGCAAGCTGTTCTCAATTTGCAGTAGGATTATCTTTTTAGAACATCGTAAGAAAGATACATTTGATATGATCTATCTATGCTACACTGACTGTACTATCTCCACTTTTATCTGTCTGCCATATATTTTTGTAACTAATTCAGAAATCAATATATTCCACATGCTATCCTCGATAATATTTCCCATTTGCATTACAATTGGAACAACAAATTCGTTTTTCCACTTACAGCCGAATACTATATATTGCTTGCTGTCGTGTCTCTTTCTTTTAGTCATGATGTTCTATTTTATCTTAAGGTCAACGTAAGTTGAGACCAATTTGCTTTGTCCTTAAATAGTTCTGATTTGATTGCCAGTTTTCTATTTTAGTGTTCATTTGGAAGCTTTTAAGCTTTAGTTCAACTGGCATTTGTAGCAACAAATAAATAAATAATTAGATTCTATTTCTTCTTCATAGATATTTGCTTTTGCTTTGTTTTTTTTTTTCTGCTTCTTTTTCTTTATATCAATTGCTCGCTCCCTCGTTCAGCAAGGTCATTTTGTTTGGCGTTTCGTTTTTATAGCTTTAACCTCCACACACACACACATACACACCGCAATCGTCCTGTTCTAAACTTCACCAAGCGTTTGCTTATGAGCAAAAAAAAAAATAACTAAATAAAAAAAATGTTTTGCCACAGCCTCATGAGGCGGCTGCTGTCGAATCAGTTGCGAGGCTACGCTCATTGCGCGCTCGTGTGCGTACGTGCGGGTATGCGGGTGTGTATGTGTGTGTGTGTGTGTGTGTGAGCGAGGTAGATACAGATAGGCACATAAACACACACACACACACACACACACACACATACACGCGCACATGAAGCACGCGTGAAGACAATACAGTGAACGCTCGAAAATAATATATTTGGCATCTAGAATTTTCAAGAAATTAAATTGAATTAAATAAACACGTTGCAATTAAAATAAATAACTCTTTTTTATGGCTAATTTTCTTTTATATAAATCAAATTAATAGTTTCAAAATAAAGCGGTAAACTCTTCATTCAACTCTTCAACTTTTTATAGAACAATTGTGAATTATTCTTAAAAAAATATTAAAATTTTCAAAATTGCTAATTACGAGCCAAAACATTTTTATTTCATAATGAAACTTCATATGATGGCAAATAGGTAAAAGTTCATTAAATTTAGAGCACTGTTGTAAGCATAAGCCCTAAAATCGTTTTGATAAACTAGACATTATTGTCGGTCATTATGACAAATAATAATATACGAGCGTTCACTGTACAGGTGCTGTGTGTGTGTGTGTGTGTGTGTGTAATGTGAATAACACCGGGCTCAAAGGCAGTGAATATTATTTTGCAACGCCTGCTCTCAAATGTAGGCAACGTTATTTTGCTGCGCCGTTCAAAGCGTGCCCACAAATGTAGGCAATATTATTTGGCACAGCAATTCGACGCGTGCCCTGAAAGGTAGGCAACATTATTTTGCACGTCGATTATCGGCAACTGCGACCGAAGCGTTAATCAGCAAAGCGGCAAACGCATTGCCTGACACCTTTGTTGAGTTGAGTTGTCGTTGCTGCTGTTCTTGTTGTTGTTGTTGTTGTTGTTGTTGTTGCCGTGTTGTGCCTGGCTTGGCTGCTGGTGGGCAACTTCCGCTGACCTAGTTTCAGGACACACACGCGTTGAATAATTACGCGAGCACTGCGATTGTGACTGAGACCGCTTTTTGCCACTTAAACACTTGAGTGCACCAAGCAACAAAAAACAAAAAAAAAAAAAAAAAAAACGAAAGGATGAAAACCAACCCTGCCCCTCAACCCTGCGCGTCGCACGTACTCGCTACACACCTCGCCACGCTTCAGTTCACACTTAACTTGATTTAATTTCACTTACTTTGCGTATGCCGTTCAAAAATGTGATGCGATTTTGTTGATTGTTGTTGATGTTGCTGCTGCTGGTGCTGCTGCTGCTGCTGCTGCTGCTGACTTGGCCGGCGCTTCAATTGTTTCATAAGACACACAAGAACTCTTTTGGGGGCCAAAACTCAATGTTTGTTGTTGCTGTTGCGGCGGCTTTCTTGCTGTTCCTGTTGTTGTTGTTGTTGTTGTTGTTGTTGCATTGTTTGATGACTGCGCATTACAATCGATAATCCCATGCACAAATGCAGCTCAACGCAACGGCATTGGCGCAAATCCATTTTAATGAAATGCCTTAAGCCCCACAGATTATCCTTTAAATGATGATTATTAGTTGCTCTAGCGCTATTTGTTGTTCCTGCTGCTGCTGCTGCTGCACTTTCAGTCACAACAACAACAACAGCCGTCGGGGCGTGGAGCTTTACCAAAAAAAAAAAGCTTCAAATTGAATTTTAAATTTCGTAAAGCGATGTTTTTTTTTTGTACTTTTTGTATGCCTTGGCTCTTATTTTATTTGAATTGTATTTTCTTTAACTTTTTCTTAGCAGTTATTAGCTTTGAGTTTTTTTTTTTAATTTTTATTTTTTGTTTGTTTCATGCATAAATTTTGTACAATTTTTGCAACTGTTTGCACACTGGCACGTGCTTAGTAAACATTTTTTAGATTTCTAGCGAATTAAATGTGCAGACACACACACACATGCACACACACACACACACACACGCTTTGGGGTGTAGTTAACTTGGCTTGTTTTATACACAATTTTTGTAAAAAACTTTTTCGCATTGTATTTGGGGGCGAGGCGCACTGTTTTGTATTCGCTGCGTTCCACATGTATCCGACGACTGGAACTCCATGACTGACATTCACACACAGCCGACATTTGGCTTGAGCCAAGCGCAAACAGACACCAGCAGCAGGCAGCAAGCAGCAGAAGCTTTTCTGAGCAGCAAGCTTTCAATTGAGCGACTGGAAGGCGTCGCTGCCAGCTGCCCGCTGCCTCAGTTCCAGCTAGGCAAATGCGTGAGTGTTGGTAAAGTTTGATTTTTAGTGGGCGCGAAGTTGATAACTGTCAATTGTGTGTGCACCGCAATTATGACTAGAGGCCACTTGGCCAGCAGGCTCTGGGCGTTTGAGTCCTTTCGCCTGTGTGACCGGCGTTTTATTTTTTTCTTTGTTTTGCCTCTGGCTATGGAGTTATCAAATGGCCGCTAAAATTGAAGAACAGAGCCCGTTATGGCCAAGGACGATTGGCTTTAACTTATGGCCAATGTCAGGCGGCGTTTGTTTTGAAAGCGAAAGCCATTATTATTGGCCTGCCCTGGCCTGGGCATGGTCGGGCCTGGCCTGGCCTGGCCTGGCCTGGCGTGGCATTGCATGCCAAAGTTTTGGGGTCGTAATACAGTCAAACATGCAAACACGCACAGGCAACAACGTTGCCGCTGCCAGGCACGCGGCTATACACACACACACACACACACATACACACACACACGCACACGGACATGGACAAGGTGAGGTCCTTGTCATTTAACTCACTTGCCAAGTTGACCTTTTGTCGTGTGTGCACTTCACAACAACCAAAGAAGAAAACAACTTTATGGTTTGCCAGCTAATACCCAAATGCCACGCCTTGAGCCAAAAAAAAAAAAAGAAAAGAAAATAAAGGAAAGGAAAAGGGACCCCCAACTACACACACGGGCACGTGCATGTTTGATGAGCTTATCAAGGGCTCAAAGTTATTGAATTTTAAATCGATACGTTTCCGGTGTAGCCAATTAGTTTTGCTAATTGCACTGAATAAATCATAAGCAACTCTGTGTGTAATTACAGAACGTACACGTATGCCAAAGGAGCGCATTACGTATACGCATGCACAATTGAAATGCCGCAAGGAATCACAACTGGATTGTGACTTGCACATTTGCATAATAAATAAGCGACACGGGCCGAAAGCAAATCAATGTAAACTCTCATCTTATGCATTATTTAGCGAAAGTTAACGCTGGCGAAATGCAACTGAGAAATTCATATGGCGTTGGGAGAATGACAAAGTGTGCATCTATTTAATAGCCCCGAGGACATTTCCCTTTTGCATTTATGTGGCAAGGAAAAGTGAAGTTCGTAAATGCTGAGTTTGTTGAAAATATATATTTGAATATATCATGTTTTGCCATATAATTCGATCCGGCTGGTGCCGACATTTCTGCAACACAAAGGCGAACCTCAAAGAAAAGAAAGACAGACGAACCATATGTAAAATATATAGACCTAATTGGGTCGGATATGCTTCCTTATACACATTTACACATTATATGACAAAATGAGAACTTATGGCTTGTTAGATATAGTAAATAGAGGGTAGAAAAGTGCAGATTTAAATTATTACTTGTTTAAGAATAAATAATATATCTTTTATTATAAACATAAATGTGTATTAATTTAAACTTATAATTTACTTTGGGGATTCAAAGCATTTTCTTTGTTTGTTGCCTAAATTAATTTATTTAGCTTATTTGAATTAAAGTTTTTGTTAATAAATCTAATATGTATGCATATACATATTTACATATACATACATACCAGAAGAAAGGATGTATTTCTAGCAAGAACTCCTTTTTTGATATCAAAGAAACCTTCAACGTTTTCTATTGAAAGTCATTTCAAGGCGTCCAAAGCTTTATTTCGAATAAATATAAAAGCATTTGATTTGACATATGACATCATAAGCTGCACAGATAACTGATTGTTTTCTTAAAACTTTCCGAAACTTTCTTCCTTTTCTTTTGCGAACGTCACTGTTATTATTCATATCAATCATGAATGGAATGAATCATTCATACATTGATGGCAAAGTTCAAGTTTGCTTTTTGGACAAGAACCACAAAAGATTAACATGCGCTCAGCTCGGATCGGCTCATTCTTCTAGTCCTTGTGCACACCCACACACACACACACACATTCGCATATCTTTTTAAATTGTTGCACGCCTCGTGCCTAAGCAGCGCCCCCTTGAGCCCTTGCCCTGGGGGCAATCCTTGTGAAAAGTTTAGCATAGCGTTCAGGGGCCATAAGAGGCAGCGGCGGCTAAAGGGGGTACAACAAAGGCAAATGCCTGTCATGCGTTTTTCACATTGTTCCATGCGGTTGAATAAACACAAGCCGTTACACACACACACGCACACACACACACCCATACATATGCATTTTATGAGTTGCACACACACGCAGTGACACACAGACACTTATTCGCTCGCTTGCCTCGACAGGCTTACAAAATAAACATTGCGGTATGTATTTTGTTTGTACACACTGCGTATACGTAATGTAAGGCCACTCATTTTGCCTACCCACCTGGCTGACTGTCAGTGGCCAACGACACACAAAAGATACACACACACACACACACATACACACACACACAATGCACGTCACACATATTGCAGCAGAGCTCAGCAGCCCGACAAGCCATTGTGGCAAAATGATTTAACCCATATCCTAGTTCCTGTCAGCTGCAGCTTCAGTGTGTTTTATGTTATTCCAACTTAAGAAAATGTTGTTCCAACTTAAGAAAATGTTATTACAATTTCATGAAAAGTCAGGAAATTGATTAGACAAACATAGTATATCACATCATTTTATCTAGACCTTAAAAGGCATTAAAAAATGAAATGATTAAGAAGAATTTCAAATATGTTTGTTTTTTTAAATTGAATGTAATATTAATTGTTTTAATAAGGTTTATATTTCTGTTAAAGAATTTTCCTTTTTATTTTAAATATTTCTTCAAATTTGTTGAATTTTTGCATTTTATAATTAGTTTCCATCTACCTGCACGCCTGCACTGCATATTCGTATTTTATCTAGATCCTAAGTAGAATTATTTAAATCTTTTGTATAAAATGAATATGAAATTAATTAAAAATTAAAATTTGATGTAATTGGCGCCTAGCTTAAAACACATAGAAATTATTAATTAATTAATAACACCCTTATTCCATCCTTGGGTGATTTTTCTGTGAAAAATTTAGTTTCATAAATCTTGTCAATTGATCTTCAGCAAAGGCTATTATAGGGCCTATACCTATCCCTAGTATACGGATCTTAAATACAGATTAAAGGTTATTTTTTTGAAAAACAAAGATGCTGAAAATTTATTATAATTAAAATTCATACATAATTTTATATATATAAAATGTAGCATATATTTTACAAAATAGATCTCTTGTTCATTAAAATACGCTTTGAAAATCAAAAGAATTCAAATTTGTCGAGCAAATATTTGAATTTTTAGTTTTTCTTAATTTTTCTATTAACTTTTTTTTAATATTTGCTAGTTTTGACCATAAATCAAGTGCTTAAGATATTTCGCTTTTGAAATTTATTTATTCTCAACCATTTTGGGTCTTTTTATTCATTTTGGTACATTTCATCAGGTGCAAATGTTTTGTGCAACCTGGTGGCGAGCATTTGGGTTAAAAGTGAACTAATTTGCATAGACCGCATGGAACAATGCGCAGGCGGCTGCACGAGGAGGTAACAAAAAGATTCATTAGGGCCAATCAGTGCAAAGCGCGTCGGGGGCGAGGGGTAGCAGGTGCCAAGAGGCAAGGGGGTGCCAATGCTGCGCCACGAGCCGAGCTGTGTGCCTCTGTGTGAGTGTGTGTGTGTGTGTGTAAACAGTTTTGTTGTTTGCCTTCTAAATACGCACGTTCTACTTTAAACAAAGCGTAGCGGACACACACACACACACACACACACACACACACACACACACACACAAGTGCTGCTCTGTTGTAAACAACATGCAGGTATGTGTGGGTGTGAGTGTGCGCTTGCATATGTGTGCAAAACAAATTTAAACTTTACGCCCAAAGTTTATTTTTATGAGCAAAACTTTAAATAATGAAATTATCTGACAAGAACTTGAAGATGGGCAAAGCACTACACAAAGAGAAGTAAACGGACAAAGAGAGAGAGAGAGAGAGAGAGAGAGAGAGAGAGAGAGACGGAGTGAGAGAGAGAGAGAGAAAAATAACCAAGAGCGTAAGCTGTGCGTGTGTGTGTGTTTCCGAGATCCTTGTCTCTCTCACACACACATGCACGCAAACATTTATCCGTTTTGCTGCCTTCAGCAACCAATCAATGGGCGTAATTTATGCCTTTATTTGACTCATACTCATTTGTACCTACTCGTTTTTGTTATCAAATATTTATTTACACTTGAGCTATAATAATTCATTGATGCATTGAATGCCAGGCACGGGCTCGCACATTTGGTAATCGGTCTCGGGCACGACCCGGCGACGTAAACGTCAGGACTAACCTTTGCCCGTTGTCCTTCAATGGCGCCGTCGCTGTGAAAGCAACAGCTGTGCGCTCTCTTTCTCTTTACTCTCGCGCTCTCTACCACTCTCGGACGGTACGTGTCCATAGACCCCTCCGCGCTTCCATTAAGCTTTCGGTAATGGCCCAAAAGACTTCCAGTTTCGCCATTCGTTGGCCGAAAGCTTCGTTATCAAAGCTGCTCAAATGTAGAGAGCATGGCGCAGGTATTGTCTATGTGACGAGGGTTGAACAATGGATTTTCGCTAGTTCATAGTTGAAATTTTATTTAATGTCTTAAACGTTCTAAGAATAAAAAACCTTATAGAGATATCTAAAAAAAAAAAATAGTTATATACGATTTCAAATATTATTTTATTGTCCCCAACTGAGGAATTGGTATAAAGTCTCTTTCAAAACTGCTATTCCGCACGAAAATCAGGCCAATGTTGAGGGAATTATGGGAAAGAGCAGGATCTGCTGCTTAACAAGTCAACATTTTATTTATAAACCCTACTATATAACGATTTCACTAGATATGAATGGAGATATATAAATTCTATATATTTATCAATCTGTGTCTTTGTCAACTAGTTTTTATTTTAAAGTTGCGATTGACACCCATGTGTAACATATAATCTATAGTCGAAAAAACAATTCTTGTGTAAACAACTATTTAAATTTTCCAAATATTTTAATTAAACTCAGCAATTCCGATATTATTATAATGAATCGTAAATGGTATTTAATATTTTTAACGTGAAGTCTCGAAAATTGCATGGATATTAAGTTTTCTCTTGTACATTCGAACTTTTGATAATCATTTTAATACTTTTGTAATATTTTCGTTGTTTAACTGCAACTTTTTTTATATTAACGTTAAAAGCTTTCAAATACACTTTCCAACTTAAAATATATGCTCTGATTATGCTGAGTATGTTGTAAATTCAAACCATTAAAAAAAAAACCCCGGTATCTGAACAAAACTTTCGATGCGCTTAGTATATATATATATATAAATATAGATATATGCGCGTCTTTTGGGAATCATCAGTCGTCAAACTCGAACAGAGGCTTGCCTTTGGCATCCCAGCTGTTTTTGCATTTCTTGAAGGCACAAACCAGATAAAGTGCTGCAAATATAAATATGAGCAGTTAAGTCAGCTGGATCGCTGCGATATTTGTTAAGTACTCACTTGTTGCTTCCCATTCGGATTTGGAGAGCGTGCCCACGGGCCGAGAGCGCTGTGTGCCAAGGACTCGGCGCACATGCTCGAATTGATCATCGCTGCCACAGCGATGGGGCTGGACCGATTCCAGGCCAGACATGCGCTGCAGCAGCTGGCGGCCCTGGGACATCGTCTCCCTGAAATATTCGGCAAATGTGCTGCGCCTGACCAGCTGCAGACCATGCCGGCGACCCAGTTTGACCAGAGTTGGAAAATGCACCAAGAACTCGGGACAATCGACAACGCCCTCCATATGGAACTGATATTTGGCGCCGAAAAGCGGCAACGACTCCGTATCGCATTCAAATTCAATGCTATAGACATCGTTGCCAAATCGGCGTGCATTCGGTCCGGCCGCTTTCAATCTCCTAATAATTTCATAAGCATCCGGTATGGTCGCTATAAAATAGCCACCCGGCTGCAGGCACTCGGCTGCGTTGCGCATCATGCAGTCCGCCTGCATGAGCGACTCGAAGCAATAGTGAAAGGCAAACTGGCAGGAGACCAGATTCAATTGCAATGACGCATCCTTATAGCGTTCACGCAGACGAACCATTGTCGAGTCGCAGGCAAAAAATTCGGCTGTGAACTTGTGCGCATACTTTGATCTCTCCGCACGCTGCAATATGTCCTGATAGCGACGCTGGCATTGCTCGACCGACACCTCGGCGATGTCTGTGCATATTAAATGCGATATTTGGGCTTTATCCCATTTGAGCAGATCCCCGCCCTTGCCGCAGCACATGTCCAGTACGCGCAGTGCATCGCCAACGCGCTGCTGTTGCTTTATAAAGGCCATAAACTCGTTGATCAACTGGCTCTTGATCCAGTTGTTAAAGTTGCGCATAAAATAGATTTTCGACTTGTGGCGCTCCTTGCGTCCGGCCTCCTTCAGCTCGTTGTAGTGATGGGCAACCACATGTGTGTTGGCCGCGCCGCCGCTTGAATGGCTCCCTCCATCACCATCATCGGCAGCTGTTGCCTCTGCATCATAGTTGTCCGAGCTGTTTTGTGTAGCAGCTGGCGGTTTTGTTGCTGCCGTCGTCACGTTTGGTTCTGTGTTGGCATTACCTTCGCTTTCCTCATCGTCTGATAATTTGACTGGCGCAAATTCTTCGTCCATCACATTTTTTTCATAATTAACACTCATTTTATTATAACACAATGGAATTTTGTGCGGCCGCCGCTGAATAGTGGAATATCTGGCCGCGATACTCTGCAACAGCTGTTCAAATATTGAGGCTGCCTATCGATTATTATCGCCTCTGCTAGTGTTGCACAACGGTCTAGAATGCTTCAGTAGCCTAAAATAGTAAAGGTAGTAGAGAAAACATACAAGATATTTGAAGAGATGAAAAATGTACAACATTTACATCTCGATTATACGAGAGGCTCGGCTTTGAGCAAACTATGATCAGCACACTCATTTTTTCCGTTCGTTATTTCATTCAATGAATTCTATGTTGTTTATGAGCACTTGTACTTAACATATTTGTGGTCGTGGTCGTGACGTCACAACAGTTCAGCTAACATGTAGATCTGTCTATGCGTCACCTTGTACATTGCCAGCACCTGTTTCACATGCGGCAAAAGTAAATAATTTAAATGCATTTCCGTGCATTTAATCGCGCTGTGCTCAAACTCTTGGCTACGAATAAAAACGGAATAGCGCTCGACAGACGCAGCATGGCCTGCAGCAGATATGAATACGTTAAGTCCTACGAACAGGACGACAGAATATTGCCAAATGTGTGGATTGTGATACGCGTCGATGGCAAGAAATTTCACAAATTCGCCAATGTGCACAAATTCGAAAAGCCCAACGATGAGAATGGTGAGCACGCTGCCCGAATTGAATTACAATAAAATCATAATTATAAATAATGGAAAAAAAAATGTAACCACGTGCAGCGCTGAATGTGATGAATGCCGCCGGAATCGCTGTCATGCAGGAGTTCCGGGACATTGTGCTGGGCTACGGCCAGAGCGATGAATATTCGTTTGTCTTTCGCAAGGACACGACAGCCTTTAAGCGACGCGCCGCCAAGCTGCTCAGCTACGTGACCAGCATGTTCTCCAGCAGCTATGTGCTCAGCTGGCCACAATGGATGCAGCAGCCGCTGAGCTATGCGCCCTGCTTCGATGGCCGTATTGTGCTCTATCCGTCGGATGAGAATCTGCGCGACTATCTGAGCTGGCGCCAGGCAGATGTTCATGTGAATAATCTGTATAATACGGCATTTTGGAAACTAGTGCTAGAGTCGGGTCTGACCAATCAACAGGCCGAGGAGCGGCTACGCGGCACACTCTCCGCCGACAAAAATGAGCTACTCTTCCAGCAGTTTGGCATTAACTACAACAATTTGCCGGCCATGTATCGCAAGGGCACGATCTTGCTGCGCAAGCGGCTGCTGTTGCAGGATGGAGAGCAGGAGAAGGGCAGGCAGGCGATAGTGCCCATACATGAGGATCTGATTGGCGCTGCGTTCTGGCAAAAGCACACCGAAATACTGGGCAAATATGTGCCGGGCACACATGTGCCGTCACATTTGTGCAGACAGCTTGAAGCTCAGCTGCAGGAGAAGGCCACAATTAGCTGAGTTTCGACTTATGACAATAGTTTAATAACAAATTATTACAAATACATTAAGAGCAAAGCAAATTAACTCGTTGCAACCACATGCTGTGTTTAGTAGTCATCGTCGTCCTCATCGTCGTCATCCTCACTGGGTTTGCTGACGAAGCCAGCACTGCTGCCGCTGCCCCCGCCCCCGCCGCCGACTCCGGCGACATCCGTCTGCTGTCGCTGGATAAGCGCATTGCTTTGTTGCACGGCGGCTGCCTGCATGCTCATCCATTGTTGTTGCTCTTCGCGTGCCTGCTCCTCGCGCGCCTTGGCGAACAGCTCCTGTTGCTGGCGCAGCAGCTCCTCCTCGGGTATGCCCAGATTTTCCAGGCGTGTGCTCTGTCTGCGCCGTTTGGCGGCCACCTCCTTGCAATCGTGCAGCACCGCCTCGGCCTCCTGTTTGTAATCGCGAAAGCCGAGACGATCGAGTGCCTCGAGCACATGCTCGGCATTGATTGTTTTCTTGCTGCGCTGATTGCACACCTCGTTCGCCTCGGAGCTGATCAGGTGTATGAATTCGGAACAGCAATTGAGTATCAGTTCGCGACTTTCGTTGGCCACGCGCACCGTGGGCACCAGCTCTTTAATTATTTTATTTATGCTGGCCCTGGGCAGTGTTAGCTCATCATCTTCGGCATTGGGTGGCAAAAGCTCCTCCTGTGGATTGGACATTGCGCGCACGAACCAAATGTAAACAAAACGCGTTGATCGAAAAATAAATAACAACGATGCTGCTGCTTCTTGCTGCTAGCATTTGCAGTGTTGCAAAATCAAAGAGAAACATGCATATATCGATAGTACGATGTTTTTTCAACGTGTTATCGATAGCAAAACATCTGTTTCAAAGGCAAACATTTATCAATTGGAAAGTAACAAATCGGCATTTTAGAAAAAAAAGTTTCAGTATTATGGGCGACTACGATTCAGATGATGAAAAATCGCAAGTGGAGAAGCTGCGCTATGCCAAGGTGCCGCGCGGCATGTTCGTTAGCGGCTGGGACGATGACACCGACGAGCTCATCGAGGAGGACAAAAATCCACAAGGTACAAATAAACAGTATAAACAAAAGAGAAATTAAACTAAATGTTTAACATGCAGCCAGCATTGAACGCATGATATTGTGGGCCGTCGGTGAGAATCGCATTAGCGAGGTTCGCGAAATCCTACAACTGGACGCGGACAGTGTCCACGCGCGCGACAACGATGGCTACACGCCTCTGCATCGCGCCTGCTACAACAACTTCGTCGACATGGCCAAGCTGTTGCTGCAGCATCAGGCAGATCCAAACGCACGCACTGCACTCGGCTGGACACCATTGCATTCGGCCTGCAAATGGAACAATGCCGATTGCGCCCTGCTCTTGCTGCAATTTGGCGCCGATGTGAACGCCGAGTCGGATGGCCAGCAGACGCCTTTGCATATTACGGCAACCGTTTCCAATTGCCGCAATACGGCCACTGTGCTGCTTCTGGATCGCAATCTGCAGGCACGCAAGGAGAATAACTCGGAGGAGACAGCCGCAGTGATTGCACGTCGAACTGGCATGAGCTATGTGATCTTTGAAATAGCCGATGAGGCCTACGACTGCGATACGGGATTGATTGACTAAAATGTCGTTTATTTTATTAAATATAATACTTAATATTAGTTGGGTTCTATGAGTGAAAAACTATGTGTTTCATTGTGCCTAACTGGCCGGTGCCGGTGTGCGCACAAAATGCTCATAGAATGACTTCGTATAGTTGACCATCTCGTCGTGCATGGCGGCGGGCACAAAATACGGATTACCCTGACCGCCCTCAATGGTGCCCTTGGCCGTGTAGCGCATATAGCTGGACACTGTTGTTTCCGGCGGCAGCACGGCACCATCCTCAATTACACAGCAATCCTTGAGCGTGCAGCGGCGTCCCTGGAATCAATCAGAACCCATTTAATCTACGTGTTATAAGACTTGTTAAAGCTTTAAGCTGCCCACTTACGATGATGGCATTCTTGCCAATGTACACAAAGGAACCAATTATGGCCGCAGAGACCACAGCGCCCTCGCCTATAAAAACATGATCGCCAATGTGCATGGGAAAGAAGGCGATGCCTTTGCTAAACTGTTTATAGGGCGGTCGTATCACAGAGTTTTTGCTTATAACACAATAGCGTCCAGTACGCACATTGGCCAAATCGCCGCGTATTATGGCTCCGCTCTGTACAATCACCTTGCCATTGAGCACAATATTCTGGGAGCCGCAGAGCACCGTGTGGCGGCTCACCTTGTTGCCGGATGCCTGTAAGCAATAATTGATGAGGTCATCGGAGCGAAACGAATTGATTGGTTTTCGTTTATATTTATGGCACATAATTACTACGCACCGTTTCAACGTATTCATCTTTGCTGTAATAGGTATCCGCAATTTCCATTATTTTCAATATGTTTGAATAAGCTTAATTTTATTTGCAATTTATTGTTTGCGTTTGCAGTCTGACCAGCTCAGCTGTTTCGATAACAATTATATCGATATTGCGGCTGCTCAGCGTGTATTTGGCGTTGCCAGACTGTGTGCTTGCGCGTTGCCAACCACTGCTAGAACGCTGTTAACGGCGAACTGACTGCATTAATATAATTATTTATTTATGCATACAATTATATACATTTTAATTGAGAGCTATTTTTTTTTTAATTAGGCGCATGCTGCTGTTTGCTTAGTATAATCAAATACGGGTGCATGGCAAATGCAGGTGTTTAGCCCATGTTAACCCTGAACTTTGCATGCAGTTGGCAACTGCAGCAGCGCTGATTAGAACAACAATTATGCTCACTCTGTTGTTGTTGTTGTTGCTGTTGTTGTTGTTGTTGCAGCTGCTGCACATTGATTAGATCGTCTGCTAAAAATATATTAAAAAAAAAAAACGTACATAGATTTCTATAACTAACAGCTGAAAGTGACCTCAGGCATGCCACATACAAAGTTTCAGTTGAAACTTTTGTTTTTGTTTTTGTTTTTGCCTCAATGATGTTCCAATTAAATTGGTCTTTGTATAATCGGGTCTGCCCGGCCCCATTTGGCCTTCGGCACTCGGACTATACGCTCGAATGCCCAATGCCCTCCAGCTGGCCACATTCGCTAATTGGCAGTCCGACTCTAATGCCAGGTTCTGCATGCCAAAGAACATTCATAACCATATTTATGGTAATCCATTATGATATGCCCACCTTTAATAATACGATGTATTGTTGTGCATGTAAATGAATTTGTTTTGCCATTTCGTTTTGGCCATTCGATATTCAACTGAGTCTCGACCTTACCAATAATTCAGTTGGTCAAGCAAATCGCCAGTTGAACATTTGAACTTTTGGCCAATTCATTTGCAGCAGCCACACAAAATAGAAAAAATTCGGTAATTACCAACTGGCAATTGTAACTAAATCTGGCTGATCTTTGTAGTAAAGCCGCCAGTTGAAGGCCTCGGAGCTTGCCACCTTTGGCCTAAGGTTATTAAACTTCAACTTGAAACCTGCCAAAGGTTAGAAGCTGTTCATGTTCAGCTTTTAATTGAAAAGCAAATGCAAACAAACAAACAAACAAACAATTGAACAATGATCAAACAAATAAACACCACGAATCAAATTTGTTTGGCACTCGAAAGTGTGTGTTTACTTTTCTGGAAACTTAACTTGATCTATTCAGAATTGCCGATGTTGGGTATTATACAGAGAGTCTGTGGAAGCACATAAAATAAATTGTGTACTTTATTTTTTTATATATTATTAATATTTTTAAATTAATAGTTAGTCATTTAAACGTTTGCAGTAGAGAAATAAAGCGTCAAATCTTAAACATCCTTTTTCTAATCATGCTGTAAATCGCTTAAACCTTTAAGAATAATAGACAAAGCATAAATGGAAAGAGAGTGCATAAATCTTCAGAATAGGACGACGATGAAAGACAGCAAAAATAAGCAGAAGAAGATAGAGAAAGAGTGATAGAGTCAAACGTTAAAGAATTACAGAAAGAGCAGAATAAAAATTGGAAATACTGAATAGTTTTTGGTTCAAAGGCTCGCTTTAAGCCAATCGTTTAAGGAAGAGGCTCAAAAAGGAATTGAACATTTTTCATTGGCACATTTAACGAAAGGTTGTGTGTGTATAATCTAGGAAAGAAAGCGAGCCAGACAGAGGCAGAGAGAGAAAGTAAGGAAGAGGGAAAACAAGCGAGTAAGGTAGAGAGGGGGAGAGAGAAATAATGAAAAAATTAAAATTGATTGAGAGAGAAAGAGAAATGGAAAAAGAGATAGAGAGAGAGAGAGAGAGAGGAAGAGATAAAGAGAGAGAGAGAGAGAGAGAGAGAGAGAGAGAGAGGAAAAGATAGAGAGAGAGGAAGAGAGAAAGGAAGAGATAGAGAGAGAGAGAGGAAGAGAGATGGTAAAACAGAGAGCGAGAGGGTGAAAGAAGAGAGAGAGGAGGCTAAAGAGAAAGAGAAAGAGAGAGAGAGGAGGCGAAATAGTAAGAGAGACGGTGAGGTTAAAGGCGAGTCAGGAAAAAGGAAGAGGGAGAGAAAAACAGTTTAGTTAGTACCTTTCTGAAATATTACCTATTCAATAAATAATCGTAAATATTTTCATCAATTGTTATTAACTTGAAGACATATTCTGGCTCATCTAAAGCAGCTGAAACGCAACAAAATAAATAACAATTGATAGCTGCCACATGGCGACCTTGACCATGCCGCAGCAGGTATTAAGCGCTGCCAATCTCCCTGGTGGCATCTATGTAAATATTTACAAAGCTACATCATCGATGGCCTTGATGATAGCGCTTGTTGTTGTTGTTGTTGTTGTTGTTGCTGCTGCCTCTTCTGCTTTTATCCATATTATTCAAAGCCCAAAAGCGCAAAGCTAATCAAGTTTTAAATACACGCACTGCACATCCGCCTGGGCAGACATCATCCAATTCTTCCAATCTCACGATCTATTTGCCATTAAAGTTGATTTTTACTATTATTATTATTGCTGCTGTTGTTGTTGCTGTTGTTGTTGTTGCTGTTGTTATTGCGAGCGTGCGCACAGCTTCAGTTTGTTTGTTGTTATTGTTTTAGTTGTTGATTTTGAGCGTTTTAATCGTTTTTCAAGTTGCTGCGAGGCAAAAACTGAAGTGTGCCCAGGGGCAAAAGCATAAATCGGCAGCTTAAAACTATCATAAATAAGCGCATAATTAATAAAGACCGCAATTGAAGCAATGCTTAAGAGCTACAGTGAAAGCTCTCGGACGCGGATTACATATTCTTTGGCCCGAAAGAGATGCCAACAAAAACTGCAAAAAGTAAAACTGACAAGTAAAATTAATAATATTATTATTAATAATTAGTGCCCGAAAAGAAATGCTGATTTTTTGTCAAAGAAGCAGCCAGAATCCATCTAAGCTGTCCGTTCGCAGAGCTTTCACTGTATATCCATATATATATATATATATATATAACGATTTGAGTCGATGTCGCGCCGAGAACAATGCAAAAATTGTAATAGCAACAAATCAAATTGACTCGTAGCTGCAATTAAAAATTAAGAAAATTGTTTCATTGAATTCTATTGCGCACAAGGTGAGGCGCGGCATGAAAAGTTGAGCTGCGGTACGGACGGAGGCAGACAACAATTGCATATAATATTTTCACCTTTTTGCATGCAACAAGTAACAAGTTTTTTGCTTAAGTCTTTTGTTTTAATGCAGCATTGAAAACCAATAAATCGTTGCCTGCAATTGACATTCGCTAAATACAGAGAATAAACAAATAACCAACGAAATAAATAACAAGAAAATAAATAGTTAAACAAATGTTAAAATAAAATATTTCAATTGGAGATTGAAATACTAAATGAGATGTATAATTTGCTGAAAAAATAATAATATAAAATATTGTTAACAGCGACTCAATATATTTGCGTGTTTAATTGCAACAATTTTCTCTATTTTCAAATGCGTGACTAGAAATGTTCTTATATTCAAGTGTTTTCCACTCACTTTTGCCTTCAAGTCTAGAAAATACAACCAGAAAAATATTCAGAATATGAGTCAGTCGCGGCCGCCAAATAAGGAAGTAATCAGTGTGAATGTCAATTACACGCAACGCGTGGTATACGTCATAAATAAGTAAGAGATTGCGTATACGCCGTGTAAGTGTCGTATCAGTTCGCCTTGGGCTTTCAGCTGGTATCAAACAGCCGCGTTGCGCACAAATTAAATTCATGAAGTTCAAATACGGAATAGTAAATGAAACTCGAAATTGAATTGAAAATCGAAAACGAAATCAAAATCAAATGTTGCCAGCGAATTACGCGGCATGCATGCGACGAGGACAGGCCCCTACGCCTTCCCTCGCATGCCACAGCTGCTGCCCCCTTGAGTCTAAACGCCCCTAACAGCATATTGTGCATGCTATTCAATACTCTACCCCAATTGTACATTAGCTGTGCTATGAGACTTAACGTGGCTTAAAATATATTAATACAATTTTGTGACAAATACTGTACATATTGCGGGTAAACTATTTGGTATAGATTAAATAACAGTAAATAATAGACTTTTGCTTTATCTTAAAATTTATCATCTATTTTCGACAAATTTCAAAAAGAGTGTGAATATGTTTAGCTGATGTTATTATTAAGTTTCGCTTGAACGTTAGCGTATACGCAGTTCGTTCTGCGAATTGTTGACTTTCAATAACATTCTCTCAGATCACGCTTAGAATGCTAATGTATCATTTTGCATTTAAGTAATAGTGTAAGCGTATACACAGTTCGTTATGTGCATTGTTGACTTTGCCGCTTGTGTATTTTGTATTTTGATTTTCGCTTGTTTTGGCTTTGGTTGCGCCGCTTCGTGCCGCCCGCCCAAGGTCAAGTGCACGATAAATGTGTTTTATATATACATATTTTGTTTCTTACATTAGTAGCCAAGTTTTTGTTTAATTAATTTTTAATATTTTCGCCGTGCAAGTCACTCGCTTCGGTTTGTTGTTGATGTGACAAGCGGCACGCAATTTGGGCGTTGCTCGGCTAATTGCTACGCCCGAGCTTTGACTTAGGTGTCGCCCCTTCACACACAACTGAGAGGTGTCTGAAATGTGTGTGGCCATGATGGCGTTTGGGTGGGCTTCAGTTTGCTCCTCTAATGTATTAGGCTGTTTCATAACTCTTAACTTGAATATTATGTGTGGCTTTATAGGGCCTGCTAGGGGCAAGTGCTTGAACTCCTTTGTCTTTAGCCATTTAACTAGTTTTTATGTCTTGAACATATATATATATATTTTTTTTTTCATTTTTTTCAAATATTGACAAATTTCCTTTATATATATATATATATATATATATATATATATATATATATATATATATATATTTGATTTAAATATCAAATATATTTCCTGTTTCCTATTGAGTCCAGAAAAAAATTGTAAAAAATCAAAAAAAAAAAATATTATAAATATTTTAAATAGTAGCCATTAAATCGGGTTTTCTAGACAAATCGACCTTCGTATTGATTTGATGCCCTTGCTTGTGAATAAAGAAAATCCCATGAGCGCGCTTGTGCTGCTCGTCTTATCCGAATATCAAATCGCACGTTGCGTATTGCAAAAATTGTTTTCCAATTAAGCACCCACAATGGGCAACTAACAACTTCCTAGCCAAATGCGGTGCACACTTTGAGCCAACCTTCGCGCCGGCTGGCCATAATAAGCCGGGCCAATGCTCCACATAAATGGTAGCTATTTTATGAGCTATACTAACCGAAGCGTGTCTGTGTGTGTGTGTGTGTGTGTTTTTTTTTTTTTTGTATTATAAGATCTGACACATACGCAACTTAATGGTCAATCATTGTCAATCAGACAGTGGACCACCCAGGCAACCAAACATCATTTCGACAATGACACTGAAAGTTCACTCAACTTCAGAGCTCAAGAGATTTAATTGGTAGCGGAGATATTGTATGCATAGTAAAGCATTAAATCAAGGCAAAAGCTGCACGCACAAAACCGGAGAATTCTTAGCTAACTATTCCTGATCTCTGGTATGAATCTATCTTAGCTTCCAACTCATCTAAGTCCAAAATTTCGCAAAATACAAAAGTCATTTGGATCATCTTAATTAATATGTTCTAGAACTGTTTTACAGGGTGACTGCCAATCGAGCACTTTCGGCTATGCAAAATTCTGATTTGTTAATTAACGCTTATCAAAGTCGTTGAAATGCCCAAGGCAAGAGAGTCAAGACTTTTAGTCCATTTAATCTCATAATTTGCAAAAGCTCTAATTGACGGCTTGCCAAAATAGAGACCCTGCCCAAAAATGCCAAGACTTGGCTCAGCCTTGCCCCTGGCATACAAATGGCATACAAAACAATTTTGACGAAAAAAAAAAAATAATTCAGTTTCAGGTTCAAAGCTATTAGCGCCCGCATGCAAATGCGTTAAACCGATCAAAATTGGAACAATCTGCCTGCATGTTCAACACATCAAATAATCAATAAACAATTGGCTGGCTTGTTGTTGTTGTTATTGTTGTTGTTGTTGTTGTTGTCGTGCGTCGTCAGTCTCTTTTTTGATACCCTTGCCAGGGGGTTTTATCATAATGTCTATCTGATAGTTCCTGTAAAACTAAAAAAATGGTGGTTTCGTTTCATTTAAAACAAAGTTTCATTTAAGCAGACTTTTATCATGTAGAAAGAATTTTGTATGACAAGGAAAAGTCCGCCTTAAATAAATGCTTGAATTTACAATTTTAATTTTAAATGAAAATAAATTTGAAAATGGAAGTAAATAAAGTTCTCTAACAAGTTTCCAACTGTAAAAAACACTAAAACTAAAAAAAGTTAATTAAAAAAATGGAGCTAATTTTAAGTATTTTGTAAATTATTGCATTATATATTTATGTTTTATGTTTTATTATCTTAATATTGTTTTCTAAAATTAAAATATACTTCTCTTTACTCAAAACTTTCGTACATCCCACATATATAATATGTGTAAGCAAGTTTTTGTTAGACGCATGAAGCAAAAAATAAGTATTTTTGTAAGCAATCTTTGACTATTTTATAAAACTAGCTAACAATTTGAAATGTAATCAAATGTATGCAAGGGCATTTAAAATTCGTCAATTTATATTTTACGCATTGTTTTTCCATTGAGGTTGTTGTTTTTTGTTATTATTTTATGACAGCTGACAACTGTTGCCTACCGTTTTTTAAATAGTTTTTTTTTTTTTTGGGGCCACTTCGTCTGTCGATTTAGGCTTCTATTGATCGATTCGCATGTGCCGCATGCGAAGTCAGCCTCGGGGCATGGTTAGCGGCAAAAAAAATAAAATAAAATAAAAATAATAATAATGTTTTAATTAGCAGCGCGAAACATTGAATGGAACTGAGGTCGACACGAACTCGGTTCTAGCAAAAGCCAGCCACGCCCCGGCGAAGAGCACGGAATATAATACACGCGGGGGCACACTGCGATTATTATTATTTTTATAAAAATAATTATAAACAGCCAGCTGGGCGCATTCATTATTCAAGTTTCACACAATAATTTCGCGCATTTATTATTAGTTTTATTTTTTTTTTTCGTTTTTAATTTGTTGCTGTGCGACGTTAAGCGCACACATTAACAATAAACCAAACGAAAGGAAAATCTTAAGATTGTGTGAGGGGCAGCCCAATGAATGCCTCACTGAGCAGAACCCCCTCTCTATGCCCCCCTCCCTAATTTTTGCAGAGTTAATGCTGGCGTTGAGCGCGTGACACGAGTTTCTAGAAATAAAGGGAGTTACGAATTTTTGAAGCCTAAAATATTTCAAATATTTGTAATTTTCTTCCTTTGATGTTTCTCGAGAAGAAGCGAAATTTATTCGAGAAATTTATAAATATAAGAAAATTTTGAAAAAATGCCAAATAACTAAAAATATCGTATTTAACATTATTTTTATATAATTTTCTATTTTTTTATACCCTTAACCCATTTAAAATGGGTATAAGGGTATATTGTATTTGTGCGAAATGCAAATGCATGTAAGAGGCAGAAGGAAGCATCTCCGACCCCATAAAGTATATATATTCTTGATCAGCATCAATAGCCGAGTCGATCTAGCCATGTCCGTCTGTCTGTCCGTCCGTCCGTCCGTATGTATGAACGCAAGGATCTCAGAACCTATAAGAGCTAGAGACTTGAAATTTCTGATGTAGATGCTCCCAGTTCCCGCGCAGATCGAGTTTATTTCCGATAATCGATAACTTACTCCGTTTCCAAGCAAATCGATATCGATATCCTATTTTTTGGGTAATAATAAGAGCTAGAGCCACCAAACTTGACATAAAGCTTCTAAAATAGAATATATATATGCATTTGATGTTGGAAGAAGAGGGTTCAGGGTATCCCCTAGTCGGGAGCTCCCGTTGTTTGATTTACATTAATATTAATATTAATATTATTATATTGTATATAATAATATATATTGTATATTTTTAATCTTTATTATATTTTTCAAATTTATTATAATATTTATTAAGTACTATCTCACGCATTCATCGCTAGTGAAAACCACAGAACTGACGTAACTATTTTCATTGTTTGATATTGTGTGTACAGCTCTCCAGTTAATAATGTTTTAATACAATCGTTAGTTAGTTCTTGAACCCCTGGTGGGGGGAGGGGTGGGGGGGGGGGGTGCGGCTTGAACGTTGGCGCACAACCATAACTAATCTGTGCTAGTCGATTCGTGTTGCATAGAATCTTGACATGAGGAAGCCATTTGGGTCGCTTTTGTGTAATGGCAGTAATTAGTGGCATATGAAATGTCATTAGTGTGAGTGAGATGGCATTTCTGATCATTAAAAATATACAGATTTGTAGAAGAAGAAGCGTAGTTACAAATGTTAACAGATTGTTTTGCAAGCCGTTGGGAATTCAGGTGCGTCCCGAGAACTATAATTATGCAACTGAAATTGGCCTTGACGTGGGCTTAAATAAATATTCAAAGCTAATGGTTAAATGCACCAAAACTATGATTATATAACATGTTAAGGAATCAAACGACAACAATGGAAAAAATTAAATAAGCTAATGGTTTAATGTACCAAATAATAATTAGCTGAACTTAAAAAAAAAAATTAACTAAATTATTAAAATGGAAATAAATCAAATTTTGGTATATTTTTTTTTCAGTAGCAGGAAGAGTATTTGTTTTTATAATTTAATATATGATTATTATGAGTTTGTTAAATGTTTTTTTTTTTTTTTTTATTTGTATATTTTTGTTTTGTAGAAGTTTTTGTGCCTGAATCACTTTGTATCGCTGTAGATAGTATTCCTAACTGCTTTTATATTTTAGTTTCTATTTAAATATATATTGACTATTTTAGTTATTATTATTTAGTTATATATCGTATTACATTTTATTTTACATTTTAATATATATTTATTTTTAATATAATTTGTACCCATTAGGCCTGACTCACTGTTCGTCCAGCTAAACGTGTAATGTTTTTTTTTCCACAGATTTTCTTTATAATAAATGTCAATAACAACCAGTTCACTTTGGCTACAAAAACTACTTATAACACAATTACAGTCGACTTTCATAGCATAAAACTCACTATAATTATTGTTATAATTATTATCATAATTACCTGTTGCCCTTCCCGAATGCCCCACTGACCGGTGTGTATGCGCTCGATGCTCACCTTGAACTTGAGCAAAGTGCATTTAGTTATAAAAATAAGCAGTAGTACCACGATTCCCTTTCCCTTTTTTCTATTTTTTTGATTTTGTTACATGTATTCTTCAACGTATTTTGCCCTTTATGGCGAGTGCTCTGCCTTTTATGAGTCACAGCTTCTGGATAAAAGTAATCCGAGGCAATCGGAACAGTTGGCGCGTGCATTGAATTCTGAACATGACCACGTTGCTTGATATGTATACACTGTATTTATTTATAATATATTTCTTTCAGCTATTAGTTTTGGGTCTGGACGGACCAACGACCGTCCTCGGCATGTTTTGTGCGCATTCCAAGTCTCAAAAACGCAAAAAAAAAATTTAACTGGCGACACATCCGTATGGCATTTATTTCACGTTCTTTTTATTTTGTTTCGTAGCTTGTCGCAGTTGAAATGAACTCCGGTAGCCGCTTTTGCGTAGCTCAGTAGTTTTTTAATCTTTTAATGATTCATTTTTATTGATGTTTGCACACATCAACAATTATAATTTTCACAAATTTTCAAAAAGGGCATTCAAAGTCGTGGCTGCCCCACACCAACACATCCAGTTGCCGCTCTGCTCTTCTGCTTGGGCTCCAGTCACTGACCGTGGGCGACCTTGTGCGCCAATTTAGTTAAATTATTTTGTGGTAGCAGCAGCTGTGATTTTTCATGGACCTGGACCTGCTGGCGTCTTTTTTTATTATTGATTATTGGAGTTCATGATGTTTAATGCTGCTCTCAAGGCAATAATTTAGCATGGAAATGCTGCTAGAACAAAAGACTTAGGCTACGAACTTGACGCCACAAAATTGATACTTTTATGTTGGGCTTTATTTTCTGGTTCCTATTGATCAATTTTTGTTAGCTTAGCAATAAATATTAAATTGTACAAAACATGCTCATAAATTAAGTCGACTGTCGAATATTGGTCTTTAATCTTTAATCTTATGGTCGCAGCCAGAAAACGAGTTTAATAACAGGAAAAAGGCCCAAATAAGATCATCAGCTGATACAGATTTTATATTTATTTAAACATTATATTTAGCTGACTTAAAACTAATTTAAGGTAAATTTAAGAAATTTAAATTTCACTTACGACAATTGTATTTATTTGTATTCACATTTTATGTAAATTTATAAGGCTAAAAACATATTCCCTAGATAAATCTTTGAATGAGAATTAAGGCTTAAGACTTAATTAATAATAATAATTAATTATAGTAATATTATATATTGAGTATAATATATTCTAAGCAAAAGAAATATTTTTACTTATTTTTAATTTAATTTTTCTTTAATATTGTTTTATTATTCAATTCTTTTATTTGTATCATATGTTTGACAAAATACATTTTTGTATACCATCCTGTTTTTAGATTCGGGAAATATTATAAATTATATCAACTTATCTTATATTATCTTATTTTCTCTTATTCTATCACAAATAACATATGCATATTTACTTTTAATTAACAATTAATGCCTATGCACTTAGTTTGTCAAACATACTTTTATTTCTTATGAGAGTTCGATCTTGACTGAGTTCATCAGCGACTACAACTGGAGTTAAACTACTAAAATATTTAATGTACTTATTTATACTTTAAGATTTGTGTGTGTGTGTGTGTGTGTGTGTATTTTATGGCTAATTTGGCACATCATAAAAGTTGCATCATGCCGTCGGGGCCTGCGTCTGCCTCCTCTGCCTGGTTTTGTGTTTGCCTACCAAATTTGCGACTGTCAAGATCTCTAATGACATCGACATATACGTATATATATAAATATATATATATATAGATATTCGAGCAGAGATCAAAGAGGCTGACACTGTGATTGCTGCACGGTAGCCGGCACTAAAAATTCAATTAGTAAATTAAATATTAATTATATGCAATGCACAAGCATCGGTCATTCGGATGCTAATTCAATTAGCAGACGGTTCCAACATGTCAGCGATTATTATCGTTATTCTGTTTGGTTTTTTTTTTTTTTTGTGACAGTTGGCTATTTTTTTTTACTTTTAATATTATTACTATTTATTGTCAATTAATTGCTAGTTCTTGACTTGATTATTAGTTTTGAATTGTGTGTGTGAGGTCGCCTCAAAGTGAGCGAGTTTTTCTTTTAGCTAAATAGGCTGGCAAGGTCCGAGCGGCAGCAGCAGCAGAGCAGCAGCAGCGGCAGCAGCAGCGGCAGGAGCAGCAGCCCTCGTGCCTGTCCAGTTTTATTAGAGCATAAATGCACACACTCACTCTGGCGGCGGGGCTAAAGAGCTTTCAAGTGTCAAAGCTTTTGTCGCTCACCACAAGGTTGGCGCTCTCGCGCGCTCTCTGTGTGTGTTTTGTCTTGCGCTCAGCGCTCAACGACGCTCAGTTAGCCAACGACAGGCGTTTGATGCGGACGCGACGGCGCAAGTAAATAGCAACGAGACGCGAACGTTGCGCGCAGGCGCAGCCAACAATCACGTACGTCGATAAAGTGTGCTTTTTGGCTCGTTTGCGTTTGTTTTCTGCCTTTGTGTTTTGTGCTATGCGCCGGGCGCTCAGTTAAATTTAAAACAGCAAAAAACATATAAAAACCAAAACTTCACGCTAAAGTTGGCAAAAAAAAAAAATCAAATATATATATGTATATATATATATATTGAAATCGGTAAACAAAAACCGCAAAGCCGCAGCTAAAATTGTAATAGTTTGACGAATAAAAAGAAGACGGTAACGTAACGGTACAATTTATGCTCGTCTTTCTAGTAATTTGTATTTATGCTTTGTCTTCGCCTTTCCTTACATACACATATTTCAAATAAAATAAAATAGATGTGCGTGAAAAAAATGAGCACAAAAAAGTGTGCAAAGGCAATTAACGGCAATAAAATAAAATACACATAATTGGAGCTAATAAAAAATTGAGCAAAATATTCGCGTAGTAATGAAAAATATAAAAATAAACACAAAATGCATTGAAGCGTATTTCGCAGTTGTAGATATTGTGTTGTAATTTTGTTTGCACAAGTTGCGCGTATAATAAAAAAGTTACTATAAAAATTAAAAAAAAGAAAAAAAAACTCAACAGTCATCATCAAAATTTCCCACTAAAAATAAACAAAATTCAATAACGATTTATAATTTATTTATTTATTCTCAAACGAAATCTATCAAAACGTTGCGAAAAAGCAACGACAAAAATTTCAGAAATTAATAAATTAAAAACTCATAAAGATAAACGAATAAGCAGCAAAAAAAAAAATCAATGCGAGAATTTGGAAGCTTCTGTCTGCTTACATATATGCATATACATACATTGCTGCTCACTCGCAAGCTCTCTCCCTCTCGCTCGACATGCACTGTGTTTCTTATGCACGTTTTCCCTTTGCCTTTGTGTCGTTTATACAACGCGCGCTCATTTTTTTTTTTTGAGAAGGTGGTGGGGCTTCTGTATTGTAGACTTTACGGTTTGATCGCTCTATGTGTGTACGTGTGTGTGCGTCAAGTGACGACAGACGCCCATTTGTGCTATTGTTGTTGTTGCTGCTTTTTTTTTGTTCGGACGTTTTCTTAAGGTGCGTTGCTGCAGCCGCGTGTTGCTGTTATTTTCATTTTTCTGTCGATTACTTCATCTGCTGTTTATTTCCTATATGCTGTGTGGCCGCATGTAACTGACCCACGCCAAAACTGACCAGCGCAAAAAGCGCAGTAAAGCAATAAGCCAAAAACTATTCGCACAAACAGCAGCCAAAAAGAAAAAGAAAATATGTAAAAAAAAAAAAAAAAATCGCACAAAAAGCCGGTTGAAGGCGACTCTTACATATTTACACGCACCACTGCTCATTGAACACACACAGCAACAACAAGCGGGCAGCAAACAGAAAGCAAAAGCGGCACAACACAAAAAACCTGTAACGCAGTCAGCGACGCGACGTCGACAGAGCTTTTAAAACATTTGCAGTCGGCGCCGCGTCTTGATTATGTCAATTTCATGTTTACTTCATTTCCTCAACCAAAAAAAAAAAAAAATAAAACCAAGAAGTAAGCGTCAGCCAGAAGGGGAGAGCAATAGCAATTTCACTTTCGTTGGACTTGAAAAGCTGCAGCGGGCTGCGAGAGTGAGAGTCAGAGAGTGAGCGAACGCGTCAGCTGCATTGGATGCTGCTGCTGCTGCTGGTTTAGTGGGGCGTTGCTGCTGCTGTTTCGATGTGTTTTGTTTTTGCTTTGCTCTGCCATCGCATAGTTTCGGTTTCATTTTGTAACTGTAATGCCTGTGCCATTGTTGTTGTCGGCTGCTTGACAGACAAACGCAAAGCTTTTTATTTGTATTATTTTTTCTTTCGTTGAGTCGTTGTGTAGTAAGTAACGTAATAACGTAATGCGCTTTAAGGTTTCCACATGCAATGTGACGTCGTCGCGTGTTACGTTTTGGTGCCAAGTCCAGCGTCGACGCCAGCAGCAGCAGCGACAGCGGCAGCGGCAGCAGCAGAAACAGTTGCATTGTTTTTGTTGTTGTTAGGTAATCGGGTTAATAATGCGCTCATATCAGTGCGACGACTGCAACTGTGACTGCGTCGGCGACTGCGACGGCGACTGCGACAGCGACAGCTCCTGCAGCAACTATGCGAAGGTCAGCAACAACAACAATAACAACAACAATAACAACAACAGATACAGGCACCCCAATGAGATTTTCGATTTCATGTTTTTTCTTCATATTATTTTTGTGTTTTACACATTTTTTGCTATTAAAATTTGCGTGCTTTTCGCGCTGTCAGTTTGTGAAAAATTCTAATTATAAATGAAACAATTTATTACCGGGTTTTAAAAATAAAATGCAATTTATGTGCAAAGTCTGGTTGCGTTGACTAGTTAAAGCCAAAAACCGGTTTCTGGCAGCGCCAAAAGCAGCGGCAACAAAAAAACAACAACAACAACAACAACAACAATAGCCAGTCGGTAGGTGCAACAGAAAATAAACAAAAAGCCAAAAAATAATAAATAAAAAGTGAACAACTCAAATTTTACGTAAAAAAAAGTTTAGAAAAATAAGCTTTTGCAAACACATGTAAAAAACTGCGAAAACAATGAATTAAAATTTACAAAATACAAAATATAAAAACAACTTAATAATTTTATATGCATCGTTTTGCAATTTGTGTGTGTTGTGCGTGTGTGTGTGTGTGTGTATGTCTGACGCACTTCATTAATCAAAAATAATCAATCAATCAATTGATAACAATAATAATAAATGCTAATTTTATTGCTCAGATATTATTTAGCGGCTGCTGCGTCTTTAAACTGCATTAAAAATTTGACGAAATTGTGAATTCAATTTACGAGATCAAAACAAAAGAAAAAAGCAAATCATCGAATAAAATATAACATTTTTTATGCCGGTTTTTTACTGACAAGTTTGGTAAGTGAACTTTGCTAGAAGAAATGTTTAAGAATTTGATTTTTAACACTGGAAGTAAAATGATTTGAATAAATAAATGGAAAGAAGAATTTTAAGAACTCAACATTCGAAACGATTTGGTTAAATATTAAAACCAAAATCTAACCTTAAATCGCATTACTCACAATTTCTATCTCTATCTCTATCTCTATCTCTATCTCTATCTCTATCTCTATCTCTATCTCTATCTCTATCTCTATCTCTATCTCTATCTCTATCTCTATCTCTATCTCTATCTCTATCTCTATCTATCTCTATCTCTATCTCTATCTCTATCTCTATCTCTATCTCTATCTCTATCTCTATCTCTATCTCTATCTCTATCTCTATCTCTATCTCTATCTCTATCTCTATCTCTATCTCTATCTCTATCTCTATCTCTATCTCTATCTCTATCTCTATCTCTATCTCTATCTCTATCTCTATCTCTATCTCTATCTCTATCTCTATCTCTATCTCTATCTCTATCTCTATCTCTATCTCTATCTCTATCTCTATCTCTATCTCTATCTCTATCTCTATCTCTATCTCTATCTCTATCTCTATCTCTATCTCTATCTCTATCTCTATCTCTATCTCTATCTCTATATCTATCTCTATCTCTATATCTATCTCTATCTCTAACTCTATCTCTAACTCTATCTCTATCTCTATCTCTATCTCTATCTCTATCTCTATCTGTTCTTTCTTCAATATCAATATTGACATAAAATTCAATATTGAAATAAAATGTTCTACTCTGAGTAAGAAGTAAGGCCTTTTCGGCCTCATTATACTCTGTTCACAGTACAGTAAAAGCTGACATATACTCTCGTATTTAAATGCATATTAACCTCTTTGCCAATTAAGAACAGGGCATTAGAATTCTAGAGGGCCTCACACTGAGAAGCATGGGACTAACGCTGTAATATTTTGTAGGTTCATTAAATCTATTTTAGTGGCACAGACACTGATTGCCCCTTCGGGGCTCGTCAACTTTCACAAAGTCAGAACTTGTTGTATTCGGTGTTGGGGGAAAACCCCGTTGTGCGGATACTTAAACATTTCAATACCTCAACAATACCCAAAGACTCAGTTACATCCGCGTGCCAGTGTACGTAATAAGTTGCGTATGCGCAATTCTCTTGCTGCTTTTTTATTTCTTTAGGCACTTTGTGTCCGTTTAAATGATTTAAAAGGGTATACCGAAGGCGAGCAAGCGTATGTAGCATTGTTTATTGTAATAATAATTCGAGTAAAATATTGGATAGAATTTTTAGTAAATTTAATTCCAGTTAATAGTCATATTTTCTATTTATACGTAACGTAAAGTACTCGCAGTTTCCTTTTTTAATTGGAAGCGCCTCTCTTTGCGATTCTCAAGGATTCATGTAATGACTGCAAGATAATAATAATTTAGTTTGTTGCTTATTTTGAATTTTTCCTTATAGTAATTCGAATTCGCTCTATTTCGCTGCGTCAAATATATTTCTTCAATTACTTTTGAATAATATTCATTTTTCATTATCGATTTAGTGAAAAGCTACCCGATAGCTGCTCAACCACTTGACTTTAAACTTTAAACTTTGCACCAAAAGCTAAAGTATCTTTTTCTTAATATCTGGTTTATTGAATTTAACGAAACAACGCCTTGACGTTAAAATTTTAATGGATTTTATTGCGATAAATTAAAGAAGAAGCAAAAACCGGATTTTCAATATACCCAAAAAAACTACAAGTTTCAGCTAGTCAGCTGTGGCAGATTATGTGCTTAGCGTATTTAGTATAGGCCACATTTCGGCTAGGGTATTTAACTATTCGTCACGCTTAAGCTTTTATTAATTCTCACTTATTCAATTTGATCGGCACTTAATTATAACTTTTGCCTACGTCATTCTAACAACAAACAGCTGATGATGATGATTGTTGCCCCTTGCTATTTCCATTGCTGTTGCTGCTATTGTTGTTGTTGTTGTTGTTGCCACCGCATCGAGCCCTCCTTTGACGGGCTTTGTTTTGTTTGAATCCGGTTCTAAGTCTTAAGCATTTCTGGTTTTATTTTTTTTTTAATATTTTGAATCTTTCATTTTGTCGAGTGCTGAAAATTCAATTCCTTTGTTCAACTTCATTTTGCTGGGTTATTAAAGTTTTTTATTTATTTATTTTCTGTTTTTCAATCTTTACATTTCCGGTTAGTAGTGAGGGTGGGGGAGGGGGGGGTGTCTTATAATCGAAATCAACCTCAGCTTCTAAGTTGCCCTGTGTTTATCCAACTAATTTAGCGCTCAGATTCAGATTGGTTGCATTGAGCTGCCTGCTGCCTGTCACTTGTCTAAAGCTCAGCTCAGCTTTAGTTGGAGCCGCCGTCTCCATCTCAGTTTATATATTTAGGGGTCTATCTGCAACCTAAACGCTTAGTCACGAACCGAACCGATCCGTACCGAGGCGCAAAAGTGCACATCCATCTGCCACTTGGCCACAGCTGGCATCTGTTTAAATCGTATACCCTAGCAAAGAGTGTTATTATGTTGGCACAAAGTGTGTGAAATGAATAAAATAAATAGAAAACACGCTCGCAAATTAAAATGTTGTAATCTTATGTTGTAAATCTTAATTTCTAAAATTTTTAAGTGTTTCTTAAAAGATTTTGGTTTCCCAATAATTTTGCATAAAAATAAAAACTTATAAGAACCTCGAATTACAATTCAATTCAATGAACATCTTTTTTGTTTATCAAGATATTCGCAGTAAATTTATGATCTATTTAATTTGCCATATTAAAGTTGAATTTTTTCGAGATTGAAATATTTCTATAATCAAATGAAATTTGAATGTCTATTTAAAAACTGATAGGGTATTTTGTTAGGGTATTTCTCGAGATCGAAATACAAATGAAATCAAAATAAACTTCAATTCTCTCTGACAGAGCATTTTTGGAAAAACGAATAGAGTATGTCTTTTGGTCAGGGTATTTAAACTTCGGCTGCCTTAATTGAACTGTTCTTGTTATTTATTTGTATACTTTGATGTTGCTGCTAATGCATATAGTAAGATCTATCTGCCCACGATGTGCTCGGCTGTGGTTTTAGTTTTTGGTCTTGGCTTAATTAAGCATCGTTTGTTTTAAGCACGCACATGAAGTATGAAAATATGTTTTTTTTTTTAATTAAGTCTTGAGGCTCGCATCTAAATCCATTGCAAAATCTTTTTCAGACAATTCAATTAATTTTTTGTCTATTTATTCAATCTGTTGCAGTTACCACCGACACATACAGAATATATAACTAGCATGAAGGGCTGGTTCGACGCATTTCGAGACGATGGCGGTCCAACGCTTTATTCATTCTCAAATCGCACACCCGTCACGGGCGATGTGTCCATTGTGGCTGTATCTGTGCTGTTTGCCACATTCTATGTGGCATTCCTTGTCATATTTCCGGGTGTACGTAAACAGGTGAGTTTGGAAGCATTTTGAACGAAAGTATTATTTCTCGAGGTAAAACTACAGCATTACTCAAATGGAGAAAAACCTATCTATTCTTATTTTTTGTCTTCTTTGTATAAACCTAAAGGAGTTTGCAGGCTTTGCTTAGAATTAGACGGCAAATGAACATATGAAAAAGTGAAACCCATGAGCTTTCTAAACCTTAGATTGGCATTATCAAACCTGTTGTACAGGAAATTGTGGCTTAGAGTTTTTTATATTTATATTTATTTTGTTTTAGTGTAATTTCTCATTCTAGTTCCTCGAACTAGTTTACGTTCAGGTCAAGGATTTGCAGTATTGTTTAACTACCACATTACAATGCCAAAGAACCTGTTTTATAGTAGATTTACATATGCATATCATGTATATTATATGTTTTCGCTTAATGTTTTTATATCACTTACCATATTACTTTTTAATTAGCTTAATGATATCTCCAGTTGGGTCTGGCTCTGGGGCCTGCTCTGGGGTCTGCTCTGAGGTCTGGCCTGGGTCTGGGGTCTGGTCTGGGGTCTGGGTCTCGGCTCTGGCCAGGTACAAGTTCTCACGCTGTTGCCGTCTTGTCTGTCTACGTCTCGTGGCTAAGCTGACAACTGTAATCATAATCATAATCGTTGGCACGTTTTCAATAGATGTCAGATATAAATCTATAACCTGTTTGCGTGGCGCGCCCTTTTCTTGCCCTTCTCACACACTCTCTCTCTCTCTCTCTCGATTGCCAAGTTACCTAGTTTGGCCAATTGAGTGGCTTATTCAATTAGCCAGCCAATTGGCCAACTTGTTGGCCATAACTGGCTTTAAAACGCTTACGTCTTATATAATTACAATTGACTCACACACACACACACACACACACACAAGCACGTACACACAAGTACACGCACAGGCACACCCAGTGCCAAGGCAATCAAATAGCTTTAACATCTTGTTATAATCTGCATCTCGATTTCAAATTCACAGAAGTTCACAACATTCTCAACGGTCACACTTAGCCTCTTTGTGGGTCTAGTCATACTGAGTGAGTATACCTCGTTGCTCTGAGCTGCGCCAGCTTTTTTTTTTTAATACATGTACCTCTACTCTTGCCCCGCTTGCAGTCACCCGCCTGGGCTCGGCGTGGCATGTGGCACATGCAACCATCATTGCACCATACAAAGCTTTCTCACGCGAGAAGCTGCCCGCCCGCATCGGCACCCACATCGGCTTGATGCACGTCAATGTGACACTCACGGGTGAGTTGATAAAAAAAAAATATGTATAAAAAATAATATTATTTGACTAAAGAGTTTATTATAAGATTTATTATATATAGTATACATAGTATACATACATTTGCAAATTAGAAAAACAAAAATACATGACGTAATATTGAATATACCTTTCAATATTTATATAAAATTTCCAAAAAATATGATTTATTTGACATTCTGATTTTATCTTTAAGATAAACAAATTACATTTCATAATTTGGCTTTCTTATGGACATCATTTAAATAATTGAAAAAGAATTAAACCAAAATATATAGAACAAATGTAAGTTATTAAATGTTATTTGTTTAACTAAAGAAAAAATATTAGAGTCACATAAATGTCACATTTCAGATATTCTGGAAATTATGTGTTAATAAAGGCTTTTGTTTAAAATTCTGTTAAGTGTACAATGTTATCAAATGTTATCAAAAATATGTTAACCGTTAAACTGTTAAATTTTGAAATATTTGTTATACTAAAGTTTTTAAATTTTTAAAACTTTTTTTTTAAATTTGTAGCTGAATGAAAGTTAGTCTTAGGCTTCCATCTTTAAAAATAATTTATAACATAAAGCTAGACATGGATACATATTAAAATATCCAGAGAATATCTAGAGATGTCTACATATTAAAATATCCATCTCTATGTAATCGTTCCAATTTGAATGCGAAGCATATCTTCTTTAAACTCTTTGAACTGTCCTCGTCACAACTGTGTTGATTGGCTGTCGTTATGAGTTTTATGAAAATGTATTTGTTTTGTGTTGTTGTTAAATCAGACACGTTAACATCACCAACAAATACAACAACAAAAGCAACAGCAGCCGCATAACTTCCATGCGGCCCGCCCCCTTTTGTGCTGTTGATTGAATGGCTTTTGTTGCCAACAGGCTCAAGATTATGAATGTATTACCAAAAATAGTTTTTTTTTTTATTCATCAGCAGAGATGTATATATATATATATGCCCAGCTAGGGTGCTGTTGTCGTGCCCCTTTGCCAAGTGATGCCAGGCGGAAGATAAACGACTCCGCGGCAGCTATCGGCAGCGGCTTGAAAATGTCGCAAGCCGCAACAATTGAGCAATTTTTGTTCAAGATTTTAATCGGCACTCAAAATGTGTTTAATTAAATTTTCGGTTAGGGTAAAGAGCGGCTGTTGCAGTTTGCAATTTGGGCTATTGTCTAGTTCGTCTGGGCCCGGCTAATTGATTAGCCTCTGTGGAAGTCGTAAAAAAGATATATATATATAAAACCGACTTGAAATATATTTAGCCCACTGAGCAAGTGACGTCAGCAGCGCGGCTTTTGGATTTGTGTGCTCTGTGGCCAAGTGCCAAGTCAAGCTGCATGTCACGATTCCCGCATAGACTTCAACAAAAACAGCAGCAACAACAACAACAATAAACAAACAACAACAACAACAATCGTATAAAATGCCACTCAACACCTGCGGAAATATTCGCACAAGTGACTGCTGACGCGCTGCCTCTCAACTGGGCTTGTGCACATGTATGTTATGTGTATGTGTTATGCTCGTAGTCGCACTCGCACTCGCACCCATACTAATGCGTAGTCACATTTGTTTGTTTGCTTCACTCATTCACTCACTCAATCGCACATTTGTTCATTCATTGATTCGTGCACTCGACAAAACAACAACAGGAAAGACACAATAGAAAAAAGGTGAAATGGTTACTTCGAGCTGCCGCAGTAAATCAATTGAAATGCCAACCCAGTCGAAGTAATCCCAGCCAAATGTTAAATCAACCAGTCAGCCAAGAGCTGCAACTACAGCTTATAAATAACATATAACAATAAACTTATAGTCAGTAATTTAACTAAGCGGAAGATGAAATGCTCTATTTGGCATGGATGTACGCAAAGGTATATATAAACGGATATAGCTGTATATATAGCGTCTTAATCACGTCTCAATCAATCAACTATCATCTATAGATACATTATTTGCTAAGTCCAATTAATTTTCATATTTTCCAAGTTATGAATCTTTAGATATGAATATATATATATTTTTCGGGTTCGAGAAATGATTTTTCACCTATTTTTCGTCTGCGTTTTACACGCATATTTCACACATATGGGTGGATTTCAACAGTGAAATACTCGCATGAATATATAGTATGTAGACATAGGTGCGGCTATTATTATATTTCTAGATAAAGATATATATATGTGCCAGGACCAAGGTGTTTTTTTTTTTGTAATATTTTCTACAATTTTTACCCATTTTTCGGCTGCTTTTTACACATATGTCTAAAATTTGACAGTGCTTGGTCCTGATTATTAGATTTATTTGTTTACAACCAACATTTGTGCTCATATTATTTTCGACAACTTTTAATTCTCTAAGAATTTCGTAAGACCCTCTTCCATATGCTCTACTCTTCTGTCTGCGGCTGAAGTATGTTTCTTCTTCTGAAAACGAGAAGCTTTTTGGCTCGCATAACTGCAAGCGATTTGCTTGCCCAGCGATTATGTCGGTTACCATATTGGTTTTGAACTATAACTGATTCTTACCTATTGCCCCAAACCGCCAACTTCTCTTACCCCTTTGGTTCACCTCTCAGCCCCCGCATCCATCGCAATGTTTCAGTAGCAGTTAACAAACTGACGCTGATGCCAAAAGTGCTTCATGTTCATTTCAAACTGCTTCGAGTTGCCATTGTTATTGCGCTTGTTGTGATTGCCGTTGTTGTTGTGCATGTGTGTGTGTGTGTGTGTGTACATGTGTTTGTGTGTGTGTGTGTGTTATTGTGGGCGTGTGTCAGCTTGTGGGCGTTGCTTGCCAAAAGGGCAAACGTAGCTGCGCTCAAGTTGACTGGCAAAAAGCAGCAAAGTTGTTGAAGTATTTTATGTAGTTGTTTTAGTGATACCCTATATTTGTTGAGAATGGGTATATTAGTTGATATATATAACATATCAGATTATAGAGATTATAAAGATAATATATTTGGAATTGGTGTTTTTTGTAGAAAGTTTTAATTATAAGGAAAACCAAACTATTGTCAGAGACGAGATCTTCCAATTCGATTTATTCACATAATTGAGTTCTCTTTTATAGTTGGAAAACTTTTAAATATCGTGAATATTAAGCAGACGTTATTTAAGAATGAACTCTATTCGTTGTATGGGCCTAAGGAGAGTTGAAGTAAGCACAGCTTTTTGCAGGGTATCTGCTAGTCTCACATTTTGGCTTAATACCTTTTTGAGCATAAATTGAATATGATAATTGCGTGTGTCAATCCGTGGCAGTATGATTATATTGAGTAGCAGCATAGTCCAAAGCTGACAACTTAATTGTTGCCCCTCGAATTGAATTCAAATTGAAGCGCTTCGAAGCAATGTCAAATGGCAAGACTATAGAAAAATATCAAATGTCTAGGTGTAATAATAAAGCATTATTTTTCGCTGCTATGATAAACGCCATACTAATAATGATAATGATAATGATGATGTTAATGATGATGTTGCTGGTATTTATGATGATTGTGCGGCCAATTTGCTTGCCACTTGGCCAAAGGTATTTGTTTTTTTTTTTTCTTAATTTTTTTCTGCCATTTTGTTCCACTGCATTTTATGATATATGTTTACGATATTGCTGCTATACGGATTTATATAGCTATGCCTGGCATATCGTGCCGCAATGTTGTGGGTGTGTGTCACGCTCCACAAGCTGCCACATTTAGAGGCATTTGGTTTGGTTAGAACTCGATTCTTTTCGTTTTGTTGCTTTGTTTTTTTTTTTTTTTTTTTATAGCACACCTGGCTTGGATTCAGTTGCAGTGGCTCCAATCAGGCGCCTGCGAATTGCTCAGACCTTATATAGCCAGGCTATTGATTGCGCCGTGCGATGCCGAGCTGCAGTCAAATGACTAAGCAAACATGTTTCTGTTTTTCGGCTTTATTATTCTTTGAGTTCAACATAATAATGCATGAAAATGGACAATGGAAGTCGTCTGACGTTTTGTCTAATTTTACGATATTTCATTGCAATTTTGATTGAACTTAATTGCACAAAAGATCTTGGAATTTTTATTTGTTAATTGTAAAGTTTTTTATGCAATTAAAACAAATGAAAAAATAAAAAATAGGCACTAATTTATTTTTATTTGTTTCAAATTACCAAGAACATATAAAAGTAATTTTTTGTTTCATATAACAAATATTATTTAATAAGTTTTTAATATTAGAATTGAATATTTTTAAATTTGTAAATAGAAAAAAATAGGCAAGTGGCGAAATTTAAAAATAGAGATAATAATATATGATAATAGTTGTCCCAAATTTTTATATTATAAGCATAATATTTGCTAGGTCAGTTTTATTAATCTGACTTACACAGGCCAGAAAGAACATATAGAAATATTGATAAATTCTACAGGATTTTTTTCTATAAGTGTTTTCGTTTTCGATGCCAGCAAGTATATATATTCTAGATCAGCATCCACAGCCGAGTTGATATAGACATGTTCGTTTATCCTTGTGTCTGTTTCTTCCCGACTCTCCGATATCTGCAAAGCCCAAAGTGTGTTATCTCTTCGGCATGTGGAATATATCCTTACGTTCTCGCTAAATTCTGATTGTAATTTATGTAAATGCTTTTAGATATGAAATGCAACTAGCAAATTTCGAGGATTTTAATTATTTTTGTAAAATACCAAATGTGTAATAAATTAGGTCATATTTATTAAGTTGCATTTTTCCGAATCACCGCCCACTCGTGCAATGTTAAATATTATATTAATATTATTCAAATTATGTATGCATAAATTTATTGCCTTTTTGTGCGACTTTTTCAAAAGTTATTTTTAAAATACGTCAAGTTCTATTTTGCTAGCTTTTATAATGAATTTGGACATGCGGCACTCGAGAGTTGTCAAAATGATGACAGATGCGGAACATACATTTATTTTTACACACATTTGTTTTTTATAAAGAGACGGGCGCGGGGGGTTTGTTAAACAGTTTTTAGTGTGTTTGTTGTTGTTGCTGCTTTGTCGTGTGCCTCTGGTCTATTGTCAAAAAATGATTATTAATTCATTTTTGCTGCCGCTGCCAAATTATGTGTGTTGTCTCCTCCTCCGCCCGCCTCATCCCCCCCTACCCGCCAGCCAAGCTCTTGCCATTTGCTTGCCACTTTGCGGGGCAGCAAAGTCAACATACAGAAATCAGCATAATCATCACTTCAATTTATGAAAAGTCATAACAAAAAAAAAATAATAATATATATATGAATATAAATTTTTTTCCCCATTATTTACAATAATTGCGTTTGTGTACTTAAGCGCGAGCTGCCTCGTTGCCTGTGCCTCGAGTATCAAATAGGAAAACATCAATTTTATTGCCGCAGATATGGTAATTTTTGTATTCTGTGTTATTCTACATAATGCTGTTGCTTGTTACTGTCGCTATTCTCTTGTCTTTAATTATTTTTTGGTGTCTACTTTTTTGCTTCTTTATAATCTGCTTAAGTTTGTGTACGACAAGTTTCAGGAAGTTTTGCTTAGCTGTGCGTAATTGATGGCTGCTTATTGGTTGACAAAATTACTTTTAGAAATAAAAAAATTAAACTGTATTTAGATTTGTAAAATAGTACAACTGGAAAATACCTCAAGAAAAAGATGAATATGGGTAATGCATAGAAAAGACTATAAAGTATGAACAATGCTAAATTATTACGAGATGCCATCATTTCCCATTCAATCAATATTACAAATTAATAAAATTTGTATATATATGTATTCGATTAATCGTGAAAATGATCGATTGTGAAAGAGCACACAATTGACATAATTCGAGACAAAATATATATGTATGTATGTAGATATTTAGTATAAGATATAATAAACAATAATTAAACCTGTCATTGCTTATTAAGGATTTTAGGACATTCACACTTAATATAGAAAACATTAAAAGCTTATTTATTTCTTATATTGTAATTATTTACATCCTTTACAAGGTTTACAAAATTTGCCCGAACAAGCTTTTAAAGCATTCTTAAATTCTTTAAATATGTAATTTAAACATATTCGCACATTTTTAAAAATGATCGATTGTGAAAGACATCAATTAGTGCATGTCTATCGATTAAAGTATAATCGCAAAATAAATTTATCTTTGTTGTTGTTGAATCAAGCCTTGCTTGCTCTAGTTACTCGACACTTTATGCCTGATCAAGAATATATATCTATATATACATATGCGACTTACACATTTCAAGTGGTACAATGATATTTTGAGTCAGATTGTGTTAATCATTTTGTATACGCCTGTCGATGAATTTCAACATTTTATAGTAATTCCCACGCTTATAATAAACGTATACTGAATTTGATTTCTTACATGACTCATACGCCACGTAAGCCGCTTATACATTGTGTCTGAAATTGATGCCCAAATTGAAAGCTGAAATGTATAAAGCAAAACTGAACATTGTTTATATTTGACAGCCTATGCTCAAGTCTGTTTAAATTGACAATTACATAAATACGTCAAATCAGCAGCTGTAAAATGTTTGGTGACAATTCACATTTCGGCCTTAAACTCGACCCAAGGTTGTGTCTCGGCGCCCAATAAGGAAAAACAAAAACACGATTAAAAAAAATATAAATAAAAAACCAATCGTATAAAAATGCGTTAAATGTCTACGCAATGTCTGCGATCGATCATAAAAAGTCATTAAACTGCCGAATTGATATGATTTCCCAGTTGGCGGCTGCTCGAAAATCAGCACCTTTTTTTGTTTTTTTTTTTTGGGCTTGGCTTGGTTTTTTAATTTATCGCTTTTTTGCGAACCGGTTCAATTTGCTGAGCTATTTGGAATGCCAATTGTAAGTGGGGATTAAAGCTTTTATAATGCAGATATTCAGCCGATGTGAAGGGCAAGCCAACAATTCAGAGAATGTGAAAGGTTTATAGGAAAGAGAACGGATATGATAAGATCAAGAAAGTGAGGAGAACTGATACTCTATACGATATGTTTTATGTATGTGTTTTATGAAAATATTCCTTGACCGATTGTTCCTATGGTTGATATATAATATAGTGTTCCGATGTTGATAGGATTTTACATATCTGTTGAGAGTGTAGTGAAACTTAAGATAAGATAAAAGATAAAACGTTTACTGTACGTTCCTATGGCAGCTATATGATATAGTTGTTCGATCCGGCCAGTTTCGACAACAGGAAGGCGATAAGAGACCAGTTCGAGTAGAGACAGACAGACGGACTGGACAGATGGACATGGCTATATCAACTCGGCTGTTGAGGCTTATCTAGAATTAATATACTTCATGGGATCGGTGATGCTTCCTGCTGTCTGTTACATACATTTGCACAAAAAGATATAACTGTTCTGTTCGAACTTAGTATTAGTTATGTACAAGCTTACAATTAAATAAAGCTTTAATTAAAGTTGCGCCAAGTGCAGCCTCTAAATAACTCATTAATGCCACACATTATGAGACGCAATCTAACGGCTGTTGGCACTTGATAAACAACCAATTGAACGGTTCATTTGACAGGTTCGTAACATGAGCGGCGGCAGCCTGGCCGAAACGCGTGGCAAACAGTTTAATGCAACTGCAACACCTTCAGCAACGGCAGCAACAAATATGCAACCTTCGCCGTTATGAAAAGCAAATTGAAAAATCACTTCCTGTCGCAGCCGGAAATTGTTGCAGCTGCAAACGCGTCAAACTGACGGCCATGCGGCGTATGCGTAACGTGTGCATAGGCAACGCACCTTGCCGCTGTCTGCAACCTGCCCACGTTGCACGCTGTTCGCACTTGCAATTCATTGTCAATGGCTCGACGCTAACTCGCGCTAACCTTACATAACTGCAACAACAACATTTACTAGCCAAGTCGAGTGAATGGCTCTAAAGTGCAACAACAACAACAACATCGCATAATCAATTGCAGTCGCTGCTCAACAACAACAAAAACATGAAGTGTTTGCATATTTTGTTAACATTCGTCAACATTTTCCGGTTTACAACAGCGCACGCGCTTTCGGTCCAGCTTACAATTTAGCGTGTGTACATGTGTGTGTGTGCGAGGGTCATTTCAAACATTCTAGTATATCAAAATAGAAAGTAAGTCGAATTTGAGTTAATAAATCTTAATTAGACGAGCTTAATGCGAGATGGCCATGCTAGAATATACCCTGTGTTCACTTTCGCTATATTTAGATAGGAGATTATAAATTTAAAACTAACAACAATTTTTATTTAATAGCGATTTACTTAGGCTTAGCAAACTTTTTTTTCTAATTCTTAAAACTGTTTTCTTGATAACATATTCATGCTCGGATTTATTGGCGCTTAGCGATTGTGCCCAGGGCATAAGCTATAATATATATTAAATAAATTGGGCTTAAAAAATATTTAATATAATAGTTTTATTAAAGACTCGCGCTTGTTGTTTAGATTCGACTAAATATAATAAAAGCAAACAATCTAAACTAATTTATTCACTTATATTTTAGTTTTTCATTTTTGATCTTTTTTTCGCATGCTCTTCTCTTCTCTCTCTTCTCTTAACTAGTTTGGCTTCAAATTTGCATAATTTATGGAAATAATTTTTTTGTATTGATTTTATGCGACCAAAAAGCTTGCTTAAAAAGACCACACAGTTTCGTACTCTCTCTTAAAAACTCTTGCACTCCTCAGTTGATGGAACGAGTGTGTATATATATGTTTATATGAGGCTTCTTAGTGCGTCATTAGCTGACTAATCGGTTAAAGCTAAAACACAAGAAATTTGTATATTTCGATCAGGAGAAACCTAATCAAAATGCACTTGCAAATCGTTGAATGCCTTTCGAATATATACAAACAATTTGAAAAGATGTTTTGGCATCAACCCACGCTCTTAATTCTCAGCCGATGTTTGCTTTCAATTCTAAAAGCCATCCATTAATCTTATTTTTTCCGCTTTGGTTTTTTTGGTGTTACTTTTTAACAGTTAAAAGGGGTCTTCATCAACAAAAACTTAAAACTCAAATGATATATGATTGTTGTTGTTCTTGTTGTTGTTGACAGTGAAGTCGCGCATGTTGCCATAGTGTCTGGCACCGAGTGACAAAATATGCAAAAAAAAAAATTAAATAAAAAAAAGCATAAAAACAAAAACAAAGAATGAGCTAAGAGAACGACCTGGCAAAACAAAACATATGCTGAGTGACGATCTCTCTTGGCGGCATTTTAAAGTAAAAGGCATTATTATTATTCCAATTTTTTTTTTCGAAAGTCAACAAAAAAACGTAAGCGTCAGCTCGCTGGGGCAAAAAGAATGCAAATAATATCCGGGGAAAAATGATTTAAGTGAGTTCTAAGCGAACAAATCGTTGAATTTTAATCTAACTCTAAAAACAAAATCTATAAAATATATATATTATTTTTTAGTCGCACGAAAGCTTCACCATTTAATTTAAGTCATGGAAAATTTTCAAAAAGCCAGCCAAATATGAATATTGATTAACATATTTTTGTTAAGCGTGAATTGCTAAACAGCCGTTAATAAGTAGACGCGTTACTTTTATAAATAGTTTTCAACCTAAACAAATTAATTAAATGACAATACAAGTATTTAAGGCGCTGTAAAGGATTGAAAAGCGCGCTGTTAAAAGCATTATGTTAATCCATTTTAACATTTGTTCAGTAACAGGAGAAAGAAACTTACCAGCGCAATGTTAAAGAACGAGAAGGCTTAACAGCGTACTGTTAATAGCACGCTGTTAATCAGACTTAAATTTAAACCCAAAATAATGTTATTTTATGCTCTTTGCAGCCATTCCCATTGGCAACTGGACACCGCCGGATATTGATTACAACGAACGCTTCTCATGGGAAGGCGCCACCGATATGAGCGCCAACTATCGGCTGGCTCTGCAGCGTGGCCTGCCCTTTCCCATACTCACCGTAGCCGAATATTTTAGCTTGGGTCGCGAGGGTTTCTCCTGGGGTGGCCAGTATCGCGCCGCGGGCTACTTTGCCAGCATCATGCTGTGGGCCTCGCTTGCCTCGTGGCTGCTGATGAATCTGCTGCTGTTGGCGGTGCCGCGCTATGGCGCCTACCTCAAGGCGCTGACCGGCGCGCTGCTCGTCTGCACCGCTGTGGGCTATCATTGCCTGTTGCCGCAACGGCCTCTGTGCATATTTCTGGAGGGCGGCCGCCTGGAGTTTCACTTTGGCTGGTGCTACTGGCTGGTCCTGGTTGCGGGTAAGTTCACAGTTAGGCCTCTGGCATGCCTGTCGCTTATGTGTTTTGTATTTTTAGGCATACTCTGCTTCATTGCCGGCGTGCTGATCTCGATTATTGATCTGGTCTGGCCGCACACATTCTCCACGGTGCTGGAGGTGTACTATGGCACACCTTACGATCGCCATGTCATCTTGGAGGAGTCAAGCGATGTGCGCTATCGCAAGCCGCGCAATAGTCGCGGCCTCGAGGATCCGCCCGGACTCGGTTCGCGCATATTGCGTCGACTGAGCTCCAAGGCGCGCGATATGCAGCATGCCACAGCGCCGCGACGCAACAGTCCCGCCGGCGTCTCCAGCAGCGGCGTCGAGAATAAGGCATTTCAGGGCGATGCGCCCAAGAGTCCTTGGCGCCATCCCTTTCGACGCGCCCAGCAGCTGCCGCACAGCGCACAGCATCCGCACTCCTCGCACGCATCGCTGCATCATGGCCAGCAGCCGCATCAGCATCAGCATCATCATCAGCAGCAGCTGCAGTTCGTGGGCGGCGGTCCGATGGTGACACATCCCATGCACCATATGCAGCGCACCCTGTCGCAGGACTCGGGCTCCAGCATAGCCTCGGCTGCGGTGCAAATTTCGCCGCTGCATAAACATGCGATGGCGCGAATGTTGCCGTGAGTAGCATATGAATTGATCGTCCTATAGATACCCTAACAAAATCATCATCTCATATTTCCTTAGTAATCCGCCCGTGGAACGCGTCCGCGACATGGATCACTGGTGAAGTCCAGTGGGAGCTCCTTGTACGAGTTCTTGACAATTCAACCAACTTTTATTGACAAAAACAAAAAAACAGAAGAAAAAAAAAAATGCTACAAAACAATTTGTGATAATTTCTTAATTTAAAAGCAAAGAAAATGAAACTTAAAAATTGACAAGATCGCATAATTTACCTGACGTACTTATAAAAACAAATTAAATGCACTTAACTTTAATTAAATTATTTTAAATATATAAGTTAAACAAAATTTAATTTGTAAACCTATCGATACATTCATCTGAGACGTGATGTTCACTTGTGATAAGATAAGATAAATCTGCCACACGACGGACACAGAATGCGTGCAATTTATTTCTATTATTGTAAATCAATACGATTCGGATAAATTCAATTATGTCTTAAATGAATTCCATGCCAGTCTATGTAACGATTAGCTTAAAAACAAAAGCAAAAAAAAAAAACTATTATAAAATGCGTGTAAGCTAAGTTTTTTTAAGTTATGACAATGTTTTAAAAAATATATATATGTATGGCAGCAAATGCAACGAACTAAACTCAAGCTATTATATAAAAACCTAGCCTTTTAAGCAGAGTCTATGTATATACGCAGTCAACAAATCTAGTCCGTGTGCAAAGATTTATATATATACCGTTTATATATATATCTAAATTCTCAACCATCTCCGAACCCGCCGTCAAGCTGTTCTCTTAATCCATGTTTAAACTTCGTATTTGTGCAGGTAAGCATCTTACTTTGAACCACGTTAAGCCGTACGTATGCCTAATACACTAACAAAAAAAGAAAACGAAGGAATAAAAATGAATTAATTTTATAACTTTAAAAAAAAAAACTCACTTCAAACACAATTTTAACAATAATTATATTTTACATCACACATCTAAAAGTCATTTCAAAATTTCAGCATGTAAAACTAAAAGCATTTGGAAAAAAACATGAACATCAAAGTAATTGGAAACATTTTCATCAAAACTAATTAAACAATATACAAATCATTATTATCATAAATCAACATTATATGGGGTGAGTCATATCTTATATTTATTCTTTTAATATAAAAAAGAAGATCGGTGTTCACCCAGCGCTTGCTGGAATATTAATTGCAGACTGAAATTCTTATGCTCTTGTTGAGGGCATTTATTAGTCTTACTATACGTTTGATATACAAACCAAATCTTCTTAATATCGGACTACCATAACATAAAACTACCATAGGAACAATCTAATGAAAATGTAGGTCTGTTATGAAAGACTTGTGCTTTTAAAGATATCTTAATCAAACTAGACCTTTAAAAAGTTTCACTCTGCTTCTTTCATATATGCAAAATTTGATCAATATCGGACAACTGTGTATAATAGATGCCATAGGAACTATCAGCAGAAAATGGGGAAACATTTTTATACACTTGCAGAGGGTATTAAATATTTTTTCTTTTATATTAAGATACTCAACCAAACTCAGGATTTATTTTCATATTATGCAATTTCCATAAATATGCAAAATATTTAATAATAGGAAATGTCACAGGAGAAATCGTTCGAAAAGTAGGCAAAATAGATACTCTGTTTTCCAAGACTCCTCATTCACGATGTTCACAATTCTCACATGTCTGCAAAATCGTAAGACAAATTCCTACAAGCGTATTATATGTTCGGTGTTCCGCATTTATTTTTACTCTCTTGTTTATTATATGCACCGAAAACCTCTTTTTTATTTCTTGCTGCTTTTTAATTGCGCTTAGAATTGATATTCATTGGTTTTTTTATAAAAAACAATTAGCTTGTTATCGACTCATCAAGTGATATGCCAAATAGTCGAAGCGAAGTCAAAAAAACCCACACCTAAATTAGTCTAAAATATAAGAAAAAACAGATATATAATTTCTTTGGCTACATTTGACAACATATTTTTATTGTCTACAAAATAATGCTCGATTAACAAAGCAAAGATATTGTAAAGTAACTGTCTTTTATTCACAATTTTAGAGTCCCTTAGAATTAAGTATTTTTTTCTTGATATTTCGATTGTAGAATTATTATTCATATTCTTTTATTTACTTTTTCATGCTCTTTATAATTGCGCACATTAATTACATTTGCTCGATACACTTATCGATGTTTGGCAAAAAGTCATTATAGCTCTGCTCCACCTCTTTGGTGGCATCGAGGAAACAGCTTTCCGTATCGGCTGGCAGCTTGGCGATCAGCTTCAGGGTGGTGTTTATCTTATAGGTCAGTTTCATGATGGCCTCAAACAGGCCCAAGAAGCATTTGGAGGTGGTCATTTTGCCATCCTCCTCATCGGCGCAAATTGTGCTATTCAGATGTATGATATCCTCGCACAGGGCTATAATGCTCTTGCAGTTCTTGACAATTTTGGCAATATCCTTGGGTATGGCCGTGCCACAGGCATCGATGGCATCCACATAGTTGGTCGTCGCAAGCATCACCTCAATCACCTCTTTGATGGTGCAATTAACGCCACGCACCGTGGTCAGCGCCTTCTTGAGGGCCTTCTCCATCGACTTGATGAAGCCATAGGCTTCCACCTCCTCAAAGTCAAACGAATCGGCATCGCTGGCCTGAAATAAACCAGAGAGTTTTTCATCCGGCGGCCCCAGTATTAAGTGCTAGATTCCACTGACCGATGAGCCCAGCAGACAGCTGCCGGAGACGAGCAGCAACAGGCAAAGAGTTATAGTTCTCATATTGGGTATATCACGTTGAATGTCTGTTGGGCAACGACGTTTTTCCGCTTTTAAAGAAGTCGTATATCTCTCTGCGGACTCTATCAGTCGAGTGGTTTCATTGTTCACTCTGATTTGTTATATTTTTGTTCTATTAAAATTTAATTTCTTTGATTAGATTTCTAAAATAATCAGCCAAGTTTATTAGCAGCCGCAGCAAGACATACAAGTGTCTGAATTTCCTTTGATAGTTATTTGCTTATCAAGAAAAAAGCTCAATATTAACTCAATTGTCGCTTGTTTGATTTTTAATTAGGGAATACCTTAAAGCCTCTTCTACCAACACCAAACTTTAGCAGTATTAAAAATAAATTATATAAAAAAGTTCCCACGATACGACTCGATCTTGTAACAGACCACAGTGCCTGCAACCGCCACTACTCAACAGGTACATCAACAACTCCGCCTTGATGAGAAAAAAACGAATTAAAATAGCAGCACAGAAGACAATACAACCGTAGTTGCGCGTGAATGTGTGTATATATTTAAAGGATCAATTGCATTAATGCAGCGAAAGCTCTTCGGGTGCGAGCTTTCATCTACACGCAATAAAAGCTTTGCTCTTGAAGATATTTTTCTGCGTAAACTTTGAGTTTAACAAAAAAAAAAAAAAACAAAACAAAACATGAATATAAATCAATTATGTTTTAGCGTGTGCAAATAAATAAAAGCAAATAAAATGTACTTCATATGCACAACTGTAAATAGACAGTTATATTGCCAGACGTAAGCACACGCACACACACACACACACACACTCCAGCACACACACACACACTGCAACACACACGGGCATACACTTCTGTTTTTATCGCACGCTTTTTGGTTTAGTTCCAGAAATCAGGATTTATGACATTTTTATTACAAAAACGAGCGTCGTTTGTTGTGGGCGACTGTAAAAATAATACACAGGACAATGCTGCTGCGGGGGTGTGGCAGGGTTGGCAGTCAGCCCCGCCCGTTGACTTTAAAAATATGCAGCCAGGCGCATCAGAGCCTTAGTTAGACTCTCCCACTCTCTCTCCCACTCTCTCTCACTCTCTCGCTGGCTGAGGCTGAGCCAGCCTTGGCGCCGGTTTCTGATGCCGCCGCATGCAACGGAAGGCGCATAATTCACAAAACAGCAGGCCTGGCCAGGATGGGGCAGGGTATAAGGGTGCTGCTATAAGGACAGCGGGGGAGGAGCGGCTAGCATTTGGCAAATGCAATGCAGAAATCTGTGTACAGGACCTTAGGACGCGTTTTTGACTCTCCATTTTAATATAAACAAATTGCAGCGCCTCTTATTTATGATATTTTTTGCCAAGCTGTTTCTGCTTCTTCCTCCCGTCTGCTGCTACTCCTTCTTCTTCTTCTTCATGTTATGGACAACTGTCGCCAGTTGTTGTTGTTGTTGTTGTTGTTGTTGCAGCTGCAACTGCTGCACTTTTTGGCCCGCTTTGATGTTTTTGCTGCTCCAATAAATATGCTAAAAATATGTTGAAAAAAAAAAACGAACATAAAAATCAACTGTTTTCAATTGAAATTGGAAGAAGTTTTGGTCTTAATTCAAAAGCTTCACATTTTCTTGACAACTCTTAAGTTAGCTTTAAGCTTTTTTTTAGTAAGCCTGAGTTGTTATTGAAAAGTGCTTTTCCATTTAATGAAAATATCTGCAAATAAACTCAGTTATTGAGAAAGTAAATATTTAGTTAGTTGTAAAATGAAAAGATTGGTTCGAGCGACAACCCTTTTCCCTAAGAAAGAAGTAAAAAATAAGAATCCATTCTTTGAACCCCTTTAATGTGTGATGATTGAAACAAATATATTTAAGTAAATGTTATATTCATATTATATTTGCTTGATTGAAACATTTCTAATTATTATTGTCTTTGTTAGACCTTGATTTACCCTTTGAAGCGCATCCACTCTTTTCGGTGGAAAATGGGGGTTTTCAAAAGATGTATATGTATATGTATTATATGTATTATATTCATAGTACATTCAGAAATAAAACATTCCTACTTTTTCATCAGATCTGCCTCAAATTCAAAGAAAGAAATTAAGATTAAGCCACGTTTCACTGTTTCAGGCGAATCCACTTATCTGGGTGGAAATGTAGGTTTTAGTTAATGGGGCTGAGCAAATAAACATGCCATATTATTATATACTGTATTCAGCATTTGGCTTTTCAGCATTAAACTTATTTTTAAAGAAGTTTCTGCAATGGAATTGAGACATGTTTTTACCGTTTGAGGCGAATTCACTGCTCCTTGTGGAAATGGGGATTTAAGATGGCAGGGATAAAAAATGAAACCTATTTAATATGTTATTGGAACACTTTATTTTCCATTCGATAGCTTAAGCTTAAATTCAAAGATCTTTGTAAAATGATCTTTCGCATTTTAAGGCGAATTCACTTCTCTGCGTGAAAATGAAAGTTTTGTCAATTTCAATTGTCATCTGACTTGCGAATGGACTAGAAAATTCTTGAATCAAGTGTATTGATTTCTTTTATTGCTACTATTATTATTTTTGCAATATATATATAATTATTTGCGTTCGACTTAAGTTGTAAATCAACTAATACATTCCAATTGGACTTGGCCGTATAGTTTTACAGTTTTTTTCCAGCCAGTTGCCAATTGGAATTTCTGTCCACTTTTTGGCTTGTTTCGCGGCAGCTCTTTGGATGGCATTAACAATACGCATCAATTTGCATCGATCACTGGGCTAACAATATGTCCAAAAGCGAAACAGAAAGGGCGGAGGGGGGAATAGAGGAAAAAAAAAACGTATAAAATGGCGAGTGGCATGAAAAATAAGATAAATTCCAATGGCAGCTGCGCTAACGAGCGTCTCAGCAAAGGTGGTGACTCCTGGGGAGGGGGTGGGGGTTGGGTTTGATGGCTTAGCTGGGTAGTAGTGGGTGAAGGGTAGGGGGTGTGGCTGGCTGTGTGGGCGAGTGCAATTTTTAGTTTTCTTGTCAAGCGTGGAGCGAACTGTGCGCTGAATAATGCGGCCCGCATTGCATTGTCTGAGCGAGACACAGTGCCTGCGAAAAGTTGACGCCACTTTTGGCTTTTCGCTTAATACAAATGAAAATGGATAAGCTACTAAATGTTGTCATTGTTGTTCTTGTTCCAGTTGTTGTTGTTGTTGTTGCAGCACTCTGCGCATTGACTGCATCAAATGAAATGCGAATGCTGCAAAGAAGCCAGCTGCAAATACTCTGCCCGAAACCCTTCCTTCCCCCGAACCCCTCTTGCTATACTCTAAGCCCGCCTCTGGCCATTTCTTGGCCGTAAATTCTCTTTTGCATTGCTGCCTGGCACATGTATGTGTGTGTGTGTGTGTGTGTGTGTGTGTTTCTCTTCCCCCTTCCCTTCGATGTCAGCTCGAAGTGCATGTGTTTGTCTTTGTTTTTATGTCATTTATTTATTTAAGTCAATTTCGTTGAGTGTGTTTGAGCATTTTGTTGCAATTCGTTTTTTGGGTTTTGCTGCTGCTGCTATCGTTTTGAATACCCTGTAATTAGAATGCTGGCCACGGTGTTGTCTAACTCCTTGCCTGTGCTGAGAAAAGATATTATTCATAAATAGTTAATTAACAATAATAATACATTTAAATATATTCTTTGCTGGGTTTTCTTTTTTCGATGGATTTTTTTTTAATTATTAAACTCAATATTAATTCATTTAAAAATGGTTAATAAATATAATAATTAATTTAATTAATAAGCCAAGCCTTAGTGTAAGCCATCTAAAGAAAGTACAGGGTATCTGAGAGAAACTGCGCTCTTAGTCTACACATGCGAGCACTTCCCTCTATATACAGGGTATTTAGCAGTCGCGCACGCGCCGCAAGTCGTATTTATAGTCATTTTTTGTGACATTTTTTTGTAGCATCTTCTGTGAGAAACTTGATGACAATTTGTACTTTGAGTGATTGCAGCCGCATCGACTGCAGCTGGAACCAAGCGTGAGAGAGACAGGGACAGCAATTTTGGGTGGCAAGCGGTGGGTCGCCGAGGGGGGAAGTGGGTGTGTGTAAGTTCGCTAAGGCAATAAACAAGTGCACTTGTGAGACACGCATACACATGTGCCACACACATGTACATGTGTAAGCATGTGTTATTTAAGTGTGTGTGTTCAGTGTTGAGAAACATTCAAGTTAATTGGCTAACAGTAAAGTGCATTGATTTTAAGTGTGCGAAAACTGATTGTGAGCAGTGTTCTACTACTACTGCTAACAAGCGTATCAATTGTTCCCTTAGATTATTGATAGGATTTGCAGTTTCTGATCTGGCAAAAATTGAATATCTTGTCAATTTTATTTATGGTTAGAGAAAATATGGTTTTGCTTAATTTCGCAACTTACAAAGATCTTGAATCCATTTATGATGCATTAAAAAGGTTGTTTCCATTAAACAGTTTGTCACTATTTTATTTTTATTTTCTTATTTATTCATTTATTATATTCTTTTCTTATTTATTTTATTTCTTAACGCACAGCAGACTTAAAAATGTAAGAGCTTGTTTTAACAGAATCACTTAACATAGCTTTATCTAAGACCACAACCATTTATGCCTATTACCTTCTCTCTCTTATACACGCAAACACTAAGTATTTCACACAGAGGGCGCTTTTGTGTGCTGTTAGTTGCGAGTCTCACAGAGCCAAATGTGACACAATACAACGACGTCGTATGCGGAGCGCAACAAGCATTATGTTAATCAACAGTCCGATGTTAAAATGTGCATAGTAAAAGATCTGCACAACAATTAGATAAACAAACTAATATATATGCATGCATATGTATATACATATATGCGTACCTCGAACTAAATATGTTTGTCTCTTTGGTTTTTAAATCAATTAATTTACAATACAATATATTGTGTTAATTATAAATAAGCTTAATACTATATCCGATCGCATCCTGTTGCTTCTACTCTGTGTTCGTGGCTCAAGCGCTGCTAATAGCCGAGAGCTTTTGCAGTGTCCAATTGCCACTGGCTGTGCGCTGTATTTGGCTTGCTCTCGCTCTCCTTCGTTCGTTTTCCTGCTTCACTCGTATTCAGCATCACGAATGTTCGTCGTATTGTTGTGCCCGTTTACGCTTCGTGCGCCGTCGTCCTCTCGCACGGTCGTTAACAGCGTCGCTTCGCACGCTTCGTGCCTGGCCTGACGATGCTTAACGAAGCGGCTGTTGTCCGTTGTAGCTTTAGTTGAAGCTCAGCCGTCGGAGTGTTTTGAACGTATGCAAAAATGCTGACGCTTGTCTCGCGCATATAAATCGCGTTCACTCGTAAACGGGAATTCGGTAAAACGACGATAAACGCAGCGTAAATCGAAGACAAAAAGAAAAAAAAATAGTAGAAAAAAATAAATACATAGAATAAAACTAAAGGCAGGCAAAATAAAATATATAATAAAAATGCAAATGATGCATATCGTGTACGCGCAAGAAACGGTAAATGTCGCGTGTGTCTAAAGCGCCTAATCAAATGTTGAGAATTTCGAAAGCGCCACATTAACTGTTTTAGTTAAGAAACGCACAGCCCTCCCCCTCCCAGCCCATCCCCCAACCGCAACACTTGTCAAATGCTTTAATTGCTGCGCTCTGCTTTTTGGGCATACATTAAAACGTGTAAACTACAACAACAACAACAACAAAAACAGTGTCTTGTGAGTGTGTCTGTGCGTGTGCGTGTGTTTGTATCGTGGCATTGTAGTTGTAGTGCCGGTTTAACTCCTCGGTCACGTGGCCAAAAGTTTGGGCCATGTTTTGTGCACGCCCAAGCCACTGTTGCCATTGTGCGTGACACAGTCCAGCGGCAATAACAGCAACAACAAAAAAAAACAGCCACAACTAAAGGATTAACACTTTGGAAGGCCAAAACTCAATTTGTTGGCCAGGTGAGTTTTCGCCTAGATCGCATCTAATTCCAGCAGCTGCTTTAAAGCATCAGAGAAAAGCTCAATATTTGTTTGCGACTGTATTTGTTTCGTCCAGTTTCAGTAGCTGTGAAATTGCGGTACTTTAAGCTCTTGTCTCGCTGCGCCAGTTTTTCACTTTCGCACTGTCGACCCCGCCTCTTTGGCTCGTTTCCTTTATGCCCAAGTGGCACTCCGCCACCGTCACCGCCGGCGCCCCCGCTCTCGCTTCCTCCCTCTGGCCGTCGTGTCGATTGCCGTAACTTAAAATGCGCCAACTGACTGCCAAAAAGTTGGCAAAACTTTTGCCTAAAGTTTATTTACTTGTTTTATTATTTTATTCTTTTTTTTTTTAATATATATGTGTCTATTTTTTTTTTGTCTAGCAAGAGGAAGCATGCAAGTTGCCGTTAGATAACCGGCCGTAAGCCCGTTTACAAATGCTCTTCCTCTTTCTGCCTCTCGCTTGTGTTGTGAAATTTTTACATTAGAACAGAAAAAAAAAAAAACATCTTAAGTTTGTCTGAAATACTTGGGCGCATAATATTTAATGTTTTCTCAATTAAATATTATTTTCTCCCTAAGAAAATATTATGAAATGTATACAAACAAGGAAATTGTAGGAAGATAAAAAAAATAATATTTAATATAATTGCACTTAACATTGGGTGTAAAAAGATTTTTTGTATTGCTCAACACTATAAAAAATAGAATAGACGTTGGTTCGATAAATCTAAAATTGTTTGTTGTTTTTTCGAAATACGATTAGAGTGTTAAAATATGTGAGGTGATTATTACAGAAAGTATTTCAAATAGGATGAAAATGTTGATCGAAATAATAAAAAACAATTTGGTTAAGAAAAAAACACTTTATATTGTTTTTAAACATCGAAATATATATTTATTTTCTCGACAAGTAAATTAACTATAAATTTCGTTGCAAGTTCGACTCTTCAAATATTCTCTAGTTAAAAACGGATTTGCTTAGTGTAATCAGGCCTCTGCCCAGTGTTGGTTAATTTTTGGGCCAAATTTTGTTGCCAACTGTTTTGTTAAAGCAAGCGAGTTGGCAACACTCTTAAAACTGCGACGAGCAGCACTCGACACTCCCAGGACGTTGTTTATTAAATTTGTATGTAGCTTTTCATTAGATAAACGAAGGGCAGCTGCTGCTTCTTACTTTCGGGTGTCTTCTGCAGCTGCCTGTCTGACAGCGCCTTTTGCTCGAGTTAGTTAAAGTTTTATATAAATAAATTAGTTAAATAAATAAAAGGCTGCTTCTGTTGTGCTCTTGGTGCACAATTGAAATATGCAAATGAGGCTGGAACAGGGCCAACTTGAAAGCCAGTTGCGACAAATGATCTGGCCAAAACAGGCACAAGGTGCGGGGGCGGTGTGTGTGTGTGTGTGTGTGTTAGCCGATACAGTTAAAAACTTTGTATGCTGCATATTTTGATAAGCTGCTCGTGTCGCACAAATGTCCACAAAATTTTGACAATTTACTCACACAAATACACGCACACACACTCGCACCCTTAGTTAACCCCTGCACACCCACACGCACGCAGAATTTAAGCCCAATGTCCCTGCGGGGGCTTGCATGCGTGTTGTGTGCCAAACAATTGTTGAAATTTATAGCGAAAAGCCAATTACGTCTGCCAGTTGATGGAACAGACAGACAGTCGAGGGTTTTAAGTGGCGCCCACACAAAGGCAGCAAACTGCGGGTGTTTAGTTGACATATATATCTGCATATACATATATATATATACATATATATTACATACTATATATGCGTATAGTCTTTGCAAAGCGAAAAACCAATTTGCGTGTGCTTCGTGTACTTCGGCAGGGCATTAAGCAAAACGCATAAACAAAAGTTACGTATACGCAGAGTTAACCGTTGACGGGTTAATGTGATTTTAATGTACTTTTTAGGCAGCTCCCAACTGAGTACGTGTTTGTGAGTGGAAGGGGAATGGTGAGGGGGAGGTGTGTGTATTGTTTGTAGGTGTAACTGCCAAAGTTTTATGAAATTTCCCATTTAATATACAGACATTAATGTTGGATTTCATTTTAATTTAACCTTTTCAATTTATTAAGCATATTATTTTAGTAGAAGAATTTGCTGTAGTTACATTTAGTGTCTGTTTGTTTGCATGTGATAAACTGTTTTTTGGCGTTTTACCAAAGTTTTGAACTTTCGTTTTAGAATGAAAACTAAAAGCTGGAAAATAAAATTTGTCATGCAAGAATTTGGCAGTAAAATTTTCCTTTATTAATTGTTTTTTAGTTGTCTTTGAATATAAATAAAATATGAAAAAAATTGTAAGTAAATTATGTTGTTTATTAAATGCTTTTAGAGAATATTGCAAATGAAAAGTTTTTATAGACCTTCACATTTTGTGGCTTCATAAAAATAATATATACTTTATCGGAACACCAGAAAATCATAAAAAATATTATATGTGCCTTATATGAAATGAAAAGTATTAAACTTGTATTTACCTGGCAATAACAAACAATAACAAAAGAATGCACAGCAAATATAATCAAAAATGATCTCCGCTCGACAGAACAAAATCAAATCAAATTTTGAGGTTGAGCGGAATAGGGGTGCTGTCTGGTTGAGTAGGGGGGCAGGGTGGTGGAGGGGTAGACAGTATTCAGTATTTGTAGTATTTCATTTTGTTTTCGGCTTTGCGTGCTGCGCGGTTGCCACAACAATGGTGGAAAAATGCGGCACGCTTTGAAATCAATCTTCCTAATGACAGACGGGCAACAATGACAGGAGGGGGGAGGGGGGAGGGTCGAGGGGCACCTGTAGACACGTGCGCTTGCGTTTTCATGCTCAAGTATCTGGCACTTGTAACGGTAATCGATCTGAGCAACAGCCACGCCCACAACAACAGCGGTTAGCATGAATTGGCGGAAAAAAACAAAAAAAAAAAAATGAAATGAGAAAAAAAAACAAATAAAAGCAACAGTCCGTGTGCACCCTTTTTTTAGGTGATGGATGGAGAGGGGGGAGGGGTAAAAAGTAGCCCCAACCCGAGAAAAACGCGAGGCTTTCACTTGAAATTGTGATAATGTGTGAGACTGTGCGCGTTTACGGATTGTACAAAAATTGCTCAAAATATGTTAAGCCCAAGTTTATAAATATATTATTTTGTTTATTTCTCATATATATCTCTGTATAAGACAAAGTTTGCCTTAAAATGAATTGAGCTTTTTTCTGCTGCAAAAAATTTAAGTTTTATGTTTTTTGTTTAAAATTGCCTGAAAATGAAGATACCATTTTTTGCATAAGTTCAAATTTCTTGAAAACTAAGTTGGCTTCCTTTTGCTTAAAAAACTTAAAATTCATAAATTATAATATTCCTTGGTTTATTTTATGAATTTTTTAATATTTTTATGATCACATTCGTATTTGTATGTTTTGCAAGATTAGAATATTTATTTCCTCTTCTTCTTTCTTTTATTAAAACACAAAACGTTGCGCACGAGTTTTCAATGCAATTTATTTAGGCATAATCCGAAGTAATAATACTTAAAATTAATAACTTTATTGATGTAATTTCTCAAGTATTTTACATTTTAATATATTTGAGCCTTAGCTCATATCAATTTGTATCTGAGCCTCTAAAACGGAGGACATTGGCTTGTTTTTCTGCTTCTTGCTATTGATTGCATTTCAAGCTGTTTTTATTTTATTTTTAATATTTTTATTTATATTGTTGGTAAAAGCAAAGTCAAACGTGACATAACAAAATGTTAAGAAGAGTTTTTTGTGTTTTTGTCAAAACCAAAAACTTGGCGAATTTTTTAATGCAATATTTTTGCTTGTAATATCTGCACGGTTTTATTTTTAAAATAATAATTGTTAATTAGGGAATTTTTGTGAGAAATAAATAAGGAAAAGTAATTCCTTTCTGTCTGATATTCACATTAAGTTTGCCTGTGAACACATTTTCACTCGAATTTATTTTCTTAAATGTAAGGAAATACATGAAATTTCTTAGATTTTGTATTTGGTAAGAAAAGTACTTAATAATCCATGCATAATATTCAATTTGAAATACTTTTGACGACAAATTGTAAAGCGCGAAAAAAAACGAGCTCGTAAATGATATTTTTTCATTAATTTATTTTGCCTGGCCAAGAAATCGAAACAGCCAAAGGAATCAATCAGGCGAAAACCTTTAGTATCAAATACACCAAATCAAACAGATGCCGCACACAAAGAAGGCGCAAATATATACCTGTGCACACCTTCGCCTACACACACAGAGTGAGGATTTAATGTGAAGTTCGCCTGTTTCAATAAACTTATGCAAATATTCAATTTGAAGAATTCGTTTTTTCTTGCCTTTTCTTGACAAATGATAAGGCCAAACAAAAGGCAGCCAGGCAAACAAACTTTTCACGCCCAGGACATGCGGCCAGAAGGACGAAGAAGCAGCAGCAGCAGCAGCAGACAGAGACAGAAGCTGGGAAAAAAGGATGTGCCGCATTTGCTTATCAAAATTAAAATGAAACCACAAAAAATCGAGATCCCAACTGAATGGGGGGAAGTCATAAAGGCGGAAATGCAGAGGTCTAAAAGTTTTCAGCAGGTTTCCATCATGCAGCACACACAGAGACATACATACATATATATATATATATATATAAATATATATATGTTTATTTATATGTATAAATTGCGAAAGGACTGCGTGTCCTGGCTTGGGTGCTTTCTTTAAAAAGGAACCCATCGCTGTGCACAAAGTAAATTTCAATTTAACCTTCATCGAGCAAAACTCATTTATATTTATAAATGCGCCGACAACGCAGCGGCGAAAACACAGGAAACGAATATAAATAAATGCCAAACTGAAGAAAACGAAACCAACGAGCAGACAGAGGCAGCGAGAAAGAGAGAGAAAGGGAGAGAGAGAGAGAGAGAGGCTGAGACAGAGAACTCAAAATGGCCATAAGAAAATACAGGCACAATAAATAAACTGCGTGTGTCTGCTGCCATCATAAAAATACACAAAAAAAAAAAATACAAATGCAGCAAAGCAAAACAAATAAACGAGAGAAAGAGAGAGAGAGAGAGAGAGAGAGAGTAGAGAGTGAGGAGAGCGCAATGAGCACAGGCATAATAATAAAAGTACAGAAGCAGGCGTCGAAATGAGCGACAGGCCAAAAGGATAAAAATCCATCAAACTTGCAGATAAGCCAAAATACGAGATGAGTTCCGAACAACGCCACGCCCGCCGCCCCCCTTCTGCTGTGGCACCTGACCACCCCGACTGCGCCTACGTCCGCCCAGCAGCAGTTCCAGCTCAGCAAACTTAACTCATAAAAGGCGCAAATATTCGCAAAATTCCCCGCTCCACAGCCTAGCAAAAAAAAAAGGAAGAAGATGTTTCATTTCGTTAATACACGAGGCTCATCATTGAGAATGGGCAAACCCAAAGGATCAAGTAACAAAACGGAACGCAACGGAATGGAACAAAATAATACTGTAAATGAAATGCTGGCATCTTATAAACGTAACGGTAAACTGATGATTCTGGCAAATGGGCAACGCTGTCAGCAAAAAAAAAAAAAGAAATAGAAAAAAAAACAGAGCACATTTAGAAATTTTTGCCAATAAGGGAAAGTAAATATCTAGTTAGTTAGTTAGTTGAGTTATCTGGGAGATCTACGAAGGGATTTGGTTTTTCATTCTTTAAGAAACTTTTAAGAAATTGACCAAATGCGTCGATAGAACGAAAAGAATTATACAATTTTCTGAATATATAAGCTTAAGGTAAAGTAAGTTTTAGGTTTATTCAAGAGAAGCAGTTCCTTGAATTTATGTCATTTTGTATTTCCGTCTGTCTCTACGTTCCTCTGCTCGTCTTATTGTCGATCTCTTAATCTATAAGAGATAGAGACACGAAATCTTGATATAGGTGCTTAAAGTATCCTCGATAATCGCTACATATTAATGCCGAAATTCTGTCTTGTGATTAGAAAAGTGTAGACACATCAAGTATCTTTCAGTTTATAGACATTCTCAATTGCTTAAGAGCTCAAAAAAAATTAGTATTTGTTCTTATATTGTACAATTATTATTTATATTCTTGTATTATTAAAACTTCTTTTTCTTTTTTTTTACTATTATTATTTTTAATTTATTTTTCTTTTTTATTTTATTAACTTAAGCCCTTTATCTGTCTTGTTGTTTATTTATCAAAATTTGAATAATCTATTCGAGCTCAAAAATACTTTTAAGTATATTCACGGCTGTTGCAAGCAAATTATAGCCTTAATTTAGAGCCCAACTAAATGAATAATAGTCGTAAATATTTATGAATAATTTGCCCAGATAGCTCACAAAAATGCAATACAATATACATTTGGTTATTGTCTTTTTTTTTTGTTCTGCTGTCACTTCTTACGTTTATGCCAAATTTCGAGGCAATATTAAAAACGATTTCATTTCATTTGGTCAAGACCGCAAGAGTCGCAACGCACAGACAATAAGTAAGGCCAATAAATAAGCGAGTACTCATCCAATGCTCCCCCCTTGGCGCATATGTGTTTATATATATGTATATATATATATGTGGATAAGCGTGACGCGGGGCATAAATGTTCGGGAACAGCAGCTGCATATAGTACATATAAAAAGTTCGGCGGCTTAAGCGCCTGGCCATAAGTCAAGCCACGAATCGGTCCACGCGTCCAGATTCCGCAGTGTGTCCACAATGACGATAAATCTCATCGACACTAAAAATCAGATATATGCGCTATATGAGCCGAGACCAGCGGCAAGTTATGGAGACGGCAGAGATTGAGGGATGGAGAAATGGAGTGCGGACCAGGGTGGCTTGGCGGTTGTGGTGGGGGTGTGGGTAATGCCATTTATATGTCGCCATTAATGTCGTGTTATGAAAGTAATTTTCTTAAATTCGCATATTAAACGTTTTGGCCATTAATAATGAAGCAGCAGAGAGGAAGAGGCGGAGAGGGCGACGCTTGGGCACTATAATAAAAGCAGTGGACAGAGGAAAGCGAAAAGCGAGGAATGCGAGGAAAGAAGTTAAACAAGGAAAAGCGAAAATAACAAATATGAAAATGCTGTGCATGTTCCAAATGATCGCTTCAATAACCACAAAAACCATAAGAAACAGCGCCAGCAGCGAGTGAATGAAGTGAATGAATAAATGAATAACGCTCCGAATGATGCTACCCATGGATGCATGAATATGGCATGATGGACTACAGTACACACACACACACACATACAGCTTAGCCTTGGCACATGATAAAAATTTATTTAGTTAGAGAGCAAATAGAAAAGCATGAGACTAGCGGGAATAATAAAGTACAACGTGAAGCTGGAGCTGCAGCTGGGTTACGTTTTGGCCGGGCAGCAGGAAATGCCGAGGCAGCTATTGATGCGCCATTGTCTAGAGTGGTTAGGCAAACACGCACACACACACACACACACACACACACACTCATTCATATATATATATATATACATGTGCTTGGGCTATATGAGTGCATGTCTGCGGCAAACGCTAGACGAGCGTCCATTTCAGTAGCTGCTGCCTGACTGGGGCTGCCTACATGCAGCAATAAAATGTGTCTATCAAATGTTGCCCATTTCCATTTTGTCCTATTCCTTTTGACCCAAAAGCGTAGAGTATTACAGGATAATTTCATTCGTTGCCTTGGCTTTAGCCAAAAAGAAAGAAAGAAAAAAAAACGCCACCTTATTTTTTGTTGCTTAAGTTTTTTCTCATTTTAAACGGAAAATATTTCTTTCAATATTCGCTTCCACTTTTAATTGCAGAATTTTTTTTTAATCTTAGCATTTTGGTCTGAGCAAAACATTTGATACATTAAAAATGTTTATTTTCCAAATTTTTAAACGGAATAAGAAATACAGACTTCGTTTGCTATTATTCATTATTTTCTCAATGGATTAATTAATACAAAAAACTATGTTCAACAGTTTCCACAATCTTTTTCTTAGCTATATAATTTATAATTATGATATATTATTTATTATTATTATGAATGACCCTTAAATATTACGGTATTTCTTTATATATTCTAACTTTTCGCCCTTTCCCTTTTTATTGAAGGGCATACACAGTTCGTCTTTAAAAATGACTGCACTTTTGTTTTGCATTGCTTTGGCTGTGGTCGCCTTTCCTGTTGCTGTTTGAATGTTTGTCTATCGGTCGGTGGGTCGTTTGGTCCGCAGTCCGTTCGCCTGCTCGCCCGCTTGGCCGGCCGACGTTTCCGTTTCCGGCGCCTGTACGCCATGTTGATTTTGCCTGGCCCTTTGTTGTTGTTGTGTTTGTTTCGTGCTCTGTCTCTGTCTGTGTGTGTGTGTGTGTTTTTGTGTTTGTTCTCTGGGTTAATGTGCGCACTCGACTGTGCGCAAATTGCTCAAGTGTAGTTGAAGCTGTCCATTCAGTTTTTATTCTCATATTGTGCGATATTTAAAAAAAAAAACCTAAGCACAAATTTCTCATACCTAATTGCCGTCGGCCCATTAGTTTTATCATCGTCATCAGCAGCATCGGCAGCAGCGGCAACATCATTATTAACAATGCTTTTTATCATCATCATTATTATCATCTGGGGCATTATTATTTCACTCTCACAATGGCACCTTTCCCATTGTTGTGCCTTGTGCCTTGCGCTTATCTGACGGCCATTTGGTCGCTTATTGCAATGTCTTACATTCTTATCATTATTAACGCCTCCCTCCCATAACCATGCCCGCATCTATTCGCCATATACCGGCCCATGCCCCATCCCGCACCCCTTGTGCTATTCTATTCCAGTGACGACACTCGGCGGGCACGTTGACAAAATGACAATAGAAACAGAAGTGGCACGAGCAACAAAATTGGAAACTAACAGACACGTCCCCAATACGAATTCTCATTGCTCTTTTTGAAATTTAGAAATTGTAGAAATGTATGTTGTTTACCCTTTGGCAGTGTTTAAGACTCCTTTAGCGCAATAAGAACATCTTCAGATGATCCTAGAGTCTTCTCAATCACACGACACGTGCTTAATACCCTAATGCTGGTAGAGTATCTAGGAAAAAAAGGGTCAGGTAAACTTAAAAAATTGCCCAGGTTGCGTTTCTATTGATTTGCCGGCGACTTTTCTTATTTCGTTCGCTGCCTTCCCTCTCAGCCAAACCGGGGAGCAACCCATTCACAATATTATATCATTGCTTAGACTGTGAACCTTTTGGCCCTTTGGCGTGTTGTATCTGTTGCAACCTTCTCATGGCATCCTCCTTTGTGTCTATTTATTAGCGCTACCTTTCGCTTGTCAGCATTTCTTTTACCTTTTCAACTCCCTTCTTTTTGTTGTTGCCAAGTTTGTTGTCAGCTTCATTTTGTATTTGCAAATCATCATTATTATTTGCATCTGAGCATTTTTATAGAATTTTTTTTTAACACGTTAAGATATATGAGTGGCTTTTGCCTTTTTTACAATGTTTTTTTTTGTCGTGTGTCAAATTTTGGTACCTTAATTTTTATGTTAGTTATTTTCTTTTCTTCTTCCTTTTTTTGTTGTGTGCAGCATCCCCTTTGAATTCTCTCTGGCCCCCACGGCAACATTTTTATCGAACTCTGGCAATCTACTACGTCTAAGGAGGGGTTTTCAGGTGGGCTAAGAGAAGGGGGGAGGGGGCGTTGTTAAGGGACTTGCCGGAAATTGTAAATTTTTGTTTGTTGCCGCGTCGTGGCTTTATCTGCGCCAGCTACTTGGGAATGGAAATGCGATTGCGAATGGTATTTGGATGCCATACAAAGAGCCTCTGTGAGTGTTTTGAGTGTACTCAAACTCGTACCATATGCGAATATCATTGAGTTAGTTGTGTGTTGGATATGGAAACCAAAGAAAGGAACTCTTATTGCGCTGATTATTGAAAGGAAAACTGAATTCAGTGCAACTTAAAGAAATTTCAATACATTTCAATGTGTGTATACTTGATATTCGAGGAGAAAGATATATGACTAAATGCTGCTACTTTTGACATGGGTATCCTTTTTATTCATTGGGTCTGACAATTTGTGAACAGTTGCGAGCACAATAATTTATGAATATATATATATTTATACTTTATATATTTTATTTATATATTATATCATGTAAGTAATTATTATCCTTATTATACCAAATTTATTGCAGCTAATGAAAAACAGTTTTAATAATCTAGAAAATTGGCAAAGATTTAAAAGTATTTAAAATTTTTTTTTATTATTAATTTTTAGCTTGTTTAATATGTTATTATTTGTGGTAGACCTTATTTGGGAATTAGAGACCGTCCCGTTTGCCGAGATTCTCTCACGTATTATTATTACCCCGGTCAATTGTGGACTCTTAAGCTAGGAATAATTTACTTTTATTTTCTTGAATAAGCATAAATTAAATATATATCTTATGCTTTTGACATATATTTTAAACAACTTGAAAAGTTGCTGGCCTTAAGGAATAGGAATGGAAAAACTTTTTCAACAAGTTGACAAACTGAACAGTTGCTTCAAAAATTGTTCATTCCAATGTGGCTTAGCTCTAACTTCTCCTGGGTTAGAGCACGCTTGTGTGCGTGTGTGTGTGTGTGTGTGTGTGTGGATGTGTTTGTGGGTGTGAGTGTGCGTATCTGCGCCTTACAACTCGATAATTGCGGCTTCAATTTGACTTTAACGAAAACTTTCACAACTTTTTAACTAGCTACCGCCCAAAGAAAGCCTTCCTCCCGCCCAGCCAACATTCTAAAATAAACTTTTCAACGTACTCAACTGATGGTATTTTTTTTTGTGTTCCTTTTTTTCTCCGATTCTCTTATAGCTGCTGCCGGCGCGGCGCCATCGAAATGTGCTACTACCACTAGACAGAAGCTGTGGCCGCAGCAGGTGGAGCAGAGGGGAGTGAGAAGTGAAGCATAAACTGGCAGCCAGACGGGCCAAAACTGCAGCTGCGACTGGCGAAATCTGCAAACCAAATCCAACTTAAGTCACATCAAATTAAAATCAACAAGCGGCGCACAGAAAAAGCAAGCAAGCAAAAAAAAAAAATAGAAAAAAATATTAGAAGGAAGCCAACTGCAGCTTTTGGCCAAAAGAAATTACAAAAACGAAAAAGTAAAATAGGAGCAGCGCATGAAAATGAAGTGCAATAAAAGTCAAATGGCCACGTTAACAATGTGGAAAATTTTTATGGCTCTGGCGCTCGTAATGCCGGTCACATTAGCGCACCAGCATTCCATGGCCGGCGGAGCTGGCGGCGTCGGTGGTTCTTCTGGACACGGCGGTGCCATGGGCATGGGCGCTGCCTCTGGACTCGGAAAAGAGGCACACGGTAAGTTTGCACGCTGCTTTGTTTGTTGTTTTCTTGATTATTTTAAATGGTCGTCCAGCGGACTGCAACGGTGCTGCAAGGACTGCAGGGTGGAGGGGGGGCTGCCAGGTGGCGCCAATAAATAAATTTAAATATTTAACTAACTCGTATTCAGGAGCTTGCCAAAAACTTTAACACCTCGTTGCCACAGCTCCGAAATGGGGCTCACAGCTTGCAACTTGCAACTTGCAAGCGGAGCACGTGGTTGCTGCTCTGCGTCCTGCCATGGCACGTGTCCGGGCATTTATGATTTCATTTCGCTTTGTTTTTGAGCTTTTGAGCTGCGCCTGCTGCACTTTGTTCCACCTCATTTCCATTGCCTTAGCCCAGACACTCACTCTCGCTCGGCTGAGCGATAAAGGCTCCACTTGCTCGTCTAAACTCTCCATTAGCACAAAAAATACGCTTATGGAATTTAAAAGAAAAAAAAAAAAAACATGTCAGCAAACGAATCATGGAACTTGAATATACTTAACAAATTTAATTTGATTAATATAAATGCTGATTAAAGCTCCGCTGTTCGGTAAGGTTCGGCGTATGGTAATACATAAATGGATTTGGGTGTTTGAACCAGTGCTTGGCTCGACATGCTGTCTTGTTTAGTTGCATTTAGCTGAGTACATTTAAGTACTCGCAGCTGGAAAATACTAATGATATAATCATTCATGATATTTATTGAAGGTCTTTTCTGGAATAACCTTTTGATTAAGTATATTTTTTGATTAAAATTCTGTTTAACTAGCCTCCGAGTATTTTTCCCAATTGTCGCAATTTCTGTTAATATTATTGCCCCATCGATCGCACATAAATCATGCTTATTAAATTGATGTCGCGGCTTTAACTGCGGCTCGGTTTATGCGACTTATTGTCTTTTAGCATTTACTTAGGTTTATTTTCATCCAATCTACCGCCTTGCCGCGAAATAAGCGTAAAGGACAAACACACACAAGATGTCAACGTAATCGCAATAAAAGTAAAATTTACCATTTTGCTTGTTGCTTGTCGTTTCGCTCGACTTTTCCTCCGCCCTCTCTCTTTCTCTCTCTCTCTCTCTCTCTCAACCCGTTACATGTTGTGTGTATTGTATAATAATAACATAAAATAATTTATGGTACATGAAAGTCACAAAAATGCTAGTCATGCCTTTGGCCCTTTGCTGTCCCCACAGCCTCCACCCTCTCCCACATACTTGTACTCTACTCTGCTACCAGAACGGGCTCCATTGGAGCTGTTGGCACTGGCAGCAGTTGGCAACTCGTTTCGGCCGGCTCTTTACAATTTTGTAGCATGTTTTTGGGTGCACCATACACACAAATACACACACACACACACAAGCACACACGCTTATGCACACTCCCACTCTTCTACAACAAGTCGTAATTTCTATGCCTGACTTCGCGTAGTATCCCACAAGAATAGAAAAAATCAAGTAGGTACGTTGAAGCCGGGTGCACACAACTACGTAATACTCTGTTCACAGTTAAAAGCCAACTTAATCAGATAAAATTTTAAATCGAATTACTTTGTTGAAAATCTACAAAGGATATCTGTATTTGCGAGTATGACAAATCTTATCTAATCTCACTTTTAAGCTCTGTATCGAAGATAGTAGTATATATATATAATATAAAAACCAATATACCCTTAAAAAAAAAAACAGATTCAAATAAGGGAGAAAGACTTTTATTCGGTATGAATTTTAGCATTAAACAAATACATCCTTTAGCTAAGAAAACTGAGATCAACTTTAACTTTGTATAAAATGTGCACAAGCCAATAAACCCTTTACAAAATAAAAAAAAGAGTATAGTAAGGGGGAAAACCTTCATTATGTAAAAACATTTTAACGAAGCGAGTACACCCTTTAAAAAGTGCTTAGTAAAGTTAAGGAGGCATAAAATTCTACACAAACCGAATATACCCCTTTAAAAATAAAGAACAGCGTATAATAAAGGACAAAAACTTGAATTCTGTATAAAATTTTTGGGCAACAAGCTGCGCTTTTCTAATGGCAGCAGCGATGCGTCCTGCGTCCTTTGTAATGGAAACTGCGTTGCGTTCGTATCCTTGTCGCCTTGGCTTCAAGGCGTTTGCGCGCATTCGCGTTTTTGGGTCTTTTGTTTTAAAGCTTTTGCTTTGAATCCTTTTGAATTTGAGGCACGCGCTGCATTTGATTTTGGCGAAATTTTGCCGCTCGACGTGAAATTCACAAATTCTGCGCTCGCCGCGCACAAAGACTCTAAAATGCAGCGCTGCAGACAAAAAGGACCTGCCTGGCGGTGTCCTTTGTGCCCGAGCACGTAAATTGTGCAGATAAGCGGCGTAATTTGCTCTTTGTCTCGACACGCCATAATAACTAAAAATTATTCAGCTCCAGGGCTTGCCCGACTCGCAGATACTCCTTGATGAAGACTATTTTCCCAAAATTAAATTCATATTTTAAATAAATTATATACAAGCTCAAAAGTCAACAGAGTCAATATACAAAATGTTCCTATTTGCTTATAAGATTATCCTTAAAATATAAAGCAAGAATTTTTCATGCTCGTATTCTTTGTGCTTCCACTCAGAGTTAAGAAAGTTCAAAAGTTTTTGGAATCTAAGAGATTTGCCATGGGTATGCCAGACCATTAAATACTCCTTAAAAATATGACACACTGCATTCTTTATTTTAATTTAAATTAAACTGAGTTAAATGCAACTAAAACTGCTAGTTAAATGCACACATATGTCTGAGCTAAACTAGTCGATGTTGCTTAATATGTATTTTCCTGTTTGCCAAAGGGTATTTTCAGTCGTTGAGAGTAAACAGAATATGTTGCAGCTGCCTACAAATTTACAACGCTATTAAATTACAACTCACACCCAACAGACACTTTAATGTCTTGCAGATGTTTTCCGGCTCGGCTCGTTTTAAAATATCCCGAAAAGGGAAAACTTTTAACCCCCCGCACATACACACACACAGTCTCTTCCTCTCTCGTTCTCTCGCTGAAATTTGTAGCTTCACTCTTAATTAATTAAAGCCGCAGGTGGGCAACATGAAACACCTGCCAACCGCTTGTCAATTCATCTCAGTGGTAATTAAAAATTCAATGAAAATTCGTCACCAGACCTAACGTCAACTTATTTTATTAGCAACTCCGACAGGCATTGTCTTGGCCAGAGATTTTGCCAAAGATTTATAGTTTTAGCTCGTCAGCTGTCAAGGCAAGGCCTAAAACTTGAGGCATTCCAAATAAATTACTTTAGCTAGGAAAATTTCAAAAGTTTTGTATACGAATTGAATACTTAATCCCAAGATAAGTCCCAAAATGCGACTACTATATATTATAGTTATTCTGGGAGTAATCGTCTGAAGATTGAGTTATTTTTTGAATATATCCTTTTTGTGGCCACGTATTAAATATTTATACAAAAATGTCATCTGTAGATACTGGTTTTTTTTTTTTCGGATCTTTATATGTGTTTGTTTGTTAATCTCAAATGCAATTATCAAGTGCCCAAATAAGTTGTTGTCTTTGCTGTTTGTTTTATATGCTGAAAATCCGCAAAATCCACTCACGATGCGGGCCAGCACAATGGTTAAGCTGCCTCCCGCAGGAATGCACCTGTACAAACTAAACACTGGCCAACAAAAACAAGAGAAAAAGGGCAACCAGCGCACGAATAACAAACACGTGCTCATTTTTGATGACAGTTCTTTTTTGTTTCTTTGCGCTTTTTTTTTTTTTTCAGTTATTCATGTTGTTTTTATACCCTGTAACCCCGTGCAGTGGTTGAGCAAAGGCCTCAACAGATTTAGAGTTTGAGCATGATTTCGTTTCGCTATTCGCCAGATTCTTTTTTGTATATTTATTACCAAAAAGTTTTCAATTTAAGTCAATTTAATTATAGCTTCGATATTCTTTACTTTATTAAAAAAAAAAAAACGCTTTGATTTCCGAAGCAGAATAATTTTAGTTTAGTTTAGTTTAGTTTTTGTTTTTTTCCACACAGCTTTGTCTGACAGCACTGATAGGCGTCTTACAGGGTATCTCCCAGTTGGGCATGCTTTTTTTTTTCATATATTTTTTTCGCATGCCACAAAGTTTGTGCGGGTAACTGCGGCGACTTCTCCCGGAGGCGCCAGCCAACTGCTGCACTCAACATGTTGACAAGTTTTTCGGTTTGTGCGGACAAACTTAGCAAATGGCCAACTGTCAGTTGGCCACTCACTCAGTCAGTCAGTCCGCCATTCAGTCAGTCAGTCAGTTAGTCAGTCAGTTAGCTAGTCCCTCGACTCAGTCGCTGTTTACTGTTACACGTTGCATACTTTTAGGCGCACGCTTAGCTGCATTGCATTACGGCAACAACTCGTTGCACGGGCTCGCTCACTTGTTCTCCCTTTCTCTCGCTCCCTCTCTCTCGCCCTCTCTTGTTTGCTCTCTCGCCACGAGATTTATTATGGCCTGCTTGTGCTTCGTCTCTTGCTGCTGTTGCTCGTGTTGTTGTTGTGGATTTTGCTTCGTGTGATAAAATGCTTGACACTTTTCTAAACGGCCAAAGTTTTTGGCTGGCAAGAGATTGTCGTTTACTGCTAACACACCCGCACCCGCACCTGCACCCGCTCTTGCATTGCACCCCTCACTCAAATTTATCTGCGCAGTCTGCAGCTACTTTTTAATGTGTTATAATGCTTGTCTCTCTCGCTGCCAACGACACCCCCCAACCCCTTTAGCTGCTGCTGCTGCTGCTCAGCGTCTTGTGTCTTTGCAGTTTGTTGACATTGTCTGGCTTACAGAGCGCATAAAGTGGAAATGATTTACGCAGTTGCCCACTCGCATGCATGTGTGCGTTTGTATGTGCATGCATTAGTGTGTGTGTGTGTGTGTGTGTGTGTGTGTGTTTCTGTGCGTTGCTCTGTTTGGCCCAAAGTGCCAAGCATAATAAATAGCCCAGCTTTTGGCCTGGCACTTTTGTCAAATAGCTCGCAACGCACCAAAAACATGTGCAAAGTGTTTTGCTAAAAGTTACCTATGCGCGAGAGAGAGAGCAATAGAGACAGGGAGCTGCTGCTGCTGCTGCAGAGCTTCAGGGCAACGGGGAGTATAGCCTGCACACGCCTCATTCACAATCCCCAGCTTAACAGCGCCCAACCAGCCAGGTAACTACCTCAACCAGTTGGCCAACAACTTTTCAATCAACTTGCCTTTTGCTGCTGCGGCTGCTGTTTGCCGCCTTCGAAGCTCTCCAGTTTGTCAACCATACAATTTGCCTGACGTTTTGAAAGCAATTTTATACTCAATCTTCGCCCATGAAGCGGTCGCACAAATACTTTGAACAATTCTATTTGGGATGTCATTTAATTTATTTTGTGTGGGCAGTTCCAAAACCAGTGCTTAACATGAAGAAAAACTATGCGAAGAAAAAGTAAGAGCAAAGCAAATTATTATTTCTTTGCACTTAGAAAACAATTGGAAAATTGAAATTAATGTTGTATACAATATGATTTTATATAGTCTATTTAAATGCCATTCTTAATATGAGGAAGTGGAAAAATAAATTTTAATTTAAAATATTTGTTTTCTTTACTGTAAATATTTAGTTAGCATGTTAAATGCAGTATTTTTGAGCAAGTACAAATAGCTATGCGATAATGCATAAGCTTAGCAGAGAAGTTTTCGAATATTCAAGGGTATCCTTTTCATAATTAATCAATACTGAGCAGTAAATAAAATCAAAACTTCCTGCGCCCCTGGCTGTACCTCTTAAACATACCGATAACTTGGTGTTTGACCTGAAATACTTTTAAAACAAAGGCCTGAAGTCGGTTTAGCCGTGAACCTCTTTAAGTAAACACGAACGAATGCAAAAATAGATTCTTGGTGTGTTAAGAATAGATTATGGACTCATAATAATTGTATATTGGCCTCTAAGATTTCGTCTAGACTTCTTCTATTCGATCAATTTTCCGACAAGCATGTTGCATAAGATTGATTTATGTAATGAGTCGAACTGTTCACTGATTGTTACTCAACTAAATAACATGTTAGAGGCCTTCGGCTTTTAATGGCCAATTAACATTTACGTTGGCGAGTCTTTTCAAACAGAAGTCTTTTCACTTGAGTCTTTTCACTTGGTACGAGAAACCACAAATTATTAGCTTATTTATAGGCACTAATTTAAAAATGGGCCACGCCCCATCAAACTATCAGATGGGTGCCAACATTTGTTGTAGCTGTTGTGCGTTCTTAGCCATCGCCTTAGCCTAAATAAAAACGTAATAACAATTGAGTTACAGGAAATGTTGCGGGTCAGACGGTCAACCCTTTTGTTGATTACTCGTGATGTTGCTCTATTTTTGTTACTGTTGTTTTTTAATTAATATTTATGGCCGGTAGCTGGAATGGTTCCAAAATAAATTTAAGCAGCGAGTCAATGGACTTGACAGCGCGCAAGAGTTCCAGCGCCGAGGCTATGTCCAGTTGCCGTATGCCGTGCGGGCGAGTGATTATGTAATAATTAACTGTACATTAACTATTTGTAACCATGAAATTCTACATACACACACACACACACACACACACACACGCAAGCAATAGCAGCTCACGTGGTCAAAAGCAGAGCGCAAAAAAAAAATAAAACACAAATAATAAATAAATAAGAAAGCAGTGGAAAAAAACTGCTGCTACAAAATATTTGTGCTTAGTTGGCTGACACGATAGCTGAAAAGTAAACAAAAGCTTTGTTCGTTTTCATAAAAAATCGGGGCTAAAATACACTTACAAATGTGATAAAACATTATATCATAGGTAAGCTAAATATTTTCAAGTCAGTTTGTTGTATTAATTATTTATCTAAAATTTTCCAAGAAAAATATAAAATATTATTTAAAACAATATATTTAATTTAGTTAATTGCCTAAGCATAACTCAATTTAGAAGTTTCGGCTTCTAAATATAAAAAAACAGTTTACATAAAACTCTGGACTATTTTATAGTTGGTTCTGATCAAACCGCTTGCCAAAGTCCGTAAACTTTGTAGAAAGTGTATTTTAATGCTTCTAAGCAAATATTTGTGTTTAATTTGTAGCGTAATTTTTGCGTTAAATTTAACACCCAGCAAAAAAACAAATCCATTGCGTATACGTAATGGCCATCGGAATGTGCCAACGCGTGCGTGTGTGTGTTTTGTATGTGTGTGTGTGTGTGTGTGTGTGTGTGTGTGTGTGTTTATGCGTGGCAACTATAACAATAAATCTTATTTATGTGTTTTTGTGCGATTTTTATGAGTTGATATTTGATACAGGGATATTTATTTATTTTTTTTTGCGTGGGTTGCCAAATAGTTTAAATAAATGGCCGCCCGCAAAAATGAAAATAATGCTATAAAATTCAAATGCAAGCGGAAGCGGAAATGGCGCAAATGCGCTAGTCACGCTTCACACACACTCCGACCGTGTATGTGAGGGAGGGTGCGAGAGCTCTCTAATCTAATTTAAGCTGCCATTAGTGTTTAACACTCGGTCAGGCCCACAATTTCGGGCCAAAGTGGCGCCCAACTCCGCAACAACTTCATCAATCAAAGGCTACACAACGCATTTTGCATGCGTCGTAGCAGCTGCCCAAATAGAAGCGGGACAGGGACTAGGGGGAGGTGGAGGTGGATGTTATATGTGCGTGCCATCAAAACGCGTTCACTGCGCAATTTAAGTTGAGAACTTGTACAAAACACGCGCCGCCTTTAGCGTATTTCAAAAGCGAAGCGAGTGCCCAAAAGTAGGCTATGAATTTCTTGCTGCGTATCCATTTGTGGGTCGTGTTGAACGTGGTCGGACAACATTTCGGGCCAGCTGTTATTAAATAACAGTTATGTAACAGATCTATCATTGTTGCGATAGAAGAACCTGAATCACAACTTAAATTAATAACATAGAATTTAATTTGCTGATTATATCTGATTTACTACTTAATCAATCGTAAACTTATTTGATTCGAGTAAAAGTGTTGAAATTGCTTGAAAGTGTTAATTTCCTGCAGCTTTGTAAATTCGCATAATCTGATGACTTTAATTATGCCTAAACAGGAATTCATTCCAATAATTGTCCTTTGTTTAATACACATTAATTGCAAAACACACGTGCAATGAGAATCGCCTAGAAGAGCTTAAACGCGTTATCTATTGTTTGAACGTGAGGCGGGGCTAGTGGGCGAGTGCTATGCCAGTTGCGGCACTTTTATCGATTGCCTGCGAATCGCATTTCATGTTTACAAACATTTTCAGCCTTTGTCGTAAGCCGATGCCATAGGACGCGCCCAAGTTTTGAGGGTTCGTGATTTCCGTGGGCGGAGGGTGTGCGGGTGGCTCGATTTCTTATTGTTATACTTTGAAGTAATTGATTTTTAAACTTGACACCTTGCGTTAAGCGGCTTAGTGATGGAAACGCGCGACCCTCGAGACCTGCTGTTCCCACCAAGCCTCCCCCCGCATTGTTAGAATTGACGCTTTTGTTATGGCTGACACACGCCTCGCCCCAGTGCCTTGCGCTGGCTTCGTGTGCGTTATTTTTTTTATATTTATTTTGGTTTTTTTTTTCTGACAAACAATACAAAGGGCCATCTCCGGAATTTGTAGTTGCAGTAACGCGATATGGCTCATTAGTGGATTTAACGGTGTGGCGAGGTGTGAGGTGATTTGTATCTGGAGAATTACGTTGGGGCTTTATTTGTATTTGATTATACAAAATGCTTTATGTCGCTGAACTAAAACCTGGACAATTTAAATGGGCGTTTTCAGCTGGTCTGCAATTAGTCTAAAGTGCGCTGCTCAACACTGGCCGCTGGTTGCTGGCGCAAATATGAACAGCAAAATGCTTTTAATTTATTGCGACACTAATATACATTAATGTCTTGGCCAACTTCAAAGGCGTTGCTGCGCTGCTGTGGCCAGGTCAAAGCGGGCCCGAACCGACTGAGACCCCAGACTCAACCAGACAATTAAAAGTCCATGGCCCAGAGAAATGTTAATGACATTTCGCACCAGGCAACCAACGCCGGACAACTCTAAAAGGAGTCGTCGGTTATTTGTGGACACAGCGGGCGGTTGGGCGCGCAGATTCTTGCAGCGCAAGTCGCGGCAGTCTGCACAAATTTGAAACTACCGTAATTTGCATATTTTAAGTTGACTTTTATTGCATTAAAAATGGCAGTGGCTTTGCCATTTTGGCCGCAGCTGTAAAACTGCCATTGCCCCTAGCCCGAAGCCTCTCTCAAAAAAAAAAGGATAAGGCGTTGCCAAATGCCGCCACTTTAACTGTGGTTATCACCTTATGTGAATATCAATGAATAAATCGAAAATTAGATTGATAATCTCACAACTCTCTCTCTCTCTCTCTCTCGCTCTCTCTCTCTCTCTCTCTCGATAAATTCTTAATAAGTTAACAAACTTTGTTGGAAATCAGTAGAAAGATTTTGATTAAAGAAAAAGAAATTTTCGAGTACCTAGAAAATTTAAAATATATAAAAACAGAATACAAAAGTAAAATTTAATTATGAATATAATTTACATAAAAAAGAAAGAAATAAAGTCATCTAAAATAAATATAATATAATTTTTAACTCAAATATGTTGTTCAGGATTACTTAAATAAAAAAAAATCATTTATATATACAGGAACTTTTCTCTGAAAAGCTCTTCAAAGATTAAAAAAAAAATATATGTATTGAAAATTATTAGACAAAAGTACTCAAAATATATATTAATCTAAGGATAACACACAGAGTAAAAGATTTCTAGATATAGAAATTAAAATTTTTAATTATTTTCATGGCTCCTCTGAACGATTTCTTAAAAATCTAAACAGAAAATTTAGACTTGAAACTTTTATTTGCTAAGTGTCAACTATTTTATCCTATATTTTGCACCACTGTGCATTATTTTGGGCGGCAACTGCTGTCGTCTGACTTGTCTCGTGGCTGTTTGCTTTGGCCGCATGTAAAACTAGTAGAAGACAGATTACAAAAATACAATTAAAATGTTTTAGTGAAAATTAACTGCAGTTTAAATAAAATGCTACGCTTAGGTGGAGAAGAGCATGACAGAAACCCCCCCCAAAGTGTTACCACAGCACATTCTCTCTGCTTTCACTCACTTTCATCTCCCCCTTTTCGCCCAAGAGCACTTGATGGCGACGTTGCTGCTTGTTTTCTTTAGTTGGTTTTAGTGGTTTAGGGCTTAACGTTAAGTATACGCACGGTGTGCGCAGTCAAGTTTGGGGCGGTGCGAAATGCAGTCAAAGCTGTTTGCTTAAGGTGTGGCTTGATGTGGATTTTGCAATTTGTTAGACTTCTTCATGGTGATGCTCTTCTTCTTTTACTGCTTGGACGCTGTCGTCAACATCATCATCATTATTATCATTATCATTATCAACAATATCAAGAGCAGCTGCTTGTCTACTTTGTGGCTGTTCTCGTTGTTGTTTTTCTTGTTTGCGGCTGGCCTAGAAACTTAATTGAAAAAGATACGCACACACACACACACACACACATGCAGGCATGCTTCAAAAAAAGGTTTAATTTAAATAAACTACGAGCACCAGCAGACTGTATTAGCCAGCTAAATGGGTACGCTTCGAGCGGTTTGTGCCCAGTTCAGGTACTGCAACCGGCTGCGACTTAGAGGTGTGGATCTTTAAGTGTCTCTTACCTTGGTCATTTGCTTCTGCTGCCTCTGTTTTGAGTCGACTTATGTTGGTTTAAAGGTCTTCTGCTCGACTGAACCGCACAACTCAGCGTCTACTTGACATTGAGCTGATACAAAGCTTAGATATTCTTGTTGTATATAGTCATGGAAACTCAAATTCCATTGATAGTGTGTATATTATTATTACATTATTAAATGGATTGTTTATGTTCCTCTGTTTCTCTGGATAGAGAATTGTATGGTCTCAGCTGCAATCACAACATTGTGTTTTGTAGTTTGAGATAAAGCTCAGCGTCATTATCTTTTTTATTATCTACTTATCTATAAAGACAGTTCGACTATTTCTCTCGAGAGATGCTTTAGGGTATACTTTTTGTCTTTTACTACCCTATTAAATTTAAAATAATACTTAAATGTTCCTCTATTAATTTCTTTCAAATATTGTATTCATTGGTGCCTTAATCTAGCAAATGTAATGTAATATTGCGAGGCTGTTGCTATTTGCTTTTCCGCCGCTGTGAATATATATAGAAAAATATTCTCAAAACCGCTCACTAACGCTGTGGTCGCCTAATGAAGCTCAGCTCTTTGATCTATTGCGGCTACTGGCCGCAGATATATATATAAATATTAAATTATACAAATGCCAATGCCCTTGGCTGCCCAATTGGGCACCCTCACTATAAATAGCCGCAACAAAAAATGGTTGCCTGCTTTTCGGGGCAGCCGTAAAACCAAATGCGACTGATGAAACTTTAAACCCAAAAGCAAAGGCAAGCTCTAAGTCAGCGCCAACATTAAGTTTATATACATTTTTAATAAAGTTTGAAGTTAGAAAGTGTTATTTTTAGACAGACATCGACGAAGATGTGTACGAGGACGATGACGCAGCAGCAGCAGCGGCAGCAGCAGCAGATAAAATATGACATTTATAGCGCCTGAATACGTAAAAGTTGAACGCACCCGTTGAGAAGCAGCCACAGGGGCAGCAGCACTTTGAATTTTATGTAGCTTATATAAGGACTGCGCCAGGGTAGCAATCACAGAGTGGGTGGTGAGACTGCAAGTGTAACTACAGAGCCAGCCCCAGCACCAGCCCGAGCCCCGGCCCCAGACGCAGTCCTCGTCTCAGCGGGTGCAAACGCAACTGGCGGCTATTTTGATTGCGGTTTCTATTGAGCTATGGAGGGGGGAGGTACATTAAATTGGCAGCTGGCGGCAACCCGCTGAAGTTACGGTCTGCGTTTAATGCAAGTTTCTTGCACTCAGGGTTTTAGCAAGTACGTGAAATAATATTAAAATGATAAAGTATATGCGAGGTAAACACACGCTGGCTTCTATATATAGCGGGGAAATAGCTTGACAAGCATATTTGAGCTGAATGCCAAAGAATACATTTCGGCTTGAATATAGGTCAGCCTTCAACCCAAATTTTAACAGCATAATTTCATCTTTCTCTTAATGGCGATAGTGACATTATATATATATATGCATTTTAAAGCGAATGATTTTTACATTAGCGAGCTTAATTTTATCACGATAACCTTGCTATTCGAAGAGAGATTTAAAAATAGATACATTAAAGAACGTTTTTGATCTGCCAGTTTATACACAAACTTTCTCAATATTGAACTTTTTTAAGAAAATTTGTTATACTTATTATTTATACATTTATAATTTTTATAATAGTTTTCTATTCTCATAACACTTCCCGTAGCACAAATTATAAAAAGTACTGTCTCTAGCTATATCTCTCTTTTCTCGAAATCAAAACTTGTACATCAAATTAAAATATTATAATATCCCTAAAGCAAAGTATATTCTAATCAATACAAACTTTGTACGCACACATTCAACAACTACAAAGTTGAACAACACATGTGCGAAAATGACGTAAAAAGCATTTCATATAGTCTAACCAAGATTTACATTTATGAATAAGCTTTGGTTTCCTTCTGCATATGAATATCAAGGACAACTCATTTATCCTAACACGAATCGCAGGCTGAACATTTACCAAGTTTTATTAAATTTTTGCCGCCTTGTTGCCATAAAGCACTTGGCAAATGTAAATTACACATGAGCAAGCAGCATAAAAGCTGGAATAATATTTGAAATACACACACACACACACACACGCATACACACACACGCACAAGACACAAAGGACATTTATGGCAACACCTTCTAATCAAGCAAAGAGCTTAAAATAAAGTAAAGCAAAGAATGAAATAAAAGATATTATGAAATTTCAAACACACCCTACACACACAACGCACACAAAGCCTGTGTGTGCGGGTGTGTGTGCTGTTGTGTGCGTGTGTATGTAGGGTGTGAGCACAAACACACATGTTCGCCAGTCGGCTAAACAAGGAAGACAGTCGCCCCTTTTTGGGTAGGGGTACTCAAAGACAAAAAAAAAAAAAATATTACACACATAACTGTCAACCAGGCTGGGGGGTTGTCTAACAGCCCCTAACAAACCACCCAGCGCCAACCCACTTTTGTGCGTGTTTGTTAATGAAATGTTTGCATTTCGCATTTAGTTACGCTACGTTAGACACTTTTGCTTATTAGTGTAAAGCGCAGCATAAACGTTGAAAGCAAGCAAAAGACAAAGAGAGAGCTAGACAGATAGACAGACAGAGAGACGGGATGACATGGAGAAGGGGAGTCTCTCTCTACCGCTCGACAGACGGGCACAAAAAAGCAGCGCCTAGACAAGGCAAGGACAGCAAGAAATCCAAGATAGCGACAACAACAATGTCCTCCTTATTATTACAAGCTAAACCAAAGAATTGTTGCTGTGCATCATTCGACCCCCCCCTTCTCCCTGCCACATGCCCGTCGGGCGTCCCCTGCCTGACGCCAGTCAAGGTTCAAGGTTACGAACGTGGCTGCCTTCAATTTTGGTTGAATTTGAGTTTAGCGGCCTACATATATGCAACATAGACTACCTCGCTCCCACATTACGCCCTCTCTTTCGCTCTCTTTCTCTCTCTCTTTCTCTTTCGCACTCAGCTGGCAAGTTTTTCGGGCAATTAAAAAATTAAATTGTGCATATGTCACGTAGGAATTGGGTATCCTTTTAAGGCAGGCTAAACGGCTTCAGCACGACTTCTTGCCTTTTTAAGTTTAATTGGATTTTGAGCGCAGCGCTGCGAGACGAGCCCCAACAACAATAATGTTTAATTAAGTGTACACACACACACACACACACACACACACACATGAGCACACGGAGCGCACTAAATAGTAGAAAATAGGATTTCATATGCCCAATTTGAGCCTTGGCTACATATATTTATGATGACTTTTAGACTGAGTGTAAAAAAAATGGAATTTTAAGCTTCCAAGGTAAATTGCATTTGCAATTAGTTCTACATCAGAACTTAAACGAGAGAGAAGAGCTTTCTTCGGAACGCCGAAGATTTAATACCCTTGCGGACCAAACCTCTTTATATTGTTCATAATGCACAGGAAAAATAGTTAATGCCAAAACGCTGTTAATACAAGAACCACATTATTTAACGATCGTTCCTGTGGCAGATATATAGTGGTCCGATCCAGTTCCGATATATGTCCTGTGTGCAATAGAAAGAGGAACGATTGCAAGGTTTCATGACGATAGCATTAAAATTGAGAGACTAGTTCGCATAGAGGCAGACAAGCAATATTTAATTTGAAATTGACATATAAAAATTGCAGAGACCTGAGCCTAAGCTTGAAAACTTGTATCCATACTTAACGTTTGAATTTTCTTTTTATTCAAATTTATTTGCCCTTATTGATTAGGCATATATCACAGACGAAAGTCAGTCAGGACAAACTCTTTTATAGATAGATGTGGAACTCTGACCAACTCTTAGCTTGACCCAAGTTAAAGTTTTGCAATTGTTGTGGCTACTTTTTAGTTGAATATTCTCTCTTTCTTTAGTTCTGATTATTTGATATACTCTAAGCTACTTTTTGCATGCGTTCAGCTATGATATTTGATATGCTTAAAGTGCCAAATGGCAAATTCCCAAAATTGTTGAGCGCTCCGCAACAATGCGACACACTAGTATAATAACATTTCAGACTGCCTAGGAAAATGCCACAAAAGTGTTTGCATAGCGTCAAAGCAAAATATTTTATCGACACGCACATTGCGGCACAGTCCCCATACCCCTTCCTCTGTTCCTTCCTATCTTGACTTGATTCGCATGTTAACAACAAGCAGTTGGAACAAGAAAATACAATATATATATAAATATTTGGCTGTATATATATATATGTGGCAGACTGTATATGCATATTGTGTTTTATCTTTAGATTTAACCTTTGTGCGACAAAAGCTTTTAATATGCAAATGACTAAATGAGCAGTCCTGTCGAGCTGTTTAAGGACCTCCACCTGCTCTCTCTATCAAGGTTGCCGGTTTGGTATGCGAAATGTGCCTCGGTCAATTGGTACATTTGCACATTTCATTAACGCGGCCAGTTGAACATAACCTCCCCTCTCCCCACTTAGCCCCCTCCTCCCCAAGGACCATACCCTCTTTCCCTCTCTCAGTCCACTAAACTCTTAACTAGCTGACGCAGCGGGAAAAGTCCTTGCTTTGATGTTGTTGCTTTAACTTTAGCAATGGACTATATGGAAATGCCTTGTGTGTGTGTGAGTGTGTGTGTGTGTGCGCTTGCTCGCTTCCACACTTCAACACACTTATTCATGCACATTTGCATATCATTATGTGTATTTGGGCCAAGCCAAAGGCAGCAGCAGCAGCAGCCCCAGACTAACACGCCTACATTCCTAGCTCATATAGTTAACTCAGTAGCTCTCTCTCTCTCTCTCTCTCTCTCTCGCTCTCTCTGCCTCGCTCGATCTCACTATTTCATTCGCTCATAACGCCTAGATTTAAGATTATGAGCTGGCTGAGTTTTGTGGCTCGCCGCTAAAACATGTTCGGTATGTCAGTTGGTAAATCTGTGTGTTGGCCAACTTGGCAGTCACGGGGCGCTAAGGTGTTGCTGTTATTAACTTGACATTCCAGCAGGTGACTGGAGTCAGTCGACTTTGGGTGACTTAAGGACTTGACTGCCTGTGACGAACTGTTATTATTAAAATTAAATATTAATCAAATGTTTTCATTAAATTCATACCGTATATATTCATATACTTTTGTACTATATTTTTTTTTGTTACTTTTCCTGGTGCCTACCGTTATGTATTAAAAATAAATATTATTATTGATATAATCTTTAGCAACTTTAAAGTTGGTGCTATAATTGAACATAATATTTGTATCATCATTTTGAATAGCAGTTTTTTAATACTGACTTTTTCTTGTTTAATAATTAAAAATATTGCTAGAACTAAAATATTTCTGAATTGCAGCAATATTAGCAATTTTTTTTTAGATTTAAAGCTTGCGGTTGGCATACTAATCAGAACGCGGCGCTATTTCATTGCTGATGTGCCACATTTGCCACAATTGTTGTCAGCTGAAGCTATTTCAATGCCACACACACTCCAAACACATGCGCACACACATGTACACACAGGCACACACATGCACACACACGCGCACAGAATTTATACGACTGAGCCGACTTAAAAGGCCGCAATAATCGGTGGCAGCTGCTGTCAGTCGAGGATGCTTAGCTCAGCATAACACAGCGAATTGCTATTGCCAACGCAATATAGAATCGTGCATATATATATTTATATATACTGATATAAGTATATATATATATATACATAGATGTACATTGTGTACACACATAAAGTTCAATAGCGACGCCTATGTGGCTGCTCTTTGTCCCTTCAGTTGCTGCTCCGCTTGCAGCTGTGAGCGTTGATATGATGAGCGATTTTAACACTTGTGCGCTGACATTTTTAAAGCAGAATGTTGCAATATTCAACCTACTTTCATAGGGTCAACAACAACAGCATAGAACAGAACAACAACCATAATAAAAGAGAGCAACCACCGTCAATGTGTAGTTATGACATTTGCTCATTGCGGCTCACTTGGCAACTTGGTGGCAACAGCAAAATGAAATGGAATAGCGTTTGAATGAGAAAGGGGAAAAGAAAGTGAGCTGGGTTAAGGCCAAGTCAGTTTTTATGCCAGCTGTGCCATACACTTCTCTAAATTATAGATTTGTCTAATCACACAGTAGTGAATATTAAAATAGAGGCCAGTTAAAGTTATTTTTCCCGATATTTTTTTTTTAATTTTTTGTCAAATATTATTTATGAAAAATATTATGAAAATATGTGTAAAGATTTTACCATCAAATCACTTATTACTTTTAACTTAACTTTTCTATGTTTTATTTATCTGTTATCTAGCATTGATATTCGTTGCAACACAAAGTTAGGGTATTTCAAATAATAATCAAATAAAAGTGCTTATATTTCATTGTTATGTGTTGACGTTTCTGTAATTATTGTTGTTGTTGTTACTGTTGCCTGGCGCTTAGCCAGCAGCTGAATAACCAACTGCCAATGACATTTGACATACACACACACACGCACGTACACTCACTTGTGGCTGTGTGTTGTGTACACTCACTCACATAAGTATATATACATTGATAAGCGCGTGTTTACATTTACACTGGGGAACCACCGAAAACGAGGCATATGAAATGTTATTTATGTACAAAATAATACGAAAAAACTGTAGAGATAACAAGTTATATTATTTTGCTGCTGTTGTTGTTGTTTGATTTTTTTTCTGTTCCTGCTGTCAGTCCTTGGGGACGCAGGGCGTTTGGCATGTTGAAATTTCATGCGCGCTGATTTGCAGCGCGTTGAAACGAATGGCAATGGAACACACGGCGCATGGCTCGTGCACACACAACGGGGCGTATGCTTCATATTTACCGCGCCGCACACAATCATTTTTAATTTATTTGCAAGCCCCACAACTGGGCGTGGAATCCTTTTAAAATCTGCCACGCACAACAAACGAAATGTAATTTAAATTTAATTAGCTCAGCACGAAGCGAACTCTACAAAAGTGGGCCTTGTGGGGCGAATAGTTGCCAGTGCAATATTTCTTACAGAAAAAAAAATAATAATAATAACCAAACCGCAGCGACGACTTTCCCTGCCGCAGCACAAGAAATAATTACAATACTATATATTTATCAGCGGGTTGTGCGTAAAGTTTCATTTATGCCCAGAGTTCGAGAGGGATGGCAGACAGCGGCATTATGAGAATATAGTATATATAAATATATGTGGTTATGTATGTATATATATATATATATAATATATATATATATTTGTCTTGCACTGTCATAGATGCTGGACTCTTTTGCAGCGTAATTGGATCAGCATTAGCTGAGCTGGCGCAGGCAACTTCCTCAGCAGGCGTATAAAAAAGCAGGAAATCATATAGTCAAGAGGTCACGACACTAATACGACCAACTAGCCGGCTTAGTGCAATACACACACACACACTCACGCACATACAGCGTTAGCAAGACAAAGCGAGAGCGAGCATAAAATGGTGTGAGTGAGATGCACAGACAGAGTCCATAAAGCGGCATACATATGAGACAGCGGCTAACGAGGTCAATTGTAAGTTATTTCCTCCACAACAAACAGAAGCAGAAAGAGAGGCAGCAGCAACAACAACAAAAGACATAGTAGAGAAAAGAATGGAAGATAAGTATATAGAAATTTGTTAAGCACACCAGGAAATAGCCAACATGAATATGATTATGGCTAAAGAGCGTTAAAGGTTGTTATGCCAGGAAGCTGGCCAAGAAGGAGTATATAACTTACTGCAGCATAGTATACAATATATCATATTGTGCTCTACGGACCTTGCAATTCATTCTAATAACAGCATTAGGTATAGTTTCGAAAATAAGTAAAAGGCTGATTGTTATGCAGGGGCACAAGGCTGGAAATTTAATTATTAAATATGACTCTCAAATTAATTATAAATTGTTAGCAATGATGTAAAAATATGATGGGAAAATCTGAACTATTAAATTATATAAATTCATTCAGCTCAGAATATGAAAATTATTATTGTGATTCCTCTTATTTAACTGTGCTTCTTGGTCTAAGCATTTTTTAATTTAATTTTTTTTTGTTAGTTAGTATCGTTCCTATGGCAGCTACATGATTTAGTGGAGCGATCTAGCTGGATACGAGATATGTACGACGATAGACTTAAAACTAGGAGAATAGTTCGCATAAAAACTGACAGACGGGCATGGCTATATCAACTCGGCTGTTGATGCTGATCTGGAAAATATATAGTTTATGGGAACGGATATGTCTCCGTCAACGCGTTTCAAATTTCATGACAAAAAATAAAACACCCTCTACGAAGGTATAAACGACTAAGACTCTAAGAGTTTCCATCCTAGACCTTTAAATAGCTTTGTTTTATCCAGACTAAAACCACTTTTTCTTTAAACATATTTTATCTAGATTGATTCTGTTTTTACCGAGTATCTTGCTATTTATTTGAATGCAGTTCGATTTATTTGGCGTAGAATATGGATGTATGCCCATTGTATATCATTAAAAATCCAACTGCCTTATAACATTTGCAAGCCACAAATATGATATGCATGCTAGATTCAATTTATGCACAATATTTTACACTTTTCCATGTCCAACGAGACTCATTTTAAATGCCATCAAGCAAAATGCATTTTAAATATCAGCACAGAAATAAAAAACAATGCAAAATATAAGAAGAAAAATAGAATGAGAAATGGGCAAAAATAGTTAAAAAGTGAAATTGTGTCACCTAATTTTACAACAGCTCTCAGCCACGCATCATCGCACACATACACACAGACACACACACACACAGACAGACACGCGCAAACAATTACGCATACGCCAGGTAAGCCGGCGTATTGTAGATAGATATAGAAAAATGTGCTCTAAGCACCGAGAACAACAAAAACAACTGAGCTGCAATTTCTATGAATTTTTATTTTTATTTTTTTGTTTTTTGTTCACACCTAAAGCGAATTTTAGTTACGCTTTTCCTCTCTTTTTCTATCTGCTCTACCCCGCCCTTTACTATGCATAGCTTTCGTTTTATGTGCGCGCAGACAGCGAGACAATTGTATGCATATTTCATAATTCATAAGTTTTTGGGATCAAAAAATATGAATATTCAGCAAATGACAGTGCACAAAAGAAGGAATGAAATGCAAGAGAAGAGCAAAAAATGTAGGCGAAATCGTGACTTGACGCTTACCTCGCCTGCCCACGTCCATGCTCGTGGATATGCGAGCTTACAGACTACCCGGCTTTAATGTCACCCAATTCTCGCAGCTTTCTCTCTTTCGCTGTGGCCCGAATTCTCATATGTGCAGCTGTCGTCGCATCCATTTCAAACTATATATATATGTATATAGAAATAAAGAAAAAAAACTTGTCCCTTATGTCATGTTATTTGATTTGATACTTTAAAGTTTCGATTGCATAAATTTGGGTCAATGTATGTGATGTTTTATTGTGTTCAGTTGTTTCCCCTTGTTCTGTTATTGTTCCACAGTTGTTTTGGGCTCTGCTTCTTCTTGTACCCTTTTGTCTCCCGACGACAAACAAACGACAGGCAACAATGCAGAGACAAAAGCACAACACAGATCCGCATTTGGGGACCTGAAGGACATACGTGCTTTGTATGACTCAATAGTGTGCCTCACACACACACACACACACACACACACGCGCGCGCAAAATACCCAAAAACTTTTATTTTATGCAAAATAGTTATGTGTTTTTCGATGCTCTATCTACAATTGTTGTAGTTGTTCTTGTTGCTGTTGTAGTTGCACGTTTTTACTTTTTTTTTTTAGCTTTTTTGAGCGTTTGCCTCGTATTGATTTTTGCATTTTTAGGTCGCACAAAAGTTGTAGGAGTAAGGTGGCGTAGGGGGTTTCGGCGAGAAGGAGGCTGTACAGTAGCTGGAAACACACCCACACTTACACACACACTTAATGAATCCGTTTGGTGGCCAGATTTATGGGAAAAGACTTAAACGTGGCTTTACCACGTTGCGCCAAACAAAATGCAATTTTATTCGTGAGTTTTACTACTTACCGAATCGAAGTCGATCAAATACACATTTACTAGCCGCAAACTTGCACATTTATTGCATTTGAATCTCTAACAAGGTTGGGGAAAATCTTAGCTAAAGATCGCAGCTGTCTAAGTCGAAGCACGAGACTACGAATTTATTAATACTGTTAGAGGGATTTTATTGATATTCGAAATATTATTTGCACATTAACATGGAAGACAATATATTTATAAAATAACTTTTATAAGGCTCTATCCGAAATCAATTACAGTACTCATTCAAGCTAAAATATTCTTTTTAGTTGCACGAACTTACAAAAAACCCTTTGCTTACAATGTTCAGCAAATTAGGTATGCTGCTGTGCGCAGGGAATGGGAGCTGTCAGCTTATTATGCTGTCATTTAAAACCAATTCAATATTCGCAACGTATTTTGCTCGAAACATGGTCAACACCTCTGAACTTTCTGACTGTTTTGCATAAAATTGAAGCTGCAGCTGTAAGCCAACAGCAGCAGCAGCATCAGCAGCAGCAGCAGCCACTTTTATATAGCCTTGCCACAAAAGTTCAGTGGGTCAGTTCAGGGGTTGCTGGCGGTAGGTGGGTTTTTGTTGTGCACAGATTTGGAATTTTTGTTACTTTATTATAAAAGTGGGCTTATTTGTCTGGTAACCGGCTCGTTGACTTGTCCTGCAGCTGCCTGCTCTACTGCTGTACAATGTCTTGCCATCCTTGCAGTTGCAGTTGCTGCATTTTAACCTTATTGTATGTAAGCTAAACTCAAGTTTATCCCCTGCTTTGTCAGTTTCTTGTTTTCTGCTTATTGATTGTTATCTCATCTCTAAGGTCCTCTCTTGGGTCCTGCTGGTCCTGTTGCAAGTCCTGCAGCAGGCAAGCACAAATAAAAATCATTGTTGAGCTCTTTGACATTTGGCTTCTGCTGCTTGTTGATGCCCTGTAGCGATACATATGCAAATTGGGATTACATTTTCGTATCAACTCGATGTCTTATGGGTTACGGAGCTGTGCTTTCTGTTGTATTAGATATTTTTTAGATATGAAATTTTTTATTTCTCCAAAAAGATTGCTTTATTTAATTTAAATATTATTTTATTTTCAAATTAACTTATATATATTTTTTTCCATGATGCCCAGCATCCATATCTGTAAAGGGCATTCAGTAGTCGTTAAGTTTTCTCATTGCATTGCAATTTTTTCTTAATAGCATTTTGTTGCTATCAGGATTTGCATTCGGACCCAGCCGCATGACTTTTATCCATTTCTGTTTTACTCTGTCTCCCTCTCTCTTTATCCATCTGTCTCTCTCTCTCCCTGTATATCTGACAATTTAATCGAATTTGATTATTCTTGTGGGCATTATGTGATTTTGTAACATTTAAACAAGCAACAAACAATTTTGCATCAACTGCCTTCTATTTTTAGTTGTTATCCTTTTAGCAGATTTTTTTCCTGCCCTTTTTTTTATTTTGTGGTTATTTTGCTGCTTGTTGCCACATCAAATTTGATTTTAATTCAGTTTTTGTGTTTTAATATTTCAAACAAATTTCATTTCAGTGGCATTTGCAATTTTCGGCCCCAGCCAATTGTTCGTTCTGTTTTTTTTTTTTTTTTTTTTTTTGCCAAATTGAAATTTGATCAAATTTAAAATGAAATGCAATAAACATGAACTTGTTGTGAATTTGCAATGTTCTTTTTGCGGTTTGCATCCAAAAATCTTTAATTCAATTCTCCACAAAGTGGTAATAGTTGAAGACAATAGGGCTAAATTGAATTTTTACTGCTACGATTATGGTTTTTTAATCTTGTAAAATAAAATATTTCTATACGTACATTTGAGTCTGCAGCGTATGGAATGAAATCTAATTTAAACGTTAGTTAAAAGTAACAAATTTAATTATATGAGTGTTCTCTTAAAGCGACTTAGAGTTTTCTAATTGAACCTAACCTTGAACATAATGTTTACTTTTTTTTAAATTCGTATTTTGTTGAATAAAGGCAGCTAGCTGTGCACTTGATTTAACAGCTCGTTTGATGTAGTGTTGTTTAATTTGGTAATATATTTCTTTTTACCAGCGCACAACGCATTTTTTTTAACAAGTTTATATTTATACAAATATATGCATTAATATATTTATTTACTTTTTTAAATAAGTAATGGAATTTGTATAAATAAGCTTTACAATCAGGAACCACCGTTGCACCGTACAGCAACTGTAACGGACTGTGAAAACCACAACACGCACAAACACAAAGACACACAGACGCAAGCAAACATACACACGCACCACACACTCCACACACACGCATATTTACAATATGCGATCATTTCAGGCGGTTGACTTAATGTGGCTTGCACTTCACTGAGTGTCTCCCTCTCTCTGCCACTCCCTCTTTCTTTTACTCTCTCTCTTTCACTCCGACTGACTCTCTGCCACGCTGTTCTGTGATTTTTATAATGCAACCACAAAAAGCCGCTCAAAAAGTCAACATATGATGCGACGTTTGCTGAAAAAGCGACTCATTAAGGGAAATAAATAAGTAGAGAATTGAATGAGCACATGCACAAGCCGAGTCTTCAATACAATCACTTAAAATATATTTATATTGACAAACAAGATCATAGCTACATTTTTTTAATCTGTAGATATTTTTGTTATTAATAAATGTTGATGATAAGCGTTAAGCATGATGGCAGCATCAAATCTAATAATGAGTCTAGGGTACCAGGCATTCTCTGGCTTATTTTGTAAATAAATAAATTTATTATTAACTATGTAAACATATTCGCTAGCTTAAACCTGCTCTTCACTTTAATTGTGCTTATAGCTTACAACTCTTGATAACCTTTAACACTCGATCTTATACACAAAGATTATACTCGTTGTTTATTGAGTAAACCTGTTTTTTTTTTTATGGTATAAAATTTAATATTTATTCATAACCTTTGCGAAGTCAGTAAATGACTCTTCCGGGCTTACAAGACCCGCATAGGCAACATTATTGAATGATGTGATTAGTTCATGTTCGCTTTGTTGCGCAGACTTGCTGAGCTCTCTCATTTTTGGATTTATTGCATAGGTGAATACCTGAATTTGCCTGTGCAGCTTTTGTTCGTTCATATTAAATATGTCACCATATTTGTCCTTTAGGTATAAATAAATGCGTTCCCTTCTCTGGTCACCATTTATATTATTCACATCTAGAATTCTCTCCCATTCATCCAAGATTTCATCCAGATCTGATTCCTTTAAACGAGGCATTTCAAGTTTTGCCTCCGCTCGAAGTTTTTGGGAGCGCAATTGTCGTATTATCGACTGATCCACAACCTGCGAGCCTGCGATGTATTCTATTACCTGTATGAGGAACTTGAGATGGCCGTGCAGCAATTGTTGGTACGCCTGCTCGGTGGCCAGCTTTATTTCAGCAATAAGTTGCACATCTTTTGCAGTCAACGCACTAGCAAGGCTCTGATATAAGTAAATTCGTTTAATATATGTTGGGAGTATTTTCAACAATTTACCATACCAAACAAGCCAAGGTAATTGCAAACAGCAGCCCGTAGCGCATCTTTCTACGATTTTGAATAAACTAAAGCAAAAACATTGTCGGCTGTAGTTTTTTATTGATTTAACAAGGCAGCATTAATGCAATCTTATCAAGATGCATTTTAAATACGTGCATTTATATTAGTAGTTGTGCAAAACCCGTATACCCAGTATAAATAGGAAATGAGGGTATATATAGTTAAAGTAATATATAGTTCAAATACATTTCAACTCATAAAGCTTTGTGTGTTGATAAGCATATGTAATTAAAGGCTACGTAGGCGCTATGACATTTTATTTTATTTTTGCAATAATCAGGGAAATCAGTTAGTACTGTGAAGTATTCATAGATTATCATGGGGAATTCCAATTAATCTATCTAATAATTGAGTGCTATTAAGGCTTGTACTTATTAAAAAAGGTTAAATTCATTCATTAGCAAAATAATTATTTTTGTGTAACTTGCTGATAGAAATTTCAGCCTATTGTTATATGTATATAACAATATATAAAATATGCATCAATATTATTTTCAAATTGAGAAAAACTTAAGGAACTACATTAAGACCAAAAATTTGCTGTGTAGTTGAAGCACGGATCTAAATTAGTTTACAATAGATAAGTGTTACATAATTTTTTTCAAAATGCCACATTTAACTCCTATGCAACACTGATTTCTGCAAGCTTATACACGCTTCTTGCTTTAACGATTCATTTTTTTGCTAAATTGGGCTTCTTCAACTACTGTCATTGAATAGGTTGCCGAATTTGTTGTTTTGTTGTTGCTGCATGCCACCTGAAGACAAATCCATTAAAAACCTCACAAACCACACACGCACACAGACACAAGCATACCCTCACACGCACAGCAATACATGCATAGTTAAGAATGATTTCAATGTATATTTAATGACTGTACAACGCTGCGTTCTCCCAGCGGTCTTCATAAATATTTTCACCACTAATGAGCCCGACGATTAATCGCAAAGTGTCACACACACACACACACACACACTTACAAAAAGAAGGAGGGAGTGAAGGGCAGAGCGGGGGAGAGAGAGGGAGCTTAAGAGTGAGAAACTCTTTCATGTGGGCTCCTGGTGACGTGTATTTGTCAACGAAATATTTTTACATGAAATAAACGAATTCCATATGGGAGCGTATGAGGAAGGTGGAAATAACTATGAGTGGAGGGAGGGGGCTGTCACTGGCTTGCGTCATGGTAAATTATATGTGTATGCTAATTGGAGGGCACAAGACGCTCCGGCAATTACACAAGCCAAGTAACAACAGCAGCGGCCATGCTTAAATATCAATTAAAATGCTTCCATGTAAATTTAAGGTGCATGCTACAGTGAAAACTCGTAAGTGCGCTGCATCAAAATTTATGCATGTGACAAATGCATTAGAAATAAAAGTTGTCAGTGTTGCAAAGTTGCGTAAAACTATTGTCGCAGCAGCACAAATTCCATTAAAGTTTTGCATTTTAAATTGCATCAACAATGGGCGTGTCGCAGGCGTGGTAGGGAGGGAGGGAGTGTTGGTAAGGGCAAGGGGCGTGTCTCACTGGTGAATTCCAGGCGATAACAGAGTGCAGCGAATGCGAATTGAAAGAGACGTGTGAGCAGATGAACTGCGAGAGTATGTGTGAGTCTGTATGTGAGTGTATGTGTGCGTGTATGTGTGAGCGTGTGTGTTTTGTTAGTGTGGCGAATTGAGGTTAGTTAAGCTTGAGGTTAACCCCAGAACGAGGCAGCTAACCAAGCTTTCACATCTTTAATGATTACAGTGTTGAAAGGTATAAGAGGACCGAATCGTTCTGGTTTGTTCTGTTATTTAAAACTAAAAGAAGTTGGAAATTAATCAAAAATTCATTCAAACTGCTTTTTATTTGACGTGAATATATGATTTCTTCATTTGTAAACTATTTCCCAGACTTATCTCATCATTATGATTGAGCTTGTTCGTTTTTTTTACGCACTTTAACAATTATAGGTTTAATTCATGCGAAAAGGTAATGCAGAAAGCACATCTCGAGTCGCCTTGCGCTTATGTGTGTTGTGGGTTGATTTTGGGCAGCAAAGCCAAAGCCAGAGCCAGAGCTAGAGCCAGTGCAAAGGAGCCAACGAGCAACCGAGACCCGATTGGCCAGAAATGGTTAGGGTTTGGCATGAAGCCAATCAAGGCATTCAAAGAGAGCATATTTAAATAGCTTTTAACATGCACGAGCTGTCGAGCTGTCGAGCTGCCGAGCTTCAGAGCTGTGGAGCTGTCGGCGTTGCTGTAGTTAAGTGAAGGCCAACCAAAGGCGACACAAAAATGCAACCAAAACGAGAATCCAACTCAGGTTCTAGCTAAAATTTTTCAAAGTGCCTGGGCAAGAGGGACGCGTGACGCGGGTCGTGGAAGAAGTAAGAAGGGGTTGCATGCAGCTTAAAGTCGTTTAGTAATGCAGTCAACGTGATGCATCTTTGCCTTTGATGCGTTGGTATTTTTCAGCCAGCCCCAGAGACAGAGATGGAGATGGCAAGAGACAGCAGCAAGCCCCAAAATGGCAGACTAATGGCTGACTCCCTGCTCATCACCTGGCTAAGACACAAGCAAAGTCGAATTTAAAAGCAAAGTTCATTTTAGACTTTTGGCATTACGAACACACAAATGCTATTGGCCCATGAGCTTTTATCGACCTTTAGTGTCATTTCATGATTTCTAATTTTCAACAATTTTCGACAACTAGAAACGTGTTTAGGGCCAGAACTTAGAGCCTAAAACCTGCTGTAGTTAAAAACCGTACAGCAAATGGTATTTGTTCAAAGTAGTAGAAATATTTCGACAGCTTCCACACTTTGCTTACTATACTGTATTGCGTTTACGGCAAGATGACAACTTTTCAGACGCATTGCAATTGAAAACTTTTCTAAGATATAGTTCGAAATTGTATAATTTTAATAGGGGGCAGTTTCCGTTTGCTCAGCTAATGGGCAAAGCACACAGATTTTGATTTTATTGTGTGTGTGTTTGTGTTTAAATATTTAAATTAATAAGAATGAGAACAAACTCTAGATGTGTATCTAAACACTTATTCTAGCTAGGTTTAACAACAAGCTTAAAGAGTTTTAGTTCAGGTCTTGTTTGGTCTTACAATCCCTCAAAGAAACGATCCAGCAGCTCGTCATTAACTTTACCAAAGTTCCAGCGTTGTCGCACATTATTCTCATCGCAACGATTGGTGAGCACCTTTGTCACACCATTCTCCACAAATGCCTCCATGCAGTTTTTGCCGCGAAGCCCATGGACGAGCCAATGATGTTGGCGATCATAGTACCAAAATTGGTTGCCACCCTGATGATGGCAATCCCACATCCAGACTGTGGCGTTCGGATGCGCATCCTGTACATCCAAGCAAGCATCATCCAAGCGTCGCAGCTCGCGATGCGAGGTTAAGGCCCAGTTCTGATTGTCCTGGGGATAGGTGAGATTTTCGGCGCAGTTGTACATGCCAACGGGATGATTGGCGCCCACGTTCATGCAGTCTAGACAAAAGTCTGTATAGGCCTGGCTTTGTATGGCGCCCGATGCATAAGCGGGCGGGTCAATGGGCGGAAACTTGATAAGGAAATCGGGTGCCACCTCCTTCATGAACCAATCAAAGGACTTGCACTTCAAACGCTCACGCACCGCACGCTGACGCGATAAATCGCCAGCGTCAATGTTATCATAGGTCGCAGGATCCCGCCTATAGACATGTTCCTTGTATTCATCCATCCAGACCTCAGCGACACGCTTGTGATTCTAGAAAATTCAGTCGATCAGCGAATTTGGCATACAATTGCGAGGCGCTCTACACCCAATTTACCCTTGCGACAAAATTGTAATTGCGTGGATTTGGCCGCGGGTCCATTTGACCGCGAAATATGTGCGCCACGCGGGAACAGGGCACATCTAACAGCATGCCGCCGCACATCCAGATCTTAAAACTCAGCTCGTACTGCTCGCCACCCCAAATGTCCAGCTCATCATCGTAGCCGCCCAGATCCCAGAAGAACTCGCTGTTAATGGCAAACAGGCCGCCCATCATTACCGGACTGCGATACGGCAGAGATTTGTCTACACTATCCTCGGGCAGCACGGGCAGCTGTTTGTAGAAAAAGCGCCAGTCGAAGCCGCCGCGTGTGCCCTCCTGATAGCCACCGTTATAGGCAAAATTATTGTGATCAATAATGTCCACAATGGGACACGTCGATATCTTATTGTTGATGACAATGGGCTCTAAAAGTGGCGGCAGCTATAATTAGAAATAAATGACAATCGCTTCAAATATCACTTAATCAGTTAAGTAAACATGCTGGGACAAAAGCAAGGTTTACAAACAGTCGAGGGAAATTGTCTAAAGATTTAATTAGTATGTCTTATCTTTTACGTTTAAATGTCAGATGCTGTGAAAGCTTTTCACTAGAGTTTCAATTACGAAACAAAAACTGACCTAGGTACTCCTACAGCTTTAAAGATCAGCTAGCTTAAGCTTCTTGACTTACCCAATTGTAGTTGACTTCAATGTGTGAGTCAAAGAAGACCATGACCTCACCGGTGGCAACCCTAGCGCCAGCCAGACGTGCACCAATCAGGCCACGTCGCTCTGGATTGTGCACCACGTCGACTAAATGAGGCCACTGTAGGGCGACGTATTGATCCAATTGGTCCTTTAATGTCTCCCATTCGCTGCCATCGTCGACGAGAACAATCTGGTGCAGTAGCTCCTTAGGAGTGCGATTGACAATGCTGTAAACGGTGCGTAGAAGCGTCTGAAAGTGTTCATTGTAAAAGATGATGACGACGCTGACATTCGGCAGTTTGGCCAGATATTTGCGCGTCTTGCACCTAGCGGGGAATCGGGTACACATTTATAGAGAATCGATTCAATAGCTGCTGATCCATTCCACTTACTTTTCGTGTCGCACATCTGGCAGTGAGCGATTCACAGAGATGCGATCGGAGAGATAGCCATTAAAGCCATTCCTGCGATACTCTTGCTCTTCCAGCGTTTTCTCAGCAGGATCTTCAATCGTAGCGGGTAGTCCATGTTCCCCGAGACCGGATCGCAACTTGTCTGCTGCCATTGCCTCGTAATCGTGCCAGTCCCTACGCTCACCCACCGGCGTTGGCAACGTAAACATTTTCACTGTCTCAGTCTTTGGCTGCTCCATTTGCTGATCCGGCAACGCATCGCGCACAGCACTGCGATCCTGAAACGGCGGTCGAGCCGGGCGACGTGTCGGCGCCACATTGGCCGCACGGAACTCTGGCGTTATGGGATCTCCATTCATATCCAAATTACTTTCGTCCGGCTCGTCCGCTGATTTGGCTTTGTTCAGACGTTTCTCCACAATCAACGTCGTCAGCAGCGAGATGAAGCCAATTATAATAAGTAGAAAGATGAACTTACGCAACAGGCGTTTCACATAGCGCTTCTTCATGGCCATGGCCAGCACGTTTTAAGGCTGAGAGTCTTTGTTACAGAATGGTTTCAGGCCCGTGCGGCCAATACGTTGAGGCGTCTGCAATGCGTGGCATGGATGTCCATTAATCTAATTGCCTTTTTTCGCTGCCTGATAAGATGTCGGTAACTTAATTTCGCTTATTATGAACATCGTTCTCCAATATCAATCAGAGCTATCAGCTATCTCGCGCCCAACTAAAACCAACTGTCAACTACTCCAACTTCCAACTTCCACTCACCTGTTTCGAGTAAAATATGAGCACTTTCACGCTATCGCCATCTGGCGTCGCAAATGCAAAGTTTTAGTCGTATTTTGACGTTATGATAGCGCTATCGTTCCAAGCAACTACACTGAAAAAAAAATAGTTTAAAAAGCAATAAATTATAATTAAAAGACAAAAATAAAATATAATAGAAAATTTGAATTGAAATTGATCGAAATGAAGTCAAAATATATATTTAATTAAATTTACTTATTTGGTTATAACTTATTTTCATTACAGTAAAATTATTCTATATATTCAAATAATATGATTGAATGTTATCAGTTTTTTTCTATTCGCATAATCTACAAGTTCAACTGAAACTATTTTTTTCTTATTTTGACGTCTTAAGACTCTGTAGAGCTCTTGAACCAAGTTTCATATGCAGCAACATTTTATTTTGTGCATTTCGTAGGCCTTATATGATCTATGTTTATACCTCATATGGCAGATGGTGCACACAGTTTACACTCGATTCTTTTATTTTAGCTCAATGCCAGCTGTGTCTACTGCGCTGTACCAACAATTCTAAGCAAACACACATGCACATACTCATACACACACAATTCCACACATGCTGGGCATTTAAGCGTATATTTATTGTACAACGCGGCGTATTCGCAATAAATTTTCACAAAATTTCGACGCATTGTGGCAATAAAATGACATTTTTTCATATTTACACATAAAGTCAATGCCAAAAACCTTGCCGTGAAGTACCAGTCAGGAAGGGAGGGGTGGTGGTGAGGGGGACGGTGTTAGGCGAGGGCGGGTGAGAAGTTACATTTTTTATGGCCTTCGCTTTCATATGATGTGAAATATTTTCAACGCAGACATTTTTATTTGTACACGAAGATATATTTAGATGTGTGTATGCATATGTGCCAAACGGTATGTGTCTATATTCTTTATATGAAAGCTGAATCATGATAACAGAGCAACAACAATATACCAAAGAGCTGTTCTAATCCTGGGCTGCCGACTGTCCAATACCCTAACTAGTCACAAAAGCTTAGGGTTAAACACTTATATACAATACTTATGTGATCTGCATTATTGTGTTATGTACAAAAGCTCAAAAATTAAGCGTAAAGATAGCTTTGGTGTTAAGAATGATTATCAATAACTATATAAATATTTTTTAATTATTACTTTGTGTAGATTAACTCTTAAGATATTGGCGAAAAACTTGCGTATTTCAAAGTGGACTGTATATAAATCTATGTTGCTTTACTTTAAAAAAACAATGCCTTATGAAATGTTGCACTTTGCATTGTAAAACACAAATACCCTATATAAGGGTATAGAATACAACAACAATAACTGTGTCAACTTGCCGCATTTGACAGCTGTGGTTGCTTGTTGTTGGGTTTCAGTTGAGCTTCTGCTTTTGGCTGGTTCAACTGCCAAAATGTTGTCGCGGCTAAAAGCGCAGCAGGCAATAAAAACCAAATATTGAAAATTTTATAAACATTTTGGCTGTAAATTGCAACAGTGCAGTTTATATAAACTATATATAGAATTTGTACACAGAACTTTACATAGATATATAACAGTGTTTACCAACCATATATAAAGATAGATGGCGAAAGAGTTTAAATTTTATGATAAGCTTTAGCATTCTATCAACCTAATCTAATTTTAACAAAATTTGGTTATTACTGTTAATAAATATGACTTAATTCATGAGTCAAATCCAGCAGGAAAATAAAGAAATTAAACACAAGCAGAAATCACATACATAGCTGTGAGTGTGACCAGACGTTATTTGCGGTCACTCACGCTGTTAAAATATGCATACAAAACAAAAACAAAATTTTGTTATATACCCAATTATTAAGAATGTTAGAAAACAGATTTTCTTTGTAGAATTAATTTTTGATAGTTTTCTTTTCCAATCAAACTGATCAGAAATTGTATATAATTAAAATATGTTCAGTGCTTGTACTTTACATCTGTATGAGGTATTTATTTGATCTATTTTCAGTCTATGCATTTTATCTACATTGTCTTTTCCTATCAAGAACACCTATTGACCTTGTTTTTCTAACCGTTCAGTTATTATCTTTTGTTATCTCTACTTTTATTGCTATCGATGTGTAAGGTATGTCAAAATATTGAATATATATGTAGTTATGGGAATTTCATTCATTATTATAAATTTTTTTTCATTTCATTGTTTATTTTATTAGTAAATACCTATATACATTTATTTTAAAATTCACAAATAACAAATAAGGTTTGGATACTTAGATACTTATAAATGTGAATAACGTGTGTTAATAGAAAAAAACTACAAATATACACAAAGAATTTACATAAACGTAATAAAACACATTCCCAAAATTTATTTCAAATCTATATTAATTAATTTATTTTAAATAATTATGTTTTTGATCAAAATTAAATAGGTGCCGAGCTTAGTAAATTATTTGGAATAACGCACATTTTGAGAATGCTTAACTTGTTGGCTTGTTGGCAAACAGATTTTGTGCAAAGAGTAAAAAAAAATAAATATAATGCTATGTGCTCTGTCACAAAGGCATAGAGGAATTGGATGGGCGTGGCTTAAAAAGTATTTCACAGGCATTTGCACATGCATAATAAATAAATAAAGCGGGTCCCAAGCGGGGGCTGCATAAAAATTTACGCGTTTGTAATTACGTAGAAATTAAGCCAGCATCAACATTTAATTGCTAAAAGCCCCAGATACACACAGCTAACCCTGTCCTGACTGCGCAATGCTCTATTCCCATACATACATATATATATATATATATATATATGCATAAGTGTGTGTGGGAGAGCAGCCACGCATGCTGCAAAAGGAACGAACATTTAATTAACAAATTTTACGCATTTATTTTCTATTTTCATGTGGCTCGACGATGCTGACCAACAAAAAATAAAACCTTGACAACATAATTTGCCTGACCCCCAAAAATAAAATGGCGGCGACTTTATGCCACCAACATGAACAAAAACAACAACAACAACTAATGCCAACCACATCCGCAAAACCACAATCGGCACACAGTGAAAACGAAGGACATTGATGCCGTCGAGGGTAAATCAGTGTCGCTGCCCTGCCCCATTGCCGAGCCCCTGCATGATGTTTATATGGTCTTATGGTTTCGTGATAACGCGGGCATACCTTTATACAGGTAAGTACTATCGCCGCCTCTCGCTCACTGACTCCCTCTCTCTCTCTCTCTCTATCTTTCTCTCTGTGTGTGTGCGTGCGTGGTGACTGGCTCATTTGGCTCATTGTCTGTCTGTCTGTCTGCCTGTGTATGTGTGTCTTTATAAGCATTTAATTAAATGCAAACGAGCCTCGAGAGCAGCTGCCTTTTAAATTGTGCGGCCCAGCTTTGCACTTAAGTATGCTACAATATTTTTTGTTGACATACCCTTCGCGAAGTTGGCACAAATAGGTATATAAGCTATTCATATACGATACAAGCAAAAACATCACAAAAATATCAAATATAGCTGCCTTTGTGCTTAGCTGATAAGACTTGAGCTCTTAATATGCGCGCATTTTCTAGGGTATTGCCAGGTCGAATACCAGCATTGGCTATAATTAAACTTGAGCTGTTTATTTTTTGCACCTGCCTGGCAGCTGATAAGTGGCCTTTGGTCTGAATATGTGATTTAACTTTTGTCTGTGTGTGCGTGTGTTTTTGTTGTCGCTGGCACACAGTAAATTAACTTAATTATATTTTCCTAATTTCGTAATTAACCTTAGACATAAAGCCACAAGAATTATGTGGATAAATGATGTTGAATTTCTTTTATATGGATTTGGGCATTAAGCTGTTGCTAAGCTTGCGACCAGGCCAAATTGTTGCTTTTGCTGTAGTCCTGCTTGTTGTTGTTGTTATTTCTGCCTAATAGCAATCGGGCCGGTCATAAACAACTGTTTGGAAAGTGCCTGTAAAGTGCTCCCTGCTGGCCCCAGGCTACATATCGAGGGGGTGACCAGGTAGCAGCTCATACTAATTGCATTCACGACATTTTAACGCCATGTTTCGCCTTTTGCCTGTCAAATGCAATATCTGGCACTTGAAAAACAATGTGACACTTTTACTTGGCGACACACACAGTGGCGCAGATAAGTAAAATATTTGAGAATTATTCCAAAATTAATAGTAAGTGTATCTGGTACAAATAGTAGGTGAAAGCGTAGCCTATAAATAGAGTAAGCTTTTTAGCTATTAATTATTATTAAATAGATAGCGGTTTGTAAGACCAGAACAATGTGAAAGTGGGTAGTAAAAAAGCTTATAGTCGATAAGTAAGGGGTTTGCGGATCATGGTTGCGTACAATAGAAAGATTGCGTACAATAAAGATTATCTTAAATATCACAAGACAATTAAATTATAACAAATGTGGAATCACACTTTTAAGAGCATAGACACAGTCGCCAAGCTAACCCAAATAAATTGTGCATTATGAATTCTATGTGGAAGTAATGTTAACATGCAGTCTTAAGAAATTTATGGAATGAATCCCTCGCCGAGTCTTGCAGTTTTGAAGTCACAATAAGAGCAGAGGCTATACAATTTTATTTTCTTAAAAGCCAGTCGGGTTCAGTTTTTAACAGACTGTGTAGAGAGCTAATATTTGCAGCGCATAAGTGGCCTTAACATACTTAGTTAGCCCAACAGTTTCATATAACTTTAACTTTTGGCCAACATTTCGCTGCATCTACCCATAGTCCCACGCTTTTTTTTACTCGGATTTTGGCCATTTTCATAACACTCAATTTGCCTGGGTCCACGTAGCATATTATTTGGTCATAAACATTTGCTGCATAGGCCCCGAAGAGCAGTTATTAAGCGCAGGCGTACGCCTCTGCCACACCCCCGAACTCCCTTAGAACATTTCACTTTCGCTAGCCGCAGGCTCTGCAGCCAACTGCAACAGTTTTTCTTTTTCCCTTTTTTTTATTATTTTACTTTTTTAGTTTTTAATTAAAATGGCAGCGCTATGAGCAAAAAAAAAAAATAAGAAAAAATTGAAAGCAAGAAAACGCAACAAAATTGGGTTAACGTTGCTCTCGCTTTCGCACTAAATCGTTCTCTTTCTTTCACTCGCTCCCGCTCTCTGTCGCTCTTTTACTTGAGTTGCCGCCCGCTTGGCACGCAGCAATTAAGTTGTTGCATTTTGCGATGTCGCGGTCGACGTCGACGTCGGCAGCGTTCTTCGTTGGTTGCCCGCATAAATTATTGCGTGTTGCATACAAAAGGGCGCTTAACGCCCCACTTGCCGCAGCGGCTCTCGAAAAGTGGCTGCTACAATAACAACAAAAACAACAAACGAAATAGCTGCTCGACCCTTGACTGCGCCTCGTCTCTGAGTACACATTGTTGAAGCGAACTTTGCCCTAGAAGTCTGCTAACAACTGTTGTCATAAATTTAGAAACAATCAAAGAGCTCTAATAGGATTAAAATACAATAAAAAGATATTGTATATTCGCACAAAGAGAATATGATAATGGAATATTTGTTTAGTTAGTTAAAATACTTCTATTGAAATACAGGAAGAAATTAAGAACAAACAGCGAGAGGAACAAGCAAGAGTTACTGTAGTCGGCAGTGTCCGAGCAGGAGATTCCCTTAAAAATGATATATATTTTAGATCTTTCTTTTCTATAGAAGAGTCTACAGGCTACCAAATTTGGGGTCTTGTGCGCTTATAAGTTCTGAGATTTGCTCAGAAAAAGTGTTTCGATATCGATTCTAATCGATTTGATGGAAATTAGGAAAACTATCGATTATTTGAAACGAGCTTGCGCTGATCGGGATAGGTTCTGGTATCGAAGCGCTTATATAGACTGACGCACAGATAGACAGGTTCCTGATGCTGATCAAGAATATATATACTTAATGATGTCAAAGATACTTCCCTTTGCCTGTTACATAGATTTAGACAAAACCAATATACCCTTCGTAGTCACTTTCAATGGGCTCAGTGTATAAAAGCAAATAATTAAGAGTTTTATTCGTTTAAGCTTATAATGCTGATAGAGAGTGTAGTAAAGGTTAAATTAGATGTTTTTACAGACTATCTAAAAGAATAACTATGAGAAAAATAAGATTAAATAGTTTTAAAATAATTGGATAACTAATTAGTCACACAGCTAAAAAATAAATTGTCTACTATTAATTTAAATGGGAAGGAAATAAAGTAAAGAGCCTATCATTTGACCATATATATCAGAGGAATATGCAGTCGAGTGCTCGGAATAAAAAATTGAATTGCATTCGAATGCTGAAAACAGAGTTCTCGACATTTCTATAGATTTTAATCAGGATTATATGAATATGTTGTTGAGCTGCCTGTTTGTGTGTTTTTCCTAATAACTATAACCTTATACATTTGCTAATTATGGGTAGAAGCATAGTTAGGCCTTAAAATAATTAGTCAAAAACTCAATTCAGTTGAATTTTACAAAAGAAAACAGAATTTAAAGTTGTAATCGGTTGCGGCAAACGCGTTTATCACTTGCAAATTACAGTTGCGTAATATTTATTGCTTAATAAAGTTCACTAGCTCAGTAGAAAAACAAAGATTTCAAGCCAGCTCAATGCAAGCCATGCTTATGGCCATGTTAATGATGACTCCGCACCGCAGCAGTAGTCAGCATTTAGCCAGGTCTTAAGTGTTATGGCCTGCTGCGTGTGCTGCCAGGTAAAACTTGGCGCATTAAATGCAACGCCGGCGAGAACTGCAAAAGCACAGAAAATTGAAAAAATGTTTATCTGCAGGCCCATAAATTCAGTTTTGGCAGCCCGCCCGACGCCCCTTCTAATGAGCAGGCCAAAATAAATGAGGCTAAGTTTAGCACGCGCAATTTTCAAATAAGACAAAAAAGCAAGAAGAAGAATAAAAAAGCCGAGCTGAAGTCCAAGCTGAATTATATAGCCTATGGAGTTTCATTACCCGGTTTCCCGGTTTTGGCATGTGAATATTTTGCTGGGAGCTTAAGAATTTAGATCAACTTGATTTAATTTCGCAAAATAATAATAATTCTCTTTGTCTCTCTTCCTCTCTGTCTGTTTCTCTCTTTGCAGCTTCGATGTGCGCGATAATATGGCCGTTGAGCAGCCACGACATTGGTCAGCTCCGGAGGTTTTTGGCTCACGTGCCAAATTCCATTTTGACTCGCAGCCAGCAACCTTGGAAATTAAGGTAAGATCCCAAATGATTGATTTAATCAATTCTTTAAATATTCCATTTAATTTGTGTGAGCTTGAATGAATGTGAAACACACGACCTATCGCACTGCAATTATTGTAGCATACTTTTAGGGATGCTTTTAGCCATTTGAAGGGCTTTCCACCTGGTGGAAAAAAAAAAGGAAAAAATAAATTATATAAATTATAAATTATAAAAAAAAATGGAAAAACAAAATTTTGGGAACATGAAGTTCCAGTTTTGGTACTAAGATAAATTTCAACAACTCTAAAAATTAATGCTACATAGATAAAACGACGAGTGCGTAAATTGGTATATAATAGATTTAAATTATATGGCATTTCCCCTTGAAAATTCTCTCAAAATTTGCTTTAAATTTTCCATTTTATCTAAAAGCGCTTTCAATTTTTTAACCGAAAATGGAATTGCAATTGGAATTGCGAATGCGTGTTAAAAATTAAGTCAGCGCGAATAACAGTAAACGGAAGTACCGAACATATTGCAAAAAAAAAAGAAACATATAGGGAAAAGGGCCATGAAAAGGGAGTAGAAACGGAATGCTAAATAACAGTAGAAAGCTGCGACTGCGACGGCGACTGCGGCTGAGGCAATGCGAAAACAAATTTAGATATCAAAAGTTGTTAAATTGCCTCGCGCACGCGAAATGTTTATTAATGTCTTGCATGTTTACAGATAACTTGATTTACCGTTATTGTCATGCAATGCACACTTACACAAACAGACACACACACACACACACACAGACACGCACACCCGCACACAATATGGCAGCTACTTGAGCCAACGCCTCGGCATGTCTTTGCGCCACAAGCGGTTGACTTTTAGAGGCCAACTTGAGTTGGCTTCGGGTTCCAGAGTGTAGGAATCCTTGGACAATTCCTGGTCTTAGACAGCCTGGTGGGGGGGGGGGGGGGGGGGAGGTTCTGTCTGCACGTTAACGAGCTGCATGTGCACACACACACACACAAACACACACACATACATTCGGAAATGAATGTGAAATGCACACGAAGAGGCAGCCTGATCCCGCCCATAAATTTGCCACTCGCGGTTGCATCAACTTCATATTGCAAGCGAGGCACACAACAGGATGTTACAAAAACATTTATATATAACTCGAATATGAATAATGTGCGACAAATGGTTGGGATCTGGGCGAGGAGTTGACTTTATAAATTAATTTTAATTGCGTTTCAATTGCCTGACAATTAGCCTGACGCCACACGGTCTGTAAATTGCATACAAGTAATTAGAGAAAACCTCAACGGATGCTTAAGGGGCAGATGGGATATTATAGGTATAAGAATTTAACTATGGATACATGGAAAAATGTAAATGGGATATGCAAATAATGACATTTTTAGTTAAGTACTTGGATAAAAAGGTGTTCAAAATCTGATTAAGATCTATGGAAAAAGTTGAATCGAAAACTTGCTAGGTTCCTAACATTCCCTAGTCAACTAATAAGCTAGCTAGATCACGGAACTAGTTCCTTTAAGCATGAAAAATACTTAATATAAATTTAAGACTGCCAGTTGACAATGTGAAAAATGTAATAATGTATCCACAAATCAAAACTTAAAAAGAGTGTGTCTCAGCTAGCTAATAAAGTTGTATAATTTATTGGTAAATATGTACATAGGTAATGACAACTAACTGGAACAGGTTTTAAGCTGCTTCACAGAACTAGTTTATTTATAACAACACACATTTAAATTGCGGTCGGATTGCCGAGAGCAAGATAATGATAAATTCAAATCTTAATGAAAGAACCAATCAGAGTAATATATATATCCATTCATTGACTAACTAATCATAGCCACAATTAACTGAACCAAATGTTCACTACCTTCAATACCTGAGAGTGCATAATTGCCTGGCCGGAGTTTCGATATATATCTAAAGTCCTGTACGACTTGGCCACAGCACAGACCACATAGTTGTATGACTTAAGTGACATGCAATAATTGAAAATTACATGACCAGAAGCAGAACCAACTGTTTTGTGGGTGTGTGCAGTGTGTGTGTGTGTGTATACGTGTGTATACGTGTGTATGCTAATCATCTGTTTCCTTTCGCACACATATAATAATATAACGTATGGAATTTTGCAGGATATCAAACGGCATGATCAAGGCATTTACCGTTGTCGTGTCGATTTTCGCACAGCTCAAACGCAAAGCTTCCGTTTCAATTTGTCTGTAATAAGTGAGTATCTGAAATGCTGGCACACATACACCTACACATACACTTAACTTTCAATTGCTGCTGCTGTTCTTGTTGTTGTTCTTTTTAGTACTTCCGGAGCAGCCCATCATACTGGACCGTTGGGGTCGTCAACTGAATGGCACAAAATTGGGTCCCAAGCAGGAGGGCGATGATATTGTTATCACTTGTCGTGTGGTGGGCGGTAAGTAAGCCCAACTATCTGGCTTAACCCCATTGCCAGTGACCACGCCCCCTTTTGCTTTTGCTATGCCTCACACACATGGCTATATCCGCTCGACCGGCTAGACAATTTCCTGTTAATTTCCTTAAAAGCTTTGGCTAGCTAAAAAAAAAACAGAGAACAAGAGAAAAACCTCAAGCCGCACTTTGACCGAAAATGAAAATATCACAAAGTTTGCTTTCGGTTTTCTTTGCGCTATGTTTTTTTTTTTTCAGTCCAAAACTTGACTTTTTAATTTGCGCCGTTTCCAGCTGCCGTTTCGCATAGTCCACATATGTTGATGTGTATATAACTATTGTATATTTTTTTTTTGTTCTTTGTTCTTTCTCGACTCTATTTCATAGGTCGGCCACAACCGCAGGTCCGCTGGCTAGTGAATGGACTACTTGTCGACAATCAAAACGAGCACAATTCCGGCGATGTTATCGAGAATCGACTGTTGTGGCCATCGGTGCAGCGCAACGATTTAAATTCCGTATTCACATGTCAGGCATTGAATACGCAATTAGATAAGCCCAAGGAGAAGAGCTTCATACTCGATATGCACCGTAAGTGCCCAACCCAAATTCAACTTGTCTGGCTAATAAATTTGTCTAAAGCAACCGCACATGACCTGAAAAAAAAAACAGAAAAAAGACCAGCTCGCTTAGGTTTGATTTTAGACCAGCATTTTGCTATCGTCAAGGTTAAGTTATTTACTGTGGGACTTACTATTTCTAGGCTTAGCAGGCGGGCTTATATAACTCATAGAGGGACCATACCAAGATATTGAAAAAAATTAGTATATCAATAACAACTAAGGCCTGAGCTTAGATCTACGTTTTTTTTTTTCATTTAAATAATAACTTATTATGTTGAGAACTCCACTCAAAGCATTCCCATCTGACACACACTACAACTTAATCATTTTCATTACAAATCAATTATATTTAATTCCGAATCTCAATTATCTAAATCAATATTTAATCAAAGAAAATATTATCTTTTAATATCGGAGCTTCGTAGTTATTTTCAGCACGTTAACTAAACAACTCGCCTGTTGTGTAAACACAAACAAATCATATTCAATATTTTTCACGATTGTAACGCTACATAAATAAACCTGACATTCTTAGGGTTAAATACCGCGCATATAGCTCGTCAAAGTGGCCGTTAAATAATTACATGTTTACAGAAATGAACGAATGACGGGGCGTTAAGCCTAACATTAACCTCGCTCCATATCCCGAGCTCTTTACAGCAAACAGCACAACAAATTGTTGCCTTAGCCAAAGAGGGTCATTTATATATATAGGGACCTATGGGGGCCTATGGGGACCTATGGAGTCAGCCAGATGTGGTCAGCGTCGTTAGTTGTTAACGTTTGTTAGTTACAAATTGTTGAAAGCTTTACTTAATAATTATTTTGTAAAGTTAAAAGCGAAAGAATGGGAATATACAGAGCTTTAATATAATTTTAAAAAATCTAAAGAAACTACTATAATACGCAATCCTTTTTTTGTTTACTAAATTTTCATTATTCAAATTACGAATGTTATTTATCTATTGTTTCTTCTTTTCACAGTAAAGCCATTGACTGTAAAAATTCTGGAACCACCCAGTTCAATGATTGCCGATCGACGCTATGAAGTCACGTGTGAATCATCGGGCTCGCGTCCGAATGCCATCATCACTTGGTACAAGGGAAAACGTCAATTGCGACGCACAAAGGTGAGTTGAGTTTGCGAGGGGGTGAGGTGGCAGTGGTTGGCAAAGGGTAGGGGTGATTCGCACATGACCGCAATTGACGTACTCTGCCCAACACACTTGTGGTCTACCTACCTAAGGTTGGGCTTGTGTGGGTGTTGACTGACTCACGTTCAGCTCGATAAGTTATTGTATTTGCACAGTCAAGCCACACACACTCACACACACACACACACACACACCGCAGCTCGTAACTCTTCCACAACGAGGGACTTGTGGGTGGGTAACACCCACTTGTTGTCGCTGGGCGTGGCTCACACTCGCCGCGCTCCGCACTCACCGTTTGAATAAACACAGATAATGTGATATAAACTCCACAATACACAATGTATTGCCCGGTTCCCGACCTGCGACCCCCGCCTGCGCAATCCTTTGCATTTTCTACTATTTGCAACGCTTTTCCTTTGCCATTTTCATTTGTTGTTGTTGTTGTTGCTGTGTTTTTTTTGTGCTTTTTTGTTTTAACTTTGGACAAATTTATGGGAGTTTTAGCGCAATTTTGTTGCAATTCATTTTTGTGCCGCTCCGTTGTTGACTTGCCCAGTACCCGCCCCCCCAGCGCTGCCACTGCCCCGTTTACCCACTGTCCGGAACCCAAAACAGTTGTTGTTTATGTCCATGTCCGTCCGTCTTATATGCATACTCGCTTATGCATACCGCCGCTGATTGCTTTGCCGTTTGTAGCTACACTCCTTTAAAGACCGGAAATGTTTTTCAGTAGTTTTTCACGTGGCATAAAGTTGCCGTAATGCGGCAAGCGGCCGCCCTCAGTCTAGTTTAGCCAGACAGTCGTACAGACAGTCGGACAGACAGCCAGAGAGACTGTTAGACAGACTGGCCTTTAGACATGTTATACATGCCTTTTGGTGCCTTAGTTTCCACTCTAATATGCGGACCTTGTGGGTGGGCTGTATGTGTATGGGTGTGTGTGTGTGTGTGTGTGCTGCCAGACATGTGCATATTTCGGGTACAAACTAAAGTCTAGCAACTTTATATGGGGCACGACATTAATCAACATTTGGGGCCAACGACTCGCCGACAATCGAGTTGCTCGTTGCGAATTGCAGCTAATTAGGTAGTCATGGCTTTAGCCTAAACATGCCATTTGCAATGCTCGAAATTGTTGTTAGAATATTTTTGAGGACAGTCTTACAAATGAACTTTAAACTAGGTTAAACCATTTTTAATTGTCGAAAAAAATAATATAAGGAAGGCAGTACCTGGTAATAAAAGTCCTCGAGTTAATTACAGTTTACAGTTACAGTTTGTATAGTTCTTTATAGGCAGTTTTCTGGAAGAATGAAAGAATTTTCCTAACAATTAACGTCATTTGAAGCATGGATTTATTTTTACACATATATTGACTTTATTCTTTTTTAAATAATAGAAAGGAAGTTTCGTGCTAAATTTCTCCTATTAGGAAAAACACGCTTTTCATTAGTTTCTTTAAATAATTATCTTCGATTTTTTATGTATTTTGTTTTAATACTTGGAAGAAATAAAGAAATTTTATGCTAAAGAACTTCTTTGCCAACTGTTAAGGAAACCAGGTTTTCCTCACAGTTCCATGCCATTCGGAAAGTCAAGTTTTTTCTTTTAAATATTTATAGCTTGTTTTTTTTTTCGTTTTGCCTTGGACTCTGACAGTGAAAATAACGTTTTTACGATGTGAAAGCAGGTCGCTAACTGTCCGCCTTTTAGCACCTTCGATAGGGCTTAAACACTAACACCCACTTCCCGGAGCAGCTGTATGTGAGGGCATATTTCACGCCTTTGCAGCCGTTTAGCAAGTTTTGGCGACTGGTCGCCAGGGAAGGGGGCGACACACGGTTAAAAATGAACAATTTTATGACCCGGCTACAATAGCTCAACTAATTACGTGTTGTAGTTGTTGTAGTTGTAGCTGTTGTTGTTGTTGTTGCTGCTGTTTGGCGCTATAAAATGTACCCACACAAGTCACATAAAACCCAAAGTATGCAGCAATAAATTTTAAATTGCAAACATAAAATATTTCGACAAATTTGCAAAAAAAAAAATAGCACACACACAAAGAAAACAAAGAATAATAGGAAGAACTGCGCCTCAGGACTTTTGCGTTGTAAAGTGGTGGGCGGGGAGGGGTGGTTGGGGATCGTCTACTCTTTGGTCTGAGGCCGAAACTTAATTAATGCAGCAACACATTTTCCAGGACGACATATCAAAGAACTCGACACGCTCGGAGCTGAGCTTTGTGCCCACCACAGACGACGATGGCAAATCGATAACATGCCGTGCGGAAAATCCAAATGTGAACGGCCTTTATTTGGAGACCATGTGGAAATTGAATGTCGTTTGTAAGTATTACAAATTGTGTTTAAGTCTAAAATATATATATACTGTATACGCTGAAAATAACAAAAAATAAGCATTTGCCGACAGCTAGCAGAAAGGTAGACAGCCAGCTAAATTTATTACGTCGGCGCTGTCGACGTCGTCGCCGTTGAAAGCCTTTAAAATGCAAATAAATCAAAGACAAATGACAAATTGTGAATAATTTGCCATGGGCCAGAAGGCAGCTGCCGTGCTAACAGCCCACTCTCCCAGCCCACAACCCAATCCGACCGCGGGGAGCGCCTCAGCGGCTCCAGCGCCCAAATGAAATATGTGGGCTAACAAAATGTATGGCAGCCGCTTAAATTAAATGAAGGACTTTGCGTACTCATACACCATTCCCACCGCCCCACCACCCTTCACCAAAAAAAAACTTATCAGAGTAGATGCTTTCACTATAGATCCAGCTGTTATCCATGTCTCAACAGATGCAGTTGATTGCATAACTTTAGATATTGATAAAAAAAAAATAGATCTAAACAGTAATCTATTTTATATAGTTATTTTAGGACTAATTTTAGGTTAGGTCTGTTAAAGTTGGATTGTAGCTGGTTTTGTTATACTTAAATGGAGATTTGGTTTATTTTTAATTCGGTGGGGGGGGATTTTCCAACAGAGAGCGTAGTCCAGAAGTTCTTCCATGCAATGCAGATTCTATCTGCAATTCCTTAAGAATTGAATGCAATTTATTTGGCTTTAGCTTCGTCCACTTTTTAAAATAATCTTAGAAGTAAACAATGACATTCCAAAGGTCCTATACATATGAAAGAAAGCATTGGGAAAGTATGTTAGTTTCATATTCTTTATTAACGCTTTCTTGGTATTACTTCAAATATATACTTTGGTTTATTTAAACAAATTTAACAAATAATACCTTGTGTACGATCACACTAAATATTAAATCATAGCACATATATGTATGTAAAGGAATACCAAAAATGCTATAAAAGCTTCAATAAAGCATATCAAGGTAACAAACATGTTAGCCGAATTGCTGAGCCAATGGGTCAATAGCCGCAAAGTAACTACTGCGGACATCGTAAAGTGGCAAAGTCACAGTTGAGTTTGCAGGCGAGCGGCGTTACGTATACGCCGCGTTTGCCGCTGTGAATGTATTTTATTATTTCGGCTGTGTGTACATTGTGCGCACACACACACACACACACACATAAACACAAGCACGCTCACATGTGTGTGTATATACGGCACATCACGTAATGTTGTTTCTTTGCTTTTCACATCCTCAAATATTAAATTTTTACTGCAATCTGCTGACGCAAAAAAGAAGTAAACAAAAGAAAATACACAGAAAGAAAAACATGTTGATATTAAGGCTTGACGCTTAACAAAAATATATATATAAAAGGTGTTATGATTGTATTTTTTATGCGCCCCACATACTTGTTGCCTTCCTATTTTATATTTTAGAATATTATTTTTTATTTGTTTGTTTTGTGAATTTTTTTTCTCTTAACACCGTTCGCTATATTGACGCATGTAAAATTTATGATCGGCACGTACGGCAAAGTATTCATATAAATACACCCACACACACACACACACACGCAGCAGGAACACGCTTGACTTAAAAAAAAAATAAGAAAAAAAGTAAATATATGTGTAAGTACAAATTATGCTTTATTAATTTAAGCATATTACTACAAAGCTCATCTTGAAAAAGAGCATATCAAATGAATATGCATTTTTATAATATTACTAAAGTCTTAATTAAGAGTGGCAGAGCTGATGCCTATCTTACAGGTCAACATTTAAAGCAGCTCTTTTTTCCTTTTTACAAAAAGTAACAATACGTATGAATGACTTGACAACCATTGAAAGAAATATTAAACTTCGATATGTTACCATATTTCGATAGGTTTCTATATTTAGCTAAACATTATTATGTGGAAAGAAGGGGCCTATGCCAAGCCAGATAATAGTTGCTAATTCTAGCAGGGAAGGCAAGCAAAAATTAAAATTTAATAGTTTGTTTTCTATTTAGCAATGAATATTCGGAAATTTAACTTGATGAATAATATGAAATTGGAAAAAATATACATTTTGTATAGGTCTGAGATAGGGTATCCTTCATGTTTTCTTTCTTTGAAATATTTTTAATAGCACTTATTCACAGTCTTTTTAAATGTTGTTCAACATTTCTATTAGTAGCTATAAAAAAGATTAACTGAATAACAGTTTCTCAAGGCACAGACACTGTCTTTTATATATTTGACGTAAAAGTTTTCCCTGAATATGCCCCAATTTCTGTCAAAGCCAAAATACTTATTCATAGCGCATCTTAGAGTCGCCTATGGCTATCTCAATTATATTTTTGTATTTTTAATTTGTGCACACACTTGGCAAATATGTTCCGCATCGTTTCGCATTTGTTGATCCTGATGCTGCTGCTGCTGTTGTGCTGTGTGTCATGTCCTTGTTGCTGTTGTCCCCATACGATATCTCTATTCAGCATCAAGCCTGAGTTATTATGCCAACTTCGTTTTGGCTTCTTAGGCACGGCATTTGGCAAGGCCATTTGCCGTACTTTATGCCAGGGCCGGTAGGGAGTGGGAAGAGGGTGGTCTGCTAGCTGCTGCATTCCGTACATATAATTTTCTTTATGTGTGCGCGCGATGTGTGCGTATGTGACACGCTCGTTTTAAAATTTATAATGTGGCCCCGGCAAAACAAGGAAACAGGACAACAAAGCATGCAATGCAATCACAGACATAGAGATTCCCATGAGCGCACTATAGAGACAAACTGTGTGTGTGTGTGTGTTGTTAGTGTGTGTGTGTGTGTGTGTGTGTGTGTGTGTGTGCACGTCCCTTGCCCGTTGTTTATGGCTGGGCTATATTGGCGCTTGTGCTGTGTGCGTGCCTCGCATTTTGAAAAAGCGAAAGCATCGCGATATTTTTCTCAATGCCGCAATTTGAGTTGATATTTTTAAAGTGGACGCATGCTAGAGCATAGCAATAGGGTTTATGCCCTCTAGATGATATATATGCACATCTATTGAAGATTACATAAATGTTGTTAAAGTTAAAGCCGTGTCATGTCTACAAACCCAGAACAGTTACTATGGACAGTTGTATTTTGTAGTTGCATTCGAAACCAAAGCCTTGAATAATCATAAAATAATTGTGATAATATGTAAGCAGCTCTCTAGAAAAGCGAAAAGCTTTAGCTTTTAGTAGAACCTCGGGTATATATTCAAAAAGTGAAATGTTTCCAATTAGCGTTTATTATACGACCGCCTATATGTCAAATTTGACATAGTTTTTGAAGTTTTTGAAAATCACAGTTTTAAAATCTATATTGATCGATATTATGGAAATGGGAGAGAAATTGGGATATTGGCAAAAAAAATGTGCTCTTTCTGCAGAATTTAATACATTCTTCTATTCTGCGCAACGAGTTACCCATTTTTTGTCGCTTTCATGTTTCAGGTAAGCACCTTAAGTTTTCGTGATCGACATATCGGGGTAGCTTGTTTTGTCTGATCAAGAATTTATATACCATCTGGGATTGGAGATGCTTTTTTCTGCCTCTTTCCATTTTCCATGGGCATATTCAATACCTCCTGCTATATTAAGTTAGAAAGTAATATTTAAATGTATTACTAAATTAATGCCATAGTCAAATCCAAGCTGTATTCTATTCGCGGCTAGTTAGTTAGTTTGTTAGTGCACTAGTTCAGTGAAAAAATCGCTGAATCGTGGCGCAGCCGTCGCAAATATCAAATGAGGCGACTTTCATTTGCACATAAATTACGGGGCGAAACTGAGAGGCCCGAAACTCAGCAAACCCTCGATCGATGGCCGCCCCCAGAAGCGTGGCGAGTAGGGCCACCCCTTTTTCTTTTGGCTTGGGTGGTTTTAGCAGCCTTCGGTTTGGGCGAGGTGGCAGCTAACGGTAAATGATAATCACAAAAATGGCCTGCAACATGTGTGCGGAAATACGGCGGCGCGACTTTTGGCGAAAGAGTTTTTGCTGCGGCTCCCTTTCGAGCACTTTTGCTGATTGGCGCGGCGACTGCTGCCGGCTGCCAAGTCAGACCTTTGCATGTGGCGAAGAGGAGTGTTTGGGCGGAACTGGGGTAGAGTAAAGTTTGCGAGGCCATTCTAAAGTGAGCAAACTTTTGGACCCGCTCGTCGTCGTCGCCGTCGTTGTTGTCGTTGCTGTCGTCTAACTCTTGACTGGCGCCGTTTGGCTTTGGCCGCCAATAACTCAACAATATTAAGGTTGGCACGTGCACGTCCTTCCTTCGAGGTTCTATGCTGTGTTTGTCGCAAAGTTTGTGGCTCGTTAAGCAAATTCAAACGACTTAAGCGGCAACACATGTTCACAAGCAGCGCCAGGCACAGTCAGGCCCGACCACAGCCAGGCCAGACCAGACCAGACCAGACCAGTGTGTGCGATCCTTGGCTCTTGTGCCCAGTTACCATTAGATTGTTGTTCCCATAACTCTTTGTTGATGTTCCTGTCGTTGCAGCAAATCGCTCATATTTGCAGGCATTATTAAATCAAATAGATCACTCGACTTATTGCGCAGCTGATGACACGAAAGGGGCAATCATAACATCTCTGGGACAATATGGAACTCTATAAACTGTAATGTTGAGTGTTTAGTTCGTATATTAGCTGCTTTATAGAATTGTCTACTTGCAGCAGTTAGCTAACTAACTCATTTATATACCATATTACAGAGTTTTTGTATGCTGTGAACAGAATTTCAGATAGATTTTAGCATGTTATGCAAAGGTTGTTTTTTTCTGATGTGTTAAAGGATTACACGCAAAAACAAATATATTGTTTTTATATAGAAAAAGGAACTTGATACCTTAGCGTCTTTTTTTTTCAATGCAGCTGCATATAGAGTATATGATTATAAGGACATTTGAACCACGCTTCGTACAAGTTAATATTATCTTAATTAACAAATCAGTGTTGATGACTGATGAGTCAAGTTCCACACAGTCCAATCAATAAGCTGGTGATTATTAATTATGTCAATGCATTGAATAAAAAAACCAATTATTATATTCAATTACAATTATTTGCAGTTGCTTTGCAAAGCTTTTCAAAGCAGTTATAATCAGCCACAAATCCATAATTAAAACTAATCACATAACATAATTACTCACGAATTTGTTTATTTCTCGAATCATTGCAGATCCCCCATTGGTAACGCTGCGCTTGGGCTCCACACTGACACCGGATGATATCAAGGAAGGCGACGATGTTTACTTCGAGTGTCACGTACAATCGAATCCTCAATGGCGGAAACTGTTGTGGTTACATAATGTAGGTCGCGTCAAGTCAGCTGGAAGTGAGCGCTTGTCTGTCCGCATGCTCCGCCAAATACAAACTAAACCCCAAAACCCCATTGCCGAAATTCTAACAACAATGGCAGAAGCAACTGGGCTCCAGGTCGTCCGTCAAACCAGGTCCTGTGCCAGGCTCCGAGCCGGCTGTCTGCTTGGTTGGCTTCCATTCATTTCTGTTTAAGTGTCAATAACATTGGCAAGTTGCGTATGCTCCTGCTGCTGCTGGTGATGCTACCCCCAGGATGCATTGCGCTGCATTTGCTCATTTCAATTCATTTCACACCAAGAATGGCGGTCACAAAGGTGCAAGGGGCTGGCAACCAACTCCGCAATGTGCCGTTTCGGGCAAAATAGTTTTGGGATTTGCGGCATTGATTTTGAACATCACTTTGGCTGTCGCTCACTCGCAGTCGCAGTCGCAGTCGCAGTCGCAATCGCAATCGGTGCCGCCGCCCGCAATCAATCAGCAAAGAGCACACGACTGACGTCAGCCAAGTCTCGGTGCTCAGCAGCCGTAGAATGCTATACCAGAAGCGGTGCTTCTTGTTTGCGGATGGGCTTTGAGTGGTTTAACAGGCACTCGATTGTTTCACACACACACACATACACACACATATTGGCAAATGGAAATTGCTCCGTCAGACGCAAACAAAATATGGCAGAGCGTTCTAGAAATGTCAGAGAAATAGAGATTTTGCCTTTTACTATTTATTTATACTTTAATTGTTCAAAGAGGTCAATTTTAGGTTGGGTGACTCGAATTCCAAAAACTAGATTTTGTGACAAACAAAAAGAATCTTTAAAGGATTGAAAACCTTTCTCAGCACTCCCTATTTTGAGAGAGGCCCTATGAATTGATTAATTAAAAATACAATTCAGTATTGATATTCCTTACATTGAGAGAGTTCCGAAAGGTGTTTTAAAAATAATACCTTATACTTATTGTCTTTAGAAATCATTTTTATAAGCTAGGTGTTATAAGAACCGATCTAACGCTGGGAGCGCTAGTCTTCACGAATATAAATATATATGTAGAGCTCTGAAGAAACAAATTTTAGTAAAAGCAAATGCAGAATTGCCTAGCATAGATAAAGTCTGCCACCATCCAGACTGAAAGCATTGACCATGGAAGGTTAAACCAGAGAATCCCTTTATTTTCTCCATATTCGCCATAATAATAACTTTGTTTTGTCGTCAACAATAAATATTTATACTTTATATGATTCTCATGGTTGCTTTCAGGGCATTCACTTGGAGCACAATACATCGGCTCGTGTCATACGCTCCAATCAGAGCCTGGTGCTGCAGAAGATAACGAAACACTATGCGGGAAATTATGCGTGCAGCGCCATCAATGATGAAGGCGAAACGGTCAGCAATCAGTTGCCGCTGCGTGTTAAATGTGAGTATACAAATATTCAGGGCAGCATTACGATAGAGGTGTGAAGAGTGAGCCGGAGAGATGGCATAGATCAAGCAGCCTGTGCATGCCATAATCCTAGAAACTGTTGTCCTGCTGCCAGTTTATGTTTTGTCTGCATCAGTTGGCATTACGAGTAATATGGCTGGCACTTTGTTTGAATGCGTCATCTATCTGGCAGACAGCCTCGCCCGCGCCCGCGCCCGCGCCCGCTCCGCCCATCCCATTCATGCTTTTCTTATCATAAAGTCAGACAGCGACGTTGTCGTTGCCGTCGTTGTCAAGCTGCAGCTTCTGCCCTGCCTCATGCCACGCCCATGCCGCATTTGATGTATTGCATATTTTTTTTCCATATTCTTTTTTATTGTTGCTCTTGGGCTCAACTCGAGTTGAGTCGTCTCGCTGCGGCACAGTTGCGCAAGTCAAGGCTGTGAAAATATTTTTCATTTCGCTTTTTGCATAAATACAACATTTTGCCAGCGCACCGACCCGCAGCCCCGCATCGGCCCTTTCGCCTTATCTGGAAAATCCAGTCGCTTTTCATATGCTTGCCACATGCGTTGCCTCATATTTCATTGCTGCCACTGCTGCCACTGCTGCTGTTGCTGCAGTTGCAGCTGCTCCGGAATTATGCTTCAATTTAAATGGCCGCGAAATGTTGCCAACTCTTTTTCCTTTTCTCTACATCTTCTTATTCCTCACTGTCGGAAGAAGCTGCTGCATGAGGCAGCTGCGCTTTAATTCGAGCAATTTGACAAGCGCCTCCGCTCGGCTCCTGATCGCGCTCATAATGAGCTTCGCAGCCGGATTTAGCGGTTAGTCTGTCGCCTCTTGTTGCCTCTAAGCGTTACACATGTTGCAACAACAAGCTGCTCTCCAACTCAAGTGGCGCTGTTCCGCCCCCCACATGCAGCTAGACAGACGCATTGCCTCGGGCCATAAATTAAATGGCTTGGCGACGCCAGCGTCGACGTTGCTGCCAACTTCGCTGCAGACAGCGGCCACTAACATTTTGGTTTTTGTTTAAGCCCTAAAGCATTTGCAGCTTTAACAGCTACTATTTGAACAAATGTTTTAACATAATTGATGGTAATCTAACTAAAAATGTTACTTGTTCTTTGACAAAATAATTATTATCAGTTGATACGCAAATTAGATCTTAGAATCATTTTCTTTATAATATCTTAGCAGCTTATTTGGTTGACAAGTTGTTTATAACTAAACCAAGAGCTGTTAAGTTGAGTTTAAAGGATTTAGTTGGCTTAAATTTTACACGGTGCAACAAGTCTAGCCTTTAATCATAAGAATAAGCTTTGCTTTAACGTATTGATCATGAAAAGAAAAGAACAAAAAAGACCCTGCACGTTGAAAATGTACAAGAAAATGTTTACAATAGAACATTTTTCTATATATTCCACTTGTAGAAGGTTCATCATGTTATTATTTATTTACCCTGTAGGGTAGTTTGCTTATACCCTGAACCCATTAAAAATGGGTATAAGGGTATATTGTATTTGTGCAAAATCCAAATGTATGTAACAGGCAGAAGGAAGCATCTCTGACCCCATAAAGTATATATATTCTTGATCAGCATCAATAGCCGAGTCGATCTAGCCATGTCCGTCTGTCTGTCCGTCCGTTCGTTTGATGTTGGAAGAAGAGGGTTCAGGGTATCCCCCAGTCGGAAGCTCCCTCCTCTTACTTGTTATATGTTAATTTCATAATGTTTTTTATTAAGAATAATACAATTAGAAGCATTTACTTGATTTCATTAATCTGCGCACACTTTTAGCAAAGATTAAGCACCATTAATACAATTAAGATTAAGCTCGAGATATAATCCCATAGACAAGGCCAATTGTCGTCTGAAACTCATTCAATGCGGCATGTGTAAAATTTCCCCTGCCAACAATTCGTTTGATGTCATTGAACTTTTCTGTTTGTACAACAAAGGGCAACAAGTGCTTTGGCAGTGCTGTCTCGAGTGCTGGCTAATTAGCTGGCGACGACTGATCAAACAGCCCTCGTGAACTCGCAATTTAAATAAGCAACAGGAAAAGCAACAACAAAGAGGGTTGTTTTTGTTTTTGGCTAATTAATTACGCCCTTTTGTAAATTTTTAAGACAAACAATTCATCAAAAATTCAGCTTGCCTGACTGCTAATGCGTTTGGTTTGGTTTGGTTTCTGTGAGGGCAGGTGGGCTGCTGGGTGGGTGGGTTGGTGGGCTGGCAGTGGTAGGCAGTGGGGCGTTGACAAAAGCGTAAAATTACGCATACGCCACGTGTGCTGTCAGCTAATAATCCTTTAACATTTATGAACGCCTTATTTACCTGCGAGTACTAAATCATGTTGCCACATCAATTAATTTCAAGTAAACAAGGACGTCGCGTTGCCACTCGACGGCTCTTCGCGGCGTTGCCATTGCCTCTGACACTGACTGACTGCTATGGCCGCCCTCCCCTCGAACCACCCACCGCAACTGCCGCTCCTTTTCTCCATGCTGCGCGCCTACTCTAACAGATGAGTGGGCGGCCCTGCTGTCTAAATCACTTTTGTGCGTTTGCCTCAACGCGCCGACAACTTACCACAGGCAAATGCGTTGCCTCATTTTTCAGCGTTTTCTTTTATTTTCTCTTTTTCACAACATTTTCCTTTATTCTTATGCCACCCATACGAAGTTTGTCCTTATATGTGTACGGCCTTGCTGAATGTAATTTCCATTATCTTTAGTAAACTGATTTTATAAGAATTTTAGGTGGCAGTTTTTAGTCAAGTTTATAAAAGTGAAAACCTACTCACTTTAATATATGCAAATCTTTTATATATTTTTAAAGAACATAGTCTTATTTTAGTTTGCTTAGTTTCCCCATTAATTAATTATATTGTCTTTTATTCTCTTCATATCAGACACGCCTGTTTGCAAGCACACGGATCGCGTTATACTAATTGGTGCCTCCAAGGATGAGACTGTTGAGGTTATATGCGAGATACAAGCGGATCCGCCGCCACGGTGAGTTTTAATAACAACAACAAATAAAAGGGGGACCTGCTTACGAAGAAGGGCTGCTCCTTCGCTTGCCTGTGGCAGAACTTTCTCTTTGCTGCCCTTTTTTTTAGGCAATTGCTTCCGGTTTCCTGTTGAATGGATGTTTGCCAAATTGACAAATGACTGTAATTGTGTGAGTGTGTATAAGTGTGCGTGTGGGTGGGTGTGTGTAACGGAAAATGCTGTTTATATTTTAGGAAATGTATGAAATTCGACAATATTTTGATTTTGCCGACACTTGAAAGCTTTGTCCTCAGCATGCCTTAAATGTGAGCACTTTAATTTATTTTAAATATGCAGTTGCTGCTGTTGGTGTGAGGAGGGTGTGTGTGTGTGTGTGAGAGCTGGACGCTGTTAATTCACATTGCCACATTTGCCCCACTTTAATGTTTTTTTAATGAGCCCGCCGCCGCCTTGGCACCACAGCGCACCGCTGTGGCCTGTCGAGCGACTTTATGTCTGCCTCTCCCTCGCCCTCGCACCCACCATGTTCGACTTTCCCTACGTCTGTCCAGCTGCCTTGTCTTGTATTTAAATTCAATTTTTCCTTCTGTCTCGCTTTTTTGTGTTGTTGGCTTTTCTTTTTTCGTTGTCTGTGGCTAAGTCTTGAGTTGACGCTTTATGCTAAAATAATTAATCATTAGCTGGCGCAAAATATGCGCGTTGTTGCCGCTGGCAGCGCAGCTGCCTCGTGTAATTGTTGTGGTAGAGCACAACTATCGAGGGGTGTGGCGGGTGGCAATCTTGCCTTGACTGAGGGCGTTGCTCAGCGTGAACATTAAAAAAGCTGCTGCATACTTAAGGGGGGGACTTCGCGCAGCCGACCAGCCCGAGGTGGGCGGCTACAAGTTAATTTATCAGCATTTAACTGCTTGACAGCGATGCCAGCTATTTTTTCGTCTTCTTGTTTTTTAATTTTTAAATTAAAGTATCATGTAGGGAGAATTGCAAATCAGCGGCTAGAATGAAAATTTAGGTGAATATCCTTCAAGCAATTTTAAATTTGATTTAAAGAAAACTTCAAACTTCAAAACTAAAATTGAACAAAAATGTGATCTGCATTTTACTTGCAATTAACTTGCAATATAATTTTATGATATTTAAATATCTTTACGATGTGCACGTATTTTTAAAGAATAATAGAAAAAGTACTCTCAACAGCTTCGCTTTTCTTCATTAAATAAAATCGTTTAAAATAAATACGAAGTCACACAGATTAATTAATTTTTTGAATTTAATATATATTTTTTCTGTCAAATATAGTTAAAATTTCTGTCATATATATAAATATTTGTATACGGCTTTTATTAATTTATGAAGGCAGTGAGAAAAGCGAAAGCGTCCAACCGAATATGCCAGAGATAATTAACCTTTTAAAAGGCTTTCCATGTGCGAGGACTCAACTCTTTAGCTCGACAGACTGGCTGTGATATTATGTGTGTGTTTGTTTGTGTGGGTGTGTTTAACCTTTAATATTTTAACGAGCTATTTTAAAAATGTAAAACTTTCCAAACATGTCTCACTTGCTGGCCATCCCGCTGCCCCATTGGACTCGCCTCACTGTTCCGATACGGCTTTCGGCTGGACTGATGTTTCTGCCTTTTGCACGCGCTTCCTACTGACAACGCAACTGTCAAAATGTCAACGCAACACAAACAACAACAACTACAACAACAACCATAAAAATAAAACAACAAACATGTGCAGAACATTTCGCTGGAAGTTTAACAACTCGGGCGAAACTCTGGACGTGGGCAGCGAACGATTCAGCGTGAATGGAAGCCGCAGCATTTTAAAGTACACTCCGGTCACAGATCAGGTAAATAACTACCCCGACCAATTAAGCGACACACATTCAGCATAGTCGTTGCCATTCACATAAATATATATACATATGCATACATACGTACATACATATATATATATTCACATATAAAAGTACTTATATTTACATATTTTTGACGTATTTGCAGGATTATGGTACACTATCCTGCTGGGCGGCTAACGAGGTGGGCACACAACAACAGCCCTGCCTCTTCCAAGTGGTTTTAGCTGGTAAGCGCACAGTAGCTCAACCGTTTTAATGAGTGCTCACTGTAAAGGCTGCTACGTTTATACATACCATAGCATTAGTTCCTTTAGTTTGACAGCTGCAAATAGCTTTTTTTATATACAAAGATTCTGTTTGCGTACTTCATTTCTGAATTGTTTTTAATAAGGAGTTATTTTTTAAGAATTTTTATTTTTTGTCATCAATCAAATGCTTTCGTCATAAGTAAATTAATAATATAGGATATTAAAATAATATATTATAGAATAAGATATAATATATTAAAACTTACTAGAATACAAAATAGCTTACTATAATATAATAATATCATAATGGAATAATAGAAATTATAAATAAATCATATTTTTAGCTGCCCCGCCTGGTTCCTAGATGACCACTATATCCTTGGTTACGCCATGCCATGGATATAGTCCTGGTGAACCTAAAGGACCCAATTCCTTTAAAATGTACAAGGAAATGGTCTAAAAATTTATGTATGACTCTTCCACAGCCCCTCTCCATGGTTCCTAGTTGACCCCAATATCCTTGGTCATGCCGTGCCATAGATAAAGTCCTGGTGAACCTAAAGGGCCAAATTCTTCTGAATTTCGCAAGGAAATGGCCAAGATATGTATGCATGCTCTTTTGAGACACACCCAGTAGCCACGCCCCTTCGGATGTCCTTTAGCCAACAGATACAAAAAGGACAGTCATGCTCCAGACTCTTAGATGACCCCCTAATCTTCTGATGCAATTTGATGCAGTTAATCTTTACGATCATAACGCATCAAGGTTTTTGAAAATCGGCAAGGATATGACCGAGTTATGACTATTTTTCTGAAAAGGATGTTGACACAAAATCGGCCATAACTTGGCCATTTCAAGTACTATCCTGATGTCCTTTGGCCAACAGATTGTCATTTTACGTCCAATTAAAAAAATTTAACAAAAAGGACGAAAGTCCTTTTGAGAGCTGAGAAAAGAGGACATTTATGTATACAGTTAAAGTCTTATGACGCGGCCATATCCTTGCGTATCCTGATGAGTCCTGTGTCAAACATTGGGCATGGGCTAGGACTATAATGTGGCCAAAGGACATCTTTCTAGTCCTTGTACTTTTCCATCTATGGCTACTTTTCTATACAGGACATTCTTTTTATAGCCATAACTCGGCCAAATCCTTAAGGATATCGGAAGGATATACTTTTTTGAGTTCGTGGGGAGCAGATCTATCGATTTGCATTCAAGGATTTCCAGGATTCGACAAAAAAATTTTCTATAATTTCTGTAAGGGGGTTGGTCAGAAAATCGAAAATTTCAGGACTAACTTCGCCATTTGAAGGACTATCAGGATGTCCTTTGGCCAGTAGATAGTCCTCATCATCCCATTGAAGAATATACAAACCGAAGGACGATAGTCCTTCAAACAGCTGAGAAAAAAGGACTTTTTTATAAACAAAAAATAGCTCATAACTCGGCTATATCCTTGAATATCCTGACGAGTCCTGTGTCAAAAAAATTGTATTGACCAGGGCTACCAACTGGCCAAAGGACATCCAAATCGTCCTTTTAGTTTCCGAGATATGAAGGATTTTGTGTCAAATGACCATTTCCCTGCAATCCGGGACTGAAAAAATGGCCAAGTCCAGGATTCTTAGATGACCCCCTAATTTTTTGATGCAGACCGATGCGCTTGGTCCTTACGAGCCTAACGCACCATGTCCTTTGAAAATCCGCAAGGATATGGCCGAGTTATAAGCATTTTAAGACACAGATTTAATTTGGACGGCAAACAATAAAATATTGCATACCCAAAAGGGGCATTTTTTGGGATCACTTATTTTCGCGATTTTTTTTTAATTCTGCATAAGTACCAGGCCAACAGAATTGATCAGAAGGTCGACAAAAATAGGGAACGAAAAATTTCATTGCATACCCAAAAGGGGCGCTCAAGTCAGCGGCTGGGTCGCGAGCGAAATTTTACTAAAATACCAGGCGAACAGAAATGTCTAGCAGGCAGACGAAAATCTTGGAATGAAAAAAATCAATGCATACCCAGAGGGGCAAAAATGTTTTGCTCAAAATTAAATGTGCCCCTTTTGGGTATGCAATATTTTATTTTTTGCCGACCAAATTAAATTTGTATTTTAAAATGCTTATAACTCGGCCATTTCCTTGCGGATTTTCAAAGGACATGGCGCGTTAGGCTCGTAAGGACCAAGCGCATCGGCCTGCATCAAAAAATTAGGGGGTCATCTAAGAATCCTGGACTTGGCCATTTTTTCAGTCCCGGATTGCAGGGAAATGGTCATTTGACACAAAATCCTTCATATCTCGGAAACTAAAAGGACGATTTGGATGTCCTTTGGCCAGTTGGTAGCCCTGGTCAATACAATTTTTTTGACATAGGACTCGTCAGGATATTCAAGGATATAGCCGAGTTATGAGCTATTTTTTGTTTATAAAAAAGTCCTTTTTTCTCAGCTGTTTGAAGGACTATCGTCCTTCGGTTTGTATATTCTTCAATGGGATGATGAGGACTATCTACTGGCCAAAGGACATCCTGATAGTCCTTCAAATGGCGAAGTTAGTCCTGAAATTTTCGATTTTCTGACTAACCCCCTTACAGAAATTATAGAAAATTTTTTTGTCGAATCCTGGAAATCCTTGAATGCAAATCGATAGATCTGCTCCCCACGAACTCAAAAAAGTATATCCTTCCGATATCCTTAAGGATTTGGCCGAGTTATGGCTATAAAAAGAATGTCCTGTATAGAAAAGTAGCCATAGATGGAAAAGTACAAGGACTAGAAAGATGTCCTTTGGCCACATTATAGTCCTAGCCCATGCCCAATGTTTGACACAGGACTCATCAGGATACGCAAGGATATGGCCGCGTTATAAGACTTTAACTGTATACATAAATGTCCTCTTTTCTCAGCTCTCAAAAGGACTTTCGTCCTTTTTGTTAAATTTTTTTAATTGGACGTAAAATGACAATCTGTTGGCCAAAGGACATCAGGATAGTACTTGAAATGGCCAATTTATGGCCGATTTTGTGTCAACATCCTTTTAAGAAAAATAGTCATAACTTGGTCATATCCTTGCCGATTTTCAAAAACCTTGATGTGTTATGATCGTAAGGATTAACTGCATAGGGCTGCATCAAAACAATATGATGTCATCTAAGAATCCAAGGCGGCGGCTTTTTTGCTTTGCGCGGAACTTTCAAATGAAACCCATAACAGCTAAATAAAAACGCATTTAAATGTTCAGTATTAAATTTAACTTTCGTTATGTTTATAATACGATAAATGTCATTTAGCAAAAAATGTTGCTTAGCTTAGCGTCAACTTGGCCACTTCGTTCTCCAGGGTGTTGGCCGGCTCTGATAGAATATCCTTAGGCATCGATAGGCACCTTTATTGTTGCGTAGAACGAGAAAGTTATATAAGTTTGTTATGTCAAGAGAAATGGGTCTAGGAGTACTTACCAGGTCACAGATTAAGCGGCCGGAATGATGCACCCGGAGAAAGGCGGTGGGTCGAACGCAGCTCATTCAAATGGAAACAGTGGAGATGTGAGACCGGAGTGGCGTCGGGATGAGTTTGAACAAGTTAGAAGAGTTGTCTACGGAATTCCCAAGAATTTAGATGTCCGATTTATTTGTATGTGTAGCAATGTCTTAAACCATTTTCCTTTCAAAGACAAATAATATTTACTAATACATTGGAAGAAGAAAAAACAAATCGTATTTTGATAAGTCTTTAAAATAAATCTTACGAAATAAAAAAGTTATTCAACAAAGAACTTAGTTTTCAAGTTATGTTTCTAGTTGAATTCTGTGGTAGAGTATTCGGCCGACTCCGACATTCCCATAGTCTGCAACTGACAGGACACAGGGGCTATCTACAGGCTATCGATTGAGTGTGGGCTAGAGGCTTGCACTTTTCAGATACTTTTTTTCATAGTATCTTTCAGATACATGTTTTCTTTCTGCATCATTTCTGACTCAGATATATATTTTTTAAATTTAGACTCATTCATTAAAGTTCTTTTTGATACTTGTGTCTCTCTCAAATACTTTAATAAATATATTTTAGAAACATTTAAATATATCAGATACCTGAGCATCTTTTAGATCATTTTAAAACTTTTATACCTTTCTTATCACATTGATTATATATTATTTTGTAGACACTTTTGTTTTTTACTGCTTGTAATTTATTTTTATATATATCTCACAGATCCTTTTAGCAGCAAAAACCTTTCTACTGTCATATACTTTTGAAAGCTATCTGAGTTTTTACTTATTGTATAAACATAGCAAATGTTACGTGCGCGTCTGTCTGTTTCTTGAGTATTTGCTTTTTGACCCCAACAAGTAAAGGCCTCAAGCAAACACTCACATGGCCCTCACTGACTCTTACTTTAAACCCGAAACAAACAGACCAGAAAGTGAGTGCAACAATCTGGCTTTGTCAGCATTACCAATCCAAAAAAAAAAAAAAGAAAAATGAGAGAAACATTTTATATATTTCCTTTTCTCTGTATTTCTTGTTAATTTGCTGCACAACCTGCGCACGTTGGACAACATAAATCTGATTCCGACAACCCCGATGCCCAACTTGCAGCTCTGCCAAATGGCGTCAGCAATTGTAGCATCTTCAATCGCACAGAGCTCAGTGTTGACATACAATGCATACCCGGCTACGACGGCGGTCTGCCTCAAATATTTGTACTCGAAATGTTTTCAACACGCACCGGCATTACCAGGTAAGCATATTAATCAGCTACTCGTACAGCCCGACAGCTACACAAACACACACGCACGGACAACACGTTGCTTGTCGCCGACAACGGTTCGTCCCGCCCCTCTCTCCTCTGGCACGCTTATAAGCGGATTACGTTTGGCAACTTTGCTTAGCCCCCTTAAGGCTCAGGTTTTCACCATATGTCAAATAACTGAGAATATACGATTTAATATTGCCTCAGGCGAAACCAAGTGGGTCGGGAGTGTATTATTATAAGTTGGCACTAATTTAAGATCTACTTGAAATAAGTATGGCAAAAACGAAAAGAATGCCAAGAGGACAATAGCAAAAAAATACTGTTCAAGCTATCAAAAGCTATGTGACGTTTCACGTTAGCAGAAAATGAGATGAAACTTTTCGCAAAATATTTTATGATGAAGCACATGGAATTTAGTTTAACTGACTATTAGAAAGAATTTCTCATTACATTACAGAGAAGTAAAGTAGTAAAAAAGGGTTTGCTGCAGTTTAGAGAAGGAATTGTAAGTTTGCAGAGAATATTATGATTTTGTCATTTAATGTGCAACGATTAGAAGAAGGAGATTTCTCTGCATAACAATAGTATAACATAGCTGTGTTTGTTAGTCCATCATTATTAAATTTTGCATAGTTCCGTCAAAATATCCTGGCACAGGCGTTTATTGCCTCACAAATTAGCTTGCATCTACAAATGCTTTTACTTTTTACAGATACCTTTGGTTGCCCACAGCCTGCTTTATATGGTTCATAATACATGAGCTATTAGTATATGTGAATGGTCACATTCACACACATATATACACAATATATAAAGTGTATCTGCACTTGACAGCTACCATTAAGCGATACCAGCAGAATATTATTCAATATCAGTTTCAGTTTGACAATTGTGTGTATGGAGCGAATTGAAGGGCGGGTGGGATGAGCCGTGCTGTCCGGTGTGCGTGTGCGTGTGTGTGTGAGACAAGTGTTTGGCACATCAGCATGTGTGTGTATGCTCCTTGGGGGAGCGTGTAATTAGGCGTAAGAGAGGGCGCTTCTAGCCAAGTTCACCCTCCACTCAATATTGTGTGAGCGACAATCAACAATTTATATGCATGTCAAATGGGTATTTAAAAAAATGCGCATTTTTATTACGGCCCAAGCCCTAAATCGTCGAATCGTATTCATATGCACACATAACATTATGCGACAGCATTGTATAAATTTTCTGTCAGTTGCCCTCGAAACGAGACAAAACCAAAAACATTTCATAAATATTGCTTATTAAAACAATGACACTGACCCGCGGGGGGAATGATGAAAGCAGCCCCAGCAATATCAAAGGACCCTTATTCAAAAAGATTGCGCCAAAACGCAACAAACGTCGTCATCAATGTAAAAATGTTTGTTAAGGCAAATGGCATACGGGAAATAAGAGAAAAGAGTTAGCGCCAGAATACAGAAGCTTGAATACACTGCAGTATGGTAAACTAAGGCCAACAAAAGGTAGGAGATCAATTAAATTAGTTCAATTCAAAATATTAAACACAGCTGAGTAGTAATACAATTCAAAGGTCGTGGAAATTTAGAAAACAATTTTTAGATATGGTATAATACTAAAAAAAATTGAAAATTCATTCAACATCTATAATATAAATATGAAAATATAAATGCATGCTTAGAATTCAAAAGTTATTTATTTTAAGGTCATTTCTAAAAATTTCAATTAAATAATTTTGCTTGTATAAAGACATATTTCGTGTTAACGTGTCACATACTGCTGCAGAAATTGCTAATATCCTTGGCAAGGGCATTAAAAGGATGAACGAATGATGTAAAATTTATATAGACATTGAACCCTAATATTTCAGAGTTTGGCAAAAACAAAAGGGCGACCGAGACAAGAGACAAGTGAAAGCCGCAACAAGGCAAAAGGCATCAAATTTAAATTGAGGTCATGATTGGAGCATTCCTTCGGTTGGGTGGTTTTGGTCTTCATTTGTGGGTTAGGCTTTGAGGTTGGTTGACTTGGGCCATGGTCCAAGGCATAAATGTAGAAAGGCGTAAGCTGCCAAAAATATATATACAAATATATTTGTTCTTGGCGGGGTTTTGTGCCATCCTGACATTTGATTGCACATGATTAAAGGCTTAGAGCTGTTGATTTGCCATGCTGATTTAATAACACATAATAATATGCTGGGGCCCATCTCTTTTTTTTCAGACTTAATCTAACCAATGCGGAGGAGGCGCTCTTCTCGCTGGAGAATCTGGACACGCTCACATCGATGATGATGCAGGAGAATAACTCGCTGAGGATGCGCATTTACTCTTACAATCAAAAGGGACGCAGTGCGGCATATCTCTTGCCCGATTTCATAATTGGCTCAACAGCTTACAAGACAGGTGAGTGGCACCCACAAAAACACACACCCGCACACACACATACTCATACATGTGTGTGTGCTAGCTGGCTAGGCTTGATTGATAGATGGGAATTGTAAGGCTGCTGCTTGCATTTGACACATGAAGCTGCTGCCTTCTGGCTGACTCTGCCTGCAGACTGCTGCTTTTCAGTGATTTTATGTTTTAATCCCAGGCCAGGGTATCCAACTTGCCCTGACAGCCCCGACCTGGGGCGAGTGTGTGTCTTCCACATATGGTGGCAACACTTGACAGGTACCATTATCATCTGCAGTACTTACATAATCAACATGCCTGCCTCATGGGCCGCATTTTGATGGCTTAAAATATATGTAAAATTACTGTTTTGATGTGCCAAACTGCACTTCAGTAGGAACATGGCCACGCACAGTGGTTGCATACAGGGAGAAATATGTATGAAATTTATTTAATATATAAATTAGTGCATTGATTTGCATACTCACAGGCAAAACTAGCACCACACTCAATAATGTATTTATTTTTAGTTTATAGAAGCTTTAAAATGTTTATTATTGAGAGAGGGCAGAATTCTTCAAAATATTTTGGTGATTTTTTCAAGATAATTATAATATTAAATGGCAATTTGCTTGAGTTTGTTAACTTGGTTTCTGGGCTTATTAATAATCGAAAAACGATTTGCTCAACCAATCTACAATTCCCATTTTGTTTTCTATTTTTTGCATAGTGCGTTCTTTCACTGTGCACTTGCTTATGCTGTTTAATGGTATCTAAATAAATTAATGAAGTTTTGTTTTCCATTTAAATACATTGTACGTGCCACTGTACAGTTGCCAAGATAACTCATACCCACTTTTTGCCAAATCTTCTCATTTTCATATCGTTGACACAATTCGCCTAAAAATAAAACTGTCAAACGACAAACAAACTGAATGGAAACGCCTCCCTGTTACATGTGTGCAATATTTGCGATGTCCGATGTGCGTGGTGCGATGGCAATCTATCTAAAACCGACGATGATTTATGACCGACGATTGTCAACCTGTAATTACGACAATAACCGATGACAACAATAACAACGATAACAACAGACGACGATGTGACGCTAACATTGTCCCCGGTGATTGTTGGCAGCGTTCTGACCATCATAATTATTGGGGTGGCCATCGCGATACGAATATTTCTGGTAACATTCGTGCACAATTTGCGACGCAACCGGCCACATGGCAACAAGGCGACATCAGCGGGCGTTGTCGTCCAAGCGGCCGATGTCTTCAAGGTGAGCACACATACTCCTTCTATCCTACCTGACACTCGAATGCAATTAAAATAACGTTTGGCGACATTTTGCAGAGCGGCAACCTGGAGAAACCGCGCTGGCAGCACACTGATATAAAAACGAAATCATCGGAGGATTTGGTCGAAGACGAACGTGATCCAGATGTAATACCCTCACAATATGGTAAGCTCATAACAACAACAGCCTGACGCTCACTACAAATACTTTTCGGGCACATAAGCTAATTCAGGCAGTTTATAAAAGTTTTTGAGAATGTCTGAAGATAATTAGTTTAAGCATCACAACTGTTAAGTACTAGCTTTAAGTTAAGGGTATTTAAGAATTTAACCAAGACAAGAGAAGAAATTCGAGTCACACGGATTTTATAGTGCGACAACGTGCACTTTGATCATTCAGCTTTAATCAAATTTTATGGTTACTTTTCTGACATTTACTTTCATGTGTCTCGCTATCGCTGCTATCGCTGATGCTTGCTCGGCGGACAACATCGCGTAATCGTAATCAATCTCATCAACACACAACAATACCGACCGACAAACCAAACATGCTGCGACCCCCCGCCAAACCAATCCAAACCGACCCAAACCGAACCGAACGGAACCAAAACCAATCCAATCCAATCAACGGATGCAATTTTCTTTTAATCGTAAATATTTTTAACGATGGCATACGCCAATCTAAAACGCCACCGCATCCTCATATGACCACCGGACTCGGACTCGGACTCGGACTCGGACTCGAATCTCGTACGCGAATGCGAACGCGAACTCGGACCCCAAACGTGGCACCATCATCAATAAATTTCAATCGCACAGTGGGCGGCAGCAGCGCCGGCAGCAGCGGCAGCAATGCCTCCAATGTGGGCAGCACCACAGCCGGCACAACCACCGGCAGCAACACATCGACAGCGGTCGCCGCAGCTGTATCCGCAACCGACCGCGATGCGCATCAGTTTGCTGCGGCAGCAGCTCCAGCAGCGACGTCGTCTGCCGTTGGACTCGTTGGCAGCATTTCCAAATGGTCACCCAATGGCAATGTAAGTAACCCAGCCCTGTATTACGAATGAGCAATATTTATATCTTCAACTATTTTTTATTGGCTTTGTGCAGTTTCAACTATCTATCGCTTTAATTAGTCTTTTAAGGTGCAAATACCATAAGGGTTTATTCGAAAATCAAATCCAGTTTGGAAAACCAGCAAAAGAAAAATACGATAAACTAATCAAAGTGCACAAAAGTTACAAAAAGTCACATATTGAGAGATATAATTAAAAACAAGTAAGAGGTTTTAGTCGGAAGCTCTCGACTAGGGGATACCCTGAACCCTCTTCTTCCAACATCAAATGTATAAATATATTCTATTTTAGAAGCTATTTGTTAAGTTTGGTGACTCTAGCTCTAATTATTTACCAACATTTCCCAGGATATCTTACAAGTTTTTACAAGTCTATAGCTCTTATGTGTTCTGAGATCCTTGCGTTCATACATACGGACGGACAGACAGACGGACATGGCTAGATCGACTCGACTATTGATGCTGATCAAGAATATATATACTTTATGGGGTCGGAGATGCTTCCTTCTGCCTGTTACATACATTTGGATACAATATACTCCTATACCCATTTTTAATGGGCTCAGGGTATAAAAAGGTCTATTCGAGCAGAACAGGGAAAAGATTTGGGACCAATGATTGCCTTTAGATTTGCATTGCCATTTGATTGAGTCGTCGATTTTGCTTTTTTTTCTACTTTTACTTTCGTTTTTATGAAAGTGTAGATATGAGTCTCGTATCAGTTCTGGTTATTATTTAATCGGGCTTTCGGGGTCTTTTTCTTTTTCACACCAAAACCAATCAAATACCCAAATTGCCAAATCGCTAAGCAAAAGTGTGGACAACCACAGCGCGGGCGATCAAATTCCAATTCCAATCGCAAGCCCCCATAAAGGCGAAACCTCAAACTCAAGCCTCAAAGCATGCCAAAGGGTGTTTATTAAAAAAAGCTTTTAAACTGTCAGAGCGCACGTCTTGTTGCTCGCCCCCATTCAGCAGTTATAAATAAAAGCCATTGGCTAAGACTGAGTATAATGCGGCAAGCATTTTTGTATTGCAACCAGCAACCAGCCAACAGGCAACAGACAGCGACAAGGTAATTGCGAGTTCCTTTCTTTATTTCGCCCATTTACAAACACAATACATCATGTCGAGCTACCCATAATCAATCAATATTTTCAGTATTTATATTGCTTAACATTCTTTGGCTGCCTTTCTTAACTAGCTGAATGAGGTGGGGGGCTTTATGGGGGGGAAAGGTAGGGATTTTGTGGCCGTAAATCAGTTCAATGTGATTGAATGTGCAACATGTGTGCGCTGTAAGTTTCATGGAAGAGAATAAAGAATCGAGTTGCCTAACAATTTCGGAATATGCAAAAGTTAGCTGCGTTAAATTTAAATGAAAATACAAAAAAAAAAAGGAATTATTGAAAAGTGAGTAAAATATTGGGGAAAGTATTGATAACTTGAAAATGATATTACTTTTAATTTCAAATGTATTATGTGAATATTTCTAGTTAACATTTTGTTTTGTGAATGTTATTTAATTACTGAATATATAATTGTGAAAGGAGGCGTCTCTTAAACGGGGATTAATAATATTTGGTATGATTATCATCAAACAAAACTTAAATCCAATAGTTGATATAGCAAATATATGATAATCAAGCAATACTTGTACAACTCGATACCAAATAGGTAGACAGACAGTGGGACATGGTTGAAATGGCCTAAATTTATATTTTTACATAAATTATATTTTTTCTCCTCCTGCCTTGAAATAAGCTGTTCATTGTTTTTGATGCATACAAATAATATTTACATGCATTTGAAAAATATATTTATATCTATAATTCTTCAGCTAATGCCTATATGGCGAATTGGCTTAGTGAGCCTTTTGTAGCTTGTTTAATATTTTATATATTACGTCCATTAAACAGAGACCGCAAATTAAAGCTTTTGAATAGCAAAAACAATTAAAACATTTATGCACAATTATAATTTTAATAAATGAATACATTTTCGACCAATGTTTGCACTATTCATAATTTCTATGGAATTTTCGTTTTATTTGAGCTTAAATTATAAATTCGAGATAGGCGCAACTGTGTGACCATTTCGCTCAGCCATTTGTTTTCATTTCATTAAATTTGCAATTAGAGTTCATTTATGGATTTTGCGACTAGTCTAAATGCCAATGGCATTATCATAAGCTGTTCCGAGTGCGATTAGAGTGCTGCTCGTAACCATATGCCACTGACAGACCAACTGCCCCAATAAATATATATTATATCTATATATATTTATGCATGTATATGGCAAATTTCAATAATCTGCCAAAAAACTGATTGTTGCCACACCCAGCAAGAAAATCCCATTCGGAATGCCAGGCAAAATGCATGTTTGGCAAGTGGAAGCTCTCTAGTCGGGAATGCCCGATTGGAATATGCCCTGTAGCCAGTTCCAAGCTTTCATTCAAAGCATTCGAACTTCCATGAAATTTGAAATCAACAAAACATATAAAAAGGGGTAGATCGACTCTGTTGTTGATACTGAGCAACAATTTGTATAATTTGCGAGCTCGAAAGAAAGCTTCATGCTAGCAGTTGTTTTACATTTTCCCCAAACAATTCTACCCCGTCTTTAGGCTATAAAACAGGGTGTAAAAATACCCCGAAAAAATAAGTAAAAATTACAAAAAATATTACGAATGCTGCGGTTTTTGGCAGAGATAACCGCCAGGCCGAAGAGGGGTTAGGGGATGTTTCTACAGGGCATACTGTGAATGGAATTTGTAGCGCTGATTTCAATTACGTTTAAATTACCAACAGGCATTGGGGGGCGTATGGCGTGGAATGTTACCGTAGCTGTGGCCGTAGCTGCCGTAGCCATGGCAAATGGTGGGCATAACTCAATTCGTTAATTAAATAATTTTAAATATTGGCAAACATAGCGCAAGCAGGAGAATCGCCGCATTGGTGCATCGGCAACAACAACGGCTATTCGCAATGCAATTCAGCAATTTGGTAGTCGCAATGAGAGAGATTTTCAATTAGAATTTCCAATACAACTGCCCGGAAAACAAAGTATTTTTTCAATTATCAAGCGTTTGGTTTTTATACGCTCACATTTGGCAGGCTGTTAAAAACTATACTCGAGTTTGACTGCGCTGGAAGTCATCTTATAAAGTTAAACAGTAACAATGTTAAAAGGACTAACACATTTCTACAAAATGAATATAAGAAATGTGTGAAAATGTGTGTAAAAAATAATTTTCTGAACTTCAACTAATTGGAAATTTCATCTTTTGAGATACTGATTGATTCCCTATTATATAAATGACATATAAATTGACAAAAAATTAAATTTAATTTCGATTGAAAGTGTGTGAAAACTTCGGTTAACTAAATTAAAAGTAAGTCCAACTGAACTGCATTGGTAAATTTCTAATTTCCGTTTCAAAAACACGCTCAACCACCAAAACATACTTTTAGAAAATCTATGGGTGGGCAAGAAGCGTGGTGGGGCTAGTACACTTAATGCAATTGGCATTTGAAAACTTTCCACCTGAATGAGTCGAATGCGCTTTCAACTTTTATCTGCCATCTGTTTTACAGGCACCGACCATGACGACGACTACGACACTGTCCAGCGATCCGTCGAATCCGCCGGTCACCTACAATCAGATCAATGCGCAGCGGGCACAGCTGCTGGCCGCAGTGGCAGCGGTCGGTGGCGGCTGCAGCAGCACTGTCATCTCGCCCAGCAGCAGCATAATGGGCAGCCTGGGCGCTGGCAAGCCGCTGACACTGGGCATGGGCGGCACCATCATTGGATCGCCCACGTCGCTGTCGTCGACGGCGACGCTGGCAGCGCATCTGCAGCCGGCGCACAGCAGCGGAGTCGGCACACTGCCGCCTGGCCTGGGCAGCGGCGGTGGCTATATAATGAATGCCTATGCCAGTGGCAGGCTGCATCATCCGCCAGGCGGTGCTGGTGTGGGTCACACGGCCACGTTAAATCGCCATCATCATCATCAGCAGCATCACCAGCAACAGCAGCATCATCAGCATCAACATCATCATCAGCATCCCGGCTCCGGGTCGAGTTTGTTGCTGGGCAGTGTTGGCAGCGTAATGGGCGTGGGCGTCACCTCAACAACAACCACCTCGTGCAATTCCTCACAGGACTTGGATGACAACATTAATATAAATGCGATTAAGGATTGTCTCATGACGCAACGTGTGCCCGAGAGCTGCGTCTAAGTTGAGAATTATAATGTCTAGACTTGGACCTTCGATTAGCAACCTACACCTAGAACTAGACTTAAACGTCAGCTAAACGTGCTATATGTATGTAGTTGTATGTATATATATATATATATATATATTTAATATGTATGTCGTAGTAATGTTCCCGTTAAGGTGCTGTGCATAGCTATGTTAAGTTATATTCTTTATGACCATCTGCATATCTTACGCATAGATTTCATGGCATATCCTTTCCAATATCAATTGAGAAACAACTGTGAACAAATGCGGTGGCTACATATTAGCTGAATCGCAGCGACAAGTTGGCAATACCTTTTGCGAGATACTGACTCGTCAATAAATCGATAAGTTATCAACAACTTTTAGGGCAATGTTATCAACTGTTAAACCAATGCAGTGTAATCACATATCTTCGAAAATGTATCATTTAACACAAATGCGACTCAGTTTAATAAAAAGTAATACTGGAGAAGTTATGTGCAATTATTTCATTTAATTGGTAATACCTGTTGAAAGGTGATGTCGCCCAACCTTACTCCCGACAAAAATGCGTTATTTAAGCCATGTTAACAATATTTCCAAAATTCAAAGCAAAATTATGTCCTTTCATAAACTGAAAATTCTTAACAAATTATTTAGAGCGTATTAAAACTTTAAGTGAAAATTAAATTTAAATAATAAATATTGTTAAGGCAACTTCAAAAAGACTCTGAAACTTAGTAGAAAAAATTTAATTTGTAGCGAAAATGTTCCCAAACACAAAAAAAAAATAAAAATAAAATAAAATAGCTGGAAGATAAAAGTATATAAGAAAAGTACTACGATTAAGTCAAGTTGTAAATAATAAACTTACTAAACTTGTATAAAGCAAATGTACTTAGTCTACGATTTTTGTTGTTTATTTATTTAACTATATAGACGCTGCTAACTGTAAGCGCAGTTAAATTATGTGTGAAAGTATCCGTAATGAGAACGGGAATGTCCTGCATAGTAAAAGTAAATATAGTAAAAATGTAAAATTAATGCAAATTGTTAGAGCGCATTGCGTTTAAGCAGAATTTAATGACAGAGTTTAGTTAAAAATGTGTTAGGCTATAAATAAATCTATGCATACAAATTGATAAATCAATTAACTAAGTCATCAAAAATTGTGACAAAAAATAAGAATACTAAGAAAATGGTAAAAATAAAATGATTAATTATTGCAAAAAAAACGTGACTTATGTCGACTTCTTGGGAAGTGTTGGAACCAATGCTATTAAAAGTTGTTTAGTCCACAGATCTTATGGGTTAATACACAGTATCTTTCGAGTATATCATCACGAGTGACAAAAAACAAACTAACAATAATTAAGCAGCACAAGTGGGCTCTAAGCAAAGCCAAAACCTCTTAGCAATCAACAACTTTTTGGTTTCCTATACATTTATAACGTTCAAATAGAATTTTGGGTGCCTCACATGCAGCTAGACCAATTAAAGCCGCCACTCAAATACGTGCCCAACTCTGGTGGTTCACACTGGAAACCACAGTTGGCTAACACCCCACTTGATAAGCCGCAGAAGCTATATGGATGGGGTAGAAAAAACTATTTTAAATTTCATATGGTCTCGTCTCGGCTCATTAGCAAATCAAATTTATACAAGATACGAGAGAGATATTTAGGGCAACCCAGCAGCAAGCTGGCTGACGCTCGAAAAATCAACCCAAACACCCCATGGCTGACCACATGAAACTTTGGACTGAAACAGAATTGACAGGAAAAGTGAAACTTGGCTTTGATTTGTGGGCATGCCATGCAAAAATGCCTCTGCAGACAAGTTTTGGGATTCATTTGGGTTTCGGATAATTGGAAACCGCGCTGACAGCTGGCCCCCAGTCAACCAAAACCGAACGCTCAAAGTGTCCATTTTTCTTCTAGGTCACACACATATGTATGTATGTGGGTGTCAGCTCTCAGGCCCTAATCCAAAAGTCAATACCAAGGCAAACACGTGGCGCAATCTACTTAATTTGTAGCAAAGAACTTTTTGGTAGCCACATAATCATCCAGCTTTGTCATATTCAATTACTGGATAGATATGGGGTAAAACCTTATTCGGAAACGCGGCATTGAAATTATATTTTAAAAAGGTAGGTTCGATTTGATAAACTTCAATCGATTAGAAAATATCAGAAAGCTTCTTCCAGGCCAAGTTATCTTGTTTTATAAAAGAGTAACACTTAGTTCTCCAGCAAACTGCCTTTACTAACATGAAAATGGAAGAAAACAAGCTAGGTTAATAGAGAAAAAGGCCTGTTTATAAGTATCATATACATCGTAATAGATTTATATTTATATATTGAGCAATCAGTTGCACTCTGTTTTACAGGGAATTATTCTCCGTTTGTTTGGCCTGAACCAGCCTATTTAGTTATCAAACGAAACGCTGGCTCTAGATTATCTAGATGCATATATCTATTACCCATCCAAGCTAGCCCGGCTCTTCAATTCACTTCCGTTACGATTTTGCTTACTTCCGTTTGCACATTTACGCCAGTTGGCATCGCGAGCGCCTAATAGAAAACTGTTCACACGTGCTGCAAATTACCCAGTTTGAAAACCCACTCAACTAACCCAATACACAGACCAGACGTGGACCCCACCACTCGCCCCCAAATAGAGCCAGCCGCGTATCCCACAGACAGTTCGTGCGGTCAATAAATGTAAATAAAATGGACGCGACCGCGTATCCAAGGGGCACGCCCCATTTGTTGGCTGGTATCGGAGCAAAAAGTGGGCAACAACAAGAGAAGAAAAAAAAAAAAGGAAACTGTTATAGAAATTGCATAGTGAAAATTGTAACGAAATTATGCAGGTAATTTATGTTGTTGCTGTTGTTGTTGTTGTTCTTTGTGTTTCCATTTTTTTTTTTTCACGCACATTTATTGATTTTTTCCGTGTGAAAATTAAATTCCCATTTTGAGTTGCTCAGGTCCGAACATAAAGTTTTGTTAGACGCGATTACCAACTCGTCTCCCCGCTGTTCACCGTCTTCACGAGTCGCTTCAAAATTGAATTGAAGCGCGTTGTGTAAATCAGCGGCTCAATAAAATCTAATAGTCCCGGGCAGATTGCGGCTAGGCACGCATCCAAAACTCAATGAGACCACGCAAGAAACGCGAGAACTTTGGGTACGAGCACATAAATTAACAGGGGACCCAGGCGACTACGCTACTGTCGAACATTGGGAAACAAGGACGCGAACGTCCTTGACAGTGGCAAAATCTCATAAAAACAGCAGCAGAAATCCAAGAGATCTTAGATTAACCGAAGTATTCATGCTCTAGCTAAGTCAAATTAACTAAATAGAACAAATTAGCGAAATACTTTTCAAACAAGTTATACAACACTTTTACAAACATATTGCCTGGAAACTAGCTGAAAATGACAATAATATAAAATAATATTTCAATTCCAAACATGAATCAGAACTAAGCTTTACCCATTTTCGCAAGTTAAGCATGTCAAAGCTCATGACAAATTCAAAATAATCTTTTTTGCAGAGCACAAACCGATAGAAGCCGTTTGGCAAATTAACTAATGACCCCATATTAGGTGCTAGGCATCTTGGCGGACTCAAGCGTTGGCGGGGTTAACTTCTCTAAAATGTTTGGGATGGGGGGCCGACGGGGTCGGAAATGTTGCTGTCGCGTTTGTTTAATTGTCGTGCGACCCGCTTTTTGCTCGTTTTAATGAGTCAATTTAAATTCCGATTTCGATTGTCCATTGCGGGACACACAGAGAGCACACAGCTTGCAGCTGCCAGACTGCGGCCAAATCGATGTTCATTAGCAGAAGGCGCTGCCACGCCCACACGCTATAGTGACGCCCGCGAAAAACGAATGAGTTTTTTTTTTCGCCGTTCGCATTGTCAACGCAATTAGCTGAAGTTTCAAAGTTAATATTGGTTTTTGTTTTTAGCATTGAAATGATACAAAAGTCGAGAATTTAATAGAAATTTGTGTTAAATATATGTATATATAATTATGCGTTTTTTTTTATTATTATTATTATAATTTATATGTAATTAAAAGCTGACCACACTTTTTGTTAGCTAAATTAATGAACGAAACATTTGCTTTTTAATGCGCTACACCCTATTAACTTGTCAAAGGGGCTGTTATGAAATTTTCAATATGTATTTTTGTAACTTACAGAAGTGCTCGATCATGTCAATGCAAAATATCAATATTTTTTGAAAATTTTGTTTTATTTGTTTAATTTTCTATATTTGTTTTTAATGTACTCTTGTTTATTGTTTGCCTTTTTTTTATCCTATTCTGTGCTTAAATTTCCATGTACTAATAAATTTAATTCATCATATTTTAAACACATGGATTTTTTATATTAATTGTAAAGGATATTGCCTAGTCACAGTCTAACTTAGTTTCTATTCTCTAGCGTTTTTTATGCATTATGGCAACCGTAATTAAAACATCAGCGTTTTATTATTTGATTTATTATACGCATATGATGGCCAGCAAAAACAACTACAAGGACAGCAGCAACAAAAACAATAGCAACAACAACTGCCAAACGCATGTGTAATTGCATATTTGAACTCAATTAACTGGCGACTTGACCGCACAAATTTGTCAAGGCTTGCGGGGCAAAGGGTTTAGCAAAAGCGCAAAGTATCACATCAGCATAGGACAAGGGGAATGTGGGAGCGAGTTGTTTGCCAAGCAGCGTCTGCCATAAATTTCTTGCTACGCACTCACTCAACTTGACCCCGAGCTGGAGAGAACGACAAGGATATTTTGTTGAGCGCAGTGCTGCATGAAATGAAATTTAGCGCAACGGCCTCTTTCCATACGCTTTTTTATGCCGGCCAAAACAATTTATGGCTAAGCGCGCATGTTGGCCTAAAAATGTATATATGTATATTTATTTATATAAGGCTTGCATGCGTACATATGCATGTACGTACATATATAAATTGTTACATAGAAACACGTCAATAAATTACAGGCCCCCAAGCCTTAGACGTAGCCAAGTTGAACTAATAGCAGCTCCACAGCTCCTCGCAATTCAAGTAGGGGTGCGGATTTTAAAATTCAACCAAAATTTAGATACCCTAGAGAGAGTAAACGCAGCTTATACAATAACCTACACAGAGAGTCCAAGCAGAACTCTAATCTGGTTAAGGTTTATCAGAAATATAATAAGCTGCAAGCCAAATAATTCGAAAAACAAGGTTCATTGATTCAGTTCTGAATACTGTTCGTTAATATTCTTGAAACCGATTTTCAATTAACAAACATTGAGTGTAGCACATTTGTTGACAAGTCTATGAAGCCCAATGAGAGTGTATAAAAAAACGCAAATCAACAAGAAATATAAATTTAAACTCTGTGTCAACATGCAGCAGGTCATTGGCAGTAGAAGGGTATAATAGCGGGACGGGTTGCGGGCGTGAGCAGGCTCAACAATTTATGCCAAAACGCGACAACATGCAAAACAACAACAGCGGCAACAACAAGCGGTCGTTAGTGTATGCGTGTGTGTTAATTAAAATGCCTTAATTAAAATAATATGAAATGTTTGCAAGCGCGAGCGGAAAGCAATAGACAGCAGGCATGGGCGGAAGTGAAAGAGAGAACGATAGAGAGAGAGAAGGAGAGGGGAGAAAGGGGCGGAGTGGTAGACTGAAAGAATCGCAAACTTTTTGCTCATTGACTGGCGCATAGATTGACAAGCATGACAGAGGCAACTGGCCCGCCCCCAAAGACCAGTACCGCAGACTTGTCGCACATCCCCCAAGCACCCCTAACACCAGACACATACACACACACACACACACACACACACATACACAGAGGGGGTGTTGCCCCAAACGTATTAAAAACTTTACAATTTTGCAGTGTAGTCAAGTTTAATTTTTTGGTTGAGTTCATGCGAAAATTGCAAAAATCATATTCCAACTGTTTGGCAAGCCATCAAAGGTATGGCCAGCATCAGGGTGCAAGGTTGTTTTAGGAGGGGTTCGTGATGGAGAGTGGGAAGCGGCGGAAGGGGCTGTTGCTGCTGGGGCAACGATTTTAGATCGCAACATAAATCGAAATGACAGACAACGAAACGTAAAATGAAAACTGCAGTTGGTCAGAAGTGCTGCGAGAGCGAGCGCGCAACGTTTAGAGGGTGACGGGTGGCTGAATGGCGCGGGGAAGGGGAACAGTTGGGTATCTGCCATTGAAACGGACAGTGCAACATGTGTGCATGATCTGCGCCCCCTATCCCGTCTCAATAACCCTCTTATAGATTTATTTGCATAGCAAATTGAAAATGTTCTATAAACAGTGCTGACTGAAAGTCTTTAGACACAGCAGGCATGCAGCCGGTACAAGAAATTGTGTATGGCAGCTCGCCGCCCAGCCCCATCTCGTAAGTAACCTAGTCAGCCAACCCAACCAGTTACCAAGCCCGAACCACTTGTACCACCCGCACTTTGGCCATAAGTACTCTTCTCCACTTTTCGTTTGTCCGTGGTATCTGTTTCTTTTTAATGTCTTATCTACGTGGGTTGCCTTTTCAAATTAAGCAACAAATTTAATACGAAACACACGCGCAGTGCATAAAAACCAAGCAGCGCAAAAAACGAAACAGACGAAAACACAAAAAAAACAAACACTTTCAACTGTTGAAATCCACAGACAACAACTGCTTCAGTCCCACCATCTTCTAGCAACCCTGACAGAAGCCCCAGCAGGAGTCATAATTATACTCGGCCCATCGTGCTGTGCGCGGCACGCAAAACATTTTTTGTAATTATCTCTCTAAAACCTAAAAAAAAAAAAAAAACAAATAACAAAAAACACAAATACAAAGAGGAAACACTTACAACAGAATAAAAATTGTACAGATGCTAAAGGAAAGAGTCTTCAAATTGTCGCCACTGAAATGCTCTTACAACATTGCAACTTGTAATTAATAAAAAATAAATTATGTTTAACATTCATTTAAATTTATTTGCTGAATTATTTTCTAAATTTATATAATCAAAAATATATTTATCTATATAAATATATTATTTAATTAACTAGATCAGAAAAAGAATGACAAGGGTAAGAAGGATAACAAATGTTGTAACATAAAAATGAGAATGGTATTAAAAAAATTAATGCCTTTAAAAACAGTTTGAAGATTAGAACATTCAGAATTAACTCACAGTTTTAATAATAATAAATACAACTTACACACACTAGTGCACATTCACTTTTGTGCAGGGTATTCGGAAAACACTAACAGCAAGCAAATGAAGTTACTGCAGTGCACGTGTTGCGAGAGCCAGGGAAAAGGTTTTCACAAATGAATGCTCGGAATTTACACCCCTTTCGCCCACCATATCTTTGTATAATGTGCATGTGTCTCTAATTAGCAGAAGAAAAGTTATAAAGTACTTTGCTTTTAGGAAATGCCTAGCAAATGCCTATAATCAACTATTGCTGGCATTGTAAAAAAAATGTATTTTGTTTATTAATAAAGAGCACAAAATTCAATTAAAATCGATCAACTGCAGACTGAGATGAGATAAAGTTTAGTTTAAAGTCGTAAAAGTTTCGTTTTCTCTTCTAAAAGTTTTCCAGCTAAAATTTACAATCCCTGCTGTGAGTAAAGTACCTGCCACTTAACTAGTAAAATCAAGCATTTGACAAGTTGCTAGCTAGTGTGGGTGGTGTGTGGGCGTGGCCTTACATTAAACTGCTTAAGTGAAAGGAATGAGGGTAGGGTGGTTGGGGGTTGGAGTTGGGTTGTTATAGAGGGGCGTTGCTTGCAACATTGTCACTTTATGGGTCAACGGTTTGGCTGCACTTATTGCTGTTATTGTTATGGTTAGTGTTAGCGCTGTTACGGGTTGAGCGAATGGCTATAATAAAGCAAACATATGACAGCAGTGCGAGCAGCAGCAGCAGCAGCACTGGCAACAACAACAACACCAACAGTAAGAACTTGAACAACAACAGAGGAAAACAACAAAGTTTTGCCGCCTGCAGTCAAGGCAAGACGAGCGAAAGGCAGCCAATAAAGTCAAGAACAAAGTCATGAAAAACGTTGCCAAAAATAAAGAGAGAGCGCCGGAGATACGAGATCCAACAAGGCAGCTATAAGTGGGTGTGGATGTGGGTGTATGCATGTGTGTGTGCGTGCGTGTGTGTAGCGTGTTATTATTATTTTTACTGCAAGGCATTCGCATAAAGGACATAATCATATTTTTCATCAAAGTCAGCAGTAGCGATAAAACCTACAACAACAACGCACAACGAGCGCAATAATACAAGCCACTATGTATATATAAATATATATATATATATGTAGACATGGGTTCGTGTGTGTAAGTGTGTGTGGATTGGTGTGTGTATGAGACATTGGCTGTCTCTTTCGCTGATATGCGCAGCATATCTATTCTGCAGTTGCTGTCAACATTTTTCATATCATAAACACTTTTTCTGTTGATATTACCAACAATAACTTTTACCCGACACATACGCACACACACAACCAAAACGGTGTGTATATATGAGTGTGTGTGTGTGTGTTTTTTTGTCACGCCTTCCTGTCGCGTTTGTTGAGGGCGTCGTCCAGTTTGCCTTTGACGCGTTTCTCGTTTGCCCCACATCGCGAAATGTCGGCCTTGTCAAAAGATACGTTGCGTGCTTGTTGTGAGTGTGTGTGTGTGTGTGCGTGTGTGCGGGTGTAAATGTGCTGAGCATATCGATGGCAATACTTTGCGTGTTTTGTGTGTGCAGCCGGACAACTCTTCAAGGTGTGCATGCAAAAATCATCTCACCTTGAAAATTAAGAAACGCGGCATGTCTGAAGCCAAACGACAGAAGCTTTAAAATCTTGCAGCTCACACCAAAAGGTCAAAAGGTTAATTTGGACCGTTTGAATATATAATCAAAAAATATAAATGAATATATTTATATATATATATATATAACTGCAGCCGTCTAGCAAATATAAAATAAAACAATAAAGTTGTTCAAGCAACTTTTGGACAGCATTTGAAATTTCGTATTTCTTTCAATAATGTACAATTAGATATTGACAAGAGCTTTAACCTAAGACGCTTACAAAATGCAGGCCAATGTTTTAAGTGGAAATAGCCAAAACGTAAGATAAAGCCTATACGATTGAATTTCCATTTCCCTTGTCCAACTGTAGAGTGCGGAACAATGTTTGGGTGACCACAGCAACTAATAACCAAGCCGATGCCCATCATAATATTCTTGGATATATATACCAACCGCAGGCCAGACTTGGCTAGGCGAGCTGGTTGGCCTGGCAACAGGATGTTTCGCCTACACAGCGGCAACCCACACAAACAGACACACACACACACAAACACTCACACTCATCTACATGTGATTCTATATGCCTATCTCTATAGCTACTTTGACTGGTCCATCTTTCTATTTGCTTCGATGTTGGCCCTCGCCTTGGTTATCTTTACACAAAGATGACATTTGTGTTGAAACAGGCAAATTAGTATTTATTGCCTTCTGCTGCTGTTGCTGACATATTATTTTATTTGTTTAATTAATTTACAAAAAAAAAATAGAACCAGCAAAAGGGACCACAAGACAAAATCATCAACAAGAACAACAACAGGAACAGCAGGAGCAGGAGCAGCAGCAACTATTCCCCCTGAACGCCTCCCTTTTATGTCATATGGCATATGGCAGCTGTAATAAATAAGCGTCTAGCAACAGATAACCAAACACATTCCAAAGAGCCTGCTCTCCTGAAATGCTGGTGCTCGTAAATTTTATACGTAGTTTGGGTTGATTTAATGGTCCTGTTCCCCGCCTGCCGATGCCCCTCTTCGTAACTGTACACATAATTAAATCAACTAAATATTTAACGGCACATTTATTTGACTCTTCCTCTCTCTGTCTTACGTCCTGCGCCCTTGACCATTTAGCCAGGATTTTTATTACATAGCTGCGGCATTAAGTGGTCGAGAGTTCAAGTTCCATTCCAGTTCATTCGTGGCCAGTGTCCGGCCCCCATAAATTAGCAATGCCTAAGCAAAATTGTATTAAGTAAATCATGTGGCAACGTTCAGAACGTTCCACGCCCACACCAGCCCCTCCTTCTATGCCTGGCGCATTTTTGCCTATTGTCCTCGAGTTTTGGTATTTAATGCTCTTTATTTGGCTTTCCTTCAATAATTATGAAGTGTTGATTTGACAAATGCTTTAAGAATTCGAGATTGTGTGAGGGTTTATCTTCGGAAACATCCAATATCTATGAAGTTTATTGTAATATGCGATATGTACTGGAGAAATATGCTATATATACAGTGAAATTTCCTAAAATACCATTATTGTCTAAAAAAAAATCATACACAAACTATTTTATAGCTAACATTTGAAGCGTTCATTCAATTTTTTTAATAAATTTATCCAGAAAAAGCTTTTTCCAAAAAATATATATTGCCCCCATTCACTTATATATTTCAAATAACCTCAATAATTGATTAATATTAAAAGTTTCCTCTTCTTTTGTTTGGGTATGAAGTTCACTTACATTTTTACCATTCTCTCTAGTTCCTGATTTCAATTGTCTTTTTGTTTCTATTAATGAGAACAGACAAAATAAAGACGAAAAGGAAGATACTCTATATGATTGGAGATTGGACACTGGCGTGCAGAACACTTGCTGAAGGCCATTTGCTAGACACATTGTGTGGGAGTTCTTGTTGGATTTATTTCACGGCACATTTAATTCGAGCACGCGCTTGACGGCACAGCGAGAATATCCTTGACGATGCGACTGACAGCTTTGAGGACAATTCGACGACAGTTGAGAAATTTTACGGATGTGGGGCACAGGCACAGGCACAGACACGGGCACGGGTGCAGAAACGGCAACGAAGCAGTGTGCTGTGTTGTAATTTGTTTAATTTTAAGTAGCTGTAGGAGCACTATTTGACTTGCCCGTGGGTCTGCCAGCCGAGGGCAATAGAAAACCAGAGCGGTACGCGTTTTCTTATTCCCCCAGCTCACTTATCAACTGTCCAGAGAGTTGTTGTTGCTGTTGTTGTTTCTATTGTTGCTGGCAGGGGCCGGCCATAAAAATCAAAAGAGCATAAAAATACATTTGATAACACAGCGAGTTCTGTTTGTTATGTTTGCCTATGCCCATTGCCGTTGCCGTTGCCTTTGCCTTTGCCTTTGCCTTTGCCGTCGCCTTTGGCCCTTGGCGTATTTGCCTTAAGTGCTCATTTCAATGTCGCCAAGTGTCAGCCGCCAAGACGTGGGCCACAGCAGCCGCACCAGCGGCAGCAGCAGGCTCAAGCGGTAGTCGCCATAGCCCAGGAAATTGGCAATGTTAAAGCCAAAGAATGAGAAAAAAAGAAGGAAAAAAATCGGGAGGCAAACGAGCACCGACTACGTCCAAAAGTGAATTAAAATAAATTTGCTAGCGGGGATTTGGGGATTTGTTGTGCTCCGCATTTTTAGTATCGCACTAAGGACACCCTCGCTACGATTCTGACATTCACACCCAGGGCTGGGCAAATTCCCACTCAAGTGATTTACAATAGTTGTTCGGGTCGACAGTGTATGAGCGCAAAGTCTAATGTTTAAATAATTGAGTCTTAGGGCTGAAAGCATAGGTCTTTAAAATGTACTTTTTATAAGATAACTAATCTGAAATGTTTTTTTTCTTATATTTTTATAAAAACTTTTAAATACAATAAAATTGTTTTAAATATTTTACTACCTGCTGTACTGAAAACTAATAAAAATATATCTATCTTGCTCTCTTATGCGATTTTCAAGTAAGTCTTACACGATTCTCACAATTACTGAAATAAATCCACTTAATGTGATGCGAATGTGTATTAGTTCCTTACACGTTTCGTTTAATAAATACAAAATATTTATTATTTTCAACCGAGCTTTTCCCATCTGATGTTGCATTTACAAAATATTTGCATATACATATGCGTCAATATATATTTTTCATTTTATTATGGAATTAATTCGTTGTATTATTGGTTGGATATGTTTATTTGAAAAGAACAACTTTTTTCTGATTAAAATATTTATTTGCCCCTGCTTTTTATATGTTTTATTTAATATTGAATGCGTGGTGGAATTTATCAGGCAAGCTATATCATTAATTTCCCATTCCATAGGTTTCCATCCCTGAATTATAAAATAACTTGACTCTCATAGCAGTTCTTTGAAAACGTATCCGCAATAATAATTTGCTGCATTTTGGTAAGGAAGGGGAAGTAAATGTTTTTGCGCCTGTGGCTATTATTTTTACTGACGAGAGAGAGAGAGAGATAGAGACTCAGCCTTGTTATCGGCTCTGGCTGTTTGTCTATTGACATAAGCATACGGCATTTATATAATTGTTATATCAAATATCAGACATTCTTGAAAACACACTTTAAGCGCTCAAAATGCCATCAAATTGATGGCTTTAAAATTAGCGTAAAGTCAACGGCCGAGCCCAGACCCCAGCGGAGCAAAGTGAAAGTGAAAGGCGCCAGCCGTGGCGAGGTGGAGGGCGCGCTGGGTCGAGCCGGCGGAGAATGTGCGGTTCCAAATGGGCTGCTACGAAAGTGCTTGGGTAGGAAGTGCTGGGGCGCTCAGTCGCATTGATAATAACGCCATGGTGGCTTGTGTCTTGGGGCTTTTTGGGTGCTTCTTTTGGCCCAGTTTGCAAAACTTTACAATTAGATTTGCGCGCGGCTAAGCTGTCGTAAGACCTTTCGGTCAGGCAAGCGTCCCCTCTCCACACCGCCCTTCGTTGCCCACCCAGTAGGCGTGATTTATTGGCACATTGTTGGTTTGTTGTGGCTTGCACATAAATCAAGTAAATATGTTGCGACTCCGTTAAGAAAATTCAACAATTTGCGCAGACTAAGAAAAAAATAGAAACAGCAACTAAAATAATTTCAATCTCTTTTTTTTGTTTTCCCCGTTCTTGGTTTGGGTCGGTCAACGACTCGCCCTAATGATTACAACATAATCCAATTTTCATTACGTTTACATCAGTTCAAGAAGATAAATGAAATGTTCAAATAATAAGACCAAAACTGAGACCATTTTGCGTTAACCCTTTTTTTGTTTTCATCAGCTCCCTGACGTTTCTTAACATTAACCGAGATCTCTGTGGGTTGCGCTGGAATACTCTTACTATGAAGGGGTAAAACGACTTGACAGTTTAGTTGAAAATTATTCTAGCGAATGCAACTAATATCAAGGAAGTTCAACATATAGCTTAGGATTAAATTAAATTTTAAAATCATGTTTGATTGATTCAAGCAATAAACTTTAATAATAAGAATGAATTTAAAAAAGAATTACACAGGCAAAAAATAATCAATTATTATATAAGGGCGATATAAAATGAATTTGTAAAAATGTAATATCCAATCTCCGAATTTAAAAAAAAACATTCCGGATTGACTTTTCTCACTCTCCGGACAGTGTAATTAAATTTCGGCGTTCCAAGGCTGAATTGTTTCTGTAGTCATTTTCCATCAGTTATTTTTTAGCATTTGCATAATTTTCTACAGATTAAACTACAATTTATCATATTTTTTTCTGACATGTTGTTGTTTTTCTTCGTCTTGAGCTACGGCCGAATGCTCAAAGTGATTTTTAATAGCAGGAAAATGGTTTCTTTAAGATTAAGCTTCCTAGTCTTATTACCCAAGCAATCATTTGTTTATGCTCGCAACTGAGAAAAAGTATAAGGATTTAGGCCGAGCTGATAGAAGAGATTGCATTTGGTCTGGTTACCATTTTTTTTGTTTTTTTTTTTGTTTTGGTTGAAAATGCAGAGTCAGCGAAAGGGGATAAACATACATCAAAGGCGGCCATAAATCTGTGGACTGCACGACTCGAGTCCTAGAGTCAGTATGAGTTCTGGGAAAATGCGAAAATCACTTTGCAATATTAAGCAGAAGCGGGCGAGGAGCACATAAAGCGCCACGCACGATAACTTGACCAAACAATGAGCGAAAGACACAGATATAAATCCAACTTGGCAGCCGTGAGACACGAAGGGAGAGACAAGCAGCGAACGAGACAGAGAAAGACAGAGAGGGCTGAGAACTTTTGAGTTGAAGTCAACACATTTTCACACACAATAAATTTTTGCCAGCGTTTGCAGGAAAATCGTATACGAAAACGGATACGTGCACTGAGTTGGCTTGGGGGCCATTCGAAAGGGGGCGTGTTCGGTTCGCTTGTTTGCCTATTGATTTTGTTAGGCAACTTAAAGCAGAAACCCTGACACAAACACAAACGCACACATAGAAACACACATGGCGTATGCGCAATTTCGCAATTTCACAATTTTTGGGAAGCAAAACTTTCAGCGTGGACAACCTTGAAAGAAAATTGTGTGGCCCGCATTTTGCCCCTCAATTGAAAGATTTATGAGAAAATGCCGAAGCGTTAATCCAAGTCAATTAGTTTCTTTGTTCATTTTGGACAGCGGCAGCAGCCAAGAATTTGTTCGCTACTTAACTTTATGGCAAAGTTTGCTCGTGACTGACGAAAACTTTGACGACGACTTTGATGACCTTTGCACCAACGCGACCCTCATGGCCAAAAGGTGAATGCAAGCCGGCAGGTTAAAAGGTCAAATATGACCACAATTAGGGCCAGGTAATGCTCACAATTTGTGGTTTTAAGTGTTATTAATGGCAGATGTTGTGGTTTAGCGAAAAGGTAAAGTATACACAGTCCTACAGAGAACACAAAACCAATAGACTTTAAAGTAATAAAGGAGTTAGAGTCTCTTTCTAGACTAGTTCGGAATAGATTCGAAAGATATATAAGAATATATATATCTACTTGCAACTGAAGACTTATTTCAGAGTGTAGGCAAATAAATAAACCAAAGAAAAGGGCAGACTTGACTTGAATTCCAGCACGAAAAACTAAAAGACCTATTTTTAAACTCTCAAATTGTTATCGCGCATTCAACAATACAGGCAAATAAATTGAAAATAAATAAAAAAAAAAGCAAAATTTATGCTTTAGACATGATGCCCAAAACACGCCTAACATATATATTTATTAATATTACAAAAAAAAGAATCCTTCTAAAATACGTCTTTATTTTTCGGAAATTCTGTGCCAGACGCATAGCTACATTCGGTCTCCCACTGCTTTCTGACACTTGATGTCTTATTTGTACCATGAACGGAATTCCCTTAAACACCGCCCTCCCACAAGAACTCAACCCTTTTTATGGTGCTCTCTCGCCTACGCCTGATTTGCCGCCATTGAATTGAATGATTTTGTTTTTCAATTTATTGGGATTTGCTCGACTCGACTCGACTCGTATCGGCAGCCCAGGCTGAGCAAGGCTGCCCGGAAAGAGTCCGAGCATCTAAGCATATAAAGCATTTTTATTATAAAAGGACGCACGATATTATCGATGTTGATTTATTTGCCTACTGGCCCGTTGGGCTGGGCAAATTCTTAAACGGGCTGCTGGATTAAAGCCTTTGTTTTTGCTTTTCAGTTTTTCTTGCAATTTGCTGACCAAAACACGTTTCATGCGTTTGCCTTTTTTATTCGCTTCGCACACATAAAACACATTTTCAAATGCACCAAATTGTTTTTGCACGAATTTATTTAATTAAAATGCTTTTGTTAACGCTCATAAAAGTCAACGTCACACGCAGCGACACTAAAAAATAAACACTGTCCAACCAAGTTATTACAAACATTAAAAATCTAATGAAATGGGAGTTTTAAAAACTGAAAGCTCACACAATAATTTAAAAAACAGAAATGTTGTTGGTTGTAATTTACAACCGAAATTATTGCATTGAGATAAATTAAGAGAAATAAATAGAATAAGATAAATCTAATTATTTGACCCTCAAGTCAATTTGTTGTCCAGTGCCATAATTCTTTTCAACTGAAGTTTTTTTATATCATTTCCTTTAAATTTTTTTTTTGTTTTATTATTTTAAAAATCCGCTAACCGCAGAGCTGACGACCACAAGCGGCTGACGGTTCGTTTTGGTATCTGACTGGTTATTAAAAATAAAACACAAATAAAAAATAAATAAAGGGAGCAAAAAAACAGAAGACAACCAAACTTTGGCTAGAAGCAGTCGCAAAGTGTGCGCCGGCGGCTGTCCCGGGGCTGTGTGAAGGTTGAGGGAGTTGCGCTGTGAATGTGAATTCGCGGCGTCCATAAATCCCGCCAGCATTTCACATGTGTATACGTTTTTTATTGCCATGTGTGTGTGTGTGTGTGTGTTTTAGTCGGGCCACAAGGCAAAACGCTTGGCGCTGCTGTCTTTGCAATTGCCACGGCTGACCCCATTGGCTGGCGAAAGGGGAATATAGAAACAAGCGGGCTGAAGGGGTTCACAACGGAAGCTGGCGGCGAGCTTTGCGCTTAAGTCTAATGCGAAAAGTTGTGAATAGGCTCAGTAGGAAATCCTATTTTATGGCGCAAAGTTACTGCAGTCATAAAAACGTTGGCCAACTCTCTCATGCCAAGCGATATAGCAATCGGTGTAAGTGAAAGAGAGCGAGAGAGAGCGGGCAATGGATAGAGTAATATTGTTGCTTAGAAATTTGGTTTGTTTGTTTGTTTTGCTTATGTAAATATTTATATTTCTCGTAGATAAAGTCAAAAAAAGAGTTAGCATAAGGGGAATAGGTTAAGTTGTCCAAAGGACTTATACGAAATTTTACAGCAGGGCAAAAGAGAAATTCATAATTATATAACAAGAAAAATTGGCATTAGAACTGCAAACAATTTCTTAGAATTATATTTTGGAATTAAAAGGAAAGTTTCTACAAAACAGGATAATGAAAATGAATTACCCTGTTTTATGATGCTTGACTCTAGTCACATATTAATAGAAATAAGTAAAAAAAGGTCTTAAACAAAATTTACTACTTTTATCCTGACAACAATAAAAAATATTGATCTGAGCTTAAGAGCTTTAAGAGCGCAATACACCTACTACAAATGGAACTATACTAGCTTATTTCGCAAGCAGTATTAGCCTTATTTATTTACAAACAATATATTGTTATGACTTAATTACATTTTATAAAATTTACTGGATAATTTGAGTATATAATTTAATTTTCAATTAAAAAACTGCTCAATAATGCAGACATTTATACACATTTATTTATGTGAATTTTTTCTTCAATAAAAGAAATTGAATAAAATCGATTTATGAGCATTTTATGTAAATTATGGCAAAAGCCACAATAACTAAACAATAAGTACAGCTTTATTGAAATTTTATAGTTTGTTTAAATGCATTTATAAAAAAAATAGATTATAATTTGGCCAAGAAACGGTTATTTACAATTGACGTAATATGCCAATAATTTGGTTTAAAAAGTTTATTGCATTTGAATGCACATATTTGAATTTGCATAAACATGAGCTTAAACGTTTCTCGTTCCACCAAAGCCCCTAGTATCTAACCCAGTTAACAGCACTAACCTTTTGCCGCATTCTGTACGTAATATTCCCCAGTGCACGAGACTGCGTGACACGCAAATCTGACACGTAAAATAATAAGCGGAAATGTTGAAATATTCAAAGCAGATACCGCCATCTGTCGCTTCTATGTATTCGTCTCCCGCCTTATCAGGTGAAGCTGCTGCCGCTTCCATTATCGCATTGACGTTAGCTGAAAGTCAAGATTTGTGCGCATTAATGGCACCGATTCAATTTTCAATATCTGCGGCACGTGACTGCCGCCCGCGCCATCGATGTCATTGAAACCTGACGTGCCCAACATGTTTAATTGCCGATAACTCACGAGACAACGGAGCACACCAAATATTTAAAGCACATCAAATTCGACAACTTTGAGTGTACGATTTTGCGATGAGACAAATCACTAACTTGACCAAAGTAAATACAACAAAAGCTTCGCATAGCATAAATAAGACTCATAATACCGACTGATTAAATGATCTGCAAGCGGTAGGAGGTTTTACTCAATGAACCATTTTGGATGTTTCCACTTCCAAGTAGAAATAATGGAGTTCAGTACTCTTTCTTATAGATATGAAAACTAACTATATGATAATGCTCACCTATCTGAGCGTCGGACTTACAAGCGGAAGGTTGCCGCTTCAAATCTTGCAGCAAATCTTGAGATTCATCCCCTCATACTTTTAATTTGAGGAACTTCGATATTATTGTCTAATGTCATATATTAATAAAAGATATAGATTAGTATCAGGAATTTCAAAAATTAAGTAAATTATACACATCACATAGCACATAGTCAATCGTATAGTCATAATACCCCAAACACATTGAAGTTTCAGCTAAACAGGCCAAAACACAGGCAGCCCGAAAAACACACGACGATGGGCATTTGGCAGATCATAAGTTACGCGGAGATTAATAGCCGTACTGAGTGCTTGGCACCTATCAAATTCAATCAAGGACATTCATCAATTTTCAATTTGGCATTTGAACGGAGGGCCAACGAGCAGAACTCGCCGCTGAGTCCGGCACAAACTACACCAGAAAAAATATATATACAAAAAAAAAATAAAAATAAACTGGGATGAAAAGCGGAAGTTCGCTTTTGGTATGTGCCGGCTGCGACTTGGATGCGATTTCTTGCCAACGACAGCAGACATCAAAAGAGAGTCGCCAACCAGGTCGAAAGCAAAAGCAAAAAAAAAAAAAAAAATGGAAGAAATATAAAAAGAAAACCCGCACAAAATATGAAAAATCGTTATTGACCGCAATGAAAAAATACAACAACAAAAGCTCTACCCACACACATTCACACACACACACACCCAGAAACTCGCACTTGAAATTGATTCAATGTCATAAATTAGATTTGAAATACTCAAAAGCATTGGCAAAACGCTCGCAAAGGCAGCCATAAAAATGTGTGAAAAATTTGTTTGTGTCGTCTGACATTTTTGCACGCTCATACGCGGCGGCACTAAGAGAGATGGAGAGAGAGGGGGGACGGGCACAGTTGGGGCAGGGGGAAACCAATGAAACGACACACAAAATTGCGAAAGCGCCAAAATAAAGTAAATTATATTTACGTGTACTTTGCATAGCAATTGCGATGGGTTTTCATATACATTAATTTCTCATTCTATTTTGTGGCACATGGCGTATGCGCAACTTTTTTGTTTTGTTTGCAAAAAATGTTTTTTCGGGGCGAGCGCAGGCGGACATTTCAGGCGCGCGCGTGCCTTATAAATGATGTACAATCAATTAATTTGCGGCCTGTTTACAAAGCGACTAGGCAAAAATGATGGAACTCGATGAGTGGAGCGGTGCACGGAACTAATAGCGGCAAAGCAATAGCAAACACACAATGGGAAGCTGGTGTGGGGCACCACAAAAATGTTGGCGCAATTTGGCAACAGTTTTTGTGCATTTATCACACTTGAAGGCAAAGTGTTTTGGCTAATGATGCCCAAATGTTAGTTTTTAGGGTGGGACGCTGTCGCTGGACTAGATTTGTTTAGATTCTGATTTCAATCTGATTGGCATGTTAAACATTTGCATTTTAGGATAATAAATATAAAAATTGCTTTTCAATAGAAATAAGTGTAGTGAAAATATATTGAAAATCTATAGCCAGAATTGATTATTGAATAGACAAAAGTGTAGTCAAAATATATTTAAAGAAAGGAATTTAACTTTAACGATGAACCTTTAGAATATGTGCTTTATTTATTAACACTCATCGCATTTTGAATAAATAAATAAATAAAAAGTATAAATAAATTGTTTATTTAAATTTCTTACATATTTAATTTTAATTTTTGCCTCTTTCTTCCCCCAATAGATACTAGAGGTCCACAAGGGGTGCAATGAGAGGGACATGAGTCGTATGAGTCTTATAAAAAGACATACTCTTATTTAATTAATGTAGTTAAGTTTAAAACATGCTATTCGTAAATAATGAAAATAATACAAATTTTCACTTTATAAATAAATTGATTGAACATAAATGTTTATAATTTTAAATGAATCCTAAATTAGGTTTAGAAAAGAAATTTTTCAATGAATTAAATATTTTGTGAAATATTAAAGTTGCTCAAAATAGAAGTTGTTTTACACACACACATAGACTCAGGGCCGAGCCTATATATAGAAATCTAGATCTATTGGATGCAGGGCATAGGAATCCCTTTGGCAACAATCAACAAGCAATCAATCACTCAACTTGTCCACTGTTCAGTTGCCGAACAGCAGCTCTAAGCAGCAACATGTGACGACAGCTCCATGCCCTGCGGCAGAGTACTGGCAAATGCTGAGATGTCGTTGACACTTGGGTGTCACTTTAATTAGTGAGTGAATGGGAGCGAGTGTCGAGTATCGAGTATTGAGTACACAGCACATGGGATAGCTCTGCAAAATGGGGTATCCATCATTGGCGGTAGAAGGGGCTAGCGGGGCTATCGATATGATTTTAATGCCAACAGTTGCACAAATCACAGAATCACTGCGTGAAAGTGGCTCCAATCATATCATCAGTTATGGTTGTGATTAATCATGCACACAAAACTGGGCCAGACAGTTGGCAAATGAGTGGAGTGCGACAGGGGGGAATGGTGTTGCGGTGAGAGAAAGCAGAAGGTGTAACAACGACCCCAGGGAGCGTTGCATGCATTTTTAATGGCTTGCGGCAGCGGCTGTTGCAGCTGTTTTGGGGCGCATTTAAATAATTTCATCATAAAGCCGGGACTTCATTTTGTATTCCAAATTTTACGAGTTGAAACTTTTGACCTTTTTCCTCTGCGGGGGCACAACCGCATCAAGAATAACAACAACAGCAACACAATCAACACGTTTCGACAATCGATCGATTTCATGAGCAATCAAATGATGTCACATGCGGCAACAGCAGCCAGGCAGGGTAAAAATGAAAAGGGGGAGTCAACCCTCGACCAGAAAGTTGCGGCAAGTTCAAAGTTCTTAGTCCCCGAGGCGAGTGGGTGGGTGTTGGTCTGAAATGAAGCAACTACAAACATACAGAATGCCCAAGAACAAGGCAGCAATAAAAGAAAATCCATTTACCACTCGCCCACAGTTACTTCTACTCTTTCCATCATTGTCACATTTCTCTCTCTCTCTCTCTCGCTTTCTCTTTCTCTCGTATAAACTTGATTGGTGACAAAAGCACAAGGCCAAAAACAAATTTAAATTAAATTTGCGCCCGTTGAAAAACTTTTAGTTCTCACTCTTTTCAAGTATTCTGCATCCATCAATATTTTCAGCAGCTAAATAAATATGCAAATAATTTCAAAAAGTTTCAAATGCCAAACAAATTATCAACATTAAAATTAAATATTATATTATTGAATAATACTCTAACAATGATATCCATTTATAGTACTTATTGAAATCGAAAGCAAATTTAAAATATAAACTTGAAATAATACAATTTAAATTTATAAAATTCAATAATGGGTCCTCAAACCAGTCAAAAAAAAAAATATAAAAACTTAAAATATGGAAAGAAAGCCAAAAAACAAAAACAATAAATTCATATTAATATAATAATATACAAGTAATATATAATTATATGAACTTGTCGTTCTAAGGATGTTTGAATAATTAAATCTTATATATATATACAAAATACATTCCAGTTTCTTTTTGAATTTGTGGCGTAAGACACGAATTAAAGAGAGTCATAAGAAATGGATGAAGACTTGGAATAAATAAATAGTCCAAGCTACAAGCGCGGTTGAACTCGTACGAAAAATATCTAGGAGTTTTTTTTTTATTCTGACACTCTAACAAGTAGACGCTAAAGTGTACAAATAATTCGGTGCACAGTTGGCCGCATGATAAACTAATCATATCGTATTCATGAGCAGAACACAACAGAAAAGTCAGCGGACGCCTTGGTAACTGGCCTTTCTGTTGGAGGAGCAGTTGAATAAGTCGCTTTTACTGGGTGTTGTGCCTGGTAAAAGTTAACAAGAACACGTAGTAAAGATTTTGCCGTTTAGGTTTTAATGCGATTAGAGTGGCAGAGAACAGAAGTAGCAACAGCAGCAACAGGAGCAGGACCTATCGAGCCAAAGAACAGACTCTCAGCTAGAGCCACAGCCAAAGGCAATGTCAGGGCTAGAATCTTTTTGGGTCTGTGATTTATGGCCAGCTACAATCAATGCTGTGGGTAGCTTCTGAAGGGATAGCCGGGCCAAGTTGTTGCCGTGGCCATATTTAACTTAAAAAATTTATCAATTGGATTTGCAAACTGCTTTGTCATAAGTTCTGCGGCCTTTTGATACCCGAAAAACCCAACGAGACGAAAGCAACTCGCAAGTTTTCTGATTAAGCTCAGGTCAAGGCAACTTGACTTGCCTTTGAAAAGCTGTGACTATCAGAGCACGTGCCGGTATTTTGTATTTGATTTACTGCTGAGAGCTCAGATTCCGTGCAGAAGGCAGCACTTTTGTGGTGGGGGGTAAGCTCGTGGGAATCTAGTTTCCTGGCTTGACTAAAGATTTGGTTTGTTGTAATGTATTTCTGGAAGTATTCAATCTGCAAAAGGAAGTGCTAGAAATACATACACAATACTCTTAATTTAATCAGTTAATAAATTTTGATTTCAAATAGTTTTCCGTTTTCCCGGTAGACTACTTATTTGATTGCTTCATTGAATAAAATATGGCATGTTGAGAGTTACTATACAAAATGTGAATTCTATTAATGAGCAGCTGTGGCTGGCGTTCAACGGCATAATTATGCTTGATAATCCTATAAAAATGCAGGTACAGATTGATTTTTACAGGTACGCGATGCTTGTTTTTTGTATGCAATAATATTTTTAATGATTTCAATTAAACTGAATTACTTAACTTTTATGCATTGCAATTCCCGGTTAAATACTACAACAATATAATAAGAGCAACAACAACGATGTGACTTTTGTGCAACTGTCAACGTTTTTTTTTTCAATTCTTTTTTTATTTTTTGCTGTAGCGCTAAATATTTTAATTAAAGAAATAATTACATTTAATGTATGGGCGCAGGGCCATACACGTGGCCCCGCCCGCAACAATACCCTGGCAAAAAAAGTTGCTGAGCTTTGTCTGTGTAAATTATTTTTAGTTAATATATATATTGTAACTAAAGTACTTTAAGGTAATACTTCTGCAACTGTTTGATGTTTATAAAAATGTTTAATAAATTTACTTTGGCTGGGACTTTTAGAAAAACAAAATTGAAACTATTCCAAGCCGTTCTAATTATCTGATTTATTATTGTATTTATTTTCTTAAATATATTTACAGGGTATTTAACAATTTATAGTCAGATTGCTTTTTAAATAAATTTTTACAGCCGATTTTCGATATTTTATTTTTTTTTTTTGTGTGTTTTTGTAAAACTTCATTAAGCGAATTTATTGCGAGGCAGGCGGCGAAAATGCAATTTAAATGCAAAAAAAGAAGTGAAGCAAATACGCATGTTTGTGTGACGCTGTGTAAGCACACATAATGTGTGTGTGTGTGTGTGTGCGTGTGTTAAATGAAATGCGCACCTACGAAATTTTCGCTTGTTTAATTATTTCAATTAAGGCAACATTTTTATTATAAGTGCGTTTCCACTAAGTATATCTGTCTTTATTGGTTTAAGCCTGTGTGCATATAGACATTTTAAAATTTATTAAAAAATTTTATAATTACACGTTCGCGTCATTTACATAAGTTTACATAAGAAAACAAGAAAATTTAATTATTTTTTTTGCAGCTGTCAAGCAAATAAAATGTAGAAAGGTAATTTTAGCTGTGCGAGTAATGTAATAGAGCGCGTAAATAAAAGTCAATTTGGATTTTAAAACAAAAAATAATACAGAATTAACTACTAGCAAATAAATACGCCCGTAGCTGAGGCTGGTCTATTTCAAATGTATAACTTATTAATGCTGGACCCTGTAACTATCCGAAACTTATTATCCTGCATCATTTTTTGTTTGCTTCAAGACCTGAGACCCAACATTTCTATAGATTTTCCTGGGCTCCCCGTTGCTCTTAGGCACAATTTATAAAATGTTGTTCCTGTACATTATGAAATTCTTAGAAATTCTCCGGGGCGCTCAATGCTTATTTTCTTTTTATTTTCTTAAATACCATTTACTATAAAATGGAAAAACAATTTGCGTGAATTTTTACTAGCTTTACCTGTTATTTTTTATTCTGAAATTTGAGTCTACAATATCTCAGATATTTCTGTTCTGCTCTTGTTTTTGTTTTTGTTTTTTTTTTTTTTAAGCCCCTCTCAAATATTTAATAAGAACGCATTAAGATGCGACACATTTGCAGTCAAGTCAACAAATTGCCGACAGCAAATCTTGCGTTCTGCGTCCTGTGTTTCCCGTGTCCTGTGTCTTTATATTTCATCTCAGACCTCTTCGTTGCTCGCACTTTTTACCAACCTGGCGACGTGAGCGCTTTAATCTTGTTTAAAAATGCGCAGCTGTAACAACAACAGCAACTGGGTGGGCGCTGGGAGAGTTGCGTGACTGCGCGTAAAGGACGAAACACACACACACACACACACATTTAAAATAAAGAATAACACACACATACACACAATGTGGAAACGGGAAGCGTTGCCTGCATTTAGGCGAGCTGCCTTGTCAAATCTGCGCTGTGAGCATTCTAATGAGAAGTGCTTGCCAGTTTCCTTAACTTTCCTTGGCTTACAAGGACAGCAATAACAACAACAACCACAACAACAACAACAACAGCAGCGACAACAACGCCAAGAACAAAGTGCCGTTATCACAGCCACATAATCAAAGGGCGTGGGGTGTGGCTGGTAGTCGTCTTCAACTTGCCTTTCGCTGCCTTTTCAGGCCATCGCAACGTTTGTGCTGCTGCCCTTTATTCTCTGGTATATTTTTTTATGCACGATATATAATTTCATATTTTTTAAGATAATTATGTCGATAAGTCGGAAAAGGTAACGCACAGCGCTTAAATAAAAAAACAGGCGGAGAAGCTACCTTTCTGTAGGGCATAAAAATAAAAAATAATAAAGGAGGCAACCCAAAAAAAAATAGGCTGAGGCTAAGAATATCATTATAATACGTTGTCTCGGCAAAATAGAAAACTCAGAGTATACAGAGCTGGGCGAGTGCTAAGCGAATAGTTTACTTACATACTATATAAAATGTACGTATAATTACACTATGCGACATAATTCAATTTTTTTGATTTAATCTGTTTTGTTTATAATCAATTTTTTATCTTTCTTCTTTTTGACTGTCTTGACTGAGTTATTTTAATTGCCAAAGCTCTCATTGGATTTCAAAAGCGTTTTCACCATTTTAAAAAACTGAATTGTTAAAGATTATAATTACCAAAAATAAAAACTATAAAACAAACGTGAGATTTGAACTGCTTGATCTTTTATTTTTCGGATAAATTAATGCGTATAACAGAGATATATATTTTTATATTTCATGTTGGACTTGAAATCTCTTAAACAAATTCGATAAAGGTATTCATATGTACATAAATGCACAACTTGTACACAAAACTCACTAAAAGGATGACTTTTCTACATTATTCTGATAATTCACTCACCCAGCCATAGAAACGATGTTGACAAATTCCGGGCCCTTCTCTGTAGCCATGGGGGGCATATCATCACATTCGTAAGCCTCTCATTCAAATATAAAGAGCTGCATATGTGAGTGCTCGCAATGGCACCCAGTTGCATGTTTGCCAACACTCAGCAGCCCCCTTTGCAAGCCGTTTCTTCTTCTTTGGTGTAATAACTTAAAATCCCATAATAAAGCTACTTACTGGCTGCCAACTTGGTTGCAGGGTTGGCTCTACTCTTTTTTCCCTGCACACACTCTTCTTTCATCTAACAATAACTATTTTTCTTTGGATTTGACTGTGGCTCGAATTGACTGCAAGACTTGCCAAGCCTTTCGCCACAAATGTGCAAGTCAAGTCAAGTGCATACGTCACCGGTTCCATTCATACATACACGAGCCCTCATCCCCTAACCCAACATCATGCACAACCATCGAAGATTTCTAAGTGCATGGCATACATATTTTTTTATTCTTTTGATTTTTTATACACTTTGCGCAGGGTTATTATAGTTTTTGGGCGCAGTATGCAGACATAAAGATAAACACTGAAAATTAATTTATGTGAAGCAATTAATCACATAGCCGCCTTCAAGACGAAATATTTTTGGAATTTTAATACATCTTCATAAACATTTATTTTAAGAATCGATCAATTTAGTCCTCATCGGAAACATTTTAACTCTGACTATTACTTGCACCAGTTAAAGCTTTTAATTTTATGGCAGACTTTTATCAAAGATAAAAAGATAATAAAATTAAAATAAAAAGAATTTCATTTGATTAAAAGATTAGTAAGTGTATCAAATCTTCGATTATTCTATATCTTATGTTTTTCCTCCTTTTTCTCCTCTTATATTTAGTTATTTTTCAGACTGTGTGTAAAAAATTTCCTGCTGAGCTACTGGATTAAGATTGAATTTTTTTTACCGGCATAGTTTTCTCTTTTTTTGATCAAATTTTTTTTTCAACTTTTTTTTTGTGTTATCTCGTCGTCGCCAGGTGAAGAGTCGTTTAGATCTATGCGCACATACGTACACACACGCCCACACACGCCAACACACACATGCACTCATATAAACGGTTGCTAAAAATATTTTCATGTTCAAATAGAAATATTTCCCCATTGAAATTGGAAACGTTTTTGCCATTGTGTGGCTCGACCGGATGTTGTACAGTTATTGGAATGTCTTTGCAGCCCCACCGACTTCCTCCCCGACTCCTCCATAAATACTAACCGACTATAACAATGGACTATGACTATTAGTTGACATTTTTCTAGTATTTCTCGTCGTTATTTATGTTGTTGTTGTTCTCCGGCTGCCATCGACAGGAAATGGTAAACTTATTTCTCTTATTAATTTCTGTTGGCAATTTGTAAAGCAGCAGCCGTCCAAAAATGTTTTCCAGATAAATCAGTTCAGCATTTGTTGCCTTTTGTCTACTTCAACCGAGTATCACCCGCTCGTCCCCGCATTTCTCAGCTGCATTGCAATGTTGTGCAATTACTCGCATAGTTTCATAGCTAAGGAGTCAGCCTGGAAATGCTTCTAACTAAATTAACCTGCAAGACGCAGAGTCGCAACGTATTCCAATCGTTTAGTGTCCTGGCAGGAAACTCTTAAGAAACAAAAGCTGTTCATGCTTGTCGTTGCATTGCATTCATAACTAAAGCACATTTAAGGTATTTCTCATGCAGCTCAATATGTTTGGCATGCGAATCACAAACGAATTCCTCTGAGAAATTAAGTCCAGCAAATATTCAACAATTATTCATTACAATTTAAATTGTCATATTTAAAGCATGTTTATGTTGATTATTGCCATGCGTTTGTCAAGAATGTGCGACGAAAAAAATGATTTAAAAAATATATAGAAGCACCATTATTCTATAATAATTAAGGCATCCCGAGACAGAATCAGTAGTTGCCTTAAATACAATTGTGACGAAACTCGAAATAAATAACTATTGAGGAAAAATCAGGACAAAAGCAATTTAAGCTTGGCCACCCGCTATTTATCCAAAGAAGTTATATATATATTATGGATGTACAAAACTGGATCACAATTTGAACATTAAGTCTATACATCATGCCGAATCTTTTTCTATAATCGTCATATTCTTTGCAATCATCATATAAAATAGTTTGTAGCTAAGCTCAACACACAACCGTTGACACTATATTGACACTGAAAAAAAAACTCAAACAAAAATGTAAGATATTACAAAAAAAAGGATCACGCAAATAAAAATATATATAGTAGTATATACTTTGCAGCAACAGCAATCGCATTCAATTAATAGCTTGTAATGCAATTGTGAGTGGCAATTGATGGCTGCAGTGTGGATCTGTTTATATGATATAAACTATACTAGACACGCCCGCATTGCGCGAACTAAGTCAATTAAAACACGATTGGCGGCTAATTCAATGCACGGCCACGAATTTGTCCGTTGGTTTTGGGCCAAAAATATTGCAGCTGCTAACCGAATGGCAACCAAAATATTTCATGTCACTTAAATTAGTAAATTTTGTGCATAAATGCAAAAATAAATGTACGACTGCGGTTTAATGTTCGCGATTGCAAAAACCAGACTATATTCGATTGCCCTCATAATTATTATTCCGTTTTTCATTATTTAATTTGTTGCTGTTGCCTCAGTTTTAGCTTTGGCATCGGCTCATTTAGAATGTGGCAATATTTCTAATTAAAGGTTGCAAACGAAATCAAAACAACCGCGAGACTGTTACGCAGCAGGACAACCAACCAATTTATATATGTCTGTGCGTGTGTGTGCACGTGTGTGCGTGTGCAGTTAAGTATGCTATGATTTATGCATCGCTGCTAAATGTTGCTGAGGTTTTTGCGTTGATTTTGTGCAATTGGTTCGAGCCGCGCTGCGCTGCGGTTCTGCCAGTGCGGCCAATGTCAACTATTTCACATTCAAATTGCATATTCCATGCACGCATAATTTAAGCTATTGAGCATGCAATGCACAACCACCCACCCACCCATACAATTAGTCCCACGCGCTACGTGTTTTTGTGTTGAAAGCAAAATGCATAATAAACGTGCAGAAAGTATGCTACAAAAAATTGCATTGAATTATTCGCATCATGTAAACAATCCAAAGGGAGAGCAACTGACTTTATGAGAGGCTTTTAAACAAAAAATTCCAATCGGCAAAATGGTTGAGTTGAAATTTTTCAATAAAATCAACAAATATTTAGTTAGTTTCAAATGAATTAAAAATTATTTTTTATATATTTATTAAATAAATCAAGAAAGTATCTTCTATAGGCATTGCCCTCTTGCAAAACTCTGAGAATAGTGTAGCTCGTAAATGCTGAGTTTAAAGAAAATATCTTGGCAATCAGAATATTTTGCCATATACCTTCTTTTCGACCGATTTTTCCTATCGAAGCTCTATGACATAGTGGTCCGATGTGATAAGATTTTGAATATATTTAGGGACCATAGTGTATATTATTAGTAATTATAAGACCAATAATGTATGGAACTTTCTTTAGATTTTGATAACTTTAAGCAAGTTACATTAATCAAGCTTTTAGTTCATAATTTTCATTAACTACAAAATTCATTCCACCCAAACTTAAACTTATGCCAACTGTTTTTATGAGACCTGCTATAGTATTCCGAAGCATTCCCTGAGGAGCAACCTTCTTCAAATTGATTTGGGTGCACGCACCATCAAAAAACATTAGAAATTCAGCATTTAATTTAAAGCAACTAGATAAATTGCAATCAGTGAATTGTTTTTAGAATGTCACTGTGTCACATTGTAATTATAGACTACTTATCTTACAGGAAAAACAACCCTAATAGCGCTCTTCCCATTTTATCCAGGTCAGCTGCCAAATTGTGATAGTTGTGGGTTTTAACAAACATTTAGCGTGCTCGCTAAGTGTTTGACTTCGCATTTGACCTAGTTAATAATTTAGTACAATAAATAGCTGAGATGAATGTCAGCAGCACATCCGGCGTTACATTTGACACTGAGGCTAATTTAATGGAACACCGTCAAGACTTTGTTGGCTCTGCACGCAAAATCTGCGTGGGCCAAAAGGCTGAACACGGTCGACGCGATTCGCATGTATCTAATATTTAAAGTGACATATCTATTTATATGCAAATGCCACGCCTCCCGGGTATACGATATTACCTGGACTCATGTAGTAGGGGCTGGCCGTGTGCGTGCCAAGGCGCTAAAACTTTCTTTTTAGGTTAAAATCCTTCGCGCAATAAATCACAACACATACGCGAGCCATACACTATGAACAAGGAGGGTGTGTGGCTATGAGGTTTGAGGGTAGTGAAAAAATAAAACTAATAAATCTAAGGCCAATTAATTGACTTAACTGCTGTCGGGTAGGCGGGGACATGTTGTCTGTGGGCAATGTGGCCTTTGTAACCCTTTGGGGCTCACAATTTATGGTGCAAACATAAACTTGAACTCACATATAATAAATCATAACATTTTACAGATAATAGAAAGGCTTCTAGCATACATGAAATCGTGATTACGGAATCGTGTATTCAGTATCCTTTAGAGCCATTCCCGGTGTGTGTTTTAATCGCAGCGCTTGCGGCTTGCAATTTTAATAAACTGCTGCAAGACAGAGGAAAAAAACTTTATAGTCAAAATAAAAAATGCAATTTTTTTACACACGCAGACACAGACACATAATTTACGCTCTGCCTGTGTCCCGCTCTTCAAGGCAGCCACATTTCTAAGCTAAGCCAACAAGCCACACACAGGATGTGCCCCTTATATCCGCCGGCGTCATATGGGAGGCTACCACAATCTAAACCAATTCAATCCAATCAAAACGAATGCTTCGACTGAGTTTCTTACTTTTTTGTGTTGCCTGTTTTGATTGGTAGCTGAAAGACGTTTTTTGTTGAGCTTTAACCGTTGTTTGCATAAGGCTTAAAATGGCTGTATGCTTAAAAACCTAAAATATCAACTATATAGTGGAACATATGGAATATATACATATATAACTAACAATTGAGAAAGCAGAGTTTTTCGATAATCATGCTGCTGTATGAATTGAGTAGGCGGCATCCCGGAAAGGCGATGTAATAATAAATATAAATGTCGGAGATGTCCTGATATATAAATTATACATCCAAAAAAAAAAAATCGTTGCAGAGAAATAATACAGTCTAGACTTGTGTCCAACTAATATGAATGTCTGTTATTAGAGTTTTTATATGCCTTTAAGGAAACCAAGCTCCCACAACAGACTAATTTGATCGGTTTTCCAGCGATCTTTCTAAAAATAATCCATTATTATAACCGAAAATATTCTAAACCAGATGGTGGATGTTCGGTTATGAAAGATTTCACTGTACTTACTTTTTACGCTTAGTAGGCAATCATTTACAAATCAATTTTTAGTACAATTTATCCTCGTGACTTTCGTTGAGACTCAATACACTTTTAGCACACGAATAGTTCAAATCAAAGAAACAATTTTCTTTTAATTCGATTTTAAAAACTTTTAAGGAAAATTTTAATAATAGTTTTTTATTATCGTTCGGATAAAGCAGCTTAGGTAAGTCGAAAGAAACGAAGGCCTTAGGCATACATAAAGTGGGTATGCGAGGTGTGGGCAAAGGAATAACATCCTGTGAAGCAATCGCCTACTGCTGGCTAATGCAGACAGCCGACAGTGTTGCCACACCCCGTGACATGTAATGACGTCATTTACATGGTGCAACAACATTTATTACACGAATTGCAGGCGCCTGCCTTTGGCATGGGCGTTTAAATAGAAAACGCGCGGCTAATTCATAAATCAAACGTTTACTGTAGAGGAATTGCAAGGATTGTTGAAGGAAGATAAAAGCTAGGATTTGCGCCAACATAAGTATTTTTGGAAGAGCTTCTATGAAAATCAATGTATATAGATGCAGCAATTGTGAACAATTTTCTATGAGTCAAGAGCCAATCGTCTAATTAGTATTTAGTAACTAATTTATCTCCCACAGCAGAGACAAGATGGAAGCGAAGAGTGCTTCTGCGTCGGGTAATTATTTGAACAATGCTGTGACCAACAAGGCGTTCGTAAACTTCATGAGAAGCTACAGTCAACAAAATTATGGTCTTGATGTAGTTGCCATATCTGTGCAAGGCAGCAAGGCTTGGAATAAGCTCACATACAAGCAAAAGGATAAATATCGCACACTAGACGCGGCACGAAACGCCATGTCAGAAATGCACACCGACGCCTGCTGTCCAAAGCGATGCAAGCGCAAACCTTGCTGTCCAAAGCGGAGCAAGCGAAAACCTTGCTGTCCGCCGCCAAAGCCCAGATGTCCGGTGCGCAGGCGTAGACCCTGTTGCCGACCTAAATGCTCCAAGCCGAAGCCTAGATGCCCCAAGCGTGCGAAGCCATGTGCCAAACGTTCGAATCCCTGTGCCAAGCGTAAATGCCAAAAGCCAATTGTAGCTCCGTTAACAAATAGCGGTTACTTGAACTTCATGAACCTCTTTCGACGCAAATACGATCATCTAGAACCCAACGATTTAGTTGTTAGAGGAGCAAGAGCTTGGTGTAGAATGCCTGAGTACAAAAAGGATCGCTTCCGCCGTCAAGTAAACTCCTTTTAATATATTTCTCTAAATCTTATCAAGAAGCTGCTCCCACTAGCGGCGTCTTGCGTCAACTTCGTAAGCTTCAGCCTTGGACTTGCCCAAAAATTCCAATGCAAAGCCCACCATACCAGCGACAACCGCCAGGCTACAGGCACAATTACGCGCCCAGTCAAAACGCATTGCTTGGGCTAGTCTTTTAATTCTAAATTTTATGTTCAATTTTAACTTTGTGCTATACTAAAATAAAAATTTAAATGAAATGTCAGCCTTGTGGATCAAGTTGATAGGTAGCTTGCCAACCCAATCTACGGGTGTGAAAGTTTTTTGTGAGCTGGTTTGAGTAAATATCAGGCAAAAATTTTCCTAGTATACTACGAAATTCAGGGTTATGGGTCCAGGGCCGCCTCGCTAAGCCAAACAGCTTGTCAATCCAATTATTTGTGTGGACGCCCAAGATCTTTTGCGGCGATCTATTAACATATATGCAAATAAACTTTGAAGTTAGATTAATGTTCTTTCTACCGTCTGATTTTTCAAGAATTGTGTGCGCAGAGAATACATATAGCTTGCACATAGAGAAATCTTTGCCTTTAAAGTCTAAGCTCGGAGAATTCGATTGTAATTTCTAACAAAACTAATCAACGCATAACCCTGCTGGCATAACGCGTAAGAAACAGATTAGCTTCAACAATAGATTGTGTGATTCAAAAAGCTGAGAAAGCTAACATTTATATGAACTAAGAAAATCCTTTGCTGTCATTTTTACTTTAAAAACATAGTATTCGTAGACTTGTTAATCATTGTTTAGCGCAGCTAACACGCCAGTTTCACAAGTATTTTAGTAATCATTCACAGCTTGTGAAGAAAAGAACATTTTTTTAAGTTTCTATCATTTTTCTCTTTGGTATTTTAGCCCGTTGCAAAAGTAAATTTTATATATGTGTGATTTTAAATTCATCAAGGACGAGTTTTTCAACTGAGGTGAGTGAATAATAACAAATACAAAATCGAAAACATTGCATAGCCAGCAGCAGTTTTTTTCACTGTTGCCAAATTGTTTATGCACTGTGATTGAGCCAACTTTTAATCCTCGCACGCAGCAACCATATTCGGTAGAGAAATATGGGTGTGCAAGGGGTTGGCTCTGCCGGATAATGTCGAGGCAGCCGCTCGTAAACATAAATCCAAGTGACGCTAATTGTTTGTTGCAATTACTGCTGCAGTTACGTGCAGCGGACAGACAACAGCAGTTGACAGTGCGGCAAGTTTCGGAGCGCGGGTATGAGATAAGGCTAGGTACACGGGTAAATGGGGGCCAAGTTTCAATGTGGGCTCAATGCATGCAAATTCTGTTGCAGATGTAGGGGTTGCTGCTGCAGTTGCAGCAACAGCAAACGATTACTCAAACATTGTTGCAACTGCACGTTATTGTTGTTATTGCTGTCGCTGATGTTGAAGCTGCTCGTTGTGCGTGCTAAATGGCAACTATTCTGGCGGCTAATGATAATCACTCAACGCCCTCTGCACTTACCTTTTGTGCCAACTTCCCCCCTTACAGCTTCAGCTGCTTCCATCAATGCTGCTTCCTGTCAATTTCTTAATCAAAAGCATAAGCGCCCTGATAGCTGCTACGTCTAACTACGGTTTTTTCTTATCACGTAATTCTAGAGCAGGTTGCTTTATTACAAAGCACTTAGCTAAGGTGACTACCCGTAAGAACTAAGAGGATAGTGGTAGATACAAATAAGGAAATGTCACAAATATTACTAATGGGACGAATTGCTGGCGCTGTTTGTTAAAACTAACTAAATTATATAGTCAAAATTAAATATGAAGGATTTATAGCTTTCAATTATGAATAAGAAATAGGCTTCAGCTCGGTTCGAATTCAGATCATTATCAAATATACAAATATTTTTGAATGCCTCATACTCGCAATTTGTTCCACTGTGCCCTGCCGAGTGGCTGTCTATTGCAGTCGCTGTAGCAACTACTGTGAAGCCCCTCCACTTGCTACATTGTGTTGGCTGTTGCTTTCAGCTTGTCAGCGCAGCTCCTGCTGGTGACTTGACCAACTAACTGCCCGAGAATGGATTTCAACTTAGCATGCAAAGTCCAGACACATTCGCCAAATGGGGCGTATTATGGTCAACAAGACCACAAATGTACAGGGGGAAAAGCACAGCTGGACATAAATCACAATTAATGCATGGCCATAAGAAATCATATTAATATTTTTGGAAATGCATTTGCAACTAGCTTAGATAAATTATTATTTATATTCTTGGTTAATTATGGTGCACATATTGGCATTGTTCTATGCAAATTCAAATACCTGGACAGCTGTGGAAAATAGCCATGCTAAGTATCATTCCTGAATATACTAAGCTTGCACGAACTAAAATTTATATATAGACTTGGGAAAATTTGCATGGCAAATTGTAGCTTTAATTAAAATGCTCGCTTGCAACTAGTTCCACAAACTAAGCGAGAATTTAAACTGAAACAACTTCAATTTTTAATCTACAATGCTGCCAAAGCAAAGCCTGAAAGACTGTGTTCCAGTACATTACAATTAGAGAGAACTGAAAAGCGGCTTAGCTGCCCGACCCGTTGAGATGCATTTCACTCGGTCTACCTCCAGCGCAAGTAAACCCTATTGTTAGTCTTAGCAAACACGGTCTATAGGTGGCTTGCAGCTTGCAAGTCAAAGCAGCCTCAACAATATTAAACAGTTCGTAAAGCTGCTTACCCCTGGGGTTCTCACTATATCTCAGGCAGTTTGCAACTGTAAAGTGATATTAATTATGGGCTTTTGTTGCTCGAGGCAACAGCACTCGAAGGAGTTGCCGGCCCTGTACTCATCTTCGTCAGACACAGCTTTGTGTGGCCAGGAATACGAGACTCATGCAGCTAGACAAACAAAATTCTTGCAATTAATGGTGAACAATGTATGCATGCGCCTTGAACTTGGTTTTGTGTGCTTGCATGGACTGTATTAATATTCCTAGTGCATTTACAGGTATCTAGACAATCTTATGACTGAATCTAATGCACAATAGTATACAGCTAGCAACAGAAATTCCTTAGAATCTTAATTAATCAAAAGCATGACACATTTCCTTCTCTGAACAGTCGATATGAGCGACAACAAGATATTACTAGCTCAAAAAAGCTTGCTCAGAGGACCCGTGACCAACAATGGGTTTGTGAACTTTATGCGAAGTTATGCTGCACGTTCTCGCGCCCTAGATATACCTGATGTGGTAAGAGGTGGCAAGGCATGGAACCGGCTTTCACCTGCACAGCGGAACAAATATCGAAATGTCGATGCTAACGACGATACCGATTTAGACGATTCGTGTTGCCCGAGGAAAAAAAGTCCACCCATGTGCTGTCCTAAACGTAGACGTTCTTGTCCCAAGCCGTGTCCGCCAAAACCTAGATGTCCAGCGCGCAGGCGTAAGCCATGTTGTCGACCAAAATGTCCCAAGCCGAAGCCCAGATGCTGCAAGCCTGTATGCCCCAAGCCGGTATGCCCCAAGCCGTGTAAGAAATATAAATGCCAGAAGCCGGGTCCCATCACAAACAACGGATACTTGAACTTTCTGCGCGTCTATCGACGCAAACATTGCGGCCTCAGTCCCAAAGAACTGGTCATGAAAGCAGCACGCGCCTGGTGTCGTTTACCTGAGTGCAAGAAGGATCGCTACAGACGGCAGGTAAGCTCTTAATACTGTTATTCACAAAACTATTTGCTAAAATCAATTTCCCTCTTCATCAGGCCTGCAAGGTCACAACAAACTGCCGTCACAAGCGACGCCGTGTCTGCACCCAATGAGGATCATAACACCCAGCTCCTGCCCATTAACGAAAAATGTGAGGATGCGCATGCGATCCCGCACTCAACTACGTACCATCTTTTAAACGTGCTGCGTGTCCTAGTCCAAATCTGCGTTCCCGATCTCATTTGAAAACGTTTAAATTATATGTCTGCTCTATTTTTATTTTACTAAATCATTAACGCATTTTAAAAGAAGCTTGATCAAGTGTTGTTTTTAAGTTGGAGAGATTACGTTTCTATTTGAGCAGGGGAACAAGGAAATTATGAATAAAAAATATTATCCTCAACGTGTAAAGGTACAAAAAGCCAGCAACATCGAATGTAATCGCAGCTAATTCCAGCGAGAAATGCAAAATCCAGAATTTATAAATTAGTTTTTCCGATTTTGTGCGGGGCATCTTTCGCTCAAGTTGCGCCCAGGTCAGGCAGTCTTTAAGTAATATTAGCCAAAAGCTCAATCGAGTAACAGTTTAATGTCTTTGCGAGACTCACATTAATAAGTTGCAGGGGAGAGGTTGGCACATTGGCTGGCGCAACTATTGCGTGAGTGTCAAGGCTTAGATACATTTGTATCTCACGGCAGGCAGGCAGGTAGCACGTGTAGCTACTTATGCATTTGTGCAGGCTTGTGGGCCATATTCAATTTATTATTCCACCATATGAGCTTTCGCACTTAACTTGCATGAATATATAATGAGCTGTACGGGGGGAAAATGGTAGACGCGCAAAGCAGTGGGAAAGCTGCAGGATTGGGCAGGACGAGTGTGGGGTGCATTTCACGCAACGCTCTTCGTTGCGTGTTTGAGCCTGCTGTGAGACAACGAAATTGAATTATTAATAACACGCAGCGCGACTGAAACAATCTATAAATATACATGTGGCATGTGGTTGGCGGTGGTAAAAAAAAAAAAATAAAAAAAAAAAAAACAGGCAGCATGAAGCATGAAGAAAGCAAGTGAAAAGGCGACAACCTTGGGACACTTGGCCAACAAAACTAATCGTGCCACTTATGACCATAATTTGTCAATTTTCTAAACAATTCCCCAAAGTCGCATAAAATGTCGTCCGTGTCTCTTTTGGCTTTTGGCACCCATTACGCTCATTTCTCGCCCGCTTCTTCGGCTTCTCTGGCCGCTTTGCCTTTTATGAAAGGGACGCTGTGAAAAATGAAAGTGAACCCAAATTGCCAACAATGTCGTTTGACTGACTGACTGACTGACTGACTGACTGACAGACGAATCTGACGAGCTGACTGACACGACTCTACTGTATGTCTACGTACCCCTTGGACAATTTCTCAAACCCCACAACTTTGCTAAACGCATTTAAATGCCGTTGTACGCATAAATTACTCAGCGTCCGACAGTTTTAGCCTAAAAGTGTAAATGAGTTTGTGGCTCGCTCTACATTTCTGTTTTCTGGTACTATATGAAATTGAAATAAATGCGTGGGCAACTCTCTCAGCATTTTTTGTTTTTCCAGGATTACGGGTCGGAATGAGAAACTTGTTGCTGACGGTCGAGATTGCCAACTGAAATATGTGACCAGCTTAAAAGGAAATTGTGTGTGCAGAGTTTGGATATTAAAAAAAAACTAGCATGGGTTTTTGTGCGCCCCGATGTGTGTTTGAAAATAATTTCACAAAAGTTTGCCATTAAAAGATTAAAGCTCAAAAAATTTAAAATCCGTTAAAATTTATCATAATTGATTCTGTGAATAATTTATATGTTATATTAAAAACAGTTCTCTGACTTACATTTATTTGATGAAATGTGTTTGTTCCTGGTAAAGTGATTTTTAAATATCTGGAAAAACATATTTAAAACGTATATTTAATATATTTATTTATTATTTTAATCTGGCTTTAAATTAAAAATATATATCTATATAAGATATATGAATAATTGTCAAGACAAGGTTTCAAATATTGCCTACTTCAAAGAAAAATATATAAAAATATAATTTGTCATAAAATTATTACAAAAACTTATAATAAAAAGAAAGCACCTAATAAAAGCCGATTAAAGAGTAATAATGATAATCGAATAAAATCCATTTAGTACTTAACAAAAAATGTATCAAAATGAAATCAAAGATGAATAAATGTTATTGCAAATACGAAATTGACTTAGCCAGGTAGAAAAGAAGCTAAAAGAAAAAGGAAAAGCCGAACTTAAATGGTATCGAAGCACCTAAATTGCCAACGACCGGTGCGGCCTTTGTTTTAACGCCCCAAAATTACCGCCCCTTTGTGTGTTTGGCCGCAGATAACTGCCAGCCAAATGATACACATTAGGCCAAGCTATAAAACAGGCATACACGTATGTGTGTATATGTGCGCAAAATCAATTCAAGCTCAATTTCCTTTGATGAAATATGCGACGGTTCGGGGCACCGTGTCGTACGTGACAGTTGTGCTCAATATAATACTAAAAAAAAAAATTACTATAAAAAATATATATATGTATATGTGTATATATATGTATACATATTGAAGGGCTTAATCAGCCGTAAGTATTTTGGTATTAAGTTGTGCTTGTGCAGGTTTTGTAACTGCATGAACCGCTGCATATCGTTCAATTAATAACACAAATCCTTTACGGCTCAGTTGCTGGGGTTGCCGTCGTTAATTAATGTGCCCGACGCCAATTTAATGCACTCGCTGCCGCTTGCTGCTATGATTAATGTTTAATTAAATTTGCAACATTTATATAAAAACATAATAAAATAAAAGAGAATTTTTACGTCAGGATTACATCATAATTAATCGCAGTCATTATTTATAACGATATCGCCAAAAGAGCATTATACATAGGCGAAGTCGTTTGCCACTGCACTTGCAGTTGCATTTGCAGTTTAATATGTGCGTTACAATCGTGTAAAAAAAAAAATAAGACTCTAAACAAATAACATAACACATATGTCAGCGATTAAGACACTTTTCTAAACTAATGATACATTCATACAAAAATGTCCAGATGTGGCATATCATGTATGTCAGCGATGTCTGTATGTCCTCAACTGCAGTTTATTAAACAAGCGATAAATTAGCCTAACTTAAGCATGTCTATTAACAATAGGCTATTTATTAGTACTTAAAACAGGTCAGAATATTTCTTCAACTGGTTTTTAAATGCTTTAATTAATTACATATTAATTATTTGGTAATTTATTTATCAAAATATTTATTTATCCTAAAATTTTCTAATTTATTTATAAAAAAAAGCCTGACGACTATAAAATAAAAATATTTTAACGAGAAACTAACTTCAGTTAACTTGCAAATTATCTTTAATTAAAATATTAACTTTTATAAAATATGAATTAATATTTAGCTAAGACAAAGATAGAACAATAAGAGTAAAATATAACCTCAGAATCATGAACGATATGAAATTTTGTATATCTTAGAAAAAATAGTACAATAGTATATGGAGATCAAGTATCTTTGATTTCATAGCTGTCGAATATTTTGTGTTCTTAGCAGAAGTTTCACGATATCATCTAGTTGGCCATTTCCGACTTGAGACCTCGTATACATTTTAGAAAATATCATAAAAATTAGACTTATACATTTTGTAGCATTATTATATTAACTTCGATGACAAATAATCTGTGTATTATTATTGATTTTACTGTTTTTACTTATATGACTTGTACTATAATTTTATTAAATATTTTCATGTGCATAGCTCATAGGAAATTTCTTTGTTCAACTTTTAGCCTGAAGCTGTGTGCTCAACTCTTTTGAGGGTCAAGTATATTAAGCATGTTTATTTGATTAGAGTGCAGTGCAGTTGCTGTGCCCTGACAGCCAGTCAATTAGGATTGGAAATTAAATGTTTGAGCTAGATATTGTACATTATTTACACATGTTGGCTAATTGAATTAAATGATTCCGTTTTGATTTATGCATCTGAAATTTATGCAGCTACAAAGATTGTTAGCAAAATGCAACAATCTGATAATTGGTAATTGTAAACCATTATGCAAAAGACTTGCGGCCAGCTGCTCTTTATTGAGACATTTAATAATTGAAATTGTCGACGTGCAGATGGACATTAATAATGTTAAAAGGAAAGGGAAGCAAATTAAAACAAAGCTGCATAAGCAAGCAATGCAGGGAAACGAAAATTTAAATAGGAATTTAATGATGAGTACAAAAGTGAAAAACAAACGTTAAGAGATATTTAGTGGATACTCCTGAGAAAACTAAGATAAATGAATGTATTTATGGGTGATCTAAGGAAAACTTATATAACATTGCTTAGAAACTCAGAAAATAAATTATTTTTTTTTATCAAAATTATATAGCTTGCCGAGCATTATGGCCGATATGCATGAGGGTATAGTAACTGCCATTATACTCCTGTATCAGCTATTTTTATATATTGTAAGTAGCTGTAACAATATATGGATTTATATATATTTAATTATTTTTGAATAATTTATAGCGCTCAATTAATCCCATCAAGCGGGAAGCCCTTTTGCTCGTGATTCACAATTTTTTTATGTACTATATTATAAATCGATTTAAGCATTTAGCGCAAAGTAAGTTATCATCGAATTGTATCCTGGCAAGTCCAATATACATATATTATATTTGTTAATTTTGACAGCTTCTATAAACTCTCCCGGTCCAGTGAATACCTTTTACTATGTGCCCTTCGTCTATGAGGAACCTGCCAAGCACCAAGCACATGAGGATCTCCATTTGGTATTAAAGAGCACAACGTGGAATTTTCTTGAAACACTTTTCAGACACCATTTGGCCCTTTTGTTGCCCTTCATACTGGCTTTGTTAGTGCCGGTAAGTTTGATACATATAATATGATATAAAACCAGTCTATGTAATTCTTGGGAAGGCAATTTTATCATTCAGTGCCCGAAAGATTATAAAACAATTTAAGCAAGATTTTATATGATTTATGATCTTTACAAAAGCAAGATACTGCTTTAGTTTTAGCTAAATCATTTGAAGAAGTATTTTTTTAAAACAGGTTGAATTAAATCAAAGATCAGAGAAAGACAGAAGAGATACGTCTTGCAGCTAAATACGACTAATTATTACTCTACCTTTCAGCGCTGCAAACTGGTGTATGTGAGCAGCATGGTGATTCTCTCGAATTTAACAATTTGCATGTGCTTCATCTACTCGATGTGGAAGTGGCTGGTATTGAGCGGCTTCTCGCTAAGCCTGCAACTGTTGCCCATTTTTTTCTTGGGTCCAGTGGTGCAGCTGCTGCTCATGTTTCGTTTTACGGGGAACATGTTGGTGAGTGAAAAGAGTGAGAAAAAAAGCCCCCCAGATGGGTATTAAATTGTATCCAAGCCAATGCTCCCACTAAATCTACAGCTCAACCTATGGATTGTAGTTTGAAGCATGAAATTGACAGTGCCAAGCGAACGAAGACGCTATCCATTAGGTGCGGAAGCGGCACAAGAAGTAAAAGGCGTGTGGGATGTATAAGCAATGCACAAGTTTGGCATCAAATCAAAGCAATAAACCAACAAAACTGAGCAACTTCAGGCACTTGCACAAACCAGAAACACTTTCGCTGCATAACACAACTGCCAAACTGCAGGCATTTATGACAGTGTGCACTTTCTGCCCCTCGCATTCATATCGAAAGGCAGGCAGGGCAAATCGCATAACGAAATTGTTGCTGAAAAGTTGAGCAAATATTGAGGTCAGCTAAATTTTACGAGGCGACCCCTGCTGGCAAAACCGCTTTTCTTGTTGTTGTGTAAACTGTTTTGTAGCCTTTGGCACAAACTTCTGACACGCTCAGGATATATACACACACACACACACACGCACTCACTTGACTCGACAGGCACAAACATTCAATGAAAATAGTCATCAGTCGAGAGTTCTTTACTTTGTCTATATAAAAAAAAGAAGATATATATATATATATATATATATATATACAACCTGCCTGCCGGGCCGACAGTTATTGTCCTGCCTTGCAACCACTTGGATCGGCTTCAATAGTCAGCTTATGGCGCATTGCAGGCGTTCACTTTGTTCCCACCCTTCCGAGCAAAGGGCCTAACCCCCTCCCCTGCGATGCTCATTGAGAAATTGACGCAAATGCCTTTCGATTTTTCGTTCTGCTGCTGTATTTTGTGTTCGTGGACACAACTTGGCTTTTCGCATTGCATAATTGATTGTCGCTCAATATGCGTGTGTGTGTGTGCGTGTGTGTGTGTGTGCGTGTGTGTGTGTGTGCGTGTGTGTCCTTTTACTCGCCCTCATTTATGCACATTTTCAACATGAATTCAGTTTCACTTGCACTGATTTAATTCGCTTGCAGAAGAAAAGCTGCGACAAAAAGTTTAATTTACAATTTCACTTTTTAAAACCATTTCCAGGAGAACATTCTGAAGTTAGCTTAACAAAGCGAATAATCACTTTTTCGTTCTATTTAATAGTTTAAACAATATGCTGCTTATCAAAAAAAAAAAAAAAAAAAAAAAAACAAAAAGTTCTGTTGCTTAAGGAACTTCATTTTGTTTTGGGCGAAACCAGCAAAAACTTAAGTCAAAAAGTCAAAAAGTATGCGAAAATTTTCAAATAAATCTACTTCCCAAAAAGATTCTTATTCGATTTTTGGTGACAACACGAATTTATTCAGTATTTTTCCAGATATATTTTTAAAATCAAATTTAATTGGAAGCACTAGAAAAGAATAATAATTGTGTTTAGCTTGAATGCTCCGTTTGTTTTTTTTTTTTTTTTTTTTTTTACGCTTTTCTCTTTTCAAGTTAGCAAAACAATAACGAGTTTTCAATATGCCTCTGTAGCATATATATTTTAAAAGCCTCCCACTGGTTCGATTTTTTTTTATATTATTTTGAGTTTTTGTTTTGGGAAAAAAAAACTTTAAATTGCATTCATTTGCACATTTTGCGAGCAGATTTTGACAGCTCGGCACTGCAAATGCAATAATATCAGGACATGTGCAGAACATACATACTGTATGGATGTGTGTGTGTGTGTGTGTGTGTGTGTATTGGACACATCAACTGTCACAGTTTGTTGATTTCATGTGTAAACTGTGCGAGTTGGAAATTTGAAATTCATGTGCAATAAAATGTTGATATTCTCCGCACACATCCAGCGCCAGCAGCACAGGCCTCATTACGCCACCCGCACACACACAGACACACACCCACTGATACACACACATAAACAAGTCACATACACCCACACACAGATTCTAGATGGTGTGTTCTCATGTATTTATGTTTTCATTTGATAAATATACTTATACAAAAACTGTCATAGCACACGCTCTTGGAAAGATTGCAAATTGCATGCGGGAACTCCCACGAGTCTAATAACAAAGTAAAAACAAGAGCGTCAATTTGGCTTAACAAGCAAACCGAAACCGGAATTCCCTTGCCTAACATATGGTGATGATGGTGTTATATAAGTGAACCCATTAAGAAGCCTATTAAAAGTAAAATGTTTTACAATTTCGTTTAGCAGAGTATAAATAGATCTAAATAATTTAGAGTTGTTCCTAATTATTAGTATTAATGATAAAATTGATATGAAACAATACTAAATAGTAATTAACATCAATTTAATATATACGCTTAAAGAGTCTTTCAGCAACAAGGACAAACACTATTACATAATAGATTCACCCTGCCACGTCAGAGCACACGAGACGAATCTGAAGTCGTGATATAGCCATGCATAGTAACAAGCCACGGACCATGCCTGACTGTATAATGATGAGCAACGATATCGCCGTCTCTTAGCATGAGAAATTTAATTTTTACCCGCACACCGTACTCACTCACACACACGCACCCAATCCACCCACCTATGCACACCCACTGTGAACCACATAATTGTGTATTCAAGTAAGAGATATGGGAGTTGAAAGAAGCTTCTATCGGTGCGACTTGCAACAACTGACTGGGTGGGGGAGTTCGGTCTGAGCTCTGTTTCTGGTTCCTGGCTGCCTTAAATTAAGATAATGACACGTGAGAGACGCCGACGGGACTCGGGGGGAAAGTTACCTTTGCCTTAAAAGTAACCCTCGACTCCTTGGTCTACCACGGCTATATAGGTGTGTTAAAGGAAGCGCTTGGTAAATTGCGATAAGGCCAAAATGGCGCTCAACTGGCTTACATTTACACACTTAACCCTTGAGTTAGCTGCACGAAACGGCATGGCACGCACTTTAAAGCCGCCAATCTGCCAATTTGATGGCAAACTGCCAAAGACCTGACAATGATGTCGACGATGATGACGTTTGCGACCTGCATGCCAATGTGCCCCGCTTCTTTTGCAAAATTGAATTCTGTGCCCAGCTCGTGGGCGGCATGCCAGGCATGTCCAATGTCCTCGAACCGCTGTGTCCTATGTACCTCGCAACTGGCACAGATTACAAATCATTATTGGCCGCCATTGTTGGGGGCTAGGCCAATGGAATTGGAAGCATAAGCGCTCAGGAATTCACTCAGCACAAAAATTTAATTCGTTTGGACAAAAAAAAATAAGAATGCACGAAAGAGAATATCTAATTTTATAACAATCTAGGCAATAAGGAATATATAATAAGAGTGTTACACAGAAGAAAATTAAAAGAAACTAGACATACAAAAATATATAATTATATAGAAATTTACTACATAGTAAACAATTAAATTATATTACAACATAATATTGATTATAATAGTAAAGCGAAAGATATACAAAACATATAAATTAAACACAGTTGAATTACCTAAGCCAAGAGCTAAGTATATCAGGACGTTGAGCACAATTGCAAAGACCTAATTGGTCTTTAAAATATCATATCTGATAAAAAGCAACTGATAAATAATTGAGCCTGTGTATATTAGGGGAATAAAAAAAATGCTTAATTTAAATCTTCTAAAAATAACCCCTTTTGTTACTAGCTGTAATTATTTATATAATTATATAATTAACGCCGAGCCGTAACGTAAAAAGGGTTCAACTAGATCTGATCGCCATCTAAGGAAGACATAGCACAGTAACTGCCACTTATTTCCTTTTTTAACGGAGGTCACATAATTGACAGGGCTTTGAAATTTCCCACCCGATACCCGTACAAAAAAAAATACCAACAAAATTCAATGTAAAACGCAACGTTAAGCCACACAAAATGTACGTCAAGTCTTGTCTCAATCCATTTTTCCCCTGCCCCATAACTCTATAAACAATGCGATGACGGAAAATCCAAAGGAAACCCCAAACAATGGGCCACATGAAAGCAAACTTGGAGCGCAAATTTTCTTTGATTGATACGCAAATCAGCAAATCAATTGGAATGCCACAAAAATAAACTAACACACAAAACTGGAGCAGAACGGGCGAGGAATGGTAGATAGATATCTAGATAGAGAGAGGGAGAGGGATTGAAACGCGTTGGCAGGGTAAACTTTTTACACTAAATTTGCATTTCTAATGCCCGCAGGTGGATGTGGGCGTGGTCGTTACATGTGATTTTGATAGAACTGCGTGATTTGTGCAAGCCAAAAAAAAAAAAGCCAAAAAAAAAAAAACGAAAAAAAGGGCAACAAAATGTATGCAAAAAAGTTGGCAGCGCTGACAAAGCATAGTTGCCATAGTGGCAGAAAGTGGGATCCACAAATTGAGATATTCGCAGTCCAAGTAAATCACAACGGAGTAGATTGTGCTGCTGCGAGGCAAACTGGTAGGAAATGGTTGCATGGCCCCAAGGCAGCCTCAGGAATGCCGTTTCAACTGCACGCACCTAACTGACGCCTCACGCTGCCTACTGAAGCACACACACGTACACACAAATCCTTGCTTCACAAATTACAAATATGCTGAGCAGTGGGGCAAGGCTGGCTAAACAATTGTTTACAAATGAGCAAATAAATACCAAATAGGAAATGGAAAATTTGAAACGCAATTTATTAGTCAGTAAAATTTAAAACGTGAAAAAAATAAACCTTAAAAAACTTTAAACCAATAATATCTGACTCATAAACATATTATTTTACATAGAAAACAATTGTTTTTTTAATGATATATATATTATTTTATATTTTGATTCAATACATTTATTAATACACATATATACATATATATGAGACTATTCAAAATGAACTTTGGGCATCACGTTACAAATATTTTATAACTCAATTTTTTCTTTTAAAAAACATAATATTTTAAGGAAATACATATATTTTCATTTTTATTCAAAAAACAAATATATGATATGAAAGGAAAGTATAAAATAAAGAGTAAAGGGTGGAAAATTAAAGAATATTGCAGAATTTTTTGTTTTCATAGTGAAATTTTTGTAGTAATTGCATTTGCCACACAGTGCCTGGTCTTGAGCTTTGTTTTTATATGTAATGGCATTTTAATTGCGCGCTACAACTCAGCCAAGTGTCTCTCAATTAAAACTGTCTGCTTGGCTCAAAAGGATGTCGTCGCCGTGGGATCTTCGGCATGATGAAGGGTAAGGCGAGCGTATGCGGCGAGTATAAAGTGGATAGGGAAATGATGTCAGGCACATGTCGTAATTTGCCGCACAACGCATCAGGCTGGTGGCCCAGACCGGGACCACAACAAGGCCCAGGCTCAGTCCCAGAGCCCGGCCCACAACCATGTAACTGTTAATTATGCAACGCAGATAAGAAGCCTGGCAGCCGGCTAAGAGAGGTAAAAAGTATGTGAATGCCACTTAATTTTAAGCGTTTTACTTAAAGCTCCTGTTTTTTTGCCTTTGCCCTTGCCTTCAAATTGAATAAAATGTTTAGTAGTTTTTATTCCTTAAGCACAAATTCATAGGAATTATATATAGATGACTGCCGGCAAAGAAGAGAGACTCCAATTGACAGAGCTTCGTCAGGAACCAAGCAGTTTTAAGGAGCAGTTTCATGCTGAGCAATGTAGGCTTAATCATCATTCACCCGAGGACTTTTATAGATCCCAAGTAAGTACAAGATCAGCATAAATAGAATCTTTTTTCTAGTCTAATCTATCTATTCACCAGTGGCAATCGGAACTGAAGTCGTGTGGGTTTCTTGTCTACCGCTGGTGCTTGGCCACCTTCTTTGGCTCTGGTTTGGTCATAAATATATTACTCTATTATTACAGAGGTTATTGGCTTATCTATCTGACCAACTGGGGTTTCGTTCTGTGTTCGCTAACTAGCATAACAGGTGCAATTTTTGTGAGCATATATCACTGTAATCCGGAAGGAATGAGTAAGTATTAAATGCGTATTTTATTTCGTTTAGCTATACAAACATATGTGAATACGCTTTAATTAATTATCCTCTGAAATCCACTCAGCCTGAAGGTCAAATTTTATATTCCAATTACGTCTTTTATATCCCTTAGAGAATATAGTTTATGTTTATAATATTATATATATATAATATTAACTCTATATTTTCGTTTCTAATGTTGTCTACATCTCCAAGTGCGGCGTACCTTTTTGATTAAATGTTATTGGGCTTTATATTGGACAAATTTGATCGTTGCGCATATCATATGTATTCTCTACTGGAGTCTTATTTATCCCCGGGACCGAGGCATGGATAATCCCATGCGGCTAAATACCTTGAATAACATATGGACGCATGCGTTGCCTCTGTTCTTCTTCACAATAGATCATATGGTTGTGGCGCAACCGGCGCGTATTATGCATTTTATTTATCCGCTGGGATTTTCGTTTGCTTATGTGGCATTTTCCTGTTTATACTATTTACTTGGATACCGGGATCCGTAAGTATACAAGTATATGAATATGTTTAAATTTATCTTTTATGTTGACTTTTGCAGACGTGGTCACGCCTACATATATCCGATGTTAGACTACAGAAAACTGGGTGTAGCCATTAGAACCATTGCCCTGACAACACTTCTCTTGCTTGGCTGTTCAACTTTACAGTATGGTGTCTACCGGCTGCGAGTATTTATAGCGCGCAAGCTTAATAAACTGCAGTAATTCTTGCATATATATCAGAACTTGCTACTCCTTTTAATTGTGAACGATTAAAGCTAGCTGGCCTCATCATTTCTTCATATTTTAGTTCTGTTGATATTTCGTTTCTGTGTTGTTTACGGCGCTGGCACGTGTCTCGAAAGCGAAATTAAAATGCATTCCCTGAAAGCACACTGCCAAGCCCACAACATGTCCCCACATTTCTATCTTTGCCACATCGTTCGCCCCATTATTATGCAAAGCAAATTGTTATGCCCAAGTTTGTTCTCGTTTGTTTCTGCGTATCAAAACTTGTTTGTTTTTATTCCCATATTTTTGGTCTTTGGTTTTTTTTTTTTTTTTTTTTTTTTGGAATATGTAATATGTTTTCATAATTTTATGACCTCTGGACATATTGCCGAAGCTTTTAGCATTGTTCAATATTTAGCCTAAGTCCTGAACTCAAAACAAACATAAATAATAAATATTGGTGCATAAAAATCAACTTCTAAACTAAGCTGAAGCCTAAATAAAATTCAAATAATTATTTTGAATAATATTAGGAATATTTTCGTTTAACTGGAGCTGAACTTTAGGTCGGAGTGGAAAGTTCATTGTTTGTCAAAGGAAAAAAAATATATTTTTATAAAATGACTCATTTCATACAAAAGAACTATATCATCTTTATAACTCATCAGTTTATTTTAGACAGCATTTTAAAATTGATAAACACACTATTATTAGGATTGTCTTTTGTGTCTTTCGTTACAATTAAACCCTTCAAGCATAGGCTCACATGCGACTCCCAAGCTGGCATTAAATTGATGTTAGTGTAAATGATATTACTGAAAAATTGATGCCACCTACAGAGTGTAGACAGAAAGCCAGAGTGTGTAGATAGTTGCGGGAGTTGCCAAAGGCGGCTGGCATCAAGTTAGTTAAGTGATTTCAATTTATACACACAATTTTGCTGCTCTCGGCTATGAGGGCGAGTTGATGGATACACACAGGCACATATGAGCTGCAGCAAGTGGCCTATTAGAAGTGTGGGGCGGGGGCGTGGCGCATTTGGCAACATTTTGAGTGCAGCCACTTAGCCTGGTTAGTTGCAGCTGGCTTTCCAAGCGGCCGCCTGCCGAAACATATCGAACATTAACGTATTTATGGCTGCACTTTGCCAGACAACTGCCAAATGGGCCTGCCAAAGAGGCGTGGCATGTGCGAGTATGTGAGAATTAGAGTTAAGAGCACTCTTAAAGATACGTCTTAAATTGTCGGCGGCCTCCGACAACTGAAGCATTCCATTTCGTAGCTAACAAGGCGCAAAACATTTGAGCAATTTTTTTTTAAATTTCCGCATTTTTGCATTCAATTTAATTTTACATAAACATTTATTTATTTATTATTGCACGCACAAGCCGTCAACCGCGACGTCGGCGTCGGCGTCGTCGTTGACGCCACTGTCGCTGCTGTTCATTGTGCATAAGAGTTTTATGCCTGAAATGCGCATACGTAGCGTATACGTAATGTGCATTTTGTAGCAATACGCAGGAACAGCGGGGAGATGACAGGGGCAGCGGATGCCAGTTAAAAAGTACTCACTATAAATTTGTGCACACTTACAACTCGACGGTCGTTCGACAACAACTACAACTACGACAACAACAACTACTACTACGGCAGCAGCAGCTAAAACAACAACTGCAACTTAAATCTTAAGTAGCTCAACTTGTTTATTTATCGAAGCAGAAGTTAATGCATTACCGCGAAGGGTGGCAACCTAGCGGCCAGATTGAAGGCAACGAGCATGAAAAGGGGCAGGAAAAATTGCAGCAATGCATCGCCATACTATTGTTATAGCTTGTTATTGTTGTTTTTGAATGGCAACTGTTATTACAGCTAACGTTCGCCTGTTGGCGGCTTTGCACCTTTTAAAGCAAATATTTTCGCAGAAATTAATCATTCATAAGGTTCTTGTGGTTGTCGTGAATAGAGGTCAAAAAGTGGTTTGAGTATATAGAATAATTGCCATCTGAATCTAAAAGTTTAGCATATATTATTTTTTTATACTTATTTAATTGCAATAACTTAGAAAAAGATTATCTATACATTTAGAGACAGCATACTATTATTACATTAATTTTAATGTTTGATATACATTCATAATTTTTAATTAATTGTAATATTTTTTATGTTTCACAGAGAAGACAACAAAATAATATATAAATATTCAGCACAATGTAATATTTATTTAGTATATTTATTAAAATTATTTTATTAGCTTAAGCTCGTTGACACAGCAAATTTCTAGCCAAAATTGTTTTCAACTTTAGTTGCCATTTTTTTTTTAATTTAAATTATGTTTTATAAATATATAATTTTCTAAAAATAATCAATTCTCAGCTTCGCTTTTAATTTTTTAATTCTGTGATAAAAAATTATATTTTTAAATTTATCTTTTTTTTTAATATTTTCATTTGAATAATTTTTATAACCGATTTGTTACATTGGTTTTAATTTGAGGAAATTTAATGCAAATATTTAACATTTCAAAATATTTCTACAATTTAACATCAAATATTTGGAGCTGACAATAAACATATAAAGAAAATAAATGCTTCAAAAAAGAATTAAGTTGTTCAGAATAGGCAAAAACTATTATGCATAATCAATCTATTGTTGAGATTTTCGTGAAATAATATGTAGCTTGGAGGCTATTGAAGCGGCATGGAATTTGATTCTTTAGAGTGCATTCAAGTGTTAAAATATGTATATGAAATTGATTGGCTGATTAAACCCATACACACACTAGCACACACTAGCACACACCAACGCAGGGATTCACACGCTTTTATAGATATGTGTATAAATTCCATTTAAAATCTACATATATGCTTTTTGTTGCCTTCAGGGCTTTTGTTGAGTTTTGTGTGTGTGTTGTCCTTGGTATTTTCGTGTTGATTTGCTGCGGAAATGACGCAAATAACGCAGCAAATTTAAGCCAGTCACACACACAATTTACACACTCGCCTGAATCTACACCTTTTTCTGGGTTATTTATGGCAACAACAACAACAACAATCAGGCAGGCAGCCTGGCACCCCGGCATCTGACTGTTAACCGGCAACAGGATGTTTTATATTATGCCTGGAAAATAAAGGCAACACACACACACACACAGACGGAGCGGCACACACAATAAAGGGATTTGCTGTTTTAATATTTTGCATACATTTATGTATTGCTCTTTGTTTTTTTTTTGTTTTACCTCATTTTATGTCACTTTGGAGAATGAAATTTAATTGTGGTGCTCATTAATGGCCTGTCGTGTCGCAGTAGACCCAAAAACCAAACGGAAATATGTGATTTCCGGCAATAAATATCTCTTCTGTATATATATATAAATATTATATATGTCGTGTATCCAATAAATTATTGTGAGTATTATTTTGAATGCTAACGATTAAGTGTTAGTAAGAATCAGAGAATTTGACAGAAGGTACTGCTATTTAACATAACTGTCCTACTTGTATTAGGGTTGCTACTGAAAGCATGGTGTGAGACAAAAAAAAGATAGTCTCTGCCGAGCATGGCCCGAGTGTGTTGTATAACGTCCAGTTTGCTATAGTGTTGAATGTTCACTAACAGTACTAAAAGTCAGAGAAGAATATAGAATGACAAGAGCATGAGTAGTATGCTCGAGGACGATGAAAATTATTCATTCTAAAAGTGGAAGTCATAGAGAACAGACGTGCTCGCTCCTAAAAATATAATTATTTTGTGACTATAACGACACTCGGGACTTGCTGTGCTGCCAGTATGCCTAATTGCAAAGAAAGTGATTTCTCTGTTCCGACATCAGAAGTGGGATTAGGCGATGCCCCTCCACGAGGCAATTCTGACGATTCGTGGCGTCAGCTTTTGGAATCTCAAAATCGAAATATTCTTGAGATTATTAAAGCAATGCAGATGTCAAATTCAGCATCCTCAACAAAGAAGAGCATCTCGTTGCCAAAGTTCAACCCGGACATTGCAGGCGCAGATGCAAATGCCTGGTGCAAAACTGTGGACATAATACTTGACGATAATCCTATTGAGGGCAGTACACTGGTGATGACCCTCAGCGGCTCCCTAGAAGGAAGCGCCTCGCCCTGGCTTTCTCAAATATGCTATACTGGAATGAACTGGCAAAATTTTAAGGAATTGTTTTTGCAACGTTTCGTGGGAATGGAAACATCGCCGGCAACTTTAATGAACATTTTTAATGGCCGACCGAATGATGGCGAATGCCTCTCCGTATATGCGAGCCGTCTTGTGACGTCACTTTTATCCAAATGGAAGACAGCGAACATGGAGGAAATTGCAGTCTCAGTTGTTTTGGCACATACATCGAAAATCGACAAAAGTCTGCAACGTATGTTATATACGACTAATATTAAAAGTCAAGACGAGATGCAACAGCATCTGAAGGCCTATGCTTATGGAAGGTCAAATGGAGGTCTACAGCCAAATATCCCAATGGAACCAGATCGCAAGAGATCGAAAACATATGGCATTAAATGTCATCATTGTGGAAACCTCGGACACAAAATGGTCGAATGTCGCAAGAGGAAGTATGAAGAAGGCAACGTGTCAAAAAACTCAGCATTACCTAAAGTTCGATCTGCCGTTACCTGCTTCAAATGTGGCGATGCTGGCCACATTGCGTCTTCATGTACGAAAGGAGTTTCTACGAGCGGTGTTGGATCACATGACAAGCGTATAAACATCTGTTGTGTGTCCGAGCCAAAAGGAATCCTGCGTCAATCTGGTGAGCTCGTTCCATTTTGTTTTGACTCTGGAGCGGAATGTACGCTCATCAGAGAGAGTTGTGCCGAGAAATTTTCCGGAAAAAGAATTAATAATTTGATAGTTTTGAGGGGTATTGGAGAAAATCCTGTGTATAGCACTATGCAAATCTTGGCTACTGTTAAAATTGATCAGTACTCCTTAGAAATATTATTTCATGTAATAATGGATAAGTTTTTGAAATACGATGTATTGATAGGCCGTGATATACTCGGATTAGGCTTTGGAGTCTCCATCGAGGCCGACAAATTTGAAATGTACAAAACCAAAACTGTTGATGTACTAATAAAAGTGCCAGATATAAGTTACGTAGAGCATCTGAATAACGATAGAGCATTAAGCAACACTGATAAGAATCGTCTGCTAGAATTATTGCAAAACTATGCTGATAAATTTATTGAGGGTATTCCTCAAACGCGAGTGACTACGGGTGAACTTGAAATCCGCCTGCTTGACCCAAATAAAACTGTACAAAGGCGTCCGTATAGGTTAAGCATAGAAGAAAAAGAAGTCGTGCGAAATAAAGTAAAAGAATTGTTAGACGCAAACGTTATACGTCCTAGTTGCTCTCCATTTGCAAGCCCAATGCTGATGGTAAGAAAGAAAAATGGAACCGATCGACTATGTGTCGATTATCGGGAACTGAATGCTAATACGGTCGCTGACAAATATCCGCTGCCTTTGATTTCTGATCAAATTAATAGACTGAGTGAAGGCAAATATTTCTCCAGTTTAGACATGGCAAGTGGTTTTTACCAAGTTCCAATACACCCAGACTCTATCGAGCGCACTGCTTTTGTCACGCCAGAAGGACAGTATGAATTTTTGGCCATGCCTTTTGGATTAAAAAATGCTTCCTCGATTTTCCAGCGCGCAATCGTGAGAGCATTGGGTGATTTGGCTCAAACGTATGCCATCGTCTATATAGATGACGTGTTAATTCTAGCGAAGACAAAGGAAGAGGCACTTGAAAGGCTACAAACGGTCTTGGAAAACTTGTCTAGAGCTGGATTCTCATTTAACATTACAAAATGCTCGTTCTTGAAAACAAGCATAGAATATTTAGGATACTTGGTTGAAGCGGGTCAAATTCGACCAAATCCACGCAAGATACAAGCGTTGGCCGAATTGCCGTCACCGCAGTCAGTAACGCAGGTGCGACAATTCATAGGCCTAGCCTCGTATTTTAGGCAATTCGTACCAAAATTTTCTGAGCAGATGAAAGCTTTATATAATCTCACCTCCAAGAATAATAAATTTGTCTGGAAGCCGGAATATGAGGAAATTCGTCAAAAAAATCGTATCAATTTTGACTAATGACTCCGTTTTGACAATTTTCGATCCACTAAAGCCAATTGAATTACATACAGACGCAAGTTCTATTGGATATGGTGCTATTTTAATGCACAAGATAGAAAATAGACCCAGAGTCATTGAATATTACAGCAAATGTACGACAATGGCTGAAGCAAAATATCATTCATACGAGCTTGAGACCCTCGCAGTTTACAACGCAGTAAGACACTTCCGCCATTATTTACATGGTCAAAAATTTATTGTGCATACAGATTGCAACTCCCTGAAAGCAAGTATCAAAAAAATTAACCTTACCCCAAGGGTACATAGATGGTGGGCATATCTGCAATCATTTGATTTCAGCATTGAATACAGGAAGGGAGAACGCATGTTACATGCTGATTTTTTCTCGCGCAATCCGTTGCCTACTGATTATAAATCCTCAGCGAAAACGGTTGAAATGCACATAAACCTAGCTGAGATAACCGACGATTGGCTTCTAGCCGAACAGCAACGAGATTCTGACATTGCTTCCATAACCTTAAAATTGCGAAACCATAAGATGGGAGAAGCTATCTCAGCGTCGTACGAATTGAGAGCAGGAGTATTATATCGAAGGATTCAAAGAAATGGCAGCACAAAATGTTTGCCTGTAATACCTAGAGCCTTTAGATGGTCAGTCATTAACAATGTTCACGAAGCCATAATGCATTTAGGGTGGAAGAAAACTCTAGACAAAATGTATGCCAACTACTGGTTCGAGAAGATGTCTAAGTATGTGAAAAAGTTTGTAGAAAATTGCATTACCTGTAGAGTGTCAAAACCACCATCTGGTAAGCCACAAATAGAAATGCACCCGATTCCTAAAGATGACATACCCTGGCACACTGTGCATATTGATATAACCGGAAAATTAAGTGGCAAAAACGACTTAAAAGAGTACATCATAGTTCAAGTTGATGCATTCACAAAATTTGTTCACCTTCAACATACGCTGAACCTTAATACGGAAAACTGCATTAAGGCAGTCAAAGAAACTGTTGCACTATTCGGAGTGCCGGCACGCATCATAGCTGATCAGGGTAGATGTTTTGCTAGCACAAGGTTTAGGGAATTTTGTTCTTCGCAGAAGATAGGTTTACACCTGATTGCGACGGGCGCCAGTCGAGCAAACGGCCAAGTAGAGCGTGTCATGAACACCTTGAAGAGCATGCTCACAGCGGTTGAGAGTAGTCAGCGATCCTGGCAAGACGCTTTAAAAGACATACAGCTGGCAATAAATTGCACGACAAATCGTGTAACGAAATATAGTCCGTTAGAATTGCTAATCGGTAAAGAGGCAAGGCCGTTAGGAATGATAACAATATCAGATGAAAAAACAATTGATAAAGATTTAATAAGAGCACAAGCGAAAGATAACATAGTGAATAACGCTAAATATGATAAGGCTAGGTTTGATAAAAATAAAGCAAAAATTGTAAAATATAAGCTTGGTGATCATGTCCTACTCAAGAGGGAAGAACGAAATCAAACGAAGTTAGATCCCAAGTTTAAGGGACCTTTTGAGATAATCGAAATACTTGATGGAGACAGATATTTATTAAAGTCATTGACGAGTAAGCGCACGTTTAAGTATGCACATGAGTATTTGCGAGCTTTTCCAAGCAACAATGTATCGGAGGAGTTGATAGATTTGAGAGATGATGAGTGTGACAATGTTGAGGACATTGCTCAAGACACTGTGGCACTAAGAGAGAGTGCGGTTGGGCTCATACACGATGGCTAAGACCGCACCATAATACTCACGCCGTGCACAAGTGCTCGATCATGGCGTGCTGAAGCGGGTGATATTATGGCGGGGGTCAGAGGTTGAAAGACCTGTATGGATCCGCTCCATGTTATCGTTGCTGGGCAGCAAGAGCCTATAGACGTGTGATGACAGAACAACAACAAAAAAAAAAAAAAAAAAAAAAAAAAATAAAAAAATAAAACCTACAATGACCGATGATACTGCTGTTTGTAAAGCTATTCTTAAAGTAAAGTAATGACTAATAAATTTTACCCAACAATTTTGACTATGGCATGATCTAAGCGAAATGTACACACGAGGACGTGTGAAATGTCAGGAAGGCCGTGTCGTGTATCCAATAAATTATTGTGAGTATTATTTTGAATGCTAACGATTAAGTGTTAGTAAGAATCAGAGAATTTGACAGAAGGTACTGCTATTTAACATAACTGTCCTACTTGTATTAGGGTTGCTACTGAAAGCATGGTGTGAGACAAAAAAAGATAGTCTCTGCCGAGCATGGCCCGAGTGTGTTGTATAACGTCCAGTTTGCTATAGTGTTGAATGTTCACTAACAGTACTAAAAGTCAGAGAAGAATATAGAATGACAAGAGCATGAGTAGTATGCTCGAGGACGATGAAAATTATTCATTCTAAAAGTGGAAGTCATAGAGAACAGACGTGCTCGCTCCTAAAAATATAATTATTTTGTGACTATAACGACACTCGGGACTTGCTGTGCTGCCAGTATGCCTAATTGCAAAGAAAGTGATTTCTCTGTTCCGACATATATATATGTATTTAAGTATATATCGATAAATGAGGGCACGCCGTTCGAAAAACCTCCAACTACACCTTAAAAAATTATTTACACGCGCTCACTCGCAAATTTATGGGTTTTCATTTAAATTTATAACTTGATTATCACATTTGCATTGGATATGGACGTAGCTCTTCGTTTTTTTTTTTATGGGCGACCCTCCAAAACAAACAATCATTTAAGCATAAAACCATAAATCTATGCGCCGATAAGAGGGATTTCAACCAGGCAATACAAAATACAAGCAAGCCAAAGGAAGAAAACGTAAAAATGAGAAGCAAGATGGGATAAAGGGAACAACATGAGCCAGCTGAATTTGCAAAGGGACAGTCGGCAGCTTGAGTTGAGCTTTTATCTAATACTAATATGATTTAGAAATACTCTATAGAGTACAAATATGGCATGTTCCTATGAGTGTAAGAAAGAAGAAGAGATATAAAAATATACAAATAAATACATGAAACTATAATTATGTTATTTTTTAATAAGCAGGCATCATGCTTTTGTCCATTGACTTTATGGTGTTTTATTTTACTATAATATTTATATTTAACATATTAACTTAATTATATAGAGCTTTTCGATTTTAAAATATTTTATGTTTTTTTAATATTGTAAATAAGCTTAGGTAAATTAGTCTGCAGATACCCGATAACCGCAAAAAAGAAAAACCTAGGTATGCAAAGCCAATGCCCAAAACCAATATCGAAACCCATGGCCAAAGCTCAAACCAAATTCGCAGTGGAAGCCAATCAAAGGCAAAACAATAAACAAGCATGACAATAAATATAAATAAATAAATAAATAAGCAAGAGTGTACGTCAAGGCAAATGCAAAGATTGAGTTGGTCACAGGATGCTGCAAGCAACAAAAGGACCGCCACACAATATTCGCCTCAGATCCTGGCACGCAGCAACATTTTGTTTGCGTGAAAGGATAATGACGCGACTCGATTCATCGAGCTGCTTCACTTGCAATGCAAGCGACACTATTTGCAAAGAATCAAGAGGGTGTGTTGAAAGGTTGGCGTCGAGGAAAATAAAGAAATTGATTGAACGGCGAATTAAATATAAACCACAGGCAAACACACACACACACACACACACTGACACTCACACACAGCACCACAGCCAGTCGATATGTGCATGTGTGCGATTTTTTGAGCCAACTTGCGCCACGTCACGCTTCAGGCAGCAAACGAGTTGTTGCTGTTGTTGTTATTGTTACCCACTTCAATTTAACGGGTACTTAAATCCGTCATTTCAAATTATCTCTCTGGTCCCTAACAAAGTCACCTGACCTATTGAAAGTTATAGAATTTTTTAACAATCGCAGACAGTGGCTAAGGTAAATAGTATTTGATATTCAAGCTGGGGGGTTAGATACTAAAGGAAATATATCAGAGAAAAAGAAACCATGAAAAAAGATTCATATTCACTGTCTATAAAACTAAACTAAATTGGATACATATTATTTTTATCGAAAGCAGGCGATTATAATTTTTAATAAAATATAATTTTAATGTTAATTTTATCTCAATGTTAACCGGTTACAGTTATGTTTAAAGGCGATGCGACATTGTGAAATAATTTAGAGTTAGAAAGCAAAGAATAAAAGGAATAAAGAATTAAAATAAATCAATTGCCCTTTTAAAAACTCGTGAGATTTAAATATTGAATTCAGAAAAAGATCTTGGAAAATGAGTTTGGGGTCGTTGGGATGTTAAACAAAAAAACTGCATTCATTTGTTATATTTATTATTATTATTATTATCATTATTTTTATTTTTATTATTATTAACAACAACTCAGCCCAAAAATATTTTTAAGCATTAACATTAATATTATTTAAGGCAGCCAAATATAAACAACATCCAACTTAAATAACCTAGATTTCAAACGAGCTCAGACCCTGAGAAATTCAAGAATGTTTATTGCTGCAAGGCAAACCTTCCATTTACAACTAAAAAAAACTTTTTATGCGTTTTAATGAGAGATTTTAATGGGGTATTAAAAAAATTTCTATAACTAATTTATACAATTTTATTTATTAAGAACTTTGGAAACCGTGCAAACTATTATAAACTTCGAAGGCTAAAAAATAGAAAATATTATTTATTAAAAACTTTGGAAACCATGCAAACTATTTAAAATTTCGAAGGCTATATATGTTTTTATATATATTCTATGCTGTGTTCTCCTGGAAGTTCTGTAACAAATGTTCAACGCTTTTCCAGGGTTTTATGATGGCTTGGCGTGAAATGCTTTCAATGTTGCTTCACTTCAATTTAATGGCTACTTAAATCCATCATTTCAGATTATTATCACTTGGTGCTACAAACTCGCCAAGTCCGACGCTCACTTGGCCACGCATCAAATGGCCTTCAATGGGCATTAACTGTGGAAGAGTTGGGTAAACGGATAGGTGGTATGGAGTGCAGGTGCACGAGGGCTGGCTGGGCAGGTTGGAAAATGAGGCCCATTAAAAGGCCACCACAGAAAAGTGCTGACATCACGACTGGCGGCTGATGGCGGCGGCGCGAATTAAAAAGTTGCCTTGATAATCCTTTTGCAAAATAGACGGGATTAAGTAAAAGGCTGCGTTGGAAATTTATGCAGCCAACTGTAGCCAGGTGGACGTTGGCCAGCAGGTGCTACAGCTGCCACTGCCACTAGCTCTGTCTGTCGCTGCTCTCACGCTTTGCAGCACTTAAAATGTGCCACAGTGTTGCAATAATTACCGTTAAATGGTCGCTGTTTAAAACACTTAAGATCTGTGCCGCAAAAGGCGGCGCTCGCCAAAAAGGTTCAATCTGCCACAGCAGGCCGTCTGTTATTATCCTTGCAGCATTGAGTCGGAGCTGGAGCTGAGGCTGGAGGAGCAGCAGCAGCAGCAGCATCATCATCATCATCATCATCTTCATCATGAGTTGTCCTCTTGTGCTGTTCGGCTTGGCTGCGTTTTGGGCCACGTCCTTTTTGTGCTGATGTCCTGCTGATTGCGGTGATTTGTAATTTTAAGCAGCGTATGATTAACTTTTGCGCGAGAAACTCACAACTGCGCACCGCACAGCTGAAAAGTAAAACGCAGTTGTGCGTACATATGTATCTGTGTGTGTGTGTGAGTCCTGAGTAATGATTGCGGCGTGTCCTTGACAGTCGCACCGACAAGTTGGCGTTTCCTAATGCGCTTACCTATTATTATATTGCTTAATGACCAGGCCGGGCTGGTTGTGTGCATGCGTGTGAGTGCTCACTGTATTTGGCTTTTGTTTTCATTGTGGACTGGCAATTAGTACTCCATTCGGTTCACCTATATGTATGTTATAATTTACTATTTACTTTATTGGTGGAACTTATTATTTTTCTATTAGAGTGACAAAGGAATTACGCTTTAATCCCATGGTTCGATAAATTAATAACTAATTATTGTATGCTTTGAGGCAAAGTTCGATTCTTAATCAAATAAGGGTTGAGAATAATGGGCGTGAATTGATGGTATAAAAAGAAGCACAAGGTGCAATTTTACTTGAATCAAAAAAATGGGAAATGAACGCAACAGCAGCAAGTGATAACAAGTACAAGTAAAAATAGCGAGAAGCCACCAAGAAACAAACGAATGCAACAAAAGTAGCGAGTACAAGGCTGCAACGAATGATAAGTAAAAGTTTAGTTCGACGAGTAAAGAAAGCTTAAAGTAGCGAGTAAATGAAAGTAACGAGTGTTAATAAATAATCGGCATATAGAAGCCAGAGAGAAGTGGAGCACAAAGAATCAAGCAAAAAGAACGAGAAACTTAAAGCAGCGAGTACTAGAAACTGACGAGTGCTGAAAAAATTAACGAGAACCGCCAAGAAATATACATAAGTAGCGAAAAGCCTCGCGTAGGGAGTAAACGAAAGGAACAAGCGTTCGGCAAAAACCAAGGCACACGATTAAAAAACAAAGGTAACGAGAAGTACAAAGTAACTAAATCAATGAGACACTTAAAGCAGAGAAAAAAAGTATTACAAACAGACTGAATACCGCAATTTAACGAGAACGTCTATATAATTAAATAACTGTCATTTGACGGGTACATCCTGCAAGTAGCTAGTGAATAACAACATTTACTGCCACTTGTTTTCTCTTATTATGTACATACTGTTGATTATACATGAGGCTTATATGTATATAATCGGCATATGCAAACACTTGATTCTAGATTAAGTTAGCCCACTTTTGGTGAAATTAGCCAAAGTTCAAGCGACAAAATTTGAAGTAAAATTCAATTTGTATAAACTTATTTGGCAAGCAATTATCTAAACATAATAAGTACTAAAGCATATGCTATCACATAAATTGTCTAATTTAATTCCCTAGCTGTTCATAACAAATGCATATAATGAATATATTCAATGACCCACACATACACACACACACGCAACAAACACATACTTATGAATATTTGATGGGCATGTTGGTGGGTGCCACCTGACCGCAGATTGCCTTGGCCACAAGTCATAAAAGTATTAATGCCATTTTAAGTACTTCCGTAACGAAAACTAAACACATACAGATGCCAAAAAAGCCCATACATATGCATGATAGACCAACACACACACACACACACACACACACACACGCCCACGAACACAAGTGTGAAAGAGACCGCCTGACACTCACATACATATGAGACAACGGCGAAAAATGCAAAGCGCACTAATTCTAACTGCAGCATAAATTAAAGCGCTCATGAATAATAATTTAAGACAGTCAACCAGCTTGGCAGCGCCACAACAAATCCAACAGCAACAAATACAACAACTACAACCAGAACTGGAACAGCCACAGGAAATGCTGCGTCAAAAGCCACTTGAGTAAATGCGATTACATTAGCGAATGTTCTGAGAATAAGTTACACCTTCAATTCCGAAAAAACAACAAATGTTTTTCTTTAATTAATTGCAAACATTGTCGATTTTTCATAGAAGATTTATTTTATAGATTTATCTCTATCTATATTTTGTACTTTTCTTAATTCAGAACGATCATTTTTTGTGTACTAATTTAAATTAATATAATTTTTTTTTTTTACATTAAAAATTTGTTTTGAATCTAAGATATTAACAAGCATTCAAGAACAAACTTTACTTTGCATAGCTTTAAATTTAGAACAACGTTTTTGACTAAATAGGAAAATTTAAATACACAAATATTAAATATGGAAAAAAATGCAGCTAATATTTAAATCTTAAACTCGAAATGACGCTGGCGAAATTTTGCCATTTTCTGGAATGCCTGCCTGGCGAGGGTTCTGTTTCTGTATTTTGTCGCAAAAAGCCAACTAAATTTTATAGCCCTTGTCATTATTTCATGTGCAGCGCAACGCCCACAACTCAGCCATCTACTGCAGCCCATACAAGCGAATCCGCTTCCTACCTAGCTGCCCCCTCCCTGCGACCCGACCCCTCACTTGCCTACTTGCAACAAGCCACAAGCAGAACGTTGATCATACGCAGCGTTGTGCTTAAAATTTCAAATGCATGGCACTTTACTGCAGGGGCAGCGGCATCACACACACACACATGCGACAACAATATTTAATGTTTGTTGCTGTTGTTGTTGTTGTTGTTGTTGTTTGTGTGTGATTTTCATTTTCATATTTATTTATATGTTTTACGCTGGCTAAACTACAAGTACAAGTGCACACTTGTCTGCAGCTACAGCAGCCGCAGCATTCAGTGGGGATTTAAAGTGGGTGCAGGGGTTGGTTGAGCTGTGCAACGAGGTCGAGCTCTGCGTTGGCTTTTAACGCTTCGCTTGGCATTGTCTGCGCCCCAATCCCCTCACACACACACACACCCCTTCCCCCACCCTTACCCGCCTGCTGCAGCCTGATCGCTTGTGCATTAATTTGAATTTAGTTTGTTGTTGCTTTTTTGTTTGTGTCCCTTTTTTGCCATTTTTGCTAATGTTTTGGGCAAGCCGATTTAATGGCGGCACATTAGTCTAGTCTGCAAGGTCCTGGCTGGGTCTACATAAAGCCCCGCGGCTGGTAAAGTGAATGCAAATAATGTGTCTGGGCTGGGCAATTCGTGTGTGTCTGTCTGTGTGTGTTCGACAGACTATATAAGGGACTGAATCTTCATGTAAGTCTTAACGAAAATTCATAACGACATTTTATAAGTTTATTGAAACGAATTATGGTTAATCAAGAAGTTTAGCTTGGCGTTTGCATATGTCTAGCCAGATACATTCTCTGCTTATAAGGCAAATATACGAAGAAAGAGCTTGCACATGTTTAGTAACAGATGTTTACAGACATGCTAAGGTATAATAATGTTATCGTAAAACAATATGCATAATTGACGATAGGCCTAGAAATGTTGCTAAAAATATTCTAAAAGACTTACCCATATTAAAGCTTAGCAGTAGACATACAAATTGTGTAAAAGAGCCAAAATGTAGATCTCTAATCAATGAGTTATATCGTATAAGCCACTCTTTTCGCTATTCGAATTTCCATATAATTATTTTTCTTTCTTCTTTCTTTCTTTTCCTGAAAATGTAAATATATATAAATTATACACAAAACCTTTAAGATAAATCAAGATTAAGAATAAATCACAATGCACTTTATAATGTCAACCCAAATGCATGAGACAATACTTAAGAGCTGAGCCGAGGGTATCTCCACATTCTTTCTATTTTCCTTTTCCTACTACGTATTTTCATTTTATTTTCTTTGCCTATTTTATCAACTATTCTTCAGTTATCCGTTTTACTGCTTCAACAAATGACAACCATATAACTCATACCCGAAATCTATTTTCTGAGTTGCCAACAACAAAATTTATTCCTTCAATTAGCTTCAGTCCGAGCGAAGATTGTCAACAACAGCAACATTTGCGACATTTGATGTGTAATGTAGAGAAATTTGATTAGCTACGATTCAGTTTGGCAGAAAACATTTTGTTAGCTGCTTATAGCCATTCACTTTAAGCCAATTTACATTTTTAGTTTATTTTTTTCTTTCTAGATTTTTGCGCTTTAGCTTTTTATTGGGTTGAGTGGCAATCAGTGCTGAGATTTGTTTATGGCATTTTCATGCTTATTTTTATTTAGCTTTTTATTTGTTTACTTTGGCTGCGCGCAGCAATAAATGAAAAGTGACTTTTCATTTCAGCTAGATACATCAAATGATCAAATTTGCATATGCAACAACCAACAACAACCACAACAACATGCGGAACATTAAGAAGAAGCAACTTCACAGTTCAGCTCTTAATTTTTCCTATGCTCTGGATTTTCTTTAACCGCATGCGTAGTTTTTGATGTTGATGCCATTGCTGCTTGTTGTTGAAAACTAATTAAAAGTTTAAATGTTTGTAATTAGCATCGAAATAAATGTCTGCCTGCCACATTATAAAATTAGTAAATTTCATGCCAAACTTTTGACTGCAGTCGAACACAAAACCAACTCCGACCGAGTTGCATATATAAAACTGATAGAGTCGGGCATGAAAATTGATGTTGTGCTCCTTAAGATAAATTCTAATCCCTTTTATGTGCTTTAGCTTAAATATTGAAAAATTTTTAAATAGATACCGAATGGCTCTTTAGGTTTCTGCATTTAAATTGAAGTTCAAAAATCCTTAGACTTTTCAAAGAGATAATTACACAGCAATTATAGAAGAAAATGAAATGTTGTAGTTTTGTAATATTTTTCTTAATGTTCTCTTTAAAATTCTGATTATTTTTCCGCTGAATTTAGTTCTTGTAAGCTTCCAGAAGCTGTCTCACATTTATTTTTTACCTAAATCAAGCAAGGCAAGAAAATACACTTGTGCTATAACCCATTCCTGTCGCTCATAAAATACCTTTCAATTCTGGCAAACTTTTCCATTCCGATTGTCTATTGCCTCTTACAGGAAGTGCGAGTGAGTAGGTGTGGCCGGTCTTTCCATCATTTGCACAAGCATTCAATCAACAATAAAAACGCACACGCTTAATTAATTTAACCCGAAAAGTCAATCAGGCGAAATGTTGACGAACGACAACAGCAGGACAATGACCATGGCACGCACGCCGCGCCCCACTTGTCCTGCTGGTGGTCCCATTTTTTTTTTTAAGCTCCATCTTGCCAGAGCCGGAAAATATGGCACAATGACAACAACGATAACAAGTTGTTTTTGATTTCGTTTGTTGCATTTAAAATAAAAAGTCAAATTGACAAGGAGAAAGGCCACAATCAAAGTTGTGTTCTTGCTGTAGTCGCATAATAAATGGCAAAGAACCAGCGAGTAGGCGGGCTGCGGGGGTAGAATAATAACAATTCTGTTGCACAAACAAAAAAGAATTGGGGGAAAAGGTCATCGTTTTCGTTTTTCGGCCACTCGACGCTTTGTTAATGTCGCACTAAAAGTTCATTGAAACGTAAAAAATAAAATGTTTAACATTGACATGCAAACAAAGTAGACAAAATGGTGGCTCTGCTAATGACAAGCACAGCGACTAATGGATACCCTGTGCTGCATGTAAACAGCGCAGCTTCTGTGAAAATTTATTTGAAATTAAATACTACGCATTGAAACAGCATAAAACAAAGAACTACATAAACAAATGCATAATAAAAGTATTGTAATGGGTTTAGCTTCCGCTAGATTCAAATTTGTATTGATTATTTCCCTTTAACATAACACAGTTTTTTGTGTGGATTCAAAACTTAAGCCTCTTGTAATGCTGTTTAATCTTCATATTAATGTTTATTAACATTTATTAAGAATGTAAATAAAAATCATGGCCCGCAATATCCTATAGCACAGCTACAAAAATAAAATAAAAGACCCAAATAACAAATAAATGACAAAAATAAAACAAAATAAAACATTGAAAGGCGAAACTCGCTTCGCTTTTGTTGTTGTTCGCCTTTTTTTTTTTTTGTTTAAAAGAACGAAACATTATCGTATCTATTATTTTCATAACATTTCATCGATCGCCCCCCCCCCCCCCCCCCTCTCTCTCTCTCTCTCCCACAGCTTTTTGCGACTTTTCTTTGTTTATTTTCTCTGCGCCATTACGCATTGAGGCGAAAGTTGTTTCCGAGTGGGCAACGGGCAAGGGTGGTAGAGAAGACGACAATTTCCCAACTCAAACGTGGGCACATTTTAATCTATTTTTAAGAGAAGCACAATATTGATGAGCTGCTAAATAAAGCCACTTATTTGCCTGAAACAGTGCCAGGCCAAAATAGTTATTTTCGTTGACATTTTTGATGGGGTTTCCACATATAAATAATTACACAGCTTTCAAAGTGTTTAATAAAACAGAACTTTTGAAATGCCAAATGTCAACTGAGTGGGAGGAATGCTTTCCAACTTTGAGATGCTGGTAGATAAAATAATGGCCGCGAATCTGCGAGCATGTTATAAGAATTTGTGATAAGACCATTTTGTAAAGCAAATATATAAACTAATAAAAAAATAAATCATCGAATTAGTGATTCGATTCGATTAAATGTCGTGCTCTCTGAGCAGACTACGTTAGGAAATACCAAAGAATAAGTATTTTTATATTCTATTAAGAAAATGTAATTAATAAATTCTATAACATAATATAATAAATTAAAAAAAAAAAGAAAAGAAGAAAAAATTGAAGACAATTCTGAATACCAATAAAAAACAAGTACAAAGCTTTTGAATTTAGTTGAAGAAGGCTTTTTTATTAAATAAAACTAATTCTTTTAATGAAATTTAGGAATTCTTTATTACTTAGCTTAACTCTAAATGAATAAATGCACTCTTATTGGCAATCAGATTCTACTGACTGAGCTGAATTTATGATATATTTAAAGCCCAACACCGTTGATAAACTATACAAAACAAAGACTATCCTATTACAAATTTGAAATTGAATCAGCTATTTCATCTTCACAAGTATGACTTTGGTAATATCTAACCCGTTGCTCGCTAAAATTGATCTATAAATTACGCGTTGCTGTTAATTGCAGACATTCGGCGTGAATGCAACCAAAAAGTCAGCGGAGTTGCGTTGCAGTTGTCAGTTGGCAATTGGCATGGCTGGCAAATCGGGTGAATCGATAATAATGATGGGTTTATTGATATGCAGTGGGCACATTCTGGTTCACGTTGGGTCGTTGGGGCTTCGCTTTTCAGATCCGACTATGGCTATTGTGCGATATCGAATGGATTTGGCTCGTGCCTGGAGCACTTAGCACATAATTACATTAAGTTCTGTGCGTATGTGTGTGTGTGTGTGTGTGTGTGTGTTTATGTGTGTGTGTGCATAGCTTAGTTGCCTTTCACTACGTGTGGGCGTGCAACAGAGCCAGAGAACCTACTGCCGAATGTTAAACCTTAATTAAGCGATGTTGGCCCGTGCCACGTTTATCTGATGCATTCACTGCCCGTTTCCCTCACTCCCGCCCTCTCCCCTGCCCTCTCCCACTCCCACTCACCCTCTCTGCTAGCCTGGCATATTGAATATTTCGGGCATCCACTTTGTAGCCTGCGGCCCGAAAATGATTGTCGACTAATGAGTTTATGTTTGTGCCGGACAATTTGCTAACTGAAATGAAATTTAACTTCATTTCTACCGCATTAAAATCTTTGATCATGTTCGATGTTTTTCTAATTTTTTTTACACCTTTTGAAGCTGGGTCAATTGGTAATTATTTAGTTTCGTTTTAGTTTTTAGCAATTCAATTTCTTAGGCAACATTGTAAAAGAACTGAACGTGCTTCAAAGCTTGAACGAAGTTTGAGGCTGGATAGAGATGATTGAAAAATAGCAAAAAATAAATATATCCCAATCAAATCAATAAGTACGGGCTATTTTAATGAGTTTTCCATTGTTTGATCAAATTAATTTGAATTTGTAAAATTAATTAATTAATTGCAATACAAATAAATATACTAAAACTGTAAAGTTCTGTTGCGTTCATTAAATAAAATACACATCTTTTGACACTGACATTAAGGATAACCGAACCTGCGGCTGCAACTCCCTCTGAGCACGGAAATTTTGCTGGCTCAGCAGGACATGCGAACTGCGGGCGGGTTAAATGTCGCTGTGTTGACCGGAAAAACGCGGGAAATTAAGGATAATGTAATTTATTGATGCATTGTAAGAGTTAAGCTCCAGTCGCCGTTGCCACTGTCTCGTATAAATTACAATTTGACAGCCTGGCGGCGACATCCAGCCCAGACAAAGATAGCGAGAGTCAGAAAGAGAGAGAGAGAGAGCGAAAGTGGGGAAGAGAGAGAGGGAAGAACTTTTGTAAAACCATGCGGGCAGAACAAAATGTTCACAGTACTCTGCGCTCACAATTTTTCGCACAATTAGCAACTTTTGTTGTCGCCACACTCGATTTACATAATTTTTTATGCACGCATCACGTACAAAGAAATTACACAACCGAATTTATATCAACTTTTTATATGCCGCTGCACGTTTCAAAATATTTGCACATCCGGTTAGCCTGGAGCGTGAGCAACGGAAGCTGGCAATAGCCAAAAGTCAAAAGTTAAACATAAACAGAAGCTTTTGTAATGTTGTAAATTAATTAGGAAACATTTTGAGAGGCTGCAGTTGCGTAACAGCACGAACTGTTTGGAATTGGAAATAGATGCGTGCCACTCATTTTGGCCATAAAATTTTGGCTTGGCTAAGATGGCTAAGGCCAATTGGCTACTAAATCAGAACAGTCCATTTCCAACTCGCTGCAAATGGGCGATTTACAACGACGACTTGCAGATACGGTATCCAGGTCTGGAGCATTGTGTCTTAAACGAATCGAAGACGTATCCAGACACTCCAAGAGTTCGCCTTGCGCCGAAGGACTGAAATTCAATCCTGCACACAGAGCTCAGCATGGCCAACATTGACAAACAAGTCGGCGCATTCGCCAACCGGCAAAGGAGAACTGGTCAAAAGAAGACCTTTTAAAGAGCTTCTCCAACAACGACAAAGTCTCAGGCTCGGCGAAACATCTCCTAAACTAATTATGTTTTTATTAAAATGTATGTTTTCTTTTTCTTCGCTTCATCAGGCGATGAACTAGTTTTTTTAAATTTCTTGTTGAAATTAAAAAGATATTTAATATCATTTGTGTATATCAATCCATTGTACTAGTTGCGACATTTCGATTCTCATATTGAATCAAGGAAATGTGAACAAAAAATTCAGTTTGTATTTAAGTTATTAAATTTGCAACAAAAAAAAGCTTGTTATAACTTGTTGCAGGCCTTTTTCCGCAAACTTCACTAAACACAATACAAACAGAAGTAAGTTTAAAAGTTGTTAGTTACTTTATGGCTCGACTTTGTCAGACTCGTATTTAACTTTTTTATATGTGCATAAATATAATTTGCTTTTACGCACATGGGTCTGTGCTTCTCTTTTTCTTTGCCATAGCAGCCAATTATGTGTGATAATAAAAACAACACAAAAATGTGTACAGTTTAATTTGCGAGAAATATTTTTGCTGACCTCCGTCTCCGTCTTCATTTGTGTCTGTGTCTCTCCCTGAGCTTGGAGAATTTGTTGGCTTGTCGGCGACACAGAAAAAACCTTTTAGTTAGCTACGACATTTTTGTCGGTTCTGACCAAACAATCAACACTTTGCCCAGGCACATACACACACCCTTGTATTGCGCCAACTGCCTTTGGCTTTAATTTCGAAATATTCGAGGCGTTGGCATTTATTTTGTCTATTTGTAACACGCAGACAGCAAATCTCTCTTCCTCTGTCTAACTTCAACGGCGATTGCAAGAGCACACAGAGCATATTCTATTAGCTGATGGCTAAATTCATAAGCAAAAGAAATGTAAGAAATCTTTTAATCTCCTGAACTGCGCGTCTTATTGCAATTTGTACTGAAATTCGCGAACATGGGCAATTGTTCTCCTGTCCCTCATATTTAACTATATTGTTCACTTGTCGTTTGTGCAAATACGATGCGTATAAATGGAAACTCGACTCCAAGGACACGTCAAGCAATAAAAAGCGACAAGAAGAGCCGAAGAAGAAGACATATCAATTATATTTATCAGACTAAGGCACTGGGTAAATATGATACCGCTGCCAAAAGTATATGTGAGCTGGCTGTTATTTTCATTTGTCCGAAACGTGTTCGGAAAATTAAAGTTTTTTTAGCATAGAAATGGAAAACACAAGTGGCGCAAGTTTTGACAGTTTGTTCCGTTTCAAATATACTGGCGCGGGCGTGCGTCCAACTAGTCCGCTCCGCCCCACCACCCTCCACCCACGCCACCTTTCATACGTGAGTCTTTCGCATTGTTTGTTTATCATAAACAATAAAACTTATTTTGACAAGTTGGGTAAAATAAAACAGCTACTCGGCAGCGGGCCTTAAACTTGGCCGGCAACTTTTTGCCTTATTAGCTGGGCGTGGCCAAGTGCAACGCCTACCATATGTGTGTGTGTGTGTGTGTGTGTGTGTGTGAGTGTGTGTGGTGTCCAAAACTTTCAACATTTGCATGACATGCGTGGCGCCATCTGCCGGCACCGTTTGTCATAATACAAATTGCCAGCAGTTATGCAAACTTCAAAGTCCTGAAAACGTCAGACAAAAACGTCGCTGTGATTAATTTTGCAATGCGCAAGCAGCTGAGTCAAGCGGGCCAAAACTAATATTTGGCATGGCCCGCTTTCAAAATAACAGGACACACAGTCACACAAATACAAGTACAAATACGAATGCAGCCTCAAGGAGCGCTAAATGTTTACTTACCCGAATAGTCATACACACGCAAATGATTGTTCTATTGTTCTATATATTACAGTTGCATCAAAATACAAGATAATAAGTAAAGAGTCGGAGCCATAGAAAGCTTAAGTTTATTTGAATTTCTGAGAATCGCATAGTAGGGCAGTGTTTAAACACATAACTTTCTTACTTTCAAGTGCCGCGGAAATAAATCTTGGATTGCGCTAGCTATACCTAGTCTAAAGACAATAAATGTACACTCATCCATAAGCTTATACATAGATATAAAAAATAAGGGATTTTAGCTTGTTTCAGCCTATTTAAGCTCAAGCAATTAGAAGCCTTTCGAGCAGATACAAGTAAGTGGTTAACATGCAAACAAAAGATTGAAGTACATATTTATATATATAAAAACAACCACGTACTGGACAAATTAAAGAATTAACCAATGCAAATTTCTGGCTTATGCAGTGCATTCTGCAATCGGACAGGGCTCATTTCGTTTATCATTCATAACCGGCAATATTTTCAATTATATCACGTTCTATGTTTTTGCATCCCACTCGAATCCAATTTGTAACCAACTGCTGAACAATTTTTTGTTGTTCACTCATTTTTTAGTGCGGAAAATCGACGTTGAAATTTTCATGGCGCACGCGATGCTGACCGAAGGACCTGCGGGACAAGGACGTCAACGCGAACGGGGGGCTGAGGGCATTGGCAACTCAACGGCTACTCAGCACAGGAATTATTAACGCAATGTGCCGCATTTACATGCAAGCCGCACAAAAACCCCTCCTCTCCCTTTGAAATCACCTCTTAAACTCATCCCTGATATTGGCTCGTAAATTTTTTAGTCAAATATTGAATTGTTGTCCTTGTAGCATAAACAAAAAAAAAAACAAAGTATGTAAATAATAAAAAAAAAATTAAAAGGCAAGCTGAAAAAACATATTGATGAGTTTGGAAAGGAGAGCTCGTTGGGGTGTACAGCAATTCGCATTGACGCATTTTAATACTCTTTGTGGAATGAGTACTTAAGTTTTGTCACATTGTTTGTAGTGTCCTGGCTTAAGCTTTAACCAATAATCTCTTAAAAGATCCATCTGTGGAAATCTATTGGACACTGTGACCAAACGTTTTAAGCTTTAAAATGATTTTAGACTGAAGCTGTAAATATGTTTGATTTTTTATTGAGAAGATATTATTATTATTAAAAAATTTTATTCAAAAGGCTTGGTAATAATTTTTAATGAAAACCAATATATATACCTATAAAAATATAAGTAAACCCAAAATAAAAACCCAAATGTATCTCTCTGTATTGTATTATTTTGTCTAATATAATATATCATAAATATATTAAATTCATCAAAATATGTAAATAATAAAAGTGGATTCTAAATGTTGTAACAACTTTACAGGAACTAGATAAAGTTTATTTATGTTATTTGAAAATAGTAAATAAATTCTTTTGAATTCTGAAGCTACATTAAAAACTTTTAAAAGCGCATTTAACATTTGAAACGATGCCAAATTTATGCTTCGATACAATTTCTTTCGTAAACATTTATTTATTATTTGGCATTTTTTCTTATCCAATGACAAATATAATTAATAGCGCACCAGGCGGCGGCCGTGTTGCAGTGTTGCATGTGGATGTGGCACAAGCAAAATTGTGTGCATGGCCGAGCGCTTTGCGCAACAAAAACAATGTTCGATAAATGCAGTTGCGCATATAAATTGGTTATTTATTGTTGGTTTAACGCTAGCCAAAATTTCAATGCCAAAAAGAGAGTTTTTTAATTGCCATTTGCCTTTAAAAATGCGAAATCAAAGCGAACCAAAATGCTGGAATACTATGCTGAAGGATTTTTATTGTTGGGAATGGAATAACTGGAGGCTGTCACGCAGCCACCGGAAATTGTATCTAAATTCAATTTATGCGCCTGAAACCTGGTCCACAGCAACACATCTCTCTGTCTCTGTCTGCCCTGGCACAGTGTGCATGTGCGTGTGTGTGTGTATGTGCGGTTATCCTGCGTCCTGTGTTGCTAGTCCTGGCCTGGGCCTGGGCCTGGGCCGGTATTAGCAGACGAGCCCCACATTAAAAGTACGTGTCAAATTAAATTGTTGTGCTGCAAAACAATTGAATTCTGTGCCGTGTTTTATCAGAGTGGCCGCCGCCTGTTGAAGCCAGCGTTTAGCCTGAAAGTAAGCCTGTTGCCAACATTTTATATATTTTTTTTTTCAACTAAATTGCCGAGATTTATGTTTATATGTGTGTGTAGGATGTTTTTTTTTTTCGTATATATATGTGTTTGCCTAAATTTGTTTGTGTTCTAAATGTTTTGAATGGGTCACAAATTATATGTTATATATTTTGCTACGCTTTAAAGAAATTTAAAAAAAAAAAATGTAGAACATTTTAATGGCATTCTTGAAATACTATTTGACTTATGTTTTTTTTTTTACTTTTTGTAATTTAATTAAAGTAACTATAATAAGTGTTGTTGGAGCACCAAATATCTGGTTTACATTTTAAAAATAATGCAGACTTTTCAGTCGAAATTCAAAAATCAGTCTTTAAGCTGTTTTTGATGAGGAGAACTTGATGTCTAGACTAGAATGTAATCCGTTGGAGCTCTGAAATCCGTTTGGCAATTGCCAAGTATCGGAATTGCAGTGAAAACGAGCTATATGGAAGACGATGCCGGGTGAGAAGAGGAGTTGGCGCACTCAGTTGGCCAAAACGTGCGCAACTCTTGTCGAAAAGTTGTTGATAGATAAAAACCGGGACAAGGGTCACTAGGAACACAGAGAAAAGGGAATGCAGAAAGGAGCAGCGCAGGGGCATGGCACATGTTTTCCAGCGTCATTGCAGCCCAAAGGGACATGGGTAATTATTGAAGACAATACGCGCAGGGCTACCAAGTTTGCCTGGGCCCACAATGACTCCTGGCTCTGTTTTTGCAGATATATGTATATGTATGTATAAATACGTATATGCGTGTGTGTGTGTGTGTTTTTACTGGCCAGGAAGTGCAGTAAATTGTGCGACACAAAAATAGTACCTACGACAGGACAATGGCGTTGAAAATGCGCCATGCAGCGAGCAAAGAAGATGGACTTGATAGACAAACGAGAAATAAGGGGCGAGAGAGACAGGGTTATAGAGAGAAAGAGCAAGAGAGATGGTCAACTAGAGTGTGCAGGAACATTCAATATGGGTGCCAGCCGGGCGAAGCTCAACAGACGCTTGTCAACAGCAGACGTGACTAGACGACGACGACGACAACAACAATAACAACAACAACAACAGGAATAAGCAGCAGCAAAGACAAAACATGTTGAGGGTCTGTTCAGGGGGGGGGGAGGGTTTTTGGTTTGCGTATGTGTATGTGTGTGTGTGTTGAGTGGCTGAGTGCTTTGAGTGGGTGGGAACACGGACGCCTGACTGTTGCTCAAATAAACCCAAGCAATTGCGCATTAAATTGCACTAAGCCAGCTGATGTGGATGCCACGGAGCGCTACATTAAAACAAAAAAAAAAATTAGTGCACATTTACGCATACACATTATACGGCTAAGTCTAGTTGCAAGTCGAGCGCTTAAAAAATAAACCAACCAATTAAAATCAAGTATGCAAAGCAGGGCTCCAACCGAACCGAATGAAACTAACTAAACCAACCGAACTACCGCCAATTGTTTTCTAAATCAAAGCTACCTCAATTTAGCAAACGGCTAAGCTTTAAAATTTATAATAAATAATAAATAAATAAATAAATACACATATTAAATAGTTTTTTAATAAGACATTTTCAAAAACCTTTGAAATCGACCTACAGATATCAGAGATTTCTATATTATTTATTTAATTATAATTTATTTATTACTAATTATTTATTTTGAATTATTATTCGTAAGAGACTTATATTGTTTTCATCTATATCTATTAATATATATCTAATATAATCTATCTATAAAATCTATATTTTATAAATGCATATATTTAAACAATATTTATTAATACTTAGCACAATTCCCAGAATTATTATAAGAAAGATATTAATAGATTTTCAATTAAAACACAAGATGGAAAATGCGCTTGTTCAAGGAGCCGTTGCAGCTGTTGCTGAGAATCAATCAACTTGACTTTGTAGCGCCAGAAAAGTTCATTAAACTGTTCTGCTTTGTTACATTAAGCTGTAAATACCCGCTCAGCCCGCCGGCCAGGGAAGAACCCCAGTCTGGCAACCCTGAACTTAATATGTTGATTCGTGTAAGTTGAGCCACTAAAAACACAAACTGGCAACCAAGTGAAATGACTTTCCAATGTGAATAGACAAAGCGAACGAAGACGACAATGGGAACGAGAATGAGAATATAAATGGAGATGGAGATGGGAATAGTCGTTTAATTAGTGGCACAGCTGAAAGCAGACAGCTTAAAAGCACGGAATATGGGTGGAAATCGTTAGTTGTTCAAGCTTAAGGCGATATCCAATTACAGGGTATACTCAAAACTTCAACTCGGCTTAAGGGAGCACATTGAATGTTGGTTTTTGTTGAAAACAAAATGAATTCTTAATTCGCGCGAAACGAGAAATTAAACTCGTTACAAATGGGTTCGAAGTGCAACAACAAATGGCACAGAAGAAATGTTATCAATAAATTTTTGATTATCAATTAAGTGAAGCGTAAATAGAGCATTTAGCATTTAGCACTTTGCCATTGCCATTGCCATTGCCATTCGAGTTGTGAATTGCCGTGCCGTGCGCTGTGGATTTTCGGTATTTCGGTAATCGCAATTTGGCATTTATTTTTGCGCGTCGAAGCGGAAGATGAATAGGGCAACCGATTTTGAGTAGCACCCCGTAGCCAACTCCATTGATGGGTGTATCTGTGTGTGTGTGTGTGTGTTAGAGTGTGTGAATGAGATTTATGTGAATTGACATCCGGCGCGACAATAAAGCTGCGACTTGTGTTTATAATTTGTAAAATCGGTTGCAGCTTTTCATTAGTCACGATTCCTTTATGTGCCTTACAAGTAAATCCGAACAATAACTAAACCAGTTTAAGCTCTTTCAATATGTACATTAAAGGCTAGAGGAACATTTTCCGGCTTTGCCCGGCGCACAAACAAGCTTAAGAAGAGTTGAAATCTATGCATTCGTCCACAAATGCAGCTTTATTCAAATCGATTCCTTAACTTTTGACAGTTCAACAACGCTTAGCAGCTGGATTTGAACCAGCCACTTCTCGCTCGGACACAGTCTTATGATCACATTCGCATTGCAAGCTTATATGTCTGGGCTATTGCTCTGTGTTTGCTTTTGTGTTTTACATAGCAAGCTTAAACATCGTTTTCATTCCAGGCAAAATATATATATTTTTATTTTGTTGAAAACTAAACTAAACTCTGTGCTTTGATCTAATTAAGTGCTTCCTTGGTAACTGCATTTACTAAATGCATCCGAAAAATCCCTTTGAAACTGTGTTATATTCCATGTTGAAATACTCAGGTGTAGACATCAGCAGGTGCTTCTGCAACTGGATTCTGAGGCGATGGCGAGGCGAGGCGAGTTGCTCTGGCATTGCGTTCTTAAATTGGCATTAAAAAGTATTTAGCATGTTAACAAGCCAACGTAGGGGTTTAGATGGGGTTCCTACCCGTACGCAAAAATCAAAATAATAACAACAAATTGATATGAGGCAAAGTTCATATGTAAATGCTAAGGAACACACACACACACACAGAGAGGGAGAGATAAACACGCATGCAACATAAATATAAACATCTATACGATGTGTATATATTATAGAAATTGGCTTTATAATCGGCTTATGTTTTGATATGGGGACAACAGGCAAGCAAACAAGCTTAAATTGAGTCTCGTATATGAAAAGGGCACTAACAACACGTAGGCAACTTTTGCGGGAGCGTGTCTGACTATGAAATACCCTTTAAGCAGGTCGAAGACTTGTTTCTTAAATAATATATATTTAATTACATTTTAAATGAAAGGCCCCAAATTTGTAGAGTACAATACATATAATTAGCAGATACTTAGATATCTAGTTATATATGCTCTACTTAGCATACCCATTTGAATAGATTATATATGTACAGGGTATACAAATATATTGCAGCAGCCAAAAGCGCAATTATGAGCATAAATAACATATTTACATTTTACCATGATGCCGATTGCAGATACGAAAAACTGAAAAATATTCCATTTGGAAAAATTTCGCAACAAATACATTTTCACAAAACTTGTGAAGCGCTTGCTCAGAAAAGCTATGAAAGTTGTTAAAATATTTATATCTAATTGGTAATTGAGTCTATTGAGCGTATAGTATGATATTTCTGATAATATATTTAAAAATGTGCTTAGTAAGCCACAATATGCATTATTGATAAATAAGGAAAAAGTATTAACAAATTAATAAGAAATATGCTTTTCCAATATTTTTGTAATTTTTTAAACGAGCTAAACAAAATCTTACATAAATATCTAAGGACATAAAAAGCTTTGAGTACTTTTTCGCTGCTTTTTACAAATATTGTAAATTGGTAAAGAGTTAAAACATTAAGAAAAGTAACTATATAATACTTAGAAAGAAACCAAGTTCGCCCATGAAGAAAGAACAAAGCGAATAAAATAAAGTAAATGTATGACAAGGAAAGCAAACAGAAGTTCTGCTACAATTAACTAGTAATCGATAGGTTATATTCGTATCTTAGGCAATTGTAATTAGACAGAAACAAGTGTGTACTTCAAACATTAATTATGCCTTTATTCATACAATTGCAGTTAGCTGACTTATTTGAGCACATTGAAATGTGCTTGCATTCATGCTGAGCATCTTAAAGCGACTTATTGTGGCGCCACAAAGTATGCAAGGCGTTTATTGTTGCTGCCTGATGATAAGACGCTAAATTCCAAAGATGAAACGACGGCCAGGAGAACCAACACAGGACCATTTATAACGGTAGCGAGCTTCACACAGCTGACACACAGCCAAAGCGTCGAGCTGCCATTGTGAGGGCATCTCCTGCAGCGGCTGCAGCAACAGCAATGCACAAATTAATGCACATTGCGGCAGAGCACTGACGGGGCCAGAGGCAGGCGGGGCAAGGCGCAAAACCCAAAGCGCTAGTTGCTGCGCTGTCAGACACAAAGGACACTCACAGCGGGGACGAGCAAGCGGACGCTGGGACAGTGGAACAGACACAGCCACACAAAACAAACGATGTGGTTGCAAATTAGTAGTAAACCACCAACTACATCAAGCGTGAGTCCAGGGCTGTGGATCAGCAAGGGGACGCTGGCGGTGGCGGTGGCGCTGGCGCTGGCGTTACACTTAGGTGCAAAAAATATGCAGAAACTCGCCAACTGCAGCCCAGAGCCAAGCCTGGTGAAATAGTGAAATAAGTCAGTCAACCAGTCAGCCAGCCGAGGCTGGCGGCAGCGGGTTAGCCGGGCAACAGGGGGTGAAGTGTCGGAGATGGAGTTGCAGCTCTCGTCTGAGATGAGAGGACATCGTGTGCGCATAGCTAACAAACAGAATTATTTCGTGCATCCTGCAAACGGATGCATGATAAAGGCAACAGCCAGTGAGATACACAACATCAAGAATGCGAAATCTTCATTTAACCATAACGAATTTGATATGCCCTTGCCCACAGCATTAATATGATCATCTATTCAAATGAAGCCCTTAAGCTTTAAGAAATAGAATATTCAATAAAAAAGTTAAGTCGCTTGCTTACTCTCACTTATTATTTGAAAAGAAAGCTCATGCTTGACAATAATTAATGAAAAGATTCAGAACAAATAAGTTTTTTATAAAAAGCACATGAAAGCATTTTTTGTAAAAAGCACATTAAAGCTTCAGAAAAAAGGAACTTTTAAAACAAAAATCACAAGAAAGCTTTCGAAAATCAAGTTATTGTACAAATCACATTAAAGCTTCGGAAAATTAAGTTAAGATTCAGAAAATAAAGCTTTTGTAAAATAGTTGTTGCGAAGCTTTTGAGAGACAGCAAAGCAAAGTGTATCGTAAACTGCATTTGGCATCTCTGACCTCTCTTTCTAGTTATCTCACACACACGCCGGCAAGTGCGTACGCCTTCCCACTCTGGCTGGTGCTGTCTATGGCGTGATAGTGTTGCCGTAGCGCATAAACTATGATGTGGCCATTGTTGTTGTTGTTGTTGTTGTTGTGTTGTTGTTGTTGGCAGTTGTTAGTAGCACGGCGAACGTGTGACAAGGCCACAGGAATGCTGCCAGCACCAGCAATAGCAACGCCAACGGCAATAGCTACGACAGACACAGAGAGCGAGAGGCCAGGCCAGGCAGGAAATACCGGATGTCACCGGATGTGGAACTGTGTGCGCCGCTGTCGTGTGACTTTGGTCATGGTTATGACTCAGGTGTATGTCTCTGCCTCTTGACTAAGGCTCGCCGTTGCCTCGCTCTTGTCTGTTGTCCGGGTGCAACCTGTGTCGCCTTTGTGCAGTCGGGCTGTCAGTTAAATGTCAACAGGATATGTGACTATAATAATTTGTTCGTTTCACCCAAACCGAGCGTTCCGCCCCCCGCAAATGTATATTCCTTTGACACCATTCGAACTATTGCAGCTGCATTTACTGATCGATAGCTGCTCAGAAAAATCCACCTCAATGGAATGTTAACTATAATTGTTAATATCTTAATTACTTTTAACGATATATTTTCAAAAAATTTCGGCAAAAGTTGTGAAGAAATATGCTGATTAACTGATCTAATCGAAGACTTCTAGTTCTTCTAAATAAATTAGTTTATAGTTTTCTATTTTTACACTGAGAAATTAGAGTAAGTACCTTAAATAGCTTCTTGACTTTCTAAAAAGTCTTATTTTAATTAAAATGTTACTGAAGGAAACAAGAAACAAGTTTTCAAACTATCCCAATTTAAACAGAGTTTTCTTTTTACAATTGATAAAATTGTCAATTTCCAGAGTTGGTGAGCAAACTATTATTATCCTCGAAGGAACTCGCTAATAACTTAATTATCTAGTGCAGCAACAATGCAAAAATCACAGCGCTGCGAATTGTATTGTAACTTTGTAAGCTATCATCACACGGCGTGTAATAATTAATAATTCATAGGTAATGAAATGCCGCAAAGTTTCTCACCTGGCGCATTATTTGAATTTTCCAATTTCCCACGCCTCATTCGGCAATTTGCCAAACGGGCTCATCGAAAGCCAAGCCCTGCCCCCACAACAACAACCAGTCAAACCGAAGCGAACGCCTCTATTATTTTTCAAATGTATATTTATTACCGGAAATGTAAAACAACAACAATGAACGCACCAGGGGGTAGACGGCTGAGTATGGGGGGAGGTCTGTGGCAAAATGACAACGGCGGCAACAGATGCTACAAATGGTGTATAATGCGGTTAGCTGACGCTAGATGGCGCTGGCGCTGGCACTGTCATTGACAATTTTTTGAACAGGAAATTATTTTAATTGATTTTGTGTGGCATTTGTTATTACAACGTAAATGAGATTTCGTTCGGGCAGACACAATTGTGCCCAGGCATAACATGACTCAAAAATAACAGCTGCCAAATGCCTTTTGGTAAAAATAAATCCATGCCGCAAAATTCCATTTCATATCATAACAGAAAATGAGAGAAGTGAGAAAGTCAACATTTGGAGAATTTTAAGCGCACGACAAAAGTTGCTCAAGGTCACAAAATTTATGCAGCACAACAAAAACCAACAAAACTAACTTCTGCCTTATTAAAAACACTGTGCAACAAAGTCTTGCAACAAAGACTAAGATTTGATTGCAATATTTATCGATAACACAGAGGCAACTATCGAACTATCGTGTAATTCCACCCGCATGTGTGGAAAAATCGCGAAAATCCATCCGATCGGCTTCAGAATCATTTTCAAAGAAATTTGATACGTTCTTGGGTGGCGAATGCGTTTCAAAGTTAATTCTTCAGCTTCAAGATTCTCATCGCAAGACTAAAATGGGTGGAAACCTTAATGCACTTAAAACATATTTTTAAATAGAAGTGGAGATCAAGATGAATAGGTCATAGCTATCATTTTTAGCACAAAACGTTTCACGGGCAAGGCCGGACTATACCCGCTACTATATACCTATATAATTGATAGCCAAGTAAGGTTAAGAGTTGAGATATTCTACATTTTATAGCAGATTCCGCTATTTTGTTGATCAGTGCCCATTTAACCACTGTTAATCCTGACAGTACGCCTAGCTGCTAAATAAAATTCACGCCAGGCAAAAGCAGGCAAAACATTCAACCGAATCTGACAGACACCAATGGAGACTTAACTTGGCTCGAAAGAGGCAACGGAAATTGGCGCGCTGTCGGTGTCCGCATTCACGTTGCCATTTTCTTTCCTCGCTGCCCCAGCCCCTCCCCGGCCCACGCCCACAATTCGCGTTGGCATCCTTGTTTTGGTTATTTGTTCAAACAGATGTTGCAGATATTGCCAGTTGTTATATATGTAGTTGTTGCCGTTGGCGCTGCCGCTGCTGTTGCTGTTGCTGTTATTTGTTTCACTGTGGTCGCCATTGGTTTGGTTTAGTTTTTGCGGCCTGGACGGGAGCTGGAGCTGAAGCTGGAGCTGGAACTGAAACTCGTGGGGCGTGCCGCGCCAGAACTTTTTGACTAAAGGTGGGCACTATTGCCACAGTGGGGTGTGGCAAATGACTTCTGCGTTTTTGCTAAATATGTAATTGTAAAATTTGAACTGAAACTTTGTTGTTGCTCCTGCTGCTGCTGTTGTTGTCAGTGCGAATTTAATACAATTTTTTGGGAAATGTAAATTTTTAAGCCACACATAAACCCCAATAAAAAATGTTTGTTACGTTTTCAAAATATACTCCATGAGTTAATAGAGCAGCTAGCAATTCGGTGTATATACAAATTGTGGTAAACAGTGTACAATTTATAGAAATTTTGTCAGTGGAAACCAAAAAATATGTTGCCATGCATTTAAATGAAATGTTCAAAAAGTCAAGACAAGTCTATTTCTGTTTAATTAGAAATTCTTTTAAAAATATATACAAGAACCAGATTTAATTATTTCTTTTAAGCAGTTATCTGGAATGTAAGAATGTTTTTTCTAAGAAAAAGCACATAAAAACTTGAGAAAAAGTATTTTTTAATAAAAATCGCATGAAAGCTTTAGAAAATTAAGTTTGTGTAAAAGCGCATTAAAGCTTCCAAAAAATAAGAAACTTGAAGTTTTCTAGAATTTACAGGTTATCACACAAAAGCTCCAAAAAGCTTTCAACAGATTTAATTGTTGCTTTTACGCTGTTTAAGTTGTCTGGAATGAGCTTAAAAACATTCCAAATTGTTTTTAAATAATACTTCAAGTGCTCTCAAATATTTTGCCGAGGCCATCGACAAAAACCATGTCCAAAATTTGCAGTGGCTTTGCGCCAATGGACATCATCAAAATTGCGCGTTGCTAAATTTAAGCAACGACCGCAGCCTATTTATAAACATTTAACAGAGTTTACACACACACACACACACACGCACACACACACACGCACGCACACAAATATTAAAGTGTGGGTGAATATTCATGGGTTGCACATCCGCTTGTGGCACGCCGCAAACGCTGCGGCGAGCCCTGCTGTAACCCCCTTCCCCCTTCCACTCAGGCATGCCTACCACCGTGATCGGTCGACAGGTGTCGCTCGATAGCCTTTTTCTCTTTGCAAGCCAAAACCAAAAAAAAAAACGTGTGCAATCAAATTTATGAAATACGCCAAAAAAAAGCTTACCTTAATCCGTTTTAACATAATTTTATATTATTGCCGTTTCTTTATCTTTATTTCGGTAGTCTTTCTCTTTTTCTCGTACGAACACAAATTAAAAAGGAAACAAACAACACACAAACACACTCGCGCAGCACAGCAGCCGCAGCTCGGCTTCTGAAACCGTTTGAATTCACAGACTTATAGTAATTTATTAATTATTATTAACACATTGTTCAATTCAATAATAAATATGATTTCTTAGGCACGTGAAAAAGAAGAAATCAAGTGCAAACATAACTCTCTTTTTAACTGTCGTGACTTCGCAAAAAACTATTCTTATTAGCCTTGCAGCGCGGCCGACAGTAAAAAAATCGTGACGTCATAAGAGCATTTTTCTGGTTTCGTTTAAGCGCGGCAAAACCCACAGCTTGGCCCGCCATAAGAACTTCACGCAAAAAAAACTCAACAGTATATTCTTTAAGCTCACGCTCAACAAGCACAACACATTCGACTGCAGCTCAGCTACAATATAGACAAACACTTTCTTGCATTTTTCACTATTAATTCTTAACAAATTGCGAATTTTTCTGCGCCGCGCACAAATTTTACAAGTTCTCTTCACTGTGCACATTCCGAAGCAAACGGAACTATGAAAACGATCAGTGAGAAGAGCAGCAGTGCAACTCTCACGCAGCTTGTGACGTCATAAGAGCATTATTCTTATTAGCTCTTAGGGTCGGCCTCGGCCATATCGGCAATTTATGCCCGAGCAGTCAGAACTATCGAAACGATTATGAAGAACAAATTATTATCGATAACATTTTGTCAACTCAAATGGCAATGACACCCTGTTAGCCCGCCTAAATCTACGAAACTTCTTCCTCTTTCCTTGATGTTAGTTCATTCGTGCCATCTCGAAAGGATTGTTGAGACCGCCAAATTTTCGACTTATTTGTCGACTTCACCTTTTTTTTTTTAAATTATTTTCTGTGCGTGGGTGTGCAAATTGACGTGTGTCTGACGAAAGGGCAAAGGTTAACACGGAACGAGGTTAAAGTTACGCATCGATGACGCGCGACGCGTTGCCTTTGATGGGCGCCTAATTAGCGACAAGCCGGTGCAAATTGTTTACTAATTGGAAAACTAAGATTTTCTTTGAAATTAAGCTTTTCTACTTCAAGTCATTCACCTCTAAAACCCATCAGGTAAATCATTTTAGATTAGAATGTTAAATGGAGCTTGTGTACATACACATGGCGCAAAGAGAAGAAACTGTAAAACATAACACTCAACTGCAAATAACAAGCAATACAATTGCAGTTAGGTTTTATATGCAGGCACTATGAAAATTCAATTACTTAATTTTTTGCTCACCACTTCGACCGCCACACACACACACACACACATGCATACACATGCATGAACGCCATCTGCCATCTGCAGAAGAAATACATACGTACATACACAGCTGGACAGAGATAAGAAAAGAATATGGACGTGCATAGTGGCGCCACCTGTCAGCTCTTCTAAGCATCAGGCATTTGGCAGCAAAATCGCGCACACGCCCACCCCCACCCACAGTAAATTACATAGAGAATTTTCCCATTGCCGTGTAAAAGATGTGTGCGAATGCCTGGCACACACTAAAACACAGTACGCCAAAAAGAAGAAGCGCAAAACCCATTGGAGAAACTGGAGTCTAAAAAGCATATAGCCCCCCCCTACCCACCTAGACCATCTGCACTCCGCACACATTTGCGGCTCTTTGCATGAGCGCGCAACTTTTCTTGCAAATCCCCAAAATTTTCTGCCTTTCATTTCATGCTGGTTTTGCTTTTAGTTGCAATCTTGTTCTACCCTGTGAAAAAAAAGTTAGCATATAGCGGGTATTTTTACTTGAGCTACAAGGGAAGACAGTGTTGGTAGGCAGGAAAATAATAACAGTAGAATATAATTATATATATATAGCTTTATTATTTTTGAGTTTGTTTATAGGGCATCTGCTGGTCGCACGCTTTCTATTCTGTTTACTTTTTATACATTTATGTTTATTTTTTTAACAAATACAAAACAAGGTATGCAACTATCGGTTGTTCATGTGAGTACAATAGTTTTTTCGCGCTCTCATCTCTATCGAAGCCTTTGCTTTGTGCACACTTTCCTTTTGTTGCCTTTTTTTGGTCGCGCTGCTGATGCAAGACGAATGCGTGCGTGGGCGCTAAAGAGTAAGAAGAAAGGCAAATACTAAAAGAAAAGGGAGTATAGTAGAGCGAGAGAGAGGGAGAGAGAGAGAGAGCGCGCATTGAGCGCTCTCGATGCTCAATGCTGGCGCGCTTTTTAGCTTTTAGTTGAATAGAATTTTATTTGGATTTGTTCTGCCTGCATGAGTGTGCTCACATATGAGCGTGTGAGTGTTGTGTGTTTGTGTGTGTGTGTCTGTGTTTGCTGGACTCTCTGCTGATTGGCAACGTGTTAGACGAATGAAACTAGCAAAAAAAAAAAAACGTCTTCGACAACCGTTAAATTGTAAAACTTAGCTAATCTAATTGTATCTCATTTAGCAGCCCCTGAATGTATGCTACATGTGAAAAGCTTTGTGTTCGATCGAGTTGAAATACGTCCTTTAGGTTAATAAAAATTTGTACACTCATTTGCATTGGCTAATTACAAAAAAAAATATGCCTTAACTAACTTAGCATAAACAAGAAATGTGTTAACAAAAGGGAGCCGACTAAGCGGCATTTTCCTTTTTCGTTCGTTTTCGCAGCGAGAAAACTTAATTATGTTGCATTTATTACATGAAATAAACCTCCTGTTGCCTTTCATGATAATTACGCAACCAAACACAATATAAAAAAAAAAAAAAACAAACAAACGACAAGAAATAACCGCAACTACTTAGCAACATTATACACTTCCGTGCAGCTTCCAAAAAGCGGCCAAAGCGTAATTATTGTTGCGGTAAACGCCAGCCACGCCCCTACCCGCAATCCGCCACCCACAGCCACCCACTCGTAACCACGGGCCGTGCTATTTAATTTCTTTATAGAAATGCCGGCTGAGCGAGCGAGCGAGCGAGCGAGATGGTGCGTGGCGGTGCGCAAGAGTGCGAGAGAGAGTGCAACATATATGACAACGTGCCGCGAAAATTAATCCATTTGCTGTGACAATGACTTTTATGCGGTTTTGCAGCGAGGCGGCCGCCATCCGGAATCCCGGACACGGCCCAGTTCGCGGCCAGGAAGCCGGACAGTCGGAAAAAGTCAAGCCGCAAGCCAAATGCGGGCATAGGGCGAAAAAAAAAACCAAAAAAAAAACAAAAATGTTCCGGAACAAAAAAAACCAAGTTGGGTTGCTTTACAATGCCGCGACATGTAAATATTTGGCGACATTTATAAAATAAAAAAAAAACACCGTAGCACTGCTCTGGTCCGAGTCGCGTTCCCCTTCCCGGTTCGGGTCCGGGTCCGTGTCTGTGTCCGTGTCCGGCGTGTCCTTATCAAAGCAATTATCTCGAAGATGTCCTTGCCGCCCGCAAAGTATTTCGGCTTTCCACACTCTTTGTTTGCAGTTGGAAAACGTAACGGAGACAAAGCACACAACATTTCTCTTGATTTTCCCCGCCAAGCGACGCATTTTGCCAAATTCCAAATTGTCAATGTGATGGTCAATTTGTGGCCAACAGCCAGGAGTGGAAAAATGTGGCAGTGCGAAATTGAAGCTAGCGCATGCCTTTTCCAAGTAAAACTGAGCTGATTAGGCGACAGACGGGAAGGTAGCTCCGGCAAATAAATGTGAGCTAGATATTTGAGAGCTTTTAAGTTAATATAAAGGAAATTTCTATAGCTGAGTTTCGAAAAGTTTCACCTTACATTTAGTAAGATCTTGTCAGGATAAATAGTTAAATCCTATTTCGATTGATATACAAATGGAAAAAGCTACTTTTCATATTAATCCTTGAGATTCTTTGGATAAGAGTTCATGTTACTTAGATTAGGATATTTTTTAATTTCATTTAAATTTGAATACATTCAGATGTAGAATGATAAAATTTCCTATAAATGAAATAAATCAAAGCATAAATATATATTTAAAAAACAATAAATTAAAGTCTCAGTAAATGTATTAAAATCTTTAATAAATTCGTTACATTTTATTGGCACACTTAAAAGTTATTATCGCAAAATACTTTTCACAATTATTTACACACAACTCTTACGAAAAAAAACCAGAGATCTCACAGTTTAACCAAGTATATTCTGCTTAATGCTAGCCCAAAAGCCTTGGCCCCGTTTGGGCGTCAGCTCGTGCTCAATTTTCTTATTATACTGCTCACGGAGCAGCGGATCGGAGGGTCCCCAATTCTTTTTGGGCTTGAAGGCGCCGCGTATTTTCTCGCGCCACGTATTGCCCGGCTCACGAATGATGGCAACCAGCATCCAGAAGGGCAGCTGCATAACACCAAAGGCAGTGATGGTCCAGCCAATGCCTGAAAGGAAGCGAAGAAAGCGGAGTGAGAGCGTGAAGGTTAAGGCTGGCAGTGTGGGGAATCTTCAGATTTACCGTAGGCCCAGGCGGGATATGGCTGTTTGTTATAGGTGAGCGGCTCGTAGGTGGCATAGAAGTATATCAGGATGACGGTCATGATGAGAGGCGTGAAAATGCCCCAACAGAGGCGCCAGTAGAGACCGACCTTGCGGCCCAGCATGAACTCGATATCCTTGCAGAGACGATCCGTGCCATAGATCCAGCCAATGGTATACAGCTCCGCAATGCCCAAAACCAAGGCTATCATCGAGGCGCCAAAGAAATCCACCAGTGTCAGCATATACTGACCGCCCTGTAAGGAATAACCAGATTTCGGTTGACGAATCCAAATCCAATTCCGCAAATCTTACCGGTGTAATGTACATCAGACCTATGACAAAGCTAACGACTGCAATGAGTAGGGAGCATTGCCATTGCTTGAAGTTGGGAAAGCGATCGCGTATCGCAGTTACCGTGCAGGAGGTCATGGCTATATTGGAGCCAATGCCCAGAACGAAGAGCATGAGAAAGAAAAGTACCGAGAAGATCTGTGGCAGCTGCTTAAACTTGGCTATGGCATCGGGATACGATATGAATGCGAGTCCGGCGCCACCTTTGACCACCTGGCCAATGTCGTCCGTGCCGATCTCGTGCGCCAAGTGTCCCAAAATGCCAAATATGGTGAAGCCGGCCAATAGAGAGGTGGCCGTATCTAAAGCAGTCACAATGGTCGCATCCCGATGCACATTGTGACCGAACTTGTTGAACGACGAGTACATGATGATGTTGCCAAAGCAAACGGACAGCGAGTAGAAGCATTGCGTGACAGCCGCATACCAGACCTTCGGGTCCAAGATCTTGCTCCAGTTGGGCTTGATGAAATACCAAATGCCATCGACAGAGCCAGGCAGGGTTACCGCACGCACCAGTAGTACGCCCATGACGACATATGGAAACAGGGCGAGAAAATAGGAGGCCTTGCCCGAGCTCTTGACGCCGCGCCGTATGATCAGAAAAACGCACAGCCAGGAGATTAAGAGGCCAACGACTAGCTCCCAGTTGGGCAAACCAATGCCATCCGCAATCTGATCCTTCTCGCGCAGCACCTCCTTACTGAGAATGGTGAGAAGTTCAATTGAGTTGGACATAAAAAACCTGAGCCAAAGCCAACACCTCTAGAGTTTTAGACTAGATCTAACCCAACTAAGCCCAAAGGAGACCCAAGCACTTACACATAGTACAGCTCCGAGCTGGATATAATACGATCTGAGTTATTTTCTATCGAATTTTGTCCTCCCATCCAATTATTGGGCGCCGAGTCGATACATTTTGCGCCCCATTCCGCACGACACGTTGCCCAGGGCAACGGACTGTGGAATGAGTCAACGAAATACCGACAAAATATGGCCACCAGTGAGGCGTAGTAAGTGCTTAGCATGAACACCTGGAATGCCTGGCCGACGCCAACACCTTGATGATATTGGGTATAGGGAGGAAAGAGTTAATCACAGATCAATTAGATGCCATAGCCAAATGTTGATGTAGACATGAGTTGATGCTGAGTCTGAGCTGAGATATTAGTTGAGTTGAGGAAATGCACGTGTTTAGTTTAGAAAGAGTTTAATTTAACAACAATTTATTAATAAATTGTCTTAATACTAAATTAGAGACTTGGCATGCAATAACTCTAATGTACCTTCGACCATTCGTAAGAGTAAGACAAAAATTTTATAATATACGGAATGGGCGGGATTTCCATGTGATCCCAAAATTACGGTCGGGTTTCGGACCAATATTTTATCTTCTAGATAACATTTTCGAAAAGTTCTGAAGTTAAGACCTCAAATAATATGCAACTTAATTAAAAAAATTATAAAAAAAAAATCAACATTATTATCAAATTCGAAAACAAGCTTTTAGTAATTTTTTAATGTTTCTGTATCTAATAATATTAGCCAATTGAGAGAAGAGACTTTGTCGAATGGAAGAAATCTCTACACATCTCTAATAGGAACTTAAGTAAAACCTTTTTGTGGATTACTTTAATGAGAAATTAAGACTTATAATTTGTAAGGTATTAGAGAAAAGAAATTGTCGGATGGAAGAAATCTCTACACATCTCTAATAGGAACTTAAGTAAAACCAATTTGTGGATTACTTTAATGAGAAATTAAGACTTATAATTTGTAAGGTATATTAATAATATTAGCCAATTGTGAGAAAAGAAATAGCTGGATGGAAAAAATCTCTACACATATCTAATAGGAACTTAAGTAAAACCAATTTGTGGATTACTTAAATTGAGAAATTAAGACTCATTATTTTGTAAGGTATTCATTGTTATTCGCTTGAGGTTGTACCCTTGTTCCTTTCGTCACAGTGAGATGTCAGTAAATTGAATTGGCCTTGCAACGCGTCGCATATCAGCTATTGGCTGTTGCAATCGCCCAGGGTATATTGCAGCATCGTCTAACCTCAGTGGTCAATTGCTGTCAATTTAGGCGCCACAAGGGCGGGGCGGACCAGCAGATTTGTTGGTTGCGTAGCGGGACTCATTCAATTAATATCGCATGCCAATAAAGCGAGCATTGAACGACCATAAACTTGAATCTGGCACTGAATGCTAGAGTGTGCTGCGATAAGATTACCAGAACAAGGCACGCAAAAAAAAAAAAAATAAAAACAAACAACCCATGCCCCAAACACAGGTACACTAAGAACAACAGCACCAGGAACCAGCACTAACAACTAGATTTGACAATAGGTAGAAAAGCCACTTACATAAAGTACAACTCGGCGGATGCGACGGGCTGATGCTGCTGCTGCTGCTGCTGTTGCTCCAATTGGGGCCCAAACGCATTTAAGCTGGAACTCGGATTGGAGCTAATGTTGCCCCGACTGGAGGCCACACACTGAACGCCGTTGCCCCAATCGGTGCGACATTCGGACCAGGGCAGCGGCGAACGAAACGAATCGTAAAAATAATTTAACGTAATACCCATTATTCCTACGTAGTACGTCGTGACAAGCGATATCGATATCACCTGTCCAATGCCAATGCCTGGGAGTTACGATTCGTTGTTGATGACAGTTGCGTTATGAGTATGATAGATGAATTGTGAATGAATAATATAGTTCATTTAATATCGATTGTGAATCATTCCCATAGTTATTTAATTTCATATAATAGCTGTGCATAGCGCTAGCCTCTTGATATCAATTATAGTTTTACGTTAAGTCATTTGTCGATCTATAATTCATTTTGTCTGCAGCTTCTGGTTCATCCAACAATTAGTACAGATAGATGCTATTTCTCTGAGTTAGTCTTAAGGCTTGATTGAATTGATGAATTTTCGCTTTCTATTGGACTTCAGCAAGTTGAACTAAAGAAATGCACAGCTATTGTATTGCATTATTAACTAAATAATATTCATATACACTTGCAGTTGGTTGAGATCTGCCTTTGCATCATATATTATATAGATTCTAAAGCCCTTCACTCTTAACTCTCACAGATGATATTACAAACACTCGTATGCTGATTAGGCTTTAAGCTTTTCATTTTGCTATTCTAATAAATAAATAAATAATATACAATGAGAAATAAAAAATACAATAATATTTGGTATCAAATCATAAGTGTGTCTACTGGAATATCTCAGAAATAGATAAGTAAATAAATAAATTATTCTTGAGTCATGAACAATCTAATTTCAATATTAGTCAGCCGATTTAACTTGTCTATCTTGGCTTACCTTAACTCGTCTGCATTTCATTATTAACCAATAATAATTGAGATATTGTTATTCACAAAGCAATAACGAGTTACTCTTAATACAACAACAGAAATAATACAATACAGAAATGATTCATTAAAAGGAAATTCCAGAATTTCAACTATCTTAAACTGAAACTAACCAAAACTTGTCACACTCTTGATGCACATTTAAACAAAATCAATCAATTACTTATTCTGGTCATCAGGGCTGCAAACTGGGTTTGAACCATGCTGGTTCGAACCTAGAGCTCTCTGAGAACCCAATCTTAAGCCAAACAAGTTGATCGATAAACAGTTGACTTGAAATATTAAACTTTTTGTGGTTCACTTAGATCAAAATTTCCATAAAAAAAATGGCCACCTTTTCAGGCCGAGCCAAGCTTAACAGCTTATAGAAATGTTTTTACTTCCCCGATTTAAAATTGTTGTCAACTGTTTGGTTGATCTCCATTCTTGCTGCAAGTGCATAGAAACTTCGATTTGTTTCGAAGTTGGCATCGATAATTTTCGCAAAATTTCGCTTACCTTTCATGGCTGGGCACAAATCGAATACCTTAACGGAACCGCGACTGGAAAACTGCCCAATTACCATTTCCAGATAGTAAATCGGTTTGCCAATTAGGAATAGCACAATGAGATATGGTATGAGAAAGGCGCCGCCGCCATTGTCCAGCGCTGTGAACGGGAATCGCCACACATTGCCCAGGCCCACGGACATTGCGATACAGGACATTAGAAACTCCACGCCCTTGCCCCAGGTATCCCGTTCGCCTGGTCTCCCGACCGATTTGCCAGCTTCCTGTTCGGCCTCCGTCTGTGTCTCTGCCGGCAGCGACTATGTGTGTGTATGTGTGTGTGTGTGCGGGGAGCAAACGATTAGTTTTGGGTCATTCAGATTTCGGCCATAGCCTTTCTGGCCACTTACCGACATGGCCAACGTGCTGGTGGTGCTCTGTCCATCGTCGCCCACAAACGCTGGATTCCGCTGCGACATTTTCATTCTGGACTCAATGTATTATTTGAAAGAGCGCGAGAGAGAGAGAGAGAGAGAGAGAGAGAGAGAGTTCTATGAGCTGCGGTCTGACAATTAACACTGGTTGTTATTTTGGTAGATTTTCAGCGGAATTGTGATCATAACAGAGACACGCCATAAAACTGACAATCAGATAAACCGCGTACAGATAAAAGCTGAATATGCATGACTGCCTGACCTGCAGTTACCCCTTATTTTCGTTTTGAAGTCATTTTTTTATTGTTTTAATGGATATCTGTCTGAGGACAATAAACAAACTGCTTAGAAATGAAAGTGTGAATTATTTTAGCTCTAATGAACTCGAAGAATATATTTTGAATTGTAGAGTTGTACCAAGGGGCACCTGTAATAGTTCTTAGGGTCAAAGGACTTGCATGATTTCTAATTGGAGCTGTTCCGTAGTGTTGCAGCGTATGTCCGCACTAAATTCCACTATCATCATTTCTTACATTTGTTTGCGTATATAAAGTATTTGCCTAATTCCACTATCAACATATCTGAAATTCTTTGCGTATGTTAAATATTTGCGAATTGTAAAGAATTAATCTAATTCCACCATCAAAATTTCTAAAATTTTTCGAATGTTACATTTTTTGTGAATGTGAAAAATGTTGACTGCACGTCGAGACAAAACTTGTTCGCTTTTTCTTTTCTTTCGCATTTATAATATTGTTGTTTTGGGTACTATAAAAGGTGATTTTTTAATGAAAAGCCATACTTATGGTTATACGCGAGTGTTAAACATGAATGAATTTTCCGTTGAATAAACTTTATTTGTTAATTGAGTGGATTACATTATAAATTGTATTTATAAATATGGCTGACTCATATTCTCATTGCTCAAGATCTCAGTTGAATATAAAAATGTATTTTATATATTTTTTTCTATATAATTAAAAATAGTTATATTTAGGTGAACTCTTCTAAACCTTTTCTGCTGGTACAGGGTATTTAAATGATGTCAGCTTCACGAGCTAAATAGCTGATAAAGGGCGGAAACATCCCGAGCACAACTTTGTATTTGCAAGTCACCGAAAATGCAACAGTTTATGATTGGCAAAGATCGCATGATAAACAAATTATAATATTTGCATAAAAAAAAAAAACAAGTTAATCTCTTGAGATATTGTTCTGCACATAGCAACTGCTGATAAATGAAGTTAAGAAAGCAATTGCAAAAGAATCAGCTATTTAAAAAATGCCGCTAAATTCTTTTGTTAATTCAATAAATAAATAACGTGTCATTAGAATTATGAAATGCACTTGACTGATGATATCTCGATAAGATGTCTGGAAGTGTTAAATACAAATCAGAGTGTACACAAATTAGTGCCCCGCCCATTAAAATGCAGTCAAGTGTTATAAAAGATGTCTAATAGTGAAATTTACTGCGACGGCACGCAAACAATCGCTTAGCCACAAATACGAGCACTTCTATAAAGATAACGATCCCCAATTTAACTGGCCGAGTACTGCAGTTTTTGTTGATCTAATGATAAAAGAAACAACTCGCTCTGTTTGTGTATTTGCAGATTTGTTTAAACAATTTACACATCGTTTCGTTTATGGCGATTATTAACCTAACAATAACCAGCTGTTAATTATATTTAACAGACGGTTAGCAACTTTCAAAACGGGTTAATCAATTTCTGAGAATAATCGACGTGTTTAGTCTGTTTTGCTTGCTCTCTCATCGAAATGTCTATTATAATTAATATATAATTTATAAATTGTTATTGCATTACAATCAGATGAGCTTGCTTGGTTTTGCTGTTTGAGCGTCGAGTCCACCAGCAGACGACCGCAGGTTCAAATCCAGTTTTTATAAATTTGGGAATTGGGCGCGGGAATTTGATCAGCTTTGTATATGTCTGATATTGGCGCCGTTTATTGACCCGGACGACGCCTGGTAATTTCTTCTAGTATATCATTATCCATTTTATATCATAAGATAAGATTAATCGGGTCAAGGCTTTAAGTTTCAATGTCATTCAATGTCCATTTGCTATGTTCAAGCAGAGACAATATAAAGTTTATATTGTAATTTCACATTTGTTTTGGTAGATAACAAAGTTTTTATAGAACCAGGTCATTAAGATATGGTTATATCTTAATTTTAGTTCCACATAATTGTAAGACTAGTTATCTAGTTAATAACTCTTCCAGAACCTTTATTTTGTGGTAATTTTCTACACAACAAAAATCGAATTATAATTTACGCAAAAAACAAAAAACAGACTTTCGAGAAATGTTTCATAAAACGTTTCGAAAAAAGTAAATGCCCTTGTGGAGGTTTTTATAATATTGTGATTGAATATGTAACGCATAGAGACAGCTCCGACTTCATAAAGAATATATATATTTTAAATCGGACCACTTTATCATAAAGCTGCCTTAAGATCGATCGGTCGCAAATTAAGTACTTCTATGATTTTTTTCTGTTCCAAACTAAGAATTTGTTAGAATTACTATGTTCCCTACATATATGGTTAATCTTTTCAACATCGGACGTCTATATCATGTAGCTGCCTTAGGAACGTTCGGTCGAAAATTAGTTTATCGTAAGGTAAGCTTATGTGTTTATCAAGTAAAATTGAGCATAATCTATATCTATATATATATCTATTAACATGGTGTACTATATCATATAGTTGCCGTAGGATCGATCGATTGAAAAGAAGGTTCTTATTTGGCAAATTTTTCTGTTTTCCAAGATATTTCCATCAAACACGCATCAAAATCGTAAGACAAATATCTAAAAGGGTATTAAATGTTCGGCATGCCGTAGATCTCCCAACTTTTACGTTTGTTACTAAAAATTTTGGAATGCAAGAAATTTAAGCTCTGAATAATAAAGAAGATATATTGTAAAAACTTCAAACTACTTATGATCAGGCTCTTCAATTCAGCTCTTGCAAGCTTTGAAATCTTCGAGCCCACATTCAAATATTCACAGTCCGTTTCCCAGGTAATTATAAGTAGATCAGGGCTAGGGCAATGCTCGCCAAAAACTGACAAAATAATGTGAATATAATTAATTTAACAAGCTAATATTAATTTGTAGGAAATTTCAACAAAACGAACGCTGTCTCAAATAGTCTCAAACAAATTCCTGCACAAAAAAAAAAGATAGAAAGTCAAAAAAAAAAGAAAAAACCACATGTTTTGGTACAATTGGGAAAAACAGGTTTTAAATTCTGCCTAAAATATTTTTATTATTTTTTTTTCGGTTTGTATAATGAGCAAAAGAAGAAGCAGAACAGAAAACAATGTTAAATCAACTTCAGTTGATGAATCAGCCAAGCTGAAATTATGTTAAATTATGTGGGTTTTCGAGTACCATGCTTCGACAGATTCTCAAAACTGACGTCACTTTTGGCGTACGAAATCAGTTAAGAACGGTTTTAACTAGTTTCAAGCCGTACAACTTGAAAGTTGCTCGGACAACTCTAGAAACGGATGCAATGCGAATTACTCTCAGCGAAGTTTCGTGCAATTTCATTTCTTGAGGAACTCGTTCATTTTTTAAATTCCTTATTAGTTATTTGATCATTTTTTTTTTGGGGAATCTTGTTCTTTTTATAATATTTTTTATATTATTATTGCATTTGTTTTGCCATCTATCCTTATTTATTTTTCTTAATTTATATAAAACATTTATATTAATATTATAAAATAGTTTTTTATATAATTATTTTATATTATTTATTTATAGAATCCAATTGGATTTGGCTGATCCATTTGATGCTCATTATTAACAATAATATTTGTTTCATGTTTAATAGACCGCCCCCCCCCTATCCATCACCTTCAGGCCCGTAAACCAGTTCAATTGACGCTTGTTAGTTTGATAATCCCCCAATATCCGGGGCTTTGCATTAGTATGCAAAAACGTGTTTCATGGCGTGCTTGTTACCCGCGTCGCCAAAAAGCCCCCCCCAAAAAAAACTACAAAAATACAAATATTAATGAGCATGTTGTATACATTGCGTATACGTCACAAGCCAAACACATTAATTAAAATAAAAAAGAAAAAAAAAGAAAAAAGAGAATTTACAAACCACATTTAAAAAAGAGTATCTGTATAGCCGAAGTTTATATACTCTTCATGAGTGAAAAGCTTGGATTCTGTTTGAATTTTATTTTTTAAGGGATTTATGCAATTGATATACTCTTCTTGACTTTATATCTTTTTGTCAAGAATTGGCCAGACTATGCTAGTAGTGTATATATTGAGACTTCCTGATTTACCAAATGTAACAAGTTTAAGTAAGTTGCTTAACTAATGAGTATATTATATCTATATCTATATATCTAATACTCTACATATTTAGGGTTCAGTTAAAGCCCACTCAATTCGAGCAGCTGAAGCTTTTGTCAAGTCTCATCAGAGCCAATTAAAACTAACCTTAGCGTAGCATTTTATGCTGGGCTTTTATGCTGTCAGCGGCAGTTGTCCCTGGGTTGAACCCCCCCTCCCCGCACATACAACCCATTTGCACAGTGGGCAAACGAGTCACGCGCTTGCGCAGCTGCTGCAATGGACCGTTGAGAACTTGCTGGGCTTTACCTGCACTTTAACTGTTAAATGTAACTGTTGTTGCTGTTGTTGTTGTTGTTGTTGCTGTTGTTGCGCCTGCTGATGTCAAAAGCTTCCGCTGCTTGACTTAAAGCTGCCTGCGTCTGCTTCTTCTTCTCTTATTTGTCTTTAACTTGGCTACAATTAAGTTTATGCTGATTAACAGTTGCTGTTGCTGTTATTGTTGCTGTTGCTGTTATTGTTGTTGCTGTTATTGTTGCTGTTGTTGTTGTTGCTGTAACTGGCAGCCAGTTGTAACCGCTTTGAACCGGCCAAAAACAACTTTGCTTTGCTTTTATTCAACTTTAACTTTTGGCCCGCACATTCAAGGCTGATCTTTTGGCTATTTCCCAAGCATTCAAATTATATAATTGTTAATTTTTTATTGCAGAATCCTCTTCAGATCTCATCTGAAGGCTGCTTCTTCTTGTTTTGCTGGACACTTCCGCTAGACACTTTGACGCGCACGCAAACGAAACCGAAATTTAATGCCGAACGTAAGAAAAAAAACCCGTTATTATTACTAATACTTATTATTATTATTATTATTGTTATTATTGTTATTTTTGTATTACGTGCGTATTAAATGGGCAAAGCTGTTAAGTGAACCGACGATCGCTTGGGCAAAGCGCCAGCAGCCAACTGAGTGAGCCAAGGCGCAGCTCGGAGGGTTTTATGGCGAACTTGACTTCAGCCGTGCACAGTGGGATGTTTTTTTATAAAATCGAACAAAATTATATTTGCCTTAATAATAATAGAGTAAAATAAGCCTAATTTGCCGCACGTAAAACGCTTGAAATTAAAACGTAGCAAATACTGAAAATCGTATTTGATAAAGCGGAAAGAATATTTACTATATTTTAATTAACAGTAGGATATATTAGAAATTGGTATTGCCAACTGAATATATATAAGAATTTATATTTGCAGGGCATACAACTATCTATTCTTTTGTTTTCTTATTATACTTTTACAAATTCCATAAATAATTATAAACCTGATTTGGAGTTTGGCTGCTGCCACTTTGTCCCACTGTGCCAGGCAACGCAAAACCGCGTCGATCGTTGTTTTTTTTTTTTTTATTGTTGGCTCAAAGACGTCGGCAGGGCGAATCACGAAATATAGGTGAAAGCTTTGCGCACGACGCAAACAGCTTGCGGGTTCGTGTCGCGGCTAAGCTGATCTTATACAAGACAGTTTGAGGGCAACTGTTGACTGTAACCAAAATCTATTTGCTGTTACAAATTAAATACTTAATAATATTTAATATAAATCATTACAAAATAGTGCAAATGTATACAAAAGATTTTTTTGGTTGTGTGTCTCGACTAAATGATCTACTACATTACAGTTTTAGAGCTGCTGCGTGTGATTGTAAAGGCTCTCAAACGATGAGAATATCTTATAATTAATGGGGGAAAGTGTCTACTTACAGCTTGAGAGCTTTTGTGCCTGAGTTTAATGTGCTTTACTTTAAATAATCAAATGATCGATGTCTCAACTGTAAGCTATAATTACATATATTCATATCTATATCCATCTTTATATCTTTCAAAATCTACAACTTGAATTCTAAACATCTTGCCTACACACAACTATTTCGTGCTTCTTCTTATTTGTTACTCAACTTAAGAGAAGCTTTCGTATTTATTTCTTTAGCCTCGTCTTGGTTTCTGTAAAAGTTGCACTTACACTTTTCTCATTAGGCGCAGGGCAATGCACACACACACACACACACACACACTGACAAAAAAAGTTGCTTCACTATGTGGAACACTTGGTCCATTGTTCCCGGACCGCAGTACAACACAAATTGTTATGATAAAAGTTTTTATCAAGTTTTCATTTTATTTTCGGTTGTTTTTTTTTTCATGTGCTTCATCGTATTCTGTGCGCCGTTGATATACCATATAAGATATGAAGCTGGCCAGAGAGAGAGAGAGAGAGAGATAGAGAGAGAGAGAGATAGAGAGAGCATGTATGCAAAAACAATGCCTCGGGGACGGCGCTGCCTCATAAAATTTTAACTACTTGCAAAAATACTGCTAACTGGTAAACTTTAAGCCAAAAATCATTAAGTCTGCAGCCTGGACAGTCACTAAAATAGTTTCCACTTCAAGACTGTGCAAAATGCTAAACAGAGAACACAAGTCCAGAGAGGGCAAGTGAGAGAGAGAGAGAGAGAGAGAGAGAGAAACTTGATTTTAGCTGTGCTTGTTTTATGCTAACAAATTTGTTGCATGGCCATTTTGTGGTTCCTCCGGGCGGGATTGACTTTCATCTACATCCTTAGTATAAGACTGCCCTCTCTTCCAGCTGTACGCTGTTTGGCATTGTCATTATGACTGCCACTGGACCTTGGAGACACGGTCCGAGAGGGCGAGTGTGAAGCATGTGCCTGTCTACTCTTACGACACTCACAACTTTTTAATTGCAATTAAAAACTAAGCAAAACGACTTTTTGCAACCAGCAGCCATTTTTGGTCGCAAATTTTATGGCAGTATAATATATATAATACTTATTTTTGTATATTTATATTAGAATAACGGCTAGTTGATTTGCAAAAGGCAACAATTACTAATTGGCTTAAATTGAAAACAAAATAATATCTAAAATTTCTATTATTAATTTTGATAAATATTATTATTTTCTTCTATTTTGAGCAATTATTATAATTATAATTATATGAACATAAATGTTTTTCCATTAATTACAAACACATATAAATAAGAAATCATCTATATATATACAAGATATATATTTTTTATAGTGGGTTCATATTTTGTCTGCCTCAAATGTCAATTGACCGCCTTCCTCTTTAGCCTCGACTATATACAATACTTTAAATTCGCTTTGTTTGTCTCGAGTGCGTATTCATTGTCTTGAGCATTTCCAGTAAAATAAGTCTCGCAGGCCTCATCTGGCTGCTTTTGCATGGATTACATTCAACTCATGCCCTGCCAGGCCAAGAAAATTCAGCCAAGACCATTTTACGGCTATCCATTGTAATTTGGGTTAATCCTTGAGCCTTGCCTGAGAAAAAAAGAAACAAATGCACTTGAATTTCTGGACACATTTAAATGCATTTCTGAACAAAAAAAAAATACATCTGCGGCGATTTCCAGAGGTTGTCAGCCGAAAATAGCTGAAACTTTCAACGTTTTTAGCTATTTATTGCGCTTAGGCATCGCATTAAGCCCGTTTAGAGCTATTTTTAGCATTGGATTCAGCTTCAGGCAGTTAAAATTCAAATTTTCTTTCAGACAGCTGCAACTGCAGTTGCGGCTCAAAGGCGGCTCCATTCAGTGATTTTGGCTTTTGTGGTGTCTCGTCGAGCGGCACAAAAAGTGCAGAGAATAGTTGTAGTAGTCCTAGAAGAAGAAGAAGAAGAACAAAACTATATATAAAATAATATTTGTCTTTGGAGCCCACTCACATGTTATGTGTAGGTAATCTCCTTTATTACTGCGGCAACTTTTTGTGGGGCAAAGCGACATAAAACAGGATTTTGAGGGCTGAGATTTTGTGCGGCTGTTCGGTGCGCGAGAGAGAGAGAGGGGGTGGGTCAGGAGGCATTACCAACTTTTGCATAACATGCGAACGAGAGACAAACTGTGAGCATTACGTAAATGTTTATTTTTGCTGAGAAAAGCCACAAGTCATAAAACAAAGTTTTTGGCCCAAAATTATATTGTAGATGTCGTCTGGCAAGAGATGCGCTAATTGAAAATGACTTTGGGCCATAAAATGTGCATTTGGCTAATGAAAATGCTGCTACAGCAGCCTAATTGGGCCAATTGAGCCACTTGCCACAAGTATCTGGCCTGATTCATTCAACTAATTGAAGATATCTTGATAACCCAACCGAACAGCTCTCTCGCTCGCCCTCTCCACTCTTCCAACTGCAGCTCGAGACCTTCTCAAGTAGTGTTAAAGCAAAAAATCAAATCTTTCTCCCACACAATTTCGCATTCGCTTTCGGATGAAAAAACCTCAGTTAAATTTGGAGTCTCCATTTAAATTTGCACAGCCTTCGGTGCCGCAACAAGAAAGTTCCACACTTTTTCGCCTTATTTTTTTAGCCTTTTCCTTATTTTTTTTTTTTTTAGGTAGCATTTGTTTTTTACTGCCTTACGCGCGCTTCCCTGAAATTTTATGGTTTTTCTTTTAATGGATTTATAATTTTTTGGCCACAGCAGGTCCTGAGTTTTATTGAAAGCTGTTTGAGAGAAGAACCTAAAAGGAAAAAGACGTTGGGATATTATGACAAAATTGGGTATAGTTTTTTATTTAACACTCACCTGTTTCGATCTTTAGCAGTTTAAAGTTTTATAATAAAACAAAATTAACAAATGAAGTTGAATTATAGCAGCTACTAAAGGTGTCTCACTAACTGATTACACGATTAATATAAACGAGATATAATACATGCCGAAGACATAATACTCTTCTACAAGAGTAATGCCTACGCATTTCCCTTTTGTGGATATATGAGAATAGCGAATTATACAAAACAGAATCTCAACTAACCTGCCAGACATAACGTAAAATATGTTAAAAATCTTTTAAATTAAATGAAGACCCGACTCGTTACGCATAACGAGTAGAGCTTTACGTAGTTAAGGAAATACAAAGATTAATAGGGAAACAACACTTTAAATAAAAGGTGCCTAAGTGTTAACAAATTAAAATATATAGAGATACAGCAATACATAGCAGAGCTACTGAATATGCGCATATGTGGTGAAATATGGGTCAACGTAGAATTATGTGCCAATTTACATATTTTGCAAATGCAATTACAAATTTATGCAATGCCCAGTTGAACTGGCCAAAGACATAACCCAATTTATTTTGCCGACTTCCTTTGGCCTTTCTACTCTTAGCCGCCATCCTTGGGTTGCTTTGCCTGCTTCTTGCCATGCATTTAGCTGCCATCAAATGCGGTTTGTTCCAGTGTCCGTTTTGCTGTGCAGTTCCATTACGTGCATTTCCCGCATCGCGTGTCTTTAATGACGCTCAACGGTGACTGCGATTTGGTTGCCGCCCACTTTTTGCTTTTTCCGATGCAGCTGCCATAAAATTGCAGCAAGCTTCTGGCCCCAAGCCGGGCCGCACTCCGAAGTCCGAGGTCCAGTCCTAGAGGGCATAAAGGCGAGCCAGTTGCCTGCCATTTGACTGCAGTTTATTAGCTCGAAATTGCAGTTTGGATTGCAGATCTGAACTATTTCGAGCTGTTGCAGTTCAGAAGGATGCTCAGCTCTATGGAGAGCTGGCCTCCGGCTGTAGCATACAAATTTGTGGCATGCAACAGGTTGTAGCAGCCATTTTTTTAACATCTCTGGCACACAAATATGAAAATTTAGTATGCAGAGACCATCAGTAACAAACAAAAAATACCGGCATAAACAATCGCAGAATTTGTTTGGATAATTTTCAGCTAAAAATGGAAAAGAATCAGTAATATATAAGGAAATTCTATATCTACGCACAGCTTGGGCCACAGCATTTTCTTTACAAATCCAGCCGAAAGTGGTTTCTACACTTAAATTTGAATGCTCTGAAATTAAAGACAATATTAGATCTTAATTTTCCAATTAGCAAACAATTTTCACCAGCTTGTCGCTAATTAGCCGCCCATCAAAGGTGACGCGTCGGGTGGCATCGATGCGTAACTTTAACCTCGTTCCGTGTTAACCTTTGCCCTTTCGTCAGACACACGTCAATTTGCACAGCCAACGCGCCGAAAGCAATTAAAAAAGGTGATGTCAAGAAATCTGGCGAAAATTTGACTGTCTCAGCGAATCCTTTCAAGCAGCGCCCAAGTCAAATGAACAAATGCCAAAGAAGAATAACTTTCCTAGCGATATCGTCGAGGGGTTGGGGGGGGGGGGGGGGGGGGGGCGTCTTGGTGAACCTGTCATTTCCATGGCCATTGATATTGCTGTAAGTACTTGTATAAGGGTGCAAATTTATTTTCTGAGCCATCAACTAATTATTTTTGTGTGACAGAACTTTTGATACCTTACTTTTATTCCCATTTACATTAAATAAGAAAAAATAGTGCTGTGATGCAGCTGTGTGGGAGTTCAAGAAATATTTATCGATAACTGAACATGTGCATTTGGCTTCGTGCTTATATCGATAAGCATAGTATCGATAGTTCTGCATGCTCGCGAGTGAAGAAAACATAAATTGTTTGTGTCCCCATTATTTATCAATAACATATTAGTAGATTCTTGCCTTTAATGCTGACTATTTAAATAAATAAAATGTCGAATCAAAAGAAAATGTTGTAAGAAATGCAGCCAAGCTGCAGTCGGGTGAGCCGCGCTTGTTGTGTGTGTTTTGTTTTCTGTTTTTTTGTGAGCTCGGCTTCTGGTGGAGCTGCATATACTACGACGTCATAAGCTGTGTGAAAGTTAAATAAGTGCCAATAACAGCTCAGTGGATTCTTCTTTCATTTAATGCCGAACATTTTAATAGTCAATATTCGCAGCAAAGTTTGAGTGTTGAGATTCGAAAATGTTATGACGTCACGAGCGGTGTGGAAGTTTTATATATGCAAAGGCTGTGCCTAATCATTCTTCTTAACTTCAATATTGATTGTTTCGATAGTTTTATATGTACGCGAATTTACGTAGTGAAGAAAACAAGAAAATTATGTGTTGTGCGAAAAGACTTAAAATTTCAATGAATGAAACGTTTAGCATGCTGTGTTTTTTGTTGGTGCAGATATGGAGATCGCTTGTAAAAGAAACGGTAAAACAGTTAGCTTAGCTTGTGCTGATGAAGACGTGTATGTAAGTATGTATGTATGTATATACGATATTTACAGTAATTTGAGTGCCAATTGTATGGGAATTTACGCAGCAGAAGAACGCGGATAAAGGGAAAAATAACGAAATCACAATATAATATGCTTTAATACATTTTGTAGATTCTGCTTTTAATGCTACTATTACTACTATTTTTTGATTTACAATGGCGTCGGGCCTTGACCTTGTAATGTGCTAACGTGTTACGCATTTCGAACAAGCTGCAACCCCCCCTCTTTCCACTCCCTTGTGTCAAATGCTCAGCAGCGAAAATTATCATTGGCGAACCGCAGCGCCTGCAGCTGCATTTTCAAGCCCAAGTGCCTGCCAAAGTGGCCGCCAATTTTTCTGGCTTGTTTGACAATTGTTGCGGTGTGGCTCGCAGAGCATGGGCGACATTTAGTCCATTCGTGCGCGCAACTGCAGCAGCCAGCGGAAGCAGCGGCACGTGACCATGACAACGATGCCGCCAAACATCCATTCGGCTGCAACGACTTCGAGTACCGTGCACCGTGCACCGTGCACCGTGCACCGAGTGCCGAGTTCGGCTAATGTTGTGCTAGTTGTTATGGCTGTTGTTTGACTCAAAGAGGCATGCAATACAACTACTACTACTACTTCTTCTTCTACTTCCTTTGTGGTGATTGTTGTACCCTGTAACCATAAAAAGTGTAAGTCGAGAGATACATCTTAAACTAGTTACAACTGTGAATTATCATTTACTTTATTTTTCCCCTATTTTTTCTAATTAGCGAAAGCTGCATAAGCTTGTCAATTTTATGTTCATTATTTTATTAGAGACTTGTTATTTGTTTTATATTTTTCGTATAATTTCATTATTTTTGTTATTTATTTTTAACTTATTTACTTAATTTTTGTTATAATTTATTTCTAGATATTTACATAATTATTTTTATTTAATTATTAATTGTAGTAATTTTTAATTATGCTTTATTGTTCTTATTATTTATTTCATTCTTCGTTACTTTTATTATTTATGTCATCTTTTATGCCAATTATGTCAATTTCCCATATCATTTGTTTAATATAATATCAATATGAAATGAACGATGTTAGGTACAGGGTACCTGCTAGTCGTACACTCTGAGTTGTTGTCGCAATTGCTGTTGTTGCTGTGGTGCGTGCAGTTCACAACTTCTCAAGTTTTTCGTAGTGAGACACACTTATTTCTCTGCCTCTCTCACTCTCACTCTCTCACCACATAACGACCCGAAAAGCGCCGCACTTAAACTTGAGTTTTGCTAAACAGTCGCTGGGAGACCAATGATTGCGATCAGCATCTGTAACTTAAAAAGGCTTTAAAATGGGCACTTGACTGTGACCTAAATCCGCACTTATGCCTGATATTAGTTGACATAACCTTGTTACAAAAAATATAACCCATTGGAGGAGACATTTTCGACCCCTCGAGGCAATCTATCTGTATAAACAGCCAATTTGATCTATATATGTTTACACCAACAGGTCTCTTAGTCTTAAGCCCATTTCAATGCAACTTGCCATTGCTTCGTCTTTTGTTTTTTATAAGCTGATTAGGCAAACAATTCTTATAAATGCAGCATAATGTACCATGCGACTTAATAAAATCTTATTGAGAGATTGCGTTCAGCATGTGATCTTTGGTTATCCTCAAGTGATATCCAACTGAAACGTTATTCGAGAACAGAATTTTAGGAAAGCTTTATAAGTTTAATTCCTAACATATATTTACATAGTTAAAGGCTGAGTTAAACAAAACAATTTTTTGTCTTATTTAATTCCAAACGAATTTAAAAGCTTTCAAATACATTAAAGCTTAAGTAAAATCTATTTAAAGAGCTTCGAAACTATATCTTTGAGTGTGATCATATCATATGACACCTACTGCATTTTAATTGCTTAAATGCGAATTAGTTCTTTCTTCCTTAAAGTCAGATTTGCTACTAAAAAAAAGATCATTAATTATTTACAATTTAAAATGCTTTAAGGCATGCCAATTGCCTGTATGATAATTGAAGCAATTGCAATGGATGATGATCAAGCGTGAAAAATAAAGAAAAAATTGTGAGGTATTTTCTCTTAAGTTTTTTCAGCTTGTCAGCTGTCGCAGCCATAGCGATTTACCTTTATTGCGGCCATGAGAAGCAGCAGGTGTGCCAATCCATGCCACGGATGCCAGACCCTTTGAAATTCACTTGCCTAATGCGACACACGCGCACGCATGCCTCTCTCTCTCTCTCTCTCTCTGTGTGTGTGCATAAAACTCAATTCAAAAATACTTAACAAACATTTATTTGAATTTTCTTATTTTATTTTTGTACATTTTTATACTATATAAAATATATGTATTTTTTTTTTGTTGTAGTATTTTCTTCTTGTAAAGCGACCAACTGCTTCTTTGTTGTTGTAATAAAAATGCAAATAAGTTGGATGGGTTGCGTTGTCGACGGCGTATGCAAAGTGCCAAAAGCGACTGGAATTCCCCTCCCCCCTCCTTCTCGATCTGTCTTTTTCTCTATGCAGCAGCAGCCATACACACATTCACATAATTTTAATGCCAATTCAATTTAATGGTTCATTTCATATGAAAATTGTAAAAAGTCATTGCTGGCCGAAAGAGTAAAATACCAAAAAAAAGGAACACAAACCTAGAAAAAAGCAAGCAGGAATTGCTCTAGTTGAGGCTGATCGAGTCGTATATACCCTATAGCCTATTGTAGATGTATGTTAGTTTTGATTTGTGGAAAAATGGAAAAATTATTCAAAATATAGCAGAAAGTATGGTAGCAGAAACTCAATAAATATACCATTCAATTTATGTTTTAACCGATTTGGTATATTTTATAATCTATATATGATTTAAGCGATACTTTATTATGTCAGCGATGCTTTAGTGAATAGTTTTATGCTCATCTCTCAATACACTTTCTTAACAATTTATATAGCTACAGGGTATCAAAAAAGACGTGGAAAACTCAACTCGAAATATTTTCCCTTTTTGCCACTTGGTATTTTGTCATGCGTGCTTTTTTCTTAGGGCTTTTTTTCGAATGGTTTCGTGCGGGAAGCTTGGGGGATATATCCGTTGGTTCGCAGTGGTCCATTGTGTTGATGCAGCTGTGGGTAACAAAAAGAATATTTCATATACTATTCCCTGATTCTCTCTCTTTCTATTTATACATATATATATATATATATCGCAATATATATTTGCGTGTACACACACGACGCATTAAATATGCGAAACATGCATTTGCATTTTGATATCAGAGAGCTGAAAGCGAAGCAAAATGCTCGCATATCTGCAGCACCCTCACCGCGTTTCTGTGAGTATTGTAATAGAAAAATCATAAATAGCAAGCATTTAAATGTGAATTTTCCCTCCAGCTAGCCAACTTTCTCGAAAACATTTCTGATTTCTTTTTGCAGTTATTCGATTTCCATGTTATAGTGAATTACTGTAGTTATGGCAACTAATGCTTTATGCTCTGTCAAAGGATGTCCTTGGCAGTGTAAACTGAAGTGTATTCAATTAATGGTGCATTTTGTGGCACATTGTATGCGAAAATGATAAATACTAATAATAGTCCAGTTGTAGGTTCTATTGAGGTAAATGTGCAAAGATTGAAATTAGATTAAAATCTTTAAATTGAAATTGATTTTATGGAAAATCGCCTTGAAGAGGTCCACGCCAATTGGGCATATGTAATCGATAACTAGTCGGAAGAGGCACAAAAACTATCGATTATTTGTGAACATAAAATGTCAAAACTATAGCTTATAGATTAATGCATTTGATGTTTATTTGAACATGAAACTAAATAACTAAATTAACTAATCGCTTAATCGATAACTAGTCAAGAATGGCTACAAAATGTATCGATTATTCGAGATTATGAAACTAGAGGATATACAAAGAAAATTATTGAAATGTTTATTTAAACATAAACTTATATTTTCATAGTTTTAAACATGTTTTCATTTTTGCGTTTGCTTTGATGTTCTTCAAAGATTTTTTTCATTACTTAGCAAATTTTTGTTAACGATTTCAATTAATGACATAAGAGAAGCGAATCGTAATTCCATCTAAACTCAACTTGAGCTATTCATTTATAGGGTACAGCATGAATGTCTTAAATGCTCTTCAACTCAATTTAAATTGTTGTTTTCCTTTGCTTCTTGTCGCGCAATCTACATAATATGTGTGTTTTGCTGCGACTTCGTCGTGTGGACATTTTCAATTTGATGCAACCATAGAAATGGCTCAAAACTCTTTGTAATTCACATGTTTGCAGCAGCTCAGAGTTTTTGGATCTTGTGGGGTTGGGTTTGTTAGGAAAGTGCGCCGGACATTGCTGGGTTTTCTATGCAATTTGTAAATGTTGAATGAACGGCTGCTTGTTGTTGTTGGGTGCCGCGCAGAGAAGCAATTTTTTTTTTAACCATAGAACAACGTGTCAATGGAATTCTGAGAGAATTGAAAGTCGCGAGCGCGAATAGTCATATTTCCATTCGAAATAGATCTCCTTGTGAGCTTGCGCCAGTCTCAAATCCTCAAAAAGAGTTACGTTTATAGAAGTACCTGAAATGTTCTACGCGTTCCGAAAACTCATTTGCCTTTATGTTGCTGAAAAAGGTTTAGCTAACGTGTTGGGCAACTCCCTAGACAGCTTTCGGGATTCTATAAAAAGCTCCACGTGTTTTGCTCTACACATTTGTTTTTTCTTCTCCTACTTCTTCTTTTTTTTTTTCCTACACTTACCAAATTGAATTCGCGTTAAATTTTTTTTTTCCGACCAACTAGTGCAAATTCCTATGGCGCTTTTTACCTTTTTGTTGCTGTTTTTGTTTTAGGTGTGTGTCCCGAGCTGATTTTTTCAGCTGCTGGGCGGGAGGGGACTTCAACTTTAAATGTCCTGTAAGTAGGCAATGCGCCGAAAATATGCGGCACGCTAATGGATTTTGGGCTAATGGAAGCGTCGACCTTTAAAATGTAAATAAATGTTTTTTCTCTGTTTTTTTTTTGTTTTTTTTTATGTTATATTTTGTTTCGAGCTCTCGGCCGTGGCTCACCTTGTGCTTAACCCCTTGGCGCCGGCAAAGGACGGACGCGTTGCCGCTTTTAATGCCGCGTAAATTTTGCAGGATAATCCAATAAAGAGATTTTCGCTGTGGCTGCCGTTGACGGTGCCCGTTGGCAGGCGCGCTGCTAAAAATTTCCCAGGGACAAAGCAACAACAACAAACTGAACGAACGGTTTTGTTAAAGTTGGCTCTGAATCTGTAAACAATTGTCGCAACTCTCTGGTTCTGGCTGTTCTGGTTTCGTTTTGCCTCTGGCTTTGCCTCTGATATGTGTTGGGTGACAGCTGCCCGGTTGCTCCACAAAATGTTTTCTACTTTCTATTTTGTATTGTTGTATTTTCGAGCTTACGAAAAGCGTACAAATTCCTCCTAATACTAAGTTTTTGCAGACATGAATGTTATTTGTTTGAGCTAGGCTTGAAAAGTTGGAATTGGCATAAAATTAATAAGTCATATAAAATATTTATCATATACATGCTGCAATTAACCGATTGCATAAATACTAAAAAACAATATCGTTTTCTGGAACGCAATCGGTTGCCAAAGTGCAAACCATTTACATTCATGGGACTGAACTAAATCAGTTGAGCAGCTCCAGGGACAGCTATGCAATCGCGACGCATACAAAACTGCGCTATGGGAATTGTCATCAGCAGCGCATTGAAATAATAGTTAGTGTCCGTCAGAGAATCAACACACAAAAAAAAGGTTTGAATAGAAAAAAAAAAAATGCGAAAAAAGAGTTTCAACTAGAATGTTTTTAAATCATTTAACACGTGTTTGCGGCAGCTTAAGCCCCCCCTTTTTTTTTTGTTTGCAACATATTTCGATTATTCCGCAAAAAGGCCTCTCAAGTGGATGAAATGGCCACTCGACGGCGCCAACTACTTGAAAAAAAGCCGTGAGTGTAATTTCCGAATAGTAATTCATAACAACAGCAACAGCAACAACAACAACAAGTAGAACAACCATCGACATAAAAATTGTTTTCAACAAGTAAAATTCATTGAAGCGTTGACTAATATGCATATTACTCATACGCACAGTTGAGCAAACACTTGAACAGAGCCCAAAGTAAACTAAAAATCATTTAAACATTTCATTTTTTACGCGTCCTAAGTTTGGATTACAATTTTAAATATATTTGAATACATATCATTTTGGGCTTTTGGTAAAGCCGCAATTAAATCAACTTGTGGTTGCCTTCAAAATACAAAAATATTTAAATTAGTACAATTTAGACAGTAACTGAATGGTTTTTAGTCAATATTTGACATGGATTTGTGTTTTATGTTTTGCTAACGTGTATTTTGCTAGCCAAATTGACGGAGTTGTTTTCGTTGAGTTGCTCGATTAGTCGAGCCATAAATATATATTTAAGTCACTTTTTTCTGCATATTTAAATTCGAACAAAGAATAAGATGCGTATAGCTTAAAATAACTATTAAATAAATTGTTAACCACAAAATATTCTTTACCGACTTTAAGCTCAGTTAAATCTGAAAGCCAAAACTGAAAGCCAAAAGCGAAACTCAAACATCAAATGCGATTCATTTGCTGTGTTGTATCTTCCAGTTGTTGTTGTTGTTGCTGTTGCTTTTACTGTTGCTGTTGCTTTCTCATTTCATTTGATTTCATTTCACATTGCAGTCTAGAGTTGAGTGCGAAAGACAAAACAAATAACAGCGAAGCGTTGCGCAAATTCCTTTAGCAAAAAATCAATAAATTTCAAAGGAAATAATTAAGCAAGTAATTGACTTGGATTTCTTTTAGGAATTTCCACATAAATCTCGCTGCTAAGCCAGCCAATGCTGAGTATCTCTCACTGACTGTCTGTGTGTGTGTGTGTGTGTGTGTGTGTGTGTGTGTATATGTGTCTGGATTGTGTGTGTGTGTCTGCTGAAATACGAGCTGCTAGCTAGCAAGAAAGGCAGCGGCCGACTTGTTAGTTATGTCCCGGCATGTGAACCCTCAGCCAACAGCTAAAGGGATGTGCGCTGTGGGCTCTCCAGAAAGTTGCAGTTGCAGTAAGACACTCACACACACACACACACACATATATAAATAAATATATATATAGAAAATAAGAGAATGATATTGAGAATGGGCGGGCTGGCTGTAAAGTGGGAGGGTCTGGGTAAGTGTCTATTTTGCAGTTTCCACATGCTTGGAATGCGAACACTTACACTTGAAGATGTTTACGGTGCGCTGCGCTGCTCTGTTCATGGTGTTATAAATAGACAAAATAAAGGACAACGCCTCGAATATTTTGAAATTTTGAAATTAAAGCCAAAAACAGTTGGTGCACGACACACACTTGCGTTGTTTTGTGTCAGTTTCTAACAATTTTTAACTTGGCATATAACTTTTTTGCAGTTCAAAGGAAGATGAGACTTAAATGAGTTGAGCATGTGATTAGAATTATTTTATATTTTGTAGGAGATCACTGAGTGGTCTAAACTAGGCGTCTAATTGTTGAAATTCGAGTTCATAGTTAATATTTTGGCCACTCACATTTCCGCTAATGCGTTATTGGGAAAGTGGAAACGGTTACAGGTGTTCCACGTTACTTTGTGCCCTTAGTACTTGGCAATATCAATTCCATGGCACATACACATTTAAATGTGCTGCCATTTGGCGGAAGGGGCAGGGAGGATACATTATAGCAAAGGTCACGAGCATCAGCTATAGCGTCCATTTGAGCAATTTTCTATCTCGTTCGGCTGCGCGAAATGTTTGCCAAGCGAGCTCAGAAGTGGGCAGCCGTTTGGAATGGGTTGCTGCGGTGGCCAGTGGCTGGCATATTAGTAAGAAGCCGTTGAAAAAAAAGGTGTGTATAGAAAAATTGAAATGCTTTTTAGACAGCAGATTGCTGCCAGTTGTCGGTGTTTTTCTGGTTTAGCCATTTCTTTCTCTCTCTCAATAACCTCCATCCAATACAATTCAGATTTGATGCATTTACATTTGCACCTGTGCCACTTACACACACACACTCACACACACACATATATATCGCAGACTGTGTGTTGTAACCTTAAGTGCCATTACATGCAATCGAGTTTTGAGTCGAGTTGAGTTCCGTTTTGTGCTTTCAGCTGGGCAGTTTTGTTCCTCTTCTACACTGGCTACCCATAAGCGCATAATGCATATTTAAGCATATTTTGTAGTCTACTTTTATGGGCGACTAGCAAGAGCGAGCGACCCATGTTGCAATGTAAACTTCATCTAGACAATTTGCTGGATTTGCCCAACTGCCGCCTCTAGTTAGATTTCTGAGCGTCTACCTTGCTACGCCAGCAAATACAGTTTAAATATTTAACCTTTTGGTAAACCGTTTGCTTAAAAGTGCAATGCAATTTTAAAATCAATTTTATATGGATTTTTTCAGTGTAGGCAAATGTTATTTTAATACCCACTTTCAAGCGATTTTCATTTTAAAAGGTATTCGAGCAGAAAGTCTTATTTTCAATAATTGGTATGTTGTGCCCTGTGTATGATTTGTCCAGTATATGCGTATTACATAAGGCAGTCAGGTATTTATTTGACTTGAGAAATTAAATTCAGCAAATTTTGTAAATTTATTAGAGATCTCTTCCTTTCAGCAGTAGCTAACTGTATCTCGAAAGCGCAATAAGAAATTCATTGTAGACTATATAAATAATGCAAAAAATCAAATAAATACAAATAATCTAGTGGGCTGTTGCAAAATTTTCGCCAAATTTTCAGAGCTGCGCTTGGAATTAAAGAAATCGTACCCGAACTCAATTAATGTTTATGTGCGACTTTAAAAATAAGGTTTTAGCTTAAGCTCAAGCCGATCGGTCGGAACTTCGACCTTAAAACCTATCCGAGCTTTTGCTAAGGTAACTACAGTAAAAATTTGAATAAGGCCGTCAGTCAGGATAAACAGTTTGCTGTAAAGAGATTTCTTTATTTAAATCTCATGTACGTTTTCTCGTAAGTCCATTTGAGCTTTTATTACTTTTCTGAATCGTTGCTTAATACGTTCGCTTTATATATTTATTTCTTGTGTTCTGCCCGAAATATAAAAATATAAACCCTCTTTTAACTCTCGTAAGTGTGCGAATGAGCATTGAAATTGAATAATTATCAAGCAATTATAATAATGTCGCAACATCTTTTACAATCGTATAGACATTAATTATCCCAAACTACATGAACAAATACAAATAACAAACTCTTTGCACCTGCCTATTATATGACTGGGTTAAGTACTGCTCAAACGAATGCATCGCATTAGATCTACTTCTACCTCAAGTGACTTAGAACACAACTTGACTTGTTGTATGACATGGACTTTTGACGCCGCCATCAACAGGCAACGTGCGGTTGGTTTGGGTTAAGGATAAGTATTGGTGAAATAAAACTTAACCTTACCTTAACCTGTAACATGACTGAATAAACACAATTTCCTTCTGTTTTGCTGCTTCGCTCGTTCCTTCGCTCGTTCGTTTTATTCATTTCGTTTCCATCGTTCGTTTTCGTTTGTCAACAATTCAATTCATCAAGCGAAAGTTTCGTTTTGGCGTCGAATTTCGTTACTTTCAGTTCTATTTTCGTTAACTAAAACACCCTTGAGAGTTATTTTCTATACCCTGTACGCGGTGAGCGAATGGATAGATTAGTTACTGTCCATGGACGCTATGGTGCACTGCTTTCAGCAGCTTTTAAATATGAACAGAGTATTTTGCAGTCGAAACATTGCAGCTGCAACGATTTATGCCCTCTAACTTTTTAAAGTGGGTGTAATGCGTGTTTAGTAATTTATGTAACTAGCTGAAGAAAAAAAAAACGATCAATGTCGATTTCCGTTCCGATTTCATGGGCACATGTGAAACATAAGTGAGACCGAGCATCACATTACTAATTCAGCATTTTTATAGCTAAAGTCAACTTTAATTTTTTAAAAATTAAATTTAAAATTGATTTAGTAATCTGCCGGCATTTCAATGACAAAAGGCAAATCTTTTTATAGCCAATTTTTACTCAAAATGCTCAGCTATTTTTTTTTTAGTTATTTTTAACATTAGATCAAGCTATTTTGTTGAGGCGACAATTGACAACACTAAATACAGGGTGTCTGCTAGGCGAGCACATAAGGTTAGTTTTAAATGTAACTTGTTTTTGCTTCTGGAACTTTTTTTCTGTTTATTTGATCATCTTGGCTGCCACTTGCAGTGCACACACACGCACACACTTACACCCACACAAAACACACTCAAACAGACACACACACACACACACACTTACACGGACACTCACACTCACGGGTGGGCAGACAGACAAACAGTTTTTGGCCAGAAAGACAGGGCGACCTTCTGACTGACATCCTTGACTTGGCTGCCGCATAGACTTTTACTTTTGGCTTTCGCAAATATGGCAAATGTTCTACTATTTCGCTGGAAGTGCGTGCGTGTGTGTGTATGTGTGTGTGTCTGTGTTAGAGCAAAAAGTTTACAAACTTATATTGAAAAATGTTGTTAACACGCAAAAGTTTTTCGCAACGTTTACACAGCAGCTGCAACAACAACAACAACAACAACAACAGCAGCAGCAGCAGCAGCTAGAAAATCAAGCTTAACAAGTGGAATTCAGTAACTGGACACACTGTGCAAACAAATAACTGAGGCGTAGGTCATGTTAAAGTGTTTGGAAGATGCCTTGGGATGGGTCGCCAGCAGCCTCTGGGATTGGTTCTGGCATTGAGCATCAACTTTTTGAGTGGGGTGGGGGATGGAGCTCAATTTGAATAACATGCGAATGTTTTTTTTTTTGTTTGTTGTTTCTTTTGGGACGTGCTCACCTTTTCTATGGGCCTGTGTAAATATTTACTTGAGGTTAAGCTCAACAGTCATTTGTAGGCGACAGCCCCGCCCCTATAATCTATAAGTATTTGCCTGTGTGTTAATTCAGTTTGAAGTAACTTTTTCACTTGTTGTTGGCTTTGTCGAAAGACTGCTTAAGCATAGGCTAATTTGATTTGGTTGCCAGCTCGAAAGATGCACTCAAAGGCAGCAATCCCCAAAGCTGCTGCCCTTTCAATCACGGACGTTCTATTCAAAATGCTGTTGCTTTGAATTGAGAAAGTGAAATATGGAGAGTTATTATACTAGGAATAAATTGAATAGAAATGCATACAAGCTTTGACTGAATATATCAAAAATGTTGGCAAATATTTATTAACTAAAATAAATAAATCGCATAATATCTTAAATTCTACAAAATTGAAGCCAATATTAATATCTTAGTCCCAACCCAAAAGGCACTATATACTTACATATACATATTTTTATGCGAATGTAAATAGAGTCATAGTTTCTTAAGTATTTTGAAAATTGCGCCAATATATTTACTTGCTTCATAACTTAATATTTTTCTTAAACTCTGTTTATCTTAAGCTATTATATTCAAAGTTTTATGAAAGTTTTAAAGTTCAAACTAAATTAGTTAAATCAGTAATCATTGCAGCCAGCGGGTGTTCATTTAAAGAATTTCTTAGATATATTTATTTTATTATTCTATTGATTGATATTTCATCAGATAAATGTCATCATGCGCTTGAAGACGTTTGCTTTTCACATTTCTATATTAATAGTAGTTTAAATATTTATTAAAGCCTGGTTGGCAATATTTGTATCTAAGCACAAAGAGTCGAAAGAACCGCGTAACGCAACCACTGCAGGAAACCACAATTTCAATTCAATTGTTAACCCAGCAGAAACCACAGCACATTTGCTTTTCTGTCTGTCTGTCTGTCTTTCTGTTTCGCATCGATACATTCATTGATGCTAAATAATTCACACATAATTTAACAAAGAGTTGACATCGACTACGACTGCGACAGCGACAGGGACATTTGTTGTTGCTATTTGTCGCTTGGTTTTTTTTTTATATTTTTATTTAAATTATTTACCATATTATCAAACGTGTCACACGCAATATCCACACACCACACACACACATGCCTTCAAGGATGCGAATGCCTGCACGTAGAGCCCGGGAATAGCAGTGGGTTGGCGTGGTTGGTGGTTCAAATGGTTGGTAAGGAGAGACTTTGGGTGGAGCTTGGTGTGTGTTGTTTTCGTTAGGATTTCAAGTTGTTGCGATGCGCTCTCATACATAGAAAATGGAAATCATAAATTGTTTGTATAGCAACAAGCAACAGAAACGAACACAACGAATATACAGAGTTCTGGATACACTTTTTTAACATTATATATACATATATGTATTATAAATAAATATATTGTCTCGCTTTTTCAAATGGACAAAATTTAGGTGAATACTATTATATCAAAAAAGAAATTGTATTCGTTATGAAATATATAGCATTCCAATCAGGCTGTAAAATGCGTATACACCTTAGTTAAGTGTTGTAAAACGAATATAGAGTAAAGCTAACTACGTCTGTGAACAACTGTCCAATTCAAGATTCATAAAAGTGTTTTATGTGTTGAAAAACGACATAGACATTTGTCTTACATGGCAGTGTTGTAAAACATGGCTTAGATAACTGATTATGTAAAATATACAAATTCCAATCTTTATTTCGTAGACTAAAGCAGATTAATATATCCCTAATATTTTTCTATTTCAGTGTTGCTAAATTGCGTTCAAATATTATCCAGTGCTGCGAATCGACAGATTAAATCTTCAATACAAGGTTAGTGACTGAAGCAGCTGCTTATATAGACTTATCTTATTATAGAGTATCTGTGACTTACAATGCCCGCGGAAACTGCTGTAAGAGCAACTTTTCGCTTGCGTTAAATTTAAAGCAAAAATCTAAATAAAATCCGACAAGTTCCCGGTAGCATGTTTTGCCAGCATATCGGTATATACATATATGATTATATTGAAGTACTCGCATTGCCGCTGACACCTCCAATCCCTTTCCATATGCCTCATTTCGCTTTTGTTTTATCGAGTTGGCGTTTTGGCGTAGGGGATTTTGGTGGGGTGTTCGCAAGCTGTGAGCCAGCTAATCATGATTTGCAATTTAATTTGTTTGCATTCGCGTGCGTGGCGCAAATAAATTGATGGCACCAGCCACGCCCCCACGTACAGGATGAAGCTCCCCTGCCAGCCAACTGCTTAAAGCAAAAAACAAAAACAACAGCATAAAAAATTGTTGTTTGAGATACTTTGCGCGTAGCGCTTCGTTTGACTTTGCACACACATTTTCATTTTACAATTATTTGCATATTTGATCACGTAGGCACGCCCACAAAGTAACGCCCACAACTTTGCAACTGTTGTTTTCGGACCGGGTGTGTGTGTGTGTGCTGCAACTAATTAAATTTCTTTGCCTTTTACACGGGGCGCTTGTTAATTTGGCAATTGCATTTTAATGCCGTTTTCCATTTGGCGCGACTTTTTGTTGCCATTTTATACAGTGTCCCCCCTTTTTTTTTAATGGAGAGTAGATGGATTTATTTCCGATCCCAGAGAGCATACTTATATATGCTTTGACATCATAAGTAGCTAAAAATGTACAAAAAAAATGTTGTAAATTGCTTCGAATTATGAGGTTATCTTTTGTTTCTTCCTGTTTTGTTTTTGTAAAACTTATAACAATTTCAGTTCGGGTTTTTTGTTTAGCCAAAGTTATGCCAAGCCAAGACGCAGAGTAGAATCTAAAAAAAAAAAAAAAATCATAAAGCCATTTGCATTTTGCCATAACATTATCATAAGTTGAAAATATTTTTAGCCATTTAGCTTGCAATTTTGCCCCACTTCTTGCCACGCAACTGGCATCAAATTGAATTTTCTCTGCGAACATTTGCCAAGACAACTTTTATTGCATCTGGTAGGTAATCCTTGAACAAATATGACTTATCCCAAAGTTTAAGATAGTTACGTCAAAATAATAAAAATAAAATGATGCTGACATACCGCACAGCACTAGGAAGCTAGCTAATAATATAAGCCACTTTAATTAAAATGTTATTCGGTTAGAAATGCAGCTGGAAAGAACTCTAAAGCTGTTCATTTTGCTTGGAATGCTTACCACATGCTAGAACCACAATAAATTTAATAGCCGGCGATTGTGCGATCTAGGTTTGTTTTGTCTTACCGTATATTCTTGCATATGTATGATAAAATGCTTAGGGACACGTATAATTATTTTATTGCAATTTTTGAAAAGACTTGTCAATGCACATTACTTAAAGGGGACCATAGGAGCAGCAGGGCAAGCAAGGGATTGTCAATGGGAGAACTAGCTGAGATTAAGTTAACTTGACAATACTTTAATGTTAATATTTACAAGCAAGGCATGATTTAGTTACATGAGAATCGCAAATTCAAACATGTGTGTCATATTATCCATACGTTCCGTTGGTCAAGGCCCGAGATAAAAGCCAAATTCGCAGGTAACACAAAAATGAAAGCAAGTAGCGACAGAAATGAACAGATGTATGTCGAAAGCTCGATAGCACAGAAAGCAATTGAAAATGATTTACGTCACACGTTTACATTGTGTGCCCTGTGGTAGATGGGGCAGCTTCACAAAATTAACTGACAGTTAATTACAATTGACACTCGGCTTTACGGAGCTCTTATCGTGAATTAATAAACTGAGAAGATTTATGACGTTGTGGCTATGGGTGAATGAGTGTGAGAGCGGCTTTGATGGAGTGTTCCTCTGTGCTAATTCTTTAAACAACGTCATGAGACAAGCGCAACAATGGAAATTGCCACTCAAATCACTTGAGCACAAGCGAGGGTAGGGGTGCTCATTGCAATCTATACCAAGAAAAATGGCAAGGCAATGTACTTATGTTAAGTGCCTGCTCTAAACGACAAAGTGCAGCAGCAGCAGCAGCAGTCGCCCATTGTTGTTGACGCTACGGCAGCCATACAATTTCACTTCCGTATCGGCAGCTCTCAAGCATAGGGCCCTCTTCTCCCTACCCACAATCCCCTTCCAGCATCGTCGAACCCAATGAGAACTTCAATTTACAGCGCCACAATGAGTTGTGCTTGAGTTTTAGCCAAAGCTAAATCTAACGCTAAAGGCTGATGCTCAGACTTCAGCTTCAACTTCAACTTCAATTGCTCCGCCGACAAAAGGCGACAGCATTTGATTTATCAAAAGCGCAGCTAAAAAGTGGTAACAGCAAAAAGCGTATCGAATAAAAAGGACCAAATGCCAGGCAGGAGGTTGTTAGATTGAAGCCAGCGCCTCAGCATGTTTATGACTTGGAATTTATTGCGTTAGACACGCGTGTCTCCCAATACATGCAAGCTAGCAAAGACAGAAATGAGTAGCTGCCATGTGTGTGCAGGCACTTCTATTAAACAATGATATATATATATATATATATATATATATATATATATATATGTCATAGACAGTTCGTATTTTGACTTTCTGAAGTTCTTATGATTGTTTAAAAAATCAATGGAACAGCAGTCGGACAAGCTATCAGGGAATTACCTTTTGATGCTGATCAGGAATATATATACTTTATGGGGTCGGAGATACTTCCTTCTGCCTCTTACATACATTTGGATTTTGCACAAATACAATATACCTTTATACCCATTTTTAATTGGTTCAGGGTATAAAAACCAAATCTCGTTAAAATCAGTTGATTTTTGACCGAGTTATGAGAAGGAATAATTTGGACTCATTACTATATCCGATATTTTGGCTATATTCGATTTTAGGGTGCCACATTTGGACATGAATTTCGACTAAAAAACATGTTGCCAGATTTGAATTCCAAATAAAACTAGAGGCAAAACCATGAATAAAAAACCAAATCTCGTTAAAATCAGTTGAGTTTTGACCGAGTTATGACAAGGGGAAATTTCGACCCATGACTGTATCCAATTTCGGATATTAACATTTTGGCATGAATTTCGACTAAACAACATGTTGCCAGATTTGAATGCCAAATAAAACTAGAGGCAAAACCATGAATAAAAAACCAAATCTCGTTAAAATCAGTTGATTTTTGACCGAGTTATGAGAAGGGGAAATTTCGACTCATTACTATATCCGATTTTTTGGCTATATTCAATTTTAGGGTGCCACATTTGGACATGAATTTCGACTAAAAAACATGTTGTCAGATTTGAATGCCAGATTAATCTAGAGGCAAAACCATGAATAAAAAACCAAATCTTGTTAAAATCAGTTGAGTTTTGACCGAGTTATGAGAAGGGCAAATTTTGAATCATTATTATATCCGATTTGTTGGCTATATTCGACTTTAGGGTGCCACATTTGGACATGAATTTCGACTAAAAAACATGTTGCCAGATTTGAACGCCAAATAAAACTAGAGGCAAAACCATGAATAAGAAACCAAATCTCGTTAAAATCAGTTGAGTTTTGACCGAGTTATGACAAGGGGAAATTTTGACTCATTACTATATCCGTTTTTTTTTTGGCTATATTCGAATTTAGGGTGCCACATTTTGACATGAATTTCGACTAAAAATCATGTTGCCAGATTTGAATGCCAAATAAAACTAGAGGCAAAACCATGAATAAAAAACCAAATCTCGTTAAAATCAGTTGATTTTTGACCGAGTTATGAGAAGGGGAAATTTTGACTCATTAATATATCCGAATTTCTGGCTTTATTCGATTTTAGGGTGGCACATTTGGACATGAATTTCGACTTAAAAACATGTTGTCAGATTTAACTGCGAAATTAAACTAGAGGCAAAACCATAAATAAAAAACCAAATCTCGTTAAAATCAGTGGAGTTTTGACCGAGTTATGAGAAGGGCAAATTTTGAATCATTACTATATCCGTTTTTTTTGGCTATATTCGATTTTAGGGTGCCACATTTTGACATGAATTTCGACTAAAAAACATGTTGACAGATTTGAATGCCAGATTAATCTAGAGGCAAAACCATAAATAAAAAACCAAATCTTGTTAAAATCAGTTGAGTTTTGACCGAGTTATGAGAAGGGCAAATTTTGAATCATTATTATATCCGATTTGTTGGCTATATTCGACTTTAGGGTGCCACATTTGGACATGAATTTCGACTAAAAAACATGTTGCCAGATTTGAATGCCAAATAAAACTAGAGGGAAAACCATGAATAAAAAACCAAATCTCGTTAAAATCAGTTGATTTTTGACCGAGTTATGAGAAGGGGAAATTTTGACTCATTACTATATCCGATTTTTTGGCTATATTCGATTTTAGGGTGCCACATTTGGACATGAATTTCGACTAAAAAACATGTTGACAGATTTGAATGCCAGATTAATCTAGAGGCAAAACCATAAATAAAAAACCAAATCTTGTTAAAATCAGTTGAGTTTTGACCGAGTTATGAGAAGGGCAAATTTTGAATCATTATTATATCCGATTTGTTGGCTATATTCGACTTTAGGGTGCCACATTTGGACATGAATTTCGACTAAAAAACATGTTGCCAGATTTGAATGCCAAATAAAACTAGAGGGAAAACCATGAATAAAAAACCAAATCTCGTTAAAATCAGTTGAGTTTTGACCAAGTTATGACAAGGGAAAATTTCGACCAATGACTGTATCCAATTTCGGAGATTAACATTTTGGCACGAATTTCGACTAAAAAACATGTTGCCAGATTTGAATGCCAAATTAAACTAGAGGCAAAACCATGAATAAAAAACCAAATCTCGTTAAAATCAGTTGAGTTTTGACTGAACTAGGGGAAGGGGAAATTTTGACTCATTACTATATCCGATTTTTTGGCTATATTCGATTTTAGGGTGCCACATTTGGACATGAATTTCGACTAAAAAACATGTTGCCAGATTTGAATGCCAAATAAAACTAGAGGCAAACCCATGAATAAAAAACCAAATCTTGTTAAAATCAGTTGAGTTTTGACCGAGTTATGATAAGTGGAAATTTCGACTCATTACTATATCCAATTTTTCGGCTATATTCGATTTTAGGGTGCCACATTTGGACATGAATTTCGACTAAAAAACATGTTTCCAGATTTGAATGCCAAATAAAACTAGAGGGAAAACCATGAATAAAAAACCAAACCTCGTTAAAATCAGTTGATTTTTGACCGAGTTATGAGAAGGGCAAACTTTGAATCATTACTATATCCGATTTTTTGGCTATATTCGATTTTAGGGTGCCACATTTGGACATGAATTTCGACTAAAAAACATGTTTCCAGATTTGAATGCCAAATAAAACTAGAGGGAAAACCATGAATAAAAAACCAAACCTCGTTAAAATCAGTTGATTTTTGACCGAGTTATGAGAAGGGCAAACTTTGAATCATTACTATATCCGATTTTTTGGCTATATTCGATTTTAGGGTGCCACATTTGGACATGAATTTCGACTAAAAAACATGTTTCCAGATTTGAATGCCAAATAAAACTAGAGGGAAAACCATGAATAAAAAACCAAACCTCGTTAAAATCAGTTGATTTTTGACCGAGTTATGAGAAGGGCAAACTTTGAATCATTACTATATCCGATTTTTTGGCTATATTCGATTTTAGGGTGCCACATTTTGACATGAATTTCGACTAAAAATCATGTTGCCAGATTTGAATGCCAAATAAAACTAGAGGCAAAACCATGAAGAAAAACCCAAATCTCGTTAAAATCAGTTGAGTTTTGACCGAGTTATGAGAAGGCGAAATTTTGAATCATTACTATATCCGATTTTTTGGCTATATTCGATTTTAGGGTGCCACATTTGGACATGAATTTCGACTTAAAAACATGTTGCCAGATTTGAATGCCAGATTAAACTAGAGGCAAACCCATGAATAAAAATCCAAATCTCGTTAAAATCAGTTGAGTTTTGACTGTGCTAGGGGAAGGGGAAATTTCGACTCATTACTATATCCGATATTTTGGCTATATTCGATTTTAGGGTGCCACATTTGGACATGAATTTCGACTAAAAAACATGTTGCCAGATTTGAATGCCAAATAAAACTAGAGGCAAAACCATGAATAAAAAACCAAATCTCAATAAAATCAGTTGATTTTTGACCGAGTTATGAGAAGGGCAAACTTTGAATCATTACTATATCCGATTTTTTGGCTATATTCGATTTTAGGGTGCCACATTTTGACATGAATTTCGACTAAAAATCATGTTGCCAGATTTGAATGCCAAATGAAACTAGAGGCAAAACCATGAATAAAAAACCAAATCTCGTTAAAATCAGTTGAGTTTTGACTGAACTAGGGGAAGGGGAAATTTCGACTCATTACCATATCCGATTTTTTGGCTATATTCGATTTTAGGGTGCCACATTTGGACATGAATTTCGACTAAAAAATATGTTGCCAGATTTGAATGCCAAATAAAACTAGAGGCAAAACATTGAATAAAAAACCAAATCTCGTTAAAATCAGTTGAGTTTTGACCGAGTTATGATAAGTGGAAATTTCGACTCATTACTATATCCGATTTTTTGGCTATATTCGATTTTAGGGTGACACATTTGGACATGAATTTCGACTAAAAAACATGTTGCCAGATTTGAATGCCAAATAAAACTAGAGGCAAAACCATGAATAAAAAACCAAATCTGGTTAAAATCAGTTGAGTTTTGACCGAGTTATGAGAAGGGCAAATTTTGAATCATCACTATATCCGATTTTTTGGCTATATTCGATTTTAGGGTGCCACATTTGGACATGAATTTCGACTAAAAAACATGTTGCCAGATTTGAATGCCAAATAAAACTAGAGGCAAAACCATGAATAAAAAACCAAATCTCAATAAAATCAGTTGATTTTTGACCGAGTTATGAGAAGGGCAAACTTTGAATCATTACTATATCCGATTTTTTGGCTATATTCGATTTTAGGGTGCCACATTTTGACATGAATTTCGACTAAAAATCATGTTGCCAGATTTGAATGCCAAATGAAACTAGAGGCAAAACCATGAATAAAAAACCAAATCTCGTTAAAATCAGTTGAGTTTTGACTGAACTAGGGGAAGGGGAAATTTCGACTCATTACCATATCCGATTTTTTGGCTATATTCGATTTTAGGGTGCCACATTTGGACATGAATTTCGACTAAAAAATATGTTGCCAGATTTGAATGCCAAATAAAACTAGAGGCAAAACATTGAATAAAAAACCAAATCTCGTTAAAATCAGTTGAGTTTTGACCGAGTTATGATAAGTGGAAATTTCGACTCATTACTATATCCGATTTTTTGGCTATATTCGATTTTAGGGTGACACATTTGGACATGAATTTCGACTAAAAAACATGTTGCCAGATTTGAATGCCAAATAAAACTAGAGGCAAAACCATGAATAAAAAACCAAATCTGGTTAAAATCAGTTGAGTTTTGACCGAGTTATGAGAAGGGCAAATTTTGAATCATCACTATATCCGATTTTTTGGCTATATTCGATTTTAGGGTGCCACATTTGGACATGAATTTCGACTAAAAAACATGTTGCCAGATTTGAATGCCAAATAAAACTAGAGGCAAAACCATGAATAAAAAACCAAATCTCGTTAAAATCAGTTGATTTTTGACCGAGTTATGAGAAGGGCAAACTTTGAATCATTACTATATCCGATTTTTTGGCTATATTCGATTTTAGGGTGCCACATTTGGACATGAATTTCGACTAAAAAACATGTTGCCAGATTTGAATGCCAAATAAAACTAGAGGCAAAACCATGAATAAAAAACCAAATCTGGTTAAAATCAGTTGAGTTTTGACCGAGTTATGAGAAGGGCAAATTTTGAATCATCACTATATCCGATTTTTTGGCTATATTCGATTTTAGGGTGCCACATTTGGACATGAATTTCGACTAAAAAACATGTTGCCAGATTTGAATGCCAAATAAAACTAGAGGCAAAACCATGAATAAAAAACCAAATCTCGTTAAAATCAGTTGATTTTTGACCGAGTTATGAGAAGGGCAAACTTTGAATCATTACTATATCCGATTTTTTGGCTATATTCGATTTTAGGGTGCCACATTTGGACATGAATTTCGACTAAAAAACATGTTGCCAGATTTGAATGCCAAATAAAACTAGAGGCAAAACCATGAATAAAAAACCAAATCTCGTTAAAATCAGTTGAGTTTTGACCAAGTTATGATAAGTGGAAATTTCGACTCATTACTATATCCGATTTTTTGGCTATATTCGATTTTAGGGTGCCACATTTGGACATGAATTTCGACTAAAAAACATGTTGCCAGATTTGAATGCCAAATAAAACTAGAGGCAAAACATTGAATAAAAAACCAAATCTCGTTAAAATCAGTTGAGTTTTGACCGAGTTATGATAAGTGGAAATTTCGACTCATTACTATATCCGATTTTTTGGCTATATTCGATTTTAGGGTGACACATTTGGACATGAATTTCGACTAAAAAACATGTTGCCAGATTTGAATGCCAAATAAAACTAGAGGCAAAACCATGAATAAAAAACCAAATCTGGTTAAAATCAGTTGAGTTTTGACCGAGTTATGAGAAGGGCAAATTTTGAATCATCACTATATCCGATTTTTTGGCTATATTCGATTTTAGGGTGCCACATTTGGACATGAATTTCGACTAAAAAACATGTTGCCAGATTTGAATGCCAAATAAAACTAGAGGCAAAACCATGAATAAAAAACCAAATCTCGTTAAAATCAGTTGATTTTTGACCGAGTTATGAGAAGGGCAAACTTTGAATCATTACTATATCCGATTTTTTGGCTATATTCGATTTTAGGGTGCCACATTTGGACATGAATTTCGACTAAAAAACATGTTGCCAGATTTGAATGCCAAATAAAACTAGAGGCAAAACCATGAATAAAAAACCAAATCTCGTTAAAATCAGTTGAGTTTTGACCAAGTTATGATAAGTGGAAATTTCGACTCATTACTATATCCGATTTTTTGGCTATATTCGATTTTAGGGTGCCACATTTGGACATGAATTTCGACTAAAAAACATGTTGCCAGATTTGAATGCCAAATAAAACTAGAGGCAAAACCATGAATAAAAAACCAAATCTGGTTAAAATCAGTTGAGTTTTGACCGAGTTATGAGAAGGGCAAACTTTGAATCATTACTATATCCGATTTTTTGGCTATATTCGATTTTAGGGTGCCACATTTTGACATGAATTTCGACTAAAAATCATGTTGCCAGATTTGAATGCCAAATAAAACTAGAGGCAAAACCATGAATAAAAAACCAAATCTCGTTAAAATCAGTTGAGTTTTGACCGAGTTATGAGAAGTGGAAATTTCGACTCATTACTATATCCGATTTTTTGGCTATATTCGATTTTAGGGTGCCACATTTGGACATGAATTTCGACTAAAAAACATGTTGCCAGATTTGAATGCCAAATAAAACTAGAGGCAAAACCATGAATAAAAAACCAAATCTGGTTAAAATCAGTTGAGTTTTGACCGAGTTATGAGAAGGGCAAATTTTGAATCATCACTATATCCGATTTTTTGGCTATATTCGAATTTAGGGTGCCACATTTGGACATGAATTTCGACTAAAAAACATGTTGCCAGATTTGAATGCCAAATAAAACTAGAGGCAAAACCATGAATAAAAAACCAAATCTCGTTAAAATCAGTTGATTTTTGACCGAGTTATGACAAGGGGAAATTTTGACTCATTACTATATCCGTTTTTTTTTGGCTATATTTGATTTTAGGGTGCCACATTTGGACATGCATTTCGACTAAAAAACATGTTGCCAGATTTGAATGCCAAATAAAACTAGAGGCAAAACCATGAATAAAAAACCAAATCTCGTTAAAATCAGTTGATTTTTGACCGAGTTATGAGAAGGGCAAACTTTGAATCATTACTATATCCAATTTTTTGGCTATATTCGATTTTAGGGTGCCACATTTTGACATGAATTTCGACTTAAAATCATGTTGCCAGATTTGAATGCCAAATAAAACTAGAGGCAAAACCATGAATAAAAAACCAAATCTCGTTAAAATCAGTTGAGTTTTGACTGAACTAGGGGAAGGGGAAATTTCGACTCATTACTATATCCGATTTTTTGGCTATATTCGATTTTAGGGTGCCACATTTGGACATGCATTTCGACTAAAAAACATGTTGCCAGATTTGAATGCCAAATAAAACTAGAGGCAAAACCATGAATAAAAAACCAAATCTGGTTAAAATCAGTTGAGTTTTGACCGAGTTATGAGAAGGGCAAATTTTGAATCATCACTATATCCGATTTATTGGCTATATTCGATTTTAGGGTGCCACATTTGGACATGAATTTCGACTAAAAAACATGTTGCCAGATTTGAATGCCAAATAAAACTAGAGGCAAAACCATGAATAAAAAACCAAATCTCGTTAAAATCAGTTGATTTTTGACCGAGTTATGAGAAGGGCAAACTTTGGATCATTACTATATCCGATTTTTTGGCTATATTCGATTTTAGGGTGCCACATTTTGACATGAATTTCGACTAAAAATCATGTTGCCAGATTTGAATGCCAAATAAAACTAGAGGCAAAACCATGAATAAAAAACCAAATCTCGTTAAAATCAGTTGAGTTTTGACTGAACTAGGGGAAGGGGAAATTTCGACTCATTACTATATCCGATTTTTTGGCTATATTCGTTTTTAGGGTGCCACATTTGGACATGAATTTCGACTAAAAAACATGTTGCCAGATTTGAATGCCAAATAAAACTAGAGGCAAAACCATGATCAAAAAACCAAATCTCGTTAAAATCAGTTGATTTTTGACCGAGTTATGAGAAGGGCAAACTTTGAATCATTACTATATCCGATTTTTTGGCTATATTCGATTTTAGGGTGCCACATTTTGACATGAATTTCGACTAAAAATCATGTTGCCAGATTTGAATGCCAAATAAAACTAGAGGCAAAACCATGAATAAAAAACCAAATCTGGTTAAAATCAGTTGAGTTTTGACCGAGTTGTGACAAGGGGAAATTTTGACTCATTACTATATCCGTTTGTTTTGGCTATATTCGATTTTAGGGTGCCACATTTTGACATGAATTTCGACTAAAAATCATGTTGCCAGATTTGAATGCCAAATAAAACTAGAGGCAAAACCATGAATAAAAAACCAAATCTCGTTAAAATCAGTTGAGTTTTGACTGAACTAGGGGAAGGGGAAATTTCGACTCATTACTATATCCGATTTTTTGGCTATATTCGATTTTAGGGTGCCACATTTGGACATGCATTTCGACTAAAAAACATGTTGCCAGATTTGAATGCCAAATAAAACTAGAGGCAAAACCATGAATAAAAAACCAAATCTGGTTAAAATCAGTTGAGTTTTGACCGAGTTATGAGAAGGGCAAATTTTGAATCATCACTATATCCGATTTTTTGGCTATATTCGATTTTAGGGTGCCACATTTGGACATGAATTTCGACTAAAAAACATGTTGCCAGATTTGAATGCCAAATAAAACTAGAGGCAAAACCATGAATAAAAAACCAAATCTCGTTAAAATCAGTTGATTTTTGACCGAGTTATGAGAAGGGCAAACTTTGAATCATTACTATATCCGATTTTTTGGCTATATTCGATTTTAGGGTGCCACATTTTGACATGAATTTCGACTAAAAATCATGTTGCCAGATTTGAATGCCAAATAAAACTAGAGGCAAAACCATGAATAAAAAACCAAATCTGGTTAAAATCAGTTGATTTTTGACCGAGTTATGAGAAGGGCAAACTTTGAATCATTACTATATCCGATTTTTTGGCTATATTCGATTTTAGGGTGCCACATTTTGACATGAATTTCGACTAAAAATCATGTTGCCAGATTTGAATGCCAAATAAAACTAGAGGCAAAACCATGAATAAAAAACCAAATCTCGTTAAAATCAGTTGAGTTTTGACTGAACTAGGGGAAGGGGAAATTTCGACTCATTACCATATCCGATTTGTTGGCTATATTCGATTTTAGGGTGCCACATTTGGACATGAATTTAGACTAAAAAACATGTTGCCAGATTTGAATGCCAAATAAAACTAGAGGCAAAACCATGAATAAAAAACCAAATCTCGTTAAAATCAGTTGATTTTTGACCGAGTTATGAGAAGGGCAAACTTTGAATCATTACTATATCCGATTTTTTGGCTATATTCGATTTTAGGGTGCCACATTTTGACATGAATTTCGACTAAAAATCATGTTGCCAGATTTGAATGCCAAATAAAACTAGAGGCAAAACCATGAATAAAAAACCAAATCTCGTTAAAATCAGTTGAGTTTTGACCGAGTTATGATAAGTGGAAATTTCGACTCATTACTATATCCGATTTTTTGGCTATATTCGATTTTAGGGTGCCACATTTGGACATGAATTTCGACTAAAAAACATGTTGCCAGATTTGAATGCCAAATAAAACTAGAGGCAAAACCATGAATAAAAAACCGAATCTGGTTAAAATCAGTTGAGTTTTGACCGAGTTATGAGAAGGGCAAATTTTGAATCATCACTATATCCGATTTTTTGGCTATATTCGATTTTAGGGTGCCACATTTGGACATGAATTTCGACTAAAAAACATGTTGCCAGATTTGAATGCCAAATAAAACTAGAGGCAAAACCATGAATAAAAAACCAAATCTCGTTAAAATCAGTTGATTTTTGACCGAGTTATGAGAAGGGCAAACTTTGAATCATTACTATATCCGATTTTTTGGCTATATTCGATTTTAGGGTGCCACATTTTGACATGAATTTCGACTAAAAATCATGTTGCCAGATTTGAATGCCAAATAAAACTAGAGGCAAAACCATGAATAAAAAACCAAATCTGGTTAAAATCAGTTGAGTTTTGACCGAGTTATGACAAGGGGAAATTTTGACTCATTACTATATCCGTTTTTTTTGGCTATATTTGATTTTAGGGTGCCACATTTGGACATGCATTTCGACTAAAAAACATGTTGCCAGATTTGAATGCCAAATAAAACTAGAGGCAAAACCATGAATAAAAAACCAAATCTCGTTAAAATCAGTTGATTTTTGACCGAGTTATGAGAAGGGCAAACTTTGAATCATTACTATATCCAATTTTTTGGCTATATTCGATTTTAGGGTGCCACATTTTGACATGAATTTCGACTTAAAATCATGTTGCCAGATTTGAATGCCAAATAAAACTAGAGGCAAAACCATGAATAAAAAACCAAATCTCGTTAAAATCAGTTAAGTTTTGACTGAACTAGGGGAAGGGGAAATTTCGACTCATTACTATATCCGATTTTTTGGCTATATTCGATTTTAGGGTGCCACATTTGGACATGAATTTCGACTAAAAAACATGTTGCCAGATTTGAATGCCAAATAAAACTAGAGGCAAAACCATGATCAAAAAACCAAATCTCGTTAAAATCAGTTGATTTTTGACCGAGTTATGAGAAGGGCAAGCTTTGAATCATTACTATATCCGATTTTTTGGCTATATTCGATTTTAGGGTGCCACATTTTGACATGAATTTCGACTAAAAATCATGTTGCCAGATTTGAATGCCAAATAAAACTAGAGGCAAAACCATGAATAAAAAACCAAATCTGGTTAAAATCAGTTGAGTTTTGACCGAGCTGTGACAAGGGGAAATTTTGACTCATTACTATATCCGTTTGTTTTGGCTATATTCGATTTTAGGGTGCCACATTTTGACATGAATTTCGACTAAAAATCATGTTGCCAGATTTGAATGCCAAATAAAACTAGAGGCAAAACCATGAATAAAAAAGCAAATCTGGTTAAAATCAGTTGAGTTTTGACCGAGTTGTGACAAGGGGAAATTTTGACTCATTACTATATCCGTTTGTTTTGGCTATATTCGATTTTAGGGTGCCACATTTTGACATGAATTTCGACTAAAAATCATGTTGCCAGATTTGAATGCCAAATAAAACTAGAGGCAAAACCATGAATAAAAAACCAAATCTCGTTAAAATCAGTTGAGTTTTGACTGAACTAGGGGAAGGGGAAATTTCGACTCATTACTATATCCGATTTTTTGGCTATATTCGATTTTAGGGTGCCACATTTGGACATGCATTTCGACTAAAAAACATGTTGCCAGATTTGAATGCCAAATAAAACTAGAGGCAAAACCATGAATAAAAAACCAAATCTGGTTAAAATCAGTTGAGTTTTGACCGAGTTATGAGAAGGGCAAATTTTGAATCATCACTATATCCGATTTTTTGGCTATATTCGATTTTAGGGTGCCACATTTGGACATGAATTTCGACTAAAAAACATGTTGCCAGATTTGAATGCCAAATAAAACTAGAGGCAAAACCATGAATAAAAAACCAAATCTCGTTAAAATCAGTTGATTTTTGACCGAGTTATGAGAAGGGCAAACTTTGAATCATTACTATATCCGATTTTTTGGCTATATTCGATTTTAGGGTGCCACATTTTGACATGAATTTCGACTAAAAATCATGTTGCCAGATTTGAATGCCAAATAAAACTAGAGGCAAAACCATGAATAAAAAACCAAATCTCGTTAAAATCAGTTGAGTTTTGACTGAACTAGGGGAAGGGGAAATTTCGACTCATTACTATATCCGATTTTTTGGCTATATTCGTTTTTAGGGTGCCACATTTGGACATGAATTTCGACTAAAAAACATGTTGCCAGATTTGAATGCCAAATAAAACTAGAGGCAAAACCATGAATAAAAAACCAAATCTCGTTAAAATCAGTTGATTTTTGACCGAGTTATGAGAAGGGCAAACTTTGAATCATTACTATATCCGATTTTTTGGCTATATTCGATTTTAGGGTGCCACATTTTGACATGAATTTCGACTAAAAATCATGTTGCCAGATTTGAATGCCAAATAAAACTAGAGGCAAAACCATGAATAAAAAACCAAATCTCGTTAAAATCAGTTGATTTTTGACCGAGTTATGAGAAGGGCAAACTTTGAATCATTACTATATCCGATTTTTTGGCTATATTCGATTTTAGGGTGCCACATTTTGACATGAATTTCGACTAAAAATCATGTTGCCAGATTTGAATGCCAAATAAAACTAGAGGCAAAACCATGAATAAAAAACCAAATCTCGTTAAAATCAGTTGATTTTTGACCGAGTTATGAGAAGGGCAAACTTTGAATCATTACTATATCCGATTTTTTGGCTATATTCGATTTTAGGGTGCCACATTTTGACATGAATTTCGACTAAAAATCATGTTGCCAGATTTGAATGCCAAATAAAACTAGAGGCAAAACCATGAATAAAAAACCAAATCTCGTTAAAATCAGTTGATTTTTGACCGAGTTATGAGAAGGGCAAACTTTGAATCATTACTATATCCGATTTTTTGGCTATATTCGATTTTAGGGTGCCACATTTTGACATGAATTTCGACTAAAAAACATGTTGCCAGATTTGAATGCCAAATAAAACTAGAGGCAAAACCATGAATAAGAAACCAAATCTCGTTAAAATCAGTTGATTTTTGACCGAGTTATGAAAAGGGCAAACTTTGAATCATTACTATATCCGATTTTTTGGCTATATTCGATTTTAGGGTGCCACATTTTGACATGAATTTCGACTAAAAATCATGTTGCCAGATTTGAATGCCAAATAAAACTAGAGGCAAAACCATGAATAAAAAACCAAATCTCGTTAAAATCAGTTGAGTTTTGACCGAGTTATGACAAGTGGAAATTTCGACTCATTACTATATCCGATTTTTTGGCTATATTCGATTTTAGGGTGCCACATTTGGACATGAATTTCGACTAAAAAACATGTTGCCAGATTTGAATGCCAAATAAAACTAGAGGCAAAACCATGAATAAAAAACCAAATCTGGTTAAAATCAGTTGAGTTTTGACCGAGTTATGAGAAGGGCAAATTTTGAATCATCACTATATCCGATTTTTTGGCTATATTCGATTTTAGGGTGCCACATTTGGACATGAATTTCGACTAAAAAACATGTTGCCAGATTTGAATGCCAAATAAAACTAGAGGCAAAACCATGATCAAAAAACCAAATCTCGTTAAAATCAGTTGATTTTTGACCGAGTTATGAGAAGGGCAAACTTTGAATCATTACTATATCCGATTTTTTGGCTATATTCGATTTTAGGGTGCCACATTTGGACATGAATTTCAACTAAAAAACATGTTGCCAGATTTGAATGCCAAATAAAACTAGAGGCAAAACCATGAATAAAAAACCAAATCTCGTTAAAATCAGTTGATTTTTGACCGAGTTATGAGAAGGGCAAACTTTGAATCATTACTATATCCGATTTTTTGGCTATATTCGATTTTAGGGTGCCATATTTTGACATGAATTTCGACTAAAAATCATGTTGCCAGATTTGAATGCCAAATAAAACTAGAGGCAAAACCATGAATAAAAAACCAAATCTCGTTAAAATCAGTTGATTTTTGACCGAGTTATGAGAAGGGCAAACTTTGAATCATTACTATATCCGATTTTTTGGCTATATTCGATTTTAGGGTGCCACATTTTGACATGAATTTCGACTAAAAATCATGTTGCCAGATTTGAATGCCAAATAAAACTAGAGGCAAAACCATGAATAAAAAACCAAATCTCGTTAAAATCAGTTGATTTTTGACCGAGTTATGAGAAGGGCAAACTTTGAATCATTACTATATCCGATTTTTTGGCTATATTCGATTTTAGGGTGCCACATTTTGACATGAATTTCGACTAAAAATCATGTTGCCAGATTTGAATGCCAAATAAAACTAGAGGCAAAACCATGAATAAAAAACCAAATCTCGTTAAAATCAGTTGATTTTTGACCGAGTTATGAGAAGGGCAAACTTTGAATCATTACTATATCCGATTTTTTGGCTATATTCGATTTTAGGGTGCCACATTTTGACATGAATTTCGACTAAAAATCATGTTGCCAGATTTGAATGCCAAATAAAACTAGAGGCAAAACCATGAATAAAAAACCAAATCTGGTTAAAATCAGTTGAGTTTTGACCGAGTTATGACAAGGGGAAATTTTGACTCATTACTATATCCGTTTTTTTTGGCTATATTCGATTTTAGGGTGCCACATTTGGACATGAATTTCGACTAAAAAACATGTTGCCAGATTTGAATGCCAAATAAAACTAGAGGCAAAACCATGAATAAAAAACCAAATCTGGTTAAAATCAGTTGATTTTTGACCGAGTTATGAGAAGGGCAAACTTTGAATCATTACTATATCCGATTTTTTGGCTATATTCGATTTTAGGGTGCCACATTTGGACATGAATTTCGACTAAAAAACATGTTGCCAGATTTGAATGCCAAATAAAACTAGAGGCAAAACCATGAATAAAAAACCAAATCTCGTTAAAATCAGTTGATTTTTGACCGAGTTATGAGAAGGGCAAACTTTGAATCATTACTATATCCGATTTTTTGGCTATATTCGATTTTAGGGTGCCACATTTTGACATGAATTTCGACTTAAAATCATGTTGCCAGATTTGAATGCCAAATAAAACTAGAGGCAAAACCATGAATAAAAAACCAAATCTGGTTAAAATCAAATGAGTTTTGACCGAGTTATGAGAAGGGCAAATTTTGAATCATCACTATATCCGATTTTTTGGCTATATTCGATTTTAGGGTGCCACATTTGGACATGAATTTCGACTAAAAAACATGTTGCCAGAATTGAATGCCAAATAAAACTAGAGGCAAAACCATGAATAAAAAACCAAATCTCGTTAAAATCAGTTGATTTTTGACCGAGTTATGAGAAGGGCAAACTTTGAATCATTACTATATCCGATTTTTTGGCTATATTCGATTTTAGGGTGCCACATTTTGACATGAATTTCGACTTAAAATCATGTTGCCAGATTTGAATGCCAAATAAAACTAGAGGCAAAACCATGAATAAAAAACCAAATCTCGTTAAAATCAGTTGAGTTTTGACTGAACTAGGGGAAGGGGAAATTTCGACTCATTACCATATCCGATTTGTTGGCTATATTCGATTTTAGGGTGCCACATTTGGACATGAATTTCAACTAAAAAACATGTTGCCAGATTTGAATGCCAAATAAAACTAGAGGCAAAACCATGAATAAAAAACCAAATCTCGTTAAAATCAGTTGATTTTTGACCGAGTTATGAGAAGGGCAAACTTTGAATCATTACTATATCCGATTTTTTGGCTATATTCGATTTTAGGGTGCCATATTTTGACATGAATTTCGACTAAAAATCATGTTGCCAGATTTGAATGCCAAATAAAAGTAGAGGCAAAACCATGAATAAAAAACCAAATCTCGTTAAAATCAGTTGATTTTTGACCGAGTTATGAGAAGGGCAAACTTTGAATCATTACTATATCCGATTTTTTGGCTATATTCGATTTTAGGGTGCCACATTTTGACATGAATTTCGACTAAAAATCATGTTGCCAGATTTGAATGCCAAATAAAACTAGAGGCAAAACCATGAATAAAAAACCAAATCTCGTTAAAATCAGTTGATTTTTGACCGAGTTATGAGAAGGGCAAACTTTGAATCATTACTATATCCGATTTTTTGGCTATATTCGATTTTAGGGTGCCACATTTTGACATGAATTTCGACTAAAAATCATGTTGCCAGATTTGAATGCCAAATAAAACTAGAGGCAAAACCATGAATAAAAAACCAAATCTCGTTAAAATCAGTTGATTTTTGACCGAGTTATGAGAAGGGCAAACTTTGAATCATTACTATATCCGATTTTTTGGCTATATTCGATTTTAGGGTGCCACATTTTGACATGAATTTCGACTAAAAAACATGTTGCCAGATTTGAATGCCAAATAAAACTAGAGGCAAAACCATGAATAAGAAACCAAATCTCGTTAAAATCAGTTGATTTTTGACCGAGTTATGAAAAGGGCAAACTTTGAATCATTACTATATCCGATTTTTTGGCTATATTCGATTTTAGGGTGCCACATTTTGACATGAATTTCGACTTAAAAGAATGCCAAATAAAACTAGAGGCAAAACCATGAATAAAAAACCAAATCTCGTTAAAATCAGTTGAGTTTTGACTGAACTAGGGGAAGGGGAAATTTCGACTCATTACCATATCCGATTTGTTGGCTATATTCGATTTTAGGGTGCCACATTTGGACATGAATTTCAACTAAAAAACATGTTGCCAGATTTGAATGCCAAATAAAACTAGAGGCAAAACCATGAATAAAAAACCAAATCTCGTTAAAATCAGTTGATTTTTGACCGAGTTATGAGAAGGGCAAACTTTGAATCATTACTATATCCGATTTTTTGGCTATATTCGATTTTAGGGTGCCATATTTTGACATGAATTTCGACTAAAAATCATGTTGCCAGATTTGAATGCCAAATAAAACTAGAGGCAAAACCATGAATAAAAAACCAAATCTCGTTAAAATCAGTTGATTTTTGACCGAGTTATGAGAAGGGCAAACTTTGAATCATTACTATATCCGATTTTTTGGCTATATTCGATTTTAGGGTGCCACATTTTGACATGAATTTCGACTAAAAATCATGTTGCCAGATTTGAATGCCAAATAAAACTAGAGGCAAAACCATGAATAAAAAACCAAATCTCGTTAAAATCAGTTGATTTTTGACCGAGTTATGAGAAGGGCAAACTTTGAATCATTACTATATCCGATTTTTTGGCTATATTCGATTTTAGGGTGCCACATTTTGACATGAATTTCGACTAAAAATCATGTTGCCAGATTTGAATGCCAAATAAAACTAGAGGCAAAACCATGAATAAAAAACCAAATCTCGTTAAAATCAGTTGATTTTTGACCGAGTTATGAGAAGGGCAAACTTTGAATCATTACTATATCCGATTTTTTGGCTATATTCGATTTTAGGGTGCCACATTTTGACATGAATTTCGACTAAAAAACATGTTGCCAGATTTGAATGCCAAATAAAACTAGAGGCAAAACCATGAATAAGAAACCAAATCTCGTTAAAATCAGTTGATTTTTGACCGAGTTATGAAAAGGGCAAACTTTGAATCATTACTATATCCGATTTTTTGGCTATATTCGATTTTAGGGTGCCACATTTTGACATGAATTTCGACTAAAAATCATGTTGCCAGATTTGAATGCCAAATAAAACTAGAGGCAAAACCATGAATAAAAAACCAAATCTCGTTAAAATCAGTTGAGTTTTGACCGAGTTATGACAAGTGGAAATTTCGACTCATTACTATATCCGATTTTTTGGCTATATTCGATTTTAGGGTGCCACATTTGGACATGAATTTCGACTAAAAAACATGTTGCCAGATTTGAATGCCAAATAAAACTAGAGGCAAAACCATGAATAAAAAACCAAATCTGGTTAAAATCAGTTGAGTTTTGACCGAGTTATGAGAAGGGCAAATTTTGAATCATCACTATATCCGATTTTTTGGCTATATTCGATTTTAGGGTGCCACATTTGGACATGAATTTCGACTAAAAAACATGTTGCCAGATTTGAATGCCAAATAAAACTAGAGGCAAAACCATGATCAAAAAACCAAATCTCGTTAAAATCAGTTGATTTTTGACCGAGTTATGAGAAGGGCAAACTTTGAATCATTACTATATCCGATTTTTTGGCTATATTCGATTTTAGGGTGCCACATTTGGACATGAATTTCAACTAAAAAACATGTTGCCAGATTTGAATGCCAAATAAAACTAGAGGCAAAACCATGAATAAAAAACCAAATCTCGTTAAAATCAGTTGATTTTTGACCGAGTTATGAGAAGGGCAAACTTTGAATCATTACTATATCCGATTTTTTGGCTATATTCGATTTTAGGGTGCCATATTTTGACATGAATTTCGACTAAAAATCATGTTGCCAGATTTGAATGCCAAATAAAACTAGAGGCAAAACCATGAATAAAAAACCAAATCTCGTTAAAATCAGTTGATTTTTGACCGAGTTATGAGAAGGGCAAACTTTGAATCATTACTATATCCGATTTTTTGGCTATATTCGATTTTAGGGTGCCACATTTTGACATGAATTTCGACTAAAAATCATGTTGCCAGATTTGAATGCCAAATAAAACTAGAGGCAAAACCATGAATAAAAAACCAAATCTCGTTAAAATCAGTTGATTTTTGACCGAGTTATGAGAAGGGCAAACTTTGAATCATTACTATATCCGATTTTTTGGCTATATTCGATTTTAGGGTGCCACATTTTGACATGAATTTCGATTAAAAATCATGTTGCCAGATTTGAATGCCAAATAAAACTAGAGGCAAAACCATGAATAAAAAACCAAATCTCGTTAAAATCAGTTGATTTTTGACCGAGTTATGAGAAGGGCAAACTTTGAATCATTACTATATCCGATTTTTTGGCTATATTCGATTTTAGGGTGCCACATTTTGACATGAATTTCGACTAAAAATCATGTTGCCAGATTTGAATGCCAAATAAAACTAGAGGCAAAACCATGAATAAAAAACCAAATCTGGTTAAAATCAGTTGAGTTTTGACCGAGTTATGACAAGGGGAAATTTTGACTCATTACTATATCCGTTTTTTTTGGCTATATTCGATTTTAGGGTGCCACATTTGGACATGAATTTCGACTAAAAAACATGTTGCCAGATTTGAATGCCAAATAAAACTAGAGGCAAAACCATGAATAAAAAACCAAATCTGGTTAAAATCAGTTGATTTTTGACCGAGTTATGAGAAGGGCAAACTTTGAATCATTACTATATCCGATTTTTTGGCTATATTCGATTTTAGGGTGCCACATTTGGACATGAATTTCGACTAAAAAACATGTTGCCAGATTTGAATGCCAAATAAAACTAGAGGCAAAACCATGATCAAAAAACCAAATCTCGTTAAAATCAGTTGATTTTTGACCGAGTTATGAGAAGGGCAAACTTTGAATCATTACTATATCCGATTTTTTGGCTATATTCGATTTTAGGGTGCCACATTTGGACATGAATTTCGACTAAAAAACATGTTGCCAGATTTGAATGCCAAATAAAACTAGAGGCAAAACCATGAATAAGAAACCAAATCTCGTTAAAATCAGTTGATTTTTGACCGAGTTATGAAAAGGGCAAACTTTGAATCATTACTATATCCGATTTTTTGGCTATATTCGATTTTAGGGTGCCACATTTTGACATGAATTTCGACTAAAAATCATGTTGCCAGATTTGAATGCCAAATAAAACTAGAGGCAAAACCATGAATAAAAAACCAAATCTCGTTAAAATCAGTTGAGTTTTGACCGAGTTATGACAAGTGGAAATTTCGACTCATTACTATATCCGATTTTTTGGCTATATTCGATTTTAGGGTGCCACATTTGGACATGAATTTCGACTAAAAAACATGTTGCCAGATTTGAATGCCAAATAAAACTAGAGGCAAAACCATGAATAAAAAACCAAATCTGGTTAAAATCAGTTGAGTTTTGACCGAGTTATGAGAAGGGCAAATTTTGAATCATCACTATATCCGATTTTTTGGCTATATTCGATTTTAGGGTGCCACATTTGGACATGAATTTCGACTAAAAAACATGTTGCCAGATTTGAATGCCAAATAAAACTAGAGGCAAAACCATGATCAAAAAACGAAATCTCGTTAAAATCAGTTGATTTTTGACCGAGTTATGAGAAGGGCAAACTTTGAATCATTACTATATCCGATTTTTTGGCTATATTCGATTTTAGGGTGCCACATTTGGACATGAATTTCGACTAAAAAACATGTTGCCAGATTTGAATGCCAAATAAAACTAGAGGCAAAACCATGAATAAGAAACCAAATCTCGTTAAAATCAGTTGATTTTTGACCGAGTTATGAAAAGGGCAAACTTTGAATCATTACTATATCCGATTTTTTGGCTATATTCGATTTTAGGGTGCCACATTTTGACATGAATTTCGACTAAAAATCATGTTGCCAGATTTGAATGCCAAATAAAACTAGAGGCAAAACCATGAATAAAAAACCAAATCTCGTTAAAATCAGTTGATTTTTGACCGAGTTATGAAAAGGGCAAACTTTGAATCATTACTATATCCGATTTTTTGGCTATATTCGATTTTAGGGTGCCACATTTGGACATGAATTTCGACTAAAAAACATGTTGCCAGATTTGAATGCCAAATAAAACTAGAGGCAAAACCATAAATAAAAAACCAAATCTCGTTAAAATCAGTTGAGTTTTGACTGAACTAGGGGAAGGGGAAATTTCGACTCATTACTATATCCGATTTTTTGGCTATATTCGATTTTAGGGTGCCACATTTGGACATGAATTTCGACTAAAAAACATGTTGCCAGATTTGAATGCCAAATAAAACTAGAGGCAAAACCATGAATAAAAAAAACAAATCTGGTTAAAATCAGTTGAGTTTTGACCGAGTTATGAGAAGGGCAAATTTTGAATCATCACTATATCCGATTTTTTGGCTATATTCGATTTTAGGGTGCCACATTTGGACATGAATTTCGACTAAAAAACATGTTGCCAGATTTGAATGCCAAATAAAACTAGAGGCAAAACCATGAATAAAAAAACAAATCTGGTTAAAATCAGTTGAGTTTTGACCGAGTTATGAGAAGGGCAAATTTTGAATCATCACTATATCCGATTTTTTGGCTACATTCGATTTTAGGGTGCCACATTTGGACATGAATTTCGACTAAAAAACATGTTGCCAGATTTGAATGCCAAATAAAACTAGAGGCAAAACCATGAATAAAAAAACAAATCTGGTTAAAATCAGTTGAGTTTTGACCGAGTTATGAGAAGGGCAAATTTTGAATCATCACTATATCCGATTTTTTGGCTATATTCGATTTTAGGGTGCCACATTTGGACATGAATTTCGACTAAAAAACATGTTGCCAGATTTGAATGCCAAATAAAACTAGAGGCAAAACCATGAATAAAAAAACAAATCTGGTTAAAATCAGTTGAGTTTTGACCGAGTTATGAGAAGGGCAAATTTTGAATCATCACTATATCCGATTTTTTGGCTACATTCGATTTTAGGGTGCCACATTTGGACATGAATTTCGACTAAAAAACATGTTGCCAGATTTGAATGCCAAATAAAACTAGAGGCAAAACCATGAATAAAAAACCAAATCTCGTTAAAATCAGTTGATTTTTGACCGAGTTATGAAAAGGGCAAACTTTGAATCATTACTATATCCGATTTTTTGGCTATATTCGATTTTAGGGTGCCACATTTTGACATGAATTTCGACTAAAAATCATGTTGCCAGATTTGAATGCCAAATAAAACTAGAGGCAAAACCATGAATAAAAAACCAAATCTCGTTAAAATCAGTTGAGTTTTGACCGAGTTATGACAAGTGGAAATTTCGACTCATTACTATATCCGATTTTTTGGCTATATTCGATTTTAGGGTGCCACATTTGGACATGAATTTCGACTAAAAAACATGTTGCCAGATTTGAATGCCAAATAAAACTAGAGGCAAAACCATGAATAAAAAACCAAATCTGGTTAAAATCAGTTGAGTTTTGACCGAGTTATGAGAAGGGCAAATTTTGAATCATCACTATATCCGATTTTTTGGCTATATTCGATTTTAGGGTGCCACATTTGGACATGAATTTCGACTAAAAAACATGTTGCCAGATTTGAATGCCAAATAAAACTAGAGGCAAAACCATGATCAAAAAACGAAATCTCGTTAAAATCAGTTGATTTTTGACCGAGTTATGAGAAGGGCAAACTTTGAATCATTACTATATCCGATTTTTTGGCTATATTCGATTTTAGGGTGCCACATTTGGACATGAATTTCGACTAAAAAACATGTTGCCAGATTTGAATGCCAAATAAAACTAGAGGCAAAACCATGAATAAGAAACCAAATCTCGTTAAAATCAGTTGATTTTTGACCGAGTTATGAAAAGGGCAAACTTTGAATCATTACTATATCCGATTTTTTGGCTATATTCGATTTTAGGGTGCCACATTTTGACATGAATTTCGACTAAAAATCATGTTGCCAGATTTGAATGCCAAATAAAACTAGAGGCAAAACCATGAATAAAAAACCAAATCTCGTTAAAATCAGTTGATTTTTGACCGAGTTATGAAAAGGGCAAACTTTGAATCATTACTATATCCGATTTTTTGGCTATATTCGATTTTAGGGTGCCACATTTGGACATGAATTTCGACTAAAAAACATGTTGCCAGATTTGAATGCCAAATAAAACTAGAGGCAAAACCATAAATAAAAAACCAAATCTCGTTAAAATCAGTTGAGTTTTGACTGAACTAGGGGAAGGGGAAATTTCGACTCATTACTATATCCGATTTTTTGGCTATATTCGATTTTAGGGTGCCACATTTGGACATGAATTTCGACTAAAAAACATGTTGCCAGATTTGAATGCCAAATAAAACTAGAGGCAAAACCATGAATAAAAAAAACAAATCTGGTTAAAATCAGTTGAGTTTTGACCGAGTTATGAGAAGGGCAAATTTTGAATCATCACTATATCCGATTTTTTGGCTATATTCGATTTTAGGGTGCCACATTTGGACATGAATTTCGACTAAAAAACATGTTGCCAGATTTGAATGCCAAATAAAACTAGAGGCAAAACCATGAATAAAAAAACAAATCTGGTTAAAATCAGTTGAGTTTTGACCGAGTTATGAGAAGGGCAAATTTTGAATCATCACTATATCCGATTTTTTGGCTACATTCGATTTTAGGGTGCCACATTTGGACATGAATTTCGACTAAAAAACATGTTGCCAGATTTGAATGCCAAATAAAACTAGAGGCAAAACCATGAATAAAAAAACAAATCTGGTTAAAATCAGTTGAGTTTTGACCGAGTTATGAGAAGGGCAAATTTTGAATCATCACTATATCCGATTTTTTGGCTATATTCGATTTTAGGGTGCCACATTTGGACATGAATTTCGACTAAAAAACATGTTGCCAGATTTGAATGCCAAATAAAACTAGAGGCAAAACCATGAATAAAAAAACAAATCTGGTTAAAATCAGTTGAGTTTTGACCGAGTTATGAGAAGGGCAAATTTTGAATCATCACTATATCCGATTTTTTGGCTACATTCGATTTTAGGGTGCCACATTTGGACATGAATTTCGACTAAAAAACATGTTGCCAGATTTGAATGCCAAATAAAACTAGAGGCAAAACCATGAATAAAAAACCAAATCTCGTTCAAATCAGTTGATTTTTGACCGAGTTATGAGAAGGGCAAACTTTGAATCATTACTATATCCGATTTTTTGGCTATATTCGATTTTAGGGTGCCACATTTTGACATGAATTTCGACTAAAAATCATGTTGCCAGATTTGAATGCCAAATAAAACTAGAGGCAAAACCATGAATAAAAAACCAAATCTCGTTAAAATCAGTTGAGTTTTGACTGAACTAGGGGAAGGGGAAATTTCGACTCATTACCATATCCGATTTGTTGGCTATATTCGATTTTAGGGTGCCACATTTGGACATGAATTTCGACTAAAAAACATGTTGCCAGATTTGAATGCCAAATAAAACTAGAGGCAAAACCATGAATAAAAAACTAAATCTCGTTCAAATCAGTTGATTTTTGACCGAGTTATGAGAAGGGCAAACTTTGAATCATTACTATATCCGATTTTTTGGCTATATTCGATTTTAGGGTGCCACATTTTGACATGAATTTCGACTAAAAATCATGTTGCCAGATTTGAATGCCAAATAAAACTAGAGGCAAAACCATGAATAAAAAACCAAATCTCGTTAAAATCAGTTGATTTTTGACCGAGTTATGAGAAGGGCAAACTTTGAATCATTACTATATCCGATTTTTTGGCTATATTCGATTTTAGGGTGCCACATTTTGACATGAATTTCGACTAAAAAACATGTTGCCAGATTTGAATGCCAAATAAAACTAGAGGCAAAACCATGAATAAAAAACCAAATCTGGTTAAAATCAGTTGAGTTTTGACCGAGTTATGAGAAGGGCAAATTTTGAATCATCACTATATCCGATTTTTTGGCTATATTCGATTTTAGGGTGCCACATTTGGACATGAATTTCGACTAAAAAACATGTTGCCAGATTTGAATGCCAAATAAAACTAGAGGCAAAACCATGATCAAAAAACGAAATCTCGTTAAAATCAGTTGATTTTTGACCGAGTTATGAGAAGGGCAAACTTTGAATCATTACTATATCCGATTTTTTGGCTATATTCGATTTTAGGGTGCCACATTTGGACATGAATTTCGACTAAAAAACATGTTGCCAGATTTGAATGCCAAATAAAACTAGAGGCAAAACCATGAATAAGAAACCAAATCTCGTTAAAATCAGTTGATTTTTGACCGAGTTATGAAAAGGGCAAACTTTGAATCATTACTATATCCGATTTTTTGGCTATATTCGATTTTAGGGTGCCACATTTTGACATGAATTTCGACTAAAAATCATGTTGCCAGATTTGAATGCCAAATAAAACTAGAGGCAAAACCATGAATAAAAAACCAAATCTCGTTAAAATCAGTTGATTTTTGACCGAGTTATGAAAAGGGCAAACTTTGAATCATTACTATATCCGATTTTTTGGCTATATTCGATTTTAGGGTGCCACATTTGGACATGAATTTCGACTAAAAAACATGTTGCCAGATTTGAATGCCAAATAAAACTAGAGGCAAAACCATAAATAAAAAACCAAATCTCGTTAAAATCAGTTGAGTTTTGACTGAACTAGGGGAAGGGGAAATTTCGACTCATTACTATATCCGATTTTTTGGCTATATTCGATTTTAGGGTGCCACATTTGGACATGAATTTCGACTAAAAAACATGTTGCCAGATTTGAATGCCAAATAAAACTAGAGGCAAAACCATGAATAAAAAAAACAAATCTGGTTAAAATCAGTTGAGTTTTGACCGAGTTATGAGAAGGGCAAATTTTGAATCATCACTATATCCGATTTTTTGGCTATATTCGATTTTAGGGTGCCACATTTGGACATGAATTTCGACTAAAAAACATGTTGCCAGATTTGAATGCCAAATAAAACTAGAGGCAAAACCATGAATAAAAAAACAAATCTGGTTAAAATCAGTTGAGTTTTGACCGAGTTATGAGAAGGGCAAATTTTGAATCATCACTATATCCGATTTTTTGGCTACATTCGATTTTAGGGTGCCACATTTGGACATGAATTTCGACTAAAAAACATGTTGCCAGATTTGAATGCCAAATAAAACTAGAGGCAAAACCATGAATAAAAAAACAAATCTGGTTAAAATCAGTTGAGTTTTGACCGAGTTATGAGAAGGGCAAATTTTGAATCATCACTATATCCGATTTTTTGGCTATATTCGATTTTAGGGTGCCACATTTGGACATGAATTTCGACTAAAAAACATGTTGCCAGATTTGAATGCCAAATAAAACTAGAGGCAAAACCATGAATAAAAAAACAAATCTGGTTAAAATCAGTTGAGTTTTGACCGAGTTATGAGAAGGGCAAATTTTGAATCATCACTATATCCGATTTTTTGGCTACATTCGATTTTAGGGTGCCACATTTGGACATGAATTTCGACTAAAAAACATGTTGCCAGATTTGAATGCCAAATAAAACTAGAGGCAAAACCATGAATAAAAAACCAAATCTCGTTCAAATCAGTTGATTTTTGACCGAGTTATGAGAAGGGCAAACTTTGAATCATTACTATATCCGATTTTTTGGCTATATTCGATTTTAGGGTGCCACATTTTGACATGAATTTCGACTAAAAATCATGTTGCCAGATTTGAATGCCAAATAAAACTAGAGGCAAAACCATGAATAAAAAACCAAATCTCGTTAAAATCAGTTGAGTTTTGACTGAACTAGGGGAAGGGGAAATTTCGACTCATTACCATATCCGATTTGTTGGCTATATTCGATTTTAGGGTGCCACATTTGGACATGAATTTCGACTAAAAAACATGTTGCCAGATTTGAATGCCAAATAAAACTAGAGGCAAAACCATGAATAAAAAACTAAATCTCGTTCAAATCAGTTGATTTTTGACCGAGTTATGAGAAGGGCAAACTTTGAATCATTACTATATCCGATTTTTTGGCTATATTCGATTTTAGGGTGCCACATTTTGACATGAATTTCGACTAAAAATCATGTTGCCAGATTTGAATGCCAAATAAAACTAGAGGCAAAACCATGAATAAAAAACCAAATCTCGTTAAAATCAGTTGATTTTTGACCGAGTTATGAGAAGGGCAAACTTTGAATCATTACTATATCCGATTTTTTGGCTATATTCGATTTTAGGGTGCCACATTTTGACATGAATTTCGACTAAAAATCATGTTGCCAGATTTGAATGCCAAATAAAACTAGAGGCAAAACCATGAATAAAAAACCAAATCTGGTTAAAATCAGTTGAGTTTTGACCGAGTTATGACAAGGGGAAATTTTGACTCATTACTATATCCGTTTTTTTTGGCTATATTCGATTTTAGGGTGCCACATTTGGACATGAATTTCGACTAAAAAACATGTTGCCAGATTTGAATGCCAAATAAAACTAGAGGCAAAACCATGAATAAAAAACCAAATCTGGTTAAAATCAGTTGAGTTTTGACCGAGTTATGAGAAGGGCAAATTTTGAATCATCACTATATCCGATTTTTTGGCTATATTCGATTTTAGGGTGCCACATTTGGACATGAATTTCGACTAAAAAACATGTTGCCAGATTTGAATGCCAAATAAAACTAGAGGCAAAACCATGATCAAAAAACCAAATCTCGTTAAAATCAGTTGATTTTTGACCGAGTTATGAGAAGGGCAAACTTTGAATCATTACTATATCCGATTTTTTGGCTATATTCGATTTTAGGGTGCCACATTTGGACATGAATTTCGACTAAAAAACATGTTGCCAGATTTGAATGCCAAATAAAACTAGAGGCAAAACCATGAATAAGAAACCAAATCTCATTAAAATCAGTTGATTTTTGACCGAGTTATGAAAAGGGCAAACTTTGAATCATTACTATATCCGATTTTTTGGCTATATTCGATTTTAGGGTGCCACATTTTGACATGAATTTCGACTAAAAATCATGTTGCCAGATTTGAATGCCAAAAAAAACTAGAGGCAAAACCATGAATAAAAAACCAAATCTCGTTAAAATCAGTTGATTTTTGACCGAGTTATGAAAAGGGCAAACTTTGAATCATTACTATATCCGATTTTTTGGCTATATTCGATTTTAGGGTGCCACATTTGGACATGAATTTCGACTAAAAAACATGTTGCCAGATTTGAATGCCAAATAAAACTAGAGGCAAAACCATAAATAAAAAACCAAATCTCGTTAAAATCAGTTGAGTTTTGACTGAACTAGGGGAAGGGGAAATTTCGACTCATTACTATATCCGATTTTTTGGCTATATTCGATTTTAGGGTGCCACATTTGGACATGAATTACGACTAAAAAACATGTTGCCAGATTTGAATGCCAAATAAAACTAGAGGCAAAACCATGAATAAAAAAACAAATCTGGTTAAAATCAGTTGAGTTTTGATCGAGTTATGAGAAGGGCAAATTTTGAATCATCACTATATCCGATTTTTTGGCTATATTCGATTTTAGGGTGCCACATTTGGACATGAATTTCGACTAAAAAACATGTTGCCAGATTTGAATGCCAAATAAAACTAGAGGCAAAACCATGAATAAAAAACCAAATCTGGTTAAAATCAGTTGAGTTTTGACCGAGTTATGAGAAGGGCAAATTTTGAATCATTACTATATCCGATTTTTTGGCTATATTCGATTTTAGGGTGCCACATTTGGACATGAATTTCGACTAAAAAACATGTTGCCAGATTTGAATGCCAAATAAAACTAGAGGCAAAACCATGAATAAAAAACCAAATCTGGTTAAAATCAGTTGAGTTTTGACCGAGTTATGACAAGGGGAAATTTTGACTCATTACTATATCCGTTTTTTTTGGCTATATTCGATTTTAGGGTGCCACATTTTGACATGAATTTCGACTATAAATCATGTTGCCAGATTTGAATGCCAAATAAAACTAGAGGCAAAACCATGAATAAAAAACCAAATCTGGTTAAAATCAGTTGAGTTTTGACCGAGTTATGAGAAGGGCAAATTTTGAATCATCACTATATCCGATTTTTTGGCTATATTCGATTTTAGGGTGCCACATTTGGACATGAATTTCGACTAAAAAACATGTTGCCAGATTTGAATGCCAAATAAAACTAGAGGCAAAACCATGAATAAAAAACCAAATCTCGTTAAAATCAGTTGATTTTTGACCGAGTTATGAGAAGGGCAAACTTTGAATCATTACAATATCCGATTTTTTGGCTATATTCGATTTTAGGGTGCCACATTTTGACATGAATTTCGATTAAAAATCATGTTGCCAGATTTGAATGCCAAATAAAACTAGAGGCAAAACCATGAATAAAAAACCAAATCTGGTTAAAATCAGTTGAGTTTTGACCGAGTTATGACAAGGGGAAATTTTGACTCATTACTATATCCGTTTTATTTGGCTATATTCGATTTTAGGGTGCCACATTTTGACATGAATTTCGACTAAAAATCATGTTGCCAGATTTGAATGCCAAATAAAACTAGAGGCAAAACCATGAATAAGAAACCAAATCTCGTTAAAATCAGTTGAGTTTTGACTGAACTAGGGGAAGGGGAAATTTCGACTCATTACTATATCCGATTTTTTGGCTATATTCGATTTTAGGGTGCCACATTTGGACATGAATTTCGACTAAAAAACATGTTGCCAGATTTGAATGCCAAATAAAACTAGAGGCAAAACCATGATCAAAAAACCAAATCTCGTTAAAATCAGTTGATTTTTGACCGAGTTATGAGAAGGGCAAACTTTGAATCATTACTATATCCGATTTTTTGGCTATATTCGATTTTAGGGTGCCACATTTGGACATGAATTTCGACTAAAAAACATGTTGCCAGATTTGAATGCCAAATAAAACTAGAGGCAAAACCATGAATAAGAAACCAAATCTCGTTAAAATCAGTTGATTTTTGACCGAGTTATGAAAAGGGCAAACTTTGAATCATTACTATATCCGATTTTTTGGCTATATTCGATTTTAGGGTGCCACATTTGGACATGAATTTCGACTAAAAAACATGTTGCCAGATTTGAATGCCAAATAAAACTAGAGGCAAAACCATGAATAAAAAACCAAATCTCGTTAAAATCAGTTGAGTTTTGACCGAGTTATGACAAGTGGAAATTTCGACTCATTACTATATCCGATTTTTTGGCTATATTCGATTTTAGGGTGCCACATTTGGACATGAATTTCGACTTAAAAACATGTTGCCAGATTTGAATGCCAAATAAAACTAGAGGCAAAACCATGAATAAAAAACCAAATCTCGTTAAAATCAGTTGAGTTTTGACCGAGTTATGACAAGTGGAAATTTCGACTCATTACTATATCCGATTTTTTGGCTATATTCGATTTTAGGGTGCCACATTTGGACATGAATTTCGACTAAAAAACATGTTGCCAGATTTGAATGCCAAATAAAACTAGAGGCAAAACCATGAATAAAAAACCAAATCTGGTTAAAATCAGTTGAGTTTTGACCGAGTTATGAGAAGGGCAAATTTTGAATCATCACTATATCCGATTTTTTGGCTATATTCGATTTTAGGGTGCCACATTTGGACATGAATTTCGACTAAAAAACATGTTGCCAGATTTGAATGCCAAATAAAACTAGAGGGAAAACCATGAATAAAAAACCAAATCTGGTTAAAATCAGTTGAGTTTTGACCGAGTTATGAGAAGGGCAAACTTTGAATCATTACTATATCCGATTTTTTGGCTATATTCGATTTTAGGGTGCCACATTTGGACATGAATTTCGACTAAAAAACATGTTGCCAGATTTGAATGCCAAATAAAACTAGAGGCAAAACCATGAATAAGAAACCAAATCTCGTTAAAATCAGTTGAGTTTTGACCGAGTTATGACAAGGGGAAATTTTGACTCATTACTATATCCGTTTTTTTTGGCTATATTCGATTTTAGGGTGCCACATTTTGACATGAATTTCGACTAAAAAACATGTTGCCAGATTTGAATGCCAAATAAAACTAGAGGCAAAACCATGAATAAAAAACCAAATCTGGTTAAAATCAGTTGAGTTTTGACCGAGTTATGACAAGTGGAAATTTCGACTCATTACTATATCCGATTTTTTGGCTATATTCGATTTTAGGGTGCCACATTTGGACATGAATTTCGACTTAAAAACATGTTGCCAGATTTGAATGCCAAATAAAACTAGAGGCAAAACCATGAATAAAAAACCAAATCTCGTTAAAATCAGTTGAGTTTTGACCGAGTTATGACAAGTGGAAATTTCCACTCATTACTATATCCGATTTTTTGGCTATATTCGATTTTAGGGTGCCACATTTTGACATGAATTTCGACTAAAAAACATGTTGCCAGATTTGAATGCCAAATAAATCTAGAGGGAAAACCATGAATAAAAAACCAAATCTGGTTAAAATCAGTTGAGTTTTGACCGAGTTATGAGAAGGGCAAACTTTGAATCATTACTATATCCGATTTTTTGGCTATATTCGATTTTAGGGTGCCACATTTGGACATGAATTTCGACTAAAAAACATGTTGCCAGATTTGAATGCCAAATAAAACTAGAGGCAAAACCATGAATAAAAAACCAAATCTGGTTAAAATCAGTTGAGTTTTGACCGAGTTATGAGAAGGGCAAACTTTGAATTATTACTATATCCGATTTTTTGGCTATATTCGATTTTAGGGTGCCACATTTGGACATGAATTTCGACTAAAAAACATGTTGCCAGATTTGAATGCCAAATAAAACTAGAGGCAAAACCATGAATAAAAAACCAAATCTGGTTAAAATCAGTTGAGTTTTGACTGAACTAGGGGAAGGGGAAATTTCGACTCATTACCATATCCGATTTTTTGGCTATATTCGATTTTAGGGTGCCACATTTGGACATGAATTTCGACTAAAAAACAAGTTGCCAGATTTGAATGCCAAATAAAACTAGAGGCAAAACCATGAATAAAAAACCAAATCTGGTTAAAATCAGTTGAGTTTTGACCGAGTTATGAGAAGGGCAAATTTTGAATCATCACTATATCCGATTTTTTGGCTATATTCGATTTTAGGGTGCCACATGAATTTCGACTAAAAAACATGTTGCCAGATTTGAATGCCAAATAAAACTAGAGGGAAAACCATGAATAAAAAACCAAATCTGGTTAAAATCAGTTGAGTTTTGACCGAGTTATGAGAAGGGCAAACTTTGAATCATTACTATATCCGATTTTTTGGCTATATTCGATTTTAGGGTGCCACATTTGGACATGAATTTCGACTAAAAAACATGTTGCCAGATTTGAATGCCAAATAAAACTAGAGGCAAAACCATGAATAAAAAACCAAATCTGGTTAAAATCAGTTGAGTTTTGACTGAACTAGGGGAAGGGGAAATTTCGACTCATTACCATATCCGATTTTTTGGCTATATTCGATTTTAGGGTGCCACATTTGGACATGAATTTCGACTAAAAAACAAGTTGCCAGATTTGAATGCCAAATAAAACTAGAGGCAAAACCATGAATAAAAAACCAAATCTGGTTAAAATCAGTTGAGTTTTGACCGAGTTATGAGAAGGGCAAATTTTGAATCATCACTATATCCGATTTTTTGGCTATATTCGATTTTAGGGTGCCACATGAATTTCGACTAAAAAACATGTTGCCAGATTTGAATGCCAAATAAAACTAGAGGGAAAACCATGAATAAAAAACCAAATCTGGTTAAAATCAGTTGAGTTTTGACCGAGTTATGAGAAGGGCAAACTTTGAATCATTACTATATCCGATTTTTTGGCTATATTCGATTTTAGGGTGCCACATTTGGACATGAATTTCGACTAAAAAACATGTTGCCAGATTTGAATGCCAAATAAAACTAGAGGCAAAACCATGAATAAAAAACCAAATCTCGTTAAAATCAGTTGAGTTTTGACCGAGTTATGACAAGTGGAAATTTCGACTCATTACTATATCCGATTTTTTGGCTATATTCGATTTTAGGGTGCCACATTTGGACATGAATTTCGACTAAAAAACATGTTGCCAGATTTGAATGCCAAATAAAACTAGAGGCAAAACCATGAATAAAAAACCAAATCTGGTTAAAATCAGTTGAGTTTTGACCGAGTTATGAGAAGGGCAAATTTTGAATCATCACTATATCCGATTTTTTGGCTATATTCGATTTTAGGGTGCCACATTTGGACATGAATTTCGACTAAAAAACATGTTGCCAGATTTGAATGCCAAATAAAACTAGAGGGAAAACCATGAATAAAAAACCAAATCTGGTTAAAATCAGTTGAGTTTTGACCGAGTTATGAGAAGGGCAAACTTTGAATCATTACTATATCCGATTTTTTGGCTATATTCGATTTTAGGGTGCCACATTTGGACATGAATTTCGACTAAAAAACATGTTGCCAGATTTGAATGCCAAATAAAACTAGAGGCAAAACCATGAATAAGAAACCAAATCTCGTTAAAATCAGTTGAGTTTTGACCGAGTTATGACAAGGGGAAATTTTGACTCATTACTATATCCGTTTTTTTTGGCTATATTCGATTTTAGGGTGCCACATTTTGACATGAATTTCGACTAAAAAACATGTTGCCAGATTTGAATGCCAAATAAAACTAGAGGCAAAACCATGAATAAAAAACCAAATCTCGTTAAAATCAGTTGAGTTTTGACCGAGTTATGACAAGTGGAAATTTCGACTCATTACTATATCCGATTTTTTGGCTATATTCGATTTTAGGGTGCCACATTTGGACATGAATTTCGACTTAAAAACATGTTGCCAGATTTGAATGCCAAATAAAACTAGAGGCAAAACCATGAATAAAAAACCAAATCTCGTTAAAATCAGTTGAGTTTTGACCGAGTTATGACAAGTGGAAATTTCCACTCATTACTATATCCGATTTTTTGGCTATATTCGATTTTAGGGTGCCACATTTGGACATGAATTTCGACTAAAAAACATGTTGCCAGATTTGAATGCCAAATAAATCTAGAGGGAAAACCATGAATAAAAAACCAAATCTGGTTAAAATCAGTTGAGTTTTGACCGAGTTATGAGAAGGGCAAACTTTGAATCATTACTATATCCGATTTTTTGGCTATATTCGATTTTAGGGTGCCACATTTGGACATGAATTTCGACTAAAAAACATGTTGCCAGATTTGAATGCCAAATAAAACTAGAGGCAAAACCATGAATAAAAAACCAAATCTGGTTAAAATCAGTTGAGTTTTGACCGAGTTATGAGAAGGGCAAACTTTGAATTATTACTATATCCGATTTTTTGGCTATATTCGATTTTAGGGTGCCACATTTGGACATGAATTTCGACTAAAAAACATGTTGCCAGATTTGAATGCCAAATAAAACTAGAGGCAAAACCATGAATAAAAAACCAAATCTGGTTAAAATCAGTTGAGTTTTGACTGAACTAGGGGAAGGGGAAATTTCGACTCATTACCATATCCGATTTTTTGGCTATATTCGATTTTAGGGTGCCACATTTGGACATGAATTTCGACTAAAAAACAAGTTGCCAGATTTGAATGCCAAATAAAACTAGAGGCAAAACCATGAATAAAAAACCAAATCTGGTTAAAATCAGTTGAGTTTTGACCGAGTTATGAGAAGGGCAAATTTTGAATCATCACTATATCCGATTTTTTGGCTATATTCGATTTTAGGGTGCCACATGAATTTCGACTAAAAAACATGTTGCCAGATTTGAATGCCAAATAAAACTAGAGGGAAAACCATGAATAAAAAACCAAATCTGGTTAAAATCAGTTGAGTTTTGACCGAGTTATGAGAAGGGCAAACTTTGAATCATTACTATATCCGATTTTTTGGCTATATTCGATTTTAGGGTGCCACATTTGGACATGAATTTCGACTAAAAAACATGTTGCCAGATTTGAATGCCAAATAAAACTAGAGGCAAAACCATGAATAAGAAACCAAATCTCGTTAAAATCAGTTGAGTTTTGACCGAGTTATGACAAGGGGAAATTTTGACTCAATACTATATCCGTTTTTTTTGGCTATATTCGATTTTAGGGTGCCACATTTTGACATGAATTTCGACTAAAAATCATGTTGCCAGATTTGAATGCCAAATAAAACTAGAGGCAAAACCATGAATAAGAAACCAAATCTCGTTAAAATCAGTTGAGTTTTGACCAAGTTATGAGAAGGGCAAACTTTGAATCATTACTATATGCGATTTTTTGGCTATATTCGATTTTAGGGTGCCACATTTTGACATGAATTTCGACTAAAAATCATGTTGCCAGATTTGAATGCCAAATAAAACTAGAGGCAAAACCATGAATAAAAAACCAAATCTCGTTAAAATCAGTTGAGTTTTGACTGAACTAGGGGAAGGGGAAATTTCGACTCATTACCATATCCGATTTTTTGGCTATATTCGATTTTAGGGTGCCACATTTGGACATGAATTTCGACTAAAAAACATGTTGCCAGATTTAAATGCCAGATTAAACTAGAGGCAAAACCATGAATAAAAAACCAAATCTCGTTAAAATCAGTTGAGTTTTGACTGAGCTAGGGGAAGGGGAAGTTTCGACTCATTACTATATCCGATATTTTTGCTATATTCGATTTTAGGGGAAACATTTGGACATGAAAATCGACTAGAAAACATGTTGCCAGAATTGAATGCCAAATAAAACTAGAGGCAAAACTATGAATAAAAAACCAAATCTCGTTAAAATTAGTTGAGTTTTGACCGAGTTATGAGAAGGGGAAATTTTGAATCATTATTATATCCGATTTTTTGCCTATATTCGATTTTAGGGTGCCACATTTCGACATGACTTTCGACTAAAAAACATGTTGTCAGATTTGAATGCCAGATTAAACTAGAGGCAAAACTATGAATAAGAAACCAAATCTCGTTAAAATCGGTTAAGTTTTGACCGAGTTAAGAGAAGGCGAAATTTTGAATCATTACTATATCCGATTTTTTGGCTATATTCGATTTTAAGGTGCCACATTTGGACATGAATTTCGACTAAAAAACATGTTGTCAGATTTAAATGCAAAATTAAACTAGAGGCAAAACCATGAATAAAAAACCAAATCTCGTTAAAATTAGTTGAGTTTTGACCGAGTTATGTGAACCGGAATTTTCGACTCATTACTATATCCGATTTTTTGGCTATATTCGATTTTAGGGGAAACATTTGGACATGAATTTCGACTAGAAAACATGTTGCCAGAATTGACTGCCAGATTAAACTAGAGGCAAAACCATGAATAAACAAGTAAGTGACGCTAGTCCGGAGCCCCCGACTAGGGGATACCCTGAACCCTTTTCTTCCAATATCAAATGCATATATATACTCTGTTTTAGAAGCTATTTGTCAAGTTTAGTGACTCTAGCTCTTATTATTTACCAACATTTCCCAGGATATCGATATCGATTCTTATCAATTGCTTGGAAACGGAGTTAGTTATCGATCATCGGAAACAAACTCGAATTGCGCAGGCACAAGAAGCACTTTTATCTCTAGCTCTTATAAGTTCTGAGATCCTTGCGTTCATACATACAGATGGAAGGACGGACGGACAGACAGACAGACAGACGGACGGACATGGCTAGATCGACTCGGCTATTGACGCTGATCAAGAATATATATACTTTATGAGGTCAGAGATGCTTCCTTCTGCCTGTTACATACATTTGGATTTTGCACAAATACAATATACCCTTATGCCCATTTTTAATCGGTTCAGGGTATAAAAAGAAGAAAGAATAAGGATGATAGATAAAAAAAATGGTATGTTTACGAGAAAGAACATTTTTCAAACCGCCATCCAGACTCGTATTCAATAGCACAGTTAGCCTTAACCCCATTATTATTCCGATCTCGTGTTAAGAAAGTTTGTTATATATTATACTTGAAGGAATCACCACGAATTCTGGTAAAATCTCCAAGCATTTTAATCATATACAACTCTGTCTCGTTGCCAATAACAAAGTTACTATATCGGTCATAACGGGTTAAGTTATTATTTTTATTTCAATTTCGCGTTGTTTTATTTAATACTTATTTATTTACATTTTTTTTATATTCTTATTAATCTTTATATAATTATACAAATATATATATTTTGTAAATATATTTAACTTTTTATTTGATTATTATTCGTTTGTATAAAACTGTTTACATATTTTTTAATGTTTATTAACTTAATTTATATTTCTTCTTTTATTGTATGTCCATTTTTTATTCTTTTTAAATTTCTCTATCTTATGTGGCTAGATTTTCGTTTGCCTTCGTTTGCATGCGGTTTTCGAAGAAAAATCGAGAGGAAAACCAGAAAAACTTGGCCACATAAAATTTGCTCAATACTCACGTATTTGATAGCCGATTCTGCTCTTGTTTTTTTAGTTGTTGTTTTGCCTGTTGTCTGGTGCTGGCAGCAATGCAAAAAGAACCTCACATAAATCTTAATAAGCAAGTTGGGGCAGCCAACGCAGCCTCTGGCTCTGCTCGGTTCTTAGTTTTCGTATCTTGGTTGTTTCGTTTAGTTTTACCTGTGCAGCCATTTGGTTTGAATTTCCTGCCATTTCCTTACACGTTTTCCCTCTTTCCCATCTTCAGTTGCTAACCGTCTTTGGTTGCTGCTAATTTTTTGCACGCCTTTGCCTGTAAATAAAACACGTTGCAAATGGCACGCCCCCAAAGCAAATACACACAACATTCACCACACACACACACATACATGCACATGCACAATAGCCGCCATAATTCAACATAAAATAAAGCAGATATCTGGCCAAAAGAGCAGCTATTGCAGGTGCTTGGCTAAGTTTGCCACAAACACAGTCTAAAGTTTTGTTTAAGAAATAGTTTGGATATTGGGTAAGAACTTAAATATTAATAGATTACCTTTTGAAATTCTATACTTTAAGGAATTTCAAAAGGTTTCTGCTACTTACTTGTTTGTAAAATATATAATTGACTGTAATCTTAAATTAAAAGTCTGGGAACGTCTGTTGTTTTTTTAAAGCAAGTTAATTAACTTAATTTTGGAAAAAAGAAAAGAAATGCTTTACATTAAAGCCGTTTTTAATCTGCTTGTTACTAATTTATTTTAAGCATAATTGTCCACTGCATTAATTATTTTTACTTTGAATTAAATGCAGACGCCGAAACTAAATGAAAACTGAAAGTCAAGGCATATCTAATTTACAGCCGTCTACCGCTGAGAAGTGAAAACTACAATAGCACAAAAATTAAACATATACATGTATATATTATATATATATATATATATATATATATATATATATATACAAAAATAAAAAATAGAAAGAAAGGCCGAAACTTTTCTTATTTCGCATGAAAAATGCAAAACTTTTTTAATATGCACGAAGTTAAATTTCATTTAAATCAAGATTGCTGTGCATGCTGTTGTTGTTGTTGTTGTTGTTGGTGTTGTTGTTGTTGTTGTTGTTGTTGCTTTTGCTGCTGGTGCTTCGCTTGCTTTCTTGACGTTTTGTCATGGCTTTAACTCTTTTTAAAGCTTACCCCAAAAAATAAAAAAAAAAACCAAGTAAAATTAAATAAAAGCATTTCTCAATTGAACTTTAAGCGCGGCTTGAAAAAAATCTATACAAAATTAAAATAGTAAAAAAAATAGAACACAAAAAATACAGGACAAGAAAAAAATGTGCTGGCAATTCGCGTTTGTTGTGTGTGCAGCCAAGCAAATGCATTGGAAAGGCAGGTGGGCGTACAAGTGGGCGTCGGCTGGCTGTTTATGCATTGGATGTGCAGTGGTGCGCATGCTGCTTATTGTTGACAATGCAATAACAACAATAACAGCAACAAAAACAACAACAACAAAAGCAACAGCAACAAGAACAACAACGACAACAACTATTACTGCAACAACAATAATGCGGCTGCTGCAGCTGAAAGTTTTGTGTGTACGTTGGGAATGCTTTAATTAAATTTGCCAGCCAAATAATTCTTGAAAACAAAAACTCTTCAAATTCGTCATATTTCATAGCATTATTAAAAAAAAAAAAAAATAAAAGCCACAAAATATTTTAGCTACAAAAAGTACAACTTATTTTACTTTTTTTGAGTCATAAAGCGACAGTTTTTTGAGCACCTGATTTTAAGCATTCCAATGTAGTAAAAAAAATGAGTATGTCATAAAAATGTTCCCGCCTTTTTTTCAAATCTAATAACATAATTGCACTATGCTAAAAATATGTAAAAATTACAATTTTCACATTCTGTGTTGTTTTGGCCAATGATACTTTAATATTTCCCATCGAATTAGGCTATAAAATTAAATTTTTGTTTTTCTGAAAAAGGCGTCTAAAATATAATTCACGTTGCGTAAAAATTTTGCATAGATTTTCTTTGGCGAAATGAAATAGAAATCGAATTGTGTTACGAAGCATTTTGCTATGCCCAAACGACGCGCGGCTTTTAATGACATGCAACTGTGCAGTAAATTTGGTCCGTCTATATAAACACATATACAGAACGAGAGTGTGGAGAAGAGAACGAGAGAGAGCGAGAGAGGTAGAGAGTAAGTGAGCGACAGAGATGGGTGATGCGGGCATGAGAGTGAGACATGCAGTGCATGCAAATGCATGCATGCATGCCACATGGGCAACCACAAATGCCAAAATTCTCTTGCTGTGCTGTGCCCTCAACTCTCGATACTTCTTACTCTGCAACGGCCCACTCTGTCTGCCGCTTGCTGTTCGGCAGTTTGTTGCAAGTCCATGAAATTCATTGATTGCAACTGGTTGCAAAACAAATACAAACATTCCGCTTCCGCTTATTGGGCAATAATTGGCGCACAAAATTATGCAATGAACATTTTGTTGATATTTACGTCACTTTAACCCTGCGCCTAACAACAGGGTTAATAACGCTATTATTAGTCACAAAAATGAATTATAATTAAGAGAGAAAATTAAATATTACAAAGTTATATTTACTTCTATAGGCTTTAGTCTTTTTTGAAGATCTAGCCAAACTATAAATGAGGAATAATTGTTAATAAGTGTCAGTTGGCTGACAGGTAAAGCTCTTTAATAAATATTAAGATTATTTCCATAAAATTCACGAACACAAAGACATTATTTAAAGCAATGGAGTTATTCGAAAAAAAAACTACAACTGTTTGTTTCTGAATAATTTTATGTTTTATAAGATGTAGATGCCTGTCAAAGTATTTAACATCCGTTAAGAGTATCTCTTAGTCGACAAATGGTCCACTTGCCAACGTTGATTTAACATGCAACATAATAAGAATAATATATAGCTTAACTTGCATTAAGCAGGGTTAAACTAATTGCGATTGGCGCTGCCAACTCGTTGCAAATTGCGTGTTCGTGTTGAGTTGGATGGAAACATCAAAGTGCGCTGTCCACTTGAGTTAGGTGCAAAAGCAATTACGCGCATTGACTTTGTAATTAAAATCGATTTTCATCAAGTTTTACAGTCTGCCAAAGTCCTTTTGATTTTCAACACCATTACGCAGCTCTCACACACACACACATGCATAGGCAGAGAGATGTGGGCCAACAATCAGTTTTTGTGTGCCGCTGCTGCTTTGTGGCCATTTTGATTAGAAATTTGGCACGTTCCCTCAGTCTGTTGTCCGCTGTCTGCTTGCCTTATCCTCCTTACTGGACCCTTTTTAACAGACTTACACTCTCGAATTAATCTGCCAGCTGGGAAGAGTTGTAGTTGCAGCTGCTGCTACATTTACTCCCCATCTGGGCTTTGGCTATTGCAACAGCTTCATGAGTTCTGTTTGAGCCGGCATTAGGCATATAATCGCCAATTGTTTTTTCAGACTACTTTTCATTAGGCCTAAATTGACTTCAGAATGCAATACATTTCATTTAATTCATCATTTAATACCATATAACAATATATAAAAAAAATCTGTACTATGCCTATTATGTTGACTTACTGTCAATGTTGAAGTTAATTAAGCATAAAAACACATTGACTAAGGAAATACTTTAGTTACTTGCCCCTACTTTTAACTGAAGCTTAATAATGTTAGTTCAAGCTTTACATTCACTCTTTTATTGCTTGAATAGCTGTCATTAATTAAATATTTCCATTCGATAATAAATTAGAAACTTGACAGATGTAAAATATTAACATTTATTTAACAATTAAAATTGTTACATTTATTTTCCCATTGCCATCATTACCTTGCACGGAGGAAAACATAGAATTTTTGACTCTGGTTCCCAATAATATAGTATATTCTATTATCTCATTTTGCACCTCAATTGCATTGAGTATAATTAAAATCTTACGTTGTCCCTCAATGAACCTTATCTCCGGCTTCATAAAGCAGACGAGAGTCAATCTGTTATTTCATTATTTACATTCTGTGCCTGTACCTGGGAATACAATGCAAGGAATGAATATTCAAGGAAGACCATAAGCATACGCAATTTTATTTTATTTCGTGGACTCTTTCTTTTTTTCTGATTATTAAAATAAAAAACAGGTTGATATAACGTCTGTTGCCTGACATCCACGTATCTTCACGTTATGCCCGCCTTTGCTTTTGCTCTTACTTGTGATGCATTGTGCCAACAACAATTCAATTCAATTGAATTAAATTTAACGCCATTACTCGAGTGCTTGTCCTCGTCATCGTGTCCCAGCGCGTGGCCCGTGTAGTGGTCCTCAGCTACAAGTCATGTCCTTTCCAGCGCATTGCCATTGCCCATATGTGTAATCTGTTTGCCAATATTAAAATATTCATTCACCTTAATTGTCAACGGCCGGAGCCGGGACCCACAGACAGAGACATAGCCATTTCCATAGCCAGGTCAGCCCAGCATATAGATCGCCACAACCGCGCCAAAAGCTCTTCACATACACATACACACACACACACACCCCGCACTCAAACACACACACACACACATAATAACTTGATCTCTGTTGAGTTGTCAGCAGAACATCACGAAAATTGTAACGAGCGACATAAAAACAAGTTTTTCTTTTTGTTTTATATACACTACAAACAAAAGGGTCTATTACTTTATGTAACACGAAAGACTACGTATGACTTTTACATATTTCATATGCACTTGATAGATTAAAAATTGAATTGCAGTCAATAATAACTTGTTTAGGGGTAAGGCGATCTAACCTCATTGGATTTAAGATTGAAAATGATAATGCAAAGCTGATATAACTTATAAAATATATGTTATAAGCTATAGAGATATTTTGTATATAGATATCGATAGATACGTAGATATAGATAGATAAAGATATATATACATATATATATATATATATATATACATACATATATATATTTGTATGTATATGAATGTATATGTATATGGTCCATTTAGGATATATTTAAAGGACATGTGTGGTCTATTAAAATTTTTTTTTAATTTGTTGCTTAATGCGAGAAAATATACTTAAAAAAGAAACTTTTGAAGCTTCAGAAAATATGTTTTTTATTTTTATATGATATATTTAGATATACTATATATTTACATATATTATATGTTAATATATATTCGTTTAATGTACTTTAATTTTTTCTAGAGTATATTGTCTGCGTCTTTTATTTATAGATTTCATTTTTATTTTTTCTCGTTTTTAACATTTTCTTTTTTGTGTGCGAAATTTTTGCCACGGCTGTCTGCTGTTGTTGTTGTTGTTGTTGTTCTTTTTATTTATCTGCTTTCGTTGTGCTTTTTACGGCATCAGGCCAAGTGGTGGCCATGAGGCGGCACGGCTGTGGGTGTGGTTCCGGCTATGGGCAGCCCAAAGCAGCGGCCTCAACGGCAGCAGCGGCAGCACAACAATTGTAATCACTGAGAATCAGCATGTTTCACATACCAACACGAAAATCTGTCGAACATAAAAAGCAAAAATGTTGCCACCCTCATAAAATGAGACTGTGTAGGTGCTGCTTACACATGTGTGTGCGTGTGTGTAGGTGTACGTATGTGAGTGTATGCCGTGCCCATTCTGGCACAAAATGCTGTGCTGTCCAAAAAGCAAACGGACTCTGGAACCCTTGTCCTTTTCTCTTACCCATTTTTTTTGGTTGCCCCTCGCTAAATGTACAAAGTTACGCCATGCCACAATGCGAGGCAATGCCCAGCCCCCGCCCAATCCCCCATGCGTTTCACCTTTGCCTCGCATATGAAAATTCAATTTGCTTTTCAATATTTGTCTCACTTATTTTGTATTTTGTTTGTGAGAGTCGGCGAACGGCATTTAAATTTCATGACGAGTTGTTGTAATTAATGATTTTTATGCGCTGCAATAAAAGCGCCCAACAAATGGCAGCAACTGACAGAAAAGGATGCATACGACTAAAGGCATCTAAAGGTCCTCAGCTGAGTTGTAAAAGCGCAGTTATTTGTGATGTTCAATTAGCACTGAATGCCGGGCTCCAAGAGCTAATTACAAACTGATATAGCGACTCGTTTGAATACGGCAGGCAAAAATTATTAAAAAAGAGATTGAACCATAAAAACATTGAAGTTCTGAAGAGTTCTCCACTGCAGATATAGGTATAGATATAGATATAGATATAGATATAGATATAGATATAGATATAGATATAGATATAGATATAGATATAGATATAGATATAGATATAGATATAGATATAGATATAGATATAGATATAGATATAGATATAGATATAGATATAGATATAGATATAGATATAGATATATAGATATATAGATATATAGATATATAGATATATAGATATATAGATATATAGATATATAGATATATAGATATATAGATATATAGATATATAGATATATAGATGTATATATATATAGATATAGATATAATTAATTTTTTAAAATTATAATTCGTCAGATGTTTTCATTTCTTAATAACTTCAAGGTTTATTTGATTTATTTATTGTATTAATAAATGTTAAGTTCTAATAAAGAAAATCTACTTAATTATTGATAATTCAATTAAATACAAATAAATGTATAACTAACTGAAACTGCCCAAAAAATTAGCACATATCTATATATTACAAATCATTCATTATTATTAACAACAATTATAAAAAGCAAAAGCCTTAATTGGCAATTCGAATATGTACTCGATGAGCTTAATTTCCGATAAAGATTATTTAGTTACACACCCAGGACTAATTTTGTACGTCCAGCTATTTCTGGTTCGATATTTATGCGCCCGCCTTTGTTTGCTTTCTCTCAGGATTTGGCCACTTTTTTGGCTACAAACCCCTCGATTACCCAATTTGCCCTACTCCATCCTCAAGCACCCTGGTGGCATGTCAATAAGCCATTTCGTGGGCTTCTCTCGCTTAGTTTCGGAAATATCGCCTGAATGATTTTCGTGTTAAATTAATTAAATTCAATGCGTGCTCCGCAAACATTTGACCACCAGCCGATAGAGGCAAACGAAACAGCTGCTGAACGCTTGCCAAATCAAATCGTGCCATAAATTCGCCGACCCTGTAATTGGCTAAATACAATGTGTTAGTTGTGTGGGTTTGTTTTAGCCAAGGTCTCCAGCCTATGGTAACAAATGACAACAGCAACAGTGTTGGCACAGCTTTAGCAGCTGCAAACATACCACTATTTAAATAGTATATTTAAAAAGGCTTTTCTTTAATCAAGCTTAATTGCAATGCTATTATTTTTTAAGGCTAACATATGGCTATTAATTGAATTGTTCAATTGTTTTTTATTTTATTTTTTTGTATTTATAATTTATTTGTGATCAGTTTATAGTGCATATGCAATTGAGCGATTAAGATAAACAGGGTTATTTAATGCAGCGTCATATTTAAGTCATATGTTATGTACTTAGCTGGTACACAAAAAAAAAAATATACTTTTTTGTATTGAATAATGATTATTAGTTATATCAATATTAAAATTTAGTAATTACTGTACAAACTTGGCAATACTTAACATATATACTAAGCGCGTTATAGAGCATTCTGAGCCGTGATTGGCACTTAATAAATTATATCTATTAACAAGTATTTTTAATACTATTATAACTATGACATTATTATATTATATTATTATTAATATTATTATTACTAGCACTATCATTTTCATTTTCTTTATATTTATAATAATCATTATCATCAGTATCATTATCATTATTATCATTATCATTATTATCATTATCATTTTCATTTTCTTTATTATAATCATTATCATTATCATCATTGTCATTATTAGAGATACAGTAACAAAAGTTAACTTTAAAATAAACAGCTCAATTGATTTTTAATTAATTATTAATAGAAGAAATCTTTATGTATTTTTATGTGCATTTTAAAAATTCCTTAGCAGTTTTGTTCAGAATAAATACAATAATAATATAAAATATAATATAGATAACTATTTTTTATGTATTTAAATATTCCATTTAGGCCTTAATTAGTACACAGTCCGGGAAAGCATTTTTTTGTTTGCCTTGTTTGTTGATTTTTTCATAAATAAAAGCTGTTCACATGAAATTCGAATGTGGTCAGCGTTTCTTTAACGTGTGTGTATGCAGCAGCTGTGCAAATATCTCTTATGCATATTTACTTCCTTCCCCTAAAAACTCTATTTTTTATGCATATACACATAGAGTTTGCTACCCATTGCTGAGTAATTAAATTTAACGCTTAAAACAACAGCAACAACCTGGGAAAGACAGGTTCAGGCCGAAAGCGAGACAGCGAAAAAAAAATGTCCACGCAAACAGTACTGAAACCGAACAGAAATGCAATTGTTAACGGCCGGCAGTTGGTTTTGCAAATCGTTTGACAGCAAACCAAAAGAAAAAAAAATTAAAACAAAAAAAAAATAAAATTCGCATTTAAAAACAAAATAAAAATAAATATTTCTGTGGTCGTGCAAAGCTAATGGAATCGACAGAAATGTGAAATGATGATGATGTTTATGTTTTAATGGAGGGGCTGCATATAAATTGCCTGTAAATTATGTGCAAAAAACCATCGATTTTGAGGCATTTCAAAATTGTGGTCTGTGTGAAAATTTTTATTAATAACATTTGTTGCCAGCTCATATTTACATACACTTTTTATATAACGCACTTTTGCGTTTGTTGTATTTTTTTTTTTTTTTGTTTAACTTAATGTTCATATTTATTCATGTTTTTCACAGCTGTTGCCTTTGGATTAAGCGGGTTATTTTGACATTAATGACAGGCGTTCCGTGTAATTGGAATTTGTGGCATTAGCGGCTACGTTTAAAAAGTATTTAAATCAATTGTAAACGATGTTGTTTTTAGCTAAAATGCTTTATAGTTAATCAAAGTACTTTGTTTTGCATGAAAGTTGGATTTTATGTTGTTGATTCGTAATTGCTTATTAACATTTAATAACAATATTCTTAAATACTTTGTGGTTCTTTTATATTTCTTTTATTCATGAAATGAACGTTGTTTTATATTTAGCTTATAAATTTTTATAATCATACAAATTATTTAAATATTTTTTTATTTTATTAATTTATTTAATTTTTTTTGCTTACTTTTAGATTCTTTAACATCAAGAAAAGTACATTTATTCTAAAAAATCGTTGTTAAGGCAAACTAAGCCTCAATATTAATGTGGAAAAGGGTATGTTAAAAAGTTTTATTTATATTAATATTTATTTATATTTAATATTCAATCTCCTGTACGGGATTCATAAAGAATTTATATTCAATTATATATATTTATATATAATATTCAATTCAATATTTATAGAAGAATACATGACTTCAATTCAGTTAAAAAAAGGAATGTTTTCCTTGTGAACAATTTGGATTGTTTTGTTAACACAACTCTATTGCTTACATGAAGCATACTACAAGTTTTATTTACTTAAGTTTATTTATTTATTAATTTCCATCAATTAAAAGAACTTTCCATGGAACACTTTTCTTGGGACCACTCATTATGAGCTGACTATTATCAGCACCCAATAAAATGAAATAAGCTAATGAACTAAACAAATATAAATGGTGCGGCATTAACCAAAAACTGTGAGAGGCGGAGAGTGGGTGAGAGGGAGTTGTGGGGGCAAAGAGCAACAAAGAAAAGTTGCCGCAAAGTAAACAATGAAGTATGACTAATTGAGTGGCATTTGTCAAAAGGTCTTTGGGCTGCAAATTGAATGTAAAGCGTATAGATAAGAGAGCAGCAAATGCAGCAAATGTAATCAATTCGAGGCTATGTGTAGAAGCGTATGTGTGTGTGTGTGTGTGTGTGTGTGTGTGTGTGGTTATGAATGATGAGCAAACATTCACAATTACGGCAATTGCGTATAAACCCCCGCGCACTGCTTGTAATTTTAAGGGTTGGGTGGGATGGAAATTCAATTATGGCCAAGGCAACTTTGTCAACGTGGCCCGTTATTTGTGGCAAACGCAGCGAAGCGTTCCTAAACCGGATGAAGATGGCACTGGGAACGGCTCCTGCCTGGTCAATTGATGGGCTCAGCAAAAGTAAGAGAGAGAGAGATAGATAGATAGCCAGACAGAGTGATAGAGAGAGGCTTTCCCTCATTGCATGTAATCAAACAGTTTGCGTAGCAATTTTCGATTATCGTTTGACTGATTTCGTGTTAAATCAATTAAGACATTGCCCAAGTTGCCGGCCCAACGAATTGGGACGTGCGGTTTCCCAACGTATTCGTGCCTGCCGCCTATTTATCTAATAACCCTGGCCAATACATACGACCTACACACACACGCACATACAAACACACACACACACACCCATCTATATAGAAAGTCGAAGCGAGACAAGACAATTGTCTTGTGCCCTATTGATTTGAGCGCCTGAGTCCATGGACTGGTTTTGTGTTCTGTTTTTGCCGTCTTGATTAAATCTGTGTAAAAATACTTTTCAAATTGTGCAGTTTTCAATTTATGAAACAGAAACCTCCCCCCCCCTGCCCCTTTTACAAGCTGACAAGCGCAGAAGTTGCTGCCACTGTGGCTAAAAGTTTGTAGCCGCATAAACACTTTGAGATAGACCGATTCCAAACGTAGTCGAGGCGAGTGGAAAACTTTGCACGTTACACTAGCCCAGCCCAGGCACCCATCCTCCACCCGCCACCTCACTCACCCCCTGCATAAATGCTCGCTAACAAGCCGAAAAGATTGCAACAAAATTCAAATTGAAATTCGGTATTTTGCAAAAGAAAATTTGTTACAAACTGTCGCATACTTTTCGCCCAAAATGGGGCCAGCGTCTTCAAACAAAGCATGCAAACCAACTCAAAATATTTCCTTATTTACATTTTACAATTTTAAATTATAAGGAATGTCTTTAAATTAGAAAATGCTTAATTTGAAGAATGTATTTAATTGTACGTTATTTTTATTCTCTTTCACGTTATTTTGTTACAATTAAAGCTAATTTGAAACCTTGATTTTTTTGCCTATTTGAAATGAATATTTCTTGGTTTGTTTATGCCTTAATATCTCTCAAATTGAAATATTTAGTCTAGTTTTTTGGGCAAGTGCTAATCGCATCAATTGTATTTACGTGGTCTCTAAGTAATTGCAATCTGGTTGTAAACAATTATGCATACATAATTTAACCTGGGGACTTGAAATGAGTGCGCAATTCGGTACTTAACCTTTTACTGCCGCTGTGCTCAGTTCCAGCTCCAAGTGCCAGTTCCAGTTCCAGTTCTAAAGAATGCGAGAACGAGACGGCATGAATAGCCGATGAAGCAAAAGTACCGTCATATGAATTAATGAGCAGACACTGTACTGAACAGCAATAACAGCAGTAGAATGTGCTAGTATAGGGTAGACGATTGTAAGATACCCTGTGCTCGTGGTGCTATATATTTAGTTGAGCATCAACGAGGCATTGTACATAGGATATCATTCGAATAGAGAGATAGTCTGAAAAATAGTTAGGCATATTTTTACAGACTATGTATTAGATGACATTATCTGAATAGGTTAATACAATGCTCACGATACATTTCATAACGAATATCTTTATCTTTAAAACGAAAGCTCTTGTTAATTCGAAACATTTACTTTTTATATATTTAACGATCACAGTTAGTTCTCATACGTGCAGCTTATGCTTGCACAAAGTATTGGATATACCACGGTTCATAAATTAACTGGCAACAGGGTATAACAAGCGCAACTACAACTCAAGACTCCTCGCCTACACATATATATATTCACATGTACATATCAAATGGCACTATTGAGTGTTATAATCCGCAGGCCTTTTGCATTTGCTTTCACTTTTGCCGAATGCTTTTGTGTTGCGTGTGAAATATTCATGTGTTGCTTGCCTGAGCTTGCGTGTGTGTGTGTATATATATTGGATTATTTGAGTGCGAGTGCGTGGGTGTGTGTTGCCTTGTGCTTGGAAGCAACATGCAGCAATGTCTTAAATCTTCTCTTCCTTTTATTTTCTCTCTTTTGGGAAAATATTTGATGTACTTTAAGGATGCAACTCGAGATGAAAAATGTTGTTGCGTTAGAAGCTAATCAGGGAGATTGTCGTAATGAGAGTGGAAGAGAATGAAAAAGGGAAAAAAACGTTGACTTAAGTATATATTCTGACGTGTGGAAAACAGTTACTGATTGATTTTGTTCGCGTTTCAATACACTTGATTTATCAAGAAAATATGAAAGAAACATGTTTTAAGTGAAAATGACTGTTCATTGTGGTATGAAAGAAATATAATTTTATTTTAAACAAATTGTTATTTAGTGACTGCTTAAGCACAAAAAAAAGTTGTTAATATTTAAGCACTTTTCAGCTATTCGATATACCCAATAGTAAGCGCTGCTTTGCTGGACTGAAATTCACGTGCCCCAAAAAGCATGCAACATAATTTGTACATGAGCGGAAATCAGTGTGACCAGAGGTGACACACTATCATGAATATGCTGCGAGCTGCACTGCAACGCTTTGGGGTAGAGTGAAGCGTGGGTTGGGCAAGCGAAACGTTCATTTGGCAATGTCAAAAGGTTGGCCACTGAGCTCATTTTACCTAGAGCCACGCCCACCACTTTGCACAGATTCATGCATAAAATTATAATAAATCATGGCACGCAATAAATATGGCACCCACATCGAGTCAGATACAGTCTCTCACACACTGCGTCCCCTTGCTTTCCCCCCTTAGCACAGTATGTGCGTGGGCGTCGATAAGCTGTCCACCCCCGCCCGGAAAAGAAAAGCATCTAAACATAATCGAAAACGCGTTCGCATCTCTTACGCTGCTTTTCTTGTATTTAAATATAAATGAAAATGTTTTGCAGCCTGATTGCGGCATATTTTGACGCAGCCGCCGGGCGCTCAGCTGAGACAGTTGCGGCAGGGGAAGTGTTTAAGGGGGGGGAGCGCTTATATTTTGCGTTTCTTTGATAAAATCACGTACAGCTTCTGGCCAGAACTCTCCAAAAAGCGCTTCAGCTCTTGAGTTTAATGCGCCACAAAGAACGGTGCGCTTTTTTTTTCTCTTGCTGTTGTTGTTGTTGTTTGGCCTCAAGTGTTGTTGTTAAGGATTCACTTCCTCATTGTCGCACTTGTGCTGGTTAAGAAGTCACACATATGAGAACCGTTCCGCCTGAATAGTGTTAAAGCTGGCCATTTTATAGCTGTTAAGCGCTACCTCTTATAGAATCTTATTTTCAATTTCATGCCTGATTGCACTTACGTTTGTGTTTCTCTGGAGATCGGACGTGAAAATTGCAGTCTCGTGTGTGTGTGCGCGTTAGTGCACCGCTGGCAGCAGGCATAAACCAAGAAAGTGACATTGACACTGTATAAAGCCCGCCCCAGGGCAATCCATACAAATCCCGCTTATAGTGGGTAAACTATACGCAACTGCTGCCTCTGGCAGCCGGAGTGTTATACAAATTAACAATATTTTAACAAAAAAAAATTACCGCGTGCAGTGCGTGAGAACAAGTTCTTGCAAAACTTAAGCTGCGCTCAGCTGATCGCAACTCAAGTGCGTGTGTGTGTGCGCGAGTGCAGCAAAGCTTTCGCGAGAGAGCTTTCAGCTTGCAGCTGCACTGATAGTGCTGGCAAAACAGTCACTGCAGTGACAGTGCTGACACTAAAGTCACAATTTGTGATCAATCACTTGTTACAAAAATACGGGTTATTTTTGTAATTAAGTGTAAAAAACTTGTTTTGTTTTTATTTTTTATTCTTTTTTCTCCCTGTGGGGAAAAAATTATAACAAAGTAAAGAACAATGGCTACAAACAACCGACCCCAAAACAACGAAGAAATTCATTCGCCAATCTACCCGCTGCCGAACAGCTCAATAATATCCCCTACAAATATAGCCGCTAATGTCGATCGCCTCGACGGAAGCAGGCCACTGGAAGATTTTTACCAATATTACAACAACGTGCTCGCCAGTAGTGCAAACCGGAACGGCGCCTCCACCTCGCTGTCAGCCGGTACCCAGCAATGCTCGACTTGGCAACCGCAACAGCACGGCACTGTCAGCACAACGACAGCAACAACCACCACAACCACAGCGTCATCCAGCAGCGGCTGCAGGACATCTGCCTCAACAGGCACAAGCCGCGCCGCTTTAGAGCCCATCGGGACCCGCCCCAAAGCCGCCAATCCGACCTTGCAGTCCACCCCTTATGGCACCCAGGCAGCTGGTTCTTGTGTCACAAACCCCCCTCTGCCTCCCATAAAGAACGCAGGTGCTACGCTAGCCTTCGAAGAGCCACTGGTAGATTGGCAAACGGTTTCCGCAAAAAAACGGCGTGGGACTACATTATTATCCGAAGGCGTAAAAAAAGGGAAGCAACTAAATAACCGCAACACCAGCCGCGCTGGAGCTAAGCCCGCAACTCCCAGTACCGCTTCGGCAATTAGCAACAGATATGCCTCCCTTGAGCCTCAGGAAGACGCCTCTGTAATCGATGACGGCGAGATGGACACTGCCGACGAAGCGCCTCCAGTCACAGACCAACAACAATCAGCGAAAAAGATCTCCAAACCCAGGCCGATAACAGTCCCTGGAGTCAGCGATATTGTCGCAATGGAGCGAACCATAGATCAGGCAGTGGGCGCAGACGCCTATGAATTCAAGGTCTCTCCCTCTGGCTATCTAAGAATTTACGCCAAAGATGCCGACACCCACAGAGCAATTGTCCGCAAGCTCACTGAAGTGAGAGTGCAATTTACCCACTTCTGCCTAAAGGAAGACAGACCATACCGCGTTGTGGTTAAAAATCTGGCCGCTTCCACTCCCAGAAGCCAGATTGAAGCTGCCTTTACATCGCACGGCCATATTGTGACGAACCTTTACAACCCGGGCGCCAGACAGCCAACAAGTGATGCAGACTCCACCAACGACTTTCCAAGTCGCAACTTCTGGTTTGTCGATCTCAAGCAGTCTCTTAACAACAGGGAAGCGCTGCGGCTCAACAAGGTTGGCCGCCAACGGGTCACTATTGAGCTTCCGAGGAAGAACAATAGTATAAGGCAGTGTTTCCGCTGCTTCGAGTTCGACCACACCAAAAACTACTGTCTCAAACAGCCCAAGTGTGGTAGGTGCGGTCAGTCCCATTGGACAAACTCCGAGCAGTGCCAGGCCAAAACAGTGGCAGACCTGCGATGCTCCAACTGCGAGGGAAACCATGCTGCTTCCTATAAAGGATGCAAAAGCTATCAGGTGAGACTAAATGCCAGGCAGCCGGCCATCAATGTCTCCCCTCCTACACGATATAGCCATCCTCAAAATACACGAAGAACCACTCAGCAGTTCGTACCTTCCCGAATTGTGCAACAGGGCCTGTCGTATGCTGATGCGCTACGGCCAGGCCATCATGTACAAGTCCGCCAACCCCCAGCGCGCACTCTTCAGCCCACCGTCAATCCAATGCAGCTCCAACAACCACTGCAAGGACCTCAGGAGCAAGACGCTTCCCTTGGAGGCATCCTTCAAAACCTCCAGCAGTCCATTGCAGCACTGAATGCCGCAGTTGCAACCATTCTGGTTAGCATTAAAGAGCTAAAGGATGCGCAAGGTTCCCCGCAGCTTAGATTCCCAAAAAGCCGCAAATAATGGCTACCCAGTTACGTCTCGGATCGTGGAACGCTCGTGGCATCCTCCAAAATGCTAACGAGCTCAAGCTTTTTCTGAAAAAGCATGATGTAGACATCATGCTCATCTCAGAAACACATCTGCACACAAACTTGTACCTAACAATGGAGGGGTACGTCTGCTACCGTGCGGATCACCCTACAGGACGAGCCAGAGGTGGTGCTGTAGTGCTGGCAAAGCAGGATTTAGCACACTACCATCTACACACAGTGACCTCCAGCGACACACAGCTGGCTGCTATCATGGTGGAGACTCCCTTGGGCGAAATCCTCGTTGCGGCAGCATACCTACCACCAAACATCCCCTGGAACCGAGCGGAATTTGATTCCCTGTTTGGCCAGCTTGGCCCCAAATTCATCGTTGGAGGCGACTTCAACGCTAAGCACAGACTGTGGGGAAACTACAGAGCTGACAGCAGAGGCACTGCGCTCCATGAGGCGCTCACTCCCTGCTCAGCCCAGGTACTGGCCACCGGTAGACCTACCCACTTTCCGTACAACCGGCAAAGTACGCCTTCCTGTATCGACTTTTTTATATTCAAGGGCATCCCCAACAGCGTACTATCGGTTCGCGAAGAGTATGATCTATCTTCCGACCATCTGCCACTCCTCACAACGATCAACACGGCTGCACAAAGGATCCCAAAAAAGCGCAGGCTTGTCCTCCCTGGGTCGAACATCCAACGATTTAAGGCCGAACTAAATAGCTTGATCAACCTAAACACGCAGATTCTGTCAGTTGAGGACGTCGACGCTGCAGTACAAACCCTGTTGGACCAAGTACATGCCGCAGCCGCCAACGCTGCGCCCGCACATATCTACTCAGCCCCTACAAGCCAGCGGCCAAGGACGTTTTCCCCCATATTGGAAGGTCTTCTCGCCCTAAAAAAGCGACTGAGGAGGGAGTATGTCCGTACCCAGGACCCCACGATTGACAGGATCTATCGTCGTATTGCTAACAGGGTCAGGAAGGAGCTGATTATCTCGAAAAGAAATGCCACAGACACCATGCTGGAGGAAGCAACGGCAGACGAGAGCTCCAAATTCGCGCTGTGGAAACTTAGCAGTCGATACAAGCGGCAAGCTGCGCCAAAGTTCCCCGTTCGACTTCCCGATGACACCTGGGCCAGATCACCAATGGACAGAGCCGAAGCCTTTGCCTGCAACTTGGAGGAGCGCTTCAAGCCGTTTGAGACCGCATCGCATGGAAGGATACAGCGAGTCGCGCAAATCCTGGAGGCGCCACTCCAAATGTCACTCCCTGTATCGCCAATCACCTTCCAAGAAGTAGAGCAGGAGATGAAGAGATTAAAAAGCAGCAAAGCCCCTGGGGAAGATCGGTTGGACAACCAGACAATCAAGCTACTGCCATACAAGGCGGTGCTTTTTCTCGTCGCCATTTTTAATGCAGCTCTTCGGCTAGGTTACTTTCCAGTGGCTTGGAAGAAGGCACATATAATCATGTTGCACAAGAGCGGAAAGCCCCCTAATCAACTGGGATCCTATCGCCCCATCAGCCTCCTGCCTGCCTTTGGTAAGATTCTGGAAAGGTGCATCCTCAGAAGGGTCCTGGATACCCCGGAAATAAAACGCTTGATCCCGAAGTTCCAGTTTGGGTTTCGACTCAAACACGGTACCCCTGAGCAACTACATCGGGTCACAAATTATATTTTGGACGGCTTTCACAGGAAAGAGTATGTGGTGGCAGCATACCTCGACATCCAAGAAGCCTTCGACCGGGTGTGGCACGCAGGACTCCTCTCCAAGATAAAGGACAAATTGAATCCGCAGCTATTTAGCACCATTGCGAGCTTCCTAACTGAGAGAACCTTTCAAGTGGTGCAGGATGGAGTAGCCTCTCAAACCAAACGCATAAAAGCGGGCGTTCCACAAGGCAGCGTCTTGGGTCCCACGCTATATAGCCTGTTTACACATGACATGCCCACAGCAAATGCAAGCAGACGGAATGATCGGCAGGACCTTCTGGTGGCCACGTTTGCTGACGACACGGCAATCCTTGCAAAAAACAAATGTGTGTACGTGGCAACTGACCTCTTGCAGGAATACCTCAAGCGATTTGAAAACTGGGCTTGTAGATGGAACATCGCAGTGAACCCTGGAAAGTGCGCCACGGTTACCCACACTCTACGCAAGGACTCATGCCCCGGACTTTTTCTTCATGGTGAGCTTCTAGAGCAATATCGTCAACACAAGTACCTAGGTGTCACTCTCGACAGACGACTTACATTTAGTAAGCACGTCTCTGCAGTAACGAGCAACATCAAATCTAAGATAAGGCGAATGAGCTGGCTCCTCAACTCCAAAAACAAACTCTCGCTCCGAAACAAGGTCCTAATCTACAAGGTAATCCTTGCCCCAGTGTGGCGTTACGGGCTTCAAGTTTACGGTATAGCTGCAAAAACACACCTGAACAAAATTCGCATCATTCAGGCCAAAACCCTGCGCAAAATAACTGGAGCCGAATGGTATATTCGCACACGCGACATCGCCAAGGACCTCAAGGTTCCAATGGTGGGCGACGTAGTCAACAGGCAAGCAGCGAGCTACTCAACAAAGCTCCACAACCATCCAAACATCCTGGCGAGGAGCCTGCTAAGGAGGCGAAGAAGAAGGCGACTGAAGAGGACCTACCCAACCGACCTAATCGATCGTTATGTATAGGTGACAAGCTTCGTTAATTACACCAAAATATGTTTCTGTAATCTGTTAACCTAATTGTATAACTAATTGTAAAACCACAATCATCGCTAAGCTAAGTTATTATGTCACTCTGATAAAAGTTGCTAACATAGAGTAACAGGATACCAGATTTCTTAATAAACAAAATATAAAAAAAAAAAAAAAAAAAAAAATGCCTGATTGCAGCAGTTGGCAATGCGAGCTTGGATTTTACAATTAAATATTAAAAATTTTAAATATAAACAAGCAATAAAATTATACAGGCGCAAAGAGAAAAACTAGTTTCTTATTTATTATTAAAAGATCCTTTAATTTCTTTTAACAATAGTTGTCCATTTTTATTTCGGCTAACATCGTAAAAAGCCCAGCGATTGGAACTTATATTTGGATTTATATAGGTTATATCGACAGGTATTGCATTTGCTACCTGTTTAAATATTTAGAGGTAGTTTTTCCTTTTTAACTGATTTCCCCTTCGTATAGCTGAAATTTCAGTTGCCAATCGCGCCAGTCAGCGTCAAATGCAAATTTAATGGTCTATGTAAAAGGTAGCCTGGCCAAATGCTTTTAACCACATCCGCTGCCATTAGATGCTACAAAAAAGCAACAACAATGGAAAATGACGCCAGTGGAAATGTGAAAATCAATGCGCATTAGTGGCTGGCGTTATTTCATCTTATTCTCTGCCCGAGACGGCAAGCCGCATCGCTAATAACATATCAAGTAGAGGTTGCTGGGCCCCATTTCCGCTTCCTCTTTCCACTCGCTTGTGACGCATTTTGCATTTGGCCAAAGGTAGTAAAGCCCACCCAATTCATCCAGAAAGCAGAGCACCCGCTTAGCTCAACCGCAAGGCTCATCAATTTCAATAATATAACTGAAATACACGGAAACCTTAATCAATTGCTCAGCTATTGCTAGCTACAGTAGTTATTGCTTAAGTACGACTTAAGTAGGTGAGTAGAGAAACTACAGGCCAAGCGTGAAAAATGCATGGAAAACTATTTTGTTTATCATCAAAAAAAACTTGTGTATATGAATTATACAATTTTTTCGTGTGTCTATTTGGTTAGGCATTCAAAATTCCACAAATACTCAGGGAATATAGGTAAAAAAAATTAAAAATAAAAAAAAAATAATAAAATAAAGATTTTTATAAACAGTGCTTACTGTAATTATGTTGCTGTCATGGAATCCTAAATGACAACATTCTCAAACAAATGCTGACGGAGCGTACAACTTCTCGTCCAGCTTGGGAATGAAGTTGCTTTACTGCTGTTGCTTCTTCTTCATTTACTGTTTCTGCTTCTTGTGGCATCGCCTGCCGTGTCCTGTCATTCGTGCATGCAATCCTCACACACACACACACACACACACACACATTAGACAGGCAATGCATTCAAGCGCAAATTAAGCTTGACAAGCAAAAATTAAACTGTGCATTTGTATAGCATGCGAGATTGTACATGATTCTGTATCTGTATCTATGCGTGACACATACTGTCTCTTTTTTTACCCTCTCTCTCTCTCTTACACTCTTTTTGTATTTGTATCTGCTGCTTGCTTGGGCAAAATATAATTTCCTCATGTACAGTTCATTAAACAGAGCTAACCAAGTTGAATGCAGCACTTGGCATGAGTTTCTCAGTATCCCTTAAAATCAAATAAATATGCAAAATGTAAAAAAAAAAAAAATTGAGAAAAACAAAGCGATAAAAATACATGAATCGTTTTTGAGGTATTGAAACTAGCAGTTGATAACTCATTCTCAGGTAGGATTTTTCAATAATAAGTACTAAACATAGAAGAAATATTCAGTTGTCAGGTTAATTTATCGGCTATGGACTCATTTTATTGTATTTATATTATTGATATCTTTTCGACTTATCGATGTTATCTGCGCTAGATTATTCAAACTCATCTATAAAAAGGTCCACCATGATTGAGTAGCATAATAGGCCAAGTTAAGGTATCGTTTGCGCGAGAAGACAGCAAATTATTTGAATTCATGCCGAATACTAAAACTCTTTTATAAAATATATCCACTTTGCCGCCTCATATTTAGTAACTTATGTGTAATACACACAGTTTGCTGGCAATATATATTTCAATCACAAGGCCCCAGCCAGCATTACAATTAACAGCCGTGATCGCTATAATGCTTGGCCTGTTATGCGGCATTAAAAGACTAAACAAAATGTGAAACAATTTATTATCGTCATGAGGCAACATTTAATGAGTTATAGTTTAGTTGTGATGCGGTTTTATTGAAAAGCCGGCTTATTGAATTAGAATGCAGATATAAGTATATATATGTATACATCGATTCATGATGTTGTTAAAACAATAGAGACATAAATTTCAGCTTAACAGCGAGAAAAGCAATATAATTTTTATGTTGCTTCCTGTAGCACAAAAAAAAAAAAAATGCCATAGACTGGAAGAAGAAGTGGCAAAAAATGACAAAGGATAAGCTCAATGCGTCAAAGGACGCTTTTGTTTGTATTGTGGCACAGCATTGGAAGGGCCATAGGCGTCAAAGCACTTAACCGCTAGACACAAAGACAAAGCCCCACTCTTAACAGAGTTTGAACCTCGAACCCTCTAGTTCAAATCCAATGCCCGACAATGACAGCCATAAAATGTCTGCCCTTTATATTTTTGTTGTTGTTGTTGTTTTTGTTTTACTGGCTTCACTCTAGGCCTGGCCAAATCAAGCACTTCTGCAAGCCCATAGATTTATTTGGTTTGCCTTTTTTTCTTCTTATGGTTTTCTTTCTTTTCTCAATTTGACATTGAAGCGCATTAAGTTTGACATTCGCGTGAGTTTTCTACGCTCTGCGCCGCAATGATTATGACTCTTGAGAGTTTTTGCCACTCTCTCTGTCTCTCTCTTTTATTATTATTTTTTTTTTTTGGCATGACTTTTGCACTTTGCTGAAAGTTGGGGAAATTAATATTAGCGACTGGCGCAGATACTTTTCGTAAATTGCAATCTCATCGCATTCTTATCTCAGTGCAGCTGTTGAAGTTACGAACTAAGTGCCCTGCATGACAGGGAATCTATATAAATAACTCACGATTGAATCGACCGCTCAATACTTTTGACTTTTGCCGTTCAATGTGTGATAATCCCAAAGTATTTCAAGTTGAATCGCTTAGATACACGCATTTATAAGATACATTTATGTGAAAAGATTAAACTCTTGTTAAAGTGGCTTCACAGCAGGCGTTGATTGATTAATCATTTGTTTTGACGTTTAAGGGCAATATAATAAAATTAACTAGTTCCGCAATGATGCTATCATCCACTTCTCTAGGAAAATGCTTTTGAATTAATATAAATTAACAACAATTTATTAAAGCTATAAATAATCTAGTTCCACTGATTGCGGAATGATATTAGATTTGAGTTCACTTTTGGACTAGAATCTTTAGAGTTGTAGAAAGCTTTTTGATGAGGATTCCCATTAATATCAAAAGCTATTCATATGAATATTATTCGATAGTTTCTTCAAATAGAAATGAACTAGATCTACAATGACACTGTTATCCTTTTTCTTTACGAAAAGGTATATTATTTTTGTGCAATTAATATAAATAATACTCAGTTGATTAAAATTGTTTACAGTTTTTAATAGTTCCACTGGTTACAAAAGGTATTCATACTTGATGAACTAGTTCCGATCTGACAACATCCTTAACCCAGTTGTACCCAGCTTAAGTTATTTTCGTGATTAACATTTTCATTCATATCAAAAGCTATTTATTTGAATAGCATGCGCTATTTTTGAGTTACGTATTAAGCACGTTTTAAATAGAAATGAACTAGTTCCGCTAGTTTTAGTTTGAATATATTTGAATGCACATGCCATTTATGTGAAATCGTATTTGGCTTAAGCCACAAAACAATTGCCCGCATTACACAAAATGTCAGCTCTGGCCCCGAAGACTTGGCTTGGTAAACACGTAAGACAAATTCTATCTATATGCAATCAGCAAATATGGTCGGATGCCATACATAATGCAGGCACTTTTTCCAGGCAAGTGGAAATTATGTCAAAACAAACGCAAAACGCAAAAGCAACTCAAGTCATTCAGTTCTGTTCTGTTCAGTTCCGACTGACAGTTAGTCATTTAGTCAGTCAGTCAGTCAGTCACGAGAGGCATTTCAATTATAGGCATGCACAAATGTTCAACTAATATGATATGCAAAGCGTGAGCGAGAGAGGTATATATAGTGTGAGTGTGAGTGTGAGTGAAAGAGAGAGAGGGGTAGGGCTAGGGTTTGAAATTGTTGAGAAATCGCGTCAAAGACACGAGAGCAGCTGCCATTTATCAGAGCCCAAGCAATCTGCAAATTTCTACGCTGCACGCTTCATCTTCTTCTTTTTTCTTCTTTATTTATACGCCATTTACAAATTCTTATTGAGGGGGTTGCCACACCGGGTCGGCTTGGGGGCCGGCTTTACTTTGTGCAATTGCAGTGCAGTTTTATTTTTGCATATGTCTGGCAGCATTTGTAAGGATTTGCCATGTCTTTCTCTATCTTTCTCTCTCTGTGTGTGTGTTTGCGTTACAAGTTGACTTCATTCAAAAAAGTTAATTCATAAATCGCACAAAGCGCATAGATACGAAAGACGCACATGATAGCAGCAGTACCCAAACCCCTGCACCGATAAAAATACAAAAAATGCCATATGCAAAATGCATTTAGTCTCTAAGATAAAAGCTCGCCTGCAGCGCGGAGCGCGTGTAAAAAACCTGTGGCAAAGGGTGGCTTCCAGCGGGGTGGCTTGGTTGGCAGTTGGGCCTGGTGCCCGGTGCCTGGCGGATGGGGCGACCTATTCAAATAAAAGATTTCTATCAGGTGGCTCTTATGGCGCATGAAAGTACTTAAATTTGTTTGACTTGCATTTGCCCTGGTGTTTCGGCCTTTCTTGTTCACCATTGCGTTTCATAATGCGAACAAAGCCGCTCAGTACTAACAACTCATGACTGACGATTTGTTTGACTTGCATTCATCGGCGACGAGCGACATTTTGTTGGCAAAAGCGTTTAGCAGATTGGCTCTAAAAGATAAAAATACAATGCATCCTTAAATGTGTTAGGTCCTGAACGTGCCATAAGCCGCTTTTAAATAGCGACTACGACTCTTTCGGGGTGTCAAAGTAGCAACAAACTGTCCTTTGATTATATGGCACAAGAAACTACTCTAAGAGACACAAGCCAAGCCGCTCGCTTCTTAGTGCGATTCGCTGGCATCTCGATTGATTTAGCAATTATTATACCCTTTAATTATGTGGACTGACATTTTGGTTGGTTTAAAATCCCGCCTCGCAGATTACAAATTATCATTAAACCAATTAAACCACTTGCATACTCAAATGTTTTATTCTGTGTATTATAAAATGCTATATAACGCAGTTATAATTTAGAAACATAATACAGCATTACTTAATTAGACTTGACAAATACTAACAGAATGATGTGACAGATGTAGATAGCCAAGCGCAAGGCTGTCTCATTGCTACCACTTTCCAAACCCTTGGACGACCATGTACAAAGCGATACCAAATAGGGTGAGATGATCAATACGACTAAAATAAAAAAGCATAGATGGGCCCAATCAAGCTTCTTGGTTTTAGTTTTAGAACTCTCGAGAGTCGAGCACGTTTCTTTCAAGATCATCATAGTTGATTCCACGTTAATCAGCTCAAAGTCAATTCGACTGCCAATTGTAATGCCTGGATGAAATCGCGCCAATTTCGGTGCAGCCAAGTTTTGCTGCTCCACTCTGATCCAATACACCATATTCATGGACTCTATGGAAAGGTTATTAATTGTGAATCTATACTTTCTGTACTTTGATTTATACCTGACATATTGTGTTTCTTTCGCCAGTTTTGCCTTAGGCCTTGCATGAACTTTTTTTGCCTTTTCATATTGCGTACGGGCGTTATGCGTCGTTTCTTCTTGACTATCCGGCTCGGCCGTGGAATCTTACGAGGAGCTGAAGTTTTAATTCTTTCCAGCAGCACCCTGCTGGATATCTGATGTACATGCTCGCTGCTAAGCAGTTTTTCTAATTTATATGATTTAAACACTTTTGTGTTCGGTTTGATTCTCTTCGTTCTCTCGCGGCCAATGCGACCACCTGAGCTTGGCTGCATACCATCCTTTGAGATTTTTGTAGCCATATTCAGTTTTATCACTTGATACAGACATTGCGCACGAATAAGTTCAAAGACATCAGCTGGGGGTATATTCTGCTCAGCTGGGGCGACTTTTGGCTGTTTTTCTTGTACTTCGATAAAGTATGGCTCCTCGTAATTGTATATATTAATGCCCAATTCAGCAATATGTTTGTTCTGTACCCCAATCAATTCACCATTGGTGGTTAGCCATGTGGTTTTTCCGGCATTGGGTTTCTTAAATATCCACGAATTTGTTTTTTTAACTGTTTCTCCCTTGCGCTTGGCTTGGCGACGAGACTCCTCGGGGCCCAAACATTGTTTGCAGGCTGTACGTTTCTTTGAGATTTCGATCAACCATATTATTCATATTATTATAGGTTCTCCAGTACCTACCATCGTTTATAATGTGTATACCCTATGCGAGTAATGCTTCCTGTATGTTTTTGAGAAAAAGCAAACTCTCAAAATTATAAAATAAACTATTTCTGTTCAGACTGAACTATGACTAAATTCTGAATCTAAAAAGCGTAGGTATTTATATATTTTCAAAAAGTTCCTATGTGTTTAACTCTAAAGAAACGGAGGAATTTATCATTTTTATATCAAAGGATAAATAAATAATAAAATAAATAAATAAGAAAACACTTAATAATAAATATGAATAACTGGTACATTATTTATGATAAAAATAATTCAAATTGACTTCTTTGTTAAATTAAATAGCTTAAAATAAAAATATAGACAAGTGAAGAAATAGTTTCAGACTTTCAACCTTAATTATGATTACCTTTATATTTTTTTCTATTATCATAATAGACATTTTATTATGTGTTATAAATCATAATTGATATTCTAAAATACTTTAAATTCGTAACTTTTTATATACATTTTTAATATGCTTTAAATTCCGCCCATACTCTCCTCTACACCTTAAATATGGCATATATATTCAGAGTTGAGTCCTTGTGGCATTGTCGCCATAGAAAATCGAATCATTGTTAGCATCTGTTTGGGTAATACTCATGAATCATTCATGAAACGTTTGCACAAAATGCAAATCGGGTTAAATCCTTACAACAAACAAAAGCCGCACGCACACAAAAACGCCGACTAAACAATGTAAAATGTTAAATAATTATTTAAAACAGCTGCGGGAGCTAACGAATGCAACAAAACACAATATACATTTATTTACTGTTTACTTTTTGGCCGTAAATTTATGGCCTAATGCAGCTGCCCTCGCACCAATCGACTTATATTTCTCTTGCTTTCATTTTATAAAAATTAGAGCTTTGCATTTTTTTTACATAAAAAAATCATATACGCTGCGCATTACATTTTAAAGTTTCTTTTAGTTAAATAAATAGTATTTTATTAAATTAATATGAGTACCTAAAATAAAGTTCCATGAAATAAATTAATAAAAAATACCATTAAAATAATTTAATAATAAATTTCTATAAAAAATCGTGTCAGACAAAAGCGAACACAATAATCTTCGGGGTAAATATGTTAACTGACAAATCGTGGCATTAAATTAAGTAAAACCTTTGGCACACATGCACACACGGCAAACAAACATAAAGCTCCTGACTAGGTGTAGGTGGCGTGGCTTTAAATTTAGAAGTAATACGAAAACTGCTGCCTCCGCCCGACTGGCAATTATACACATATTTATGAATGTACCGAGGGGCATTCGCAGTGTTTACTTCAAAGCAATTAAAAGCAAACCAGAAGCAAAGGCAGCAGGAGCAACAGCATCAGGCCCAGCGATGCGAGCGCTTTATCATATTTTGTGTTGCCCGAGTATTTGCTAAGGTTTTCGCTGGGGGGCAAGAAGTGGGTGGTTGGGTGATGGTTTTCTTTTTTTTGCAGACATATGAAAAGCCTTCCAGTAAAATGGCCACTCAGGAAACGAAGTTCGTTTATATTGTGTCAGGATATAGTATAGTAGCTTTGTGTTTGTGAATGCGAATGGAACTGGAGCGCGGTATACTGGGCAGCGGGTACTACAAAACTGGGTGCTGGACACTGGAAAATAAATATAGAACGCAGCTACGTCTGCAGTGCACAAATAAGCTTGGGGCCATAAAAGAAATACGTTTACTATGTACTAAAATTGAGTAAATGCTGCCATTACAGGCTGCAGTCAAGCCAACGAACCCCTCCACCCTAAGCCAAGCCCCAGTTTGCCCTAAAGTGGAGCCTGCTGCTTGTCTTCTATGTGCTGGGCTATTATTTTGAGTGCACAAACACACACGCACACACAACATGGCCAGCAGGGCAGTAAAAAAGACAACAATAGAATGGCCAAGCACCGGGCCTTCAATTGTTTGGCAATAATTGTGAGTGTGTGTCTGTGTGTGTGTGTGCAATATAAAGTATGGGGTGTTTGAGGCTCCGTTGCATAACTGGTCCATCAGGCCTCCGGCCAAAGAGTCTGCGTTCAATTAATCGTTTGCAGCGTTTGCTAAAATCAATTATCGCCTGTTACTGCTATTGATATCGATAATCGAATTAACCTCATTCGACAGACAGGCACAATATCGAATGCCGTTTAAGAGCTCCATGGTTCGAGCAAAGGAATTCAATCTGAGCAACAGCAACTGCCGCCAACAAAAAGCCAGAGCTGTTCGAAAAGTTTTCTGCACGAAATTTTAGAATTTTACTTCAATCAATGATAATAATAGCTACTTTTAATTTAACTTGTTTCTGACTAAAAACAATTGACATTATTGGTCAATTTGTTAAAGAAATATGTTCTTTATTGTGCATTTCTTAATTACATAATTAACTATCACGAGATGCAGCTTAGACATTGAATATGGTTCTAAGGTACATTTACAGAAATATCCTTTGGAAAAAGTATAAATATAATAACACATTATCAGGTATAGAAACAGGTTTATTATGTTAGCGCTCACTGGCAATTTTCAAAAAATGTTTTGAGCTGCTCTCGCAGAAAAAATATTCATGCCATGCTCGATGCATTTGCCGAGGCATCTAAATTGCTGTTGATTTCTTTTGCCATTTCGTCATAACAAAACCAATTGTCGGCATGCCATGGCAACGGAGAAACAACTCAAAATGATTCAATTGGATTGGAGTTTGCAAATGCGATTAGCAGCATAAATGAAAATGCCAATGAAAATGAGCTTGAAAAACCGCACTTTAAATTGTTGTGATCCCGAAGCAGAAGAAGCTAATGGAATGGAAGTGCCCCGAAATTCAACAGGAAGCAAACTGAGTTGCCACTTTGGCATCGTTTCGTATGCAAATTTACAAGCACACACACACACACACACACACTCAAACACACCCACGTCAGAGAGCTTGAGATACACAGATACACTTCAGGTAACAATCAAAGCATTTCACAGTCAAGTACTTTTTGTATTTTTTTTTTCTTTCTTCAAGTGACTTTCCACAGCCTTTTGCACTTTTGTATTGTTTGTTTAGCACTTGAGTTGCAGAGCCAACGTCTATCTATCTCTTTAATTTACAAATATTATCAGCAGTTTACTGTTGTAAAATCACAACAGTTCATAAATAATCAATCATTTACGAAAGCAAAGCTAAGCTTGAAGCGCGCGGGCTCAAACGCATTGTTTCACTATTGGTTGTATTTAATGCTGATCTAAAGTCAGTTCGAGGTCGGCATGCAAATTCAATTTCCGCATAGTGTTAAGTCATGATTTAAAAGCTTGGTATAAGTCGCACGATTGCCACAATTTTATTAAACTCAAGACCACAAATAAGTTCCAAATATATATCTATAATATCTTTAAAATGTTATATGCTCATGTTTTTCCCGCATCATGTTTCAGTATTGCCGTTCTCTTTGCTCTTCAATACCCTCTCGGCTTCCGTATAATAGTTCTTGTTGCGATTCAGCTCCAGCGAAAAGTCTGATTTCTTAACCATTATCATATTGGTAAGAAATGCACGTCGCTCCGCATTTCTTGTCTCACTACTGGAGAATATATCTGTATCTTTGTCTATGTCTTTCGTGTCATCTGCTTGGCTAGAGGTTGGCACAGTGGGCATAGAACTGGATGCCTCGTGGCCGGTATCATTTATGATATAGTGTTTGGTATTCTTAAGGAATTCCTCAGCTTCACGTAAGCGTTTGGTGAACTTTTTGTCGCGTGGCTTTTTCATCGTATGCCTATCCAATTGATCCAGCTTCGAGTAAATATTATGCAGATCCAGAAATATTTCAGCAATATCCTCGCTCAACACCTTAGAATGATGTATGTAGGAATTTAAAGATTGCTTAATTGTCTGCACCTCCTCATGCAGTTGATCAAAGGCATGCAAATCATATAGCACTTTCGGCACTACCAGGCTCATTATAGTATCAAAATCCTCGAACCGGCACACATCCTGCATCTGTTTCAGCGTCTTCTGCACAATTCGCGTCACCTCCGCCTGCTCGGGGCTGTTGGTGAGTGATAGGTTCGAGCTGCTGCTTATCTTCAGCAGCGATTCCAATCGCTTGGGCGTGCTATTGTGATCAATGTTCACTTTTGGCTCTTCAGAATCATTCGGTATTTCTGTCCAGGAATTCTGTGGTGTTTTTGAAAACATTTTGCACAATTTTTTTTCTTATTTTGGTAACTATTACATAGAATTTTGAACATATATTTGCAAGATTTATCTAAGCTAGTTTTATGAATCCTTAAAATGCTGACAGCTTAGGAAAAGGTAACTGTTAATGAGAATTAACAGGATTGAGAAAACGTTTTTGATTTCGGTTAAATATAGAAGGTTAAACGGCGTTGTCCGGGTAACAAAATTGTTGGCAGATACAAATTAGCTCGAATTGAGGCAGAGTCAACAAAAACTTTGTTTCCAATGCGGCTTGGGGCCAAAATCTCTTAGCTTCATTGATTCTTAAAAGGCGAGCAACAGTTGCCACGCTATGAAGTTGCCCGAATAAGTTAAGTGTACTTGTTATTATTAACTTCATAAAAATTGCCGCCGCTGCGAACTTTATTAAGGACAAACTTTTTTACACACATCCAATGCTGGAAATTCCAGAAAAAATAGAAGCTACATTCCTCTTGGCCAGTTTTTGTATTATGTTTTTTTCATTTGCAATGCCTGTCTAAAGAAATTTCGTGTATTTTCTATGGCCACGAGCGCTAAATCAATTGCCAAAACAGAGAGCTGCGCACTATTTCCTGCTTGCCATGTCGCTCGAACATATTTCGTAGCATTTTTATGACCCATGCAAAAAAGAAAAACAGAAAAAAATGCCTACGCACAGTTCTGCAGCAGAGGTTGTGAGTGTGTGGAGTGGTGTGGTGGATGGTGGAGGGAGGGGGGGAGGGGTATGGTTGGGAAGGGGTACGGCTGGCTATTGGTCATGCTGCTGTTCATGGCATTCCGCGCGACGCTGTGCGCTGTCAACAATCACGAACCAATTGTCTATAAATACCAGGAACGTTAAGGCAAACTCACTCACAGCACGAGCAGCAGTAGCCAACTCCCCCAACGCTAACCCCCTCAATCCCCCCCTTCGCCATTCAGAAACCAATCCCCAATCCAGTTCAGTACCAATCCCCCGCAGACTACGCACAAAACTGTCCATGGTCATGCCGTGCTCTGGCTACTGGCTGTGGTATTGGGTGCCCCATTGCAACTTCCGTTCTGTCGTTTTTCATTACATCGCATGTAACTTCCGGTTTGTTAAAGCGACACGCACTGCGACTCCCACGACTCCCACGACAGCCCCATTGTCCCCCCTCTCCGCCCGGTTCGTTGTTATGGCTGCTGACATCCGTGCAAACAAACGAACCATCGAACGTATACGTACCCGACAGCCACTAGCCAGACTCGAGTTGTCCCTATGCTGCTTTCAACCCCGCCACCAACTCCCCTTTCCGGGCGGCTCTGTTTGTCCGCACGTTTAGACTGGAAATGACAAATTCACTGTAGGTGGGCTCTTGCTCTTGGGTCTCTTGGCCGCTTCGCTTAACTCCTCCAACACGTTTGCGACTCAGCAAACACCATCATCAATTTCCGTGGGGAAATCACACAAAATTTTTAGCACAAACAAAATGTTTGCTTTTGCTACCAGCCACCGATTTTTGCATGCCACACTCTGTGGCATATCTCGGCTTATCTGACCAAATCGGTTAGGGAGGGGCGAGTTGTTTTTTCTTTTTCTTTTTTCTATTTTTGTTTTTCCCCTCTGCCAAAAGCTAAAAGAATTAGTAAATACTCGCATCGCGTACCGCCAATCGTTATTTGATTTTTCTGCTCGAGGGTTTTCCGCTGGCATTAAAGTAGCCACAAGTTGGTGACTTTATTTACCTTAAGCTTAACTAGAGTTTACTGCTTGACACGAATAAAACCATAATATAATAAAAATAATCAAAAAAATAAAAATTATATAAAAAAAAAATTGTATACAGGCTATACTTTTTTCATTGCTTGGCGCTTGCTTCGAAAGGCAGGTCCAAAGCAAAGTCGGTCTTATGAGAGTCTTCTTAACGATCTAAATTAAAATTTGTTGTTGTCTTGTCAGTGAATAAATGTGCTCTTGTCTCACCTTAGAAGGCACTAGATAGAGAAACAGCAAGAAAGAAAGGAAACGATCGATCTAAAAGATTATATAAGTTGCCATCAAAAATGTCTATGGAATCATGCGATCCCTGCGAGACCCAAACGTTAATCAGATACTAAAATGTATTTTATTAGTCAAAAGGCAGTCTAAAATCCACCGGTAAAAATCTTCGGATTATTTACAAAGTAAAGGAAAGAAAGAGAAAATGTGAAATGTTCTTTGTGGCTTGACAACCCGGAGCTAGCGCATTTCCGTATTATTGCGACACGCACTTAAGTAAAAGCCGCGCGTACACTCAACTCTAGCCAGTAGACTTGTCTTAGCTCTAGCTAATCTAACAGATTTCTTTTTAGAGCTGAGAAAAGTAACACACTTGCTCTCTCTCTAACTTTGTCTCGGGCGGCATTCACTCTGTTCTCTACTCTTTGGGCAACAAATTAACGCGAGCACTGTGAATGCTGGAGGAGTTGAAGGAGCTGCTCGGGCAGCAGCTTTGTTGGAGCGGTGAATGTAATTACTTTAATGTGACCATTTGCCGGCGTACTGCTGAGCTGGCCGTGGCCCAGATAAAGATAAACTTTTGCAATTACAACGCGTCGCAAACGAAGCAGAAATACAAAGCGCAGCGCCAACTGATGGAACTGACCAGACACAGGCGATGGGACAGCAAACTGAAGAATATATACACACACCAAAGGCTGTGGGTGGCGCAGCTCGATAGCATCGAATCAGTTTATTTTTAGTGCATTTTCCTTTTGGTGCCGGCTAATTAGTGCGCACAGTTAAGACCGTTAAACTTAAAGTCGCGTCCCATAAAATTATGCTTACTTAAATTAAATCGCACAGGCTTTAAAAAAAAAAAAAACTTTCCCAACTTACCGGCGTGTTGAAAATTCGTCCAGCAAGACAATAAAAGCTGTAAGTGCTCTAGTCGAGAGATCACAACTAGCAGATACTCTGCACAACATTGATTTTAAAGCACATTTTGAAACTGATTATATGAGGAAAGTTCTATGTATGATATAAAAGACTTAATAATCCTTTTAATATTTTAATTTTGTGAGTATTGTAAAATAAGGTGTACATGAGTATTTTCCGATGGGAAAGAATCTCTCAAAACCTCACGGTTTCCTATCTTCCTAGATCATACGGGCTTAACTATGCATTGATCACCAGTTAGTTGGTCAGTCAGTCAATCAGTCAGGACATTAATCAGGGTCAGTCATTCAAGACAAACAGTCTTATATATGCAGACATCGATAATACCCTTTTGAATCTATTTTCAATGGGTGTAGGGTATCGAAAAAAAAAAAATGAAAACAAAAAGCATATGCCAGACAAGGTTACGTAACGGCCGGAAGGAATCATGTCCCGACTTAGGTGGTCCTGACTACACATAAAGTTTTGATGACTTTTTGAAAGTTTTACGTTCTGAAGTGGGGAGCACAAATTACGCGAAAGTGCCGCGCATACCGGGGGTAAAATAGACGGCCTCTGTAGGGGCAATAACGAAAACAATAACAACAACAATGACGGCAACGTTGGCATTAAAACGTCAACAGATTGCCGAAAATTGTGCGTCAAATGACAATTTTCATGCACATAACTTAAAGCTTCAATTATATTTAAATGATTTTCCAACGGTACCCAAGTGACGGGGAAAGATTTAAAGAGTGGAGACATAGAAATTGAGTAGTACAAAAGGAGATAAATGTAAAAATGCCCAGGTTGGACAAGCTGTCTATGAGGACACCCAGAAATTGGGCCAATATGTCTTATGTTTAGTGTGACTAATTAGCGACAGGTTTTTAGCTACCTGAAACAAAAACCTTAACGATCTTTGTAGTCAGTTGATTGGCCGAAAACTGACCAACTATTATTTCTTTGCCAGATCTTAGGCAAATCGAATGCCTGTCTGACCGTAGCTTTAGGAAATTGTGTCATATACATACATACTGTATCTACAAATGAATAAACACTTTAGAAACACAAACAAAATCGAAAAAGTGATATTGGAACCAACTGGCATTTACCTGTCAAAATAAACAATACCAAATCATGGTTAGTAATTCTAGTTGCACAGTCGCATATATTGCATATATTTTGTACAAACAATGCCCATAGAAACCTGTTGCCTATTGCAAGCCTAATGAGGCGAATGCCAAAAGAGCCCAAGCTAAATCGCGTCCCACATGCCGCGTAGACAATTATGGACTGGCCAGAAAGAACACGCTCTTAAGCATAACCGAGCGCATCAACAGGCAATGCTATGATCTGTACAAGGTGGATAGAACCGAATGGCTTGTTAACGAGAACGAGTCCATTGGGGTGCAAGAGAAGCATAAACAAGAACTGGGCATAATAACGCAAGAGTTCTTCAAGCCCAGCTTTAAGGGAGCACCCGAGCCCCTGCTCGATGGTCCAGTTGTGCGGAAGGCAGTAAACATTTCCAACAGCCCCGTCTGCTGCGATGCCAAAGTATGCAATGAGAAACCAAAAGATTCGGGAGCATATAAAATACATAGTTTAAGAAATCTGCTCAACAATGAAAATGTTCAGCTAATTGACAGCAAAGAGCTGCAAAATCGCTTTAAAACTGCCGGCTCAAGAATAACGACACGAAAATACAAAGTAGACAAGGCCAAAGAGAGAACTAAGACACTAAATGAAACACGAAAAAAGACTCCACAAGAGGTTCTGCGTGCGTGCAATAGGCCAAAGTCCCAAGGGAAGGTGAAGCCGCCAAAGATGCCCTGGCGAGAGAACAAAAATATAACGCCTGACATAGAGCAGTCAACCAGGCCCAAGGCGATAAAATATAAACAGACTGATACTCTATTGCCGATAAATGAGGATGTACGAAAGTTTTATGAGAGAAATAAATGTGTCGAACCTAAGCGAAGGTTGCCAGTCGAACCAAAGAAAAATCAACAGAACAGAAACTGTGAAAATTGTCTGCAAAAAAGTGTACCTACGTCAGAGTTAAATAACAAAAAAGTAATACCACAATGGAAATTAGGTCAGGAGCTAAAAGCAAAAGTGAAATTAAACGATTCAAATAGGAAAAAGTCGGAGACGGCGCAAAAAAATTGGAAAAATGCCTTAAATATAAAACTCGATAAGATGAACAAGAAGTTACCAGTGGGCAACACAAAAAGGAGAAGCTCCAGCCATTCGAATTCTAGTTCGTCACGATCTCAGAGCTCTAGCGATCCGGATAAGACGCCGAGGCCCAATTATTCTAGCGATCCGGATAAGACGCCAACACCTCGAAGTCCTAGAAAACCGGATAGGAAGCGAAAACCTCTCACGAGTTCTGAGAACAGAGATCTAAAAGAAACTATATTTCAGAATAACAGGGTGGAGAGTCGAGAACAACATAATTTAAAGCAAACACAGAAAGCGATAGCACAACTAGAAAATTTAGGTCTATTTCTTGATAAAATTGAAAAGAATGTCAAGCCGGAAGATATATTCAATGAACAAGCAGAGGTATTGAAAAGGAAAAATATTGGAATATTGAAACAGAAAGAAAGAGTAGAGAAGGAGACCAGGGCACAAGTCAGGGATGCCAGTAAGAAAGACTTGATGGTTAATAAGAAAATAGTAAAGGGGACAAATAAACAAGGGAATGATCCTAGATATGAAACCAAAGAGATAAAACAGAAATTATTATTAGAAGATAAAATTAAACAGAAAGATAAAATAGAAAGGACAACCAAAGAAAAAGAAAAGCTTGAACAAAAAGTATTAAGGCAAAATAAACAGAAAGCGAAGACTGAAAACTATACCCACGAGCTGAATTCGAGAAGAAAAATTCTAAAGAATAACAAGAAAGTGTTAATAGAAAATAAATTAATTGAAATCGAGCAGAAAGACAAAATAAAAAACCAAATCAAAGAACAAGTCAAGGATTGCAGAAGGGTATTCGTTAAGATTAGACAACAAGGCGAACACGAGGCAGCGGATGCCAATAAGGAAAACATAAAGACGGAAGGAAAAGATTGCAGAGGAAATAAACCCAAAGAGCACTTGGAAGATTTGATAAAGAAAATCTTAAGTAGTAAACGGGAAAGAAACAGAGAAGAGGTAGATTTCGATTTTGAAAGCCTTAACTTAGAACAATTGAAAAGGCTGATTATCAAACTAAAAAATATCCACATAATAAAAAAACAATTTTCCATGGGAGGTATAAAAACAAAGAGTCTAAAGCGGCTGAAAAAGAGGTCAAGAAAAAAGTTGAGTGAATATAAAGAAGAATCAAAAGAGTTCAATATACCTAAAGAAGGTTTGTCCGGCAAATTCATAAAGCAAAAAAAAGCGCCAATCGATGGAACTGAAAATCTCAAACCAATTGCATATAATGTTGAGAAGAAGAAGACAGCTGTCGTAGAGGGTTTAAGACCAATGAGGCCGCTCTTCTCAAATAAGGAAATAGACGCGAGACGGACAGAATTGGCGAGGCAGCTGCCGGCGAATCTAAGAAAATTTTGTCAGAAATATATCGAACAGATCATCGAACATAAACTAAGCACATTGGCAGAAGCCGACAGCAGTTCCAGTATAGTCGTAAGAAGTATGCAGCTTATATTGTCATGCCCATTCAAATACCTAATCGCATAATCCATTTTTAGATTTACAGATTGCCAATGAAGTGCAGTTTGCTAAAATTCAGCCGTATCCAAAATTGGGTATACGTAGGGAGTACGATCTGTCGATAATATCAAGAGAGCTTGATTGTGTATTGTCTTTAGAGGCGCCCAATTTACGTTATGAAAGGTATTCACTTTGTGACACCATTCAGAGGTTTTTGTTTTGCCTCTATTTTTTACTTTTCATTTTTATTTTATTTATCGTGTTTGCCGAAATGAATCCAATCTATTGGCGTTGGCTGCTGCGGCGAGTAAAGTACTTTTATTTTGATAAAAAATTAATTTTGCTAAAAAAGTTAAATTTATAATTGATAATTACCTATGGTTAACAAATAAAGTATTTATGATTTGGTTTAAATAAATGTAATATTATTTTCTAACTAGTCGAACTAGATAAAATGCAGTGCTGTGCGAATATCGACAGTCGATTGGCTCGCCAGTTTTGATGTGTCTCTATATATACAATCGATTGCTTTAAATATTTGTATTTCAATGTTTAATTTAAACATGTTTCTTTAATGTTTTCTTTCAAACATTTCATTTAATAATTAATGTATGTGATTTTATGTGCATCCATACTAGCGGGTAAAGCCCGGCCTTGCCCGTGGCACTTATAAAAAATCTTAAAATCGCATTTCTACCGAGGATGCTTTGATTCTGCGAAATATGTGAAACACGTCTCAAATGATTTTTCATATAGAAAAAGGTCCACTCAAATAAATTTGAACAAAGAACTTTGAAATTCAGTTTGAGGCCAATCGGATGGTAAACAAAAAGTTTCATAAACATTTTTCGTGATTTTCTCACTATTTCATATATTTTTCCAAATGCCAAATTTAATTTATTAACTGTTTTTTCTTCTCTGTCGATAGTTTAATCGATAAATTAATCAATAGTTTTTCAAGGTTAGTTTTCTTTTGCCAGCAGAGGACCTTGTAATCTACTGAAAAATATTACCTCCAGCTCCACGCGTTTGACCACACCTCTGAGGCCTTAATTACAGTTCAGCTAGTTCGCGGTGTCTTCAACTATTTTCTGATTGGCCGCTGCCCTTTCGTTACCAACTTATAGTCCAGCTAAAATGAAAAAAAAAAGCTCAACTGGCCTGACAAACTTTTCAGTTCGTAGCCATAAACCATATTGGACTCGATGCAGCCTGTCGCGAAACAGCTGCGCTGATAGTCCAACAGGACACAAATTGCGAACGCAACGCAGGCAGAACGCAGTCTTCGCACTTAAGAAGATTAAAGACCCGTTTCGTTAGTTTCCACATGGTTTTCTTTATCAGTTTGTAGGGAATTCGCGCTCTGCGTTTACATGTGTGAGTGGGTGTTTCTTTCCAGGACTTGTGCGAACTGCTTTAAAGGTAACGCGCAATTATTTTTTCTGCTTAAACGAAAAACTGTTTCAATGTTAACATAAAAAGGAGACGTTTCCCAATTAAAATTTAAAATCATCCAATATCCATAGAGTGATAATACATAAAACTCCAGTTAGAGATATTTACACAGGAAGCCAGTTAGATGAATGCAGTTATTTGTTTGCCCCTTCAGTCGCCACGTAGTTGTCCAACTTTTCTTGCAAACAGCACCAATTTCCAATAAAATACCAGAGAGGGTGGAAAATAGCTGATACTTAGTGCTTGCGAAAAGGGGGTGGGGCGGAATGGTAAGCGGGAATGTGTCAAATCAACAGCAGCAAATTCAATTGCAAATAGTGAAACACATTGTTCTCCTGTCTCACAGTTTCGTTGACAATTTCTTTTTTTTTTTTTTTTTTTTCAATACTATGTTTCGACAGACAGTTCGTCGAGAGCGAGGGGACGTGGGAGAGGAGGTTTGGGATGCGCTTTGGGGATTTATTGAAAATGCTTCGATTTATGTTTAGTGCGATATTTGCATTTTGGCTGACAAACAAAACGCCGATGCGACAAATGCAACGGAAATATGCACTCAAAGTGTCGCAAAGGGGTGGCCGGATTAAGAAGGAATCCCAGCAATAAAATCCAGTGGGATGAGAGCAGAAACCTTGAGCTATATATAGTTTTTTAAATAACAAAAACGAATATACAGCTTAGCTTGAACATGATTCCATTATGACAGATAGTTGTATAAGATAAATATTAAACAATATCAGATAATACATAATTAAATATAATAGGGAGTTATTAATAAATGTTTGGTTTATAAAATGAGCAGAGCGAAGACCCAAACCAGTGGACAGAGTTCCCAGATTTGTATTCATCTGATTTTTTTTAATTTATTTTTATTTTATTTCAATTATTTAACTGAATAATAAGATGCTCACAATAATAAACTCTAAACTTCAACTGAATAATAATAATAAAGAATAATAAACTCTAATTGACTTCTAGTCAAATTAACTCAAAATGTATCTCTTTGTTGGGAAATGTTCATAATTAATTAATTTAAAAATATATTGAACTCCCTTCAGCTCCCTTTGTAGATTTCTGTTATCATTTGGCAGATATTTCTTGTACCTACTTATTTTTTTATTTGAGGTGCACACAGAAAATAAACTTAAGAAAACTATTTGCTAAATTAATTGTTGCTGCTGTCGTATCAATAACATTTGTGAAACCAACGTCGATACTTTATAAATATATTTTATTTTTTTTGTGGTCAATTATGCTGATAATGAAAAAATAAAAATTTTTATTAAATATTTGCTTACAATTCCTATTTGTTTCTAACTTATGCAATAACATTTCTTCACTAAAGCAAAAATGTTAAATTCAAAATGTAACGTACCGAATTTATACCTTTATGCCAAATCACATTCGAGGCCTTTTTCTCTCTCTGACTCATCCTGTCTGAAATGTGTTGTTCGCTCTTATACGAATACGTTTGCCGGCATTTGCTGCTGCTTTTGTTGCTCCAGTTTCAGTTTCGGTTTCGTTGGTCTTGTCCTACCGCAAGTAAAAACTTGGTCAACATGTCGGGTCGAATAAATCGCACTCTCTTGTGCTCTCTTTCGGAGTTCGTATTCAGCGCTTGTGCTGTAGTCCTCAGTAGCTGAGTCCTTAATATGCTCTCTCGGTCTCCCTTCTGTACGTTTTTTTTTTTTTTTGCTGTGTCAAAGCTATGTTGGGCCTCGTTTGTAGTTTCGCTTTAGGCCAGTCGAGTTTATGTCTTCATCGCATTTGAAATTTATTTGCATGCCGGTCAGGCCGGCAGCCAGCTCTATAAATTAAACATAAATCAGTTGCACGGCAAATCATTTGATTTCATTTCAGGGAGACCCTTTAACTAAGCCAAACCCTCTGGGCCCTCTGGCCCAGAGCTCGCAATTACACAAAAGACGCGACTGTCACGTATTTCCCATGCATGAACAACTTTGAATGCCCATCGCCCAAATTATTTCTAGCCATAAACAACAACAATGCGACAATTGCTTTCGAATGGGTTGGGAAATGGGGCAAACTGAAAAAAAAAAAAAAAAATAGGAAAAATAACTGACACAAAAATTGATAAGCAAATAGCCATTTAATGGACTTGAACTGAATAGCAAAGTACTCGCAATGATTAGCCGCGAATGAGCTGCTGCCCCTCCACGGGCCGCCTTTGAAAATCGATAAGAAATTGAGCATTTTGATTCCCCTGGCAGGCACCTGGCTCCCATACAGCCCCGCACACACATCGATAAATATATATTTTACGACACATTTTCCACTAAATTTACGAGTTTCCATGCGAAACTTTAAAAGAAATTCGCGAACGGTGCGTCGTTTCCTGATAAAAGCAGGGGGCGACAAGTTGGAGGGGACGCCAAAACAAAACGCACGTGTGGTCGTAAAAAATCGTAAAGGGTTGTCTAGTTCGATGGCAAGGTGAGGCCAAGTGCCCAGAAGTACAGCCCCGGGGGTAAAGTAAGTTAAGTAAAGGCATGTTTACGTAAATAACGGTAGGTTAAGCATTACTTAAAATGACGTTGTCGTTTTCGTAAAAAGAATTCCGGAAAATAAACCATACGTAGTCGTTAATATATTGTATTGTTCTTGGATGGAATCAAAGGATTTGTTATTTACTTGGTGTATTTATTAAACAAATTGTGTATATTTTTATTTTTCTGTACTTCATAAATGAAACTTTTTTTTAAGGTTGATAATTGGGAATATTTACGAAACATCTTATATTTTTGTATGCTTCTGTAGATAGAAGATAAAAATATAAATTTTGTTATGAAATATTTTATATTTAAGCAGTTTGTATTTTGTATCTCTTTAAGAAATTTATAAAGAGAAAAAAATAGTACACGTGCACTATCCAAATGATTTAGATAATGGGCAAATTAAGATGTATATATATATTTATGTATATATACTTCATAAACGAGAAAAACTATATATGCTCATGCTGATCTTTTTTCCTTTTGATTTTATAAATACATGCGGATAGATACATAGATAAATTATAAATAGATTCTTGCTTATTCGTGACTTGACTTTTATTATTTTAACAAAATATATCCATAATCTAAATCCACTTAAAGCCTCTCTAGACTGCACTTGATATAGAGGCCATTTAAACTAATTTATTTAAATGATATACTTCATAAATATACCATTTTGTGAAGAGACAAAACGTATCTAAGCCACTCGCATGAAATTCAATGGAAAAATCACTAGACTCGTATATCATAGAAAAGAATCCGAGCAGCGTATGATTTACAAGTGTGTGTACGTGGGTGTGTGTGTGTGTGTGTGTGTTAGGGTATGTTTTGTGAGCATCCTTTTTTCATTGTCTCAATAGGTTGGCCCTTACCACTAAATCTTATTGTTGTTGTTGCTGCCGCTGCTGTTGACGACAAAGTGAAATACGCAATAAAATCAAATCATGCTCAAAATTTTATGAATATTCATGACATTAAAAGCTCTTGAATTATTAACGAAAGATTTCCGACTAGCAAATGCGCACTGGAAAAGCACTTGACTAGCACACAAACAAATGCACACACTCACACAAATAAACACACCCTCACACTTGCACACACACACACATACAGATACAACTCCTTCCTTTGAGCCAAACTGTTCAATTATGAATTTTGACAATGTCTGCCTGCCAAAAGGTGCAAAATAGGCGAAAAATCTAAATGGGAAACATGCTGCAAGGGGCTGCGGGCCGTTAACAACCCTTAAGTGGGCTCCGATAAGAGCTTGCCTCTTTTGTGTGCTCGCGCGTGTATGTATGGGTGTGTGTGTGTGTGTGTGTGTTTGTGAGTGTGTTGGAGTGTCATTGAAAAGTGCAGCATGCCAAAAGGCGCAAGTGAAAGTGCAAACAAAGGCGCTGATTAAACGATAGAGATAAGCACATGCAAAAGGGGCTTCTGTGGTATGCATTGAATGCACTTTAATTGAGGAACCGAACCACCCCAACCACACCCTCCCATAAAAGCAAGGAGCTGTATCTGGCAAAAAGCTATGGACTGGAAAACAACCTTCAGCCCGATCCTTTCACATGTCTGCATGTGAAATGCCAAGCCCGAAATTGGGCAACATTCAGGCCGGCCTATTCTATTGTCTAAAACAATGGCTAAGCAAACTATAGTTTTCACCAAAGAATATCTGCACAAGTTCTTGTATAGTCAGGGCAATTGCTGAACCAGACGCTGGCGAAAAAGCCCAAAAAAGCTGACGCTGCAAAATTAGCTGCGACTACCAAAAAAAAGCACACAAGAAAAAAATTTCCAAACTAAATTTGCAACTTGTGGAGTGTTTTCTCTTTTCTTACAATGAAAAAAAAGTAAGAAATCGTCTAGACATAAACCTTTGACTGATTCTTGTTCATCAGGTTTATTGACTTTTTGGGATTGAGCAAATTTGCATAGCCGCAAGAGTATAGGCATCTAAGTCGTTTCATATTTTATAACTCATTCAGGCACAAATCTGAGAAGGCATCACAAAAAGCTAAATATTTGAGTGGCAGCATGCAAAATTGATAGCTGGCTAGAATTAACTATGCGCTCGCATACAGATGTGTATTAATGTTGGGTTAACTTCTTTTAGCTTAGGTAATTTTCTATGTGGTTGAGGCTTGAAAGGCGGCAAAAGATGACGAAAAAATGTTCTAATAATTAATTCACATGAACAGACACATGAAAAAATATATAAAATATATTTTTTGCTTTTAGACAGCGTCTGACGCCAGTAGCCCGACAATATGTCAATTCCGCAGCAGACGAACGTAATGACCTACTTATACACTAATTACTGCCGCAGCCAAGGACAAAATCTATTCACTAATATATAGTCTGGCCACAGCTTTTAGTTAAAAAGCTGGCACAGACAAAGGTAATGTCTGCACTTGTCGTTGAATAAAGAAGTGTCTAGCAGCACTTCCCCTTGCAGGAAAACTTAGATTTATATTTCATCATTATTTTCAACATTATTTTGGGCTTAATTTGAAACTAAAAGAAAAAGCTAATATTTAAGCTACAGCATTTAATTTGTATTAAATTCTATTAAAGCTTATAGAGATAGCTAAATTTTGCCATTCGCTGCAGCCTTGGCAACGGTTCTACAATAATTCCTGGAATGAGAATTTCAACTTGTTCTGCTTCTTGTTCAGGCGCTTCTTCTTCTACCGCTATAGCTGCTGCTAGCTGGCTGGTTGGCTTGCTGGCTGCTGGCTGCTGGCTGCTGGCTCTGTGCAGTTGGCACTTGGCTGCTGGTGAAGCAAATTAACGCTGATGACTTACAGATTAACGAGCATGTTGCCAGCCAAGTGAGACGAAGTGTGAAAATGATTAAAACTCAGCATTTACTGTTATTACTGCTGCTGCATTGACTATGACTTGTGCACGTGCAGTTGCAGTTGCAGTAACAGTTATTGCATAGCTCGGTTACTGGGTCAGCCCATTGGGGCGTATACGTAATATTTTTAATAAACTCTTCACAAAATGCAAAACAACTGGCAACTTATTTGATTTGATCAATCAACAGCGAGTAGCCTTTAACTATTATTTGGTCAGCAGCTTTTTTCCTTGTTTGGGTTCAGGGTCATGTGAGAAATTAGTCAAGGGGCAGCTAAGGATAAAGCAAAACGTGGCATCAAAAGTTCGAATGTGGCCCGCGTTCAAATGTTCGCTTTGCTGCTGCTGCAACTGCCAAAGGGCAACAACAACAACAATTGCAATCAGCTGGCAAAAGTATCTGCCGACGTCCTTTTGTATCTACTGCGAAGTCGCTTCGAATTTTTTAGTAGCTGCTATTGCTATTGTTTGGCGGCCAATTTTTTTGACCTTGCCCAAAGCATAGAAAGAGTATATTCGGGCTTGCAGTCATGTTCAGGCAATTTGTTTATTTGAGACTTCATTTGGATATGTAGTACATTAATTATTTAAATAAATTTGTTAAACTTATATATTCAATTATATTCTATTTTCAGAAATTATTAGAAAATTGTTCTATTACTTGACTTGAAATTATAGGTAAAATATGTTCAAGCTTTTATTGAAAAACTTTGCGAAGAACTTGCTTATTTTTAATCGAATATCTGCTTAAAAATATGCTCCCTATTAAACAAATAAATTTTATTGTACATTTCATATAAATACAACAAATTGAGAGTTTATAGCCTTAAGCACAATTCGTAATATAATACTTGTTCCAACTTATTAGCTTAAAGTCTGGTGGATATTTTTTTTCTGTTTTGCCTAAGCTCAAAACCTTTGCAAGAGTATCTCAACTTCTGAACATTTATACTGGGATAAACTTTTGTTTATGTTGTTGTCGGTGTCGCTGTCGTTGTCTCATATTGCAGCACATATGAGAACGTGCAGCTCATCCTCCTCGTGGCAATTATCGTGATACTCGGTTGTGGATGCTCTTATGTGTGTCCATAGTTGTATTTCGCAGTGTCCTGCGACTTGTTCTTGTTGTGATTGCGATTGTCATGGCAACTGCGATGGTAACGCTCATATCCCTTGGCTAAATCAGAAAACAGCGACCACCGTTGTTGTTGCTACAGCTGCTCCTTTTTCTTTTTCCACTTTTCCATTTTTTTTTTGCCCTTTTTTTTTTCATTTTTGCGTCCAGCTTCCTACGTGCTGATGTTAGAATTTCACTTTTGTAACGCTCGCTGCCAGACAATTGCAACATATTGTTGCGCTTGTTTGCCATATCTAGCCCCCCCCCCCCCCCCACCTCTGCATCATGCCCCCTCTGACAGCACCCATGCACCCATCCAGATGCCCATTTCCATTTTCGATTGCTTTTTGCTGGTGTGTTTTTATTTTCTTGCTTTATTTTTTCCTTGCCGTTGTTTTTGATGTGCTTGTTGACAGCGGCCAAATGGAATTCAATTGCGTGAAAGTTGAAAATATTGCTGAGATAGTTTGGAAACCCATGATATACAGATGCTATCACTTCTAATTAGATGTCATGCTTAGTTTAGCTCGTTCGAGTCAAAATGGATAATGATCAAAGAGAAGTGATGGTAATAGAAAATATCCGTAATTAGCATATATAATAATGACTTCTAGTTCAACGATAAAAAATGTTCATAATTTTCGCTTGAATACTTTATTTATTTTTTATTTATTTAGTAAGTTTCACAATCAGGGCCAAGTTATTCAAAGAATTCATTTCCATTGATTTTGTTTGGTATAAATAATAGTTACCTTTATTCGGAACAATGGGTGTTATTTTAATTTAATCTAATTTCGCTTAGGTTTAGGTTTATTCATATCAAACATTTAGCAAAACCATCATTATTTGTATTTTCATTTTTTGCTTATTTTTTGTTATTTATTCTTTTGATACTTGTCAGTCTTCGCATTTATTGCGCATTCAAGTTGGCTGGCTTTAATTTTGTGGCTGCCTTTGAGTCTCATTTGAAATTTATTAAAAAAGTACAGAAAAGCACATCGCTGTCTCGCTTCCACCCACTTCATCTCTTACTGCTCAGAGTCGCTGTGTCTTTCTGTGTGTGTGTGTGTGTGTGTGTGTGTGTTCGTGGGTGCTTCGCTCTAATCTGTCACGTAAATTTGTAACATTTTCTTGCTGAAAATGATGAACAGGCATTAGATTTATTTATTCCACAATATAAATGCACATTGTATATGCCGTTTCCATTATGTCCAACCCCAACTCCTCAAGCTGAATGAAAAATAAAAGCCACAACAACAACAATAAGATGCTTACAAACTGCTGTAAGAATGCGAAGAGAAATTGAGAGAGAATCAATTTAATTTTACAATATCCGCTTTATACCTGGGCCCAGAGCCAGCGACGTGACCAATTTAGCCAAGTTACAAATATTTTGTTATTTATTTTCTAATGAAATCGACGTGCGGACATCCGCAACAAATACAGGGAAATAGGACAGAAGTTGCACCCCCAACAGCAGCTGTGTCCTTGCGGTAATCGACGTTTAAGCATAATTAAGTAATAATTTGATTTGTTTTTATATCTGTTTGTGGTTTCGCTTTTTATACAGCTCTTTAAACAAACTGTTGGCCAACTTGAGTACGCAATATTCCTTTGCCCTTCCCTTTGATGTGTCCTTTTGCCCATTCGACCAAAGCTACTTTGGCTACAGCTACAGCTACGATAGCCTGTCGCCTGTCAAATGGAGGGTTTGAGGTTAACCTCAATATCAGGCAACGCTTTCGGATTTTTGGGGCCAACGTGCTGACAGGCGGCGGCGACACATGACATCTGCGTCTGACAAAGTGATTTGTAAAGTGTAGCATACTTTTCAGTGGATTTTCTACTACGTTTACCCGCTTTCATTGTCACAACTCGCTAACTAGCTGAAGTTTAACATTCAGCACGGCATGCCCTTGGGTTTTACAATGCACAAATATACAAAAAGAATTTGTACAAAATGCTTGACAGAGAGAAGTTTTTACCAACACTGGCTAAAGATACGAGTACCTTTTCAATGCGAGTGAACATTTTTTGACCGCAATCATTCACTTGTGGTAACCTTTTTTATTAAAAAAACATTGATCGCTAGTTCAAACTCTTCGATTACATATATCAAAACGTGTGATAAAAGTTGCCATTAGACATTAGTCAACAATTTAAACAAGGGTATTCATTAATTTTTTTATTTTCTAATAAGAGTTATAGACAGTAGATATGTCGCAATTAGTGACAGTTTATAATAGTTGCAACTGTTGCTGCTAACTCAAGTAGTATGCAGAACGTTTCGTCAGGCTGATGCCATTCACGAACTCACAACTGGCATTCATTTATTTTGTAATCCGAGCTTACTTTATTTGCATTATAATCTAATTAAAGGTCAAGCAACGTTTTCCACTGACTTACTGCCTGCCACGCCCCTTAGCTAAGCAGCCTCTTTAGAGGGTAGAATGCCCTTGCAGAAAATAGCGCGAAAATGCCAACGCACTTAAGCAGTAAGTTGTTGCAAAAGCAACAACTGAAAATCAGCTACCAGTTGCAACAATGTTGCAGTATCAATGGGCGACCACGCCCACCTGACGTCCACAAATGCGTTTGCGCTGTCATTTTATAAGCAGAAGGAATTAAAAGAAATTTACGTGTTATAAATTTCAAAAATTTGACTAGAATTGAAAAATCTAAGCGGTAGAGGAATATGACACAGGAAGTTCAACAAACTGTATTTAGGTTGCAGCCACAAATGATGTGTGAAATGAATGTTGTCTCACATTTCCTAAAAGCATCTTTCAGACAAACACACACGCACACACACAAACGCACACGCACACCCCCCGAACAACACCTAACTTTTGTGCAGCAAATTCTCCATACTAAAACTAAAACCCCGGCACAAAGCACATCAAAAAACCGCATTTATCATGCGGAGCTAAAAACTTGGCAAAACAGAAAACAGTCAACGAGGAAAAGTCTTTCGGGTTTTTCCTGTTCTACCCATTTCAAGTTCTAGTTTCTGTTCTCATTCTTCTCATTGTTGTTGTACTTAGTTGCAGCGCGACAAGTGCTTCTGCTTTTGTTGTGTTGCCTTTCATTGTAGTTTTCTCTTAGCCTAACATTAAAAACAGACAAATGAGGCTTTGTTTATGCTGCTGGACTTGCCATGCCTCAATTGCATGTGCTCATCAGGGGGTTATTTGAAAGGCATATTAAAGTAATTTTAATTATTATTAAAGATAATTTGTACTTCAATGCGCTGTTGTTAATTTTACCTTATTTATTTCCAATTCGCCTAAAACTAAAATTTTAGAAATCGTATTGCATTGCATTTCAATTGTTTACCTTTTCACCTGAAATTTATTTAGTATACTTTGTTATTAATGTTTTTCTTAATTAATTATCCCTTATCTATTTAGTACAAAAGATATTTTCCATATTTTACAATGTGCATATCAAGCTTTTTAACTCGTATTAATCAATTTATTTTAATTGATTATGCACCCTTTTACAAGCTTAACAGAAAAATAATTATAATAATTTTAAAAGATGCACATTTGTGAGGCAAGCGCGACTAGCGAATATGCTTTTAAAATCTATCAGTTTATTGTAGAAAATATTCTGCAAAAATTGGGTGTTAATAAACTATTGTAAATAATTAATTATCTTACAAGACAGAGTTGAGATTTTGAGATTTCAAGTGATTTAATTAAGCGATAAAATCGATCAATACCCTCTGATCTTTACCAAATGTTTGCTAGCTCATATGGGATACTTCCAATGAAGGGGATTGAAGACATGTAAGAGTGCTTAAATGATTCGTATTTAGGTCGCAGCATTATAACCTTTGGGGGCGCCTCTCTGTGATTCGATCAGCCAGGAGCTTGGCGGCCGTATTCAAATGCCGCCCTAAATAAACGCCAAAGCGGCTGTTGAAAAAGTTCAACTGATCCGCGACCTTTTTAGAGCGGAAATCGGTCGGTAGAGAAAAATAAGTCTTTCCTGTTTCGTAGTTTGTTTGCAAGAGAATATAACCATAAAACTTCTGTTATTATCAATTGTATTATTTATATTTGTATTATCTCTAAAAACTTGCACAACCTTCTTTTCTTTTGGGTAATTAAAACGTTCGATTTTTTAAAAATGTTAATACAAGCCAAGTCTTTCAGATTGACAGTCTGTCAGCTTTACCAAAATGTTAAAGTTGATGTAGAAAATGTATACTCAATACGCTGGTAGATAGCTACGATATTCTGTGATACCTGATCAAAATACCCGATCTTAATGCTTACAGGGCATATAAAACAATCCAATTAGGTTAATTGCCTTCCCCCTTTTTGATGAAAACTTACCTCACGATATCTTCGAATATAGTTTGTATATATTTGGGTGCAACAATAATTAATAATTATTGTATGCTTTTAATTGCAAATTCACGATAAGCGCAAATTATTGAAAATATATGTTAAAGCATCGGCCTGACCGTTGGGCATGACCAACGCACAACCCCAAAATGATTCAATTAAAGAAACAATTTGCATTCGGTATTTATTGTTGTTGTTGCTGAAGCAACAAGAACAACAGCAATTACAACTGCAAATAAATTACATTAAAATAGGTTGAAAAACGCTTACGTAAAAAAAAAAAAAATTGAAATGAAAATGAAAACAAAACGAAACGAAATGCCAGCGAGTGTCAATTTAAGTTCATCAGTCGACAGGCAGGCGGCCCAAAGAATTGAAATTATTTTCAATAAAAATACAAGTGAAGCGCTGCAGAGCGTGCGCCAATGCAGCTGAATGCCAGCCGAGTTCGTGTCCAGCGAAAAGCGCATGCCGATAATAATAAACGCACGTGTTTGTTAAGCTCAAGCACAAAAAAAAAAAATAAAAAGTTAGGGTACCTATAACTGTGTTGTGCAGTGAGTAACAAGACTTGCTCTATTTGAATTATCTGTTAATAAAATTAATACTTTGCCAAATTGTACTTCAGTCAGGCTAGCAATGTCTTTACTTGCATTTCATCACACAGCAGAATAGCTCAAATAGTTCATAGTATATTATTTTTTTTTAGAAATATCAAATATGTGCACTTGGCAAACATGAGGCTTGGGCTTACATTAGATATTCTCATTGGATTATAGAATTTTAAATATTTATTTTCAATAACAACAAACCCTTAAAGTCTCTAAACACGGGCCTGAACCTTGTTACAATCAATTCAAAACTGATTTGCAGTTCGTATTTGAACCGATTTCAAAATAGCTAACAAATCTTTTATATATAAAAGTAGTATAACATACTATAGACATAAATTGGTAGATAGTATGTTGATTAAATTTTAATAAAAATTTGTAATACCATAATTCTTAAAAGTTTTATAACATAGGCCCAACATTTTTTTTGTTGTCTAAACCTCGCACCTCGAGACAGCAAAAAAGGCGTTTAAAATTCAAAAGTAGCCAAAACCAGCATTAAAGACAAATATAATTGTTATAAGCTAAACAAAAACGTGATCTTGGGTCTTAGATTTAGGGCATGAATTGACTTAATGCTATAAATAAAATATATTAAAAATGCAACTAAAATAAAATAAATACTTCTTTTGAGAGTATCATCTAGTTAGCGAATAAATAAAAACTTGCCCCATTGTTGTTGTTGTTGTTGTTGTTGTTGCAGTTGTTGCCACTTGCACAATTTGCATGTCAATGGGCGCCAATTCGTCTCTGGCAGCCAGCACGAACCAGTTTGTGGGTGGCGCTGCTGGCTGGTGGACGATCATCGGCTGCCACCTTCTCTGACTGACCATCCATCAGGACATTTCCATATGTCGGCGTCCTTTTGGCCCAACGCAAGACTGAAAGGCGGCAATTTGTTGTTGTCACTTTGCACCTGGCAAGCGCGATGCGCGTTTTATATTCATTTAACCACAAAAATGTTAACCACAAAGCGTTAATGCCACGCCCACTTTTATGCAGCACGTTACACATTGCGCTGCTGAATTTAATTACTCAAGTGGCAGGCGAAAAGGCGAAGTGACTGCTGCCGCATGTAAAATATAAAATTTATAGCCAACATTCGGACATATGCATTTTATTGTGGTTCGCATGTTGTGCACGCACACAAAAGCACACACAGACACACGCATAACCAGAGATACAAATGATGGCAAGTTATTTAAGGACAGCACATTTTTGTATGTGCATATGCACACATATAAATACATACATACATATATAAATAAATGTATCTCGATTGACAATCTTTGACTTTTAACCAATTGCCATACGCCAGCTTACAAAAATAATTAAAGGCAACGCATTTAATTATTTTCAATTCCTGAATTGTCAATTGATATATAATTAATTGAATCTTTTTAACTTTGTAATTAGATCGAGTGGCGTAGTGTATATAATATATATATATATTACAAATATATTATATATAATAATATTAGAGTAATAATATTAGAATTATTGCTTGGTCCAGAGAGAGACCGAAAGAACTCCTCAATTCCATTAGAAAAGTAAATTTACTCATTACTTTCTCTCAGACTAAACCTACAAAAATAATGTCTCATCATCTATATAAATAAATATTTATACTTTACGCAAAACTTCATTAAATTAATGTATATAATTTGAGTAATTTTTTTTTTTTTTTTTTTTTTTTTTTTTTTTTTTTTTTATATTTTGTTTATTAAGAAATCTGGTATCCTGTTACTCTATGTTAGCAACTTTTATCAGAGTGACATAATAACTTAGCTTAGCGATGATTGTGGTTTTACAATTAGTTATACAATTAGGTTAACAGATTACAGAAACATATTTTGGTGTAATTAACGAAGCTTGTCACCTATACATAACGATCGATTAGGTCGGTTGGGTAGGTCCTCTTCAGTCGCCTTCTTCTTCGCCTCCTTAGCAGGCTCCTCGCCAGGATGTTTGGATGGTTGTGGAGCTTTGTTGAGTAGCTCGCTGCTTGCCTGTTGACTACGTCGCCCACCATTGGAACCTTGAGGTCCTTGGCGATGTCGCGTGTGCGAATATACCATTCGGCTCCAGTTATTTTGCGCAGGGTTTTGGCCTGAATGATGCGAATTTTGTTCAGGTGTGTTTTTGCAGCTATACCGTAAACTTGAAGCCCGTAACGCCACACTGGGGCAAGGATTACCTTGTAGATTAGGACCTTGTTTCGGAGCGAGAGTTTGTTTTTGGAGTTGAGGAGCCAGCTCATTCGCCTTATCTTAGATTTGATGTTGCTCGTTACTGCAGAGACGTGCTTACTAAATGTAAGTCGTCTGTCGAGAGTGACACCTAGGTACTTGTGTTGACGATATTGCTCTAGAAGCTCACCATGAAGAAAAAGTCCGGGGCATGAGTCCTTGCGTAGAGTGTGGGTAACCGTGGCGCACTTTCCAGGGTTCACTGCGATGTTCCATCTACAAGCCCAGTTTTCAAATCGCTTGAGGTATTCCTGCAAGAGGTCAGTTGCCACGTACACACATTTGTTTTTTGCAAGGATTGCCGTGTCGTCAGCAAACGTGGCCACCAGAAGGTCCTGCCGATCATTCCGTCTGCTTGCATTTGCTGTGGGCATGTCATGTGTAAACAGGCTATATAGCGTGGGACCCAAGACGCTGCCTTGTGGAACGCCCGCTTTTATGCGTTTGGTTTGAGAGGCTACTCCATCCTGCACCACTTGAAAGGTTCTCTCAGTTAGGAAGCTCGCAATGGTGCTAAATAGCTGCGGATTCAATTTGTCCTTTATCTTGGAGAGGAGTCCTGCGTGCCACACCCGGTCGAAGGCTTCTTGGATGTCGAGGTATGCTGCCACCACATACTCTTTCCTGTGAAAGCCGTCCAAAATATAATTTGTGACCCGATGTAGTTGCTCAGGGGTACCGTGTTTGAGTCGAAACCCAAACTGGAACTTCGGGATCAAGCGTTTTATTTCCGGGGTATTCAGGACCCTTCTGAGGATGCACCTTTCCAGAATCTTACCAAAGGCAGGCAGGAGGCTGATGGGGCGATAGGATCCCAGTTGATTAGGGGGCTTTCCGCTCTTGTGCAACATGATTATATGTGCCTTCTTCCAAGCCACTGGAAAGTAACCTAGCCGAAGAGCTGCATTAAAAATGGCGACGAGAAAAAGCACCGCCTTGTATGGCAGTAGCTTGATTGTCTGGTTGTCCAACCGATCTTCCCCAGGGGCTTTGCTGCTTTTTAATCTCTTCATCTCCTGCTCTACTTCTTGGAAGGTGATTGGCGATACAGGGAGTGACATTTGGAGTGGCGCCTCCAGGATTTGCGCGACTCGCTGTATCCTTCCATGCGATGCGGTCTCAAACGGCTTGAAGCGCTCCTCCAAGTTGCAGGCAAAGGCTTCGGCTCTGTCCATTGGTGATCTGGCCCAGGTGTCATCGGGAAGTCGAACGGGGAACTTTGGCGCAGCTTGCCGCTTGTATCGACTGCTAAGTTTCCACAGCGCGAATTTGGAGCTCTCGTCTGCCGTTGCTTCCTCCAGCATGGTGTCTGTGGCATTTCTTTTCGAGATAATCAGCTCCTTCCTGACCCTGTTAGCAATACGACGATAGATCCTGTCAATCGTGGGGTCCTGGGTACGGACATACTCCCTCCTCAGTCGCTTTTTTAGGGCGAGAAGACCTTCCAATATGGGGGAAAACGTCCTTGGCCGCTGGCTTGTAGGGGCTGAGTAGATATGTGCGGGCGCAGCGTTGGCGGCTGCGGCATGTACTTGGTCCAACAGGGTTTGTACTGCAGCGTCGACGTCCTCAACTGACAGAATCTGCGTGTTTAGGTTGATCAAGCTATTTAGTTCGGCCTTAAATCGTTGGATGTTCGACCCAGGGAGGACAAGCCTGCGCTTTTTTGGGATCCTTTGTGCAGCCGTGTTGATCGTTGTGAGGAGTGGCAGATGGTCGGAAGATAGATCATACTCTTCGCGAACCGATAGTACGCTGTTGGGGATGCCCTTGAATATAAAAAAGTCGATACAGGAAGGCGTACTTTGCCGGTTGTACGGAAAGTGGGTAGGTCTACCGGTGGCCAGTACCTGGGCTGAGCAGGGAGTGAGCGCCTCATGGAGCGCAGTGCCTCTGCTGTCAGCTCTGTAGTTTCCCCACAGTCTGTGCTTAGCGTTGAAGTCGCCTCCAACGATGAATTTGGGGCCAAGCTGGCCAAACAGGGAATCAAATTCCGCTCGGTTCCAGGGGATGTTTGGTGGTAGGTATGCTGCCGCAACGAGGATTTCGCCCAAGGGAGTCTCCACCATGATAGCAGCCAGCTGTGTGTCGCTGGAGGTCACTGTGTGTAGATGGTAGTGTGCTAAATCCTGCTTTGCCAGCACTACAGCACCACCTCTGGCTCGTCCTGTAGGGTGATCCGCACGGTAGCAGACGTACCCCTCCATTGTTAGGTACAAGTTTGTGTGCAGATGTGTTTCTGAGATGAGCATGATGTCTACATCATGCTTTTTCAGAAAAAGCTTGAGCTCGTTAGCATTTTGGAGGATGCCACGAGCGTTCCACGATCCGAGACGTAACTGGGTAGCCATTATTTGCGGCTTTTTGGGAATCTAAGCTGCGGGGAACCTTGCGCATCCTTTAGCTCTTTAATGCTAACCAGAATGGTTGCAACTGCGGCATTCAGTGCTGCAATGGACTGCTGGAGGTTTTGAAGGATGCCTCCAAGGGAAGCGTCTTGCTCCTGAGGTCCTTGCAGTGGTTGTTGGAGCTGCATTGGATTGACGGTGGGCTGAAGAGTGCGCGCTGGGGGTTGGCGGACTTGTACATGATGGCCTGGCCGTAGCGCATCAGCATACGACAGGCCCTGTTGCACAATTCGGGAAGGTACGAACTGCTGAGTGGTTCTTCGTGTATTTTGAGGATGGCTATATCGTGTAGGAGGGGAGACATTGATGGCCGGCTGCCTGGCATTTAGTCTCACCTGATAGCTTTTGCATCCTTTATAGGAAGCAGCATGGTTTCCCTCGCAGTTGGAGCATCGCAGGTCTGCCACTGTTTTGGCCTGGCACTGCTCGGAGTTTGTCCAATGGGACTGACCGCACCTACCACACTTGGGCTGTTTGAGACAGTAGTTTTTGGTGTGGTCGAACTCGAAGCAGCGGAAACACTGCCTTATACTATTGTTCTTCCTCGGAAGCTCAATAGTGACCCGTTGGCGGCCAACCTTGTTGAGCCGCAGCGCTTCCCTGTTGTTAAGAGACTGCTTGAGATCGACAAACCAGAAGTTGCGACTTGGAAAGTCGTTGGTGGAGTCTGCATCACTTGTTGGCTGTCTGGCGCCCGGGTTGTAAAGGTTCGTCACAATATGGCCGTGCGATGTAAAGGCAGCTTCAATCTGGCTTCTGGGAGTGGAAGCGGCCAGATTTTTAACCACAACGCGGTATGGTCTGTCTTCCTTTAGGCAGAAGTGGGTAAATTGCACTCTCACTTCAGTGAGCTTGCGGACAATTGCTCTGTGGGTGTCGGCATCTTTGGCGTAAATTCTTAGATAGCCAGAGGGAGAGACCTTGAATTCATAGGCGTCTGCGCCCACTGCCTGATCTATGGTTCGCTCCATTGCGACAATATCGCTGACTCCAGGGACTGTTATCGGCCTGGGTTTGGAGATCTTTTTCGCTGATTGTTGTTGGTCTGTGACTGGAGGCGCTTCGTCGGCAGTGTCCATCTCGCCGTCATCGATTACAGAGGCGTCTTCCTGAGGCTCAAGGGAGGCATATCTGTTGCTAATTGCCGAAGCGGTACTGGGAGTTGCGGGCTTAGCTCCAGCGCGGCTGGTGTTGCGGTTATTTAGTTGCTTCCCTTTTTTTACGCCTTCGGATAATAATGTAGTCCCACGCCGTTTTTTTGCGGAAACCGTTTGCCAATCTACCAGTGGCTCTTCGAAGGCTAGCGTAGCACCTGCGTTCTTTATGGGAGGCAGAGGGGGGTTTGTGACACAAGAACCAGCTGCCTGGGTGCCATAAGGGGTGGACTGCAAGGTCGGATTGGCGGCTTTGGGGCGGGTCCCGATGGGCTCTAAAGCGGCGCGGCTTGTGCCTGTTGAGGCAGATGTCCTGCAGCCGCTGCTGGATGACGCTGTGGTTGTGGTGGTTGTTGCTGTCGTTGTGCTGACAGTGCCGTGCTGTTGCGGTTGCCAAGTCGAGCATTGCTGGGTACCGGCTGACAGCGAGGTGGAGGCGCCGTTCCGGTTTGCACTACTGGCGAGCACGTTGTTGTAATATTGGTAAAAATCTTCCAGTGGCCTGCTTCCGTCGAGGCGATCGACATTAGCGGCTATATTTGTAGGGGATATTATTGAGCTGTTCGGCAGCGGGTAGATTGGCGAATGAATTTCTTCGTTGTTTTGGGGTCGGTTGTTTGTAGCCATTGTTCTTTACTTTGTTATAATTTTTTCCCCACAGGGAGAAAAAAGAATAAAAAATAAAAACAAAACAAGTTTTTTACACTTAATTACAAAAATAACCCGTATTTTTGTAACAAGTGATTGATCACAAATTGTGACTTTAGTGTCAGCACTGTCACTGCAGTGACTGTTTTGCCAGCACTATCAGTGCAGCTGCAAGCTGAAAGCTCTCTCGCGAAAGCTTTGCTGCACTCGCGCACACACACACGCACTTGAGTTGCGATCAGCTGAGCGCAGCTTAAGTTTTGCAAGAACTTGTTCTCACGCACTGCACGCGGTAATTTTTTTTGTTAAAATATTGTTAATTTGTATAACACTCCGGCTGCCAGAGGCAGCAGTTGCGTATAGTTTACCCACTATAAGCGGGATTTGTATGGATTGCCCTGGGGCGGGCTTTATACAGTGTCAATGTCACTTTCTTGGTTTATGCCTGCTGCCAGCGGTGCACTAACGCGCACACACACACGAGACTGCAATTTTCACGTCCGATCTCCAGAGAAACACAAACGTAAGTGCGAGTAAGAAGATGTTATTCAAATCAAATGATACATTTTTAATATCATATATGATTTTGTCTACATATTTTATATTTTATAAAAAAAAAAAAAAAGTTTTTCTGGGTATATTTTTTTTTTTTTAATTTTGTGAAATGCTTATTGGTTCCACTCAAATTTAGTCCATAATTTTGTCACATTTTTTCTAGTCTAAGAAAAGTACATAGGAAAAATTAATTTAATATTTATATCTTCTATAATTTAGCCTGAAATTCTTATAATCCCATAAGATAAGAACAACGAGATATTTTTTTATTTTGTTATTTAATGCTACACATGCTAATTGCTTTCTTTCAGACTTAACCCATCAAAAATGCAGTCTTAGACTGCTTATAAATAAATTTATGTACATACAAAGTATAGGCAATATTTGTTGTGCCTAAAAAGTCACGGCTTCACAGACTTAAGTTGAAGCTGCTGCCTATGCACTTAAGCCGTTTGCCATTAGATTGTGCCTGGTGGCGCCTCTGAGTGGCAAGTTGTGGCCCATGGGGCAGCGGCGGCAGCATCGACAGCAGCAGCTGCTGGCAATGCCCAACTCCAGGGCGGAGAGAAGACTTCGACTAAAATATTCGATTTTTGGCACTTGCCAGCCAACTCTTTAAATATGCATTATGCTCCTTTTGAAGCATGCCGGGCACATACATACACCAACACACACACACACACACAGACACAGACACAGGGGCATAGCACAACAAGTGTAACAGTCTCTGCGGAGCCTTCAGTTGCAGTGCCTAATGGCACTTAAGCTTAGGCAGCTCCTACAGCATACATATGTATTTACATACATATATATGTAAATAGAGCTATAGAACTATAGAGATATGCAGTCTGGTTGTTTCCGATGAAAATACATATATAACATATATATATATATATATATATATATATATATATATTTCATGTGAACGTGATTCGTCGCCAGGTATTTGGTACGTTTCGCATTTTTGCAGGTGCAAATGCAAATTCATGGAATCTGATTTCGTCTATGGATGCCTTTTACATATTTTATATGCACTATGCAACAACAGTTGATGCACAGAACCCAACACAGAGATCACGCACACAACCTCAGTGTTGAGAAAGAATGAAATATGAGTCTTGGGTACAAGTTTTATTGAGGTAATCGCTTAATGGAAAGGTATTGCAACTGGCTGCTGACAACGATGTTCAGTATTTGCTAAACAAAGGCACTTCATTTGAACCTATCAATTGCTCAGCGTGTCGTCAAATGCACTTACATAGAGCAAAAGCTTTATTTTCTATGATTGAACACCTCCAGGTTTACATTATTTGCAGAACTTTAGAACATTTTTTTACGAACAACTCTTTTAATTACGTTTATAAAAGTGGGAGACTATGTGTTTGAGCTTCTAACTAGCAAAAGAGAGGTCGAGGATTTAATCAAGCAGCATGTTTATTTAATGATGGACAGCAATAACAAACATGTTAAGTTTAGTTCGCCTGACTAGTGACAGTTTTTTATCAGAATACATATACATATATCTGCACTTACTGAAATAAGAAAAACCTTTTATTTTGCAAAAGAGGCAACATCAATAAATAGTGTAAAACAAACTTTAAAAAAGTAAACATGAAAAAAATAATGAAAATAAAAATAAATGACACCACAAAAGTCCATGCTGCATAGCCGCGAGCTGCATTAACACAATCCTTGTAAATAAGCTTTTATCCGCTCTGGCACACGGACTCCGACTCCGAATCAGGCGCATTGTCCAAATCCAGGAGGCGCTCTTTTTATCATTGTGTGCAGCAGCTTTTGTTTGAGCAGCAGCAACAACAGCAACAATGCTGCAGCCTCATAAAGCCTCAGACGTGCAGCATGGCGTATGCGTAATGCATGTCCCGCCCAACATATGTGTGTGTGTGAGTGAGCGTGTGTCGAAGCCTTTTGTGTGTGAACGGTTGTAATTATTGCGCCTGCTTTCCCCATATGTCTGCGGCCCTTTTTGTGCAACAGCGGCAGTTGCCTCAGTTTTTCAAGCTCTTTGTCTGCCGCTAATTAGCACAGTTTGTGGCCTCTGACTCTCAGTCTGAGCAGCGGCTCTCCTGAGCTGTTTTCTTTCCTCCCAGCCTGCTCAATGCTTCTGAAGAAAATCTGTGAACTTGCAACTGGTATTGCTGCGGATATGTTGCAGCTGCTTCTCGCAACAATTAAACAAAGAAAAACAACCTGCCTGGGGGCATGAATTGTAAGGGCATTAGCCTCACCAGTCACAACAAAATAATTTTCCTAGAAAAGTTGAAGAAGTCAACGCGACTTTATTTAAATATAAACTTTTTTAAAGCCGATTGTGTTACCATGACGTTTAAAGAGATATCAAATACTAAGCCTAGTATTAAAACGAGGGTATCTTGTTTTTTTTTTTTTTTAGCCAACACCAAAGGCAGCTCGTACTAGAGGTGAAATGATAGCTACGCGTCAAATTTTGGTAGCTCTCTATGAAATTTGCTACAAAAAAAACATGGTTTTGATATTAATACGATCGTCTTTCGGAAACCATCTAAAACTGCGTGGAATTACATTTGCCCAAAAACATGAAACCAATTGAAAATTCAATTCAATGGTTTTTTAATATGCGAGCTGTAATCGATTCATTAAAAATTAATCCGCTTTGGATTGGCTTAATATCCCAAAACAAGAAAGAGTTTCAAATTCGAACTCTCTTATTTTACGGACATCTTTTCTTTTAGATTTTAATTTACAAAAATTCTGTCAAAAAGAGCATATATTGATTTGTCAGTAGCATTTAGCTTACTGTTCAATTTTAAATAGTGTAACAAATAATTAAATTATTATTTGCATCATAGTTTGCCTAGTTTAACAATTAAATTTAACAAGCTTCATTGAAAAAACAAAGCAAAGTAAATATTTAGATGACAATTACGAGCATAGAATATTATTGAGAGCCAAACAAAAACAAGTGTACACATTTGTATTCAGAATATATGGTATATGCATGATTGTATCCGTACTCGCAATCGTATTCAGTAATGACCATAATATAATTTAGTGCCGCAATCAAGTGGTTGAGCTGAAAATGTTGTCGACTAAATGTTAGAAAGTTGAAATGAGCGCAGGGCAGGGCGAACTGATGAAGAGTAACAAACCAACAACAGACAGCACTCAATTTGGTGAACCAAAAACTGGAACTCAGCTCGGGCTGAAGAGGGAGCTGGGTTACAGGGGACGAGGGGCGAAAGACTCTGCAGCTCTGTCGTAAAGCCAACGTATGCAAATTTAGTATTCACTTTAGCTACCAACACAAAGACAGTTGAATGGTTAGAATTGAGAGATGTCCCTACACACACACACACACACACACACATGCATTCGTCATCAGCCACATCATCATTTATACATTGTATTTGTCTGTGTTGTTTGTTGCTTCTGTTGCTTTTTTAGTACATAAAACTGCTGACATTTGTTGTTTTCAATTTAGGACACTGCCAAAAACACCAGAAACTCTCCATACCCCTCTCTTTCTCTCTCTCTCTCTCTCTTTGTCCCTTTCAGTTCTTCTTGCTTCATAAAATTTTTCATTTTCGGTTGAGCTTTACATTAATTGATTTACCATTTGTCAAAAGTAAATTATGTTGAATTGACAATTTCTGTTTGACTGATAAAGGTTTTGCATTTCTCAAATGTTCATAATTTATTTGCATATAAGCCTTAAATCAAGAAATGTGTATCGATGATTGATTGTCATGAGACAATTTACAAATAAATAGTTTTTGAGTTTCAGCATCCAGGTTTTCACTTTGAAAACAATTTGTTAGCCGAATAATAATTTTGTCAGAGTCTATTATTTTTTTTTTCTATTTGTCAACTTACAACTTACAGTGGTACATTTTGCATAATTTATATATCCAACATTTGTTTTATATATTTATAATATATCTAATATTATTTTTATATAAAATAAAATATGTTATCTTGTTATATAAATAATATACAAAATATAAGTTGGTTTAATTTATTTTCTTTTCATACCCACTGAACCCATTGAAAATTGTTAAAGAGGGTATAATGTATTTGTGCAAATGTATGCAACAGGCAGAAGGCAGCATCTCCGACCCCATATAATCTTGATCATAAAATTGTCTGCATCTTTGTCTGATAATGTTGTTCATTCTAAATGTCCGGGTCACACAGCACTAGTGGAACAATCGACTTCTGATAAGTCATCTTCCATTTTTAGTTAATCGTTCAACTATTCTTGGTGTAGTATTTATTTATTCATAAGGTTATTACGGATGAATTCGACAGTTTGGGTTTGCTATCCAATTATACTGCTCTGTCCCTGCTAGACTCATTACATCTGTTCAACTAACTATGCCTTGCATGCACAGTTCCGGGTCCACTGTAATAATAACAAGCATCACATAGTCTTGGGCGGGAGGTGGCATGCAGCACATTGCATCGGGATTCGCACGAAAAAAATAAAATAATTATTATATTGTATATTGTACTTTTTATTTCTCTATTGTTATCCTTGATATTTGTTATTATTTATTGTTGTCTTATTATTATTTATTTATTGTTTTACAAACATTTTTCTTCTTAAATATTAAATGTTCTAGTTTGATGCGTTACATTGAATTTCTCATCCTTTTGATTTAGCAGCTTCTATCCCACACAGAACTTCGCCGCTGCATTTGGCTGGTCGGCTTCTATTTTCACCTCAATTTCCACCTGTCTGTCTCAACGAGCAAACGCAGCTCATTATGCAGTCTATTTACAATATGCTTAAGCAACCAGTATCTGGCTCTTTACCTCCTCCCTCCACCCCCTCTCGTACCTTGCTGCTGAGTGCATTGTAGTGCCACTTGCTGCTGCGCCGCCGTCATCGCCGCTGATGTTGCTGCCTCTTCTTGGCTGCTTTCTGAGTGCTTCGCACTGAAAATTAAAATTACTTTGGTTACGTCATATAATGTTGCCTGTGGGTGCCAGTCGGCAACGTTGATGGCAAAGCCGAGAAGACACCCCCAACCCTCGGGGCACCCCGCAGCTTCGAGCAGCAGCAGCAGGCAACAATTTATAGTGGCTGGAAAATAAAGTGCAGGTAGTGATAAATATGACATGACCAGCAATGCCACTGCCAAAGGAGCACAGAGCCAGCACCAGGTGGAGGCGGCATGCAGCCAAAGGAGGACAGCGTCCACGGCAACTGAGGTAATATTTTTAATTATGCCAATGCAGACATTTTGTTTCAAGGTGTTTAACTGCAATAGAAGTGGCTACTCCATTTACCTTTTCAAATAATATAAGACTTGCATTGCTTAAAGTTTGCAAGTAACTAGGTCAAAGAGTTTTAATTGTACTCCTATTTTGTATTTGAGTATTTTAATTACATGTTGGACTTACATATTTATTAATACAAGGCATCTGATATCCGTATTTCAATCTAAACAAATTGGTTCGACCTGTCTTAAGAACAACCTTTAAGTTTAGAAAATATATTTATTAATTAAAACACTAAAAATGACAAAAAACCCTTTATTTTATTTCCAATTTTTTTTTTTTTTTATTATAAAACTATTTTTTATTCGTTTTAGGTATGGGCGAGACATACTTCAAAAGTAAACCCGAACACTCTTTCTATTTGCCAGAAGCATGATTACCCCGATTCACGTAAGTGCATTTCTACAATAAGAGTATTTAAGTATTTTATAAAGCTTTAATTTTCATACCCTCAAAATGGTTAATATGGGTATAATTTGTCAGAAGGACTCTATGAAGTATATATTCTTAATCTGTCCGTCTGTATGTAAGAACGCAGTATGAAATGTTGAACGCAGTCTCTCCCAGTGCCCGCGTGAATTATTTTCCGATAATTGATAACTTACCCCGCTTCTAAGCAAACGATAAAAATATAATATAAGCATAATACATTTTAATATATTTATTGGCCATTGGAATTGAATAATTTGTGTACCAAATATATTTGCATTTAAGCATTAATCACTTTCTCTAATCTGGAGTTTAGAGTAGTTTTTATAATAAGATTAGAATAGTTTTTATAATTGTTTAAATACAATCTATAACTAGAAATAGGCAAAGAACAAGATTAATTTAAGAGGAATTTACTAACTAATTGGCATTTTGCTTTGCATTGTGTGAGTGGCAGATGTTCAAAATTTAATTAATTCACAGGCAAATATTAAATGCTTACCGGCTGAGACAAAGCACCGTTGAGTTTTGTGTCCAAAGCCCCTGCAAATGGCGCTGAACAATGCCTACTATTAACAAATGCACAATCTTACATATATATATATATATGTATATATATATATATGTACATTTTGGATAATAGCTGACTATTGATTCAGTTTTAAAGCACTTTAAATAATGTGTTCTTGTTGCTTGCATCAGCCGCTGTGTCCTGTAACAATTTCTCGTGTTGCAATTATTCTGCCATGCACTTTTGTCGATCGTTTAAATCCTTGGGCGAAGCAGGAAGAGTCACAGCAGAGAAGAGAAAATAAAATATAAAAAAAAAAAAACCAAAGAGAATTCATAACGAGCAAAAAAATACTTGCTGGCAATATTTTATGGTAATTTTATGCAATAAACGTTGAAATGTTTGTCATCAATTTCCTTAACTCATATTTCATGTGCACCATTGCCAAAGTGCACCCCACCGCCCGACCGCCCCCAAGCCCTTGCCTTTGCCCTTGCATCGTTGCGCTGCTCAACAAACGTCGGCATTGGAGTGTTAAGGGAAGTTTCTTCTATTATTTCAAACCCACTTCCCTATCCCTTTCCTTTTTGTTGCCGCCATATCAATCCCAATGATTTTTACCAATAACAAAATTAAGTTTATAAAGGGTGTTTAGAAGTTAACATAATAAAAGCTAGAATAAATATATCAAGCAATTGAAAGAATATGAATTCGGCTGCATCTCCATGTTCTTTATTAAATATTTATGAAATCTTCCATAATTTATGAATTTTTATACATATTCTAAGAATATTTTAAGAAATATTTATTAACTCTTTCAAAACATATGCCTGCACATACATATTCTCAACATCTTAACTAAATTTTATATTTTTTTATTTTAAAAAATACCACTTATACTCTGCCTTACATTGGGCATCTCACATATAAACTTTCTTTCAAAATAGTATTCTTCTTCGTATGAATAAAAAAACACCCTTTATAAATGATAGTCCGTTTAAGTGTTGCTGCGGCAGATCCGTGCATTTTTCTTTTCAAAAATTTTAACGCGTTTCTTTGGTTTTATGCGCGGCTAATGTGATTTCCAGCGCATAAAAGCGATAAATCTATGAAGAAATAAAGGTGGATGGATGAGGGCGGAACTATGTGGTAGGGGGACTGTGCAGTAAGAGCAGGCCTTGGACTTTGCGTTTTCAGTCAGAGAGCGTACAATTTTTATGTGCCTTCGATGGCCGGGCTAACGAGGCAGTTAAACGGCAGCAACCGCCAATTTCTGACGCCGCTGCAATCGGCTCCCATTAAATGCACATTTTTGTACGGAATGGCAGACACTTCGATTTCTGCGCATTTTCTCTCTCTCTTTTTTTCAGTGGCACTTGCTTCGTTTTTCAATTTTTGCATAGCCACTAAAATTGTTTAGCTGACAAACGTTTGCACTTGTTTAGCCAAACAGATTTTCATTAAAACAAGAAAAGAACAAAAAAAAAACAGCAGCTGCCAATGGAAGAGTTGTTCAAACACACACACAAACGCATCAATGGACTAGTATATATTTAATTGATTTCAATGAAGGCCATGCTAGCTCCATAAAATTGTATTTTCCACGCATAAACTGATTGTAAGCTTGCCTAAAATGAATAACGAAGTGCACTTCAATTTAGTACACGACGAGCATTTTATGCTCTTGCCAATACTTTTAAATAAAAATTTGATATATTTTAGACAAATTAAATATGCAATTTTCTCTATCTGATTGAATCAAATACAATTTATAGAATCAATTATAAATTATGGAGAGCTATTCCGAATATATTTAATTTATTACGAAAAATTACTGCCATTCATTAATTAATTATTTAATAATATTTTAAATATTTATCGATGTGATTTATAAATTTGCATTTTGTTACAAACGTCATGGGAAGCCTTTGAAGTCCCATACTTATCTAATACTATGCTCGTATATTAAATTGGACTAAAAATGCCGCCCCCAATGGCAATCGAAAATGCATTGAAAAGGCAAAGAGCTGAGTGGTTTTTGTGTAAAACGCTGTGGGCGTGGCAATTTTTAGCCAAAAATTCAAAACAATTTCCCAATTTTATGAACGACAAGAACAGCCATAAACATGCCCCCGCATTTTGCTGCACATCTGAATTCCAATGCGTGGCGCACGTTGAGGCTATAGAAAATTGTTATTTTAAATAAATTGCAGCAGGGGCGCACAAAAATGTTAAGCAAATCGACAACAGAAACTAGTGTTCAAAATATTTTTTAACACTAAGTCAATAAAAAAAGAAACTAGTGTTAAAAATTGTTTTCTAGTGGTCCAGCAAATTTATAAAATTCCAAACGCATTGCAATACCTATATAATATAATAAGAATATTATGTATATGTATATATTATTTTTTATTTTTAACCCACTTAAATTTTCTAATACATCAATTTGATTTTGATTTTAAAGTAGTTTTCAAAATTCGTGAAAGTTTTCACAATTTATTTGCCGGAAGGCCTTCGAACTATAGATCTTCTTTGAGAAATCTTACATAACATAATGCCGCCGCACATAATTGAGGATAGATAACATAAATCTGTTATATAATTTTATATGTATGGTATATTATAACATTCTATTGGCTGTCTCAATTTGTGTTAATATTTTTATTTTACCAAAATTATAACAATATTTATGACGTCTTAATAATTGATTTGCCAGCAGCATACATATGATGCTACCGTGTTCAGGGGTTTCTACTGTGCTCCCATTGTTCACTGTGCTCTGTGAAACTGAGGCAGGCAGCATAAAATATGCAGACGAATAGCAAATGCGATGTGTCTTGTGCCGAGTTGAGTCGAGGCTGATGTCTGGTAGTTAGTTAGCTCAGTAGCTCGGCTCAGTCAGTTGTTGGGTAGTTGTCTCGACATGACACGGACAATAACAACAATAAGAACAACAGCGGCAGCAGCAGTAGCAAGAACGGGAGACTACAGCAACTAAATACAAACATTTATTATTTTTGTTGGGCCTGGGCCTTAGCAAAAGCAAAGCAAAAGCGAAGCGACTAATTAAACTGATGAGAGACAATGCCTCATGTAAAACACAAACAACTAACAGCAACAAGAACAACAACAACAGCGAGGCCAAATACTAGCCATACCCGCCGCCCGCCTCTTGTAACTGGGACATTGTTGTATCCAAAACAACAAAAATTCAGTATTTCGTCTTGTTTTTTGTTGCTGTAACAGCACATTTAAACAATTGTACACACACACACACACACACACACATGGTCACTGGGCGTGGCGGCTGGGCTGGGCGTGACAGCTACCCCCACATATACGAAATGTTGTCATGGCATTTGCACAATTTCCCACAATGAAAAATAAATAGGTGCAGGATTCATTAGGATTACAACATCGCACAACACAGCAGCAGCAACACACACATACACACACACACACACACAAAATACGAAACTCCGGACTGACGCCATTTTGAGTGATATTTCAGGCTAGTTCTAGGCTCGTCGATAGAGTGTGTGCGGGTGTTAGGTAATCATCAAGTATACAACAAACAGTTGCTGCACACACACACACACAAACACACACGCACGCACACGCACAACATTTTCAAATACTCCTTCGTTCAATACAAAATGTTGCCATTTGCACATGTAAATGAGATGCAGCTGCTGTTGCACTCTATCGTATATCTGCTTATATTATGCACTTCTTAGCTGATTTGTCATGACTAGTCAGGCACTATAAGTTCGAACCTGGGGGTGAGCAAAGTACTTACTGTGTGTTTATTTGTGTTAAGTATAAGCTCTTGCTACTCTTACTATCAGGTAGTACGAAGATGCAGCGTCTTAGTCTGTTGCATGTAACGCCTGATTCCTTAATGCTGCAAAGCTTACTAACTTTATAAAGGATATCTTTATCTTTATAAGGATCTCATAACACTCGCTCAGCTGCATAAGCTTTATTTTATTAAAAATTGGAGTAATGGATTTAATATTTGTTACTAAAATTTGTTCCTTAAATCTTTTACAAAAATCACACATTTTAGTTATATTGAAAATAATATTAATATCCATGATTAATGCAGGTTTGCTTTCAGGTTATCCTTAAAAAGAGCATAGAAAAGTTGTAATATTTATAAATAAGATGGAAATGCAATTTGTAAATGTTATTGGCATTGTTATGAGTTAGTGTTAGCTGTCCTTTTTTTTTTGTTGTTGTATGTGTGTTTTGTTGTATTTGTATTTGCCACTGATAAATTTCTGTACTCGATAAATAGTTACGAATTTGCATTCAGTCGCATTTGACATTTGGGCCACTTTGTGCTCATCAGCCTCGGCTCTGTTATCAAAATTAAAAACCTTAATATACACAGACTATCCGACTGCTTAATACCCTGTGAGAAAAATATTGATATATATTTATGTGATTATTCAATTTGAATACATGTTTAAAATAAACAATTGTAAGACTGAATTGTTATAGATTTTAAATCTGAATAATCTGTGTTTTTGGAATTGATTCCTCTCTTTTCCTCCTTTCCCTTTTATATGTTAAACATTCTATTCAAAATGATTGAAATTTACCAACTGTAATTGCAAACATATATGCCCTAAATATATGCCCTGTAACACGTTAACAGAGAGCATCTTTTGTACGGTACTTCAACAAAATATCGTATACATAGTAAGTTATATGCTAACATATAGCGCTGACTGTGTGCATACATAATATATATATTAAATTATGTATATATATTGCATAACGGAGCAAACATAATTCATTTTTGAAAATCGATTTACTCGCTTTGTCCCGCTTACTATCGCTGGCGACTGCGGCGTCGACTGCAACGACGACGCCAGCGTCGCTGCAGTTTATGAGCTTATTGTTTACGCTGCTTTCAGCCATAAATATTTGCAAAGTGCTTGTAAAAAACAAAAGGTGGCACAGAAAGAGAGAAGAAGAACGAGATGGGGGGGGGGGGGGGGGGGGGGGGGGGGGGGGGGGGGGGGGGGGGGGGGGGGGGAGTAGGGTGGGGTAGGGTCAGGTTGGAAAGGCTGCCTGTAAGCTGGTGTTGATGATGGTCAGCTGCAGCTGCTGCGGCTTGGAAAGGGTGAGTGGAAGTGGGCTCTGAGGCAGCTCCAATAACTTTGTTAAATGCGGGCGCCGGGCTTTGTTACGTCTTGTTGTTTATGTTTTTCCCGTTTGTTGCTGTTGCTGTTGTTGTTGTTGTTTTTGGCTGGCATAAAACTTAACTTTTAGTTTGCATGTTGCGCCATTAATGGAGCTGAAAGAAATTGAAGTGCGCTTGGCCATTGCCCCAGCCTATATATGCTTGTACCCAGGCAGCCAGGCTAGGTCAGAAAATTCACAAAACCCACCAAAAATCAACCCGAAAATCAGCAAACGCTCGACAAGAACAACAATAAAGCGCAGCCAAACAGGCGACTAAATCCATAATTGCCAACAAACGGCAATCAAAATTGTATTGACGATTTGCCCCGCACCGCTTACGCCACCCTCCCCCGCTGGTCGCCATGCTAGTGGCGGCAGCACGCATTAAGTAGTCATAAAATATTGGCTTACCCTGCAGCATGGCACCCTGGCGCCCTCTATTGTCGGCACCTTCAGTGCACGGTGCTATAAAATTTAATTTATTTGTCTCTAATAATTTCCCATGGCAACTGTTTATTCAGCGGCCTCCACCTTGCTGCAGGATATATAACCATGAACCTTGCCCTAAATGGGCGTATTAGTTCTAGGAGTTAGGATCTAGTAGGTCTTGTTAACGTTCATTCCTTCTATTTAGGTTTAACTGATGTATATATGGATTATTAAATTATTATAGCATACTTTACTGAGCTTCTTCTTGAAGATGTTAAGCTATATTAATATGAATTATAGTTATTTAAATATGTATAACAAATATTACTTCAGTTAATATTCAAAACAATTCCAAAATAAAAGACATTGGAATATGAGGCATATATATATGTTAACATGTTGCTTTAGTTTTATTTTTTTTAAATATATGTCTTATTATTTCCTTTACAGGGTATCTGCAAGTGTAGTAGCGGCTGTCAAGCTAACTTGTTGTCACAGCGAGCCACTGTTTGCATGTCAACATCAAAGTGGCAACAAGAAGACGGTCCTCACACACACACACTCGCGCACACCCACTGCAACACAACATAACTTGATTTGGCTTGCGTGCTATTTTGAATTGTTCTATAACAACCGATGCGGCTCTGAGGAGCCGAAGACCAAGCCTAAGTCCCAATACCAGTACCAGTCAGACTGAATGGCAGCGGCCAGAGGGGAAAGGAAGAGAGCTCGTAAAGTTGGGTCCACTTAAGCGCAATTGTTGGCCATAAAACTCGACTGGGTCTGCGCCAGCTGTGAGCGATGTGTGTGGGGGTGTGCGGCTGTGTGGGAGTCCGTGTGTGCGTGTGTGCTGGGCAAATAAACTAAGCGTAACAGAGGCCAGGCCCAGGTCTAGAGACATAATGCACAATTAGATCGTCGCCGCAAATTGAAACTAAATGCAGTTAATAATGGTGAGCCCAAGAGCTCAAGTCTGCTGCAATTGTCTTCGCCCAGTTTTCAGTCTGTGTGTGTTTTTTGATGGCTCCAAACAAATCGCATGTCAATTGTTTATTTAGTGGAACTGCAACTGGACGCTGTTCATTATTTCGCGATGGAACAGCAGTAGTGGGGATTCCAGACAACAATTGACTTATCATTCGACTTGTGTGCGGTGGAATTTACGCGTAATTCCCCGTAGAGAATATCGCCCCAGCTCTGGGCAAAAGCTGTACAACAACAGTCAGACAATGGCAAATGCCACGCAATCGGCTTATGCTGACATTGCTGCGGTTTGATGCCACAAACTACGACAGCGCTGACGATTGTCAACCCAACAACAACAATGGGCATCAAAATCCGACCACAAGCAAAAGCGAAACAATGAAGCGCTTAGGAATAATAAAAAAAATAGAAAATGCACAGAGGGAGAGAGAGAAATCAACAATTGTGACAATAACAACAACAATGGTGGGCATCCACGCCCCAAAGTCCCTGCCCTGTAAGTAATAGCAATTAAAAGTGTTTTTCCCCCTTTTGTTGACTCTCAATAAAAATGCCAATTTATGATTTGAGACCTTCGACTGTACAAATTGACAATGCCAGCAATTATTTCTGGCCTTAAAGAAGTTTATTTGAAGTACAAAAACGTGTGTAGATTATATCTAAATTTATATATTTATATACGTTGGTTTACAAGCACTTATAATATAATATACTTATATATATACAAAAAGTACTTGTAAAGCTGCGTATATATCTAAGTATATAAACTCAAGCACTCGGCAGATGGGTTGCCTAAGTAGCTCGCACAAAGCGACTACTGAACAAAGAGTTTTCAGACTTGAGATCCAGGCTAATATATGAAACTTAAATCTATTTTTTAATTCTGTAAATTCAATTAAGACGATTTGAAAAATGAAAAATATTTAAAGTGTAGTCAAACATTGTTTTATAAAAGCATTGTTCAGTTTGGATTTTGGTTCGGTTTTTTTTTTGAACAATTTGTTAAGATACAGGCTTGGTTCATTAACTCTCGTGACATTCTTACAATCTATATAAATTTATATATATTAACATATACACATTTGTTTATCGTTCGTTTCTTTAAAGGTATGCAATTGAGCTGCTGCTACACATACAGCAAAACGAAACGTTTAATATTGGATGATCTTAGCTATAAAATTATATTAGTCATAACAATCTGTTGAACAGGATGCTGTCTTATCATTGGGTAAGTGCTTTGAATACACTCAATTTTCAATTTCCCTAAAATATTGAACAGAATTTTGAAATTTAAACAGTATTTAAAATATATTCCCCCCACTTCTAATTGTTATTTCTGAGAATAATTCTTTTAACTCTTATGAAAGTACTCACGAAATTTGCATGAGTTTACATAGCCTTTGAATGTCTGCTGCAGGCATTCGCTGTCTGTTCGGTCGTTGCGTCTCGTCTGGTCCCAGCTCGAATCGAGTCGAGTTCTAATTGAAGCCTTTCACGGGTAGCGTTTAGAAAAGGGCTGAGATAAAAATTCAATTAAGCCCCCGAACAACACCTTTGTCAACTAATTACATGTCCCGGCGACGCGTCGACGAAAGGCCAAAGCAATTTCTAAGGTGGCATTTTAGCTTTTAATTGAAAAAAAGCTGGGCGCATTGAGTGACAAAGGTGTGATTTATTGTTTGGATTGCTTTTTAGATTTCTTTCTCTCACTCTCTCGCTCTCTCTCTCTCTCTCACCCTCTCTCGCTTCTCTCTTTGATTTGCCCACATTTTTGTATTTGCACTTCATTTCGGGCCGCTACTTTTTCAATTGTCTGCGAAGTTTTTTTTTTATTTGGCCCAGGCAATTGGCATTTAAATTAAGCCCAAATTTGCCTCAATGCTTAAAGTAAATTTTAATTTCAGCATCGTTAAGCAAATGGCAAAAAGGGTTCCAAGTGGGCCAAGTGGGTTAACAATTAATTGTGCTGCACAGGCTTAAAGGACAATTGATTTTAGCACTTTGTCGATAGCAAATCATTTATTTCAAGAGTTTTCCACAAATGTTTTGATTTCGCGATTTAATCGATTAGCTGTGAATGCACAAAAGCAGAAAATCAAATCTACGAATTCAACATGGAAACGTGTTTTATTTGCTTCCAAAGAAAATATTAATATATACACATACGTATCAATAAAAGATTCCTTGAAATCCATAGGAGTTCGAAAACTCGTTGCAAAACAAATTAAATAAATATTATATGCAAATGCAAATTTATATTATTTAAAATTTGACATTCCGTCGTGTCAGATCGAGTCTGCATTTTGTGATAAAATCAGGTATACTTCCATCTCTAGCTCAAATTTATAGAGAAGAGTCGCGGCGTGCCATTCAAGAGAAAAAGGAAATTAATTTATTGAGCAGCTGCTGCCGAGCTGTTGAGATATTTGAACATGGCTGCAGGTAACAATTTAATTAAAAATGCCGTGTACCGTGTTCCCTGATGCGTCCACATTTTGCGGGAGACGAACGGATATCCCCTGCCGCAAGATTGATCAAAGTGTTCGATATCGATAACGATTTTAATTTCAATTTTTGTCGTTGTTGCTAAAATGATTTCTCCAATGCATAGAAAACTTCTGCAGCGCATTTTCAGCCGAGCTAATTATATTTGTGCAATTTGTACGAAACCGGAATCGCATTAATTTACGTTAGATGCACATTGATTTTAGTTCGCGGCAAAGGAAATCGAACTGCCAGAACAACATAAATGGGTCAAACAACATGTTTATTTATTTTTCGCCTTTGTATTATTTTTGAAAGCATTAACTTAACAAAAGAAAACAATATATTTATATTTTGGCTTATTTTATATTCATTATTTATTTAAGCTCCATTTAATCAAGTAATATTGTTTTGGTTTCTATTATATTTTTTAAAATTAGCTTATACTTTTTTGAACTTAAAATGCATACATTTTTGTTCAACAACAGAAATTGAAAGTTGCAATTGCTTATCGTTCAAAAGTCTCTAGCTCGGTTCTGAGATCCTTGCGTTCATACATACGGACGAACAGATGGTCGGACGGGCAGGCAGTCGGCTCGGCTATTGATGCTGATCAAGAAAATATATAATTTATGGTGTCTGCTGCCTGTCACATTCAAATTCGTTTTTCATTTTTTTGTGGATTTAGGGTATACAAATGTGGAAAATGAAAATTAACTTTTATTTAATAATCGCAAAAAGGAAGAGTGAGCGTTTCTCAGTTACCTTTTGGTTTGCCGCAACAAAGTGAAAAATTAATTTTGCATAAATTCATTGCGATTATTTGAGCATCTTGAGTGGAATTTATGCTGCAATTTGCTTGTCAACAAGCTGCTTAGAAACGTGCCGATAAACGAGGCAAGCTCACATATGCAAATATATATGCATGCATATATCTATGTATGTACTCAAATTCCACGCCCACATGCTCATAAATAATAACATACCTGGCTTGCCTTTTGGCAAACCTTAATTGCTTTTGAGTTCCTAATAGTCTTATAAAACAAACACGGTAAATTATCATGTGAGATTTCTTGTGTGTAGGGGCAAATGTGCATGCAAGTGTGTGTGGGTGTGTGTGTGTGTGTTGAATTTTACGTTTGCCATTTCCATGGAAATATTCTTATCAAACACTTGCCGTGCCAATTGGACTTGCATCTTTCTATGATACCCTATTAGTTCGCCAGGTAATTTGTCTGCTGCCATAAGCTTAACCCTTCAACTGCTTTTTGGCCCTAATTTATGCTGATTTTTATGCTTACCAACACTTAAAAATAAAAAAAAACGTCCTTAGCAAAATCATAGAAAACGTTTGTGGGCTTATGTTAATAGAATCTTGTTAATAATAATTTTAATTAATTTGATTCAATTTTATTTTATTTTAACACGCGATTCTTGCTGGTCTGAAAACATTAATAAAAAGTCGTCTTGAAAAAATAAAATAAAAAAATTAGTATTCGTATTTTATAAGTTCATTAATTTCTTTTGTTGTGTGTAATTATAGGAGCATCCAATTATGATTTAACTTTGCTCAGCACGACTCAGCATGAGGGTTATGTAGATTAAATGTTGAGAAATGTTCGTCGAAAAAAATTGTTAGGGTGCAATTTAAAGTGTATCTATTTTTGATCTAATTGCCTTTATTGAAGCCAGCTCAATTGTATTGAATATCTAAGCATGAATTTTATATAGAGTATAGCTATGGTAAACTTATTGCTGCTGAACACATAATTAGTTAACAAGTTGCATAAGCACTTGAAAGTTAAGAAGTTTAAGTAGCTTTTTAGCCAGTGCTACTTGGGCAGCAAATGCGACCAGGGCTGTGGAGCCGGGGGCCAGTAACTAAGGACTAGCAGGCAACGGGGGAGTTGGAGGTTTCAGCAGAGAAAATCTAGTCGCAATTCGTTGCCACTCGGTTGGCTTTGGCCACTTGTGCTGCTGCTTGTTGTCTCTAGCGTCTATGTGTGTGTGTGTACTTGTAGGCAAGGACATATCATGGCAGCTAATGATGTATTCATTTGGCATATGAGAGCACTCGAGAGTCGTCAGTCTTTTCAGCCTTTCAATTGCGAGCAAATGAAGCTTCAACTTGTGCGACTGTCAGAGCGTGCGACAGGTTAGAGCACTGCAAATGCTTCAACTGTGATTCTTATGAGCAAATAATGCGATTTGTTTAATGAGCTAGACAGCACCCTCACACCGACATACACTCACTTAAATACGCACACACACGCACACGCACTGACATTTAAACGGTCTGTCTGTCGCTTTTAAGAGTAGGCAATGCGGTCAGCGACTGGGCTCGACCGGAATCAACCTTGAACTTTGAGCCCAGCTTTTAATTCCATGCATATTAACAGTTCTCCTCCGGTCGGAAATTACACAAGTGGCAGGCCACGTGGCCTCCGCTTGACGACCCGCAACCAGGCGTTGCTCCCAGGAGCACTATAAATAACCCTTTCGATAACAAACATTGCGATGTGTTGATAATAAAAGGCTTGATTTATTTCTATGCTATGTTGTGATTTATGGACTTTAATGGCATCGTCGCACAGCCAAAGGACCAAAGGAGCAGGGAGTGAGGCGGCGGCGGGCATGAGCATGGCTTTGGCAGCGAAGTCGGAAGCACGACTGACGACTTCCGAAGTATCGGTTGCGATTTAACATTTAGCATTGAGCAGAGGCAAAAAACAAGTGTTAACAAGGAGAGAGTATTTAAGAAGCTTGAAGCTAATTCCTTTAGACTTTAAGAAGACCTTGCATATTAGCTAGGTTAGCGTATTATTTATTAATTTTTTATCTTTATATCTAATTGCCTAGTTGCCTTGCAAATGTTTGTATCGAAATTCAGTATCAACTGCCGACATATCCGACCAACATTCATTATCCTTTCAAATCGAATATATATATGTAGATATAGATTAGCTGGCACACATCATATCTTACTTTAATAGAGCATATTAAGCTCTAACACTAGCTCCTTTCTCTGCACGTTGTGAAAAAGGTTGAGATATGGAAAGAATGTAGCATAATGCGGTAGTGATGAAATTTATGCTCTCTACTGCATTAATTTCATCAGACATGTTGATGGGCATTTTGGTGGACTATTAACAGCTCCACAAAGCAATTCTCTAAAGCGGCTGCAAACTTTCCGTTTGAGCAATTAAAATGAACGAATGGCAGACCTGGAGCTGGGGCGAAACTCCTGGCTGTCCAAATTTCTAGGCAACAATACACATTAACTACAAATTACATTCACATTAGTGTTTCGGCATTTCCTGCTCCTTCTTTCTGGCCACATTTCTTCTCTCATTTTGTTTGAGCTGCTCTTTAAAAAAGAAGCAGAAAAAACAGGAAGCACAAAATAACAGGAACCACACACCTAATAAATCAAAGCGGCCTCCCTGGTGCCTCCCTGGAGTATGCTTGTTAAATGCTCGTAATAAATTAGCTGCCGCTCGGCAGACCGCGCCTCCCAGCCCGCCCAGACCCTGATTATTGGCTTAGCTGATGGGTCTGGCTTGGCCAGTTTACAATGGCCCTTCGTCCCGGTATCGAATCCAATCGAAGGCACTTCTGCTTCCACACCGCTCTCACATGCTACAAACTCATTCATTTTGCCAAGTCCGTGAATTTGCTTGCAATTTTTTCTTTACTTTATTTTTAATGAAGTCAGCGCTAAAAATTTTCGCTGTGTGCGCGCGTTTTGGTGGAACGGGGGCGCTATGGAAAGGAACATTGGGGTCTGACTGAAACTTTCGCGTATTTGGCTTACGATTTTCTGCAATTCATTTTTAATTTCGTTTTGGATGAACTTTCGACTGCTAATTCGAATGCTGTTCGCTTATTTTCGGGGCAACTAAATAAGCTGTTGGGGGTTTCCCGCTCTTTGTATCTATTTTATTTATAAAAAGTAGCTGAAACACTTTCCTTAGAGCATATTTGATAATTTGTGCTGTTCCATATACAGCCAAAGCTTCTTAAAAAAATATTGTTAGCAATTTCATGTAGATAAACTAACTGGCACGTTTAAAAAGCTACATTTTGTTATTATTTGTGCATACCAAAAAATTATTGGTTATTTCTCTAACAAAAGCTCAAGCAATGCCATCTTCATGACAAACATTTGTCATGTGGATAAACTAGCTTGTATATGCCTTCTGCCAGATTCATCAAATTTTTCTGCAGTATAATAATGCAATGAATACGCTTTTTCAAATTAAGATGGAGGAAATGATTCGCTGATACTTTTACTTCCACTTTGAAGCGGACAAAAATTATGAAGCTGCCACTGTCAATTTGATGCATGCGCTTAAATGTTGCATAATTGTTGCATGTTCTCATTGACAATGTCACATGCGCAGCTAACGAAGCGTCGACTGCGAGTAGCAAAGGCAAGTTGCATCAAGTCGATGCTAATTAGGACGCCAGGGAGACAGAGGACTCTTGCAGGACTCATCATACGCAGTGCTAGGCAAATTTGTAGCCTGACAGTGCAGCTGATGACAGGCTGCCTCAAATGGTTGCATGGGGAACTTGCAACTGGCAACTGGCAACTGACAAACTGCAAATGGGCAGCCTCCGCTCTTCGCTTCTGGCACCTTTTTTCAGAGCGTCTGCAACTTTTGCTGCTGCTACTTCTCCTGCTGCTGCTGCTGCTGCTGCGAGGCAGTGAAAAGTGCTACGTCAACGCCTTTAACATAGACACCCAGCAAATTTAGCTGGCTCTGTGGCACGGTCTATGTGTGTGTGTGTGTGTGCAGCTGTGTGTTTGCTTAAATGTTACGCTAATTTTCGCAAGCCAGCTGAAAGTCACACGCAGCGGCAGGCGACGCGTGCCAGGCAAAAATTAAAATGCTTGCACACTCAAAGGCAAAAAAAAAAAAATCCTGCACGAAGGATGCCGCTAATATGCACGCTACATTTTATGTGCAGTTGCCTATGTCCTGGTAAAATAAAATGAGCACTCTAAAAGAAAATTTAACCACCTTCAGTTCACGGCTCAAACCAATGCCGCGGCTCTGTGTTATGTTTGCGAACCTCGGCTCGTATAGCTGATTCTCAACATTCTAAAGGCTTTAGTTCCAACTTGGCTTATTTGTATATAACGATTTGCTATGGTTTTATGCCCGGCAGTTTTTTAAGAAACTGATTCGGTTGTATGTTTGAAACAAAAGTTTGTAGCCTTACTTTTGAAAAGCTCTGTTAGTTACAAAGTTAGAATATATAGTAATATGGATTTGTCGAACCTCATAACCTTAATCACATTGAGTTCTCCCAAGAAGATAAAATTCAGCTCTACTTCAGGCGTTTACATTTTTATGGAATTTTAAAATGGGCAACTTTTCTAGAGGCTTGCCGAAGCTACCAACCCCAGTTTATATCCTAAGCCGAATAAAAACAGTTAGAAAGGGTATAATGTTCTGGAGCAACTGCATGTAAAAGGCAAAAGAAAGCATCTCTGACCTTATAAATATATAATTAGTTGCTCTTGATCAACAACAAAAGCCGAGACGATCTATATCGACATCCTGTTTTTTTGGTAAATCACTTAGGTTATAAGAGCTAGAGTCACCATATTTGACATATAACTTCCTGAATAGCAAATATATATATCAAGCATCTTTAATTTTATGGCTATTACCGAGCTCGTAACGCGAGCTGCATCTGGTTGTGGTAGGCTGTGTTCAGGGTATTCCCTAGTCGGGAGCTCCCGACTAGAGCCTCTTACTTACTCAACTTTAGTTTGTGAGTAAGTTTTGTATGGAGTTACAAAATAACACCAGAAATTCCAGCTGCGATTCGCATTTATTATTCATATGCCCAAAAAAAATTAAAAAAAAAAAAAAAATGCAAAATAAAAGCAGCAAAAAAAGAAATAAAGAGTGTTGCATGTGGCTATAAAGCTAAACAAAATTTTTAATAAATGCAACGGAGCGTCGTCGTCTGGTTCGTGCAACTTGCTGTCGGGTCGCTTGTCTTTCAATTCGCTGGCTCTGTTGGTCACTTTTGCCGTTGCATGCGGCACGCGTTGCCTTTTTGGCTTTTGCGCCTTGGCCGCCGTTGACACAACTGTTGCCCCGGACGTAGTCGGCAGGCGTCTGCCGGAGACGGACACGGACATGGACGGCGGCAAACTCGGCCCGGTGGCCAAATGAAAAATCACAGCGCCGTGCCAGAAACTGCTCAGCTTGCCCCATAACTATACGAGGCAAAAGTATTTTTATTGTGCGGCTGCCACGGCTGCTGCTGCTGCTCCTGCTGCTGCTCCTTCTGCTGCTTGGTATGTTGCAAAGTCATATTCATTCGTTCATTCATTCAGTTCAGAGTTGCAACACATTTTTATGTCTCCTTTTTATGCGCAAAGTGTGAATGTGAATATGAATGCTCTGCTCCTTCTTGTATCATTTTATTTTGTTTATTATTATTTTTTATTTTTCCTTTTTTTTTTTAGCATTTTCATTTCCTATTTGCACATTTTTCACTTCTGTCCGTTGGCTTTTTGATGCGTCCCGTTTGTGTTTTGTGCAGTTAAAAGATTTATAAATATGAATATTATACATTGTGGCATGAAATATGCAAATTCTAGAAATGGCCAAAGGAAATAGAAATGGTCAAAGCGGAACTAGCACCTCCTCGGCTGCTGCTTCCACGCCTTCCCCTCGCCCCCTCTCGCTCTCTTCGCTCTCTGACCACTAACTGGTCTGGACTGTATCTTTTCAAACGATTCCTGTAGCTTATATATTTTTGAAATATTTTTTTTGCGCTGCACGCAGATGCATTTAATGACCGGCAACAGCAAAGGACATGAAGTCTTTACGAACTGCCTGCAACAAATGCAGTAAATGGTCCATCGAAACCATTGAAAGGAGAGATTTAAATACCCTAATAAAAAAAACTACGATTATTTATGGACTGCATTCCATGCTGCATAGCTAAAGGCCTGAAATACCAAAATACCCTGTGAATTTTAATGATGCTAGAATCCTAACTTCTTCTACAGGGTAAGCAATTTAGGGTTATAATTGTTGCAAATTTATTTGTATTTATTTTATTTTTAAGGCACGGTTAAAGTAAGAGTATTAAGTGTCTAATTTATAAATCAAAATAAAAGTAAATACTCTACGTTATATATTTTCCAAATAATCCTAGGGTATATTAGCGTCGACGCAGCAGCTTTTCAAATAGTTAACTGCTAAATAATTAATTGCTATTTATATTTTTTTGGCTCATCTGTTGTTATTTTTTTTCAGTTTGAAATTTTTTGCCACTTTTTTAAATGAAGTTGTTGTTGTTGTTGTTGTTTTTGCTGGGTGCCATAAATCAGGGCATTTTAATGCAAATGCTGTTGCAATTTTATGGCTTAAATTAGCAATTGGCCGAGCGGCTATTGGCCATTAATATTTATTAACAGGCGGCGCATGATTAATGTGCCATAATAAAATTAGTTATAGAAAAAATAAAAACAAAATGCAAGCAACTGACATTCACAATTAAATTATTTAAAGTTCGCAATGCAAGGTTTAATTAATGTCAAATGTCAGCAATTATTCTAATCAAACGGAAACCGTTGAAGCAGTGCCTGAACAGGGCGGGGGAGACAGGGGACAGGGCAGTGTCTGTTCTAGCCACAACATTAAAATCAATTAAATTATGAATGTAATTAAAATAATTTAATGACAGTGCTCTCTTGGCCACCCGATGACAGCCGTAATATTCAATTTGATTACGCAATTGCAGTTAATTAATAATTCAATAAATTACGCAAAAGCCACTTAAATTTAGTTGCTAACAATTGTCAGCGTCAACATACGCACAAAATATAGAATAAGAGATTCACATAAATTATACAGTCTATCAACAGCAGACCCCGTGCTCAGGAACATAATTGGAAAATAATCAAATGTAACAAAAAATATTCTTTGTAAATTCCTATTTAGTTAACTATTTGTGACTAATTTGATCAGCATCGGATTATTTGTGTGCAGTAATAAAAATGATTTCCCAGCCATTTGCCAAACCGTAAACAAGAGCAAAGATAATAGTTCAGCTATCTGTACGTACACCACACCAATTTAAGCTGAATTTTGAGAACAAGCGAAAACATGCTGACTACCGACAACATTTGCAGGCTGGCAAACTTAAGTACAAGCTAAATCATCATTTGCTCTAAATGAATTCTCAAATTCGTCCATAAATTTTGCGTCAGTCTTCAAAGTTCTAAGCAAGATGCGTGGCTTGTTTTACGATTCCCAGTTTTATTCCCATTCTCATTGCCTTTTCTCATTCGCATTCGCATTTTCTGTTTGAAACTCATTCGCATTGACTGTGGCATTTCTCATCAGATCTGCCTGCCGTGTCAAGATACTCAAAAACTTTGATGGATTTCTATGCCTGCCCCATGCCGTTTCGCTCTGGCATAGAGCTCTGTGTGCTTGGGTTGGATTATGTTAATAGCCAAGTTGGAATTAGCCTGCAAAGGATTTCTCTGCGTGCGGTGCATTAAAATTTATCGACTGAGTGTCTATATGACTGTGGCGTATGTAAATTGATTGTGGCTCACGGTTAAGCCGCGGGCTGTTCCATGGCAGGCAGGCAGTCAGGCAGTCAGCGAAGGAGGGAGGTAGGTGGTGCGAATGTACAACATCTCTCGTAAAGTTCGTCTTGGCGCAATTATGACTTTTAGCAGGCAACTGAGTGGCCTCATCTGGCCGACGGGTTTTTAGAGTTTTACGACTGCGACATAAACCCACAAGTGGCCACAATGCTATCGTAAATTTTGCGACTGCAAATCAAATTAGTGCAGCTCTCTCAGGCTTATATACATATAGAAAATATAAACGCTAGATGTACTGCATTTCGTTCGTATGATGTGCTGGAGAACAATAGAAATAAGGCTAAGCTCTTAACGAGGCATTTCATTTGAAAATATATTTTTTTAAATATTATAATAAAATCTAAAATATTCAATTACGAAATGTGCCATGGCTCAAGTGTTATGTTTTGTAAGTTTAAAGTTCGAAATTATGTGCGCCAAGGGGTAATAACTTTTAAATATAACGAAACACATGTTTTTCATTGAATAGCGCTTTACAGAACAAAAGACAGCTCAGCATATGCTGTAAAATATTTATTTTATTCAAATTTTGATACCCAAGCTCAATTAACAATAAAATTTAAACTTCATCAATTTATTATTATTATTTATATTGTTAAAAATCGGCCAGCAGCTATACTTTATCTGTGCTCACAAGCACTTAGTTCATCTGATTTGTATTATTTTCATACCCCTATTCAATTCAGATCTAAGTACTTTAGTTATGGAGAGAAATTTTTTTTTATTTTGATAAGATTTTTGGGCCTTTGACCGAACTGAGCTCCAATTCTTTATGCTTAAAAAATGACAATTTATAATAAATAACATTATTTTCCTCATATAATAGAGCAAGATAATGTGAAATATCTATTTACTGACAGATAAAATGTATATTTTCTTAAGAAAAAACTTAAATGTTGTTGTTGAAAGTTCCATATCTTTCTCTCTCTCCCTCTCTCTCACTCTCTCTTTCTCTCTCTGTCTCTCTCTCTATATCTATCTCTCTCTAAGCTACCTATTTTCTCGCTCATGTGCATATAGAGTTATTAATGCAATTAACTGCCTGCGGTCTGACCGCCTGCAACTTATTGTAGCATACTTTTCTGCGCTCACGAGCACAGTCTGTGTGCTTATGTGTGCGTGTGTGTTGAGCTTTGCATATTTGATCGATAGACGGAAAAACTTGACTTGGCATTGTGTTGCCGCTGCGTTCTATAGAGTAGCTGCAGTTGTTGTTATTGTGTTGATGCTGCTGCCAGTTGCTGGCTGCTCTGCATAGAAATGCGAGAAATGCGTGTTGCCCAGGCCACGATGCCAACGGCAGTCAATTTTCTTGTTTACAATGGCACACTCACACACACACACACTCTCACTCACATTCACACACACCCACACATACATGTGCAGGGTACACACACACTATGACAAATAGCAAACAATTACAACAGCGCGGCGGTTGTCTCTCAGTCGTTGTTGCTTTTTCGCCGCAATAAATACAATTTGCATGACAAAATAGCAAACAACGGCAACTTTTGCATACGTGCGTGTCTGTGTGTATGTGTGTGTGTGTGTGTGTGTGTATGTGTGTGAGCGTCTGCAGGTTCACTCAGCCAAACAAAACTACACACAAAAACAATCAACTGCCAGGGCCGTCCAACCGGCAGCAGCAGCGGCAGCGGCAGCAGCAACAACAACAACATCATCAGTTAGGCTTTATTCTGAGCTGCTGCAGCTTCTGCCTCTGCTTCTGTCCCCGCCAACTCCCGCTCCCCCTGCTGCTGCTGCTACTCTGTGGAACAACTTATGAATATTCAATTTTACATAAAAGATTTTTGTTGTCGTAACTGTTGTTATTTTGATTTCTTTTTGGCTCGACTCTCTCTCGCTCTCTCCCTCTCTCTCCCGCTCTCTGCCACACTCAGTACACTTCATGGGCGAGAAGTCTTCATGCATGCTATGAAATGTGGAAAATATGAGATAGGCTAGAAGGCAAACTGGCCAGCAAGAAAAGCAGTAGCAACAGCACTGAGAAAAATTTAAGACAATATTTGTAAGTCCTAAAAGCAATTTTTGAATACAATTAATTTGAAGACTCGGTACCTTTTCGAAATCGCTAGACGAGCTGAGGATATTGCTACTTAAAACAAAATAGCCACAATTAAATATTAAAAACTGTCCTAAAATCTTAGACAAGAATCGACTAAACCAAGACAAAAATGATATAAATAAACATAATATATATTTTTTAATATACTTACAGGCAGATATTTAAGCCCATTTCCTTTCTCTTCCAGTTGCAAAGAACTATCTGAATATTTTCATATTATTTTAATATTTGTTTCGTAATATAACTAATATATAAACTTTCAAAGCACATAATTTTTGACTATAATTTATGAAAAGCACTGGACAATTATCACAATACCTTAAGGTCAAGATTTTGAAAACAACTCGTCTGGCCCACCAGATTAATTCAAATCAAGCGATTCCGTCAAACGGCAAATGTTCCAAAAATGTTGATTAAGAATATTCTATTATTTTTTTTTCCTTTTGTATTATTTAGTCCAGATCGATATTTTTAGCCAAATAAGTGTTGCCTGTTTGTAGCTTGGACATGTTCATGGTGACCAAAGATTTTAATAAGTCATCCATGCTGATGACCAGCTCGCTATCGTCCAGCAGCTGCTCGTCCATGACGCTCCCCTCCTTGACCATAATATCGCGCATAAACTGACGCATCCGATAGATGCTGGCATGCCGGCACAGCTCCCGCAGATCGGAGCCCGAATAGCCAGGTGTCAGATTGGCTAAACGTTTCAGATCGACAGACGGATGCAACTGCTCGTGCTGCAATATCACCTGTAATATTGCCAAGCGTTGACACTCAAGCGGCGGTCCTATGTGAAACTGTGCGGGCATGCGTCGCAATATGGCCTTGTCCAAATCCTGTGGGCGATTTGTGGCGCCCAGCACAAGCACCGAACAGCTGGTGCTGCTAATCAGTCCATCCCACAGCATCATGAACTGTGTCTTCATCATGGCCGTCGCCTCATGATCCCCGGTGGCGCGCATGCGCAAAAACGATTCGATTTCATCGATAAATATAATGCACGGTTGCAGCTTGTGGGCCAGCGTAAAGACTGCTGTGGCCAGTTTCTGGGATTCGCCATACCATTTGTCCGTGAGCACTGCCACATCCAGATTGATGAAACGCATGCACGCCTCCTTGGCCATTGCCTTGGCTATCAATGTCTTGCCACAGCCGGGCGGTCCATAGAGCAGCACACCCTTTGGCGGCCGCCACAGTTGTGAGCGCTGGAAAAGATCGCTGTGACGCACAGGCAATACAACTGATTCGCGTAGCTCCTGTATAACAGTGTCCAGGCCAGCAATATCCGACCAGCTGACATCGATGTCTGTCGGCGCAATCAGATGCGAGGCTATCATCAGTTCATAGCAATTGAAATCGTTTAGTTTCAATTTGCCTTGGCCCTTGCCCGTCATATCGTTCAGTTTCTTCAACTGTATCTGGGCCAGTTCCTTGGCCTTCTTTTTGGCCTTGCTGGTCGGATCTATGGAGCTGATTAGCCATTTGGCGCAGTAATAGGTAACTGCTGCAACAATGCCAATTCTCACCAGCTGCGTCACAATTTGACAGCCTGACCTCTGGGTCGCCTCCATTGTCAATTTATAATTATTTTTAAAATACATGTGCACAAATCTTACAAGACGAGATTAGGGGACAGCTTGACAGCTGGTACAATGCAACAAAATTTATGACAACAATTTTTAAATCAACTGCTTAAACGAGCTAAAGCTGTCAGCAAAGAAAATTTTGATTAGTTTTCCAATTTGGTAGAAAATATATGATTCTTTTCATGCATGTATTATTACACAGAGAATTGATTTTCACGTTCATGCATGAATTCAATTCGATAATCTTGGAGATAAAAAAGCATATTTATGCCTATTATTTTATATGTAATGTGAATATTTATAATATAGACTGAAATGTTTGTATTATTTCTGCAACTATCTGACATAGTTAATATATACGTTTATTTCATGCATATGATATATTGAAATTAGTTGATTTTCACATGTTTAAGTGAGTTTAATCCGTTTATTATTACCAAAACTTGGTGTCGTTACAAGAGTAAAACTCGCGATGAATATCGGCAAAACTTATAATTGTTTAGATAGATATACATAGATATGGTTCTAGTTGCCCATGCTTTAATCGATTTCCACTTTTACCAACGGCATGTCAATCCCATTTCGCCTGCCTAAGTGAATTCAATTTGTCATAGCACAAGTAATTAATAAAATACTCAAGATGAAATTACTTTCGCAAAATCTTGCTGAATGAAGGCAATGAAACATAAAGTGAAAATGAATTAAAATTGAAGTTTGGAGTCCGCCAGTTAGTCAACCCTATATGCTGACTCACGTGGTAAATGCATTTCTCTCAGTGCGTGTTGTATTTTTTTTTTCTTCTTTTCAATGGCGCTTTGGCCAGGCTGCGCTTAATTTCTGTTTAACTTTTCCTGTTTGCTCTGGCCCTGTCCGAGCAAAAAATGTTTCCTAGTTTAGCATCTTTTAGCGGAAGTCAATGTAACAAAAGATAAACTTGTCCAGCCAGCTGCTGCTGCCGCTGCCTTTTTGTTTGCTTGCGCGTATTGAATGCGTGTAGGACGCAACAAGGAGTATGTCCGGGCTAGGGGTCGGAGTTGGGGAGCAAAACGTTCAGAGAAGCACAAGTATTAACTAAACACTGCAGCAATTTATCTTGCTCGAACCGCCAGAGCTTCAGCCACGAACCTCTAAGCCAAAGTTCGCTTTTGTCCAGCGAGGCGCGCGTAGGTCAGTTTTGTTTTAAAGTTTCTTAAGTCGCATCTTACATGCCCCCCAACCCCCATCGCCCAGCGTTGCCCCGCTCAGCGGAAGTCGGTGCGCACTGTTGTTTTGCGCTTCCTTCCGCATTACAAAAGAATTACTCAACACGAAATGTCTGGCCAAAGTTGGCCAGGAGATGAGATGCTCTGAATATTCGCTGGATCAGCAGCGACTTGCCCAGGTGCCAGACGGCCTTTATAAGCGTGTCAAAAATAAAAAATAAAAATAGAACAAACAACCAAAACAAATCAAATGCAAAAGATAAGCAAAAATAAAATAAAAGTAAGGCTGTTCGTTGATTAAAAATATGCTCAAGATTGCGGGTGTTAATCTCAAAAGAAGTTTTAATATTGCAATAGCAGGTTTTTGATTACATTGAAGCTAGCTATACCAAAATTTTATAATGTAAATTATTAAAATATAGAAAAGACACTTTATAATATAGTGTGAGTGTGAATAATAAAAAATAGTTGGCAGACCCTGGACAGGCGTTGCCGCAAATATTTCACACTTTAAGAAAAGGTACTTTTGATTTTGATAGTTCGAATGAGACCATGTTTTTAGGTGAACTCCAAATGATTGTGGAAATATCAACATTTATTTTCGTTTTTTCTATGAAATTATATTCCTCTTGATTATTTGATAATGATATTAATGTTTTATTATTTTAAAACTTCCTTAAAATCGTTAAAATATTGCACGTACATTTATCAAGACCAAATATTTAAAAGTTTAGCTGAATATATAATATAACTAGGAAAATCCAATTTCGGAGCAATAAAATGTTTCAACTTTAGTAATAATTTTCTTTTAATACTACTCCAGATCCTAACTCGTAAAACCAGATATGCTGCTGAAAACCCTGCTTCTAGCCCTGTTTGCTGCACCTTGTCTGACGTAATCCAGGCAATTTCTATGCACGTTTCGGGCAACTTTATCTTTAAGCTCGTTAGCATTCGCTCCTTGTCCTTGTGCGTCTCCAGCTACTTTTGAAGAGTTCATAAAAATCACTTCAACTGTGCAATATTTCATGATTTCGCGTCAATCTTTTGAGCGACGCTCAACGCCATCCAGAATGTGAGCGCCAATGGGCGTGGCCATGTTGCTACTTGGACTCCTCTGCCTCTACTGCTACAATGCTCCACTCTTTGTGAGCGCCAAGTTCGCTCGTTCGTTCTACTGAGCACACGAAAATTTAATTATGTTGTTTGTTACTGTTTTTGTTGTTCCTGTTGAAGCAGCCGCTTTCACTCGCCGACTTTTGTGACAGTTAGAAAATAATCACAGTCAAAAAAAAAAAAAAAATGGAATTCACAAAAAATAAACAAAAGCAGGAAAAATATTTTGTCGTCTAGCTGAAGTTTTAATACACTCGAATGCTTGTGGGTTTCACTTTTGACAAAATATATCAAAAAAGAAATATTAGTAAAAACCAAGAAAAAAATTGAAAATAAAGAAACTACGAAAAGTTTTCCTGTAATAAATCCATAAATAAAAGGCGCAATTAATTTATATCGGAAACTATTTTTCTACTGCTTTATTTATTCTATGAAATAAATATTATGTCTTACAAATTTCAACTACTTATTAGAAATGTGTTTCAGCAACTTTTTTTAAATATCCCACCTTTTCAGAACTCTTGAGAAATATCTGTCTTATGGCTCATCCAAAATACCGAGCAACTCTGTTTTTTTTTGTAAGGGCATCTTGAAAAAGTCTGTTGACAGTCGTTGGAGTCGTGCATAAAAGAGCAGCATGAAAATCACACGCTTTTCATAAAAATATTTTCGCTGCTCCCCTCTTATCATCCACATACTTGCACAGCCCCCAACAACCCCAACTTTCCTTTCTTGTTCATAGTTATTGCCTGGCTTACTTTCCACTTTCTGTCAGCGGCAGCACAAAATATGCGAATATCTATGTTAAATGTACACCCACCTGCCCGCCTCATCCTACCTTTACAGAAATGGAGAACAATTTTCGTTGGCAAGAAAAGTGCCAAAAACTGTGAAAAGGTGCGCCAGCTAAAAATAAACCTCAAAGAGAGAAAACTGCTAAAACTCTGCATCATAGAAGTTCCCCTTTTCTACTTCCAACCTCTCCTCACACAACTGTTTTGTTCCTTTATTGCTGCTCTAAAGTCAGGAATGTAATATTTTAAGCCACAACTAATGAAAATAGATGACAGTACTGAAGAATTGCTTGGAAGTACTCAAAAGTACCCAAGAATATGATTACTAAGGTAAAAAATCTCCATTAATAAAACTCTTTTACTGACTGACTAATTAACTAGCTAGACTGTCGGACGTAATGACTGACTACCAAACCGAAGGAGCTCATAAGCTGAAACTTGTATGAGATGTAGTTTCACGCTGAGGCGGGGTTTTAGGAAATTTCACTCGCATGCGTGGAAAAATTGGAAAAAAGCTGTGTAATCGATTTACTTAACATTTTCATACTTATTAACAAAACTCTGTTGAAATTTATTTAAGGCATATTTAACGCCTATCGCAAAATCAAGAGCTTTCTAAATGAAAAGTTCTTTGTCGGCAAGCAGCCTTTTTTTTCTTCTAAAATAGACGGACTTCAAACCCAACTTTTTTTTATATATTTGTAAGCTTTAGATACTTCAAGATAGTGCGAGTAGATTCATAATTTCCTCGTACGCGAAATAATTAAAAACTGAATGCTTAAAATTGCATGCAAAAAATTTGTAGGAGGAGAGCCGGCGAAATATCCGAAATATATTTTTACATAATTAAATCTGTTTAAATTATGCAACTGGTCTTCACTTTTTAAGAATACATTAAGTTGAGTCTTATTGAAATTGGAATACCCCTTGCGGGGGTCTGAGAAAACTTTTAGTAATAAACTCAAGATTGTCCAGCCAAACCTTTCAAATGAAAGTTTTCTACCATGAAGAAATTTATTAAAATTTTGAACGGAATTAGAATAGTTAACGTTCCATAAAATATTTCTATGGCGTACAATTAGACGCTCAACTTCCAGAATCTGTAATGACAGTACGACAAATTAAAATTGAGAAACCTTGTTTATGCAGGCACTATGCTACACAGGAAATATTATACTTATGCCAAGTCAACTATTTTTTTTTTCGGTTTGTTACAAATCTGAATCTCTGAAATAAATGCTCGTTTCCCTATCAGTTATTTTCACTTCCTGCATCGTTACAAATGAGCTTTCAGATGATAACGAACCACTTGCGTGTCTTCTTTCCTGAATTCTGGTCATGATCTTTTGATACAGTGCATCCACATGCGGTGCCATATAGATATCTAAACGTACGCCACTCTCAACCTCATGCAGCAGCTGGATGCAGTGATCAAATTCGTTTCTAAAGAACTTGGACAAAATCTCCCACATGATGGGTGACAGGTTAAAGAACGGCTTAAATGCCTCCGAGTTCAGACAGCCTAGCTGCAGCATTTCCGGCTCCAATGTGGCCAGACCGCACAGGCCAGCATAGAATGCCACATCCTGTGGCGCCACAATCTTATCATAATCGTAGCGCTCAAAGGGCGTCAACAGGAAACAATGCGCTGCCGTCTTATAGATCTTCAGGCCCATATTGGCCAGACCCGCGGCACAGCTTAGCTGGGCAGGCACGACGCGTGCCAGATTCGGAAAACCGCACGCATACTGCTTGGCCTCGTCAATATAGCTAAGCACATGCCACCAGTTGGCCATATAGATGGACACCCGAATCAGATTGCGAAACATATTGATCACATTGTCGCTGGTGGTGCAATAGGGACGCGCCCGAGCATAGAATTTCACAGCCAACTGCAGATTGCCGCTCTTCACATGATAATCCCCAATCTCTTCCAGAATGCGTCGCACATAAGCGCTGCCCGAATTTGATTTCTTAAAATTCAGCTCAGCATCGAGCTCCTGCAACAGCAAAGTAGCCTCCATGGTGTTATCCTCCACCCAGTAGGCGTCGTAGAGATGTGCCTTGCTGGAGCCGCTGTCTGCCTCAGCATTATCGGGTCTCGATGATGTCGTAGTCGAGCTGGAAGGTGCCCCCTCACTTGCCTCTGTAACAGCCATACTGCGCTCCCGCTCTGTGCACAGCGTTCGGTACAGCTCCTCATACATCTTCACATTGTACGTCTTTTTCACATGATTGATGGCCAGCTCCAGCGCCTCGACGCGCAGCTTGGGGCACACCTGTGCAATGAACTTGAGCCGAATCAGCCGGGCAGTATCCATATAACGTTTCGCATAGCTGATCAGAAGTATTTGCGGATCCTGCACAGTGGCACACTGAGAGACGGTGTTCGATTGCACAAAGCTAGCTACGCTCCGGGATGCGGAATGGGAAATCATTTTTACAGCTGAAAAAATTAGCTGGCCAGTCAGGTGGAATATATTTAGTAATTTTGTCGATTATATGAACTAAAAACAAAAAACAAACACTCAACTACATGCCAAATATTACCTAGCTTACCAGATCTGTGCAGCGAACATTTTAATTAGAAGCTCAACAATATCTTCCAAGCGCTTCTATTTCCTTGCAGATGAGCTGCAATCCACCGAAAAGATATGATATGATTCCGGGTTGGTTTCAATTGTTTTTTTATGGTACCTGGTTTAGTTAGATGTTGATATTTAATAAATTAAATTTAATGCTGGCAGTCTTGTTTCCATTACGATATAATTTTAATTACAAATTATTCCTATGAGCGATTTAGTTGCCAGATTCGCTAAAATTTTTGTTTTGCCCGAAAAGGCTAGCAAGAAACTGTTGTTCATATAAAAAAAGTTTTTCCACTGATAGCCCGAAGATTTCTTCCTCAATGCGTTTCAATTTTTGGGCGAAAGTTATTTAAAAGTTATTCAAAATACCCCTTTTACCCCTTTATCATGGCTTATGGCTTTACATATACTGTTTATCTCATGTCCCAGCTCCGCTTTTCTTGCCAGTATGGAAGAACACAAAATCCATATGCCATAAACATATATTTCATCCCGGAATTCGATCCCAGTGAAAGAAATATAAAAGAAATGCAAAATATAAGAAATTCGCACGATTGAATACGGTGCCATTTAGCAGAAATCTAACATGCTAGCTTTCCAATCTGACCGCCAGGTGGCGTGACAAGCTGCAATTGCACGTGTGTGTCTGCGTGTGTATGTGTGTGTTTGTGTTCGTATGTGACAAGACATGAGCTGAGCTCAGCTCAGTAGAAGAAATTCTTATGTATCTGCAGCTGGGCAGCCGCTAACAATGTGCACAACCAAATTCCATTACGAAGATACAAATCAAATTGCCAAATGGCATTGGAAGCTGTCGATTGGGTACCGGGGGCCACCAGCTGGAGGGGAGTAAACGTGCTTTCCTTTGGCACTTGCCGCAAAAAAAATATACATATATATTTTTATGCAAAAATCAAATTACCCGAGCTTGAAAAATCGCAGACATCAGAGACACATAAATCAGAGGGCGCCAAAAACTTCAAAAGGCCAAAACGAAACCAAAGAAATTGTTACCGCTATTTAACGGTTTATTGATGCGTCGCTTTAGCTGAATTTATTGGCCTGGTCGTTGGCCGTTTTTGTGCTAGCCCATCGGCTGCCCCCAATCCACATCCCACCCACCCAGACCTGCAAACCGAAGTGGCATTGCAAAATGTGAAGCTTGAAAAACGTGCAAAATGCTTCGAATTGATTTGACTTCTTGGTATTTGCCTGCGGTAGTCCAGGTAGCCCATTTCTCAAACGAGGTGTTGATTCCGTTGCTACCCACAAACGCAAAGCGAAGAAAAAAAAGTCCAAAAGATAAAAGGAAAACCTCAACAATAGCCTATACTTGCGCTGATTTCGGTTTCAATGATTTCTCTGATGATGCATCATGATTAAATGTAAACATTAATATTATAAATAGAACGGAATCATTGAGATGTAAATATATTTCACTTCCATTATTGTTGCTGCATTCTTAAATTGGCAGCGCCTCATCCAGATTCAAAAAACGTAACAGTAGCTGATAAAACACATGAGACTTGAGATTAAATGAAAATATGAATATTTAAAACTTAAAATCTTTAAGTTGGGAAAAAACTTTTAAAAATTGAGAAAGAAGGCAAAAGTTAAAGCTGTAGGGAAAGTAAGTAAAGAGTTTCACTTGCCTGAGCAGCAGGCCAAGTTGATTTCTTTGGAGAAATGTTTTAGCCAATTATAAATATTTGCCATGTGGATAAAGTGCCTTGCAATTATAAAATTGAGAAAATTATTGATTATATTGATGCATCGCTATAAACGAAAATTCTGATGGGCACGCCTTACAATTATGCTCTTAGAAATTGCATTTTAGATCAAGCTCTCGACGCGGACATTATGACTAGGCGTGTGTCGGACGTGGGGTCTTTGATTAAGAGTAACAGAATTTGGCGGCCTGACGACAATGTGAAGTCGTAGACTGCTGACGGCAATCAAATTCACAAAATGTTTGCAATTGACATGTAATAGAGCAGGACCAGAGCTGCAGTTGTGAGGGTTGGGGTCGAGCTCTCTACTATCGCCGACGCGCTGGCATCGCTTTCAGTTTGACGCTTTCGACGCGTGCAAATTTCTAATTTCATTAAAATTTGTTCGTTCCGCTGATCAGAGTGGAGGTGCACATGGTCGGGGTGGGGGCTGGAGCGTTGCTCAGACGTTGACAGACACAAATCGACAATAGACGTCAACACATGAGCGCTGAGAAGAGAGGGCTAGCGGGGGCGTGGTCTATGCCTGGACGACAGCTTTGGCAATCAAAATGCGCCGATCAAAGTAGAAAATCGATTTTAATTGCAATCTAGCGACGCTTAGCGTGCGATGGTCGGTCGAGTGGGGGCGTTGGGCGTGGGGCGTGCAAAGGGCGTGGCCTGTCCTGCCCATCAGTACAGTCGCTGTGTGTATGTGTGAGTGGCAATTGCTTTTTGCAGCGACATGACGACGCACGCCACAAAAAAAGGGACCAACGCGAAATATTGAATCAAAATTTTGGATGCCGCAGCGAGATGTGCATTGGATGATGTCGCAACCAGACAATGTCGATGTTTTGACTAATGTGTCGCCATTTGTAGCATCACTTGCCGCAGCTACTCCACACAGATACACACGCACACACAACGCATTGAAAACCATTAAAACTGCGGCACAATCGCCGCTCAAAGGCAACACAATCCGGCTGTCAAATTTAACAAGAGCCCAATTAGGCCACGCCTACCCACGCCTACAAAAATTTGACAGAAAAAAATGGAAACAAAGCGAGGCATCAGACGAGACATTAATTATCGCATATATGACTGCAAAAAGAATAGACAGTTCCTGGAATATGAAGCCCACAAATCGATTTGCGGATTTCGAGTGTCTGGCTTTAAACGCGCCTATTAAAGTAGATCTTATAAGTACCTTAACGTTTAAATATATACATATATGTATGTGTATTTTGCTCCCTACATATATGCAAAATATTATCAACTTCGGTTAACAATATCAAATAGCTTCCATAATAAGATATGATATGATTTATAATATTAAGATCCTATGAACATCGGACCTATATATAGCTGATTTGGGAAAGATCGGTGGAATAGTATGGACTATTCTCACATATCAAAAGCAAAATGTCCACAAGGACAATTTTCAATTTTCGGCGTGTCGAAGATATCCTTACTTTCTCGTTAATTTTTATATGTGCTCTTACAGTTTGTATCATAAAATTATTCTACATAATTTAAAAAAAAATTTTATAATTAATCTTTTGATTTGTTTTGTTATATATATATTTATATTTGTATATAATTTGCATGGCCTTCCCTAACAATTAACACATAATTTCTTGCAGTGTAGTTGCACTTATTTATTTATTTTGCATGCACTTTTTTAAAACCCTTTGTTGTCCTTGCACTTGACTTGACACACGAGGACAATGTCCATTGCTTGTGCAGCACTTGAAAGTTGTCTATGCCCAACTGTCGGCATGGCAGACCGTCTGTCATGCTCATAATCACGATAAACAAAATGTGCAACAGTTTTTGCCACACTTTTGCGGCAATGTGTGAAATTTAATTATATTTCAATTTAATTTACCAACCCGACCAGCCGCCCCCTTTGTTCCCTTTCACCGCAGGAAATTAACAGCAATGGCCGTGCTGAAGCTTTTCCCATGCTGCCTTTTGAGGAACATGGCAGGAGATGGACGGGCAGCTGCAATGCGTCATAGTGCCACGCCCACTGCACAGCCGCCTTGCCCTTTATTGCTGTGCTAATTAAGTTTGGGTTTTGCGTTTAATGTCAGTTGGGCTGAGCATTTGCTCGCTCAGATGAGGTGTGTTGGAGGGCGCGGCCTATTTTCCGCCATTTTCTTTGCATTTCTTTTCTACTTTGACAAGTTTTTCTTTATAATGTGGACATTAAAATTAAGTTTAGCTGCAGATCTTTTTAGCCCCAAGACTACGGAGAAGTTGTCCTCTCAACTTCTGTCCTTTGCGACTGCTTGAAAGCCTTTTCCATTTTTTCTAATTTATTGCAATAATTTTCTCTTTTAAATATCTTTTCATTTTCACGCACAGCCAAACTTAATGGAATTAAATTGCCTGGTCAAAGGCCGAGGCTAACACAAGAAAAGTGGTATTAACAAAATATTAATGTGATAAAAAAGCAAAACGTGTGTACAAAATAGTAAAGGAAAATATATATTAAAAAATATATATATCAATTAAATAAAGTGAATGAAAATGAATAAAAATAGAATGTATAATATAGTGAAAACAGATATATCAAAACTATATAAGTTATATAAAAAGATTAAACAAAAATTGTGAAAATATATAATATAAACATAGAATGAGAGCATATAACTATGTATTATATAAATTATTTAAGCTCACAACAACTTAAAAAGTCAAATAATAACTGAAATACGAACTAAAATATGAGAAAGTAAAAAATGATTGTTGCTAAATACAACATTAAAGTAAAAATAAATAAATATAAATGTAATTAAATAATTACTGAAAAGATGTCATATTATGGTGCTACCATCTAATCACATAAAGGATCCTCTTGTTTGGTGAGTGCTTAAAGTTTCAATTTTTAGAAAAAGCCAGAACTTTTATTTATTTATTGGCGCAACTAACAATAATTAATTATTTGGTGGATGTGGATTTTTGTGTTTTGTTTGATTTGATATGATATAACTAAAAAGTTAACATAAATAAGCCACGTCCGTCCTCTCCAATAGTTGAAAACGAGAGACCTTATAGGCAGAGCTTTAATTAATGATAAGTAATAACTTATACAACATATATACAAATAATTATGAAATGAAAGTGAGCAAATGCCTCGCGGGCAATGACCCAAACAGAGCTATTCAATGTCTAGATAGATGGATAATTGTTTATTTTCAGCACAATTTATTGCTGCATGCACCTGCGGCATGTGCCAGAAAACGACACACACATACACACGTCTGGCCAAAGATATTCAGCACAGTATATACCCTATTAGCCCTGGGGGGTAGCAGGGAACGCATGGGATCGAATTGCATGCGCATTTTATGCCTTTCAAAATTTTGTTGCCATTGGTCTCGAAAATATGCCAGTTGTTTGTTGTTGCTTTTGGGGCATGTGCAAGTGTAAACTTGGTATAATTTGTATAACAAACAGAGAGGGAGAGAGAGAGTAAGCGAAAGAGCGAGAGAGCGAGCAAGTGGCATTTCAGTTTGATTTTGGGCCCGGTTGGGTTTGTTTTGGCCAGTTCTGTTGACCGTTTGGCTCATGTAAATAAAACATTTAAACCGATTGGCAAATATTTGAGTGTGCAGCGCTTTAAGCATCCCAGCGCGATATTCGCACTTTAAGGGCACACCCAGCCGCAGGGGCAGGAGCAGGATCAGGATCAGGAGCAGGGGTAGTTTGGTAGTTATATGCCAAAGCAGGCAAAACCGAACTCGACTAACAACAAGAACTATGGCCAACCTCGAGCGGCAAAGTTCAAATTCAATTACCTTTCAAATATTTGCATTTTGCGACACAAAGTTCCGTCATAATGTGCACAATGGCTGCCACTCGAATGCCACTTGAAAGCCAAGCGGATGGCCGGGTAAGGGGTAGGGAAGCAGTGGAATGGGGCGCAGGACAGCTGGCGGGCGAGCGGGCGAGTAGTCGACTATAAAGAACGAACCGACAACGGAAGGAGCACTCAAAACAGTTGCCGCTAATGTCGTTCTGCACGTCCAGGACGTCGTCCTTCTGCTGCTGCTGCTTCTACTGCTGCTGCTGTTGCTGCTGCTACTGCTGCTGTCGGGATCGCAACAGCAGCAACAGCAACAATGACGTTAACTTTTGCCGCCTACTGCCGTCCCCTTTCAAAACAATTACAAAACAAAGGCCAGCGACAGCTCGGAGCGCGGGGTCTGTGCGTGTGGGTGTGTGTGTGTGTGTGTATGTGTGTGTCGCTCGCATAAAAATACCAAATAAGCCAATTTCGAAACAGGACTTGCTACAACATTTGCTAGCAACCCACACACAACCCAGAAGCCCATCCCTTGCGTAGCCCTCTGCCGAAGCTGCAACCAAGCCAAGCAGGGCGAAGAGGTTCGGCAATTTTTTCAATGCCAACCCAGCGAAGTTGGGTTGAAATAGTGTATTAAAAGCATATTAACTATGGATTGGCTGGAAATATATCTTAAACAAGCACTTTAATTTAATAAATATTTAATTAAATTAAACTAGTAAAAGAAAGATAATGAGAGAAAGATAATAAAATAAATATAAACGAGATAAGGGCGATAGAAAGGAAGATGCCACAAAAGAGCCAAAAGAGAACCACTGAGGCGACGAGATAGAGAGAGAGTACGAGATTGTAAAAATAAGATCGTCCACAATAATTTATACTATTATTAAGAACTTATCTTAAAGTACAAAACTTTAATACAAAGCAAAATTAAGCTAGCATTAGTAATTAAGGCTTGGGCTACATTTTTAAATATATTTCAGATAACATATAATATACAGTTCAGTTGTTAGATTTATAGAAATATTAACAATTATATATTACTATTAATAATATTATTTAATACTTGTTCTTAGTGTAGGCAAAAGGTCGTCTATTTTTCTTTTGATTCATATAGTTTTATTTTATTTGAGCGTGGGCTATTTTTTATTGTATTTTTTTTTTTTTTAGAATCGGTTGCGTTGGTTTGACTGCCACGAAAAGTTCTACTTGGGCTGAGTTGTTGCTGTTGCACGTAACTTCTGCTGCCAACTATGTGAAACGTTGTTGGAGGGCCAATTTTAGTATTGCTTACTCTAAGTTGGCCACTTCATGTGTCCTCTGTTCCCTCTGCCGCCTCTCCGTCTGTCTGCGTCGCTGCCTGTGTCTCTGTGTGTCCTTCTGTCTCTGTCAAAAATGTGGGCGCATGTGTCTCGTTGTTGCAGTTGCAACAAAGTGCATTGAAAATTATTTCTTTTGTTTATTAAAATTGTTTTGCTAGCTTTATTGAAAATGAGACGGAAATGGCATAGCAGTTGGGTCCTTAGGTCCTTGGATACTTGGATCCTTGGGTCCCGCCCTTGGCCAGTTTGTGTGTACGGCACGCACCTTCGCCGGGCGACTGACAAATTTTAGCCAACTCTTTGGGCGGACGAGGGGCATGTGACATGTGGCATGTTTTATGCATGCGGCTGCAGCCAAACACGCTGCGAAAAACCCGTCCCTATACCAAGTTGCGAGCTTATTTACATGTTGAACTCTTTTTCTCCATTTTCTACCACGCATCAAATAAACGCGTGCTGAGTGCACATTTGGATTAAGGAGCAAAGCATTCAGCGGACTGAGGGTGTGCGCGTGGCAATGCCAGCGACGAGCATGATGTAACAAGATGCGAGTGGGCGGAGGGTGCGGGTCATGTTCAAAGATGCCTGAATGCATTTGGCGCCCAATGCCAAAGTAGATCTGCATACGAGCATATCATATGAATATATACCCTGTACACAGATATATACTCTTACTTATATATGAATAGATGTATATAGATAGATGTGGCTGCATAGCCACTGGCGCTGGCGGTATATAAAATGCATAGAATTTTCGCTTTATTCCATGCATTTAAAGGCAAATTTATGTTATGCATGTTGCTGTCTAAAGCGAAATTGCAACAAAGGGGCAAAGCAAAAGGTAACAACAACAACATGCAACAAACAAGCAACAACATGCAACAGATATAATATTAGACATAAATCGCTGACACGCACGTTATGCGAGTCCTTTGAATATGCTGCTACTCTTGATTGAAAATAGAAGAGCTAGAGCTCTTTGTATACCCTATAATCGTCAAGTGGCTGACAAGGGTATGGAAGAGTTGTGTAAATTTTTGTGACAGGAGCTACTACAAATTGCGATGCATTAGCTTGTGTGTGTTAAATCTATATAAAAGGTATATAAATATATTTATATAGAGATATATATAGTAGGAGAAAGAAGCCTGTGCAAGGTATCTGCCAGCGGAGCATATCCCTATGAAAAGCTCTTGTAAATAAGTTATGTTTAAAAATGTTCTGTACACTTTGTAAACGTTTGCAAACCCCAAAGAAACAAGAAATTCTTGAAAAATTCCGCTGAACAAAAGACTAGTTTCATATAAAGTGAACAGCCTGAATGGAAGTACATAAAATGAAGCAAGAAAAAAGACTATTTAACAAATCTTTCTACTCTTTAGTAGTTCAAGCAAAGTATTAGTAGTTATTTCAGCACACTTAAAGCACATTTTCGGCAACTCCAACTGAATGAAATTGTACGCTCTGAAAATCCATTAATTTCAATATTTAATGCATTCCATCTAAATCCCTAAAGCAAATCACGACACGACAAGAAAACAAATCGTTAACATTAAAAACGCGATTCGCTGTAGCGGATGCGGATATGAATGCGGATGTACTGCTGCGAATGCTAAATCCATTACAAAGCTGTGCAACATTTTCTTACAATTTAAGTGGCAACGCTTTTAATTAGCTCGCTGAGCTACGCAGCCAGAGTTGGGGCTCATTCCAAGCCCTTCAACGCCGGCAAAGGATTTATGCAAACGCATCAGCTGCGGTAAAGTTATTTGAAAGCTCTTTCCTCTGATTCCCTGCGACTGCTCGGTGCTCATTATGCTCACTATTTACCACCAGCAATTATGGCCATGGATTTCAATAGTCAAAATCTAGCAATTCCATAAGCTGCCCCATCAATCTAAACAGCTTACGAATGTCTCCAGTTGCAGTGCAGGCACGAATTATTTAGTTGCGCTCGCTAAAAGAGAATGCGTGTAGAGGAAAATATAGAGGATTTCGATAAATTACGAATACTGTTTCTCGTATGTGTACATTTATACATCTGATATCTGTATATATCACGAAACTAAGCTAATTGCACTGTATATTTTCAGGCAGTTTTGATTAATGAACAAACAAAAATATTTCTCAAATAATATATTTAACTTTGCATACTCTTGGGCAGCTTTTGATTTTTAGAAGGCGACAATGCCATCCTAATATTTTATAAAAGTAATGTATACTTTTATGCGGTTCCGTCGATGTTTTATGTTTATGTTATGTTTTATGCTGTACGCAGACGACATTGTTGTCTTTAAAACAAATCTTTAAAATATTAAAATATTCATTTCTTTTGGCAGTAAAACTTGTCAAGCAGGACAATAAATGAATAAATCGTAACAAATCTGAATTGTGACAATATTTTATATTTTCTTAAAAGGCATAAAAAAAATGTTTATTATAGTTCTTGTTATTACAAAATTTTTTTCTACAACTGACATTGTATTTTAAGCTCGAATATGACATAATCAAAAAAGCAGTAAATTGTAGCAATCTAAGTTATCTCAAACACGGATGTGCCATTTATGTGTATTATGAATTTGTTCCTCAAATATTTCTTGTTAGGTTTGTTTTTATAGTTAACCTATTATATTTGTTTATTATATTAGTTGTACTCCCAGCAAACGTTTGATTATTCACTCAGTTCGAGTTCAAGTTGAAGGTTAACTGTATATTCAAATAAGTTTTATTTATTTTTTAACGTCTGCATTTTTGTTTATTCATACAATCAAATTGGTCGCTTCCCAATTGTTGCCTACGACACATCCATAAATTTCGAAATGCGCCTGTGGACTGATAAGCACCAGACCAAGTAAATAATGAGAAGAAACTAAAGTCAAGTCGAATACTTAATACGCTTCTGAAAAAATAAATATATATTTTTAATTGAATACTTAATGCTTGATCAATCTTAAATAATTTTAAAGTGTCTAGAACAACAATGTTACAAACATATGATTGCAGAGTGTAGCATGGGGAATATGCATTTAAATTTTGTAAAGTTCGTGCTGCACGCCTTTATAGAGACGGACAGCTCGTACTCCTGAACAAGAATATATATATTTTATGGTGCCCGAAATGCTTTCTGATGCAAATTTTTAAACAATTTACTCTGTGTTAGGTTGTATCAGAATCGATATCACGACCAAGGCAGTTTATTTTATAATACCCTAACGAAATTTTACCAAAACATATACTAACATATTGTGTATGTAATCTAGTAAATGCTAAGACATTTTCGTATACTCTAGCAAGTTAGAACTAAATTTGTTTTTTTCCGCTTTTTGTTTTGATTTTAAAATCGTTTCTACGTTAATCTCTCTCTCTCTCTCTCGATTGCTGGGTATAAAAAGGCCCCGCATTTGATGCTGCACAGTTAGAACTTATTTGAAAGTGCTGCAGCTAAATCAACAAATCAAAATGAAATTCTTCGTAAGTTCGCTTGAAGATCCTTAAATTAAGCTCAACGACTTATATCCTAGTATTGTTTACTTTTAAAGATCGTATTCTTCGCCCTGATCGTCGCTGTGTTCGCGGCTGGTTATGGTCAACAAGGACACGGCCAGGGCGGACATGGCCAGCAAGGTTTTGGCCAGGGCGGCGGACATGGCCAGCAAGGTTTTGGCCAGGGCGGCGGACATGGCCAGCAAGGTTTCGGCCAGGGCGGACATGGCCAGCAAGGTTTCGGCCAGGGCGGACATGGCCAGCAAGGTTTCGGCCAGGGCGGACAAGGCCAGCAAGGTTTCGGCCAGCAACATGGTGGACACGACGGACATGGCAGACGTTACTAGGACGTTTTAATCAATAAAGATAAAGCTTAGCCTGATAACTCAAACCTAACTTGTCATTTGGTGTGTTTTGTTGTTGTGCATGAATCCACTTGAAATGGGTAACAGGCAGATGGCCGAAGACATCCCATTGATTCCAGGTTAGCAGCAAAAGTCTACTCGATCGAATCATGAAAATCATGAAATGTCTATCAAATACCAAGAAATGCCGCCAAATGTCAACTTCAATCTACCCAAACATAAACATATGCGCATATGTAAAATGTGAAAGGTCAGAGGAGCCTATCGCTGGCCAAGCCAATCCGTTTTTATGACATGCAATCTGCCATTTTCCTAGAACTCAGGTCGAAATATGCATTACGGAATTCTAATATTGTCTGAGTGCTGCATATGCTGCCGATAAGCCGACCCACACAAATGTTGTTAAGTGCATTTTCCTTTTGGGTTTTATGGACATTATGTCTTCAGGTATAATTTATGTTTGTGATTTTATGCCAACGTACTGTCAGCAGTTGCGATTTTTGACTTTAAAAGCGTTGTACGCAGCACAGTTGAGTTCAGAGTTGAAAGAGCAGTCGCTATGAAGTTGCTGGTGAGTGTGCTGCATATAAAAAAGTCTAAACATACTATTGGTATTTACTTTTGAATTTCGCGGACAGATCATTTTATTTGCGCTATTTGCTGCGGTCTTGGCAGTGCCGCAGTACGGCGGCGGATATGGGCGTGGCGGCAATCGTGGCGGCAATCATGGCGGCAATCGCGGTGGCTACCATAATCAACATCACAGTCCGCATCACAATCCACATCACCATCATCAACATCATCATCGCTACTAGTTTTGGCACAAATATGCAGCGCTCAAAAGCGGTATTAATAAAAACTAATTCAATACTGCTCAAAGAAAAGCATATTTATTTTTACATTAATAGTGCACTGCATAGAAAAACTGCGTGTAACCTGTATTTTTATGGTACTCTTGCAGATGTTTTTCCTGCTCGATTACAGCCTTTGTTGCTGTTGAATGCGTTGCTTCAGCTGCTGTCCTGCTCGCACACAATCTTTGTTGAGCACGCATTCTCTCATTGTTTTCAGTTGCGCTTAAAGAAGACCTTGATGTTGTTGTGCATGATCATATTCCTAAACTTTGTTTGCTTCGAGTTTGTGTGTGTGTTTTAAAGCAGTCTATTTAAATTGAAATGGGTGTAAATTTTGCTGTTATTCTCGCGACAACTTTATTGCATTGCCTGTCTATTGCTTTTTGCTGGTTTACATTCTGTGTTCTTCTTATGACATAGATACGGTGTGCAGGTATGTCGGCCAAGTGGAATTTCAATTTAAGCATGTATATATATATATATATTATGTTGATTATGACATCGCACAATAAATGGTCTACAGTGAGACATGCACACAATACACATGCAGGTTCTGCCCGCTTTGCTTAAGATTTGCCAGTTATTTTCTGACCCCAGAAGGAACTCTAAATTGAAAGCTTTATTTCAATTTGCAGGCAATGAAATTTCGCGCTTTTTGGGTAAACATATATTCTAAGTTGGACATAAAACGCGATACTAATTACCGAAAGATTCCCAGCCACATGTGCAGTAGAAGATTACCAGTAAGAAACTTATTTGTATACTTTATGGGAGTTTAATTGTTTTAGCAAATTGCCCGAAATAATTACGAAAAGTAACCGACTACTAACACATGTTTGTTTGCCTGAGAGCAGCAGCCGCAACAGCAGAAGCAGATTATAGCATCCTCCATCAGCTTAGTTGACGGCGCCGGGCGGCGGTGGCGGTTGGCCGGCACACCAGGGCGTGCAGGGGGGCAGCGTGGGACGTGTGGGCGTGTCCCGGGGCGGGCTAGCGCTTGTGCTGGCCAGCAGCAGTGATAACAACAGCAGCTGCGGGGGCAAGTGGTAGAGAGTGAGTTGGTGAGAGTGATAATTTTTTTGTTATTTTTTCTTTTTTTATAAACTTACACAGTATTTATAATTCATTAGGACTGACGAACTTCTTGGATGTTCTGAAAATTTCAAGAGCAGTCTGCTTACTTTTATATGCACCCCACTAACTTGAAGCTTATCGGCAAATGAGAATGTTTAGCAATTTTAAAGAAACAAATAATTATAACAACATAATTCTCTACAGAAAAAGTTTATACAAATTGTAGAATTTAGATAAGTTTTTTTTAATAATATTTTATTTCTTTGGTTGAAAAAAATTGTAATATAACAAAGAATATATGCCAAAATTGATTTCCCTTTATATACCACAAGTGACTAGAAAATTAATATTTAGATATATTTTTAGGCAATATGCATATATAATTTGTTTCAGTTCAAATCAAAATAAATCTTATCTAAATAGTTCAAATGATACTTCTAAATAGGCTTTGAACAAATTTGAATAAATATTTTCTTAATTTTTTTTTTTTATTATAATAAGAAACTCAATTCTGAAAAATAAAGTATATAATTAAAATTTGTAAATATACATATACATATCAAACAAAAGCGAAAAGTGCGCTCAACCTTTTCCAGATTTATCTTCAACTTTTTTTAAGAGAGACAAAAACTGCTTTAATTATTGTGCAGCCTTCATTTGAGTCAAGTAATATAGCTGATAAAATGCCTTAAATGGCAGCTCAATTGAATTCACTGTAGAGTGCTGTTCATTCCCCAATAGCCGACTACTTAAAGTCCGCATCTTTCGAAATTGTTTATAAATATTGTTTATTGGGCAAGGTCAATTTCCAGCTGATAGGACGCACATAAATGGGTCATGTGTGTCGTGTTGTATGCAATCATTGCTCTGTTCTCCGATTTTCCCGTCGCTTTTATTTCTTATTTTTATTTTGTTTGGCTTACTGCGCAATTCTTAAATGTCACAGCTATCTGACCCAATAATCAGACAACTTAATTGCAATTGCATTTGTAAAATATTTTCTGCACACTTTGCCAGTCGGTTTGTTACCTTTTCTTTGCATTCCATTGGGAGAGCTTCCCAGTCAGCCACCTACTTGCCGGCTGAGAGATAGTCAAGGGGGCGAGAAATGCACCCTCTACTCAAACTATATATGTAAATGAGGCTTAGATATTTTAGGGGCTCTTGTTTGTTGGGGTAAATGTTAGGTATTGCAGTTACTCCTACAGCATTTGAAGGGATATGTTTACAGAAGAAAGTGTAGCTAATTTTCAGTTTTCCTACACCAATTGCTAACAAAAACAGAACTGTTGCTAGTAAGCTAGCTGCAAGTTGTAAAAACAATCCTCAGAGTTGTTTAGAATATTTGTGAGTGACAATATTGAAACTATGAAACTATGGAGCTATAATTGATATTAACTTTAATTTAACATATATATTAACATGACAACCCAATGTTAACTTGTTCAAACGTTAATTGCACTATAATTGTTCAGATAGTGCTATTTCTCTTTACGCAGAAAAAAGGAAACAAATACAAAGTCTTAGGCCTAGAGTTTCGAATGCATACCGATTCCCTATCATAAAACTAGTCACTGGGCAGACTTCCCAAGCAAAGCTATTGGCTCTTAAGTACCTTGAACTAGAATTGGTTAGCTGTGCTATTGTATCGCTAGGGGCATTGCTTCAATCACAAGCTTTTTTTTTTTAAAAACAAGCTCTTCACCCTAAACTAAATAAAGCAAATATTTTTTCTTGCTTTTTTTTTTTGTGTGTCGCTTCCAAAAGTTCGAGTCTCGAGCCGGAAATTTATTTGTGCGGCCATTGCAAGTGGTAAATAAAAGAGCAGCAACTGCTTAAGTGGCAGTTTCGGGCACATACCCAATGGCCATTTTCCAACCTTTGCCCTTTGCCCTACGACGCTTTTGCTGCCTTCCAGCGCATTGCCTTAAAAATGCAGCCAAGTGCAAAGGCCACCTGGCAGCATCTCTTGGCCAAATTGTTGTTGTTGCTGCTATTGTCTTGCCGGCATATCTGTGGGCTTCCGGTTCGTCACGCGCGCACACACACACACGCACACGCACACATGCTGCCACGCCCACTTGCCACAATTCGGATGTGGGCGAGGCGAGCAATGTGCAGCCATTGAGCGCAAATGTGCCAAATAATGACTTGCAGGCGAGTGCAATTTATATGATAAGCAACAAAAATAAATTGCAGGCAATTCATTTTACTTAAATGCAGCAGCAACAACAACAGCAACAACAATAACACACGGCAATGAGCTGCTGCAGCGTTGGCAACTTACACACACACACACACACACACACACATTCGCCCACACACCTGCAGCTCAGGTAACGTGTTGTACATCATTTGAAAATTTTGTGCTTGCCTGGCAACTGTGTTCATTTATTTTGAGCCTGCCTAATGAAGCCCCAGCGATATGACAAATGCAAACAGCAAAATATTTCAAATTTAATTTGTCGATTTGCGGACGATTTGCCAAGTGTTGCATAGTTTTAGGCTTAACTTTTGACACATGAAAATCATTGCTTGAACTATGCATGTTTGTCATTTGTCCTGCTTTCAGGAGTTTTTCAAATTTATTATTAAAGCCCTACACGCGCACTCAAGATCTTTCAAATAGTTTCCTTCAAACCCAATAAAATAGATATTGAAATTCGACTAGTTTTGAACACATATCAAAGCATATGAGAGCTAGAGACACCAAATCCAAATACATCTCCCGCTCTACGCAAAATTCTATTAACACTCATTTGAAGGCCACATTTATGTCCAGGAGCTTAAGATCTCATTTCCTATAGTGTAGCTCCAAGGAAATAGATGGCAGCTCGGCTCTGGGATTAAGGTATCTCTCCGTCTAGCACACCCGACTAGAACACTCTTATAGTTTACTCATTATAAATGTTTTTTGTACTAATTGTACTTCCCGCAAGCATATTACAATTCACTCAGTTCGAGTTCAAGTATAAGGTTAAACCGAAATTGAAAAAAATAATATATTTATAATTTAAAAAAAACATATTTACACTAAATTGATTCACAGAATCAAATTGGGCACTTCCCATTTATTTTCTACAAAAAGTCCAAAGATTTTGAGTGTCGTCTTTAGACAGATAAGCGTCAAGACCAAATAAATAATGGGAAAGAACTGTGAGTCGAACTAAAATATGCTTTTATAAAAGTATTGCCAATATTAAATAATCAAAAATAACAATTTTTAGCAATTGATTTTCCTAGAGAATGAGAAATCTGAACTCTGCAATTGCTGTTTACAAAACCCGTTCATAATACGAGTATTAACTGTACTTTAAATAAGTTTGTCAACTTTTGTGTCTTATAGTTGAATCTGTGCCAGGTTTCAGACAAAGCACATTACAAATGGAATCATTCATATATAATACCCTCTCAAGTGTGTGCCAAAATAAAGCATATTTCATATGTAATCAAGTAAATGATAAGACATTTTGCGTAGGCTCAGACATTTGAGAATTAAATTTGTTTTTTTCCGCTGTTTGTTTTGATGCCACGTAAATCTCTCTTTTTCTCTCTGGATTACTGGGTATAAAAGGGCCCCCAATTGATGCTGTACAGTTAATACTTATTTGAAAGTGCTGCAGCTAAATAAAAAAATCAAAATGAAATTCTTCGTAAGTTCGCTTGAAGATCCTTAAGTTGCCTCAAGATCTTATAGCATAGGATTATTTACTTTTAAAGATCGTGTTTTTCGCCCTGATCGTCGCTGTTTTGGCCCAATACGGTAACGGTGGTTATGGTCAGCAAGGTTTCGGCTCGGGTGGATTTGGTGGACACCAAAATGGACACGGCCAGCAAGGATTCGGTGGACATGGTCAGCAAGGATTCGGTGGACACGGCCAGCAAGGATTTGGTGGACATGGCCAGCAAGGATTCGGTGGACATGGCCATGATGGTTTCGGACACGGTGGATTCGGTGGACACCAAGGTGGACATGGCCAGCAGGGCTTCGGTGGACATGGTCACGGTTTCGATCAGCACCATGGAGGCCATGGACACGGCGGACATTATTAGGCCGATTGAATCAATAAAGATGATAACATTATCTAAGTTATGGTATTTATTGTGTTTTGCTGTTGTGTCATTATTATCTGAATTCTTTAAAATGGGAAGAGCAAAGCTTCTGGTATAGCTCGCTTAAATTAAGTTTGTGTTTGCAAATTTTATAACTTGCAATTTTTAAAAAATTTATATCGAAATCTTGTTCTCTTGGTATATCTGGGTATTTGTGTGCGTAAAATTATGTTTAAATGTGTGGACAGCTTGTTCAGTGTATCTTTCAGTGGAATGGCTAATAGTTTCATTTTCATATTATGCGACTTTGACTATGCTTCAATCATACTTTTGCAATGTCTGCCTTGATTGTGCCATAGTTAGTATAAGATATTGAAAGACGATCCTCGGTCGCAACACAGCGCTTTGAACGTAGCCAAAGGCGGAAATAGCATGCTGCGCTGACGACATGCAAATTGAAACCGTTTTTTTGGTAGTTGTTCGAGTTGGGGACTTGCTGGCATTTTGCAAGCTGTGTAATGCTCTTACAACCCTTCACCTGTGCGCGTCTGTGTGTGTGTGTGTGTGTGTGTACGTGTGTTTGGACCAGCTCGAATTGCTGTACTGTGCCCCCGGGGGCACGGCTCGTGTTGCTAATGAGCCGACAGCGTTAGCTAATTGAGCATGTCCGAAGCTACAAACGAAATTAATGTGAAAATTGATGCCCCAATACGACGACCCTTAAAACTTTTTCATTTGCAAGCGACAGAGACAGCGAGTGAGGGAGAGAGAGAGAGAATGACAGAGGTCATAGAGAGAGAGAGAGAGAGAGAGAGAGAGAAAGAGCATGCAATAAACATGCCACTTTAAATGCTACCAACTGCAGCAGCTACAACTACATAGTGCACAGCAGTGCAACAAATCCAATTGTCCACGCCGTATTCATATGCAAAATTAATGCCAAACTAGCGCAGGTCTCTCGAGCGACAACTGCAGACGTTGCCCGGGTACGGGGATCTCTGCAACTAGAGAGCAACAATACATAGAAACAAAATAAAATAGATGACATGCGATCAACTGCAAGATTAAAACTGACTTTTACTCTTATTAACCTGTTCTAAAATTATATAGAGAGGACTTTGTTTTGAGATTCAGTTTCAGCACAGTTGTCATTAAAGTAAAATATTAAATAGCTGCAATTAAAAGAAATCATTAATTCAATGCAAAAGCTGCCATGTATTTGCATTAGGAAAGTTTTCTTTATTTTGCTTGGATTTGTTTAAGAAATAATCAATTGAAGCAAATAAACTGATAAATATGGTATATACATGAGATTATGTATAAATATATAATACTGATCAGCTTAAATATTGGAACTATCCACAAATGTAGTATCAAAAAGTTCTAATCTTGAAAACTAAACAAAAATCTTTTTAATATATACAAAAGTTGTTTAATTATTTCGAAAATTTCCGGAGCCTATTTAATAAAAACTCTTTGGCTCTGCGTGGGAATATTAATTTCTTTTAAAGTTTTTTTTTACTTTCCATTTCAGATTCTGACACATAAATCCGATGGGTAAGTTCAGTTCTTTATTAAAATAAACCAATCAGTATAATTTGGCTTCATAGTAATAGGCTTTATATTTTCATTTTAATTGAGGAATCTTTTGTCAAAAAAGAATAAGTATTTTTATGTATGAAGTAAGGAACCTTTTCTCAAAATACAAGAATATTTATGTTTTTGTAATATTCAACTTTCTCTCTCTCTCTCTCTCTCTCTCTCTCTATCTGTTCCCCTCTCTCTCTCTCTCTCCCTTTCTCTCTCCCTTGTTCGCTCTCTCTCTCTCTCTCTCTCTCTCTCTCTCTCTCTCTCTCGCGCATTCTATAGACCTCATTGTAAAGCTGTTTATGCCCATTGTCATGCCCTGGCAAAAAGCGCAACACATCCGTTGACCCGACAGCCTCAGCACAGTCCGTCCGTTCCGCATCCCTTCATCCTGCACGACTCCTTTTTGAGTGTCCTTCATTGTTGAAAGCTGAACCTTGGGAGCAATCAGTGGATTATACGCTGCTTTACAAGAGATGTGCTGCTGGCAGTTGGCAGTCACTGCACTTGAGTCTGCTTCCCCCAACGCCTCTCTCCCTATCTATATGTGTTAGGTTCTGAAGAGAGAGAGAGAGAGAGAGCACAGAGTTCGCGTTGTATGCAACACTTTTTTGCATTCATTGTTCGTTAAGAGTTATGCGAGTGTGTGCGTGTGGCTGTGGGGTTGTGGGGTTATATGGGTGTGTTGTAACATAAATTTAACTGCAAGCGCATGGAGCGTGTGACAAGGCCACAGGAATTCAAAACAAAAGTTGCAACAAATACCAAACACGCCATAAAGACAACAACAATAACAACAACAACAGCTACCAACAAATAGACATAAATTGCTAGCCGGCCACGCTTTCCAACTCTCTTTACCACCCTCTCCTGCTCTCTCTCCATTGCGCTCTCTTCTGCCCATGTTCCGTACCTCTGCCACCCTGTGTGGCGAAAAGAATGACAGGAAACCGGATGTGAGTGCATGCCTTTTGTGCATGCAACGAATTATTCAGTTGACATACAGGATGTGTGCTTTGTTGTTGTTGTTGTAGTTGTAGTTGTTGTTGCTGCTGCTACTGACTGCCTGCCCGCCTGTCTGCCCTTCCCTCTCCTCCACGCCTGCCTATGCGCTCAGCTGACTCGCCCGCCAGGCCACTTGAAGGACAGCTCTCCCCTCTCTGGACCCTTTGTTAATTTTATAAATTTCATAATTTTTGGCAAACTGAAAAGTCCGATTAAATAGACAATTCAAGAGAGTCACGTGAAAAATTCATTGTCTAAGGTTTATCTTTAATTTGTTATATTTTTTTGTGGAAAAGCAGCTTAAGACAGGCCGTAAAAGCAATTCTAAAAAAAGTTTGCTTTCATAAACAAGACAAATAAGTCTACAGAAACTACTTTACCTCTTGTCCTGGTATCGTCAAATATTCGCTGTGGTAAATGTAATTGTTAGTTGAAAAACCGTCTTCTAAAGCGAAATAAATATTTTTGGCATTTGCAAATAGGCAAATTATTTACAAAAGTTATAGTTCTTTAAGTGTTATAATTACACAGAAATTGTTTATGTTGGCCGTTTTGAATTAACTTCGCCAAATAATCGGTTGGGTGAGCCAAAGGCAAAATTTATGTTGTTATGTTGTTTGTCGAAAAGCGATTTTCCAGAGTTGTAATTCTTCAATGCTTCGATTTTTATATTTCTACAGAAACTGTTTACGTGTTGTTCGCTCTAATTTATTAAGAATTTGTGGACTACTTATCGCTTGGGCGTAAGAAAAGGGAATTAAGTATTTTTTCCTATTTTTATACGTGTTTCGGCCTAACAATTGAGTCGCAGAAATAACATATTATTATATTTGCAGGGTATCAAAAATGCTAACATTATTTACAGAGCATCATAGAGTTGAGTTGAGTTTTTGCGCTGCTTTGATTGTTATTACCTTCGCCGCATTCTATGATGGCGTGCTTTATGATTATTGTTATTACACCCATGTAAGTCTGTCATTTGAGGGCCACACACGCACACATACATCACCCGCACACACATACAAACCGCACACTCGCACACTGACAGGCATTTTTGAGGCAATTTTTCAATTTTATGAAGCCAACTCATAAATAAAACCTGGTCGAGCATTTCGCTGTAATCAAAAAGTGTGTGCTAACTAAATTGTTATTGCTTTCAAATGTCACGTATCATTATCATAATTTTTTCGCTTGACATTTTTAAGTAGCTGCCATAAATGTTTATAACTTTTACACACACACACACACACACGCACGTTTGGAGTTTCTATTAACCCTGCCTTGCCTGTGTCCTTGTGTGGCCTCTTTGCATTATTGGACCCCAGGGAGGCGCCAAAGGGGCGGGGCGGTGACTCAGGCACAACACATACACACGTAGACACCTTGCCTTTCATATTCATAATTTATGGCTGCATTTGCCGACTGCCTTTTATTATTGTTGTTGACGAGTGCGATAAGGCCGAGGAGCCTGCGAGGCGTTTGGGTTCCTTGAAGCTTTGCAGGACCTCTAAACGTTGCCAATGTCGCTTTTCGTTAACTTGCAATTATCATGAAAACATTTTTAATAACAATCTGCTGAACGTCTGCAAGCACGGAAATGCTTCAACATTTCGCAGTAAAGCCGATGTTGTTTTGGCAAAGAAAATTTGCGAGAAATTCGAAATGAATTCCTTAAATTTTTAGAAAATTAACATATCTATACAAACATTTCTTTTTTAAAAATTATTTTTATTGAAGAACTTTAGCTGTATATCATAACATAGCATTTGAGAATTTTAAGTATTTTTAAAATTATTCCCTATCCCCTTTTTTAAGGCTTTCATTGTGGATAGTAAAGAACGTTTTCGTATATCGTTAATATTATATTCCTTTTTATCAGACTTATTTCTTAAATTATAAACAGAAAATTATTTGTAGCCATTTTGATTGCTTGAGGCTTACGCACAATAACAATAATAATATCGTTGACAACAAAGAAGACGAAAACAAAATTATAAATATAAAGTATTTTGTATTATGTGAAAATCAAATTTCGAGTAAATGAATTTACAAATGCTGTCGTCGACGCGACAGAGCCAACTAGATAAAGCGACGTCGAGAGAGAGAGCGAGAGAGAGAGAGAGAGGGAAAGAGAGAGTTTGACAAAGGGCCAAAAACAACAAATATGAGAAATTATTTTTGCCAACATATTGTTGTTGCTGTTGTTGTTGTGCGCAATATAATTTGCATAATTTTATTGCATACATTTTCGGTGGCATAATGAGTCTAGACATTTTGTTTCAATTTATGAAATTGTTATTTTATGCAATATGTTTGTGATTAGTTGACTTTTGCATAAATATGCATAAATATGGCTATGGGGCGTGCTTGGCCAGAATATAATATATTTACGTTACGAATGTTAAAGTTGAATCAAGTAAAATGCAAAGTTTATAAAAATTACAGAGCGCCAGAGACAGCGAGAGCGTGAGCGAGGCAGAAACTTAAGAACTTGCCTCGCACAAACATTAAAAACTAATCAAACTTTTAAATACACTTCAACCGCAGCAGCCGCAGTCGCAGTCGCAGTCGGAGTCGCAGTCGCAGTCGCAGTCGGAGTCTTAAGGCGTTTACGCAGCTAAAGTGGGCGTGGGCCGGCACTGTTCGACAGGCGTCTTAAAAACGCGATGTCGGCTTTGATTTGCTGCCCCCCCTTCTGTGCTAACACCCCTGCCACGCCTTGCGCCTTTGCTTTTGGCCTTAACTTTGGCCGGACTTTTGCCTTGTTGTCAACGTCAACAGAAATTGATTGCTCACCAAGCATCGTTCGCTATCGCAACAGTCCCGCTTCCCGCTCCCCACTTCATTAACCCCGCCTACAACCTTCACTATCACACACACACACACACACACACACAAATATCTCCCCTCTCTCGCCCATTTGGTGGTTCGGTTCGGTTGCCTCTGTGGCATTTTCATTTCATTCAGTTGAGTTTACTTTGCGCAAAAGTTTTTGAGCTCGTCTCTCTCGGGCGGCGGCTGCCACTGAATTATCCTTAGCCAGCGGACCAGTAAGCGGCCCCCTGCATTCGGTTCACTTGAGCCGCCCAACTTTGACACAGTTTAGAAGCCAAAAGTTTAATGGAATTTGTCTATGGCGTCGCCACGGCGGTCGCCGGAAATATAAATAAAACAGCATTCAACTTGTTTTTGAAGCAATTAAAAATTCTTTAAGACGCCGCCATCGCTGCAGCAGCAGGCCCCCAGATTGAGATTGAGTCTTCCCGCGATCGACGGGCACCTGCCTTCGACCACAGCCCACACACTTTCTCAGCCAGCGTAGCCGCAACAAATGTAAACACAACTCGAAGTAATAACTAAAGTTCCTAATTTTAAAACGATTTATGTTTGTCCACAACATTTTTGAGAGCTGCAAAACCCAACAGAAAAGAGGCTTTGATGGGATTATTAATAAGCCAACAGCACCTGAGTACAAAATAAAATATATATGAAAATATATAAACATCAACCTAATTTTATACCATTTTCTTGCACTTACAACAGTTTTCAGTTTGATTCATTTTGGTTTTTTATGTTTGACTTTCTTTTGCTTTAAATACACATTAAATATATATATTAAATTAATTAAATTACAATTTAACCGGGTCTGTTACTAGTTTTAAATTTGTACAGTTTTTAGCTTAAGAAATAACTAAGATTATTTGAATCTATTTATAAATATTATTTATAAATAAGTTCTTATCATAATATTCTCCAAACTATTTCTTATCTTTAATTATTATTATTATTATTTACATATCATAATTTTATATTTAGCCTAGCTGTTAAAATCTTAAAAGCAATTTGTGAAAGTAACAGAAAACAGCATTTAACTTAATATCTAAGTAATAGAGAAAGGCCAGGAGTACTTTAAATTGTTCGGGAAAATCTATCATCAAATTTCGCAGTTATTCGAAGTATGATACGAGTTTATTGGAATCCGCTGTGCAGAAGGAATTCGTGCACAGTATATTCAATGTTTTGTTTGTTTATTTGAGCATTTAAATCGACTGGCAAAACAATTGCAATCTAATTTAATTTGCTGTCGCTTAGTCGAACGCTCGCCCTTGCTCACATGGCGTATGAGCAATGCGGCTTGTTTATTGCTCCACGCACCCCACAGAGTGCCGCACACATAAAACGCACAGTTCTCATTGTTAACAAACACACACACACGAGAATCATTATCAGCACTTACACACACACACACACACACATACAGAGGCATACACAGTGAAAAAAGAAAAGCATAAAAGTCGTTGGAAGAACTGCTCTTAACTACTTTCTGCACGTCTGCAGATAAAATCGATAAATTCCTTTTCGCAAAACGAATTAGGAAACTAATTGACTTGGATTTCGCTTAAAGAATCTCACATAAATCGTGAGCTTAAGCGTGATTCTGGCAGTCACCGCAGTTTCCATGACCCGCATACACCCCCCACCCTTCGGCTCCTTTTTAGAAGACTGTTAGTTTCCGCACTCTCTCTCCCTCACTTTTCCTCTGCCTAGCTCTCACTCTTGGCAACTTTTGCTCTGGCAAATGGCAAATGCTTTTGCGGCATGTAGAGCACTCGGAAGTTTCCTTTATTTCTATATATTTATTTAGAATTTTAATTATGCTGCGCCGCCTGTTAAATGTCATTAAATGTTTCAACATCAAGCCATAGCCAAAGTTACCCCTCCGCTGTCTTCGCCCTGCCAACAGCCGTATCCTTGGCCCCTCATCATTCAGAGCCAGCGAAGCGTTGACAAACTAACAAGGCGCAAATATTATGCTCGCATTTCCTGCAATGCCTTTCAATTTAATTTACCACACACATAACATTTTCAGCCTGGCAAATATTTATCCTTCCTGCCTGCAGGATCTGCCCAGCTGTCTCACGCTCTATCTCGCCCCCACACAAACTCTCTCTCTCTCTCTCTCTCCCTCTGTGGACATTTTATGCTTGGCTTATTTGTGGCCCGAATTTGCGCCCTGTGAGGCAGTCTGAACACTTGCAGCTCTTGAATCTGGGCTGTAAAATGCACAGGTAAAAAGGTCTTTAGACTTAACACCGCGGTGAAAAGATTGATAAAAAAAATATCCATTATTATTATTAAAAAACTTTTTTTATTATTTATGAATTGGAGTGCAATATATAATAGATGTAGACCAAATGATAAATATAGTATAAAATAATTTCCACGTAGTCAATTCACAAATTAATCTTACAAGCAAATGCTTAATAACCAGATAACTAATTATATAAAATAAATCGTATATTAGTTAAAAAGTGAAATGATTTAAATGAGTTTTTGAACAGCTATAGTTAATAATTTTGTGTAATATCAAATGAAGTTGAATATAAATGAATTTAAGCTAGTTTTTCATGAAGAGAAATAATTGCAAAAATAATTAAAATAAGAATATACATTTAAAATTAATCAAATATTAAAAAAAAAAAAAAATCGTACAGCTTTTCCGGTTTTCTTGGGTTAAACTTTATGACATGCTGTTTGCTTTAAGTGTGGAACCTTTTGGGAAGCATTACTCAACATAAATGCCAGCAATGTCCGCGCTTTGTTAATGAGACACCGGAAAGGGCATAGTACGCCAAACCCCATCCCCTCTACCATCCGCTTGCCGTACATCAAATCGAGCATAACTTCAACATAAAATCGCAAGTTGCCAGTTGCCAGTTGGCAGTTGCAAGTAGCACGTTGCAAGTTGACAAAATTGCGTTTCATATTTATAAATGCATATGCAATTGCAATTTTTGCCGCTGCAAGTTGCAACATTGCTGGCTTCGTGCCTCGCTCAAATTGCAACAAACATGCAAATATATAATTTTAATAAAGTCCTGAAGCTCTCCAGCTACCTGAGCAGCCAGCCGCAGGTAGTCCAGGTGGGGGAGGGACTCCGTGCAGCTGGCTCATCAAAAATGCCAACCAAGAACTGCGATGGCAACTCATTTGGCACAGCAACAAAAACTAGCTAAAGTTGTTCTTACAGCTGTTGTTGTTGTTGTTGTTGTTGTTGTTGTTGTAGTTGTTGCTGTTGATGTAGGGCGAGAAGGGGTGGACTGGCAGCCACTTGATATGCCCCCTCAGAGCGGCTGCAAAATGTGAAATATGAAATTTATGTAATACCTACAAAATATTTTCATGTAGATTCCCTGCAGTCAATGAGTGCAATTTATATGCAATTTGTTTTCCAACAACCACCCAAACAACAGCAACAACAACAACAACAAAATCAACATAATGAGCAGGCAAATACGAATGGGGGAGAATTTGTTTCGAAGCAACAAAAGATAACCCAAAATTGGCAAAGACAACAAATTAAACATATTAAGAGGGTGCGATCCGAGTCAAAGTTTGTTAAGACTGCGCAACAACAACTGCGAGCGATAACAATTATCGAATACTTTAAGCAAGTTTGCAAAAGTATTCGTGCACTCTTAATGTTAAACAAAATTTATTTAACTACATTTTGTATAAAATTTGAGTGCCAAAAGAAAAGTTTCTAAGAAAAAGGTTTTCTGTTATGCAGATATTTATCTGTTAATCAAATTAAGTTGTAAATATATTTATAAATATATAATTTATAGGATCATCTGTTCTTATTTCTCATTCTGTAAATAATATATATAATTGCTTATTAAATATTTAGAATTATTATTTTTAGAATATTTCTTCAGTGAATTTGTTGCTGATAATTCAGGTGCAGAAGGTATTTCTGTTATCTTTATGATTTATTTATGATTCCGGTGTATAAACTATTTCTGTTGTCTACTCATCGGACCTATTAATAATACTTAATGATTTGTATTTAATCTTAGGTTAATGATTATTGTTAGAATATTTCACCGGAGATTTCTTTGCTGATGCTTCAGGCTAAAAACCGTTTCTGTCCATTTTTAACGAATATATCTATTAATAAAGTTTGCTTATTTCTCATTTTTAATAAGATTAAAAATAAGGACGTTCGATGCGATACTAATTACTTTTCTGTTAAACTACAATTTTCCATATAACTACGTTGAATTGTTAGGCTATCGGCACTAAAAATAAATTGTTCAGCTAAATTCAAAGAACAGTTTCATTGCTTTACAGATTTATAATGCTCATACGTTGAATTTATAATATACATAAAACGTTTTCTAAAAATAATTCAACGTATTCACTTGATTAATGGCACACACAGACAACGGCACACAGACACCCACAAACACAGACATAAAGCCCGGCAGCATGTAAAAACTTTACAGACCAGTTTCAACTTTCAACTTGCACAACCTAATAATAAAAATCCGTAACTTTTGCACACCTCAACACTTTTTGGCCAGGTCAAAGCAATTCGAACTGGACACGGACACCTAACCATGAACAAATTTATTGTTTCAATGCAAACACGCAACATATGCTCAGGCGCAACTAAAAAAAAATAAAAAAAAAAAATAAAAATAGAAGAAAAGAATAGAAAGAAAAAGAAAAAAAACGAAAATAATGGAAATTGAATTTCTATTAAACTTTGGTCGCATGCAAACGACAAAGTTTTGCCGGCCAACTTTGGCTGACGCTCACACATGCGCCTGGCTTCTGGCGGCGGGGTGAGTAGGGGGTAGATCAGTCTATGTCCACCTATCGGGAGCAGCTGCTGTTGAGAAGTCAAGTTGTCAAAGAGTTAAGTAGCCAATCACTGCGCTCTCTGCAGCGCTCTTAGCTATTTTTTTTATTCGTTTTTGTTTCAAGCGACGGCCACAGTGCACTCATGGCTCCATAGAGGGCGCTGTCAACACGTCGACTTCCGTTGAACGTCGCCGTCGGCGTCGCTGCTTTTGCTGCTGTCAGCAGAAATGTCACATCTTGCACATGCATTGGAATTGGCTCTGCAGCCAGGCGGCGGCGACAGCAGAGGCAGCGGCAGCGGCAGCGACAGCAACGTGTGGCGCCCTCTGTCGCTCGTTGTCGTCTGTCCTTCTGGCCAGCGCATTATTTGCTTTTATTTTCTTCTTCTTTTTTTTTTGCAAGTCAATAGCTTTGGCTTTTAAATTTATCGACTGACGTTTGATGCGCTTCATTTAACTTGGAAACATTTTTCAACTCTGCCCTCAAACAGCCAGCCAGCCAGCCCCACTGTAGCTCCCGCGCCCAAAAACCAGCTGCATCCGTTGCCTTTGCCACTTTCTGTTGCAGCAGTTTTAGAAAATACATGGGAAACTCCTCTACATAGATAAGTTTTGTGCATGCCAGACGTTAAGTGTCATTAAATTTTGTCGCACTATTGTTGCAGCTGTGTCTAAGTTCAGATACAGTTAAGCAACGCTATGACTAATAGGCAAATTAGATACAAATTACAAGTACTAGTAAAATTAGCTAACAAATTTATTATAATTAATTCAACTATGTGCTGCCTATAATTGTTCTGATTTTAATTTACTTAATTAAGACTGTGCTAAGAGTTTGGCACAATGCGTAGGAATTTTGGGGCTCGAGCTTCCGAAGAAATTGAAGAATTCAATTTTCTTTACTTCTCTTGTTAGTTTTTTTTTATTTTTTTAATTAAAAGGTCCCCCATACACATATGAGAATTCTAATTAAATTAGATAATCCTTGAGGCTTGGTTTTGCACATACTCTCCTAGATTTTTTATTTTGTTTATTAGCTTAACAATTCTAGCTTGTACAAAGTGTGCAGCTGTATTTAAAAAGTAGCTTAACTCAATTATTTTATTTTATCATCAACTGTGGCCAGGCTCAACTGTAAATGGCTTCGACTTTGGTTTTCTGCTTAAGTATTAATGCATCAAAGTAGGCAGGTCAGAGCTGCTAATTCCACTGGTAACGAGCGTCCAGGAGTGTCGATGACCGTGGCAAAAGTTTCAGACACAAACAAGCGACAAAGAAAAGAGAGAGAGAGAGAGAGAGAGAGGGGGGAGAAAAGAAGGGATAGGTATAGGGATAGAGAAATGGAGACAAATGCTGGCGCTGTCTAACTGAACTTGTCGACCTGAGTCTATAAAGCAAGTACATTTCGTATACAAAAACTGAATGGGGCTACTTGAGCGCGAAACGAACGTGGCACAGGGGCGTACCCGTAAAACGGGTGGGTGGGGCGTGGTAAAAGGAGGGGGGAAGGTGTGCTACTAAAGGGGCACTGGGGCTGACGCTGTTGACCAGCATGGCATCCATTTGGTTATTTGCCAGGCCAGCCGCACTTCAAAACATTTTTACAAGCCCCATGCACAAGCACAACAACAACAACAACAACAATGGAAGCCTGATTCGTTTAGGGTTAGCCAACGGTGAGGGAGAAGCGGCGGCGGGGTGAAGAGGTGAAGGGACGGCTGCGGGAATATGAAAGAAATGTTGCTACAATAACCAAAATGCACTGAACTGCAAAACATACAACTTCACGGTTATTTTCTCTTTAGTTAGCTGCAATCTTTTTTCCGACTCCTCCGTATGGGGGCGTGGTCAGCTGACCCAGGCATCCACTTAACAAATATCAACTAAAATGGCTTTATATGTTGAGATAATAAAAATCCAGCAGCTGCAGCTGCATCTATACTGCCCAGCATGCCCTTCAGCCCAACGCCCCAAAAGCTACGTAGATGTACCTAAGCCGTGTCTCTCTCTCTATGTGTGTGTGTGTGTGTCTGTGTGTGGATCCTTTAGTTATGTGCCTGGCTGCACTTGAGAGACGGCGTTGGATTTGTCAGCAACAGAATTGTCAGCTTAAAAAGCGCATTGAAATTTAAACACAACAATGAAATTCAATTCGCTAAATGCGACCTCCATTTGCTATATTCAAAGGAAACAAACTTCTTTTCAGATATTTTTTATAACTGTATCTTTTTAATATATGTTAAAAGTAAATAAGAAATAGACTGAGAGAATATGTATAAGCATCAATTAAATGAAAAGTAGACAAACATATAGATGCTTATATTTCAACATTTAATTTTATTCAATAACATCTATTTTTGTTTGTTAACGTTGAAAGCCCTTTATTCTTAATTGATTAAGTATATTACATGATAATTCTATAAATGTACAGAGGGTATCTATTATTCGATCACAGAAATCCCAGGCACTATGATTCCTTTAGACATAAGCTATATTAATTGGTGTATGAAAGTATATTTTATTGCTCATTAAGGCCTCTCTCTCCCACTCTCGCTCTCTCTCTCACACACATTTCTCGCTCTCTCTCTCTCTCTGTCTCTAACACCTCTAGCAATTTATTTGGGTCGCCCTTTTAAGCACGTTCAATTAATACTCTCATAACGGGCGCATAGATTATCAGACAGCTCGCTGCTTAACAATTTCGAGCACTTAGAAACTTCTTATGCCCCAAAACATGCCCAAATTGGCCAATTGAAATTCAAACCAAATTGGCAATTACCTGCGCTGTAAGCGTCGTCGCCGAGAGAGAGGGAGAGAGAGAGAGAGTGCGAGGTGTGAAGCGGGCTCAGCAGTCAGGTTATAAAAGTATTAATAAGCATAAAAGTTGCATAAACTCAAATTAAACAAACGGACAGACAGCCAAACATTGCAATTCGATGCCGAGTGCTTGTCCTCTGTCCCTACAGGCTGCAGCAGAAGGAGGGACAGCGCACACACACACGCACACACACACACACAGGGCGCACTGAGCGCAACTGGCACTTCCGGCTAGGCACACACACACACATACACTGCGGCCACCAGAGGGCGCCACTACAGGCGTCATCGTTTTGCTAATGAACTTATTTCGCATTTTGAATTCAAAAGCAGACTCTACGAAATTGGCTTATTACAATCAACTGCCATTAAACAATCGATGGCGCTAATTGTAAGTAAAACAAGTAAGAGTGCCCAAGTCGAGCGTGCACGACTAGAAGATACCCTGCACACAACTTGAGAACTGCCTTTACCCCTTTTACTTTACCCACGACGAAAGAAAACTGCATTTCTGCATTCATTTTTCGATCTATTTACAATTTCGTATAGTGTTGTTAAAGCAAAGAACTTTTGAATCTGAATCTTCTTTTCCTTTCCTTTTCCCAAATTTGCACTACTGAAGTACACACATTTCTTGTTACACATTTTTATCGGGTGCAGGGTATAAAACTGGCCAACAGAGGCGAGGCGTGGCGCTTGGTGCACAACGCAATCGCAATTCGAGTGCCAACGAGCTCATTAATTCATTAAAGTTTTTATAACCCAAATACCATACAGGACACGAAAAAAAAAAGAACGCTACAATTAAATTGCATATCCAATGGCTTCTAGTGGCTGCAAGCTCTACGCTGCCAATTACCAAGCGTACAGATTTTTACGAACCGAGTGGACATAGTTGTTTAAGCGGAAAACTTGTGCAATATATGTATCTACAACATGCTTATAGAATTTTAAGGCCTTAATGGACTACGTTTCCTTTAAATGGTGTTGTGAAATTCTGGTCGTAGGAAGATAGCAAGTCTTGCCTTGAAAGGGTTTTTTTTGTTGTTACTTGATTAACAATGTTGCATATACTTACAGAACTGTCAAACTCTTTTTAATAGTGTCACATTTTTTTTATATTTTGTGGAATAAGGAAAGCTAAGCGCAAAACTGAAATATTCCATAGCTGTGTAATGTACAACAGAACATATACATCAAATTTAGTGCAGCTAGCTCTTACAATTACGAATTTTTAATACTAAACTAAAATAATAATAATCCGATTTTTCGCGTCTGATCAATTTTAAAGTATTTTGAGACCGATTAACTTAGTTAAAAATAGGTTAGCTTTCTTTAACGCCAATAAATGCAGAGATACTTTTCCTTATGATATTTTTTCTCATTCTCCAACATATTTGCTTATACATAAACGCCCTTTTTTAAACATAAATGCCCCGAACTAAACCAGTAAGTTGTCTTCATAAACTAATTGACTAGGAGCTCATCAGTGTCTCGCATAGACAGCTCGATCAAAGAGAAAGCTGATTATGCCAGCCACACAAAAGCCGCTGACAAAAGATAAACCTTTGACTTGGCCGAGTTGTATCTGGCCGACTGCATCTGCATCCCACAGACGCAGCGCCCTCTGTTGCAGTCAGACTGAACTACAGTTCCGGCTAGACAATGGGGCAAAGGCTTTGAGCAAAACGGATGTGTGTGTGTGCGTGTGTGTATATGCAGCTATTGGCGTCGCTAGTGGGCGTTTGTGGGCGTGGCTGGCTTGTAATAACTCACGCCTTTTGACACAGATTAAACCAGCATAAAGACAATGGCCAGGCGGCAGGCAAGCGAAATGTGAAGAGTAGAGCGAGATAGAGATATAGTTTGGTTGATGGAGAGAGGGGAAGAGAGAGAGAGAGAGGAAGAGAGACAGAGAGGGAGACTAAAGAGAACGTTGACGATGACGAGAACAAAAGCAAACTTGGCCAAAGCATTTTATGACCCTTTTCGGTGAGTGTATGCGCATATGTGTGCGTGTGTGCTTGTCTGTGTGGGCGGCTTGTGTAAATGTTATCCTTTATTGTTTGGCCGGCTTTGCTGCACATGTCACTAGGCGAGACTGCAACCCAGTTGGCCTCCCTCCCGGCCCCTAACCGCATCCCTCTACCCCATTCGCTCACATTCTTGGCAATTCCTTGCCGAATACCGCTTCATTGTAAGTGACAGCTTCTATTGTCCTGCGAGCTCCAGCTCAAGCAACAGCAGCAACAGCAGCAACAGCAGCAGCGACTCCTGCCGAGAGTTGGCGGCTGCATTTTTCGCGTCATGTTGTGCACACCCGCCAGCTCATAGCCCCCCATTTGTGTGAATATTAAGTATGACCAGGCGTAAGTCAAAGCTGTCTCTCTCTCTCTCTCTCCCTCTCTCTTCCTTTCTCTCTCTGTGCTCTTCCCCGGCCGGATACTACACTCTGGGACGGCGCATCACATAAATTTAGCTGAGCTGGGCTCATTCCAAGCCGAGACATGGCCAGACACGCCGCATGCTTTCATTGTTTTTATAATAAATACACACAGTTAATTTATGTAAAGCTGCTGCTATGTTTATGCCACACAATTGGCTGTCAAACAGCTGCCCAAATGGGCGTGGCAGGCTAACTTTCATTGGGCCAGTTTTACTTAATAATTCAGATATGTTTACATTACACAAAAAGAAAATACACTGTAAAAGATATGAAAAGTGCTTAAGGATTTATTAAATTCATATTTCCCTTACCTTTATTCCTTTTATTTTAATGCAAGTAATTGTTAAATATATTAGTTCTAATTATACAACTTACACTTATTAGTTGGACGATTTCTTATTTGAATTTATTTACTAAAATTATACTTATTTTCATAATACATTTTCCTAAATAATTTGTTTTATGTAACGCAGTTTTAGAAACATGTAATTATAGCAAAAATAAAACTTATATCGATATCGATATATAGCTTCTAAAATAGAATATATATATATATATATTTGATGTTGGAAGAAGAGGGTTCAGGGTATCCCCTAGTCGGCAGCTCCCGATTAATACGTATTACTTGTTTTTATTTATTAAATTTTATTATATTTAACTGTGCGAAAGTCAAACATGTAACTTGTTAATTTTCGAAACCTTTTCTCTTTTCATTTTAGGAACCAAATAACAATTAAAACAAGAGGTTTTTATTAAAAAGCATAATTTTTCGCATTGAAATAAGTAGTGCAAATAATAAATTATGGCCAAAGCCATAGCATATATTAATTAAATATTTAAGCTAGGGTATTAGATCTTGGGCATTGCGAATTAGCATGAAAGTTTCTTGTTTATGGCTTGTATTTTTGTGTGGCATGTGTGGCATGTGTGCAGTGTTTGTTATTAATTAAATAGATGAATGTGTGTTGGTTTTTATGCTTCTTGCAGTTGTTGTTGTAGTTGTTAGTGCTGTCTCAGCAAACATACAACCGCAATGCACAGCAGTTGCACAATAAATAAAATTGAGTTGAATGACTTGCATGCTTTTGACAAACATTCGCACACACACACACACACACACACACACACACACACGCACAAACACACACACTCTCTCTCTCTCTCACTCGACAGACAAAGACAGTTGTTGGGGGCTGCTGATTCCATTGGGGTCTGGTTTTAAGCAATATGTCAAGGCAATTTCAACTGCAGTTTACGCTATGCTGACCCAACTCGACCCAAAAGCAAGCTATAACAATAACAACGACAACAGCAACAGCAACAGCAAGAACAACAACAACAGAAACAACAACAACAACTGCAGCATCAAGAACAACTACGACTACAACTAGAATATTTGTTTAGTTCTTCTGCGGGTCACAGTGCGTATGCGCAATATATTTGCTGCAAATTTATGGGCAACATTACAAATGATGCCGCCGCTTGCTACGCAGCTCCACTAAAGCTGCGTATTTATTTACTTTTCATTTAGCAAAGCACAAACTTGCCATCTTTAGATTTGCGAACACTAGTTAAAGCTGGGAAGTTTGCGCAGGGAATTTTTGAACCAGACACTTCGTGATTAGCTGAGCTTCATGCGAAACTTTTAGAACTGAATCCAAATGCACATATTAGATAATAATAATAGAGATAACCATATGAAAGAAAATCAATCTGAAGACATATTTGACAGTTCCCATGGTGAGTCCTTGCGAATTCCAACAACTCCTGTGTCAAACAACTCAAAAAGCAGAGCTATCAAGTGAGCAAAGGACATTTAGGTCAAATTTGCAGTTTTATAGCTTTCAAGGACTTTGTGATTTTCTCTTATTTCCTATCATATTTATAACCCAGCATATCCTGACTAGCATTATGTTATTCTCAAGAGATCAAAGATTTTCTTTATTTTCTATTTCCTAGTGAATCGCGACAAATTTTACCAAGTCCAAGATTCTTAGATGAGCCCATAATATTTTAATGCAGTTCGATGCAGTTGGTTGCCACGAACCTAACGCACCTAGTACTTTGAAAATCTGCAAGGATATGGCCAAGCTATGGCGGTTTTTCTAAAAAGGATAATAATACTAAACTGGCCATAACTTGGGCATTTCAAGGACTTCCGGCATGTCATTTGGTCAACAGACTGTCCTTGTCTTGCCCATTCAGAATATGTAATGAAAAGGACATAGGTTCTTCAAACCCCAAGATATAAGGACATATGTTTTGCACACTAAAATGGCTATAGTTCACTCGTATCCTTGCGGATCCTGACATGTCCTGTGTCAAACAACGTGTATAGACTGGGACTACAAACTGGCCAAAGGACATTAAAATCCGCCTAATGGTTTCCGAAATATGGCTACTTTTCTTAAAAGGACATTTTTTGGATGGCCATAGCTCGGCCAAATCCTTCAGGATATCTGAAGGATTTATAGTTTTGGGCTCGTGGGAAGCAGATCTATCGATTGGCATTCAAGGATTTCCAGGATTCGACAAAAAATTTCACTAAAAATTTTCACAGGGGTTTAGTCAGAAAATGGCCAAAAATCGAAAAATTCGGGACTAACTTTGCCATTTGAAGGTCGATCGGGATGTCCTTTGCACAGTAGATAGCCCTCGTCCTCCCATTTAAAAATATACAACCCAAAGGACCAAAGTCCTTCAGACAAAAAAGTTTTAAGGACAATTTTTTAAACCGAAAATAGCCCATAACTCGGTTATATCCTGACGTATCCTGTCGGTTTTTATGTCAAAAAAATTGTATTGACCAGGACTACCATCTGGCCAAAGGACATCAAGATCGTCCTTGTAGTTACAGAAATATCGCAATTTTACTGTAATATTGTGATTTCAGTCAATTTTCCTTGCGGCCCGCGACTAAAAAATTACTAAGTCCAAGATTCTTAGATGACCCCATAATCTTTTAATGCAGTTCGATGCAGTTGGTCCCTACGATCCTAACGCACCATGTCCTTTGAAAATATGCAAGGATATGGCCGAGTTATGGCCATTTCTTCTTCATTATACCCGTATATCTCTCTTATGACATTTTCAATTCAAATGTGTTTTTATCTTTTTAGATTGAAGGATTCAAGGACTCTAACGATTCTAAGGACTTTTCCGAATCTAAACAGGCTATTCCTTCCAGGATCGGATTTATTTTAAGCCAAATATGTCCATATTTTAGTTAAAATTCGTAAATATGTATATGTAAAACACAAAACAATGTTATTTAAGAAAATAAATAAATAATTCATTTAAAATTTTTAAACAAATTCCTGTTTTTATTTCCAAAGAATATGGGATTGCAAACAATTCAAAAACCAACGGTCGTTAAAAATCTGTTGCATACCCGTAAGGGCGTCCTTTGGCGGCCGCCGGCAGCCGAGATTTTTCTTAAATTTTACGAAAAATACCAGGCGAACAGAAATGCCCAGAAGGTGGACAAAATTTTTCAGCGGCCGAAAATTTTCTGTTGCATACCCGAAAGGGGCGCCCTCGTAAGCGGCCGGGTCCCCAATTTGTACCAAAATTTTGCTCAAGTACCAGGCGAACAGAAATGCTCAGAAGGTCGACGAAAATCTTCGAATAAAAATTTTCGTTGCATACGCGAAGGGGCAAAAATGTAACTCATTTTAAATGAGTTATGTTAAACAGCAGTTAATGTAAATCGAGTGCTGTAAAGTCGGCTGTTAATTAGCAGCTGCAATTGCTACTCATTTACAGGGGCTCCTAAAAGAAAAGCATACATGTTTTTGGACCAGTTCGAAGCAAATTTTGCAGGGATCAGATCCTTTAGGTTGCCAAGGACTATATCAATGGTATGGTATAACCAAGGATATGGCAGTCAACTAGGAACCATCAAGGGGCGGGACATTTGGTGGGGACAGCTGAGAGGAAAAGCATACATATTTTTGGACCATATTCTTGCGCATCTGCTAGAAGTCGGTCCTGTAGGTTCACTAGGACTATATCCATGGTATGAAATAACCAAGGATACGTGGGTCAACTAGGTGCCAATTTTATTGATTTGTTTTTGTCCTTGTGCACTGCAGACTTTGCTGAATCTGAAATTTAAAAAATTAATTAATAAGCGATTATATCTGGTTTAAATACAGTCAGAACCTGACAAAGAAAGCCTTGTGGAAGACCTTAAAATCGATTAGAGTCATTGAATCCTTCAATCTGAAAAACTTTAAACAGTGTTAAATACAACAAGCCATAAATGAAATTCAGTAAACGACTAAATTATTGGTTATATATACAAGCAATTACCTTCAAACAATTTTGAGCAGGTGGTCGAACTCTCACTCATGAATGTTTTTAACAAAAAGAAAAATAAATTATTTATTTATAAGCTTGAAATCGCGTTTTATCGGTTGAATCAAGTCAATTTGGACATTATATACGTTTGAGCAAAGTAAAACTCGCTTAAATCCCAACATTAAAACTCTGAATATAGAACAGATTCGAAATTTACTGTCAATTAATGCTCACGATTCGCGTACGAGTTAAGTCGGAAAGTACTTACTCGAGAAATTGAAGCAAAAATGTTCATTAACAACTTAACATGCTAATGTTAAACAAAACCAGAATTATGTAGCTAAAAGCGCTCAAAGATGGGCGCACAGGAAATTGAGCAGGCAACCAAAAATTCGATGAGCGCATTTCAAAGCCAGATAACGTACAAACCACACACCTGCATAAATAGATATCACCGAAGAGGCACACAATCGAATAAGTTTGTATGCAGAGGGAATTGCCAAATATGCTCGTGCATTATCTATTGCGCCCTCCCGAATTTCTGATCGCTCTCAACAAGTTTTGTTCAGTGCTCGCTCTTCGCAAGTTCTTCCTCTGATGACAATAACACACATGCATACGCACAACAAGTGTATGCAAAGGCAATCGTCAAATAAGTACAGTTAAATGTGTATATACCCGTTTGCACATTGTCCACTTTATCAGCACACACTATTGAAGTTTTCTTAAATGAAAAGTGAATTAAATTCTGGTAATTGCGTTGTAAAAGACTTTAGCGTACACGGAACACTTAAAATTTTGCGTTTAAAACTGACCACGATTTGAGTAGAGTTTTAATTAAAATATTGCCACTTTTATGCAACTTGCTTCGTATTCTCACGACTCTAATAACATATACAATAAGAGAATCGGACAGAATTCACCCGGCAAACCGCACTTAATATATTACTAGACAGCTTCACATGGCTGCTGCCGTTCAACTAAAACCGAATCATGATGCGTAAAGCGCTCAAAGACGGGCGCACAGAAATCAAGCAAGTAAACTATCCTAAGCTAAATTCGTGCACACTTAACTCTTGCGCTGACCAATCAGCGATAAGCACCTTCAGAAACTCATGAGAGCGCCGTGCATAGAGAGCATGCAGATAACACAACAGCGAACACACACCCGAACAACTTTATGCAGAGGGAATCGCAAGCTGTGTACGTGTGTGTATGCAGTGCTCGTGCATTATCTGCCTATACATTGCGCTCTCCTGAATTTTTGGATCTGCTTATCGCTCTAAACACGACTTGCTAAATTTTCTGCGCACCCATTTTGCTAGTCCGCTCTGCGCTCGCGCAGCTTAGTTCTGTGATGGCAAGCACACACATGTATGTACATATATATTAATAAACGGTTGACTTACAAGCAAATGCACACACAAACAAGTCAATGCAGTGGGAATCGGAGTATGTGCATGTAGACTTGTGTGTATATAAGAATTGATACTCATGCTATGCGCCGTTTTATTTTTTCAACTTAATTGTCGGTCGTTCAAATCGGTTAATTGAGGATCGATCTTGGGACTTAAACATCGAATAAAAACCATAAATTGTTAATTTAAACTGACCCAATTTTGGTAAAAACATACATGTCTTAACATAACTCCTTGCCATTTTTGTCACTGACTACTGGCGTCAAACTTAAACAGAACTTAGTTAAGAAGCCGCACAGCAAACGAAAAACAGCGCACAGAAACTTGCCAGCAAACGATCACATGATATATTCTGTTTTGGAGAAAAACAATCACACACATGAACATATAGATAAACCATCGGCAGTTATGTATAAATGTGTGTGTATTTGGGTGCTTGTGCATTATCTATTTTTGCAAGTCGCTCTCAAGAATCTATCATGCTTCTGTCGTTTTATTTTCTGTGCGCCCATTCTTATTTCGTTCAACTTAAGTCTGAGTTACAATAATCGGACGGAATTCACCCGGCAAACCGCACTTAATATATTTCTAGACAGCTTCACATGGCTGCTGCCGTTCAACTAAAACCGAATCATGATGCGTAAAGCGCTCAAAGACGGGCGCACAGAAATCAAGCAAGCAAACTATCCTAAGATAAATTCGTGCACACTTAACTCTTGCTCTGACCAATCAGCGATAAGCACCTTCATAAACTCATGAGAGCGCCGTGCATAGAGAGCATGCAGATAACACAACAGCGAACACACACCCGAACAACTTTATGCAGAGGGAATCGCAAGCTGTGTACGTGTGTGTATGCCGTGCTCGTGCATTATCTGCCTGTACATTGCGCTCTTCTGAATTTTTGGATCTGCTTATCGCTCTAAACACGACTTGCTAAATTTTCTGCGCACCCATTTTGCTAGTCCGCTCTGCGCTCGCGCAGCTTAGTTCTGTGATGGCAAGCACACACATGTATGTACATATATATTAATAAACGGTTGACTTACAAGCAAATGCACACACAAACAAGTCAATGCAGTGGGAATCGGAATATGTGTATGTAGACTTGTGTGCATATAAAATTTAATACTCATGCTATGCGCCGTTTTATTTTTTGCTCAACTTAATTGTCGGTCGTTTAAATCGGTTAATTGAGGATCCATCTTGGGGCTTAAACATCGAATAAAAACCATAAATTGTTAATTTAAACTGACCCAATTTTGGTAAAAACATACATGTCTTAACATAACTCCTTGCCATTTTTGTCACTGACTACTGGCGTCAAACTTAAACAGAACTTAGTTAAGAAGCCGCACAGCAAACGAAAAACAGCGCACAGAAACTTAAGCCTGCAAACGATCACATGATAAGTTCTGTTTTGGAGCAAAAACAATCACACACATGAACAATTAGATAAACCATCGGCCGTTATGTATAAATGTGTGTGTACATGGGTGCTTGTGCATTATCTATTTTAACACGTCGCTCTCAAGAATCTATCATTCTTCTTAACGCTTTATTTTCTGTGCGCCCAGTTTTATTTCGTTTGCGCCAGCTTAACTTAAGTCTGAGTTCGTTTGACCCCAGTTGTCAATATGCACAGCCTAATTATTCTGCACAGCCGCACGTATACAATAAGAGAATTGGACAGAATTCACCCGGCAAACCGCACTTAATATATTACTAGACAGCTTCACATGGCTGCTGCCGTTCAACTAAAACCGAATCATGATGCGTAAAGCGCTCAAAGACGGGCGCACAGAAATCAAGCAAGTAAACTATCCTAAGCTAAATTCGTGCACACTTAACTCTTGCGCTGACCAATCAGCGATAAGCACCTTCAGAAACTCATGAGAGCGCCGTGCATAGAGAGCATGCAGATAACACAACAGCGAACACACACCCGAACAACTTTATGCAGAGGGAATCGCAAGCTGTGTACGTGTGTGTATGCCGTGCTCGTGCATTATCTGCCTGTACATTGCGCTCTTCTGAATTTTTGGATCTGCTTATCGCTCTAAACACGACTTGCTAAATTTTCTGCGCACCCATTTTGCTAGTCCGCTCTGCGCTCGCGCAGCTTAGTTCTGTGATGGCAAGCACACACATGTATGTACATATATATTAATAAACGGTTGACTTACAAGCAAATGCACACACAAACAAGTCAATGCAGTGGGAATCGGAATATGTGTATGAAGACTTGTGTGTATATAAGATTTAAAACTCATGCTATGCGCCGTTTTATTTTTTGCTCAACTTAATTGTCGGTCGTTTAAATCGGTTAATTGAGGATCGATCTTGGGACTTAAACATCGAATAAAAACCATAAATTGTTAATTTAAACTGACCCAATTTTGGTAAAAACATACATGTCTTAACATAACTCCTTGTCATTTTTGTCAAATTTTGACATATTGTAGAATGCGCAATTGACGACGGGTCAAATTTAAGCAAAACTTAGCTAAGAAGCCGCACAGCAAACGAAAAACAGCGCACAGAAACTTGCCAGCAAACGATCACATGATAAGTTCTGTTTTGGAGCAAAAACAATCACACACATGAACAATTAGATAAACCATCGGCAGTTATGTATAAATGTGTGTGTATTTGGTTGCTTGTGCATTATCTATTTTTGCAAGTCGCTCTGAAGAATCTATCATGCTTCTGTCGTTTTATTTTCTGTGCGCCCATTCTTATTTCGTTTACTTTGCGCCCGCTCAACTTAAGTTTGAGTTCGTTTGACCCCAGTTGTCAATATGCACCGGCTGAAGATTCTGTAAAGCCGCAAGTTGTAAACATTTGACAAAATTTCAAATTGGAATCCATAGGTGTTATATATTTCGCAATTGGAACTTGATTGCTTTTAGTTACTTCATTGAATATTAAATAATCATAATACATATTATTAAAATATCCCTTAATTCCCGTCATATTACAGGGCAATAAATTGATTTAAGATGCCGCATCTTATACTAATCCTTACTTTGCCGCACTTTATGTGCTGCTGCTTGTGGCAGGCGCCAGCAACAGGATAAAATGATGCAACAATAAACTTTTTTAATGCCGCCGGCAATGAAGTAATTAAAATATTTTAACGCAGCTCCAAAGTCAAACAAAGTTGAACAGCAGACTAAGACAGACATACGCATAAGCACTTAGAGTTTGTAAAGGGAGAGAAATATATATGTTAATACATATATATATATATATATATATTTATATATATAGAATGCTGTTGAACAAATTATGCTCAACAACTTGTTCACCACCTATGCAGGGTGTAACAGAAAGCTAAAGTATTTAAAAGTGAATTTAATTAAAAAATTAAAATAAAAATAAAACATATAGCCCAAGGCGACAATAAAAGCAGGAAACTGGCAAGCAAGCGCTTTCAGCGATAAAATTAATACGAAAGAAACAGATGCCTTGAGCTTTTAATAGACTTCAAACGGGAAGTTTACTAAAATAGACGATGTATAACCTATAGCTTAATGTGTGTGAAATTGAGCATTTTAAAACAATTATATTGACCATTGGTAAGGCTAGAGTTTAGTAATGCAGTGAATACTTACGGGCACATCCAAATAGGCAGACTTTTGTTTATTAATATTTGGGCCGGGTGCACATTTCCCTCTATGTAGCGGACACACCCCATGAGCGGAAAAAATACCCGTCTAAGGCAGTCTTCCCTGCAAAAATATAATGCAATAAAATAAATAAATTATATAATATTTACATGTGTAGTTTGCATACATATAACTGATTCTATCTTAATCTAATAAGATTTAAATAATCTAAATCGTACTCTTCTTTCATGCTTTCTTTAAAAAAATAATTGAATGCTTTTCAACTTCATAAGACTAAAGCTTAATAAAAAAAATAGACAATGATGAATATGACTAGAAAAAAAGGCTTAAGTTATGTCTAAAATTAGAGCCTAAGCTTATAGAAAACATAGACACTATGAAAATGTTTATACTCTTTTTATACAATTTTAACTATGCTCACGTAAAAGGATTTAAATATTATCAAGAATATTACAACATCAATATTCATATACAACAAAAATTATAATTTTCAAAAAATTTAAAATAATTTATACTCTAAAAATGGATTAGATCTTACTCTCTATTAAATATATAAAATCACCTTAAATTTCTGGTTATAAAATCGAATCTTATGCTTTTCTACTGCATAAAATGAAAGCTTAATAAAAATATTTACCATGGCACATATGAACTTTACCCTTACTCCAAGAAAATGTTACGCCCTAAAATATTATTTAGAATATTTTAGTATGTTTTGAGAATCGATCGTCGCAGCTGATGAGAAATCTGTAAGCAAATGTATAAGATTTAAGAAATATAATATTAATAATATTAAAATAATCTCTATTTCCACTTACTCTTTTTCATGTCAACTTCAAGAATAATATATAATTTGAGAATATTTAAGACTGTTTCCGGCGTATGTTGGTGAGAAATCTGTAAAATAAAAATGTATAGTTTTTCAAATAAATGGTATTTAAAAATATATATCATTTGATTACAGTTGTTCGCGTCATTAATATTTTTTTCTGTAAACGATATCGTCATTTATATTTATTTCTATATACGATAAAGTCATGTATATTTGTTTCCAAATACGATATCAACCATTATATTTGTTTCCATATACGATATTGTCATGTATATTTGTTCATATATATACGATATAAGTCTAGATATAATACAATATTCCAAACGTTCCCCAATGTCCCGTAAGGCCCGTAACAATGACATTATAGAGCTCGTATTGAAAGTACTCTCCACAGTTTGTCGCACATTATTTTTGATTCTTGTCATTTGATTTCAACAAATAGAAATTCAAAACGCATTGTCAAGACTTTTTCGACCCATATTTTTGCGTAATTTCCACCCCGAGCATCACATCGCATTCTGTTCGACAAAAAATCGATTATTAATTCTCTGTCCAATTAACGAAGTGGCGACAATTAATTAACTAATCAGAACAAATCTATGGGCCATCGAAATTTTTGCTGCGATGGCTGTCAAACACACAATTTCCATGGACGAAGGTTTCACTGTTTGCGTTGTGTGAACTATGACCTGTGCGGCGAGTGCTATGACCAGCATGTGGAGACGCTGGACCATCGTGTGGAGCATCCCATGCAGCTGCTGCTCGACCAGGAGCGGCATCAACAGCTGCCCGAACTGCTGCTCAATGGCGAGATGCTCGAACTGATGCATTTACCCAACTGTTATACATGCCCCTATTGCGGCATCTTTGGGCATACGGCCAAGGAGCTGATCGATCATGTGGTCACCATGCATCGCCAGGCCGACAACCATGTGGTGTGCCCCATGTGCGCCGGACTGCCGGGCATTGAGCTGGTCGCCATACGCAATCTGGCGCGCCATTTGCTGCTGAATCACATAGAGCATGCCAATCTGCTCGATCCGAATACGCCGCCGTTGCGTCATGCACTGGCGCGCGTGTCGCGTCGAAGGCGGCGCCAACAGCCGCCAAATCCGGGCAATCAGAGTGGCAACAATAGTCGCAGCTCGGCGCGATCCAATAGCAGCCGCATGGACTCTGAGGCGGGCATCGATATACTCTATCAGCTGTCCGAGCTGCGTCGCCTGCGTCCGGAGCTACGCTTGAGCCAGACGCCAGCCAATTACCTGGAGGGGGATCCGCGCTCACGCCCGACCACTCTGGCAATTGCTAGTCCCGAGGCGCTGACCAATGGCCCCGCCCAAGGCTCTGGCAATGAAGCAGCTGGCAGCTCGGCGCTGCTGTTGGAGCACTCGGATGCGGATCGCTATCTACTGCACCAGTGGATGGCAAAGCAGCACGCGGACCTGGAGACAGCGCTGCGGGACAACAGCCAGCGACAGCAGCACGCGCTCTTCACCGAGCACCTGCTGCTCTCCATGCTGTGCGAGGAGCAGCTGCAGCTGCCACAGCCCAAACCAGAAACAGAACCAGAACCAGAGTCAGAGATATTACAGCACCTGCTATTCCCAGAGCCGGATGAAGAAGAAGATGAACAATCTGTGGACCGAAAAAACGAGGACCTCATCTCCCTGTTGCCGTGCAAATATATACCGTCCCAGATCATGATGCTGATGTCGCTACCTTGGATCAGGCCCTGGTCAACCCAGAGCAAACAGCGCTACATTGAACTGCAGGGCGTCACCCTAGAAGAGAGCGCGCTAACTGGCTCTGAGCAGCAGGATATCGACTAACAGCTATCGAACACCTCCCCGCACAAATGGCAAAAAAGAACGAAAAAAAAAAAACGAATAAAAGCAGAAACAGAATTATTGCCAATCCTTACATGTATTCCGTATAACACTTACATTCTAATTTTAAACAATACGCAAATAAAAATTTTAATGTGAAAATTTAACGAGAGCAAGATATAACTTTTGCCTAAAATGGGACTAACGTATAGTGCAATACGGTCGAAGGATTCAGAAAACAAAAGACGGAAGGAACTCTCAAAAATATAAATCGAATCTAAAGAATCAGATCTTGACATATATTTTATAAATTGTAACCACGAATAAATCTTTGATTTTTTATAATTTATTTTAAAAAGAAGCCGTGCTTAAGCCAGTTGAGAATTACAAACATCACAAAGTACAAACTAAAGCAGCAAATTTGTTTACCATCTAGGCATTACATACAGAAAACTACTCAAAGTATAAGGTAATTTTAGAGGCTTTATTTAAAACTGGTTTTGAAATTGAAATTCTGTTTTAAGATGTACGAAAATACAAATTCAATTGCGAAAATTCACAGAAAGGAAAGCAAGTTTAATAGGGATGAAAGAGACAAAAGCTAAAGCTGGAAACTGCTCTTGATAATTAAAATGCAATAGATTTATTTCCAAATTGTAAAAAAACTTTCGACTTTTAGTCGTTGCTTAAACCAATTGAGAATTATATGAGCATGAGTTCATCCATGACAAATTACTGATTTAAGCAGCCAAAGTCTCGTCAATATATAAAGAAGCAAGAGGCTCTGGTCAAGAGTTTCCGACCAAAGGTTACCCTGGAAGAGGGTCCACCAATTGAACTCGAACCCACCCATAACCAAACGAAAAGGTAAGCTAATTTGTTGCAACTATTTACAGCACAGCTAAAGAATTTTTGAACTTGAAATTCTGTTTGTTCTTTTTTTGCATTCCTAAATGAATATTTTAATTTGCTTTAATATTGCAGCTCAGCCTGCAAATATGTATTTTGCGCCTTTATTTCTTTTCGACTGACTTACAGAATAATTTCTTCCGGTTATGCAGTTTGCCGACTGTATGTACCTGGGCAGCTTAACCCAAGAAAGCACAATATTCTGATGCAGCATGTAAAGCAATTTCCTTGATATGAGAATTTAAAAGTTAGAAATTCGAGATATTTATTAAAGCTACACATGCTTTGATATCTGTATTAAAAATATCCCTGCCTATATTTTATTCATGTTGTGTTTTGGCCTGAAGCGGGTTAAACAAGCTCATTTTCATGCCGAATCTGACTCGCTTTTTGGCCAATGCCTTTTCGTACCAGCTCTGCTCTGCTTTTACCTATCTGCTGCTGCTGCTGCTGCTGCGTTGGTGTTGGTAATTATTTTATGGAGTGTTGCAGACGGGCTGCCTTCTAGTCGGCAGTATCCAGTTCCGTTACCCCCCCACTCCTCTCACTACAACAACCTGCAGCACCCACTGTGCGTGGGCAACTTATGTTTACCAAGTGCGAAAGTGGAAACGTGCTGCAAACACGAACTTCTCCAGCTGCAACATTACCATAGACTCTCTGAGCACCTCCCTCCCACTCCCCCACCCCCTTACTAGCCTAGCCTCTGCCCCGCCTACCAGTGCAGTGCTTTGCGTTTTATAATAGGATTTGAATACAATGGCATTGTAATGAAATGTGCAGCAAACGATGGCGAATGCTGAAGTTTAGGTCTGCGGTTCTGCCAGTTCTCGCCAGGCATGTGCTGCTCCTCGCTCCACGCTACTCGCTCCTCGCTTCGCCCCTCCCCTTCTTGCCCAGCTGCTGGTCTATTCCTTTTACCAACGCCTTTTGCGTCTCTTCTGCAGTCCTTGCCAAGTACAAGCCAAACAGCTGTTTCAACGTTTTTGTGTTCCCTCTTGCTAAATGGCGGCCAAATGTAACTGAGCATGATTGTGCATCCGTGTGTGTGTGTGTATGTGTGTCTGCATGTGTGTGTGTGTGTGTGTGCCCCATTGTGTATGTGTGTCTGGCCGTGTAATTTGAGTTGGTAATTAAAAGTAAAGCAAAAGGCAGGTACTTCTAGAAGCTCTGCATAAAATGACCGGGCTCCACACGCACACACGCACTTGTGTGTGTGCATATAAGTGAACAGATGTGTGTGTGTGTGTGTGTGTCTAACAATTTATAAGACTGTTTACCATTGTGTCTAATATCGTTGCGTTTTAAAGCTGCCAAGCAGCATTAAGAAACTAATAAAACGCAAGCAATTAACAAGGATTACGTCAGAGTATCTTTAAGAAGATTATTTGAAGTGAAGAGATGGAACCATGCTGGAGAACATAAACTTCAGGGCATAAACGTTGTAACATATGACGATTCGTAAAGTGAAAAAATATGAATCATAAATTTTGAAGATATCGTAATATACATACATGGCATAATATAAAATGAAAAGATGGAACTATGCTGGATCCATTTCTAGATCATGCTTAATATGAAATTTTTCAAGAAATACATTCATATTTGTAAATTGGTTTGATTTCTTTTAAGAGCCAAAAATTGGTTTGCTATAATGTGAGAAAAACAGAAAATTCACAGCATTGCAACAGATGCCAAAAAAAAAAAAATAAATAAATAAAAAATGTCTCAACATAAGCGTTTAACGTTTCTTTGACTAAAATAATATTGTAAGCTTCTTGACATAAATGTTGCTGCTCTTGCATTATTTGAACTTGTGATGTTTCTTTTCTTTTTTTTTGAGAACTCTTTTTAAAATATGTAAATTTTGATGACATTGATTCATTGAATACGCTGCCAACTGCGCACAGCTTGCAAGCAACCGCGATATGTGTCAGCGATAATTAAGAGCATCTTGTCAGACACTGCGTCCGCCCCCTTCTACACCCCCACCCACTGGCAAACGTGCCCCGCTTGCTAGCAGCCCTTTTCCGCTTACAATATCAATTATCGGGCGTCAAGTGTCGCTCAAGTGTCACGTCAACACCACAAAACACCAAAATGGAGCACGCAGCTCACATGACAATCATCGCGTTCTGTCCGTGCGAACCAACTGGTTCTTTTGAGCTGACGGAACTGGAGATGAGAGTGTGGGCAGCAAGAAACTCGCCTCCTCTCACTCGCACTCACCCCTGCCTGCCCATACACACGCACACACATACACATATTGTCTGACTGCACGCCTTGACTTTGATTGATTACAAAAGCAATTGAGCGCAACTTTATTCTAAAAATCTGAGCAAAAAATAAAAATAAAATCAAATTAACATAAATAAAAAAGGGAAATTTTCTATTGACAGCTTCGAAAATGGAAAATGGTAGCGCAATTAACCATGATGTACCCTGGAGACCCGCTGGGCAATAGGTTAATGAGCCACGCCCCATCAATTTTTAGCGGTAAGATTTTTTTCCAGCTAGACGCTGCCATTAATTAGCCAAAGCAACAAAAGAAGACGATGCCTGGGCAGTAAATGAAAATAAAATTCCAATTACGTTTTATTGATAAATGAATCAGCAGGCGTGACAGAAGTTGATTGATGTGAAACCCAGAACCCGATGCTCGTTTAAAATATAAGTTTTTACGTGATATTTATGGCCAAGACTGCAACCCGGCTTGGAGGGAGACTAAGCCCGAGTCCCAGCCATAAGATTTATCTAACCATAGTCCGTAAATTCTTTATAAAAATATCTACGACACAAAATAGTATAAATCATTAAGTAAATGAATAATTATATATATAATATTTAAAAAATATGTATCTGGATTTACGTATGTCAAAACTAGGATCATGAACCGAACCTTCTTTCAGTTGTGCTTTAAAAAGTATGTAGGGAAATATTTATAAAAATTATTTAAATTAATTTTTTCAGTCTAAAATTGGCAAAGAAGATCGAGAGTCCTATTCGAATATACGCAAATGTTCAGCACTGAAATCCATAAAACTATGCATCAACAAAATTACAAAATTTAAAAATAATAATAAAGTATTTAACAACTCGAAGCCCATCGAATAAGTAGCTATATTAGTTAAAGCAAGCCAATTTCACATTGCCAACTGCATCCAAATGTTATCTCTGGCTGAATCTTAACTGGGTTTGGTAAAATGTGTCAACCCGGCAGTTAGCCACAGCTTACCAAAAGTTGAAAGTGACGTTGAGTCGAACAAACTGTTGTCAGATAATTGTTAACCATCAAGTCGCACCGCAAATCAAGTGCAGCAATTGCAACTGGCCTGCAATTCATTTGTGGCATGGCGACAGGGTGTCTGGGGGGTACTCACCGCTCCCTCTCCCTCGGCCACCTTCCCAAAAACCAAAGAAAAACCGCATGCAAAGTTGCCAACGTAACCAAAACAGTTGAAACCACGAAGCTACCCTGAAACCCGTCAGTGTAAAGTTTCGCAACAGGAGGGCGGGACAGCTGCATGAATGGGCTGAGGGAGGGAGGGAGGGGGTGTTGGGTGTTCGAACTGCTTTCAGTTCCATTAAGCATTCGTCGTGGCTTATCAAACTCCAGAGACGGCCATTCATCAGCATTAGAGAGAGCTCTTTGAACTTTTCAACTATTTTTCGCATTTGGGGCATATTTAATGTACAGATTTACAGAATTCTCAAACTCAAAACAATATCTATCATTAGTGTCAAACATAACGGGGAGGCGTGGCGAGGCGAGGCGAGGCGCGTCGCAGCCGAAAATCCTTTTAATGTCAGTTTAGCTGGAAAGCTGCTAACCTAAGTCAATCGGGTTCAGAATGTCAGCCATAATGAGCATAAAACAGAGCGCTCGCTGAATAACTGGAGATGCCAGGCCAACAGGACAACATTAATATTAATTTATTTGTATAAATTATTTATGAAATTTTGTCACTTTTGGTAATTATGTTGCGCGTCGACCTATGAGCTTTTAATTAAAACCTTCTCGTTGACAACTGAAACGAATTTCACATAAAGTGCGCTGGCTCATAAAAAAAAACAGAGAGAGATACAATTTCTCGCTGGGGTCACGAGTCGGGTACTTGTGGGCTGGGAGGCTGGGGGCTGGCTCTGCTACAAAGTACAAAACGTTTCTAGAAATTATTATCAGTGCATGAAGACAAAAAATTAAGAAAGCAAAAGTTTTGGCGACAATCTCGACGCACTTTTATGGCCCCGACTTTGAGAGTGTAAATGAAGATAACACGGCCTTATCCCATGGAGCAGCTAGAGATGAGCCTCGGATGCACATGACACACAGATAGAATATTCGCAGCTACAAAGTTGTTTTTTTTTTAATGCGATCTATACTGAAATAAGTCTCCACACTCAACCCTACAGTCCGTTGTAGCTGTAGACTTGCAAGCATCGTGCTGGAAAATATACTACTTTGGTGTTTTTCAACACTAATTATTTGTTAATTGAAACATAAATAGTGCACACTGCAAATATCGCCAAAGATTCGAATTACCCCAATAAACAAACGAATACAATAAGAAGAATATGTTAAAATATGCTCGCAGAGAATCTAGCAAAATCTACTATAAGCAGCTTTGCAGGGAACAGTGAGTTAAGGTGGCAAAGTGCTGGAAAATAGTTCGAATTTCCACCAAATAAAAATGTGAGCGAACAATCGATTGTTCGCTTGTTCTGCCTTGCCATCTCTAGTGTCAATGTGTTATGTGTAAATATGCATGTGTGTGTGAGTGTGTGTGTTCATCTGCTTAAAGTATGATTGCAAGTGTGAAAATATATATGCTAAACGTGCCCGCCCCGTTGCGCTCCATGCGTTTTTTGTTTTATGACGCGGCGACGTGCTCGGAAAATGAAAAGCACTTGACTCGCCAAAGTGCTGAACTTGGCGGTCTGCAACCCAACCTCAACCCCAGCCCTCCCCTCCCCTCCCCACCCCTCATACAGCCACCCCCGCCTTACAATCGTGCCACACACATGCCAAATCGTAAAACGTTTCGTCTCTTTTTTTTACCAGCGTGCAATTTCTTGGGGAACAAAAAATAATACTGATTTTGGTAGACATGTGATGTGTTGTGCTAGGCCGGAGTTCAAGTGGAAAATGTATGCTCTATTAATTTTTAGCTTCAGGTTCTTCGAAAACAGCTTGCATAATTGTAATGAAAAACTGCATATATGTACATGACTTATTGTTCTGATGGAGACTTTTACGTTTAAAAAAAAAAAATATTGAAAAATTGCATACGTCCTGTACTTCTTATTAAAGCACTCCATTTTTACCTTAATTGCTTTAAATAAGACATACATATATTAGAAGATGAAAATGGGAGTATAGAAGAAATTGATATCCCTTTTGATATAATTCGTTATTTTTCAAAAATATCTATATTTTAATATTTGTAGTGTTATGTGTAGGGTATTTCGCATTCACTTATGATGTACCTTTATCGAGAATATTTTTAAACTTGTATGTAGGGTATTTCGAGTTCGCTTAGGCAGAACCTTTACCTAGACTTAATTTTATCCTTTATGTAGGATATTTCGCATTCGGTTTTGCTGAATCTTTATCTAGACTACTTTTAGTCTTTTATGTAGGGTATTTCGCATTCGAATATGCTGTACCTTTTAGTTCTTGTGCACGCCTGTATGTGATATTTTCTCGCCTCTATTCTTTTCTCATTTGTTCGAACCATTTAAGAAATTGTCGCCGGGCCGATGTCTAACTTTATGTGCCACTCTACAGCGAGGCTCTAAATTTTATAGAGTAAATAAAGTATGATTGGGTGTTGTGTGTGTGTGTGTGTGTGAGTGTATGTTTCTGTTGTAAGTTTCGCCTTTGTGGTTTATAAAAATTGAACACTCTATTTGCTTGCTGTGCGCTTTGAGTTAATTTCATTTGATTTATGCGATTTTCGCTAGCTGAAGCTGCAGCTGGAGCTGGAGCTGCTGTCGTAGCTGGAGTTAAGCCCGTTGTTAAACGTGAGTAAACGTATATCTGCTGTTGTTGCTGCGGTCAATAAATTACCCGCTGTGCAGAGGCTTTTCGCATTGTTCCTTTACATATTTGAAGTGCACTTTATGCTTTTTGCATACACAATTCGCAATTAATTTAAAACAATTATGTTGGCGCCATGCAAAAAGAAATATTCAAATAAAAACAACAACAATAACAAACAACAAAAAAATCCCCTCTGCGGTGAAATGACATGTCGCCTGTCAACCGCACATTTTCAGTTCGAGTGTTATGCAATTATGGTAAAGCATTTTCACGGCTGGATTAAAAAATGGCAGCCAGCTGAGTTAATCATTGCTTCTTGACTTTAAATGGTATATAAAAACGGTCAGTGTGTGTGTGTGTGTGTGTGTGTGCGTGTGTGTGTGTGTGTGCGTGTGTGTATTATGAAGTGGGCGCCTGGCCATAAGTGTGTGTCGACTAATGGATACCCTCTAGCCAATTTAATGTACTCGTAATGTACTCACATGCTTCAATAATTATTGATCCGAACATTATTTCAGGGCTTGTCGAAATATCTCCATATGCCAAAAATCAATCAAAGCAATGCCTGCAAAAATATTAAAATATATAAAAATTTAAATAAGTGTATAAAATAAGTGTCTCAATGTTACTAATTGCCGATAGTTTTGGGTATTCTTTACATTTTGCACAGTACAAAATTGTCACAAAAATGTTATATTATATATATAATAATAAAATATATAATAAATAAATAAATAAAATAAAAATCTGAATAATGAATAAATTAATAATGAATATAAAATTGTATTTGGTAACTTTAAAATATGTTTAACTTTAAGAACAAATTGTTTTGAGATAGAGATATATGTAAGTGGAAAAAAAATTGATTTCCAAAATGAAATGAATCGCTGATGCAAAATCAATCTGAAGAACATGTCCAATACGGGTAAATACTCAACTTATTTTTAGCCAAGTTATGAGAGTAGAGAAATATGACATGGCCCAATCTATATTTGACAGGTTATGGCATTTGTTATGCATATGGAAATGTAGCTAAGGCTTTGCATAATCGCCCAGCTTTGGGCAGGCTAATTGCAGCCGTCTGTTGCTCCGGGGCCGACTGCACCAGGTGCAGCCGGCGCAGCAGGTATGCCAGGTACACGCAGCTAATGGATTTTTCCACGCCTAATTACCATTACTTAGCGAGACACAACAAGCCCAGTGGCAGCAACAAAAAATTACATTAAAAATTTGACATTCCTTTTTTTTTGTGCGCTTTTCGGCTTGTCACATGCTTATTTTAATTTTATAATTTTTTCTGGCCGAGGTGTGTGCGAAAATGCAAATGGAATTTCATAGTCACCATTAACACCTTTTTGCACAGTCGCCTGTTGGCTCTTACATTCTCGTTTCCATTCATTTCTTGTGGTCCTCGGACCGAGCTTCTCTACTCTGCGCATATTTTATGTGACGTCATGGCAAAAAAAAAAGAAAACAAAAGGAATAAAATATCTTAAAAAAATGAATTTAATTAAATGCCACACAAATGCGGCGCGAAACGTTTTCAGCGTGTGATATTTTACAGCGCGTTCCGCTTTTGGTCCTTTCAAGCGCTCTCCCCGCTCCCTTCGCCAGCCACCCCGCCCACAGCTCTCTCTGTGTCCAGTGTGCTTAAATGCTCGTTCATAACGCCCAGCATGAGAAGAGCGGGCGTGGCACATACGCTCTATTAGCAGGATTATAAATTTTATAGAGTTTTAAAATTGAAGTGCATGTGAAAAAGTATTGAAAGGAAAATAAATGAATGAAAGGAAAAGATGCAAAAAATCGAAACAAAGGAGTAAAAAAAAAAAAATTAATTTGAGAAAATTGACCGTGAAAAGCTTGATGACGTAGTAAAAAGGACTTTAATAAATAAATTAAAAGACGTTTTGAAGTATGAAAGTTGCAGTTGATAAAAAATGCACAAATCCATTAAAGAAAGACTAAGACAAGGACAAAAGGACATAAACTCTTATGGGATCTAATGGGGGATATATATAGAAAAAAAATTGGGATTGCGGATTTCAGATTATGGAAACTTTAGTAAGGTTTTATTTGCTCATTTTAGTTATGTTCTCTGTGTCTTAAGACAATAGGTATTATCTAGTTATATCTAAAACAAGTAAGACCCAACACCAACACCAAATGCATTTTAAGCATTTTAAACATTTTAAACAAATCAGCAATTCGATGTCGATTTAAGTTATCGATTATGGAAAACAAATTTGTACTAGCAGAAGCTACTTTCAAAATTTCGACCCTTAAAATGAATGATCAAGAATATATACTTTATACGTGCGGAGATTCTTCCTTCTGCCTGTAACGTACACTTGTACAAAAACTTTATTTTCATTTATTAGCCATTTTTAATGGGTTCAGGCTATAATGAACAGGAATAGAAAGTTTCCAGTAAAAACCCATTTGATTTATCTATACGGGAGATGGAGACTTTACTAGGGTAGACAAGTAAATCAGAAATTAACAGAGTTAGAATACATATTTAAGAAGGTTCTTCGAAAGAAGATTAGTTAACTTGGAATTAATAGACATTGAACAGGCAGGATCTTCAAATATAGATTAGTTAATTGAGAATTAATGGACTTTTCGAATATTAAATAAATATTAGCAAGATCTCACACTTGATTTCGATTACTTTTACTATGAAATAAAAATTGTAAAAACGTGTACAAGAAAAAGGTGGGATTGTAAGAACACAAGTAAGAATATTAAAAAAAAATGTGTAAGGACAACAAAATTATGATATGACAAAATAGGTAAATAAAGTTTCAGCATTGAAAAAGGCCAAAGGTTAAGGAAAACAAACTAGCACAAACTTTGGGGCAGAGAACTAATCTAAATGGCTATTCAAATGAAAACGTAAAGCCTACCAAACGTAAATGGTTAACACTTCCAAAATGTCAAATCAAAGGCTATGCATATATTCAGCTCAGACCGTCCATGAAACTTATTGTCGTTTCTAGTTACTAGACTCACTTCCTGTGCAGAATTATTTGGAAAATGTTGTTGAATGTAGCAGCCACCTTCGGGGCAAGTCAACAGCAACAACAACTGCAACTACAACAATGGAAGCTCAATCTGCAGAGCTTTAGACGTTTGTTTCCTGGCCTTCGAGCCATTCCGTTTGCTGCTTACTTTGTATTTAGGCATTGCAATACAATTTTTGGCACACAAAATGCAACGGAAATTGTTCGGTAGGTGAACAAAAAACCGAAAATTCGAACCAGAAACCAGAAACGAGAAACGAACGAATGAATTTGTCATTTTCAATTTTTTTTTCCTGATTTTTCCTCGTTTCTTTCTTTTTTTTTTTCTTTTTGTTTATGCCGCCTGGCTGACAAAATTGCAGCCTGAAAGTTTGTCTAACCAAAACGCACAACGAGCCACAGCAGTCCCTTCCGAGCCGCACCCTCGCCCGCAACCATCTTTTGCTAGCTTCAACTGTTTGCATACGTGCCCAATGTGCAATTGCCTGGGCGCTTCCCAATCATTGGCCGTCTTTGCCGCATTCTAGTTTGGCATTTGGGTTTGTTGAGTGTGCAACATGTAAGTGACACAATCGAAATGGAAAACGACATGCAACACGACACAGCTACAATTGCAGCAGCTGCCACTGCCGCTGCTGCTGCTGCTGCTGTTGCAACAGCAAACAGCTTGAGTTGGCAGCACAACAATTTCTTACCTTGCAGCCGCACGGAAATTGAAGTGTGAAATCTGCGGCAACTCTCTCTGACTGCAGGATTAGTCGAAGCCTGCACTCGTATGCCCCCGTGCCAAGCTCCACGCAGCAATTGTTGTTGCGGCCCGCGTGATTTTTGAGTGTTTGATCGCCAGACAGGCGTCAGATTATGCCAGCCCAAAAACCCTAAAGTGCAAAAAAAAAACGTGAAACCTAAAAAAAAGGAAAATGGAAACATTTGCGCACCAAGTGGGAATCAGGCGCAGACGAAGGAGCCTTCAAATGTCTCGTATGCAGCCGGCGGCAAATCCTGTGGGTCTACCAGTTGTTTACTTTGCAACGCGGCATTGCGGTGGGTTAGGCAAATGCAACTGGAGCGATCCACAGAATATAAAACAGACGACTATCAAATCCCCTACACACTACGTTCTCTCGTAAGCTCGAAAAATATATCAATAAAACTTACAAATGAAGCCTCTGAGAACATATTAGACAAACGGCTCTTACACAATTTCATCTTTGAATTTTCCACATACTTTACTCTTAAAGGTGATTTCAATGTGATGCTTCAAGAAAAAGTGCCAGATCGCATAGTTTCACACCTATTTTCACCTTTCTCGGTTAAATCAAGACTAAGACTAATTTTCCAAACATTTTTCACCCCTTGAGGTGATTTTAATGTTGCACTTAATCGCATATTTAAATATACATTTCAAAAAAGTTTATAACATTCATTTTAATTTTCACCTAGAAATATTAAATTTTGGTGAAATAGTGTTGTATGAAGCCACTTGTGTTTCCACCAATTTTTCACTCCTAGGCACAGATTGTGTGAGTATGTGGAAAGACATTTTGACTCAAAACTGTAGAAGCCGTTTCGATTCGAGTATTGTCTGACAGATCTTTCAGAACTAATTTGAAAACAATAGGTTACAAAACAAAGCTAATAACTAAAACAAAATTCCAGCCAATTTTCACCTTTATGTGTGAATTTAATCAAACTCTCATAATTAGTTTATTATGCGTACTTTTGAGTTGCCTTCAACTAGTTCAGCATATTCAAATGACATACCTAAGTGCAGTGTATGGACTTAATGCCTTATACCACAGACTACCAAGAACAGCTCATGTGTATCCCAAGCAACAACCGTGTGCTTGTACTCAGTGTTGTTTTATTTTTTTCTTCATATTGTTGTTGTTGTGTTTGCTGTGTTGCTCTTCCGGTTACGGTACATTGCACATACGCCGTGTGGTGCAGCGTATGTGCTTAGCTGGGCCACATTTTGCCTACGAAATTGCCAAGAATTTGTTGTGTCAATTGTGTGACTCTGGCTGTCTATATGCCTATGCGCCTGCCTGCCTGCCTGTCTGCCTATCTGTCTGTCTGTCTGCCTAGCTGGCAAATGTTTGCCTTACGCATTAAATTCAGTTAGACAAATTGGCAAAGAACTTAAAGCGAGCTGTGCACCAAAAATAAAAAGCCAAACAAAACAAAATAAAATAGAATTAAATAAAACAAGCAAAACAAACATAAGGAAGCCAACTCATCAAGTTTAGCCAAGTCTGCCAGTTGCACGTTACACGGGGCGTATGCGTAATTTGGCGGAAGCTGCAGTAAAAATCCAGCTGCAGATGTTGCGAAGCACGAAATTAATTACAACAATATACACACACACACACACATACACGAAAGAAAAACAACAAGAGCAGCGTCAAAATAATAATAATAATAATAAGTAAGAAAAATAAACTTTACACACACACAACCAGCGAGAGAAACCATAAAGAAGCATATGCTAAGGCAAGGCACTAAAACAAACCCAAGAAGGCAAGAAAACTTTGGCTACATTATCTGCGTGTTTGTTTGTTTATATACATATATATATACATATCTTTTTTTTATAGCTCTAAGCGAAATTTCTGAGCATAGTAAAAGTCTGCACCAAAATTGGAAGGTGCTGCCTTGGTCAGATCTATTACTGTCCAAATAACAAAATGCATCATTCCACAACGCAAACTGACATGTTCTACCCTTCAAGCTTACTTCAATTTATATTTGCAAAGAACAGCCCAACCTAATCCGTTGGCTTAAGAAAATATATATAAAAAATATTAAGTTTTTAAATAAAATAAATTAATTAAAAAGTATATACAATAAAGAACTTTAAAGAAAATATTACTTTGTAATTAAATATTTTTGTTTAAATTTGAAGCTTTTTCAAAAGAGCAGACGCCTCCAATTAAATGCATGCACATATGCTATGAGTGCACACTCATTAAATCCTAGATTGTGCCTTGTTTTCCATATGGAAATATTTGAAGCCCTTACAAGAGCATTAGAAACTTAACAATCTCTGTCAATATATCATCTTGTTAAATTTTCTTTGCGCTCGGCTTTTGTTGCCCGCCTTTTAAATATAAAATATATTGAAAGCGTCTTTAGGACTTTGAGTTGGAGTGAAGCTTGGGAGTTCGGTTACCTCTGCTGTGTGTGCGTGTGTGTGTTTGAAAGGCAGCAATTAGTGTTAAATAAAGAAGTCATAAAGTGTAAATAATATTTTTGGAAAAGAACAAATGAAAAGCAAGCAATAAGGATATATAATAAGTGAAGCACGTATGTGCATCTATGTATATGTATGTCTGCTGGCCATTATTTATGGCCAACATTGTTTGGCATTTAAAGTGAAAGGCTGGCCGACAGCTGGCAATCATTTTAAAGCATTTGTAAGCAATTAATTGTTTCATAAATATTGTAAACAATTTGCACCAACAACAACAACAACAACAACAGCAACAGCAACAAGAAAATTTATATGATTACAAGTTGATTTTTGCTGCAATGTCAAGTCTCGTTTTCAGTTTGATTTATGCCTCGCATGTTTGGCTCAATTTGTCAATTAATCAGTTTTAATGTCAAGCGAAATTGTTTTGAAGAAATTAATATTTGCAAGGAATAAATCATTTAGCCGACTTGTATACAAACCCAATTAAACATAAACTAATGTATTTAACTTAACTTAATTATTAATTCATTATGAATCGCACAAGAAATTTCTGAGTTCCCTTTTGAAGGGAGTTAAAAAACGAGTTTAATGCTTAGGCGTTACGTAAGGAGAAATTTGCATACAAATGTTTTCCGCGTTTTTTTCCACGCCTGCGAGTGGAATTCACCAAGCCCAGCATAAACTTGTGAGCAATTGCCAATTAGATAGTCAGAACCGGAAGTTTTATGAATACAGATTAAAATATGATATAATATAAATATCAAAACCTTGTATTACATAAGCTTTTCCTGTACAAATACTTGATGAGCAAACGCAAAACAAAACCCAACTTGATATTGATTTTTTAGGCCTGCTGCAATCAAGTTGCATGTGTCGACATAATGCGAGGAGATGGATTTGCCAAATGGAATTCACTTGTGCTCAAATAGGACATCGTTTGATAAACAAATTGTGACAACATTTTTTTTTTTTTTGTGGAACAAACAATGCGTTCTCTAATAAATATGCTCAGCGCATGCGAGAAATAAAATGAATTTACGACATTCGAACAAATAAAATATGAGACTGTGAGTGAAATTTTAACTTATGTAACTGGCAGGAGACCGGCAGGAGATCGCATGCATAGTCAACATTGGTGCTAGGCACTAGAGAAGCATTCGTTCGAGTGTCCCCAGACAGCCACAGGAACAGGAGTAGGAGGAGAAGCAGGAGCAGCTGAAGCAGAGGCATGTTGAGGACAATTTCTAGTGGGAATCACGTAACGAAGTGCATTGTTAAAATATAATAAAATCGCAATTTTGCGTTCATGTTGCAATGTGGCGTCATATCCTTTTTCCTTTAATTTTTCACGATTGCGCCGTTTCGTAGTTCCGAAAACCGAAATCGTGGGAGAGACTGAGAGTGCGGGAAAAGGGAGGCAGAGTGGGTGGTTAGCGGATGGAACTGCTAGCCAGTGCATTTCTACGCCCCCTCCGTGCTCCCGCGTGCAGTTCATAATGGGTCTGCGACGCCGTCTCCATCTCAGTCTTCAATTCAGGCTTGAGCATTACGAGTACTGGGCGGAGGTTTGTGTGTGTTTATGTGTGTGTGTGTGTGTGGGTGGGAGGAGGGGTCACTAACGGCGCTCTCTATGCACACTCCATAGATTTTAATGCAATTTTCTACGGGTTTTTATATGTTTTTATTTCGCTGTTGTCATTGTCGCAGCTGCCAAAGCCTTTGTTCTTGCCGAGATCCGATGCCGTGGCGACCGCTGGCCGCTTCGCTGAGTTTGTTGGGACGGGCTCGGGGTAGTTCTCTGGGGTAGTCTGGGGGTTAGTTTGTTGGGGCTTGCCTCGGTTTGCTGAGTTGTTTGGACGATGTATCCGCTTGAAGTTTCTCAAGCGCCCCATCTATATACATTTCTGCACTCAATTGTCCTTCAGTGCATTTTGCGGTTTGCTTCGGCTTTTTAGTTTGCGTTCTTTGGGTCTTGCAGCTCCCTCTCTCTGTCCCTCTCTCTCTCTCTCTTTCTCTTTCTTTTGGCCACGTTGTAAAATATAATGCCTTTGTTTGTTCGCGCTATAAAAAATTATTACTTTAATTTCCGTGCACATAAAAAGCACGTCTAACATGAGAAATGGCTGTCATTGTGGCACTTTCTTTCACTTATTTCCTGTTCCATTATTCTTTTTTCATCTTTTTATTTAGTTGCCATTGCCCATAGATCAGTCCAATAAATGCATTACGATATATATATATATATTCTATAGAGTTAAGTACGATATGCAGCCAGATAAAATATATGTATATATAAAATATATCTGAACTCACTCTCCAGCACCTGCTTGCCAAAATGTCAGAAGTTATAGCCCTGTAACGATTTGTTTGTTATGAAATGGGCGAAACCGGAAAGAACTTTAAAGTATGATTATTTTCTCAGATCAACCATTCTGAATTTAGTCTTAAATTGTGATCATTTTTCTGTACTTTAATATTGATGTTGGCTTTTTTTGAAATGAATGACAAAAAATGTCGAAAATATATTTCTTTCAGTATTTTTTCATTTTCCGAATGATGACAAAAATATGTTTGTGATAGCATAAATATGAAGGCAAAAAAAAACGACACTTGTCTTCAGCATTGTCCTTTTTGGTCCTTCTCCTGCTGCGTTCAACGTTCGGACTCTGTTTTGTGTCAAACCGCATGGGCCAAAAACAGAAGTCAGACCCAGGCCCAGGCTGCGGCTTGTGGGTCGTGGATCCCAGCCCCCCCTCGCTTGGTTTGCTGCTAAGCGAAAAGTTTATAGACCAAATTGTTTTCACCTGCTGTCCCAAATTTATAACACCTCTCGGCTGGCCTTTATTTTTATTTGTATAATCCTTTCGCTTATGGCACGCCCCCCCCTCAAACGCCCACCAGCTTTTGCACATGACAGAAACCAGGCATTGGAATTTGCGAGCTCGCCAGCTTCGGATTAGTGGAAAGACAAAAACTCAAGCCAACGAATTCTCAGCTCAACCTATGCAAAAAGCAAAAAACCAAAAAAAAAAGAACAGCCCAGCACAGTGGTCGAAAAGTGCGTTTCTTTTAGCTGCTTTGCGTTTTTATGGCCATTTCTCGTACTTTGCATAATGTTTGTTCGGCCAATTTTTACTGCCCGGGCCAGGCCTTAAGGCTATAATAGCCGCAACACTTGTTGTTGCTCAACCCCCCCCCCCCCCCCCCTTCGCTCACCCAGCCACAGCTCTTCAGCATTTCTGATGAGTCGGCGCTCGAGAAAAACATTTTTCAATGGTCTCATTAAACGACCAGAAATTATATTAAATTTGCCAAAAATTCAGCTGCATAAAAAAGTTGTAAATATTTTTATGCCTGCATTAATATGCAACGTCAACCACTGTGGCCCCAGGTGGGGGCAGAGTTGGAGGGTGTCCCCGTGCACATCCCCGTCCCCGTCGCTGTCGCTGTCGCTGCTAATACCACCGCTAATAAAATCTTACTGCCGTAGCGTCGCAGAGCCATGAAGCACAGCTGTGTGCAGTCATTTTTACTGCTGCAGTAGGAAATGGCAATGCCAAAGGCAAAAGACGATGGAAAGGACGGCAAAAGGCCAAAAGGGAAGTGTGCGACGCTGCTGTCTTCGCCTCCATTGTGGGCGTTGTATTGGTGTGAACTAGTTCATAGATTGCACTGAATGGAACTGGTTAGCTCTATTAAGCGTATTGTTCGATTTATGATTAGCCGGAACTTAAAGTTCTTTCAAGACAAAAGTCTCACGAATCAAAACGCTAGCAACTATTCGATTGTTCACTTCTTAATGAAGCTATTCTTTGGAGCTACATATTCTAGCCAAATGTGGAATACAAGTTAAGATAACAATAAACTATATAATAATAATAACAATTAAACATTGACAATTTAAATAAGCGTGTCTTGTTATAGGCCAAATTGCTGGCCGATTCTTGGCAAAATTAAAAATATATTATAATACAACATAATATATATATTTATATAAAAGATGATAATAATAATAATTTTTAAGCTCTTATATCTTTCGAAGATTTTTAATTGGTTTAGAAATTTGATCCTGGGAACGAAAGCTTTAAGACAGCTATAGTTTATTAACCTATCTATCTATTGAAGGAAATGCTAATATATGGCTATGTTCTTTGCTTATTTTCATTTCAATGAACTAGTTCGCAATTCTATCTAAGGATTGCATATTACCCTTTACTTAGCTGATTGTACCAACTGATGGAATTTTATTTATGGAACTACATAGTTAGAATTTTCTACGTGGATTTTGTTTTCCAAGCTGTTGTACTATATGATGGTTGAGCTACACCAAGAAAGTGGTTATAGCTGTCTTGTACAATCCTTGCATTAGCCACACACGGTAATTTAAGATCAATTATCTTTTTATCTATCTCACAGGTCTTACAAATAATATATGTTCTTAATTTCAGTTCTGTGAATTTCATGTTTTAACTGGTTCTGTTCTAGTTCGTTGAATCAGTTCAGATTGGGTTCTTGTTTCTCCGACTCAACTATTAAAAGTACTCCGCATATCCTCATAACCTTCAAGCTATTATCTCGCTCCGATTAGGTGTGTGTGTATGTGTGTGTGTGTGTGTGCGTGTGTGTGATGGTGTGACCCCAGGCAAGGAATTAGCCGATTATGACCATCTGGATAATAACATTTTGAGCACACCCTCAACATGTCCTCTGCCGTGTGTCCTTGTCTTTGTCGTTGTTTGTTGATCTACCGTTTCATTTAAATACAAATTAAAAGATGACAACGTTGTTTTTGTGGTCTTTCTTGTTGTTGTTGTTGTCGTTGCTGTTGCGGTTGCCGTTTAACGTTTACATCTAATGAAACTTTATGACGACCACTTGGCCGGAGGGGCACAGGTCATTGGGCAGGTCGAACGACTTGGGCCACACCTTTAAGTGGATGCCTGCCCAACCTGTCCGCGGTTTTTCTTCACTAATTTGCCGGCCAATTTACATAAAGGCCGCGCTGCCAACGTTGTTAGCCAACGTAATTTCTCGATATACATATTTCGAGCAGAAAAAAAAAAAAAAACAAAAAGCGCACAAAAATAAAATTAAGAAAATATGAAAAACGGAAAGAAAGACTATCTTCTAAATATCGAAGAGTTAATACCCTTGCAGGCAATTGCTATGATATCGGAATTAGTTTTTTTTAATAGTAATTTTCCCTAGTTTGGGGATTTTACTATATTTCAATATATTTAAAAAGAAAAGTCCATTTCAATTCGTTTCCGTTTTTGAATACTGGAATTCTTCCAGGTGATTTCGCATCAATTTGGAAATATTTTCGCATCATTTTTATTTCTAAGAATTGTATATATGTGTTACAAAAATTGTTATAAAAATATAATACCCTGAGCAAGGATATAAAAAAGTAAATGCTTTGGGCTTTTGCCTGCTGAATAACTTGATTAAATTAGTGGTGATATCGGGGAACGGGTGGCATGGGGCGGCGTCTAATGACAGGCAGCTGCATTTTAGTGCTTACTCTGCGTACTCGATGCCAGAGTCTAAGTAGATTTGCCGTACTCGATGCCTGACAGCTGTATGCCTTTGCATCTCGAGTTTTGAGTTGTAATTCGAGGATTTATTTATGCATAAAATGCAAACAAAATCTGAATAATTACCAACAATGGCCTAACCGACTGACTGACTGACAGCCAAGCAAAAGCCAGAACAATAGACAAAACGAGAGAGCAACAGAAAGAGAAAGAGAGAGCAGAAGAGACAGAGGCGACTCAAAAATATGCATTTTCGGCATTTGGCCTGTCAAAGTACTCTCATATATGAGGTAAAATAATATTTTGCGAATATGAATACGAGTCTGGCATATAACTGACAACTGTTCGCTACTATATGTCAGGAAGCAGAAGAAGAAGCAGTAACTGACGTAATTTAGACAGCAGCACAAATCAAATATGTGGGCGTGGCAGGCGAGTCATGAATGAAGGGCATAATTGCAAAATAATATTTGGTATAAGGATTGAAAATTAGCACGATAAAACAGAAAGGTATAGGTATAGGTATAGGTATAGGTATAGGTATAGGTATAGGTACAGGTATAGGTACAGGTATAGGTATAGGTATAGGTATAGGTATAGGTATAGGTATAGGTATAGGTATAGGTATAGGTATAGGTATAGGTATAGGTATCTATATCCGAGTAAGCTCCCAACTAAATCCTGACTGAGAACCTTCACTTGATAATATACTCTCCCTGAACCAGCTGCAAGTAAATATCCTGCCCACTTACTTAGGGTATTATACCCAACAAATGACTCCCCCTTAATCCAACGACCTCAAAAGACCCCGAAGAGCAACTGGAAGTGCATTATGAGAGCACAGTAATAATTCTCTAAATAATACGTTTTGCATTTAAAATACGATATTGTTTGATTGCCCTGAAACGTTGGGGGGTTAGCTTACAGGCTTAAGGATCTGAAGCTCTAATCCTTGGCAGAAGCAATTCGTTTCCGCTTTTGGCCATTAAACACGTCAATAATCGCACTCGCCTTGGGGACGCAAGTTGTCATCGTTGGGGCTCCAGCTAACAATTAACAATTAAAACCCCAAAGAGCACAACTCAATTTTAGACAGCACGAACTGGCACACACACACACACATACACACAGTCGCACCCACGCACCCACACATACAGACAAAGGCAATTTCATATAGTTATGTATATACGAGAGATAGCTGTTGTCGATAGCAAACCGCAAGAACAAGAAGAAGAGCAAGAAGCGGACCAACAACAACAACAGCATTGGCCACTGTGAAAACTCCGAAGCGAGGCGAAGTTCTGCGCACTTACAACTAAAAACTTGTTACGTATTTAATTGCAATTAAAAAGTTGTTTGTAGTTGCGAATGTTGCGTTTTGTGTGCTCGTTGTTGTTATTGTTGTTGTTGCCATTATAATACCCTGTAGCCATTGAAAGATGCATAAGGTGTTTGTGTGTCCAGCAACAGCAGGCGAAAGCCTTCAAGTAACCACAGTATAAGCGGACAGTCACGGTTTGTTGTTTCAATTATGGAAGATGTCCGTTTTTGAAAACGCATTTCGTATGGAAAATACATTTTAAACGGTTTTCGAGATTGGACCAATTACCAATTACCCTATTAATACAACTAGAAGCTGGCGACAGGGTATCTGCCAATCGAGCAGTCTCCACCAAAGCACTTTTACTTCTTATAATTATTGTTGTTGTTGCTGTTGCTGGTAGACACCAGGGCAATGGGCAATGCGAGCGCTGCCAAATTGTCCTCACACTGAGAGTAAGAGCCACAAAGATGAAGTCATTACCAGCCAAACCGAAATTGGCGCAGAGAGCAGCCAAAGGGTTTGCGCTTAATGAGTTTGATGCGGTACACGGAGGACGGGAATGTGGGATGGAAACTTGGTGCCAGCCCAAGCAAGAGACCGCACACAACACAGAGCATTCGATATGGCAACGACTCAGATTTTGGGCGATAACACTCATTAGAGTTTTGGCGATTTTGGCTTAGACACACAAAACAGCAAAACTTTGGCCATAACAATTGGCCATGAGAACACAATTGGCCAAAGCACTAAGCACCATATCGAATGCGAGGCCGCAGTAAATGGACTTTCTTATAAATCAGATTTCTTCTTTTAGAAAGCCAAAACAGTTTGGGCTTAATCCAAAACTTGCACTCAGAGAAAGACGCGTTTCAAATTCTTCAAGCTGTAAACAGAGTATTATGAAGTCGGTTATAACCGACTTTAAATCATTTGCTTGTTAAACTTAAATTTTAAATTTTGTTCAGATCCAATTGGAATTGATGAACATAATATAACTAACCTGACGTTAAGATTTCCTTTGATAGCTTATGTATGGGACATTTGATTAATTCTTCTTCTTCCTGATTCTGAAAAGAAAATCAGAAATAATCGTTTATTATTCTATCTCTTAGCCTCAGCGCGTATAATTAAACTATTGTTACTAAGAAATTATTTTTAATTATTACTGAAATTAACTTAATAATATTTCCATCTTTCCAGCTTTCTTAAAATTATTATACACATATTTAAAAATATTATTTCTATGTTCATAAAAAATCATAAAAAGAATCTTGCTTTTCTTGCAAACTTATTTATTAATTTAATATTTATTAAATTGTAGTCACACACTTGAGTACTTAGCATAAATAAATAGATTAAGGTTAATCTAATTGGATATTAATACAATTTAAACACAGAAAAAAACTCTTGATCTAAACCATATGCAAGTCAAATGCCAGTTACGAGTAACTCGCCTTAATAGATGACTTTTATTAACTGTAAATGGGATGTTTTATTTAATAAAACTCTTAAATTGTTGACTTAAAAACGTTTGGTAAATAGATTCTTTGCAATGAATTGAAATTTCTTGATACCATAGATGTTTACGTATCGTCAGAAAAATCCCAATTGGATTAGTTAAAAGATACTTTTGAGAGTTGCCTGACAAGAGCAAAGCAAACGAAATTCTGTCAGCCATGAAGTAGTTACTATTGACAAGGGTGAGGGAAGGCGCACCAAAGGGTGGGCAGGGGGCGCGAGTAGTGTAAAGAAATCACCTGCTGCTGGCAGCGGATAGAATGTGACCCGTCTGACTCTCGACTATCTACTTGGCAATTGTTGTTGTTGTTGTTGTTGTTGTTATTGTTACAGTTGTTGTTGGTGGTGTCTTTGCAGCTTGGCTTCCCCAAAGTGCAGGCTGCACTTGGCTTTTCCCCCAGTGCGCTAGGGTAGCCGCCAGCAATTGAGTTTGTTGAATACGTGTCGGTATGGCGTGGGGCTTGGTGAGTGTAAGGGGCGTGGCAAGAGGGGTAAGAGCTGAGGGCGGAACCCCGCTGTGGATTGCAATTGCACTAGTGACGCGTGTAAGCGGTAAATGAATTTATTTGGCTTATTTAGTTGCAGTTAATTTATTTTTATATTTATTGAGTTTATTTAGCCGGCAACCCTCCGCTTACGGGCAAAAGCAATTGAAACATAGAGATCAAAGGCAGTCCAGAAGGGCGCGCTTTCCTAGAAACCACAAATACCCAGGAGATCCCAGAAATATTTATGCTGGGTTTATGGTTCTGGAAAAATAGCAGGTTTACGAACTAAAGCAAATGACGTATGCCCACTTTTAGCCATGATAAATATAGTATATATATCATTTTTATACCCTGAACCCATTAAAAATGGGTATAAGGGTATATTGTATTTGTGCAAAATCCAAATGTATGTATAGACTATAGACTTGAAATTTTAGATGTAGGTGCTCCTAGTGCCTGCGCGAATCGAGTTTGTTTCCGATAATCGATAACTTACTCCGTTTCCAAGCAATCGATAAAAATCGATATGGATATCCTGTTTTATGGGCAATTTTGATAAATAATAAGAGCTAGAGTCACGAAACATGACATTTTGCTTCTAAAATAGAACCTCTTACTTGTTTAGCAAGTATTTGTATTGAGTATTTGTTTATTTTACAGAGTTCACCTGAAGAAATCTAAAAAAAAATCACCTGTTCAGAAAATGTCTGCCCAAATGGGAAACATAAGACACTTAGTCAATAAGATATTTATGGGAACGGATGAAAATGCAATTAAATTAGGTAGTGTAATTTATATGCGAAGATTAAAGCAGTAAAAGAAAATAGCTTGATTATAAATATTAATATTCGAAAAGAAAATAAACTAGTCCAATCAACCATATAAAGTATCAAAAAAATATAAACAACAAACTTACGTGGAGCTACGTGTCATATCCTTACGGCAAATGTCAGTCGACGTGTTCTTTAACTTTGCATATACCAAAATCCACAACACTGTACCCTAATCATAGGCAGCGTCTCAGTAATTTCCACAGCTTGAGTAAAATGTCTAATAGTTGCTTTTGGAGTCCTCCAGCCCAGTTCAAATTGCAGTCCTTGCAACCCTTCTGTGTCGCGTGCCATTGAATCGGCGTTTGGTTTGAACACTTTTCGGCATTTTGATGGTCGCCCAACACGACACTTGGTCATGCATTCAAATTTGTTCAAATTCATTTCAATTACCGTCAATTTTCAATAATTTTGTTCAAATTATATTCCATTAGGCCAAAACATAATTAGCCGCAACATGCGGTCGAAATTTTCCAGTATGCGCAGCAGAGAAAATTCTGAAATTAAATTTAGCTCCATATTAAAACAGATGGCTATAAATAATACTCGATTTTAGACAAGGTTAAAATACAAAAAAAAAAGTTATATATCAGATAGTTATAAATATTATTAGATTTTTGGCAAGGCAAAGAAATCACGATATATCTTGATAACCTATATCAAAGAAATTTTCAAATGTTTGAGTACTCGAAATGATTAATTTAGAATACTTCTAAATCCATACAAATACTCTTTCTCACCGGCAGCTGTCTGCCCTAGTTAATTTACCCTGTTCGCAGCGCATCTATGGCATAAGGTTTGGGCTTGGCGAAAAAAAAAGGATGAGAGGGAATTCAACTAGAAAATCCAGCTACATTTAATTTTAAACTTTTCATGTGGCAACTTTTTGACTGGCTCTTGCCGCTGCGAGTTGGGGTTATTTAAAAGGTGGCTGGCAATGCATTAGCCAGTTCTGTATTTTATGTGTGGATACGGATACAGGTGAAAACGCGAAGGGTTAAGCGTAAGCTGGTTTTGTGGGCGAATGCCAGTGCGAGTGCGAGTGCGGCAGGAGAATGGGTAGGAGATGGGGGCTCGTTTTGGCTGCCATCCGGCTGTGCTAGCACTTATGAATTTCACATGCTTAAGCCGCAAACTTATGTGCGCGCACAGCTTGAAATCCACGCGCACGTAAACTAAACTCCAACTAAACCAAAACTCACATTCCTGCCTGGGTATCTATTGCCCCGAACTTTGCTTTTCAGCAGCCTCAAACTCAAACTCATGCGGTTGTCCTTGTTGTCGCCGCCACAGCTGCATTTCGGCTTTGGCATGTTACCAGGGCTTAGGATCCGGTACTCACTTCTCCCAACTCACCAGCCGGCGGCATCAGGGCGCCAAGTCAATGAGCAATTGACTGCCATCGCGTAGACGTTTCGCATTGCGATAAGCCCAACTACCCCATATTCATATCTCATGTCTCTCTCCCACTTCCCCCTCAGAAATATGCTTCAATACGAGCACAAAGTTTTCGCACTGCATTCACTCACCGGGTGAGGCAAAAGTCCTTTCAAGTGCACTTGCAGCAAATATGCGTAAAAATAAAAAAACTGAATTCAGTTTTGATAGATGTGTGACGGGATAAACATTAAGAGCACCTCTATCCATGAGCCCATCCTAAAAGAAAAAGTGAACAAGAGATAGTCATAAAATACATATGAGAAAGTTTTGGGATATTTCTAAGCATATTGAATTATATCCTAATAAAAATAAGTGATATTTAAATATATATTTTAACTTTTAATAACAGGTTTAAGTAATGAACTGAGTACTTTATCATTCTTTTTATGTTATAAGATTATATAGATATAATATAAAACCTTACAACATAAGAAATAACGATAAATTACTCTAATGATAACTGGAAAGTTATCGATAACTTTTCCAATGGTTGACAGGAGTTTCCAAGCTGTACTTAGCTCCAAACATATAATCGTACTTCTATATATACACTGCCGATTTCCTCAATGACCCGTTTTACCCGTTTGTTACACAATATTTAAAATGTACTTAAAAATAGGTGTATATACCTTACAATATATTAGATAAAAATTCTTAATTTATATCTCCCAGATATTTGCAGAATATGCGCAATCTTAAAGAAAAAAGCTTTTAATTTTCATATACTGCCTCTTATTAAATTTATATTATTATTTAGAAGATCCTCAAATCAAAAATAATACAATATGACGTACGATAGAAAATAAATAAATTGTTTGTTGATGTTTCGCTGGCGTCTTTCTAACTTGTAAGCCCCCTAATCTGAAAGCTGCTGTCCGTCATCCAGTCCATCCTCCAAATATCGCTGAGAATTGTAGGTGGTGACCAGCTTATGGGCATGCTTCACAAGGGATTCCAGTTCGCATAGAGTGGGCTCCGCTTCCAGCAGAAACTTGGATAGACGCAAATTCTTGTCCAGGGTTGTGGGATCGGCTAGAACCTCCTCGAAATTCATCTTGAAATTAGAGAAAAACTCAAACAGTACATCGTGCTGCATAACAACTTCGGATATCTGAATGCCTAGTTCGGGGTCAACATCCCCGTCGCCATCCCCATCGACATCGGCGTCGGCATCGCTCAGGTCTTGATTACTGTCACATTTACGAAATGAACTGTTGCCCTCCGAGGCTTGGCTGGAGTTGAAGTCAACAAAGCTTCTAGGTTCGTCCATAAGGTCGGTTTCAAAATCCTCCGATTCGGAGACATCAGACTCCGGACAAGACTCTGTGTCATGCTTGACATCGTCATCAATCGACGAGTTCTTCTCATCAAGTTTAACTGGCAGATCGTAGTCGGCTTCTAGAGGATCATCTTCCTTGGCCACCAATTCCTTGACACGATCCGCATAGCGCAGCGTATTCAGCGTATTCTCCACGGAGCTGAGACCCGGCGATATCATGGCTATCATGCATGTCTTGTTCTGCTCGCCGCCAATGAATGAATCCCGCAGCACCTGCGTCAGCTTGGAGCCACGGAACGGTAAATGACTCGAATGGCGACTCAAGGCGCGAATGCATTCCTTCAGCGCCAGCAGCGACTTATTGATTTCGGCGCCCTCGCGACGCGTCTGCAGATTAGCCGATTGTGTGTCCGCGCCGCGCTCATTACCAGCCAGATCCACAAAGGAACACTTGCCGCACGGCTCCCACTGATCGGGCATGAGCAGGCCCATCTGGAAGACGGCATGCGAGCGTGAAGATTTGATGTTCACAGATGTCTGGCCCGAGGTACGCTCCCGATTGCCCTGCTCAATTATGGCCAGCACATCCTCCACCTTAGTAACAGGCATTTTGGTCAAGCCGCAAATAACAACCTGTTGGCGACCATCCTCCAGGACTCGCAGCATCGGTTTGTCCGGCAGCAGCAAATCGAAAACCTAATTAGGTAGGTTGGGTTACGGTTGAAAAACATCTGAAAAGCTATCGATACACCATCGATCGATCGATAGCTTTTGTAAATACAATAGAAACTTTTTAAGCCTTAAATGATCCCTATGAGCGAATAAAATGATGTCTCAGAATATACAACACTATTCATAGTATAAATAGCAAGACCTGTCAATTTTACTATCGATTTTGCATCACTTATTCACTGTATTAATATTGTCTTAAGCTTATTGATCGATAAGCTCTAAATTTCGATAGCCGATAAAGTATCGATTGTCGCAACAATCGATAGTTTGGGCACACTAAATCTCAGATATAATATTGCGTAATATTGCTATGAATGCTTGAATTTAAAGTCAATCAAACCTATCGATTACAGCAACTATCGATAATCTTGCAACTCTATTTGATCGATAAACATTTTGTATTTTACCTTACTGCCGTAGATCTCAAAATAACTGCACGTGATACTGGCGCCCATATCACGATATTTCGGCTTGGCCAGCTCGGCGAACACATCCTTGGCGGCCAGAGCATAAATGCCCGTTGTGCAATCCTGCACCTTTCCACAGAACTCGCCGCCCATGGTGTGCGTCTTGCCGCTGCCCGTCTGGCCATAGGCAAAACAGGTAGCATTCCCGCCCTCGAACATGGTGCGAATCAATGGACGCGCTGTGTGCTCATAGACCAGAGTATTGCTGCACTGCTCGTCGAAGGTGTAGTCAAAACGAAACTTGTGGTGCTCCAAGAACTTGGTCAGATCCACTTTGTTGCGCAGCTCGTGAATGATCAGCGAATCACGGCTGGGCACCGATATAATGTCGACGGCCTTGGCCTGCAGTTCGCGCCGGCTCATTGGACGCTTCCGCACGCAGACGGTGATCTGCTGGACGCGAGCACCGCGCGGACTCAAGTAGCGCAACGGATTAAGCTGCAGCTGATCACGATAATTGCGCACCATTAGGGCCACCTCCCAGTTGGGATTACCCGGGTCTTTACTTTTCAGGGCGCACTGCTCCTTCCGCTGCTCGGCCTGCATGGCGCGTCGACGTTCCCGCTGTTCCTTCAATCGTTCCACCTCGCGGACAACGCTCGAGCAGCGACGAACGCTCGAAGTGCTCGATGTGCCCTTGACCGCCGTCAGTTCCGTATTAATTGCCGGATTGACAACGCCCAAAACGGCATGAATTGGCGGCTTCAATGGCTTTATAACGGCCGGCGAATTGGCGCCCCCATCGCAGCGATTGCCGGCGCGCAGGCGTTTCTTATATGGACTGTTTGTGGCCTTCTTGCGATACATATTGTAGCCGGATAGATTGTGCGGTTTTGATTCCATTTTTGGCTGCTGCTCTAACTTTTTTTCCAACGGCAATTTCTGTTTGACCTTTGCTAATGACGGATTCAGCTCCAATACAGAGCCCCAGGGTATTTCCTTACCTTTAACCTTGCTGCCCTGTGTCCATTCAACGGTCACAATCTGTCGCTCGATACTCTTCAATCCGACTCTCGCGGACTGTATGCATCCGTCGGATCGTCTTATATTGATCTTGTCGCCAATCGCTAACAATTCCATATAGCAGCGTCTGTGTATGTATGACAAAACCAATTTATGATTGGCAAATAAAACAAAAATTGTTTCGTAACAAACCGTTTGCAGCTAAGCTGGTTGAGTCTGTTATCCGAGTGTTGTGCCTAGATTTTGTGCTCCAAACGTTAACTCTGCGAATGGCAATCAATCCAATGATATCCTGATCAACTACTCAAATATCGCCGCACAATAGATAGCCGCGTACTCCCATCCAGGACATTTGCCTACGGGTATTTTGTTGGCTTACGAACTTGCAACGAACTCTCAAGTTAACGCGTTTCTCTTATTCTTCTATAAGAAGTTTATCTTGGATTTTCCCAAAAATGTACGTTTTGTTTGGGGTTTGCAGAATGCAAGTGTTGTATAAAATGTAGTACGTCAAGTGGTTCAACAATTATTTTAATAAGATAATTTCACAATTTTCACCGCCTACTTGAATCTTTCTTTTCAGTTTAAGAAATCCGAGATGTAAACATGTCCTCAGATAGCGTTCAACAAAACTTGTATCTTCCATTTCAACGTTATCAGGGCAATCTTATAAATATTGACTGGACCTTGTCCTGGTATTCCCATTTTTAGTACAATTTCTTTTTCTTTTCGGAAATGAACTAAAGCCGATTCGGTTCGGAACCTTTTCGCAACAAGATCCAGAGTTTTAAATTAAAAAAAAAAAAAAACTAGTCAAGAGTTGGGTCTCTATTAAAATGAAAGTTTTCACACCTTGTGCAGGCATCATTATTTTTTGACTTTACCGTGCGAAAGACTCTTGGCAAAGTTGGCGTCAAGTTATGTGCACTTGGCCTGGCAACAAATACTACAACTGGCAGATGACATCGCCTAACCTTAAGTTCCTAAGTTGAAGCCAAGCAATTTTCCGGTGCTTACCAAATGCAGATGCAGATGCAGATCTGATACGCATACGGATGCAGCTGCCATTCGGGCAAGGCTGAAGAAGAGCCGCAGGCGAAACTCTTAAAAGTTTCATTTTAATTAAAGGAAATTTGCGTGCGTGGCACTTGATTTGTAGTGTTTCCGTGTGTTCTAAGTGTGCGAATGGGAGGGGGCTGATGAGGAGTTGGCAAGCCCTCATAAAAAATATAAATATAATTGAAATTCTAAATTGCAATTGCCGCAAGCGTCTGCTGCTCCTAATGCGGGCGTTCTTAGGCTCCAGGGCGTGGCAGCAACTCGGCCTTCGAACAGTTTCTACCTCCAGCTTCTGCTCACACCTGGGTGTTCTACGTAATTAGAAGCAAATGCAAATTTACACGTCGAGTGTGTCGGCGCTGACGGAAGTCATTGAAAGCGCCGATGCGTTCAGCTGGCATTGTGGCAGCAGGAGCAGCAGCTGGGGCAGCAGCAGGGGCAGGAGGAGAGCACTGCGATTCTGGCAGGAAGCTGGCAGCAGGTAACTTCTATGGATGTATGTGTGCGGAATCATATAATGAGAAAAGTTTTGGAGGTGTCTGAGCGGTAGCAGGACGTGTTGATAGGTTGCCTTAGCATTGCCGCATCCGTTTCCAACCGAGTCGGATCTATAGTTGCCTCTAAAGGTAGCTTATTAACAGATTTAGCAACGGAATTGAATTATGAGTAAAATGTAGTTGGATTAGGTTCACTCAGTTAAATTATCTGGTCAGCAGCAGAAGAGCTCAGTTTAGCTCATAAAATGATGGTAAAATATTAAAAAGGTCTGCTTTCCATGTGAAGCCTTATTGGGCTTAAAATTAAAATTAAAAATTAAAATACATTAACTTTAAGAAAAGTTCCAATTCAATTTTGTCTAAATTTCCAGGTTCCAAATTTATGATATTCTCTTTCGGATTTTCTTTTGCATGAGCGCATATTATTTTTTTTACGGAACTCATTAATAAATTAATTTATATATATCTTTTTTTAGTTCTTTCACGTTTACAAATATTCTCCAAATATTTTTGTTTACCTTGACTTATCTGATCAAAGAACTAGTTTGTAATAGTTTCTGAGAGCTCATCTGAGTAATTGACAAGGCTTTTTGGTGGCCTTCAATTACTGGCTCATAATTAGTTCCACTCTTTGGAAAGAATTAGGAATTCATCCAAAAAATTCAAAAAGATTTTCCTGCTGCTGCTGCTGTTGTTGCTGCCCACCGCCATTTTGCTGCTGCTGCTGCTGCTGTTGCTGTTGTCCTAGCTCCAGCTCAATGCCGCCGCCAAAGGGTCCTCTTATTAGCAGCTCGTCCTCCGTTTGCTGCTGCTGCTGCTGACCGCCGCCAGCTGATTGTTGTTGCTGCTGTTGTTGTTCCTGAATGAATTCGATGCCGCCACCGAATGGACTGTCTATTTCAAATTTCTCCACCTGCTGTTGCTGCTGTTGTCCCGAGCCAGTTTCCTGCTGCTGCTGCTGCTGTCCACCCAAGGAGTTCCAGAATCCAAATTGAGCCGCTGAACAGGCTAAGCTCATGAGAACTACGAAGTTGAGCAGCTAAAATTGCGACTTTTCTAAGTACGTTCCGATATTTGCAGTTATAAAACATACGAGAAATTTCATATTGCTTGACGATCTGCGCAATTGTTGGCTGCCTTTATGACTATTTTGTCTACGGTCAGCATTTGTCTTTCTATATCACATTTTATTTTTGAGAAACTAGTTGAATATTTAGCCAAACTCGGGTAGATCCCCTTCAAACTGTAAACCCGTTTCGGTTTGTTTAGATTTCTTGTTGTTTTAGCCAACTTTACTTATGTCTGCTTTAATGGGCAGCATGTGCGATGTCAGCAACCTGAGAGGGTCGATGGATGCTAATCATTTGTCCGGCACAAAAATTTGCTTAATCATCGAGTTAAAGCGAGGAAGCAAAATGATATATTTTTTTTTATACTTATATGATTCATATTATTGCCAGCCTATTTATGAATATTGGCTGGCATTTTATGTTTTGATATGTTTTGAGATTAACGTGGAGCTCAAGCCTCTGTAGAAATTATAGACTATTTTACAGCTTCAAGTATAATGAAAATCGGAGTTCTTATAATTCTTCTGCTTTAAATATCCCTTCCCATCGTTCCATGAGTTGAAATGCATGATCTACTTTACTGACACTCTATATAGATATAGGTAAATTTAAATAATCTGATCTGACACCAATGAGAATGAAGTTATTTGTATTTACCAAGACTGGCATATACATGTTGTATACTTGATTTTTTTTTGTTCTATTTCCTGCACTTCATTCACGCCAAATTAATTACCACAAAGCTATTTATCAACACTGGCGAGATAAACGGCAGATAGAATCCGCGTCTTGCTTGACAAATCGCGGGTGGGTTTTGTGGGCGGCATTTGGAATGGGTGAAACGCCCGAAAAGTTAATTTAGTGTATTAAAAGTAGCCACAGCAATAAGTTGCAATGGGCATTGTGATAGACATCAATGTGAGGCTTTCAAGTGTAAAATGTTCAAAATGAAAATGGTTTTGGGCGAATCGTGAATGGAAATGGGTGAATGGTGCGGCAAAAAAGGAATTGTCATTTCAACTTCAACTTCAACTTAAGTTTTAACTGATGGGCAACAAGTGGAAACAAATGAGACCGAAAAAGTAATTAAAATTACCAGCCTCCCGGTGGCATACACTACTTAAGATCGGATAACGGATGTGCTTCCAGAAAAGTTTCATATTTGCCCAACGCATCTCAGATGCTCGCCTTGTTAACGCGGCCTATAACGGTAATACACTTGAGCGGTTCGAAATGATTAGAAAGCCACACGCAAATATCTCTCTGGCAACTCACACCCCCCCCCCCCCTCCTCCCCTTCCCTTCCGACAATCATCCCCCACCTCTTCGGCGCACATGCCCCATTGATGTCGTTGCCACTTAGATGAATTTTCTTTCGCAACGCGTCGCTAAAAACAACCGCAAGTAAATGAGTTCTGATATTGACATGAATTATGCGCCTCAGTGACCTTACAAATACGGGGCCTTAGTCCCACTGCCTATATATGAATGAATGTCTTAGGCATGTACCTATTACATGGATAAACTTATGTGCTTGTGCGTGGGCGTGGGTGTGTTTTATGTTTGTTAAATTAAGTTCTCAATTTTAATGGGCACTTTTGAGTGCGCTTGTTTGATGCCGCAATGAATAATCAGATCAATTAATGTAATTTTCAATAATAACATAAGGATTCATGAAGCTTTTTAAAGCAATTCATTTTCCAATATATCACAGAATAAATAAATTATTCTTGATTAAGAACTCTTAATTTATCTGAAGATAAAATCAATAAATCAATACAAAAAAAGTGTTGCACCTTTAAATTTATGGAATATTTCTCATGTTTCGTATTATCAGACCTCATTCGGCACTCCATTGAACTTTTTTAATTTTTAACGATTATTCTTGCTTCGCATTGGTTGCCCTCTATGGGCCAAATGCGAATGTAAGGACCTGAGCTAAGCAAGCAGCGCACTGCTTAGTTACGAATAAATTACATCAGTAACTGCTTGACAGATTTCCTGCAAGCAGTTGTTTATTGGCGCTACAATTCAAAAGTATTAAAACTGATTTGTTTTTAAACTATGCGCTAAAAAAAGCCTCCGAATCCTTCTTGCTGCTGCTGCTGTTGCTCTTGTCCACCGCCACCAAAGCCGTTGAAGCCTTCCTGCTGCTGTTCCTGCTGCTGTTCTCCACCACCAAAGCCGCCAAAACCTCCAAATCCTTCTTGCTGCTGCTGTTGCTGCTGTTGTTCTCCACCACCAAAACCACCGAATCCTTCTTGCTGCTGCTGCTGTTGCTGCTGTAATCCGTCACCAAAGCCTCCTCCAAAACCAAACTGTGCCGAAGCCGAAGCAATCGTGGCTACCGCAATGAACGCAACCAACTGAGGATCACACCAAGACAATATTCAGTTTTATGCTTAAAGCCACAACAATAAGCAAAACATACCAGGAGTCTCATTTTAATTTATTTTTGGGGATATTAACTGCACGAAGTTCTTTTTAATACTATCACGGTCGCGATGGGCACATCAGCAATTTATACGATTTTCGTTTGACGTTTATCCACGCAAAACGGGTTCAATATTAGGCCAGACGGCGGCTAGACGCATTGGCTTTTTTAAACTGATAAAGTTGGCATATTAAGCTAGAAAACCGGTTCATTATATTGTTTTGATAACTAATCGCGGACCGTGTGATAAAGTTCATCACATCACGTTTACAAATATTCTCCAAATATTTTTGTTTACCTTGACTTATCTGATCAAAGAACTAGTTTGTAATAGTTTCTGAGAGCTCATCTGAGTAATTGACAAGGCTTTTTGGTGGCCTTCAATTACTGGCTCATAATTAGTTCCACTCTTTGGAAAGAATTAGGAATTCATCCAAAAAATTCAAAAAGATTTTCCTGCTGCTGCTGCTGTTGTTGCTGCCCACCGCCATTTTGCTGCTGCTGCTGCTGCTGTTGCTGTTGTCCTAGCTCCAGCTCAATGCCGCCGCCAAAGGGTCCTCTTATTAGCAGCTCGTCCTCCGTTTGCTGCTGCTGCTGCTGACCGCCGCCAGCTGATTGTTGTTGCTGCTGTTGTTGTTCCTGAATGAATTCGATGCCGCCACCGAATGGACTGTCTATTTCAAATTTCTCCACCTGCTGTTGCTGCTGTTGTCCCGAGCCAGTTTCCTGCTGCTGCTGCTGCTGTCCACCCAAGGAGTTCCAGAATCCAAATTGAGCCGCTGAACAGGCTAAGCTCATGAGAACTACGAAGTTGAGCAGCTAAAATTGCGACTTTTCTAAGTACGTTCCGATATTTGCAGTTATAAAACATACGAGAAATTTCATATTGCTTGACGATCTGCGCAATTGTTGGCTGCCTTTATGACTATTTTGTCTACGGTCAGCATTTGTCTTTCTATATCACATTTTATTTTTGAGAAACTAGTTGAATATTTAGCCAAACTCGGGTAGATCCCCTTCAAACTGTAAACCCGTTTCGGTTTGTTTAGATTTCTTGTTGTTTTAGCCAACTTTACTTATGTCTGCTTTAATGGGCAGCATGTGCGATGTCAGCAACCTGAGAGGGTCGATGGATGCTAATCATTTGTCCGGCACAAAAATTTGCTTAATCATCGAGTTAAAGCGAGGAAGCAAAATGATATATTTTTTTTTATACTTATATGATTCATATTATTGCCAGCCTATTTATGAATATTGGCTGGCATTTTATGTTTTGATATGTTTTGAGATTAACGTGGAGCTCAAGCCTCTGTAGAAATTATAGACTATTTTACAGCTTCAAGTATAATGAAAATCGGAGTTCTTATAATTCTTCTGCTTTAAATATCCCTTCCCATCGTTCCATGAGTTGAAATGCATGATCTACTTTACTGACACTCTATATAGATATAGGTAAATTTAAATAATCTGATCTGACACCAATGAGAATGAAGTTATTTGTATTTACCAAGACTGGCATATACATGTTGTATACTTGATTTTTTTTTGTTCTATTTCCTGCACTTCATTCACGCCAAATTAATTACCACAAAGCTATTTATCAACACTGGCGAGATAAACGGCAGATAGAATCCGCGTCTTGCTTGACAAATCGCGGGTGGGTTTTGTGGGCGGCATTTGGAATGGGTGAAACGCCCGAAAAGTTAATTTAGTGTATTAAAAGTAGCCACAGCAATAAGTTGCAATGGGCATTGTGATAGACATCAATGTGAGGCTTTCAAGTGTAAAATGTTCAAAATGAAAATGGTTTTGGGCGAATCGTGAATGGAAATGGGTGAATGGTGCGGCAAAAAAGGAATTGTCATTTCAACTTCAACTTCAACTTAAGTTTTAACTGATGGGCAACAAGTGGAAACAAATGAGACCGAAAAAGTAATTAAAATTACCAGCCTCCCGGTGGCATACACTACTTAAGATCGGATAACGGATGTGCTTCCAGAAAAGTTTCATATTTGCCCAACGCATCTCAGATGCTCGCCTTGTTAACGCGGCCTATAACGGTAATACACTTGAGCGGTTCGAAATGATTAGAAAGCCACACGCAAATATCTCTCTGGCAACTCACACCCCCCCCCCTCCTCCCCTTCCCTTCCGACAATCATCCCCCACCTCTTCGGCGCACATGCCCCATTGATGTCGTTGCCACTTAGATGAATTTTCTTTCGCAACGCGTCGCTAAAAACAACCGCAAGTAAATGAGTTCTGATATTGACATGAATTATGCGCCTCAGTGACCTTACAAATACGGGGCCTTAGTCCCACTGCCTATATATGAATGAATGTCTTAGGCATGTACCTATTACATGGATAAACTTATGTGCTTGTGCGTGGGCGTGGGTGTGTTTTATGTTTGTTAAATTAAGTTCTCAATTTTAATGGGCACTTTTGAGTGCGCTTGTTTGATGCCGCAATGAATAATCAGATCAATTAATGTAATTTTCAATAATAACATAAGGATTCATGAAGCTTTTTAAAGCAATTCATTTTCCAATATATCACAGAATAAATAAATTATTCTTGATTAAGAACTCTTAATTTATCTGAAGATAAAATCAATAAATCAATACAAAAAAAGTGTTGCACCTTTAAATTTATGGAATATTTCTCATGTTTCGTATTATCAGACCTCATTCGGCACTCCATTGAACTTTTTTAATTTTTAACGATTATTCTTGCTTCGCATTGGTTGCCCTCTATGGGCCAAATGCGAATGTAAGGACCTGAGCTAAGCAAGCAGCGCACTGCTTAGTTACGAATAAATTACATCAGTAACTGCTTGACAGATTTCCTGCAAGCAGTTGTTTATTGGCGCTACAATTCAAAAGTATTAAAACTGATTTGTTTTTAAACTATGCGCTAAAAAAAGCCTCCGAATCCTTCTTGCTGCTGCTGCTGTTGCTCTTGTCCACCGCCACCAAAGCCGTTGAAGCCTTCCTGCTGCTGTTCCTGCTGCTGTTCTCCACCACCAAAGCCGCCAAAACCTCCAAATCCTTCTTGCTGCTGCTGTTGCTGCTGTTGTTCTCCACCACCAAAACCACCGAATCCTTCTTGCTGCTGCTGCTGTTGCTGCTGTAATCCGTCACCAAAGCCTCCTCCAAAACCAAACTGTGCCGAAGCCGAAGCAATCGTGGCTACCGCAATGAACGCAACCAACTGAGGATCACACCAAGACAATATTCAGTTTTATGCTTAAAGCCACAACAATAAGCAAAACATACCAGGAGTCTCATTTTAATTTATTTTTGGGGATATTAACTGCACGAAGTTCTTTTTAATACTATCACGGTCGCGATGGGCACATCAGCAATTTATACGATTTTCGTTTGACGTTTATCCACGCAAAACGGGTTCAATATTAGGCCAGACGGCGGCTAGACGCATTGGCTTTTTTAAACTGATAAAGTTGGCATATTAAGCTAGAAAACCGGTTCATTATATTGTTTTGATAACTAATCGCGGACCGTGTGATAAAGTTCATCACATCAACGTAAAAGCATAGAATTTAAATGTATTATTATTATTATTAAATTATGCCAGCTTGCTGTTACAACGCCTATTGATTCCACAGAATTTATTTAAATTTTCCATTTAAATTTCGTTTAAATTTTACCACGTGTAAGGCACAGTAGAAAAAACCACCGAATAGCCGTCAAATTATATTAGACTTACTAGAGAAAATTAAATTCACTCAAACGAGTGATGGGAGTCCCATTCTATCTAAAAGCTTATTTTACCTTTTGATGAATCAGTAACCTTTTTAAATTCCCCTTTTCTTAACAGTAGATTTTCCTACTTTTTTTGTATTTTCTATGATGTTACTTGAGCTTTTGAAAATCGCATAGAAGGGCAATCTGCAAGTAGCTCTCTATCTTAGCCGACATAATTATATATCAATGACTTTTGCTCTTGCTTGCTTTCTGTATCTCAACCGCTCTCTGTTTCTTTTTATAATTCTTTTACCGAGGGCATTTTTCTCTTTCGCTCTCTCCCCCTTATACGCTATGTTACGCTAGTAGTAAAGATATTAATTATAGTTGTGATAATTACATTGATAATGATAATGATAATGATATTTATAAAGATAACGTTGACAATAACGACAATGGTGATAATGATAATGATAATGATAATGATAATGATAATGATAATGATAATGATAATGATAGTGATAATGATAATGATAATGATAATGATAATGATAATGATAATGATAATGATAATGATAATGATAATGATAATGATAATGATAATTATAATTATAATGATAATTATAATGATAATGATAATGATAATGATAATGATAATGATAATGATAATGATAATGATAATGATAATGATAATGATAATGATAATGATAATGATAATGATAATGATAATGATAATGATAATGATAATGATAATGATAATGATAATGATAATGATAATGATAATGATAATGATAATGATAATGATATATATATTGGTAATGGTAATGATAATAATAAGGATAATAAACTTTCTATAATAACTATAATTTTTATTTAATAAGGCTTTAATTAGTTATATTCAACTGTGCATCCGGCTCTCCTAATATGAATTGCATATTTTATAAGATAATCTCCAATTATAGCAGATAAGATGTTGATATAATGCAAAATTTGTTTTTCCGCCGTCGCTTACAGCTCAGTGGTTGCAACGCCCCAATATTTACGCATGCGACTCTCATGCTCCGTAAAGCCATCCTCGTCCAACTCCTCCTCATCCAAAATATTATGATCTCTCTCCTGCGTGACAGGGAAATCATACTCAAAATTAGAGGGCATGCGCCGCTGCAAGGAACCAAAGTAAGCGGCATGTGGTCCACCGCCCAACTTGGCATAGACATCCCGTGACTTGCCATCAAAGAGATTGTAGCCATAGTTGGGAGACTGCTGGAAGGAGCGCATGCTGCCAAAATGTTCGGTGGGTAGCTGCTGCTTCAACTGCTGATAGGCAGCCAACGGAGGATGCGGTTGTGTCAACTGGGGTGTGCTGCTCGAGATGAACTTGTTGGTCACGTTGCGTATGAGATTCGACTTCAGATCGTTGCAATCGTTGCCGGCTGTGGGCAGTCGCTGCTTGGTAAAGGATTTTGATATTGTATTCAGCTCCTTGTCGAACAGCAGTTGGGTGTTCTGCTCCAGCATATATTCCCAACATTTGAATTGTTCTTCGGATAATACCGACTCCGTCTCGTCCAACATTTCCAGCTGCTGTTCCTCCTGCAGCACACGCGCATGCGCCAATATGAACTCGTCCTTGGCCACAGTGGCCACATCTTTGCTTAACAAATCCGGATTGCTCTGACCGCTGGGCGAAGAGCGTCCAGCCAGCAGCTCCTGCTCCAAATTACGATGCCGGCACGCATTGCTGCGATCACAACAGGTGCGCTTGCTCACGGACAGGCTGGGCGGCGGTGATTGCGGGCTTATTATCGCGGGCTTCTTACGCACACTCTGCTTCAGCTCCCGAATCAAATGATCCACATCGGTGCTCAGGTGACTGAACCGCACCACAATCACACTGAGATTCGCTGTGGCGCCAAAGCTTTGAGCTATCTCCAGCAACCGCTTGGCGGCCAGCAGCGCATTCTCCTCCTTACGTATCTCCCGTGCGGCACGTCCAATGTCCATCACAGCCCACAGCTGATCATTGCCCAGCACCAGGTACTCATCATCGTTGCTCAGTGTTATCTGCATGATGTTTAAGATGTTTTAATTGTAAAAACAATAAGCATTTCAAGAGTGCGTAAGTCAAGTGCAGTGCGACTATCTGTGTATATGGGGAAAATCTGGTTTATAGGATTTTTATACAATCCTTTCATATGCCAAAATGCAATAACATTTCCTGGCATCAGGGCTCCACCTATTTTTTAAATATCAAGGGTATAATCCTCCAACTGAGAAAATTACAGGCTGGAACGGGGATGTCCAGAATGTGCTCCAAATTTTCCTTGCTCTCAAAGCAGATTTTGCGTTTCATCCTCCACAATTTTTAATTCCAGCAGCCTGAAATGTCCTATTCGGGAGTCTGAGATAATTCGAAGCAAGTTTTGGCTCATGTGCAGACACTCGTAGACACTTTTTCGCATTTTTCCAAAAACTGGTTCGAGTCATCAAAATAATGAGCCCGACCATTTCTTAATTAATTTAATCAGGGACGAATATCTTTTGCATGCCGTGAGAAGAATGTGAGAAGAATTGTGATGCTACTCATCGGCGAGTTGTTGAAAGATATCTTAAATATATGTTCTTGCTTCTGCTGTATAGGTTCTGTCTGCCATCCAAGACAAATCTATGCAAGCGTTAATGAGGATTCACAATGACTGAGGTTTTCTATAGTTACCATAGAAACGGAAAATCGGACAAACTAACATGGCTATATCGACGTGATATAAGTCACATTTAAAACATTTTTCAAACAAATACCAGTGTGATTTTCTTATAGACAATGATAAAACTAATAGATCACATCACTAATAAATGTGTAAGCATGCTAAGTGCAACCCGTGAAGGGGTTATCGGCATTTAAAATAGAAACTTTTTGGCACTTACCTCCAGCAGTTCAGGATCTGGCAGTGTATGTGTAGCTGTGAGACGTTTATGGTCATCGCAGTGTGCTACAGACTCGGTCAATCGCAGGTGGGTGGTGCGTCGCACCAGATACGCTTCGAAATGGCCCAGATGGGCTAGTCGCAGCACATAGCGCTTGGACTTGAGGGCGCGCACCTTGGAAGGTTGCCGGAGCAGGTGCAAGAGCGTAGCGCTGCGCAGGCAAACGCCGCATTGCCGCTGCGCCGAGAGCAGTGTGTACTTCATGTAGTCATTCAGCGGCGACTCCTTTAGCGTTTGCTCCTGCCTCAACAGGCCGGGCACCAGTTGAGCCATTTGCTGTGCCTGGCGAGCATCGTTCTGCGACTCAAACATGCCCAAGAGCGCTTCATCTGCACATCCATTAAGCTGACTCACACGCAGCTGACTGACAAGCAGCTTGCGCAGTTCACCAGGTGTCTCGGCAAAGCCCAGGGTCCAGGGCAGCGTTTTGGCTTTGTGCACAGATTTGTTAAACTCTGACGGTAGGCGTCGCGTGCTGGTGGGCAATTCGGCGCGATTATTGCCGGATACATCGACTAAGCTCCAGACGCGCTGGCTTTGCGTCTTGCAGACCTTTAGCTGCTGCTCATCCACCTGCAGCTGCAAATTGCCAGACAGATCCAAGTACTTGAGATTGCGCGCAGGCACCAGCGACAGCAGATTAATGCGATCCAAATGATTATGCGCCAAGTCCAGTATCTTTAGCCTGCTCAGCTTTGCCAGCTGCGGCGTGCTGAGTAGCAGATTGTTGCAGCAGCGCAGCACCCGAAGCTGGCTCAGACTGGCTACCTGATCCGGCAGCTGTTGCAGCATATTGCCAGATAGCACCAATACCTCCAGCTCCGGCCAGTTGCGCACACACTCCGCGGGAAGCACGCCCAGGCGATTGTGAGCTAGGCGCAGCACTTTCAGCCGGCTCGCATGTAACAGTGGCTCGAATATGTTGTCGTTCAGCTGATTTGCCGTCAGGCTGAGCTCCTCCAGCGCCGCATTATTGTTCTGCTCGTAGCGCGGCAATTGGCCTAGCCGATTGCAGGAGGCATTCAGTTGGCTCAGCTGCGCATGGGTTACGGCAAAAAAGTTGTCCGGCAGGCGCTGCAGCTCGTTGCTCTGCAGCTGCAACTGCGTCACGCTGCAAAAAGCATCCGGCAGATAGTCGAGCTGCTGCAGCGAATTGTACGAAAGGTTCAGCGTACGCAGGCAGCTGATGCGATAATTTCTCAACAGTTCCCTAATGTGGCTCAAGTGATTGTGCGTAGCGATGAGTGTGTCCAAAGCCACACAGCCACCAATCCACTGGGGCAAAGCGCTTAGGTAATTGTGCGAGATGTCCAGATGCAGCAGCTTCAATGGCACCGACTTCGATATGGAGATGCTCTGCAGACCTTTAAAGTAGAACAAGCAATTAGCAAGATATACACAGAAACTATGGGGCCAAATGCAGTTGGAGTTTTTGCATGTTTTTAACATTAACCAAGTTTAAAAATTCTTCAACATTTTCAACTCCACTTGCATTAAACCAACCAGAACCTCCGATACATACAGTTATGATCCGCTATAAGTGTCTGCAGATTGGTGCCATTTATAATTAGCTCAATTAGCTTGTTTCGACTGCATTTCAATGTTTCCAATTGTGCCAAGGTGCTCAGATCCAAGACTTCCATTTCGTTCTCGCACACCTCCAATTGTGTTAGGTACTGTAAAATCAGAGTTAATTAACAGATGAAACATCTTTATATGTGGCATGATCTTTGCTTACGTTGTAGTTGCCTATTAAAATGCTGCCACAGAGTTGGTTGCCCTTCAGGCTGAGTTTCTTTAGGGGGGGACTGTCATTTGGGCTGCCTTCTGGCTTTTGGCCAGAGATGGAGCCGCGTTTTATGGCCAGTTCAGAGGTGTTGCTGTCGTTGTCTTTACTATTATTGTTGTTGTTGTTGTTGTTGCTGTTGTTCTCGTTGACATTGCTGGCCGTAACTTTTAATTTCGATTTGTTTACCTCGGTCGTTTTCTTTACGGCCTTAAGCATTGTTTGTCTACGTTTACGTTTTTCCGGGCGGAGGTAAGGTCCGAGTGGTAACAACTTACCACACTGCATGCATGAACAAACACGCCGAGCCAAAACGGCCAAAACTGAGCTAAAGCACCAGCAAAATTGGATATGATTATACAAATAACTCCAGAACTAAATTTTCACTCGACGAGCACACATACGAAATATCTTAATTGCATTGCATATAATACGATTATGAAATAATTTTTAACCTTTTATCCAAGTATTTAAAACAATGTTAATCTCAAGATCTGCCTCCAGACAAGACAATCTACACCGGATCCAGGTCTATGCACAACTGAAGACTACTTGCCGTTACGACAAGCCAAAACTGTAACGCTTGAGAGAACGCCACGGTTGCCGTTCCAACTCTCCCCCGTCCTCATATGCTTTTCATGGGTTCGTTGCAATACGACGATGTGTCTAAGCAGCTTTTCGATTGTGTGTGCCATACGAGAGCTCTGGCGCAACAATTATGTCTTGTTTCCGAAATACAGTGCACTCTCCTTATATTAAACTTGAGTTTAACTATATTCAAATAATAATTAAAACTAGCCTAGCAGATATTTATATGGCATATATCCTATATGGTCGGAGTCGACTTTTTCTGATCTAAGCTAATCTAATCTAATGGATAAATATATAATTATGTATAGATACGTATATATAGTCCAATAAAACATGTATTTGCAGAATGTATTTGAATCTGCAAACACGAAATTGTTTATTAGACAGTAATAAAATAAGATCCTGATTAATTTAAAAAAAAATACTTTAAATTAAACTGCTTAAAAGTTAACATAAAATCTAAATGTTACACTTAGTCAGTATTTACTGTACTTAAAAGGGGTTGCTCACAAAAATGAATGTCCGCCAGGCCAGAGCAGAGCCATTCGTCAAGTCTGCATATCGAACGTGCACTCTAAATGGAGTTTAGCTTAGCCCCCAAAGTATTGGGGAGCGCGAGAGCTCTCAAGATCCATACTCACCATGCACTGGTTGTCTTGAAATAGCTATACATATACATAGGTACAGTACTTATATACATATACGTTGTTGTGTATTACAACTTTAATTTGACACAGCTTTTTAACAATGAATGGAGAATGGCTTTTAGATATCGTATATCTACAAATTTTCAAGGTATGATATAGTTAAATGAGAATGAATGATAGTACAAAAAAAAAAAGGCATTTGTCTTTTAGCTTTGTGTTTTTTTTTTGTTTACACGAATTTAAGAAACAATTTGTTTTTTATTTTTCACTGAAATATAATAATCATTTGTCATGCACTTACGCATTAGCAGAAACTCTTTTAATAATGTATTTCATTTCATTTCAATATTGTTTGTTTTTGTTTTTGTTTTTGCTGGATGATTTGCATTTGTTTTTCTTCTTAATTTCGTTTTTTTTTTTTTGTAGGTTTTTGCTCCATAAAAAAGGTAACAACGTTTTTTACATAACGTAACCAAAACAAAAAAAAAAAAAACGCAGGCATTTAGGTTCTAACTGTGGGCGTGATCTAAGCCATTACATAAATCTCAACTTGGCCATAAATTAACTCTATATATACATATATTTTTATACGTATTGTTTTTGCATTACCTATGGTCAAGTACGAGGTTATATTAATATAAAAAAAAATAAAGTAACGCGTTTTATACATAATATACGCCATATTCTATTATATATGTTTTGTGTAGGTATATATGTATATGTGTATACGCACACATATATATATATATCATAATCTATATAATACAATGTAAAAACCAATTCTAAAATCTGTTTAAACAAAGAAGCAGCAAAAATAAATAATTACTAGTATGAAAAATTGTAGTTATAATTAGATTAATAGTTAACGTTAACTAAGCACATTCTCTCTCACTCGCGCGCGCGCTCTCACTCTCAATTAAGAGTTAAGTGCGTGTGCGTGCGCGAGTATGGTGTGAGTGTGTGTGTGTGTGTGTGCTACACTACGCTCTTTTTGTTTATACACATTTGTCGGGTATTTGCTAACATATTATTGTAATGCTAAAATTGTGGTTTTACTTGCTTTTTGCTTATGTTTTCTTGTATTTCTTCTTATATCCGTTTTGCGCTTAAAACTATAATTTTTTTTCCCATACATTACGCACGCAATTACACATAGATATTTGTTACGTCACAAACATAAATTGCGTGAAGTCCTGCTGCTAACTTACAAATGTCAATTGAAATCTTTTCGTTTTACATCTATTGCTTCATTTAACAGCTGCTTTAACTACCGTTTGATCGCTTCTCGTAAAGTAAACTGTTTTTGCTTCTTCTTTTTTTATGCGTATAACTAAAATATAAGAAATATTCGTATAAGGGCTCGCATTATACATAGATATAGTATTTTATATATATATATATAACTACATTTACTGTCTGCATAATTTCCCTGTGATCTGCAAGGTTGTTAATTGTTTTGTAATTTTTTTTGTTATTTTTATCTTTTTGTTTTTTTTTTTTTTTAGTTATAGGCGACTTGTTCTGGCTAACGCAATTTGCAAAAATGTCTTAAGCTAAGAGACGTGGCTAAAGGCGTGAAATTTGATTTCCGCACTTTTACAAACGCTATAAATGTTCAATTGTGTAAGTAGTTAAGAATTACAATAAGTATTAATTATATATATATATATATATATGTATTAATTATATATATATATATATATGTGTATAGGTGTGTGTGGGGGTAGGGGAAGGGGGGGTGTCTGTGATTTTAATATACATGGCTTATTTGCCCATGCTGGTCAATGCCGCTGCCGTTGCCGTTGGCGTCGTCGCTGGCACATTCTTAAGCATATTGCCAACATCCTTGTGTTCCGTTAGATTGGGGCCATCCATGCTGCCCGGATTATTGGATGTACTATAGTCCAGCTTGTAGTTGGCACTGCGCGTCACATCCTCCATGGACGCCTCCTGGCAGTCCCGGCCGCTGTGCGTCTGTGAACCGCAATTATAGCAGGAGATGATCTTCTGGGCGACACCGCTGCTCGCTCCGGTTATGGGACAAACAGTTAGCGTGCTGTATGGCGCTGCGGCAACTGTTGCGGCCAGCAACTGTTGCTGCTGCTGCTGCTGAGGGGCGGGCGTTTGCGTTTGCACTGTGACCGCATTCGTGCTGATGACCGCCGCCGAATTGCGACCCAATTGTGCCGCCGTTACAACAGAAGGGGGCGCGCCCGCTGGCGTTGCTGTAACGGGCACGGGCGGGTACGCCAGGCCGGCATGATATGCCGGATATATTAGCTCACTGTTATGCGGCGGTGGCAACGAAAACCGAAAGGAACTGTGCAGCGTATGCGGCGGCGGCGCATGATGCGCCTTTATCAACGTCGGTGGCGGTCCACGTCCGCTTGCCGTATGATATGAATATGTGGCTGTATTATACGCTGCGGCAGTTGGCGGTGGTTGCTGCGGTTGTTGCTGTTGTTGTTGTTGCTGCTGCTGCTGCTGTTGTTGTGGCTGCAACAGCACCGTTGTTGTCGGCGCATTAACTGCAGACGGACTTATGAGCAGCGCCTGCTGCTGCTGCAATGTCGGAGCCTCGCTGGGATTGCTCGTCGCATAGATTTGCTGATAGCTCTTTTCCACACCGTTGCGCCCATTCAGACGCTGCTGCAGGCTGAGCTGCTGCTGCTGCTTGTTGCTAAGATGATGCTTTTGCTGCTGCTGCTGCTGCTGCTGCTGATAACTGATGCCCACTGTATGGTTGGTCAGCGTGGGTGTGGGCGTTTCCGGTGGCGTTGTCTCGCCGCACGAACCATTCGAGCAGCCGGACTCGCTGCTGGTCGTGGCTGCACTTTTACAAGAATTCATACGCGACGAGCCGCTGCCATCATCATTTATATGCATATTATGCATCGTCTGGGCAAGTGTGCTCGGTTTGATGTAGCTGTTCATCTGATAATGCGCCTGCTGCTGTTGCTGCTGCTGTGCATCTTGACTTACCGGCGACTGTTGCTGCTGCTGGTGTGAGGGCATATACGCATTCGCATTGATACGCTGATGTGCCACACGTGGATAACTTGCGTTGCGTATAATACTGGACAGGCTGTTGCCGCCGCCATCACTGATGCCCTGCAAGAATTAATATGAAAATATATAATTAATAATTATAATTATGTTTGTATATATACAGTTGATTAATGCAAAGCCCTAAGTTATAATTTAAATTTGACATGGAAGAACCTAGTTTTATAAAAACTGTAGTTATTGCGGACTCGGAGATTGACCAGACCATATTATGTCATCTTTTGATCACAAACGATCCATGCTTAAAAGCCTTGATTCTTGGACTCACCTCGTCGAAATGCTTGACGTGCTGCGACGTCAAATTGACGTCTACGCTGCCAACGGACGTTGACGTTGGCGGTGGCGTTGTCTCCACAGAGGGTCGACGCGTATGCTTGATGCCGGCCGCCAAACGTTGTGGCAAGCTGCGCAGCTGCTGCTGCTGCTGCTGCTGCTGCTGCTGTTGCTGTTGCTGTTGCTGCTGTTGCTGCTGCTGCTGCAGTGGAGCACTACTGCCGCGTTCACGCTGAGGACTGGTGGTGCGACTGCTCGACGGCGATGACTGCTGGCTGCTTAGCATGGGCGAGCTGGCTTGCGGCGGCACCTGATGATCCAGGCTCTGTGGCTGAGGCGGCGGCGGCACTGCATACATGTTCCGCATACACCAAGCGTTGGCCGCCGCTGCAGCAATGGCATTTGTGTCTGGAATGGTGATGTTAGATTGCATCAAATGCTGCATGCCGTCAACGTCTGCGCCGGCCATTAGCTGCAAATGGAGGGGATTCAAAATTGTAAGAAAGAGAATAGTTAGCAAATCAGATCATTTGCAGAACAGTGAAAGCTCTTTTTTGGTCAGATAACTACGTTTCCACTTCTCAGTGGGAACTACATGAGATAGTACATATAATATAATTAGCATTGTATACAAGAAATTGAAAGTTTGGTATTGTTTGAAAAGCAATAAAGTGGTCAATACTAAAAGACTTCATATTCGAACGATCGGTTCCATGAATATATGATGTATATTCCATCCGATCCGGCCAACTCAGACATATATACAATCCAATGCATTAAGACGGATCTATAGCAAGTTACAAACAAAGTAAAACTAGGAGACTAACTTGCAGTTAGGCGGACATGACTATATCGATTCGCCTGTTAATAATGAAGACAAATATATAATTATATTTTTTATGAAATTGATGTCATATTCGAGAATTCGTCCGTTAGTAGAGCTTTTACTGTATTACAAATGGCTAAAACCATTGAAAAAAGAAACTGATTACTTACCTTGGTCCAAGGCTGTGGGAACAGTATGGGCGGGTTCACCGGCTGCGATTGCATCATTTGCACCATGGGATGATGAAAAGGCGGCGGCGGTGGCTGCTGCTGTTGCTGCTGAAGCAAGTGCTGTGGATGCGCCGCCTGTGGCTGTTGTGGCTGTTGTTGCTGTTGTTGCTGTTGCTGCTGCTGCTGTTGGTTTATGATTTGCGTTGATTCATCCGCCATACGCTTGATTTCCTTAATCTTGGCCAGTATTTCGCCGCATTTGGTGTTCTGGTGATAGGAGAAGACCGGATGTTTTGCAGCCATTGTATAGACGAGTAACAGCTCCAGGAACGTATCCTGATCGTTAATGCTGGCAAAATCGCGCTCCCCCCAGCATTCGAGGGTGCGAAAGATTTCGGTCACACAATTCCGATTGCAGGCACGTATAAGCGCCAAATAGAGCGCCATCTTGCGGCGAATCTTCTTATCTGTTGGCTCGCCCTTCTGGCAATTGTACATGTCGGCAGCCAAATCCTGCGGATTATTGGCGCGCAACTCCATGCCCCGCAATTCAGGTGAATCACGCCGACCGAGCTCCTCCAGACAGGTGCCCAGGAAGCGCAACTCAAACGGCAGGCATGCCTCGAACAGTGAACACATGGTATCGATGCGATTGTAGCTCTCCAGAGTCTTAAACCACTGTAGGACGTCTTTTGGACAAATCATTTCCAATTTTGTTGTGGCACGCACGCATCTACTACGAAGTCTAGCCTGGAGTGTTTATATGTAGGGGTGTGTGTGTGCCTTTGTGTGTATGTGTATTTGTGTGCCTGTGCGTGTGTGTGTGTGTGTGTGTATAGTGGCTGCTGCTCTAGTTACGTGTGGTGGGTGCAAAAACCACAAGAACAGCAACAACAATAATAAACACAACAACAACAACGTCGATTGTCGATTTGTATAGAGCAGCAGCTGCTGCTGTTGCTCCTCCACTCGCTTCTGCGTTTGCTCGTTGCTTGGCGGCAGCTAATTAACTTTTACGCACGTTTTTCACTCTCTTGTTTTGGCGTTTACTTTTTCCTTTTCTATTTTTTTTTTTTGCGCTTGACGCTTCACAAAGACGACAACGACTGCGACTGCTGCTGCTGTTGCTGCTACTGCTGCCCACTACTAGTTTGTCGCATACATTTGCGGGCGCTGCTGCATCAATGTGGCCAGAGAGACTCCACAATTTACTCGCTGCTACTGGACGACTCGTCGCTGCCACAGAATGCTGTGGCTGCTGGTTACTTGCATGTAGTTTTTCTACTATAAACGCGCACATGCACTGCTTTTTATCTATCTGAACACAATTTGCAAGCTCATACTTTGTTTTTTGTTATTTTTTACCATTTGCGCACTTTACATTTTTCGCTGCGTGGTGTGTTTTCACAAAATTTTCTGCTTTCTGCTCCAAGAATAATGCAACTAGATAGGGTTGTTGATATTGCAAAGATGTATCGATTATTTGCAAATGCTCGATAGGTTTTTCTCTTTGCAGCATGCGTAACTATCGATAGGGCATGGCCGCCACACACAATTATGAATAGTTTTGATCTACATTTATGTCCTTATTTTAAAATCTTAATGCTAGCTCATAGTTAAATTAGTTAATTATGTATGCGCTGTATATAATGCCATGTATTTGAACGGAAATAATGTTTCAATAGTTATATATTGATTAAACACAAATTTTCGTTTTCGTTTCGACGTTTAGCAACACACTCAACGCATACTTTACAGCACTTTAACTTGACTTATCCAAATTTTTGGAAAATACCGCAATACATTATACTAATCTTTCTTGATAACATTTATGTCGTCCAAGTTTACAAATTTGGAAAATGAATTTTATTATGTTAATTGGTTCACACATCTATGAAATATTAATATATGTTTGAGTGCATAGCATGCGCTTAGAAACCATCTTCATCATCTTCGGCCATCTCCTTGGCCAACTCCAAATCCTGCTGTTCGCGTTCGCGTCGTTCCTCGGCGCTCTCCAAGTCCTTGCCGTACGATTTGGGAGGATAACGCATGGCCTTAACGCTCTGATTGTGTAGGTTCAAGCAAAAGGAGATGCGCTCATGGAAAGCCAATTGAGGTTCGCGTGTGCTATAAATATCGGTGCTCTCCTTGCTGCGCATATAATTCTGGGCGGGATCCAAGGTGGCTTCAATGACACCATCACGTATGGCCTTGGACACAATAAATTCAGCATCCTCGGCCGAGTCAAGCATCAAACGCTTAGCTATATCCTTGGGTGAGATGCGCGAATAGGACAGTCCAATGGAGCGAATGGCCGTCTTGATGACATTGTGGCGCAGTCGTATGATTAGCGTAAATGTGTGATCCATCTGGAATTTGGGTCCAAACTGTGACACAACATCACCGAAACGCTTTAGATTACCCAGCCGCACAGCCTGTGTGAGCTGGAAATACGGACCCAGAGATTGGCGCAAACCCGCCTGGCGGAATACCACACGTTCCGGTATGTTGCCCAGCAACAGCTCCACAACTATAATCAGCTTCTGAACAGTCTGACGGAATCCAATCGCGGCATGCTGCGGAGATTTGCGCAAAGCCTGCACCAGATGCTTGTGCGCATCGCTATACTCCAGCTTGGCGGCCTTGATGCGACCCAAGTAATAAAGGAAACGCGCCCATTCATTGTTGCTGGCCGACTCCGGGTATACAGACTTCTTGACCAGCTTATCGGCCTGGTCATACAGCGCATAATGCAAATAGTTACGCAGCAGACAATTCAGAAGCACCGCCTGTCCCTCGAAATCATTGCGCAGCGTTGCGGTTCGCAGGCGGGCATGCAAAAAGGCGCGTATGCCCTCCAGGGCATTGTTAAGCTCCGCGACGCGTGAATGGTAAAAATATGACTTTGCGCCAATCAGATCCAATGTCCGACGATTTTGTATCGATATTTTGGACATAAGAGCCTCCGAGCAAACGCCAGCGCGTTTCAAATCGCTTGCATCTATCAATTTGACCAGCAACAGCAGATAGAAATACGCATCCACCTCGGCAATGGGTGCTTTTGTGGCCACCTGCTTTTTGGCCACATCGGGCAATTCGGTGGCATCTTTTTCCACTGCTGGTGTCAGAGACAACGCTGACTCACGATCGGCGCCAACTGGATAGATACTCTGTGCCAGGTTCCGGAAGACGACGCCATTCAGTTTACGTCGTGTGTTAGGCAAATTGCGGAGCACACGAAGAATAAAACTAAATTTGGTTTTATTTTATATATTTGCTTGCTGGAAGCTTAAAAACGTCTCCATTGACCACTTACCGCGATTCCTTAGAAGCCACGGACTTTTCTATCTGACGTATTTGCTCGCGTATTTCCTGGACAGTAGCGAGATCCTGATTTTTCTTTTCGTCAGCTAGTGTTTCGGGTGTTGCGTCAACCTCCATTTCAACGTCTTGTGTAACAGCATCGGTAGCAGCGTTTGTCATTTTATAAGAGTCTCACGATTTGCGTATAATTACTGTTTGTATTTTTTAATATTAATTTTCTTCCGAATTCGACATACAAAATTGCCAAGTAATGCCAGGCTCTAGAGATGACCGATAGTTGTGATAAACGTATTACATGTTACTCTGACGCTATGTTAAAGTCACAGCTATCGATATATCTCTGTGCAAAATCAGCCACGGCTGCCATATATTTATGTTAATATGCAAATTAAGATTTCAAAATAAAGTACTTGGAAATATGTAGTTATCATGTAAGTGTTCTTTCGAATAAAACATTCTCATGATAATACAATTTTTGGCACATATTCATTTTTCCAAGCGGCAATTAGCTGTGAGCGCTGTTAGTAACATTTTTGCCGACTGTTAAGTTAACAGTGAAACGAGTAACTCCAATCAGAACCACTCAACAGCTGTTTTTTTCACTGAACGTTATGATATAGCATAACAATAAATAAAATTTATGAATTAAAATAAACTAAACTCAATTATCATTCAGTGAACAGAAATTTATACAAATATGCTACGTTGCCGACATGTTATGCGCCAGCTTCAAGCGCCACTACAACGTGCCTACTCAGCCGGATCGAACACGCCTGACGGCAACGATCCAAACGATAAACATCCTATAAGGCGCACATTCCGTTTGCTTGGCAATGATATGCGCAAGATTAAGGAATTCTTTGTGCCCAAGGATGACAAGTACGAGGACGAGGATAAGCCACAGCCCATTGCCACAAGCAGAAAATTCAACTTTGGCGGCGACAAGGGAAACGTAGACGAATTCCAAACACACTGCGATGTGCTCATTATCGGAGGCGGCGGCATTGGCAGCTCCATAGCCTATTGGCTCAAGCAGAAGGCCCGCGATGGCCTCAACGTGGTTGTAGTGGAAAAAGATGAGCAGGTTTGTGTCTGTATTCCACTGAAGAAACAGCCAACTGTATTCAGCTTTTATGTAATTCCAGCATAAGCGGTGCGCAACACATGTGTCCATCAATGGCCTCTCCCATCACTTTTCCCTGCCGGAGAACATACAAATGTCGCTGTTTGGTGCCGAGTTTCTGCGCGATGCTGCAGAACACTTTGGCACCGATATACCGCTCAAATATACGCCACATGGCCAGCTGGTCCTTGCTAACGAAGCGGATGCGCAGATGCTTAAGGAAACATCTCAGCTACAGAATGAGCTGGGCGCACGCAACGAGCTGCTGACGTCGGAACGTTTGGCCTCTAGATTTCCTTGGCTGAATACCGAGGGCATTGCACTTGGCTGCGTTGGACTGGAGCGCGAAGGTTGGTTTGATCCCTGGGCGCTGTTATCAAATTATAAACGTGCTGCCTGTGGCTATGGCGGGCACTTTGTGAATGGCGAAGTCGTCGATTTTGTGTTCAAGAGGCAAGACGATATCATTCTCACGGGCTCCAATGACGGCAGCTATCACAGTTTGGACAAGGTGGTCGTACAACTGCCGGACGGCTCGAAGAGCACAATTAAGTTCGCGCTTTGCGTTATCGCGGCGGGCATCAACAGTAGCAAAGTAGCACGGCTAGCGCATATTGGCCGGGAGGCGGGCATATTGCGTGTGCCCCTGCCTATAGATGCGCGCAAGCGTTATATGTACAAGATAAGCACGCAGGAGCAAAATGCGCCCGGCATGGCAATGCCCATGATCGTGGACACAGCGGGCACATTTATACGTCGACTGGGCCTGGGTGGAAACTATGTGTGCGGTCACAATGCACTGCCTGGCGAGGAAGTCAACAGCGATAATTTAGATATAGATCCAACATATTTTGATACGAAGATTAGACCGGGCCTCATCGAACGTGTGCCGGCTTTTGCTTCCGCTCAAGTGGTTAATAGTTTGGCCGGGCTCTACGACTACAACGTGTACGATGAGAATGGCATTTTGGGCGCGCATCCATATTATCATAATCTGTATATTGCCAGCGGCTTCAGTGGGCAGGGCATACAGCAAACGCCGGCGTTGGGTCGTGCCATCTCCGAGCTTATTATGGACGGGCAGTTTCGCACGTTGGATTTATCCCGTTTGAGTTTTGATCGCTTAATTGTAGATAAGCCTATGTATGAGTTTAATGCTTTAAATTAAATTGTAATTTATTACTTCTGAAACCAATGAAATTTTCGCTACAAAAAAAAAAAAGCCAACGCAAAATCCTATTATTTAAATTGGCCTGGTGCTGGGCCAAACAGTCCGCCGCCCTGTTTGCTAGCCGCACGCGATGGCGCAAAGCCCAACAGCTTCTGTATGTTCTGGCGTATTGACATGGTGCAGAGTATATAAAGGAAGATGAAGGAACAGTCGGTGTAATCATCGCCGGACAGATTCCGATGGCTCAGACCCTGTATCCAGGAGATGGGCGTAAAAGGCAATTGTGCCACAACGCGTCCATCAAATATGCTATTGAACATGCTCAACAGAGCGGTAAATGCGAATCCCGTGGCAAACATAGATTTCATTTTGACCAGCGACAGGTCACGATTGTTGTTCTTCAGTTTCTCCTCATACCGCTCGATTTTCTTTTTCACCGATTTGTCCAACGAATCTCCATGTGTTTCCTTGCGTCGCTCCACTAAATTGATGTCGCGCGACTTATAGTTATCCAGCATAATTAAATGAAAACTTATGTTTCTAGCTACTTACACTTTTTACTCTGTTTATCCACCTCTGTCTTTAGCCTCTGATATTTTTCGGTGCGGTAGACCAGCAGCCAAGTAAGTCCTATAAATGAATACGTGTACATTGTTCACTTTTTTTCATAGCGTCAATATCTAGCTTTCTATTAAATACATACCCTCTCCCAAAAATGCGGTGCATATTGATATAAATACAATTAAAAACGTGTCAGACCACATTTTTTTTCTATTCTAAAGTAAAATTTTAATGAATTAATTCGATACCGATTGGAACACAAGTGACCGACATAATGTTATCGAAATACAGCTGTACAAGGAAATCGATACTTGTTTGCTGTGTGAAATGAGTACTTTAGGAGCGAATTTTGAACTGTTTAACTTACACTTTTCAATTATTTGGTAAACCCTTTCGCATTTTTCTTATTTCTTAATTTAGAATTTCTTTAAAAGTAATATCAGAAGTAGCTTGCAATGTATAGAAAACCATCTCTACAACAATTCTAAAGATAACTATTACAAAATGGTAAATATATTATATATGATATATTATTTTAAGAATCCTACCGTATGCCAGAACAAAGAGAAGTTAAATTTTTGGCATGGTCACAAGCTTGCCTTCTGTAATTTAGTTATATTTAAGTTCTTTAAAAATTTCAATTAGTTACAATAATTCAATTAATTAATTTGCATTTGTTGTTTAAATATATATTTATATAGTTATGTATGAATAGGCGAAATCAAACACTTGCGGCTAGAGTTTTAGGACTCCGGACAGAGACAAATCCAATAGGTCGCGATTGCCGTACTATTGACTGACGCCTGCTGTTCTGTTGTTGGGGAGTTGAAGCTGTAGTTGTTGCGCTGTAAAAAGCTACATTTGGGAAAGAAATCAAATCAAGTTATGTATGTATATATATATATATAGGTATATATAGAACAGCAAATAGAGAAGGGGGAGGAAAAAAAAGAAATTGAAATCTCATTGTTAGGTTTCTTTGTCGAGTCATTAGGGGAAAAATATTCAAATTGAAGTACACTGACTTCAAGTTGAATATTTTAACTCAGAACAAATGGCAAAATAAAAAATGTTGGGCTTTGATGAGAAAAACCACTGAAATGAATTGCTGCCGTATTTGCTTGCTGTTTTTTTTTTTTTCTTCCTTATGTTGTTGTTTTAAAATGTTTTGTCATCGTTTTGACTTCATTTGTTTTTGTTTTATTTCGGTAGTTCACTTAGTTACTGTCTAGTAACGCCGTCGCTCCCTATCGCGACTGCGCGAACGTCGACGTTCGTTGGAGCGATTCCGACGATTATCCCGGGGACGATCGCGCTCCTTTTCACGTTCACGCTCCTTGAGGCGCTCTTCACGCTCCTTGATACGCTGTTTGTGTTCCTCGATGCGTTTCTGACGGAACGCCTCCTTTTCCGCAATCTTTTAGGACAATCAAATCAAAAATCATTAGCTACCAGGAATTAGATGCATTGCATGCGCATTTACTTACTGCTTCGGGTGTCAGGGGCAGCCAATAAATGCACGGCGTGCCCTTAGTTTTGCGAAAAAGATCATCTAGTAGCCTGATGGGTGGTTCATTTTCCTTCTTTCTGACTTTTAACGCTGCGCAACGATGCACATTATTATACATTTTATCTTTATAATGCAGCATATTTCTTACCTGGTGAGCCGCTCCTGCTGCGACCATGCACACGTTGTTCGCTGCGATCACGTTCTCGTTCACGTCCTCCACGCTCGCGCTCGCGTTCTCTTGAACGTTTACGATCCAGCACAGTGCGCTCGGCATCATCGCCGCCTTTACCGCGATCTGAATCGCGCAATCTGGAGTCGATTCGTTCCTTGCTGCTGCGGCGTCTGTCGTTGCTTAATTTGTCGCGCTCATTGGGCTCCTTTTTGCCTACATCCCATTCGCGAACCGGACGTGCCGGCTGTTATGGGAGAGAATTTCGATTTAGTAGGTGTTAAGCCAAAAGTTGGAAACTAATTTTGATTCTCTACCTTTTTCTCGCTTGCATCCAAACGCGACCAAGTGTTGCCCGAGTGCTGATTATCCCTAGTATTGTCCTGCGGATATTTGGGTGCCTCATTTTTGGTCGATTGTATAGCACGATCCATGTCTGTTCGGCTGCCAAAGTCGACATTCAAGCACTTGGGATTCGAGACCGGCCAACGTACGCCATGCAGGGCATGACGTGTTTCAATAGCTTCGCTGTAAATTATAAAAATTAAACAACACTTTAGTATTGTGCGAGTCGAGGTGAAAGTGAAACCAAAGTACGTACTCCTCCGTGGCATATGCAACATAACATTTGGACTTGATGCGATCAATCCAGAAGCCATCCTCTTCAATGATCTTGCCCGTACGCGCCAGCAGCCCCTTGAGCTGCAGCACAGTAAACGGACGCACCAGATTGGTAATGAAGAGCACATGGCTGGCACGATTGCGCGCTGGACTTGGTGAGCGGGCAACAGCAATTGCTTTGGAGGCGGCGGGCTCGATAGCTGTCTTAGTTGTAGCTGGTACCGTTGGCGTCTCTTTCTCATGATTTAATTTTGATTGCGATTTCTGTTGCTGTTGATGTTGTTGTTGCTCCTCATCTGTTGCGTTACCCTCATCCCGATCCTTTGTGACACGCAGTTCGGGAGTTAACGACCGCTCGTCCGTTTCATGATCGCTGGTCACTAGACCTTCCTCTTCCGATGATGATTCCAGTTGCACATCGCTGAGCGGCACAGGATTCACCACATCGGCTATGATGTTCTTTAGTGAATCCGTTGATATGGCCAATACGGGTGGTGCACGTTCGGCCACTTTCTTGCTTAGCCACTTGCGTTTGCGCACAGAGCGCTGTGTTTGTGTCACAGTTTCTTGTTTATCGCTATTTGGGTGCTCCTTGTTCGTTTGTTTCTCTGCTGATTGCTCTACTTTATCCTTGTGGTTCTCCTTCTGCTCATCGATTTTGAGTGCCAGCTTGGTGTCGTCTGATTCGGGTTCTTCTGTTTGGTCTGATCTCTCGTTGTTCCGTTCTTCCATGTCCTCTGTTTGAATGTCTAATACATCGCTTGTGGTTTTTAGATGCACTTCATCCTTACTTGCTGTTAAGCTTAAAGAAGAAGCAACTTTTACCTCTTCCACGGCAGCCTCCTCATTGGTGCTATCCTTTTCCGGTTCCACCCCTTCCTTAGAGGCATCATCGTTGTGTTGCTCCACGCTCTTCTCCGGCGTCTTCTCTGCGTTTTCCACCTCTTTCGGCTTTATCAAGGCATCCGCTGTGTCTGTGTCTGTATCGGTTACTGTCTCTGATCCCTTATGCTGTTCCGTTTCGGACTGCGGCTCATCGGGTTTGTTGGCCGTTTCCTTTTCTGCCGATACCTTGTTATCGATATCGATGTTCTTGTTGCTGCTTGCCTTCGCCAGCACCGCATCCGACCCATTTTCTACTTCCTCGGGTATGGTTTCCACCTTGCGCTCGCTGCTCTTCTCGCGCTGACTGCTAGCGCTTTGGCGCTTTTTCGGTGTCGTGCGTGTATTGCGGCTTTTGCGCACTGGCGATGCGGCATGTTCTTCGCTTGAGGCGCGCTCCCCACGTTCCTCATTGATTTCTTCAATTGTTGGTGGCGCTTTTGTTTCTTCTGTTTTCTCTACAACCGTCTCATCCTCGGTTTTCTCATTTTCCGATACTTTGCGCGATCGGCGACTGCGACGTGCCGGCAAAGGTGCTGGCGATGTAGATTTTTTTCGCTCGCTACGACGTCTCATAGCTGTAACTAAAAAAAAACTGTTCTTGCCGCACACCTATGCCACTGGTAAATAAAACACTGAAATAAAATGCTATTGCACTTGATTTTAAACGTGGGCAGTACGCGATTAAATCGCACGCACAATTCTTTCCTTAATTTGCGGCGTGCAACGTTTTGATTACTCGCACAAGAAAATTTTTTGTTGCCAGCGAAAAGCGTCAATCCGCCATCAATAGGCAGGGTTGCTTTTTAGTTGCAGTCAATGCTTTTCAACTATCGCGTGTTCTAGCAATCGATAGTTTTCAGACCTTTGAGAATATGATAGGATAAAAATATCATGAATAAAAAGGATACAACCGTTACAACGTAATATGATTCATTAAAATAATGAATTTATGCAAATTGTTGATGTTGAAGCATTCTTAATTTTAATCCAATTGTTTCATTTATGCTGTTCTTACGTTAACGACAACAATAACCAACTTGACAGCAGTAGCTGTCAATTTCATTTTAAGACTTCTCAGTTTAAGGAACACCACCAATTTAAATTGAAAAACACAAACACATAAAATTAATGTGCAATTTTAAGATGTATTTTTAATATATTTACATATTAATATTTACCAAATGCGTTAGGCGACACTAATTAACCAATCACGGACCGCTCTTTACAACACTGTTTTGACTCATATTTCGTAATTGGTCAGAACGACCAGTAAACGGATTTACCGTATAAATTTAAAGTTAATTATAGAATGCATTGCACTACAAAATGGTGGTGAAGAATTTTGGTAGGATAACACAAGTTTTGTCTCGGTTGCGTTTTGTGCGTGGCATTGGCGCAAATACAAATGACCACACGGCCAAAGCGCAGAGCAGCTACAAGCCGATAACACAAGGATCCCGATCATTATGTAGTGCTTACAACGGACACCAACAGCGACAGAAGTCTGAACGCAGCAGCTCAACGTATCCCAATCACACGGTGCTGATATTCACGGCCGCGTTTAGTTTTAATTTTTTTACCGTCGGCGATGGCAGTGATACCGAAGAAACGCCCGAAACGAAGCTGGTGGATACCATAAAGCGTTCTATATTATGTATACAAAACGAGCAATACGACAAGGCCGAGCAGATGCTGCATCTGGCGCTGCGTATGGCCCAAGATATGAAATCAACGCACGGCATTACCTATGTCTACGATCTGATGGCCAATTTGGCCATGGAACGCGAACAGTTTAAAAAGGCCGAAAACATATTTGTGGATGTGATGCGGCGCCTTATGTCCGAGGGGCATACGGACGACAGTCCCAAAATACTGCACATTAGCTCCAAAATAGCGCACATGTCGCAGCTGCAGGGCGAATTGGAAAAGAGTTTTCAGGGATTCACATGGACCCTGCAGCGTCTAGCTAAACTAGTACAGGAAATGCCGCAGGATAGCGACATACTTGAGCTATATGGCTTGACTAAGAACTGGTATTGAAGGTTGTTCCATGCTTTCTCAAAACCAAAAGCAAAGATTCAGCTTAATAAGTTTCAACTAATATTGTATTCTTCTAACGTACCGGCAGGTTTGGACAGCTGCTTATGAAACAGGGCAAATATGCGGAGGCCAAGAACATGTTCAAGGAGGCTCTAGCGGCACTGGTCGAGGTCTATGGCAGCCTCAACGATGCCTCGGTGACCATTTTGAATAACATCAGCGTGGCCTATGTGAATGTATGTTAATAAGGCATAAAAAATAATTTTTAAATACTAATAATTGCCTTGTATAGCTGGAAAATTACGCCGAAGCCAAGGAAACGCTCTTACAAGCACTGGCCATAGCCAAGGAGCTAAAGGATGCCACCCAGGAAGGCGTGCTTCAGGCTAATCTGGGTTTGGTTTACCTGCGCGAAGGCCTGCTGGCCGAAGCCGAGAAGTTCTGTCGGCTTGCCTGGAAAATAGGCAAAAGTCAGAAAAATGCAGATGCTATTGAGCAAGCCGAGTATTGTCTTGATGAAATTAAAGCCACCATAAATGGCCAAGTCCGCTAGAACATCAAATTTTATTTTGTATCATTACAGCTTGACTTTTTGAAAAAGAAAACAAATGTTATGCATGATATAGACGCTAAAAAACACCGCTATAAAATAACCTTCGAACAATTTTCTATTAATTAATTTTGTTTAATGTTTTATGTGATTTGTTTTCTAGTTATATTCATATTGTATTTTACATGCCCTCAAATTTGTTTTGGAAGTACATACGAGCCATATTTACGAAACTATTCGGCTGCTCTGCGGCTGAAACTATTCAAACTTGGCTATGACAATCATTAGCGCCACGCCCGTTAGCAGCGCAACAATTTCTTTAAGGGATTGTTTGAGCTTTGTCGACTCCTCTAACAGTTCCGGCAGCACACTGACTGTGGCTATGTAAATAAAACCGCCTGCCGTAAAGGGAAGTACCCAAGGCGCCGAGCTGCCATCACTGCCGCCCGCACCGAGCAGAGCCAACGCTGTGCCCGCTAAGGCGCCGAGCGCTGTCACCAGCTGCAGCAGCATGGCCTTGCGTCGGGAGCAGCCCGATTTGATGAGTATAGCGAAATCGCCAATCTCGTGCGGCACTTCATGCAGCAGTATGGTTATTGTGGTAACTATGCCAATGCTGTTTCCAGCCAGATAGGAGGCACCAATGGCCAAGCCATCGGTGAAATTGTGTGCAAAATCTGCAGCCAAATTTAAATAACCTGATATTTCCACTTCGTTCTCATCATCATCAGCTTGCTTGGCCACCGCTTTGCTCGGCTTCGTTGAGGACTTTTTCTTATCGCCTGCGGCAGTCTCCTTCTCCTTGATTACTGGTTTGGGTTTGGGTGCGCCGTGACTGTGTCCATGTCCACCCGATGCTCCGCCCTTGAGTATGCGCACGATTTTCTCCACAGACAAAAATGCAATAATGCCGCCCAGCACCCATAGGCCAACACTCATATCATGCACATGAGCGTGTCCCTCGCCATCCTCATGATTATGATTATGATCATGATCATGATCGTGGCCGTGCTCGTGCTCGTGCTCGCCATGGTTGTGCGGGTGGGTTGCGTGTGGTATCAAATGTAGGAAGGCATCACCCAGCAGACCGCCGGACGCAAAGGCCAGCAAAACCTTTAGACGTGGTTTCATCGCCTCGCTATTATCTAGCGGAATAATGTAGAGCAGCACAAATGGAGCGGCACTGATAAGCAGCGTAGAACCAATTGAGTGCAGCCAGATACTCTTCATATCTGTTTCAAAAAAAATCTATTACAATAACTAAATGCACTTGTTACTTGCGGCAGCTCACCCAGCGGCACCGATTTTGTGTGCTGGTGTTCGTGATGTCCGTGGTGATCATGATCATGATCATGATCGTGGTCGTGGTGGAGATGATCGTGATGATCATGGCCGTGGTCGTGGTCATGATGATCATGATCGTGGTGATGTTCGTGATTTACCGGCGGCGCTTTCTTAGCATCAAAATTTTCATTTGCTTCGCGGGAGTATTTAAAACTGGGATTGCCTTGACTCTGGCATATTGTGGGCAGGGAGAGCACTATGGCTACGAGCAGAATGCCAAGTGCTATCTTCTGATAGAATTGAAACTTTGTCGGCTGCAAATCAGCCAATTGTTTTGACATAGCTAGCCGGGTTCCTCTACAAACGCGTGGGTATAATCTTTTTTTTTTTAATAAATTGTGACGTGTGTGTTTTTTCTTCGCGTTATGCTCAAGTACAAGTACGGCCGAAAGCGATATGTACTCAGTTTGCTTACGTTATCGATGCTATCCCATATTTCTTATTATCGATTAAGTGCAGTATTTTCTATCGGTATTATTTCTGGCGAATCGTTTGAAATAGTACGTTTGGCTTGTTGCCCTTTTAAATTAATGAAACCCTAGTATCAAGCTAATCGAGCTTTATGTGCCGATTCGTGTGTAACTTACGTATTAGAAAGGTGGATGGTTTTAATCTAGAAACTTACCCTGGAGGAGCTCTCAAGTTTTTATTCTGCGAAGTCCTGCCTCGGGATACCCAGCCAGGTGTGATTTTTATGTTGTAATTTGAAGATCAGAACGACTCGAAGTCTTATTTAGCGATAATTCCCAATATACAGCTCAATTGCAATTAAAATGCTTATATTATTAATCATCTAATCGTATTTAGTTGGGTTTTCGTTGTCGTTAAACGATGCTAATAGACTATAGACGTGTGTGTGCGTGCGTGCGTGTGTATGTGTGCGTGGGTATGGTGCGTGCAAAATAATTGTTGTTGTTTAATAAATAATAAACTTGGGAATTTAACTCAAGCATGGGTTGTGGAACGAATGATAGTATCAGCTGTTGATGACACGCCACTTAAATCCTTGATAATATATAAATTTTAACATCTTTATGGTGTATATACAAGCCACTTTGGTTGCGTATTGCTAGAGTGCACCGAGTGCTCAGTACAGATTGATCTTCTTTAGTATCGTCTTGCGGCACATGTGGCAAGTGCGCAAGGTTTCGGCACAATGGGAGCAGGCGCCATGGCCGCAGAGGAAGGCCACATCCCGTTTGCGTTCCATGCAAATACCACAAAAATGAGACTCTTCGAATTCCTGCACCTTATTTTCTAGATAGCGCAACAGATCACCGGATGGCAGGCGCGCCTGATCGCTGGGCGACGATGTGGATGACAACTGATGGCCGACCACCAGACGTCCATTGGCGTCCAAGCGTCTCTCGATGGCAACACCACAGCGCAGGCACTTCTTCATGCGTATGCTGCATTCTTCGCAAGCAATTTGATGCAGACATGGTTCTAAACAAAAGAATTTGTGATTAATATAGAATGTTGCTATAGATGAACTTCATATTGGCATACCGAAGCGCACCAGCTGCAACGGCTCATTGCACACAATACACTCCTGCTGGCCAGAGTTAAGGCCCGGCAATGCTGCTGCTGCGACCGCACCGATCAATGCAACCTGTGGCAATCCGCTTGAGTCGCTGCTCGTTGCGGCACTGCACGTTGTTCCGGTTTGAGCTGGTGGCTTGGGTGCTTTTTTACGGGGCGCCACCTGAGGCGACACACTGCTGGCGGCATCCGAATTGAGTTTCTTGTTCCCTGGTGATGGCTGCATGCCAGCAGCTGCTGCGGTTGCCTCGCTGGGCTTGGGCTGCGTCAACGATGGCGGCGGGGGCAGTGTTAATGTGCCTGCACTTACAGTCGCTGCTACATCCTCGCCAGCAGTAGCAACAATCGCTGGTGTTTCGTCAGCTGCGCCAATGTCTAGAGCTTGCATATTGCGCTGCAGTGGCGTCGGTATCGCCGCCGTTGGCACAGTGGGCTCCTCCGTTTGCTGACCAAAGATTAGCTGTCGTATATTGCGATCGGTGATCCATTCAAAAATGCTGGCATTGGCATTGTTTAGTTCGACACGGCACCCATGTCGCGATAGATAAATCAGAACGCTGTACATCAGACGATCCTCGCTGCGCACGCTCGTCTGGGTCAGGCTGACAAAGAACTTGTGTATTTCGGGCGCTTCCTCTGGTGATGGTTCGGCTGCCTGCTGTAAATTGGATTTCTTAATGACGCACAAGTGCATGGCATTGTCGCCATCTTCGTCCTTGGCATTAATATCGCATGATAGCTTCACCAGGCGCTCTATAACGCTTGCATGTCCCTGTGAGACGGCCAAAAGGAATGGTGTTTGCCGTCGATTGTTTCGTATATCTAGCTCGGCCTGGCCCTCGGTGACCAGCGTTTCCACGACCTGTGCATGCCCGTTGAGCGCAGCCAGATGCAGTGCCGCAAAGCCATCGTCCTTGCGCACATTGACCAATTGACGCGACAGCTGAAGAATGCGACGAGCGGCCACCACGTTGCCCTTGAGCGCTGCATGATGGAGCACATTGAAGCCGCGATTGTTCTTGACCGTAAAATCTAAATTTGGTGCATTGCATAGAAGTTCAACGACTTCGGTGTTCTCCTTGCCAATGGCATCGTGTAGTGCCGTATCCCCGTAAGAGTCCTGTATGTTCACATTAGCATTGTGCTGCAATAGTTCGCGCACGCAATGCGGCGTCTTTTTGTGCGCGCAAATGTGCAGAGCTGAACAGTGACTGGAATTGAGGAAATTGACCTCGGCGCCATGCTCGAGCAGCACACGCATCGTTTCGGGTTGATTGCCAAATGCAGCATAATGCAAAGCTGAATCACCCTCCTTGTCAACGACATTCACATTGGCGCCCTTGGAGATGAGGTAGGTGACCAGCTCGACGTAGCCCTGATGTGAGGCCACCTGTATGCAAGCCTTGCCGCCGCTCATAACATCCACCTGACTAGGATTCAAATCCAGGTATTGCTTCACAAAATCCAAATGACCCTGTGCCGCCTCACGCACCAGCTTATCGGGCACCGAACTGCCAGAGAGACCAGAGAGCGGTGTCATCACATGATCCGTACGGCGATGGCTCAGATCCATCATGCTATTGGAACGTTCCGCTGCCGTTGCCAATGGCGAACGCTCCAGTTTGACACATTTGGGATTCAGTGTCCACTCGAAACCATCATCCAGCTGCTGTATGCGCAGATCCCCATCCGAGTACACCTTAACCACTTTACAGAGTTTGCCCAGAGCCTAAAACGAAGCACATCAATTTTAAGTGGCAACATAATCTAATTTATTCCCATTCAGGAACTTACATAGCGCATGATATCAATCCATTCGCCGTGCCCCTTTTGCAGTTGCTGTACTTTTTGTGCATCATTTATAATTGTCACCAAATCGCCAACGCGAAACGATACAACCTTGACGAGCGCGGCGGGATGAAAGGTCCAGCGATTGGGACAGTTTTCATATTGGACTCTGTAATTGGAAAATTTGCATAAAGCGTTAAATAAATTCTTAAAATGGTCGGATACAGACGTGACTTGAATGAATTTTTTTCGTTTACGATTTTCTATACTTGCGCCAGCCTTAAATTCTAGCTTTCTAGATTTTGTTTTGAGCTGTGCGTTCATCATCAATCATTCAATCAGGACAGTCTTATAGAGATGACTTCTATACTCACCGTATATCTCCCTTTTCGGTGATGCGATGCACTGTGCCCAGTTTGACCAAATGCTCGACCATACGCGGATTCCAGCCACCATGTCCCTGCTGTAGCTTCATCAGTGCATCTACCTCGAGGCACACCTTGACACGGTCGCCCACAGAGAAGCTTGGCTTGACCATGGACACGATTGGCTGCTGTTCCTCGGTTTGGCCCAGCACTGGCATGTGGTCCTTATAGTAATGTCCACCGCAAGTTGCTGCTATATATTTAAGATCGACGTTGCCCTTGTGGCCGAGTCGATAGACGTTAGTAGAACCGGTTACCCACGAGACGTTTGCTACACTGCGACAAGATTCGTTGTCCCAGCCGCGTATTTCCATAACACGCCCGGTTTTACCCTCGCCACCGTCCTGATTGTTCCACTCCCAGTCTGGACCGCGCACAACCCTCGAGCCCACAAAGATGCCACGTAATTGTATGCGCTCCGAGCCTTTACGCGCCGGCACACGTACTCCCAAAGATGTGGGCGTAGTATAACGCACAAACGTATGCTCCAAATCGTGCTCATTCGCGCCGTAGCAGAAGGCGCACAAATGATAATTGGTGCACTGGGCACACTTGAAGACAATGCCAGCTATGCCCGCCTTTGAGCAGCCATCACACACGACATTCGAATGACGAACACCTGGGGAAATGTCGAGGGAGGAGAAATTGTTTAAATGAAATCCAGTTTTATAGCCCTCGTTAGATAGTTTCACTTACCAACTTGTGCATTATCCACAATGATCAGATCGTATTGATTTTGATAGCCCACTCTGTAGTTGGTGCGATGTCCCGAATCCCAATTGACCACAACCGTGTTCTCCGGTGAATGTGTGGATCCACAGCGTCCGATTTCACAAACGGTGCCAACGTGTCCTTCTCCGTCGTCTGTTGGTTAGAAAATAAAAATCAATTGAAATGGATTTTGTAATGGAGCTCAGTTTCTTAAATTTGTTCACAGCTTCCTTCCCCCTAGTTTCCGTTTACCCGACAGCTCAAGAGCTATTTATAAATTGAGACGCTTCACACCCCAAACGAAAACGAACTACCAAGAAAATGTTTCATCCGGCGCGAATACCACAACGACTCGGAGCTCTTGGCTCATGCCAAACATCTGCCCCAGCAAACAGCGCGAGAGTTGTATAGGAATTTCATTTGGATACAGATACGGCGTCTGCAGCTGTACTCTATATTTTTAGATATGCCGATGCCCAACTTCCCAGCACCCCCATCCTCTTGGCCTGTCAGTTAATAGGCGGTCGTTTGATTTATTTTTGACATTAACATTGTGTTGGGGCAGGACTGTAAATGTTAACATAGGTAATGTTAAAGTTACGCTGTTAATGATTATTTATGCTTTTCCTGCCCGACCATCGCAAGGAAAAGGAGTAAAAGACTGCAAATGATACTTCGAACCAATAAAATATACATTATTTTAAACAAGATCAACAGCATTTGTCTGATTAAAAAATCAGTACCATAAGCAAACCTTTTATAGGTTAATAATGAGACTTAATATTTGGTAAGTAGCACAAGAATAATTCACTTTGCGGAAACGTTGTTGAGCTTCGCCCAACAAAAGAGATAATATATATTAGAAGTTAGACGAAGGTTGAGCAACTTTTTATATTGTAATAACAACTGAAAATAATGTATGAAAGTATTTAACATTTAATATTTAACATAACCATCAAATGTTAACAAATCATCGAAATGTTAGCAACAACAGCCCATTAAAAAGCTGGGAATATTCGTTTTGCTGTTCATTCTCTTAAAAACAACTGTTTAGCTAATAATTAAGATTTAAATCCTATTTATATAACTTTATTTATCCCCAGTGCTGCAGTGCTGCAGCTGCAATTCTGGCCAACCCCTCGCCTGCTCCATGTCTAAAAATACAAGATATACAAATGGCACGCGCCCCAACAGGCGGCGGCGACGACGACGACGACAGGCAGCGCTGCACTTCTTTTATGACAGCGGAGTGAAAAATTGTGTGGAAAGAGTCACATATGCGTGTGCACTCGCCTGTCCCCACCTCGCACCTCTCCTACCACTAGCCCCAACACATGTTGTATATTATGTGCGTTTAAAGCGGCAGCGCCAAATGCAGAGACATTTGGGAAACATTCCGTTGTGAGTGCGGCTAAAAATAGCGCCCCGTCCTCTTTACACTCACTGCCAGCAATCAAAGTGCTGATCGTTTATTGTGTGTAAATAGGTACACAGAGAGAGAGAGAGAGAGAGAGAGAGAGGGAGAGACACCCATTCAATTATACATAATATAAACAAATTGTTTTAGCTAGTCAATGCCTGAAATGGGTAAACAAAATAACATCCTACCTTGATTCGACCAAATCCAATTTGGGCCGCGTACAACACGTACGCCGGGCGGAATGGAGGCGCGCATTCCAGTATTTGATTGTTGCGTTTCAGTCGCCTGAAAAAAAAAACGAAGAAAACTATATAATATATGCTAAATTATTGACAAATTATGATAACATTTCGAATATGTGTCAAATACATTGCTGAATTGTGTGGGGGGGAGCATCGAATACATTTGGGTCAAACGACAAAACCAGCGCATGTCTAACTGGAAATATACGTACGTATGTTTATGTATTTCAAGATGACGCTGGTTCCCTTCTTTTTTGCAGCACCTCGAATGGTACAAAGGCAATGCAGGTAACGTGCGTTACATTTTAAGTACATATGTATAAATGCTATTAGTATTTAAGTGCATACTGTTATATAGTATTTACAACGTTATATAGTATTTAAAGTATTTTTAAGTAGTTATCTAGCTGGACAGTTTATTTTGGCAGCAAATTGCAAGGTTGGAGAGAAATGCAGGTAGTCCAATTAGTACATAAATAGTACACTAATTAATGCCTGAAAACTTGAATAGAACTATAATTAATGCTGGGCAGTATCAGTATCAATTAAAATCTGTGTTAGATAAACTATAAAAGCTATCAAAATATTTTAAATTTGTATCGTGCGTGCCTTTAGTGCGTTAGCACGCGCTCTTCGCTTTAAATGCCAAATTGGACTCTTTATTGGATAGAAATACATATGAATCAGAATTAATAATGATTAAGAATGGAAGTGTTAAAACAGTTGTCCTCACATTATCTGAGGCAGCTGTATTTGCAGGAGTCGCCCAGCAAAACTAAGAAATTGAAGTGACGCATGAGATAAGGCATATGGTACATATGTATACCCTATATATCAACATATCTACACCCACAAGTATATAGATACAAATATATATATATATATATGTATTTAATGGGGAAATGTACAAATTCCATTCAGCGATTACGCATATTTTCCGCACTTCAATAACACACACCAACTAATTATTTCGAAATTATAACAATTTGTTTGTTATTTGTTGTGATGGGGACACACGACTTACCAATGCAATTTTTCGTTTCCGTCAAATGTACAACTGTGTGTGTGTGTGTGTGCGTGTGTGTTTGGAAATACCGTATGTAATTTATATACTTTAATTCCAGCAATAACACTTAAACTCTTGAGTCTAACAATGCATTTTTATGTGCGTGAACCTCTCCCACTGGCACTAATAGTTTTAACATTTATTGTTTTATAATATACACAAAATCCGATTCATATACAATTTATCGCACAACCAGGCATTATGTGTAGTTTTATATATTAAATTTAACTTTATAATTTAGTACACCTAGTTATCGGGATTAAGCTGCAACGTAGCAAGCATGTTAATTTATTTGTATTAACCAAAATGGTACTTTATAAGTTAATTCTACTTTAATTTTATGAATGTAAAACAGTGTGGTTGCAAATTGCAATGAAAGTAAAGTGTAGATATTGCAAAAATTGTTTTCGAAAAATACTAACAGCACATGCTCCTCACTTGACGTGCGACTCCACACTGAACGAGTGCGTTGCTCTGGCAACAGGCATAAACACAAAACAGCTGTATTACACATATGAAAACGGTCACACTGCACGCCAGCAGCAGAACGCAAGTTTGTTTGTGCTTTTCTAATTGTTTGCCAAAATTTGAATTTTATTAATGAATGCTGCATATATACAAAAATTGTTTTAGAGCCATGACTAGTCAAAGCGTCAGCGGTAAGACAACTTTGTCAAGCAGACTGGCTAAACAGATTAAAGTAACAAAAACAAAGGCCACAACTGCCAAGCAAGAACTGTGGGTGAGTATGTTTAAATAGGCTTAAAGTTAACCTTTAAGTTTCTTTTACACATTTAGGACATTGAGGATTTGCACAGCGTTGCTGCTACGACTGCGCCACGCTACTTTTCACCTGTCCAAACACGCAAGCAGCGACAAGTGAATACACTGCCCAAATCAAATTTGCCCGCCAAAAAAGCGCGCCAGGATGAAGTTTCAAAAACCTCCAAAATAAAAATAGGTACAGCGACTATAATTAAATGTGAACTGGTGCCGCCTAACGAGACCATGTTGGAACTGAAAGTAGAGGAAGCTGCTGCCGTTAAGACCGAGCAGGACTTTCCAAATGCCAACTGGTTGCAGCATTTGGAAAACATTCGCTTAATGCGCTGCGAAAAGCCGGCGCCTGTGGATACTCTGGGCTGTCATCAGTGTGCCGATCAAAATGCCAATGAAAAGGTGGTGCAGAGTAGTGTCTAAATTGAGTTAACAATATATAAACAATAATCTAAATTAACAGACGCAACGTTTCCACAAATTGGTTGCTCTGATGCTCTCCAGCCAGACGAAAGATGAAACCACTTTTGAAGCCATGAAACGTTTGAAGGCACAAACTTTAACACCTGCCAGCATACAGGGTATGCCAGCGGTGGAGTTGGAGCGCTTGTTGCATCCTGTTAGCTTCTATAAAGTTTGTACAGGAAATAGCTCTAAAGCCAGATATCTCAAACCTAATCTTCATTTCAGAACAAAGCCAAATACCTGAAGCAAACCTCGCAAATACTCGTGGACAAGTACAACGAGGATATTCCGGATAATATACAGGAGCTGCTGAAGCTACCGGGAGTTGGTCCCAAAATGGCGCACATTTGCATGGCCACGGCTTGGAACAAAATCACCGGCATTGGCGTCGATACGCATGTGCATCGCATTGCCAATCGCTTGGCTTGGCTAAAGAAGTCCACCAAGGAGCCGGAACAAACGCGCGTGCAGCTAGAGAGCTGGCTGCCGCGTCCACTTTGGTCTGAAGTTAATCATTTACTTGTGGGCTTTGGACAGACTATTTGTACGCCAGTTAGGCCCAATTGCTCCGAGTGCCTCAATAGGCATATCTGCCCGGCTTCGGCATCTGTCTTGGCCAAGAAAAAGTGAGCACATATTTTTCTTTTTTTCAAAATCGTTAATTAAATATGTATATGAAGTATTAAATGTCAAGCTGGAAATCAAAGCAACAATCGATGGGCAAGAATATTTTTAAAGCCAAATATGTAATAGGGCCAAAATATTAAGTAAAATCAGTTTATTCTGATTAACTGCTTGCTAAGGAGAACTTAACTTGGCATCAGCCGCTGCAGTTATTTTAAATAGTATATAGTATATATATATACATCTGATAGATGGGAAAAGTTGCGGCACGATTGTCATGTACGCCACATTTGAATTCCAATACGCGGTCAAAGTTCGACGCTGCCAGATCCTGTTGCCTGACGTGCCAACAACATCGCCTTTTGTGTATTGACCTCATGGCGTGAAAGTATTATTCAATAAATTGCTCTTCATTTCAACTTGGGCACATGAATTATGTGCACAAACAGCAACAGCAGCAACAAGGAACTGGCGCACGTGACACCTTAAGCTCACACCCACAACCAAATCCCTCATACCCCCGCGCAGAGTCATCAAGTTATGGCTGGCGTGCACTCATCATCAGCTTGGTTGCGTGCGCGCTTTGGTTAGGCGGTTAGGCAAGCGAAGGGCATGGGCAGCGCGAGTTTGGGTTTGGGTGGAGGGCGTGGGGGCTTTGGTGTCGAGACAATCTGTGGCCTAGCATGGCTTATAAATGATGCACAGGCTGGGTTCAGACGTGCGCCCACAACCAGACGTACAGACAGCACCCCCGACCCAAGTCCACCACGCACCCACCCACACCCACACCCACACACACACACCCACACCCACACATAGACATAACTTTTAAGTTCGAGACTTCAACGCCCCGTTTGTCAGGCTGTAATTCAACGCTGTTTACGTGTTCCTTTCGCTCCCCTCCGCCAACCATCCATATCCGGCGTGCGCAGCAAGTTGTCTGTGTTGCCGGCGCCAACGCCTGGGTGGGTGGCTCTATGGGTGTGTGTGTGTGACGGGTGGGCTATACTACTTAAGCGTGCGACAACAACAACAAGGAAACGTCCATCTGTCGGCGCAGGCACGGAATCATGCGAAAATGTTTGTCTGTCGATGTATGTGTGTGTGCCTTGTATAAGCACAACACACGCGCACACACACACACACACACACAGACAAACACAGCTGCATAAGGATAACCAAACTCCCTGCCGTTAGTCAAGTCGCAGTCGCACAGTCAAGTGGAACTCCAAATGCGTCAAGTGAGCGCAGCGCGATATGCGTCCTTATTCCTTAAATCCCCCCCCCCCCTGCTCCCTCCACCATCCGCCACTCTCTTACCGCCAGCCACTTGTCGCCCTTATCGTGCACCCACACGAAACAGTAGCAAACTTTGCTACAGACATCCTGTGGCGAATTATGGTGCTTTTTTGATTTAAGCCCGGCACGGTGCGACCTTATACTGTCCTCCTCCGGAGCAGTCAAGTGAACCACTTTACTAGTTGCTAGCGTTTCACGGCTTTTCCAACTATGTATGCTTAGTGGTTCGTTGCTTGAACGGCCTTTTAAAGCAACACGTTCATATTAGTTTGTTTGTAATTTATCAAAGAAATATAATTAAATTTTAAATGCTTTCGCCAGAGCTTCGGTTATTTTGGGCTTTTTTTGCGTCAAGATCAATGAACGGAAAACGAACCGAATTGTAGTCCAACATAGATGTTTTTTTTTAAATTGCGATATGCATACACGTATATACCAGAGATAATTCCTTTATATTATTTGGTTATTTTAAGTGTTTTTTGTTTGAACGAACCGGTTCACATCTAACTGTATATGTGATCACTTGCATCGCGAAACGCTTCAATTCACTGACACTAAAACTGTAGTATTTATGAACCAGTTCGGAAATGCCAACAAAAGTCGCACAGTCGCAATTAAGCACATATTTTAGTTCTCTGATCCGATCTCTACATAACTGTCCTCGAAAATTCTGTATGCGAATTTTATGCAAAAAAAAAAAGACGCGGTTTAGGGCTGCCCAGACACAGATGTTACCCACACGGCGCCGTCAGCTTTGAATTCAACTTAGTCAGCCACAAAACAAAAACAGGAAGAGTTGGGTGCGGTGAAGGGGAAGGGCCTCGGCGGTTGGGTTAAAACAAGGAGCAGGGTGCGATGACAGCAACGCACCCGCCGCGCTCAACCAAACGGTAGGTAAGAAAAACTAAAACGGGTCGCTTAAAAATGGCGCAGTTCGCGTTGGTGCGGGCAGCATAAACAAAATGACATAAACAGGCAACGTGAGTGGGCGGGTCGGTTGGTTTGCTAGGTGTCGAGTCCTTGCACGAGCGTGCAAATCCCAAGCATAGGGCACAAAACAACAAAAGTAAACTTGTGAAAAAAACGTACAAATAAAATCCACATCCACACGACGCAAATTGTATTTTTCCTTTCTTTTTTTTTTCTATTCGTTTTTTTTTTTTTTTTTCATTTTGTTTTTGGTTTTGTTTTGTGCTGTGTCCATGTCCGTACGTTGTCCTACGTCCGTTCCAATTGCTGGCAACAACTGGCGGTCGCTGCCGTCACGCATCAAGCATTCATGCCAGGCAACAACAACAACAGAAGGCACCCTGTCAGTGTGTGTGCGCACACACACACACAGACCCACACACAGAGCTTACACGCCTCCGCACGCGTCACACGAAAGCACGAAACCAATTTGAGCGCCCACATTCTCTCTCACCCAATTAGTCGCACAGACCCGCACACACACACACACACACACACGCACGCTCAGACACACAAACACATGCACGCAGCCCACTCTCCTTCTGCTTTATGCCATCCACATCAGCCATCGTTGGCGTTCGCTTCGTGTCGTTATCCTCGCGCGCACGCTGCTGCACACTTTTTGTTGTTATTGTTGTTGTTTTTGTTGCTGTTGTTGCCCTTTTGCCATCATCAACGCCATCAGTAGCGTAAGTTGTGCTGCCAGCGAGCCTTGACACAGCGGGGGCGAAGGGACGCACAGCCGCAAAAAACGGCAACAACAACTACTTCAGTATGCGCGCCTGTATATGTATATATATATATATATATATATATATATGTGTGTGTGTGTGTATATATATATGTATTTGCCAACGTTGCCGACCAACAAGCGACACGATAATCTCGCACGTCGCATTTTTAGTTGCCGCACCCACCGCACCCGGCACGAACACAGTCATGGTCCTGGCAGAAAGCCAAATGTGGCAAGTAGCTGCTGCTAGCGTTGCGCCAGTCGAGCATGTGGGGGCGGCCAGGTCTGAGGTTATGGTGTTGCCAGTTTGCCAGTGAGTGCGCCAGACGTTGGCCGGGGCGTCAGCGGCGGCAGAGCAACCGACAAATGCTTTCGAATTGCCATGACAATCAAAATGCTTACAGGTACAGTGTGGCCAGACGTTAAATCTCATATATTTTATTTGCCTTAAATGTGTGGTATATACCAAACGTAGACTAATTAGCGCTTAATTTCATATATGCGCGTATTTAATTCGGCTGACGATAACGGTATAATTTTATAACAAATTCTCACATTTCAAATTCTGTTTTGACCACTGTGCTGGCGACACAAGTGCGACAATATCAACAAGCGTAGCTGCCGCCAGAGCTTGAGCCTGACGACGCCCATCAGACACACTTCAGGCTCTGGCTGTCATTTCGCTTGCTCGTGTATGTGTGTCTGTTTATTATCGCCAGTGCGACACTCTGTCCAGCCCCAGCCCCAGCCCCACAACGACAAGCTCGACCCCTCAAGCAAATAGAACTTTGTCGTTCTCAACGTACAGTGGTGCGTTTAACAACAAAATAGTTGCATTATTTTTTAAAGATAAAATTAATCAAATCATGGAAGAAAAAATCTCTGTGAAATATTGGAAATTATAGGGAATTCATGCTATTCAACAGTATGCAACAGTATTTTTTCCCTACTAGTTGCCCATTTTGTCTTGATCGCTATTTAAATTCAATTTGTGCCACTGTGCTACCCCGTTACAAAGCTGCCGCCGCCAAAGACAAATAAAAAAAAAAATTCTATGGCACGGCACGGAAGCATGTTGGCGCTGGCGGCATTTGGGACGCATAACGACGACGTCGATGACTGCCCTTCTCAGCTTCGTCGTCCTATATCCTTGCCGTGCCCCACGTTGTGTCGCGTCGCGTTGCCATTTTTACCCACCGCACCGCACTCTTGAAGTTTGAGCTAAGTGACATGCTGTTTATTGTTGAAGGGTGTTAGAATTGCGCGCGGCGCGTACATACCAGTTGATTTGTGGAGCGAGAAATTATCATGCCAAGCTTGAACACCGCACGCGCCCGTTGCCTTTACACGGCAAGCAAATATTTACATCTAGCCACGGCTCACAGCCGTGGCCAATTAAGTCAAACAACAATCGTAAATTCCATCGATTGGTGCTACCATAACTAACTAACATGGGAGGGTGAGAGGGTTTATTCATTATGTTGAAGTGAAGTTTATGAGATTTTCTATATCATTTATTTCTATTCTAAACTACAATCAATGCATATTATTCACAAAAGACTGTTTAAAGCAGAGTTCAATATAAAATATAGTTGATCTCAACTCAAAAAAATCACAAAGCCTTTAAGAACCCAAATCTGAACTCATATTTCATATTGCATTTAAAGGAACTGACTTATGAAACTATTGTAATTGCACGTAGTAGTTCATTGCTTAAGCAATTATTAGAACTCTACGCTTTAACATAGCGTAACATTGGTTATTTGCAAACAAAAAGCTACAAAGTTGAAGAAATTTTTCAAGCCCACGAAAGTATGCAATAGAAATTTTCCAACACTATTAACTCTTGCAGCATGCAGGAGGCAAAGGCAAAGGCATACTTGTTGAGTGTGGCGGTCTTTTTGCACAGTGTAACTTTTCACTTTATGCGCAACGTTGGGAAAAAAGGTCCTGTTCACGCCATGCCATGCCATGCCATGCCATGGCGTCAAACATACAAACAGGACACAAGGACAACGGATTGCCTGCCTGCCTGGCTGCTGTGGTAGCTATGTACACCATGAATGTGCACAACGCCAACGACGTCGACGAGACGCCAAAGTTGCTGGTTGTGGCAACGGCTGCGTCTGTGGCAGGCCAAGCGCCGCAATGGAAAATAAAAATGGAAGGAAAAGCCCCACCTCTGCTGCCCCTGTCTGTCCATTTGTCCGTGGCACGTACTTTAGAAATTCCATGCAGATGTGCGCCGCACGCCGAGACGTGTGTTTTGATTTTCTGGCAAAAAAGGACGTCGACAAGAGCAAAGCCAAAGCTCAACGAACGAACGAACGAACGGGCGAGCACGCGCGCACCCCTAAAGCGTAACAAGAATGTACTCGACTAGAAAGATACCCTGTACAAGACACTGTATTCTGCCTTATTTATATGCGAGTGCCTGTAAAATATTACATAAACCCCATATCACAGTCATTCCATTTCCACAATCCCAAAAAAATGTATTTTTGAATAATTTCATCTGTTTATCCGTTCGTTTTGGGAATGTAAGATAGTCTTTATGTTTATACACAAAATTAAAGTTTTCTTTTATATTTTCTGGGCCTGCTAGCTTTAAAAGAATTTTCAAACAAAATTTGGTGTCTAGTTTTTCGAATCTATTAAAAATGTTTTAAAATTCTAGACTAGATTTCGATACTTATCGATTTTCAAATAATGATTTTGTGGCATGAAAAATATTCATATAATACTTATTTTTTACAAGCAGCCACATACCAGCCTCTAGCATAAATAATCTTTAAAATAGCCTCTGAAAATCGAGGTAATGTTTCGATATTTATCGATTTTTAAACAATAGTTAATTGTTCTTTTGTTTCAAAATTGCGATACATGCTCAAAAAACGGGGTTAGATTTAATATTTATAGTTTACCGAACATATTTCGAAGTAAATCGCACGCGCCTAAAATATTAGAGATAGATGCGTACTTTCAGGCAGAGGAATAGAGGGACTTGGCGAAGAACATTATACTTTATGGACTAGACGGTGCCTTCTGCTGCCTGTTATATACATTTGCACAATTGCAATATACCCTTTTTTGCCCATGCATACAGGGTAGCCCACAAGCAGCAGCCGCGGCAGCATACAGTGTGCAGCTGGCTTTTGGGATTGTGGATTGGTGGGCGGAGGGTGGGTGCTGGCGGTTTGGGGTCTGCGACTGGGACTGGCAACGCACGAAAGAGCAGCCAAGCGAGCAAACCGTGAAAAAGTGTCGACAAAAAACAGCAACGGCAACAACGACGGGCAGCGGCAGCCCCAAAGGAAAAACTGGCAACAAACAGCAGCAGAAGCGGGAGCAGGAGCGAGTGGAACAGCAGCAGCAGTGGTTGCCGTGGGAGCTGTGGGTTGCAGAAGTCGAGGCAGCAGCTGCGCCATTTGGTGTGGGTAACGAGCCACGCGAACGCGCCCTTCCTGCTGTTGACTGCCAGGATGGCTGCTCGACTGCTCGACTGCCTGACGGTTTGGTTGGGGGTGTGATCCAGCACTAACGGAATAATTGCTGGCAACTCCACCAACAACAACAACAACAACAGCACCACACACACACACACACACACACAACGAACGGAAGCCAGACGTACTGGCGGCGGCAGCTTGCGTTGGCTGATTTTGCACACACGCCCACGCCCACGCACAGTCGAACACCCAGCTGGATGGTTGTGCGTGAAAAACGCACTGAAACATGCATTTGATAGCGGCTTTATGCGAGCCACGCTGAATAAAGAATATGTTTTGTTGCTAATTTTCTTCGCTTTAAGCTCAAGCTTTACACAAATAAGTCTGGATATAATTTTAGAAACAACTTTCTTAAAAGAGTATAATTTGGTTAAATCAATTTAAGAAAATACTCGTACAATATAAAAAGTAGAGCCCAAAAACCATTCTGGGGAACGGAGAATTGGTTTTACATTTTTTACTTTTCTCAAACTTCTCATAGATAAATAGCAGAAAATAATTTGTGAATCTTTAATTTCACTCTAAATAAATAAAATCGATTCAAAGGATTTAACACAGTTCAATATCCTGATCTTTTGCCATTTGCCAATTCATGTTCCACAACAATATCTTTTTAACGAGGCTTCTCTGATTATTATTACTCTTGAACTTTATAAGAATTGATCTAATGCCCTATAGGACTTGAATGCTGATAACTGATTTCATAGAACTTTACATCACAGACCCATTGATTACTACTGAGTTTGAACAGCTCAAAAGTTTCCTACAGGGTATACAAACACATTCTCACAAAGGTCGCGCCAGAGGCCGCAGGGTACGTTTGGTCCCTTAATGTTGTGGTGTGTGTGTGTGCGTACGTGTGTGACTTGTAGTGGGTATATTGCGATTCGTCACGAAATTCGTAACATACAAAAGGAAATATATATATTTAAATATATATGATAAGTCAGCCGATATAGCGATATAGCCATGTCCGCCTGAAAGTCAATTCGCCTGTCTCTTTCAATGCCAACTTATCAATCAGTCTTAAAACTTTCTTGATATAATTTGGCTTAGATCTGCCATATGCAAATATATATCTGGTTCTACGGGATAAGATAACTGGATAATATAGAGCCCATAGAAGCAATCGGCAGAGAGTTTTCCTATTTAAGGAACCATTATGTTGCAATTGAAAACTTTTGACCGTAAATAACTTGTAAGATCGTTTCGGTTCCATGATCTTCACACTCTTCTTTGGTTATTGCATATTCACGAGTTATGCAACACTCTTTTTTAGTTATTGCAGCTTCACGAGTTATTCAACACTATTCTTCCCTATGTGACTATCCCATCATTTTATCCTATATCACGCCTCAGTTAGTGTATTACCTATTCGACGCAACGTTGCTAACTGTTCTGCCTTGTTTTATTTTTTTTTGCTTGGTCGGGAGCCGTGTAGCTGTCTAACACGCCATGTCCATGTGGTGCTGGGTCTGCTGTTGGTGTTGGTGTGGCGTGTGTCGTCTGAAACGTTGCTGCTGTTTGGATTGTTGTTGTTGGTTGTTGTTGGTTGTTGCTGTTGTTGGCTGTTGCTGTCGCTGTAATAGGCATTCCGTCGCTGCTTTAGCTGCTGGCAGCCTTTGAGCATTGGCATGGCTTTTTAGCCGCAATGCCGCGTCGTTGGCAAGCAACGTTTGCTCCTGGCTGGCTTCTGGCATGAGTCTGGGCTGGCACGTCCGCTCATTCATCCGTTTGGCCCCACCCAACCCGTGGCTGCCTGGTCTGGCTGGTTACATGAGAAAACTTTGAAACTGAAGACATGGCGGGGCTTGAGGCACGAACCGTTTGGACAGCCCGGACAGCACGGACAGCTTGGGACGGACACACTGAAACGCTGCTGTTGCCGTTGGGCATAAATGGATGGCGTTGGCTGGTCGTCTGGCCCCGGCTATCCATCGCCCCGTCGGCCCCCAACCCATCCCGTAACCCAATCCAAACCGGCGAGTGGCGGTGGCAATGTCTGATTGTTAGTTGGATTTGGGCAGAAGAAGGGCAGCGCCAGTTCAGTTCAGGCCAGGGCAAAGCCAGTGTTGCGTCGGGACCGTTGCCACTTGCCAGCTATAGAGAAATTGTCATAGGAATCATCATCGGCTTCGTTAGATGTGGGACATTTTGTTGCCACCATTTTCTGCACACACACACACACACAAACACACACACAGGCACTCACTCAAACACAATGACTGCGTCTGATTGCGCGTCACGGCGGCTCGGGGCACTGGCTCCGGAGATAAACGTTGAAAGCATGGGTCGTCGCCAGCGGGCAGGTGGCTTATGGTTGGGGAGTTTTTGTGATTGGGCAACTGGATTGTACGAAGGAGGGCGGCCAGGTTTATACAACGGGGCTTTTATGTATGCGTAACTTTTTATGCACGCGTCCCCAGGTCGCAACGCCCGCCTGTCACAGGTGCGGTGCTCTGATGTTGTCGGTTGGTCGGCTGGCCGGTTGGGGTTTTGGGTCTTGCTGGTTTTGCGGGGGGTGTGCGAATGTCCGTAATAGCTAAAGAATTACATACTCACACTAAATTGGCTGAAACAGGAAGCGTAGTCGTTGCTTCATTAAGCAGAATTTCAGATGACGCTAGACAATGGGCGTGTTAAAAGCTGGACAGAAATGCCTGAAGTTTTGGCCAGGTGTCTCGCAACAGTGGTCAGAGGTTTTGTTGTTGTCTGATATTTAAATTAAAATACATGTTTTATATGTGCGCTGGCGTGTAAGTTTATGTGATTATTGTGCAATTGACAGATGTCTGAAAGTTATATGGCTCACAAATGAGATATTAATGACATAAATGCATTCGATCGCAGCCAACTTAACTCGGGTGCTACACATATTTCGCGCTGCCAGATCGTTTAAATAGTTGGATCAAATTTAAATATATAATATGAGGCGCTTAACAAGCAGGTGCCAAACTACATAGAGATTAGCGTAAATTAAGGAATAAGAAGGCAATTTTTTAAAAAAAAACCCAAAGTTTGGTCTCACATAAATAACCTACAAAGATATAGTGATTATATAAGCCGATCTGAGAGATCGATTGGATGAGACTTCTGCAATCTCTTTCCGAATACGGACTCCTCCTACGTCTCTTTAGAAGGCGGCTAGCCAAACGATTGGGATAATATATATTTTTAAGCGTTACCGACTGTTTTCACTGTCCCTGACTGTAATTACTTAGGATAGGTAGCTATCCCACTGTTTTTCAGCGTATGTTTTAATAAGCAAGCCTTTAGGCCACATGATCTTATAATGTTGCAATAAAACGCAAAAATAGAGGTGCGTGTCTAAGCGTTTTATAGCCTTGTTAAGTTGGCTGCGATTATATGTTGCGCTCGCAGTGTGGCAGCGCTGAGAGGCTGGTGGCAACGCCGTATTTTACAAATTGCCTGCATACAAAAACAGCAGAAAAAAAAACAAGGTGCAAAAGAAAAAAGAAAACAAAACTAGCGAAACCATAAAATACTTAATAGCAAGCGCGGTCAGTCGCACCTGTACCTGGTCTTAGTTGTTGTTATTTTCTTTGAAATATACACACACTCGCCCACACACACACCAGCCACACGCAGACATGCCGTTGCGCCTTTTGTGTAGGCAACACAAAATATTTCAAGCATCAACGTGGCAGGTCACGCCTATTGAGCAGCAAGCGAAACCGAAAGCCGCGTTGCAACACGCGCCTACTTAAAAGCGGCTCTAAAGTACGCGCTGCCTGGGTAAACGGATTTTGCTTTTGCCTTCTTCTACTCTTGCCAAGTGTATGATATTCTTGTGCTGACTTATGACATTTTCAATTCAATACTGTATATACATATATTCGTAAGCAGCATCATCAGCCATGTCTAGGTATTTTTACAGTGTTCCGTCATTATGCTGCTGACAGTAAACCTCTATATCATATAGGTGTAAAATCAAAGTAATATCGGACCACTGTACTATATAGCTTCCCTTTATACAATCGAACGGATTTTTTGCTACTAAGCTTCTATCATAGGTACATGCAAAATCGTATCAACAACGGACTTTTGTATTATCTAACCTAAATAGAGTTTTAATTAAATCACTCTTTAAAATGGGCTATAGCCGTTTATATGTCTGCAAGGGTATTTAGTCTTCGTCGCCCTAAAATAACTCTTCTTTCTAGATTCCCTTTTTTATTTTTTCCATTTTTATTTTTTGTATTTTCTAACGCCTCTGACATGCGGCAAAGTTCTATGAGTTGAATTTGTGGTTGGCGGCGACGGTGGTTTTAGTTGATTGTTGTTGGCTTGCGACACAGAGGCGCGGTGCCGGCACAAGCTAGTAATTTAAGGGCAGAAGATCAGGCCAGCAAACACACAAACACACACACAGATGCTTTGAAAATGTTTGTGTATATACAATATATGGTTGATATATAGGCAACCTTTTGCACACTTTTTGTCGACAAAGTTTACACAGGCCCCTGGCATATGATTTTGTGAACCTTTTTTCACAGTCTCTCTTCTTTTTTTTTTGCCGTATTTGCTGTCTAGTTTATGTGCGTGTCAGTCAATTTGACAGTGCTGTTGGTTTATTTGAAATTTGACTAAAAACGTTGCCTAGTTAAGAGGGCAGCTGCATAACGAAACTGGCGGCTGCCATTTAAAGTACTAGAAAATGTTCATTTTGCCGATGTTTTCAAATTTAACATAAAGAAGAAGAAAAATTCTGTTGCCTAGTCTTAAGCGTCTGTAATTGTTCTTTCTGCTGCTGTGGTTGCTGCCGTTGTTTTTGTTGTTGTTTTGTATTAGCGCAGCTGACGGTAAAACTTTCAACACCCAGCCACCCACACAGACAAGCTGCTCACACATACACACCAATCGTCTCTGACAACTCCCCCCGCCTCCACCAAGCGATGACGACCCAAAATCCCAAAACGAACAAGCGACACGCGCCCTAGCGCCGGGGCTTGCCACGGCAAAAGCACAGAGCATGTCGACAACAGACGCCGCTGCCAGGGCCAACATTAGCATTGAAGTGTGCAAACGACGCCACCCACAGACACACAAATAAATATACACACACACACAGTTGCACAGAGCAGGGCAGTCAGCCGTCGCCGCCATGCCACGCCGTGCCACGCCATGCGGCAGTTGGAGCACTCACGCAAATTTCAATTTTTTTCACACCAATGGCTCTTGCTTGCCCTCTGCCCTTGCCACATTGCGGTTTTGTGTCTACCCGACAAATTGGTCGCAAGTGATTTTGATTTGATTACCCAAATGTTGCGTCCCTTAGCCCAATGGCGACTTGCCAAAGCAAATTCTGTCATTTTGTAGCACTGCTGCAACAGCATTTTTTTTTTTTTGTTTTTCTTATCGATATCAATCGATATTATTTTAATTAGTTTCGTTTTGCTGCTTTGCTTAGCGCGCCAATACTGAGTGCGCATTTACAGTTATTCTCAATCACTCTTTTTTTTGCACTGCTTCAGCTTTTGCGTTATTTAATTCTTGCGAGTTTCTACCGTTTTCTTGGAATACCTTATTTGTAGTTATTGTTTTACGAATTGGTTTTATTTGTGGGTTGTGTTTTGCCGCCATGCTGCCTGTTTTCGAAGCACGCGCCACGACAGAACCGCACACAGGCATACTTATAACAACACGACCCGCACATACATACATGCACACGCACACACACACACACACCCATGCCCCAACGAGCCAAAACACACACAAGCACAATCACACAAACGTATTGTACGTGCTTTTACTCACACCGTGTGGCGCACTTCCTTTGATTTAGTCATTTTTCTCTCTTTAGCCGACAACCAACAAGCCATGTGGCTCCTCTGCCTGTGCCAGTGCCAGTGCCAGGGACCGCACGTCGCTAGCTGCCAGTCGCCAGCCGCCCAGTTGGCAGTGTGCGCACTTCCGACGATTTTGCTCGGTGTGTGTAGAGAAGGTTGCCGCAACGGTCCTGGGCTGTTATTTTTTTGCTGTTTGATTTTCATTTCTGTTTTGCTACCAATACCTTTTGGCCACTTTTGTTATTGTTGTTTTTGCTGGCTGGCTGCCGTTGAAGTATTACTTTGCAGCTGCCACATTGCGGTAACGCGATCTTTTCACTACTGTCCATAACTATTTTTTGCATTCTCTTTTGCATCACTTGTTTCGTAGCTATCGTAACGATTGATACGATTATTATCGATACATTTTGTCAGCTGATAATGAAGCAGAAAAGTAATCGAAATGATCAGCATCGATATTCATGGACTTAAGCAGCGCATATGCCGCTGTCGTCTAGGCCGCATATGCGACTCATAAAACTGAATACTCAAGTTGCATGCCCACACATACACACAAACACAAAACGTTTTGGGCACTGGAGGGACACCGGCGGGTCTGGGGACTTGGTGTGAGCAGTCAAGTCGTGCAGCAACAAGAGTACGGGCAGCATCAGCGACAGCTTTGTTGCTGTAGCTTAGTATGGGGCTCTGGCTGCTCTGGTTGCCCGCCCCGGTACTCGGTGTGGCTATAAACGATTTATGTGTATGCTTGTGAAGGCCAAGCGCCACATGATTTCATTCCACACCCACACACATCCACAACGCAACCCAACCCAACCCGCCCACAATCAACGGCGGCATTCAAGTCATCGTTCAGTTCAGTTCAGTAATTTTACAGACTGCGGCATCAGCTGCCAACGCACAGAAGCCAAGAGGAAGGCTGACTGCCTGCCTGAAATGTGGGCGGGCGGATGTCATTGTGTGTGTGTGTGTGCTTTACAGTTGCTGATTGCATCTGTAAAAGTGCATATCGCTAAGGGCTGACAGTTCGACAGTTTGTCATTGCACAAGGCGAACGTCTAGACAAAACAGCAAGCGGGCAATGCTAATTAACAATTTAGCTTAGATCAAACGCTGTTGGCAATGCGCAACAATAGCTGCTAATCAACTAAAAGTAATGCCAACTATCGATTCTTTTTTACTAATGGCCTGCCTGCTTGTGCACTTAAATCGTTGTGCGAAATGTAGCATACTTTTTTGGTGATGGGTTTTTATTTTTTTGTATGCTCTGAGAGCGATCAGAGAAATAGTAATAAATTTATGATAATTGAGAAATGATGATAAAAAACTCTGCTCTAAATATCAAAATAGTTAATGTAAAAAAAAATCATAGTGTAGAATGTAAGTGCACGGGTAAGCGTTGCCATGGAAATTGGCCAGCTAAAAACCGTGCTAGAAAACTATCCATTATATATACATATATATGTATGGCAGCACATTGATCGAAATCTACAGATTTAAAAGCATATCTGCAATTTGTGCCTTTTGTCAACGAACGCCGTCGCTGTCGCCGTGGCTTTGATAGCTGTCCAGAGCAACGCCATCCTTTTGCCCACATCGATGTCGTATTTATCTAATAGTCCCTGCTGCTGTCAGAATGGTCTACGTCTGGTGTTGATGCCCCATGCTACAGGAATTGCTGTCGCCTGGCTTATTATTTGCCACGACTGCTGTGGCGCTAAAGTTTCGCCTCGTTGGTGTTATGATTTCAATGTGGGTTGCCGTACGGCACGACGACCCCCGACCCCAAACCCACAATCGCAACCGTCATCGTCAGCATCTCCGCACAGACACACACACACACACACACACACACACACATACCCATGCGCACACCCACCCCGCCCATGCTCACACCAGCCCGCAGGCCACAACCATAGCTAACTCGCTGGCCTGGCGGCGTTTGCGCAGGCCACCCAATAGACAACATTTTTGCATAGTTAGAACAATGCTAAAAAGTATTTTAAATTTGATGCCTAAGCTAATTCGTATTATTATGATATTTCACATAGCCCTCGGGAATTGCGAGATTTCTGCCTACATTATGAGGCATTTGAATCGGAAAGGAAATGTTAATATTCCACTTTAAATAAAATATTATCATACTTAAAAATCCTAATTTATGCATTATAGGATTTTTTTTAGTCAATATTTGGTTTTCTAAATTTCAATCATAATAATTTGATCCTTATATTTGATCGCAACTGTGCCTATTATTTTTCACACTCTTTTAGCTGTTATAAATACAAATATAAACAGAAAATAGACATAGAAATATATATGTGAATATCTGCAACTGTTTTAAATTAAAATACTTTTACTAAAAACCGAATCATATTCTTATAGAAAAAAATGTTTGCTGGCATATTTTATTTGTGCCTAAACGAATTGATTTGTACGCTAGGGTGTGTGTGCGTGTGCATGAGGGTTTGTCAGAGTGTGTCTGCTCGTGTGCGTGTGTGTGTGTTTGTGTGAGGGGCGCGCGTACGTGCGAACTTTCTGTGCTCGCCAAAGCCAGACATGGTCACGCCGTCTGTCCGACTGTCGCTGGCGGCACGTCGACTGGCTGACATTTGCCGCATTTGCCAACGCCCAGCCGCCCACAACTGGCAACATGCCGCCGCCGTCGTCGTTAAAGCTTTGCTGCCGTTGTGTGAGTTCGTATATATATATATGTGTGTGTGTGTGTGTGTGTGTGTGTGTGTGTGGCAACCATTACCACAACCACCATTAACGTGCCAGGCAGTCAGCCAGGCGTTGCTGTTGCCGCCGTTGCCACTGTTGTTGCTGTTGCTTGTTCTTGTTTTTATTGTTGGTTGACTCCAATCTGCTTTGGTTGCTGCGCCACACGACGACGACGACGACGACGGCGACGGCGACGGCGTTGGCGATGGCTGTGGCTGTGGCGAGCGCCAGCCCAAGAGCCATTCAGTCGGCAAATTTTGTACGAGCTATGCGCACCACGGCGGGCGTCATAAGCGACGGCAGCCAAGTAAAAACGAAAAGTCGAAGTACGTTTTACCGTTACGCTTACCGTTAGCTTCTGTTCGTTCAGTTCAGTTGAGTCGAGTTGTGTGCAGTTCGTTTCGGTTTTTAGTACTCGGTTAATGCTCGGCCAGTGCGGACGTCTCGTCTCGCAACAAATTATTTACGCGACAGTTTTTCCTGTTGCGGTATTTAAACGTCTCCAAGCCGTTCAAACAAAAAGACGTGATTTTGTCCGGCTTGGCTTTGGCGCTTACAACCTACGGCAAACTGTCGAATTTAGTTACCAAATTATCTGAATTTAATTGTTAAAAATTTACGCGTGTGTGTGGAATTCATAAAGAGTTCGGCAAAAATGACAAAATGACAGCAAAACGTGATAAGGATTACAATAAAAATAAATCAACAGCGGGTAAAAATCATCATTTCTATTTCAAGTTTGAAAAACAAAAAACTATTTAAAAAAAAAAACTATTAATAAGTGTTAAGGAAACAACGTTAATCGGACAAATGTTTCGGATTACTCGGAAAATGTCTGCCTTATAAGCTTCAACTTCAAGAATGTGAATTTCATACTATATGTTATATCAAAAAACTAAAACCCGATATCCTACATGAACTATATAGAAATTAATAACAGGGTTCATCAAAAAAAATTATTAAAAAATCTTGAACAAGATATTTCTATAATATTATGAAAGTGGGTTCTGGAATCTCGACTATTAATTAATTTTAGTATTGGACAACATTTTTTTAAGAAAAATTGTATTTAAAGCAAAAACCATTTGAATATGGAAAATGGAAAATCCCAAACTGAAAGCTAGAATTGTCTTGTTTTAGAATCTGAACATCGTAAAGTTTAAAATTTGATATATTAGAAATATTTGCTATATTGTAGCATACTTTTTGGAGTATGGATTTTTTTTTTAACTAAAGACAATCCGGAGATACAAAATATTAGAAATCAAAAAATAATGAAAATTAATTCCAGAAATTATTATAGAAAATAGAATTATAAGAATCAGAAATGAATAAAAATGATTATTTCTGAGACAATTTTGCCTTGTTTTTGAATGTTCTAAGTCAAAAATCCCCAGAAAATGCCTTATAAAAATCTCTAAAGTTAGAATATGTTATGTTAAAAAATAAACTGATTGAAAATTAGTAAAGCCAGCAATAAAACTGAAGCATTCCAAATTGTGATCGATCATTTGGCTTATCTATATTCAATTGACTATTAAAATTGTGTTTAATTGTAAGTCTTACCTTATAATTTGTATTGCAGGCCTCGGATTCTCCGCCTCCAGCTCAACCAATGGCAGCGGCATCAAATCGATTGGTCTGGTGAGCTCCTCACAAAATGTAACCTCGTCGCAGGACATTAGCAAACGTACCAATAAACCACTCATGGAGAAGCGCAGACGTGCTCGCATTAATCAAAGTCTGGCCATACTCAAGGCCCTCATTTTGGAGTCGACCAAGCATCAGAATGCCAAAAATGGCGATGGCCAGGCGAAGCATACGAAACTGGAGAAGGCGGACATACTGGAGCTTACAGTACGTCATTTTCAACGGCATCGCAATCTGGATGATCCAAGTAGGTAGCTTTTCGCATTTTGTTTGCAACCGATCCGTTGCCCAAAACTGAAGCTTTATTTTGCCGCACAGCAGCTGTGAATAAATATCGCGCCGGCTACACCGACTGCGCACGCGAAGTGGCACGGTATTTGGCCACGCCGGAACCGCCGCCAATGGGCAATATGCCGACGCTGGCGGAGCCGGGCTCCAAGGCACGCCTGCTGCGGCATCTGGATCAATGCATAGCCGAGATCGATGTTGAGATATGCCCGCACACAACGACAGCCGCCAATTTTGCGGAGAGTCCGAACAGCAGCAGCCGGACATGTTTTGATATTAAGAAAACCCCGGCACCGACCGAGGAGCACTCGCTGGACTACAGCAGTCAGGATTCCAATCCACTCGACTACAGCAAGGGTCTAAAGCTGGGCGAGACGCCGTTGCTGGTGGTCGGCGATCAGCGTGCAACGCTGGCGCCGCAGCAGGATGAGAACAACAATCGCGGTCAACTGGCGCCGCCAGCCCAAAACCAGATCCCAACACAACAGCAACAACAGCAGCAACAACAGCAACAGCAGCAACAGCAGCTGCAACAGCAACAGTCGCCGCCAAGCGGTGCAGTCATCGAGCTGGGCTACGAGCACGATGCCAACAAAGTCGTTTGCGTCAATGTGCTGGAACAGTACAAGCAGCAGCTGAAGGCTCAGTCTCAGGCTGAGGGCGTGCCCGCCAATGGGGGTGTGCTGGTGCTTCCTCCGCATTATGTGCAGCTAGCCGCTGCGTTGGGCCTGAGCGCCCAGCCTATGGTGGATCCGATTGCCACGCGCACGGATTTCGAGCGTCTCATTGAATTGCAGCGCATGCAGCCACATCTGGCCGGCAAACTGAGTCCGAACTTTGCGGGCAGCCTGGAGGCGGCGCATGTGGCCGCCGCTGCGGCTGCTGCCTATGCCAATAGCATGGCGAACAATACCAACGCAGCGGCAGCGGCAGCCGCCATGCTCAATGAGCGACCCGCCTCGGTGGCCTCCTCGTCGGCGGCATCGGCATCGGTCAGTTCGGGCGTCTCTGAGCTGAAGTCGGCGCCGGCGACGCAGCAATCCTCGCCGCGCTCGGAGAGCGGCATCGGTTCCAACGAAAATGAAACGCTCGATGCCAGTCCGCAAACAAGTAGCGCGGCCAGGCAGGCGTTGCGGCTGCGCCAAGAGGAGGAGTACCGGGCACAACAGGTTGGCGGCCAGCAGGTCATCGATGAGAGCATGTGGCGGCCCTGGTAGAACACAGCGGCCTTGTACAGTATCGAAGGTATAGCTTTTACTAAGTGTGTATATATATGTCTATATAGCTATCGGGGCTACAAACCAATTTTTACAACACACAAGAAAATCGAACAATCAAATCTGGTTTGGCTTTTGTAATACTTAAAATATATTTCATTTCTCTTCAAGTATGTAAAATAAACATACGAAGACTACAAGGATTATGTGAATATGATTATAAGCGCGGACAGCTACAAGAATCGAATCGCGCCACCAAATCATTTTTGCAGATTTTCTCATTGGTTTTGCAGCCTCGATAAATATATAAATATATATACGTATATGTGTGTAGACTGCGCAAATTTGTTGCTTTGTTATAAAAAAAATGACGTTTTCTTTTCGCTCCTAACTAAAAGCCACATATTTTAGAAGTAAAAAAAAAAAAAAAAACAAGACACCCTATTGTTAAGCTCCTGCTCGTATATGGGAATTCATGCACGAGATGCGAATTTTTAAATGCATTTTTCACGTGTGCCAATGCTAAAAAAGACTCTAAAAATAAAAAAATAAAAATAAAACAAACATAAAACCTAAAACTACACGATCATAATTGTATAATTCCAGAACTATTTATGTTTTGTCCAAATACCTTGCGTAAAATGTATCAAATACTGAAATTAAAACAACAATAATGTTAAATCTATAACGAGAATCTAATCTTTTGTTTTGATTTGAATTGAATACGATTACGGGCTTGGTAAACTGTAAGCCTAGTTCAGTTTCTTTCATAGATTGTGTGAAGCCTTTCTATAGATCTGCGCGGGTCAAAATATCCTTGCATTGATCTGCCCAAAAGTTCTGAACAGTTTATTGGACAACGGACGGACAGCATGAGGGATATAAATACAATATAAAAACATACATTTTAAGTTGCAATTATTCTCTATGGTGACTAATACACTCTTCAAACCCGTTCTTCTAGGCGTCAATCGAGCTGTTGTACCGTATCTTAACTAATATACAGTTTTATTTTCGAAAGGTACACCATGTATATATATATATATATATATATATATATAGATTTTGGAAATAAAATAGACTTGATAATCGTTTACAAATCGCGAATAAATAAGGGTTATATCAATATGCATATATACGTACGCTAAAAACGAGAACAAATATTGCGTTTAAAAAACATTTAACTTACGAAAAAGCCACAACTACTTTGATTTCATTGTAGTTAGGGGTTTGCGGGGCGCCGATTGTCGCTGGCGCGCCAGGAATGTTTGTCCCGAGCCCATTAATAGGGCCAGTTTCGAGTCAACTGCATCGCGTTGAGCATTAACGCCCAGTCTATAGAAAGCGCTGGCCATTAACTGCTCCTCCATGCCGCTCATTTTGGTTTTCGATTCCTCCTCAATGACATCGACGCTTTTTTCCAAATTGTTTGCCTCCATAACTGCAAGTTGAGTTGGTATTTTAGAACAAATTTAACTATATGTATATGCATTCAAATGATTTAAACCAACCACTGGCTATGCGCGGATCTATATTTTTGATAACTTCCTTGGCTCTTTCGATGCATTTGCGGTACTTGACTTCGTAGGCCATTAGCTCCTGTTCCCGTGTGGCCAAAGTTGACTCCAGCTGTGTTATTTTGCACTGCATTGTTGAGTTCTGAGTAGCCGATTCCTCAATTTGAAGTGCTGCAAGACATTTGACAAACAATCAAGAATATATATTATATTTAAATCAAATGTTTGAGGCTTACTTTTCTGCTCATTAAGCTCCATTAGCTGCTTGATTTGTTTGCTGAATTCATTTCTGTGGCATAGAATATTATATTTAGTTTAAAATTCATTTAAATGTATAGCTAGAGTACTCACTCCTTCAGTATAGGATCATCGCTTTGCGAGGCATGCGATAGGGAGAGTATCCGCTCGTTGGCGGTCTTCAATTGTTCACGCAAATGCTGGCAGCGTTTATTAGCATCGTCCAGCAGTTGCTGTAATTAAAAATAAATATTTTTTAATTTATTAAATTTTCGTAAACTTTATCTTCAATAGCTTCCAATTATAAATCCTTATGCAAAGTTATAATTAACTTACCGCCAAAGCTGTTTGGCCACCTTGACCCTCGCGCAGCGCCTTGTTCTCCGCCTCCAGACGCTGCATTTTGTCCATCATAGCTGGCGGCTGTAGTTCCCGCGACATTGTTGTGCCGGTCAAGCTGCCCGAATTCGTAGACAATTGGCCGCATTTCAGCTCATCGAATGCCTCGCGCAGATTGTCGCGCTCCTTGAGTAAATTATCTTTTTCGCGTTGCAGCGCCAAAGTTTTGCTCTCCAAATTCTTGTTGTCAAACTCGAGCTTGACATTTTTACTGCTCTCATTGTCCAGCTGGGCGTGCAGATCTTGTATCTCCTTTTTGAAGAGCTCAACTTGTCCCTTTGTGTTGGCATAACGTTTGGCATCCTCTTCGAACTGTGCATTCTGCTGCACATAGTCAGCGCTGCGCTCCTCAAGCATTTTGACGTGTTTCTTAAGATCATTGTACTCCTCAAGCTTTTTCTTGTAGGTTTCCAGCTGGGCCTCGCATACCTTTAGCTTATCTGTAGATTCGCGCAGCACATCCACCTCATCCTTTAGTGCGGTCAGTTCTGCGGTGCTTTTCTGTCAAAAGTAATACAACATAAATTTCTGCTATGGCTAAAGGTTTTGGCACCCACCATTAGCTCATCTATGCGCTGCTGCATGTGCAACAAATCCGTCTCCTGCTGCTGTGCCTTAATTTTCAAGTCCTCACGAGCGCCCTCCGACTGCAGCAGCTCCTCCTTAACCAACTCCAGTTGACGTCTAAAGGAAATCAAATTATTTATATAATATATAACTATATAAATTAAAAGGTTTTAGTGTCCACCTTAGCTCATTATAGCGCACGGAGCCGGCCTGTATGGGGCCAAGTGAGACGCCATCGTCGCCAATTGTATTGTGTTCCAGCCGTGCGAATTCCAGCTGTAATTTGTGCAGCTCCTGCTGTAAATTGGTTTTCTCATCGATAAGCAGCAGCATTTTCTTTTCAGTTTCAAAACACTTTTGGGCCATGGCATCGCGCTCCTCCAGTGCCTTTGCATTGCCGTCGAGCATGCCGCTCAAAGAGTTGCGCGACAACGAGCTGACCACGCCGCCCTCTGTCGTCTGGCGTGTCGACGATTCAAGCTCTTGAAGTGCACGCATTATGTTCGCCTGCAGCTCCTCCTCCAGGCACATAATCTCGCATATATATGACTGCTTCTTGGCGCAGTTAACAGCACAGCCGAGAACCAGCTGCAGCAGGCGCTCCAATTCACTGAGATCACACTTTTCAGCTATGGCCTGCACATCCGGCTTGACAAAATCGTGCTGCAGCGTATAATTTAACACATCACTGTAGTATTCGTAGACGCCCTCGACCACTTTCTTCAGATTACTCATACGCAAACGCCAATTACCGCCGACAGCGCTTGATTTAATTTTCGACAGCCACGAATTGGTAAATGATTCGGGTGCAAATTGATTTAATGCCTGCGCTAGAGCAACGCCATCGGCCAGCTCCTCGGCATTTGCATGCGGCGCATTTAGATTGAGCGTTTTGAACCACTCCAATAGACTATAATACATTCCGTTCTGTGTGGACATCGTAAAATTGAAAATGATATGATAAAACCGAACAGCAAAATGTAGAAATTTTTCACAGAAAAAATAACACAGCTGTTGCAGCGTAAACAAAACAGCTGCGCTCACGATTAAACGATTAATTATTAAAGCATACCGATACGTTATCGAGCAATCGATAAATATGTGAGCGGTATTCCTACAGGTATCTTACAGTTAAATGTTTATAAAATTCGTTTCTTAATATTTATATTAAAAATTAATTTAGCCTACTATTGACATGTGTGATGATAAGCATCTGTCATTGAAATTTATTATTGCTTTAATTATTTGTAACATTAAAATCAATAGCAAGTGTTGTACCATTGTCGCTATTTATGCATTTTTCCACCCATTTAAGCTTATCATCACGTTCTTTTATTTTATCAATCGGTGTCCAGCTTAAATCATATTCGAGTCTATAGCTGCCCTTATATGTTTGGTCCACAGAATGATTCCATTCCTGCAATAAATTATATAAATACAAGCTATTTTTTAATGGAAAATTACAAATACTTCTGGGGACAGCATGCTAAAATAGGTCTGGCCAGTGGCCCTTTGGTAAAGATGATAGATATGGCCGGGTTTCTTGGCAAAATTGCAAGCGGCGCTGTGTAGTGTTCGACTCTCATTTGACTCCTTGAGTATATTCATAGCTTGTGCTTGCAGCATTTTTATCTAAACGAAATTGAACATAATTACGCACAGGTCTTTTGTTTTGCAGAATACGGCTTACCTGATCCAGTATAACAACCAATTTCTGGCTGGTGCTGTGCTTCAGTTGCTTGTCCGCCGTTTGTATTTGTTGCGCTAGATTAATTATATCAGTTTCATCGTGCATCGAGACACGCATAGGATCCAATTGAAATTGGGGGTTTCGCTCCACCAATTGAGCTGAGTTTAAAGCAAGATTATTATGTCTTAAAAATCTGTACAACTATTCTTATCTACGCAGCTGTACACACATACATACATACATTTTTACATATATATGTACATGCACACAAACTACATGCAATAAACAGGCTTTATGCCTATTGAAATCAATCCTTTACTTACCTTTCTTGACTGCTGATTCATAAGTTAACTGCGTGTCCATTGTAGAACTTCTTTTCATTACACGTGCATTGATAAAGTTTATAAATTTAATAAAAACGCAGACCGAAAAATAGGACGTGTTTACTACGAAATTTACGCAAACAAACAATAGCGTGTGTTTGGTGCGATACCTATCGATACCAATATCGCTGTAATCGATTACTACTACTACGCGCCAGCTGACCTGACATTGAAAAATTCTCAATATTACAGTGGTGGCCAAAAATATAGAACGTACGTTTCTAACATGCCTCAAAATTGTCGAGAAATTCTAAAATAATAAACAGATTCTAGGCGTCTAATGCATTGAAAATAAAATATATTAACTTGTATATAACTCTCTGCTTAATTCACACTATAAAGAAATTAAGTAAATGCATTTCATCTATAATACATCAAATGCTATGAATAAAAACGAACTTTTAACAAACATTTATAAACATTGAACTTTTCCCGATTCGGTTATCAGGGTAAGGCTGGGACCTAGCGAAAGACGGCGCCATATAAGTAGTTACCTCTAAATGAAGTAGTAATTGGCAAGACAGCAAATCCTAAGCTAGATCCATGGTGTTGATAGCTCTGCATAATAATATTTTTAAGGCTGCAGTTCAACTGTTTCCGCTTTTTTTTCCAAGTTGTTTTCATAAGTCTGTAAAAATAATAATTCATATTTGAATTAAAATAGGGTTAATAAAATGCTTCAATTATTTTACTTACATGCTGTGCTATTTTCAGAAGATGTTCAAATGTTGTTTTCCCTGTCTGCATAACCATGCCGTGGAAAACATTGCTCTTGGAGGTTGTCAAGAGTTCATAAGGTGCACCAAACTCCACAACCTGTCCCGCGTCCAAAACCAAAACCTTATCCGAGTCCATAATCGTGTGTAGCCTGTGGGCTATTGTAAGTACGGTGCATTCCTTAAACTTATTTCGAATAGTCGTCTGGATAAGTGCATCTGTTTGTGGATCCACATTGGCGGTGGCCTCGTCCATGACCAGGATGCGATTCTCGCGTAAAATTGCGCGTGCCAGACACACCAATTGACGTTGACCCACGCTAAAATTGGAGCCACCCTCGGAAATGTTGCTCTGGAGGCCCATTGGCATCTCGCCGATTTCATCCTTAAGATGCACCTGTAAGTGAAAAACAATATTGACTTTGTTTGATACTAAGGAATGCAATATGCTCTTACCTCCTCCAAGGCTTGCCACAGTTTGTCGTCAGGATATTGCTCAAACGGATCCAAATTATAGCGCACTGTGCCGGAGAACAATACCGGCTCCTGAGGTATAATTGAAATTTTACTACGCAAATCGTGCAGGCCCATCTGCTCCGTATCGCGCCCATCGATCACTATGGAGCCATCGTTATAGGACAGGCGGAAAAGGGCATTGATGAGCGAGGATTTGCCGGCGCCGGTGCGGCCCACGATGCCCACCTTCTCGCATGGTTCGATAATAAAATTCAGGGATTTCAGCACATGCGGCGCCTTGGGATCCGGTTCGTAACGTAAACTCAAATCGTCAGCCACAATTTGACCAGCTTCTGGCCAGCTGGCAGGCGGTTTTTTGTCCACAGTCGAAGTAAATGCTCCTTCGGACTTCAGGCTTCTGTACTCAATCACACGTTCCACGGAGGTCATGGAGTTCTCCAGCTCAGCCGATTGCCGCATGCCCCACTGCACCATGCCGGTCATGGACATGGCCTGTGTTATGACCAAGCCAATTTGGCCGGGATTCTCAGGCGGATACACAAAATTGTTTAGTATTATGATCAAAACATAAATCACACAAAATAGATCCAGATAATAACCAAAGGCACGACTTGTCGTCAGGAATGTATAATAGCCAATGGAATGATTATCCTGGTAATGATCATATTCCGCAATCAGCATCCTCTGTGCACGCATGGCACGTATTGTGGGCAGTCCATTCAACGTGGCCCCAAAATGCGAATACATGGGCGAACGGGCAACAGCCTCCAGACGCTTCACATCCCGCGATGTGCTCAGATAGAAGTTGCGTAGATAATAGAAGCATAGCAGCATGGCCAGCGTATTGATCAGATACCAAGGATTCGTAATGCAAAGCACGCATATAATGCCAGCCAAGGTGAGGAAGATCTGTATGCAATCCAGCATAACTGTGGGCAGCACCTCGTCCACCTGACCCATGTCCATGGCAAAACGGTTTAATATCCTACCCGACGGATTTGTATGAAAGAAATACATGGCCGCATGTGTAATGCTCCGAAACATGGAGTTGTGCAGCTGGGTGGAGGAGTGCATGGCCATGCTGAAGAACAGAAGCGTACGCAGCAGAGCGAATATGATCAGCGCCACATTGATGGACGCAAAGTAGTAGATGTCCAACGTAGAGGACGAGTTGTTCTTTACCCTGCCAAATAGAAGTAAAATATAAGTTATAAATTATATAAATTATATACACAATGTAAATTGCTCAAAATTGTAAACCTACAGCTATTTAACATAACATTGCAATGTACAGAGCTATTTTAAGGACCTGTAAAAACTTTAACAACGAGTTGCGACTGTTGCCTTTTATGGTTTATGATCTCCTATTCTGCTATGTATGTTAACAGCCACTTAACATAACATAGCCCTGTGAAAAGGCAAGCTAATCGTCCGACGACTGTTCCTAACACAACTGTAAGACATTTAATTTTAAAACAAATAACTACTTATTTGTAGAGACACCAAATTGGGCTAGTTCACAATGTTACTTAACATAATAATGTAATGTAAAATGGTTATGTAAGCGGCTGGCTAATGTTCTTATAAGAATCCTATAAAAACTCAGAAAATATCTGGCAATTCATTAAAAAAATGCATTTCTTTAAAATTATCTATGCTACAATGATATATACTCTTATGAAACTCGCATTACCCCTTCCACTTACCAGTAGGACAAAAAGTAGTCACCCCAAGACGCCATCAGTTGCGTACCCAGGCATAGGAGCACCACCAGCAGAAACATTACCCAGCCACAGCCGGCTCTGAAGTATTTCTGGTACATGCCCCAACCAATTTTGTTGGCTGAGCGCGTTTCCTGCACTTCCTTTGGCTTGTCCCGGGCCATTAATGAATCATCCGCACTTGAGCCCATGGAGGAAATGCTGCTGCGACTTTCCACGCTATTTTGGCGAGAATACGTAGTTGAGTTTTCATTGGCATCGCCGCAGGACTTTTGCTCCACTTCGATTTCAGTCTGCTCTTGTGGCTGCTGTGCCAGCATCTGGGCGAAATCCTGGCCAGACTTGAGCATATGGTCATAGGTGCCAATATCGGTTACCTTGCCCTTGTCCAGGATCACAATCAGATCGGCCTGCTCCAGAAACTGCAATTGATGTGTGACCAATATGACCAGCTGATGGCGCAGAAATCCCCGCATGCACTGCTCGAACAGATGCCGACCCACATGCGCGTCCACGGCGCTGAGCGGATCATCGAGCAGATACACATCCGCCTTGCGATAAACAGCACGCGCCAGGCTAATGCGCGCCTTCTGCCCGCCGGACAGCGATGCGCCGCGTTCCCCGACAAGCGTCTTGTCGCCCTGCTCCAACAGCTCAAAGTCACGCTCCAAGGCGCACATCCTGACCACCGTTCTGTAACGTTGCCTGTCCAGCGGCAGGCCAAACAGTATATTGTCACGTACGCTGGCACAGAACAGCCAGGGCTCCTGTGAGGCATAGGAGCAGCGTCCGTTTAACTTAATCGTGCCCGACTCGGCGGGCAGCTCACCCAGAATGGCCTGTATCAGGCTGGACTTGCCAGCGCCCACGGGCCCAATGACAGCCACCAGCTGCTGACGCTGTAGCTTCATATTGATGTCGTCCAAAACGGGCTCCGCGTGATCCGTATTCCAGCGTGCTCTCAAATGCTTGATCTCAACGCAGACATCCGAGCTGAACTGCTGTTGATTGCCATTGGCTAGGAGTTTCTTACTCTCCGCTGCCCTGTCGTCGTCCTCCTCCTCGTCCAGCATGGCCACATCCGTTTCGTCGCGCAGCATAAATGTGGTTATCCGCCGCAAGGATACCAAGAGCTCAGCCACCTGGGACATGCCGCTGGGAAAGAATTTGCTCATGGTGCGCCGCAAAATATTATAGAATCCGGTCACACAAAATGCCTGCTCCGCTGTCAGCTGGCCACCGGCGAGCACATAGGCTAGCAGGCTGGCAAAGATCGCCAGCCGTCCCAGCGTGATCTCAAAGGAGAGCAGAATGCCGCGTATATAGTTCACCTTGCGTATGACGTTCATCTCGCTGGCACGCGTTTGGGCCACCATCCGTTCGAAGGGCAGCTCCCAGGCATACATCTTGATCACCTGAATCCCGGCAATGATCTCGTTCATCATGCGGACGCGACGATCTGTGCGAACCGCCGTGCGCAGTCGCAGGGCCGAGGTCAGGCGGCTCAGATACGTTTGCAGCGGCAGATACAGCAGGAGTATAGCGATGCCATAAAAGGATGCCACTCCGATTTGCTGGTACAAAAAATACGAGGCGATCAGCAGCTCCAACGGGCCCAGCCACAGGAAGTGCATATGGATGAGGGCACGATCAAAGCGGCCCAAATCATTCGATACCAGATTCACCACCTGACCCGTCGTCGTGCCACCCAGCGCTGTGCGGCTGAGGCGCAAGGCCTTTCGGTAAATGGCGCTGCTGACCGCCACCCGCATCTTCATTGCCAGATGCATCATGTGCATCATGAACGGATGGAACAGCAGCACGCTCATCACAATGCATGTCACCAGGCCGGCGCCATAGAGCTGAGCACTCAGACTGCGTCCATTGCCAGTCAAGCTGAACTCTGATATCAGGCCGGCCAGCAGGAGTGGCAAGGTGGCTCTGGAACGGGAATCAATATATTACAAATAGAACAGTTTGCGTTTTCTAGTCGTGCGTGACCGACTAGCAGATATCCTGTACCTACACAACTTTTCATTAGAAAAACTTTTAGGCCTTAAATACTGCTTTCGAATATAAATCCTTAAAAGATCGATTAATTTTTTTAAATTTTGGTTCCCATAATTTTGGCGAGCTTGAATTATACCCGAGCTATGCAGAAACAGTGGAAATCGGAAATCGATATTTATCGATAACACGGAACGGGAGAGTAATCGAAAACTTTTTCGTGTAAATATCAAATACCAAGCTTTAGAAAATTGATACATTTAAAACGTTTGATTCAGATGCGCAGATTCGAGATGGACTAAAAATCGATATTTATCGATAACACGGAACGGGAGAGTAATCGAAAAAAATTTCTATAATATTAAATACCAAGCCTTAGAAGATCGATTATCCAAAAACTAAAATTTTCTTGATTCATGAAAAAATGTTTGCTTTTTAGCTTCATCGATAAAAATCGATAATTATCGATAGCACTCAGCGAAAGAGTTAACGAGAATTTAAATAAATAGGGTATATATACATATATGGCCTTAGACACTCACCTGAGACCCAGCTCTAGTATCGCAAGGACAATGCCCGAAATAACCAATTCCCAGCCAAAGACTTTCAGTACGACTCGCAGCATGCTCGCTTTTTTGGCGCCTTTGTGAGCTTTCGCCCGGACCTCAGCCTCCCAGGCTTGGTAGAACTTCTCACCCAACTTGTCCGCCTTATGCTCGTTGAGCACATCGTAGAGATCGTTGGGCTCCAATGTTTTCTTGCGGCCCTTGAACAATATGGGCAGCGCAAAGCTGTCAAGATAAACGTTTGAATGATTATAATTAAAACAGTTATTAATACAATTAGGTGCTCAGATCATCTAAGCTCTATTACTATTATAGTTCAACTATGTGCTGCATTATATATATATATATATTTTTTTACATAAAAGTATTTACAATTACTTTTGCTAATAACACATAATTGTGTGTATATAATTGTATATTTGTGTAATTGGATTTAAATCGGAAGAAGTGACCACGCAAATGTTGTATAATTACAGGTGATAAAAACAATAATGAATATTATCTTATCTCTGGCAAAAATAGATAGATAGAACATGTCTACTTGACAGCAACATTTTAAAGAGATCAAGTTCGGACATGTAATAAAACTAAACAAAAAACCCATTGCAAAGATAAAAGATTTTATATGATTATTGAAATACTGAATTGACAAAACTGAAAAGTATTTCAATTAAAAGATCTTTCTGTTATGCGCTCACTTACCAGAACATAATTGCGGAGAGGCAGCTGGCCGTCTCTCGCGGATTTGGCGCCAGCTTATCAGCTGTCATCTTTGAATAGTTCCAATATATTTGTAATAAGAGTTTCGTATTTAATCAATTTGTTTACACAAGCCTTTTGTTTAATTCTCGGATTGCTTTGTAATGGGAAACGTTTGCACTGTTGCGCGTATACGCTACACAGCAGGACTATATAGACTGTGCAAACGTTTGGAAACGTTTTGCCGCGCTTTAAACAAACGTTTATCTCGAGGCTCAAGCTTTAGATATACACATAACAGCAGCATATGCGGATGCTTCGTTTAAATTTCATCACAGTTAGAGATACGCGACACACACACACACACACGCACGCACGCACACACCTTTGCAATTACGCCGGCTTATCGCGAAAATAGAATAGAAAGGAAAAAACGTTCCATTTAATTAATAAAAACAGTTGGAGTGCACACAAGTCCTCGGTGCGCAGCTCCAAACGCAACTAAAGCTTATTTGCTCTCTGGGAATTTAGTTAACAGCTGTTGTAACAGCTGTTGCCGGCGCCATCGACAGCGTTGCCATACTGTCGCAACTTTAATATGTACATACATATTTATTAACATTACATTAGAATACATTAAAGTGGACCCGTTAACGCTGCTTCATAGACAACTTGGTAAATATAAAAAAAAAAACTTAAAAAATAACAAATTATAATTTAACTTAATTTAATTACAAATGTTCCATTTTAATCTTTGGCGCAGCGTTAATTGTTTATCACGTCTCCTTTCTACTTGATTTTCCGACGCTCAACTGATTCTTGAAATTCTTAGTTTATGTTTTAAGTACACAAATAGTTCACATTTATTTTGAAGGCACTGAATTCCTTGCATTTTTACACTTAATATATGGAAATATATAAACATTAACAATATAATATAATATAATATAGGCACATACATATAAGTACATATAAAATTAAAGGAATATTGTATTAGAAACTGGAATTGGATGAGTTTATTTACATTCGAAGGGCCATCCTGGGATGCGGGTCCTCACTATGATAAAATCCCAGATACGTACAATGTTGCCTGACTTCACGATGATAATCTGCGTGTTTGTTGAGCTGCTTCGAATGCCTGTAAATCAAACATATATTACATTTGAATAAACCTAAGTACAATTAATATACCTTCTTGGCGACCAGCACCAGATTATCATAGGTTGCTTTACCGGTCTGCTTGACCATATCATGGAACACCTTACTCTCTGCGCACGTTAATAGCTCATAGGGTGTGCCAAACTCAACAACTCTGCCAGCATCCATGACGAGCACCTTATCAGAATCCATAATCGTATGTAGCCTGTGGGCTATTGTAAGTACGGTGCATTCCCTAAACTTATTTCGAATTGTTGTCTGGATAAGTGCATCTGTTTGTGGATCCACATTGGCGGTGGCCTCGTCCATAACCAGTATACGATTCTCGCGCAAAATGGCACGTGCCAGACACACCAATTGCCGTTGACCCACGCTGAAGTTGGTGCCACCTTCCGTTATTTTACTCTGTAAGCCGCTGGGTAAATCGGCAACAACATCCTTTAGTTTGACCTCGTCCAAGGAAGACCATAACTTTTCATCGCTATACTCATCGAAGGGATCCAAATTGTAGCGCATTGTGCCAGAGAACAACACCGGCTCCTGAGGTATTATCGATATTTTGCTACGCAAATCATGTAGACCCATTGCTTGCGTGTCCCGTTTATCGATCAGTATGGAGCCATCGGTGTAGGAGAGGCGGAACAATGCGTTAATTAGTGAAGATTTACCTGCGCCCGTGCGGCCCACAATGCCCACCTTCTCACGAGCTTTGATAACGAAATTGAGAGATTTAAGCACATAATCGGATTTGGGATCCGGAAAATAGCGTAGGCTAAGCTCCTCAAAGGCAATCTTGCCATTTTCTGGCCAGCTCTTGGGCGGCTTCTTATCAGCCGGCGCCTCCAAAGCGCCCTCCGGTTCAATATCCTCATACTCAACGACACGCTCCACGGCGGTCATGGTGTTCTCGAGCTCCGCAGATTGGCGCATGCCCCACTGCACCATGCCAGTCATGCCCATTGCCTGCACAAGAGATTTGGCATACGGTTAAGATAACATTTGAAAGCATGTAATATGATGTATCTTACCTGAGTTATGGCCAAACCCACCTCGCCGCCATTCGCCGGCGGAAAAATGAAAAAACTGAGCGTAATAATGCCGATGTAGATGACACAGAAACAGTCCAGCCAATAGCCAAAGGCACGCGATGTGCTTATAAACATGTAAAAGGCCGAGCTATGCAAATTCTGATGATTATCGAATTCGCTGATCAGCACCCGCTGTGCCCCAAAGGCGCGTATCGTGGACAAACCTGTCAGCGAGGCAGCCGTGTGCGAGTAAATGGGCGATCGAGCTGTGAATTGGATGTTAATTAGATAGAGATATATACAGATGGATGATAAATGCTATTACAGTAATCGCTCGCTAATTTTTTGATCAACTCTAATTTCTAGAAGTTTTAATTTGCGAGCGACTACTGTATCTATATTTAACTTACTAATGGCCTCCAAGCGTTTGATATTACGTGAAGTTTTCAGATAGAACGTGCGCAGCTGATAGAAAATGATGCCGAGCACGACCGTGGGAACCAGAAACAAGGGATTAACAATAGCTATGACAATAACAATGCCAGCCAGGGCCAGAAAGATCTGTATGACATCCATCATAACAGCAGGCAATATCTCATCCACTTGACCCATGTCCTTGGAGAAACGATTTAGTATACGACCCGACGGATTCGTATTGAAGAAATACATGGCAGCGCGCGTAATACCGCGAAACATGGAATTGTGCAGTTCCGTGGATGCCTTCATGGCCACATTGAAGAATAAAAATGAACGTGCCAAGGTGATGGCAATGGTAGCAATTGTAATCAGGGTAAAGATATAAGTGTCCAGCAATTCAGCATCCACGGACAAGCCCAGATCGTGAAGCCAACTCGAGAGACGAGATTCCGGGCCATGTGACACAATGGTTGTGGTGTCGTTGGCAGCATGCATACTTTTTAAGCTGCCCTTCTTGGCAACCCTGCGGAACAATAAGAATATATATTTTGTAAAAATAAGTTGCATCTTCATCGTTTTCGTACTCACCAATATGACAGAAAATAGTCGCCCAGTGAGGCCAGCACCTGTGACAGCACACAGAAGCCCATCATGACAAAGAAGGCAAAGAAACCGCCGCCAGCCTTAAAATATTTGTTATAAAGTCCCAGTCCGATGCGACCTTGTTCCTGTGACTCCTGCACATGCATTTGCGCTGCCGAGGTCTCATCCAGACAAGAATCGGCTAGCGATAGGAGCGACTGTTCGCTGTTGCGTCGCTTATCGCTGGCCGAGCCCGATCTGGAGCGAGAGCGCTCCTCGATGCCATGCTCATCGCGTGACGAATCTGCCAGCATTGAGGCAAAGTCAAGACCCGATTCGCGCAGCGATTCGTATGTGCCCACAGCGCTTACTTGACCCTTTTCCAGGATGACTATTTGATCGGCATGCTGCAGGAATTGCAGCTGGTGCGTGACAAGGATTACAATACGATCACGCAAATAGCCGCGCATGCATTTCTCAAATAGATGTCGTGCCACATGTGTGTCCACGGCGCTGAGCGGGTCATCGAGCAGATAAATTGCCGACTGGCGATAAACAGCGCGCGCCAAGCTAATGCGCGCCTTCTGTCCGCCCGATAAAGATGCACCACGCTCGCCCACAATTGTCTTGTCGCCGTACGGCAACAGCTCAAAGTCACGTTCCAGGGCACAGTTTTTCACCACCTGTGCATAGCGACGTTTGTCCATGGCCTGGCCAAATAGTATATTCTGACGAACAGTACCAGTGAAGAGCCAGGGCTCCTGAGATGCATATGAGAAGCTTCCATTTACACGTATCTCGCCAGATTCGGCACGCAGCTCGCCCAGTATGGCCTGAATCAAGCTGGACTTGCCGGCGCCCGTACGTCCTACAATGCCAAGCATGGTGCCAGGTTGCACGCGCAAATTGACGCCATTTAGGGTGTAATCCGGTGAGCTGGTATCCCATTTGGCTTTTAATGCAGTTATGGATATTTGGGCTTCAGAGAGCACGGCGTTTTCATTGATGTGCGGCAGCATTGGTGGTGTTAGCAGCTTCTCCTTGGCATCCTCATTCTCCTGTTCCAGTTTGGAGTGCACTGTAGTCTGATTGCTTCCTGGCGAGACTAAGGGTAGGTCCAAGGACTTATCAATGACATCAGTCTCCTCGTACAGCATGAACTTTTGCACACGCTTTATAGAAATTAATGCCTCGGCCATTTGCGAAATGCCTTGTGGAAAGAATACGGTCATGGTGGTGCGCAGTATATTATAATAGGCCGTAATCACAAAGGCCACTTCGGGCGTCAGAAATGTGCCCAAGAGTACGTAGCCCACCAGGCTTAGAAAGATGGAAACGCGCGTCAAGAATATTATAAACGATAATAATATGCCTCTTATATAGGATACGTGTCGTATGGCATTAATTTCCTTTTTGCGGGCAAATGCAACCATTTGCTCAAAGGGCAGCTCCCAGGCATACATCTTGATCACCTGAATGCCAGCAATAATCTCGTTCATCATCCTAACGCGCTCGTCCGTCCGCAAAGCTGTGCGCATCCTTAGCACCGATGTCTTCTTACCCAGCCAGGCCTGCATCGGTATGAAGAGCAGCATAAAAGCCACACCAAACACAGCCGCAATTCCAATCTGCAAGAGATTTACAAAAGTTATTTTCGGATTGCTAAACATTGAATGCATTGAATGGCAATCTTTGGCTTACCTCCAGGTACATTAGGTATGTTATAAACAGCGTCTCGAGAGGTCCCACCCACAGGTAATGCACAAAAATTGTCGCCAAATCCAAGCGTCCCACATCGTTAGACATCAGATTAACAATATGCCCAGCTGTGGTATCACCCAACGCGGTTTTGCTCAGCCGCAGGGCCTTGCGATAAATCATGCTGCACATTCCGACGCGCATTTTCATGCCAACGTGCATTGTGCCCAGCATATAGGGATGCATAATGATGACATTCAAGGCACTGCACGCAACCACGCCTGCTGCATAATAATAAGCAGCCTCTATTGTCTCCGAGCCGTAGGTATAGTAGGATATCAGCTTGAGCAGACACAGCGGCTGCAGTGTGCGCAGACCCAGTTCCAGCAGGAAGAGCACCAGTCCCAGCATGCCAAAGTGCAATCCGAAAACACGCACGAGAGCGCACAGAAGGCTCGGTTCCTTTTTGGCGTTCAGCTGCTTTTTCTGTAACTCCCGCTCCCAGGCGGCGCATAAATCATTTCCAAGGGTTTCTAGAAAATATAAGAAGATTTTATTATAAAGATGGAAACATTTGTCAATAAAATGTATAATCAACAATCACACTGCATCAAAATTTCGCAATGATATGGCGAATAATGCCAGCCACATAAAATAAAGATCTGTTTGCAAGGCCCGTAAATAAGATAATAAAATCATTGCAGGCCAAATCTTATCAGCACAAACAATTACAAAATCTTCCTCAAGCAAACAATGCCCCAAGTCAATGACCGAATTTACACATGTGGCTTCGTTTCTTTAAAAGACTGATAAGTTTGGATTTGCCCAAGCATTCAATTGTTTTAAATCGGATTCGAATCATGACAGTGCTCGCTCTCCAAGAAGAACACATCGGATCTGATTGTGGGTTAAGCCAGCTAAACTAAAATTTATCAAATTAAGGAGGACTTTACAAAGTCAAATTAGAAATTTGTAAAAATATCTATTTCTGGACAATTCTATATTTCTAAAAGTTAGGATCTTCGACTGATCACTGTACTTCAATTCGTATATATTGAATGAAATCAATTGTATTAAATGTACATAGCATTGAATATGAATATGTTTATGTAAGTCAATCATCTGACATTATTATAAATATAAGTATGTATGTATATTTACAGAATTGTTCCGTGATGTGACTCACAAAGGGATATATGGAAGTTGAGTAAGATTTGTTTTCATTATATGGCGAAATATGATTCAAATGGCGCTTATAGAAAGCAGTCCCATAACACAAACATATATGACATAGCTTTAATATCGAATTGATGAATTAGTTTAGATAAATGTACCTGACTTGTGTTCCTTCAATGCCTTGAAGAGATCTTCAGTTTCCAGCGTTTTTTTGCGTCCCTTTAGGAACGTGGGCATGGTGTACCTGTGTGCATATCGTATTGTATCATTATGAATAGAAAATTATAGATAAAAATTGATTAATTACATACCAGAAACATGCTGCCGATATAAAATTGGCATGCTCCCGTGGATTTTCCGGCAAGTCTGCAGTTTTAATAGACTGCATTTTGTACGTTTGAAGCTGAAAAACTATACGTAATGGATAAGGTGTTTTATAGAGAAAACTGCAGAATAGTATGACATTGTTCTTTTTTTTTCTAATTGCTAATTACTATTGTAATCGCATTGATTGATTTACTCTGATTGTACGTAATTATACAGTTAAATTTATGCACACATGCATGCATATGTATATGTACATGAGTATGTGTATGTGTGTGTGTGTATAGCCCTTTTGTAGTCTTGAATTTATCAAAAGCACGCCCCTGAAATTTGTATATAATCGGATAAAACATTTTGCTGACACCTGTAACATGCACATGCATGCCTGTAACTGTAATTCAAAAAAGCACATGTATTGCAGCAATTTTGTCTGCAAAGCTCTGAGATCAATTGTGCAGCGATTTAATCTCACGATATGCGCAACTTTCATTTGTGTGTATGCGTGAGCTTAGCCACATACAATTACCCGACGCAGATGCATGTGTGTGTGTGTGTGTAAGCTGGGAGTTAGACTTGACTTTTATATATGTATGTATGTGTGTACAATTGTGTGCACGCTATTATTGCCGGCAAATAATGTAAACATTGTTGCAATCCAACTAACAATTAACGACGGTTACAAAGTGTACATAAGTGCGTGCGAATGCATATATGTAGCTAATGTAAATTTAAACAAAAATGCAAACCGACCAGCAGACATACGTTAATGCAATTCTAAAATTATAATTATTCATGTTTGTGTTTACGGCCTGTAATATTAACAACGAAACATAACACATTTATATTTATATTTGTGCAAACAAATATTTGTATATACTTATAAACATTGACGCACGCACACAGGCACAACTGCACGTGAACAACTCCAACGCAAGTCTGCAATATAAGAAGTCACTAACACATATATATGCACATTCATTGTATATACATTCTTATAACAGACCACGCGGGCGGCACATTTGCAAAACATTGGATTACATACGTATGTATTTTTTGTCTTCTTTGTTTTATCGTTCTATTTATATGTGTATACACAAACATGCATGTGTATGCGCACTTATCTTATGTCCGCATTTACAGTTAGCTTAACGGTGCGCCAATACAAAAACTCAGTTCCTGCTCATTCACTAATTCCGATTATCTATTGTTATTTTAGATAAAGGTCGATTTTTCAATTGTTCTACATTATCTAATCGCAAAAAATTGTCTATATGTAGTAAATATAAACACATTGCAAATTAATATAATTGTTCAATTCAAGTGAATCGAAATAAACACAAATACATACATACGTTTGCTTAAATTGAACTATGCTCAATAAAACTTGAAAATCATTATATTCTTTTTGCTGTTGTTGGAAACCAAAAGGCAATTAACAATTAACGTACGTAGAACAAGCGCGCAACAACAAAAACGAACCGTCTGCCTTAAAGGGCGGCATGCTACTGAAAAACAGCTGGCGGCATTCAGCTCTTTTCAACTGAATTCGCCACCAGTAAACGCACGCACACATATGCACCCGTCTATGTACATACATATATGCTCATATATTTATGTATGTATGTGCTTACTCACGTAAAATAAATAAATCAACAAGTTTTTATACATACATAAATTATAAATTAGAAAGCATTTAAGAGCATTGGGGGTGTATAGCCTAACTTAGAAGGTTAACTAACTATACCGAATTCAAGTATTTCGTTTTTGTAGAAAGCGTACGGCAAACCTATTTTTGTAATTCGCCCCAAGGGATTTTTCAAAGCAACGGTTAATTTATGCCGCAAATTTAATAATGTCATAAACATCTTTTAATTAACATTCTGTAAGCATATCTAAAGAGTACTTACAAATTTTTCAACTAATAATTATTGTATTATCTTTGATGCATTTATAGCACATTTTCGGCATTTTTTGTTGCCCTCGGAATCGATGCATGTAGGCTATACATATTAAGAGGATGACATTTATCATTAAGGAATTAAATCAATAATTATGATTATGTCATTTCGGCTAGACCTTGTTGAAATAAATGCATATGCGCTTTATTTAACTATGTAAAACAAGTTGTTATTGGCAACCAGCGAGCGAAAAAACCCGCCTACTCAAGCCGGCTACGCACCCCCTTGTGCTCTAACCACAGATATACAAAAGTTAATATACATATGTACATTTTATTCACCTACAGATTATTCTGTTTGTTTGTTTTTATTTATTTTTTTAATATTTTAGTTTTATTTTCCTTTTGTGTTGTTCACGTACATCTTGTACAGTGAATGCACTCACATATTTGAAAATTTAGGCAACAAGAGCAGATGCGGTGCTAGACTCGTATTTCCAGTTGGGGGGCAGCACGCTCTTCGTCTTGTAGTAGCGAGCCAGTCGGTGAATTCTGGACTCAACCAGAATCAAACGGAACTTGCCGTCCTTATCCTTGCGGTTGCGCTCCAAATGCTTGCGGATGGCCACAGCCTTCTTGATCATGTGATATAGATCCTCGGGGATGTCGGGCTTGAGGCCCACCGATTTCATGATGCGCAGAATTTTGTTGCCATTGACAAAACGCACCTGAGCAACGCCATGCGAATCACGCAGGATAATGCCTGAAATGATTGAAAAGTTAAACACATTAAACATAACCTCAAACCGTAAACAAATACAATAATAATACCAATTTTGGAAGGAGTCAGGCCCTTCTTGCCGAGCTTCTTGATCTGATCCTTAACATCCTCAGCGTTCAGCTTCAGCCACGATGGGACTGTGCGTCTGTAGGGCAGTGCTGATTGGGATATACCCTTGCTGCGAAGCAAATCGTATTTGTTAATTTAGCCAGTGAATGACGACAACGTGAAGAAGAAGAGCGAGAGTATTCGTTTGCAACATGTGCTTGCCATGGTGGCTAAAAACTCGATTAAAATAAGCGCGTTATATGCAGATACAATATTGCAATTGTGTCAGTTTCGTTATGGCACGTTAGGAAAACACATTTTACAACCATACTCGCTTATAGATAATATTAAAATCAACTACCCAGGAGCGTGCATACGACCCATGATGTTACTAGCTTAGTTTTTTACACCGAAAAGAAAGTGGAGACTTGCGGAACAACACTCTACAACTAAACTCTACAAAAACCGCGCAGAGTTGCATTTACATTCGTAACTTAACATAATTTCTCTCAGGTTAACAGCGGCATGCCAACCAGCAACAGACTCGCCACTCGTTATATATGTAGATATTGCTTACTGAAAAATTTGTTCTAACAATTGTTTATACTTTGTTCAGAAAAAAATGCAGCAAGATAAATATAGTGATACGCTGAGTAAGCTGGAAAATGAGGAGCTCGAGGTAAGCATTTGAATATAATGCCAAATCAGCGATATTAATGTAAAGCCACCTGCTTATTGTTATAGAACATATCACCGGGCGCTGAAATTTACCAGCAGCTAATGGCGATTTATCTTTATCAAAACAAACTGTGCGTGAGTGTGAACATATTATGTTTTACTATGTTTTAACCAATTGTTTGCTTATAGAGCCAATGCAAAATTACTTTGGATGCGTATATCAAATAATCTGAAGGAACAAAACAAAGAACTGGCACAACTAAATCTCTTAAATCTTGCCCTGCAGCACAACAGCTATGCAGATTTCTTTAAGCATATTAAATATGACTGGTCCGAGACTAATAAGCTAATCATTGATGATCTTCTGGGTGAGAAACACTAATTATATGCCCAACTGGTTGACTTACAGATTTGTCTTATCGCAGTTAAACAACGCGAGGAGCTGCTCAACCTGACCGCTACTGCATATGTATCCATATACGAGGAGAATCTGATGGAAATGGCCCAGTTGACATCGGATGAACTAAAAAATGCGTGCTTGGATTGGACGCGCGAACAGGATGGTGATAAGCAAATTTTGCTGCCGAAAGTGAAGGAGATAACTCCACGCATTGCCAGCGATGATCAGTTGTTGAAATTAACCGAGTTTGTCTCGTTTTTAGAAAACTAAAATATAAAAATGAATTATTTTTATTTTTTTGGCATTTTCCATTTGCTAGTCGTTAAATGAGGAGTGTTACTGTTTTACCGGGCGAGCAGCTCTGTTAACTAAAAGTATCGAGTAGCATCGTTCTTGTCTCGTTGTGTCATTTCGTAGAATAAAAAAATTTTTGCACGGAAACGAATCGCATTTTCACTGGAAAATCAATCAGAGAAAATATTGAAATTGTGGACATTTTCGAATAGGTTGTTATCAAAAAACTGTACGAAGGCATTTAATAATAACTGTAAACAGTTAAATCGTTATTGGGCCTCCTGTGTATTTCGTGCGGAATAGAAAAAACCGATTTTTTGTACAATTGTGTGTGTGAGAAAAGAAAATGGCAGCAAGCGACAAATCTGTCGATGATTCTCTTTATCCCATTGCGGTATTAATTGATGAATTGAAAAATGAGGATGTGCAGGTTAGTTATTGTTAAGCTAATTAACTAATTTACGATTTGCTCAACTAGTGCAAATATCTGCATATATGCATGGGTATGTACACATTTATGCAAAAAAATGCGTCACTGTGAATAGCAAGTCGTGTGCGTGAGCGCAGATCTGTCAGTGTGTGCGTGCATAGGTGGAGCTTTGGTCCCTTCCCCCTGCAAAACGTATCAGAAAGGGACATATCCGGCTCCATAGAGTATATATGTATATCAACAGCATCAACAGCCAAAAAAAAATAAAAAATCGATATAGCTTAAAAACTTATGTCGGCTTCTGCCGGATTGGACTACTATATCATATAATTGTCATAAATTAATCAATCGAAAATATCTTTTTGTTTTAATTATATCTTCAACAAAATAAGCGATGTGTGCTAGGGTATTTAACCTTCGGCGCACCGAATATGAGAACTTTGCTTATTGTTTTGTATTTTGTTTAATTAGAGACATGCTAAATTGAATAATTATTTGCCTTTCATAGTTGCGCTTGAACTCGATCAAAAAGCTATCAACAATAGCGCTCGCTTTGGGCGAGGAACGCACACGCTCCGAGCTGATACCCTTCCTAACTGAGACAATATACGATGAAGATGAGGTGCTCTTGGCGTTGGCCGATCAGTTGGGCAATTTTACAAGTAAGAAAATCTGCACCTTAACCTGCAACAATCTATTATAGATGTGCATATATATTTTTCTCAGGTCTTGTGGGTGGGCCGGAATATGCCATGTACTTGTTACCGCCCCTGGAGAGTTTGGCCACCGTTGAGGAGACGGTGGTACGTGACAAGGCAGTCGAATCTCTGCGCACTGTAGCTGCGGAGCACAGTGCTCTGGATTTGGAGATACATGTGGTGCCGACGCTGCAGCGTTTAGTCTCCGGTGATTGGTTCACCTCGCGCACCTCGGCCTGTGGCCTTTTCTCCGTGTGCTATCCACGCGTCACACAGCCGGTCAAGGCCGAATTGCGTGCCAATTTCCGTAAATTGTGCCAGGATGAGACGCCCATGGTACGACGCGCCGCAGCCAATAAACTAGGCGAATTCGCTAAGGTGGTGGAGACAGAGTATCTCAAATCGGACTTGATACCGAACTTCGTGCAACTGGCGCAGGACGATCAGGACTCTGTGCGACTGTTAGCTGTGGAGGCGTGCGTCAGCATTGCTCAATTGCTGCCACAGGACGATGTCGAACATGTTAGTGAATTAGTCGAGCACGTTTTGGCCATTCATCACATATATATTATTCTCTTACTATTTCCAGCTGGTGTTACCCACTCTGCGTCAGTGCGCCAGCGATTCATCATGGCGCGTGCGTTACATGGTCGCCGAGAAGTTTGTCGATCTACAGAAGGCTGTGGGTCCAGAGATCACACGTGTTGATCTCGTGCCCGCTTTTCAATATCTGCTCAAAGATGCCGAAGCTGAGGTGCGCGCCGCTGTCGCCACCAAAGTCAAGGACTTTTGTGCCAGCCTCGATAAGGCAAATCAGGTGCAAATAATTTTGAGCTCCATTTTGCCATATGTGCGCGATTTGGTTTCCGATCCCAATCCACATGTCAAATCAGCTCTGGCCTCTGTTATTATGGGCCTGAGTCCCATGCTTGGCGCTTATCAAACAGTCGAACAACTGCTGCCCCTGTTTCTCATACAGCTAAAGGACGAGTGCCCGGAAGTGCGTCTTAATATCATCTCAAATTTGGACTGCGTCAACGATGTCATTGGCATTCAGCAGCTGTCGCAGGTAATGTGGAAACTCTGTCCTAAATTTAATAGTATAAAGTATTTTAATATATGATATACTCAACAGTCCCTACTACCCGCCATTGTTGAGTTGGCTGAGGATTCCAAGTGGCGCGTACGCCTCGCAATCATTGAGTACATGCCCGCGTTGGCTGGCCAGTTGGGTCAGGAGTTCTTCGATCAGAAACTGCGCGGTCTCTGCATGGGCTGGCTGAATGATCATGTTTATGCTATTCGTGAGGCAGCCACATTAAATATGAAGAAACTTGTTGAACAGTTCGGTGCACCTTGGGCCGAGCAGGCCATTATTCCAATGATATTAGTCATGTCACGCAACAAGAACTATTTGCACAGTAAGCACACATACTTAATAAATATACAATTTATTAAATTTCTATATATCTTTTAGGAATGACCTGCCTTTTCTGTCTCAACGTTTTGGCCGAGGTTTGCGGAACGGAAATAACTACAAAACTGTTGCTGCCGACAGTTTTGCTGCTCGCCGCCGATCCAGTTGCCAATGTGCGCTTCAATGTGGCCAAAACATTGCAGAAGATTTCGCCGTTCCTGGAGGCGAGCGTTATTGATGCGCAAGTGAAACCGACGCTGGACAAACTGAATGCTGACGCCGATGTAGATGTTAAGCATTTCGCTGCACAGGCAATTGCTGGAATAGCAGCTGGTAAGCATAGAACCCAATGGGTCCAAGAGACACACACGCAATTTAAACACGTCACGCCAGCACAGTACCAGCACAGATAGAATAACTTTTCCATATGCTGCAAGTATAATCTATATATCGAACCCTTAGAAATGGAACTGAATGTCTTTAGAACCTCTGTGCCGCCCTGCATGGGCCTGAAGCTTGAGGCGGCCCTCGCCTCTAAGCTGGTCGTTGAGCCGCCGCCCATGTCCGCAGCGGCTGAGGCTGTTGGCGTTGTCCTCGAGCTGAACACTAATACCGAGAATAATGATATCGTCGCTGGGGGGGAGCAGCAACTGAAGAGTGTTTCGGAATGTTAGAGGATGAGTAGCCAAACCAGAATGTGTGAACCAAATGTGTGAACACCTCGTGTGTAGCCAGTGCTGTATTTAATTCGCAAATTGGACCAAGCATAAACCCCATATAATTCCTAGTGTCTCCAAATTTGTCCATGTCGAATAAATTGTGTGCGTGTGCGTTAATGCAAAAAGCAAACCAACAAAAACAAAAAAGAAGAAACCTTAAATATAAACCAAATTACTAACTAATTATTGTTTCATCATTTTTCTCTGTCTCTTTCCCGGTTCCACAAACACGCCTCCACATGTCGATTGTTTATACACTCTAATATCACTAATATTTTTATTACAGCGTAATCAACTTGTATACTTTTTTATTCTATTTTTAAAATGTATGTTTTTCACACACGCTGGCAACAAAAATATAATTATTGTGTAGCAACAACACTTAAAAACGGAAACTTGTAGTTAAAATCAGATGGAGAAATCCCTACGTAGAACTGGAGACGACAAACTGCAAGAGATCACTGAGAAAAGCAAAAACCCCGGAGCCTACATATTAAACATTTTCAAAATGCATAAGTCAAGCGAATGGAGCAAATGCCACAAACGCTCGACACATGAGAATATATTACTTACATACTTATTAAATACCTAATTTAACACATAAGCATAAATTCATTACGAAAACAAACAAAAATGTGTAGACTTTGAAAACAAATGTATTGGTTATTCGCATGTGAATGCAAAATAAAATTTATTGTAAAAGAATGTTGGCTACATTTTTCTTCTATGGGACACTCTATAATTTATCCAGAAATCCTAATTGACGATAATACCTTGAATTTAAAATGAAGAAACAGAAGTCGAATGAATTCGAATGAATTGGATTCGAAATGTTGAATTTTAAAGTCTGACTAAGGTTATGTCAGTCAGCTATAACTGTAACTGAGAGATCCAGTTAAATACCTATTTCTATGAGTTTCTGTTTGCACAATTCGATTGTCATACCAAAGTTGTTTTTTTTTTTGTATGATACTCGTTGAGCCATTTTTATGAAGTGTGTTTGTGTGTGTGTGTGAGCGTGTGCATATTTTGTAGAGAGCGAGCGAACGTGTGGAGAGCAAGAGCGAAAGAGTGAGTGTGTGATTACTGGCGCAGATCAGTTGCGCTGCTCATTGCGTTGCGACGCGTTGTACCTTGACGTACAGGCAGGTTGATGAGGTTTACAGCAAACCCAACGAATTTAGATTCATTGCGCGTTGGTTGCGAGTGCTTGCCTAATATTTAATATAAATTACATGGCAAATATTATTGAGTGCTATTGATGGTTAAATAAACGCTGCAGGCACAAACAGGGTGTGTATTTGTGTGCATAAAACGAAAGAGAAAGCCAATAAATGATTTTCTAATTCGCCGCACATTTGTATACAAACACACACTGTGAAGTGTGTATGTAAATATAAATATGTCAACTTGCGCGCGAGTGTTTGTGTGTGTGTGTGTGTGTGTGTGTGCAAAGGGCACCGTTATGATTTAATTCAGATAGTGCAGTTAAGGCCGCCAGAGCACTTCAATTTATGTTACGGTTATTTATTACATACAAATATTTGTATGTCTATTAAAAATTCGCTTTTTCTTTGCCCCTATAAGCGCCATACATTTATTAACCACACGGATATGCTGCAGCGGCTATCGCACTTTGAGCTCAAGTGGCGCGTTTCATTAAAAGGTAAACGCCGCCGACCCCGCCGCTGCCGCCGCCGCAGCTTAGACGCTCTTGACTTTTGTCTGTCTCTGACAGCTGGTCATAAATGTAAATTGAAGTACTGGTATTTTATTTTTTTTTTATAACGGCACCGAACACATTTATTGTGCAGGTAATGCCGTTACAAAAACCATACCGAGTGCTTGGCGCAGCTTGCTTGACTGCGATTTAAAAATCGGCAAACATGCAAACATATATACATATATACATTGGAATTTCCACTCGCATGTGTGTATGTATGTATGTGTATTATGTACTCCACAGTGAAAGCTCTGCTATCGGACAGCTGCGATCCTTATTTCTTACTTTGGGGAACCTCCGTTAGAAAAGAATTCAAAAGTGTTCGCTTAAAAGTGCGTTCACTGTATAAACATATATATATATATATATATTTATGGCCATATAACTATCTTATCGTGAAACCCATATGAAACGTTAGAATTTAATTAGATTTATTCAATATGAACTATTTTATGGATTATCGCTCAGTTATTACTAATCAGTGCAGTCGACTGGAAGTGGTCGAGTGCTTAAGCGGAACACGAGAGATCCCGGAAATAAAATATACAAATATAGAAAACGTTTCAATATACATAGATTAAACAATCTTTAGAAATGTAAATATTTATCAAAGCCACAATTAATACATATATTATTCACAATTCGTTTCTTACAGCAGAAATATGCACAAAGCCATTAAAAACAAATCCAGTAAGTAAAATGATTTATTATTAAAAGTGCACATTCATTCCCCATTATTTTTTGTAATTAAAAAAATTAAAAAATAAAAACAAGAGGTTCTAGTCGGGAGCTCTAGACTAGGGAACACCCTGAACCCTCTTCTTCCAACATCAAATGCATATATATATTCTATTTTAGAAGCTATATGTCTAGCTCTTGTTATTTACTAAAATTTCCCCAAAAACAGGATATCGATATCGATTTCTTATCGATTGCTTGGAAAAGTAAGTTATCGATCGTAAACAAACTCGATCTTCCCAGGCACTAGGAGCACCTACATCTAAAATTTCTCTAGCTCTTATAGGTTCTGAGATCCTTGCTTTCATACATACGGACGAACAGACAGACGGACGGACGGACAGACGGATAGACGGACAGACGGACATGGCTAGATCGACTTGGCTATTGGTGCTGATCCAAGAATATATATATATATATTTATTCAGGGTATAAAAAGAGAGGGATTTTTTATACTAAAGTAAAAAAAATGCCTGACTATCCAAGCTAGCAATTCGTGTATTGGCGTAGATAAACCCACAATCTTAATTAATATGCCAGCATTGTGAAATTTTATTATCTTTGACCATTTACCTTTCCCACAACCATCAAATATTTACGTAATTAACTAACTTTATTTAATTTTTTTTTGTTTCTTACTTTTGTACTACTTCTTCAGGGTTATTATGTGGCCTCAAAACCTCCAGGGCAGATTTAACTACAGCTAAATTCATATTGTACTATGGGTTTGTATGCATTTGTTAAACTTTTGCTATCCACCCAATCCGAACATAATTGTTTTTGTTATATTATCAGACCCAGCGTAGCTGATAGTGATATCTATGATCTGCATGACTCCAAGAACTTGCTGGAAGATGAGAATTTGGATTTGAGCAAAAATACGGTATTATATTTGCATGGCTATCTGGAGGATCCGGATGTCGAGAGCATACATGTTATCGCCGAGGCATATTTGGAGCGTAACGATACAAATCTAATTGTGCTGGACTGGGGCGAGCTGGCGGATGGTAATTACATATTCGATGCTGTGGTCAATGCCAAACAGTTGGGACCAGAGCTGGCGAAGGTTTTGCTAGACATGTTCGAGCATGGCTTGGACATAGAGAAATTCCATATTGTGGGTCACTCGCTGGGTGGTCAGATGGCGGGGATTATTGGTCGCGAGATTTTGAAACGCACCAAAGGCGTCATGAAAATAAAAAGGTGAGTTTGTGTTGTTAAATCGAGTTTATCGAAATTAACATGATATCATGCATTCCTAGAATAACCGGCTTGGATCCGGCATTTCCGCTTTTCTACCTCACCGCTGGCTTGGGCTCCCATCTAAACAAACATGATGCCGAATTTGTGGACGTTATACATACAGATGCCTGGCTATATGGAGCACCGAGCAGCACGGGCACAGCAGACTTTTGGCCAAATGGTGGCAAAACATTGCAGCCGGGTTGTCCGAAACGCAACTATAAAATGCTCAGCGATAATGATTTGTCTAGCCACCGGCGCAGTTGGTGGTTCTGGGCCGAAAGCGTATCCGATCGTTTTCCAATTAAATTCGATGCGGTGGCCGCCAAAAGCTGGGACGATTTTAAACAGAAGAAAATTGTTGAATCTGAGCAACCTATATACATGGGTCACAACTGTCCCACAACGTAAGTTGAAGTGGATACGCGGATATAAATTTATATTTAATTTGTAATCTCAATTTTAGTATTCATGGCGATTTTTACTTACAAACAAATGGCTTAACACCATTTGCTCGTGGAAAAGAGGGTATCAACTATGTCGACCCTAAAGAGTTATTAGGTAATAATAATACCTATGAAATTACGCTACCTGCAAAAGTAGACCAATGATATGTGCTTACAATATATATTTGTATATATAACGCACGACTATGTGTGGATAAAATAAATTGTTGCTTGCTTTTGTTAATTAAATATTTGTATTCATATTTTTTAAACCGAATTTTGTGTTTTATTCTTGATTGGGTACCGCATATTATATATATGCTTATATATTTATATAAATAATAATTGCTATTTACTTGCAATATTTATTTTACGCATATTTATATAAATAGTAGATGCAACAGATTTTTTAAAGTATTTGCGCTCAATATTAATTTAAGGCATTTGAAAAAGTATATATGCTGCCAAATGTATCGATATAGCAGACCTATCGATAACAAATAGAAACTGCCCTCGTTGCGGCACATTGCGCATCACTAGTGGCTTGTCGCAAAAAGAATAGAAAAATATACATTGTGCCGTGATTAAAAACAAACGTTTGTCAAAATGAAAATCAAACTAATTGATTCAGTTGTGCGCAGCTTTAAAGTTGCCAAAATATTTCGCGAAAATACGGACAAAATCAACGCTATTGACTTTGCACCGAACGGAGAGCATCTGATCTCTTGCAGCGAGGACGACCAAATTGTTATATACGATTGTGAGAAGGGAACCCAATCGCGCACGGTGAATTCGAAAAAATATGGTGTAGATTTGATACACTTTACGCATGCCAACAATACGGCCATACATAGCTCAACAAAGGTGGATGACACTATACGATATCTGAGTCTGCATGACAACAAATATTTGCGTTACTTTCCCGGTCACACAAAAAAAGTCATCTCGTTATGCATTTCACCAGTGGAGGATACTTTTCTGTCTGGCTCATTGGACAAAACGCTGCGCCTGTGGGATTTGCGTTCACCGAATTGCCAAGGATTGATGCATCTATCGGGCCGGCCCATTGCCGCCTACGATCCCGAGGGGCTCATATTTGCAGCCGGCGTCAATTCGGAAAGCATCAAACTGTACGATCTGCGCTCGTTCGATAAGGGTCCATTTGTCACGTTCAAGCTCAACCAGGAGAAGGAATGCGACTGGACGGGCCTGAAGTTTTCGCGTGACGGCAAGACCATATTGATCAGTACAAATGGCTCAGTTATACGGCTTGTGGACGCCTTCCATGGCACACCGCTGCAAACATTCACAGGCTATCCGAACAACAAGGGCATTGCCATTGAGGCGAGCTTCAGCCCAGACTCGCAGTTCATCTTCTCCGGCAGCACCGATGGCCGCGTGCATATATGGAATGCCGATACTGGCAACAAGGTCTCCGTGCTAAATGGCGATCATCCCGGTCCCGTGCAATGTGTACAGTTTAATCCCAAGTACATGATGCTAGCCTCGGCGTGCACAAACATGGCTTTCTGGCTTCCTACGTCTGAGGAGGGTGTCTAATATATAGGTTTAATTTGTAATATGTATATTTAAGTAAATAATAACAGCTAAATGTTTATATTTAGAAAATCGACTAAGCTTTTCTCTGCTCCTCTTCCTGAGCCTTGTGTCGATCGTAGGCGGCACGTATGCTGCTCAGGAGTTGCGCCAGATTGTGTCCCATTTTGGCGCTGATGCCCAGAAGGTTAGGTTGTCTCAGCTGCTGCTGTAACTGCTCAAAATTCCCGGCACTGGCTGGCACATCCATTTTATTGGCCACCACCAGTTGCGGCCGTTGGGCCAAACTGCCGCCAAACTTCTCCAGTTCGTGCATGAGTTGATTATACTGCATCCACGGATTCGGCGAGCTGGCATCGAGCACAAATAACAATAAGGTGCAGCGCTCGGCATGCTTTAAAAACTGTATGCCCAGCCCACGGTTGCGATGTGCATCCGGCACCAGGCCAGGCAAATCTGCAATGGTCAGCTGCACATGATCATCGTATTGCACAGTTCCCAGATGTGGTCGCAACGTTGTAAAAGCATATGGGGCTACCTTTGGCTTGGCACGCGTCAGCGCGTTCAGTAGTGTGCTCTTGCCGGCATTGGGAAAACCAATCAGACCCACTTCGGCCATGCTGCGTAGCTCCAGAATGTAGCTGCAATCCTCGCCGGGCGGTCCATATTCACACACTTTGGGACTGGTCTCCGTGTCGGTGGTAAAGAAGCGATTGCCCTTGCCGCCAGCTCCGCCACGTGCGGCCACAAACATTAGATCAGCATTGGCCAAATCGGCCACAATCAGACCTTCGGCATTGCGTATAACTGTGCCAATTGGCACTTTAATCACCGTATGCTTGGCATTCTTGCCATGACAATCCTTGGCGCTGCCAATGCCGCCTTCGTTGGCGCGCAGCACGCTGTTCACATGATTAAAGTTGCGCACATCGTTGGAGGCCTGGAAGATGACATGGCCACCATTACCACCGTCGCCGCCATCGGGTCCGGCGCGTTCGTTGCACCAAAGTTGCAGAAACGAGACGCAGCCGTCTCCCCCTTTACCACCAACAGTTCTCACTCTTTTGGCATCCGAAAAGTATTGTGCCTGGCATATTATTTACGATTAAAAGTTATGTAAACATTTTTTGTCAGCAGTGTTTCACCTCTTTGCGCGATGACTTGCCCTTCTTTGGGCGCAGCGCAGTTGCTATTTGGCAATAGTTTAAGCAGTTTTTAATTAATGATTTGTTTATCATTCGGTTTGATATTGAAAAGAGAGACATGTTGCCATGTTCTTAGTTGTTATGTTTATGTACGGCTATTGTCAGTATTTTATGCATATGCCGGCAGCAAAATATATATCGATAATTTGTTTATAGTTTTAAAAAATACCAGAATACAATCGACTTACATGTATTTAAGATGTGCGTCAAGTTAGCGGCGGTGACTTCGCATCGATTTTTGTTACTTGGTATCTGAAAAAGAATGGATCACTTTTTAATGCATTTACATATTTATGGTTGTTAGAACAAAACCAAATAAATTTGAGTACAAATACAACTTTATAAGTGACTCTGACTTTGGATGAAATAGTTTTGAGGCCCTGCTGACTTGATTTTGACTTTTTGATTTTTGGTGGTCGTTTTTAGCGGTAAATTATGCCTCAAAAATTACCGACATTGTCTAGTGCACCTAACGTGATCAATTACCAAAATAAAATAAGTAAATATGTACACGAGCAACTTTGGTGCTTACCCAACACTACTTTCAAGGCACTCGAGATCGATTTATCGCTTAACAGAATTTAAAAAAAGTATATCGATATTTCTAACGTTTTTAGCTAGGACTATTAATAAACTAACATATAAAAGAAAACCGAAAATTGGTAAATTACATGTATAAAAAATTAAAGGCTGACTCTTGAATTTTAACAATATTTAAGAATATAAAAGCAAATTATGTTTGCGATTGACATTTTTAAGCTTTAGCGGCATTGCAGATGCTACCAAAAGCACGTTTTATCTCGCAATATCGAAAGCTTTAGATAATGTTGCTGTTGCACCAGCAACAACAAGTGCCAAAGCGGAGAGTAACGGTTGGGAGAAGATCAGAATTAAGTATGCGACAAAAATAAGTGACATTTAATATTTGCCTTAAAACAAAGAATAATATTCAGGATAGAATATTATTAATAAAATTTGAATAATGAATTAACTGCGTTTTCATATGTATACATAAGCATTTCCCCAAATAACATGCATATGAGGTAGAAATTTGTATTATTCGATTTCTTTGAAACAAGACTAAAAGAGTATCTCTTTCTCTCTCTCTCTCTCTTTTTCTCACTCTCTTGGGGCTCCCACACGTGTAGTTCAATGCTCGGCATGGTCGCCTCGTCAGTTGAAAGCTGGAGCCCGCGCGAAGCAAAACAAGACGAGCGCGCGAACGTTTAACCGCTGAGCGGTGCACTCATTTATTTAATTTAATTGACGCCTGTTGCTGTTGTTGTCGTTGTTGTTGTGGTATTCGCTGGTGTGTTTCACTACTATATTTTTTATTGTTAATAAATTATAATTAACAAAAAGTATATAAAATACTCAAATAGTATAAAATGATGATGGCAGTTTGATGTTTAAACGGAAAACCTTTACAAATTACCATGCACACGAAGAAATGGCTTTAAAAAAAAACACGTTCAACAACAAATTGCATAAAATAACAAAAACAAAATAATACACACATACATATATAAATAAATATATATATATAAATATATGTGAAAAACGTAAAATATGTTGATAAAGTAATTGCAAATATGAAACCAGATTATCAAAATGTCTTCAACATGCTTGCTTTTATTTTGTTCGTTTTAAAGCAGAATGCAAGCTGTATTTCATGCTTTTTGCATATGTATTTGTGTTTATTTGTGTGTATTTGTGTATTGGTGTGCGCCTGCGTGCGTGCGTGCGTACGTGCGTGCGTTCGTGCGTAAATATGGAACGTTAATAAACGAAATCCGTATTTCGGGCCTGGTTTCGTTACTGTTATTGTTGTTGTTGTTGTTGTTACTGTTGTTATTGCTTAGCGGGTTTTCTGTTCAATCGGCGACTGTCTGGTTCTCCGCTTGGCCTTTTTATCGGTTCGCGTTCGCGTATTTAATTTGTGCACAGTTTCAATATTTATTGTCGGCGTGTTCCCTTTATAATTGCAAAAAAATATAAAAAAAAAAACCTAAGTAAACAAGACTCAGGGCTTTTCTTGTCGAAACGCAAGATAATAAAAATACATATACGTGCATTTTATATGTATTTAAATACAGTACATATAAGATTGTTAGCAAATAATCGTTAATTTACATAGCATAGTATCTCTGTATGAGCGTACTTGAATGTGTGTCTGCTTGTGCGTGTGTGTGTATGTGTGCGTGAGAGTCATGTTTTATAGCGCCTTCATTCATAGTTGAAAAGCTCAGCTTCGGTCGTGGCTCAACACAGTCAAAAAAGCAAGCGAAAGTCTCAACGTACCACTCGCAGCTCGTCATTATAAATTAACAAGTGTGCCGTCGTCGCACACTGTGACAAGTCTATTAAAACTGTGCACAAAAATGACAATTTGTGAAGTTTAAAGTTTTTCAATATCAAGTGTCAGAGGAAGTGAAACAATATTTAAATAAATAAGATATCTTTGTGCATTAAATAAATGTGATTATTTATGTTTATATAAAACTCCGCCCATTCTATATATTGCTATATATGTCTTGTTGAGCGAATTCAAAATACAATTTCATATTTACTCAACATTTTAAATAAAACATTACTCGATTCGATTCAAATAATTTAAAATAATATTCTAAACATTTAAAAGATGAATTCTTGTTCTACGAATTTTGCCACAAAATATAAATGTGTCTGTTTTTATGTTGTTTAGAATAATATAAAAGGCTGAGCAATGCCAGCAATGTTTAATACAATTACATAATCTTGTTATTGTAACATTTTTAATTTGGCAAACAAATGAACATTGGCACACTGTTGCCTATTAAAGCTTTGGAAGTAGCAACATATTTGCTGGCGTGGACTAAGCGCGTATTCAATATAAAAAGTTACACAAACGAAAGTTTGCAGAGGGCAACAAAAGTAACAGCACCAGCAGCAGCAACAACAATATCAAGAGACGCTACTGTTGTATGATTGTTGTTGTTGTTGTTGTTGTTGTTGATGAGCCAAAGTCAGCAACACCAGCCCGAAGACAATAACAGGCACGGCTTCAATACGAACAAAGACAAAGTTGATGTCGCAACGGCAGCGGCAAATCATTTAAATATTGAAGCAATTGAAAAGGCAGCGTCGATGGTAGCAATTAACAGCAGCGACGACTGCAACAGCACCAACAGCAGCAACAATTGACTGGGCAACAGGGGCTGCAACAAATTCGAGCGACGGCAGCGGCAGCAAAGAATACATATTGCTAAGTGAAAACCACAATAAGAACAGCAAAAGCAGCAGCAGCAACAACAATAACAACAACAACAACAACAGCAGCAATAAAAGCAACATTGATGTAGAAACATTTACCAATACAAAAGAGCTCAATCAACTCAATTTAAATTCATCGTCAACGACTTTGTCGTCGCAGTCGCTGGCGACCTCACTAGAGGCTGCGTCACCAACAACAACAACAGCAGCGGCAGCGGCAGCAGCAGCAACAACAACAACAGCAATAGCACAATCATCATCATCATCACCGTCGCTTGCTATTTTAGCAACAGCAACTGTAACTGAGATAGCGCGACAACAGCAACAACAACAGCAACAACAACAGCTACAGCGATAGCGACAACAGCTGATTATGTCGCCAACGGCGCTGGCATCGTGCGCCGCGTCGTGTTCAACGTCTGCCAACACCCCCGCCTCCGTTACAGTGACAGCGACGAGCACAGCAACAGCTGCTGCTGCTGCGGTTCACTTGCGAAAATCACACTCAACGCCGGCTCTCAAATTTGATGGCAGCAACAGCAATATTGTTGACAACAGCAACAGCAACAGCAACGGCAACAGCAGCAAATACTGTAATAGAAATCACGTCGAATCCGCCATGGAGGCTAGCAACATTGTCATCAAGGATGTTGCTGTTGTCGCCCACATCAAGCGACAGCAACAGCACCAACAGCAACATCAACAGCAACAGCAACACGAGCAATTTCCACACGACAGCAACAAGTGCAACAATATTGATGCAACACAGCCAACGACGCCGGAATCATTGCGTTTTGGTTGCACGCACTACAAGCGACGCGCCATGTTTGTGGTAAGCTTTGCAACGTCTATTCCAATGCTAGTCTGTAATACAAACTAAGTCTCCTTTATATACAAATATATATGAAGCAGATCAATTCTATGAGTCCCTTAAAGCAATGCTTGTAAAAAGAAATATAATTGAAATTGAATAGAAATAAAAGGGATCCAATGATATAAACTTTCCTATCATGCACAAAAGACATTATTATAATGAATTGGCAGAAAAAAAATGTTCAAATATAATATAAATATTAAATAACCAAATTAACAAATGGTCTGTTTCAGGCTAAGGTCCAGTAGATCTTAAGTTCGGTTCATAGTGAACAAATTTTGATCAAATTTAAATAGCAATTATTCTCATTTTCGTGCTTAAATTAATACAATAAAAATAATTTAAAGCTCAATCAATTAAATGAACATACAAATTTCTACGTCGTGAAATTATTGATTAATTTTATTTCAGTATCTTTTAAGAAGGCTATTGCCCAGTAAATCTGTGTCTTAAAATAAAATGTATCGCATGATCTTAGGAAGCGCACACTTTTATTGAACCTATTTCCTTTCATGTGGAACATTTTTCAAAAGTCTTGCGTTTTTCAATTGTTGCTAATTGAAGTACCAAAAAATAAAAGCAACCCAAGGTTAACATTTTAATCAGCTTACCATCTGAGCATTTGGGGGTAATTTGCAATTTGTGGCGCTTTTTGCTAAAATAAAATATCATTGATTATGTCGACCACGTGGCAATTTACGGAGGCGCCTCGTCTTGTCGGCTTCTGGTTTTCGTCGTTGTGGCGCTTTTCCTGAAGTTGCCTCCACAAACGAACATTTTAACTTATTTATACGTTTCTAAACAAACAAACAAACGTAGGTTTCGCACCCAGATACAGACACAGACACAGATACAGACACAAATACAGATACGGTTACAGATACATATACAGATACATATACAGATACAGATACAGATGCAGATGCAGATACATATACAGATACAGATGCAGATGCAGATACAGATACAGATATAGACCCAGATACAGATACAGATACATATTCAGATATAGACACAGATACAGATACAGATGCGGATACAGATACAGATATAGACCCAGATACAGATACATATTCAGATATAGACGAAGATACAGATACAGATACAGATACAGATACAGATACAGACACAGATACAGACACAGATACAGATACAGATACAGATACAGATACAGATCAAGATACAAACACAGATACGGATACAGATATGGTTACAGATACAGATACAGATACAGATACACAGATACTCCCAATTGTTGCTACATTTCTTTTGTACGTTCTGTGCCTGCATAATTTGGGCTCAATTGGGAGAATTAGTGTTTGCCTGTGAATTGTGTACAATCTAACAACAATAACAGAAAGAGAAATAAAAGATATATAGTTTATTGCTTATAACAAAAAAAGCATACTTGAGTATTTACCCTTAAAAAAATGATAGGCAGGAATGAAAGTTGTGAAAACTGTTATAACATGCAGAGGTTTATTTAAAGAAGGGTATTTTATATTAAATAAATAAATAATATGTCAGCCCCATAATCCGTCCGTTTCTCTGACAAAGTTGAGCTAGAGAGCAATACTTTCGTATATACTTCATATAAAATTTTAAGACAAAAAATTGGTCACTAATATCAAGAAAAGAAAAACTTTGTAATTTAAATTAATAGTTATGCTTAGGTGCAGGGTATCTAATAGTCGAGCACTATCAAAAAGGGCCTTTCCTCTCCAAAAAGAATTCGATTGCTGTACCTCTGAAAGTGAGCGCCTATTTAGCACCTCCATTGATGCCGTCTAAATTACGAGCCTTTACCTTTATTGTTAAATTAAATATTAGCACTTTTTTCCTCCTTTTTTTTGTGAGCGCATAAATAAAGCGCTCGTCTCTGTACTAAGTATTTTCAGCACTTGCCTTTTTGGCAATTAGCTTCAGTTTGGGCATAAAAAAATATCTGATGGCAAAATATATGCCGACTGGCACAGTGCCTGGCAAATAGTCAAATTATGGATCGCTGAGATTAAAGAGTATTCAAGTGTGTACATGTTGAGATTTATGATCAAATTCAAGCAGCTAAGAATTTGAATTTCATCAATATTTATAAAATTTTAAATTAGACATTTTATCATTTACTTATGTATAAGAAAAGGGAACAGTTTGAGCGGATCGATTTATAACTAATATTTGTCGAATCTACAATTTGTAAGTTCTAAAAAATATTTTTAGAAAGAATAGATTCACAAGGAAATACAAAATTAATAACTTACTTTATGAGACAGCACAAATGTAAGGTCAATTCAATAGAAATATGTAGTTTATTTCTATCAAAAGTAATGCCTACTATTGCGGTGTTGCCACCTTGCAATGTTTTCAAAATATGGCAGCACCATTAAATACATATAAATATTTAACAACAAAAAATTGATCGAATTTTTAAAATTAAAAAAAATAATGGTGAAAAAAATGAGTCGAGTTTTGCCAAACAAACACTTGGGTGTTGCCAGCTTGTTGTCGTGAGGTTGCCACCTCTGCGCACAATTTTTCCGCTTGTCAACTAACATGAACTTTGACAGAGACATTAGAAGCTGTGCTAGACAGCTAAGTTATGCAAACTGTTAAGCTTAGAGTGTGAAAAGTCTTAAAAGAAGTCGGTAAATAATTGTTTACAGCAATCGTTTGTTCTGCCAGCATATAATAATTGTTCATTTTTTAGGTAATTGCTTGTTTTGCATATTAGTCATATTTTAAGTAAACAAAATCCATAAATTGCTTGGCGTTTAACATTCGTTTGTTGAAAATTAAAAAATGTCACGGAAATTTGTGTGCTCGATATTTATTTGCACGTTTTAGGGGCCTGTGTGTGCACGTTAAATTATCCGAGTGCTTAGCCAGTTTCATATATGCATATGCATATGTTTATATACATATTACCTATTATTGAATCAGGTGAACTCAATCTAATATGCGTAAACGTGTGTATAGATCGCTTATAAGACCGTGTTCTCATTCTGCAGTTGTTTGGATTAGAGTTCGACCTATACAAGCTATCCGACTGTTCCATTTTTATACCCTTGAAGAGAGTAATTTAATAATAAATAATGTGTAACGCATAGTAGGAGACATCTCCGATCCAATAAAGAATATATATTGCAGAGAAGCATTACAATCGGGTTGATATAGCCATGTCTCTCTGCCCCCATCATAGTTGTCATGGGAACGATATTCGAAAAGTTGGTTCTGATGTGGAAACCTTTTTTAATATTAAAATTACTTTACCAAACTCAGAGTTTAATTGTTCTAAGACGATACTCATATATATGGGAAAGATCGGTGGAGTATAAGGTTGGCTAAATATTCTGTTTTTAAAGATATTTCCAAGCTTTCTCGAGCTGCACTATTCTCCATATCTGCCAAAAGAAAGTGTCGCCGAGGGCATTAAGTCTTCGGTGTGCTGGACATATTCTTACTTTATCGTTTTTTTTTTTTTGCTTGGTAAATTGTCTTAGCTTTGTTAAAGTTATTGTTTGTAATAGATTATGTTATTTAGTACATCGTTAAGTATTATATTTAATATATTAATGAACTCGGCTTTTCACTAAGCTTCTGCCCAGCCAAGTTGTTCGTAATGCTTTTGACATCATCTTTAGAATGAATGGAAATTAGTTTTGCGACTAAATAAAAATTATGATAGCGGGAAAATCAAAGAAACCGGCTTTAAGGGTACTTTACTTTTATTGCAGGTATTTTTGTTTTATTTATAGCACTCAAGAGAGCACAGCTTCAATGCACCCAAGAATATTAAATCAGAGTTTTTAATAACACACCGAATGCTGTCTACTCTACAGGTGGTGTAGTACCCAGCATATGAGTCAATATAGACTTCTATTTGAAGTGTTTAAGAGTGTATTTATTCGGCGTAAATTCAAACGCACAATTTATAAAAGAAAATGTTGTATGCTTAGGGATATAGATATTGAGTTTAAAGAGGTTTTTGGTCTTAAAATTATATGAGTGGCCTATACAAACTGATGCTTATTAGAATATGTGGCTATAAAATGAAAAATTTTCGATCTGTATATACTTATACGATTGCTCGGAAACGGGTTTTGAGATCGACGCGTTCATATAGAAGGGTGGATGGACAGACAGATTAAAAAAACGGACAAGGATCGACTCGGCTATTGATGCTGATCATGAATATATATAATTGATGTTGTCAGAGATGCTACTATTTGCTGTTTCATATATTTTCTTAAAAACAATATACCCCTTTTACCAATTTTCATTGGGTTCAGGAAATACAAATTATATCAAGATTGTTTGAGCGGTTCAAGTAGTTGGGTCGCTTTTGAGATAGACTTATTCGAGGGGTTCCATCTAAAATTATACAACTCTTATTTATTTTATTCCCGTAACCCATTGATAATGAGTAATTTTGAATCGATACATTAAAACAAAGTGTGTGAACCCAATGAACCTAACAAGGGAGAGCTAGCTTCAATGTATAAAGAACTTTCTTTTCAATTATGCCATTTACCTAACCTTATTTGGTAGCTGCCAATTTTGGGTAAAGCTCAAATCTAGCCCGCATCTTGTATATGAAAATATATTATATTATAAATTATATTTTCAGTACAACGGGCAATTGTTTTGTCAAAATGTTGTAAATGTGGGAAAAAACAATTTCGAACCAAAACTTAGATTGAAGAATGTAAATAACCAGCCCTGGCAGAAAGTCTATTATCCATTATCGAAAAACTAAAATCCAAGTTTTCGCACTGTAGAATGCCAAAATTCGAGCTGCGAATGTTGCGTGGCCAATTAAGAATATGTCAAGCGTGCAAGTGAATTTTTATTTTAGAATTGTAAAGATATCTCAGGGTCAGCTCGTTTGGAGCATGGGCGTGTCGAAATCGCTTGGAGGTCGAGAAACCTGATTGAGTATTGTCATCGGGGACGCTGCAGTGCACAGAATATATGATTGTAACAAAATATTGGCAGCTCGAAAATATCTATGTGGGAAATAAGCGTATTTAGCCAAGCAATTAGCGGGAAACTAATTAACCGGCGCGTTTCTGTGCTGAGCATTGTTTATTTGCCACAAATTGGCCACAGGCGCCGCCTGTCTTCGATTTCAGTTTCGGTTTGATTTAATTAGGGTTTATGACTCTCTTAATTAAGTTGTGTCTGCAATGTTTATGGTAATGCTAAGTTCCACGGACCAGCCGATCTCGCAATCCGAGACCAAAATAAATGGAATTGTTTCAGAACGGTTGGTCACGTACCACATGCCAGTCGCCTGTTTCCAGGCAGACTTTTCCTCTTACTCTCATTTCACGAACAGCTTCACTCGGAATTAAATTTCGCTTGGTTCATGATGCTTCCAAGACTCAGAGCAGCATTCGCATGTTCATTGTAAGCTTAACATGCACTTTACCATGATGATTTCGATAAAGTTGCATATAGTCAAGAAAATATAAAGTAAGTCGGTAAATTTATGAGATATCAGTAATATTAAAATACTTTTCTAAATATGCATTGATGAACCCTTTTAATAAAAGGTATTTAAAAGTAGAGGATAGCTGGGCAGTATGTCTGTTAAAATTGTATTTAAGCTCACAAGATATTATGAAAAGAAGCTGTCCCTATTAACATATCATCGAATCCATATAATACTTTATAATAAATATTGTCGTAAATCAATATGTACTATAGTTCTTACCCTGTACTCTTTGCAGACACCGTGCTGCAATAAGTTTTACAAGTGCCGCTTCTGCCATGATGAGAACGAAACGCATCATTTCGATCGTAAGACACTCACCGAACTCATCTGCTCCGAGTGCAACACGCGGCAAAAGGTGCAAGAGCAATGCGAAAAGTGCGGCGTACGCTTCGGCAAGGTAAGAACTTGCCTTCCAGCTTCCTCTCTCTCTTATGATACATATGATTCCTTTGCAGTACACGTGCCTCATTTGCAATCTGTTCGATGATGCGGACAAGCAGCAATATCATTGTCATGGCTGTGGCATCTGCCGCATCGGTGGTGCCCACAACTTCTTTCACTGCGAGGTATGCAACATGTGTCTGCCGATGCAGCTGAAGATCGATGGACACAGGGTAAGCAGATCAACCAAATAAATATATGAATTAATTTTTGAATATTAAATATAATTTAAAGCAACTTCGGCTTTGCATGGCTCGAATTTAAGTTAATATTTATACTTTATTCATTGGAAAAAAAACCGCTTGACATGCAAATCGATTAAATAATATAAAGCTATTAAGCGTTCAGGTTAATCAGTTAGCTAAAAGTTAAAATATTGTTGTTTTCTTTTTCTTCTTCAGTCGCAAGCGACTAAATCATTGCTTAAACAACTTGAGAATTGTAAACACACATAAATTGTCTAGCCTTTAGGTTAAATGTGTCTTAACAACAATTAAATGAGAGCGCGTAATAAAAACTGATTCATGATTTAAGCTACCAAATTAAATGGATGGATACTTGATGTAGATAAAAATAACTTATTGTATTATATTATACATCAGACATGTACTATATCATATAAATTGGTTTCTATAATCGATTTAACAATCATACATTTGATTTATGGAAATAATATACCTCAATTATTCAAAGTCAAACTCTATCATGTTTATGGCTAGCACATAAGTACTCTATGATATCATGGCTCTTGGTTAAAATCGAAAGCCCTATCAAGCTGATTTCGAGCATAGCTTTAGGAAATGAATCACAGCAAGAGCATTCGATATGGACTACCCGAGTTTAATGGAAGCTTTGCTTGTGGCTAGCCCTGACACTGCTGGCGAATTGAATATGTGTATAGATAGATTGTGGATCATTAGAAGAAATAGTAGCCTTGAGTATTCAAATTTATGCAGAATCATTGCTGAACTGGTTTCCTAATGGCTATAAGTATTTGAAATTTAAACGCAAAGCCAGTTTATGAAGTTGCGTAAAACATCAAATTTCTTGGCTCGAAAAAGTTGGCAAACATATTGCAAGTTTATTTGTCTGTAACAGGTGCCGATAAGAAACCGGTAATAATTTAAAAGTTTAATTCAAGATGAAAAAAAATATATATATATTAAAACATATTGGGGACTCACCGTTTATATATTTTGTTTTGCAGTGCGTGGAAAACATCTCGCGTTCGCATTGCCCCGTCTGCCTGGGCGATATACACACGTCGCGCATTCCATGCCACATTCCGGACTGCGGGCATCTGTTGCACAAAATGTGCTTCGATCAGCTGCTGGCCTCGGGTCACTACACATGCCCCACCTGCCAAACATCGCTGATCGACATGACGGCGCTGTGGGAGTACTTGGATGCCCAGGCACTGCGCATGCCCGTGCCACTCAAGTATGAGAATCAGCGTGTGCACATCTTTTGCAACGATTGTCACAAGGTAGCCAACCATACACACAGATTATAGTTACATACGATTAATTCTCATTTCTCTGCAGACTTCAAAAACCAAATTTCATTTTATCGGACTCAAGTGCGTGCATTGTGGCGCCTATAACACTACGCAGGATGTGAAGCGTCGCCTTTCCCTGGTTACCGACGAACCGTCAACGGCCTGACGCTCGCTTACGCCCGCGCCTCTGTGGTATTTGGCAGACACAAGCATAACCTACCGCAACAGGAAATCTCTCTTGCCATGCTCCACATTTGAAGAAACTAAATTTATGAAACTGAAATCGAAACGCATTGAATTTAGACCAAATTCGAGCTGGTATCGAATATAAATTAAAAACAATTACAAAATCCTTAATCTAAATATAGAGCTAATGGAGACCATCAATTGGCTTAAGTATTCTTTTCTTTAGATAATTACATACAACAAGTCGACATAAAATTATTCGCATTCAGTAGAACAAATCGAAGCACTAACAATAATCTTTCCACTCGAATTTTATTATAATTGCTTGTATTATTCATATCTATATACATCTCGAATTTTTCCTTTTTTTCAAAGTGCATTGCTCAATCAATCTCAATACCAGCATTTTTTTTGTATAAATCTTTAGAAATCTTTGTTAAATATTTTAATGATGTTTAAGTTTGAAAATAAACAAAATAAACTATAGTCTGGTAAGCTTGTATTTTAATTTTAATATATTGTTTTCAAAAATAAAGCTGCACTATCTGAGAAACTTTTTCTAACATTTGTTTTTCTCTTGTTTTCGGAACATAGGATCTGATGAATTTTAATAATATATATTCCATTCGCTAATTAATTTTAGGATTATATTTTAGAAAACTACATAACCATTTTATACTTCAATAAGTTCAATTGAATGTTTGTATAAATTCAAGAAAATAATTAACCTTACAGCCAAGCGTGTATAGAACTGATAAATTCTAATATTCTTAGCCACTTCATTTGTTTTTCCAAATTAAATTCGCTAACACAAAGCAAAAGCAAACATTAACTATACATTGCTACGTTTGGTTCATACACCTCATCTCATTATCCAGATCAAGAATGTTTGTACATATTTGATGGAGTTGTAATACATTTTGTGTACATTTAAAGGGTACACAATAAAGTACTATCATAAATGGGATCTAAGATTTTTTTTGATAATTTTGTAGTTAAGATATTTAATATATTTTTTATATTAAATCATGAACCTGTTACGGTTTAACGTTAGCTTTTTGTCAAGAATTTGAACAATATAAAAAGTTCGTTATATATCTTATGGTGTAAGAATTTGACTAACATTCTACAACATCTATGTATAAATGGAACACGGAAAGTTGTTGAATTTATCTATTAAATAATTGGGTTCGTGCTGAATACCTGTATTATGTTCTTACTGCGCTTTTTGTTTTGATGTGCTTGGTTCTCCAGAAGGAGCAATGGAGTCCGCGGTGCGTTTTGCTTTGCGTTCGGCCGCCTTCTTGAGCTTGGTGAGGTACAGACCCAGGGCAACCAGAAGCGCCCAGGTGATATAGCCAATGTGATAGACGGAGCTGTAGAAGCGCCAAATGCTGTCGAACGAGGACAGCAAAAAGGCTGTGCCCAGGTAACTAAAGGCGAACCACTTGGATATCCAGAATATGACATCGATTACGGTGCGTCGCAGGCCGACAGCATCCTTGCGCACTAGCTTATGCCACATGTCTTCCAGGGGCACGTAAAATGGTGCGCCCATGATACAGAAGTAGTGACCCGGGCGGAAGCCATGCCAATACGCCGAGCATAGAAACGTAGCGCCCGTTCTGAAAGTAAAGACAATGTTTAATAAAAGAATAGAAGTTGAGAAATTCCTTAAATGCGATACGTTGAATACCTTTCTAGCCTGGGCAAGTATCCATTAAAGTAATTACAACATCAAGACGATAAAAATAACAACTATGCTTGCGCAAAGCTCAATTAACTAAACGTTAGCTAGCATTATTGAGCTCCGGGGCAACAGCACACATGTGGATTGCATAGCTGTTGCTGACTCACCTATATTTCCTAATGGGAAACAGTTTGTAGACATTCACCGCCAGCCAATATTGAACGCACACGTTCCAGTGCTTCATGCCCTCGCGGAAAGTCCAGCAGCGCTCCACTTCGAGGACGCGTGTATTCACAATTGTTGTAAAATTGTAGCTACGCTTTTCGGCATCTCGTTTCATGTGCTGATAACGCTTGCGCGGCCCCTCTCCATTGGTGACATCAGCCTCATCGGGATACGCACCAAATCCTGCCATTGTGCAGACGCACTCGCTCAATGTCAGACCGGTGTAGATGCGTGCGCGGAAAATGAAGAATGTGGGCCACACATATAAAAGGCGGTAGAGAACGGATCGATCGTTGTAGAACTCATCGCTAAGCGCGTACTAAAAGTAATAGAAAATTAAATTTCGTTCATTCTTGTTTTACAGGCTCATGTACTCACCTCCAGTGGCCAAATGTAGTTGGCCAGCAGATATAGACTGCAGTAGAAGACAGCCGATTTGAGCTGCTCGATAGTTGCCTCTGCGCAGGGCGCATGATTCTTAAAGGGCATCTCAAAGTAGTCACGATATGTACGATAGCGATAATATGGGCCTGAAAGATACGAAATTAGTTATATATTGCATTATGGTAAATCCAAAGAAGTTGTTAAATACATACATAATTATGTTTTTCTTATCAAAATGTAAATAATTATTGTTATTTCGTTAAAGTCTTCACTTATTTGCTTGTAGTCTTAAAATGGAATTTTCGTTCAAGTTGCTTCAGTTTTTCATAAGTAAACTATTAAAACACAATATGACAAATGAAAGTAAGGCAGAAAGTAGCTTTAAAGCAAAAATGTAGTTTATAAATATTAAAAATTTATAAAAATAATTTAAAGAAATGGATATGAATTTAAAAAAAAGTTAAGCTCCTACATCAACTTAATAGTTTGAACAATTTAAGATAAAGATTTATTAATAAGTTCTAAATGGAATTCTGCAATATTCGTTTATAAATAGAAAGACATGCAGACAATGCGTATAGATAAGACGGGTAAGTGCATGTACAGTGATAATTCGCATCTATAGATAACCACCCATAAAATGTTTACTATTTGTGGGTTCAGCTTTAGTTCAGACAACTAAATAAATGGACTTTGGCACCGGCTGCAAATTGTACAGCAAGCAAGCAATTCAAGGTGAAGGCATAGATTGCATACTTGTCAGGCTACAAGCATATGCACAAAGTGCATGCAATGGCAACTACAGTGAAGATTCTTTTAACGAACATTTTCATTAGACGGATTTTTTCTTTAACATGGCAGCTTTTGTTTGACATTTCTCTTAAGCACTATACTTTAGCAGAAGTAAAACCTGGAATTGTTGATGTGCACGCAAGCGAGCTTCTACTGTATCTTGACTTTAAAATAAGATTAGGAATACATGAATATATTCATGGCATTTGTACACTGACCTGTGAGTATGCCAACGTAATTGAAGCTATAGTGCACAATCTCTGTGGCACTCAGTTTCTGCAAGTCTATATCGTAGTCCGTAATTTCGATGCTGGGCTCGCTGTTGACATCTCGCTGCTCGTTGTTGTCCTGTTCGTCGCGTGCCTTTAAACGCTTCCAGGCTGCGGTTTTCTCAAACGCAATGCCAGACACCTAAGTGCATAGTTAAGAAAAGCCGGTCAAGGCTAGGCCAATTAAAGTTATGCAACTAACCTTCAGTGTGAGCAACATTTGTATCATGTTGGTATGGCCGGGCACCGCCGGTAGGCCAAAGAGGTACACAAGCCGGAAGAAAACCAGATAGCCAAACATTACGACAAATGTGACCAAGTGACACTTGCTGGAATTATGTTAATGTGGATAAGTTAAGATTGAATATGAAAGGAAAACACATATACAGAGAAACATGCCACTTACCTAGGATGCACTAGGAGCACACTGGCCGTGCCCAGTGCGGCGGAGATGGCACAGTGCAGGCTGTGGAAGCCCGAGACGACAACAACAACAATAATGCCCAGCATTGAGCAAATGCATTTGCGCTGCGACTCATCGCGGATTTTCTTCACGTAACTTCCGGCGCCAATGCAGGCCAGCAGGCATATTACGTAGATGACGTCGTCAAGACTCATTCTATTGATTTGTTGTAACCGCGATGTGCGGCTATCTTTACGGAAGGCAATTGGTATTTACAATTGTGATTGTTCTTTGTTATTGATAACATGGAAGCCATAAGAACAACTATCGATATATTTGCAGTTTATCGATTAGCTATGGTGATGCCACCTTTACCACACTGACAAAAAATGCTGGCTGACGACTCAAAGCTGTTTGATACGTTGCACATGATACAAACCCGTTACTTTTTGCGAGTTTATTTTGCTTCATAAAATAAATTATTAAGTATATGTTCAAAGATATTATTCATAATAAAAATATTTCGAAATATAAGTGTGTAAGAAAGGTGAAAAAAGGTTTATATATAAAGGTAATAGGTAAAAAATGTTAATATCAAAAATCATGACAAAAACATTTATGTTGTTAATCAACATACAATAAAATGTTCTATTAGGAGCGGAATGAACCGATGCAACACTTGAGATTTCATTATGTAACTTCCATAAGACAAACGAAGCAAAATAATTTATATATTAAGTCTAGATCAGGCAACAATATAACACATTCATTCATACATACATACATACATACACACATAAATACATTCATACATACACACATACATACATACATACATACATACATACATACATACATACATAAATATACATACACACATATATACATACATACATACCTACATACATGCGTACATACTTAAATACATACATAATTAAATACTTACATAAATGCATACATACATACACACATACATACCTACAAACATACATACCTGGATATGTACATACATACCTAAATACATACATACCTACATGCATACCTACATACATGCATACATAATTAAATACATACATACTTAAATACATACCTACAACCTTACGCCCCCTCCTTGGTACTCCTCCTCCTGCTCCTCACAGCTTCCAGCGCTGAAGGAGCCAGCGCCTAATTCATAGGTGAAACCTGGAAGGCTTACTTAAATTTTTGAGAATCGAGGAGGAGGGCAGCTTTAATAAATACGTTTTCTGTTTAAATTTGCCGCGCAACAAGGCGAATGGCTCTGCTATTAGAAGACAACTTACATGCATATATACGCGCATACATACATACACACGCGTCACACATACACACACATGCAAGCACACATATATACACATACATTCATAACACTAATTTCATACATTAATGCATGCATTAATTCTTATATTCATAGATGCATGCATATAAATACACATGCATACATACACATATACATAGATATACATATACAAAATCAATTTGGCATCTAAATCTGGCAATATTATGCTTGGTAAAAATTCTTGTGAAAAAGGACATAGGTCAATATTTCCCACTCACATAAATCGGTTTCATCCGATTTAAATGAGGCTTGGCTCTTTGTTCATGCCATGGCCTCTAGATCAGCTTGGCGTCCTAATCTGGCAAGAACATATAAACATTTTTGCACATTTTAGTAGGAAAAAATGTATACTTGACGATTGATGATCTTCCAGGTAAAAATGACAACTATTGACATTCTGCTAATTATTAACATTTCCAATTGACCCATTGCACCTATGTCATTTAATTTATAAGGTGAAAAATAGCATGATTCAAATCTGCAATTAAAAACGCCCCAAACGAATTAAAGAAATTCCCAAACGTCATCGAGACAGAGTCATAAAAGTTCAAACACTCGATGTGTATTAATACGTACAGTATATAGTATATATAGAACCGGTAATTCAATTAGAAATCAGCTGCAATCGGAGAGTTGCTTAGCTGGGAAACGCGTGCCGGCTGCTGCCGTGGGCAATGCCAGTTCGATTGAGCTTAGATTGCCAGATGATGGCTACAGAGGCGTTGGCAGCTGATCGTTCTCTGGGAACTGGCTTGCAATGGGGGCACAAGTTCTAGGCGCTACGCCGCTGGCTCCCTGTTCAGATTCAGACCCTGATTAGTTGGCGTATATATAACAGGCGTGTGAGCTGAACGTGCCCAGCAGAGTCTAATAGACGCTTTGTGTAGATCTTTTAGAGCTGATTCGAGTCAAAATGTGGTTTAAAATACTTGCCGTAGTCCTGCTAATGGCCGCAGCGCATGGTAAGTAAAAGTTTTACCAATGGAAGTTAGACGAAAATCCTATAGTAAGGCCGGTTCCATTACAGCCCAGAGCAACCATATCGATGAGGCTTACGAAGCGGAAATGGGCGAGTTTATGGACCTGGTGCCAGATCCTGAGGAGGTTGACATAGGCATACGCGGAGATTTTGAAGAGGAAGAGCCCGACGATCTGAAGTCTACGCTGGAGGCGGATGAGTACGAGGGCGCCGAGCATTGTGCGTGGAACAAGTGTGACAACGATCTGAGTGAACCGCGCGGCATTGGCAGTTTCCTAGACTTGGCATTCCTGAAGAAGATTGCCGGGAATCTGAATCCTTTTGGCACCACACGCCATCGCATGCTCTTCTATTTATTCAAGCGCGAGTTTCCCGATTGCGGACGTGAGATGGACTTCCAAAATGATCAGAAGTGGCGCCATACCGGCTTCAATAGATCGCTGCCCACTCGTCTCATCATACACGGCTGGATGAGCCAGTCGCGCGGCTCCTTCAATCGGGACGTGAAGAACGCCTATTTGAAGCACGGCGACTATAATGTCATCGTTACAGACTGGAGCGCCAGTTCCGCCAATATCAATTACTTCTCCGTGGTCCAACTAATCGAGGAGTTCGGTGCCCAGCTGGCGCAGTTCACACGAGATCTGCATCGCCAGTTCCATGCCAACTACGATGACATGTATCTGGTTGGGCATTCGCTGGGCGCCCAAATAGCCGGTGCAGCGGGCAAACGCCTGAAGCCCGAGCAGTACAATACTATCTTCGCCCTGGATCCGGCTGGTCCGAAATTTCGCCATCGTAGTGCCCAGTTTCGCATCGATCCCAGCGATGCCAAGTATGTGGAGTCCATGCATACCAGCGGCAACTTTGGCTTCCTAAAGCCCACGGGCAGCGCCACCTTCTATCCGAACTATGGACTCTATCAACGCAACTGCTTCTACTTGGGCTGCTCGCACATACGCGCCTATCAGATGTTCGCCGAGTCCATCAACTCTCCGAATGGCTTCTGGGGCACGCCCTGCAGGCGGGAGAAGCGCAAGTGGCAGTGTGACCAGAGCCAGCGGCAAGCGCATCGAATGGGCGGAGAACCATCCGTACCCAAGGCTGGCATCTATTACGTGAAGACCTCCTCGAGCGATCCATTCGCTCTGGGCAGATAATATCCAGGAGTTTGATCAAATTTCATATTTACTGCCAATCCTAGACACAGTTAGTTTTTTCAAAGCCCCAAAGAGAGTAGATAAAATGTATAGCAAAGTTTATAAGATTCCAGTTCCAAGGAGATTTCCTTCAGCGTAATTTTAGATATGCAGTTGGGTCAATATAATATAAATACTATTTATATTGACTTTTGTAGTGTATATAAGAAATATGAATATGGTCCCAAAAATTTAAAAAGAATTTGTTCGATAAATCGCAACTAAAATAATAGCTGCAAATATTGTTGTGGCCTTAATAAATATTAGAAACAATTTTTCATGATTCCTCTGAATATGTTTTCGACAGCAACACAATTTTTATAGCATATCTTGAATTCAGCAGATTCAATTTAAGGGAACTGCAGATTTTTATATTTATAGTTAAAGAATCGTGGATAATTATTATTATGAGCAGATAAAAACATTCTTGGGCTATATGTATGAAAAAAAATATATGTAGTTTATAGAAAACATATAGATTATTAACTACCGATTATTATAATAAATATATTATTGTAATAAATGGCCTGCATCTTTGAGCCTGCGCGCTCTACAAAATGTTCTTCCAGAATAGAATGGAGAGTTCTTCTGTTAATATTACTGCAAAGAATTACCTGAATAATAAACTGTTGTTACCGCGTTAAATGCGCAATTTTTCCTATCGAAATTTAATTAAAGACATAAACTTGCGCAACTCGCTAGCGGGCCGAGGCCAAGGACCCAGCTCTGCATCTAAGCGCAATGCAAATTTGGTCCGTGCAATTCAATCTTTGGATCTGTGAAATATGCGACTCGTGCACGGCGCTAATTGCAGCAGATAAATACGCCGTGGAGCCATAATTACGACAGACAGATTACGCGGCGCACTTAATTGTCGACCGTAAGGAGTGTGGCCCGTATCTCTGAGGCTGCGCTCGTGTAATCCTCCCCAAGGAGCTGCTCGATTTTAATTATTCGCCGACTACTGCAGCTTCTGCATATTCATTGGCTCAGCGAGAGAGGGGAGGCGGGTCGGCGTTTTGATTTCCATTATGGCGATTTTAGAGGCTTTTTTTTTTTTTTTTTTTTTGAAAGAAAACTGAAAAACTTTGCTTGCACTGCGGCTGCTGCGATAAGCCCCGTCCGAATGGGTTAAGAAATTGGCCAGCTAAGGAAATGGACTCATAAATCTGCGATGGTTGGGCACAGCTTCCAAGATATTAAGAACTTTGTTTTCCATTTTTACATACATTTTCTTGGATCAAACTAGCCATGAGCTCGATTCAAATGTGGCCTGTCCCGATCTCAGTCGGACATATGTTTATTTACAAATAACTTTTCGGACAGTAAAGTATCCAAAAAAATTTGTATAGAATCTTTTACGGCTTTTCAAAATTTTCGGTAAATTTATCGTGTGAAAAACGTAAAAAAAAAAAAAAAGATAGAACATGGATTACGGTCAAGCTAACGGAAATGGTCAATATCAGTCTATGGAAGGCTACGGTATGTCCGCTCCCGACGGCCAGGCACCAGAAATGGGTCAGGATTTCCTTCAGCCGCGTGGTTATGGCGGTGGACTGCAGTCCTATGACGACTCGAGGAACTGTCAGAGCGGATCGGCTTCCTTTGGAGGTCCCGGCTACCGCAGCCCACTGCGATACACAAAAGTCTTAAGAGAAATGAACTCGCGCAACGGACTCTAGTAGGTGCATCCGATATTTTAGTCCAATCTTAATATGGAATACCCTCTTAACCCCCCGATACAGCTCGCCAACGGATCAGCGCTCGGGCAGAGGAAACGGCGACTATTATAGCTCGTTGCCAGGAATTGGTGGTGCCGAGGGTCAAATGTACGGCCAGTCCCGTCAAGGCGGCAACCCTTATTACTAGTCCCAATATATCTATATTTGAGTGCGCCCCCGTTTGCTGGCTTGGAAAAATGTGTTTCTTATATTTCATCATTTCGGTTACTTATTAAATAAATGCCCAGTTAACACAATGTTTGTCTTAAATTTTATTTCGATGCGCGGTCTGCCTTTTAGCAGGTGCTTACAGATTGTAAGGTTAATCGTATTACTGCCATCCTTCAATTAAAAGGCTACATAAATAATACTTTGATAATAATTTACAATCGGAAACAATCAGGAAGTATGCAAAATAAAACATTAAAAATTTAGTTTGCTTTCTGTGGAAATATGTGAAGTCCTGATTCTTGTTTCATTGGCAAAATTTAGTACGCGTTGCAAATATTTACAATGCAGAGCGTTGCCACGTTCGCAAAAAATCTGCACTGGAATCCGGGGTATAAATGTCCGCAATTTGTGGAAGTGTGCATAGCGTGGATACGCCTGCCCTAAAGAGGCCATTATTAGGCGGAAGATCTACTCTTGAGTCGTACCCCTTTTTCGTTAGGTAATATGCTTTTGAGTTAAGATTATCATTATAGCCGGCTCGAGGTCTGGCCTTTACTAAAATTTCGAAAGTTCGCCAAGCAGCCATAATTATTTATACAGTTGAAGAATTTTCATGATTTATTTCTTGCCCAGTCAAGTTGGCTTTTCTTTAAGTTTAAGGTAAATTGTTTTCCAGCATATGGAAAACAGTTTCAGTATTCATTCAGAGCTTGTAACTCAAATACTATCTTCGATTCGACCTAAAAATTTACTATATTTTGGCATAGGTTATTTTTTCTTAATCCTGGTTCAGTTTAAAATTGTATATAAAATTATGGATTACTTTGAGAATGCACAAATTGGTGGCTATCGAATCAATATGCCATTTCCTCAATTATTTTATCCCGAGGTATGCCGAGTCCCGCATTTTCCACGGATATAATTTTTTGATTCAATTTGCCTATCGCCCCCTAGATGAACGGCACAAACAAGAGCTACGATCAGGCGGGTGCTCCACATTTGAGCGGCCAACAATTCCAAAGCGATTATTACGACAGCGGCTGCAAGCCAGATCTTGGCCATTCGCCTTACGGATGCAATGAGGATTACCCACCCCGGCATTCGGTAACAAATAGCTCGTTCGCCTATCGTAGCATGGACCGTCACAATCGACGAGCCCGGGAAATGTTGGCCCGCAATGGTTTGTAGTAAGTAATCGGATGAATATCATACATATGTCCCATGACCCATATCGACTAAGCTGTGATTCTCCTACCAACAGTACACCCAATGATAGGGGCCATAAGCAGCCCGAATATCCTCAATTTGCGGATGGTATGTGCATGAAATACACAATCTAAGACAGAGATTATAAATATGAAACTATATTTCAGATTCCATTGGACAGTCCGTCACGGTCAACTCATATTGGCAATAATGGTGATGTCTCGATATCCATTCTTTATTATTGGTTATTTTCGTAGTAAAAGTTCGTTTTCGGTCATATAATGAATGCCAGGACGGATGTTTGTCAGTCAATGCTTCCCTAACAGAATAATGTACGAATCCTTGTGAATAGTTCTACATTTGTTTTACGCATTCCACATACTTACGCCAAAATTGTAACAAATTATATACTTCCTACTATCTCTTTACGAGGAATTGTTTTTATTGACCGATTTACCACTGTTTCCACCCGCAGATGTGTGAAATTGGTGGAAGAACGTTGCATAACCTCAGATGGGCTTCGTGTCGAATATGTTACTTGCTTTACGGATAATCCATCAATTCAGAGAATGTGGTTAGCTTATCTTGGTGGGACGGATAGTAACGCCCGGGAACGCTACGAGATAATTTTTTGTTTGCATTAAATAATTTTGCAGGGATAAATGATAAAGCTTGATTTCGGGTTTGGGGCTTGGCTACTGTAGGGTAATTAACGTGTGTTTTATGGGCATTTGCCGCAACATAGAAACACACGAAGTCGGAATTGTATTCGTACCGGCTCCCGCTCCCCCACACTGGCTGCATGCAGACCGAACCCGGGGTGGAGCTCAAGGCGCCCAAACCAAACAGAATGCAATGAAGGATTAAAATAAGAAAGATGTGCAAATAAAATATTTTACAAACCGACAAAGAGGACAACTTTGCAGGCAAGGTGATGGGGGCGGCCGGGACAGGGACTGAGTCTGGGCTATGGTTGGGGCTGGTGCTGCTGACGGTCCGAAATGCGAATGGAACATGTCGATGGGGCCGAGCGACGCCTGTGCAAACAATGGCAGCCGGACTTGGCCTCAGACCCACCAACTCTGACTCTGACTCCGACTTGGGTTCCGTGTGTAGCTAGGCACTACTGCATGGAGCATTGTCAAAATAAATCAATCGGTTTTATGTTGTTTCTGGAATTTTTGTTTGCTGTTTTGTTACTTTGTTGCCGTCGACGTCGTCAGGAAGCGACTGCCAGCGCCGGTGTGGCAAGGGGGTCAATAGATGCAACCGGCTGCCAGCAGCGCCAGCTTGTGGTGGCATAAATCAGTTGGCCGTTGGACGCATTTATGAAAGGATAAACCACACACACACACACACACACACATACACATCCATACACACTTACACCCACACAAAGCGCAGCTCATAAAAATGCATAAGTTGAAAATGTAAATAAAAATACAAATTTGGTGTAGCAAAAACCAGCCCCCGGACTCAATGGATACACTCGCTGATCTGGTTACCCATTTTTGATTTATCTCGAAGGGAATTAAGATGTCTCAAAAGTTACAGCGGCCAATATTAAAACGCCACGCTGCCTGCCATCAGAGCCAGTCAGGAGCAGTCAGGATTGGTAGTCATAATCGTTCACGCTTTCTCCGGCAAAAACTTGGGCTTTTTGGTTGGGTTCAGGTGGATTTGGGGGCGGTATTCAGGAGGCATGACTGCGCAAAGTTTTGGTGCTGCTGCGTTTTCTTTGGGACCGTTCTGCAGGACGTCTAAAGTGATTTCCTTTTAGTATTTTCAAAAACTTTCACCAAAGGTGTTTACCTACCCACACACACACAGACTACACACATGTCCTGCCTGTACAGTTCCATGTCCCATGCAATGGCCTCTGTCTCTAATGAAGCAGATTCCGAAGCGCATTTGTGTCCACAGCCGCAACTCTTTTAATCCCTAATAACTTTTAAGCAAGTGACTTTGCGCACACAAAATGTCCAAATTCATCATCCTCACAGAGAACGTGCAGGGTTTTCCTGGCTAGCCTGGTGGACAGAGGGATTTCAGCTTTCATGTTGAGCCCATGGACTTAGAGCTAAAGTTACTTTACACACACACACACACAAACACACACACACTCTCACATATACGCACTTATACATCATTAGCAAATTAGAAATTTTAAAAGGAAAATAGAAACTATTTCTAGTCCATTTTAAATACAAACATTTGCTTCGATCTTACGTTGAGTTTTAAGCAAAAAAAAAAGATAACATTATTTACTTTTCGCAGAATTAAAGCATACTCGGTAAAAGGTGCGATTCGTGTTTTAGCGATTTAGAAAATTTCACCCGCAACAATTATAATTTGTCGGTCATCGGCCGCCAAATTCAGCATTATTATAATATATATATTTTATTTGTATTGCCAGGAATCAGCCAGCAAAGCAAAGGGAAAACAGGGGCAAGGGTTCATTAAAGGCAAGAAATCCTATCTACTCGACTTCATGAGAATCGCACAGCAAGGCAATATTAAGGACGTCAAGCAAAAGCCAAATTCGCTGGCAGATTCTTGGTAAAACAAATAAGATATATACATAAAAAATAATGTCATAATAGCGGAAAGTAAGTTTGATCTTCGTATATAAGCATACACATATACATTTCCCACGTATTTGAAACAGAAGCTGACATATCGACTATTGGAATGACATAATCGAATTTTGGTCTTACGAAAATGGTTAAACGATAACACTATATTAATCAGCATATTCAAACTATGTTTTAAAAATGAAAAGAAGTCGAAACAAGTGTTGGCAGAAATACCTTCAAATTCTTGGTGCTTGGTCCATCGATTTTTATTTTAACCGCCTAGTTAATTATTTTTAATTAAAATCAATAACTATTACATAGTTGCAAGCACTTAGTTTAGTTTTGGGTATAAAACCAATAAATGCAAACAGTCTAGTTATCCATGCAAACCCAAAAAGGGAACGAGGCTTGTGCTATATTTCTAAAATTCATTTTTGTTCTTACGTTCAGGCTAAAAACAACTTTTTCGGTTTACGAAAAATTCAAATTCATTTTTTTTTAAATTTTCAAAATTATGGAGACCTACGGCATGGCAGCACCCGACAATGACAGTGCGATTGATGTGAGCTCACTTTGAATTTATATTTAATTGTTGTGGATTTTCAGTACTCCGGAATTTCGTGCAGTGTTACCAACAGTATGTCGCCCAGACTGGTTACAGATGTGAGCGACCAGAGGATGGGGATCAGATGAGGTCATACTCTCGCGACTGTGTCAATTACGGTAGTCACGATTGGTATCCCCAAAGGCCTAGGAACTATCACGATGACGATGATTCCAATCCCTATAGAGGCGCTGGCTATCGCTCCCCTATGAGACACGGCATGGAGAATCGACGATACGATTCACGAAATGGATTGTAGTAAGTATAATTGGAAATAATACAAGTGATATAGCATTATAGCTTCTATTTATAGTTCTCCCTCGGAAATGCGCCGGGGTGGTGGTGATAACTACAATTCCCTACCAGGTAATGCAATTATTGCCAATATTGCCATAAATATCTTTATAATATACTCCCGAAGCAGGTGTCGGTAATTATGAGCGCCCCAGTTGGCACCATACTCGCCGAAATCGTTGGTTCTAGATTTTTTTAATTGAGAAATTTTGTAGCAATCGGATTAAAAATCAATCGCTGCCGGGTAAGTTTACCGCTTTTCAAGTGATAACAAATTCTCAATTTTTGCTGAATAGGAGTTGAAAGGTACGAGTATCCGATGTTATACCCACGCACTCCCAAATCGTTGGATCTTGATGTTGATTGTTCTCTTTTTTTTGGCAAATTAAATTCAAGTGTATTTGTAGATGAAAAAATAAATGATCTTATTGAGGTCTAAAACGCTGGTTCGGAAGTTTCCAACCAGGTGTTAACCTAAACCATAGTTCGCTTTAATAATATTTGTGTAGTAATTGATTTACTTGTATGAATTATATCTTGTATAAGAATCCATTTCGGCAACATTGTTCCACCGCAGGGCTGTTCTTGGATCCCCTCTGTGGCCATTTAAATGAACAAATGGCCAGCATAGAAAGCTGAGCGTATTGTAAAGATGAGCTGGACGAGCGCCTCAAGACTAACGACAATAGTTAGATATCCTGTTTAAGGATGCCCGCCCCTTCTCCTCCTCCGCACGCTCATATTTAGCTTGTCGCCCCGTATAGAAAGTGGCGGTGTCATAAATTAAAACTTAAACTTTTGGAAATGTCAAGTATAAAACGGTAAATCTCCGCACATATACCGAGAAGCACTGCTCCAAACGAACACACACACACACACACATACACACCCGTCTGTTGGAAATGAATTGCAGCAACAGGATCGGGCTGGGGTGGGTGTTGCCCGGATGGGACGGACGCCCATTGAATGCGCATGTTTTAGTTTTGGGCGGCTGGCACCAGATACGAGGGGGTAGCTGAAAAACTATACAGGGAACCAAGAAAAAGCACAACAACAAGGCCAGCCAACAGCAGGAGCAGCATGAAGAATATAGGGAAAACTCCACCCGTTTCACATAAATTTGGTAAAGCAAACTTACAGATTATCCGCATTTAGTTGTAAAGGTTCCACAAAATGTGTTGTATATCATTTTGCTGCCGCTGCTGCTGCTGCTGCTGCTGCTGCCGGACTTTTGAAAGATGAAAGTTGGTCCAGGATCGCTTGGTTGCTGTCGATGATTTACATTTGATTTACTTTCACTGCCCTGCCTGACTTTTTGTGCATTCTAATTTTGAAAAAGTTTTGCTCATTTGCAATAAATTCTAATGCTAACGAGTGTGTATATTTCATATGCCCTATGCCCCGCCCCGATATCTAAATTCTCTAATCATCATAAAATCTTGTTATGATTTTCATAACTCGCCCAAAAAAAAAAAAGCTTGACACATTAAGCGCCGGCCGAAATGAAATTTACTATCGAAGTATGAAAGCATTTAAGTAAAATTTATGAAAATTAAAAAGCAAAACAACTTTTTGGTCATTCGAAAAATTTAATTGATCGCATAAATTCTTTGAGTGAGGGCTCCAAAGACAACAACAAAAACAATTTATGTCAATTTGCCATGGCGCAGGGTAGGGGAAGGGGGAGCCGAATGAAGTGTAACCGCGAACATAATCAAATTTCGTTGCCGTCGAGCTTCAGCATAAGTTCTTGCCCCCCCTACACACACACACACACACCACCTGACCCCTGACCAGGTCTTCCTATCGTATTTTGGGGTGCTTTACCATGGTTCTCTAGCCGTGAATATGGGCACTGGTCGCTAAAAATTGCCATCTTAATTTGAAAACAATTTTGTGGCTAGCGTGTTTTCTTTTGCCACATTTTTAAGACATTAACATTCATTTCTCCAGGGAAAGTTTGTATAAAGAAAGGAAATCTGAAAAGTTTATGGCTAAATATTTTTTAAATATAATTAGGGAAGTTAAAAAAAAACACGTTCCAAAAAGTTGAATCGCAGCTCCTAAGTATTTGCAATTCAATAAGTGTGATCTATCGTAAAATGTGATCGCACGTCTGAATTGTCCTAACATAGACAGACAGAGAGAGACAGAGAGAGGCAGAGAGAGACAGAGAGAGAGAGAGAGAGAGAGAGAGTGAGAGAGAGAGAGAGAAAGAGAGATGGAGAGAGAGAGAGAGAGAGAGATAGAGAGAGCCAGGGCATATTACCCTGCCTAGCCTTTTCTATATTTAAATTTTAATCGCTTTTCTAACCATTTTCCGGCCCTGGAAGATATTTAAATATTCTTATACTTTTTTGTTCTTATGCCTTTCGAAATTAGATTGAAGTCAATAGTAAAGTCCATCTCTTGCCCTAATATAGATGCGGTTCGGCCAAAACTCACCATTTTGGACCTCATTTTTATCCAGGGATAGATTTTTTGAAATTGCATTGGAGGTAAAAGCTGATGGGTTGGTATTCGAGGTGAAATTCGTGGTTTGAGCAGTCGGGACATTTTTTGAATTTTCACAGAGAGTTTAGTCTAATATGGAATAAGTACCTCTTTTTACCTATTCACCTTGTGCCTAAGCCACTTGTGATTTATAAAACTTTTCGCATTTCGGCCGCAGTTGCATAAAATCGTTGAATTCGACAAAACGCTGTTTCCAGAAATGTTATAATTTTCGTTTATATGTATGATTTTTTAACCGCACATTTTCTTGCGCACTTTGTTGGTAAATTAAGTTTCGCCGTAGACAATATTTACGGGAAAATGAATTTACTTGCGGCGAGCCGAGAAATTTTGTTGTCTCACGGAATTAAGTGAAGTTTGGCTTTTTATGAAACGATAAATTTGTGTATTTAAAGATTGTGCGGATCGGCCGGCGAGCTAGCCACCAGGCAGGCAGTCAGACTATCTCCCTGGTCTCGAGGCATACCGTGCAGGAAATAGATTAAACTGAGCAACACTTGCGCCATTTGGTTTCCTCTTCCGCAGCCGCTTGTTAAATATTCAGTGTCCCCGCACGGAATCCTCCGGCGAATGCGAGTCACACGCAGCTTGGCAGGCTCACCCCCGCTCAGCTTCGACTGCCCATTTGCCAAGTCCTGACAGCCAACGGCATAAACTTTTTGAATCTTATTTGTAAAAAAAAAATACTACAGAAAACAACTCCCAGTTGTTGTTGTTGTTGTTAAGGTTGCCATTTTCTTGGCCTGGCCAAGCACCGCGTAACAATTTCCGTAACCTCATAGGCCGCGCCACCCCCTGGCCTCACCCTCAACCTCACCATCACCCTCACCCGGAGCTCGACCTTCTCCTTCTGCATTAAATAACTTTCAATTTGAGCCAAGTATTCGCGACTGCCTGCCTGCCTATTAGCCGTGTGCCAGCGGACACTGAAACTGCGCTGCGTAGACCTCTTTCTTTCTCGCTGGGATCGCGGATACCGACCCCGCCTGGTAATACGATTTGCGCTGCAAACATCGACAATTTGTGGACTCGGCTTCCGGTGTGTGTGTGTGTGTGCTTATTAGTTCATTTTGGACTTTGCAAAATGCAAATTACATGCCTGCCACTAGCCATGGCTTTGACCCGCCGCTCCGTCCACTGCCTTAGCTGGCATTTGCCCCAATGGCTATAGACTGGACGAAAACCTGAAATACTTATGCACTGGGTAAACATATATCAGATAAGGTTAGAAGCGTGCATATGCTTTCAGTTACAATTAATAAAGTAATGATATTCTTTAGGTATAATTACTCAAGTAATTGAACTTTTCTGCTATCTTTTCTGAAGTAAAACAAAATTATTTCAGCTCTTTGACAGAATTATATATAATATTCATAAATGTATAGCTTCCGACAGGTTATTATATATAGTTGTCTAGGCATTTAAGCTTTTCCGGCATGTTTACTTAAGTAAATATACATATCATACAATTTTAATCAAGTTATTAATGCTCGTGGCACAATTACTAAAGTATTTAAGTGTTATAAGTTGAATTACTGATTTTAAAATTGATTTCATAAGCAATTTAAATATTATTTTGCCTATTCTACTGTTTTGGTAGAATTACTTGAATAAATATTTAAGTAATTATTAATCATTTCAATTGTAATTACTTAAGTAATTAAACCTTAATTGAAAATCGCACATGTAATTATTAAAAAATCGATATTTTCAATTAATTGAAACTTTTTTTTTTTATTTAGAAATATTTTATGCTGAGTTCTCCATTACTCAGTGTGATCAGATTTATTGTCTTAAAGCTCTATAATTTTCTTCAAGCTTTTTTAAAGGATCTATGTAGCCTCTCTTAGCCAATTGTGCTACCGCAAATAATCGAGCTCTTGTCTCTGCTGTAGCCCGACCCCAAAAGCGTAGCGTTTGCCACCTTAAAAAACTACTTTATTTGTTTTGGGAATTTTGCGAATGAATGCGCATTTCTCTATGCTTTGTGTACGCACACCCAAATGCTGAGCGGCACGAACTGAAGATGAAGTTTATTTTATGGCCAACAGGCAGCCAGCGGCAGAGCTGCAGAAGATCGAGTCCTTTGGCTGGCAGCTGCATCAGCCGTGCAGAGGCGGGCGTTCCACACGTGTGTGTAATCAAATAATTTCCACCGAAAATCGAGAAATTATTACAAGTGAATTTTTACGAATTCATTTTCAGTTTTCACAAAACCCGCCAAGGCATTTCCACAACAACAAAAACAAAATCGTCGTGCAAGTTGTTTGCATTGCATGCAAAGTGGCTGCGTCGAAGGATGTGTGGATTTTCCGGCATTTTGGCGGAGCGCCCTTTTTGTTTATTTCTTTGAGATGCGGACAAACAAATGGTCTGCCATACTTTCTTTCCAGCACTGCTCCTCCGTCGAACTGCCCATCCTTCGTCCTGGGGCACAGTATTTGATTGTGCAAACTAGTCGACTCCATTCGACTTTGTTTGCATGCAGTCGCAGAGTTGCATTCCACAGGAGTGGGCAACGTGCAAGGACACGTGTGTGGAACTGTGCCTGAGCCTGGCCCTGGGAGCTGGGAGCCTTCAGCCCGCCTGCCTACTGCTACTGTTGGTCGGTCGTATCAATTGTGTGTGATGGTCAAAAGTCATTTCAACAGCACTAAATTATTATTATCTTCAAGAAGTTTCACATGCTCGACAATCATCCAAATACTCGGTTCCTACTACCACAAACACTCTGCCCCCCGTATCACCCCTCGCTCTAGCCATTGCAATATCGCAATCCTTTGCAGCACTCATAAAGGATGCGTTGGATTTGTGTAATGGCATGGAATGTTTTGATGTTTGCAAAAAGTTTATAAGTTTGCAAAAAAAGAATAAAAAATTAATTAAATTTTACTCCAACTTAACTTACTCCCCTTACTCTGCCTCTCTATCTCTCTTTATTTCTGTCTCTTATACTTATTTAATTTTTCTCTATCTCTATCTCTCTCTGGCTCTCTCTCTCATACATTTGTTCTTTCAAACTATCTGTCTCTTTCTTTTTCTCATATTTTCTGTCTCTCTCTCTCTCATACTCCCTATCTCTCCTCTCCCTTTTTCATTTTTACACTCATTCTCTCTCCTTCTGTCCTTCACTCCTCCTTCACTCCTCGCTCTCCCTCTCTCTCTTCTTCTCTCATACTCTCTCTCTTTCTTAATCTATCGGTCTCTCTATTTCCATCTCCCTCTATTTCTTTTTCTTTATTGCTTTCTTATTCTTTTTTAATTTCTCTCTCGCCCGCTCTTACTTTATCTTTCTTTTATATGTGTCTCTCTCTCTCTTTTTCTCTCTCTATTATCTCGCTCTCTCTCTCTTTCTAGTTGTCCTCTTCCTGTCTGTCACACATTCTCTCTTTTTTACACACACAAACACACTGTATAGGTTTAGCTCTTTTATATTATTATTTACATTCTATATAATTATAGTGTGATGTAGTTAGTATGTAGATTATTAAAAAGGGAAATTCAAACGTTTAGTGGCAAATTGAACCAATTCGGATTACTTTCATTTATAGAGTTTTGTTGGTAATTGTGCTTAAAACTGTTTTAGTTTTGTTAATTTTGATTGCAAGTTCGTAAATTGCAATTAGAGTGATATTTTGGAGTGGTAGACCGAATCATTTGCATATTTGCAGTTTCAATTTACCAAATGGTAAGCCCCATGCATGTGTACTAAGTGCTTGAAGCTTGGTACTTGGAGCCAATTACAGAAGAAATCGGTTTTGCAGGACCTCCGTTTGGCTGCTTGCCTCATGTTGCACAAAAAGATTTGCCCAAATTGCCGCTGCTGCTGTTGCAAATGCAACACAACAATTTGCAAAATGAAATTGTTTTTGCCTAATGTGGCAAGCAAAAACCCAAATCCAAAATCCAAGTGTCGCCTTTGACGACTTTGCCGCTGCCTTTTTCTTTGCATTGCCTGCGGTTTTCTCCTGCGGCTGCCATTCAATTTCTGTGTTTCCCCTCTACCCCTGTGCCCTGCGCTGCCCGGCGTGCCCGGCTAATTTGTTCTCTAATATCGCTTAGTTGTTATTAGATATTTTTTCACTGCCACTCTCGGGTTGGTTTTTTAGGTAATGGCAGCTGCCGCTAAGTGCCGCTAATTGAAATTTCGTTTGTTGCCAGTTTTAATTGCGGGTTGACTTCTACTGTCTACTGTCTTCTGCTTTTTACCCATTACAGGGTTTAATTTCTGCTAATTTTTTTTTTTCTTGGCGCACACAATTAAAAGCAACTGTGCTCACATTTCAAGGAAAATGTTAAGAGTACAATCTCTCGAAGATAATAATTAGAAGTATTCTAAACAGTTTGTTTCTCAAAGAGTTAAGCTCAACTAATCGGCTTCAATGGAAACCACGATCATAGAGAAATTATTAATATGTGAGTGTTTGTAAATTAGTTTTTTACTCAATCTTAGAGTAGTTTTTCCTAAATTGGCAACTATATTCTTAGGAGTTTAACACAGGCATTTTCTCTGCGCAATAAGTTCAGTTCGATGCTAGAAAGGGGCAGAGGCAGAATAGATGCCTTTTTAAGAGGCCAATCTTTGGGATCAAAAAGTAGCTTTTGTAATATAGTAGTACATCCATTAGGATAAGTGAGAAGTTTTCTTAGTAATTAGACTCGCAGTTGTCTCGCACAGGCTTCAGCCTGAGTCTGAATAAACTAGTTCCGGGCTGTGGCTAATTCCACTAATGAATAAATGAGTAGGAAACTCGGTAATATAAGCAAACTAAACATATGCTAGGCGTGTATGCGTGTATGCGTGTATGTAAAGTGACGGTAAGGATGTGTAAGGTAAAACCGGTTACCTGTATGTCTGCCTATACATACATATATTGTGCATATCCTTTGTCAATATTCATTATAAGAGTGCATACTTTGGGGCGCTCGACTAGCACGCGCCCAGTCATAAAGTTGGGCAAACGTCTCATAAAACGTGACGATAATCATAATTGATGCTCGAGCCCCTGCCAGGTGGGGAGACCGGTGGGCGGACTTGCTTGGAGTTGAATATTGGGGAATTTGAAATTGTAATTTAGTTTGCCAGCTCATCGCACACAGCTCAGCTCAGCTCAGCTCAGTCTCATGCTTAGGCGTCTTTGGTGGTTTTTGCTGTTTTTTTTTGGCCAAATTAAGGGTAAAATTGTTAATTGAAATTTGTGTGTGCTGCGTTCGTGTGTGTGTGTTTGTGTGGGTAGAGATCCCATTTGGCAGCTCAAGCAATGCCACAGCAACTGGTAAATTTATTTGGTGTCCAGTAGCAGCTGCAACATTTCCATTTTAGCCATACCTTCCCAGCCTTCTAATGATAAATCAATGCAACATATGGCAATGTTGACCCAACCTTTGCCTCAATGTTGTAAATTTTAAATCAATGTTGGCCGCCAGGACACGGCACGCAGCTGCATTTTCTTATTTTTTTTTCGTAGTAGTTGATGTTGTTGTTGCTGTTGTTGTTTTTTTAATGTCGAGCGCCTAAACGCACTTCTTTGGGCTCGTAAATCCAGTTGGCATGGCAAGGTTTGGTTGTCGTCGTCTTTGGCCCGAGACTCGGAGACTCCACGCAATCCATTATTGTATTAATTAACAGGAACAGGATCACCAATCAGACGCTTGATTAATGATGTCATTCGCCATCGTAAATCTCGATTTGAACATGTGCAAATTTTCGATGCAAATATATGGAGATGCGCCTCGTTGCGTCGCCCAATCCGAGGCATCCACACGAGTTCCTTGTTGTTATTGTTGTTGTTGTTTGCTGTAGGCGCCTTGGCCTATGCTTTGAGCATAATCATGCATTAGGACAAAACACACACACACACATGCATAGGGTGGGCAGCATCCGGCACTCGCATCCTTCCGCCTGGTGAGGGTATGAAGGGCAGCCACAACCAGCTTGCAGCTTGCCGTGGGTGGCAGATGCTTGCCCAGCCTGCAGCTGAACGGATGCATTACGGGGCGATTGTGTTGCAACAGCCGCCTGTTGATTCCCCAAAATGTAGCATTGTTGCAGCCTAATTAAAGCTCCCGTTCGAGTGCATTCACTGCTGGGATGATATAATTTATCCCAAGCTTACAATGTAAATTGTATTGTTGCTCATAGGGCGTTTGAAAGTGTGCCTACATTTAAGGGATTGAAGATGTTTAAAGCAACAGTAAATAGATCCACAAAGGCATTCGCTAGCTGGGAGATGAATGAAATTTAATCGATAACTAAATGTTGCTTAGCAGAAAAACATTTTTTTTTTTCCAAATTAAAAAGGTGTTGGATGTGCCCATGACCAGGAATGAAACTTAGACTTAGAATAAAACTTAGACTTAAAAAAACTACTGAAAACTTAAACCATAACAAAATAAATCTAAGCCACTTTTATTTAAATAATAACTAACAAATAACAAGGACCAGAAGCCAAAATGTGAGTAGCCTATACGTAAGCATCAACTGGTTGAGAATTGCAAGTGTTTAGCTAACAAAAATCAGCATAGCAAGCAAAACCAAAGTATTTTAAAAGTATTTAAGATTTTGTTTTTTGCCTAAGCAAAAGCAATACGTTCTTTTGCTTAATCTCACACCCAATTTTATTTTATATGTGTTATTATATCTGAGCTAACAAAAAGTATTGAAAGTATTTTTGAATCAATTCGTTGAAATATAAAATTTTTAAATTGACAAATCCACTAACTACTCACTAAATATTCAGATTTACTAGGAAGTTAAACTTGCTATATTTATCTATAGATTTGCATCAGCTAAATGAAGTCATTTTTGCCATAGTTCTGCTGAAATACACTAGGAAAAAAGGGGTAGCTTTATATGGGCATCTGGCCGTAATTGCCATTTTGTGCAAGGGACAATGAAAATGTTGAGTTATTTCGAAATTGGTTGATCATAAATTTACGTTAATTGCGAACAGAGCGGAGTACTCGAATACGAATAATGTGGAATTCTGATTTGGCGCATTTTGACTAATAAAGCAAAATGACTGCAGTAACCACGATTTGGGCTGTGGCTGGTGTGAGAGGCGGTTATTTTGGGGGTAGATTTGAATTGGATACCGCAGGTACTTCTAATCTTGTTTGGCCGCGATTATAAATTGTTGCGTACTTCATTTTGGCCAGAATAATAACATGAGTAATTAATTTAATGTGCCAGCGGCAGGACATTGCAGCGGGGTGAGTGCTTGGAAAGGGGCTTGAGCTGGGCCTGGGCAATACAAATGAACTAATGTTTATTGCAATTGTCGCGTAAATAACAATGGCAATGGCCAAATATCTATGCAGCCACATTGCGGGGCAGCAGCTGCAACTGGCCCAAAATCTGGACCGATGCAATGCAAATGGCTAAAATTATTTCTGACCGCGGCTCCAATTTGCAATGGAATGCGCAAAACATTCATATATTTAATTCAGGCACCACTGTAACCACAGCGGTGCCCTCTTGTTGTTGTTGTTGTTGTTGTTGTACCTGTGGACTAAACATTGAAATCGTGTCCGCCAAAGGCTGCACCTACTGGTGTGTTGGCCATCACTAGCTTTTGGCCATTAATTTTATTATTTTTATTGTGCGCTTCGGAACGAATTTCCTTTGAAATAAATTCATCCTTAGTTTATGGCGCGTGAATAAATGGATGAGTGCAGCAAAACATTCATTTAACCATTTGATTGTCGCATCGTTGCAGCTAAATAATATACAAGTACATGGCTACAGATAAATAGAATACATCCCAAAACAATTCAATGACTAACAACATTTATTTCATTTTTCGCATACCATTTGCCAGCTAAATAATTGTCGCCAATTTGGTTACCGCGACTAGCCAAAATGGCGGCCAGCGAAATGAGTTAATTACGAATGTTAATTTATATTCATTTGATAAACGAATATACATCTCTAATACTATGTATTTCAAATGGAAATTTATGGCCACAAGAGATTTAGCCAATCAATTGCTTTTGGCAAGCATTCGCGCAGTCTTGCCATGAACAAGAAGAATCGTTCAAATAAACTAATTTATACTAACCAAATGTAAAAAAAAAAACTTTTTATAATTTTCTCGAACTTTTTTACGAAAATATAGCTTAAGATCTTAGGCAGAATCAAATAATCAGAGCTTTTCAGAAAAGAGCAAATAACTTGTGTGAATTTTAACATAAAATTAAAATTGTTCTTTGTCGATCTGGCAACGCTTTTTCGTGAAGTTGGCTGTGATTACGTGTTTTAATTACTTTTTAGGTTAACAAATTGAATGAAATTCAATATATCGTTAGTTTTCAATACTCCGAAATGTATGCAATGATATTTATAAGATATATCTAAGCTATTAGATAAAAGCTACAGATTTGCCACCGATATTCTTACTTATCAATTATCAATTTCGGTTAGATATTGCCTTGAGGATGAGTAGCGCGCATTTAATGCCAGTTTTATGAGACAAATAACTTAAAGCAAGTGCTGTCTTTCAGGTTAATTTACTGGCCAATGTTCGGGCAGCTGTGAATAGACTTGTGTACATGGGTGAATGGTTGGGCTGGGCTTTGAGGGTCCGTCTGGGGTTTTGTTTATGCTGCCGTATAATGTCCTTTTGGTCCTTTTTCGAAGTAACAAATTGCGTCTGCAAATGTGACTCACTTTACCATGCCACATCTCCACATCTCCACATCTCGACTTCTCCATTTCTCGACATCTCCTCTTTATGGCGCACTTGCCGCTGTCGCTCGTTTACCGCATCGTAATGTCACTTCAACAAATCACACCAACTTGCCCCATAAATTCTTCTGTTAATTCCAATTAGGCAGCATGGCGCTCAGCTGTCTCTAGCCAGTGTTGGACAAAACGAAAAACGAAAGTTGATAATTGATTTTCCATGAAGAAGCATTTGCCAGGCATTTAAGCGTATGCTATTGCTATTGGTTTTATATGCATGTCGGGATAAGATACAATACGTAAGAGTATCAAAATTCCTTGCCTATTTCTAAGGAAGTTTTAATTAAAGGCTCATCTAATTTGACCCCAGCTGCAATAAGCTTTATCAGTTTTCTATTATTTTTAGCCAAATATTAAATTTGTATATGATTGATTGGAATACGTAAATATTTATATGATTGGGGTTCTCTTAGTCCATATAGAATTTCGGCAACACTTTCATGTAAGAATTGAATTGGTTAGTTTGAAAACATTTCGAAAGCCTTGAAATATATGGTGTAAGCCAGAAAAGGGAGATTTCCCTGTATACTTTTTTGCTGCTTCGAATTCAGTTCTTAAATACGCGACCTTATGGACAATCCACCGTGTGCAGTCCATAAAATGATTTGTGTATAGCATAAAAAAGCACGCATATAAAATGGCAACAGCTATTTAAGCCAAGGCAATGCAGCTGGTGGACCAACTGGTGGCGATGTTGGACCAGGAAAGGTGACCGGATCGGGAAGCCGGCGCAGGCGGATGGTTGGGCGAACGCGTTCGCCACTTTAGGGCGACAATTTATGGGTGCTTTTTTCAGGTGCAGGTATGCGCTTTTCCGGCCAAGCACTTAATTGATGTTGTGTCGCGTAAATTATAAACAAAACAAAAATTAAAGTGGACTCCACGCTGAGGCTTCGCTTGGCCGTAGAGCTTGAGCCTCAGCTCGGCGCTGGCATCGCTTCGCTTGGCTCGACTCGGCTCGGAAACGCTGGCGGATGCGGAAATGCTTTCATCGCAAGTGGTGTCGTCGCTCATAAAAAGCGGACACCCACCCACCCACACACATACACACACATACACACTCGGATATGGCCGTGGTCAAGAGGCTAAGCAGGCTGCCGCTGCGCGTCTGTGAGTGAGGTCAAGCGTGAAAGTGCCGCTCCTTGTAGCCGGATGTACTCCTGACCTGCCTGCTCTCCACTCCTCTTCAGCTCATGCCGCAGCGGTTTGCGCATAAATTTAGCTTTTTGCATCGCAAAGTGTCCTCCAAATGGTCACCCATGCACGCATGGGTTGGATGTTGGTTCCATGTGTGCGGAATTTTCTTATAATACGATTTTATATGGCGGCCTTATGGAGCGAAACCCTTCTATGATTTTGCCTGTCCTGTGTTATTAGTTAGCTAAACTGATCTGTCAAACATTTTAATTATATATTTTATAATTTTAGGTACATGTCTTGACAGGCCAGTTAATTTATCCGAGCATCTCCTGAAAGCTTCTATAAGTTGGAAAGTAGCGGGCGTTGGGCGGAACTAATCACTTAATGGCTCAGTTAATTTTCTCAAAAACAACAACATAAGCTTAGACAACATTACTTAACAAGGCTGGAAAGCGGGTTCGAATCGTGCCCTTAGGGCAAACCAATGATAAATTCGAACCTGAGCTCATGATGGGGGGAAACTAGATTCACGAATCGAACATCAGGGCAGGGAATATGTTGAAATCTTGAACCTAATTAGTGACACATCATTTTTAGAGCTGATCCTAAATAGAAACTATACTACAATTACTGAAAAACAGGTAAATAAAGTAACCATTGAGGCCTTATATAGAGTGTTTAAGCATATGATTGGTTTAAGCATACGATTCTTGGTAAAGGAACAATTTAAAATTTCCATTTGAGTGAATTTATCATACATTTTTGCAAGCCAATTGACTTTGTATCGCTATCGAACACGTTTTGCAAAGTGAGATTAAATTTAAGAGGCGACGAGTTAAAACTTGAAATCAAAAATTATATGCAATACGAGAGACAATTGCCAGTTGGGCACATAAAACAAAACAATGTCACAAAGGAGCCGGCTAGACAGACAGCCTGACAGAATGGGCCTCAGCAAGGGGCAAGATTGGTGGGTCCGGGGGGGGGAGGGGGGGAGCATGTGGAGTGTGTGGGGATAACAGGCAGAACCGCAGGACAAATGCCACAGCAAGTGCTACTCAAATCTGTGCGTCTGCACGCATTACAAACGAATTACGAAACTCGCTGGGCAATTGCAGTTCATTGTTATTTAATATGTCGTCGTTGAGGTCGACAACGAGCACGGCTGGAAATTATACTTTATGGAGACTCAGCAGCAGCAGCAGCAGCAGCAGCAGTTGGTACAAACAATCCAGGACGCAGACGGCATGACACTGATTGCGATATAAACGATTGTCAACGTAAACGTATCCAAGTGGATTATTGCCTCATGCCAATTATCATATCAACGATACACAGTCCGGGCAGGACATGCACGGGAAATGGCCGCAATCGACACTGGACACTGGACGCAGACCCGGGCGCTGGGCTGACAAGTGGCGGAGGCAGCTGCACTGCCAATTGCCAATGACCGTGCCGCCCACAATTCAAGCCCAACTGCTCCACAGCCCCGCCCACGCACTTGACGAGGCGTTGATGCTGTGTCGTTGCCTGCGCATCCACGCAACCCCATTCCCAGCCCGTCCACATCGCCCTTGTCGCCCTTGTCTGCTGGCCATGTCAGGTGCGGCCCAAATTGCATGTACAATTTTAAATGGATTTTGATTGTTTATGACAATTCGACGAGCTGACTGGCCAGCCCGCTGCTGGCCACTGATAATGCGCCATTTAAATAATAACACCAAAGCTCTGGTCCATCTATCCAGCCGTCCCAGCTGTCCCAGCTGCCCATCTTTGGCTGATTCGAGCAGCTCTCTCATTGGATGTTGCATCAATGCAATTTGTGAATTTTAAGCCTACGACATTTGCATAATGAACAGTGTGTCACAGTTTTTGGTATTTTTAATCGGTATTTATTGGTATTTTTCAGTTCAACTTGGGTGTGGACATTTCAAATATCTAAACACAATGAAAATAGCTGAGTTGGACGCGCACAGGATTAATCCAAGAGAGCGATTAAAATGTATAATGGAAAATTGTGAAATTAAAAGAATGAGCTGTTGCTTAAATGGGGGTAGGAAATTTCGACCTATGTCTATATAAGATATTTGAGGGTTATTATATGATCCTCACCACAGGGAGATTGGTCTACACCGGGATCAAGGAATGTAACAAAACTAACTGTGACTCATCTGAGTTTATATCCTCCGTGTTACGGCTTACGAATACTTTTCATGGGACTTGGTGATCCTTTGAATTCTGAACTCTCAAAGTATGCCCGTAAACTGTTTTAATTTGTCTTCCCTTATCACACAAAAGTAAAAGTGATCTTTCCAATGCGAATAGACATTGGGTGGAAATAGTTTGCCTTCGTTAGGGCGAATACTGTGAAAAAATTTCGAGTCCATATTTCCGCATTAAACTCTACAAAAACGAGAAAATTGCGCCTAGAGGGAATATATTAACAAAGCTCCATTTTCTGCAGCAGGAAGTTCGATTGGCTATCATTCTCCTACTCGGATATTTGCACGAAAACCATTTTGGAGTTTTCTAAAAAAAAACACGAATGAAGATATTCTTTAATGAATAGAATATCCTCCACACTTCCGTTGTAGATACTTAGGATCGTCATCAACAGTCGCATTAATTGTTTATTTTATGACAAATTATTAAATATTATGAAAACGATTTGGCTCTAAGGAGCATAAAAAAAAAAATTAAAAACGCCATATAAAAATTTAAAAAATATAAAAAAATACACTTAAGCTGCACACTTGGGAAGGTGCACGATCAATATTTTATTTTAACTGGCAATTGGGTTCCGTATCCGGCTTCTCCTGTTTCATTTCAAGCAGCTTGCGCTGATTCTCCTTGAACTGTTCAATGGGATCCTCGAATTGGCGATAGTAGTGCAGAACCTCTCGTACATCGTCCATCTTGTGCTCGGCAATGAGTCCGAGAAAGGCGGCCAGATCGAAGAGCTGGACATCGTCATCGTTGCCGACCCAGCGAGAAATGGCAAAAATGTTGTCCGGATGCAGTGGAACGGCGCGACGATCCCAATCGACGACAATCACACGACGTAGATTCCGATTGAGACGGTTTAGGTTCTTGATATGATGCCCATCGAGCAGCTGGGTGGCACCACGCACCAGGCGATACCGTATATATCCGTTTGGATCGAGAGCATCCAGAATGGGAAACGCAGTCATGCCCTGCTCGGCGGTATAGACAATTATCTCAAAGTGATTGGTGACCTGGCGCAGAAAGTGATCGACACCGGGTCGTTTTTTAAAGCGCCAGCCTGTCTGGTATGTCCAGTCCGGATGTACCAGCACGTCGCGCATCTCCAAGACCAGCGTGTAGCGTGGCTGTATGTACGGATGCTGCACTACGTCCGGCAGCAGCTTGGTGGATAGCGGCTCCTGAAGCATCTTCTGGTAGTAATGCAGCGATCGCCACATACGCTGCACGTATTGCTGGATCAGTGGCATCGTGCTCAGCTCGTCCTCGATACTGCGTCCGAACTGATCCTGCTCGGGCCTGCCCAGCTCATAGACGGCCCACAGCACTGTGCCAAAGAGGCTGCCCAGGATAATGGTGTAGCCGAAGCGCCATTTCCAGCGTGGCCTGGACGGCTTTGGTGGTTTGCGCTTTAGCGGAGCATCGTCTTCTTTACAACATTCGTCACCAATCGTCCGTTGACTGATCTTCTGAATGATATTGGAGGCGATCTTTTGCTTGTTTTTCAATATGGATCTTGAGTGGTTGCAGCTTATAAACCTCTTGCCTGGCCAGGGGCAACAGATCTTCGTCCCAACATGTTGCTGGATCAGTCGCAGCCATGCTGCACAGTTAATCATACCCGATTCAAAATAACCAAAATTTTAAACAATTGTGAATGTGTTAACATATTTATCAGGGTTTTATGTTAATCTGACACACGAAACTATTCAAATTCTCGTCGGCCACAAATGTGTCAAAAATAATTAACATTAATTATTAGAATCAGAGAGTATATTTTCCACCAGTTAATCATTGGTTATTGCTATACAAATTTTATATTTTGATATTTATCGAAAGGTGGCTAACCGAGATTTGAACCAAACTCTAAATTCACAGCTTCTCGAACCTAAAAAGCCTTGGTGAGATATTTGTTATATTTTTCGAGTCATCTCTTTATGTTTCAGGTTTTGGGAGTCTTTCCATGAAATCGATTTATATATATTACAATAAAACTAATAGCTGGCACAGAATCTGCAAACATGTTTTTCGATATTTTGCCAACAACTACCGAATCAGACGCAGTTGAGAAACCACAAGTCGGATTCGCAAGGGCACGCTGCAGGTTCGTGCCCGCGGAGTATCGTAATACACAGAGCCGCTGGCTGAGCCGCTTGCGACCGCGGCAATCCAGCAGCTCGGTTCAAATTCAGTGCTGCGAGGGGTCAACCAGCAAGGTGAAGTGGCAGACACTGGAGCACAATGGGCCACTGTTTCCAGGCGCCTATGAGAGACTGCCGGAGAATGTGCACTTCCTTTACGATAACTGCCCCATTGAGCTGACGGAGCAGGCCGAGGAGGTGGCCACATTCTATGCCAAGGTGTTGGGCACCCCGTTCGTGGAGCTTTCCGAGTTCAATGAGAATTTTTTCAAAGACTTTCGCAGCTGTTTAAGCGTTGAGCAGCGCCTTCACTTCACCAGCTTTGATCTGTGCAATTTCCAGAAAATACATCAGTATCTGGAGGAACAGCAAGAGGCCAGATCGCAGCAGGAACTCGAAGAAGACGAACGTTATGGCTATTGCTATATTGATGGAGAGCGTCATCGGATCAACCAATTTCGTATCAAGCCGCCGGGTCTGTGCTGTCCGCGTAAAGGCTACAGCCTGACCATGGGCATGATCCGACCACGAGTCCTGCCTGAAGATATTATGATTAATTGTGATGAATACGCGGAGCCGCCAGCGCCGCCACCCGGACACCGCTGGCGTCAGGTGGTGCACGATCGCAGTGTCAGCTGGTTGTACTCCTGGCATGATCTCGTCTCGGGCAACACATATTACGTGCGTGCCCGTATCGATCAATCGAAAAGATACCGTTTGCCTCTTCGAAATCAGCTAGAAACGGCGCGCCGACTACAGCAGCATCTGCCCAGCATTCGCCGCGAGTACCGTCAGCTTTGGTCTTCGGATCAGTGGCTGGTGCGGCAGCGCAGTGTGGCCCTCTACTGCATCGACCAGCTGGCCATGACCTGCGAGGACCCAGAGCAGCCGGATAAGGTCACATTATGCGACCTACGCGTTGAGAACCTGCAGTTGCATCCGCGTCTGGCTGGAAAAAAGAATGTGGTACGATTGCAGGCCAGGAAGTCGAACCGTCAACGTGTGTATAGGAGCGTGTGCGTCCAGCCCGAGGTCTTCTACAATCTGAGGGTCTTTGTCAGCGGCAAAGAGCCGAATGATTTGGTACTCGAGGAGCTCACAACTCAGCTGCTGAATGAGCATCTCGAATACCTGATGGACGGCCTAACCTCGCACATATTTTGCATTTGTAATGCCTCCCAGTTGCTGGAGCAGCGCTTGAAAGAGGTTCCACGTAAAGCCTCGCTCACTGTGCAGCTGCTAGCCTACAATCAGGCACTCAAAGAGGTTCACAGCTTTTGCAGTAATCGCCAGCGGAATGTTGCCCCGCTGCCCGCCCCGAAGAGCTTCAGGTTAACTCGCCGGAACAGCACCGAGGAGCAGCGCCTACTCAAGTCAATCAGCCTGCACACCAAGCCACTCGTTGAGGCTACGCTCATCTATTTGGATCCACGAATAACCATTTCTTGGTGCCTGCGTTGCAAAATCCCCATATCTGCCATCTACATGAGCTCGGCGATACGCAAGAAACTCATCTGGGCCACGAAATGTACCACCAAACACTTTAGTTTTTGAATCGATTCAAATTACGTTTATATTTGATATTTATATACAATTAAGGCTAGCTTTTCACTTTGCGTTCAAAGTGTTGCTAACTAATTAAATAAATGAAATTGATAAACTAATGATCGATGGACTTATTTCGGTGGGGGTACGCGAAATATTATTGGAAACCCGTAGCTCCTTCATTTATGCCATTTATAACAAAACTAAACTGTCAACGGGTTTTTTGTTAAGATATTTCAAGAACTTTTTGGTTCTGCCTTCTTCGTTTGGCAATATATCTTAAACAAAAAATGGGTACTAATTTGATCACTTGTTATTTTCTATAAAAATTGAAGCTCTTTTCGGCCTTTGTCTTATTAATCATTTAAAGAATATTCCATCCGTGTACAAATTCTACGCGCAAGTTGTCAACACATGCAGTGGCAAGGTGCCGCTTGAATTGAAGTCGATTCACACCCCTCCGAAAAAAAACCAACTCCTCACGTACTTCAGTTGCCATCGCTTTGGTCTCAGGGGCGTCGCATGTAAATCTACTTTATAGGTCGTTGTTGCCCTGCAGGTCGAAGGTTATGCAAGCAGCGAGAATTGCGTGAGCCCAGCACCTAAATCGCTGATGAAAGCCACCAGCGAAATGGCAATGAGATGGAGGCTGCGTCAGGTTGGGGCAGCCACATGTGGCAGCATATTGGGAGGCAGCAGAAAGCGCGTTGCGATATTAATTATTAACGAAACCTGCAAAAAAGCTTGACTGTGCTGGGAGCTGTTTTACATTTGTGTTAACCAGGCGTGACATTTTACCCGCCACTTGATGGAAGCTCAAGGAAGGCGGCTTTTCATTACCCAATCCCCAGCAGGCCAGGTGAGTGAGGCGCGGCAGGAAAAATTGTGCGTTGCAGAAAAACTAATTTTGATTTTAATTAAATATTTATGAGTGAGAACGGAGCCAGAACTTGAACTAATCCCGCCAAGCGCTGTCCATTAAGCACTGCACCAGGCGTGCTCAGCTTGGAGCGGGCCAGAAATCCACTAATAAAATAACCAAATAGCTGGCAAATAACTTCTACTTATCACTCAGAGCGCATCAGTGAGAAAATTAAAGTATTATCCCAGGAGACACGATTGCGTGCCGCGCTCGAACCCCTTGACCAGCGTCCAACTACTGGGATATTTATATATGGAGCAAAGGTATTACCTTCTCCAAAGGGGGATGGTGTGTATGTGTGTGTGTTTGCTCGTTTATTCGATCAAAAGTTACGAGCTCATCTTAGATTGGACATTAAATGGACACTAAAATATTTTCCATCTGCACGCAGCACACCCAAAGGCCGCACGAAGGAGAAACCAAACGAAACTGAACCGAGCTGAGCTGAGCGAGGAACAAGCGAAATAAATGTCATGAAACAACTCATTGACAGGCACATAAGGACACTGGTTTTATGGTCCACAGATATGACCAAAATATATGATTACCATGTGTCCAGCCACATGCGAGCTCGTAAATAGGCATTTTCTCTGCTTTAGCTCCCGTTCGGACACAACAACCACCCCTAGCCCGAACTCGAGCCCGAGCCCGAGCCCAAACCCACCCATTCCACAATTGCAGTCCTTGAACATCCTGGTCATTTGGTGACTACTTTTTCTTGATTTTTGTTGCCTTTCGCTTGGTTATTTACCAAGTGATCCAGGTGGGACACTGCACTGTTGTCACAGCCACGGACAGTCGTAAAAATCAAAATAAAATGAAACTTATGCGTGATGTTTGCCTTTTTCTCTTACTGCCATGTCGCAGTATACTCTTGTATATTCTCTATAGCTTTTTATGCTGGGCGTATGGGTCAATTGTTGGTATCACCAATAATGCAAACTAGAGTCAAATAGGCAGCGTTCGAGTGTTTTGCTAAATATCCCAATAAAAAGTCTAGTTTTAAGAACTAGTCTTGAAACTTAATTGAAAATTCGATTTGTTCTAATAAAATATCTACAAAAATTAGTGCACAAAAAAAATCAAAACGGGTTTCGTAAGTTTAATTTGAAAATATAATTTGGGTATATTTCAAAATGTTTCAAACGTTTTTGGGTAACTTAGAATTATTTAAAATTGTTTTCATCGTTTATTAATAGTTGGGTTATTGAAAGAAAATCGAGAGAGCTTTCTGGTTTAGGTAATCCATAAATTATCTTTGACTCAGGTTAGGCTAGTCGCCTCTGCACCATGGTCTGCTTACATACATAGGAATTTGTATTAGAACCTTCACTACAAACTGGAAAGGTACGGTTCCCAATCTAAAGGAGAGTTCAGTTACATTCCAAATTTTTTCCCGGCCAATGAATATCTCAAAGTTGAAAAATAAAATCAGCTGAAATTTAATCAGCTTCAAATTTAGGTTCGATGCCAAAGGCTAATCAGAATATTTAGTTGATCTTGAAGTGGACCATTTTGTTAATTCTGTTGTAGAACAACATCGAGCATTGGAATGGATGACAATGATTTTATCGCGTGCTGCAGATCCACAAAAGCCCTGCCCGGGCGCCATTGAATGATGTGGCACAGCTGCCGGAATGGGGCCCGGACATGGGCATCCAGTTTTCGTATAAATTCGCTATTTATGCAGTCTGAGTGTATGCTGATTTCATCTCATCTCATTCAGCGTTACGTGAGCTGATTACGTTAGTCACGCGCGATTGCCGAGTTTGTCCAGGACCAGGATGGAGCTTTGGTTCCGTGTCCAGAATCCACACACACACACACACACACACACACACACACACACACACACACACACACACACACACACACACACACACACACACACACACACACACACAACCACACGCACGCACAGTATGGGTCTGGGTCATTTTGGCCATGTTCAGTTGCTTAGCGCCAAATGAAATTGTGCCAACTGGCGACTTGATGAGAATTTCATTTGGTGCGGATTTTTATGACTTTCGAGACAGAGGAGTCGCAGCACTCACGAAAAGAGTAAGAGAGAGAGAGTCCCTGAATGCTGTGAAAGTTCCACTAAATGATTTCGCATTATTTGTTGAGGCCACACTCTCCCATTCTCTCCCGCCCCCTCTCTTTCTCTTTTGCTCTCTCTGGTTGCCATAAAAAGTCAATGCATGCGAAATGCTTTCGTGACACGCTCAAACTAGTCCTCCAATGTCCTGGCAATAACTGGTAGCCAGGTTAGTTCTGTTCGGTTTATTTGTTTGTTCATTGAATGGGGTCGAATCGTAAAAATTATGTTGATGAGTCATCAGTAAATGGCATTTATTTTATTGTCACCTATGTGACCCCACATATCTTCAATTATGACCATCGTCTCAGATGATTCGATTCTATTTTATGTACCAATGCCAAGGAGGCCATGCTTCTAGAATATGAAAGTGCCGGCATTTTGATGCACGTACTACGAATGAGTCTTGTATTTGTATTATTAATGATGCTCCCAGCCCCCTTTGTGAGTGGCTGTCACATATGCTTCACTTCTCATTGCAGTGTCGCCCAAAATGGATGATTCATTAGGTCAGACATAACCTGCTACTGATGCATAATAAGTGTATTTTTAATTTACTAATATCTGCTGGCATTTACACACAGTCGACTTTTTCCCATAGACATTCCTGCCAATTGCGAGTCAACGAATTCCCAACCCATAAACCACTATTCGACGGCCAGATAAATGCTGTGGGCCCGGACACACACAGTTGTTAATAGGGAAAGCCCATAGGGCACGGTGGAATTACTCAACACTACACAACACACGAGAAAAAAAATTATTGATATCAATATCAGACTAATCTGTATAGAAATACAAAACTTTCTCTTTTCCCAGCGTTCCCAAGTCAAACCAATTAAATTAAGTTTGTAAAAAGAATTGTTTTAAATTTCAGAATTATACAATATACTTAAGGAGCTAAATTATAAATATAATATTTACAACATATTGCTAAAAAATGTACAAAAATTCGTTTTTACGCGTAAACGAACGTTTTTTGGTTTAATAAAAAAAGAATTTTGTTATCTTTCATAATGATATTTAGTTTGATCCATTGTTAAATCAATAGATTTTTGCACAATAAATACGGATTTGTTGCCATTGTATTGTTGCGCTGTTGTTGCTTCCCAAACGAATTGGGTAACAACCGCATTTGAGATTTGATTGGATTAGAACAAGCTTTTGGCGGCGCACGAATTGTTGATGTGTCCGCTGTGGTTGATTGGAATTGGGAGCCCCAGCTAGCGGTTCGCCAACCCCCACAGCCAGCACATGAGCTGGACACAGTGTTGACATGCCGCGGTGCCACCACAACAACAACAACAACAACCTTTTTTTTTTTTTTTTTTTTTTATATTTTGTTTATTAAGAAATCTGGTATCCTGTTACTCTATGTTAGCAACTTTTATCAGAGTGACATAATAACTTAGCTTAGCGATGATTGTGGTTTTACAATTAGTTATACAATTAGGTTAACAGATTACAGAAACATATTTTGGTGTAATTAACGAAGCTTGTCACCTATACATAACGATCGATTAGGTCGGTTGGGTAGGTCCTCTTCAGTCGCCTTCTTCTTCGCCTCCTTAGCAGGCTCCTCGCCAGGATGTTTGGATGGTTGTGGAGCTTTGTTGAGTAGCTCGCTGCTTGCCTGTTGACTACGTCGCCCACCATTGGAACCTTGAGGTCCTTGGCGATGTCGCGTGTGCGAATATACCATTCGGCTCCAGTTATTTTGCGCAGGGTTTTGGCCTGAATGATGCGAATTTTGTTCAGGTGTGTTTTTGCAGCTATACCGTAAACTTGAAGCCCGTAACGCCACACTGGGGCAAGGATTACCTTGTAGATTAGGACCTTGTTTCGGAGCGAGAGTTTGTTTTTGGAGTTGAGGAGCCAGCTCATTCGCCTTATCTTAGATTTGATGTTGCTCGTTACTGCAGAGACGTGCTTACTAAATGTAAGTCGTCTGTCGAGAGTGACACCTAGGTACTTGTGTTGACGATATTGCTCTAGAAGCTCACCATGAAGAAAAAGTCCGGGGCATGAGTCCTTGCGTAGAGTGTGGGTAACCGTGGCGCACTTTCCAGGGTTCACTGCGATGTTCCATCTACAAGCCCAGTTTTCAAATCGCTTGAGGTATTCCTGCAAGAGGTCAGTTGCCACGTACACACATTTGTTTTTTGCAAGGATTGCCGTGTCGTCAGCAAACGTGGCCACCAGAAGGTCCTGCCGATCATTCCGTCTGCTTGCATTTGCTGTGGGCATGTCATGTGTAAACAGGCTATATAGCGTGGGACCCAAGACGCTGCCTTGTGGAACGCCCGCTTTTATGCGTTTGGTTTGAGAGGCTACTCCATCCTGCACCACTTGAAAGGTTCTCTCAGTTAGGAAGCTCGCAATGGTGCTAAATAGCTGCGGATTCAATTTGTCCTTTATCTTGGAGAGGAGTCCTGCGTGCCACACCCGGTCGAAGGCTTCTTGGATGTCGAGGTATGCTGCCACCACATACTCTTTCCTGTGAAAGCCGTCCAAAATATAATTTGTGACCCGATGTAGTTGCTCAGGGGTACCGTGTTTGAGTCGAAACCCAAACTGGAACTTCGGGATCAAGCGTTTTATTTCCGGGGTATCCAGGACCCTTCTGAGGATGCACCTTTCCAGAATCTTACCAAAGGCAGGCAGGAGGCTGATGGGGCGATAGGATCCCAGTTGATTAGGGGGCTTTCCGCTCTTGTGCAACATGATTATATGTGCCTTCTTCCAAGCCACTGGAAAGTAACCTAGCCGAAGAGCTGCATTAAAAATGGCGACGAGAAAAAGCACCGCCTTGTATGGCAGTAGCTTGATTGTCTGGTTGTCCAACCGATCTTCCCCAGGGGCTTTGCTGCTTTTTAATCTCTTCATCTCCTGCTCTACTTCTTGGAAGGTGATTGGCGATACAGGGAGTGACATTTGGAGTGGCGCCTCCAGGATTTGCGCGACTCGCTGTATCCTTCCATGCGATGCGGTCTCAAACGGCTTGAAGCGCTCCTCCAAGTTGCAGGCAAAGGCTTCGGCTCTGTCCATTGGTGATCTGGCCCAGGTGTCATCGGGAAGTCGAACGGGGAACTTTGGCGCAGCTTGCCGCTTGTATCGACTGCTAAGTTTCCACAGCGCGAATTTGGAGCTCTCGTCTGCCGTTGCTTCCTCCAGCATGGTGTCTGTGGCATTTCTTTTCGAGATAATCAGCTCCTTCCTGACCCTGTTAGCAATACGACGATAGATCCTGTCAATCGTGGGGTAACAACAACAACCAGGATGAGTCTGTATTCATATTTTTGGCAATCGATGTCCTGCCCGGCTGGCAGGCTGGTCCTCAGACTAGTTGGCTCAACGGTTGGGCAATTAGAAGCGTTCACTGTTTGAAATTCCCAATTTTTCGTGATTGCCCACCAGGCAGGCAGGCAGGCAGACGGGCAACGGGCAGCGGGAAGTGGAGCAGTCGGTTGGGATGGCTGTGTTAATTTCTGGTTTGGTGAATTGTTTCTGGTCGAAGTGATTATGTTGCAGCCGGTTCTTGTCTGATATTCTGGGCGTTTGCTTATTTAACTATTGAGCACCAGCCTCCAGAGTTATTCCTTCGATCTCCTTACAGATCTCACTGAATTGCACTAAAGAATTAAGCGAGAAAAGCACTTACTATATATCATCGAATCTTAAACCCTTGTAGAGAGTCTGATAATGAAATGGTCTCGGCTTTTAAAATTAACTTAATGAAACTCTACAAAATCATAGTCATGGGAATGTCGAAATTTTAGTTCTTGTATGAAAAACATTTTAGAAAGAATTGGTCTAAAAGATATCTTAAAAAAGCTTCGCATTTCAAAGCTTCGTGAGTCTCGCACCTATAATGAGAAAGAAGGGACGCCGTAGATTTAATACCCTTGCAGATCCAACCTGTAACTAAGAATCACAGGGGAAAATAGTTAATGCCGAGTATGGTTAAGATATCTTAAAACAACCAAAAGTTTTCCATACAACTTTATTTTCGGCCGATCGTTCCGATCCAGTTCGGATAGAAACCGATAGATGGACAGACGGACATGGCTATTTCGACTGGGCTGTTATTACTGATGAAGAATATACTTTATGCGGTCAGAGATGTCTCGACAAAATTAAAATACCCTCTGCTAGGGTATAAAAACAGCAGATCTAAGCCAAGTGTTCGGCTTGCAGTCTCACTACTCACTTAATTTACTGACATCCAAGTGAACTTCAAAGTTGTGCAGCTCATACAGATCCAACATGTCTATGTTTGACTCAGCTGTTTCCTTGGCCTGCTCCTGGACTGGCTCTGTAGCCGCGGATTTGGCCGCGGGCTCAGCGGGGATTGTGCTCATGTTGGGCGCTTCCTTGACTGGACTTTGATCCTGTTGGGTTTGCAGGCGATTTAGATGGGCAAATTTTTTGTATCTGCGTCGCATATATTGCTGCCAGTCAAATTTCTTCGACTTGGCCTTGGCAGGTTGCTCCGTTGATGGCATCCTGGCCGGAGCTGTGGCATTCGAGCTCATGTACTGGACACGCTTCTCACGCTGATGCTCGCTGAGAGACTGCTCGTCAATCTGTTTGATTTGCTTTTCCAGCAGGTTGGCCTTCTCCAGGTCATTGCTATCGACAGCCATGTCGCGCTCCATGATTAGGCACACCTTGCGATAGGCGGCGCTCACCGGCTTCTGTCCGGCGCGTCGCTTTGTCTGCACCATCAGCTCGACATCGCCCTCGGTGAAGGCATAGTTGGTAGCCTTTTCGATGTCCTTCTCCTTTTTGCCAATGCTCTTCACGCTGGGCAAGGGCTGGGCATCGCGCTGGCATGCCTCCAGCCAGAAGATGAACTCACTGTTAATCACCGGCTGGTTCGAGACGGCATCCATTTGGAAGCTACGCAGATGGATCCCATGCTGCAGCTGAAGCACGCGCTTCGTACGCTGATTGCCCACCAGATATTCCTGTTCGATATGCTCCACAGCCACGATGCGCGTCAGGCGATAGATGGCGGGCTGGTTGGTGGGAATGCCGCCAATGCTGATGCGCACAAAGCAGCCGACCACAGTCTGATCAAAGATGGGCTTGTCCAAAAAGCTCTCCAGCTGGGTGCGTGTGAGCAGCGCCTTGCTGAGGTCCTGTAAGGTGCTGACCAATGTCTCTGGGTCGCTGCCTGGACTGCTGGTCTCTACGTAATCCTCGTCGTCTGTGCTGCCACTGGACTCGTCCGAGTAAACGTCTTTGGCCTTCAGCTTCAACTTTTTTCCGTCTGCACTTTTGGGCGACTCGCTTCTTGCCTGCTCCTGCTCCTGCTCCCGAGGCTGTGCCTGCACCTGTTGCTGTTCCTGCTCCAAGTGCTGATCCTGCTCTGGCTCCTCTGCTGTTATATGCTTGCACTCGTACTCATCCTTTGTTTTCTTACTGTTGCGTTGCGCTACCAGGCGATCGATTGCACTGCGCCGCTTGTCAGCCGCGCGCTGCGCCTCCGGATTCAGACGCCGCGTGCTGGAGCGCTCCTTGAGCGAGACTGCGGTGTCCGGCTCAGTACTAGGCCTGTCGACGGCACCGGCATGCTTCTCCTTCGCTAGCAGTATGCACTTGATGCCCCACTTGTATAGCAGCTCGTCCCGCTTCAGGCTGCGCTCATACAGCTCGCTCTCCCGCTCCAGCTCGCTGAGCGCCTCTAATCTGGCCCGGTCCGCCGCGTCGCCCATCAGGTTGTCGTCGTAGCCATCACTGAACTGGCTTAACGTGGGCATTGTCTGTATCGAATGCACTCTGTGGCATTCACTGGCATCGACATCGGGCAGTTCGCCATCTTCCAGGTCCTCGGTAAAGACCAAATGGCGTTTTCGACTTTTCAAACTAAGCATGGGGAATTTTTTTTTTTCGGCTGCCGGCGTAAATAATAAATAAATAAATTTGTATAGAAATACAAAAAACTGTGCTACTTACCTGTTCCAAACTTTATTCAGGCGTAAGTAAATATAAATATTCGGCAAGCGTCGCAAAAAATATATATATATTTCTTCTTCTTTTTTTTAGGCAATTTTAAAATATTAAAAATATTTTTAAAACTTATTTTTCGGCACACAATTTTGCCAATTATATATATTAAATTATTTATAAGCACACAAATTTTAGCACTTACACTTTTTGTAAACAAAACAAATCGGCGGCCACACGATTTTCCAAACATGCAACACTCTCCACAATAAATATAGAAAATACTTTTTTCCACCAACCAATCTGAGCTGTTTGTGCTACTATGGCTTTCAGCCGAATGAATTAATAGAAAACTCCAGTTCACATACAAAATATAGAATTTTCTTGAAAAAAAAAAGAAAAAAAAATAATTTCAATTTCAAAGCCTACTTATCACAAGCAATTTTATGTATTTTCCATTATGAAGCAACGCCCACGAATAATGCACCGCATTACAAGCTAATTCCATATATTTTCCCAATTACTTGATTTCTCCATCATTTTTTATCAAAATACCATCCATTTAGCTGGAAAGTCGTACGGCAAGTTTGGTTAAAGAAGACAAATTTTTTTTTAGGTTGTCGAAAGCATGATTTTCTTTCATTGCATTTTTGGATTTACATAAGAAACTACTGTCAAGGTTGTATGTATTATGCCCTGAGCCCATTGAAACTGAGTGTAAGGGGTATTTTTGTTTTGTGCAAATGTATCTAACATACAAAAGGAAGTATCTCCGACTGCATAAAGTATATATATATTCTAGAACAGAGCGACCATTTGCCCATTTGCCAATCTCTTCAACTAATAAACTAAATACATACACAGTACAAGTTTTAGAAATATGTTATTTCATTAGCCAACTATCTTTGCATTTTATACATAGTCTTGATCCAGTTTTACATAGTATGCCATACACAGATAACAAATATTTCCATTTCGGATACCTTCTGCAGTTTGGAATATACATACATTTGGGTGTTGTATGTGGCTCATAGAAATTTAATCTATATATATATATATATATATATATATTTAATTTTTACTCCATTTTCCAAGAGGAGTGACCTATTCTGTATGTATATGTTAATGTATATGTGTATGTATATGTGTACATAAAGATTTCACTAACAGCTCGTCGCTAAGTTCGGGGTATCTCCCAGTAGAGCACTCAAGACTAGCTCCTGTAATCTCGGATTTGTTAGGTAGATAGCTTATAACTATGTCCTATAATGCAAGCAATAATAGATATATATTTAATAATTAGATGAATTGATTGCATATTTCGTGAGTTTCTCACAATTTGCACAACTGAATGCTGGAATGAAAACGCAGCAAAAATATTGCTGATGCGAAGCGGAACAGTCACTGACCTGTATCCCGTGTCGTGCCATAGAACGCGATAACCATCAGAATCCGAATCAGAGCTAAGCTCGCACAATGATCATTGGGATACGAAGCTGGAGCTGGTGCTTGGACGCTAGATACACTTGGATGCGGGCAGAACGATTTGGTGAAGCCACAATTTCAGGTTTGCCTAGCCGTGAACACGTTCAACATGAACGGCGATTAGTTGCATTTGTTTACGAGTATGGATTTCGGATTTGTCTCCGGCTGTGCCTGTGGCCCGGCCACCATTGCCCGTGCCGATGCCGGCGTAATGGCCGCCAGCCGTAACTTATTGCATCGTGGCGTGCGAGCGTCCACTATATGTGCACCAAAGGGGGTTGGTCAGCAGCAGCAGCAGCCAGACGGGCCTGGACAGGACAGTAGAGGACATTTGGGCAGACTGGTGTCAGGTGGGTTGTCCGAATGGGAGACAGGCTAAGGCTGAATGGCTATTTCCTCAATATGGATGTGATTTCGTTTTCTTCGAGTACAGCCCGGGCGGCCGGCCGGCCCATCGACTTTATCCACATTGTAAAGTAGACATTATGTTGATGTGAATCTTTTTCTGACTCCCAACTACTTGCCGTGCACATATCGCGCCTGGGACATCAGCAGCGCCCGGCACTCGGATAATATCCTTGAAATTATTTTCTGTTACCCGTGTGTACATTGGCAGCGGCCTTTGTTTTATTGTTATTGTTACGTTTGCCGGGCCATTGTCGTGATATCCTTACTGCCCACTGTCTGTGCCTCAGCCTCGGTCCCCAAGTCCGGTCACATTAGTGGTAGATGGACATTTTGGTGTCCGCAGTCCGTAGTCCCGAGTCCGTTTGTCCGCTTTTTTGTTATTTTATGTTATATCTCGCATTTTTCCAAAGCTGCGCACTTGCAATTATACAACAAACACGAGTACACTGGACACTTTTGGGGTTGTCCTGCGAGTTGGACACATTTGGGTGTTTGCTTTTGATTTTCGCATATTGGCGCTGCAAACTAATGGCTTCACTAACGATTGCAACCGTTGTCCTTAATGGCATCCTTTCGGGCATCACGCGCATCCCGTTTGCTGCCGATTTGTTTTGGTCCCACTTAACTGTCTCTCCACCTAGCATCCAGAACTCCCCCTGTCTATTAGTTTCGCCTTTGATTTAATACAGCTTTGATGGCAAGACAATCGCAATTTCTTTCCAGATTTTCACTACATTTAAGTAATTAAGAGCGGATTATACGAAAGAGTATTCGTTCGATATAGTTATTACTCAGCTCTGGCCTAGAATATTCATATGGCCTAGGTATGGAGTATGGAGATTACCTATACTTTTATTATACACTTACAAAAATATATTTTCCAAATTTTAGTAAACACTGAACACTGTTTAAAACACGTTTTAAAGCAATTTACTAAACTTTAGGATGGATTTTTTTTTATTTTATTTTGATTTTTTATCCACACCCCCTTTTTTTTTTTTTTGATAAACGGTATTCGTGTACTTATACCCTAGACCCCTCGTCGAATCGGTATGCTCGATGTGCTGCATTACATTTTATTCACTTGTAAGACGATTGTCTTAATTCTTCCCATAAGAAGTTGGGAGTTGTCTTCGTTAATGTTTCACTCTCACTTATACCCTCAAAGTGACATCAATGTACCCCCAAGTTACTTGTGGTCTAATAAAAATCGTACAAATTTATTGTTAATAGAAAAAAGGTTCGGCCGGGTTACAGCACGCACTTAGGAACTGAACCGCGATGCCAATCTGCTGGTCGGGCAACCGGCAACCGGCAGTCGGCGGTCGGCAGCCAGCGGCTGGTCACTGCACATTGGGCACTGGGCACTCGTAAACATCTGGAATCATACGTTTGCGATATCGAAAAATAATCTCGAAACGGAAATGGCATATTTAAAAGGCGAAAGGATTGCGGATTGCTGCGATTTAACTTATAAAAAGACGCTGGCCATGGCCACATCCGGGAGCAGAGTGGTGACAATGCCCAATACGCCGCCAGACTGTCCTCTTCCCCTGCCCCTCGAGAGGAGTATTAGATGGCCAGCACTTTGGGGGATTTTTAGTGTTTATTGCCATAGATTAGTTTGTTTATTGTAATCCTCGTTATAAATTAAGCGCAACTTGCGCTTACCAAACTCATTCGGAAAAAGGGCCAAAGGGTTGCCGACTTGGCGAGAGTTCCTTTCGCTCCCTTTGGGTGCTGAGCTCCTTGGCTCTATAAACTTCTATTAATTCGCCGCATATTTCCCCAAAGGCATCGAACGAACTTTCCAAGATAATTGCTGCAAATAGTTTACGACCGCAGCCGATAATGCGATAGTGCAATGGAATATTATGTTTGAACAAAAAGAAAGAATTTCTTTGTCTTTGGATTGCTTAAAGAAAGCTAAAAAACTGAAAACCCATTCATAAAACTTGCTACGAGCTTTCCAGCTCGACTGCCTACTAATAATGCAAGATATACTTGAAGATAATATTTATAATATTCCTAATATGCACATGCATATATCAATATATTATGCTTGGGTTAAAATACAAATTTAATAATTGTAAATATGTTAAAATATACCTGCATATTTATTGAGGTAAATGGAAACTATCAGGCAGTGCGAAACTATTTAATACTTGAGCTTGTGCAATTGTTTCTGAATTAGAAGCATTTCTAACTAATATTCGGTTTATTAAACATATGCTCCCAAGCATATGCCTAATGATGGAGATACTCGTAATAAAAATTGAACCGGCCTCACCAGTTGGCGCATATTTCCTTTATGTCAATCTCTCCATATGTGAGCCAAGTTTTATGCAAATTTACTCAGCAAAACTTTTCATTATGACAGCAGAGCTGAGAACTGGTCCGAGTAATACAAGAAATCTGAAGTCGGGTAAGTAAATATATATATGCAATATATATAAATATGTGCGAGCATAAGTGAAGGCGCTTTACTAAATAAGGAAATTGCAAAATATGAGTGTGTTTTTTGTAATATGAAAATATGACAGCAGCTGTTCCGTTCCATTCTTCTGTTTTCAGTTTTGCGTCGGATTCGCCACGCTCGACTCGAGAAATTTTATATTGCATAGCGCAAGGCGCGCGGCTGTTCAATAAGTCCCAAAAAACTAATAAGCCAGGTGAGCTGAGCACGGGCTTCCCTTTGGCGTTGGGGGGAATGTGTACTGGGGACTGAGGCATAAGCGCGATGATGTTTGCATAAAATTTTGGGCACGATGCTGAAATGACAAAACCCCATTAAGAATTACAGTTGTCTGTGCTCGTAACGAGCATTGTCCTATTTGTATGTTATTTCAATGCCTTTTAATACCGTGTAGTTTGGAGTGTAAGCGGGTATGTTATGCGCAGTGGAGCGAGCTAATTACAGAATTTCGGTTTCAATATTTGAATTGTAGACATCTTACTTTGAAGTTGGGCTTTAATAGAGCTATTTTTATATCAGATCTGACATTTTGGAGAAACTAACTGAACTAACTTCTAATTTTGGAGACACAACTAAGACAGCTAATTTTTAGATTTGTTTTAAATCTCTTTAACTGAACATACTTCAGTTGTAAGTTATTCATTTTGGACAAGTTTGAACTCTCTTTAGTTGTTGGACTTTCCATTAAGTCCATTAATACTACACCATTCCCGAGTCCATTAATACTAGGGTATTTCGGAGACTTGGCACTCTCGCTTGCAGCGTATTTTGGCTGTTTTGGTGCTACTGTGTTGGCTTTTTCATAGAGTTGCGCGTCTAATTGCATTTTAAAATTGCGACACCATAAAATGTGCTTACGGTATAAATAATTATAACGGCATTTGTCGCAACAAACAGCAGAGTCGAACTCCCCGGAGCTGGAGCCGTAGCCGTAGCCGTAGCGAGTGTCGCAATGATTTTCGAATGTCAGGACGAGAATGAGGCCAGCAGCCTGGCAGGGAGGGGCGGCGACTGCGGCAGTGAATGGAAAGGATGCAGCAGTCAGTTGGGTTTCAGTTGTTGTCGCGTCTCTTGGATATTGCATGAGCTTTGTTTCCAACGCTCGACCCGGCTCCGACTCCCAGCCTCGCCTCGACTATGAATCCGCATCGCCAAGGCAGGCTCCAATTTCATGTTTGCAGTGGAGGCAGTGCCGCGATTAACGTGAGCTGCATATTTCCAGCTAATTTTCTAATTAAAACGGTATTTATGCATTTTTCAGCTGAGGCTGAATTAAACCTTTTGCGTTAAGCGGAGCAGGCAACTCGAAAACGTCGACAGGGCTTACAATACTTAAAGATAAACGTACTGCAGCTCATTATTACCTAGACGATATTTAAACCTAAGCTGCTTTTATATGCAGCACACAAGCTGCAATAATTCGCAATTTTTTAATTAGCAAAATCAGACAGCTTGAGACATCTCGTTAAGAATAATAGTATTAACAATAATTATTAATGATAAAAATAACAAAAAATAAAATAAAAGTGCTCTTATCAGGAATTCCCAACTGACTAGGGGATATTCTCTCACTAACGGAACGCTTTCGTGGCTAAGACCGATTTCATAGTTCGTACAAACAACTCTATAAAGCTTTTGATGCCGAGATAAGTCACTAACTTAAATAAATAAAGCTTCATTTTGAATGATTTTTATTTTGAAGACAACAAAATTAAATAGTCTTTGATAGATCAGAAATTGACTATAATTAATGCACCACATATAAAATCCCAATCCAGGACATGAATTATTCGTAAGGTATAGGTTCAGTTATTTGTTTAGTTGCGAGTTAAAATAGTCTCTGTTTTTAAGTATCCATTCATTCATCTCTCTATCGACACGAGAGTGCCTAACATTGCCAAACAGCCTTTTTAGTTTTTCCATACGCCTGGTTTCGATGCCCACTAGCCACGCTATAAAGCCACTTAGTAGCAGCATTAGACAATTCAGAATGACTATGCGTGATACATCATCTAATTCGAAATATGTTTTGAGGAGGCCCACGCAGATTTTCTCCATGTTGGACCAAAAGAATACAAGGCAAACTTCGCCCAGCCACACTGTCACCATGAGCTCCATGATAAACTTTGGCCAAACAGGCAAATATCTCCAGTTGGAGGGTATCAGCTCATTTTCGTATATGAGATCCATCAGTGATAGATAAACAAGATAGGCGGGCAAATGTATTGTCTCTGAGCAGACGTCATCCGACTGGTGTATAAAGAATGAGGTGCACAAGCCCAAATGAAGTATGCACGATATTGCAATGGCATAGATCCTTGTCATGGTTAGCTGCTTGTTATTGTGCAAATAGAAATCAGGCTGGACTATCTCGCATAGCGTTTACTTACTTAAAATATTTGTGAAAATCGAGAAGTAGCATAAACAAGAAATTTAATTTTAAAATAACGATATATGTAGAATAGAATAGAAGATAAACTAAAATATCAAAGCACAAATGATTGGCTCAGGTTTATTAATCGATACTTGATAATCTTAGAGAAAGAAATTACAGTATGGTACGCGATATAGGTTGGAGAAAATGAAAAATCTATTCACCGCGTAAAGATATTCTCAGAACAAAATCGAAATGACGTGTGGCTTTTATCAATGGTCGTAAAACAAAAACCAATATTCTCTTTTAAATTTGTATCTGCATAATTATGAAGTACAAGAAACATCTGAATACGTATGCCAAAATATATCAAATATAGTTGCAAATATGTTAAACAATTGAGTTAATAAACGAATACATTAAGTGAAACACTTTGTTGTCCTGTGAAGCCGCCCTAAGCTTGTGGCAGAACCAATCGCAGCCGGACAGCTACAACTTCCATTTCTGTTGCATGCGGTTGATGTCCTGGACAATGCTGGAGAAGCCCAGTTGATGGGGCAGTGCAGGACTTCAAAATCATGGCAAAGTGGCAAAATAAATAAGAATGTAAATAAATTTGAGCGTGCGCAGCCAAAACTGCTTGGATGTCACTGCGTGGCCAAGGCGCAAGGATACCAGACAGCACATAAGCCATTGCCTCAGCCAGCATTACGCAGACTGCAACAGCAGAAGGGCGAAAATTTATGCGACATCAAGTGGAAGTGGATTGCTGCCGTCCGCTTGGCGTTCGCCTGTCCTGTGCGTTATCCTTGTCAAGTGCCAGCGGCAACAACAACAAAGTCGCTTAAGAAAAATAGAAAAACTGCATGCAGCGGCCACCTCAAGGGGCGCATCAAAGTTGAACTAACCCAAACCAAGTTTGGGATGAAAGTAGAAAGTGGTAAGTGCCATAGGTATAAAATAAACAATATGCTAATAAAAAAAAGCACGCTCGTTTTGGTGTATTTTATCTACGAGCAGCTCAAGCAAATAGACGACTTTTTGTGCTGATTGACTGAATGATTGATGTGCGAAGATCCAGAAAGAGGAATAAAAAACGAAGAGAGACAGATAATAATGGCAGTATGAGCAGGCCTTAAAAGATGGTCAAAACGATTTGCCAATTTAAAAGCTACAATCAAACTATGATGACCTGTAGGCCTTACTTGAACTGATGAGAATCGCATAGCAGGGTGATCTAACTGCAATGCGAAAAGTTGTATAAACTACTTAAAATAAATTTGTTGATTTTTTGGTATAAGAGAACATACATAACATGTATTACCCAGCCTCAGAAAAATTTTATTCTTTGCCCTTCCAACTTATTACCCAGCCTTGGTAAAATTTTAATCTTTCCCCTTCCAACTTAGACCCTAATTTATACTGCCGAAAGGAACTGAGCTAAGAGCATCCTTAATTCATTAAAATGTCATGGCTATTGTCAGAAGGATGGAAGGATGGAAACGTATTTGCGAAAGGAAAATGTAATCGGGTTTTCTACAGCGAGTTATTGCACATTTGAGCAAGTTGTTGCCAAATGTATTGCAGCCAAGGATTGGAATACAATGCCTGTCATATTCAATAAACTAGAAGAGCACATGTTTGTGCGAGATTACGAGCACGATCCTTGGACAAGTGCTCACACATGCCCACATGGGTGTGCCTCCTGTTCGTGCTCCAGCTCCAGCACCAGCTCCAGCTTCCTTTTACAGACTACATGCGAGTATTACTCGTATTTTAACGACTTTCGGCGTTAGCGACGTGTGTCCTGTTGGCGGCGACAGATTTTTCTAATGTCTCCATTCGAATCCTTTGGCCATGCAATTAAATGTGCGCCCATTGGCGGGGGGCTAACGGCAAGGATAATTGTTTTTTGCGTGCGTAAATGGAAATGAAATGTGCCGCCGAAAGAAGAAGTGTCATAAATTCAGACGACAAACACGACATCAAATGAATTATGCCTTATGATTATTAGACAAAGGACATCAAGGATGCTGCAGCGCAATTATTAACATTTGTGTCTCCTGCGCTCTGGCCAACAATTAAAAGCGAAATCAGCCCGTTGCCAAAGCCGTTGCCCGGATCGACAACAGGCGAGGTCGTCTTTGGCCGACCTGACACACATAACACCTTGAGTCGAGGGGGTGGGGGCCGGCATGGGTGGTAAGAGTAAGGGGTAAGGGGTAAGGGGTAAGGGGTGTGAAGAACACATGTGCAATTGCCGCTTGCCTTAATGGGTCATAAATAACAAGGACAACAATGAGGCGGCTGCAGCGCGTCCTCCGCAGTGACTTTTTTCTTGCCGCACAGCTCGCCAGGACACATAAAATTATTGCACGTCGACGTGCAGCCAATCGCTGTGCGTGCTAGTATATGTGTGTGTGACTGCATGTCCTTCGTAATTCATCAACGCGCCATGCGCTGTGGCTTAGGGGTGGCGTCGTCCTTGCACACGCCATCAGCGAATGCCCACAATAGTTTGCCAGGACACGACACGATGTTGGAAATTGTGAAAATTTGTGGAAATGTGAAAATGCGACGGCCGCTTTTTGATTTATTATCAAATTGAGAAAAACACATAAAATGCTGCCAATAAAATGTTTGAATGTGTCCTCCTCACGGCAAAAAGGATAATGTGCGCCGGAGTTTCGTTTGTTTGTTTTTAATTGAAAATAAATCTTGTCAATTTGCGTCGCGACCAGACAAAACCCAATGCTCGATCCTCTGCTACTCTGTTTGCACTGCTGTCTGATGTTTCTTTCCCGTTTTTTCTTATTTTTTCTCTTTTCCAAATTGTAAATTACTTCCGCGACCTTTTGTGAAGTATCCTTTTGGTACCGGGCAAAGGTGTTGCCGATGCCGCTGTACATTTTATTCAGTATAATGCTAGTCCTTTTTTATGACAGGAGACGCTGAAAAAAGTGTGCACAGATCCTTTGGCTATGGTCAAACGGCGTCGAACATCCGCCAGCCATTTCGCAAGTCCCTTTACCCGCCCTTTGCACAAAAACCTAACCGAAATCTACATATAAATAAACATTAAAATATTTGGCGAGCAACAATATAAAAATGGCTGGATAAAATCATGCAAAAGTTTTGCCCAAACATTTTGGAGTCGACCCTCAATACCGAATTGCGCTGCCAGACAAGCAAAAAATGCACGAGTAGAAGTAAATTCTCTTGGGAAAATAAATGTTACATTAGTAAATAGCTATAAAAAAAAACCATTTAAGTTAGGCTGCATTTTTAACAATATTTTGTAATGTACTATTGTAATATTTGCATATTTGACCAATCTGTCAAAGTGTGTTTAAACGTCGACATGGGTAAAAAAAAGTTAAGCCTCAGTTTATTACAGCGCTTCTTTTTCATTATTTACTATTATTTCATTCAATAAAGAGACGGAAGCTTGAAAAAATTATGTGAATTTCTTTCCGTGCCTCGTTCTTGTTCTCCACTTTTGCTAAAGAATTGTCCTTATTATTGTTATGCCTATTGTTATCTCTTATGAAGGATTTATACGACTATTACAGAAGTTTTGTTGTGTAGAATAAAGGCAAATTGATAACAAGTAAAAAAAATATAGGTATAATATAGATATAACTAAATAGGTACTTACCCAAATATATAAATGCACATAAATGTTTTATATACACATCGCTGAAAAGACAAAAAAGATTAATTTGGATTAGAATAAAAGCATGCGAGGAATATAAAGAGAGCAAAATTAAGGCATGAAAACCTAAATTCATAAGAGTCGCATAGTATAGCACTATTTAAAAATTCTTTGTTTATTATTTACATTGCAATGAAAAGCAATACATGATCTACTGTTGGTATAAATGCTTCGCCAGCCGATAAGGTATCAAAAAAGTAATAAAAAGTAATCAAGGAATGAAAATAAGTTGTTATTTAATTCTTGAGCATTGCAGAGTAAGGCGAACATGCAAATTTGTCACCTTTACTTTTAAGAGTGCAGCACAAACAGATAAGGAATCATTCAAGTCATTTAAATAACAATTCAAGCCACAATAGTATGATCAATTACAGTTCCAGCAATATCTAAGAATATTTTTTTTTCATTAAACTTTCGTCTTGAGACCAAGACTACTTTTTCGTCCTTTGTGATATTGGCAACAAATCAAAGTGAAAAATCATTTAAACGATTTCCAAAATTGTCACATTTGATTTGTTTGCCCTTGATAGGGCCAAAACTTTGAATTTATATCGCCGCACATTTGGAGCACAGTTGAACGGCGTTGAGTTTGCTGGTCTACCGGGCAGATCCTTGCGTATCCTGCTTCAAGTTTTTGCTTTCCTTTTGGGCGTTGCTTGCATTTTTCTTTGGCATTTTGTGGCGCAAAATGATTTCATGTGAAGCGGTGATTATTTCCACCTAAAATGCATCCCCTCAGCCCCGCCGGAACAGTTGCAACTACAAGCACAAGGATATTTATGGGCATTGAGCGTGTTCCGCCTCTTTGGGCTCTGCTCGCGCGCACTTTTCACTGTTTTTGGTGTCTTTGGCCGGTCGTTTCGACTTCGATGGCTCCGTTTGTATTTATGTCTTCGTCTATAAATTCATGTCTTCAGTAGCAGACCGAGTAGCCCCCACCCCCTCTCTCACCCACTGCCCACCCAACGCTACAGCACACACACTTGCATCTTCATGTCAAAGCGTAGATTTATAATTTTCGGCTGCGTCGCCCGAGCGACGGCCAATGCAATGCATCGCAGCGGCCAACAAAAATAAAAAAAAAGGAGAACAAAAGGGTAAGAGGAGCAGGCAGGAGTGCCGTGCAAGGATACGACCGGGTTTCGGTAGCGGTTCTGCCTGTCGAAATCCATGAATTATGATTTTTGATTGAAGTTGAGTTATTGCAATTCAATTTATTATAAATGCGGTTGCTACTGCGAACCTTGCATCCCGCTCTCTCTCCCTTTCATTCTCTCTCTCTCTTTCTCTCTCACTCACTCACTCTCTCTCTCTCTCGCTCGCTCACTCTAGCTTCTGTTGCTGACACTTCTCCGCACGCCTGGCGGTCGTCGCCTGCATAGGACATTGAACTATGAGTTCTTGGCGTGGCCAAATATCCGTGTGTGTTTGTGAGCATGTGTGTGTGTTTGTGTGTGTGTGTGTGTGTGTATGAACCGTTTTCGACACTTTTGCTAAATTTATTGCCGATTATTTTTACATTTCTTTCTTCTTTCAATTTGTATGCCAACCACCCTCCCTCCACCAGCCCGCTTACCACAAGCAAACGTAGTTTTTGGGTGCAGCGGCAATTATTTTTAACATTTTTGTTGATTTTTCATTGATTGTTTCACGTTCGATTTACTTCATAAAATATCCTCTATATGTCTACTCGTTCTAGAGTATTAAATGACACATTTTCATACCGATATCAAATATACCGACATGTCTAGGCAAACTAAGAAAATTTATAAAAACTAAATAAATAAAAGAAAAATAATATAAGACAAAGTAAGAAAATATATAATTAAAGCCTGCTACCTGTTAATAGTTAGCAAGAAAATGTCCAATACTAATTTAAAGTAGAAAATTGTTTAATATATTATTAAAATATCCTTACTATATTTCAAAGCTTCATAACAGTTATATTAAAAATTATATTAACAAAGGTCAGGAATAACAAATCATTAGATGAAAATAACAAACATCTGAGGATATCCAGAACTAAATTTGGATGCATATTGACTTTCTCGATATAATCTTAAATTGAAATCAAGTTGGAAAAAAATAGATCTAGTACAAAATTGTTGCCAGTCAAAAGTACTCCAGAAAACAAGGAAGAGCAAATTCTGTAGACATACTTGATATGCTAAATAGTATTTTTCTAGAACTGGTAAAATTAAGTTAATTCAAAATTTTAAATTTACGAACTAAGCAGTCGCTTCATTTATTCCATATTGAAATCAAGTCGAGAGAATAAAACCACAGACCATAATTACGCTAAGCCATACAAGGCGGTGCTTTTTCTCGTCGCCATTTTTAATGCAGCTCTTCGGCTAGGTTACTTTCCAGTGGCTTGGAAGAAGGCACATATAATCATGTTGCACAAGAGCGGAAAGCCCCCTAATCAACTGGGATCCTATCGCCCCATCAGCCTCCTGCCTGCCTTTGGTAAGATTCTGGAAAGGTGCATCCTCAGAAGGGTCCTGAATACCCCGGAAATAAAACGCTTGATCCCGAAGTTCCAGTTTGGGTTTCGACTCAAACACGGTACCCCTGAGCAACTACATCGGGTCACAAATTATATTTTGGACGGCTTTCACAGGAAAGAGTATGTGGTGGCAGCATACCTCGACATCCAAGAAGCCTTCGACCGGGTGTGGCACGCAGGACTCCTCTCCAAGATAAAGGACAAATTGAATCCGCAGCTATTTAGCACCATTGCGAGCTTCCTAACTGAGAGAACCTTTCAAGTGGTGCAGGATGGAGTAGCCTCTCAAACCAAACGCATAAAAGCGGGCGTTCCACAAGGCAGCGTCTTGGGTCCCACGCTATATAGCCTGTTTACACATGACATGCCCACAGCAAATGCAAGCAGACGGAATGATCGGCAGGACCTTCTGGTGGCCACGTTTGCTGACGACACGGCAATCCTTGCAAAAAACAAATGTGTGTACGTGGCAACTGACCTCTTGCAGGAATACCTCAAGCGATTTGAAAACTGGGCTTGTAGATGGAACATCGCAGTGAACCCTGGAAAGTGCGCCACGGTTACCCACACTCTACGCAAGGACTCATGCCCCGGACTTTTTCTTCATGGTGAGCTTCTAGAGCAATATCGTCAACACAAGTACCTAGGTGTCACTCTCGACAGACGACTTACATTTAGTAAGCACGTCTCTGCAGTAACGAGCAACATCAAATCTAAGATAAGGCGAATGAGCTGGCTCCTCAACTCCAAAAACAAACTCTCGCTCCGAAACAAGGTCCTAATCTACAAGGTAATCCTTGCCCCAGTGTGGCGTTACGGGCTTCAAGTTTACGGTATAGCTGCAAAAACACACCTGAACAAAATTCGCATCATTCAGGCCAAAACCCTGCGCAAAATAACTGGAGCCGAATGGTATATTCGCACACGCGACATCGCCAAGGACCTCAAGGTTCCAATGGTGGGCGACGTAGTCAACAGGCAAGCAGCGAGCTACTCAACAAAGCTCCACAACCATCCAAACATCCTGGCGAGGAGCCTGCTAAGGAGGCGAAGAAGAAGGCGACTGAAGAGGACCTACCCAACCGACCTAATCGATCGTTATGTATAGGTGACAAGCTTCGTTAATTACACCAAAATATGTTTCTGTAATCTGTTAACCTAATTGTATAACTAATTGTAAAACCACAATCATCGCTAAGCTAAGTTATTATGTCACTCTGATAAAAGTTGCTAACATAGAGTAACAGGATACCAGATTTCTTAATAAACAAAATATAAAAAAAAAAAAAAAAAAAAAAAAATAATTACGCTAAGGCTCAACCTAATTAAGCGACAAACAAGATTTTAGTGTCGAGTAACGAGCTGAAGTCAGAAAGAGTTCATGTAGCGTAACAATTCCTGCACAAGCTCTACATCATAAATCTGTTCGATAAGCAGCTGCTATATCTGGACATGCCTAAATCCATATATAATGCTGCATATGCCCGACGTCGACTGCTGTCGTCTATTGGCGGTACATAAATCAGAAATGGGCCAACTGGCCAGGACATTTCTCATGCGCACACATGACTTGGCTTGCAATTAAGAGAAATATATTAGTCTCGCAGCTGATTTAATTATTTAACAATGAAGTCCAAGAGCGCATGTTTTATGCGTTAGCCGCGGACGCCAAATGCGGCGCCAGGACAACAAGCAGGACACGCTCGCATGGGGCGATAAAGAAGAGCGCAGTATCCAGTTCCAGTTCCGAGACCGTCCCGTCTAAGCGCTTCAGACAACCGCATCACAGTCAGACAAAGGCATCAACCGGGGCGGTACAGCTCTTGCAAGGCTGGTGGGAAGGGAGATGTGTGATTAGGTGTGGGTTCTGTAATTGCACCAACGCGCATAATTCATATCAAATGACCATTTTAAAATCCTTTTATTTCGTTGCCCCGTCCAGGGGAGTTGAACAGGCATTCGCTCAGTCCGCAGCCCAAAATATTTGAAATAATAATTCTTCGAGATAAATTACCCAAAAGCAGGTGTGTGTGTATGCGCCACTCTAAATTGCCCAGGTCCTGCTACCCGTCCTGCTGTTGGTCGTAGTTCTGGTTATGGTTATGGTCTCAGTTCTGCCCTCCCAGCGCGAGACAATGACACAGAGCCGCAAAAACAACAACAACAACAACAACAACAGGCACAGTCCCGAGCCCGGACACGGACACGGTTTCCCATTCGAGCTCGTGCAATGGCAGTCGGTCAGTGGACAGTCGTCGAATGGCAGCAGAACGGCGGATGGGCTTAAGTGCTCGGCTCCTGGCTGCTGTTCGCTGTTCGTCCCCGTTCATCCTTTACGTTCTGCGTTTGGCATTTAGCATCAGGAAATTATGCTGACGCTGCCAACTGGACGAGCTGGAACGGGTCGGCGTCCATTGCCGGGCAATCAGCGGCGTCTGCAGATGTGCATGCATGTCCATGTGCCTCGTATCTGTCTCATATCTGCTGCTGAGCTCCTCTGTGCAGCAGCGCCTGCGCCTGCTCCTGGCTTCTGTAGTCCTCATTAAACACAAACAGACACACACACACACATGGATAGGACGCCCGCTCTAATGAGTTCCTGGCCCCATAAGGGCATATGTTGTCCTCACTGGGGCTCTGTGGCTGCCGAGCTGCATCCTCAGTTGATTGCCAGCCCGCCGGCCCGTCTGCTCTGTCACACATCTGGGTGCAAATTATGGCACATTTCAAATACATAGCACCAAGTACACTGAGAGAATCGAGTGCCATGTTTATTGCAATACGAAAGTACTTGAGCTACTTTAAGGAAATCCAGCTCAGCTTAACGCTTTCCACATATGTAGAGCAATTTGAAAAACATGAACAAAATATTTAAAATTAAGACTTAATCAATTTTTACCAGGAGTTGGAAACTTTTAACAATATGTTTGCTTTATAATTAAAATTTTATTTAAAAACTTTAAATTTAATTTAATTCTCATATGCAATAAGCCCACAATCCCATAGGGTTGAAATTATGGATTTATTCTCAGTAACAGTTAGGGTTTTCATTCAAATGCCCAATTATTATTTTCAGTGTATGTCGCATTGCAAAATGTGCCGAGCTACGCAGCGAGAAAGAGAGCGCTATAATCGCATAAAAGTTTACATTTATGAAGCTCCGGCTAGGTTCGGATAGGTGCAGAGCTCTACGGCACACATATACACACACACACACACACGCACACACAGAGTCACAAATACCTCGGCCGTAAAACATTTGGCTGACGGCAGCATACAAAGACTGACGGACCAGAGGACGGACGGACAGCTGTTTGCGGGTAGAGGGAACGCCGGGGTCGGACTAGGCTCAAATGCAATGTGCAGCAGCGATGAGCACGAGATGGAATGGACGCAGAAGGAGCTAAGGGGAATGTGAGGAGGATTCTGCCAGGGACGAAAACAAAAAGGCGCGAAAATCCATTCGCACATAAAATGCGCCGCAGTGTGCATTATTTTAATGTCACTGATAAATCATTTTTATGTCGGTGCTAAATCAAAAGATGGACGAGCAAATGCCGTATTTCAAGCGTAGCAGCACGGGCCCGGGCACGGACTCCAGCTTTGGGTCGAGCGTAGAGTGGGGCGCAGTCGGTGTGTCACACATGCAGCTGGAGCAAGGTGTGTCGAGTGGCGGGTGGCGGGTACAAGAGGCCAATAGCGTTGCATTCGTCCATTAAAATGCGCTCCGGTGTCCAAAACACAAGCACAAAGGTGCGCCCTGCGCCCTGCTGCCTGCAGCGTGCCCGCCTCTAGCCAAGCCACGTTTATTTATTATTAACACAAAAAAGACCCCGAGGACGAATTGCAGTTGTTGGAAGCGAGCGAGCGAGCGAGCGAGCTGGCGCACAGCCTCCTGGCCTAGGAGTCCATCTAACCAACCCAGCCCAGCACAGCCGTGCTCCCATCCCGACCTACTCACTGCTCCTTTGGAACGCGCAAGTGCGCTGAGTGGCTCATAATTCGTCGTCGCTTCTCCACTGCAGAAATTCATCTGTTTGTGGTTCAAACACGTGCCGTGCCAGAAATAATGTACGCCAGAATCAGCAACGACTAATGGGGCTATAAGGCCACACCACCTCAGCCCGCTTCACTCCCCTTCGCACGAATAGAAAGTGGGCCCAGCTCATAACTGCACAACTGCGCCCAAATATTTTCTATGGCATATGGAATATTAGAGGAAAATTAAAATCAGTGCTTCAGCTATATAGAACAATCAATAAACATACAAATATGTTATAAGAAATTCTATTGACTATTGAGAGTATAAAATGACTGATGCATCTTATAATTATAGGGATTAATAACAATAATGACAATAAAAATAATAGAAAATTAATAATCAATAAAGTTATTCATAAATATAATAATAATATATATAGAAAAATAATAATAATATAAGAATAATGAGCTTCATGATAATAATTATATTTGCTAAAGGAATAACACTATTAATAATAATAAAATATAATACCGGTTAGTATACACATTTGGACAGACAAGGCTAGAAACTAGAGGCAAGTGCTTGAAAATTAATCCAATTTCGAATTGTACTCAGAAGATAAATCGAGACATGAAATACTGGTATACGCCAATGTTGAATAAGAGACGAGCTATCAAAGCGATACTCTCCTTTTGGAATATATATTTTGATTTATTTAAATGAACAGGGCGATTCGACCCAATGCACTTTATTTCCTCTTGAAATAAGTTATGCAAACATTGATTAGATGAACAATGGTTAATTTACAGCTAAGGCTTTCTTTAATTTATTTGCATGTTAAGTTAAATTTATTTTTTGTTTATAGCAGACTCTTTGTCGTGATTGGGTTTAGGGGACAAGCTGTGGCTACAGCGATTGGGTACATCTAACTAGGAAGACAGCTTGCGTAGCAAATATGGGGCCAGTCTAATGGTAGCACAGAGCACGGCAAACACGATGAAACTGGCTCGAACCTCGTCCTTGGCGCGTACCTCGACCTGGGCTGGTTCGATTTGCTTAAGGCGTATCATGGTAACTGCAAAAGTCGAGCAGTTCAGTGAATCCGAGCGAAAATATGACTAATATAATGGGCTTACTTTTTTTTTTGAAAATAAATTACGATTTAGTTTGATAAATGAAATTTTGATGATTTCTTTCCGTTATTCGGTTCTTATTAAACCGAAGCACTCATATAAACTTTTGCAGTATTTGACAGAATATTCAAGGTTAACACAATTTTGAAATTTCTTTCTTGGGCTTAATCAGAGTTAACATTTTTAATTTTTAATTTAAATTTTATTTAATTAACATCGCTCGCACGGTCGGAAAAAGGGTGGATATCTGAACTAACCTTAAGGGGCCTTCACATAGCCAGCGAAAATCGGAATAAAAAACTCTCAATAACACTCTAAGCCAACTTAATGTTTTGTTATAAATAAGATTGAGCCACAAGCAACTGATGCAATTATGTCTGTGGTGTAAGTCCAAAAGCTGCGATTAACTTCCACTTAAGCTGGATTTAAATAAACAACAAGTGCTGGGAGACCTGAGCAGACTCAGCTGTAAACTTGGCCCCAAAGTTGCTTCAAGCTGACAAGGGGAATATGAATCAAATAAACAAACCTCATTAACATATTATCAGCATCAAATTGTGACACGGCCCGTCATTTTGGGTTCAAGTGAGAAATCTGTCACGAGGCATTAAATCGCTTGAGGCAGCCGGCAGAACCGCAAGACGTAGCCAGAAGCGCTTTGGCTCCTTGGATATGCTCTGTTCATAGGAGGGGGGCGGCATGTCACGGCGAGGAGGCAACAATGTCGGCTGACTTGCGGTATTGTCGCCGGCGGCAACGGGAGTGGAATTCCCGGAATCCGGCACACATAATTATGCGTGTAAACAAGCGTGATGATAGTACGCTGACGTATGACGGCTAAGGTGACGCTCAAGGGTTGAGATTTGCCCAGCAACCACCTTGCCGGCTGATGGAATACTCAACTAGTGCAAAACAAATTGCCGAAAATTCCTTACGACCAAGCAGCATCTGACCGGGCGACGGGGCAGAGTCGGAGACGAAGATATTTGACTATCGCACCCTTCCAACGTCAGCGGCTGCCTGTTTTCCGGCTGATTTATTCGTGTTGTGTGTTGGCAACAATTAGAAAAGTTACCGCAGGATGTGCGCCAGCAACAAGCTCTGCTCTGACTCGCTCCGCCTGAGTCTCGAGTCGAAGCCGGAGTCGCAGTCCTCCCGTTCTGGGCCGTTGCGTTCTGCTGTGCGTTTTAATTTGACGAAAGACTGATGACATCTCATTAATATTCATTGTCGCTGCAAGGCGCTGGGATTTGTGGCCATATATCCTGTTTATGCCTGACTTTATTCATGGCGCCGCCGAATAGTTGTAGTTGCTGCTGTTGTGACCTCACACTTAAGACGGATGGATGGGTGATTCTGCGCTGGAATGTAGATGAGTCCTGATTCTAATGAGGTGTTAAACGGCTTTGACTCGACTGGCTTAGGATTTAGTTGTGGGGCGACTAAATGATTGACGCTTGGAAATACTTCCGCATACAGCAGCAAAAATGTAAGCGATAGAATAATTAACATACCTCTTGGGGAAAATTATTGTAAAAAATAAAGAAATAAACTCTAAATTAAATCCGGATAATTGCATTCGGATGCAACTAACTTAGCAATTAGCAGTTTTTGGATTTAACCAGTAGAAGCCCGGGGCTGAAAACCAGCCTTAAATCTAATTTATTTTAATTATAATGAAAAAAATCGAAAAAACGTTCGATGGAAAAGAAAAACATTTCGAGAAGACTTGGAACCCAGTCTCATAAATAATATGAGCCCTTATATCCAGTTCCGAAGTTTAACCCATCTGGGATTTAATTTTGTTTAACCTTATTGTTAATGACAAATTAGAAATCAAATTAACGGCTTGTAATTTTTTCGATCTTATTGGAAATAATTGTAAATAAACTGAATATTTGTATTAAAATTAAAAAAGCATAGCTGCTTTGCTGGTTTAGACCATGAACCGAGTCACCAACCATTTTTTTAAGGTCTGCAGTCCTGTAAACATTCTGATTATGGGGTAGATACCTTACTTTTACTTTTAATGCACTTAAAATAAAATGAGAAAGCCCACATCTTGCCAACGTCAGTTTGGTATCCCAATTCTTTCCTGATAAGGCTTTCGTTGGAACACTAACATCCAACCTGACTATTGCCACTTACTATATACTGATTATATTCCAGGCATGGCCATCATCATCATCATAATCATCTGTAAGAGCAGCCTCGAGCCTGGTTATACATACGGATGCTACATATATTTAGCATATTTAAAATGTAATCGTAATCCAGTTTTGTTTAGCAGTTTATGGTCCGGCCCGTGCCGCCCATAAGTATTTCAAATTAACGACAACACTTCAAAATAATTATGAAGCACATGCCGCCAACGTTACGGGGGCGAGGACAATGGGATCCTGGCAGCCAAAGCATTTATCTCTGGCAACAAACGGTGTGTGTACTTACCGTTGGCACTTTTAAGATGCTGCCGTGACATATTTATGAAGTTCAATTATCATAAAATGCAAATGAAATCGTCATGCCCGAAAACGTCAACCTCAAGCGAAGACCGAAGACCCAACACTAGCAGCTGCAACCCCAAGGCCCAATAAAACAAAACAAGTAGCAGGGCCTAAGAGATGCCTCTGCCAGGTACTGCCCCCTGACCAAGCCTTGATCCAGGAGGGGGGTGAGTCTAAGGCATGGCCAAAATTAAGCAATTTACTTGCGATATCCGCCAGCGAAGCGCACGCCCGCCCGCTCACCCCTTGACCTCAGCACCTCGACAAATGCTCTAACTGGGCGCGAGACATCTACAAGACGCAGACGTCAGTGTCCGTGTGTGTGTGTGTGTGTTTGGGTGTGGTGAATTTTATCTGTCGACTGGCGCTATTAAAAGAAATTACGCTCAAAACTAAATTGCGGGCCAGCACAAAAGGTGAGCTGCAGCAGAAGCAGGCGATGGAACTGAAGCAGAAAGTGGGCTCAGGGTCGGTTGCCCCCGCCATTGAAATGAGAAACGATTATGTTGGGCCCGAGCCAGGCGAAGCATAAAGAAGCGAACCGAAGAACAACAGCAGAACTTTTTAACTTGTTTGCGTGTTGCTATTTACAAGTCCTGTGGGACAAACTGAAGAACCCGGTTCGAAGCTGGAGCTGGGGCTGGAGCTCAAGCTGAGGTTCGGGCACAGGGAACAGGTAGCACCAATGGCTGCCGCATTGCTGATGTTTGCGTTTTTCGCGCTGCTCCCTTTTCTTTTGTTTTTGGTTATTTGGTGTTTTTTTTTTCCCCCATTTGTTTTTTGGGGTTCGGCGTTTGTCTCGCCTTGTCGCTGCTGGCCCTGTCTCGTCTTTGGCCGCATCTCTCACTTGTCGCCTTTTTGTTTGGTTTCTCAAGTTGGCGTAATATGTTTCCGTTAGTTTTCGCTCGTCTTATACGCCGGGCTGAAGGCACAGGATTGCCGCCCCGTTATGGTAATTTAGTGGCGCAATTTTGCGGAAATTGATGCTGGACGCGTTCGGGGCAGGGAAGTCACGGTCACGGGCCGCAGCCATGGAGTTGCCCGAGGGCCTCTAATTTGCAAGCCAGCCGCATGCTTTTTAATATGCATTTAAATGTAGTACTTAGGTAACATATTGCGTTTGTTATCCCAATAAGGAATTGTGAAACCCTTTATTATTTGCTGGCAATACACAATGAGGATACAAATAAGTATACGCCACGTTATACACAATGATCTACGGAAAATTGAAGAAACGTTCATAAACAAAGAAACATTGATGTGGCTTAAAACAGGTTTCGGTTCTTACTTGACACACTGCGAATTAGGTAACTGTTGCTATTACTTTTTTTTATTATTATTTTTCATTTATATGATTTACTGTATGTCCACATATCCGAATTCAGCTCTCGATACAATGAAAAAATCGTCTAGTAGGACAACAAACAATTTAATGCAGGCATTCCAAACGCTTCGCACGATTCCCTCTGCTTCTCGGAGTGCTGTGTCCACATCCTTATATACTCCGATGAAACAGAGGAAAACTTTTTGAAATATCTTCAGCAAAATTGTTGTTGTCACCAATACTAGTGTGTCAAGAGGAAGTATCAGTATATCTCGCAAGTGGGACACAGTCATGTACACGGATTTTCTAAGCATCAAATTCATTTGCTCTAATTTTGACATTATACAAATTTTTCTATATGTTTATTTAAGTAATGTAATTGACTTTATTATTTATGTGGCTTACTATGTCCGCAATGATAGGTTCATGATTATTATGACTGTTGTAAATTTGCGAAAGAGATAGAATAGAAGAATAATAGAAACATTTATGCATGTATTTATAAATATTTAAAGCTTGAATTAATTGGCTAATTGGAGTTACTAAACATTTAATTTGATCAATAAAGCTTTCTGGCAACGTTGCAGCATCGGCTTATCGAGCATCGATAACAAATCAGATGCAACTCATTAGTATCGAGTAGATACGTTTCCCTCTAATTATTTGCAGTGCAAGTTTGAGTTTGTCAATTTGAGTACTGGCTGTTTACAGGCCTTATTGAGCCATATCAAAATGATGTCGACTCCTAGAGATAAGCCGAAGCAAACTGTTAAAGTGGAACCTCAGTCGACGAATATCAAGACGCGTGATATACGCGTGATTAAAAAGGAATTTCTCTGCCAGACACCTCCTTCATTAGGCTTGTCTGACAAAACGTCATTGCAACTGAAGCTGGAGAAAGCTGGAAAGGAGCAGGTTGGCATCAGAAAAGATCAACCTGACATTAGTAGGAGGAACAGCAAGAAGCCAGCGGCCCCACGGACACAGTCCGAACTGGAGGATGGCGAGGTTGACGATGACGAGGAGCTATTGCCCGTTTGCCGTTTCCATCAGCGCAATAGCTGCACTTGGGGCAACAGCTGCCGCTTCAGGCATCCGAGATGCACAGATCTGGGCAACTATGTCATGTTCGAACGCGTTAACTTGCCAGTGGCGTCTTCCTTGTATGACACCATGGCCAATCATATTTATAGTGAGCTGCCGCTGCCGCCTCCGCCAGATTGGCTTGGCTATCCGCCGGAGCTTGGGCCAGAACTTGAAAGCTCCTTTCAGAGCAATTTGCAAAGTCTCAAGAAGATGATGCGACAGGCTGGCTATAAAGTGGGCAACTCGGTTGCGCGCCGTCACAAGCATCAGCCCTGGGTGGAATTCAATGACTTAGACACCGATCCATACTACACGCATCAGCACGAGCTGCCCGATGATCAACTTAAGGAACGCTCGCCCCTTCTGGCAACGCGGCTCTACAAGAATCGTGGGCCCGGCTATAGCTCAAACCCAAACGAACGCTGCCGATGGCCAAATGAACCGGGCAGACAGGTGAGACTCCAATATAGCAGCCCCAGTCCCAGCAGCAGCAGCAGCACGCCCGATTACTCATCCACAACCAACTCGACGAGCTCTTCGTCTGCGACAACACTGTCACCTGCCTGCAAGCGCAAGCTCTACCGAAAGCTAAAAGCAGCCCAAAGAGAAGTATCCTATATGCCCAAAAAAGGTGGCTATAGGCCCAGCAGGAAGAATGTCCCACGTGCTCCACGCAAGGGGCGTAGGTTCAGCAGCAGCAGTTCATTCTCAGACAGTGATTCGTCTAGCTACGGCTCCAGCACACACACCTCGGAGCTGAGCTCCTCCTCGATGGATATGCCTAGCGATAATATCGAACATAATCCGAATTCAAAGAAACGACTGAGAGGTAGGGAACCACCGATAAAAAAGCGCAAGTGCCAGACAGAAAGACTTCTAGAGGTAAACAGAAAAATCGCTAAGAGAAGAAGAGATTAAAATCAGAGAAAAAGTTCCTGAATAATCGAAATATAAATTGAATGAAAGATATTTCTAGCACACAATTTTTTATTTACTAAGCTTTTCACACATTAATTGTTGAAAAACATTACTAATCCCTTACTAATTCGTTGAGTTCAATTTGTGTTTTTTTTTTAAATGACCGTATAAGTTGATAATCCTATATTTTAGCTATTAATGCAAAACAAAGCTTTGGAGCATATATAGAAAAAAAGCATTCATTTTATGTTTAAGCTAAAATTTCCGAAAACTTTTCTATATGGATAAACGAATGTGTTCAATATTATTTATGTTATGATTAATTTAAAAAATAAATGAATAGCTATAATTTATTTGCCTTCCTTATAATTCTCAATGGGTTCTAAGTTGTGACAAGATCTAGCAAACCCAGCACTTCGGGTTCTTAAAATAGCTCTATAGACAACCAGCTCACTTTTATAACTTGTTGGTTATTATATAGAAAAATTTCTTCGTGCCCCTTTAAAAACGATATCGAATTCGGGATTTCTTTTAATTATGATCTAATTTAATCGAAGACTGTTGTACAAATACTTCCCAAAGCTTAATTTAGGACTGATTGTCCCAATAGAAGCCGTATAATATAGTTCTCCTATTCCGTTTGGCAAATATGTTTGGAAATAGTATAACTCGTAATTGATTAGTAAGAATTCGAATCAAACAGACAAGCATGGTTACATCGAATCGTCTGCTTATACTGATCAATAATATAAATCCTATACTTTATGAGTTTACACTAATAAAATTATTATATGCCCTACACGAGTGGCCAAGGTCAGAAGTGTAGTTTATGTATGTCGGTGTACAAGCTGAAGATCGAGTGGCTGATGGAGCTGCGATTGATAGCCAATTCTTCCACTTTAATCCCAGGTGGTCTTAGCACCCGTGTATCCTTAGGCAGTACACAAGTCGACGTCTAGTCGTAAGCCCAGCCGAGTCACAACCACAAAATGTGCATTTCCCGGCAGTCACACTGATTGCTATGAGTGTGTGTGTGCGTGAGTGTGTGTGCGTGTGTGTGGTTTCTGCTAATATCCTTGTTAATATTATTAAACATTATTTATGGATTTGTTTAATTTGTATTTAGTAACGCTTCGCATGCCAGCACCTTCCTAGCCAGCTGCCGGCACGTGCCTCCCCCTCTGATTCAACGGCCGACGGCCCCGCAAAACTTAAGATCTGCCTGGGCTGCTGGGCTGCCTGGTTGCCTGGTTGCCTCGTGTTGCACTGCTGCCAGCTGGGCCAACTGGCCGCATATCCTTGCCTGGCTGGCGCTGCTGTTGTTTGTTTGGCTTTAGCACCCGTCTTAGCCCGCCATCGGGGCTCACTGTCGCGTCGCCTTTCCCGTTGTCCTGGTGGAACAATTACATGGTTTTGCCTAATGAATTTATCTGCTCATCAGCAACTCCACTGTTGCATGGTCCTGGCGCGTGTTCAGTGTGTGTGCATGTGGAGGAAGCCTTACTGTTGCCAGCTTGTGGGGGGAGTCACAGTAAATTTTATGTAGATTTCCTAACACAAATTATGTTCATTTGCCGGCGTTGCATGTTCTTATCCCTGCCACCAGAAAGTGCTCCCTCGCCCACTGACTGAGTGAGAACTTTATGAAAAACCCGTTTTATGTTTGTTGAATTTCTGTCCTGAGTACCTTCTACATAAGAAATCCAGATGTTTTAGCCGGAAATGAGCAGGCATAAGTCTTAGAGATGAAAATGTACTTTCCAAAAAAAAAAAAGCGGATATCAACATAACATTGAATCATATGTTTATTCAGCTAGAACTTCTTTTTTATTTAAAATGTTTGAAATATCGTTAACTGAATAAAATCGGAGTTTGAAACCTTTGTATAATAATACCAAATATTTAATACAAATATATTTTACCTATTTCATATCATTTTAAGCATTATTTTTCGATACAGTCAAGGCCCAACTTTGGTTAAGAGAAAGCTTAATGGTACTTTCCTTTTAGACAACGTGACACGATATTTGTTGTAACGAAAAAAGTGCCATCTCCAGGAGAGACAACAAGCCAGGCAGGAGAAAATTTTAGTTTGATTGGGGAACAATTTTATTAGAAACTTAATCGTGATTTGTGGCCAGCTTCGTTGCTCGGGCAACGAATAAATTTATAGATTAAGTTTTCATATACAGATAATTTAGATGAGTTCTCATGGGCAGAGTGGAAACTCGAACTGGAAACTAACCGAAAATATAATAGTTAAAGCACACGACATACAGGTAGTTAGCTAATGTCTTATGTTCACATCTACATTATTCATCGTTGTTGCTATCAAAACGTTCGTTTGCCAGCTGAATAGCATCGTTCAGATAATGATATATCACAATCAGCGCTATAATTAGCAGCTGAAGCAATTGCAGCTGCAAGGCAAAGAAAGCATGTAGCGTAAAAGCTAAATTTTATACAAATTATTTGTTACCCACCAGTGTAAAGTTGGCCACATCAAAGCGCCAGATCGAGAGGAACTTAAACCGAAAGCAGTTCGATAAAATGGCGCGCATATCCTTGGCAATGCGACGCATTCGCTTGGGCAGGACAGTTCTTTGGCCAAGAGCTGTGCTCAGTCTCTCCGAGAACTGAATGCTCTGCAAGAAGAATAACCAAACCAGCTTGAGCCCGGATTTCCAATTGTTTTTTTTTACCATAAAGCGAACCTTGAATCGGATCAGGTGGATAAATAACAGCCAAACCTAAGCCTGCACCGAAGTATAGTTCTTTAAAAAGAGTTTGGCTCTAAGTTAAAGTTTTTTCCTCTTAGTATACATATTTGTAAGCAAAGTGCGCTTCTTCTAATCAGTTTTATAAGCCGAAACTTGTAACCGTTCTTAGGTTTGGTGTCACGCCAAATATCTCTTAGATCAGATGAGGCAATACCCACCTGTTGCTCGAGCAGGGTCTGCGCCAGCAGCAAACACGCGTAGTCACAGCCAATGCAGGCATAGATGGAGGCGTTGCCGGCATAGAAGATGCGTTGCCTGCGATCATCGAAGAGCACATACCATGTGCTGCTGTAGTAGACAAAGGCGTAACAGCCAAAGAGCAAACAATTGGCATTGATACCCAGCAGCAGCAGCAGAGAGTGCTCCAGGGACTCAAACAAGTGGCCAAAATTCGTTGCCAGCTGCTGCAGCTGCTCGCACTGGCTGAGCAGGCTGTCCATGCTGGAGGGCGTTACAGCTACAGGTACGGAACTGGTGCCTGGCACCAGCTGCATTTCAGTTCTCATTTGGCCAATGGTCAGCAGCTCGTCCACTTCCGCCTGTAGCTGCTGCAGGCGATCACGCGCTAGCCAGGCAAATATGCTGTAGAATCGCATGGCACCGGCAAGCACAAGATGAGGCAGGAACAGAGCTGACCCGATCATGATATCCTTAAGCGGCGGCAGCTTGAACTCCAGCTCGTACCCGATGTACATGCCAAAGCAGAGTAGCACCACGAACGTGGAGCATAGTAGACCATAGGCGAGGAACTCATTTTTGACACGGCGACGTCCCGGCGAGCTCTTCAGGGGCAACGAGGCCGTCAGTGCACTTGCCACGCCTACAGCACGCACAGAGGCGTAAATGGCGTAGCTAAACACCTTGATGCTCAGCACGAGCTGTAGCCGGGTTAGGTCGTATAGAAAAGGCGACACATCCTGCAGCGTCTTCAGCAGCGCCGAAGGCTGAAAGTGCTGGGCAAAGCAGCCGGCATAGACGCAGGCCAGCACAAAGACATTGACCACACCGGGCAGAGTGATCCGATAGCGCTGCTGCTGGGCGTCAAACCAGTGCATCTGGTATCCTGTGAGCAGCAGCAGATAATTCGAGGCGCGTATTACGCGGCAGGGGCTACTCATTTTTGGGCTCTTCGCAATAATCAAACCGATACGGCGCGGGCTTTCGACTAATCTGGTCAAAATGCGGCATTGGTTTTGGGCAGCGCATGGAACGCCTTGGGGTCTTATCTGTGCATCAAACTGTGACAAATATCAAAAATATCCAAATAATACAATAGAGCCCAAGTGAACCGTATCGCAGTTCCAGCAGCGGGCAGCGGGTCACGTCGAATTGAAGCTCATGATGAGCTGCCCATATTTTGAATATTTATGTGGGCTTTTATTGGACTTTAAATCGACTTGTTGGTTTCGGTTATTCGGTTACCCAATTAAATGTGCAACGGCAATTAAATGATTATTTATTTCATATGCCCAGCCATTGAAAACATTAGACTAATTATATTTTAACTAGTTTGAGTTCTAAATTGAAATACGCATGTGCAAAAAGAAGAGTTATTGCAAAAACCGTAAAAGGTATATCAGCTATAATATGCAGGTAGGGTATATATAGAGACCACAGTTCATAAAATGGACTGAGTTTATTTAATATTAAAAAGTTTATCCGCCAGCTTAAGCAAAACAATTCGGTTGCACCCGACTGCGTAATACTCGCTCAGCCCTTTATTCATATTTATAAAGAGATATTGATTGATCTTTCCGATCGATCGCTCACATGATTGCATAAGAAATTTTTATTCCGCATATAGCGTGGATATATAAACCTAACAGCTTATCTGTTGCGATTATATATTCCAAGCTTTAAGCTTGTAGCTTCAAAAGATGGAATATATCAATTTTTTGATCAGTGCTAATCCTTCAACAACTGCGCTTTTCGCTTAGTTATATAATTACCCTTCACTGGTAGCTTCTCTTGGAATAATATACATACATGCGTGACCGTTTATTAAACGTACTGAAATTGGGTAGTAAGCAGACAAATAGATCTGATGCGCTGTTGAATATATATGTAATAGAAGAAAAAACTAGATATAAAGACGGCGACGTGCTTGAATTGCGTAGCAGCTGCTTTTGTTTGCGCCTCGAGTCAACAGGTTAAGCGAATGCCTAATGAAAAGTCGTAAATTTTCGGCAAAAACCAAAGAATCTAAAAGCAGCTCAAAGAGTCGCCGCACAGGGTTGGGGACTAGAAGTAAAAAATTTCACATATTCCTAATTAGAATGTGGATGCATGTCGTGTGCGGCATTTCTTAACATCAAACGCCAGCCAGGGGTGTTGGGGCTAGTAGAAAGTAAGCCCCGGTAAGCGGCTAACGGGCTTAGAAGCCGCCTCCACGGGATCTGTCAACACCAGATAGCGACTGTTTTGATACAGCTCCCGGTACACAGGGTGCAGTTGTGCGGCTGTGCGGCTGGCTGCAGCTCAAGTGTCAACATGGAAATTAGAAACAATTAAAAGGCAACGCCGACGTCTTACGTACTCAAATATTTGCCAGCTGGTAAAATCTTAGAAACTACGCCGGATTCCCCTTTGTGCTACCTTGCCGTCGTCGTTGTCGTGGTCTGTGTAGTGTAGTGGTTGTCGTGGTTAAGTAGCTCACTTCAGGCCAAAGCCAAACAAGCCGAATGTGATACTAATGAAGATTCAAGACAAAGACAAATAATTATGTGCACATCTATTTCATTAGAGACATCAGCGAAAGGGTGTGAGAGGTAGATCGGCTACAGCATTTAACCCCTTACAAAACTCAGTTCAAATACAATAAAATAAAAGGAGAAGAAAAGTTTAATATTCTATTGTTTAGTTTATATTTGTGTTCACTTTTTCTACTTGGTTAAAAAACTTGAATCTTTTTTAAGTGAACCAACTATTTATAAAATAAGATATATTATTATATAAATATGTAATTACTCTAAATGATGGCACATGTGACACTTTAACCATGTTTAAAGACCCCTAGATCTAATTCCGTCTATATTACTAAAGTGAAAACGCATTGATAGCTTAATTTAAACTTTAAAACTTATAAAAATGAGCAACGCCTGTTAGTTTCTATTAGTTTTGAATATTGCCAGTTATTTAGTAACCATATAAAAATGAGGCTGGTTAAAAATTGCCCAAACATTTTGTGAAAGATGAAAATAATGCTGTGAATAAACATAAATAAATTAAACAAAACCCCGTTATGCCAGAAAAAAAGAGAAAAGTTGCACATTTTTGCCTGAAGAGCAAATGCAGTACATTTCGGCAGCAGGTTTACAATTATCAATCAGCATTAAAGCATCGAATGGTGGCTTGGCTCGCTTACAAGCCATAACTCTTTGTTGGCAGAAGCCTGTTTTACCTTTTGGCCAGCGGCAAAGTCATAATTCAATAAATAAATGCAAGGATGACATGTGGACAGCGGCAACATATCGCATCGAATGCACTCAGATGCGCACAGTGAAAACTGCGTCGCGGCCGAAACAAGGGGCGGGAATGAGCCCTCTGAATACCTCTCGACGCATCCTACGAATGAATGAAGCAAAATTTACGGTTGCCCATTCGTTAAGGAAAACAAAGAGCTGCCCCAAAATGGGCGTGTGAGCGGGAGGGCGTGGGCGGGCAGCCAGTGATTATATGCAGTCGCGCGGAAAAGATGCCACAGCTAGTGGCGTATGGAATACGCTACGTTATTCCCGTGCAGCTCACAGGCCAGGACCACGACCAGGACCACAACTTGAACCAGCACCAGATCCAATGCAAATCTATTAACATGCGGCCAGGACATTCGCACAAGGACATGCGTCAACTGCGTTGCTCCGGTGGGCCGCGCATGCACTCAACAGCTCAGCCCTTGCACAGTCACGCAGCGGGCTTTGATGGCCATCAGTTCCGCAGGATGTTGAAAAATTCGGGCACAGGCAGGTAAATAGTGCATCTGGGTTAGTCAAAAGTGGGCAGAGAAATATAATAAAGATATACTTAATATTAGACATGACTAGAGCTCAACAAATCGATGTACGAATCACGCATAAGCTGATAACAGAATTGGCCGAACGGGTTAAGGATCTCTAAAATGATTAATTATTAGCTTTTTTTTAAAAATTCAGGTCCCAGATCCAAAGGATAAAAAACACACTCCCCGCCTTTATACCATATTTGTCAGACGTCAAATTTGGGTGGAGATCGAATCTAGCCCACATCGAATAAATGAAAAAAGGGGCAACTATAAACTGGTTTAGTAAAATAGAAAAGTCGAATAGAATAATGAAATAGAAGAAAACATAATTGAACCACGGCCTTTGTTTTTAAGGAAGCTTTGGGAATAATTTAACATTTTCGAAGTGAAATATGAGAAGAATTTTAAGTAATTATGAAGACATAAGCGGGAAAATACGAAATTAATGAAAATGTATAAGATAATATATTATATAATTATATCAATTTAGTAGTAAACTTCCCAATCGAAATATGAATATTGTCACCAGCCTGAGTACCCCTAGTGCATTGCATACAAAATGTGGGGATTCAAACTTGTTCAGCGTCAACCATTTGGCTGTTAAACGCGATGATGATGATCCAGTTCCAGTGGGGCGTGGTAAGAAATTATGATGCATTTTTATGGATTTTCGATGTTTTTGCATGGTGCAGTTTTTCGGGAGGATTACGTTTCATCAACGGGCGTGCGGGTGTGAGTGTGTAACTGAGCTAGTGCATTGCATGGCCGTATCATGGAAAGGGGAACGGGAACCGGACGTGGCCGCGGAGGCTGTTGCGTTTTTTGTCAAATGTGAAGCATCCTGTGCTGAATCGTAGGTGGGGTCCTTGCGTGTGGCCATTTTTTTCAGTGCGTCGGCCCAAACTGATTTATGCTCCTTGATGGACGGTTTCGGTTTCGTTTTTGGGCAATGCAAGTAGCACCCCCGCAGCCCCGCTCCCGAAAGCCGTCGGGTGCAGCAAAAAATCAACGCGGCCAGGAAAAAAAATTTATGCATTTTCATTGATATGCAAAGCACTGCAATCGGTCGTACAGGGGAGGGACGCAACGTCCAGCGTTCGTCGAAGATGAAGAAGAGGCTGAACTTGTGTGCGCGTTTCCGTTTCCGTTTGCGCTGCAATGCAGCTGAGCGGGTGCGAGTGTGAGTGTGTGTGGTTGTGTGTGGTGCGTACGTAGGTCGATATGTTTGGCGTATTGTCGAATTGCATAATATGCACTTTTTCATCGGCCATCCGCAAAAATTTACAGCCCTACACACATCGATTTATTGCCTGACAATTGTGCCGAATCCCGCAACAATGCCAGTGGAAAATGCCAGTGCCACCATGGAATGGATTTGTGTCCTGTACAGCCGTCCAAATGGCGCCTCCACTGCTCCACGGTTGAGTCTAAGGCTGCGAGGCTCAGGCCCAGGCTGAGGCTGAGTTATGAGTGCTGGCCAGTCGATTGAATGGATTCTACATGCAATTGTTGTTGCTGTTGTTGCTGTTGTTGCTGCTGTTATTTTTGGGCGAATTCCATCAACGAATTTCAATAACAATTTCCCTTCTGCAAAACAGACGAGCGATCCTTGTCCAACATCGCGATATTCGGCCATTGACGGCAATTCGCGTGAAAAATAATGTTTTTAATATTGACAACATGAAAAATGTGAAAACAATAATCATAAATTTTTATTAACAGCAACAACTACAACGGAGCCAACTGCAATGCCAAATGTCGCTGTCAACTCGTCGCGAATAACGATATTTCGCGCAAAAAGTAATCGCAATTAAATACCCTGCCCTCTTCTCAGCAACATTCCCCCTTCAGTTTTTGATGGACATTGAATGTTTATGGAAGTATTAATTGAAATATATCTGACCTTAACCCATGCCCAGATATGAAAAGTATGTAAAAATGCACTTACCCAAAATTAGACACGGAGAGGATTCGATTTATTGCCATCTGAAAAAACTAAAGAAAAGAAGTGGAGTTTAGTATAAGTACAAGATGAGAAAAATAGAGAGAGAGATATGTATATATAAACTACATCAGAGTAAATAATAGTGATTAATTAGATTATCAACTCAATTTCTTATAATTATGCACTTACAATTAATGCATGAAGCGCTCCAGGCCTTATTAGCATTCATGAGAAGCGCAGAGCAAGCCATTTACTTTATAATCCCCGAGCAGTGGGGTAGCTTATAAAAAAAATGAATTAGGCTTGGTCTAAGTATGTTTTAAGACAACATTCACGTGTATACACACAAGCCCTTAATTGTATCTTTAGAATGGGAAATGTAGAGGCCAAGCCTTGAGTTCAGATATTTGACAAGGCATAATTTTCTTATAAGATTTTATATTGACTTATAAGCTTAATTACGCAAAGAAGAAGTCAATATTCGAATCTGATCTTAAGCACCTAGCGTTAAATATTTAGAATTAAACTCCTAGAATTTTAGAAAAATCAAGATCTGTTTTGGTTTATGTTCCTACATCTATAACACGGACCATTACCAATTTGCAATGCGAATGCTAAAGTTATTAGTAAAAGTGGATTTTTCATTTTGGGGCAGTCAGCTGAGGAATGCGTTCGTCGAAATACTATGTAAAACACCGCTGACTGGGCAAGCAGCGTCTTGCGACTCCTGTTGGAGACGCGTTCCAGAGCACATCATCATCGTAAATCATGGTGGGGCTTTTGGTGGCTCGCGCTGGCTTGGATGCCACTCGGACATTTCGGTTGGTGGACAACTTTGGACTCTGGCGACTCTAAACATAAAAATAAATAAACGCCAGGCTGACAGGCGGCTTCGGCCAGGACGTTTTGTTTGTTTGCCGGCGCGAAGCTCGGCGAGAAATGCAGCACACAAAAATTTCAAATGGGTCGCATTTTTGTCGTTGCAGTCAAGAGTCGGCCGAGAGATGGCGCTGCTGTCCAGTGTGTAGAATGTGTGTGCGAGTGTTGTATAGTATTTCATGAGGATGTGCTACAAACAGAAGGGCAGAACGAGCGAGAGGCGCACACTCGAACGGGAGTCGCCCAGAAAAGGATTTCATAAAAATTGCGCAATTTAAAATGTCACAACATAAATTCTGTTTGCGTTTCTTTATGCCGCAGCAGCAGCAGCAACAACAAGAGGAACAACAAGAGCGAGGTACAAGGCGAAAAAGGCACAATAAGTATTAAATTTTGTTAGAAGGACCTGCACACACACAGCTGCAATTGCGTCGGGGCGCAAAATGTCCTTCGCAACGCAAGAAAACAACGCAGCCAGTGGGCCAAGAGGCTGTAGATAGTTGGATGGTTGAGTTACGGGGCAAGGGAGTAGGGCGCTGACGCCGCTGACTGGCTGTCGAGCAACTCAACTGAACGAAGCGAAACAAAAGAAATCCAAAATGCACACAAAACCACGCGCACAGGACACACAGGACACTTACAGCCCTGGCACAGGACAACGCGGCGAATGCGCAACGCCTCTGCTCTGTCTGCCCATATCTAACTCTGTGTGTGTGTGTGGGGGGATGTCACTTTGGTGGAGGCTACGCTTTGGCGGCAAGCTCCACCAGGCGCTGTCCCATAGCAGCTCCAGCTCCGCCTGGTCACTGTTGTTCGTCAGTGACATCAGCGACATCGTCGTCGTCGTCGTCGTCGTCGTCATCATCGTTGCCAGCCGGAAACGAGCCGACATCCTCGACATCGTCGTCGGCGTCGTCGCTGCTGTCGTCATCGTAAGTTTTCGTTCATTTGTTGTTGTTGCTTGTTTCTACCTATTTTGCTATTTTTTTTTTCTCGCAGCGTAGCTGATGCGTAACTTTTTGTTGCACTTTTTGGCGTTCTTAAACACTGGCGAAAAAAGTCTATTGAAACGTAGCTGTTAAGTTTTTATCGATAACAGCGTTAATAGGTTACAAAACTTTTAAAAGCGGTGCGAGTTCAGCTTTTTTAATGTCTGATCTAGAATTAAGATCAGTTCAGCTTGAAATTAATCGTTAATGGCATTATATAGAGCTTAATCTAACCCGATTTCAAGGGATTTTCCAGGTTTCAAATCATTTCACCACATTAATTGATGATCAATTTAATAATAAAGAACTTACTTTGAATCAAGTTTTTCAAACGTCGCAAGTTACTTGAAACGAGCTGGTAACAAGCTGTAAAGAAGCACACAATTTGTTGCAGTGTATTTGCTGTGTTGTGCTCGTCAGTGACATAAATCAGGACACAGCTTCGTCTCCGAATCGTTTTCTATGTGTGTGTGTGTGTGTGTGTGTGTGTGTGTGTGTGTGTGTGTGTGTGCGTGTGTGTGTTTGTGAGACTGTATATGTGTGATCTGGACTTGAAGCAACGCCCATTGTGCAACACTTTCAATTTTTTTTATTCGTTTGTTGTATTCGTTTTTTTGTTGTAGTTTTTTTTTTAGTGCACATTTGTTGTTTTCATCGTGTTTTGTTTGCTTTTAATTTTTGCAGGTCCTTTTGCGCAACGATTTGTGTGCGACGAGTATCTGTGGTAGCCTTTCGTTCGTCCTTCTTTTGCGCTGCCATCAACTTCACATTCGGAGTTGTCCTTCTGCCATGGCTCTGTGCTCTTCTGAGCTGGCCAACAAAACTTCAGCAGCTCCTCCTGCCCGGCTCTGGACATAATCGCGTCTGCATTATTGGTTGATGTTTGTTGCTGGCTGCATTTTTTACATAAAAAGGACACAACCGGACCCCAAATGCTCGAGCAACACTTTTATCGCTTGCACCAGCGGCTGCAGTTGGGGGCATAAATATTTTGTTTACTTACCTCTACCTCTCCTCTGCTCAATCCCCTTACACCCGCTGTGTGTGTGTTTGTGTGTGTGTGTGTGTGTCGCACCTTCTGCTGTGTTTTCTCTGCGCTTCTATCATCGTATGCTGTTGTTTTCCTTTTTGAAGATTATGTGTGTTTTGTTGCCTGACAGGGATCAGCATAAAATGCTGCAAGCTGAGCTTTTTTCCGTTGCCCTACACTTTTTTTCTGTCTTGGTACAGCTCCTAACCCCTAACCCCCCAGGCAACCCAACCCCCACAGCCCAATGGGGTTGCAGTGTTTGCACTGTTGTCCGAAAGGTGTGTGTGTGTGTGTGTGCTTGTGTGTGTGATGCCTCCAAATGGAAATTATACACGTATGTGCGCGTATGTGCTTTCCTCGTCCTGTGAACAGCAAACAGCAAAAACGGGTTAAATGCTGTGGCGAATTTGTAATTAGAAATTGTCGCTTGGCGCATTTCATTCTGTTTGCTTGAGGTCCTATTTCCGCACCTCCAACAACACCTCCTCCTCATCCACGCCTCTTCCGTTGTTTCTAACTTCAGATTTTTCTAGTCTTGAATATTTTATTCAAGTTTAGTGCACAACTGTAATTACAACAAACACGACCCTTGTGTAGATCCACATTTTCACCTGAAGTGTCGGAAAAATATGTAAAATACACATATTTATATATGTTAACATATGTGTGTCACAGCGTGTTCTGTAAGTTATGAACTTTACTTTTTAAATATATATAGCTGTCTTGATTCCAGCGAGGTGTTCTTCTTATGAACAGACTCGTAATTATCTTATGATTTACCGCCAGGCCGTGGTATAAATTCTCTGACTCGTGCCTCAAAGGCAGTTGGCAGCGATTTATTACTCACACACGCGCAGTTTTTCATTATTTTCAATATTTTCATTTAACTATTTGTGTGTTTTTCACGACAAAAAAATTATGTCTTCATATGGTCAGCAAAAAAAAAAATGATTACAGCGCTGCCAGCTGCAATTGCTGGCCATTGAGGCAGGTTGGCCTCAACAAGGATACGACTATGTGCATTATATATTTATTTATATATATAGATATATATATACATATACATATGTACACAATATATAGATGCGCATATCTGGCCATTCATTCGTCTGGGGTTTTCATTATTCACGCATAGCGAGTACAGCGAATTTATTACAGGGTCACATTTAATGCTGATTTTTATGCCTTGCATATAATGTTGTTTTTTATTCTCAACTTTACGATCATAAATGTCGAAAAGGGGTTTGATTTATATCACAAACTTTTGTACTTTACTTCATGCGCCTGACAATGACGGCGAAAATGTGGTTAACTCGACTCTAGGCTCAACAAAAACGAGTATTTTAAAGAGGTCGAAAGTTGCTGACGACACGACACCACAGCCAATTCAATTCAATCTCCAACTCCAACAGAATGTTGCTCAATAAAACATGACGAACAATAAAAAGTGCCAAGTAAAAATATTCTTGTTCCGTGCAGTATATCAATCCTGCCTCATCAAATGGCTTCGGGTTGCTTTCAGTGCCTTTTTAATAAGTGTTATATGTATTTAAATATCTAGGAGATATCTTGAGCTCAGGTCTAAATAGCCTCAACAGACTTTCCTATAATATTTACTCATTTTTATCTAAATATGTACCCAAAAATGCACATGAACAAAAAAGACTATTTCGTTTACCTCCAATTATTGTAGAGGCCAAATCAAGAGAAAAAAGCGGAATTAAATGAATGAGAGAGAGCGGCAGAGAAAGAGAGAAAGTGCCAAATGAGAAACAATGGGGTTGAGAGTATGAGCAAAGTAAAAGTTCAGTAGATTGCAAAACACAACTTATTAATATTATACGTAAAATCAATGTAAGAAAATCTGTAAGTCTTAATTGAATTCATGAGAATCACAGAGGACGATCTTAAAAAATAAGTCTTTTTGATGTACTGCGGATCGAGTCAGATTTTGGTATAAGAGAACATGCACACTAACATACACAAATAAATATATATACATACGTACATACACACATACATTTACGCATGCATACATATGTACGTACATACACAAACATACCTACATACAAACCTACAAACTTACATACATATATACATACAAATATACATACATATTAATATTGATGATATTTTTCTTGGAAAATCTTGTAACCGTTCACTCAATTTTCCACTGCAGCGGGTGGATTCTTATTATCCAGCTCTATAAGTCTTATATATACATATAAGTTTGTATGTCATAATGAGTTTAGTTAACTCTTGTATATCTGCTGCCGCGATCTTAAACATCTTTGTACGTGCTTATCTTCTGACTAAACAACTTGATTTAATTATAAGCTCTTTAACGAGAAATCGTCTGGTATTATTTCCCATTTCTGCAGCTCAAAGTAGCCCCATGATTTTGCTTGTCTTACGTTCTATTTGCAGGATCTCTAGTCGCATCTCGCACAGACTTTGTTTATGGCTGCATCTTGCATTGCAGGACGAGCGGAAGGACTGCTCGAGTGGTTGGCAGTGTCAGTGTCAGTGGTGGATGCCAGGTGCCATATATTACCCGCCCACCCACCGCCCTTTCGTACTGTGCACATCTTGACGACGACGACGAGCACGCCGAGGACATCCTCATCATCGTCTTTGCGTCCCGTACAACGCCACCAGCAGACGCCGTCTCAGCCATGGAATGCTCTGATCTATGGACTCTTGCGAGGCAACGTTTTCGTGTTCGACTTGCCCGGAAGGGATGGGGGCTGCGGGATGGATGTAGGGTTTTTTCTTGCCGTTCCGCCTGCTCCTGCAGCATGCAATTTATGTGCATCCCACATGGAGCTGGCGCTGGAGCTGTCGCTCGTCCTTGTCGCGCCTTGGTGGCTGTGGCAGACGACGTTTTTGCTTTGTTTTCGTATTTATGGATTTTCATTGGCGCAGCTAGTTCTGCCGGAGCGACGGTGTGTCAAAACGCAAATGATTTATTGAACTGACAGCCAGCAGTGAATTTTGTCGAGTCAAGTCGCAGGACAACGATGCGGCAGCCTCGCGCTCGTCCTGGTCGTCGTCGTCGTCGTCGTCGCTGAATGCGACACCGATGAGCACAAGGACGAGCCATCGACTCCAGCTCCCACAAGTCCTGCTACACTTTCTAGTTTTGCCGCCATTTCTTGTTTCGATGTGTTGTGCACTTTTCTCGCTACGCTTTTTGCTGCAACCCGAGATTGGTAGGCGGAGCCGGAGCCGTGGCTGAAGCTGGAGCTGGACCTGGAGCCCGCTCAACTCAACTGAAAACTGAACTGAGAGCTTGCACTGGCGCTGGCGCAAGAAATGGCACCGATGTGAAATGAAGTTTTGATTTAGTTCAAAATTTTTATCAAAAGAAACGCGTTCCTGCTGCTGTTTTCCTTTCCTCTCTCTCTCTCTCTCTCCTCGCTCACGCTCTCGCTCTCTCTTCCCGCATGCAGTTTTTTCTAATAAATCACAGCATGGGTTGTCTCTGATATGGGCGGGACCTTTCGGGCGTAATGGAAATTTGATTTATGCCCCACCAGCCATAATGCAAAAGTTCTCACAATAACCGTGGCAAACACTTGGAAATTTTAAAATAATGCCACCAGCGATACGTATACGTAATGTTTGCACAATATTGATTGCGCAAAATATTCTGATGACTACACGATTAAATTGTTAATTGCCGGACAAGCACTTTTATTTGTTCTTCATTTTCGAAAACAAATTTTTTAGCTCATGCGAAATGCCCAAAGATTGGATTTGTTTAAGTCGTAAATTGTGAAATTTTAACAAATAGGCATGTTGTAAAGTAGTTTGAAGTAGATATTAAACTTCATAGGCTTTTAAAATGCATTAATCTTAAGATTTTAAATCAATAAAATATTGATAGAACAAATTATGATAGAAATCTGGATAATTATATCCAAATACTGAGAGCATTTGGATTCTTCAAAGGATAGCTAATGAACATAAAAAAAAGTGATTTAATTTTAAACAATATTACCTTTAATATTGTATTTTTCGAACATTTATTCCTAATTATTTCAAAGGCAATTAAAAAAAAAAGTCAACGTCAATGTGAAAGATGTCAATGTCAAGAATAGAATTCCATTCCATTCTTTTTAAGTTGTTTGGTTTGGCTGAGCTTTCCAGTGTTGTAAAAGATATCATTAACGAGTGGCTAATTGAAAATTTGAAATATCTATTGAAGTCAATAAAAAGTGAGCTATATAAAAATGTACTTAAGCGGACTGTCAAAATTATGTTGCATTAAGCGCATAGCTTCATAATCGGGCAATATCTTGTAGATATAACTCATACAGTGAAAAGTGTGCAGTGTTGCCGTCTGTCTAAGGCAACGAAAGAGGGCATCGCGCTAGGGATATTAACCGTTTGATTCTTTACAGGCAGTTGATCTGACTGCTAAACCTTGACATGCACATTACATAACTTGAGTTGAGTTTCGACAACGTGTGCCATGCGCAACAATGGAATATGTAAAGCCCACAAAACTGGGATGATTTTAAGAGTATAATTTGAGAACTAATATAATCTATATATGCTTCATTAAAATGCACAAATAGATAAAATTCTTGTGATCAAGAACATGTGTTTAAAAATAAAATCCCCATAATCGCGATGCCAATGGGTTGGATTGTCCTATTCCGCATAGGTATAGAATTGCACCCACTCATCCTTTGGCGACCCACTAAATGAGCATGTGAAAATCTCAGCGTGTGAGTGTGCGTCAGGACATTCGGGTGTGTATGTGTCTCTCTGTGTGTGTGTGTGTGTGTGTGTGCTCATCAGTGCGCCATACGCTTGCCATATCCTGTGGCATGCATAAAGAAAAGTGTAATAAAATTTGATTTATTGTAGACAAGATTCGAGTTGGATATGCTGCTCTCTCTCTATGTGTGTGTGAGTGTGTGTGTGCATTTCGTATGCTCATTCGCTGCTGCTGCTGCTGCTTACACGCCTGCGTCCTCTTTCGTCTCGCTCTTTGTCCTTCCCCTCGTATGGCAATGGCAGCCATGTCTTCCTCCTGCGCCGAGTCTATCCGGCGAATGAAGCGTCGGAATTCACGTAGCCACCCACATGGCAGCCGGCAACTGGCAACTGGCAACTGGCAACACATGACAACGCTGGCAATGGCGCCTCTGCCGCCCCCAGTGCGACTCATGCATCATTCGTCTAGATATCATCCATCTCGTTGCTGGCGTTTACCTCGGCACATTACCCACACCGGATCCATCGCTCCCACTTCCCCCCTCCGTTCAACCACCACCCCCTTTTGGCATGGCCGCCCTACAATCGCATTCACATTTTCTGACACTTTGCAAAACTTTTGCTGTTCGCACTGCAGGCGCTTGTTGTCCTGCCCCCCGCCGCCTACCCCTGCTGCCTGTTGCCTGCGTCTCCTGCCCAACCGCCTCCTGTCTGTGTGTTAGTCTCATTAGTCCTCTCTGGTGGTGGCTAATGGAAGGCGTTACTTTCAGCTGTCTGCGTATGTTTTTTGCTACGAATTACTAAAATATACTTATTCACATTTATCTCAAGCATTCGTTTTTTTTTCCCAAAACACGTTTTTTCCCCTTGACTTTGACAACAGATCTTAACGACACACGGCTCTAGTTAGAGTCTTTCCAGTTAGTTGCATATTTATGAATGGGTCTGGTCATAGTTAACTCCAGCTAGTCAACTTCAGCTCCAGAGTTATCCTTGAGATATGTCTTATTACTTTCATATTCACAAAAATTACCAAAATAAATATTAAAATAAATTTAAAAACATATATGGGCACATGCAAAATATGTAGGACTTTTCATCTGAAGCCTAGCTTCAAGGTTCCAACAATTGCTAAATAAATGCCAAGAATACATAGAGATCAAATTTAGCCTTTATATTGTATGGGAAAATATGCACGACTTGCAGTATTCTCCGTACAGAAGGCAATCATAAATAGAATAGATAAATAGCTCAATGCTCTAGAGCCAAACCATAGAACCAGGAGATGGTTAGAACTCTGAATCCTGTTTATAAGAATGGAATGCTATAAAAAACAGCAGGTATTAAGATTACAACATTTTCTGCCATGAAATATAACACAAATAGAGGACACAGTATCTTCGACTACGACGTGATGTACTATTATAACATAATGTTCATAATGGTCTGCAGATAACGACTTACCACATGATGTACATGACATTCATTATATGCTATGGCCACAGGTTCTACTACAGCTAATGTTCATCTATGAAATGATGTACTATTATAACGTGATGCAAACAATGTTACTCAGGTGATGTATATCTACTATATGTCACACGACTTCTAAATAAATGCTGTCTTACCAATTGATGTACTACGGATGATGTAAGGCTACTATATTTTGTATTGCAGATGATATACTACTACCACATGTAGTTATTTTACCATGTAATTTGCTAGAGATGATGTACTCTTACTAAATGATGTACTACGGATGATGTAATGATACCGCATGTTCTATTGCTGGTGATGTACGCACCTCTAGATAAATTCATGTTGTGCTGTGTACAAATTTGATACTTTGCTTTCAACGCCTCGAGCGAATTTTGTCACACACACACATATCTAAGCACACTCACACCCACCCGCATCCACACACACTCACACACTCACTTGCTGTGTGAGTGTATAAAGGCGGCAGTTTTGTTGGCTTATCAAACGGGCAAAAAAGTAAACCGTTATTTGCGATGCATGACACTTTTGAGAATTTATGTGTTTGTATCTCATTAAGCGAGACAGAGGCAGCAGCAGCAGCAGGATGGGGAGGAGGAGTAGGGGAAGGAGTTAGCCGGGAGTGGGTCGTGGGAACGTCGGACCAAAGGTGCGGCGTGCGGGGTGCAGAAGCAGGAAAACCACGCGAAACGAGACGTCAATGGAGCCGAACACACCGAACACTGAGGCGGACGGAAAAGTTTTGTGAAACATTTTTGGCCAAAAATTATCTTTTAACACAAATGTGACACCAAATGGCAACAGCCACGCCCCCAGGCGAGGTATATGTGTGTGTGTGTGTGTGTTTGTGTGTGTGTGGTAGGAGGGGGTAGCGGAGCCATCTCCGTTCAAAAACAACACGAAACACATCATAAATTTTAAGTGAAAATGAATCCTTTGGCAATTGAAGTTTTCGAGGAGATTTCGTTGGCGTTTTGGATCGTCATCAGTGTCGCAAAAGATACGAGACACACACACACACATACACTTATGTACATCAAGCAGTAGCGTGTGTGTGTGTGTGTGTGGGTGTGTGTGTGTGTGTGTGTGTGTGTGTGTGTGTGTGGCATCTATGAAGTTCGTATCTGGGCGTCGCGTCTTAATCCTTTGTTGGCCATAAATCAGCGAATCGCGTTCACATTTTGCGCATGTTCCTGTTCTTACCCCCCTTGCGACCCACCCCTTGTACCAGCCCATCGCCACAACTCCACCCCCTGCCACAGTCCTAGCTACATGTGCCCCATAATTCAGGTTTAATTAACTCGCCGTGTTTATTAGCAAATATTAGTTTACAATTTGATATGCCATGTCTGCAATCCACAATTAACTGGCATTTGGCCAGGTCTGAACCTAGTCAGCAGGAGTGTATCATTGGGGCTACCACTGGGAGAGTCCAGTGAAGAATGGGGGTCAATAGAACTAGAACTGAATGGGACTAAGGTAGGCCTAACAATAAGGCTTACAATAGTTAATAAAAAGTATTTAGAAATTCAAAAATGTTGCAAAATGTTCAACTAAAAACAAGCAACAATTTATCTGTCCACTTATAATATATATGAAATATCCATAAAAGAAGTTGAAGCTCATGCATTACAATTTTGACCATTACAGATGTAAAACTGTAAAAGACTTAGCTTCTTTTTTTTTGGCACGCCCCCAGCCACACATCACAACACTTTAATGTTCATTATTAAACAAGCTTTTGTTTGGTTGAAATAAAGTTTGTAAAGTCGATTCTGATTCATACAAAAATAAACATTCGTTACTCTATGGTCGAATATGTTCTTTTATTCGCGTATAAAACGTTTTTAATGGAACATATGTGCGTATGTTCCTTTCCACTGTTCCCCTAATTAAAACTCATTGAAAATAATTATTAGAGCAAATATTCTAAAAGTAATGTTGTATGTCAGCTTACCTTTCATTAAATCAATAGTTTCAAGTATAATTCCACATGCATTCATTTGTGAAAATTAAAACTGAAAATAAAATAAATAAATATAAATATATGCATATATATAAATATATATATATTTTTGAAAAATGCTTGAACACAGTAAGCAGAACAGCCTTAATTTTATTCAAAGTCAATATTGCAAAATTAAATAAACGTATTAATAGAATTAATAATCGAAAAATATATTGATACGCCCCCTTAAGGCTCCCGATGTAAGCCCAAACTGAAATCCAATTTCTAAAATATTTTGTTTTTAATTTCGCAAAACCTTTAATTTCCCTTTAATTTTGAAAATTTTCCAAGCCGTTTTTGAAAATGAATGTATTTACATTGAAAATCAAAGAGAAAATTTTCAAAAAGTCCAGAAATATTTTGAATATCATATAAATTTCCATTAAGCTCAAATCCCCCCGGATGTGAGACTTGAGTGAAATGTAAACTCAAAAAAATGTTTAATTTTGAAACATACAACTTTTTATTGAACTCATCTTCTGCATTGAGCCGTTTGCTTTTGGTAACTTTAGATTTGAATTTGAAGATATAGATACAGCTATATGTGAGCCACTTTTTTCGAAATTTTTTGAGAAATACATTTGAATTAACCGTTTGCTGTTTGGGATTTTGAAATATTATTTTTTATTGCATGTCGTTTAACTAACTTATGATCTTATGATCTAGGCGAAAAGGAAGCGAAAGGAGTTTTAAAAATAATATCACAAAAACTCAAATACAAGTCGTATACGTACATATATATCATTCATAGGTATATAATAAGTAAATTTATAAATTAGTTTCTGGTTGCTGATGATGTTCTTCTTCTTCTTGAGATGACGATGAAATGTTTGACATTTTTTAAGTTTCTTTTCTCTTGTTTTTTTTTTTTTTTTTGGAAGTCTTAGGTTTAATCTTAGGTTAAATACATATTTATATATATTTATATATATAGTTTGTTGTTATTGTTGAGAGTTGAGTTGTAAACATATATATTAGTATTTATATATGTGTATATAATTTGCTTTCAAGTAGTTTTTATATATATGTTCATATAGTTAAGTATATTTGTATAATTTATGCGTATACATGGGTTGCCGTGATTACATTTTGATTTGACTTCAATTGTTAGTAATTAATTAATAATATATATATATATATATATATATATATATATATATATATATATATATATTGATTTTTTGGAAGGAAGTGCTAATTACTAAGTTTATTTACATTAAACTATTGAATGCGTATTTCAAATTGCCACCCTAACTGTTGCCTCTTGGCTTGGTATACAATCATTTTCAAAGGAACAAAAATACAATTTAAAAATTAGTTTTCTTTTTTCGAGAGAAAGTTTTGGTTTTTCAAGATTTTACGTATACTGCGTTGCATTTTTGTAATTACTTAATTTTAATTAATTAATTTTGTTTTATTTTTGTTTTTTGTTTTTTTTTTTTTTTTGTAGTTTTTGGCACACATTTTGACCAGGAACCGCGAAAAATGATTTCGATTTGCAATATCTTTTGAGCCAACAAAATGCACTCAATGAATTTGCTCTCTGCGCTCAGACCGGTTTCGATTCCACTCAATAATACCCCCACCCACTTGAGCGTTCTTATTGTTGTTTTGCTGCCGTTGCTCCATCCAATCGCATGGGTCAGCATGGTTTGCTTTTGTGTTTTGTTTTTGCTGCTGCTCGCTTGCTTTGTGTGTTTGTTTTTCATTTTGACGAACTGTTGTCGTCGCCTTTCGTCAAACTACTGCGCACACTACAGCCGTCTCGCTCTTTAGCACGCCTGCAATTGCACTGCACTGTTAATGCGAGTCAGTCTGCATGTGTGTGTGCGTCTGTGTCTGTGCTCTTTGATGGACAGCAGTTCGTCAAAGTGGTGGTAATTGAATTTTGCACGCCTCTCGCGCGTGCGAATGCGATGGCAAGCTGTGCGATTTGGCAAACAATAAAACTGGGCAAACTGAGACGTCAGCGCCGTGACGTCACACACTACTACCCCAGACAGTTAGCATGGGGCAAATACACAGACTTGGGGAAATGTTGCCGCCAATTCAGCAAAGTAGGGGAAATGCGGCTGCAGAGAGCGATAAAATGCGAGAGCGTGTGAGCGAGTGAGAGAGAGCGAGAGCGAGAGCTAAATTATCTGCAGACTTGATTCGTTCTCTTTGATCGGAATCAATGCAGAGCTCTGCGTAAGAGTTTCAGCTGAAGCATCGATTACACTATGCAACACAATTAAGAACAATTAACACTTCTAGTTTTTTTTGTTGCATAGCGTAAGTTGACCTCTCCCCCCCCCCCCTCCATTGCTTACGTTTAGGCATTCTTGGAGGACAGCTGTTTGGCCAGCTCCGTGTATTTGAGAAACTTCGACTGCGGACTCTCGTCGTAAGGCGAGGGCGACATCTGCGGCTGCAGCTGCGGGGGTGCAGCTGGCGTTGCCGGACTGCGCGAGGCCGAACGTTTGGGCGAAGCCAGCGGCAGCGACTTGGGCGACTGCGCGGCTGCCGGCGACTTCAGCGGCGGCGAATCCTCGCCGGCGTCCTTCACGAAGTGCACCTTGGACAGATGATGGCGATAGGCGCCCTTGGAGCCGAACGGCGTATCACAGAACGAGCACTTGATGATGGCGTCCGCCCCGGCGCCGGCGCTCAGCACCGCCTCGTTGCACGCCCAACTGAAGGCGACCAGGTCGCTGCCGTTGCCCAGCCCGGCAACCGTGGAAGATGCGGATGCACTTCGCGTATTTGAGGCCGGCGGATCTGTTGTCTCGCAGAGTTTCTGCAGGGCGGCCAAGGGGTGAGCCTTTGGCTTCTTCGCGCTGGCATTCGCATTGCTGTTGTTGTTATTGTTATTGTTGTTGTTGTTGTTGAAGCAATGTCCTGAAAAAATGGGTGAGTAGTACGTATAAAGGTGATTAGTGTGGAATACAATATGGAAGGGGGCGGGAGGGGGGTAAATTTAAGACTATGTCTATATTTTAAAGTGAGCTAAAGGTGATGACCTCAGAGATCTGCTGTAGTCCAGTCTAAGGCAACAGTTCCTCATTAGCCAATTTGAGTTCCTTTGCTTCCACTGATTATTGCGGAATAAGCGTGGAATTAAGGAGTTATGTAGCAATAAACAGCTTCCCTATGCTGCTGACATATTTTATAAATATCGGATCACTTTATATTTCAGGGAAATCATAAAAGAATGACCTCTCTGAAGTCCAATGGAGCATCCAATGTTTTAACAGTGATGTACCATGATGAAGGTCCTTATTTGGGAATCGGTTAAATCCTTTTGAAAAATTAGATTTTTCTTTTAACTCTACAGAAGGAGTAGGGAGTGTTTTCTTCAGTTTGGCTTGACTCGAAGTTCATCAATTTGATCTCCCTGTTTTAGCCTTAAGGCATCCTTTAGACTGGCTCCATTGCTGCCCTCTAAATTCCTCTTTAAATTCGTCTGAAAAATCCATAGGTTTGGCTACAGCTCGTATAACCCAAAGGGTTGTTAATCTGATGAAGGAATTTTGGTTCCATGGCATAAGCTGATGGGACACGTATCTAAAGAAATCCTTTGTCTGCAATGCCTCTCATAATGGAGAGAATCTATTCGTAGCCCCACAATCTGTCGATCCCGTGCACTTTCCCTGTCAAGTCCCTGCATACCTGTATTATTGTTGTTGGTCTCGACGCTGCTCAGCTGATCGAACATGGAGTTAAGGGCGAGGAGGCTGCCGCTCTCGGCTAGCGTAGTGCTCTGGACAGGCGGCGAGTTGTTGGACCGTTCGCTGCCGGCACTGGGACTCTCGCGGGGATTGCCCGTGGCATGTTCCATGCTGAACTCCTTCTTCACATTGATCAGATGCCGGCTGGTGGGCTCCAGCTCGCCGGCCTCCGGCTCCAGGGGCTCCGACTTGATGATGGTGGTGCTGCTGCTGCTGGGCGGTGGTGGTAGCGAGGGCGTGGCCACAGTAACCGAAGAGGCCGGCGTGTCAGGCGTGCGTCGAGGCGTAGCCTGCTGCCTGTCCGGCGTGTAGGCGGACTCCACGCGACTGGCGGAGCTCGACTCGCTGGCGCTGCGATCCCGCGTGGCATACGTGGAGCGCAGCAGCTGCATCTGCATGGCCTGCGCATCCATCAAGGGTTTCGTGTAGTCGCTGCTGTCGTCGATGCCCAGACGCTTCAGTATGCTGGCGCCCAGCGGCGTTCCAGTCTCCGGATAGCCCGGCGCCAACCGACCCATTCGTGACTCGAAGCTCTTCTCGATCAGCTGCTCGAGCGCATTCAGCACGGAGGGTGCTCCCGAGCTGCTGCTTGGCTTCTCCGATATGCTGGGACTGGCCAGACGCTGGTGCGGATGCTGCTCCTGTGCTGGCGGCCTGCGGGGCGGTATGGGTATGCTGTCGCCGAGGCATTTGCGTATATGCTCCACGAATAGCGCGGTCTCGATCTTGCTGCCGCACTTTTCGCACGTGATCTTCGTGGCGGCCGCAAAGTCGCGCAGCGGCTTCAGCGCCGAGTCTAGCCCGGCGCCGCTGCCGGAGCGCTCCAGCTCCAGGAGTTTGCGCACTGGCAGCGATTTTTTGCGCTTCTCGTTGCGCGGCTGACGGCCGCGTTTCGAGCTCAGCGCCGCGGCAGAGCCGGATGGCGGCGCTGGCGGCGATGAGGAGCAGCTGGAGGCCGTGTCCTTGTAGTGCGACTGCTGCGCCATGTGGGCGCTCAGCTCCTTGAGCGTGGCGAACGCCTGGTCGCATACCTTGCACGTCAACACGGCGCTGACACTGGTCGCAGTGGGCGTGGCACTGCTGCTGCTGCCGCCGCCCTGACCCTGGCCCTGGTTGCCATTGGTTGGGCGCTCGTCGCCGGACTTCCAGGAGATGATCTGCTCCTGCGATATGATATTGGTATAGTGCTGCGTCTCCTGCATGTGGCTGGTCATTTCCGCCAGCGACCTAAAGCTCTGGCCACACCACATGCACTTGAGGATCTGGCGCGTCTGCTCGGCGCCCTTGCCCAGCCAGACATCCTGGCCGCGCACCAGCTTCCTGGGCAGCGGCATTGTCTCCTTGATGAGCATGTTCAGCTCGGACTTGGACGAGCTGGAGGAGGTCGAGCTGCTGCTGGAGCAGTTCGAGGTCGTTGTGGACGTCGCATTGGTGGTGCGCGTTGCCGCCTGGCTAAGGCCCGCCGAGGGCGAGGGCACCTGGACGCCGCAGTGCTGCGTTTCCTTCATGTGCGTGGTGAGCAGCGCCAGCGTCGCGAAGCTCTGCTTGCACCACACGCACTTGAACACATCCTTGGCCGCATCCGCACCCTTGTTCAGCCAGTGCGATTGCCAGGCGCTGTGCCGGCCGCCACCGCCTCCGCCTCCAGTCACAGATGTGACACCTCCACCAGTTCCTCCGCCGCCACCGCCACCTCCACCGCTGGCTCCTCTGCTTGGCGGCGGTGTCTCCAGGCGACTCATCTCGCTCATCTTCTCCAGCGCCTTGCTCGCCTCGCTGGGCGCCATTTTGCCGCTCAGCCCGGACTTGGCCGCCACGGCAGCCAGGTAGGGATTGATGGGTGGCACCCAGCTGCCTGGCGGCAGCGGGGATTTGTAGTCTGTGCCACGTGGCAGCTTGCGCGCCGGCGTGTCCTGCTCGATGCTCGGCGTTTGGCGCTTGCGCGTGCTCACGGATAAGTCCAGAGGCGCCGACTCCTGATCCGGCTGATCCTGTTCCTGATCCTCGTCGCTGGCCGTCGCCTCGCAATCGCTGGGCGTGCGCTTCCGGCTAAAGTCCAAGGCGGGCGCCTCCTCCTCCAGCGCATGGCCGCCCGGCGAGGCGGCCTGCTGTGTGGCCTGCTGCACCAGCGAAGCGGCCGCCGCCAACGGATTGGTCAGCAGCAGGTGATTCTGTTGCGCGGCCGCCAGGTAAGCGGCCATCGCTGCCGACTGCGGCGGCAGCAGAGCCGCAGCTGCCGAGGGCGCCAGGGTCGCGGTCAGCGGCAGGCCCACCGGCGAACTGGCTGTGGGCGTGGGCGCCGGGGTCAGGCAATCGTTGGCCGAGCAGTGCGACTCGTTGGACGGGCAGCGGGCGTCTCCAGCGGCCGCCGATGCATTCGATTCCCGCGATTGACAACGCGGACTCGCCAGCTCGCTGGAATATGCAATTCAGAGAGCATATTTTAAAGGAGTTGCTTGTACAAAAAATATGCCTCGGATATGAAACTCAGCGGGAAGCTCTCTTGGAATTTTGTTTGTGAGTGCCATAAAATACTGCCTGCATATAAATCTCTGTTTTTTAATAATTTCGAAAATCTTGAAAAATCAATTAAGCTGTCTAGTAGTTGGTTGACTTAGACTCTGATTTTCTTAACTGCGTATACTTTCTTTTTCGCTGCTTAACGCTTGTAATTCTCAACTAGTTCAAGCTTCGAAGAGGGGACAAGGCATTTGCCATGAAAGTCTGCTTTGATAGAACTGGAAAGTTCTTCAAATAGCTTTCCAGATAACCAGATTTATTTCTGGTTGTTTGCCGGATATTGTTTTTATAAAAACACAACCAATATTGACCTTGAGTCGGCCTTGTTTATTATTAATGAAATTTACTAAAACCATTTGTAGGAAATATTTTAATTTAAGATCAATAATTTGAAGAATTTATAATTGTTTTATAAAGCAGTTAGGGACTTTAAGAAATAATAAATTGGAATCATAGCGGGAATCGAGATGTTCAACTTCAAAATAAAAACTAGTATTTAAACACCTTCAACATTTCTTTTAGTAATCTAATGTAAAAATCTTTGGGTCTATGGTAAAGGGAAAAACTCTATCATATCATTTAAGCTAATTTAAAAAAAAAATAAAATCATACGTAACAAATACTTCAAATGCAAATAATTATTTTATTCATTTACTTTTGTATATGTATTAAATATACATTTTTGCTAGCATGAACAAAGTTTTCTAAAAGCGCACAATATTAACATATATTAAATGGCTCTGATGAACTTAGCAAGTGCTCAGATAAGGTAAATTCTTTAAGAATTGATAACAAAAGTGTGCCAAATATAATATGAATATATTTGTTTAGAAGAAGGCGCCATTGGAAGTACATAATTAATCGCCAAAATGTACAATTTAAATATAAAACAATTTCGAAATATTTATGGAATGCAAATTTTATCAACATGAAACGATGTTATTAGCTCCTAGCGCATTATTTGCGTAATTTAAGCATTTTACAATTTTATCAACTACAAATTGTGTTTAAATTCACAAGAGCAGTGCAAGCAATTAACAAAAGTAATTGAATAAATAAGTTCCAACAATCGTTGGTTAAAACTGCATTTCAAAGTTACAACAAATAAATATTTATTTTTACTACACGGTCTATTACGATCCAGATGCTAACATAAATAAAATAAAAAACAATCTACCTCACGCTCTTAAAAAGAAAACTCTAAAAGGAGCTTTAATGCTCTTGCTCCAACTTTTCTAAGAACTTTCATATAACAACACGTTCTAGAACTTTCCAACACTGCATCAAACGAATTACTGTCACAGCATATGCCTAATAACGGTTAACAGCTAACGGTTAATTCACCTTGCACTCAACGCCTGGCGATAGATCTCCAACATGACAGCCTCGTGTAGCATCATTTTTGTGAATAATTTAGTTTTGTTGTCTCTGCCTTTAAATACTGTTATTAAGTTCGCACATCGATTGGCGAATTGTTGTTGTTGTTGTTGTTATTGTTATTATTTGTTGTTTGTTGTTTGTTGGTCACACTTTGAGGCGAACGCGAACGCACTTAACTAAGCCAAATACACGAGTTCGAATACAAATACAAGCACAAATCAAATGTATTTCATTTTATTTTCGTTCCACGTTTGAATTCTTGAGAGCGGCGTCTGCTACGTATACTTTGTATGTGTGTGTGTGTGTGTGTGTGTGTGTGTTTGTGTGCGTGTTTGTGTGTGTGAACGTGTCAGTTTCGTGTTGAGCTTCTATCAAAAACACACACGTCAAATAAATCAAATGTCACAATGGGCGAAGGGGACGAAACACGGCGCCTTCCCGCCTGCTTCTGCCTGATGACGAACTCTCGCTAACTCAATGTGCCTATGTGTATGTGTACGTATGTGTGTGTGTGTGTGTGTGTGTGTTGCATGCGTCGTCGTCGCTGCGGTCAACTGCCGCCAATTTTCAAGGCACTAGCAGAAGGCAGCGCTTTCTCTTCCTCCTCCTGGCAAATACCAACAACACTCACGCACAACAGCTGTGCCGCTGCGTGTGTGTGTGTGTGTGTGTGTGTGTGTGTGTGTGTGCGTGGGGCTATTAATTTAATGATTTACTGACGCTTGCCACAAAATTTATTATTATTATTTTGCTGCTGCTGGCGCTGTTTTTTCTGCTTCTTCCGCTGTTGCTTTGTGAATTTTTGTTTGGGCGACTAGAAAAACGCGCGCGACTTGCGAAACGGTTATAATGTGTTTGCTGAATCGGTTTAAAACGTCAGCTGTAACGTTAACCGTTCTCCGTTAACCGGACCAGTCGAGTTATTAGCGTCGACTGATTGACACGCGCCACGCACTGCAATTGTATTGGTAGCCCGCTGTCGGCAGCGACGTCGCTGCATTTGACAATAACGTTACTGCGCTGCTGCTGCTGTTGCTGCGGTTGTCGCTGTTGAATTTCTAGCGAAAAATTCAACAATGAAAATGTGCGACATGATTTCGTTCAGCGCTGCCGTTGTCGACTAAAACATCTTTTTGACACTGACAACGTTGAGAGCTGACAGCAACGGCAATAGCAGCGCCGCAGCAGCAGCGGCAGTGGCGACGTCGCAGCGAGAGCGAAAGAAACGCGCGCGCGAGGGCTATCAAAATGAATTGTGGCGTGCACAAGCGAGAGAGAGCCGACGACGTTTTCCCCATTAAATTGATATATGCCGGCAGCAGACAGAAAGAGAGCGTTACGTGCTCAGAGAGTAACTCTGCTGCTTCTGCTGCTGCTGCTACTGCTGCTGACTGAGTTAAGTCTGCGCATGCGGCTTCGTCGCCAGCTGGCAGCGGCTGCAGTTTTGTTTTGATTTATAGCCGCTGCTTTACTACTTTGGCTTGGAATGAGGAGAAAGCTTGAGCGAAACGCATGAATCGAAATGGAAACAAATGGGCAGCGGAACAACAGCAACTGCAATGGCCGTGAGAGCACTTGTGCAAAAGAGCTCCACACAGACACAGAGAGAGGGAGAGAGACCGAACAGCGCTGTGCAGTGGCGACAATGTGCAGTGTGACAGGTGTTTGTGTGTGGGGGCCGGTCTGGCCCGCCGTCTCTCTCTCTCTCTCGCTCTCTCTATCTCTCTCAAGCGCTCTTTGTATTTGCATTGCAGCTGGTCAAACGACTGTGGGGGTGGGAGCCGCCTGTGCGTTGGCGTCGCTGCCGACGCCGCAGCCGCTTAAATCAAGGTTATTTATTGAAATTGAAAATGAAGCATCGCAGCGGGCAGACGGAGGAAATGAGCGCTTCGCTGCTGCTGCTCTGCTCTGCTCTGCTGTGCTGCTGCTGCATTCTGTTTTGTGGGCTCTGCATCAAAACAAAAATTTGAAGAGCTGCGTGTGTATAACTTTTAACTCTTTCTTTTTTTTTGTTTGCTTCTGTTACAAATGCAAAATAAAATGCTAAATCAAGTCGTTTATCGCTGCCCAGACAAACCTCCCACTCCCCACTCCCACCACACCACTTAGCGGCGGCAGCGAAAAAGCAGCAACAGCAGCCCAATTGTTGAATGCGCTGCGCTGCTTTTGGCGACCGCAAAAGCTGAGCTGAGGCTGAGCTGAGGTTATAACGTGCTGCGTAAGGAACAGTGGAATGGGTAGGCGGGCAGCCTCTTGCGCACGTGACAATCTGCTTTGCCTTTGCTCGGCCGGCAATTATGAGTGTTTCGGAAATGGAACATGATTTGCAACATTTGCCTAATGCACAAAACAAGTTTTATTAAATGTTGAGGTTAATTCAATTGTTTCTATTCCGAATATTTCAGGTTATGTTCCGTCAACTTTTCATCCTTTTTGCTTTTCCGTAATTATTTTCCGATACTTGTGCGCAGGCAACCATTACGCATCTTTATTACGTTCTGTTTCTTGTTCGGCGTTTCTAAGAAAAGTTCTTTGTTTTTTGATTTTCTTTACTATTTCCAGTTATCTGTCGCTTACTACTCATATTTCCAGTTTCAGCTCGGATTTCAGCTTGGTTTTCCTGTATATCAAGCATACGCATCGTTGCATTTCCTGCTATATTAAGTGAGGTTATGTTAGTTATAAAAAAGAATTTCGTAATATTTGACTGAAATTTAAACATAATTATGGAATAAATAAAATTTAATTTAAAATTAAATGACTCTGTAAAGCTGTATATAAATCAGTATAGAATAGTTATATTTAATGAAATTTAATGATTCCTTAGCTGATAAAACTCAACTCTGTTTTAAGCTATATTAAAGCTCCTCCATTCATAGAGAAGAGCTGTGGGCTGAGTGCTCCCCTTGACTCTACCATTATATGTTCAAATATCTGAAATCGGATTGACAGGTCCTCGAATATCGCGGCACCTGACAATTGCGGCCAAAATGCAACGCCAACTGCTGTCACACGTCAAAAGTTGGATTCGCTATTTTTTATTTGTGGGCTAGAAATGTGACATAACGGAATGTTACCATGCCTACCCCACCTCTCTTTCATCTCGTGGCACATTGTAACATGATTTCAATTGCACAATGCAATTTTTTTTTTTATTTTTACTTTGATGAGCAAAGAAAGAGAATATCTGGCGTGTGCAGCTCTGTGAACAACAATATACAAATTTATAAATGTTTGTAGGCTCCGAATATGGCCTGACGATGTTTACTTAGATGCCCAAAAAATAATTAATTAAATAATAAAAAAGAATATGTGATAATAGGATCATAGCACACTTGATGTTCCATTCCACACATTTGAGGTTATGTAACAAGCTCGTTGAGCATTCAAATTTGAGTGTTGCTTAATTATTAAGTGCGAAATTGTTATTTCTTGACAGACCAAAGTGAGTTGAAAATTGTTCTTTACCAAACGTTACAATTATTGGGAGATTGGCTTAAATTATGAATCGCTTTTGGGTTTGAATTTCAAATCGGTTTTCAATTTTATAGCGTACAAACTCTGTCTCTTTCTCTTTTTTTTATATATGTAAATCTCTTTTTTTAATAAATTTTATTTGTTTTGCCAAGAATCGGTCAGCAATTTTGGCTATAGCGGGCAAAGTGAAGTGGACGAGGCAAAACTTAATTTCAAATCAAATTAGTTTTGAGATTCGTCTTAAGAGTAAGCCATAACTTTTATTTGAAATAAGTAAGTGCATGGATTGGGGTAATTCAATTAATATTAAAAGTTTCTGTGGAAACAAAATGGAGGTGAAACACAAAATGATTTGAGGTTAAGGTTGACAGCAAATTAATGTGAACAACTCTGTTTAAAGACTAGAACTGAGCTTTCATGTTTTAAAAAGTAAATAATGAATAATTATATTTTCGATATGAACTTGTGATGAATTGCACTTCATTTTTGCACAGTGTTGAGCATTCAACACCTTGTTCTGTTTCACCCTTGGTCCTTCGCCTTGGACAGGGTTGTCGCTCTGCTGTCACTCAGCTGATGACCGAACCGGTTAGCATTTATTTAGCTCGCCCACAACGCAGCGTCAACAAACTGCCGGCAGCATCGCATCTTGGAGGCAGGTTGCAGCAATTGCGTTGCAGCAGCTGCCAATTCGATGCCACAGATGTCATGTTGCGCGTCCGCTGCTATTGCAACAAGCCGTGGCAACAGCCCAGCCGGCACCCAATTTCAATTCCAATTCCATGCTACCCATTCCTAGGTAATAAAACAAAAAAAATAAAGTTGCACTTGCCGCATGTTGCCGTTGTTTTTGTTGCTGTTGCTGTTGCTGTTGTTTAGGCGGCGGTTAACGTCAAAAATCGAATTGACACACGATTTTATCACACGCTGTCCCACTCCGCTCCGCTCCACCCCATTCCGTTCCGTCCCGTTCCCTTTGATTCCGTCTCGTGTCCATCTGTCAAACGGCTGAAAATTGCTGCATGCAATTTTCTGACACCTTTGCGGTGACGGGCGCGTCAGACGCTGATGCTGACGCCGTCGCGTCGACTGCGACGCGGCGTCATAAAATCTGTAAATGCTTGGCGCCAGCCATGCCTCTGGCCCTCTGGCCGGCCCCAACCCCTCCCCCTTGCACGTTACGAAAAATGCGTCAAAAACATTTGTTTTGCGAGCAACTTTTTGTTGTTGGCGTTAAATTTAGACCGTGCTGCAGATACATTTGCAACTCATAGCTGCAGCTACATTGTAGCAACAACAACTTTATATTTGAATGGCATTTCTGAACAACCCCTCACCCCTCTCTCAGCCATAACCCAAACCATCCCGCATCGAACAATTAAGCCCAGCCCGCCTGCTAAATTACATTTACACACATCGGATATTTGAAAAAAAAAAAAAAAACGTTTAAATAAAATCTATATCCATATGCAACATTTTCTATATTTTCTACCAAAAACATTTGTGCAAATGTTTATGAGTTGTGGTAAAGCGTCTGTCAGTATTTTTTGGCAACATTTTCATCAGTGCCGCGGGTTGTTTATTTTTCTGTACGCAGCTTCCAATTAATTTACTACAAGACGCAACTGAAAAGGACGCACAATCAAAAGAGGGGCATTTTGTGGAAATCTGAATTTGGGCTAGGATGAGATCTTTGGTTTTATGCTTTAGGTTTTATAGGCGTAGGATGGGATTAAACAATTGGCATTAGAGGTAGATTCGGTTCTCGAAAGAGTTTTTGGAAGAACAGCAGAGTAAAGATTAGAGCTCGAAGACCAGGTATGAGATACTCTGCCGTGTTCTAAGCAAAAATGCAGGCTGCATTGGCATAACCTTAATTGAAACGTAACCTTATTCTTTCACATATCCACACTCTTCTCATTCTTTTCAGTTCATAACAATATAGTCCATAAAACTTCTGAGTCTTATTTACCACTAACAAATTCAATGTTAAACTTTGATTTTTGGTCTTGGAAAGGATGAAGTTACAAATATTCAAGAGTTTTTCTAGCTAGTAAAACGAAAAATTAAATATCTAATGGCAGGCCAAACTACCCTTTGTAGTCAAACCCATTCCGGACACTGCATTTGGCATCTGTCTCTTTATATTAGATTTAAGGGAAACCTTAATTCTGGCACTCTTTGCACTTTTAACAGTTCATTTATTGGTTTATCTACATTCTGGATCGATATGTAGACAAACTCCTATCAAGCCATTCATATTGTTGGCCACAACTTATAGTCACATTATGGAAAGCTTAGCAAACATTTGCCGCATTCATCAAGCGGCAAAGGACCAAGCGGCACTCCTTACACATGCCACACCCACCGCCCAGTCACTCATACACTCACGCTCGGTTCGCTGGCGCACACTGAGAGCCATGGCCACAGCCAGACAAAAACACAACTCAAAATACAATTCATCTGCATAAACATTTGTGGAGCAATTGAAAAACAAACACAAGCCACCAGCAACAACAACAACAACAACATGGGGACAAATATCCCAAAAACAGTGTTGAAAATTCATGTGAGTGATGCGAGTGGATGAATTGCCGCACACTAAACACCCCTCACCTTGCCTCCCCCTGCAGCGCACAAATTAACAGGCAGTCAGCATAGACAGAGGACAGCAGCAACAACACAGGCAAGATGCGCCTGCTGAAGGCGCTCGACTAGCAGACACCCTGCATCCCGTTATATTTTCCGTAAGCATATTTAACAGAATTTGGAAATCGATATTTATCGAAAAATAATCGAAAATTTAATTATCAACTTCTCAGCAGACACATTTCGTCAGGCTATTATTGTTGATTAACATTTTATAAACTCCTTGTAAATGGAAATGTCTTTACAACCGAAGCATATCCTGTCAGAGAATTTTTAATGCGTACAGGGTATAATAAGGAAGAGCATGACGAGCAACAGCATGTGAATGAGAACTGACGTCTATGAAGAAGCATTCATCAGGCCAAAATATCACGGAATCACCAAAGACTCGCAACATGGCTTGGCTTGATGGGTGAGGCGGGGGGTGAGTGAGTGAGAGGGTGAATGGGGCGTGTTGGGTGCCGTCCACAGGCTAAAGATAGTTGCGGCGCCGTTAACTGTGCCAGGGACACAGTGCCAGATCCTGAGTCGAGTAGCTTTTCAGGTGGGGGTGGGGGATGGGCGAATTTTGAATGGTTCGTTTCGCGTTGCTTCAATTGTGATGAAATTCAAATGGAAGCGTTGTGGCAAGCAGACAGCTGTTAGCTGGTCACAGGCAGTCGCATAACGGGAGAAGCGTTCGTAAAACGGTCGGTGAAGGGGGGCGGAGGGGGTGGATGATGTTGGTAACGAGCCCAAACAAAACACTAAACTCTAAAACTGAATGAATGAGTGTCAAGTGTGATATATCACCGCAAAAACAAGACCATAAGCATGAGTGATAAACGCTGTTGAGCTCGCTTGGCGCAATGCAACAACAACACACGCACTCAGACACACACACATACACACACACACATACACATATGTGCATGTGAGTGTGTGTGTGCGTCTGCAGTCATAGACATGTCAACATGTTGATGATGGTAACTAACTAGAGCAGCGCGATAAAACCACGACGAAGGGGTCGCTGAGCGGGCAGGACGGACGGAGGGGGCGCTGCTAGGATGTGGCATGTGTGGATGGACTGCTGCGAATGTGGTGGCATGCAGCGGAGCTTTGGAGTCGCAGGCATCAGACCGAGCAAGCTCTAAACACATTCAAAGTGGCGCACAGTGGTTGCAAATGCATTTGTAAATAGATAGAAGCTAAGCTGAGCGGTTCATTCGACGAGATTAAAAACTAATGTGCACTATTAGAGCACTAATAGGCCTTATATTAAATTGAATTATCTTAGAACTAAATACTCTATATATACTTTATATATATAGACAGTGCTGTGTGGTGCACATACATTCGAGTTCAAAGGCAGCATTCAAGTTCATTTTGTAACGTTAGTTAATTCAATTGAAATATTCCTTTTATATTCACACGATTCCCTTATAAGATTTTTTTGTCGCGCTATGAAATGCAGCGTAATGAACTAACTTATATTATGGTAATATTAAATAAATAATATTTAATTTTTTTAATTTTCTAAAACTTGGTAAACGTGTCATGCCCTTCTCTCTAGAATTGCTGTGATTAAATGGTTTACAAGTTTTGCTTTAACAACACTGGAAATTTAATGTTCGCTTGTTGACAAACACTCTGGCAACACTGTGCCACAGCGCAATGCTTTCAAATGCTTGCAACATACTGCGGCAATCACGTGTGATGAACTGTAGAGGCACACAGGATTAGGAGTTCCCGGAGGCAGGGTGAGGACTTAACGCGCTGTGGCCGCTGTTGTGTGTTTTGTATTCGTTTTTGTTGTTGTTGTTGTTGCTGCTGTTGTTATTGTTGTTGGCAAAAAGGCGTCAAGGCGTTTAAGCCGAAAACAAAAACTGGCAACTAGGAATTCATTGGCCAAAAACAATGCAATTAATTTCACTTACCCGTCGCCGTTGCCTCTGTGAATGATGATGCCATCGCTGCTGCTGTTGCTGTTTCTGCTGTAGTTGTATGTTGCTGATGGTGCGACAGCAACAACTGCCTGTTGTTGTTGCTGTTGCTGATCCAGTGACTCCAGCTTCAGCATGTGGCGGAAGTGTCAACGAGCGGCTTTCACTGAGCGGCTGTTGCCGGTGATGAATTTCATAGTTGTTGATTTTATGATTGCCGTTGCTTGTTGTTGTTGTTGTTGTTGCCTCTATTGCTGTTGTTTGTTGCTGCTAACATTTCAGTTGTTTGATGCTGTTGCCGTCATCGCTGGGGCCGGGTGGCTGGTTCACATGTGCCCAGCTTTTTACAATTGTCAACTTCAAGTTTATTGCCGCTGTTGTTAGCGACATTGTTGTTGTTGTTGTTGTTGCTGCTGCTGTTGTTGCTGCTGCTGTTGTTGTTGCTGCTGCTGCTGTTGTCCTTGTTGCTGTCGCTGTCAACAGCAGTTTGTGCTCTCCCTGTGAGGTGTGTGCGTGTGTGTGTGTGTGTGGTAGTTTTTGTCTCGCTGTTTCTGCTGTCTCTGTTGGTGCCTTCATCAGCAACAGTCAGCCTGGCTGGCAGCAACATTATGCCGCATGTCAAAGGACGGACACTGTCACATCGTGAATCCTTCAACACCAGTTCTAGTTGATGCCCGCTGACTGGCCGGTCAGGTGTCCGACCATGTCGGGACGCTTTGTGGTCCAACGCAAATCTAAGCAATTTGCATTGTCGCTGTTGTTGTTGACGATTTGGTCACACGACTCCGCAATTTGTGCGACCGCAAAACGCAGCTACCCGCCGCTCCGATTTCCGCCCTTCGTATCCACACTCCTGTTCAGGCCAAGGCCGCGTCCGAGGCCAACACCAGCGTCATCCACTTTAGCAACTGTTTTCGCTTGTCAAATCGACAAATGCTGCTGATGTGTCTCTCGGCTTGGACGCTGTTGATTTCCCACATTCGACTGAGTTTAAGAGTTGAATCGAAATTGTTTTGACATTGATTTTAGCTGAAGTTGATGTTTGGCGCTGGCTTAAATTAAATTGACAACAGGCATATTTGCTAAATAAATTACCTTGTTGGCTTCTAAGCACATTAGACAATTCATTTTGGATGAGTTAAGAATAGATTAAGTGTGCTACATATTTGTAGCAAGTATGCTTTCATATAGACAGAAATTCCAGTCATTTATATACATAAGTTATATATTCAACCCCAAAAAGTTCGCTCCATTTCCACCATTCAAATTGTCTCTTAATCGATAACATTTCAGTTAGCGCGATAGCGATAATTTCTTAGCAAGCGAAGAAAAATTTTGAAAAAAATGTATATTATGCATTAATATTAATTAGGGTTTTTAGGCTTCCTCTGTGGTATGCTATAATTTTCTTTATCGTTTCTCCCAAGAACTCGGCTCCAAAGAACTTCATGGCTTTTTATACTGCATACTATTTGGTCAAAATTGATAGGGAGCAGTTTTTTGAAAGCTGATCTCGACTGCAAGTATTTTGCACCATAATAGCTGCCAAATGATGTGTCGTTTATTCAAAGTGAGGGGAACCGAATCTTTGACTTTGCTGTGGTTCCTTCCAGTCTGGTCATACCTTTCCGGTTTTGGCTGATGCCTTTTGGCTTATCATGGGCCGCCATCGTGATGGCCTCATCATATTTTCGCAACATTTTTCAACACCAGAATGCGAGGATCGTTTATCAAGCGGCCGGTATGAAGGATCTGCCAAGAGCTGCTGCAGATGCTCCACACGGGATGGCCGAAAGCGAGACGGGCAGATAGAAAAGAGAAACGCGAATAAATTACGCACATCTGTCAACTCTTGAATTAGCCATTAAGGCACAAAATGTGCAACATTAATAACTGACACGACGCCCGATTTGATTCGTGCAAGCGAGATAGCACTCAGTCGACAGAGCGGAAGAGGGAGAGAGAGAGAGAGAGGGAGAGGGAGAGAGAGTGTGTTGCACATGCGCGCTATGTCAATGTCAGCGGCAACAAAAGTGGTTGCAACGGCGGCTGCTGATCTCGGACAGCGCATGCGCAGCGTCCTAATTGAAAGAAATTACTTTGAGTCGACCATGTCATTTGTCACCTTTTTGTTGTGGACTTAGGATGACTGCTGGCAAGAGGGGGAAGCAGGAGGCAGCAGGAGGAGGCTACGTTGTCGCCAGACTGTGGTGTGATATTATGATTGAAATTAATACCAGCCCACAACATCGGCAATTGTTGAGGATTACAATATAACCATAAAGTGGACTTGGTAAAACTAATGAGTAGTAGCTCAGCTCGTGACACCATGGAGGTAGTATTAGTATGCACGGATACCCTGCTTGACACAATAAAGAGACTTGCTGTAAAAGAAAAGCTGAAAGAATCTTTTTGATAACTAAACTATTTGAATTTTTGATTTTTATACATTTATTACGCACATTATCGGGCTAAGTGTTAATTAAAATTGCTGGATTTTCATAAATGTGCCCATAAGGCCTTCATGTATTTTGACGATGCAAACAATCTTAGGTGAAGCATGGGACGAAATTCCGAAATATACGAAATATCAGGTTGGGAATCCCTTCAAATATTTTGCCTCGCGCAAAATGACACAAGGGAAACTGTGAAAATGCTAATGATACTAACAGGGCCAGTTAAGGGGGAAAATTGAGCGCGCACACACACAACTACACACACACACACACACACAGCCAACGGACACACTCCAAATTAAAAGCCGAGTATACAAGTTAAATTAAGACACTCAAAAATGATTAAGAAATGCAAAAACAAAAGACGAATAAAAAGAAATGCGTAGAAGAGAGAGAAAGAGAGAGAGAGAGAGTGAGAGAGAGAGAGAGAGAGGTGAGTAGTGGGAGACCACAAAAGAAATGAACGTAAAACCGAAAGCCAAAACCAAACCAAACCAAAAATGAAATGAAATGAAATGAGAGCCCCGCCGCACTGATGGAGCAGATGATATGCCCGCGGGAATCGTTGCTTTAGATGAAGCCAGCAGGGGAAAAGGAAAAATTGTGAAAAGGAAAAGCCAAAGCCAATGAAAAACTTTAAGAAATACCCCAAACCCGAGCTCAGGCCGAAGCCCAGCCCAAATGAGGCAACATGCGAAAAGCGAGAAAAACATTTTGTAATAATTTCATTTTGCAAATGACGTGCGAGTAACGAAACAAAAGAAATTAAATTTAACATACAAAGGGCGCCAACTGAGAGTGGGAGGGAGGAGCCCAGCAAACGTCATGGGCGCCGAAGGCTGTGGGGTTGGCTAAGGGACGGGGGGAGGGGGTGAAGTACTCCGAATTGCCTTATGCATTATGAAAGTGATGTCTTAGTCGGCAAAAGCCGGACAACAAACTATTCTGCAGCGCGAATTGCGTTTTCATTTTCACATTTTCTCGCTTTTTTTTTAATGTCACTGAGAATTATATTAGAGCATGGAAACAGAGGTGCAATAAAATTGTGCTTACTAATGTGCGCCCGGTCTGTGTCGAGGAGCAGATGCGACTGCGATAGCCTCCACAGACAGACGTTGATAAAAACTCATTTCAACTGATGGCCCGACTCCGAGTCCGAACGCGACCCCGCTACCTCCTGCAACCCTCTGGCAAATGGTGTCCAATGGAGCGTTATGGCGCCCAACCAGCTTCCAGTTCCACATGCCCAGTCGAGACTCCTTTCGTTTGACGTACAAATGCAGCACGTTTTGACGACTCCTGACATGACGAGTGCAAAAGCTCCGTCAGGTCCCCACCAAGCTCCAATTGCCGCCCACCAACCGCTGCCTGCCGCACGCCGCCCGCCGGCTGCTGCTGCTGCTGCTGCTGCTGACGTTGGCAACATTCAGCCCCGGACGCTGGCTTCTGCTCCTGCTGCTGGCCCAGCGCCGGTCGTCGCCATCGTTGCGTTATATTTTAATATATTTGATACAGACCATTACTTTTAACGATTATTTTCTAAAGTAATTACGTTTCAAGTACGAAATATGAAGAAGCAACGGGCAGCGGCCAACTGCCAACTCGTCTCACATGGCTAGTGGCAGCTCTCTCTCTCTCTCTCTCTCTCCCCATCTTCCTGCCCCTCTCTGGGTGTGTGTGGGGTTACGGCTAGTCGCCACATTAAAATGAAATGTTCACACAGTCAACTCGTAGCTGCACATTACGTACCAACTAACGACAGCGTCTAGGCCCAAACTGCCTCGCCTCCAAGCTGCTTTTGTACACTTAACCCAACTCAACCCTTTGACGAGCCATGAATTTCATTTGCGAAGCTTTACCGTAGAGGCGACAAAAAAATAAATATATAGTATATATGGAGAGAGATAGAGCGAGAGAGAGAGAGTTCGCTTCAAGTTGGGCACTTTTTATCGCCATTTTAATGAATATTGCTTTTGGCTTTTAATATTTGTTGGCATGCTAAGAAGTTGGCCCCGGCCAAATCTCAGCCATGGTGATTAGTTCAGCAATGGAGGTAAGTTGATGCCAACTGGGGATTAGCCCAAACTGAAAGCTGAAGCCATCAAGCTTTTGCTTAAACTACACATGATTTAGTTATTTTATAGTAGAAGGGCTTTGGCTCAAGGCAAATAATGCAATTTGGCCTTAAGACTGTTTCATATAATGATCCTCTCTTAACTTTATACAACACCATTTGCTTAAGAACGGTGCTCATCAAAGTTTATATGTACTTATAACAATATCGCGGTGGTATATCAAAAACAATATTTCGTATTTGAATAAAAATGTAAACATTGATGAAAAAAAATATTAAAATAAAATTTTCAAGTTTGAGGTATATGTTTGGGTGCACTGACTTCTTCAAGCAATCGAAATAAGGGTTTTGGGTGAAAATCATTTAAATTCATATTATTGATATATTTCTTTTATTAATTATAGTGTTGAATATAAAAAATAAATAGGCTCTCATAAGAGCAAGCGGCCAACGAAAATATAGTTATAGATATATAGATGTGTGGATATATAGATACAAAATTATGTAAATATAAAAATCTTCGAATGTGCTAGGATATTAAATCTTTTGCAGTCTAAAGAAAACACTTTCATCGTGTATATATTTTATTTTCGCCTAGATACGATCATTTTCAGTCGGCTCTGATCCAGATTCCCATCATTATATCAAACAAGTTTTTGATGGGTGGCCCCCGTTCGCTGGGGAAGGGACAGTCTGTCTGCAAGGAAGTGTTGTATGAAAAAAAAAAGTAGTTGCATGTCACAGAGTTTGATGCAAAAGGGATATCAAAAGCTCAGCTACAGAGAACAACAAGAGAAACAACAACAACAAGTGAGCAACTAAATTATACCTTTGAGAGTAATTTACGTGCTTTCGTTCTTTATTAGATGAAGAGCAGAAATTCTGTGGGGGGCAACGAATAGATAGGACAGCCAAAGCAGAGCCCAGAAACAAAAAACTCAACCAAAAAAAAAGAAAAGAGGTGAGACAGCGCTCACAGGGGCCAATGGCCAACCCACCCAACCCGAACTTGTCATGATGTATTTGTTGTTTTTGTGTCCAGTTTTTCAGACTCACCTCAAGCTCAGCGTCAGCCGTGTTGTTGGTTTTGGTTTTGTTTTAGGTTTATTTTTATATTTTGAGGGTTTTTTTCCGTGTGTTTTTGTTGTGGGTGATTTACAGACACTTTGACGTCCGTCCGAGTTGACGGTTGACCCATTAGTGGAATGCCCAGGGAAGCCTCCCTGGGGTCGCGTCGCGCCCCTGACTTGACCGGGCGTGTGTCCAGTGTGGGAATGGAAGAGAGAGAGAGAGGGAGGGAGAGGTAGAGTTTGGACGTGCAAAGAACAAAACAAAATCATGAAATCATTGTTCATGATGATGTGCAATACATTATCCCATGCCCATTCAATGGAGACATACCTCAAAGGACGAATCCTTTGGTCGTGTGGCTCTTTGTCTTTCTCACATTTTGTTGGTGCTTTTGGCCATGAGTGATTTCAGCTGGACTCAATCCAGTTGGGACGTATTCATCAATAATTCAAGCACACTTTTCAACCGCCTGTTGTTGTCCTTGTTCCATTTCTGCATAAAAATTGCATCCGAAGCGGTCAAGAGCTTAGACCAAGTCGCATTAAAGAGCTGATGGCTCTGATAGCTCTTCAGGCCCAAAACGAAAAACGACCCAGCCATCGGCCCATTTCTCCCCGCTCCTTAAAAATGAGTCCAAGCAGTTCGCATACAATCACCTCAATTGTTGTGGTCCTGTCCTGACGACGGCACCGCATCACGTTCGAGCTCAGGTTCACATTCATGTCCTGTCCTGTGGTGTCGCAACCCTCGGTTCAAAGCACCAGACGTTCTATATAACAATTGGTAGAGCTCCTTCTGGCTGTAGCAGCAGCAGCAGCAGCTGCTGCTGTCCGCCAAGGCTTCTGTCAAAGTCGAAATGGGCGATGGGCATCTTCGAGAGCAATTGGCTAATTGATTTCGATTCTTTTGGCTGTTCGAAGGTTCACACGTTCTATCGTACTAGCAGGGGTGATGATGTTGAAGGAGGTGAGGGGGAGGGGGGGGGAGGGTTATCATTAGGTGGAAAGCAAACGTTTGCAGGACCTTTGTCGACATTATTGTCCTTGTCCATCTGTGATTTCTATTTGCCAGGGCTAATTTCAAGCAAGACGCCGACACAGCAAACGGTCAAAAGTTATTCGTCTTCTTTGAACTTAGTACGTCGAAATAAGAAGAAGACTTTCCAACACACGCACACACATATACACATTGATTAAAATGTTGTACTACAAGCCCCAGTCCGCCCGCTCGCCATTTCTATTGCCACCACTTGCAGAAATGTGCGGTAACCAGTTTTCTTTTAACTGAAATTGTCATCAAGTGTCTGCGCAATTTCGATGTGTGCAAACAAGTGCAGTTCCAGTAAACGCCCCACTCTACCCTATAAACAGCCCCCCCCCAGCCAACCCACTCCTACTCTCATGTTTAGTGCATTGCTTTTAATTACAAGTCGACAAGAACTCGAATCCCACTGGTCCAGCGCTATAGCGAAAGCTAGCGCCCGAGCCAAGACAACCCATCAGCGTCATCCTTGCATCATCAGCAGCAGAAGGAATAACTGGAGTTGGAGTTGGGGTAGGAGCAGGAGCAGCTGCAGCTGGAATAGCGATAAAAGTTGCAATACTTATCCGGACTGAGCGGAGCGTAGGTCAGGGGATACTCTTAATAATTGATTCACGGGTGTTTCTTAAAGAACGGCATCCGATTGAGTTGAATTGAAACTCTTATAGTTTAAAGAGTAAGTAAACGATAAAAGTGAGCTTAGACTTACGAAAACTGTACCAATTGTGCAATAGAAGAAGGAACAAAAACTCAACACGGTATGGAAGAGATCACAATAGGCATCAAGATGTTATATATTTAAATATTTGCTTAATCGGTTTTAATTCTGAAATAACTTAAGCCCCTTTTTCAACACTCTTTTAACTAAGAAATATATATACATAAGGAACAACCCTTTTGACGAATGACAGTGGATCTTTTATATTATTCAGACAATCCAATCTGTTTCATTTTTTGCATTAGACAAAATTCTGTTAAAATGAAATTCTGTTAATAGAAGACTTTTCTTTTTTTTATGAATTCAATTTGTTTTATTACGCGGGAATCGTTCAGTACGGAGCTATCAATATTACAAAAAAACGAAAATAACCTTCAAGACAAATTTTATTTAACCAAAACTTAAAATAGAAACTAGAGCTTGTACTTAATTAATTGACATTATTATTCACAAATGAAATCTTTTGAGCTTTCTTGAAATTCTCAAACTCTATAAAAATGCTTATTAAAAAGCAGCCCCCTTTGGTAGGCCACGCCACTGGACAGCAAAACCCCAAACACAAACATTCAGTTTTCAGTTTTATTTTCAGTGAATTTTTGTGTTGTCTGTGGAGACTTTTGATGCACAGCCAAAAACGCAGCAATTTTTGTGGTTAGTTTTAAATGCTGCCCTCGTAGCTGAACAGCTCCAAAGTGGCGCATGTCTTGGCCCCTGACTCCCTGGCACCCTGGCTTGCTGGCTGGCAAAGTCAACAGCAAGACAAAGATTTGGACATTCTGCTAGCGAGTTGAGACTCGAAGTTGTCATTTCAGTTCACACAATGCCCACGAATTGATCCGAAAATTGATTCGGTTGCATGTGACATGTGTACGGAATTGTTTTTTGGCACTGCCAAGCGCAGAGCTCAAGTAAAGGGAATGTGCTGTAATTATTGGTAGAAATGCAATAGCAGCGCCATTTAGCCATTTAGCGGACAGCCCTTCCCCACGATATTTAGAGGTTTCTTTTGAGGAGCGGTGAGGGGGGTGGGGGTGGGGGAGATTGCACAAATCTTTTACAAATCAAAAGCATGCCGGAGCAGGCGGCATACCAAATGTGGCTGCTTTGAGGCTAATTAGTGCGGTCACTTGGTTGCCTTCTCCTTTATTTGTTTTCTTCTTTATTTTTTTTTTTATATTTTTAATTAGAGACGCAGCGAAAGGACAAAGATGCGTCAGGACAGTCGACAGTCGGCAGTCGACAACAAACAAAAGATATCAAGAATTTCATTTCTTGGCACCCAACAAGACTCGGGCGGAGGCGGCAATTGAAGATGAGAGCAAAGGCAAAGAAAATAAAAAGGAAACGCAACGCAACGCAAAGACGACAACGGCTATCACAAAACGGACGCATTTGGCTAAAATAAAGAAAATGCCAGCGAATTAGCAACGCCAAGCCGAGCCAAGACAGCTCACCACGGACCGCGGACCACAGAGCCGGGCGATGAATTGCCCATGTCCATGTCCATGTCGGTTCACATTTTTTCGCTGGTTTCGGCACAAGGCGCAAGATGCGCTTTAAAATTCCACTGATAACAGGCAGCCGCTGCCCGCTACCCGCTTTTCTTGCCCAAATCCAGACCCATTTCCATGCCCATTCCCATTGCCATATAGCCACTGGCGTTGGCACTGGCTCTAAGAAGGCGTCAGTGTCAGCGACAGGCACAAGAAATGTGTCCCAAGCAATTACCATCGCAACTCCTGGTGCTCCTGGTCAAGGGTGTCCAGCAGCAGTCGCTGAGCGTCTGCTTGGATTTCGGTTTGAAGCTGAAACAGAAGTTCCGCATGGAACTTTTATTGAAACTGAAATAATATGCAACCTTTCAAGAGCATTAGCTTTGGGGCTTGACGTGAAGACTGTAAGCAAATATTTTATTTTGTGTGGGAAGTGCCAAGAACTGATATTATTTAGATATATTTAAGAAAACTTAGGCCTTGCATCAATCTTACGTTAAATATGCACAAGTTTGAGTAAGTTGAAGCTGCGAATTTGTATTGAAATTTTTTTTGGTCTTGCAGAGAAACGTTTACTAAAAACCTAACACGATATTCTTAAGAAAGACTTAGTATTTCTATATATCTTAATGTTAATATATACTACTAGCGGGTATAATCCGGCCTTGTTCGTGGTAAATAAAATAAATTTTCTCAAAAAGCCCAAAATGTTTGTGAAATTGATCATTTGGTTTTCATGTAGAGCTTTGGATATTAGTTTTAGACATTTCGAACAAAACCTAAAAACAAAAATAATGTTGCCAGATTTAGATGCAAAATTAAAATAGAAGCCAAACCATGAACAAAAAGCCAAGCCTCATGAAAATCGGATGAGATTTTACCAAGTTATGATGGTGGAAAATGTTAACCTATCTCTATGTAGGATATTTGGGAGCACCTTATTTTCATGAATTTCGATCAAATGAAGTTTGACCGAGAAATGAGCAGATTTCATTTAAAATAAGGAAGTTCATTCTTTAATGAATGCGAAGGAGCTATTCACAAAATTTAACAATACTGCCCAAGCAATTTCAATATATTTCCCTGTTAATATGTGTACCACATCTGGCAGATTTATTCCATAGCTCTGGGAAACATCTGCAATTGTGTGTGTGGCTACATATGATGCGCATCCATCAGCACTTTTATACCAGAATCCCATGATTGATAGACTGAGAATCAAAATCTGCTGCTGAACTCGTATTATCTGCAACATTCCAGGCGAATGATCAATTTAATTGCGGTTATATATCAAAACGATGTGGAAATATGCTCGATGCCTGAAATCTGGCCATATAATTCACACATAAAAATATAAAGAAGAAGAAGCAGTGAAGAATCGAACAAAAAAATAAATTATAATTCATAAATTAAAACAATGCCCGTTCGCACTTTCGCACTGGGGGTGGCCGGTCGGCCGCTGTTCTAAATATTCTATTCGAACTGGGGAGTCGTATTGGCAAAATTTATACCCTGCCTGCCAACTGCGACGGCGACGGCGACTGCTGTTGTTGGTGCGAAGAGATTCCCCATATCAAAATAAACAAATCATCAATCAAGCGATCTGCACGCCACAAAACAAGCAGCCACACCCGATCGCGACGACCCGGTGCGGTCCGTATTCTGGGGGCATCGGATCGAATCGAATCGGATCGGGTCGGGTCGGGTAGGGGCTGGGATTGCGTTTGCGGTCGGTGCTATCGGTGGTGCGAGGCAGCTAGCTGGGGATATCTTTGACAGTTTGCCCAACTTAAACAAGCATCGGGCGGGCGGTCGACTGTCGACTGTCGATTGGAGCAGCAGCTGGAATACTCATATATGCACTCAAGCAATCAACAGGCGCGAGAAACGGAGACGAAGTTTTTCTTTTTTCCAGCGGTGTTTGCTGTGGTTTTGTGGTTCTGCTCTGCGGCCCTGTGCCCCACCACGCAACTGCTGTCTTCTGCACAGCAGTTGGCATTCCTGGCCAACTTGATAGACATTGCCACATCGAGTACACTCCGATGCATAATTGGAATACATTTAAGAATAAAATGCATTTACTATCTTAGAAACTAAATAAAATGTTGTTCAATGCTTTCAGCACACATTCAAAAGATGTTATTAAATGCATCTTAAAGTGCTTATTATAAAAATAAATAAATATCTAGAAAATTCAATAAATAAGTTTTTGGCCTAATGAAGTCAAGAGAAAGGAAGCAAGGCAAGGTGTAAAATGTTAGTAATAATTGTTGTGATAACAATCTGATCATAACGTAATAATTTTCTTGTAATTTTGTTTTAAAAACTAAGAAACTCTTTTGTATAAGCTAAAGCCGAGGTAAAGGAGGATTAGGTTTATGTATTATTATTTATTTATTATTATTTATTTGTTAAGCAACATTTTGTTTTAATGCTTTCCTTTTTTTAGGTCTTGTAACTTTATTTTTTATTTTATTTTATTTTTTTTTTTTTGGGAAAACGAAAAGATTTCTTTATTTAAAACCCAGTAATTAATGTTTTGACATTAAGCTTAATCACAATATATTTTTAAATTTATTACAAAATTTTAAAGAAACCGCAGGTTTGCGTTTTTAGAAACAAATAAATATTTTTCACAATTTAATTAAAATATTTTATATTATTTGCAGGCCAAGAATAATTCGTTACAGCCACATATTTATGAAACGTGCTGTAGAATAGAGAGAAAGATCGCTTGATACGCTCTGTCCAAAACATTATTTCCCCCCTCTCACTCTCTTCCTTGGGCAGCCTCCACCTTTTCCGCACCATCTCTTTCTGTACTCTGTGCTATTTTCCGTACGGCAAGACATGCAATTATGAGAACTGAAATCAAGTGGCTCGACAGCTCACAGTTGGCTCTGCAATGGGATTTGGGGGATAACGGGCGGATCGGATCGGATCGGATGGTTTGGGATTGGATTGGATTGGCAACCTAACTCGTGGCGGGCATGACAGGTCCGCGATCGAATCAATATCGCATCGTGTGCGGGTGGCCAGCAGCCGGTATGTGTGTGTCTGTGCAAATGTTTGTCTGGGAATCAACGCCTCGGCGAAATGATTTGTTTATTATTTCTTATGGAGTGTTTTTGTTTGGCATGCGATTACGTTCTGACAGGCGACGGCAACGGCGACGGCTATGTCGATAGCAACAACAACAATAACAACAACAACAACAACAAAAACGTCGAGCCGAGTCCATATAGAGAGCAGCTGGTTGACGCCGATCGGCATAAACAATGGCAGCCACCACGATCCACCAATGAGCGGCTACCGGGCTGCACCCGGACATCTCCAAACGTTGACATCTGGGCCTGGCCCAGCCATCCTCCTCCCCCTGGCTGATGCACAGACAATGGCCACTTTGTTAGCCGCCGCTCGCTGCTCCGCCAATGGTAGCAGCGGTTTTTTTCAGCCAAAGGTGGCTCCCGTTGCCCCCAGTTGACATTGATACATGGCCAGGCTGTAAGTTTGATAGCTGCTACCATTGTTACATTTTTTTTCCTTTATTTTTCTTCTTATTTTTTTTTGCCCACTGCCAAAGTCGCCGAGCAGGTTTTCTCAATTGGTCTCCTTTTTTCTTGTGCTCTTGGCTGTTAATGCTCATTGGCTGACCGATCCAAGTGGACATCAATTACCTTCGCAAATGGCACTTGCTCTTGGAGAGGAGACAGTGAAACGAGTCAACGTTACTCAGAAATTGCCTCAAGTCTGAATTTCCATTTGTGCAATTTGTTTACTTTTGTTTTTTAATTAATTTGGCAGCAACAAATTCATCAATTTGATATATATTTTCTTGATTTACAGCCCAAGTGGGCGTGGTAAATAGTTTTCACAATTTTGAAAATCTATTTTATGCTAAGATAGAACTCGATGTACGAACTTTAAACTTCGAATATCTAGTAATTCGTTAATAATCGTGGCGAAATTTTATTTATTGATGCTTTTATACTTTTTTATTTATAGTATGCGCTGATCTTCACCAAGCGATGGAGTTTGAACTAAGGTAAAGTAACAATGTTTTATATTGGTGGATATTCAGAACAAAAGGGATTGGGCGCTTGGGCTAATACTTCGCCTCTCTGTGGCTCAGCCATATATAATAAAAATGTATAATATATAATATAAAAAATATTATTTATAATATATATTATATTATATATTTATTAATATATAATATATGATATATAATATATAAGATATAATATATTATATATAATATAATATAATACATAATTTAATATATATATAAAGAGCTAGCTTTCCGTCTGTATACGCTTTTTGATTTCGTAAACTACACAATTTTCATATTTTCCAATGATGTTCAACTATCAACTTTGATACTTAATAATATAAAAGAAATTCTAGATTTTCCGTTTTTAATCAGATTTATAATTCTGAAAAATCTCGGACTTATTGGTAGGTTATTAAGCTTCTACTCAGCTTCTACTCACAGTAAAATATTAATTATATGCACAATCAAATATAAATTAAATTATTGTGAAAGCTTAACTTAAATTTATAAAATGGAAAGATCGATTTTTAATATACTTAAGCATTATACCTAACCACTTGGCCTAAGAACTTATCGTATTAAAATTAATTGTATTTTATGTACAAAGTTAAGTATTTTTAAATTTGTAACATACTTAAACGTTTGTATTGTTACAGGCAAGTGAAGGTGTTTATCATAAGTAATATACAATTCTCAGAAGCATTCACACAATTTCCTATATCGGATGCTAGGTCTATGAGTGGCCCCAGCGTCATTGCCATTTCTTGATTACTTCGCGCATCAGATGCCAACAGATTTGAAGCGGATGCAGAGATGCGATGCGATCCAGAGATATATATACATAGATAGATACTGCAGTGACTGCGTGGCAATCCTTGCGATATGCATGTCTGTCAAAATAAATTTCAGGCAAACGAGCGCAGCCCCGTGAATAAATCAGTTTGTAAACATAAATAAAACAACAGAAATAATTTTCGCACAATTCGTGGCGGTGGCGGTGGCGGTGCCTGTGGTTGTGGCTGTGGCAGCGAAGTTGTCGGCACCGCCGTGCATGGAAAATCTCAGCCAACAGTCAGCATTTGTTCGTATTGGTATTGGTATTGTATCTCATGGATTCCATCAGCAACAGCAACTGCATCATCGCCCAAGACACCAGACCTGGCGGCCATGGGCATGACTATGCCAATTTATGAGTCCAACTGCTTTATGGCCATGGCGAAGCACCAAAATTAACGCATTATAAATAATAATTTTTATGATTTGCAAAATAGATGCAATTTATTGCCCAAAAGTGGCGGCCAACTACAGACACAAAACACGAGCACACACACCCAAAGAGTTGGTTCACCCAACAAATATTTCCAATTTCAAGAGAAAGTGAATACAGAAGCTGCGTCTTTAAATTATAGAAAAACATATGAATATGTATTTTCTATATAAATATATATACATAATTGGTTTCTTTATATGTCTGATGATGTCCACAAGAATTCATAATAATGACCTACAAATAAAATAATCGATTTAAAGCTGCTCAGTTCCAAATTTGTCCCACGATTTTATATCTTTATATTTTAAAACATTTGTTTTACCCTTCAAATAAATTCCTTTATTAGCTGGTCCAGCTATTAAATATGCTAATGATTCATTTGTCTGTTGTCGATATTTAAAATCAGTCACAAATTTCCCCACTCGAAGCTCGGGCAACAAATAAACATCCGATGGAGATGCATTTAGGTATCTGTATCTTTTGGATGCGAGCAAACGGTTCGTGGTATGCGTGCATGTATTTGCTGCATTTGTTTGTCGATATTTGAATTATTTCCATCGCCACTTGTGACGGTTGTATGGGGGAGGGGGCAGACGTACTTTGCTGCCGGCCACTTTTGGCCACATTTGTGGCCATAGCCCTGAACAGGCCCTGTGGCCCCGCCCGCAACCCTCGACCCACCGCCAGCTACTCGAAATCAATTGTCCGCCTACGTATGCTGAGTGCCTAATGTGCTGTCGATGGGTTTACAATCCGTCAAAACATTTGCCACCACAAGTGCATCATCATTGGCACTAGGGACCTATTAGGGCAGCACTACAAATAAACAGTTCCAAAACAGTGCGAAACAATAGAATAGAGTTCTACTTAGCTGGAATTTAGATAATTACCAGCTGATATATGTATCTATGTAATTGTCTGTGCATGCAGGAGAGAACTTCACTATTATTTAGCTAAAGTGAATTGAAAAGCTTAAGTTAAACCTAAGGGAATATCTGTGCGAATGATTGAAGATAGAAACTAAACTAAACTAAATTTGGGCTGATTTTTAGTTAGATTTCCTCAAGTTTAATGTAAATAAAAAATAATTGAAGATGAATATATGAAGTATAGAGATAGAGGTGTATATTGAATTGAAGGTATTTTAAATTATGTTTTAACGAGATGGTGAAATGGCTTAAAATTATGCCGTGAAAACATCAAAAACTCAAGAGCCCATCGATTATTGTTGAATTCGTAAGACTTCGCTCAGAGAAATAATAATAACGTAAATATCTGATTTTCATTAAAACCAAAACTAGAAAACTTATATTATATCATATTGAATCAAGTTTAAATAATAATAGGTAATAGGTTAATAGGTAAATTGCAAAAAATAGGTAATTTGGACAAAAAGTTCTTAGAAAATGTTATAAATATAAGATGGAAAATCCTTAAAACTAAGTACAAAACTAATCTCGAAGATACCTTGGATCAGATGTGTTTTCCGCGCTTTGTGCATTCCTGCAGCTGCCTTTTGTGGCCAGGTTTGGTTTTAACTTATCACTTTATATTTTCTTTTGGACAGATTTTGTGGTTCAGTCATGCGTTTCAAAACAGTTACTAACATCACGACAGGAGTATTACAATAGTACTTTAAGAAAGCATTTCTTCAGGTTTTCTATTGTATGAAATTGGACGATCTGAATGTTGGCTTGAGTAACTCCTTATTTATCTATGCATCTCGTTAAGGGTATTGTAATCAACTTTCTTAGCGCACGGATAACAATGGTCCGCAATGGCCTGCAATTGCCGAATTTTCTTTTCTTTTGTCGATGGCAACGATCCATTAAAAGTGAACCATCATAAAGTCAGCGAATGTCGCGAACCAACTGGCAAGCCAGTGAGTGGCCAACGGCAGCAACAATGGACAATGAGCACATAAATCAGTGTAATTAATAGAAAACTAGCCAAAGGCCAAAATGTCCACGCATGCGCAACGGCAGCAACAACAACAACAGCAGCAACAACAGCAGCAGCAGCAGCAGCAGCAACAGGTTTTCTTGGCCACGTGCAACGGAATCGAACTCGGAAAATCCCAGTGGCCAAATGGAGCCCGGGCAGATCCATTTTCGGCTTGTTGCCGGAATGCCAACAGTCTGCCAAATCTAGCGCCTAATTACAATTGAATGCGGCAGCAACAACAACAACAGCAGCAACATTAAGACGCTATGAGTATTTGAAAATTGTGAAAATTGCAAAGAACTACGCAACGCACCGAAACGAATTGAACTAAAAGTATTTATCAATATTTATGCCCTGGAGTAGCTGCTGCTACACACCTCGGAAGTGTAAACATTTATGTTGTGTTTTTTGTTCTGGTTTCATTGGCGGCAATTTATCTCACAGTTTGATGCAAACGCATAAATCTTTCAACGCGCGCTCAATGCGATATTTCAATTTCAAATTAAAATAAATATTTAAACGCTTCGTTTTTTTTTTTTTTTTTTTTGTTGGTATTTTGTAAACTCTTAAGCAAATTAAATTTATTATCAATAAAGCAAATTTATCAGAGCTCACATAGTAGCCGGGTAAGGGTTGGGGTATTTCCATCAGGGCACAACATCCATCAAGGTGCAAATCTCAGCCGCAAGAGCTGTGCAAGTCTCCAAGGAACTAATTCATTCATTTGGCCCGCCAAATCACTGGCCATTCATTTACCAAATGTCCGGCAAACGGACAAATGGCCAAAAATCCCCACAAAAGCGAAAGGGCTGCGCTGAGTAGGTCAGCCCCCCCAACCCCTTATTCACATATTTTGCAGCCCAACACAAAGTCACCTGCAATAAGTCAGGCAAACACTGAAGCATCTCTGTTGATGCTCAGCTATCACTCGCTCTGCCCTTCAAATTACCAACTGATTAGACTCGTGGGAGTCCAGCACGAGCTGCTACCACTGTTCCCACTGTTCCCAGTGCTGCTCTCGACCAGAGTCATCTGTTGTGGCTGACAGCGGAGCAATACGACAACAAGCAGCGCCAGAATTGATGCGGTCTCTGAGTATCTAATAGCTCAACCGGTGCCTGGGACTACAAAATATGCTTGGCCATGTGTCAACAGTGCGAATCAAAGTGTTGGTATAAATAAATACAGCTCAAGCCATTTAAGAGCCCTCACATTTAACATTTGTTGAGTAATATGTGGCTGGCCAGCAAAATAACCACTCATTATTTATATTAAACTGAGCTGAGCTGATTGAGCTGAATCTTATTCATTTGAATAAAATAGTTGACATGTACAATTACTTAACTTAACTTTATTGAATAACTTTCATATGAATACGTTCATCTATGACAGGTAGAGTTTTAAAATTTAAAGCGGAGGTCTTCTAGTCTCATTCTTAACTTATTCCACTTGTTGCTTTATTATCTGTTAAATCACATTCCTAGGTTTGAGTTCTATAAATAAAAATATACACATATATAATCAAGAAGGAATTTTGTTGCTGGTTGCATAGCACTGGGCTGCATTTTGCTAGTCAAAGTTTAAGCGTTGGGCATAAATTTGACTTTGGCCACCGATCGTGTGACAAGGGGAATGGTGACAACCCTAAAACTTATTGACAACGAGCCAAGCATAAATTATGGCGATGGCAGCGCGTTAATCGCACATTTTACTCCCAACAGCAACAGCAACAAATGGAGGGGGTATGGAAGCTTAAACGATTGGCAAATCGGCAACTGCAGAGCAACGAGAACGACTCACGGCAACAACAACAGCAACAACAACAAGTTTGTTGCTGCGATAACAATCACGAATGCAACAGCAGCAGCAGCAGCAACAATCGACTGAGAGCGAAACTATTGGCAATGACTGCTCCTGGATCTGAGATCTGGTACACTGGCACTGGGGAGAGCGAGTGTGAGAGATGCAACAGGCCCGAACATAAGCAGCAACACAAATAATTCGCTTTAATGAGATCGCAATCTGGCGATTTGCGACAAAAACACACGCGGTTTGTGTCTCAGTGCGTGCGATCAGTCCAGAGATGAAGATGAGCAACTCTGGCCCAGCACAGCCCCCAAGCCCGTAGCCCGTTGCCCGAATCTCGATACTAATGCCGATACCAATGGCGATCCCGAGATGCCGATCTCAATCCCAATCATTGAGCGCACCATCGACGATCGTTCAGCTCTTGTTTGTTATTGCTGCTGCTGCTGCTGCTGTTGTTGCTGTCGTTGTGGTTGCTGCTGCTGCTGCTGCTGTTGCTGTTGCGCTCATGTTGCTGTCAGCGCGCGTTGACTTGTTGCTGGGGCCTTTGGCAGCTCCGGGTCCGAGTCGCTTGTTGACATGCCCAGCATGCTTAGGCATACAGCCAACAAGCGGCTCTCGACTTGGACTCAGACGTCAACGTGTTGTTGTCATGGTAGCTCCCTCTGGCACTGCCCCTCTCCACTCCCCTTCCCGCCCTCAACGCTCCCCTGGGTCCAGCAATATGACAACGACAGTCGCACAGCGCACTGGAATTTTTTTTTTTTTTTTTTGTGATTTGATGCAATAATTTTTATAGATTGCACGCCTGTCTCAGCGCAATACCACGCCCATATCGCATCACACTTTAATCAATTCGATGTAGAAAGTTCCACACAAACACATTTTGGACAATTAATTGAGGCAATTAGTGCGACATGTCGCGAACGGAATGATTAAAGTCCATGCCACACAAAACTGAGACGAAACTGACAAAATGGGCGTTGAACCAAGTTTCAGTTTCCCATTTGTCAAAAGCGCTCAAATGTCCCAGACGTGTGCGAATGTTTGTTTGTGCTGGCAAAGATATTTTTTAAGACTAGGAACTGTTGGATAAACTATATAAGCTAAGAATATACCTGTGAACTATGGAGCCTACATATGATTTGTTAAAATCACATTTTGTTAGTTGATAAATTAATAAAAAACAATAAATTATATAACATTTCGCTTTCCCAAGTGCTGGTCAATTAAATAAGAATATTGCCAGTAATTGTGACATGTAAAAGATCAAGGGTATAACAATAGAAATATATATAAATTAATAATAAAAAATCCTTTCAGATCTAATTTTCGATAACATAATTCAAAGGTCGACTTAAGTCAATTTAAGGAAGAAGAAACAGTGCTGTAAAATATTATAAGCAAGTTGTCAAATTGACATCCGTATTCCAATTGAAATCTCGAGAAGTCAAAATAGAACAGAAACTCAGTAAATATTACTTTCTTCAGAAATCAATCTTTCTGTAAACTGATTCCCTGCTAATCCTTAGCAACAAAATGATGGCATTAGAAATATTACGGCGAGCCACAATTAGAGCTCAATTGGGTCCCTTTATCAACTCTGCGTTTGTGCGAGAGCAGAAGACCATGCACAATGTGGATAAGCACGGTATGCCGCCCAAGAAGGGCTATTCTCCATTTGGCAGGCAACAGGTCGGCTGGGCTGAGTGGTCAGTGACGCGACTGGATGATTTGCTGAACTGGGGTCGCAAGGGATCGCTGTGGCCCATGACCTTTGGCCTGGCCTGTTGTGCTGTGGAAATGATGCACATTGCCGCGCCGCGCTACGATATGGATCGCTTTGGCGTCGTCTTCCGCGCATCGCCACGTCAAACGGATGTCATTATTGTGGCTGGCACCTTGACCAACAAAATGGCGCCAGCTCTGCGCAAGATCTATGACCAAATGCCCGAACCGCGCTGGGTCATCTCAATGGGCAGCTGCGCCAACGGCGGCGGCTACTATCACTACTCCTACTCGGTGGTGCGGGGCTGTGATCGCATTGTGCCCGTCGACATCTATGTGCCCGGCTGCCCACCCACTGCCGAAGCCCTGCTCTATGCCATCTTGCAGTTGCAGAAAAAAATCAAACGTATGAGGACCCTACAGATGTGGTACAGAAAATAGGGCAATAATCTTATAAGCTACCATGTTGATAATATAAATATACACGTCCATTGATTTAACTCTACCCACGCTCGAATTGTCTTCAGGTAAGACTTTAGTAAGTGATAGAATTTCCTCATAGATTTGCGATTTACAGTTAAATTTTTTGAAAATAGCTTCACAATTTTGAAATTTTTGCAGCCATTTCATTTAAATTAAAGGCAGCATATAAAGTGTGCAAGCATTTAAAGCAACTCTTTCTATGATAGAGAAGCGTGCGTTTTTTTTTTCAAGTGCAGCGATATGTCGTAGACATAAGCTTGATAAGGATGAGACTTAGACTTGTGTGTGCGGCAGTAAATCGAATGCTTAATCGATTGAATTTAATTAGAAAACAACAACCATCAAATGTGGCATGCAGCTGCTGCTCCTCGTCTTGTCCGTCCTTAACTGTCCGGATCTTGTCCGCAATCGCATGATAGCCATAGCCGAGGGATTAAGGCTCAATACGATCGCTGTGCATGCGATTTGCGGGTGAATCGGTGGGGGCAATTGCTGCCCACTGCCACTGGGCCAGTTGGTAGCGATTGCTGTTCTGTGTGTTGTGTAATGTGGCTGCCGTCAGTGCCCCAGCATGTGCCCAGTCTCTGCCAGACCCAGAATGCAGATGTGGATGGTGTAAACCTGGGGCGCAGCTTGTACTGGGAGTCGACACATGCGCTGTGGTATCGAGCCAGTGCGATCAAAAATGGATTTGTATCAATATCGACTCACTAACATGATTCCAATAAATTAATATGCATACAAGACAGAGGCAACGAGAATCCAGCTCCAGCTACGACTCTCTGACTGCGACTGCGACTGTGACTGTGACGACGCCTGTCGCCGTCTGGGTTCCCTGGTCTCCCTGGTCTCTGGGTCCGATCTCGATCGACATCGCACAACACACGATGATGCATGTGCAGTGTCTCTGAGTTGTGATCGTGTTAATGTAAATAATTGCCAGCGCCCCAGCTTCATACGCCATACTGTGTACCCAATCCCAATCCCAGTCCCAGTGGAAGTCGCAGTCGCAGACCATTGCAGATGTAATTAAAATCTCTCTCTGTGGCTTCTCACTTTCTGCCCGATCTCTGGCCTGTCTGTCTGTCTGTCTGTCTGTTTGGCTTGGTGTTTGTCTGCTTGTTCGCCGGCCCAGCGGAGAGATTCGTCTTGACTGATATGAGCCAAGCGACATACACGCAAACCTCGCTCCAACTCCAACTCCAACTCCGACTCTGCAGTTCAGATGTTGACAGTTCACGAGTTTTGTTTGGCATTTCGCGATATTTCTTTGCTCTGTGGCAATTGTCAGACATTGGGCTAGCGATACGATTTCGGTTTGGGATTGGGACTGGGATCGGGATACGAGAGCTCGGATTTGGATACAAGAGCACCGCCAGCTAATGGCACTGGCACTGGGAATCTGTTAACGAGTTGTCTAATTGGCATTGTTATTTGTATTAGTCGCATTGAAAGCTGCCTTTGACATTTTCACAACCTTCGACTTTTTGCTGGCAGGTTTTCTACTTTCTGTCTGAATTTTGAGTAGAAAGTTGCAAAGGAAAGATCAATTACTCAAACTAAAACTATAACCCAAAAACAGTTTGGATTAAAGTTCGAATCAATTCCTTTAGATGACAAATATTACGTTTTTTAAATGCAGTATAAAAATGTTTAAAAGTATATATATGTGAAAAAAATAAATTAATAATAATATTTATGTTCAGTCTATTTGTAAGCTAATATTTGTCACAGTTGCTTAGAGTCAAGTAAGTGTCTATTTAGGTGTTCAAGTAGTTCGCATGCCCCTTAAGTACTCAACTTCAAAAGTTTGCCAATCTGCCATCGACAGTGCGAAATACTTCGCCTTCGATCCAAATGCACGTGAGTTCCGTAGGACATGAGTACAAGTCGCACGAGCAGTTGCCTACTTGGTTACTCGTATGTCAGGGCAAAGCCAAAGCCCTTGCGAGAAGCATTCGACTGTCTGCGCTTATTTATGGCCAGAGATGCTAAAGATATAGCGCCAGACGACGACACATCAGAGGCTGAGGCAGAAGAACCAGGGCCAGACGATTGGCAGACGCAGGCCGGGATTACTTAGCTGGGTATATGGTGCGCGATATCTGCAGCATCAGCTGACGGCGTTTCACAGAAACTGAAGCTTCACCTTTACATCGATGCATTGTTGATTAGTCTGTCCGGGATACAGACGCGGGCTCAGATTTGGCTACGGATTTGGATGCGTCGTCTTGCGGCATGCAAAATATTCTTCTTCTCTTTTGGGTTCAGTTAAGACGCAACAGTCACGCATTCGCAGAGCTCGCAACTCAATAAGTTGTCAATCAGGCCGCAAGACGAGGCTCCACTGTGGTGTCAATATATATAGTTTGTGCGTGCCGCGCCAATATCGCAATGTCATTATTTGTGGGAACCAATCCAGAAATTTGTATATCATCACGCTCAGCTCCAATCGCGCGCAAAATATCGAAAATCATTACTTCAAATCGAGCGGCGCACCACGTCAAGCAATCAATCAATCAAGCCAGCAAATCAAACACCATCGAGTCCAGCATCTGACCGACTTGACTGGTCGAGCTGTAAAAACGAGTTCAGTTTCTGATTCACACAATGGCGCACATAGATATTACGACCACGTATGACAGATCATTGACAATACGAGTCAGGCTCGAACCGAGTGTGCGAGTGTGTGTATGTGTGTGTGTGTGTGTGTGTGTGTGTTGGGCACTTGAGGTGTTGCTTTTATAACGTTCATTGGTTTCTTTGCTTTCGATCTTGTGATTCAAGTGCACAAATAGCCGAGAGTAAACAAATAAAGGTTAATGAGCTTTCTTTTATTTTTCTTTCTATTTTCTATATATATTTTTATTTGCTTTTGGTTATTTTTTTCTATATCATTTTTTATTGCTGAAATGTAACGTAATGAGCCCTTTATATAATTAATATTCAGTTATATTCATATTATAAATTTAAAATATGATTTTTTTTTTTTAATATTATCACAAATCAGGAAAAGTGTAATTGTGCATATCTCATCTTGTCATATTAATATCGTATTTATTATTATTATTATTTTTTTTTATTATTTTTATTACTTTTAATATATTTTTTTTAATTTAAGTTTTTTGGTTTTTATCCAAGCCAAATTCTTTTCCTCACGCCCTGACGACAATATTGGCAATTGAGAGCTGCAAATTAATCTGCCTGTTAAATTTAACATTTAAAGTACGCAAATGTCTTAAACGAGCATTATTAATGGCATCTTTTTCACTCTGACTTCAATTTGAAAAGTACTTTGACAAGAGGATGACAAACATAAACAAAACTTTTTGTCAACAAAAATCAACTCTAATAGAGCTGAAGAAAGCTGCGCAGATGAGTACATGCGAACAGAATATCAATTTCGCTTGAAGTTCGTAAACAAGTCCAATTATAATCAGTTTAAGTAAATAGATATGTACCTGTATCTGGCTGTTAAAGCTCAACGCAGCTCAGCTACGCGCACTCAAAATATTTGCTTTTTCCTGAAATCTTTTCCATTTACCACACCCGCCACCCCGTGAATACGCACGATCCGCGCTCGTCTTCGCTTAATGTTTGTGTTCTGCAATTAAATTCGTATTCTCTTACAATTGAGGCGCTCAAGTGGAACTTCCACGAATATCATGGATATGGATACGCTGACAAGCAGATTGAGATGCAGCTGCAATTGTGAGCGGGAACATCCCAGCAACACGACGGACCCTCTGCTGTCTTCTAGGCCCAGTTGCTGTTGCTGTTGTTGTTGTTATTATAGGCGAGAGCCCAAGTAAATACTTGTAACTCGCACACCATCCCGTTGCGTATGCATCGACTCTTGGCTCTTGGCTGGATATGGATTTGGTTTTGGTTTTTTAGTTGTTTAGTTTTTTGGTCTCTTTATCAATGGGCAACTGGGCAACGCGGGGGCATGCAGCATGCAGCGGCGTCTGAAGCACCTCCATATCAAAATAATCAAAATTTTGATTGAGTGCAGTTGTTGGTGCGTCTGTGTTTACACGATGACGACGCGACGCAGCAGGAGAAGGAGAAGGCGGAGAAGATCGATTCATTGCCGCGTCCAGAGGGGTTTCTGTCCAATCACGTTGTTGATATTGATAATGACATTGATGGCATCGAGTTCGCCTGAGTGACTATGTGACTTCGCTACAAGATCTCGAGTGCGAATGCAGTCGTCGTCGAATCGATTGTTTGCGCGGATTTTGATTTTGATTTCCAGATGGAGACTAAGCAGCAGATGGTGCCGGAGTCAGAGACTGAGACTGAGACTGAGACTGAGACTAGGGCCTGTCAATCGGTGAAATCCGGCACAGTTCGATGGAATTGGTATTGGTATTCGTGTTGGTATTGAAAACGCAGTCAGGTTGATGCTTCAAGTTGAATGATGATATTGACATTATCGAGAGACACTTTAAATTGTACTACACTAAAGCATTTCATGTAAATGATAATGCGATGCTACTCGGATACTTGCACTCATAACTCGTACACATTGTAATTGTTTTCGAGCAACAACACTGCTGTGGGTATCTTTGAGATACATTGAGGTACTTGTTGTGCTCTCACACTCATCATCATCGTCATCGCCCTGTTCTCAATTGGTTTGATTGATTCGCTGCACTTGACAGCTAAGCAGCCACAAGACCTGACTCCGAGTGGTGAAAGCAAGTGGAAATTTATTAGTAATACTTGCTATGCACGTATACACTTAATTTTTGAAGCCACTGTGGCTTTGCTTACAGTGTATTCAGACCAACAGATTTCCGTTTGATAAGAAATTATTGATTGCTGCAGTTGCAAACCAGAACTAACCTCTAGTGCATAAATCTCTAATCAAATACAGTTCGATCTAGTTTGAGGATTGTTCGTTTATTTTAAAAAAGTTAGTAATACATCAATCCTTAATATGTTTGCCGACTGAGCTTGGGCTAGGATTAATATGGCAAGGCTTTAAATAAAAAGATTCCGAATTCAAGGTTCACGAAACAAACAACTAAGTTTAATGAATTTAGGGCATTTTCTTATAACAAAAGAAATTGCAAGTAATGTGAATATACGATTGCCTGCTTTACGAAAAGTATTCAATATAAGTATTATTATAAGTCTTATAGCAAGAGTTGAATTGAATATATATGGACTTATGACCTAGGCCGGGAAGCGATATCAAAAAATCGGACTAACTTTTACGACTAGGTCCAAAAAACAGCTGTTTTGTATTTTATTTTCCTAATGTCATCAACTAATTTGTGAATACGACACAAATCCACCCCACTCATTGTCCTGTGACCTTCAGCTGCTGCACATAGCGTAGAATAATGTGCTAAGTTCACGATGCTAGCACAGATGGAAATGTATCAAATTGTTTACTTTAAAGATTTGCACACTAAATGATAGAGATAGCTAGATAGCTAGAGAAGGTGAGAGTCAGAGATATTGCAAATGAATTGTGAGGCAACAATCGCAACAATTAAGCGGCCCACTACAAAACAATTTGCCGCTGACATGGACAATTGTCAGTGCACACTTCGGCGTGTAATTCATCAAAAACGATTCGTTGGACTGCCAAACGGGCGGAGTGGGGGTGGGGGGAGTTAGAGGGGGTAAACATCAACTGGAAACCGAAACAATTCATTGTTTTTGGCACATGGCCCATGAATTGATCCAGAGTCGATGTTGATGTCAACTGCAACGTGACTTGGAATTGTTTGCGGTTTGCCTTTGATTGGCAATTTTTCAAAATCGTCACCATCACTCAAGAGCCGGAGAACTCAGTTGCTTGCTCGGGTCAGGCGCAGTCGCAATATCGTTGGTTATTTATAATTCGACGCGATTGATTGATGGAATCGCCGCAAAGTCGGTGACACTTGGCAGTGCGCAAAAATAAATAGCCGCTCGCAGCATTGACAGCTGATTGCGAAAGTCCATTAGGGCCGAACCGGACGGTAAATGGGGCAACGCCTGAGAGGCATTGAGGTGCCACTGTAGCGAATACCCTCTTCCTGACGTATGTAACATGCCCTGTGCCACGGCCCGTGCTCCGGCAAGCGGCAGCTCGGCTGTTAGCAACAGGCCAGGGTTGGATCTGGACTTGCATCTGCATTGAACCTTGGCTTCGGCAGTCCCATCAAAAGTGCAGTCAATCAAGTGAACCAAATTTGATAATTTTACCAAAAAAAATAACAGTTTCATTTACGTATGTTTTTGGACTTCACATGTGGGGGAAGAAGTCTCGATAGCCACACCAAGTGTATATATGGTATGCGCAGGCTGATGTCTGGATCGGACAGCAAGCTTCGTACAGAGTTAAACAATAGACATGCACATAGACGTGAGATGAACGGGCAGGGGCTCTCGAATATTGTAAAATAAATAACCCAACTGCAGAGACATGGTACGACAGGTTTTACTTCAGAAACTTGATTAAATTCAATTCTATTTTATGTTTCAGATTTTTACTTTTTGCCTCCTTTTTAAGCATTTTCATTTATTTGTATAAGACAACAAGTAGGAGGTAATTCGTGCTCAAGTTTGACTTGGCTTAACATGTATTTTTATTTATTTATATATAAGTTTAAATGTAAATATGCACTTACCCAATAATTTCATAAGCATATGCACGACTATTTAAATTGCCATCTATAAATAAAAAATAGTTACAGACTTTAATATAAACATTTCATTAAAAATAAAAATAAAACTAATTATTGTAAAACCAACAGATAGAAAGAGGCATAAATTATACACATTATATTATCTTAAATAAAAGGGCTTTAAGCATGTACCTTTTTGTTGATCTATTGAGAATCACATGGAAAGGCATTTTGTTTAAATAATTTTTTTTAATTTGCGCTTAGAAGTTAACTTGATGTGCGTTTAGTATATGTGCATTAATACATATACATATTTGCATGACATATATGCATACATATTTACATCGCATATATGCATGCTATATGGCATGGCATATATGTACACATGCGTAAGTAAAGATACAGATATACATATTTGCATGACGTATATACATGCATTTAAATCTATATACATACAAGCAAGTATGCACATATACATATGCAAATAATAATAATACAAAAATAAGACAATAATAATTTATTACATTTTTTGGGTTTACTTTAATTCATGAGAACCGCATAGAAGTGCAACATTTACAAACACTTATTTAAGTTTTGCGTTTGATTTGCAGATTAGTTTCATTTTCTTTAGAAACTCAGCTGCCCATTGTAACGAGCAAAGGACACGCCACCCAAAAAACGGAGCTGCTTTTTTGAGCAATTTATGCAACATGAAATATTCATCAGATCTGTGAAGATTTTTTTTTGTTTATTTTGCTATTCTATATACTGCAGTTGAACGATGGGGATATGCAGGCAGTGCAATGTTCAAATTATCATTTTGCTTAGCATATATTCATACACATTTTCTTCTCAAGAAATCAAAGCAACAGGCAGCTGAGTGAGCAGCAAACCAGCTCTGATTACAGGTTTACATGTTGCCAAATGGCATAAAAGAATTATTATTATTTTTTTTTAATATATTTTTAGCACTCGTATCAGAAGAACCTTCAATATTGTGACATGACATGATTTGTTTGATGCAACATCTTCGCTCGATGCCCAACCCAACGGGGCAGCTCCACTTGGCGCATCGCATGATGATCGGCAATAAATTGATGGCCGTCCCTGACACTCAGATGAGCACTGCGAGCGTCGGGGTAGAGGGGCCTGAAAGCTCACTGAGTCAGCTAAAAGCAGTTGTTGACTGATTTGTGCATCAGGTCGCAGCTGCCACCTGGCGGATACAGTCACCAACAAACAGTTCGTATATGTATATAAAGGAAATAAAAAACCCATTTAATTATTGTGCGATGATTGATTTATGACTGGAGAATAGCCAAAAACTTTTAGCAAAAACAGCTGTTGTTGCGGCCATATATGTACGTGGATTGCTAGCTGTAATTGCAGCTGAAGACATTTACTGTCCTGGCAAACACGCGCATCCTGACATTTACGACCATCAACAGCAGTGCCATGAACTGAAGCTGGAGGTGTCAGAGTCCTCCACTTCCATTCGGTTGTCGCTCTGACATGAACATACTCGGACAATGGCAGTTAATGGTCATGCTGGCGAGCAGTAGCCACCGAAAAATAAACCAACTCACCAGCGCTACATAAATTTCAAAACTAGCCTCGGCACAGACGCCACTTCCCTTTATATGCCACACATTTCACGCAGTGACGACATGAATCCGCCAACATAAACACTCGTCCAGGACGCACTAATACAGACACAAATACACACAAATACACACACACACAGACAGACACTCATAGAGATACAAAATATTAGAGCTGCTGAAAAAACATTTGCCAAATGGGCAACATCAGACATAGCACAGTGGGCGATACTAAACAAATTTGTTGCAAAAACCTATTTTCAAATTTCAATTATCAAGACACTCGCTGGAGCACAGTGTAATAAATATAATACATATAATATATTTCCTATTCTATTATGATTGCGATTCTATTATTATTATTATTCTATTATTATTATAACGAACAATGAATTCTTTTATATTTTCCGGCAATAGCTAATAATCGTGTGGGCCCACCGTGCTCAGGCGGCTCGATCTAGTCCTGTGTGCTGTGTGTAGCAGCAGCAAAAAAAAACTGCGAGTCGGACGAAAAATGTTTAGTGGGTGCGTGGACAAATGCAGCAGCAGCAGCAACAACAGGAACAACAACAACAACAACAATAAGGAGCACCTACCATTTGACCATTCTAACATCCTCGTCATGCTGGAGCCCGCCATGATATGGCATTCAGTAGCACTCACATGTCAGCAGTGGGCCGAACTGTGGCCGCTCTCGCTTTCGGTCTGTCGCCGTGGACGGAGCAGCAGCAGCAGGAAGAGGACAATAACGCAGGACAGAGAGGACATCGGACAGGCAGGGACTCGGGTCCGGCGTGCAGCCGTGGCCAAATTGGTTGATAGCTTGAAAAACTGTTTTTGCACAGCTCCGTCAAATTGCATTTTGTGTGACAGACCGCAAAATGCATCATCACCAACATGAGCGATGAGTGTTATTCGTGTTGTTGTTGTTGTTCTTGTTGTTGTTCTTGTTGTTGCTGCTGTTGCGTTGATGTTTATATTTGCCAGCAGCCTTCAATCCCCCTCTACACGCCCAGCCCCCTTGCAGCACCCAACATTGTCCAGTAATTTACGAGCGTTTTTTGGGAACGCATGTGCTGGTTGCATCGTGTCGCAATATTACAGTAGATCCATGGGTTAGGCATCCATCGTTGGGAAAGTGTTTTGAGGTTAAAAGTTTTCAGTCCTCCTGCCTATGCGAGTGCACAGTGTTCTCAAAGGGTTACAAAGTGATCAAATTGTCCTAATTTTTCGTTGTTCTTAAAATAATATATATTAATTACTTTCGTTTTATCGTATTTTTGTTTGTTAAACTTTGAAGAAAGAAGGCTTTTAGAAGAAAATCTTTATATTAGATTGTCGAAAATAAATATAGGCGAGAAAGAACTGTTTTTTTCGGTACCTTTAACCTTTAAGCATAGGGAAAATAGTTAGCGACTTATTATCCCTACCAAGCGAACGAAAGAGAGAAGATGGTATAGTTAATTATATATAAAATGTAAATTATATTTAAAAATATTTAAGGGCTGTTCTAAAACGACGGCTATTCGGTAAATAAAAATTAAGTTTTTAAGTTTGCCCACTCATCAAGAAAATATACATATGTTTTTGATAAATATTCGATATTTTTCGGAACAATTTTCAGCACATAAACTATGTATTTGGTGCCACTGTTTGCGCGGCAACAACTTCATTCAGTTCGCATTAATGCAGCGTGAATTAAGTGTCAAGGACATTTTTTGGTTGCAGTCGGTTGCTGGGGACGACGCAACATGCTTCAGTCAGGCGTTTGGTCCTTACTCCGGAGTCCGGACTCCACCCGGAACCACGCTCATGTCCTTGCGTGTGTCTGGCCGAGTGAGGTTATGTTGTCAGAAGTCTCTGTGTGTGTGTGTGTGTGTCTCTGCGCTTGTGTGTGTGGTTGAAATTGCGTTGCAACATTCAAGTAAGTGACGTAAATGCATCAAGAACACAACACACACACAAACAGACAGAGAGACAGACAGACATACAGTTGGACAGAGGAGCAAAACGTGGAGTAAATCATGATGGCCAGGCTCGACGAGGGTGCGAGGCATCAGGGATCAGGCGGCAGTTATGGCTGTCAAGATGAATGCCATATCATCGCACCGAAAATGGTGTCAAAATGTCAGCAGCGCAGTCAGCGGCGCCACCGGGCACACAGTGAACGCAAATGGCAAACGGGCAATGCCCAAGGACCCAATTGCCTGCACCGACTACGGCTCTGGCTCCGGCTCCAGCCTCGTCGTGTTGTTATCCGGGTGAATTATGAGTTGTGCAGCGCCATCAGCAACAGGAGCAACGCATGCCTGTCGTCACGGCCCGCCTCCTTGCCGGCCAGGCCATTCCGTGTAATCCGTCACATGGTAAATGTGACCCAGGCCGGGTGCCAGAGCTCGGCCTCATTCGGCTGAATGTTGTTTGGGTGGAAAAACTCTCAAAATACCGAGTAATTTATCCCTCAATGACCGCAGTTAAATTAAATGCTAAACGAAGACATTAACAATGCAGGTCATGCAACGCAAGCCAGGACATGCAACGCATGCCACACAGCTTCTGTCGAGGCAATGCGTCATTAACTGTTAAGATTGAGGATTACTTCAGTTTAAGACAAGTCGTCTAAAGTTAATGAGCGGGCAAAGATGGTTATACGATTTTTCATACGATATCATATCATTTCATTGATAGATTTTGGAAAACTTAAGCTTTAAGATTTACCAATATCTTCATGCTTTTAAGATACTTGTTTACTGAAATACTTGAAAGTTCAATGAAATTCTTAACATAAATAAGTTGATGGGAGCTTGAAAATAAGTTGTTCTATATTCAAAAGAGTTTTAAAGTTGAACTAATTGAATATGCATGCTAAACGCCCTGACTAAGTAGGTTAATTTTCAGTGCGCGGCATTGCTATCGTTGCACATTATATGGAAGATGATTCATGCTGTTGCCCTTAGTCTTTTTGACTTTCTTACTGCTCTCGGCTGCATTTGTCGCTGGACTCTCATGCCCAACGCGTATTGCACAAATGCGATGATGAAACTCGATACAACATCGAAACCCACATCCACATGCCACAATTTACTGCTCGTTCATCAATTGTGACATCGGCTCAAGTAATTCCCTTGGACATTTCACGCCAAACTGCACGCAGACGACACCCAATCAAAGTGGAGTCGAGTCCAGAGAGTGGAATCAAGAAAAGGTGCAACGAAATAGTTGGACACAAAAAACAAAAGGGAAACCGATAACGTGAAAGTGCCCCAAAGTGAAGCGCGGAAGCCGCCCAGAGGAGATGTGTGTGCGTGTGTGTAGGGGTGTGTATGGGGGAGCAGACAGTCGCCCCCCTTCGCCATGAATTTGCTGACATTTATTAATTTCCGATTAGCGACATGGAATTTACGCGCTACTGAAATTTTCGGTAGTCCCAGACTTCTCCACGTCCCCGTTCGCCCCGATCAGTTTTGGGGCTCGAATTACCTGGCGGTTCCTCGGCTGCTGAGACGACGGCTTCTAATGCCGCCTGACACTTGCTGCCAAGTGTAAACGACGCCACTTTACGGCACACTTGGCGCCAAAAAAAGGAAAGAGAGCGAAGCGTGACTAGTTGATACCCTGAGCATGGGCGGCGGTGAACCAAGAGATAAATAATCTTAATCAACATGTACAATTCGGCTACATAGCGAGTTTGGTGTAACTGGCTCTTATAGTCTTCGAGAATTACTAAAACGAATGGCATACCACAAAGTCGTTATCTATCGATATTATGGAAAAGGGAGATATCGATTAAACTATAAGCTCATTCTGAGTATGCTAAAGCAGATTATATAGATCAAAATTCAAGTATATCCCAACTCTTCTTCTGTTCTCACAGCTCGGCGTCTAATTCATGAATATATATTATTTTGTTTGCCTGTTACATACATTTCCACAAAATCGCTCAACCCTTTTTGAGCACTTTTAAAGGGTATAAAAACTTTGGCAATACCCTAACTGATCTTTAACTATGCCATATTTCGCCATATGATTTATTACCATTGCGGCAATAAATCAGCTAAGGCTTTTCTGCAACTCTCTGATCTAAATATGCGTTAAATGGTGCATCAAGCTGCGGGGGCGGTGTCTGCAATGTGGTGAGGGGCGGAGGGGTATACTGTTTGTGTGTCTGTCTGTCTGGCCCGTTGCTGATCGCTTAATCGGGCTGGCAATCGAGTTGAGATACAATTAACCCCAGGGGGCCTCCATAAACGTGATATCGTTGGTGGTAATCACCCGGTAACAACTTTTCTGTAAAGTTGCCACGGCCCACGCGTTGTTGTTGTTGTTGTTGTTGTTTCTGTCTGTTGCTGTTGTTAGGCCAACTTGTTGCTGCTGTTGGTATGTTGTTGTTTTTGCTATTGTTGGGTAATTGGAATGTCAAAAGTGACTAAAATCACGACTCTATTACATGGGATCATGTGAACAGTAGCCAAACAGTTTGCCAATTCACTGTTGAAACAACCTGAGGGAGTCAATAAAGATTTTAGACTCCTCAATAAGTTTCACTTAAGCTATATTATTACTTTTGTTATCACGTCATTGATTATTACAAGATGCATACCGTAAAACAGAAAATCGTTGTTCTAATGAATCGAATGGTTCAAATAGTTTAAATACAATAAAAAATAATGAAAATAAAAATATGCCCTTTTCAGAATTGCCGTACATTTACTCTAATTTACATAAATATATAATACATATATATATTATATGATTATTTTTGTCATCTCTGGATAGGGCAACTATTAATAATACAACAAAGTAAAGAACTGTTTAGATTGAAATCAGATCAAAGCGTGAGGGTTAAAATGATCTAGGCGTGCAAGTTGACTTATGTGAGTTCATGAGAATCACATAGAGATGCCATTCTTACAATTACGTTGATTTGCAATGTGTCGGAAAGTTAAATAGCATGCGTTTGGTGTGGCAAAATATTTCAAAAGGGTATAATTGTTAAGCGCGTAAAATGTGAAGAGGCAATAAATATTCTATTCGCAACAAATTGCAACATTATAAAATTACAGAGTTTAACGTGTGATGCATGATAAGCATTGACAAAGATAAACACGTTCAATCATGCCACCTGATTGACGAGCAAACACGCACGCACACACACACAGACAGGAACCGAAAGCTAAGCCGAACCTAAACCAAAACCAGGGCACAGATCAATTGAAGCCAGCCAGCAACAATGTGAAATGAATTTGATGGAGGGCAGAACACGACAGAGCACAATGAGCGAGGGGCAACAAGGAGTAGGATGACGATGACGATGCCGATAAGTGCGTTTGTGGCGGTGCCACGGGGCGTATGCGTTCACGGGCCCTTTGATTGATTGATGACGCATCGGGCGTCGTAATTCATGTTGAGAGCCGAACAATTTGCCTCGGTCCGTCCGCCCGTCCGATAGAAAGGTGAGACAATAAAACGGCAAACGGTTTTTCATCTCCTCAAGCGGCGTGTGTTTCCCCGGCTTGTGGAAGAAACTGTGATGTGCCGTGAGAAAATCGCTTAGCTATGCCTACGCCTACGTGTTGCCAGTAGTTGCCCAGACAGGCAGGCAGCCAGCACACACCCACACACCCCCACCCACACTCACACACACACACACACACGCAGGCAGACAGAGTCAAGTGGGACTAGGGCAAGGCCGAGGAATTAAATTCGCATGCCACGCCGTGTGGCAGAGCCAAAGGCAAAAGCAAAGCCAAAGGCCACGCAAACGTGCAGCAGTGCCTCGTAGTCAATGGGTGCGCCTGGGCAGCGGTTGCGGGGTGCGGAGTGCGGAGTGCGGAGTCTACGGCAGAAAGACAAAGCAAAAAGTTCAGGAAAAATTGTTTTTCTAGCAGTTCTCGATTTCAGTTTCCTTTTCTGGCGAGCGGGCGCATAAAATGGCACGAAAAAAACCCCAAATAGCGAGCGATTTTTTTCACGTTTTAATGTTGCCTCTGACTACCCGATCCAAGCCTGTTCCAGTTGCTGCTCCCGTTACCCAAACTCGTCCTGCACGGCGTCGACATGCTCGACATTCACACACACACACACATACACACGCACAGTCGTTGGTTTTGTGTGCGTGTTGTGTGGGGTCTGGGACTTGCCAAGCGTCTGCCTGCCGTCTGCTGGCCGCGCCCGAGTTCAAGTGCGCCTCGCCTCGCCATGCCACGCCTCACCTCTTAGCCCCCCCTCCTCATGTACGTAACCCGCCGCACCACAGCACCCTTGGCTCCACCGTTGCTTCATTCATCGAACCGATGGCAACTTGTTGATTTTGTGTGAAATTCACATGCAAAAACCAAACCAATTTCGCCCTTCATTTGCGGGCGCCAGTTGCTGCCGGTCGGCTGTCGTTTTTCCTTTATTTTTCTCCATATATATATTTTTTTTTGTTTTCTTTCGCCATTCGTTGAGTTTGTTTTGCGTCCTTTTTTTCGCTTTTCCCGAACTAGGCTGCCAGCGTGCCAAAGAGAAATCAATAATCGATTTTGTTGTAATGGCTGCCTTTAAAGAGTTGCCTGCAGAATTTAAGCATTCAATTTTACTGGTTACGAGGCAGCAATAAAATTGAGCGGGTCTTCATAGAACTTATCAAGTAAATAGCGCTAAAAAGATGACTCATTCCCAAAGAGGAGCATAACCCATTTTGTGAACGCTTAAATTATGGATAAGCTTTACAACTTAAGCCTGGGCTGGTTATTGGTATTTATAGGGCAGTTTTCTAAATTGCGATGCACAAAAAAAATAAAATAAAAATTATACTATTATTATTTGAAGTAAATACATCGATAAAGGTACTTTGCCCTCGCAAAGATTTGATTAAATGAATAAATCAAACCCGAAAAGATATCTCTGTGGGTGTTCTTCAATTTCTGATTGAATAATTATGTACTTAAAATAAATGTTCTGGGAATTTTAAGATTATGTTGCGTACAATCAAGTTAATTTTTACTAATCCTTAGATATTTGGAATACATATTTAGGCGAAGGAGTTCTGTCTCTATAAAGCCTAAAGAAAAATATGACTTCAACACAATTTTGATTGATAAATAATTGTTAGTTTGTGTGCTATGCATTTTAAAGATAATAGAATTGAATGATTTTTAATTTCTCTAATCTTTTGCAATGTTCAAAAAATTTGAAAGAGGGCACTTTTCCATGCAGAGCTTTCTGAAAGTCCAGCGAAAAGTAGTAAATTCTTTAGCTACCATCAATATGTCCACATTAAATGATTCGTTTTGGGCGTAGATTAATCAATATACTTATAGATCATTATTAGTATTAATGCGAAAGCCCACGTCAAAGCATTTCTATGCCATATTTAGCAAAGTTATTTATGGATCAACAGAATGTACTGAGTATTTGCATTCGAACCGACAAATCAAATTATCTGCAGCGTGACACATTCGTCACGGCCACATTGAAAGCCGTGGACGGCAGACGGAAGTGCAAGGCCCGAGTCTGTTGCCCTCGCCTGTTGCCACTATAATCCACACTTCTCCCCTCTCCCATGGCTGCTGTGGTCATCGTCCAAATGTGCGCGTATTGGCCTCGGTGTCGGCCACAGTCACAACCATCCGTCATGTCTGGTGACGTTGAAGACATGGCCGGTACTCGTCGTCGTCGTCGTCGTCGTCGCCGTCGTCGTTCGAGTGCTCTGGCAACGGATTTGAACAGTTTGATGGATCAACTTGCGCACGTCCTCGTCATAACTCACAACACTTTCCGCTTCACTCCGCTCCGCACAGACTATGTGTGTCCGTCCGTCGGTTCATTCCGTCCTTGAGCACGACGCCGATTTGACGTTTGACGTGAGCGCACGTTTGATGGAAGATCTGTCAGGGCAGGCATTGAGCTTGTTCCCAATACGCTTGCAGCTTTGCGCTGTCTGTTTCAATGTTGGCCAATTTGGGCACTGAATGATTGGCGGCGGCTTTTGTTCTCCCAGCACTCCCCACAAGGCGCAAATTCTTCGCTCTTTATATTCGCCATGCCCTGATTTATTGCCAATTAATATGATTGAAGTGTCATAATTCATAAGCGGCTTTCGTGCCCCCAGTTCCCTACAGCAATTGTGTATAAGCAACTAAACAGGCGATTTCCAGCAATGAGTGTGCACTTGGGAATCTTTAAGAATAAATTGTAAAGAGATATGCGATGAGATCGCAAAATAATTCAATCTATAATCGAAATATCTTTACATTATACCTATATTCTACCATGCTCAACTTTCTCTGCATTTATTGTTTTTACTGGCAATTATTTGCTGTCGACTGGGTTTAAATATTTATATAAAAATATCAATTGTAATAAAACCCAACATATCTAAAAAATTGTACATTGTGTATAGAAAAGGATAGCAGAGAAAATCGTCTGTTCTCTTCTCCAACTGCAGAAGCAAGGCTCTGAGCTTACCAAACCTTTCGGTGGTTCCACTCATTTTAAGTAAATTAATTATCCACACATAGAAATGTGTGTGTACTTTCCTTTATATAACGAATCCGAGTTATGGCTCGCTTCATTAGTATAGTTTATAGATGATTCGGATACCAACTTAAAGCAGATTTAAAGCAAATTCGGTTTAAAGAAGAAGACTGATATTCAAACAAGATATCAACAAATATGCTGTAAAATACATCCATTTTGAATACCAGTCAAGACTTGAAGTAAAGTTGAGCGATTGAGTATGCATAACTTATTCGCAGGTCAATTAATATGCTTTCGACATGAATATGCCAAATGTCAACTCAATTAAATGAATGAGATGAGGCGGTTGCCTTAGTCGTGATGAGAATTCAGCTAGTTGGATTGACCCAATCGGTTACTTTTGGGCCTGGTCAAGTACTAAAACTTTTTCCACTTAAGATTTGTGCAATGTTGCCCCTGCCCAAAGCCCGCCCTCACATGTTTATGACACTTATTCATGTAAGTCTCATGTGTTAAGCCTTCTACAGGCTCTAGCCATTTATTTCGGTTGACAGCTGAGTTTAAGCCCTAACAAGACCAAAAAGTCGCCACAAACTTGAGTGAGGACTTCCTAGTCCTTACGCCCTGGTAGCTGGTGGCTGGGCGGATGTTGTACTTGAAGGCCGTGGCCTGGGAGCTTTCAGTTTGACGCTTTCTTTAATTTTGACAAGACGTAAAGTCTATTAAGAAAGTCAATCAATGTCTCTCAAGCGAGTTGGCTTCGACTTTGGCTGCGGGCTCGGGCTCCTTCAACTTCAGTGTGCGCGCAGGAAGAGCGCCAAAGTTCTGCAGTGACAGACAGACAGACAGACAGTCTGGCAGGCAGAGGCAGCGACTGCGGGACAGACAGGAAGACAGACAGTTAGTCAGTCAGCGGGAGTGACGTGTGGATGGTGCGTCGGGGCTTGGGTCTTCACTTGAGTGTCGGGCACTTGACTGACAGCTGGACGCGAACGTGGCCACGGGCGATTGTTGTGCGAGTCCTGGGAGGTGGGCTGCTTGATTGAGAGCACGCATTCAATGTGTGCACACGGCGAAATTATGAAGAAAAATTGAATTCGCTGCTGAAAAGTTGACAAAATGAACTTCAAGCACCAGGAAAGTGCGACTGAGAGAGTGATAGAGAGGTGGGGGAGTCATCGAAGCGCTCTGACAAGGACCAGGAGAACGAGTGTTGCTCAAACAGGCGAACAGGTAAAACTTTATCCGGCGACATTAATTTGTAAAAGTGTTTTTCATCAAACAGGAATTAATTAAGATGCGCCCCCAAAGATGGCAGCAAAAAAAAAAATTGGTGAATGGAAAGAAGAATCGGAAAATCTTTCGAAAAGTTACCCCCTCTCTCATTGAGCGGGAAATGGGCATGTGAAGGGGGAATGGCGTCAATAATAATTGAAAATCATCACTCGAGATTTGCTAATTATGTGGAATTATCATCTCAATTATTTATTTTTCGATTTCCATGCATTTTTCCTTCGCCCACTTCCGTCTAATTACTTTTTTTCTCACTCTCTCTCGCTGCTCGCTATTGCTGCTCAGGTGCGATTATAATCAAAGCTTCGAGGATTTGCCGTCAAAGTCTCGAACTTCTCAATTAAACGAATGCATAAATCATTGGCCGGCACGTCTGCAGATAATTCCCAAAAGTCCCAAACGATGCGCATTAGAGTGCGAAAATACACACACACACACACACAAACAAATCAAAGACGGTCAGCTAAGGACACTCATAAATCTGTAGAAATGTTGCTAATTAAAAAAATACGCATATTCCATCATCATTGTACGGGGCATTTTTCTATGGTCTCGACTTTCTGTGTGTTCTGTTTCTGATAAAATTCTGCTGAGATTTACGCCCTCATAATCCATAAATATGCTTTTACCACACACACACACACACATGTATATATATATATAATATATATATAAATAAATACATCTTAATAAATTTGCTCGGCTTCTTGGGTGTGTCATTCCATGACGCATTAATTAATAGCCACATCAACAACTAACGCCAACAACAACAATAATATATAATAAGGTTTCACGTAAACACACACACACACACACACACACACACACACACACACACACACACACGCAAGCACACAGATCCACACACATCGATTTTAACGAATCTTGACTCTGACGAGTCCTTTGGGTATTTGAGGCATTAGCTCACGTCTCGCGGCCTGTCGATTGCTTTGCCAGCTTCATATTGATTATGAACTTAAAGAGTTTTTATAGTCTATCTTTTTTATAGTCAATCTTTTTTTTACATAAAACAATCTCAAGTAGCTTTTCATAGCATTTTGAATTTTTTTCAATTGTCGATTCAAATTCCTCGCTTCATTTTTGGAGCATACTTGAGCATACTTGAGTCCTTAAACTCACGACAAATCTAGGACTAAATATCCAGTCCGATGAGATATATATAGCATACTCTGAGGCGCCCCAGTAAACATTCTTGTGCCAAAGAAAACGTAATATCTTTCAATAAAAACCTATATGTATCCTAAAGCAGAATAAAAACAAAAAATCTAATTGAGTAATTTTGAAATTTAATTCTTAATTAATTAATCTCAATGCCTTTTCAAATTTCTACACAATTGAAGTGCAAAAGGAAATTGGAAATATTACTTTTAATTTTCCAAAGTCAAATGGCAATTTTGCTTATAAGCAGTAGTAATAGGTATTATTTTAAAGGAAGAAAAAAAAACAAATAGAAATTCAAATGATAAAAAATATACCTCTATTTAAAAATATGGCTATACATAAACCTGATAAACCAACTCTTTCTATATTTCTGCACACATGTATCATTCATTTTTTATTTGAAACCTTCAGCCATGCGATAATGCAGGATATTTAATGAATTGGACTTGGACAAGCGAGAAAGTCTTGCAACTGAGGCGCACACAAATGGGGCAAATTATGAATGCCCCGTGATAAATAGCAAATAGCCAAATGATAAATAATAATTTCAGTGTGAATACATCAGAGGGCCGAACTGCTAATTGGAATTGATTAGACTGGCAACGCCCACACGGTACCCAGTACCCCAGTTCTCTGGGCAACTGCTCAGCGTTCGCCCAATGCACGTTTCACAAATTTATCTGCATCTAGAGTCACATATGCGATGAGTTATCCCACGTACCGCGCCATGCTGCCCACTCCTTCAGCTGCTGCTGCTGCTGCTGCTGCTCCAAGTTGAGTAGTTGGCAAAGTTTTGTGCCACGGAATAGTTGGGCGGATTGGGCGGTCGGGCGGCATAACCGATGTAACAAATGTGCTTAATATTTGTGATCGATGGAAAGTGCTTTGTTTTATTTCCCGTTCATATTTGTTGCAAAATATCAGCAGCTCAAGCTCGTGGGCACGGACCCAAGGCCTTATTTCCACCCCCGGTCTTTCGGCTAATGAGCAATATAGCATGGAGAGGCGTTGCACTAATCACTTCATTAGCTGACGCAGACCAGCTCCCAGCTCCCAGCGCTCAGACTCAGACTCAGGCCCAGCGCCAACTCCAGCCCCAGCTCCCAGTGTCAGCCTTGTCCAACTCAGCTCGTCTTGGTTCAGCCGGGACCAGACATATTTATTTAACCTGCAAATCACAAATTCATCCATCATCCTTTATGCCAGGCCCGTTCGCTGTGTGAGTGACATCCTTCGAGCTGCCTGGTCTCTAATTCAGCTGCTTCCTTCCATCCTCGGCGAGGACGTCGTCGTCGCCTTTGACTGACATTTGACTTCAACGCTGACGAGCTTGGCGACGATGAAAGCGACAAGTTCATTGTCCTTGCACTGCCAAGATGCCGGCGACGACCGCTCGTAATAAACACGCCCTCTGGAAGGACTACGCACACAGCTACATTTTGGCTGCATAGTCGGGACTCAGGCGGGACACGAAGGACAAGAAACGAAGGACGCACTTTGTTCGCAATTTGTTTTGTTTGCTTATTTTCAGATCGCGCGCACCTCGCCCCGCGTCTGGAGCTGTCTGGATGGTTGGGTTAGCCCAGCAATGCCAAATGGGGTGGTTATATGTCTGCTCGGTTAGTCTTAGGAAATCTGTCTGTGTGTGCGTGTGTGTGTGTGTACGAGTGTATGTGTGTGTGTGCATTCCTCATTGTTCCCTGGCTGGAAATGTGTGTCGTGCTGAAATATGCTTTCAATTTAGGTTAAAACTTAAAGCTCTCCTACGCATACGTTGTTCATTAAATAAATCAGTATATAATCTTGGTAAATGTTGGTTATCTCAAGGTTTAATCAGGAGCTATGTGATGGAATTGTTTTGGCAATCGCATTAGTTGTCGAATCGAGCTGCATTATTAATGTGTGTTTAAAGGGTTATTGATAAGGTGTTTTCGTAGAATATTATATTGTTAAAAAAATCAAGAAATTAAGATACTAGTCTTTCGGCAGCCACCCTTAAGCCCGGTATTCCATTTGATTTATATTTAAATGTACTGAACCTTTAATAATATGAAAATTTAATTAATTTAAATTGAGAAAAATTTATGACGTCAATTGAAAATTGTAAGAAATTTGACAAAGCAAGGCTTGAACATATAACCGGGTTCAGAGAGGCGAGACATTTAATTAAACTGTGCACCGAACCAACGAAAACGTTTGTTAGAGCCATGGTATATAAATTAATTATTATTTCGAAATTCTGCAGCAATTGTTTTTTACCTCGACCAATGTTAGCAACTTGTAATGCCAACATAATTCAAGAAAAAAGATTTTTAAGGCAAAAACAAAGTGCTTTTTTTTCTAAGGAAAGAATCTCTGTCCAAGAGAGATCGGCTATTTTGCGATCATTAAACGATTTTTTGTGGGCTACTACAAAATTGGTTCTTCAAGACGGTTGATATTAAAAATGAGAGTAGTCTTTTCTGTTGAGTAACTCGATTGAATTAAACTGTTTAGTTAGAAGTTAGTCTTTGTACTTTTGATGTACATTTGTTTTCTAGAAATTGAAATTGGATGACTTAAGCTATTATTACATTCAACATGGACCTTAAATGTCTCTTGCTGTGCTGGTTTATGCACTTAAGATGCACACATCTAAGTTGCAATGCAAACTCGCAATGAATCAATTGCTTGGTTAAGGACCAGAACCAAAATTGTGCACACAACAAACAGTCACACACACGCACAGCACACACAGCACACACACAACAAACAGCACACACACACGCACACATGAAATGCAATAATAGGCCCTTCATAATTAGCTGCTCATGTGTCACGCAGCAAGTGCAACAGCTGAGACGCGGCAGGCAGACGGACGTTTAGGGACGAGAATAAGGTCCTTTTGGCCGACTGAGAATGTGAGATTTGGCGTCAACAGCCAATTTGGTGCATTAGCGAAAACCGTTGGGCAATTACTGTCAAGTAGGTTTGTAGGTTCGTGGATTACCCAAAGCTCAGCGAGTTGCTAATCAAACGCTTCTTCGTGGTAGGGGCCATGAGGGAGTTAATCGGGACATGCCTGGGACATTGAAAAACCAGTTGTCAACCGGCTGAGTCGCTTATAGCACACACAAAAGCAGGCAAGACATCTTTAATCACACACGGCCTGGGCAATCCGTGCAGGTTGCAGTTGTCCCAACTCAATAAATGTCATCATTGGGCTAAAATGTTAATTAGCCAGCGGCACCTCTGGGGCGGCATTTGGGTGAGAACTTGTGCGGCGGAGTCTTGGCATGGATTGCAGTACGTGTGCGACACTAATTACGCTGAAAGCTGCGATTGTCAGCCGAGATTGCGGCTATCGGAAAAGTCCTTTTGTTTTCCAGTTTGAAGCGAATTAATCAGCGGCATGCATTCGACATTGTTATCGGACGTCATCAGCAGCCCCAGCGAGCGCAACAACAATGGACGAAGAGCCAAGGGCCATAACCATAACAATGACAGCTACCATCAGCAGCTAACAACAACAACAACAACAGCAACAGCAACAACAACAATACTGGCAAGGAATCTACCCCTACATACACACACACGCGAGCTAAACAACAAACGGGAGCCTTCTCCATATCTGTCGCCTGCCTTTGATGTGCGCCTTTGACAAGTGAGTTGACAATGTCAACGTCAACAGTTGACAGCCTTATTATGGCATTATGTTTGCCCCTGGATATGCTTGAGCCTCCCGGATACGAATATGGTGTTGACTGTAGATAAAGACTGATGAAGACCTCTTAACGGCGACCCTTATGCCGTTGATACCCAACACCCAGGCTTGATGCAAGATGGTAATCAAGCGCATTGACGCAAACATTTTGCAGCACTGAACGAAAGCGCTTTGTCGACAACATTTTGCAACACTGAAACTAAGAGAACGAAAATCTCTGTTCTATACGGTAAGGAACACTGGCACGTAAGTGAGGCAGAATTTGGCACAAATTATTTCTTATAGAGGGTATTATATTTTTTTTTCATGAAATGTGTGACACATGCTTTAAAAAGGCGCTGAGGCTGTTAGATACTCCTTAGATTCCTGATAGGCTTGGTAATTTTCTTTTCTAACCAACATAAGTTTACTCTTGTCGAAATTTCAAACATTTCTTTACCGGCACCAATCAAACTGCATCAATTAAATTTAAATGTGATGTTGTTTACTTCCTTCATTTGCTTTTACTTCATGAGACCTGTGACTGTTTTCTGTGTGATACATTTACATTTATTTCCTTGAAATCCTATGCCAACTTTTTCTGGAGTTCCATTAAACAATTCATAATCAAAAATTAAATCAACCTCAACACAACTAATCCATATATGGGCCTCGCCTTTCTTCGCAGACATTCAAGTGTGACAGCTAAATCAAATATTTTATTTTTTAGACAATATGCTCGTCAGCTTGTGGACGAACGTCAAACGCCAAAGTAATTACATAAACCAAATCAAATTTTTTTAAAGAAGAAATCAATTATTTTTATCCAATACATGTTCACGCATTGTCATTCAAATGTTGACCAGATGAAATGCGTCATTTCATATTTCATTTCCAATGACAATAAAAAATTCTGCACATATTACTTGTGAAAATCATCAGGACCGCGACCAGGACCAGGAGCAGGCTCTCGCTGTATCCTCATCAACGCGCCGCCCTGTCAGCGACCATTGAGACTTCGAGTGTAAGACATGTCAGGTCCACTCAATGACAATGCAATCCCCCTACACGCTACCCCCGCTATCGGGGGCCTTATACCACTGTCTGTCCCCTTCGAATGGTCATTCCCATTTGGACGAGTGCGTAACACTTGTCCGTCACATCAAAAGCATCAAAAGTTTTGTCATGTGAATGAAAGTTTTGCACCTGCCTTTAATACAAAAACATTGACATAAGTATTAATCCTAAATAGAAATTTCATCAACAGGCAACAACAATGACAGCGACAGGAACCACATTATATAAATATATATATTAATACATATATATATTTATATATATGTATGACAATGACAGCAGCTCAAACTGTGGGCCTCAGACTCGGACTTGCTATATGTCTGTTCTGACGGCAAGTGACAGACTGTCAGCCTGTCTGCTGATGGGCGCTGGATTGTGGGCGTGGGCTTGGGCTGATTTGACATTTTATGTCCAGGTGCAAAAAATGTCAAATAAATTCGCTTATGCTGGGCATTATTTAATGGACAATGGATTTGATGATTAGAATTCAAATAGGCAATGCCTTCTCATATGCTGTACAACATGGTGTACAACAATTTTAAATTCCTTTATAATTTAAACAAGCTTCAATACGATTCTTTATAAAATCCAAAAAAATTGCGCAGCTCTTAGGTTATCCACTTTGGGAATTGTTTTATATAATTTTGAGAAATTTGCCAAGATATGTTATTTTCAATACTTAGACGAAAAATTAATTTAAAAAAAATATAATATACGATAATATGATAATAATAATAAAATAAAAGGTAATATGTAATAAAAAAAATATATATTATTAAATAATTAATCGCTTACAGTAAAATGATTGAATGTAAATATATATTTATATATATATATATATTTGCGTGAGATTTGCATTGATTGGCTAACGTTTTTTTTTTATATTTTTGTGAGGGTACCGAAAAGTATTTTCTTTCGATTACTGATTAAGCTAAGTTCCATTGCAAGTTATTAATCCAGCAATGGCTGTCCTATGCCTTTAAAAATTTTATTAAAATATCATAATTAATTAACTGAATCGGGTCTCAAATGGATTACTGTTAACCTCTTAACAAAAAGAAAATACCAAAAAAATATTTTAAAAAATTTTTCAACTAAAAAGCCTCAAAAAAAAAAACAAAACCGAGTCCGGCAAGTTAACTGCACATTTAATGAACTCAACAGCCGCGAGTGACGCATTGTTCCTTTTTGAACGGTGGCCGTTGCCCAACCGCCAACTGGACTGGGTTCACGGATGTCGAAGGTTCGAGTCCGGGCTTCGAACTCATTTGTCGCAGCGAATTGCGATTGACAAACTGTCAAGCGACGGAATTTGTTGTTTTCATTTTGGCTGCAACTCACGGCAAAAAAAAAGCAGCCGAAATTAATTGAACAATTTAAAGAGGTTTTTTTCCTGCTGGCTTCTGGCCCGGCGGCGGTTACCGCCAGCGGGCATTGGCTGTCGGTGTCAAAAAGGACATGACCGAGCATTTGGGTGAGTGAGTGAGAGATTGTATTATTGATTTTGCATAATAAAAATGTCACACACATGCACAAACACACGCACACACACACACAGAGAGACTAGTGGGTCTAGAGTGTGTACGTGTGTGAGTTGACAATACAGCAACAATAAATTAATTAAGCCGATGAGACAGTTTAATGTCATTTAATAAAATATTGACGTGTCACTGACGCTGATGCTGACACACACGCACATACACACACGACTACACACACATGAAATGAATGACGCCATTTTGTTTTTTGGCTTTGACATCTGATGGGTGTTAAAATCAATTGACGAAATCAATTGGAATTGGCGGTCAGTTGGCGTCGAGTGTCCAAAGCGCATATTGATTGATTGACAGGCGACATATTGGCCAGCCCCAAGATTGATGGCTTCATCAAGAGCGTAGCAAGGCAAGGCATAAGAGAGGGGGGAAAGCGGCAGCGAGAGGTAGGCAGCCAAACTAGACAAACTCATAGATTAAGCGAATTGGTTTTAACTGCAATGCCAGTCACACTCTTCAAATTTGCACATAAATTCACATAATGAAATGTTAATTTTGACACGTCATTAATATATTTTGTCTACCTTCCGATTGCCACGCCCACCACAGCCTCTCCTCCACCTTCTGCTCGACGACCACAGCTGACCATTCGTTCAATTGACAGCGGCAGCGACATTGTAATTAGTTTTGACGTTTCTCGTTGCACAAATTAATTTATTTGACATGTCAGACGACCATCGGATCGGCCATTGACAATTGGCCACTAGCCGCTGCCACAGACGCCATTTGCCACAGAGTCTCATGGTTTTTCAAAATGTGACATTTATTGGCAGAGCGACAAAACACGCACACATCTACATGCACATACTACCTGTCAAATCATCATATTCAACTATTTATATATATATATATATATATATATGTATATATATAAATATATATGTATATGTTTATAGGGTTCTGTGCATGTTTGTGTGCTAATTGAAATTTGTCACATTATATTAGACAACAATTTAGTTTATGCTTTGATTATAGTATAAAGTCAGAGACTTCAAAGGCTAACTGAATGCGCTGATTATCATTAAAACAACTCCAAATCTTTTCACAAAAAAAATAACAACACAAGCTATTTTCTAAATGTAAAGATTATAGAAAACCTGTATGAGCTTCAACAAAAATTAAAATAGAAGAACAAAATAGAACTTCCAGTAATAATCTTATTTATTAAAAATGTTTGCAATTTAAAAAATATAAAAAATGAAATCGAAACATTTCAATCGCAGTTAAATTTTTTCTAAATTTTTTTTTTACCATTCAGCACACTTTTCTCAACACTGGGCACTCAATACACACATTGACTGAAGGGGGATTACGGGAGGGTACAAGATAATTAAGTGTTTCCACTCCTTCAAGCGTCCCAACTCTATTTGCACTTTAATCAATGGTCACTCCCATTCGGTAATTTTCTTCTCGATTCTTTTTACTCAGCATTTTTTTCACTCCTTGCTTTTTGTCTCGCTTCGTTTGAATATATATTTTTGGGGGCAGCGGCATGGTGAAGGGAGGTCAGCAGTTGACACTTTGCATCTTGTGCAATCACCAAATATTGTCAGAGGATGTCAACGTCGTTTTCGTCGCAGTCGGCATCGGCGTCAGCTCCAACTTTGTATCGAAGTTTGCACACAATCAGTAAAATATTTTGGCCATCCTTCGGGGACGACCTCATTTCGTCTTTGTCGTTGTCAGTTGAATGCTGGAGGGGAACGAGTCGAGGATGTGGACGTGGACGTGGACAAGACGACGCTTCGTCGCCTGCTCGGGACTCTTCAATGTTTTTCTTTTAGCCCTGCACATTTTTCCGTTTTTTAATCTTTTGCCTTTCGCTTCTGGTTGCTTTCTAAGCCTTGCCCCTTTCGATGCTCCGCCAAGCCGGAGTCCTGGTCTAGCTGAGGGCAAACTTTTTGGCGTTTCATCTGCAGCACATCAATTTTTGTTGCTGACGAGCAAAAGTTGCAATACTCTAAGTCCAAGGCAATGCCAAAAGCTAGCCACCCACCCACTACACCACGCCCTCCAATGCGAATATTATTCTACTATTGGGTCGCAGGCTGTCCTTCCGGCTGTCTACTGATTGACGGCGACTGACAAGTTTCTCTTCGACTGCGCATTGACTTTTCTTTGCAGTCGTTGCATTTTACGAGTATGTTCCAAGTTCCAACTTGGCTCCTGTTCAGGCCCAGGCAGGCTACGCAGACAATTTCAGTAAATATCTAATCCTTAAGTATATGGCAGGAAGCGTCAGCCCTCTGATGTGCATGTGTTTTGGACCTGGCTATGTGAAATTCTGTCGCTTCGTTGCATAACATCGTGCCTGCCAGACATCGCATTCGCAGCTAACACCCCCAAGCTGCTAGCCCGCCCCACTGGGAACTGGGTAGCCCAAGGAGCTTTTGCCTGTTATTTGCTGGTCACTTTGTCAGTCTTTCAGTCAGTGCAGTTGCACAAAACTGTCTACATTGAGCCCCAACAACAATGACAGCCAACAGACACGAGTCCTTATTACATCTTGGCGACAAGCTCCTTGACCGTATTTTCTTCCTTTTTTAATTTTCTACATAGATTTTGCATGTTTCACTAACAAGTTGCAAGTAAATTTCGATTAAACTATTTCTTTTCTTATCAACAATTTCGGTATCATCTGAATGAACTTGACTTGGCTAAGAATTTTGAGAAACTTTAAAGTTCAAACTAATCCCCAAAAAGTACAGAGGAATTTCGAAATAACGAACGCAGAATTTACAGACTTTTTTTTTTAGAAAATAAAGCTATCTGAAACTACAACAAACCAGACACTAAAAAAAAGATATTACAAATTACATTCATAGCTACTCTGCCATTTCTTCAACTACCCAACGTTTATCAACACTGGAAGTCCACATCAATCAATATGTATACGCAATGAAAAATACATAGCAAAATGTATCAGGATAAGAGAAGTTGTAGAACTCTCAAGAGTAAGAGAGAGAAGAAGAGAGAGCGATGGAGGGAGATAGCGAGGGGTCAAGAGATGAAAAGAAATACGTTGGCTACTTTGTGTGGAGCAGAGTTCAAACCTCAAGCTCATTGCTTAAACTTTTCAACCGACTAAAACCCAAACTCAAACTTGAAACTTCAACTCGGACGTGCATGTGGACGTACAACATATAGCGCATCAGTCAAAAATTGTTCTTGCTTGTCATCAGAGACGTGCCACGTCCGCGTGCAGCGTGGCAGAGGGAAGCAGTTGGAAAAAAGATGAGGAAATGTTGCAAAAGCACAGAAGAAACTTTGATGCTGACCACAAGATAGGCAAATCGGCAAGAAAGTTAACCGAAACGAGCATACCCTTTCTGATTAGAAAGGCGAAGAAATTATAAGTGCTTAAAATATTGTACAAAGTGCTAAGGATTGTATTAAATCTCAACCTTCTACATCATTCGGCTCCAGCTATACACCATGATTGAAACGCCTCAATGGCAACTTTTTACGATATTGCCCTAGTGGCAATACAATTACATTAGCTCTTATATTCCACATTATTCGGCTCACGCCGTACATGATGTTGGAAACATCTTTAAATTAAGGGTATGCATTATCTAATTTACAATATGGTACGAAATGCAATATAATAGAGCTGAAACAGCTAAATTAACTTTTAGTGCCTATCAAACCTTCCACATCTTTCGGCTCAAGCTATACATCACGATTGAAACGCTTTTAAGGTGAGGGTATTTAGCACACAGCATCTATAGCCAGAACACACAGGAAGTCCATATGTGTAGCTTCTGGTTAGTTTCCTAGTGGACGCCGCATTGATGAGGGCCACGTCAATAAAATTGCGGGCGGGTTGGAGGTTGGTGGTTGGACGTTTTGCGAGATGGAAGCTCGACATGAAACAAAATGTCTAACTAAGAAGTATAAAAGAAATGCGCCACGTCAGACTAATCCTTGCGCCATCATATTACAGCATCGTCGGGACGACTGCTTCAGCTTCAGCTTCAGCTACAGCTACAGCCCAAGAGCCAAGAAAACTTGTGAATATTGTGCAGGAGGCGCTCGACTCCTCGCTCCATCTTCGTCTCGCCTTGCCTCTGGCAGCGCCCTCCGCATCAGCCAGTGTGTCATGGAAGCCATCAATCGTTTTGTTGAAATGTGCAATAAAAGAAAAGTCATGAAAACTTTCTGCGCTGCTCGCAGATTTCTCCGAATAAGGAGGTCGTCTCGGGTTGGGTTGGCTTGGGTTGGGTCAGGTCTGGTTTTGGATTCGGATTTGGGCTTGGGTTCGCTGTTAGTTGCCTAATGCCAACGACAACATGGCACGGCTACGACTTCGCATCCGCATCCGTTCGCCTGTCCAAATGTCCGTCTGCCCGTCATTTTGCTGCATTTGACAGCGTCTTGGCGACATTTGACGATTGACGAGGACGTCGAAGACGCTAGCCTCAGTCCCAGGCTCAGCCGATGCTCTGGTCCTGGCTCGTAATGGCCAAGACGTTGCCCACACCCAGCCAGGCTCCAGCTGCCACTGGTCCATGTTGATGTTTTCTGCCACCCAAAAATGTCTCGGGTCAAACTGTCGTTCGCACGTTGAAATGCGGTTCGCTGGGGCATGGGGACAAGGATCCAGGCAAACTGGGCTTGTGTATTGGATTTGCGCCTGACTGGGACTTGACTTGACTGGGAGGTCGGCGCTGGCGTCTTAGTGTCAGCGGCCGAGTCCATGACTGCGGCATCAGGTTCTAGTATTCTCTCTCTCTTACACTCTTTCTATCTCGCTCTCCCTTTCTCGCTCACTCGCAGCAACTGCAAGCGACAAGTGCAGCGTTTTTCCCTCTGCTCCCTTCGGGCCATGTCCTTGCTTCGAGTCATTCGGCTCGGCTCGCTCTATCAATCCGCACAGCACATTGAACGACAGCGTCAGGATTTTTGCAATTTGAGAAGTTGCTACGTGACATTTCAATAATTTTTGAAAAGTTTCTTACTTAGCCCCGCACCTTCCCCGCGCCCACGTCCTTTTCCTGCTTATTTTCGCTTCAGCTTCCTCTTCTCTTTTATTTTATATACTTTTTTTTTTTTTTAGTATTTTTCGCCATCGTCTTCTTTATTTTATATATTTTTATAGTGTATTTTGCGCTGTGTCCTTGGGACAAAAAGCGAAGTGAGGCGAAGCGGATGTGCATGTGGTTGGGTCCTGAGCATGGGCACACGGTTTGGACTGTCGCATCGGGCGGCACCGGAACTAGGAATTTTATATTCTGCAATTTTCGTGACAACGTCATTTTGTCCACGACATTCTGCCTGATGCGTCCTCGTCTTTCGTCCAGCCTCCCCGCCTGCCGACCCGTCTCCATTCCTATGCAAGAAATTTGTTGTGTGCATTAGGAACTTTGACGCTTGACTGGATAGCTGTCAGTGGGCTGGCTGACTGCCTGACTTGGGTGTTGGCTGCTTTTGGGCGTTTGGGCAAGGGTTGCAGATCTGGATGGTTCGCCTCCTTTTGACGTTTGAATTTTGATGCCCCGACAGTTTATTCGATTGTTTTTCTCGCTTTTACTCGGCAAAATTACGGAAGTGCAGCAGATGCCCCCTCCTACGCCATCCACACGCCTAGCCCAACCAACTCCACCCGCTGCTTCCTCAATCTGGCGCTGCTCGGGCTCTGTCTCGGTCTGGGGCTTATGTAAGAACAGAAAATTGCTAGCACAAATGGCGCCCGGCCGTGTCCTAGTCCTGGGTTGCGCCATGCTGTCCGGCCATCTTCATTAGAATTTATTTTTATTGTTTTGCGCAACTTTCAACTTTTACAACTTTATCAATATATGAATATAGATGCGCGCATAGCTGCTTCCATAGAAGCCTTTAATTATGAAAATGCTTTTGACGATGACGATGACAACGACCACAATTGCGATGACGATGATTTCGCTTCCGGCGAGGTGAATTTTAATGTTTAAGCGCCTTAGAAAGGCCATTCAACAGTATTGGATAACGTATGCTAACCTAAGACTGGATTACTTTACTTAAAAAGCTTTAATAAAAATAAAATTGGAGAGCTGCAATGGGACTTTTTTTGAGGGAAAATCGCTGCACAAGATTTCAAAAATTATGTCAATATCTTTTAGTATTTTTTTTAATTCTTGGATCTTATCAAAGCTGGACTTTGACGTTTATAGTGTAATTTTGTGCAAATGATAATACACGAATTATGTTTCGAATTTTCCTTCAGTGGTCTCTCAGATCTATCTCAGGGAATCGACCAAGCAGATTAGCATATATTTATATATAACATACTTTATATATAAATAAATCCATTTTTGTAATTTTTGACCAATTCATAAACAAATCGAAACGAAATAAAATCAAGCTTAATAAAAGTGTATCGAAGACTCGCACTTGCCAATTATCCTTTGAAAATAATCGACTTGTAGAGCAGCAAGCTTTACGAAAAAATTTGAACGTTACACAACACTTAGCGTGATGAGAAAGCTAACCTGTCGCTAAAAATTCATTCTATCGTTGCGTTGACATTGCTCGAACAGCTGTCGAAGTAAAATTAAATTGGGAAATTTTCAACATGTTTATGCAGAAAGTTGATCGCAATGCAATTTACACCGTGCTCTTCCGTTCGGGAGTTATGTTTGCAGAGCGCGCACCCCAGAAGATGCATCCGGAGGAGGAGTTGAAGCATTTGACCAATTTGCAGGTTATCAAGACTCTGCAATCGCTCAAGTCGCGCGGCTACGTCTCGGAACAGACGGCCTGGCGACACTTCTACTGGTGCCTGAACAACGAAGGCATCGAGTACCTCAGGGGCTACCTCCACATGCCCACCGAGGTGGTGCCCACCACTCTGCAGCGCCGCAACGAGCCCGTCCGAATGTCGCGCACCTCCGAAGATCCTCGCTCCCGTGGACCACGTGAGGGCAAGGAGCGCGACGATCGCACCATGTACCGTCGCACTGAGCGTCCCAATGAGACAGACAAAACGGGCAATGTGGGAGCTGGCACCGCGAATGTGGAGTTCCGCGGTGGCTTTGGACGTGGCAGGAAATGAGCAATATACATAATTGCTTTTAAAGCTCAAGTAGTACAAATAAATCTGATATTTACTTTTTAATTTGTCAGTTATTCTAGCTGGACCCACATTCACATGACGTCCGCTCAGCTGGTGAGGCCGACACCTTTCTGTACATGTGTAGCTACAACTTCGACTAGAAAGAATTTGCATTTGAATGGATTACAAGTGTTGTAGGCGACAGCGGGTTACGGCCTCGTGGGGGCACAGATCAGCGCCACACGCTGGCAACAAGTGTTCCAGGTTGTGGTCGTGGAGTTAAAGTTGGATTTGGATTTGGTGTGGTGAATCGTGGGCGCCTGGCTGAGGTCTTTTGCATATCGCGACATGGTCGTGTCTTTGTCGCTGTCTTCGCTGCGAGGCGACAAATAGACTTGTTTGCCCAATTCCCAGCTGCTAATGATGCATTTTCGATGACGTTTCGTGCGCATGCAAATTTTCTGTTTGCTCTGGAGCCGCCAAGCGCGACCTATTATCCAGGAGAAGGGGTCTGAGGCAGCGTGTGTATGTGTGTGTGTGTGTGTGTGTGTGTCTGGGGCGGCATAATCACAGCCATCAGTAACGTGGCGTGCGACATTTATGACACGCTCCACTCCAAGCTCGAAGGCAGCCAACGCGACAGCGTAACATAATATGGCTCATCATCTACAGCATCGCTGTTAACCTCATCAGTTTCAGCCTCCGCGCTGAGATTGTCACCATCAGTTGCAGTTGCCTGTCCTTGTCCCGGTAACAGAGACCGTCGTCGGCGTCCCTGCCCCTGCCCCTGACCCTATCCCTATAGCTCGCCCGCTCATAATCATGCTCATCAACCTCGTCCTCCTCGTCGCGACTGCTCTTGACGACGACGACGACATCAGCATCAGCATCATCATGCTCTCAGGCATCAGCTTCAGCTGCAGGGACAGCACAACATATCACATCATCACTGGGAATGCATTTTGCATCGCTTCGTGTCACTTTTCCGCATTTGGCTGCATTCCTTGCCGCCGCCGCCTCCTACTTGGCGTGTCTCTGGCAGCCGCCGTTGGCTGCGGTCCCAACGAATTATTTGCATGCAAGTCAAGGATTTTGGCGGGCTCAAATGAGTTACGATTCGTGTGGACCAATTTCGAATGAATGAGGATTAATAGGTATATATGCATATGCATACATATTTTTTGCATGCTTTTAATTTTGGCTGTTCCTCCATATATTTGTTGATATACAAGATTTAAGGTTTTGATTAGTGGACAATAGTTTCTTTATATTTTATCTGTATTAGTATTTTTTACAGAAGCTCTGACTGGATATTTATATATTGCATAATATCCAGAAATAAGAAAAATTTGTTTGCGAACAGAAAAACCATTAAATAATGTTTTCAATTAAATGGCGAATATGCAATATTTTTAAGCAAGAAGCATCAAATGTTATTTTAAATTTTTTTGATAAGCCAAGATAAAATATAAGTTTTAATAATTTACAGAGTCAGCTGGAGGATTAAATCGTTGACACGCTTAAGAAAAGAGTAATGTGATATATAATATTTGTCTACGAATTTGTAGTATGGAATGATCTTCCATTTTACTTAAGGAACTAGGGTAGACAAAAAAATGTGCATGTGTGACAACAAAATATCATTCACGCAAAAATATTAATAAAATATTTTATTTTTAAAAGAATCAAAAATAAATGAAAGGACCAAATGTCTCCACTCAGTCTTAAATAAATTGCATCAACCGGTAAATAACACAAAAATACTCCTATTATTCCTTCCATGGGATTACGTGAGCCGTAGCTGTGTTTCTTTCTAAAAATCCTTGTTTGAAAAATATTTATGATCCCCATTTGAAGCAATTTATGACATCCATTAGAACTTGCAGCAACAGGTTCCGTTGGTTTAAGAGTTCAGTCAAAATAGATTAGAAGTTTATCTGAACTTTTTGTTCACTTTACTAAGGCAATGAAATGCACATATGCACACATAGGCGCAAGAATAAATTTAAGTGAAACATATTTTAACAAAAGAAGACAAAGATTCTAAAATAAGCGCCTAAATGAGCTCCTTCTTAGGCGGAGAGTGTTTCTTTGCGCAGCTCTTTGTGAAATTTCACAGCCCAATTTGTCAGGGGCGTTGACAAAGACGCTTTGTTGGCTTCTCCGTATTTTTTTTTTCATTTGGGATGCAATGCAATGCGTCCAGCCTGGCGACTGCTGCGGCAAGTGGAAAACATTTCCGGATGAGTAACCCATCAGTCAGCGCGCCGAGAGCTGTTGACACCACTTTGGGGGCCAGCGTCATGAGAAGATGCAAAAGTTGCAAAGTGATTTTCAGCTGCTGCAACGTTTAGTCTGCTTCTGCCACTGCTAGCTGTTGTTGTTGTTGTTGTTGTTGTGGCGCAACAAGTGCGCAGTAAATCATGGCATGCAGCATGGGAGCTGTGGGTAAGCGGAGCTGTTGCTGCTGGGTGGCGGGGACACGTCGAGGCGTTGCAATTCAGCGCGTGATTGAAAACTGATGGCGTGTTGGCGGCGCATTCGAAATGCATTGGCATTAAATAAACAGAAATTGCGCATTTCTCACGCGGAAATGTCTCGCAGTTGCCGACAGACAAACAGACAAACAGCTAGAGAGTCAGTCGGACGGGTAAGAGATACAGATACTCTGATAGACTGACTGAAGCATCTACATGGATGCAGATGCAGATGCATCTGCCACGCTGTCGCCGCACATCTTCACAGCTCTCGCAGCCGATGCCATTCCATTCCATACCATTGGCATCGCCAGCGGCACCCACTTAATTTGCCAGCTCGCTGCAACGGCCGGATGCAGATGCAGATGCAGTCAGTCAGCTAGCTGCCGTCTCTGTGGATGGGGTCGCATCTATTCGCGTCACTTGGCTCTGACAAAATGTATCTGTTTGCAATTAAATGTCACCTATCGTGCAAAACGGCACTCACTGACAGCCTGCCAAATTCCAGAACTAGGATATCTCATACTGTCGATGTCATATCATATATGCCAATGGCAAGCAATCGCGATCATAATAACTATGTCAAATTATTGGATTTAGTATCCAAAGATACCTTTAATATAAATCACGCATCTATAGTTATGCAAAATAGTTACTTAAATCACAAATATTAATAGGATTCGATTATATATCCTACTAGTTTTATTTTTCTTTTGATTTAAAAGTTACTAAGCTTTGCCCATTTGTATATATATACATCTTAAAGTTTTGCTAGGTGTATATAGTTCCAGATTTGAAGCATTCAGAATTGAAACTTTAATAGAAAGCTTTAGCTTTTCTTATTTATATATTCCTTGAATTGGATATAATTTAAGGACCTTTCCGAAAGACACATCACCAAGAAACAAATATTTTAGAACTATCCAAATAACGTATTAAACAACTAGTAAGTATTTCCTTTTAATACTTTAAAGAAACGCCCATCTTTTCTTCTTTAGTTCCCCAACTGTAATAAGTCAAGTTTTATACAAATTTAGCATATCTTGGTAAACTCAGCGAGCTGTAGATATGCCGCATATTGATTCGGCTGCTAATTGGGGAATTGAGAGGCATACGAGGGCAAGAGAAGTCGACTATCTCACGGCTGCCCATTGATCTGGGGCTGCTTACTTATTGCAATTCAAACAATTACCATAAATGACGATAAATGGCCAGAGTTTAATCAGAGCTGAGCCAAGACGCAGCAGCTCATTCGACTGGGGGTCCAGTAGCCAACTGGACAACTGTGTACTGGGGCTGCCAAAGCGGAGACGCAGGCGCGGCAGGCACCTTGGCTGCTTTACGATGGCAGTTGGCGGGGCACAGCTTTTGTGCGGCGTGTCAAACGTCAACCTACTGCGGACTGGGAGAGTTAAACATGCGCCTTGCAAGCAGGCTGCGAGGCAACCAGTAGAGACTTTGACTTTCCCAAGCGCTGCCAGCGTGCAACGGCACCCATTTGCCATGAAATATAACCTCAATCAACATTCGCTCATTACCAGCCAAGCAGCCAGCGAGCAAACGGCGGCGGCGTCGGAGGACTCCAGATGACATTTTATTTATGAATACCAAATTGTAAATTATTAACATGTTTCACGCAAGTTATGGCCGGGCCGAGTGCGAGCTCTGACAGCGAATGTCCATGTCCACGTTCACGTCCAAGTCCAACTGCAACGGGTCGCAGCCAAGCAGGGAAAGAGACGGCGAGAGAGAGAGATAGATACAGTGAAGCGACTGGCGATGGATCGCTGACTGGTCGGCGAGTCCATTGGACAATCTCCATCTGGTCTGGCCGTCTGTGCCCGGGCTGCCTGCCTTCCTGCCTGCATTCGCCCAATGCAAAATTTTTCGCGTGGCAAATGAAAAGTTAATGGCCCGCTTGGACATACAAATGAGGTTATTAGCGCTTGATTATGGCGTCCATTTAGAAATGCCATACCATGGGCATGTACTCCCATGAAACGACATCAATCGGGCGAGCAACCAACAAGCCAAAAAAAAAAATGTACAAAATGCAAATGACATAGAAGAGGGTGAAAATAATTGTGGGTTTGTTGGTGCCAAAAGCTGTTAGTTCCTAGTTATGAATCCAAACTATTCGAATAATAATATGATAAGATAAAGTTCGCAGATATTCCTTAAACTCACAGAATTAAAGGTACCCAGAACTAAATGAAAATTAGCAGCCAAAATAATTTAATATAAATGGAAGTTTTGAGAAATGATAAAGGGGAAAGCAAAAATGGGAGAGTAAGGATATATTCGATACGTCAAAGATTTGATACCCTTTAATATTTAGAAAGTCATTTCAAAAGAAAAACTTTACAACTGAGGCTATTGAAACTAATCAAGAATATTTATGGGGTCGGGAATGTCACCTTCTATGCGTTACACAGTTTATAGCAAAATATCAATACCCTCATACAAGTGTATAAGAATCTGGTCGGATAAATAATTGAAAATCATTATGTCCAACGTCAAGATCCTCTGTTCCAACATATATATACTAGCACTTAATGTCATCAATTTAAATACCTTCTGACAATGTGCTTATTATTTTTTAAAAATTGTAATTTTATTATTTTATATATATTATTATATTTTTTTTACCTAAGGAGAAATCAATTTGCTAACTGAAAAGAAGAATCCAAGTAAAAGTTGGCATAGTAAATTTGCAAACTCTGCATATAAGGACTTTTGCTACTTTCTTTTAATTCACAAACCTCGATCTTTTAACCCATGCATATGTTGTACGTATATATGTTGTACTAGTTATTTGTTGCGACCTCAAAACGTAGTGTTCATAAATTAACACTCGACTAAGATCCAAAGATCGGAATCTGCAACACTTGAATACGTATACGACGTATAGGTACGCGTGCTTCGTATACATGCATGAATGTATGTATGTATGGAAGTGTGTATCTATATATCATTGCTTGAAACACAAATCAAAGCGCTGCGAAATCTCGGACACTTCCTGATGCAGCAGATCCAATGGACCGAGTGCCTCAGCGCGCCTGGCTTATGCCTTATGGCAACTGGCCGCATCGTTAGGGACGTTTCAATAATTTACCTGAAAAATTACATGCGGCCAGGTGACGAATGAAAGCAGCCGCCGCTGTGGACAGCAGTAAAAGTTGCCAAGTGAAAATCGCCAACTGATTGCGATTCGGTCAAACGGACGGACGGATGAACAATCGGACAGACAGACGGACAGAGAGCCTGCGACTTGGCGACTTGGCAACTGCGAGCGTCAATTTATCTTTCTCATATTTTTGCAGATAAACACGAAAAGTAGACGGACTGCAAACAAATCATGCGACTGACTGCATAAATCACACAATACATTTGACACTTTTGGGATGCCACTGCAGCCACCAATCGCCCCTCCTTCAAATCCTCTACCCCGATCCCTCGACCGTCAATACCAGTCCGAATCTGAACGAAGCACCTCTGGATAAAGCAAACGCGAATCTTGTCTTTGATGAGAATTGAACTGAACGAGAGAAAAGTTTCATGGGCTGGGTCAGAAGTTGTATCCGTATGCCTGTTTGTGTGTGTTGACCGAGGTCAACGCTGATTGCCCGTGAAATTGTTGCCTGTCCCTCAAAATGGCTACCCGAACATATCCCAGTGCTTTGTATCCGACAGGTATATACAAATACAGATAGACACTCTTTAGATATTGAAAAGTGTACAATTTGTTGAAGTCAGGACCACTTCCTCATCAATTTAATCTCCTAGTCTTAACCGCATTAGACTTTTAAAATATAATTTAATAGTTTTATTTGTACAAGATTAAAATATTTTAGGTATCACAGGAGTTTTGAAAACTCAGCAGCTAAAAAGGCGGATGCTTGGTCTCCTCTGTATCTCTGATAACGATTCTCAATAAAAAAATTATTTGATAAATTATTGATTTCAGATGTAAAACATAAAACTTTCCTACAACCGTTTTTCACGTGTTTTATAAATACATATAATATTTTATGCTCTTCAATTTAAACGTGAGCTTTCTTCAGTTTGTCTTATAGATTCACCTTGGTAAATAATCCTATATCAAGCCAATCTATGACAGGGTCTCTTACTTTCGAGATGCCGACGCAAGCTTTTCGGTTAATGTTATTTTAAGTTTCATTCTTTTTTTGTGATATTTTTTTACTTAATGAGGCTAAAGAGTTAGGGTTTGTTTCAAAGTGCCAAGGGAAAAGCGGGGCAAACGCTTAACATGCCACCCATAAAGTGATGGTCTTGGTCTTGGTGTCTTCCGAAACGCTGAAACGCGAAATGTTTGGCTACCAGGAGTGGCCTGTGCTGAGCCGCAGCAGCTCCGCTCCGCTCGACACGAAGTTGATTACACTGATGGCGTTGCCGTGTAGCTGTCAGCATCGTTGCCTGATGACGACAATGATGAGCTCGAGGACGCGGACGCCGATGTGGTCGGTGCCTCGCTGCAGTTGCTCACTGACGGCGGCTGCTGCTGCTGTTGTTGCCGTATCTGTTTGTTGTCAAAGCGGCAAGCGTCTGCCGTCTGGTCAGGGGTTGCCCGTAGCCGGCGAGAGTCGCTCGACTCGACCGACTCGCTGGCTGTGTAATAAATCTGTCAGTAGGTGATTTTTATGGCCCCGCTCGACACTCGCCGCTGCTCGCTGCTGTTTATAATCAAATAATAAATGCGCTCCAAACGTTTCCCAGCTCTTCCCAGCCAGCCAGATGCCCAGCTAAAACCAGGTCTGATCCAAGCTGCGTTGGCGTGGCCAGCACTGCAACGTCAAGCTGTGGATTTATTGTCGTTATCCCGCGTCGGGGTGAATTGTTTATCATAATGTAGACACATATTTTTAGTGGGTATTTAAGTAGACAGCTAAAAGTGCAGTTGATTGAGCAACTGAGCGGTAAGAACTGGGCAAATGATTGAGTCTATGACGCGATGCAATAAGGATTTTACACAATCAACTATAAATATGTTAACTAATATTTTTAAGGGCACAAAATAAATATATCAGGATAAGGACGCCAATTTAGATCTTTACCAAGTCAAGATTCGGTTCGCATGACTATATAACCTAGCATTCACAGTGTTATAGTTACTGTATGACATTTCGCTCCAAGAATGTGGTTAATTCCAATATTAATATAATACTAAAGTTAACTTTAATATATATAAGAACATGAATAAATAGTTGTTTACTCGTTTCTTAAGTTGCTTCAGCTTTGGCATAACTAAAGGCAAATTCTATATGAAGTTCTAGGAAAATAGGATATTTGCCAGCTTTACTTGCGGCCGCGTCCAAAGCCACCGCGGAACTCCACAGACGCGGTGCCAGCTCCCACATTGCCCGTTTTGTCTGTCTCATTGGGACGCTCAGTGCGACGGTACATGGTGCGATCGTCGCGTTCCTTGCCCTCACGTGGTCCACGGGAGCGAGGATCTTCGGAGGTGCGCGACATGCGGACGGGCTCGTTGCGGCGCTGCAGAGTGGTGGGCACCACCTCAGTGGGCATGTGAAGGTAACCCCTGAGGTACTCGATGCCTTCGTTGTTCAGGCACCAATAGAAGTGGCGCCAGGCCGTCTGCTCCGAGACGTAGCCGCGCGACTTGAGCGATTGCAGAGTCTTGATAACCTGCAAATTGGTCAAATGCTTCAACTCCTCCTCCGGATGCATCTTCTGGGGTGCGCGCTCTGCAAACATAACTCCCGAACGGAAGAGCACGGTGTAAATTGCATTGCGATCAACTTTCTGCATAAACATGTTGAAAATTTCCCAATTTAATTTTACTTCGACAGCTGTTCGAGCAATGTCAACGCAACGATAGAATTTTTCGCGACAGGTTAGCTTTCTCGTCACGCTAAGTGTTGTGTAACGTTCAAATTAAATCGATAGATTGGGTCGGTACCTTATGGGTCAATCATCAGTAATTGGGGCTTTTTATTTTTATTTTTGACACGCATTACCAGCACTTGGCCTAAAAGTTGCCATTGGAAATGCAAAACTTAAAAGAAGTGTTGGTGAATGCCCTTATTAAATTCAGAGTTTTCAGTAAAGTAGCAGAAAATAATAGACAAAACGTTTAATTTTGAAGTTTGATGTTAGCCAATCCAAAATCATAAGCGCCTCGTCGCCTCAAAAGACAATTGAGGTTGCCCGTGTGTGTGTAGCCACATGTGTATTCCTCGCATCAACAGCTTCGCAGTCGTCCGTCTCCAAATTGGCCAAAAATATGTCAAAGCAGCGGCGCCGCGACAACTTTGTTAAGTGCAAGGCACTCGGTGGATTCAGTCCGCATTCATATATACATATTTATGCATGTACATATGTATATACATATGTATGTATGTATGTATCTTTCCCATCATCCGATGTTGTCACTTGCAACGCGTTGCTGCAAATTGTCACCGTGTCTGTCACAACAGACTCAGCCCAGAAGGACGGACAGCATCGAAGGAATGCCTCATATCTTACGACCGACTGCCGGCGGCTAACACAAAATGTCAATGTTCTTATTGTTATTGTTGTTTTTGCAGTTGCTCTTGTTGTTGTGGTTGTCGTCTCGTCGCTGCTTTGATTGAGTGACGGTCGCTGCGATGTTTGCCAAGTCGACGGCCAACATATCAGGCATTAGATCACCTATGCAAACCAACAGCGCGGAACGCACCTCGTGTCTATAGGTTGCGAAGTTTCCTCATTCCGGATTTCTAGCAAGAAAGTAATAAGTACTCGACTTTCACTTGACTTTTTAAGCACACAGTACAATTGCCAAGGATTGGGAGTATTTACTTTTAACACCCTGAACCCAAAGGAAATGACAATCCTGTTAAGTACATCAAATGATATATTCATGTTATAAAATCTAGTGCCTTGAAACTCTGATTACCAAGTTAACTTTTCAACTTCCCGATATCGAAATGCTTTTTCTTGTGAGCATTTCCCTGAGCTTATGAAAGCTAGAGACACCAAGTAGCGTATGCAGCGTATGTGGGGACTTTTTCTCTTTTTTTAATACTTTCCATTGTTCCACACCAAAGTGCAATGAGTGAATTTTAGAAGGTACCATCATTTACTTTAGTATTAGAAGAGCTGTAACACTCTCGACGAAACTCGTGCTATTAAAAGTAGTTACAGGGTATTTCTTAGTTAATAGATGTGTTAAGTAATTATTTTCACAGATATATCAAGTTAATGTAAGCCTGACGAATGGCTCACTGATCAAGTTAAAAGTTTGATACCGAGAATTTGTTCCAGACTTATGTATATACAAATTTTTACATAAAAAGTTGGTATCACGATTTGGTCCACGGAAAATGTCGAAAATAAGTAAATATGTATGTAACATGTCATGGTCCAAAAGCTAAAATAAAACATAATTCATAAATGAGCGCAACATTTGGCGCTGTGATGGCCACTACACACAGAGACTGATGGACTGATGGACTGACGGTCTGGCATAAGATCTTGAGCAAAAACTACAACGACATAAATTGTCAGCTGAAGCGTTTCGTCTAGCTCGTCACTCTGGCGTATGAATGAATGTCATATTCTTGGTTGGAAATGACGAACTGCTGACAGGTGGCAACGTCTAATTGGGCTTCTTAATTTTTTGACACTCGGTTTGCCAGCGCATAAAGTGATTTACATGCGGCACAACCTCCCCGCCAAACGCTGTGCTTCAGAATTAGTGAATGCTGCCCAAAAGACACAGACAATTGCTTGGCTGCAAGAGGAAATTCCTCGGAATTGCCACATTTCTTCAACGTGGTCGTCGTCGTCGCTGCTGTCATGTTGACAATCCGCGATTGCCGCTCACAGTTGAGGCTGTGACAGCTGAGAGGGTAGGGATGCGGGACGGCTTGCAATTGGCACAAGGCGGCCAAGCAAATCGGACAACCACGCGTTCATCATCATAATCATCATAATTCCCTGCCAAAATAAAAAAACCAGAGAAAATACTGTCACCATGAGGCATGTCAGCCTTTTGCATTGGCACAGTGGAATGCAAAGGCACATGTATACACATGTAGATTGATCGATCATTCAGAGAGAAAAGGCTAAGGAAAATTAATTATAGAACTCTGGCATAGAAGAGCACTGACCACAAAGGCCTTCTACTACTTAGAACAGAAATTGGCAAAAATTTAACTTGTGCCTGGATCCTCATTGTATCGAAGGGACAAAATCTTTGCATCTTTGAAAAGTTATAATGACTCCAAACAATACTTGTTCGTTTCATAACGAACAAATGTTAACAGGATAGTGTTTTTATTATTGCGAATAAACCACAGTGTCAACAGTAACTTTTGTGTTTGCTAACACTAAATGCAGCTTTAAATATTAAAAATTATATACGATTTTGTGTATTTTGCAATACGGAGTTTTTAAACTGAAAAACATCAATTTAAGTATATTTATCAAATATTTGAGGAAATAGTATTTGCGTCAACTTTACATATATTGCCTTTTCCATCTAATGTCAGGTCGAGGTGTATTTTACTCTGAAGTGGCATAATATATGTATACATATACGCACATATCTATCTGAGCTCATTTTTATATACATTTATGGCAGTAGTGTTGCGAAATGCTGCCATTTGGACAGTCAGTGCTTGTAAGCGTGCGTCAGCAAATAGTGCGTTAAAACTATTTTATTTTTTTCGTTTCGCAGCACTGATCCTATTAAAGTAAATCGACACCATACAATGTACGTACGGTTAGTGGTAAAGCTCATTTGAGCTATGTTTTGACAGTTGTGCGAAGAGAATTAAATAAAATAATAATTTAAAATTAATGTGCTATTGAGAGTTTTTCCAACTCAACTGATTAAAGTTGTTTGCTGCAAGTACTCTAAGTAAATTACGATTTGTATTTGCCACTTTTTTGGTTTGCCATCCAAATACGCGCGTATATATAACATCGTCACCTTTAATTAAGTTCCACTGTGCACGACGCCTCAGTTTCATCAGGCCTCGAAGCTAAGAGAAGCGCCCGCAGCATCATCCACAGCGGCGAAGACGACGTTGACGCTGATGCTGAAGCTTGTCACTTGTCAGTTGTTTGTCATCTGACATACATGTGAGTGATATATAAACACACACGGTCGGTCGGCTATGCGACTCGGGACTTGGCCATGTCGGCGTCCACGTTCCCCAGTACTGGGGGTATTATCCATCCACATTCATGTTCACATGCAGGCACTTAGTCTAAATTCCCGCGTACTTAGCGGCATGTACTTGCTGGTCCAACTCTCTCTGTTACAGAGAGAGGGGGAGAGAGGGAGAGACAGAGGGCGAGAGAGACATACACATACACTAGATATATGCAGTTTGGTATGCTGCTTGTTTTTGTCAGCAAAATTTATTGCTTCATTTGTTTCGCAAAATCCACATCCAAAACCTGGCACGAATCGCCGCCTCGGCCACAGCAGCCGCAACATGAGCAAAGGCCTCTTTTAAACAAGCAACGTTCGGTAGGGGGGAGCTTACAGTTTAGTTTTTCATATTTTTCAGATGTCAGTGATATATCATCGGGCAAATGGCCACAGCGAACACAGCGCCGAAAAAAAGCAGCGTATGAAAATATAATTGAATAACTAACCATCAGCTCGGATCAAGTGCCACTTCCGCTCAACTTCCTTTCAAGTGTGCATAACATCTATCAATCAATCTGCCATATGTGGACAATTTATGCTCCAAAGCATGTACAGAAGCATATCGCGATACCGTATATGACCGATACATAATTCGATATAAGTATAATAAGTATATTTAAAATTATGGCGAATCGAAGATCTGAGTTCTTATATTGGAGACTCTGGTATTGGTTTTTACTGCAGTCCATTGGCTTTTAAGTCTTAAAGACATCTTAATCAAAGTTTGCAAAAATAGAGCTCATGTAATATACGCAGAAAAATGTCCTTATATTTGTTTGCTTAGCTTAATGTTGCGTTTTGTCACTTATCGCTTATAATTTTTAGCATGTCAAAGCAAGTGGGACAAAATGTTTGCTAGCAAAGTCTGCCCTGACGTTAGAAGCGAAAGGCTCTCTTCTAATAGTTGAACCGATAGTCCACCCAGTTTTAAGTGTTAAAATCTTCTGCTTGTTGGTTTTTATTTACTAATAGTAATAGCTGACTCTTTTGATGTATTCTTTTTTAAGATAATTTGCAAAAATTCAACAGCTATCAATAACGGAAATTGTGATGAAGCATGTTCAGTAGCAAAAAGCGCTAATTTCATGCATTACCTAAGGCTTTCACAAAACTTGTGTCTAATTTGTTAAGTAAAATAAGCCACAGCCGCAAATAGGCTCGAGACACACGTCTGACCCATCTGTTTGGTTTGTGTCGTGTATATGTAAAAAAATATATATGTATATATGTATATGTTTATGTCTGTACACTACCGTAGGGCTCTTATGACGTCCATTGAATGACGGACGGAAAGCAAAACGTCACGTACTTTTGATTGACGAAACAAGCGCGCACAAAGCTCAAATCCATCTAAGTTCGTACTGACAAATCGCCAGACTGCGAGAGAGACGGACGACGCGTCGTCGTGGTTAGAACAAAGCGCCAAAAGGCGGACGGTAAAAGTTTTGCAATGCATTTGCACGGGGTTTTCTCTCGCACGGCACTGTGAAGGACTCATTTGTATGTGCAGTTGTTGTGCTCGCTGCGTTTTCTATATGTATGTCTATGTACATACATAACCATATATAAAATATATATAAACCTCTACAAGTTATTTAATCTCATCTGTCTATCAAGCTGTCCATCAATTTGCCAGTCAGTCAGTCAATCAGTCAGGCTGGCGCTTAGCTAGTGCTGTTCCGTTGGCTTCGTGTGTTTCAAAAGCACCCAAAGTCGTAACAATGTATGTCCATTTAACAGGCACATCTAACACACACACACACACACACTCATTTACACACATACATGCTGAAGGATTGTGCAGTAACTACGATTGCTGTCCATCATTTTGTCTGCTCTATAAATTTTCTATTTTAAATTGACAGCGTTTCGTCCAAAACTGAAGCTAAACGGAACCGAGGCACTCAACCTCAGGTTCTCCTGCTTCAAAATTGAACATGCAATTGAATGGATTGAGCGAGTGACTGCCTGACGGACGGACGACAGACGGCAGAACGGAAGGGGGGGACAAACTGACGTCCTGTCTGGGCAAGTGAGCGAACGGGTCGAGGCAGTTGACAGATTGACGTCGTCCTCGCCGACCAGCCCGCCCGACCAATCTGCCCAACCCGCAGTCATCACCACCTATTCTATTTAGTGCTGAACTTGAGTTGCAAAACGGATTTTCAATTGGCATTAAATTATACTCAAGGACAGCGTTCAATTTAAATGGCATATTGCATTTAGCTAAAGGATTTTATGGTTATTATACGGAGATCGCTAGACTACAAAAATTTGTGAAAAATCATAACTGGCAAGTAAATATTAATGATTGCAATTTTTTAGCATTAGTTTTTTGCTAAAATATCCTATATGGACACATATCCTATATAGAAAAAGGTCGAAATTTCCCACCTCCATAACTAAAGAGATTTTCACGAGGTTTGGCTTTGTTTTTGCTTTGTCCTCTTCATCAATTTGGCATTTAAATCTGGGCATATTATTCATGGACAAAATTCATGTAAAAATGGTACCCTCAAATATCCTATATGGACGTAGGGAAAAATGTTCTGCCCCCATAACTCGGTAAAGTCTCATCAGATTAGCACGAGGTTTGGCTCTTTGTCTATTTCTTTTATAAGTACCACGGGCAAGGCCGGGGTATATCCGCTAGTACATATATAAGTAGGTATAAGGCCAGGAGTGAAGTGTCTAAGCAGTAATATGCTCAGACTGATTTGTACATCCTTTCAATTGCAATGTCTGGCGTCTTTTCGTCTGTAAACGCATCTTAATTGTGGACTATGGTGGCACTTGCACTGCTTGTAAACTTGGTGAACTGTCACTTGTCCTGCCAAAAGTATGCCCAGGACTTTCGTAAGAAACGCAATTATTTGGTCAACAGAAGGCTCGTAACCCTCAAGATACACACACCAACACACACACACACACACACCTCACAACCCAGAGGAGTTTTATAGCTCAACAGTTTTGTAAAGGCGCCGGCAGTCGCGTCCTGATCAAAATTTATGCAAGACTCTTGTTCGACAATAACAACAACAAAGGATCTGGAAATTGTCTGTTTACTTTAAAAATTATTTTCACTTGACTGAAAAATCATTATCCCTAAGGTAACACACTGCGCGTTTGTTTTGCGTTCCGGTTGGCAAAGGGAAAGTTCAAGCCCCCCTTCCTCTTCTATGTCCGATGTCCATCAACTGTTTGGCATGGCTGGACATGCGTTCACACAGCCTTGCCCCTACAGACCCACTCTCCCCCGCTCTCTCTTTCCCACGTCCCACTCTATCTCCTTCTCACCGCGCCAACCAAGTCTAACGCCCACAGTTGATTGTGTGGACGTTGGACAGTTTGTAAGGATGAGTGGGTTGGGCACATTATGTGTATATGAAAGGATAGAAACCTGTCTCTGACAAGTCATCGTCAGCTGTCAACTTATTCTTTTGAAGTGTATTTAGTTGTGTTGTTGTTGTTGTTGTTGTTGCTGCTGCTGTTCAACTGGGTGGTGGGTCCTTCATCTGTTTGGTCATTCATTTCAGCCCCCTGTCCGACCCTGTCTCAAAAGCGACTGACTGAAAGATTGAATGAAACGTGCGCCGCCGAGTTCGTCAGTTTGTCAACTTTGCTTCATTTTGCCTTTGGCCTCAGTTCCTCAGTGTTCTGCTGATGCTGTTGACACTGCCGCATAATATAAAGTAACGGTACAGTTAATGTCCCACACTGGACAAACTGTCAACCGTGTCCAATAAACGCAGACAAAGCCACAAACACAAACACACACACAATAAGTGTGTGTTAAACATATGTGCGGAATGACGCATTTTGTATGTGCAATAAAATATACTAGAAGATTTTTTGTCATCAGGAAGTATAGCATAGCAAATAGTTGGTAAACAGTTTTGGCAAGTTTTATTAAAATGTAGGTTTCATATAGTTACGTTTCGACAAATACTGCTAGAATCTCTAGTGCCGAGTTTATAAATAATTATTCTTAAAACTTGGTTTGGTTCCCAAAAAACACAAAAAACGTTTACTGAGCCTTGGTTTTTTTTGGCTGCCCACTTGAATCTTAGCTCTAATCAGTAAGCCATTTCACCATTTGCAGCAGATTCAAAGCACAGTAAATTATTGTCTTTCCAAAGTATAAGTATTATCGATGTGAGGTCAATTAAATCGAGATAAATATTTTCAAAAATATTCTAAGAGAATCTAAGACGCAAAGATTTAAGCCGGAATTTGGACACATAAATACCAAAAAAATACCAAATACCACATTTCTCTCATACTAAATCGTAATCAAAATAAAAAAAATGCACAATATTGAGAGCAGCTCGTCTTTTATATATGTCGTTTGTTTTTTAAGCCATAAGGAAACACATATAATTGTGGCAAGGATATAAACCGAATGCACTTTGCAACTGATGTGTGTGTGTGTCTGCGTGTGTGTAATGGCTTTTAGGTCTTTGCAATTTGTTGCCCTCGCAACTAAAATCAACATTTCAATTAACAGGAATTTGATAAACTTTTTTGTGCAGAAACCTGCAGCAGCAGCAGCAGCAGCAGCTAGTTAAATTTCTATTTAATTTTTGGCCAGCAAGTGGAGGACGAAGTTCGTCAAACCAAAACTGAAAAGTGACGAACTCTGTCCAGGCGACGGCGACCCTTCATCAAGCAGAAACAACAAAAATTGTTGGAAATGTTGAAGGGAGTGAGCAAAGTGAACACAAGCCAAGAGGCCAAAAGGATGCAGCGGGCTGGCGTACTACAAGCAGAAGATGGACAAATGAAAAGCATAAGGAAAAAGGACAATATTGGACAAGTTGGTGGCACACATGCGACAGAACTAGCGAGAGCGAGAGAGAAAGAGAAATAGAGAGGGACGGAATGCTGCCTGAGCCGTGGGCAACGGCTGGGTCAGAAAACATCCTGACGAGATGTAAAGCGACAGCAGAGTAGCAAAGGCAACAGCCGTTGGTTTGACTTGAGATTGAGTTGATGACGAAAAAGATGACAAGTTGAAAATTTTTCTAATGAAGGACCTTTTGTCGCACAAAGGACACCCACACACACGAACGCACACCAAGAGACATGCAAACCGATGGGCAGACATGCGCTTGTACTTGTATTCGTATATATGTAGTATATATGTATATATATTATATGTATATATATTATTTACCAGCGGAAACTCATTTGATACTCTGGGAAGTAACTCGAACTACTAACCGAAGCGGAACTACTCTTGAAATGGGATTCCAATTGGAAAATTGAGAACTGTGAAAGAGTTTAAACTAAAAGCATTTAAGAATTTCAATTGGTATTCGGCCTAGATAATCAATTAATTGATAACAGCATTTGACCTAAATATTGATAGTCCTCGAACTAAGACAATATATTTTGTAAAAACACATATTAATATAAGGGCAATGGAGATTTTTTACAATACTCTCAGTTTGGTATTTTAAAATCAAGTATCTATCAACATTAAGCTTTAATTCTTGTACCCGTATGATAAATATATTGACATGTCTACTTGATATGTCAACAAATCAAGTTATATTGAAAACTAATCCAATATCAATATCGATCTTTAAATACATTTATCAATACCTTAATGGGTTTGGCGATATGTGTCTAGCATGTTTCTTAACACCTATTGCCTGCATCTGCATCAATATCTATATCTTAAGGCTTTTATCGATATCTGCAGTTATCGATATCTAATGAATGATATTGATATATATCCAAATGGAACCCATTGCCCTCATCTGCATTATTTTTCGATATATAAAAAATGTATTTTCCGAAAGAGCGCATCAAACTCGTTTCAAATAGGTAAAGAAATTGTGAAGTGTGCTTGTTGGTGGCGTCAGCGTCGTCTCGACTTTGAAGCATGAGAAATTACAAAGTTACTCGCCTCCAGTTGTCAATCCGTTGAAGGATCTTTGTTATCTGCTCCAATGCACATGCGGGTGGCGGCTGTCGACCGGTTACAGGACCGGTCTATGGCCAAGACGTTTGCCCTGATGGCACGAAGATGATGTCCCTGAGTGGATAGATAAAGGATTTGTGATAAATGAAAAGCAACTGGCGTATGAAAGCAAAAACGTAAAGAAAAGAAAAATATGTGTCGTCGTCGGACTGACGGACAGACGAACAGAGAGCGGACAGCGCACAGGTCCTCCGACTCATTGGCGGTCCGTCGTTATTATCCCGTCGACAACAACTCGGCTGACATCTTCGTCAACGAACAGTGCTCTTAACTTTGATGTACACGCAGTTGTTTCCTGCTACCAACGCCCCCAGGTTGCTCTAGTTCGAGTGCATCAGCGCACAGCTGGGGGTAAGTTTGACCGGAGCTTGGGTTGAATATCGATTCGAGATGTGTTAAAAAGCAGGCAAGACCATATATACTTATATACTGTATATTAACGCAGAGCTTCCGGAAAAATATGACTCTCTTATATGATCTATTTGGTAATACTCGAATTTGTCTTTCTTATATACGAATTCTCAATGCTCAACTATTACTTCTGAGAGGGGGCAGTTGGAATAAATTGCAAAAATAAATTGAAAATATGAAATATCGAAGGTTGACATCCTAGCGAATGATTTATCCTTCCGCTTGTGTCTCTGTGTCTCTACGCGTGTGTCGATTTGTACATTGCTTGTCAGCGTTGTCCATTGTCAATTCGTTTGTTGTCACATGCGTGTCCTGCGGGTGGTTGTTTCATCATCCTCAGCATCAACAGAAGCAACATCGGAAAGAGAGAGAGAGAGGAGAAAAATGAGCTGGTGCTGCACAGCTTTTGGTTTGATTGAAGGTTGTGATATTTGACAGATTCGATTGAAAATCCTTTGGGCAAGCACAAGACAAACTCGTTCTTCGGAGTTGGACTCGGACTCGGACTACGAGTCGATTGAGTGACAGACTGACCGGCCAACTGACAGCCAATCCGACCGTACACACACCAAAATCGATGGGCAGACCAGACTGGACCGCTGCGGCGGCGGACCCATCAAGCCGAATGGGTGTTGCAGATTGTGACAGCGGCAAAAGGGTAAATAACAGCTGTGGAAGGGAGAGCTGAAGCAGACTCTGGAAATAAATTGAAAGTGCTGTGAACGAAAATTGACGAGCTGCCATCGGAGCACAGGGGCGGGTTGCGGGCAGCGTGGCGTGGCGTTTGAGGAATCCTTCCGCTACAGTTTGTCTGATTGAGTGAAAGGTGATTGAACTTATTTGCATAAAATAGCCAAACGTAGACAGCTTCTACTCTAGTTTTTCATTGTCAGAGTTGTGTCTCTCAAAATGGTTGGACTTTAATTTTTGGGCTATGCTTCGAAATGGAATTGGGGGGCTGCGACTGGGACTGGGACAGGGGCTTGTGAGTGCCAGACAATTGCGTCTTGCGGTTTGACAAAAATACAGAAAAAGACATTTCCCAAAGACAATTGCAGTGCTCTCTGATTGAAAATGGGAGGCGGGGTATGGTGAATAACACATCTGTTTCGTACAAATTCATTCAGTCGATTGTTCCCAGCCAGACAGGAAGACAAGCGCCAGCTGGATGGGGGTACAGGCCCAGGCGACACTCAATTCCGTCAACAGAAAAGTTCAATCAGAAATTAAGAAAACAGCCGCCACGCAAAAATTGTCGCTGGGAAAAGGCGCGAAAAACTTTGCACCCCGCGAGGCCAATGGTAAATGAAAAGAAAATGGCATTAGACAATGAAAGAACTCTAGGAAAAACTGAGCCTGGGTCGGTAGCCCCGGAACATTTCATCGCGTGTCGAAGACGCATTTGAAGGCTCGACGACACTTCAGACACTTCCGCACAGCGACAGGGAATCGAACATTGGGAGTTGGTGGGGTTTTCATTGGGTAAATCAGTAAAGACATAAAAAAACAGTTTTTACCCAAATGCAGATTAATATCTTTAATGGAGAAGTAGGATTTCCTTCTAGTTCGATTGAAGTAAAATTAAAATTGGCCCATCTGACAATTTGTTTCGATCTGTGAGTAAGTTAAGAGAGTTAAGATCAATTGGTTAGGAAAAGGAAGCATGTATATGATGATCTATTTAGAGCCCTGCTTCGGCTTGTAGTAAGCTGTAGGTGCGCCTTTTATTAATATTTAAGAATTTCCCATTATTTGTTTTCCTTCCAATAGTCCGGTACTTGAAGACAGCATTTGTTTATTTACACTTTTCCAACACTTGTCTGTCTGAAGTCAGTTTCAAGGCTCCGTTTGCTTCTTCGGTTGGTGCCTGTGAAATATTTTGCAATCCATTTCTGTGTATAGCCAAAGTGACTTTGCGTTGATTGAAAAAAATAACCGAAACGGGCATAAATTTTGCGACTGGCAAATGCCACAAATTCAATTTACGATGAACAATCAATTTTGTATCGAACGATCGCAGGTTGACTCTTGGCCCTCATTCGTTAGGGGCCCAGCCCCAGTGGGATCCCAACTAAACAGCACACAACACCCGCCACACACAAACACACTCCCATAAGAACAACAACAACAACATTTACTTACATATTTCATTTTGTTTATTTGCATTCCGCCGCACGCCGCCGCATGGCGTTGCCGGACTTTCAAGTTCTTGACGTTACGGCTGAGTTTTGATTCTCAGAGGTAGAAAAACTTGCTGCGGAAATTGAAATTTAGCTGGGCAAAGTGAAGGCGGATCGATTGCAGGCACTGATCAAAGTCTTAACGGCTCACAAAAAACTTACTCGCCTGCAGATACAAAGATACTTTGCTTGTGGCTAGCTGCGTATCTTTGGCTCTCTCTATCTCTCTGACAGCACTTGTTGTTGTTTTTGTTTTGTTGTAGTTGCTGTTGTTGTTGTTGTTGTTGTTGTAGTTGCTGTTGTCGTCGTCACTTGGTCTGTGAGCCACATTGGGGCCTCAGTGCAATTTTTATTGTTGGCATTATTATCGTCACATGTCGCTCACTAATTGATTTTTCTTGTCGCCTGCCTCGTCGCTCGCTCGTTCGTTCGCCTTTCGTTGGATATTTCGATCGACTCGGATCGTTGCTCGATCTGAATGATTGGCTATATTGCTGTTGTTGTTGTTGTTGTTGATGTTGTTGCTGTTGTTAATTTGGTTGCTGTTGTCGCAGTTGCTTGCAAATTTTGTGCGCACATGACACTTGCCGGGACAGGCAACATCAGCGCTGCCAGTGCTGCCAAATGTGTCAAGTTGCGGTTACATTAATAAATTTTGCGTGCATCACACTCGCGCACCTCTTCCTCGGCCCGCTGCTTCTCCTCTGGCGATCTACTCCTCTGTCTGACTTTCAAATAGCGGCCAACGGGGTGTCAACACAGCTCCCACTTTCTTCTGCAGTTATCTATATCTTTGCTTGATCTGTAGATGTCTATTCCCTCAAAAACTTTTTGTTTAAAAATTTAAAATCGGCATAAGGCTTGTGATTGGTACAATGGTAGAACTACATTAAAAATTGTTAAAAAATTTCAGAGGCACACGAAGAGTATTTACGAAATAGGAAAAAGGTCTGCGATTTGGTTCTGCTTTTTGCCAATTGAACGAAAGAGAATCAATGATCCCAGCTGCGATTTGGACGCTGAGTTGTTTGTGGACATGTGTGTTGCTTGTTTGCATTGACATTTTGTCACTTAATTTGTTGTTGTCGGGCTGCTGCTGCTGCAGGTTGGTTCCCTGCCTGCCTGCCTGCCTGCTTAGTTGGTTAGCCTGGACAGCCAACTGGTTTGGCTATGGCCCGGGCAGCTGGCAGCTTGCTGCTGCTGTTGCTGTTGCTGTTGCTGCTGGTCGGCAATTGCCTCAGCTGCATGGTGCAGCAATTTGTTGGCCGATCTCAGATAGGGCAATTTTAATTGGACTTAACGGAAACTAGCTAAGAAATGCATGCAAAGCATACAAATGAAAGGTGAAACCTGGCCGAAGCAGCAGAAGGGGAAAGCATGTCAAACTCTTGGCTAAGCGCTGGTAAATGTACTGGCTCGGCGCTGTGAATTGAGCTATCTAAGAGTGATCATAGCAGCAGTGATCGCAGTTTGATTGCGCCCGCCGGAATCCTGAGACCGAATCAGTCTTTGACAGGAGCACACCACAGATCGTGAGAAATTCTCATTTTGAATGCCAAATGCCAATTGATTTTCACAGCAAGTTAAAATTCCAAGAGTATCAGAGGTTTGTTTTGGTTCAACTGGGATTTTTTTCATTAAACGTTTTGCTCTAGACCTTCGACTTTTTATCGACGGTCAAAGGCTTTTTAAATTAATATTTTTTAGTTCAAATAAGTTGCTTTGGTTATTCGAAAGATAGATTAACTAGAAATATCCAAAAGTTTGCTAAACAATTTGCAATTTCTGAAAAGTTTTAAGTTTTAAATTTCGGAACAAGTTTCGCCATCATTCAAAATAAATATTAAATTATTAATAAATTCTTGCTTGAAAAATAGAAGGGAAATTTAAACGGATTGGGAATTTAAAAGGGAATTTCTCGTTATTCGCTTCGACGTACACAGCCCTTATCAAAATTGGCAAGCAGGAATTTATCTTTATAAAACTAAACTATCTAAAACAATTTCTTTCGACTATCGACAAATGGGAATGCATTCACCACGTGGCGACCAGTTGGTTAGAACTGAGAAAGCAACCTGTTTCGAAGCTAGCTCCAGTTATGATTGATTTGACTGAACAACGTAATCTAAACTCTTTCGTCATCAGCTCCATTGGAGGCGGCGACGGCACTGGCACTGGCTGAGTACGTCGCCTTGTGAAACACCTGCGCCATTATTTTACGTTATTGTCGCACACAGCGGCGCCAATATATCATTGATAGCCGATGACGACGATGCTGCTGCTGCTGCTGCTGCTGCTGACGCCAACGACTCATATGCCCCTACAAGCATGTGTGTGTGTGTCACGTCGTGGATGTTGCACATTTCTCAGACGTCACAAAGACGACTCCTTGCCCTGCGACGGCCAGCCTGACCGTAGTGGAAAATGGGGTTGGGCTGGGGCTGGGTCGTCGCCCGGTTGGGTCTTGGTCTTGGTCGGGCTGGGCTGGGTGACTTATGTTAGCTGCCGCTGCAGCCGGCACATCCATCATCTATCAAAAATGAATTCATCTCCGTCAAATCGCTGGGCTTGCGCTTTGAATGTGGGCTACAACATTTATGAATAAATTGCACGTACGTCGACACCTCATGGCTGCTGCACTCACTCGACGCGGAGTGGAGTGCAGCAGCAGCCACGTCGTCGTCGTCGTCGTCATCATGTCAACCCACTTGGCCGGCCTAGCCGCGCATTGCCAAATGAGCGCTGCTGTCGCTGCCATTGGACCAGGACAGGACCGGGACTAGCTGAATAGGGTTAAGGGGTAGGGGGGCGGCTGTCGTGGCCACACGGAGACGAAGACGATCATTTGCTGCCGCCAGGAAATTTCAAATTTATTATCGCATTTGCCATTATTTATGATTTGTGCAAAATCTTGTCGTATATCAAAGTCAATGGTGTGACATAAACTATCGATGGCTATCGATAATTTACGTCAACTCTTTCAAACTAATAACAACAAATACAACAACAACAACAACAACAACAACAACAACGACAAAAAACAACTAAAATAATGATGATGCTGCAAATGACGCCGTTGCCAGTGTGCTGCATGGCATTCAGTTCCCGGAAATACATTTCGCGAATTGCATCCGGTTCAGCAGACGGCATCACCAACGCGAAGCTCACTTTGGGAATAGTAGCTAAATCAATTGAAGTGATTTATCATTAATCTCTGGCTAGGGTTCGGTTAATCTTGCTCCCACGCTTAACAAATACTTGTATCGCATATTAACAAAGATTGATGTAAAATTAGAAAAGTGTTAAAAGAAAACTTTCGTGGAACGCTCGTGGCATCCTCCAAAATGCTAACGAGCTCAAGCTTTTTCTGAAAAAGCATGATGTAGACATCATGCTCATCTCAGAAACACATCTGCACACAAACTTGTACCTAACAATGGAGGGGTACGTCTGCTACCGTGCGGATCACCCTACAGGACGAGCCAGAGGTGGTGCTGTAGTGCTGGCAAAGCAGGATTTAGCACACTACCATCTACACACAGTGACCTCCAGCGACACACAGCTGGCTGCTATCATGGTGGAGACTCCCTTGGGCGAAATCCTCGTTGCGGCAGCATACCTACCACCAAACATCCCCTGGAACCGAGCGGAATTTGATTCCCTGTTTGGCCAGCTTGGCCCCAAATTCATCGTTGGAGGCGACTTCAACGCTAAGCACAGACTGTGGGGAAACTACAGAGCTGACAGCAGAGGCACTGCGCTCCATGAGGCGCTCACTCCCTGCTCAGCCCAGGTACTGGCCACCGGTAGACCTACCCACTTTCCGTACAACCGGCAAAGTACGCCTTCCTGTATCGACTTTTTTATATTCAAGGGCATCCCCAACAGCGTACTATCGGTTCGCGAAGAGTATGATCTATCTTCCGACCATCTGCCACTCCTCACAACGATCAACACGGCTGCACAAAGGATCCCAAAAAAGCGCAGGCTTGTCCTCCCTGGGTCGAACATCCAACGATTTAAGGCCGAACTAAATAGCTTGATCAACCTAAACACGCAGATTCTGTCAGTTGAGGACGTCGACGCTGCAGTACAAACCCTGTTGGACCAAGTACATGCCGCAGCCGCCAACGCTGCGCCCGCACATATCTACTCAGCCCCTACAAGCCAGCGGCCAAGGACGTTTTCCCCCATATTGGAAGGTCTTCTCGCCCTAAAAAAGCGACTGAGGAGGGAGTATGTCCGTACCCAGGACCCCACGATTGACAGGATCTATCGTCGTATTGCTAACAGGGTCAGGAAGGAGCTGATTATCTCGAAAAGAAATGCCACAGACACCATGCTGGAGGAAGCAACGGCAGACGAGAGCTCCAAATTCGCGCTGTGGAAACTTAGCAGTCGATACAAGCGGCAAGCTGCGCCAAAGTTCCCCGTTCGACTTCCCGATGACACCTGGGCCAGATCACCAATGGACAGAGCCGAAGCCTTTGCCTGCAACTTGGAGGAGCGCTTCAAGCCGTTTGAGACCGCATCGCATGGAAGGATACAGCGAGTCGCGCAAATCCTGGAGGCGCCACTCCAAATGTCACTCCCTGTATCGCCAATCACCTTCCAAGAAGTAGAGCAGGAGATGAAGAGATTAAAAAGCAGCAAAGCCCCTGGGGAAGATCGGTTGGACAACCAGACAATCAAGCTACTGCCATACAAGGCGGTGCTTTTTCTCGTCGCCATTTTTAATGCAGCTCTTCGGCTAGGTTACTTTCCAGTGGCTTGGAAGAAGGCACATATAATCATGTTGCACAAGAGCGGAAAGCCCCCTAATCAACTGGGATCCTATCGCCCCATCAGCCTCCTGCCTGCCTTTGGTAAGATTCTGGAAAGGTGCATCCTCAGAAGGGTCCTGGATACCCCGGAAATAAAACGCTTGATCCCGAAGTTCCAGTTTGGGTTTCGACTCAAACACGGTACCCCTGAGCAACTACATCGGGTCACAAATTATATTTTGGACGGCTTTCACAGGAAAGAGTATGTGGTGGCAGCATACCTCGACATCCAAGAAGCCTTCGACCGGGTGTGGCACGCAGGACTCCTCTCCAAGATAAAGGACAAATTGAATCCGCAGCTATTTAGCACCATTGCGAGCTTCCTAACTGAGAGAACCTTTCAAGTGGTGCAGGATGGAGTAGCCTCTCAAACCAAACGCATAAAAGCGGGCGTTCCACAAGGCAGCGTCTTGGGTCCCACGCTATATAGCCTGTTTACACATGACATGCCCACAGCAAATGCAAGCAGACGGAATGATCGGCAGGACCTTCTGGTGGCCACGTTTGCTGACGACACGGCAATCCTTGCAAAAAACAAATGTGTGTACGTGGCAACTGACCTCTTGCAGGAATACCTCAAGCGATTTGAAAACTGGGCTTGTAGATGGAACATCGCAGTGAACCCTGGAAAGTGCGCCACGGTTACCCACACTCTACGCAAGGACTCATGCCCCGGACTTTTTCTTCATGGTGAGCTTCTAGAGCAATATCGTCAACACAAGTACCTAGGTGTCACTCTCGACAGACGACTTACATTTAGTAAGCACGTCTCTGCAGTAACGAGCAACATCAAATCTAAGATAAGGCGAATGAGCTGGCTCCTCAACTCCAAAAACAAACTCTCGCTCCGAAACAAGGTCCTAATCTACAAGGTAATCCTTGCCCCAGTGTGGCGTTACGGGCTTCAAGTTTACGGTATAGCTGCAAAAACACACCTGAACAAAATTCGCATCATTCAGGCCAAAACCCTGCGCAAAATAACTGGAGCCGAATGGTATATTCGCACACGCGACATCGCCAAGGACCTCAAGGTTCCAATGGTGGGCGACGTAGTCAACAGGCAAGCAGCGAGCTACTCAACAAAGCTCCACAACCATCCAAACATCCTGGCGAGGAGCCTGCTAAGGAGGCGAAGAAGAAGGCGACTGAAGAGGACCTACCCAACCGACCTAATCGATCGTTATGTATAGGTGACAAGCTTCGTTAATTACACCAAAATATGTTTCTGTAATCTGTTAACCTAATTGTATAACTAATTGTAAAACCACAATCATCGCTAAGCTAAGTTATTATGTCACTCTGATAAAAGTTGCTAACATAGAGTAACAGGATACCAGATTTCTTAATAAACAAAATATAAAAAAAAAAAAAAAATAAAAGAAAACTTGACCCAGGAGGCTTTAGCTAGCCATAAATAAGATAAGTCAATCAATTCCGGAGTATTGGAACTTTCGCTTGGGATTCGCCAATTCAAAAGTGGAAACATGTTATCTAAGAAAAATTGCCATCTGTAAGATATCTTCCCCGATAATTCAGAATATTTCATGCCCGTAAAAGGTATCCAGCAAATATTTTGTCAAATTTAGATAATTATTTCAAGTATCTTTCCCGAAGTTTTTTAAATATCTATTACCGAATATTGCTTATCTTTTATAGTAGACTTTGCATCTAATGTCAAATCGAATTTCATTACGGCTCATTTAAACCTTCCAAATTAAATCACTTGTATTCAGACCGGCAACGGCAGCAGATGTCTGCTACAACAAAATTAATATTTTAATTTAAAAAAATAAAAACCTGTCTTTTTTATTAAATAATTCAATTAAAAATTAATTAATGTGTCGAACAAATAAATTGATCAAATAAACACATTCGAAATCAATGTTAAATAAGATCACAAAGTTTATAAATAATATACTTTAAATCAAAAATAATCAATATATACTTCAGTTTCTAAATGGCAAAAAATTAATTAAATATTACTTACCTTTTTTTTTTTCAATTCTTCGATCGCCAAAATTAAAGTTCATTTAAAAGATGACAATTTTCTATAAAGAAATTAAATTTGATATAATAAATATTTTTTTATTTACAAAAATTATAAAAAAGTTTCATGTGCATTAGCAGAAATGTTTCCAAATATTTAATAGACTTAATTGTTGGGTTAATTTCGATTAATTTTTTCGTAGGGCCGGCAAAAATCCTCTAACTGAACCCTCCACGAGGGTGCCGGCCGGGCAATGGGCGCTGCCTAAGTTAGGATGAAACGCGCAATACCTTGCACACTTTTCATCCAGGCAATGCAGTGCCTAGCTAAGGTTCCGTAATAAATCCGGAACCATGGTTCAGAGGTGTTGATGCCTGGCGGTAGGCATAAAACGCTAAGGGTGATTCCCTGAATCAATAAATCGAAATGGATGTCAATATAGAAACAAATCGGGCTGGGATATCAGTCCAAACGTCGGTGGAAGAAGTGATCGCTACCACCGGCGGGCACGGGGAGGTGAAGTCCCCTCAACGTGTCGCCAGTGGTCACACCTCGACCTTGGTGGAAGCAGGCCAAGGTCGTTGCACAGCGACTGCCATCAATCTAAGCGTGCCGCAAGTGAACCTCGTTCAGCCAATAAAAACTGAAGTGGAGTGCGAATCGTGTGGCACTGCTTTGGTACCTCCCGTTCAGCCTGCCGTCCCCAAGGTAGAGATCAACAATGCCCATAGCCAATATATCGTATCATTAAATCAGTTCTCGTCCACAGGCCGTTAACGACTTCTCGCTCCAAGGCGAAAGTCAAGCCGTTGCGTGCGCGGAGGCAACGGGTATGTCAATTTCTCCCATACCCCAAGTCAAAGTCGAACCCGTGACCCCCAAGGGCAAGCAAATTGCAGCCAAACCTGATGTGCAGACCAGTGACAAAAAGAAGGATAAATTCGATGTATCAGGAGCCACTAAGCTAAGGGATGGCAAATATTCGGTTGAGGAGTCATCGGCCTACAAAAGACCGCGCTCCTCCAAGACTGAAGCGCCTGCGTCCAAGCGGCCCTGCAACCAAAATAAGACGGCCGATAGGATTGAGAATGAGGCCAGAAAGGATGATGATCTGATTGTGGCGCTCATTGATAAAAGCAATTTTTCCGGCAAGATTTCACCCAGCCAATGGCAGTTGGTCGAGACCAAGCTGGTGGATGCCCTGCTCCAAAGCATGGCCAAACCCGACAGCATACCCGCCCGCTTTGACGATGCCGGTTGGCAAACTGGGGTCAAGCTTATCGGTTGCGGAGATGACCACGCCATGAAATGGCTCTCTACGACAGTGGCGGCCATGGATGCTCCATGGCCAGACGCAAAGCTCGAGGTTGTCAATAAAAAATGGATTCCGCCGCTTCTCAAAGCGAAGCTGACGCTACCGCGAGTCATGCCGAGGGAGCAGGCTATGGATCTATTGAAATGGCAAAATCCGGATATACCCACCGCTGACTGGCAAGTTGTTACTGTCAAGCCTGATAGCAAGGGCCAAAAGATGGTGCTGAAGATCACCAAGGAGTCCAATGAGCTGCTTTTAGCTAGACATGGAAAGATGGCCTGGGGCATGAGCACCGTGCGGGTGCATGTTAAGAAACGCCACAGGGAAAAGAATGCTGCTGCTGCTGCAGATGTGAAGCAGGACTCGACTCCGAAAACTGCTCAAGGGCAGGGAGCTGGAAATGCGGCCGTTACAGAAAATCTGAAAAACAAGTCCGTGGAGGATCAAGATATGCCGGAGTTACCTGACAGCAGTGTAGCTGCCACTACCCTAGTTCAACAAACGTAGCGGATAGTTATCGTCGATGGGGGTTTTAAAAAAAAATCGTGTCCTTACCCAGTCTCTTCCAACAACCTTGGGTAGAACGCAAGTAACCCCCCCTGGTAAAAAGTAAGTTAAGCTAAAGAAGGCTTTTTGATTTGTTGTGCATTCTTTTAAATTGTCTAATAACAGGGCGGAAAATCTTTTTAGAAGAGCAGACCTCGTCGGCTTTCAGGCTGAGCATGAATTTCTTCCATCAAACAAACGGAATACTTATAAATTCTTTATTGTGTGCCTTAAAAGCAAACATCAAAGTACATACGCCAACTAGTTCGGAATTATAACAGTTCTTTCTCAGACATTTACGACTATTATTTTTTTTAAATAAACATTAGCTAGAATAAGGAAGTCTTTTTTATGTTAAAAGAAATCTATTCCAATACTAGTTGTGAATTTTAAAGTCTTTGTTGAAAATCTATATAATGTAGTATATTTTTTATAATAGTATATTTATTTTATTTTAAAAGCACAATTTTGTGTGCCTCCCAGCTTCATCTTAATTGAGATGATTTTTCTTGAAGAAACTCATTCAGGAACTGATCCCATTAGGGCCTAAACTTTGGCATATAATTTCATTTAAATCGCCAATTATTGGGACATCGAAGTCGGAACAAACATCAAAGTGGCTTCAATTGCGATGCTGAAACGACTTGAGCGAAAAGAATTTACAGTTGCATTATACACACTCAGGCACACACGCACACACACACACACACACACACCCGTTCAGATGGCTTGCAAGTTGTGCCGGAAAAATCTTTCACATAATCATAAAATGACTTGGAAAAAGGAAATTCTAGCGACAGATTTATGCACTCGAGAAAGCTTTTGCGCCGTTGCATTCAACTGCTCTCTGAGAGCTGGCTGCTCCATGGAAGCGAATCCTGCCCAGGGACTGGTACTGGGCACTTGGTGCAACAGCAGCAGCAACAGCAACAGCAGCCATTTCTCCGCTGAAATGTGATGGCGGCGCAATCGCTTGGATTTAGTTGCAATTATTTTTAATGTTGTTTACTTACACTTCAATTGATGATGCCAATAACTGTTTCAAAACTTTTTCCTCAAATCGATATACGTATATATACTTTTTTTTGCAGTCTTTGTAAATGTGCAAAATATCGTAAATGTTGTGCAGCAGGGGCGGGGATCATACTTAATGGGCTCGCCATAGAACTGGGGATTGCAAAGAATACATTTGGCATTCAAAGCAGCTGCGGTTGCATAACTCTAATCCACACAGAGCTATCTATAAGACGTCGATGCAAGAGTGTTGAATATATAACAATAGATTATCTTGCTGGAATTCCTAAAATTTATCCAGATTACACAACATATTTGTGAGACTGTTAAAAAACAAAAGAATTGTGTACATTGTTTTTAGCTTTAGCTTAATGTTTGTTGGAATGGGTAATGCGAGTGATATGGGGAATGTCTTCATAAATAATCCCATGAAATTACCACACGCACCAAACGTTTGAGAGTTTTCTCTGCTTTCATACCTATTCTGGGCATTGGCAATTACCATTTCAAGCGAGACGAGGACAAGGACAAGGACATCAAGTCGATCTAGGAAAACTAATCAAACGCCACTGCCCAAAAACAGATGAGTCCATGGCGCGAGTGCAGGCGGTGGCACGTGGTCCGCTCGGAGTATGAAACATTCATTTGACGCATGCGACATGACGACACATCAGAGGAACTGCCGAGACGTAGTCGGAGCTGGATAGCAGGCTGGAAGTGATGCGCGAATTTGATATTATTGTATATGGCTGTGCGTGACGTTGCATCACGGATGAAATGGATGGAAATCGTGATGGAAGCGCGTCGAGCATAACAAAAGCTGCCAACTGAGCAGCACCAACTGACGCCCGATGTGCTGCATCGGCATCAGCCCCAGCATCGCCATCGGCAACGGCATCAGCATCAGCATCACATCGCATCAATGTAAGTGGTGCCAAGCAGCAGCGTCAGGCAGCGGGAACTTCAGCCCTGGCAGCATTTGGAAGCGCCATTCACACGTACCGCTCATACATATAACAGACACAGGACTAGAATTTAACCTTGCGCAGGGCACGAAGGACGCATTGGTGGGGTAAACAAGGCGTTTAAGGACACACTCGTATTAGGCTAACAACCGCTTCAGACGCAACAACACGCAGTCCGTATTGTCAAGTCATGTTAAAGAACTGAATGAAAATAAGGAGTATATCAACTAAGTCAAGATATGTTTTGCAAATAACTAAAATATATTTTTGGAAATATAGTTTTAAGAGATATATTGTAATTCGAGAATATTTTCATTTTGTTTCTTAATATTTAATAGCTTGCTTGAAATATGAAAATATGTATTCACAATTAACGACAAGTTGAGCGTTTGATGTTGGAGTTGGAAGCTAGAAGCATCTATTTTACTGCTGTTAAATTTTATAATGAATTTTGATATAACCCTTTTCAAACCCATTTTCAAAGATTTATATGAAAATTAATAGGATCCATGTTTCTCAAAACTAAGCCCATCTCTTCTGGACAGAAAACTTGTCATAAGTTGCATCGCTAAAGTTTCTAGTTGAAGCCCCTATTTTCAATTTGGGCCGCACAGTTTATAGATATTAAAGCACACAAAAATAAATACTACATACAATCACTTTAAAAATTATAAATTGAATAATTATAATTGGGAAGCGAGTCAATTCTTACAAATTAAAAATGCTTCTGAACTCATTCGTAGATAGATATAAGAGTTGATTGTGATTAACAACATAATAACTAGAAGTTTGGTTTGAGTTTCCCAAGTTTAATAATAGACTAATATTTTTAGCAGTTAATCAAAAAACTGCCAACAATTAATGTTATTGCACATTTTGCACTGTTCACATCCCATCCCGCTAAGAAACCACTGCACTGTGGTGAACCTAAAACAAAATTATGCTACTACATTGCATCCCCAGGCTTCCGAAGGGCATCCCAAAAAGAGAGAGAGCGCAGGTGATAGGGAGGCTGTGTGTTTTGTTGCACAGTTGCCGTCGCATCGGTCGCATCACATCCCACAAACATAAACAAGGCAAAGTTATGGATGCAGCTTATGTCCTGCCAAGCTGCTCCACATCTCAGCCAGAGTCGCAGCGAGACAAACTTTCGTGCAATTCGGAAATGATTTGTGCAGTTCGTGCTGGCTGCCTGGCATGGAGCGACTGGCAGGACTGCTGATAAACGTTGTCCTGGCACTCGTGCTTCGCCGTGCTTGTTTCGCACCTGTCCGTGCCAAGGCCCAGGCGAGCGCCGTGGCGGCGGCGGTGGGGCAATCATCCGGCCAAGCCATAAATAGAAAGCGAGTCAAGAGACCCTGCGGCATCATTGCCAATGGAAAATATGGCAACGCGTTGTCGGTAATTTGCGCAAATTATGTGCCGCCGCCGCCGCCGCCGCTGACGACGGCGACGCAACCGAGTTGCCGTTCGGTCCAATCTTTGGAATGTGTGCACGTGCTAATGGCCGCTGGAGCCAACGAAAATCGCCAACATCAGAGCCCAACCAGCCACCCCCTGCACAGCCCAAAAATGCCAACTCCTCCAAATGAAATCTCGGCCTGCCTGTTGGGAGGCGGGCTGCGGACCATTAGCATTGGCCAGGAATTTACGCTCTTCACACGTGCCCGACGCCACTAGATATTGACACGATTCCGTCATCATCAACTGGCAGCTGGGAGCGTCGGGTCGATGGGTTAGCTTTTTATCAGCTTATTTGCCAAATGTTGCGATGAAAATCAAATTGTAATTTACCAAAATCGGCTGCTAAGCCCCTACAGCTCTGCTGTGCATGGTTTGGGTTTACAAAGAGGTTTGATTAACATACATACGTATGCAACTGAACTATACGGTTGATAGCTCGATGCAAACAAAAAAAATTATTCTCAACAGAAAATAAAATATTATTTGAATAACATTCAAAAAATTTAAATTGAACGGATCGAGAAGCATTGTTTATGAGTGCTTTATAACAAAAAAATTGATTTCGAATTATCTTCAACTTAATATTGATATGTTATTTTTAGAAAATTGCTGTAAATCTTTCACTAAATTAAATAATGCAAATACTTCAAATATGTATCATAGTAAAAATGTTTTCTTTTTTTTAAAGCCAATAAAGTAAAAGTTTAAAAGAAAAATGCGTTAAAACATAAGTTTAATTACTGGCTAGTTAAAACCAATCAATAATTAGTGCATTATGTTGTCCCCTCTTGATTTCGTTCAAAACTGTTTTCCTCAAAACAAATATATTTTAATAAGTTAAACTCTAAAAACAGATAGCCTAAAAGTCGACAGCCCTACGAGGGGTTAAGCTAGACAAACAACTAAATCAACTCTGTCCGAATAAATGCCAGCTAGTTGGCTACTGTCTGGAGGATAAAAGTGTGGGGGTAGGGTTAAGGTTTATGGCCGCATGCGGTGCTATTTATGACACGTTTCCGTCAAAATATTCGCGATTTGCAAGTGACGTCGTTGAAATGCAAAAACTCGGCTCGCACCGAAGGCAACATTGGCTCTCTGAAGTGCAATCACTTGTGAAAATCAACACAAACACCCGCACACGTACAGAGAGTAAGAGAGAGCTAGACAATTGTGTCGGTTGCACCCTGGACCCAAAGGGACTTAAACTGCCTGCGATTGTTCCTTGTGGCAAAGCCGCGAGTCGTATGTCGAGCACTTGAAACTTCAAAGGAAATGCCTATCGCTGTCAAGGACATAAATTGCGCTGACAGGGTAAAAATTTAATGCCCCCGTTGTTGTTGTTGCTGCTGTGCATTTCAACGTTGTGCCCGCACCCCCTCCATTCCCTGGCCAACAAAACCTGGAAGAGCTGCAGCCCGTTCCGACGCGACGCTGTAATGTATGCAGCAAAATATTTTTTAGCAATTGCATAAGGCAAGGGACATCAATAAAATAAATAACAATAATTCTGCAAAATGCCCATAAATCCAAGGGGCGACGTCATAACTTTCGTTTTTATGACTCCCCAACTAGACAGACTGACGCGGCCTGAACTGTGACAACGGAGAAGGTGGTGGAAAGGGGGATTGGGTTGGTTCCACCTGCGTGGCAGCCGAAGCGAACGGAACCGGGCCGTGGGCCACGTCAGTCAGCAATAAATAAATGCAAGCTGGCAGTCAGTTGGTCGTCACACAGGACACACACACACACAGGACAGGACAGGGCGAGGGGTCACTGAAAATTGCAGCTGAAATTATTGCATTTAAACAGGACATTATAACACACACTCAAACACACACAGACACACACGCTAGACACGGGACAAGGGGCAAAAATTGCAGCAGTTGCCTTTTTCCAATTGTTGTCCTGTGTGTGCCCTGTGTGGAGCTGTCCCTGTCATTGTTGCTGCGACTCATAAATTAAGTCCTCATAACGGCAAAGTTATTGAAGTAATAAAATTTTACACTGACATTTGACAATCGATGCGTCGCCATTGCCATCACCAGCGCCAGGACATCGCGTTCGTGTCCGTGTTGCCAACGTTGTCAAAAAAAAAAGAAAAGCGCGATAATCAAATGGAATGTTGCAATGGGAACTGGTGGAGGACCGTATTAATTTGATTAACTAAAATTAAGATTAAGCAAAGAGGATATGCAGAAATCACAATAGATATAATCAAATTAAATCAAAAAGCTTTAAGATTTTGGATATACAAATATTTTCACATGCATTTCAAGTAATTGTGACTAAAATTTCAATTATGATTATTTGATTTTATTAATAATAATTTTAATTTTCATTGGCAATATATTTTAGTCATATTTTGCTTTATTTATATTTATTTCTATTTGTTGAAGTAATGTAAATAGCTTCCTTTTTTAATCTACGCGGATTACCTATGAAAGCTTACCCTAGTCAGGTGAAAATCCAGGTAAAGCTCATGGGAATTTTCTGGTCTGAACTACTGAATTATCTCTACGGTCGAAGAAAAACGCAATGTTTACCAGTCAATTGACATTTCATATACATTTTGTGTGAGTGAGTCTATTTACGTTTCTAAAAGGCTAAAAATTTGGGAGACATGCGCCCCATTATGGGCCGCATATTGCCAGACATTTATTTACCGTAATTTACCCACACCGATGTCTAATTAAATTTACCGGCGATTAACCAACTTGCTGGCTCAACTCAAAACAGAAGCACACACACGGAGACCAACGAACCGGAGAGACGACAGTAATTCGTTTATAATGCGTAGGACATGTTGACAATGCCACAGGACATTCGTAATGAGGAGGCAAATGTGACAAGGGGCTGAAGGAGGGCTGCTTGCATCAAAAGCGAAGAAACTTCCCGGTTTGGCAACTTGAAAGCCGCCCACAGACTTTGACAGACGCGGCAGAAGGAAGATGAGCAGCAGCAGCTGCAGCCGCCTGATGAGACGGTATACGAGAGGGGCAGGAGACGGTGGCTGGTCAGACGGGGGTTGGCCCGCTGACAGTTTGGTGCGCTGCCATCCGGACGCTTCAAAGGTTCGCCGGGCTTGATGCATGTAAATGTGGTTGAAGTAATGACGAAATGGGCACTAGACACTCACACACACACACACACCCATACACACATACGCGCGGGCAGACAGACAGACCCCTAATACTTCACCCTTGGCCCAATCCTTTGACTTTGAGCCGTGCGGTGGTCGTCGGCATCGCTGCCTGTTGTTGATGTTTGCCCTCATTATTGTTGTTGTTGTTATTGCGGTTGACATCGTTTTGTTTGCCTAAAGGACGAGCGCATATTATTGTTGTGCGTAATGATGGGCGGGTGGATGGTTGGCAGGTGCTCTATGACTTTTTTGCCTAAATCCGGCTTCCGTGGGTCGCCCATCGCCTTCTACTTGCGCTAATCCCTGATGTGTCTGTGACATTTGCACTGACAGTGACAACACTTTGATGGGTACACCCAGAACCAGCTCCAGTGGCTGAGCCAGTGCCGACAATGACAGCGAGACAGAAGATCTATCGAAGGCATGCCGAACATCAAATACCCTAGTTGGTACATGTCTTAGAAGTGCTACGGGACAAATATTTTTTGCTGACATTTTGGGGAAAGAATGAAGTTTAGTCAATACATTAGTTTCGACTTATTCTGTCCCAATCTATGGAACGATATATCTGTCCAATTTTAATAAGAATTGGCTCATATGTAAGGAGCACGATAAATAGCAAGATATCTTGAAAAACAAAGAAGGTTCTTCACCAAGAAAATAGTTTATCCAATAATTTCTATGCCAAGTATTAAATATAGCGATTCGTTTCTATAGATTCCTCCATATGTATTGAGAGATATTGGGAGAGAGATATTAAAAGATCAACCTAGCTATACATACACAGTGCTCTTTCTATCTGTTACACATTTTGTGGCAAAGCTAAAATACCCTCTTTAAGGGTATTTTAATAATGACGCGATATTTCCATGAGACTTCCCTCCGGGTGTCCTTGCGCTTTGTTGTCCAACCTACGCAGTCACTCCCTGCGTCTAGCTCGCCGGCCTTGGTTTCATCTTGGTTCCCGGAATGTCCTGCTTATTACATGGAAGCTTTTTAAGTGGGTTGCTCAATCATTTGGGGTTAATTCGTTGTCCGGCGCTGGTGCGAACTCAATTAAAAAGCTGTTTTCATGTGCCTTTCACTAACGAGGGTGTGCACGACTCATGGATACACTTGGCCCACATCTATCCCACGCCTGTTGGCCAAGTGAAGAGCCAGAGATTGAGCACTTGGTAAATGTTCTCTAATCGCATTGAGGGATCTTCAAAACTGAGTCGTAAAGGTTTTGCCAGCTGCTGCCGTGTGACGGCTGTTGCAAGTCTTGTGTGCAGCAGCAACAACTACAACAGCAACAGCAGAAACTTTTGTCACCCGCATTTTTCGCCAAGCTGGAAAACAGGCAACTGGCGCAACAAATTGCAAAGATCTGCACAGGCTACACAGGACGTAGGCGTTGCAACAACAATGACAACACGTTGCCAACAGATGCGACAGAGCCGACACTCGACAGCAGCAAATTCGTCGCTTGTTTTGAGAAATTGTTAACAAATTTGGGAAGCTGTCGCTGTTTGATAAAAGACACAACGAGTCAGGACAGCGAGATAGATATCTCTATTAGAAGTGCAATAGAAGAGGAAGCTTGAGTGAACTCTCTATTCTTCATTCCCTATGTAACTAAGAATTACAAGAAGCATTATGGACATGTGGCCGAAGGAGAGTTAAGTCTTATTTTTCATAATCATATTATACATATATCAACAGCCTGCACCGGGTAAGCTCTTATCCTAAAACCAATCGTCATTAATATCCAAAAAAAAATATGTTTATATGTTGAAGAGAAAGAAAAAGAGTATTCATTCATATCCTCGCGGTACTCGTCAACCAGTTTGGATATATTTAACAAGAAGATTAACTGCCTGGTACATAATAAAGTACTTGGTAACTGAGCCCGGAACTTGATAAACTATTTTGATTACTCGCGAAGATATGAACCTTATGTTCCTAGATAGTTTCGGCAAAGGATCCGTATATTATTAAATGCTAAACTTGTTACCCTTAAGACTTTCAGCTTTTTGACTCTCAGCGAAAGATAAACGACTTCAGCTGTGTGGCTTTTCAGGTTCACACCTACAAGTCTTAGTCTATCTCACGAATCTTAACTCTTTAATTAACCAGCTCATATATTTATCACATAAAAAGGAAAGATGCTAAGGGCAAAATATGTGAATTGTGATGTGGGTGAAATCAAAAAGAAAACTAATCAGAGAGCTGTTCACTGAGCATCCTTCAACAGCTTTGTTTCTGCTTTTTCATATGGAGCTGTCTTTAAGTTTTTTCTGTGGATCTGTGTGAGTGCGAGTATTTGAAATGGAACATTGACAGGCGAGCCAATAAAATTCAAATGTGTGGCGATTGTCGCAACGCGCGGACTGTCGCTTCATCTTACGAATGTCAAGCAAAAAAACAAGCGAAATAGGGGGCATAAAAAATGGGAGTGCAAGGAGGAGAGAAACGCCAAACAATAAGACAATGTTAGGAAGAGGAGCTGCAGATGGTGGTCTGAGGATAGCGGTCGCGCTGTCAAAGCGAGGACATCAGAAGCGAGGATGAAACGAGACTAACACGACAACATGCAAAATATCGCTTGGACAGCCGGGCAAAGGGTTGTGCGAGCGGGGGTCGGCGGCTGCACAACATTAGGGAACATGAGCCCCACATATCGCTGCGACGACGGCTGCTTCTCTCTCTTCTTCGCTTCACGCCGAGTGACATCTTGGCCACATATTTTGCTTGTCGAGCGACGGCGAATGAGGACACAATACTGTCAGCCAAAGGAATGCCCGCACATTCATTTCAATAGACCCCAGCTACCCCACCGCCGCACACACTCACACATCACATCAGCATCAGCTCGATTGACCGAAATAGAGAAATTCTATAGTTGACTTCGCGCCACGAACCCAACATCATTTATCAGTCGCAAGTTATTGCCAACTCGTCCAGATTTCTGCATACCACACGAGCCCTCAGAGCAAAACATCGAAATGTGTCAATGCTTGTTTCACAATTTCGAATGCTTCCAACATCCTCCAGCAGCAGCTCCTGGCCCAAGCAGCTGCCCCCCACTTCCCCTGCCTGATGGTGTCTGATTTTTTAGTCAGCTGCAATTTGTTATCCATCAGTTAGTTTTTCTCATAGTGGAAGCTTTTTATCTTTGCTTTTACAGTTGAAAGGTCGAGCATGCATTGTTCTATTTCGGGTATATTAAAACGAAGCTTATTTACCCACTTTTAAGACCCTTTTCCATTCAGTATACAGTAACACACATCATTTACTTGCTAAGCTAATATTCGCAACTAGTTAAAGCCGTTTTCAGACTAAACCAATTTAATAATTTCTATATCTTTATAAATTATTAAAAATATGTGAAACACAGTTCAGATTTATCATCTTGGCATGTTTAGCTTTTGGCTAAGGCAATGCCACATCTAGCTTAGGAATCAAACCTAGATTCTTGCTGCCTACTTGCGTTCTTGAAAATGCATCTACGAAGTAAATTTAAATGTAAGTCCTTTGTAAGGGCTATTTTTGTTTTCTCACCTCAACTAAAAACTGTTTAAATTTACAGCTATAAACACTCGAGTTTCCAAAGAAGATTGTTTTAATTATTGATGCCCGAGCCACATTGAATGCAGTTATTTGATCTCATCATCATAATCATAATAAGCCCGCCCCCGCGTATCGCGTAACCTTGACGTATGCAGAGGCCCAATGCAAGTGCAGTGGAAGAGCATTTTGTTGAAAGGCAACTGCTGGCAATCATTTTTGGCAAATGTGCCATTACAAAGACGAATTTATGTTATGGCATGCTTTTGAATTTGGGATACAAACTCAGCAGCACATATGGAATAACATTTGAGTCATAATTTGATCAACTAAGTTCAAAGAACAGAGGAGCGTGAGTATATTTCTTGAATATTATTTGGGCAATAATTTTGAAGGCAGTTTGTAGTCACAAGCATCGAGAAGCACGTAATCAGACGAAATAAACACTTGCGCCTCTAAAATAGATAAAAATATCTACACTTCAATAAACATGAAAATCATGGACTATTGGACAAGGGGAAACGGTCCCGAAACGACCGCAAAATGTGTTGAAAATTGCGCAGCAATGTGATCATAAAGCATTCGCCATTAATGACACAACCCGACAGATACATCCCATTGTCAATAACTTTTACGCGCCGCAGATTGCCGCCCCGTTCCAAAATCAAATTCAAATTTCCCAAACGAGCCACAGCCGCAGCATGCATGCACTTGCAGACATGTATATGTAGATGCCAATGACGTTACAATTCAGCGAAAGAGGAGGCCATTCGGCAACTGGCTGCTGCTACGGCTGGCGCAAGTGATGGCATCCGCCAAAGCGCTGTTCGCCCGCGACTAGCGACTCGCGACTCGCACAAGACACTCGCACATCCGTAAATTTATCGACAAACATTTGGACAGCGCCGGGACAGGCGACTGGCGGCGGCGGCGTTGACTAGACAAACTGCGCGATACGCGCGAGAGGCGCAACAAGCGGTGGCAGCACCAGTGGAAGCAGCTCGATGCAGCGAACTGGCGGACCGTTGCTTCCTTTTCAATTATTAAGTGTTGCCAACTATGCGCGAATGGGCGATAAACGAGCCGCATGTGTGTGTGCCTGTGTCTGTGTGTGTGTGTTTGTGTGTGCAACTGTGGGGCACTCATAATTCGCGACACGTTGCCGCACCTCGCTGCTTGTTGTGTGTCTTCAATCTTGTGCAATGGATCTGTAACTGCATCCATGTAGCCATTTATTTCGTATTGCCTGGCAGATAACTGCCAATGCATTTTTTTCGCCCGTCTTCTTCTTCTTCTTCTTATGGCGCCACCTTGTTGTGCCGCCTGGCATATTTTTCTATAGCCAAGAAGAAACTGTTCGTCCAGAAAAGTTAACGCCTCGGGCATTCGAATTTCCATTTAATAGTTAATTTACGACATTTATATGCCTTCGGATGAGGTTTTGGAATCAGCGCTCAACGTGACATTTACATTCGACTGTTAACTTTTAATGGCATTTGAAAACATATTAAATTTATAGATTCTTTAAGAACTGTTTATCCCAAATCGACCCATGGAAAAAGAACCGAACCTCGTGAGAATCGGATGACATTGGATCGATTTAAGGGTATGGCAAATATTGACCTATTGCTGTAAAGAATATTTGAGGGAACTATTTTTACATTCTCATTATCGCATCCTTCTTAAACTTTGCGATTAAATTTAAATAAAAAACAATTATAATATAACTTTAAATCGTGTGCCACCCAAAGAGCGAAGACTATTTATAATATAAATCAAGAAATTAAGAAATTTATCCGAAAATTTATTGTATTTCTATATTTATAATATTTGGAGATTCTAAACTTTAAATGCATCCAAATTGTAGGGCAATTAGTTACAAGTTGCATTTCATTGCGTTATTAAAGAGAAAATAATATTCTTCAAAAAAAGATCCTTCACTTTATGTGTATGCAGTATTTATAAGTTGTGGGGGGAAATTGTGGAGGGGCTTTGGTATGATTGGGTAATGTTTACTAATGTAATGGATGCAAGTTTTGAGTTATGTACATTGCATTACACAAAGGCTCAAGGATTTCAACAGCAAAGTCCACTCATAAAAGTGCACAAAGACAGCGCACAAATATTGAAATAAAAGCAGGATTTGTGGGCAAAAAGGAAGCAAAACCAAAGGATTAACCTAAATAAATACAAAACAGATGTAAAAATTGTGCCAGCGCCAAAAAAAAAAAATAAAAAATAAACAAACGAAGTAGACAGCATGAAAGGCTCGAGATAAAATGCCATTTTGAATGAGCTGGCGCTTCAGCCTCAGCTGTTTGCTGCCAGGGTTAGGACTCGGACTCTTCATTATGTCGGACAAATGGAGCAGGACATAACCCGGACGGCAGCGGCGACTGCTGCTCGGCCGACCGCAATGATCTATCGCCTCTGATGGCCGCCAACACACAGCGACTGGGGATGAGAAATAAAAATGAAGCTCTGAATAAAAAGCAAACGCCAAGTGAAATAATAAAAGTCGACAAAGAACGCCGCAAAAAGAAGAAGAGTCAACATTAAGGAATAGCTAGTTTCGGCATGCCAAAGAACTGAATACCCTTGAAGAAGTGCTTTGGTACGAGAAATCCTTTTCCAATCGATTGATTGTACAGGAGCTGCATAAAATCGTTATTTAATGGGATGCAGCCCATGTAGAGCTATCTATATCATATTATACTATATCCGACCATGACAAAATTTAGCTCATATGTAAGGAACTTACAACTGCAAAAATATCTTGATAAGAAAATAGTTTTTCATACCAGAACTTCGACTTGATTATAGAGTATCGATCCGGTTGAATCTGAAATATGTACTCCTTGCAACAGGACTAAACTTGGACATCTTATATGCGTTATAGAATTGTAATACCCTCGGCAAAGGGTATGCCGATGAGAGAAACAAATGCGCGTAAAGGGATATTGTGGCTAAATGCAGGCTGATGGCGAGTGGCGGCTGGCGGCCACTTCATTATGTCGGCAATGCATGAAGTGTTGAAAAATGATTCCCTCAGCATCATCAACACGAGCAACAGCAGCAGCAGCCGAGGGAGCCGGGCACTGGGGGAGTTGAGGCGTGGCAAGTGCATTTGACTTTTATGCTTACTGAACGCCCACGGGGACTAACGCGGGCGTTGAAACGAATCCGCTTTTGCACAAAACGCCGCAGGATTTCAAATAGTTTCCAATGCAACAGACAAAAGCATGGAAAGTGTTTGCCAGCTGCCTCCCAAAGCCAGCGTTAAGTGCAGTGGACACTGAAACGCACAGCTGTGTCTTGGTCCACCCGACTCCAACCTGGCCCCACCCTAGCTGCCCCTTTGGCATCATCAGCGCCCAGTCGACGTCATCATCAGCGTTGTCGTAAATTGATGCCAGCAAAAGTTACTTCAAACAAAGTCATGTGGACACCGAGCAGCACCAGCTTCAGTACCAGCATCAGGACAGGGTGTATCCTGGACAGCGGCGGGAAGGCACAGCACAGGGAGCTGCCAGCAGACATCAGGCAACAGGCATCAGGCAACGAGGCAACCATCAAGTGCAAAATGTTTTGGTATCGGGCACATAATGTGAGTTCTTTAAAACTTTTATATGCACACGGTCCCACTCATAGACTCCTTTCGTAACCCCGCGCCATGCTCCACGCACCACCACGGCTGCATATTGCATATTAAAGTAATAATGAGATGAGCCAAAGTTCCAGCTGACAATGCAATTTTGCCACATCTGGACATTGAAATTTGAGGTAGATACCAAATTGATGTAATCAACAGCCCTATAGAGTCAGAAATATTAATACTAAAAAGTGTTTAGCACCGCATAAATTAGGTCATTTATGAAAAAAGATAACAGAAGTCTTTGTTAGATCAATTTAAGGTGGGCCTATAAGGTTATTTAATCTTCAGACATCAAACTCTTTTTTAAAAAGATATTTCACGACTGAACTATCCATGTTCCTAAACTTATGTATTTATATGAATTTATTGTGGAATTCGAAATAAAATCGAAAGCAACTTTAAACTAAGACTATTTGCTTGCTTGAAAGTTTAGAACATAAGACTTCTACATGGGAATGAAGACTCCGGTTCATGAAAGACATACTACGTGTTACTCTAGAGACATAGAAACTTTATTGGTCAACCAATATCGGCTAATAATGTAAAATAGGTTTTTTCATACAAATAATTATTGATCAGTTAGAAAGGAACCTAATGTACCTGTCTTAAGGCTTCAGAGAAAAGATGTTGTCATTAATTCCCATAAAAGATTGTAGTGAAAACAGACAGTATTTCTTCGTTTACTATTGTCTTTTTTTCTTACTCCTTGTGCAATATAAATTTTAATGATTTTTATTTAATTTTCCTGGCAAATGCAAGTTCTTTTTCATTGAACGAAGCCATTTCGAACATAAGATTAAGTTAAGCTTAAACATGATTAAAAGCGAGCTAATATAATATTAACTTCTAAATGCTTTTGTTTGCCCGCATTCGAGAGCAGCAAAAAAAGTAATGCACAGAGCATTACTTTATGTCAAGTTTCTGCAAGCTGGGGGGGGGGGGGGGGGGGAAAAAAACAAAAGCACAAAAAAAAAATTGGATAAAGGGTTGTCCGTGAGGATGAGGCAACTCTGACAGTGACATGGACGTCACTTACAAAAGTGGAAGTCCAATGTGGAACGTCCACCGCCCAGCGGCTGCATTGCTCTCAAAGTGTCCCTCAGAAACCCCCTGGTGCAACCTTAACGTGTGTGTGTGTGTCTCTGAGTTTGTATGTGTGAGTATGCTGGACACTCTATTTGTATTTCCTCTGAAAATTTATTGTAAAACTTAAAAGTTTTGATGGAAAAATGAAATAAATAGTGACATCACTAAAAGTAAAGAAATTATAAAGTGTCACCGGGGATGATAAGTGGGCTACAGAGCAGCAACAACAACAACAACAACAATAACGAGTACGTTGGCAACAGCATCAACAGCAGGAGTGACATTGCCAACAACAACAGCAACAACAGTAGCTGCAGCAACGACGAGCACAAGTTGAGGCAGGACCGTCAGGACTTTAATAAGGACATTGGACAAGCAACAGCAATGCCAGCGCTGCCATCACGGACAGCCGGACAGACGGCCGCAGCACAATGCGGTGGCACGTGCGGAGGCCAAGAAGCGGGTTGATTTAAACCAAAACACACAGCAGCAAGCACATAGTATATCCAACAGAGCTGGACAATTGATGTGATCGTGAGCTCAAGCTGGGTAGCTAGAATATAGCAATACTCTATAAAATTAGGAAACTTAACTATTTAAAAACAAAGGATCTATAGCATGCAGATCATGCTACTCTGCACTCTGCATTTGCAGAAAAATACTGACAAGAAAAGATGGATACAAAATTTTCAAAAATCTGCAAGAATTGGCAAAATTAACAAAAATAAGCTAAACATGTAAAAAAAAAATTATTGAAATGTTGCATGAATAAAATGCTTAAGATTGTCATTTCAAAAGCTTTTCGTCTCAAATAATAAATTTAATAATATAATTTTTATGTTATATTATAATATAATAGTTTATTAGTTTCCTTTATCTGGCATTGTATTGTAACATTTATCGTGGTCATTCTTAGGTGGCCGCTCGATTGGCCACAGCCAACTTAACGTTGTGCAGCGTTGCCAGCCTGGCATTAAGTGGAGATACACGCTCACACACACAGACGCACACATATTTAGACTCACTCACATGGGGCAACTCTGAAAGGCAGCAAATTGACAGGTTCAACGAACAGAACGTCAAAAAACTTAAGAACTATTAAAGTTCTTTTTATTTTTGCCGCTGTGCTTCTGATGTTTTTTTCTGCTACTATTTTTTCTGCAAGTTTAATTCTAACAACATTTCAACTTTCACATATTCTCTGAGGACAAAAAAAAAATGAATGAAAATAAATAAAATGCAGGACATTCACTTAAAGTTTTGCTGTCAGTTTGCTGCTTGCCCTCACTTCATTCATGCAACGTTTAAGTTTCCATCATTATTTAGCACAAAGACGCGGCGACTGGCCACATGGGGGACTACCGCAACTGACCATGGCCCGTGCCGGGCCCAAGGCCCCAAACGCCTGAGCTCCGAACAGCGACGGCGGCGGGTCTAGAATATTTGAATGCCTTCCCGCTCTTAACACTTTGATGCTGATGATATTTTATATGTATTTATTTAGAGAACCAAAAAAAAATGAGGGAGGCACGCAAGATTTAATATTAAAGAAGTTCCGGTATATTTTGGATTCATGGGTATATTATTTAAATGTCTAATTAATTTCCTTCGAAACGTAACACTTTTAGTAAGTCCATTAGTCAGTCAGGACAAAAAGTTATATATCTTATCCGAATATAAGGGTTCTTACTAAATTCCGTTCTTATGAAATCCGATTAATAAGTATTATACTGGTATTGATTTAATCTATGCATCTACCTCTCTTTCTTCATCAGACCCATATAGTACTTTTCTTTTGTGTTTGCCTGTCCACTCGCCGGGCTCGACGGGGCCTGATTGGGGGTGGACAGCTTTCAGGTTGACATATCAAAAGTATAAAATATTTTAAAAGAAATGTTTTCGGTGGAAAAGTTTTCAATTACAGCATTATAAAAATCGACAAGCTGTCTGCGGCAATATGGCTGGACAGGGTCCGAAACTCACACACACACACACACACACACACACACACACGCAAACATACACACATGCACTATGTGCCAGAAATTATTATTTGTATGCACTGCGAACGAAATTCATGTTCGACACACGTCTCTAAGGATTAACAGGAGTGACCACAAAATCATCATCAGCACAAAAAGGCCAAAAGTGTTATGGCCAAAGCAGAGACGATGATGGCCAGAAGAGGGACCAGTCGGGCGTCCGGGGTCGGGCGACGAGGTGGGTGCAACGAAGTTTGACGTGTGTCTGGACGGAAGCTGTTTCCAGTGAAGTTTCTCTAAACTACACAAATTTTTGTATAAAAATGCCCGATGACTCAATTGACGAGCTGAGAGGGGTTGGGCTCTAGCCAGTGAGGACATTGATAAAAAAGCGAATATATATATACAGAAATATGTAGAAAAATGTTCCCAAGACAGAAGCTGGCCACTGGGTCCGGCTAACAGTTACTAGATCTGTGGAATATGCGCCAAGCAGTAAAAAGTGTCCATCAAGTAGCAAGAACTTTTTTATACGTGGCCAGAAACGAAGTGTGTCCAAGCTGTCAAAAGCCACTATAAACTTGTGACGTGTCAAGCGTCACAACATGCCCCAAATGCTCCAACTACCCCTAACCCAGCGGCGAACAGAGCTCGACTGTATGTGAAACTTTTGAATTTATTTCTCATTCGATTTTTTTATTTTTTTTATATTTCCTTTCTTCTGCCGTAAGTATGTAATTTTTTAATAACGATAAACGGCATGCCATGCATGACAGTTGAGCTGACTGACCTCAGTTAGGGTATGAGCTATTTGCCGTTCCCTGTACTCCATTGTACATAACTGTCAGCTTAAGTGAAAAATGTCATACGCGCGTCTGTTCAAAGGTGGCGTCCCGTCTGCCGCTTAAGAGCTCGCCGTGCTGAAGCAACAGCGCCCCCTGGCGACCGCGGCAGCGCAAAACTTTGCACATCAAAATCACACGGCATGTCAACGTCACTTGCCAACTGACCAAATGCCGAGAAAGAGATGGAGAAGAAGGACGGCAGCGTAATGGAATGCTCATGAAGAGGGATGAGGGGGGAAACACTTCGCGTTCCATTTCGGTGGTTTTTCTTTCTGTCTTTCGGTGGCTGTGTGTGTCACAAATCCTTCCCAGCCAACGATCGACCATAAAGTAATTATGATGTTACTAGTATTTTTATAAAAACTCAGTCGCAGGCAAGCAAACAGATAGCAAATAAATAGCAAAATAAATTCTTGAGTTGAAAGGTTGCAAATTAAACGAACAAGAAAGAAAATTCTCCTAACACAGATTAATCCTAAGATATTGGATAATGTTTTAGAGGAGCTCCTTTGCAGTAGCTCTAAAACAGCGCCATATTTCCATTTTCGGGATTTGTCGCGCCACCTATGGGTGTAAAATAACAGACAATTTGCTAAATTTGTGTATAACCCCACACAAGTATGTATGCATATACATACTTACATATGTATGTATGTATATTCCAAGACTCAAGTCTCTAATTCCAAGACGAAAAGAGTTGCCTTCAGACGGACAGATGCACAGCAAGACGGACATATCAAAAAAGAAACATATACATGTACACACATGCATACATGCACATGTAAAATGGTAAAGATAACTGCACATCGAAAGCAGCTTAGTTTTTATGTATGTACATAACCACAAAAATGCAAATGCGTTTTAAATTTGTATGAATGCATACAAGCATACATGTACGTGTGTGCATGCACACATTCAAATTGATAGATATATATATTTATTTATGTAACTGAATTTATACGTATGCATGTATGGACATGTATGTATGTTCATTAGTAAGTTAAGTATAGGCAATTAGACACTTGTATGTACATACATGTGCATGCATGCACATATTAACGAAAAAACATTAAAATCCCTAATTATATATACATACATATGTACGTATGTTCCTATGGATATATTCACTCAGTACCGTATATACCGCATCGTATACATACATACATACATACATACACAATTAAACACATATAGACATATTACAGAACTAGCACTTACCACTTTTATTTTAGGTTCAATTAGATTATAAATTATTCCATAATTTGTATATACATAAATAGCCTCATTTTATTTATTAATGCGTTATTTTATTTGTTTTAAAATTGGACACTTCACTTCACAAATTTCACCACTTTAACACTTCCACTTTGAAAAAAGAACTAAATTTGACGACGAGAGCGCGACTTTCTGTTACGTCTTGCTACCATTCTGTTTCCAATGCACAACAAGTGAGAGTGTTCTTGTAGGGAGTGCCCAGCCATGTGATACCCTAAGCGCAGCAATGTGCTGCTGTTGCCAGGGATTTGAATATGCTACCTGACAGACGAACTGGCCAAATGAACTTGCATATTGCACTGATCAATAATATACATACAAACATACTTTATAGTATCGCAGGTGCATTCTTCTGCCTGTTACATTCGTTTGCAGAAAGCATCATATCCCTTATACGCATTTTCGATGAGTACAGGATATACAAATGCAGCTTTGCTTTCGCTAATTCTTTTCAATTTCGTTGCTCTCTTCGCCCGCTCATTGCTGTTGTTGTTGTTGTTGTGCATTGGAAGAAGCATAAGAAGATAGAGTGAGCAAATGGCGCGGCGGCGGCGTCATATTTGGATTAATTTGTGAAGTGAAAATGTTTTGTGAAGTGCGGTACGCGGTATAAAATATATAAAGCAATTAATAAATAAAACAGAAAAGTAAAACTAAACTAATAATATGTTCATATGGAAATATATGTATGTATGTCATTCAAAAAGAGTAAAACGGGCATTATGGTTTTATGCAACGTACGAAACAGAAAAGAACACCATTTATTTCATTCTTGATCAGTGTCCGTTAGTTTGTATGTACACGCATAAGCGTTTTGAGTGTGTATAAGTGTATAAATGTGTATAAGTGTGTATGCTGACTGAAGAAAGTTCGAGTGTTGGCAATGGCAGCCAAGAGCTGGGCTTATGGTAACGCCTTGTCGTTCATTCCTTGCATTCTCAATTTGCGTGCATTGGAAAATGAATGGAAAGAAGTAGCGAAGCAATAAGTGGAAGGAGAACGGGTAGACAGCAGCAAATTTCGATCGCCAAAATGGAAGTGAAAAATAGTGAAAAAAGTGATGTTTGTGAAGTGCCCGCTATAAAGCAAATACAACAAATACAAATTACTTTAATAAAACCTAAAAATCAAAAATAAATGAAATAATCTCATAAAAACTCCAAGTGCAGCAGCAAGAATAACCGTAAGTGCTAAGTTTGCAAAAGTATTATTATGTATGTACATGCATACATACATACATACATGTATGTTGGTACAAACGTAACTGCGAACATATTAAGTATGCATGTATGCCTGTACATACTCTGTGCAATTGCCTTTAATTATGTTTGTATAGATGTGGTTATATTGAAAAATAAGTTAACTTTATTACATATTTATGCTAATATATATATACACATGCATATATATCTACATAAGGTTTTAATTGCCGTTTTATACTCATCACCCATTGAAAATTGGTAAAAGGGGTATAATGGTTTTGTGCAGTTGTATGTAGCTGACTGATGGATGCATCTCAGACCCCATTTGCTATATAGATTCTTGATCCATGTCTGTCTGTCTATCTGTATGCGCTTGTGCGTGTATATGTGCATATGTTTAGTGAAGAAAGTTCGAATGCATGTAATGGCAGCTGAGCGTTGAGTTCAGGGTATCGCATAGTCGCGCAACGCCGACTAGAGCATGTTTGGGTTTGGTCATCGGACGAATGGATGAAGCAAAGAGGTGGAAGAATAAGATCGCCAAAGTGCAAGTAAAAAATGGAGTAAAAGTGTGAAGTTTGTGAATTGTCCGCCATAAAGCAAATAAAAGACATGCATTAATATGTATATTATAAATATCTTATAATGGGAAATGAGCCGTATATAATAAATGTTTTTTTAATACCATTCAACCAAAATTATATGCAAAATCTTATAACTTTTTCTAAGTGTAATGAGAACATAAGCCGCAAATGCTTATTGTGTAATTTTATAATTCAGTATACATATATACATACATATGTACATGCACATATGTATGTGTGTCAGTATAAACAGTTATGCGTACGTGCATATGTGTGTAAGTATGTGTGTAGCTGCACTGTGCAAGTGTCTCTTATTTACTTGCATACATACTTATGTACGTATTTTGATGGGATTTGGCTAATATGTTCGCATGTATGTATTAAAATATATATGTATATATGAATAAGGTAATATTGTGTGTAACAGTCAGCAGAAGGTACCTGAGACTCATTCAAGGTTACATATATATGCATGTATATTCTTGATCAGGCATTGTCCACCTGTTCGTCTGTGTAAACGCGTAGATCCCAGAAGCCTCATACATATGATCTTCTAACATTTTGCCCTACCTCTGTCTACCCCAATTCTCTCTCCTCTCTGTCTCTCGTAATGGTCTGCGTTGACTCTTCCTGCGATACTTTTTGCATCGTATATTTAACGTTTTACTGACAATTGGAATAAATTTCTCTAAGCGATTTCATTGTTGTATTTTATCCGATATAAGAACAATTCATTTAATGGATCTGCTTCCCTTTTACTTTTTAATATGTTACTCGATAAACATTTATTTGAAAATGTGTGTTGGAAAAGGCCACTGACATTTTACAAACGGACTTGTGACTGAGCCTGAGAGACACTTGCACAAATGAACATTTGCAGAAAGAGTTCGACTGAGTGACAGTCGGCAAGACAGCCGACAATGTTCAGTTTTCAAATACTCAAACACTAAGATGGCAATACTTGCTATAGACACACACACACACACCCCCACACACGCACACACAGTTAGTGCTAACTAAACAAACACGTACATACTTGTATGTCAAAAGTATTTCGAGATTTTTAGCTACAAAACTGCCAATAACAAAACTCCGAACATTCAACGTTCATGTGGAACAGCGCCCCCCAGTCCCCGGCATCTCCCCCAACTGGTTGGCGGATGCAGTTTGGACAAATGACAGCAGACACAGCCTCATCTCGTCTAGTCCTCGTTGCCCATCCTCCAACACGCACCACCCACACGGCGACAGGGAAAGACAAGCAAATGATGAACCGGCATATAGAAGACTTTAGATTTTCATTTCGCCTTTGAACCAGTAGAGTAAGCGATAGAGAGGAAGAGGGGCGGGGCTTGGAGGAGCAGATACTGATATAAAGGAAGTTCATTTTGCGAAAGGGCAAAGATGTTCATCAATGGGAGGCGAGTGAAATGAGCAAAAAAGCCTGCTGGTTGACAACTAGCAAAGTATTTTTTTTTTTGTTGGTCATGTACATAAAATATTTTATTTCATTTGGGATTCTCAAGTGAACACATCTCCGAAATGCATATATATATATGTAAAATCTCTCACTTGAAAAATATTTGACATTTTGAGTATTATTTTAGATTTTAGTGCGCCTGTCTTTGCAGTTCCTGATCACTGACAGGCGATGCAAAGGCATTTAATTGGATGGGCAGGTCTGTTGCCTTGGGCTTGGCTAGCTTTTTTAGTCGTGACTCAACGATAAAATATTTTAAGCCATGTAGGTTTCATTTATCAGAATTGCTTTCGTTGTCAATTAAATAAAAATAATGGCACTCGCAATGCGGGAGATGAGCTGCAAGTCAAATACTCAGCAATAAGTAGCAACGCTTAAAATAAATCTGGTTCATCTGTTCGGTTTTCTGGTTGGTTTTTCTGTTAGTCTTTCTCGTTGTCAATCAAACTGCAACTTACGTATGTCTCAGGCAAATCAAACTGTTTTCGTACATTGCAATTTACTTGTCTACCCATCCATCCACCCATTCATCCATTTATCCGTCCATCCATCCATCCAGCCATCTATCCATCTAACACAAGCGCTCAACTGTCCAAACTGTCTATTCAACTGGCCATCTAATTGCAGCAGTCAGCTCGCTCGGATGGCCATCATTCTCAACCTTGGTCCTGCCGCAAGGATTCTACCAGAGAATGTCCTTTGCAGCAGCATCCGTTGTGTGTTTCGGCTTCTCTGTTGTGTAATGTGCTATCGTCCCTGTCTTTAGTTGTAAATTTTAGTGTTTAGTCCTTTATTATTTTCACATTTTGCAGTCATTTACACTGCTCAGCGGAATAATACAGCTGCACTTGTGTGTCCTGTCCAACTGACCGTCCATCTCGATGTTCATCCGTCAGAAGTCCGGTTGATGTTGTTCTTCAGCTTTCGCTTACGTCAGATACCCTTCAATTAAGATTGTATTCCGCATATTTCGACTGGAAGCATGTAGTCCTAAAACAAGTCTTAGACATATAGCAAGAAGTATGTAACGAGTGGAGCTAAGCAACAAGAAGAGTTGGTAATGAATTAATATATGTAATGAGTATGTTTAATTACTATATATCTGTATGTGGAGTTAAAGAATAAAATAGTAAGTCGAAATAAGCCGAAAGTTGAAATGTGTAGGTTTGAGTATCTAGCGAATGGCAAACGTGGCAGAAAGTTAACAGTGTTTGCTTATTCTGTGGAAATAACAAAAAATGTTTAACCCAATTAAGTTTTCAACTTAATTAGCTTTCATCGCAATTATATAATAAAAATAGATTTTATATATCTAAGTAAACCAGCCAGTCAGGCAAATGAACAACGGCTCGAATCCCAGGCTAGAGCATAAATTTAGTTTTCTTCAAGCTCAAGGCCTTAGAGTTTATTTCTTGCTATAACAACAGTTGATGGTTAATTGTTTGCACCTAAAGATTAAAGGTTAAAATATAAATGGATCCGAGCAAATATTGAATATAAGAGGTATCTTATTGTGGGCAATATAATTTGCAAAAGCACATATAAATAGCCAAATTGACGTGAAAGAGTTGAATAGTAAATGCAGCAAGAAGAAGTTTGCAGTGTATGTTTACCTAGTGGAAATAAAAAAAGGCTTAACACCATTTTATTTTTTAATTTTAAATTTGTTTTATTTAGCACTGGAATCATTCAGTACTTACTGATCTCTATCAAGAGAATAAATGTGGGAAGAAGGGGAAAGAGGCATTTAAATGATTCTTTGATAGTTCGCCGGGATGTAGCCTTTGGAGGCGCCTTTCTCCGATGGGGTCAGCCAGGACACTGTCGACCGTTTGAATCATAGGCTAGAGTTGGGCGTTCGTATTTTCATAGCCGAGGGTCATAGGTCACAGTGCTTTAAAAAGAGTCAGATTGATGGTTTGTATCTGTAGATTAAGGATTAATACATAAATAGATCCAACTTCATGTAAATATTGCATATAGCAGGAATCCCATTATTGGCAATATAATTTTACAAAGAACAGATAAATAGCCAAAAGCCGCTTAAAGGCCATCGAACCCGACACCGATGTGTGTCCTTGCGTGAGATGAGAGCTTTCCACTTTGGTAATTCGGGTGTCGACTAAAGTCTATTTGGTTATTAGTCTGTGTGCCGGGTTCCATTAAATGAGCGACATGTCCGACGGCATCATTACGCTGGCATTAATATATCACATGGCCAAAAGTCAGCCAGGCTCAAAGCGGGGATTGGGATACCGTAATTGCGGTTATGTCTGTGTGCGTGCGGATCGAGTTTGTTGTTTTTTTTTTTTTTTGCCCAGCATTATTGGCAAAAATTAATTAAATATTTTCCAAATGAATGATTCAACGTTACCATTGTGCGGGATGGCGGAATGCCGGCAGGTCAATCCCAATCCGGCATCCCAACCGAAACCAAGACCAGAACCATGATGCTATAGGCGAATGGGGCGGGCGCGGGGCGGCACTTATGCACTCCTGTATTTGAATTATGTCAAATCCATTTTGTTTTAATGAAACGTTGATTGTTTCGCAATTAATTTTCTATTGTTTGACAGTAATTATTATTATATTATAATTTATATATTTGCATTGTTTTGAAGCATACACAAAAGCCCAGCAAATTATTCGCTTGATATGCAAAAACACATCCTGTCGCTGTTGCGTGTCTACCTATTGACAATGCAAACGATTTTGGCTATAATTGTAGGGCGATTCTGATAATGGTTGACATATCGATAACAAGTGTCCATAAAATGATGAGTCTGCGAAAAAAAAAAATAACAAACCAAAGCTTAAAGAGCTGGGAAATATTAAAATAAAATTTTAAAAGCATTGCGACTGTTTTATTCAACTTTGCACAATCGCTAATTTACAGTTGAATGTATTTTATTATAATGACATGAACAATTTTAAGGATAATCTCGTGTGCCCTCTCATGAATCAAAACTTTATTTTTGTATAATTACGACTCTACGCTTTTCTAGCGAATTTTGTTTGAGGTGTTAGACTTTTTATACAATGAACCCATTCAAAATCGGTTAAAGGGTATGCTGTTTTTGTTCAAGTGTAGTAACAGACAGAAAGAAGCATATCCGACCCCATAAAGTATATATGTTCTTGATCAGCATCAAGAGCCAAGTCGTTCTAGACATGAACATCTGTCTGTCCGGATGTATATGATAATAATAATAATGATATAAGTTTCTGAGATTCTTCTATAAACTTTAATCGAGACAGGTATTGCACTTATCTGTTTACTCGAGCTCTTAAATTAATTAATAATAGTGCTTAGTACTTTGTGTATGGCTTGGTGATCATTCCTAAAACTCGTACGACAACAATTTATATCAAGTGATGGCCATTTTCATGGCATTTGCTGCAGCTGCTTGTGCCCGGCCTGACATACGGTATGTGTTTAGCTGGATTTTGGCCATTTGAACTGTGGGAGCTGGAGCTGGGGGAAACGCCATCTTGAGTATGGGCCATAAATCGCTTAGGTTGGTTCGTCTTCGTCAGTTAATTTAAAACATGTCAGACAACTCCGACAACTTTGGACAATTGATTGACGTTTTAAAAGTTTAGCAGAGGAGGCGTCGCTTGCACCAACAACAATAACAACAACAACAACAGCAACAGCAACAATCACATGTAGACAACAACAAGGCCACAAGAAAATCAACTGCAACTGGACAACGACCAACTGTTGGCTTGGCTTGGCTATTGGTCTGGCCCCCACAGGCTTGGCCAGGTCTGGGCCTGGCCTGGACTGGACTGACTGCTTGACCAGAATATGCAGTGACGTTTTGGAATTGGAAAAAGGCCGAAAGTAATTTATTTATTCTCCATTTGTCTTGACGATGAGCAAACGAGCCAAGTGATGGCTGGCCACGCTTCGATAAATGGCGTTGGCGTTGACCGTTGGACGATATGTGTTTCGGCCTCCTTGACTTGCAGCTGGCTTTGGAGTTTTTGGGGGACACAAAGTGGATGCACTCGGTTGAGTTTTGAGCCGGATTCGACTAGCTGCCTCAGACTTGTTGGACTTACAATGAATGAATATGTTAAAGTTCAGTTTATCCAGCCTCACTTAAGTGCACTGTTAAGTGAGAGTCTTTTGTGTGTTATATAATCCATATATATAAATGTAAAAGACTTATCTTTAAACAAGAAGAAAACTAGATATTTAGATATCGAATGACTAGCTTTACTGCCAAGAAAGTTAAATACCCTTTTTTAAATGTAAAGGGTATGGTAAAACTTATAGACAAAAGGAGCTGGTCATGGACTTGTATATTTTGTGACATCTGCATTCATGTGAAGCACATTTCGCGATAAAATGTATTACAGCAGTATGAAAGATAGAGGCATCGCGCTTCTAAGTGAGTCTCATGAACAGCAGTGAGATTTGCTGCATCTAATGCTTGATCTATAAGAGCTTTACCTATACAAGCACATGTGTTTAGATATTAATAGGAATGTATGTTTCCAATTCAGACCCGGGTTCTTCTATATATGTATTTTTCCATTAGGCAAGAATCTAATAAGCAGGCTAAACTCGTATTTCTTTGGCAATTTAAAATGTTGCCAAGGGCAAACAAGAAGCAGCCATCCATCTATCTGTCTATGGATGCAGGTTCCTCTGCTGCTTTTCAACATTCTTCTTAACTAACCATCAAAAGAAATGGTCAGCAACTTTTTATGAAAAAAAAAACCCAAAAAAAAAAAAAACAAAAACAAACAAGAAAGCCATCAGCTGTGCATATGTCTGGTTCTCTGTGTGTGTGTGTGTGTTTGTATACTCTTGTGTATGAATGTGTGGGTGTGTGTGGGCCAAGAGAGCATTTCCAATGCAAGATGACAGCTCATTCGTCAAATCACACAAAGAAAAATTTGAACTCTTCATCAGCTTTTTGGGTCGTCGTAGTCGTCGTCGTCCTCGTTGGATTCCTTGTCCTTGTTTTCTGTTCCCATCACCGCCGACATCTCTTTTGTCTATGCACTGAGCGCCATTTCGCCGCTGGCGAGTTGATGTTGACGTTTCAATATTGATGCAATGTGCTCCAACGGGGCGTTCAGCCCCTTTGCATCCCCTCTTCGCTAGGCGAATCTGCCGGCAGAATCTCTCTCTATATAACTATATATATATATATATAACATATTTCATCGGCCATGTCCTGTTTTGCTCGCTGCTTGCCAATTCTTGACTGACATGAAAAATAACAAAACAACAAAAGCGGTCAGTGCCAAAAGGATAACGCGAGTAAACAGCGCGCAGACAACGTCAGCTTGATGACGATGACGTTGTATTGGCTCCGGCCCTAAACTCAAACCCCCCTCACCCAAATATGCCCCATTCAATGCTCGGTCAACGGAAGCAGAGTAATCCATCGTCAGGCGCCTTGCTCCCATGTCCTTGGACCCGGCAACTGCCAACTCGCTGCTGCATATGCCGCGCATTGCATTCCCATCCATTTATAGGTCCGCTCCTACCCGGCCCTGTCCAGCCGCCGGCTGGCCAATTCTATGCAGCTGTCTCTTAGCAATCGATGAATGGATAGACGGGCGGCTCCACAAATCCTACAAGTACGAACTTGCATGTCAAAATTGATGGACACGCTCTACGTACCAGTTGCTAATGGAGCGTAAGCTAAGCCCGGACAGATCTCGAAATCTAATGAAAAATGGTTGAGATGGAGCCAAGCATTCATAGAAATTTATCATATGATTACATATTATCATGAATTCTTTGGCAATAATGCCTTTCAATAGATTCGAAGTTCTGTGCAATTGCATCTGCAATCCTGTTCTTCAAACGAATCTTGAAAACGCGTATTTTCACTCATTTTGCACACTAGAAAGTGAAATGAATGGTAGGCTTTTGATAAGTATCCGAAAATTAGTAAGTATGAAATTGTTTTGGAATAGAACTAATAGCTAGACTTCATGTATAAAACATGGAATTTGGTCTTCAGTTTCTTCAAGGATCGACAGCTACAAATGTTACATACTTAATTTGCGGCTCTGTCAATGCGATGTGTTCCACAAATTGTCATTCAGTCAGTGAACCCTGACCCTTACCGAACCCATACACCAAATGATGCAATAATTCTTCAGTTTTGTGATGACTACATCGCAGAACTGGGCGCCAAGAAGCAGCTGGATCAAGAAAAATTGGCATCCGCGAGTTTAGTTTGTGTGCAGAGGATTACTGGGGAAAACTGAGAAGCTTGGCATAGGTTATGTGAAAAGTGCACAGGACATTAAAGCAGCTGCTACTGGCTAGCGCTGGCGCATGATATATAGACCGGCAGCTGCTCCTGTCCTGTTCTCCTGCTTACCTGCTATCCTAGCAGCCAGCATCAGCGTCGACAGCTTCTTCTCGTCATCTTTGCAGCGGTCAGACGGTGGCTGACTGACGGTCCGGGCACTGTTAATGGCTTCGGTCCATTATCTCGTCATGTTTGTTACGAAATTTAATTACTCTTATTTATTTTGCAGTGCTCCGTCCTGTCCCGCTCGCCCCCCTACCCCCTGCTGCCCACATGCCTTGCTCAGCCAGGAGCTGGCCCCAGGTCCTTTGTTGTGTTTTATGATTTTCAACTTCATCAAAAAAATGTGAACGCAAAAATTAAATGTGAACAAAATTAAATTAAAAACACTTTTTGCTGGATGCGTCCTTGTACTGCTTCTTCCTGTCTCATGTTTCGCCTGTCCGCCTAATGTTTCGTCAAAAGGACAAATCAGCGCCAGGACAACACTGCACTTGACCCCTCTACCCAATCACCAATCCCGACCCACCCCCTGCCCGTTGCCATTGAGCTTTTCGAGGGAAGAGTGGTAATGAGTGTCCTTTATTTGTTTTTCCCCTACCAAAAAAAAAAAAAAAAAAGACTTACAATTTTCGCTTGCGATTAATTTTTTAATGTTTTTTCCTTTGATTTTTTTCACTCTTCGGGTAGCTTTACAATATTTCGTTGCTGATAATTAAACTTAACAGTCATATTACTGTCAGTCTGGAATTATAAACGATATCTAGTATCAAAGTCTAAAAAGAAGTAATAAATAAATACCACGAGAATAAGTTTAGCTTGTGCATGAAATCAATCTAGCCCAAAGCTTTAATGAGCTTCAAAAAGCTTTCATGGGCTTTTGTAGCTTTGACTTTACTTTATTTAATCAGAATGAATGCAGTATTTCTTGCCTTATCCATTTTATTCCCTATTAATATAATTTAAAATACATTTAGCCATGAATCTTTGAACTTAATCGAGTTCAAGTTGTATTTAAGGCTAAGAACCAGAGCTGCCTGCTTGCCTTTGCCTTTGGTCGTCATTTCTTGGCGCTCTCAATATTCATCTAAGTGCTTACCAGCCCTCTACTTGCCTTCTTCCTACTCTCACCACGCTTTCCCTCTTTCCAGCGCTCTGGGCTTGTCAGCTCCCGAGTATAACCAACAAAACGTTCGTCATTTGCTTTTGTCTTTCGGTTTGTTTGCACACGCCGTTTCTTGCACAATACTTTGCACTTGCCATGCCACGCCCCACGGCCAGGGCATCATGCCTCGCGCCCCATGCCCCACGCCCCAAGCCTCACGCCCCATGAGCCACGCTCCATGGCGCCCGCTAGCCTCGACTTGACTCGACTCAGCTCAGCTCTGCTCAGCTCGGCTCGGCCCCTGCAGCTGTCAGTCAATGTGTCGTGTCACAGTGTCTCTCCATCTGTCTGTCAGTTGCATGTCTCTTGTCTATCTACGTGACATCAGCCCAACGAATTTTGCTCCTTGCGCAAATGCTCGCAAGCAAACTCGAAGGATGCCGCCCGGCCAAGGCGAAGGATGCTGCCAGAAGATGCTGCTGCAGCCGATGGATGGATTTTTGGATTCGCAACTTGCACTTGGATTACAAGTCTGATTTTGATGCGTACATGCTGTACCCGGGTGTGTATGTGTGTGTGTGTGCTTGTGTGTGTTTGTGTGTGGTCGGGTGGGTGGGCAAGTGGCCCACAAAATATTGCACTTGCTCAGCTCAGCTTACTCAAACTACTAAATGGGTCAATATCCACGTTCATAGTCACACACTTACCCGCCCACACACACACACACACACACATCCACCCACACACAGTGCGATGTGAGCTCAAGTTTTCTTATGCTTTTGTCTTTTGTCCTTTTATTATTTTATTCCTGGCCTTGTTTTAATTCACAGCGTCTGCTGGCGCGTCATCCTCTGGAATTCTTGGTAGACTTTGTCGTCCTTTGGCAACGTCTCCAGCAACATTGTCTCAGTCGCATCCTTGGCTAGAATGTTTACACATAGCTATAGATACACACATGCTCGAGTATGCGTGTGTGTGTGTGTGTGTGTGTGTGTGTGTGCTGCCTGAGTTGTAAGTGACATTTGCAATTTTCAAACTATTGAATGAGTGACAAGTTCTGCAGACACGATTGAAACTGACAGCTACGTACTGCTATGCACTCTCGTATTCCTTTAGCTCCAGCCAAGGGCCAGTCCTTAGTCCTTGCTGCACTTTGTTTCTTCAGCTTGGCCTCGTACTCTGCCAGCTTATAGTCCTCACCGCCCCTCTCAGTCGTTGTGCGGGCCACGCGTACTACCAGACTTTTAAATACTCATATATCTCTGCTAAACGAATAAACTTTAATTAGTGCATCTAGTATATTTGGCTTGCATGCATGAGGGCCAATCAATTATTTATTCAAACCTTTAGACGTTTAAACCTAATATTAAAGTGGGTTATATATTAAGAAAAATATATATTTAAAAGATACGCTTATATTCTAGAATATAAATAGGGAAGTCAATATGTATCAAAAATTACAATAGGAATAATTATTTCTTAACTTGAATGAAATTGACAATTCTTTTCAATATAATTAATTAATAAACATCGAAAATATACAGTATAGATCCACTTATTCATTATCATATATCGGTACTCATAAATATGAGTACAAATTTGATTAAATGATATAAATGTATATTGTGCCCTGTTTTCTTATATATATATTAATTGGCCTGTGGAGCGCAGTTCGACTGAGTGAAAGTAAAGCCAAATAATAGAAATTAATATTCATTTTGCAATCTCAGTATTTCACGATATAAAGTGAACGTATTCTTATCATATCTTATGCATATTATGACTGTCTATAATTGTCTGCATATGCATATTAGATCATTTAGATGGCAATTAAATGCAACCGGATTACTGTGCAGTTTAGTCAAGTCTCTTGCAACTGGTTCAAAACACATAAAGGTGTTAACAGTACAGATTGAGCTTACATTTTATGCATTTATGGCCAAATATGAAGAGATCATTGGTAAATGGTAGAGGTAATTGGCTTTGCAGCGGACATTAACGAGCCTGCAATGCGGCAATTACTCAGGGTAATGTGTAATTTGCATAATACCGGTGCGAATGTACATATAACAATAAAATAACATATTAAATAATGGCTAAAAGGCACTGACTAGCCGCAGCAGTGTCTGACTGACTGACTGGCTGCATGGTTAGATGACTCACTGGCCATTAACAATTATATTTATTTTGTTGGAGCTGCAGCATTCGCCTGGCTGTATGTCAATGTCAACATCAATGTCACATCCATTGGAGATGTCAGCCAGACAGATACATACTATCTAAAGGACATTTTGACAAATAATTCAAACCGCATTTTATAATGAATTCAACGCATTGTCCACAGTTAGAGCCCCAATACGAACTCCAGCTACGGCTGCACCTGCGCCATTTGGGGCCCTTAGCCGGATGAGCCACACACAGTTATTTACACTCTTGCCCATTTCATCTGGGGTCTGCCAGTCGGCTGTGTGTGGCTCGTGTCACTTTTTGCAAGATTTATGCTGTATAAATTCAATACCGACAATCGCAAAGATGAGCCTGGCTTATTTTTGGCGCTCTTAAGTGCCGGGAGGTGCGTCCATGTCGATGTCGATGACAATGACGATGACGACGACTCCGTCACTCACGCATCATCCTTTCCACAGTCGTAAACTGATGATTTTATTGGCCAGCTGAATCCGTCGCACAATGTGTCCGGCTTGGCGCTCTTAAAATTCGCTCGTAAATTTCAAATGAAGCGTTGCGAATGTATCGCAAAGCAAGTGGGCTTGATCGTATCGGCTGTAGCAGACTCTCAAATGCTCTGCAATGGCATTATCCTGGCAAATAGTATTGGTAATTATTTAGATTTATATTTAATGGAATTTTAGAATAATAAGATAATAACTATTACATTTCGGGCCTATGTAAGCTTGAATTGAATACACAAAATTTTTATGTTGAAAACAATAAAATTGTTGTATGTATTTACTAAGGACTTTGGTCTAAATTATGGTCATAAAACATGTCACATAGAACTCACTTTATAATTATATAAATTATTTTATTATTATTATTCCATTTAAAATGAGATAAATATAAAATAACTTTTCTTTTAATCTTTATTTAAACATTAACTATAATTACATTAATATTAAAAAAAAAACAGGGGCCTTTTAAAGCGCATTTAAACTCAATTTGTAGTTCTATGCCCACCTTTTGGGTGATTTATTAAGATTATTTTTATTTCATTTACTTTGACACTGTTATCTTCGTTTATAAGAAGCATGGCTAGGTACAGTGGGCTATAGGGAGCCAAATGAGCTTGCAGTGCTCGAGGAACTGCAAGCCGAATTAGTCATGCGCTTAACTCGTTTGCTAACTGCTCATATTTACATAAGACGGACTCATTAAACGAACCCTAATGAAAAAAAGAAACAAGCAAAAAACAAAAGATAAACATATATTACTCGTATTACGGCCGCTGACAGCTGCCATCATATTCGATCGCATCATCATCAAAGTCAATTAGCATAAAATGCCTTATCATTGATCCAAAAATAACGCGAAATATTGATGGAAATTTATATATTTTTGGCATAAACAATTGAACGAATTTGTATCTCGGAAACTCCCGAAACGCGCCAGCCAAAAGGTGATAGTGAGGAAGCTGGCAGCCAAGGTGGGCTTATTCATTGAGGAAGACAATGGGAGCCAGCGAAATATTGCGCTCTTCTGAATTTCGCTGTGCTAAATGCGCACCTATCGGAAATACTATGATCTTCATTTTCTCATTGACCTGCAGCGTCTCATAGTGGAAGCGTTCGACAATGTGTACATCAATTTTGTTCACGGCATGTGATGGAATAATGGGGCCCAAATTCACATTACAGCAGTTGAAGAAGAAGTTGGTGCAGTCGAGGTTTACGGCCAGCTGATAGAGACCCTCCACAGACTCGTTCCAAATGGTGACGCTCTCAAAGTTCACATTGTCCTTGCGGCATATATCAATGATTTCGTTTGTGGTGCGAAAGGTGTGCAGGCAGATGACACCTGTCGGACCGGAACCCAGCTGACTATGCCGGCCATTGCAGACCACAATGGGCGTGGCCAATGGCGGCGGCACCTGCTCCTCGCTGGCAACGATTACTTCCAGATTGAGATCGAGAAGCGCCTTCATTGAGGCCCGATAGCTGGAATGTGTGGCCACCCGTTCGCACAGCGGCCGCATCTGCGCACGAATGCGCTCCACCAACTCATTGCACATGCTCTCCTCGACGAGCACCGTGACCACCGCGTTCGATTGAAAAGGCCGATGTAGGGAGTCAATTAAAAAGTATAGGGCACAGTTTATATCACCCAGCCCATAGATAATCATGAGCTGTGGACAGAACACTTCAATACTAGCTTGAATATCTGAAACATTAAAGGTTAAGGTGTCTTTCGACAATGGATCAGAATCGGCAAAATCAGTATCCCCAGCCTCGGAAACTGGCGGTGTTGGCGCATTGAACGGTAAAAAAGGAAGCGGTCCATAGCCATCGGCATCACATTTTAGATTGAAGACCATTCGGCCCGTTACTCTGACTGCATCCTGCGATGGATGCGAACTTTCCGACTTAACTGGCAGCGATTCATAGGATGGTATGGAAATAACATCGTAGCTGTTTCGACGGTCCTCGTTCTGCATATTCAGTGTACAATTTTCAGATTTTTACAAATATGTATATGTGTATTTAATAATTTGTGTGTAGATAACTTTTGTGGAATTACATAAGATTTTCAGATGACAATTTTTACCATGCACATGCACTAAGGAAGTTTAATTAAATATCGCAATGCTGCAAGCCAGGCTTATTATATCCTTGCAGTTTAGCTTTTTGCCGCCGCATGTGGTTTAGCAGTTCGGAGCACAGAATTTAGCAACCCAAACCGCTCGACGAATTAATTATTAATCTGAAAATTTATGATCAAATGTGACAGTAAAATTAAAATATCACCAGCAGATACAAAAGTGCTTCTATGCAAAACTTGTGTTTAGGCGCAGAGCCACAAATGCTTTTGGATTTGTTGAAATTAGCATTAAATTATTATAAATATAAACTATAATAAATGTTTGTACAAAATATTATACAATTTTTTGTTGTTGTTGTGTTTTTGTGGATTGTCCTCATTTTGGATAGCTTATTACAAAGAGCATAAATGTTAATTTTTTGCATAAACAACAACAATAACAACAGAAATTACTAATACAATTAAAAACATTCAAAACCGCGAAAATATTTTTGGTATTCTATTTAGAATGGGATTTGAGAGGCAGGCAATAGAAACGAGATATTTGAGTATTGGTAGAGCACAGAGAAGGACTGGGGGGAGTGTGAGAAAAGAGGGAGTCGGGGGACAATTAAATTAAACAACATCAAGTGCAGTAGATGTAACAACAACAACAACAACAACAACAACAACTATAACAAATATAAAAAACAAAAATGCTGCTGCTAACGATGACTATTTACATTTATCAAGAGTAATTATAATAAAACGCCAAAAATAAAATTTAAATTAATATAGAAAGCCGATTATAGAATAGCCCTTCCCGTGTCCCTACACACACACACACACGCACAGCTTGACTCTAATAATATGGCTACAACAATGCAGCTGCAGTTGCCACTGCCACAGCAACAACAGCAAGTGTCAAATATAACAAATCCCATAAATCAACAATGTGAATTTCGTTTAAACAAAAAAAAAATGGAAACAAAAAAATATAAACATAAAGCAGGCCAACATTTACAATAAATAATTGGGCTTAAAAAAATATTTACAAGTATTCAAAATTAATATGTACAGATTTTTAGTTAGCTATGCAAACAATGCAAGCAAGAAACCCATTTCGCATGACATTATTTAATTGTTGATACCAAGGCTGCCAATCGGTTTTTAAGCGAAACCGGTTCGAACCCGGAACTACGCACAAGCCTTCCGAGAAATCAAATATTATTTTGCTGCTAAGCAGTTTTTCTTTTATGTTTCAAAATGTAGCTGTCAAAGTAGAGCTAATTTATCTTACGCTTAGTAAAAATATGTTAATATAAAAAAGCCGTGCATACCAGAAATTACTCATAGACCGATCCTTTCTGTGGCATATATAAAAATATAAATATTTTAGCTCTGGCGGTGTTATATCATATTTGATTTGTTATAAGGAAGAGCAAGATCCTGACCAAACAAATAATATATGATAAAATTGGGAAGATTAACAAAATGATTGGTTTATCTTCACATTATTTATATATAAATATTCATAGTATTTAGAACTTAGCTTAGCATAAAACTTCAAAATTTATTTGGGAAAATATTAACTTCCCAAAATGCTGGCAGTAGCTGTTAAATATTCATTTATTGTTATACTTGGCGTAAGGATTGTTGAACACTAACTCAAATATCATAGCTGACAAGTTTAATGCTTTTATCATTGACTCTTTTGTTTCAGTTTATAGTTGTGATTACAGTGCGCATAACTTTGCCCCACATATTGGAATATGATGAACAATATCTGTTTAAGAAAATGAAATTTCTTGTGATAAGGGTCTATATATCACTAACTAGTTTGCTAGTACTTGAGATGGTATCGATATATCTAAGTGTTGGTCTGCTCTATGCGACGACCGACTGGATGGCTGTGCTGGTATGTAAATGGAAGCTTTTAAATATTTTTTAAATATATAAGTCATATGCCTTAGTATTTGCCTCTACTAATATATACTATGCACCGCACATATGACACATGTGTCGTTCAGCTTGCAACACTCATAGCTGTCAAAGATGCTCACGATTTTCTTATTGAACACTGGCGAAAATACTTTGAATATGATGATCAGTTTTGGATTGAGATACAGGCAAAGGTGGATTGCAAAATTGACATATTTATTATAATACATATGTATATTTCTTGTCTCAGTTGGGTTGTTGTGGCCTAGAGGGACCACGAACTTATTTGGACTACTTGCTTAAGGTGCCTGCAATATGTTATAATGATGGGAACGTTTTGATCACGAGGGGATGTGAGGATGTTGTTTATGATAGTTTCAATGGCGTACAATTCCTGGTCATGGGTCTCTGCTGGTTAGCACTGAGTCTACAGTTTCTTACGTTTGTTCTATATTTCTGGTTTGTTATGCGTAAATATATTTATTTAATGAACCAGAGAGGAATCAGAATGAATACAGAACACAGAATAAAGATTTGGGGACCAAAGGAAAAGGTTCGATTTCAGTTAAAATTGAACTATTTCGATGGTTTTTTTATAAACTACAATAAATTTTAAAATATTTTAAGCGATTTTTTATTGATGACAATTATACTATTGCGTTTTGATATTTGTTAAAATATATTTTCGTTTTACTAAATCTTGCCAGAATGTTTTCTGAGCGCTTAGATTCTTTTGAGAACTCGAACCATTAAGTCTGTCCAAAGCTTCTCCCAACATAAGAAATTAAATATTTAATTTATTAAATTGCAAAATAAACAGTACTCAACGTTAAGTTAATACTTGTGATTTATTTTGCGACAGATAAAAACAATACAAAACAATATTGGAATTTATGTATTTGTAATTTTTAGAAATGTCAATTTTATCTATGCGCTTTCTGTGGCATTTAATGGTGGGCAAAGGGGCTGGTGACAAACCTGGGAGAGACAAATAAAATAAATTGAAATTAGCTTCCTTTGCTGCCGTTGACAATTTGAATAAAATTAATATAAATTTTCGCCCATTTTTAATTAATATATGTCAAATATTTCGCGTATGGGTATTTATTTGCAAATTTATTTGTCTGATTTGTAAACAGTTGTCTTTTCTGTTTTCTGCTGCAACATTTTGCGGAAATTTTAATTCTATTTTTGCTCTTTTTTTTGCCGATGTTTGTAAATGGGGCGATAACAAATTTCACGGCTAGTTGGGAAATGTGATGGAGAAAGCCAATCGGCGGAGAGAGCGAGAGAGAGAGGCGGATAGAAAGAGAGAGAGCGAACGGAAACATACTTTGGACTTTCAAGCGGAAACGGAAGTCAATATTAGTAGGCAAAAATAAATTTTCGCTTTGGTCAATAACAATGCACTGCAATTATTAATGGTCAAAAGCTGTCGCTATTCTTGTGGCTTCCAAAAACCAAATTTTTCGTTCGTTTTTTAGAAATATTATTTATATAGCTAGTAACAGGAAATTATTTACAAAATTTATTACCCAAAGGCATGGCTCATCGTGCATATTTTTATACATTTTGAGGCATGTTGAATGTTGACAATTGATAAGAAAATTCAGGTTGCGAAATCAGTTACTAAGTTTTTCTTCACTCTTGCTAAAAAATGTTTAAATATATATTATTATCCAAACTTTACTTAATGTTGGTTTCGAAAAAAGCATTCGGCTGAAATTTGACTTTTTGACCAATTGTGGATTTATGATAAATATCGAAATCTTTAATCTCAGACTTCTTACAGAAACAAAATCTTTTTGGCTTTTTCTATTTTATGCCCATGTTGAGGGTATTACAATTTTGTCGTTAAATGTGTATCGCATAGAAGTATACATCTCAGATGCCATAAAGTACATATATCCAAGATATGCACAAAGACCCGAGTTGATATTGCCATGACTGTCTGTCCCTCTATCTGTTCTATTCTCACATATGTGCAAGAGCGGAAAGGGAAATGTCTAAAAGGGTAGTAAATCTTCGGCTTCCCGTAGATATCCTTCCTTGAGAGTTTTAATTTTTTTCATAAATACCCATATAAAAAGTATGTTAAATATCTGGTATTTAGATCTCTGTGGAAACCCAATTTGTCACTAGAAGTAACTCGTATTTTATGCGGACTTTGACAACATTTAGCGACAGCATGATTGATAACAATGGCAATACTGGAAGATAGGGTTGTACTCTGTCAGCGTTAAATTTAAAAAACCGCGTATACGTTAGATAATCAGGCCAAGTCATAAATTTCAAATGCACACAACAAACGCGAAATAAAAAACTGTCTACAACTCATGTGTGAGCAATGTAGAGGATGATGTTGGGGGGTTACGGGTAGTTTTGGAATGCCAATTGTGAATGGGCCTGGCAAGTGTCAAACATTGGCCATCAGACAAGCACCCAGCAGTGTGAGTGGGTCTTATCATTTGCTCATAAAAATGTCAAAACTATCTCAATGACGTTGACTGATGACATCGGAGATGTTGGTGGAGATGACGATGATGATGAGGAGGAGCGCAATGTGCTTGACACTCGCATGGCTTGTCCTGAGGAGCTCATGTGGCATGTGGCATGCGGCATGCGGCAGGATGCCAATGCTAAATGCTTTTTGCCAGTGCTACTCAAACGACAAGTGCCTGCCACATAGATGGGTGTATGGGGCCAACATTCAACACGCATTCACTGTTTTTTTTCTTTCGAGCTGCGAACCAACCGACCCATTCAGACATCCATCCATCCGTCCAACCAGCCATCCATCTATCCATCAGTGTTGAATGAGTGAGACCGAGTCGCTCTTGAAGCCATCATCAGCATAACCATCCTCTGGCTGTCATGATTCATGGTTTCGATTGAATTTTGATTGACAATATCGCAAGCATTTAAAGTGTCTGTTTCCCGCATCCGTTATCTATGGAATTTTTGTGTGTGCATGTTTTTTTATTCCCTCTGACAGTGCTTGAAGTAGCTCGACTTCTGGGCTCTGTGGGCTAAGTGATGCAGCTTTGCGAAGTGATTTTAAAATCATTTGTCATTTGACAGATGAGCCTTTGATTGACTCCAATGGCAATGAATACATCAACTGAGGCGTAGATTTTACACGTACAAGTACTCAGCTATGCTTAAATATGCATACAGAAACGATGAATAAGCTCGTTCGAGTTGAAGAAAATACTCGCAAGTACTTAAAGTTAAACACAGCAAAATACTCATGCCGTGGCGAACCGCTTATCGCAATTATATCGCATATCGCTCTACATAATGAATAGAGAAATTAGTTTACTTTAATTTATGAGCCAACTAATATGTGTGTCATCCCCATAGAGCCATGCTGATGGCAACCCCATCACATCTCAACCCAACCACTCGACACATACATACACATCGATTAGCGATAAGATCGACACGGCGCGAATTTATGGCCGCACTCAGATGTGAAATAACAATTTCTTTTGACATTGATTGAATTAATTTATGAGCACAGCCCAAAACACCAGCCATGATCGGAGCAGTCATCAACCATATTGACAACTATTTATGGCGTTAACAATCTGAACCAAATCAGGGCGAATTGAGTGATTACCTGTTTGCCCAATTTGAGATTTATACTTGGACATTGAGTGAATCGAACGACGTTGTTGCTGCGATACATCGAAATTTACAGCCTTGGAGCACTCGGTAATCACATCGATGCGGACTGCCCCGATACGCGCACATTGAGACTAAAAAGTCTGCACGCAATTCTATTCAATATTCAGGAAGATTTATATTTCTCAGTTAATTATGATAACCTCTTTGGTGGAAAAGGGCAATCTAGAGCGCAATCTAGATTGGTCTAAAGTCAAGAAATCTTTCTAAACTATTTTTAATCGATTTTAAAAGAAATTTGGTACAAATCGTCAATATCTAGAAGCTTTTTGCCGGAAGTTTATTCTATTCGTTCCGCACTTTGATTTCCCATTTCGTGTCGCTGTCATTTATATATATAAAAGTAGTTGCCTAGATGCAAGTTTTTAACCTTAGAATTATGTAATAATAATTTGTCAGCTGCAGCCCCGCTGCAAAGCATTTCGATTAATCTGTTGAAATGTCATGTGGCAAGTTGGAAAAGAGTTCAAAAACTGACTGGCAACTGGCAGCTGGGACAGTCCATTGCTTAATTTTATATACTTTTATCCCATTATTTAACGAACACAAAAAGAATAAAAAGCAGTTATACACTATGGGATTGGGTCTGACAATCGGGATTGGCAAACGTGCAGCTCACGCGGGGATCACGTACCGTGCGCGCATTCCAATTTGCCAGCCGCCGGCGTTGCTGAATGTCAACGGAGGCCGAGCTTGACAATCGCCAACAATCAGTGAAAAATGCGTTCATTTTAGGACATTTTGCATTAATTGAATGCGAGTTGTGTGCTGGACAAACCGAATCCGGCATTTGGCATTGGCATCCACGGCGCCGCAGCCAAATGGTTTTTAATTATTTTTTTAAATTTATAATTTTTGTTGCAACACGCGACCCCCTCCACGCGCACATGTTGCTCGTAAATAAATTGCAAATTATAACGAATGCATTTTTTTTTTTTTGTGCCTGCCTTTGCGCTATATATTTTAATTTTAATTCAATTGCACGTCTCTCAACGCCGACAACTTGGGGACTGGCTCTTCAAATAAACTGACATTTTGACGCAAATTATCCGCTGCGGGCAATCCCAATGCCAACGGCTATAGTTGATTCATGTAAAGGCTTTTCAGGGCCTTCTTTTTTTATATTTAAATATCAGTTTTATGGTTTTTTGCTTAATAAACTACATAAATTGCATAGTGAAATATATGAAATTAGTAAGACTAAGGCAATTTTTTATATATGAGTGTTTTTACAAAGGAAGCATTAACGAGGAAAACGGATTTTGTGTAAATGCGTATAACAGGCAAAAGGAAACATCTCCAATCCCATGACTGATTGATGGGCTGATTGATGATTTAACTCCAACCCTAAACTTATGCTCGGTGATATTAAGCAAATCCAACAAATTGATTTCATTTGTTAGCTGGTCCAAGATCCATTGGAATCATAATTTACGTTGAGCGTTTGTTAAAATTGAAAAACAGAAAAGAAAATACTTTTGCATCGTGGCATTGCGGTATTGTACAATTCGTAGCGAACACAATAATATTTATGGTTCACAATCGGAAATTATAACCTATATGAAAGTCAAAGAGACGAAAACCAAAATCATAAATTCAAATGCATACAAAAAGCTTCAACAAAATACGTTTGATGACAATAAATATAAAAAGATCATAAAGCGAGCCAGCACAACACCCAACACCAAACAACAACAACAGCAACAAACAACAATCTCAGCAACAATATAAAAATCTATGACAACACTCACAATACAAATCGCGTTTAATGGGCATGAAAAAAAAACGCCAGCTGGAAAACTAATGCGACACGTCGAAGATTAAATACCCTTGACAAATAACCAAATATCGATTTAATAAAAAAGCTTTATTTCCTACGGATTGCTCCTATGGGAGCATTAGAATAAACTAGTCCGACTTAACTCGGAGATGCAGATATATTAGAAGAGTAAAGCTCGTAAAGATTGATAAAGATATTTTGAAAAACTTAATTGTTAGGCGATTATTTATATAGAGCTGTAGGATGTACTAATTTGATATTGATGATTTTTCTCATGTGCAACAGCCTAATTTCACTATCAACATTTCTTATATTGTATAACATTATTTGCTAATGTGAAATATGGCGTTAGTTACGTCTTTCCATAAGAAACGACATTTTTCACATGTGCACAGAACGTTGATTTTCGTCCCAAGTCTAATATATTGATTACTTATTGGCATTGGACTATATGAATTGCACATATATGTATATAGAAGCGTACAAAGTAATGCGATTTGTCAGCTCATGCGTTACAAGTATTGCAATAAAATAAAAATACCCTACGAAAGTGTATTAAAAAAAAAGCAACAACAACAACCATTTGACATTTATCAGTTCGTCAAATTGAACTGACGCGGAGCTTGCCTCGCTGAGAGACCGTCGCTGGAGCCAAGGCAGAAACTGGAAATGGAAATGAAAATGGGTCTAGCTCGTGTCTGGAGCAGGGGATTCGACTGTCTGGCGGCGACTGGGCCGAGTGATAACTTTTGCGCTTTCGAAATGAACAAATGCTTTATTGTGATTGCCTTTATCACGATGTTTATGCGCTTTTCGAACAGACTTATAAAATATATCTTATAAATGTGTATTTCTTAAGGGGACAATCCCTTAATTTTGCGGTTACAAATCTCTCTCTTAAACGAGCTTGTTTAGCTTATCATAATAAATTCCATTTATAAGCAATAGCAGAACATTTCAATGTGATGATCATTTACACAATATGATTGGTTTCCGTATCTGTTGGTTCGTGTTATAGCTCCATTTAGAGCTAGTGAATCCTCCGTAAATCTTGTAGTTCCTTCAAAGAGTCCTTCGCCCGGAGACGTCTGCAATCGAACCTTGACCTCAAAGTGCTTATCAGCGCCTTTTTTAAGCACATACGCCTCTTGCACCTCTTCCAGGTACAATTTCTGGCAGAGCCTGTGACTCTTGATCAGCATGTTGATGCTATCCACGACAAAGCGAGCAGCTCGCTGGGATACTTTGGCAGACGTACGTATCTTTTTCAGCTTATGACAATTACATAAATTAGCTGGAATGTGCGCCAATTTACAATCTCGCAGCTCTGGTATGGGTAGAAAGAGACTAATACCTCGAGGTATCTTTTGTCCCAGTCCCTTCAGGACTGCCGATCGATTTGCAATGTTGCTACTCCGAAGAAGCTTTAAATTGGTCAAGTCCTTGAGAGTTACATGTAAATCAAAGGCTGTGACAAGACTATGAGAATTGTATCGAAGATTAGATATGGCTGCGGGGTAAGCCTTCTCTAACCACTTGGGATACAGGGCTATCAAAAACGGCAGAGACTCCTCGTACATGCCCTGCCAGGTTCTGCGAAAAGAACCAAACCGCAAACCATGATCGGACATAAAGAGTACCAGGGTGTTTTCCAAAACAGACTTCTCATGAAGCCGCTGAAGTAAGCATAGATATCGTTCGTCTAAGACACGGGCATAATTGTAATAGTCGTGCACGCCTTGCGTTTCCCAAAAGATCGAAAAGTGATCCCCGCTGTTCATATGAGGTATTAGCTTATAGATGAATTCATGGTGAATGTCCGCATATTTGCGTCCTGCACTGCAGTGAATTAAGTCAAGCTCATCTAGGCTGTACCTAGTGTAACAATCGATCTCAGCCATCACGGGCCGCAAATAGAAATCAGTGGGCTGCTGTGCAAAGCCTTTCTTGCAGTATGAAAATGTTCCAATAGCCATGTTATCTTCGCCAAAGCTAGTGTTGTACCCCGCAGCCTTGAAATGATTCCACAGAAACTTGCACTCATCAAAAGAGGACTTATTCTTATAACAGCTACCCTCCATTTCCGTGTCGCTTAGGCCACTTAATAGTGGGACTAGGTTAGGAAAGGAATTAACACCGACTCGGTTGTAGCCCCAGAACTCAACGTGCGATAGATGCCTAATAAAGGCAGCTGTTGAGGGCATCATGCGAAGAAAATGCATATGAGATATGGAATCGATGCCTAATATCATCACAGACAGGCGATTCGGTGACGATGTTGACGGGATGCTGCGTGGAGGTGGGGCTGCAGGTAAAAAGAAATGAACATCGTGATAAATCAATTTTCTCTTGGGCACAAAACACTGGATTCGCAATATCCTAGAGCCGTCTTCAACTTTAATTAGTGGCTTTTGATTGCTTAAGAAAAAGGTTCTACCTTTCGTCATTTTGTTCGAGAAGTCATTATGTCGTCTCACCAGCTTATAAGTGCAGTTAACTTCGGTAATGCTTTCAACTCCGTAGGTCTTTACAATTTCTCTCTCCGACATTGCCAGCTCCAAGAAATTCGTATCCCTTACCGTTTCACCACGAAATAGTTGAAGTTTACTGCATTTTCTGGACTCGACTTGCCGAAAGTACTTCAATAATGGTGTTGCATTTGGATTCAAGGCCAGCATACAACAACCGGATGTGTTGACAAAGTAGCCCTCCGTTTCAGATTCTCGTTCCTTGTCCATGTAGCAAATAATGTTTATCAGAAAATAGTTAAAAACGCATACCAGGATGGCTCCGAAAGTAATCCATGTGAGCCTCTTATAACCAAATCGGTGTTTCAATTTTTGTTTTAACATATTTTAAAGAAATAAACTTTGACAGTTAATCAGAACTGGTTAGAGCTTGACATATATCGAAAGGTTTTGAACAAAACAGGGCGTTCGATATACATCGCGTTAGTAAAATATCGATGTCAGGCTAACATTATATATAAAATTATCGACATCAACGCCTGCGTTAATTGAAAAAATAACTTTAGCTCCATTCTGTAAGAATCGGTTGCCTTACTAAAGCCCCATGTCCACCCTTAGCGAATATGGAGATACCTTGGTTTATTTATGTTCCTCCAACTGTTTTATAAACAATAGCAATACATTTCAATGAGATAGTTGTGCACACAGTATGATTGATTGCCATATTTGTTAATTCGAAGAACAGCGCCATTCAGCGCCAATAAATCGCCAGTAAATCTGGTAGTTCCTTCAAAAAGCCCTTCTCCCGGAGTCGTCTGGATTCGCACCTTAACCTCATACTCGTAATGATCATTATTTCGATTTAGCAAATACGCCGCTTGCACTTCTTTTATCTGCAATATCTGGCAAAGTTTCTCACTTCTTATAATGGCATTGATACTCTTCACCACAAACGAAGCAGCACGCTGGGATCTGACGTCGGCAGTAGCTAACGAGCTTAAACTATGACAGAGACAATAGGAGGCTGGAATGCCGGCCAATGCACAATCTCGCACCTTCGGTATGGGTAGAAACAGGCTAATACCTCGTGGTATATTGTTGCCTAGCTTCCGAAGTGCCGCCGTTCGTTTTTCAATATTGCTATTGTGCAGCAGCTTCAAATTGGTCAAGTCCTTGAGGGTCACATGTAAATCGAAGGTTGTGACAAGACTATGGGCATTATATCGAAGGTTAGATATGGCTGCCGGGTAAGCCTTCTCTAACCATTTGGGAAACAGAGCTATCAGAAGAGGCTGCGATTCTTCTAGCATTCCCTGGTAGGTCTGGCGAAAAGAACCAAACCGTATTCCATGATCGGACATCAGGAGTACCAAGGTGTCGTTCAAAATGCGTGTATTGTTGAGGACTTGCATTAATTTCAGGTATTTCTCGTCCAACAACTGGGCATAGTTGAAGTAGTCATGCACCCCCTGGCTCTGCCAAAAGAATGAAAAGTGCAGCTCATCTGCTATATTTGGTATCAGCTTGTTGATAAATTCGAGCAGTATATCTCCATACTTGCGGCTTCCAGTGCAGTGAATGTCATCGCGTAGATCAATGCTGTAGCGTGTGTGACTATCGATTTCTAGCATTACGGGTCGCAGATAAAAGTCCGTTGGTTGGCGATAAAAACCCTTTTTCACGTAATTAAATGTGCCGCCCACTCTGGTGTCTTCGGCGAAACTCGTTCTGTAGCCAGACAGCTTAAAGTGCTTCCACAGAAATTTGCATTCGTCGTAGTTCTCGTGGCCAACATAGCAGGCAGCTTCAAGCTGTTCGACGTTCATGCCACTGAGCAGGGGCACCAGATTGGGGTAAGAGTTTGACCCTACGCGGTTGTAGCCCCAAAACTCGACGTGTGGCAATCGGCTGATATAGGAACCCAAGAAGGGCATTGTGCGCAGATAATGCATGTGTGAGAGCGAATCGATGCCAATAATCATAACAGATAAACGATCCGACCTTTTTTTCGGACGATTTTTGAATTGCGATTGTAGAAAGAAATGAACATCATGATAAAGCGTAGCGTTATGGCCATCAGTGCATCGGATTCGCAGTATTCTGGTACTATCTTCAACACCAATTGCGAATGTTTGATTGCTCAAACGGATGATTCTTTTTGTAACGTATATGTTTCTAAAATCATCGTATCGTTGCGTTGTTTTGTATACGCAGACAATATCCGAAACGTTTTTCACTTTCCAGGCACTTAATATCTTCTTGTTCGACATTGTCCGTATCAGGTAGATCTTCCTATGAATCGTTCCGGCCTTAAAAAGTTGATGTCTGTTGCAGTTCTTAGGTTCAACTCGAAGTAAGTAGGTTGCCGATTCCATTGGCAGCGGATTCAGAGCCATCATGCGACATCCCGACGTATTCACAAAATAACCCTCTGCGATTTCATGCTCGGTGTCGCCATACGGTATTACGGTGCTAATGATATAATATACCGAAACGCAGAAGAGAATTGCCGCCAAGTAAATGCGATAACATTTTCTAGTTCCCCATCTGAATCTTTCATTCGGTTTCATCGTATTCGGCTTAAAATAATGTCGAGTAAATATTGAAAAAATACAACAAATTAATTTTATCAACCGCTCTAGCTGTTTAATCAGACAGCGTTTTCTATGTTTATGTGTTTCACACGAGCTGCTTTAAATTACAATGTGAGCTTGTGTTGCGAAAATATTAAATAAATCAATCAATTGCAAAAATGCCTCATTCTCGTATATAACTCTCATCGAACTGGCTGCGATCCAGGCTGTGATCTGTACCGAAAGCATGAGTTACCTCAAACTCACTGGAAACAACAAATATTAGAAATAGCGCATAGATGGTTATGCCCAGCAGTGCGCCGGATCGGCGTAACATAAAATTTGTGGTAATGCCGTACAACATGATCATAACGAGCGCTACGATCAGCATAATAGAGGCCGATTCGCCAACGGTACCCTCGGTGATCTGATGAAGAATATAAAGTTAAAAATATATTATTAATATAGAAGTAATAAGAATATATAATATAAAGTACGAGTAACATATATCACTCAATGTTGCCTATCTTTGCCTTTTTTTATCTCGTATTTTTAAAGGACACACTGATTGAACTAGGTATCGTGTAAAGCACACAGAAAGTTGACTTTGATTTTCGTCTTTTCAATTAAAGAAAATCACGGCATTTTCCCTAATTTGGAGTCGATAGCAAAGTCTGCGCTCTAAATAAAAACGGTTGGCTCTTAAATTAAATAACTAGATTTCAAAGTGACTATCAATTAGAATATACTCGATACTCGCTGGAATTTCGATATTGCACTGATATTTCGACTGTCACTCACTTTATTGGGAGCTCAACTGCAGAACTTTTGCACTCTATATCTCTCTATATTCATATATAATCGTATATATATATTTAACGCGACATTAGTTCGAAAAATACTCACTTGAAAGTCACCTGGTGACGAGGTTATAACATTATACAAAACTGGCAAGCAAACGGCCCCAAAGGTGGCTGAAATGGAGATTGCACACAAATTAATAGTTACGTTAATCAAGTAGATGTGTAAAAGGCGACATACAGAATATGATATACCCGAAACAAGCGGAGAAGGCCATGCGGGGAAATCCCTTGCGGGCCATGCCCAAATTTGACATAAAATCAGTTAGGGTACAGCCCCAAGTGAAGAGGGTGCAGCCAATGAACGTGTGACTTCGATGGAGTGTAATGCCCACAGTTTCGACCACGGCAACCAGCTCTTTGGTCGCCACGTAGAGGATAAAAATGCTGCCTATCACGTTCAATATGGCCATGTATGTGTACCAGCGGGGCACCGTGTCCGTGCGCGAGTGTCGAAAGGCTATGATCGAGATGGTTATGGTTATGCAAAAACAGATCCCAAAAACGGGTAGAGTCCATTTGTATAGCTTTAAATAGATATGAACTGTGGCAAGAGAAACAAGATGCATGTTAATTATCAAACACCCAATCTGGTGCACCTACTGACCAAACAATACAATAATGGTTGTGGGCGTAAGGAAAATCTGAATGCAGCAAAGCAGCTTGGACCATGTGTAGGCGGAGTCTTGGAAATACGTTTGAGGTATATATAGGCGCAAGAGGATCAGTGGCGGGACCTTAACCAACGCCCATATCTTGCAGATGGTCCACTGGCTCCTGAAGCCCTTTCTGTCCAAAGTGTCAAAAACCTGAAAGAATTGCTTAAGTAGGTGCCTATTGGGCGCATGCGTGCGTCGCGTCATATCCAGAAGACTGTGTGGGGTACTTGGGAGGAATAAGGATTGGTTGGTAAGACTGCTCTGCAACTCTGAAATTTGTTTTGCCTTCTCCCGCAATTCTGCTTAAAGGGATCATTGATCAATGCGGGGGCAACCCATTTCATTTTCGCACTAAACTCACCCTTGTCCTTGCGATACTGAAGGTACTCATCACAAACGATAACCACAATATAAATGGGACATATGAGAGCCATTGAAAGAGCCCAGGCAATTGTTATGTAACCGTTGCAAATCTTGATTGTAAAGTCCACATAGCTTACGTAGAGCAATACGAAACCCACGTCGCGAAGAAAGAAGGTGCCATCTATGGCAAATGGCGTTATCCACATAATAACGGATGATGTGAATACGCTCACGAATAGATTCACGGACATGGCATCAGAATAGACATGACGCGAGTCCAAGTGTAATGTGAGAATGCCACCGAAAATATCTGGAGCATTATTGCCTAATGTCAATACCGTTAGTCCCGCCAAATATTCATTTATGTTCAGATTTTTCGATATGTCCGTTAAAGCAGGCACAAAGCTAAAATCCAATGGGGGGGTAGATCTATTTAAAACTCTTCCTTTACTCTCCGAACACTACTCACAAGGTTTTCGTGGTGAAGTATATGACCCAGAAGAGCAGGGAACTGGCAAGGAGCAGCAATACGATGCACATGAATCGAAATAGATCGTTGTCATCGCAGCCACAGTAGAAGAACGAGTTGTAGTTCAACATAAACACACGGGCCTGACACGCATCACTATTCTTGGCATAGTCGCAGCGTCGACTTTTGTCCATCAATGTCAGCCTTTCACATCGTTGCTGTTTAAAATGCGAAACCGCTGCAAAATTCGTCCTTTGGGCTCCTTCAATTCGATTCACACATACCTGCGCCACCGGCTTGGCGTAATTCAGGTGCGCCTCACAGTGGGGCGACGTTTGATTTGTCGTGTTAAAGTACTCAAAGAGCTCAATATACATTTTATAGATTTCATATAAAATATAAATTGAATTATTACAAATACAAATTCCTTGTGTTTATTTCAAACTTAAAGATCGGAACTGGGTAAATTGATATATTCGAAAGTAAAAAGCAGTTTTCAATATATAATTCAATATTAATGGAAATCTATTATTAACAAATAAATTTTTTAACAAAAAGTCATTGTTGCATTTGCACAAAAACAATTTACCCTCTTGCAAAACATGACCAAAATTATAAAATTAAAAAAAATGTTGCAATTTAAATTTCTCTAATATTTTTGGACTTGTGGAAATATGATTTGTTTTTCAATATTATTTAATGAACTATGTTTCACTCAAAGTGCCCAAAGTCAAAGGAAAAAAAATGATAATAAATTAAATAATGTTCTAGTGAATTTCCGCTTTAATTGAAGGTAAATACAATTATCATGCTGGTCTTAATTTAAGTAATAGTGAAAAACACAAAAGTGTACAAAGGTTCGATTCAAATATTTCTATGAGCACGATAATCTTGTATCGAAATACATGTAGATATCTGGCGGCGGGTAAAAATTAATTAGAACTGACAAATAATAAGAATAGAAATTTAGAAAAATTGAGCGCAAATAAATAAATTAATTTTCACAAAACAAACGAGCAATTGTTGATCCCACATTTCGATATGACAAATATAAAATGCATTATGCTAACTACCAATAAATAAGGGAACAACAGCTAAATACAATGCCGAAATGCTAAATACAAAATACTTTTTGCAATTGTTCTAAATAAATAATGAGCACAACTGTACGCAATTTCTGTGAGAGGTGTGGCATATGCGAATTATAAAATCTAATCACCTTTGTTTAAAATTTAATGAACGCTATAATTTCAGAGGATTTGCAGTTGCACAGTCATCAGCAGCATTCTGTGGGTGGCCGATTGGTGGGAGGGGGGTGAAGGGGATGACTAACCCAGGGGTATCGGTAATTGGTGACAGCCGCATTATTTAGGGTGAGGCGAGAAACCAAATATGCTGGCCATAAAAATTTAACACAATTTTCCGAAAAACAACAAAAACTAAATACAAAAAACAAATAAAACGGATTTGTATCTGTTAACGAAAATCCAGCCCATACCCCCCTCCCCCGCCCTGTATAACAACAAACAACAAAAAAGTAATGCAAAACTATGAAAGGACAACAAAAGAATTTTAATTTTATGTTATTTACCGAATGCAAATAACCAGTTTACAGCAACAGCAAATGGCCCAAACGCTGGCTGACAACAACAAATATTTAATGCTTTCATAAAAATCGCACAATTTATTTAACAAATTATCCATTTTACCGCTATTCGCTTTGTTTTGTCAAATGGGGTTAATTTGTGTGTTAACCCAAACCATGCCATAAACATGCCCACATACATCAATATATGTAAATAATTACATAGATGCTCGTATTTACATACTCTCATTCTCCATCTCACTGTCGCTCCCTCCCTTTCTCTCTCTCTCTCTCTCTCTCTCTCCTTGAGGCTATATGTATCCGTGTGCCAAGTGTGGGTAAACACATGTAGCCGATCGGCAGTGCTGGTTAACGAAATTATAAGATCATTTAAAAAAAGCTATGCTTATGAGAAATGTGGCCAAGAATATAAAAAGTATTTACAAAAAAGATTTCACTAAAGCATATTGCACTAAATCAATCAAAAGTAAATGTTTAATTTGTTGCACTCTTAACTTTCGGTTTCGTTCAGTAAACTTATTCGCTCGTTTCTTGGCTAATAAGAAATTGTAATTTCAAGCTCAAAAAAAGTAGGTTTGGTTTGGAATTTTTAATGGATTTTGCTGTATTATAATGACAAGGCCTAATACGCACACATCGCTTTGCCCTATTGATTTCGATGTGCATGTTGAGTGGTCAGTTGCAGGCCAGTGTTGGGCAATCCAAAATAATTGCGGTACACTCGGAACACACTGCGGGATATGTTGGGCTCGTGCTTGGGCTGGGGCTCGGGCTCGGGCTCGGTTAGACTGTTGCGTTGACGTTGTCATCAAAATAAAAATTAATTATGCATTCTATGCGCTGCATTTGCTTTTGTTGTTTTTGTTACTGTCATTTCTATTTTGGGCTTTTTTGCACTTGTTTTTGCTGCTGTTGTTGTTGTTGTTGCTGATGCAGTTTTGTGCGGGATTAATGTGGGATTAAAGCAGCATGCATACTTTTTAGCATTTGGATCTGATAAGCGTGGGCGCAAATAAATTACAAATATAATAATTAAGCAGCATTATTTCTGACAAAACAAATGTCCGATTATTTCAGACCATCAACCGCCCCATTTTCCACTAAATGCCACGCCCTCCCATCAACTGCGGCGCTATAATCGCTTCGACAATCGCTAAAAGTTAGCGCAGCACAATTGTTTGGCCACGAACGGTAGAGAGCTGGTGGGGTGCCCAACGTGGGGCACTAAAATGCATTTGTGCATAGGAATTAATTACGCATAATGACAATTTGATAAAATTGAAAAATTACATTTTATTTAAATTGATTTATTGTAATTAAAAATTCTATAATGTCGCCGGCATGCAAATAACCCAAACAATACCAATTGCATTTTATCGCTATCGACAATATTTGAACCGTGGGAGGCTTCATACAGATATGGTAACTATTTTCTATGTTTCCTTGTTTTTAACCCATGTGGCATAAATCAACGCTGCAAAACGAAAAAAAAATTGTGGATATTCAACCCAATTACTCGTTCGGACAGTGAACCTGGCTTCAGGTTATTTCTTGCCCAACTAAAATGCTTGATTCTCACTTTCAAGCTAGTTGGGCTTAAATCACAGGACTAAACAAAGTTTTCCATCGTGAAATGGATTTTTAATGCTGTTCATCAGTTTGCAATTTCAACTAAACTAACAAAACAAAACTGTTACTCAGTAAAAATAAAATATATAGGATATCTTATGCTTCAGCCATTGCCCAAAAGTCAACTTCCTGCGAGCCACTTGTCGCTTCTGATCTTTTGCCAGCTTGGAAGAGGCGGCCTTTTCCACGTTCTTTGGCAATGTTTCTGGCTTCTCGTTTGCCAGCTTGGCAGCCTCTTCCACATCCTGTGAGAGTTTCTCTGAATTCTCTTCTGGCTGCTTGGCAGCCTCTTCCATAATCAGTGACAGTTTCTCTGGTTTCTCTTTTGCCTGCTTGGCGGCAACTTCTTCCACAACCTTTGGCTGTTTCTCAAGCTTCTCTAGCTGCTTTAGCTTCTTCAGCTTCTCTGTGTCGGTATCGACAAGACACAAAGGCGATAGGCCTACATCGGGCTGATCGTTAGCAGCGATGCCTACGGCTGGCTGCGTAATCTTTTCTATTGTTGGTTCGATTCGGGTCTGCCGCACAGGATTCTCCGGCTTGACGTGTACGAGTATATCGCCACCATAGCCGATCTTTTGGCCATCGTAGCTAAGCGCAATTTCGCAATCCATCATACAGAAATACTTCAGATACATTAAATTTGTTTCTGTGAAACTCTTGTCCACAATGTGTCCGATATCGAGAAAGAAACGATATACCAAATAGGCGCAATCCGGCTGATAGCCACTGACGGAAATCCAGAAAGGATTATCCAGCTCCATGCCAACCGAATTTGGCTCGGGATCACTTTTGTTAACGGCCATTGGCACCAGCTGTTCCTTCACCTGCGGCTCCTTGCTGGCCGCTGTCGTCTCTGCCTCTGTCTGTTCCGAAGGGGCACCGATAAATGGTGGCAAATATTGTTTATTCGAGTGCTTCTCCATGTCCTTTATAGATGCAGCCGCATTAGCCATGATTGTTAGAAATAAAATATGTATATATATAAATATATATATATATATATATATATAGGTTAATATCGACAGATGTCTTGTGAATATATATTTAAATGTACATACTGATTACAAATCTTTGACTTTTAATTCTGGATGAGAATGAATTTTTTGTTTATTTTTAACAATGTAATCCATTGAATATGGCTAAAAAGTTATTTATTTAAATGCATGTACCAGGCAGAAGGAAGTATATCCGTCCGCTTAAAGAAAATATATATTCTTGATCAGCATCAATAGCCGAGTCGATATAGAGATGCCCGTCTGTCCGTCCGTCCGTCTTTCCGTATTAATGGACGCGTCAATCTCACAACCTACAAAAGCTAAAAACTTGAATAGTTTCTCTTTCCTTTGTTTCCGATATTCGATAACCTGCCCCGTTGAGTAGCTTCTATAATAGTATAAACGGATCAGGTATCTTTCTCCGCCCTAGTTACAAATCAAAGGAATATATTGATTGGAACTACCCAAAAAATTTTGGCCACGCAATTAATGCGATTATTCCATAGAAAAATAAGATCTATTGAAGAAAATGTCATCAAGATCTAACCTGTTATTTTTAAGGATTGAGAAATTTTTTTCACGCAGGTTCAGATAATGTTTTCTTGCTGCCCTCGTCTGAAAATAAATATTAGACATGATTGAAAACTGCACTGAAAATCACATATCGAGAAACATTCCGTACCATTATCGGCAAGATCAAAAGCTTCCCTTCCGATCTACAGTTTGTCTGCCTCTCTCGCTCTCTCTCTCTCTCTCTTTTTCCTTGTTTCTATTTACGCATATTTTCATATAATTTACAATATGAAATTTTGACTGTCTATAAATTTGATCATTTGGAACAAGTTCAAAGCATTTCTGTCGATTGAGGCCGCGAGTCAATAAAATATTAAAAATTGCAGTTATAAATATGTTTCTGGCTTTGGCTTGGCTAATGCCAATGGGCGCCACAAAGTGGTTGCCACCCACACAGCCGGCCAAAGCCGCCGACACGGAAGTATCCATCAGGGCGGCCCATCGAGGGGCCCATCAAGAAGCAGCAAAGATTAAAGGCGGCCACCGATTGCCGTATCCGTGGATCGACTTCAAAAGAGGGAGTTGTTGTTGTTGCTGTTGTTGTTGACGAACCTGTTGATGCCTCTCATTATAATATTAACAATTGAATTATGTATCTACATATCTGGTTGTGTGTATCTGAATGTATCTATCCCTGCAATTTGTTTATATTTGTTTGTTGTTGCCCCGCCTGCCGCAGCGGCGGCCTTTGAACTGGCAACTCTATTGAACTCGGCTGCGAACTGATGGATCAGATATTGCGTTATAGTCCCACAAATGTTTTATACTAAACTACTTTCCAAGTCGAAGGTGCTAATCATCTTAATTTTGTAACTGCAATTTGATTTCTGTGTATCTCAGATCAAAGTCCATTTCGGTGCGTGAGCTGATAGGGTTCATCTGAACTATTCGATTATTAGCTGTGATTTGACCATTGATGTTCGTTTCTCTGGATTAGGATTTTGGTAAGAATCCATTTCACTTCACCGTAGAAATTTCGAATTTATTTTTGAATTCATTATTAAGTTAGTGGGAAAGGTAGAGAGTTAGTATGAGGAAGATATAGGTTCAAATTATCGTGCAAGCAGCATACATTTTTTCCAAAATTCTTCGTAAATGTCTTCTTTATATTTCTTTATAAATTTTAATAATGTGTCTTCTTCTCTGAAGAAAACAAGCAACGAACACTTCGAATGTTTTTTCTTTTTTAAATGGATATTAATTGATTTATACAAGTTTCCATATCTACCAAGAATAATTATTTGTAAATTTATATATTTATTAGTAATCTAACAAGGTTTATAATGCGATTCTAATAGAAAGATGTATGTTTGTTTCCTATTGGAATTACCAACTCCTTAATTTCCTAATTCACAAATATCCAGGTGTTATGTGAAAATATGTGTTTTTAAATAAATAAGGTCTCTTTTTTTGTAAACTTGTACAATTAAAGCCAGAAAAGCCTATTGAAATTAAATTAGAATTTGCTTAGAATAACATTCGGATAGGTCCAATTAGAATATCGAGACAATTATCGTATTAGATAGTCGTATCGTATTAGATATGTCTAAATATCTAGTGCACAACCCGTAAATATTGCTGAGAACAGAAAAACTGTTCCATTTAAGAATTAGTACGAATAAATTATTAGTAAGAATAAATTATCTCAATTTCAAACAATTAATTTTTAACTACTCAACCTTTTTTTTAAGATATCTTAAATAATTATTTGTATTACGTCACAATTGCTTAAATCTGCGATTCTAACGGTTTTAAGTTGAAGAGATTTGAGTCTCACTTGCCAACTCAATTAGTGGGTGGCGTCGTTGGCTGTGGCAGGGGGGCTAGAGGTCTCAGTCGCGGCTGCAGCTGACGTCGATGCTGGCGTTTGCCGGCAAAAGCTTGCACATGCAGCGCCCCCTCCCAACATGATAATGTGCGCGCTTGTTTGTGTTGGAGTGCACAAAGCAAAATACGCTCAACTTAGCAGCGACAACAATAACAATTCTCTCGCTCTGCGTGAGCATCGTGCAGCGTCGCCGACGCTGCTACAGTTCTGATGAGCGCGAGAGCGACGCGAGCAATTGCCAATTGGTATTGTGTCTCTCTTTCCCCTCTTGCAGACGCTGCGCTGTTCCATTGCCGGCGCGTTCCGCTCTTCCCCAGCGCATTACCCCTGCGCTCTCTCGTTTTCTTGCGCTCAAATGCTGTCCCTGTTGCTTATGCTTTTTAGTTGTTGTTTTCTTTTGCTTTCCCCTGTTAGCTGTCAGCGCGTCGCTCACACTTGCCTGAGCAACGGCTCGTGCCATCTCGCTTGCGCACCCAATGAGCTGGGCTATTTCTGCGGCATGTTTCGTTTTTTTTTTTTTGCTTTTGTCTTTTTTGCCTGCCCTGCTTTGTCTTGCTGTTTGTGTTAATTGTTGTTACTGGAGCTGTAGCTACTGTAAACACACACACACACACACACACACACACACACACGCAGCGCACATAAAGGGCGTACATGTATTATTTTTGCATTCTTTTTTTAACATTTGTTTTTCAGTTGTCTTATTAAATTTGTTTTCTAATTAACCGTACTCGATTCTTATATAGAAAAAAAAGTTATAAAAACTTGTGAATTTTCATCGATTGAAATATCGATATATTTTGAAAAATGAATCTATCGAATTTAGCAATCGATTATCGGTTAAATTCCTAACAATATCAAATCGGGTTTTATGCAATTTGTAAAATCAAAATTGAATTCACGATTTAACGGACTTTATCCACCTGGCATCCTCGAATCGAATTTGCAGAATTTGTCAATTCGAAATTAAGAATCTAATAATTTTTGAAAATAGTCTTAAAATTTGGTTTCATCTAGCAGAATTGCAAAATGGCTTGCTTGAAGAACGGTTGCGGGGGCAGCTGCTGGAAGAAGAATATGTTTGCCGGGCGCTTGGGCAACTACTTCCAGCAGCTGAAAACTGCCTACAACAACAACAACAACAACAACAACAACAAGAGGGGTAGCTGCGGAGGCGACTGCTCGACCGCCCAGGCGATGGATTCCAACGACACGACTCGGCCTCTGGATGTGTCCGAACGGATCCAGTGGCTGCGGCGGTACCGGCAGCATGTGTCCAAGAAGTCCGGCTGCGAGTGCCGCAAGAGCTCGCCCCGGGACTATTGGTTTAACGCGAATCGCGGCATCATTTTGGCCCTGAGCCGGGCGGTAGGGCTGCATGCGGACGTGGTCTCAGACTTTCTGTACACGCTGACCATGCAGAACTTCGCCAAGGTGCTGAATCCGCGCAACTCCTACTGTTACAATTGCCACGTGCCACTGTGCACCTTCGACGCCTGCGACTTCAACTGCGGCATCTTTGACAGCGAGGGCAACGTGCGCACTCCCTACCAGCCGGAGTCGCTGCTCAAGCTGTTGAGCGTGCTGCAGTTGGTGCTCAAGGGGGGCAAGGAGTCGGAAAATGGTGCGCACAAGTGTCTCTTTGGCGACGCCAAATGTCCGGCACGGAAATTCGGTCTGCGGCCCACGCGGTGCACTCAAAAGATAGCTGATCGCTCGGGCATCGGACCGAACTCCCTGGCCAGACAGAATGGGCTGAGACGTCGCTTCACGCGATACGAAAGATATTATTTGGATGGTAATGATCCGAATGCCGGGAAACCAGGCGCTGGCGATGCCGCCCTTGAAGCGTCTACAAGGAGAAAGCATTTTGACAATATGGAGGGCTATATAGGTTACTGTAAAGGTTCAATAGCCAAAGCCACGAGTGGTCTGTATGCTGGGGAGAAGCTGATTGCATATTCAGAGCGGCGCGATTATTTACGGAAGCTGTTAAATCGGATTAAAGATCGCGTTGGCATCGAACGGAATCTAGACGATTTGGTAGTTGCATTGACAGGATTCGATCTGAACAAGGCTCGAGAAAGCGAAATGAGCAGAACGAGGGGTATCGCGCAGAACATATCCAAGGAATACAATGACATGATTAAAGGCGACCTGAGCTCCTTAAAAATAGCCGAGGAATATCACAATGATCCCCATTGCGCTGAGCTCAACTCGGAAGCGGTCCCCCTCAGAAGCGAGACGCTGTTGAAGAAATCCGAAAAGACTCGATTCTATAATTGTGCACAGGTGCCGATATTGGCACACAAACCCTTCGATCCAGATCGACCGGAGACTTGGATGAATCCCCAACCGACGGTTGCTTGCATGGATGAAGAAAACAACGTGGGCCAACGGGGCATCATTCATCGCTACAGATGCAAATCCGTTGATCAGCGACTGCAGAAAGCCCGTAAAAGGATCGCCATACGCTCTGTGTACAGTCAAACCTCAGACGAGGATGTCAAAAAGAAAAAACGTTACAAAAACCAATCTTATAGGTAAACGTCTTGCAATTCCAATCCAAATCTTGATTACAGAAATGTTCGCTTGAAAAAAAAGTTGAAGAGAAATAAAAAGTCGGGCTCTTTAATTGGTGGGCAGTTTTAATAGAATCTAGGAAATATATTTCGTGTCCATATGAAGTGGAAATATATCAAAGGGATTTGTGTGTTTCAAATGATTAAATGAAATCTCATTTATTTGCATTCCTCTGCAGATGAGCTAAACTATTTCTGCACTTTTTTCGGCAAATGAAGGGTGCGGGTTCGAGTCTCAGGCTCTAGTGTACAAATGTAGTTTTGTCATTCAAAATATTTAAAATAAAACTAATAATAAAATTTATTTTTTGAGTTATACTTCTTTATTAAACCTTATTTAAAGTAAGCAAAATTCCATTGTTTTCTACAATTTTCCAAACGAATCTCACATGATTTGAAATGTTATGGTTATTTTTTTCTTTTCTTATTTTTTTTTTCAAATAATTCACAAACTAAAGAAATATGTTGTCAAGATTGTCAAAAATCGTCTAGAAACTCCTCAAGAAATTCCCATATATATTTCAATACTTTATGAAATATTTTTCTTATGTGAAATGTTAAAAACATTATGAGAAACGAAATGCGAACATTTCTTTAAATATGCAATATAAATACTTTATTTTCTTACATTTAAGTTTCTATAATATTTTTTTAATTCAATATATAAAACAGATTCAATTCCTGGGCCCAAAATGTGTCTTTTATATATTCTAACAAAAATTGTTTAAAAATTGTTTTGAGTATAGACTATTGAGCCACATTCGATTTGTTGGCCTTAAATCACTCGCACTCGGAAATTTCCCAGACATAGACCAGTTTTTTTTTTTTTTTCATTTACCAACCGCATCGTTTGGGTTCAATGCTTGTCGGCACGCATAAATTGGCATGGAGAATCCAGGTAGAGCCGCCGCCACAGCTGCGCCCCTAAATCACACGGAGACATCCATGGGTACTCACTCAGCGCCAGCTGAAGCATTCACATCACTTCGATTCCCATTTATTTTTAGTCGCATTCTACACAAAACATAATTTTGTGATTTGCTTTTATGACGTGTGGTAATTTGTTGGCTCGTTAAGTTGCTTTAATAGATCCCGCCCCGACCCCAGACGTGTAGCCCCACTCGGTTAGCCATCCTCACTCAAAATAAAATGCACAATCCGTTTGGTTCTGAATGCAACTCCAAAATTTTGGTCTTCTCTGGTCAATAAAGGCAGTCAAAACCAGCTGGACTAGAAAATACCCTATAAAAAACACACAAAGTTTCCACTAAAAAGATTGTTTCATTCAGAAATGTTAAATTTTGTATAGCCCTATTAGCGGCAATTACCCGGCCTTGCCCGTTGCGCAACACACGACCTTATCAATTTGCAGCTATGGATTTTCCGAATATTACATTAAGAGGCTCCAATAAAGTTTTGCAGAGATCTTTGATAAAATGTTGCAGGCTGTTTGAATTCTGAAAAAAGTAAATGTCATGAAACGCATTTTCCACCCATTTCCCACAGTTTCAGGTAAAATGTTTTAAAACCTTCTAGAAGCTCTCTATGATACCCAATTTATAGGGTATACAAATGTTTTACGAGCAGCCAAAGAGAAATGCATCTGAAATGTTTTTTATTGCATCAGAAACACTCAATAAAAGCGAATTATTTGAGTCCAATTCTTGTTGTTTTTACGTTGTTTGCTGTTGTAGCTCCGCTTCAGCTTTTACTTTTTCTATTTGTTCGGCTTTTACTTTTGTGGTCTCTGTTAAAATTGGTAATTCTCGCATATTTTTCCGATTTGGCTTAGTTATTTTTTTTATATATTCTGCAGTACAAATGCATTTTTATTATAAATTAAGAAAACAAAAAGCGTTTATATATTATTTTATTCTATTTTGTTTATATACCCTTCTAGAGGGTGTCTTAATATTTGAGTAATTTTAGGCCAGGCTTAAGCTCAATAGTTTTGTACAAATATTTTGCAGAGATATCGGAATCATATTACTTTGTCTATTAGCATATATATATAAAAACATAATCTATATTATGATATAATATATATTACATGAGTGCAAAAGATTTAATTTGTGCTAAAAAAAGTCTGGCAGGGTACTGAACTCTAATATCAGAAAGGGTATTTAATCTTCAGCGCCACAAACAATTACCTCTCTCCCTGTCTAGCTACAAGTATTCCTTTTTTTTTTCAACTTTACATTTGTATAACATTTTTGTTATTCATTTTTTAGTTTTATGATTTTATGATTTGTTGATTGCAAAAATATATTTTGTAGAGCTTTTTCATATTTTGAATTTAGTTGCACTCGCGCTTTGAATAATTGGCAATTACATAAAATGCGATTTGGTCAGCTACAGTGAAGACTTGTGGAGAGAAATGTGCACAAAAATAAAATATACAAATGTGTATTTAAAGTACAAAATATTATTTTGTGGTAAAAAGTAATTCCGAGCTTACTCTCAGGGCGGAATATTAATTAAAAGATTTCTTGTTTATGTAATAAATTGCTTAGGAAGTTATTGTTGCGAAAAAATAATTTAGTTATTTTCAAACATTTAATTATTTATAATGTTTGATTATTAAAAGAAAACTCAGTATTTGTACAATCACGAGCTTTCCCAACATTTTTCAATCCGTCACAGTTTTATTGGAGTTTTATTTATGTGAAACTATTCCGTTTATGCCATCAATCAAAATGGGATGTAAAAACAAAACACTGCTGCAGCTTGTAGCGCATCTGTGAGATGTGAGCAGAAGTATGTCGCCTGTCAGTGTCTGACATCATAATAGTGTCATTGTCATCAAAGCAGCCTGATAGGGAGGAAGGGAGGGAGTGGGTCCTGCCAAAAGCGTTTGCAGTCATAAATCAAAAGAGCGCCGCCAGCTGAAGGATGAGCGCAAAAAGCTAAACAAAAACAATTAGAAATAAGCGGCAAAAACTAAACGCATGGCCAGGATGGCCAAAGGATGCCACTGGCGCTGTGCTCCATATGCCAGGCATAAATAAGCAAATGCAACAAGGACAAACAAGGACAATGGGCCACGTAAGGGGCATGGGCGCAGGAACGACAACAGGACAACGACAACATTTCATCAACGTAAACGAGCGAAACGTTTATCAACTGCTCAAATGGCCATTAAATGTGTTGTGCGTGCGTGTGTGTGTGTGTGCTTGTGTGTGTGTGTCTGCACATGTGATGGCATCAGCATCAACACCCAGTAGGCATCCTGTTGTTGGCCAGTGCATGGGCACGGCTATCTGCCAGGACATTCATCAAACGATAAATTGAGTGAATGACTTCATGAGCGGTGCAGAGGGCGCACTTCCGTGCCCCGGTGCCCCGATACTTTCCCGTGTTCCCCTTGTGCCCCTTGTCATAGACTGCCCCTCGCTGCCGCATCCCGGCAATTGGCCAGTGTCGTTTGGAGGCGTTTGAAACTGTTTATTCTGCACTCATGTGAGTGACTGTCTGACTTAAATTGCCATCACATCCTGTTCGGGCAGGACGAAAAGCGAAAACAGCGAGAGAGAGAGAGAGAGAGAGAGAGGGAGACAGTGCGAGTGCTCAGTCCATTGCAGTTGTTTCTCTGATTGGTATTCAGACCCATCCGCATGTTACACATACGCCGCGTTGCACTCCGCCTGAACAACAACTCAGTTATCACAGGACACACACGCACACACACACGTACACACTCACAGCCATCAGTCAGCCAGTCGTTCTCTTTTGTGTCCTTGTTGGCTTTTTGGCTGATTTGCGCCTGCAGTTGGCGCTGAATTTTCACATTCGCCTTAGGCACATTCATCATTTGGTCCTTGACGTGACGTTAGTGTTTTAATGGACTCCACTTGTCCGCTTTGATCACTGGCCAGCAGCAAGGACATAGCTGCTTTTTCTGCTCCGGCTGCGCATATTTGTTTGTTCTACGTGTTGGCAGCAGCCGCTCTGCCCGTCACATCGCGCCGTCTCCTTGACTCAATTGAACGTTTTTTCTGTGGAGCAGCCACACTTGCATTTCATTGAGTCATTTTGCATGTCCATTTGCCCAACTGGCGATTTATCTGTCCAAAGTTTGCTTGGACCAGCTGAACACATACGAAGCTTAATTCAGCACATTTGTAATCTACTAATTGCAATAGAATTTTTATTTGATTACATAGGGACTTTTAATAATCCTTTTTGCGTTAATATATTAATTAACAAGTTTTTATAATTGTTTCGTAATGCTCAGCAATATCTAATCTTCAGGTGAGAAACTCCGTTCTGAGAAAAATCTATAAAACCTATCGATGAATGGAAACAAACATAATTAAATAAATAAATCTAAAATATGAAATTGTGATTAAATCAAAGTAAAATAGGCTTGTCTAATCTTAAAACAAGAACTTAATAAATAAAAAATGTAAATATAAATGGACAAGTAAATTATAAAACAATTAAAACAAAATTGCATAATTTTGGATAAGAAAAAAATAAAAAAAGTAAATAAATAAAAATTGCAAAAAAATTTAAAATCAAATGAAAAATAAAAATAAATGTTTACAATTTTGGAAAATATAAATTTTTCAAATTTTATAATGGTATGACGAAAATTTAGGTATACTAAAGCATAAAAAATACAAATAAAATATATATAAAAAAATAATAATAATAATAAAAATTTAAAGAAGATTAAATCAATTTGTCTTCTATATCTGTCAATTGAATTTAGAAGGCATTATTTTGCGGCTCTGTTACTCGTCAGTTGATTTTAGCTGATTGTTAATTATAAGAACTTAACTGTCATGTTACTCAACTTTCGACTGATATTCATTTCCATTAAAATACACCGTTTTTGTTGGCGTTGCATCGCAATGTCAAGACGAATATCGATCAATGATAATGCGGATATGGCAGAAAGAAAAAATTGCAATATTATCGCATTATTTTTGTCGTGTACTTGTCAGCAACTTAATGAGCTTACAATGAGATCTCCATTTCAATTGCGGGCAGTTGTTGTAGCTGGAGACATCAGACGACGACGACGACTTCCTGACGTTAATCGCGCGACGAGTTCTTGGCCATTTGAGTCGTGGCGCTAATATAAACTAATTGGCATACTTAGATGCGATAAGGAGAGCTCTATTCAGTCACAACCCACTGCGGTAGTGCGCCTCACAGAGCGACCACTGAAATGATCTAATGAATTTTCACTTAATCCAAATCAAGCGGCGATCAGACGGCAATCAACGCCAGTCGCCAGTTGCCAGTCCGCCAATCCGCCAGCCTGCCCCGATCCCTGTTGCCCACTTCAAGACACATCGCACTGTGGTGCATCTGTTGGCGTCGTCAACATTGTCTGCAAATGCGCCAAAATGCATACAACTCATGAGAGCTGGTTGCTGGCTGCGCAGTAGGGGCGTAGTTGGGGCGGGGGGAGGGCCTGTCGTCGTGCTGTGTCGCTGCTTGTCATAATCCGATCAGCAAAGAGCTGGCAACCGCTTTGGGGCAGAGCCAGAGCCAGGGCAAGTATGATCTGTGAGGTCGTCAGCACGATCTGTGCGCCTCATCTGTGGGTTGGGTGCCTTTGGGGGCTTGGAAGGGGCATTTCACGTTGATTTGCATTTCATTTCATTTGCGCTAATAATTCGCATGACAGATGTTCAGCCATAATTAGAGATTAATTGTTCTATTCATAATTGGTGCAGAGAGCCTTGATATTTTTGGACATTTGCAGGAAGGCGCAATTACCCTCAAGGTGGGGTGAAATTTATGCCTGTCAGCTGTGCCAACTGCCAACTGTCAACCAAATGTGCGTCCAAATCTGGATTGACAGCAACAGTTGCCAATGCGGAACTATCGAATCTGTTGACTCTCAACTCTACCAAAAGTGAATCCTCGCCGCAACTCAACAGCTATTTGTATTCAACTCCTTATAAGTACTATATATAGATATATATATATATATATCAGTGAGCAAGCTATTCTTAGAGTTTTGTATATATTTAATTGAGGGAAAATTCTAAAACTTCTCTCGCTTTACTTTGTCATCTGACAGAGAATGGTTAAAAATTAGCCTTTATTTTTTTTTACAAATATGTACATTAACTTTTTCACTAACAGATTGAATTTTTCACCCTCTTTCTTATTAGCTTCTTGTCTTTTCTACTGCTTTTACTCTAAACCGTTCTCTTCTTCTTTTCTTTAATTAGCAAATGTAGATATGCAAAAGTTCTCCTCCCTATGCGTGTGTAAATAAATATTATGGGTAAGTGCACGTTTAAATTATGTTTTCTATTATATATTAAATGCATTTGAAGAGTATTCTGATCTGGTCCTCGGGTAATATAAATTTTAAAATATATATATTAATAAAATATGGATTAGAAAATATAAGGAGCGCAGACAAGCCCGGCCAGAACAAGAGAAGAAGTTGATTTTAGTGAAGAATAGTTCCCTCCTTTTTTCCTACAGAAATGATTCAAATATATAAATATAAAAAAATAAGAGTACATAACTATCTCTCATTATGCCCACAAACAGACTTAGTATTTAAAAAGATGCTACTGAAGACATTTATTTCATATTTACTACAATATGCTAATGATAATTTATTCGCGAGTAACTCAATGCTAGACAAGTACTGCATATATATATATGTATGTATGTGTATATAGATATATGCTGATATATACTGCATATAAACAATACACTCAACTGGTCGTATACATAAATATTTATGAATTTCCGATAGTCGCTTTTGTTGAACAAATCGTCGCAAATCGACACAAAGTGCTCTAATTTACGTCAATTTCTAGAGAGACGAAAACGAAAATGTCGCACAATTAGGAAAGAAATATGAAAATGTTGGAGGAAAATTGGTTGCCCAACTCGCCGAGCTCGTGCCCAAATGCCCGGAGAGCCATGGGGCCAGAAACATGGCGGTCATGATGGCTCCACAAACGAAATAAAATTAATTTATGAAAACTATTTGCACAGGACGCTCGGACGGGCGATAAGGACAACGGCAGTCGGCCAACCCCCGTTTAGCCGGTTAGTCCTGGCCATTGTCCTGCTCGATGGATAGACACGCGCTCGTCATAATTCTGTATAATCTATGTACGATTTGAGTAAAAACAAAGGAAAGCCAAACATAAATTTGACATTTTATGTGCGCTTTTCCATGGCTCGGCCACTTTGGCAGCTACTTTTGCTGCTGCTGCTGCTGCTGCTGGTTGTGCTGTTGTTTTTCCCTTTTGCCTTTCGCTTTGGTTTGGCCCTTGGAGACATTTTGTGCGCTATCATTAGGAAAAATAAAATATGCCACAGCCGCTGCTATTGCTGCTGCTTCGCCGTCGTGTATCCTCTCCATTTGGGTTCGGGCCATGTCCTGCGGAATGTCAAACAAACGAGCCAGCCATCAACTTTATGGCCAAATAACACAAATTACAGAAGGCCAAAAATGAAAACACAAAGAAAATTGACTGCAGCCAATACAACTACAACAGCTAGAAACAATTGCGACTAGAACCGGCAAAACATAAAAAACAAGAACGTTCCGTCAATTCTGTTTGCATTACATAAATAAAACCAAACAACATTGGATCTGTAGACGTTCCCTAGACCCTCTGGAGTAAATAAACCGAATTATTAGTCTAGTCAAGCAAACTGCAATCAGATATAAAGCTTAAGCTTAAGGCAATAACACAGCTTACATGCTTTGGTGTTGTTATAAGACTAGGTTTAAACTGCTTTAACATGATCTTGCATCTCATTTCACTTGGGGCATATAGAATCGAAGGTTTCGGCTCCAAGCTGATACTCAAAAAAGGAAATTTTATCTTGAAAAAAGAGTTATTTAGAATTAATTATTTAAATCGTAAATTACTTTGTCCATAAAATGGGTTTTTTCTACAATTAAAAATTTTTTTTTTTTACTTTTATGGATAAATGTTATGAATTTATTAATGTTTTTATGTTTATTAAATAATGAAAGCTTAGCTTGACTGTTCTTTAGCCAGCGAATCCGAGTTAAGACTAGGTTCAAGGTAAACAGAAAACTCGTGTTCCCATTCTAATATTTACTATTGCAATATCTTCTATGCATCAAACATTTATCTAAGTGTAATTTAAATTTGTTAGCTTTGCAATTAACAGCAAATTATCATAAATGTATCTTAACTTTTAGACTGGATTCCACTAAGCATGGAATCTTACCCATACGCTGCCTTAAGCTACCATCTATTTATATAAAGCTGAATGCTTTTGTATAAAAACAACTAATTTAAAAGTTAAAAGTATCTCAACAATGCACAAACCGAATATTTGAGATGATATCTTTGATATTTCTCATCTCTGTGCTTTGACATTTCTATGTAGGAATTTTCAGATAGTTTACATAACGCCAGATTTCGCTTGGTCACACCCCTTTTTAGTTGCTTAAGCAGCCCCTTCCCCTTCTTCCCATTTCCAAAACTGAATCGTGGGACAACCCACCAGGATATCATTTGCTTCGGTGGCTGCGTCTTTGCTCGTTTCGGTTCTCAATTCGCTCGTCAAATGTTGGCTCCGTTGTTTGTTTTGATGGAAATCCAGCTGCCTGCTCCCACTGGTCGCTCCTCTATGGCCAGGCCATAGATGGGCAAAAGTTTGTGGCGGACGACACCCACGAATGTGTGTAGCTCGTCCTGTGTTGCGTCCGTCCACGTGTCCATTATCCTTGTGGCGCATGTTTGTCTTTCATCATCTGTGTTTTTTCCCCTTCAGTTTTCTTGTTGTCTGTGTGTGTTTTTTTTCTCTCTTTTTCTTCTGCTCAATTTATGTTTTTTATGCCCTGCTTTTCATCTATTTTTGCTACATTTTTGCTGACCACGAAGCGGGAAGGGAATTTACAGCACTCGTCCTTGTTGTTGCTGCTGATGTTGTCCAGTGGAACACATGACTCCACTTTGACTGTGAATGCGACTGTGACTGCTCCCAGTTGCCATGTCCATGTCCTAAGCTCGCCAATGTCCTGCGCTGTGCCTTATCCTTGCCACCATTTGCTGCTCTCGCCTTCTTTTTCTCTCTCTCTGTCTCTCCCACACACAAACTCGTCCTGGAGTATCTTCTGTTTTGTCTGTCCTGTGGCGGACATTTTTCTTATTTGCAATAAATTTGGTTATGAATGTTCGTTCGGCTGCCCTTATTGCTGTTGCTGGGAATTGTACATAATTTTCACAATTTTGATGTTAACTTGAAAATTTACGATACGATATTTTGAAATGATGGTTGCCACCAACCCAACCAGCTCCATCTCTGACGACCTGCCGCTGCTCCATTCCCTCACTATTCCATCTATCGCTTAGCCTCCTGCAAAGCTCTGTGGATGTGGTCCAGAATAGCATAAACAATTCATTTTTACAACGCAACTGAATTGCAACTTTTGGAGCTTTGGCATTTTGATTCGTGTGCGGGAGCCAACGTTAAATAAACGGAAGTGGTTAAAACTAGTTGACACTCGTCAATTGTCCTATGATTTGGTACTGGGATACTTGTATAAAATTCGGAATATAGCAAATACATGACACAAAATTGTCAAATATATATATAAGACCTACATAGTTTTAGAAAGGCAGTTATTTTATTTATAGTACAAATTATTAAGCTTAACAAGGAAGTTATAAACATTTTGCAAAGTTAAGGTATTAAGAAAAATTTCTGATAAATTATTTGGAAAATTTATTGCAACAATTTTCTAGATAAGAAAAAGTTTCTTAATTTAAATGCAAAACAATTTATTTGCAGCTTAGAACTGAATTCTGTGATATAAAAAATTGCGTTTTTTGTTGATTTTGTTTTTACACATAAACAAATTTAAGGATAATGTTGTCCATTATGCAAGGCGGCAACAATTTACAGTCTAAAAGTTAAATATTGAGCAGAAGGATAAACTGCTTGATAAATTTAAACATTTGGAAATCAAGCTTTTAGCTATGTCTAATTTTTCACAATAATCTAAATGTTTTGTTTAAGCTTCGAATTGACTGAAATAATAACAATAATAACAAACAAACAAATTGGGCTCCCATTCTACTGGTTTCACACATTTCCATCGTAATGTTCTGCAGACACTTTATTTTGGGAAACTTAACACATATTTTCAATGCAGATGAAATGTCAAATTGTCAACACTACCCAAACGCCCGGAATGAGAGAGGAATACCTCGAACTCAGAAGCCCATAAATGGTCCTTTTGTTTTCTGCCCTGTCAGCGCGCAGACAAACCCCGAAAAAGAACTAAGTAGCCTTGGACAGGCTGAATGAAGTGCCAGCCATAATTATGTACAAGTGCCACGCCCACACACACACACACACACACGCACACATGCCCCTAGACAACAGTTGACAAACCCGAATTGCTATTTTCGAAACAAAACAAAAGACAAAATCAACAACAACAAGGGGAAAAAAATTATGAGACGAATTTTTCGCAAATTTTTCAGCTGTGTCAAAAAATTGTCAGCACGATGTGCTCTGCGGCAAATGGCAATCTAAAATGTTAACCAGCCCCACAGCCCACAGTTCCCCCCGCACCCATCGGACATAACACCATCTACATACACACACACACACATGCTCATATGTGAGCTGGGCCTCGACGGCAACTGTCATAGAAATGTGAGTTACATTTGCTGCAAAAATTTGACAGTTGATATTTTGAAAATTGTTGAGCGAAAAATGCGGCAAAGTCAAAACCGAAACTGAAATTTCAAATGCATATGGAAATGGAAAAGCTTTTCTGAATTGTGAGCATTGACATCAAAATGTAAATGGACTGCAAAACATTTTCGATTTATTTCTAATTAGAGCCAACTTTTTGTCGTTCTTCTGGTTGCTGTTGGTCTGGTTTGTCGTTTTGGCCGTTTTGTTTAATGAGTTTCAACATTTGCTCGCAGCTGAAAATATTTGACAGTTGTCATTTTGACAGTTTTGCGCAAAATTGCTGAAAACGGTATACGACTACAGAGATTGAGAGAATGAGGGAGAGGGAGATAAACAGAACCGACCAGCGACTACCCTTGCTATGTGAATAAACCTATGCACATGTGTTAATTTCTGTGGACATGTACTTTTTGGACTCGACTTGAGAGGCGTGCGTGGGATTTAGTTATCAAACTGTGGCCACTTATAAAAATTGCCTGTTATGAATGATGATTATTTCATGTCCAAGTTGTTACAAAGAACTAATTTAAGTCCTTATTACAATTTATTTTAATCAATCAGCTTAATATATTTTAGAGTACTCTGTAAATGTCTGTTCGATTCTTCTATGGTCTCTCCAATTTGACAACGTCTTGAAGAAAGCCTGGCAATTTTAAACTCGAACTAATTCCTCCAATAGGCAGAAAGAACAGCTTAATAAGCTTTTTTAAATGCTTTAAATTAACAATCGCAGTCAACGTAAACAAGCTCGTTGAACAGTTTTAAAAAGATAATCGCAGCCAACTTAACTAACTAGTCGAACGGCTTTAAAAAGTCGAAGCCAACTTAGCTCGTTCGGCAGCTTCGCAGCCCACTTAACGTGCGCTATATTTATTTTCCAAATATATATAAATATATATATATATGTATATACATATTTCAAACATCGCCCACTAAGACTGATGCTCCCTCCGCTGCGCGACTTATCCTCACAACGGAAGTCTCTGCTCTGCTGTTGGTCATTTATCGGTAGATGCGGCTGTGTCTTTGCGTCTTCAATGGGACCACTTCGTCTTTGACAAAAGCGCCGAAAATGTCATTAAACATGTTGTACCCATTAAGCGAAATCATTTAGCCAAATTAATTAACTTGTTGTTCTTAGCGACAACAATTATCGAGAGTGAAAAGAACGCTTCCATCATCATAAAATATTTGCCGATGATTCGTGAAAATTAATAAAAATTAAATATGTATATAATGAAAAGAATTATACGTATACCCTCTGTGTGTATAAATGGAAAGCATTTCGCGTCAAGTGCTTTTTTTGGCTGCCTCTGCTTTTGGTATTTGCTTCATATTCGAGTTTTGTTCGTTTTTAATTTTTAATTTTTGATTTTTTTCGGTCCCGCCATTAAATCATAATAAAAAATGATAATTGCGATATTCACCCGGCGAATCGTAAATAATCGCCGCATGCGAGTGCCGGGCAGACAAGTGTAAGTCGTGATTCAAATTGACGTGTCAACAATTAACATAACTCTCAGCGCATCCAAACCCCCTCCGTCTGGCCCGCACCCTTAGCCGATCTTTTGCCCAATTCCCACATAGCCGTCAGGGGCTTTGCCCACGCATTTGAATTTCCGCCTTTTTGGTCAGGCGACAAGAAATGCACTTAGTTCGGCAGCCGTCAGACAGCGGCACCGGACCCGGATACCTACCAGCCACCCCTGCCAAGCGGCGACCCCCCCTCTCTCTCTCTCTCTCTCTCTCTCTCTTGCCATCAATAACTCTGTCCTCGCACTCGTAAATTGGACAAATGTGCCACAGCAGCCACAGAGCAGTCAGTGGCTTTGGGAGCTGCTTGTTCCACGACCCCATCGAACAGTTCGGAGACATTTCGCTGGCCACTGTTGACACGTAGCGGATTTGATTGTCGCGTGGGTGGTTCACTGTGCAACGTCTTCATCTTGATCATAATCATCTTCAGTATCGTGATCATGATCATGATTATGATCGTAATTGTGTTGTGAAAGAGCTTTGGGTTGCTGAGCCAAACGAGAATATTTGGGAAAATAAATAAGCTAATAAATCATTATGTTAAATTGGCACAATACGATATATTTACTATATTTAACAGCTCGGTTTTTTTTTTTTTTTTTTAAACCAAATGAAAATAGAATGTGAACATGTGTATGTGGAAAATGCTCGGCATGTTCGCTGTCATTCAGCCTCAAAGTTTACATGTGCTCACTTTGGATAGGCACATGCCATTGTGGCGCACACTCGAGAGATCTTCATGGGATCTCTTGCGCAAATAAAACAACTGATCCGCAGGATTAGCGCTCAAGCACTGTGCTTAAAGAGCTGCCGGCAATCGGATTCCAAAATAAAATATCACATTGTTGACTGTTGGACTATTAAACTGTTGTATTAATAAACAATCTTTTGATTGTCTAAAATACTAAAATCTTTCTGTTGTGTCTGTAGGCCAGCTATTTTATCACACAAATCGACTAGCCTTTTGTTTGCTTAACGTTAATGTGTTAGCGGACAAATTGAATCAATCTTTACTGTCTTAAATGAACACAACATTTAATCTATATTCCTGTGCTCAGTGCTTGGTTTAAGAATAAAAATATTACCCTTTAACAAGTTTCTGGTTCACAAGGCTTAACATATATATTTAAGGGCAAAAAGGCTTCTCCATAAAATTCATAAATCAATTGTTGTATTACCAATTTTTAGTAAAAAGAATTTATTTGAATTATTTCATACTTAAATTTTGATCTCCTTAAAGCTAAAAGCTCAGCTTAAACCCAACCTTAAAATGAGCCAAGGTAATTTAAGCTTAAAAGTAGCATAGACTAATAGTTTTTTCTAATGATTCCAGTTGTTCAAAACAGTTTTTAAAACACGATTGTAAAACATATTATTTGAATATATTTCCTCAACTAAATTTACATTCTAATATCTAAAGTTAGTCAACAATTGATGCCCAGAAATGTTGTAAGACTGTCTGCACATTTGCTTGCTTTGTGTAATTGGCTCTGATTTAAGCAAATCGTTGCTGACGGTTAGTGATTTTTTTTTGTGTTTGGTGCACAAAACGAGACATAAGTGAGCAGACGACGCCGGGGAAGGAATAAAAATGAAATGTAAAGGAAAATAAAATATGGATATTTTATGTGCAGAACTCGAGTCAGGCGCAAGTGGAAATGCCAAATTTAATGTTATACTTCAATAAAAATTGTTGGCCCTGCCACAGACGCGGCAAAAGGCGGTGGCAACATTCACTTAGACGGGGGCAACATGCTGCTGCTGCTGCTGCTGTATGTGTGTGTGTGTGGATGTGTGTTGCACGTCCGCATTCTTGCATCGAACATTAATTTACAAAATATTAACAACATGAGCAAAACATGCAGCAGAAGGGGACTGAGCGGGTGGCTGCAACAACAGCGCCAACTTTTTATTAATTGCATCCAAGCGACAAATTTTTGCAAAAATTTGCATTCACAGCAAATAAAGTTGCAGGCGGAGCCATCAGCAACATCATTATCAGCAACATCATCATCGTCGCAACACTGCAACTGCAACACATGCAAATTGCCTTCGTTTTCTGCCCCAGTCAATGACAAGTGGATGTCAACCAAAGGCAGCAGCAGACGCAGCCGCAGCCTCAGTAGCAGCAGCAGCAGTAGCAGAAGAAGCCGTCGCCGTCGCCGAGTTGACAGTTTCGCTGGGGGCAGCGGCAACCAATAAATAACAAGTGAAAAACAAATGGAAAATATTAAAAACTGACGGATGGCTGCGTTTCGCGTGTGTCTCTGTGCCCCAATTCCCCCAAACGCCGCCCAATGCCCGGCCCCAATCATGCAAGGGCGAGGCCCAAACAATGCGACCGGCAGCCAAGACAAATGAGAGCAAGCTGCCGCCTCGTTGCACTGTGGGCAACAGTCGTTGCAAGTTCAATGCTTGTTGGGCGATAGATCACAGTGGAACGAGTGCCAACAAAAGCTGGCCAATAACTCACAGCTGCTTAAAAGTTTCTACAACACAAAAGCAATATTTCCATTACCTAATATGAGTTCCTTAAAAATTTAAATAACTTGTACAGAATATTTTACATTATTATTACACAAGAATTAATGACATTTTGTGCTTGAAAAAAATGTATTTAATTTACATTTATTATTATTGGGGAATATGGATAGAGATAAATTTGCACTATTAATGCCGATCAAGTATATATATAATGGTTACATGCATTTGCACAAAACCATTATACCCTTTTTACCCATTTCAATGGGTTCAAGGAATAAGAATCGCACAATTTTAAAGCGGAGTTTACCTTGGTTAGCTACAAGTATAAATATTTTATATTTCATATAATCATGTTTTAATCATAACCCACGGTGCGAGCACATTATTAAATTTTTTTCCTGAAATGCAATTAACTTGCTTGCAATAGCAAGAGAGAAAGAGAGCGCATAAATGTCTTTATTAGCGAAAGATGCAAACTCTGAATAGAAATCTCTCCCTAGAGAGGTCGTATAGAAAAGAGATTTCGTGATTTCAATTTCGATGCTTGATTGCTGCATAATTTAATGCTGATGAGTTGAGTTGATGGGCCGTGAAAGGCATTTTACATAATAAAACGAATATAAACACATCTGCCCCAAAAAAAAAAAAATGTTGAGCGCACTCTGGGACGGCAGTTTGTGTGTATAAATAAAGAAATTTGAATAAATATAAAAATTGCTGTAAATCACAATCAAGCCAATCGAAGAAATAGAAACACCCACTATTTATAATATTTATATTTTGTCTCTCTTGGCTGTGGCTGCCAGTCTGTCGCGACGTTTTGTCGCCCGGCGACAATTTCATCATTGAATCAGCTCTTTTGGGCCAAGCGAATGCGTTAGAGACTAAAACGAAGCATATTTATTGTTAGTGCCTGTCATATATTTGTTTTATAGCGCACAACATTTTCAAATTGACCGAAAAACATTTTATTATGAGACGTTTTACAAAATTAGAACAAAAGCCCAACATCATCATCAACGCCCAAGACAATTAGCTAAATCAGCGATTGCTGCATCAACTAGTCAGATGCAAGATACAAATGTATCTGATAGCATTTCGAGTAAGTGCCAAGGGTGAGACAATGTCTCAACTCAGAAATTGGTTTCCACGTTGAGCATTTAAATGCCTGCGTTTGCCACTGGACGGCGCACTCATAAATAATCGCCAAAAATAAATGCGACGACACAATTTGTGTTCATATTAACACAACTCATAAATCGAGCCGAAATTGTTATAAAAAAACGAAACTGCAAAAGAATTCATCAAACACAAAAAAATAAAAAAAATTTATAGATATACATAAAATTATATTCAAAGAATATTCTGTGTTTTTGAATTTTGTTTCATTCAACTGGGGAATAGCTTAGGTTGATAAAATTGCGTAGAGTTATGAACATAAATTGTTTGAGATCTATAAATAATATTATAAAAATACGATTTATAGCAATTTATCTAGCAAATATCAAATTAATAGAGGCAAAGGCAGGTCATTTAAATTGGTATCGGTACAACTAAGAGGGCTCTAGATGGGAGGGCCCGACTTGGGTGCACCCTGAACCTACTTTAACCAATACCAAAGGTATACCTTAAGTAAGGAATAAACCTAAGTGAAACTAGAATATTTTAGAAAGTTTTAAATATAATCTTTGCAAGTAAATAAATCAATTGATTTAAGAAGTTGACAGCGATTTCAGATGAGATTAGGCCAGAGCCTAACAAAAATTATGCGCATTAGTATGATAGTTATTATTTTGCATGTGAATATTTAAAATATTTTCAAAATAGTTTAAATCAACTACCGTTCAGAGTTCGTTCCGTTTGGTTAGTTTACGTGCATTTAGAAATAGTTTCATATTACAATTTGGTATCTTTGAGAATCATCTTCAACTGCGAATGATCACTTTCGTGGAGCAACATGCGTTGCCCACATAGAGGCTATGCTCGGTCTGTGCAACCGATTGACCCCTAACAAACAGCGCAATCAATTCGATGTGTGATCGGATTCGCGGATTCGCGTTGCTGCGATATTTATTTAAAGTTTTATTGAGTGCAAAAGCCCGAAATGTGGTGCAAATCTATGCATAGAAATGAACGCCAGCGTTTTGCAATAATTTACTTTATTGCGGCGAGTGGCAACTGGCGCGAGTGGGTAACGAACATGCAGCATGAGATTTGAAATTCAAGCAGCAGCCACGCTGACCAATGGCTGCCAGTGCCATAAACAAAACGTTCGGTGGGGCTGCAGGCCAAAAACAGCAAACGCCAACGACAACAGCCACGGCAGCAACATCGGCAACGGCAGCAGCAGGCAACAAAAAGTGGCAGACGCAACAAGGCAGCAAACATTCTCAACATGAGCAGCTGATATTTCACATAAACGACATAAACACTACGTCGAGCCACGGCCTAAGCCCAAGGATTGGCATCGGCGGCGGCTGACTGCGAAGGTGTAGCTGCAGCAACGGCAATTGCAACTGCGGCAGCTACCAGCAACAGCAACAGCAGCAGCCGCAGCCGCTGAGGACAACGTCGGATGGACAACAAAGCAACTGTGGAAGAGTGCATGCTGAGGCCTGAGCTTCAGACTGCGGCTTGACGACGCCATCGCCATCGCCACCACCAGAGCCAAAGCCAAAGCCACAGCCACAGCTACAGCTCGAGGAGCAAATATATCAAATGCGATCGATCGCCAATGTCGGGAGCTGTTGTTGTGTTTTCATTTTTGTTGAGCAGCAGCAGCGCGAAATTGAAACGCAAATTTCATTTATCCAGACACCAGAATACCCTTTTCACAGTTTAAAATTTAATATAACATACATAAATATAAATAAACATTTTATAATATTATGACAATAGGGATTGCTAAATATATAAACATGCATATACATACGTATTTTTTTTATTTAAGTAAACGAAAAAATATATTAAAAATTTTAAAAAATCCCAGCATACACTCTTTTATTTAATAGCTCCCAAAAATGAAAGAAATATTATTAATATTTTGAGATGCACTCCAAATATAATTTCTTTTTATACTAACTAAATTTGATCATTATATATATTTTGTATCTTGAGAATTTAGTTTGCTTTTTAATCATGTCACGTAATTTATTCAAGTATTTAATACATAAAAATTCATTAAAAAAAATTCTAATTCCAATGAATTTTTCATGTTGATTAATTTTTAATTTTCATATGTATCTTAATACAAATGCGTCTTTTATTTTACAATAACAAAAAATTTAACTCGCATTCATTGGAGTTTTAATTATTGAATAGCTTAATTTTTGTTGCTTCTCCCTTGGCTCAACTGACAAAGATTGCTGTGCATTGAATTGCAATATTTCTCGCACTATGCCAACACCCATACAGAGGGAGAGGCGTTACAAGCTCTATATGCTAGTCATAGCAGCTATCCGGGGGCCAATTGGCAATGTAAATCCAATTTGATCTGTGCCGAATGCTTTTGTTCAATATGGCAGCTGAGCTGCTGCTGCAGAGCTGTGGCAACTTTTGCAAGATCACAGATCTGGGATGCTGTTGCCGGTCGCCGGTTGCCGTGGCTGCTGCAGCAATTGCAACTGTGCCAAGTTACTTGGGCTACTTGGCCGTTTGGCTGCTTTGGCTACCTTATACGCTGCGATCCGATTGGCATTGGCAGCGGGCCCTCAAAACTTTGAACTGTTGCGCAGACGACTGCGGACTTGTGCCGGCTTTCAGTTTGTTGTGGTCATCAAAGGACGGACCTGGACAGACCCGGCGAACAACGTGTATAAGCATTCGTGTTGTTGTTCTTGCTGTCGCAGCTGTGGACGTTGCATTTCTGAAACTGCAACGGTTGCATGTGCCAATCGAGCGACTTTTACCAGCTCCAAAGGATGGCGACACAATTTTTCGTTTTATTTTTTTTTTTTGCGCCTCTCGCATTGTGTACAGCTTTTGGGCAAACGCAAAGATTTGTGGCCCCGATATCCACGTCTGCGATATGCTCAAGCCTCCAAAGCTGGTCAGGTCCACCCTTGCCAAGGAATTAGCATATGAGAAGTTCCAAACTAGCAATGGCCCGTTCTGCCACTCATGCAGTTGAAAAATAGTTTGGCAATAGATAGCGCTTCCCTATCTGGCAATTAAGAACAGATCGATCCAAAATCATCAAGTTAGCCTTGAAAGTTTAGTTCGCCAAAAAATGATATAAAGAGAAAAAAAATAAACAACTTCCAACTATTTCAAATCAACATGTCCGTGCAGGAAGCTGAGGAAACGCCGGCAATACCTGACAACTCATCCAAATTTACGCCAATTATTTTCACCAATGCACCCGAACAGGCTGAGGAACATGATCTATCGATTGGCAGACAGAAGCTCAAGAAGTGGCTAGGCCGCGTTGTGCGTGTTACCCTAAAGAATAAGTTGGTTTTAGTCGGCATCTTCAGTTGCACGGATCATGATCAGAATCTCATAATAGCCAACTGCGATACGTTTATGCCCGACGATCATGAGCCAATTGCATACGGCAATGTTGTGGTGCCTGGCGATCAGATCGAGTCATTTGCCGTGGATATGCCACTTAACTCGGAACTGGAGCTAGAGCTGGAAGCGACACAGCTGCAGGAGACGGAGCGGACGAAGAATGCTGACTAAGTAATTGACATTAATTAAAAGCTGAATAAACTTCCAGATTATTAACAAGTTTAACGTTATGAAATTAATAATTATATGTAGATTCTAGAGGATTTCACGCGTAAACTGGAAAAGTGGGTGAAAAGCCGGTTATTTCTTTAGTTCTTCGTATAGGGTATTCTTAGTCTAGGGAAAGGCAACGATTTAGTGATTTCTTGATAAGGATTCCAGGATATTATTAAAAGTTGGATGCTTGATATTTCTTTAGACTTTCGTAGATGGTATTGCGAGCCCTTTGTAATTAAATTACAAATGTCGCTATTATCTAGGTAACATTAAGGATTTCTATATAAATATTTTAGAATTCATGGTTTGCAGAAAGAAGAAAGAAAGATAGAAGTAAGAAAGATTCTGATAACAGTTTAATTACTTAGAGCATGTTCTCTGTACCTAGTAATTTTTCAATATGCAATGCTGAACAACCAACTCCCATCTCCCATCTGTCAGATTTATCTAAGCTTCTGTTGATTTCAATAGCCAATGCCATTTCTGGTATTGTTTGATCATTGAAACCTTTCTGTTTGTCATCCATAATATTGAACGATCCTGCCAGCCTCTTGAACTTGCATTGTGATTGTTTTTGCTGTAGCTGAGGCGACATTTTTGGCAAGCCATTGCTTGGACCAGCACAGAGCCAGGCAGAGTGTGGAGTAGGTGCCCTTATTTATGTTTATGGCAGATGAGACACGACGACACTGCATCGCATTAGCTACAGCTACCAGAGCCTGAGTCCAGAGCCGGAACCCACGGCCTGAACCCAGAGCCTGCTACAGAGTGCCTGCTCCAGATGCCTCCAGTGTGTATATATAGGAAATAATGGCGCACAATGTGATTTTGCGTTGACATCTTGGAATTTGGTAAGCGCGCGCGTTCATGTCTCATCAGCTTGTTAGGAGTTGCAGAGTTGTTCGGCGTGCGGTGGCAAGGCGAGGGCATCGATTGAGACCCAGCGAGAGAGATGTCCATCGCAATTGTCTGCTGCCAACTGAGTTAGTAGCTGCAGCTTCTCCAGTTTGCTGCGGCTGCTGCGACTCTTGCGTCTGCCACTGCCGGTTGGTTTAGCGACCGGTCCATGGCTTGATCCTCGCTCCGGCTCCAGTTCGAGACACTGGTTGGGATTGTTTCTCGCACGCGTGCGCATTTAACAAAATTTATTGGAGCCTGTGCTCTGGAATTTGGGCTTGTGTTTTGTGTCTGTCTATCACTCGCTTGGCCCGTTTGGGCTCCATTGGCTTCTTCTGCCCGGCCCATTGTTGTGGTACCTGAAACTCTGTCTCTGTCTCCACGGCTGCTGCTGCTGCTGGCCGTTTTGATGCAATCGATTTTTAAATAAACGCGTCGCCAACAAAACCAAGTGACTATTTTTTTCCTCCTTTGTAGCTTGGAGCCTGTCAACAGCAGCCGCGGCAACCGTGAAGCAGAGTGTAGAGCCAGGTTTTTTAAATATTTTATCAGTTTCAGAGTTTGGTGGAAGCGCTGATAAGGATCGCGCCACTTTTCGAAGAGTGCCTGAGAGTTTTCGGGTTCTCGGTTTCGCGTAATGAGTTCGTTTCACAGCCATCGAAGCTGCTGAAGTTTTGGCAGCAGCCATGTGACAATGTGATTAGCTTAACGTGGTTTTTTAGGATCGCATTCGATCTGGCTAAAGCTTTGCATGAAAGTTAAGCAGAATTTGTGGAATCAAGTAGGAGAGTGATGTGTATTGAAAATAAATATAGAACTGTTCCATCAAAAGTAAAGTTGTGTTTTAAGCTGAAAATTCGAAAGAGCGATCGCTTTTACATTCCGAGCTTTGAGTAAGAATTAAACACTAAGAACAAATCAATTGCCTATTATTATTAATTAATATCAATTGTCGAAATTGAATTTTCCATGTGATAAGATTCATTTATTGCTTCGCATTACTAAATTCTTTAAGTTAAACACACAAAGCTCGTAATTTATCTGTAGAGTAAATCCTAACTCGATTTCAATACCGTTAAACTTTGTGCATTGGCTACTGAAATCACAGCTCGAATCGAGTTTGGACGATCCAAACAAACTACTGTGCTTGGCCTTTGGCGATCGATCCAGCGATATTATGGTCCGATAATATCGAATTTCATACAATTTAGTTTGGGTGATTTTGTATTTAGCTTCTGTTGGCTCTCGCTCGACTGTTTGTAGGTATATCAAATGCTTTGCAGCATTTGATGACCGCCGAAACAAAATAAATTACGCTAAAAATGCACTGAACCAAATTAAGTCGAACATGTGGCTGGGTCGGGTATGGGATTGGGGACGGGTATAGGATTGAGGAGTGGCAGCTGACCGGGAACTAAATCTTGGAATCTGCACGTTTGCCGACAAATTTGAAACGCCGCCACAAAAATAGTAGAACGAGTGAAAGGCAAATCAGAAGTTCTTAATTCCATGTGGAGACCCAGGAACAGATCGCCGGCTGCTGAATGCTGACTGCGGCTTGTTGTTGCTGTTGTTGCTGTTGTTGCTGTTGTGTTGCTCTTGTCTTCCAGACGAACTGACATTCAAATTAAATTGGATTAGCAGCGTTCCCTTGTCAATCTGGCCGAAAACGCGCACCAAGTGTAGTCCCCAAAAACACTGCAGAGCAGTCCAAGTAACTCAAAAGAGCTCCAAAGAACTAAAGAATAAGAAGACGAACTCTTTGCGCAAATCTCATCTGGCTGACAGTGACATATTTTGTGACAGCTGATGGAATATGCTGGAGTTGGGTTCGGCGTTGATTTTGGCGATGCAGAGGCCTTGGTTGGCGGCTGTGGCAACTCCTTCGGGCACTTTGTCTGAACCACGCAACCACGATTCCATTCTGATCCATCATCGTGCCGCAGTCGGCAGTGTCAACTTTATTATTATAATGTGGCTCCGGCTACGATACTGGAAGCTGCGATGTGGCGGCACCATTTGATCGCCCCATTGCTGCTAATCCTTTTCGCAATGACTTGACAGCTGCCTGGCATCCTTCTTAAATTTCGCGGTGCCATCAATCAGGCGGATGCGGATGCCCCAACGTGGCCGCAACGCTCGTCGCGCTAATTAGTCACTCAGCCATTCAAGCAGCCAAACAGATCGTCAGCCCGTCAGTCAGCCAGTCAGTCAGTCAGTCAGTCAGTCAGTCATGCAGTTGTGCTATCAAATTCTCATTTAGCTGTTGCTCAGTGCCACATTCAGCTACCGCCGTGGCAGCACTCTGTCGATCAGTGGCGCGATCTTGACTTTACAGCAGAGTGTACTTAGTGGCTCCAGTGATCAATCAATGATGATTAATGCAAATGCAAGGTCAGCAAATTGCCAGTTCTTACTCCTCTCTCCCAATCACTGCCCAACTAGTATTCTCGAGAGTCCCTCCACTCACAGACGCACACATCAATCATTCATTAGCAGATCAAGTTGTCAGCTTGTCGCTGGTGGATCCTCTGTAGAAGCTCAGCCTGCAGTTGCTTGCCATGATGCATGATTATAATTTAAAAGACGGCTAGCTAGTCCTCAGTTCCCGTTCCCAAGCCCCTTGCTGTCACTTTGTGTGGAGCCTCAACTTCGATATCGAATCTCAGCCGTTGCACCTGATCTGCGTGTCTGCGTACCATTGGCAATTGCAATTAGCCATTGCTCGTAGATAAGCTTAGCTAATTAATTTGATAATTGACTGCGCATTGCATTTGTGGCATCTTATGATGGACACTGGTCGACTGCAAATAACATCTTACATCAGATCAAAGTCGAGTGCATTTTGCATTTTTGATGGACTCTGATAGAGCGTCAGAGCTGTCACTCAGTGATTGCATCACAAATCTGTAAAGAATCTTGACAGTTTTACGTTTATTCAATTAATTATATCGTTTGGCTAGACTTGAGCTTTAGCATAACCATAAATTGAATATACATTTTGAATGCTGGAAATTTTAATTTACTACTCCGAGGGCGGTTTAAATGTTTTACATGTTAAGAGAACAATTGGCGGAAAGCTTAAGAATTATATAAAATTATTTATATACATGCAGAGTAAATGTTGAATTTATCATCTTTGACCATAGAAAGGCTATATATGCTTGATCCAGGTCCACATAAAAGCAATCTTCTATACTTTAAAATAATTCTTATGGCGTGATCTGTATATATTAATCTAGAGGCTATGTGTCAACAGGATTTTGACATCGATTGTTATTGGAAACGGGGCAAGTTATCGATCATCGGAAACACACTATAACTGCGCGAGCAAGAATGATGCTGACCAAGAATATATGTAAACTATAACATATTAAACAATATGTTGTAGCTATATGTTCAGCTGAACATATGCAGCCAATCTAAACAAATAAATTGTTTGTTTAATCTAAAACAAAATACAAGATAATTTAACATACAACAGTCTCTTGTTATGCAGGTATTTAGTATCGATTTAATTACAATTTCTTGAAACTTCCCCTTGACCTTGCGCAAACTTCTCACTTTCACTTTCGCCCATAATGAGCCCAAAATCTTGTCCCAAATCTTTGACAACAAAACGCCCTCTGGACAGCAATTGCCAAAGGCAACAAAAATAAAATATTTGGACCGCTGCGTGCGTCACGTCACGAGAGACGCAAAGACAACTAACAAAAAGATTTGCTCAACTACCTGCCACAACTTTCACCGGTGCGTTTCGGTTCGGTCCAGTACGGTCCGGGTGGGAGTCGACACGGGCCGAACTCCAATGCAATTCGTTGCACGCCCGCGACGCTGTGCTCGTTGTCGTCAAGTAATCCGCACTAATCCGTCAGAGACGGCGACGCAATGTTGGCAAATGCGATTTTCCCGGCAACTGCATCAGTGTCACAACATTTTCCCGGGCTGCCGACTCCTGCGGCGACTGGCGACTGGCGAGTGGCCTGTGAAAATGGGCATGTGAAACGTGTGTTGCCACAACAGTTGCACATTTGCATTCACATCGGGCACGCCCCGTTGTTGTCCAAAACAATTGCATCGGCTAACTGACAAGCCCAGAACGGGCCACTGATTTATGGGCTGAATTTCACTTTCGCTTTTCGCTTATCCCAGATCAAAAGGGATAAATTGTTACAGTTATGCGCAGAGTTCTTCACCAGATCTCAGCTGACATCCTTGTGAATAAGGATCTGTGTGACTTTCCCTCGTAAATCACACTAGCCCAAACAATGATCCCTGTTGTCACGGCAACCTTTACAGCCCGGCTACCGTAGTGAAAGTTGACCTTTTATGTAGAACACCTTGACGCAGGGCTAACATTCGATACGACTAGATCAGAGTTAAACAGAATTAAAATTGCTCTTGTACAAAATACGTTTCAGAATGGCCGCTAAACGTAAATGCTCTTATTTATTTATAACATATAAGTTCGATTGGTTGTCAATTAATTAATATTAAAATTTATATTTAGTCAATTTAGTTGTTAATAATTCAGTTTTAATTTATTTTGATTTTTGTAAATTTCTACAAATATTTATAACTATTATCAGACTTCAATTTAAAAACTTCAAGAAGAACAACTTGAAGAGCGAAAGCTTAAAAAATATTTGGTAAATCTTTTTTTTTTTTGGTTTTTGCCTGGATCTACCTGTTGGTTTTTCTAGATGTTGTTGTAGCTGCTGCTGCATATCTTATGCGTATTTTTGACAAACAATGCCGGCGGTTAATTTTAATTGGATTCTGACAACAACAACGGGAAAATCCTTTAATAAAATTAAACATCAAACATAGCGTGCAATTTTTTGTCGTACTCTGCTGACAACAGCAGCGGCCTCCGTTGAGACGGGACGACAAGGCAGCAGGGGAACAGGATCAGGAACGGCGAGGACGAGGGCGTTGGCGTTGGCGTTGCGCAGGATTTAATTTAAAAACACGCCAAGTCCAACAGCAGCAGCCGAAGATCAAAAGGCATCAAAAATTGTTATGCGCGGAAAAGAGCAAAAGAGCCAAAATAAAAATATGTATGTAAAAACTAGCGGCGGAAACGGAAATCGACGCGCAAAAGGTTGCAGGTGTCATGTGACAAGGTCGTAGGCAGGGCGCCCCCCGGCCTGAGGGGGTGTGCACAAACATCGCGCAGGTCTCAAAGTAACGGCAGGAGAAGCGCTTGGAAGATTGGGCAATTGATTAAGCGCGGGCTAAGAGCAGGAAAGCGATAGAAGAGCCAGCGAAATCAAATCAAAGTGTTGAAGCGGTTAAGCACTTGACTTAATGCGCCTGGGAGCTGCTGACTGAACTGGGGGTTGGGTTTTGGGTTGGGTTCGGTTCGGCTTGTGCTCGGCTCGGCTTAAGGTTAAGGGTTGCTGGCAGCTTCCTGCAGGTGAAAGGGGTTAATTTGTTGCGTCTCGAGGCATATGCGTGGCGCCTTCCAATGAATTAGTCCCCAAAGGCTTATGCAGAAATCATTAAAAAAGTTGAGCAAGTGTCTGGCCCTAAATTAAGCGAAGGCATCGAGCCCAAAGATGAGCCCAAAGAGCGTCGAGGAAAAAAGAAAAAAAAAAACAAAAACAATCGACTGCAGCCAGCAACGGCAAGCGGCCCGCGGCAGCAGGTGGGTAGCCAGGTGGTTGGCTGGTTGGGTGGTGCGTCTTCTGCGCCATTGAAGTGACAGCCTTGCCATAATTTTCAAACGCGCCGAAAAACGCGAAGCCCGCAGCAAAAGTCGACACAGAGCAAAAGAAAGCATCGAAGAAGGGCATTGGCAAAACGTCAGTCAGAGTGAGAGTTGGGTTGCCCAACCAAACCCATCCGAGGTTTGTGTGTTTGTGTGTGGTATAAAGAACTATTAAAGTGTTTTATGGTGGTCGAGACAAGCGCGCAGCTAGAGAAAAATAATGGCAGCACGGCTGGACGATTGGACGTCTGGACGAGCGCAGTGGAGTACTACTACATAGCTGCAAGATTTAGAGCTTTTCGGGACTCAGGTTTTTGTGGTGTTTTCCTTCAGCGGGACTTTATCTTCCAGCGACGTGTGCTACACGAAACCGGGAGTGATGGCTGCGGCCTCAAAAGCACTGCAATCATTTGGCTGCAATGTCTGTAACAAGTCTGAGGCATGAACAAAGTTTTCTGTTTCCCCTTCTTTTTTAAATACAATTCAAGAATTTGAATGTCTAAAGAAAAAGTTTGCCTTTGAGAGCAATGGATTAACCACCCTTGCTGACATTGCTGGGCTTAGTCATAAATTTTAGGCTAATTGCTCGTATGGCTGATATTCCTATACGTACTTTGCTTAAGTCCAATATGCTATATATATTTTTTCCTAAAGTCAGAAGCTTGTAATTTCTATATCGGATATTTTCGTTAGGCGAGCCGATCAGCCTCGACATATACTTCCTATATCAAACATGAGTATCAATGCCATATTTCATCAACATATTCTTTAGTAGAATATAGATAGGACAGTTTTTGTGTTTTTTTTTATTAAATTCATAAGTTTAGTCGTCCCAAGTGAGAATGTCGGAAACAGTAATATCATTTTTGAAATAAGAATTTTGCATGAGGAAAATAATTTTGTCTGTATTGTTTAAAAGATAAAGCTACCATTTTATACCCGAACACCATTGATCAACATCAATAGCCGAGCCTTTTCTATCTGCCTGTCCGCATCTATGAATGCACCTTAAACTGAATACTTAAAAGTTGCCTTCCATTCCGAAAACAGCTTGTTTTCAGTCTGTTTTCCAAGTGTATTGCACTACCTACCTATTGTTAAGACGTGTTTCCGCAAAATTGATTAGACTTTTATATATAGCCATATATTGAATATGCGATGGTAAAAGTCTTTCAATACAGCTGGCTGCCTTTCTCTGTTTTCTCCGTGCCCATTTCCTTGAGCGTAACCTGCTCGAATTGCAGCCACACAGGAGCGTCTCTTCATCAGCCTGCTCCACTCTTGAGTGTCAACTCAAAAACTAATTCATTCGCGAAGCCTTTTCGCGTTCATTCATTTTGCCTTTCCGAAACATTTAACAGAACCTGAGCGACTGGAAATTGCGCTGGCAACAAATAAAGAATACCAAAAGCCGACAACTGGGGAGCTGAGAAACTGGGAAACTGGAGAACTACAACAACAACAACAACAACAACAATAGCTGGCAAGTGTCGCTGCTCATTTAACCCCAAACCCAAGTTGGCGGCAGTCGAAAGCGACCCAAGCCAAGCGAACCGCATTGAAAAGTACCTTCAGCTCAATAATTTAACGGATTTGGCCCGAAGGCGTAGAGAGGATGGGTATGGTAGGGGGCTCGGGTACGGGTACGGTTACTGGCACAATGAGAAAATTTTTGGGAAAACATTAACATTAGCCTAAAATATTGTCGCATAATTTGCCGCGAGCGCTGGTGACAACGCTGACTGCCTCCCTTCCGATGGGGGTGCCCTAAAATATTTCAGCAGCAGCAAATGAAGCCACTTGCCAGGGTACGAGCGCCTGCCAGGGCTGCGGGCAAGCAAGCTGAGGGGTGGGGGATTTGCTTGCCTGTTTTTGGCGACAATTTTAAAATGCCAAACGGGCGGCGCGTTTATCACGCTGAACGACGACATTTGAAGGAAGCACTAGCAGCAGCAGCAGCAACCCTCGGAGCAGGCAGTGCCCATCACTCAAGTCGCAAAATTAGGCAATTAAAAATATGCCGAAGGCGCTCTCAAGCAAATGAATGGATGCTGGGCAGGCACAGGCACAGGCACAGGAACAGGCAGTGGCACATTCAACTGGGGGCTGAGACTTAGGCTGAAGCACAGCAGCTTAGACGGCGACGGCGACGGCCATGGAGAGGCATATGAATCATCGGCTCAACGGTAGCAGGAGGCGCAAAAGATGGAGACGAAATTGCCTGAATTTGCGGTAGTCACATTAGCCGAAGCTGAAGCTAGCGAGTGCCACTGCCGCTGTGAGTGCAACCCCTCCGCCAGCAGCAGCTAGCATACTCTCCCACACACACACAAGCACACACACACACCCACACGAACCCACATATCACACAAATTGCAAGGAAACTACGTCGAGTGTTATTTATTTATTGTTTTAAAGAACTTGGAGCGAAGCTCTTTGGAGCTCCTGGCCAATTGTTTTGTTCGCATGTGCCAAAACTTGAATGCCGTTTATATGGGTCATTAAGTGGGCTTTACAAATTTGGCCATATTTGGAGTGGTTAAATCAATGTACGGTAACTAACTTTAGGTGCGGTAACTAAAGCTCAGTGTTCATTAATATGCACAGCAAGAAGGGCAAATAAGCGAAGTCAAGTCAATTTTCGATCGTTAGATCGTTGGCGGAAAGGCCTTCCGCCTCGTCCGATCTATGGATTGTTGCACCCGATTGTATATCAAGTCTTCTGAGGTACAATAGTTTTTCACCCAAACCATTAAATAACTCTGTTCTTCCAAGGCCTGGTTTCGTTTCATTCCAATCGCAATACTTGCGCATACATATTCCATCGATTCCGCGTCTAATTTCGAATTAATGCCTATGCTCGAATTAAACACTTTGGTACTTGTCGTACAACAATATATTCCCGATTAATATTATGATTATAACTCGTAACTCGCCCCACAGCTGCTCCAATGGCAGCTTAATGCTGACGCATTCCAATGCCAACTGGGCGTTGTGAGGGAAGCGTCATTTGTGCCTTTGACTGCTAACCGAAAGCGTCAACGAAATTGGCCATAGAAACAAATGGCGTTTGCTCTGTGGGTGCCACACCCAGTCATGTGGGGGCAGGACGATGGCAGGGAATAGCCGCAATCGTAGACATAGCCTTAGCCGTAGCCGTTGCCGAGTTGAGCAATCCTTTTGGCAGCCAAGACGTTTGCCGATTCTAAATTTTGGCCGTTTCTGGTCTCGGTGCTCCGTTTGTCAATAAATCGTGGACTGCCAGTAATGATGCCAGGCCATCCGAGCCCGTCGCTGGCTCCGGCGGTGGCCAACTGCTTGGCAAGCGTTTGCCCAGTTCAGCTGCTCGTCGTGCGGGCGATAGCAGCCGTTAATGTCAGACGAGCGAAAATATATGAGCCACCAGGCCCGCACCAGAAAATGCGCCCCTCCTGCACGCCGGCAAGCAGCACCCCGCCCTCTGCGCAAGCCAAAAGTGTCTTCAACTTGAGGGTTTCATAAAACTTCATGTCGTCTTTTTCGTTCGTCTATGGCTTGGTTCGGCCCCTCATGATGATGATGTTGATGATGATGATGACGTGCACATAGTTCTAACCAACACCAAAAGCAAAGCTAAAGACATGGTCGAAGTCGAAGTCGAAGTCAAAGTCTCCGCCCTGCATTGTGCTCATCAAGCGAGGTTCGTCAAGTTCTGGGCCAACAACCCCTGGCTAGGACTCGGCTCCTTTGGCTTGGATTTGTTTTATGCGTCATTCGGCCAAATATTTCCTGCTTGTAGCGCTCCGGCCCGCCCCCGGTCCGGCACGACTCGCCTAACGTCCTGGGCTAGGTCATTATGCGCCTGCCTCGGACTCGGACTCATCATTTATAAGCACTGAGCGCCATTCCGTTGTCAGTTTGTGGAAGGATTTACGCTAGTCCTGGGTGTGTGTCTGTGTGCTGTGAGTGAATTATGGCCATTGCTGATTTCTTTTTCGTCCTTTTTTTGGTACGCCCTTTGCTGGGCGCACAGTGGCAAATTTATTGACAGATATAATTTCTTATGCGTATAATTAGAAATTCGGCAATCATTAGGCGACCAACTCACATATATCAAGTTAATGGCCCATTGCCTTTCCGCACAGCCCAAGATTGAATGGCCAAAAGCGCGCGCTAAACAAACAAACCAGACACGTAGACAGTGGGACAGACGCTCCAGTCCCAATGACTGGCATGCTTGGATCATGTCAAAAGCACATGAGATTTGTATGGCCGGAAGTGGCAGAGCTTCATATTGATTTCTGGCGCTGGACAACAAAATCCAATTAACTAATTAGAGCACAATTTTCAATATCTTCTACAGCGTGATTTTCAACAACACTCATAAATTAATACAGGCATATTTCACATAATTTTATTAGCCTAAAATCTATTTGAAATCTGCTGAAATCGCGAAAGGAAAATAAAATCGAAATGGCAAAATTCGTTAGAGAAAGTGTTCATTATTCATTGATATAACTTAAGTTGGAGCCTGCGCGATTTAAGCTCCATTTGCCATTAAATAAATTCTTTTTGCTCAAATAAATAAAGCACAAACACAAGCGGATACACACAGACACGCACACACACACTCTCACAGGGAAAGACAATTACCAAATTTGCATTCGCGCGAAATGGCAAACAAACAAATAAATTCAAACGGCAAAAATGACACATAAACAAAAAAAAAGGGAATCCAAATACATTTTTTTGATTTAACAAATGTCAAAAATATGAAATGAAGATGAGGCTTTATGTACATTTCAATGAAATGCACTTAGAGAAACGACTGGGGATTATTTTAGACATTTTAGTATGTTTATAAAGAAGCAAATAAAGCAGTTGTATAGTTCTTCAAAAATGGAATCAGCAAACAATTTTACCTATTAAATATTTTATAACTTCAAGAAAAGGTCGCCAGCACCATAATTTAATTAATTGTCATATATAATTTATAATATCCAATTTGCAAAAGTTGTTATTGTTGTGGCATTTAATGCTGAGTGTTCAAACTTTAAAGCTGACGAAGCGGAACTTGTGCTTCTTTCTTTTAACGACTCTACTGGAGAAATATATTGGGCTAAATAGGGATAAATTGAGTTAAATTCAAAGAACATTAAGTCCACTGAAGAAACCAGCAAAAAATCAAATTTGTAACTTTAAGCCTGACGAAGCCTGCTTTGTGTTTCATTCTACTGAAATAAATAGTAAATTGAGTTTGAATTAAAGCACATCAAATTCACAATAGAAACCAGCCACAAAAATGCTTAACATAAGATATATCCAATTTATTACTCCGATTTTCGTTATGCGTCGCATATGTAAATATGATGAATACGTATGCATCTTGAAAAACTCCAAGTGATCATCAAGTTCTCTATTAAACACCCACTACTGTTGGACCCTTGCTTCACGCTGTCTCTCAGTGTATTAAACAACTCATGTCATGTTAGTAGAAGAAGCAGAAGCATCTACTGGGTTTCAATGTATGACTATTCGGTATACTGAATACAGAATATACATAAATAATATTTATTAATGTATTTTTATGTGCGCTAAGAGTACACAATGTAATAATTTATACAGTTGCTGTCGACATTTTGCCTCAGCTTGTTGTTGTTTTTGCTGTTGCTATTGTTGTTCTGATTGTTGTTGTTGTTGTTGTTGTCCTGCTCGCTACATTATGACGCTTACAATTTACTGTCCATGTTTTGTTGTTTACTCTGATGATGATGATGGCTGCCCCGGCATTCAGCTGGCTGTGTGTCCTTGCGGGTGGTTGGGTGGGTGGCTTTGCTTCTGGTCAGGCATGTGACAAACTTGCTGGAATTTTTCGGCTTGCCGTTGACAAGGGTGGCTCCCAGGCGCCACCAACCATCCACCTACCCACCCACCCACTAGCCACCCTATCTGCCCGGCCTGACAGGGCGCATTTCAAACAGAAAATGCCAACGAATGCGGCGGCGTGCAAATAAAAATGATTAATGATGATGCGCGTTGGCAGCAGCAACAGCAACATCAACTACAACAGCAACAGCAACAGCAACAATAACTGCCATAGCAACAACAAGAGCAATGGCCGCCACGCAGGCGTCAACGTTGACCTCTGCACCGCAGTCGCTGCCGCTGTCGACGTTGACGCTGAGCGAAATGCTTGTAATTTGCGCAGAAACCACGCTACGGAGGCAAATACAGAAATACATCAAGAAGTTGGTAACATCAACATACAACATACATTAAACAACTCGAAAAACATTTAAATAAACGCATGTAAAAGTGTGCATCGCTAATGTGCTCGACTAGAAAGTACCCTATACCTTGTATACCTTAAAGACACTGAGAAACCTGACTCCTTGATCAATAAATATTATTTATTTCGTAATATTTTAAATACTTATTGCCTAAAGGGCAGAACTTCCGCGGAGATCGGTCGTGTTTTCTGTGCATTCCCGTGCGTGTGTATGTTCAGTGCATCCCAGGCAAAAAACAAACAAAAAGTGACAGTGACACTAACTAAGCCCGCCCCAGGGCTTAACAAACAAATCGCGCCTGCAGAGCGCGAAAAAAAACAATTGTGCTGCCTCTGGCAGCTAAACTATATATATATATAAACATATATAAACATTTAAATTTTTTTTTTTACACAAAAGTGCAACCGCGTGCGAGCGTAAGAGAGCAAGCTTTTGCTAAGCTCAAACTGCGCTCAGCTGATCGCCTTAACTCAGCTGTAGTGTGTGTGTGTGCGTGTGAGTGAGCAGAGCTTTCGCGAGAGAGCTTTTGCCTAGACTCACTAACACAAGTAAAGCACTAGCCAATAGGAGAACAATCAGTGCTGGCAAGTCAGTCACTGACCGTGACAGTGCTGACACTTTCCAGTCACCGTTTCGCTCCCCGTTCACCAAAGTCACTTTTCACAAAAATACTGGAGATTTTTGTAAATAAGTGCAGCTAGTAAATTTTGGTCTACATCTCACCTAATGGCGTCCAACAAGCCGAATCCACTCATCCCCGACTATCCTGCGTCACCTATATACAACCCGTCGGATAATGTGCTACCGCCATACATCACGCTGTGCGGGGGTACTACGCTACTCACCACGTCGTGCATCACCACAACTGCCTGCTCCCTAGGAACGACTACGGTAACGTCGTCCCTCGCACATGGCATCAGCTCCCAAGGCCCCGCAATCCCGTCCATTCCTGGCGCGAATCCTGCTACAAGCCCGGATCTCCACGCGTTTTTGAATAATTACCCGCCCAAGACTTCACGTACTTGGCAAGGTCAATGGTTTAAGGCCACAAAAAGAGAAGGTGGCAATCTCTCCCCCCATATCGTCCGTAAGAAGGCGAGCACCACCGAAACCAAGAAAGCCAGCCAAAACCGGTTTGCGGCCCTCTGTGACGAAGAGGAAAGCGACATGGACACGGAAGTAGAGCTAGCCACCAACAAGGAAGCTTGCGCCGACGAGGATGTAGATGATAGGCCATCCACCTCGCACGCAGCTCGCGCAAGGGCCAGCAGGCAACAAACGGCAAATAAAAAGCTTGCCGCACACCCGCAACCCACCCAGACGGCGCCTCCCAATGAGCGGCCTGCCTCTAAGGTGCCGAGAATAACTGTGCCAAACGTCCTCAGTTTCACCAAGTTCTGCAAGGAACTAGACAGCGTCCTAGGCGCGGACACTTACACCGTCAGATCGCTTAATTCTGGCGACTGCATCGTCCAATGCCGCAACTCAGACGAATACCGAACGCTGGCAAGGCACCTTCGCGAGAACGGCTGCCTGTTTCACCACCACCAGCTTGCAGAAGACCGGCCGTACCGCATAGTTCTACGAAATATCCACCACGAGGTCGCATCCGAAGATATTTCAGCGCAATTGGCAGAAAAGGGGCACCACGTTGTCCGCATATATACCCCGCGTAGCAGAGTCAATAACGAACCTCTAAATATGAGATTTGTTGACCTGAGGAAAGCGGAGAACAATAACCTTGTCAAATCAATAACAGTACTATGCAGGCACAAAGTTTCGTGGGAGAAGCCTCGCAAGACGTCGGGCCCTGTACAATGCAACAGATGCCAAGAGTACGGGCACACAAAATCTTACTGCTCGAGACACTATGTGTGCAAGGAGTGTGGGGACAACCATCCAAGCAACGAGTGCACACTTGGCAAGGACGAGAATCGGTGTTGTCACCACTGCGGAGAAGCACACGCAGCAAACTTCAAAGGCTGCAAGAAGTACCTGCAATATGCTTTCCAGCAGAAAAACCAGCACAAGGCAAATGGCAGAGATGCAAGCCGCTCCAGAGATCCCCGCCCCAAAACAGCCGCTCCTGCCTGCAGCTTCGTGCCCGGCCAACAATCCTTTGCCAGCGTCCTCCGCGGTACCCAGCCCGCAGAGCGCAGTGCCCGCTCATCGTCTCGCAGAAGGAACACTGGCAGTACTCCCAGCCAATCGCAACCTGTTGCCGACAACTGCCCCAACTCAGCCCTTGAGCTCATGATGAAGCAAATGTTCGCCAGATTCGACCAACTGATGTCTCTCATACAGACTCTTTTACAAGCGCTAATGCACACTAGCGCCAAAAATAACAGTGCCTAAAATGAGCTCCCTCAGGATAGCACTATGGAACGCCAACGGAGTCTTTTCGAAAGCGAATGAGATCACAGCCTTCATCGAACTCCACCACATCGATGTGTTTCTGCTCACGGAGACTCACTTCTGCTCTCGAATCACCCTCAGAGTGCCAGGCTACACTCTCCACACCGCCAACCACCCAGACAACAGCCAACATGGAGGAGCAGCAATATTGATCAGGTCGTCCTTGTCGCACCACTCACTTGAGTCATCCTGCCACTGGCATATGCAAGCTGCTGTTATCCGACTCGGATCCAGCAGAGGCGACTTCAATCTCGCCTCTGTATACTGCCCTCCGGCCTTGAGAGTGACTGAGGCACACTTTCGAGCCCTTTTCGACCAGCTTGGCCCCAAATTCCTGGCAGGAGGAGACTGGAATGCCAAACATCGCTGGTGGGGAAACTACCGCATGTGCCCCCGAGGGAGAACGCTCTTCTCTGCCATTGAGAATGAAGGCATCGAAGTCATAGCCACTGGAGAGGCAACGTGCTACCCATATAGGGCTACTGCAACACCAAGTGCACTTGACTTCGGGCTCTACAAGGGATTCAGACAGGAACAGCTGCGAATACGAAGCCTCCTTGACCTGACGTCGGATCACCTCCCATTACTGATTGAGCTCGAGGAGACTCCCAAGTGGGAAGTTGGAATCCGCAAAATGCTCCCGCCGCGCTCTAACTTGGGAGTATACCGGGCCTGCCTCGAGGACACATTAGAGCTCAACGTCACCATAAATACGGCAAGTGAACTGGAGAGCTACGTTGACCACCTCACAGCGAAAATTACGGAAGCTGCTAGACGTGCAGCCCCGCAAACCCTGCCTCACTCTCGTACCTTCAGAAGGTCCCTACTAAGCCCTGAAGCCAGGAGTCTCCTTGCCGACAAAAGACGTCTAAGGAGGCTGTACATCCGCAACGGAGACCCCTCTACCAAGGCAGAAATGGTAAGCGCGTCCAACCGGCTCAGACGACTGCTGGCTAGGACTCGAACGGAAAATCTAGACAGCCTCCTCGAAACAACTGGGCATGACGGCAACAGCACCTTTTCAGTGTGGAAGCTCACCAGAAGCATTAAGAGGCAACCAGTTTTTACCTCCCCGATCACGGACCACTCTGGCCTCTGGCTCCGATCGGACGAGGAAAAGGCCAACGCGTTTGCTGACTACTTGGAGACAACCTTCAAGCCATTCGACTTCGCAGATGTTGCACAGCGCCGTAAAGTAGCCGAGTCACTGGACGCTCCACTGCAGATGGCTCTCCCGATAAGAAGCATCTCCCCCGCGGAAATCGGGACACAGCTGAAAATGCTTGAGCTAAAGAAGACCCCAGGATGCGACGAAATCGACAACAGAGCAGCTAAGGCTCTCCCACGCAAAGGAGTCATGGCGCTCGCCACAATTTTCAACTCCATGCTCCGCCTTGGCCACTTTCCGAAGCAATGGAAACATGCGAAAATTGTGATGATCGCCAAACCCGGTAAGCCGCTAACTCAACTTGAGTCCTACCGCCCTATAAGCCTTCTGCCGACGCTCTCAAAAGTCTTTGAGCGACTTCTGCTAAGCCGTCTCTTAGAACTCGACGAGGTCACGCGCCTGGTCCCGGATCATCAGTTTGGCTTCAGAAAGTCTCACGGCTGCCCCGAGCAGGTCCACCGGGCAGTAAAACACGTACTAGAAGCTTTTGAGCAGAAGCAATACTGCGTCGGCGTTTTCCTCGATGTCAAACAAGCGTTTGACAAGGTCTGGCACGATGGTCTTCTGTTCAAGATCAAACTGATACTCCCAGCGCCATACTTCAGCATCCTTAGCTCCTTTCTGGCAGGACGCACCTTTAATGTGGCCGTTAAAGACCAAAGGTCGGCAATTAAGGGCATCAGAGCAGGTGTCCCACAAGGCAGCGTCCTCGGTCCGATGCTGTACACGCTGTATACGGCGGACCTGCCCACACAAGGACAAAGCAACGAAGACCTCAGCCCTGCGAGACTGCTGGTGGCAACATATGCGGACGACACTGCCTTCCTAGCCTCCCACAAAAATCTGCAAGCTGCTACAAGTGCAGTGCAGGACTGGCTGCTGCAGATCGAAACCTGGACAGCTATGTGGAACATCGCTATAAACTGTGCCAAGTCCGCCTGCGTCACTTTTACGCTGCGCCCACACAGCTGCCAGGGGCTACGGTTCGATGGAGGAACCATTGAGCAGACCAACTCTTTCTGCTACTTGGGTGTCCACCTGGATCGAAGGCTCATATGGGGGCCTCACATCGCAGCAACGAGAGCAAAATGCCTGAGAAGACTTCAAAAGCTCGATTGGCTACTAAAGCCTCAAAGCAAGCTGCACATATCCACGAAGACACTGCTTATCAAAACGATGGTAACGCCTATCTGGACATATGCGATCCAAGTTTGGGGCACGGCATCAGCACACCAGCTCCGTCGCATAAGAGTGGTCCAAGCCAAGGCAGCACGCAAGGTTGCTGGCCTGCCATGGTACGTAACAACAGACGCCATCGAACGCGATCTCCGCCTAACAAAGGTCGGAGATCAGCTCAACTTCTTCAGCAGCCGATACTCCGACAAATTGGTGCAGCATCCGAACGCGGCCGCAAGGGCCCTGGCTGAGCCCATCAGTGAGAGGCGCCTCCGAAGGCTACACCCCGACGACCTACCAACGAGGCACATCACTTAAACATCCCTTTCCCATTATTGTTATATATTTTTAAGTCTGTAATTATCATTTAAGTTATTAAATAATAACTATACACTATACCCTTAACTCCGCTTGGTAGAGATCAGAAGGCACTGATCGATTCCAGCGCAAAATAAACCAAATTAAAAAAAAAAATACTTATTGTGGTGCAGCAACTCCAATTGCTTGCCTCTTAGGACATGCCTATAGCCTATAATAAATTTAAGCATTTCTCTAATATCACAACATTTTTAAATTGAACATACGTTTTTTAAGGATAACGTTAGCGACTAATTTGCTGGGTGTGCAATGGCAATGACAGTGGCAGAAATTGTGAGGAGTTTGTTTAATTTCAGCAATTGCGCCACGCTAAGCTACTAAATCAGCTAAAAGTAGCGGGGCTGGTTCAAGTCCAGGTACAAGTATCTGTTAGATACACTCACACACAGATAGCGATAGAAATGGAGCTGCAGAAAGAGAGATAGAAAGAGAGAGAGAAAGAGAGAGAGAGAGACAAAGGTTAATAACTGCCAGAAGATGATGCATAGCATGACACAGGCACGGAACAGTTGACAGTTGACTGGCAGGCAGGAAGGCAGGCAGCTGGCCATGGATATGGACGCCATCGCCCCAGCGACTCGCAGCTGGCAGCCATTTTTATGCCCGTTGGCGGCCAAGGTGGAATTTGGCCAAGTTTTGCATGGCGCAGCGCCGTTTCCCCTTGGCCAACGTCAGATGCGCGATAATCGCAACTTCTGCACCTTCTGGCTGTCAGGCATTGCGCTGGCTCAGGTGTGTGCCACAGCCAGCCAGCCAGCCAGACAGACAGACAGACGTACAGTCCGCCTGTACAGACATTTTTCTCTCAATGTACTCGGCGGTGTTTCGCTGTGAGCCAAGTAACCAACCAACGAGTCGCGAACCGGGCCAAAGCGAAACCAACTCTTGCCAGCGGGGTGCATTTTCATTAAGAATGAAAAATGATGAGCAATCAATCATTGCAAGCGGAGGGTGTTTCCGAAACAACGTTGCACTCGTACACTTGTCCTCTCTCTCTCTCTCTTTCTCCTTCTCTCTCTCTCTGTCAGACACACTTCCACTCGACTGCCCTCTCTCTCTCTCTCGTTCCCCCTTTCTAGCTAGCATGTATCTGTTAGATACAGCTTGTAGATTGATAGCATTACCTGCCTCTGGTATTCAGAAATGTTTTTTTTCCAGCTAACTTGCATCGACTGCCATGTTGCCATTCCTCCTCCGCCTCCATTTGTTGTTGTTTTGACCGGTCAATGCTTCACATTTGGTATAATTTACATCTTCATTTTCGTATTTTTACTAGTTTCCATTTGGCTTGCGGGCTGCCGCCGCATTTGCTCCTCTTTTATATATATATATTTTTTATTATCGCTCCTGGTGCGATTTGAATATATTTCACACTTGATTTGTGGGCCGAACCAAGCGAAACTGCGGGCAGTCGAAGGCGGCATCGGACGTGTGCGCCAGAGAGCAAGGAGTTGTCTTAGAGCACTGACTCACAGTGAATGTGGACGGAAACCCAACTAAGTAGACGGATGATCACGAAAATGTAGTCAAATTAACGCTGCATTCGAAATGCCTCAATGAAGATAGAAACTTAGGGAGTTTATACTGAGAGCTATATGAGTATCTTAAATAATTATGAATTTAAGAAGCGGCAAGCAGCAAAAACTGGTGCATGTTTTAGGGATAAGTTCCTTGTTATATGAACATTTACCAGTTGTATGAGATTGACAGCTTGAGAGCTGCAGCTTGACTAAGACTCTTGCAAAGTGCCTGATTTGATTTTAATGCATCTTTTTTTTCTTCAGTGATGTGGATAAAAAAAAGACTGTCGTCCTCCATATGTGTATTTTTGGGTAAGTAAATATTTACTTATGTCTGTATATGTATATCAATAAGAACATATGTGGAAGCAATTTAGACCTCTAGTATCTAGTATTCTTATAAATTATATCAACTATTATACGTTATTAGTCGTCCTTCCAATAACTATTTGAATAATGTTAATTGCGTTGCTTAACAAAAGAAGCTGCCTCCATCTGAACAGGAAATAGTACAGATTTACTTGATATAGGAAAGTATATTTTACTCTCGCTTGTTTGGCCTGCCTTGAACTCTTACAATATTGGCTTATTAACTTATTGTGTTTTATTGTCATTTCGCTTAAGTGGTTTCGCAGCTATTGAGTAGACACATTAACCATATTGCCTTATATGGCCCTGATCTTTCATCAATAAACTGATATATTATTCAAATTTCCTGCTACAGTTTCCATTGGCATTCAAGATCGGTTTACCATCGTAAGATCGTTATGTGCCCAGTCAATGACATTTTCTAAAGCATTTTCAATGTTTTCAGCTTGAGATGCTGCGTGCTGAGAGGCATCAGAAATGAAATAAATAAACGGCAACAACAACAACAGCAACAACTGAGAAACATTCTCAGCCGTCGACATTTTTGAAGTTGTTTTTTGTCTTTGCGTTAATTTATAGTCACTGATTGGGGCGTTATTCTTATTGATCCAGGCCATAAATAAACGGAGTCTCTGACAAGCCACATACATTACCGACATTTTAGCGTTTGATTTGTTATTTATCATACCAACCGGAGAGCGAGACAGTGTCTGAGACAGAGAGCGAGAGAGAGAGAGAGAGGGAGTTGTCGTATCACAATCAGAGTCAAGCTCCCCAGTATCCGAGCCAAAGTGAGAACGGGCCGGCAATTACGATGACGCCGCTGACGATGACGGCGAATCTGTTCGCATCTCATCGGATCTGAGCCCCATCGACTGACTGCTTGGGCTCGCTCGCTGTTTTACCTGTAAAACTAGTTTCCATTTTCTGTATTTATTTATTTTGGTTTTTTTTTTTAACGTTTTTATACGATCGTTCTCCGCTTTTAGCGCTCTTTTTATATATTTTTGCCCGTTGCTTTTAATGATGAAATATACATTTTGAGTTTAATATATCAAATCGAATGGCGAATGTTAATTTGCGAAGCGAAGCTTTTAATATTCACATTTTTTTCGAATTTTTATTTTTTCTTTTTTTTGGTTTTCTTAATTTTGATTTATTTCATTTTGAAATTAAAAACCAATTGAGTAACGCAAACTGTCGATCTCAGCGAGCTCGACGCATTTTAATTTGCTTTTATTTTTTTTCTTTGGGCGCATTTTAATATGGATTTTTTGTACAAGTATTTAGATTTATTTAAGGTAGCTCTGGCTCGTTTAGTATGCAAAGACTCTTGATAAGGTCGGCTAAGCTGAACCCAATCAAATTCGTTTGGGATAAGGGGTGGGCAGCGGTCAGCGGGCAGCGCGCTTCTCTGTTCCACTGTGCGTGGATTTTGAGTGATTAATTAAAATTATGGCCCGAAAGCAAACTAATGAGTTTAATACGACAAAATCCATTAATTAAACACGAAACGTGTAGAAAGACGACGAAAGACGGCGACGACGTCGACGACGACTCCGACAAAGTTGACATTAAGGCATCATCAAGAGCCGGCAACCAGATCCGAAGTCCGGGGCAGAAGTCGTGTTTTCGGGCGACCTCTATAATTAAAGCTCTGAACCTAAGACAAAAGGCGTTGCAAGCCGACGCCGACGCCGTCGCCGACGAACAGAGGCAAAAAGGCAAGCGACAACAGAGCTTCATCATCGCCTGTCCAAGTCGCAGAGATGGAGTCGGTGTCGGAGACGAAGACGCAGCCACCGACAGAGATGGAGATGGAGACCCAAATGAGCGTTGATGAGTTCCATTTAAATAAAATCTTGATCGGCAACCATCGTCACCAGCGGCATCCGTTGACTACTCGCATACATACAAGCACACAAACAAACACACACATGTGCAGAGAGTCAAGACTCTAATATCGTCTAGATATATCCGATAATTTATGAAACATAAATAACCAAAACAAAAATACAAATCATTTGTGCGATGACAGTTGCTGCGTCTGTTATTTTCAATACTAGCTGCGATTGAGACCCGAGACTTGAGATTCGAGTCTTAAGTGTCGATGGCGGCAAATATTTAAAAAAAAAAAAAAAAAAAATAATTGATTCCGTTCGCTCGTCGCGTTGATGGCATCTGCGCGTCCAGCTGACGACACCAAATTGTTATTATTGGTCAGGCCGGTCAAGCCTGGTCAACGCTTTCTCGGCCCGTTTCATCTTCCATCTTCAATTTATGTAAATTACGCGCTGAACAAGGAAGTCACTCAAAGAGGTCGAACGATCGATCCAGCGATCGAAAGATCGAATAATCTCTCAGCTAGTTTCAGCGCAACAAATTATGAATTTACGAGTCTTTCAGCTATCCATAAAATTGTTTTTTTGTTTTTATTTATTACATTTATGCATGCTGAATATCATTTTATTGCTTTACTGAATAATCCTACTGAAATGCCATAGATTAGTGAGAGTTGGGAATTTTAACAGATATAAAAACTGAGTGTAGGCTGCGATCGGTTGAAATCGTTGGGTTTAAAGGCCAACAATTCAACTATTTGTCATGGATCTTTCCAAAAGTATTGGATTAAAAATAGAATCGAACTGGAATAATTAACATTCATAATAATTCAAATTCAAGCTGAACATTAAGCTTTAAAGTTGTATTGGCTTAGAAACTAATCTATTAACACAATAATAATATGACTTAATAAGACTTGGGCCAATTCAAGCTGACTGACTCCCGCCAGATATTAGTTTTAGTCTGGGTTTTTGGTTATAGATCAACTGCAGAATATTTACCTTTATAATTAGTAAGATATCACAACTTGAATATATTTAAATTATATGGTATATAAAATATTATCATTTGATCCTTGCACCTTAACAGAACTATAATATTTAAAGCGTCTGTCGCTTTTAATACATTCAATAACCTCCACGTACAAAGATCCGGATACGAATCCCCATCTAATGTATTGCTTATGGAAGTACTATACTTTTCATAAATTTACTTTAATTGTATTTATTCTATTAGAATTCGAAGAGACTCCCCTTTCTTATGCATTCGCCTGTATTATGTATCCAGCCTTGCTCAATAATTGAACCATTGAGGTAGGGAACAAAAGCCGCAGCAAGTTTCAACTCAATTGAATGGCAACAGCGGCGAGTGGGCCAAAATGAAATTATCAAAGCGCAGCTGACAACTGCTAGAGAAATAGACACAGACATGGAGACGGGACACGGGACACGGATACCGTTGTGGCCACTACACGCACACACTTTGCGAGCTGCAGCTGGAAAATGTCACCAGCCACGCACGCACTTTGACACACGCACTTTTCAAACAGGTGCGCCCATAGCTATGCGGCAGGCGGTTTGATGCGGGGTGTGGGGGCTGTGTTCAGTGCTGGGCCAGCAGGTGATGTATGAATTGCTTTGAATTTAGTTGTCAAAGCTTCGCGGGTGCGGGCTGGACTGAGCTGGGGGTCGCCTCATAAATTGTTAAAATGTGTCAGAATTGAACAAAACGCACCACAAAAACGACAAAAAAAAACAACAACAACAAAAAAACGACAGAAAGAAACGCATTTGACAGCCGAGTAGCCAACAAAGCGGACAGTGAACAGCGACAGGCAACAGGCAACAGGAAAGGGCAGAGCAAAATCAAAACAATTGCCATACAAAAGCGAAACGTGTTTGGAAAATGGTGCCGGGCCGCCAAGCCAGCCCCAATACTTGCCACATGGCAATCCCAACCCCCACCCGACCCCCCCTTCCCGCTTCTTACACAGACCCAGTGTGCGCCGGCCAAGGGGCCGACGATAGAGCGACATGTGCGTTTAATTTGCAAGACACATGTTCGCCTGGACCAACCAGTATATGCCAGTGCACCAGTGCACCAGTACACGGTACACGGTACACAGACGGTACACACTGGGCGAGTGCAGGTAACCGCCAGGTAACCCAGTAACTGGCCTACAATCCATGTTCCCACCAACGCACACTGGTGCCAAAATAAGCTAATCAAAAAATCATTAAGCCGCAAAAAATCAAACAAATATAGAATGTTGATAGTGATGGAAAGAAGCCGTCCATCAGAAGTTTCCATTCCATTGCATAGTAATTTGTTTTTATATGTTTTTTATTATTATTCAAATTTCGATTGATTTTTATAAAAATTATATATACAAATTTAAATATTTTGTACACAATTTTCAATTATCATCCTAGAAAATATGCTTATAATAATTTAGTTAGAAGAATCTATTCTGGCATCTTCCAGGTTTACAACTCTTCTGCCAACAATTTTTTCTTTCTTATGTTGCCTTGTTCTGTATATTTCGAGGAAATTAAACTTCCTTATTAATTAATAAAAAAATAATCCTTAAAGGTATTTTTAAATTCAAGCGAACATAATTTGTTATCTAGTGTTTGATTAATTAGACTCGATCCGACAATTGCACTATTTATGAGCATCTATGGAGCTACTTTCCTGTGCTCTTCAGGCCCCCTTTTAATTGGTTTGCAGCTATATTTTATTGGTATTTGATTGACAAAAATTTCGCCCACTGTGCATTACCATTAGATAGCAGAGCCCAGTCGCAGCGTCTCGCTTGATGTCAACGTAGCCAGTTGCATGTTGCAGTTGCAGTTGCCGTCGCTGTCGCCGCGATTTGTAGCCAAGTCGGAAAATGCATGTTCCCAACAAATGACACCTTCATGTGCACTGCACAGTTACCGCTCCGCGACCCGCACCCCGCGCCGCCGCACAGCCCTCTCATAACTGGTCAGCAGTTGCTGCGCGGCCTCAACATGTTGCCAATTTGGTCGCTTGGCAACGGCCGCTCATTGTTCCAATGGACATTTCAATGCTTCCTCCTGCGCCTTCACTGCCTCCTCCTCCTCCTCATCCTCCAACTGCCCCACCTGCCCCCCCTCCTTCGCCACCTCCACCATGTGCGAAGTTGCATGTTTTTCTAAAAAACTTTTTCGCTGCTGCCTTTTAAGGCCGACACTTTTGCTCATTGCGCCCACCAGGCAACTTTGCCAACGCTGCTCGCCCCCGCCCTGGCAGCTGGCCCGGCTTTTGTCTCCGGCACCTTCAGCTTCTTCTTTTTTGCACACAACGCACTTGGCCAAAACGCGCGCGCGAATTAACCTGTTGCATTTTCCCGGGCCTGTGGCCAGCACAGAGCAAGAGGCCATAGCATTGCCTTATGGCCATTATAATTGCCTCTACGGCGGAGTGAGTGTGTGTGTGTGTGTGTGTGTGTGTGTGTGTGTGCATCTGTGTTAGTATCGAGTACGTGTATCCGTGTTCATTGACAAAAGGAAGCAGCTGCTATGTTCCACTTTAAACAGAAGCAAAACCTTAGGTATTCAATACTCTTAAATGCGAACAAACGTGCTCAGCTTTAATATTCAAACGAATAAACGTACCTTAAAGCTGGGTTTCAAATAAATTTAAATATATTTTAATGGAAACACATGCACAATGTTGATTGGAGGAAAAGCTTAGTCAAGAAATGTTCTGAATCATTTATGAAATGTAATACTTATATAATTCATATATTCATATTGCGATTGAGGATTAGATGATTTGTGGAAAATATAACTTGGATTTGTATGCGTGAAGAGAAAATGTTCGAATCAGGGTAAAAGATGCTTTTGTCAGAGTCTAAAGCAGTAATTGGTTGAAGCATATCCATGATTCAGGGAGCTCCTCTCTGAATCAGAGAAGTTTTAATTTAAGTCACGAACTTTTTCTCAAACTCTATTTAAATATACTTTAATCAACTCATAACAATATCTGCCTTTTATGTAAGGAACTGTGCCGTATCATAAGCCGACTATTTCTCCAATAATTTATCTTAATTGTTATTAAATATTCATTAACTAATTGCTCACGAAGCTCTTGACCGTTGAGCTGATTATAGCCAAGTCCGTTAACCGGTTTTAAATCGAACCGAGTACCGAATTCCAAGTTTTTATCAAACATAAATTTGGTTTATGAATGGGTTTAGAACAGTCTTATATAGTCTTACATATTTTCCAAAAAGTGGTTATTTTCGCATATAAACAGACAGATGGACAGACTTTATGCGGTCGGAGATGTCTCCCTCTATGCGGATCTTTTGAAAGTGTATACAAATTATTGTAAATATTTTAAGTCTATGATAAGTAAAGCATTTTTAGAAATGCGGTCATCCAACTAATGTACCAAAAACCTTTTCTCACATTGTTTTGAACAAAGAACTGAACCAACAGAAAAGTATGTTATGCCTGCGCCTTTTATTCTTACTTTTCACACTTGTTCAAGTCTCATTACTCTTAATTCGAAAATCATACTCTTACCGTGAAGCATTCATGATGGTTTTGTTGGCGTGTATTGCCTTGTTAGTGAGTAATGAATACAAATTTTTCATAGATGTCATCTTGGCCAATTCCAGAAGCATTCACTTCACACTTGATTGAGCATAGCTTGTCGCGGCTTTTTCATATTTTTGCGCACATGTTTGTTAAATAATTAAAATATTTGTGCAGGCTAATGAATTTGTTTACATGATCGAACGGTGCAATTTTTCAGCTCTGTGGAAAATCCAGTATATCTGCGACTGCAAGCGTTTGCTGGCGTTGGAGTTGCAGCTGAAGTTGCAGTTGGAGATGTTGTGTGTGGTGCAGTCCACTGCGGCTCTGCATCGTTGACTCGGGCGTCCATTTGAATTCGAAGTGAAAAAAAAAAAGAAAAACGTTTAAATCACACTGCAAAAAAATGTGGACAGCAAACCGGTTTCGTTGGCCACAGCAAGTGCGAGTGGAACAGCAAATGCTGAGCGCAAGCGCGAAACAAATGTCAGAGGCAGCGAACATCAATCTCCAGCTCCAGCTCCAGCTACAGCTCCAGCTCGAGCTTGAGCTCTAGCTCCGGCTGCAGCCACATGGCCAGCCGGCATGGCCACATGGCAACGGCAACCATTTGGTCTTTTGGCTCTTGGCTTTGGGTGTGCAACGAGTTCTTTGGTGGCCACAAAAGGAAAAGCGACGCTGCCCGCGGCAGAGGACGGGGCAATGATGGAAAACCGGCTAAAAGGTGGCCAAATGCGTTTATTTTTTATTTTTTGCTGCTTTTATTGTAGTAGTTGTTGTGCTTGTTGTTGGCTGACGTTGAGAAACTACAGTTGGGTTCATAACCTCATTTCAAATTGGCAAACAGGTGCGACACAGATCCCCAGCAAATCTGACTGGGACGTAAACAGTTCGCAGAGACTGTTGAAACAAGAGCGCAAGTACTGTAGAAAGCTGCTTGTTGTGCAAATAAAATACTTAGGTTTTAAGAAATGATTGATATTAAATGGTATTTAAGCCCACGTCCATGTACAGAACACACAAATTAACGTTAAGGATTTAAATAAAAGAGACGAAAAGTACTGAAAATTTCATTGAAAAAAATAGAAGTTACAACAACGATGGGGTGTTGTTTTTTCTTTTTTTAATATCACGTTTGATTTTAATTTTTTTAGTTTTGTTTTATATAGAACCGTAATTCATCACGTTGCATATCACAATCTGTCGAAAGTTGTTCTCATTAAATGCCGTATGTTTTTATGCTTTAGACCTCGACTAAATTGCACCTGTCATGCAATCGAAATTGTGACCAGCCCCACTTCATCCCCCAGCTGTCTGGGCAATGCAGCCAATGCTATTGCTATATCCATCAGCAGACCCACCACTAATATTGAGTACTCGATATTCGATATTCGATGCCCGGTGACCATGCAGCTCGCAATTCATGACATGAGTTCAATTTGTGACAATTATTGTTGCAACATTTCAAATCGTTGCATTTGCATTCGGCCTCCGGCGGCCTCCGACAGTTGTGCGATTTTTATCGTTTTTCATTCGATTTCATTTTTTTTATTAATATTACTTTTTTGCTGTTATATTTGTTAATGTTGTTGTTGTTGTTGCTGCTGCTGATGCCGTTCTATATAAAACACATGCCACATATGCAAATGGTCTAGCTGCCGTGTGGCTGCAATTCATATTGTTCTTGTTGTACTTATTGTTGTTGCTGCTGCTGCTGCTGCTGTTGCGGCGCTTTTTTATTGAAAATTAATTGTTGTGCATTTTTCAAGCACAAGCGCATTAAAATTGGGCGTTGACTAATAATTGCATTTTTATTTAATTTCATTTTATTTGCCGCATACTTTTTGTTATTGAAGCCATAATAAAATTGATACCATTTTATTAGATGCTGAGCAATCAGACAAATATGTTAGTGCTTAAATGCTTTCAATGCTATTAATTGATGTCTAGTCCGCATAAAGATATTACGATTTACGATTATTTAAATCGTTTTGTGAACTTGTGTTTCCGTTAGACAACATAAAGACATTATATTTTGGCAAAAAAAAATCGAATGTATTTAAGCTATATTTTCCTTATAAGGCATCCCATGTTATCAAATTGATTTTGCCCTCAACAGTTGCTTTTATTCTATAATTCATCACTTAGTTTTCTAATTTTTGACATTATTTTGAGATCAACAAGTTAGTTTTGCTCCTACTTTCGTCAATGTTATCAGAAGGGAACAATTTTTGGGGAGAGAAAGTGAATTTTTAAAGGGCTTTGAATAGAGTTTTTTTCAAGAACTACAGGAATCTATTTTGCTACTTCATTTTCCCAAATTATTGATAAATTAATATATTTTTTCCGTACTTGATGTTAAGCCAGTTAAATGAGCATAATTTGATCTTATTACAAATATTGTAAATTAGCGGGTTATACGTGATATTTCGATGATTATAATTAAATACATTATTTGACTGTAATTCGTATTGTGAGTGTGTGTGCTTGTGTGTGTGTGTGCTTTCTGGATGAATATGCAAATATTTGGACGCCTTTTGGACGTAAGTGGCCCCGATAATAAAGTGGCACATGTTGGCAGCCTCGGTCGAACCAATAAAATGGGTAATTATGAAAGCCTTATGATTTTCTAAACTCACAGTAAATATTGCAAGCGGAAGGCGATCATAAAACGTAATCACCCGCAATATAAACACAGGCGTAAAATTGTTGAGTTAATTAAATGTCCAAAATGAAAATCAAGCGAATACTTGCGAAACTCTCGGGGTCTCCCAGGCGGAGTCTCCGGTTACACATCACACAGATCTTGGGCAAATATCAGCTGTGCCTAATTGGAAGCCCGTTCACCGATCGACCCAACCACCAAACCACCAATCCACCTGGTCTCTGTGTGCACCGTCGCCGTCGTGGCGATAGCGATAGTTCATTTCTTAATTGTTCAGCCGTTGCCGCCGCTACCGCCACCGCCACTGCCGGCACAGACAAACAATAATTGCGTTCGTGCTGAAGATAAAAATGTATCCGGTAGATAAATGCCAGGCCAGGCAAATTGTTTGCTCTTTTAACAAAAATGCGGCCAGCACCAGCATTTGTGGTGGGGCATCCAAAAAAGAATTTCACAAACAAATAACAAAATTTATTAACTCTTGAGTTCAAAAGAATTGCTGCGCATTTCCTCAATTCCTTTGACAATTAATATGTATTACATATAACACAATCGTTCCTCTGCCTCTGCCCGCCCTGTCGCACTTGTTTCACTTCATAAGCAATCATCACACTCCAGATCTGCTTAGTTTCCTTTGAATCCCTTTCGGGGCCTCGTAACTCTCGGCAAGATCAAAGGCCGGGCGGCGACAAACCAATCCAAACTAATTCGAAATTCAATTTGAATTCGAATACGGTTTTTATACACTTCTCGAGGGTAAAGGGATTTTTTCAAGATGTATGTAACACATAGAAGGAGACATTTCCGAATTCTTAAAACCTTCATATATATTTCTGAGCGTTCAATGGAAAACCTCCTTTCCTGACAACTTGACTTTACTATTTCCCATACCAATCTGCAATGCCATATCAAGTCGAACTACTATATTCTATGGCTTCTATAGAAACAATTGGTCAAAAGTAGAGCTATTGTATAGACGTCGCCAAACCATTTTTTCCACAAGAGTATTTAATCTTCGGTTAGCTACCCCTTCTTCAAATCTTCTATCTGTGCTGTTTCCCTCTGCAATTAAGGCACTTGAAATTGAAGCTAGATTTGTCACTGTTTAGTCTGGAGTCCGTCTGCCATGGACCGGGCGTTGAGTACTCGACAAAGTGTTGGCTAATCGCTTGCTGATAACGAGTAGCTGACAAATTCCCACAGTTTTCCAAGCGCCAGCACTTGAGACATCTATCCTAGCGGGCGCTCTAAACTAATTCTCTCGACTTTGGTGATCAATCGAATTTTTAACAACAGCGTTTGGGCTTGGTTTTTTCAACAGTTTTTGCATAAGCCCAAACTAAGGCACAATTATTAAAAACATTTTCTCACATTTTCGACACAACATATATACAATATATATGTATATAGTTGACGGCCACTCCCCTATACTACGCCCAGCTAGTCCATTGGTCTATTGCAACATGCGCAACACGTCAAAAATGTTTGTTGTTGTTGTTGTTATTGTTTATTTTATGACTTTGGGGAATTATGTAGCACGTCCAATGCTAAATATGTTCAAAAAATCTCTAGCACGACAAGTAACATGCATCAAACTGCCTCCAACGACAAACGAATGCCATAAAATCAAAGCGTCCAAGAAGGCGGCGATCCAGAGGAGCTCGAGTCTGCTCCATGCTCCGGGGAGAGGGTGTGCAGGGAATATCAGAGGTAGCGCATTTTAAATGCACAAACAACAACAACAACAACCACAACAAGAACGACTAAAAAACAACGGCCCCAGCCTCAAAGGCAACCTGTTGCATAAAACGCACACAAACAGAAAAAAATCTTTTAAAATGCATTTCATTATGTAGGCAAAAGCCAGGCGACAAAATTGTCATCAACGGGTATGATAAACGATTAAGTTTATAGTGTTTTTTCTCTCATTTATGATATTGCTCCCATTGTTTATCTGATATTTCTCCCTTTGAAATTTTGACAGATATAGGCTGAGCATTGGATTCATAATAATAAATATATCATACTTTCTATGTGAAGAATTATAATTGTTTCACACAAATTACAGCATCATTCAGAAGGAGAGCAGATTAAAATTCTACATAAAACAAGGTTTTTTAATTTAAATTTTAAACCTGAAAACTGGGATTTTAAATTATCTTAAAATATTCATATTAATATAAAATATTACCTATTATTATTTATATATTTCAATATTAATATTAATTATTTTCCTTTCATAACTTATATGAAAATTTTTATTCTTGAGTTCCTTTAACAAATATCTGTTTGTAGACACTATTTTTTAATGGTTACGTTAGCGTAGCTCTTGATCATGATATCATATTATCTCATGGTCCAAAAATATATATAGTTTTCAATAATATTTATTTCTCTTTTAAATTGCACCCTATTTTTGCTGCCCCATTTCGTATGTGACATTTTTGCGTGGTGTCTGCTCACACACACACAATTACAGTATTTATAGAGTCGCACGCAGCTCACATTAAGCAGCCCAAGAACCATTTGCACTTTAGCCTTGCCGGAGCAGGCAGATGCTTCCACCACGACACCGCCGTCTGCGGTTCCAGACCCAAACCCAAACCCAATCCCAACACCGATTCCAAACCCTGCGTGGAAAGTTGAGGCTGTGGTCGCATTGTCCGAATCAATTGTGGGAAACGCACAGAAATAATCTCGAGATTGTGTGCGTCTGTCGCTTGTGTGTGTGTGTGTGTGTGGGTGGGTGGCATTGCCCCCGCGCGATGTTTGTTGCTGTCAATTAATGCGCAGCGGCCGCAGGAACTGGAACTGGAACTTGTTGCACATTGCACGTTGCACGTTGCACGTTGCACGTTGCACAAGTTGCAGTTGCAGTTGCAGTTGACTGCAAAATTGCATTGTACGCTTTGGCTCGCTGTCGCTCTGCCCGTTGGCTGTGCCAGTTTTTTTCGTCGTCGTCGTCGCCGTGTGGCGTTTTTGACACTTGCCGCGGCTGCCTTTTTAGCCAGTTTCAGTTCAGCTATAGCCACAGTCCCTGTATCTGTCCCTCTTCCAGTCCCTGTCGGTGTCAAACCGTCTGCCCTGCCCCGTTCCGGCTGTGCCGAGCCGTGCCTGTGCCTTCCGCTTCAAGTGCACATGGATCAGGGGCACATCGACAGCTTCGCGATAGCCATTGTCTGCAGTTGCTGGCCAACTTTACAGCGGTAACTAACTGGCCTGGCACTGGGCAGGGTATCGCATTGTGACTCCTCGTATAATAAATTGACAGTCCCAGCTCGACGGTGAGTGCATAAATGAATGAATGCCCAAATGACGCGCTCCAGTTGTTTCACTGGCCACGCCTCCCACACAGCCTAGCTCCGACTTGCAGATACATTTGTATCTGCAGAGCGCGTGCTTCTCCCGGCAGATTAATTAGACTTTAATATTGTATTTACACTCAAAGACTGCTTAATTTGTGACCTTTTGCTTCGACATCATAAAAATATGAGCAGAAAACATGTTTCTAGCATTTATTTTATATTTTCCTGGACAGCATTATAATTTCGATCCATAGAAATCCGAAATGTGGATCGATATTAAAGAGCCTTTATTAGAAAGGCTTTGCTGTATTATTGAAAATCAATTGCGTGTTCTTTGCAGCGCGTCGTCGCAAAAAATCTTTAAGCTTTTATTAATAATTAAATCCAAAAGGTATAAAAATAGTATGAAAAGAAGTTATAGACGCCAGTGGCAAATATTCATTTAGCATGATCGCAATGTATCTGTCAGGCGAAACAGGCGCGGGGGCGCATCCGCGTGCATCATTCTCCTCATGGGCAATCAGAGCAGACGCAGAAGGCAATGTCGGAGATTGCAAATTTATGTGTGCAACGCCAAACGCTGCTTCGCGAAGCTGCAACAAGTCCAGGACTTGACGACTGATGCTGCAACTGCCCCTGAGAGATGCACTGCCTCCCACTGTGCATCTTTGGCGCTTCTTGTGCTGGCCGGCCGCTTGCTGCGTGCCTGTGCCACGGCAAAGGTGGCAATGATGGCAGCAGTTGCTCAACTGTCAAGTTCTTGTTGTTGTTGCTGTTGCTGTTGTTCTTGCTGTTGCTGCGCGTTGATTCGTCGTAATTCATGCGAAGCAAACCACGTCACGTAGTCCCAGCACAACAAGTGGCCAGCATTTTGAAAAGTATCTGTATCTGTAGCTGAAGTATCTCAAACTGTGTGTGTGTGTGTGTGTGTGTGTGTGTGTGTGTGTGTGTGTGTGTGTGTTTGGGTGTGCGTGCAGCTTCCATGTTTATGGCTGCCACTGACGTTGACGACGAAGACCCCGACGAAGACGAAAATGAAAACGAAGACGCGGACGCGGACGCAGATGATAATGATGTGTTGCCGCCGAGCGTAGCTGCCCCTGCAACATCAACAACAACAGCAACAGCAACAACAACAACAACAGCAACCCGAATGCTGCCACATTTTGATTGCGTGTCCGTGTGGACTCGAGTGGATGCCACTGCAATGTGGCATGGAGTTCGAACTGCAGCCGTGGAGACTACCTGCGCATCAATCGGCCATAAATTAGCATTTGAGTAAATTGGTTAAATTCGTTATTCGGAATTAGGATCCAATGAGCTGACGTTGCAGCAGCCCGCTGTTTATGCCACATCATGCCCTCTCCCTCTCTCGCTCTCACACCGTCTCCCCCTCTCACTCTCTAGCTGGCCATCTCTTTTCGTTGACTCTGATTCGGCCAATAACTCGCCGCTACATGTGAGCAGCTCCCCGTGGCCAGTGGCTCAGCGCGAACTTGTTTATTTTGAATTTTTTATGTTTAATTTCGTGTTATTGATTGATTTATTTTTATTGTGCACTTCTTAATGGAGAAAATGTTTGGCTTTTCGATTCGCTTGAGTCTGTAGTTTTTTTCCCCCCCATTTTATTTTGCAGCACTGTGAAAAATTACCGCAATTAATGAAGTCGTGAAGGCTTCTTTGGCAGCTCTCGCTGTTGTTTTTTTTTTTCTCTTTTCTTTGGGCCAAGCAAAACGAAGCAGCTAAGTGGCAACTCAATTGACTAAATGAAAGACATCAATAAGCTGCATTATAATTGCGTTGAAAGTAATCCTTTTTCCTAAGAATTGTTTATTCCTCATTATTCACATTTCTACGCCATATTCTGTTTAATAAATCTGAATTTTATATTATTTTAAGTGTTCAGGTATTATATACACATTCTATTTGTATTTTCTAATAGTTGCAATCTAAAAATGTGTAAAATGCAAAATGAAGCAATATTTTTTAATTCAGGCTATAAAAAAAAATAACTAAAGACCCAATAAAATCTTGCTGATTCAATAATATTCTTAAAACTATTCCTATTAATATAAACAAATTATTATATTATACTTAGCTTAATAGATAGATACGTAGACACATTTGAATATATGTAACATTCGTATGTATGCCCCGAAAATTTCATAAAGATCGGACAATAAAGTCCGACGTTACCCAAGAAAACATTAAGCATCTGCTGCGCCGACTCCGGTATGAAATTACAAATATTCATTTAATAAACCAAATACTGAGAGCAGACAATTTGGTGAGTGAGTGAAGAGTCTCATAAAAAATATAATATTATAAGATTTGAAATGAAAATGTCGAAGAAAAAAACAAATCCATAAACATGGAAAATGCGTTCATAAAGACGTTGAACTCTTGAACTCGTGACGTCCAGCCGTGAACCGCAGCAAGAAAATTTAACAGAAACAGCAACAAAAACAACAACAACTGGAATCATCTCGACATGCGGCTCAGTCTGAGGCCAACGAAAACATTTCAAGTTTCAATTCGAATAAATAAAAAAATGTAAGAATTCAATTTGAGAACGCAACGAATTTCAGTAAGAGCTAAAAGTTCGAAGCGTCTGGGATTTAAATTGCCGCGAACTGCATAAATCAATCGAATTTATTGACCAATGACAAATGCCGCAAAGATGATGAGGATGTTGCTCTGGATGCTGCGGGCAACGAAGGGCAGCTAGGCGAAAATCACAAGCAAACAATGGCACACATTTCGATTTCGAGATTTCGAAGACAAAATTCAAATTAAAAAGCCACACAAGACATGCCCCCCCAAAAAAAACCATTATGAGGCTGCTAGCGGTGCAGGGATTAGGCGGAGGCGTTTGGGGAGCTGTGACTGAAAATCGATTAAAATAATGGCGAGGTGGGAGCTGCGATTGAAGAAGAAGCGGCAGCCGTAGCAAAGGAATGTCAAATGGAACAACACGAGGCAACAAAATGAAGACCCCATAAGCCAAGACTCCAGACCCAAGAGCGCAAGAGACCTGACCAAAAGAATGTTGGCAATAAAAATGATAAAAAACCAAAACGGAATCAAATAATTCTCGGACTTGGACACTCAACTCGGCGATTCGCTCAGTTGTCGGGTTGGAGCAATAGCAACTGCCTCGCCCGTCTATGCCACAAATCAAATGCCAGCAACGGCTGAAGATTGCCGACTGCACAGACGCAGATGGCGAGTGTCCCCCTGAACCCCTTCCCCCATCCCCACTCTCCTCTCCCCACTCATCACGCCAGCCTGTACCCTCTTGTCGTCTGTTGCAAATGAAACTTGGAACTTGGACTTGAGCGTGCAGTCAGTCAGTCCCGCTGCAGGGCGTCCAACGGCAGCGTCATAATCACACGCTGCACTCTGGCAACTCCTCACAGATCCTAACACACACACACACGCACGCTCACACACACACACGCACACACACACATCGGTCGATAATTATGACGGGAAATAAATTGTGTATGATTGCTTGATTGGCGATTTATTGACTCACATTATTGGAGCTGCCGCTGCCGCTGCCGCTGCCACTGCCATAAGCCGGCCCTGAATATGAATGCCACATTGCAAATGTGAGTATGAGTGTGAGTGTAAGTGTGAGTGCATCCGTGAGTGTCCATAATCGATGCGGGCTTGACAGCGTATTTATTACAAAATGCGAATATATATTTTCGTTATGCTTTTCCCTTTTTTTTTTTTTTTTTGCTTTTTTCCTACAACGCGGAGCTCAATAGGTTGTTGATTGAAAATTGCGAGTGTCTCAAAACCGGAAGCTATTTAATGCGATTTTGTCGGTAAGGGTTACGAGGGACCGCACCACATGAGTATCACTCAGTCGGATGTCAAACAATTGACAAAGAAAATAAAACAAGTTTCAGATTAGAAATGGAATATTCAGAGTATAAAATTAGATGTAGATTTTTTTTCTAAAAAAAAAAATAATTTTTTATTATCATAAAACGAGGTAACAATTATAAGTTATTAATCTATAGATTAGCAATAGCTAAAAGATTGATAGCACCGGCTTTTATGACCTTCGACTATGTAAAATAGATTTTCTTATAAAAAGTGTTCAAGAATAACATTATATTCCAGCAACAATTATTGGATGAAAAAAAAACTCTATAAAAACAAGCCATTTACAAATTTATGCAAATAGCTTTGGCATCAAGAAGCCTACCCCTTTTTTTCGCCTCAAAATAAATATCCTCTACGACAGCGCGGTTCATTGTAGGAAAAACCCACCACAAACGATTTCATCAAAAAATTGTCACACACGCTAGAGTGATAACTCTTGAAGATGAGACAGTCGCCATTTAATTTTAGTTCAAATTTGTAAAGGCCATAAAAGTTGACTGGCCAACAGTTGGCTGCAGAACGAGCCGAGGTCTGCCTCAGAGACCCTGCCTTAAAATGCGAGAAAAAAAACAGGAAAGAAAAAAGAAATGACATTGGGATTGGGAATGGAAACGAGGCATTCACACGCACATAATTCAATTGGCTCAAACAAAAGCACATTTAATTTTATTTATTATCGTGCGTGTGTGTATATGTGTGTGTGTGTGTGTGTGCGTGTTCATGTGCGTTATCCTTTGAGAGAGCACTGATGAGCACTTGCACATGTGCGGATGCAGAGATATCCGTCAGATACTTTCACTCAAACGCGGACAATGACTTGACGTGCTGCGTTATCTGCGACTTCTAAAAGCGGGTGACGTAGGCCCAGGACAGGCAGAGGACAGAGCCATGAGGGTAGGCGACAAACATAAATAAGCCAAATTGAAGAAAGCGACAGCAAAGAAAGGGCCCAAGGCGAAAGACGAGAGAAATGTCAACAAATAAAGTGTGTGCGTAGATGGAATTCACTGTTGGCCTGTTGGGACAGGCACAGAACCGAATGACGACACATGCTGGTGACAAAAGATACACACAGTTAGTCTCTATATATGTTTGCGTGTGTGTGTGTGTGTGGTACGCAATTTCATTGCTCGCTTTCAACTTTCGAATGATGCGTCGATAAATCAAGGATAATCTACTTTTCAGGATCATAATTTCTGTGTGAATTGACAGGCGCAGTGACAAAAAGAAAGCAAACTGACAGATTTATGTACGCACACGCACACGCATACCAAGAGAAATGTGCGTGTATGTGTCTGTGTGTGTGTGTGTGTGTGTGCACTGCTCGGACTCCCTTTTCAGATACATTTCATGATGTCTGCCTTCGAACGGATATCAATTTCACATAAAACGTTGCCAGCCCAGCCGAGAAAGTGGATGATGATGACAGCCAGAGCTGCAGAGCTATCAGAGCTCGGTGGGGGGTGGAGGTGGTTTCTTTCGCCGCTTTTGGGGGGTGGGAGTAACCCTTATTTGACACATTAAATGTCATTTGAGCATGCGATGAACAAGCCAAATGGTCGGCCATCTTGCCGTATCTGTGTCTCTGCCTGCCTCGGTTTGTGTGCGTGTATTGGCATCCATGCGGGTCGTGCATTTCGAATGAGCCGCACGTTTCGTTTTGCCGTCCATTTATTGGCGACATTAAATCATTCTATCAATCCCAGGCACGAGCTCGGGCCCCGAGCTGACCGTCTGTTCCGTTTTGCTCCCCCCGCTGCCAACCGCTGGACAAAACTCCATTAGTCATTAATCGCCGCACTGACTTTAATGGCATTAAATAGTCGCAATTATATTTTAATGACATACACCAAAAAAAGAAGAAGAAGTTTTCGAATCTAAGAAAGCCAACAATGTTTATTTCGGGGTGGTTTCCCCGCTTTCCAATGGATTTAGTTAATTGCGTTCTCCGTCTTTTTGTCAGCTTTTCCTGATTAGCGTTTATCGATAAATGCTTCTGTTCTACCCAAGCTCCTGAGACCACCCTAACGTATTGTATGAACTATACTTTTGACTAAGCCGACAGAGCTTATAAATGAAATTTGCATATCATTTGTTTAACAAATACAAAATGCTTTCTATTTGGATCAGTCAACAAATGGTTTCGACAGCTCTTTTGTTCACGAAAGCTTCTCCTTAATAGACAAGTTAGATTGACACTACGCGATTTGAAATCGAGTCCAGATAAGCTGATGAAGTTTTTTTTTATATTACTAGATGTTCTTAGCTAAAACGACTAATTGGTTAATTTTAGCAAAGATTCCAAAGATTCACCAAGGTGACATGGAAGAAGGTTTCATATATGTAGGTGTGTTCTCTTAGATCAAAGAAAGATTAAGTTTATTAAACTTGCTCAATAACATGAAGCGCTCGACAGCATATTGAAGCATAATAAAAGCAAAATCAAATATCGAATTACTATACGATTTTCATGAATTAAACTGAGACTTACGCACTTGCATGCTTCGATAATGAGTGTTATATTATAAAATAAACTTTATTAAACAAAATTTGTAGCTGTTGCAAGCACATGGCTGAGGGATTCGCGAAACCTGTATTCTTATTCAAAACATCCAAATCTAGTTAAAAGATTAAACTCATAATCCCAAGCCGTGAGCTTTTGACTGAAGCATTTGGTAAACTTGCACATGCTTAGGCTGTTGCTCCAAAGTAAGTCTGAGCCCTTTTTGAGTAAGTTCGAAGAGTGCTACAGTGACAGAATATAAAATATATGTGTGCGGCTGGGATAGGGGCATACTTTTCACGTCAGACAAAAGCAACCCCTTCGTTAGATTTATGATAGGCGGATTTGTATGTGAAGGAACGAATCAACTGGAGGGGAGAAGAGCGAACAAAAACAAAATCAAAAGCAACTAATCAAGTTTTGACAGTGGAAATCCACCTCGAAGTGCCAGCGGCGCGGTTCTGCGGCCGGGCCAACGTGAATTTTGGGAGCCATTGATTCGGGATCTTGTGATGATAATAAACGAAACGTTCCCGAAAACAGCATGGCGTTGAATGTGTTTCATCTAATGAAATGGACTCCATGATGAAAAACCAACACACACCCCGCATTGCAACTAATCAGCTCTCCCTCACTCGCTCTCTCTCTCTGTCTCGCTCTCTAATACCATAAAACAATGTCACGCAATTTAAAAAAAAAAAAGAAATATAAAAGAAAATGTCAAAAATTGAGTGATTTACAAGCGACTGCAGGCGAACGGATGGATTGGCTTGAAGTTCCAGTGAAAATAGAACATAAAGCAAGGAGTTCATAATTTTCGGGCCATATATTTTCGTTCTCGAAATCTGGAAATTTTCTAACGTGCGTGAGCGATAGATAAGAAAGAAAGTGACTGCGACTGGAAACTGTGTGAGTGAGTGAGTGTGTCCCACACGAGCCCCCTGCCGCAGCCGCAGCAGGCAGCAGTAGGCAGCAGCAGGCAACAAGCTGCTGCAGTAAATTAGGCAAATTTACAAAAACACTAAAACAAGAGAGTGTAGAAAATAGAACAGGGACACAGGACACGGCACTGACACCGTCACCGTTTAGCAATTGACAACAGCACAAGGACAACATAAATCACAACGATGCGACAGAACACTCGCCGGCTAATTTGGCAGAACGAAACGGATCGCAGTATTGCGCAGTATCCGTCAGATACTTTTGCGCAGGCGCGCAGCTGCAACAGCGCGCCATGTGGAAATATGAAAATTATGAAGCTGATGAGGCAAGTGAGCCAGGGAGCGAATGAGACAGAGAGAGAGAGAGAGAGAGTGAGAGAGAGCTAATCAGATTTATGGCCTTGACAGCCTATTGAAATGCCATCGAGCTCTAATGCACTGGAACGAAAACGAAAAACTCTCCGGCTTGGCCGCCTTTTATCTGAGCGAACGCCCAGCGTCGACGCACTTCAGAAACGCATTTCGATCTTTTATATTTGATTTTTCAAATTTTTAATATTTTTATGACGCACATTTCCGCTGCCCTCTCTTTCTCCTTCTCAGTCGGCTGCTCTCTAAGTGAGTGACTGGTTTTCCTTGCCCGCTGCCTCGGAGATTTATGCGTTTCTTCGATTATGTAAGCCATGGTTTTTCCTTTTGCTCCGACGTAGAAAGTCAATTATCAAATTTATGGTTTTCTGGCCATGAGACTTTTGCCTTGACGGCCTTTTTTTAATGGCTCTCATTTCCACATAGAATTTCTACTTGGCCGCAGCGTCGCGACGCGACGTGTTTTATAAATTCGTCGCATCTGCTATTTAATTTGTTGTAATTTTAAGTTATTAGTCATAATTTTAGGTATTTCTAGTTGGCCGCTGACAGCCCGAGTTGGCCACTTTAATTATATGTCTATAATCAGTGGATGCTGGGATAATTTTTTTCGGACCTCGCCATGGTCTCTGGGCGCATTTTAAATAGTTTAGAAAATTTGAAAATGGAAACTAATGTGTATCAGCCAAGGAAAACTATTATGTTAATCGGCTCTTTAATGCTGCGTATATATATGTACCTTGTTAAAGGGATATTCTATATAAGTAAATGTTCCTAATTATTTGAAAATGAAAGACACTTCATCTGTATTTACTTGAAGTTACACGTCAAGTATGGTTCATCTGGCAATTAAAACCAAAAAAATTCGCTACAAAAACACGATTTTTGTATCGTTATTTATCAATTGCTTGGAAAATACGCGAATTATCGTTTATCGGAACTAAACCGAGTACTGGTTGGCCACTACACATTCAATGTCATTCAAGTCTTAAGCTCGTATAGGCTCTGAGCTCGAAACATTCACACATACGGATAGACCGACGGACATGGCTAGAATGACTCTCTTAATGCTGATCAGGAATATATACTTTATGGTGACAGAGATGCCTTTCCCTGCCTATTACATACATTTGCACATTTTATACAGTATTTTATAATATAAATCAAATAAATATTTTTGATTAGAAATATACATTTTTGGAAAATGCCAATTTATTTAAGATAAAAAATACGAGGCTCTTACATTAAATAAAAATAATTGATACGGTTCTTATATAGAATCAACCTATTTTTTTATAAAAATCTGTTAAATATTAAGACTAGGATTGCGCAGAATTTAAATTGATTTATTTTCGTAGATTTATCTGACACTTGTAATATTCGGAGCGTAATCTTGACTTGAAAAACATTCCCAGTTATTGTTATTGGTGTAGAAATCTGCGCGAAGTATTAAGAGAAGTTTACAAATTATGTATGAGTCTGAGTTCTATACAATTTTCCATGTTCCCATTTCCACAATTTACTTCAAGCAGATAATCGAAAACTCCCACGTTGACCACTTTCCGCAAGCATTGTTCAAGAATCGTTTTCTTTCGTCAAAATTAACGCAGAAACTTTTTAATGAAAAACCCGCATCAACTCGTGGAAAATTGCCCCCACATACACACACACACACACACACACACATACAGAGACAGACACAAGCAAACGTCAAGCACTTAGCAGCGTTTTCTTCTTTTAAATCGCACAAGTGGGAAAGAGAAGCCATCAAATTGGACAGCCATCCCAACAACCCCATGCACACATACACACATACTCTCGCACACACATATACACACAAATACCAAGACAGCATTTCCATTCCATCATGGCCGACGACGACGACGACTACGAAAACGACGAAGCGTACGAGAAACAACGACTGCCTGACAGTCTGTCAGTCAGTCAAGACGAACCAATGCAGGGAACTGTGAGCCCTCTAGCCCGGGGCAGGCCAACGGCCGAGGTCGAGGCAGGATGTGCGGGCTGAGTTTGACTTTCGCCACCAAAAAAAAAAAAAAAAAAGACCAACAACAGCTACAAAAAGTCATTTCCAACCACCATCCAAAGCGCTGGCTGTTGCCGAGCATTTTCTTGACTGGCAGCGACAAAACTGGCAAACGAGAAAACGACCCTTATTTCAGTTTGAGGATTCGAGTCATAATTCTTTTTTATTTTGTGACACGAATAAATCACTCAATTGTATGAAATTAAACGCAAAAAGGACGAGCCGCCACTGCCGAAAAGGACATAGGCCAGCAAAACAAAATGGCAGCCGGCTGCAGTCGGCGGCGAATAAAATAATTCCGATTCGTGCGGCCGAATAAATCAAGAGATTGGACACAGATATCATAAAAATAATATCCTACACTGTATCGTATCCTTTGCCGCATTGCCAGACATCGCAACTTGACGGGTTCCTTGGCCCGAGCCCGGGCCACGTCTACGACTCGTACCCGTAATTTACACGGCTTTTTGCCCAACTGCCTGCATAGGGCGCAAATGAGCATTTAGTATTTGGCATTTAGAGCACACACACACATACACTCAAGCATAGAAAAAAGGGAAAGCACACACAAATACACTCACACACATCAACGTCAACTGTGAAGGGTATTTAAGCAGTTGTCAAGTTGGTATCCCGCCCCTTTCTCAGCTATTCTACAGTTTCATGATAAGACTTTAAAATGCATTTTCATATATGAGCATATTTATAATAGATATACATAGATTGAAAAATCAAAATAATTGTATATAAGCTTAAATTAAAGATAATTTATTTTTATTTCAAGCAAGGGCTTAGTTTATTACGTGAACTGAATAAGTTAATTTGAAAAAAGATTTAGTCTGTTAACAAGAAGTTCCAATCATCCTTTTTATATAACTTTTTCTGGTCGGTACACTTAGACTTTTAATGGTTAATTTTCATTTTGTTTATTTGTAGATATTGGTTATTAATTTAATTTAAAAACTTGTTTAAATTATATCAACATAATTAGGGTATATAGAGCTTCGTTTATACGCAGAATCTTTTCTCTTGATTTCAATACGTTTCTTTTTCGCATTTGCTGGTGGTTGTTGTCCTGTGTGTCGCTGTCTTCTCTCTCATTACTATGTGTGCGAGTGTGTGTGTGTGTGTGTGTGTGTGTGTGTGTGTGTTTGGCCATCACATGGCATAATAATTTGATTTGTGATCTTTGATAGCGAATATGAATTATAGAATGTGCATGTGTATTTGGACTTTTGTTGCCACTGCCACAGCCGCAGCAGCAACTGGCGCAGCAACTGCCACAGCGAGTGGCACGGCGACGGCTGCTGCCACAGCCAGTGTCAACGTCATTCAGCATAAACGAGCTGCCAGTCGGTATGTCCTGCCGTCGTCCTGGCGTCGCATTTACAACCCTTAGCGCGCATAAATTACTTTTATTACCTGTCAGGGGTATTTGCGCACCCTCACACCAACCGCCCGCCCGACCGCCCGACCGCCCGCACGCCCACTAGCCCAACGACTTTTTTCTCATTTGGTTTTTAGCTATATTTTAATTGCATATCGCGCAATAACTATTTTGCACTCTCCGACAGCAGATTGAAGATATTTATTAATATTAGATGCGACAGCCACGGACACAAACAATGATATCGCCGGGTCCTTTTACCCCCACTTCCCCCGTCACATTACCAGCGGCGGGTCACATCAGTCGCATAATTCCGGTTCCATTAATTCTATTTTATTGCGTCACAGGTTTTTAGATGATGTTGCACGTTGTGGGGCTTTCCATTGTTGTTGTTGTTGTTGCTCGTGTTGTGCATTTGGAAAAATATTCATATTTCACGTCATTCAAATGGCGTAAATAAATTTAAGATTTTTTTCTGTTGTGGTTTTTGTTTTTAGCCAGCCTGTCGTTTGCATGGCTCAACTGGGAGTTAGGGTTAGAAATTATTATGGGTAACTTTTATTTAACAGCACATGTTCATTATAAGGCACATTTATTTATAAATATTCGAGGCATTAGCTACATAAAAAGTGCACATTAGGCTTATGAACAATCGAATCGAGTTGTTGCCTTGGCGAATTTTGCAATATTTCCATAGAAAACTATTGAACTAACTCCTGAGATCTTAAATACTTCTGCATTTTCTATATTTTTGTTTATCTAAGCCAGCCAGGATCTCTGTCTAGGATTTGTCTTTCCGAATCAATTCTTGCTTTCCTTTCTTTGTATTATATTTGTCATAGTTTAATATAAGACTAAACATAAATAGAAATAAAAAAGATATGGCAAATATAATTCAATTTATATATAGATTTATTTATTTGATGTTTAGCCTTTTTCAAACTTGAGCTACTTTATAATTATTTGTAGTAAATAATACAGTTAAGTAAACTTCTTGATATCTCAACCATGGTCCCCAAGACATCTTTAAATCTAGCTGACACGCTCCTAAGATATCAGGAGCAAGGCGAAATATCATCTGCTGTAGCTTAACAAATGACCCGCTTCGTCGTCTGTCCCAATCCTTTGCACAACTGTATTAAAGCTGCCACGACAGAGAGCTGAAAAAGATGTTGCTCTTATCGCTGAATTAATAGAGCTATTAATAAGTCTTTTGTAGCGTTGATATCGAGAGTTTGTGCCCCGCCAGATTTAACCTTGAAGTTGAAGACGCAGCCCAAGATGCGCATGGATAAATCCTTCAGCCATAAAAGAAAAACTGATTTACCTGCGATGAAAGTGACATGTTAATTTTTTATTTCCCAGCGAGTTGCAGCGATGCCAGCATATGGAGGCAGCCACGGCTCCAGGTTCCTTCGGCTTACCCCTCCAACGGGCTGCACATGGCACGGAACGGAGCGGCTGAGACGACTTTGATAAATACCATGACAAATTCAAAACTGTCAGACATAATTTTTCAAATAGTAATTGCATTATTATCGGATGCTCAACGGCGCGGGCGGGCGGGCGGCCGGTTGCTCGAGCGGTCTGGTCTGTTCTGGTCTGGTCCACGGGTTCTGAAGTGGGGAAATGGAAATTGGAAATGATGAAGGCAACAATTGGCGCATTAATCTCACAACGTCTTCGTCACAGCATAAGACGTACCAAAGGTCCAACATGTGTTCGGGTCTTTGCTCTCCTCTCTCCTTCAAATAATTGAAATGTCAGATGTTAGCTAGGAGAAGAATATAAAGGGAGTGAGCGAGCGAGACGTACAGAAATTTTGGTTGAGTGCCACTCCATGAAGCAGAAACAGGTACCCGTATAAAATCGCTGGCGTAGGCGTTAGTTAGTTTAGTTTATGCGGCACAGAACCAGAAATGGTGCCGAATTAATACCCAAAGTTAAAAATGGATCTCTTTTTAAATGAAAAACAATTAAGTGCGAGCGCTAATTTCTCGATGAAGTTAAATTGAAGACATGAGTTTATGTGTATATCTTATGTGTACTTCTTTCATACAAGTATGAATTGGTTATTCTAGATTATATTCGGTGTTTACAGTTTGTTTCTTATGAAAATTTTAGTTCTTTATGCACATTTTTCTTCTAATTCTCAGGGAACGGGGGCAGGTATCCTAATACTGAAACACTCATAGTCTGTTTATACTCCACAAGTACATATACTTATATCAAGTTTGGTGTATCTAGCTTTTTTATTCTTATTATGAAAACGATGGCGACATAAACAGACTCCTTTACAATTTTTCTCGATATTGTTGCTCGTGTGCACTTTGATGCTTCATTAACTTCATCTGTGTGACTTTTTCAAGTGCTGCATTCCGATTGCTTACCTAAAAAGGCTCAAGATTGATTGCGCGTGGAAACTCCTAATTAAATCATATCATGACCCGCGTAGGCAGTTGCGCTGCGCCCCTGCCCCTGCCCCTGCTGCTCTTAACGATGTTGTGATGTGGTCGATTTTTCATTAGCGGCAAAGCAGTTGGGCCAAGTGCAGCATTTGAAAAATTGCATATTCAAGTGACTCAATTAAGCGGCGTGATTCGTTTGTGTGTGTGTGTGTGTGTGAGAGAGAAAGAGAGAGATGCAGATACAAATGCAGATACAGATACAGGTTGCAGAACGGGCACTTGAGCAAGACGTCTGCCATTTTGTGTGCATGTGTCTGTGTGTGTGTGTGTCGGTGTGTGTGACGGTGTGTGTGAAGTGCACGTAAAATCCTTTGGCAAGGGGCAGCAGCGACGGCAACCGACCTGATTGGTAGTTGACTACCAGCCAGCATCAGCATTCGCTCTGCTGGCTGCTTCCTCTGGCTGCTGCTTCGTGTTGCCAGATTCCATCACCAACAAAGCAAAGCAGCAGCAGCAGGAATAACAACAACAAGACGAACGAAAACGAAATGTTGCTGAGACATGAAGTTGACAGCTCAATGCGCTTGAACAAAACTCACAGCGCTCACTCACACACGCACACACACACACACATACAGAAGCACAAAACGACATACACCAATACACGAGCACAAAGTAAACTGAAAAAGCAAAAGAAGAAGCAGCAGCAACCAGGGAGCTACTCACAAAACAATTATTGACAATTAAATAGGTGCACCTGCAAGCTCTCACTTAAATTATGTGCTAGTATAGATCAGACCCATATTTGTTTGAAATATCTTTAATGAATATAATTAATTTGAAAGGGTTGCTCTTATTTAATAATAACATTTTATTATTGCTATTATTATTATTATTGCAAATGATTTGAATGCGTAAAGCGTATTTCCACAACGAAAATAATAAATCCGTATATAATTATAACGGTTAGGTCCTTAAAACAAGGTCAAGTATGTTTTTAAAATATAAATTAAATATCATATGACGATTTCTTAAGCTTAACTTTAAAATAATTAAAGCGTTAATTTTAATAGTTTTTGCCTACATGAAGTGCAAGTGTTTCTATTATTATGACCCGTGCTGCTGGAGAGTATTGCAAAAAAGCAGCACTCCACCTCTATGCGGACTGTTTGGAGCCCATCCTCGTTTTGCTGTTATTGTTGTTTCTTTTGTTGTTCCCATTGTAGTTGTTGTTGTTGTTATTCTTGTTGTTATTGTGCTGGACGCATTGAAGAAGAATCCATCAATTTTTATGTTGCCCTCGGTCGACATTTTCGTCGATTCTGTTTTGCTGTTGCCGTATTGCTCAGTGCTCGTAAAATGCAAATCGAAATTCATATCGACACACACACACACACACTCTTACAGTGGCATAGAGTGAATATTGTGCGTTGGTATTAGTGCTGTGAGTTGTTTGCCGATTCCACCCCTTTTCTCATTGTTCTGTCCATCAAAAAATGTGCACAGCAACAACAGCAACAACAGCAACAGCATGAACGAGTACGAACAAAGAAGAAGACGCAGTTGGATGAAAAAAAATCCATACACATGAAGTTGTTGTCGTTGTCTCGTTTCGTTGACTTTTTCGTCTTCTGCTGCTGCCGCTGCTGCTGCTGTTGCTGCTGCTACTCCTCCTGCTCAACGTCATCGTCGTCTCTCATTGTTCCTGCTGCTGTTGATTCGTTGGCTGCTGCTGCGCTGCTGCTACTGCTGCTGCTGCTGCTGCTGCTGCTGTTGCTATTGCTATTGCTGCTTCTTCTTCGTTTTCTGATGCCACTTGAGCTTTTGCTGGTCGCTGCCTTCTTTTCAATTGTTGTTGCTGTCGCTCGTTGTTATCGTTGCTGTTTCGATATTTTTCTCGTCGCTGTTGCCATTGTTGCTGCTTCACTTGGCCGCTGCCTCTCCAAATGTCTGCCAAATACCACCCCGCCCCTTTTTGGCATTGCAGCCCGCCAGCCGCCGCTGGCTCTCAGCTTTCAAGCGTCCGACTTGCAACTTCAAACTTCATTTCAGAGTGTCGGCCAATCTCCAAAATCCGTACGTTTCATTCATCCGCTCATAACCTCCCCTCTTCGTGCATGTGTCTGTTTATACACATACATACATATACAGACGTCTATGTATGCACCTCCATTGCTTTCATTTGCCCTTTGGCGTTTTCGTCTGTGACGACATAGAGATAAAACTGTTCGGTATTATGTACTGGGAAAATCGAAGACCGACAGCAAAAAATTTGAGATAATCCATTTTTCTGGAAACTAAATGTTTGGATTTTTCTTCAATAATTTAAGGTATATATTTGGAAAACTGATTACTTTTAAAAAAAATAGAAAAGAATATTTTTCTATTTTCTATGATTCCCTTGGAATTAGCTTGCCAGGATACATTATATATTTATTATATATTATCATGGGCTACAGACTTATATACATACGGTATATTACTTAATGCCTTTCTTCTTCTATTTTTATCGCTTGTTCTCTGTGTCTCATCCGTAAATGGTTTTTAAAGTAAATATTAAAAATTCTCTTAAATATAGTCTATTTACATGATTCTTATTGTTTTTCATGTTTCGCAAACTAAATTCGAATAAAAGTATTTAAGATATCATATAACATTTCCACGCATGGGATATCTTAAAAACATAGATAAATACTTCTAAATTAGTTCGTAGAACTTCGCTAACTAACGAACCACTAACTGGTTTATTAGCGCATTTATTTAATATGTCAGCTACATTATAGCCATACTAAGCCAATTTTAGGGCGTATTACAACTTTGTCATACGTTCAAAAACCATATGGCCAACACAAACACACACACGCCCCTTGTTCAGCAGCCGCCCCTATAAAAGTCCTCCCCCGCCTTTCGCTCGTTCGGCCCGGCAAAATTGATGCCGCCAATTAAGAGGCGTTGAAAAACATTTCGTAAAATTTTTGCTTAAATTGCCAAAGCCACGCAAAGTGCCAGGATAAACGCGGTGGCTGGCTGGACGCGGGTGGAACCATCGCAGCGACCGCCATATCGACACTGCAACCACACATATCACCACTCAGAACATCCGACACAATCCAATGTTGATTACCACATAAAAATCCATTGTCCACCATGAGTTGCCCCAACCGCTGCGACTCCCACCCTGCCGCCCACTCTCACGCCGTCTCCCAGTCCGACTCCATCGCCGTTTGGTCAACAATTTTGATTGCCTCGACGCGCGCAAAATTATTCCTAAAAACAAATACAGATACGAATACAAATTCATTTGAGTGGATTTCAGTGGGCCCCGTCGCCCTGACCCTTGCATGTCCTTTTAGTCCTTTTTGCAGTGCATTTTATGCGTCCTGCGCCATTTCGCTAATGGTGGGGCCTGGTACTTGCAGACGTCGCTGTCGCTGCCAACGTCTCTGTCGCCGTCGCTGCCAACGTCAACGCAGGCTCCTGATGATTGTCCTGCAATTTGTGTCCTGGACGTGCATGCGTGTTGGAAATTGTCGTTCTTATTGCCTTTTCAAAAAATTATTTCGCGTTAATGGCAATTACCACTTGGGTATGTCCTGGCCCCAGGCTCTGCTCCTCCTCATCCCCCTCCTCAACCTGCTCCTGGCTGCTGCTGTTGCTGCTGTTGCTGCTGTAATGCAATTTGAAATTATTTTTAAAGAAATTTTATGATTTCCAGTTAATTTATGTTAAGTGTACTTAAGTGAAAATTGTGTGTGCTGGAAATTAGCCGAACTGAGGGCGTGGTTTATTAGCCGACACAATTAGTTGCACTTTGATGGCCGCGCATTTGTGCCAACTGTAAATTGCAACATAATTTTCAGCTCAATTAGCAAACCCCATGGATATTGCTTTCGAGAATTGAAGTACTTAAAGTTTCTGATGTATGACACTTAAGCTGCATCCTTTATTTCATTAAATACTTGCAAAAAACTTTTAATTCTTTTTTTATAAGCTTCATTATATGGAGAAACTGATAACGCTTACGGATGCAAAGCAAAGCAGAATATAAAATGTTTAGAAAAGTGAGTTGTACGAAGTAAACTCTAATTGTTTTGCGATCTTTAATGCTTTTTGATAAATTCAATACACATTTTTTTTTTAATCCTTAACAATTACTGGTTGCAAGGCATTTACGGATGCGACACAAAGAGAAAAGAAAAATATATTTGTGCGGAAGAGAATACAAATTTAACTAAATTAGAGTCTATTAAACCAAATGAATGAATCGCTTGCCGTGCCCTATTACTTACCTAACCTAACTTGCGGTAACCTATTTATTTTTATATATTTATAAACATCCATTAATTCTTCATTAAGAAGAAAATACTGCTATATATTTTATGCATCTGACAGCAATTGATAATGCGATATTAATAAGTTCATGTTAAGGAAATATGTGCTCTTGCTTCAAGCTTTAAATAGATATTATGCGACCTTGAAAGCTTCAACAGATGGATAAGTACACCCCATTTAAATGTATATGAGGCGAAGAAAGTGTTTCTTTGGCTTTCTTACCATCTAACCCATGTATCCGGGCCATAATAATTCTTTTATAGCATTATTTGCGTTTTATATCGAACCGATTTGTTGAAATTCATGTTGTAATTATGTAACAAATACTTACGGCCATACTTGAGGCCACAAATTAAATAATTCAAAATTTTACGATGCGGCACAGATGCATTCGAACACACACGCACACGAACACACACTCGCATTTATATGTAGCTATTTACAAAAATTTTGTATAAAACTGGAAAAAGAAAAGGAAAATTGTTTAATTTTCTGGAACTCATCATAAGCGAAACCATAAATTATCAGATATAGAAAAAAGCATGCGATACTCTGGCCTGTTCGCAACGAGGTCTCCGAGTGGAGCAACAGAGAGGGTCTCAGTGGGAGGGGAGAGAGAGCGAGAGAGAGAGAGAGAGAGAGAGAGAGAGGGCGAGTGAAGGCAACTAAATAACTCCGAAGAATGAATTATGACAGTTCTAATTGACTGAAATATGGTGCGATGGCTGCTTTCCATCATTTGTATGCCTTCCTCTCTTTATTATTTCTTTTTTGGACTTTGTGCGGGTTGTTACAGTGGGTGTGCATATGCTCGTGCAGATAAAAATAAAGGGTGGCGGCGGGCAGAGGCGACAGGCAGCGCACAGTTGAAGTGCGCAAACGAGCATCTTACAGATACTTTTGCTTCACTTTCGTTTTAGTAACGCTGCCTGCATTGAATGGGAATTGAAAAGCAGACAACAACAAAACTGCCAAACAATGAGGCTGCTCTTGTCGCCGGTTTCGGTATTTGGTCTTGTGTAGATGCTGCTGCTGCTGCTGCTGCTGCTGCTGCTGGTGGCTGGTGTTTGCCATTGAGTGCATCTCGAGCAGAGTGCCACAAACATCTCCAAAAAAAAAAAGAAGAAAAACCAAACCGAACTGAACCGAACCCAAAAGCCAGTGAAATGTGTCTAAAGACGGCTGCGATGGCAATGGCGACGCCTGCTTTGCCGGCTCCTGCCACAGTATTTCATTTTTTTGAAGTGCCAGTTTATGTATCTGAAAGATACGCTTAGCAAGCACATGCACACACACACAGAGTGAGTGTGCGGCACTGAAAGAAAGGAAACGCCATGCCAAGCTGTTGGGCAAATGGAAGAAATGGATTTTTGACAGATTTATGACTATCGAGCCGTCTTCATTTTTTGAATTATTGCCATCGAAATAGACGAAAAATTCGGGTATTTCTTTCTCTCGCTTCAGTTCGCCGCCGACAGCTCAGTTCGGTTCCGTTCTCAAACAGCCTCCCGCTGCTGTCTCCCAAAAAAAAAGCAGAGAAAAACCAACAAATAAACTGAGCAACCCTCCGCCGCACACATGGATTTGGATTGGATTCCGTTCGGATTTGGCCTGGACTTTAGCTTGGTATTTGGCATTGGGCAGCCTTTGACTCTCGACCGCTGTCGCAGGAAAAGGAAGTGTGGCTTTCTTTTCAATTTGTCCTTCGGCCTGTCCTTACCTATAAACCACTTGAACGGGTTTTTAGTAGTAGTATGAGAGCATACGTTCATTCGGAAGTGCAGCCGGATGATGTTTTTGTATTTTTATGAGCAACTATCTATTCGGCTAGCTTCAGTACTTAAATGTGAAAACTATTTTAGAAAACTATTATTTCGCTTTATGAACATATAATATATTTTAAATATAATCTGACTCGCCCCGTTCCAAAGAAACTCTGCAAAATGTACTTTTATGTATCGCTCTACTATGCGATTCTCATAATTGCAAATAAGTGTCTTTCTATTCTTAGAAGCTTTATCTTCGCTCAACCTCTTTCACTCTAATTTTGTCGCCTGCACTCTCTCATTCTCGCTCTCTCTCTCTTCCTTTTTGTCTATTTTACTCTAGCCTGATCTCTATTTCTTTTATTCTTTTAGTGATATGTGTTAATGGGAGTTTATCCAACTCTGACTAATATGATGAAAACCAATTTTTGGGTAAGTACACATATATTTTATTTATATTTATATACAATTATGAATATGTATAATATAACGTACTTTTTGAATATAAATATATCATATATAAATATAGTATATATATAAAATTTGAATTGGCAATATTCTTTAATACCAATTTGTATATATATTTTTGTTTAATATAAACGCACAAAAAAGAGGAAAATATGAACATAATATGCTGCAAAAGTAAAAATGTTGGCAAAACGTTTAAGAATATCGCACAAAAAGGAGAGAGAACAGTTGGTTTTTAAGCATAGAGAGTTGGTAATTAGAAATATGATGGAATATAAAACATAATATAAATCAGTATAAGGTCTTATAGATTTTTACAAATAAATTTGAAGACCTTTGATTGTATTTGAGTAGGGGCTTTACGGCGACTTTTCCAATGTCTCACATTTTTGTGGAGCTAACCAATTCCAACTGTATGCTTGGGCTAGGAGTAGGCAGCTGCACTCGAGTTGAAATGTAAACAAAAGACCCGAGAGGAAATTATAGAGGAAAATGAAAATGCAACAGAAGCCAAAGCCAAAGCGCTGGCTTAGCCAAAGGAAAACTATAAATGCAGTCGCATAGTCGTAAGTCTGCAATTTACGATCGATCGATTTCAAGTTAAGCATATGCGACTCCCCGACTTTGACTTCAACTACGATTCCGGCGACTCGGCAACTGCCACTGCAACTGCAACTGCAACTGCCACTGCAGGCCAGAAGCGAATGGAATGGCTGCATGGAAGATGGAGTCGCCAAGAAAAACGCCGAATTGCTGATGGCGCGAGCAGAAGGAACTGGAGGAGTTAGATGAGAAGCGGAGGCGGGTGGCTGTTGCATGTGTCAGATGGTGCATCGGGCACCGTTATGATGTGCGCTTGATGCCCCTCGGCAACATTTTGCACTTAATTTAATTTGTACGGCAAACAACGGCGCACATTTCATGGCAAATATGAGCGGGATCGGGTGTAGAGTTCCAGCGTGGCAGCGCCACATCAAGCGCCTTTTGGCCGCAGGGTGGGCGTGGCATGGATTTGAAGTGCAGCTGGGGGGGCTTGAGCAATGGGCATGTGGCGGCGGGTCGGGGGCTCAACGTCTGCTGGTCCATATCAGTTTCATGGAACTATGGTCACGATTTGGCAATAATGTTGCTTAAATACGCTCCGGCTATAGCCAAAGCCAAAGCCGAGGCGGAGGCCGACCGTGGCTCGGCCCGGCCCGGCCCGGCCTGGCCTGGACCTGCACCGGCTGTGACTGCGACTGCGGCCTCGATGGCCAATTGTAAAACATTCGTTTGTGAGATTTGTTTGCGGGATAAAAATAAAATTGTTCATTTAAAGTAGCTGCTTCTGTGTGCTGTGTGGACGACCGCAGATTGTTGTGCACTTGTGGAGGCACCGTGCGGTGCGGTGCCCCAGGCAGGCGCATGGCCATTGCCCGCTTCCAAATTGGCTTTGTTTATGAGATCGCTTTTATCGTCCGCGGCAAAGGACCTGCGGGTTAATTTCTTAGCGCTACTTAATTTTTTCTCTCTCTCTCCCCTCACCTCCTCTCTCAAATTGCCAGCCCCCTACAACATTGTTTGGCATAGCCGAAAAAAAAAACTACGCTAATTTTCCGCAAATTCCAACGCTTATCAATCCCATTTAGATTAGATGTGTAATTTCGTTGTTACATTTCGAAAGATACTTGTTTACCGATTCCGCATCAACGCTACATAAGATCGTAACAACATGGAAATTGTTACGCTCGATCGGATATCGGCTAGAGGACATTCACATTTTCTTCAAATCGCCACGAATTGTTCCATGGCAGGCAAAAAAAGGAGTTTCGCTATTTCCAGCCTTTGAAAATTAGATTTCCAATCTAATAAGGCAATTTGGATTAAATATTTTTTAACAGAACTCAAGAATGAAATCAAGTATCAATTGTAATTTCTTTTTTTTTAGTTTTCGATTTTTCAAGCAGAGAAGTACTAGAGATATAATATAGCCAAAGCATGTATTTAGACTTATAACGTATCTTTTCTTATATATGTTTTTACCGAATTTAATCTTACGCCCTGGCAAGACAAGATCATTGAAGCCAATTGGCAACATAGCGACCAAAAAACTTTGCCATAAAACACAAGGATCTTGACTTTTGCCAATCACAACAAGTTGTAGTCAGGTCGCAAAAGTTGAGATACAAATATGGCGTGGAAGTAGCATCAGCTTGCAATACGATATGCGAATGTTGCTCCATGTTGTTGTTGTAGTTGTTGTTGCAGTTGTTGTTCTTGTTGTTGTTGCTGTCGCTATAGTCACGGCCGATTGGCCTTTGAGCAACGCTTTTTGTGCCAATCGCATGCGGCTGTTGCTGTTGCTGTTGTTGTTGTAGTCGTCCTGGTTGTTGAACGACCTGTAGCCTGCTCCCGTTGTAAATGTTGTCGCCGTCGTCGTCGTCACAGACGACATCACACATTGACCATTGCCAGTGTAGAATTTGGTGCAATTGTCGTGGCAGCCAACACCCGCGCCCTCTGCACCCATTCTTCCTCCCTCCACCCAACCAACCCCCTTGCGCCTTGCAGGCTCCTTGCCCCGCATTGGCTAGTGCCTCTGGCAGTGGGTCTGGCTCTTCATGTCTGATTTACGAGCCGAGCGATGCTGGCGATGCTGGCGATGCCGTGGCCAAGATCGTCGCCGGTTATGCCAGGTCAGTTCCATTATTTTCCGGCCAATTCGCCATTGTTACAAATGCTAATTTTGATATTTTGTATTTAAATGCACAGGAGGCAGCATAGAACTTTATTCTACCCTATAGGGAGCACAACAAGAAAGGGTATTACGAATTCAACAAATGCTTGGTGAGTCCAGAATGAACAAAAGTTAAGCATGAGGTGTGGACCAAAGCTGTTGCCTTCTGTCTACTGTACTCATCGGGGCTCGATCTTTAAACTTTCTGCTAGCAGCTGAAATTTTTTAATTTAATTTAAATCATTTTAAACTGAATCTTTTACTCGAGCAACTGTAAAGAAGTACATATATAAGCATATATTCGAAAAGAAGCAAATAAGCTTTAAACTAATTGGACGCATTTCATTTTAATTTAAGCTTAATTTTAATCAACCAAAGCACATCTAAAGTTTAAATTGTTGGCCTAAGCAATAAGGTACTTATTTGTTTTAGGCTTAATACTTGCTTAAGTTAATTTGTTAATTGGTTAAATAAGTTAAATGGCTTGTGTGAGGGCATTTCTTTTGTCGCCATTATCTGTGCTGTAATTTTATTCGCTTATTTTCTAGTTCATGCTGCAAATGTGGCATTGAATTTCATATTGCGCGCTGCAGCTCCAACAGCGAAGCCGGTCCCCAATCGCATCGACAATCGTAAGCGTTGCATTCGCCATCGTCTCCATCGTTTCCATCGCCGTCGTCTCGGTCCGATCCGCTGTAATGGATGTTATGTTCTGGCGGCGATCGCATGACAGGCGCATGTTGCAGCCGTTGGCATCCGCACCATTATGGCAACTGGGTCCCCAGCCTTGGTCTTAAGCCTTAGCCGCCGTCCCTGCCCACCGTGGCATTGCCAATGCATCGCATTCCCCAAAAAGCGTGTAATCAATAAACAACAAGAGCCATCGAAGCTACGATCCGATGCCCCCTTCAAGCTGCCTACCCAGCCCAGTCTGCCCAGCTGAACAGTTGCCCAGTTGCCCTGCTCGCTGGACTCGGAGACAGGCATCTCGTGTAACCTATGGGAATGCTCTGGCTCTGGCTCTGGCTCAGACTTTGGCTGGCTGGCTGGCTGGCTGGCTGGCGATTGCGCTCGATTGTATCTGTTTCGCTCTTCTTCTGCTTTCTGTATCTGGATAATGATCCATTGTTTGCATCTTGAACTTGTTTTAAATGCGCGCGCACTCACACACATCCCAGCCTCCTAGCCTCTCAGCCTCGTTCGCCCATCCACTTCACTCCATCTTGTAGCTGCCTCCTCCTCATCATCGTCCTCAATGTACCCGTCGTCGTGGTCGTCAACGCTACAGCCATATCTGGAGTCTGGCTGATTCATTGGATGCACACCACACAAGAAACAAAAAAAAAAAAACTAAAAACAAAAGCAACAACAGAGCTGCTAAATTGCTGAGCTATCCGCGAGGCATGTTCAGCAATTTCTTTTAATTAGAAGATATTTTTGCGCTTATTAGAATATGTTGCGACATGGAGAATTTGGTTAAAGTGCATTCAGGAGCGGACAGGGCCCACCTCGTAGGCATGAAAGGAACTCAAGATCAGGCAGGTTACGTTCTTTTTTTTTTAAACTCCTTTCACAACGCAAATGGAATACTTACAATTTTCTCAGTACATTCCATTCGTCTATAGTCATTAAAATTTCTTTGAAAATAATTTATATTTCTTTTTCTATTTACTTTTAATAATTTCTCGTTTGGAAATAAATATTTTTTTCCATTTATTATTAATTTTTATTTTATTAATTTAATATTTACTTATTTTATATTTTTTGTTACTTATTAATTTTTTTAACTTTGTATTAATTTTTTATTGATTATTTCTGTCTTCAATTTAAACTAAATGAATATTACTCGATAAACATAACAAGCCTCTCACGTGAAAGAACTAACCTGTTCCAATATTAGTTATAATATATTTTCTTATTATCAGTTAAGCGTAGTAACCATAATGCGATTCCATAAACAATTTTAATCTAATCTGTTGCAATGAACTACTAAGAAATATGATCAGCAACGATTTAAACCTTATAAATCAATCAAAATATATTGATAGCCCCTTGATGGATTTATAAGCCAAACAACTATGGGTCATATTATTTCGTTAGAATGATCGTAAATCCGAGTTGAATGATTGGCACTAACCGAGTACTTGTTACACATGACTCAGCGCAGACTTTAATCCTTATCGCTATCATATATATACGGAGTAAACCCAATACGAATACCATATGTTAACGACTTGAACGATTGCAAGTAAATTGTTTAATAGCACTGTTAAAGATAAGCACTCGGATTTATAACCAGCTTGCTTATCAGTCAGTTTTGTTTCTTACACAATTTCAAATTGGATTTCAATATACGAGACATCGGCTATTTAATGAATGTGTTCAGCGGGATCATAACTTATTCGTAAAATGATTTGCATGGCAATTCCAATGAAAGTTCCAAACTGACAGCCATAAATATTCAACTCAAAACTGAAACCTTTTGTTGTGTTTGCTTTTCTTTTCTTCCTTTTTTTTTTTTTTTTGTTGTTGGCGAAAAACTTTTAAATATTCATGCGCGATATTTGTCGAAGCGACAGATCTGCAGCCTCGTCCATGTCGCGGCAACGATCGATTGTCTCCTGACTTGTAGGCGCTGATCTTGGCCCAGGTCCTTTGTTTCAGCGAACAGCCTCAATGCCAATCCGATTGTTTAGGAACCAAATACCAAAAACAATGGGTCATTTAGCCCGTGTGCTGTGTGGCTGGCTATTTGGCTGCTTGGCTGCTTGGCTGCTTGGGTGCTTGGCTCTGTGTGGATTGTGTTTCGGGTAACTTACCGAAAAACGTTACCGATCCTGACAGCCAACAAGTATTGCACGACTCGTCGTTCGTTCGCCAGGCTCTTGTCCTTGTCCCTCGCAACATTTTCGGTGCCCCCTGAGTGATTTATTAAGTTTGTGTCAATTCTTGAAATTATTGGCCCAAACGAGTGGCCAAATACATTTCAGCTCAGCATCAGCATCAGATTCATTTCTTGCATCCTGCTGACGGCTCCTGCATATCTTAACACATTTCGGTATTCCCTTGAAAACTCATTTCATAGAAGATGGAATCCCTTGAACAAATCTCAAGGAAAGACAACAAACACGTTCTTAATTTGCATGTGGCTTGTTTTTGGATTTAAAAGCGAATCGCGGAAATGCCTAAAGTTCTTTTCCAAATCTATTCTTCAGCTGCTTGGTATTAATTTAAAAAAATATATACTAACTAAGTAAAGCATATATTACAAGTTCAATTTTCATTTGTTTTCAATACATGTTTAATATATTTTGGAAATTTTAGGAATAAATTAGTTGGAATTATCAGCCCATACTGAATAATTCTAGTTAATTGCAAAATTTATTGTAAAAGATAATGCTACAATTATGCGTCATATTATTAGCTTAATTTTTCAATAGAAATTTAACAGAAATTGTTGATATGTTAGGAGCCAAAGGCTTGAAGCTTATAAATAATAATTTCCAATTATTATAAAAGAAAGCTCTAGACATTAATCTGGTCACACCCCGTAATAAATATTGAATCTGATGTCTTTGTTAACTGTTCATAGCTGAACATAGTAAATAAGTAAATGTATCTTCTATGCGAATTGGCAAACTTTGTGCATCTTTTGGATAAATGGCAAATCACGTCGCCAACATTCAAGCCATCAAGATGCAAAGGCTTGCGCTGAAATCGCAGCAACTTAATCTGTAACTGAATAAAGTGCGGGCATGCCAGCGCACATTCAATTGCAGTTGCAGTTGCAGTTGCAGTTTGGTTCCATTCAGCAAATAGGTAGCACATATACCAAATGGCTGTGGTCCATGGAGGAGCCATAATTTAAATTTTCATGCGCCTCGGCTGTCAATTGTGCGCAGCCAACAACTCAGTTTAATGGCAGCAGCCCATGAGGAGCAGCCCCGCAGCAACAAAAGCAACAACAGCAACAAAATTTAAATACAAACAACTAGAAGCAACAACAACAACAACAGCAGCCACAGTGGGCACCAATACAAGTAACCACTGTAGCTGGGCTTCAAATGGCGCTAAATCAAACGACGTCCACGAAATTGCCATAATGACGACACCACGATGACGATCATCGTGATGATGATGACGATGATGATGCTCGTAATGATGGAGCTGCAGCTGAGGATGCGCCGGCTGCCATTGCAGCGGCTCGCTTCGGATCGGCAGCCAAATAATCAGCGCAAAATTATTGGAAAATCGTCTGCGCTGGCGCAAATCCTGAAGAGCACTTGTTGAAATCTCAGCGCTACTTGCAGAAAAAGAAAAAAAAAACAAACATAAATATACGAACTGCGAAAGAAGTGAGAGAAGAGTGGTTGGATCGAATGTTAGATACCCTTGCAAACATTTGACACATATACGACTGTAAGGCGGCCTCATAATATCAGAGTATTTCATGCATTTAGATTTAGTTCATATTTAAATACTTTATACTTTGTACTATGAAAATTAAGAATATGGTGTTTCGATTCGGCATATTCCCACATATGACGAAGCCTTACAACATTTAATACATATAGTTTAAAAACTAAGCTAACTAAAGTGTCAGTGTCATAATAACCTCTTCTTTGATATAAGCATATTATGCAAGAGCTATAGTTTCTTCGCATTCGAAATAAATGAAGGATCTCTGCCTCATCTGACGCATAGAAGAAGGCGGGCCTGTCTATATAGCCCACAAGGACTATATATGTATATGAGTACAAATAGAAAATTGTATGTTTGGTCAGTTGCCACTTTGTTTGCGTTACAAGCTGTGACACAAAATCAAAGTACTCGCTGCCTGGATACCACAAAAAATGATTGCACATGTTGCAAGCTGTAAGTTGCAAGTTGGCAAATCGAAATTATCGCATAATCGTGTCGAGCGCGTTGAGGCAATTTTGGTTGGATTTGTGGCTGCGCGGCACAGAAGCGACAGCAAGTCGCATGCAGCAAAGAACGTTCCGCCGAGTGCAAATTTGTGGCAGCTACTTTGGCTGCCACTCGAGTGCCAGCCGAACTGAAAGGTTCAGCAGCTTCACATGTGCTGACGATCCGCAAACAAAAGTCACATTGGTCACGACCGACCAGCAACAGGCTGCATGCAACGGCAGGGGATCGCCCTAATTGAATGTGGGCGTGGCGCCACACAAATGACTCATTCACATCATGCGGAGGGCAGCAAATCAGGCAGAGTATTCACTACGAGTGGCAACAATCGAAATGCGTCTAGTCTTGGAGTTAGCCACATGATAAAGAACATTTGCAGCCAATAAATGCAAATAATGTGATTAATGAAAGAAATATAGTGATATGTCTATGAGTACTTTGCTATGGAAATGCTTTGATGACATTTCATTTATAATTGAACGCTGAAAAATAAAGTGACCATTCACATTTGAACTTAAGAAAATCATATCCGTTTCTTCAGAAATCAAATAATGCTTTTCTAAAACCGTCTCAATAATTGTCAAAAAAAAAAAAAAAAAAAACGATTTCGAGTCAGAGAATCTTTCCTGACACACACATCACGTTTTAGAAATCGAGTCGAAAATGTTTAAAAATTTCTTAATTATTTTAATGCTCTGTGCGCTGCAAACTTATTCGCAGTCTGTGGAGCTGTCCAAGGGGCTGGGCGCAAAAGAGAATGAAGCCAGCAACACGCTCTACACGATTGAGGGCCTCATTCTGCCGCCCGATCCGCTGATCCGCATCAGTGCCCAGTGGCCGGCGGACATAACGCTGTCGATCAATGGAGGCGAGTACCAGGGATTCGTGCGGCTGGATGGCAGCTTTACCATAAGCGGAGTCCCGTCCGGCAGTTACATACTGTACGCGCATCACGCGGACATTTTCTTTCAGCCGGTGCGCGTGGACATTGCCCACAATGGCAAGTTCCGGGCGCGCAAGGTGAGCCACATCAAGCCATCGCATGTGGTGAGGCTGCCCTATCCGTTGGTCATGAAGCCCGTCATGCGTCGCCGTTACTTCCGCACCCGGGAGCAGTGGAATATCATGGACTACGTGCTGAATCCCATGGTGCTGCTCATGGTGGTGCCGCTCATGCTGATGCTGCTGCTGCCGCGACTCATCAACGATCCGGAAACCAAGCGCGAAATCGAAAGTATACAATTCCCCAAGATACCCACCGGCATGCCGGATCTCAGCGATGTGCTCACCTCGCTGCTCACCGGAAAGCGACCACCCGAAAAGGAGAAGAAGGCCATTGTTGGCACCGCTAATAAAAGGCGCAACTAGCTAGCTTCTTGTTTTTATGCGATTCACTTCTGAAGTTTCATGCATTATTATGAATCTGTGAATAATATCCAAGATGAATCAATATGAAGCTTCTTTCTTTCTTATTAGCTGGCGAGATGCGAACTGATGCTTCTGTCATATATATATATATATATATCTATATCTATAGTTATCACGTTTAACTTATCAGGTTTTTTTTTCTGATGATATTTCAACTTTTTAGACTGCGCTAAAATACCGCAAAAGCAGTTGGGTAAGAACTTGAAATAAACGTTCAGTGTTTTCCCATTCTATTCAAATAGTTGGGTTCATTGTTTTTTTTTCCTTTATTCTATATAGTTGTTGAGGGAAGTTCGTTCTGTTTCAGCTGTTAAGGTAGTTTATATATAATATAAATATAATATAGACCAATCCTTTGGGCCTTTAGCAATTGACTCTTGCACAAAATGACAGAGTTTTTTTTGCCTCTCTTAAGCAGAGTTGAAGATCTACGTGCTTCAATTACGATAGATCCTGAGTGCTACCATCGTATTTTCTTGTGTTTTTCATTTTATTGTTCATGTACCAATTGCAACCCCCGTCGCAGACTGATGGTAGGGGTTGAATTTATTACTGTAAAGTTGATATAGAAATTGTTTTCAGTCAAGGAGGAATTTCTTATTGAGCTTTTCAGAAAGTTTCGTATTTGATGTGTCAGTAATTCCCGCTCCCAAAGTTAAAAGACCAATATCTGTTTTATAAATTCAATAAAAGTCGGTTTATTTTGATCACAATGATTCATTTTTCCAATTTCATTCTCTTTGCCCAGGCGTTTGGCAGCCCTGAGAAGGGCCTTTTTCTTATTGTTTTTTTTTTTTTTTTTTTTTTTTTGGTATTTTTTCTTTTTTCTTTTCTAAATTTCAATTGATTTCTGGGCAATGAGCCCAAAGTTAAAGAGAAACAACGCCCGGTTCAGCTGACAGATGCCAAAGTCTTTCAAGGATGTCACGAGGCGCAGATTAAACGATCCTGAAAATATAGAAAATAAATAGAAATTGTTAGAATTGGAGAAAAGGTATCAACAATTGGTGTATAAAAAAGCTTTTGGCTATTTGAGATTCTGAATAATTACCTTGAAAAAGTCGGCCCAGTTGCATGGCTGTCGTGTGGGCGTGGCGCGTGCCAGTGGGCGGCGAAATTTGTGTTTCCCGGCAGACAGAAACGGCTGCCCAACTGCCGCGACGCGCTGCGTTTTGTCGAAATATCCTTTCGATCGATCTGACATCATATATAAGAATATATATTATATATGGTCTGGTTCGTACTGAATGAAGAGTCGCTTGACTTTGCCCCCCCCGCCACGCCACGCCCCACGGCGAGGGGTAAGTGGCGCGCGCGCGCGCCAAGCGTGGCAAACAAAAAGGTTGATAAAAATCTTTTGTTCGAAACAACGAAAAATATTCGGTGGCAATTCTTGGCGTGCCCACTTTTTAGGCGGTCTTCTCTTTCTTCACGCAGAACTGACGCAGTGCAGCCAGCGAATTGCTGGCGCTCAGATTCTCCGGCGCCGCGGACTCGCCAGCTCCCGCTGCCGCCGCTGCCGCCGCCGAAGCAGCCGCTGCCAGTTTAGCGCGGGTATTTGCGGCTCCGCTGCTGCCGCCGCCGGCGCCGCTGCTGCCCAGAGAGTCGAACATGGAGCTGAGCGCGTTGAGGGAATCACTTGGATACTTTTTGTTGTTGCCATCGCTGCCGTCGTACGATTTGTGGCTTGATGCTGGCGATTTGGGCGTGGCCGAGCGCTGGCTGTCCGCTGGGCTGCGCGCCGGCAGCGGCAGGCGCGACGCCTGCGGACTGGCAGCGGCTGACGATGATTTCGGTGAGCTGCCGTTGTTATTTGTGCTATTGTTATTGTTGTTGTTGCTACTGCTGTTGTTGTTGTTGTTGTAGCCGCCATTTAGCAGCGGCGTCTCGACCTCCGTTTTGGGCGAAGCAGCAGCCAAATCCTGCGGCTCCTCGCCCAGCTCAGACTTGATCTCCATTTTGAGGCTAGACTCCGGTTCCTGTTTAATAGGCAACTCCTGCACAGACGACGTCGCCGCCACCGGCGGCTGCTGTTGCTGCTGCTGCAGCTGCTTCTCAGGCGTGGGCGCCTCGAGGCGTGGCCTTGCCTCGGCGCTGCACTCGCTGCCGCTGCGCTCGCTGCTCGTGTAGCGATAATGCTGATAGTAGGGATCGCTGGTGTCGATCAACGGCTTGTTGTAGTCGACCGTCTCATCGATGCCCAGACGCTTTAGTATGCTGCTGGCCACCGGCGAGGTGTTCTTCGTGGACGAGTTCGAGGGGCTGCTGGCCGGCAGGCTGGCGTGGCGCGGCGGCGTGTCGAAGCTGGTGGTGAACATCTGCTCGATGGCGCTCAGCACCGAGGAGGAGCCGGCTGCGGCTGCTTTGCCCGTGCCGCTGGCGCCGTTCTTCTGCTCCAGCTCGGGCGATTTGTTTTTGGCCAGCATCTGGGCCGCTTTGGCTATTTCCTCCGGCGACTTGACGCCAGTTATGTACTGACGCATGCGTTCGGCAAAGAGGGCGGCCTCCGATTTCTCTGGCTTGCTGGCGCCGGTCTTCTCTAGCGGCGGCTGCTCGTCGCTGGGATTGGCCTTCAGCTCGAGCAGTTTGCGCACGGGCAGCGACTTCTCACGCTTCTTAGGCGCCGGCCGTTTGCGTGCGCCTGCGGACTGCAGCAGCGGCTCCGCGTAGTGATTGTTCTTGGCCATATGATTGCTGAGATCCCCCAAGGAGCTGAAGGCCTTGTCGCACACCTTGCACGTGAGCACGGCGGAAAGCGTGCGCGACTCCTCGGAGCTGAGACTGTTCTGGCCACCATCCTTGCTGTGATCCGCGTTCGCATTGCCGGACTTGATGGAAATGCTCTGCTCCTGCGACAGGATGTTCGTATAATGCTGCGTCTCCTGCATGTGCTTCGTCATCTCGCCCAGCGACCGGAAGCTCTCGCCGCAGCGCATGCACTTGAGTATCTGCATGGCCTGCTCCACGCCCTTCCCCAACCACACGTTCTGGCCGCGCACAAGCTTGCGCGGCAGCGGAGTGGGCGGATCGCCGCGATACTGGAACGCGTTCTTCACGTTCGCCGAGGGTGCCTGATTGCCAGCGTTGCCAGACTGTTTGCGCTGTTGCTGCTGGTGGTGCTGTTGCTGTTGGTGGTGCTGATGCTGGTGGTGGCTGCCGCCACCGGCCGGAGATGCGCCCGAATTAGAGTGCGAGTGGTGGTGGGGCTGATTGCTGGGCAGATTTCCAAAAGGCGGCACGTTGACGCCGCAGTGCTTGCTGTCCTTCATGTGCGTGGTGAGCGCCTCGAGCGTGGGGAAGCTCTGCTTGCACCACACGCATCTGAACACCGAGCTGGCCACGCCCTTGTTCTGCCAGTGCGATTGCCAGATGTTGTGCCGCGCCTTGGTCACCCCGCCGCCGGCGGCGCCGCCCTCCGCTGACGTATTATTTGCCGCGGAGTTGCCGCTAGAGTTGCCGCCACCCGTTTGATTGGCAGGACTTTTGGGTGGTGGTGCAGCGACTGCGTTGGGTGTTGTCGCCTTGTTCTGTGGCTTTTCCTTGTGCAGCGACGAAGAGCCGCCGCCGCCGCCGCCACCCTTGACAATATCCGACATCTTCTCGAGCGGATCCACAACCAGATCATTCTTGCCATTCCAGTCGGGAAACTGGCCCGCACGAAATATGTTGGCAGCCGCCACTGCAGCCAAATAGGGATTGACACCGGGCAGTAGGGGCGCTGTGACTGCACCCGGTGAGGAATTCGTCGGCGGACTGTCGGATTTGAACATTTTCTTCACTTGAATCTGGCCAATGGGGCTCTCCGTGTCGTGGGTCCGCTTCCGTGTGCCCACCGAGAGATCAAGCGGATTGTTGCCGCCATCGTCGAACTCCTCCTCCTCCTCGGAGGCCACCGGCTCCGCGGACTCGGCGCGCGCATACAGATTGGTGCGAAAGTCCAGCGCTTCCGAGTTGCTGCTGGAGGCGGTGGGCGAGGCCTGTGGCGGCAGCTTAAACGGCGCAGCCGCCTCGCTGGGCAGCGGCAGCGGCAGCCGTGGCCCCGCAGCAGCAGCTGCCGCCAGCGGAAAGCCATACTGCTGTGCGGCAGCGGCCACCATGTGCAGGTAGGCCTCCATGGAGGACGGCTGGGCGGGCAGCGATTGCGGCACCGCCGGGAATGTTGAATGCATTGTAGTGGGCACAACGGGCATCACGCCACCCGACAAATGCGCCGCGTCCCGCTGGCCACCATTGTCCGAGGAATTGGAATCGTGCGAGGGGCAGCGCTCGCTGGAATTCGCTGATTCCGTGGAACGTGGACGTGCTGTGGGCAGGGCGCTGCAAGGACAAGAGGGTAAATGCAGCGAAATCAGTTGTAGCTCTAAAAATGAAATTGTAACTTAGTTGGGAACAGACTTAAAATTCCCAATATGTTTCTTTACGAAACCTAAATATACTACAATTTTCAAAATTGTGACTCGCATAACTACATATATTTAATAGACATAAATATTTATAATCGAGTTTTTAAAGTGAAAACTCTATAGTTACTTCGACTTGAATTCCGAAAGAATTCTACCCGTAAGATCTCTTTTCTGTGTCGTATATAATATACATATTATGATAAATAGAATATATCTCAGCTATTGTCACGGTCGTGTACTTGGCATAAAAGTAATATCTAAATGGTTTAGCTCAAAACGTTCCACGAGCAAGGCCGGGTAATAACCGTTTGTTTGATATATTTATAAAGGCAGTTTTTTGGATTTTGAAAACCATGCCAAAACCAAAAAAATGTTGTAAAAACAAAACATGGATTCAGTTTATGACTTCAAGTTATAAAATTAATTGCAGTATTCCACGTGGGATAGAGAGAACTGCAAAGAGAGTTTAATTGAGGTTCTGAGAAACCAAACCAAAGCCCGTGAAAAACAGGCAAACAAGTTGAGAATATTTTCTTTGTAAATTTAATTCTAATTTTAGTTTGATGATTAACCTATTTATAATTATTCAGGCCCCTGTTGCTGTTTTGATCAATTTTGATCGTGATAGTCAAAATGTTTTTCGTCTTTGCGATTAAATCAATCTTCCAGGCCTGCTTTATCGCTCGTAATAAACAATCAATTAATCACATTCACAATTATGTTGTGCAATAAATTGTGCTAATTATACAAAATACTAAAATTAGGCATCGTTATCAGCGATCAGTGATCACTGATTAGTGATCATGTGATCAAATTGTTAGTCACTAATCAAATTTGTCGCTTTTATGGGGGGACTGCCGCAATATGAAACCACTTAAATGTTTGCTCGAAGAATAGAAAGAACTTTCCCTCCCAGATGTTACATAATATCATTTCATATTAAACTGGGGAATAGAAAGAGATAACGAGAAATGTGCTTTCGAATTTGAATTGGCCGAAATGTTGTTAGACAAACGATGCCTCTCTTTCTTTCACTACAAAGCAAATGAAACATAGATAATTAGTGAAAGCTTTCAATACGAGCATCGACTTTCGAGCGAGTCGAGTGATCTCTATTGCTCCAAATCTATATGCCCATTATATAAATATATATGTATATATATCTGTATGTTTTTATATATTTCTGGCAAATCAGGGAAGGGGGCAGGCGCAACAATAAAAATCAAGTGGCACAGCAATGGCAACAATATGAAACATATGTCAACATTTCATTTGTTATTCAAATCCAACTGCGGCGGCCCATAAACCAAAACGAAACTGTGGCCAGCTGTTTCAAATGCCGCACCCCCTTGCCCGTCCGCCTTCCTCCTCTCTATCTCTCTCTACAGAGTAGTTCGCTTGGCTGACAAGTTTTGGTCGTAAAAATCGTTAAAATCGGTTATATTTATTTGGAACAATGGCATTTAATTCGAGACAGCAAAGCGTGAATTATGAGCGAAGCTCATCATCGTCGTGATTATCAACAGATCTCTCGTCATCGAAGATCTGTGTTTTTTTTTTTTTTTTTAATAGCTGGCAACGCTGCGCAGGAGGCGGCTCATAAAATTGACGACAAAGCGACGCACAAAAGCCATTCCACATATTTTGCATAAATTAAACACCGTTCCCTTTCCTTCCTCTCCTCAGCCCCCTTCCGAATGTGCATAAATAACTAACAAATTTTTATTAGTCTGCATCTACTTATAAATCTGCAAGGCACATGCTTAAATATTTTATATACATATATAACATTTTTTTCGTTTTACATTTTCGTAGTTTTGATTTCCTCAATTTTGCGCTAGTTTACACTCATTTTCAGTCAAAAACAATTTATATGCTCTGTGTCCATTTACATATATTGTAAAAACAAAACTGTAAAATTGTAACTTGTAAAATTTTTAGCTCGTTTTTATTAACATTTGTTGTGCGTGGGCGTGGCTCAGGCGCCCAGAGCTCGGCATTGTTGATGAGTCGCTGAGTTGATGAACTGCCGGAAATGGCAATGAATTATGACCCGATACGCAGCGGATTCGTTAGAATTATCGATTAGCTTTTAATAATGAAAGAAGACAATAGATGAGTCACATTCCTTAATTGCTGCAGCAGTCTGGCAACGCCAAACACTTATAAATCACGCTAGTCACACTCTCTTGCTGCAAGCTGGCAGCTTTGTTTTCTTTTGTTGCTTCGCATTTGAAGTGCATAAGTTATTTATTAACCGATTACAAATCGATTTAGTTAAACTAACAAATTGCTCTCTTAACTATGGCTGTGCGATTCGGAGTAGGTTTTTTTGGGCTAAGCTGTAGCTAAACAAGTTGGCAGCACGCGCCAAACCAAAAGCTAAAGTAAACAGGATTTAAATAGCTGTTAAATTAAAATAATTATTTTTGCTTAGGCAAAGCTTGGCAAATATTATTAGAAGCTCTGTCAACTTAGATTAAGTACATTTTATGAGCATAAGAAGACATTTCCGAAGCACGATAAATTAGATTAAGAAGAATTGGAAAGGGTTAAAATTGACTTAAACGAAAAAAAACAAGCATTACGAATAATAATATTAAAAAAAATTAGATATAATATATATGATAAAAAATCTATAAAATAATACAAATAATAAATTATAATAAGTAATATTAGGTACTAAGAAAAAATCTAGTAACAAAACTGATAAATAATAATAATAAAACAACTATTAAATAGTTATAAAAAATGTTTAACCAAGCTGATATCTAATTGGTATAATAAAACAATAATAATAATAATAAATAATATTGCTAATATTTATATTTAATATGTAACTAAAGATGTTAATTAATTATTTTAATTCTCTTTTGGGGTTAGTTAATTTTAACTCTTCCTAAGTTATGTATCAATATTAAACAAACTAAAATGAATAAAACTAGTGTTAAATTATAGTGTTCATATTAATTATTTTAATACTTTTTAAAGTAAATTAAGTGTAACTCTTTCTAATTTCTATATATGCATTTACTTCATATTGTTTTAAAGCTAGCCTAGCACACCGATCGCTCAGCATTTGTTATGCCAGCCTTAAGTTGTCCAAGACAATAAACATTTTATCAAATCTATCTATTGTGGTAAAAGACAATAGATCCCAAAGCTGTGCCAACTTCTAAGTGCAGCAATATTGATGGGCTTTCGCCAATGTCAAACGCCAAAAGGCCGACAGATATATCGCATTTATATAAGATTATAATTATGTTGTCTTTTAAATGGGCAGCTTCTAATGAAATGATGATTCATTGACATTCTTTTACATAATGTGAAATTATGCAATGTAATAAGGTTAAACTCCTTTCTCTCAGATACTTAATACACATACCTGCGCTTTAGCTAACTGCTAATTGGATTTACCGATTGCAGGCTGTGATTAAGACTCGAAAAAAAAGATATGGAGAAATACCTCAACTAAAATAACAACAACAACAACAACAGCGTCAGCGACTAGTTTTCCCCGTTGCAGCAGCTATCATAATATGCAATCTTGTTATTTGATGAAGCTTAAATCAAAATGATTTATACGCAGCGGCTAAAATGCAGTTAATTACAAGCGGGAATTGTCTCATTAATAATCACACACGCACACACACACACGCACACACACACACGCACACACACACACACCCATCGAGTCGACAGATTGACGAGTTGATCTGGGCAATTATATGGCCATAGCTGACTAGCAGCTAACTTGTAGATACTTTTGTACTTGCCAGATACTTTTGCAATGCATAACTAATACGCGCCATCAAAACTAAATGTTACTAAATAGCGCACACCCCGCACCCGCGCAACCCCAACCTAGCTGCAAATTGTGCGCATAAATCTTTCAGTAATAGGCGCGCACACACACGGAGCTAAGGCTACACTCACAGATACAGGCAGAGGCACAGACACAGATACAGATACACCCACATGTAGAGCATATGAAATTTTGATTTTGGACTATTTGGCTGAACGAATCGCATTCATGATTTATTCATTTCCATACGTCAGCGCCTTGGAAAATGCCTTCATGAAAACGAGCCAACAAATCGCGCTGCAGTTTCCCATTTCCAAAAATCAAAAAAAAAAAATAAAAGCAACAACAATATAAGAATGAAAAAAGAGGCGCCCCGCCCCAACCCCAGCTGAAAACCCGTTTCGCGTTACGATTTATTCAAATGTATCTGAAACGAGTTTAATCACAAAGCCTACGGCAAACATTTAAGCAGCGATAATTATGAGCGATTGGCCTAAAACAATCGTGTTTAGTTAGTTGAACTAAATGTATTTACCGCTAGTTTTCGCCTGGTATTCGCGCTTCATGCTTTTCTTATTATAAATCAATTTTCCTTTATTCTTATTATTATTATACTCTTCGCTTTAGTCAGCGTGTGTATTGGGTGGGTGTTGCTTGATAAATGGCCTTAATATTGGTGCGGGCTTTTAATTTATAACGACAGGTGTGCGACGTTGTTGACCATCAAATGATTTGCACATTCGTCAGAACTATTTTCAAATCGAATTCTTAAGTAATCATTTCGTGGATCATGCGGGGATTCGATCAGGCAAGCGATAAGACTGTCGCCTGTCATGTGATTGTGATCTTATTAACCTGTTTCAATAATAGTTAATGAGTGCACAAATACATATATATTGATACATATATATATAGAATGCGTTTCGCTGTCGAAACCAGTTCGAAATCGATCAAAGTATATATATTTGGGCAGTAGACAGTTTCACATTTCAATCTAATGTTAAAAAATACAAGTTCAGGCTATAATTAGGCAAACAATTTAAATGCAATGCAACAAAAATTCAATTTACATTTAAATGATATATAACAAAATTACAATTCTGAATTTTAAGAAAATAATTAAATGTTAAAAATATTAGATTTTTAAATAGATGCAACGACAAAAACGAGTAAACAAATTTTTTGACAGTTAAATCGAATGCAAATTTAAACAAAAGAAAATCTTTATAGAAATTATATTTGAAAGAAGTTTTGTGTTTCATATTACCTAAAGTAAAAAGAAAATTAGGTAAAAAAGGAAATTAACTTTTATTTTTAATCAAATGATAAAGAAATACCTAGGACCCAAAGTAACAATCGCACATACTTTACCCTAAATGTCTTTTGTTTAATCGATACTGTTTATTAAAATATATTGTTTTCATTGCTAAATTCTTTTATATATGAATTTATTGTTTTCATCGCTTAGCTTAAACTAATGTGTTTACCAAATTGAATACTAATACTAACCATAACTAACAATGTCAAACGCCGCAAATCAAGATAACTAGCAATAAATATACGGAAAAATACTTATAAAGAGCACGTATCTGCGATTATAGATGGGAAGTACGAAATTAAAACCGAATCATTTATGATTTAAATGTACTTGAATGTGAAAAGTATTTATTTGCATTTCGCTTGTTTGACAAGACAACAAATTTACAATTAATAGACTCTTGCATATTTTTTAATTCAATTTAATTTAATACATTATTAATAGATAAGAAGAAAAATTACCTTATAATTCTTCTGTATCAAATGATATAGAAATCACATTTCAAATATTAGATATTGATATAAGATATAGTTTATATTTTAATCAATGTTCATTTATTTTCTATCATCATAAAATACTTCCATAAAAATAATTAATAAAGTTTTTATGGAAAGCACATTTGCCCAAACAAATGAATTCTCCAAGAATCTTAATTCTTAGTTGCATTACATCGTTTAAGTGTGGCCATAACCAATCCCGTACAAAGTTTAAGTGTGACCAAATCAAATGCGTGGACGTGTATCGAAACTATATTATTAATGAATAATTAAATGAACTTACCCGGCATTAAGCGCCTGTCTGTAGATCTCGAGCATCAGAGCCTCGTGCAACATTTTCAGATTTTGCTGAATTTTGACGGATTGTTTTTTCTTCTCTTGTTCTTTTTGGTTTTTGTTTTTTTTTTCTTCAATTGGTTAACTGCGGGCGGGTTTTGCGGGGGGTTTTTTCGGTAGCAGCAAACAAATTGCGTTTGCTATTGCCAACACTTTTTAAATATAGCTTAAATTTAATTTGACACAATATGCATTTGCAATATTAGTTAATTAACTAATTAATATTTGTTTGTATTTTTGCACTTGGTACTTTTTAGCGTTGAGCTACGTATAACTTGTGTGTTAAATAGTGTAATTTATATCTTTAATTATGTATATTAATTTAATTTTTATTTGTTGGATTTTCATATGGCAGACAGAAAATTTATGTTAAATATTTTGTGTTTTTTGTTTTTATTTTTTATTTAATTTAATAATTGCATTTGAATCGTATACTTCGTTTGGAATTTGTTGATTTGTTTTTTGTTTTAACTTTTTTTTTTTAATTTAAATATTTTCCTTAAGTTTTTGGTGAGCAAAATATTGTTAAATATAAATATTAATTTGTATTTATTTATTTATTTTTGTGTAGTGTTTATTTTAATAAATATATTTTATTTGTTGTTGTTTTACGTATACTTTTGTTGAACCATTTGTTGTTGTTGTTGTTGAAGTACTTGTTCTACTTGTTGTTGTTGTTGTTGTAATCAGTCTTAATTAAACATTTGACGCGCATTTCATTGTTAATTCTTTTGTTGCTGTGAATTTTGACTAGATATGATGCATGTGTTTTTCTTGTTTTGGTTATTGTTGTTGCAACTAATTTGAAAATAAATTAATTTGGTTTAAATGATGCATTTCATTTGAATTAATTTATTTAATTTTTTTATCACACTTTTATAAATGGCGTTCAGATTAAAATAATTGAATTTATTGTTGCTGTTGTTGTTGTTGTTTTTTTGTTGCTGTTGTATTCAAAACACGCGTCGCAGTCGCACACAATTCGCTCGCTTTTGGTTTTCAATGTGTGTGTGCGTTGTATTGTGTATGTGTGCGTGTGTTTTGGTTTCTTTTTGCTTTTCGTGTTTTGTGCGGTTCATCCGGATTCCGTCGTTACTCGTTTGAGAGTCGAACAGCGAATGAATGTGTCGGCGTTGCCGTGTCGTCACTGGCTGCGCTGCTGCTGCTGTTGCTGCTGCTGCCTCTTCTCAGTCGCTTCTTCTTCGCTGCCTCTGCTGCTGCTGCTGCCGCTGCTGCTGTTGCTGCTGTTGCTGCTGCTACGTCGGCTGTCAAACTGATTCAGTCAAGAATCAGACACAAACAACAACAATGCGTTCGCGTTCTGCTGCTCTGCCTGTTCGCTGCTGATTGATACCAAAAAAATGAAGTTCAAAGCGCGGTGGCAGCGACGCGCACGTTTCGTTTCGTTTCGTTTTGTCTGCTTTTCTGGAGCTGGGCGCCTGGAAGCTGCGTTGGCGGCGCTCTTGTTGTTCTTGTTGTTGTTGTTATTCTTGTGCTTCTTGTTGTTGTTGCTGCTGCCTTTTTGACGAGAGTTGGACTTGAAACACGACGCTGACAACGACGCTGACGACGGCGACGTTCGTTAACACGAAGCGCGCGTTTGGCGACGGCAATTTCTGATTCGATTGCGTTAAGCGACGGCGCAACGCAATGCGCAGTCCGTTGTTCTTGTTGTTGTTGTTGTACGAGTATTTGGCGCCTCCACCAAAAAGGCGACGTCGACAGCGCAGCGTGTTGATTACTTTGCTGCTTTGCTTTTGTGTTTTTTTTTTTCGTTGGGTTTTTCTCCACCCCCACTAGCAGCTGGCTGTCACAAATGCTGTGATTAAATGTGCTGCTGTCTCGCTCACGCACGCTGACCGCGACGCTGGCGTTTGTGCTAATTAATTACAACGGCTGCGACGGCGACGGTGACGGTGACGGCGACAGCGCGAATCTGTCCACGCGCTTTTTGCTTTACCCTTTTACGTTTTACGTGCGTGTTGTTCTTGGCGCGCCACAGAGCTTTTCGAACATGATCGTTCGCTGTAACGGTCGTTTGTTGACTGAAATTGTGGCGCGCGGCCGGCGCGACGAGAGCACGCCGTCCGTGAGAGAGGGCGACGCCAGTGCGCATGGCTGTTGGGCACGTTTCCCCTGCACACCAATTGGAACTGCAATAAATCTTGTTTATGTTTTTGCGGCGTGTATACGAAATGGGATTGGAACATTTATGCCAGCGCAGGGGAAATGATTGCGCTCGCACACCCTGTCTCACTCTGGCTGTTGCTCTCTCGTTGGCTCTCTCTCAAATTAGCTGCAGCGTTTCGTCAGCGCGTCACCCTTTTTGGTAGGTCGGCGGCTTCAGCACATTCCAATTCCATCACTCCGCCACAATTAAGATTTATGACAGTTCAAAACAAATTTTCTCACTCGCATACGCTGGCTCACTCACTCACTCACGCTGCTGTCTATGAGTATAACTGTGGGTGTGTGTGTGTGTGTGTGTGTGCGTGCGTGCGTGTGTGTGTGCTAGTTGCTCTGAAGGTGGCTCGTTCTAATTTGTTGCTGTTGTTGTTTTTGGCGTTGCTGCTGCTGCTGCTGTCGTCTGCGCCGCTGCTGCAGCTGTCGCGCTTTCGACATTTTGTCTCTCTGTCTGGCATTTTTTGCAACGTGCGGGTGTTCTGTCACATGTACCTACGCATCTATGTATATGTATGCGTATTTTTGTATGTGTGCACACACAATGACATTGTAAAACAGTTAAATACGTACAATATGTAAATAGCAGCAGGCTGGCAACTCTATTCTTGTTGCTTTCCGCACTATTCGTTCCCATATGCTGTTCGTCAACGTGTTGAATATGTATGTACATATATATATAAATACATATTTATGTAACAGTGTAATGCATGTACATATGCACATAAGTTTAACAACACAAACTTTGCTCTATTTGTACACATTTAGTTTACAAGTTCACTTCATCCCCGTTTTAACATTTTCTATAATTTAACATGAGGTTTATCTGTCATTCAATTTTTATTCTATGCCAATTTCAAGAACAGCCGCTTTTACGATTTGAATTCATTTTTTGCTACCTAAGCGAAAACGTGTGAATTTCATGTTATCCTCGCGTAAAGTAAAGTGTTAATAATAATAAAACATATCATTTGCTTGTCAAATTCTCATTGATTTCACTGTTAAATTTTACGTACACATACATATGTATGCACGAATGCTTCGATGTATGTACATCTACATATATAATTATATACATAAACAAAAACAGCGCCTTTCCGTTGAATAGGACGAGTTTTACAATTACGTTTGACGCGATGTAAACATAACAAAATTTGTACCTTACTTATTCAATTATAACTTAGATAATTTTTTATTCTTTATACCATACATATATGCATACATACTCACATACATAACTAACTCTTCATTCAGAGCTAGAAGATACTATAAACTTATTTCAATGAAGAAATAATTTCATATTTTAAAATAATTTCATATTTATTCATTTCTATATAGCGTTTTTTTTTTCATATGTAGTAAAATCTATACTCCAATTGTTCTTTCCGTTTCGTCTTATTGTCGCCTGAGCGATAAGTGGTTGTTTCTTCCCCTGGATCTCTTAATAAAGCGCTATCGGAGCCTCTTTTTATTAGAAAATTGTAGCCAAATATAAAAGATAGAAGATAGAACGAGGCGGGGGAAACAAACATCGGCAATAGGTTCAGTAATACCAGAATTCTAGATGGAAACTAGATTTGTTTCGTATGCAGATTTTGTTTTGATCTCGCGGCGCGCACACATTCCACACTGAATGCCGATTCGGAATAGGTGGATCCAGCATCGAATTCCAAATAATAATTTATCAAACGAATTTTTACGATCGAGCACATAAAAAAATTAATGTGCGGCAAAGAGAAGCGAAGAATATATTAAGCAAGGGTAAAAACCTAAAGGAAAAACAGCAACAAGAGGTAGGAAAGTGAGGCTAGCTTAGCAGAGGAAAAAATATGAAATTAAAAAAAAATGCCCAAATCAAATTATAGAATCGTAAAAGTATTTATTACCCCAGAGCCGAGTAGCATCTGGACAGAGGGACGGTCGTCAATCGGCCTGGCGACAGCCGGTCAAGAATTATGCGGCGACTGGAGCAATGGCTGTCTCTAGCCAAGGACCGGCAGGAGGAGGAGCAGCTGGATGAGAGGGAGGAGGAGGAGGAGTTGGAGCCAGCGCTTCCAAGTGATTTGATTATCATCGGTTAATTGGTGACTCGTAAAAACTTTTACGAGCCACAGCCGTGCCGGGCATTAAATGGGCCCGATTGGAGCAACAAGTGCAGCAACAGGATGGCGGCAACCGGAGCTGGATCTGGAGCTGCAGGAGCGGAGCTCAGCCATCATTGGCCATCAATAAAAGCGTCCACCATTTTCACTCAACTGTCGTCGCCGGCCTCAGGTTTTATGGGCGGCATTCGTCAACAATTAGCGGCTTAAAACTCAGATAATGTGGACTTAATGCAACCGACATTTGCATGGGATTGGGAATTGCTTTCCTGAACTCTAAGCGGACAATAACCAGGCGCAGGCACAGTACAGCCAGCAGATGGTACAGTAAAACATGCCACATAATCCTCCACAAAAAAGTGAAGAAAGCTAATAAAGCGTTTTAGCATGTTTAAGCGAGGTAGCTAATTTAGAGAAAATACTCGATAAAAGTTGACTCGGAAGAAGAAATGAATTTTAATTTTAAAATAAATTTAAATGCCCTGAGGAATAATAGAAATTATGCTTCTAACTAAATAGAATTTCGAAATCACATTCCAAATAAGAGTTACATTTTCAAAAGCCTAACTTTCTAACTAAACACTTGTATAAACTTACTGAAAAAAAAGCTTTTTCAAGCCATCATTTATTTGCCAATTTAAAAGTTTCTTAAACAAAACAAGCAAATAAAATGATAAAGTAGATCGAACCTGCAGATACCTATGCAAATTTCATTTAAAATATTTGATTTTACATTGAAAGTTTTATGGAGCTATCAGCATACGCCATAAAGGAATTAATATCCCATTTGGTTAAGCGAAATGCATAAATTTGAATTATGAAAAGAAAAGAACACAAAAAGTCGAGTTGAAATTAAATTTTGTGAACGGCATTCGTCATTGTCTGCAAAGGCCAAAGCTGAGGCGAGTGTCAACGCTTCCGGACGCGACAAAAGCCACCAATCCCAGTGGGTATATACGGTATATATATATATATATATATATATATATATATATAGGTACATATCTGTATTATATCGGGAATTGTGTAGCCGTTCTATGTGGGCCACCCACGGGATTTGCTGTGAGTTATTGGTGCGACGTAAATTGTCAAAAAGGAACGATCCGATCTCGAGATGTGGCAAGATGTACGTGTTATTTTGATGGCCGCATTGCCTTGGGATTTATTTTTAATGGCGATTTCATGTGGCCCCGGGATTAACTCGTTCGGCCACGCATCCATTTTTGAATTACGAGTGCTACGTAAATCTTCCCAGCGAAAATCTCAACGCGCAAATGTCATCTAAAGCTGAATTATGACTTTGACGCGGACGCGGACGCAGACGCACAGATCGCGCCAGATTGTCGAAGCATATATACCATATTATATGGCATATAATATAATATGGCAATTAAATCCTAAATAAGTCCACGTGTTTTTTTGGCGGTACAAAAATGCCGCTTGTTAAATTTCTGAACGAAAAATATTTTTGTTTATTATTATGAACTAAAAATCGAGCTGATTGCAAAACTCGCTTGATAAATATTTATTCGTTCGATAAATCAATCAAATAAATTACAATTAACAAAAGCAATAAACTTGAAGCGCTTTTCGATTTTGAATGGCAACAAGAAGAAAAAAAAAAAACCTAATCAAAATAAAATAAAAGCGACGACAAAAAGTCAAATATACAAATAACAGAAATATCAGCCAAACACATATTGAAATCAAATAAAAAAAAAACCTTATAATTATAAATTAGAAATTTATGGCGCCACTTGGCACACCAAAAATAGACGACAAAGATCTGGCTAAGAAACCAAAAAAAAAAAAGAAATTAGAATAAAAAAAAATATATTCCACTAATTGATCATATGGAAGAGTTCTCAAGCCGTTCTACCTCAGTTGCAAATCTGGTTTCGTTTCATTTTATTTTTGTCCAAGTTCATCTTAATCAAATTTTTAATGGCAGCCGCAAAAAACTCAGCAGCCAAACAATTCAGGCCGTAAAACATTTATTCAACATTATATGACGAAGACGATCCCAAAGATATCACGAAATTCGCTTCGAATTTCGGCAGTCGACAATCGGCAGTCGGCAATCGGCAGTCGGCATTAATTAACGCCAACCAAAAAACACAAAAGCTACTAAGCCCGTATGGCCAAATGTGTTTCGGTTTAAATGGTAAGACATTAATTTAAATCGATGCCACATGAGAGTCACGCATCTCAACTCGGCTCGCATCTCAGCGTTGACAGTAAAAATTTTAAGTTTCCCAAATGGGCATCATTAAATAGTAATTAGTTCAGCATCGATTTAAATATGGGCCACGGCGATATAACGCATCTCCAATCAGAATGAGTGAAATTCCGAAAGTTATCAATTGATCATATTCAAAAGTATGCAAAAATCAATAACATTATTTCGTACACTCAGCAAAAATATGCATTTTAATAAGTTTTTATTTATGTTATTTATATTTTTTTGATTTTAATTAAAGCTTGTTTCGACATAACGTCTTCCCAATGAGTTTTCCAAATCATAAAAATCATTTTGAAGCACTTCGGAAAAAAATGAAAAGATCGATAGATCGATTTTATATGCAAGTCTTATCCACGAACCCTTCTTTTGATTTTGAAATTCTATGCGGACTTTTACGTTTATAAAGTTTATAATAAATTTTTGATTTTGGCAAGCAAAGTTTCTTTTATGGAAGAAGACATCTTCGATCTCAGATCAGCCGAGCTGACATAGTCATCTCTGCCTGTTCGTCTCTATAAGAAGATTTTGTCGAAAAATATCCATTATTGTTTCACAAAATATATGCACAGTGTTTGCTAAAAGTCAGCTTATAGCTAAATGAGGAGCGAAAAAAGGTTGCTCTCAATATAACAAGCACTAATTACGATATTAAGCCATGTGGTTGAGTTGGGGCTGTGGGATAAAAACAACCACAAAACAGGACAGAAAGCGTTTAAAATATTCGCAAACAGCGCACAATTTATGAATATGCAAAAACTGAAAATTATGAACGACACTCTCGATGAAGTTTTTCAGGCAAACAACGAGAGCAGCAACAAGAGTGTTGCAATTGGCAGTGCTCGACTAGCAGATACCCTCAGTACTCGATGCCTTTATAAACATTTAAGTTTTCTTCAATGCATCCACAATTCCTCTTTCCTTTGTCTCCCCGAATAACTCGGTCCTTATAATCCGATCCCAATGAAGACATTATTATGGCACACAGCTGTGTTCACATTTTAATTCCCAATTTTGAATATTTATTATTCATTTATTATTCAATCTCATCTTGCTTAGAAGAAAATATACTCTTTGCCTTCTGCTGACATACGCAAACACAAAACTATAAAACCCTCATCGGGTACAGGGTATTGCAGCCATGCCAATAACAACAAATTAATGGTCGGGTAGTTTATAACTTGGGGCTGGGCTTTAATCGTGTTACAGCTTGTAAATGGACGCATCGATGGGCCGAGGATTCATTCAAATAGCAAAAATCATTTTGACCGCGAGCCGAGTCGTTAAATTATGAGAGGCACTGTTAAGCTCTGCGGGATCAATTGAGCACCAAACGGTAAATAACGCACCGGCTATCAGCCAATGGCTGAGCCTGGGCCGAATCGGAGTCAGGAGAGTCAGAAGTCAGAGCCGCAAAGGGATTTAGGATATTTCGATTTTTATAGTTTGGCTTAAAACACCGTCGCCGAATTTTACGAGCCACGGTCTTGATTATGAAGCCATGCGAAACAATCCAACAATGCAATAAACAATTTTAATTTAATGCAAACGATTTCTCTGCGGCACCTAAAGCCGGTTCCATATGGCAAATGCACACAGATACAAGGCAAAATGAAAGATTTCAGTTGAAAAGACAGGAAATATCAATTGTTAAGCGATTTTTAGAGTTAAGCTAACAATAACAATTAGCTGCAGTCATTAGTTGAATGGAGTTCAATCTAGATAATATGCATTTATTTCAATTAATATGATAAACCTAAAAAATATGTTCAAATGTTTTTGGTTTGGTTCGGAACAAACATTGTGCTTTTGGTTTCGGTTCGTAAAGCTAACTTTTTATTTGAAGAAAATTTTGTTTTTTAAATATATAAAATTTGGCTTTTGCTTAGTTTTTCGGAATCTGGTTGGGGTTAAGCTTCAACTCATAATAAAAACTAAACTCGAATTCTGTCTTAAAGCTTGTTCCGTTCAAAACCTGTTTGCAGCTTTGATTTCAATGTTTAAATATGCAAGTCTGTCAAAGCCTATTTACTATGTTCATAAAACAAAAATCAAATTCTGAAAATAATTGTGTTTAGAATTTGAAACTTAAATGTTTTCCGTTTTCATAATTACCTGTAATAAATATTTATACGAGATTTCCAAATCGATAAAATATCTGGTGAGCACATTTTATTTTTGATCCTAGAAACGTATTGAAAATCTCCGATGCACATGGATGAAAGTATAAGCCCATTTTGCTTGAATAAAGTTAAGCCCGATCACATCTAAGCCTCAAGAAAATACTCTCTAATTGTGTTTGGGTAACGCTTTCTTGACGCTTGCAGCACATCCGCCTTTCAGATGTTACTCATCTTCCTCTTCTTCTTCTTGATTTGGCTGCCAACAAATCAAAGTCTCGTCCCGCTGCACTCAGGTTGCCGGGCAGGTCTCAACTTGAGATTCACATCCTCAATGCCATTCGTCGCTGACATGTTGTCGCCTTCATCTTGGAGTTTTTTTTTTTTTTATTTCTTGTCTTTGTTATCGTTGCGCCTGCGCCCTCGTCTTGGTCTGGCTCGGCTTTGTTTGCTTCTTGCGGGGCGCGTTATTTATGTGCATCATTATAAAGTTGCCCATTTTATTGGTTCGCCCTCGAATAAATAAGGATCAATAAAGTTGTTACTTTATATTGACACTTGCAGGCGGCAATCGCTCGTCACTTTCGGTCGATCTGTCCCTTTCACCCGCTCTGGAACAATGCTGTGAGTCTGGACTGGGCTGATCAGCTCAGAATCAGACAGATTTCAGCTCTGGTCCCGAGTTATTTATGTGAAAGTCTTGAGAAAGTATTTCCCTTTATAACGTTGTGTGCTGTACAAAGCCGTGTTTAAGGCAGTCATAAAATCTTGAAATGTTTTCAATCTGTTCGACTTGTTCATCCAAAGCCATTTGCCATGGATATTAGTACTCGTACGCTCCGGTCAATTCGCTGATTTTCATCTTTACGATCTTGTTTATTTGGATCAAAGTTGAAGTTCTTAATGATTTTATTAACTCACATATAATAGAGCGTGTTAGGATTTTATGTGCCATTATCATCTAAAGTTTATTTGTTTGTTCTGCTTTTTATGTTCTGCTCCACTTGACATTTAACATAAAACTCATCAAATTGAATAAAAAATGTTTATGCTTTACAAATTTTGAGAATAAAGTTAGTTATTCGTTTTTTCTTCTGATGTAGATATACCTGCAAGATTAGTATGGCCTATAAAAAATTGTTAATTGGTGAAGAATTTATTGACATTTGAAAATTTAGTGAATATAAAAACAGGAGTCTGTGTTTTGATAGCATCTTCGCGGGAAGAAATTTTCAACACACTCTTCTTAAATATATTTCATAAGCAGAATGCAATATTAAAAAATAACAATAAAATTTCAAATGTCAATCAAACAACAAATATATATAAAAAATAATAAGTTTATGTAAATGTCTCTCTTTGATTCGCTTATTTGTGAAGTGCTTTGGCTTATTTTAAGTCTGATCGTTTATGGTGGGCTACCCATAACGGGATTGTTTAACTGAGCAACTTGCGCCCACCCACTAAGTCAGCCAGCAAATATCGCCCGACAGTAGAACAATAGACAGTCTGGGCCAGGCATTCATCCATTTAGGCATTCGGGCATTCAGCTATTCATACATCAGCGTCACATTGAGACAGTTTATTTGTTTAATTTAAAATGGGAATTTGTTGCTTTTAATGGAATATCATTCGCAGTTGGCACTTGTGGGTTCCGTTTGTGCTACTGTTTGGCATCAATCAACTGTGGAAAATTATTGAAAGGCTGGCGATTTGGGGGCGAGCGCAGTGCCACAAATTGTTTAGCATTCATTTGTCATGCCGGCAATAATACGTAGAAAATTAAAGAATTGGGTAAAATGAATTATTGGCGCTTTTCGGTGGGCCGCATATAAATCAAAACGCAATGCCCAGGCCAAGAAATATCACCTGTTGCTGGCAACGACACGAGTTGCTCAATCAATTTTACAGGCGAAAACTTAAGCCCAGCCGCCGAGCCCAAACGAAAATGAAAGCCTTGCATGATACAAGAGCGATCGCTGGCGATCCATCTATCATTTATCATCTATCATAATGCAGTTTTAGGCCCGAATCGAGAATTAATCCGTCAAAACAGTTGCCCGACGAGCCGCTGCCTGCGATTGCCAAATTCACAATCGATCAACTGTGCAGCTCTCTCGCCCGCCCATTCAAATGTTGGTCAGCCCAGAAGCTTTGCTGCAGCTTTGCCACCCAAATCTCTTACCCCCCCCCTGGTAGCGGGCCCCAAGCTGGTCAAGCAAATTAAGTGCTTTAACTGGTAAGGGCCTTTGATGGATGTGCGCGGGCTTCCAGCTGAAGCCTTTCCAGCCGGACGCGTCAGACAATGCGGAATTGTTGTGCGTCTGCCTGTGTGTGCCTGTGTGTGCGTGTGTGTGCGGAGAGTGTGTACTTTAACGCTTATCAATTACAAAAGGCGGCGACCGTGCAATTAGCTAGTCAGGCCAGTCAAAACGGCGGCAATGATCAAAGCGCGCCGCCAGCTTTGAGGCATGCCGCCGCTGGCGCCCCCCTAAAAAAAAAAGAGAAAGAATACCCCCACCCGAGCCACCCACCATTCCGGCAGTTGGTTAACATTAGTTCCGTTACATTTGCCGCATAATCCGGGCGAGTTTTGCGCAACACGATTCTCACATTTTTCGGGCTATGGCAATGCCAATGCATCTGGCCTTTTTCACGCCAAACCAATTTGCAGCGAAAAACTGCAGCAACAACTACGGCAACTGTTGACGTCATAATTATGTTGTTTTTCTTGTTGTTGTTGTTGTCGTTGTTGTTGCGCGTCGCGCACTACTTCATATTTTTTATCGCCTGCCGATAATTGGCGGCGCTACGCGTTGATTCAAAATAAACAATGACCCGCAACCCGAAACTGAAGTCCAGCCACCCACCCGTCGCCCCGCCCTCGCCCTATTGCGCCAACACAACTGGCAGTTGTTCTCGCTGTTGTTGTTGCTGTTGTTGTCCGTTGTTGACTGCGGCTGTTGGCGACTCACGTCGCTGTCAAAAATTAACAACCACAAAATCTGAGTTATTATTGCTGCAAAATATTTGCACTATGTACGTGCAGCAACAACAAACAAATTGTTAAATAAATTAAAATGTTATCGTGCTAAAATAAATTGTGGACCCACATAAATAGCCAGCCAAGTATGCGTTATTATTAAATATTTTATTTTATATATGCATCTATCCTATTATGATCCGCATTTGGCTATCAAATATGCAAGCTGACAATAAGTGTATGCTTAGCGACTGCTCGATAACATCTGATATCATATCGTATCGGAAATACGCCCTGACTTATATGGCAAGGCGGACTGTGCTGGCTGAAAGTGCTGGACTGCAAGATATCCTGTAAACATGTCCTCAAAGACGGTTCTATATAGGGTTCTATATTTATCAGCTTGAGGTGCTCTCGATGAGTTACCGAAAAAGCAAGGACATTTCATCTTCGTTGATATCGTATGCTAGAAAATAAAATCTTGTGATGGAACAAACGTACAGAATTGATAATTGGACCTAATTCTATGACAACGTGTCGAAAAAGTCTTTTATTTATTTATTTATTTAATGTTATCCGCTGTTTATTTAATGCTAATTGGTACAGGGTATTTAAAAGTTCAAAATTCAATTTATTGTCTAAAATTTTGGCTAAATTTGATTTTTTTTTTTTCATATAACAACTTCCATCGACATCTTTTGCTTTCATAGGTGTACCACAAAATCGTTTGCTTCAGAGATAATATAATATAACAATACATCTAAAACTAAAAGATATGAATTACGATGGTGCACATTGACTTTTATTTACAAGGTACAATTATATAGATGTGTCCATTCCTCTAATGGGGCGTATATCTTCGGATATTTTGAATTCCTATCAATGAGCTGCCTGCATACGCTCAGCTCCCAACGCGATGGGTGTTCCCCATTCTCCGTGGCGTTAATTGGCTCAAAAATTATATATCTATGCACACACTGGCAGGTGTTTGTGAGTGTATCTTATTGTATTGTTATTTTTCTTCTTCTTTATTTTGGTGTGTAGATATTGTTGTGTATTTATTTATTTTCAGTTGGTTCGTAGCCGTTGCGAAAAAAAAAACAAACATTGAGAATGCTTTGTTAGTTAGTTGGAGATCGCTCGAGTTGAGTTTTTATGCACTTTTAATGGCCAACCAACCGCGGTCGAGGGCGCGGCCGGGAGCAGAGCGACGAGCGCGGCTGCTAAATAATTCAAGAGTGGGCCATAAATACCAGAAGCATTGCTCATAAATCTATCAGTCGATTTGCTTGCCGGCAATCGAATTGGATGCTTAAGCGTTTTATTCATTCAATATTTGTTTTCATTTGAGATGTGCACAGCACTTGCCACACTCGAGCGAGATAAAGAGAGAGCGAGAGTGCGTGAGAGTGGCAGAGTATCTTGCAGATACAAGATATATACTGAAAGATTCTACGGCTACTATGTGATACTATGGATACTATGTGTGTGTGTGGTTTTTTGTATTGCATTGCCTCGTCCCCACCACCCCCCAGCCTGATGGGCCCACAAATCAAAACATCTGTCAGTCAGCGCTCGCGTCCTGACAACAACGCTGAGATACAAATTATCTAAATTGTATCTGCACAGCGCAAATGCATCTTGTGAATTTGTTTGTTTGTTTTGTTTGTTTTGCCTTGCTGAGGTTTATGTTGCCATCCCAAGTGCTCGTCTGCTTGTCATGCAGCCCCCGCAACGCCCCTAGACACCCGTCTTCACCCGGCCACTCGATTGGCCCGTGCTGAGTGCTCCGCTCCCGCCGCGCCGCCTCTTAAGCGAGGGCGTGCACCGTGGTGAGAGATTTTAATTTAAACATTTAACTGACAGATTTATCAGGTATTAGACGATACATGCGTCAACGATCAGCCCAAAGCAACGGCCTTTGCCCCAGGCCCTGGCCCTGCCCTGCCCCCGAAACAATTTGTGGAATGGCCCCAAGCAAAGTTCAATAAAATTATAATTAATGCTTAAGAACTAATTTTCACAACGCAAAAGCAGCTCCCGTTGAAAACACGAAATGTTGCTCAACATTTGCTGCTAACATTTTCCGAATACGGTCGCAAAGGCTCAGGCTGAACTCATGACAGGGAAGTGCCACCGCACCTCTACGACCCTTACAAGACGAATCATTTAAATACCCTAAAGTTTTCTATATTCTTCTTTATATTTCTTTTAATTAAGGTTTTTATGTAAAAAATCAATTTAAAAATGTAATAAAATTAAGCCTGCATACTATGTACTTAGTTCAACTTTTCGGTCTAGTATAGAATAGATCGGACTATTATATCGTAAGTTTTTCCCATGTGTGCTAAGAAATATTGATTCTAACATAATTAAGGAACAATTGTTAAGTTTATTTTTGCTTATTCTCTTCATATTCAATCTTCATATAGATTGCACTTAACTTTGTTTACCTTCTAGTTAACTTAAATTACAAAATTTAATTTTTTTCTTTAGATAAAATATAATGAATGAAACTGAAACGCAGACTCGAGGCCGCGATCAGGTTAAGCGACCCACTTTGAGTGCCATTCGTATCTTAATCTGTGCGCCAGTGCCTCAGTCATCCATCAATCAAAATCTGGCGGATGTCCAAATGACTAAATGACTAGCTGGCTGGCTGGTAGGTTGGCCAACTGACTGACTTTTGGGCTGAGTGAATGTTGCGTGCGCGCTGAATGACGCAGCGAGCACTTGCTGCTGCCGCTCGCCGCCCGCCGCCCACCTGCCCACCAAACACATAGACACACATACACGCCAAACCTTTAGTGGTTAATCAGTTGTAGATGAACAACGCACAGCTCTGACATTTGGCCAACGTCAACTGGCGATCGATCGATCAATCAGTTAACCAGCCATCCATCCATCAGAATACACCACACATCCATACACACACACACACACACGCGCACGCACAGCAACAGTGATATGAAGAGTTGGTAGCTGTGTGATTGATAGCTGAATGCCAGGCTACCAAAAAAACAATATCTTATACAATAAGTTAAAACATTGTGACTGCATTTTCCCAACTGCGCAATACTCTGTTCAGAGTGACAAAATATCTACTTGACTAGGTAAGTGGCATTAAAAGAATATTTATTTTCAACTGTAAAATTGTGGGGGATGGATGTGGCTTAAAAAAAAATCATCTGATCATAATTTTTTTATAATATAGATAACAGATATAACATAACAGATATAACATATTTTAAACTATAATCTATTGTTTCGCTAAAAACACTAAAAACTGAAAACTCTCTTGGGAGATTCGAGCTGTTATGGTTCGCTCAGGCGGAGTTTCTACCAAATAGATCTGCCTCAATAGATCTGTCCGTTAGAAGACTTCTGACTGCATATGCAAATCAACAAGTTGTTAGCTTCAAAAGCGTGACAGATAACAGACGAAGCCAATAAACTTGTTTTGACTTTCGGGTACAGCGTATAAAAGAGGGAACAATAACGCAGGCGATGACGCCAAAGGCCTAACGCAAATTTACTTAACCGTATTATTTTCGATTTCGTTTTATGGCGCTTAACTTGGCCCTGATAATGGGCTATGAAACCGAAATTGAACGTCACTATTTCAGCGACTGATACCGTTAATCTAACTGATTAAGAGTGCACGTTTAATCGCAAATGAATAAAGTCATATGAATACACTCGACAACCACAGCGGAAAATGTGAAAAAGTGAATGTCAAGTAAGCCAGACGAGCTATAAAAATAAACAGAATTAATATGTGAATCTATAAATAAAAGAAATTATTTGTTTATACAAAAACAAAGATATAAAAACATGTGAATTTATATATTTATTTTTAAATATTCAAACTCTTACATTCGTATAAGTTTTTGACTTGAAGTTTTCCCTTCAATCATTCGAATGTTTTGCGAATTGTTCCTTGCATACTTTTTAGCATAAACATATTCAATTCAATTATGTATAGCTTTTATTTTGAAAATCTTTTAATTTAAATTCACTGGATAACTAAAAACCGAAATCTAGTTCGATAGCTACAAATCGAGAGTTATCGTTCACATTGAAATATCGATTTCTGCTTTGAAAATACCCTACTTATATAGAAAGCCAAAATGAAATGCATGCCAAAAAGGTCGCAGTTATCCATTTGTTGGTTTTGCATGAAACTTTGACTAAATATGAAACGTAAAATGAAATGGCTTAGAAGGCTGTGAAAAGCGTTAAACTTGGCCAGAAGCGTTAGAAAATTTCACATGTTGCACGTAAGAAATAAAATTTTATTTTATTCATTTCTCATTTTCATGAAATGCAAAATACAAACAACAATTTATAAAAAAAACAGCAAGAAAAAAAAACGAAATACTCTACGGGGTTGGGGCACAAACAAAAGAAAACTTGACGAGATGAATAAATGAGGGAATGTTTGTGCAGGAGCAAACATAACTTTAAATTTGTATTACCACCCAGAGCCCAATGAGCCACACATACACACACATATCACCAAGGCATTGTTAGGACGCAAGAATAGAAATGAGGAAAAAAAGAGAGAAAACCTGAATTCCATTTGGCCAACTCCCAGAGACCCGCCACCAAAACGCCCACACACACCTCAGCACTGTGCCATGCAGTTTAGACTCTCTAAATGAAATGCTCAAGTGTGCACGGAATTTTGATTTCGCCGCCAATCTGCCAACCACCCATCCAGCCAGGCTCTGGCCCGAAGAACGTGGCTCCGGCATCGCTCTCCCGATTCCGTTCGTCATGTCGTTCGCTTGCAAATCAATTTAATGTCAGTCATTTTGCCGCTAAGTGGGAAATTTTTGAAATTTCATCAAAAATCCGTTGCGTACCCTCCGACAAGGCCCGACAGCAGCCAACCCCTCCACACCCAATCCCCAACCCAAGCGGACTCAACTTGGAACATATGCTGCTCAAGGGAATTGGCTGCACTGAGGTACTTTTTTTTACTGGGGCTTGCTTTACGTACCGTTGCTTGTAGGGATTGGGGAGGGGGATTTGGGGGGACGGGGTAACATTTCGCATCTAAGCGAAACACATTTGAATGTAAATTTCAGACGCGTTGCATGTCCATGAATTCTCAGCCAATGCCGCGTCCTGTGCAGGCTGTTGTGGAGTGGGCAGAGTGGGAGTGTGCGGTGGTTAGCAGTAGGGCACGTTATTTGCCCTTTGCTGTTGTTCATGTGTGTGTGTGTGTGTGTGTGGCGCGTTCTTTGCACTTTTTCCCTTGGCTTCTTGTGTGGCACGAGAAAAAAAAAACAAATATTGTATTAAAATGCTGGAAAGCAGCTAAAACGCATAATAGTAAAATTTTATGTTATCACCAGAGTGAGGAAAACACGTCAGGCAGTTAGTCAAATAACACAGCCAAATGGCCAAAACGAAAGAAACTCGCACACAAAGCATACACACACAACACACACACACACGCAACACACACATAGCGCACAGAGCGCCAATGAAAATTTAGATGACGCTGAACGAGAAAATGCGAAGATCCACAGATACAAATGGCAAAGACATATATACGAATACGATACATACATAGTCATATATATATGCCACATATATATATAAATACACTAGCGGGTGTACCAAGGCCTTGCCATTGCTACGTACAAAATAAATTCTCTCAAAGATCTTTGAAAATGAGTTTCTGTCAAATTTGCCAAGTCGTTGAAACACCTATCGTTAAGTTCCTATGTAATTAAAGTAACTGAAGCAAATCAGACAAAACCTAAAAACAAAAAAATACTGTTGTCCAATTGATCTAGAGTCCAAGCCATTAACAACGAGCCAAATCTGATGAGTTTTGACCGAGTCCTAACGTGCACCTTCATAAGTCCGTTCATAAGTCAGTCAGTCAGGACAAACAGTTTTATATTGAGATATATATATGAGAAACACAAATATGTTTCCCAGGCATATCTATTAGGCACTTAACTTTAGACTGTCTATAATTAGTAAGATGCTAAAGAAAAGTATAACAAATTATCTGTGTGTCTATTCACATAACAGATTTGTAGTAAATAATGCTGGCATCATATATTGAAACGTTAGTATTTCCATTGATTATCATTTTCTCTTTTAACTGAGGTTACATTAATTTTTTTTATAAGCATTTATGTGTTCAATTCTGTACTACATGAATATGACAGAGCTTTGTGTGAGCTAAAAAGGCGTGGGTCTGGAGAAACGAGTGCGTCTGGACTTAATTGCTATTGAAAAAATTTGATTGGATTATGCAAAATGTCGATTTAATACTGTAAACCATTTTGTAATGAAAGAAATTGAACAAAGATCTAAAAGTTTCATATTAGCTTTATATGTTAATATATAACAATATGGCTTACCCAAATATATCACAACCTTACAATATCTGTATATATTCCCGATAGAGCTTTTTTGTGTTCAAATCATTTGCGTTTGAATGCGTTAAGCGTCCATTTGGAAACGATGTTAAAAATGGAGGGAAACAATTGTAGCTCAAATGCAATTGGAAAACTAAAAGCCGAAACTGTGGGGGCAAAAAAAAGGGTCAACAAAAGGGAGAAAATAAAGCGAAACACATCAAATAAAATCAAACGCAAAACAAGCGAGAAAACATTGTTTCAAATTGACCAGCGGTAAAAAGCGCTTTTGGATCTGCCCAACGGTTGCTGATGAGGCTGTGAGAATGTCGAAAAGGCGTGGCAAATGCCCGCCAATTCAGGCGCAACTAATTCCACAGGACGAACCACCCAACCACCCTACCACCCACCAAAACGATGCGTTGCCAACTGTGAAACTATTCAGCTTCTTTTTTTTTGGTGGGGGAGGTGTGGGGGGAAGGGGAGGGGGAGGTGTCCATGTGCAACGTCTCCGGATTTGGTTCAGTTCGGTTGAGAGATTGGGGGATTGGAGGTTTGGTTCGGGTTTCGTTGCGAATATTTTATTGTGCGAAAAATGATTTTTTATTTTCAATTTTCTGGGCTTGAATTTTGGAGGCCGTTAGAACGCGTTAGAAATGAAAGTAAAAGTTTTCACAGCCGACCGAATGGCAAACCAATTTGATTTTGAATACGTTATGAGGCGCAAAAAGAGAGTGTGAAAAAATCCGGAAAGCCGTAAAAAAAAACCGAAAAAAAAAACAACGTACAGCGAACCAAGCAACAGCCCACAATAAACATTCAGATTCACATCGACATCAATTGTTTGCAAGGGTTTCAAGTGCCAATTTTCTGATTGTTTGCCAGCCGCACTAAAAACTAATGATTTTTCATATGTTTGTTCAATGGATCGTACCGAAAGCCCCCAACTATCCAAAACGAGCGAAAAGTACAAAAATAAATTGAGAAAAATAATAGTTATTTGGCTGGGCCAAGTATTAAATGCCCCGGCAGATATTTGACCTGATGTTAATCAAGATTTTGTTAATCAATTCGGATCAGAATAATATTGGCTTGTTGCTTGAAGCTTACTTTTTGACAGTTTGTTTTTGGGACAGTTTTAAAATGTACTTTTACATTTTTTACGATTTTGTTCTGTTAAAACAAAAATATTTTTAAATAACAACCTTTTATCCATCAAGTCTATAGGAACTATAGAAAGAGACTCGATTCTATCAAGAGTGCTGCCTGCAACAAATATATAATTATGGTTTTTGAGATTTCAGCATCAATTATTTAATCATTTAATTACAATTTTAAGAAGCTACATGTTACATTTTTTGACTTTAGCTATTCTAACTCGCGGACGAACGGACAGACTAACGGGCATGGCTACTTTATGGGATCGGAGATGCTTGAATGGGTTCAGGGTATACAAATTTAAAGTCTTAAAATATATTTATGTTATTGCATGTAATATTGCACTTCTATCTACCTGGCGAGAGCTAAACTTTCGTTACCAATATGTAAAAAAAAATATTTCATAAAGAAGTACAGAAAATACACATAACATATTATTCAAGCTCATATGCGCAGTATTCGGATATCAAGTAAATAAAGCAAGAATTCACAGGATTACAGATACAAAAATTCCAACAAAATGGCGCACATCAATAACAGTAAAGCACGCGAATGGTGGCTAACGGGATATAGAGGTTCGATTTGCAAAAAAAAAAAGAAATGTGTATAAAAGCATTTTGGAATGGCGTCATAATGCAGTATGATTACGGCGCGGGTGAACTGGTGGGGAAGGAGAAGGGTACGGGTGCGGGTGCGGGTGCGGGTGCGGGGGGCAAGCGATAGGCGACAACTCGACAGTCCACTGACGACTACAACGGACCCTGCTCGATATTTTAATGGGGCAGACGTCATTTTGTGCCGCCATCGGAGCCGCCGCCGTCGCCACCAAAGCGCAAAATTTATGACAACATAACGAGCCAGATGGACGGCAGTCGAGGGGATTGGGGAGGGAAGCGGGACAGTGTCGAGAGCAGGAGGGAGCGCATTAAATGCGCCATTCAGAGACGAAAATAACAATAATCATAATTAAGGATATGCATATGCATTCGGGTGTCTGTGTGCCCAGCAAAATGGCTGCTGTCACACCCACAAGCGCCCACAATGGCCAAACAGGGCTTGATCCTCTGTGCAGGGCGTGGCAGAAGGAGGAGAAGGTGGAGGAGTTGGGGTTGGGTTTGGGTTTGGGGTTGGCAAAACGAAATCGATCCATTTACACAGCCAAATATTCCGCACGAATGATGATGTCCCTGTCCTGCAATGTCCGCAGCCAGATATCATTGAATAATGACTGTTAATACCCTTCAATGTGCGCACTCGCCACATCGCACAACGGCCTTTTGCTCATCGCCATCGCCATCGCCATCGCCATGGTCATCGCCATCGGAATATGAAGTGGATTTCAATGCACTCCCCACAGCAACAACCCAGCCACGTCAGCGAGCGAATCGAACTGAATGAGATAGCAACTGGTAACTGGCAACTGGCGAAAATAATATGCGAATTGTGCGAAAATATTCGATAACGCACTCAAACATTCACTCATAATGCATTCGTTCTTGGGCATGATTAACCCATTGAGTACACATAAATATATTTTTGACACACAAGTAAAATAAGTAAAGAATTGATTAAGAAGTTGTTCTTCTGCACTGCATTCTTACCTCTCCTTTGTTGCAAATCTCATTTATTTAACTTAAATATGGTTTGCTTAGCCGGGATACATATACATATTTTACTTATTATCAGAGAGAGCCACCAGTGTGAACATGTACAGGTAATTTTTTTCTCATCCATCCAATAGGCAAAACTATTGAACTAGTTGGTTCATATATTCTTGTTTAAGCCACATAAAACTCATTTTATTTATGATTGTACTAATATTTGGTTAAGCTTCAAACGACCTAAGTTTCAAAAACTGATTAAAATAATGTTTTTATTTAAGTATGGGCAAATGTTGAGGAGGGCCTTATGCCAGCTGAATACATGGATCCTTCTTCTGATCTGCTGTCTTGTTTTAGAAGAAAGTGCTCTTTCCGTTAGCTTGTTTCATTTAGAAAAAAATAAAGCTTAAACCAAAAAAAGTAAAATGTTTAATAGAATTGCTTAAAACATCTGATTAAATGACACGTCGAAGTTCAGTTCAAAGTGCAAAGAGCACGTTATAAGCATTTCAATGTAAATGCTTATATTTATTAAACTTCCAAACACGTTTCATCGACTTAATCAGCTTGGTTAACAAAAATAAAATTGTTCGTTTTTTGGCTAATGCAAAAAAACTGCGAAAAATCAACTGCACGTTGAGTTTGTATTTGCATAAAAATGTAAACGTGGCAAACTTGCAACGAACGCATCCACTGCAGAACTTGCCACTCCTGTATCCATCTCCAAATTCATCCCATAACTATGCTATTGTTTTTGCCAAAGAAAATCGACCGAAGTGGGAATGAACTGCATTAATTAAAGAGATGAGAGTGCGAAATCTAAAGATGTTTCAAAGATAAGATATATATCTTATATATATTCGAAATGTGTGTGAATGAATACGAATGTAAGAAACTAAAGTAAAATATGGGTGAGTTAAAAAAGGGAACAGAATTGCCCGACATCATTTGTGTAGGGTATCTGTCGTGCACATAAAACGCAAATGCACAGCTCAAAGTCGAAAATTGGTTTTAATTAAATCGAATTGAGTTTTTTTCTTCCGCCGGGCAGCTTACGTCTCTCTCGTTTTTCTACTTTTCCATCAGTGCAGCCCCGGCTTCTGTTTCATTTTTTGCACGTCGTGGCCAAGTGAATGTGGGTGTTGGTTGGAGGTTGGAGCAGTGAATGAGTGAGTGAATCGCAACTCATGGCGTGCCATGGACATGGACACGAACGCATTTAACGCTGACGCTGGGAGTTTATGTGCGTCATTGAGCTGCCACCGCTCCAGGCCAAGTTCTCGTCCACGTCCACGTCCTGGTCGCTGGTTGCCGGTCGGCATCGTCCTGGACGCCCTTTGGTTGGCCCGTTTGATTGAAATGTTTGCTGGCGCTGCAACTGCCCAGCAGAATGGGGGGGGGGGGGGGGAGCGTGTGGCATGCCAGTTGTGTGCCACATCAAAGCATTTGAATTGTTGGCCGGTTGGCATTTTGTTTTTACGGCTGCGACTGCACAATTGCAACAATGCTGCAACCCCCTTTAGACCCAACTCGCAGCCAGTTCAGATTGCAGACCAGCAGCCCCTCCCACCCCCGTCTCACCCGTCGTTTCAGTGTGTGATGTATGGTCGGTCAGTTTGCGGACATGCAGTGGACACTTGGATTAACATGACGTAATTGATGCGGAAAGTGTTGAGTGTGGCAGCTGCCACAGCCCCCCCATCCCCCTATCAATGACCATTTAAGCTCCCTTTGCCTGATCTGCTGCTGCAGTTCCGCACACGCAGTCGACTGCTTGGGGCGTGGGGCAAAAAAAAAAGAAGACTTTTATCGAAATTGATTTTGGGGACTGAAACTGTGCACGATATTTAATGTCTAGTACATAGATAATTTATAGATTAATATCCGATTGAAGCCCAAAAAATTATGTAAATATGTTCAGGCAATATTCTGTATTGTTGAAAATCGTTCATTGTTTATGAATTATGCCAATTACCCCCATTGAAAGTTTATAAAAGAGGTTGACGAGCTGAGTATATATAAACTTCTGCCTCTATTAGAGACCTATAACATTTCGTTTTTTATTCCATGCAGCACTTAATCAAGAACAATTTAAGTTAAGAAAATACGATTTATAGCCTGTATTTAAATATTAGTATAATAACTTATTGCCTTAAGGATCGAACCATAAACAAAGAAACTATTTTAAAGTTAGTTAGTTTGAGTTCATTTATCATAGTGTAAATTTAAGAGAGCAAATAGAAGCTGAAGGCGTGTTTTGATACTCTAAGTTCATTGAAAATGGGTATAAAAGGCTAACATACCCATATGAACTCAGAGTTTTTTGTGGAAATGTGTGTAACAGGCAGAAGGAGGCTTCTCCGACCCCAAAAAGTGCATATAATCCTGGTCAGCATTAAATGCTAAGTGTCTTAGCCATGAATGTCTGTCTGTCCAAAGTCAACATAAATATTAAGTACAAGAAACCCCCCAGTTTTGTAGGGTATCTATTGATAACATAAAACGCATATGCACAACTCAAAGTTTGTATTTTTAAACTCTAACTACGCAATTTGAAAGATATATTTGGCAAATATGAATATCTCCTTAAGAGAGCTGAGAGTAGATTTACCTTCAACCGAAACCCCTTACAAATTTTCTTATTCACTGACTTTTATAATAAATATGCATATGTAACCAATTCAGTTGACTTCGGGTCGAGCCTAATGCACAGTCGACTGCAATATGAGAGTGTACAAAAGATATTCCAAGTGGGTGAGTGGTGGAAAGCATTTGGCCCGGGTAGCTATGAAATACGATTGTGCTGCATTAGGTCAAATGTCTGATAAAATTGAAATGTTTCACATGTTGTGTGCGTGCGTGTGTATGGTGGTGTGTGGGTGTGTGTGTGAGTGGTAAGAGAATTAATTTTTGAACTTATCAAGTGGGCTTTCAATTGGCAAGCCCACAACTAACCGCTGCCCAGTAAAAGGTTACATTTCGTGAGTGCACTCATCATACTTACATATGGAACGGGCGTACGAGGAGTGCGAGTGGGAGCGTGAGGATATGTATAAGTGCGGACATGGCTACCTTTTTATTGTTGGCAGCAAAAGCAGAGCAGCAGCTGAGCTGCCTGGCAGGTTGCATTGCAAATTTGCAGCCGAACATGCAACGTGCATTTGGCAGTCAGCACAATAACCAGATGCAGGCAATGGGTAGGGATTCTTTCGGCTGGGGCATGTGAGGGGGTAAAAGCCACAGACGCTGCCAATATTGACTGTGACTGAGCCAACGAGCTGCCGCTGCTGCTGCTTCTTTCTTTTTTATGTATCCTTGCATTGCGATGCGAGTATTTTTAATAAAATAAACTCAGAAATGTAATCAACATAAAGGATTTCACACAAGCGTACCATATACAATATATGTATATATATATATATATATATAGTATATGTGAAATGTGAAATGATCTCTGTGTGCGCATTGGAACGCTTAACGAGATACGTAGCTACGAGATACACGTAGATATCATTGACGATATACCCACCTACAGCCACCCACAGAGATACACTCGCTTCCACTCTGTTGTATGAAGCAGAGGCAGATAGAAATGAGAGAAGAAAAAAACCGAACCCTTTATGAAATGCTGCAAGCAGGACATCAATGCAGTCAGCTGTATGAGTGTGTGTGCGTGTGTATCTTTGAGATACATTTGCAATTATCGTGACTTGAGCTTGCAGTAGCTGCTGGGCCCCAGACCTGGGACAGCTGGCCACATGTCGGTGACAGTTTATTAAATCGATTACTTTCGGTTTTGATATTCTAAATAAACATATTTTTACAAGCCAGCCGGGCCAGAATTCCGGGCGGACCACCCACCGTTTGATGGTCATTTTTGTTGTACAACTATTTTTGTTGTTGTCGTTGTTGTTGTTGTTGTTGTAGCTGTTGTTGCGGTTGTGTAGCTCGTTGATGAGCTGTTGTTGGGCAACTCGTATCTGCTGCTGAGGTTGAGATTTGCAGCTGAAAAATGTATAAATTCGTGACGGCAACAAATGCTCGTACTTGGTATCTGGCTCGAGAAGCTCCTCGTTGCACGCTCCTCCGCCTGCTATGCTCCTCGTTGCCCCGCCCCTCACCACCTTGCTGGCCATTGTGCGGAGCCAGACATGCGATGTGGACGCAGCCAGAACAACGTTTTGAGAGATTAGTTTATTGTTAATCAAAAAAGAAGGCAAAAATATCGTTTTTGCATTAAATTGACTTTGAAATTGACAGCGTTTGAAATTACGAGCTGTGTATCTGGCAAATGCATTCAAATTGCTCGTGACTTATTCTCTGTGTGTGTGTGTGTGTGTGTGCGGTCTGTGTTGGCAAATGGCGTGTGGGGGTTGTGGCAGGTGTTTTGTGGCCAGAATAGCTTTCACGTTTATGCATAATTCTAATCAATGTTTGTTACTGATTTTGACATTTGCTTTCTGCCCAAATTGGCAAAAGTTGTTGCTGTTGCCAATTTTGTTGTCATTCGGGCCATTCAAGGGCTGTAAATTGATTTCGTTCATGCTTTAAACACACTAAAAATTTCAAGCCAATCATTTGCAATGCAAATAACACAGTTGACATATTTATATAATCATATCGCTAATTTGGCCCATTGTTTGCTTATCAAATATGAATTTTAATTAGATTAAATCTCAACAATTTAATCACTGAAAATTCCATCATAAACAGAAGTTTGCATAACCTTGAAGTCTTTTATTATTTAAAAAACAACGGTCTGGATAATTTGAAGCAAAACGCTTTCGGTTAAGTTTAGAAATTTGATTAATTTGAGAAATTAGCAGAGTCTTTTTAGTTACCTATTAAATTACTTTAAGAACTTAGTCTTCAACTGATAGCTTAAGATACAAAACATGCTTCAAAACTTAGCGCTTCGTATATTATTCGTGCAAAATATCTAGTTGTCTAGAGTTTGGCTCCCATGGCGATTTCTCGGCCCGTCAGAGCTTCCACATTTTATAACTCCTAGTGCTCGATATGAACATCAGCGGAGCTGCACAGACGCCATCGATGGCTGACCGTTGGGTGCTGTGATTAACACAATTCCCTTCTCCAAATGGCCACATGGGGCGCAGACTCTGGCGCAGGCGGACAAACGGACGGCAGCCAACTACCAGAATGATGCTGAATTTAGAGGGGCGCCAAGCGTCCGATGGAGCATGGATCATTGCATGTGGGGCTGGTGATGGCGGCGGCGTCGTCGTCGTCGTCGATTGCGTGCACATGATGTGGGCAGGCGCATCTTTCATGTATCTGACCAGGCAGCTGCTGTTGCTGCTGCTGATGTGCATTTGATGATGGTAGTTGTTGCTCCGTGGCCGCAAAAACGCTTCTGGGTTGAGAGCGGCAACAACAACAACAGCCACAATAATGGCAATGAGCACAAAAATTGAATTTACAAGCGCACAAACTAGAAAACAACACGTTCAACATACAAAAACTATGCGATGCAATAATTTAAGAGTTTTTTGAATAATTGCCCGGCAGCAAAAGCAGCAGCAGCCACATGCACCAATACGTCTTGTTGCTGCCGGCTAATCAGCAACAAACACACACACAAGCACATCCTGACACACTTTGGCAACATGCGCGATGCCACATGCAACATTTTGAGGCACAATGAAAGTAAAAGCAATGGCAACTAACTCATGAAGACGACGGCGATGGCAGTCCCCATAAATTGTCAAGTTTAATGCGACACAGCGAAGAAACGAATTCAGGTCTGAGGCTTCACTGTCCAGCGGATTTGCATGTTCATCATAAAAAGCAACCTCAATGCAAAGGCAAACTTCAGACAAAGACAAGCAAACGAATCACAGTTGTTGCTGCTGCTGTTGCTGGCGTGGAAAGAGCAACAACTGTTGCCTCACAGCGACAATAATTGCCCTGATCAGAGCAAGTATGTATGTACGTGTTGCTGGAGCGAAACGAAAACAGAGAAAAATACTTGCACGATTAAGAAACTGAGATAAAATTCTGGCATATATGCTAATATTATATCTTCTAGGACTCATATATATAGAATAGATAAGTGTATAATGAAATTGAAATTGAATTGAAAAATTCGCAGAAAAGGATTGCATTATTTTTGGGCTTACCATCCGATTAAACTCATTCTCAAAGATCTTCTTTCACTTTTTTTTGGTTTATATTTTACGCAATACTAAGAATTATAAGATGTTGCAGAGGGGGTCCCTAATAATTCACTTGCACCTAATAATTACATTCTGGCAATTTAAGAATACCCATATAATGATATCATGTGCTGAGAAAAGGCAATCACACGAGTAATACTCGTGGTACGAAAAAGAATTTTATACGAATTTAAATAAGAGTACGGGTACGAGTACGACTACGAGTACTCGCAGTTGCAATTGCATATTCATGTGGGTGGCAGTGGCACAGCCCCGTCCACGTGCCTCTGGCAACATGTGTATTGCATATGTCGATGTGTGTGTGTGTGTGTATCTTGTATCAATTCAACGCCTAATTGATTGTGCTTGCAATTGTCTGGGGTCCCCGACTGGGAGGAATGTCAATGCTAATAATCGCCATGTAAATTGACTATGAATTTCAAATTGTCTGCTCAAAAGTGTTTTGGTCACATTTAAATGGCTCGTGCCCGGCTGCAAAGAGCTTAACTGATTGATGCATTGCCCCCTCCCCTCTGATTCCGACCAATTCACAGCTAACTGGAGCATTATTTTAATCCATCAATAAATTGGCGTCATCTAAGCGACATTTATGAATTGTTGTCGTCGCGTCGTTGGCCTTGGCTGGTATCAAACTTACTTGGACAGGTGGAAATACTCTTTGGGCTCTATTTGCCTGAGCACCGCAAGTCTGCCCCGCTTTTGTCTACCAATCCGATCGTGTGTGCACTCTTGTCATCCGATCTCCGTGGCTGTCCGCTGTGCATTTTTCTCATGGTGCCAAAGTCCTAAATTACTGCGGACTGGTTTGCGTTAAATAATGATGCCTGTCAAATCCAACTGACAGCTGAGCTAATAATTGCTTGATTACTCGAGCTCTAAACGAGCTGCATTCAAGCCAGCGGGGAAAAGAGTATGTAGAAAAGTTTCTGTTATAGAAAAGCTTGGCTCAAAATTTTACAGCTGTCGATGATTGAGATGCATATCTTTAAATTTACTTAAAAAGCATAAATAAGTTAATACAATAAGTTTACTTTAGTGTTAACTTTTATTATTAACTTTTATTATTTATTATCCCAATTTATCTAATGCTTATTTCACACCTTTACAGGTCCAGTCTTTGATCAAGTTGTATAAAAGAAGACATTATCTTCCTTAATCGCACGCTGTGACAAGGTTAAATAACAGCCATTGAATTCGAAGCAGCGCATAAATTGAAATTCGCCCAATTTAATTTCAACTCGAGACATTTAATATTGATTAATTTTTGGCTCGCTCTCTTAATAGCCTCGCATCTACACTCGCTGGCTTGCCGCAGAGTGATGGACAGATACAGATGCAGATACAGAAACAGATACATTTACAGATACTAACAGATACATGTGCTCAAGAAGCTGAGGACTAAGACCCAGGCGCATCGTACCGTAAATAAATATAAACATAAATCTGAGAGAGAAGAAGAACGAGAAGAAGTAAAAAAAAAGAAGAAGAAACTCATTGAAGACAACATCCCCAATTGACGGTAAATCACTCAAGATGACATCTATCGATGGGGCCCGCCAGATAAGAGAGCGTTTCGTCTCGTTTTCGCACTTTTACACAATCAACTCGGGCACGTCGAAGACACCGCGCAGAAGTTGCAAACAAACACCACAGCCAGAGCCACACAGAGTGACGCGTCCGGGGTCCTCGCTGGGGATTGGGATTGGAAATGGGAACGGGAATGGGCTTGGGAATGGGAATGGGAATGGGACAGCCGACATAATCATGAAGCATGCCAACTTGACGTCATTGCAATTTAAAGCTAGGCCACGCCGTCGAGCGCATTCGATACAAAACGACGCCAACAGCCCCCAAAGTGACAAATCAAAGACGAAATCGAACCACCCAACAAAGTACAAGAAACCAACTATGTATTACTACCATTCCATGCCAGACCCACCGACCAGGCTAACTTGAAGCAGTCCAATGACAAACTCGCACAGACTTTGTGGTCTTACTTTGATACGGCACAGTGGAGCAAATATGGGAATAAGGAGTTAAAAATTCGAATCGCCCAATCATGGAATATATAGTTTTATGTGTAAAAATATCTACACTTAGTTATGCGTCTCACTTGGAAATTTAAACACATGATAAAAGCAATGGAAAAAGAGTTCGATAAGATTGAACAAAATTGGTGAGTTTTAAAATATTACACATAATTATGTTTATTTGGATTGCTCAAAATTGATGAGCATGTCTATGGCAAAGAGAAAACCAATCCTAAAAAGTACTGACAAAAAAGAAAAACATTGCATATTAATATATATATATTTGGCTGAAATATGACTTTTGGAAAAACACAAGTTTTTTCATCAGCTTATTGGCGGAGTTCAGCTTGACTCTGCAAATAGTTGAACTTAAGTTCACATTCCACTGTGCCTGCGACAGTAGTCGGTCAATGAGCGTAGGAGAATACGAGACTGCAACGAAATGAGTGATTTATTGGCAGCCCATTGAATTGAAGTTGATGGCAAAAGACAAGAGGGAGAGGCGCAAGAAAGAGACAGAGACGGAGAGAAAGAGACAAGTTGGGCTTGGCCACAAATGAGAGACAAAGACATGAAGTAGCTAAGAGTGAGCAGTGAATAAGATGTGTAAGTGTTGACAGACAGACTGGCGGTCTGACTGACTGACAAACTGGCAGTGAACAGCGGCGACGCCATTGTCGCCCCCTTAAATCCCCTCTCCTCCCTGCAGCACATGTGAAGCGTCCCAAAAATTAAATGTGGCAAAGTGGTTGGGGGTTGGGCTGTGTGGAAACGGAAGAACAGTTCGATAAGCGTAAAATGAAGGCAAAAGGCGTCTAGTGGTTGTAGCTGTAGTTGTTCTTGTTGTTGGCCGGACTGTGATATATCACACGCAACATTAAATCAAACCCAAGAAATTGCCGGGCCCAAGACATGGAAGGTGTGCGAGGCCGAGTAAATGATGGCCGGGATTCCTTTTAGCTGGCAACTGCGACTCACATCGCCTGTCACATTGACAATTTACTACCAAAAAAAAAAAAAGCAGGAGGATAGAGAAGAAGGCAGAGACTGGCAGTGTAAGCGAGACAGCGATAGACATTGTTGGCTCGCACTTATCTGATGGATTCCTTGCTATTTTTCTTCACATGTTGTCCTCCTCGACGTCGTCATCGTCTCCGACCCCGTCTTCGTCTCCATCTCTGTCCCCATCGTTGCCGGGGCGTTGAGCACAGTAACGAACTTTCCGTGTTGTGCAATTTGAAAGCTCAGCAGTATTGAAACAGCAGCAGCATTGGGGTAGGGGGTTGGGCTTGGGCTAAGGGCTGGGGCAGCACTAAAGAGTGAACGAGACCATGAATAATATTTATGAGGATGAAATGTTCCCAAAAGCGACATAAATATGTCCACAGCACCCGCACATGAAACGCGCCTCAGCATAAAATGCGTTGAAATGCTGAGCAGCATCAGTGGAAAGAGAGGAAGTGAGAGAGAGAGAGAGAGAGAGAGAGAGAGAGAGTAATAGGGAGAGTAGAAGATGAGGGTTGTGCGTGGTTAGATATGCTTTGTGGCTGCAACCAAGTTCTAGGAGCAACAGCAAAAGACGAAGATCTGTCTTATAACAGTTAGTAGCTTATTTATACTACAATAATACAGCTTATAATTACTATATCTGAATATAGTATTACCTAGGCCTGCTAGCAGTACATAATAATATCCACTAAATATTAGTTTATCTAGGGAGATTAACTAGATATAAGATATATCAGAGATATCGGTTATCTGAGATTATTACGAATCACATATAAACTTTAAGATAATAGTACTTATTATTATTAATTTTTAACAAGTTCGTTAAAGTTATTTTATACTATCTCAGATTTAAGGAAATTACACATATTTATAATTTCCCAAACTGAAATTGAAAGAGTTTACGTATGGGCAATATATAATAATAATATTATTTTATATGAATAGATATTTTGACTTTTTGAATGAGATACATTTGCTTTAATTTATTATAGCTTAAAGTAGACTGTCCTTTTCTTTAGCTTTAGTAAAATAGAGTGTACAATTGAAATCTCAGTATCTCAGTACTTAGAATTCCAATAGCTAACCATCTGGCACTATAATCCAATTCAATATAAATTTATTGAAGAGCAGACATTTTTTTTGGCGCCCATGACAGAAATCAATCAAATTTAAGGGTTGATTTCCGAAACAGATATCTGAAACTGTGAAGCGAGAGCAACCCCCAGAAAAACAGTTGATGGATTGCTGTCATTAGCATCCGAGCTGAGGCGCTGCACGCCTACAGTAAGGACTGACCAATGATGAACAAGGTCTGGTCTGTGCGGCTGTGCAAAAGGGATGAGCTAAGATGGCAGCGATCAAGAGCAGGAAGTGCGGCATTAAAATACAAACTTGAAGCGACCGCATGCAAATGACTAATTCGTTAATTGAAATGCCAATCAAGAGGGAAAAATAAATGCAGAAAAAAAATAAAAGTAAAGAAAAAACTGTTCAGTTTTAGCCACATCATGTCAGAGATTGATAGCCGGTAGCCGCGGACTTGATGTTAAAAATTGAAAGCCGCCGCGTAGCTGTTGCGTGAAAGGAAAAATTGGCCGTCCAGTTGGCCCAGTGTCTCCGGCAGTGTTTGTGTATGCGAACTCATTAGGCAGCAAACGTAAATCATTTCGATATCGATTAAGAAATATCCACCGAAAGCGGCCACCGCACGCAACGCCATCCGGCATTGGCGCCTGCGCAGCTGCCGGTGCAGCCCGGCAGCTCTGCAGCTCCTACTCCCGGCCAGGTCTCGTTTGGCCAGCTCGTGCGGCGACAGTGTGCACATCAATTAATGAACCTGTCGCGCCATGCGTAAATTTGTCGCCAGCGGAGCGCGGTGCAAGCCCAGAGAATGCAGCTGCCTCGCCCCAACCCCAACATGCTGACTCTGGCGAGTGCAGCTGGCGGTGATCTTGAGCATGGCTGTGGCACCAGGCACTGGGATCCAACTTGACCTGCTTGTCAATCAAGCAAATCATTTTGGCGGCATTGGAATTCACTTGGTTTTCACATGACTGTGCACACCTGTCATAATCAATCACATCTCGCTGCGATTATAATGCATCAATTATCGGCCAAACTAGGCGCGTGTGAACATTCGCTACTGCCCCAGTCCTCGTCCCCCCCCTTCCACAGTCCCACCGGGCAAGACTCGACTTATCTATATATATGTACATATGTATATGCATATTGATGGACATGACTGTAAGCTTCGATGTCTGGGGCATGAGAGACTGAATTGATATTGATATTGAATATCCGGTTGTGGCCACAGCAATAGCCTTGAATGTTAAGTATTTAATTAGCTTATTGACTAATATTTTCCTGATAGATTTAGGCAAACGCTTTGAGACAACATTATGGATTGCCTCTTAATTGATCTCAATCCAAACTTTGCTTTATTGTTATTAATTAAAGAAAACGGGGGATTAATAACTCTATAAATATTACTGGAATATATATATATCCTAATTTATTTTACATACATATATATGTATATCCCCCTGAACCTCATCTTCCCAAGGGCACTTTAATGGGTTAATGGGTCATATATATCTCTAGCCAAGAAACTTAAAAGATGAATATGTAAGAGCTGCTGTAAGTTAGTCTGTAGCTACATTAACTTGGCTTTTGAGCTAAGGCTGACATAATCAGCCTGTTGCTTAATTTGATGTGCCTTCTTGTCAAGCATTTCTAATGGGTAAAGGGGTATAAGAAAACTTGAATTAATATCTCAATTAAAAAGTGTCAGACCCGTCTAGTACTTCAATTACGGGCACAATTCATGAATGAATGCGAAGACCTTTGCTTGGCGCACGCAGACACTGAAACTTCCGACTTTAATGAATGGCGGCGAATGAGATGTGACTACGCGTTCGTCATACCCCAGAGGGGCAGAGGGGTGCCGTTGGGGGCGGGGGGTAGGGGCTATGGAGTGGATCAACTGGGTCACACTGTCTAGCAGTGGCGCTCCAAAATGCGTAAATATGCGAAATATAGTGAGTGTGCATGTGTGTGTGCCCGAGTGTATGGCAAAGGGTGAGAGATGAGCGTGGAGCCAATGGCAGAAAAAGAGGCAAAAGAGGCGGCTGAGCGGCGAGCGCGTGAGTGAGCGAGCGAGCGATTGAATGATTTATTTTTGACAGGTTTTTAACTTAAAATTAAAACGGTAAATCAATTTTTGACAGTAGAAACTGCGACAAGGCTGCCAACAGCATCAACGTCGCGTCGCCGCAGCTCTTTGCTAATGATGATGCCAATGTGTGAGTGACTCTACCACCCCTCTCACTCTCCTTGTCCCTCTCGCTCCATCTCACTACTGTATGGCTCTCACTCTAGCATGCAGAGTTAAGTGCTGAATGTATCCAAATCAAGCGGCGAGAGATGTCACAGCCAGAGCTGGCGACACGGCGACACCAAACAGTTGGCGACAGTTGCCGTCGCTGCCGAAATGTTGTCGCGACAAAATGTTGCTGTCGCTAACTGTCTCTGGCGCTGTCGCTGTCGCTGTCTCTTGTCGCCAGCGGATGAATGACGAGCGAATGGATTCCACTGCGAATGTGGGTCGTCGTAATTAAGCTATTGGCCCTGAACATGCAAATATCTGTAACTAATACCGTTTGTTGCCCTAGAGATGACACAACGTCGATGTTGATAAATTTAATATCTAGGGGAAGTTAATAAAGAATTCAAATAACGAAATATCGATATTTATCGATTTAAAGTCAACGGCTGTAGATATACAAATATTATTAAATTAATTTCTGTTTAACTAAATAAACAACTGGATAGGCATAATGTCAATACATATCGATTTAAAGGCAACAGCGGATAACGGAAGTGCTTACTCCGATAGACAGCTGGACTATCTTACCCAGCTATATAAGCTGATCGCATTTACATATCTACAATATAAATCCTATCGCCAGTTAGAAACATTTGGATACAGTTATTTAAAAAAACGCTTAGTATCTTATTTTCTTATTATACTAGTACCTGGTTGCAAACTTATCGATTTTAGTATTAATGCTATCGATATTTGTTTTAATTGATGCCAATTATCGATTGTTGCTGTACTCGATAGCTCAACTCATTCGCAGAGACTTGGGAATCAGCGCAATTTGTCGCATGCGCTCAGCGAACGCGATTGATGAGCAAAACCCTGGAAAGCTCGTTGGACATTTGCATAAACGATGTCTTCTTTCTTTTCAGCTTAATGCGCTGAAAACAAAACCATAAATTGTCTCTCGCTTAATTCTCTGTCAGTTGAACTGTAATAAATTAATATAAATTTCTTGTCAGCCAACTGACTCGCGGGAAACATTACAAGTGCAAAAGACTTCTACGTAGAACAAACGGGTCGCTTGTATTATGACAGAGCCCATTGTTCACATTTTGAGATTTTCATGAATTTTGATTTCCATAACGTTTCAAACATGGCTCATACATATCAGGAAGGTGGCAACAGATTCACAACCAGCTGTGCGATTTGTGGTTATTTATTTACTTATTTATTTAATAAATCAAAAAGTGAATGCAACACAAGTTCAGGGTCTTACGATCAACTTATATTTTAGTACAGTAAAATACAATTTTGCTTTTGAAATTAACATGTTCTATTCTCCAAGAATATATATTCTTTTAATTAAATGTAATTTGTTGTATTTCATTCAAAGTACATGAAATAAATATCAGTCAAATTCATAAAGATACTTAAAAGAATATTCTATAGATATTCAAGCAGCTCGAGGCAATTGTTTGCTTTAGCAAATACGGTTAATCTTAATATAAAATCAAATGTCACGAAACGAATATTTGCCATATGATGTTGTTGCTGTAGTTGTTGTTGTTGTTGTTGTAGTCGCATGCTAAATTGAATTAGACGCTCCAGCGAGACAGTCCCAGCTCAGGTGATATTTGTTGGAAACGCGATCAGAATGGCACTGGGACTGAGGAGCTTGCTTGTGCCCATGGGGCACGGATCGATGCATAGAAGAGCCCAGCGAGTTGCAAGCACGCGCGTGAAGACACAACAACAAGAACAACAAAACCGATGGGGCAACACACAGCGACGACAATGACAACAATCGAAATAAACAAAAAAAAAAAAAGTACGATCAGCGAAGGTGAATAAATCAAACTGATTTATTGGAGTCGACGACAATGACGACGACGACGACGAGGGACACCGAGAAGCCTCCAGCCTTAGGCAGAGCCCGAGACAATGGGCAGGTGGCACGGCTGTGCGGGGGTATGCCAGTGTGAAGAACGGGTGAAACGATAACGAGTGACACATGCAGCAACAGCTGCAGGCAGGCCCACACTTGCTGCGGCCTGAGTTGGCCAATTGGTAACTCGATTGGTTAATGGCAATGATGATGCGGTGGATGCTGCTGACATAAGAAAAAATCACACACACAACATCATGGATTGCTGATTTGAGACGTTGGCGAATGCACTTAGACACCAGACAAAAGTTTCATTGACGATCGGTCAAGGAGAGTGTAAGAAAAAGACATTTTGTTGTTGCCATGCCCCAAACCCCATACCCTGCTTTCATCATCTACTTTGGCCAAATTTCACCCACATGTGCGAAATATTAGTGGAAATTATTTTATAAATCAAGAAATTTAGCCAATAAGTTACCATATTCCAAACCTAGTTCCTTTCTTTAAACGAATGTTTGAAATAGTTTGTGACGAGAAGGAATACCTCAGTTATTTTCATTAACTTTTGTCATATTTCACTTACAATTTCTCAACATAAGTGGAAATTGCTTTTTGTAATTTTATTATTCTCTGGTACTTATTTTGCTGACGAAACAAATGGAAACTGTAGATTAAAATCGAAGCACTGGGAATAAAAAAAACGAGGTAGACCGAAGGGAGAGAGAGAGTAGGGAAGAGAGAGAGAGAGGGACGAAGAGTAAATAAATCAAAGCTACATGGGAGATTAGCGGATTCCACCAAAAATTGAGGAATATAAGTGGAAGCTGTTTTGTAAAACATTTTATGTGTCTCAGGGCAAATGAATTGAATGATTTGATTTGTCATGGGACTCGCTTTGCTGATTTAAAATAAAGCGTGTGGTAAATGGCGGAAAATATCTAATCAATAGGTAATATTAGTGAGAGTTTGAGAGACATCAGAGAGTGCAGATACATCAAAGTTGTATAGCAAAATATACAAAGTTAGTTATCTGTATCAGAATTTAAATCAAGACTGGCAAACCGTGTGCTTTAGTTAAGTCAACTGCTACTTAAAGTCCTTTCAGATGAGCTGCCATAGGTGCAGCAGCACGAGGACCGCAATTATAGCCTCTCATTTTCAACTTTATTCAAATTTGCCCGCATTTGCTTGTCTGGTGCACAAACATGTCATGCTCTTGCCCTACCCTCCGCATAGCCATTGTTGTTGTTGTTGTTGCATTTATGGGCAAATCATGAGGTTCCCTGCTGCACTGCACTGCGCTCGCACCGACCAGACCCAATCGCTCTCAGCTCAGCTGCCCAACAACTGTCCCGCTCACCCATTCCGCCCGGTCATCCCGGCGCAGCTCGGCCTGTCTGTCTGCACGGTTGTGCCAAAAATCTGCAAACCGAGCGCACCGCAATCGAGGTGGGCGTGTCATTCTGGCCGTGATTTGCTGTTGGAGCATTTCGGTTTTGGCATTTATGTGTGCCACTAAATCTTGCTCACTCACTCAAATGCTCCACGTCCAGCAATGCAGTGCAGTGCAGTGCAGTTAGCCAGCCAGCCGGCCAGCCAGGATGCTCGCCAAATTAGCTTAAAAACCGACAAACTTTGGGCCCAATGGCACACGCATAAATTCCAGCTAGGGCTGGCGCATATATACCAGACCCAAGGCCCCAAAGCCCAAACCCCAATCCAAAAAAATCAAATCGAGTGCAACGTTTTGCCAACTCAATCACCGAGCGAGCGACCGAAGCGAGGCCCAGCTTTGGTAATTATTTTGTGACGCCAACAGCCCCACAGACCCTCCCAGTTACTCTCGACAACCACAGCGTAGTGCTCCAGTGCACTGGAGGATGAGGATGAGCATGAGGAGGAGGCAGGCGGACGAGGCACAGGACGAGGCAATCGAGTTTTTGGTGCAGCTGATGCCGCCACAGCCGACTCGTAAATATGCACGCATGTCCTGACCATAGCTGGGACAATTGCTGATGCCACCAGGCCTGGAGTATGTGAGGGGTGAGAGGAGTTGAAGCACGGGTTGTGGGCGCTGTTCGGCCTGTGCTAGCTATTTATGCGCTTTATGCTACGTGCGTGCCTATTTGGAGAGGCCTGTGCCTGAGCGGGACGAAGGAAGGGGTTGGGAAAATCTGTGCACCAGATAAATTCCTGGCCAAAGGTTCATGAAAATGCAATTTTATTTTCTAAAAACACAGACGCACATTCCACACCACACGCAGTGGCAGCTGCAGCAGCAGCTGAACAAATCCAATCCGCATCCAGTTGGGCTTCACCAGCGAACGGCCGTTGTCCAATCGGCTATGAAATGATGCGTACCCAGCCAGGACGACTAATCAGAGTAGTTGATGGCACAACGATGCCAAACGAAATGCAGTTGAAATTGAAATGGCAAATATCTATGGCTGCTTACGTGGATCCCAATCAAAACTAAACACAGAAGTGCGTGGCCCACAGATTAAAGTAACTAACCTATCCGCCTAGGCACAGTTTAGTTGCCTTAAATATGACCTGAATATGTTAGACGACAATAATCAAGTTGCTTTCTATAAATTGGATTCAATTAACTTGACTAAAAAAACTCTCAATACTTCCCTTATGACTCTTAGATATATCACAAATTGATATGAGAGTGTAAATCTCATCTATTACGAACCAATTAGTTATTTAAGGGAACTCGTTCTCGATAAATCAAAGGGTTTAAAGTCTAATTACTTGAACTTAAGATATGTTTAGCCCCAAAGTTTGATTGAGTTTGATGAAAATATCTTTGTAAGCAGAATATATTACCATTTATTTATCTCCAAATCACGTCCATTTACTAGTTATTTCGTTCCGAGGATCTAGAACCAGCTAACTAAATATTTACATTATATTTTTTGAAAATATGCCTTACTGAACTAAAATCAGCTTGCATATTTAATTAATTTACTTCAAGTATTCCACAACATGGTGGAACAATGTCGCTAACTGCTAGATCTTCATATGGCTTATGCCTTCTGGCATATGAAATATTTCTTGGTCTCGCAGCTGGCATCATTCATAACAAATCTATTCTGTTTGATCCTTAGTTCCACGCAATCTTCGTTGTCAAAGTCATCCGGTTGATTCGCCTCCCAGTGGGCGAATGTCACGTTCAGGCCCGTAGTCAACGATAGGAATTGGTCCTCAACACTGAGATCATTCATGTCCAGCCAGAAACGATTGGCTTCGGAAGCAGATAGATTAGAATTCATTAAATGCTTGCTTATATTATCATATTCCCTGTCGTTCCTTAAGTTGATTAAATGTCCGCTTAATTGGCGACATTTGTGCGCAGCATCGAACCAGTTACTCTTGGTTTCTAACTCAATATAATAGTACTTAGAACCAATTTTCTCGAATGGACTTTTTGGTGGATTCTTGAAATTGAACCTCTTATCGATCCCATCGAACTTGTCGTTTATCAGTGCTGTAATATTCGCCATCTTATCTCGGGCATTTGTATTCTGGCTTGACTGCAGCTCATTAAAATCGGTCTGCATTTTAATCATGCGATCTATCAACACTGCGCCGGCCTTTAGGCATTTATCAACACTGCGCGTCCTGTACTGCAACAGCTCCTTGGAAGCCTGTAAGACGATGCACACGATTTATATATAATATACAATCCAAAGAGAATGGATAGACGAACTCACTTCACAGCTCACTTGACGTGCAGGAATGGAAATAAGCAGAAATATTAAAATTACTTTCATTACGATTTACTATTCCAGAGTCAGCATTCAACTAAAGTGTGCCGTTTGAAAAGCTGCTTTTTTTATATGGTTAATGCGAAAATTGTCATTAGTTGCAGTCAAATTTTCAAGTGCTTTTAATTTTAATTTCATGCAGATCTTTTTACCGAATCCATAGCCTTGAAGCTTAAAAACTTTTTATGCATTAGAGAAAGTAGCTGCAAGTCCGAACCGATTGTCGTTCGGTTCGTAAGCCAAGTTTTCCCAACTGGCAAAGATTTGCTTACAATTTCTTTTCGAGACAAATTGTGGCTTGCTTCAAAATTAGATTCGGCTCTTTTTGTTTGCCCAACAAAGTTTGCCTGGAATATGTTGTACATCAGCTAAAGGCTTAACTCGAGGCGATCCCTGGCATTTCACCCATCATACAACTTGTAGCTGGCCTCCAAATATCGGCAATCAATGCCAGTCACTTGTCCAGCGAAATTAGATTTACTCCACGAAGTATTTTGCTGCCCCCAACGCATAGCCGCCGAGCCGTGGTCCATACGAAGAGCTAAAACAGGGGAGGAAGCAGCAGCTGCTGCTGGAACAACAACAGCCTCATCCTGCTGCTCAGTGTAGTTGCAATGTTGGCAAGGGTGTTTGGGTGTATGTAGATCCTTTGCCATTTGCAATGGGAATTGCCAAGCGCATCGAAATTGAATTTGAATTGAAAAAACGCAGACAACGTCGCAGATTTGGTTTTTGGTTTAATTTCGCAACAGAAGTCCTTGTGATTTGTACTCGGCTCCTTTATGGTAATTGTTGAGAAAATTGCATTAGTTCGATGCACGCCGAAATATCCTTGGGCATCACTATGCAATCACACTGCAATTTACCAAATTTGCCCACAAAGAAACCTATTTTCTTCAAGTCCTTCAGGGCATGTGATATGCAGGCAGGTTTTTTCTTCAATTTGGAGAATATTTGCAAAGCCCGACATCGAGTTGGAAATAACGCTTTTTGTTGCAGGGCAAGACAAGGTTTGTTAAGCATAACTTAAAAGATTTAATAATTTAAAAAATGTGGACAGATTGGACTATAACCTCCGAAGTGTTTCCATAACATAAATTTAGTTCTTCTTGGGATGCAGGACATGCACTAGTCAGTCACTTATGACTAGAGCACTCCGACTTGTCAAAAGCAGATTTTTATGTGCGCAGGGTGTTTTATTTCTTCCTTAATTTCTGTAAATTGGTGCTCAATTTCTTAAAATGCCCCCACCCAATAATGAGATAATCTTCCATTTCGGTGGCATGGCCGTTGGCACTTTGCTAATGGCCGCTCTTCCACACATTCGTCGGGGCACATCCGTCATCGTGGCACGGAGCAGGTGACGCCCACAATTTGGTATGTTTATGCGCCATGATTAACACGTCATAACTTTTGGGGCCAAGAGTTGCCGAAACTGGCCATATTACAGGCCCAGGGCCAGGCCAAGTTGCCATCAATCACGATGACGGCTACGTCGAGAGTCAAAAGGATAAGCAAATGACGCCAAAGCTCGCTCAGCCACGGACTGGGCCCAGGCCACGAAGGGGGCCGGGAATCGAGCGTGTAGGCGCCGGGGTCACGGCGTTTATTTATGCATAACACGGCGCTGGCGAGGACGGGGGCGTGGCGTTGCCGCAAAGTGATTTTAAATGGGCCCTGGCACAGGCCCTCAAATTTGACGATATTCTTGTTGATGACGACGCCGCCTGACGCCGTCCATGAAGTGGCCCCTGCGTGAGAGATCCGGGCAACACATCTGGTTAACAGCCTCTGCTCTGGCCATTAAAAGGGCGCGAACGCAAACACAAAAAAAAAAAGAAAAAAAATGCAACTCAAACTTGATGCGCAAATTGAATGGAATAGCAAAAAAAAAACCAAGTCAAACAAAAATTGGAAGAGAAGGAATTTTACAGAAAACAACGATATGAGCCACGCAAAAACTTTAGAATGTAATATTGAATGAATGTGGAATAACCAATTAGAGACTTGCTTGGCTTAAATGAAGATATTCACATCGTGGGGTGAAAAAGACGTGAAAAAAGTTCAGCTGTGAAGAAAAGCACATAGTTCGTACTAAATTCATTTTATTGTGTGGAAAATGAGTGGAAGAACTAAAAGTTTAGATTTCAAAAAAGCCACGTGATTCGAGCCAAATTCACTTCGCATATTCGCATATTTAGACGGAGGCCGAACTTCTTCGACTTGATTTATAGCAAAATTTGTAAGCCCATCTGAGGAAAGACAGCGACAAGATGAACATCTAAAACTAACTAGAGATCGCTGCCCAATTCATGTCTTAGCTGGCTGATGAAGCCTGTTCCGCTTTGTTATTTTTTTGGGGTGTGACTATCAAAATATTTTAATCGTGAATTTAAGCTACTGATGCGGCCTTCAAGCCGAGATTTATGAACATAATAATTACAAATTTGTTAATTGATTTATTGTCGAATGTATAAACACCTTTCGCTTAATTTATGCCTGAGCGGTTGTTGTTGTTGTATTAAATACCGGTTAGGAGGAGGCCTGGCCAAAAGAATTTATGCATTAAGCTAAGGAGGAGCCCCGGCAACCTGTGAGCCAAAGCAATCAGCCAGAGACGTTTGGCATATGGGCACTGGGCGCGCATTTCGATGATGTACGACGAATGTCCTGGCACACACACAAACCGTTCATTATAAAGGAGTCAGGTCGTCAGGTGAGCCGCAACGGCAACGGCAACGGCAACGACGACGACGACCGCAGGCAAGAAGACACAAATTAATTATTAATCAACGAAACGCAGCAAGCAAAAAAGTTGCTGCAACAGCAGACGAGAAGGAGGAGCTGGAGCAGCAGCAGCAGCAGTGGGAGCTGGAGCTGCTTAGAGGTGAAGTTGAAGGAGGATCGCTAAGCGATCAGGCCCAGACCAAGGAGTGATTTATGCCCCAGCAACCGCCAAAGCTAACGAATCGCACATTCTGACGTTGTGCCAAGATGGACGACGATGCCAAATGACGAGGGCCTCATGCAATGCAATCAAGCGCAGCCAACACTAACAGCAGCAACGCAAATACACTGCTACAAATACAAATATTTAGTAATAACTGCGTTTTATTAATTAAGAAGAAAACAAGAAAATGAGAGACTTTTAAGATCTATGAAGAATATTTCTTAATTATTTATATTAGATTTCTCACACTCAAAATTTTGTTAGTAACTGTTGCCCCGAATGCGATAAAAATTGTTTAAAAAAAAGACTTTAATAGTTTTGAATTTGTAAAAGGCAGCAAAAGACATCCCAGATCCCATAAAGAACATATGTTCTTGGTCAGCATCAATAGCCCAATCGATTTAGCCATGTTCATCGGCCTGTACAAATGTATATGTGTTATGTTGCACCAATTAGAGACTATATTTTCACCCGTATTTCAATAAGTGGCCTTTCTTTGCGTTTCTCACAAATTCATGCATTATTGTATCTTGTATATTCTCTCCTTTGCTCTTTCTCTATCTCTCTCTATCCCTCTCTCTCTCTCTCTCTCTCTCTTTCTCTCTCTGTCCCTCTTACTTATTTTATGCTCCTTGTTTACCCCATCAAGCTGTCTACACCTTTATTTTGTCATATAAATCTATTAAGATACGACAATATGTGAAATTTAGATAGTTATATATATATATATATATATATATATATATATATATTAATCAAAATAAGAATATATATTATCGCAAATCAAGCCTAGGCACGTGTTAACTATACATTATATATAAACAAATAATGCTAATTTTTAGTAGAATTTTATGCACACTTCTTTCTCTCGGTGCCCGAGGATGCGGACAGAGATTGCGCATGTTGAGCTGTTGCTGTTGCTGCTGTTGCTGTTGCTGCCGCAGATCTTGGGGGCACAGCTACAGGTTCCCTCCCATATCAGTCAGGCCTCAGTACGTCACTCAGTCAGCGAATGCGAATGCGAATCTGAGGCTGAGCCTTAGCCTGAGTCCGATTCTGAGTTCGAGTTGTTGTCTGTCCTGGTGTCTGTGTGTTGCACATGCAATGGCTCGGCCTCGCCTCCTGGCTGAGTACAGGATCAGCATGCGATGCATGGGCAGCTCCACCTGTGCCCCGACCCGCTCCGGGGATCTGTACAGGTCCAACGCAGTCTGCGAATTGCGAATCAGAAATGCCAGAATTGAAATCGCATTTTAAATCATCTGCGCTCTGCCGCCGTCTGCCCGGCGCACATGATTCACAGTCACAATCGCCTCAAATCTCGAATAACAAATCGCATAATTACGGGGCAGCGGCTGTCCAGGCACCAGGCACCAGCTCGGTATCCAGCCCGAAGCTGGGCGAACGCTGCGCGATGGCGCAGATATGAAATATTTTAGCTAAATGGCAGCCAAAGAAATAAAAATGTGGGATTGAAGCGTATAAATCAACGCCGAGCTGCTGCCCCCAGTCCCACTCCCAGTCCCATTCCCAGTCAGGTCCATCAGAGCCGGGCGAGCCAGGCGAGTCAGCCAGCCAGCCAGCCAGCCAGCCAACCAGGCAGATCCACTTGGCCAGTAGAAGCCTCTCTTCACTCACACAGTTGGCAATCGGTCGACGGCGGCTTCATTAATATGTATGTGAATCTGAGGCATAAAATCAACCCGAGGCGATAAATTGAAACGATTTCGCAGTGAACACGCAATTAGTTCTAGTCCCATATGAAACATGCAAAAAAATAACCAAACAAAAAAAAAATAATAAAATAAAACAACAAATGGATAAATCCAAGATATTGTACATCAAATTGCAGTTCGGACATTTGAGAAATCGTTTTGATTTCTGCGCCACAAATTGTGGCAACTATGCAAAGTGGCTCGGACATCGCATCTCGCATTAACAAATTATATAGGATGTTACCTTTTCAATTCAATTTACGGACTACCTTCTAAAAATCCGATGATTATCATCCATTCCTGATTCGTTAAGAATTTTGAATTTTTTTTAATCATTTATACAGCTGCAATTAGTTCATATTCAGTACAGTTGTGCTTAAAATAATAGCTAAAGTTGTCTGAAATTAAACTGATTCTATTGAATATATATGAATCGGTTTATATACTGTAAGTAAGAAAATATTACCTCTTATACGACTATATATATTCAAATATTAATTATATATATAGCTGATTATACAAATAAAGCTCATTTGTTTATCAGTCTGTCTTTGCTGAGCTTACCAAGCATAGATCTTTCAATTAGTTGACAGCAAAATATTGAGATTCACATTTGATTTCCCATATCCTAAATTTTACACGAAAAGTTAACTTAAAAGTTAAAAGATAAGAATATAACATTGTTGACATAAAAATATCTGACGAAAGTCAACAGAGCTCTGGTCTCAAAACCATTTTGGTTTCAAGTTAACAAAATAAAAGCTTTGTATAATTCTAATATTTGATGATGTATGCCAAACGTAGGCAAAGTTAACTTTTATTAATTGCAAAGCACTTTCTTTTTAATATCGCCCTTCTATGCGATTTTTAGGAGTTTCAGTAAGACTTACAGCTTACATGATTTGATTTGAATTGTTTAATTAGCATTGTGCTGATTCTCTCACTCTTAAATAACTTATAGCGGTCTCCCTTTCTATAATTTTTTTTCAATTAAGGTACTAACTAAATTTCTTTCGATGCTAAACAATTAACATAACATTAAAATAATTGTTGAGATTTTAGTTAACTTATAATAATATTAAAATATGTTCAGGTGTTGGTTTAGTAAATTAAATAAAAATATATATAATGTATATACTACATAATTTATAATTAAAAGGTTTTAAACTGATTTTTTGAGTGATTTTGTGAATATAATTTTTTCTTGATATTGCAACTAACAGTATTTATCATATTATTATTTCCAATAAACAACACATATTATTATCGTAAGTCAAGTTATGCTTCAACTGAGTTCGTTTCCAACAAGAACTCGTACTCAAATCTGTTGCGCTCAGCATACGCAGCCGGAATTCGTTTTCGAATTAAAACAACTCAAATGCTCTCAATCGCTGAACGCATTCGATTTCGACAACGCTGCGCTCTCGCCGTACTCACGCGCTCTCTCTCGGTGGCGGCTTCTCGAAATTCGAACTTTGCAGCGGCCGTCAGCTGTTGAGTGCCAAATGACGCGCGTTGGCGAAAAGTGCGCTGTGCACGAGTAAAGTGAAGTGAAATTAGAAATATAATAAATAAAAGCAAATGCCGGGATTTATTAAATAGCTTGGTGTCTCATATATGTGCAAGTGATTACTGAAGTTAATGTAGAATCGGTTGAATTGGTGCCTGGCTTTAAATATTACATATTACTTGACGGCCTAGCGCGTTGCGGTAAGTGGCAGTCATATTATCAAAATGCAGCTAAGAACTTATCAAACTTTGAGTTTAATACAATTTATATTTGACATAACTACTTGGGGTAACTCTAACATGTAATGCACTGGTTAATATTGCTTATGAATTACATAAATTACAAATGCTTGTTGCAATTGTGGCGTCTCCGAAAAAATGCCACTCAAAAAAACAGCTGATTTATATGTTTCGCTCAAATTTCGAAATGTGAGTGGCGAGAGCGCTTTGCACTCAGAGAGTTGCGGCTCTCTCATTACTGTTTGAGTTTGTTTCCGTGAGTAAATTTATTCGAGCTCGAATTTTGAGCATTGCGCTTAAAACAGCATAGAGTGCAATTTGAAACACATTTATTTACAGTTAAAAAAAATTTAAAAATAATATTAAAATGGGATATTCGACATATTTTGCACATAAATTAATATACAAATAGATAAGATAACATAGGAATTGTAATATTTTCTATATGCATGCAACATAATTTTCCCATTGAGTGAATTTGATAAGTTCAATAAGAACAATTAATTAACAATTGGAAAAATTAACCTTTTAATGTACCGATAGGCTAATATACAGAATTCAACTTGACTTGCCGCTTCAGCCAGCAGCCAGGAAAACCCGTTTTGTTGATTTTCGTTTTTGCTTTATTGTTTCCCCCTTCGCAGGGGCGGAGCAGAATTTGTGTTTAGACACGTTCGACTCTTCCAGCATGCGACCCTCATCAACTATCTCGCTCGCGCGAACGTGCGCAACATCCATTCATCCGCCTGTCAATCAATCACCTGTCAACTTGGCCACGCTCACTGGTCCACACGAGCACACACACACACACGGGCACGCACACAAATACAAACACAAACACATCTCGTGTGGACAGTGGAGAGCAATGGCAGTTCGAAATTCGAATAGCAGCAACCATCGCTAAAAACTCAAACGAAACCAGGTTTTTGCTTGCTCTTTGCTATTCTCTTTTGATTTTATATGAGTGTTTTTTATGCTCTGCAACAGAGTGTGTGTAAAAGGGTTATGCTCATGTTTGGGAATGTGTGTATGTGTGCTTAAATACATATATAGGCATGCATAAAGACTTGATATTTATATGAATTGTTATAAATATCGCATTTTTGCAGGCTTTTCTCTCTCACAAATGTTGTTAAAAGTTTCTGTTCCTGAATTATGATTGAAAATAATTTATGAGTTTAAAACTCTTCCTTTTTATAAGAACAGCTTTCAGTCGAATTTAGATATAATACATTGAAATTGGAGTATTCTTTTACAAGATACATCTCTAGCTAATTTCACAAATATCGTGTTTTCTTATGTTCCCAACATATTAGTATTAAATTGATTTGCGTATAATACAGATTTGTATCTAAAATATTTGATATTATTGAAAGTTGTGATATTAATATCTTGGTGCTTATTTTTACCATAATAACAAACGATAAAATTGAACGAGAATGGGACTTGTATTTGTATTTGCACATGGGAGGACATATACGATTTTTTTTTCGCCCAAATCTCATTTGAGCAATTTTGCAATTTTAATCAGCTTTATCTTTATGTGACGGCTCGAGAGTCAGCGCTGCGTCGGATTGTTGCTGTTGTTGTTGTTGTTGGAGCTGCGGCTGCTGCGGCTGCCTGTCATAAATCTATCAAGTTTAATGGCCGCCTCAGCGCTGCACACAATTTTATGTATTTTATGCTGCAAATGGTAGCCAAAACGCACACAAATCAGCAGCAACCCTCGGCGTGGCAGCGAAACCAAGCAACCAAGCAACCACCCAACCCACCCAACCACCCACCCGCTGCGGCAGCAGCCGAATCGCCCCCGTCCCCAAGCGCTTCCCCCCAGCAGCGAGAGAGCGCACGAATTTCACGCACATCTCAGAAGACTCACAAATTTCATAAAGTGGCAATTCAATCAATCAATTCTGACAGGCTGGGCGAAAGCCACCACCGGGTCTGCCGTTTGTGGGTATTTGTGGGTAAGGGGGTTGCTTGGTGTGGGTGTGGACCCTGGACGTGGGCCATTTTACCGTTATGCTCACGTACACAATCACACAACTCAACTGATTCGTGTGGGGGGTTTTGGCAGAAACAAAGCAAAATTATGCATAAATTTACTTGACCCACAACCCCATGCACCCTCCCCCTGAAAAGCCAGCCAAGCAGCATCCTATCAGCTGGACGCCAACTTTTGTCTTCAAATCCATCCATCCGTCCATCCGTCCGCCCGACCCTTCGTCCGTCCGTTCAGCGGCTGCCCAGGAGCCGCAGCCGTTTGGCAGTTTAAATATTTTTTAATTGCCTCTTTGTGGCACTCGCCCCGAAAGAAGACACCGGCCAGCCACCCATTAACCCGGACAAGGACCCAGTCAAAAAAAAAAACGGAAAGTGTAACCCATCCCTTTTTAGTGGCCATCACAGTTTTTCCTTTGCTGTTATTATCCTTATTTATTTGTGTTTCGCTTCTGTTTCATTGCCTTTTCGGCAGCCCCATCGCTCCGTTGAGGGTTTTCAATAAATTGCCCAAACACGCCCAAGGAGCATTTAGACAAAAGCGTTGAAATACAAACAGCAATAGCTGGGACTATTGGAACAGGTTACCAGAACAGATGTGGGTTAGCAATGTGCTCGAATGCCTCGGTTGATGCTAGGGCATTGGCAGCGGCTGGGTAAAGTCGGCAAAAGCCGAAACGATTTGATTTCTATTTAACTTATAGAAAAGAGCAAACTGTCCCTCTTCTGTATCGCTCTCCCTCTCTCTTCTTTTCTCCTCGTTGATAGTAGGTTATCGGGAGATAGTATCAAAATAGGCGAAAAGTTTTGATCTTTATTTAACTTATAAAAGAGAACTTGCTGTCGTTCTCTCTTTCGCTCTCCATCTATCTGTATCTCTTTTACGCTCCCCTCTCTCTTTCCCTCTCTCTCTATATATCTCTATGCCTTTCTCTTCCTCTCTCTTTTTGTCTCGCACTGTCTGTCTTTTCAAAATGTTTAAGCCAAGCCATTATGTTTTATACAAATTTAATTTATCGACTTAAATAATCCTTTTACCATTGCCTGCAACTTTGTGAAGAAAACTAGCTAACAAAGCTGTTCCAGGCTTTATCTATAGAGTTGGGAACGCGTTTGATTGAATGACTCATACTTTTCCTTCCACTTTATGACAGACAAAAAGTTTGTTTAAATATCTGAGAGCCGCAACAAACTTATTGAACAGAAAATCAATAGTTTTAAGCCTCAAAGCCATTGGCTGTTGCCGAAGCAGGTGTATCCAAGGCGGAGGAGCAGCAGGAGCAAGGACACGGGGCATTTGGGCATCCTGGCATCCAATTTGGCTGGCGAAATACTCGCAAAATGGAGGCTTATTAAAATAGATTGTTGGAATTAAGCGGCAAAGTAAATGAGCACGAGAAATGAGTTGAATGAGGTAAGCGGTTGTACTGCAGCGAGTGGTAGAGGGGGCGTGGTGGGGGGGGGGGGGTAGGATGTTGGGTAGTTGAGGCAATTACGAAATGATTGAATGGTAATTTCAGCAGAAAAGTTGCGACGCCCCCTCGTTTTTGCCCATTTGTGGGCGGTGGGTGGGTACAGTTTATGCCAGGCATAAATTCCCATTATTTATGGGGCCGTAACTGTTTGTGATATTTTATTTCGCGCAAGGATAGCAAGGATAATTTGCGCCCTGGCGCTCCAACTTAACAAAGAAAAAGCGTTGTGAATGTTTGGAATTAATTGCCCAATCCGCCTGCCAGGCAAGCACCTACCCCCCAACCCCTCCGACCCATCCCTCGACCACTTCATTTCCTAGTATTCGAAATGGAAATCACAAACAGGAAAAAATTGTTTTAATTAATAAATTGAATGTGTGCGAAAATTGAAAGGATTTTGCCAGCCACCTCATTGCCCAATTGCCTGAGTTGTTGCTCTTCTTCTTGTTGTGCAACTGCGGCTTATAGTTCTTGTTGTTGTTGTAGTTGTAGTTGTTGCTGAAGCATTCATCTTGGGCTCTCATTTGCAGGCCAGGCTCATTTTGTATGCAAATGATTTATGCCAAAAAGTGCTTGGCAGCCGGCAAAACTGGATTAGATTGTGCCAGAGCTGAGAGTCATTCCCTAAAAATATCCCAACACCCAACAACAAGCCCTAAACCCCCTTACCCCTCCCTTCCCATCCCCCAACACACACACACACACACACACACATCAACCGTCCAAGCAGTGCAAATGAGCGGCCATTGCCTGGAACTTTGGGCTCCACGACAATTCAGCCAGGATTCGCGCTCTGCCGCAACTTTCTAGGCGCAAGAGAGGGGGCAAGAGAGGTGGTGTGTTGGTTTTTAAAATATTTACTTAACATCCTATTATCCCGGCGACGCCATGTGACGCGGACGGGCGAGCGACCCTCGGCTTGTATCAACATTAAAACGATAAACTTGCCACTGCGAGACCAGCGCAAAAAATGCTAAGGACGAAGGACACGTCTTGTCTGTCACACCAAAATGTCACCGCGGGGTGAAATACTGGCAAGACAAAAATGCAAAAAACAACAACAACAACCGAAAAACAAAGACAGCATGAAGAGAATGCAAAAGGCGTTACGCTTAATACCCTGTATTTTCAAATTACAATACAAAAAGTGTTTAATATTTTAAAAATCGTATAAAGTTGGTAAATGATATAATGAAAACTGAATTAAAGAAATTAAAGTTAAATAATTTGTTAGATCTAGAAAAGAAACCCCAAATTTAAAATTTAAATAACAGCTAAATAAAAATTAACATTTTATAAGCTTATCGCTCAATTACAGTCAATTAACCCTTAAACTCTAGAGAATTATCTCTCACTTGCACTGATTAAACAACCAATATGCCAGTCAACACACCTTTTACAGGGTATAAGCAGCCATACAAACGACAAAGAAAAAATCTCTAAACAAAACGTAAAACAAAAGCGCGTGCGAGGGACGCTGACGCAGTGCTGCGTAAGTGTTGAGTGCAAGCAGGACAACAATACAGAGCGATTGTTGTGGGGGAGGGCGGAAGAGGAAGAGCAGGGGTACGGAAGGGAGAGACACGCGCTCCAAACGCAAGCAAACGGGACGAGCGACGCAAAAGAGTGCGCGAACAAGACTGCCAGTCTGTGTGTGTGTGTGTGTGTGTGTGTGTCTGTGTGCGAGTGAGAGGGAGAGAGTGAGAGAGAGAGCGAGAGAGGGGGAAATATGCCAAGCGTGTGAGTGATTTATGGCGCTGCGAGTGACGAGGACGAACCAGAATTCTTCAGGATAATGCCGACATAACGAGATTGTTTTATGTACACATTTTCTCCTTGTTTCGCCCGAGGTCCCATCATCATTGTTGTTGTTGTTGCTGCTCGGTGCCGAGTCGGGGCCAGGACAGGACTCGGATCCTCTGTGTGTACACATAATGACACTTTACGCTGCAAATGGGGGCGAGATATGCGGGCACACACACACACACACACACACACACACACACGCGGGGAGGCGAGAGTTGTAGTGTGAATTTGTATCTGTTATCTGCTTATGCATGTTATATTCCTGTGTGGGTGTGTCTTTGTGTGTGTGAGTGTGTTTGTGTGCGCGTCTGTGCTTATGCCCAGAGGACCTTCAATCAAATCCGTAATCCTTATTCAGTGCGTTAATGAGCTTCACATTAATTTGTCACCCAAAATGGCGCACCTGGCATTTCCGTTCGCCTTCTGTTGGCTTTGGCCTGACATTCGTTGAAGGTCCTTGAAATGATTTGCTACCCAGCAGATTTAAGCTTTGTTAAGGCTCTCGATATGTAAGACTTGTGACAGTTTGAAAATTCTCTAAACGTTTACCTGCTATATATTTTATTTAGTTTATGTTTTTATACCCTTGTACAGAGTCATGAAATGTGTACAAACACAAATCTCCAGCATTATAAGTTTCAGTATGCTCCCAAAATGTATGCAAAATCGTATCAAGATCAATCGGTCGAAAATTCAGAGCATGTAAACCTCTTTTCTTAATAAAGGTAACCTGCGGTATTACTTTTTAGTCAGGGGTGTTACGGACTTCTCTAGAAAAATGGACTTAAGTAGGTTTTAAAAAGTACTCCCGCAGTCTTTGTAGAGATCTAAAGCAATTATTTCTGTAAAATTCTGATTATATCATCAAATATATATGTTATATTATTTTATTGTCAAATATAAATTAGACATATGTGAGATAAGACATTTATGCTGTAATGTATTAAGATTTATTCTCTGGCATTCCGGCTACTCAGAATCAGTTCTATAGGTTTCTAGGCCATATCTGGCAGTCGTCGGGGCTTAAGCAATTTAATTGAAAATTTCATTTGGTAAGTGCACAATTTACGAGTGCTTTTTGCAATTATAAGCGGCGAGAGCCAAAAGATTCATGAGATTCATGAGATTCAAGAGGCACACTTGCGTTCTGCAGTGTGACTCGGCTCGGTGGTCCTGAGTGTGTGATATATTTATTCTTCATAATTTCTAATTCTGGCTAAAAATAATTCTAAACATTAAGTAGAAATTATTTGAAAAACTTTCTCCAAAAATTTACAACTAAACGGCGCAACGAGGCGGCACAACAATGCCAAGCCCCACCCTGAACTTCCTCAGCCCTCAGCCCCCTTCGACACCGAACAGGCAACACCCTCCCCAAACTGACGTCGATACAAACAAATTCTCATTAATGGCGCACAAAGTCTGCAGTCGGGAGTTGCCCAAAATGGTACCCAAAGCGATGCCTAAGAACGCGCCCAGCGTTTTGCGAGCATGTAAATGAGTCCGCGTTTGGGTTATGACTCGAATTTGGGTGGTTGGGTGGGGTTGTTGGGTTGGGGGGTTGAGGGGTTGGGGTGCTACTGCCACTGGCACAAAATATGATTTTGACAGAAAACAACAAAACAAAATCCATAATTCAGGATAAAACATAATTCCACACAGCAAAGGCAAAACCAGTGTGGCAACGCCAGCCCACACACACACACACACACACACACACACACAGATGCACACACAAGAAAAAGGAGCAGTCAGGAGGAACACAAAAAAAAAAAACATGACTAACGGTACAACGGCTGGCAAATGAGCAACGCTTGTGCGAGCGAGCGAGAAGCAGTTACAGTTATTTATTAAATCCCTTTACGCATTTTCATAATAATTTCACAAAATATTTTAAACGAGTGCGAAAGACAAAGGGCGAGACGCAAGGAAAGAAGCGGGTGCAATGGCAGCGACGCGACGCCTGCCAACGGGTGATTCATGTCAGTCCCCCGTACATCACCCTGTGCGCGCGTGTGTGTGTGTGTGTGCGTGTGTTTGATTAAACATTTACGAGTAGCATCAGCGCGCACAGCTACAACAATAACAACAAACAGCACTCATCATAAACAGGACAAACGAGCGTGAATTTATTCCCTTTTGCCGGAAAAAAATCAGAATTTCTCGCAATGCTCGAAAACGAGAAAAACCAAAAAAAAAATAAGGCAAGAAATAGGAAAACAAATTGAAACAAGAAAATAAGAGTCTCCGAAGATTTAATACCCTTGAAGGCATTTCCCTTATTGAGATATGTGAAGCTCGATAATGCTGAGTTTGATGCAAATAGCTGCGAAACCCGAATATATTCTCATATAAGAGCCTACTATTCATCCAATCCAATCCGGTAGCTATACGATATACTGGTCAGATCAGATCGCATTCATAGTAAGAGATAAACGGAATTCAAGTCGATATTCTTGAAACCGAGAGACAAGTTTACATAGAAACTCTGCAACTCTGCTGATCTGCAGTATATATATTTTTTCGGGTTGGAGATGTCTCCTTCAATGCATTACAAAATGTATGACAACATTACAATACCCTCTACAGGGGAATAATAATTTCACTAGTTTGAATTGTGATGGACTCGAGATTGTCTTGTTATATTGGAGAGATAATGCTTAATACGTTCTCTGACATTCTCTGACTTGGGCATATATTAGATCTATAAAATTTTCAAGAAAATTGACATTTATTCAGAATTTTTAATTTTTAAGAATTTTGGAACATTTTTGCGAATTTACAGAGTTTTTAAAAGAAAATACTGTGGGAATTTAACAAACCATTTTTGCCAATATTTTCCTATTGATTTTGCTATTCGTTAAACTCGTTTACGGTCTAAAATTCGCTCAGTTAAAAAGTTGTTTGTTATATATAATCAACTTATAACTAAAAGAATTGGAATAATGTGTGTATTTATCAACAATTTATATTAAAGTTACGTATTATGATTTGCCAAAAATCGGAATCGTGTATATCCAATAGCCGCATCGCATCGCATCGAATCGAGTGTAGCGCAAAATGAGAGACAAGTGCGGGGTGGGGAAGGTGGAGTGAAAATGAAAATGACAGCACGAAAAATAATTCTAATCTCCTCATGAATATTCCTTTTACATTTTCATTTTGCAAAGAGCGCTCAGCCAGCGTAAAGCATCAACAAAAAGGACAACAGCGGCGCTCAGACTTGAATCAGAGTGGTCTTTAGAGGGAGGGGAGGGGGCGGGGGTCAGGATGCTTAAGCGTAAGCTAAAGAAATACGACGGCGTCATGAAGGCAGGCAGTCGGCCCATTCGGCTAAGTACTACAATGGAACTTTGGCAAATGGCTAAAACTGAGGCAGCTCCCCGTTTGTTATTTTATTTTATTTGTGCGCCGCGCCGCAGACAGAGGACGGGCGCGGGGCGTGGCACTTCGTCGCTTCGTCCTTGCTGCCAGGAGCTGGTCACTGATGGGCACTAGTCGTTCAAGAGGCGCAGCTCGCCAGGACTCGTCGTCCTCGTCGTCAACGTTGTTCGGCTGCCATTTCCATTGCCGCCGTCGAAATTATAAACTTGGCTGCTAAAGAAGGTTAAGTGATAAATTAACGCCGCTGTCCGCTTGCCCCCGTTGGCCGGCTTTTGAATTGGAATTGGGCTTTGGCTTTGGGTTTGGGTTTGCGTCTGGAACGGGACAAAATGTGAATGCTTTATGCACGACTGGACCTTTTAGTTTATTGTTATTTTAAGGCAGCAGCGGCTCATTTGGCAAAAAAAAAAATCGAATAATTACGAAATGCGCAAAATGATAACTGAAACTGAATGTTCCCGCCGGCCCACAGAGCAGAACACTCTGCCAAAGTGCAAGTGTTGGGGATTTAAAAGACGATAAACATATTTTTCTTCAGGTTTTCGACATTATTCATGGATTGCCGATAATCGTTAGACTGCATCAATGTGTATAATGCTATAAATAGAAGGTTAATATTTAAAAAATTCATTTAACTTGTGAAATTTCGAAGTTTGAAGATTTAAGGATTCGGCATGAAATACCATTAGTCGACTGAAAGTTTGGTATATGATATAATGGAAACATTCCAAAGGATAAATAAAATATCTCCCTTAATAAAGTATTAAACTTTTGGTCGGGAGATCCCGACTAGGGGGATACACGCTGAACCCTCTTCTATTCAATTGGATTCGAACTCGTAACTTATCGGACTACTCGACAGCCAAACCAACCTACTTGTACTCCGGGAGCAGTAGGAGAACCTACGTTCAAAATTTCAGGTCTAGCTTTTGTAGATTCTTGGACAGACAGACACGCCGACATTCGGACAAACAGACAGAATTTATATACTTTATGAGGTCGGAGCAGACTGCCTGTAACATACATTCGCACAAAACCATTACCATTATGCTTAAAACAACAAAAAATATCAATAAACTAAACCCAAATGACATTTGCACTCAAATTGAGTGTATTCCAAATATTTATAGCCTTAGTTCCGCTAACAAATCTCTAAAATCCGAGCTTAACCTAGTCGTAATGTGGCAGCTACTAAGTAGCTTAATCATCTCGGCAGGCATTAAGTATTTCCTGCGGCATTATTAGACAGTCTTCAGTCGGAATTGCCAATAGACTGAGGCTTACAATTGCTGCATTGCCAGCCGGCACATCATCATATGCTAGTCGGGCAAGGAGAAGGCCGAGAGTAAATGCGAGAATACGAGGATGCGCCAGCCTAATCTGATGATTTATAGAAATTTTGGGTCGCCATATAGTCGCATTAATTACGCCTCATAATAAGTGATTTATGCACGCTCAGCTCTGCCGGGAACTGGGTAGAGGCTTTGCTCTCATTGCAAACTCACGAGTTCGCTTCACTCTTGCTCGCATATGCACATCCTGCGCCTTGATAACAACTGATTGCCGCGCCTGCGGCCAGAAAATCACATTAACACAAATGCCATAATTATGCTTTTTATGATGGCATCCAGTCAGAGTCTGTGTCAGTGTCAGTGTCAGTTCCACGACCGGAGTCGGCCGTTGAGAGTCGAGAGTGCCAGACATGCGCAAGATAATGTGACAATTTTCATTTTACTTTCTTTCTTTCTTTCTTTTTTTTTTGACTACCCTCACAGATTGCACTATAGTTCTTTTACTGATTGTGTGCGAACTATGTTTTTAAAAGTTTGACAACAATTGATCCTATAGGATTTATTATATAGCAAATATAAGTGTTAGATCGCGCCAGATTTTTTTACATATTCGTCTGAATACATATTTAGTAAAATCGTAAAATTATATTATATAGCTTATGGGAACGATAAATTTAAAAATATACACTTCCTTAGAAAACTCTACAAATTGTAAAAATTAAAAATAATTATGAAATTTAATATATAAATAAAAAAAAAAAGAAATGTAAATAAATTTAAAAATATTCTTAGGTCTGAATTTTGGAATATTGCTTAGGATCATCTACTATCTCATACATCTGCCACATATCAGTAAGGGTATTTAATCTTCGGAGTCAAGTTTTTGCCACTGTTTTTGCCTAGTATTACCAGGCTGCAAAGGAAGCGCGCCCCGAGTCGTGCCATCTGCACACGCCTTATCAGTGCACACACACACACACACATACACATGCAGAAGCAAGCGGGGTGTGTTCCGCGTAATGTGTTAAATTTTACGCATTTTTAATTCCCTTTTTATAGCGTGTGTGTGTGTGTGTGTGTATTGTGTGTGTGCGGCGTCAATCACAAATATTTATAGTTGCCTTAAAAATGCCAACTTGACTGATTTATTAGCCATGCCGCAGCCTTCATATTCTCGCCAATGTTTGTGGTCCTGATTTATGCCAGATTGACAACTACGCATCCAGGAACAATGGAGCAACTGCCCAGCCCCCCATTATTTGTTTCGCTCAAAGAACTATACAATTTTTAGGGACTCTCATTAAATGGTCATGTGCACGAGGGTGACTTAATGATTACCCATAAAAATACTAAGTATAAGGACTAAGTGTGAGAAAGTTGTTATTAAATTTAACGTTGGGTTCATAAATCAACCATATTATGACGCAAATGAGCTCTATGATAAGGTTTGCCAAAATCGATATTCGATAACTAATCAAATACATTATATATACTGTGATGAAAACTTTGCAAAACGTAATTAGCTAATCTCTATTAGCCATACCACTAGTATTTCCCATGCCAAATGAGATAATTTCCACTTATTGGTTTAAAGTGAATATAATCAATTTGAAACAAGAGCTACGATTTTAAGATGCCATTACTCTCCAGGGTACAACCCACAGTCCGTTCCAGAGACTGTGATTTTTATGGCAGTACGAGACATAATGTCCGCTCGTCATGTGGGTGGAGGTGATAAATCCGCGTTAAGTGCACACTTAATGACGCACACAGGCACACAGCCAAAGTGTTTGCCCGGACCTGGGATCGGGCGCTTCCGTTTTTGACGCATGCGCGACGCGTGGGATCCTCGCGGCTGTCGATCGTAAATATAACAATTTGTTGCTGAAGCTGCGCTTTGTTTTAAGTTCGTGTTCCGCATAAACATAAATTGCCAAGTGCCATAAATTTTTATCAACTTCGCCGCCTGGCCAAGTGGGCGTCTACCATGCTAATTGGATGTACTTGAACGTTAAAACATATAGTTGAGTTTTTCAGAGAAAGCCAAATGATATGGTTAGCATTTTCATGCCTCTGCTTCGTGCCTAATCGAGATTTGTTCCTGCGGGTCGCAGAAAAAGTTCTAATTAAATAAACATCGAATGCCAAAGATGCTCAAATGCTACACTCGAATAAAAGTTATCAACAAGAAAAAAATATGTTTCTTATAATTTTCAAAAAATGATTTTGTTTTATAGAAAAGTTGGTACTTGGTTTCTTAACTTTTATCAAATAAAATTAATATTTTTAAAAAAAGACATTTCATTACAACAAAAAAATTGTTCAGCTTAAAGAAAGTTTTATGAAAATCGTTGAAAATTAAATATTTATATTGTTTTTACAAAATTGTCTTCCCAATATTTCTAATTTATTCTGCTCTATTTTCTTAACCTTCTTTTATAGAAACACTTACCTTTCGTAATTTTAAAAGAATGTAGAAAAAATTATTTCTTTTTTTTGAGTGTATTCTTGTCTTTGGTTTAACGATTCTCTTTAGCGCTCATAAAATTAGAGATTTTACGAGCTCTGCCATTATTTGACAGTAAACAAGCGTCAACAAGAGACGCGCACACCAGGTGACCAGGCGTGACAGATTTGCCTATGCTGGCCCCAGATTGCAGTTGCACCTCGTTTTTGTTGACCCGACTTGTCAGATGTCAAAACTGTTGATGGTCGTAAATGGAGCGCGGGGCGTGCGCAACCTCCGAATGGAGGCCGTCATCAAAGTGGCTTTTATTGTTCTTTAATTGTTGAACTGTGTTCCTTCATACGCGTCCATAAAACTTAATTTTATGTGAGAGCATAAAGAGAGTGAGAGCCATTGGGATTTCAGTGCCCCAGGGGCGGGACGGTGCGGTGCGGTGCGGGCAAACCATTCCGAATAGTCGCAGGGACCCGCTGTTTTTAGTGTGGAAATCACTTAAGCGCGTTTACCGAATTTACGACTCTAACGATTTTAGAATCGTTTCCGTTTTACGATCTGCCACTATGCACATATATCGTTTAAATGATTTAAGACCATTAGAAGTATGTTTAAGCTATGGGTAATAGGTCCATGTCCATGTGGATCATTCACATAGAAATATTTTGAATGAATAATCAAAAACCAAATAACAAACTGTATTAAAAACATGTTAAGGGTAACAGTGCACGACCATTCGATGTATTCAAAATATGCAAAATAGTCTCAGATCTTAATCTATATGATGTACATATACATATAACAATAATATTTAACATCTTTATTGAGCTGTTTCGAGGTTCTCAAGGCGTTTTTTAACGTGGAGGTTGAAACAGTTTAATTTAAGATTCAATACTTGTTTATTTATATAAAATATATAATACAAAACAAATGAGAAGAATATTGACAAACCATTACTAGGAGGTAATGGAATCGGAAACGTGTATGAAATATCGATATATATCGAACTGTCTGATCTGTGCAGGTATATATACAGTATATATATGCTTCAGTGGCAGAACTTAGAAACAATATCTAAAATAATGTGGAGTGGGAAGAAGGGCACACTTTTCCGATCCTTCTTATTAATTTCATGTGTAAAATATCGATATATATCGAAAATCTAGGTTCCAAACTGGGGTCCACTTTCTTTCAAGGATTACTTTGGATCTAACCATATTTGTTTACCATGGGAAAAGTATCGCAAATATGCAATTATTTTGATGCCAATCAATTACAGGAAATATGTTATTTGTATGAAGAATTGCGAGTATAATCGTTAAAGCCAAGATATTCTTAATATAGATGCCTAACCATTTTATGCAATGTTTTGCAGCTTTAGTTTCCCAAGAAATTCCTGCACTAATCGAGTTGAATGTTATTTAGCTGCTTCGACTTCGAGTGCCGACACAAATTTTGCATTTATTGGAAAATTAAATAGATTTCCGCTTGTCTACTAAATATTTAGCGGTTGAGTCAGCGACTGGGATGGCATAAAAACAGAAAAATCTCATATCATATTTATGGCCAATAAGCGGCGAGAGAGAGAGAGAGAGAGGAAAAAGAGAGAGACAGAGGTGGAGATAGGCAAATGCAATCAGAACACTAAATCTGATGTACGCAGCTAATTGCGCATAGATTACCAGATGCATGAGCGATATTAAATGCCGCCCAATGCCAAATCCGTTGCCGGTTCCTGGTCCCTGGTCGCTGGATCGGGCGCCGACGACGATCGAGCCGAGAGACAGCTCAATGAGAAATTGCGACAGAGACAACTCTATTTGGCGGTTCGCTGGATGCTCGAATCGCCAGGGAATGGCTTGGCGTGGACCGTTGCTTATTTATTTCGAATTGACCCATTTGGTAATATTCATAATTTAAGTGCGCACGAAAGCCGCCGCAACAGCGCCAACAACAACAACAACGATAACAACAACGACGTCGTCGCGGCCAAAGAGCCGCATAAATTCTCGCGCCCCACACTGAAGCTTGGAAGCTTGTAAGCTTGGAGCTGGAGAGATCAGGATCAGTTGGCGCGGCCGCCATTTGACTTTATTTGCGATCGGTGCGCTGTCATAAGTTGCCGCCAAATTGTTGCATTGTACCTGCTGCGTGCGTTGCCTCTGCCACAACGAACGCCCAACTCCCAGTCCAACTTGGCTAGCTTGTAACTCAGAAATCATTAAAAGTGCGAGATACTTTATGAATTCGTCGTGGGCCGCAAAACGAACAGTCAGTCGGACAGGCGGAGTTGGCGGGCCCTGGCCTGGGCCTGGCCTCGTCTCGCCTGGATTGGCGTGAAATATGCACATAAAATGTAACTGCGAAGATCCTCGCCTTAAATGCAAAACTAGCCTCTACTCGATTGAGTGGATGCGTATCCGAACTGTTCGCTGAGTTATTGTTAACGATTTGCAGTTAATTTCGATCCATAACTTTTCAGTTCCATTTCATGGCTTGGCTATTGACTTTATTGACTTTATTTTGAATGCTAATGGCTCGATCAGTCCATCAATTGGAATATTGAAAGTAGATCGGGTCGAGAATTGGCCGTTAAATGTGCATAGATATAATTATTTGTCATTTCTTTAATTTGCACCTGAGGTTTTCAACAGAATTGATTGCATTGTGCAAATTAAATAAAGCTTACAACGAGCTTTAACCCATAATCTATATTATTAACAAAAGGTTGGTCGGGTCGAGGTCAATGTTAGCTGTTTTCAAGAATCTCCCGTTTCTATCATCAGGCTACTTTGCTCGAATTAAATCTTAGTTATGTTTTCATTAAAATAATACAAAATCTAGCCACTTCCAGAATCTCCCGATTCTACCATAAGCCGACACTAGAATTGCAAACGTCTCTACATAGCTTTATCTTAAGCTTTATGTCAAGCAGAAAATTTCGTATTTTTTCAGTTAACTCTAGCAACTGGAAATTACCAGAGCTAGTCCAAATGTTTGCAATGAAGATAAGGGGACTCAAATTTATCCGCATGGTATATTTATTCTGATGTTAAAATTTCACTGTGCCAGGATTACTGCAAAGTATAAACCTTATATACATGCAATGAAGATAAAAAGCGTACTTCAAATTATCCGCTTGATATAGTATTTATCCTGATGTTAGCTGCCTAAAATATCAGTATTTCAAAATGTAAGCCTTATATACATATTCTCAAAATGCATCTTATGCCAAAAACTTATGGATATTCGCGTCTGAGGACAGAAGCTAATTCGCAATACGTTTTTTTTCGCTGTTGCTGCTGTCGATCGTTTCGCAAACAAAAATTATTTCCATCATTATGAAATGAATGCAATCGATTTGCATATTTTCTTTTACGACCTCAAGTAATTTACCATGCAGAATTTATTATTATTTCATTTCTTGATTTCGCCCCGTCAGCTGCAGTGGGGCTTTTGTGGCTGTTTTATTGTCGCAACTTCTTGTCGTCTGTCGTCTGTCGATGTCGTCTCCCAGGTTGGAGGCCTGGTTGGCCATTGGCATTGGCCATGTGTCATTTGCGTGCTGTGGCTATAATTGACTCCCAGATCTGGTTGCTTACCTGGCTCGGTACCTTGCCCGGCAAATATCTGCGCCTGGATCAGTCATCAGCTTTATGTGGCATATAATTTTTATTATTTGGTTCGTTTACGAGATCATCGTAAAATTTTTGATGACGTTCGTCAAATTGCAGTTGTCGTTGCCGATAATGGTTGCTGTTCCTCTTGTTGTTGGTTTTTGGTTGTTTGTTGCAGCTTCTGCGGATTCGTTTCCCTTTCTGCCATAAAACTACATATTTATGATATTTCGTTTTTAAAAAAGCTAACTAATAATTTAAGGAATTGACCTCATTTGAATTTTATATTTAAAAATCGCGCCCAAAACATGTGATCGTAAAACTGGTGCCACAAATTGTTGCTGATTTTATACAAAATATTAGAATTAAAAATTGAATAGTTTGCTTTATATTTCGATTGTGGAAAACTAATAAATACTTGGCTCGGGCAATGCCGGCCAATGGCAACTAGTTTTTAGTAGTTCCGAAATTCCCAGTAGGCTTTGCTGTTTTTGAGCTATGGCTTCTTTATAGTACATGAAGAAGCTTTCGAATTAAATTCATTCGTTCGTCTGCTACTAACGCAGATAGTTCAAAGCAAATCATTTTAATTTCCGATTATATTAATTAAGTTTGTGCTGTGTTAATTTTGTTGTTGTGGCGGTTGTGAAAATGAATTCACGTCGACGCTGGCGTGAGGAATCTCCAGAGGATGCCGAGCCCGTGGAAATGGGCAGCCGTCCAAGCAAGATGCCGCGTCGCAACGACCACAAGGAGGTTATGGGCACTATTGAGAATCTCATGGTCAAGCTGAGCGACAATAGCGCCACGGTGCAGGGACGCATCGAGGATCTAAGCTACTATGTCGCGGATACTCTGCACATCTACAAGTGGGACATATTGCGCATTCTGGTCGAGTGCGTCGCCTCGCATCCGATGCAGAGCGGCGCCTATGCGACCTTTGTGGGCCTGGTCAATGTGCGTGACTATGAGTTTGGGGGCGAGTGCCTCAATTGCCTGGTGCAGCAGCTGCTAAAGTCCCTGCTCGAGGGCGAGTGGACCAAGGCGCGCAGCCTGGTGCTGCTGCTCGCTGATCTGGTCAATACGAGTGTGCTGACAGTTGGCTCCATGCTGCAGCTGCTCAACGCGCTGGCCAATGTCTGCGAGGAGGAGGCCTCGCCACAGAGGCGTCGCGACTTCTATGCCCATCTGGTGCTCGCCACCTTGCCGCTCATCGGACGTGAGCTCTACGAGAAGAAGGAGGTGGCGCTTCAGGCGCTGATCAAGCGCTTGCAACTCTACATGAAGAAGGAGCGCACCTGCACGGACGGTGTGCGTCTGCTGCGCATCTGGAGCAACGGGGATGTGCCGCAGTACGATTACCTGGAGCTGCTCTGGCAGCAGATTACGCGCCTGCTGCGCGACAACTGGATCGAGCAGGAGCTGCTGCGTCCCTATGCGCCCTTCGATGAGACCCTGAGCACAGCGCTGCAGCATCATCTGCCTGCACTGGAGCCGCCACGATATGAGCCCGACACGGTGACCTATCCGCGCCCCTGGCTCGTCTTTCGCCTGTTCGAGGTGAGCGACTTTCCGCCGGATATGCGCATGCCCGACGAGCTGGACATTGGGCGACATGCAATCGAATCGCATATACTGGAGACGCTGGAACTGTACCATTTGGAGCGCAAGGTCTGCGCCGAGCGGCTGCTGGCCTATTGCGTTGCCAGGCCAACGCTGGCTATGGAGCACTGCATTGTCGAGGTGCTGTTGGGGCAAATGCTTCAGCTGCCGAGCTCGCCTCTGCTGACCATCAACTATGGCGCTTTACTAATCGAGCTCTGTAAGCTGGTGCCCGATAAATTCCCACGTGTGGTCGCCCAGGCGGCCGATATGCTCTTCACGCAATTGGAGTACATGAACGCGTCCAGCTTTGATCGTTTCGTTAATTGGTTCTCGCACCATCTGAGCAACTTTCGGTATCAATGGAACTGGCAGGATTGGGAGAGCTGCACCACCGTGCCGGAACTGCATCCAAGCTCCATGTTTGTGCGTGAGCTGCTCAAGAAGTGCATGCGGTGGGTAAAAAGTATATTTCTATAACTTCTAGTCGGATATACCCGACTATATCCGTTGCACGAACAGTGCAAAGTAGTTTGAATATAGGCTTGCTGAAGACGAGGGCAATAGATATAGAACGGAATTTTGATCTCTTTTGAGGAGAAAATAAATAAGCTGAACATGGAAGATAGGTTATATACATATATATATTATATATATATATATGTTATATTATATAAATGGTTACTATCCCACGATCATTATCCCACGCAACATTTTAGTTAGGACAAAGAGTTTTACGTTTCCACTACCAGAAATCTTCATGACACTTGTTTAAGAGCGGGGAAATAAATGTATCTACCACATTTGCATTAGAAAAAAAAACAGCCTATCAGCATTTAGTCCTGCAGGGATTCATTCCTGCCGTAACTTTCCCACAGCCTCAGCTACTATCAGCACGTTGTCCAGATGATGCCGATCTCCTTTGCGGCGCTGCTACCCGTTTCGCCGGATCCGAATTTTAAGTACATTAATGAGCTGCTGCCGGGTGCGAAGTTGGCCAAGCACCTGCTGGAGGCTATACGCAGCAAGTGCGCGCCAGAGCTGCTTGGCGGTCTGGTGGAGTCGACCACAGAGCTTGAGGACGCACTCAAGATCAATGTGCTGATGCAGACGTTTCTTCATTTGGGCTGCAAGTCGTTTACACACATATTTTCCATCTTTAGTAAGTTTCAGGCCGTGTTGAAGGTGAGTTTTCTTCTGGTAGTGGGTTGCCAACTCATCCGTCATCCAACAGATGTTGGCCTGCAATGATGCTAACCAAATGTCCATGCTGAGCGCCCTCTTCGAGCTGTGGGCCAGCAACGAGCAGGTCAAGTTGGTGGTGGCTGACAAATTGATGAAAATGCAAATTGTGGGCGCTCACGTAATTGTGGCCTGGGTCTTTGATCCCACACTAAAGCAGGAGCTGGTCAAAATGTACATGTGGGAACTGCTCAACCTGACCGTAAAGTACACCAAGTTCCATCGACGTGACAGCGAACAGGATCAGGATTCACGCCTGGAGGCCCTGCTCCTAAATATAGTCCAAAGCTGCGTTCAAGTTCTTACCAAGCATCAGCCAGCGAGCCAGGCACTGGAGATCGATTACTGGTTCGACTGGGTCCAGGGTCGCCTGCAGCAATTGCTGTTCAACTACATGGATGATGTGCGCAATATCAGCAGTAAACTGCGACAAATTGCATCCGAGCTGGAGGAGTGCAAGCGCTTGGCCAACATGATCAATGACTACTTGGACTATATACAATAGGCATAAGTAATGTGATAAATAGTATGTTCTTTTTTACAAAAAGATTATTCTCCGTTATTAAACTTTCTAACTGCAGTCCTTGGCACCTATATGATATAATAATCCGATGTTGATGATTTATCTCATATGTGGAGAGGATGTTGAAATGACTAAATACAAATTTTGATCATATCTTGAGAAAACAAGGTTTTCCGATAAATGACAATTAAAATGTGCTCTACAATTTGTATTTTCATTTAAATGAGATCATTTTAAGTTCAATTAATAAATCAAACCTTAAACAGCCATTATTATAAGATGTAGGTTGTGTATGGTGTATAGAAGATATAATTCCCGCATCACGTAACATAAAACAAATCAATTGAGCGAAAATTAATTAGTTACTTTTAAGAATTCATTTTTGCAGCTACCTTTCATAAACAAATTTCGTATTTCCCAAAATAGTTTGAAATACCTCTTTTTTTTTCCTTTCGATTTTAAAACAACTTATGAGCTCAGATTTAGATATTCTGTTAATGAAGCTACCTAGCAAACCGTTGGAATTTTATAACGCCCATCTATCATTATCAATATCTTTGCAATATTTTTTTTATGTACATATCTGTGCATGCTGTTCCTGGATTTGCCACCCAACCCTGCAGCAGACTCGCCGCCCACAAGCCCATTTATATAGGGGACCGTTTGGGTTTGACATAAATGCCATGTTGTACAGTATGTCTATTTGGTGTTCAACTGACGCCGATGGGTTGCACAAACATGTCGAGTTAGATGCCACCTACACCCGCCCCCACGCAGCCCACTTGCCACAGCAGAACAACATTTACCCGTGCCTTCTGTATACATATGCTCGTGTGCATGTCTTTGTGTGCGTTATTTCGCGCTTGTGGTGCTAAATTGGGTGATAACTCCTTTTTAATGGTTAAGCTTTTCTTCTTCTTGTTGTTGATGTTGTTGTTGTTGTTGTTGTTGTTGTTGCTGCTGCTGCTGTTGCTGTTCTAAGTTTTATTTTTATTTGCGCCGCTAAAACTCAATTTTCGAATCAAACAACCACGAGGATTTCTCGTCCACATTGTCCCTGGCATTTGCCAGCCTGTCGCATTGCTCTGCTTGCTGATGATGGCCTCAACAATGTTGTGTTCCCTTGTTTTGTTGCTCTGTGTGTTGTTGTTGCTGTTGTTGCTGTTGGTATTACCATTGCTTTTATTGTTGTTGATGGGTGCCGTTGCCATTGGTCGTCGTCGTTGTCACAAATGCAAATAATGGCACAATTGTGCTTGTGCAGCTCTTAACTGCTTTTATTATTTAATTCCTCAATATAAGTGCGCTCTATGAGTTCGTATGTGCCACTAACTACACACATACACACATTGTAATCACTCGCATATCCGCATGTGCGAATGGTTTTTACTTATTAAACGTTTTCCTCAATCGAATGCATTTGCATTAATTCATTTACTCTTCTTAAACATTTTAACCAACAAAATAAAAATAATAATCTCCTCATATCTTTTAGCATAGCATACTTTTGAGAGTTTTCAAACCAAAATTTAAAATGTGGTTAGTTTTAAAAAGATCATTTATTTATAAAATCTTTTTAATATTACTATTATTTAATTATTTTTATTATTAGTACTTATAATATAATTATATTTGCAAGGTCTGTAGTTTTCATGAACTTCTTGAATAATTGGAATTTTGCTAAACATTTAATATATTTTGCCACTCCTTTTTTGCAAGACATAACAAGGGTATTATAAAAAAATATATGACCCCCTTTCCTCCAAGGAGGAATGGATTTTCTAAAAAGTGTCAAACACCCATCAGATGAATTTTAACAAAGATCCTTCTCAATGTTTTCGAAGCCGATCGGATTGTAAATCTTAAGGAAATCTCAGGCCATCAATTTTGAAAACAAGTATAAAGTACGAATTGCATTCGACTTATGGAGCTAACTCTCCGAAATTGAACCATTTATGCAGACACATTATTAATCGGATGTATTTTTTGCATATTACATACACTTGCAGAACTTGAACATGCCCTCAATACATCTTTTAATGGGTATAGAAAATGATGCCTATCTAAGTGTAAATCCTTAAACTTATTTATGTCATTTGTGTCAGCTTCACATTTGGGCATTTGCTTCGCAGGTGTCTCATTAATTTCGAATCGCTTGTCTTGACTTTGAGTTTGAGCCTTGGTACTCAGCACATAAATTGCAGGATATGTGCAATTAGATGGCAATTAGTTGCTTAAACGCCTACGACGCACACTGGAGGCGTGTAAATATTTGTATGTGTAATAAGCAATTATCATGAATCACAAGGCGCACAAGACGCATACTTACACACGCACACATGCACACAGTCACGGGCCAAGTGTTGCCACACTGTTGAAAATCAGACAGCCCGCTAATTAGACATATAAAAATTGGTAAGAGCCAAACAGCTCACAATAGTTAGCTGACTAGAAGCAGAGCGACAGAGAGAGAGAGAGAGAGAGGGAGAGTGCGGAAGGGTACTTGAAGGAATAACTGTGCATGTGTGCCAAAGCATGTTAATTATTAAACAAACGCGCGTTTATCACTCGAACAGCATCAACAATAGAACGGTTAGAACAGTCTGGCTCAATATTGTGCTTGTCGCGCGTTCTCGTTAGACGGATGAAAGCATAGCAGGCGGCGTTGCCATATATTCCATATTACGGTATTCCTATCCAACATGCACGTTCAGTTTCACGTTCATATCATCAACGGCAGCGCCAAATGCCTTGACATCCGCCCACGCACATAGAGTGAGAGCAAGAGAGAGAGCGAGAAAGAGTGCTTGTTGGGCTGGGGGCTGTGCGAATTGTTATGTTTTTCGTATTTAACCTCAGACATGGGCCTCGTTTGTATAAATTCCAACAGCAGCCACTGCCAACTGCTGCCTCTGATTGTTGCTGCTGCTGTTGTTGTTTTTCTTGTTGTTGTTGCTGCTGCTGCTGCTGCTGCAGCAATTGTACTGTGAAATTATTAACAACGGCAACAATAGCGCCAACGTCGACGTCGACGTCAACGTCGACAGCGACGCATCGTTCATCGCGCTCACATATGGCGGAAATGACACTTTTACATTTAGCATCGCGAGGCGTAAGCCTCGAGCGAGAGAGAGAGAGAGAGAGTAGCGGAGAGTGAGAGAGGTATAGCGCGCGACACGTACGCTACACAGACGCAATAAACTTCATTTCTGACAGGCCGCAATGCCAACAGGCGGACACGGACATAAACAGGAACACAAAACAGCAGCGGGTCGGGACGGAACGGTGCGGGGTGGCCGGAACAGGCACATGGACAGGAACAGGCACAGGCCCGGGCACAGGAGCACACGCACAGGCGCGCCGGCATGTCAACGCTGTGGTGATGTTGATGCAACAGGGATGGGCAACAGGATTGGCTGTTGATGATGGCGACCCCCATCTGCGCTCCTCCCACACGCCCCTTACAGTTGGCTACATGCTGCCGAGCTGCCAGCTAATGAATAAACTGGGCTTGAAATATGACCCGGCAGGATGCGTTGCACTTCGGGCCAGCATTTAGACGGTCTCTGTTTATTTGCCGATTGCCCAACGATGCGGCTAAAGAGAGCTTAGTTTGGCTTGGCATAAAGACTGTTCCGACGAGATCTCAATAAATCAGGCAGTCTATTTTATGCACTCAATCAAAATGGCCTCAGGGCAAACAGAAAAAAAGGGGGGCAAAGAGAAGGAATAGGACTTGGCTACGCATCTTAGGAAGGTCTTATATTTCCATATCTGGCCGGAAATGGTCATGTTTAGAGAGTCTATCTTTCTTTTTATTTATTTATTTATTTTTTTTTTTTGAGTAGGAATCAAATTCAACAAGATCATATTTTTATTTACCTATTTGATTATTAAAGCACCTCCCATCAAGCTGATCTCTTTGCTTTCGTGCCTTGCAGCTTACAATAATGAACGCCGAATCGGATGATCTGGAGGACACTCACCTGTGCATTAAATGCAATGCGACCATTGTTGGTCTGAGCAAATACATTGAGCACCGCAAGCGGAATTGCTTAGGCATAGTTGGAAATGATCGTGTGGCGAAGCAAGTGGTGGCTCCGACCACGACGACGACTACGACTCGTACCGAGCACGTGGCGTCGTCCACGATCATGAGTCGCTCCAACTTGGCGCACAGCTATGACGGCTTCCACTTTGCGGAGCCGGAAGCGCCGAGCAGTTACCTGCGCAAGACGACCGCCAGCCATGGCGGAAAGACGTCCAAGTCCCTGACAGAGACCTATGATCCGACTTATGAGCTGGGCGCCGATTTGTTTTTTTCTTCGCTGCAGCTGCAAAGCGTCTCAACGGGAGGCAAGACAGGCGCACGCCCGGATCGAGGAGCCAAGGAAGAACAGAGTTGGCACTCGGCCAGCAGCTGTTCAGATCCATTGCTGAAGGCGGTGCGGGAACACGAGGAATCCGACTTCAAGCCGCTCAAATTCGTGCACTCACCAGAAGCCAGCGAGGAGGAGGAGGATGAGGAGGAGCCCGATGACTTTGATGGGGAAGACGATGATGCAGATCATGATCACGAGCACGATCATGAGCACGAGCACGAGCACGATCACGATGCTGACGAAGATTACGATGCGCGGCACTCGCGGCATTCTCCGCCGACCGTGCCCGCCACGCACACGGGCGGCAAATGGAAACCGGAACATCGTCCTCAGTTACGTCACACGCATCTGGAGCGCATCTCGCCCAGCTGGGACGAGGCGCCCGAAGATCCGCACGACCATCCGCCTGCTGAGCATACGCATGGCAAGTGGGTACCGGGCAGCAAGCAGCTGGAGTACCGCGAAAACATAGATCTGACCAAGCTGCAGCAGCCGGGCGCCAGCTACTGGTGCAACATCTGCTGCCGGCGCCTCAAGACGCGACTCAACTACGAGCAGCATCTGCGCAGCGGCTACCATCAGCGCCGCGCCGAGGCTGAATGCCAGCTGGAGCAAGCCAATCTCGAGGGCGCCAATCTCACCCTCACCAAGGACTTTGAGCCAGCGCCGGCGGAGCAGCTGCAGCGCCGTCGCCGGCGTCGAGCCAATCTGCTACGCTGCGAGCTGTGCCGCCATAGCATGGCCCGCCATCTAATGGGCAAGCACCTGATCTCACACTATCACTATCGACGACTGCAGCAGCAGCAAACACAGCTGCGCCGCCAGAATTCTCTGCACTCCATACTAGAGCACATGGGCAGCATAGTGCGACAGGCGCCCTTCCAGTGCCTGCCCTGCCGCTTCTATGCAAACACGGAGCAATCTTTCCAGGTACGAGGCTCTGTTTCTTCTTATATAACTTAATCTCTTTTCCGTCAATTTTCCGCTTATTGTGGCGGATTGCTTATAATCGTCGAAATGCATATAAAAACAACTTGCAATGTAAACCTTTCCACTCGTTTTCCACCCTAACAGGTGAAATTGTTCCACGTTCACTTAAGGAAATTAGTTTGCATACTTGTATATGCAAACTTGATCACAGGATTAGATTTAGTGGTTCTTATAAGCAGAGTATATATTTGTAGATAAAAAGGATTTGTTTTATTAATATTATCAACAACACTCACCGACTGTCGTAATTCTCCATGAGGTTTTAAAATACCACAAATTGATAAGCAACTACTTCGCGAAGTATTAGATGATCAGATATAGGACGATATTTTTACCTGACTTTATATCGATGACTGATTTATTTTGTGTACCCAACTTGCAGGCACATTGGCGCTCCTCTGCTCATATGGAGCTCACCGCACGACTGGGCGGCAGCTTCTGGTGCAGCTACTGCCAGTTTGAGTGCGCGAGCAACGAGGAGATGTGGCAGCATCTGGTGGGCAACACGCACATGGAGGTGCTGTTCGCCATCAATCGATCGGTGCCCGTTTGCATTGCCCAGCGCCGACAGCTGAGCTGCTCCGTGTGCAGCGCCAGTTTCTTATACAATGTGCAGTTGAGGCGTCACTTTGCGACGGAGCACGCCGGAATCGTGGCCACGGGCAGCGCTTCCGATGACTATCAGTGCCGCTTTCGTTGCGGGATTTGTGGAGCTGCACAGAGATCGCGAGTGGCGCTGCAGCGGCACGAGAAGCACAAGCATCGCCTGGCCAAATACTACTGTGCCGTTTGCCGTCTGGAGTTCGAGACGCCGATGGAGGCGCGTCGCCATCGCAGCCTCATGCAGCACAAGCGGCGTGCAAGTCGCCAGCCCAGCCGCAAATCTAGCACACAACCGGAGCGCGAGATAGAGCACATGCTGCGCGAGGTGCTGGAGGAGCGGCAGCCTGAAAAGCCGACGGCAGCAGCAGCTGCAGCAGTGGCCAGCTCTAAGAGGCGCCGCCTGGTGAGTCAATGCGCCAGCTGCCAGCTTAGCTTTGACACACCGCAGGCGCTGATTCAGCATCGCAGGGAATCACATCCCATGGACAATCATGCCTGCCTTAGCTGTGGCCTCAGCTTTCAGTCCGCCCAGGCGCTGGGTCGCCACACACGCAGCTGCCAGCCCGTCGCCTCCAGCTCCACAGCTGCGCCAGCTCCAGCCCAGTCCAAGAACTTTGACTGCGATCAGTGCAGCTTCAGCGCCCAGTACGAGTCGGATCTGCTCTATCATCGTTTCTTCCATACACGCGGCTCCTCAATGGGCAAGGACGAGCTACTGCAATGCCCGCTCTGTCCCAAACAGTTTCGCAAGCACTCGCTGCGTGCCCATTTGCGCAATCACACGGACGAGCGCATCTTCGAGTGCGCCGAGTGCTTGGCAAAGTTCGCCAGAAGACACAACCTTAAGAATCACATGGCCACCATGCATGGCGATCGGGATCAGACGGCAGCAGCCAAGACAACAGCTAAACGGAAGCCGCCTGTGTCGAAGACGAAATTTCAGTGTGGCACCTGCGGCAAAATTCTAGCAAAAAAGTAAGTACCCTTTAAGGGATATTAGGCTGATCTATTTTATTTTATTTAAATTCAAATTGATTTAATATTTACCCCATAATGTGTGCATACAAGACATTTCCGGCATTGTGATATATTTAAAATAGTTATTAATAGCTTGAAGTGCCCAACGTTTCGCTCAAATAGGAAGATCTAGAAAGATGAAACTTCCTTTTAGATCGATGTTGGAGAACAAGCGAGGGTTCGCTTGTACAAATCCAGCAGCAATTTTCTATCTTTAACATTTATTCACATAGAAAAGCGCAGATAAAGAAAGCAACAAAAATGAATATGAAAATTAATGAAAGTAACAACAATCAAAGTTTTTGGCTGGTTCAAAAAAGTTATTTGTGTAGGACTTGATTACTGATTACTTACCCAACACGTAGCTCAGGATTCGAGCCACCAAGAAAATGAAAGACAATATTTATTTCTACGGATTTATATATGTAAAGTTGGAACATGATATGCGAGCAAATTTCGAACCATTTAAATTTTAAACATTATTTATTTAACCGGTTATAAATGAGTACAAATATTGACTTTTGCAAATATCCTGTTAAAGCGTATAAAATTATGAATAAGTTTACTTGAAACTTTATTATTATCTTCAGCCGATTGTGTTTCACACTAAGCTGAGACTCCAATGAAATGTATTTTCCATAATGCAGACCAATTTTGGATTTGCTTCTAGAGTAATTTGTCATTTCATTTGCATAACGCTGGCTGTTTTTAAAATGCATAACAAATTATCGATTCGGATATGGAATAAAGTTGTAACAGGCTTGCGTAACACCTTGATCTAAATCAGCTAAAAGGGAATTTATAATTGAGTGTATAATTTCACACATCAGACGGAAACTATTTGCTAAAAGCAAATCTCCACTTCCGCAATAAGTTGATATATAAAGCAGATTGTCTTCATGAATGCATCAGTTTTCTGCGGGCTTTTTGTGGACTACTATATATATTTAAAATGAAAATCATATTGGTAGCATTTCTAATCTCCATTCTGGTCCATCAAGGAATCTGTTACGATAATGATGTGAGTTCAACCGTCCAATTAACCTGTAGATTGTCTTAAGTGTGTGTTGCCATCTCACAGGAATTCGTGGAACTTGCGCCAGTTAGAAGACGCAATTCCAGCGGTTGCTTTAAGCTCGTTAGGCCCTTGATCGATTATACGATCAAAATGCAGACCCGATTTGATGAGCAGGGCTATGCGTTCGAGACGAGTGCCCACAAGGCGTTGGCGAAAATTACGCTTTTGGTGAATGAGAGGTTTGAAAAGCTTGAAAATCCGAAAGAACCAGCTAATGATAAAAGTAATACGAGCCGGAAAGTTTATTTTCTTGAAGACGAATATAAGAATAACTGGATTGGAGCAGCTCATGTATGTCGATCGCTAGGCGGGCATTTGGCTAATGTGAAAAATGAAGACGTTTTTAATGCAATAATTGAAAAAATCGAGGCTCTCAAGGCGAGTAACAATGCTGCAAAGCACGGCTTTTGGGTCGATATCAATGACCTTAGCCAGGAGGGACAATACCAATCGTTAACCTCTGGCAAGGATGCGACTTTCCTGAAATGGGATGATACTGAACCCGATAACAAAGACAACGACGAGGATTGCGTCGAAATCCGCAAACGTGAGGATGGGTCTGGTTATTTTATGTATGACATCCAATGTGAGAAGAATAACTATTTCGTCTGCGAGATACTCGACGAGTGAAGAAAATGAGCGATTGTATCTACAAATGTGCACAATAAAAAGTTTTTGCTTATTTCATCTATAAACTTAAATCTTAAATCTTGTCAAATGTCTGATCGCCACTCAGTCGGCTTATAGCTGGAAAACACACAAGCTCCCATTGCATTACCGGAAAATTTATCTATTATGCTCTTAGCGGACATTTTCTATATTTTATTTTGTGGAAAGGGGAGGAGGTATCAAAAAGTTAAAATAAACTTGATATGTGTATACCTTGCAAGGGCAAAATTCCAAGATCTAGATCCTTTACGATCTTATCTTTTTTCGATTTTCGTCGATTTTCGATTCCTATCGATCTTCAATTCTTATCAATCTTTCATTCTTATCGATTACTAAAAAACGGATAAGCTATCAATGCTTTTCAATGAACTTTAAGAGGACCTTCAGCAGACGGACGTGTGATCCAACGGACATGGCTGGATTGACGGTTATTGATGCCAAATAAAAATAGTCGGAGATGCTCCGTTCTGCCTAAAATGGATGATAACAGTAATAAATACAGTCTACGAAAATTCCTATAATGCCGGTCAACAATACTACATCAAAAAATTAAGAAAAAAAATTAAAGTGTATTTTGTATAGAAATATTAATCAATCTAATTAGAACAAATCACTATATATATCCTGGTTTTATGATTTATCTTGTGCTCTGAATATATAATGAAATTGATTTAAATTAAATTTTTCTTTTGCTGATGCCAATGCAATACACTTACCCAGTCAGCCCAACAAGTTTCTCTAGACTTCTTTAAAAGCTCAGCTCTTGGGACACTTGATATATGTTATGCATTCTGACGTGATGCTCATGAGGGCATGCCACATGCAACAAAAGCAAGAACCTTCAATGCGGCTGCCACTGGCAGAGCCAAAAGCATGCCAATGACCATCAACAGCTGCGATTGGGAATGGAGCGAGCTTCAAATGAGACGAGGCAACCCACAACACGTTCCGTATTCTCTTCTGTTCTGTTCTGCCTTCGACCGCAAACCGAACAATGTCCGAGTCAATTTCGCAGATTCATAAAAATGAATGAATGCACAGCGAGTGTTGAGTAGGAATCCAAGGCAATCCCTTAAATCGTCGGATTGGCGCTGGCATTGGAAATGGGAAATCAAGTTTTCTGAAATTGACTCTCAAGTGACGGAACGAACAGCTGGACTGGACAGGACCGGGCGGTGTATGGGCTCATGGGCTGGGTCTGCGACTATGGGAAGCTACCATTAAAATGAATTGCACTGCACTTTGTGCCATCAACAGAATCAACTCCCGGACAGCGAATGATGCAGCAGAGGAATGACTTAAAATACAAAATAAAATAAACTAAAAGCGCAGACATAAAAGAAACAAGAAGAAAACCCTCAACTGCAAAGTGCCGAAGATTAAATACCCTCTCGGACACTTAACAAATATGCGAGTTCTCAAATATTTGAGTCAGATCGACAACTGATATAGTTCAATCCGGCTGATTTGTGGTTCAGCACAATCTCTCTTCTAGATAGCTTCACAATTGACAGATATATAGATCATCATCATATCAATCCATCGGCCTGATCTAGAATATTATTATAAGGTTTAAAATATCAAACCAACTTTTGAAATGAATCTCAACACCAAGCGCCTGAAACTCGAGCCCTTTGTTGCCCGATCTAAAATATACATAATTTTAATGCTGCGGGAACACATTTGGTATCAATATTATTATAACCTCTGGAAGGGTAGACAAAATGAGCAGAAGAGGCAACAACGAATTGGAAATGCGAAACGAAACGAAGCCGCGCCGCATTTCGCCCCAGCCAAAAGAATCCGATTCCGTATCCAGCCAAACAGAACAGAACATTGCACGCCATTTCAATAAAAGTGAATTGCCCAACGACGACGACGAGGACGATGGCGATGGCGACGACGACGACGACGACGACAGAAACTTTAGACTGATGCTGATGCTGATGTTGGCAAAGTATCCGCACAGGACCCCGGCTAACCAGCAGCTAGCAGCCAGCAGCCGTAAAAGTTGAGTTAGTTCAAGTCTGGAATTCCGGAAGTGAGCTGCGCTGCGCCGTTGACATGACTGACGATGACGACGGAGACGGAGTCGATGAAGGCGTCGCGTCCTCTTCTCGACTGGGGCGTTCTGAAACTTTGTGCGGCTCCTTCTCGCTCCTCTCTCTCTCTCTTATCTTTCTCTAGCCGTCTCGCTCTTACTCCGAGTTGATCTGCGAGTCGACTCCTTGCCGGCCACTCGGTCTCGTTAGTCGTAAAAGCAAAGTATCTACATCAAGCGCGCACGACAATAACTTCAAATGAGCATTTTAATAAATTTTTCAAATAATCACTTGAAAAGTGGAAAATTCTCTGCACCAGTCACTGTCCCTTTCTCTGTTCCTGTCTCTTTCTCAGTCTCCAGCTGCCATGCGCTTGCTTTATGCATCCAGTTATTCCCAGTCCGACTCAGTCTCAGATCCGTTGCCTGTTCCGGCAACTCGCTGCAATTCAACTTAATGTTTGCTTAAGGAATTAGTTGCAACTTGGCAGCGAGCATCAACTATGGAATATGGGCTTGGATATATATGGATATATATATGCGTATGTGTATACGTGTGGACGTCGTCGCTGTGGAGACTGAGCAAGTTATGATTGGTTATGGCTGAAACGTAATTGGATGGCCAGATTTGGATCTGTCGAGGCTAATGGCATTCCGACAGTAATCCTGTGAGTCAGACGATAATAAATACAGCTAGCCAGAGAAGGAAATTTTCATGCAAGAATGTTTCATTTGAAGGAACATATCTCGATTTCGAGGTCTTCATATTTCAATGAATGATTTATAATATTTAAAACTACTTTTAAAACTAAATCAAACTTTTTCTAGCAGAACAGTCTTTAGTTAATTAATCGACTTAATTTAAGGCGAAAAGTGCATACCCAAAATTCTTTCTTTTGTATTTCAATTTACCAGAATATGATTCATTTTGTACTACCAAAAAGGCCAATTTATTTAAGCATTCATAAAAGCTACTAAAGTGAGCAAAAACTGGAGAAATTGGCAAATTTATGAATTCAGCAAAACTAGCAATTTAATTAATTAAATAAAATGATTTTAAGCAGTGCATTTGGAATGTCTTTATTCCTATTACATAATCCCTAAAAACAGCAAAACAAAAGTTAAGCAAAGGACTATAATAATGAATTTTATTTTATTTATTTATTTTTTATTCTCTTTGGCTGGCTGGAGAGCTGCAAATAACATGTGCCGCATGTTGTGCCCGCTTGCTGCAGCATGTTAGTATATATCTTTTGTTGATTCTGTTTATTTTTTCGGCAGGACGATTGCACTTTTTGGTGGCATAGCCGCAGGCTTGATTTGCGAGTGCATTGCATACTTTGTGGCGGGTGGCAGTTCCAGTTGCAGTCCTGCCATATGTGCCACAAATGCGTGTGTGTGTGTGTGTGTGTGTGTGTGTGTGTGTGTGCCGAGAATGTCCAGCACTTAATGAGTTATTTTTGGTTACTTATTTTGCACTTGCAGCAATCGCTTTTCGCTTGGAATTTTTAATTAATGCAAAATGCGCGCTTCCCCAATTTTCATTTGCAGAGCTTTTTCTGCTGCATTTCTTGCTACCTACCCGCCCCGAGTCCAAACTATTTCGGGAATACCACAAGTACGGGGTGGGTAAATTGCATGACATTTTCATATGAGCAAGTAAATTACGGATCCATTGCACCGAGTCCTGAGGCTTGTTTCCGTTTATTGTTTTCAGCATTTTTAATTAGCAGTTTTTTTTGGATGTGGGCATGAAATGTTTAGAAATTGCATGCATTTGTATTATATTTTCTTTTACATTGTAGTGTGTCTTAGGTTACAGAAAATGCCTGGTAAAAACCCCTTATACATATTTACTCTGTTCTCATTAAAAATACTTATAAACAGAGTATATGATACTGCAGTTGTGTAAATCTATATATCTAACGAAAGCGGATGCATCTTTCAATTTTTGTTGAAGACTTTCTAATAACGTATTCAGAAGAAGCTATTAATTTTTTTCTTTGCGATATTATCCCAATTCCCTAAGATCGATAAATATCGATTTTTACCTACAATCTTTGCGGCACACCTTTAGGATTATTAGAGGATCATTCCAAAAATTTGCTGGTAAATGCTGATTTAGATGAAAATGACGTTGAGAGCAGAATATTATGCCATTGAAAAAGATCTATGTAAAATTTCATGAATGTATAAAAAAGCAGCCGCGCAGTGTCGGGTAACAACAGCCGCCATATTTATTAGATCACGTGTGTAGAAACGTAGACTTTAAAGAATAAATGCATAAAAGAGGCATATAAAATTGTAAGACCTTGAAAGTCGGCACAGTCTGATAACAATAAGGAAAATATTCAACGACCTTGCGTAATATGTGACCTTATCTAATAGTCCCCCTGAAATTGTGATTCCACACATACTACACAGATTGCGACCATTTCACGCAAACGAATACTTCCGGATAAAGAATATATAAGGCAGTTTATTTAACCGGATGATTCAGTTTTCTGCTGTCCGTCTGTAGAAGAAAGCAAAAATATATTTAGTGAAATATGAAGGAGATATTTGTTGGCCTTCTAATCACGTTCCTGGCAGCACATGGCAGCAGCGAATCAATCTCTGTAAGTTTAGCTTCCCAATTGTAAGAGATAATTTCAAAACTGTGCGCGCCGTTATAGGATTCTCTGGAGGATATTCAACCGAGAGCTCTCAGGGAAGGCGAATGCTTTGGACTCGTGAGGCCCCTGTTGGAGCATGCGATAGCGATGCACAAGTGGAGACCGAATAAATATGAGCTAAGCAAGTTGAACAATGTGGAAACACTGTTGAACGAAAGGTTTGACACTTTCGAAAAAAATTTGAATAAGAAAAAATTGCGACCTACGGATACAGCTCCATTTAAGAAAATTGGAGACAAATACTATTTTATCGAAAACAATCAGAAACTCGACTGGTTCGGAGCATTGCATAAATGCCACAGCCTGGACGGACATCTGGCGAGTCTGCAAAACGATACTGAGCTGGATGCACTCAAGAACAAGCTGAGCAAAGACAATTATTGGGTGGATGTCAATGATCTTGCTACTGAGGGCACTTTTCAATCTATCACCACTGGCCTGAACGCAACCTTTCTGAAGTGGGGCAGCGGAGAGCCAAATGATGAGTATAGTCACGATGATTGCGTCGGATTGCGCAAGAGATTTTCATATGACATGAACGATGCCGATTGCGAGGATGCATACAACTTTGTTTGCGAGAAGCAATTCGAATCGTAAGCAAGGGCTTCTTTCGTACATATGTTCGATATTATAAATAAATATGCATGTCTGAGTGTTTGAGTGTTTATTTAAACAAAGTCAAAAATTAAGTTCAAACAAAGGATCTCTCAGTTTCAGACAGAGCTTCACAAATGTCCACAAGAGTTTTTAATTTTTGGCATGTCGAAGATATTCTATTTTGTACATTTGATAGCTTCCCAGGGCAAACATGTGTGCCTAGGTTGGATAATACATGTGTACTTTCTTGACTATCTGACTAGATGAAATTCTTTGAACCTTCATAAAAGTAAACAAGATTAAAATAGATTTGGGTCACAGCGTACAACTAATCCGAAGCTCGAGCACATTTTTGCACATTAAGAACTTGAAGCTCGCTGCGGTATTAATAGGAATGCACTGCGAAGATGGGGATTGCCTCTTGGGGCAAGCAGCGTGTGTATGTGTGTAGAGTACAAGTGCAAGGGTGACATTTAACGGTAATTTCCGGCGAAGATACTTGTGCAGCATCAAGTTTTGGGCTGCCAGGCAGATAAGCGGCAAAAGGCAAACGCGTAATGTTGAAAGGTGTTGGGCACTTCCCTAATTACACATGGCATAAATGTGCTGCCACGCCCCTGTAACTAATTTCACATGCAACACAGGACGAGCCATCAAAATCCAGCTAATGTCGCACAAGCGAACAACAACTTGGGAACTGAAAAGACGGCACAAGACTTACGTACCAATTACATGAAAGTTGGCCAAGAAATGGCAAACTGGCTGAGGATGTGGATAAGGGGTTATGGCTATTGGGCTTGGTGGGGTTGTGCTTGGTTTGGCTGGGGGCTGGGGGCTGAGGGGCGGCAAAAGTTGAGCACATCCTTGTGACTGACACCGGAAGCAGTCGCTGCACTGGTGACTAACACCCGCGGCACAAAACTTACCCGCCCAGAACAAGGCAGAGCCCAAGACAAGACACGATGCGACAAGCAAGAGAGAGACTGTCATAAATATTTATGCGAGTTTTGGGAACAACAATGCCAGCGCAACAACATTGACTGCGACGGGTGGCAGTCGCCCAGACTTTGCCCAAAAACCCAAGCAACAGCCCACACTCCAGCACACACATGCGATTGTCTAAGACATGCCGCACAGAGAGTCAGAGCGAGAGGGAGCGAGAAAGTGGCACCTTCGCATGCAGCTGACAATGAGCAGCAGGATACATTTGCACCTGCCGCAGCTCGCATTCCCCATGCACCCGCCCGCAACCCGCGCATCCGCAGCCGCATCATGTTTGCTCAGCATCTTGGGCTTCCTGCCAGTTGTCCTTTGCTATTGCATTCCCCAGCCGCCGTCTCGCCGCGCTGCTAATGGATGGCGTGCAAAAGTTGACACAACACCAAAGCCAAACAGCTTCTTTGCCGCGTGCAGCTGCTGCTCGACTGATTCCCAGAGACGCCCCAGTTTGTCTTTGAATGCCCACCCACCATACGCTTCCCAGATCCGCCTAACCCAGCCCGTCGTCTATCGCCCATCCACACCCATTGACTGCAGAACAAAAGGGCAAAGTTTTCGTCGCCGGGCGTGAAACGTTTCGTCAACTAATCGCAACGAAGCTTCGCTGCATCGGAACCACCATCCGCATCCGCATCAGCATCCGCATTCGCATCCGTATTGAAAGGCGGCGCCTCAATGCTGGGCGTGTTTAGATTTTAAATGCACTTCTGCAGCTTCAACTTGTGTAGATTTTGGGCTTCTTAAAGGCCACAAGTTTGCATATTCTTTAAAAAATTTATCAAATTTGAATTGTATTATTAAAAAAGGACTTTTAGAATATTTTTTGTGTAAAACCTAAAGACCTGTCTATCCTGGTCATGTCCCAAACTTTATTGGTCAAGATATCCTGACAAATAGATATGTTTTCCAAAGAGCTTATTTACCAAAACATTCTACCTATAAAGCAAAGTATTGTAGTCCGATTGATAAGAATTTGCATTATTGTATGATTCTGCCGATTTAGTCAATATTCTGTTTGAATCGATTCTTTCATGATACAACTTGCAAATGCCAAGTTTGATGTTAGCTATATAGCTGGACAGTAGACAGATCCGACCGATTTCGCAACAAAAAAACGTACCTATGCTTCATAATTAGATACAATTAAGGAACAAACTTATTGATTATAAAAAGAAGCAATTGTTTTTATAATATAAATACGGAATACATGGATGCAGGCATATGCGCATATATGTAGATATTCTTCTAGTTTCACCAGACACCTGTGCAAATTGGCTTGGCGCACAATTTAATTTAATTTACGCTAATGTCCTTGGGGCCTGTGCCCTGAAAATATATCTGACAACAGCAGAAGCAAACGAATCAGCGGGACAGACGGCGTGTTAAAGCCAAAGAAGTTCTTCGAGTTGTGGAAATCGCTGAAAACTGAGCTGAGAAGCTGTCCATGCGGGGCGGAGCACGCAGCTCTGTGAAATGCAGCTGAGCAAATAAAAGTTAATGTTATAACTGAAAATACAAGGCAGGAACGAACCGAGCGAAAGATAATTTTGTTGCTGTTCCCGTTGCTGTTGCATCTAATTCGCAGTGCTTTTCTCTCAGCATTATGTTGTTGCTGGCGGCACCATTATCCCAGTGAATGGCAGCAACCAACAGCAACATCAGCAACAACAACAATTTACGGCAAACTCCTGCAGGTGAAATGGCATCCTTTTGTCAACGTCTCAAACGGCTGGCAACGCCTTGGACAAACGTTGACTCCCCAGCCGTGCTTCTCGCAGCACGCCCGTCATCCTGTTGTCGTTGTCATCCTCGTTGCTATTCAAACTCCATACAAAGTGACATTTCACATATCAACGCCGCCGCCGTCGCCGTCGACGAGGATGTTGCTCCTGCTCCAGTTGCTGCTGCTGCTGCTGCTGCTGTTGCCGCCCACGCGACGGCATCATTAGAAATGCATGACAATGTCGCCAACACCAACACAGGCCACACCCAGCCGCCCCTTTCGTGCCATTGAGCCCACTATTCCTTATAGCCATATCTCTGCTGTTGCTTTTCCTGGCATTGTTGCCGTTAAGAGGAATTTAGATTAAAGATTGAAACTTTGTTAATGTCGCGCATTATTAGGAAGAATCTTTTTCAAGAGCCAACGCCGCATAAATTCCAAATGAACAACGGAAATTAACACTTTCAATATTTATGCGCATAGCGGCTCTTCCATTGGCTATTATTTATTTGCCCTAAAATAACATTAACAATTCTGTTGCACAAATCGTTTACTAACTCAATGACAATTCCATTTACATTATAAGTCGAAATATAATTACTTTTCGAGCGATATTAAGTAGAAATAGTAGATCTAGCTTTACTCATCTGCGGTCTTTCTGAAGGTTCCTATAAACTTCAAATGTACAAAACAAATAAATTGATCAACAAATTAAACAGAATTAAACCCAATTTAGATAGATAAACGAAATAAACTTTATTATTTCTATACTGTGATTTCCTCTATATATTCATATCTCATATCCCAAGCAAAATTGTTTAGTTCTTCTTCCCAAATCTCGTTTTTATGCCGTATGCCTTTTAAACAAATGCAAATAAAGAGTCCCGAATGTTGGACTCTTTTTAAAGTCGGCGACGACGACGACGACTCTCAGCTGTTTCGATTAATTAGCATCCGTAATTGATGTGCACAAAAGTTTTGCCAACGAGTTTGCATTTGGTTTGTGGGCCGACGACGACTACTGTGTTCCTTTTTGGTGTGGACGTGGCCTAGGTCCGTCCAGGTTTGTGTCCCTGTGCCAAACGTGCCGACTGTCTGACGGGACGGCCTGGGCGAATGGAACGTGACTCTGGTGCGAATTACTTTTGCTTTGATTTAATGTAATTAAACAATTTTCTAATAAAATGCAAAACATATAAAATAAAAGCGAACAATGTGACGTAGAGCGTCACACAGATTTCTCCCACCTTCGCCGACTCCATTTTTCAATTGTAGACTGACTCTTAAATCAATCTTTTAATTTTCATTTTAGATACTCACTTAAACTGCACGAAATGAGCCACGCTTCGGTGGAACGTCAGTTTCGGTGCCAACACGAGGACTGTTCGTATGCGGGCCTTACGCCGGAGGCTCTTAAAACCCATCTAATATCTCATGCCAAGGGCAATCACAAGTGTGAACACGAAAACTGCAACTATGTGGGCAAAAGTGAGCTGCACTTGAAGAGGTGAGAGAAGGCCTAAGATATATAGATAAGTTATATAATATTACACACATATTAGGATTTATATTGCATTGAGTAATTATATAACACACGGTTATACCCCGGTACTGCCGTGATACGTATAAGATAAAAAAACAAAGAGCCAAACCTAGTGGAAATCGGAAGGGACTTGACCGGGAAATGTGTACGTAGGCATGTGTACGTTAGTTAATGCATGCATGTATTTATCTATATATGTGTGCAAGCATGGTTGTTTTCTAATAACAAACGCAGAACAAGCTTATTTGTAGCTGTGCTGTAAAATTAAATAAAACGAATTTTTACCAAGTGCTCTACTCCTCAATTCTCATGAATTCAAGGAGGCCCTGCAGTATTTGGTTAGTTTTTAGTAAGTGCCTGAATATGTTTGTAGGAATAGATACATACCTTCCTGTATGCATGTATGTATGTTTGATTGTTTGGATAAATGCAAACAAGCATGCATACATATGGTCAAACATGCGTACATATATTTGCATACATGCACACAAACATGTATATATGCATGCATATATTTTTATATGCAGAAATGCATTAATACATACATGCATTTATAAGTATATACGCATTCATGTTTGCATGTATACAAAACAAACATGCATGCATGTATGTACAAACATGCATATTTGTATATGCAAACTAAAAACTTGACAATAAAATGAGTATAGATTATATATGAGTGGATTTACAATCAAATAGATTTGTACTCAAACCCCAAAATGTATTCAAATTTCAATCTTCCGCACACAAAATTCCATATCCAACCATTTTTTACCATTCGAAACGGCGACTTTTACAATCCGCCTATCGTCTAAAGAAGAGGCTGCAGAATTTACTCGTTTCCTTGAAAATGTTTCCAAATAATCAAGAGGTAATATTAAATCGACTACATACTCATCGAGCTCAATTCCCATTCGAGCGATACTCGATAGGGCGAGGTCGAGGCCTACTCCTGACGCCATGTCGCAGCGCTATTACTAATCTACAAAATGCTAATCTGGATTTACCGATGAAGTCAAATACAATTGCCAGGCGCAGAAAATAAACGAGCGACATTTTCTACACGAATTTAAATTTCTCAAAAGAAAAAACAAACAGCAAAAAGCAAATGGAAATGGTAATAAAAAGGAGCAACAAGAGCAAAATGTCATCCATAATTGCAGACTTTGAATTGCAATTGCATAAATTGATGAGAACAACAACAATAACAACTGCAGCAGCAGCAAACACTGAAAGGAGCTGCTGACTGGGCAGTGCCAATCGCAGTCAGAGAGCTGCGGCGCAGGCAGCCAAACGGATCGGATCGAGAGTCGACCGAGTCGTACCACAAAATCGTGACTTATCGATCGCCTTTGATATGCACATTGAATTCTTGTAATATTTCCACTGCGCTCTCCACTGGCCCCAAAGATACGCGACGTGAATGGCTATTTGGAAATGAAGCGGCAGCAGCTGCTGCTGCTCCAACTGCCCCACCCGCCCCTGCCACTGCGCCGCCTGCCCCTCATGCCTCGCATGGACGCAACGACAGCGTCGATCTGCATCCGAATGGCGCAACGTTCGCGGACTTTGGGCCAATTGCCGGCATTGGCATTGCCACTGCCACTGCCACCGTTGCCTGCCACTGTGCAGCTGTCCGCCCCACTGCATCACACACACACGCACACACACACACACATATTGATGCTGCAACTGGGAGCTAAATAAATGGGTATTCGTCTTGCAGCATTGCGACGCATCGCAACGATCGCTTTGATGGGGGACAACTTTTGCGTCTTTTGTTGCTGTTGCGCAGAATTTGAATATTTAATATCGAATAGCTGGATAGCTATGCGGAGTACACTTCTATAGTTAACTATTTGTATTGTATTATGCCGAAATACTGTCGAAACACTGCGTTATGGTCGTTGGGGATCTGTTGCTCACGAAACAAAGGGCAATTTTTTATTTAATCCACAAATTGAGTGTGGAAGAAATGGAAGAAATTATAGCCGATTGTATTCAAATAAATCAAATATTTCATTTTATTTATACATATATTATACTAATAGTATCCTTACCTAAAGAAGTAATTAAAAAAGAAAAAGAATGCGGCTTGTACAAGAATTTAAACGTTGGCCAAAACGCGTATACATATATATATATCCATAAATATATTTTTAAATTTCTTACTCAAAATTATACACAACCGAAGAAAGCTTGATAGTTATTTATAAAAATTAAAATATAACTAGCAGAAGCTGAACTCGATAAGAGAACGATAGAATACAGACACTTAGAGGTTCGGGGTGTCCACTTGAGCTGCTTTCGCCCAATTTGGAGGAAACGCCACAACGGAGCTCATTAAAAATGTTTTGTTCTGTAGGTTAAGTTGTCAGGCATGCATAAATCGCACAAAAGTCGACTAAAATACACAAGCACACACAGACACAGTTGTGACGCGCTTAACTGGCAGTCGAGATCTTCAATTAGCTATCAAAAGAAAGAAAAGAGCGGAGTTTGTCCAGGAATTCAAAGGCTGGCCAAAACGCGTCCAGTTTCGGCCTCGTTTTGGACGTTCGATGGGTTGTCGGCATTGCCGGACGCCGGTCAAAGCGACGCCCGAGACGACGCACCGAGGGAGGGAAGCGGGAGCAGTTGGAGGAGGAGTAGGAGTTGGAGGAGGTGGAGGCAACTCCTACAACTTGCTGCCAAGCACGAAGCTGCAACTGCAACAGCGGCAACATTACTTGCCGCTAATTAAGCCTACCGACTGCGCATGAACCGCACTAGGGTTGCCCTCGCCCTCGCTTCCGTCCCCACCCCCGCCTCTGTAGCTGTGCCTGAGATTTCACACAGATTCCGATTCGGCGACCACGCAGAACATTGGCAATTAATTGTGAGTCCTCGGTTTCGACAGTAGCTGATAAGTGGAGTGGACAACAACACCAGCAACAAATGAGCGTCAGCCGCAGGCCTCGATCCCGCTTCTGGGCACAGGGGAGTCGAGCACAGCTCGAAAAGCCCGAACCGGCATCGGGTCGTAATTGAAGGCGCGTAACTGTGTGCACCCTTCAGTCGTGTATAGCAGTCGCTTCGTTCGGGCATATAGGTTCAAAGATCAGCGAGACACGTTACTAAAAATATATTTTAAATATATTTTATATATCGAAAGCCTTGAAATGACATACACGCCGGAGTTCGGGTCAAGGAAAGAGTCCTTGATCACTTTTTCGTTGAGAACAATTCCGTTCTGTTTTTCCGTTTTTACCCTGGAAAAATGCACCAGTTACTGTAGTATCACGTGATAATCACATAACATATTTATGCATATCTAACTATGCATTGAATAAACATTTTTAATATATTAGGATGTTTTGTATATCCCATTGGCCGCAGCGTCCAGAGCCTAACCCTGCGAACGATCATTTCCAAATGCGCTTTGCCGCTGTTTACAAAACTGATCTCCATCTGAGGGTATTGGGTCTTGGTGTTGGCTACTGGTGCCGCTGCCTGTCCCGGTGCCGGTAAAGATCGGTGGCGTTCTTTTGGTTTGCCCAAAGTCGTTGCCAACTTACTCGTATTTTGTATTTTGATTTCAAGCGTGCGATTCGAATGCGAAATTAGCAATTAGTTGCTGGCTGCGTTGCTGGGGGACAGCCGCCACTGGAATTTACCGTCTAATCAAGCTGAAGATTTTAAATATGGCTTTGCAGTGCGCGAATACTTAACAGTTTTCTCTACTCCCTCTTTTTCTGCAGGCATCTCAAGTCGCATGCAGCCGAGCCAGAGATGGGCCAGGGTGGCAAATGGTTCTCGTGCGATCAGTGCGAGTTCAGGGCGCGCATCAAGGGTCATCTGAGCCGTCACATGCGTCGTCACACCGGGGAGAAGCCCCATCAGTGCCCCCACTGCGACTTTCAGTGCAGCAGCATGGACAATTTACGCAAACATATTGTCAAGACGGGCAAACATCCGGGCAAATTTATTTACGAGTGTTCGGCTTGTGCCGACGCCTTCAAGAGCAACAGCTTCAAAGAATATCAAATACATTTAACAACGCACAAGAAATCAATTCCATAAGGCACTTGGAACTCTTCAGAGCATGGTAAGCATTTACGAAGACTTATAAATAGTTTAATTTACAAAAAAATGATACTACTTTGCATTAATAAGATATAAAATAATTGTTCTGCATCGGCCGGGAATCGAACCCGGGCCGCCCGCGTGGCAGGCGAGCATTCTACCACTGAACCACCGATGCTTCTATAAATTGAGGATCAAAATTTATAGTGTTAAGCTTCTGGGAAATTAAAAACAAAATTTTTACTTAAAAAGTTTTGTTTTATATGTGCTAACTCCACAGTTATTTTATTTTTTCAAAATTCACTTGACGAAACTATAGACCGTTAATGCCTAATATGTACTAACAAAAAAAATACAATGATATGTATATATTAGCATGTGTTTAAATAATTCATAGATTATTTGAAGCTCCATGGTTATGACTGCATAAGTATAACAACGAATTCATAAACCAAGTGAAGTAGGCCAAAAACAGGCATCGACTTGAATTAGTTTATATATGACTGTTCGTATAAAAAGTAATACACATAGATGTGTCATGTATGTATCGCGCTTATACATAAACAAAATATAAAATAGATAAATGTGCATCGGCCGGGAATCGAACCCGGGCCGCCCGCGTGGCAGGCGAGCATTCTACCACTGAACCACCGATGCTTCTGTGAATCGGGAACCAAAACTAACCATCTTAAGGCTTAAGACCATACTCTAAAGCTAATCTCAAGTGCTCGCACAAATATGTTCAAGAGTTCATAGTATGTAATTAACAATGTATTTATAAATTAAATACAAATTAATTATACTGATTTGATAAAACATATAATTTAAGTGGAAGAGTCGTTTCTATAATTTAAAATACACTTCGTACTTCCTTTGCTACGTATTAAAGATCACTATATTATTGCATCCTACAAATATTTATTTTAAAATGTTTATAAAAGATTATAGCTGCGACCAATTTTAATTTGATCACTTTTTGGTACATTTCCTTGACTGGATATGTCAATTTTCATCTGTGATCAGATGAAAGTGTTCGTATGCTTTATTTTATAAGCAATTTATTATATACATTTTGGCCAATGCAAATCTTATCTTGTGACCTGGTTTTGGTATTATTTTATATATGAATTTATTATTGAAATAATTTTTTTAAGAGTTAAAAAAAATTAAATTTGCATCGGCCGGGAATCGAACCCGGGCCGCCCGCGTGGCAGGCGAGCATTCTACCACTGAACCACCGATGCTTTGCTTATTAGTCGATCGGATTATACCAGTTTTAAGTTTCATCTATGAGCAGCTGGAAAAAGTTTGCTTATCAAATCTGCGGCACAAGCAAAACGGGTTTATTGAATGATCGGTAGATTGGCTTTATAGGAAATATAATTTGATTAGCTCTTTTGAAGCAACTCATTATTTACAGGACCCTTTACCCATTTCCCCATCATTAGATTAAAATTGCATAGTTGTTCATTAAGATTTTTCATTTATTTCGCCGTTTATATTAGGTGTGAATCAGTGTCGAGTGTGTGGCATAGATTGAACAATGACTAAATGACCTGATTTGTTGTTTTATTTAATATTTTTGTTACTGCTGCTGCTGCTGAGCTGCTGCTGCTGCTGCTGTCGAACAGTGTTTCCGTCTATAAATTTAAATACCGTATTCAAGTGTTAACAAAGTGCGCCGGTGCGCAGCCGCACAGAAATGATAGCTTAAAGGTGGTGAAAATCAATTTGCAGCGCTGTAGAATGGAACTCGTGTGATAATAAGCATTTAGGCCTGGCCAGTGTCCATGTGCTCATGGTGCAGCTTATAAGGCATCAGATATGGAGGAGCCAAATCCGAAGGTTTGCTTGATGCTATGCCAATAGTATCGATACCAATTTGTCCTCATCGCATCATATTCGGAGGCGGGAATACCGGTCTGCTTAAGGGTCATCATCGTGCTGGACGACTGCAAAATGAACAAAAGTTTTAAATAATTATAAATGTTGCTCCAGAAAAAAAAAAGAATATGGAAAGCTAAATAGTATATTTATATTTATATTGATTTATTTTTATAGTTATATATATAAGACGGAAATTAATCGAAAGACAGGTCAATTACAAGAGAAAGGCTTCTAAAGAAACTAGGCTGTTGATATGGGGATCAGAGTTCAAGGAATTATAATTTAAAAATACCGACTGTTTTGATTACAGCCGTATTTAAATTGTCATTCTGTCTGATGCATTGCATCAGTGTCCATTGAACTGACCAGAGAACAGCATATATAAGGAAGCATTCCTATGAAGAGTTTTTAGTATGCAAAAGCCTTTGCAACTGTTAACTTCGAGTAACTCGCAATGAGAATCAATTTTATAGGGATCTTAATCACAATTCTCGCAGCAAGAGCGAACAGTGAGGCAAGTTAGAAGAATGAACTTTCATAAACATAATAAGTGGTTATTTCTTTCAACAGAGCTGTGAGGAGTCGAGACAGCTCGAATCTACCTGTGGCACATATTGCTTTAAAGTCGTCAAGACCATATTGGAGCACACAAGGGCATTACAGAAGCAGGTCGAAAGCTTTGACATAGTACAGAAAACTGAACAGATGATCAAACATGCGAGTATTGAAACTTTGCTGCAAGAAAGAAACGAACAATTGCATGGCTCTTGCAAAATATTAGAAACAGAATTGCAGAAGCATGTCGAGTACCAGGATAAGCATAAGGCGAATATGTTAGAAAAAATAGAGAGCACTAAAAGTCTGTTTTATGTACAGTTTAATACACTGAAACAAAACTTACAGACACTTGAAGGAAAGTTTGAAGATCAGTGCAAAAATCTAAGCAGCATAGTTAAGGTAAACGACAAACCTGATATAGGTATATTTGAGAAAATTGGATCCAAATATTATTATATAGGAGACAATGAAGAGCTTAATTGGTTCGCAGCAGCAGCCAAGTGTATAAAACTCGGTGGACATCTGGCGAGTGTGCAAAATCAACAAGAGTTCAATGCTATAAGAGCAAAGTTAACCAAACCTGGTTATTGGCTGGATATCAACGACCTAGCTGAAGAGGGCAAATATATGTCGTCAACCACTGGCGAGAAGGCAGTGTTCATAAGATGGGATTCTATCAATCCAAATAACCAAGATAACGCAGAAAATTGCGTCGAATTGGGCATCAATCATGATTACGAAATGAATGATCTAACTTGCTTATACAGAAATAACTTTATCTGCGAGAAGAAATTTGATAATTAAAACATTTTGTTTACTGTAAATCATAAAGTTTTGGTTTCGTCCTTTGACAAAACAATTTACAACATTTAATTTAATACTGTATCAAATAACTTGTGTGTAAACTGATTTTTATAAGTTATTACAGTTAAAAAAAGCATTTGTAAATGCTTTATGTTTTTTTCCGGATAATCAAGCGACAGTTTTAAGTGAAATTTGAAATACACAAATTTAGCTTCGTTTCTTGATAACAGCATATATAATAATAATGATACAATTAGGAATTTTTAGTGTGCGAAAGCCATTGCGACTGTCAACATTGAGTTATTCGCAATGCGAATCAATTTTATTGGGATCTTAATCGCAGTCCTCATAGCACTCGCGAGCAGCGAGGCAAGTGATAACCGTGAACTTTGCAAATATATAGTAGAAACTGATTATACCCTCCAACAGATTTGTGAGGAGTTGAGGCAGCTCGAATCTAACTGTGGCAGATACTGCTTTAAAGTCGTCAAGCCCATATTGGAGCACACAAGGACTTTACAGAAGCAAGTCGACCCAAATGAATCTACACAGAAATCAGAATCCATAAATAAACTCGAGAACATTGAACGTCTGCTGCATGAGAAGTTTGATAGACTAGATAAACAAACAAAACAAAACTTGGAAGACGCAAGCAATGCAAAAAACCCGACGATATGGGACATTTTGACAAAATAGGAGACAACAATTATTATATTGATTCTGTGACAGGGCTAAACTGGTTTGAGGCAGCGCATAGGTGTCACGAATCAGGCGGACATCTGGCTAATCTGCAGACTCGGGCAGAGTTTGATGCTATTCGTTAGCAACGTGTCGCTAAGCGACGTTCTTCAAGTGGTATCCCGGAGAACCTAATAATTGCGGTGACAACGAGGACTGCATCCACATACGGAAGGTGAATGAAGTTTACACGCTGAACGATGTCGATTGTAACATCAAATTTAACTACATCTGTGAAAAACAGCGATAAAATACATACAAATAAAGGAATTTGAGAGCATTGATTTTAAACATAAGGAAATAACCCTTTGAAAGAGGTCACGAGTGATATATGTATATATATATACAAACTACAAGTACAGGTCCTAATTTAAAATTCACAGACTTGAAGCTATAATCTTAGTCAAGAAATGATCTTTTGACCATTTTTGAATTGTATATTCAAACTCTACTGCGAGCCTACATATTCTGCAAGCTTTACACAAACGCACAGGGAATAAACCAACGAAAATGAATACGGACTGTGTCCAACCCAATCTGATCTCTATTGCTATTGCATGCATTTTACTTACAGTTTCCTCCAGTTCGATGACGACATTCGAGTAGTGACCAGATGACCAGTTTTTCAGACGCCAGCTCTGTTGGATCTTCTTTTCGGGCACCAGTTCCTCAAACTTGCCAAGCACATTGCCGCCATAGAGCACAAATCTGTGGATAAAAATGAGGTACAATATGAGCTGATGTCGCATCTTGGGGGGGAGAAGGCATTTGAATGCTCACTCGCCGCCGCGTACGGCGTCCACTTTGGCGGGCGCACGTGTAAATGCAGTGACCATTTCGGGCTTTGTCAGCGCGTTGTAGAGATCATTGGCATTGCAATGGAACTCCTCGGTCATGGAGAGTGTGCGCACGTCCAGCTTGCAGCCAACACTGCGCGCTGCGCTGCTGTTGGAGGAAGATTTGGGCGCGGCGGCGGCTGATGGAAGCGACGCAGCCTTTTGGGCTGCATTTTTCGCATTCTTGGCATCGTTTGCCTCCGCGGTCGAGTCGCTGCTGTTGGCGTCCTTCTTTGGTAGTATCAAGTTCTTGGAATATTCCTCCTTCAGCTCCTTGATGTAGACGCCCAGCTGGTTGCGTATGCGCTCTCTGCCCACGTTGTACATGAATTGTTTGAGTGTCTCCGACTCGTCGTTCGATTCGTCAATGGTCACCGTGATCTCCACGTCCTCCAGATCGTTCTCCTCGGACAGATTCGGTATGGTCAGCTTGCCCTTGTGGCTCAGATTGCTGTTTTTGAGCAATCGGCCGGACCACTTGAGCACCAGCTCCCATTCGTAGAAGAATATCAACTTGCCCTTTCGATTGTTGACGGTCGCCTCCCCGTTGCACTTGTCCACCGAATCCACCACGCATTCGATGTCTTGTTGTTCTGCACTCCGTTCAGTCCGTGCCAGCAAAAAATTAAGGTTAGAATTTTTGCAAGAATCAGAAGAAGAGCAACGCACCTATTTTAAAGTCGGTAAACAATTGTGGCAGTCGCTCTTTGGACCAGGGCGTCGCATTCTTTTCCGTCCAATGCCAGTTGTTCACATTGGTCGCATCGGGTCTCTCCTCAACAATCCAGCGTGGATCACCCTCTCCCCACTTGGCCATGTCGTTGTTGCGTGTTTGCTGTATTAAAATGTGGTTGATATTCGCATTCACTGATCCCAAGTGTCGGCCGTGCTTGTGACGCGCTTAATTGTGTTGCCTGACAGTGCTCTTTTGATTATGCTAAGAAAATATTTGGAATTTTCTGGAAATCCGAAAGTGCTCAGTGCCTTTGCAGTCAGTCTCGGTTAGTGATGAGCGATATTCAGTGTGCACCAGTCGCGTGACTTCTGGTAACTGGTCACACATATGCTGCAAATTTATAGTTTGTGAGGAGTGAATTCGCCGCAGTGGAGCAATTCTGTTAACTAACATAGTATGGTCTGCTACACTGCTAGAAGTCGTATAAGGTTTGCTTTTCTATTGTAAGCTGTCTATGAAAAATTAAATGTGACAGAAAAATAATATATTGGCTAAGCAATTTTAAAATTTTAGTATATTCACGTGTATGATAGTGAAAAGAATAAAATTATGTGATATCAACTGATTGCATGTCCTAACAGTGTGGCAACGCCAGAGTACGGTCTCACTATCGATAGCTGCGATATATATTATTTGGGCCATCTCCATGCATCACCATTTGGTTCATCCCTAGTGGGAAAGAAAAAGGCGAAAGAATTTTTTGTGTTGATTTGTTTATGATAAATTTAATTGTGTTTAATAAATGAAAACGCCAGCAAATACACAAAAGTTAAAAAATATGTTTAACTAGTGCAACGTGTGTGCGTGTGTGATAACCGTGCCCGCCACAATGATAAGCGCAATGGACAATTTCGACAACAGATCGTACGGTGCGATATCCAAGGGGCGCAGTGAATTCTCGATGCCAGGTAAACACACGACGCACTGGGCAATGAGTAAACAATAAAACAAAGAAGCTCAGCCAGATGGAGGCAATAAAGATTAGTTTAAGCTGCAATTGAAGTGAAATTGTGTGAATGCCAAATGCAAATTAGTTCGTGGGCGAGGGGGAGACAGCACAGGGCACAGTGAAAAGTGTTGAAGCAACAAGCGACGCTGCTTGTGGGCGCGTGTACGTGTGTCTGTGTCTGTGTCTGTGTGTGGGTACGTGTGTATGTGTGTCTATTAAACTAGCCTTCAATTGACTTAATCCCGTAATGCGGCGTTAAACTAATAAACCAATTAATACAACTGACAGCCCGTTGTGAAACAACAACAATACATGCTCACATTTGTTGTAATTGTATTGATTTGGCAGCATCTCCTGTCTCGCTCGTGCGCATTTGTATGTTGACAGTGCAGCTTGTGTGTGTGTGTATGTGTGTGTGTGTGCGTGTGGGTGTGTATTGTTTACGTGCGCTTGTGCTCGCGTGAATGTGTGAGTGGAATGTCGCTGTTCCAATTAACCAAATCAACAGCAGCAGCAGCAACAACAAAAGCAGGCGCACGCTTAAGAATTATGTTTTATTCTTGCAGAATTGACACCGGAGCAGCAAAAGCTGCTGATTGAGCTGCGTAGAAAAAAGCAGGAGCTTTTGCTCGAGATTCAGGTAAGTTACAAAAATAAAATATAAGTAAATTTCCACATTTCTTATCTCTGCATCATCACCTCGCTTGCCCCAACTCAGCTTCTCTCTCTCTCTCTCTCTCTCTCTCTCTCTCACTCTCTTTTCGTCGCTCACCTTTGGCCACTGCAAATGTCAAAGCACCCAACGAGGGCAGCGCCGCACCTGTTCTTCCTCTTTCACGCGCGTTCTTGTTCCCATTTTTCTTCCATTGGTTCGTTATGGCTAATTAGTTTCTTCACATTTTGCCACGTCCAATTTGCTAGTTAAAGTTTATTTTGTTTTCAAATTTATTTGATAGTTTTTAATGACTTCGACGCTTCAATTCCTTCTATTCTGCCGTCTAACGTTTTCATTGACATTCTCTCACAACAACAACAATGCTAGACATCAATAAAAAAAGTGCCGTTTGTTTGAAGTGTGCCCAGCTTTTGAACTTTTCGTTGACATTAGCTTATTGTAGTTGCTTTTGTTGTTTTGGACAAAGCAACGTGGGAGCAACTGTATTTAGCGGCATCGAAAAGCAACTGTAAACAAAGCTGGGCTACAGGAGCGCATTCGGGGTTTGTAGCGACTAATTGAAACTGCAATTTGCATATTGAAATATAATTTTAATAATTTTATAAAAAGTAATGCATATAAATCTGATATCAGCTGGTATTCCCAAACAATTAAATCTATAATTATTAACTAATAAGAAACATTTCATTTAATTGTGTATATTACATATTATTTGATTAAGTTTTCATTATTTTTTGTTTAAACAGAGCACTTTACGACATACAGGCAATTTAGTTGACTACAAATTTTTAGTCGATTACTTTTAGACATTTGAAATGAAAATTTTTTAATTACCAGAATTACAGTCATCATACAATGAATATTCATTCAGGTAACAATTTTCATTTGCTTTGTAAGCTAAAAACAAAAAATAACGTTGTACACATATACATTAAAATAATGTCTTGTGTAAGCTATGGGCCCAATTGCGCGACTTACCTGCGAGCCGCTCCTGTGCGGCCGCATGCAAAATTCTGCAAAAGACGCGGCCCTCATCACTCACGGCTTGCTCGCATCGCTTAGTCATCGATGACGTTTCGCGCGGCAGACACAGACCCTAGACCGACTGACGGACGGACAGACAGACAGATAAATCGACTGCCGATCTACCAGACGCAGTGCGTTCCAATCGGGGCCGATATATAAATATATTCATATATATTGTAAATGAATGAAAAGTAGTTTTTTTTGTTAAGATCGTGCGTGTCAAATTTAAGTAGAAACATTTCTCGGAACGAAAACGTGATCGGGCTTATGTTTTTCTGTTTTTGTTGTTATCGCTGCTGCAATTGTTATTGTGCTATGTACAAGTTTCTATATCGTAAAATCGTAAACAAATCCAAAACCAAGGTGAGTGTGCGCCAACCGAGTCACAATATCGACTAGTTTCTTATCACAGAACGAATTAGTGAATGAATAAATAAATACATATGCGAACAGGTGCCAAGTGCCGCTATGAAAACCAATCGCAATTGTTGAACAGGTTAAGAAATACACACATCAAGCCTTATCAATGTGATAAAAATATGTGTGCACATGTTGAATCTATAAATACAAAAAACCTTGAAACAAATTTAACTATTTCGCATTGCTCTAAACAAAGGAAATATTTTCAACTGTATTTTAAGTTTGCTTAAAGAAAAGTTCTTAAACTTTCAGACATTATAAAACTGAATTCAAATTAAATCTTATTAATAGGTATTTAATGTGCTTTGTGTTAAGATAAATATGCTTTAACATTCGACAAAAAAAATTATATATTACTATACTGTACCTTTAACTCGCAGGTAGTATGGCGTTGCCTGTATTTTATGTCCACTAATCCCCTACATACGCTCTTAATACCCGATCGTAAATTGAAATTCGCGCAGTTTTCCGACCAACTGCTCGAAAATTTCCATCTTGGCTTATTACGCATAATTTCGGGTTTCATTTCTTGGATATGCATCGCAGCTACCTGGCTAAGGTAATCGACACCTCGCACCGCTGACCCCTCGTCGCTGATCCTGTTTTATCTTTCTCTCTCGCTCTCTCTCTCTCGCTGTATACCTGTGCTACCATTTACCGCAATGCATAAATAATCGTATCCTTCTTTGACTGACGGCTCGCGTTGCCGGTGAAGGGTTTTTTCATTTCAATTTTTCGGTAATTAGCCGAGTTCAGATTTCGGGTTAAGTTAGGTTACGTTTTTTCCCTCTTTTGGCTTGCGGTCTGTCCAACCCTCTTTTTTGTGAAATTTTGGTCTCGTGCTTTGGAGATTTGTTTGCTTATGATACCCGCATATCATTCGCAGTCGTGTTGCCAAGTTTTGTGTAGTTAATGAAGATGAAAGAGTTGAACATAAAGAAATAAATATCTCAAATCTGGCACATTTTTAATTGCTTTAAACTGACTTCTATTTATAACACATCGTTAGTTGTCTTTTTAAAAATATACGTTTCTTTTTACTCAATTTTCCTTTTCTACAATACTAAAACCGCTAACCAATCCAAAATGATTGATAATAATATTTAGTTGATATTTAGACTAAAGGAAAAAAGAAAGCTAAATGGGCATCACTGTTGGGTAGAACAAGTATTGCGCCGCCTAAAAGTATGCTCTATTATCATTAAGCATAAAAGGTATATAGATGCAACCGATTCTTTCACATTCACAAAAAGTAAATCTAGTATTGAGATGATTGTTGAAAAAAAAGATAAATTCTTGTGCAAGTCCGCTTAATGCGGTCGGCGTGTGTTGTGTCCGCCTAATAGGGGTGTCCGCTATAAATATAATCTCTTTCATAATTGTCACTCTAATGTAGAGTGTCCGCTTAAAGAGGGTGACAAAACCTATGTAAAAAAAATATCTGAGAAAACTTATTCGCTTAATAGGTGAGTGAGTCTCTTTTTTAATTCGATTCAAACATAATAATTTAGTGCCAATGGGCAATTTCTATTTCTGTTTTTTTGTTTTTATATATATATTTTTTATGTTTATTATAATTTATATGATCTGATGAGAAACATATTTCTTATATATTTTTGTTGATGATTTATGCGCGACTTCCGTTTCCATGTATTTTGTTATCTGCCATGAAATTCCTCAAATTAATTTAATATTTGCAATTCAATTTGCGCAGATGCTTCGTATGAATCATTTTCAATTGTCGCCTATCACAATTAAAAGCGAGTAGTCATGCCTTTGTACATACTCTCCCAAATCACCCAAAAGAGAAGAAACTAGGTTCACAGTGTAATAAGTAATTAATAATAATTGATACATGATTGATTTGGTGACTGTAAGACTGTAAGACTGACATCAGTAATTGTCAAACTGTGACAAACAAAAGCTTGGAATGTTAATAATCTATGTGGATAAACGGAGGCACAGCAAGATAAACATTGCGCGACTTGAAATATACTCTTCACTTTCCAAACAAAGAAATGATCATGAACAAAGGGTTTTCTCTTTCGTTTCCCTCTCTCTTCTATGATTGTTAATTTTGCTTGGCAGCAGCTAATAAGATAAGGTGGCTTAGATTTTTGCGCGCACTCTTTCTCTCTCTCTCTCTCGCCATCGCCCTCCCACACAGCTGTTCAACGTCTGTTCGTAAGCATGTCTAATGCCTTATCTCATGAAACGCCGCATATCACGTTGCCAGACGATGATGGACTGTCTGTCACTCCGGTGCTCGCAGAATATTGATAAACCTTTTGGCAACAAAACTTTATCAATAATTTAATGCGCTTATAAAAATGTTCAACTAAGAACTGGCTCGCTCTTTCGCAGGTTCCATTGAACCTTCGCCATTTTGTTGTATTGTTTGCGCGCTTTAGTCATCATTTGATCCGGATCTTGCGAGTGTCACAGCAGCTCACTCTCTTTTGCATGCTCTTCATTAGCGGCTGCTCTTTAAATTCCTTACGCAAAATTGCAAGGTTTTGTTTGTTTGTTCTACTTCATTAAGTTGTTGTTATACTTTACTGTCGTGCATTTGCCAAGCTTTTAAATTATGATTTATGTGGTCGGCAACAACAACAACAGGAACAACAAAGAGCTTGAGTGCTAATACTTATTGAAAGCGCACTTAAAGTGCAAATTTGTACTTTGATTTATGGCGTCTGCTTTGAGGTTATAACCGACGACGGCGAGTGGCAACAATGGCCGTTTCCAGCTACATCTCCACGTTCCGCCACCCGCCTGCTGGCAGCTCCTGGCAGCTTGTTGTTCTTCTGGCCAGCACACAATGGCAAACTAATCGAAGTGGCCAGGCGACGCAAATGTGACCAGCATTTGCAGTTTATGGTGTCTGCATGCAAATGACTGCACTTGTATACGTGTTTCAATTCCACGCGTTCCAAGTATTTGTACGCTGACCCCTGTCTGAATTTGGCTTAAGTTAATTTTAAAAAAATTATATATTTTTTTGTACCAATCTCACGGATAACTCTAGATCGCTCTTAATTGTGTTCCATTTAAATATCTTCAATTTTATTCAAATCTTTCGCTTGTTTAGTTACAAAATAAGATATTTCAAACTCTGAAATTTCGTTTCTTTACTAAAAGAATACAATTATTATTAGTCAGTTTGTCTTTAGTCCTTAAATATTTGAATAGGTGCATGCTGCGTTCTCTTAACTAAGACACTTGTTGTGAGCGGCAAAGCCAGCTGTCGGCAAAAAGAGATAACGAATGCTCTTTGGTAATGCTCTTGTCAGCGAAGAGCATAGAATTCACTCTGCATTCAAGTCTAACAGCACTTTAACAGTACATGTTGAGCATAACAGCTCACTTACAGTTCACTTTGAGTACAACAGCATGACAACAGCTCGTTAACAGCAATTGAGCAATAACATTACCGAAAGCTGTTAGACCTTACCACGCGAAGCACTTGTTGTTGTTGCCCAGGCGCATTAACAGTCGAGAATCCAAACAAAATGTCAACGTAACGGACGAAAGAAGTCGGCGTCGTGCGGCACTCAAAACAGAAAACTAAAATTAATTTTCGTCTTATTTTCGTACGCGTGCGAAAGATTCCCACATTTTGTCGGAGTGCCAAAGTAAAAAAAAAAAGATAAAAACAAAAGACTTAGTGAGCCCGGCGCGCGATATTGTTTATTTTTAGTTTTTATAAAACAGCAACAAAAAAGTGTCACCAAATTTCAAAAGAATTAGTGCAAAATAATAAAAGAAGAGTGAAACTAAATTGTATAAATATTTATAAATAAATTCGTTTATTTATGTGAGTGTGCCTTGTTTATGCCGCCGCATGCAAACATTTCAAAGTGTTGAAAACAAAAATTTGCCGAGAAAAGTTAACTGATAAGAAGCTGTCTTATCAAAAGGAAAAAATTCGTGCAAAAGCTTAAAAGCTGAAAAGAATTTCTTAAGCTGAATGTGAGAAAAGTGCGCAAAATAATCAAATAAAATATAATAATAATTAATACCCGCTATACCTGGATCTACCATGTAAATATCCCGCACAAAATATAATATCTATGCAAATATTGTATTATTTTCTTGTCAGCAATTTACAAGTACAAAAACGCGTCACCTTTATCTGAGATAATAAATACTTCTGAAAAATGCTTGAGGCAAGGCCGAAATTTCCCCGATATTAGACCAGGCAGCTGCACATATTTATATACTCGTATTTACCTTTGTGCTTAATCATGGATCCGATAAACAAATGCGTGTCGTTGTGACGTCAGTTTCATGTTTCCGCTTTATTGACTCTTTGTTGTAGTTTTTATTGGGTTTGTCAATTATTGTCAGTTAGAATATGTATATTATACGAGATCTCACATTGATGACAGCAGGGGGTTTATTTTTTTTATATTTATTTTCATGTATTTATTTTCATGTTATTTTTTGTTAAAGTTTGCCATTTGAGTAATAAACATTTATGGACACGCGTTGCGATTTTGTGGCAGGCAAAGGAATTTTTTCTTTCAAGAAATTAACATTAAGTTAAGCACATGGCCTTTAAGCAAATGTGAATGGAATGTCTGGAATGGAATAGCATCGATGCCAATGTTGTTTACCAAAAAAGTTAAATGACTGAACTTTTGAGCAACTATTTGTTTGATAATATTTCATCTGACTCATATCATTATTAGGCACGGCTAAAACAAATAGCTACCCATATATACGTAGGCACTTCTTATCACTTACACGTTAAATAAAAAAAACAATCAATTTTATTTTTACGTTTTTAATATAAATAAACTGCCAGCGTAGATAATAATGCAGCAGTGAATCGAATTTTATTTGAACTCTGACAGCAACGCCCAATGATACAAAATTGTTTGGCAAAATCAAAAAAAAAAAAAAAAAAAAGGGACACGAAAAATCATTATAGAAAAGGTTAGGATACGGCCCAGCGAGCAGTCAGATGAAGGTTAGTTGGGAGACCGCATGACGACCCCCGCCAATATAAGTTAGGGCCATGCCGAGCCGTTTGCCAACAGCACTTTTGCCATTTTCCCAATAGGCCAAAAGTTTGCCAAAAATAAATTCACAACAAATTTACTGCGCCAAAACAAATGACGGCTGCACCAGTTGTACAACTGGTTACCAGACTTATAAATATATGTGCGTCTATATATGCATATATAACATATATATGTATATATGTATGTGTGTACGCGAGTAGTTTATCTGACGCGCACACCATTCAAGTGGGTGGTGAACTCTATCCGTGTCCTGTTCTGAAAAACAGAATCAATCGAAAATTGCGTTTCCAATTCCAAGAAGTTTCACATACGCAAAAGAAGTTGGGACATGCGTGGGATGAAAATGTTAAAGATTATTGAATGGAATACATGAAATGAAAGCTTGAACTGGATAGATTTACTCTGTTAGGATTTAATATGTGCATTCCCTTTCACTTACCACAAAAAGTGAAATTGAAATCTCACAGTTTTCTGGCGTTTTCACAACTGAGCCCTCGCGTCGTCTTTGTAGTTTGATTGTCTCGCTGAAGGAACAAGCCACAACAATTGTCATGGGGTGGCGACCTCTAGTGCTGGCATTTTTATCAAGTGCTGCCGCGCGCGTCGCACAATAAACAGTGCCACAAGCAATTGAAAACTGGGCGTGGATAAGCTCCTGCAAAAGCCAAGCAGGCCGGCGATCCACCTGCTGCGCGTCTTGTCGCGACTTTTTCTGCATATTTTAAGCGCGCCTGCCAATGAAACATGCCAAAAACACCGACAACTACAAGCGGCACGTTGGGTTTGAGGCGTGTGTTTGGGGCATCAATTGGTCGGACGTTGAGTGTTGCCAACTTATTTTTTCTCTTGTGCCAAGAATGCAAATGGCGCGCGCTGCCAACTTTGCCGACATTCGCGCGGTTCTGGGCTACTTTACCGTTGCACTCGGTTGCGAGTATTTTTGAGTTTTTGCGCTTTCCCCGAAAAACGAGAAAAGTACAAAAAAATCAATAGCCGCCACTTGGTGACACTGGAATTATGCGTTGCTCCTTTGTCTGGCCACGAATTCCATTTGTAGCATCGAGCAGTTGCGCTGGCAACCGCGATTGCATTCAGCTCTTGTGGCTCTCGAGAGTGCTTCGTATCATTTGATTAAAACAACACTCAAATGGTGTGCTATAAATTGAACGTGGCTTGTGCATTGAATTGAGCTCTGCCCATAAAATGCAAGGTAATGCATAGATGATTAACAGCTTGCAATTTCAATATATTGCTCTAGTGAGCCCAAGTAGCTCCCCTTTACGAGAAGCTAGACATAAGCATGCTTAAAGAGTTAGTTAAGCTAGAAAATGTTTCCAGTTAAATTCAAGAAATCCCTACTAATATAGACGTTTGTCTGCTCCTTGTAAACAATCTTGAGAATTTTCTAAGCTCTAGAAATTCTGAATAGATAAAAGATAACCATTTTTTTCGACTATACAAATTAGTTTATATATATGTTATGATTGAGATATCGAGTGGTTTTTAGACTGCATTCCTTCGAAGTTTTTAAAAACCCTTTCAGACAGCCTTATACTACTATAAAAATGAAATTTTATTTATTTATTTATTTCTTATGCAAGATCATTCTAGGTATGACATTGATTATCAGAGCCACAGAAACTTTGGCTTTCCCTTTAAATTTACTATGCACTTTAACTTGTCAAGCTTGATATTGTTTGGCCTTACTCTAGTGAACCTTTCAAAATTTACCGGGCATCTTATCTGCCTGTTAAATACTTTACTGCGAAATGTATTTGTGCTGTTGACACTTTTGAATGCATTGCAAATATGGCAACAATGATAAAAACCAACGGCCAACAAATTAGCACTCAAATTTGCATTTAACTTCCAAAACGACCCTGTCTACAAAAAAAAAAGAAGTGCTGCCAACTTGTCGCCATTATGAGGTGAATGTCGCTTAGTGGAAACGCGGCATTTAGCGCGAAACCATTCGGAATGGAACACATGTGCTGTAATTACTATTATACGCTGTTTCTTGCCATTGTGTTGCCCGCCCAACAAACGGCTAATGATGATTAGTCAATATATCCATAAGAAAAGTCAACAAATGCGTGACAGCGACAAGTCAAAGGCCGGCGACTGGGATACAATAACCAAATGCAATAAGTTGAGCGAGTGGAGTGAGAGACAAAGAAGAAGCCAGCACAATTTGCGGTTTATTAACTGGGTATAATAACCTCTGGCGATGCCGATGTCAACGGACAGCAGCAGCAGCAGAAGCCACTAAAACAACATCAAAGTGCGATACGTTTCTCTCATTTTTCTCATCATCAACTTGAATGAATGCAGTCCAGCGAGCTGCAGAAGCTGCTCGTCTATCTGGCCAGGGGGTCGGTCATGTGGGGATTTGCAATGCTTGATTGGCTGCACATTGTGTCACCGTCGCCATCACCGTCACCGTCACCAAAGAAGTGAGAGAGCGGTCGGGGATTTGACCCAGCGGCGGATGCGTTCATTAAGTTTACAGTTGCCGTGCAAGAATTTTTATGCAATTGGTCAGCTTTTGCCTGGGGGTCGCCAGCTAAAAGCTATAGATACAAATATATGTGCATGTATCTGCAACTATATGTCGGCTCAATTGTGCCTGTGTTCGAGTTATGCGGAAATTAATGCATAAAATGCAGTTCCAGCGCTAGCAACGCTTTTTGGGTGCGCCCAGCAACAACTACAACTACAACAAACACAACAACAACTTGCATTAATTGTCAACAAACATGCGCAACGCGTGCCCCATGCGGCAGCAGCATTTTGTGTCGGGTCGTTGCATGCGCTAAAAATAATTGCATTTGGCCATTACAATTTTTGCTGGCTCCGGTGTGCGAAATGCATTTGCCAAATGCTGCATTAGCTAAGCGACCCCATGCTCAAAATTGTTGTTGTTAAAGCGCGTGCGGTCAACTCTATTTAAAGTTGTTCGCGCAGCGAGGGGTGGCGTGTGCGCGCGATTTTAATCGCTTGCAGGTGCGAAAACTAGACACTGTCCACTGTCGCCAGGTAACCGCAGACATGACATTCACTCGGTACACAGGCCTCGCCAAGGGGGTGGAGGGGGGGGGGGGGGGTTGGCTTAACAATAGCGCATATATGTCTATAATTATAGTAGGTTTTTGTCTTGCAACCCTTTCAACATGTTTTTCATTCACAGCTGTTCGTTATCAATCTTGTTTGTATGCCGCCGTTCCTTGTATAGTTGTGTCATTATTTTATTGTATTTAATTTTATTTCCCTTGTCTATTGCATCTTTGCTTGAGCTTAATGCAATTTTGCTTTAGTTTTAGAACAGTTTTCATTTCAAATGTTTTTCTCGTTTCATTTTTTTATGCGAGCTTTGATAAAAACAGAGTTAAAAAAACATACTAAGAAAAAAAAAACTTGTACATAATTTTGTATTATATATAATTTTTGCACATATTCACTTAGTTCCATATATTTTTTGTATTTCTATGTGCATGTTTCCTTCCGCTTGCTCCATTGTCATTTCATCATATCTATTGGGGCACGTGTCTTTAGTCAAGTTCCTATCAAAGTTAACAATCACTTTAACATGTGCAACGTGACTTCGTGTAGTGAAGAGTTTGTCAAATATTAGACATCAAGATAGAATTGCAGTGTTGCCACCTCGCACTGCACTGCACATATGGCAGCACTGCAACGCGGCTTGCAAATATTATCATAAAAGATTATCATAAAAGTCAACTAACAATTACATGAACATTCCCCTGAATATTTAGTATTTATTTATTAATTTAAAATGTATTTATTTGAATGTTAAATAATGTTGAAATGTTCTTGTAACTTGAAGACTTTTGATGCACACACGTTGGCATTGGGGGAAAAAACGACTTTGAAAATTTTCGCACGGACAAGCAAACTTTTTGTTAGCATTTAATGAAACTTAATATTTTTGTTGAATTACTTAACAAACTGTTGCCGGGTGCGCAACAAAACTAACACAAGGCGCGTGCAAGTTAATTGTTTATTGTTTCTCCTCGTATCTGGTCGGTCGCGCTGTGTAATGTGAGGATTTGAGATTTCAGATTTTATATTTCGGGCACGAACGACCAAATGGCAACTTCTGTAGGCCAAAGTCAACAACAGACTTTTTGCTGTAATGCAATACTGAACTGGGACAACTTGTTGTTGTTGTTGTTGTTGTTGTTGTTATTATTGTTGTTGCGCTTATTAGTGGTCTGCGAAAACTGACAGCAAAACAACAAACAATTCACAGACAGCCGAAAGCAAAAGGCGTGAAAATTACTACGAGGGCTAAATACAAGCGAATGAGTCGTGCAGCTGGTAGGAATTGTGGACATCGGGGCAAATCCAGACTCATTACCAGGCCCCATTATAAGACACATGTGTATTTGAGATGGAGCGCACTTTGGTTGAAGCGCAATTTGATTAGTTTGAGATTAGAAAAGTTGCAGCCAATTTGCACGAATGAAAAAATGCACAACAAAATAATTAAACAGATAGTATATAATAATTGACAGTTAGAAAGATTTCATTATGATACTCTATCTTTTAAAATTCGCATAATTTACAAAACGAGAGCTTTTAATTGAAATGAAATAGATTCAATACTGCCCCATGTCATACTCTATATACACATGTAAGAGGACAAAATATATGTTCTTGATCAGAAAGTACGAGTTTCCACAACTCTTGTTCTAAATATCAAATCCCTTAGTAAGTAAGCCGGGTACAGGGTTTTTCTACTTGAGAGTCCAATCCCAAAAGGAACATTAACCATTTTAACTCGGTTTATGGCTTAAGTAATAATAATAAAAGTATATTTTCAAGATTAAGTTCAGGGTCATTTATTTAGTAGATAAATGAATAGTTTACAAACGAATAAAAAATAATAACAAGTGCCCAAGCAGAAAAAATCTATTAAAATTGCAAAGTTCTTCGTGTTAAAAAACATTTAAAGATAACTAGAAAAGTGGCATGAAGTGTTTTCAGAATTGTTGTTGTTTGCTTTTGGGGGGGCGCCTTTTTCATAAATCTATAAAATAGAAGCGAGTCAGCGCCATTAAAGCGGGCATAATTAATTTAATAGTCCCCGGACACGGCACATAGGTAAACAAGGCAGCAGCAGCTCTCCCTAGAAGGCCCAACAGAGCTGCATATGGAAACCGAAGAGCAAGCATGTGTGCATGTGTGCGTGTGTATCCATATATCTACTTGTATATGGTCCTAATGTGCCTTTACTTTAGCTAGACAATAAAAACTACTCGCACTCGTAACAATATTTTCCATTTTCCAAGGGCAAGGCAACCGGAGACTCGATGCCCTCATGCCAGCCGCCAGTCTCAAGCTAATTGCATGTGCCATATCGAAAGGGAGGGTAGGCGGAGGCGAGGGCGGGGTCAGTGTGTAGCAGCAGCCCCTGTCAGCCAGACTGGCAACACGAAAATAATAGGCTATGTGGCACTTATTCAATATGAAGGGGGGCTGTGCGCTGCTTAAAATGAAAAGCAAACTGCCAAAAACATTAAAATTGAAAATATTAAGTTGTACTAGTGCAACAAAATTGTGGAAATACTCGTGCAACGACATTTCAATGCTCTACACAAAACACAAAATAATGATCATCAACTGAAAACAATTCAACTATTTTGCTAGATTAAATAAAAAATAATAATTTAACGCAGCTTTCAAATAATAGATTAATGTGAAAAACCTAATTGATTAAATCTTGTAAGTATATGTATTTATATACTTAAAGCAAGTCAAATGTTATCTGCCAGACTAAAGCTGATATAGAAGATAGTCTTGTTTCTTTAGATTAGAAACAAACATTGATTTTGATTTCTCCCCACTGCCCGATCATTCAGTTTGAGTTAGTCCAACTACCCCCCAAGTAAAGTGCAGCTCGCATAGTCAATAGTTTGCCAATGCATTTGGCATAAAAACTGCAAACGATCGACCGACCGACCGACAAATGGCGTCTAACTCGGGTTTTACGATTCGAACTGGGAACTTCCTTTTTTGGGCGCCTTTGCGCTGTGTGCGCCTCGCCAGCTGCTGCCATGCGGCAAATGCTAATTATAACAAAACGACGATAGCAAAAAGCAATTTTATTACATTTTCAACTTCCTCTCGCGTGGCAGGCAACACACCGAGAAAAACCCTTAACCAGCCCAGCCAAAGCAAACAAAGCAATGGGCCAGCCTTTGAACCGGTTCGCCGGCCTCTCCACACAGTTTCTACATTTGCATACAGATGGCGTCAATTTTGAAGGGTTCGAATTTCAAATGCGCATATGAGAAATGCTAACTAAACCTTAAACTATTCAATCGAATGCTAGTAACTGATAATCTGGTCTGATTGACCAGCAGATACCCTGTAAATATGCACAAACATGCATAAATCAATATGCATCATAGAACACAAATCCCCATACAATATATATCTATAGTATATTATTTCATAAATCCACATTTAATTCTAGAAACGTTTTCCTTTCTAAATTTCATATATGCATTCCTTGCTTTATATAAACTATTAAAATATGTTATGCTAAAATACTCGTGTGCTCAAACCGTATTTTTAAGATTTAGTCCCAAACGCTACTTTTCGTGTTTTGAAATATTTTGAGTAGAGAATTTTGGGTATTTAAAGCACATAAACTTTTCTTCTTATTTCATAATATTGTTTGCTTTAATGACTTTAAATACATTTCTTGCCGATAAAACACAGATGAAAGAAAAGTTTCGATTGTCAATACAAACTATACTATCAATTCTATGATACGTTATCGATCATATTTTATTCTTAAAAAAATTATCTTAGATACTATTGCCCAAACTATTATACCCACATTTATCTTTTACGAGGAGAGGGTATACATATATTGAACTATTCGTTAAAAAGGGCGTTGGGCGACCTTAACCCTTAGGCTAGGCACCAGCAGCATCGTGAAGAAATGGTCGCAAAACTGCCTGCGACCTTTCTGTCTGCCTTTGACGTTAATGTTCATGTTGATTTTGATGTTTTCGGTCGACGTTGATGTCTTTCTCGTGCTTCTGCTCAAGCTCTTGGACTTGCACTTGCTGTAATTGCTTTTGTTGTTGTTGTTGTCACAGTCTGAGGCGTGTCGATTCGCTGTCGCCTTATGTCGGGGCAAACGAAGATCAATGACTCCGCCACGGAGACCGAGACTTGGACTTGGGAATCAGCCTTCGCTTCGATTTGTCTAGGCTGACAGCGGCCAGCGGGCAGCAGCTCTTCATTGTGCGCAATTAAAATACATTTAAACAGTTGTTGTCGAGCTGACATTTGTTTTTGTTATTTTTATTGTTTCATTATTATTTTTTTGGTCTGTTTATATTGCTGCTGGCGCTTTGACTTTGTTTGTGTTGCCATTAAATTAATTTATTGTAATTGTTTTTATTCAGAGTCGCATCACACTTTGGGTTAAGTGCGGTTTTTGTGACCGTTGCGGAATTGTTGTCGCTTTCTATTGTTGCCATTGTTGTTTTTATTTATTCGCTTAATTCATTAGTGTTTGGGTTTTTGGAGCACATATATTGATATAGATTTGCACACATAGAATAATTTAATTGTGAAAAGCAAAATCTCACAATGGTTAAGTCAAGAGAGGTTATATTGAAATAGGAATATTTGTAGAAATTTCTGGACATTTTTATGCCTAGAAGTGTGAGATAGCATTGACATCAAAAAAATCTATTTTCAAAAATTCGAATATGAAGTCGAACCCCTCGACCATAGTGTTTTTCCCATTTTGAGCCTTATTTGCAAAAACACTCTTTATATGCCAAAAAGCAACTAGTTCTTGTGGGTTCTGTTGCAAACTTCGCCCCAATATTTAAAGAGCGGTCTTTGACAGCGACTTACAACCACTTGGGTATTGTAATAGCTTTTAGGTGTTGCCTTCTGTTTGTTTGTTTGTTTGTTTGTTTGTTTGTTGTTAACATGTCAGCTCACTATTGACTCAAAATGACTTCGATCACAACGGGCGCTCACTGTTCACATTGCCAATACCCCCATCTGTACCTCACACCCGACCTTTGCACCGAGTCAACATCCGCTGTCGCTCGTGGCCATGTAAAAAATACACTTCATAGATGTTGTATCAACTGCATGAGAGCTTGAGTATGTGTGTGAGTGTGTGTATGAATGTGTGCATGTCTACCCCAGTTTATGGCACTTAACTAGCTCTAATATGAGTATCTTTTTTTATATGCCATCACTTATCTAGTGCTTTGTTGCGATTTTCTTTATCTACTGCTGATTTATGCGGCGCAGATACTTTGGCTGCAGCTCCTGCTCTGTTACTAGGCACGGCTACTGTTCCCATTCCCCTTTACTGTTCCCGCTCCCGGTCGCGTTCCAGTGGCTGCTTGTGTCATAAACACGAGTGCAAAAATATTGTCGCTGGTGACTCACACCACAGCGTAGCGAAGCACAACAAACTAACAGATACTTGCAGCAAAATGAATGCGTTGCATTTCATAGGCCCGTACCCAGTGTCTATCTGAGGCCATTTCATCTAAGCTGCAATGCGCCAGCTGGAGGAGAATCGGTGTGGCACCATGCAAATGCCAGCCACAATGAGCTGGCACTCAGGGCTGCAGGATGACAAATGGGCTTAGAGCAGGGGGAGGGGTAGGAGAGTGGGCCGTTAATGCAACAAGTTGTTGTTGATCTAACTGTTTCCAGTCTTTGTTTGATTTGCTCATTTGGTGGCACTTGAGCAAAGTTGTGCCAGCTCGTTTGCATCTAGATGGTAATTATGCGAAATGTATCTTACAGATACTCTACACGCGTAATTAGCCTGAGCCACAGCAGCTCAATGCCTTCTTTTTGCGTTGTTATTTAGTTTCTTGGTTTGGTTCTCTTTGGACTTTGCATTCCTTGTAATTGCGTTGACCTCGCCTTGTTTATGCATTCGATTATTCAAATGCACGCAATTTGCATTGGGCAACTCGAGGCACTCTAAAAATTGTGTTTACAACAAGAACTCTGCATAAATTTCAGTGTCGCATTTTACATTGCAATTTCGGGCAAATATCCCAATATTGAAATTTGTGCACGTCGCGCCCGAGTCAACTGACTCATAGACTCTGCCTAGCGTAGACGTTGACTCACTCTTTGAACTCGCACTATGTGCATATGGATATATGTCTGGCCCGTTGCTCGTTTTACTTTCACAATGCCATTTTTTGTTGTTGCTGTTGCCTTGCAGGCTTTTAGCCGCCTTTCTGTGTCAAGAGGCTCAGTTGAAACTGCAGGATATCCCCACTTGCTGCATACTTCATCTTGAAAGGGGCTGCAAATGGTTTTACCATTAGGCACACGGTCAGGAGTTTTTACTTTGCAGCTTGATAGTTTCATGAACTATAAGGTAATTGGATACTAGATATAAACCGTTTAATTTAAGACACTTAACTGCATAGAATAGAGGGATAAGTCCCCATCTGATACTGGACAATCGTGTTCTTAACATTTATATTAAGTTTTCAAGAAAAGGCTACCCTTAACACATCTCATTAATGATTCATTAATGTATACAACATTTTTGAAACAAATTGATATACACCCAATATCTTTGCTCAGAATATTCCATATTACAATTTTTGATTATGTAAAATATTTAGAAAACAAATTCAGATGCACTCTATTCGTACTAAAAACATACCAAAAGAACAACAACAAAAAAAACTAGTCTCAAATCGCATAAGAATGCATTTATTGTACATAACTGTCCCCCAGATGTATAAATGGATGGGACAGGTAAAATTTGGGGCAGCTTTTGAAAGCAGCGCACAAATATGCATTACGACTAAACGAGAAATAGTGTGAAGGGTTTCCCCCAAGTGGGCGACGACTCAGTGTTTTTTTTCCTCGATCTATAGGAATGCACAAACAAAATCTAAACAAAAAAGAAAAACGTGCGATTTGTTGCTCGACGTTTTTTATATTAATATTTTGAGCTTCCCCAAAAGTGCAACTCGTGCTGCTTGTTTTTTTGTCGTTTAATTTTTTATTTATGTTGTAGCTGCTTCATGCGTGCCACTAAACCAGTGACGCTTCGGAATCCACAGAACGCTAAATATACAGATGCAGATACAGCTAACACTTTAGATAGAGATACAGATACAGATGCAGAGGCACACAAGCACAGATATATCTTACTTGGGTGCGATTTAGTCATGTAAAAGTCATAAATTAGCTTGAGCATCACATTTTATGGCCTGACCAAAAGCGTGTGTGAGGTGGTGGGGGGAGGGGAGAAAGACTGTGTTTATTATTTAGCGGCTTGATTATTTGCTCAACCCCAACCACCTACCGCCATTCACCGCCCCCGATCGGGAGACATCTTTTGTAAGCGCAAAAACGTAATTAGGTGAAACTGTTTAAATACACGTGGGAAACAATTCCAATTGCAGTTGTGTATACTAAGCAATTTGTGTGCCACTTTTTATACACACACACAGAGAGAGAGACATTTTTATTGTGCATTCAATTTCCCACACACTGCGGTTTTTGTGGTCATATCAAATATCCACACCCATTTCCATAGTATACAATTCAACTAAGTAGCCAACTACAGTTGCAGGTATTTTAATGTTCCACATCTCACGTGCTTGGTGTGATCTCAAGTAAACTGCAAGTCAGTTATAAGTCATATAGATAGCTGCAGCAGAAATGATCATTCCAATTCAATTGTAATTGCTCTCATTAATTGAAAATAAAAAACATACACATCGCAGGGGCTTGGTATTGAACAAATTAATAACGCATTAACGTCAAGACGAGCGTGCAAAATAAAAAATAAAACTAATGTGTGAGGTAAAGGTACATTTCACTGCCCTGTACTTAAGTTTTAGAGGAGCTTAACGTGCTGTAAAATCTGGTCATAAATACTTTTACCATTGCTCTACCTAAAACTCACAATTTACAGACTTTGTTTGTTTTAAATTAGCGCTTGGCAATAAAAACTCTGTGTTCAAACAGAAAATTGGTGTGGACATGTTTTTTAAGAAAATAGCGCCTATTATGATGATTTTAGTTTGTTTTAGTCAAACTTAGCTACATTTTTTAAAAACATAGAAAATAAATATTCTACGGATAAATTAATACTCGTAATAGGCTTCGTGATGAAAGTGAAAGCTAAAAGCAGTTTCGGATCTTTTATATCCACTCATAGGGTATCTCATAGTCGACTCCAATTGGCATATAAAAAACGATCGCATACATATTACGAGCTAATTTTTATACTTATATGAACCGCATGCCGCCAGCTCATTACGCATTTTGTTTATTTTCTGTTGCCTGTTGAATTTCTCCGCCTTCAGCTCTTTCTTTCTCTTTAACTTTTTTTTTTGCTATTTATTATTGTATTCCACTTTTTTTTTGATGTCAATAAAATAAATAAATGCGCCAAGCAAAAGCAAAAGGCGCTAACGAATGCTTGGAAAATCAAAAGAAACATATGATTTATAATAATTAATTACCTCAAAGTGAAATATTCACTTGTTGTGTTCTTGAAAAATCAAATAACAATTTGTGGTTGATATTTGGCAAATTTTCTCTTTGATATTCGTTTAGCATTGGCTTTGAAACTTGTCGCCTCCGGTTATTATTCTTAATTAAAACCATCGGCATTTCAGTCTGCTGCGACATTGGAATGTATTTCAAGAGTAAACGAAACGCATGACTCATCACCTCATCTATCTCTACCTCTATAAGCGTGTGCATAACATTCTTAACGATGCACTGGCCAGAGAGAATCATTCAATGACCTTGAGAATTTTGGCAAATCGCAGTGCAGAGTGTGAGCATTATACTATATATAAGAAAGAAAAGCCCCAAAAAAAATTTAAATGCAAATTTGTCGGTGACAGAATTCTTAAATTGCATCTAATTACAGCTGTCAAAAGAGAAGTGACAGATAATCATATACCCTGTAGACACTAAAAGGGGCCGATTACTTATAGTCATATTTTTTATGTGTGAAAGGCTTAAGCCTTGAGTATACTCAGAGAGCTGTCGGCTTTGAATGGTACATTTATTTTATTAATTTTTCCGATTACATTTGGATATATTATATATAAAGAAAGCTGAAGAATCTCAATATAAATAATTATGCCTTCATGTTCATCATGTCACAATAGACAGTTAGTTAACAAATGTTTTTTGTCCCAGCAGAAAAAAGGATTTTTATCTCTCATAACTTGAATTAAGTAACTAACGTAATTGTGAACGTCCGCATAAACGTCAATATTATTATCGTTATGGTAAGCTATTTATAGACACAGTACGTAAGTGGGTTGATAATCTATTTATTGAATGGGTATGGGGTAGACAACTGGCAGCCAAATGTTATCGCCAGCCATCAATTCGGAAAATTCCCTAACAACTAGAATGTTTTGAAAAAGAAAAATATGGAAATAATACGTAGAAAATGGGAAAATTTCGTGTTCACATCGTTTGACAGAAAATAATCATTGACACAGAAAATGAGTTTTTAAATCCAAAACATATGTCGGAAGCGACAACCAAAAATAAAAATGCACCAATTCACACGTAGAGCCACAAGATGCAACTGCAACTGCAGCGCTAGGAAGACGCACGAGACCGAAAGAAAAACTCAAAACTAAAACTAAACGCTAGGCGTATAAACAAAAGTCCAAAGATACAAAAGTATCTGCGACGTAATTTCAAACAACTTAAGAGTGCATTGCAGTTATTAACACGCCGCGGAGTTCAAACTGACTGCTGACAGCTATTTTCAAGGACTCTTCCACAAAATGTATATACATTTCACTTACCATACACACACACACACACACACACACACACACACACATACACACATATGTTGTTTTTAAAATAGGAAAAGTCATTGGGCTGCTGCTTGTGCGGTTCGGGTTTTGGGTTCAGCCATAAAATTCTCAATTTTATAAACATAAGAAAAGTAAGCAAAAGATGCGCGTGTCTGACGACCCAGCCAAAAACACATTTAGGAAACAACAACACACTCGCACACACTCACACCCAAACAGTCAGACAAAAAACACAAAAAAAAAAAAATAGAAAACCAAAAAATAACTCAACTGAAAGAAAAAGTGGCGAATAGAGACAAAAACCCAGTGCGGATATCTTTTGCGTGTTCAAATCACGTCGCAGACAAGGCACGTCGTCTGGCCAGGGCGGGCGGAGTAGAACGGGGCAGGCATTGCAAACGGAACTCACCAGATCCCAGACTCAGAAGACATTTATATAAACTTATGTACGTAATCCTATATGGTATTGTCCTGTCTGTGCTGGAGGCCTTTGCCCTCTATTCCTTTGTCTCTCGCTCACACTTCATTCAAAATGGAAAGTGTTTTACACGAGAAACGGGGGGCGGTTAATCTGTTTTGAGTTTGTGATTGTCTCTTCTAAATATTTTTAAAGACAAATAAATTTATTTTAAATTGCAAAGAATATTACGGCTTTTTTTTATCGATTTGTTAATGATCGTTCTTTGAAATTAATCATATTGATCGATTTTTTATACATTTCAGTTCTTATATAGACTAGTAATATCTTTAGTTTAATGTAACCATATTCAACTTTAATCAAGCTTTGTTATTATTTTCAAATGTTCTTTTTAGTTTTCATATTAATTTTTAGTCTGAATTATACAGACATCTGCACTCTGTTTGACTTTTTGCTCTACAACAATGCAGATTAGTTACGTTTATCTAACGAATTAAATTCTGTTGCAATGCCAACGACTTGTAAATGTCCCCGCAGCGTTCTCTGGGCTAGCCTTTGTTTGACTGATAAACTCATGTAGACACATACATATATTTATATAATAATGAAATATATCTAACAAAAACATCCGCTTTAGTTTTACAATGTGCCGCTTTTATCAACCACACAAAATTCAAAGCATTACATTTGATAGTACTTAAATATGTACATATATTTCGTTTCGAGTCTCTAATCAAATTAAATTCTGAAAAGAAAGGAAATCCCGCTCTCAAAATGTTAATGCCATACGCTGATTCTGGGAAACAATCATATCGTCAGCCCATCCTCTGCACACTGTTAAGCAGAATTTCGTTTTGGTATTAATTTTTTATAGAAACTGGTCCCACAACTTTGTGTTTTTTCATATGCTAAATACTTATTATTAACACCCTTTTGAAAGCCAGCGCTAACCTGTTTGATCAGATCATTTATAAACAAATTTGTTCAGTAACAAAATCCAATAAAAAATAAGCAAAATGGGCGAGATTCCGTTGTAAGGCCAAACAACTACTTGACTCGACTACGATAAAAGGTCATGAGTTGAAAAATGCGCCAACTAAATTTTTGCGTATTAATTTCTTAATTAGTTTTTCCCCAACTTGCTGGCAGAAACCTTACTCTTTTACTGAGTTGCAGAATTTTGTTATCACAAGTAACTTTAAGCATGCTTAAGTAATTTTTCTGAGATAGAGTAGATAAATCTATAATAGCTTGCTTTTAAAACTTTTAACATATGCTTTTTAAAATATTTCTGCTAAGCTGTATTTAAAATATTTTCACTTTAAAAATGAACCTAAACAACTTTTTTTTACATGCATGGTAATATAATTAACGAAGAATTACAATGAGAATATATATATATAATTAGTAAATTTATCACTTTAGCAGTTATCAAGAATATAATTTTATTTAATTATAGTGCATAATATCTCACTCTATGAGCTCACATATATAATTATTTAGATATTCGCAGCTTCGATCATTCATACGTACAGTTCCATTAATATTTTGTAACTCAACGCAACGCTCATCTCCGCTGCAGTTTTCTGGTTTACCAATATGCCAGTTAAAATATGTTGAAATTTCGCCACGACAAAATGAGTGATATTGATGTTTAACATCAAGGTCAGTTATATCGATCCAATAGTTGTTTCGCCAGTCGATGTTCAGATCCTCGACCATCGTATCGAACTCAGCCTCGTCTCTAATACCATACAAATGCGAGTGCAGCTGATGACACCTATGAACAGCTTCATACCAACTGAGCTTATTTTGCCCCTTTGTTCTGTGATAGAATCTGCCATTGAATCGCTTAAAGTTTGCGTCACTTATTGTTATTTCATCTTTTGATTTGTTTAGTGTCTCTGAAGTACGACTGTTAATATTCGAATTTGCGGCCCCACAAGTTTCTATGTCAACCATCTGGCTTAGTGTTGGCTGTAACTTCTCGGTACAATATTTGTTACATTGGTGGTCACAGCGATTACTCTTAAATGCAGAAAATTTATATAGTTTATCATATAATTAGTTTCCATTCAGGCTGCAACACTTACCGAACTTCCTGCTAAACTACTAATGGTTAGTATCATTCCCAAGAGCATCAAATATTGCACAATTTTCCAAGTCATGATACTCAATCTAAATGTGCATCGATACTGAAACCCAATTTTTGTTTCCACCTAGGTACGACACTAAAGCTTGGTAATGTTATATTAATTTAATTTGATATGCCTGAAAATACCCGCTTGAAACTCTCCTCTTCGTAGAGGATACATTTTTTTCTTAGAGCTTAGTAGGTTATCGATTGGCTATAGGAGAAAAATCTAGATATTTTAGTTTCGGTTGTTACCTCCAAAAGATTTCATTATTGCTGTTCTCGCTTTCGTAAGAATAAGGGTCAGTTACTATCTGATAGTCAGAGAAATCTTGATCAGGATAATATATTTTCACAATCATTATTTGAATGCATTATCTTTTTATTGATATTTTCTCTTATTTAAATAAATTGTATTCATCCCAGTTAGTGCTTATTTGCGTTATTACAATTGACAGATAAAATGATTTAATGTGTCGCACCTTGTGACACTCATGTGTATATCTCCATTCTCTCCGTTTAGCTCCACGCAGCGGTTAAGGTTAGACTTGGTATTCGGTTCGTCTTTATGCCAATTGAAGTAAACAGCCTCATTGCCCGTAGTTAATGAATTAAAGCTCTCATTCGATACAAGATTGTTAGTGTCTGTCCAGTAATGATTTATATCCTGCAAATGTTCGACTACGGCATCATAATTTTCGGCAGATTCCAGACGAATCAGATGGGCTCCGAGGCGATGACATGCTTGCGCAGCTCCAAACCAACTAACTTTTTCAGTTCTTTCAATATAATAATATGTGTTTTCAATTCTTTGAAATAATGTAGATGGCATGTCCCTTTGTATAAACACTTGCTTATTCACAGCGCAAATCCTTGAAAGTTGACTGCAATCGCATTGAAGCTCCGATTGGTTAATATCACAAGGCTTTGGAAAATACTAGTTAGTATTTAAATTATTTATGGGGTACGAGCAGTTTACTTACTAAAGTCCCCAAAGAACTCATTACAGTGAATATTAAAAAAAATATTAGGCATTGTTTCATCTTAAATTTTTTTTTTTTTTTTTTTTATATTTTGTTTATTAAGAAATCTGGTATCCTGTTACTCTATGTTAGCAACTTTTATCAGAGTGACATAATAACTTAGCTTAGCGATGATTGTGGTTTTACAATTAGTTATACAATTAGGTTAACAGATTACAGAAACATATTTTGGTGTAATTAACGAAGCTTGTCACCTATACATAACGATCGATTAGGTCGGTTGGGTAGGTCCTCTTCAGTCGCCTTCTTCTTCGCCTCCTTAGCAGGCTCCTCGCCAGGATGTTTGGATGGTTGTGGAGCTTTGTTGAGTAGCTCGCTGCTTGCCTGTTGACTACGTCGCCCACCATTGGAACCTTGAGGTCCTTGGCGATGTCGCGTGTGCGAATATACCATTCGGCTCCAGTTATTTTGCGCAGGGTTTTGGCCTGAATGATGCGAATTTTGTTCAGGTGTGTTTTTGCAGCTATACCGTAAACTTGAAGCCCGTAACGCCACACTGGGGCAAGGATTACCTTGTAGATTAGGACCTTGTTTCGGAGCGAGAGTTTGTTTTTGGAGTTGAGGAGCCAGCTCATTCGCCTTATCTTAGATTTGATGTTGCTCGTTACTGCAGAGACGTGCTTACTAAATGTAAGTCGTCTGTCGAGAGTGACACCTAGGTACTTGTGTTGACGATATTGCTCTAGAAGCTCACCATGAAGAAAAAGTCCGGGGCATGAGTCCTTGCGTAGAGTGTGGGTAACCGTGGCGCACTTTCCAGGGTTCACTGCGATGTTCCATCTACAAGCCCAGTTTTCAAATCGCTTGAGGTATTCCTGCAAGAGGTCAGTTGCCACGTACACACATTTGTTTTTTGCAAGGATTGCCGTGTCGTCAGCAAACGTGGCCACCAGAAGGTCCTGCCGATCATTCCGTCTGCTTGCATTTGCTGTGGGCATGTCATGTGTAAACAGGCTATATAGCGTGGGACCCAAGACGCTGCCTTGTGGAACGCCCGCTTTTATGCGTTTGGTTTGAGAGGCTACTCCATCCTGCACCACTTGAAAGGTTCTCTCAGTTAGGAAGCTCGCAATGGTGCTAAATAGCTGCGGATTCAATTTGTCCTTTATCTTGGAGAGGAGTCCTGCGTGCCACACCCGGTCGAAGGCTTCTTGGATGTCGAGGTATGCTGCCACCACATACTCTTTCCTGTGAAAGCCGTCCAAAATATAATTTGTGACCCGATGTAGTTGCTCAGGGGTACCGTGTTTGAGTCGAAACCCAAACTGGAACTTCGGGATCAAGCGTTTTATTTCCGGGGTATTCAGGACCCTTCTGAGGATGCACCTTTCCAGAATCTTACCAAAGGCAGGCAGGAGGCTGATGGGGCGATAGGATCCCAGTTGATTAGGGGGCTTTCCGCTCTTGTGCAACATGATTATATGTGCCTTCTTCCAAGCCACTGGAAAGTAACCTAGCCGAAGAGCTGCATTAAAAATGGCGACGAGAAAAAGCACCGCCTTGTATGGCAGTAGCTTGATTGTCTGGTTGTCCAACCGATCTTCCCCAGGGGCTTTGCTGCTTTTTAATCTCTTCATCTCCTGCTCTACTTCTTGGAAGGTGATTGGCGATACAGGGAGTGACATTTGGAGTGGCGCCTCCAGGATTTGCGCGACTCGCTGTATCCTTCCATGCGATGCGGTCTCAAACGGCTTGAAGCGCTCCTCCAAGTTGCAGGCAAAGGCTTCGGCTCTGTCCATTGGTGATCTGGCCCAGGTGTCATCGGGAAGTCGAACGGGGAACTTTGGCGCAGCTTGCCGCTTGTATCGACTGCTAAGTTTCCACAGCGCGAATTTGGAGCTCTCGTCTGCCGTTGCTTCCTCCAGCATGGTGTCTGTGGCATTTCTTTTCGAGATAATCAGCTCCTTCCTGACCCTGTTAGCAATACGACGATAGATCCTGTCAATCGTGGGGTCCTGGGTACGGACATACTCCCTCCTCAGTCGCTTTTTTAGGGCGAGAAGACCTTCCAATATGGGGGAAAACGTCCTTGGCCGCTGGCTTGTAGGGGCTGAGTAGATATGTGCGGGCGCAGCGTTGGCGGCTGCGGCATGTACTTGGTCCAACAGGGTTTGTACTGCAGCGTCGACGTCCTCAACTGACAGAATCTGCGTGTTTAGGTTGATCAAGCTATTTAGTTCGGCCTTAAATCGTTGGATGTTCGACCCAGGGAGGACAAGCCTGCGCTTTTTTGGGATCCTTTGTGCAGCCGTGTTGATCGTTGTGAGGAGTGGCAGATGGTCGGAAGATAGATCATACTCTTCGCGAACCGATAGTACGCTGTTGGGGATGCCCTTGAATATAAAAAAGTCGATACAGGAAGGCGTACTTTGCCGGTTGTACGGAAAGTGGGTAGGTCTACCGGTGGCCAGTACCTGGGCTGAGCAGGGAGTGAGCGCCTCATGGAGCGCAGTGCCTCTGCTGTCAGCTCTGTAGTTTCCCCACAGTCTGTGCTTAGCGTTGAAGTCGCCTCCAACGATGAATTTGGGGCCAAGCTGGCCAAACAGGGAATCAAATTCCGCTCGGTTCCAGGGGATGTTTGGTGGTAGGTATGCTGCCGCAACGAGGATTTCGCCCAAGGGAGTCTCCACCATGATAGCAGCCAGCTGTGTGTCGCTGGAGGTCACTGTGTGTAGATGGTAGTGTGCTAAATCCTGCTTTGCCAGCACTACAGCACCACCTCTGGCTCGTCCTGTAGGGTGATCCGCACGGTAGCAGACGTACCCCTCCATTGTTAGGTACAAGTTTGTGTGCAGATGTGTTTCTGAGATGAGCATGATGTCTACATCATGCTTTTTCAGAAAAAGCTTGAGCTCGTTAGCATTTTGGAGGATGCCACGAGCGTTCCACGATCCGAGACGTAACTGGGTAGCCATTATTTGCGGCTTTTTGGGAATCTAAGCTGCGGGGAACCTTGCGCATCCTTTAGCTCTTTAATGCTAACCAGAATGGTTGCAACTGCGGCATTCAGTGCTGCAATGGACTGCTGGAGGTTTTGAAGGATGCCTCCAAGGGAAGCGTCTTGCTCCTGAGGTCCTTGCAGTGGTTGTTGGAGCTGCATTGGATTGACGGTGGGCTGAAGAGTGCGCGCTGGGGGTTGGCGGACTTGTACATGATGGCCTGGCCGTAGCGCATCAGCATACGACAGGCCCTGTTGCACAATTCGGGAAGGTACGAACTGCTGAGTGGTTCTTCGTGTATTTTGAGGATGGCTATATCGTGTAGGAGGGGAGACATTGATGGCCGGCTGCCTGGCATTTAGTCTCACCTGATAGCTTTTGCATCCTTTATAGGAAGCAGCATGGTTTCCCTCGCAGTTGGAGCATCGCAGGTCTGCCACTGTTTTGGCCTGGCACTGCTCGGAGTTTGTCCAATGGGACTGACCGCACCTACCACACTTGGGCTGTTTGAGACAGTAGTTTTTGGTGTGGTCGAACTCGAAGCAGCGGAAACACTGCCTTATACTATTGTTCTTCCTCGGAAGCTCAATAGTGACCCGTTGGCGGCCAACCTTGTTGAGCCGCAGCGCTTCCCTGTTGTTAAGAGACTGCTTGAGATCGACAAACCAGAAGTTGCGACTTGGAAAGTCGTTGGTGGAGTCTGCATCACTTGTTGGCTGTCTGGCGCCCGGGTTGTAAAGGTTCGTCACAATATGGCCGTGCGATGTAAAGGCAGCTTCAATCTGGCTTCTGGGAGTGGAAGCGGCCAGATTTTTAACCACAACGCGGTATGGTCTGTCTTCCTTTAGGCAGAAGTGGGTAAATTGCACTCTCACTTCAGTGAGCTTGCGGACAATTGCTCTGTGGGTGTCGGCATCTTTGGCGTAAATTCTTAGATAGCCAGAGGGAGAGACCTTGAATTCATAGGCGTCTGCGCCCACTGCCTGATCTATGGTTCGCTCCATTGCGACAATATCGCTGACTCCAGGGACTGTTATCGGCCTGGGTTTGGAGATCTTTTTCGCTGATTGTTGTTGGTCTGTGACTGGAGGCGCTTCGTCGGCAGTGTCCATCTCGCCGTCATCGATTACAGAGGCGTCTTCCTGAGGCTCAAGGGAGGCATATCTGTTGCTAATTGCCGAAGCGGTACTGGGAGTTGCGGGCTTAGCTCCAGCGCGGCTGGTGTTGCGGTTATTTAGTTGCTTCCCTTTTTTTACGCCTTCGGATAATAATGTAGTCCCACGCCGTTTTTTTGCGGAAACCGTTTGCCAATCTACCAGTGGCTCTTCGAAGGCTAGCGTAGCACCTGCGTTCTTTATGGGAGGCAGAGGGGGGTTTGTGACACAAGAACCAGCTGCCTGGGTGCCATAAGGGGTGGACTGCAAGGTCGGATTGGCGGCTTTGGGGCGGGTCCCGATGGGCTCTAAAGCGGCGCGGCTTGTGCCTGTTGAGGCAGATGTCCTGCAGCCGCTGCTGGATGACGCTGTGGTTGTGGTGGTTGTTGCTGTCGTTGTGCTGACAGTGCCGTGCTGTTGCGGTTGCCAAGTCGAGCATTGCTGGGTACCGGCTGACAGCGAGGTGGAGGCGCCGTTCCGGTTTGCACTACTGGCGAGCACGTTGTTGTAATATTGGTAAAAATCTTCCAGTGGCCTGCTTCCGTCGAGGCGATCGACATTAGCGGCTATATTTGTAGGGGATATTATTGAGCTGTTCGGCAGCGGGTAGATTGGCGAATGAATTTCTTCGTTGTTTTGGGGTCGGTTGTTTGTAGCCATTGTTCTTTACTTTGTTATAATTTTTTCCCCACAGGGAGAAAAAAGAATAAAAAATAAAAACAAAACAAGTTTTTTACACTTAATTACAAAAATAACCCGTATTTTTGTAACAAGTGATTGATCACAAATTGTGACTTTAGTGTCAGCACTGTCACTGCAGTGACTGTTTTGCCAGCACTATCAGTGCAGCTGCAAGCTGAAAGCTCTCTCGCGAAAGCTTTGCTGCACTCGCGCACACACACACGCACTTGAGTTGCGATCAGCTGAGCGCAGCTTAAGTTTTGCAAGAACTTGTTCTCACGCACTGCACGCGGTAATTTTTTTTGTTAAAATATTGTTAATTTGTATAACACTCCGGCTGCCAGAGGCAGCAGTTGCGTATAGTTTACCCACTATAAGCGGGATTTGTATGGATTGCCCTGGGGCGGGCTTTATACAGTGTCAATGTCACTTTCTTGGTTTATGCCTGCTGCCAGCGGTGCACTAACGCGCACACACACACGAGACTGCAATTTTCACGTCCGATCTCCAGAGAAACACAAACGTAAGTGTTTCATCTTAAAAGCAACGTTACTAAATTCTAACATTTTGGCTCTTAAACGTGTAACAAACTAAACTAAACGATATGGTATGGAATCGAATAGATTTTAATGTGCCATAAGATTTCAAATCAAACAATTTAATTTCATTTAGAACGCTTTCAAACATTAGACCGTTACTTTTACAACTGCACTACTATTGAATTCTGTTAGGTAGGGGAATTGTAAGTTTAGATGTGTACTTATAAAATTTCACATAGTACCAATCAATCAATGTTTCTATCAATTTAGAAAATTGAATTTCATATGTGCTCTTGACCCATGGCCTATAAAACAAACAACAAGCTTGTGGCGAATCAATAGTATAACTGATAGACTAGAGCCACGGCTGGACTAAAATTAGATCTTTGGACTTTCATCACAGTTCTGTCGATACGAAGGACAAGTCCTATTTGTCGGCCTCAATTTTTGTTTAAAAGTCGATCTGATCTCAACACTAAATCATAAAAGTTGGTCACCCTGCTTATTGAAACCGAATGTACTATCATTTAAGGTGTGTCCGTTTATATATGCGACTGTTATGTTATCATCATATATATTTATCCGATTGTTGCAATCGGAGCTGTTTTTATATATTTCCGATCAAGTTGATTGTGCTGTGTTATCTCGAAAAGCAGTGTGACCGTAGCTTAAAACAGCGAGCTGTGCCCCTGCGCCAAAGTCAATTAGGCGATATAACATGAACCATTTGGCACAGTCGATGGCAGATACAATGCATAAACAGATACATAATCGGAAAGCCCCAATCAATAAACGGCATAAAAGCTACTCAGTATCTAGATGTATGTGTATAGGTCAGGTGATCTCGAGGGACTGAGAGGGTTGAGCGCGGCACATAATGTTTGTTATTGGAGTCAGTGCACCTGTTGCTGCTTCAATGACGAAGGCAGGCGCCATAAAACTAACGCATGGCACCCATGTGCTGCTATCCCACAGATACTCGACTATCTACATGTATCTGAGCGTGTTCTGTCTGTTTGTGTGTGTGTTTTCTGTTTGTTGTTTAATATGCAAAATGCGTGTAACTGCCATTTGATAGTATACAATGGAAATTCCAAAGAAATAAAGAGAAAAAATTACCCATTGCCTTATAGCTAGTTTTTGTTCTAAGCATTACAAAAATGTGCTTTGTTGTATATCTACAGAATGCGAGTATCTGTATCTGTGTAAATTACATTGGAAAATAAATACTCGCCAATTCAGTATGCGTTGCCGTATCTTAAATGAGCTGTGGGAAATGCCCGCCAAAATAATTAGTTTCACATTGAAATTGGTCAGCACGTAGCCGCATAACAGTTGAAGAATGGCTTAAGACAAAGCGAAGTCAGGTCTACAGGTACATGTACAGGTAGAAGGTAGTTCTGGGCCCGCATTAGCTTTTAGCTGAATAGGTTCTGTTTCCCTTTGCTTTTGTCTTACAGAAATATTTGTTGAGCCCACAACAAAAGGCATTTAATTAAAAACACATTTACATAGACAGAATGTCGGCGACTTTTTGGCTATGTTCTTGTTGTTGTTATTGTTTTTGGTTTTCTTTTCGGCTATTGTTTATTGTCGCCTGTTGCCAAATTGGGCCAACGAACTCGTAGTTTAATGGTTCAGTGAGTTGGGAAAACGATCTCTTTGTAGTCCAACACATGTGCCTGTCCGTAATTAATGCAATTTGCACATTTTCTATTTTTGATTTTGTGCATTAAAACAGGTTACAAATATTTTATTTTGCTTATGAGATGTTCAAATAAAATTCTAGTTCAACTTCAGTCTGCGCCTTGTATTTGGTTTCTAAGTTATATCTATTTATATACAAATTATTTCAATTTTAATTTTATCATTTTTTCTATTGTTTTTTTTTTCTTCTTTAAGAATTTGAAGCGTCGCCTTTTGGTTTATTTCTAAATTCCACAAATGTGTGTGCCATAAACTCCCTCAAGATGCCTGCCTAAGACTTCCCATTCATTAAAAGCTTTTATTTAATTTTCTATGAAATTCTATTCACAAATTCAAAAACAGAAACGCGTTTCTTTTCTTTTCTTTGGCTAATGGTTAAAATCCGTAGGAGTTTATTTACTTTTGGCAAATCACAAAAAATGACGGCACCAGAAAAAAAGTAAAATTTTTTAAATTAAAAAAAAAAATACTGACTACAATATACTCTGTTTTGGAGTGAGGAAATCTAATTGGTTACTTGTAAAATAAATTTGTGGGACTTGTAGATAGATATTTTTCAGATTTATAAGGTCGAAATTCGAATAGCTCGGCCCGGTATACCTCGCTTTTACTTATTCCGCAATACAAAGTATAAAAACAAGAAGAAACGATGTAGAAATCTAAAATGCCAAATAAAACAAAAAACAATTTACAGTGACTGACGCTGCAACATAAACTTTTGCCATATGTACGATATAGATACATATTTATGGATATTTTATTTTCGATTTTCGTCTAGTTGCGTCATTTTTCTATATCGAGAAAGATGCAAATTTGGCGCTGTTTTTTTGTTTTGTTTCGTTTAGCCATTTACATTTTCAGCTGGAGAAGAGAAAAAGTGCTCGCAGCTGACAGCATACAAAATTTCTCGCAGTTTTTGGAGGTTTTCTCATCGCATAAATGGCATGCGGTCAGTCGGTCTGAAATTAGCTGACTGTCTGGCTCGGATAAATAAATAATAATAAGCAAACTTTGATGCTGCCTTGGCAGCCATCAGCCTAATGAGCAATATCTATAATCATAGAAATAGATACAAGCTTACACACTCACACACTCACGCACAATAAACGAGGCGATGTGGAAGACCTCCCTTGAGGCAACAGCTGCCCCTATGTATATAATGTGTGTGTGCTGCACTTACCAGCACTGGTCACTTGTTTATCTTCTTAATCATTTATTATATCCAAAGGCGGAAGATACGCCACATGATTAGACTTGGTTTATCCTAATATTCCTTACTTTGGTTAGGTTACATTGAAGAAAAGTGCTATAAAATAGTAGTTCATGTTTAGTGTTGGGCAATGATGCCCCTCACTTTTCTTTAAATGCATAACACTTTACTGCAAAAAAAAAGTGAAAGGTTTTGCTCTTAAATTCCTACATTTCTTGCAGTTTCGGCAAGTAGTATTGACAGGCAGATAACTTAAATCGTTTGGTTTTATTTTTTTGAGAAACAATATTTTCCCAAGCAAATTTTCTTTACGGCTTTTCTAAACTCCGACGAGTAAAAGTGGTCAACTTTAGCAACCTGTTTCGCTGAAAATATTAGAATATAAAGATATGAAAAGATAATTTATAATATTTACAAGCATTCGATACTCTTTAATTTGCTCAACTCTTAATTCACTTATGTCATTTAAGTGCATTAAAACAACCAGCAGACTAAATATTTTCAAGTGAGAAATAGAGAGGAGGCCCATAAGGAGCTTACAATTTATAAGAGTGAAAAGCCCCTCTTACCTTCCTTAAAGTGTTCGACTATTTTCACTCACAACAGAGACCCAATCAATACACGAGCCAAAAGAAAATGCGCGCCGGAATAAGAGCATTTTTCACACTTTCCCGGGCAAATGCGACTTCTAGACATGCCAACAACGAGCAATGACCGAGCCGGCGCCTCGCTCGTAAATTCGAATATACAGATGCGTACTCAAAGAAACATACAAACTCGGAGATACATTTAGTGCCACAGACAAAAGAACCGCACAAAAGGAAAAACATAGTCGCAAATGTGCCGCGCAAAGCTTGACTTTAATTGCATTCTGCTGACGAAAGTGAAAGTCAGAAGCAGCAAATGGCAACAGATCCAAAAACAAAGCCAAATCCGCATGCGAATACGAATCCGAGCTTCCTTTAGCACAGCAGCTGATGGTCTGAATTGCGCGCAGCTGGTGGCTGCGCGAGTCGTCTATACCCTGTAACTATTATGGGTGAGATAAAAATAGAGTTTCAAAGTGTAGGAAAGTGTAAATATGGATATATTCCGAGTCTATAAAATATTAAACTTATCTATATACAATGTGTCGATCGCAGCTAGGAAAATTTCTAGAAAGAATGCTTAATATTTTTTCATTCTCAATGCTTCATAAAAGTTGTATGAAAAAAGAGTTAGTTACACGGCAAATTCGGTTTTTTGTAAATAGTCATATATTCCTAATCGATCGGAATCAAGAAATCTTTGAGCTGTCTGTAGTATATCCTTAGTGGTGCATACTTTAGCACAGTATTCCTACTTGTATTCCTTTAATTTTATTGTGTTTTTTTGGCTACCCAACCATTGTTTATGTGTCTGATTGTCTAATTGGATTCCATGGGTACGATGCAGGTCGGGCCAGTAGAGGGTTAAAGAGCATGTTAACCCAAAGGCGTTGGCCAGACAGACGCTTGCATTGCGATAGTTGTACTTGTTGTTTTCAGTGCTTACAGTGGCAAGATTAAAATGTCAAGATAAATTGCATGCGCCGTGCCACGCCTATTTTTGTAGGGGCGCAGCCCAGCTGCCAGCTACCGTCTGACAAGCGGAATTTTCTTTATTTATTTTCTTTGCTTTTCCTTTTAGCCCATTCATCATGCTGAACAAAAGTTTAACACAAACCGGGAAAATTTTACATGCCATATTAGTTTGGCATAGCCAAAGCGCATTTCCTGCCCACACATAAGCACACACACACACACACGCACACAAAACAGTGTGCCACAGAGCTGAAATGTTCACAGGTAGCAATCGCAGCTTTGTTTTGGCCACTTGAGCCTGTCGGATGGGTATCTGTTGCCTGCATCTGAGAAGCTTCTGTCTGACTAAACATCTCTAGGCACATAGATACTCTCACCTCCCCACCCCCTTCTCTCTCCCTCTCTCTGTCTCTCTTGCTCTCTTTCGCTCTGGGCTGTCTGTGTTTATTCAGCTCATTTGTTTGATTGATAGTTTGTTTACAAATTTCATTTGCTTCTTGTTAATACCTTTGTGGCATTCACCTGCGCTGCGTTTGTTCTGCTTCGTCTTTCGCTCAGCGTTTTCTTATTTCGTTTTGTTCTCAACGCCGGCGCGCCTTTTATTATGGCATATACACATATATAGAAATGAAGTACATCTAAAAGTGAGGTAGAGAAATATATAAAGATTGAGATTGATTTGATTGTTGTTGTTTGTGCAACCAAATCACGTTCACGCTTGCTTAGGATGCAAAAGGTTGAAGGCTGTAGAATCTCTATAATGCCGAGTTACACGTAATTTAAAGTTGCCAATGCTGTGTGCGTGGGCGTGGCAGGTAAATTGTTGTTCATGTTTTCGACGTGTTTAATTCTCTTTGGAGTAAAGTCGTCTGCCTTGTCACGGCCACGAATGGGACTCTGGGGACGGCAAGGGCTTTGACATTGGACGGATAAGTAAACAGTTTCTAGAGGCTTTCAAATGTGCGAAAGTAATAAATTTTGGGGAAAATAATGTGGGGACTTTAAGCATAATATTAGCTAACGAAAATGTCTAATATATAAACGATTCGGTGTACGTGCTTCAATTTATATATACTGGGGTTTAATTGAGAATATATTGCAGGTGTGGAGCAAATACATTCGGCATCTGTTTTCAATAGTTTCAATTCATATTTGATTAGAAAAGATTTATGCTACTGTTATTGCTGATTGAGCAGAAATTGCTAATATTTTTTATAAAAAAATATATTAGAAGCGGAAATTTTACAATATGTTATTCCGTTTTTATTTAATTCATGCCAATTGTTTCAGTTGCCTAACATTTATTTTATCGAGAAAGCTTTAGATAGTTATATTTACATAAAGTTGGAAGATAATGAAATATAGATAATGTGAAAGAAGCACTTAAGACAGTTGCGTCCTTGTTCTTCCTTTCCCAATGATCTTTCACTTAGAAGTTAGGTTTTCTTTTACAATCTCTTCTTATCTTATTAAATAACTATTATTATAAATAGGAACAAACAATTTTTTATACAAAACCATGGTATAGACAATGGGACTGGAACATCTAGGAAATTCCTTCCTCTGTTTGCTTCGTTCTCACTCGTTTTATGTCCAATATCTTATGCAGTGCTTGTCAACTATCAAACTATGTTCTTTATGAGATAGATCTGTATATATAGGGGAATGTTCCATTCTAATTCCTGAATTGTAGTGTATTTCTTCTGTCTGTGATAAATAAAAACATACGCTTGCTTAAAGTCACGGACATATGTATACAGATGTACTCAGGGAACATGTCATAAATTATAATAAGCTTTTTAGAAAATGTCTTGGCAACGAAATGTTTGTTGCATATGGCTCAGTGACTTTTGCTGGCTAACCGACTTAATCCGAGGCATCATCCATTATTTGCCATGGAGATTGTGCCACATGGCCAACATGCCTCCAATTAGACTTTGGCTGTCCAAAAACAATTCGCCGGCTTTATCGTTCAGAGTTCCTTCCGTTAAACGAAACGTAACGTAACGAAACGAAACGTAAATGGCAAAGGGAACAAAACAAACATTAGAACACAGCGGAAGAAAAGAAACGCAATAAATCACGGTCCGGGGACAATGGACTATGGGCCATGGCCTATGTTGTGTCTCCATTTGTTCCTGGCCCGCAACGCCTGAAAACTGCAGAAGTGTTTGCATGCCTTCCACAAATCACACGTGAGCCAGTGGCGGGTAAACAAAAATTGTGTCGTTGTCCTTGTAGTCGTCGTCCTGTCGCTGGGATTAACAAACGCCAGCACCTTCTTAACCTGTACGCCATTAGCGTAATTTGTTTTGTGTCTGCGCGTTTCCTTCGAGTGCCCTGTACCGCAGGCATGGGAAACCCGAAAAATGTTGTGCGACGAAAACAAATTCAATTTCTGAGGTTGTGGCCTGTCCTGTCTGACACTTCCTGTCGGGGGCACTTTGTGGGCTTGAGCTGCTCGGCATCATAATAATTAGCTAATGAATTTATGGTATACAGTTTCTCAACGCATCGCGCCTTTTGTACTTGTAAATTGCTGCGAGTTCCTTGCGCAGCAACACACGGTTAAATCAACCAAAAAACAAAACTCTACAATTTTCAGAGTCGCGCGATGAAGAAGCCAAAATAATTAACCAAGAATCAAAGTCAAAAGGCCAAACAGCAGAAGGGAGCGGGACAGCGCATACGCAGAACCCGTTTTCGGGTTGAAATATAAAAATAAAATTAAAAAAAAGCCATAAAAAAGACTGAGCGAACGGAAGTGAGCAATTGGTCGACAGCCATGACGACGTCGCTGCACCAGAAGCGTCCCAGCTTCAGCAACTGGTTCAGCTCGTTGCGCCGCCAGCCGAAGAGCAAGAAGAGCGGCAGCTTTGGCAGCAAGCAGCAATTGCAGCGCAGCTGCTTTGATCTGAGCACCGCCAGCGTTGCCGGAGCCACAACGCCGCCAGCCGGTGGCGTTGGTCTGCCCGGCAGTCGCAGCAGCAGCACCTTTTACATACCAGCGCTGACGACGACATCTGAGGAGGATCGGCGCCGGCTCTTGAGCAATGCCACCAGCAGCGGCAACAGCAGCAGCACCACCACCATCAGCAGCAACGTCTGTGCGCGCTGCTTCTGCAATCTGGGCAGCTTGGCAGGCAAAAAGGATTCGCCGAAAGTACAGGTGAAACCGTTGCCATCAACACCGACGCCAAGCTGCACGCCTCGCTCGCCCCGCTCGCCCTCACTTTCGCCGTTCACCAGCGTGGCCACCTACAAGGTGACCTCGCTGCGTGCCGAGAGTCCACCGCCGGCGAGTCCCACGCTGAGCACTGAGACGGTCACCTGCAGCGATGTCAGCCGCAAGGTGGAGCTGCTGCGTCTGCCCAGCGATGAGTCACATACACAGCTCTACAACAGGCGCTCGGAGCTGACCCACACAACCACTACAACAACAACGCGCACGCTGATCGTCTCGCGACCCGTCGAGCTGTTGCTCAATGAGCGGGGCGAGATCATCTCGAGGCGACCGCCGCAGGCACCACGCAAATCGCGCTCCAACTCGCTGGGCTGCATGCTAGACCCTGCCGAGGATGGCATCGATAACGTGGCACTGCAGCTGGAACCGGAGCTTGTCGACGAGGAGACAGTCAACTCGGGGCTCAGCTCACCGCTGACACCTGAGGCAGGCGATTTGCGCTTCATTGATGACAGCTCAAATTCGCAGAGCGAATCCGAGCGCAACTCGCTTAGCCACAACAACAACAGCATCTCGGACAACAACAACAGCAGCAAACAGCTTAACAACAACAACAACAACAGCAACAATAACAACAACAACCAACAGGCGAATCTGTGCGACAGTTGCCGAACGCTCATGGAGCGAAATCGCAACAATGCTGAACAGAGCAGTGTCGTCATACTGAGGCGACCGCAGGTATGAGTTAATCCAGGTGTTTGTTTGGGCATGTGCTTCTGATATTGTTTTGATGGATTTCGTAAATTATATCATAATTATTTTAAACAGAAAATGATCAAGAGATTTCAAAGCACCAGTCGGACATAATATTTAGACGAAAGAGACTATAGAAATATTCCATTATTTCACATCTCTCGCAGCTAGCACAAAGCAATTGAGCTTCAGCTCGTCTCAGGCAATTCTACTACTGAGACTTAATTACTTCAATCAAAGTATATTTTAACTAAACAATTATTCTAGTTTTGTCATTGATTTTCAAACGATTTAATTTCGTCCAATTACTTAATATTGGTTTGTATTTGACAGCACTTTGCAGAATTTACTCGTTTAGCATTCGTTGTTCTATATAAGTATAGTTTATTGAAAGTTACTAAAATCTATTTAAAAGTATGTTTTGATATGACATTACTATCGGTTTCATGCTCGACTTTGTTCCATACATTTGCATTGCATTAAAACAGGTTTCTTGATTGATTCTGTTTCGTTGGACTTCCTCGTGCCGCGTTCCCACACCTTTGACGTCGTTGTTTACCTGTCGCCTTCGTCGTTTCATTGCGAGCTATTTTTAAAGCTTGACGTTCATTAGCTTTACCTGTGCTGTGCGCTATCAATAACCCTTGTCCAGTAGTTGCTCTTTGATTAGCGATGCCGTCCCAGAACCTGTTGCCCTCTGGCGTTGCTCTGTCTCTCTCTCTCTCACGCTATTGTCCGCCTCCCTATTCGCTTCTCATTAACAATTTTCTTTTGTTTTATATAATTTTCTATGATGTCTTAAATGCTTTCTACAGCCGACGCTCCGAGAGGCGTAGCTTTGAAGCAAACACACATGTTGTGGGCACTCCTGTCGATCGTTTAACTTTATTGGAATTTTAAACATTTACATAATTCTGTTTTATCTCAGAGAGTCGGTCCACTAATTGAAAGGTTACATTTTTTTTTAATGCGCAACGGAAGCGGCATGGAATATACTCAGATATTTTAAGCATGGGAAAGGAGGTACAACTTAATAGTAAAATCTATAAAGCTGTCAAGTTTAAGCCGTGTGCCTTTCAGGAACCATCCATAAAATATGGTATAATAATTAAACGTCGAGACGTTTAGTTGTTTTTCGAGAACTTATTTCAAATCTATTGAGTTATGTTGCATTTAAATTTTATTCAGCTATAAATGTCTTTACTTTGTTTATGGACTTAAAACCTTTTACTCGTGATATTTTTTTTATTTCTGCTTACTGTGTGCGACCCTTTGGGCTTAAAATTCCCAAATGTCACCGCAACTTGAAGACTGCAAAGTCACGCGTTAAAGACCTAAAGAAATTACGCATTGAATTGATTATAAAAAAATACCCTTCACCACTCCTAACTGCAAAAAGTATCTAAAATTAGCAAATTCTCGGGGGGTCACTACGCTGTGTGAAGTTCCAATGGAATGAGCTCATCGCATAACTTCAAAACTTGACGACGAATCTGAACGATCTTGGAATTGTATTGTCCCGTCTCTCTCTCTCTCTCTCTCTCTCTCTCTTGTTGTCAATTGTTTCTCAGCGCATTTAATTGGCATTCCGCTGTCGATTTGCATATATATATAGATACATATACTTATTTGTTAGGCTGAGCAAATGAGTCAGAAGGTCATATAGGCGCAGTGCCAGGGGCTATATGTTGGGGGGCAATTGATATGTTCCGGTCTCGTGGCTCTCTCGCCAAGCCAAGCGTCAACAGGCTGACAAATAACTAGACACTTGAGTGCAGCAACTGTATCTTATATGTGCTACAGATACGACTCGCACAGATACATTTACAGCTAGTGAGCGGCCTCGTTCGTTCACTTCAATTGTATGTTTGACAAATTTGTCACGCCTCTTTGAATAGATCATATTACAGCATGAATGCTTTGATAAACTCGAGCAGCAGTTGCCTTTGTCTTGACCCCGCGTATGGACCCATGCCGTGTCAGGTACTCGGCTCTATGTGCATAATTCAATTAAATCAATTTTGCTTCTCCATTATTTTTTTAGTTTATATTTTTAGCACTTGAACAAATCACAAAAATGATTTCAAGTGAAACGAATTTTGTTCGTCCATTTGGCGCCAGTCGCCGCTTTGGATACATGCAAATGATTCGCACTTGTGAATGTGAATGCGAAATGAATACAATTGTGAATGCAGCTTAACGCCCAGTCTTGTTGAAATTTTGTGCAGAGCGTAAACACAATTTTTTTTCTCCAGCCTTTTTTTATTTATTTTTTTTTATTTTTAGCAACAATTGTCGCTGTAGTCATTTCCGCAAATTATACGAGTGTTTGCAGATGATGCATTCCCGACTATTTCATCTATTTTTATATTCACTTGTATAGCTGAAGTACCTCCAGCTGTACATACAAATACTGTGAAAGTTTCAACTTTCGATTTTATTTAATTTATTTTTTTCAATTATAGCAAATCAAAGATGAGCTGTGCGAGGTCGTTTCGGAAATGGAAGCGCTTGATGTGCCTGAAGACAAGCATTCCAATAAGGACAAACAGATGTCAATTGGACGCAAGAAGTTCAATATGGATCCCAAGAAAGGTGAGCACAAACTTTCTTAGAAAAAACTAAATATTTTACATATGTGGGTTAGGTGTATTTGAGTTAAAGACGTTCAGTTAACACAGACAACCATTTTAATTCCCTGCTGTAAAATACAGCTCTAATTAATTAAAACTTTGGTTTCTTAGACTCAAAAAATCAAAGAAAATGGAATATTTATTTGCATTTATATTTGAGCTCTAATTCCATTTTACGTAGTAAAAATTCGTTGTCCATTTTCCTCTCGTCCAACTTGAGTTTTCGATTCTCGAAAGATAAACGATGCTCCTCGATCTGCTTTGCCCATTCAAACTTCTCCATCTCCAGTTGCAATTTGCTGCCCTCCACCTGTTTCATCCATTTTAGTCGGTCGGCCTCCAGACGATGCTGCTTTCCGCGAAACTCCATTCTTTCCGTTTCTAAGCGCACTATCTTATCCATGGCCGTATCGCATTTTTTTCGTTTCTTCTTATTTACTTGCCTTGGCGCTTTTTTGACCTGATTGACTTCCAACTCGGAGCCGGAAGGCTCCAAGATGAAGCTGCCCACGTCGCTTTGGCTGAGGGAGCCATCATAATCGGTGAATTCCAAGTTATTGCCAGCATAATCCATGGGTTGCTTTATGTGTTCTGGATCCACAGGGCCCCTGCCAAGACCAAAAATGTTCATCAGCTGCTCATAATATGGACAAATTTGTTTCTTGATCGCCTCGTCGTTCTGCATAGATCCAGTCAAGTTGCCCAGGGTATTCGCCTTCCGCAGACTCATCCTCAGATAGCGCACTTTGTACTTTAGCGAATGCCAAGCACAGCTGATGCCGGTCTCATCTATCAGCTTACTATAGTAAATTCGAGCCGTAGGCTTCTAAATTATATATAACATTAATGTGGTTAGGTCAAGAAATAATGTTGAGCTATATAAAATGCTCACTTCGATATTTTTATGTAGCTCCATATAGTCGAGTAGCTTGCGGGTTTCCTCGTCGCTCCATCTTTTCGATTCCTTATCCATTTTGCGTTTTTTTAATTCTGACACTAGGAATGGCAGAAACTGATTCGATTTAAGATTCAAGAAGAAAAATCAACCCTTTGAAAAAAAATTACTTTTGACAAATTCTAATCTACGAAATAAGTAATCGATATTAATTCCCAGCTGCTTACGTCAAGTATGGCCGAATGCTTACGCAAAACAAAGTTCGATTCTCTAATAGCAATCGATACGTAAAGCGCTTTAACTTTTTAATCGAACAAAGGAAATTATTATGGTATTCCTGAAACTGAAAAAGGAAATCAAAATCAGTTTATGGTACGATTTGATTTAGATATCGTGAGCAACTGTCAGCCTGGCTGAACAGCTCCAAGCCATAAAATACCAAATTAGAGTGTAAAAACCAAGCTTCTTGATAACAAAATTAATTGTTAAGCACTTATATTCTATCGGGTAATTTGGGCGATTTTTTCTTATCCTATAATAATGTGTCATAAAAATATTTATTCGACGCATTATAAAAACATGAAATGAATATTGAAATAATAACTGAAAGTTAAATAAATTCACAAACTAGGGGACTCCTACTCTTGTTCAAGGGGAAAATATAGATATATTAAAATTGTATCCTAATTGATTGGAATTCTCGAATCAATTGGGGTGTTATTTAAGATCAAAAACGAATTTCAAGCTAAAACCACATAAAAACCACAGAATTTATTAATTATTAGTTGAGTCAGAAATTGCAATTCAACGGAAAGTAATTATATTTGACGTATAACACGTAATTATATATTGTACTTTATATGCAAGAGTAATATTTGGAGAATCTGTTTATAAACGAAAGTAATAAATTAAAGCGCAAAAGGGGAAGGGCTTTTTCAGATACATTTGTATTTTTAATAAAGGGGCAGACCCCACCGTGCTGCCAATGTTTGTTGATCGACGGGGAAATCGGGAAATATAAATGTGGGAATGATTTAAATGAAATTTCAATGACGCCAACAACAAATGAAAGGAATTGCTTTATAATTGAGCTGATATGTGTGAGGCATACGAGAAGTAGCGATCCATGAAAACCTAAAGCATGACGGCGCCAAAGAGCGAATTTGCCAGGCAAATTTACAGTGTCATATTTGGGTGGCTGGGGACGGCACGTTCGCCCAATGATCATAATTCCGACGTTAATTTAATAACGTAATGAGCCCGAAATGAGATGCTGCGAATGCCACGCGACGTCAACGCACTGCACCAGCAGCAGCAGCAGCCCCTGACAGTCTTCCTAAGTCCCGCCCCTCCCAGCAAAATCTTAAAACGCTGACAAATTTGACAGTTCGTTGACATTTGTAGTACGTGCAGCAGGGATACAACGAGTGCTTGGGCGTTTAATTTAATGGAAATGTCAATGTCGCAATATTCTTGAGTTCTGTGAAGACTTTTGAAGAGTGCCGCGCTGACAGACAGTCGGGCAAGGCCAAATATGCGGGCGGCATGGATACGAATACACAGTTGAAAATTACATTGATATGTCATGTGTATTACTTAATATATGGATATTTACTGGGTTGTTGCCCAGCTCTCCATTGAGAGCTAATAATAATTTATTCGGGACTTTCAGAAATTTCTCTCCTCACAAGACTGTAATGAGTATAAAAAGCGCACGTCGTATCAAATAGTTACTTCTGTTAAAAGTACTTGAGAATTATAAGTGTGATATAAAAATCTTGTTATAAGAAGAAGGGCCACACGACAATTGGATATGTATCGTTTTAATTCGCAAAGATGAAAAACATTTTCTGAAAATCAAATAAGACCCTGTCGCCAATGAAAATGTGTAGAAAATGGTAATTAAATGCATGTAGATACATGTCTAGTATAGTATAGTTTAATTTTGTTCCTCTATAGCCGCATATTTAGGTATTTATATTTACTCAAAAATCGCCTAGAATTTTGAACTCAGTTTTGATTTTCCCTCATCTAAATATAAGAGCACATAAATAGATATTTGTACTTGTTAACCTTCTCCATATATGTCCCAAGTGACCCACATACCCGACATGTTATTTCAGTGCCCAACCTAAGATCTTTGCTCTAGCATGCGACCTCATTCCCTGCGCCCTACGTAATTTAAGAGCTAATCAAATATTTTCATCGACCTCTTGGCCATAAATTAAAGTTGACAAGTCCAAATTGGGCCACGCATCTCTCGCCTGTCAGGGAATAGGTCCAGCAACAACAGGGCGCATCCTGCATAAAATTCCAAATGGCGGGCGGGCACAATAAAAATGCTAATCCACACTGAAGTATTTGTTATAAATGGCGCGATACGTGCGCGGAGTCAGCGACCGCCGGCTTTGACAAAACGAGAATCGAGTCCACTTCAGAAAACGAGGCGTCGACGCGCCGCTTATTAAAAACATGTGAAACAGACCCTAGTGCTGGGCGGGATGGGTGGATTGGTCTGCGATTGGTTTTGGGTTTGGGTGGATTCGGATGTTTTACAGGGCATCGTCATTTGTCGCTTTATCGGCCGATTATCAATAGCAGAGACAGACACACACCACCCCACCCACCACTCACTACATACACACGCACACACACTTAAATTAATAGCCCACAAATGTGCCATCCATAACGCACAGCGTGGATATTGGTGCCTGGATGGGGGAAACTGCCAACTTGCTGATGCTAATCGCGTGTGACAACGCCTGGCGACTCCTCCAGGCGACTCCTTTGTCATTATCGTTGTCACTTCGCATTATTGTTGTCATTGTTGTTGTTATTGCGATTATTGTTGCTGCTTTTGTTTGTTGTTCCTGTTGTTGTTGCTGTTGTTGTGGCACATATATGGATTCCCATTGCCAACAACAAACTACAAAAGCATCAATCTGAAAAGCCAATCTGTCTGCGATTGAAGGAAAAGAAATATTAAGAAAAACCGCGTGGGTTGTTCATTATGTTTATGAATGTTTTTATTTGTTACTATAATTTTTTTTTTACTTTCATATTGCGGATTTCACTCTGCAATACACAAGAGTACATTATTTTCCTTTAATAACATTTTATAACACAAGAGTTTCACCTTTCAAAAGTGAGGTTCACTTATAAAATGATTTTTTTTAGCAATGTTGAAATGTTACTCCTATAATTAACGTGAAAATGAGAGATTCCACATCTCATCTTTCAGTAGTAATTTTCTTAAAAGGATCTTATATTATGTACCTTATATGAAACATGTCCATATATATACTCGTTATGTACCATATATATACGTAGTTCTATCCCTTGCTATAGTTTTGCCCTTCTTCTTTAGTAACACATAATTTTAATGTTCTTCAGCAAAGTAAACGGCCCTTGTACTTGTCTGTTTGGCGTCACCCACGGATCGAGCAAAGCTCACGCGATTGCCAAATTTGTTGGTTGTATGTCGCACATTTCTCGATATGTGTTGTTTGCTCTTAATGCGTTTTTCTTGAATTCCTGGAGCTCGAGTTTTCTTCTTCTTTGTTGTCTTGCCTTCCGGCTTTTATCGCAAATTGCTGAGCTGCGCGGAGGGCCCGCGATTTGATTGGCAAATAATGACATCGATGTCTCGTCATTGCAGCCGCTCCCTACATTTTTGCATATTTTTTTTCCTTTATTATTTTTATTGAGATTGCTGTGGTTTATGTTGCGGGTCGCCGCGGATATATGTATGACTTATATGGGTAGATTATATGTTGTTTGGGCTGCATTTGATTTGACGCGACTTGAATTTCCGGCTGCGTTCTTATCTACCGCAGTGTCTTGTGGGGTAGAAGCTTAGCTTTACTTTATATACGATTATTTTATTATAAGACCTTAAGCAATTGCCTGTTTTTAAATATTCTTAACATTTTCAGGTATTGAGTATCTCGTAGAGAATCGACTGTTGCGTCACGATCCGCAGGATGTGGCGCATTTCCTTTACAAAGGCGAGGGACTGAACAAAACGGCAATAGGTGAGTCTCGCATTTGCAGAGTTGGCAAGCTCATAAATTGTTGTCCATAGGGCGACCCCGCATGGATAAAATTCAATTAAAACTCCATAATGCATAACATAAATTTTCATGCTCATTTCTGTTTGACTTTCCAGGCGATTACCTCGGCGAGAAAAACGATTTCAATGAGGATGTGCTAAAGGCATTTGTGGCACTGCACGATTTCACCAATCTGATACTGGTTCAGGCTCTAAGGTTGGCTTCAAACAAGCCCTCATCTAATATTAAAGTCATGATTAAACAACATTTTCTATTTTATTTAGGCAATTCCTGTGGTCATTTCGCTTACCCGGCGAGGCCCAAAAGATTGACCGCATGATGGAGACATTCGCCCAGCGCTACTGTCAACTGAATCCGGATATATTTACCAACACGGATACCTGCTATGTGCTCAGCTTTGCCATTATAATGCTCAATACATCACTGCATAATCCATCGGTAAGTTATATGCATGAGTACATTTTGCATTTGGTATTTATATCAACGATCTTAGTTATCAATCAGTCAGTCAATCATGCTCAAAAATCGATTATCAATCACTTTTAATCACAATTAATTCAGTATTTTTTAGCGTTGTAAGCGCAGTTACACTTAAACACCTTTTATTAATAATCTCAACGAAATAATGCTTCCAAAACTTTTCAAAACTTACTCTTTAAGCTTAAATAATAAATAAATCCGTTGAATGTCGCATATTAAAAAAAAATCGCGATAAAAATAATTTTTTAATCCGTTAAACTTTCAGTCTGCACGTTCTGATTACTTCACTTTTTTGTGCTTTCAATCGGGTTTAATGTTTTTAAAATGAGGCACAAAAAAGTTACGAGAATTTCTTTTTTCCTTTTTTTTGTTGGCACCAAATTACAATTCACTGTCATGGTTTGCAAACCGGAAGTGTTTGGGAACGACCGGAAGTTGTCGTTGGTGGTGGTGGTGGGCTGTATGTGTGTTGTGTGTGCCAAAACAGAAATAAAAAACTCGCGAAATGCGCGTCGCGTGGCCCAAACTGCGGAATTGAATACTTTGTCGCCTGTCAGTCGGCAATTATCGACGGTCCACACGACGCATTTCCGCATTTTGCCCATTTCCCACCACCAACTACTGTGCGTTAGAGCAATTACAAAATTGTTGTGAATAGGGCTATAAATAGGTCAAGTCTAAAGCATTTCACACGAGCTGAAATTGTTAAGTGCCAACTAATTGGCCTGTGGCATCTTGAAAATGATCTCAACAGCGCGAGCGGCACATAAAACTGTTCCCTAATTAGTTACTATTTTGCAATCTGGCTGCTGCATGTTATTTAATTTAATTTTTTTTTTATTGTAGGTCAAAGACAAACCCACCGTTGAGCAATTCATCTCGATGAATCGTGGCATCAACAACGGCGGCGATTTGCCTCGTGGTCTGCTTGAGTCGCTGTACGAGTCCATACGCACAGAGCCCTTCAAGATACCTCAAGACGATGGCAACGATCTAATGCACACCTTTTTCAATCCCGACAAGGAGGGCTGGCTGTGGAAGCAGGGCGGCAGGTAAATACCATACATCGGCTCAAATTTTGCAGCAAGCTTTAATTAATGCAATTCCTCAAACAGATACAAATCGTGGAAGCGACGCTGGTTTATACTGAACGACAATTGCCTGTATTATTTCGAATATACCACAGATAAGGAGCCGCGCGGCATAATACCGCTGGAGAATATTTCGGTGCGCGAGATACAGGATCGCAGCAAGCCGCATTGCTTTGAGCTGTTTGCCACCGGCGGCGCCGATATCATCAAGGCATGCAAGACTGATTCCGAGGGCAAGGTGAGCAAATCTTTTGCATTTTACCCAACTCAGAAACTGATTAGCTTCTCTATCTGCAGGTGGTGGAGGGCAAGCACACGGTGTATCGAATGTCTGCCGCAACGGAGGAGGATCAACAGGAATGGATCAAGCGCCTGACGCAGTCCATCAGCCATAATCCGTTCTATGATATTCTGGTACAAAGGAAAAAGAAGGCGCTCAGCAAGAGTTAGTATTAGATCGGCGCTAGACGGGCCTGCCCCCGATGGGCGTCACTCTTGTATTGGATCTCAGTGGAATATTGCTGCGTGCGTTCGCGTCTATGTGTTTGTGTGTGGCTTTGCCTACAATAATCTCGCTCTTTGCGTATAGTACGTGTGCGTCTTAGTGTGTGTGTGTGTGTGCTTGTGTATGTATATGTATGTGTGCTATTAAACTCCAAATGTTGTACTATGCCCAACGTTTTGTATATAAGTATCGTATATATATATTTAATTCAATTTGTAGTCCGATACGTTTGCCTTTGTTATTTGATCTAGACTCGAAAGAGACACACACAAGCCCAACTCGCACAAACACACACACTCTCATTCACACACCCATCTTTGTCTCTATTGTTGTGATATAACTTATTTACATTAAGCAAAATTTAAAAAAAAAAGGAAGCAAATATAAAATGTTTAATCGAATGAAATACAATTTTCAATTAGTGCAAATTATGTTATAATAAGTCTACGAATATGTCTTCAAATTAGCATTAGTATCTGCGAGTTGCCCTCACATACCACCCGTATAATTTACTAGCTTTAGTGCTATGAAACATATCCCAGCCGCCTGCTAAAAAATAATTTTGCTTGGCAATTATTATAAACTATTATCAAAAAGAAAAAATCAAAGGCCTTTTAAAAACTTTATTTCAAACAACGAAGAAAAAATTTTAAAAATTGTTGAAAAAAAACGGTGTAAAAGACTAGAAAATTAACATGGACAATACAAACATGCATTTCACTTATTGAAATATGCCAGCTAATAGGTTATATCGATAGAGTTTAAGCTCAGTTCCAATGTGTCATTAGGTAATGCTGAACTACAAATAGTGCAAGTAAACCAAAAATAATAAGAACAAGCCGGTGCCAAGAGGCCAACGACTGAGTAGAGTTTCGTTCTTTGTTGTAACATATTTCGAAATGTTTTGTATTGTATTGTGTTTTGTTAATTTGATTAGTTAGAAACGAACCAACCACAAAGTGTTCCTGCCAAAAATGAGAAGATCAAACTTTTAATTGTAATCAATTAAAGATGCAACTGTTTATAAAATAACCAATTTAATTGTACATTCTATATAAACCAATAAGCTTCAGAGTATGCAACAACTTTGGTATATCTGTGTATTTATGATGCGCATGCTCAATCTCCAGAAATCTGTAGCTACTTTTTGATAAAAATTTGTTTGAACACTCTGTTCTATACAAAAACATTTTGTTTTCAATATCATTTAGTGTGCTTATGAAAATTTGAAGGGTCGCAGTTGTAATAGCTCAAAGAAAAGCAAAACAATTAATGAAATGAGAGTCCCGAAAACTTTTTGCAATATTATTAATAAACTGTACGAGTAACAACTATACTATTATATGTAATATATCAAAATATTCTGTAATCATACCTATTAACATTTATAACACATTCATAATTCTCTGCACCACTCATACTATATTTCTTTAGTCTAGCACGGAATAAATAAATAAGCAGGAGAATGATTGTCTGTACTATATATAAATACACACTTATATATATATATATATGAAATTATGTGCGTTTTAGCATTGTGAAAGTAATTCATTTATGAGCGTGTACATATATATATATATATTCAAATTTTGTACATACATATTCAGTGCGAATATAGATACATTACCTTTTCTAAGTATGCCCGTAGGTGTTATAACTCGTAGCTTAAACAAGAATTTTTGTATTGCTTTAGCAGTAAACAAATTATACCTATATAAACTATAAATATATACGTATTCATAAAAACAAATCAAAAATCAAATTGTATAAAAGGATTCTTATAGAAGTCAACGTTACTATTAACTGGCTGTGGAAATCTATGGAATTGAGTTAAAGTAAATGAACTTCGCTCCTACACATTTAAACCGCTGTGGATCCTCCGGACATCTTTAAAGTGAGTTCAAAACGGATCGGATGATGGATATAATAGTTTTAAACAAAAGTTTTCCATGAATTTTGCAGAGTTAGTGGAATGTTCCAAAACCCCATCGCAGTGTGCAGGTAACTACAGTAAAAATTTTAGGTTTCTATACAGAAACTATATTTTCTATAAACGGTCGTACATAACATTTGTCTTTGGAGATACTATAATTAAATGATAATTTAAGGTGTATTCCTCCAGTTTTACCTGCTATGTTAGCTAACCTTTATATGACAGGATGAAAATGCCTAACAATTTACTTAGCATACCTATATTCAGAGTTCCGGGGATATAATAGCCTTACACTTATCATCAGTTATTATATTGTATTGAACAAGTTATATAAACGTCCGCGACGTCTGCTCAATTGAAGTGAATCGACAAGTACTATTCAAGTAAGCCGTGAGTTGGGTGGACATTTGCGTAATCTTAAAACCCAATACTAATTATATGGAACAAATGAAAACCTAAGACATGGGTCTTATTATTGGGATTATTGTGTAGAAAGTTGAACAAAAGTCTTTCTGAATCGAAGACCTGGACCCAAAAACTATACTCGAAATGAGCATTATATTGACGTTGTGCCATCTAAATCCACGTATAGTATGAACGATCAGGGCTGTAAATTTAAATTTCATTTCTATGAACTCAACGATAATCCCCATTAGGGCGAAATTTGTAGACCCCATAGGCAATTAAATAATTAACAGTTTTCAAGGCATTGATTTTATTATTCTTACAGTTTTATTTCATCATATTACCTTGGCTTCACATATATAATTAAATGAAATGTCACAAAGTGCGTCGTTGAGAGCAGTTATTTTGAGCTCCACACATTTTTCTAGCATATTGTTTGGCTCCTTCTCCATCCACTTCAAAAAGGGCATTGGCTCACCAGTGGAGATAGAAATCCATTCCCTGTTCTTCCCCAGGCAGTTTGCAGATGTCCAGTATCGGGAAGTGGGGACTACCGCTAATATAGCATCCATTTCCGCACTGGTCTCAAAGTTGATCAAATGTCCTCCCAGTTTTCGGCAATTGTGGGCGGCCTGATGCCAGTTGGTCTTTAAATTTTCCTCAACATGGTAAAACTTGTTGCCAATTTGAAGGGGAAAGTTAGTCGTGGTGCCAGCCATCGGTTTCACGTTTAGAACTAATATTAAATAAGTTATAATATTTGGCAATTATATATATTATATTCAACTAAAACGTTTACCCGTCCGATTTGATACATCTAGTTGGGAAAAGTCATTGACTACAAATGAAATCCGAAAGAAATTAAACTTGGAACTAGAATCTCGAGATAATACTTACCCGTCGTCGAATTTGGCATTGCAGAGTGCCAACATTGGAAAAGAAATAGTAAAAACACGAGCTTACTTGCCATTTTGATTTCATTAGTTCGACTAATAACTGCTGTGCAATGACTAACGTATTTATACCTTTCGATTTTGCCCGCTTTGTGACATTATCAGACGAAAGTTACAATTTGTTAATTGCATAGTATAAACATTTTAGTATGTTGGCATTTCCTTGTTTCGGAAGCAGACTTATATATTATGTATTATCTTGAAAGCATAAGTACTTGGCTCTTATACTTCATATAGGCTTTTTTATATAAAGAATATTTTTTAAAAATACTTTTACAAAATGCTTAAAATATTTTTGTCAGTGACGTTATTAAAAAGGAAGGTATAAATGTGAAGTCCGGGAAGCTATGCCCCTTGTCATAACTGGGCGTGGTCAGTGAGTCTCCGAAGCTATACAAAAAGCAAAGGTTTTTTAATAAGGTGGTGGGTGGTAAGTTTTGTGGAGAAAACGTGGTACGAGCTATTGGTATTTATGCACGAAAAGAAAAAAAGATAAAAGCATATCGTATAAATAAATAAAGGGCGATAATTCCTGATGATAATAATTATAATATTGGTTAATGATGGCTAAACAATTTGATTAGGACACTTCGAACAAAACAGTATTTAAAAAATGTCAATCTCCATTCAAATATTTTTCATTATTAAGTTATTTATTGTTAAAATTTATAAATTCATTTAATAATATTTTTTCTTTATTTTTTGATTGACTAATTTACATTCATCTTCCTAATTATAATGGAATTCTTTTATCCCATCGCCTCTCAAAAGCATTAACCTTAGTTTCAATTCTCTTTCAAAGAAATTTTCTAGAATAGACGGCAAGTGACATCTCGTCAATATTTCCGTTTCAGGGGTGAAGGTACTTACCCTCATTCTTCGTCAATCAACAACCGGAACTTTGAGCTTTTATTGAGCACTAGCGATTGATTATTGAGGTATTTTTTCGGTCAGTACTTTCATTGGTTTTGTAAAATGTATTACCTTGATTAAATTGAATAATAATCAATTGGCAAGTTTATTGTGAGAAATTTGCACGCTCTTATCATTTTTTTTTTTTCCTCAAACAGATACAAATCGTGGAAGCGACGCTGGTTTATACTGAACGACAATTGCCTGTATTATTTCGAATATACCACAGATAAGGAGCCGCGCGGCATAATACCGCTGGAGAATATTTCGGTGCGCGAGATACAGGATCGCAGCAAGCCGCATTGCTTTGAGCTGTTTGCCACCGGCGGCGCCGATATCATCAAGGCATGCAAGACTGATTCCGAGGGCAAGGTGAGCAAATCTTTTGCATTTTACCCAACTCAGAAACTGATTAGCTTCTCTATCTGCAGGTGGTGGAGGGCAAGCACACGGTGTATCGAATGTCTGCCGCAACGGAGGAGGATCAACAGGAATGGATCAAGCGCCTGACGCAGTCCATCAGCCATAATCCGTTCTATGATATTCTGGTACAAAGGAAAAAGAAGGCGCTCAGCAAGAGTTAGTATTAGATCGGCGCTAGACGGGCCTGCCCCCGATGGGCGTCACTCTTGTATTGGATCTCAGTGGAATATTGCTGCGTGCGTTCGCGTCTATGTGTTTGTGTGTGGCTTTGCCTACAATAATCTCGCTCTTTGCGTATAGTACGTGTGCGTCTTAGTGTGTGTGTGTGTGTGCTTGTGTATGTATATGTATGTGTGCTATTAAACTCCAAATGTTGTACTATGCCCAACGTTTTGTATATAAGTATCGTATATATATATTTAATTCAATTTGTAGTCCGATACGTTTGCCTTTGTTATTTGATCTAGACTCGAAAGAGACACACACAAGCCCAACTCGCACAAACACACACACTCTCATTCACACACCCATCTTTGTCTCTATTGTTGTGATATAACTTATTTACATTAAGCAAAATTTAAAAAAAAAAGGAAGCAAATATAAAATGTTTAATCGAATGAAATACAATTTTCAATTAGTGCAAATTATGTTATAATAAGTCTACGAATATGTCTTCAAATTAGCATTAGTATCTGCGAGTTGCCCTCACATACCACCCGTATAATTTACTAGCTTTAGTGCTATGAAACATATCCCAGCCGCCTGCTAAAAAATAATTTTGCTTGGCAATTATTATAAACTATTATCAAAAAGAAAAAATCAAAGGCCTTTTAAAAACTTTATTTCAAACAACGAAGAAAAAATTTTAAAAATTGTTGAAAAAAAACGGTGTAAAAGACTAGAAAATTAACATGGACAATACAAACATGCATTTCACTTATTGAAATATGCCAGCTAATAGGTTATATCGATAGAGTTTAAGCTCAGTTCCAATGTGTCATTAGGTAATGCTGAACTACAAATAGTGCAAGTAAACCAAAAATAATAAGAACAAGCCGGTGCCAAGAGGCCAACGACTGAGTAGAGTTTCGTTCTTTGTTGTAACATATTTCGAAATGTTTTGTATTGTATTGTGTTTTGTTAATTTGATTAGTTAGAAACGAACCAACCACAAAGTGTTCCTGCCAAAAATGAGAAGATCAAACTTTTAATTGTAATCAATTAAAGATGCAACTGTTTATAAAATAACCAATTTAATTGTACATTCTATATAAACCAATAAGCTTCAGAGTATGCAACAACTTTGGTATATCTGTGTATTTATGATGCGCATGCTCAATCTCCAGAAATCTGTAGCTACTTTTTGATAAAAATTTGTTTGAACACTCTGTTCTATACAAAAACATTTTGTTTTCAATATCATTTAGTGTGCTTATGAAAATTTGAAGGGTCGCAGTTGTAATAGCTCAAAGAAAAGCAAAACAATTAATGAAATGAGAGTCCCGAAAACTTTTTGCAATATTATTAATAAACTGTACGAGTAACAACTATACTATTATATGTAATATATCAAAATATTCTGTAATCATACCTATTAACATTTATAACACATTCATAATTCTCTGCACCACTCATACTATATTTCTTTAGTCTAGCACGGAATAAATAAATAAGCAGGAGAATGATTGTCTGTACTATATATAAATACACACTTATATATATATATATATGAAATTATGTGCGTTTTAGCATTGTGAAAGTAATTCATTTATGAGCGTGTACATATATATATATATATTCAAATTTTGTACATACATATTCAGTGCGAATATAGATACATTACCTTTTCTAAGTATGCCCGTAGGTGTTATAACTCGTAGCTTAAACAAGAATTTTTGTATTGCTTTAGCAGTAAACAAATTATACCTATATAAACTATAAATATATACGTATTCATAAAAACAAATCAAAAATCAAATTGTATAAAAGGATTCTTATAGAAGTCAACGTTACTATTAACTGGCTGTGGAAATCTATGGAATTGAGTTAAAGTAAATGAACTTCGCTCCTACACATTTAAACCGCTGTGGATCCTCCGGACATCTTTAAAGTGAGTTCAAAACGGATCGGATGATGGATATAATAGTTTTAAACAAAAGTTTTCCATGAATTTTGCAGAGTTAGTGGAATGTTCCAAAACCCCATCGCAGTGTGCAGGTAACTACAGTAAAAATTTTAGGTTTCTATACAGAAACTATATTTTCTATAAACGGTCGTACATAACATTTGTCTTTGGAGATACTATAATTAAATGATAATTTAAGGTGTATTCCTCCAGTTTTACCTGCTATGTTAGCTAACCTTTATATGACAGGATGAAAATGCCTAACAATTTACTTAGCATACCTATATTCAGAGTTCCGGGGATATAATAGCCTTACACTTATCATCAGTTATTATATTGTATTGAACAAGTTATATAAACGTCCGCGACGTCTGCTCAATTGAAGTGAATCGACAAGTACTATTCAAGTAAGCCGTGAGTTGGGTGGACATTTGCGTAATCTTAAAACCCAATACTAATTATATGGAACAAATGAAAACCTAAGACATGGGTCTTATTATTGGGATTATTGTGTAGAAAGTTGAACAAAAGTCTTTCTGAATCGAAGACCTGGACCCAAAAACTATACTCGAAATGAGCATTATATTGACGTTGTGCCATCTAAATCCACGTATAGTATGAACGATCAGGGCTGTAAATTTAAATTTCATTTCTATGAACTCAACGATAATCCCCATTAGGGCGAAATTTGTAGACCCCATAGGCAATTAAATAATTAACAGTTTTCAAGGCATTGATTTTATTATTCTTACAGTTTTATTTCATCATATTACCTTGGCTTCACATATATAATTAAATGAAATGTCACAAAGTGCGTCGTTGAGAGCAGTTATTTTGAGCTCCACACATTTTTCTAGCATATTGTTTGGCTCCTTCTCCATCCACTTCAAAAAGGGCATTGGCTCACCAGTGGAGATAGAAATCCATTCCCTGTTCTTCCCCAGGCAGTTTGCAGATGTCCAGTATCGGGAAGTGGGGACTACCGCTAATATAGCATCCATTTCCGCACTGGTCTCAAAGTTGATCAAATGTCCTCCCAGTTTTCGGCAATTGTGGGCGGCCTGATGCCAGTTGGTCTTTAAATTTTCCTCAACATGGTAAAACTTGTTGCCAATTTGAAGGGGAAAGTTAGTCGTGGTGCCAGCCATCGGTTTCACGTTTAGAACTAATATTAAATAAGTTATAATATTTGGCAATTATATATATTATATTCAACTAAAACGTTTACCCGTCCGATTTGATACATCTAGTTGGGAAAAGTCATTGACTACAAATGAAATCCGAAAGAAATTAAACTTGGAACTAGAATCTCGAGATAATACTTACCCGTCGTCGAATTTGGCATTGCAGAGTGCCAACATTGGAAAAGAAATAGTAAAAACACGAGCTTACTTGCCATTTTGATTTCATTAGTTCGACTAATAACTGCTGTGCAATGACTAACGTATTTATACCTTTCGATTTTGCCCGCTTTGTGACATTATCAGACGAAAGTTACAATTTGTTAATTGCATAGTATAAACATTTTAGTATGTTGGCATTTCCTTGTTTCGGAAGCAGACTTATATATTATGTATTATCTTGAAAGCATAAGTACTTGGCTCTTATACTTCATATAGGCTTTTTTATATAAAGAATATTTTTTAAAAATACTTTTACAAAATGCTTAAAATATTTTTGTCAGTGACGTTATTAAAAAGGAAGGTATAAATGTGAAGTCCGGGAAGCTATGCCCCTTGTCATAACTGGGCGTGGTCAGTGAGTCTCCGAAGCTATACAAAAAGCAAAGGTTTTTTAATAAGGTGGTGGGTGGTAAGTTTTGTGGAGAAAACGTGGTACGAGCTATTGGTATTTATGCACGAAAAGAAAAAAAGATAAAAGCATATCGTATAAATAAATAAAGGGCGATAATTCCTGATGATAATAATTATAATATTGGTTAATGATGGCTAAACAATTTGATTAGGACACTTCGAACAAAACAGTATTTAAAAAATGTCAATCTCCATTCAAATATTTTTCATTATTAAGTTATTTATTGTTAAAATTTATAAATTCATTTAATAATATTTTTTCTTTATTTTTTGATTGACTAATTTACATTCATCTTCCTAATTATAATGGAATTCTTTTATCCCATCGCCTCTCAAAAGCATTAACCTTAGTTTCAATTCTCTTTCAAAGAAATTTTCTAGAATAGACGGCAAGTGACATCTCGTCAATATTTCCGTTTCAGGGGTGAAGGTACTTACCCTCATTCTTCGTCAATCAACAACCGGAACTTTGAGCTTTTATTGAGCACTAGCGATTGATTATTGAGGTATTTTTTCGGTCAGTACTTTCATTGGTTTTGTAAAATGTATTACCTTGATTAAATTGAATAATAATCAATTGGCAAGTTTATTGTGAGAAATTTGCACGCTCTTATCATTTTTTTTTTTTTGGTTTTTGATAATTTCGTGGACAATGGACAAAAGTGTATAAATACATAAAATTGCTCAAAAGAGCACTTAGAACTAATATAGCAGGCAAAATGGATGGCAAATTGATTTTCTTGCTATTTTCTATGCAACTATGGCACTTCAGCATTTCAAGTGAAATACGTGAGCATCTTTAAGCAATTTTAAAATTGCAAACAATCATAATAAAATATACCTTTGTTTTTAGCTGATGTTTTGGTGCATTCAAGTGAATTAGGAAAATGCGTTAGCAGCTGCAAGGATTTCCCAATCAAAATTGGCAATAAACTGTACCACATCGAGTCCAAATTGAAGGTGAACTGGTTTCAGGCAGCGGAGAATTGTCGCAAGTGGGGCGGACATTTGCTTAACATAGAGAACAGTATTGAAATGGACGTGATAGTGTCCATTGTGCCCGCTAATCGTTTCTGGACATCCGCAAACTGCTTGGCCGAGCCTGGAAACTTTATTTCGATAGCAACCGGAGAGGCCATGCCTTACTATAGATGGAAGGCTGGGCTACCGGACAATGAGTCTGGAAATGAATACTGTGCCGAAGTTGCCGCAGGCGGCCTGAATGATGAAGTTTGTGAAACCCTCCTGAATTATGTGTGCCAGGCGAACATCCTATAAGAATGCTAATTTACAATTAATATGAATATTATTCTTTTTAACGTGTTTTTTTTTTACTGGGATTCTTGAGCGCTTTAATGCAGTGCTCAGAATTCAAGAACTGATTACCAATTGGCATCCAGGGTTTTTCCCCTTATATTTTTGATAGCTGTACCATAAAGATAGTCCGTGTCTGCCAGTTAAGTAAGGTCCGACAATGGCAAGAAACACATTTTTTGGACTCGTACGAAGTTCGACTCTTGATTGGCATTCAAAACAAAAATGCAAATATACATTTTGGCCAAACTTAAACAAAAATTCAACCACAATTTTGCCAAGAATCGGGTTGGTTTTGATATATTAGAACACCTCAGGTAAAGCAGTGCCAAAGATAGCTAGATACTTGTAGCCTATAAGATTTTTTTCAACAAATTCTTATTTTTATTTATCAATATTGTTAATCCCTGTCTTCTCCACCTGCAACAGAAGTTCCTGCAACTTGTTGTCGAACAACTCGCAGCGTATAGGCATCTCCAGCGAATAGAACGGATTTTTTAGCACATAATCTGAATACAGCTCGTAGACTTTGCGCAGCAGCAGATCCATGCCGTTCAGGCCCGTTTCCGAGATCACGATGAACTTGACGCCGGTGAGCGTTTGGAAGCAATGCAACGTGAAGGTGTCCGCTTCCAACAGCTCAATGCCGGAGCTCTTGGGCTCTGGGCTCAGTTGGCTGGCAATGGCAAACAGTGGATAGAACATGCTCGCGAGAAAGATTTTCTCGTTCGTTGTCATTTTGGGCCGGCTAAACTTTAGGTTGATCGGAAAGTTGTCGGGCGACTCCAGCGTCGTTTTCACGTCCCGTCCATCCTCCAGTGTGGCGCCGTTGACTGGCATGCCATTGACGGCGACGAGCACATGTCCCACTGCAAATCAAAATTTATAGTGAGGCTTGACGGAGAGTGCAAAAGAAAAGGCAACGCCTACCATTGATGCCATCTTTGCGGTTAAACGATACGGAAACTTTCTTGGGGTCGTAGTCGAGCACCAAGTCCAGCGGGTAAGTGAATGTCTTTTCGTGCTCTATTCGAGGCACGTTATTGTCCAGGTTGAATATGAGGCCACCGGATTTGCTTACTATGTAGACGCCGTAAATAATCATTTCTGCTTTTTTCGAGAAGTCGTCAGCTGATTGTAAGACAACAAACTAAACTACATTTTGCTAAACTGTTAATAACATTGAACAGCGATACACTGAAAGAAAACAACTTGCTTAGAAAACATTTTTAGTTGACAAAAATTGACGAAATGCATATTAGGTAACCGCTTTCTTTGAAACTAATTCGACACACTAAATAGAATAACAAGATGCTAATTGACTTTAAAGTTTAAACCAATGCCATTACATAGCCCTAACATAGCCATAGCAGAGCCCTAGCTAAACACAGCTGTTTTAACCAGTGTTGCGGCAGCCACAAAAGTGCTCTTCAACACTCGTGCCTTGCTAACACGACTAATCGATATTTTTGTCACGGTCATCGATTGTATTCCAGCTGACACAGCTGGTTCTTAGCACAGCTACGCGTATATATGTATTTTTAGAATTAAAAATATTGCTATATACATAATTAGCATTAAAAATAAACATTGATTTTTTCCCAAAATATAATCTGAGCTGCAATAACGCGAATTTAACTGAAACAACGCTCTCCCTGGTTGTGACACATAAAGTGGCTTAATAATGGGCTCCGACGACCTCAGCGCAGGGGATAAAATCCAAAAGGGTTTCCAGATCAACTACATGATACTGCGTGATGCGGACACCGGCAAGGTAATCTGGCAGGAGAACAAGGACTTTTCTGCCCCAGATGTCGAGCACGAGGCGCGGGTACCCGTCAAGATTCTGGACATGCGCGCCGTATCGCGCGAGATCAATTTTAGCACGATTGAGGCAATGGAAAACTTTCGGCTCGACCAAAAAGTGCTCTTTAAGGGACGCATCATGGAGGAATGGTTCTTCGAGATGGGCTTCGTGGGCGCCAACACCACCAACACATGGCAGAGCACCATCGAGGCAGCACCCGAGTCCCAAATGATGCCTGCAAAAGTCTTAAATGGCAATGTGACAATTCAAACCAGTTTCTATGACAACGAAACACTCATCACAAAATCGGTTGTGCGCTTATATTACATATAAGCTGTGTGGGCGCCACACCAACGCACGGACACACACACAAACACCCACACACACCCACAAAATCTCCCACTGTCAGGTGTTCGTCATATATATTGATCTGCTGCGGCTGCGGCTGCGGCGGGTGTGTTCATTCTTCTGCATTGCCGCAACGAGAAATAGTTCATGAAATGTTCTCAATTTAAATCGTATCAGCTTGCCAATGAATTGTTATTTCTGGATAAGATGCAGGGCCATTTATTTGGGCATTTCTATGCAATTATTTTTTCTGCGTTTTTTAAGCTAGTGAAAACCATCATACATACATACATATAATGAAACTAGACTAATGCATTTTAATATCTAATTATTATTTAAAATGATTGTTTAACTTATTAATAAAGTATTAACGAATGTAATACAAATATGTACAAATACCTTGAGCCCAACCGATGTTCCTACTTTTATCTGTGTTATATTTATTTAATACGACCTCCGTTGACCTGTGAGCAAAAGCAAATTAAGGTCGTTATTTAGGCTTATTTTATATACATATACTCGTATCTATTTACATATTCGTATCTATTTATCTGTGACAGTGAGTAACTGCAAATGGGTCAAGAATTAGTTTGATATTATTGTTTTACTTTCAAAACGAAGCATAATCTTGACTTGAGAGAGACTCTAAGCGTGCGTCCCTTAGGGCAAACGAGTTTTACTATTCTTAAATATTCATAATCAGAATTCGCAAAAATGGAATTTGATCGAACAGATTAGGAAGCTTCGTGGCCATCGAATCGTTAACAGCGACTTGACCCCATTTCGTTCGAGCACCCATCAAAAATAGAACCGCCGCCAGGTGCCCGGTTAAGAGACACTTAATTATGATGCCGCAGACTGGAGAATCGACGCGAAAGTCTTCTTTTTGAGTAGCTAACCAACCTGGCCAACAGTTGAACTTGGACGCGTAGCGGCAACGGGTCAAATTATGGCAAATCCACGCAGCATTATTTTGCTGCTATTTGTGGCACTCCTCGTGCTGGTAGCCATCAGCGGCGTTTCGGCGCAGAAGAATAAGAAGCAACAGCAGCAGCGGCCCAATCCAGGCAACCAAGCGGCAAATTCGAACAGGCGCCCAAAACCCCAACAGCAGGGACAGCGACCCCAAAAGCAAAAGCCGAATCAACCACAGCAAAATCCCAAGGTGTTTACCACGACGCTGCCGTCGCTGGGCAAGATACGGGGTCGCACCTTGGTCACCGAATGGACTGGCCAGAAAGTTATGCAGTTTCTAGATATCCCGTATGGCAAAGCCGAGCGTTTTAAGGTAAGATTTCCCTCAAGCTAATACTTTTAATCCTTCAAATCAGCGTAAATATGTATATGTTATACAAAACATCGGCCGTAGAATTCCTCAAATTCTCCACATAACGTTTCTCTAAACAATAATTTATAATTTAAAATAGTATAAAAAGATAGGAAAAAATTATGAGAGGATTATGCTTATTTTATTAATTTATATTAATCTTTTAAAGGCGGCAGAACCGACGGCGCCTTGGAAAGGCATCCTGCAAGCACATCGTCATCACGCCGGCTGCCCCTCTATTCAGGATTTGGTAAAATTTGCCAAGCTGGAGGAGAACGGTTATGACGTCGAGGACTGTCTGCGTCTTACAGTGAACACCAAATCTGTAGGTTTATAACTGATATTTCTGTAACAAATTTAAATAACATGTTTTATATACAAAAGCTGGAGGGTAAACAAGCTCCTGTCATGGTCTATGTCCATGGAGACTTCTTCTATGACGGCGACACTGTGGAAGCCGCACCCGGCTATCTGCTTGAGCGCGATGTGGTCTTAGTGTCAGTGCGCTATCGTCTTGGACCCTTTGGCTTCCTTTCCACACTGAGCGAGGAAATGCCCGGCAACGCGGCTGTGACGGATCTTATTTTGGCCCTGAAATGGATAAATGAACACATTGCCGCTTTTGGCGGAGATCCACAGAGAGTGACACTCTTCGGCCAGGTGGGCGGAGCGGCGCTCATTAATGTCCTCACGTTGAGCCCGGCCGTGCCGGCGAACCTGTTCCATCGTGTCATCTATCAGTCCGGCACAGCGCTCTCGCCGGCCTTCATCACGGATTCGCCTTTGACAGCGACCAAGGAAATAGCACGCATCGCCGGTTGCAAGCAGCTGACCAAAACGGACTCCCTGCACAAGTGCTTCAATCGTATGAATGCCACCATGCTGCTGGCTGCCTTCAGTGTGCATGGCGAGAGGAAGCCTTCGGTTAGCGCCGGTGCATACGGAGGCGTACAACTGGTCATAGGCGGCCCCTCTGGCATTCTGCCAGAGCATCCGGGTCGACTGCTTGCCGCCGAAAAGTTCGAGGCCTATCCCACCTTGGGTGGCAGTGTCAAGCACGGCGGCACCTTCATGATGAGAGGTATGCAATTGCGTGTTAAGCTGGATTCCCTACTTGATATGTAGGCTCTCCTAATTAGTCTATAGCCCTTATTACTCATATTCATTCAGTTAACAACAATAGAACAAATCTCTTCTTCGTAGATCTATTTGTGGAGAGCTTCAACGAGAGCACATCGGACCCTCAGATGACAGGGGCAAAGTACATTGATACAATTATTGAACAGATTAATGGCGCCGATCCGACGAGCTCTTGGCGGGAGTTCGCCGACGAGTATATCTTTAGTGAGGAGGACATTCGGAACGGCAGCTTTAAGCGCCTTACACCGGGTCTAATTGATGTGAGTAGCCCTGAATATTTAATGCTCTGTAATACGTTTAATACAATTAAATTCATTGCTTAGCTCTGTAGCACTATTGCGCTGAAGAACCCTGTGCTCTTGGTCCTCCAGGCCAATGCCAAGAAGCTGGCCAATAGCACCTATTTGTACACCTTTGACTATGAGGGGGAGTTGAACCGTTATGCCACCGGCGAGGATGAGGCTATCGATGTGCCCTTCGACATGGGTGTCAGTCTGACCGACGAAAATCTGTACCTATTTCCCTGGCCGCGCATCAATATGCTCAATTCCAACAGCGATGTCAAGATAGCCAAGCGCATGGTGGCCCTTTGGACCTCATTCGCAGCTGATGGTGTTCCCAGGGCAGAGGGCTTGCCCGCGTGGTCCCCCATGAACGATGAAACTGGACCATACATGCATATCGGACGTACAGTCACATTTGGGGACAATTACTTGGACGAATACAGCATTGCGGTGCAGGAGGTTAAGCAGGGTTATAACCTGGTCAACGATGATTACTACGAACTGGAGGCCGTCCTACGCGATGCCATTAATAAGCAGGAACAGCCGGCCGAATCCGATACAGACGAGGATGAGGACGAGGAACAGGAAGAAGCGAACGATGACCCAGCAGCCACCGAGGCGCGTGGCCAAAACTTGGTTTTCATTGCCAGAAAATCGGCACGTATTCAACACTAGGTCCAATTAATGAGATGAAAGTGAGCTTTGGTGCATTTAAAAATTGATTTATTTTTTGAGACTTAATAAACATTTTGTAGAATATAAAACTATCCTTAATAATGGCAGATCTTTTCGCCTAGTTATATACAATATAAGTGGACTTTCCCAAGCTAATTTGACAAGTGATCCAACTCGGTCGACTTCTGTCTATAACAATTTAAAAATAGCCCCTGTTATCAGACGTTTTAAAATTGATTTATTATCAAAAAACATTATACTATATACTGGGCATATTCGTGACCCATACTGCATCATTAGGACTATCTGGCAGACTGGGCATTGTTCGGTTTTCTATTTTGAGTCAAGCATACATTTGAAAAAATAAATGAATAAATATTATATGACTTTCGCAAGAGGAATAACATTGTATTATATGCAGTACTCATACATTATTATCACTGTTTTCCATAAATTATCAGAAATGTATGTAGGAATGATTCTAAAAGCTTTATATAGATGCATTGTATTCAATTATTCACATTCTGTGCAAGAATAATTTTCAGCGAAGCACAGTTCAGTCCGTTCGATTTCAAATCAGACATCGGATTGCAGTTCCCCAGCTTTGTTTTACAATGGAATATTTCTTATTGGGCATTTTAATATTCATATCGATAGGATCCTTCAACTATGCGGTATGTAGCATAGTAAACCTAAAAAGATTTTTAATTAAGTAAATGTCACAAGCTTACAGCAAGAAACAACACCCTTAGAGGTATCTAAGAACCAGTGCGATGGGTCCTGCATCCAGTTCTTAAAGTCATTGCTGGACAACGTAGGCGCCATGCAGAAACTTTGGAAAGTATGTGATATAAGCAAGCTGACGAATATCCAATCCAGACTTGATAAAATTGAGGATCAGATGGTGACGCAAGAGGAAAACTCTGCCAGCTTTTCAAAAGCAATCGAGGAAACTAAGCAGAAACTGTTGGAGCAAAGCAAGTTGATCGACAAAAAAAAACACAGTTTTCTAAAGCCGTTTCAGAAAATCGGATCCAAATATTATTATATTGAGAAACAACAGAAAACCAATTGGTTTGGAGCGGTACACAGATGTAGCGAGTTCGGCGGCCATTTGATCAGTTTAGATAGCCAGAGTGAACTGGATGCAATAATTCCCCATTTGGATGCCAAACGATTTTATTGGATTGATGTAAATAACCTCAGCGAGAAGGGGGTGTACCGCTCCCTAACAACTGGCGTGAGGTCAACATTTTTGAATTGGAAGCGCAACGAGCCCAATAATGCCCGTGGTAAGGAAAATTGCGTCCATTTGCAGGACTCTAATTTTGTAATGAATGACCATATATGCGGCGATCTTTTTTATTTTATTTGCGAGTCATTCAATGAATAAGCAATGAGTTATACATTTTTTTAATAAGCGTGCAATCAGCGGCAATGGATTTATATAGTTTGTTAAGCAATATCACTCTATTTTGGCCTGAAGGTTTTTCAACTTAATCCGAATGATCTGTGATGCAAACGAGCCTTGGCTACAGTAAAGAAAATTCGATACTATCCAGCCGCTTCGAAAGAAGCATTTAATATTTCAATTAATCACGCCTGTCCCGATCCATTTGTTTCATGCCAATGAATAATATAATAATGAATAATAATATAATATTTATTTATGTTAATTTTTATTCCTTAAAACGGTTTTATTTCTTATAAGCAATACTAGTGAGTAGTAAACTAATTCCTCTGGTTGACTTGGCACTAAAAGCGTATCTTGTTTCGATTTGGACGCCTTACGAGACTTTTCCGCACTTCAACTTTCTTGAGCTTGCTTGTGGCAGCTGTTGCTGCTGCTTGCCTCCTGCGCTGTGCCTGGCCCAGATCTTTGCGGCGTGCGCGGTTACGCAAATAATAGATCTCACGTATGAGACTGTGGCCCTCTTCCTCGTCTCTCAGTGTAGCTGAAAACTCATTGAAGTAATTGCCGCCAATAGTAAGCGTCTCGTCGATCTTCATGTAGGGACCGTAGAGCGTTGTCATGGGTGGCCAGTACCCGGATCGATATGAGCCCAGCGGATTGCCGGTAATTACAAAGTTTGTCCATAAGTCAACCATGCGATGTGCCATTGACATATCGGGAGGACTCAGGCGCTTGACATGGTCGGGATAGGGGAACAGGTAAAGTGCCTCATCGGTGAGCGAGACGCCCGCCTTAAAGGGACTCTGCATGTTCGTCTCCTCGTCCATATCGCGGTATCGATTGAACTCGCCCGCATATTCAAAGGAGTAAAGGAACGTGTTGTCCGGATTGTGTTTGTTGTTCATGTTAAGAGCCAGCAGTACCGGCAGCTTGTGGTTTAAAGTGCCCGCCACCTGAAAGACATATCTGTTTGGAATATGTGTTTTTTCATATGTGAAATTCTTACTTACATCAATTAGCCGGGGTATTAGGGTGTCGAAAGTGCCGTTCTCCAGCAGGTGGCGATTAAAGAAGTCATGGGTGACAAAGCTGGTCAGCAGCATGGTCTTGTCGGTGCCCACCACCTGGCGTATAACGTGATCGATATAGTTGTAGGTATTGTATTCATCATCTGGTATCTTTCCCTCAAAGTCGTTTTCCACAATCTCATTCAGCACACGTGTGCCTGCGTTCTTGGGACATCCGCCCATTGCAGGATAGGAAAAGTTGGAATCCAGCATGAGATCATAGGGATGCTTGGGTAGCACGCCGCTGGGCCCACCGATTGTGAATTGTATGCCCCCAGTATGACCAATGCCCAGATCTGATTTCTCAAGCTAACAAAATAACACAGTGAGCTTGAGAAGTCTGAGAGTAACTCTTAGTTCCACTTACCGCATGGTCCATGAATGCATTCAGCAGCTCCAAAGCACTAAGCTCCATTAGGCATTTATTGAGATCTCGCACGGTTACCATCTGGCAGTCGGCTTTTTCGGCAATTTCCTGCGCATGCTTGCGCGGATTGTCCTCCAGGAAGATGGGCATGATGGCTGAGCCGGAGTGATAAATCACTTGACTGAACAGGCCACGCTGCACCATCGGGGAGAGTGTGAGCAGATGCGCTATGGCTGCGCCACCCACCTGCCCGGCCACCGTAATGCGACTTGCATCGCCCCCAAAATACTTAATGAAGTGCTTGACGAATTGCAGGGCCAAGAATATATCGAGGAAGCCGGCATTGCCGGGTATCTCATCGGTTTTGGTCGATAAAAAACCAAATGGTCCCAGGCGATACTGCGGCGTCACCAACACCAGATCCTTTTCCAGCAGATAGTCGGGCGGCGCTTCCGAGTTGCTGCCCTCATAGAGGTACTCCCCGTGAATGTAGACCAGTACGGGCAGTCTCCCAGTCACATTCGGCGTGGTTATGCTCATCGTCAGGCAGTCCTCGACGTCCAGCACGTCGTCCAGCTTTTGCAATGCGTCCATCGAAACAACAGACGGACAGCCGATCTTCTCCGCCGTCGCATCCATCACATCTTCCCAGGGCTCAATGGGACGCGGTGGCTGATATAGAACCAAACCATACGGGTTTTATGATTAATGGATTTATGACATCAATAATCTTTGCGTAAATTGGTGAACGAAATTGATTGCCTTCCTAATCAAGTGAGCTTTCGTCGCTGCGGGCAAACTTAACGATTCGCGCCTCTCAGAGGTATTACGAGTATATTAGCTTTGATTAGGTCTTAGCCCACATAAATATTTATGAACTCGGCGAACCTATTCTTGATTGCTGTGTGGTTATAAATGGTTAATTTAGCAAAAGGTGAAATGTACGCGGGCAGTAAAAGTTATGAAAAGTAGTCGTTTGGCTGACAGAAGGAAAAAGCTGATTCAACCTAATATTAACGTACGCCAAGTCTAATATATGCACAGCAGAGAAATTTTAAATGAACATATCTATATTGCTCGAATAGCAGATACCCTTTATTCAAGTCTGTTATAGGTCCAGTTAGGACAAAAGCTTTTTGGATATCTACTGTGTAAATCACAATGACGACAGTTCAAAATATGCATGTATGCAAAATGTCATCCGAATTAAGGTCATAAAGTTTTGAAAAAGAGGTGGTTGGTTGCTGATCGGAACTGATGAAGTGGTATACACAATGTCTCTTTTTGCCAGTTGCTTTCATTAACTCTCTAAATTTATCAGCTGAGCTGAGCCTCTTGAGCCACATACCTTGAAACGATGTTGTCCAGTCGGTGGCTCGGCATATCTAACATCGACAAACTGCAACACTTCGCGCTTGGTCCAAGCGGTCTCCACTATTTTACCCTGTATAGAGCCCAATTTGGGCAGCTCCACAATGGTATCCTTTTCCTCGTCATATTGCTTGCCGCGCACCCGCCCCTCGGCGCGGATCGCGCCCAGTGCGCAAACTGCGAGCACAATCGAAAATTGCATTTGGCAGCCTGAAAAGCACTCCGGAACGGCAAATGACCCTGGCCAAGATGCGACAGCACTCGTATAAGCACGGAACTCAACTGAACTTTGCCAGAAGATGGCGATTAGATTTTAGTCTTGGCCAGAGTAAAAGTTTCACCCCGACTCCGCATACTTAGTGGTTCGCGAGACTCTTGCGAATAGTGCCAAGAAGAAGAAGGCGAAGTAGAAATTGGAAGATCCAAAACGAAATGCTCACCTACGTCGCTGCTGCTGTCCCATTATTATTCTTTTTGTATTTTCATGTGTGTTACTAATTAACTATGGACTTCTTTGTTTGCTCCGGTATCTGGTGCGGTGTTGATAAACGCCAAACAAAAGTAAAAGGGAAAATCGACAGCAATTCGCTAATAGCAGCCATCAGGAGGTCACTTATAATTATAAGCTGAACCAATTTGGCTGGTTGATCTTCAATTTGGTCATCGGCCCTCAGCTGGGCCACGCTGTGGCCCCATGGGCTCATACTTATTTCAGGCAACACACACAATTAATATTTGCTGGCAAATATCATGGGGGTTTCCATTAAGGCATTGCTTTGCCCGTTTGTTTGTTATTCTCTCAACGAAAGTCGGCGCCTCGCATCGGATTGATTAGGTTCAATTATACTTTCAACGCTGCGGGCCAAAGACAATGGCATTTAAATTTTAGATTTTTAAATTGAATTTTTCAAGCCGCCAATGCTGCTACTGGTTTTTCGGATTAATATTTTAGGTGCTTGCATTAAAATTATTCATTCGATGCGGTGGGTGAAAGTATTTACCTTGCTTTACGGTTCACAAATAGAAATGACCTGGCTGGGCGCCCCCATTTATGCTGAAAAATATCGGCCAAGACTTCGGGTCAATACCCCTGGAGAGCTTCACTGGACAAAGTTTGTAATCACATATGCATAATATTTTAACATAAATTAGGTATCTATAGGAAGGTGATAACTTAATAACTTCAAAGCCACATCAGCATACATTAATCATCGCATTCTGTCAAATGTGAATACAGGAGGTATCTTATAGAGTACGGTATTTGTGCTTTTGTGCTCTGTTAAATATATGGCATAAGCAAGGGAAAATACAATTTTAACGAATTTCAAATTACTGGAAAGTTAATCAGTAATTACTATTAACTCTCATACTACCGACCAAGCGTTGGAAAAAATATTTAACTCTTAATTGTAACGAAATAGTCACAAAATTCATTAAATAAAAAGTTGAAAAACCACACATTAAACTTAAAACGAGAAAGAAAGTTTTTCTTCGGCACGCCGAAGATCTAATACCCTTGCAGTCCCAACCTTTTCATAATGCTTATAGTGCTTTGCCCGTATCTAAGAAGCGCAAGGAAAATAGTTAATGCCGAGTTTGGGAAAGATAAGATCTTGATAAACGAAAATGGGTTTTATTTTGTTTAAGCACGGCATTCAAAGATTTCACTATTCTTCCTTTATTTTTGCAAAATCTTATTTACATCGGACTACTATCTCATATAGCTGCCATAGGAACGATCAGTCAAAAATTAATTGGTTGCATGAAAAAACATTTTGTTTTTCAAGATATCTTGACCGAACTCAGCAATTATACTATACTAATATATATGCAAAATCCTATTAGGACCACTTAATCATATAGCTGACATAGGAACGATCGGTCGAAAATTAAGTTGTTTAGGTTAAAAAGGTGAAAATCTAAATTTTGACCCAAATCGTCAAAACGTCAAGGGGTTACATCACTTTTTTTTTTCAAAATTGGCGTCCGTTCGAAAATCGAATCTTTTTGATGATTTTTTTGAATAGCTCGGGTAAATATTGTCTGATTTTTAAATGTCATACCTTTTTTATTCGTACGGATTCCTACTGGCATTCAAACAAATTACAAATCGGTCGGTTCAAAAAAGTTGTTGACCAAAAACCGATTCGTTTGTAAAGTACACCTTTTTGACGATTTTTTTGAGTATCTCGGCCAAATAATGTCCGATTACATCACGTTTTGTCTACTTTTTGAACGACGACTCTTTTTTAACATATTCAATATTATTTATTTCAGGTCAATACAGTCACATCTGGACAAAAGGGAGGACAGAAGGAATAATGCTGGAAAAGACCAGACAAAGCTTACTTGGGCAACGCCGGATAATACCCGCTAAGTGTAGATACATAAAATAAAAACTAAATATTCAAATGTTGAAAACATATATTTTTTAAATAACTATATAAATAATAATTAAGCAATGAAAATACGATGTTATGAAACAAAATAAATATATTGAAAAATAAATAAATTCTGATGTTTTTTTCTGAGGAATTTTTTGGGCAGAAAAGGTGAGTAATTCGAAAGAGTTGGCATAGCTGCGCCGTTTATCTGCGCGAGATTATGTCGTTTTAAAACGACATATCTCTACCCAGAATTATATCGCTTCAAAACGAATTATATCGCTTTAAAACCACGGGGAGATATGTCGTTTTAAAACGACATAATTCCCCTCTATCGACATTATGTCGTTTTTAGAGAGGAATTATGTCGTTTTAAAACGACATATCTCCAGCCAGAATTATATCGCTTTAAAACCACGGGGAGATATGTCGTTTTAAAACGACATAATTCCCCTCTATCGACATTATGTAGATATGTCGTTTTTATAGGGGAATTATGTCGTTTTAAAACGACATATCTCTACCCAGAATTATATCGCTTCAAAACGACGGAGAGATATGTCGTTTTAAAACGACATAATTCCCCTCTATCGACATTATGTCGATATGTCGTTTTTAGAGGGGAATTATGTCGTTTTAAAACGACATATTTCCAGCCAGAATTATATCGCTTTAAAACCACGGGGAGATATGTCGTTTTAAAACGACATAATTCCCCTCTATCGACATTATGTCGATATGTCGTTTTTAGAGGGGAATTATGTCGTTTTAAAACGACATATCTCCAGCCAGAATTATATCGCTTTAAAACCACGGGGAGATATGTCGTTTTAAAACGACATAATTCCCTCTATCGACATTATGTCGTTTTTAGAGGGGAATTATGTCGTTTTAAAACGACATATCTCCAGCCAGAATTATATCGCTTTAAAACCACGGGGAGATATGTCGTTTTAAAACGACATAATTCCCCTCTATCGACATTATGTCGATATGTCGTTTTTAGAGGGGAATTATGTCGTTTTAAAACGACATATCTCCAGCCAGAATTATATCGCTTCAAAACGACGGAGAGATATGTCGATTTAAAACGACATAATTCCCCTCTATCGACATTATGTCGATATGTCGTTTTTAGAGGGGAATTATGTCGTTTTAAAACGACATATCTCCAGCCAGAATTATATCGCTTTAAAACCACGGGGAGATATGTCGTTTTAAAACGACATAATCTCGCGCAGATCAACGGCGCAGCTATGCCAACTCTTTCGAATTACTCACATTTTCTGCCCGAAAAATTCCTCAGAAAAAAACATCAGAATTTATTTATTTTTCAATATATTTATTTTGTTTCATAACATCGTATTTTCATTGATTAATTCTTATTCATATAGTTATTTAAAATATATATGTTTTACAGCATTTGAATATCTGGTTTTTATTTTATGTATCCGGCGTTGCCCAAGTAAGCTTTGTCTGGTCTTTTACAGCTTTATTCCTTCCGTCCTCCCTTTTGTCCAGTTGTGACGTTATTTACCTGAAATAAATAATATTGAATATATTAAAAAAGACTCGTCGTTAGAAAACAACTCCTACGACCCGTCGTCATCGAAATTTGTTCCCCGGTAACGCCAAGATCATTTATGTCCAGCCAATACCAAATATTTTTGTTTAAGTGGGGCAATAAGTCCTCCCTTTCATTTTGAAAACTAGCGAGATGCCCGTTTAACCGAGTACATTTGTTCAGAGCTCCAAACCAATTAAGTTTCTCCCTCTTTTCAATGTAATAAAATTTGCTTCCAATTTTCTGGAACGATTGACTTAGTAGATAATTTTCTCGATTTTTCAAATTTATGGCAGAGCTACAAATAGTTTAAGGAGTTGCAACTGATTCTCAATTTTGTCTAGTCTGTATTTGGTGTTTCCTTGCAGGTTCGTGCTGTTACAAAACTTCAAAAGATTTTCAATTTTGTCTTCATTATCTCTCAATGGCAATAATGCTTGGTGACAAAATTCGTTACATAGGCTCTCTAGGTTACCAGAAAAAGGTCCGTCCTAAAAGTGCATTAATTTTATTTAATATATTTACATATATGCATGTTCTAATGCTAACCAAAACGACTGCCACGGACTTCCCCACAGTTAATATAAATAGCAAAATACAAAAATTTTTAATTTTCATGACTATGTTCTTTATGCAAACATCAACATACATATCTCCCACCAAATCTTTGATCCCACTTTTACCAAGGTTGTTGTTTCTATCAACCTTTGAATTTATAAATTTGAAAAAGAGAAAAATGTTTATTAAAGAAATTACTCTAGGTACAATATTGAGATAGACTATTAAGTATTGTTGATAATTTCTAAAATCTTAGACGTTGATGTCTGCGCATAAGCTTAAGTCGTTGTGGATTTTCGTTTGGCTGTGCATAGGGATAATTTTCGTGTGGATTTTCAGCTGATGCTTCCTGCTCGGCACCTGCAAAAGTCTGCCCTTGTGCCCATTGCGTGTAAGCTTTGACATAATCATTATAGGTGGGATAGTCGCTTAGATCTGGCTGTCCTTGGTCTTGGTGTTCTCGTTGTAGCTGTTCTCGTTGCTGCTGTTCTCGTTCTCGCTGCTCTCTTGACTCTTGCTCAAGCTCCTCCTGTGATCGCTGCTCTTGCTCTCGCTCTTGCTGCTGACGTTGCTGTTCTGTTGGCTCTGGCATTTCATGTAGTCGTTGGTCTCGCTCTTGTTGCTCTCGCCTTTGTTGCTCGAGTTGCTGCTGCTCCCGTTCTTGTAGTTGCCTCACTTCTTGCTCACGCACCAGCTTGTCTCGTTCTTCCTGTTCGCGCTGCTCCACCAGCTGTCTTGCTTCATCCTCGCGACGTTGCTGCGCTCGTTGCCGTTGCTCGCGCTCAAACTGTTCTCGCTGCTGTGGCTCTCGTTGCATTTCCGCTTCTCGTTGTTGTTGTTCACGTTTACGTTCCTCTTCCTCACGCATCAGTTCCTCCTGCTGTTGTTGTTCCTGTTCCTGTTGCTCACGAAGCTTTAGGTCTCGTTCTTGCTGTTCTTGCAGTAGTCGTTGCCTGCGCAGTTCCTGATCTCTTGCATAATAATCATTATAGACTGGGGGTCGCCTGTACTCTGGCTGCTGTGGTTGTCTATAACCTTGCCCTGGGAAGTTCACATACGGCCGCCTTGTTGTTGTCGTCGTCGTAGTCGTAGTCGTAGTCGTTGCTGAGGCGCCTGAAGTAATGTTGGTGGTATTAAAATATTGGGCATACAAATTAGGCACGTTGATGCCCTCGCCAAAGTGCTGGTCCAGCTCCAAAATGCTTTGTCTTGAATTGGTAAAACGTAGAAAAGGACCATACTCCGAAGTTGCCTTTGGCCACACGTTTGTATTTTGATTTGGTATGCCACTGTGTGCAAAGTTAACCCACATTGCAACCAGGGCACGGGCTAGAGACTTATCCTCGGGATTCAAATTTCTAGCCTCTTCCGGATAGGGGAACAAATAAACACTGTCATCACTGAGCGAGGCGTCCACTCCAAAGGGCAGGGGACTGTTCAGGTGCCCAAAGCGATGATGCTCGCCGCGGTAGTCAAAGGTATACAGATATGCAGGGCTCTTCTTGTGGGATAAGCGAATCGAATAAATAACTGGCGCTCGATACAATATGAGATTGCTTAGTTCTAGCAATCCCTGAGTGACGCTGCGAGCATTGACAAACCGCACCTGTTCGGGCGTAAAAATCTCCCGAATTGCCCAATCATGCCATATTTTGTGGTCCTGAGGTTGTGCTGTATGCCGCAGCACTACCTTTATGTAATCGCTGACGTTATGGGACTGCAAACCTTGTATCTGGTCGTAGAATCCTGTTTAGACATGGGTTTTTTTGTTAGATTTTACATTATTTTAATTTTATATTAGAAACAATTTCTAAAAATTTTGCATCGGTTCTTTAAAAAACATATTTGACCAACAAAAGCATTTTTTGACAATTTAAAATGCCGCTAAAAATATCCTTTTTATACCCCGAAGCGCTGAAACAAAATCTGAACTACTTACGTGACAAAATAAAGGCGCTTGCGTCCTTGGTGGCACCAACAATTAAGGGTTTTGTCTTATTGTTGATACTGTTGCTGGCGATCAGAGCAGCTGGATGCTCCGGCAGATAGCCTAGACGATCGCCCACCACCAGCTTGAAGCCGCCCAGGGCGCTGAGACCGCGCGGCTCGTTTTGTTGGAGCAGCTGCTCAAAGATACTCACCAGCTGGGAGGTGCGCAGTCGTCGGAGGCATTCGTAGAGCGGTCCTAGATTGCGGCCGGCGCTGGGGCAGCGGGCCAGCTGGGCAAAGGTGTCCAGAGTCTCGAGCGGCCTTTCATCGATCAAGTAGGGATTTAAGGCAGTGCCTGACTGCAGGATGAGCTGCTGGAATAGATGCTGCGCCTGTGGGCTCAGACTGAGCGCATGGGCCAGCGTGGCGCCGCCTGCTTGTCCGACCAGCGTAACCTGGTTGGGGGTACCTCCAAAGTATCGGACGTTGCGTTGCACCCATTCGAGTGCCTGCTTCAGGTCCGACAAGGCCACATTTCCGGGCAGCTCATCGCTGAGGGCACTAAGAAAACCGAAAGGCGCCAGGCGATAGTTTATGGAGACAAGAACCACATCGTGTTCCAGCACATAGTCGGGCTGTCCCTCCTCAGCTCCACCGTCGAACAGCATCTCGCCATGTACAAAGACCAGGACGGGCAGGTCGTGAGCTCCAGCGGGCGCGTAAATATTTAGAGTGAGGCAATCGTCGACGTTCTCGCCGCGCGCTTCCGCCACCTGCAAGCGCTGCACTTCCGGAAACTGGGCACAATTGGCACTTGATTGGGTTGCATTTATGCGCGCCTGGAAAGGCACCGCTCTGGCTGGCTGGAAACGTCCCAGACCACCGTTTACTTGAGCGTAGCGCACTCCCAGATACGCATCTATGGGCCGGTTCTTAATCACTTTGTATCCGCGCAGGCCGAACAGCTCACCAACGCCTGGCACATGCAGACCGCCGCTAGGCGGTGGTGGGGGCGTGTTAACAGTAGGCGCCTGCCATGGAGCGGCCTTTAAGGGCTGTGGCGTAAAGACGCCGGCCAGCCAAGCCGCCCTCTCGCTATCCTCATGCACTTCATCAAACTGGGCATGGCACACGCCCAACACTAGCAGCAGCAGCAGCTGCCAGAGGAGGCAGCTCTTCCCAGTAGGCAGCTGCATGTTGTGGACTGCCTGGTGTCTAAATTAAAACTGAATTTGGAATAATAGCAGAGACTAGGAAATCAAAAGTTCAAACTTAATCGCGAGTTACGCGATTCATCAATACACACACACACATACACACATGTATAGAGAGATACAAATATGGGAACAGTAGCTCTAAGTAGTTCTAGTTCTTGTTCTCGATGTCGCCAGTTTTAATCTTGTCTCGATGATAGTTTTGTTGCGGCACTGCGCCAGATTCGCCGTTCCGCTGTCCGTTGTCCGGTGTCCATTGTCGCCGTTGGGCCTATCTTGAAACAGTGCGTCTATGGCGGCAACAGTTGCTGTAGGGTTATCGGCAGTAGCTATGCGATTGCCACTTTCTGGTGCTCATCTATACAAATGTTTTTAATTCATTAAAACTTTTAGAACTATTTCAATTTCATAATTTACTATAAGCATGTAAATGGGATCAAAATAAATGTACTTTGTTGTACCAAGCAAACATATTTTGCATACATTTTACCTGAGATACATTCTATCTTTTAGTATAACTTGAAAACGAATTCTATGCAGTGTGCCAGCTGTACTTCATTTCAATACTTACGCAAAAGTAAGATATATCATTTATCGAAAAATCTGTTCTGTTAAAAAGGATAGTTCAAAAACATTCAGCGAAGGGCATGCAAATAATTGACGAAATCGTTTTTGGTTTCATAATATAATATTCTCTATATTTTCATTTAATAATCGTTTTCGGTTCATTTTTCATTTTGTTGTTTCAGTATATTTCTATAATAATATGTTATAATTAAGAATCGTCATTTCATCTAAATATTTCAGTTATAATAGTACAATATAATAATTTGTAATAATATTTTTGTTAAATTGGGTTGTGTTGCTTTTGAATTTAACACTTGAATGCGCTGTTCTCGTTTTTTTTTTATTTCTTTTTCAATTAATTGTAAATGTTTCAATTATTTTTATTCGTACCTTCTTCGGATTTTTGTTCTGATACCCATCCCCTTTCATATTCATGACGATTTGATTATTTCATCAAATCTCTTTCTTCTTGACATATGTTAGTTTGGGTCAGATTGCATTAGGCTTGAGATTAAACTTGAAGAATTGCTCTCCTTCAAATATGTATGGATGTATTTATGTAGGCAAGCGTACATATATACATATGTACGAGTATGTATTTAAATCAGAGGACTAGGAAAGCTAAAAGCAATTTTATGTAGTATGTATGTATATATCTGTTTGTGTCTATACATATAAATGTTTTGAATGTATTTAGGTATTTTCTTAATAGATCTTGTATATGCTTTACGGGCGCGCAGACGGAAGCTAAAATGAAGTCATCCAAATAATATCCAATCAAATAAAAAAGAATTCGAATTTTACAAATTTCAACTGCATTACGTATATAAGGATACAACATTTTCTTGATTTATCTTCGCCATTTTCTAAACCTTAAATGCATTTTCTTTCGCTGAATTCAGTGTTTTAAATGACGAAACTTGTGCGTAAATATTTTGGTATACATATACATATGTAGATATAGTTCATTACAGTTTAAATCGTTCAAATAAATCGTCAATAAACAAATGCTGAAGTTCCATTGTTTTGTAATTGGATAGATCTACAAAAGTGATAAATATTCATTTCGCTGACTCAATACTTAAATGCAATACGTTTAGGAACTTCTCAACAAATAAGTGCATTTTAACAAATAATTACATTAGCTTCTTACAATAGAGATTGATATATATATATATCGAACTAAATTATATTAAAATAACGAAACTGGGATCGTGAAATTTGTTCAAAACTGAGAATTAGCCGTTTGCAATTTTCAAATATACCTCGTATTAATAAATGTTTTATTTATTTATTTTTTTTTTTATTTGTAGCTCAGTCTTTTACTAACGTTTGTTTTTTATTTTTATTTTATTTAATAATTTTTTAGAAATTGTTCTGAAAAGTATTTGCTTTTTTTTATATATATCTTCTGAAGCGTTTGGTTTAACTAAGAAGAGTGCTGCTCAATATATTTGGCGGGCTCGATGTGATCAAAATGAAAACTTTGTGGGTTTTCCAATTGTAAAAACTTGAACAAATTAAATATCAGTATTACAATTGTACTCGATTCTCGATTCGCAAATTGAGAGCCCATTGGAAAGCCATCTTCATGCTGACAACATAAGTGGCCTTCCTTAACAAACCTTCTATGCGATTCATATTTATATATATTAGTCTGTAGCAGTTGGTTATGTAAATACAACGCAAAAAGAGGGTCTTGAAAAAGTAATCATGTGTTTGTTGTGTGTAGCTCTATAGTTGCTTGGAAGTACCGTTCTGTGAGTCAATCTACGTTTCGTAATTTATTTGATTAAATATGTATTCATGTATACTCTATATACTCGTATGCATTATGGCTTACTCATTTCATTTCATTTCATTTTTTGTTTTATTTTTATTTTTTATTTTTTGGTTTGCGCTACATATTCAACAATTTCAATTTAAATTCAAATTCAATTTTAAATTTAAATGTATCTTACATATTTGTAAACGCCAAAGAATGCATAACGTACTTTAATTTTAATCATAATGCCTCAGATCTTACAACTTTACAATTGCAATGGAACTGTGGAACTGTTGGCGTGTGTGTGTGTGTGTATGTGCGCATGTTTGTTTATTTACTTTGGGATTGTGTGGGTGTATGTGTGTGATTTGGCCAAAATATATAGAGAAAATCGATTTTGTGTTGTGTTTTTCTTCGAATGAAAGGTTATTTATTTGATCATTTTCAATGTATTGTTTGTCAAGTATTTACAAAGTCTCATATATGCATGTATATGGTGTGTATTTATATACTTTAGATTTGTTGCGTTATAAAATCTTAACATAATTATATAAATTGATTTCACGCAAGTGTTTAAGTAAAATGCATCGATTACGTTGCAAGTTAATAGCAGGCTACTTACAAATAAACAAACCAAACGCTTCGTGTCGCATCTACACGCAGACACGCGGGCCAGCAGCCAAAACCGAACTGGAACCGGAACCGGAACCGGGACGGGAACGGAAATGGGAAGCAGAATCCCATATCTCAAATCCTATCTCAACTCAATTGCAGTTCTAGTTCGGTAAACTCTATTTTAAAACGATCAGGCATTTCAATCTACAATAGTTCGCTTTCATGCTCATAAATAATATAGTAAATTTAATGCTTAAGCCTAATTAGTAGTTAATTCTTGCTTGATTTCGTTATGTTTATCATTATGTAATGCCTTTTAATAATATACTATAAGTTATCCTTTATATATATATATATATTTATATATATACATATGCATATATAAATACATATATATACAAATACATATATTTTTTATATGTGTTATTTTATGTAAGAAGCACTTGAATATATATCGTTTTAATGATAAATGAAAACTTGATTTTGTGTGTTTGTTTGTGTGTGTGTTTGGTTTTAATAATATTCTTATTTCATCATTTCTTACTAATTTGTTAATGCCGACCTTTATACTTAGTATTTGTTGATGTTGCCAAATTGCAATATGTAAGTTATTCATTAATGTATGTTCTGCGATGTAACACAATGTTATCTTGGGTAAGTTGCGTTGATCCCGCGCTGCCCTTGATCAAAATATGTTCTCCTTGATCCAGTAATATTACGAAAGATATGTTTTATCGGCAATGCCGGAGCAGTATATTTATTTCGGCGACTTATGTGTTGCGCGCTTCATATAAAACTGAAAACTAGGGGACAAGCAAATTATACAAATACCCTAAGCCTCAATGCATCACGCCATCAAAGCATGGTCGGCAAGCCGACTCAGCATTCCATGCAGTGTCAGCTTACCGCTGCTGGCCGTTCTTAGCGCAGAGCGCTGAACTCAGTTCTGGCGCGTCAGCATTGTTAATACGAAGCTACTTAATTGCTAGGGCAATATATTTATGCTTAGTTGTTAACTACCCCCCCCTCAGGATGATGGCCGTCCTCGGGCATGTCGTATTTGTCAATCGCCTTCTGCATCTGCATGGAGGCTCGTCTTTTCCTTAGCACCAGAAAAAGGAAGAATGAGCCAATTAGTCCGACATTCAGGACCGCGCCAATCGCGAACCAGAATTTAGGCGAGCCAGCCGCAACTACCTCCTCCTTGAAATCTCGAATTGATAGCAAGTTGTTGATGTTCATACGATGCAGGAGTGGTATGCTTAGTGCCGGGTCATGTCCGATGATGTTTAGGAGCGGTGACCTCACGATGCCAGGCTGCTTGCTTAGTGATTTGCGCAGGTTTACAAATTCTGTGCCATTGATAGTTGCAGACCGTTCGAAAGTTATCAGGAAGGTTCCTGAGACGGTTACCTCTGCGTCATCATCTGTTCGGACGCGCGCTGTCGCTTCGTTGATAACCACGACGCCGTCATCTACAGGCATTATCGCTTTCAGGTGGCTAGGTTGAGTGTGGCAGTTGGCGATGTTTCCCGCGTGAAGGGAGCTAGCACAGGTTTCGCGCCGTGCTCGTTCGCAGAAGGTGTTATGCGTAGTTACGGTGCATCCAGTAACTGCAAAGGTATCCTTTTCGCATTCCGCCAACGTGTCTTCGTCGAGTCGCAGAATGGTTTGTTGGTGTGAAACGGGGTAGACGGAGACCTTTTGGCACCTAAACTCAACTTTAGGGTAGGCTATTAATATGTGGATAATATTCTCGGACTGAAGGACCTTGATCTTAGAAGCTTCTATCAAGCTAACTATTGGGGTATCTTGTTCGATAAGTGATTTTAGATCGGTATGATCAAGGATTGTAGGATTTACTATGCTTGCTTTTGCCAACGTTATGGTGAGTACTAAATTTTGAATTTCTGTGTTCAGTATTCTATTTCTTGCCAACAGGGTCTCGAATAAATGAGGAGTGTCAACCAAATCGCCTTTGCGGGAACTGATAATTTTATTGATAGTGTCCGTTAGTCTGTTTATTTGTTTTTGAGTTTCGGAGTTTATTAGTATCTGTTTGGAGTTAGCCTCCACCAACTGCGTCTCTGTAACGCGGATCCTTAAGAAATCTGAAGCATCAGGGGTGCCAGCAACAACCTTCAAGGCAGTGCCTAAGAAATCGAGGCTTCGTGCAAATCTGTGATGCACTTGAAGAACGGACAACAATGTTCTAAGGTGATCTGTATCTACGTCTAGTAGTTTGCGCATATGCGACTGTGGAAAGGAATCGGACAGTCTTTCCGTCTCGTCTATCATACTAACAAATTCGGAAATGTTACTTGAGTGCCTCAAGTAGCTACGTTGATCGAACACCAGTACTTCCCCGTCTAAGACCGGAATGTAGTTGGCATGCGAGAAGTCGGTGATCCGAGCATTTACCGCTGCTAGTGCCACAAGCAAAGTGAGTGCAAACCTGAAATGGACGAACAATATAAGACGGTGTTTAAACTCTGAGTTGGCTTACTAGCTAATTGTGGAGGAAAACTTATTTCAGGTTGTCCTTATGGACCACCCTCCCCTTAATGAGGACAGACGTTCCCAGGTCTGCTTCGACCTTTTGTTCTGAGCATAAGGGAGTTAACTTGTTCCCTAGCCTCTTGTTGTTCTTCTGGAACACCTTTTCTCCTACCTCGAAAACGCGGTTTTGTCTGGATGCATTGCACCTTTTGATATTGTCTTGCTGTGCCTTAATTAGCCTGTTTTTGACGTTCCCGCGACGATCAGAAGCTGCTGCATGAACGACCTCAATTGGTTTCTCGAGGGTTACTGAGTGCAAACTTTTGTTGTACTCTATCGTAGCCTTTAAGATTAATTCTGTAGTGTCGCTGATTTTCTTGTCTAACTTGAGGCATCTCGCAATTTCGGTCAGGGTGCTATGAAAGCGCTCCACCTGGCCGTTTGAGGTGCTGTGAAGCGGAGCCGCATTCACAATGCAAATGCCGTAGGCGTTTCGGAGCATCGAAGTGATGGTCTCGGAATTGAAGGCCGCCTCGTTATCGCAATAAATTGTCTTGGTTGCGGGAAAAAGGTTAACAATTTGCAGTAGAGGGCTTGTGACATCGATTATCGTTCTGGATAATATCGGTTGGACGACTGCAAATTTTGAGAATTTGTCTATGCAGGTCAAGAACTGTTTCTTGTCTGTCGAGAAAATGTCAATATGCAACATTTCGCCAGTATAACTTGGTATAGGCGTTTCCCCGAGTTCTTGTTTCTTCGGGTGCCTATCGTATTTGGCTTTAGTGCAGACCCTGCAGTTTGCAACCACTTCTTTGGCCAGACTGGCCATATTGGGAAAATAATAGTCCCGAAGTACTTGTTTAATGTTTTCCTGAGCTGCTCTGTGCGCTCGATTGTGCTCGGCAGTGATGATTTCTAACTGCTCGTTTTTGTCCGTTATATCTTGCACAAGATTTTTGCAATGCCAGAATTGGGTAGCAGGGAAATACAAAATCAGGTCGTGTTGGAAACTTGCCAACGTGGGAAGATCGCAATGTATTGCATTAACGACTCCAGAATTCACAACTTCTTTGAGGGTTTTGAGAATTGAGCTCTTGTCAGTGTAACTGATCAAGTGGCGTGTTTTGCTGCGAAACAGCAACAAGTTTCGCTTTAGCGGAAAACGCGATTCCTCTAGGACAATCTGGTTCCTAAAGCAATTCAAAGGTTTGTCTGTTGTCTCGACCGTGTAGGTCAGGGAAAGTTCGCTGTGAACGGTTGCAGCGTCCGAACGGGGCCCATCTTGCAGAGCATTAATGTTTTGCCTTGAAAGGGCATCCGCCACCAGATTCTCTTTGCCCGGTTTATAAAACATTTTGGCATTGTGCTGGTCAATGTAAGATTTCCATCTTTTAATCTTGGAATTCGTGTTCTTGTCCGACACAGCGAACGTGAGCGGCTGGTGGTCCGTGAAAATGTTAATTTCCCTAGAACCGTACAGAAAGTTCTGCAATCTGCCTAAAGCCCACACAATGGCCAGCAATTCTCTTTCGTTAGTGGCATAGTTTTGTTCGGCCTGTTTTAAGGCGCGAGAAATCATTGTTATTGGCCTATTGCCTTGGGAAAGAACCGCGCCAATTCCACTGGCCGAAGCATCAGTGGTTAAATCGAACGGTTTCTGGAAGTTTGGATACATTAACATGACGTCTTCTGATGCCAAAATACTCCGCAGACGGTGAAATGCATCGCGTTGAACTTCATTAAATTCAACAGGGATTTTCTTTGATACGTGCCTACTAACTGAACCATTTTCCCCTTTAAGTATGTCCGATATCGGACGCGCTATAGCGGCAAAGTCCTTAATAAAGACCCTATAGTAGTTGGCTAACCCCAAGAAGGACCTAACGCTGTAGACATTCTTTGGTTCAGGGAATTCCTGAATGGCTTTAACTTTTTTGGGGTCGGATGTTGCTCCGTCTTTGGTTACAATGAAACCCAGGAATTCGATACTTTCCTTGAAGAAACGAGTCTTTTCGGGGCCTACACGCATGTTTGCGTCGATTAGACATTTTAACACAATGTTAATGTGTTGAAGGTGCTCCGTTTCGTTTTTAGAAAAAATTATGACGTCGTCTACATAGACAAAGCAAATCTTTCCTATATGTTCCCTCAGGATATCGTCTATTGCCCTTTGGAATATGCTGCTTGCATTGCGCAGGCCGAATGGTAGGCGACAGAACTCGTACTTGCCGCTGCTTACTGAAAATGAAGTCTTTTCGCGGTCATGCTCCGCAAGGTAAATTTGATGGTACCCCGACTTTAGGTCGAGGGTAGTGAAGTATTTTGCCTTTCCTAGATTTGCTAAGATCATGGGGATGCTCGGCATGGGGTAGCGGTCCGGTATGGTTTTTTCGTTCAGTTTCCTGAAGTCGATTACCAACCTTTTTTTTGGGTTACCGTATGAGTCAGTGCCTTTTTTATCAACCACCCATGTTGGGCTGTTGTAAGGCGATCTGGAGGGCCTGATTATGCCGTCGTCCAGTAATTGTTTGACTTCTTTGTTTATGAAGTCAGAAACACCCATGAGACTCGGGTATCTTGAATACACAGGCTCGTTGTCTACTGTTCGGATTGTAGCGATAACAGCAGTATTAAAAGGGAGAGCTTCGTCTGCATTTGAGAAGGCTCTTTTGTTTCTGAGTATCATGTCCCTGAACTCTTTCTTTACGGAAGGGGGGACTACGATGTCGTTGACATCGGTGAAGTTCACATCAGCACATTGATAGTACTGGAGTTTTTCGGATGTACTCTGGTATTCCAGAGTGTTTTTTGCCAAGTTCAATTTGACTCCGGCTTGTGTTAGCAAGTCGAAGCCTATGATGGCGTCGAAAGAACTTAGGGTATCGAGGAGAAAAAACGGGGAGGTATGTTGGAAAATGTTCATCAAGCATTTGCGCTTGATTTCGGTAGACCCGTGGATCGAGTTTACCGAGAATGACTTGGCGACCGGCGTTATGGTCTTTAGCTCTGTTAAGGGCTTCACATAATTTTTTGCCGCGCCAGTGTCAATCAACATCTTCAGAGTTCTCCCAGCCAACCGTCGTTCAATGTACGGAAGCCGGGAGTGTTCCCTAAAAAATTAATCGAGTCGTCACCAGGTGCGTACTCGTTCTCACTCTCTAGTTCTTCAACTGCCTCTTTGGCCGCCTTCTCGAATTCTGTTACGGCTTCTTTGGAATCTGATTGTACGACATTGTTAACGCGTTGTCGTCTTTGACCTGTTGAACGGTCTGACGAATTCTTGCGTTTTGGTGCGTTGGACTCATTAGCCTGACGCTTGCTGTAGTCGGTTTTTTGTCTAAATCTGGAGGAAGAGTCAACTTCCATGGGCTGTGGAGCCTCAGTTTGATTATCTTTAGGGGCCTGGGGCTGGGGACCGCCCTTTTGGCGTTTCACAAAATGGGGATTTCTCTCCTGATTTTGCTCATCTTTGTTAAATCTGGTTTGCTTGCCTTGGGCACGGTTTTTGTTACTTTCAGCAATTTGCGCTCGGTCTTGCAAGGCTTTAGCGTAAGAGTTCGCGAACATGCTTCTCTCAATGCTAGCTTCTGCCTCTCTGGCAAGGGCCAGAGCGGATGGTAGATCTTTTGGTTGTGCAGGGAACACAACCGCTCTCAACGGCTTCCTAAGACCGGAGATAAAGGCGTGCAAGGCGTCGTCTCTGACCTCCCGGTTGAGCAAATCCGCGCCTTCTTGGTCGTGAGACATTACAATTTTGTTAGTTACGAGCGTGAGTTTCTTTTCGACGTCATCGTAGTATTGCATCAGGGACATTTCGCCCTGCGTAACTAACTCCAAACATTGTCTCAGCAAGCGCAAGGATGTTTTGTCCGAGTATGTGCAATCTAGCCTAGCTAGTATTGCATCGAAATTTAGGACAGTGTTGTGAGACACTAGTAAGGCTCCAGCTGGGCCTTTGATTTTGTTCCTAATGATCGCTACCGCTTGGTAGTGTGCAGTGCTCTTTGGATAGTTCTTGAATAGTTCGTACGCGTAGATGGCTGCTTGCCTCCACGCTACATACTCATCCTGTACGCCGGAGAAATCCGGCACAGATTTAATAATGTCCAAGGGAATATCGCATTTGGCGTTTGGATCGACGGATATTTTCTCGTATGTGACGATTTGCGGCGCCTCCACCTGCAAACTCTGTACTTGTGAAGCTAAAGCGGTTATTTGTGCTTGAAACTGATTTTGTTGTTGCGCTAAAGCTTGCCTGATGGCACCCTCAATGAGATTCTGAACTTGAGCCGGCTCCATTTCTTCAGTTACAACGGTATCTGCAGGAGTAGGATCTACTGAGCAATTGATTTCCCCCTCCCAGCTATCGTCACTATTATATTCGACTTTTATCTCCCTATAATTCCAACTCATTGGCTTATGGTTGGCACTTTTCAAACTTAGGCCGATCGAGAAAGATCGGCAGGTAACGCTGTTGGCAATAGTGGAAACTGGTGAATCTTGGGGTATGCAATATTTATTATAAAAAATTGTTAGGGGTATGCAGCAAAAAATGTAATGCTGCCGAAAGTATGCAATAATTATTCGTTTAAGGTATGCAATGCTTTATTGACAAGGAACGCTGGTAAAAGTATGCAACAGTTTTTAGTGAAAGTATGCAATGATTTAAAGGAATGAAATGCTGGCAGAAGAGAGCAGCAATATTTACTTTACTTTACAATTTTTTTTTTTTTTTAAAAATCACACGTATCGGTACGTGGCGTTCGTGAATAATTTCTTCAAACTGAAATCACTTATGAACTTACATGGTATGGGTTCCTATTTATTGGTTGGGCGCCAGTTATTCATTAATGTATGTTCTGCGATGTAACACAATGTTATCTTGGGTAAGTTGCGTTGATCCCGCGCTGCCCTTGATCAAAATATGTTCTCCTTGATCCAGTAATATTACGAAAGATATGTTTTATCGGCAATGCCGGAGCAGTATATTTATTTCGGCGACTTATGTGTTGCGCGCTTCATATAAAACTGAAAACTAGGGGACAAGCAAATTATACAAATACCCTAAGCCTCAATGCATCACGCCATCAAAGCATGGTCGGCAAGCCGACTCAGCATTCCATGCAGTGTCAGCTTACCGCTGCTGGCCGTTCTTAGCGCAGAGCGCTGAACTCAGTTCTGGCGCGTCAGCATTGTTAATACGAAGCTACTTAATTGCTAGGGCAATATATTTATGCTTAGTTGTTAACTTGTATATGCTCGCTACAAATCTTTCGTACATACATAGCAAATTATCATTTTTATCTTATCTGGAGAAAGTTAAAAATCTTGTCATTTAGCTTATGCTTATCATTAAAGTATGCATCATCATCGTTATCATCATCAATCATTATTATTAAATATTATAATTATCGTTTGCTGCGTTCCTAAAAATTGCTGAGTTGTGTTTGTTTTTAATTTCAACTTCCGATTTTTTTTTTGGTAATGTTTATCTTTATGTTAATGATTAGTACTTCATGGCATTTGTCTCACAAGTTTTGCATATGCAGAAAGGTTTCAGAAATTAATATTTGTCACTAGTAAAATACTTGCTATCCTTGAATTTGTTTTTGCTTTTTCTTTTCTTTTTTTTTTTTTTTTGTTTTAAAAGCATTTTCAGACAATTTGTCTGCTAAAGTATTTGTTAATTGTAAGTGTGTATGCATGTACCTATAGGTAGTTATATGCATCACCTATGAGTGTATAATTAATAATTTTTGTTGCTGTTCGTTCTACTTCTCATTCTTGCTGTTCTGCAGGCATACTCTGTAAAACCTTTTAATTGTAGCTTGAATCTAAATTACAATACTTGCCATAATATATCAAGTATATCTATTTCGTATGGTATGTAAATGTAAAGTGTATAAAAGTTAATGATCTGATTTAATTTATAAGTATATGTACTTGTATGTAGTATTTACTCGTATGCAATGCTATAAATGTAGTTCTAGATTTTAGTAGAGTCCGCTAGTTAATTATATGCTACGTTTCCTCCAATTCTATACTCTTGTTCCTTCCCTTATTTCTTTGTTGTTGCTCTTGTAGTTTAAGTTGCTGTTGTATGCTAAGTATGTGTCAATTGTAATTTAGTTTGTAATTTCTCTTTATACTTATTAAGTATGTTAAGTGTTTGTATTGCTTTTGATGTATTCGACACTTGATTTGATATATTGATTTTAAGCAAACATAAACCCAACAATTGTTTCAAACCAAAGTGACAAATTGAACTAAATGGTGATTATGTAAATGCATTTTTGTATAATTTTTTATTGTTAATAAATAATTATAATCAAGTCATATAAAAATTATATTTGTAAATTGTTGTATGTACACTAACAAAGTAATATGCTGGAGCTTATACAAATTATAAATGCAGCCAAATAATATTAATAACTAAATATGTGTCTTTGGCTATTTAAATGCAATTAATTTTAGTGCATCAATTGCGCCAAATGAATTGTTTATAAAAAGAACCAAATATGTGTTCGTTTTACTGTTTATTCTAGGATAATTTGTGTTTTTGTTTATCCATTCTTTATACATTTGCTTTGATTTAGATATTACTACGCTTTCATTTCGTTTTCTTATATGCAATACAGAACGTAAAGTTATTTTATTGAATTCGTTTTCTTTAAGCTTTATACAAAATATGTTTTCTCATTTAATTGGCTTATTCTATGAAAGAGAAATGTGTTTCCCTTAGCAATTTAGCCAACGCCCTACTCTTGAATGTTTGCAAAAATTTCGATTTTATATTCTATTTATCATACTCGTAAAGTCTCTATAGCTAATGTTACGTTATACTTTTCACTATCTTTTGATCGATCACTTTATTGGAAATTGTATGTTTATGTTGAACAAAAGCGAAAATAATTAAATTTACTGATATCTCTGGGAATTGGTTATGCTATGATTCCATTATAAAGATTACTGATTTTTATATACACTAAGGAATTTCCTCACTGTGAAACAAGACATTTCTATTCTATACTCAAGATTGCTTTTGTGGTAATTGGGCCTGAATTGAACAAAATTCGTGCTGTATACTCAAAATCAACTGCATTTTTTCTGATTTTTAAAAACAAATCCAAAGCAAGTAAAGAGAACAGAAAAACATCCATGTTTATGAATGCTCGCTAGTAAATTTGATATTAATCGCACTCGTACTCCTTTTCTATTTATGGCACATATCGCACATATGTACAGTTATACATTTCAATAATGGTATTGCGTATAATGCTATACATTTTATACAAATTTTTATATAGTAGATCAATTGGTTATAAGCATTATTGTACTTGTATGCAATTGAAGGAGTGAAGTACACGTAAAAGCATAAGGCTGCAAATCAAATTGACCGTCGTTCATCTATTACTCAGAATATGTATCTGAGATGTGTGGGACAAACAAAGTAGGTTTCAAAGCAGAAGTGACCCATTTCTCTGTCTAGGTATTCGGTTCGCTATTAAATAGTAGGTATCGAGTGTTTAGAAAGTCTACTGTTAGGCTTATATGTAGGTTGAATAGAGTTAAAAGCAACGTTCCGTAGTATGTAATGAAATGTAAGCTGTTGGCAGTTCCTTAAAAGCTTATCATATGTAAAGTAAAATGCACAATACAGTTTCTATGTACACAGATTGTAATCGTTATCGTAATCGTAATTGTAATCGGGTTTCGATAAACAAACATGACCAAGCAAAACAGGAGCAACATTTTTGATTAAATATTTGTATGTATGCATTTGTGTAAGTATGTACTAAGTTTGTTGTGTTCATTACGAGTATATCTTATATATTAAAAACTAACTTGTTTTTATTTTCTTTCTTTTCTTACTATTTTGGTATTTTACTTATTTATAAATCAGTAATAAGCGTTTCGTTTTTTGTTTTAATTTATTTTTGTTTTTTTTTTTTCTTATTGTATTTTTTAACTTTTGTTTTTTGTATATTTTTACTATTTTTTTTTCTGTTTGTTGTTGTTTTAAATGCAAAAAATTGTATGTACTGTATAATATTTTGTTATATTTAATGTGGGCGATTTTTTTTGTTAAATACACAACTTCTCTTGTCTTTAATATTATTTACAAATTGCATTGGAAATCCCTATCTTTGCTCGTTACTAAAAATTTACATGTTTGCTAATTCTCGAGTATTTTTCATGCAATACATGCCATCTGCCGTTTGTCAGTGTGTCTGTGTGGGTGTATTAATTAACAATAATTTTACTTCTGTTCATAGTTCTTGAGTTTTTGTTCACAACAAAGTTCTGTTGATGCCTACTCACACTTATGCATAATCGTATAATTAGCAGCTCTCAGTAAATGTGTGTATATATATTATGTATATAACTATTTATAAATCTTGTGTATAATTCTCATTGTTTTTTATTTTTTTGCTGCTGCTTGTGTAGATATATCATAAATCTTTAATAATTTCAAAAATGCAAACTATTCACTTTACTGCGACTAAGTATAGTTGGGTGTAAACGCGTATACCCCCTATGCTTTAAGTATGTCCTTAGATTCATACATAAGCGTTAGCAAACAAAAAGAAATTGTAACTGTCACTGTTCCTTATGCCATCAAGCCATTTGGATAAATCTTAGCTAAGTCAGCCCAGTTCAATATGCAAGTTATTTCAGTTTATTTAGTCCGAGGGTTGTCCTTAAAAGCCGTTCCTCAAATTCCATTAAACAATTTATGGTATATATAATTTATGATTGATGAGAAATATATAGTTTTTGGAAATATAAGTCAAGAACATTAACATTATCTTTAAGGCAACAAAATTATTGGGTCAATAAATATCTTAATTACATGAGTAATTAAAATAAGTCGTCTTAATGTTTTGTCTGTTGCAAAGAGTTCAAACTGAATAATTGATGTATTTTGTTGTAATATAAATATAAAATAAATAGATCATAAAATGGTTTTTAATTTAGTTTCCTTGTATTCCAATACCCTATGATTTTAAAGACAACCCTTATCTATATAACTGCTTTTACACTTTGATCGATTGAGTTCACTATTTTCACTATACGAATGCCTCTGCACTTTGTAATATTTATGTAAAGTCGCATCTAAAATTGGCAAAAATTATATAAGTATATATAAACTCCAAACATTCTACGTGACTGTGTGTGGGGTCTGCCATTGCATAGGTGTGTGTGTGTATGTGTGTATCGCAGGCTAATTTAATTTACAGAAAATACAAATTTGACATGCTACCGACACGATTTGTGAGCTATATAGGCAGGCATATATATCTATATATATAAATATGTTAAGATTGCTACAAGTACAGTTAGGAGTTTAGGGGTTGGACTGTCAAATGTGAATCGATTAAAGGGTCAGCCGCTAATACATCTCATTCTCATCCCAATCGACGGACTGCAGGACGAGCTTATCCAACTCCTTGGAGTCGCCGTTGCTGCTGTTGCGCCGCCGACGCTTGCGCTGCAGATGCGCCCACTTTCGGTTCAGCTGGGCCATTTGCGGCGTCGCAAACATTGCGACAGCAGCGGCGCTCAGTTTTGTGGGCGTTATGGCATTGGATTTGGGCGTGCCGGGACTCATGCTGAACAGCTCGCGATTGCCGAAACGAAATCTACGCGGCGGCGGCAACGGCGGCGCGGAGTTGGAGGTGGAGGCGGCACTCGCACCAGCTACTGCCAGCTGCGGCGTGTCGTAGGGCGGCGGCGGCGTAATCATGGCCAATGATGATGTGTCTACATCGGCGTCATCCAAGTCATCATTGTCGTCTTCGTCGTCGTCGTAGTGTTGCATTTGGAATGTGGCATCGGAGTGGGCATGCCGAAAGAGTGCGGGTCGCGCCTCGTACAACTCGTACGATGGCGAGCGCGGCATGAGCATGAAATGGGCAGTCTGCGGATCTGTGGGTGACTGCGGCTGTATGGGCGTTACGGGCATAGACTTGGCAAGCTGCTTGCTGTTGGCCAGCACTTGCTCGTGCGGTTGCTGCTGCTCCTGTGCTTGGTGCATTGGTTTTGTAGGCGTGGGCGTAGGCGTAGGCGTGGGCAACGCCTGGATGAGTGGCATCGATTTGGTGTTACATATCAATCAATCACGGTAAATGTAGCTGCAGTTCTTGGGGCTCTCTTGCGGACTGGGACTGCTTGATGGCGGAGCTGGACTCGAACTGCTGTTCGACATTACGGGCGATGAGCCGGAGCTGGAGTGCGGCTGCTGTTGTTGTTGTTGCTGCTGCTGTTGCTGCTGCGGGCTATTTGAACGGTGTTGAGTTACTGCAATATCGAAATGGAACAACACAAACAGCGGGTCAATTGAGTTCAGCTGCCAGGTGTTGAGAGCACTTATGCAAAGTTATGCAAAGACACGACACACATGACACACACGCACGCGCACACGCACGTACTCAAATACATGTTGCAACAACACAAATAGAGCTTAGTTCACATCTAATACGTATACACAAATCCATACATACATATTTAATATAAATGTGTATACTGCATTCATTTGTTTTTCTGTTTTCAAATCTATTTTAAATAAGTTTTACACAACACTGAGTCCGTTGCAACATGCACAAATATACAGACACGCACATACACACACATATCATAAACAAAATAAATATATAAATAAATAAATATTTAAAAGGAAATTAATGAATATATATTTATTTTAGGCTTCATCGATTTTTCAAAATTAGTTTTTAGATAGAATTTTTACTATTAAGTTTATATTCTGCAATTGTCAAAATGTTGTGGTATACAAAATTATGTTGGAATATTTATTATATTATGAATAATTAATTAAAATATAAATATAAATATTTTATTTTTGATCAAGTTCGATTTTAAATAACTATAAATTTGTAAACACTGGATCAAAATGAAAAATGTAATCAAATGTGTCCCAACAAATAAAACTATTATCAAAAAAATATATAATATATTCTCAAAGTAATGTATTCCAATTTGTATACCAACTAAAAATAAACACGATTTTGTTTACTTTGATCGAATATATATCAAATACATAGAGAAAGAGGGCAAACACATAGAGAGAGAGAGAGAGACAAAGAGAGAAAGAGACACAGAGAGACTTTGAGATCGTGGGGGAACAATTCAATTGAAATTTTAATAAACTGGATTGGTTTTGTGTGTGTATGCGTGTTTGTATGTGTCATTTACAATTAATAAATATCAACCGAAGGCTCAAATCACTGAATGGAACAGAAAAACTTACCAATACCATGACGGGGCGGCTGTCTTCTTGCTCGACCAAGACTTCTGTTTCGTGTGTTTGTGTTGTTTACAGCCTAGGATTGGTGATATAATTTTTTTTATATTTTCTTTTCTTTTCTATTAAATTCTTATAAACGAAAACTGCAAAGACTTTACTGTACTTGTATATTTAGAGAAATATAAAATGATTTAAAACTAAAAAATTTCTTTCAATTAAATTTGGCTCTGATTGGGTTAACAAACAAAACAAAAGTAAAAGCTTTGAAGAACGGAATCAAACTACTTGGATCGAGCATTTCAGGTCCAATATTCAGTTCTTATATCGGCTCAGCCCAGCTCTGTATTAGCGTGGGTGGCATTTGAAATTATTGTCATAAATGATAAATATTCTATAAATTTAGAAATTCAGATCTTTAACTTTAAGTTTATTTATTTAAGTGTCTTATTTAACGAAGAGCCTAAGCACGTTCTTATGTAATTGTAATTAGCAAGCAATAAACTGAAAATTGAATAGCATTACAAATAAGTATTACGTTTCTTTGTGGGTAGTATTATTAGGTAGTATATTAGAATAATTACAAGTACATTTATCATAATCATATTGTGGATATACAGTATGTCAATAAAGTGTTTTGACTAACGAAAAAAAACTAATTTTTTGGGTTTAGTTGAAAATAAATGTACCTAAAAGTGAGAATTTTTTTTCAATTCTAATTTATTTCGATTCTATATTTTTCCTAGAACTTAATGGCAAAAAGAATTGTTAAATAACATTACCCAAACATTTTATAAAATTAAAAAACTAAAAACATTCAAATTTTATGCTGTCAATAAAGTGTTTTTACACGAAACTTTATTACTAAATAACAATGTTAAAAAAACAGGAATATTTTTTTTTAATACTTTGTGTGGCTGCCATTAGCGTCACATACAGCCTGCAATCGCCGTTTCATTGAAACAATAAGGTTTTGTATGTATGTTTCTGGAATCTTCTGCCATTCTTCCAGTACAGCAGCTTTTAAATCAGTTTTTGATTTTGGACTCCGCTTTGCGACTTTTTTTTTCAAATATGACCACACATTTTCTATTGGATTCATATCTGGACTTTGTGGTGGAGTGTCTAACACCTTTCCACAGTTGTACAACAGCCAAACTCTTACCATATGAGCTTTATGCTTCGGGTCATTGTCCTGGTAAAATTTAAAAATTGGCTTATTGTCCTCATAGAATCCAAATTTCTGTGCACTACTGACGAGATGTGTCTGTAAAATGCTCAGATATTGTCTAGCATCCATGGTATTCTCAATGAAGGTCAAATCTCCTACACCCTTGCTCGAAATACACCCCCACACCATCACTGATAGTTTTCCGAATTTAACGGTTGGAATAATATTGCGGTTTTCCAACGCTGTTAGTGGCTTTCTCCAGACTCTGGATGGCCCATCGTTGTAGAATAGCATCATCTTGCTTTCGTCACAGAATATGACGTTACTCCAAAAATCGTTCGAACTATTTACATGGACTTGAGCGAACGATAGCCGCTTCAAAATATTCGCCGCCGATAGTAGAGGTTTTTTCCTGGCAACTCGTGATGTGTAGTCATTGGAATTCAGTAATTTTCGGACAGTTTCATGTGACACATCAACACCACTTTCTTCCTTGAACTCCTGAGCAATATCCCTAAGCGAAATTTGTGGATTTTTCTCAATTTTTCTCAGAATTTTTCGCTTATCTCTGTCAGAAATTTTGCAGGGTCGACCACATACTGGCTTTGCCTCTAGCCTATCTTCCTTATTGGCTCTGTTTAATATGTTGTATATCGTTGCTTTTGATAAATTAAACATATCAGCCAGTTCCGAGACTTGACGTCCCATCTGATGGTTATAATACACCAGCTGAGCGACTTCAAAAGTTGTTCTTTTTCCTGGCATTTTATTTTTCATAAAATTAAAGCAAAACGTTATAAATTGCAATAGAAAATGACAAGAAAAGTCGAAGACACAAGAGAAGCCAAAACGCATGGGCCCAAATCTAACGGGATCACCCAAAAGAGAACGGCAAAACAATTTACCGTAGCTGTAAAAACACTTTATTGACAGCATAAAATGTGAATGTTTTTAGTTTTTTAATTTTATAAAATGTTTGGGTAATGTTATTTAACAATTCTTTTTGCCATTAAGTTCTAGGAGAAATATAGAATCGAAATAAATTATAATTGAAAAAAAATTCTCACTTTTAGGTACATTTATTTTCAACTAAACCCAAAAAATTAGTTTTTTTTTGTTAGTAAAAACACTTTATTGACATACTGTATGTAAGTATCTAGGTTCAAATGCACACACATTCTTTGGCTAATGGGTTTATCGTTTGGATCAAGGGTTCGGGTGTGTATCACTAATGCGCAAAGTGCTGGACGCCCATGCAGAAGAAGAGTTCAAGAGTTGCCAACCTATGCGAGTGTGTATGAGGATTGGGTTTACAAAGAGATGCAAGCACACACAGCTCATTTACGCAGAGACTCACTCACACAATAAATCGATAATCGAAAAAGAATCGATGTGCAATAAGCGATTACACAAAAATTGCAACCCTTCCGCTGGCAAATGGCAATAAATCGTCGAGTTGGGCGCGGGCTGGCTGACAGACTGGACGATGTCTTTGGACTGATTAAGAATTTTTGTCTGAGATTAGTTGAGTATAATTTCGATATAATTGTTTACGGTCTGTTCTTTCATAAGTACACAAAATCAAAAATGGCATTCCATAACGTAATTTACAGTTTACTCGTGAGATAAATGAAACTTCGATCAAACTGTGCTGGGTGTATGTATAATAGTAAGAGAAGATTTTCAGTTTCAGAATTTCAGTTGATCTCTCAATCGAGGGTATCCGCACTGCAGCTTTTGAGCAAATTTTGTCAGCCGTATCAATAAATAATCAAATAAAAAAAATCAAATAAAAATTTGTAACAAAAAAATAAACAAACAAAATGAAAATAATGAAAACAAATTAACTAAATTTGCTTTAGTTATGCGTAAGTATTTACCATATTTTGGGTAATTAGTCCCTGACTGGTTTCAGCCGCCCCACTCCCGTCTCAAAGGTAAACCTAATGAAAAAGGGAAGAAGAAGAAAAGATAGATAGAGTTTTGGTATTTCGGTTGCTTGGTGTTGTCCACATTTGACAGTTGATCGGCAATCATCACGATAGTGTAAGTGTTCGGTGTATGTATGTATGTATGTATGTGAAAAGAAGTTCAGCAATAGAGGTTAGTAAGAGTAAAGATGGCTTAGAGCGGAAATTGCAAAGATTCAACTATACAAAATGCTTAGAGAGACGCCTGCAAAGATTCGCAATCGCCCATTTCGAAAGATTGGTGTATTTCTAAAACGTCAGCGAACAAAACTTACAATAAACAAACCCCAGACAAATGTAATTAATTTCAGAATCAGAATTATGGATTAATGTACATGACTTATATGTATGTATATATACATGGAGAGAATTATCATATGTTCATGGACATGCAAATGGACGATGGCCTTGAACCGGGTTAGATATACACGTGTAGATACGAAACATATATTTATGGATAAATATAAATATTGGCTATATGATTGAGTTGCATATACGAATGTTTTATGCTTGCGAATGACTGAGACACTTAAAAATTAAGTTTAATTAAGTATTAATTAAATAGAGTTCAGCAAAATTAAACCTCAAGAAAAGGGGGCCAAAATTATAGAAACTTTAAATTATAAATTATATATATATAAACTATTAATTTTTTTTCTATGTATTTTTACAAACTTATAAGCATGTATTTAAGATTTAAATTAGACAAATTATTGGCTTAAAAAACGTACTAAATTGTTTTTGGGTAATTTAAATTTGTTAATATGGTGTAAAAATATTTTGCACAAGATTATATTTTGAATATTTGACAAAAATCATTATTAGTATAATGTATAATGATGTTACCATAATGAATGCATATTAGTATAATGAAGCATGGGAAGCTAATAATTGAAAATCAATATAATTTAACTGAATAAATCGACATATAAAATACTTACAGAACATGCAGCTAGTATGTGAGTTATTGAAATGCAATGCAAGAATTAAAAATAAAAATAAAATTTACAGAGTGACTGCAAAATGGCAGCTGATGTGTTGTTGTGAGACGCTTATTCCAAAGAGTGAGCATGATTTAAGTTCTAAAGTACACAGATACGTAGATACATATAGATAAGTGGATAGGCACACATATGTTACACACACACACACACACAGATGCACACAGACAGATACAGAGAGATGGAGACACGCACAACAAGTTGAAAAGTGAGTCTAAGAAATACACCAATCGACGATTGAGTGAGAGTTCAATCAAATACAAGCGCACCACAAGGATTCGTTTAAGTATATACTAAATGTCAAAATGTCAACAACATCAAAAAGAGCTCAATGGATACGATTAGAGATTAGAGATCAGTATACAATGAAAATAAAAATCAAATCAAAATTGTAAGTAAAACGCTTACAACAGGCACTACGAATGGCAAACTCACCTTCTTGACGCTGCGAGTGGTTGAAAAGCCATCGCCGCGTCTATAGTTGTCGCCCTGCAAAGTAAAAGGGATTAGTCTATGTGCTGGAAATTTGGGCCCGGCATCTCATTGGATGTGTGACTCACCATCACTTGATGCGAGCGCAACGTGCCGAAGTTGTCGCGTCCGCGATATGTTTGCTGGGTATTGTAACCGTCCGGTTGGAACTGGAAAAGCGTCTCCGAGTTGGGACCCTGGTGCATCTGGTGCATGGGTGGCTTGCGCAGTGTATTCTTTGGCGAGTGCATCTTGTTTTGGGGCGGCGGCTGTGGCAGCAGCACCGGTTCCGCATACGTCACCTCCTCCACCTGGGGCAGCAGCTTTGGTTCCTGCTGTATGCGGCACGACGATGGAAAGCTATACGACAAAAAGAACGTCAAATTATAGCTATAGCTAAGAATTGCTTTTTTGGGTACTCACCTGTTCACATTTTGACGCTGCTCAAAGTATTCATATTCCGTATCCGGATACGGCAGATTGTCATCTTCATCCTTGTGACAACGCCGTCCACAGAAGTAGCCCGTAAAGAAGCCCACCAGCAGCGAGAATATCGAACCGGCCAGCACGGCCATTACCAGAGTTTCCACTGTATATTGCGCATTGATAATATCTGCAGAGATTTGGGGACCTTCGATTAGTGAATGTACATAGTTATCGGCGGAATATGAACCAATTATATTTATCAATTTTATTATATTACGATACAATTTTGAGTTTTCACCGAATTAGCACATCGAGCCACAACGAGTATATATATGTTGTTTTTTTTGTGTGTCAGGGTCATATTTGCAAGAAGGATTACGTGTACATATAGAATCCGTTTTGTAACCACATCAATAAACATCCAAACATCGAAATACAACGAATAACGCCCAAATTGGCGCGTTTTTTTTATAACCAAATGTGGCAAAATGTTGAAACATCAATAATTGAAATGAAACAAGAAGAACAAGAAGAAGAAAAAACGAGTTAATACAAGGTACAACACCAAATTCTTCAAATACATATATAGATGAGTATCTATTCAATTAATAATCAATGATAATGATGCAAAATATTAATTTAAAAATGTGTAATAGAAAAAATATAAAAATGAATATATATGATGTCATGCAACTATATTTATATTGGGCTAAAAGTAAGGGTTATGAAATCTAAAATTAAAAAAAAAAATAAAATAAATTTCCCGGGATAAAAGGTACTCACGAGGTATATAAAAAATTTACATAATAAATATATATGTTTTCGTTAACTTTTTTGTAGAGCTTTGAAAATAAGTTTGAAATAAATCGGAAAAAGCTCGCATCAGGGATAAATAAGCTTGGTCTGCGTTTGGTATTAGAAAACAACCGTGCATGCATACATAAATGCATAAATACATGCGTGCATACACTAACACATAAAGGCCAATGCGCACACACACATAACTTGGTCTGGCAACATTATTCTTGTATATATATAAATATATTATTTTTATTCTACTTTTAGATTTAAAGATAATTTTCTCAATTCATAAATATAATGAATTAGGTTAGTCTAATCCGACTAAAGAAAATCAGCTCTACACATACTTATTTAATTATGCGTTATCGATATAATATAGTTAGGTATTGGTGAATTGGTCAAATCTTATAAGCTTCCCAAATGTAAACAGCTCGTTTTGAATAACACAATAAATACACAATAATACAAAAGTTGTTTTATGAAGAATTGTATAGCAGAAGAGTTTAAGGCAGGGTATTTAAGTGGGGGGAAAATGCAATAAAAACAAAAATGAAAATACGTTTACTGTGCAGCTACATTCAAGATGACGATAATAAAGCAACTAGAATAAAGTGCAGGGTAAATGTTGATTGAAATTGAAAAGCATAAAGTGGCAATATGCAAACTAGGAGGGAGCAGGGAGCGTAATGAGGGTGGGGGCGAAATGGCATTCAGGCAGCCAGGTAAGCACCTGGCGTGCAAAAAGAAAAAAAGAATGAAATGAAAATGTGATTTAAAAAATGACAACAGACTGGTAAATATGCGCACATATATGTATTTATTCTATGCTATGGGTAAATCAAGCTGTTAAAGATGATATAAAACAGCACATGCCAAGCAAATGAACTACAATATGTTAGGGGAAACCCTGATTTTGTGCCTTACCTTCAAAGTTCTTATCAATATTGTCTATGATTTCCTGATCTTTGCTCTGACGACGCGAATCCAGCAAATCCATGTCGTTGCGGAAGCCCTTCTGCTCACCCACATTGGCATCCTTTGAATTGATTTTGCCTGAAGACAAGGATAGTTTAATGTAGTTGAAGCTGTTGCACTGACAGCTGCAGCTACAGCTACATCTGCTGGCATTTAACTCACCTGAGGGGCAGGCCGCATGCTGACCGGTGGCCACATTCTGGTAGAAATAGTTCTCCTCCAGCCAACGTGGCGCGCCATGGGAGCGACACTTGCCAGCAATTTTGTCCCAGGCGCAATATGGATCCTGCAATGCGACGCATTCGCTGTAAAGGAGAAGCAGAGAAGCAGGGGGGTTAAGAGGCAATGGTGTAAACATACTGCAAATTGTGAAATGTAAAACTCCATAAATGCGCATAAAGTGCTGCAGCAGCAGCTGCAACAGCAGAACCCAGACAGACAAATGGCAATGTGAGCTATAGATGAGAGAAAGAGCTGGAGAATCTACCCCTCTCTCACATTCCCTCTATCTCTCTCTCCCTCTCTCTTATTCACTGGTTGCCAGTCTGACAGCCGAGGCATGAAAGTCACGCAAAGTGTTACATGAAATAAAAATGTCATTGTTCTTGCTGATATTCTGCTGTCTGACCAATCTGTTCCCCATATTGTTCAGGTGTGTCGCTTACCTGCAGCTGGTGATTTTGTCGTTGTGGCATCGATGCAGTTGTATGGCTATCACTTGACTATCCGTGACAATGATTAATTTGCCATCGTCGTAGCTGCCATCTTTCGGTTGATCTGCGTATCAAGGATTGGGGAATTCGTTTTACAATGAAAGCTCGTTACACGTTTCCTTTTAATTGAGTCTGATTCAATGGGTCTACAGTTCCACTTACCGTATTGCATGGTTCGCACAATTTCCAAATTGCGTATGGGCTCACTTTTGGGCAGCACATCGATCTCCTCGATGACTACCGATGTGACCTTTTCCGCAGAGTCCGCTGATTCGGCATTTACGGACTTAATGATTTTACCATGATCTGGTTGAATGAAGCAGAAACGAAAATTAAATTTAAGGCTACGCTCAATACTATTTTGTTTTAGAGTCTTATTTTGTCGTATATTAATTCATTGAAAAGTACAGCCATGTATAATTCTGTCTAAATGGTTATTTTTGTAAATTGCGCGACTTAACTGGAGCTAGTTTTCTATAAACCTATCAACCAATCGTCGTTTAATAGATTGACAAAAGTCACAAGCTGGAATTCTAAATTAAGTTTAGACAAGTTTGTTATAGAAACGTTATTTGATGATTAATTATTCTAAATGGACTCAAATTATAGGAATTAATAAAAATGACCATTTTCAAAACATATAAAATGTGAATTCCGCAACTAGCAAGAATTCAGCATGCTGATAAACCACCCTTGTGTAATCTACTCTAATATACCCTGACATCGTTCACGCGCAGGGTATTCACGTTTTGATTGGGTCCACGGGGCGCATCGGTCAGTGATATGAACCATAAAGACAATCGGTGTCAGGGCAATCGGCCCCGGGGACCCTTCAACTGTCCATGCCAAATGCGACTCACCTGTGCCAACGAAAATCACATCATATGTCTTGCCGCCGGGAGTTTTGATCTGTGCATCTACCGCAATTTGTGTGAAGCGATAACTGTAAATGAGTTAAGAGAAATAAAAATAAAAAAAGTTAGTTATAGAGAATAATAAAATATAATTGTTAATAAAATGGAATAGAAATGTGGAAATAATTCGTTATAAGATGCCTGTTTGATGCCTGTTTGGATTGTAAAATAGTGTCGCCTAGTGTTATTTAACAGTGTACCTAACCAAGCTTGGAGTCGTATGTTCGAAATTGGAACCACAAACAACATGTCAATGCTGCCAGCCGAATGACACAACAGGACATTTTGGATAGGCGGCTGGTTTTCGGTTAGACACCATTAATAAAGGATGGACAACGAAATGGTCGCAGCTAGCGGAGCGGGACAGCGAGTTGGGTCAGGGAGATGGGGCAGAAAGCTGCCGTAGCAATGGTGAGAATGACAAACAGAATGACTGAAAACCACAACAGCGGTAGCAACGACTGCGACAGCAGCAACAACATACACCCAGAAGCAGCGGCAGCAGCAACAACAACAACAACAACAACTAAAGCAGCAACAATGTGTTTGTATTTATATGTAAAAACATATTCGAGCAAACAACAATAAAAGACATGAAATAAAAACGGAAATTTCTCTCTGATTTCACCACAAAAATGTTGAACGTTAGCGCCTCTGCTGCTGCTGTTGCTGCTGTTGCTGCTGTTGTTGTTGCAGTTGTCCTTGTTGCAGGCAACATTTGTGGCTGTGCGCTTGGCTGCCTTGTCTATTGTTGCTTCCATGTTGGTTTTTGTGCAACTGTTTTATGTATTTGTGTGAGTTGCTGGCTCGATTTAAATGCAAATGCTCGCCATGGACAGCAGCATCAACAACAGCAGCAGCAGCAGGACCAGAACCAGCAACAGCAACAGCAACAGAAGCAACAACAGCCAGAACAGCAAATGGCTCCTGCTGGACGGAGCCCGTTTGGCATTGTGCATTGTTTTATTGTTAATTAACAAATCTCGTTTTTGAGTTTTAGTTATGTTGCTCAATTTTCTAAATGGCCAAAGAATTGCATCGCTTTTTGGCTTGTCCGGCAACGAGCAACTGCTGGCTTAAATGGCTTCTATTTTGTGATGACTGTTGCGGTTGCCCTGTTGAAATGTGCGCAACAGTATGTGCAGCTGAGATTTGGGAATATACTAATGTTTGCTCTGGGCCAGATAGGGCAAGAGTTTAAACCAAAATTGAAAAAGTTCACCATTGTGTGGCAAATGTATCTTTAGGCCTTGATTGTAAAATACATCGTAGCGGCAAAATATAATGTTTGCATTTATGGTAATTCCAATTGTTTCAGTATACAAACACCAGTGCTGCAAAACTCTAGATGTTTGTAACAATCGATAACTTCGGAATTCGATAGTTACTTTTTTAATATTGATTTCAATTTGAAAATGATTATTATTATAATCTATGCTTTAGAAATTAAGTAAGAAATATGTTTATATCAGATGTTTTATTTTTAATTTAAGTATCTTCATATATTATTTCAAGCTGTACACGAATAAACGCCTCATTTTATTGAATTTTACGAGCAGAAATCGCCACCTATATAATTTTCATAACAGTCATTCACAAATCGAGCTGTTAAGAGTTGAATGAATTCAACTGAGCCACATATCGATCATTGTGGTATAAACTATATAATTAGTAGAGCCGTAAGTTGTGCAGATAATGAATGATAAACTTCCTGTTGGCAAACTGATTAAAATTCCTTGGAATTAAATGCAAAATTTGTTTTTGCAGTTGATGGTATTAAATTGGATTAGTTATGCGATAAATATTTAAAGTTATATTTAAAATGATTTTATGCTGACAATCTAAAAGGAAACATTCTACTAAAAATTGACCATTTAAAAGGAATGTGTTATGTGAATTGTTTTTGTAGCCTGGGAAAGTCTTCAATTATGGTCACAAATTTTAGGAAACGACGATAAATAAAATATTTAATGCAATGTGAGTTGAAAGCAAAGTTGCGGCGGCTTATAAATTAATTCCCAACGCAACAAAAGCAGCCAAAAGAAATGAAATGAATCCAAAGCAGAAACAAACCAATGGACGCAGCATTGGGCTGGAGTGGCAAATCCCAGTGAATGGTAATGCAAAAGTGCTGCCAAAAACTTTGTTGGCCGAAAATTAAAAAAAGGCAAAGGCCACGCCAGCACGAAACAACAACAATAGAATAAAGACACATTAACAAAATAAAAAATAAGAAAAGAAAAAATAAATAATCAAAAATGGAAAGAAAAGTAAAGGACATTTTTAGAGAGGCAGGTTCGGGTTCGAGTCCAAGTCCGAGCAGCTGGCAATTGAAACTTGCACAATTTTTGCCAACTTTTGTGACGCTCCGATGAGCTTAGACCCGGCGATGCTGACAACAACAGCAACAGCGATGAGGGTCACAAGTGGAAGTTAACTCCATGCTATATGGAATGAAATTAGTAAGGCAGCCAGCGTCAGAGCCAAAGCTTTATCTGAAGCAGGAGGGGTAGCTGAAGCTGGAGCTGGAGTCAGTGAGTGAGCCGCAGCCGGAGGACAAGGACATGCATGATAAAGGCCATGACAGTAAAAGTGGCAGAGGTATAAAAACTTGACCGATAAGATAAGCGCACATAACAGAATTGTGGCTGGCACCTTGGATATGACACTAGCTAGGAACGGGTACGTGTACGGGTACTGGTACTGGCAGGCCAAGAGGAGAGCCAGGATATGGTCAACCAGCTGGCAGAAATCTGTCGAGTACGGATACTTCCGGGTCGACCAGGAAACAATTTGTTACAGAGCCGGTGACCCCAGCGACTTGCAACTTGAAGCATTTAACTTTTGCGGAGATGCTAAAACTTTCAACTTATAAGAAACTTTGCTGGCGCTGGCAGCTCCGCCAACCCAGCTATCAGCCACTTGTCGCCCCCTGGCATATTCAAATGAGTATCCTGCGGTGTCTGGCCGCTCTGTGTATGTGTGTGTGTGTGTGTGTGCGAGCAAGTGGCTCCACCTCATCTTTAGTCCCATTCTGTGATTTATTTATTCGCACACAGCACACACATACGCACTGTGGCCCTGGCAGAGCTGTACCCGAAACGCTTTGCTCAAATAAAATTATAATAAATTTATGCTTCAGCCCAACGCCATAAATTTTGTGAATTTTTGATTTGATTTTGGCATTTGTGTTCAATAATGCCAAAAACAGAAATACCATCGGATTCCCATCCTCCAGCCCTGACCCAATTCAAGTCCAATTCGAAATGCTTCCTGTTCTCGTTTTCATTAAATTGGTCAGTTTGTGGTCTTCCTTAACACTTGTGTAAGTTATGCATTGCTTGAATTTAAATGAATAATATTTAAGCAACAAACTCGCTTTCGGCTAAAGAGCTTTAACCGCGTTAACAAGGCTTTAAGGAACTGTCAAAAAATGTGTTAAGTTGAATGTCAAAGACTGTTAAGTTAATTCCCATATTAATTCAACAGTAAAGACTCTGATTAGCAATTTAACATTGTATTGAATGTGAAATGAAAAGATTATAAACTCACGTTAATGTTGTCAGAGGTATACAGAGGTTACATGATTTGACATAACACTGTTATCGGACAGAATGTAACATGCTAACATTTTGGTTCGTTTATTTGATGATTGAAGTGGGATTCATCAATATAAAAATCGGATTTAATTGAGTACAAGTTAATCGACTTAATTGTAAAGAGCTGGCATTAAGTAAGCACTTTAATATATAAACAATTATATACAAATTATTCTTGCGAGCATAGTATGTCATGAGTTTAAATTATATCAGTTAAATCTTGATGAGCCGATAACTTAAATTATATGTTGGGTAACTTGTTAGTTCAGCTGTGGCTGTCATCATCTTTAACTGTGATTCATGCGGTTAAATGGAAACCAGCCAAAAGAGTAGCGGACTTTTTCAACTGTGCGACTTATTTCTGGCAACAGCAACTGTAACTGCAGTTGAAGCAGTTGCAGCAGCAGCAGCTGCTGCTGCAGTAGCAGTAATATCTGTGACTGAAAACTGCATTTGTGCATGACCGAGCTACGCGTTGTGACTGGCCAAAAGAGCAATTGGGTCGCCGTATAAATGTGTGCGCAGATTCTATGGTAACTTTTGAGCTTTTCAATTGCATTGGGCATGATTAAATTCTGATGCGTGTCCTCTCGCATCCTGCTTGTTGTGGGGCTCTAGCCATAAGCACAATGAGTCAGTTGCAGTGCGAGTAAGTGGCCAAAACGAACACGTTGCCCCCGCAACACCCGCGGATGCGAGCCGTGCAACCACTTCGCTAATGCCACTCGCCCGCACTTGCATTTGTTGTGGTCTGCTCATGTGTGTGTGGCTCGACAAAGAACCGGTTGGGTGGATAGGGATTGATTCGAGTGTGTGCACGGGCGTTTTGGATAGGAGGAGTGCAGTCTCCGCTGTTCCGGTCCTACGTGTTCCATATTTCATTCTAATTTATTCAGTTGTGCATACATATTTTCGTTACGGGTTGCCTCGGCGCATCCATGCATTTCCTTCTGGCTGGCTCGGTTCGTTTGGTTCAAACTATCGCTTGACTGCAGCAACATCAGCAGCAGCCGCAGCAGGTGCCCTCGGCACCACCGCCACCACCAGCCGCATCTCGCTTTCGGAACTACCGCTTGGCTCTGCTCAGTGGCTTGCATATGATTTACTCTTTAAAGTTTACCGTACCCCGCCTCAACAGCCCGTAATTGTGGCTCAATTACATGGAAAAGTTGCCAAATTGAATTTTTAAATTTCCACATGTCTGAAAGAGAGTCTTGAAAATAATTTATGAGCATGCAGAAAAGCCCAAGCCCAAGCCCAGGACTTGGACCAGCTGCAGGATCGTCCTGCAACATTTCAGCTGCTCCGGCCAAAAGCATCAGCCTGTTTGTTAACAGCAGGTTGGCCTCTCGCTTTAAGCAACCGCACAATGTGTGTGTGTGTGTGTGTGTGTGTGTGTGTGTGTGTGTGTGCGTGTGTATATATTTTATTCACTTGTGTAGGAAATTCATTTCTTTGCGGCACAAACAGCACAAGTACATACAATATTCCATATTCCGACTTTTAATGCTTTTTTTTATAAATTAAATTGAAAGGGCAGCAGAATAAGTTGAAAACAAGCTGTGAAAACTCAATTCAAATTCTTTTTAAATTCAATATTGATTTTTAAGGCAGACTCAATCACAAAAAGTTTAGTCACAGAAATATGTGAATTGAAGCTACGTTTCTAGCATATGGAGGGAACTAAATAGAAAGTGGTCTAATTTATGATTTACAATTTTATTCATACGATATTGAAAGACAGAGATAAAGCTGTCAGAGTTCATTTTACAAATATTTATAGTTATTATCTGAGCAACAATATAACAAATAATATGGAAAATAAAACTTTTAAATTTTTATAACTCACATTATGAATGCAAGTTTTGTTTGCTAATTTTTAAATTTTTGAATATTTTATATGAGGCTTCAAATAAAATAAAAAAGGGATCAAACAAATTAATATAGAATTTTGTTCAGGCCAAATCAAGCTGGAACTAGTATAATAATGCGAAAATCAAATTGGCTGAAATTTTTGAAACATATTTCGCACTAAAATGTTACACCCATTCGACTTTCGACTTTATACCCATATGGCTAGAATGGGTATATTTAATATGTTTTACAGCACCCGCGATTACGACAGCTGCATTCGAAAAGTTGTGCCATATCAGATGGCGAGGAATTTGTTATTTAAATGAAATTAGTTGGATTGCGGAGCACTGAAATTGGTTCGTCACGTATTCACTTGGCTACATCCGCAAGAGAAGTGGCTGTGGCAGTCGCAGATGCAGCTGCAACTGCAACTGCAGCTAAAGTTTTTACAATCCACATACGGAATTCATGTCTCCGCCCGCTCCCAAGCGGTGCCACCCCCTCGTTCCTACTAGTTATAAGCGCATAGTTTTGACTCTGGCTTTGGCGTCGTGCAATAATATTTACATTGCCGCAGCATTATTCGGGATTGTAGCTTTTGGGCAACTATGTGACGTGCCTCTTGAAGCAAAAAGAAAGCGAACTGATAGAGGGGGAGTTACATATATGTAGTGGAGGGGGCTGGTACTTACATTGTGCTCGTCCGCACCAAAATCGGTTGACCGAAAAATGCCGGAACATTCTCGTCCATTAGCGAATGTGTTTTGATGAAATTTAATGTGGGATCCGGCAGCGTTCGTGAATCATTGTGGCAGGCGCCAGGGCGCGGCTCGGGCACCTACAAAAGACGACGACAACAAGATAGAGACATATACATATATAAATTATTAGTATCCCGCATATGACTGCAATGTGGTTATGGTTATGCTCGGTCAGTTGCCTTCCTCTCCAGCGCCCACTCGCCTTCGTTCACTTTGCTTGCCACAAAAAGGAACGTATAAATTGCATTTGCGGCGCTCGCGTTGCTCGTAACAAATACCCGTACACAACGTTCCGGAAATTGCGCAGCACGGCCAAGTGCAGACGGACAAAGACCCGCCGGAAAGTGTCCTTTGTGCGCGCGCGTGTGTGAGTGTGTGTGTGTGTGTGTGATACTGAGTTTTCTGTTTTGGCAATGATTTGGTTTATGAATCGCCAGCGGAAAATGCACGCTCAGATGTTGACTTGGCTGATTCGTGTGTGTTGTGTGGAAATTATTAAGTCAGCATTCAGGCGAGCATCTCTTTTATAAGGATATAAACTTTGTCGGTCTGAGAAAAAGCGCTTTGCCTTGTGCAATGCAATATTTGACTCCACTCAGCAGATTCTCTACATCCACAGCTATACTACACTCAAATTCAAATTAAATAGTATGCATTTTATTACATTTGTTAAAGTAAAAAACCCTCAAAATGTTTTGAGCTTTCATAAATATGCTCAATTGCACATGATAGGACTTCTATTATTATAGATGGGACATCTTTTATAAGTCTGGGAAAATACCTATATGTCTTCCATATTGAAAATAGCTAACTAAGCGAACTAAAACCTGAAGGATTTATAGTGATAGGCAATCGGTGGAAATTCTTTGGCAGTTTATAAAATGAGAGAATACAGAATGCCTCAAAAAGAGCTGACTAAGCGAATATTTAAGTTTGTTCTGAATTTTTCTTATTCTATTAATTTAAACACACACACACAAAAGTTATGTTTAAATTCCATGCAAATTTGAAGCTTTCTGGCAGGTCGAAAGGCGGCAACAGACTGTGCCAAATGCACTTTAAGTGTTATATTAAAAGTTTTATGCATTTCAAAGTATGGCAATTGTTTCGAATTTCAAAGATCTTCAATTTCTAATTTGGCTTTCCTTGAACCGCAAATTGTGCGCTCTCTAGACAGAGAGCTTCCATTTGGCCAAACCGTTAGCAGTATGTTCAGTCATCTGGTTCGCTTTTGGGAAATCCATTCGTAATTCAAATGCAAATTTTTGGCAAAGGAAAAGTACTTTCTTTCGCCAATGCTGGACAAATTTGTGTGGCAATAAATTCTGAAACAGCTGCGTTCAACTGCTCTCCCGTTCCCAACGTGAAAGTGAGCATTAACCAAACCACACACACAAACTTATGTATATATATATATATATATATATATATATATATATATATATATATATATATAAATATATATATATTATATATTGGCATCTGAAATAGTGAAACGCACCTTGGCATTATTCACTGGCAGCCAGTTGGAGTTGATGCCGCTCTGCTCCTTGAACTGTCCCTCGAATGTGTCGGCGATGTCCTGCGGATTACAAAATTGAGATGCAAGAGAGAAAGAGAGAGGAAGGGAGAAATACACAAGTTAAAAGCTGGCCATGGGGAAGGTAAATCGTAATTGTGCACTCACCTGCAAGGCGAAAGCACAAACCGCTGAGCCGGGAATTGAATTTGTTGGCGTATTAAAAACGCCATAAATCAATTTGGAGCTCATGGAGCCGTACTGTCCCTCGACGAGATTGCTGGCCGATTCTGTGGGCAACAGATATATACACAATATTATGTGAATCAAATTCAAAGCTAGCCCGGCCACTTACGTATCTCATTAAAGTAGAACGGATAGTCGCCCGGTATGGAGCAATTCAGGCGGGACTTAAGGAACGAGGTCCAGCGGTTGCGGAAACGATGCGGGCCGCCCTTATCCCATTTGCAGACGCGTGCGACGCGCGAATAAATCGCCTGAAATTGCCGAAAAGATAAATATTAATACATGCTGGACAAGCTGGAGAATGGAAATGTAGTAAATCGGCCCATTGATGTGGTCGCATTCCAATAGAAAACCAACAAACGTTGCCCATAAACAAATAGCCGGCAAAATCCAAAACCGATAACTGTATTTGGCCGTTGGACCAAAGCCAAAGCCAAAGCCCAAGCGCGAGCACGAGCACGAGCCCGAGCCCGAGCCGGAAGTGTGCACGCATAAAGCAAACACAAGCAAAATGGCCGCCCAACATGGCGGCGATAGAGTCACTTCCGCTCTTGTGCTCGCACCTCCTGCCTTGTTTAATCCGTCCAATTATATCCACATTTGTTGTGGATAGAAATTAATTTTGGGTTTTGCCAGCCTAGTTGAATTTATATATTCACGTTCTATTCGTTGCACTCACCTTGCCACAGTTGATGAATTCCACCGCCGTCTCCCGAAAGAAGAAATACACGAAATCTCCCTGAGTAAATGAGCTCACAAAATTTGGCGCTGCGAATGAGAGAAAGGTCACAAAACAAAAGTCAGAATGAGAAAATGAGCTTCAAGAAAGTTTAGTCATAAATTGCATTTATAGTTTCGGCTGTAAACATTTTATAGTCAAAATCATCATGGGATTTATGTGCGACTCGTGCCGATGGCAGAACAATCGAATGGCAGCGCCAGTTTTTGGGCATTAAATTGATGAGTAGAACATGATGCATAAAGTTAAATGTGTGCTGTAATTTAATATGATTTGGCATGGATTTGTAAAAATAATGAAATATGATAACATCATAAAATTTAATATTAAAATGCACGAGGAAATTAAAGCATGAACTAATTTTAAAAGTTATGTCTAAATGCAAATATACATATTTCATACATATTTAAATTTTTATAGAATGAATCTTAAACAAAAATAATATAATAATATAATATAATATATATATATATGACTGAACTTTTAAATAGCCTTCGTTATTGATTTTAATCATTTTTAACCACATTTTTTGGTTAACACATGGTTAACACCTTTTAAGAGGCTCCAAATATTTTTCCCTGAGCTGTTACGCATATGCATCATGACTTTAGTAGCTTTTTGTTCGGTTTACTTGCAATGCAAAGCTGCATAAAATATTCAGTACGTGCAGAACGCAAGGGGACGAGTGGACGTCTGAAAATAGTAAAGGACAGCCAACAGGCGGTCAGTCAAAGCTGTCACGTCTATTCGGTTAATGGAAGTCTGTCATATGAAAATCGAAGCGGCGAACACTTGAAATATGCAAAAGGCAACCACACGCAATATGACGTTGCTGTCCCTGTTGCAGGACATTGAAATACATCGAACAGCAGCGAGAAACTCACAGAAGCACAATCAGACTTAATTCAATTCAAGTGGCCAGCATTTCGCTAATACTGAGCGCACAGAGGCACAATAATAATCATAACAGAGCGGACATTTTCAATTACCAGGAGTGCTTGTTGGGAAAGCTGTTAAAGATGGGAATGGCAGCCGGTGGGGCTGCCATTGGAGAGTCGGATGGGGATGATGTAAACAACTTACCATTGAGACTGAGGCTATCATATTGTTCCGTCTGCAGAGGCTCACGATAGATAATCGGATCACTGCCGCTGAAATCGGCCACAGTGCCTGAATATAATTCGTTGTCTGCAAAAAGAAGAAAGAACAACATAACGTTTGATTATTTAGTTAAGTACTTGAAATATTTATAAAGACTGAGAAGTAAACAGCGCAACAGCTTATTAAAGAGCACTTTTGCCGCACGAAAAAAAAAAAAGAAAAATAAGCCAAAATTTAAGTGTTAGTCTCGAGCGCGAGGAAATGGAGGGACCACAAAATGACTTAAATAATAAATTAATAAACTTAGTTAAAATTATATAAAATCCATGGAAAGTAACAAATACAAAAAATAATATAAGAAAATGCTGAAAAGTAAACATTTCTCTTAAAAAACGGCCTTCAATTTTGTTTGCAAAAAGCACCTCATTGGGCTTTGGTTAATTAAAAGCTCGATAATAAAAATTAATGCCTTTATCGAACCATTTCTCTTAAAAGCAATCATTATTTACATTTTTTTGTTCTTAAGGCTTCAGGTGATTGAAAATATGATCAAAAAATGCTTTTAACAATAAAATATCTAATCGTTGCCTCAAAATGCTTTTAACAGCAAATAAATCGCTGCTCAAATTTGTTATGCATAATCCAAGTATCGTTTTTATCTGCCTGTTAACATTTTTGGCGAGTTTTATAAGAAAAATGAGCTCGAAAATGGCACTAATAAATGTCAATTACGCATCGCATTTTATTAAGTGTAAATGATATTTTTATGTGCAAATTTCAGCTCACATTTGCAATGCAATAAACTTTTATTTTGTCGTGTCGTGCCGCGAAACACGGTTCACAAGAAACTTTCAGCCTCAGCCAATTTGCGTAACTAAAATATGCAAAAGACTCGAGACGCAGGCACACACAGGCAGACACAAATTACTTATTACTAAGCAATTTGCCCACGACGCAAAGCCAAGGGCTAAAAAAAAAAAGAAAAAAACAATAAAATTTTAATCAATTGTAGCTTTTTTTGTGGCAGTTTACTGTCATTACACATACGCAGCGTGTACACGGCGGACAAAATGAAAATGCGAATTTGCGAGAAAATTTAATTAACTTAAACGAGAAACACACAGCAACAGCAGCAGCAGCAAAACTTTTGACATGTCTTCGGCGACATTGAATTGCCCTGCGGCTTGAGGGAGCAGTGAAATGTTTTCCGCTCCCCCTGAATGCCCGCTCTTGTCCATTAGCGCAAGATAAATGAGTTTTTTCTGCCTCAACTTTTTACTTGCGGAATTGCCTGCCTGCCTGCTGCCGGCTGGCTTTGGCATTGTCAAACTTCAATTCCACAAGCTAAAGAAATATGGAAAAACAGGCAACAAAAATAATACCGAAAAAAAAAGAGAAAGAGGAGAGTAGCAATAGCAACAGCAGCAGTAACAACATTAACAACAACAGCAACAACGACAAGTTGATCGCGCAACCGGAAATGCCCAGCAAGCTGGGAACGTTGCCCGTTTATTGTCTGGCCGGAAATGGTTTTGCCCTCGGCCCGAAACAGCAGCCGCACCCTGCGCACAGTCAGTGTCCGATGAAGCTCATTGGCAGCCGGCGGCTCAATGACAGAATCGATTGCTGTGTTGGCTTTGTGCGCCGCGCCTGCAGGCGTTTTGGCCAAAAGTTCGAGACCAACAGCCGACGAGCAGGCAGCCAAACGAGCCGCGCATTATCCTTGCATCTACATGCAGGCAAAGGGAAAACAGTGCGAAATATGGGAACGAGAACCAGGCACAGACTTGAATGGACGTTGAAACAAATCTTGCAGCAGTCTGTTCAAATTTTTGCATAATGCTCCGGCCTGTGAGGGTCTGTCAAAGCAGCCGGTAGACGTTTTCCGTTATTGCTAACAAGCAAAAGTAATTTCAGCAAGCACTCGCTTTAAAATATTCTGTAATTACCCACACACAAACACACAGCAACAGCCGAAAGAAAAATAATGAAACTTTGACAATAAATTATCTTTTTAATTTATCAACTCTGAAACAAACAAATGCAACTTGAGGAAATAAAAATAAATTGTTCTTATATAAATTAGAAATTCTAGATGTAGAATCATTAGAAGCAAACTGAAGTTTGCTGTTTCTAGCATTTGTGATCAACATCCTCGATAGTATAGTGGTTAGTATCCCCGCCTGTCACGCGGGAGACCGGGGTTCAATTCCCCGTCGGGGAGAGATGTTAGCAATTTATTTTAATATTATTTAAATTGTATTGTGAATATTTTGTTTATAATTATTCAGTTTGCTGGGTCGTTTTTAATATTTTATTTAAAGAATCCTGGTATTGCCTTACAAAAATGAAACGATTTTATTATGACTTGCGCTGCCGTGTGTTATATAAATAAATTAGTTAAATAGACAAGTTGTACCCCAAAGTGTAAATAAATGATGCAAATGTATTTAAACAAAGTATATATAATTATATTATATTTTAACAGGAATATAAAAATAAAGTTGCAACTAATATTGCAGCCTCTCTCTCCCCGACGGGGAATTGAACCCCGGTCTCCCGCGTGACAGGCGGGGATACTAACCACTATACTATCGAGGACGCTGTGTGCAGTTTTCCCAATATCAAACATGTTGACAAAAGTCTGCTTAGATCAATGATAATAGGCAATTATTCTTATCAAATAAGAGCCTAAAAATAACCTCAAATATCAAGCTGTAAATTACCTAACTGAATTATATATATAATCTAATCTTATCTAATCGTAGTTTTTGGCAAAATAAATACACAGAAAATTTTATTTTTGGTTCAACTATTAATATATAAACACGAATATTAATTTTTCACCTGGGTAAAGGCTGCAAATCAGATGGTATTTATGTTAGCTGGCTATTATCGCATAATCGAACAATTTTCCATAAGCCTGAACTCATCAAATATCGCTAAGAGCCCCGCAAATAGACAACATATTGTGCCAGGGACTAAGGGCAGGATTTGGACACATAAATGCCGCAAACCGTCCAACAATTTATGCAAAACTGTGAAAATTGCATAATTATGAAAAAATAGCTTACATGAATTTGATGCGTGCATTATAATTTCATGTTAATTCGCGTACACGCGCAGCCAGCGGGGCGAGACATGGAAGGTGGTTTGTGGATCGCAGATTGGAGGGTGTGAAATCTGTGCGGTAAATCGATAAAATTTACAATGGCCCAGCGGCTCACGCACGCACACAGACACGTGTACACGCTATGAGTGGGGCTGGTGGTGGTGCTGGGGAGCTCTCAAAAGTGAATATAAAATTTGAATTACGTGACAAGAACGCGCTGAATGAAAATGTCCAAAGTAAACTAAAAACGCAGCACAAATCCAAATGCGAGTCGACAGCAACAGCATCAACTGTAACAACAACAGTAGCAGGCACATTAAAAATGTCGTCTGGTACAAATTAATTTTACCCTCTTGCCAGCCGCCCCCTGGGCGCCCATAACATGCCCGGAACCGCCCCTTAACGGGCGACTGTTTAAATTAAGAGGCTGTAAAAGTCATGCGGTGAGTGAAAAGTAAAAGCGCTCGTTCGCTTCTCTATAGAATCTGCTGGCAGCGAATTTCCCATTCGTGGTGGTGATAAATAACGAATGCTAATTTTCTATCATGAAGGCGGGTGGAGAATGCGGAGCCTGCGGGCACCAGCATGGGCCAGGTGAAGCTAACGGCCAATAAAAACATTTGCTAAATATGCGCACGGGGGAAATGGAGTGCGGGGGGAGGGGTGGTGACCGCGGTAACCGCTTTAAGCCATGCTTAGAGCTTAAAGTTTTGTCATTAAACTTTTTTGAAAATTGCTAGAAAATGCAAATTTTCCAAATTGAAATATGAAACGAGCCATAACAATGGAGCCCAAACACGCAATTCTCATGGCTGGTTTGCCAGAAATTATCTCAATGAATGAATTTTAAGATTTTCATCATTTTCGAGATGAGTTACATAAACTTTGGCAGCCAGAGTATACGACATGAGGCGTAATACAATTATTCGGAATTTAAAAAGTATTTAGTTATTAACAATAGTTTCTTGTTTATTCTAACTTTTTTTATCGATATGACTACCACTATTAAATGTATTAAATGCATATGCTAAGTAAGCAAGTACATCCGACTCTGAGGATTCGTATACTTTACAATCTAAAAGCAAAGCCTGCCACAGCCCAAAAAAGAATGGGATAGACCATGCCAGGCTGCAGGCCAACAGGACGTTGAGGTCAAAGAGCTATGCAAAATTTATGAATCGCTGGTAATTAACAATGGAAATGCAATTTACATCGCGGCCAGAGTTGCCATTGTCGCTGTTGTTGGTCGCCATTGCCAGCTAACGAGGCGCACAATAAACACGGCCCCGGTGCGCCCGCCCCCTACCCCTGATCCACCTAACAGCAGCCGCTTGTCACAACATCGACGGAACACGAAAAGTTGTATTGCTCACTCTTTCTGCTCTTTCTGTCTCGCTCTGCTGCACTGTATATTTCGTTTGTTCTCGACGGGGTTCAGCTTGCATCTAATTGGTTTTCCTTTTTATTGTTTTTTTTTTTTGCCTATACCCTGTAATTTTTCTATTAAAAGTTTTAGTTTTGCAAAAAGGGGTATACTAAATTGTATATTATAAGAGCTATCAGAAAAGTTTTCCAGTCTGTCCGATATTGGGATCAAAGACGTTAAATATTGTATTTATATAAAGCCTCTATTGCTTTTCGAAAACTCTTTAAAACTGAATTACAGACGCAATAGACTTCTTGTTACAGGAAACTATACTTTTCATATTTTTTTTATTTTTTTTTATCTATTACCAGGGTATCTACTAAGCGAGCTCTCTTCGCCTACAACATTCTTCCTTGTCGCTATTGTTTCGTGCAGCGACGTTTGCTTTTATTGTTTGCTCATTACCTGGCGACGAGGACAAGGACCAGAGCACATTACCTAGAACTACGCGAAGTCGGACTCGTACTCGTACCCGCCACGGCTGTCAGCGTTGCCAGATAGTCCGCATTGCAGCAGTTGCAGCGCTTAACTCATTTTAAATGACAATCTAGCGTGCAGAAATTATGCACAGCAATAGAAAAGGCTAGCCCCTTAACCATGCCTAGCTAACAGCTGCCTCTCTTGGCGCTTCTCATGAAGTAACTTTGGGTTTGGAAAGCGTTTATGTGCAAATACTTGACCGACTTTGACTGGTGCTTGTTGGTTCGGTCTGCTCTGTCTGGGCGGCAGGTTCGATAAACTCTTCAAGTGATTTAATCGATTTTCATAATAACAACGCAAGCTACAAGGACAAAAACAACAACAACGGAAAAGGCTCTTTAAACTGACGAGAACAAGGCGCAACGAAGTTCATCGCGTTGACTGCGGCAATTTGCATATTTTTGCATGTTTAACTATGCAGCAGACACACACACCATGCCAAACACACACAGACACACACTAATACATAAATTACACTCATTTTCAATGACAGTCAGGCGAGTGTTTAAGCACGCGTAACTTTATTACATGCCACATGCCGCAGCGTCCCCGGAACTGAAAACCTGAACCAGAACCAGAACCATAAGCCGAGCCACGAGAGGTTACCCAGGATATGGCCGGGCTTGTTGGGGTTTGTAACGCAGTCGCATTTTAAATATTTTATGTAAACATATTTTTTGGACAGGTTTCGCTTTGGGCTGCCTTCTGGAGGGGGTTTTATGCCACTTTAATTACGACCTGCGTGTGCACCGAGTGTAAGGCCGTTAGTTAAATAGCTCGTTTAGGAATAATTATGTGCACATATACTACGTCTGGCCCAAGTGCAATACCCGCACAATGCCCATTTTAAAAGCGCTTCTATCCATCTCCCCCCTTCAACTCTGTTTCCAAAGAGCGCTTCATGTACTGCAAATTACTTCATTTGTGTCGCACATTTCGGTGTGGGACAGGCGCCAATGACTAATTGTTGCGTTCCTCAACAATTTTAAGACATGTTCAATATTGACATTTTAAATGCACACTGGGATCTAGCTAGAGTTCATTGGAATCAGTGCATAACTTATGGAATCAAACAATTCTTACTAGACTGCATGCTATAAGCTAAGCATCGATTCTTATAGTCCGACCTTTATGCATTTTTCTTAAATACGAGACGCATCCACACACCTTTATTTATTATTAATTTTTAATTTCAGCCAAAACTGAATTAGGTATCTAGAAAAGTAATAACTAGTAATCTTGTGAAAATTGTGGTCTCTTTTTATTTATATTTCAAAAAGTAGCTTTCGTCTCTTCAAGTAAATTTTCTTTGATTTTTGATGAGAAGGCCGAGAATAGACTTTTATCTTTATTATATTTTATTTTGTTACCAATCCCTCACCGTTCATTATATGACCAAGAAATAAATGAAAACGAATATCACAATCCGTTGGCCGAGAGATTTGTTTGGGGGGAAATATTAAAACCCACTTTGTTTTGCGATTTTGCATGCACAAATGGCTTTGATATAATAAAATTGATATAACAAATAAACTCGCACATGTGCAAAATAGTTGAGTGTGTGGGTGTATGCCTATTAATTACGATAATTGCGGCCATGTGGTTGGCCCAGTTTTTGGGGTAAGCCAAACGCAGCCAGAGCCAAAGGACTTTGAGCTTGTTTTATGAGACTCGTGATGGCTTTAAGAATTTGACAGGCACTGGCACAAGTCCAGGGCCATATTTGTGCTATCATATTTTTGGCTCTAATTACATTTCACTTTGGCGGCGATAAAAATGTGCAGCCAACTTGGCCAAAAATGGAATAATCAAAGCGCAGCAGCAGCTGCCAGAGCCGGGCCGAGGCTTGAATCCAACTTTGGCAACATGTCTTGTGTGCCGCATAATTACCCGACTTCTTCTGGCTGGCCTAGCCGAAAATGGTCGAGAGGGCCAACGGGGGCATGGCTATAATACTACCAACTTTTATTATGCTGCCTTCGTTGGCTTATTGTTCCTTGGGATTTTCTTCTGCTGCGGCTGCTTAGTTCTTGGTCGTTTGCCGGGATTTTGCAAATTTTGCAATTAGCTTAATTTGCTTTTTATTGGCGCACCACAATTATCAGCTGTTGGCTTTTTGTGCAAAATCTGTTCCAGTTTTTGCGACAACACTCCCGCACACTCCCGCACACAACGTCCTGGCACGCCCCCCTCTAGCCACCTACACAGCCACTTGCCACCCTCTGGAGAGAGCAAATGGTCTGCAGTGCAGCTGTCTTGTATCCGTAGCCCGTAGTCCGTAGTCCGTATCTTTGTATCTGTATCTGCATCTGTGCTGGCTTGCGTTTTTCTTAGAAACGATCAAATTAAAAGTTAATGTCTTGGCTGGCCATTGCCGAGCGTAAAACAAATGCTTTTGGATTTCCATCTAATGGCCAATCTTATGTAGCTTAAGCAATGAAAATTGATTTTCGGTTTGGCAAGAATTCGGGGCATACCAAAAAAGCATATTCTATGTTGCGGCCCTTAGAGGCTTTCTCAAAAATAATGCGTATCTGTATTTTTGAAAACAACTTCTAAAAGCTTCAAGAATGGCCTAAATAATGTTTATAAAATATTCCATTTCAATGGATCGCAAATTTTCAGCACCTGAATGCGCTATCAAAAACTTTTTATCGCTTTAAAACAAAACATTAGGCGCATAATTAAAGTACGAAATTAAAACTGTAAGTAGCCACATGGAAGGGAACCCACAAATCCTGCACCCAGCCTCCTCGGCAGGCCAGACAAATGATATGCCGTGCAAAGCAACCCTGCAGTCTGCGGTCCCATAAACAAATGACTCCACTTACCCAAAGCAGAGCTTATGCCACTCATTTATTTTGAAATCATTGTGTTTGTTTATCATTAGGCCCGCTAAATTGTGGAGCTAGACCCGGGCGCAGCTCTGAGCTAACCGAAATAAAAAGGCAACACTTTTTACCTTTCCTGGCAAGCGGGCTGCTCCCGTGCACTCCCGGGTAGCATCAACTGGTTTATGGCGCACAGTTTGATGCTCATTAAGGTTAAGTCGGAGCGAAACAACCCTTGGAGCATGCTCCACTCGGGGGCAGCTTTGGCACCCACTTCAAGTCAACCGCCCCGAAAAATAAGGAAGGCAGCACAAAAATAATAAAAAGAAGGAAAAATGTGCAACATTAAAAGTTGAGCAACTTGTTTACGCGACAGTTGTGGCTGTGTTTCATTCTCTTGTTCCCTTCTCGGAAAACCAACCCTCTGTTCTCCTGTTTCCTTATGCTCTCTGGTTTCCTTTCATTCTAAACACACACGAAATTTGTAGCATACATTGCGGCATTTATAGTCTACAAAGTGAGTGCGGCGCCTGTCTGACTCGTTAAGCTGTTTTCCTCAGCTGAGTTTCCCATTTCCCATTTGCCATTTGCCATTTTCATAAATTATGAATTATTCTCTTTCATAGTTTTCCATGCGGTTTTCCCAGCCACGCCCCCACTTTCATATTTATCGTCATCGATATTGATGTTGCGCCAAAAACTTTTTAGCTTTCCTGATATTAAGTTAACCTTTTGCTGCCTTCGCATTTGCCTCCGGGTCGCCAGACCCGAAAGTTTCAAGGCTGCCAACTCAATCAGTTGACAGGCTGAATGTTATTGTGTTAGATAATTTCTATGTTTCTCTTGTCATGCCGTTAGGAGCTTACAAAATGCTTAGATTAATGCGATAAGCCCCGAAGTGTGCATGTTATGAAACAGAAGATCTTATACAAATAACAAAAATAATTATGAATTCAATTAAATGAAATTTTGCCGTCGGGGGCGATAGAATGGAATACTTTTAATCTCTCGCATAATTGAGCAACTTTTTGTGCTCGCATTTGGGCTAGGAGCTTTCAAAGCTGAAATATCTATATTCAAAAAACTGATTTTGCTCAAAGCAATCTGACAAGTGCTTGTCTTAATCATATTCAATTATTTCGGGTGCTGTAACAACATAGTTTTTTTTACTGATTTCCATAATGTTCAAAAAAATATATATGTCTAAACATCCAGGCAATATATATATATTATGCTTATACATATTATATATGTATAATTATCGATAATAATGTTGGCCGTCCACAATCGACTATCGAAGCAATCGATTCAGGGCATACTTAACAGTTTTCCAACACTACTACTGTTAATAAAAAAGTAATGTTGTTTAAACTATTCCTTTTGGTCATATATGAAAAGTAATGATATTCCCCAGCTATGAATTCAGAGCATGCTTAATTTTCCATGTCAAATTCTTCAGCATCGCTGCGTACCGTAAAAGCTAACGATTTCCTTACCAATTCCCACAACAAGGACTTTAAACAAACCCACAAAAACAACCTCGCTCGATTAGCATGCCAAATTGAACCAAAATTGAAACGTGAATCATTCGTTAAAAAAAAAAAAAAATAGAAGTGGAAAATTAAGTAGTTTTCCGTTTTGCTTCTTCATCCTGCCTTATTGCTAACCGAGCGCTCTTTATCCAGCACTCATTGTAGTGCCAATTAGTCCAACAAGCAGATGAATCGTGAGACATTCGAAAATCCTTTTAGCTCGAACATCCTTTCGTTTCTACTTTGTTATTGCTGTGTTGTATTTTTTCGCATACTGCCAGAAATGGCATAATTTTATGACACAATGAGGCTGGCATAAGGCAAGTTTTTGGCTATGAGAACTGAATCCCTGCCTCATTGTTGCCAGTTGTTGTTTATTCGAGCTTAGTGTTAAAAATATGAGCCAAAGCAAACATAAAGCAGAGCTGCTTGCTGTGTCGCCTACCTAAACATACCATAAATTACAAGCGGGCCGTCATAAACACACTCGCACACTCCAGCACGCACACACACACACACATACACACGGGCACACTCTCGAACGCACATCCTGTTGAAACAATGCCGGAGGAGGGAAGAAGGGGGGGCAGGAAGCTGCCACGGCAACAGTAGACACGTTTCTTGAGCCTTCTGCGTGTTGCTTCCTTCCGTGCGTCCTTCCTTCCTGTATGCACAGGACCAGGACCTGTTCCTGCAGCAGGATCAGCACCCAGCTAGTTAATCCGTTGCCCATCCCACCTCGTCCTGCCAGTGGCCCCTTCCCTGTTTGCTTTACAGCTTAAGCTTTTAATGCCCGTTTCTTCGACATATGTAAAGCATGCAGAGCCATTGCTCAAAACGTTCCTTTCTTCAGCTGTGAATGTCCTTTTTGAATGCTCATCTCTGTCTCGTTGGTGTCTTTGAATCATTGAGACCTATATGTACGGCAAGAGTTGCCTTCGGCCACTGTTACAAATGTTTGCCCACGACTTAAGCTCATGTCAGTTTACGCAGCGGACGTAATTAACTGCACATTACATGGGATAGTCGTCTTTTAAAGAATATTTAATATTAAGGCAAGGAATTTGAACTAAAAGTGGCTTCTAGAACTTTGCGAAGTGAATAGTATTGCTTGACCAGTTTACCTTTTCAGTTTCTTTCACTTTTTATTTTTATGGGTTTACCATTTGGAGTGACGCATTCAAGGTTCAATTTCTATTGTTAATCTGCTGGCTCATAAGCAGGGGCCTCGGTCGAAGGTTGAACTTGTCTAATGCAATTGTTTTCCTTGTTATTGCTGCTCTCATTTCAAGAGCTAATTGTTCTTGTTAATGTTTTTGCTTTAAATTAAAAAAAAAAATAATAAATTGGTGGGAGGAGCAGATGAGTTAGAGATAGAGACCTTCGTGCATTGTCCGTAAAAAGGGTCACAAGCTGTGCTTATTTTCGTTCATTCTTCTTTGCACTTAGTTCGCTTTGTTTGTACGTTTTGTTTGTTTATTTTCTCTTTTTTTCCGCCATTTTGTTTATTGTGTATAGACTTTGTTTTTGATTGTATATATTTTACTGCAGCCGCATTTGGCTTTTTCTACCAACTTCCAGTGGTCATTGTGTGTGTGCCTCTCTCTCTCTCTCTCTGTCTCTCACTCGTCCTCTCTCTCACTCTCTCTCAATCTACAACTCCCTTTCTCAGCGTGTTGCTTTCCTTTTACTGTGCACAGTTAGACGCTCATTTAAACTCTTGGCTCTTAGCAGATTTCATTGTTTTTAATGAAACTGACAGTAGTCGTTGTTGTTATTGTTGGTTTTTTTTTCCACTTGCTTTGCATTGCACCCGCATTGTCCTTTGTCTATGTGTGTGTGTGCCTTGCCTCTGGTTTGCAGATAACGCGCCATTTGTTTTCTTCTGGTCATTCGCTTAAGCCAATTTAAGTTGGCTAAAATAAATTAGCTGTGTTTTACTTTTAACGAGTGCAAGCTCGAGAGAAAAAAAACAAAAGCAAAAAATGTACTTTAAACCAAATGCTGAGGAAATATTACACTAAATTAATAAATAATCATGACTTTAGGGCTGTTGCTCATTCCCATTCCCCTTAGCGTTCTAACAGCTCAAAATTAAATAAGTAATTTGACCGAAAGGGATTCAACATCCTCGATAGTATAGTGGTTAGTATCCCCGCCTGTCACGCGGGAGACCGGGGTTCAATTCCCCGTCGGGGAGAATGTTCAAAATAGCTTATTTTTTTCTTATTATTTTTAACGAAACAAATATTAGAAAATCGAACAAAAAGTATTTGGTCATAAAATGTCTTAATATTTTGGAATTTTAATCCGGTTCAAAACTTATGCAATTAATTTCGCAAGTACTAAGCCAGTTTTGCACATCGGTTCAGAATCAAATGTATGTATTTTGGAGTGCCTAATAATTAGAATATTTTCAGTATTTTGAACGAATACTGTCCAAATTAAATATAATATACTTACGTATAATTTAAGAATACAACATTTTGGTTGTATACAATTAAAAAATGTGTGAAATGTTTATAAGTAAATAAATACTAAAATAAACAAATAAAAAAACAAAGTTTTGCGACAAATCGCCACTTTCTCCCCGACGGGGAATTGAACCCCGGTCTCCCGCGTGACAGGCGGGGATACTAACCACTATACTATCGAGGACGTTGAACTCCATTTGTCAAATAGCGTTCTTATAGGCATTCAGGTTGAATTCTAATGATGATCATGAATCAAATGCGTTGTTATTAAAAATGTATTACAATACAACCCAAATATATATGTTTGGAATTATGTGTATAAATAACAACAACACGATCAATATAGAGGCGGTTATTTTTTTTGTCTTATATGCTCTCCTTATCTAAGTATATTGTAATGCTTACTCACAAGCATCTTTTACTTCATAAAATATACATTCATTAGAAAATAAAACTGTTTAGCTTTTTATTTACATCCAACTTAGGTAGTATATATATATACATATATGTATATACACATGTTGTTGCAAGCAAATATTAAAAAATAACAAATTTAAAAATATTGAGTATCACCATTATGATGGTAACTCTCCCCGACGGGGAATTGAACCCCGGTCTCCCGCGTGACAGGCGGGGATACTAACCACTATACTATCGAGGACATGGTATTTCGCTTGCCAAAACCTGATTTTGTACTCTTGCAACTGTTACTCTGATCATGCAAATACTGTGTGAAGTTAACGGATAAGCAAAATGCATTATTTATAACTTGTGCATATGAAACTGTGTTGCTCCTCGATATGAAATTTGTATGTATATATTTTAATCTTGGCTGTTAAAAATATGAATACATACATATCCAAAGGAAGTACTATTTCTTGTAATATAAACAATTCTGTAGGAATTTTTAATTTATATTAATTTGCTGTTTGTCTAAATGCTTATGAGATAAAATAAATAAAAAAATATTTAAAAAGGAAATGAAATCACATTTCTCCCCGACGGGGAATTGAACCCCGGTCTCCCGCGTGACAGGCGGGGATACTAACCACTATACTATCGAGGACGTTGGGCATGACTTGGCAAACTGTCTACTTGTAGTCAACTAGTTTTGTCTCTAATGCTGATCCCATCAGATGGAACAGCATTGTCGGTTTTGTTCTTCCGGGACTGTAGTTATTTCCGTGCTCATTTAGCAAAAGTTAATGAGTTCTGCAGCACACACGTACACATAGACAAGTACACTTACATACACATGCACATATGAGCAATGAGCACATTTACTGGCGGTGGAATATCATTTATTTAACTGCTGCGAGCGTTGGCCCAGTTTTTACAAACATGCCATCAACTCGCATCCCGCCATCTCCGCCCATCCACTTCAGGCCACATTTCCCATTGCGCTATTCGCAGATTCTTTGTTGTCGTTCTTGTTTTTGTTTACTGCCGCTGTTGTTTCGTTTTTATTGTTTTTTGTCGCTCTTGCAGTTCATTGATATTCATTTTGTATGTCTCTTGTGCCACGCCCATGCCAGCGACAGCCATATGTTGCCCTTATGCAAGCATTTGCATGGAACTGGTCCTCGTACTCAAAATGTTAACCGTTGTTGTTGTTTTTATTGCCATGGCTTAAAGCTTTGCTTCGTATATTGTTTTTGCTCTTGGCCGCGATCGATTGCTATGCAATTAATTGGAAAATAATAAAACACACTTAATGCGATTTGCCTGAACGTTTGCTGAATTGAAATGAGTTCTGGTGCTTGTTTATTGCACATATTTGTCACTCATTTCAATCGAATAAATTAATGTGAATAACAGAAAGGATTAATCAGTTTTGGGCACTGATGGAAACAGACAAAAAGTATTCCCAATGATATCCAATTGAAAAATGTGGTGCATACTTTCGGGCAGATATTTATTCTTAAAATTCCCAACTGGGAACAGCTGTGGAACGGTGCTTGCATGTGGGAATAGTTTTGGCAATAATATGTGAGCAATCAATTTCCATTTAATATTTTTAAATTAATAAGTATAATATGGTTAGTCAGTTTTCGAGGTATTTAAGTTTATTTCAATTCAAAATGACTTAGAAATTTACGAATTATATTTGCCCCTTAATAATAAAGATTTCAAGGTTTGTAGAAATATTGCAAAATAAGTCGAATTTCAATAGATATTCAATCGATGTATGTATACATTTACAGTACAGCACATATATATTTAAAGATGCATATTTCTTTTTGAAATTTAAATTATTTTATTCCAAAGTTGCAACATTGCCGTTGCAAGCGAGCGCCAAGTTCGGCTTTGGGCACATTTTGTGAAAAGGTCAAGTTACTGCCATCCACACACATATACACACACGCACACATACGAAAGCGGGGATATAGAGGCTCTGTTTCCGGTTATATGCAAATGCGTAAATGTGCCGCATTCCCTTGGCGGCTTTAGTAAGCGATGCGGGCCTTAAAATGCCAAAAACGTCGACGCGGCCAAAATTGGACCAACTGAGTTTTTTTTTTTGTTCTTTTCTTGTGGCCGTTGTTGTAGGCACACAATATGCAAATGGGTTTGCAGACAGAGCGAACGCAGCCTTGTCCAGGCGCTGTGCTTCTGGCCCTTGACATTTTTCGGCAATGACCGCGCCTCCAGCCGCCTCCCTGCCGTTCGTGTCGCCATTCGTCAGCGTTTTAATCGCGTCTGTGCATTTGCTTGGAAAAGTCTAAAATTGAACGCAAGTGATGGCAATTTGTACGCTTCGGCGGTGTCCTTCCAGCTCACCCAGCGCAAAAGGGGCTGAGCATGGACGAGCTGGTAGGTCGTGGCACGGCGTAGAAGGTTGTGCCGAAATTAATATGCGTCGGCTTTGGAGCGGGCAAACTTTTTACCAAGGGATTTACCCTATAGCTCTTTTCGCAGCTTTTTGTTTTTGCCTCCCGCATTTCCAGGCGGCAGCGTCGGCTCGTGATTAATGTGGCAAATGCGCACTTATAAATTATTTATTACTATTGTTCGCATTGTTTTCTGAGGCGTGATGCGCGAATTGGTAAGGCATTTAAGCCATATTTTCAAGTGCCACTGAAACGGGCAGACCAAAAATGGGTGTCAATCCCGCAGTTATATTTTTAATAAATATTTTTATTTAATATTCAGGTCACAAACTAAGTATATACTAATATATGCTTGACATGTAAAAGAACAGTGGAAAATTCGTAGATCTGTTTTGAATGCTTTTAATGAGAAGCAGGAAAAACTACTCTCGGGTTCAGAGAGCACGGAATAATTTATAGAAATATATCAAATAGTTTTGTTCTTCTTTAGGTTTTGTTTAAAGCCGTTGCAAATATAATAAAGGCTACTTAAATATAAACCATATTTCGTCACACACTTCAGGTTAACTTGTGTCGAATGTTTTTTCGACTTATCAATAATTCAATATCACTGCCCACGTGACTCAATGAAACCATTAAGCCAATTAAATGACAAAGACGGACAAATTGCCAATTCATTCCCTTAACCAATCACCAATCCAATCTACATTTCTCTGCTGCCAAGGCCTTGCAGCTGGCTGACAAAATATAAAAAAAAGAGCAGAGAGGCGAAAAAAAAGTTTGGCTTAATTTTTTTATTGGCAAAGTTTTGTATTACGTCCTGCGATTGAAATTTATTTCACATGCACTTTTAAATCGAACAAAAATAGATTCCTTCCGCCGTATTGAAACCGTGCCGGGGCGAATGGCAGCACGGTTGAATGGCCGATTGCCCGAGTATCCAAGTGCTGCCCAAGCTGCTCCCGCTGCCACCCGTCGCCAGCCTGGATGACGTTCCGCTGTAGTATTGGTGGCGAAACCAATTGAAAACTTCATCATGGTTACAACAATATTTTTACAACGAAATTGGCACAAAAATGTTGTCCACGAACTTTTCGCTCAGCGTTAGAAAAACTGCCACAACAACGAATATATACCAAAAAAAAACGAAAACGAAAAAAGTGAACCTGTGAACAAAGTTGTTACCAAAAAAGCCAAAAAAAAAAAGAAGTTCATCAAGTACCACGCCCACCGGCCACAACGCCCACTGTCACGAATGAAACTGAATTGATAACATTTTCAGTTTAGCTGCTTTTTACATTATTTTTTTTGGCAGTTTTTTTTCTTTTTGGCCCTGCGCCGGCCAATTTGTAATCTAAACAACATGGTGGCCCGCTCCACATCCTGTCGCCTGTTAAATATCCAAATCCTGGCGATAAATCGACAGCAACAAAATAGCAAGCGACAAGCGCCACCAATATGTAAAAATGTCGTTTTAATATTAGCACCATAAAGCGCAATCAATGTGCAAAATAAGAACAAAAACGAGTATATACATATATATTTATATATATATATATATAAAATAAACAAAATGGAGTTGGCCCATAAAGAAAAGTGGCAACTGACGACGGCGGCTGACTGCCTGGCTTCAGGTTGCCCAGGACGCCGGATGCGGCAGCTTGTTGATGATAAACTCTTATGACCCACATAGTAAGCAGCCGCAATGGATGTGGCACAGATGTTGGCTGCATCCGCCGGAAGTTTGCCGCAACACTTAGCCTCCCGAATACACACTGACACACACACGAACACATATATAAATACATATTTATCTCGCACACATGACCACAAACACTTTGAAGTTAGTTATAAACGTTTATCGATATTATGGCACAAGAGCCGCCAGCTTGTGTTTGGCGCAGTTTTGTTTGCTTTGCCGCAAAAGTTTTTGGTAGCACCTACACACACCAATGTACACGCACACATCCACACACACACATGCACACCTTTAACTTGTTTGTAGACAATGAAATGCAAACAAATCACGTTGTGAAACTTCAGCAACAGCCCGCGAATAGCGTCGATTTATGGGCACCAAGTGGAAATATTATCACAAGTCGAGAGTAACCGAACAGATTGTCGTGTTGGGGTCTTAGGAGTGGCAAGGAGCCAAGGACGCCACAAAAAAGGCAGAGCTTCGGTTATGGCGTGGCATATTTAGCAGTTAAATTGCATGTTTATCGACTGTTTTCTGGGAATAACAACAAATTATACAAATAGTAGTCGAGCCTGTGAGCATCAAGCGTCTGAGCGTCTGATCGCTGAATGCGAATATATAAAGCTGGAAATGGATTAGAAGGAACATATCCTGCTCAATTTGATCAAAAAATTGTGGCTTCTTTAATTTCAAGAACATGCCGATAACGGATAATCTGATCAGTACATCGGTTTGTCTTCCAATTGAACTTTATGTACAAACACGAAATGAGTTCAGATTTCAATTTAAAATAAAGCGTTTTGTCGACTGCCAAACCGGTTGACTACATGTCAAATGTGCCACGCCCATCGATTTGCCAGCGAAACAAAACTACGCCACACGCTGTCAAAAAATTTGCAATCAAATTTCAAACAAACAACAAAATCAACGTCAGCCGGGCACACGCGAAACATATTCAAAGCCCCAACAGGAAAGCAGCGCTCAGAGCCAAACGGAATGCCGGCATTATAAGAGAAAAGTATAATAAAATATATACATATATTATTTTGGAAATATATTTTCACATCAACACATTATTCAGAGCGCTGCCGTCAAACAATAACACTGCGAAATGCGAAATTTATCACACACATCACTCAAAGAAGTCAGCGTTATAAACAGGAGTCTGGGTAGTGGTGGGTTGGGGAGGGGAGGGGCAGGGCAGTGCTGGAGAGTGGGTGGTTGGGGTGGTGGAGAGTGAGTGGTGGGGCAATCAAATACTTTTGCGGCGCATTGCATGAGGAATGACAATTTATATCCGATTTGTGTGCAAATAGCAACAACAACAAAAAAAAAATCTATATGTGAATGCAATTGAATGCGGGTACTCGTATTCGTATTCGTAGTTGCATTCGTATATGCCATTTGCCCAGGGTAATTGCATTTTTTGCAAATACCGATAACGATTCATACTCCCTATATAACTGTGGTGCAAAAAATAAATAATGGTAAAGGGGGTCTTTTAGGGTTTGGGTTTGAATAACCGTAAAATGGCCACTTACCCGCCAGCACGGAGGTGGAGTTGTGGCGCGGATCATAGGGGCACACCGCCTGACCGTTCTTTGTGGCCTCCAGCGTGTAGTTGCTGTCGTTGATGACGTACGTGTTGCACATGGGCCGGAACGAGTTGGTTCCGCAGACGAACAGGCGACCCGGCGAGGGCACAACCATAATCCGAATATAGTTCTGGCAGGCCTCCTAAAAATGTTAACATAAAGAATGCATGAATTAGTTGTTTCTAGTCTCTTAAAATATTTAAATATAAATAATGCACTAACGAAAAACTAAGGATATCTTCGGCAGACTTCCAAATATTTCACGCCCTTGTAGACATTTCCTTTTTTCAGATGTGTAAGAATTTGGAAGCACGTAAATGCTCGATCTTGGAAAAATGAATATTCGCCATATTTTGCTATATCTACTGTTCGACCGATGGCAACTATATCATAGAGTGGTCCGATTTGGCCGACTTCGACAAACATAAATATACTACCTGCAATAGAAATACCTTAAAACTGAGAGACTAGTTTGCATAGAAACTATATCGACTCGACTATTGATGCCGAACTAGAATATATATACTTTATGGGGTTGGAGACGTCTCCTTCTATGCGTTTCCCATTTGATTTTAATAACCTCGACAAGGGTATAAAATGCTATTAAATGTTGTATATGAAATAGTTGCGAGTAAATGGTAAGAATAATTATTTTTAATAGTTAATTCCCGTTCTATAACTAAAAATTAACAGAAATAAAATCAAATAACAAAGAAAAACTAAAATTTTTAAGTTTATTTTATTTATCAAAGCTATTTGTCATGGCAATAAATTTGCTTAAAATGTTTTCTCGTTATATGGACATACAATTTATAATTTTAATTTTCGATCGAACCTGACAGGCACATTATACAAATAATATATTATTGAACTAAACATGGCTCACTTTAATTTACAATGCCCACAAAACCGAACTCATGTAATTCCCAATTGACTGCAGTCATTTGTTAAGTTTTAAGAGAAAAAGTGCACTTGACAACAAGATGAAAATACGCAGAGAAACTGTTGCGTGACATTCTGTGTGCAATTGCATGCGATGCACAATTTTCAGCTGAAAATGGCAAATGGAAAATGTGAAACGGTCGTGGATATACCAAATGAAGAAGATGCAGCAAGTGCTAGCATATGCATATGTTCATCAAAAACATGTACTTCCGTTTGCCATTTGGCCTGAATACGCACGAAGTCTGCTCTGCACTTTTGGCCTAACGAGGCCCGAACAGATCCTGCCAAAGTGTGTCGTCTGTGTGTGTGTTTGGTATGTTTTGCATAAATGTTTTGCAAATTGAAATATTTAATGCGTAACAAATACACTTAAATGGCAGTAAGCTGGGCCGTTGGGGAACGGTGGGATTGTTTGGGTCTCGCAGAGACTAACTAACTTGCAACTCAATAAATATTAAAAGGCAATGGAAACGTTGTGCGGCGCTTCCATTTGCCATGCACCTTTTCACTGCTGCACAAAATACGCATACGCAGCGTTCGCACAAACGATGGGGGGAATGGAGCAAAAAGCATGCAAAACTTTGGCAAGCTACGGAAAAGTGGCACGCCCCTTTTGCGACACACCGGAAGTGCACTGTACTGTGACATGACAAATCATTTGAATTTTTCCCCCATTGCAAACTCAACAAGCGGACAACATTTTCCATTTGCCTAGTTGCGCTTCCTCCCTTTCTCTCTCTCTATCCGTCTCTTTCTGGCTGTTTCTCTCTCTTTCTGCTAAAATATTTAAACATTTTGTTTGTTTGCCTACTAATTTTCACAATTTTCATAGCTCGTGTCGTTTTGTCAACAAACTGCAGCCCAATGTGCAGCACATTTATTGTCCGCCCGCTTCAGTCCTTGGCACCGCATGCACCGCGTACTCGGCCGCAACATTTGCATTGTCCTGATTGTATCTGCGCCTATCTACAGCCGAACAACTATCCACCATAACATAGTGCTAACCACATTTTCCGTTGGCTTTTAGCCTGGAAAATTGAGGCCAATAATGTGAAGAATTGTGCTGGGAAATGCTAACGGATATTACACCTCGCTGCTAGCTCAAATGGCCCCAAAAATATTTTATAATATTACAATCTCCGGTGCGGTAAAAAAAAAAACTGTTGTAAATTCTAATTAAAAACAATTCCGATTTAAACGAAAATAAAAATTAAAAAAACGTTTTAGCTGCAATTTACTTGTACACATATTTCGAATATTTGCCAAATACTTTAATAAAAATGTAAGCAAAAATTTATATTTTCATTTAAATCAGATAATTCAGAGCTTTACCTTGATATAATTTGATATTGTGTTAAATTTTTTTTTTATATATATTTTAAATACAGCTTCTAAATACATATTCCCTTTCATATGAACGAGTACCCAACTATGCATTTTATTATCTAATTTTGTAAAATTCTCTCAACTAGTTTCATAATTTTTGCTCGCAGCGCCTTGGGAAATTTCAAAATGGTGAAAACGGACAACATATTCCATTTCATTTTGTTTATTGTTTTAAATATTTAAACTGTTTGCTTTGTGGAGTTGTTGTAGCTGCTGCCATGGCTTCTCTTGTTGATGCTGTTGTTGTTGTTGTTGTTGTTGTTGGCTTTGCTTAGTTTGCGGTTTGTTGTTGCCAGGCTGTTAGTTATGTGCTTAGTTGTTATTGTTGTTGCTGCTGCTGTGCAGCATTTGAGCATAAATTTAAATAAATTAACAAAACACATTTTACAACAATTACACAGGCATGCGGCCAGCGTGGCGTGCCGGGTAAGTTGGGTGAGCCGGCTGGGTTGGTGGGCTTTGTCACTTCAACTTTTGTTGTACTTTACATTATTGCCGTTGTAATTAACACGAACATAGACAACGACACCACGCATCCACCACGCATACAAGAGACTGTACTGTATATAAAGAGACTATTTCAATGTCTGCTAAACGAGTTGAATGCAATTAAGCGCACAATTTATTAATTCTCTGTTTTGAAAGTTATGGCTGCCGTTTATTGTTTTTGGCAAACTCTTTTCTTTTTTTATACCCACATATTGTTTAGAGAAGATTAGTTAAACAGCTTTGATATTATGCTTCAAAATCAAACTGTGCACAGATTGTAAAGCATATATAGATAAAAAAAAATCATACTCATATATAACATTCTTAGTTTTTTGTAAATAATATATAAAACATATATTTAACATAGCCACATAGAACTAGGTTAGTCTCTCTGCAGGGTATTCGACAAAGCGAACCAAACAATTTTTATATTTTTCTGGTATTTCGCTTCTAATATGCGCGTAATTTGGCAAAGCTTCGTTTGATTTAATTTATTTTTAAATTCTCGGCACATAAATAATTTCAAATTTATTTAATTTGGCCAGAATATTGCGGCTAAAAGCAAATTATCAAATTGCATGCGAAATCCTTCAACATAGTTGACTGCTTATAAGTTTTTGGTTTGGCGTAAATATTTTAATAATTTGAAGCTTTTTGTGCACAGTTTGCCCGAGGAATATACTGTGAGACTTTCAAGGGAGATTTGTGACATAATCTGGCAGAGAAATCAAATAAAGTAAATTTGACATTAATCACGTTGACAATGCAAAATTTGTTGGCCAGCCTCAAGAGCAGGCAATTTTACAAGCAAACGTTTTCTGAACATTTCACAAATTTGCCATTGCCATACTGCTCAAACGAAGACCATCAATTTCCAGGACATATGTTTACGGTTTTAACCACGTTCGAGCTAGAGTCGAGCTCTGCTCGGTACAGCGCCTGCAGGTAGGCAACAATTCTGTTAATGATACGCAAACACAGAAACACAGACCAAGACGTGCTGGGAGTTGTGGCCAACAAGTTTTCGGTTCGTTGTAGCAAATGAGGCAAATGAGTTGCACAAAACTCAAAGCAAATGCAAACGATTTTCATTTTATAATTTTTACTGAGAAATGAAAAATGAAAGGCAGACTACAACAACAACAACAACAACAACAACAACAACAACAACAACAAGAAAAACAAATGCAGCTGCTTTGGGGCAAACGGATAACAAAATTTTCTAAATATTTGGGCCATTTGAACTGGACGTGAGCAATTGTTCGTGTCCATCTTGTGGCTGCTGCTTGAAAGGTTTTGCTTAATGGCTTTTGGCCAGCTTGTCACATATTTAAATGTCATGAGCGTGCCCATTGTCTGCAATTGAGCACTTGGCAAGTGCGCAAGCAAAGCTGTTTTGTACTGATAAGAAAATGTCTCTATTTCCTGCTGCGACGAGACATTCCAAATTAATAAATATTTCTCTGTAGGTCTCTTGTAGTCCATTACGAAGAAGGCACATTAAATTTGAACATTAATAGGACAATATGTTGATCGTTACGCCTTTTTGCAGTTCTAAGCGCAATTTTTATGGTCGATGAATAAAAAAAGAGTAACTTTATTATTATTCATTTAATATTTAAGCTCTTAAATATTTATTTGGTAATGAGCTGGGACTCTTTTATTTGAACAAGGTTTTGTGAAATGGATTCGAAATACTTTGAGAATTCTTTGGTTGCGAACCATTAACCGATTGACTGAATGCTGAATTGTTTTTGTTGAAGAAGCACAGCATAGCATATGGCTACCATGCTTTTACTCTTTCTCTATTTTCCACTCTCTCTCTCTCTCTCACACCTTTCTGTGTAAAATGCCATTCATTTGTATTGAAGCTCAGCACTGACCGGACAGCTATTGTTCATTTTGAGTGCGGAAGTGCTTTTAATTTATGCACAGGTGGCCAACACTTTCGACATTCACAGCCAACTTCTTCTCCACATCCCCATGCACGTCCACGCCTGAACCTACATCAATACAGACATCATCCTTCTGTCAGGGCATCAGGGATGCGACTCCGAGTAGCCGACCGCAAAAGTACTTTGGCATTTTGGTGTCGCTGCCTGTTTCAATACCTCTATATATCTATGCGTCCATCTATCCAACTATCGCACACTCATTTATCTCACTTGTTGTTGGCAGTTGGTCGGTCGGACCGTGGAATTGTGCGGAATGGGGGGTGTGGCATGCGGTGGTCGCCCATTCAAATGCGTACATCCCCGTACAAATCACTCATTTCATTTTGACATTTTGCTCTGGCATTCGGAATTTCATTAATTCTGCGAAAGTCGTTCAACCAGCTGGCCAAAGCACTACTCCCCTCCCTCCTCTTCCTCTTGCCCTGCTCGACGGCCTCTCCGGCGTTGTTCATCTGTCGACCTCACCACGCCCATTTCCGTGTTGTTTACGTTTGGTTTTTGTCCCTTTTCTGCCCAAGGCTTGACCAAATTTCGCCTGGCATTCAAAATTAATCGTCTGTTTGTCTTTAATTTGTACGAAGCCCGAAAAAGAATAAAACCCTAAGCCGAAACAATAAAGAGAATGGAATTTTCTTTTTCATGCCTCACAAATGTCTTCTTTTTTTATTTTTTTAGTTTTATGATTGATTTTAGTTCTGTGTAGGTAACATAAATAATATAAAATTCTAATTGCAAGGGCGATAGACGGTAAAAGTTAATCTTGAGGCTAAGTAATGGATATTGGTTTCAGTGGAAAATCATAGTGGTCAGTGCTCCTTGACTTGTAACAATCATAGAAGTAACAATATTAAAAGACTTTTTTTATACATGAAGCTAGTTTATCCAAGCATGGCTGATAAAAGTGGAAAAAGGAAAAGGAAGGGCGATTGGAGAACTTAGGCTATATTAAATTTGAGTCAGATCTCATTATCTACTCTGCAGCAATAAATTCTCCTAAACATCTTTTATAGCTCGCTGTCCTGTTCCGTTTATAAATCCAACGCAATCATTTCATAGCCCGTTTGTTTTGTTTAAAGTTTAAAATGGGATCTCATTTAATACTCTGCTCTGATAATTTCTTTAAGGAATCTCGGCTTAAATTATTCCCTTTACGGGGTATATTCATGCTGGCTTTTTTAATTTACAACTCCAGCGCGATCCTTGCATAACCCACATGGAATTTCGTGGGCAAATATTTTGCCGCTTGCAAAGTTTGTCTGCAAATATTTATGCATGAACGGTCGGGCGTTAATATTTGACTTCAACAATTTAATCAAATATTTTAACTTGCTTTTATTAATTAATTCGCACCGTGTGCACACACTCACCCACACCTACTTACATCCACACAGGCCCCTGTAGAGTGGATTGTTATATTCGGCTGACCGCTTTTAATGTTCATTTTGTTGTTGGCATTTTTATTATATTTTTTTATATATGCCATGTTTGTTCCATCATTTTTTCACCCAACTGCATGCAATTGAATGCTCATTTTATCATTCGCACGAGCCCTAAACGGGGCGTGGCCTGGGCAGGCAGGTGGATGCCAGTTGACGAGTCGTTTTTTTTATTTTACTGCTGTTTACGCAGTTTGAATAAAACATTGTGGCAAATAATAAATCAATTAAAAATGTACAAAAATCTTTTGTGCACATGTATGTGTGCTTATCGATGCCGTTATAATCGCGTCAATGTATTTGTGTGTGTGTGTAAAAGTTACCCGTTTTGTTGCCCAATTTTGCCGCATCCGGCATCGCAGTGTCCATAAAATGGCCGCCATTATGACAGAAAGGCAAGCAAAAAGGATAACACGTGGCGGCCATTTTGGGGCGCGTTATTAAATTTTTTGCAGGCCTTGTAAAAAATTCAAAAAAAAACAACAAAAGCGCCCAACAAATTTATCAGCCATGAATTTTTTCCTGTTTGGCACAATTGGCCTTAAAATATGCAGCGCAAATGAGAAAAGTTTTGGCGTTTGTTTGTTTGTGTTTGGCACGGAACAATGCTTAAGCTGATGCGAGCTTAAAGTTTCGATTTGTTTAAAATTTATTTAAATACAAATTTGCAAATTTGAGAGTTAGCCAAAACGCACCACTTTTATTTCTCAAGGTACACTTACTTGATACTCAAATATTTCTCCCATTCGGTTCTGAGGTTTTTTTTATATTTAAGCTACGCAAGCGTATTTAATTGGTGTAGATAAAAGGAATCGCGTGAGTTGTTTGCATTTTTCCACGCCCTAATTGCATTGCAGGCCATAAAGTGTAGCTGGCTTTTAGGCGCACGCCCGTCCGTTTGCGATTATTATCTCTATTAGCGGGCTGCGCACATTAGCGAAATGTCAGCTAATTAAAATTGTAAATTTGAACTTTTCATTAGTGCATATAATATGGAAACTATTGCCATTTAGTTTTGCATTTTTACTCTTTTCTTATTTTTGGCAACGCTGCAGGCAAAGGGCGCAACCTTTGTAAAAATTACGGCCATGCACGCAATTGATACAGACTGCTGGGCGAGGGGCGATGGGAGTAAAGGGGTGGCTGTTAGTCGCATTGCCTCCCCTTTTTGGGTGTTGGAAAAGAAACGAAAGGTTAATTCTTTTCTTTGGCCAACTTGACGCTATAAATAACTAGTTGGGGGCAAGTCAAGTGAAGCAAATTGAGTTCAACAAATTGCACCTGCTTCTAGTTGTTGCGCTTGCAAAGCTGACTGTGTTTGTGTGTGTGTGTGTGTGAGTGTGTGGCTCGCCCCTTTAAGGCAGACCCCTAACAAGTGTTGCTTAATTACGTCAGCGTCAGCAATGCCTGAAGTGCACTTGAGCATGCAACGGTTGGGGGTTGGCGCGTCCTTCATTTCTCCTTGCGGTGTGCGCCATTTTGTTTACTTGACCGGAAACGGAAGGCGCAACAGCAACAGCAGCACAAAAAGTAGTGCAGCAGCTGCGTTTACCAATACCAAATTAAGTTCGAAAATGTTTGCCTTATTTTTTGTACACTAACCGAGTTGACTTTGCTGCTTTTTTATGCTCAGACTCTGACTTTCCTTCCACTCTTCGCCTGCCACACTGCTGCCCGTTTGGCACTTTTCTTAATGGGTCAACTGCGCTGGACCGAAATGCTAACAATAAATTTATTTCGATTTCCCAGCCAGGCCACAAAAACAAAAGAAAAGAAAAGAAGTTGCATTAATCAATTTCCCTACAGCTGCAGCTCTGGCTCACATTTGTAGCGCGCGATAAAACTTGCGGGAGCGGAAAACATTTTATTGCTTTGTTTTCTTTTTGTTTTTTTGTTTTTGCCTTTCCGCAAAGTTGTTGCCACAGCGGAAGCATTGGCGCAAAACAACTTCTGCAACAGCAACTACAACAACTACTAAATTCGCAACCAAAATACAAATTGCAATGAAAATGGAAATTACCATACAGCCAAATGCTATAAAGATGATCAACGTTATTTAGAGCCAGAGAATTGAAGAATATGCCAAATTGTGGTGTGAATTTTATCAAAGATTTAAGCGTTTAGCAGAAGAGAAAATTTAACCCACATTATATTTAATACAAAATATATATATATACATATATATATATATATATATATATATATATATTGATGCATTTTTATCCTCGGCAAGTGTATTGGAGTATTAATTTTATATGAAGCAAAGCAATTATTTAAATACCTAACCCAAGATATAACATTTCTCTTACTGATTAACTATTAGTTATTATATGGTTAACCGTACTTACCTCATCTTTGCCCTTTACGAGACACATTTTGGTATCATCCTCCGGCGACGTCCATACAAGACGTTGCTGTTCCGCGAGATCATGTATGCTTAAATTAAATACGGTATTTCTGGAAAAAAGAAAGAAAATAAGGAATTATAATAGGATATTAACTAAGTCTGCAAGTTAACAGAAAATCAATTATGGCATGTTCAGCAGCCGAAAGTGAAGCAGAGGGGAAACGGGGGACCGGATAAGCTAGCTGGCGATTTTATTAATTAAAATATTAATTAAAATTCATTTGACCTTTGAGCCGCAATCAACACGCTTCGTCCGGGCCACGTTGCTTTGCTTTTGGCTGCTGTAAAAACTCCGTAATGCAAAAATTTATGCAAAAAATTTCAAAATTCCCGTTAATAAAATTTTGCACACACGCGAGTGAGCTTAACGAGCATGTGTGTGTGTATGTGTGTGTGTGTGTGTATGTATGAATGTTTTAAGCCAAAAATATTGCGCAGCGCTGGGGTGTTGGGGCTAGGCAAGTGAGGTAAACAGAAATTTCATAAAATCAACTCATTGATTATTGAAACCACAACTACGTGAGTGCGGCCGTGTGAATGTATATATGTTTGTGTATGTGTGTGTGTGTGTGTGTGTGTGTGCGGGCGTATGTATGCATGTGTGAGTGCACTTTGGCCGAATATTTTATGGCTGCCGTGTCATGGGGCAAACAGAGAATGAGGCAATCGAAGCCAAGCTGAAAACCACCTAGAAAACCGCAGCCACCCATAACCAACCCGCCCCAATGTGGGGCAAAGGCAACCTTATCGAAACTTCCGGCGATTTTGGGTTGAATGTAGCAAAAAGAGCGGAAAATTTAAAATAAATATGTAGTCAACTTTTGCATAGGGTAAGGCAAATTGGCAACAAGGTGGATCTAAGAATTGATGAAGAGAGGGAGGTGCGAAAGGGAAAGGCGGATTGGCGCGGGGAAGGGAACATGGCCAAATGATGCGGTTTAAAGTGAACTTTGCTTTTGCAAAGTTCCGGCAATGTCAAGTAGTTGTCATAATATTAAGATACCCTTTTTGTGCGCTGCATTTACTTTCTTGCTGCAACTTTCAGCTCAAAAAAGCAAAGTATATGCAATTTGCAATAAGCAGGTTATTTTTTTTTTTATTATATGCAGTTAGGTATTTAGTAAAAGGATATAGAGTAAAACATATATAAAGCTAAATATTTGCTGTATTTAAATAAATCAATTTTTTGCTATGAAATGAATGTTCTCTATATATTTATTATAATTATTTTTTTTTTTATAAATGTGCATAGCCAAAGAATTTAATATCTATGAGCATAAATATATTGTATAATATAGCCAATATAGATAAAAATGTGTATGTAAATGAAATAATGTTTGAAGTCAGGGAAAAAAGTTTGTGTATAGAAAGAATGTGATGTATTTTGATTACATTTATTGGAATATTCAGTATATCGTCCACAATTTAATTACAACACGATTTTTAATTTGTATTAGTTTTAACACTAGTTATTTTACTTGTTGAGCGAAGGCTGGACGATAGAAGCATTCTAGTAACAAAATCCTACTCATTATTATATTATTATATATTATAATAGATATAACAAAGAAGTATTGGCTCGCAAGTCTATCAAACTTTCAGATTTTAATTTTTCTTTAATGTTTACTATATTAAAAAAGAGTTTTAACTTCTCCCTTAAATGATTGCTTTTCTGTGCGCTTCTTTATATTTTATTTTTTATTTTCTACTACTTTCAGTCTGTGCTCTCTTTCTAACGGTATACCATATGCACGTATAGTTGCTCATATGTGACAATCTGTGCAACAATGTAAAGGGTTCTGCTGGCGCACTGCCATGCAACGTTATCCAATTACGTCCGAATTGTGGAAACATTTTGTTGCGCGTTCTGTTGCATCCAAGAGCTGCGCATCAGTGTGTGTGTGTGTGTGTATGTGTTTGTGTATGTGTGCTGGTTGATGGCCTGGCCAATGCAAACAGGGCTGGAAAAAAGTGCACATTGTCCACTTTGTTAGGCAGTCGAATAAATGGTCGTGATTGCCGTGAACCCAGCCCAGGCAACAGGCCTGCAGCACAGCCCAACCCAGAGGCAGGGAGACCTGTGCACACACACACACAAACACACACACACACACACACACACACACACAGACTCCGGCAGTGCCATTGTTTGGCAATTATGTAGCGCGTTTTAATTATGACAACAGCAGCAACAGCAGCAACAACAGCAAAAGGCAACACTTCAAACGAAACGAGCGCTGACAACCCTGCGGTTCGCGCAGTTAAGTTGGCTGCAGTTTTGTAGCCTGTTGTTGTCAGCAGCGTATAAATATAAAATGTGCTGAGCGAAATTAGCATATGAGTGGAAGGGGCCATACAGTTGGAAGAGACAGAGAGGGAGATAGAGAGAATGAGCGTGAAAGCGCGGCAGGTGGCAATGATTGCAACAGCGACAGCAACAGCAGCTGCGTTGAGTGCCAAAAAGCGTAAAGTGCAAAAAAAATAACTTGCCTGCGACAGAGTACACACAAGCCCACACACACGCATGCACGCACGTAAACAAACACATAAACACTTTAACGCACTGCTTAACACAGACACACACGTACACGAACACACGGATATGCACTAGCGCCAATGATATTTACGCGCTTACGAAAACGTTGAGGTAAATTGCGATAGCGCAAAGCACAAGCAGCGGTGATAAGGGGAAGAGGGCAAGAGATACAGCGACCGAGACAGAGACTGAGAACATTTTATAGAATGCATTTGGCGTAAAAACCAAGCTCATAAATATTTTCCACACGGTAGCGTGTTAGTGCTAACTGTTGTTGTTGTTTTACTGCCTGCAAGCAGTGCAGTTGGCGTATGCAACGATTACGCAGGATTTTCACTGCTTTGCACATGTTTTGTTGTTGTTGCGCATTTAGCTGCGTTGCTGTTGTTGTTGTTGCTGCTGCTGTTACGCTCAGTTTATTTTTACTTAGCGACTTTAATGCAACGTAATATCAGCACTAACGAGTACATTTAACTGAGCAATCAAAATCTAAGCACTTGAATAACGGCATCGGAAGTGCATTAAAATCAGTTATGGATTAATTATCGGAAATGCTTCATTAAGCAAAATATCTTTGAAAGGGATTTCTTGCGATTGACTTTTTTTAAGGTTAAGTCTTGAATTTTAGCACATTTATATTATTTCATATTTTCTGTGCATTCGTTAACTATTTATAAATCCGTTTTCCTTACATACATATGCATATGTTACACATAAGCACTGATATAAGAGGGAATTTAAATTTGAACACTCGAACCACACTCGACCCATGTTTCATGTGTTTCATGGCAAAAATGTATGTTTGGCAATAAAACTGATTATTTCTAATATTTGAGTATTTTAATGAATTGCAATTTCATCTATTATTTGAGGCGTCCAAAATCTGATCAATTGTTGCATATTCAAAGTTTATACATATTCGTTGTTTTATGCAAATGTTGACAAACAAAAAATTGAATAAATGCACAATTTGGCGGCTATGTTAAATGTGCCGTCGATTGAATTGTGTTCGGAATTTGTTTGGCGATTTATTCATGAGTGCAACGAGCCGCACAAGAGATGCAACCGCGAATCATTTTGAGCCTGACAGCATCCCAAACCGCAGATATTTCAAACTATGGCCGGCCATCAAATGCCTCACTGCATATTTGGTCAATGAATTTGGCTGATTTGCCTAGTTATCATTAGGACACACAACACCCGGTTTAATTTAAGCGTATTTCTATCCCCATTATGTATCCACATATTAAATAAAGATTTCTTTGTTTTTAGTTTGCTACCAAAATGTTTTGAATATGCGTTGCGGTAATTCGAATTACCACCAAATTATTGTATTCAATTTAATTAGTTTATTTTATTTATAATGTAAACTTAAATAAAATAAATTTATATGTGTGCTGTGATATTTCTCGGTCTGTTTTTTAACAAAATTTGTAAAAGTCATCAGACTAAAAGAATTGATATACATTTTTTTTACTTTTTTACATTTTATAGCTTTTTTTTTCATCCAAACATCCCCACACATTTCTGACTGCAGCTGTCGCCTTGACGCGAACCCATTCGCATGATTTCGCCATAATTTTAAAATTATGTGTAACAAGTCGACGTTAACATTCCTTTTTTCTCATTGAAAATGCCATTTTTGCACGTCTTGAATCAGTGAGCTATCAAAAATAAAATAGCGAGAAGGAAACAAATTCTCTGAGGACCCTTTTCAAGTATTTTGAAAAGCAACAAAACAAAGCCACATGCACATAAATAACGGCCTTGTGGTTGACGGGCTTTCAAAGACGTTAAAATTGCAGCAACAACAACAACAAGATGAACCGTTGTAGGAATGACAATGAGAATGTGGCGTTGTCATAAAATAGATTGAAGAAACCTTCCACAGTCGAAACAAAACATAAGAAGGGCATAAAATCATCATCGCCATCGCTGCTGCTGCCGCCATTTTGTGGCTTGACCCACAAAAAGCATCAAATAGACAAAACATGGCCAAAAGCAGCAGCAGCAGCAGCAGCCAATGCTGTGTCAGCCTTCGTTCCCTTTTCATAGCAAGTCTAGACTTCAGTGAAACATGCAAATTGCGCATACGACGCGTTGCTCCAGGGCGAACGGCAATCGAATGAAAAAATATAACAAAACACCCTCACACACACGCACACTAGAGTGACCTTGGCTACGCGAGAATAGACAGCCAGACGAACCCAAAATGTATCCATTGGTTGCCAAGCGACGCATTTTCTCATCATTACCAACGGACTTATCTTTATGCCAAGCTCTCAGCTTGTGTGGACTAAGAACTCTCGCGTGTGGCCAATAAAATGTGATATTTATTACGCAATGCCAGCCAAAATTTAACATAGGCGCACATATTTATTACCCTCGAAGGCGGCTGCTACTGTACACGGCATGTAAATACGATGAATATAAATTATGTATTTTTTTTCTCTCGCTCTGTATCCGATCTGATTAATTTTGATATATAAATACATATATATCAAAATGTATTTTTTCTATATATATACATATATATTTGTTTTTTCTGCTGTGCATTTTGTTATGCTATCTGCCATTGTCATATTTTTAGCGAAAGAAAAAATGACATATTATTTGTTTGTTGACGGTTTGCTGCGAAATTCAAGCATCATTAGCGCTCTTTGAATTATGATCATAATTTATTTGTTCGGCTACTTGATTACATATTTATTGCCCCAGTGCATTAGGCTAAGGAGAAGAGTACTACATTTGAGAGCAAGAGCCAAGTGTGAGCCATGGAATTTCTCTAATTTAGACAGAAAATATGCGAACAAATTTATTCAGAATTTTTGTAAATGCCAAAACCAAATCGCTTTTATTAAAAGCAAAATATTTTACGAAAAATCTAAGCAAAACGCTTTATCATCGGAAGTGTTGTTTACTTCTTCTTTAAATAAATATTGCTTGAGGTTAAAGTCAAGCTCGTATTCAGTTTCTCAATTTATGCTATAAAGCTTAACGTATAAACAGATTGTTGCGTTTTTATTTCCTTACTATACATGATTAGGAAAGTTTAACGTATGTAGAGGCAGCTGAATTTTCTTACTCATATATGAGTATATGACATCTTTGCATGCTTGCCTTTGCGTGTCTATAAAATGCCTTTTATTTTTAAACATTTAAGTCCACCCAATTTAGTTATAGATAATTACAGATTTATGATTGAACATACTGTTTGAAATTCCACTGACGCATCTTTTACTGTGCTAACATTTGTGTCTGGTTCTCATACTTCACAGCGATTTATGCATTTCTCATCTTTTTTTTTTTGGGTTGGTGGGGCCACGTTTGCAATTGAGAAGCCAAATTGCGGCACTTTACAAATACGATTAATGGGGGCTGCTTCGGCTTTGGCAATTGCTGCGCACAGCAGTCAATGCCAATCCCAGTCGCCAGCCTGACGGCCTAGCTGCCTGCCTGCCTGCCTAGCTGGCTGGCTGCCTCTGCCATTCCCAGTTAACTTTCAATGTCACACGTCATCAAACTTTGCGCTGCTTTGGCAGCAGTTGCAGGGATCAGCATCAGCATCACCAGCAGCAGCAGCAGTTTGAGCAGTCGAATGCCAGGCCTGCAGGGGATATTTTCATTCCGGCTGCTGTAGCTCGTGCGTTTTGCATCCATGCATCCAGTTCGGCATCTATCGTTTGCACACTTGGGGCATGAGATGAAGTTGACTTTGGCCGGGCATTTGACAGCTTTTGTTGCTGTAGGATATTCCTTCTGCCAATCTCCCATCTGCCACGTTTGAGTTGCATTCATGTCGCTGGCTGCAGCACAGCCGACTATGACGCGCTGTCGTGGCGTTATTCTTCTGACATAACGGTAAATGGCTTCACTGTACGGCCAAAGGATAAGCAAATCAAGCAAATTTCCCCGATATGGCAAGGCATCATAAGTTTACCCCGCCTTGCTGCTTATTGTTGTGTGTGCTCGGCAGCTGGACAAAGTTAAAAGTTGACGCTGTCGCCGCCGTTCGCCATGTGGTGCCCTATCCGACCCCTGTCCCTCCCTCGCCTCTCTAATGTGCCCAACCCCTACCCTGTATGCGTTTCTCTTATTGAATTACATGTGTGTGCAATTGCAGCCAATGCAAAAATTATTGAAGCGCAGCAGGAAGCTCCTGCTCTGTCAGCTCCCATTTTCCTGTTCTTCAATTCCTTTCATTTCCGTTTTCTATTACATCTTTCAGGCTGTCTATCTCTTTATAATGTTCTAAAACGTGGCAAGGAGGCATCCTTGTCTTGAATGTTATCGTTACTTGAGCTGTCGCTCGATTAATTCGCTAGTCGATGGACATTTTGCTGTTTAATAAAGTTAAACTTGATTATATTTGTGATTAACTTATCGAATTATTGATTTATATTGATTCTTCACAGTATAATTTATCGACCCATTTCGAATGCGTGCTAAACATGCTTAACATGATAATTATACATTATTGAGAAGCTTCTAAGGCCGCATGCAGGGCGTTGGCTAGTCGGCCAGTTTGATTGTGGCTTTGCCACTTGTCCGATTCGTGCATTCATTCGCATTCCTATCAACAGTCATTGGTGCTGCCTCTGCTGGCCCCTTTGGTCGGTTCTTGTGTTTTGGCATGCATCGAATTGACGGTTCGAATTTCATGTTATTGACCGACGTTTTTCTTTTGTGGCACCTCTGCCGCACCCCACTTGATTTTCCCTTCCGGTTCCATCGTCAGCACTCAAAGCAAGCAGAAAATGTCCAAACTGTCAAATGCCAAAAAGCAAAATGTGAATGGCATTGAGCTGTGAGAAGAGGACCCGGAGGTCAGCTCCACAAAACCATACAGGGTGCCGAAACAGATGCAGGTGCAACAGATTTCGACATTTGCCATTGCCAACATGCCAGCGTTCACCTCTGGTCATGTCACCATTGGCTCAATTCTGTCGGACCTTCTACACATGCTGCTGCTGACCACCGACAACATGACAAAGCGAATTGCATTTTGTTGGTGCCCCAGCCCCAGTCCCAGCCTCAGCCTCAGCCTCAGCCTCAGTTGCCCCGACCGACTCATAAGCATGATTAAAGTCCAAGTGCAGCGCACTCCACCGAGTGGAGCCAATTACCCATTCCGCAGCCAGCTCCGAATCCAGACCCATCAGCTACATAAAATATTACCTACAGGTCACTCATTTCCAATTTGTCAGTATTTGCTCGCATTGCCAAAAGAGCTTTTAGTCGCATCAAAGGGGCTCTACATTTCTGGAGTTTGATCTCTCGGCTACGAATCGCTTGCATATTTTAAGCAGACATTTTACCCCTGAGCTGTGGGCGTGCGCATGGGCCAGGCAAATTTAATTTACCTAATGAATGCAATATTAATTATAGCAATAAAGCCAAGTCTCTTATCCTTGTGCCTCAAGGTGCTTGCATTGTTTAGGCGTTGCTCTTACCAAAAAATATCTGCTTTGCAGAGCACGACAAAGGATATTGTACTTTGACTTTGGCCCACAGCTAGAATGATTCATCTTTGGATATAATTGGGTTAGAGCTAGCTTAAGAATTTCAATTATACTTGTTTTGCACGCTATAGTGTTTAGGCAATATTTTTATATAATATATAATTTATATTTATAGAATGAATTTCACAAAAATTCGTTAAAAAGACTGTGAAACTGATCGAATATAGTATAAAAAGGCATGCCGTATAACAGTTTTCTATTCATTTATAAGACTTGCGGGCGGTATTATTTACAGGCTTGTCTTACGTCTACTTTGTACCATTTCCGATTACCCACTGACATCATTGTTGCTCTATTGTGCTTAAGAATCAAAGCACTTGTCGTCATCTTTTTGCGACACACGTCCCCTCTCTCTCTTCCACTGCTCTTCTATCTATTCAGCCAAGGTATCAGCCTGAATGGCGCTAAACAATGCCCAGCCGAGAAGGCAACAAAGGAAGCCTCTTGTACGACGGCATTGTTGCCAGGCTGCAGTACGAGTGGGAGTGGGATCGTATGGAAGGACATTTGTTTCACAATTCAATCTGCAATCTTCAATCAAGCTGTTAGCCCACACGAGGTATGTAGAGGCTTGGAGGTGCGCTCCGTTTGCCGCAGATTAAAATCAGGACTATGCACAACATGGCAAGCCGCAGGGAATAGGCAAAGGGGTTGGAGAGGAAGGCGGGCGGTGCAGCCAAGGCGCCTTGATAAAATTGCCATGAAAATTCATTTCGGCCAGCCGCGAGCCTGAAAAAAGTATACAACGCTGTTGCACCGCTCGTATGCGTATAAATCGCACGAAATTAGCTGGCGATTGTTGTGCATACACACATAAACAACACGCACACAAACACACACACACACACACACGAAACGAGTGCAAACGGAAATGAATTTGCGGTGCAAAAATGATTGTTGCACAGTTGCACAAAGGCAAAGCACGAAATGAAATAAAAGATGGACGCAGCGCAACACTCTCATGCAACTGAGTGAGTATAATTGTGTGTGTGTGTGTGTGTGTGTATTGTATATGTGTATGTGTGTGCGTGTAAACGAATTTGCGCTGCGCCTGCAAAGCGCCAAAGGAAAATTGCATACAAAAATTGAATTGCCAAAATATTGCACAGTGACCAAATATGTATTAAGAAAGAGGTAAATTAACAATTCTCACAAGCTTCTTTTTTTCCAGGAAAAGCTTAATATATGAAATAAGTTTTTAAGTTGTAAAAAACCCTTGAAAATATATATACAAAATTAAAATAATAATAACAATATAATAATAATTTTAAATTTCATTGATGGTAACATAATATCATAATTTATATAGAATAATAATTTATTTCTCAAAACAATGTAAAATTTAGAATTTTTCATTTATCAAATTTGTTACCACTGTGTCTGCTTTTGTCATGCCGGCATGGTGGAAGAGATGTTAAAAGACAAACACATAGGCCTACATATGCCAAGAGAAATAGAGAGAGAGAGAGAGACAAAGAGAGACAGAGAGAGAGACTGGGATGGAGAGGTGAAAAGCAGCAGAGAATCAAGGCACGTTAGGCAGTCGTTGAAATGGTTTTTTCGTTTAGCAATTTTATTTCCGCCTTTGTCGCCATTCATTCGATTGCCAAACTGTTGGCAGCGACTCTGACAAGGACATGAATGTGGACACGAGAACGAGGACATTGCTGCACATATCCCGACTTAATGTGTTAACCCAATTTTCATGCCGAACGCTTGGCTGGCAGACACAGAAAATCCCCTCCTATCCACCAACAGAAAAAAAAAATAGATCAGATAAACACGAGCGGCAAATTCCGTGTGTAACAAATTTAGCGCTGAATTACGATTATTTGCCAGCCCCAGAGAATTAACGAGCCGAGCCTGAGCCTCAGGTCGAGACCCCATATGCAATTTCGGCAGCCAACAAATGAGTTTACACACAAAGAGCTGAAAAGTCAAGTGGGCCAAATGGGAAACAAGTTCCTAAGGCCTGCTGCTCATTTGCATAAGTGACATTTGCGTTTGGAAAAGGGAAACTGACAGCAACTTTAACAATTGAAATGCATAGATTTTAAAATGACAAAGCGACTACTTCAGACAGTTGAAATTGATTTGAGCTGTGCAAGAAAATTACCTTTCAAATACTATATTTTAAGGTAATAAACAGCAGCTAAGTTAATTGGCATTTACACAACATTACTTTAAAAATACGTTAATATACATTTTATGTTTAAAACGTTTGTTATATTAAAGTTTGCAAAATGAAAAGCATAACTTATACGAATAATATACGTTGTTTTAGCTTTTCATTATTTTGAGTGCCGGCATTTGTTTACATTTTCATTTTTATTACGTTTATTGTTTATGGGAATATTTTGTTTTAATATTTATAAGAATAGTGTGCACTGTAAGCTCCAAAATTATTATTAGCAAAATATTTGCTCACTCCATTAATCATTAAACTCTTACATTATGCTTATATTTTGTATCCATAAACATTTTACTAGCTGCCAAAAATAATGTGGAAAGTTTTAAAAGCTAACATTTTGGAGCTTAATCGATTTTACTATGCTTCGAAAGTTGAATGGCGCCTTTAAAATGTAAACAATTAGCAACAAACTATTAAACTTTTAGCTCCATATGCTTAAGCTCTTTTTAGGAAAAAATATGTTCTTGTATTCTTCACGTTAGTTTCATAATTTATATTAATTTATATTGACGCAGCTAACCTAACACCATTTTTGTTTTTAGCTGCCAGTTTTTCACATTACCATTGAGAAACGTTTAGTAAATGTAATATCAATTGCGCGCCAAGAATCCCATCAATTTAAGCAAAGCACAAATACGTAAAGAGTAGGTAAAGCCCGATCTGAGCTGCTCTGGCGAACAGTTTATTTTCGATTACCTCGAGAATTTCTTCTGGCCTCGTTTTCTATCCCTTTTTTTCTTTGCCAACCATTTGCAGTTAGTTGCTGCTTTTGGCAACTTAACAAATTCACTTTGACTTTGCATACAGAAGTTAGGCTTGTACCTGGCATTGGCAGCCACATGGACCTGTTACCTATGAGGGACTGTGTGTGTGTGTGTGTGTACGTGCCAGTTCCGGTGAGGTCTGATAGAGGGCAAGTTGTTCGTTCGCTTGGTTTCATTTTTATTTCTTTTCGCCTTACTTTTTTTCGTCTCCTTTACTACATTGTTCATGACGTTTCACATGCAAAACGCGTGTCACATTCGCATTTCCGCCCTGTCATGCTAGTTTAGTAGGGACCCAACACAAAAATACAGCCTTACGCATACATGTGGCAACACTTACACACATAGACACACACACAGTCTCACATACAAGTGGCGCTTTTTGGCTTTCAGCAGCAGTTGCCGTCCTTTGGTTACTTTGACGCTCTTTGGATAAGTGGGCATGTGTGTGTGTGGGTGTGGGGGTGTGTGTGGGTGTAGTTGGGCTCCTTTTGGAATGTGTAACTTGTTAAAAATCCATTAATCACGTAAGTGGCAACTCTGGCAACGACAAAGCCAGCATACAAATGCGTTCATGCGTGCGAAAAATCAGCTAGCAAAAAGCCGACAAGCCCCTGACTGCCTCAGCCGCTGCCTTTCCAGCTCTCACATACTTTCTCTACCTCTAACCCACCAATACTTATACAGCACTAATTTGTATGCGTGTATGTATGTGTGTCAGTGTGTGTGCTTGGCGCCTACATAATTTTTTTGCCCTGCTTGCGTTTTTGTTGTGTTTGCATTTTGCTGGCTCATTATGCTACCCCAGGCTCAAACCCTAGCAGTTGCATCACTCATAATACATCCCTCTCTAGCAGTCTCTCTCTCTCACTCTCTCTGTTAATTTTACGTTTTTCCGGAAAAATAAGCAAACCGGAAATTATGCATGTAATTAAATTTACAAAAAAAAATCATGAATGTTTTAGTTGGGCGCTGTAAATTGCATTCGTTATTGTTCGAGGCATTTTTGTCCCAAAGATTCGCAAATGAAGGTATACCATGAGAACTTCTAAAGGGGGCTTTGAACACACACACACACATAGAGAGAGAGAGAGAGAGCCTGACGAAAATGCAAGATTGCTAAACATAAATTATGTGTGTGAGCAAAAAGCCGAGCAAAAAGCATGATTTTACATATGAAAATCAACGTTTTTCGTGTGCGCTGCCCGAAGGATTCAATGTTAGGCAAATAAATCTTGCCTAAAATAAATATGAAGAATATCAATTTCAAGAGAAAAACATATATTGCCAACCAAAAACTAAACTAGGACAATATACATCACAAATGTTGAGATAACAAATTAGTTATATATACTTTTTTTAGATATTACAATTTATTACTCTGTTTTGTATAATAATTCGGCCGATCAAATTAAGCAGCAGCTCATAAGAAGTGACTGGAATGGCTAACAGCTAAGAATTGAAGTAGTTTAGAAAAATTTGGCTCTAAAGGGATTAAGTAGTCGCAGGCATATTTTTTCTTTTAAATTTGTTACTTTGAGAATAAAACTCCACGCATCTGTCCGCCTGTGTAGAGGGTATTACCCAATCGATCAGTTCCTAAAGAGCAAACAAAGTTCGCTTCATCTTTTAAATTTCTAGATGGTATTTGTCCAACAATTTGCTTGTAATATTGCACTTCAAGTATTCTTACCAAATTATTGTATTAAGAGGTTTAACCACAAGCTGTGGCCATATGCAGCTCGGTTGTTGTAATTCTGTTTAGGCCAAGTTCACATAAAATATTTAATGAAACGTTGGCACAAACCGCACCAATTGCAAAAACCAAACATTTTCCCACAGCGCCTTTGGAAAATTCATTTTTTTGGCATTCACTGTGACTGTGCGTGTGCTTATGTGTGCAAGTGTGTGGTTCCAGAAAGCCGCAACAAACACAAACCCACAGGGACAAAGGAAAGGAGAAAGCGAGACAGATTGATGGGATTGTGAGCAAGAGAGAGTGCGAGCGCGAGAGTGCCGTTAGCTGAATTGTACATAGCCCAAGTGGACTGCCAACTCGTGTTAATATTAAATTACCAAAAACTATTTGCAATTTTTGAAAGTTTTGCACTGTCTGGCCGTGTGGGCAAGTGCGGCTACGAGGCGAAGGGTGTTGCGCTGCGAGAGGGTGTCGATGTCTTGTCTTACAAGCTGCACGAATTCCTTTCGGCACAAATTCCTTGGCTCCACTTGCCACACACACACACACACACACAAACACATTCACAGAGGCGCATACACATGCAGAAAGAGCTACACACAAGTTTATTATGTCTGCTGCCGCTGGCCAGGCCAACTCCAAAAAGTATGCAACATTTTAATATGTGTGTCAGCTGGCGCCCATTTGCATGGTAGCAGAAGGCGGGCACAGGGCGAACTGCTCAGCTGTACCTCCCCCCACATCCATTGTCTATGTGACGCACATCTAATAAACCTGGCAAACAACATTCGCAGAAAGCGTCTTTGCGGTTTTTGCCCCAACGCCAGAATTTACAATGCTCATACACCAACTCCGGCTTCGTCTTTGTTTTGGTTTGGGGCGTGCCCTTCTTGTGGCAACCCTTTAAGTTTACCACTCGAACCTCAGCCGGCTTCAAACTTCAACATCTTCTGACGCTTCGCCCGCGCAGCTGCACACCTCTGTCAAACCCTTATATCTTAGGGGCACCTGCTGCAAAGTTTTGCGCTTTGGTTTGCTATTTTCTTTTTTTGTTTTTCTTGTCCTGCCCTGCAAAATCAAAGTTACCACGCACGTTAGCTTCTGCCAGTGACTATGTCTCCAGGTCCACCAACCCACAAGCCCACCTCGATGCCACTTTTACTCGCAGAGCTACTTCAGCTTCAACAGCCATCTGGCGTCTGCTGTCTGCCGTCTGCTGCTGTCTTTTGTGCCCTTGCGAGCTTTTCATATACTCAGTATTTTCTACTTAAATTAAATACAATGTGTGCGAAAAGTAAATTGGAGTTTGCTTTATGTGGATTTTGCACTCTGCGCTGCATTTACGGAGTTTCATTTAAAACATGTTAAACAAATGCTGAAGACGAGGCTTACACGCACGCACAAACCCAACGAAAAAGTTGACATTACAGGCTTTGAGCTCAGAGAGAGAGAGAGATGGGGGAGGGGAGCTTTGTGGGGGTAACTTGTTAAAGGCTTCAACTTTGAACTTTCAACTGTTGCCTGTCAGAACTTGGCTGCTAGCTTCGCACACTTTTCGGTTAGAATTTACGGCTGGGACCTAATATATACTTGAAAGTGTTGCCGTTGGCAACGAAACTCTAGTTAAAACCATAAACACATTATAGAAAACTTTTAAATTGTTAATAAAATTGATTTTGAATAGCATATACTATGTGACCACAAAGCATGAGAGCTTGAATATGCTCAACATTCAGGGTGTTCATGCAACATTTTTGCAACAAGTTAATACGATAAATACATAATAAATATGGTAATCAGCTGCGGCTTTCTGCTACACGGACTTCGGAAGAGCGTACAGAAATAAATATTTAGGTATGCAGTCCCACATTCTTTATAAGATGTTGAAGCACAGAAGTGCCAGTTCCATATTTTTACGGAATTGTACAAAAGGTTAATCGTTCAGTCGATTCATTTTGTCAGAGCCCCATACCGATTTGTAGTTAAATAAAAGTTACATATTAAGAGAGAGATGATCTTACTAATGGTTGGAAATTTATCTGAAATCGACATGATAGCACTTTTTAAATATTGAAAGGTTGTTAGTTAACTCTTTCAATAGAACTTAAACTATTGATGAAATTAATCAAACTTATTCTTGGGACTCTAAGTGTTTAAGCTAATTTAGAGTCTGTTGAGGCTTTTCTATGAAGCTCGTCTCATTACTCGGCTAAAAAGATGTTGGCCTGCTGCAGTATTGAAAACTAGAGCATCCCTTACACATATTTTATAAACCTCTATATACATCCCACCTGTCCTGCTATAAATCTGAAGAAATTGCTGGCCAATTCCAGGAAAAATAAAATAAAAAGAAGCTCTAAAATGTCGTCATTAGAGATGCTATAGAACACATTTAAATATTATACCCAAAAATTCTGTTTTGTTTATCAAATATTCGTTTTCACTGTATACTTAATACGACTTGGCCATTTTATACTTAAATGCATTGAAGTCGAAATTGTAAGCTCTGGCTGTAGAGGTACAGGTATATCCCCACAATCCGCCTCTACGAATGACTCCAGCAATGCAATTATAAAACTTTAATCATCTTCCAAACCAATTTCCAAAAGCAACAAAAGTGCCTGGCATAAAACTCATAAAATGCACAGCATGCCTGCCGCACTAGACTTGCTCACCTTCGCCACGACCCGCACGCCTCGCCCCCTCCCTACCATATTGCTATCCACTAACGATCAAATGAAAAATAGAGCAACGGAAAAGGAAACTTTCCTTTGCGCCGCACCCCCAACAGCAGCAACAAGAGCGACAACAAAAACAACAATAGAAAAACGCACAACAAAAAGCAGAGTTAAAAGTGAAAAAGTAGTCGGCCAGTTGCAAAGGCCTCTTGAGCCGCGATTGGGATTGGGGTTGAGTGCTGCGACTGGAGAGCCGCACCCTGAATGGGCCCCGCAGGACTGCTGCTCGTTTGTGCCACTGCAGCAGCAGCAGCTTGTCTTGGGTTGCAGCTGGCGTGTAAAAAGAAATAAAGGTGAATAGCGCAAAAACTCACCTGGCACCGATGAGCAGGCTGTTGCCATCCTTGGTGACGAGCTTGAAGTGATCCACGACACTCTCGTTGCCCAGAAATTTCAGTATATCATCGGGACCTGCAAGAAAGAAAGGAGAAATATTAATATTTACACTCGACTTCAGTTTGGTGAAAGAATGTGAGGGCGTCATGGACGGGTGCGTGTTCGAGGGCCAGCAAATGCCTAATTAGGCAATTAGGCGTCATTAAAGGCGACAAAAAAGTCACGGCTAAGGGTTGCCAACAGCTAAAACTAAAGCGAAATGCTAAAGAGCTGAAAATGGCGGCGGCTCACGGGAAAAAACAATGCAGCTGTCAAGGCAGGAGTTGTGGGAGTAGCTGCCTGTTGTTCGGATGATATGCAAATGGCGCCCGAGCTGGGACCCGGACTTAAAAGGCAGGCAATGCGGGCACAAAGGATTGCCCGCCCGTTTAGCTGCAAAAACAGGACACCAAGAGCAGCAATAAAAGCAACAACAACAACAACAACAACAACAGCTGCAGCAAACTTTTTTGCCATTTGTTTACTTTTAGCCATTCGCAATTTAGTTCTTGTTGTTTTTTTACTTGCCGTCTGGGAAAGCGACCAACCACTGATAGTTGTCAGCTGCCACAAACTGAGCCACTGTCTGATAAACTAGCAAAGAGCCATCAAGTACTTAAATCTCCCAGGGAGTTGTACTCGGTAATTACATGGCGAGGTGTTATCTTACGGGTCTGCTCAGTTCCCAATAGCGCCCCGAACTGAAGCTCCACTGAGAGAATACTTTAGCGGCAATGCTGTCACTGAAATATCATTCAAGCATAATTTAAATTTTTAGCTATCACAGAAATCTCTGCGGACTGCTTTCGAGCCTTTGGGGCACAGTAAAATGCTTTGAGTAAATACACTATAAAATAATAAGCATCTTGTTTATATATAAAACCAATAGTAGCATAAACAATTAATATTAGCTGTCCTATTTTATTTGAAGGTTTTATGCACAGTTTATTTTTAAGATTTATGGATTAATTCATTAAAATTGTTGTAATTAAAAAATGCACAATAAAAACTCTGCAAAAAAAAAAAACAACAACAATTTCCATGTACTTCAACAGATTGCCACTATTAAAGACTTAGACTGACTGACAATACGAATTTCCACTTTTAAAGGGAAATCAGATAGACGGATTTTTTCAATTTTATTTTCCGTAGCACTCGATTAACATTACTACCCTTTCGAATAGTAACCCTTAAATATATTTTTATAATAGCCACGCCCGGACCCCCGCACTGCAATCATTACGGATAACGTAACACGCCTTTTGTCAGTCCCTTCATTTGATCAATGATGTCAGGGTGAACTTTTTGTAGCTCAGCTTTTAACTTTGACTGCAAGCGGTCAACCACAAAGAGCGAAAAACTTTTCACCGCTGTTTTTTAATGCCTGAACCTCGCATTCGCAGACTGCGGGCAGAGCAGTCGCGGTTGTGGGGGCGGGACGGGGGCGTTTATGTGGACATAGCCCAACTGGATTTTAACCTGGTTATTGAAAGCGCATTTGGACGCACACTTCACACTTTTCATTTTGGTGGATGTGCCCCTCCCTTTTAAAAAAAAAGAGCCAAAATTAATGGGCGTAAAAAAAGCTTTTATGCACGAGCTTTTCAAATAGGACAGGCCTTTTGTTTGCATGACGTTTAACGTGACACGTGGGACATGTGCGCATCTGGCTGCATGATAAGGACAGAGCCTACACTTTTGGGGAAAGGCTCGCAAGTACAGCAAAAGTTGCATACGCTGTAGAAAAAGCGACATTTTTAATTTGGCGCTTTAATTAAAAGCAACAAAGCTTTGAAACAAAAAACGAGGCAGCTCGAGTGAGAGAGTTGGGAGAGTTGTCAGAAAAACTCGACAGCTGCAATGGTAATGAAATATGCAGAAATGGCAGCCGACACATATGTGAGACAGTGAGAGTGAGACAAAGAAAGAGAGAGCGAGAGAGAAAGAGATGGACGCAGGTGAAAAATCCAATAAGAGACAGAGAGAGATAGAGAGAGAACGAAATATATATATATAGAAGAGAGAGAGATACTTTATAAGTTCTTTAAGGAAAAAGTACAACTAGGTTTCGTATAACTTGAATTTAATAGTGTTAGGTAGAAGGCTTAGTCATCCACACACCTCCAATTCTCCAATAAATAATATATAATAAACACGATCGTAAACATATTTTTATTTCCTGTCAGCTTGAATCTTTATATCGGGCCCGCTCTTCGTTTGTTTTTCAAATCCATCCACAAGTCTATCAAATTTTTGTAGACCCCCAAAACTAACTTAAATAATTCAGCCCTGATACATTCAACTAATTTTGCTTGTAAGCGTACAACCATTCAACATATTGCCCAGCAGGATACCCTCTGGCAGCTCTTAGCTGCACCTGACTAACCAGAACATGGCCGGCAAACTTTCTTATTTGAATGCTTGCAAAGCGCTCAAACGCACAATAGTTTTGCATATAGAGTCGACGTCGCACACAAGTTATGTTTAATGCCACCGCGGGCCATTTTCGGCGACCCTGCAAACTGTGTAAGCCCACAAATTGTAAGCCAATATTTGCTTTACCTATATCTACAACACGGCAGACATACACACACACACACACGCACGCACGCACGCACACACAAACGCAGACACACGCACAATATACACAGGCACACACATTTCGGCCAGCAAACAGCCAAAAATTTCACAAGCCAAAATCTAATATTTACCTTGACTTTCAAAATGTATGCAACGCCAAAGTAAACTGCAACTCAACACGTACCCAACCCGAGGCCCGCGCCTGTTGCCCCACCCATCCAGCCTTCACAGGACTCTCCGCTCAGTGCCACAGTTGCTCGCTTGTATTTGAACAAAGACGCAGCAGACCGAACCGAATCCGCCAGACGATTCAGCAAGCAGCAGAGCGGACGCGCAAAAAAAAAACTAAAAAAAAAAATAAGAGTACGAAGGGAAGAACCTGACAGAGTCTATCACTTTAATCAACTGACTGACAGTCGGGCCTGCCGCTCCAAATTATGCAAATTCGACGAAAATAAACGTAAATTCTGACATTCGAAATCTACAAATGCCGGACAACGCAGTTACCAGGACCCTCTCTCAGTGTGTGTGTGTGTGTGTTCGCTGACTGCGCTATGAGGATTTTACATTGCGGTAACAATGGCGACAACGTGTCCATGTTTGACTTTGTCATGCGACTGGGAACCGAGCGCCGGAACGTGACAACGCAAAGATCGGACGACTTATGATGTTTCAAGCATTGGAGGGGAGGGGTTGAGTAGCCGTTTTAATAAATGGGGAAGCTGGCTTCTCTTAAGGACCTCGTTCGAGCATTTTTATACAAATTACACAGCGCCACATAAGCTGATTATTAAATATTTCTTAATGAATTTTTCATTCTGGCTCTGGTGAGTTTTTCACGCACACTCGAACCGCAACATTTACAAACGGAAAAGGAAATATTTACCCAACATCAGCCCAGCGTCTGACAACATACACATTGAGTAAGCACCGCCACGACTCTACAGTCAGTTTCATAAATATGCGCATTCAGAAGGTGGACACTTCGGGTGGGCCCTCACAGCTGGAGGCTACTGTTGCCACACCCTGTTGAGAATGAGTTGACCGAGGGGAAATGTGAACGAAGCCAGCAAAAAGACAGTGAGATATTAAAAATGCAAATACTTTATAAATGCAAGCAAAATGTTGCACTCCTTCGAGAGTCTGAGAATAGCGAGGTATACTAAAAAAGAGCAAAAACTAAATAATGCAAGTAAGCTTAATGGACGCAACTGGAACTTCAAAGTAGACAGCAAAAAGTGAACAGAAAAAATAAGATGTCGCACAAAGGTTGCAAAGTTTCTGTGAATGGCCAGTAACTGATATATCGAATAGAATATAATAATATCATAAAAAAAGCGGACGCTTAAATAATAAATAAATAAAATCGTAATTAAATTATAACAATCGATGTTTATAGGTAAATCGTATTTTTTTTAATTATTATTTTCTCTTTGCGACAAATCAAGTAATCCGTTTTCCCACAAAGGGTAAAGAATTGAAAGAAAGTAAATAAATAAATTGCGCTAATATGTGTTGAACAGTTGAAACTATTGATGGTCTCATCGATATTATGATATATTATCGTAATTTAAAGAAATGCGACGAAATCTCGAATTTCATGTTAAGTTTTCTTCGCCGAAGATTAAAATAAATAGGTTACTGTTCATAATAGAAGTAAAAGTATTAAATTAATTAATATAATAAAAAATGATAATAAAATCAATATAAAAAAATTAAATTTAAATAATTTTTCTTGTGGCGGCATTTGACGGAAAATTCGAGCAACACGAAAGACAATTGCATAAAAAGCGAATAAAGAATAGTTAATTTATTGAAATTTATTTTCCCAGCAACAGTTATTGATACCATGGTATGCAATCGTATATTAAAAGCGGCTTTCGAAATGCGATATGCCTCGTTTTGGCTGCTGGCCATGAAAAATCGACGACATACACAATGGCGGCGCCATCACATAAAAATTATATAGTCGAAAATATAAAGAAACTACAATGAAGAGGGGCTTCGCATGCCGGAAAACAAAATGCGGCGATGTGTGAAAAACATTCCACGATTTCTGCAACACGCCATCCACGGACCAGAGCAACTTCCTGTCCATGTTCCGTGGCTGCTGCTGCTGTGGTGGCTGACTCTGTCTCTTGGTCGAGCGGCGTTCAATGGGAAAAATCCCAGCCGAGATTTGCATTTAATTGAAATGAACGCCGAACGTCGGCCGACACACACACACAGGCCAGATAGAAATTCAGAGCGTAAGCCAAACATCAGGACGAAATGAAAAAAGAAGCAAACAAACAAAAAAGAAGTCAAAAAAGAAAATCATTTAGACATAGAGCCGCCAGTAAACGAAATGAAATCAGAAATCGACGCCGTTCTCGGTCCTGGGGTACAGGGTCTTATCTCTGGAGCGGCATTGGCCACAGGCTTATCGTTAGCTCATTCTGGGCATGCCTCACCCCATGCTCTCCTTACCCAAGGTCTGTTTTATTTCATTGGCTTTTGCCTCTGCTTCTTTCTCGTTCTGTATTGTTTCCCTCTCCAATTGATGTGCCAGTCCCAGTCCGGAGTCGGAGTCAGACTTCTTGCAATTCCTTTCTGATGCTGTTTGCATCTTGATAGCAGCTCTTGCTTTACTCTCTTGTCATGCTTTTGGCTTTTCGTAGTGGGCTAAACTATAACTGGATCAACTGAAACACCTTTCTGACACAGTCACTTGGTAATTGCGTTGTTTCATTTGGGTTTTTGAGATGACATAAAAGATGACAACGGATAATGAACAGGTATTAGCACAGCTAATTGGAATCACGAGCTCTTAGACCTTTTTTTGAGTGTTTTATTTTTTGATGTCGATAAGAATTTGCGAAAGCTTGGAAAGGGAAGCCCTACACAGGATTATCTTATGAGAACGTTTGCAACAGGAAGCCCCAAACAAATATTATGGTAATATGGTAATATTTTCATTCAAAAACCATATCGCATAGCCAAAATATAATATGAACATTTTAAGGGAAATTATATTTTTAAAATCTTGATTAATATTTTCAATCTGTTAATATCGCTTGAGTAAAAAGTTCTATATTCGTCTATAAGATCCAGGTCATAATCAAGAGTATCACGGAACCTGTTCAACTGTAATGGATGTTTCAGATAATTATTGCACTATTGGGAATCGCCCTTTCCATACCAAGCGTATTTTCAAATCGAAAAATTGGCATATAAATTATTTTTGCGTTGTCACACAAAAACAAACTCAATCACTTATCATTTTGGTCCCCTTACGCCTTGTTATTTACAAATAACAATTGAAACAAATCGAATTTATGTGCAATGTGTGTAAACGAACACGTCCCTCCAGGGGCCTCAAACGGTCAACGTCCCTGGGCAGAAAAAAATATTTGCGTTGAAATTGAAGCTTCGTTAATATTTCAAATCGTTGACAATTAAATTTAATTCAACTATACTTTTTTGCATTACAATTTGATTGGATATTAACAAAGCGAAAATAAAAACAAAATTTGCGAGGCAAAAAAAGGGTCAAGTTTATAGAGCTCTGACGAGAGAGTCCAATCGAATTATTTACATAATTGTATTGAATTTGCGGTTGCCGGTACTTAATGCAGAATGTGTGATGGCCGTAATTGGATTTTTACATTTATAGAATTCCCTCATTGACTATAATTTTTATATAATAAAAACAAAAACAGCTTATGTAAAATGTCAAAATATAATCTATCGTTTAAAAATCGTATTATTTGCATAATTTTCAAAGAATTTAAAACTAGTTTTTTTTGTGTGTATATATTTGATAAAAGGTAGAATTTCATCTCCCAATATGTATATAACTAAGGGTATGTATAAAAGCAAATCGCAAATTGATCTAGAGACTAAGCCATGAACCAAGACACAAGCCTCGTAAAAATAAGATGATTTGACCGGGTTATGGGAGTGGAAAATTATGACCTATGTCTATATGAAATATTTACATGAATTTCAACCAAGAATAATGTTGCAAGTTTTAGTTGCCAAATTGATATAGAGGCCAATTAATGAAGAAAGACCCAAACCTTTTACACTTTGAACTGTGCGTTGATCACCTATAAATCAGTCAGTCGGTCAAATAGAGATATATATCAAGACTTTATTACTAAAATTATTTTTGATATGAGTTTAACTAGTATGTCCGAAATATATACAATTCATAGGATACTTTTATATACACAACCTATATACATGTGTGTAAACTTTATGAAAACTGCAGTAAAGCGTGTGTTAAGCATACGGAAATTCAAGATTTATCGAAATGCAACACTGCCTGCCGTAAGAGCTGCGGCAGTTTTTGGATGAGTGCGCCATCTGGCGGGCATTTGGTGCAAATAACCTTGTTTCGAACGTGCTTCGTGGAAAATGAAATTAATCGGCATACGTTAAGGAAAAGTCATAAAAGCCTTTAAATTCATTTAGGCTGAAAGTGGGCGGGCAGGCGTTCTAGAGAGGCGAGTAAGGTCGGGCGAAAGGGAATAGGTTCGCGGGGCCTGCCGCATGTCCTGTGGTTGCCGCAAAATGTGACAGGATATGGACTACACGCCATTTATGCAGCAATTAACGCAACTTACGTCAAGTGGAAACGCGAGGCCAGCACATGTTCGGGGGCCCAAGGACCCAGCACGATCCTTGCGCGGTTGCGCTATTCCGGTGCCCTGCTGTGCCACGTTTCTGTTACGTATTTTATGCACTTTTAATTATTATTGTATTATTTTGCATTTATTTACGCTCATCCTTTGTAAGGGATCCGCCTCGGTTAACGATGAAGAACTTCTGTCATCTGTGGCTTGTCGCAACTGTTGCCGCCAGGCAAAGAGCTGGCACCAAAGACCACACTTCAGAGCTTTTAATGACAACAAATTGTCGCAACCAATTGGCAGGTGTTTTATTAAAGAGCCAAGTAAATGTTGAGAAATTTTCCCATGCACAATGTCCGGGCCAAAGGAATTGCTGATGTTAAAATATAAAACTTAATTACATTTGACTCCTGCGAATGTTGAGTGCGTTCTGCAGTGAATTGAAAGGAATTGATGCACTCAAAATGGGTACAAATGTTGCTGCAGAGATAATTAAACTTCAATGAAGGGTAAGACAATATTTATTTCAGCATTTTGAAAAGAAGTGTAATGAAAATGTTAGCCAACTTATTTAATTGTATGCTTGTTTTCCGTTTGCAGAAATGGATAAGCCAAAATCAATAATAGGTATAATATCTTTGCACAAGCAGCTATTTTGGCATCAAATTTATAATATCCAATCTTGAACAATCAATAAAATACTATAAAGTATCTTTAATGAGCTTCAGCTACTATGTATGGCCATAGAAAGCTAAACATATATTCATTGATGTATTTCTTAAGTGTTTGCATGCTGATAGCTTGCGTAATGCATTTTCATTTTTCGTTTTCTTTTTCCATTCAAGTTGTGTGCATCATTAGGAGCTCACGCCTGTATGACTTGCTCTTCAAACAGAAACTAAATGATATTTTCGGCATGAGCTGTCTGAAAACTCATCTGAATGTGTGCCAAAGCATTTGGCTGCTACCTACATACGTGTGGGGTTTCTCTCTCTCGCTTTTTCTCGCTCTTGCTGTGTCTGTGCATAATTCAGGCCTGGCTTTGGCAATCGGGTAGCAGCAGCACTTACACGACGCAGATAAGATGCTTCACATGTGCCTAAACAAACATATGGCCAGAAGAAGACCCGGCTAAAGAGCTACCAGCGGCAGCAGCGATGTCAGGTGCACGCATCCACTCGCAACTGGGCCAGTGAGGCATGCATGAATGAATCGCAAACAGGTAGAGATGGAAACTGAGATGGAGACAGAGACCGACAGTCCGACGTGCGTTGAGTAGGACGCAGCTGTGCGTGTGTATGTGTGTATGTGTGTGTGTGCACTAAGCACACGCGTCACTTATTACAATGACAATGATATGCGCCCCCACACAAATATGAATGCCAGCCCGAGCCTGGTCCTGGGCCTGTTCCTTGGCCCGGGTTAACAGTGTCAGTGGGTGTAATTGATCAAGCTCAGACACTTGAGCCCTCCTGTAGCTGGGGCACACGCATACACAATCAAACAATGACTTGCATTGCGTTATAAATGGGCGCTACTTTAATGGTGACCGGGTCTGGGGGTCGGGTGGAGCCACATAAGGTGGCGCGTCATGTGAGCGCTTTATGATATGCACAGCACGAAACATAACATATGTACAAAATGAGTTGCAATACACTAAGACTACATCGTGCAGCTATTACACAAACGCACTCATGTACGTGATTACTTACGAAAATTAATCAAAACTTTTAAGCAATGCAATTGTGATTTAAACTATTATTTTCAGTCTTGACATATAAAATTAACTTTTTATGCGAAAATAATTATAATTTTTGGACCTATTTTACAAATTGAATAAGTTCTTTATGTCAGTTTGTTTTAATATAGCTTGCAATGGTTTCATGTGCACGAGAAACTCATACGCGAATATAGTTAAAAGCTAACTTGAGCCTTAAAGCTTCTACATTCAAGAATATAATGTGAATAGTTCTGAAATATATCATGCAGTAGTACTTTATATATATTTGATTAGTAAAAATATAATTAAGAGTTCTGAATTTTGTTGAAAGCTGTATTTTATATATCTTTAATTATAGGGCATTAAGGCCTGTCTTTAAATGGCAATTACTTTAAGCAGATTCTTAGCTTATAAGCTGCTTGAAACAGCATTATTTCTTCGGTGCCCAACAAGAACTTTCACACGTGTGCGACTCATGTTTTATTCCGGTTATCTGGAGCTTAGAAGGTCACTTATATACGCACAAGTATACTAACACATTGCAATACTGAACAGTATTTGCAAGCAACATTTTTGACGGAAAGTGTTATATATATGTATATATATTTATATAACTTTATATTTCATAGATTTTCTTTCAAGTATAAGTTTTGAGCTGCTTGTGTATTAAATTAACAAAAAAATGTTTTTATACCATTAAAATGAAAGCATTAAATTCTTTTCACTTTAACAGCATGCACTTGATTAACAATTAACTTGACAATTTTATGGTAGTTCATTTTATGAGCTTGTGTGTGTGGGTAATTTCTCTCAGTGTCTGAGTGGCTGGCACGTGCTAAAGTTTATGTATACCATCTGATGGCTGCTGATGATGAGTATGACGATGATACTTTGTTCGTGTTTAATGATGCCGTTTGCCTGTCAACCAGCTGCAGCTACAGAACCTCCTTAGTTTGGCTGGGTTTAACTGCCATTGCCTCTGACTCTGCCTGTGGCTCAGCCTTAGCTTCTGGTGGGACAGCCCTTCTCTACTTTCCTGTCCCATGATATCCTTTACTGACATCAACATTATCATGTAGGTTATGTCGCTGCACGCTCTCTGGCTTTTCATCAACTCAAACCCAATGATTGCCTGTATGACAGCCAGAAGCACGTCAGTGGCGGCTGCTGCTGCTGCTGCTGTTGCCACCGCCTCTGATGCTGCTCCAATGACCCATAAAACGGACGCTGGCCCAGCCAGGACATGAAATCCATTGCAACAAGCTGCCAGCCAGCGTCGCTTTTGTGGTTCACATGGCACGCGCTCAAAAGTAAAGCGGGTCATGTCAAATCGAGCGAGTTTACCTGGTGCTAAGCCTGAGCCCGAGCTCCTGCAGGTGCACGCTGCCAATTGGCATCGATGCAGCTTATTTGCTGCAATTGGCCCTAATGAAATTGAGCGGTGTGCATCTGCACGGAATAGAACGGATATGAGATTAAAACTACAGATTAGACAAGTTGATGTTGGAACAGACTAAGCAGAGTCAACTACAGTTCTGGGAAACTTACCTAAAGATCTGTATACTGAATACAGAAAGTCATTTTTGTAGAGATCAACTAAATCTTATACAAATCTACTAAAGTCATTTATAAAAGAACCCACAGCTAAATGACAAGAAACTCTTCTTGGATCTTAGATATTTTAAAAACATTTATGACACTTTCTTCAACTAGAATATTCATTTCAATGGAATATTAATCATTCGTATTCTCCACATAAATCCACTTTATTGCAGTTTTCTTTCGAAAGTATTATCTGGCTTACAGAATTATCTATTATACGCTTGTCAACATTTTTTTTGTTAACATAAAAGAACACATTTCGGAGAAAGAAAGTAAAGTACGTTAACTTTAACTTTTTAACTATGATAAAACAGAGTTCTGGGAACTTGTTACTACAAGACTTGTGTTCTCTCCAACAAGCATGCAAATTGTAAAAAATTTCAAATAGGTTTATAAATAAAATAAATTTATATATAATAACTCGTATTAATTAAATGCTTGTTAGGAGCAGCTGCTTCTGAGAGCATTTGTTTGCCTTTCAAGGGATTTTTCCCAAAATTTAAATCCAGCGCAAAATAACGTACAAGTGCTTGTCAACCATGTCAAATGCCCTTAAAAGCGAAAAAAAGGTTTTTTCGTGGCAAAAGCGTTTGTTTTATATACAATTGAAATCGTAAATGTCATCATTATTATCATTATTTTGCGGTTGTTGAATGCTTTGAGCTACTTGTGGCTGGCAGCTTTAACCCAACGTCAGAGCATACAAAAACCACCCACCGCCTATCACCCAACCTCCTACTCGCTGGCCCTGGCCTACCCGAGACGTAAGCTTTGCCTGTTCAGCGACTTTGGTTTTATTTATTTAAAGGCCAAAAACCCGATGAAGCCCAAAGTCTTAAGTGGTGAAAAAGCATTCGCTTTGAGCTCGTAACGGTATTCAGGCCTTTCATAATTTCTGTGTGATGGTGCCGCCATTTTAATATTGAAGGATGCTGGCCTGAAGGAGCTCTTTATTCTGTGAAGGCCTTTGCGGCTCCAATAGTACACACCTACACACACACACACACACACACACACACACACACGCAGACAGACATTGACTATACACACTTAACGGCACACGTAGCAGTTGTACAAAAGATGTCGGCAGGGCAGGGTGGGTGTGGCGGGTAGTTGGAGTAGCAAAAGAAATAAAGTAAACGAATGTAAAAATAAAAGCGCTCACGGCAATGAAACGAATACAAAGACAATGATGAAGATGAAAATGACGACGTGGCCAAAGCGAATTTCCCACTAAACAAACGTGGAAAAACATACGAGAATAGAGAAGAATACGCAAGCAGAAACTGTATGGTTATTTATCGTCGGAAAAACACTCTTCTGACAAACGGAAGTTAAATAACGTACCGTTATTTACATACTAAGTGCTACTTCAAAGAATGGCGGCATCCTCTAATGGCGACAGGCCAATCTGAAGTATGGTATCTGCTAGTGTGATATATAATAACTATCCAATAACTACAGAGATATGTGAGTTTCGAGTATACTTATCATGGTCATTATCATTATTCGATAGCGATTAAAAATAGTCGAAGACTTTTCATGCACATGTGTACGCACCTGCAAAGATACAAGAATTGAATCAGACTTAGTAAAGGTTATAAGGTAATCCTAAGTAATATATTGGAGGGAATTTTATTTATCAATTGAAAGGGAAATAAATTAAATAAGAACCCCCAATCCAAGATATTTTTATTTTATTTTATTTTATTTTTTTGTAAGCGCATAAGACGTGAATTGTGAAGCAAACTAAGCTGCTTTTTACAGCGCTGCAGAAATTTTTCACCACACAGGTAAAGTTCTTAACGTCGGTGTAGTTCCTGTCCTTTAATTTATTAATTATACAATCTCGACCTCCTGTTTTTATATCTTAGCTACGAAATCTGTAAAGTACGTCAAAAAAAACTCGTAACAAAATTCTTTGGTTGCTTAAGCGGCTCAAATTATAATTAAAATATTTGATGCAACAGATTTTTTTTTCTCAAACTTTTTCCCACTGCGGTGCTCCTGCTTCTGCATAAGAAAGTTCAGTTTCTTAGACTTTTAATTTTGTAGATAGATTAATTACCGCCTGTATATTTTTAAATTTTATTAAATAAATTTCTATGCAAGTACTAGATGTATTATATATCATTGCACTACGGGGATTTAAATAATCGAATTGCATGGCTTTTTCCGCCCCTTTTCGATGCGTTGATTCTTGTTTTTAGTTTTTTTTCGTAAAAGGAGGTGGGTTTTGCAACTGCAGTTGCAGCTGTTTTTTTTTTTATCATGCTGGCAATTTATTTGCTAGTTGCTGGCAAAGAAAAAAACAAACCAAATGCGAGCCAGAGAAACAGCAATTGTTACAACATTTAAGGATGCCAGCAACGAGGACGAAAAATGGCAATAAAGAAGCCAAAATCAATGGAAATATTCGCGTTTGGCATAAATTCACTTTGGCTTGCATGATAGCCCCTATGGACCAATCCCACTGCTACAACCCCCTCCCACCGCCCACCGCCCACAAAACAACATTTGAAAATAAAACTTTGTAACCCAGTTTCAATTTTAGGTTGGCAAAAAGGCTGAACACATGGTGGATGAGGCACATGTCGGCACATACCAAGCATCAGCTCCCCAGCCCTCCCAATTTTGCCAGCACAGTTTTTGGAGTTCGATATTTTCCGTTCATGAGCGGCAGGTGTGTGCGTGTGCGTCGTTTGCATTTCGGCACAGCTGCAAATGGCGGAAAATAAGAGGCCAAAGGAAACGACGGCCAACAACAGCAGCAACAAAATGGGTGCTGTGAGAACTTTTATTGTTAGCAGCAGCAGCAACAGTAGAAAAAGACAAAAAAAAAGAAAAGAACATTTTTGGACGCACTTTTTTGCAATGCTACAATTTTAAACGACTCCTCGGACATGTGTGTGTATGTGCAGTTAAATATTTTATGAGCTTTCGTTTGTGTCTCTGTGTGTTGCTTTTGGGTTCAGTTTCGTGGTCGTCATGTTGCAAAAATAAAAAAAAAAAAAATATTACAGAAAATGGGGGGAAAAATTCAACAAAGGCAAAACCTGCGCAAATTTTTCTGTTGCTGTTTACTCTGCCTGTGTTATTGCTGCTAGTAGTTCTCTCTGCTCCTCTGCCTGCCATAGAACTGCTACAAACATGCCCTGCAGCAAATTTATTGAATTCTCGCACAACAGCAGCAGCCAGCAAAGCAACTTAATTTTCAAGTGAAACTTTGTTAATGCTCGCCATGTGCTCCAAAAAAGTGGCTCACAGACATTTTCAAGTGCCAGCGGCCAAAAACCAGACCCGAACCACCGAAAACAACAAAAATGTACAGCAAGAAACGTGGGTTTCAGTTTATGTTTGCGCATTGGGCAGGCCAACTGTTGAGAATTTAACTTATTTTATATGTTTTTGACAGAATTATGTTATGATTGGCTGCAAAAAGTTAAAATTTTAAATTTAGATATTGTAGTTTTTTACCATAACACCATAAATAATTTTTAAAAATAAAAAAATTCTTGTCAGAAGTGGGATTCGAACCCACGCCTACAGAGTAGACTGCGACCTGAACGCAGCGCCTTAGACCACTCGGCCATCCTGACCGTTGATACACCTGCGTCACATGCGCCACACAAGCAAAGCACCAAATAAAACAATAACAAAAACAAACAATTAGAACCTGTTCAGTCTGACCACTGAGTCATGGAAAAAAGCTTAAAGCTCTTTCAAGATTTTGAAGGGTGAGCCAATTGTTTATTTAAGAACGTGCAATGCAGTGGGCACTCGGAAATGAAAAAATAAAGTTGATTAACAAAAAAACTATCTTTTTGGCTATTAGAATTTATATATTAATATTGTTTAGCTGGGCTTTAAGAAATAAATTGCAATTTGTAAAATATTTCGTTTATAGGCTTACAATAAGCGATTTAAAGACTTATCGCAGTGAGCAAAAAAAAAACTTGCACAATTGTAGACTTTAAATGCCTTTTGCTAGCATAAATAAAACTACAATATAAAGGGCGCGCGCAGCGGGGCCGGCTGCATGCGAGTGAGACAGCAAATCAAAGCCAGTCGCGCAGCCAAATGGGGAAACATTGTTCTAAAACAATGAAAATACATGGTAAAAGAGGAGCCCAGGGCTCAGAGCTGGAGCCCAACTGAGCGCCCGAAAGCTAACCAACGACATGCAATAAAAGGCAAAAGTGGAATATGTGCCACAGCGCTGAACAGATGCCAACGACCAGCATATATAACAGAGCCCAAACAACCCCTTACCTCTGTACCGCTCTCCCCCTGCCCCTTTTCACAACCCTCCCTAGAGAGTCCACTTGAAACTTTTGCGCTATTGTGCCCCCAAGCGTCATGTACTGCAATTTTTTTTTCTACTACTAACATCAGCTTTTCTGTAGACTTTTTATGTTTCGGGCTCAGTGAATCTTGGCGAAGCACCAGCTCTTTTGGCCACGCCCACAACACAAAGGCCTCACAAAAAAAAAAAAAAAACGATCTGTATATATATTTTTATATATCTGGAGCACATGCTGAAAAATGAAAAGCTGTAAAAAAGTTTTGAAATATAATTGCTGCTGCCTCTATTGTAAACTCTATTAAATTTATAAAGTGGGTAAAAGTTGTTGTTCTGTTATTGTTTTTTTGATTTTATTTTTTCTTTTCGTTTGGCTCGGTTGAAGCATTGATTAATAGTTTTATTGTATTCGTGTAGAGGCTGGCCATTAATTTTGCGTTTTTAATAAAAGAGCACCACTCAATTAAGTATATGGGTCGGGTCACACACACACACACACACACACACACACACACAAACACACACACACACACAAACACACACACACACACACACACACACACACACAAACACATATTGCTGAAAGTGCAAAAGCTGGTGCATTTTATATATATGGGCCTATAACAATAAAAACCAGTTTTTTAAGCCGATTTTAGTTGGTCAATTGACGGTTTTTATGAAAACATTTTACGGGCATTTAAATTTTGAAAATATGTTATATTGAAAGAATTAAGCAGCTTTCTAAGTGCATAAAAGAAGCTTAACTCCTATTCATTGCAATCAATTATTTATTAGAATTGAATGGAAGTGAAACTGTTTTAAATTTTAATAGTTGCCAGTAAAAATATGAATAATCTGTTTAACTAAAATACTTTACTGTATCTGATATTAGTATGTATAAAGTCCAAAAACTATAAATGCCTGAGCTACAAACCTATAATATTAATTGAGTTAATGGCTTATCGAATTTTTTACTTGTATTAAGATTTAATCATTTGTTAAGTACAAACTACAAATGACTCAGCTCTAAAAATTAAAACTTTTGCAAACTATGTTGCTAATCTCTGGACATAAACTATGAGCTTATCAGCCAGAATAATAATTTCTGTGACACGCTGTCTGGCTACTTTGCAAGGTCAATGGTTAGATTAGAAGTCATTTATTTAAATGCAGCTGCCTTTGATGTGCTCACATTTTCCAATTCTCAATTTGGAAAAATTTCCCCTGTTACTGGGGCCATCAAAATAAGAGTTGCCCAAAAATGAGGCGTCAAAATGTCTCTAAGGCCCGAACCTGAGTGGAATACTTAAAAACTTGGCAAGGCGAGCAGCAAGGCATTGGCGAAATGAAAACCCGAACCATGGGAAATGCGATAGCATTTTCATAATTTCGCCATTTGGAAAATATCTCACGCATTTGCAATTATGTGCGGATTTCTCATTTCATTTCATTTCTTCATTTCATTTCATTTACGTTGCGGCCTTGCGGCTTTCGACCCAAGCGAGAAACCGCAGTTGGTTACAACAACCAGATAAAAAAAAAATGTATATAATTTTTTTATTTGGTTGTTATTGTTGTTGCGCTTTTCCTCCTGTTTGTTTGCAGTTGTTCTGCTGCACATTTATGCGCAGCCACATTTCAAAAGCAATAAATTTTGCAGCTTTGCGCTGCAACAAAAAACAGAAAGAAAAATACAGAAAAAAGAGCGAGTAGAAATTGGCGAAGAAAACTTTGCTCATTTGCGCGATTTTGATTTTTTTATACCAACGCAGGCAAGCTAAAATAAATTAAGGAATTGCACACAAAACAACAAATTCAAAGTATGGCAAACTTTTCATTGCTGGGGTGAGCGGTAACGCCCAAGTAAAAACATTCAATATTTTAATAAAAAATAAACTTTTTTAGCTAAACATTGCGCTTACTATATAAACGCCAGAAGATTCAGATTTTTGATAGCCCACTAAAAAATACCCTGTCCGAGGGGAACTTATAATTAAAATATTCCATGCGATCTTATAGAATAAAAATTTAATTACTATTATGCGACATGCGACATTATCTTTTATTTATCAAACGATCAAACCTTATCCTCTTTATCCTATGTACTTCATAATTAGGCTGAATTAGGCTAATAAATAGGTTAAATGTTGCTTATTCAATGATATACCCTTTTGACTGGCTAACGAGGAAAATAAAATACTTCATACAATTTCGTTTTGTGAAAAGTATATATAACTATTTCACACGCTTGTTTCTGCAGCGAAAAAAATAGTTGCTCTGTTTTGCTTCATCTCTTTTCATAGTGTTTTTTTTCCTTAGGTACCGCGCTCTGAACCCAACCCTTACCCCCCCCCGGACGCAATGCTATTATTTTATCCATTGAATTGTACAAGCTGGTAACAATTTGCAGCATATTCCCCCGATATGAAAATTCCTCTCGAGTCTTGCCATGAAAATTAATTGCGCATTTATTTGAGAGAGTTTTAGTCTATGTCAAAAGATTTCCTTACAACACACTGAGTTTTGTTTCGCGCTTGGTTTTTTTTCATTCGGTTTACCTTACCTTGGAATTTATATTTTTAATTTTATGTATTTATAATTTAAAAAAATTCGGCATTAAATGTCAGCATTGTTGTTTTAATATATAAAAAAAAGGTACTCCAAAAATTGCAACATAAAAATTTAAGGGCAATTATTGTTAGAAATTGTTAATAAAGGTGCAATGGCATTTAATATTATTAATATTTGCACATCTTTTGCATTTTTGTTAGCCTGTTTCAATATTTTCATTATTTATATATACTTTTGAGCATAAAATCGAACGCTTCATATAATTTATTGGTTTTGATAAAATATCTTAATATACTAATCATTTTCATAGATCCCACCAGAACTAAGTGATGTATATAAATACTTAATATACTTAGTTCCTACTTGTCAGGTGATGAACAAAGTGGAATGTAAGATTTAAATGTACGTTGCGGTGTAGCATTGAATGCGTGTGTAGCATTATTATAATTATCAAATATAATCGCACTGCAAAAAAGAAAAGCAAAAGTAGAAAGTGTCGAAGATCCCCAGAAATGTATGGATTATCAACGCGCAGCGTCTGAAAGTCGTCGAGTGTCAAATTCATAAATGTTATAGATCATGGAGAACGAAACGCTGCAGTCCGCATAGCGATTACACAACACTGATGTTGACTGCGGCAGCACTGCGGATCACTATGCATTTGAGCTGCCGCTTGGCTTATCTCACCTGATCCAGCAGCGTGCGATCCAAGGCCAGGGAAGTTGAGCTGGTGATGAGCTGGGCACCAATGCGGCAACTGATAAGTGCGGACCGAATTGCACATAATTGGTGAATTAAATGATGATGTTGGCTATTTTTGGCTGTTGTGCCAAGTGTCTGATGCTGATATGGTGCAATGCCGGACATGGTTGGGGTATAAAAGCAGCAGCTGCAGCATAGTGAAAGCAACAGTCTTTAGGTGTTTGGAGCTAAAGCATACCAAAGCCGGAGCAGTAAGAGAAAACGCATCAAGGATGAAACTGACATTGGTCCTTCTAGCCCTGGTGGGCTGTGTGGCCGCATTCAGCGTGCCCACCTCGACAAAGGTGAAAATCGCCGATCAAGAATTTTTGCAAAAGCAAAAGTTCTTCTTCGAGATTGTCTACCGTGTGGAGGATCCACTACTGTTCGAGGAATGGATCAAGTTGGGACAAAAATTGGTCGTTGACAAGTCGCTATACACCGTGAGTATTATATGAGCTGAAATAGTGGCCTAATCCCCTGATCTAACGCTGTGCTTCCGGCAGACTTTCGACTTCTATATGGAGAAATTCTGGGAGTCTTACAAGCTGGGCGCCTTGCTGCCAAAGGGTGAATTCTTCGGTGCTCTGGTGAAGACCCATCACAAGCAGGCCTGGGGTCTGTTCAACTTCTTCTACTACGCCAAGGACTGGGAAACCTTCTCCCAGAATGTCGCCTGGGCTCGCATCCATGTGAACGAGGGCATGTTTATCTATGCTTTGACCCTGGCTGTTATCCACAAGCCCGAGTTCGAAGGCTTCATACTGCCCCAGATCTATGAGATCTTCCCTCAGTACTTCTTCAACAGCAAATTCGTGTACGAGGCCGAAAAGTTCGACTATGATGTGTTCAGCAAGTATATCATGTACGAGAAGGAATACAAGGACATTCTGTACAAGGACATTAGCGAGTTCAGCGACAACTTCTACTTCTACACCAAGGACTGGAAGACCTGGCAGTGGTGGAAGATGATGGGTCTGGGCGAGCACTGGCACTTCGAGGACAAGTACTTCCTGCGTGAGAACATAGCACAGTATAACAAGGAACCCAAATACGCCGACATCATTAAGGATGTGCAAAAGTTCTATATGCCCGTTGATTATACCCGCGACATTGATTTCTTCAACGCTGAGAGCAAGCTGAGCTACTTCACCGAGGATTTGGGCTGGAACTCGTACTGGTACTACCTGAACTTGGACTATGCTTTCTTCCTGGATGGCAAGCAATTCGGCCTGGATAAGGACCGTCGCGGCGAATACTGGATCTACAATGTTCAACAGATCTTGGCTCGTTACTACCAGGAGCGTTTGGCCAACGGCTTCGGCGAAATTCCTGAATTCTTCTGGTACAAACAGATCGAATATGGCTACGATCCTCAGCTGATCTACTACAACGGTGTTGGCTACAGCTACCGCAAGAATTACTTCGAGTACCAGACCTACGGCAAATTCGACATTCTCTACCAGATCCAAAACTTCTTCGACCGCATCTACGATGTGCTGGACACCGGCTACTTCAAGACCGCCGATGGCGTTGTCATCGATCTCCACAAGCCCGAGTCTATCAAGTTCATTGGCAACTATCTGCAGGGTAATGTTGATACCTATGACAAGTACTTCTTCAACTACTGGTACGTGCTGTCGCATATGTACTTCGCCGATGTTGACTACTATGACTTCGAGGTGTTCCCCAATGTGTTCCTCAACTTCGAGACCATGCTGCGTGATCCCTTCTTCTACTCCTTCTACAAGAAGTTCACCGATGTATTCTACAAATTCAAGTTCTTCCTGGGACCCTACACAAAGAAGGATCTGTACTATGAGGGCATCACCATCAAGGATGTGAGCGTTAGCAAGCTGACCACCTACTTCGACTTTGTGGACTTCGATGTCACCAATCTGCTCAATGACAAGATGACCTTTGTCGATGGCAAGTTCGTCTGGGACAAGACTCTTTTGGCCCGTCAGGCCCGCCTCAACCACAAGCCTTTCAACTTCGAGTTCACGATCGATTCAGCCAAGGAGCAGAAGGGTGTTGTGCGCGTCTTCCTGGGACCGAAATTCGACGAGTTCGGTCGCGTTATCCCACTGAAGTACAACGGCCAGAACTTTGTTCAGATCGACAGCTTTGTCTATCCCTTCGTTGCCGGTCAGAACACCATCAAGCGCAGCTCCAAGGAGTTCACCTACACCGCTGAGGATCGCGCCACCTACACTGAACTCTACAAGTACGTCCAGCTGGCCAGCGAGGGCAAATACAAATTCCCATTGGACATTAGTGAGCCGCACAACGCCTTCCCCGATCGTCTGGTGCTGCCACGTGGTTGGGAGCAGGGCTTGCCCATGCAATTCTACTTCTTTGTCTCGCCCTACACCGAGGATTACGAACAGTTCTCCAACTTCGACTACGCCTACCAGGCTGGCGTTGGCTCCGGCACCCGCTTTGTGGACAGCAAACCATTCGGCTATCCCTTCGATCGCTCTGTCGATGAGTACAGCTTCTTCGTGCCCAACGGTTACTTCAAGGACGTCAAGATCTACTACGTCGACACCTTTGCCAAGTACTTCGAGAAGAAGTATGAGAACTACGGCGTGTTCGACTACTCCGTGGAGTACTAGACAACGCCATTCGATTTAGCTCTTAATTAATTTCTAATGTTTCTAATGCAATACCAAAAAATCAAACCAAAAAATAAAAAACAACTCAGAAAACCAAGAAGAACAACGAAACGATGAAGACCAAAGCTTAAAATAAAGAAACAAAAATTAAACAAATGCAACATTGAGTTCTTTTTTGATAGATATTTTTCAACCTTTTGGCAAACACATAAATAAAAATATACAATAATATTGTATATTATAATATTTCAAAGATCAAGAATATATCAAAGGGAATAACAAGCTAAATTAATTCCCAATACAAAAGTTGATCAGCTGACCCAGCAGACATATGGATATATGGGGTTTTCGTAAAATGTTTTGATCTGACCAAGAGACTTTCTGCTCGATATTAGGGGAACTTGAAAACTGACAACTGAACTAACTTATATGCTTTATCCGGTCAGAGATCGGATGAGATAATTTCAATCAATTTTCTTATATTTTATAGACAATATAATATATACGAATGTGCAACGAATTCAATGAATAACATCAAAGGGATGCCGTAAATGCAGTTCGATTCTGTATTGTTGCACAAAAACTTTTTCAGATTGACAAGCAAAATGCGCGACCACTTGATCCTGTGGCAATCCTTGCCAATTGTCATCTGCTTGGCACTCGTTCCGATTGTCATACGTTGCAGAGGCAGCCGGTTAATGTGTCATTCTTACCGCAAACTGTGGCAACGTCGCACTGATTGCATTCGAATTGAAATCAACCGCAAAAACTAATAATAAAGTTCAAATGTTAAATGCGGCTGATCGAAAGGGCGCCGTTAAAACGCAGTACACAGCACAGCGCAGCCAACTGCGCGCTAGCCTCCACCCCAAAGGCAATTTGATAGCAATGCGGGTGCGTTACCCGATATACACACACACACACACACACACACCCACACACCCACACACACACACTAGCGATTGCCCATTGCGTTTGCTATGTAAATGAAGTTATGCTCTGCGGCTTTGATGTGGCGCCCTATTGCCGCCCATTTTCACAATTGAATCATGAGAGAGACACAAGTATGCCCCATTGCCAAAGCGTTATCTGAGCCGATGTGGCAACCTGATTTGGTAACGATAATTTACAGTTATGCCCAACGCTGCCAGCCCGCGATTATTGCTGTCTATCGCATCTGCATATCCAGTCGAATTTGAATTCGCATTCGCATTTGCATTTTCAGTTGCAAGCTAGCAGCTGATTACAGATTGCACATTTGGATTTAGGTTCGAACTGTGGTTGGAGTTGGGACTGGGGTACGTGTTCGGGTTCGGGGTTCGGTAGTTGGCGGCGATTCCTCTTTGGTCATGAGCCTAATGTTGTTTGCTGTATTCCGAGCGAGTAGTGCAATTTATTGCCGACCATCTATTTGGAAATTAGGGCCGGCAGATTGAACGGCATGTGGACAGCAATATGGGGTTAAAAAGTGAACTGTTAAGGGAAATTGGATTTAAATTTATAACTTATGCTGAAACGATTGTTCAATTAAGTTTAGTTCATTGTCTGCCACCAACTTATATGGGAGAAAGCGTTAATATGTACTTTAAATATATTCAATGCTTTTTATCCGTAGGCCATTGATTCCATAACTTAATGTGTCGCCCAAATATAAAGTAAAAAGCCTTAGGTTTCGATTAAATTAAAGCTCTTGCTTCCACCCATCAAAGTTTTGTATCAATTTCATTTTCAATATCATAATTAATATATTTTGCCATCATCCATTAAAGTTCACCAAGCAGTTGTCTTTCATTGTTAAAGCTTACAACGCGCCTCAAATTTCAGCTAAATGGCTTTTGTACAAGTGTCCATATTCTGGCATACTACATATACAATTACTTTAACAGAGAGCTGAAGCTGCAGAGCATGCCATATTTTATGGCCTGTTTCATTCTCATTTTCCCCAGTGAAAATGTTGAGGATGGGCCTTGGCAACGGGGCTAATCAGAAATAGTTCCCTGATGCCCGCTCAGACAAGCTGGGCAGACTTAGTCGAGCTTATCCAGCTGGGCATGTCTGCTTTGTTGGTCATGTACTTTGTGTCTACAATTTATTTCAGTCATTTTAATTGATATCGTCGCTGGCACTTCCCTCGATACACCCACAGCATGTAGCTGAAGTGCAGCTTCTTGTTATTTGTAACAATTAATATCCAATATCTGAGCGCTGCCATCATTAGTTTTTGCCAGCCCAACGACCCACTGTCTGTTCTAGATATCTCACTCGCCGACAACTACAAAAACGGATGATATCAATGAACGAACTATAACAAAAGCATGCGCCAGGGCTAAGTACAAAAAGAGTCACAGATGGAGCAAAGCAAAAAAAAAAAAATATATATAGAAGAAAAAAATTGGAAGCGAATCCTTGTTGTTGTTGTTGTTTTGTCAGGCATTGATGCTGCATTTGACAGACCATTTATCATCGCACTAATTGTGTATCATTAAAAAAAGGCGACGCGGCAGGGCGCAGCAGCGCTGATGTTAATCCAAAGGAAAAACAGGCAGGGCCATTGCCGCAGCTCTGCGCCCAACCAGACGCCCTATCGATGAGCCCCAATGTGGCACGGCCTGACTCTGACAATGGCAGCGCCGTTGGCGGCAGCGCTGTCAGCAGCAGCGACAGCGACAGCAGCAGCGACAACAGGCATGACAGTGATAGAAATCTGTGGCAAGCAGATTAAACGTGTTCGCAGACAGCGAAAGGAGCGCGGCTGAGTGCAGAGTAAAGGAGTAGTCCATAGAGTTGAATTTGTCGCTGGCAGACGGGCGTTGTAAAAGTCAGTCATGATTATCGCCACTTAGCCACCCGCTAAGCAGGGCGGCCTGACAATGGACTCAACGCTAATGCATCCAGCTAAAATTTACAGCGGAAGACTAAGATACAAAATTGGAAATATTATATAGAATGCATCAGAGTTGCCGCACGTCATGTTGGAGAATTGATTTATATTGAACTTGATAAGAGTGCAGGTCAATAATATGCTGCTTTAAATATATTTTTGCTTTATTCTTTATAAGCATTAACTTTATCGTAAAGCTCACACAGCAAGTTGCAATGGAAGCGTCTCTCACGTCCCCGAAACCTTCTATGTTCGATTGTTCTTTCTTCTATACCACTAAATTCTATCTATATATGTTTTAAAATCAGTGAAACAATTGTAAAGAAAAATGCAATGCCCCCAAAAGTTTACGTTGCTTCGGTATACGGTTCGATCTAATTCCACGCCTTAAGGCTCGGTTCGCAAAATTGATTTTTCTCATCTAAAAACTCAGGGTTGCTTTGATTCGCAAGTTTCTTTTTTTTTTTGTAAATATGCAATAGAATATTTTACTGAAAAATAAATTTCAATTATCACAATAAGGTATATTTTGTATAAATATATATAAAACTTCACTCTTTTATGCATCTTAAAGCTTAGCCCGAATATTATGTAGAGATTAAGGGTACTCTTCCCTTGTTTACTCGATTTCTCCCTCTATTGTCGATTACTAACCAAAACACAGAGAATTATTCATTTGTAACATCGGTAATCTATTCAATTGCTTGTCTCCGTGGCCACTTTTTGTCAAGTCCGGGAAGTCGGATAACACAAGCGACTATCAAAGGCTCTGCTTCTACAAAAGCTTGGGGCAATGTTTTCGACAAAGTGAGCAATAGAAATAGCAATGGTATCGATAATTTGCAAGCTGTCAAAGCATGTCAACGCCATATCCGGCCCACCGTGCAGGCGTACCGGAACGACATAACGACAGACAGTTGATGACTAGAGCAGAGACTAATGAGAAACGTGCGGCATGAGTTGCGATAAATGGCTAACACAGCGAAATCGGCGATATTACTCGTATATAGCATTTGCAGCCATTGTTGCCAACCGCACGCACAAATACATAATAATAATAATAAAAATTCAAAGCCTTTCCATTCGAGCAATGATGATGGATTACGGCTGTCAAGTCTCCAACCCGGCATCTATTGCCCACCCATTTGCCCCGGCTCCAGCAATTTTCTCTGACTCATTGTGCGCCTGATGAAAATGTTAATGTCGTTGCCAATCAGTTTATTAATCCGTCCAGTGTGAGCTAGTTGATTTAGTTTTTCCCTCAACCCAATCACTTTTGCCCATTGGCAGTCGAGAGCATAGTAGAAAATCGAAAACAATTAAGCGCAGCTTTCCACGGCGTTCCGCGTGTTGATGAATCGCAAAATTACTGGACAGCAAATCGGAGTGAAACGGAGAGAGACGTCTCCCAGAGCTACTAACCTCATGCGCAGGTTGTCACGTAATACATACTAATTAATATTGATATTCGGGTGCGAGCAGTTACGAGACCAACTCTCATTATGTTCTAGTTTTCTGCTTAGTAATGACTTTTTGATAGACAAAGTCGGTAATGGAACACCAAAAATCAGCATGAGACACAGTTTTTCCCATTTACACCCCATTGTTATTTCAATTTGTGTGTTAAGTTTCATAACTGGAGCACAAAACAAGGCGTTAATTGAAATGTCTGAATTGCAGAGCTGGTCGGCAAAGATTAAGTTCTAACGAGCTAAATGAAAGCAGTTAAAGGCACTGGTTAGACCGACAGACAGAGGAAGGAATTTGCTTTGGATATACACACAAAACTAAAGCCTATCGACTTCTTATAGGCTGTGCTTATTTTGGAAAAATCAATATCCTAACTTCAAGTGCTGGCCTAAGTAATAAATAAAATGCACAATGCTTAGTTTCGCCAAAATAAATAAAAACATTGAAAAATTTATACCTTATAAGCTATGGGGACATTTCTGGGAAAATTGTCGACAAAATTTTGGTTTGGTTCAAGTTAAGATTTGGCCATTCATTCCTATTAAAGAGGAAGCATGAAACTTGCAACAAGCGGAAATATTGAAAATGTCAAGAGGTCAATTTGGTAAGTCAAGGCATATTTCGAAAACGGAATAATTGAATAATTTTTGGCTATAACCAATTCCCAGAACAGGGCCAAATGACAGCTGTAAAGGAACTTTCCTTTTGTCAGACTGTCAAAATTAGATTATTGGCCAGTGTGGCAAATTAAAAAGCCCAGACACGTACGCATGCAGCATTGCCAACAAATGTTGGTAGCTAACAAAGCAGGAACAAGAACAACAACTGAAATCCGAGCGAGTTGTTCGGGTCGATTTTAACACGCTCGTAAAATGTTGAAGCAAATGTGCGGCAGGATGCGTGTTCGGTATGCCAAATGCATTTGATGGGTTGGGTGGCTGCAAAGGAGGCCAAATGCGAGGCGAGGCCAAGTCAAACTGAATGCTGATGTCTGTGAGTGTGAGTATGTCTGGGATTTCTATTTGTTCTTGTTGTTGTCGTTGTTGTTGTCATAAAAGCAAGGGGGACAAGCGCAATAAAAGCATGAAATGTGCCTGGTCCTGGCCACGCTGCTGCTGCTGACTGATGCAAAACAATTTCAAAAACTGATAACAGCGAGCGGCTACAAATATTTAATGAAATCAAGGATGCCGCACGAACAACAGTAGCAGCAACAGCAGCGGCAACAACAACAAAAATGCAATTGTTGCATTATTAATTTATATTATGCGCAATTGTTGAGCTCGGACGCACACATGAGGCAGGCGGCACGGGGCAGTCGATGGGCGGCTGCTTTTCCCGGTTGCTGTTCATGCGGAAAAATGGCAAGGAAATGAATGGAAAATGTGTGCTGAGGTGAGCAGAAGTGCTCTGCCGCCAGATAAGCACATGTAACGGTTGTCGGTTGCATGAAATCATAAAAAACGTGAAGAAAAAGAATCCAGGAAGAGTCAACAGTTCGAAGTTTAAATACCCTTACTTAGAACGATTGGCCCTAGAAGTGGACCTTGATATAGTTATTGGCTTTAATTGAATGTAAATGATAATTTATATTTTATAGAACTTCATTTTGTGTTCTTTCACGCATGACACCTGATTTGGATATAGTTGTAGTAGCTCGGATCTTAGTGCTGATAAAAAGTATATATTCTTTGTGGCTACAAAGTTAAATGCGTCGCACACTTTGTGACAAAATAACAATACCCTCGGCAAAAATACAAGAAAAAAAAAAAAGAAGCAGCAGTTAGCGTACATCTGGGAGAGTCAGAGCGGAAAAGCCAACCAATTTTCCCAGCCGCATAACAAGTTGCTCTGGCAGCCAGGCAGGGGAAAGGTGAAAGAAATGCTGTAATAAAAACAACAATTGAACACAGTTATGATTGAAGTGGAAGTAAAACACAAACGGTACAAAGGAGACACGGCTCCGAACAGGACGAACAAAGTGCCAGCCGTCATAGTCGTTGTCGTCGTCAATGCGGAACTATGCACCAGGGGGTTGGCTCAGTGCCCATGTGACTGGGATTGTGGGATAACACTCCACCAACAGCCAGAGCAAAGGCAGCGCCACCACCACCATCGCCAACATCACCACCACAAGGACAACCGACAGCATCCCTAAACGAGAAAGCTGCTGACGTTGGTTTTGTAATTTGTATCGATCGATTTTGATGTTTTGTTACTTCAATGAGAGCGCATCGCATTTACCAATCGTACGTGATACACGTTAAGAAAATGAAAGCTTACCCAAACAACATGCCTTGTATACGCACATATGTATGTAAGACAAGGAAAGGACTGGAAAATAAACAAAATATTGGCAGGACAACTGGTCTGGTGATACATTCATTATTGTAATCTTTTGTTTTTTTTTATTATTTAATTTATTTAACGGCTTGTAGGGATTAATGTTTCTCCATCTCCTATGCAATGATCGGAATCTTTAATATCTGTGATATAAAAAATGTGATATATTGTTTTTCTTTTTTTCAAAATTATTTCTAGTTTCCTTTTTATAAACAGATCCATGTTTAAAGGAAACTTACCAAAGTTGTCTGAATACTTATTTTGATATTAAAATAAATATACTATAAACAATTTCACAAAATTCAATCTCCGCTCAAAAATTCATATATTAAGAAATTTGAGTAGGAATATGAAAAACAAAGTAAAGTCAGATATAATGTCCAGTTTCGCTCAGTGCACAAACAGTTACACACAGGAAATGTAACTTTTGGACAATTATGAGAATGCCCCCGTGCGTACAAGCGTGTGTATATGTGTATGCATATGTGTGTGTGTGTGGGTGTGTGTGTAGGTTGTTTCAGATCAAACTAAACGAGCCCCAAAATACCGCTCGAAAAAACGTTTTGCCTTCGAGGGACGGTGCCAGAAAATTCGAGCTTTCGCTGAGACATTCTCGTTGTTGTTGTTGTCGTTGTAAGTTTTGTAGCTAGTTTTGTGGCATTGTTGCTGCTGTGTTGCAGGACGCTTACAGTACGCATTGAAATTATGCGTATACGCAGTGGCGAACGCAAGGTTTCCCTCAAGCTTCAGTTGTGGCTAAATGCAGGCTATGTGGACTTGGATACTCAAACCCCGGGCTTGGTTTCTGTTTGCATTTGCAACTAGTCGTCGAGGCAGGCAACCAAATTGCGGTTTACTATTTCAACGGGGCACACACACACGCACACACACACAGACACACGTTTAGTGGGGAAGACACAGTCGCTCACAAATGTGGTGAAAATAATTGTTATTGTTAATTGAGCAGTGGATGCAAACGCGTCGATGATGAGCAAAGCAACGCATCCTCCAAACATTATAACGTTTTGCGGTAATGTGATTAACATACACCAAAGCTCCCTAATGACCACCTTGTCGACTTAACTGAAACGACGATGAACGTGGTCGGGCAGAAGGCGCTGGTCGATGATGGCGGTGGTGTGTTGCATGCAACTATTGTGGCCATTGTGTGCCTGGGGCAAAGCAATAAGCAAAGTTATTAAACTTATATACAAGCACATTTACATGGATGTAGACGCAAGTGTGTGTGTGTGCGTGTGTGTGTATACGTGTGTGCATTGATTGGCGTTTGCGGTGGCTTGCAATCGGCATCAGGAAGTTTGTGCAACGCCTCGTATGCGTAATGTGTTTGCATGCGCATTTTCATTAAAAATAATTTCAGTGCTGCAGTCGCACTTCTGAGAGAGCGTGTGTGTGTAATGCTCAAGTAATTGCAAATTAAAAATTGCTTATTAAAGCAGAAAACACCCACAACGGCATTTGCCCCGAAGCACAGCTCGTAAATAGCCAACAATTGGCTTTGTCTGCCCCAGTGCTTGTGTATGTGTGCCGTATAATTTGCCCGGCTGCGGTTCCGGGGCTCGAGTTCAGGTCCGTGCGTCTGGAGCCAGCCTGTCTACAGCCGTATAAAATGGCTTGGCATTTTCTGCTTAATAGCCATTAATTAAAGTTGTAACAATGGCATTTCTTATTAGCCAACATATTGGAGACTTGGCTAAATAAACCACAAGGTCCAACCAACCCTTAGCCTATTGTGTTTCTAATTTAATTTCTTACTCAATTTCATGCTGGCCTCAAATTTGATTGTGCATTTCAAATTTTGTGACATATTTACACACATACCTGTAACGATAAGAGTAAAGCATAAATTTGATTACAATTACAATTGTTAATAAATTGAATGGCATTAACTAAAGCCCTCAAGGCGATTACAAATTAATACACTTTTCAAATGCGGCTCCAATTAAAAATTCTATTTGCCATTGATTAAGCAACGCTTATAAGAAGAGCAAACACATCGCAATGTTAATGGGATTTGATGAAAACTAAATATTTATATATTAATAACCGTTGGCAATACTTAACATCACCATCATTACCATCATATGAGGAAATCATTTTAGAAGTGCCCAATTAAATTTAACAAATTTAATTTACATGCAATTTAAATTGTTTCGAACTGTAGCATTTACCGACTTTGTTGATATTGTTTTTGTGATAAAAAATAAGCAAAATATATTTCAAAATACTTATTTGCAATTATTTTGGCTAACAGAATTTGTAATATCATAACAAAAGTTGGATTAATTGCATTTCATATCAACCTAACAAATAAATTTAGATAAACACTTTAATGTCAAGCGATCTGTGTATAGCTTTTGTTTCTTATACAAGATTTCAAAATGGGTTTTCGTTGGCAAGCTACAGTATCGAATAGTTCATGTGAAGAAAAAACTAGTACTTAAAAGGTTTATCGAAGGAAACATTGTTTCAAGCACATCAGGTTGAAAACACATGAATGCAATCGCATTTATGGATAAGACTTTCAAAACGCGTTTGGCCAGGTCGTATGTTAGAGCGTGGTCTACATGCTGCGATCCTGATGAGCAGCTGCGTCCACAGGAAACACGCACACACTCACACACAGACACACACTGGCGCACTCGCAAAACAGATGCGTTCGACATTTTGTGCACATCAGAAAGCCACAGAGCCAGGCAGCCAGTTAGCCAGGCTAACGAGCAGTCGAGGGTCAACATTAATATTTGAACAACGTACGTTGGCCACGCTCGACTCATTTTTTAAGCCAGGCGGCTGGCTGCTGGCTCTTTGTCCGTTTGTCTGTTTGTCTCTCGCTGGCTGCTGTTGTTGATTATTCAAGGATCAGCCAAACAAAGCACATGGCATGGCATCTGTGGGGCGCGTATAAGTTTTGCTATGCGGAGTCTCGTTTCTCTCACACTGAAAAGCTGCCAAATCAGCAAAAATTTTGTAGTGTTAAGCAACAACAAAAAAGTAAAGGAAGAAAAACCCATTCTCGCGCCCCAATCATGCAGCAGCTGCGAGAAGTTGGGCGTGGCAAAATATGCGGCGTACGTGTTAAGTGGCAAACGTTTTTCAGCCAGCAGCGAACGCAGCTCCGTCAGTCCTGTCAGTCCATCAGTCCATCAGTCCCCCCAGTTCGTCAGTGAGTCAAGTCAAGTCACGGGGTTTTTGCCACGCATTTGTAAACTTTATAAATCAGTTCGTGTCGAAGCCGTAGCTGAAGCTCAACCAGAAGCAGCAGCAGCAGCTACTCTGTTGAATTTGGGATTTCTGAGTGCTAGCGGCATTCGCAACGATGCGTTGCAAAAAAAAATATTTTTCAACGAAATTTTTAAATTGCATACTTTGCGGCGTGGCACGCTGATTTGATAGCCAGCGTCTGGTGTTGCATTCAATTTTTGTTTTTCGTTGATTGAAGCGCCACGAGCAACCGATGAAGGCCAAACAGTGTTGATGTATTGAGAGAAACTCATTTTTTATGCTCACACATCTCATACATAGTGGAGTTAGCACTTGGTTGTATCAAAACTTTCTATATTTATGGCTATGCGAATAGGTTTCATATTTATAAGCACGTTTGTTATTCAAGCTGTTTTCTGGTAGTATATGTTATGAAACGGTTAAGCTTGGTCAAAACTACTATCAAGAATGTTTTTATTTATATTAAAAATCTTGTCAATCAATCTGAAATCAAATTAAATCTGAACAAAATTATAATGCAATGTACATTAGTTGTGTTACCTGTTATACCTTCATACTAAGAGATATTCCTCTGAACATAAAGTCGCACTCATTGAAATAGACGAACAAATATCCCTTGAATCTTGAGCAAATTTATGCAAAATAATTCATTTTCCCACAGTCATTTCCTAAAAGCTATAAATCCCTTCGATTTCTGCATTCTTTCTCCTTCTGTGTTGCACTTCAGAGCAAAGTTCGTATTCTCATGAAAAGTTTATTAATCGCTTTATTCAGCAATAATCATGAAAACAAGTTACCTGAACAATGTATTATAATAATTGCTTAAGCTAATTAATAAAAATTATTGATGCACAATTAAACGACTGATTTAAATGAACAACGCTGCCAATAAGTGTCGTTTACTTGACTGGCAGACAACTTTTATTTGCAACGTTTTGTTTTTCTTCTTTTTTTTTTTTTGGCAAATCGTATCAACTTATTCAATACCAAATGGCAGTCGCGCAATGCACAATAGCAAAAACTTTCTTGGCCGTAAGATGGTAAAATAAAACCGGCAACAATTCTGGATAAAAACGGCGAAAAAGTTGGGAGGGGCGCCACAAAACGTGGCGCAATCGTGTCAAATATTAAAACATGAAATAAATATTAAACGTGCAGCAGTCACAGTCACAGTCGCTAAGAACGGGAGCAAGAAATAAACAAGAAACTTGTGCACAATAAGTTGCAAAATATTTACAATATTTCTGCTGTTGCAGCAGCAGGACGACCACCAGAAAAAATGTATAGAAAGGCAAAGCAACATACAACCATACGCAGAACATAAATATGAAGCAGAGTGCAACAGAGTGTGAGAAATGAGCGGGGCAAAAAGTTTTTCTAATGGCCAAAACACAAAATGGCTAACGAAGAGTCCTGCCGAGATGTAAGAGGAGCTGAAATCGGTTGGCAACTGTTGGCGTTGCAGTAGAAACAACAACAGCAACAACAACAATAGCGACAACAACAACAATACAACGGCAATAAAAATAACAAATCGTTGGAAATGTCAGACGTTCCTCACAGCAATGCTTAAACTGCAGCTTAATTTAAAGCTGATCAAATGAGATTTGATTTTTATTTACTTCATTTTCTTTTTCATTTTAAATGTTAATTAAATTGTTGGAATCTTCTGCCAATTTTGTTTTTTTTTAGCTAATTAAATTTGGGACCAATTAAATTTGGGACCATTTTTTTTAGCTAATTGCAAAGCTGTAATAAAAATTTGTACAATATAGAAAGTTATGGCGTTTAGGCGAATGTTTAGCCGAATTTTGTTTTGCCTTATTAAATGCATAACAGTTATCTCTTAAATATTACAAAAAGTAGAATTTAATATTTGTTTTTAGTTAGAGATCAACACCCCATAAATTGCCATTCATTTAGTTGGTTCTTATGCTAACTTTTACGTGTTTCAAAGCTTATTTAAAAAACTCAGCTGTCATAAAAAATCGCTCTGACGACCTATTTTACATTTTCTCAATCGTAGATTATGCAATACCCAAGCAAATAACGAAATCTTTCTATAAAATGCACATTTCTATCCATCAATCAAGTATTTTTCTCTTATTTTCTACCATTTCAAGCTTCTTTCTCCATTTTTTTTTTTTGTTGCCATTACGGAACACTAGGTTGACGCGTTGCGAGTATAAAAATTTCGATTTTATTTTTTTTATGCTTAGATTTAACATTTTTATTATTGCTGCTCATTTCCGTGCCGCTTGACAGCCTCATAGCTGCTACCTCTACACTAAGCCCAGCGCTACATACAGCCCCGCCCAGTTGCCTACCTCTTACTTGAGTTGACTTCGGCTTAGATGTCGGATTTAAGTGTTATTGTGGGCAATTTGATACTTTCGATTGAGCAACAACATTTGCTTGTGCGTTCAACTGAAGCGTGCAGCGTTCCTCCACATTTCCCGCACACACACACACACACACACATACGCATAAAGTGTGCTGTAAATATACGCAAAAATGGCTGCCACACAAATACACTAGCTCACATAAATTGTATTTATACACTTGCATTTGTGTGTGTGTGCGGTCGCCGTTCTCAAAGTTTTGCAGACGGCTCGAAAACAAGTTGAATATAAATGATGTTGTGTGAATTCAGCAGCAGCCAGTTGAAGTGTGGACGAGTCTGAAAGTGTGGTGAGGGGGGAAGCTCTGGACGCCTCTGGACTTGCCTTGATAAATGCGGCTAAGAAAGATGTCTTATGTGCGTGTTGGGTTATTTGCTTGTATGCGTGACAGTTAAACTGCTGCATATAAAAAAACATATATATATATATCCAATATTCATCGTTAGGCAACTTGAACCAATAAAAAATAATGCCCGCAATCGCAACGCCTTTTAGAGAAGAATGTCAAAAAATAGGAGGAATCTCAGCTTAAAGTTAACATAACAAAATATTTGTCAGCTACAGCTGGCAATTTTACAGCGACAAGTTGAGAGCGGATCAACTTGTTTATAAAACTTTAAAGAACGATTTTCAATATGATATGTTGATTCGCTTTTAGACATTCACAATAATAACTTGTTTGTGTTAACTTCATATATTTAAATTGAATTGCGAATAAATTGCGAAACTTTTATGAAATCAATGTTAAAATTGCGCTTTCAAAAGAGGACCAAATCGCATAAGCCTACCATCGGCCACAGTTGTAAGTGGAAAGTGGATACAAGCGGAACTTAATACAATGATTTTAATATAATATTTTTTATATATGAGAACTGTGTCAATATATGTTCCCACTTCATTCACGTTAGCGAATATAAAAGATATCCTATTAAACATATTATTTCTTTTTGAAGATTTAAAGTTTGAAGGCTTGGAAGACTTCGGTAGCAAGCTCAGATAATTGATAAGCGTTTATTTATGTATATAAATATTTAAGGTAACCCAATAATAAGTCGACATTAAGTAAGAAACTTTAATAAAATATAACACTTTTAATATATTTTCAGTATTCTTTCCTGTTTCTTATTCTTTCTTTTTTGCTCGTAGAAACTATAAGATGCCTGATATACTTTCTAAGTTTTTATAATAAAACATTTAAAGATAAGTTGTCGCATTGAAAATCCATTTGCACGACCTTTATCCTCACAATTTAACTTGATCCTTCTTTTTAAAAACAAATACAAAATTGTGCAATTGTCTATAAGAATGCTAAAAACCTTTCCAATTCCATGACTACATCTTTTCTACTGCACACACACACGCACACACATTCACACACATGGCAAAGGACCGTTATGCTCCATTCTAATCAGTCTGGACAATGATATAGTGGCTAACCTTTATGCACATTCAATATAAAGGATAAGTAGAGCCCCTTTGCCAGCCATTAAATAAATTAAAAGCCAAACAACATCGATTTCAGCAGTTTACCAAAAAAAGAAAGCAAAAAGAATTGAGTTGCCATTGAATCAACTTTCACCTGCCTTCGGACAGCTGGCAAGGGCACGAATCGACTGCAGCCAGACAAAGTGGCCATTGGCCGTTGGCCAGAAAACCAAATTCGAAAGCAACACACAAACCCATGACAGACAATCAGGGCTTGGGGTGTATGCAAATCTTTACGGCCAACGCACCTGCAGTGTCCAATCGGATGTTTTATGTTTCGCTTTAGAATTTCATTAGAAGCTTTACGCTTCAATGCAGCTGCAGACACGGTCAGAAATTTCGTATGGGGTTTTGGGATCTACGTCTGCTCAGTCAGGCTGGTCATCCATCAAGCTGGGTCCGACGTAGCAGCGGTGGTGGGACTCAAAATACATACTGGTATGCATTAGCCATAACTCTCATTATGCCGCCCGCACACACACTCAAACACTCACACACACATACAAACACACACACACCAGCTGAGCACGTGGCCAGTCTGGCGACCTATTCAATCACGCTATCGCGCCCCAACGTTTGCGCCACCGACAAATTGCAAATACGTACGGGGATTTTCAATGCGAATGTGAATTCTGCACACACCCCCAAAATACAGCCACCCCTTCCCCGCCCTGCAACAACAAGAACAACAACAGCAGCCACAACTTCTGCTTTCATATCTGCAGAGCACTCGCTGGGAATTGGATTGCAGGCGCCTTGGCCAGGCGCAACCTCATTCGCTGCGCTGCAAAATGGATAAGTGAACTGGGACTCTGGGATCTGCTACGGCAAAGTTCTCGCTCGCTCTCCGGCTGTTGCATGTGCCGTGATGAATGCGCCAAAGGCTGCCCAGGTGGGCCACGAGTCAGACCACCACAGTCATAGTTCGAAGCTAGGGTTAGAGTCAGATTAGCTTTGCTTTTTCATAGCACACTTTTCACAGTTGCTAGCCAAAAACTTTTTCCAAGTGCTGCAAATTTGCGCTGCAGCTCGTCATAGTCAAGCTGAGTGGTGGCATGTGCGAGGCGCACACAAATCGCTAATCAAGTTTTGCAATTTTTCAAAAATGCATTTGACTCCCAAGCACCTAAAACATCCCGCACCACCCCGCCGCTAATCTCATGCCTCGACACTTTGTCGCGCTGCTCTCCAAAGTGGGTTAGCGTGTAAAACTATTAAAGTTGCTCAGCAGTTTGCCTTTTGCCGTTTGCCAAACGACGGCGATTGCGCTGCTGCGACTTAATTAAGTTTTTTGTATGTAATCAGAATCTGCGAGCGAAACTTTTGCCATTTAATTGAAGCGTCAGCCTTTTATTAGTCGAATCAAACAATAAGGCCTGATTATATATGGGCCAAAGTAACTGCTGAGTAGCTAATTATTAATTCACAGTGTGCATTTCCTTTAAGTGATTAGCGAATGTCGTCAAGTTACTAAAGGCGAGTTCTGTCAATCAGATTGTCGATGAAACTATGAAGATTTTGTTGACATACAGAATGTAGTCCGGTTAAAGACTGATGAAAATCCGTATGTAATTAATTATATTTATAGACTTAAGTTCTTTATTTTTAACAGCCAACACATAAATTCATGATTTACAACATTGACATACTCTTGAAACCATAAATTTATTTCTAAGTACTTTGAACTTAATATCGAATTAAATTCCTTGAAATTATTTCTTTGGATTTCCAAAATATTTAAATACTTCCTTTTTTTTTCCAAACACTGAAGATCATAAATACTTTTTATAAGCAAGATCTTATTCGGGAGCAAGCTCATTCCTTTCAAATATACTTTCCTACTTTTTGACTACTGTCAATTTTTTAAAGAACATGTGGATTTTAGGATATGGATATAAAAATGTTCATCTGTTGCTCTCGAATAAAATGATAATATGTAAGAAATTGATTATTCCACATGGTGGTAGATACTTTTATTATTTGCTCCAAGTGATACGGCTGAAAAAAATCTATCTTTTTTTCTGCAAGCGTCTCGCACATCGAGCAAAAACAAAATGGTTTACACATGAGCATACACATGCGCCTAAAAGTCTGCAACATTTTTGCGTGCTGCTGCTGTCATTTTAAATTTGTCTACCTGACTCGCATTTATTTTTCTTGGCGCTCTTCCCTCCTACCCCAGCTACCTGCTACTTAGACCCCCTTTCAAGTGCTTAAATGTGAGTTTGGTTTTTGCGCAACGCATCACCTCGCACGCCGGCTGAAGTGTTATTCTTGCCACGCCCCTGATGGAGCATGAGCCTCCTTTGTTTTCATAAAAAATTTTCCATCGAAATGAGCAGCATGTGTTGTGGCCTGGCATTTTTTTTTTCGTAACAATTTTATATTTACTTTTTTACGTTTTGTTGCTGTTCGCTGGCACGGCTACTTGACTTTTGTTGCCGGTAAAGTTTGAACTTTTCTTCATTTTTTTTTTTTTTTTTGTACAAGTATGTTGTATTTTTTGTTGCCTTTGGTTCTTTCGCTCTGTTGGCCTTTTAGGAAATCAGCCAAAAGTCGTTGAACGCAGCGCGTTGGCCAAAATGGCGCAAGGCCCGTCGACATTTATGCGACGAGGCGACCCGGACAACATGGCAAAACATGTTAAAGTAATTTAGACTGAAATGATTTTTTCGTAGATACCCTGTATGTCTTAATTGAGCTATAAAATATGCATACATTTGATTGTGTAATGCAAGAGGACAGATGGATTTCAAGCCTTAAACAAATCGAAGCAAAATCCTGGCCAGGCTTGAATATAAATATTTATGCTATGTATTTTTTATGTGCGTGATCGAAAGAGGAAAATTGAACCTATATACGATTATATGAATTCTATTTGATAATTTTATCTATTACTATCTATAATGAAAGGCTCACTCGACATTATCGATTTACCAGATACAAAATAGTTTGTTAAAAACTTGTATGCTTTTTTGAAAAATAGGTTTTGAAAAACAATCGAAAAATAGAACTGCAATAAAATGTTTATTTTATTTTATAAATATACATATGTATAAGAAAATCTTAAATTATATTGTAAGGTATAGTACATAATATGTATTATGCATATGTAGACTTAACAGTTCCAAAGCTTTCTCCTTGTCTTGCTTCCACACAGCTGCACAGTTTGATCCGACCCATTTCGTAACCATCTTATGGGAACAGGGTATAAAATAAAAGAAAAAACCATACGTATGGCCAGGGGAAAGCAACAAGGGCCGGACAAGAGCGTCAGGACAAGGCAGAGGCAGCTGTCAAATATTAGTTCTTGTTAGTGGTTGTGGGGCCACTTGCCGCCTCCTTTTCAACTGTGCAGCTGTATGGGTTTGTTTATGACTATCGGTGTGTGTGTGTGTGTGTGTGTGTGTGTTGTGACCAACATTGTTGGCCAACACACTGCCCCCTGACCATTGCTCCCCTATGATGGCACTGTTCATTCATGCCGTTATTTCCCACCCAGTCGGCTGTGTTGTAATTTTTTTTTTGCGCTCTTCCCATTGCCCGCACTTGTTATAATTGTGTTTGCGTTTTTCAGTTTCTTCTTGTCTGGCCGCGACCCCCCGCTCTTTGGCCTTTTCTCATCGCACTCATCACTTGTTCGCAATGTCATAAAATTTTTGCTTGTTCAGCGGCATTCTTCTCTCTACTTTACATCACGCCATGCTTCCAACTCTCTATTCTAGTGCTCCCCACTCTTTGATCTCCGCTCTGTACAGTGTGTTTGTCCAGTCGCTCTTTTGCCGAACATCTTTGGCATTTGGCCTGTGGTACTTACCGCAATCCCCCTCTGTTACACCCTTGTTCACTTTACTAGATTGAACACAAACTGCGAACAACGTGGAATGTTTGCTGTAGTTAGATGGACACATTATGATAGCCCCTGGATGGGTGACATTGCCAATAACTGTATCTATAGAAAACTTTAAACAGCAAACGATTTTTGCATAAAGTCAACTGAAACTGAGTCTTAAACGAAAGTCGGGTTTGTTAGAATGCAGAACTAATATTTATATGGCATCTGTCATCAAAGTGAAGAGTACCCGGGTTCGAGTCCCAGGCCTGTGCGTCAAAATTATTTCAAACAACATGTTCTATTTATTTTATTATAATATTTAAATGATTCTTTTGGTATATTATTATAATTAAATTATCTATTCACTTGATTTGCCGTTGTATTAATCGGGCAACTATGGGGATTATTGGGACACTCCAGACTATGGTGCGTAGAGAATTTCCCCGAACAGCTTCACTTGAGACAAGCGGACCAATAACTAGCTCTACGTATTGTAATTTGTCTTAATAAGTCATTGTTTAAATGTCTAGCTCCAGGATGCTGCAGAATTAGTGTGCTATAACATTGGCAAAAACTTATTTAGCAAGTGAAACATTTCAAGTGCTTATAACCACAATTTCCGAATCAGTGAATCGAAACACATAAGCGCCATGCCTCACGCATTTCAAAACATCTTCTACGAAACAGCATGTTGACCAACAGCCCGCACATATTTATTACATATTTGAATTTCTCTTTCTGATCACATATACGAAGCTGCTTTATGCTCACACAAATAACTTAATGAACCATTCAGAAAGATATCCACATCTTCCACCAGTTTGAAGCCCACATCAAACAGTTGCTGTTATTTTAACCCTTTTTTTGTTGTTTAAGTGAATAAGCAGAAGCACAACATAAACAGCCCTTGTCGTGGGTTCTTTAATCAGCAAATGGAAAAATATATGCCGCGTAACAGATGAGAAAACGTCGAAAATGTACAGAAATAAATGCGGCATAATTTCAAAATGTATGCAAAAGCCCAAAGGAAGGGAGGGCAGCAGATCCCAGAGCTGCCCAAACACAAGCTCCTCCCCTCTAAGTAGTGTGCGGCATCCTTCTTATCGTGCATGACACCCGCCTTCCAATATAAGTATGTATTTTTGTCCCTTGTGGTCGTCGTCCTGCTGTCGCTTAAAAATCTAATTTGAAATAAATGAACTAAATATGCTTAACACGCGCGCGCGCTTGCCAGGACCCGCCGCCCGCTGCAATTGTTGTCCTTGGCCAGCTACTCCACCGTGCCGCATCCCCTTGCAACGGACTGTTTTGTTGACTCGCGTCTGCGTCTGCCAACTCATATATGAAATAACTTTTGGTTAGGTTTTCACTTTTTGCGCATTTTCCACCAGCGAAACAATTGTTGCCGCACACTTACGACCCCAACACACACACACACACACACTCTCAGGCACACACACGATCCATACAAATGGCTCAAAGTATTTCTGAATTGTATGGCCGGGCTGATGAGGATTTTGGGCGTGCGCGTGTCTCGCCTCCAAGTGGCCAACGTTAAAGCAGCCGAGCGGCGCAATGGTAAGCATGGCGGTGAGACGGCTGGGTGTTATGTGGGCGGGGGGGCAACGCCCACTTGGCAGGTCGGGGCCGCCGGGCCACATAAGCGCATTTGCATGGAATTTTAATAAGGCCCAAATATTTTTGCTTTCTTTTAAGTTACACTTGCAGAGGATATTTTCCTTTTGTGATTAAGTATGCAATGGATCAGATAAGTTTAAATTAATAAATTATACGGCCTTTAAAGCAATTATTCCTAATAAGCTTTCAACCAAAATAAAAAGCTTATATATTCCATTATTATTATATTTTTCCCAAATTTTATATATATCAGCACTTAAGTAATATTTTTAAAAGGGTATTTTATATTCGTCAACAAAAAATTAGCGCATGTTTTATATTTTCGTAGCCGGCGTGCGTTCATATGATGTGACTGGGAATAACAATAATGATAACAGCAACAATAACAGAAAGATGAATACTGATGGCAGACCATGGCATAGGACAATCAAACAAATTTAGTCGTTCATGCCGAAAGATAAGTACATCAAAATTGGTCTATTGTGGCAGACAGTTGTCGTTGGAGGTTATTTTTAAAACAATTTAAAAAGAAATATGTAAACTAAACGAGGCAATTGTACCTAATCTCACAGATAACAGATTTAGTTTAATAAAATAAAAAGTTATGCGACAATTACTCAAAGTTAAAATCCACACTGCAAAAGTTTAGGAAATATTATAAGCATATATTAAAAAGAATTTTAAAAATATCTAGACCAAAATTGGAATTTATTAGTTTAATTATGATCTTGTAAACACAAGCTTTAAATAGTAAATAATAATTTACAACTTTCGAAAACCCTCCACTCAAGTAGAAGGCGTCGCAAGAGCTCAACTTCAATACAAAGGCACTGACAAAGTCTGTTTTAATAGAGAAATGCTCGTAAATGAACTATATGTTCGAGTTGGCAAGATAATAAAACTAAGCTTAATGCCCAAACAAGAGGAAGATAAAATGAAACTAACATAAAGCCAAGCCAAGTAACTCGATAAAGCTCCACCAAATGAAGTAGCTAGTAAATCGGCAACATTTAAAGCACGGCACGCACCATAACACTTGATGCTAATTTATGGCACATTTAATGCGGGCATATACACACTCAACTCACACACACACACACATATATATATATATATATATATATATATATATATATATAAGACTCAAGATAGGTCAAAAGTATGCAATGCTTTAAAGAATTTCGCATATATTTTTACGAAGAAACAAAAGCCAAAGGACAACAAACAATAAAGCCAGTAAAAAGTAAAAAAAAATTCAACTGATTACAACAACAACAAAAAATACAACATCAGCGTCAACTGAACAAATATTCGCCCATTGTACTTGGCCATTGTATTTGAGAGATGGGATCTGTGGATTGTGGGGAGGCACAAAGCGTTGACAATGGCCACTGGCCAAAGGTTTTTGAGTTGGCAAAAATATTTTTGGCCAGTGCATCACGACTGTCAAATGTTTTGTTGTCGTTGCTGTTGTTGTTGTTGTTGTTATTGTTGTTGTCGTTGTTGTTTTGTTGTTGCTGTTGCAATTTGCAAAAACATGCAACACAACGCGACACGAAACACAGTCCTGAGCTACTGCTGCCACCGAGAGTTGGGGTTATCTATAGTTATTTGCTGCGCATATAGCTCATGTATCTCATGTTCGGCCTTTGTTACATTTCCGGCTATCCAGCCAGGCAGGCTGGTCAACAGTCACGGGTTCGCTCAACTACAAAACAGCAAGCGTCCTGTGCTCAAAAGCTCAACAGGAATAAAAGTTGCATAGGGTCTGCAGAATCCATAGGATATATGGCCAAAGTATCTATGTGATGGAGATTGTTGAATATGTGTGTGTGTGTGCATGTGTTGGGGGGCATTTGGATCACCTTACTTACTGACCTCTACTAAGCTTGCACTTATGTTCCATTCTGTGGTTTCTAGTAACTTTACAAGCACTTTCCATGTCATCACAATTGTAGCCCATAGCAGAAAACAAAAAAATAGTAAATTTCGGCATACCGAAAAGGTAATATCCTTGTAAAATGAAGCCATGGGAATTTTTTAAATATCATTAACAAAACTCATGTGAAGTCATTCTGCAGGGTTGTATTTGAGACGCATAATTAGCTTCAGTCTTTTGGCGCAAGGCTCCGATTCGGCCAAGACCCAATGGCCCAGACCTGGATATCAATAAATGCCTTCTGATCTTTTCCCAGACGTGGATACCAATGTATGCCTTCTGATGTTCACATAGAGTGAGAAATTTAATGCAGCCTTTGGTAGAGTATCAAAGGTACATGGACATATAGGCGCCTACTTCAGCATGCACAGTCACATACTCGCTCTCAGACCCATACACATATGCAACTAATAGTTTTTCATTCATATTTATACAAGGTACCCCTCCAGCTACACCCTCGTCGCTGTCCAACACATTTGTCTTTTGCACAGGCAGCTTTTGTCTGCAATATTTCAAAATAATTTCTGCCAACTCTGTTCTATGTGCCATAAATTGCACAAAACGGAAATGCTACCAGAGAAACCAGCCACAACAACAACAAGAACAACAACTAGAAGAACAGTCAGTCAGAGTGTTTAGAGTGGACATAAAGCAGTTGGGATATCAACCATTATAAACCCCTATCTCCAGGGGGCACTACTCATAATTTTCATCTTTATTGACGGCCATCAGAGGCTGAGTTGTGGCTGGCCAACTGTTGGGTATATCTCACTTTTGTGACGAGAGGGTTAATGTTTTCCGAGTTGCACTTTTTTAGGTGTATGTGTGTGGTGCAATGTGTGGAAATAGTGATATTTGTAATTGCTGTGCTTTTTTCGACCATAATATGTCAGCTAGAATGTGCTAATCTTCATGTGCAGAACTTTGCAAATGGGTGGTGCTGCTGAAGTCATTTGAAACTTTTGAGTTTTGGTCTCAAAAGATATGCATATGATTTGGATGTGAACCAAATAATGCCCAAATCAAATACATATATAACAACATTTAAACGAAAAGAAAGGTTTTCAGAATAGACATCTCAACTTTAATAATAATTCTTTGTAGCTATGGCAAATAGAATAGAAGATCTCAACTGACTAGTTTATAGTAAAGTTCGCCTATCATAATTGTATTTAATTGCAATTTGCAATCCAATATTAAAACTCTGTTTTATATTTATTTATATTGCTATTTTAGGAAAATTTGTTTAAATTTCCTTGAATTTCGCTATGATACTTCTTTCATTCGTTTAAATGCTATGCACATAATATAAATTGTCGACACATTTGCAAACATTTAAGTTTTCTTGAAAATGAAAGAAAACGAAGCGTTGAAGCATTCTAAACATTTTTTCATGCTAAAATACACATTACAAACATTGACACATTTGCATTTATCTTATTCGAAATGCAGCACACACTAAATGCATTAAATGAAACAAATAGTCAACTCATTTTAGCAGCTGTGAATCTAAGGCATTTTTCTATCTCAATTAAAACATTTACTCGCTTGTGCATTTTCACACAAATTCAATAGTTCATCAATCATCACGACGCCAAGCAATCTAAAGGGCATCTAAGGAGGGAGATGGCCACGAATCGATGCCCAAAACATAAAACAAATGCCAAATGCGAAAACAGCAAAATTCAAGGAAATGGAATTTATTTTACTGCAACATTTTTGAGGTTGCCGCACAGACAAAAGCCATTCAACCGGGCCACATCTACCCATTCATCAATTATACATTTATACTCATGCATATGTACATACGTACAAAAATAAATCCAACCATTTATGTGCTACAGTGGAGTGCACGAAAACTTCCAAGTTTTCCTTGCTAGGGTCTATATCTTTTTTTTTCATTTTATCGATGCTTGAAATTGACACAGATATACTATGTTTCAGAGCATGCTAAGCTTAACTTAAGTTATAGCTTAAAAATGTATTAAACATATATTTTAGGTAATAAAAACCATACAGTTCTCTCTTTTTCTCTCACTCTATCTCTCTACTTCACAGTTCTGGTTTATATTATCCAAAATTTGAACTTACATATTCGTATTTGTTTATATAATTTAAAAATATGCTCGCAATACTCGCAGTATTGGCCTCTGATCCGCAATTGTGAAAAACAAATGGCCTTTCGCTAAGCGTCCCAATACACTTAGGTAAATTGTGCAAATGAGTTTAGTATTTGAAGCACACTTTGGCAAATATTGTAGCCTGTCAGTTTTTTACAACATTTTAGTAAAAATCCTCACGTACATTTGAACACGGTTCAACAGCTGACCAAACATAAAAATTGCTGCACATATATTTATATTTATATTCACATTTTTGGCTCAATAAAAACGAATACAAGCAAAATTGCCACTGCAATTAAATAAAAGTGTTTGGCTTGGAAATGGACTCTTATCTTCTGTCGTTTGGGCAACAAACATAAATTGTTTGGACTTGCACTTCGAATTTTGATGCAGTTGCTATATTGCACTGTGATTGCGAGCATATTTGCTATTTATTAAATAACCCATTTATCAATATCACACAATTTAAATATTTATGAGAAAATGCAAATTTTTCAAAGTTGGCTTTTGTAAGTTTGTGGAAATGACTTGGAATGGGCTAAGTCTCAGCTATTTCACAATTGAAGTTAAGCTATCTAATCTTTGCTGTCTGCTCGTTCGGAATAGTTTATTAAATAACAGTCATAAAATTTAAATTAAATATATTGAATTATTTTTGAAGATAATGTTATAAGTTAAGGAGACTATACCAAACATATGTCTCAAGAAATAAAAAGAGTTTAGTCAGTGGTTAAGCAATATTTTTTCTACAATAAAATTTCCATTTTTCTTGTAACTTTAAACTAACAATTTGGTAAATAATTAAACTAGTTTTTTTTTATAAATTAAGCGTAAATAGGAGCAGATATTAAAAGCGCCTCAGTTGCAGCACGTAGAGCTCCAAAAATTTGTAATACCCATTCTCAATATGATTGGTCGCTGCAGCTGCTGTCGTTTGAATTGGATGTCATGCAAAAACTCAATAAATTTTGCGCAAACGATTTATCATGAGGTTGATTACGAAAATGCAGACACACAATCACAAAATGTGTATAGCACACACACACACACACACACACACACAGTGCATGCATAAAATAATATACGAATATTATAATAGACATGGCATACAAAAGCGCCATTGCCATTTTTCACATGTCAGGACATTGATTTGCAGTTGTTACACAAAATGGCGCCGGCAAGAGAACCGTTAGTAACCCACTAATGGATTGTTGCCAGTCATTGTGAAGCGTGTATGTGCGTCTGTATATATATAATATGTGTGTGTGTGTGTGTGTGTTATGCCTGAATGTGTTCTATAATGGATGCTTTTGGGATCGCTGATGTGTTGAAGAGCGGGCGCCACCTTTCCCTACGGTATCAAAGGTTACAACTGAATTAACATAAATTGTGGCGTGAAAATTGACAACAGCGCATTTTGGATATGGATTTGCCAAGGAAAGGAGTGCTGGGTGCATAGATGTTCGTAAGCCTTTTACGAGCACCTCAAATAAAGCCATTAACGGCCCAACCAGGCTTTGATTTACGTGTGGCTTGGGGGCGTGGCATGCCATGAACATGGCTGTGTTGTGATAACAATTTGAATTTAAATTAATTTATTAATATTTTATAATCGACTTGTGTTACGGTTCACATACGTGATTTGCATATCAAGTTGTGCAGAAATTGATGAGCAGTTATTTCAACAATCTCCGGCTGTGTGTGTGCGTGTGCGTGTATGTGTGTGTGTGTATGTGTGTTATTAACTGCATATTGTCAGAGTTTGCAACATTTCTTGAATTTAATTTACTGTACACCAAATGCACTTCGCCTGTCGATTCCTTCGTCCTGGCCGGACCAGCCCTGTCACTGACCATGTTCAGCTTACGGGCAAGTAAATTAATTAACTTTATTGTCCGCATGCATCGCCAGGATATTGGTCTAGGGCCATGGCATAATTTGATTAAAGAGCTAACAGCATTTGATACATTTCATTATCAGTTTGATAAAAGCATTTATCATTTTTCGGTCTTCACAATTTACCATGCAAAATAAGCTGCCAAATGAAATATTTCATTCATGATTTAATAGTCTTTAGCTAATGGACTGCACAATATCAAATGCATTGGGGCATTCTACAATGCCCACACCAAGTATGCTCAAAACAAGATTAAAGAAATGTTTCTCTTTGATAAAATTGCATATTACTTATTGCGGAGTAAATTTGAGCAAATAAATTATATTTACAAACAACCAAAATAAGTTAAGCTAACCAGGCCGGGAGTAAATGGGTATGGAGAGCGTTTTTTCGACAAAAGCCAACAAAGATTGGAATTAATGTTGATTGGAAAGTACATTGTAATAATTTTAAATAATAAATAATATTATTTTGCATAACATTTTAAAAAGCAATTCCTTTGATTAAGCTGAGCTATCATTAAAACATTATTTTATTACTATTTTTGCGCTTTGTTCGAAATGAATTTTTATTTCGCTTTCAACAGCTACCGAAGAAGATATTGGTTTAAGGTTTCTTTTTGGAAATAATTATTTATTTATAATTGGTTCAGGCCTGTGGCATAAGGAATAAACAAGAATAAATCCACTTTGAATAAATAAATCATATTATATTGTTAATCATATTGTTAAATTGTTAAATTCTCAATAAAAACATGAATATATCATTTATGTAACACACAAACAAAATTGCACTCCTAAAGCCTTTTTTAATGCACATTTAATGTTAAGAGTAGCACATTAATGAATTTATTTACAGGCATTTAATGCTGATTTCGCGCTCACTTAATTGGATGTGAAAATAGCAACAAGCCACTGAAGTACATATGCACCGTAGTTGAGTACACGCAGAGACAAATGCACTAATGAAAAACTCTATATGCACTATGAGAAATTGCGCCCATATTTGAATAGCCCCACCATGAATTTGAAGTAAAAAGTTTCGTGCGGATAACTCATTTGTATGCACATAAATTGCATTACGAATTGACGCTTTACAAAAAAAAAAAAAAAAAAAAAATAGCAGCAGGAAAAAAAAAGGAAAACCTCACCAAAAAAAAAAAAAAAAGAAAATAAGACACAGCGGAAAATAAAATAAATTAAAAACTCTCCAAGAATGCTCACAGCAAAGAAGACGCAGCAGGGTAAAAAATGTAAAGCGAATTGCAGCAGCATCGCGAAAAAAAATCGCTGAGCTACGCGTGTCCTTGCCACGGCTCCTGTCGCACCAAACAATAACAAAAGGTAGAAGGAATGAAGAAGAATATACAAAAAAAAAAGAAGAAAAAACAATATTAAATAAAAACGCGCTGGCAGTGTAATACGTGTACGTTGCAGGGCCCCCAAGAACTGCATTCCGGAGGAACTCTTGATGATTTTGATGTTGGTAAATTTTTGTGCATTTATCATTCGGCCAACAGCACTACCAGACTTTCTGTTTACCTGCACCCACATTCCCATTTACTCTATATTCCTTCCATTTCTTTTTTTGCTTTGTACATTTCCCACTAGATTTTCACGAATTACGTTTATTGCTGCATAGTCAGGAATAAGAAGAAGCACATAAAAAAAAACAGAAAGACATGCCGGAAAATTGAAAAATGCTCCAAGTTCAGTTGGCATTCGTTTTGCAAACAACAGCACAAGGAATTGTCGATACGTTTGAAAACAGAACCGAGCGAATGGCACATCGAATTGATGATGAATTGATTTATGTTTGCGTGCTCTCTTCTTGTACTTTTCAACACCTCTTCCATTTCCATTTCAATTTTCATGTTGATTTCTAGTATTTCGTTAAATAGCGAGTTGCACTGATTGCTCGTTGCATTGATGTGAGAATTATTTGAAACCGGATTCTAATCAATAAGCCAAATTCATTTATTCTTGAACTCTATATAAAAATTTGGCACTTGCCGGAATTAGGTTGCTTCAGATAGTTGGCAAAAGCTTAATAACAACATTTTATTATTCGCATTTTGTTAAAAACGTATCCCTTATTTGATCGACGATTTTTATAGCACATACAAAAAAAATATTCCATTGAGAGACCTCAATTAAAGTTCTGATAACCAATTAAATCAATCATTAATGATTTCTAGAGCAAGGGGGCTTAAGTTACATCCTTTATCGTTAATAAGTTATACAATATACAGTTTATATATATATATGTATGCCAGCGTTAAGCTAATAGCATTAACAAATACGCATTAAAGGTATTACTTATAAAATTTATATCTGCGAGCTGAACACAAAGTGAAAACAATTGCGCTCACACGGAGAGACAGACTTACATTGCACAAAACAAATATGCTATTCTTTAGTTTGTGTATAAAGTCTTAAATAAAGCGCATGTCATAACTGATTAGAGAGAAGGAAATTAATCTAGATGATGAACAACCTGCATTTTGTGTGAATTAAAGTAAAATAATTTCGAATAGTACTAAGTATCAATTGTTTTTCTTGACAGACAAGTGAAAGGCTAAGCCATGATTGATTACAATCAATAATAATAAGAACGCATCGATTGAGTTCTTCAATGTAATTTGCAATGCAAATCGGTAAACATGGTTAGTTAGAACTTATGCTAATCTCAATTACGCAGCAACGTGCGGCGAGTATTTAATTTATAAAATGTCATTAAGTGTCAAGCATCGCAGAGCGAGTTTTATTTCTGAAGAAAAGCCGGCGAATCGAACTTAATTGCCGCTGTATATGATCGGTACTTAAAATCCAGTTTTAAATCCACAACAGCGGCTAAGAGCTCAGCTTATTGTTGTTTTTTATTACGCGCTGTTATTATTAGAGACACACGAGCTTATCGCTGTGTGTGTTTTGCCCAACGTGTCGAATGTACGGGGGAATTCTCGTTCTAGTCAATGGACTATACACAGAGGGGGTAATTCCGTATAATAATCGCTGCGGTTTCCCACTGTATGTTGATAGCAAACGCTCTGATGATCTGTGTATAAAAGCAGATCGCTCTGTTCCGAACAGCATCAGTTCAGCTTAAGTTCTACAAGCTTACCAATTAACTAACTAAACAAAATGAAATTCCTGTCGGTTGCATTTCTGCTGGGTCTGCTGGCTTTGGCTAGTGGTGAGTACTTAAAGAAGATCATAATGCAAAAATAATATTTAACACTTTCTTTTTTGTCTCGACAGCCACGCCCTTGAATCCTGGCAACGTGATCATCAACGGTGATTGCAGAGTGTGCAATGTTCATGGCGGCAAATAAGCATCTCATGAAATTGAATTGAGTATAGACCTGCTCACTGCTCAACTATCTGGCACTATGGATTACTACAGCAATATGTTCATTATCAAAAATATATATAATTATTTCAAACTATGTTGTCACGTAAATGCTTGTTATCTACAAAATCAAGGAATTGACAAGCAAAATCACCTAAATAAAAATAACTCAATTTAATATAATCGACCAACATTTTTAATCGTTTTACTCGATTTTAAATCGCTGTAAAAACTTTTTTACAAATTATTTACTGATTAAATTGCCACCAGTTCAATAACACAAAATTAATAAGAGGAACGCATTTGGAAAACAAATAATTTGACGAATTATTAATATAATTAAAGTAAAATTATATAAAAAAAAAAAAAAAAAAAAAAACATATGTATATATAAAATGTATGCAAATAAAATAATAAAAATTAAAATGTTCAAATAGTAAGGATATCTTCGAAAATGTAATACCCTTATAGATATTTGACTGTTGCAAATATGTGAAATTCGAAATTGATAAAAATATCTTAGAAAACATAGTTTTTGCCTTATAAAAAGCTACTTGCGACAGTTCGAATCGCAGCACCATGATATAGTGATCCGATCCAGCCAGTACAGACATATGTACTGCCTGCAATAGAAAGTTTAAAGAAGTAGCCTTAAAACTGAAAGACTAGCTCGCAAAAAAAAAACAGACAGACGGAAGGACTGATGAACATGGCATTTAACACGGCTATTCGTACCTATTTTGAGAGATTAGAGATGTTTTCTTCTATACATTTCTATAATTTCTATATTTCTATATATTTATAAAAATACTGAACTCTTTGATATAATAATAACAGCCCTTTCTTTAGTCTTGTTCGCGAAGACCCCAACTTTTTATACACCTGATTGTTGCAATATTACCAATTTAATCATTACTTTCCCAAAACCCTGACCCCAATATTTATATTAAATAACAACAAGAATTGAATTAAACACATGACCGACTGTCATACGACATGCAAATTGACATTTCAAGGTATTTCCATATGAATTTGCAAAGCTTCGGTTTTTATAAATGCATTAAGCTCTCCGCCATAAAATTGTTATTAACAAGTTTAATTGGCATCGCAGTGTCAGGGCATTACTGACAAGACAATACGCGATATACGGTTAATGTCAACATATTTGCTGGGTTCGGTCGTGCCCGTGGTTTATAATTTTCCCCACAATTTTTCCGCGTTGATTTGTCGGTGCATTTCACATAAACCGGGCCAATAATTTCATATCAAACAGCCGCTGGCGCCACTGCAGCTTTTCGCATAGCAGTTGGCATTGTAATTGTGTTTTATTGTCTGGATTAAACAACATAATGTGCACTTATTATGCACATAACTGTAATGTCAATAAAGAGTTACCCATGCCCTGGGGCGCGATTCTATAAGTGTCGCTGTCATTTATCGAACGTTTATATGTATGCTTTTTCTCCCCTTCTTATATATAATTTATTTGCGCTGATTTATTAGCCTTTTTGGTTGCTGACTGAATATACGGAAAATGTGTCGCATACATTTCGAGTGTCCACCCCCAACTGAACGGCTGCGAGATGTGCGCAATTAATACGATATGTTTTAAATATTCCGTTTTAAATAATATTAATTATATAAATGAAATTATAATTTCATTATTCCCTGCTTGACAATTTCCCCGCTGAAATGAAACTTATTTAAGTGCACATAAATCTTAATTTGTTTTTGTGGCGATGATGCGTCCATTCTCTGATTAAAAATGAATAATGAAATCAAAAGGGGTATCAACAAATATACCATTGCGCTTAAAAACATTGGGTGTCATAAGCCAATAGTGTCAAGACCAATAGTGTTCAATGAAAATGTATTCAATTTAATATTATCAAGTGCTTTGATATTCAATTGAATACCCTATCAGGGGTATAGCCGGTTTGTATCTGCCTGACTCTTTTCTCTCATACATATCGGAGAAACTATATATATTCTCTTGATCACTAGCAATCCGAATAGACAGTCTGAAACTTGAACTTTTCTGGGCTCTTTTAAATTTGTGCAATGGGCTTTTCGGACCTTTCTGTCAATTGTTTTTCCATTTGAACGCATAAATTTTCAATGTAATTACCTGAAAGAGAAAAAAGAAGTACATTAATCAATTGTTAAGAATATTTTATTGATTGGTAAGGATATATTCATTTTTTATTTAGAATGCAAGTTTGACATACTTATAATGCTTATCGGCCAACTCGGCATTGGTCCATATGATTTTTCGTTAATGGTAAATTAGCAAACAATGGTAACAAAGGCAACAGACCGAAGAGAATTGCTTGAAAGAATATATGTATTCAATTTGTAGCACATTTTGTGACCAATTTAATATTATATTAAATTTTTTGTTTTATTAAGCATCTTTTTCAAACGCTACACATATGTGAAGCAATGTCAGAAATGTAGATTTATGTCCCACAGCGTGGAGCTTCAAATGCATTTCAATTGAGGTAGACAAACAACCAAATTTTCTTTTCAGTTTGCCACAAACAGAACCGCAAAAGGGGTTTGCCAAAAGCGAGTTTTGCAGCGCATCCATCTATTTTCAGCCATTGCAAAAGCCGACACGAAAATCCCAAAATTTCAATAGCAAAAGAAGCCCAATGCGCATAATTTTAGTGCGAATGCAACTGAGCGGTTGCAAAGGGCAAGGCAGGGGCATGGAAAGGCACGGGCCAGGAACTGTAGCTGGAGTTTGAGGACTTTCACAACGATTGCATTTCATTTTTGTAGTGGCCCCCAAAAAAAAAAATGGCTGCAAACAAAATGGCGGCGGCACAGCAGGCGCTGCCATGCCAGAAATGTGCCAAAATGTCAGAAATAGAGAGGGAAATAGGGTAAGAGAGAGAGAGAAAGAGGAAGGGCGAGACAGTATGAGGCAAAGCATAAATTTCATTTTAGCCACGTCGCTTGTCCATTCCTTTGCTGCATTTCACGTTGTGCTTTATCGCGTAATCTCGACAGCGCGCTGGCAACTGCTGCCCATTTTTTATGGCCTGATGATGATGTTAATGATGAGCGTGGTAGTGCGATGTGCTGCTGCTGCTGTTGCTGATGCGGATGCTGATGCTGCAGCAGCAACAGCAACTGACTTTGATGGTGCAAGCAATTTGCGCAGCAATTGTTTATGTGACGCCCAGCGTCAAAGGCACCGTGGAGCGGCCGGCGTGCAGTTTGTAAGCAATTTTTGGTGCACTAATTATGGTTATGCGAAAATGTTTTTAATGCGGCCAAAGCGGCAGTCAAAGGGTGCGGAAATGCTGCCAAAGGCAGCCAGACAAAAACACTTTACCAGCAGTCACAGTCGCTCTGTCTCTCTCTCCGGCGGCCCGCCGCCATTTTGTGTGTTAGAATTACAATGGCGCACGCGAAAGCGTTTTGCGGCAGCTTTGACGTTGACGCCGGAGACGCGCTTAGTGCTGCATATGCTGCCTTTCCCGCTGTCTTATATTCCCCATTGCCGCGTTGTCTGTTTTGTGCACTTCCGTTTCTGCTTGTCCCTCACTCACACACTCACAGACACACACGCACACACGCACACACACAGCGCCATAAAGTATGCAATAACATTTTATTGTAACAACTCGTTAAACGTAACAAAACAAAGCAAACAAAAAATGAAATCGAAACGAAAAGCAGGCAGCAGCAAAGTGAGCAAAAAGAACGCGCCGACAGGCAGTCAAGGCAAAAAGCTACACACACAAAACCTAACGCCGGGTCCCGACCAACAAACCCTTCGTTTGCCAGTCCCTGTTTAGCATAAAATTTACTGCACCACGAACATTTGACGTTTACGTTGCCGTATGCCCGTAAATCCTGCTAATCAAATTTATTACCCACACACACATACACATACGCGCACACACTCAACGAGCGACCGCAAGCTCATTTCTTTTGCTTGTGAGCAACGAACCAAACCAAGCCAAGCTGACCCCACCGCCCCGCCCCGACTAACCAAAGCGTTGCTCCACCAAGCTCACCTGCTCTGTACCGTTGCGTGGCCAGCGACTGACATGGCTCAGCCCGCTTTTGCCAACGGCCAACTTATCCTAGCTGGACAACTGAACAGCTGGCCACTTCAAATGCTTGGCAATATGCATATTAAATTTAATTAGAGCGACGGTAAACATAAATTCAGCCACTGAAGTACAACGCTTGACGTTCACTGCCTGCGATGCAATGAACAAAAACAAAAGCACGAGCTGAGGTATTAGGAGGGCAACAACAGCAGCAGCAGCAGGAGCAGCAGCAGCAGCAGCGTCTGGCACCATTTCATTTTATCTGGCAGCAGGTTGCGTCCTGCTGCGCCAGTTCCACCTATTTTTGCGAGCCAAAAGTAATTTCGGCACTGCCTCGCCGCTGGCTGGAGTGTTCAACTGGACTTGAGATGGGTTATTTTAGGTTAAAAAGTTATGAGTATCTATCAAATAAACAAGAAGCATATTTGAAGCCTACTTTATGACTACTTTACGAGCGGACTGCCTAAAATTATGATTTCTATTTGATATATATGCATTTAAAGAGTCTCTAAGGAGGGGTTTGTTGCCAGAAATAATGATTCTCATTTAAAATATATATTCAGATAACTTTATACGCGCTGCCCTCAGAAAGAATTTATGCCGAAAAAGAGTACAAAAGTTTAGGTTAGCCAATAATATTATGTACTTAAGGATTGAGCAAAAACTAAGACTAATTGAATTGTCCATAATATGATATGTGAATTATAATAATAAATAATAATAATACATTTTAAAGAAGAAAATATTTAACGGACCACTTTATAATATAGCTGCCAACCTTACTTTCTCGCTAATATAATATTTTCAAACGTTCCAGCTAATACATTAAAGCATATAGTTTAATGATTTTCGATGCCATACCCGCTACCAACAAATATTGTAATTGCTACAGAAAACCCCATTTAGATGAGATGCATTAAAAATTAATAGAAGAAACTTAAGTTAACTTGATTAAAGTAATCTGGGTAACTTTTTAATTTCGTTTAAGTTCGAATGCTTCCCTCGTAGCAATGACCATCTGCAGAGTGTTATGACACTTCAGAGAGCGGTACGAAAATGCTGGGCTACCTTATTCGAGCTTATCCCAAGAAACAATAAACAATCAAATTAAATGTGCACTTGGCTGCTGTGATGAAGCGGTTCCGCCCACCCCATCCTCATGGTCGACAAATGATGTTAATGAAATTAATGCCAAGTTATAGTCAACTTTTGAGCAGCTGACTTACCTTGCGGATTATGTTTAACTTTTGTTGGGGAATCGAAACTTTTACTACCCGCCCAGGACATGCAAGGGCTGGAGCTTTCCTGTATTTCATGAGCTCTTCAGCAGGAGCCACTTCACGTTGCCCACTAAAACTGTGGCTAAATGGCTGCTCGGACCACACACACTTTTACAAAAAAGGCATTTCATTTGCACATAAAGTAATTTTTTAATCCACAGCATCAGAGTCTTGTTGTTTTTTCTGACAAGGGTTTAGGTAGTACCTTTTTCTGGCTGCAAATCGAAACGGGACAAGAAACGACGACGACCTTTCATAACCTTTAAATGAGCACGCAGTTTAGCATCCAGTCTAAATAACATTTTAATTATGAGATATCCAGTGTACGACGACAATGCGCCAGTCAAATTCAAGGACAAATTATGGCATCAACTTTATGCTACCCCACCTCAGCCATGGACTGTGTGTGTGTGTTTTAGAATACAGACTGTGCCTGTGGGATAAGCTAAGAGCTCATTAATGTCACATTCATGGCAGGTCCGTAAAAGCATAAAGTGAGCCCTAAATTCTATCAGAGCACAGCAGTCCGGGGACCCAAAACGCTCACATACCATTTTAATAGAGTGCACGCAACACACACATACAACACACACACACACACGTATGAGTTGGTTATATTTGAGGTAATTAACAAAAATCCCCAAAAGCGGCAGTAAAATAATCAAAATTAGCCAAATATGCATTTGCCGTTGGGATCATGCTTTCGAGGGTCGCATTATTTTATATTTATGCCCCACACAATTTCGGTTACAATTTATTATAGTGCCGCATTTTCGCTGTCTTTGATACGATTTCGCAATATGAATTATAGAGCAGCAGACTTAACACAAATGAGTTTGCGAAGTGCGCAAGTTCAATGTTTGTTTAATATTAGATGTTTGCAAATGTGCAATATATGTATTCAATAAAGATATGTTTTAGTACTGCTAATTCCATGAAAATTAAGATTTTTAGCACTTTTTCTATCCAAAAATAATTTTTATCTTAAACTAAAACCGAAGCAACAAAATATATAAATGCCAGATTTAGATGCTAAATTCGCTAGAGGTCGAACCATGAACAATAAACCAAACCTTACGATAATCGGATGAGTTTTGACCGAGCTATTGGTTGGGATATTTTGAACTATGTCTATATAGAATATTTCAGGGTACCATTTTCACTGAATTGGAAATTGAAAAATAATTAATTTAAATATTTTAATGTTTTATTTTATACAAAAATTAATCTATTTAAATATTTTAATTAGTTTATAAAAGTCTTTAATTTTCCACAAAAGTAAATAATGTGCAAATTTCCTCTTATGCCTCACAATTTCAGATTTATATTTATCAGTCGATAAATCCTTTTTTAACCGCACTCTCTTAAATTATCGGCCATTTAGAACATACAATTTACAGGTCCAAAACAGCAATTTGAACCGTTTTGTCATAATTAAGTTGTATTCGTATGCTACAATGGCCAGCATTTCGCTTGTAATTATTGTCAACAAAAACACGATTTTATCTAAATCAATTTAATGAATGCCCACGGGCTATTCCGAAATGCAGGCGCTACGAAATACATCCCGCATGTGCAGCCAAATACCAAGCGCCCAGCTAAAAATATACACAAACTCCCCTAAAAAACAAGCACAAAGTGGGCTGATGGAGAGAGAGAGAGAGTGAGAGAGAAAGAGAAAGAGAGTCAAACAGACTGAGATACAGTAGGAGATAAGAGAAACAGAAACTCAAATTAAATTAAAATCTTTCAGTTTCAATTACGAGTTTTTGTGCCACTTCAATTCCAACGTACAAAACACAAATTGCATTCAAAATGCATTAAAAGCAATTTGCACGAAAATTTGCATAAAAGTAAACGATGAGGAGTGAGACAGAGGGATACAGATAAAGAGAGAGAAACCGAATTGGGAAATGGAATTGGTGGAAAGCAACAAAATTATACGCTATCAATTATAATGGCAATGACAAAAAGCAAAGGCAACACATTGCACACCAAGGTGAAGATGAAGAGTTGCAAATGAAGCACGAGGAGGGGGGGTGGTAGCAAGAGGAGCGCGGCAAGTACGTAGATTGAGGGCTGCCTCCCCGGAGACGGCTGCAACTCAGACAAATTGCATGTTGCATTGAAAATGCGCGCATGTGTTTACGAAAACACACAAATTGGAATGTGACAGTTGAGCAGAACAACTGGCTAAATACCCTGCAAATAAAAGTTAAATAAACTAAGCTAAGCTGATAACAATAAATAAACAGAGTAATTCATCTTTTGAATGAGCTCATGCAATATTCCCTTTACATATGAATACAACATTTGCTTATTTTAGGAATCCGTGAATAATATTTCGGCGGAACTCTGTTACCAACTCTGCTGCGGCTGCATATATTATAAACATAACATTTTAAGCTGCTGTTAAATGGCTTTGCGAGATTGCAGGTATAAAAATTAAAAAATCCCATTTTCAAGCATTTCTTATATTAAGTCATAAGCTAGCAGAAATGTTCGATAAAGCAATAGGGTAACGTCTAAGACTACCATTGCAATGAGCCACAAACGTAGGGCATGCAAAGTTGCATATGCAAAAGCAAACAAATATAAATAGAGCGAGAGAGGGTTAGATCATTTGCCTTTCGGCTTATGCAGTATAAATACAGAGACAGCTACAGATACAGATAGAAATGCATATGGCAGAGGGCATCAGTTGGGTAGCGGTGTCGGCACCATCCCATCATCCATATCCAATGGGCCTTGTGCCAAACAAAGCGACGCTGTTGGTGGTGCGACACGGACACGCTTCAAAGGTGCAAGCGATTGCACTCAAGGCGTCAACGGGGCGCAAATACCAACGTACCCGACACCAAGCCCGTACCACGACAGATAGACAGACAGAAAGGGCAGACAGATTGCAGTTGCAGTCAGTCGGCGCCAGCACCACCAATACCATCAGCACCACCACCACTAGCAGTCTCCCTTTTGGTGGGCAAACAACTGGCAACGACGACGCTAAAGGTGTTTGGATTTTCAGTAACGTGTTGTATGGACGCTTTTACGTCCCAGAACCCCCCATTGGGCCAGTGGCTCGTGCAGCCACTCTTCATAGAGCATTGAATTATTGCCTGCTGCATGCTACAAACGTTGCAATACAATCGTCGAACAGCGTGTGGGAAGGGGGCAAAGCGCTTACAATCCAGCAATTGCTACCGGTAACTACTTTAATTTTGGGTTTAAGTAAACTAGCGACTGGTCTCTAAATTAAACTTCCGCTTGTGCGTCTAATAAAAATTTAAAGAAATGCTTTATCAATTCATTGTTGGATACTCGGAAAATACCAAATAATGGATGGCTATGGCTCGATGTACTTCATCAACCGACAATCATCGTGATAGCAAGCCTGTCGATAATCAATACAAACTTATCGTATCACGCTTTAATAAGACTCTTTATAGTTAGCATGAGATTGAGTAGAAAGCTCATTACATTTCAAATATTCAATTTTACTTTTGATATTTACAATTATTATTTTCTTAAGACATAAACTGAAGAATATAAAACGTAACCAGTCGTGTTTGCTTTTATTTCAAAACTTCCGGCAGCGTTAAACTTTTATACCTTAAATTTCGCCAGAATTTGTGGGCAGAATAATCGGTTAATTGAAGCGTGAAATTAGCAATTTTATTGATTCACTGCGGAAAATTTATTGTTTCAGGCGAAAAGAAACATGAGTTGTTTGCCTTTAGTTAAGAATTGAAGCAGTAAACGAAAAGTTAAAAAAGTTTTTCGTTGAACTTTAGCGAAGCGCACAACTCAGAGTTGTTAAAGCACACAAATTGGAATAGTTGATAGATTGCGGAAATGCACTTCGATTGATTATCAAATCGGTTTTGGGGCATTCATGCATAATTTGCAAACAATTTTATAGAAAATTCTCACAAAAATGACAGACAGAAATTTTTATTTTGCGACTCACCCACACATAAATCTAAATGCAGTTTTTTCATTATTTTAAAAGCGGATTACAAAACATTTTATATGATATGGTTGGGGGTGTGCGTGTATATTTGTGTGTGTGTGTGTGTGTGTGTGTGTGTGTGTATGTTTGGGGTCCCTATACGATTGCCCATCGGGCCTGCCGTTCCAAAATACATAAAAATGCCTCCCAGCGATATTGAATTAAAAAATAAAGCGAAATCCACCCCCAAGCAAATCAACTAAGCCATGTGGGTTGAGTCTGTGGGCATACAGAGAGTACATAGAGAGAATGCTTATATGAGTAGTGTACTATGTTCTATCCCTCGTACCCCGCATGCGACCCACCCTTTCCACCAACAAAAAATGCAACTCAGCAACAAAATACAACTTTTTGTTGCTAAGTATTATGTATTTCATTTTGGCATTGCCGCAAACACTCCAAATGCATTTGCCCCATACCTAAATGCTTGACGGTTTCTATAGGGCCATGTGCAGCAGTTGGAATTGAAGCTGAGTCTTGTATAAAAATGCTATTGTGTGTGTTTGGGTGTGTATGTGTTTGTGGGTGTGGTGTGAAGGGGGGAAAGCTCAGACGGAAGCGTAGATTTTTAATGTACGCGAGCTGCTTGAGAGTTGCCTTTGCCAATGCGAATTTAGACACATGTTTCTCGCCGTTGCCACACCCATTTGTTGCCTCACGTGATGGGGATATAACAGAAGGGCGGCTGGGCGTGTTCCACATATCAAACGTCAACATTACCAATCGCTCTGCCGTGTACTATTCATGTAAACGAGTTTTCTTGCAATCTTTTTTCCCTTTTTAGTTGTCTCTATGTCTTGTCAATAAATTAAAACAAACTGCAACGAAAAAAAAAACGGAAACTAAAAAAAAAGAAGCAGAAAATGAAAATAATAAAAGTGTTTGCCCTGTAAATTGGAGATAGACTGTGTGTTAATTTTTTTGAGATGATATAGGAAGAGGAATATGGAAATGTACCAAAAACATACATTTAAATATTAATTAATATTCAATTTCTGAATTTAACTATACGCTCAAGCAGTGGATACAAAAAGAAATTGTTTATATTGTCATAATCCAAAATATAATAAATGCAAAACAACAATAACAGCCTGTACGCCAAATATTTTTACCAATCCAATATTTATCATGTTAATAAATTTTTAATTCAACAACTCGCTCGTGTGCATTATATTGATTTACAGAGAATGAAATTAATTATTTTATATTGTAAACTCATGAGTTTCTTGTGTTTGCCATTAACATGATTGGACTATCTACATTTATTAATAAAATTGTAATAAAAAAATAACAATAATATTTACAGGCATAATAACATTTCTACTAATTACAGACAAACATTACCAAATATTCAATATTTGCAATGCAAATGAATAAAATTATTGCTGTCAAATAAGATGATGAGTAAAATTTACATAGAATAATCTCTTCCACTCACTATAGGGTATATGTAGAGTAAATAAAATAGGTATAATTTCATGTGACTGGACGTTTTTCTGTTAATAATCTATTGGAACACCTCAGATCTTGGGTTGGGCAGAGTAGGTTAGGGTATGCAATAATTCAACTTTCTTGAAAAAAGACTTTTGTGTGTTTTCCGATATTTTTGGCCGCGTTGTATTTTTGGCGTTCCTTTAAAAAATAAAAGGAAATCAGCAACACATTGCTAAGTGAGAACTTAATCCCAGCGATGAAGGAATGCTATAACAAATAGTCTAGCTGCCAAGTTGTGAAGCCCGGGCTGGTTGTCAGGCAAATTTACGAACATATGTAGCAATTGCTGTGGCACGCTGAAGGAGCTGCTATCAGAGCAGACAAAAGCCAGCACACGTACGACAAGCGCGATTTTGTCACTACGGCAGACACGTCGGATGCGTTTGCAACGTCTTCGTGCATGCACGACGCTTTGTATCTTTATTAAACGGGTGAGGCTGGGTAAGATCGCGTGGCGGGGCGGGGTATTACAGCCATTTACATGTGCCCAGCCCAGCAGCAGACGTATGTACATCTGAAGCTGTTGCAGCGCCGCCGGATACGAATGTATCTTTAACTGCTGTCAGTTGCGTATGCGAGTGTGTGGCATGCAACGCCCCAAAACACTTTTTGGCGGCTCTCGCAGCACACCAGCCAGTCCGCCTTTCAGACAGCAGCGTGTGTTTACACTCAACCATTTTGTTTCAAAGCATTGCGATTGCTCTCGCTTGCAACTCGTTCCGCCTCCGATTGGCCTGCATCAAGATTGCGGGCAGTCATCGTTAAGGTTTGTTGTTAAGTGTAATTAGTCTTTTATATAGCGTGCGAGATATACATTTTATTTCTCGAATACTTTGTGAATCCTTTGCGGTCAGGTCAACACTAATTCAAATGGCTTGGAAATTAAAGAGCTCAAATAATCTTATACTTGGTATGTACCCTAATTAATTATTAATTAGTGAGCCGCCAAAACAAACATAAAACGAAAATAAATTAGATTTAAATGAGCTAATCGAATTATTCAACTAAACAAACCATTCAACTTCTATAGTGACCATAAATATCTATTACTATTATATCTTATTCTTGATTTCTTTACATTTTTGCCTTAACGATGTATACATTTACCATCAGCTTAGTTCTAGCGTATAGCTTTTCACATTTTTCTCTAAGTTCTCCCAATCACACATATCAACATTTATTTTTTCACTTTACTTCGACTGGTAGAGCGCTTGGAACTACTTACAAATAGAACTGCAATTGAATTCAATTACTTAACGTAAATTGTGTGTCAAATTTAACAGAAAACAGCAAAGGTCGGAGGACAAAAATAGATATAATTTTTCTATACCCTGTTTCCAATATAGGGTATATAAATCGTTCAGAACATTTGTAAAACTTCGAATTTAAAATAGTTTCAATACTGAGATCTACTTGGTTAAACATTTCTTAAAACAATTAAACATAAGAAATAGTCGAAATGAGCTTTTCCAATTTGAAAGACGTAAAAGTTAATGTAGTGTAATTAATATAGATTTTTTTAAGAAAAAGATAAATATAAACGAAATAAAATTTATTTCTCTGTCCTAAATAATTTATAGGGTACTTTAAATAAAAAAATAAAACAAAATAAATAATGATTCAAATACCTTTTTCCTAGTTTAATAACGTATAAATAAAAAACAATTCTAATAATATATGGTTAATAATATTGAAATATTATCAAAATCAGAGATGACTTTTATATAAACCAATTTGAATGGAGATTTCCGAGCATATTCTCCACAGATAAGCTTATACACATTTCTATGTATAAACAAGATCCGCTCTCACCTGCAACAAGGTTTTATTTGACTGAAAGAACAGAGTATCCAACATTCTTTAGCAAGTCTTTTGTCTAACAAAGTTGTTACTTATTTTCAATTGGAAATCCGATCAATGTGCACATCACAAGCATTTTTTCGCAGTGGCAGATGATTCCTATAATCGTCACATATGCTTCAAGTTGAAACTGTCACAAGATGCTGCACGCTGCACATTGAGCAAAGACAAAGGCAAGCGGCGGACGTTTGTATTCGTATCTTTTCGGTGCGTTCGCACAATGTAGGTCAGAAGTCAAATGGCAATGCTGGCAACAAATGCGCTTAAGAAAACTGTCAATAAACTTTAATTTTCGCTTCATTGCACTTGTGCCAGACTTGTGTATCTACAAGATACTTCACACAGATATATCTATGAGTGTGTGTGTGTGTTGTGCTTCTATCATAATGCACCCACAATGCATATGTGTAACATAAAACTTTGCTGGTAATTATTTATACAGCACACACACACACACCCGCATAGTATTCCCACATGGGATGCACCATAAATTGAAATACGCTGTGACGGACTGGAACTGAAACTGGGGACGGGGTGGAGGGGCGGTGCCGCAACTGGGACGGTATCAGATGTGCAGCTGGTGTGAAAAATGGAAAGCATCCATAATCTAATTTAATCATTATCACAGTTGTCTGCGCTAAGTGACGTCACGATGCTGCATGTTGCATGCGGCATGTGCAAGAAAATGGCGTAGATATAGACAAAAAAAAAAGAAAAAGAAGGGCGATGGGGCAAAGAAAAAATAATACAAAAAAAATAATACCTGTCAGCGAAATGGGAAAAGTGTATTATTGTGTAAGAAAAATCGCCTGGCACTTGACTTTGCCCGGCAGCTAGCAACAACAACTGCAGCTATTTCATGCTATTTTCATGCGACTTTTGTTTTTGTCAGCCACACACCATTGCCAATGCTTAACAGTTGTCGTTGTTGTTGTTGTTGTTGCTGTTGTCGTTGTCATTGCCGTTGTCCTTGTGCTTATTGTGCCACGATGCAGAGCTCGGCTTTCCTGTGTCTGAAGTTAAGTGCAACTCTAACATTGTGCAGCCAGCAGATAGCAGAGCATTCCATTGTTGCATCGCTGACTGCTCGAAAGACTTAATTCAGCGCTCGCTTACACACACAGTAAGAGGAGGAGGACACAGCCAATTGTGGGAGGGTAAAAGCTGAAGTAGCCTGAACCCTCAACTCTCGCCCAAACCAAAACCAAAAAAGCGCCCCAGTTCAACTAACCGACTCTATTACGCAGTTGTGTTTGTTGTACCTTGTTGTCGTTGTTGCCGCATTTAACGCAAATGGCGACAACAGTCAGTGCTAAAAAGCACTCGTACCACGCACCGAGCGCTGCGCAGTTTCTGTTGTTGGTACGGAGTCAACTTTTCATGACGTCCAAAAAGGTTAAGCTGCCACAAAAAGCGCTCGCTACGTGCGCTACTGAAATGAAAGATCCCGCCAAACTTTAACTTGATAAGCTCTTGAAATAAATTGCAGCATAAGGTGCAGTTCCGCCAGAAGGTTAACCACCCTACCTGCGTTGCGATGGACCAAAGCCATTTGAGAAGCGGTTTAGCTCTTCACCTATGAAATGCGATCCGACAAGCAAAACTCAACAGCTTCAAATGGTGCGTTACTCAGATATTTACAATGTTCAAAGAGTTGATCTTCTTTATAAAAAGAAGATGGTTTTATAAGATGATATAAAGGATAAGTATAAGATATCGGTTTTTATAACACAATCAAAATGGACGTCATGTTTTCGGGTTGTGACAATCGGTTGTTGATTAACTATTGATTTTTTCTAGCAGTTCTGTCCATCAGCTATCGACATTATTGTTAATATTATCAATAGTTTGCTATTCGCCTTCGATACTCTCTGCTTGTCATTGATCGGTTTAAGTTTCAATTCCTAGCCGATTCTGAGAATTAATTTAAATTTAAATGAACTCCATTATGGCCTTGGATCTAATTTAACTAATTTGTAAAGGAGAAATATGTAAAATGGCCTTACAGTCCAATTGGTCACCAAGTGGTGACTAACGACAGTCGCTATAGAATATATCATCCAATGTTACTATCTATCTAGTACTACTAAATACTTAGCCTATTTAAATATTTCCAGCTTGAAGTCTGCCGCTTTTTTACATACCTGTAAAGAAATAAATACCAATATCTTGTTAGTAAAGGTCAAAGAACACACATAAGATACAGTAATAGAACTTAGAAGTACACAGCATACCTTTCAAATATACCACAGACAGCTTATTAGAAACGACAGGTAAAAAAAAACAACAAGCATCGAAAATCACTACGATAGGCCAATTAAAAGATTCCGAGCAACGGGGCACACGCCCTTTTTACCGACACTCAAAGAACCCAAACACGGCGCATAAAGCCTATAATTTACCACACAATGGGGGAGGTTGTACAATAAAGGAGCCTCAAGAAACGCAGGCCAGGTAAATGGTAACATCAATTGTGAGCTATAATTACGAGTAAGTATTCTCCAGAAAGAGGTAAGAAATCAATTATGCACATTGGCTGAATGGGCTGTTTACATAAAATGGAATGTTTGAGGCACCGTAAAAAGCTAGCAGTCAACGGACGAAGCTTAAGATATGAACGACCGCAATGAGCCACGCAACGTTGACCTCGACCCTCGACGCCTAGAGACTGATCCGACTTCGCATACGCCTACGCCTAGAACGATGGCGTCCATAAAGAGCTGTCTAGCAATTTACGCATCATTAAACAAGACAAATTAAAAGAAGAGCACACACGAATGCCACAGCAATACGACCAATAATAACAACAGTAAAGGAAAGTAGAAAAAAAAAAACATTGCTGACGTGGGTATGTCACAGATTAAATACCCTTTCGGCACTTAGAACATGCAAAGTTATTTATGAAAAAAACAACAAAAAAACAAACTATAAACAAAACAATTGCATTCATGACTAACGATATATTCTTCGTCACATAGTAATCTAAAATTATATTTGTTGATAAACCTGATGATGTTGATAAATCTGATGAAGATGTTATTTTCTATATGTTACAAACATTGTGATAAACTTATAATACCCTCTGAAATGGCTTAACAATGAAAGCTGCTGTAATTAGAGCTATGAGAATAACAGAATATGGACAATATGGACAGTGTCAATGGAATCATATTATTGAAATAATGACAAGACATTGTGAATGAAACACTCTTGAATGCGTGCTGGGAGTGCAAAAAAAAATAAATATAAGAACGCTTTCAAGGCAAGTTGTTGAGAGTGCTGAGGTTTATTTACATAAAGGGCAATTCTTTATACATTTAACCAGCCCATGAACAAAATTTGAAAGTCTACATGTGCATAAAATTGTATAGCCTTTATTATTTCTAAACAATTTCAATTTATCCAGTGGTATTTCTCATATAGTATTACAGTCATTTTTAATTGATAATTCATACCTGAGCTCTAAATTTATGTATTAAAAAGCTAAAGCTAATAATGTATTATACTCTTTATTTAAACAACTTTGCAGTTGAGTATAGGAATAAAGGCTATTAGGGAGCTGAATGGACGATTAATGTAATCGTCTTTGCTCACACTCGTACTTCACTCACACACACACACACACACACACACACACACACACACACACACAAACACACACACATACATACATATACACACACACTTGTGCTGTATGTTTACATAACTAATTATGATTTATTTGCACAAGCTTTTTCTCAACTGCATCTGGCAAGTGTTGTAGGCAAGTTGGGAAATGGTTAAAACTGGCAAAAGATTCGCCTCTTTCATCTCCATTTCCACTCAAACATTTGTGGGTGGTTCCTTCAGTAGCCAAACAAACGCATGTCTTTGCCCATGAGGCCGTGCCTTGGCCCAATGTGCGACAAAGGCTAATGTCCCATGGTCGGCTTTATGTTTATCTAAGTTAATTACAGCAAAACATTTTTAGGGTCGGCCGTGCAGCTGCGTGCAGCTGAACAGCCCGTTTTCAAGGGTCCATCTACCACTTTATAGCTGGGTGTGTATGTGTGTTTCTGTGTGTGTGTGTGTGTTTGTTGGTGTTTACGCATGTTCGGGCGCGGACAGTTCCGCTGATTAATTGCCATTAAACATACAAGCCATGCCGACATTATTCAGCCGCTGTCCCGTTGCCCTACACATTACATAAACATGCGTATGTTAAATTAAGCCAAGTGTATATGTACTATATATACATATATAAATATATATATATAAATATATATATATATAAATATATATATATGTATAAGACTATATGTGTACGAGTAGCGATTGAATTCAATTGATGTCTAGTATATAGTATAATATACTTTGTTAGTTTATTCACATAAAGTGGGGCCAATTAGCAATTTATGCACATAGAACTCGGAATAGAAGTGAACAAATTGAATACAAGCCAAGTCGACTTGGTTTTGATTTTCTCTTGCTTAAGGGCACGTTACTTTGACGATAAGACCCGTAACTGATAAGACAACGTACTGCCGCAAAAGAAAAATGTATAGAAAAAGAAGAAAAACAAAAAAAACTGTGGAACGTTCTAAGAAAAATATTGGTTACATTTCGTTTATCATTTGTTGAAATCTTGACTACTCCATTTGGTGAAAAAAAAATGTTTGATGGGTCAGTTCGACCGTTTCGACAAATATTAATTAAATATATATATTTGATTCTATTTAAATAATGCAGTGCACACGATCGATTACTATTTGCGACCGTAAAGACATGTCGCATTTATCATAATCGATCAATCAACAATCAATACAAAGGTTATACAAATTAATCACCAAATTTCTATCGCAGCCTAAAATTCAACAGCTGCAAGTCGGAAAAGTAAACAACCGCATGGTATACTTCAAACAGGCAAATCAATTTTCACAGTAAAGAGGAAATTACCAAATTTTTCTAGCGTTTTAATCAGGCCATCAAACTGCTTTAATTGATCATAGAGAAGTAACGACTTGTGTGTAGCTTATGGGCTGTCTGCAAAGTAAGACACGCACCAAAGTCGAGTAGCCAAAGCAGAGATTGACTTCCTTATCATCGTCTAATTTGCGCCCTCTGACCTTCAATCGAAGCGCGGCCGGCGCCGTAGACAAGTTGTCTGTCGGCGCCATCTACACTATTTGGCCTGTGCCTGCACTGGAGTCTCGAGGTATAAAAAGGCCACATTCAAATGCAACTTGAGGCAACGCCTGAATAATTTCCGACAATCTCGATGCGGATTGATTGCAGACTGACTGACTGGCTGACTGACGACGTGGCCCAGACGTATGCGGCCAGTTTCTCGGCCGGTTTGGCTTCAATTGTTTGCTAGTTTGTTAGTTGGCTGAGCGATAAGTATCTGCAGCTACCGTAGGAGCTGACGCTAAAGGTCTGGACCTCGCGCATCGCCAAACGGCATCTATAGACCGACCGTCCGACCACCCGCCCGGCTGGTTCCTCAATGAATAAAGAAACAAACAAACAAGAATTTTGTACGCTTGACTGCATGTTTGCATGAATGAATGAATGAATGCCTGTTTGTATGTGTGAGTGAGTGCTCGAGTGAATGACTGCTGTTGGTGCAAATGGTTGAATGAATTGTCGGTGGGTTGTATAAATCAACTTGGCGTTTATCTCAAAGCAAATAAGTCAACAGTGAAGACGGATAGCAAATGCAACTGTATGTGTATTTCATTGTCGATGGCCTCTGCGGCGTCTTGCCATAGAACCGGGCGGAGCTGGGTGGTTCTGGGCTGAGCTGGGCTACCCAGCTCGGGTGTGATTCTGTCTGGGCTGCTGCATGGTGTCCGCTGGCGATGACATGTGCGATTTAGTTGCGCTCTTGTTGCGAGCTGCTTTAGTGCTTTAACGCGAACCCCAACCCGAAGGCTAATTGCGGTGAGGATTGTAACCAAACTTGCTAACAATAACAAATACCAAGCACATGTTAAACAAGTCATAATGGTAATACCGAGATTGATGTACTAAAGAATACCCTGTTCGTACACATTTGTGTATAATACTGCTGAAAAGTGTTAACGCCTATTAGTCAAGCAATAGAAAGTTTAAGTAATGAAATGGATATCGAAAATGCGACTGACGGCTTGATGATTCTTAGTTAAACAGATGCTCATGACAGATCCAGTCGAGATTTCACTATTATTATTACACCTTCAATGAATTTGGGGGTATCTATTCTCTGGATAAATATCACATAATTCTATAATTATTTTTCATGCAGTACCCAGCTCTAATACTATGTGTGTGCATTCGAAATGAATATATTTAATAATGTTAATCGGAGTAGCTTAATTTTAAGCGATACGAAGCTCAATGAAAAATATAAAAGACATATATTCATTTAATTCTTTGAATTAAAGAGGAGATGTATGAAATATGAATCCTAATGCTTCTGTATTTTCTCGGAATGAAACATAAATGTATATTGTAAATGTAAATTTAATTTGAACGCAGTTATGTATCAACAAATTCTTGTTTCTACCATTTAAACATTATTGCAAACTTTTTTCGTTCTCCGAAATTTAATCTTCAACCCTTGTATACGTAATTACGTTCACATTTAAACACATAATTATCCGAATTCTGGTTTGAAATGTATCTTGTGCTTGACGGAAAATTTAACATTTGTGCTTAACCGATATTTGCTTGAGAATATCTATAATATGAGGTTACAAGTGAAATGAGCCAGAGACAAGCACAAGTAAACAGCACAGACATACACAACACAAACACACAGTGGCAGATACAAAAGCGCAGACAGGCGGATGCGGATACAAAATGTATCTACAATTATTTGCTGCATTTTGACAGCTTATGTTGTATAATTGAAATGTGATGATTCAGGTGTACACGGCTGAGTGCGCCGTCAGCTGCTGTATTATCTCAGTACATTGGCATTATAAACATACAATTTGGTTGAAGCGAGACCACAAAAGTCGCTGGCACGTCAACAGCAGCAGCAGCAGCAGCAGCAGCAAAATCAGCAGACATAGATACGTATACATTAACAAGTGCAGAGTATCTGGCAGATACATTTTGGTGGCAGCCTCGTATTACCACCCCAAAACGCAACAGTAATTCATCAATTAAACTCATCCTAAATAGAATTACCAATATACCATACGGCCGCAGGATAAATGGCACACGAAAATGCAAATGCTGCCAAGTTTTCGAGGTCAATTGAGGCTTTTAGCTGCTTTTGCAGTTGCCTGCACGTCCCCTTCGAACAGTACAAGTATCTGGCTGTTGAAATGGCAAATGTGCGGCTTTGGCAATTTGGCAGCAAACTAATCGATAGCTCAACATTTACCCAGACACAAAGCGAGCAAAAGCCCACCAATACCATCTGCCGACTGCTAACTGCGAACTGTATGCACGCATGTCATAAATGATTCACATTGTATCTCATAGTATGCATGCTCCAGCCCACTAACTGCTCCTTTCTCCAGCTACTGTTACTGCGAGCTTCACTCTCTGGTCTGGATACTTGCTCTGCCATCCAGCCTGCCTGCCTGCCAGACAGCAGGCGGCAGCTTACTTTGCGGCCTGTGTTCGTTTGTGCCGCTCTTAATGCGCTTTTGCATTTGCATTTGCATTAAAAGCGGAACCACAAGCTAGGGCAAGGCCTAAAATGAGCTACAATGGGCTAAAGTTGACAATTATGCAACATAAATTTGGAAACGAATTAGTTTAACTTTTTTGTTATTATTATTATAATAATTATTATTTTTATTATTATACTTATTAACATCTACCTTACTTATTATAATATTATAAACATTTTATTAAGATACGGACAACTGACTACAATTTGCGAATATATTATCTAGTTTGTCCCATTGTACTTCAACGAATCTGACAATTTTGCACACGCACACATACAAGAGGCGCCTCGTTCTGCACCACATTGCTTATTTAATGAGATTAACGTCCAAAGACAAACGTCATGTGCATGTTAACAGTAGCATATGGATGGTCCTTAGCCACAGCAAAGTATCTTTTGGCTGTGAACCGTTGCGGCTCGCAATGGTCAAGTCTGGCTGGGCTTGGACAGTTGGCAGCTGCCAGTGCTGCTGCTGCTGCTGCCTTTGCTGCTGTTGTTGTCAATTGTGCAGCCATATAAGGCAGAAGGCGGCACATTAAAATTCTAAAATGCTTTGGCCTGCCAACCGCACCATAAACGGTAGGGTCAGTGGCAGTAGAAGCCTTTACCAGACCCACAGACAAAATGTCAGCGCTTTTTTGGCCATTGAGAAAACGATGGCCAACTTCAAAGTGGCCGAAGGCCATAACGAAGCCCACGTTTATGCTTTTCAGCATGGGCCCGTCAAGGCGACAGAATTTTATGCAGCTGCGCTGTCCAAAGGAGTCGGCGAGTGGGGCCAAAGAAAAACGCGCACAACAACAGCCTTGACCGCTCCGAAGAGGTGAAAAGTGAAAAGCTGTCACCAGCGATGGCTGTCAAATATATGAAAAGCATTCATCCATAAAAGCTAACGAGCTGTAAATTATGACAGCACTTCTTGCCTTACAAACCATGCAATTCCCTTTTTTGGCAAGGCCCTTAATGTGTTCAGCTGTTAACGGTTCAAGATATAATAAAACTGAACTAACGAATTTTTTTAGGAACTTAAATGTTCGATTTGCAAAATAAACAAGAAATGTATTTTTTTACAATTAAAATACCAAAAAAGAATCCAGCCAAATTTTGATGGCCACAATCGATTAATACGATAAGTTTATGGTAGAATCTTTTAAATTGAAATAAAACTAATTTTTTCAAAAAGTACCTCAGATTTTCTACAGCACTAAATTTGTTCCCAGATACAAACTTTATGCAATTAGAAAATGCCTCTTTAAATGGAATTGTAACATTGCAAATGTTTCTGCGTCAATAGAGTTTATGTGCTGTTGTCGACCCAGTTCTGGCCGCAAACAAACAAACTCAATTACTGGAACAACTATTCTTTTATAATGCCACCCACACTAAGCTTTAAGCAGTGCAAATGGCATCCTCTCATTTCCGACAAGCAAATTGTAAAACGTTTTCATGAAGTGCTTTCCCAGGGACTAAGAGCATTCATTAACAGCGGTCCAGGACATAAGCCCGCAAATTAATGTAATGACACATTCACCAGACGTAGCCCTCACATTTATATATATATATATATGTATATATATATATATATATATATATATATATATATATATTTATAGTCTTGGTAATGCATACTCTGGTGACAAACACATGGACCGTACAACATTCTAAGCGGCTTAGGTCAAAACTCGTAAATGAGTTTTAAATCTAATCTGCTTTAAAACGAGATGCTACCAAGAGGTAGCCACAACATTTCACAACTGTTTACGGCGCCAACTGACGTCCTTTCAGAAATCATCAGTCACACACAGATACATACACACACACACACACACGTAGGCATACGCACACACTTGTGTCGGCCATATTGAAAAGCTTAGCTGATTTGCCGATTGTCAGTGCGACATGCGTACCAATAATTCATCAAAACAGAAGGCGCCTCCTGGGCTCAAGTGAAAGATTTCGCAACGCGTTAACGTTACCATGTTCCGAGAGACATCTTTGAAGGCCTTCGACGTGGCGGCAAATTGCGTTGCCACTATGCCCCCCTAAGCATGTTTCCCTTTTCCATTGCCGACCCGTTGACAATGCGGCAATGGCAGAGCTCTCGGCGCGGTTTCACGTCGTCGCCGCAAAAACAACGCCTGACTGACAATGATGAATAAAAGGCGATAAATCTGGGCAGCAAAAACAACAAAAAAATACAAAGCCAAAATCACAAGCATGAAATAGTTGTGGAAGTGTTAAGCCAGGTAATACTCTGTACGAGTTAAGATATCCATTTCATTATTTTTTCAAAACCTCAAGAAATTATTAAGGAAAATATCTTAAAACTTTTAATGTTTTGAATATTGAAAAATATTTGCGACTTTAAGCCGATCACAAAATGAATAATAATTATAACAGTTATATTATAATTTCAATACTAAAGAAATTATGATATAGTGAATAATAACGAAATTATACAATTAATATTTATATACTTTAAAAATAATATGATCAAAAATAATTATAGAATATTATATATGTTACATTATATGATTAAGCGAGATGTTTACTATACGAGTCACACACAACCCAACCCAATTCTGCGCTCCTTATAAATACAGGGTAGACAGCCAAAGAATCCCAAACGTAAAAGAAAGCTACAAAACGTAGACTAAAGAAACTGTGCGACGGATTTGCACCAAACCAAAACACAAGGTACCAAGCCAGGGAAACGAGCTCGAACCGGGGCACAACGGAAGCTAGCAAGACGGAAGACATTTGTTTCAAGCCCAGCTAGGCTGGGTTCGCGATGCGGCAAACTGACTCTGGCAGTTGGAGCTGCAGGGTGGCGATATGTTTTGGTGTAGTGAGGGGGTCGGGGGAGATGCTTGGGCTGCCTGATGACGTGCGCTGATTTGTACAAACTGAGCGGCATGCGTGGGCTGCTGTCAGAGGCTGCTGATGATGGCTGCGCTCAAAATGACGACTTTGGCATCGAGGGTTGGCCCAACAGTTGCTGCTTTACTCCGCGTGTTAAGTCTCCATTGTAATGGGTTATGCTCTTAGGCCTGTCACACGACTCCCACCATGATAAATGATGGCTACAACAAATGTATCAATTACAGAGATATTTCAATACAAATAGCTGGCGACTTTGCTAAGGGTTGCAAGTTAGAACCATTTTCTTCTAAATATTTCGAATAATGTCTAAATCAGCATTGATAAGAAGCTCATTTATTTTGAAATAGAGATGTTATTTTCATATATAACACACATTTATTCATTGTATTGATACATTCATTTTTAATCATTTTAATATATGCAGGTCCACATAATAAAGAAATTGCTCTCACTGAAACATTTTCTAACATTCATTGCAAATATTTATATATTATATTATTAAACATTTATGGAACAGAATGAATCATAATTCTGTTTAAAGTTTATTGATAATTTTATTGTCTTTTGTCTATGCGATGCATTATATATATTATATTAAGTATACTTAATCCACCCTTTCGCTTTCCCCCTTTAAAAATGATGCAGAATTTATTATCTACCTTTAATAAGAATCAGCTAAGGCTTACATTTTAAATTCAAACCGATTTCACTTACTAAATTTTTTTTAATCAAATTATTTATATTTACAGATTTCCACCGAGTTGGCACCCACATGCGTGTATTTTGGTGAGCCCAAAATGCATACTCTGTAATCAAATATTGCTAAGTGTGATTTTCGTGCTACATGCTCATATGCTACGAACAATGAGTATGACAAATCTTATTTAACCGATATCTGATATCTTATCTTTAGTTAAATTTGGAAAACATAAAAAATTGAATACCTTCTGAATTAAATTTGAAGACAAAACCTTTAACGAGGCACACATATTGCACACCACTTATATAATCAGCACTTAGTTGCTGGCACATCTGAAAATTACATTGAATGTAGGATCGTCAACGAGTAGCCTACCCAAATGCAGCATTAGGAAGGCAGAGAAAGAAGAAGAGGATGACTTCAGTAAGATTTGACTAAGGCAACGTCGAATAAGCATCAGTTAGTTGAACACGTGAGCGTTTTGCCGGAAGGCTGCAACAACTGAAAGCCAACGAAAAAGTTTATGCGCCAACAAAAATGAGAAGGTGGCCCGGGTAGCAGAAAGAGGAAGAGTCTGCTACGTGGGCGCCTCTGGTGCAGATCATTAGCGTTTGCCGCCGCCGAGAGTGACACAAACGATGGCAACGAAGACAGCCATCCAGAAGGAGGAGTGAAAACTGCGGTAAGCTTTGGACTTTTGCTTCTGACAGTTGGCAGTTGGGAGAGCTCAAAGTAAAAGTAGCCAAAAGTGCGGCTTGAGTGGAAGCTCTTGTTGCGTTTGCTAAAGGCAAAGGCTGATTTATGTTTAATGGTCAACATTAAAACAAAAAGACAAAAAAATTATGGCTGTCGCAAAGTGTTTATTATTTTAATGTGAGCACTGTAAACGCCTCGCCATTAACTAGCCTGCCTGCAGCTCTTAACTGGACCAACTGAGACACGGCCAGCAAATACGCGCTCGGGCAATAAAAAGCAGCAAGCGTGGGCTAAAATGGGGTTTGGCTGCAGCAATTGAAAGCGCTTCGAATGATGGCCCTATCTGCCAGTCGTAGTTCTGGCTCTGTCACAGACCACAACACATAAACACATACACATTGGTATTAATGGGCTCAATTAAGTGTCCAATAAAATAGATGACCAAATGTGTGTATAATATTGCTGCATTTCTGCGGAATTTATATGGTACAATTTGTTAGAGCATTAAAAATGACACCAGCGTTTCGAATTCAGATCGTTTTAGTTGGATGCTATGAAAAACGACTATAATGCTGGCAAAAAGTTGGAGTTGTTTTGGTTTTTATCAGTATGCAACTTAAGTGAAAATGTTGCCTAGACTTAATTGGATTCCTCGTCTGAAACTATAGAGTCTTAACTGGATATGTGAATATTACTTGAGCTGCTCAACTCTCTCTTGAACAGAATTCTAAAAACTGATTGACTTTTTAAAATTATTTCTTAAAATCTTAGTGCTCTATGTGAGTTGTTTAACTGAACACACACATTCGATTCAATGAGACATCATTTGACATTGATTTAATCCTCGTCAACAACGTAAATTGAATTATATGATCTTACTAATTGTATGCTTGCAAGTATCTAATTATCTAAATATGCACTTACACTAAGAGGTCATATAAATATAAATATATATACTCTTGCAGCAAGGTACAGCTTAATTTGCCTGCTGGCAATATCGCAAATCATAGAGAGCTTATTTCATATAGAGAATTTACTCTGCGACAAACTACAGATAGTTTAACAGACAGACACACACACACACACACACACACACATGCAAATCCGCACCTGCAGCATCAACAATAACAGCATCAGCGACAGCTACGACAACTGTTGAGCAACTTATTTTCCTGTTAATTAATTTAATTATAACATTTTCCCCACATTTTACAACGAGCAGAAAAAAAAGTCAAGCAAACGTGCCGCGCAGCAAGTAACCACTTAACCCTGGGCTAAAAGAAAGCATTAACCGGGGTCAGGACAGAAGACAATTCCACCCAGCAACCAAAATATGTGTGTATACAAAAATAAAAAACTTAAAAGTTAGCCTTGTGTTCGCAAAGCTTAAATACCCTAGGCAAAAGGCATAAGTTCATTAGAAACAAAGTCACTATTTTTGGAATTTAACAAACTTACTTACAAACTTACCTTGGCACAAATTTTTTAAAAATCCACTAACAACATTTTAGAAAATTCTTTAAAAATTAGAAAACTTTTTTTTTTTACTTTTTTCTAAAATTAAGCAATATACAAATTTTCGTATATCAAAACGCAAAGTTTCATTTAATTTTCATAAAAACGACAAAGCTTTTATCCACAAATGTTGCGAGTATATTAGAAACTTAAATTGGGAAATTGATAATTGTCAATCAAAACAACTATAGACCAAATTTTGCAATAAAAGCAATTTAATATAACTTTACCATTGTCTGTTAATGCTGACAAAATGCAAACCTTATGGACTCGCAACTGTCGCTTACAATGCGCAGCATATTTCGCGACATAATTAGAATACCCTATGTTAAGAGTATAACAACGGCTAAGTAAAACTTTTTTAATTGCATTCAATGTAGCTGCCAACGTTGAGAAGCACAAGTTTGACACGGGCGTGGATAGTTGGCGGAAGATGGGGCAGGGTACAGTTGATGATGACGTTGCCAACTTGGTGCTGAGTGAAAACTGAGCGAGGTCTGAGCTGTTGGTGCTGCATTCGGTAGTCTGGCAAATTCCATGCTGTCATTTAATGACATTTTCATCAAGATCGACCGCCCGCCACCCCCAGCCACCAGATGCTAGCATCATTCTTTTACCACGCTCATTATCATTATAATTGTCATGCTGATTTCTTGTGCTCGTTTCGCGCAATTTTGTTGGCCTTCTCGCCAACTATTTGCCAACATGTCTTCATATAGTTCTTCTGCTGTTTGCAAAGTTTTACCAAAACTTCTTTCGTATTGTGATTTGTGTGCGCGCTTCTCCTTCGCAATGGAGTGCCAGTCGAAGTTGGAATCTTCTTCACGTGGCATTTGCCAGTAAGCATTCCTCGGGCGTGACTTAATTTTTAATGAGCGCCAATACTATGCCTTGCAGAGTAAGTAATGGAAATGCCGTAGAATTTACAAGTTGATGTACGAATGACATGCATAATTACATTTCAATGGTTAATAGCTCTCAAGTGCTTCACACACCATAAAACCAGGCACTTTAACACTTCAAATTTTAGTGTGTTTACAATTGAAAATACATTCCAAACACCAAACAGTGAGAAAGAAGTTTAGACGAAGGGCAACAAATTTATAATACTCTTATGTTAAGTCAATAAGATTTTGATACTTAAGCGGCTGTCAAAATCAAATCTTTATTTAAGAGAATAAAGAATGGAGTAGGGTAACATAATGGCATAGATAAACAATACTTCTGCTAGATATATATATATATTTAAAAGGCACAAGCAAAGACGGGAAGTCAGGCTAAGCAATTACACAAAAATATTTGTAAACGATATAAAGGCGACAAAATTTTAGTAACCTCAGAAAATAATTTAAATGTTGTATCTCAGCCAAAGGTCTAACCGATAATCTGCCATTTATAGTATCTACAACATCTGCATACAAACAACTCTAATGTTAGCTCTAGAGTAACTTCTGGAATTTCACTTGATTTCTATGAAAAAATACCCCAACATGTTAAATATGGCCAATTGGCAAACACGAACTAAGTAAGCCACACGCAACAATCACGATAACAATGAAAACAATAACTATAACAACAATAGCAACAAAATGGCAAGAGTTGCAGTCTGGCAATTAATTTTTAATTTTGCGAGCTAAGCCAACTTTTTGTGCGGCGAGACAATAAGTTCTGATAGTGTCCCTAGATTCCGGGACGCATACAGGAGCGTCAAAAAACTAATCAGGCAATAAGGGCGGCGGCACACGGTGCACGGCGAAAGGCCAAAAACAAAATGTACAATTATTAAACTTTTAATCAATTTATCAATATTAACTTTTTACTTGTGCGCGCGCCAAAACTTTTCTAGTGCACACAACTTCGCTTCTACACTAACTTTATATATATATATATCTATATATATATACATATATATACTCTATTATATATGTATTGTGTGAGCTGACTCTTTAACTTTTTCATTAGAGTTTCAGGGCGTGGAAGAAAAGCAAAGTGTAAAAAATTGTAGAAAATTCGCTTCAATTTTTGTCGTTACGCCATTTCAATTACTGGCCAGGCGCCAGGCCAGGACGATCAGAGAGAGGCGAAATTTATAGAGACAACGAGCTGGAGATGTCGACCAGAACAAAGAGAATAAGTAAAATGGAAAAATTTGTGTGTGCGTCGATGGCGACATGCAACTCATTTGTCCAAAGGAGTGGGGTCTGAGTGCTTGGTAGCACAGCGAGCAGTCGCTGCACTTGTCGTATTACTAATTTCCCTGGTGACCATGGCCACGAGCCGTTGCCAGAGACAGCAGCAGCAACAGCAAGAGCAACAGAACCCATTGCAGAGCCATTGAACTCCACGTCAGGCAACATCTTCGGCATCATCGTTAAACGTTCAATCTGACCAAACGGCAGGTTGCCAGGCTGCCGGCTACTGTTGCTGTTGTTGCAGTTGCTGCTGCATCAGCAACATTGGCATTGCAGCAACAACAGTTGCAGTTGTGCAGCTGTGTGCAACTTTTTGATTAACGCTATTATGAGCTGATTGTTCAGTTGACCCAGGTTAATGCACCAGTGCCAGCCGCCTGCTGCCTGCTTGCACTGACAACTTCGCAACGTTAAATGTCCTTTGGCAGCGACGAGAACCAAATTGCACTCATGTGTGTAATTTATTTTCTCGGCATAAAAACTTCCTAACCGGAAAATGAGCACTCAATTAAGAAAGCCGTTTAATCCATGAAAGCTTCTCCAATTGCACACGAGCGCACAAAATGCCCAAGCAATACGAGGGAATAGCCTGTACATTTTTGCTGTCCATAGCCTTGGCACGTAATTGATAGGGTGTGCCTTTCGATTTATTTAAAGCACATCCCAGTGATTTGTAATTCCCAGCACCAATTACACTGGCAAATGCTCCAAATTGTTAAAAAATGTTTTAAATACACTTTCATTTGAGGTCTTGTAAATCACAGAGGTGACTGGCAAAATAAATACTTTGAATTATTATCTTTAAAGACGGTGCTCAGGGACAGTGTAAATTTGTTAAAAATACAGTTAATCTTTACATAAAAACAATATTTAATAGCAAAAGCTAACAATTCATTATAAATTAACGAAAACCTTTCAAGTTGATTGTTGAAAATTATCTTGAACCCAAAAAGCATACTTTGGTATTAATTTAAATTGTGCTTTGAATTCGTAGACTTTTGCCAGAATGTTCGAGTTTTTTTTTGCATTTCAGTCTAGGACCTTTTTGCTCGTTAGATAGAAAAATATAGTCAGATGGAACTGAATTCTCTAGTGAAATGTCTTACAGAAAAAAATGCATAAGCTGCACATGCTGTTCGTCTCTCTTAAAGCAGAACGTAGAACTTGTAACAGGATATAACAGAGGAGTACTTAAGCCACAGTCCAAACGGGCAATTCTGGATGCCTTCTACTTCTAAAACCCTTCCCAAGCTTTTTATTTACTCTATGATAATAGTGCATTTCATAGCTCACTCCACCTGTGCCCTGACACATCTCCCCTAATTCAAAGGCCAAAGCCAACGACTAGGCTGCATCATTATGTAAATGTAGATGGACAAGTCGGGACACGCAGGCGACTTAACCATGGTCAATGGCTGATATCGATGATCTTCCATGCAATTTAACTTGTATTGAAGCAACGTGGAGTGCTGCAGCACAGTGGTTCGCCTTGAATTGAAATTATGTGAACTTCCGCTGCAGCCAATTAGGCGAGCAAAACGTTTGGTCAGGCCCAGTCCGCCGGCCATTCAGACGAGACAACGCGACTGAGGCGGAGTAGTCGCTTCCTGTGCACTGACATGGATGTTGGCCATGGCCTCTGTTGGCGCTTTTTCCGGCATTTCATCGAAAGACGTCTAAAAATAGTTTTGCGCCGCGGAGTCATTAAAACTGTCTGCAACGTGTTGGAACAGCAAACATAACTGTTAATTGCCATTTCTGTGGAGCTATTCCAAAATTCACCCCACACACTCGCCTATATATATGGGTATATATGTATTTATGTATATATGTATCTGGTTCTTGCTGCTTCTCATTTTCATATTTTGCCGCATGCGCCTCATTACAATTTAATTCACAATGTAATTGCAGTTGAGCGCGGACGAGAAGCGAGAAGCGTGTATCTGAAGACAGCCGAGAAGTTTTCTGTTGTCGGCACTTGACACGCGCCTCACATAATTTCCACACACGCACACTTATACACTCACACACGCGCCTTATGTGGCACACATACTACAATTTCAGTTACTTATAAGTACTTGCTGCTCCCCTCACTCAGATCCACACTCTTCCAGATTTGCATATGCATTTTTGGTAGTCGAAATGTCGCCGCCGCCGTTGTTGTTGTTGTTGTCGGAAATGCGACAACTGAAAATATTACGTCTGACATCGGTTCTTTTGCTGTTTGTTTCCTCTACTCAGAATTTCCTCCCCCAAATTTTCTCTCTACTCTTCCATCCTCTTGTGCCCATTTGCATATTACTTTTATTCAAATTATATTAAGTAGGCACAGTCGACAGTTATGGCATGGAATCTTGACAAAATTCAGAATTCATAATTTCGTAAGCGCTGCCTTCAACTTGTTGGGTATTTGAAAGGCAACTTGGTGGGCGCACTCCATAAATATATAGAGAAATATATATATTTGTGTATAGTTGTGTATATGTCTTCTGCTTACATGTACGTGTGTCCTACATGAGTCTCTTGACGTCATGTCAAAAGTGAATACCTCAGATGTACATTAAATATTTTGATTTGTGCTTACGTCTCACAAGTGAGTTTTTTTTTCCATCGTTGTTGCTCTCCATAGTCAATTACTCTTGACATGTTATCTTTATTAATTATATCGTTCATTAACTCTAAGGCTAATGAATTTTCTTACAATTTTCTGAATTTGATTTGATGCTGCTTTATGCTGCAATTGATGCTGCAATTGATGCTGCATAAATAGTATTTCACAAAAAGAGTATTCGGAATAAATAAATCGTATTTTCCGCGACTTACAATTTATTTTTATTTCATTATACTAAGTAAAGTTTAATATTCTTGAAGTTTTAGATTTTTTAAAAATGTTTTCAATAGTCCACACAGTGTTTATTTTGTGGCTTAGCTCATTAGCTTATTGTCTTCAATTCAAGCTTAATACCTTATGCAACACTGCGATTCTTTGGGGCATGTCCAACCCTCCACTCAGCCAGTGTTGTTTCCCAATGGAAAATGTTTGCATTTTCGGCACGTAGCATAGAAAAAGTCAGCATAAGCAGCTCTTAACAAAATATCTTCAAAATGAAGTAGCCCAAAGAGATTGGAGTGGCAGTTGTTTGGGGCTCCTGGCATGGGGTAAATGCATCGCCAAAGTGCCACAAAACGATCAACGCTAACCGCCCACTTGATAGACGTAATTTCGGGGCGAAGTAAGTCCCACGTTCTCCGCTTCTCTGGCCAAGTGCTGTGCATTTAAATGTTCGTTTTGTTACTGCTTGTGGCAAGCTTCGCCTAATGACAACCACTTGCGGCTGTCAAATGCAACTCTGGGGCGTGCCACGCAGCGTTGTAATATTTTATGCGTGTGCGGGCGGTCGGGCGGGCGGTCGGGCGGGTGGTCGTGTTGCAGCTGCAAGGTTTTTGTTTTTCCGCGCTGGCCCAACAATGGCATATGAATGCATTACCAGTGCACATACATTCTCCTTGCCACCCACTTTCTCTCTTCCTCTCTCTGGCAGGCAGCACTTTCATTCTACTTGGTCACAAATGTCCTCGTCGTCGTCATCTTTTCCATGGCCCTGGCGACGGCTGCTTCTGCTATTCTCATTCTCGTCCTGCCGCTGCTGCCACTCGGCGCATTCATAATTTCCACATTAACCTTATTTTCCTGTTATGCATGAGTGCGAAAAAATTGTCACCAGCCAGCCCGAAGGTTTTACGACTCGCCTCTGATGGATTTTAAATGAACTTTAACACATGCCATGTGACACGCCCCCAACCAACGACAGTGCACACCCTACTCACCAAACGACCTGACCGAAAATGGGCGTTGGCTAAGTAATTGGTTTTACTGGGGCAGTCCTTACAGAGATTACCTTGAGTTGACTCTGATAAAGAAAAACGGCAGGATGTTTCGAGTGAGCAAATGAAGCTAATCAGCAGAGTTTCTTTGAAAATGTTTGAATTCCGGAACACTCTAATCAGATATTGCGCGAACAATTCTAAAGCTAAGTCGCAAAGGCTTGTTAAAGCATTCTGGAAAACTAGTTTAAGGTCCGACACGGATATTAAAGTGTTATTTTGTTAGTAGAGATTAAATATGTGTTCTATAAATTTATTAAATCTCGCGAGTCTGACTCGAAAGATCTTTTCCTTAAGAAAGCAAAATAGCTATACCCTAGGAGTGAAACCGATTACAAAGTCAACCCGACTACTCAAAACTCAGACTAAAATCTTACTGTTGAAGAAAGCACAATGCTGTTTCCTTGCTCTAACAACTTAATTTAGAGTTCCTGGACAACACTTTCGACAAATAAAGTTTTTCAAATATATCAAAATAATTGTCATTCGAAAGTTACATTTATAAGGTCATATCTCAAAGTTGCAGAGCACTTTCAAGTCCATCATTCAGGGCTTGTTTGAACGAATTGAATGCACAAATGGATACTTTCACCACCAAAAGCTTTCACTATGCCCGCATTCAACATATTTTCTATTGTCCAGCCTTAAATATTCTTATCGCTCTAGAGCCTGACACATTCACACACAAACATCCAGCACGTACCCAATTGTGTGAGAGCCAGATACTCAAATGCAGTTTCTAAGGTTTTGGCCATTTGTTGTCCTACTATTCATTTCATTCATTTTAAGTATCTTTTGCATATACTTTATGTATTTCTTTAGCAGTGACAGCATTCATTTGAATTACTTCCTGTCAGCAATGAGTGCCATGAATACACCAACCACTAAACAGGCCAGGAGGCTACCCCAAAAAAAAGTGAATATAAATATAGAAGCTTGAATCCATTTCGTTGGCTCATTTATAAGCAGCACATGTGCGCCTGATGTGATATGTCTAGAAAGGCTCAGTTGCCATTACCCAGTCTCAGCGCTCATGCCGGGAGCTCATGCTTAAAGTGCAGCAGGCTGGATGGAGGCGGGTGTTGGGCTGATGCCTTGAAGTGGGCGTGCCGCTGTTCACATTTAGTGTGTGCCAAATGCACATTTAATAACGTAATTTCTGAAGCGTGCAAAAGATATTTTTGGAATTTAGTCTCTTTCTTCAGCAACTTTCTGCTTCATCTTGCAAGCTACAAACAAAGTCCAATATATTATACATATGTATGTATATGCTGAATATATATTTATATACTATATAAAGATATGTATATGTATAAGTTGGCGAGTGTCACCTCGTCGTGAGGATGTCGCACAACTTTTTAGCCAAATTTGCATTTGCAACTGACGATGATGACGTAGCCTGAAGCAGCAGGAATTACCGGCTGGATGGCACTAGAAATAGCTGCTGGCACTAGTCCTGTGTATCTGTCTGGGCGAAAACTGCCCGACTCTAACTCTGTCTACTATATACTACTGCGTGTGTATGTGTGTGTGTGTTTTTGTATAAAAAGCTACGCCACTTTTATGCAAATAATGTCTTCTAGGAATTTTTGTTATTTATAGTTAAGATACCAAACGTGTGGATGCCTCATATCCAAAAGTGTGCATTAGTAGCTATGCATGAGTATGCGTGTGTGTGTGTGAGTGTGTGTGGGTGGGTGTAGTTTGGATTTGTGTGTGTTGCACTTCCTAACAAGTAATAGCTTCATTTCTTTAGTCAAGTTCTTCACCTCACCAAGATAGGCGACGTGGGAGTGAGGTACGCTAGCTGAAGGTGAGGCAAGTTCAACTATCTAAGGTTAGTTTGTGTATAACTATGCTTGCATATATGTGCATGTGTGTATTTGTGTGTGTGTTTAGTCTCGCAGTCAAATTACATTTTGGAGCTCATAAAAAGTAGCTATTACAGTTTTTGGCAGTTGTTTCTGATATGTGTTGACTTATGCATCCCTTCTACACTCGTGCCCATAATTTAAATTGACATTTGTATTAGCTTGTACGCTACAGCCAATTCCCTTTATAATTCTCAATTAGTTATAAAATTCGTTACTTATTTGTCTTTATCAACTATCAAATAGTATGCGCTATGAAATCAGCAATTTCAAGAGTAAATAAAGCTGTACTTTTTTTATAATTTAACAAATATTTATGTGTTAAAAGTTCTTCACTTACCTAATTCCACATAAAGTTTTGGTCGTATATTCTCCTGCCAGGCACTTTGATTACCAATCACGAAGAGTGTCAGTAGTAGGAAGACTTGCATCCATCCATAACTTTGGGCTAGTGTTTTTGCACTTTGCAGATGCATTTTGTGGCTTTTGTTATTGTTTGGATTTCTGTTGTTATTGTGTTGCTGTTTTATTTTATTTACCAAGTTGCGGAAATGTAACATTTCTATTTTGCATAAATTTACTTAATATCCGTGTTATAAATATTTTTGTTATTGCGGTCAGCACGAGTATTGTTCGTCGTAGGTTGGGCTTAGATTTTAAATGTATATGCTGAGTGTGTGTCGTAGGGTTTATATTTAATTTATTTACTGACTCTGATTTACTTACTATTTAAATGCTATTTATATATGGCAAATATAATTTTTTTATTTTATGTTTTTTTTATATTTTTGTTTTGTTTTGTTTTCAACAAATTTCCTAACAAAGTTAATAAAAACCGAGCGTTTTTGTATTCTTTATATTTATATTAATTGTGTTTTTTTTATATTAAACAACTGGTTGTGGAGTTTGTAAGTAATTTCTGCAAAGAGATAATTAGAGTAAAATTTATTTATTAAATGTTCAACGTGGTAATTGGGTTATTTTATTACTAAAGTTTATTCCAAATTATTAGTGTACTTATATCTGGATTACAAATCATTTATCATCTGATTTAATAGCTTATAACAAAAAATATGAAATAATATTGATATCTCTAAGAGTTATGTAATTTATATTTGCTATTTTTGTTCAAAATATATGGGAGTACCTCATCTTACTCCAACAGCAGGTAGAGGGGACAATCGGCAATTGTTAAAGCCACAAGAGCATAAAAGGTGGCTGAATAATCGGAAGCTTATGACTGCATAGGAATCTTTAAAGCTGATCTTTCAGTAGAGACTCTTGTGTCTACTAAACTAATTCATATATTTTATAAATTTATGACATTCTTGATACTTTAGTGCTTAAATTAAGACTAATATAATACAAAAGCTTATCTCATTTTGGTGTTAAATTTTGCGTGCCTACTTTCAGGTACTTTGTGCAAAACAAACAATCGGCAAAAACGAATTCAAATGAATGCAAAAAGGGCTGCTCCAAGTAGATTCTCAACTTTACCACTTGCGCGCACTTCTAGCCCCCGACTGACAGCCAACACACACACACACACACACACGCATTGTTGACATCATAATTAGAACGCACCCGACACACACACACGCACACACGCATACACGCACTCTCACACATGACTTAAAAACAAATTGCGCTGCACTTTTGTGCCCTCCTGGCCAGATTTATGACACCGCATAACCCCATTTCCCATTCCGCTACCCTTAACAGTTCCGACACCTTAGCCTCGCTTTTCCACAACCCCTGATCCTCCCTCATCTGGTCATGTGCCACATTTCTACATTCCGTGCCACATTTTAATTCGCCGAGTGTGGGTAAATGTTGAAAAACTCATTAACTGTGCACGCTACTTGGCACCTTTTTAGCCAGTTTTTCTTTTTGCTTTACAATTTGCTCTCACTTGCCTCATTCACGCGCTTTGTTCGCTTTCTTTCTTTTTATTAGGCATCATTCTGACTTACTCACACTAGCCTGGGCGCCGTCTCTCTCTCGCGCTCTCCTTCCTGCTCTACCGAATTCTATTTCCCTTTTTGCAGCCCAGCCCCCATTCATTTGTGGGCGAAGGTCGACAACTTATCTGTATGGCAGACATTTCTAGGCATTCGCACTGCCCCAACTGGCCTGTATGTGAGGCTGAGCTTTGTGTGTGTGTCTGTGGTGCTTCTGTGGGTGTGCACATACATGATTGCACAATAAGCCGATTTAGGTATGGTCTCCTTCTCAAATTGAGCATAAATATTACGCCAACCCCATTGAAAAAACGCAAAATGCAATAAAATTAATTAAAATGAACTAGAATAGATTTAACGTTGAGTGCTAAGAAATTTAATGCAAATTTATCCATTATATATGTTATTTGCTAAAAATTTTATACATTTATCACCCAGTTCCTGTCCGTGATAAATATACATCTACCCGTACCATTGTATGCTAAACGTCTAAATCTAAATAGATATTTATGAGTTTTAAGTGCTTCGAACCGACAATCAACAGCTGAAATCCACGTTCGCAGCCTCTTCAAATCTTGGGACGAGTATCTTAAAAGCGAAAAATATAGGTTATTTTCCCCAGGATAATTGCGATATTTCCCAACTGGCGGATGGAATTTTCGAATTGATTTTTATCGATTGGTGAGAAAAGGGCCAAGTTATCGGAAAGAAACTTCTACTGCGCGGGCACTAGGAGAACCTACGTTCTTATAAATTGGTTTACATTTGTTTTAAATATAGGAGCTTTTTTAATTAATGATTAAAATACGACATTTTTAGTTATTTATTATGCAACAGCAAACTGGCAAATGTAAAATATTAAAACAATCACATTCGCTTAAAATTGCTATTAATTGCACGAACTTTTTATTTCTATAATATTTGAACTTTTATGTGCAACGACACATGCACTTGTTTACACATGTCATTTATTTTGCAGCAGTGCTGGAAAAAAAAATGCCTCAGCTGAAAAAATAACACGTTGGCAAACATTTCGGAGACGACATTAAAATGGCGAGCCGGGCATTTAAAATGCAGCTGCAAGCAAACAAACACCGGAAAGGGAGCAACTGCAGCTACGATTTACCCAAAAGCCCAAACCCCTCATGTCTCTCTATGTGGACAATTGCATTTTTGGGCTGCAGTCTTTGCAATTTCATGTGTGTGTGAACTTAGGGCCAGGTCTGCAAATGGTAAGCCAAAATAAATGCAGCAGGAATATGTCAAGTGTGGTAACACAACAATAGCAGCAGCAGCAGCAGCAACAACATACACCAGGCTGAGGCTCAGCTCATTGTGTGTCCTCAGCTCGAGTCTGAGCCTGATGCATTGCGCATATTACTCAAAAATAATGAAAAACAGCAGCAAACGTGGCTGACGGCTGTTTGTGATTTTAGGTTTTTACAGTTTTTGTCTTTTTAACTGTGTGGCAACCACAACACACATGCACACACAGTTGCCGCCCACTGTTAACACTCATGAGCGGCGCCATTTGTTTTGCGGCCGCCATTTTGTTGCAGCTGGCAAAATGGCCGCGCCGCCGTTTCGGCCATTTGGAGAGCTCACTGCAGAAATCAGCTCTTAATACACAAATAAATGCTGCATTGCCATGTGATATATATTAAATGCTTATATGTTTGTATATTGCATATATCAAGTGGAGTATGTTTAAATCGTTTGTTCTGTGTCTGTCGGCAAAACGAAAATATTTATGTTGCAAATCTTTGCGGCCCGACGTTGTTTTTATTTTTGCTTGTTATTTTTGGTCCTCGCTTCTCGGTGTTTCGTGACTTGTTTGTCTTGTCTGCATATCCTGCAGCGATTTTTTTTCTTCTGTTGCCGGCTCGCCGCTTTGTTTTGGCTGCAGTCAACGTTGACGACGAGCGGCTTTCATGTATATATAAATATATGTATATTCTTGTAAATGGGATTTGTTGCCTGGGCCGTCGCGTAAACTTCTCATTTATTAGCTTTATTTCTCTTTAGTGTGTGTGTAAAAATATTTTACAATTTTTATAAGCACATGTTTGTCTGCGTGTTTATGTGAACACATACGTGTACAATATCCTGGCACCAGGACAAACAGATTTATTCGTTTAGAAAACTTTGTTTCCTTATCTGTGTTTATGTCTTTGTTTGTGTTTTATGTCTCATTTTTAAGAGGAGCTTTGCGGTGTACAAGGGGCTGGCACTTGAGTAAATAATCATAATGGAATTTTTAAGGCTTACGACAATTTAACATGTAACCTGTGTGTGTATGTGTGTGAGTGTGTGTGTGGGTTTACTGGTATGCGGGTCTCGTTTCGGTCGGGTGCCTACGGGTTAACAATGAGTTATGCGGTTTTATCAAAACATTTTATATGAACTGTCCTTAATTGGAATTTATGTCATAAATAAAGTCAAATTTTTTTTTTTGTAGAAAATAGGAGAATGAAAAATTATGCTGCATTTGTTATTCTCTATTCTATGGCATTCTATGAGAAACCGAACTTTAAAATTAAGAAAAATAATCGAGTCTGGTAAGAACTCTTCAATTTAAGCTGCAAGTTAACAAACAAGAGATTTAGCTATGCTCTGTCTTTTACCTATGAAGGGTTCTGATTGATTCGCGTGATTCAGATAAATTTTGAGCCCTAAACTTTGAAAAACATTTTCAAATTATTTTTAATTGCACCGCATGCCGATAAAATTGTTTCAAAAATTTCATAAAAATGATATGCATTAAGGTATTTCACACTTAGTTACAGGGTATCACATAAACAAGCACTCAAAGCTATTGCATTCCATCTTGTTTGTTTTGAACGAATTTAAAACTAAGGCAATCAATGATGCAGCGAGTGGGGTAAACAGATTTCCATTGTGCTAGGAAAGCAATTGCAAAAGCATTTCTAGTCTCTGGTCGTTGGGCGAGAGGCGTTAAAGCCATTTGCAGCAGATTCTCGACCACTTAACTGGAGTACTTCTATCCAATTTCGGTTATGCTGCAGTCAGCAGTCGGTTTTTTGCACTTTTGCCGCCTGCTGCATGAAACTACAAGTACGAGTGGTACTTGAAGAACTTCTTCTGCCACATACAATCCGTATTTTTTTTCTTCACTGGGAAACAGTTGCTGGCGTCTGTGGCTTGGTCTTCAATTTACATGTTCATAAAGTGTAAATTGGAAATTTGAGCTGTTGTAAGTTGCATAGCAGAATTATTAATGAATTGGGAATCAGCAACAAACTTTGCCATAACAAGCTGAGCAGCGAGAAATCGAGAGAGAGAGGGAGAGAGAGAGAGAGAGAGAGAGAGAGAGAGAGAGAGAGAGAGAGAATGAGAAAGGTTTGAGTCGTGAAAATGCCTAATAAGCAAATGCATATTGTAAACTGAAAGAAAGAGCAGCAGTTGGCATTGGTGCAGTTGCAATGCGGAAGCTGGAAATTTATTTACATAACCACAAAAGAAAAGCAATACAAGTAGCTGGGAACAACATTAACTGAAAACCAGCAACAGCAACAGCCACTGCGAATGGCAATGGGAATGACAACGAAAGCACAACAATAAATAGCATTATGCTAATCCAGGCCAAACAAAATGGCGAAAGCAAAGAAAAGACCAACCTACCGATCCCTTCCTCCCTTGCCCATAGACTTGCTGCGTCCTTCTTGCAGGAAGCATTAGCTTGGCGCTTGCTGCCAGGCAGCAGCTGCCATTTGCCACCACAGCCAACAGGAATAATAATTATGAAGGAAAACACCAGCAGCTAAGAGCGAGAGACACGAATAAAACGGCAAGGCAAACTGCCAGCTACAGCAACAACAACAACAGCCAAATAGAAATAAATAAAACCTCAACTAACTAACTATTATTTACTAAAAATAAGTCACAAAACAAAAAAAAAAAAGGAAAACACACAAAAATCAAGCGAACAAAGCGCAAAGTTTGCTCTGAGTTGAGCGCTAGGGCAGGATGAAGCTGGGCGCCCGGCTGGTTGGTTCGAGGACTGCTGCAGCGCGAACCGTGACATGGCATAAGAAATATGTAAATCCCCGAACGTTAGTCAGGTTTAAATCTTAAACCTTCGCTCGGTTGGAGTGTACGCAAATTGAGAGTTGAAAGATATTGCAGATAAATGAGCCAACTGTATACTAGTTCATTCATTATCTCTTCCCTCTTCTCTGTCTTATTTATTATTTATTTTTTTATGGTTTACTCTGGAATAATAAAAATACACTCTTTGCATTGCAAATGAAAATAATTTATCTAACAAAAAAAATATTAGTAATTAGCTTTAAAAAAGCTAAAACTTCGTTGCGACTTAATTTGCAGTTAAACTTGTAATTTATTCATTCTTTTAATTCGACTACATACGGAATATAAAGAGCTATTTAAAATTCCGATATCGTTTGATAATTATCATAATAATTTATAATTATAAATTGAGCAAATTTTCAATAGGAAATTTGAAAATTTGAAACATTCCCCATGAAAATTATTTCTTCTGAAACATTCTCTTAGCATATGTCTGAGGTACGTCTGCGCAGCGTCATGTGCTGGGCGACAGGGCAACGCCCCGTCCACGTTTTTATGTTGTCGCCCTCTTGCATATTTACTACGTATTATGCCTCATCCAGAGAGCTTAACGCTTAGTCTAAAGTGGCATTTTGATTCCATGATTTATGGGTTGCAGAGAAACCCTCGCAGCAGTGGCAACAACCTCGAGCTCGCCTTTGTCGGCTCGTTTGCATTTGATAATCCTTTAAATTTGCGTATGGTCTTCTCTGGGTCTAAGCGTGACAACTGACGGACATTTGACTTTGTTTAGCCAGCATTAAAAAACTCATAAATTATGTGGCATGCACCCGAAAATTGTAATTATGTTCAAGTTTATTTTTGGGGGTGTTTCAATGCAGATTGTTGGCATAAGAATGACACAGTGGAAGCGAGTTTTTTCAAGAATCCGTTTTTAAAAGATCTAGAAGTGCCTACTTAATAATTTATTGCATAAAATAAATCGATTCCATTGGGTGATTCACCCTTTTTTATTATGTTTTAGGTTCGTTAAAAGCTGTGTTTCTAGTTAACCAAAAACTCTAAACACTTTTCCATAAAATGACAGAGTTATCTTAAAGTTTTTAACATAAAAAATAATGGTTAAGCCCACGCTTATTTTTGATATTCATTTAACCTATCATTCTATTTACTTTATTTACCTGAATGCCTATGAATCGTTATGAGTATCATTTACCAAAGTTGACAGTTACAAAGCACACGCTTTTCTCCAACGATCAATCAATGGAGCTCTGAACCTTATCGGCAAACGCGTTACCATTTACAAGACTGTCAAATGCGACCAAGTTATAAATGAGTGACTTACGATTCTTCAAGCTGAAGCTTATTATAATGCAAAGCAGCACATGGACTGTGCAGACAGATTTAAAAGCCAGAGCCCCATTAATTAGCCTCAATAGAATTGAATCTGAATAGGCGGCCATATAAACAAATTAGTAACCACTTAACCAGCACACTAAACTGCGGATATGCATATAACATGAACTTTATCTCGAGGTACGAAATGGAATATGGAACGTAATGGCAATGAGACACTTAAAAATGCCACACGCGTACTAATTCCTTTACGACACACAATAAATCAACGGGAAGTGGATACTCAGACTTGCACTCGCATACACACACTCGTAGATTTAGATTCAGATTCAGTATAATGCATCAATCAAGCCATCAATTAAATCGAACCCAATCATATTTCAAAGCAGGTTAAGTAGAAGGGAAGAGAGCCGGCGACTCTCAACGACTTCAAGAACCACAAAAATTGAACAAACAAACTAAACGAGCCGCATAAAAGTAACCAAAGAGCAAACAATTTGTGTGGGTCATGGACAACAGGCGGGGGGGAGAACGGTACGGGAATTTGTGACTTTGACTGGGACAACGGCGAGAAAACGAGGGGTAAGTGTATATGTAGGGGTAGTTAGGTAACATTGTCACATCATAAATGTCACGGACACATTTTGTGCGTTTTAGTGAGACCATAAACATATTTTGAAGAGTGCAAACAACAAACAAAATAAAACGAGTATGAAATACGAAGCCAAATGTAGAGCAACATCAATTTTTTTACGTTTTTCTTCCATTTTGAGCTGGGTCAACAATCCCAAGCCGAAGATGAGAGATGAGAGATGCTATACGGCTTGCTGGCAGAATAGATTTCGGGGAGGACAGCCGCTACGTCATGCTGACCATAAAATGACGCACGAGGCGTGTGGCACGCGAAAAATGGGAAATGAGTAAAAGAGGAGGCAACGGAGAAGCGGTGTGGCTGTGCGCCGTGTGCCTTGCCACTGGGTGGCGCAACGCAGCCGCAGTCAACATCACAAAAAGGTCATAAATCACTTAATCACATAATTAGAATGTATAAAAATTGATTTACGAGATTTTCAATGCGAATGTTGTTGCAATGTCGCGTGCTTACGATTATTTACTTACCTCCGCGCCCGATAGCGAAAGGTCCAAGCGGGTCGCGCTCTGGCGAGGGGCATAAACACATGTCCGTGATTGCATAATAGCGGTTTAATTTTGGAAAGGGCTGTATTATCCATGCAAATAATGCAAATTAAAACTGGGGTATATATGCTTGAGTGTGTGTGTGTGTGCATTCAAGTGCGCGTTAGAACAACGGTGTATGGAAATTTATGCATGCATATTGACTTTTGAAATGAAATTAACTAACAGCATAAATATTAAACTCCACAACGCAAAATAAAGTAGACAAGAATTAAATGGTTCAGAGCCTATAAAAAGGGGGGCTTTACGCTGAAATACAATAAAATTGAATAAAAACAAGGAAGTCAGGATATCTTTGGTACGCCGAAGACCTAACGAGCTTGTAGACATTTTTGGAGATATGCGACGCATGTAAATATTGAGCTGGTGGTGCGAAATTTCGGCCTATGATCATTTTCACATGAATTTGGACCAAGAACAATATTGCCAGATTCAAATGCTAAATTGATCAGAGGCCAAGCCGTGAAGAAAAAACCAAACCTTGAGGAAATCGGATGAAATTTGGCCGAGTTATGGGGGTTTGCTCGTTTAAGATAAATTCTCTCAAAGATCTTTGACAATGAGTTTTTAGTTTTTCACATAACGTAACAACATAATTAATATATTTCATAATTTTTGTAATCGCCTGATATCATATATTTAACTCTAGTAGGTAAAACGAGTTTGAGTTAATATCTTGAACTGTGTCAGATTATAACAGCTAACAACAAAAGGAAAATAAAATCCACTTAATGAAATTAAATAAATCCTAACAATTTCCACAAAAGTGTCAATTGTATCTATTTTCTCACACGCATGCAACCAATTTAGTAGCTCAGTGAATTTGATTATATATATAAAGAATAATGAAAATTTTGCAAACCAATCAAATTGATGGGCCCCTTAGCTGTGGCTGGCACGTGCTCTCATATTATTATTGCCAGCAGCGGAGCCCGACGAAGATTCCGAGCCAAACCCCAGAACATGAATTTGCACAACTTTTGGGCTGTCAAAAGTCAAAGTAAGCCGACGGCGTGTGACAGTTTTGCCTAAAACCAGACGCCAGACACAAATTGTACGTGAGAGAGTGTATGTGCTTGTGAATGTGTGAGTGTGTGTGTGTGTGTGTGTGTGTGTGTGTGTGTGTGTGTGTGTGTGTGTGTGTGTTGCCCATTCACCCTACCGCTCAGCATAACTTGGTTTTGGCTCTTCTCGCACAACCCCCAAGCACAACCCTTAGTTGCAACTTATGTCTGCCATCCCTTTATTAACATTGACGTGAGGGCTTAACTAAAAACAGTCGCTATTGATATTGAGTTTTTTTTTTGTTCTTTTTGTTATGACAGATCATTTCCGGATGTACTGGACCGGTTGGTCCAGTTGATCGTTTGCAGGCTCGTTTGTGTCACATCTGATATATGAAAATGTTGCCCTTCGCTGCGCTTCGCTTTGTCCAGTTTTCATGGTGCGCATTTTCTTAATTTGCTTCCACTTTTCCGACGAGCCGCAACGCGAACCCAAAGTCAAACCAGAAACCAAACCCAAGCCCATGTCCGAACAAGAGCCCAAACCCATTTCCAAGTCACGTACCCTTAGAACACGCATGCTGACATTGCCTCGCTCCTGCTCTGCTCTCACTGCCCCTCGTTTACTCTGCCTCTCCCTGTCCCTCTCCCTTTTAACACTCTTTTTTTATTGCATCATAAATTTAATATTTTTATGTAATGTTTGTATAACGGTACGCTTTTACTACCCTGCCCAGCCCCCGGTCTAAAAGTCCATAACATGCACAAGATTCGTGCGCCTTGTGTCCTTGTGCCCTGGCTCGTTCCCCTCTTGGGTTCCACTGTGGATTTATCCTGCGTTCACGATGCTGGCAAATTTTTGCTTCTTAGAAGTGTCGCCGCCGCGTGCCAAGGGGATTAGTTTTTTCCTTCTGCAAAAATCTGGCAGCGCGTGTATGTCTGCTTGAGGGGCGGAGTCCAAAGTGGGCCGAGTGCGGCGTAAGGAAAATTTCTGTTGTCATTTCTTGAATGCTTGCGTTTTGGTTTTTCTAAGCTTGCTTATTCCATGCAGACACTTGCAGCCAATAGCTTTCGAGTCATTCCGACCGCATGAAATCATTTTTTTCTTTTATAAACATATGTGAATTTCAAGAATTTACCTATTGCCTGACTAAATAAAATTTGTGCGACTAATTTGAAATGAAAATTATCAAATGCCTTTCAGCTTAACATTTCTTAAATATAAAAAAAAAAAACATACACACACAGAAGTATTCAACGATTTGTTATAATTGAAATGGCTTTAAGTCGCCATTAAAAGTTCAGAAATTTTCTTACTTACGTACTTATTCTCTCATGATTCAATAATTTATGTTTTACCTGCAAGAAAAAAAAGACAAATAAATTTAATAAAATGCAGGTTCAAATTTAAAAGATTTCAAATTGCGCACACAAAATAAAAGAACATCTCCCCCGTTGGCGAACCCTTGCATAACTCCTGTTTATAAATTCAATGCGACAGCAGCTATTTGATTTGATTTAGAATATTTGAAGGCCTACTCGTATTGCAATTTGGCTAATGGCTCACGCAGAACCTTTAAAAAGAAATTACCCATCATATTTACTTAGGATCAATGCGTAACCAAATCCATCCAGACAAAGCAACGCCGCAGACACAACTTGCATACGAAATTACAAATTCCCACGACAAATCCATCAGAAGATAGCGTGGTAAATGTTTAAATGGTAAATGTTTCTAGCACTCGCTAACACACTCATCAATGCTGAAACTGGGAACCGGAGGCCATGTCTGATCCGTTCGTAACCGAACCTAACTCAACTCTCTGCCATTAGCGATAAAAAATTGATTCCCAGCCCAAGCAGCGGGGCAACCAAGTGCGAGCAAATCAATAAATCACGTGCCACTGCCAGAAAGAGTTCAATAAAAATTGAGAGCCTCAAAAAAAATTGTGAGCTACATGAGTCGACTATTCGACTAGGGGATACCCTGTAGGTTGCAGCATACAAATGAAGCATATGTATCTTTGTGAGCTTCGTTCATCAAAAATTATTAATAGAAAGGGCGAAAAACTGTGGAACAATTTTCCAAATAACAAGAGATACATGACTGACAAACGGGGTAGTCAATGTGGTGAAGATGTTAGTTAATTAATTAATAGTGCCAATACTAAACGATTCAATCGCCTTTTGCCAGATTTTTATGGTGCAGGGTATAGAAAATAAAAATTATTAAAAAAAAATGTGTCGACTGACTAAATGCAATTTGTAATAGCAGCGCACTGCAAATACTCAATATTGAAAAGAAAACAATATAAAATAAATATAAAAGAACTTCAATAAATAATTTAAATAAGTGCCTACAAACAAAGCAAAGCATAATGTGTGTTATCTGTGGAGCTAAAGGCGATGTCAATGCCAAATGGAACGCCATTTCAAGCGCAGCAGTTCCAAATCGTGTAAACAATGACAAAGCCTGCAAACTGGTTTCTGGTCTTTGTGGTACGAGAAGCCGCTTATCAGCGGCGTCTGTAGAACGCTGACCGCGCGTGCTTCTTGGGCCGGCAACAAAAGCCTCTTAGTATGCAAATCGAGAGTAGGCTGTCGTTAAGTGAATCATGTGAATGATGCAGCAAGCAACCGCCGACGCATCTCAAGATGCAACCGACGCTGGCGCTGGCCGAGCTCCGATAATTTATGCTGTAATAATTAAGCACCAGCTATCAGACCAAATTCAAACCCAACCCAGCCAAACCCAACCAAACCAAACCGACTGCACAGCCAACAATGACAGGCAAATGTCGTTGGGGAACGGAAATGCGGCCAGTCGGCAGACAGAAAGACACACACACAAGCACACACTCGCGCGCACACACACACCACACGCACATGAAATGACGCACGCACACATGACAATTTACTGCCTGGAAGACACCATGCGGTGCAGCACAGAGGGAGCTGAGGACGCAGCGCTCCACCACAATGACAGCACAGACTTGAAATTGGCAAGGAGATTACGTCCAAGGGAGCGAGGCGGGTCGGCTTTTGTAACCAGTGCGGTAACACATTCCCATAGCAGGGGAAATGGCACGGGTTTGAGTGCTTTTGGGCTGGGGCCACGATTTGAAATGGACTCGCAAGTGGAATTGTTAATTAAGCATTGGTACAACCTGAAGACTTATCGGGAAACACAATTATCGATTATCTTTGCTTAGTACGATCAAATATCTTCCTTGTTGTAATTATTATGATTCAATTCTGGTTTTAGTTGTATAAATCCAGGGATTTCTATTCAATAAGAGTTTTATATTTTTGACAACAAATATACATACAAAAAACATGAATTTCGTATTCCAACTACACAGAAAAACTTAAGCCTTGTGAATAAATAAAAAAAAATATTAAGATAGCAATGCAGTTGAATATCAAAAGCTGCTTTTGAGTAAATCTTGTTGCGTTATAAATACCCACACATGGACAATTAGGCAGCCAAATGCAAATATTGTTTGCCAAAAGCTAAACAATTTGTGGACTAGTCAACTAGCTGATGGCAAATTTTTTGGGGTAAAACTTTTCTAACCAACTTACGCTGACAGCTGCAACAGACTGACTGATGATGTACGGAATCCGAAAATTTGGGACTTGACCAGCTAGCTGAAAAGTTGACTGGACTTGATGTACTTAGTAGTTACAGTTGTAATTGAAATTTAGCAACAAACATTGCGCTGGGTCATGTAGGTTGAGTGCTCGCTGGAATTGAATTGAGTTGAGTTGAGTGACTGCGTCAGTCGCTGCCGAGTCTTTGATTGATGAAGACATTTTCCGCTCAGAAATTTCGCAACGCCCACGCTGACTGCAACCGAAGGCGCTGGACACTAGAGTTCGTTGCGGCTGACCATGTGTCCCTGCCCAATGGAGTTGTCAACGCAATACGCCCCATAAGCAATAAACAACAACAACAATATCAGCAGCAACAGCAACAACAACAACAACAGAAACGTTGCAATAGACAGTGGCTGCTGTCCACAGCTCATTACGGTGCCGACTCTGGCCGCAGTTCAAATGAATTTAATTGAAATTTCAAACTTGTCAAGAGTGGCCGCTGTGCCATCCGCCCCGAAATGAGACAAAACGAAGACGCATGGCTCGGCCGGGACTTGGCTATCGTACAAGTCAAGTGCTGTGGAAATGTGGAAGAAGAAGCAGAAGAAAATAAAAGACCAAACAAGTTTTTATCCGGCATTGCACTTTTGACGTTGCAACATCTGGGAAAGCATCGAGCGTCGTCCCAGGGCCGCAAACAGAAGTGTCATCCAACGTACGTAACTTTTTAAAAGAAAACTTTTTTGCTACTCTTCCACACAAATTTTCGGACTTTGTATATTTTGAGTTATTTAATGCGGGCCGAATGCATTTCGCTCACTTTGCCCAAAGTCTGACCAAAATGAGACAAACAAGAAAAAAGTCAAATAAGTCCCTTGACCAGTTTGGCGTGGGAGTGTCAAGTGCCTCGGCCAGCTTCAAGCCATGAAATGACCGAGCATGAGAGCAGGCTGATACAGACTGACGCCAAGAGAACGACAAGGCCTACAGATAAAGTTTTGAATACTTTTAGTACACATTGTACTGCTTGCAAAGAACGCTCGACTTAATTAATTCGAAGTACTTTTCTACTTTTTAAAACGGAATTATTTAGAACCAGAACTCAGCTCATGTGTATTTTATCATTATAAAAACACAACTAAATGCAGCATGCTTAAATTAATTTTAATCTTTGAATGCTACTCAGTAACTCAATTGTAGTACACGCAGCAAAAGCAGAAGGGCATTGATAAAAGTAGGCAACAAAGAAAAGATTAATGTGTAACGATTTAGGTACTATAAGAAAACACATAATCAATCTGAAAATTACCAAGAATAAGTAAATCTCTCCAGAAGTTGTCAAGCAGAGTATGACTATATAAGACGCATTAAGAATGAGTTTCAAGATGATAGCTGATAGATGATAACTGAGGGAATAGTGCGCATAGAAACAGACAGATATGGTTATCTCATCATTCTATGCGTTGCACATTTCATGACAAAATTATAATACCCTCTACAAGGCTATAAACAACTGAACCCAATAACAGTACAGTTTATTAATTGCCTAATTTAGCAATCAGCCAAAAATGACCCCAACTATTCGGAACAAATCCTGAATACGTAAATATAGCGTACACATATGCTATATATAAACTTTAAGCTCAAAAGGAGGCAATCGTTATTTCCAGCTAAGCCCCTTTCCCGCTTTGCGTTGTGGCAGCTACCTTATCGCTCCCATAGCCGCAAAAATATGAAAAGTTGACAAGTGTGTCTACGAAATTGGCAAAACAATTTATTTTTATTAGTTTCGCTGGCTGCAGCATGCGCTTAATTTCCTCTAGCCGCAACTTGTATGCTCGCATGTGGCGTATATATATGGTATATATTGATCTATTGCCCATTAAGGGGGAGTGAGGCCGGAAAAACAACATCTGGAAGCATTTAAGTGTTAATTTTCTAACTTGTGCATACACAAAATGCTTCTCCATTAGCCATCGACATGCAGATGATAACCAAAAATGTGAAACAATGGGTCGGTTGCCACGCAAACGACATGCACAACTGCTGCGTATTTAAGAATACATTTACGTTTTCAATTTGCATATCAATTTGAATTGGTTTTTTTATTCCTTTTAGCATTGACATTTGTGCTTTAACGTGAACTCAATTACGTTACAATTACTCGTACTGCTTGGCGCTGAAATAGCCCGAGGGCCGCATACGGGTTAAATACGTTGGCGTTGCCAGAAGGCTCGAAAATGCTCCGCAATTTTTGGACGGGTTGATCTATTTGGCAGCTGTCGCAGTTTCTCAATTCCGCGCCTCATTGACGAGTGCACTCTACGAAATAAGTATGTGAACGTTCTACTTTTTCGGGGTTGTTCAAGTCGAGCAAGAGCAACAACAATGGAAAAAAAGGCCAGCTATGCAGATATTACAAACTTTTTTGGGGTTGCACCCTTTGATGGTTGTGCCATGTTAATGATGCTTCTGACAAATGCAAAATACGTCTCGTTTCGTTCTGAAGCACACTACAGCATATTCATTGAACATTCGCCGTTGGTCTTTTGCGGACAAATGCCCTTCAATGGCTTTAATGAATTCGAGAACCAAACGATCTTCTGCCAAAAAAATGGAAAACTAAATTATGAAATAAATGGGAAAATAAGGATATCTTCGGCACGCCGTATATTAAATGCTTTTAGACATTTTCGTTATAGTTGAGTTTAATGAATATATCTTGAAAAAAAGATTTTTGCCATACAAGTACTATCTTTTCGCCCGGAAAAGGTGGATAAAAATTTGCACAACATCAAATGGCATATTTTAAAGAATCAACCAATTTAGTATACACTCTTTATAATCATATTATTTAACAATACATTAATATATATCTAATAAAAGCCAGTTAATAATTCATAAGCTATATCTACAAATTTTTAGCATAAGCTTAGTAAGCCTTAGCTAATACAAAATGTATCTTAGATGTTTATTTAAATATAAAATAAAATATGATAAAATTTGAATGAATGTTAAACTATTTGTGACAACATCAATCAACAACAAATTCCCACTTACTGGAGCACCATTAAGAATTATGATGATTTTAATTTACAATTAATTAACAAATGAAAGCGGACAACAACAAAAAAAATGAGAACTTAAAATATGTGAAATCCAATTAAAATTTCCACTCAATCTAAAATCGTTGAAATGATGTGCGCTCTGACTGCATAATTAAAATATTAATTAAATTATAATTAAAGTTTTTAAGCAGTTGCACGAAGTGCATATTGTTTGGCCCACAAAGCCAACTGTGCAGTTAATTGCGCAGACAACAAGAGGATACAAAAAAAGAACGCACAGGATTAACAAAAACACTTTTGTTAAACCTATTTAACAAATTCATTTATTGATATAGTGCTTACATGCTTACGACAACAACAACAATAACAAGAACAACAGAAAAAACCCCAAGGTAACCAGTCGAGCATTAAAAGCAACAACATTAAATATTTATACACATTGAATTGCTAATTAAACACGAAAAACAAAAACTAGGCGGTAAATTAAAATGATAAATTACATAAAAGCGGCCAGAAAATAAGCATGCCACAGGCCACGCCCCATGCCACACGGCAGGCGTCCTTAACCGCCTCGAGAGGCAGGTGTGCGTGTGTGTGTGTGTGTTTATGTGTGTGTGTGTGTGTGTGTGTGTGTGTGTGTGTGTGTGTGTGTGTGTGTGTGTGTGTGTGTGTGTGTGTGTTTGTGTGTGTGTGTGTGTGTGTGTGTGTGTGTGTGTGTGTGTGTGTGTGTGTGTGTGTTTGTGTGTGTGTGTTTGTGTGTGTGTGTGTGTGTGTGTGTGTGTGTGTGTGTGTGTGTGTGTGTGTGTGTGTGTGTGTGTGTGTGTGTGTGTGTGTGTGTGTGTGTGTGTGTGTGTGTGTGTGTGTGTGTGCGTCTGTGTGTGTGTTTATGTGTGTCTGGGAACAGTGAAACCACAGAAAGTTGAAACTGCAATTTGCCCATGCATTTGTAATTTGATTTAATTTTATTTGTATACGCTAATGGAATTTGAATTTGTTGAATTTGTATATTTATTTTTTAATGGTTCAATTGATTAACAATTTAACAATTTGCATCAAAGTATAAAAAGTATAAAACGGCTGTCATGTAAAACAATTAAATGTGCAAAAATTTAAATATATCATTGTTGTTGTGTGTCCAGGAAATTGTGGACAAATTTTTTATACTTCTTTCTGAATAGATTAGAAATTTAAATATTCTATAAAAATATTCTTGCAATATTTCTTCATTAATTTTATTTTATTTATTTAATTTATTTTTTATTTTGTTTTATTTTATTTTCAAAAAGTTAAATGTTAAAGAACATGTAAAATAATTACATTTTCACAACATATTATTAATTTATGTCCAACCTTCGGGAATGTTGATATATTGTGTCTAGGAAATTTTGGACTAATATTAACTAATTTATTGGAATATTTTTGTATTATTAATAAATATTTCTTTTTTTACCCTCAACCCATTAAAAATGGGCATAAGGGTATATTGCATTTGTGCAAAATCAAAATGTATGTAACAGCCAGAAGGAGGCATCTCCGACCCCATAAAGTATATATATTCTTGATCAGCATCAATAGCCAAGTCGATCTAGCCATGTCAGTCTGTCTGTCTATCCGTATGTATGAACGCAAGGATGTCAGAACCTATAAGAGCTAGAGACTTAAAATTTTAGATGTAGGTGCTCCTAGTGCCTGCGCAGATCGATTTTGTTTCCGATAATCGATAACTTACTCCGTTTCCAAGCAATCGATAAAAATCGATATCGATATCCTGTTTTTTGGCAATTAATAAGAGCTAGAGTCACCAACTTGACATATAGCTTCTAAAAACGAATATATATATATATATATGCATTTAATGTTGGAAGAAGAGGGTACAGGGTATCCCCTAGTCAGGATTTCCCGATACAACCTCTTACTTGTTTTATTAATATCATAGTTTATATGATAGACTCATCTGGACTATGGGTAAGACCGGACATGAATTTTGATTTGATTTGAATGCAGAATTGATCAAGAGTCCAAACCATGAACAAAAAGGCAAACCTTTTGAAAATCGGTTGAGTTTTGACAAAGTTATGGGGGTGAGATATACTGACCTATGTCCTTATGGGAGTGGGAAATATTGACCTATGTCTATATAGGATATTTGAAGGTATCATTTTCACATAAATTTTGACCAAAAATAACGTTGCCAGATTTGGGTGCAGAATTGATCTAGAGGCCAAATCATGAGCAAAAAGCCAAACCTTTTGAAAATCGGTTGAGTTTTGACCGAGTTATGGGGGTGAGAAATATTGACCTACATACTTATGTCTATGTAGGATATTCGAAAGTACCATTTTGACATGAATTTTGACCAAAAATAATGTTGCCAGATTTGAATGCAGAGTTGATCTAGAGGCCAAACCATGAACAAAAACTCAAACCTTTTAAAAATCGGTTGAGTTTTGACAAAGTTATGGGGGTGAGAAATACTGACCTATGTCCTTATAGGATATTCGAAGGTATCATTTTGACATGAATTTTGACCATAAATAATGTTGCCAGATTTGGATGCAGAATTGATCTAGAGGCCAAACCATGAACAAGAAGCCAAACCTTATGAAAATTGGTTGAGTTTTGACCGCGTTATGGGGGTGGGAAATATTGACCTATGTCTATATAGGATATTTGAAGGTATCATTTTCACATGAATTTTGACCAAAAATTACGCTGCCAGATTTGGATGCAGAATTGATCAAGAGTCCAAACCATGAACAAAAAGTCAAACCTTATGAAAATTGGTTGAATTTTGACCGAGTTATGGGGGTGGGAAATATTGACCTATGTCTATATATGAATTTAAGGGTAGCATTTTGACATGAATTTTGACCAAAAATAATGTTGCCAGATTTGGATGCAGAATTGATCTAGAGGCCAAACCATGAGCAAAAAGCTAAACCTTTTGAAAATCGGTTGAGTTTTGACAAAGTTATGGGGGTGAGAAATACTGACCTATGTCTTTATAGGATATTCGAAGGTACCATTTTGACATGAATTTTGACCAAAAATAATGTTGCCAGATTTGGATGCAGAATTGATCTAGAGGCCAAACCATGAACAAAAAACCAAACCTTTTGAAAATCGGTTGAGTTTTGACAAAGTTATGGGGGTGAGAAATACTGACCTATGTCTATAGGATATTCGAAGGTACCATTTTGACATGAATTTTGACCAAAAATAATGTTGCCAGATTTGGATGCAGAATTGATCTAGAGGCCAAATCATGAACAAAAAGCCAAACCTTATGAAAATTGGTTGAGTTTTGACCGAGTTATGGGGGTAGGAAATATTGACCTATGTCTATATATGAATTTTAGGGTAGCATTTTGACAAGAATTTTGACCAAAAATAATGTTGCCAGATTTGGATGCAGAATTGATCTAGAGGCCAAATCATGAACAAAAAGCCAAACCTTATGAAAATTGGTTGAGTTTTGACCGAGTTATGGGGGTGGCAAATATTGACCTATGTCTATATAGGATATTTGAAGGTATCATTTTCACATGAATTTTGACCAAAAATAATGTTGCCAGATTTGGATGCAGAATTGATCTAGAGGCCAAACCATGAACAAAAAACCAAACCTTTTGAAAATCGGTTGAGTTTTGACCGAGTTATGGGGGTGAGAAATATTGACCTACATACTTATGTCTATGTAGGATATTCGAAAGTACCATTTTGACATGAATTTTGACCAAAAGTAACTTTGCCAGATTTGGATGCAGAATTGATCAAGAGTCCAAACCATGAACAAAAAGTCAAACCTTTTGAAAATCGGTTGAGTTTTGACAAAGTTATGGGGGTGAGAAATACTGACCTATGTCTTTATAGGATATTCGAAGGTACCATTTTGACATGAATTTTGACCAAAAATAATGTTGCCAGATTTGGATGCAGAATTGATCTAGAGGCCAAATCATGAACAAAAAGCCAAACCTTATGAAAATTGGTTGAGTTTTGACCGAGTTATGGGGGTGGGAAATATTGACCTATGTCTATATAGGATATTTGAAGGTATCATTTTGACATGAATTTTAAACAAAAATAATGTTGCCAGATTTGGATGCAGAATTGATCTAGAGGCCAAATCATGAACAAAAAGCCAAACCTTATGAAAATTGGTTGAGTTTTGACCGAGTTATGGGGGTAGGAAATATTGACCTATGTCTATATATGAATTTTAGGGTAGCATTTTGACATGAATTTTGACCAAAAATAATGTTGCCAGATTTGGATGCAGAATTGATCTAGAGGCCAAATCATGAACAAAAAGCCAAACCTTATGAAAATTGGTTGAGTTTTGACCGAGTTATGGGGGTGGCAAATATTGACCTATGTCTATATAGGATATTTGAAGGTATCATTTTCACATGAATTTTGACCAAAAATAATGTTGCCAGATTTGGATGCAGAATTGATCTAGAGGCCAAACCATGAACAAAAAACCAAACCTTTTGAAAATCGGTTGAGTTTTGACCGAGTTATGGGGGTGAGAAATATTGACCTACATACTTATGTCTATGTAGGATATTCGAAAGTACCATTTTGACATGAATTTTGACCAAAAGTAACTTTGCCAGATTTGGATGCAGAATTGATCAAGAGTCCAAACCATGAACAAAAAGTCAAACCTTATGAAAATTGGTTGAATTTTGACCGAGTTATGGGGGTGGGAAATATTGACCTATGTCTATATATGAATTTAAGGGTAGCATTTTGACATGAATTTTGACCAAAAATAATGTTGCCAGATTTGGATGCAGAATTGATCTAGAGGCCAAACCATGAACAAAAAGCCAAACCTTATGAAAATTGGTTGAGTTTTGACCGAGTTATGGGGGTGGGAAATATTGACCTATGTCTATATAGGATATTTGAAGGTATCATTTTCACATGAATTTTGACCAAAAATTACGCTGCCAGATTTGGATGCAGAATTGATCTAGAGGCCAAATCATGAGCAAAAAGCTAAACCTTTTGAAAATCGGTTGAGTTTTGACAAAGTTATGGGGGTGAGAAATACTGACCTATGTCTTTATAGGATATTCGAAGGTACCATTTTGACATGAATTTTGACCAAAAATAATGTTGCCAGATTTGGATGCAGAATTGATCTAGAGGCCAAACCATGAACAAAAAACCAAACCTTTTGAAAATCGGTTGAGTTTTGACAAAGTTATGGGGGTGAGAAATACTGACCTATGTCTATAGGATATTCGAAGGTACCATTTTGACATGAATATTGACCAAAAATAATGTTGCCAGATTTGGATGCAGAATTGATCTAGAGGCCAAATCATGAACAAAAAGCCAAACCTTATGAAAATTGGTTGAGTTTTGACCGAGTTATGGGGGTAGGAAATATTGACCTATGTCTATATATGAATTTTAGGGTAGCATTTTGACATGAATTTTGACCAAAAATAATGTTGCCAGATTTGGATGCAGAATTGATCTAGAGGCCAAATCATGAACAAAAAGCCAAACCTTATGAAAATTGGTTGAGTTTTGACCGAGTTATGGGGGTGGCAAATATTGACCTATGTCTATATAGGATATTTGAAGGTATCATTTTCACATGAATTTTGACCAAAAATAATGTTGCCAGATTTGGATGCAGAATTGATCTAGAGGCCAAACCATGAACAAAAAACCAAACCTTTTGAAAATCGGTTGAGTTTTGACCGAGTTATGGGGGTGAGAAATATTGACCTACATACTTATGTCTATGTAGGATATTCGAAAGTACCATTTTGACATGAATTTTGACCAAAAGTAACTTTGCCAGACTTGGATGCAGAATTGATCAAGAGTCCAAACCATGAACAAAAAGTCAAACCTTTTGAAAATCGGTTGAGTTTTGACAAAGTTATGGGGGTGAGAAATACTGACCTATGTCTTTATAGGATATTCGAAGGTACCATTTTGACATGAATTTTGACCAAAAATAATGTTGCCAGATTTGGATGCAGAATTGATCTAGAGGCCAAATCATGAACAAAAAGCCAAACCTTATGAAAATTGGTTGAGTTTTGACCGAGTTATGGGGGTGGGAAATATTGACCTATGTCTATATAGGATATTTGAAGGTATCATTTTGACATGAATTTTAAACAAAAATAATGTTGCCAGATTTGGATGCAGAATTGATCTAGAGGCCAAACCATGAACAAAAAGCCAAACCTTATGAAAATTGGTTGAGTTTTGACCGAGTTATGGGGGTGGGAAATATTGACCTATGTCTTTATAGGATATTCGAAGGTACCATTTTGACATGAATTTTGACCAAAAATAATGTTGCCAGATTTGGATGCAGAATTGATCTAGAGGCCAAACCATGAACAAAAAGCCAAACCTTATGAAAATTGGTTGAGTTTTGACCGAGTTATGGGGGTGGCAAATATTGACCTATGTCTATATAGAATATTTGAGGGTATCATTTTCACATGAATTTTGACCAAAAATAATGTTGCCAGATTTGGATGCAGAATTGATCTAGAGGCCAAACCATGAACAAAAAACCAAACCTTTTGAAAATCGGTTGAGTTTTGACAAAGTTATGGGGGTGAGAAATACTGACCTATGTCTTTATAGGATATTCGAAGGTACCATTTTGACATGAATTTTGACCAAAAATAATGTTGCCAGATTTGGATGCAGAATTGATCTAGAGGCCAAACCATGAAAAAAAAAACCAAACCTTTTGAAAATCGGTTGAGTTTTGACCGAGTTATGGGGGTGAGAAATATTGACCTACATACTTATGTCTATGTAGGATATTCGAAAGTACCATTTTGACATGAATTTTGACCAAAAATAACGTTGCCAGATTTGGATGCAGAATTGATCAAGAGTCCAAACCATGAACAAAAAGTCAAACCTTTTGAAAATCGGTTGAGTTTTGACAAAGTTATGGGGGTGAGAAATACTGACCTATGTCTTTATAGGATATTCGAAGGTACCATTTTGACATGAATTTTGACCAAAAATAATGTTGCCAGATTTGGATGCAGAATTGATCTAGAGGCCAAATCATGAACAAAAAGCCAAACCTTATGAAAATTGGTTGAGTTTTGACCGAGCTATGGGGGTGGCAAATATTGACCTATGTCTATATAGGATATTTGAAGGTATCATTTTCACATGAATTTTGACCAAAAATAATGTTGCCAGATTTGGATGCAGAATTGATCTAGAGGCCAAACCATGAACAAAAAACCAAACCTTTTGAAAATCGGTTGAGTTTTGACCGAGTTATGGGGGTGAGAAATACTGACCTATGTCTTTATAGGATATTCGAAGGTACCATTTTGACATGAATTTTGACCAAAAATAATGTTGCCAGATTTGGATGCAGAATTGATCTAGAGGCCAAATCATGAACAAAAAGCCAAACCTTATGAAAATTGGTTGAGTTTTGACCGAGTTATGGGGGTGGGAAATATTGACCTATGTCTATATAGGATATTTGAAGGTATCATTTTGACATGAATTTTGACCAAAAATAATGTTGCAAGATTTGGATGCAGAATTGATCTAGAGGCCAAACCATGAACAAAAAGCCAAACCTTATGAAAATTGGTTGAGTTTTGACCGAGTTATGGGGGTGGGAAATATTGACCTATGTCTATATAGGATAAATATCCTTCAAATGAAGGTATCATTTTCACATGAATTTTGACCAAAAATAACGCTGCCAGATTTGGATGCAGAATTGATCTAGAGGCCAAATCATGAGCAAAAAGCTAAACCTTTTGAAAATCGGTTGAGTTTTGACAAAGTTATGGGGGTGAGAAATACTGACCTATGTCTTTATAGGATATTCGAAGGTACCATTTTGACATGAATTTTGACCAAAAATAATGTTGCCAGATTTGGATGCAGAATTGATCTAGAGGCCAAACCATGAACAAAAAGCCAAACCTTATGAAAATTGGTTGAGTTTTGACCGAGTTATGGGGGTGGCAAATATTGACCTATGTCTATATAGAATATTTGAGGGTATCATTTTCACATGAATTTTGACCAAAAATAATGTTGCCAGATTTGGATGCAGAATTGATCTAGAGGCCAAACCATGAACAAAAAACCAAACCTTTTGAAAATCGGTTGAGTTTTGACAAAGTTATGGGGGTGAGAAATACTGACCTATGTCTTTATAGGATATTCGAAGGTACCATTTTGACATGAATTTTGACCAAAAATAATGTTGCCAGATTTGGATGCAGAATTGATCTAGAGGCCAAACCATGAAAAAAAAACCAAACCTTTTGAAAATCGGTTGAGTTTTGACCGAGTTATGGGGGTGAGAAATATTGACCTACATACTTATGTCTATGTAGGATATTCGAAAGTACCATTTTGACATGAATTTTGACCAAAAATAACGTTGCCAGATTTGGATGCAGAATTGATCAAGAGTCCAAACCATGAACAAAAAGTCAAACCTTTTGAAAATCGGTTGAGTTTTGACAAAGTTATGGGGGTGAGAAATACTGACCTATGTCTTTATAGGATATTCGAAGGTACCATTTTGACATGAATTTTGACCAAAAATAATGTTGCCAGATTTGGATGCAGAATTGATCTAGAGGCCAAATCATGAACAAAAAGCCAAACCTTATGAAAATTGGTTGAGTTTTGACCGAGTTATGGGGGTGGCAAATATTGACCTATGTCTATATAGGATATTTGAAGGTATCATTTTCACATGAATTTTGACCAAAAATAATGTTGTTAGATTTGGATGCAGAATTGATCTAGAGGCCAAACCATGAACAAAAAACCAAACCTTTTGAAAATCGGTTGAGTTTTGACCGAGTTATGGGGGTGAGAAATATTGACCTACATACTTATGTCTATGTAGGATATTCGAAAGTACCATTTTGACATGAATTTTGACCAAAAATAACGTTGCCAGATTTGGATGCAGAATTGATCTAGAGGCCAAATCATGAACAAAAAGCCAAACCTTATGAAAATTGGTTGAGTTTTGACCGAGTTATGGGGGTGGCAAATATTGACCTATGTCTATATAGGATATTTGAAGGTATCATTTTCACATGAATTTTGACCAAAAATAATGTTGCCAGATTTGGATGCAGAATTGATCTAGAGGCCAAACCATGAACAAAAAACCAAACCTTTTGAAAATCGGTTGAGTTTTGACAAAGTTATGGGGGTGAGAAATACTGACCTATGTCTTTATAGGATATTCGAAGGTACCATTTTGACATGAATTTTGACCAAAAATAATGTTGCCAGATTTGGATGCAGAATTGATCTAGAGGCCAAATCATGAACAAAAAGCCAAACCTTATGAAAATTGGTTGAGTTTTGACCGAGTTATGGGGGTAGGAAATATTGACCTATGTCTATATATGAATTTAAGGGTAGCATTTTGACATGAATTTTGACCAAAAATAATGTTGCCAGATTTGGATGCAGAATTGATCTAGAGGCCAAATCATGAACAAAAAGCCAAACCTTATGAAAATTGGTTGAGTTTTGACCGAGTTATGGGGGTGGCAAATATTGACCTATGTCTATATAGGATATTTGAAGGTATCATTTTCACATGAATTTTGACCAAAAATAATGTTGCCAGATTTGGATGCAGAATTGATCTAGAGGCCAAACCATGAACAAAAAACCAAACCTTTTGAAAATCGGTTGAGTTTTGACCGAGTTATGGGGGTGAGAAATATTGACCTACATACTTATGTCTATGTAGGATATTCGAAAGTACCATTTTGACATGAATTTTGACCAAAAGTAACTTTGCCAGATTTGGATGCAGAATTGATCAAGAGTCCAAACCATGAACAAAAAGTCAAACCTTTTGAAAATCGGTTGAGTTTTGACAAAGTTATGGGGGTGAGAAATACTGACCTATGTCTTTATAGGATATTCGAAAGTACCATTTTGACATGAATTTTGACCAAAAGTAACTTTGCCAGATTTGGATGCAGAATTGATCAAGAGTCCAAACCATGAACAAAAAGTCAAACCTTTTGAAAATCGGTTGAGTTTTGACAAAGTTATGGGGGTGAGAAATACTGACCTATGTCTTTATAGGATATTCGAAGGTACCATTTTGACATGAATTTTGACCAAAAATAATGTTGCCAGATTTGGATGCAGAATTGATCTAGAGGCCAAATCATGAACAAAAAGCCAAACCTTATGAAAATTGGTTGAGTTTTGACCGAGTTATGGGGGTGGGAAATATTGACCTATGTCTATATAGGATATTTGAAGGTATCATTTTGACATGAATTTTGACCAAAAATAATGTTGCCAGATTTGGATGCAGAATTGATCTAGAGGCCAAACCATGAACAAAAAGCCAAACCTTATGAAAATTGGTTGAGTTTTGACCGAGTTATGGGGGTGAGAAATATTGACCTATGTCTATATAGGATATTTGAAGGTATCATTTTCACATGAATTTTGACCAAAAATAACGCTGCCAGATTTGGATGCAGAATTGATCTAGAGGCCAAATCATGAGCAAAAAGCTAAACCTTTTGAAAATCGGTTGAGTTTTGACAAAGTTATGGGGGTGAGAAATACTGACCTATGTCTTTATAGGATATTCGAAGGTACCATTTTGACATGAATTTTGACCAAAAATAATGTTGCCAGATTTGGATGCAGAATTGATCTAGAGGCCAAACCATGAAAAAAAAAACCAAACCTTTTGAAAATCGGTTGAGTTTTGACCGAGTTATGGGGGTGAGAAATATTGACCTACATACTTATGTCTATGTAGGATATTCGAAAGTACCATTTTGACATGAATTTTGACCAAAAATAACGTTGCCAGATTTGGATGCAGAATTGATCAAGAGTCCAAACCATGAACAAAAAGTCAAACCTTTTGAAAATCGGTTGAGTTTTGACAAAGTTATGGGGGTGAGAAATACTGACCTATGTCTTTATAGGATATTCGAAGGTACCATTTTGACATGAATTTTGACCAAAAATAATGTTGCCAGATTTGGATGCAGAATTGATCTAGAGGCCAAATCATGAACAAAAAGCCAAACCTTATGAAAATTGGTTGAGTTTTGACCGAGTTATGGGGGTGGCAAATATTGACCTATGTCTATATAGGATATTTGAAGGTATCATTTTCACATGAATTTTGACCAAAAATAATGTTGCCAGATTTGGATGCAGAATTGATCTAGAGGCCAAACCATGAACAAAAAGCCAAACCTTATGAAAATCGGTTGAGTTTTGACAAAGTTATGGGGGTGAGAAATACTGACCTATGTCTTTATAGGATATTCGAAGGTACCATTTTGACATGAATTTTGACCAAAAATAATGTTGCCAGATTTGGATGCAGAATTGATCTAGAGGCCAAATCATGAACAAAAAGCCAAACCTTATGAAAATTGGTTGAGTTTTGACCGAGTTATGGGGGTGGGAAATATTGACCTATGTCTATATAGGATATTTGAAGGTATCATTTTGACATGAATTTTGACCAAAAATAATGTTGCCAGATTTGGATGCAGAATTGATCTAGAGGCCAAACCATGAACAAAAAGCCAAACCTTATGAAAATTGGTTGAGTTTTGACCGAGTTATGGGGGTGGGAAATATTGACCTATGTCTATATAGGATATTTGAAGGTATCATTTTCACATGAATTTTGACCAAAAATAACGCTGCCAGATTTGGATGCAGAATTGATCTAGAGGCCAAATCATGAGCAAAAAGCTAAACCTTTTGAAAATCGGTTGAGTTTTGACAAAGTTATGGGGGTGAGAAATACTGACCTATGTCTTTATAGGATATTCGAAGGTACCATTTTGACATGAATTTTGACCAAAAATAATGTTGCCAGATTTGGATGCAGAATTGATCTAGAGGCCAAACCATGAACAAAAAGCCAAACCTTATGAAAATTGGTTGAGTTTTGACCGAGTTATGGGGGTGGCAAATATTGACCTATGTCTATATAGAATATTTGAGGGTATCATTTTCACATGAATTTTGACCAAAAATAATGTTGCCAGATTTGGATGCAGAATTGATCTAGAGGCCAAACCATGAACAAAAAACCAAACCTTTTGAAAATCGGTTGAGTTTTGACAAAGTTATGGGGGTGAGAAATACTGACCTATGTCTTTATAGGATATTCGAAGGTACCATTTTGACATGAATTTTGACCAAAAATAATGTTGCCAGATTTGGATGCAGAATTGATCTAGAGGCCAAACCATGAAAAAAAAAAACCAAACCTTTTGAAAATCGGTTGAGTTTTGACCGAGTTATGGGGGTGAGAAATATTGACCTACATACTTATGTCTATGTAGGATATTCGAAAGTACCATTTTGACATGAATTTTGACCAAAAATAACGTTGCCAGATTTGGATGCAGAATTGATCAAGAGTCCAAACCATGAACAAAAAGTCAAACCTTTTGAAAATCGGTTGAGTTTTGACAAAGTTATGGGGGTGAGAAATACTGACCTATGTCTTTATAGGATATTCGAAGGTACCATTTTGACATGAATTTTGACCAAAAATAATGTTGCCAGATTTGGATGCAGAATTGATCTAGAGGCCAAATCATGAACAAAAAGCCAAACCTTATGAAAATTGGTTGAGTTTTGACCGAGTTATGGGGGTGGCAAATATTGACCTATGTCTATATAGGATATTTGAAGGTATCATTTTCACATGAATTTTGACCAAAAATAATGTTGCCAGATTTGGATGCAGAATTGATCTAGAGGCCAAACCATGAAGAAAAAGCCAAACCTTATGAAAATTGGTTGAGTTTTGACCGAGTTATGGGGGTGGGAAATATTGACCTATGTCTATATAGGATATTTGAAGGTATCATTTTCACATGAATTTTGACCAAAAATAACGCTGCCAGATTTGGATGCAGAATTGATCAAGAGGCCAAATCATGAGCAAAAAGCTAAACCTTTTGAAAATCGGTTGAGTTTTGACAAAGTTATGGGGGTGAGAAATACTGACCTATGTCTTTATAGGATATTCGAAGGTACCATTTTGACATGAATTTTGACCAAAAATAATGTTGCCAGATTTGGATGCAGAATTGATCTAGAGGCCAAACCATGAACAAAAAGCCAAACCTTATGAAAATTGGTTGAGTTTTGACCGAGTTATGGGGGTGGCAAATATTGACCTATGTCTATATAGAATATTTGAGGGTATCATTTTCACAAGAATTTTGACCAAAAATAATGTTGCCAGATTTGGATGCAGAATTGATCTAGAGGCCAAACCATGAACAAAATGCCAAACCTTTTGAAAATCGGTTGAGTTTTGACCGAGTTATGGGGGTGGGAAATATTGACCTATGTCTATATAGGATATTTGAGGGTATCATTTTGACATGAATTTTGACCAAAAATAATGTTGCCAGATTTGGATGCAGAATTGATCTAGGGGCCAAGCCATTAACAAAATGCCAAACCTTTTGAAAATCGGTTGAGTTTTGACCGAGTTATGGGGGTGGGAAATATTGACCTATGTCTATATAGGATATTTGAGGGTATCATTTTGACATGAATTTTGACCAAAAATAATGTTGCCAGATTTGGATGCAGAATTGATCTAGGGGCCAAGCCATTAACAAAATGCCAAACCTTTTGAAAATCGGTTGAGTTTTGACCGAGTTATGGGGGTGGGAAATATTGACCTATGTTTATATAAGATATTTAACGGTATCATTTTGACATGAATGAACAAAAAGGCAAACCTTACCTCAGGGTATCCCCTTGTCGGGAGCTCCAGACTGGAGCCTCTTACTTGTTTTATGTATAAATCTTTATATTGTTTTAATTTATATTTTTCTGTTAATTTTTTTTTTTTTGTCAAAAAATTAAATGCCAAATAGATTGTAAAATAGTTAAATACTCACTACATATTTTTTCTTTTTGTCTTAATATCTAAAATAAATACTGCTCTAACGAATTTGTTCAGTTTTGGGTTTATAGAACGATTTAAGCCAACAATATTTGCAAATAAATTTACAATTGCAATTTTCCATATTTGCATGCCCAGAAATTGTTCAGAAACAACAAAAAATTGTCATTTAACTTCATTTTTTCATTAGGCCTGGAAATGTGTATTATTTCAACAACATGCATTTTTACTGTACATAAACGAGAAAAAATATGAAAAAAATATAATAATTTATTTGTAAATGTATGTGTGCATTTATGCCGAATGATTTCAACACGAACAATTTAGATTTCATTCAATATTTTGTGAACGTATAAATTTTGTATGCTGCAATTTCGCTGAAGAAGAAGCAGGGCAAATGAAAAACAGTTAATATTTTGAATGGAAATGCGGCCAGAAGCGGAAAAAGTGGGATAAAAAGGCTGAAAAATAAATAAACGCAAATTCACAAATACGCTCAACACACACTAAAAATAATATACACAGAATATATATATATACATATGTATATGTATATGTATATATAAATGTGCATAAATATTGCGATGGAAAAGCATAAAAAGCGAAAGAACACAAATTTTCAGCAATTAAAAATTCAATGTTTGCAAATTCTTTTCCATTCTATTTGCCCTATTCACATTTTTGCCGTATATATATATATCTATATATCTCTCTGTCTCTATACATATATATATATCTGGCATTTATTGATATTATAAATTATGGTTTTTATGAATTATGAACACATTTTTTTGTTGTTCTTCTTCTTCTTTTCGCTCACTGCATTTTGCATATTAACTGCACGCAGTTGAACTTTCAAATGGTTTCGAAATTTTTATGATATAATCGCATCAGCCATGTAAAATGTGATTTCAATCGAATTAAACCAGTGCAAATTTCACTTAACAACACTATTTATATCCAGAACACCCATTGAAAATGGCTTAAAAGGGTATATTGGTCGAGTGCAAATGTATGTAACAGGCAGAAGGAAGCATCTCCGAGCATATTATTTATATGCTATGCTGCATATTAATTCTAGATTTTTTGAAACTTGTCATTTTTTTCTAAACAACCGAAAATATACTATATGATACGACCGTACTCACACCTTGGAAAACAAGACTGAGGAATTGAACATTTCAATTTTAAAAACACATTTATTTTATATACTTTATAATTTTGTATATTCAGCTATTTCATATAAAACTACTTATGTTTATATTAGTGAGAAATTCTGCAAAAATTCCTCATTAAATACGTTAAGACACAGATAATATGTACTTTGTAATTTATTTATATTTAGTTATAGTTCTACCTGATTTTTATTTAGCCTCATTTATGAATTCCAACTTTTCCCTATCTTTAAAAAAATCTTTTTCTGCTGGCAAATAAATATTATTCATAAATTTTCAAAAATATATCAAATTAATATTGTGCACGAATATTTGCCAGATCGTATTTGTACCCACCATTATACGCTTACTCCCCCCGACCCCGCACACTCCAGCACCCCGCCACCAACAACATGACACTAAAGTGTTTATTGTTCAATTTCAATAGAGGTCCACAATTTGTTTTGTACTATTGTTAGAATCAATGTAGGTTATTGGAGTGAGTCGCCGGGAGCTGCGGGCCTACTGGGCCTCTGAACTGGCCACTTGCGTGTTATTTAATGGTTTCTCGCCACGCAAGGACAAGCAACTTTTTCGCCTAATTGTTTATGGCATAATAAACTAGATGAAAAAGTCCCGAACTGGAAACAAATAGAATTTGTGCGAGCAATCAGAAATGTTCGTGTTCGTAAAGTTTATGATATGTTTAAAGGTCATTTTTACTGTATATTTATTGTGAATAGTTAATGCAAAACGAAATAAACAACAAAAATAATACGTTTCGAATAATTTCATGAATTAGAAATCAACGGGAGCTGGCTTTAATAACTTATACAAAGAGTATATAAATTAAAGTTATTTTTGTATAATTTCTGCTTTGTTAATTAAATGTAATTATATTTATTTGTTTAAGTGATATTTATTTCCAAATAATTTCCTGAATGTCCTATTTAGACATTCCAGGCACGCACCCTGCCCAAAACCTCGTAACTGAAGGTCTCGCCTTTAATTTCGCCTCGGCCAGACCCGTTGCCTAATCTGACTGGGCGTGGCCGTGCAAAGTGTCAATGATAGCCTCATTAAATCAATCATTTTTGGGCAGTCAGCCACTTGCAACTTAATTTGGTCAACACCGAATGTGCCGCACACATATGTATATTTTTTTCACTTTTGTATACCTATCGCCTGTCCAGTGGCCATTTTGCCTTTAGCTGTGCTGCCAGCTCTGTGTTGTTGTTTATTTTTGGCATTTCGTTGCGCTGACAAGTAAAAATGATTATAATTAAACTAATGAAGGCGCCGACCACTGCCACACATGTCACATGGATTGCGGCTTCAGGTGAACTGTTGAGGAGAACCTTTTGGGTTATTTGACCAATATCTGGATTTCTTATTGCTTATATTAACACGATATGAACAATAAAAGCATTAAAATATACCAAATATATATTTGGAATTAAAAATGTATAAGAAGTTCAAGAGATTAGAGAGAGAGCGAGAGAGAGAGAGAGAGTTGCCACACATTATAAAATACACAAAATGTGGCAACTGTCAAGCGAAATTGAAAGCAAGGTTCCTTCACGTCACGAATAATTCAAAACAATGCTTTATTAAATACTTTGTTAAGTCAAACCTATAATTGATAATACGCATATTAACTAAATGCAAGTTATATTCTTCTAATGCAGCTGTTTTCTAATTTATTTCATTAAATATTACTTATCTCACATCTGCCTGATGTTAATCATCATCATAATGAAATATTAAGAAACAAATTACTTAACACAACATTTAAGATATGGATGGAATGCTATAAATAACCAAATGACTAAATCCAATCGAAATTAATTATGGAATTGCAGGTCAATTTTTTATGCTGGACCTTAGAAGATGCACAGCCTTCTGTTGGGCAACAATGCCAGTGAACACACCCATTTCGGTAATTGAAATAAAAATGTTTAGTGCACATAAATTTTGTAGACTACCTACGAGAAATTCGTGCAGCCCGTACTCGAACGTACAACTTATCTGGGCCGACTGCAGAACTGCATAAACAAATAACAATAATATTTTAGAGCGGAGAGGGACAGTAGGTGGCAGGCAGGGCTCGTGTATCTTGATTAAAAACGCCCACGAGAGGCTCACGGACAAAAACCAATCGATTCTTTTTTGTTACTGCTGCTGCTGCTGCTGCTGCCTATAAATTTAGTCCAGCATAACTGTGCTGCGTATTAGTGGGGATTATAATAACAACAGCAACAGCAATGAGTGTCTAGATTCCCAGTCAGGCCTAAATCGGTATAGCTTCTAATAGCATGCAAAATAATTCATGAATTTATTGAAATTTATATGGCATAAGCATGCATAGAAATCGACTAAGGCAAATGTATCTTATGGCTGCAGGTTGACTTCTTTTCTATTTTGAATACCCTGCATAAAGCGTTTCAAAAGGTTGTATCACAGTTCCAAAAATGTATATATCAGATCACAATAGAGTATATATATAGTTTTGATCAGGACAAATAAGGTTTTTTTTTTTCGTATGATTCTCCCTATTTCTGCAGAATCGATAAAAATCATTTTTCAGTGTCTTCTGCGCTCTGCAGCCACCAAATTTGACATGTGTTCGTTCTGTTTTTAATGTGATATCTTAAATATATACAAAACATCATTTTGAAATTGGATATATGCACATATTTATGTGCCATATTTATGCTCAAAAAAATCTATAATAACATTTTTTAAAGTAAGGAGCGAAGGAATGATTGGCAGGCCGTGTAAGCCGTATAGGACCTGATTACAGGGCATCACCTAGTCGGACATATTCGACTACTAAAGCACTCTTTTAGTTGTTTTCAACTTTTCTGTCGTTTTTACCCTCTTCTGCCGACTAGGCTGGTCCAAAAGGCTGCTGCCAAGTGGCTAACAAACGTTTGCCCAACGACTTTTTGCCAAGATGAAATCGTAGAAATTGAATTGAAGTGAATTGTGTCGACTCAAAGGGAGGGACTAACATGGTGGGTAGGGGGGGTATAGAGCAGCGGGGTGTAGCTAGCAAATGGCAAACGATATGCGTATCAATAGAAAAACAGAGCATCGCCAGACAACTTATACAAATAGCACATAAAAACTAAGACCCGTTTGAGTCCCGGGCAAAAGCCAGTCAGGGCATGTGCTCACACATATATATGCATGCATTCATATATACATATATATGTATATGTATCTGTATGCATATATCTTGAGTAGTGATAACTTCTTTCACGACTTTTGCCTCCTACTGGGCACCCGCACACACACACACACACACACACACCGACTCACACAGACACACACGAGAGCCAGGCGCAAGTTTAATGTAACTTTTCATTCTGTTGTTGTTGCTGTTGCTGTTGCTGTTGCAGCGCTTTTCCTCGCTTTTCATTCTTTGCGTCTGTTGCCGCCTCTACTATTTGTATATCTTAAACGCGTTTCGCTGTATCTACTTAAGGCAGCTTAAATATTTGTGTAACATAATACAAAACATACGGGCTTCTTTGGTTATACTTAGATACATAGCTTAGATACTCGCATTTGGCCATAGGCAGCCCAGACGCAGACGCGGCAGGAGCAGTGGGCGGAGAGGTAGGAGCCCCGCAGGAGACAACATTTGCTGGTTTTACTGTTTCTACATTTTGGCAAAGACTCGCAGCATTACACAATATGCACGTTATGTTGCGTTCGGCAATGATCAAAACAACATTCAATTATGTGTCGAAGAAATCAATATAAGAAACAACATTTCATTGGATCACAGCGGCTTTGCTTCATCTGTCTGCTTCTGATTTTGTGGTTAACTGGACTTTTTTGGGACTTGGACTTTACTCCCAATTTTGGGGAACCTACCTCCAAATTTTCGCATCTTTAGCTAACATAGGCTTTGGGATTTGAAGACCAGAAAGTCTATAGCGATTTTGATGGATTTCGTGAAAGCGGGGAGATTTATCGTTGCAAAAGTAACCTTCTACGGACAAGTCTCTAGCTCTTATAGTCTCTGAGTACAGCGGACGGATGGAGTAACAGATCTGTCTTGATCGACTAGACTCTTCTAAGCAAGAACATGTGGGGAGAACTCTACCCTTCTTAGCCGGACATTTTATATCCAATAATTAGAATTTAATGTACAATCCATAAATCACACGACCTCCATTTACACCAACGCTCCTCTCCTCTTGCCCGACGATGGCTGTCCGCTCAGGAGAGTTTTAACTGCATATCCTCTACCCATTATCAATGGCTTGATTTAATTAGTTAGCCGCTTGAAGAGCTCATGCTCTAACTTATTTCATGCATAAATACTAAAGTATTCACTGTCTAACAGAGAGAAAAAGTAGCTTAAATAAAAAACTACCGAGTACTTCAAATGACATTGACATAATGCTGGCTGGATTCAAGTTGTGTGAATTGTTCCTAATCATCTGTAAACATACTTAAGTGCATTTTTACAGCGGAGCCTCATTAATTGGACAAAGTGCGAGACGCTTGTGTGTGTCCACTGTGCAGATAAATATATATATATTCAGGATATTGGAATTTCGAATGTGACGCTGGACGTGACGTTTTGTGCTGCTGACGTCCTACTGATTGTGTCTCCTGCTTTGCTTTGGCTTCTATTTTTTTTTTCTTTTTCTTTTTGTCAAACGCTAATGCGTTGTACAACACGGAGAGCATGGGGACAGGCAATCTTTATTTGCGGCACGTTGTGTTCCTACCAAAAAAACAAAACAAAGAAAGAACACACGCGCTGATACGAGATGGCAATACAGATAGAGATAGCTCAAGAGATAGGGAGCATGTTGGATAATGGCTCTGGATGTCGTCCCGATATTTGCCTAGTGTCACATGATACGCACGACGGCATTTGCCTCATTAGAGTGCTCCTCAGGCGGACGTTGTGCCCAGGGCCAAGTAGTTAACCAAAATAGCAGAATGCATTTTGCAGACATCGACAAAAACAACAACAACAACAACAACGGCAGGAACGAGCGAGTCGTATCTGGTGGACACACATCTGGTATCGGGCAGAACGTTTCCCATTTAAAATGTAAACAAAAACAAAACATGCTGCCCGCACATTTCGGACACAAACAAAAGGAAACGCCGCCTGCGAAGTCATTAAAAGATGCAGATAAAACTGAAAACCGCACACAGTCGCCATTCTGAGAGTTGAACTTCGTATCTGTATCTTTTGCTGTTCATGAAGTGTGTGTGCATGTGTGTGTGTGTGTGTGTGTGTGTGTGTGTGTGTGTGTGTGTGTGTGTGTTTGTGTGAGTAGGCGCTGACAGACGAAAACAACATGAATTAAGCATATTTTTTTATCGGCAGTGTAACTCATCCCATCGATTCCAATCATCAGATTGAACGACCTGATGCCTTTTTGGCTGCTTTCGTTTTCTTATCTTGTATGCATTTGATTTTGATTGTCTTTATGTCTTAATTAGTTAACTGCTTTCACAGTCGAGCGCTTCTCTATGCAAATGCATTTTAGATGTCCATACGAAATGAGTATCTTGCATGCACGTCGAATGCTTCGCGCTTGACAAACATTTTTTTTTTTTCATGATTTTAATCTTTTAATGCACTTAAGCCGGTCATAATGTTTAATGCGAATGGAAAATGATTGTCATGTCATTTGTATCTGTTTTTTATCAATGCACATATTTCTGTTGTAACCAATAATTCAATTGGTTTATTAGGTACCAAAACAATTAATGTTTAAGCAGAAATATACAAAGAATAAATAGAGATTTAACAAGAGAAGGTTTTTACATCTTACACAGAAAAATCATCAGTATGTTTATAAACATATTTCTCTAGGAATTCTTTTTTCCAGCTAGACAATTTATTAACACAAACATTTTTCAAAGATTGTTAAATCATTTTATAGGAATGTATATAAGGATTGTATATAAACCATTTTTATTAATAAACTCAAAAAATAAGTAGAATAAAGTTAAAATATGATATGTTGTTATCGATAGTTTGTTATCAATATATTGTTATTGATGTATTGTTATCGAACACTCAAAACTTTTAATTTTCAGTACAAACTCTACTTACATCGTCTAGCAGGACGAAAAACTGAAACCCTGAGTCTCTGCCCGAGAGAGCTTTGATTGTATTCTCCTTTTTTGGCAATCTGAACAATTCATTATTTCCAATTGAATTCAATTGAAATCTAATTTATACTTGTCCAGATGATAAAGACTTTACTGATTTCCATAATATACCCATTACTTTTGACATATTATAATATTTTTGAAATGATAATATAACCGAATTGGGATCTTACCTTTTTGAGTGTCCGACAATGGTGTGAACTTTTTAATCAAATGAAATTCCCAATTGGGTTTTGAAAGGGAATCGCCAATGGAGAATTTTCAGCTGCTAGGCGTTACTAGCTTTCTCTTCTTCTTGTTGTTGGGCCTGCTGCAGGTTTTGCTGCTCCTGTAGTTGTTGCTGTTGTTGACTATACGATTGCTTAGATAGTTGACATTCGAATCGTTGCGCACAGAATTGATCATTTGCCATATCGAAATTGTATATCGATAAATGTTATGATTGCTTTTGCTTTTGCTTTTGGTTTTGCTTTTGGTCTTGCTTTTGCTTTTGGTCTTGCTTCTTGCAGATCGCTTGTCGTAGTTAAACAAATTATAGACACTTACACGAGACAACACCGAAGAACACAAATTATTTATATTTTTACTTTATACGAATGCCGAGTAAATAACAACAACAACAACAACGATGATGATGATGATGATGACGACAAATATTGTACATATGTACAGAGCAGTATAAAATATACACAAGCACACACGAACACACACACACACACAGAGAGATAGAGATAGGTGGAGATAGATTGATTAACGGTTAGGAGACGCGCAGGGTAGACGAACCGAAATAAGTATAAATAACTAACACGCGACGCGAAAAGTATGCAACACTTTAATTTTGTCAATTCAAAAGCCTCATGATGATTTGTTCCTTTGAAATTTGTATTTTTGTTGTTGATAGCTCCGTTTTGGATTAGCCTTAGTGGCCGCAGGACACTGGAAAAATGATAGAAAATATTTCACATATTCGATTAAATGACGCATAAACAATTGCAGAGACCGCAGGCACAGCAGGAATTTTCTTATTATGACAATGACAACACACACGGCAAATTGGTTGGCAACGCGCAATGCACGGCCAAAGGACAACGACTGCAGCCAGCGCCAGGCGAAAGATGTGCGAAGAATGAGACCAAGAGTGAGAGAGAGAAAGATTGAGAGAGAGAGAGAGAGCGCGGCGCCAGCGTCAACAGCGGCGCCAGCTACGATGCGAATGGTATAGCAAAGCAGAGTTAAAAACATGAGGCACTGCCACCGAGGGGGGTAAAACGGCAGCAAGAGCCAAGCATCGAGAGAGAAATTTACATAGGGCAGCTGCCACCACTCACACACGCTCACAAACACACACACACACACACACAGGCTTATTGTGTTGAAACGCCGCGAGAATGGAATGCAGCGAAACGAATGGACAGCACAAAATGTGCGCAACAAAATGGAAACAGGCACTTGAAAATAAACAAAATATATAAAAAAGGATAATCCGCACACACACACACACACACACACACACGCACATAGTACCACAATGTGTTCCAATGCCAAACTGTGCACAAAACACCAGGCGGCATGGCAACGCTCTCTCGCTCTTTCTCTCTTTCCCCTTCGTTGTTTCTCTCTCTCTCTCTCACACACTCTCTTGCTCACGCTCTCTCTATATGTGTGGTGGCAGCAGGAGGTGTGTGTGGCGCGCCAGCAGAAAAATCAATGAAAAATATCTGGAAAAGTTATCCAAAAAATGTTTCCATTTTTTGTTTGTGCCGCTTTTGTGTTCTGCGGTCTCTGCTTTAATTCTTTCGCCGTCTTTAATGTAATGTATTATGTATTTTTTTTTTTGTTTGCTCAATTTGAATTTAAGATAATTTATGGAAGCTCATGTGCCAATTGATTGCTTTATTATTGTTGTTTAGCAACACACAAACAAACACACACGCACACACACACACACGCATGCACAAAAGAAACAATATGCCGCTTTAACTAAAGCAATTGATTAACGGGATTACCATTTACCGTATAAATGACACGCACTTTTCAGACACAGTTCGCGGCACCGATTTGTTTATCTGTTGTCAGTCAGTCAGTCAGAACTGCTGCTGCTGCATTGCGACCAGACAAAGCCCGTGGCAACAACAGACATCAGAACGCGAACGCGACACATGAACACGCGACTCTCTCGACGACGTAACAACAACTCAGCCGGAGTTTCAGTTGCAAAGTACAACGGCACCGAGTGCAGCACACATGCTACAGCAGATACATGTTGAGACACATGCTGCTACGCAAGCGAGTGAAGCAGATTTGCCAAATTGGGCGACCCTCCTTGCTGTCAACAAAATATGTTTAGGAACATGCACACAAGTCCAACAAACACAATGGCTAATAATGTTGAGGCACATGTTGCCCCACTTTGCGCATGATGATAAGCATGTTTCACAACATTTTTGTTATTGTTTCTCTCCTGCGCTCTCTCAGGCTTGGTAAGCCTTCGGGTTTTGCCTGAGCAAATGTGCCGCCGTTTCAGTACCAGAGTTCCGTTCATTCGATGGGCGGGCGAGTGTGCGCCTTGCTTGTGCTTTGGTACATTATAAGGTCAGAACTTATTCTTCTTATTATTTGAAAAAAAAAAAAAATTAACACTTAGCAAGTTGATGTACAACTTGAAATAATAATTGGTATCACTATTTAAGCAACAAAAGATAATCATCGATGTTGTATTTTGCAGTTTTTTGAATGGTACCAACTAGCCCATTTCAACAGCTGACAACTCTATTCCCGACTGCTGTGCGCTCTCTTGGCGCTCTCGTAGCTTGCTCAATAAACGCGCGTTCTCTGTTTTTGCCGGCGGTGTATATGTATTGGTTTATTTATAATTAATAATTGCTAAGAAACATGTAAAAATTGGCTTTTATTTATTGTTAACTGGTATTTTGGTTTGGCCAAACGTTATTGACGACTTAACAATTGTAGACGACACAAGCGCGACAACGTGGAGCAACAAGCAAAGACACAGCGTTTAAATGAAAATAAATTATAACTTTTGGCCAATTACCATGTCACAATGTTATAACTGTAGCATGTTACTAGATTTTCGATATTTTAACTTATTTATCCACTTATTAATGGTTAAATTTACATTTTTTAAGTACTTTATGCACGAAACTACAAAACTAGCCAATTGGCTGTGTAGGCCGGCCGATAAACTGCCCGACTGTCGATTGCTCATTTATCGATAGATTTTAGAGCAACTGTTGCGAAACGGTGGAGCAACGATAATTCAAATAAATATTTTGATGATTTTTTCAGAAAAGTTTTAGTTTTTATTAGCAAACAAGTTAAATATCACCCGTAACAAGATTAACATTTAGTCTTACACTTTAACCACAATTTTACCACGCATATGGCCGCACTTTAAGCGCTCAAAAGCCTTTGGCATGTCGTTGAAGTCAAAGCTGCTGTCAATGAGCGGTATTAACTAGAAATATAACGATTATTAGACTTTAATTGAGCTAGTAATACCCTTGAACTAACCTTTCGACGCTCGACCAGACGCTGCAGAAACTCAATGCCATGCGCCGCCGGAAAGAAATAGCCCCACTTGACCAATCCGCCGCGCTGGGTGACAGCGCGCACATTTGTCTGCACCAAGTCGGAGAAGTTCTGAAGCGAGCCCAGGCACAGGCCACTTTTGTCAATATTTGCCAGCAGCGGCGAGTTGAATGTGATATACTGCCGAAAGTCGTACGGCAAGTCGGAGGCATGCTGTCCGCCCTGCCCGGCGCAGTCCAGGACAATGTCGTAGGGCGCATAGGTGCACAGCTGCTCGTTGGCATCGGGCTTCGTATAGTCCACCACGTAGTCGGCCAGACAGCGCACCATTTCCACGGCATCTTCGCTGCAGGTGGCGAGCACTTGGGCGCGCTGCGATTTCAATATCTGTATGGCCAATGAGCCGACGCTGCCCGATCCGCCGAGCACCAGCACACGCTTATGTGCACCACCGCCCTCGGACGTGGTGGCGCCGCATGGACCGCCCAAGCCGCCAGTTAGATACAAGCCCGACCAGGCGGTCAGACCCGCATAGAGCACACTGGTCGCCTCGCCGTCGTCCAGTTCCTTAGGTGCCGGCGCCAGCTAAAAAAAATGCAATACATAATAAAGTTTAGTGACTCATAACTGCAGTCGGTACTTACACAGGACGAGGGCACCACAACATACTCGGCATGTGCGCCATTCGGATTGGGTATGGGCACCACGCCCCACACCCGTGTGCCCAGCGGCAGCTGCTTGTCGCAGACACCCATGCCCTTCTGGACCAGCTCGCCGCAGAACTCACGGCCCAGCGTCAAGGGGAACTCAATGTCATCGTTGGCCTGACAACGCAACTGGTTGAGCAGCGTGGATCCGTAGCCGCCCAACATGGCTATATCGATGGGATTCACCGCTGTGGTGCGCACCCGCACCAGGCACTCGTCGGAGCTGCGGATTTGCGGCCACTTGAGTTTGTTGGACAGCTGCAGCTCGTCGATGCCGCCGTAGCTGTGCAGCTGCCAGCCGCGCATCTTCATGGAACATGTCGCCGACGGCGGAGACGGCGGTGGCGTCGCCGTTTCTGGCTCCTCTGTTGAGACTGTTGCGGCATTGGCGAAATTGCGGCTGGCGGGCAAAAGCCGCGGCAGCAATGCGAAGAGCTTTAGCGGCACACGAATACCTGCGCCTGCTGCCTGCATGTCTAACAAGCGTTCGTATTAAAACTTTAAACTACGCTTTTTGCTTTTATGTTTACAAGCGTAATTTGCGCAATGTTCAACTGTGGCTTATTTAATAAAGAGGACGTAAGTGTAAAAGGCATAGTATGCTGATCAGCAGGCAATAACAATTCAATTAGACTTTGAAAAGACCTTACCTGCTGTTAAATAAATTATTTTCTCTGCTATTGCACAATAAAGGAATACCAAAGAACTAAACAAGGTGTTAAATTGTAACGCATAAAAGTTAAATCCAATCAATTTATTTACATAAAAAATATCGTACATTTCCTTGGCTGTTATCTCTGCTCTGCTTACTATGCTTAAACGATAATTTGAGTGTAAGGCAATGTAAAATGTTATCGATATTCAGTTACTTCCATCTCTACTAAAAATACTATTCGCCAAAAAAGCCGACGAAAATTAGCAAAGTCAGGGACTGCAAAATGGAGCCAACGCTGGATAATTACAAGATTAGCTGCGAGCTGCTGGGCCACAGCCTGGATGTGCGCGCAGTGGCTGCTGGTGGCAACGCACCAGGCGGTGGCCAATTAATTTTGTCCGGCTCACGCGACAAAAGCACAAAACTCTGGAAGCCAATCGGGTGCGTACCAAGACAAAAAAAAAAAACAAATTGCCTTCTATAGTTTGCCGGTTTAATTGTCCTTTATTGTCCTTTGTTTTGATATTTAAGCAACGATTACATTGAGAGCGTCACGCTGCAGGATCACAAAAACTTCATATCCTACATCTATTATCTGGAGTCGGAGCAGTGGATCTGCACTGCCAGCAACGATGCGACAATATGCATCTACCGGCAAGAGGGCTTTGTGCCATTGATCACGCTTAAAGGTCACGAATCGACTGTCTGCACTCTGGCCGCGGGCCTCAAGTCGCGCAGCCTCATCAGCGGCAGCTGGGACAAGACAGCGCGCGTGTGGACCATCAGTGAAACGGGCGATGTCACATTTGTCACGCTGCAGGGTCACGAGGCGGCCGTTTGGGCCGTGGCAACGATGCACACACAGCAGAAATATGTTACGGGCGGCGCCGATAAGTGCATCTACTACTGGAATGCGCAAGGCGAAAAGCTGCGGCTACTCAAAGGTCACACAGATTGCGTGCGTGGGCTCGTACCGCTGCCCGCCAATTCTCTGCTCTCCTGCGGCAACGATGCTGTGCTGCGCTTCTGGAACGAGGACGGCGAGTGCGTGCGCGAGCTGAGCGGCCATACCAACTATATATATGCTATGGCACGCAATCAGGCGCTGGGCGAGCACATTGTCGTCTCGTGCGGCGAGGACAGCACGCTGCGCATGTGGAATGTGATCACAGGCGACGAGCTGGGTGCCCCTATTCTGCATCCGGCCATTTCAGTGTGGTCAGTTGCGTGCCTGCAAAACGGCGACATTGTTACCGGCTGCAGTGATGGCGTTGTGCGCGTTTTTAGCCAGGAACCGACTCGCCAGGCTGCCGAGACTCTCAGACGTGCCTTTGATTTAGCCGTGGCCACGCACAAGTCGCAGCTTACCGAGGAAATCGGCGGTGTCAAGAAGACAGAGTGAGTCCTGTCCGAGCAAAACATTTCATCTCAATCCTAATTGCATGCTACGTTTCCAGCCTGGCCGGACCGGAGTCTTTGTTAACCAATGGCACTCGCGAGGGTCAGACGAAAATGGTGCGCCATGTGGATGGCTCGGTCAAGTGTTATGTGTGGGAACTGGGTAAATGGAGCCTGGTGGGCGATGTGACTGGTGCCACGGGCGGCACACAGGCCAACTCCGGCAAGAAACTGCATGAGGGCAAGGAGTACGATTATGTGTTCAATGTAGATATATCCGATACGGAGCCACCCATTAAGTTGCCTTACAATCGCGGCGAAGATCCCTGGCAAGCCGCTCAACAGTTCATACACCGCAATAACCTGCCCCAGGCATATCTGGATCAAGTGGCCAATTTCATCGTGAAGAATTCGGAAAATCCGCCCGCCGCGGTGACGCAAACGACAACGTCTGTAGAGTTTTTTTTGTGGGTTTCATCTATTTAATATTTAAATTCCTGTTGCAGTGGCTATCAGGATCCTTTCACTGGCGGCTCACGCTATGTACCCGGCTCCAGCAACAGCAGCGTCCGGGGCAGCGGCAATATGGATCCCTTTACTGGCGCCTCCAGCTACTCCACTGCCAACAGCAATACACAGTCTAGCGTCGATGTGAATTTTGTGCGTGGCAGCGATAAGCACTTCCCTGTCAGCACCTATCGCACCTTCGACACATGCGATGCCAACAAGGTGTTGGAGAAGATGAAGTAAGCTTTGCCAGCCAATGGTTGACTATAAATGAAAATGTGTCTCTTCTTCAGGGAGTTCAACAATAAACTAACCAGCGCAGAGGGTAAAGTGGGCGACGAAGTCTTACTCGCCGTCATACGGCTGACGGACAAGTCACCGGAACTGGAGCCGACAGCCTTGGAGGCATTGATGATGCTGCTCAAATGGCCGGCTAGCATGCTTTTCCCGGTGCTCGACATACTGCGCCTAGCTGTGCGTCACGAGGCCGTTTTCAGTCTGCTGCACAATAGCCACAACTTTTTGAATGGCGTGCTGCCACACCTGGACGGTACGGCGGCCAATCAGCTAATGGTTTGCCGCTGCCTGGCCAACGCCTTGACTCACACAGTGGGACGCCAGCAGATTGAAGCCCAACTGCCGCAAATCATTGAGCTGGTTAGCTGCATACGTGCGGGCAGCCCCAATTTGCAAATAGCGATTGCCACGTTTTATCTGAATCTGACCATATCGCAGACGTTGGGCGCAGCCCGGCCAGATGTGTGTCATGTGACCACCTCGGGCATTGTGGAACTGCTCAAGTGGGCCAAGGATTTGGAGGCCTGGTATCGCTCAATGCAGGCCATTGGTAATCTGACTACCACACAATGCGGCCAGGAAACGATCGCCCAGATTGTCTCCGTTGATTATGTGATGGATAAATTGCGTGAGCTGACAAATACACCGCAGGACGAAAACTTCACCAAAGTCAATTTGGTGGGACAGGCGTTACTTGCCGTATTTTAAGATCTGGCGTTGCACGCATTTATTTTTAAATTTTATATATTGGAGTGTGTCGTTTTGAGGGTCTAATACAATAAATACCTTTTGCTTAGCCTAGATTCATGTATATAGATATACGCGCATTAATCAACTGACGGCTTGGGCAACTGTCCAGCAGCTTCCTCGGTTGATGGCGCCGCTTTGCGTGTTTGTATGCGCTCCAGCAGCTCATGCTTCCAGCGCTCCTCCGGCACACCCTTGGCCCAGTCGGGCACCGTCACATTGGGCAATGTTATTTTCGACATGGCCTTGAGTATCTATGGGAAAGAACTGTTATGCCACTGCATCCAGTTTTCTGGCCACGCCCACACACTCACCTGCTCCGTACGCGTTTTATCCAGCTCCATTTGCAGCTCCTGCGGCCGTGGTTCGTTCCACACTTGGCGTTCAATTTCCGCATCGATGCTTTCGATTGGCGGCATATTCGGATCGCCGTGTGTCACCTCAGCTGTCATCAAATCGATGTCCTCATCGGCTTCCTGCCGACCATTCGACTCTCCAGCTGTGACTATGTCATTGATAACTGCGCCCGCCTCCTCAGCGTCTGTGGCAAGCGGCTGGTAACCATCATAGGCATCCGACTCGGCGCTGTCATCGCTTTGTTCTCCAACATGTGGATGCTCGATGGCCGGCGCTTGGAAATCATGCTCCTCTCCAGGATCTGTTGGTAGTTCTGGGCCACCCATTGTTGCTGCTGCACAAGAAAAAACGTAAATAAATAACAATGTTCGATAGGTCGATAACGATAAGTCGATAACAATAAGTGTGCTGCCGCAACAGTGCTGTAAAACGACTTAGCAAATGCACAAATACGGCCGTTACTTTATTCAAATTGGATTTAAAAAAAAAAAATAGCATGCACATTTCGCAATTATATGTATGTCATTTGATAACTAATTTAATCAATAATTAAAAGCATTAAAAGTAGCATATATTCTAGTACAAATAACCGCCTTGTGCTGGCGCAGCAGCCGCTGTAGCATCGGCAGCGCTTGCCTTCTGGAGCGGCACAATTGTTGACTTGATGTCACGGTTCGAGGTCTTGCGCAGCTCGGTGGCCGCATGTTGCAGCTGGAGCGTGCACTCGGTGGTGACGCCATTCAAGGTGAGCTGTGCGGTCTCCTTCTCGAGCAGCAAAGCCAACGCTTCGAGCAGCTCCACAAAGCCCAGGGCCAGAGCGGCGCGGCGAATGCGATTCAGTTCCTTGTAGAAATGTTGCGTCTTGTCGGGCATTTTCTTTGCGTGACGCAGCACTTTCTGGACGTCGGACTGGAGACTGGCCTGACGTATCCAGACGACGCTGCTTTGTGAATATGAGCGTCGCTCGGCGCGCACCGGAAAACTGGCCGTTTCACCAGGTGCCAGATCCTCGGGAAAGCCAAGAAACTCCAGGTCGCCCAGCCAGGGTATAACATTGGAGCCCGGCGGCAGTATGTTGAGCATAAAATTTGATTTCTTTTTGACATCGGTGTAGGCATACATAAAGCCATACCACTTCTCGCCCAGCAGCACCAGTGCGGCCATGTTCTCCAGCTTAAGTGCGCCATGCAGCAGCACGCACAGATTGTCCTTTTGCTGCTCCGCTTGCGGTGTGGAGCTGTGCTTGAGCACCACAGTAACATCGGCATCGTCGCCGCTTTCCTCGGCATCCTTGGTATCCTTCATGTAGAAGTCGCGTATATCTTGCTCCAGCTTCTCCAGCTCGTAGTGCGGATTGTTGGTGTCCAGCGTTAGCTTGGGTGGCTTGGCAACTGCTGCCAGACCGCCAGAGCGACGAGTCGGTTTCTCACGCTCCACCTTGGCCAGCACCCAGTGGCGACTCAGCGTGGCCGGCGAGCCAATATCGGATAGCGCCAGGAAGCCGCAGACATCAATGCGCTGATCAATGTGACGTATTGTGGGATCGCCGCCATAGAGTGCGGCCTGCTCATAGGGCACTGGTGGCGGCCAGAGCAGCACCTGGCCTTCCATGCGAAAGTAACGGCCGCACTTCAGCGTCACCTCCGTGGATTTGTAGCTGCTCTCGCACAGGCGCTCGATTAGCTCGAACAGAGCGGTGCGACCCAGTTCGCTTTTATGGCTGCCTGCAGATGTGGCGTCGCCGGGCTCGGCGCTCTTCGCTGGCTTCGTCATGAAGAGCTGACCCTTGAGCGAGGCGGCGTCGAGCAGCTGTTGATGCAGTGTCAGCCCACGTGTGAAATATGAATCGCAATGCACGCCCAAACAAATGAAGTTCAGATTGTAGGTGGCCAGCGTCTTTAGCCACGCGTATTCGGGCTCAGCCTCCTTGCCCGCATACGCCTCCAGGAAGCCAGCAATCGAGGTGCTGCCAAAGCCCGCACCGCAGTCCGTGAACACCACCAGCTGTAGAAGATTCTGTGTGCCCCATGTGGCCATTAGGCTGACTGAGGTTTTCAGCATGGTCATCAGACAGGCCTTGTCCACGGGCTCGATTTTCTTAATCGCCTGCCGTATTTGATCGTAGTCCCGTGTAAAATCCACTTTCAGTTCACAGACTGTGGTGTACAATACCAAAGCCAAATGCTCGAGCTTGCCAGCGGCCGTCAAGTTGTCCAGCAGAAGTTGAATGCCCTTGAGGGCCAGCGATTGGTATGTGTGGTCGTTGCGACCCGGCACAGGACGCAGCATCGATAGCGATACATCCAGAGCAATTATTGTTGGCATTTTTCCAACTTTAGCAATATGAGCAACAAAATTGTTGTAATTGGGAATATAAACAAACGCCGGCAACAGCTGATAGCCCGCATTAATCGAAAGCCGATAGTTTAGCTATCGTTTAGTTCTAAATATCGAAAGGTAAAAGGAAACTTTGCCGCTTAACAAAAAATGCATTTTAACATTCTTCTGTTAAAACGCATTAAAAACTATCGCAAATGTTAAGAATTATCGATAAAAATGCCATTCACTCGCAGTGCAGACAACGTACAAGGAAATGGCGCCAAACGTAATTTGAACATCAATAAAACTGTCGTTAAAATGTAATAAACAGAAATGCATTTTATAAGACAGCTGGCTTATATATATATATATATATTGAATGCACATTTATTAGAATTTGATTGGCTTGAATTTTGCCGCTGCCAGAATGTTGCAGTTAATTAATCATCCCCATAATTAATGTGCATTGAATAGTTTTGTATTAGAACAAATTGAATTTTAATTCAATTGCGCTTTTTACAATATGCCGGCAGTCAGACGCGGATGAGGATGCGGGAAGCTATAAATGCGATGGACTTTATGCAGCTTCACTGTTTCTCCGCTCTTTTAATTACATTTAATTAGAAACATTTGAGCACGATCTGCACGCGCTCCCTCTCTCCTTCTCTCTCTCTCTCTCTCTCTCTCTCTCACAGCACAGATCAACATCATTATCAGGCTGAACGTTAAGTGCCAGGCGCCAGCATCTTGTTCTCATTCATAGTGTGCCGCTCGAGCAGTGAGGACGTCGTCTGCTCTATCAATAGTAAAAGTGATAGTACTAATTTCTAGTTACAGTGCAGCATTCGGTTTCGGAAGCAAGTCAGTGTTTGAGGTTTGAGTAGAGCTGCTTAGCTCAAGTGTGTAGTTATAAGAGTTTTTTTTTTTTTTATAATGCATGTATTTGTAAATGTTCATATTTAATTCAATAACATTTGCCCAAGACATGTGTATGTGTACTCGATTCTATAATATACTTCTATCTTAGCATTCACAATTTATCAACCTTTAACCCAATTCCATTCGGCGATAAGGACATGTTATTAATTCACATGTTATGTTAATTAATGAAATATAATTTAAATAATAATAATAGTAATTGAACACATTTTATTTACAATGTTCAGCTTGTGCTCATTAAAAAGCATTTCCCTTGCTTATTTCTGACCCAATTATCGCCCTGTATTTTACAATTGCATCAAACCGAAAACTGGCGCACGCAGAATGAAAGATCTGCGTCATATTGTTTATGGCCGTTGGCGTTTTTATGGCGCTCTATATCTGACCATATTGCAGAGGCAGAGGAGCTCCAGATATTCACAAAAACAATGAGCTGAAAATTGGCATCGCAACAAGGAATTAATTGGCGTTGCATTGTTCTAACTAGAATAAAATGCCTTTCATCAGCGTGAACCGAATTGTTTAAACTGCAGTTGCCATAAATATGCCAAAGTTTATGGCTACCGTATTTGCTATAAACAATTGTCGGTGCAATTTTAAACAAATCGCTTGCCAACTTGAATTTTATTATTAATCGACAAATTTGTGCGGCGCCATTTTCAATTTTCAATTTACAATTTTCCATTTTCAATTTACAATTTGCATATTCAATATTCACATTCGACAGCGCAGATCACGCAGCTCAACTTAATTTGGACTAATTGGAGATCAGCAGACACGCACCCAAAATGGCAACTGCAGCAACGCATCCATCAATTGCCTTCGTTCTTCTGGCCCTAATTGGCCTGGGCCTGGGTCTGCTTGGGCAGACCAATGTCGCCGCATCGCCAGTCACGTAAGTCCAGAATCTCCAAAGATTACGAATTGATCTGCTTTGTGGAAATTTCTGATATGCCAATATATTAACTATATACTAGAATCAAGAATGCTAGGATATCTCCGTAGATCTAATACCCTTTTGCAGATATGTGAGATTTGTGCAGCTCCAAAGATCACGCATTGATCTGCTTTGTGGAAATTTCTGATTTGCCAATATATTAACTATATACTAGAATTAAGAATGTTAGGATATCTCCGAAGATCTAATACCCTTTTGCAAATATATGAGATTTGTGCAGCTCGAAAATATTTTGCCTTATAAAATCCTACTATTCCAACGATCTTTCCTATAGCAACTATATGATACAGTGGTCCGATGTTTATAATATCTCAGTTCTATTAACTTAAAGGAAGGTTGCCATATCAACTTTATGGGATCGGAGATATTTCCTTCCATGCCTTACACACTTAATGACAAAGCTAGTATACCCCTTACAAGGGTATACAAATTGTTGTAGATATGCAGTTCATTTAAAAGTGGAACTATCAAAATCTGTAGGTCCATACATAGATCAATACTTATTTTAAACTAAATACCAATTGAGATTTGCAAGAAAGAAGAGTTAAGTATATTTATATCTTAAGATATATAAGCTATGTGTTCCCTAAAAATAGATATACTTAATGTTATTTGTTTAACATTTCCATGCAATTTATCAAATTTCAGTCATATATGTCTATAATATTTATTCAAAAAAAAGAAAAATATATAGGAAAAGTTTTTAGAGAGGAATATTAGGGAATTATCCAATATATCGAGATTGTGATGCTGTTTAGCTATTTGCCTTTGTTCTGTTCCAATTGAATGAAGTCCACATCTGTCAGCATTATTTATGAATGGAAAACCAAAACAGATGGGCATGTGTCAAAGAGTCTTTCGCACTTTGCTTTTGGATTTTCCATACGGCTGTGAAATATAATGCACTAAAAATGTATTTGTGCGAAATGTGCAAGTTATCAAGTGCGGCGCCAGGATGTCCACCCCTCCCCCCCCTCTCTCTTCACAATCTCATGCAACACTCAGTTCCTAATTCCTCCCACCCCCCGCCCACTTTACACCATATGCTGGCACAGGGCAACGCCTTCATCCCAGCAGCCGGCTAGCCCCCAGTCGGCTGACAAAACTAATGACTATTGCCTTCAAAGAAACAGAGATGTTGGTCTGTCTGTTCCGCCTTTATCTGCCTGTTTGTTTGTTTATTTTTGGCCCGGAGCATGCACACACTTCATCCAAATGGCCCGCGGCCTGTGGAAACCGTAATGGAAACGGGCACGGCACGCGGGGGAAAACTTAGTGCACAGCCAGCACACATATGTTGTTTAGCCGGGGGCGCATGGCTCGCCACTTAGAACTTGCTGCTCTGCATATCTATCAGCATCTATGCATTTCACACAAACACAAGCACACACACACATGCACTGCATCGCATCTAAAAGGGTTTCTGACCCTGAGACTCTCGAATATTAGCTGGCAGGGTGGGCGCGAGAGCATGTTTACGAGAATTGATCACGATCTCTGCCAGCACTCGCTCCAAGCCGCTGGCCCAGCCACATTTACAGCTGTCGATTGCCATGCCAAAAAGGGGTCGATGTTGATTCTCAGTCACATGCCCAGCCCCTAATGATTGTTGTCTGAAATTTGTTCTTCAACTAGATTGCGTTTATGTACTTTGCATAAAGGGAAAAACTACCAATAAAAAGCGAAGTAATTAACAAAAGTATTAGGATTAACGTTAACGGAAAAACTTTTAATTTATTGGAATAATATTTTGAAATATATTTGGAAAATTCCTCATTTTCCTCATCATTTTTTTAATAGCAAAAAGAAAAGTACTCCAGAGCTCTGTCGTATTTTGTTGCCAAGTTATTTTAAAATTATTTATTATTATAAAAATTTAAAAATGTTCTTTAATATTTATAAAATTAATAAAAAAGAATAATTTTTAAATATTTATCTATTTGTTTTTTCAATAAAAATATTTCTTAACTTAAGAACAGGTTTTAAGGCATAGAAAGTTTCGATTAGAAACTGAGCGAATTTAAAGAGCTTGAATATATATTTTAAATGCATTGCATTTTTTTTAGTAATGAAGACCTAAGCGGTACTATAAAGTCGCTTATTTACTCGTACAATCAGCTGGATAACAAGCTGGAGCGGCACGAGCATCGGGAGCGTGCCCTGGGCGAGCTGCTGAAGAAGGCGATGCAGTCCCTGCAAAAGGGCCAGAAAAATCTGGAGCCAATCAATGGCATTTTTGGGCGACTGGACGAACGCGTCAGTCAGATTGAGACAATGCTGATCACGGTAAGTATAGCTAACGAATCTCCATGGAATAGCTACAAATATGCTCCGCAATGCAGCAAGAGGAGAAGTACAATGCACAAACGGACAAGTTCAGTCAGGCCATCGAGCACATGTTCAAGTGGATGCGGGAGAATAACGAGTGCTTCAAGAATCCGCCCGGCAGCCCCAAGGCAATCGCCGCACCAGCTCTGCCCAATAAATTTGTCGAGGAGCAGCAGCAGATCAATAAGCAGCTGCTCGACCAGCTTAAGCAGCTGTCGGCCAGCGTGAGCAAGCTGCTGGACAGCAGCAGCCAGGCAGCCCAGCAGACCCAGCAGGGCTTCGAGCGCATGCCCAAGTCCGACGAGCTGTTAACCCAGATCGAGGCCAAGCTGCAGCAGCACAGCGCAGCCGTCGCCGCTGCCGCAGCCGTAGTTACCACCGCGGCTCCGCCCAAGAACGATGAGTTTGAGCTGCAGCTAATGGAACGCCTGGGCGCCTTGAGCACCGATGTGGCGCAGCTGCGCAGCGCTCCAGCTCCGGCGGCACCTCCTGCTCCATTGGGTCTCAGCGAGAAGGATCGAGCCTATATCCAGGAACTGAATAATGAGACGCTCAACGCTCTGGCGGCACTCAAGAGCGAATCGCTGACAGCCCAGCAAACAGGTGGGTGAAAGAGTTCCTGGACTAAGGTGTTGCAATAATAAGAAGGGATATAGTTGTAACTCATGCATACATTACATTCATTCATTCATATTCATTTTATAATTTTTAATAGTTCTTCCTTTAATGTTTCTCACTCCTTTTAATATTCTTCATTATCATTGCCACATATTCTCGCTTCCCTGTTCTGTCTGAATTGATTTGGAATAACCTTAAGGATGCCAATTAAACTTGGCATATAGTTGCAGATCCTTTAAAAACATTTTGCTTGCATCTCTTTTAAACACATGCAGCAGCGCGCCAGACCACGGAGCACCTGCAGCAGACGGAGGCCAACATACAGGGCGAGCTGCAGCAATTGTCAGCTGAGTTAACCTTGCTGAATAAGTACTACAAGGCGATAAACGCCAGCCACAGCAAGTTGAACGATGGTTTCGATGCGCTGGGCAAATTCAACAATATCATGATGACCAACTCTGAGGTGGTGCTGGACACGCAGCGCAAGGTGGAGTTTGGCACGCTGCAGATCGTGCAGAAGGTAAGCCTGCTGTTGGAGCAGCAAGTGGCCGAGTTGACCAGCTTGGTGAAGACGCGCTTTAACGAACTGGATGATGCTGTCGTGAACACACAGCAGGAGGCGAATCGCAACATAAGCGGTCTGCTGGACACTGCGCTGACACAGGTGTGGCATCGCATCGAGATCATGACCAGCGAGATTGGCCAGAGCCGGGAAATGTTGGGCCTGATGCAGGCGGGACACGATGGCTATGTGAACAGCACCTTTAGCACCATGATGGGCCTGAGCAGCAAGGTGGAGGAGACCAAAAAGCACATGATTGACATGGACGACAATCTGAACTATCTGCTGGGCAAGTTGTCGCTAATGTCCAGTGAATTTGCCAACATCAAGAAGGGTCTGGCTGACTCATTGATGGATTTGCGCAACTCGTTTCAATTGATACACGAACGCATGCCCAACAGTTCCGGGCCGCATAACAACATCGAGAAGAATCAATATGTTACCGATTTCAATCTATTGTCTAAGCGACACACTCAGCCCGAGCGGGAGTAGAGCGCAGGGTTCGCAAGCAGGAAACAAAATACATACAATAAAAACCTAACACTAGCAGCTAAGTAAACGAACTTACAATTAAAATACATAAAATATTTATGCAAAACTCAAATTAACATGTGCTTCATGTGTAAATCTCTGCAAATACAATTTCGTTTATGAATAACAAACACTCGCAAATTTGTGTGTATAGGGTGTGACTCTGTGTGTGTGTGTGTGTGTGTGCAGTTTTCTTTTCACTTTTTTGCTTAAATCTCTAGTGGAGTTTTTTACAATTTGCAAGCGCCAACTTAATCTAACACACCGTACATATATATATATATACATATACATATATATATATGTCGGAATAGAGAAATCACTTTCTTTGCAATTAGGCATACTGGCAGCACAGCAAGTCCCGAGTGTCGTTATAGTCACAAAATAATTATATTTTTAGGAGCGAGCACGTCTGTTCTCTATGACTTCCACTTTTAGAATGAATAATTTTCATCGTCCTCGAGCATACTACTCATGCTCTTGTCATTCTATATTCTTCTCTGACTTTTAGTACTGTTAGTGAACATTCAACACTATAGCAAACTGGACGTTATACAACACACTCGGGCCATGCTCGGCAGAGACTATCTTTTTTGTCTCACACCATGCTTTCAGTAGCAACCCTAATACAAGTAGGACAGTTATGTTAAATAGCAGTACCTTCTGTCAAATTCTCTGATTCTTACTAACACTTAATCGTTAGCATTCAAAATAATACTCACAATAATTTATTGGATACACGACACGGCCTTCCTGACATTTCACACGTCCTCGTGTGTACATTTCGCTTAGATCATGCCATAGTCAAAATTGTTGGGTAAAATTTATTAGTCATTACTTTACTTTAAGAATAGCTTTACAAACAGCAGTATCATCGGTCATTGTAGGTTTTATTTTTTTATTTTTTTTTTTTTTTTTTTGTTGTTGTTCTGTCATCACACGTCTATAGGCTCTTGCTGCCCAGCAACGATAACATGGAGCGGATCCATACAGGTCTTTCAACCTCTGACCCCCGCCATAATATCACCCGCTTCAGCACGCCATGATCGAGCACTTGTGCACGGCGTGAGTATTATGGTGCGGTCTTAGCCATCGTGTATGAGCCCAACCGCACTCTCTCTTAGTGCCACAGTGTCTTGAGCAATGTCCTCAACATTGTCACACTCATCATCTCTCAAATCTATCAACTCCTCCGATACATTGTTGCTTGGAAAAGCTCGCAAATACTCATGTGCATACTTAAACGTGCGCTTACTCGTCAATGACTTTAATAAATATCTGTCTCCATCAAGTATTTCGATTATCTCAAAAGGTCCCTTAAACTTGGGATCTAACTTCGTTTGATTTCGTTCTTCCCTCTTGAGTAGGACATGATCACCGAGCTTATATTTTATAATTTTTGCTTTATTTTTATCAAACCTAGCCTTATCATATTTAGCGTTATTCACCATGTTATCTTTCGCTTGTGCTCTTATTAAATCTTTATCAATTGTTTTTTCATCTGATATTGTTATCATTCCTAACGGCCTTGCCTCTTTACCGATTAGCAATTCTAACGGACTATATTTCGTTACACGATTTGTCGTGCAATTTATTGCCAGCTGTATGTCTTTTAAAGCGTCTTGCCAGGATCGCTGACTACTCTCAACCGCTGTGAGCATGCTCTTCAAGGTGCTCATGACACGCTCTACTTGGCCGTTTGCTCGACTGGCGCCCGTCGCAATCAGGTGTAAACCTATCTTCTGCGAAGAACAAAATTCCCTAAACCTTGTGCTAGCAAAACATCTACCCTGATCAGCTATGATGCGTGCCGGCACTCCGAATAGTGCAACAGTTTCTTTGACTGCCTTAATGCAGTTTTCCGTATTAAGGTTCAGCGTATGTTGAAGGTGAACAAATTTTGTGAATGCATCAACTTGAACTATGATGTACTCTTTTAAGTCGTTTTTGCCACTTAATTTTCCGGTTATATCAATATGCACAGTGTGCCAGGGTATGTCATCTTTAGGAATCGGGTGCATTTCTATTTGTGGCTTACCAGATGGTGGTTTTGACACTCTACAGGTAATGCAATTTTCTACAAACTTTTTCACATACTTAGACATCTTCTCGAACCAGTAGTTGGCATACATTTTGTCTAGAGTTTTCTTCCACCCTAAATGCATTATGGCTTCGTGAACATTGTTAATGACTGACCATCTAAAGGCTCTAGGTATTACAGGCAAACATTTTGTGCTGCCATTTCTTTGAATCCTTCGATATAATACTCCTGCTCTCAATTCGTACGACGCTGAGATAGCTTCTCCCATCTTATGGTTTCGCAATTTTAAGGTTATGGAAGCAATGTCAGAATCTCGTTGCTGTTCGGCTAGAAGCCAATCGTCGGTTATCTCAGCTAGGTTTATGTGCATTTCAACCGTTTTCGCTGAGGATTTATAATCAGTAGGCAACGGATTGCGCGAGAAAAAATCAGCATGTAACATGCGTTCTCCCTTCCTGTATTCAATGCTGAAATCAAATGATTGCAGATATGCCCACCATCTATGTACCCTTGGGGTAAGGTTAATTTTTTTGATACTTGCTTTCAGGGAGTTGCAATCTGTATGCACAATAAATTTTTGACCATGTAAATAATGGCGGAAGTGTCTTACTGCGTTGTAAACTGCGAGGGTCTCAAGCTCGTATGAATGATATTTTGCTTCAGCCATTGTCGTACATTTGCTGTAATATTCAATGACTCTGGGTCTATTTTCTATCTTGTGCATTAAAATAGCACCATATCCAATAGAACTTGCGTCTGTATGTAATTCAATTGGCTTTAGTGGATCGAAAATTGTCAAAACGGAGTCATTAGTCAAAATTGATACGATTTTTTGACGAATTTCCTCATATTCCGGCTTCCAGACAAATTTATTATTCTTGGAGGTGAGATTATATAAAGCTTTCATCTGCTCAGAAAATTTTGGTACGAATTGCCTAAAATACGAGGCTAGGCCTATGAATTGTCGCACCTGCGTTACTGACTGCGGTGACGGCAATTCGGCCAACGCTTGTATCTTGCGTGGATTTGGTCGAATTTGACCCGCTTCAACCAAGTATCCTAAATATTCTATGCTTGTTTTCAAGAACGAGCATTTTGTAATGTTAAATGAGAATCCAGCTCTAGACAAGTTTTCCAAGACCGTTTGTAGCCTTTCAAGTGCCTCTTCCTTTGTCTTCGCTAGAATTAACACGTCATCTATATAGACGATGGCATACGTTTGAGCCAAATCACCCAATGCTCTCACGATTGCGCGCTGGAAAATCGAGGAAGCATTTTTTAATCCAAAAGGCATGGCCAAAAATTCATACTGTCCTTCTGGCGTGACAAAAGCAGTGCGCTCGATAGAGTCTGGGTGTATTGGAACTTGGTAAAAACCACTTGCCATGTCTAAACTGGAGAAATATTTGCCTTCACTCAGTCTATTAATTTGATCAGAAATCAAAGGCAGCGGATATTTGTCAGCGACCGTATTAGCATTCAGTTCCCGATAATCGACACATAGTCGATCGGTTCCATTTTTCTTTCTTACCATCAGCATTGGGCTTGCAAATGGAGAGCAACTAGGACGTATAACGTTTGCGTCTAACAATTCTTTTACTTTATTTCGCACGACTTCTTTTTCTTCTATGCTTAACCTATACGGACGCCTTTGTACAGTTTTATTTGGGTCAAGCAGGCGGATTTCAAGTTCACCCGTAGTCACTCGCGTTTGAGGAATACCCTCAATAAATTTATCAGCATAGTTTTGCAATAATTCTAGCAGACGATTCTTATCAGTGTTGCTTAATGCTCTATCGTTATTCAGATGCTCTACGTAACTTATATCTGGCACTTTTATTAGTACATCAACAGTTTTGGTTTTGTACATTTCAAATTTGTCGGCCTCGATGGAGACTCCAAAGCCTAATCCGAGTATATCACGGCCTATCAATACATCGTATTTCAAAAACTTATCCATTATTACATGAAATAATATTTCTAAGGAGTACTGATCAATTTTAACAGTAGCCAAGATTTGCATAGTGCTATACACAGGATTTTCTCCAATACCCCTCAAAACTATCAAATTATTAATTCTTTTTCCGGAAAATTTCTCGGCACAACTCTCTCTGATGAGCGTACATTCCGCTCCAGAGTCAAAACAAAATGGAACGAGCTCACCAGATTGACGCAGGATTCCTTTTGGCTCGGACACACAACAGATGTTTATACGCTTGTCATGTGATCCAACACCGCTCGTAGAAACTCCTTTCGTACATGAAGACGCAATGTGGCCAGCATCGCCACATTTGAAGCAGGTAACGGCAGATCGAACTTTAGGTAATGCTGAGTTTTTTGACACGTTGCCTTCTTCATACTTCCTCTTGCGACATTCGACCATTTTGTGTCCGAGGTTTCCACAATGATGACATTTAATGCCATATGTTTTCGATCTCTTGCGATCTGGTTCCATTGGGATATTTGGCTGTAGACCTCCATTTGACCTTCCATAAGCATAGGCCTTCAGATGCTGTTGCATCTCGTCTTGACTTTTAATATTAGTCGTATATAACATACGTTGCAGACTTTTGTCGATTTTCGATGTATGTGCCAAAACAACTGAGACTGCAATTTCCTCCATGTTCGCTGTCTTCCATTTGGATAAAAGTGACGTCACAAGACGGCTCGCATATACGGAGAGGCATTCGCCATCATTCGGTCGGCCATTAAAAATGTTCATTAAAGTTGCCGCCGATGTTTCCATTCCCACGAAACGTTGCAAAAACAATTCCTTAAAATTTTGCCAGTTCATTCCAGTATAGCATATTTGAGAAAGCCAGGGCGAGGCGCTTCCTTCTAGGGAGCCGCTGAGGGTCATCACCAGTGTACTGCCCTCAATAGGATTATCGTCAAGTATTATGTCCACAGTTTTGCACCAGGCATTTGCATCTGCGCCTGCAATGTCCGGGTTGAACTTTGGCAACGAGATGCTCTTCTTTGTTGAGGATGCTGAATTTGACATCTGCATTGCTTTAATAATCTCAAGAATATTTCGATTTTGAGATTCCAAAAGCTGACGCCACGAATCGTCAGAATTGCCTCGTGGAGGGGCATCGCCTAATCCCACTTCTGATGTCGGAATAGAGAAATCACTTTCTTTGCAATTAGGCATACTGGCAGCACAGCAAGTCCCGAGTGTCGTTATAGTCACAAAATAATTATATTTTTAGGAGCGAGCACGTCTGTTCTCTATGACTTCCACTTTTAGAATGAATAATTTTCATCGTCCTCGAGCATACTACTCATGCTCTTGTCATTCTATATTCTTCTCTGACTTTTAGTACTGTTAGTGAACATTCAACACTATAGCAAACTGGACGTTATACAACACACTCGGGCCATGCTCGGCAGAGACTATCTTTTTTGTCTCACACCATGCTTTCAGTAGCAACCCTAATACAAGTAGGACAGTTATGTTAAATAGCAGTACCTTCTGTCAAATTCTCTGATTCTTACTAACACTTAATCGTTAGCATTCAAAATAATACTCACAATAATTTATTGGATACACGACATATATATTAAATTAATTTAATTAGTTTAGAACATAGGGACCATGTTTAACTTAATATCTATTTGCCCCAACGCTGCTCGCAGCGCGCATATTTATAGAGCACCTTGGCAAATGATTTAGCATCAAAGTAACGCCCGCTGCGATGCGTGTGAAACTCGGTGAAGCGCACATGCCACGGCAGCAGGCCGTATGTGCACGTCTGTCTGGAGAAAATGATGCCCAGTTCCGGTTCCGGCACCGCAAAGCCCAGCCGCTTATTTAACATGCCATCAATGCCATCGGTTAGCGACTGGCGCTGCTTCAGCATCTCCTGCACCTGAGTTGTTGTGCGATTCTCGTACAGCTCGCGACAGACATCGGCTATAAGCGCATGACCGTCAGAGCTTCCGATTTGATAGACCTGCAAGGGAACGAGTTGTGAGCGATAAGAACAAAATAATAATAATAGGTTCTAATCAACCGAAATACATGAAACTGATTTGGCACTTCCATGGAAACGACAGATACCAAATTAACTAAAAATATATTCGGGTTGCCGAAGATTGAATGCCCTTCCCTAATCAACTTGAGCTATGTGTGCAGACAAAACCTATTGAAGCTGATACAGCTTTTAAATTTAGATGATATTAATAAGATTAAAAGATTAAAGGGAGTCCACATAGTGCGCAGAATATATACACTTGCTATGTATTGGAGCGTCGTTTCCATTACTTCCGCTAGTTTATGATAAGCCCTTATCAGTTCCTAAATGATAACTCACCTGCAGCTGGGCGTAATGCCCACCGTTGCTTGCATAGCCATTGGCTGTGCCATTTGCAGCGACAGCTTTGCAGCCGTTCGGCTGTAAACTTTGTTCCTTTTTTTGCTTGAGCGGCCAGAGATAGCACCGATCGCTCTTCCCGCTGGGCTGGCAGAAGTGCGATAGCTCCACATAGCCAAGCCGGGGTGTACGCGTATCGTACACACTTAAATAGGGTATGCCAACAACTTGGGCATAGCCGAAAACGAGTTTAAGCAGCGACGCATCCACATAACAATCGTCCGGGGCAATAACTAGCACCAGGTGCTGCGGCAGCTTTTCCAGCTGGTGCTTGGCACGCCTAAGAAACTCATGCTGATCACATTGCCAGTAGTCATATGACCTGCGAGCGAGCGCATGCAGTCGCAGGCCGAGCTGTTGCAGCAGCTCGTAGGCGGCGACGCATATGAGCAGCAGTCGGCCAATCAGTAGGCACACAATTTGCATCATCATTTTGGGGCGTTTGGAATGGTTGCTGGTAATTTATATTTATGTTTAAGTCGCGTCGTCGACGTGCCGGGCAACGGTGTTCCTGTTGCTTGTTTTGTTGCCGTGTTGCCGCTGCGGTACCCACACATAACCTGTAAAATCGATGGGCATTATCTTTTCTATTCGAATTCTATATGCCAGCACTTACGTATGTTAAGCAACAAATGCGGTAATTGTGCTGCTGGTAAGCAACATTACTTGAACTTTAATTTTTCATTGCCTTTTTGGCGCACGCACATATGCACATACGTGTTCTCGCTGAGTGAATGCCAAACTATCGATATGCATCGATATATCGCGAAAAGTGTCTACGAACTGCTATCGATAAGACTCCTGCTATTGGTCTCTAAGAGCAATCAACAGTTGTAAGTCCGCCAAAAGGTTGATTTAAATGTACATTTACCGTTACATTGCTTGACTGGATAATATGAGCAAATCAATAAAAGAATATCAAGTAACGGAAGTGACCGACTAGAAAATACCTTATACCCAGCTAAAGATACAGACGAGAATGATCAAATCGACAAAAATTTGAATGGATATTTCATTGGGTCTGCTATGCCTTTTCATTTGACGCAAACCTTATTCTTCAGTTGTTCATTATGATTTACAGCTTTTATAAGGAGCAGTTCCTCTTTAATAATTCAATATCAGCTATTAAAAGTGTCTTTGTTAAAGTCCTGCGAGGATTCGAGAAATTTGGTAAATCCTTCTGGCAAATATTGTTTTAAAGTAGTGAATCCTGTGCTGGAGCGTAAGGCCATATTGCAGAAACAATAAAGTAGCCACGACGACAGACAGAATCCAGATACCCAAGCCAAGATGGATTTATATAATTTTTCTTTGTTCGTATTTAATTCCAGGAAATGTAGTACAATAATATTAAAGGCGCTTTGTATATTTTCCAAGTTCAAACCATATTTGTTCGAGCTTGATAACATATGAACCTCATATTTTGCTAAGTTGATAACCTCGTCTACCATTTCTAAAGAATGCAGAGAATATTCAAAGATTATAAAAACAATATCAAAATACTGGCACACACTGTATACATATAATGCAGCATATTGTGCATTCATTTTAGTTGTCTGTTGACTTCTTTGGTAAACTCTGAAAATAGAGAGCAAACAAAATGTACATTATTCTAATCGCGCTTCTAATTTCTGAGGCAGCTCTTATAGGCAGCAGTTCGGTAGGTTTTCGTCTTTAATCATTAAATATCAGCAGCTAAATGTGTCTTTGTCAAAGTCCTGTGAGGAGCCGAGTGAATTGGAAAATACTTGTGGCAAATATTGTTTCAAAATAGTGAAACCTGTGCTGGAACAGACGGCCATATTGCAGAAACAGGTCGCTAGCCACGAAGACAGACAGAATGCAGATACTCAAGCCAAGTTGGAAGACTTTGGCAAGCAGCTGACACTTTCACATGAAAAGGTTGCTGATGTCCAACCAAAATTTATAAAGATTGAGGAACAATTGGTAGGCCTGCAGTCGAAGTTCGATGACATCCAAACTAAGTACAACAATATTACGAGTCAGCTTTTGGTACTACAAGAGAAGGTTGCTCAACAGGAAGGAAAGTTGCAAGTGATCGAAAGGAAACGAAAAGATCATCCCAGCCATTTCACGAAAATAGGTTCGAAATATTATTATATTGAAGATCGACACAAGATGAGCTGGTTCGCTGCGGCATACGAATGCCAACAACGTGGTGGTCACCTGGCTAGCATCCAAAATGAAAGAGAGTACGGAGCAATAAAAGCCAAATTAAACCACAATCATAATTATTGGCTTGACGTCAATGATCTCTATAAAGAAGGACTATATATATCACTTACCACCGGTCGCAAGGCTCCCTATTTGATCTGGTATGTTGCCCAACCAGACAATAAAGGTAAGAGGGAGCATTGCGTTCATTTATGGAACATTGATAAAAGTCTTAAGATGAATGATGAAATTTGTACACATGATATGTATTTTATATGTGAGTCGTTATCAGTAATCTGATCTGATAATAAGAAATAAAATGTAATAATTGTGCAAAATATGTAAATTGGATGTTAAATTCAAAATATATTTGTTCCAAATATTTGAAACGGCATTAATAGAAAATATGCTTGGCGCGCAAATACAGTTTGCCTGCATAAAATGTACTAAAAAATGACAAAAAACGTAACAGTGCCATTTTGAGTAAAACAGCGCCTGCTAGTTAACATAACCTGGTTGAAAACAACACCAGACGATTGAGGACCATTGACTGAGTAACACTGCTGAATTAAAGTCGAAAAAAATTTCTTGTATATGATAAGACAAACGGTGTAAATAATTGATTTACATACATAAGTGCAGTTTACTAACGCGTGTGTCCTGAATCGCGACCTTGTTTTCTTTGCGGCAATTGCCGCTTCGTGTGCGTGTTGTATGCGTGCCTGTTAAGAAAGTCACAAACACTTTACAGCCGCCGCCCGCCTTGCCAGCTGTAAAACATAGTAAGCTTTTTGTGTACAACACAAATTAATAAAGTCACATTTCTAATCATAACTCATAAGCCGCAGTTCTGATTTGTATAACCAGAATTTTGTAATATTCAGGGTGCAGTGACAAGTTGAGTAGCAACAACGACTGCTGCAAGGGTAGAAGGACGCATCAACATCCTTGAGGTCGCAAGCGACACCTACAGGTGCGGAACAGAAAACCTAAAGATGTCCACCGCCTTTTTAACGCTCATCGCTGTCATCGTGTGCATTCTATTCCGCATCCTCAATGTACACAGCCAGCCACTGAAGCCGAGCGTTTGGTGTCTCGATGAGCAGTTCCTGGATTGTTTGTACAAAATAGCGCCGGTGCTGCGCGAACCGTAAGTAGAGCAATAGAAAATGCAACACAAGCAGATGTACATAAAAGTTAACAATATCGATATGTGGGCCCAATGCAATTTGTTTTTGATTTTGTTTTCCCTCCCACACACTGCACATGTATACTTATGTGTGCGTGAGCGTGTGCGTGTGCGTGTGTGAGTGCAGCGATCTCACGCCACTGCCCAGCTGTTAACTGTATGTGGCATCTACATTACAGCCACGCCAAAATGTTAGCTAACAGCAAACATGCGCATAATTATTTGACAGTAGCCACTTTTAAATTTAATTTTCATTGACTTGGATTTTGTGAAAATCCATTCCTTAGTGGAAAGAATTGTTGCTACATACAAACAACTTTTAAAAACTGATATTCAAGTCAAATATTAAAAATGTATGCTAGTTGGTATAATTCGGATCACACTCATAAATTCATAATATACTTATAAATATATTCAAATACTCAAATTTTAAACGAATGCTAGCTTTATTTTTAGTACTTATGATATGAATCCCTTTTAAATGACATTGCTAATTTATTAAATCAGCTTGAACTTTAATTCGGCATAGACTTGCCTACTTCGAAAACTAAGAAATTGTGTTTGTAGCCTACTAGAAAGTACTCGTATTGCAATATGCTTAGAAACTCTGGCAGTTAATTGCATTATCATGAACAGCTAAATTGAACAAAACAACTTGTCTGAATTTTCGTGTTACTAGGTAGAACTTGACCCTGGACGCTCGTAAATTTTTTTGTTTATCTTCAACAATGTAATTTATTCACCGGTTTCATTCATAACTGATGTGCATCTTGTAATTACGTTTCATTTCAAATTGCTGCATTTCAGCTCGCTAATATGTTTACAAGCCAGACCCAATTGTGCATTATTCACTGTGAATACACATACACGCAGCCGCGTCACATGCGCAAAGTTCAAGTAATCGGCGGCAGCTGCCGTGGCACATGAATCATTAACCGCAATTAGTGGCCTCTATTTACAAAGATCTTTGTTATTATTGTTGGCTAGTAATATTGATTATCAAAATTTAATCATTTTTTCAAATTGTCGCTTGATTAATAACTAAACTAACCGTCTAATCAGCTCGCTCGTATTTGATTCAATTGCAATTTTCCGTACCATGAACCGTAAAATGGTCATGGGCATGTACACTATTTACAATTTTCTTATCAATTAGGAATTTTTGGCTATAGTTTATAATAAACTTAATTCACAATCGTAGGATTTTCACTCGTATTTGATTTATAAGCTGGAAACGTAGTCGCATGATAAGCACACTCGTGCATACAAATAAATGTATGAATTTTTATAAATTTAGCCTACTACGTACACATGCTTGCCGATTTATTCACATGCATAAGTATTCGATTACAATATATTACGATGACAGCGTATTTCTAGCAATTAGATCAATCAACATATTTGATAGTTCAGTGTAAGTGGCATATGTTTACTGTTATTTAAATTGTCTGCCAAATCCATTATAAATCTATTTTCGAAATTTGTATTGATATCACTTAAACTATTGTGGAATAACTAATTATTATATAAATAGTGTATACATTGAAAAAATTTAGCTCCAATAGCTAATCAGCACAGATAATTTTAGCGCCCATATCAGAGACTTCCTTTATAAATATGCAGTGTACTAACATTTTCTGGCGACAGTAGAGACGCGCCTGGAAATTTTTCACCCATTTTTATTGCAAAATCCATATAAGTACATAAGTATGTATGTATGTATGTATGTGTGATTTATTAACACAAATACATATTTACTTACATACATTCGTTCTCATGTATTTATTTTGCCTTTCGGTTCTCTCCATAAGGTTTGGCAATTCAACAATTTTTAGCAAGCTTTGTATTCAGGTTTATTTGCTCTCTGCTTTCGGTCAAACGGTGATAAGGGAACGGTGCAAAGTGCAAATCATAATTGCGCAGCTCTCTTAAGTCGGAGCGAGCAACGCCTAGCAACGTTTTGGCCTGGTAGCTTCCAACAGACTTTCTAGTTGTCGCGTGCGAGAGACTTCGTTCGAGAATTAAAGGAATACACACACGCACATTCATGTGTCTGTATATGTCTGCATGTGTACAAAAATGACTTAGTAACAAATAACACCACTAGATACTACCCTGTACCTAGGTCAAGAGACCGGAAACACCCACTTGTTGTTTTATACATATGAACGAGCCTCTGAACTTTTTCAAAAATGTATGCCCTTAAGTAATCTCTTTATTTATTCGCCAAGAAAAAAGGTCAAGTTTTCAAAAAAAAAAAAAACAACATTAATAGAAATCTGAGGTCTGTAAGATCCCAAAGTGCGTGATTGCAGGGTATACATTCATGAAACCGGCAAACGTTTGCCACACTCTCTTCAGCTATGTATATACATATGTATATATAAAAGTACCGCTCGTTGCCGGTTGAGGTTTTGGCTACCTGTTTGTCGATTTGTTTTTGGCGTATTGCCTAGGCGCTTTTGTTTGACAACAAAGATTACGTAAGCGATTTAAGCGCGAACGCACAACTCATCATCATCGGCAGCAGCAGCAGCTATTGCAATCGCCCCCTTTCACTCCCTACCTCTCTCTCGCTCTCTCTATTCCACTCTTTCTCTTGCATTCACACAACTGCGTCCACATAAGCTTAAGTTACTTATTGTTTTTGTTTTGGCGCTCTTTCTTGTGTTTTTATTACTTGATTAGGGGTGCAAACTTTTTGGATGACTCATATGCATTCATGTATGCATGTATATGTGCATATGCATGCACACACCGACATACATACATATGGACATACATCTAACTGTGTAATTTACGTGTGTTGTGTTATCATTTAAATTAAAATTTAACGAAAATGTTAAATTTTTGTTGACAGCCAGGCTGGGAATTTTCACAGCTGTTTTTTATAGCTCAACAATTTTGTTTACCCCAATCCAGTCGCACTGAACACACTTTAATATTTAATGGTCATTGATCTACTAATTATACTACACGCATCGTTAATATTATATTTGTAGATTAACAATTCGCTATTGCTATTGTAAATTACCCTCAAATTTGTGAATATTCCCTTGAATAATTGTCCCCAATCCTATACGCTACCATTTTGATTGAATATAATTGAAAAGGGGAAAACGTTTTGACCGTCCCGCGTATACGAAAGAGTATTACAGTCATGGTATGGTTCACGTTTTTGCAGGCCTGACAGCAATGGCGCTGATTTTGTTGCTGCTCAATTGACTTCAATTGATGCTCAGCGTTGTGTTGTTTGCCAAAATGTTGACAATGGTGTTACTGCAACAACCGCATCCTACAATTGAAGCAACTATCTAAAAATATGAACAATTTAATTGTATTAAATATGTAGTACTTATTTGCATATTTATTTTTGGCACGCCCGCAGTCAGGCCTTGGTTCCGTCAAGGTCATCAGATGTTCAGAGTTTAAAGAAAAAAAAAACCAAAAAAACTTTAGTTGCATCGGCCGGGAATCGAACCCGGGCCGCCCGCGTGGCAGGCGAGCATTCTACCACTGAACCACCGATGCTTGTGACTGGCGTGAAGCAAGCAACGAACTTCATGTGCTCACGAATAGCTGTTAGTGTAGTGCCACTCTTAACATTATTACTGCTGTTAATGGGCAACAGTTCGCTGCTGTTAAGTCAACTGTCTACTGTTATAAATTATGCATAGCTTTGCTTTTGCTTTTGCCTTGATTTAAAAACAGCTGACTGGCTCACAGGCTATAATTAATAACACGCAATGCTTCATTTTCTTTTGTTTATTTAATATATTTAATTCACTCTTTCAGGTATGTCCCACCACGCCTATGGGGTTTTAGCGGTCATGTTCAGACCGTATTACATAGCATTGTTGGCCGTGTACGTTGCCCCTGGCCGCTGGGTGAGCGCGTCTATCTGTCGCTGCCCGATGGCTCTACATTAACATACGATCTCTATCAGCCGCTGAAGGAGCAGGAGGGTAAGTCGTTGATCCCAGCCGATGTAGTCAATTCTTTCTATATCTCTCTATTATTTACACCGTCTTTAGATGACATTACTGTGGCTATTTGCCCGGGCATTGCGAATAGTTCGGAATCGGTTTATATACGCACCTTTGTGCATTTGGCCCAGTGCAATGGATTTCGCTGTGCCGTTATGAATCATATTGGCGCCCTGCGTACCGTACAAGTAACCTCGACACGCATATTCACCTATGGCCACACGGAGGATTTTGCCGCCATGGTGGAGCATTTACATCAAAAGTATCACCAGAATCGAATAGTCGCCGTTGGCTTCAGTTTGGGCGGCAATCTCGTGACCAAGTACATGGGCGAAATGCAAAAAACTAAACCGAATAGTGTCATTGGCGGCATCTCTATATGCCAGGGCTACAACGCCGTCGAGTAAGCAGTTTGTGTTTCCACCTGGTTTTATAACTTCTTTAACTTTTGGCATTTGATTATTTTAGGGGCACCAAATGGCTGCTAAACTGGCAGAACTTCCGTCGCTTCTATTTGTATATCATGACCGAGAACGTGAAGAGCATCATTTTGCGTCATCGTCATGTGCTGCTCTCTGATGAGGTGAAGGCACGTCATAATCTCAATGAGCGTGAGATTATAGCGGCTGCAACACTGCCGGAACTAGATGAGGCTTATACGCGACGTGTCTATAACTTTGCGTCGACCCAAGAGCTTTACAAGTGGAGCTCATCTCTATTCTATTTTGACACTATCGAAAAACCGATGATATATATTAATGCCAAGGATGATCCGCTGGTGCCTGTCGAGTTGCTGCATCCAATTAAGGAGTATGCGAGTAAGTGGCAGACACTACATTTAAGCTATTGTTTAAATTACAAATATGTTTTTTACATTAACAATATTTTTGTTTTGGCCATCGAGAATTTAACATAGCATCTTAACGTAACATTACGCTGTTAGAATAACATTACGTGATTCGATAAAATTACCCTCTGTTAAGTTAACATACGTGCTTCAACAGTTGCACAAGTTGGCATATTGCTGTGCTGTAGTCACAAGCAGCCGTGGCCGAGCGGTTAAGGCGTCTGACTAGAAATCAGATTCCCTCTGGGAGCGTAGGTTCGAATCCTACCGGCTGCGAAACAAGGTGTTTCTTTTTTTTTTATTTTTGTATAAGATATTGTTTTGTCTATATTAATATTGATTGTTTTATTTTTTATTTTTTGCAATATGCATATTATTAAATCATTTAAAACTATTAATTTTTTTTTACAGGCACTCGTCAAAAATCAGCATACGTTGAAGTGGCACATGGCGGTCATCTAGGATTCTATGAAGGCGGTTTCCTATATCCCAATCCGGTCACTTGGCTAGATCGCACGCTAGTTGCCATGGTCGGCTCTTTGGTCCTGATGCATGCAGGTGGAAGCAAAGTGTCGACATAAAGAGTCGGATAACCCCCATACTCTGTCAAAATTTGTAATGCCGCTGAACTAAAAATGCATTTTGTTTTTGCCAAAATTCCATGTTGCTGTCAAATGAGTCTTATACAAAGTAAAACACAATACATATAAAACCACTATCATATTTGGTGTAAACGAGGCGGACATTTATATGAATGTAAACTTTTAAAAGTGCATTTAAAACAGAGCATTGAATTGTATTGTATGGCGTTTAACTGTTTGATTTTGGATACATTTTTTTTTTTTTTGGCAAATTTCAACTGATATATAAAAAGCGAAACGTTTTAGTTAAAACCGTTAATTTATATTATAGTTAGTAACGCACATACCATGTACTTATTTGTAAGAAATGCTAATTTAAAAGCCAAACTAAACAAGTGCAGTTGAAATAAATTAAATGTCCCTGGCCGCAACCTATAAGTAAATTGCCTTATTGTAGATTTTTATATGTGTATATGATTTACAAGTCCCTTTTTTTATAAAAATATAAATATATATATATATATATATGTATATATACATATATAAATGTACGTATAATATTTACAGTGAAGCATTTTCAAATCTCAAATAGAGAAACAAAAATTGTCTAATTTTTGTACGTGTAACTTTTCCTCGATGTCTGTTTATTAAATATCAATGGAATGTTGTATACCAAAATTAACAAAGTTCTCTATATTTATATGCGAAGCAATCGGTGTAGTTTGTATTTATGTGCTTTATTGTCCACAATAAAACAAAAATATATTCGTGTGTAATAAATACATGTACGATTTGTATGTACGTATATTAAACAAATTGATGTGTGTAGCAAATATACGTGTTTATATGTATATTAAATAAACAAACGTTAACTACAAAGACTTTTTCAATGCATTTCGAACCTATTTAATTAACATATAACTATTATGCGTTCGTTTTTATGCATTAAGGATAATTTTTAATTGAAAATAATCATATTTATAAAAAGAAATTTTTGCGCTAAGAAAGAAGTTGGCAGCGCTTGCATGAAAATCAAAGTGTTGGCATAAGAAACTTTTGTGTTTTGTCTGCGCGCATCATGAAGCAGAAAAATGAATTTCCCCCATTTTTCCTGTCTATGATATAGTTGTTGTTTGGAGCATATAAAACTGGCACATAGAGTGTTTTCTAAGTTGATTGTCCACTTGATTAAAAACGGAGCTCGTGCGTACACCACAAGCAAACAGACACATGCCCGGAAAATTGTTGTGAAAAATAGACGCATGAAAAATGGGCAGAAAATCTCAGTGATGCGTGTGAAAATGTTTGACATTTATTCATCCATGGCTGCTGGTCCGGCACGTGTGTGTGTGTGTATCATCATGTTATTCAATATACACCCGAGGAGTCTCCACTCGTTTATTTACTTTTGGCACGCACGATAGCGCCCAATAAATGTGGATGGGTTCCATGCCGATTTGTATGTAAACAACAAATTCGACTACTCGTAAAATTTATGAAGCTGCAAGGAACTGAATTTAAGTTTTATATTGCGCAATGTGTCAGGAAACTTAGCTGTCAGAATGTTCACTTAAATTTGCGCTGTTCATTTCGGTAATTTAATTTGCATATTCATTTGAACAGATCTTTGCTTATAACAAAATGAATTAATTTATTTTCGTTTATACGCAACGAATTTCATTAATATTTTATTTCTATCTTCTCAATATTAAACTGGAGTGTAAATACCTGACAATCTTAGTTGGTCACAATTCCTCTTATTTTCGGCCTCGGTCTGCCTAGCTTGCGGTCAGATACTGGCTAGACGGCCAAGTGTTTCGTTAAATTTAATAAAAAAAAATCTAATAAACTTGCTTGTATGTTGCATTTTGAGCAATTAACTATGGCAGACGTGTCCGAGTTGCAACAGAAGCCCTTTGCGGCACTTGCCACAGAGTGTACCCACAGTCTGTGCCACAGAATTTTCCGCTGGCTGTTCGCGAATTGTCGCCTGTCAGCGCTTCCATTTCATCGTGTCTGTTTGTTCCAGCAACTTGGTTGTTATTCTATGTTGCCAAAAACGTATGTTTTTTGCAATTTATTTCTTTTTCAGCAAGTGGATTAGAAATGATTAAGATAACATAATTGTTGGTTAGCTATGAAGCTTGCTAATCAAACTTAAAACTTTCATGAAGCAAACTATTTAAAATTGTATATGAAGCTTACATTAACTACGAACGGGACTCTTTTATTGGAATTTGTTTTCTATTGCGGAAGTTTTTCACAATTCTTTTCGCGATTTCAGTTTCCGCATTTCATTCTCGAAGTTTACCAAATGTCCATATTAATGTAAATTGATTCGATTGCATAGCGCGGCCATTCCAAATATTCCATTTCAACTTATTATTGCTAAATTTGACTTAAGGCGTGGAGTTCAGGAATATGCGAGTAGAATTTGAATTGCTCTGGGGGAAAATCATACATCTAAAATCTTAAGCATGAAACTTGCCACGGGCGCAGTCAGGTATTCCCTGCTATAAAAATATATATGCTTTAAGTATATTTATTGTAATGTATGTATGTATGTAAGTATGTAAGAATGTATGTATGTATGTATGTATGTATGTATGTATGTATGTATGTATGTATGTATGTATGTTTATATGTATGTATGTAAGTATGTATGTATGTATGTAAGTATGTAAGTATGTATGTATGTTTGTATGTATGTATGTGTACATCTATGCATGTATGCATGCTGCGTTGCATGTTCAAATAAAAAACGTATTTTTAACAGACACCCTTCTACGCGATTCTCAGGAATTCAAGTAAGTCCCATAGACTTCACTGTTAATGGAGGAGACGGCTTCAACTATGGAGGAGACGACTCGACCAAAGGAGGAGACGGTGGCTTGAGCAAAGGAGGATTTACTGGAGAGTACGTAATTACAAATTATTATTTATATATAAATAGAAATATATTAATATTAAAACGAATGTATATTTTGTGCATTGTAAGGGCCATGATATGGTTTTCAATTTTAGATTAAATACAACTATAATAAATAAAACAAATAGGTTTGACCAAAATTAGTACAATTGGTTGAAAGATCGATTCCAAAAAATTTGAATTTAAAAATAAAGCAGCTTACCTCTAATTGTGCACATTAAAGTTCATGTCTTTAAAATATTTAATATTTGTAATTTCAATCCCCCGTAAAGTACCTTACCTTTAAGAACATACATGAACTGTATCTATAACCTAAGGTCATCTTCAGCATACATAAGTCGGAAAAATAATAAACATGCTCTTTGAACACGCTGCAGGACATAGTAAAGAAAACAGCATTCTAGCAGCAGGACAGCAAAACTGAAAAACATAAATATATATATATATATAAAAAACAAACTCCGGCCAAGTATACCACGTGCCTTGTGCTATGTTTTGTGCTGCTAGTGAGAAAAGTAGTTTAATCCTTCTTGAAGCTGTCAGCTCCATCTGCAAGTTGATATATTTTTCACGGAATGTGCACATGACAAAATACGGTGCAAAAGGATGGCACACAGGAAACAGCTCCGATGCACCTCAGACTGCGGAGTGCGCAAAAAAAAGAAGGAAATGGAGCAAGGCCTACATATATCCAACTCTTTATGGACACGGAAAGCGCAGTTTACTTTGAAGTCTTCCGCCTGCGGCGGCCAACAATAAAACCCAGCGAAAACCTATTTTTCACTGCGAAATTAAAATATATAAGACTGGGTTGGAGCATTTTTTAGATGCCATGAAGGAGTCAGATAGGTGGAAGTTAAATTAAGTGTATACCAGAAGCTGGTTAAGCTATTAAGATTTGAAGGCAAGCTGCGTTGACGGTGCTGCCACACATGTAAATCGCTGAAAGGTGGCAGCACTGCAATCTTATATTTATCAGGCAGATAAACTGCTTGATATATTTTAGCTGGCAAATGTAGAACAACTAAATTAATAAAATAAATATGAAAAGGCATAAAATTTAAGATATTTATTTACTAATTAATGAAAATTGAGTTCTGTAATAAACAACTTTTTTGCTTTTCAATATATCCTGAGATCAAGATATCTTAAGCTTGTCTCTTATAATATTTCCACATCCAAAAACTCACGAAAATAAATTAATTATGTTTCTATACTGCTAAAAACACGGCGACACTAGAGAGTAACAAATGGCGTTCAATATTTCAAAGAAATTTAAAAAAACCTATGATATTTACTTGACAAAGAAAATTTCCCTAATATCGGACCACTTTAATATATCTAAGGAAAATTAGTTTTATATCTGATTTATTTTGACAAGGGTGTGCATAAATGTATATTCTAGGCATTTCAATCGAAATGGTTTTTCTTTATCCTTGTAGAGGGCACTCTCTTCAACATCAGAGCATATCTTGCAAAGAAACAATTACATATTTACAAGTCAATGAGGCATATGTATAGAATGGTCTTTAATCTTTAGTGTACCTTAAATTAAAAATATCTTAACCGAACCTATCAAATACTAGTGATTTTATATGCTGAGAACCCAGATCTAATATCCTTACCATTTAAATACAATAGGTGTTAGGTGTTATATAGATCCTTATAACCATTTGTGTAAATGGACAGTCCGAATATAAAAATGGCTTTTCTTGTTGAAATTTAATGTGGAAAACTCAACTCAGCCATTGCCAATTTAACAATATCCGCAAACATTGGAATAACAACCCAGTGGCTGGCTGTGACCGAACTAGTTGGCATAGTTGTTGATGTAGTTGCTTCTACTTTGCCGTTGATAACCACTGGCAACACAAGAGATGGCTCGTCCATTGCTTTCATGCCGGAAGTGCTTGTAATGCCAACTGGATGCCCATTGGCAATCGGTGAGAGCTGCTCAGCCAAGTCGACTTTGTTTGTGAATGAGACTGGCTGCTGCTGCTGCTGCTGCTCCTCGTTGAATGGATGTTGTTGATAATGTTGTTCCTGATAATAATGACTATTCCGTTAATACGTAATGCTGCCTTAGCCTGTTTATCAGTCATGCGACTGATGAAGCTGCTCATCTCAGACAATTGCCTGCTTCTGCCATAAATGTTCATGTTCTATCATGCAATCCAATTGTTGACATGTCACTTGCAATTTGCTTCACTGTAATCAATGGGGAGCATATGCCCATATGGGTCTGTATCGAAAATAATCTTTATTTTGGTTTTATTCGTGTTATTTGCGCCCTGTTTCGTTGTTCCGGGGCGTTGTTAAAGCTTATGGTTATCTTTGGGCTGCGACTTTTATGTCTGTAATTTGCGCAAAAGTCTTGCCACGAATTTTCATGATGCGACATTTGACTTTTGCTGAGATAAGATTCCAATTAAGACGTTGTAAAAGAAAAATACAATCAATTACATAAACTGCGAGGTGTTGAAAAGCTTAAGGAAAGGTAAAACTTATGCGATTTTAAATTAATTAAAACAAATGTCTATTCTAAAAGCCATAATTTATGCATGCATTTATATTACACTGTTTAAGCAGATTATTCTTGTTTCGCTTTTAAATTAATTTTAAACTTTAAACATAAAATGAACATTTACTTGAAGTCGTATGGCTGTAGCTTCTGGCTGTTGGCCATTTGTATTATTGCCATCGCAAAATGCTCAAAATATGGCATAAAATTTCATAAATGTTTAAAACATGCCGTGTTGTTGAATAAAATTCTACAAACTTCCCTAAAAATTTATACAACAATTGTTAGGTTTAGTGGAAAGGCAAACCAAATAAAAGCCAATTGTAATGAATAAAATAAAAGGCAAAGGCTTTAAAGCAGCAGAGATTCCTTTATTTGCATACTATCATGTCCTATTTATACCCTCTCCTTAAAGCTAATAGTTAATTACCACAAGTCTGAAGACAAATATCAAATAACTTCGTAGATATAATGTGACTATCTCTGTAATACATGATATACCCATGTAGTGTAGGGTATTCAATTCAACAAAACCAAAAATGCACAAACAATTCATTCATGCGAATAGACAGTTTCTTAGCCCTCCACACTTAGCTGGCAACATCCTTTTGAGCCAAACAACAATGTGAGGACAAACTTAAATCTTGCAGTATGTGTCTCCCATAGAAATATGTAAATTAAATAAAATTAAATTGACTGAAGTTTTATAGGCAAGCTACGTGCAAAGCAAAGAAATGGGCATAATTTTCACACAAAATGTATATAAAGTAGGGAATTTTGCTTAAAGTCTTCAAAACTCACAATTGAAGGGAAAATTACAAGAAAAATAAACAAAACTAGACTGAGAAAATAAGAAATAAGAACGAATTGTAGAAAATGCCTCTTGCGAGGGTGAAAATATTATACAAATATATATATAGATTTAAGATTTCACCCGCAGGCGTGAAACATGAGTGAATACTGTGACTTTTTTTCGTTTAACCATATGTGAAATTTACAAACTGCTAAAATTATATATGTAATCTTCTTCACGGTTCGACTAGACAAAGAAGAAGAATAGAGTTGTGATAGTAGTGGACACATTGCTCTGCATATTTCACATACTTGGCGAGTTGCGTTCAATCCACGAAGTCTAAGGACTCTTGCGGTATGCTTAACTTGGAATCGCGCATGGCTGGCCAGCAAACAGGATACAGACGCGGCTATAAGCTTACCTGCAGTAACTCATCGCAGGCAAAAGGGACGACTCAAACGTGCCGACCAGTCCGGGCATGTGTTCAAATTGCAGGACTTCCTTGGATTCTCTGCTTCTGGCCTGGGTGCACCCGGATAAAAAAAACGGAGAAGAGTAACAAATTGTTGTTACTGTGGAAAGAGACAGAATTGTTAATGAAGCTGCTTGTCATGGCTTTAATTACGTATCACCGTAACTTTGTGACTGTGTGTAATTTATGCAAATGCACATCAGCCTGATCCTGTGCCGCGTTGCAGTCAGTTCCCTGTATGTCACTCAGGGCAAGAGATAGTCGCATTCAAGACTTACTCACATATTTCTATAGATTCTAGACAAGTTCCTTGGTAGACTAGTCTACCGGCCCAGTCCAGTTACCAGTTAGCTTTTTCTCGTCTAGATTTATTGAGTTGATCGCTCTAAAACTGATACCTCAAAGGTTTGGGGCTGAAGTTGCAAAAATGTTGTGCTCCAGTATCTCCAAGTATCTCAATTGCAAAACTTTTTAAAAAACCATCATTAAAAAATTTTGTTTCGGATATACACAATGATATATATATAATTCAAACTATATAATCAGTTTCTAGCTTTAATAGAGCTGAAAATCAAAGATTTGTGTACTCTGAAAGCGTTTTAACTTTAAAATTGTTATATTTCTATGTATTTAATGCTTAGGTTGACACTCGTTTTGTCAACCAATAATAAATATATAATTAAATATAAATAAATGCAGTCGTCCGCGTTTGGGCTGCATATACTAAAAATTCACATTGAACTAAACAGTTAACATTTGCCGTTGTTCCTCATGTTATTATAGAAGCGCTTCAGTTTGAATTAACAGAAAAGCTTTATAGCAAAATAAGGGGAAATTTTCACCTGTTAACGAAACATAAGATAAACTGTTCTCTGTCAGCAATTGTTTCTAGCATGTTGTGTAGAACACGTTACGGCTCGAGCCGAGCAACAACATGCGACACCTTTAAATATTTTCTATCACAATGCTGATAAGAAATGTAAAGTTGAATGATCAAGAAAGAAGAAACTACCTGTTTAGAATGAGTAAATTTATGAATTACGTTAGTTGATTGATAAGCCAGTTCTTCTGTAAGGACTTGGCAGCGTCATGAAAAGTACCATTTTTTTAGATAATCAACTAACATTAAGAGTGTTCCATAGAGAGTTCGAATAGGACAAATCTTCCATTTATATGTTAATCTATACGAACGTTAGAATATCATAGAAACTGACTTAGAAATTCAACTAATAATATCAAGTGTATGCCAGAATATGTCAGGCTTCCGGCAAGCTAGTCACAAAATAATATTCCATATTTCATTTACTCCTATTAGAAAGATATATTTTTTTTTTAATCCTCGCTTCATAAGTAAAATAAATTAGATTCTCGAAGATAAACTGTAAAAACTGTACTCATTCAATTTAATGTTTGTCTGTTGACCTTAAGTAAGGTTAATTCTGCCATTCCTGGAGCTCCGTCTTGAGCATAACAAAGTGCTCAATAAATTATTGCACTGGTCTTTCTTTGTGTAGCAAAAAAAGAAAATAAAATAACAGAAAAAATGACAGAACAAGTGCATTCGATTTGTCTTCCACTGTGCGCATGTACAACATGGCGTATGAGTAACAAGTGCAGCACATAAATCCACCAGCTGACAACAACCACAAACAAATAAATAATTCACAAATTACAAAGTGTTGCTGTAAATTTATGTGTACTCTTAGTGGATTCTGATTCAATTTACTGTTCGATTGTCCGGAAGGAAACTGTGGCCATATAATAACAACTATTTCCCACTCAAAGCAAAAGGAAATCATGCGTAAATAAGCTATTTTCGGAGTGCCTAAAATAATTCTTGTGCTTATTCAGATTTCATTTTCCATATAAATTTATTTTACTTCAGTTTGGTTATTAAGTTGAACTCTACATAAACTATTTCACTAAGTTTCGGGAGTAAACAAATATTTTTCTAAATGCATCCAATCCATAGTGGATTTAGTATTTGGTGTTATGGGCTTAAACGGACTTATACGTTTAAAGGGTTTTTGTAGAATTGATTTAACGTACGCACACTTTTTGCTACTTTTCAAGCAAATCATCGTGCAACAGTCCTCGGCACGATCACAAGCCATGCCGGTGCCTTTGCAATTGGAAAGGTTTGTTCTGCGCTCGGACTGAAATCGAAAAAAATATAAGTACTTTACAAATATTAACCAATTCGATTTACCTCTGTCAAGTTTTTGAACGGGTGCATTGCAAAACTTTTCAACTTAACCTGTTTAGCTGGCGAAAAATATGAATATCTTTGGTACATAGCGCTTTCAAAACATTTCCCAATTCCAAACAACTCAAACCACAGGACTAATATGAACAAGTAAATGCTTAAAAAGGCATGCATTATTATGCCAGATGTCAATGTTCTACTGACAGCCCAGGTAGTCTCTCAGTGATTTTATAGGCTGTTCGTGATCTCTGCATTTAGTCCACTGAACAAAACATATGGGCAATTAAATTATATTTTATTATAGCTAACATTGTACGACTCTTTGTTGCTGGCTATTATTTGGGGAAAGTATACATCTGCTTTTTTTTTTTTTATTTAATAATTTTGTGATCTTTAGCTAGTTTGAATTTTATTAATTTTTTTTATTTTTTGGTTTAATTTGTTTCATTCAACGCTAGAATTGCGCAGTATCCTGTGATCTCTACCAAGCAAAAGCCTTTGTTATAAGGTATAATTACAAGACTGTTAGCTTTAATGACGAATTGGCACAGAACAACAGAGGCTATGCCTTAAAGACAAACTATGCGCAATAAACTAACTAACTGTAAGTATTAATGGAAAATTGCCAGTCACTCATGATAACAACTCATTTCATTCAACTCATTTAGTTTTCAAGTATTTGTATAATTCAATTGTAACCACAAATGTTTTCTTAGAGATCTTTAAGTACCGTCAACATCTTAGATCTTTATATAAAAGCCTACAAATTCACCAGTGCTGCCAGAAGAGATTGACGTTCCCTAAATTGAAAATGCAACAGTCCTCAAGAATTTTGTGCCTGGTACTAGGCCTGTGGCTGTTGTTGCTCGTTAAAACTGAAAAAAGGAATTTTGTCAACAAATTAAGAACGACAAAGGCAAAAATGCCTAGGTATAAGCTAGTGGAACTTATGCTTGTTAAGCCCTCCAAAACCATGACACAGGTATTACGTTCTTAATTATAAAACGTTATAATTAATATGCACTTACAGGCGGAACGGACGCAATATATGGATAATTGCAAGCCCCTTGGCAAAAGATGTCGATTGGCCGAGGACTGTTGCAGCTTGCAATGCATTAAGCGAAGGTACTGTGTTTACTATGACATGAGGCAAATGAGATTGGAGGCAAATGCAATGGAATGAAAGAATGTGATTTGATTTCATTGATTTCATTATTGTTTTACAAGCTGATTATATGTACTCGAACCATAATCGAATAAAACAACACTCACATGTGGTTTCTTGCACCAACTTTAAACGCAGACCTTGTCCTAAATGATGTTTATTCTGTTGGAACTGCCTATAAAAGCATTTTTAAAAGAACTACTGCAATCAATCTGAAAAATAAGCTATAAATAAAATGCAGCCGTTCCTATGCATTTTCTTTTGGCTAATGTTTATTGGAGCAGGTACTGTTCCGATGGGCTTGACAGAATGGAAAAAATACCATTTGACTGCGACGAATAAGTATAAAGTGTTACAACACTTAATAATGGGTCCCTCAAGGAATTTAACAGCGGTATTGGCAGAATATAACAATATTAGAGATATATGTACAAAAATTGATAATCTTATGTCTACGTTTCAATCACAGTTTCAAATCGAGCAAATGGTAGACAACTGCAGAGAGGTTCACGAAAAATGTTTCCACGCCGAGGAGTGCTGCACAATGCAATGTGTGAAGACTTACAATAGGTGTGTGCACTTTTGGAGTTGATTAAAAAGAGCGCATAAAGATATTAAATAAATAATTAAACTAAAGTTATGTAAAATATAAAGTGTAATATGCCCGAAATTTGGTTTCATAGCTAAATAATGTTTATTAAATCAAGTGCAATATGGATAATTCCAATAAACATACGTATCTAAGATCTTTCTCCAGTACTTTTTCACCTGCATGAGGGAGATATCGCAAAAAACTTTTGTACTCAACTTTTTTTGTTAACTATCAGATCAGCCGCATATCAACTCATTTTGATAGAATCTAATTTAATGGTCAAGGAGGGGGTATACCCGCTATTATCCTATAAAGACATAGCTCAAAATTTCTCACCGCTATAACTCGGTCAAATCTCATCCGATTCATATTAATCAAAATCAATATACATATAGTATGTACTCCTTTTATACCCTTGCAGAGGGTATTATAATTTTATCGAGATATATGTAACGCATAGAAGGAGCCATCTCCGACCTCATAAAGTGTATGTATTCTTGATCCGTCTGTCCGTCTATCTGTTTCCCAGCACATATGTCGGATCGGAATATTATATCGTATAGCTGCAATTGGAACGATCGGTCGAACAGTAGGTTATTGTATGAAAAACATGTTGTTTATTTAGATATCTTTACCAAACTCGGCATTTAATTAGTTTTACTATGCTCCTCATATATGGATGCATGTCCTATTAAGAACCGACCACGGTATCATATAGCTGCCATAGGCACGCTCGGTCGAAAATTAATTTGTCATTCATTGTGGGCTATTATTCCTATTATTTTCCCTGTGCTTCTTAGATACGAGGACTATGAGCATTATGAAAAGGTTGCGTCTGCAGGGCCATTAGATCTTCGGCGTGCCCTTCATTCTCGTTCTCTTTGAGAACAGAGATTAAATGAATGAAAACTAAATACCGCGATCAGATTCTATTTTGTTTTTTATTTCCTTATTGAGTTTAATAATTTACACATTCTCCATAAGGCATCACGCATTGAAGACTGCAACACTCCTCGGCAAGGTGACATTTGCCGCCAATGCCTTTGCATCTATCCATCAGATTTATACGATCTGTCTGTGGGTAATAAAATGATAATCATATAATGAAAATTATTTGCAATATTATTCAGTCTGTACATTTGTCAGATTCCTAGAACGATCCATAAAAAATGGTTTACTGCTTGCAATAGAAGCCTTCGAAAGGTATCTTTCCCTTCCGGTTTTTCCGATAAAATTAGCGCTATTCCCAACTCTAAGAAGCACCAGCAACAAGCTGACTACAGCAACAATTTTGATAGATTGCATTTTTCATATATTAAAGTCAAGTCTTATACTAATTGTATTAATAACTTTTACAAGCTTTTATATACCGAAGCTAATGTGATGTGCACCATCTGTTTGGGGCAATAATTATTCATTGTATAGCTAGTTCGCAAGGTCTGTTTAGCTAAAACTGCTTAAATAAAAGCTGTTTTTGAATAAGAAAATAACTGTTTTAAGCACAATTGTTTTAAAATTACGGCAGCATGTATCGTGCAATTATATTTTATTTTTAATTGTAAGCAAAAATATGAAAGTAATATTTACAAAATAAAATAAAAGTAAAAATGTTTATATATTTTATTGAACCTGATAATCAGACTCTTCGAGTTAAGCCTATCTCGAACATACTGTTGTACGTTTAATACTTTCCATATTAAAACATATTGTGACTACATAAAAAAAGATCTCTTAAATCTGTTAAGTTTGTACGTACTTGTTACAGACTCACAACAAAATTAAATAAAATCCATTGTCCAATTTTATAGCACTAATAACAATTAATCCAAACTAAATTCACATGTGTTTTCTGGCACAAAATTAAAGAATCTGCAGAGCTGCTTATAAAAGCAACGAAAAATATACGTAGCCTTGTAGTCCGTAGAAAATTAAATTCAAAATGAAACGGTCGGAGAGCATTTTCATAATAGTACTAGTACTGTATTTGGCGATCTCTGCAAATATGAAAAGTAATCAACTGTCGACGACAGGATGGGAAAGTTACTCATGGAGATATAAAATATTGAAAGGTTTAGTGATAAAACCCTTGAAAAATTGGACAGAAGTATTGTGTATATAAAATTGACTTATTAGTCTATCGACAAGCTTATTATCTACTTGCAGGTCGAGCGTTATGAAAGGACGAAATATTTTTGTTTAAAAGTTGGCATGAGTTGCCGTCGTGCCGAAGATTGTTGCAGCTTGCTATGCTTTAACAGTTCCAAAGAGTGTGTGATTTAAATATATTAGAGTTTCGAAACGATCAATGAGATATATTATTATTAATTTTATTCCTTACAACTAAAAAGTGGCTTGGTATGGTGCTATTTGGATAACCGTTTTGCTCTTCCTGATTGGTTTTAGAAAACATTTTATTATTGTTCATATTTTTTTTACTGAATACGGGCTTATAATCATAAACAATAGGATCCTTATAAACCACTCTTAGAGAATTTCGAACCATCGTCACAATAAAGGTTCAAACTCTTCCCATTCGGAAATCAATAATAACTTTAATATTAATGTATTTTGTATACCTTTGCGATAACTTAGCTATGTTTAGCACAGTGTATTATATTTGGAAAATAAAACCAGGAAATATTTTAAATATTATTTAAACAGCTTGACTAATAGATGGAGTCACGCATATATAACGACATTTTAATTTAAAGTCTCCCGAATTGAAGGTACGATTTTCAGTTGCAGTCCCTTAGGCAGAGAAGTCAGCAGCATGATCAAGCTCTGGCTTCTTCTTGGTACTTAAAGCATAAATGAATTTTAAAACAGATAACTAATTTCTAATCTTTTTTTTCCCCTCCAAGGTTTTTTTAGTTTTTATTTTCTTCTCGAAGCCAGCGCCAATTCAACGCTGATCAGCCCGAAATGCAAGATATATCCTCCTTGCTTTCGGGTGCAACACAATGTGTGTCCAAATTCGAATATTTCATTCGTGCTCCATAAGTAAGCAATAAGTTGTTTTTCTATTAAGCAACGTATTTAATTTTCCAATTTTAATAGCAATGAAACCCTAGGTGGACGTCAATTAAATCCAGCTAATTCGCAGGATTTTCCTGCCAATACAAAAAGGATGCTTACGGTGCTGCTACATAGCTTCGCGAGTAATTTGAATACTGCACCCATTCCTGACGTCCGAGCGCGGTTGCTGGCCATTAGCACTAACAACATCATCTCCGTTGACTACTCGAAACTTGTCTTCTACCCCTGTTTTTCCGAATCGGTGCATAATGCAGATTTTGCGAGTGTATGCATTGCAGAGTACTTGGGAGTTCTATTGCGTAATAAGCTGGTGCTATCGAATGAAGTGCTTATTATTGGTTTCGGACTAGGCATACATGTGGGTGACTATGTTGCTAAAATGTTGTCAGATACCGACCTTAAAGAGCGCAAGGAGTTTGCGAACCTTGATCGCAGTTTGACTGCAAAATCGTTTGCGAGCAATGCTACGAATAAGAAGCTCGATAATCAGGGTTTCTCGCTCAAGGACATCATGCTAAGCATTAAGTAGAACAACAATGCGATTGATATTGATATTTTCAAATGAAAAAAATCGAAACTAACAATATTATTTTTTATTTTTTCTTCAATTTATCATATAAATGTTTATTGCATTGAATCAAATATAACATACAATATTATTACAACTCAGTTGGCTTAGGTGATATTTCGCCAAGCCTGGTTTCGTCCTCAGGCTTTAAAATTTCGTTCTAATTAGCTGGAACATAATATAACAACCGCAAAACTAATATTGGCAAAACTAATGGCAAATGTCATGGTAATATTATAGGCTAAATTAAGGTAAAAGCAAAGGGGCTGTAAAAGTACACGTCAGGTGTTAGAGGCATCGACTCAAACCGATAACGAAACACATTTTTTGAAACTCATAGAAACGTGCACGAGAACAAGGTAAGCTGCAGTCCAGACCAATACGGTTGAGAATAGACAAGTTTTTATATTATCCGTTTACTTGGGATAAGATCTGCTATTTTCTATTATTAAATTATCTCTAATATAATTTCAACTGGTTCTCTAGTCGTAGCCTGTATCTTGTAACATTGCATAAACGGTACACCCTCTTTTTAAAGGCCAGTATATGACAATTTTAAAATTGAAACTTTTAAACCGTTGTGTGTTTCTTGTTAATGGCTAAGGTTCGTGTACCCTTGGAGTTCAGTATTTTAGAGTCAGCCGGATCGAATCATTTCAGCAATCCAGCGTGCATATGCACACAAACACTAAATATGCCTCTGTGTAGAGCACTAACGATAACAAAGCTGTCACGTGTAAATTTCGTTGGACTTGAAAGCTTTAATTATAGTTTGGAATTTATTCTGCAATGAACGTCGCGATTGCCTTGTCTAATGCCTGCGCCTCGAGTGGTGGGTCCGTTGCGTCGATAAAGCTGCCAAACAAGTGGTTGCATTCCGTAACTAAGAAGCGCTCAAAAGTTTTGACTTCATAAACTGGCCCGAAGCCGTGTACGTGTGTAGTGTGCCCCATACATAAATGGAAATCAAAGCAGGCGACACAAGTTTGATCGATACAAATCAAGCGACTGTTCAACGCGCCAATGTTTTCGGCTTTATAGGAGCAGCAGCAACAGCACAACCACGCAGAGAGGCTAAGAGAACAAACCTGTGAAGTAAGCAGGCATGGAGGAGCTACAGGATAGTAGCATTCATCACACGACCGCAAAAGTTATAACAGCCATTAAGAATACCAAATGCTATGAGCCCATCTATAAGGAATTGCAGCGTCTCGTTGCCAGTCCCGGCGTCGACAAAAATGATATGCGCAACACGCTGGAGGATGCCATCAAGGCGGCGGGTCTGGAGACTGAAATTCGCAATATGATTTACAATCTGGTACGCAGTCGCTTGAAAAAACTCGAGGTAGGAGATGTCCGACAAACAACGGTAAGCTATGATACGCCAGTAGAGCGACATGCCAAAGCGCACAAGAAGTTTACTTACTCTCCACATAGAAATCCGCACAGAGCGATCCACTGGGCTATCTGAAGCGCGCCGGCGTGCTATGGGATCGGCGTGTGCGAAAGAGCCTAAATGCAATGTGTGGCGAGCTGAAGGTGCCGCTGCACGGTCAGCCGCGCATTAGCACCGATCGCGAGGATTTTGTCGCCAAGTGGAATGAGTTGAGCAATTACAATATGGGTAAGTCTATGTGTATAGACTGCTTTTGTGCATCATTTAATTATATGAATTAATCGTGCAGATCTAGCTAATTATCGTCCGGTATATGCGCCCAAGGATTTGTTGGAAGTCTTACTATCGCTTAAGGGACCCACTAGGCCCAATGAAAATTCCGAGTATGTACTTTGAGCTGGTTTTCCTTTTCTTAAGCATAATGCGTCTTTATTTTACAGCCAAATACCGCAATGGGAGTTTTCGCATATTGCACTGCCCGTTAAAAATCTCTTTGAACTGCGAACACATTATGCGGATCTGCTGCGCGGCGATCCCTACAGTGTGCCTGATTTGGCGGTGCAGTGCCAGCGTATCCTGGACAGCAGACACGCCCCAATGTGCCAGCAGTACTTAAAGAAGGGCTGCACTCCGGCACCCTACCGTGGGGCCCTCTGGGCATCTGTGCTGGGCAGCAAGCTGCACGATTATGTGAGTTCCAAATTAAAATAATTCTTGGTATAAATCATTTTCAGCAAGAAAACATATCTCTAGACCAGATTTGATAGGATCCTTAAATTGCATGCATATTTTATAAAAAAAAAATATAATTATAATATCAGTCGTCTTATCTTGCCCTAACAATTAATTTTTTTTTGGTTAAACAGGACATTGAGAATTGGCAGAAGCTGCGTAACAGCGTATGGACCACCGATCATATTGTTGATAAGCTTGTCTTTAAGGATATACAGCTGACGGCTTCAAATGATGACCAGTATTTTGTATTCGAAGATGTGCTCTACCAGGTGCTGTTATGCTTCTCGCGGGACACGGAAATTGCCAACTGTGTGGAGTATGAATCGTTTCCGGTGAAGGGCAAGACCTATGAGGGTCCGCCCTCGGGCGTGGTGCCTTTTCACGGCATCTGCATGTTTGCGGCACCATTTTGCTATCTGTATGATTCGCCGGTGTGCCTTTATTATACATTTCGGGCCTTTTACATACGCTATTGCCACCGATTGACCACGATCAATACGCATCCGCAGGGCATTGTTAGCCTGTGCCTGCTATTCGAGAAGTTGTTACAGACATACGAGCCACAGCTGTGGTCGCACTTTCGTGAATTACAGATACAACCGTGAGTGCCATAAACGATTTTGTAAATTCAAATTTGAAAAGTATTCTTTGTTTATAGTCTACGTGTAGTTTTTAAATGGCTTATGCGTGGGTTCTCTGGACATTTGCCACCAGATCAATTGCTAGTATTGTGGGACTTGGTAAGCGCTTCATTGCAATAGCTGCTCGTCTTGAAATTAATTGTTAACTTCTTTGTCGCTTTGCAGATACTCGGTTTTGATAGCCTGGAGATATTGCCACTTTTTGCCATCATTATATTGAGTTTTCGAAAGGAAAGCATAATGCAGGTGGCTTCACTTGACAGCATCGAAGCCATTTTGGCCGACTTATCGTCTATTAAGGTGCTGCCATTGGTACAATTGGCATTAAGTCGCGACTAAGTGTATGATTCTCTCCTACAAATTTTAAGTATTTCTTTCCCGTCTTTAAAGTAGAAATTCGACGTATTTTAATGCAGAGATACGTATTAAAACAAAATATATGTGAAAAAGCGTTGTTAATTTTATAAGCGTATGCAGTAAACATAAGCATTAAAAAAGGAGGTTTGTAACTAGATTTCTCAAGAGTAGATTTTATTAGCCTTGTTGAAGAGAACCTTTTATCATTCCAATCTTTTCTAGCATTGTCAGAGTACAAGCGCATATATTCTATGACTGGCATAAAAATTCTTCTATTAAAGTCTGAAAAAATATTTGTGTAAACGAATTTTATTTCTAGCAGGTTTTGGAAATGTAAGATGATCTTAAATTATTTCAATTAACTTAATTTTAATTTTTTTCTTACGTGTTACTGTCACTCTTATATAATTGATCTAGCAAACTCTAACTGTTGGCAGCTTTCAATAATATTTTTTCCAATGAGCTACATTTCTAGCCTCAAGGCCAAAGTATACTAGAGAGTGGCAAATCGGACAGGTAATAGATAACTAGCGCAGGGTTGGCATCACTATCTTTGGCAGATCGGGGCTGTGGAGAGCGGAAAACAACATGAATTTGCCTAGAAATGGATACCCAATTATACGCTACTGTCAGTTAGCTCATGACAGGTTCGGGCCGTGGTAGCCAGGAATTCAAATTCACTCGCTTTATCTATTTAACTCGACTGTCTCGCCTGTCGGCATGCGTGTCAAGTGACTGTTAACGGACAACATTTAGTGCACTTTCCAGAGGAAATGCTGTTGATTTCTACCGGAAGCCGTAAAAATCCATTTACGAGCTGACAACGTGAAAGCTTTTCGCTATGTCAGAGCACATCTTTATGCGTTTTGAATCCTTCATTCAAACCTTTCTCGTTCGCAGTTGGATTTTGGAGTCGTGTAGTTTCCAAAGTTTCAAGAGTTGTTATGAAATAAAGTAAATGCAAGTTACGTAAAGTATTTATGAATATTATGCAATAGAATGCCAATTAACAAATGTTCTGCCTGCCTTTGCCACAGTTCCTTCTGCCCATTCTCGTATTCTAAATTAATAGGTGGTTCGTGTGTTTGGACGGCTTCTAATGATGGGCTCAGCTGCCATAGAGCCAGGTGTTTGCCTAATGAGCACATTCGGAATAACACATATGCAAAGTACATATATCTACAAATTAGTTAAATGTAAATGCCTTATTCAATCTGCATGCCTGTTTAATTGTATTCAGCTTGTGTTTGTACAAAATTACTTGGCCTATTGACTTTGTCGCATTTGTATCCTTAGAGAATTCTTGGTTAGAACGGCAGACAAGTTATTTTAGTCAAGTCCACTTGTGCGTAGTACGACTTCGACATGCCTAACAAGTGGAAATTAATTGGATAGCTCTAATGAAAATTCAACTTAAGCTCTATAAATGCTCCAACCTAAGTGCTAGAGCATTCGCCTTCGCTAAGTGCGACATTTATTCAGGCAATAATGAAATTGTTTTATAAATGGGATGCAATGTTTTATGATATTTAGTTATATTCATATTCTTCATGGAATTTAGATGCTAGCTTATGCTGTCGATTTGTAAGTAAATATTCCTATAAAATACTATTTATTTGACCTGCAGTGGATAATACATAAGCTTGCAGGTGATAACTGGAGGAATGATTTTGTTAACAATGCGTCCAAGCAAATGTATTTTCATCAAAACTGAAGAGACATATTAGTCCGTTGATAATGTTTTTGGCTGTGTTGTAATGTATAAAAGGTTATTGGTGCTGTCGACTGAATCTTGAGTTTGGGAAATTTATCGGAATATAATTGTGATGAATGATTTGATTCATGGTTCAACGCAATCAATGAAGTGATTGCAATCACTTTACATTTGCAATTATCAATTCAATGAAGCGAAAAATAAACAATTTAAAACTGCAAGCAGTTATTCTGGGCATCAATTAATTTTAAGCAAATACAATAAATTGTGCTGTTAAATATGTATGCATTTAACAACATGTTTGCATTAATTGAAAAAATTAATCCCAGCTCATTGTCATGAAAAACTACTTACAGCTGTCATTCGCATAAACGTGGACATACCATCATTTGTTTTACAATTCTGCGGTTAATGAAACAGAAAAAACAGTTGAACTTGCCTATAAATGTAAATAAATTTAAGTAAATTTTATTAAATAGTAAATTTTTAATTTCATTGAAACAGTGATGACAAAACTGCTGCAAAACAAATATCCAGAAGGCTGCCAATCATTGGATTTAGCAAAATTGGCTGCTTCAGTTGCTTCCGTTTTGTTCTTGTTAACCACAGGCAACACCAAAGGCGAGTCCTCTGTGGACGTTGACATGAATACAAATACCGGAAGTGCTGGCAATGTTAACTGGTCCGCTCCGCTCGTCGATGGCCCCACAATCAAGTTAGCTTGGTCCTCAAATGAGGTGAATGATGACGTTCCTAAGGATGATGGCTTTTCCGGTTTTGGTAATGCTGTTCAGGCAGGCTCAAACAGTATTTTCGGTTTGCTGGTGCTGATGAAGCTGCTTATTCGAGAGGACTGCCTGCTTTTGCCATAAATGTCCTTCTCCATCGACATGTCGCTGCATGCAATCCAATCAGTAAATCTCTGCACTCCAATTAAAGGTAAGTTCATACATATACCTTCTGTCTATATTTATATGATCCCTTTTATAATATATTTGTCTAATTTTCTGGTTAGTTTTAGGATCCCGATAAAGTTATATTTCCGTTATTTGAGCCCTCGCTTTGCAGTGCATTTATTTATCAAGTGGTACCAAAAACTATGCTACATAAAATTAAATAATGCCACCGGAAATCAAAAACTTTTTGAACAAACAATTACGTTTTATGTAAAAATAATAAATCCCCTAACAAACAATATAAAGTGAAACCTAAACACAATTTACTAATTAAACGCAGAATTTGAAATCATTTGTTTTATTACTTCAGAATGTTTATCACGCTCGCTGCGCTAATGCGGATTTATTTCCACTCGTTGCGTTGACCGTGGAAACTGCAAAATTCAACATAAGCCAATAAATAATTAAATGAATTATTTATATTGAAATAAAAGCATGTGCAAGCGTTGCAAGCCAAAATTATATATCGGTGAACCTCAATTCTCACACGCATAGACGCAACTTTAGAGCTGCGAGTAGTCAATGGCCAAACTGAATTCTTTTGTGGTGTTTTGTTAATTTGCTTCTGGTTGAAAAATTTTATATTTCCTTGTATTTTAGCTATATACCTTGAACAGATGACAAGCTGGTGGGAACGGTGTGCATGTCATAATTTGTATTATGATTAGAAATAGTTGAGGTCAGTTCATGCTTCTCTTGAATACCCTTTGCCCATTGCGTAAAACAGGGTATACTGCTTTTAAGAAAGTGTATGTAACAAGCAGAAGCAGGCACGTTCGACCCTAAAAAGAATACTCTTCTTAATCAGAACAACGAGCTGAGTCGATTAAGTTATGACCGTCTGTCTGAACGCGTAGAACTCTGAAACCAAAAGATCTTAAGACTTTAAATTAAAAAAAATATATATTCTTCGTACCATATGCAAAACGGGTTTTCTCTTTTTGCCGGTATCTTGTAAAAAAATCGATAAGAATCCATTATGGACTTAAAAACTATAAGAGCTGCATACACTATATTATTATAAACACAGAAAAGGAATATTACATTTTATGGAAGCCTCCCTCAATTCCCACCCAGATGTAAAAGAAAATGTATATTTGAAGCTAGAGCTTTTTAGTTTGATTTACTTATCCATACAAAATAGAATGCTATCTTCATGCTTGAAAATTTCTTACTCCAAATTGATTAGGGATTAATAATGTAAAACCCTTCACTATTAGGACCTACAGCCACATCATCGAGCCAAGTAATTATGGTTAACCGAAACATATTAATTATACGTTACGAGGCACACAAAAGTTAGCACACACACAAAACACATACAAACACACACATTCACACATATACACTGTATTCAGATTAGATATTCTATACCATTTATTAAACAGTGATGAGACGAATTTGTATATATTTATCGTATGTGTGCTTATGCAATTTTAAATACCAATTTGTTGAAATTCCCTTTGTTTTATGCACATACCGTCATCGTATACAGATTATCAAAGCAAATTCAAAAACAACTTTGCATTATTCATGGAATATTTTCACTCTTAACACAAACTGAGCAGAATGTTATCAACCTTTTCCATCCAGTTTTGAATTGCTGTAGACTATTAGAATATATCTAAAAAAGTTACATATCCTTACTAAATAAAATGTCATGAGTATTGCAATGCATGTCTGGCCATGTCAAAGGGATTCCCGACTCGCTTCCGTCTAGGGTCATTCACTTTTCTTTGCAAACGGCTACCTTTGCTTCTCAAAGGTTTGAAATAGTTTTCGTCTGGTCTTGCTGCTGTTTTGAAAAGTTTGCTTGCTCTCAATTCGAGGAATTTTTTCTTTTTATTTTGTTTTGTTGCTAACGCTTTGGGCGTGTTTGGTTTGCAAATCTTTATTTAAATGCCGAAAATGTCTAGGCCACAAAAGTTCCCACAGCAAATTATAGTAATCAATTTGAAATTCTTGTCGAGTTTTCTAACTTTGGCTTTGGGTCAAAAGCATTTAACACGCACACATACACACACCATTCGCCGTGGGCATAGCATTTGGGAAATTGTCTCGGGAAAACTTTGAGGGGGCCAACGGCAAAAGTTTCAAGTGATAGCTTAAATTTTATATTTTGGTCGATATTTTTATGAGCTTGCAGAAATTTAATTCACATTTAGATTTATTGAATATATATCAAAGCCAATTTTAATGCTTTTTATGACTATAATTAAATTTTATATTTGAATGCACGCTGTAAATTTAAACATTTTCCGTCTGAGCTGTGGTTTACCACTAAAACTGATACTGATACGAGTTGATGTAGTTCCCTTATGTAACTTTGACTGCCTTAACTTTTAACTGCTAACCAAACCCAGTTGAAACTTTCTCTTAAGTTTTTTATCTTTTTTCTGCCAACAAATTGCTCTCAATTTTTCCAGTAACTTTCTCTCTTAAGAACTTGTTCAGCTATTCTTTTTTTTTGACAAATGTTTTACTCATATGTCATGTAGGACCAGAACATGGACAAATATAAGCTCAAAGTTAAAAATGCCGATTTGCTTTCGTAGTCGACTGTAATTTATTAAACACTTTGCTGCCATCAAAGGGGATGATTTACCAAAGTGCCGACTTAATTTATATCTCAGCTCTGTCTTGCATTGGCTGTAATTTGTATGAGTTGCATAAGCATATGTGTATGTATTTAATCCTATGAAATTTCACATGTCTCTTGCTCACACTCAGAGGGCGGATTACAGACGCAAGCTTAAGATATTTGAGAAATTGTATTTGTAAGCTCGGATCTCTAGTTATCAGAGCGCTTAAAGCATTTCGCGTACTTTCATATTTTCACTTTTTTAATATGTTTAACTTGAATGTGAAAATTTAATTAAGTAAATTTAACTTAAGCCTGCAGAAAAACAAAATTGGTTAAATATCACTTACATTTATTTCCAATTATATCTTAACCTTTGCCTCAATTTGCAATACTTAAGATAATTATCACAAATATATCTCAGTAAAAAAACAATCTATGCTCTTGCTGAGGTTCTTATAATTTCTTTACTCTGCACGAAAATATTTTTGAATCACTTTAAGCAAAAAAGAATTTTGCATATAACATTTTGTCCAACCCAAATCGACCGGAGTTGCACAGCCTAATTGATGAGGATGACAGAACGTGACACAATCTGAATTATAAATTTTACGGTCCTTGAATAATGGTTCACAGGCAGAAATTAAAATGCTTTAGCCAGCTGTGAAAGAAATTAAAGACACGTTTTCAATTAGCACCGCAAGTGTCACCAGTTAAACAAAGAGCTGAAAACGACTTAATAAAAAGCAGTCATAAATAATCACAATGAAAACAACAAACAAACCTGCAAACAGAGTTCAACAGGAAAACGTCTTATTTGTGCGCGTGACTCCAGAGGAAAGCAAGCCATTCGTTCCTCGACTGAAGGTTTAAATACTAATAAATTCACCCACAAACACAAATATAAGTGAAAGCATATATTCCACCTCTTCTTGTAGACTTGCTGATAATTTGGGCACAAGCTTAAGCATTTTACCTGCTGCTTCGGTCAAAGGGCAAGAAATTTAATATTTTTAATAACATTGCTTAGTTTTTCCAAATTGAGATATGGACTAATACATTATTAAATGGAAAATAATTTATTCATAATTTTTTAAATGAATTTAAAAGCTACCAAGCGAATTAATTTACCTGAAGTATGATGCTTAGACCTTTACATTTTGTAGGGTTCATCACTCAATGGTAAATCGCCAACTTAGGCAGACATTGACATAACTATCTCAACTATTTAATAAACAATTTAATTGACGTCTCGAGAAGAACACTTAAGCTTAAAAAAAATATCCACATAAATGTAAGAAGTGTATTCTGGTCTTAATGAAGTTTAACTCAATACTTCTGTTTATAGGCTTGTCAGCAATTTGTTTTTAATGCATTTTTAATTTGTATGCGAGTGTGTGTGTGGGAAAGCGGGAAAAGTCTGTGCATGAATGTGTGTGTGTGTGTGGGCAAAGAGAAAATGAAATAACCTTTTTCGCTACTTTGTAACGAGGCCGTCGCCCGAGGTGATCCCTTTTCTTTTATGACTACTTAATGGCGGCTGCATATTCTTTTCAGTTTATTCTCGACAAGATTAACAGGAAAATTATTATTCATTTGGCAACATTGTAAAAGAATTTTATATTGGGTTGCTCTGTCAAACTGTTTCCGTACGTTAATTTATATTTCCCACTTTTTCGGTTATCCCTTTACGTACTTTTGATGCCGACAGCAATTTTATTCGCCGACATAAAGCAGACTTCTGGACTAGTTGTTAAGGAAACTAGATTTAGCACATTAAGGTGACAATACAAAATTTTATATACAACTCAACTCTTGTGTTTATTATTAAAGATGTTCTTTACTTCATGCTTATATTTCATCTCCGATACTTTCCCTAATTGCTAGAAAATTTAAAGAATTTTTTCACTTTTTAATTCAGTTCCGCAAAAATGTTTCCGCTCATTACCAATTAGAACGTTTCTCTAAGGTCAACGACAATTTCCGATTACGTCACTTCCGGTGACATCATTTTCTGTTAAAGTACACACCATTCCTCACTACTGAATTGCAATTACTATTTGACTCCGTCGCCGACAATTTTCATCAGCTGTGCCATTTCCATGGGGCAAAGCCACATCCACATTGAGTCTGTGAAAAACTATTCTATGAAACACGCCGAGGCGTAAAGTGTGCAACTACTCGAGGAGTCGAGTTTGCCATTTTGCACGCTGCTGTCGCAATAACAACACATAAATCTGGCAGCAGCTGCCAAATACAGAAATTTCAACACTATCATAGAGCAAAAGAAAAAGGTAGACTGCCTAGCGAGGAATAACCCGATTGCAATAACAAAAGTGATGGCAACATTGGCTGAATTATGTTTAGCTTGAGGTTATTGTGTGCTATTCGGACTATGAATATGATCCTGGAGGCGGTGAGCAAAGTATCTTTATAAAAGATCGGTGTTGTTGTTGCAAGTATAAGCTGAAACGGACACTCTTTAATGCTGAATTTATTTCTTTGAGAAGGGCCCCTAAATGACATCGACTTTGATCTTAGCAATATGAAGCGGAACCCACAAGTCCCTACTTATTTAATTGTTAGTAATAGAGTAGGGTAAAAGTTTTATTAGAAGACTACTAAGTGTTTGGAAAATTGTTTGCTCTTACTTTATGCTGGCCACGAAATATAAGCAAATTTCTCGGGCAGTGGGTTTTTTTAAGTGCCACAGAAGTGCGGTAAGGCCATAAAAATAGTTGACCCACCGCAATGTCACGTGCCGGAGAGACATGCTAAAAGCTGAAACCAGGCAATGTTCAGGATTACTAAGTAGAGTAGACAAGGAGTATAGAGTCGGCTAAGGGCGGACTAAATGCAAAGTCAAGAAATGAGAGAGCAGCTTAAGGATATCCCCAGAGTCGTAAAGCCGACTTCCCTTGACTGCTGTCACCTGCTGACATTCAATGTGTGCACTGCCGCAAACACAATGTTGCATTCTTTTATGGGGCAGCGCATCTGGTAATTGAATCTTGATGAATTCTTTTCATTACTGTGTTGTTAAAAATTCAAAAGGTCTTCTCACCGGCTGTTTGGCTTGTTAAGATTTGCATTATTTTACAGCTGCTATATAAATTTTGTATCAAAAACCACTACCATCAACTTTAAATAAGGATTTTAACTTGTTTCTTCAACTTCCAACAAAGTAACGCAAGAATGTCACCTTATTTGATACAGAATCTTCCATCTACAGCTATATATTTTTATATATAATGTTTGGAATATAAACTTTAATATATAATACTATTTCACCGAACTTGAAAGGTATAATATATTTTATATTTTAATTGATTGACAAGCTGAGTCAATATACCCCATGATGGCTACTTGTCTCCCTGTCTGAAGTTTCGCTTTTTCTATTATATGCTGTAATACTTATGTTCGATAGGCAAAGATTTTATAGATAAATTAAATACATATTTTCAAACATTTAATTCGAAAGTATCTGCTTTAAAACTCAAACTGGAAAATATGTAATGTCGCATTCGGAACTGCCTACAAATTTGCTGATTCCAGCTATTAAAGCTATCGAGGTATACTAAGATTTGTATTGATTGCTTGGAAATGGGTCAAGTCATCGATGATTTAAAAAAAGCTCGCACCGCACGGACATTTTCTTGCCACTGCATTATTCTAGAGTTATTTAATTAACGCGTCTTTTGTTTCGACCACAAAATTGGGCCAATCCGGTACAAAGGCAACAAAAGCAACAAGCCAATTCGGGCAAAAGAATAATCAGGGATAAAATGTCTGAAAAGGAATTGTTTTCTCAATGCGAACAAAAGACAGTCAGACAAATTCATTTTATGGTTGCTTGAAATGCTTGGCCCAAGAACATTAAAAAGTTAAGAGGTCTACAAAAGTTTTTGTTTGTTTTTTTGCGGCGCCTCTTCTGCCGAGTCTGGGAAAACAATGAATGAAATAAAATCGCCATGAATTATAATAAAACATAATTATGAAATTAGCATTTCTTGAACAGGAGTATAAAGAATCTTCATGGGTGCAATGAACTTCTTAATCTGCCAAAAGTGTAGCAATTTTTTGGCCATACAATTGTGTGAAAAATCCCAAAAGGTCATCTGTATGCCAGTGGGAAATGGACATTTTCATCATCATCATCACCACCGCAATCATCAACGTCCTCATCTTCCTTAGCGCAACATCTGTGGCGTCATTTTGTGGCATTTTTGCAGCTCCAAAAAAGTTGCGTAGCAACTCGCTGCTCTTTACTTATTCATAAGTACTTATATTCTACGAAAATATACAAATTCTAAAGTTTGTTAGCTACATATTTTTATGACTCTAAGCTTTTTCTTTTTGCCAGGCGAGAAATGCACGTCAAATCTGTTAACGCGGCAGCTGCGTGATGCGAATATTTAAGGAGCTTCTCATTTTATAAGCAATGAAATCAATTTTCGGGTCTTAAAATGTGCACAAAATTGGAAAGTAATTTACATGAATTAAAATTAAATTGAATGTAAAAAACGTTAGTTCCCTTTGAAACATTTTTCAGCAATTTCAAGAGATCCAAAGCAAAAGATGCATGATTTAATTTAAGTTTATTACAAAAACTGTTGGGATTCTTCTTCGACTACTTATAACTGCCGCTTGGTGATTTAATATTATTCAGGATTTTTTTTTTTTTTTATAACAATGAAAAATAGCATTAATTTTTTTTACAATAAGCCATTGACATCGAAAGATGTTTAAATTTATTGTTAATTTGCTTGCAGTAAAACGAATACCACAAAGAACGATAAACACTATCCAAAGGCTAATTTGTTTTGTAAAGATTGTAAGTATCCTTGGACACTTAACACATTTTAATCAACTGTGAAGTGCTATTTAAACGATAACGTTTTATCAAGAGTAGGAGTCTTCAAACAGAGTCGCTTTAATACAAATTAATATATCAAGTATCGCTTTACATAAAAAACTGGACTGGTTATTATGCTGATGTTGAATTAAAACATGCAACGTTAAACATTAATTTTACATATGTATTTTATAATTTTCAATGTAGAGCAATAAATGGAAGCCGCGTGACATAAATGCAATTACAAAACATTTGCAGCCATTAAAATGCAATTTGATGTAGTTTATTGCATTAGTCTCTGGGGGCCATTAAACTCATTACAAATTGACACTGTCCAACTGGTTTGTCGGAGGGGAATATTATGTAGCCATTATAAGTGCTTCTGTCCTCTGATTTTGACTGTTCAGCTCGCTGTATCTCAGTTGGTGATGTGATTAACGTTTCACTTTGTCCCAGAGACGTGTACGACGTGTGTGTTGAGGTGTGCGTTAATCAAATTTCAATTTAGATTTGGGTTCAGAAAATGGAATGGGACTGTCAGCAATGAAGGGTGGACTTCAATTGTGAGTTCTCTGAACAACGAATCAGATTAACTGACAGGATGCCAATTTGCGTTCCTCAGTTTTTTCTTTGCACGTCAATTCAGGGCAGACAGTCCTTTGCGGCAGTTTTCTTTTTATGCTTTACGCAATTTGTCTTCACGTGCTCTTTTCGTGGTGTCTTTTGACTACGTCCCAAAATTCAGTCTGCTACTTTAGAAACTCATAGGATGTTGACTTTGGATTTCAGTTTGTATCGACCTGTTTTTCCTATAGGATGCACGCAATTATGTTATGTGAATCGCAAGTAGTATGTGTGTCTATCTTGAAAAATAAAAAAATTCGAAAGCTACATGATGTAGTAGTTCGATTTTAATATTTAGATTTAGCTCATTAGGAACATGGTGAAATTGTTTACATAAGTTTTTAATTTGAGACAAATCAGTTTGCTGTAATAGCTATCTTATAAATATACTTAAATATATTTACTGCCTGCAACAAAATACGGTGGATTTAAAATTAACGAACTTGCTTGCATAGAAACGAAGATGAACTTGGAGACACTGCCTTCCATGGAGACAAGCCTATAACGCACTCTATATAGGTATAAAAAAGGAAGGCATATAGTTTTTATCCAAACAAATTTACCATATTTGTTAATGGTTTGACCAAGCATCAGTGTTTTAACATTTTACAGCGGCAAAATGTTAAATGCCAAAGTTCGTGGGTATGATATTAATCTGCCCGACTGCTGGAATAGCTATCAATAGTAGCATTGTTCTGTAATCCTTAGCTTAAGTTATGTACACATGTCCTGTGGCGTCTGTAAGCTGTGGCATTAACAAAACAATTGCTTGCCATTTGCTTCCCAGTCTTGATAGGATCAAACAGACATCCACATGGAGCAACAAGTGTTTTGTCCGAACAAAAATCAAAGAATTTATAAAGAGCTTAGTTTGGGGCTTATCTTAAGGCTTTGCAGCTTATAATTATTTTTTTATGCTTCGTAAATTTAAAACTAATTCCATCTTATCGTTGAAAAGCAAATGTTTACTTAAAGTGACGTTTAATTTTAGTAAAAGTTATGAACAATTCATCTCTGTCGTTAAAAACAGAACAAATTGTATTAGATTTTCAATTTACTGCACTTTTTGATTTATGTTACCTGCCAGTTCTATTTCAGCGTATTGATGGACACTTTTCAGCTCAATTATGATTTGATGGGTTTGGCACTCGAGCGCCACACATGGCACTCCACAGGCCAGAAATACCAGCTTGTCCCTGACGGCCTCTTATGCACTTTCAGTTTCAATTCGTATCAATTAAAGTGCTCTAAAAGCTTTGTTTGTCCCCTGTCCAGTTCTATGAAGCAGGCTGCAGTAAGCTTTGTTGGTTACAAAATGCTTAGATGGTTCTCTGTACAAATTATATAAAGTATTCTAGTAGCATACATTTGAGTGTCCTGCCGGATTAATGATAATGGCCAGGTGCTCACTTACGAACATAAGAAGGTATTCATTCTTCTGGGTTTAAAAAATTGTATGCAACAATTAACCTTTTTAAAAACCGATCAAGTAGATCTTTAAATTTTCAAAGTTGAAAAATTTTATGCAATGTATTCTTATTCAATTTTTACTTTCTACATATTGTTCCAATAGGGGGAAATATAATATAGAGGTTTTTGGTTGTATTAATATGGATATACTAACTGCAACAAAATTACGACCTTTAACATTTTAGTTTTTCTCGTTGTTTTTACTTATTTACCAGGAGCATTTTGCTCGGTGCTTTACATTACTGTAGCTGCAGTCTGAATTCCGAAGATAAACTTTTCTATTATTTTATTATTTGTTCAATTTTTTATTGAAGGATTCCGAACAGTGCACATTATCAAGTTATACAGAAGCTTTTACCCCTTTTTTCATTTCACATTTGACTTACATGTCTATGTCCAACAACGTGTACTGTTTTACTTCCATCTAATATTATTTTTCCTTATTTTGCCTTGGCGCTTAGACTTACTTTAAAACGTTTTCCATTTGATGTTATCAGATTGCAGATTGTTTGCCTTCACTTTGCTCCAATTGTGCAGTTGTTTGTGGCGGGATCTAAAATCAATTGCGGTTGTGCCAACATACCTATTTTCAATTCCTCCCTTTTTTTGCTTGTGTTGACTTTAGTATCACAGAGCTACATTTCTTTTTTGAGAAAACGAATATTTGATTTTTACTGTGGCTGAAAATAAATATTTTCTACGTTAATTTCAATGTTACTATTTTGGAAAGAAAGATAAAATACGATTCGTATTAATGTACATTTATCGAAATAAAATAAAATGTTCCCATGACTTGCAACCGTGTCAAGCCAGATATTTTTATTCTCATTAAGCCGTGAGCCAACCATGAAGTTAGTGGGTAGTGGACAGTGGGTAACTTACATGGACATATATATATATATATTATTTTCAGTTTTCGAGGAAATTTCTATAACTTAAGCAAACAAACATAGGCTGACCAACCTGATATCGTGAAAATATAATGCATATGCCTGATAGTGTTAAAGCCCTATTCATTTACCTCACATTAAAATGTGGGAAATGCTTAAGTTAGAGGCTGCATAAAAGTTTCACCAAAATTTGTTTTTATTTTAGACTTTGCCGTTTGGCTCTTTCGGCTCTTTAACTCTTTTCGGTTAGGTAACAGTCGTAAGATTTGTGAATGGAGGACAACTTATGTATATTAAGAAGAAATTTTAGGAAAAACATATTGGTGGATTGGAAGACTATTTTGATATACAGCAGCTTACTGACTATATGTGCGTCGTTTCGTTTCGTTTAAGTCAACCAATAAGCTTAGTCTACAGATAATATGTTCAAAATGTTCTTTTTAGCTAGCGGCTCACATGAAAGATAAAGTTCGTGAAGGTAAGCCTTCTAACAGGGATTATCCGAGATATCTAAGAGATCTTTGGACATTGGGTGTAAGGTTGTCGACGCGGTGCTGCCGAAGTAGATTTTTTTGCCGTCTAAGCTGGGCTCTGTTGAGAATTGTAAATACAATTACAACAAGTCCGTAAGTTTCAAGTTACCATTTTTTTAAGCCTATGCAATTAATTTAAATGAGTTTATTAAACAGGTGCACCAACATGTGTTGCCGGCCAGCAATTACCACTAGAGCCGACTATAAAAGAAAAAGCCCTTAGTATTGAAGTCAGTAGCTGATTGAAATGCGTTTAAGCGGTGTCTTTTTGGTTTGGGCCCTGTGGTTAATTCCAGTCGCATTTGCGAAAGGGAACAGGACTCTTGGAAAGCTAGATTCTATGATAAACTCAACGTATTCGGAGATAAGGCAAAAGATGCTTGGAGATTTGGTAATGAGTCCCTCAATGTCTTCTGAACAGGTAGGTAATGGCTAGGTACGGTAAATTCGCATTAAGTTCTAATCAAGAAAATACTTTATATAATAATACTATATATCTATTAAATAGATAAATATTTTGAAAAACAAGCAGCCCTGCAAAGGAATAGGCATGACCTGCGACATTGCCGAGGACTGTTGCACCCTTCTCTGCTTGAAGCGGTATAATGAGTGCGTGATTTAGAAACTGGTTAGATAGAATTCAAAACAAATAAATTGTTAAATAATTAAAAGCAGCATACAACTTGTTATTTATACGGTTGCGTACATAATACCATCTGCAGGTCTCACTGACTGTCAGTTCTATTAGCTCCTAAGAAAAATAACTCTTGGTGAAACACATGTAAGGTAAGGTAATCTGTAGCTTCTGATTTTCCTTGAGTACTCAATTTGATCGAAACTATTGTCTATTAATAACCAGTTAAATGCCTTTTCCACTTACTTTAGACTGTCTTTGTTAGACATCTGTGAATTGTGTGCATTTTGATACTAACAATAGTTCCAACAGAATGAGCTAGAGATTGGACCCTCACGGCTTAAAATAATATATAAAACATTTAATCCTCAAACGATTTTAGCACCTGTTTTATTGCTTTGGTAACTGGAATTTAATATACCCTCTGAACTTAGGGGTAACGTCATGCTTAGACATAGCTGATGATCGCGGAGATCACTCCACCCTCCGTTGATTTGAATATTGTTGAGCTTCTTTTTTTTAACTTTCAGAATTGATTCTGTGATTCTTAGCAGCGGTGGATAAAGGTGGCCGAATTGGAATGCTAAGTGAAGTACTTGGTTTATTTTGGCAATCAATTTTCTGGCCTCGCATTCCTTGCTTTTTTGGTGAAGGCCACTGCAAAAAAGAAACCGTCACTAATCGGCCCTTTCTGATAGCCATATCTTATAAACTTGCCAACTTCCTATGTGGAAGACTCGCGGACCTTCGATTGACAACACCGTAAACTTTCTCTTCAGGCATTTTTCAGATACGTGCAGTAAAGACCAGTCGTAATTATAATCATCGTGCGAGCAAAAGGCTTGGGCACAGTTTTTGATGAGCGACCAGGTTGTTCGATTAAAGGCTAAGCCCATATTGTGAGAGGCGTCAAAAGTCGAGCAGTCAGCCTGGAAAAATAGAATGTTAACTTCTTGTTACAATAAGCATAACATGTGTCTTAAACAAACAGAAACACTGAGCAGAGTATTTTATAATGGATTTTTTTTTCCTATAGCAATATCGTTTCTCTTTATGCTGTTAAATGAAAGAGGTTCAAATGAAATATGGCTTTTCCATGGCTTCCATTTAGGCCAAAAAGAAGCTTGAAATGTCATTGCAGATTATCTTACCTTTGCGCGGTACGATTTGGCTGTAAATTCGTTCAGGTAATTGCCGAGACACAAAATATTGCAATGTGCACACACGTTTTTGGTACTCGTTTGCATCAGCATCAATACATATAAAAAGTCTTCGGATACGAAGTGATCTTCCTCCAAGAACAATACAAGACCTACAACGAAAAAGTGTTTATCATAACTATCAAAAATATAAGAAGGTGCTATGAATAGACCAGTATGGTATCTGGTAGCTGTAAGATCATGAAAGACGTGATTTGCCTTCCACCACCAGTGGTGCTTTGCCTGTGTAAAGTTTGCCTCTCTATAATGACCATAATGATCTGAATATAAAGCATTATTGCACTTTTTGATGAGAGCTCTAAGATAAAGGTAATTGTAATAGAGCTACGTTTTATAAGATTTGTATTTTGTATTTACTCACTCATCTTTTGTAATGTTTCGTGGGCAGTCGTTGGGATCCTTGCCGGGAAATGTATGTGGATGAGTTTGCAAAGAATGAGGATAGAATATCTGAATCACCATGCAAAAGTCAATCGCTTGCACATAATCGTTGATCTCTTTGTCGTAGACATCGTGTGAAAATACAAGCAATACTTTGGAAATATCCTTGGCATGGGAAAGACTGTTTACTAAGTACTTTAGGTAGTTAATTCGCTTGTGCACCTTTGAAAGAATATTCTTGTATACTTTCCACAGGAATTAAGGACAACTTACTTGAATAACAATAACTACCGAGTCATTTTCCAGAGGACCATATTTATTTGCGTTAAGAATCAACTGCTGTTTATTTGCTGTGTGGATCCGCTGCATAATTTTTAATATTTTCTTGGGATGCAACCCTTTTAATAAATTATTATGTTAACAGTGTGATATGATTATTCAAATTAAATCATAAATAAAACTTACTTTCACTTGTCTCGCTTGAATTATCCAGATATCCATAATCAAGATTCCGTAGGATGAATGGTTGGGGCTTGCTGGGCATCACGTTAGAACTTTTGACTTTGAATTTGATAATTTTTAATAGTTCTGAAGATTAAAATACCAACTTACGGAAGAGAAAGCTGCAGTACGTCAGGATGATAAAGAATATGATCAGGAGAAAAATTGTGCGGATAGGAAATCTAATGTGCTTGGGCATCATGGTTCAACTGATAGCCAGCGATCAATGAGGATCCAATGCGGCAAATATCTATCTACATTAAAGTAAATATTACTAATTATTTTGTTTTACCCAATAGTCGAGTTCGTAGTAAGGTCTCAAAATTAAAATATTTCTTTCAATTCGATAAGGCTAAGCGATTCGGTACGCCTTTACTTTAATAATTAATATGTATACCATAAAACTACCATTCATTTACTATTTATAAACATAACATACTGTGTAAAAACATTTTTATTAATTTAGTGCTTCCTCTTATTTCATAATCTATTTACAAATATGAGGTTTTTAAATTCAACTGCTAGCACTCTTAACTTTGTTAGAGGTAATATTTAATTTATATTATACTTAAATGAGTTAAATAAAAATAGTAATAATTGAATAATGTTAAAGTATTGCAACTTTCCCTTAAATTAATAAAAAATTTAAAGAGTTCACATTAAATATGTAAAAACGATTAACTGAAAAATGCATTTAATCACATAATTTGTTGCCAACGCCAGCAGGAATATTAATGCTGAAAACAGAAATAAATGCAAATTGTCTAAGCTTAAATATTCTATTATATTATGGCCAGCCATAAAAAGGCCACAACTTACACCAGCAGAAGCTTAACTGGTATCAGTTATCATCATCATCAATCTTGGGATGAAAATCCGCCAAGTGCTGCGAGTACCCGGCAATTCACAAATTGACGTTGACGCTGAAAAATGGCTGCAAAAATTTCGATGTCGAGTGTGGATTCTTTAGATTTGATTTGACATAACTAAATACATAAATATTTACATTAATGTATTTATTTAATAATATTATTGCAATTCACTTTCTTAAGCATATTCTGACCGTCTGCAAGCAATCCAACAGAACAACAATAGCATATAAAGTTTCTGTAGTCTCAACCTTTAAACAAAGTACAACAGTTCGTTTTTGTGTACTTATTGGATGCCAGTTGTTGGCACATTTATATTTGTTCCTTATGTCAATAGATTCTGATACAGTGTATCAGTCCATAAAAGGGCCTTTGATTCTCGTTCACCTGCCGAATTACTTTCTGCTGGCCATCAGCAGCAAGTGCCCGAGGGTACCAAACTAATTTCACTGAATTGCCTGGACTTCCACTTGGAAGTTGCTTTGATGTACATCTAATATTTACCTAAGGGCAGTTAATATGGCTTCTTAGGCCAAGTCGAGATGCCAAATATAGAATAACAAAGTGCTTTTCTATTTTAGTGGTTAAAGTGGTTACCTCGGCGCTATTCTGTACCAAGTTGTTAAGATGTAAATTGACACAGGAAGCCTAGTAGGCATTGAAAATAGTTAGTTGCTGCTAAATAAATATCATTCCGATCAAATAATAATTGTAAACAAATACTGGATACTTGAACATCATGAAAATCATGAATAAGAGACCACTTCGGTTTTATGTTCGGACAATTGCTTTCCTGGTGCTGTGCTTTATTATGTTGCAGTGTTGTAACTTAAATGTTTGTAAGTAGCATTTCTTTGTTTTCACCATAAATAAACGCTTTTAATCATAATAAATCAATGTTAAGTTAAAAGTCCTGGAGGTACGCTAAAAAAATCATGGACCAACATCTCGGCCCAAGAAGCACCTTTTATAGCACTAATGAAAGAAAAAGAGGCATGTGAGTAGCGTTAATCAGTAAAGTAAAATAATGTAGAAAACCTGCTGGCGTTCCTTCCCTAAGTGTTAAAAGATTTGAGTACTGAACAGAATGACACAATCTCGAGAATCAAGCGCAAGATCTATGAAATTAACGAGCAGCAGGTGATCCTAAATGAAAATAAATTCGGTCCCCTGGACAATAATTCTGTGGTTATTGTTATTCAAGTGAGTCGTCCTGTAGCTCTGTACAGAATATTTGGGAATCATCTATTATCATCATTCTTTCGTAGGTGCACAAGCAATTTAGCTATTTAAGGTACTCGGTAAACAGTCTTTCTCACGCCAGGGATATTTCCAAAGCATTGCTTGTATTTTCACACGAGTTCTACGACGACAATATTAACGATTTTGTGCAAGCGATTGAATTCTGCAAGGTGATTCAGATGTACTATCCACACTCTTTACAAACGCATCCGCATAAGTTTCCTGGCAGGGATCCCAACGACTGCCCGCGGAATATTACAAAAAATATGTGAGTATAAAATATAAATTTTAAGAAACGTGTCTTACAATTTTCATATCTCTAGAGCTATCATCAACAATTGCAATAATGCACTTTATCCAGATATAAATGGACATTATAGACAGGCAAAGCTTACACAGGCGAAGCATCACTGGTGGTGGAAGGCGAACCGCGTTTTCCATCAACTTAAGGCTACCAGATATCATGCTGGTGCGTTCTTATCCTCTGTACTTCCTTAAAGCGTTGATAATCATGAACTGCACCCTTCTGGCTATAGGTCTTGTGTTATTTTTGGAGGAAAATCATTTTGTAGCCGAAGACTTCTTGTACGTAGTGACAAAAATGCAGCAGAACAGGCAGAAGTTGTGCCCGCAATGTAATATTCTGCGGCTTGGCAATCATATCATTACACTTAAATTTTCCAAGGTGAGCTCGGAGCATTCTAGATCCATATTTGGGTTAAGCTATTCTTGTTAATTTTCATTTTTGTGTGTAAGGTTGAATGCTTTCCTTGGGTAAGTGAAAAACACAATATAGCTATTGCGTTAAATCGAACCACCTGGTTGGACATACGGAGTTGTGCCCAAAGTTTTTGCACTTATGATGACTATAGTTGGGACCGGTCACTGCAGCATGTATCCGAGACGTGTCTGTTAAGGAATCTTCACGTAATGGCAATAAAGGGAACGCGTGTCTATCCCATTGGCAAGTGGTAAGATTTTCACTTTTGAATCCTAGCCGTGGCTAATATGGACTAACGAGTTTCTTTTTCTCAGTGATCAAAGCTTAAATTGTGATTCTGTGCTGGCTTTATCCACTGCGAAGCGAGCGATTCGTTTTGCATTAAGAGCTGGCCAGTTCTATCCGAAAACGCTTACACTAGATGCAACATCGAAAGCTTCAATCAATAATCTAAAGGCAGTTAACAGAAATGGAGGTTGGAGTGATCCACGCGATCATCGACTGTGCTTAAATGCAGCCTCGCTTTAATGGCTTACATGTAAGTATTTATATTAGTAAGTTATAATTAAACTAAATTTAAACAATAAAAGTGAATTAAGGTTTTTCAGCGGTTGGATATTACAACAATATTATACTACAGAAGTTTAAAGAACGACAATTTAAATATAAACATCAAACGATTTAACACATCATTAAGAGAACAGAAATGATTTCACAGATGCTGTCCATAGAATCTAAATGCCAATTGCGAAATAGTTTACTCCTCTGCGTTCCTGACTGTGCATAATTTATGTTCTCAACTTTGTTCAAGTATATATAGCTGAGAGGCGCAAGCTCAAAAAGAAGCTCGAACGCTAACTGATATACTTTCAAATTTGCATATTAATGGATGTCGCGATCCCCAGGACTGGCGACAGCTTTTTAACTTATGTTTGCGCGTTTATAACAAGTTTTTTTTTTATTTGTCTACATCGTCGTCTACATGGTATGTACTGAATTGACCCGGCGGAGCAAATATTGGCTTAAAATTCATTTTATATTGTTTAGTCTTTGCAAGACAAAGACCACAAAGTCCCAAGTTGGGAGTTTTTAAGCAACTTGTGAAAAAATTAAAAAAATTACGATTTGTAAAGATATTAAAAAAAAAAACTAAATGATTGACAATAGAAGCGCGGTGCTTAGGCATCAGTTACTCTGATATATATAGAATGTATGGAGTAGAACAAGCTTCTACTCTTAATCGAATCTTTTTGAGTATATATATATATTACTTGAAACACTTTAACAAATGTTTATTTTGATATCACGAAGAAAAACAACATACATTTTTCATAATTCTCTTTTATCATAAGGATCTATTTACTACTAACCACAGATTGATATTAAAATAACCCCAGCAGATTTTGCACTTGTGAGCAGCTTGTTGCTTGTGGTGTTATTGTTGTGCTTGCGAGTCGATAATTTATTGCTTACCATTTTGTTGAGTACCGTTGACGGGTTTCATTTATCGTACCTTCCATGCCACTACATGTGCGTAACAAATTAATTGCGCGTTGGCGTGTTAAGTGAATTTTCACCTAGACCACCTACAGAGAAAAAATAAAAAAAATTTTCGCTTAAATTTTAAACCATTTTGGTGTAAATTAAAAAATGAAATTGAACAAAAATCTACATATTTGGTTTGCTCGAAACCTGTAACCCCCCCATTGCAATTCGAGGTCCAATGCTGAATCCGATTTTGTACTCTGACACTGACAATGTGTGGAAATATGCATGTCCCGCTGTGTCAGCTTTGGCGAAGTTGAATCTAAATGTGACTCCTTTTGACATTTGGCCAAAAAAAAAAAAATATATATGCCAAATGAAAGTGTCAGCGGTGTGCCAACTGGGAAGTGGAAATTGTGATGACTTTTTCCCAGAAACTTGGCTTATATTTATGAATGTTATATGCTCCACTTGGTTTGATTAGCCTTGCGCATTTTGCTCAAGTGCTTGTGGCAAATGCTGCATATGAGTTATTTATTGTCTTTTTTCCTCTAAGCGGTTTGCCAATTTTCGACAGAATGTCGAGGGAAATTTCGGCGGTTTATGACCATGGAGCTCCGTTTCGCTGGTTTAGTAATGCATAACAGTGCTATCGCTGGGAGCATATCAAAATATTGTTGACAATTGTGGCTCCCTACTGGAATCTGACGATTTCCATGATAATCGCCTCATTAGTTTTGGCAAGCAAATCAACTGTAGTTGATAAATTGTAGCATCTAATCATATAACAATAACAATACCTCACGTACCCTATTGTAATATTGATGGACCAAGGGCATCTCATTGCTGCCACCCTTTAAATGCAAACCAGTCGGAATCCTAGCCCGTTGATTCTTTTGTATAGTTATTTAACCAGTCAACTGTTCACGCATTCACTTTTGGCCTAGTGCTCCAGTTCTCGACGCATTCATTCAAACACGTATTTACTGTGCATTCATGCGTTTTATGACCCACTGCCGGGCAACTTTTGACTTTCCATCAGAGCGAATGCATGCCCAGACTCACACAGTTGACCCGATGCTTCTTACTTGTTCACTTTTCCTGGTGGCTATTGGCCCACCATTTCAGGTAAGCATACTTTCATATAAACGAGTCTGGATAAATTATTTCGCGTTTTTACTTGTCGGGAGGCGGCGTTACATTTCCCAGACTCAAAACTGCTTTTCACTGCTGGCGATATAAAAATAGAATGTCAGCTTTAAAAAGAACAAAGCATAACATTAATTTTAGATCCTATGGTAATTGATAGATCTGGTGGTAGGCCGCTTAAAACAGAAGAGAGTCTTCATAAATATAGGGATACTTTGATGGGTGTAAATTAAGTTTTTAAAAATTGCCAAGTAAATTAGCACAGTTGACGACAAACGCTCTCAAAAGGCATACGTCCACAAGAATAACAAGACAAAATCAGAACACACGGCAATATCTAATTTGAGATGGCTTAGAATCAAGCTTCGTTATCATTTTTAAAGGCACGCAAGAAAACACATCAATAGTGCTAAACAAATAATGTGGCCTAAGTCTAAGTCAAAGGTTTTCAAATATTTGAGAATCTAAAGTCATACACGAAATCAAAAGCTTTACTTGCCGCAAACAGCTAAATTAAATAAATAAAATAATTAATGGTTTTCGTCAACCACATATATGATTAGCTAATTGTATTAGAGCACCCCAGAAAGGTTACGTGTTTTATCTGTCTTCTGCTCTGTGGATTTGTGGGAGGTGCAGAGAAAAAATCACACGCACATCCAATTTGCGAACCGGAAAAGGCCAGGTACATGTTTGCTTACTATTTGACTTTACTTTATATTTCAGTGCACGTATTTAACATAAATTTGTGAAATTGGGATCAGTATGCACACTTCCATTCGTCAAGCGAACCAGATAAAGCCAAGGCGATACGAAAATGCAAAGCCAGCAATCAGCTCTTCTCTGAGCCACATTTGCGACATACGCATAATCAATGGCTTGAAACTGAAAGGGATGCAAGAATTTGGCAGCTTGCGTGTCTTTATTTTTTACATTTCTGCATCATTAAGTAGCTGAGCATGTCGAGAATATGCTAATAACTGGGAATACTGATACACTCAAGCTTGCAAATACGCAACCGGATGCGAGGTTGAGTATACGACATGTTGTGTGTGTGTGTACAAAATATTTTTGTATTTTGTGCCCTGTGCTCTGTGCCATCTTATCCCGTATCAAGGAATAGAGCATTTATATCTGAATCAAGCCGTGTGCAGGCTGAATTCATTTAAAGACCAGACTTAAATAAATTCGACTTATTTATAATACGAGTTATATACTTGACAATGGTTTCAAGAATAAGTCCAAAATTCAAGTTTAAGCTACTTATAGCGATTGAGTCTTTGCTAGGAACCACCTCGGACCAGGTGTCGATTAAGTTAATAAGCCCAAATCATTTCGTAGGGACGATTAAGTCTTGGGCGGGTCATCACATGATGACATCGACAACGGGGGCTTTTCGGGTTCCTTCGTCAAATTGCTCCAAATGAGGCGTCAATCATGTGTATCACCGTTTGCCCGCGTCTCTGGTAACACTTTCGGCGCGGACGACACCTTCACCTATATCCATTTTGATGTCTTTCAACGAGCTGGTATCAGCTTCAGAATAGTTCCAATTGTAAGTTTGTTTATTAAAGTTATAAATACAATAGACCTTTATATGTATGTTTACTTAGTACTAGCTCAAAACAGATGCACATGTTGTTTCATGGAAAGCAGGAAATTTGATAGTCTAGCTTACGATGCCTCGTATACGTAGTTAATAATGTGAAGTTTACTTTTAATGTACTAAACAAAAGCCCCGTCTCTGTTTGAATATGTGTATTTCGTAATTTTAATTGCACTGCCTGCCTCTGTGTGTTACGTATTTGTACAGCCGGCAGAAATGGGCAGCTGCCTTGGTAACCATTTGGCGCAATTTGCAACGGCAAAACCGAGTAAAGACAATGCAACATAACAATTCGCTGGCACTCAGACAGTGACAGGTGCGGTGGGCTTTGGGGTGCGCCAGACAGTCTTTTGTTTTGGTAAGCCCACAAACATGACTATTGGCTAGATGAATTCGCATACCTTGTCCTGTCACATATGCTTTACCAATCCGCCTGGCTTATGCGCATGGCATCGACTTGTTAGCTTGTCTATAATTCTCAAGTTGCAATCGTATACAAGGAATCTAACAGACACAAGACCCATTTATAGAAATGATTTAATAAGTGTGGTAAAATACTAAAATACTCAAATTTTGTATTATTTACATATTGCCAATAGTTTCTTAAGTTCGTTTTAAACGTTACTTTCAATAAATTGGGGGCCTTGGTGGCTTGCGGTGCAGATGACAGCTGCTCAGCTTAGTCTCTTATAAGGGACATAATTAATTAATTATACAAAAGTATGTTGTTGAGAGGAGGTCGCCACTTGGTCAGTCAGAAATAAATCTTACAAAACTTCCTTATGTTAAGGCGATAATATATTTTTAACAGGTCCTTTCGATAATACCAATCCATTAAATTTGATCGCTGCTAAATAGACAGCTCTAGCGCTTATGTAGTGTTTCAGATGAAAGGTTTGGCTCTGTTATCGAAAAGAAAACCTTATCTCCATTGTGCACACTAATTAACATTAGAGACAAGCCATGTTCTATGCAAGCATGATAATTTGGCTTGATTGTGGTACAGTAACTTTAGCTTTTCAGGTCTCTGCTGATTTTCTGACCTACATTGACTGCAACGAAAAATACAAAGCACACATTCGCTTGGCTCAAAGCACACATTTTTATTTTAGCCATTAAAATCCTTTATCTGAGCCAAAGTTGACTTTTCCTGAAAGCCATTGTCTGTTGTCAGCTGCAGTGCTGAATTTTTTAGCCCATGGCCACAGCAATCGGGAAAGCCAACTAACAAAGACCAACAAACACAACAACCGCCAGCGCATAAACTTGTGTTTAGTTGAAAATGCATTTGTTTGCTCGTCGATTCACCAGTTGACATCTGTGTTTATTTATTTCTTTTGAGCTCTGGGGAGCAACCGTTTCCCATTTGAGCTTAGCTGAGCTATGGCGACTGAAAAATTTCATTAAAATGCAATTGAACTTTGACAGCTTCCAGGAGAATTCAATTACTTTATGCCACGTGCCACACGAGAGCGGGCGAGCGCATAAAACTTGCCACAGTTCGTGTGCGTGCTGGGCCAAAAATGAGTGATGGCCTTGTGGCAACTCCCAAAGATCATATGCAGCTGCAAGTAAACTTTTACTCAACTTAACTGCAGAAACTTAATGATTTTGAGGCTCCAACTCAGACAAATTTAAGTTAGCCGAAGCAGGCGGAGCAGCTGTAAGAGAGCAACAAAAATTATCATGGGAAGAATTGGAAGGATGCCATTGTAATTCCCTTTGATCGCAGAATAAAAATCCAATGCAGATGAGTTTTAAAAGATAGATTGGCAGTCACAAGTGAAATTTTTAGAAGGTGGAAAGTTTTATCACTAACATATCATTTCAGTTGGAGTCATTATTCACTTATGAAGATGCATATAAAATATGAGAGCATTCAATTTAAATCAAGCTGCGTTACTTAATTTAAACCAAATAACTTTTATACGATTTAAGAAATATATTTTAAGAAACGTGTTTAAAAGTCAACACAAAACATATAATATTCTTGACTTTTGCCAGCCATGATTCCAGCTCGGAAGTTGTCTACGTGCTTGGCATCGTCAAACACGCTAGAAAATCCTTTAGCTAAGTGAGGACGGAAGGGTGTAGTTGTTGTAAACTCCCCAAAGAAAAAACTAAGCCTTGTATTCAGGCAACCTATTTACTCTACAATACTTAACTATGTATCCTCATTTTCTGGTCGAGTAAAGTTTACTGCTGTAGAAAACTGTTAAAATTGTCTGGCAGCAACTAAGAAGGTGATGAAAATAGCGGCTGGCGCGTTCATGAGAAGATGAAAAAAACATAAGACTTGAGTTCTTGGGTGCATGAAGAGCCTGCCTTAATTGCAGTTGGCAAATAAGGGCCAATTGTTTTCGTTCAAAAGTTTATTTGAAACTTATTTTATCAGCGTTAGGTATGGGCTATGTTGTCGGAAGTTTTTGCCATTCTTTGCTATAGATTAGAGCGTATTATCTGTAATCGGTATGTAACTCGCAATAGTCTTGATTAGACTGTTGGCCAAGACTAGATTTGTTTTAATTACAAAACATAATTTAAATTTCTCATGAGTTCGTCAAAGGGTTGGCAAATATTTACGAAGTGAAAAGCTACTTTATATTAAAATTTAAATCAGGATTATGCTGAACTTGATGGAAAAATCAAAAATTAGCTGAAAGGCAACGCATACGCTCAATGTTGAAGTCGACCCTAGGCTGTTAGCCAAGTCAAAGTTGGACACTTTACGTGACTTTCTTAAGATAAACAATTTGCCTGTTTGTCCTTCTGGTATTCAAGTATGACAGGAGAGAACATGACATATCCTTGTCTTGTTTATGCCACAGCTCACAGACACGACAGGATGTCCGTTGATGGCTTGGACAAAGGCTGACTGAAATGTACCAAGGACAGAGCGACCATTGACGGCTGTCGGCCAAATGTTTGTGAGAATATAACAAGCCGATAAACTTTGTCAGTGGTATATGACATATACTTGCCAAGGCTGTACATTAAGCATTTAACGCCCCCGTTAAAGGTCCGAGTAAAACTAAGTTGTTTTTGTCACAGTTTGCCATCGACAAAGTTCTCCAATGCTCTTTGGGGCACTTCCGTGACAGCCATTTTCGGCGCAAACTTAACTATGTGTACACTGAAAAAACAGAAGGGGTATACCTTACAAATTCAAATAACTAGGCGTTTTTAATATTATTTGATATTCATCTCAGATCTGATTTAAGTCAAAGCAGAAGAATATTATTGATTAAATAACATATGAATATATTGAATATCCCTCAATTCTTTTTACTGTGACTTTAAATCTCAGGTTTTTATTTATTATTTTCATTTAAATAATAATCCATAAACGTATTTCTCTGGAATACAATAACATCAGTATAAAAAGTGCCCTTTTTCATGAAAATTATCTTATAAGATGCGACAATACCAGCTGGGTGTTAATAAAATGTATTGCTTTGTTTTTGACCTTTGTGTCTATATAGAAAAGGAGATACTAGTTCCAACTATAGAAGATAATACCACTAATCGCAACATAACAAGGAGAGGATTTGATAAATTCCTGTAAAATTCTTTGGTTCTTACAAAACTAAAGCAAACCGCGGCAATATAATCAAACGACTTTAACTATCGTGTAGTAAAACGCTTTTTGTGTGTCTGCAATTGCATAACGTACCCAGTTGAGATACATTTAATATGCATGCAACTGTCTGACTGGGATGAATTTAAAAGCAATCAAAAGTTGAGTAAAAGGAAATAAAGTGCGCAACGTAAAATGCAGGCAACTCCAAGAAGAGCGTATCTTATGATTGCCAGATACTCGATGTCTGTAGAGCGCGCAAAAAGGCCACAATAAGGATGAATAAGGAAAAATTGCATGCAGGATAAGGCAAGGAGAAGGCAACTGCAGCAAATAACCAGAACAACGAACCTCCGCATCTGTATGACAGCCAATACATAGACATGAAAAAAAAAAAAACCAAACAACAGGCCCAAACATTTAGTGGCAACGAAAACCAATTCAAACGCAACCAGAATGGGTAAGCGATGGCGCTCTGTGAGGGCAATGGGTCCACTGGCATCACTCTGGAAACCGCAGCTTAATTGACATTTGATAAACGCACAGCTCAACGCGCGGCTGTCCGATTCTCCACTCGGCCAGACAATGGGGCAACGACGAACGTTAATCACTTCAGCTGCGGAGACAATGAGAAGCTCATGGATTGTGAGATAGATAAATTGAATGCGTAACTCAGGCTGATTCGCTTTCGGTTGGGCAACACCCATGTAATTGCCAGACTATCCTCAACCTCACGGACAGTGTCAAATTTTAATGAGTTTAATGGTCTGGCAGTGTAATGCAATAAAGTCAACGAATTGACATTTTAATGGAGGCAAATGTTTTTTTAATGACATTAACGCCACTTTGTTGTCCAACGTTTTAAATAACAAAACACGAATATACGAAAGTTTATATATTGAAAGACAACTAGTTTCATATCATAGCCTATGTTGGCGGTTCGGATCATAGTTATAATATATGGCGTGCCTTGAGGTGAAAGTGGTTTTCTTTATTTCAGCACAAAGTTTTTCTTGACATATAAAATAATGAATAATTTCTATTCATCAAAAGAAGACAATATCTTATATACAAAGTATTAAAAACATGTAAAAATGTAAAACCTTTAATTTTTTTAAATTTATTCTAATACAAATTTAACTTAAGTTATTGAAAGAACCAGAAATGACGCGTTCATTTTATTTGGGTGCCAGAGTAAAGCAGGTAAACTCCCTCCGTGTAAATTGCTCATTTAACAGTTGCTGACTTGTTGGCTCGCTGAACCCTATACGGTACGCCGAGCATATTTGGAGACAAGTATTTATACAAACTGACATGCAAATCCTACATGTTGCACATGAAAAAAGAAGTTGATATTCGCAAAAAGGGGAAATGGAAGCTTACAGAGTCACCCAAACACAACTTTGAAATATTTATTGGAGAAAAAAACATTGTATATGACAGTTGCAAGTTATACGTCAGATTGATTCTTCATATTTGCTCAAGCGTAGCTGAAGAAGTATCAGATGATTTGGTTAACATCTGCTGTACATTTGTGTCTGTTCTGGTAAGATGCAGGCAACTGTGCAAGTCTTGTTGAATTCGTACTAAATTTGCGCTGCACGAATGCACTTCAATGAGGTACATTAACTTTCCGTAGATACAAACATTATGCCCAATATAAAATGTAATCCAAGATTTGTTTGAACAACTATATCCTCTCAGCCAGTTTAAAGTATTTTGCTGATATTAAGCAGTGTGGGTTTATAACATATATACGATTTTAGACAATTTGTAGTCTAGTTTTCACCAATGTAAATCAAGCATACCTATACTTTAAAAAACTGTCATAGGAAATTGATGATAAATTAGCATTATGCAAGTGTTGAAGCTTTTTTGCTAAATATCAAACTAATTAGGAACTAAATATCTGTCAGTTGACATCTATTAAGGCTGTTCCCATCTTCGTCAATAAATACTCATAATCAGCAGCTTAAATTAATATTTAAAGCGGGTCGGAAACGCATTAACTTTGATGTCTATGTCCTACTTTTCCATGAAACTATTAATTTTATTTCATGGCTTGAAGCTATATAATTTAATTAACACGCTCTTTGTTGTGGCCAAATAAAGGGACACAATCGGTACAAAACCAACAATGGCAAAAGCCAAGCTGAACAAAGGCAGTGCGAAAACTTGAATGAGTAAATGCTTAAAGAAAGCGTATCTAACGACTAACTAAAGACAATAAAATAATATTTTATGATTGTTTTATACTATGCTGGACGCAAGGACATTAGGCAGTCATCAAGTTGGCAAAAGTTTTCATTTGTTTTTCCCGGCACCGGAAAAACAGTTAATGAAAGAAAGTTGTCCACATAAATAATAATTGTGAAAGTGGCGTTGGCTTTGCACTGGCTGCGTTATTTTTGGGGCTCCTAAGAACTTGTCGCAGTTACGAGTATACATTTTTAAACGCACATTTCCAGACGCTATGCAGACAAATGGAAAAATTCCTTTTTCCCACTCAATTAGGGGCATCTGAGGGCATTGCCATCATCTTTATGGGGCGTCGTAAGAAGAACTTTGGCTTTCATCATTGGCGCAATTTTGTGGCACATTTGCTGTGTCTTCCTGCTGCTTTTTGCCAGTCCAAAGATAAATAAAAAAATAAATGTAAAACTTTTTGTTGCTCTTCACTTATTTATACTTTACTCACATACATATGCATGCTTATATATAATTCAACAATTTGCAGAGGACAGCTTGCCTTCAGCCGAAAAATTATCCCTTTGCGTTTCATGCACGGAGAATATTTGGGTGGATTTCATTTTATGTACGTTGCCTGGAAAGGAAAATTATTTTTGGGCTGCTTAAGTGTTCAAGTTTGAGTAAAATGTTGCTTTAATTTACATAAATTAAAATTAAATATGTTACTAATTGCTTGCCCGGAAAATCCTAAACTAATTTCCAGAAATGTTCATTTGTTCCATAACAGTTGTAAATACCATATAACTTATGTTAAGAAAGTATTTATTATCTGATGAGTTCTCGACAAGGATATACCTAGGTTATAGCACGTAAATTCGCATTAATTAAAGCTACTTCTCTTGTAGCAATTCCACCCTAGAAGTAGGCAATGTCATGTGCAACATTTAATTTATATTTTCAATAAATTGTATGTTACAGTTTTTTTTAAATTCCATTACTTAATAGAAAATTATTATAATTTTAAGATCAGTAACTATGCATAATTGGCACACGCAACATAAGCCTCAATGAGAGTTGAAAGTCAAATCTTGTATAATATTTAGCATTGATTAATTACATGTTAACATGCCAGCAAATTTAATTACAATTTGGATAGAGATTTATGCAAGAAAATGTCAAGAAATTATTTGCCAAATAAATTAAGCAAGGAATTTAATTCTCTTCAAAGTTTCGAAGATATGATACCCTTGCGGATATTTAAGCAGAACAGTTTTTATGGTAGGCAACTGAAGAGACAGCGCATTTTTTCATTAACTTTGTGATTTTCGTATGCAACTTTTATTTATCATCATCATATTTTAAAAAGGTCGATGTATTAGCTTGCTATATGAAAACTTTTGTCATTTGATGTATTGCAAATATTGCGACAAAATTATGATGCCCTGTGCAAGGGTGTAATGATAAGGGTTACTATACGCGACCAAATAATAAATTGACGTGATTTTAATTAAAACTTTCGAACAGTACGGACTGAAAGTTCTGTAAGGGCATTGATTGATATTTATTTTGGGTATGTGTCTCACTGATATCACACCAATAAAGGACAACAAAGGCAAAACGTAAATGCAATTTGATGGCCAACATGAAGAGCAGTCAACCAAGTAAGTTACATTGCCTGTTGATACTTAATTAAGGGTCAGATATTTTACAAGTGACGGCTGCCTGGTCTGTGTCAGATAGTCGCAGATTTTTGACCAGGCCACACCATACCAGCAGAAAATCAATATCAATAAGCTTTGAGAATCATGTATTAAGTAACTGTAATGAACGTATTGGCCTGGCCTTTAGTTTTTGGTCATTATTGAGCCCCCTTGAATTGACTGCAAAATATCACAGATGCACACATACAAGTTTCAGAAGTTTTTGTTTTTTCTTCCATTTGTCAGTTTTTCCTATGATTTAAGGGCCGGTGCTAAGTCGTGCACTGAATGTTATCCAAATAAAAGCAATTTAGCATGAAATGCAATAATATTATTGAATTTTGTTACTGGGAGAGGACTGTATCCTTTATACTTTATACTGAAGGTTCTAGATAATCAAAAATAAAAATTTGCAGATAAATGTTCCTTCATGCAAAAGCCAATTATCAAAAGAAAATGTCAAATTATAATTTTTAAAATATACTATAACAAATTTTGAAGACTTGAGCTTGAAAAAATCGCTCATCTGTTTTAGTTAAAACAAATTGATTGAAGTAATCAACGCATCGTCAAAATTGCTTTCACCATCCCTTTGATAAGTACATACAAGAAAATCCATTAGGAAATGATGACGAAAATCTTTCGTACAGCTGAGTAAATACTTGTAATATGAGGCTTGGCTCTCAGTAAGCCCACAGCTTACAGAATTCATCACAATGAAATCAGCTAAAATAAACGGCAAAAAGGCCAAGTGAAAATGCTTTGTAAATGGTCAGTTGGCCAACACTAAGCAATTGCACAAAAAGGCTCAAACACAAAGGCTAACTGAAATTGTTGCGGCTAATAACATTATTTAATGGAAAAGTGGTCCATGCCCCATTTTCCCCAACTCATCATGTTTCCCAACCATTCTCGCTTGCACAGCCTTAGAAATCAATTTACTTGTGCGTGGAGCAAGCAAATAAAGAAGTTTGGCTAAAACCCAAATCAATTGTACTACAGAAAAAAGAAAGAAATGAGGAATAAGAAATTGTTGACCATCCAAGCAAACCGTGAGCTTAACAACATGTTATTTCTTATCGGTTACTTTAATATGATATTAATTAGAATTAAAAACTTTTTTCATTTCCTTTAATTGGCATTGATCAAAATCAACCATCAACTGGGAATACATCTAAGGCTGCCTTTTAAAAAGAAACAGCAAAGAACTATAAGGATGCTTTTGTACCTTAATTCAGTTAAAAGTAAGCTTGCTTAGATCATTTTCAACTATAAAAGCTTACATTATTTACACTATCATTCACAGCTAGTTACAGAGTTTCTCTTAGTCAGGCTCTTTCGACTAGACCCCTTATGCGTACAGGGTGTACAAATATGTATTGTTTTTACAGAGCAAAATAGCACCTGTCAATCTCTTTTTATGCTGATTTTTTACATTTTTCCCTGCAGTTGATGGTTTATTTAAAAGTTTTCTCTCATGAAACAGCAGCACGCATACACACAAACTCACTGATGCACGCAAAGACACACAATAAAGTGAATCTTGTTGGCAGAGCCGGACGTAGAGGGTTCAACTGTATTTTCAATTATTAATTGTCCTGTAACTGAAAAGTTTGTTAATTAATGTTAATAAGAATGCTTATACAAACATGGATCAGGTTCTTAATGCAACTACGTATGATATGATGATGTACATATGCATTAAAATTAAATTAATAAATAGTTTAATGTAATATATCTATATATATATATATATAATGTAATATATCTATATATATATATATATATATATATATATATATATTAAATTAATATAAAGTTTAAAATAATGTATGTATAAAATATATAATATATTTCATGCAGAATACAAATCAGATTCCTCAGTGATTACATAGCGAAGCCAAGGTTAAGAAAAGAGCGAATATCAAACTTAATCAATCATAAACTTCAATCAAAATGAAGCATAAATCTCGAAAGCATAAATGTCTCAATAAATAAATCTGACTCGAATGCCAAATACCAGTTGGTACGCGAAACTATCAAATGTCATCAGAAGTCAATTGAAACAACATACATTTATCGTCGTGATATTAAGAATTTAAGAACGCAAAAGATCGTTAAGGTACATTATCAGGCTACGCTGTGAAGCTAATTTTTATAGCTGGTTATTCAACAATAACAACAATTTGAGGTAAACGCGTGAATAAAAGATAATATTCAGCTCATTAACTAAGCCACTGATAACCAGTATATTGAGTAAGAAGAATGTTATGATTTATATCTATGTATACAAAAGACTATAACCCTTAAGTCTCATTTGCTCAACAAAGGATTTTAACCAATTATCAATTGTTAATTAAACTATTGATAAACTTTATTGGTGATTGAACTTGTAAGAATATATGCACATATTCTTGATCATTTGTGTGCGTGATAGGTGGTATTAAAGCTAAATAATGGGCTCATAATATATAACAACAGCTAATCAACAAAAAGCAAGGAATGCCAAGCCTGGTTGCCATCAAGTGAATAAGCAGTTAAGGGCTGTAAAAGGTAAGGCAGTAAATTGTCATTATTAAAGTAAGGCAAGGATTCGACAGGAACTGTGAAATGTTGAGTGAAAAGCTTTCACCAGGCGAATGGCAAAAGTTTGGGGCCACAGCTGGGGCCTTTTTGTGTGGTGTTTTTTACTTTGCGAGCCAGTTGCTGCTGCTCTTTTGTAGCCTTGTAACTTTTATAACAAGGAAAGTGAGCATTATTCTTCATTGGTGCTGAAATATTAGATATCCTATATCCAACTTCCAAGACTATATGTTTCAGTGCGTCACAGTTTATAGAACCTTTATTTGTATAAAATTATTTTTAAAGAATCTTTTATGAATGTTTACTGTGATTTATTGATTACCATTTGCCAGTCATCTGTAGCATTGTGTGACATTTTAAGGATCTGAAATTTTCTTCCTATTGGAAAACATTCTTGAATGGTAGAGAACGAGGCGTATGTTCCTTCAAGAAACACTAGTGAAAGAAGGCAGTGCATTGACCTGCCTTGAGTTTTTTGCATCAACATGTCTTCAATTATTTTGATGGGTGTATTTGTAATTGGTTGCACATATACTTAATTAAATTCGCATTTCGCAAGGAAAATATATTATCTTGCTATCTGCCATCTGCACATCAACATATCTGTCTATTTTTAACACCTTCAGCCACGCATTAATTAAGATAAGCATAAATTCACTTCACTTGAAAAGCCTCAGGTTGTATGTAGATATGCGGCCGAGGTGAACCACAATGTTTACTGATTTTAATCTTAAGTGCGAACTCATTTTACAATTCACACTTGAGAGCCTGTTATATACACAAACCTATACAAGCCTACAAAGATACACACATACATATATTTTACTGTACTGTGTACTGTGTAACTGACTTGTAAAAGCAATGACAACATTTAAAGTACAATAATAGCAAAAACAAATGTGGCGCTGTTTGCCAAGACATCGTGCTGGGGAGGAAATGAAAAGGGTATTAAAGCTGAATGCGTGACATTAACTGGCTCTTGAATGCTGTCTAGACCACAGCATTCGAGCAAGATAGAGAGACACGCACAGTGCATAAAAGTGCATGCAGTAATTTAAATCTTCGTCTTTTTGCAGGCCAATAATTTATTCAAATCAATAAAAAAAAGAATTAGGTTCATGTGCAGCATAAACAAACGACAGAGGCTGTAGCATATTTAAAAATATATTAAAAATAAAAATTCCGACAACTGCTAAGAAACTTTTAAGGAAGGAAGGCTTGCATTTTTAATTAGATTTAATAATATTATTATTTTTCATACCAAAATTACGCAAGCTTCGAAAATTGATTGTAATAAATAAAGTGACTCACAGTAAAATTTTTGTTGAAGGCAAAAAAGGTTGCAGAATATTGGACAAGGATTTAATTCAATTTAGCAAATAAATTAAATGGCAACAACTACTTCATAATAAACCAAATTAGAAAAAAAAATGTACCTTAAAAAAATAATAATGAGTAAACAATAGCTCGAGCATATTAATTTTATTTATTCCCTAATTGTTTGTATCAAAGACGTAAAGCTTGAAAATTAAATATAAGAAACCACAATGAAATAAATAAAACTGAAGACCATCAATCAGGCTAAGTGAAGCCATTGGCCAGGTGAATGCTGCCTTCAAACTTATTTAATTTAGAGAATATTTTGTTGAAGAACTCTGCTGGTTGGTTGCAATGTAGAAAATAAATAGTTAAAAGTTGGCAGACAGGTGCACAAAATGAGCTCATTTTTAATTGCTTCGTTCAAATGTTGAGTGTAACAGAATTGAGAGAAAAACCGAAAAGTTAGGAATGAAATTAAGGTAGATGCTTGCCCAAGAATTCGACAAGAACCAAACATTCACTAACTATATCAACCAAATATAATTTTTTTTTTTGTCAACATTGCCATCAAAAATAATTTGATTATTCACATTGTGGAAAATAAAACATAAAAATATATACAGTCAAAAAATTACATGCATATATAGTACACGCAGATGAAATGCACACACTACTGGCGTATCTAGTTGATGTTTCCATTTACACCTACACACACTCCACGCCCCCTCTTACACACAAGCAGCTTAAAAATGCATTAAACACAAATTGCTATGTGCCATATTTATAGTAGCGACAGTCGTGAGAGATCTCATAAAACTATTTTTTACTAGTGTGGTGGCGTATTAAATTGTGTTTTCAAACGGGAGCCTGCAGTATGAAAGACACTTCCTTTCTGTTTATATACTTTGCGGAGCGGTAATTTATATTTTAAACAATGAAATAAAATAAAATAATATAAAAAAAACTCTGAGTAGGCAGTTAAATTAATTGTGTTTATAGATACATATTTTTGTATTCCACGCTTGTCTGAAACATTTTGATAAGCCTTATGCAATGCAATTTCATTTTGAATGCACCCGTTTTCGTGGTCTAATAAAGTTGCCAACTTGACTGTTAAGCCGAGCACGTTGCAAGTATTTGAGTCAGGACAGAAATCTTCATAGAATCTGTGCACTCATAAAACTTAAGAAAAGTTGAGATAAAGTGGTCAACTTTGAGTTTTTATGCTGGCATTAAAGACCGCAACTTATACAGCTTCTGGCTGAACTGAAATACGATATTTTATGTACTTCAACTACAAGCCCATATATACCATGTGCCTGAGTAATTCAATTGAGTACTCAAGCATTTGCAGTGCCCTGGTGCGTAAAGATCTTCTGGGCAAGCAATGGCAACTGGCATCCACCAAGGCATTAACCCGCCAATTGTCAGGCGTCTTTCGACTTCTCTTTTAGTGTCAGTCATGGTGGATTACGCCATTGAAATTGGATTAGACACGGAGCCAAGTGTGTTCAAATATTCACATTTGCATATGTAAATACGTAAACTCGCTATCTGAACGCCTGCAGCTGATCCGAGCCGAGCCGAGTGATGTGTGAGAATTACACATGAGCAACTTCAACAGATTACTGTAATTTAGGTAAATAAGCGAATCTACAACTTTAGCGAAGCAGTACAGCATAACAGTTTCAAGGTGCAGCAACAAGAAAACATTATCAATCGTGCTGAGGTACGGGGCTGCCGAATGTTGCACGAAAGTATTGCCAGACACAGACATTTGGGCCGGGTTGGATGAAAACAAAATATCCCAGTGTCAGGTTTGTTAAGTTTCCGTTTAAGTTGAACATTTAAGAATATTTTGTCTTTAACTTTCATAAGAAAAATATATTTATGAACAAATGTGCCTTAAATATCAACTTTCTTTGGCAGGCAATCAGTAGACAGGGCAAGTAAGCTAAGGTCAAAGAGTGTTACTGATTTAAAAAATATATATATATAAATATAATCATATATATATATAATTAAGTTTTACACGTTAGGTTACTATAAAAAAATATATTTCAATTTATTATTTTCACTTAACGGCTACTTTTGTTGAGTACATTCAGATTTGCTTCCCGAATATGAACTGATTTATCTAACTGTTGCGGTCGCTTAGCAAACTTCGCTTTGAGAGAGTTTGAGTCAAAATTGAGTGAAGTTTGAGCTGCGTCAGCAATTATGCGTGGGATAGTACTCTGATGGGAACATTGACAGTGGCGTGATATTTAGGGTGAATTGTTTATGTCTACCAAAGGGGGACAGTTTGATCTTGACCAATGTCGATGTTATCACCAGGCTCTTTGTTTACAATATTAGAAATGTTTATAATTGTGCTTATGCTTATGTGCTAAGTTATGTTAAAGGGTGGGTGCGACTATGGATATGTCACTCCCCCAACCATTAGAAAAGTGCCTGTCCTCAGGTGTTTAAGTTTGGATATAGTGTAACATTTTCTTCTTTTAGAATTGGTATATCTCCTATTATTGTAGGTGTTTCTTCTACTTTGGGTTTTTTATATTTTATAATTAATTTCTTAGGTATGCTTTTGAACTTATATGTCAAATACAGTGTTAAACTTATTAATATGATTACAAATATGGTTATTGTAATTATCTGGAATACATTGTTAAATTTTGTATGTGCATTTATAATTTGTTTCGTTTGTACAAACGAAAGTGGTTCTAATTTTATAACATCATTGCTTACGTAAATGCTTTGAGTATAATCTAACATATTGTTTGAAATTGAAATTTCATTAATTTGCAATGAACAATTAAAGATTTTTATTATATTGTTTCCTTCTATTTATTGATGGCTCTGGCGACCTTTCCATATTTCAATATTTATTTGTTGGCTGGCTCGAGGTCCGTGTTTGTTAAAACAAACAATGAAAAACAATTTTATTCAATTCTCTTCCGATATATTTCGGTTGCACATCGGCAAACCGTCTTCAGGGCACTAACACCAAGATACAAAAAACAATTAACAATTATAATACAATAAATTAAACATTATTTCGAACATTTTACATACATTATTTTACACGTCTGCGCTTTTTGACGTGGAGATTGTTACTGAGGTTGTTTGACTGTTTAAGAGGTGTCTGTACAAGTGAGCGCAATTTTCTGTGTCTGTCTTGTAGTTTAGTCGTTTGTAGGTTGGTGTGTTAATTATGTGTAGCATTTCCAATGTGTGTCGCTTGTTATAGTGTTGTTCTTGTTGTAAGATTGTTGTTTCATCAAAATTTGGTGTGTGGTTGCTTCTTATACAATGGGTCATAAGTGCTGTTTTCTGTATATTATTTTGATGTCTTAGTTTGAAGTCCGATTTATGTTGACTAATCCTTGTTTTTAGCTTCGATTTTGTTGTACCTATGTAGACACTATTGCACTTGTTGTTGTTATCCCCGCCACATGGTATTTGGTAAACGACGTTGCTTTTTTCGATCATCGGGATTTTCGACTTTATCTTGTTGAAGAATTTTTGTAATGTATTCGTCGGTTTGTGTGCTACTTTTATATCTTGTTTGTTATAACAGTCTGAGTTTGTGAGGCGTTCTGATAGTCGTGGTACATATATTAGTGATTTGTATATTTTAGCAGGTTCTGTTGGCTTTTTTCTTTCGATTTGTCGTCTTTTTAATAATGTTTTGATTATATTTGGGGGGAAGTCATTTTTGGTCAAAAGTTCTTTGATTTCATGTTCAATTTCTTTGTGGTATATTGTGTCCGATATTTTCATCATTCTATTCATACAGCCTAGTGCTGTATTGATTATCATACTCTTTGGGTGGTTTGAATTGAAGTTGAGTATTCGTCCGGAGGCTATGGGTTTCCTATACCACTTTATTTTGAGTGTGTTGTCCATTCTGCTTACAATAGAGTCTAAAAATGGTAATTTCCCGTCCTTTTCTAATTCCATTGTAAATTTTATCTGTTTGTGGAAGGAATTCAATTCTTTTAGAATATTTTCCACGTCTATTTTGTTCGTTATGGCAAAAAGGTCATCTACATATTTGGTCAAGAGTCTTGGTTTTATTTTTAATTTATCTGTAATCTTGTCCAACAGTTCCTCCATTAATATATCTGCGATTACTGGGGAAGCCGGTGATCCCATTGGCATTCCCTTAAGTTGTGTGTATATTTTGTCTTCGTATTTGAAATATCTGTTTTCCTGTATGCAAAATCTAACTATGTCCATAAATAGTTGTTTCGGTATATTCGTGTGCTCTTCTAATTTGGTCCATTTTTGTCTTATTGTGTCAAGTGCTAATTCTATTGGTATGCTGGGAAATAAGGATACTACGTCAAAAGATACTAATGTTTCCTCTTCTCTAATCTGGGAGTTGTTGACTCTGTCTTTAAAATCTACCGCGTTCTTGATGTTGTACCTAGAGTCCATTGTCAGATTTTTTAATATTTGTATTATATATTTGCACAGCCCGTAAGATGGAGATCCTATGGAAGAACATATTGGTCTCAGTGGAGTTCCTTCCTTGTGTATTTTTGGTAGTCCATATATCCTCGGAGGTACCGCTGTTGTTGTAGTCATCTTATTTCTTTCGTCCTTTGAAATAAGACCCATCTTGAATAATTGTGCTACGAAGGTGTTATTCTTTGTCTGTAGTCTTGATGTCGGATCCAGTCTCAATGTTCTATACGCGCATAAGTCGTCTAAAATATTTGTCATTTTATTTTTATATTCATCCTCATCCATTGCTACGGTTTTGTTGCCCTTATCCGACGATAGAATTTTAATATTTATATTTTCTTTCAGTAATTTTCGTGTCTGTTCCACTGTGTCCAGTATTGCTCGATCCCTACTGTTTTGGTTGTTCTTGGTTTTATGCTCTTTGACTAACAAAGAGAATTTTGTGCGCGCCGACTCTTGTGTTTCCTTTTCTTTTATTGTTTGCACTAGCTCCTCACCGTCTGCGATGTATTTCAAGAGAGGAAAATCTCTCTTGCTGATTGGGAGAGCGAACTTCGGCCCTTTTGCGAGTAACGCTACGACGTTTGGCGGGAATTCTATTTTTGTTTTGTTTACAAACCACTCTCTTTGCGTGTTGTTATCCGCTAAGGCTAGGTTCCGTTGATCTCGTAACTTATCGTGTTTCGTTTCTTGTCTTTTCTTGAGTGTTGTTGTTATTTTGTTTTCTATATTTCTCTCGCTCTCAAAAAACGCTTTTGCGTCATCTGTGGTCATCAGTTGTTCTATGTTTGTTTTTGCTTTTTCCATATGTTTTGTTTGTTCTTGTAATAGGTTGTGTTTGTGTTTTATAAGTAAGTTTAATATTTTGGTATGGTAAAAATGTGTGTGTCTAGTCAATGTTCTTGTTATGTCAGGGTGGGTTTTATTGTCAGTGGTCAGTATGGTCAAATGCTGTGTCAAGTTTTTGATGAAGTTAGGTATTAAATTTGATTTTCTACATTTTAACAAAAATTTTAAACTAGATTTAAGTTTAGTTAATTTTACCAGTGTTAGTTGGAATTTATTAATTGTTCTTTTCGAATCCTTGTATTTAGTTTTTATTTTTGCGTAGCTCATGTTGGTTGCTGTGCATACGGCGTGCCTTCCGTTGATATTTATTGATGGCTCTGGCGACCTTTCCATATTTCAATATTTATTTGTTGGCTGGCTCGAGGTCCGAGTTTGTTAAAACAAACAATGAAAAACAATTTTATTCAATTCTCTTCCGATATATTTCGGTTGCACATCGGCAAACCGTCTTCAGGGCACTAACACCAAGATACAAAAAACAATTAACAATTATAATACAATAAATTAAACATTATTTCGAACATTTTACATACATTATTTTACACGTCTGCGCTTTTTGACGTGGAGATTGTTACTGAGGTTGTTTGACTGTTTAAGAGGTGTCTGTACAAGTGAGCGCAATTTTCTGTGTCTGTCTTGTAGTTTAGTCGTTTGTAGGTTGGTGTGTTAATTATGTGTAGCATTTCCAATGTGTGTCGCTTGTTATAGTGTTGTTCTTGTTGTAAGATTGTTGTTTCATCAAAATTTGGTGTGTGGTTGCTTCTTATACAATGGGTCATAAGTGCTGTTTTCTGTATATTATTTTGATGTCTTAGTTTGAAGTCCGATTTATGTTGACTAATCCTTGTTTTTAGCTTCGATTTTGTTGTACCTATGTAGACACTATTGCACTTGTTGTTGTTATCCCCGCCACATGGTATTTGGTAAACGACGTTGCTTTTTTCGATCATCGGGATTTTCGACTTTATCTTGTTGAAGAATTTTTGTAATGTATTCGTCGGTTTGTGTGCTACTTTTATATCTTGTTTGTTATAACAGTCTGAGTTTGTGAGGCGTTCTGATAGTCGTGGTACATATATTAGTGATTTGTATATTTTAGCAGGTTCTGTTGGCTTTTTTCTTTCGATTTGTCGTCTTTTTAATAATGTTTTGATTATATTTGGGGGGAAGTCATTTTTGGTCAAAAGTTCTTTGATTTCATGTTCAATTTCTTTGTGGTATATTGTGTCCGATATTTTCATCATTCTATTCATACAGCCTAGTGCTGTATTGATTATCATACTCTTTGGGTGGTTTGAATTGAAGTTGAGTATTCGTCCGGAGGCTATGGGTTTCCTATACCACTTTATTTTGAGTGTGTTGTCCATTCTGCTTACAATAGAGTCTAAAAATGGTAATTTCCCGTCCTTTTCTAATTCCATTGTAAATTTTATCTGTTTGTGGAAGGAATTCAATTCTTTTAGAATATTTTCCACGTCTATTTTGTTCGTTATGGCAAAAAGGTCATCTACATATTTGGTCAAGAGTCTTGGTTTTATTTTTAATTTATCTGTAATCTTGTCCAACAGTTCCTCCATTAATATATCTGCGATTACTGGGGAAGCCGGTGATCCCATTGGCATTCCCTTAAGTTGTGTGTATATTTTGTCTTCGTATTTGAAATATCTGTTTTCCTGTATGCAAAATCTAACTATGTCCATAAATAGTTGTTTCGGTATATTCGTGTGCTCTTCTAATTTGGTCCATTTTTGTCTTATTGTGTCAAGTGCTAATTCTATTGGTATGCTGGGAAATAAGGATACTACGTCAAAAGATACTAATGTTTCCTCTTCTCTAATCTGGGAGTTGTTGACTCTGTCTTTAAAATCTACCGCGTTCTTGATGTTGTACCTAGAGTCCATTGTCAGATTTTTTAATATTTGTATTATATATTTGCACAGCCCGTAAGATGGAGATCCTATGGAAGAACATATTGGTCTCAGTGGAGTTCCTTCCTTGTGTATTTTTGGTAGTCCATATATCCTCGGAGGTACCGCTGTTGTTGTAGTCATCTTATTTCTTTCGTCCTTTGAAATAAGACCCATCTTGAATAATTGTGCTACGAAGGTGTTATTCTTTGTCTGTAGTCTTGATGTCGGATCCAGTCTCAATGTTCTATACGCGCATAAGTCGTCTAAAATATTTGTCATTTTATTTTTATATTCATCCTCATCCATTGCTACGGTTTTGTTGCCCTTATCCGACGATAGAATTTTAATATTTATATTTTCTTTCAGTAATTTTCGTGTCTGTTCCACTGTGTCCAGTATTGCTCGATCCCTACTGTTTTGGTTGTTCTTGGTTTTATGCTCTTTGACTAACAAAGAGAATTTTGTGCGCGCCGACTCTTGTGTTTCCTTTTCTTTTATTGTTTGCACTAGCTCCTCACCGTCTGCGATGTATTTCAAGAGAGGAAAATCTCTCTTGCTGATTGGGAGAGCGAACTTCGGCCCTTTTGCGAGTAACGCTACGACGTTTGGCGGGAATTCTATTTTTGTTTTGTTTACAAACCACTCTCTTTGCGTGTTGTTATCCGCTAAGGCTAGGTTCCGTTGATCTCGTAACTTATCGTGTTTCGTTTCTTGTCTTTTCTTGAGTGTTGTTGTTATTTTGTTTTCTATATTTCTCTCGCTCTCAAAAAACGCTTTTGCGTCATCTGTGGTCATCAGTTGTTCTATGTTTGTTTTTGCTTTTTCCATATGTTTTGTTTGTTCTTGTAATAGGTTGTGTTTGTGTTTTATAAGTAAGTTTAATATTTTGGTATGGTAAAAATGTGTGTGTCTAGTCAATGTTCTTGTTATGTCAGGGTGGGTTTTATTGTCAGTGGTCAGTATGGTCAAATGCTGTGTCAAGTTTTTGATGAAGTTAGGTATTAAATTTGATTTTCTACATTTTAACAAAAATTTTAAACTAGATTTAAGTTTAGTTAATTTTACCAGTGTTAGTTGGAATTTATTAATTGTTCTTTTCGAATCCTTGTATTTAGTTTTTATTTTTGCGTAGCTCATGTTGGTTGCTGTGCATACGGCGTGCCTTCCGTTGATATTTATTGATGGCTCTGGCGACCTTTCCATATTTCAATATTTATTTGTTGGCTGGCTCGAGGTCCGTGTTTGTTAAAACAAACAATGAAAAACAATTTTATTCAATTCTCTTCCGATATATTTCGGTTGCACATCGGCAAACCGTCTTCAGGGCACTAACACCAAGATACAAAAAACAATTAACAATTATAATACAATAAATTAAACATTATTTCGAACATTTTACATACATTATTTTACACGTCTGCGCTTTTTGACGTGGAGATTGTTACTGAGGTTGTTTGACTGTTTAAGAGGTGTCTGTACAAGTGAGCGCAATTTTCTGTGTCTGTCTTGTAGTTTAGTCGTTTGTAGGTTGGTGTGTTAATTATGTGTAGCATTTCCAATGTGTGTCGCTTGTTATAGTGTTGTTCTTGTTGTAAGATTGTTGTTTCATCAAAATTTGGTGTGTGGTTGCTTCTTATACAATGGGTCATAAGTGCTGTTTTCTGTATATTATTTTGATGTCTTAGTTTGAAGTCCGATTTATGTTGACTAATCCTTGTTTTTAGCTTCGATTTTGTTGTACCTATGTAGACACTATTGCACTTGTTGTTGTTATCCCCGCCACATGGTATTTGGTAAACGACGTTGCTTTTTTCGATCATCGGGACCTCGAGCCAGCCAACAAATAAATATTGTTTCCTTCTATTGTTATTTCGTTATTTATACAATTATGGTTTAATATAGTTTTTGGTAAATTCCAAGTTAAAATTATATTTGGTTCTATGTAGTTGATTTGAAAATTTTGCAAAATTTTAGTATAACTACATTCTGATGTTATTTGGTTTAAAATTCCTGTTAAACATTCATTATTAATTAATTTTTTTGTTTCTCTGCTATAAACTTTTTTATCTTGGGTAAAATATTTTTCATGAGCTATTTCTGTCAAAATATTATTATTTTCATCCGGGTATGGAATTATTTCGAATACCGGGCTTTTTATTATTTCTCGAGGAATATGGGATATTATCAGTATTTCGTTTGTATCTGATTTAAACCAAGTGGAAGTTTTTGTATTCAACAATTTCTCAGAATTAACATGCAACAAATAGTCATGTTTTAGTAATTTTGGGTTAAAAATTCCTAATCTTGTGAGCTGCATTCCCATCTCAATGTCTTCTATATATTCTGTAAAGTGTTGTAAGTTAAATATAAGGATATCTAATTTCTTTCCTTTTTGTTTCTCTTGATCTAGTTCGTTCATGATTTCTATTCCTTTGTTTATAGCTTCTATTATGTAATTTAATTCGTTAACCTGAACGCTGTTTTCTGCTAAGTTGCTTATTTTTTGTTCAATTTCTGCTTTGTCTTCTTGATCTAATGTTCCAAATAAGTATTTATATGCTGTTCCTACTATGTTAACTAAACCTCTTTTGCTGCGTTTGGCTATTTTTAAGCCGTTTATTTCTCTGTTTAATTTTTCTACTAGGTATTCGATTTGTATAAGGTTATTGAATTCTTTACTTTGTTCAATTAAATTGTTAAAAGTTTCTTCGGTTTTTGTTATATTAACCGTTAAACAGTGGAATTCGTAATCTGTCGGAATGTCTATGGTTCCTGTTTTAAATATGAGATATCCGTTATGGGCTTTGATAGGATTAATTTCAATACTCTGTGCATTTATATAGTTTACAGTTATTGATAGTAATATTATAATAATTAATTTAAGCTGGTGCTTGTATGTTTTGATCGCTGTCTGTTGTTGACCTGTAATTGTTATATTTGCTTTGATTAGTCTTCTTTTCCTTTTTGAATTTGGTTTTGTAATGTGTTATTTTCCTGCCTCTGTTAGTTTCCTCAAAATGTTTGTCGTCGATTTGTCTTAGTTCTCCTGTTTTCTTGAACGGGGTTGTCGTCTTTGATTTAACTAACGGTGAGTGTTTGTATCTAGTGTCAATTTCATAATTTGTTCGTTTTTTGTTGAGGTTATTTATTAGTTTTTCTTTATTAGCTTGAGTGTCATACTCTGGTGTACCTGCATATATGAATATGTCCGCTGGTGTTCTGTTAGTCGTTTTGTGCTTTGTTTTATGATTGTACGTGTAGAGTATAGTTTCAAATTTTGTAAGTTTATTTTCGACGTCTGAGTCGCTGTTAATGATTCTTAGTTTTTCGTTAACTGTCTTATGAAATCGTTCTACGTCGGATATACCATTTTTACTAGTGGTTATATTAATATTTACTGCTTCTGATTTTAGCCATAATTGTAAAGCTGTGCACATAAAAGCTGAGTCTTTGTCTGCCTTTATTTCGATGGGTTTACCCATTTGGTTGAACACTTGTAATATAGCTCGTTTGGTTTCTAGCCAGTCTCTACTTTTTATTTCTATTAATGATGCAAATTTTGAATAGATATCAATGCAAGATAAAAATTGTTTATCTCCTACTATGTAAAAATCCATTACATATTTTTCTCGGATATTAGCGATTTCCGGAGTTATTTCGAAAGTTAATTTTGTATCTCTGTGTTCTGTTTTTGCGATGTTGCAAATCTCACATTCATTTATTAGATTTTGAATTAAATTTTGATAATCTGGGAAATAGTGGGTTTCTTTGAACCAATTGATAGTTTTTTCAATTCCTGGATGTAATAATTCTTTGTGCTTTTTTAATATTAATTCTTTGAATTCTGCATATGTTTGAAGGTCTATTAATTTTGTACTAGTTTTCATTGCCTTTGTTGAATTATTCGGACTTATTATTTCTAAGTAGGCTTCTTGAAAAATTGGAAAATCTGCTTCGTTGTGGAAGTATAGCACACTTTTCTTTGTGCATAAGTATTCTTTTATTAATTCTTTGGCATGCGTATTAGTCATGTCTTTGTACGTAATTTTTATGTTGGTTTTGTGAAAGTAATTCGTAACTTTTGTTTCGTTCTCGGTTCCTTTTTCAAATTCTATTTGTCGATTATAATAATTAAGTGGTCTTTCTGTGATTTGTAAATGGTTACTGTTGTCTTCTTGAGCACTATGTATTGTTGCTCTTGTGCTAATTGTATCTTCGCCTAAGAAGTTTTCGTTTAATTGAATTCTGGACAGAGCATCTGCCACATAATTTTCTTTTCCTGGGACGTATTTAATTTGGAAATCAAACTCATTTAGCTTGATCTTCCACCTTTGTAATTTCATGTTAGGTTCTTTCATATTATTTAACCAGACGAGTGGTCTGTGATCACTAAGGATTTGAAATTGTCGACCAAAGAGATAGGACCTAAAGTATTTAGTGGCCCAAACGATTGCTAATAATTCTTTTTCAATCGTTGAATAATTTAACTCATGCTCGTTGAGAGTTCTACTTGCATAGCATATAGGCTTATGCTCTTGCGAAAGGACGGCCCCTATTGCCATATTACTCGCGTCTGTAGTTAATGAAAATGGTTTTTCGAAGTTAGGGTATATTAAAATTGGGTCGGATGTTATGAGTACTTTTAGCTTTTCAAACGCTAGTTCGTAGTCTCTGTCTTTTATATTGATTTTTGCTCCTTTTTTTAATTTAAGTGTTAATGGTTTTACTATATTAGCGAAATTTGGTATAAATTTCCTATAGAAACCACATAATCCTAGAAATGATTTAATTTCTTTTGGGGTTTTTGGAATTGGGAATTTGACAATTGCTTGTATCTTGTTGGGATTTGGTTTTATACCCTCAGTTGTGATTATGTGACCGAGAAATTCAGTTTCTTTTCTCATAAACTCGCATTTATCCAACTGTAGTTTTAAGTTAGCTTCTCTAAGCTTCTTAAATACCTTTTGTAGCGACAAAATGTGTTCCTCCAATGAAGTGGAAAAAATAATAATGTCGTCTAAGTAGACCAGACAATCCTTAAAAATTAAATCTTCTAAGAGATTGTTCATACAACGTTGGAACGTTGCAGGTGCATTCTTAAGACCAAATGGCATGCGAGTGTACTCGTAATGGCTATGTTTAGTCGAAAATGCGGTCTTGGGTATTGAACCAGGATCCATTTGGATTTGGTGGAAGCCTTTGGCTAGATCAATGGTTGTGAAATATTGACATTTTCCAAGTTTGTCTAATATTTCATCCATGATCGGGATAGGGTATTTATCATTAATAGTTAGTTCATTGAGATTGCGGTAATCTATGACTAACCGGAACTTTTGCATTCCAGATGCATCGTTTTTCTTTGGAACGATTATTACTGGTGAGCAGTAAGGGGATTTGGATTTACGTATGATATTTTGTTTTATCATATCGCTTATTTGTTTATTTACTTCCTCATCGTATATTTGAGGATATTTGTATGGACGCTTGTAAATTGGGTCCTCATGTTTTGTTAGAATTTTGTGTTTAATTGTACTAGTGAAAGTCAAATTGTCACCTTCATGGTACTGGATATCACGAAATTCATGTAAAACTTTTTTTATTTTTTCTTTTTCTTCTGAGTTTAGGTGCTCTAGCCTAAACTCATTGTTTTCTATTAATTCATTATTAATAGCGAAGTTAAATGGTCTGTCCTCTGTTGAGGGTGGATCAAGGCACTCTTGTGCGGTCATGTCCTCTTCGACCTCTTCGTCATTATATCTAAAACAAAAGTTAAATTCTCCTAAGGTTACGGATCCTTGTGCATAGTCTATTTTTGCTTGACATGCCTCAAGGTATTCTCTCCCAATCAGAACATCATAATGCTCTGAGAAGTCGTGAATATAGAATTTTTGTTTGCTCGGACAAATTTTGCTTGCTCCTAATCGTATACTTTGTTTTAATTCAATAACACCATTTATGGTGTGAACCTTTAATGTTTCGTTGTAAACTGGAAAATTTAAGCGGTTTGTTTTCATTAGATTTATGGTTGAACCTGTGTCGATGACACATTTTAGAACTTCGTCATTCATAATCAATTTTATGAATGGATTTCTTCTGTTTGTTCCGAGGCTTGCTGATGAAAATTTTCGGATGTATCCATTTTCATCTGCCCACTGTTACTATCTCTTTGACGTTTAGTCGGAGGGTTTGGTGCATTCAAGCGTGAATGGGACTGATTTTGGTAGTTTAAGGGATTTTGGTATCTACCTTGACTTAATTTCTGTTGGAACTCGTGGTGAGCTTTCTGATTGTCTTCGGACTTATTATGCTGTTTATTTTGTGCGTGATAACTCTGATTCGTGTTGGAATAGCCACTTGAAATGGTGGTTGGGTTAGCATTTTGCTGATAATTTCCCATGTTCCTACGATTGTTATTTGGATTTCCCTGAACATTATTATTTTTAGGTTTTTCAGTAACGCTATTTTCATATAATCCCTCTCTTTGAGCTACTTGCTTTAGTTTTTGTGTCGACGTAATGTCGTGTCTGGCTAACATCATGAAAAGCCTATCTGGTAATTTTTTTGTAATAACATCTTTGATTGTGTTATTCATAGCATTTGTATAAAGGGTTGTATTGCTAGGTATATTTTCTAGTGCTAACTTATTTAAAATAACAAAAGATTTATTCTCGAGCTCCTCGATGAACTTACGGACGTTTCCTTGGTAATTCGTGTTGTATAAGCGTCGAAGGAGTTCTTCAAATGGTGTCTGCACTTTGTATTCTTCAATCAATGCGTTTCTCAGCTCCTGCCAAGTGTTGGCTGCTGTCCTTTGTGATATTCTCTGAGCATCTCCTGTGACTTGCAATTCGATGGCTCCGTATAAGATGCTATGTTGTCTAACATCTCGGGTTGGATACAGGTGTAGGATGTAATCTATCCTTTTAATGAAGGCGTTTAGTTGATCCGTTGATCCGTCAAAGCTTGGCACCTGTCTAAGTTGTGAAAGGGCCTGGTTGAGGTGTTGTTCTGATAATTCCATTGTCATCTTGGTGTAATACACTTTTTTTTGAATAGTTTTGAGTTTGTAGGTTTGAACTTTATTGTTCTTTGATTTTGCACTTTTATTTTAAGTTAAAGTTTGTGATGGATTATTGTGTAAATGTTTTTTTTTTTTTTGTGTGTGTGTCTTAAAAAGACTCAGTAATAACGTATTGCAGGGATCAAACGATATGCAAAGCCAGTCGTTATTAACTGTAGTAGCTTTATTGCCCAAAGGGTCAATATTATTAAGCTACTAATGACCCGAAGGTTCTTGTGCGGATACGTATTCGAGAAAATTTTTATTACACTCCGACAACACTTTCGGTCGCGATTGTGCGTTAGATCTGGGAATTAATTATCCTTTAGCGATCTTTAATTTTTCCCGACGTATCCTACCGGCTGCGCCAATTAAGTTTTACACGTTAGGTTACTATAAAAAAATATATTTCAATTTATTATTTTCACTTAACGGCTACTTTTGTTGAGTACATTCAGATTTGCTTCCCGAATATGAACTGATTTATCTAACTGTTGCGGTCGCTTAGCAAACTTCGCTTTGAGAGAGTTTGAGTCAAAATTGAGTGAAGTTTGAGCTGCGTCAGCAATTATGCGTGGGATAGTACTCTGATGGGAACATTGACAGTGGCGTGATATTTAGGGTGAATTGTTTATGTCTACCAAAGGGGGACAGTTTGATCTTGACCAATGTCGATGTTATCACCAGGCTCTTTGTTTACAATATTAGAAATGTTTATAATTGTGCTTATGCTTATGTGCTAAGTTATGTTAAAGGGTGGGTGCGACTATGGATATGTCACTATATATATATATATATATATATATTGAGTTCTTACTCCCCTATAACAAAATCAACAAAAATATGCAATTTAAGCTACTGGTTGAAACTTTGCCCTTTTGCCTGGTCCAAGTTTTGCTCAGCAATTTCCCAAATGACCTCACAAAATGTTTGCCCGAGAGCTACGAGAGCTGTGGATGTGTCAGTGTGCGTGTTAAAAACTCTTGACCCCAAGCCACTCTCGACAAAATGCTCGAATTGATTTCGCTAATTTGCTGTGTGAACTTTTGCGGCACAGCCATTTAAAGCATTTAAATATAGATTTAGAAGCCAAAGAAGCTAACCACATGATATTTCAGCCACATAATTGGCCATATTTCACAAGGAAAGCAAACCAACAAAAACAATTGGGAATACAACTTTGTGAGGAAAGATATCTCTTTCGTGGCATCCCCAAAACACTGTAAGCACAGATGTGTTGGCAGGGTCATTATACATATACAGAATGCTCTCGACAGCGTATTTACTTAGCATACTTTCAGGAGAGGCTGCACATGAGCTCGCCAATTGAAACGAGGCGTGTGTAGCAATTCCTACAATTTATATTAGTCGTCCACTTATCTTTTTGACAGTGGGACAAAACCAAGTTTAAGGACTCGACGATATAAGAAATGGTTTAGCTTGTGCTAAGGCTTGATGCGCAACATGTTGCAAACAATTGGCCAAATTACCATCAGTTATGTTGGCACTGATGATATTTTCCCATTATTTTACTGCTCGCCAGCAACAAAAGCAACACACACAGAAATTTAACATTTAGTTCACAGCGGAAGTTTGCCGCGTGTGGTTTAAACAGCGCACAAATAGTTTATGTATTTTGCTTTAAAATGAATAAATGAATAATATTAACGTGACGAAGATTAACTTGTGTATATATAAATTAATAATATCACTTGTTCCTTATTACGAGATACACACTAACATAATTAATAGAGGTAAAAGTTAAGTTAAAATAGAATGGAATTATTATTATGCGATTAAATGCTAAATATTAAATAGAAAATGCTATGTAAAATCAGTTCTCAACCGATCGGTTATCATTAAAAATCCACTTACAGTCACGCACAGAAATATGGAGCTCTTAAATTAATAATATTACATATGTTTCTGGCCGACAATAACTGTAAGTATGCAGCTTACGATTATTTTATGTTTTCCGTATTATTACAAATACTCATACGCCTCGTAAATTTGTAAATATAATCGAAAAATGTATAAGCCATGCAGATGACAATAATCTATTAAACATTTGAATGGCACAAAAAGGATAATTGAACGTGCATGAGGCAAATAATAATCAGTTTGTAATAAAAATCCTATCCTAAATCTGTGTCCAATTATTGTTATCTTAATGACAAATTTGACAAACGTAACACAGTCAAGTAATTAAAATTATCAACTGAAGTTATACACTTTATTTAATCGTATATGTTTTTTATGCATATAAATTAATTGCTTAGGAAAGGAAATTTTCACTTGAAAAGAATTCAGTTGTTTTTATTGCCGATAAAATCATAATTAAACTAAAAATCGAAATCGAATGAAGAGCTTAAGTCAATTAAATGTGCCATGTAAAAACTGTCATAAATCATTCGTACTTAATATTTCTTAAAGAGAAAAATTGCTTTCTACGTTAATATTTGTAGAGAAACAGTCATAATTAATTAGTTCCGAATTTTTCAAAATGACTCTTAATATCGATGAACAGACAGTTGTTCAGTATTTACGCGAAACTCTGGCGCCAGTTCCATTTGACGATCTGCTGACAGAGTTTAGCGGTGCGCAACCCGATGAAGCAACTCGCAAGCAAACCAAAGCTCAGCTGCAAAAAGTCCTTATTAAATCGATCAACTTTGGGTTAATAATGCATTGCAACAATCACTTCTACTCAGCAACGCATGCTGAAGATCTCCAAGAAATGCTTGAAAATGAATCAGACGGTGATTATTCGTCCGATCATAGCATAATTTCCTTTTCAAGTTGCGAGTCTTCTACCAACAAGCCTTTAGCAGTTGAAGATATGGACAAAGTGGAGACCGAAGAAAGAACTTCATCTAGCAGCGTAGAAAAGTAGATAAAGCTTTGGCCAAAAAGGGCAAGAATGGTAAGTTTTCGGTCACACAAAAAATTATTAATATTTCAAAATAACAAACATCCTTAGCTTATCAATATATTGAATTCTTGCGGTTGTTTTTTAACGATTGTTCGTGATACTTCTGAGGCAACGGAGCTGATTCTGAAAATATGTATATAAATTGGCATAGTTATGTAAAATTTTTTATCTAGTATTCCAAAGAAAATTTCAGACAAATTTCAATGCAAAAGTCAACCTAAAAATGTTGTGTATTATCTTTAATAACAACCATTTAATCATTTTTCCTGTTTTTCAGATATAGGGCAATAGACAACATGTGTGGCACAATGTGTTTGATTTTATCCAGGCGACAGCCCAAAGTATTGAAGGCGGTATTGCTTGACAAGAATCTGTCACAATTGTGGACCGACTTTTCAAAATAACTTTTAATGTCTTCAAGGTTATTCCGTTGTAATTTTCAAACAGGTTCTTCAGCTTTAAGGGTAGAATAGAAACAACTGTTTAAATGTCCTCGAATTTGAAGACTTTTTATAATACTGTCGGAAAACCAGTATATTTTGTATTTTATATATTGGCTGGGAATTTATTAGGCGCACATTCGTAAGAAATGGAATTAAAATATGTTATCCAGTTTTGAAGTGTAAAGAATTGCCTGAGGACAGGGTAACCTTTTTTTTATAATGAATTATTAAAGGCTATAAAAAAGGCTGTTAAAAATTGCAAGCTTCAATTATATTGTGTTCATTTTATTCAAATATCCCTTTCGTTTTATATAATTTGACTGTACCATGCAATTTACAATAAATTTAAATTTAGGTAACTTCTAAATATGCCAGCTAAACTTAAATTCTTTAAACAAAAGTAATTTTTAATGCAAATTTATGAATAATATAAAACAATTATAATAATAATTCACTTTCATAAAGGGACTCAAAGGCCTTAACGTGTAGTACGTGGCGTATGAGTAATATGGAATGGTTGTACGCCCTGTTGATTTGATGACGAGTCATTGAATCATAATAAATGCTGCACATTTTCGCAGTCTAACTATTTATTCTTTGCAGCGTACGTAACTCGTGGACGTGATGATAACATTACGAGGCATGGTCCTCGATTCGTACGGTCTGTCACCTGTTTGGGGTGTGTCCGTGCGTTAATCAAACACACAGCAATCCATTTGTAACCCAAACACAGCCGTGCAGCACACACATGACCGCGTCACGAGCGGCCACCAGAACGTGACATATGGCAATGTACTTTTATGCCAGTAAGATATCATCCATAGCATGCGGCACGCGTTGCAAGCAAACCGTGCTGCAAAAGTCGCGCGGTCAACAGGATCGCGATAAACTTATACATATATCGGCAGCTCAGTAGATGCCATCAGCAAAGCTCAGAAAGCGAGACAGGTACTGACGAAGTCAGATGCAAGGTGGAAAACCATCTTAACGTGCAGATGTTAACATTTTTCGCTCGATGCCAGCGACTTGAAGGCAAAAGAATTACCCTTAAGCCTGGAGGTGGGACTTGAGCAGGAAAACGAGGGCATGGGACTTAGGCGCTAGCACAATTCAAATCAGTTGAATGGACGCGATTTGGAATTGGGTATTCAGCAGTTTGGTGTGCGACTATTACAGATTAAATTATTTGAAACATATAAATTTGTTGAATTTTATAGCTTAGCACCGCAAAATCCACAGCAACGGGCCCTGGCGTTGATATATTCCAATATGATATGTCCATAAATCCGCTTAGACACCAGCAATGTTCTATGGGTTCTGAGGCAATTATACACATTTTATTTTTTATAAAATTTAAATAGTTTGTTTTGCAATAAAAAAAAAGAAGGAATTTCTGGCTTGTAGTTTCGTACGTTGACCAATAAATCAACTCGATGAAATCCAAAATCGTTATATATTTCTAAATATCATATTCAGACCGTGTTTTCACACTTATCATGCGGCATTATGTACATATATGGTAGAATAGCCTCTGTAGCGCTGGACGCATTTGGTGAGGCGCTCACACTAAAGCAAGTCAATGCTTTAAATAAGTAATCAATTGCAAATATCAGAGCTGCCTATCGAATGAACTTTGTACATTGTTTAATCAAATAAATAAACGAACATATGCATGCATTAAATGAAGATTATAAATTCATGATATAGAAAGAACGGTGAATTTTTAATGGAACCAGAGGGCTTTTATTGGTTGGATTGTACAAATTTTACACATAATTGAAATAAACAATTCATGCGCTTTAGTAAACAAATTATTTATTTCCATGTACTCGAAAATTCACCGATTCAACCTTCCCTAAATGTTTGATATAATAGCTCTGTGTATATGCAAAAGACAAACCAAAAATTAAATATAATGGAATCTGAAGGCAACATTTTCTATTGCTTCATTAAAATGCAATAAATCTATTTTTTGCTTATGTTTTAAAGTGTCTTTTATTTTGCATATGAATTTTATAACTTATGAATATACTTGCTCGAAAGTATATATCTTTATTGATCTACACACATATCAAATAAAATATTTGGCTAACACTTCTGGGATGTTGACTAGACACTTGAGAATTTTGGTTCAAACTTTACAAAGAAACCAGACGCTTATTTCATTATGCAGCCTACGGCATCAAAATAAGCAAACCAATGTATAATGGAGCAGTGAATAGTTAGGCGGAGACAACACTGACACTGACCGCATTATCTATGCAGCCACAATAATAATTTATTCATTGCAAATAAGTAATGGTGCTAGCTCTAATTTGATAGACAACTGGCAAATTCTAACAATCGAAACTAATTGAATCCAGCACTGTCTACGTGTGTTTCATATAAACTGAAAAAATTCGCTATCTCTGGCACTAATCTATGGTTCTATTTATGCTCTATTTGTGTCTTACATGCCTTGCAGGAGTTTCTGTTCTCATTTTTATTATTGTCACGTTTGTATCTGCGGCCACAAAAGCTGCTTGGGAAACTGCTGGACTCGGTACCTGAACGTTTAGAGACATTAGTTGCCCTACTGACTGAGTGGACGGCGAAATATCCATACGATTATCGTGACGAGCGCATGATGAATCATTTAAAAGGTGAGTAATTTTCCAACTTAAATGAAAGCTTCTTCTAATGCATAATTCCCTACAAGGTGCTGCACTTCACATTTAGAAGCCATAGTCTTCCAAATACTAAACGCCTTACTTAACCGACTGACAGAGTTGGAGCAATATGAGGTCGATCTGCGCGCCTGCCAGACCAATAGAACCGATATGGTGAGTTCTACACAATAAGACTTAAACCCTTTCTCTGCGTATTAGTTTACTTGGACACTTGGACAATTATGCCTGCTTCTTGAATGAGCAACAAGCACAAAGTCGAAAGCTTGATATGCAGGCACAAGTTTCGCGACAGCAGCAATGAAATCTCAACTTCATCATCAACCAATAGTGGAAAGCCGAATGATTGGGTTCTTATTCCAGTGCTTGCGAATATTATAATACTGGCACTGGCCGAGTGTGTTGCCCATATGGCGTATACGTAATATTGCTCATACTTTTTAACGAATATAAGCCAAAGACTCTCGCCTTTCACATGTCCAGTAGGAGCCTTTACAAATTACATGCATTCAATTAAATCTGAGCAGGTGCCGTCTAGCGGTGAGTGCGCGCACTCCTGCTCCCATACGCAGCTATCGACCAAACTCAGTGAAACGGGTAAGACGTCGAAATTGAAGACTATAACTCCCAACTCTGGGAATTTAAGAATTGTCGTAAAGTAAGTTCGATATAATCCTATGCAAGCTCATTTTCATCCAGCTTTAAATTCTTTATTATAGTTTAAAGCACATTTTGATGCTATTAATGTTATTGTAGCGTATAATGCAATCCATCGCTGTCATTATAAACCTTCGAGCCGGAATCCAATTAGTACCTAGCTATCTTAGCAGCCCACTTGAATTAGAATTTGTAGACAGGTGAGCACACGAATCTTGCTTGTATTTTGCCATTGCCAAAGGATTTGAAGTCATTGCAGCAATTGTAGGTGTTCCAATGCTTGTATGGCACAATCTTGAGTTCGTCCATGTAGCTATGCGCGTCGCTCTGCAGGCGATTTAGGAAAAGCTTGAATGTGCCGTAGGTGAGTTGTCTGAAACGCGGGCATCTAATATCGTGGTGATGTGGCACGCCCTGACAGTAGGCCCAAAACCGTTCGACGTCTTTAATCTGGCTATACTTGCCCACAATTACATTATCGTGGCAGTCCGGATTCTCCTTGTAGGCACAAGCCGCTTCCCCAAATAGACAGGCTTGCCACAACATAGCTTTCACTATATTGTTTGAACCCACTTTGCGGATCTGTTCGTTTTCTGGCTGATAGGCAATAGAGCGTTGCAGCCAGGGCGACAGCATGCGAAAGCGCAACGTGGCCATCACATGAACAAGATACTGCTCTCGGTTCTGCCAGTCATGCTCGAGCCAGCGGATGGCGGCAAAGAACATTTCGTCTTCGCTGTTGACGCATATCATATCCATTTTGAGCAAATAGATCACCTCGTTGGCACTGAGATTGAGAAACTCGAAAGAGCTGACTAGTGGCAGGAAGCACTTGCGTATGCGAGCTAAAAATATGGACATCAAATCGCCGCATTGAAGTTGACGTGACGGCAAGTACGCATGGAATGCCTCCGCCTCCCAAATGCCCTTATTGCCAGGAATTGAAAATGCATACCAGTATTGCTCCAGCAGATAGCGCACATCCAGGAATTTGGCCATCATATACATGAGCAGAAAGTTACTGCCCAGTGCCAGCTCATTGTGGTCTTTAATGATCCAATTGTACAGCCTCACCATCAGATTTAATGAGACCTTGTGGCTGGGAAGCTCAAGAAAGCAATTGCTGTGGTCGTGAAAAGCTTTCATGTAATGGCAGAATAGATACCGATCAACATGCATAAACTCGTTTCCGATTTTCAATTCCAAATTGTCGAACCAAAAGTTGCGGACGGCAATCATGAGTAGCTCTGTGGGTTCTATGAGTCGTCCTTATGTCGGTGAAGGAATAAGGATATCCACCTTATTATAGCTTACCTAAGCGCCGGTCCTCCACGTTGGACATGTGTTTGGCTATGGAAATTCTTGAGCTAAATTTCACTGGCTGCCAGATCGTCTCAAAGTCATGCACCGTAATGTTTTGCATCATCCCAATAGCTTGTGCCAGATCCACCGTCGCTTGTTGATATGGCACCAGCTCCCGGGTCTTGGCGTGCATTTGCGCAGCTTTGGAATGCAGCTTCGACCAGTTGAGAAATGAAGTGCTTGGAAAGTACTTATTATGAAAGCCCATTAGTGGATCATGTGGTTCCTTCGCTGTTTGATCCTCCTGTGATGCCTCACTACTACTCTGCAGTAGCAGCAAATGCGGTTTCATTGAAGAGGAAGTTTTTCTTTTCATATTATTTCTGCTGTCTCTCCTTATGCTCTGGTTCCAGAACGCTTGATCCGGAGCTGCCCCATTTTCGATGAACTGCTTATGCATCCAGTGTGGCAAAAATAATGTATCGTAGTCGTGCGAAGAATTCATCATCCTCTCATCCTCGCATTGACGAACTTCTGACATGATGCGCGGAAAACTCACATGCAGCTCTTGTTTCCGTGGCATGATGAAGGACGGCTTATTTTTTTGAGCCATTTCATCTGTGCGTTTTATATTTAAATCACAACGGAAGCAGACAGTATTATTTGTGCTTTTGAAGCTGATCTTAGTCTCAGTTGCACCAATTAAGAAAGAAATTTATAAGAAATAAAAAGAAATTTATTTCAAAGCCATCTTAAATCTGAATATAAGAAATGCTGTAATATGAGAGAGGAAATAAAATTTGTCTGTTTTGAAACTGAAGAGCACAGGAAATTACAAGCCAAGGGTATTTTATCTTGTAAATCTGTTTATCAAGTAATCAAAAATAAGGCGTGAATGCGAATATTACTATTCGTTTTATATCTCATATTCTAAGCTTTGTCTCAATCTGTATACTCCTTTGTTTCTCATCGAAACTCTTGCAGAACTTTACCTTAATGCCTTCAACCAATTAGTTGCCAAAGCAAAATATAAACTTAAACATAATTCCGCGGGGGAGGAAATTCTCAAGCAGGCTAAGATAAAGGAACCACAAGTTTAATGTGCATATAAATATATACATGTTTGTATGTCTTTTGCTCATTAAGCACACGCGCAGCTTTAGGGCAATCTTAGCAATAATTGGGAAGCCAGCAAGCGAATGAGCCACTCATTAGTTAAGGATTTTGGTAGCGTGTTTTTATTCTGAAGTGGCCAATGACACTGGGCATTGGGCATTCGAGTCTAGCTTTTAACAGCCCAATGCCTTTAATGCTGGTGTGAGCATGGTTTGAAGAACAAGTTGTATTTAGTTGTGTACCGCTTTGATAGCTGTCAACAATGTCTAGACACGCCGGCTGACAGTCGAGGCAGTTGGGCTAAAGAGATAAAGCAACTGAAATTGGTGGCCACTTGAAACCACAGCCCCTTATCACGACTTAAGCTTACCAAACAATATACTGTTATATTTCCTGGTTGTCTGGAGGAGAAGATAAATAGCATTGACTGTACTTATCTCTTACCTGTCTCGGCTGTCGGTTTTCAGTGTGTGATTGTCTGTGAATTGTTCAGGTAAAGACATTTAAAAACAAAGCAAAGAAAATAAACAAACATTAAATCAAATAAGAATAATGATAAAGTCGTGAAAGTTGTAAAAGGATACATACACAGATAAAGTATAAGACAAAATTAGATATTATTAAACATATTCAACATACAGATAAATATATTTTCTTTTCTATTTAAAGAATTGATGCTGGCATACGAGGACACCAACAAGACTGAAAAGCTTATGTACGATTTGAGTTCAATAAAATTACATGGTAGTCTTAGTGAATAAGTGTTTTTTTCCACAGAGTTCCAGCGTAGTCCTTATCCTTGACATGTCTTATGTGAAGTTGACTTGTTGATATAAGTATACGCTCTATATTCCATCTTGAGCATTTAGAGTCTGCAAGATCAAAGGTCCTTGGCTAAATTGACTTGGCTTATGGTTTGATCAAGAATAAACGAATATACCTTATTCGGTCGAAGAAGTCTCGTTTTGTCTGTTACATAAACTTTCTATTATTTTTATGTAATGCAAAGCTATGAGAATACCTTTAATTCTATAATCAAAAAGAAAAAGCTCATCGGCAGTTAAAACAAATACTCTTTTTCACTTGTAATGAACACTTAAGGCCAGCTCCTTGCTGATGTCAAGAGCTTGGCGAATTCAGCAAATTTTCTTCGCCAGCAAAGCAAAGAGCCAAAAGAATTTGGCTGCAAAACCAAATGTGTTGAAAATGCAGATGGATGCAATGCGTGCCAAGGACTTGGCTGACTTTTTGTATGTGCAGGACTGCGGTCTCAGTAATTGTACAAAATGACATTCTCGAGGCAGAGAATTATGTTGCAAATGGCAAATATTTATGCAGCCTAATGTGTTTCATCTAATGGGCCCCATATATTTAGAGATGCGAGTGTTAATGTTGGCCAAGCTAAGGACACAGAATTCCATTCAATATACTTTTAAATTTTAAGCTAGTTATACCGGCAAATGTTTTTGCATAGTGCTAAAAGTCATATAATTACATATATCACTCAATCCGTTCGTGCTTTTTAAAATCTCTTGAAATACAATTAAGAACACAAAAGTACCAGGAGAAAACTGAAAATTTAAAATTAGGCTAATCTTCTGTTGAAGCTGAAAGAGAAGCAAATAAATATTTCAATCATGTGCAGACAATGAATTCAATTAGAATATTGAACAAATATTTGTATCTCTCCTGCAGTTGTTGTGTTATTTTTATGGTCACATTTCTGCATAATAGCTCAGACCAGTAGCTGGCAGCTTTCAAATTTTCGTTGCATTGCAAATTGCAATTGCAATCATAAATTGAGATTTGATTTTATTGTCAAATAAACAGTATTTTAACTACTGTTGATGTTGAAATATTTGCATTTCGCAGAATCGTAAAAGCATTACAAATTTGCAATTTAATAATCTAATGTTCCAAAATGTATTTAGATTTTAATTAAGTTTACTAGCGGGCTTACTGCCCGTAACACGTATAAAAAATTCTTTCAAAGATCTTTGAAAATGAGTTTGAAGTCGACCGAGAAAGGATTCTGCGAAGAGTGTTGACCACGTCTTACTTAATTTTTCGTATAGATCGTTGAAAATAATTTATAGCACGAAACGTCACTCACCAATTTATTGACCCCCATTTCCACCAATGAGCAACGCATTTTTCGAAACGTTTGAAACAATGGCTTAAAAAAGGTGGTACATCAAATATACCTACAAATGCCTTGAAAAAGATGTTAGATTGAGTTTCAGAATATCACGGGTTAAAGTCTGTGACACACACATGTGAACTATAATTCAACAAAAATCAATTTCCCATTCCGTTGATGCAACCTGGCGAAATATACGTATACGGTCATATATCATTTTTATGTATCTACAGTAACCGTGAAATGTTTATTTAATTGCGCCCTAAAAAAATGAAACACTAAAAATGTGCCAGAAAAATAAATCAATTTTTAGCCAAAGGCTATAGGCGAACAAAACAAGGTGAAATGATTTATTTCAATCGCAGACCCTATGTTTTGTTAGTGCAACTTTGACTGCTGATAAATACGGCAGGAAAATCCGTAATATGTATATTAATATATACCGTATAGGAGTAAAAGTGAAAAACATGCTTTCATATATACTCCCAGAGTTACGTGTAGAATCCTTTAAATTTGTGTAGGCCTTTTCTCATAGTGGATGCACATATTTTATAAATAAATCCAATGCATGCAATAGGCATTAGGAATAAGATTCAAACATTTATATAACTTTTTGTCTAGAAGTAATGATCAGATCCTGATGGTCCTAATACATATCGTCCATAACAGAAAAAGTCATAGTATGAATTTTCATCAATATAACCTTAAAGCTTAGCTCAGTTTACCAGTAAAGCCAATCCAATCTTTGGGTTGGCGGCTGTAAATAATAAAAAGATAATTATAATTACCACCTATTCTAACCGTAGTACCTAAGCTAAACTAGCGAACCATTGAAATAGTTTGCTCTGTTCTGTTCCTGTTTGTGCATAATTCGTATGCCAAACTTTGTCCTGCCAGTTGTTTCAGTTTGCAGGGGCTTTTACAGCTGCGGTCCTGAGAGGAACTCGGCCACCACCTGATAAATTTTCAGATTTGCATGCTAATGAATAGCGCAAGTCCAGAGCGTGCTGAGTAAACTTTTTATATTATTCGTGTGTTTTCTCGAGTATTTTGCATCAATAATAAGATTGGAATGGGACAAATACAAACTATAATGTTTCTTTCAATGTGCCTTTTGTATCTTCCATTTATGCTTCTAGCCAATGCCAATATTTATTTAAGTATTAAATCAATCCCAGACTTATCAGAGGAATCGCAATATTAAAGTAAGAAACATGACGAGATTCTAATTATTTGAGCAATGCGAATTCATTTTAATTATTCCGACCTTTTTGACAAGCATTTGGCATAGAAAAAAATTGAGTCGAGTATGTACGCTCGATTTGCAGCTTATTTAATTTAATCCTTTGTGAATAGCATTCAACGAACGCAGCAAAAGAAAAATCTCAAAAATAGAATAAGGAAATCTAAATAAAAAGCTGTGCTTAATTTGCGGATAATCGGATTGCGAGCCAACGAGTCAAATCAAATGATTGATTAATCGTTGTTCATTTAAGCAGCTGTGTCTAGCATCGAAGAACATTTTAATTAAAACCCGTTATAAGAAATCGGCCACTCGGCTGAGTCGTGGTTTTTTGCTGCTTTGAAAAATGAATATGCATATCTTGTATTCATTTTTGAGTGGCAGCTGCAAGATTATAATGAAATCATAACAAAAATGGAAGCTATTCATATGGAAATCAAACGTGACAGCTGATGTTCTATTGGTTGTTCTGATTTGCCGTATGGCTTGCTCATGAATGAGTTTGTAATATAACCGAAACAACATTCAAAGCTACTTATTACAGACTCAAGGACTAAGTTAGTAGAATGCTACTGCACAAAAAAAAGGATGAGTTCTTTGGTACGTAGCATATCATTATACAAAAACTTAATTTTTATCGATTTCAATATAAAATTCTTCTGTCTCTTCTTTTTATTTATTATTTTCCTTTTTCTATTGGTTTTGTGCGTTTGATTTCGTTAAAGGCTTTATGTGAGGTGCCAGCTTTCTACTTTACATTGTTCTGTTGTCAATAGAGATAAATTTCCTGCAAAAATTTAGTGTATTCCTTTAATATATGTTAACAATATTTGCACTATATTGATTACTCCAGCATTAAGGTATGGATCCATCAGCAGGAGAGTAAAAAGGTTTTATGGTTCCATTTAGAAGATTCAATTAAAAACTAAAGAAATGCCTTCGAGCTTACAAGATGTACGGCATATGAGTAAATCGGTTTGCAGTATAATGCTATTGCCCAATGCATTTTCGGAGCAGGTAATAAAAAATATATACAAACTTTATAAAAAACCAAACCAAACCCAAAAAAAATGGCCATCGCAACAATAAAAGGCTTAACGCAATTCTGCTAACGAACCACAACCCTGGCTTTTCAATTGCAATCATGCGGTCATTTTGCACTCGAAATATAAATATAGCATAAAAAACGGACTCATTTGTGGCTTGCAAAAGCTGCTCATATTCATATTCCTTTGAGTGGCACCTTAATCAGAACATTCTTTCGGCTAGCGCTGTTTTTTTTTTTGTGAATTTTAATTAAAAAATCGGTTCAATATTGTGGTACTCGATAGCTGGAGTATGTGATATAAGGATAGAATGCAAGTTAAGTTCTCGGCATATATTATACATAAGGCGAATCTGCGGTCAAATGATGAAGTAAACGAAAAATTACTTTTTTACGATAACGCAGCCACTAGCTTAAATGCTGCGTGACGCACAGAAGGACTTTTAGCTGCCGAAAGGGTGTTCAGATTTAACTTTTATAAATTTTTAAGACTTCACTTACTTGTTTTGAGTTACTTTTTTCCGCTCAGCAAATTTCACCATGTTTTCTATTTGCAATCATTATCTTTCAATTGGAGATGCATCTAATGGACACAGCTGCTGAAAGAGACAATGATTGATCAATCATTTAATTGACTGTGACTGTACCGCTCTGCTACACAAGGACAACCGACGGCTAAGCGCTGAATTTCCTTCCAACACATCGACACATATATTATTTAAGATGCAATAACACTGGTAATGAAATAAGGCACCTCAAATCTGGGAGCTGTTATGAATTCGTTTAGCATGCTCGAAATCTAAAGCCAAAACTGTATGAAATAAGCTTAAATATAAACATTAGCACCTATCATAACGAGCTGAATCATAATGCCAATCATACACTAAATCACTCATACGCAGTGTAAGCAAAAAGTAGACTAATCTTTTAATTTAGACCGCAGGGAATTGAATCTTTGAAGCTTTTTACCGACTTGTTTGCCAAGTGAATTGTTTTATTATTCACCTTCGCACTGCTGGGTGCATTCATTTGAATTTCACTGGAGGTGCAGTCAAACGTTTTTCGAGGCAACCCTTAACTGTAGCCAAGGTAAACTGTGCCTAACCAAGCGGTGGTCTAGCGGCACGCAGTTGAGGAAGTAAGGGGAGGATGTGATAATTGACTGATTGTTTAAGGAGTTGGCAGTGGGAATGGGTCAGTTGTTTGGCCCACTGTGTTAATGCTGCGCGTTAACTTTCTTTTGTGTTGTCTACGCAAAAGTTTTGAAGCGTAAAGTCAATTTAATGGCCATTTTGCAAGTGTATGCAGACAACTTTTTGTGTCTGCTAATTTCTTGTCAGGCAAATTTCGCTTATATTCGCAAGAGGCAGCCACGATAGGGAACAGTTCCTAACAGGAAATGGCGTTTAATATCCTTTTCTTTCGGGCATAAGATCTACTTAGAACATTCATTGGCTCCAATTGCCTGAGCGACATTTCGGTAAAAATGTCGAAGACAGACACAGTACATGGCCTTGTGGTGCCCTGAAAACATTTTATTTGTGTTATGCACGACTAACAATATAATCCACAAGCGGGGAGAAACAATGTTTACACTGACCCCTGATAACTATGTGATATTCCACAGCTTGTGTGCTCATATACTCGACATAAACATTTTTATGACTTTTACTCTATTCAACGTTTGGCCTATTACAGGATTGCTACGATTCATTCTGAGCTGCTAAAATGATTAAGCATTAGAAAGGCTTAAGAAGTAATTGTTCGAAAACAAATACCATATTTAAATATTAAATTAATATTGTCGATAATCGCGATATACGCAGGGTCTTTTATACATTCGTTTTTCAGCGCATTACCTTTAATTTTTTTTACTTAGTTCCCCGTTTTTCATCCAAATTACAATGTTTAATTTATGAGTAACTGACGATTTTATTAGTTTACCTCCTATTTTTAAATCATCGGATAATTTGTGTAGAAGAATTAAGCAAAAAATAAACCGAAAACAGCCCAAACAAAAGGTTGAACATATTCTGTTCTGTATCAAATTGTTTGACATTTTTGTCCCATGAATGTGGGTCCGACACGTGTTTGATATTATTCAACATTTTTGTGGGCTCTACTTTCGATTATTTATTTTAAGCACGTACAATGGCGCCTAACAACCGCAGATGGGCTCCATTCAGACATGGTGTAAACAAACAATTTGAATACAGTTAAAATTTATGAACTTACAAAGTGGAAAATTTAAATTGTTAAATTTCCTAGAAAATACCGTTCTCTTTGGCACTTTAATTAATGCTGGGGTACTCCCATTTCGTTATTCAGTAAGCTTCTCTCTAAAATCGGATTGAAAAACTATTAATTTTTTATTTAAAAAATGTATTCAAAAGTTTCCAAATCCAAATAAATATGAAATCAGGTCGATCGTAGTGATTATACGTAAATATTATTTCTTTTTTGGTCTGAAATGTAACAAATAGTTATCAACAGTCAAGCGATAATTTATTTCTCACACATTTGTTGAAGTAGAAATAAACTTGTAAAACTTGTTAATAAAATCTTTCAACTTAAATTAAATATTCAGAATTCCTAGAAAGAGCTATAAAAAGACCTTAATATTTACGAAAATAACTTCATTAAAAAAATATTTATGTAAACCCACAGAACGCAGACATATATAAACTTTCAACCGTAAACTTTTCATGGCTTCGTTTCCACTTTACTTGGATAAACTTTTAAGTTAAAGGACAGTTTTCAGTTTTGTGGCTTGAAGCATACTGATTCATAACAAGAAAAGCATTAAAAATAAAAATAATTGTAAACATGTGGTTTTGTATAAAGGGATTGAAAATGACTTTTTGTCATCAACACAGCTCGAAAATTTTTTAAGAAAAATAAAAATGTCATCGTATATTTTAATAACCTGTATGCATATACATATATATATGTACTATATATATATATATATATATATATATATATATATATATGTACTATATATCAACATCAACATCAACAACATACCAATAAACAAACACAGATGCACCAATTTACAAATATCCTTTTCGTAAATATTCGGCCTATAAAGAGTTTTAAATGTTGCGCTGTTGGACGTAATGAAGCATGGCATTATCGCCATTACGGTAAAGGTAGCCGGACATGGATACGCATAAATTATGCTTCGTTTCTCAATGGTGCTTAATGTGCCACTTTTGCATTTGCAACTCGCATTCGGTACTCATGGCGTATGCGTATTAATGCTGGAAAAACAAGTTAATCGCACGCTGCATACGCACAGAGGCATTCGCCTGGAACCATACAGGCTATTATTTATTTACGAGCGTTTTGCTGTGCTAAAATTTATATTTAACCTACTAAGGTTAATGACTCTAGCTGTGTTTTGCTATAAAAACAACATATTTTACAAATTTTTGTGTTTAAATTTAAAAAAATTTATTTGTATTAACCACAAAATTCCTTATATTTGTTTCCTTTATATTCTGTATTTATTTCTTATCTTTGGTGAAAACATTTTGTTAATAAAAGTAATGAATTAATTCATCTGCTAACAAAAAAAATAAACAATATCATTTTGAAATTTTTGATGAACATTTAACATTTAAAAACTGTTGACACAGCGTTAAAGTCTTTATGGTCTCATAATGGGAAATTATCTAAACGTTTAAATATTTCAAAAATGTTTCACATTTTCTGGCAACATGTAAGTTGCAACATGTTGTACATTCAACTAGATACAAATTCAATGTAAATCAAGTATGGTAATAAGTATTAAATTATAATAATTGTTAAACTTTTATCCATCGAATGTGAAGCACTGACAAATCTGTATTAAAAATATGTAACGAAGCGTAGCTTCTTCAATTAGAATAAAAATATGAAATTGTGTCTCTAGTAAATTTAATTATCGTATCATGCTACTGCAGCTATAAAAAAAAAACGATATTTGTTAGCTAAAATATTTAAATAATTTAATTTGGAGCTTAAAAACTTAAAAAAGAATTATATAAATTAGACGATACAATACCGGTGCAAACAACAAGGACTAAAAATATTTGGCACCGCGGAATATTATTCTTTGTTTATAGAATTCTTACGATGTTAATTGAATTCAATTGCTTTTTTGATTTTTGACTTATTCCATTTTACAGACAAAAGGACTAATTGTGGTTTTTGCTGCCCTTTTCTAGCCATATTGTTGCATTACTTTGTGTCCAATGAGGCGTAGATTGCACGGCTGATAAACTGCACACAATTATCCTGGTATTGCTTGCATAAAAAACTGTGACAAACTTTCGCCATATCCGGTTGTCTGTTCGTTTCACAATTTATTACCCTATGAGTTGCTGGACAAGTGCTTTGCCATTGAGCACAATTTGGCGTGAAATGAAAGTTTTCTTTCATTTTTTGTTGTGGCTATTATGAATGCAATTCTTTACAATTGACTTTTATTGTTTGGTCCACAACCTAAGGATTAGACATTTAAGCATTAATACTAACATAAAATAAAGAAGCATTTGAATTCACATGATGCATTTTAATATTGTTTTAGGGTTTGCTGTGTAATTAAAATATAATTACATTGGTTTCACAGCCCTATGCATAAGTGACGGCGTTAAATATATATTATATGTAACTATGTATTTTATTAATTAACATTTTAGTAGTGACTGATGATTTACTTTATTATGAGCAATACGTTATTATCACGTTTACAGATCAGCGGAGATTTAGCAAAGGGAAAAGTTTAATTTAGTTAAGTCAAAATGCAATAAAATAAATGCCAGAAAATGTAAAAAAACGGCGCAAAACCAATGACAAAAAATATATGTATATACGTGTAGGAGTTGGAAACAGAACTAGGAGTGGTCGAACTTACAATCAGTTAAATTAAACAGGCGAGTATAATGTTGGCATTATACTCATTTGGTAATATAAAATCACTTATCATATGCAACCCTGCTATGGATATTTAATCAACGATAGATTTATCGATAAAAATACAAGAAGGAGAAGCTCAGTTGTAAGCTAGAAGAGTCAATGAAAAGATGTGTTCGCTGTTGCTCGTTGTCTTTGAAATACATGTCGGAAAATGTACAATAATCATAAGTTTACGCTTGTTCACCAATTTCTCTAAATAAAATAATATGAACATAAAGAACTCAAGTGCTTGTGAAGGCCATCGAATGGTCATCCCTACAAATTTGGTGTCAGAAGTGGGATAGACAGAAATTGTGAAATTCGTAAATTGATTAACGAGTACAAACGTATGCAAGACTATTAATCGGAGCATAAAACGAAGCGGGTGCATGAAAATTCATTAAAATTCGTATGCCCTGGAAAAAATGGAAAAAGTCAAGAATCGTCTAGGATTAATGGCGACAGCGGCGAAGTATGCCTAGAGAGCTCTAGTAAGAGCGAGACAAACAGTCGTGTATTGCGTGACAGTGGTCGATAAGCGCAAGCGAGAAGGCGATGTTTTAAATTCTGCGTAGCAAAGGCTGGATAGCGCAAAATTTTCACTTCGTGATGAAATAAGAAGTTGCAGATCAAAGAGGCGAAGAGCGAAGAGCGCGGAATCTTTCAATAAAAGAGCGTGTGACTGGAACGTGCTTCAACACGACAACGATGATCACAGGGTGTATCAAGTTACAGATCAACAACAGAGTATGTTATTTCGTCATTATATGAAAATAATTAACTAGTTGTTGAGTAAAGAGTGTTAAATCAGTAAAAAATTTTCAAAGAATCAAATTATAACAAAGAAGAAATTAAGTGTAAGCAAACACAAAGTGAAAGTATAAGTTAAGACAGACGAATATAATAATTTAATAATTTCTAAAGTTGCTGAAAAAAAAAACTAAAATTTGATTCATAAGAGTTTAATTACTTATACCATTAAGTTAAGTACATTGAATTGTTTATTTGTAAGATTCAATTTTAAGCATTGTGAAAAGCGAGCAACGACGATAACAAAATGAACAGAGACGAAATTTTGGCGTTAAGAGTTAACGAATTAAAAGAAAAGTTATCGGCACTTAGTTTGGTAACAACAGGTAGAAAGCAAACTTTGCAAGACCGACTTTTAGAATATTATGGGTTGCAGGTTGACGATAATGAATCTGAGTATGACGATGCTGGGTCGGCTCATACCCGTCAAAGCTCACCAATGCAGATAGTCCGAACAACGTTTACATTACGCGACATTGAAGATTCACTCTCGCAATTCAATGGGTCAAATCAACCAGCTGTTGAAAAATGGATTCATGAATTTGAAGATAACGCTTTGGCAGTGCAGTGGAACGACCTTCAGAAATTTATTTACTCAAAGCAATTACTAAAAGGTGCAGCAAAATTATTCGTGCGCAGTCAGCATGGAATTTCAGATTGGATATCTTTAAAGCAAGCGCTATTGGAAGAATTTGGGACGGTAGTTTCATCAATAGACGTCCACCGCATGTTGCGGAATAGGCGTAAGCGTCAAGGTGAAGATTATATAGAATATCTGTATAGCCTTATGGAAATTGGCGGACCTCTTAACCTGGATGACTCAAGCCTGATAGAATATTTTATTGAGGGAATACCTGACTCGAGGAGTAACAAAAGTAATCTGTATCAGGCCAAGACTCTGCAGCAACTAAAAGAACAAATCAAGGTATATGAGAAAATCCGTAGTAGTCGCCCTCAAGCGTCTAATACGGGTAGGATGCATAACGATACCGAAGAAAAGAAACCTGACTTGAATAAAGAACGAATTAAGAAATGTTTCAAATGCGGCGATCCATCACATCTAGCCAGAGAATGTAGACAGCCAATAAAATGTTACAAGTGTGCTCAACCAGGGCATAAGGCAGCTAACTGTTCAGGATCGCGTGCAGTGGAGAAGAAAGAAGGCCAAAATGCGAACACGATGATAAACAAGGCCAACAGTAGTGGAAAATGCATTTTTAAGGAGTTGTCTTGTAAGAACATATGCTTCTCTGCATTAATCGATACAGGCTGTGACCTCTGTCTGATACGCGATGATATCCTTAAAGAGCTAGGAAAAGTTGAACTGAATAATGAAAAACAGTGTCTTGTTGGTATCTGTAATAGTGAGCTAAATACACTGGGAAGCTTTGTCACTCAAGTCGAAGTTGATGGTATCTTACTGGATATAACCTTTCATGTTACGAGCAGAGACGACATCCAATACTCAGCTGTAATAGGAAACAGCGTATTGAAGCAAGCGGACTTAATAGTATCGGAAAATTTCGTAGAATTTCGACCCAAAGTGAAGGACAATGCAAACGAGAGAGTAATTGACAAGACATCAACAATAACAGAAGATACTGTCGAAAATAAGAAGCCAGACATAGAGCTTTTACAAGAATTCAAAGATGTATGTTTTTTTGCAGAAAATCAGGAGGCTGAGATCGATCTACATCACTTAGAAAAACCTGTTGCAGACGCAGTTCAAGCAATAATTAAAAACTATTCACCTGAAATGAAGAAGAAATGTCCAATTGAAATGAAAATTTTGTTAAATGATGAGCGTCCAGTTTTCGAACGCCCAAGGCGCATATCACATGCGGACAAGTCTATTGTCGATTCGCAAATCAAAACTTGGCTAGAAGAAAAGATCATACAGCCAAGTACATCGGAGTATGCATCTCCTGTTGTCCTCGTTCCGAAAAAAGATGGTACCAAAAGATTGTGCTGTGACTACAGGCGTTTAAACGAAAAGATCGCGAGGGACAATTTTCCAATGCCCTTAATAGACGATGTGATTGAGAGATTGCAGGGCCAAAGTGTGTTTACTACACTTGATCTCGCAAACGGATTTTTTCATGTTCCAATTGAGCCAAATTCGAGAAAATTTACATCATTTGTAACAAGTGCAGGGCAATATGAATTCCTGTTCGTCCCTTTTGGAATATCGAACTCCCCAGCTGTATTTTCCAGATTCATTCATGCAATTCTTGTAGATCTGGTACAGGATGGTACAGTCGTAACTTATATGGATGATCTTATAATTCCCTCCAAGGATATAGATGAAGGTATCCAAAAGTTAAAGCGCGTACTGGACAGAGCAGCAGAGTTTAACTTGCGTATTAAGTGGAGCAAGTGCCAGTTTCTCATGAAGGAAGTTGACTTTTTAGGGTACGTTATACAGGGAGGCACAATAAGACCATCTGCAAGAAAAACCCAGGCAGTTCAAAATTTTCCTATACCGCATGACCGAAAGAGTTTGCAGCGTTTTCTCGGATTAACATCGTACTTTAGGCGCTTTGTAGAAGACTATGCGCTGATAGCCAAACCGCTCTCCGATTTGTTACGGAAAGACGTGCAATTTAAAGTTGATGAAGAACAACTAGTCGCATTCAGGCAATTAAAATCAGCATTAGTTAGTACTCCAGTATTGCGATTATATAATCCGAAAGCCAAGACTGAAGTGCATACGGACGCCTCAATGAATGGTTATGGTGGTGTACTCTTGCAAAAAGACTCGGACGATCAATTGTTGCATCCAATTCAATATTTAAGTCGGAAAACAAAACCCTCAGAAGAGAAGTATCATTCTTATGAGCTTGAGGTGCTGGCTATAGTCGAGGCCTTGAAAAAGTGGCGCGTTTACTTACTTGGCATAAAATTTAAGATTGTGACCGACTGTAACGCTTTCGCTTTGACCATGAAAAAACGTGGAGATATTCCATTGAGAGTCTCGCGTTGGGCACTCTTCCTTCAAGATTTTGACTACAGTATTGAGCATCGAAATGGCAGCAAAATGAGGCATGTTGATGCTTTAAGCCGCGTATCCTGTCTTATGCTTGAAGACTCACTGCAGCACAGATTGCAGCAAGCACAAGCGAGAGATGATTGGGTCCGAGCGGTGCTAACTGTTTTGGATTGTAGCACATACGAAGATTTTTATGTCAGGCATGGTATTTTATACAAGGATCCCATCAAGGAACTTATAGTAGTACCATCGCTGATGGAAGACGAAATCATAAGAATTGCACACAAGCAAGGGCATTTCTCGGCGAAACGAACTCAAGAAGCAATCGAGAAGACATTCTATATTCCGCAGCTATCGTCAAAAGTGCCAAAAATTGTAAAAAGTTGCGTAGAATGCATAATATCTGAGAGCAAATCAGGCAAGAAAGAAGGGTTTTTGGCACCAATTGACAAAGAAGACAAGCCCTTAGGCACGTACCATGTGGATCATGTCGGTCCAATAGAACAGACAAGTAAAAACTATAACTATATTCTAGTGATAGTCGATGCGTTTTCAAAATTTGTTTGGCTCTATCCAACAAAAAATACCACCGCAGAAGGAGTTGTAGATCGACTAAGACGGCAGGCAGCAGTGTTTGGAAATCCTAAGCGCATAATATCAGATAGGGGTGCAGCTTTCGTTTCAAACCTGTTCAAGGAGTACTGTGAAACAGAAGGTATACAGCATCTTACGATAGCTACAGGAGTTCCAAGAGGAAACGGCCAGGTAGAACGTATACACAAAATCGTAATACCAATGTTGTCTAAACTATGTCGTGAAAATCCTTGTAGCTGGTATAAGCATATTGATATCGTTCAACAAACAATCAACAGTACGCCGCCAAGAAGCACTAAAGTTTCACCGTTTAGATTGTTGACTGGTGTGGAGATGAAACTTAAAAGAATATCGGACTTGCAAGAACTATTAGAAGAAGCTGCTATAGAGGAGCTAAGTAACGAAAGAGAAGAAGTTCGTAAAGAAGCGCGGCAAAATATAGCAAAAATACAGCAGGAAAACCGAAAATCTTTTAATAAACATCGCAAAAAAGAGTCCAATTATAAAATAAACGAACTTGTAGCCATTAAGAGAACACAGTATGGTACTGGTTTAAAATTGAAACCTAAATTCTTTGGTCCATATAAAATAGTAAAGATTCAAAACCATGGTAGATATGACGTAGAAAAGGTAGGCGACCACGAAGGTCCAGGGAAAACTACAACTGTAGCAGAATACATGAAAAAATGGGAGCCAAATGCTAATTTAACAGAAGAGTCGTCATTCGGGTCGAATGAAGAGTCAGGATGGCCGAGTGTAGGAGTTGGAAACAGAACTAGGAGTGGTCGAACTTACAATCAGTTAAATTAAACAGGCGAGTATAATGTTGGCATTATACTCATTTGGTAATATAAAATCACTTATCATATGCAACCCTGCTATGGATATTTAATCAACGATAGATTTATCGATAAAAATACAAGAAGGAGAAGCTCAGTTGTAAGCTAGAAGAGTCAATGAAAAGATGTGTTCGCTGTTGCTCGTTGTCTTTGAAATACATGTCGGAAAATGTACAATAATCATAAGTTTACGCTTGTTCACCAATTTCTCTAAATAAAATAATATGAACATAAAGAACTCAAGTGCTTGTGAAGGCCATCGAATGGTCATCCCTACATACGTTATGTATTTTTACAATGACTAAACAAAACTAACAGCAATTCAATTTAAGTGCCTCAATGAATGCCTCACATTTGCGAAATATGCGTGCTTGTTAAAGCAACTGCATATAAACAATGTACATACATACATATATATTAATCAACAGGCACTTTTTATACAGATAGTTAAGGTAAATAAAAATCACTTTTTATGCCCAATTGATTTGTTTTGTAAAAAGTTAATTTAAAAATTTACCATGTTACGTGTACATATTTACACAAATACTCACGATGTCTTCTTGTGGCATGTTGATTTTGACTCAGATATGGGCTAGTTTTATTTTAATCATGTTGTATTTAATTTTACATAAATGAAAGTATTGTTTATTTAATAACAGGGTTTTAAGCCTCAAATATATCATATATCAATAACTTAAATGCCAAACAACAATGTGATCGGATAGCTATCAAAACACAGTCATATAATCCTTATCCCCAAAAATTCTTCTTCATCGAGCCACACCTGGGTGGATTAATTACCCTGCCGACTTAGCCTCTTATACTTCCTTTCATTCCTCAAAATGAATGCATTGTTTATTGGATGGATAATAAGTTGTAAGCGATTATTATTTAATATGCAATATAGTATATGTGAGTCTACATATCTATTTTTAGAGCTCGTTCGGGATTCGAGCTAAGTTACTTTCATATATAGTTTAAAGTTTTGGACTCTCTACATTGGAATTTGATAAGAAGTTGTTTGCGAAACACTTTTCCTGCACAACGTGAGGCTGGTTACTTTGCATTTTGGGGGCCGTCGTTTTCAGCTGTCGAATTTTGCAACATTGTGATGCTCTGATCCAAACTTGAACACAATCAGCAATTCTTCGCCTCCAGCTATCAGTTTGTGCCTTGTTGGGCTAGCTAGGCAAGTTTTGCGGCATAACAAGAGAAATTTTGTACTTGTCAGCTGTTGCCACATTTGCGTGTTATTAATGTGGCAGCATTGAAGAAAAAATTAATAACTTGGCTCTTCAAGATGCACACTTTTTGCCAAGGCGCGTTGCATACACAAGTTTACCCCAAAACAATGAAGGACGAAACGCTTCAGCCTGACGGGTGTGGAGGACTGGTTAAATTTACATAAAAACTCATAGCTCTAACCCAAGGATATCGCACGGCTGGTGAGAGCTGTCGAATAAGGACTTGAATGCAATTTGTCTTTGCTGCTGTTTTTATTATTGTTGTTCTAGTTTGGTATGCTCAAAGTTCTACTGAATTTATAAAGAGTTACTACTGCATAAATTATTGTTATTAATTTGTTAAAAATGCTGTGAGCAATGGCACAATGGAAATATAAGCTGTTGCCCCACGAACTGCTGCTGCAATTACGCTGTTGATCTCAAGCATATTTCAGTATTTTGATGTTCATTTCACTGCTTCCTTATTATTTATTTCCTGGTCTTGCTTCTGCTTAGATTAGCACTGTCCAATTTCTTAGCCCGTTGTGTCATTTTGCTGCGAGCTCCACATTTCCGTTTCCGCTTTCCTTTTTCTTTTAAACTTCATTGACAAACCATTTCCGCTCGACAAATGAAGAATGACAATTGCCATGTTCACTTTATGACTCTGCTCGAAACGCAACAATGCCGATTAGAGTGAAGTGCTTTTCACATCTTGGAGTACATCTGTTTAATTACTTTTACTTGAATTTTGAGTGTACTCAGCTAAATAAATTAGGTAAGTGGCCTCATTTGTTATGGAAATTTTTGTTTAGTGTGAAATAAACAATGAAAACTATGGTGTACTTTTTAGTAGAAACTTTAAAGAATACTGTGCAATATGCATAAAAAATTACATTTATTTCTATACAAATCAAATTTAGATTAGCTTGTCAAGCACGTAGATGACCGAAAAAGTTTCAAAGTGTACAAAAGGTAGTCAGTAGGCTCTCATAAAAAATTGATATTATTTTCGGACGGGTTCAGAATGCAAAGTTTCAGCAAATTATGAGCTCTAACGACAGCTGTGAATTGAGTTACTAGACGACATTTTTCGTGCTAACAATAATTTAATTTAATCAATGTCCACAATATGTGTTACCCAATCATTGATTTTTGACCATTCCAAGAAAATTACTTCATTATATTTATATAATAAAATTTAATATTTTCATGATCTTACGGTCTTAACTATTGCTAATATGTAAAGCCTTATGTAAATATATATTTATTGAAAAACTTCTTAAAATTACTCAATGTAAAATGTTTCACAAAACTGAAGCTTAAAAAGAACTAAGATATAATATAAATATATAATAAATCCGCATTCCTCGTATTCGTTAAAAATTATATTGCCAAATGGCCCAAACTCACGCGGAAATAACGACAAATATATATAAGATGATTGTGACATATGGTTTGAATTTCCGCTTCACAAAAAAGAGCTTCGACAAATACATATATGTATATACACATACACGAATATGATAAATCTGCCATAGAACTTGCAACTGCCAGTTCTTTTCTTGCTACGTGTGTGAGTGTCATGCATTTAAATAAAGCAGTGTGTTATTGAAAGACTTATAAAAAACAAATAACAAATTTACCTGTGATATTAAAAAGCACTTATTATTTCTAAAAACTCGCCTCAATTACGACCACAATAAATATCTATTGTCTTTTGCTATATATAAATCATCGAATGAAACAGCGAAAGCAACCTCCAAAGACACACAAATTGATTTTGGACAGGAACACAATAAGGCCATCTGGCAATGTGGTTTAGTTCAATGCGGGCTAGGGAATTAAATGCATATTTCCGCTATAGATAAAATTCGTTTTACCATTTTTTATTTTATTTTTTACTGGATAGTGAAATAACGTGCCCTGCCACCACTTTTGACCATTTTAGATGAGCCCACAATGGAATTGGAAGCAGGTGGATAAAGTTTTTGGCATATGCGGCAAGAGTTTGAAATTAAATTCAAGTTTGAGAATGCTTTTACCACAACGTACTTGTGTTTATTTTAAGTTACCACTACAGTAAAATATTGACTAAATATTTATTTTAAAATATTATATTTATTGTTATTTTATAGCTTTAATGTTTTTTATATTTGTATATTTTACCATGTCTGTTTCAATGTTTATTCCTTCAGCAAATTGTTATTTGTTACTTTTATATAGAATTAGAAGTAGTCACAAAAATATTATTTATGTCCAAAAAGTGGATGGAGTGAATGAGAAAAATAATATTGTGCTGACACTTTCTTATAAAACACAATTTTGTCTACTATGACTAGCCTGGCCATATTCAATTCAGACTGAGTTTTTACAGCAAAAAACAGAAACTATAACTGATACAACTAAAAACTGTAAAAAAAAGATAAAAATTCTTTAATTTTCGATTCATTACTTTTAAGTTGGTGGCAAGTTTGGTCGTAAATAATATTTTGTACTTGGTAAATGAACTTGGGAAAGTTACAAACTAATTTGTACATATCAACAAGGCGGAGCAGCCGCTGGATTTGATTTATTTTAGTTTATCAAGGCTTCCAGAGTAACATTATGTTCAGCATATAGACTTTGCCAACGGCAAAGTTTGCCAGCTTGTTATTAACTTACAAACATTGGGCCGACAGCTGGCACATTTCAGTCATCCTTACCCCAATACATTGCTGGATGTTCTGACGTGTCAGCGAGCTATGGCTTAAACAATACAAGTACATGCTTCAAGGACTTCTATTTTTGTTAAATATAAGTGAACATTTCAAATGAACAACAAGCAAATGATCCGAGATCCGACTCTTTGTTCGGCATTAGGATATATCTGGCTTGATGTAAATATATTTACACAAAATTCCAATTATATAGTCTGATTACGAGTATTCAAAATTGTATATTAATTCAAATAGTTATATAATACTCTCCGGAGAAAGGTAGTCACTATTTAATATTCTCCATGGGTTTTTGGATACAGGAAATGCTCCCACTTTTATAGCTGCGCTGATGCCAGACTATTTGCTGGGTGGGAAATTAATTTTACAATTTGCAGAAGCAGTGAACGCTCCGCGACCACAAAATGGTGATACATTTAAGTATTTGCAGAGCAAAATGCACCCGGTTTGCCCTTTCACAGCATTTAGCTAGTTCAAAGGATGTTTCTGCGCCTTGCATGTCAAGCACGTAAAGAAGCTCCGTGAAGAAATTATGGCACATTGCTGCAAGAAAAATTCTTGCTTTAAGGCACTTAAAATACCCTTGCCTTAATTTAGTTTTTAAATTAATCTGTTAAAAACTAAACGAAGCATGAATATTGCAGAGAGGTTGACAAAACTTGAATTATATTTAATAAATAGAATTATTATTATATAAAAATAAGAACTTATAAAAGTTGAGTTCCTAAATTTCTGCCAATTTGGGTTGCGTCATTAAGTAGACTTATTTCAGCTGTTGAAAACTTTAGTTGATGCCAGATAAAATCTACGTTAGTTGCCAAAAAGCCATCATTCATTTTCAGCATTCCACACACGTTCTGCACAATTGTGCCCTCATTCGCTCCCACGTGACATAAAGTAATTGGAATCTTCCATCAGGTGGTAAAGTTCACTAGTAGAGAATATTTAAGGCTGTTGCAGTTTAGCAAAGGTCGAGGCCAAAAGAATAAATACAGAAATATCAATTGTGAAATCTGTGAAACAGGCGACAAATGTCCTTGGGCTTAGTATTAAATAATGTTAATCGTGCCTAATATAAGAGGCTATTTAAAGTACATAAATGCAGATTTGCAGTAGGTATATTCTCTTTGTTTCAAACCAAACTTAAGCAATCTCAGGGAATTTACTTTAATTTAAGAGTTGTAACACACTTTGTAATACTTATTCAGCTAAGATTCTCCTGTATTACGCATACGCCGTGTGTCAACTATATGTTGCCAACTCGCAGACCTTTAACTCATTTCCAAGATAATTTGACTTAACCAACAACAGACGGTGCTGAACCTGTAGGCAGACAACGAATTCCTTTGTCTTACCCTGATTCCACACGAAAATATAATGTGCTTCACATATTACCCTGCATATGTTCCAAAACTAATCGGCCTCGCACAAATCTCAAATAGGCAAAGTCATATAAGCTAATTACAAAGACTCTTTCTTAAAATTTAATGAGAAATTATGCCAACAATGTTAAGTAAGATATTTTGTGTAGTAAAACGCCAAAGTGAGAACAAGGGTGATGAAATGGGTCACATAAGGTTTGTTATTCTTAACGAAGGCCAAAAAAGGAAATTAGGATTTACGCGTGTCAATAAAATTTGACAAAGTAAATTCACATTGTCAATAAATGTCTACTGTCATGGTAATAGCCAGAAAAATCTGATGGTACAATAGATAATTTTTATTTATATGCCAGGTCAAGTAAATCTGTTTATTGCTGTGGGGCTTCTTCAGTGAATTTTTCAATGATAGATTGTTTAGCCTTTTACTGTCTACATATATACACTGAGTAAATATGCATATGCAGCAAGCTTTCATTTGGTTATGGCAAGAAATTAAAAAGTACACTTGAGCTATTGTCCATTTATGGTCTATCATTTGTTTGGCTTATGAGACAGAGTGATTAGAAGATTTTCCATTGCCTAACATAATATGACACAATATTAATCAGTACAGACTCGATGCCGCAGGGGGGCTTATGCGCAACGCTGCATATTTCTGTGTGCCTCACAACCATCTGTAAGAGTGAGATTCCTACTCATAATAATATTCTTGACATGCTGAGCTACCTAATGATGCATGCAGAGCATCCACGAAGGAAGCAAAACCCAGCATCAGTTGCCAGTGTCAGACATTGGTTATGGATAAGTTGCGCATTCAACTTGGGCTGGAGCGGATTGCTTATCCTGAGTGTTTGTATCGTGACGCATTGTTTCGGGCTTATCTGATGCGCTTGACGACGAAACTCTGCATATTGATCCCAACTTTAATTATTCATGGTAAAAAAACGTGCGCAGAAATACAAAGCAAACTACAAATCAAAACAAAATCGTACGATTGGAAAACGCAGCTGTGATGTGTTCTACAAAACGCAAATCGTATAAGTTTATGTGTGTGTGGCTGTTGGACTTCTATAATAATATCAAAATTCCAATACAGATGACAAGGATATGCACAATTTATTGTTGTGACAGAGATACAACAAAAAACAGTATAGACACAGTATGTATCCAAGCGAGACTCACTCTCCGTTTTTAAATATAACGCATAAGCCTAATGAATCTTTTGAAATGAGAGTAGCATCATATTAGATTTGAATGGATTTTGCTATATACTTATTAATGGGCCAATTATAATTATGTTGCCAATAATAACAGCTTACCTATTACAGGTGGACTGGAGAGCTCGACTTGGTTGTGGAAAAAAGTTAGAAAATACCGACAATTGGTCAAGAAAATAAAACGCATGAACGAATATCGAGTGAAATGCAAATACGTTTTTGAATGATTGCGTCAAGAAGTGGCACACTGGGGTCAAGAGTGAGTGCGTGAACAGCTGACTGGCCAAACAAGTGCATAAAGCACTCAGCAGGCCCATGTAGCGGCTGGTTTGTATTCGCGGAGGGTCCTTGGCCTAGGCAGCACAGCAATCAGAATAGGCACACGGCCCCTGGAACTGAATAGCTCGGCGATATTTGTCATAACAATCTAAATTCACGACGCGTTTCTTTTCCAGCATACAAATATAACAAGTAGGAGTGACCTAGCAAGGGGTGCGCGACTAAGAGATACACCGTACTTCGAGCCAACCTGCCATAACCAGCTGCCATGCCTATAATGGAAATTATTGCATGTTATGAAGTTCATTTCTTTTCATGTTGTCAAAATCATGAACTCAGTTTTTGCTTAGAAAATAGGGTAGTCATTTTAATATACAATAAATCACTCATTCGCAGCATATTACGGAGACTTAAGAATAATTTGCAATATAAATTGTGTCAAGTATAAGAGCTAAGGCTCTTATAATCACCTATCTAACAGCTTGGCTGACAATTCACCGACATTCTTATTAACTACTGGCAGGATTTAACTTTACAGGTAACATCGATTTATGTCCTTTGGCACTTGAATTGTAATGTGTCATAATTCATGAGTGAAAGATTACCAAAAATGTCAGTTAAGTGAGCCGTTTTAAATTTTATTCGCGCGAATCCAAAATATAAATTAAAAAAATAAAACGCTATAGGTAGAACTATTTAAACTTGGTGTTCACTTTATTTCAGAGCTAGGTTTTTATGGCTGCTCATTTTGCCTACATATGTGAGAAAACAAACACCTAAATCAGATTCTTTGCGCTGCTAAACAAAAAACATGAATTTTACTTCTAGTTACTTTTGAGAAAAAGATTTATACGCAAGAGCTTAATATTTGCTGGCCCTCTACAAGGTCAGCAAACACATAAAAGCAATCCTCATGAGGTTGACATTATGAAATTGCTTTTGATAAGGTCAGAGATAACCCGTCTAAGCAAAAATTGTCAGGCATGTGAGTGATAGAGTTTTTTTTTTTACCTGCATTTGAGTCCGTCATATTTTCAAAGCTGCAGAAACTCCGAAAGTCCACAATAAGATAAATAAATAAGGTCACAACTTAAATTCAAAATAGAAATAGCTTGTCTTCCTCGTTAGCTACTTATGTCAGGCTGTCAGGCTATGCCCCGAAGGATAAGCGAAAAACAGCTGTAAGTTTATTCTTAGACAAAAGTCATTTGACAGACATTTCTAACTGGTGGGCATTGTTTTTTTTTGTACAACTGCGGTTGAGGCGCCAATGAATGCTGTAAGTACTTGGGGTGCCGCTGTGTTGTCATTGCAAGTGTTTTCTCTTAACTTCTGCTGTTAAGCGTTGATTTCTGTCATTTAGCCTGCAGCGCTTAGACAATGGTTAAGCACTCCCGCTTCTGTCGGGCTCGGCTGTCCTTTTTTTTACTCCCTATTTCTCTCTTGCTCTCTCTCTCTTTTTCTCTCTCCCTTTTTCTCTTCTGTATATGATTGTGAAATTTGAGGGGCTTTTCAGGTTGCAGTTATTTATGCGTTTGGGGAACAAAATGGTTTCAGTAGCAAAGTATTAAAGTTTTTGTTCAATTGAGGCTCGGTAAATAAATAGTTCTGCCTGCAAATTCTTTGTGTTAGACTTAGAATTATAAATAGTCCTTAATTTGATTCAAATTAATAGTTTTGTTTCTTTACACCTTTAATTATATTTTCAAAAGAACTTTTTATTTGTCCGAATAAAAACAACAAGATCTGAATTATACCGACCGTTATATAAAGCTGTCTAGCTATCTCTAAAGAATATCTGCTGACCCACCAACAAAATATACTAAATAGTTTGTCCCTCTCGAAATGTAGTTTCCTGTCTTCGTGCAATTGACAGTTTTAGATTTAAGGCCACAAACTTCTTGGTCATTTACTTTGAGTCAGATTCAGGCAAGAAACAAGAACAAGCAACTGTCGGCATTTTGCGCATAAAAGCTTTTGTGAAAGTAAGTAAATTTATGACTTGAAAGAATTTACATACATCCTTCATTTTATTTAAACCAGCATAGATTTAAGTATCTTGATTGTAGACTTTCAGCCGTGGTAAATGCTCAGCTAAGCGAAATTTTTCAGAGGATGATATAAAAATTCTTAATTCAAAGCACAAAATGGGATGTTGCAACAGTCTGTAACCTCTCACAATAACCACACAGAATGCTCATGGGTTGAATCAGTAGGATTAGCCTGGTGGCACGTACGACTTGTCTTAGTTCCAGGTGCAGTCCCTGCTCCTTCAATCAAATGTCAATGGCCTTGGGCCTTTTCCCAATACTTGTAGCTAACATTTTGAGCTACCCAAACTTTATTGTTTCCTCTGAAGTTAATTCAACTGTGACTTTTGCTATAATATTCGTACATCTAGTGGGTCCATGCATGGACACAATATATTAATGGATTTGTAGCGAGTGGTTCCCAGTACATTTAAATTTAAGGTAACTTTTATCATATTTACAATTTTGCCACCCTTAACATAACCGCGTACTTGTAAATAAGGATTTCTTTACAGTCTATTGGCACTCCTGGCAGCATACACATATAAAATCGCAAAGAAATGATTTTGCGCTAGGTAGCAAAAACATTTTTCTCAAGGGCTCCCGGCAGTTTGAAATTTTCTTACCTTTGAAGGCAAACTGACAAGTGATTGATGCTATTGCTCTTGTGATCTATTTTACATTTGTATGCTTTGACAGCAGATTTTTAACTCTAACTACGTTACATTTTTTATATAACGTTGGTTTAATTGTTATGCAAGCTTTCTTAATTAAGAAAGGGTAGGCACAACTATTTGGCTGCCATCACCTTAAAATGAAAAACCTAAGCAACAAATTAGGCACAGTATTGTACATGGTTTTACAATGCTACTTGCTCTTTAAAAATAAAATTCTTTTCAGTCTCAAAATTGGAGTGATATAAAATTTGCAAATCTACATTCTGTTTATGGGCTTCAATAAAAAGTCAATGCTAGAAGATAAATTGTCTCAAGTTGTCATCTATTGGCGCATTATCCATCTTGGGGCGAAAATCTGATGGGTGCATTGCCCCGAAAATTCACAAATTGTTTTGAGGCTCAAAGATTCAATTTATATGCTACTCGCGTACTCAAGCCACTCATCGTTTACAATGTGAGGTCATAAACATACTCCTGTGCTTGATCTATTGGGATTCTGACAGGTAAGGGGCATAAAACACAGGTGTTGCACACACCAACCTTTCCAACCCTTCTTGATATTTGATATGCCTGTTGCTGTACTATACGAAGGAGTAATCACGTGCCACAACACAAAACATTGTAAGTAATTCTGAATTTATTATAGAAATGAAATAGCGTGTGAGTGTGGAGAGCTTGTACAGAAAGTCAAATAAAGCGACTTGGACGGATATTTCTGTTTCGAATATTTTAAAATCTTAAATATTAAGCACAGCTTCTTGCCGATGTGGTCGGCAATAAAGAAATAAAAATAAGAAAGTTAAATCAACATAAAGGTTGACCGATAAAAACAGACCAAGCTAAAACAATACGCGTTTTCACTTTAGAAGTTAAAGGGGAAGAAAAACGTTGGTTCGCTAATTAAACTAATTGACAGCAATTTATATGCAGCATCGAGAAGAAACATTTTAAGAAAATATTTGCAATGGAAATGTTTTTAGTGTAGTGTAAATATGTATATCCGTAGAAAATGGATGTGGAAAGAGGAATGAAATTGACAATGCATTAATAACGCTAAAAACGCTAAACCCAAACAGAATTAACATATTTCTCATAAATTGTAAAACTTATTTAGCGAAGCTCTCAATGTTTTTGAATAATTGAGAAAATAAGTTTTAAAAATAAAGAGAAAAATAATTCAATACCTCTCCCCGACGGGGAATTGAACCCCGGTCTCCCGCGTGACAGGCGGGGATACTAACCACTATACTATCGAGGATGTTGATTTCGTAGCGAAAAAATAATATCTTATAGATCTGTTTATGTGTTAAAAATATGTCTCATGAATGATTTCACACTGGCCATTTAAAGAAACATCACTTTTTATAGGGTTATTGCTCTTGATTAAAACGAAAATTGCTTAAACTGTTAGATCGCCATTTTCGGCCAAGTCAATAGGTTGCCTTTTTTTTATATTAAAATATAAGCATACTTTCCGTATATTGAGTTGGTTGACCTGTTGACTGGTAGCTGTGGATGTAGTTAGCTGACAACAACAGCTTTCAATTTCAGAATTAGCTTTGGGTTCCTCTTCTCCAGCTCTGCCCCAGATCTGTCAATCAGTGAGTAATCTTTTCAGCTGTTGGCTGCCACTGAAAAGTTCGACATGCAATTAAGTCAACTAATCTGTGATGTCATGCTTGCATGCAACCGGGTCGCATTTTCACCATTGAAAATGTTGAAAATTCATAGTCGTTGTCCTTGCATACATAAGTCCTGCACACACATGGACCTTTCTCATAATTCAGAATGGTTTCACACCATTCATTAGCATGCAAATTTGAAAATATTTCAGCTGCTGGGTAAAGTCTCGCCTCAAAACTAGTTCCAGTCTCATTTCTGTTCTCTCAAAGAGGGATATTTGGGTGTACGCAACCGATGCACTAACTGCATTAGCTCGCATGACAAACTTTGTCACACAAATTATACACAGTTGCTATCTGAGGAAACTACTGCAAAATTTCGAGTTTAACGTGCGAAACTCTGTTGCCAGTGGGTTGCTGTAATTTACTGCGGGTAGCATATGCTGTAATAACTATTTATTGTTTTGAACCTTTAGGTATTATATTACGAAGTGCATTTGCAATAAATTGAACTTTGAGAGCTGAGTTATTAAACTTAAATGCAAATTGTAGAAGCTAAGCAATAAGTAGTTACACTATTCAAAATGATTTCTGCAAGGAACTTGCATCTGTAAAGGAATGCGTCTTGCTTAAAGGAATTTAATATCGACGACAGTTGAGGACATTCAGAAAGATTCTCTTGGTAGGTAGACTTGACACGACACGCACGATGTACTTACATACATTCTGCTATAAATTGTTTATTTAATGCGTGTCTTCTTAGCGAAGAAGTCACATGAAAACGGTTGGGAAAACGGTCTGGGAGGTTGGGATGCTATCAATTTATTTACATAAACTCATTTTTGCGGAGCCTAAAAATTAATCTAACTGTAGCCCCAAACACATATATTGGCAATTTCGCGAGGCTTACAGCAGCCAGCTAGCAATTTTAATAAAACACCAAAGTGCACTTATACAAACTGCTCGAGGCACTTTACAGTTGCTTCATAAAAATATTTGAAACTGGGGAAGCATTATACATTATTGAATAAAATGTATGATGCCTTACACAGCTGAAGATTTCAATGGATTTTTGTTAAAACGAAAATGTTATCATGCGCCAAAATTTTTTCCCATGACAACACGTCAATGATTACATTCTGACTACTTCTCATTCGCATACATGCGACGTTAATAATTATGATGAAGACAAAGTCGCCGACTGCTCGTACTCATGTTTTTTTTTTTTTTGCCAAAAATCTAAAAGTTTAAACTCTTCTAAATTCGTGATGGATTTTTTCTTCCATACTACTAATACTTTCTTTGACATCATTTTTACTTTTTACTTTGTGTAATGCAAAAAACAAATATCCGAACACAGCTGTTCATAGCAGAGCAAGGTTTCGATCCTCGGACCTCTGGGTTATGGGCCCAGCACGCTTCCACTGCGCCACTCTGCTATATGAAATTCGACTGGCAATCGTTCAAATATAAAACGTCTGCTATTAATAGTGCTTTAAGTCCAAACTAGTGCTAGTTGAGTTTAAATATATAAATAGCTGCTAGTGTTTATCTAAGAAGCAAAATCAGCAATTTTAAAATGTGTTAAAGTTTTCTTTTGTTTTGACCCCTTACTCGGCGCAAAGTTTTTGCTTTTGTTGCAGATTATCCAAATGACGTCTATGATGTGCCGTAAGCTCCAGATAAAAGGTTTAGTTTCACGCCTATTCCTTACTTGTGGGAGTTTGCAAGAAACTTTGTTGGGCATCTATATTTAGTTTTTCAAACAGGAAATGAGATTTTAGCTGCTGTTAGTTTTGTCGACTACCGACCGCAGGTAAAACTTTAAAAGGCACCATTTCCAAGTGGCAAGCAACAATTAAAAACCATCAACAATATAGGCTCATAAAGGTGGAGAAATTAATAACATATTTTTAGTGTTGTTTCTGAAAGTATTTAAATAACCTAGTCAGTCTTTATCCCAATAGCGCCACGCAACAAAAGTGAGTTTTTATTTATTTACACTCCCAGATAGCGTAAAGTTTCTCTGTTCTGAATTCACAATGTGTAAGTAAGTATGTCGACATGCATGTTCGTGTTTCGTATAATTTGCCCTTAAAATTGTTTCAGCCTTGGGGCTGATTAGTTAGGGAAAGAGATGTCTCATGTCTAAAGCATTTTCGCTGTCGACACATTTAACCACTTAGTTCTGTGCCACCTTATAACTATTAACTGAATGTCAGTACAAGGTATTTATTGAAGTTCAAAATTTACTGAATTTTTACTGCATTATCTCTTTTCTTATTTTATTTTATTTCATTTTGTCTTTACCATTCAATTCAATCCAACCTTACTTTCTGAAATATTAGTAAAAAGTGTTTGCAGCCTTAAGCTTTCAGGAATGAGCTGGTACATATAAGTGAACCAATTTACCTTTTTAGGATGAGCTTCAATGTCAAAGCATGTGAATGCTAAACAGATCAAAAGAGCAGTTGCATCAATTGCCTGCCAGTCTGCCCTCGTCTGCTTCGAGCGTTGATTGGAAGTTTCAAGTGAGAGGTAAACAAATTTCAAGCTCAGCAGCCGGCCGACAACTGACAGCAGCCCCCAGAAAAATAAAAGGAGCCGACAGGAAAATGTACACACGTGCCGAAATTCGATTTTACGCTTATTTACATATGCAGGATATGTGCTGAACCGAAACATGCATACATAAGTTTATATATGTATTTGTATGTAAATTTATGTTTGACTATAAGCATTTAAATAATGATGATTTTATTTCAGACAACTGTTGCTGTCCCCTTTTCATTGTATCTGCCATTTCAAATATTTAGTTTATTTTTTATTTAAATAGATAAGTATTAGCTGTGGTGTTATGAGTATGAGATGTTAAGACTGATTATCTAGTGTGATTCTTTCTATTACAAAATGTGGAAAGCAAAATACATAAGTTTGTGGAATGTGCGGATATTCCATATATAATATAATGTAAAACATAAATATATTTTACACTATGTTGAATTTAGACTTAAGCCGTCTAACGGCATTGCAATTATAGTTTCTAGATAATTTTTGTTTTGTGTGCGTTGAACGTGGCGTATGAGTAATGAACTTAACGTCTAAATTAGTTTTGATTCATGCTCCGTTACATGACAACAATGGCAAAATTGTTTTCAGTAGGGTCAACTTCCAGCTGTGTTTTATTCCCGTATCATCGATGGGTAATGAATATTTAACCAAATGGGCATTTGATCGATGACATAGTGACAGACGACTAGGACCACATACCTGTGGTTAGTATTTGTCTAGGCCACATATGTAGAACAGCATCATGTAAACAGGTAGGGCAACGGCCAAACCTACCACACGCAGCACGACCTGTTTCCATTTTTTGCTGGCCCCAGCTATGGCAGCATCACACGTAGCTACCGGTACGTGATACAAAGCGCTACACCTTTGTTCCAGTTGGATGTTAGCCCCTGCCTGTGACCCGTTCTGCCAGCACACTTTGGTATAAAATGGATAATGTGCTGCGGCGTAGACGTTATAATTTGACAGTTGCATTTGTGGTTAGCTTTGTTTCCATATAACTGTCAGTCATATAGACTACAAAGATGTTCCTTAAATAATTTTACTATAGACATACTTTATTTGAATGATGTGAATTTGATCAGCGTTGTAAACTAATATATTTTTGATGAAATTTTAAAACATATTTACCAAATAAATTTTCTCATATTTCATTTTTTGCTTTCAAGCTTTCAATAAAGGAGTGTTAAGTATCTACTAATTTCATTTTGCTGTTCATTTATCTGTTAATATTTTAGGTCTGATCATCATCTGCACTGATTGCAGAGTATACCCCGGTCCCTGCCACTCATCCCAAAATATGCCATACTCGGAATTATCATAATACTCATCGCGCTTTGCGTACTGTCCGTTTAGATTGCTGAAAATGAAACAAAATACGTGACAAACGATAAGAGAATAACAAAATTTTCCCATGTGATTATTGACCAACCTTAAGCCGCAGTTGTTGTACCACCAACCACCTAAACAGGTCTGGGCGCAGTTAAATTGGCTCTGGTCGTTATCCCTGTCATAGGTGGTGAACTTTTGATGCTCATTATCGCGCATCGAGTCACCAGCATTGCCGGAGTACTCCCCCAGCTCGGTCAGTGCATATTGTTGGCTCTCGCCAGCGACAACGATCTTATCGTAATAGGCATGGCTGCTCTCATTGTTGAAATCGGTTAGGTGCACAAATAGTTCGTGTGGCTGGGCCGTGGTAATGCGATGCAACTTATCGAGTCCAATGAAAAATTCGCCGCTCAAATTACCAAATCCCTTCTGGTATTCCAGCCAGCTTCGGTTGAATTTTATGCTCCCATCCAGGCGACGCTGCACAACTGTCCAGCCGGGGCCATCCAAACGGGAATCGCAGGACACCGGGAAGGCATCTCCTTCGTCTACCTTTATTAAATGCACATCCGAAGAGTCTCCAAATGGCAGACAGCTGTTGGCTTCAAAATCCGGTTTCGTACTCGTTTCGAAATCTTTCAAATTGTTCAGCGTATCTGCAATATCTTTTGTTTTGATATTCATGTTTAGGATTATTTGTGATTTGACTGCGGCATCGTCTTTCAATATTTCTATTTGCTTAGCCTGCTCGTTGATGATTGTCGTGAAGGTTGCCATTGTGGCAAGTCCTTCCTCGATCTGACGATCCTTTTCCGCCAACATGGCTGCATCTGAATTGGCCCTATTCTGTAGCTCAATGATTTGCTCTGAGTAAATCTTGTTGAGTACATCAAAAGCCGAGTTCTGCTCTCGACACTTTGACAACTCGTCATTTATTTTGATCTTCAGATCTTGCATTGTTGTTTCCTTTTCCATTATGATTGCTTCCTCGACCTTACTTTTATATTTCGCCTGCAGTTTTTCAATATCGTAATATGAGTTTTTTAGCTGATTTTGTATTCTAAGTATTTCCAATAAATTCGCGTGTGCCGTGATTATAAATAACACTGCAACTAGAAATAAGATACTTAATTTTTCCGTCATTCTGTCTGTGTTTTCTTTTCACTCGTATGCGACAACCGCTGCTCGAATCGCGCAACACAAAACTAAACACTAAATTGCTCGGCTCAGCAATGCTCAGCATTAAAAATAATATAAACATGCACGCATTTTTATTGTTTGAAATAAACGTATATAGATGTATAAATGTAGGAGTTGGAAACAGAACTAGGAGTGGTCGAACTTACAATCAGTTAAATTAAACAGGCGAGTATAATGTTGGCATTATACTCATTTGGTAATATAAAATCACTTATCATATGCAACCCTGCTATGGATATTTAATCAACGATAGATTTATCGATAAAAATACAAGAAGGAGAAGCTCAGTTGTAAGCTAGAAGGGTCAATGAAAAGATGTGTTCGCTGTTGCTCGTTGTCTTTGAAATACATGTCGGAAAATGTACAATAATCATAAGTTTACGCTTGTTCACCAATTTCTCTAAATAAAATAATATGAACATAAAGAACTCAAGTGCTTGTGAAGGCCATCAAATGGTCATCCCTACAAATTTGGTGTCAGAAGTGGGATAGACAGAAATTGTGAAATTCGTAAATTGATTAACGAGTACAAACGTATGCAAGACTATTAATCGGAGCATAAAACGAAGCGGGTGCATGAAAATTCATTAAAATTCGTATGCCCTGGAAAAAATGGAAAAAGTCAAGAATCGTCTAGGATTAATGGCGACAGCGGCGAAGTATGCCTAGAGAGCTCTAGTAAGAGCGAGACAAACAGTCGTGTATTGCGTGACAGTGGTCGATAAGCGCAAGCGAGAAGGCGATGTTTTAAATTCTGCGTAGCAAAGGCTGGATAGCGCAAAATTTTCACTTCGTGATGAAATAAGAAGTTGCAGATCAAAGAGGCGAAGAGCGAAGAGCGCGGAATCTTTCAATAAAAGAGCGTGTGACTGGAACGTGCTTCAACACGACAACGATGATCACAGGGTGTATCAAGTTACAGATCAACAACAGAGTATGTTATTTCGTCATTATATGAAAATAATTACATAACTAGTTGTTGAGTAAAGAGTGTTAAATCAGTAAAAAATTTTCAAAGAATCAAATTATAACAAAGAAGAAATTAAGTGTAAGCAAACACAAAGTGAAAGTATAAGTTAAGACAGACGAATATAATAATTTAATAATTTCTAAAGTTGCTGAAAAAAAAAACTAAAATTTGATTCATAAGAGTTTAATTACTTATACCATTAAGTTAAGTACATTGAATTGTTTATTTGTAAGATTCAATTTTAAGCATTGTGAAAAGCGAGCAACGACGATAACAAAATGAACAGAGACGAAATTTTGGCGTTAAGAGTTAACGAATTAAAAGAAAAGTTATCGGCACTTAGTTTGGTAACAACAGGTAGAAAGCAAACTTTGCAAGACCGACTTTTAGAATATTATGGGTTGCAGGTTGACGATAATGAATCTGAGTATGACGATGCTGGGTCGGCTCATACCCGTCAAAGCTCACCAATGCAGATAGTCCGAACAACGTTTACATTACGCGACATTGAAGATTCACTCTCGCAATTCAATGGGTCAAATCAACCAGCTGTTGAAAAATGGATTCATGAATTTGAAGATAACGCTTTGGCAGTGCAGTGGAACGACCTTCAGAAATTTATTTACTCAAAGCAATTACTAAAAGGTGCAGCAAAATTATTCGTGCGCAGTCAGCATGGAATTTCAGATTGGATATCTTTAAAGCAAGCGCTATTGGAAGAATTTGGGACGGTAGTTTCATCAATAGACGTCCACCGCATGTTGCGGAATAGGCGTAAGCGTCAAGGTGAAGATTATATAGAATATCTGTATAGCCTTATGGAAATTGGCGGACCTCTTAACCTGGATGACTCAAGCCTGATAGAATATTTTATTGAGGGAATACCTGACTCGAGGAGTAACAAAAGTAATCTGTATCAGGCCAAGACTCTGCAGCAACTAAAAGAACAAATCAAGGTATATGAGAAAATCCGTAGTAGTCGCCCTCAAGCGTCTAATACGGGTAGGATGCATAACGATACCGAAGAAAAGAAACCTGACTTGAATAAAGAACGAATTAAGAAATGTTTCAAATGCGGCGATCCATCACATCTAGCCAGAGAATGTAGACAGCCAATAAAATGTTACAAGTGTGCTCAACCAGGGCATAAGGCAGCTAACTGTTCAGGATCGCGTGCAGTGGAGAAGAAAGAAGGCCAAAATGCGAACACGATGATAAACAAGGCCAACAGTAGTGGAAAATGCATTTTTAAGGAGTTGTCTTGTAAGAACATATGCTTCTCTGCATTAATCGATACAGGCTGTGACCTCTGTCTGATACGCGATGATATCCTTAAAGAGCTAGGAAAAGTTGAACTGAATAATGAAAAACAGTGTCTTGTTGGTATCTGTAATAGTGAGCTAAATACACTGGGAAGCTTTGTCACTCAAGTCGAAGTTGATGGTATCTTACTGGATATAACCTTTCATGTTACGAGCAGAGACGACATCCAATACTCAGCTGTAATAGGAAACAGCGTATTGAAGCAAGCGGACTTAATAGTATCGGAAAATTTCGTAGAATTTCGACCCAAAGTGAAGGACAATGCAAACGAGAGAGTAATTGACAAGACATCAACAATAACAGAAGATACTGTCGAAAATAAGAAGCCAGACATAGAGCTTTTACAAGAATTCAAAGATGTATGCTTTTTTGCAGAAAATCAGGAGGCTGAGATCGATCTACATCACTTAGAAAAACCTGTTGCAGACGCAGTTCAAGCAATAATTAAAAACTATTCACCTGAAATGAAGAAGAAATGTCCAATTGAAATGAAAATTTTGTTAAATGATGAGCGTCCAGTTTTCGAACGCCCAAGGCGCATATCACATGCGGACAAGTCTATTGTCGATTCGCAAATCAAAACTTGGCTAGAAGAAAAGATCATACAGCCAAGTACATCGGAGTATGCATCTCCTGTTGTCCTCGTTCCGAAAAAAGATGGTACCAAAAGATTGTGCTGTGACTACAGGCGTTTAAACGAAAAGATCGCGAGGGACAATTTTCCAATGCCCTTAATAGACGATGTGATTGAGAGATTGCAGGGCCAAAGTGTGTTTACTACACTTGATCTCGCAAACGGATTTTTTCATGTTCCAATTGAGCCAAATTCGAGAAAATTTACATCATTTGTAACAAGTGCAGGGCAATATGAATTCCTGTTCGTCCCTTTTGGAATATCGAACTCCCCAGCTGTATTTTCCAGATTCATTCATGCAATTCTTGTAGATCTGGTACAGGATGGTACAGTCGTAACTTATATGGATGATCTTATAATTCCCTCCAAGGATATAGATGAAGGTATCCAAAAGTTAAAGCGCGTACTGGACAGAGCAGCAGAGTTTAACTTGCGTATTAAGTGGAGCAAGTGCCAGTTTCTCATGAAGGAAGTTGACTTTTTAGGGTACGTTATACAGGGAGGCACAATAAGACCATCTGCAAGAAAAACCCAGGCAGTTCAAAATTTTCCTATACCGCATGACCGAAAGAGTTTGCAGCGTTTTCTCGGATTAACATCGTACTTTAGGCGCTTTGTAGAAGACTATGCGCTGATAGCCAAACCGCTCTCCGATTTGTTACGGAAAGACGTGCAATTTAAAGTTGATGAAGAACAACTAGTCGCATTCAGGCAATTAAAATCAGCATTAGTTAGTACTCCAGTATTGCGATTATATAATCCGAAAGCCAAGACTGAAGTGCATACGGACGCCTCAATGAATGGTTATGGTGGTGTACTCTTGCAAAAAGACTCGGACGATCAATTGTTGCATCCAATTCAATATTTAAGTCGGAAAACAAAACCCTCAGAAGAGAAGTATCATTCTTATGAGCTTGAGGTGCTGGCTATAGTCGAGGCCTTGAAAAAGTGGCGCGTTTACTTACTTGGCATAAAATTTAAGATTGTGACCGACTGTAACGCTTTCGCTTTGACCATGAAAAAACGTGGAGATATTCCATTGAGAGTCTCGCGTTGGGCACTCTTCCTTCAAGATTTTGACTACAGTATTGAGCATCGAAATGGCAGCAAAATGAGGCATGTTGATGCTTTAAGCCGCGTATCCTGTCTTATGCTTGAAGACTCACTGCAGCACAGATTGCAGCAAGCACAAGCGAGAGATGATTGGGTCCGAGCGGTGCTAACTGTTTTGGATTGTAGCACATACGAAGATTTTTATGTTAGGCATGGTATTTTATACAAGGATCCCATCAAGGAACTTATAGTAGTACCATCGCTGATGGAAGACGAAATCATAAGAATTGCACACAAGCAAGGGCATTTCTCGGCGAAACGAACTCAAGAAGCAATCGAGAAGACATTCTATATTCCGCAGCTATCGTCAAAAGTGCCAAAAATTGTAAAAAGTTGCGTAGAATGCATAATATCTGAGAGCAAATCAGGCAAGAAAGAAGGGTTTTTGGCACCAATTGACAAAGAAGACAAGCCCTTAGGCACGTACCATGTGGATCATGTCGGTCCAATAGAACAGACAAGTAAAAACTATAACTATATTCTAGTGATAGTCGATGCGTTTTCAAAATTTGTTTGGCTCTATCCAACAAAAAATACCACCGCAGAAGGAGTTGTAGATCGACTAAGACGGCAGGCAGCAGTGTTTGGAAATCCTAAGCGCATAATATCAGATAGGGGTGCAGCTTTCGTTTCAAACCTGTTCAAGGAGTACTGTGAAACAGAAGGTATACAGCATCTTACGATAGCTACAGGAGTTCCAAGAGGAAACGGCCAGGTAGAACGTATACACAAAATCGTAATACCAATGTTGTCTAAACTATGTCGTGAAAATCCTTGTAGCTGGTATAAGCATATTGATATCGTTCAACAAACAATCAACAGTACGCCGCCAAGAAGCACTAAAGTTTCACCGTTTAGATTGTTGACTGGTGTGGAGATGAAACTTAAAAGAATATCGGACTTGCAAGAACTATTAGAAGAAGCTGCTATAGAGGAGCTAAGTAACGAAAGAGAAGAAGTTCGTAAAGAAGCGCGGCAAAATATAGCAAAAATACAGCAGGAAAACCGAAAATCTTTTAATAAACATCGCAAAAAAGAGTCCAATTATAAAATAAACGAACTTGTAGCCATTAAGAGAACACAGTATGGTACTGGTTTAAAATTGAAACCTAAATTCTTTGGTCCATATAAAATAGTAAAGATTCAAAACCATGGTAGATATGACGTAGAAAAGGTAGGCGACCACGAAGGTCCAGGGAAAACTACAACTGTAGCAGAATACATGAAAAAATGGGAGCCAAATGCTAATTTAACAGAAGAGTCGTCATTCGGGTCGAATGAAGAGTCAGGATGGCCGAGTGTAGGAGTTGGAAACAGAACTAGGAGTGGTCGAACTTACAATCAGTTAAATTAAACAGGCGAGTATAATGTTGGCATTATACTCATTTGGTAATATAAAATCACTTATCATATGCAACCCTGCTATGGATATTTAATCAACGATAGATTTATCGATAAAAATACAAGAAGGAGAAGCTCAGTTGTAAGCTAGAAGGGTCAATGAAAAGATGTGTTCGCTGTTGCTCGTTGTCTTTGAAATACATGTCGGAAAATGTACAATAATCATAAGTTTACGCTTGTTCACCAATTTCTCTAAATAAAATAATATGAACATAAAGAACTCAAGTGCTTGTGAAGGCCATCAAATGGTCATCCCTACATAAATACATATATTATACACAGTGTTTATTTACTTTTGCTGCAGATAAGGGACTACGAAACGAGAGAGCAGAAACGCTGTAGCACACTTTCACAAAACTTGGTTCAGATGTCATGTGTTATCAGTGGCTACTTAAAATATTTGTTTAAAGTTAATTAGGGTGTAATTTACATGTGTTCTTCATTTAATTAATATGTGAACCAAATCTCGTTTTCGATATATCGACTATTTTTATTTTCTTATTTAGAAAAATTAACGAAAAAGTGCTGGGGAAAAACGCATCTTGTTCATAAACTTCGTAGACAATAAGTCTGCTTTCTATTCCAACAATTCATAACCGCACTCTTGCATACGGTGGGTCCATCTTTTCTCCCTCCCCCTCGGTCTGACCTACTGACAAAGCTTTCTATTTCCACAACACACGGAACACGGAGCACGGAACTGGGGCTGGTTGCTGCTTTTATGCATAATTGAGAGCAATTAGGTGCACCTCCACCGCATGTGGTTGTCGACAACGACGCTCTGCAAACTGAGGGTGCTCCATTGTTGATGAAAGCAAAATAAAAAATTAATTAGACAAGTTCAAAGTAAAATCAGTGCCTTCAGAAGATAAATATACTAATAAAAAAATACATTTTTATTTAAAAACATTTAACACATCATTAAAAGCGAAAAATATTTTTGAAATTATTCGATCCATCTCAACTAAATTTGGTTACGAATGTGTTGTACCTGTCTACATAAATATCCCTTTAACAAACTAAGTATGACTATAAATTAAATTCCTTATAAAGAAGCCAGAAACCCGGTTTGGTCCCAACTACCTGTCCACGATTAGTTTGTGGGACAAACTTTGCTCTGTGTGTTTTTTACAGCTGTGAAAAAGACTTTGACCAGCAACTGCTTTAATTTCGAATTTGCATTTTAATGAATGCCGCGGGCTACTGTACACATTTTAAACTTTATGCGTTTGTGGCCGGTGGCTGGGTTTTCACAGTTTATTGAAAGGCGACAGCTGGCCCATCGAAAAGTTCAGGGCCAAGGCAGCAATACTATAGAAATGCAGTTTAAGGCACATCTAGTTTAAAAAGCACGAATAATCAGAAGCGAGAGAAGCGAGAGAAGAGCTTAAAAAATATATATTTTGAAAAGTTTTTATTTGTATTCATTTTCATTTCAAGCTTGTTGTGTTAACATATTTAGTAGAAACAAGTGGGAAACCAAGAAGTATAAGGTACTGAAATATAAAAAACTATATTCATGTATTTATGTATATTATAGAATGTGCTTAATAATATATTTGGGTATTTATAAAATTGTTGCTCAACTATCGTTTAAATTTGAACTATGCTGCGGTTTATTTCTGTTGCCATTTTAAGCTCCTAACCGCAGACTGAAATTGAAGTATGGCCAACAATTTTTTTATTGCTGTTCTTTCTTGTTGTAACTGCCAGTTGCTTGCTTTTGTTGTTAATTGCTTTCTGTTTCGTTGACGTGTTTTATTTATCACCATTCCTCATGTAAGGCATTTGTATTCGGTCAAATAAATTCCCAGTTGACATGTATAAATGAAACAAAACTTGCAACTGGTCTTTTAATGAAAATATGCCAACAATTGAATCTACTTCCTGCAAAGATTTCATTTACTTTGAATTTAATGAAAAATTCTGCATTCAAAAGTCATAATATTGTATTGCAGAATGAGCTAATAAGAAAGCTGGGCAAGAAAAAGGCTAAAACTAGCAACATTTTTGACATTTAACTAGAGTTACTCTTCCCTATTCTTCCGCTTTCCCTTGGACAATATTCATGTAATTTGAGTACATTTAAAGTTTTGCTATGAAAATTGTTAAGTCAACCATCTTTAGAATAATTTTCAATATTTACTGTGCTGCATATGTCAAGTTCATTTAAAATTGGCCTTTGAGTGCTTTGTGCAATAGTTCACGCAGTCAACTGTTAACCCATTCACTTGTGGGTTCTGTGCTCTATTTCCCGACTCGTTTCTTCAAACACGTGACCTTTAAAATGTACTAATTGTGCATTCATGCGTTTCATAACCCAATGCTGGCCAACATTTACTCTTAACCAAAGTCAACGCAAATTGTGAAGCACATTCCAAACCAATGTCCTTTGGCATTGTTGAACCTGTCAGCAGCCTGGTTGGCAAGTTACGTAAACTTCTAGTATGGTTAGCTAAATACACTTTCTGGGTTAAAAGTTAGAACCACTTTGTTGGCGATATTGACTTATGAGTGTAAATAAGCTAGCGTCGTATAATAAATTGTACCCCTACTGAGCAGAGCCCATTTATGGATCAGGTATATTATTATTTATTGATAATAAAAAGAGTAATAATAAAAAAAACAAAAAAAAAGTAATAATATACTTATGGTAATAAAAATATTTATTGCATTTAATTCCATTTACACACAACATTTTTACAGTCAACAAATTTAATTTTCCTTGTACTAATTATTTGTAGCATACTTTTTTGCACTTTTCAATCTAACATAGTTAAATGCGCGAATGCGAAATTAAATTTAACCATAAATAAATAAAGGTTTTTACTTAAGTCACATTTAGGAGAACGTTTAGTAAATGCCATTTAAGAACGCTAAAAGTAAATTGCAAATTGGGGAAAGTGGAAAACATTATATATTTTTTCTGAGCATGTGTAACCATTTTCTTAGCGCGTTTTGATTGCTTTTGAATCACTTTGAATGCCCACGTCTTTCATGCTGCACGTAGCACACAGCACTGCAATTATCCAGATGACTTAGCCAGAGAAGGCTACATACAAAAGCCTAACCATGAATATGTCTGTTTTTTGTTTTGAGATGCCACCAAATTGCATGAGCTACATTTGCCCGTCTCTGCTGCGAGTGCCTTTGGAATAGCAAATATGTGAATAAAGACATCAGAAATATGGCAGCGGCTTTGCTGAGGTTGTGGCAACATTTTACTCGCTCTATTCATGTCACGTTGTGGTTGGCTATGGCGTATACGCGATGTGGCAACATTTCGGATGAAAATGAATTCAGTTGCACTTACTTAAAGTGCAACATGAAGGCAAAGCTAACAACTGACTGTTACAGAAAGAGTATGTGCTTTCGTATGAGTATGTTATTTGTTTACACTTTAAAATTTAATACACAGCTGTTGGCTTATTGAATTAACATTCCCAGAAAATGTTGTTAGCAAAACGTATTACTATGCCATTTTTATAATTTTAATGGAAAACAAGAAGAAAAGGGTTTACTACGAAGTACCAACAAATGATTACCCTTCCAACTGAGAACTCTGTCACATTTTCTAGCATAGCTACGCAGATAATTGATGAGTTTAATGCGAATATTTTAAAACTTCATTTGAACTTTTACTTTTAGAAAGTTGTCTCGAATTCCAGATTCGTTTTTGCCATAACTATTATAACTTTTGAATCTATCATATAGTGCATTCCGAAATTATGATACCTTCAGCAAAACAATGCAATGCGCTTGGACAAATACTCCAGGGTCTGGGCTTAATTCAAGAGCCATGTCCACAAATTTTACAAAATTATCTCGTGCTCTGTCAGCATGCCCCATAGTGACCCAATTCTCATTTTGGCCAGCATTGTTAATTAATTGGTCCGTCTCTCTCTTTCTCTATATCTCTATATCTCTCTATCTCTCTGTCTCTCTCTCTCTCTTTGTGTCTATTTTTGTTGTGGTGCATTGTGGTTTCATTAGTGGTTAGTTAGTTGACTACCAGCTGCTCACTTACGTAGCTGCTTCATCGTATCGAATGAGATTTTCGTTCCAATTTTATCTGTTTCGTATTTACCTTGCACTGTCAATCAGCTAAAAATGTAGGGCTGTTATTTGTTTTTTTTTGCTGTTATTTGTTGTTTCTGTACTTTTAATTAATTTGGCCACATTTTGCAAAGCTAAATTAAATAGTTTTAAGCTTGAGATCTTTCTATTCAAACGCATATTGTTTAAAGTCATAAAACATTTCTTTGTCAATATATATTGCGTTTGGCAACCACAGAGTAGTTATTCAGAGCCGCCAAAAACAAGCAAACATACAAAAAGTTGACTAAAATACGTTTTTTTTTTCATTTATTTTTGAAAATGTGATATTGGCTTTTGCTGCGGTCAGCAAAAATCTTTTCCAAGCTATCTGTGTGCGTGGGCGTGTGCGCGCGTGTGTGCATTGTGTGCGAGTTTGCATATTTGCATAGCCAGCAAAAATGTGCAGCTGTCCTGGCAACCATTTGACGCACTTTGCCGCTTCATGACGCATTCAGAGCCAGTTCGACACAAGGACATTGCGGATTTGCATGCATCCATTGAGTGCCACTTGTAGTTCGCTTTGAGGTGTGTAGAACACCAATTTTTCGGCAAACCCTGCAAACATGGCCATTGGCTACAGCCACTCGCTGGACAAACAGCCTGCTATGTTTTTTTTTGGCCACTGAGTGTCAGTTGAAAACTCGACTACCTTGACATCAAACAGCCCGTTAAAGGGGTTGCACCAATTAGCACTTGTGAATGCGGCCGTATCCACGTAATGGCAACAGCCTTTTGACAACTCAATGTTTAGTTTAAGTTCTAGCAAGTGCGGCCGGATTGATAAATATATAAGGTATATATAAAGTATTAATAAATATTTATACAACACATAAGAACAAATTGTATGTGAATAAGTTGTGCATATTAAAAAATGTATTTTTAAGTACACAAAGCATTTCTTACAATCATCTTCGACGTACAAATATTAATTTAACGCCTTAAATAATTTATTCTGCAGGATGTGCGACTAGAAAATCAATTTTCTATTTTATACATTATGTCACATACAAAATAAAATTTCTACTCAACAAGAAACCTTATTAAGTCGAATATGTTGTCTTGTTTGATTTTTATTTATGCCTTCAACTCTTAGGATACTCTTTAAAAAAAAAGCAACAGTTCATACGCTCGATTAATTTTTTAGAATGCTTTCAGCTGCAGCTCGAGACAACAACTTCACAAAACAAATTTCCAATTCGCAATTTCAGAAATCTGTGCAGATTGCCGGTTCATTCGTTCTGTTTTGCCATTGTCTCATTTAGATTGTGCCCATTATTTAGGTCTTCTCATTGTTATAACAGCACATATATTCAACTCATTACAAAAATGGTTTTTACTTACAATCAACGCTCGAGTACTCAAATATGTTAGATACTTGCCACGTACAATTTATTTTTTTCTTCACATTATCACTCTTAGTTTAATATCTTTAAATGCTTTTAAACGAATCATTTTGTTTAAGGCACTTCCAACTCATTTTTTTGAAATGCTACTGATTCACATTTATTTTTCTTTTTCCTTTACTATTTCTGTGTAAGTTCTGTGAATCCTGAGCCCCGAGTAAGCCACTAATATTTTTTGGAGCACTTCATTTATCATATAATGTCAAACTGTCTCATGGAGAAAGTTGCATGTTGGGGCAAAACAACTTTGTCACTTGCCACACACTCAATTTTGAATGACAAATTTGTGTGCATTGAAAATTTATATGCACTAAATCCTTCTCATATTGTTGAAGTCGTTAATAAAATATGAAAACGATATGTATGCTGCTAACGCATTTGTAAGGAGGTATGGAAAATAAATTATTTGAAATAAAGAATAAAATCCTCTTGCTTCACGTAAAATTTGATCTCTTTGGGTACCTGGTGCAACAAATCTCTGTCTAGGCCACTTATTTCTTAGATTCCCCAAATTAGATTTGTATTTCAAATTATAAATAGGCTATTTTATAAAAAATATGTACCTTATTTCTCATCACAACAAAACGTGTTCCACAAAACTAATCAAGCTTGCCCAGCTCCAATAGGAACTATTTAAAACTGAGAGGCTTGTGGGAATAGACACAAATAGCCCGACAGATGCAATAAAAGCTTAGCTGTGTGACTAGTTGCCTCCGAAAAAACAACATATATTAATTTCACTGGACAGACGAAAAGGACACTTTAAATGGACCAAGGTAAGCAAACATCTTGTGCGTAGCCCTGATTACAGGATCGCACCCACACAGCTGGGGCATGCTTAAGTACTGTTTGGGAGTTGGTCATAACTGTGTAAACATGCCTATCAGCTTCAGTTTTTTTAATGTAGGATATTCGTTAGAGGAAGATGCTGCCCCTGTTTAAACAAAATCACACAATGTAACCTTGGGGCCAGCATTTATGAAATGCTCCGTTGTCAACCGACTCTTTTAATTATGTAAATCTGAACAAGTCGACAAAGCGTTAATGTGGCCAACCATAAAGAGCGTGTAACACGTGACGTGCCCAAGAAACGGCTAAAAAAGGGTTAACACAAAATTACAACTCTGCTAAGTGTAATTAATGTCAAGTCCTTAAGAGTTGCAGATGGAGCCTTTTCGTTTTCGAAGTCAAGCTGAGAATGAAAACTTTGGCTGAATATGTTTTAACAGGTATTTGTAGCTTAAAGCCTAAACTGCAGACAAATATGTTTAATCCGAAAAATGAATTATGGATCCTATTAATTTAAATACACATTAAAATGATTAAAATGACATTATCACATAACAAATTATTAAAATTTTTTTTAACTTTTACTGACAGCTTGCATTTAAATTAATACTTAAAATTCATTTTTTTGCATGCCTGAAATGAATGATTTCCTGCATAAACTGTTAAACTTTAATGTTTCAAAAATGAATGAGTAATATTAAAAGATTTGTAGCAATGTAACAGAATGACTTTATGGTAGGATAATCAAGATAACATTGATTTTTCGCAAGACGCTGGTTTTGTATTCCCACGCACATGTATATTGATCCAAATTTAAACATAACTGAGCCCTAAAGTTACCAAAATAATCATTTTGTACATTGATTTTTTACTTCTTGAGTCTTACTAAGCACAAAGCTAAATTCCATAAGCGTTACGTTGCCGTTGGTCATAAATAATCAATCACATTTATCCCGTATAAAATGACTTTCACTTTTGATTAATAGCTGTTAAGAAATGCGAAGCAATCGGTTACACTTCGATTGTCACAATAATTTCGTTTTTCTGGCGACATAATTAGAGGGCATTATTTTTCGTTTTACAAATTTTGATAGCCCAAAGGCCAAATCTCAAAGTAGAACGAAAGGATTTTAAGCAACTGTTGAAATTTAAATATATATTTACCTTGAAATATAAAAAAACTTAAGTTTATTTGCTAGTATTAGTAGCTGTTATCCGTACATAATAATCCATACACATCAGTGAAGGTTGTCAAAAATGATTCGTGATTTTTCAGTATCTAAAGAATAAATTCTTAGCCAAATAGGGCTCCTCGAGCCACGTCTACAGCTTTCAGTACACAATACAACAAAAAATAATAACACAACAAAAACAAAAAGATTAAACATTCTGTCTGCCACGTTTTTTTAATGCCCCTTCGTTTGCGTATTAATTTATAATCTGACTTCAAACGCATATATAAAATAATAAAAAAGTTGCAATATTAATTTATCGAGCAATAAATATAAAAAATATTGTTATGCACACCACAATAAAATCATGCGTATGTGGTACTAGAATTTTTATATTTATGTTTGGTAAACTAAATCATAAAATTTAAACAGAAAAAAATCATTTTATTTTAGGCTATAAAAAGTGAATTCATGCGATTGGGTCTTCGCTTACTTCGATTGGTTGTAAATCGTATTTCAAATAAAAATGGAAATTTTTATTATTATTTCTATTTATTGCGCTCATTTCGAAATCTCTTCTATTAAGTCAATAACTTTGACTTTAACACTTTAATATAGTTTAGAGGCTTATAGATAACTATATTAATGGTCGGTATCTTAATCTTCTTTCTTCTAAATAGAATATCCTATTCGAAATCAATTTATTGAAAACATACAAATTGACAGTGATTCGAAGAGTGTATCTTGATTTTCGCATTGCTGAAAGTAAAAGCTAAAAAACACGTTTATTGGAAAAGTGGACATCTTGAAAGCCGATGGGTAGAGTCAAAGGTTAACTAGCCCTTATAGTTTTAGCTTTGGTTAATACATTTTTGTTATATCCAATCAATCCAATATCACAAAGTTTCAGCATTTTTTCTGACATATTAAATGGATTTCAATTCAACACTCGAAACACATCATTTGGAAAATGCTGGTCAATTTGTGCAAATCAAATTGAATTTTTATGTATTTGGGCTCAATCTTAGGATAGAACCCTCCGTTTCGGCAAAGGTAACAACGACCTGTGAGCCTCTTAAATATTTAGTAACCAGCTCGGCAACAACAATCAGTGTGTCAACACAATCAGCATAACTGAGGGTCGCAGTCCCCAAAGCCGCAATAAAAGTGGATTAAATGCAAACACATGCGAGCTCGTATGGGATACTCTGGTTTTCGGCTTCAAGATTTTGAGCTCCTTTGAATCCCAATACCAAAGGCATGCCATGACAATGACAAACTCAACGTCAAAGCCAAATGCTCTTAGTTAAGTGTCAAATTAGGCCGCAAAAATAGACCGCATGGACCGACACGAGCTCATGAAGTTCGGGTTCGAATTTTAAGTGCACGTTGGCCAAAATGAGCGGACAACCAGCTTAGACACATTCTTCTATTATGTGTGTAGATTAAGTGGATTGAAAATAAATTATTTAAACTTCATTTGAGAAACGCTTGATTACGAACGCAACTAGCAATAAATGAAATTTTAAGGAGAAATTCCAGAATGTGACAGTAAGTATTTATACCAATAGCGAAAAGAGGACCTATTTCCTTAGAATCAAAAGCCTTTAAGCTGATCATTTATTTAAGAATATTGTGGATGAATAGTAACAAAATATAGTTGAAGTAATATTAAGAACCACCTGCTCTGCAATGACCACGCATTTTTCATGGAACGAAATTTACGTGACAATTTCAAAGCAGCCGATTCTGTGCGCCTAGGAGGCATATAAGCAACGAGAACTGCAACTGGAGCTAACCGAATCCGAAATATTGGACGACAGTGGCTGTTCGGAACCGGGCTTGCGCTTGGACCGAAATTTTAAACGTTTCCAAATGGGATGGAATATGCCGTTTTTGTTGCTGTCTTTATTGACGCTGTCGTTGCTTTCTGTGTTAACCGTACTTCTTTCGTACTGCATTTGGGGGGTCTTTTTCACAAAGGGCTTGCCCAGTCGCTTAAACAGCACTCGAAACAATTTTGGGGGCTTGGCTTTCTTCTTGGGCAGCTCCAGGCTCAAAGCAGTCGAAGAGGATTGGGCCGACTCTTCAGTTATTTGAGACAAATTGCACAGTGTCAATGGCAACGTTTGTGGTGGGGATGGAGTCGGTGGCTGTTGCAGCCCTTCAAGGACACGTTTTAGATTTCTGCGAAGGCTTTTGTATTGTTCCTGATTGGGAAAGCCATGCAAGGTGGAAAAGGGATCCTTCTGGCTGGGATAACTTTTGCCACAGGTGACGGAGTGGCGTACAAGGCGCGGTGGTGGTTTCGGCGCTTGACGTCGCTTGCAACGCGGCGGTGGTAAAGGTGGCATTGGTGTGGTTGTTGCCACAAGTGGATCAGGTGCTGATCTTTGCATGATAGGCTGAAGCACCAACACAATGCGCTCTGCGCTGCATGAAGCGCTCTTGTTAAGGTACCAGCTATAAGGAGAACTTAAAATGCAAGTGTGTGAATCTCAAGGTTAGTCCTTACCCAATCACAATCAATAAAAAGTTGTACACGGGCAGCGCCACAAGGCTTTGAAATAACAGATTTAAAAAAGGACAGCCTGAACTCTTCAGCTTGACTAGCAAAAGCCAGCAATATGAGTCCGGCTGAAAGGAATCTTCTTGCAACGAGCTCATGGCTATATCGGTGTGATTGTGCAAGCCCAGCACAAGCAGCCCACGTCGAACACTGCCAGGCCGTGCGTTGACCAGAAATACCGTCAAGATGAGAATTAACGATCGCCAGGGTAGCATCCTCTATGAGTCGTATGAAGCTTCAATAAAACTTGTTGCTGTTGTCTTTTTCGTAAAATATAAAATATAAATTGTGAAACTAACTCCGCTTACGGGCAAGGCCTACTATCCTCTCCGAATGTAATTGTAAACGAACAGAGTTGTATACGAACTGAATTGCCATTATTGTAAATTTTGTGTTTTAATTACTGTCTCTAATTAAAGTGCACAGCTTAAGCCGCACAGCTTAAACCGCCATCGTAGCTTAATTCTGCGCATTGATTTACCTACATGAGTTGGCTATGTAATAAAATCCAAACGAACTCATAGTCACGAGTTTGTGATTTATAAATAAACACAAGGGCTCAATGATGAGGGTAACTTTAGAGCCAGGAATACTCACCACGTCCTAGCAATAATTCGACATGATTTTAATTAAAACTGAACAGCAGTAAAACTGAACAGCAGAAGCTTTTAATTTTGTTTACCCTGGAGATACATTTGTTACTTGTTTTGGGCAACGTTTGCAACCCTTAATGCTCTTTCTATTTAGTCGCGTAATTTTCAGCTGAAATTCAATTTTAATTATGTGGCCAACACGTAGAACCGTAAAAATTGCATGTGAGAATAGAAAAAATTTAATGATATGGCATATTAATGCACAGAAAGTTCATATCTACATGTTCTTCAAAAAGGTCCGTGGCCGAACGTACTTATACATTTAACAGTTTAAGGACAGCAAAACAAATTCTTAAGAACCATATTTGTAGAATTGAATGTAAAGCATACACAAAACGTATATATTATTAATATTAAACATAAACACATTTGTTATTTATCTTAAAATCTTTGCAAAAGCATTTTTTTATGTCATATGTGTCTAGACTAACTATAAACAAAATACAATTATTTTTAGTATTCTTTATGTAAGTCGAGTATTATTCGCCCAGCCAACAATAGAACAAAGCCGAACACACAATCTGACACTAAGTAGCAAGAAGCACTCACAGACTTCCGCCCATATAATGATTGGCTAGTGAAGCGTACGATACAAATGAGTATCCCCCGTAATGCGATTGCCACAGGACACTAATGTATATCCATCTTTATGATTGATGTACGCCAGCGTGAAATTTATATCATGTGGTTCGGCTGTCTGAATCGAAAATTATCTCCGCTTCAATGGTTGACCTTTTGGCTAACCTTTAGCAAAAATTTGGTAAGAGCAGACTAGTTATTTATTGGCATAATAGCTTGTGATTAATTTTGATAATTGACTTTCACTATTGAATTTCCATCGAATAATGTTGATATTTACTATCACCCAGATATATAATTTACATTAATAATAGCTGCTGTAATTAAGTGAAGATGATTTATAGAGCTGTGATTGCTAAAAACAAAGTGGACCAATAACTGCGCTAAATAAATAAATAAATATGAGAAAAGTTCAATATTTATAGCTGAGCTGAATTGCATTTAATTATGTTTTAAAATTGCCATTCCATATACATTTGCAAAGTTTTGTGTTTATGTTTGTTTAATAAGAGTAGACAGAAAATATTAAATTATCATCCAACGTATTAATAAGTTAAATTAATTTAACTAACATATCTTCTTATAATATAAATTAATTTATATATGCATTTAAATTCGCATTTTAAATGGGGCTCCGTTAGTCGACATTTGTGGTGCTCTATCTTAAGCAATTAATGCCAATTGCAACTTAAAAGGGGAATTTTTATTACAACTCGTGCCCGACCAGCGAAAACCAATAAATTTGCATATAAGAGACAGTAAAATAAACGAAAAAAAAAACACATTTTAAATTTAATTAATTCAATTGTAGGGCGACGATGCGATGTGCAGTGCGATTCATGGCTACAAGCCCTTGCATAATTTGCTCCTCTTTTATTGGATTTCTTTTGCAATTTATCTGAAAATCTTCTGCTCTATCTTCACGTTAAATATTTAAAAAAATATATTTAAGTGACTTATTTATAGCCGGTCATGGTATAGGTTAGTCCTAGCCCGTAATCTGAAATCAGGAAGGTGACAGACTTTTTGTTCAGTTTGTCGATTAAAATTGAAGAAAATTTTTTCCAAGTGTTCGTATTCCATTTTAATATCCTACTTTATTGTTAATCAGATGACGGCCAATTTTTAGAAATTTAACTGCAACTTTAGAGTGAAATAATTTATTTACCCATGCTTTACAAATCGTAACTTCCAGCCGTGTTTTTTCTTTAAAAAAAACTTCATTTTTTTCTAGCTAATTATAAAAACTTTGACTTGTCATTAAAATTGTCACTTCCTTTGCAACAAAGCTCATTAAAATAATTCAAGCCATGCAAGGCTCTTACACCTCTTGCTCTGGATTGGAAGCCAGTCACCACCTTGGTTGCTTTGTCTCAAAACTAAAGACATTAAAGGATGCAGCATCGGGCGAAGGCATGTCTCCACTGGAAGGCAAAACTTTGGCGCCGCAGCTGTTGACATTTGTTTGATAGTTTTCTGATGACAAATTTACAGGCCAGTTGTAAAAATATGCAAATGTGAACAGCAGAGGCAGCAACAGCAGGCGTCTTTTGAATTTCTAACGACTTATTAAAAAAAAATTATTAGATTCAATCCTTAATGCCCTCACTGAAAATGATTCGTGGTAGTTTAAGATTTTACAGTTGGTGACATTGTTGAAGATATTTTTCAATTCACATCATGGTTTCTTGATTTTTCATCAACTCGCCGTTGACCATTGGGTTGTATCGGGACTTACGACTGTATGGAGAGACGACGTTTACACTTGACAGATGACGCCATATCGAACGGGATATTAAAAATTGAACTTAAATTTAGTTGAGCTGGATTTAACAACGAGATGCTTATAAAATATTTACAATCGAACTATATTTACTTACATTTTCAAAGCACCAGCAGTTGCACAATAAGAAACTCATATCCTCAGACTTTATACTGTTCACTACGTTTATTTGTGGCATGTGACTTATTAATTTATTACCAGTCAAACTTGCCTTTTTTTCATTTGCTCGTCATAATGGTAAGATCATTGGCTTAAATTTGATCACAGACTTAAGTTTATTGTACTTCAATTAATATTCAATGTCAACAGCTACACAATACCTTTAGGGAATCATCATGTTGTCCTTCACAATAGAAGACACTAAAATACTGCAGTTAAAGTCAGGGCAAATCATCGGGCCATTTGTCAGTCGTTTGCCAGAGGTGGGAAATAAATTACGCGACACTTTAGTCAAGCTATGCGAGTTGGCACTTCTGTTTAAGTTTGTGTTAGGAGCAAGTGGCATTATTCATACAGCCTGTCAAGGAAGGAATTGCCGGCTGCCATATAATGTCACGCAGCCAAGTAAGATGTCTATTCTGGCACGTGCTGCTTCTTGTTTGTCTATTTGTTTGTTGTGTGTTTGTATGCGTTTCGTTTGTTTTGTTGATGCCTGTAATTTGTCGGCTCATTATTAGCTGCGGTTGGGGCTTAACTGATGACAGTTGCGGTGCTAATTGAAAATTCGCTTTAAGTTCCAACTACTACTGCTTGTTCATGCAAAGCCAAAAGCTTGCCGGTAGACATATTACACCAAGTGTATGCAATTAATTACGGTAATTATGGCACGGCTTCTTCGCGACAATAAATTAAACAATTTTCCTTAATGGCAATGACAAAATAAATAAATAAAATTTATTTTACAAAAATATTCAGAGTTTTCTTTTGCTGCATGGAGTATGAATTATATGTGTAATAAAGTATTTCTTTTACAACTTTTGGTTAGTTCTGCCAACTTGTAAGAGCAGTTATGAAGTTTCTTCGGGAATTTAAAACAATTTCGTGGCACAAAGGAATTGCTTAACTTTAGACAAACTTTCAACTGCATTCGGTTTTCATGGAAAAGTTAAGGTTATCAAAAAGACGCATGGGAAGAACATTAGCTTAGTTAGTATCAATTTTAGTTATGAAATTGAGCAGAAGTTACTTCAGAGTAACATAAATATCTATTCGAGCTCACTTATTCAATTCATGCCACGCTTAAAGCCTCATGCAAAATACATAATTCAAACAACGTGAAATATTAAGTTTATTATAAGCTGAAAAAACTAAAATCAAATAAACTCGTAAGGCATTTATAACTGCTTTCAACTAAAGTTTCATATAATACTACATATTCATTTAACTTTTAGGCAATTCCCAAAATTCCTTTTACATAGATTTTCATGAAATTAATTGATGCGACGGCTTCTCCCAAAATAACTCAAATTTAGCAGACTGTACTCATATTGTTTTGTATTCATATTGCTTGCAGAGATTCACTCCAATTCCAAACGCCACGCCCACTTCGGTCTGACCCTCGATTAAGTGTCCCTATAGAATTTGCCCAATGGCAAACAAAACAGAAGTAAGAGCATAGCTGGCGAATGAAACTAACTTATCAATACCCTGTCTCTTTTCTCTAATGGTACAAGCGAGCCTTTTTGCAAAAACAGATGTTAAAAGCCCATATTCCCCCTTTTGTCAACGGAGCATTAAAGTGAATGAATAACTGTGAAAAGTTTTCTGCTCTCAATATAATTGATTGATTTTCTGTGTGCTTTAAGTATAAAAGTGAAGACAATGTTGAAGGCGTTGCTAATTCCATTGAAATGACATAAAATGTGTCAAATTTTATGATATTCTTCTTGTTCAGTCAATCGTGCAAGGGTCCAAAATATGAACAGAGCTTATTCCCCCGTTGCCTGACAACGGCATCGTCCATATTTCAATTGACGACCTAAGCAATGCAAATATATACGTTTAATGTATATATTTATGTACATTGAGCTGCTCCGCATTTTGAGCAGTTGAGCCTCGCTGCACATGCTTCGATTTTAAATATATCTCGGCCCTATGTTATATTCATTTTCGTTGCGCTAGCTAAAAGTAGAATATTTTGAACAGGCGAAACTTGCAGCTTATGTCACACTCGTCCCATAATAAATTGAAATGAAGAAATACAGAAAATATTTTATTGATTTGAAAAGAATCCATCTAACAACTGAACCATATCAATAGATGGAATGCTTTTAGTTGCCATTGTGTTATACAATACATAAGCTTGGCAAGCTAATTTTATGTAAGTATGTTACGAATAAAGATTTTCTGAATATTTTATAAATTAAAATAAAAATAACCACCAAAATAAAATATAATACCTATTATGGGCTTATCTAAATCCATTCAGTATAGGTAAATCTATGAATTATTAACAACATAACTTATACGATTTAATATCAGTAAAAATGTCAAGCATGTAAGCTAATTTTTAACAGGGATTGAGTTAACATACGATATAAGTATATTATTTGTCAATGAGCAAGCAAATAAACTGATTATGGTGAAAAGGGAATCCAGTATTTCATGCACGCAATTTTTGAATTTGCATTTGGTGAAGTTTGGTAGCGATTTGCGGCTGGTGTAAACCAATCTGTCGCATAAAATGAATTATAAGTAGATCAAAAGAGCATTTGAATAAGGAAGTTGAATAGGCACACGAATCAAATGATAGCCATGTATGATTGGAATTATAAAGAACTTAGCTTCAATTGAGAATTGAGCCAAATTTGATTTGTAAATGAGAAACATTCGTATTTGTGCACAGAATATATTCATGAGTGTGCATTCTAAGATTAATATCGATATTCCATAAGGGCCCACGCATAATTCCTAACGAATCATTATTATACTTATATTTATTTACTAGTGGATACTATTTATTGATGATTTGTTAATTTATATTGTAGTTCCAATTTGATATATTTAAAAACCAATTACAAATTATTCATTGGATTGGAATTATGGCGCGAGAACAATTTGTAGTACATTTTAACTAGAATAACAATGAAATGCCACATAATCGCAGCTAAAGTTAAATCCATTTTGTGGCATTTTACGCTTCATTCAAATAATAATTTGCTTTTTGTTTAGTTTGATTTAATTTTCGTGTAAATTTGTTTGATTCAATTCAATTATCATATTTTTATTAATGCGAAAATCGTTTGTTTAGATGCTAAGTCCACTTTTGGATTCGATGGAAGTTTAATCAAAAATCAGACATATGCATACACAATAATACACGCATAATCAAACACAACGAAATTTTTAATTGAAACCGCATTAATATAATCAAATAAACAAATAGTCAAATGCATATGAAAAATCAATTAAAAATTAATTTAGACAAATGAAAATGTGAAAAGCCAACAATTGAGAATTGCATTTCAAATGTAACCAAAACTGTGAAAATTAGTGTATTGCAAAAATGTTTAAGTCCTTTGTAGTGAAATATTATATGTAAATTTATTTTCCTATATTCGTTTACAAAATAAAAAAAAATACGTATATAATAATAATAATTTTAATTAATTTATTGCGCTGTTATATTAACTTCCGCGAATATGTAAATGCCTTTGAGGTTAGCGGAAGTTTCATAAATCTGATGCAATGTCCATGGCTGAGGGCACAGCTCAAAATCAGGCAAAGGAAGCAAATAAAGCTTATAAAATGTATCTTGGGCTACAGAAATGTAGAATACTTTAATGCATGGCACAGATTGCTTTAGCCCTAATCTTCAACTAAATTAAGATTTACTTTTGATGAAATACAGAAGAAAGTAAGATGATGATATTTACAAAAATCATATATTTTAAATTTGTTGCTCAACCAAGAAAAGAAACTGGAAATTTTCTTGGTATAGGTTAGCATTCTAACGATACCTACCTAACATATTTAAACATAAGATGCATGTATATAATATAAACAATAAGTTGCAATCAACAGTTGTTCACCCGTTCTTCAGCAAATTTTTATGTACAGGTTGAATTTTCCATTTTACATGTGATGCTCTGCCCCCTTGAAGCTTTTGTCTTACACTTTCATTTAAATTATGAGGTTTCTTATTTTGAACAGAAACAATTTTTGATTTTTAAATGGAAAAGCCGCTATCTGGCCTGCGAAAGGATTTTTCCCAAATGCCAAAAATATCGCATTGTAATTTCTTTGAATACCACTACAATTTTCACACCTAATCAAACACAATCAAAGTCATATATTTTCTAGCGAGAGCCGAGCAAATTTTCATTTATTCAATGATTTTAAAATCCGCATAGGATTTGAAATCAAACGATGCGTATGCATAAATTTCTTTTGCCATGCGCAAATCAAGCACAGAATCACGAGGTTGCTGGACAGCCACTGCAGCGGCTGATTTTAATTGCACTGCATTGAAAAGGGAACTTTGCATAAAATTGCAGTAGGGAATATTTTACTAGGCTGGGTAAACAATGGCCATTTAACACAACAGTAGCTGGCTTTCAATAAATTTGTTTGCCTCTTCCCTTGCTCATTCTCAGCACACCATTTACAATTATTCAATTGCGAAAATCAATGCACATATGTAATTGCTATCACTAGAATGATGTTCATTATAGATGTACAAACACCTTCTAGCAGCTAGTTTGCAGGCATATGTAGGCCTCTACTTATCAATTATAATAAAAAAGATAAACTGTTAAAATTGTTAAACTTACCATATTTTGTCACTGAATCAACGCGCTTAATAATATCAGAAACCCATTTTTAAAGAACTGCGCACTTGACAAATGAACAATGTGAATATTTTAATTATAAATAAAACTATAAATCCAGGAAGGTATTTGCTGGACGAAACGGCAAACCAGTTGACAGTAAAAAAAGAATGCATAACAATTTATTTTCTGCGAGCTGTGGGTTACAGATTGCGGACCGCGGTGAGCTGCCATTGGCACCGCCTGTTTAACCACAAGAAACGCATTTCAGTTCTGCCAATTAATGATAAATGACAGCAGACCTTGACAAATATTAAGTCCTCTAGTCGTGAATGCCCGACTGGGAGATATCCTTCTTTTCATGCTAGAAATCTACATAAACTACGACACGAATCATCAGCTATTCAAACAAGAAATTATTTAAATAAAGGGAATTGACTTGTAAACTAAAATTCTCTGGCTCTTATAGTTTCCCATGGATGGACAGACCATTATTATACCCGTTTTAAACAATTTAACTGAGTTCAGGGTAAAATAATTATTCTGCCAATTAATATATCTGCTATTAACACAATTGACTTCATAAAATATTCTTTATAATTTTATTTCAGTGCTGGGCTCACTTGCCCTAAGCACTATTTAATTTTTAAAGCATTTAATTTCCATAGACTACACAAATGTTTTCCGCAGTTTTCCCTTGTTACCGTTTACATTGTTACAAGCGGATTTCCGTAAGCTTGCTGGCTTACATTCCTATAAGTTTTACCTGGCATAACAAGCACGTAAACATGAACTACTTGTAGTTGGCTAGAAAATAATGCACTGTTTACCGTTGCCTTTATTTTTTGCACTATATTTTTTTTTACTGAGCCAAGTATTTTTATTAACAAGCGCTTAATAAAGCGAAAGCCGCAAGAGATACGGAGCAGGGTTTCGTCTGGCTTAGTTGGTTACATCTTAAGAATGTACATAGTACTTAATGCAAATAAGTATAGCTAAGCTATGTATGCCAGAAGAACACAAATGAATATCTGATATTTTGCCACATTTTTAATTTATAAAGAGTATAAATTTGTAATATGCCTGGTTTGGTATCAACAACCAAGTCGATAGATAAATTTGTCCCTTAATGTGGGGAATGCTTCGGTATTATTTCTATATTATGTAGCTCCAATTGAAACACCTTTAGACTAAGCATAGAAATAAATCTGAAATACTTTCACTTAAATAATTTCTGCTTTCCATTTCTTATTATTAATAACAATTAACCTTAGGGACTTTAACGTAAGGTCGTTAAATTACCTTTACTTTCACTACTCTTTTCACTTTGTATGCATAATTTTTTTTTGTATATAAAACATAATAGATACTTGAGAAGCCCCACGCTGTATACTGCAGATAAGCCGTAGCGGAAAAGCTGCACAAAACTTTAGCTACCCCTTTTAAAGCGCTTGAGCAATATAGTTTTGTGACTAACTGTGAAGCTGCCTGTTTAAGCTGGCCATAAGGATGCCAACGTCAGACTTCCCAACAAACACACAGCCTCACACACCGACGCTCACCCACACCGGAAACCTCACCTACACACACATACTGGTTATATGTCAACCAGCAATGCCTAATGCAAACTGCACGTTCGCCCAGAGACAGAAGAAATGCCAGCACGCTGTCTGTGGGTGTAAAAAATATCCAGAGAATGTCAATGTTAGACAAGGGTGACAAAGCTCTATAAAATAATATTTGCTTTGCGTTGTCGGGAATTCAAAATTGAAATACTTATCTACGCTTCAAATAAATAAATTTACATGGTACCTTTGCCAAAGGTCAATTTGTATGAAAATTTTGTAAAATTTTTAAAATGTTTCTTAAATATTGTTTACACTTACTGCAAACCAGATGCAATCAATGGTTACCCTAGTAATTTATCCAAGCCAAAAGGTTCCGTCTATACGATGTTCAATAAATGATGGGTAATTTATAAAAAACATCTTGCTGATAAGGTGCGTCTGTTCCTGTTACTGGGGCCATTGTCAATATAAATAAATCAATGCTAAGGCGATGTCCGTTGACTTATATTTTTTTGTTGTCTGCTGTCAGCGTGTAGTCCAAATGCGGGCAGTTGGAGAGGTGATTAGTAAACACACAAATTGTAAACAGCACTTGCCGAAGTATTGAAGACGCGGATGAGAGAGAACGATGACTAGTTCAAGATACGATGAGTATAAGACACGACCAACAATTGGGCATCAGCAAAGAAGTTGTTTAAATTGCAGACAACCGCACAGCAAATGTGCAATGCAGCTTTTGAAAACTCAATCAATAAGTCAATAAAAACGTAAAACATCAACATTAAGATTAAATTGTGTTTAAACTTTGGCCATCTATAAAAGACGGTATTGCGATTGGCCAGCCGCCTTATCTGTCCTGGAACTAAGACAATTATAAATTCTTACTCGTACTTCAGACCTTTGTACTGTAATTGCGTATTAGATAATGCACCATATATTTTTATTATATTTTATGCAACACTTAACCCTTGGAATCTTGCTATATAGCCAAATAAGCAATCAAAAACGAAATATACCATCAGATTTTTATTGAATCCCGAAAAATAAGGGTGTCTATTGCCGAATAAACACACTTTCCGACGCGTTTTGTTGCCAACGAGGCAAGAGTCATAAAAATGTTTAGGGTCATTTTATTATCACACAAGCTGTGGAATCCTCGTTGGATACAGTTCTCCCGGTCCAGTGTGAACATTGTTAGGTATAATGGTATTTACTTTTATGGTGTCCTAACTTAGGGTTTCTTCATGTGCATTATGTTGTTCTAATAAAGAGTTAGGCAGAAATGATAAGATATTGTCTAACAAAAATGTACTTAAGCGTTAAGATGCTTACGAGGGCAACAAAAAAATTAAGAATAAAATATCCGTTTCTTAACGAGTCAAAAAGCTGAGTAAATTTGTAACAACGTATATTAAATTTAAGCACTATTTTAGAGTTTTGCATATCTAGATCTAGATGCAATATTTTCACTTATTACCTAAGCTCATCTATTTATGCAAGTAGAAAATAAAAAAACACTTTTCAGCAAATTATATAATAACAATCTTACGAACGGTCAGCACCCACATATATTACACCACGTGAACTTTTTTGTTGCAGCAAAAACAAAAAGTAAAAACTGCCCACAGCAGGCGACCATAAATCGTGACTAACAATGCTCGAGAGGCAACGATGGTTCCTTGGCCAGTTGGTAGATCAGATATCCTTCGTGCATATGTAGGGTATGGAATATATGTATGTATAGACATATGTGTACGTTCCTTGGACGTGTAATTTCTCTCTGAAAGTGTTTGTGGTCCGCACTGTGGCTACTGTTTGTGCAATTGCATTAGGGATTTTGCTAGAATATTTATTACATGTTTGTTTACCAAGCGCTAGGTGTGAAATTTAATAAATTTTAAAATTACTAGAAAAATAATCTTATTTTGCTGAGCGTAGTAAAATTAGTGAAAAATATATTCCAAGTATTCTGTTGAAGTGTCAAGAGATACTCATGTATTCTGTTAGAAAACTTTAAAAGTACTGTATTTAAATTACACGCTGTTACTAGTTCTTTAACTGTATTTAAGAAACTCAAAATCAATTGACTTTATAAGCGATGATGATGAATTACCCCATAATCTATGCTTGGGCATTGCGCTAAAACACATGAGCTGAGTAAGCGGATGTGTTACTTTACCTCCAGCCACCTCTCTGTGGCAATTCCATATACTGACAGACCTAATTTCAGCATGTGACAGCTGCTGCAGTATTTCGCTTCACTGCGAGTCTTTATTTTTGTTCATACACCCGAAGTAATCGAACATTGTTGACCACATTTTGCCTGCCGTCAGTTTGCGGTTGTGTGACACTCATGACTTGTGACAAACGGTTATAAATAATTAAATTTTTTTGCCTTGTTTATTTGATTTATTGACTGTATGTACAATGGGTTTCCGTTGAAATTTTTCGTTTCATGTACCTACCAAAATGCCAAGGCTTTCCCATTTCTGATAAAATGACTGGAAAAAAAGTAATTGATTTTTGTTGTAATGATTATTACCCGTTCGCGACCTTTTGCCACATAAGAGAATGTTGGTATAAAAAATAAGCTGAGCTGTTTTCAAAAAAGGCAACGGACACTTTTCAAGTTCAAGGAAAGCAACGCGTAAGCAATTATCTGTTATTAAGAGCAGGTAAATGAATGCAGAAGTGGGACGGACCATACATATAAACGACCTAATTTTTGTCACCTAAAGGACCAAGTTATTTAAACGTAAGCCATTTACTTTCGTCTTAAATAATTAATGAAAAATTATGAATACTATATTTTAATGTATTCTTGCGTGTGCGTCCCAAAATATAACCAATAAATTTAAAAATCACACAGACTATTTTATACCCTGAACCCATTAAAAATGGGTATTAGGGTATATTGTATTTGTGCAAAATCCGAGTGTATGTAACAGGCAGAAGGAAGCATCTCCGACCCCATAAAGTATATATATTCTTGATCAGCATCAATAGCCGAGTCGATCTAGCCATGTCCGTCTGTCCGTCCGTCAGTATGTATGAACGCAAGGATCTCAGAACCTAAAAGAGCTAGAGACTTGAAATTTTAGATGTAGGTGCTCGTAATGCCTGCGCAGATCGAGTTTGATTCCGATAATCGATAACTTACTCCGTTTCCAAGCAATCGATAAAAATCGATATCGATATCCTGTTTTTTGGGCAATTTTAGTAAATAATAAGAGCTAGAGTCACGAAAATTGATATATTGCTTCTAAAATAGAATATATATATGCATTTGATGTTGGAAAAAGAGTGTTTAGGCAAACACAATATAAACACTGTTTATATTTTCTTTGGTTCAGGGTATCCCCTAGTTTCTCACAGATTAAAACTTACTGGCACCAGGGGAAATAGTAACACTTATTTTTATATAAAAATCATTCCTATCAACTCTTGCCAATCATTAAATTCATGTTTTTAAGCCAGCAGTAGCCTGAAGACTTGTTACAAAAACTTTTTGCAACCTCTTAAATTGCAATTGCCAATGGGCAAAGACGCGCTCATTAAAAGTGCCAAAGTTTTTATACAGTTTGTCTGTAGTTCGTGGGGCTTTGGCTATTAAGCAATGAGTTTTCAAACAATGGCATTTTTTACGATGTGATAATTATGTGTGAAAGCTTCAATTTGAACTTTCAAAAAACACTGTGATTTAAAGTGTACATTTTATAACTATAGCTACTAGACAGAACTTGAAGTCGATAGCATGCTAGGGAGTTAGTATATTAGGATAATTATATATTATATATTGTAGTTTATCTTGTATATTTTATACCAATTGTACAACTTACATTTTTATTTCAGCACCCATTTTACACTTTGATTAGTACTGGTGATAAATACTGTTCATGATATGAAATAAGTGGCCTTTCCTGAGAGATTGTTGCTTTTTATTGTATTTACAATTTAATTTCCACTCAACCGCTTTCAATCCAATTGCGATTCACGGAAAAGTGGGTCGCTGTCCGGAAAAAACGTGTAATAATATTGCAATCGGTCCCAGCGGACTGCGCAATGCTCTGTTTAAGACTGATCAAAGAGAGCCCTCTTGACTTTAAGGATAGCGGACTGTGATGCTAATTATTTCGAAGGCCTTACATAGTGTACCTTTCAAATTTGATAACTAGCTTCAGTTTATTTTCCAAGTTTCATGACTGCAGTTTTAAGGTCGGCTCACATTGCACTGAGCTAATATACTCTCCTTGACATTGTGACAGCTTAAAAGCTTATCTACCTCGGACTTGCATCATCAATAAAGTTATTCATGTGTGTTTTTCAGTTCAATTTAAAATTGATCTGATGGTCATTTCCTTAAGCAAACAACATAAATATTAAAGAGTGAGAGAGAAGAATGTATAACACATGTCAGCTGTCAACATATATGTGTACTTAATCTCAGGCTATAATCGCCAACATAAATTTCAATTAAAAACCTGACAGTGTCAGACATTAACTGTTGCTCTGTAAAGCAACATTTCAATATTGAAATTAAGTTTGCTGTCCATAAATTGCCGTAACCGAATCCCCAATCGTAGCCAAAAGCACGTTCATACAGCTTCATTAATACATTTTCACCATAAAAGCTGACTGTATTTTGCCGCTATCTGAAAAACTCTCTTTTAGCAAAGTTAATGAAACTTTGTTGCTTTTTGACAGCTCTTGTCGCACACGATTTATGTGTACACTGAAAATAATACTTAATATGCACTTATTGCAAGTGAATGACAATATCCAAAAAATTAACCAAAAAATTAACCTCTAACATTTAAATTACCAAGAATTTTATTTGTTTGTTATTATTATTTCGTATTATTTTGGAATCCTTTTCTAACTCTTTTTATAATTTAAAATCGAGCTTAATTTTCAATAATTATTTCAGGACAGACTTAAATGTCTGCCAACATGTTAGCTACCGGTAAGCAACAGGTGTGCATATTGGATGGACTGTAAAGAAAATGCTCCACAAAATGTGTAAGTACACAACGTTCCAACCCCAAAGTGTTTGAGGTTAGAATAAACAAACAGGCTGCGACGGACAAGTTGTAATGTCTTTTGGCGGTTGGTTTGAACTGTTTGGTTGCTTTAAACACAGGAAAATCATCAAAATAAAAAATAATGTTAAAAATAAAATGTTATTCTCCGTCTTAGGATTTGGTTGTAAATATACTTGATCTTTCTATAGCTGAAATATTTACAATAGTATATCTTGGCACTGCAAACAAAATCTACAATTGCAAAATTCTGCAGAAGCTGCATTTTGTCAGTGTGTGCAAAGTATTGGGCCAAAGTGCTTGTCGAATATAAAGCTGTCAAACTTTTAATGTCAGACAGGTCCAATTCCCAGAGGAGAATGCTCCACGAAATATAAAAGGCAATCTTAGTGGGTGTGTCCACATTGTAAATAATCCCCTTATCAGCAGTTGTTTCTAAGTACAACGTAATAGATGTACAACTCATGAATTTCTTCTCTTTCACTACTCTTACAGCTGTTGAGCTACGTAAAGTGGAAAAGAATATACTACACATACACATTGGGCTCTTCAAACTGAAATACAACTCCTGTTGCTTTCAAGTGCAATTAAAATAATAATAGTGTGCTTCGGCTTTCAGTCTATTCAATTGAATATTGAATTGAATTGAATTGAGAATAATATTTTGACTGGTTTACCTAAAATTTATTGCCAATTGAATATAAAGTCATTTTTATAAACATCATAAAAACCCTGCGAAATATGCCAGTGGTTAAGATTGCAGGAATTCATAAGTTGTTCTCTCCTATTTTAGGTGTCACTATATTCAATATGTATAGGATAAATAGCAGAAATTATAAAAGCCGCAATCAATGCATTAAAAATTAAATATCCCTACAGTCCCACCATGAAACCTACTTTAACAATTATTTTCCGCGCTGTTGCATTCAATGGAGCCAACCATTGTGCCCTTCCGGCACTGACAAATTGTAAAGCTTGCCAACAGCTAGAAGATACCCTGCGGAGGCTCCTCGCCGCATAATTAAGAGCTGCTTGGAGGTTCTGCACCACTTGTTGATTACGCCACAGGAGTACTTGTTGTTGGCCGGACAATGACCGTGCCAAGAAGTTTAATGAAATTAGTTGGGCAGCTAAAAAAAGAGAAGAGAAAAATATTCAAAAACATTTAACGGCGTGCATTTAGCTAGATGCTTGTTGAAGATTTAATTTAGTTTCTTAGCACGATAATAAATGCAGAATTATGTATTTAAAACGTGTTTATAGTGGTTGGCATTAAGTAACAATCGAAATCGTATACTTATTTGAGCATGTATATCAGTTTCCCAGTGGGAAACAGTCATTGGCCAGGGGCCATGCTTTTGGGGGCAACATGTGCTGGGATTTAAATAGAAAATATAACAGACACAAGTTGCATTTGCTACACTTCACAACAGGAGCCACAATTATGCCACATGGCAACGAAAAGTCAGTGACGTGTACCAAGTATTTACCCAAATGTCGCAATATCCTGCTACTGCATCCTGTTCATTCTCGAACAATGCGTGCATTCAATTCCCCAAGAGATGAATTAAAAACTGCAGCCTCGTCGCCTGACAACTCTTATATAAAACTAAAAAAAAGGATAAAAAATGCAATGAAAGATGAAACACAAAAGGGCAACCCCACGCAAGGGGGTGCACAGCTGGGGGAACACTTAACCATTGTCTAAGCGCTGCAGGCTAAATAGCAGGAAGCAGCGCTAAACAGTAGAAATCAACAGAAAGCACTTGCAACGGCAACCGAGTGGCGCCCCGAGTGTTTACAGCAATTCATTTGCGCCTCAACTACCAGATCGCAACAATGGCCAACAGTTGGAAGAGACCGTCAAATGAATTTTCTGCCTGAAAATAACCTTAAAGCTATTGCGCGCAATTCACGCCCAGACTGGCGCACACAAATGGATGAAGTGATACTGGTCACAACCTGTAAACGAATAAGTAACAACAAACAAACCCTATTCCCTTATTGCATTTCAGTTGTGGCCACATTTATTTTCCTTTCTTTTGCCCAGACTCTCGGCCACTGTGTAATATGAAAAAAACACAGAACCCGTGCTGAATTCGTGCCACTTGTAGTTCGCTTTGAGGTGTGTAGAACACCAATTTTTCGGCAAACCCTGCAAACATGGCCATTGGCTACAGCCACTCGCTGGACAAACAGCCTGCTATGTTTTTTTTTGGCCACTGAGTGTCAGTTGAAAACTCGACTACCTTGACATCAAACAGCCCGTTAAAGGGGTTGCACCAATTAGCACTTGTGAATGCGGCCGTATCCACGTAATGGCAACAGCCTTTTGACAACTCAATGTTTAGTTTAAGTTCTAGCAAGTGCGGCCGGATTGATAAATATATAAGGTATATATAAAGTATTAATAAATATTTATACAACACATAAGAACAAATTGTATGTGAATAAGTTGTGCATATTAAAAAATGTATTTTTAAGTACACAAAGCATTTCTTACAATCATCTTCGACGTACAAATATTAATTTAACGCCTTAAATAATTTATTCTGCAGGATGTGCGACTAGAAAATCAATTTTCTATTTTATACATTATGTCACATACAAAATAAAATTTCTACTCAACAAGAAACCTTATTAAGTCGAATATGTTGTCTTGTTTGATTTTTATTTATGCCTTCAACTCTTAGGATACTCTTTAAAAAAAAAGCAACAGTTCATACGCTCGATTAATTTTTTAGAATGCTTTCAGCTGCAGCTCGAGACAACAACTTCACAAAACAAATTTCCAATTCGCAATTTCAGAAATCTGTGCAGATTGCCGGTTCATTCGTTCTGTTTTGCCATTGTCTCATTTAGATTGTGCCCATTATTTAGGTCTTCTCATTGTTATAACAGCACATATATTCAACTCATTACAAAAATGGTTTTTACTTACAATCAACGCTCGAGTACTCAAATATGTTAGATACTTGCCACGTACAATTTATTTTTTTCTTCACATTATCACTCTTAGTTTAATATCTTTAAATGCTTTTAAACGAATCATTTTGTTTAAGGCACTTCCAACTCATTTTTTTGAAATGCTACTGATTCACATTTATTTTTCTTTTTCCTTTACTATTTCTGTGTAAGTTCTGTGAATCCTGAGCCCCGAGTAAGCCACTAATATTTTTTGGAGCACTTCATTTATCATATAATGTCAAACTGTCTCATGGAGAAAGTTGCATGTTGGGGCAAAACAACTTTGTCACTTGCCACACACTCAATTTTGAATGACAAATTTGTGTGCATTGAAAATTTATATGCACTAAATCCTTCTCATATTGTTGAAGTCGTTAATAAAATATGAAAACGATATGTATGCTGCTAACGCATTTGTAAGGAGGTATGGAAAATAAATTATTTGAAATAAAGAATAAAATCCTCTTGCTTCACGTAAAATTTGATCTCTTTGGGTACCTGGTGCAACAAATCTCTGTCTAGGCCACTTATTTCTTAGATTCCCCAAATTAGATTTGTATTTCAAATTATAAATAGGCTATTTTATAAAAAATATGTACCTTATTTCTCATCACAACAAAACGTGTTCCACAAAACTAATCAAGCTTGCCCAGCTCCAATAGGAACTATTTAAAACTGAGAGGCTTGTGGGAATAGACACAAATAGCCCGACAGATGCAATAAAAGCTTAGCTGTGTGACTAGTTGCCTCCGAAAAAACAACATATATTAATTTCACTGGACAGACGAAAAGGACACTTTAAATGGACCAAGGTAAGCAAACATCTTGTGCGTAGCCCTGATTACAGGATCGCACCCACACAGCTGGGGCATGCTTAAGTACTGTTTGGGAGTTGGTCATAACTGTGTAAACATGCCTATCAGCTTCAGTTTTTTTAATGTAGGATATTCGTTAGAGGAAGATGCTGCCCCTGTTAAACAAAATCACACAATGTAACCTTGGGGCCAGCATTTATGAAATGCTCCGTTGTCAACCGACTCTTTTAATTATGTAAATCTGAACAAGTCGACAAAGCGTTAATGTGGCCAACCATAAAGAGCGTGTAACACGTGACGTGCCCAAGAAACGGCTAAAAAAGGGTTAACACAAAATTACAACTCTGCTAAGTGTAATTAATGTCAAGTCCTTAAGAGTTGCAGATGGAGCCTTTTCGTTTTCGAAGTCAAGCTGAGAATGAAAACTTTGGCTGAATATGTTTTAACAGGTATTTGTAGCTTAAAGCCTAAACTGCAGACAAATATGTTTAATCCGAAAAATGAATTATGGATCCTATTAATTTAAATACACATTAAAATGATTAAAATGACATTATCACATAACAAATTATTAAAATTTTTTTTAACTTTTACTGACAGCTTGCATTTAAATTAATACTTAAAATTCATTTTTTTGCATGCCTGAAATGAATGATTTCCTGCATAAACTGTTAAACTTTAATGTTTCAAAAATGAATGAGTAATATTAAAAGATTTGTAGCAATGTAACAGAATGACTTTATGGTAGGATAATCAAGATAACATTGATTTTTCGCAAGACGCTGGTTTTGTATTCCCACGCACATGTATATTGATCCAAATTTAAACATAACTGAGCCCTAAAGTTACCAAAATAATCATTTTGTACATTGATTTTTTACTTCTTGAGTCTTACTAAGCACAAAGCTAAATTCCATAAGCGTTACGTTGCCGTTGGTCATAAATAATCAATCACATTTATCCCGTATAAAATGACTTTCACTTTTGATTAATAGCTGTTAAGAAATGCGAAGCAATCGGTTACACTTCGATTGTCACAATAATTTCGTTTTTCTGGCGACATAATTAGAGGGCATTATTTTTCGTTTTACAAATTTTGATAGCCCAAAGGCCAAATCTCAAAGTAGAACGAAAGGATTTTAAGCAACTGTTGAAATTTAAATATATATTTACCTTGAAATATAAAAAAACTTAAGTTTATTTGCTAGTATTAGTAGCTGTTATCCGTACATAATAATCCATACACATCAGTGAAGGTTGTCAAAAATGATTCGTGATTTTTCAGTATCTAAAGAATAAATTCTTAGCCAAATAGGGCTCCTCGAGCCACGTCTACAGCTTTCAGTACACAATACAACAAAAAATAATAACACAACAAAAACAAAAAGATTAAACATTCTGTCTGCCACGTTTTTTTAATGCCCCTTCGTTTGCGTATTAATTTATAATCTGACTTCAAACGCATATATAAAATAATAAAAAAGTTGCAATATTAATTTATCGAGCAATAAATATAAAAAATATTGTTATGCACACCACAATAAAATCATGCGTATGTGGTACTAGAATTTTTATATTTATGTTTGGTAAACTAAATCATAAAATTTAAACAGAAAAAAATCATTTTATTTTAGGCTATAAAAAGTGAATTCATGCGATTGGGTCTTCGCTTACTTCGATTGGTTGTAAATCGTATTTCAAATAAAAATGGAAATTTTTATTATTATTTCTATTTATTGCGCTCATTTCGAAATCTCTTCTATTAAGTCAATAACTTTGACTTTAACACTTTAATATAGTTTAGAGGCTTATAGATAACTATATTAATGGTCGGTATCTTAATCTTCTTTCTTCTAAATAGAATATCCTATTCGAAATCAATTTATTGAAAACATACAAATTGACAGTGATTCGAAGAGTGTATCTTGATTTTCGCATTGCTGAAAGTAAAAGCTAAAAAACACGTTTATTGGAAAAGTGGACATCTTGAAAGCCGATGGGTAGAGTCAAAGGTTAACTAGCCCTTATAGTTTTAGCTTTGGTTAATACATTTTTGTTATATCCAATCAATCCAATATCACAAAGTTTCAGCATTTTTTCTGACATATTAAATGGATTTCAATTCAACACTCGAAACACATCATTTGGAAAATGCTGGTCAATTTGTGCAAATCAAATTGAATTTTTATGTATTTGGGCTCAATCTTAGGATAGAACCCTCCGTTTCGGCAAAGGTAACAACGACCTGTGAGCCTCTTAAATATTTAGTAACCAGCTCGGCAACAACAATCAGTGTGTCAACACAATCAGCATAACTGAGGGTCGCAGTCCCCAAAGCCGCAATAAAAGTGGATTAAATGCAAACACATGCGAGCTCGTATGGGATACTCTGGTTTTCGGCTTCAAGATTTTGAGCTCCTTTGAATCCCAATACCAAAGGCATGCCATGACAATGACAAACTCAACGTCAAAGCCAAATGCTCTTAGTTAAGTGTCAAATTAGGCCGCAAAAATAGACCGCATGGACCGACACGAGCTCATGAAGTTCGGGTTCGAATTTTAAGTGCACGTTGGCCAAAATGAGCGGACAACCAGCTTAGACACATTCTTCTATTATGTGTGTAGATTAAGTGGATTGAAAATAAATTATTTAAACTTCATTTGAGAAACGCTTGATTACGAACGCAACTAGCAATAAATGAAATTTTAAGGAGAAATTCCAGAATGTGACAGTAAGTATTTATACCAATAGCGAAAAGAGGACCTATTTCCTTAGAATCAAAAGCCTTTAAGCTGATCATTTATTTAAGAATATTGTGGATGAATAGTAACAAAATATAGTTGAAGTAATATTAAGAACCACCTGCTCTGCAATGACCACGCATTTTTCATGGAACGAAATTTACGTGACAATTTCAAAGCAGCCGATTCTGTGCGCCTAGGAGGCATATAAGCAACGAGAACTGCAACTGGAGCTAACCGAATCCGAAATATTGGACGACAGTGGCTGTTCGGAACCGGGCTTGCGCTTGGACCGAAATTTTAAACGTTTCCAAATGGGATGGAATATGCCGTTTTTGTTGCTGTCTTTATTGACGCTGTCGTTGCTTTCTGTGTTAACCGTACTTCTTTCGTACTGCATTTGGGGGGTCTTTTTCACAAAGGGCTTGCCCAGTCGCTTAAACAGCACTCGAAACAATTTTGGGGGCTTGGCTTTCTTCTTGGGCAGCTCCAGGCTCAAAGCAGTCGAAGAGGATTGGGCCGACTCTTCAGTTATTTGAGACAAATTGCACAGTGTCAATGGCAACGTTTGTGGTGGGGATGGAGTCGGTGGCTGTTGCAGCCCTTCAAGGACACGTTTTAGATTTCTGCGAAGGCTTTTGTATTGTTCCTGATTGGGAAAGCCATGCAAGGTGGAAAAGGGATCCTTCTGGCTGGGATAACTTTTGCCACAGGTGACGGAGTGGCGTACAAGGCGCGGTGGTGGTTTCGGCGCTTGACGTCGCTTGCAACGCGGCGGTGGTAAAGGTGGCATTGGTGTGGTTGTTGCCACAAGTGGATCAGGTGCTGATCTTTGCATGATAGGCTGAAGCACCAACACAATGCGCTCTGCGCTGCATGAAGCGCTCTTGTTAAGGTACCAGCTATAAGGAGAACTTAAAATGCAAGTGTGTGAATCTCAAGGTTAGTCCTTACCCAATCACAATCAATAAAAAGTTGTACACGGGCAGCGCCACAAGGCTTTGAAATAACAGATTTAAAAAAGGACAGCCTGAACTCTTCAGCTTGACTAGCAAAAGCCAGCAATATGAGTCCGGCTGAAAGGAATCTTCTTGCAACGAGCTCATGGCTATATCGGTGTGATTGTGCAAGCCCAGCACAAGCAGCCCACGTCGAACACTGCCAGGCCGTGCGTTGACCAGAAATACCGTCAAGATGAGAATTAACGATCGCCAGGGTAGCATCCTCTATGAGTCGTATGAAGCTTCAATAAAACTTGTTGCTGTTGTCTTTTTCGTAAAATATAAAATATAAATTGTGAAACTAACTCCGCTTACGGGCAAGGCCTACTATCCTCTCCGAATGTAATTGTAAACGAACAGAGTTGTATACGAACTGAATTGCCATTATTGTAAATTTTGTGTTTTAATTACTGTCTCTAATTAAAGTGCACAGCTTAAGCCGCACAGCTTAAACCGCCATCGTAGCTTAATTCTGCGCATTGATTTACCTACATGAGTTGGCTATGTAATAAAATCCAAACGAACTCATAGTCACGAGTTTGTGATTTATAAATAAACACAAGGGCTCAATGATGAGGGTAACTTTAGAGCCAGGAATACTCACCACGTCCTAGCAATAATTCGACATGATTTTAATTAAAACTGAACAGCAGTAAAACTGAACAGCAGAAGCTTTTAATTTTGTTTACCCTGGAGATACATTTGTTACTTGTTTTGGGCAACGTTTGCAACCCTTAATGCTCTTTCTATTTAGTCGCGTAATTTTCAGCTGAAATTCAATTTTAATTATGTGGCCAACACGTAGAACCGTAAAAATTGCATGTGAGAATAGAAAAAATTTAATGATATGGCATATTAATGCACAGAAAGTTCATATCTACATGTTCTTCAAAAAGGTCCGTGGCCGAACGTACTTATACATTTAACAGTTTAAGGACAGCAAAACAAATTCTTAAGAACCATATTTGTAGAATTGAATGTAAAGCATACACAAAACGTATATATTATTAATATTAAACATAAACACATTTGTTATTTATCTTAAAATCTTTGCAAAAGCATTTTTTTATGTCATATGTGTCTAGACTAACTATAAACAAAATACAATTATTTTTAGTATTCTTTATGTAAGTCGAGTATTATTCGCCCAGCCAACAATAGAACAAAGCCGAACACACAATCTGACACTAAGTAGCAAGAAGCACTCACAGACTTCCGCCCATATAATGATTGGCTAGTGAAGCGTACGATACAAATGAGTATCCCCCGTAATGCGATTGCCACAGGACACTAATGTATATCCATCTTTATGATTGATGTACGCCAGCGTGAAATTTATATCATGTGGTTCGGCTGTCTGAATCGAAAATTATCTCCGCTTCAATGGTTGACCTTTTGGCTAACCTTTAGCAAAAATTTGGTAAGAGCAGACTAGTTATTTATTGGCATAATAGCTTGTGATTAATTTTGATAATTGACTTTCACTATTGAATTTCCATCGAATAATGTTGATATTTACTATCACCCAGATATATAATTTACATTAATAATAGCTGCTGTAATTAAGTGAAGATGATTTATAGAGCTGTGATTGCTAAAAACAAAGTGGACCAATAACTGCGCTAAATAAATAAATAAATATGAGAAAAGTTCAATATTTATAGCTGAGCTGAATTGCATTTAATTATGTTTTAAAATTGCCATTCCATATACATTTGCAAAGTTTTGTGTTTATGTTTGTTTAATAAGAGTAGACAGAAAATATTAAATTATCATCCAACGTATTAATAAGTTAAATTAATTTAACTAACATATCTTCTTATAATATAAATTAATTTATATATGCATTTAAATTCGCATTTTAAATGGGGCTCCGTTAGTCGACATTTGTGGTGCTCTATCTTAAGCAATTAATGCCAATTGCAACTTAAAAGGGGAATTTTTATTACAACTCGTGCCCGACCAGCGAAAACCAATAAATTTGCATATAAGAGACAGTAAAATAAACGAAAAAAAAAACACATTTTAAATTTAATTAATTCAATTGTAGGGCGACGATGCGATGTGCAGTGCGATTCATGGCTACAAGCCCTTGCATAATTTGCTCCTCTTTTATTGGATTTCTTTTGCAATTTATCTGAAAATCTTCTGCTCTATCTTCACGTTAAATATTTAAAAAAATATATTTAAGTGACTTATTTATAGCCGGTCATGGTATAGGTTAGTCCTAGCCCGTAATCTGAAATCAGGAAGGTGACAGACTTTTTGTTCAGTTTGTCGATTAAAATTGAAGAAAATTTTTTCCAAGTGTTCGTATTCCATTTTAATATCCTACTTTATTGTTAATCAGATGACGGCCAATTTTTAGAAATTTAACTGCAACTTTAGAGTGAAATAATTTATTTACCCATGCTTTACAAATCGTAACTTCCAGCCGTGTTTTTTCTTTAAAAAAAACTTCATTTTTTTCTAGCTAATTATAAAAACTTTGACTTGTCATTAAAATTGTCACTTCCTTTGCAACAAAGCTCATTAAAATAATTCAAGCCATGCAAGGCTCTTACACCTCTTGCTCTGGATTGGAAGCCAGTCACCACCTTGGTTGCTTTGTCTCAAAACTAAAGACATTAAAGGATGCAGCATCGGGCGAAGGCATGTCTCCACTGGAAGGCAAAACTTTGGCGCCGCAGCTGTTGACATTTGTTTGATAGTTTTCTGATGACAAATTTACAGGCCAGTTGTAAAAATATGCAAATGTGAACAGCAGAGGCAGCAACAGCAGGCGTCTTTTGAATTTCTAACGACTTATTAAAAAAAAATTATTAGATTCAATCCTTAATGCCCTCACTGAAAATGATTCGTGGTAGTTTAAGATTTTACAGTTGGTGACATTGTTGAAGATATTTTTCAATTCACATCATGGTTTCTTGATTTTTCATCAACTCGCCGTTGACCATTGGGTTGTATCGGGACTTACGACTGTATGGAGAGACGACGTTTACACTTGACAGATGACGCCATATCGAACGGGATATTAAAAATTGAACTTAAATTTAGTTGAGCTGGATTTAACAACGAGATGCTTATAAAATATTTACAATCGAACTATATTTACTTACATTTTCAAAGCACCAGCAGTTGCACAATAAGAAACTCATATCCTCAGACTTTATACTGTTCACTACGTTTATTTGTGGCATGTGACTTATTAATTTATTACCAGTCAAACTTGCCTTTTTTTCATTTGCTCGTCATAATGGTAAGATCATTGGCTTAAATTTGATCACAGACTTAAGTTTATTGTACTTCAATTAATATTCAATGTCAACAGCTACACAATACCTTTAGGGAATCATCATGTTGTCCTTCACAATAGAAGACACTAAAATACTGCAGTTAAAGTCAGGGCAAATCATCGGGCCATTTGTCAGTCGTTTGCCAGAGGTGGGAAATAAATTACGCGACACTTTAGTCAAGCTATGCGAGTTGGCACTTCTGTTTAAGTTTGTGTTAGGAGCAAGTGGCATTATTCATACAGCCTGTCAAGGAAGGAATTGCCGGCTGCCATATAATGTCACGCAGCCAAGTAAGATGTCTATTCTGGCACGTGCTGCTTCTTGTTTGTCTATTTGTTTGTTGTGTGTTTGTATGCGTTTCGTTTGTTTTGTTGATGCCTGTAATTTGTCGGCTCATTATTAGCTGCGGTTGGGGCTTAACTGATGACAGTTGCGGTGCTAATTGAAAATTCGCTTTAAGTTCCAACTACTACTGCTTGTTCATGCAAAGCCAAAAGCTTGCCGGTAGACATATTACACCAAGTGTATGCAATTAATTACGGTAATTATGGCACGGCTTCTTCGCGACAATAAATTAAACAATTTTCCTTAATGGCAATGACAAAATAAATAAATAAAATTTATTTTACAAAAATATTCAGAGTTTTCTTTTGCTGCATGGAGTATGAATTATATGTGTAATAAAGTATTTCTTTTACAACTTTTGGTTAGTTCTGCCAACTTGTAAGAGCAGTTATGAAGTTTCTTCGGGAATTTAAAACAATTTCGTGGCACAAAGGAATTGCTTAACTTTAGACAAACTTTCAACTGCATTCGGTTTTCATGGAAAAGTTAAGGTTATCAAAAAGACGCATGGGAAGAACATTAGCTTAGTTAGTATCAATTTTAGTTATGAAATTGAGCAGAAGTTACTTCAGAGTAACATAAATATCTATTCGAGCTCACTTATTCAATTCATGCCACGCTTAAAGCCTCATGCAAAATACATAATTCAAACAACGTGAAATATTAAGTTTATTATAAGCTGAAAAAACTAAAATCAAATAAACTCGTAAGGCATTTATAACTGCTTTCAACTAAAGTTTCATATAATACTACATATTCATTTAACTTTTAGGCAATTCCCAAAATTCCTTTTACATAGATTTTCATGAAATTAATTGATGCGACGGCTTCTCCCAAAATAACTCAAATTTAGCAGACTGTACTCATATTGTTTTGTATTCATATTGCTTGCAGAGATTCACTCCAATTCCAAACGCCACGCCCACTTCGGTCTGACCCTCGATTAAGTGTCCCTATAGAATTTGCCCAATGGCAAACAAAACAGAAGTAAGAGCATAGCTGGCGAATGAAACTAACTTATCAATACCCTGTCTCTTTTCTCTAATGGTACAAGCGAGCCTTTTTGCAAAAACAGATGTTAAAAGCCCATATTCCCCCTTTTGTCAACGGAGCATTAAAGTGAATGAATAACTGTGAAAAGTTTTCTGCTCTCAATATAATTGATTGATTTTCTGTGTGCTTTAAGTATAAAAGTGAAGACAATGTTGAAGGCGTTGCTAATTCCATTGAAATGACATAAAATGTGTCAAATTTTATGATATTCTTCTTGTTCAGTCAATCGTGCAAGGGTCCAAAATATGAACAGAGCTTATTCCCCCGTTGCCTGACAACGGCATCGTCCATATTTCAATTGACGACCTAAGCAATGCAAATATATACGTTTAATGTATATATTTATGTACATTGAGCTGCTCCGCATTTTGAGCAGTTGAGCCTCGCTGCACATGCTTCGATTTTAAATATATCTCGGCCCTATGTTATATTCATTTTCGTTGCGCTAGCTAAAAGTAGAATATTTTGAACAGGCGAAACTTGCAGCTTATGTCACACTCGTCCCATAATAAATTGAAATGAAGAAATACAGAAAATATTTTATTGATTTGAAAAGAATCCATCTAACAACTGAACCATATCAATAGATGGAATGCTTTTAGTTGCCATTGTGTTATACAATACATAAGCTTGGCAAGCTAATTTTATGTAAGTATGTTACGAATAAAGATTTTCTGAATATTTTATAAATTAAAATAAAAATAACCACCAAAATAAAATATAATACCTATTATGGGCTTATCTAAATCCATTCAGTATAGGTAAATCTATGAATTATTAACAACATAACTTATACGATTTAATATCAGTAAAAATGTCAAGCATGTAAGCTAATTTTTAACAGGGATTGAGTTAACATACGATATAAGTATATTATTTGTCAATGAGCAAGCAAATAAACTGATTATGGTGAAAAGGGAATCCAGTATTTCATGCACGCAATTTTTGAATTTGCATTTGGTGAAGTTTGGTAGCGATTTGCGGCTGGTGTAAACCAATCTGTCGCATAAAATGAATTATAAGTAGATCAAAAGAGCATTTGAATAAGGAAGTTGAATAGGCACACGAATCAAATGATAGCCATGTATGATTGGAATTATAAAGAACTTAGCTTCAATTGAGAATTGAGCCAAATTTGATTTGTAAATGAGAAACATTCGTATTTGTGCACAGAATATATTCATGAGTGTGCATTCTAAGATTAATATCGATATTCCATAAGGGCCCACGCATAATTCCTAACGAATCATTATTATACTTATATTTATTTACTAGTGGATACTATTTATTGATGATTTGTTAATTTATATTGTAGTTCCAATTTGATATATTTAAAAACCAATTACAAATTATTCATTGGATTGGAATTATGGCGCGAGAACAATTTGTAGTACATTTTAACTAGAATAACAATGAAATGCCACATAATCGCAGCTAAAGTTAAATCCATTTTGTGGCATTTTACGCTTCATTCAAATAATAATTTGCTTTTTGTTTAGTTTGATTTAATTTTCGTGTAAATTTGTTTGATTCAATTCAATTATCATATTTTTATTAATGCGAAAATCGTTTGTTTAGATGCTAAGTCCACTTTTGGATTCGATGGAAGTTTAATCAAAAATCAGACATATGCATACACAATAATACACGCATAATCAAACACAACGAAATTTTTAATTGAAACCGCATTAATATAATCAAATAAACAAATAGTCAAATGCATATGAAAAATCAATTAAAAATTAATTTAGACAAATGAAAATGTGAAAAGCCAACAATTGAGAATTGCATTTCAAATGTAACCAAAACTGTGAAAATTAGTGTATTGCAAAAATGTTTAAGTCCTTTGTAGTGAAATATTATATGTAAATTTATTTTCCTATATTCGTTTACAAAATAAAAAAAAATACGTATATAATAATAATAATTTTAATTAATTTATTGCGCTGTTATATTAACTTCCGCGAATATGTAAATGCCTTTGAGGTTAGCGGAAGTTTCATAAATCTGATGCAATGTCCATGGCTGAGGGCACAGCTCAAAATCAGGCAAAGGAAGCAAATAAAGCTTATAAAATGTATCTTGGGCTACAGAAATGTAGAATACTTTAATGCATGGCACAGATTGCTTTAGCCCTAATCTTCAACTAAATTAAGATTTACTTTTGATGAAATACAGAAGAAAGTAAGATGATGATATTTACAAAAATCATATATTTTAAATTTGTTGCTCAACCAAGAAAAGAAACTGGAAATTTTCTTGGTATAGGTTAGCATTCTAACGATACCTACCTAACATATTTAAACATAAGATGCATGTATATAATATAAACAATAAGTTGCAATCAACAGTTGTTCACCCGTTCTTCAGCAAATTTTTATGTACAGGTTGAATTTTCCATTTTACATGTGATGCTCTGCCCCCTTGAAGCTTTTGTCTTACACTTTCATTTAAATTATGAGGTTTCTTATTTTGAACAGAAACAATTTTTGATTTTTAAATGGAAAAGCCGCTATCTGGCCTGCGAAAGGATTTTTCCCAAATGCCAAAAATATCGCATTGTAATTTCTTTGAATACCACTACAATTTTCACACCTAATCAAACACAATCAAAGTCATATATTTTCTAGCGAGAGCCGAGCAAATTTTCATTTATTCAATGATTTTAAAATCCGCATAGGATTTGAAATCAAACGATGCGTATGCATAAATTTCTTTTGCCATGCGCAAATCAAGCACAGAATCACGAGGTTGCTGGACAGCCACTGCAGCGGCTGATTTTAATTGCACTGCATTGAAAAGGGAACTTTGCATAAAATTGCAGTAGGGAATATTTTACTAGGCTGGGTAAACAATGGCCATTTAACACAACAGTAGCTGGCTTTCAATAAATTTGTTTGCCTCTTCCCTTGCTCATTCTCAGCACACCATTTACAATTATTCAATTGCGAAAATCAATGCACATATGTAATTGCTATCACTAGAATGATGTTCATTATAGATGTACAAACACCTTCTAGCAGCTAGTTTGCAGGCATATGTAGGCCTCTACTTATCAATTATAATAAAAAAGATAAACTGTTAAAATTGTTAAACTTACCATATTTTGTCACTGAATCAACGCGCTTAATAATATCAGAAACCCATTTTTAAAGAACTGCGCACTTGACAAATGAACAATGTGAATATTTTAATTATAAATAAAACTATAAATCCAGGAAGGTATTTGCTGGACGAAACGGCAAACCAGTTGACAGTAAAAAAAGAATGCATAACAATTTATTTTCTGCGAGCTGTGGGTTACAGATTGCGGACCGCGGTGAGCTGCCATTGGCACCGCCTGTTTAACCACAAGAAACGCATTTCAGTTCTGCCAATTAATGATAAATGACAGCAGACCTTGACAAATATTAAGTCCTCTAGTCGTGAATGCCCGACTGGGAGATATCCTTCTTTTCATGCTAGAAATCTACATAAACTACGACACGAATCATCAGCTATTCAAACAAGAAATTATTTAAATAAAGGGAATTGACTTGTAAACTAAAATTCTCTGGCTCTTATAGTTTCCCATGGATGGACAGACCATTATTATACCCGTTTTAAACAATTTAACTGAGTTCAGGGTAAAATAATTATTCTGCCAATTAATATATCTGCTATTAACACAATTGACTTCATAAAATATTCTTTATAATTTTATTTCAGTGCTGGGCTCACTTGCCCTAAGCACTATTTAATTTTTAAAGCATTTAATTTCCATAGACTACACAAATGTTTTCCGCAGTTTTCCCTTGTTACCGTTTACATTGTTACAAGCGGATTTCCGTAAGCTTGCTGGCTTACATTCCTATAAGTTTTACCTGGCATAACAAGCACGTAAACATGAACTACTTGTAGTTGGCTAGAAAATAATGCACTGTTTACCGTTGCCTTTATTTTTTGCACTATATTTTTTTTTACTGAGCCAAGTATTTTTATTAACAAGCGCTTAATAAAGCGAAAGCCGCAAGAGATACGGAGCAGGGTTTCGTCTGGCTTAGTTGGTTACATCTTAAGAATGTACATAGTACTTAATGCAAATAAGTATAGCTAAGCTATGTATGCCAGAAGAACACAAATGAATATCTGATATTTTGCCACATTTTTAATTTATAAAGAGTATAAATTTGTAATATGCCTGGTTTGGTATCAACAACCAAGTCGATAGATAAATTTGTCCCTTAATGTGGGGAATGCTTCGGTATTATTTCTATATTATGTAGCTCCAATTGAAACACCTTTAGACTAAGCATAGAAATAAATCTGAAATACTTTCACTTAAATAATTTCTGCTTTCCATTTCTTATTATTAATAACAATTAACCTTAGGGACTTTAACGTAAGGTCGTTAAATTACCTTTACTTTCACTACTCTTTTCACTTTGTATGCATAATTTTTTTTTGTATATAAAACATAATAGATACTTGAGAAGCCCCACGCTGTATACTGCAGATAAGCCGTAGCGGAAAAGCTGCACAAAACTTTAGCTACCCCTTTTAAAGCGCTTGAGCAATATAGTTTTGTGACTAACTGTGAAGCTGCCTGTTTAAGCTGGCCATAAGGATGCCAACGTCAGACTTCCCAACAAACACACAGCCTCACACACCGACGCTCACCCACACCGGAAACCTCACCTACACACACATACTGGTTATATGTCAACCAGCAATGCCTAATGCAAACTGCACGTTCGCCCAGAGACAGAAGAAATGCCAGCACGCTGTCTGTGGGTGTAAAAAATATCCAGAGAATGTCAATGTTAGACAAGGGTGACAAAGCTCTATAAAATAATATTTGCTTTGCGTTGTCGGGAATTCAAAATTGAAATACTTATCTACGCTTCAAATAAATAAATTTACATGGTACCTTTGCCAAAGGTCAATTTGTATGAAAATTTTGTAAAATTTTTAAAATGTTTCTTAAATATTGTTTACACTTACTGCAAACCAGATGCAATCAATGGTTACCCTAGTAATTTATCCAAGCCAAAAGGTTCCGTCTATACGATGTTCAATAAATGATGGGTAATTTATAAAAAACATCTTGCTGATAAGGTGCGTCTGTTCCTGTTACTGGGGCCATTGTCAATATAAATAAATCAATGCTAAGGCGATGTCCGTTGACTTATATTTTTTTGTTGTCTGCTGTCAGCGTGTAGTCCAAATGCGGGCAGTTGGAGAGGTGATTAGTAAACACACAAATTGTAAACAGCACTTGCCGAAGTATTGAAGACGCGGATGAGAGAGAACGATGACTAGTTCAAGATACGATGAGTATAAGACACGACCAACAATTGGGCATCAGCAAAGAAGTTGTTTAAATTGCAGACAACCGCACAGCAAATGTGCAATGCAGCTTTTGAAAACTCAATCAATAAGTCAATAAAAACGTAAAACATCAACATTAAGATTAAATTGTGTTTAAACTTTGGCCATCTATAAAAGACGGTATTGCGATTGGCCAGCCGCCTTATCTGTCCTGGAACTAAGACAATTATAAATTCTTACTCGTACTTCAGACCTTTGTACTGTAATTGCGTATTAGATAATGCACCATATATTTTTATTATATTTTATGCAACACTTAACCCTTGGAATCTTGCTATATAGCCAAATAAGCAATCAAAAACGAAATATACCATCAGATTTTTATTGAATCCCGAAAAATAAGGGTGTCTATTGCCGAATAAACACACTTTCCGACGCGTTTTGTTGCCAACGAGGCAAGAGTCATAAAAATGTTTAGGGTCATTTTATTATCACACAAGCTGTGGAATCCTCGTTGGATACAGTTCTCCCGGTCCAGTGTGAACATTGTTAGGTATAATGGTATTTACTTTTATGGTGTCCTAACTTAGGGTTTCTTCATGTGCATTATGTTGTTCTAATAAAGAGTTAGGCAGAAATGATAAGATATTGTCTAACAAAAATGTACTTAAGCGTTAAGATGCTTACGAGGGCAACAAAAAAATTAAGAATAAAATATCCGTTTCTTAACGAGTCAAAAAGCTGAGTAAATTTGTAACAACGTATATTAAATTTAAGCACTATTTTAGAGTTTTGCATATCTAGATCTAGATGCAATATTTTCACTTATTACCTAAGCTCATCTATTTATGCAAGTAGAAAATAAAAAAACACTTTTCAGCAAATTATATAATAACAATCTTACGAACGGTCAGCACCCACATATATTACACCACGTGAACTTTTTTGTTGCAGCAAAAACAAAAAGTAAAAACTGCCCACAGCAGGCGACCATAAATCGTGACTAACAATGCTCGAGAGGCAACGATGGTTCCTTGGCCAGTTGGTAGATCAGATATCCTTCGTGCATATGTAGGGTATGGAATATATGTATGTATAGACATATGTGTACGTTCCTTGGACGTGTAATTTCTCTCTGAAAGTGTTTGTGGTCCGCACTGTGGCTACTGTTTGTGCAATTGCATTAGGGATTTTGCTAGAATATTTATTACATGTTTGTTTACCAAGCGCTAGGTGTGAAATTTAATAAATTTTAAAATTACTAGAAAAATAATCTTATTTTGCTGAGCGTAGTAAAATTAGTGAAAAATATATTCCAAGTATTCTGTTGAAGTGTCAAGAGATACTCATGTATTCTGTTAGAAAACTTTAAAAGTACTGTATTTAAATTACACGCTGTTACTAGTTCTTTAACTGTATTTAAGAAACTCAAAATCAATTGACTTTATAAGCGATGATGATGAATTACCCCATAATCTATGCTTGGGCATTGCGCTAAAACACATGAGCTGAGTAAGCGGATGTGTTACTTTACCTCCAGCCACCTCTCTGTGGCAATTCCATATACTGACAGACCTAATTTCAGCATGTGACAGCTGCTGCAGTATTTCGCTTCACTGCGAGTCTTTATTTTTGTTCATACACCCGAAGTAATCGAACATTGTTGACCACATTTTGCCTGCCGTCAGTTTGCGGTTGTGTGACACTCATGACTTGTGACAAACGGTTATAAATAATTAAATTTTTTTGCCTTGTTTATTTGATTTATTGACTGTATGTACAATGGGTTTCCGTTGAAATTTTTCGTTTCATGTACCTACCAAAATGCCAAGGCTTTCCCATTTCTGATAAAATGACTGGAAAAAAAGTAATTGATTTTTGTTGTAATGATTATTACCCGTTCGCGACCTTTTGCCACATAAGAGAATGTTGGTATAAAAAATAAGCTGAGCTGTTTTCAAAAAAGGCAACGGACACTTTTCAAGTTCAAGGAAAGCAACGCGTAAGCAATTATCTGTTATTAAGAGCAGGTAAATGAATGCAGAAGTGGGACGGACCATACATATAAACGACCTAATTTTTGTCACCTAAAGGACCAAGTTATTTAAACGTAAGCCATTTACTTTCGTCTTAAATAATTAATGAAAAATTATGAATACTATATTTTAATGTATTCTTGCGTGTGCGTCCCAAAATATAACCAATAAATTTAAAAATCACACAGACTATTTTATACCCTGAACCCATTAAAAATGGGTATTAGGGTATATTGTATTTGTGCAAAATCCGAGTGTATGTAACAGGCAGAAGGAAGCATCTCCGACCCCATAAAGTATATATATTCTTGATCAGCATCAATAGCCGAGTCGATCTAGCCATGTCCGTCTGTCCGTCCGTCAGTATGTATGAACGCAAGGATCTCAGAACCTAAAAGAGCTAGAGACTTGAAATTTTAGATGTAGGTGCTCGTAATGCCTGCGCAGATCGAGTTTGATTCCGATAATCGATAACTTACTCCGTTTCCAAGCAATCGATAAAAATCGATATCGATATCCTGTTTTTTGGGCAATTTTAGTAAATAATAAGAGCTAGAGTCACGAAAATTGATATATTGCTTCTAAAATAGAATATATATATGCATTTGATGTTGGAAAAAGAGTGTTTAGGCAAACACAATATAAACACTGTTTATATTTTCTTTGGTTCAGGGTATCCCCTAGTTTCTCACAGATTAAAACTTACTGGCACCAGGGGAAATAGTAACACTTATTTTTATATAAAAATCATTCCTATCAACTCTTGCCAATCATTAAATTCATGTTTTTAAGCCAGCAGTAGCCTGAAGACTTGTTACAAAAACTTTTTGCAACCTCTTAAATTGCAATTGCCAATGGGCAAAGACGCGCTCATTAAAAGTGCCAAAGTTTTTATACAGTTTGTCTGTAGTTCGTGGGGCTTTGGCTATTAAGCAATGAGTTTTCAAACAATGGCATTTTTTACGATGTGATAATTATGTGTGAAAGCTTCAATTTGAACTTTCAAAAAACACTGTGATTTAAAGTGTACATTTTATAACTATAGCTACTAGACAGAACTTGAAGTCGATAGCATGCTAGGGAGTTAGTATATTAGGATAATTATATATTATATATTGTAGTTTATCTTGTATATTTTATACCAATTGTACAACTTACATTTTTATTTCAGCACCCATTTTACACTTTGATTAGTACTGGTGATAAATACTGTTCATGATATGAAATAAGTGGCCTTTCCTGAGAGATTGTTGCTTTTTATTGTATTTACAATTTAATTTCCACTCAACCGCTTTCAATCCAATTGCGATTCACGGAAAAGTGGGTCGCTGTCCGGAAAAAACGTGTAATAATATTGCAATCGGTCCCAGCGGACTGCGCAATGCTCTGTTTAAGACTGATCAAAGAGAGCCCTCTTGACTTTAAGGATAGCGGACTGTGATGCTAATTATTTCGAAGGCCTTACATAGTGTACCTTTCAAATTTGATAACTAGCTTCAGTTTATTTTCCAAGTTTCATGACTGCAGTTTTAAGGTCGGCTCACATTGCACTGAGCTAATATACTCTCCTTGACATTGTGACAGCTTAAAAGCTTATCTACCTCGGACTTGCATCATCAATAAAGTTATTCATGTGTGTTTTTCAGTTCAATTTAAAATTGATCTGATGGTCATTTCCTTAAGCAAACAACATAAATATTAAAGAGTGAGAGAGAAGAATGTATAACACATGTCAGCTGTCAACATATATGTGTACTTAATCTCAGGCTATAATCGCCAACATAAATTTCAATTAAAAACCTGACAGTGTCAGACATTAACTGTTGCTCTGTAAAGCAACATTTCAATATTGAAATTAAGTTTGCTGTCCATAAATTGCCGTAACCGAATCCCCAATCGTAGCCAAAAGCACGTTCATACAGCTTCATTAATACATTTTCACCATAAAAGCTGACTGTATTTTGCCGCTATCTGAAAAACTCTCTTTTAGCAAAGTTAATGAAACTTTGTTGCTTTTTGACAGCTCTTGTCGCACACGATTTATGTGTACACTGAAAATAATACTTAATATGCACTTATTGCAAGTGAATGACAATATCCAAAAAATTAACCAAAAAATTAACCTCTAACATTTAAATTACCAAGAATTTTATTTGTTTGTTATTATTATTTCGTATTATTTTGGAATCCTTTTCTAACTCTTTTTTATAATTTAAAATCGAGCTTAATTTTCAATAATTATTTCAGGACAGACTTAAATGTCTGCCAACATGTTAGCTACCGGTAAGCAACAGGTGTGCATATTGGATGGACTGTAAAGAAAATGCTCCACAAAATGTGTAAGTACACAACGTTCCAACCCCAAAGTGTTTGAGGTTAGAATAAACAAACAGGCTGCGACGGACAAGTTGTAATGTCTTTTGGCGGTTGGTTTGAACTGTTTGGTTGCTTTAAACACAGGAAAATCATCAAAATAAAAAATAATGTTAAAAATAAAATGTTATTCTCCGTCTTAGGATTTGGTTGTAAATATACTTGATCTTTCTATAGCTGAAATATTTACAATAGTATATCTTGGCACTGCAAACAAAATCTACAATTGCAAAATTCTGCAGAAGCTGCATTTTGTCAGTGTGTGCAAAGTATTGGGCCAAAGTGCTTGTCGAATATAAAGCTGTCAAACTTTTAATGTCAGACAGGTCCAATTCCCAGAGGAGAATGCTCCACGAAATATAAAAGGCAATCTTAGTGGGTGTGTCCACATTGTAAATAATCCCCTTATCAGCAGTTGTTTCTAAGTACAACGTAATAGATGTACAACTCATGAATTTCTTCTCTTTCACTACTCTTACAGCTGTTGAGCTACGTAAAGTGGAAAAGAATATACTACACATACACATTGGGCTCTTCAAACTGAAATACAACTCCTGTTGCTTTCAAGTGCAATTAAAATAATAATAGTGTGCTTCGGCTTTCAGTCTATTCAATTGAATATTGAATTGAATTGAATTGAGAATAATATTTTGACTGGTTTACCTAAAATTTATTGCCAATTGAATATAAAGTCATTTTTATAAACATCATAAAAACCCTGCGAAATATGCCAGTGGTTAAGATTGCAGGAATTCATAAGTTGTTCTCTCCTATTTTAGGTGTCACTATATTCAATATGTATAGGATAAATAGCAGAAATTATAAAAGCCGCAATCAATGCATTAAAAATTAAATATCCCTACAGTCCCACCATGAAACCTACTTTAACAATTATTTTCCGCGCTGTTGCATTCAATGGAGCCAACCATTGTGCCCTTCCGGCACTGACAAATTGTAAAGCTTGCCAACAGCTAGAAGATACCCTGCGGAGGCTCCTCGCCGCATAATTAAGAGCTGCTTGGAGGTTCTGCACCACTTGTTGATTACGCCACAGGAGTACTTGTTGTTGGCCGGACAATGACCGTGCCAAGAAGTTTAATGAAATTAGTTGGGCAGCTAAAAAAAGAGAAGAGAAAAATATTCAAAAACATTTAACGGCGTGCATTTAGCTAGATGCTTGTTGAAGATTTAATTTAGTTTCTTAGCACGATAATAAATGCAGAATTATGTATTTAAAACGTGTTTATAGTGGTTGGCATTAAGTAACAATCGAAATCGTATACTTATTTGAGCATGTATATCAGTTTCCCAGTGGGAAACAGTCATTGGCCAGGGGCCATGCTTTTGGGGGCAACATGTGCTGGGATTTAAATAGAAAATATAACAGACACAAGTTGCATTTGCTACACTTCACAACAGGAGCCACAATTATGCCACATGGCAACGAAAAGTCAGTGACGTGTACCAAGTATTTACCCAAATGTCGCAATATCCTGCTACTGCATCCTGTTCATTCTCGAACAATGCGTGCATTCAATTCCCCAAGAGATGAATTAAAAACTGCAGCCTCGTCGCCTGACAACTCTTATATAAAACTAAAAAAAAGGATAAAAAATGCAATGAAAGATGAAACACAAAAGGGCAACCCCACGCAAGGGGGTGCACAGCTGGGGGAACACTTAACCATTGTCTAAGCGCTGCAGGCTAAATAGCAGGAAGCAGCGCTAAACAGTAGAAATCAACAGAAAGCACTTGCAACGGCAACCGAGTGGCGCCCCGAGTGTTTACAGCAATTCATTTGCGCCTCAACTACCAGATCGCAACAATGGCCAACAGTTGGAAGAGACCGTCAAATGAATTTTCTGCCTGAAAATAACCTTAAAGCTATTGCGCGCAATTCACGCCCAGACTGGCGCACACAAATGGATGAAGTGATACTGGTCACAACCTGTAAACGAATAAGTAACAACAAACAAACCCTATTCCCTTATTGCATTTCAGTTGTGGCCACATTTATTTTCCTTTCTTTTGCCCAGACTCTCGGCCACTGTGTAAATATGAAAGAAACACAGAACCGTGCTGAAGACGAACTGTCTATGCCATCATGGCCATCATTCAACCTGTCGAGGACATCTGCTTGACCAGCAACGGCGGCTGCTGCTGACTATGGCTATCAAAGTAATTGCTCTGCTGCGGCTACTTTGATGTGGTCCAAGACTTCCACAAATATGTACCTAAGTTAACTTAATCTCTAAATATGTTGCGGAGTGGCAAATTTAGATAAATTTTAGTTATGAACTAGAGAGTGCTTGATGATAATAAATAAATATATAAAAAATTAAAAATTAAATATGTGGTTGGAATTAAAATAATATATATGTTTGAAATTTTCCGCTCTTTCTGGAGCTGATGCTAATATAAGATTGCCTACATATGCATATTTCAATTTTCGTTTGGCATAGAGAGAAACTATTGTATTGTAAAATTATAATCTAAAGAGTCTACCGAATCAAAATCGAAGAAGATTTTAGGAACATTTTTTGTTATATAAATTAAAATAATTTCAAATTGTTGTTTTGAAAATACTCGAAAAATATAAAAACCATTGTATGGTTGTTTCGCACTCATTCAAACTCTTCTGACGCGATTTTCGGCGAATCTTTAGATTGGAACTGTGCCCCAAATCCCTCGCTGAGTCATAAGTAATATACTTTTTTGAAGCCTTGTGTATAAAATATATATATATGACAGCGGAAATATGTAGAAATTTTCACAGCACGCTATGGCAACTTCTGCAATATTATCTCGTGAATCCTTTGACTTGGAAAATAAAAATGCCAGCAACAAATAAAAATGACAACAGGGTGCCAACTGACGGGTGAGTGGTGGAAGTGGGGGCAGGGGCGCTGTGGTTGCCTATACAGATGAGTATATTCATGGCTTATACAAATATCTTATGCTGCATTTGGCCAGATTAGCCTAGCGCATTAGTCTCAAGCACTGGTGGCATACACTGCGTATGAGCTATTTATTGTATGCTAAAGAAATTTTCTGTTCTTTCTGGTCGGATGAATATGAAAAGAAAGAACACAATTTATGACTATGCAAAATAATTGAATTTAGCTAAAGTAGTTATATTATAGCTTATATTAGTCATACGTTAGCTAAGGTTTCAATTTAAACAGTATCCTTACCCCAATTTAGTTTTATTGTATATGATTGAGTTCGGCGCAATCATTTGTTTCGATTGCTATGGCACAGCGTGGCCCATCTAATCATATTCTAGACTTTTTAACGGTGGTGTGAGTGTGGTTCTGACTGTTGTGCTGTATAGGCCAAGGACTTTTCACAGAGCCAGCCTCCAGACTTGCCGTTGAGTGCTTTTTGCTTGTTTATCCAGTCAACTGTTCACGCATTCAGTCTTGGCCTTAGTGTGCCACTTCTTGATGCATTCATTCAAACGTGTTCCATTTAAATTCTACTTGCGATGCATTCATGCCTGTCCACAGAACTTGCTTACCTTGGCCCAAAGTTTAAGCTCTCTATATAAGCTCCCACGAGTCAAATAATTGCACGTTCCAATTGGCACTTTAAGTAGCAGCAGGATTGGGTGGACTTTGTGTCTGGTTCGCTTTTATAACTTTTGCCGTTTCTTTTGTTTTGTCAATGCCAATTGTCACTCAGCTCTGGGCCCACTGAAAGATAAATAATAAAAAAACATTCTTTTGTGACTGAACTAAAAGCATGCAACTGATGTCTCCGTCTGGCAGTTTCAAAACAAAATGTTCGCCATAATGATGACAAAGCATGACAAAAGCAACTGTTGCTGCTGACATTAATTTTAGCGCCAGCGACAGCTGAAAGTTAAGATGACTCGAACAATCACAAAGTGTAATGAATATGTATAGGGCTTAGGACCAGTTTGTTTACCAAATTGATTAATAATCCATGGATTATATATCAATAAATATCAATTTTCTTATTGGCAATAAGTAGAGTGCCGCCCACTTTCAGTGCGAGCGAAGGCAAACAGAGTGCGAAAAGTTTTCTCATAAATATGCCTATTGTAGAGCATAATCCCTGATAAAAAGAACTTGATAAAAGGCTTTCTTACATTGACAATTTCAAATTGGATGATTAGATTTGGATAGCACAAAAGACTCCTCTCATCTGACTGTGTACTTTGCCATCGAATATCTTCTTATATGAAAATAAAGTGAACACAAATGCAATAAAAAATTGCAAAGGGAGCTGAATAGAATGATGCCGGCTATCAGTTGGATAAAATCATTTGATAAATAATACTTATGTGTGTATGTAAAACACTTTTCTTATCTATTTTTTTATGTACATCGAAAGACACTTAAAAATTCCATGCTGGGATGCATAAGTTTAATTAAATAAGTAGTTTTTCAATAAGTGTAATATCTGTCTGCCCTTTGCATTTAAATAAATAAAATGCAATATTCCAATGTATTAATCAGGTCTTTCTTCTGTAACACTCGCGTTTTTGCGAAGAACAATATTATAAAATAATGTTAAGCCACTCAACAAATTTAAAATTAGATTAGACATTTATAAAAAAAAACACACTCAATTAATTGAAAAATCTGATATGTACTGAAAGGGCACACACGACAACCAGACCCCTTCAACTGCTGACAACTGCTGGCGTAATGCAAAATATGTGAGGTTTTAAGGTTGTTGCCTTTTCAGACGCTTCGTCGCACTGTTGCCACTTCCATTAGCAGACTTTTGGCTGCAGAGGCGTTAATTTACTCCCATCTCGTTGGCTGTTTGCATAAATCAGCGTTTCCCCCAAAATGGTGTGCGTCGTGCCGTGCCACCGTCCTCTGACATTGCACACATTTCGCTAAAGCCACAAGAATCCTGGAAGCTCGTTAAGCGGTTGCCACTTATTTTCTAGGTAAACCCTTTCTAAGTATAGCCGGGTCGGGAATTTGCACCTGGTTGAAGCGTATGCTTGCACACATATTACACGGCTCGGGGATTTACAGCTGCTTTGCTGTATGGTTTAATCCTTTTAGCTCAGTAATTTTGAGTGTCAGTTTTAATGCGGGGGCGCTTTGTACTCATTTGTTGAATTACGACTATAATGAGTTTCTGTTTTTGCTCGCACTTGAAATTAAATATATCACCCCTGAACTTTTACAAGTTGAAGCACGTTGCTTCTTTACTGAAATCTAAATAAAATGTCTGACATTTTGCAAATTTAATTAGAAAACCCTTTTTGCTATCCGTGACCCTGGCGCTCTAAAAGGAAATATAGCCCGCCAATCGCCAATCGTGAAAGAATCATTTCGCTTGATTAGCTGTCTATTTTATATAATCCTTTGTGACTTGCAAAGAAAGGAAAGCAAAAAAAAAAATAAAATAATAATAAACAAAATAAGAGTTCGTACAAAAAGAACGAGGCAATCAGAATAAAGGACTGATTTTGATTGGGGCAATAATTAAATTCTTAATAGCATCAAATCAGTCTATGACTGGGCTAGATTTTAATTGCCGGCAGAGCTGAAAAAACGTGCTTGGTTTATACGCAAAGAATGTGCGTTCCTTTTATCTTATGAATGGTAGCTGTTGTTCTATGAAAAGCAGAACAAGTGGAGTAAATAGTTTAGTTTGAATTACAGCTCACGTCTTAGACATGAATAAATTCCGAAATATTATTGGCATCAATTTCACAACATGAACTTACATAGTCGAAGCGCAGCGTCACGATACAAAAATTCATGGTAAGCAATTGGCAAAATCCTGTGTCAAATGCGCGACATATGCATAATCAATGACTAAAGCTGGCACGGATTCTGGATCTGAACTCCATTCATGACTTTCGTACCATTCTGCATCATTAAGTAGCTCAGCATGTTGAGAATATGCTAATAACTCCAAGGCTTAGGTTCACACAGGAACAGGTTCCACAAGTACACAGCAGGATAGGACGTTACGTATACGCCATGCTGTGCATGCTTAGAATATTTTTTGTTATTGTGGAAGACAATGGCATAGCCCTTAATCGTGTCGCCATTTAAGCCACATTATGGAATACAACATTCAGATCTTCTAAGCATTTCTCATGGTATATGCTAAGCCAATTTTATAACACTCTGCACATAAGGTAAGTGCTTAGAAAAATCTGCAAGATCTTTATCGATATAAAATATAACGTATACTTATATTAGATTTCATTAACAACTGAGAAAATAACACATTTTAAAATAGCTTACATAAAATAAAAATAATTACACAGAGTTTATATAAATATTTTAGTCAATGTTAAAATACATCCTGCTGTCAAACCATGCTATTAAAGCAAGATATCACTCAAAGGACGACGCATATCAGAAAAGAATTTTATGCATTCGATGGCCAACAGTGCGGCATTGTTTTAATTATTTCGAGTGCAAACAAATGGCTTGCAATACGGATACTCGTACAACACTCAGTTGGCCGCTTGATGGCAATTGAAAAGCCTTCACTGTGGTTCGACACGACGCCGTTGATTGTGCTGTTGTGGTGCTGATCAGTGCTATGGTAATTAATATTTTTAATGTTTTTTTAACGAGCTGTATGTGCAATACATAAATTGAAGCACAACAAAGAAGTGACATTGCAAGCTTATCTGCCCACATTTGCCAACTGGCACGACCTCTACCAATTCAATCAAAAATACAAATGGTTTGAATTCTGCTGCGATACTCATGGCTTTTATCGCCATGGCAGCAATTTAGCAAACAAAATTATCCAAAATATAGTTTATTACTTTTTATACGATATTTAGTGCTGTTTATACATCAGCTCGTTGGCATTTTGTACCTAACTCACTTCCGTTGCGGCCAATATCTCAAAAAACTTAAGCATCAAAACTTTACTTTTGATAAACGGATATGTAATTTTTTTGATTTATAATTAAATTTATTGCTGGTTTTTCTTAGTATATTTACCATCTTAATTTCATTTAAAGACAGAGTACCACGCAGTCGGGAGTTAATCATTGTTGCAGTACTTACTTTTATGCGGTATACATTTGTGCGCTGCTTTTTTAGTCTGAAAACGAGCTGCAGATTGCCCGTAAGCATTTTCTGTGAGTGCACTTTCGTGTTTTATTAAAACGCTTGCCAACAATTTAATGAATTTTTGTTTGCTCGCCGAAATCGCTGTCTGGCGGGTAATAGGCTTAATTTAGTCACATTTTTGGCACCGTCTGTCAAGTATTTTGGCAAGATGGTTGAGTTGGCTGATGGCGTGCCAAATGTTTTCAGGCTGTTAATTTTGTTGCAATTTAGAGTAAGTGCGAAAAAAAAAAACGAATTAGCTGTTGGACAGAAAACATTGGTACATTTCTATACAATTAGGTCAAAGATAAGTCGTGGTTAAACCACATTATTTCGACAGTTAAAAACAATATATTTTATAGAAAAAGAGAACACTTTGTGGGGTATTTGGGATGTGCTAAAAGTAATTTGAGGCCTGCAGCTATATTTTGTGTGTTCCAGGCACATTAATTGCATCAATATGAGTATTTAAATAGTAATGCAATATGTGATAAGCCACAAAGCTACAATATATTATTAAACAAACTAATGCACCGCCCTTGTAAACATCTTAGTCATATTAAATCTAAATATATATAAATTTGCACAAGCAAATACCTGTAATGCATTTCATTTAAACAATGTTGCCAAAAAATCGAAATACTAAAAATATTTGAGCTGCTTTTACTCATTCCAATTCACATTTAAATAATCATGCTTACAATATTTTGTTCGTTTTATTGTTGCTGCAATTCCTTTATTTGCTAGCTAGACAACCAGTTCCCTTTGACACACAAACTACATGACTGGCGAAAACAATGTCAGAATTCAGTTCAGTCGTGCATACAATTTGCTAATGACAGTTGTGGCGTTCTCTCGAGGTGTGTAGATCAAACATTTTTTTTCTTTTAGCAGAGCCAACAGTCATAACCATTGACTGCAATTGAGTGCAACTAGTACCTGGTCAAACAGCTCGAGGGGTGGAACCAATTAGCGCTGTTTATGCTCTCGAGTAGCGCGACCTGTTGATGTATTTACACATGGCACATTGCAAGCAGCCTTTGACGTTGCCAACAACAATACTCGACTCGTAAAAGCAAATGCGTAATTGATATTTCAATAAGTGCTACCTGACGGAGTGCAGCGCCATGCCGCCCATCGTCCAGTTGTGTGACATGCAAGGATGCCAAGGATCGGTATAGCTAGCTACCAGACAATTAAAGGGCACAGACAAAATAAACTGATTTTTTATTTTTATTAATATGGCTAAAAAGATCTTTAACTATTTTATATAATAAAAACACAAACATGTAACATTGTATTAAAAAAAGATTGCTTGGGCTATACAGAACATGAATCAAAGTTAATTTTGCCATACCATAATGTATGCAATAAGAAGCAAAACAAAAAAGAAAAAGCAGCTCATAAAATTGTTCAACTTAAATAATAATTTATTTATATTTTTGCATATTTCATATATTTATTGCTCATTTCATTTGTTCTGTGTGATTTTTATTTATATACAAAAATATCTTTATTAAATTCATATATGTATGTATGTATTACCTTGGCATTAAGCACGCATTTAATTTGTATTATTTGCATGCATAACTTTTTCTATTGAATTCAGCAGAAATAAATAACAAGATGTTGTAACAAATTGGCAAAAACACAACTCAACTTAATATTACATAAGAATATTTCAATTGAATTTCGGGTTAATTATGTGTGGAGCCATATTCTACACAAATTTAGCAGAAATCTAAAAAGATTTAAAATACAATCAAATGAATTCAGCAAAAGGAAAATGGTTTCTATTTTTACATACATGAAAAACAAAGTAAAGCAATAAAGTCATATCAAGTCGGCCTGCTTCCACATTTTAGAACAATGCGTATATTTTGCAAACAAAGTGTGAGTGCTTATAATTTCTTTGCCGAACATAAAATATAGAGGACTCGAAAGTCGCATTCAAATTTGAATGTGTTTGTATTGCGATTTCTGTCTCCGCTTCCGCCTCCGCCTTTCAAATCGACTGGCAATGCGAACGTTTCTCACGCTCGATTAGTATTCAGAAACGATTGGAGCACTGCGCAAAGCTTGACAACATAAAATAACAGAAAATAAGAGCACGAAAAATGTCACTTTGTGTTGTGAATTAAAGATTTAAAATTTAGACGTACAGGAAACAACAACAACAACATTTCAATTTATATTTCAGCGAAATCAACAGCTCGCCGTCATGTGCCACACCATTCAGTACTTCTTTTATGAAAATGGTGGTTATTATTTCGAGCTTTTTATTGTTGTGACAACGACACACATTTCGCGGGGAATAATTATAATTGCAGTCTGCGGTTTCTCGTAATCAAAACATTTTCAATTCTAAAGAAAAATATATATTTTTTTTTTTTGGTTTCAGAAGCAATGAAAATCATTTTCTTTTTCTCAAAAAACTTGCAGTATTCAGTATAAATGTTGTATCCAAGGTAACCACCCCAATAATTTAAGTTAAATTCAATGAAGAAATAAACATGCAATTTTTTAAAATTCTAATTCAAGATATATACTAATATTATGAAACAATATTGTTTTTTGTTAGTCACAATTGTTAGGCACCTGTAAAGTTTACGCTGAAGATCACGATGTTGCTTTAAACATGCAAAGCACATCATAAAAACTAATTTGTCATACATTGTACAAATCTATAAAACTAACTGTCAGCAATGGTATATTGAGTTCATCATCGAAAACAGAAATTGTAAGTTTGAAAATGGCCATCAAATAAATATTAGTGCCAACATTTCCAATGCCCTTCACGATATGCCCGTTTACCCACCTGAACGATGAAATATTGCAAAATCAACCGAAAGCCACATGCTCTAATCATGGGCTCCGATTGCATTTTCAATGCAAATTTCATTCAAATTACAATTTGGCATTTGGCCAGTAGATTGGGCTATATGACCTGTTACAGTAATCAGGCAGTTTTTTTTATTTGCAAATTCGATCAAAACTTATTAGGAAATTAATATCCAGGCAGAATGCAAATGGAAATAGACACTTTGACACAAATCATTTATAATTAAAGCCTACAGCTAGAAAGACGCAAATTATTTGGCTACCTCTAAAGGTTGCAAATTTGTCTAATTGAATAAATTAACTAATAGCAACATCTTGATGTTATTTACGAATTATTCAGCTGCAATTTATGGATTACCTTGCATTTTTAATGACAACGTCAATTGCCTTGCGGTTTGTTGACCTGCGGCTTGTGGTGTTCCGAGTAAAATAATCAAATATTCAATTAGCTTAACAACTTGTGTCCAATAGGCTGAGAGTGTATTCAACGATATGCACTTATACATAAACATATGCGGAGATATTAGCTTTGAATAGTCGAAAATAAAACGAATTTTGAAAAATGCAGGTCGAAACCCCTTTTGGCCTAAGACGCTTCGAGACCCTGATGTCCATCTCTGGCAGAAAATTCCATTAACCAGCAAAATAGAGGAGACTCAATCGAAGCCTTTGCTATTGTCAACTGCAGTTGCGTCTTTGCCCAGAGCAAATATCAAACAGTCAGCCTGGCAAACTGCCATACAATGGGCGATGCTGGGCAGAGCATAAACTGTTGTTTAGACTGCTGCGTGCCCAGTTGACCAGTTGTCGATTCGGCAGTTGAGAAGCTTGTGTTTATTTATTTCTTTTGGGCATTGGCATTTAAGCTCCAACCCAGCAGCAGTAGCAGCAGCAGTAGCAGTCGTTCATTAAAATGCAATTTACATTTTCGGCATTCTGCAGGTGATTTCAATTATTTCACGTGCGCTTAAAAGTATGCTACATTTTATGGCGTGGCACATGCGCCGGTGTACCTAAAATGAATGATGGCTTTGTGGCAAGTCATAAAGATTTAATATGAGTTCAAATAACGTTTTTCTAAAGCTTTACCCAGGCATCCTAATGACTTTGAAATTGCTATTCAGCTACATGTGCTTGTGTTGAAGCAACAAGACGGGCTGCAACAGTGGCACGACCAGGATGTGGCACGTTTCTTGTTGCGGTGCCACGTTGCGTTCTATTTACGTGATGCTTGTTCCACATCAGCTAATGTCAAATTAATTTCCTGAACCTTGTTTTTGGCAAAACTCAGATTTTTAAGACGCAATTGCAACGAATAAGTCAGACGAGTCAATGAGTAAGAAGCGAACAATCTATATGCATATAAGCTGGTCAGTCAGCAAACTTGACGATTAACTAAATTCATCGAGCCACAGTTCAAAAACTTCTTAATGGGCAGTCATTTCAGGTCTATTACACACACAGGTGATTAAATGGAATGCAAAATGTACCGTTCAATAGAAAAATGTTCATAGTACATCAAAAAATATTCTGCTTGGTTTAATGTAATCTATCTTCGAATTATATTGCCAAGCGAACCTTCTATTATTAAAACCAGCTTGTGCAAAGTATAATAAAATTATAGCGATTTGCGTATCTTTTGCAGTCTAGACACAAAATTGACTGAGAGACCTGCTTTTAAGGCCTATATAAATATTGATTCACACAGCTTGCAGACATGACCAACAAAAACAATTTAATTTGTGTTCGTCTACAGCAAATGGAAATGCAAATGTGCCTACGTAAATTCTACAAATAAAAAATTTCAATAAAATAAGCAATAATTTGTACGAAATATAATGCGAATTGGACAGCATTAAATTCGAATTGATTTTATTACGGCGGACACAAATTACCGACACAAAATGCCTAAAGCTGCAAATGAAAATGGAACGAATTTACAAATTGATTGCGCTAATTTGTGGCCCAAAATAAAAGCACAAAAGAAAAAGAATAGAATAAAAATAAAAATAAATAGGTAGGCAAACAGAGGCGTAGAAAATTATTTTAAAAAAATTCCCAAAAAAAATAATCTCAAAGCTTAAAGTGGACTGTATTGGCAATGAAACTGGACTTGGCTGAGCCTACAAGATGCGTGATATATTTGGACGACAGCTTGGCAAGTAAGCGAAATCAATATAATTCCAAGCTTAGGCAGAAGTTGTCTTAACAACTCGGCTAGATTTACACTCCACATAAATATCAGCAAGTACAAGGCAGCAAAATGAAAAGCCAATAAGCGTAGAAAAAACTTGTACAAGATGAAAAAACGTAGGCATTAAATGCACAGCTGGAAATTGAGATAAATACGTGTTTGAGATAACGTTAAACAATATTAACCAACTATCTGTAATATTTAGTGCATGCTCACATTTGGTAATTGTTAAATTTTAATTAAATTTCACAAGAGTAGGATTTGTATTTGCCTTTCCTGGTACTGGTGATTTTATGTTCGCCAAAGAGAAGTGTGTCCCCTGGGAGAGTTTTCATTGTATATTATATTGCACTTATAGTACAATGTCAAATGGATTTTGGTCTGATCAAAATATTTAATAATTTGCATTCACTTTGGTCCAAGCTGTCTTGAACAGAGTCTGTTTTTTTGTTTTATTTGTTCATTTCCCACACTCTCGGCCACAGCAGACCGGTTTTGACTAGTTGGTGCGCAATCCAATCAACGACTCAAGCGCTTTTACGCTCATTTACGAATGTTTTTATACCCTGTACCTAATTGAGGCAGATACCAGCATTATATTGAAAAAATAAATACGACTAGCATCAACAGACGAGCCCAAATAATTCAGCTTATTTTTTTCCTAGAGATTTAAGAAACTTGAGGCTTTAGTTAAGAAAACGATTTGATTGACAATAAATATCGAATAAAACTAAAATCCCTGCAATTTATATATTGCCTATATAAGATAATTAATATTTTTCATCTACACTTATGTATACCCTGTCCAAACTAACAAGTAAGAGGTTCTAGTCGGGAGCTCCCGACTAGGGGATACCCTGAACCCTCTTTTTCCAACATCAAACGCATATATATATATATATTCATATTAGAAGCTATATGTCAAGTTTGGGGACTCTAGCTCTTACTATTTACCAAAATTGCCCAAAAAACAGGAGCTCGATAACGATTTTTATCGATTACTTGGAAACGGAGTAAGTTATCAATTATCGGAAACAAACTCGATCTGCGCAGGCACTAGGAGCACCTACATCTAAAATTTGAATATTTCCGCGCGGAGTTATGTCGTTTTGGAACGTCATATCTCCCCGTGGAGTTATGTCGTATTGGAGTTATGTCGTTTTGGAACGTCATATCTCCCCGTGGAGTTATGTCGTATTGGAGTTATGTCGTTTTGGAACGTCATATCTCCCCGTGGAGTTATGTCGTTTTAGAACGTCTTATCTCCGCGCGGAGTTATGTCGTTTTGGAACGTCATATCTCCGCGCGGAGCTATGTCGTTTTGGAACGTCATATCTCCGCGCGGAGTTATGTCGTTTTGGAACGACATATCTCCCCGTGGAGTTATGTCGTATTGGAGTTATGTCGTTTTGGAACGTCATATCTCCCCGTGGAGCTATGTCGTATTGGAGTTATGTCGTTTTGGAACGTCATATCTCCCCGTGGAGTTATGTCGTTTTGGAACGACATATCTCCCCGTGGAGTTATGTCGTATTGGAAATATGTCGTTTTGGAACGACATATCTCCCCGTGGAGTTATGTCGTATTGGACTTATGTCGTTTTGGAACGTCATATCTCCCCGTGGAGCTATGTCGTATTGGAGTTATGTCGTTTTGGAACGTCATATCTCCCCGTGGAGCTATGTCGTTTTGGAACGTCTTATCTCCGCGCGGAGTTATGTCGTATTGGAGTTATGTCGTTTTGGAACGTCATATCTCCCCGTGGAGTTATGTCGTATTGGAGTTATGTCGTTTTGGAACGTCATATCTCCCCGTGGAGTTATGTCGTATTTGAGTTATGTCGTTTTGGAACGTCTTATCTCCGCGCGGAGTTATGTAGCTCCACGGGGAGATATGTCGTATTGGAGTTATGTCGTTTTGGAACGTCATATCTCCCCGTGGAGCTATGTCGTATTGGAGTTATGTCGTTTTGGAACGTCATATCTCCGCGCGGAGCTATGTCGTTTTGGAACGTCATATCTCCCCGTGGAGTTATGTCGTTTTGGAACATCATATCTCCGCGCGGAGTTATGTCGTTTTGGAACGTCATATCTTCGCGCGAAGTTATGTCGTTTTGGAACGTCATATCTCCGCGCGGAGTTATGTCGTTTTGGAACGTCATATCTCCGCGCGCAGTTATGTGGTTTGGAACGTCATATCTCCGCGCGGATTTATGTCGTTTTGGAACGTCATATCTCCGCGCGAAGTTATGTCGTTTTGGAACGTCATATCTTCCCGTGGAGTTATGTCGTTTTGAAACATCATATCACCGCGCGGAGCTATGTCGTTTTGGAACGTCATATCTCCCATATCTCGTTTTGGAACGTCATATCTCCGCGCGAAGTTATGTCGTTTTGGAACGTCATATCTCCCCGTGGAGTTATGTCGTTTTGGAACATCATATCTCCGCGCGGAGTTATGTCGTTTTGGAACGTCATATCTTCGCGCGAAGTTATGTCGTTTTGGAACGTCATATCTCCGCGCGGAGCTATGTCGTTTTGGAACGTCATATCTCCCCGTGGAGTTATGTCGTTTTGGAACATCATATCTCCGCGCGGAGTTATGTCGTTTTGGAACGTCATATCTTCGCGCGAAGTTATGTCGTTTTGGAACGTCATATCTCCGCGCGGAGTTATGTCGTTTTGGAACGTCATATCTCCGCGCGCAGTTATGTGGTTTGGAACGTCATATCTCCGCGCGGATTTATGTCGTTTTGGAACGTCATATCTCCGCGCGAAGTTATGTCGTTTTGGAACGTCATATCTCCCCGTGGAGTTATGTCGCTTTGGAACATCATATCTCCGCGCGGAGCTATGTCGTTTTGGAACGTCATATCTCCCCGTGGAGTTTTGTCGTTTTGGAGTTATGTCGTTTTGGAACGTCATATCTCCGCGCGGAGCTATGTCGTTTTGGAACGTCATATCTCCCCGTGGAGCTATGTCGTTTTGGAACATTATATCTCCGCTCGGAGTTATGTCGTTTTGGAACGTCATATCTCCCCCCGGAGATACGACATAACTCCGCGCGGAGATAACACGTTCCAAAACGACATAACTCCAATACGACATAACTCCACGGGGAGATATGACGTTCCAAAACGACATAGCTCCAATACGACATAACTCCACGGGGAGATATGACGTTCCAAAACGACATAACTCCAATACGACATAACTCCGCGCGGAGATAAGACGTTCCAAAACGACATAGCTCCACGGGGAGATATGACGTTCCAAAACGATATAACTCCAATACGACATAACTCCACGGGGAGATATGTCGTTCCAAAACGACATAACTCCGCGCGGAGATAAGACGTTCCAAAACGACATAACTACAATACGACATAACTCCACGGGGAGATATGACGTTCCAAAACGACATAACTCCAATACAACATAACTCCGCGCGGAGATATGACGTTCCAAAACGACATAACTCCGCGCGGAGATATGATGTTCCAAAACGACATAACTCCACGGGGAGATATGACGTTACAAAACGACATAACTTCGCGCGGAGATATGACGTTCAAAAACGACATAACTTCGCGCGGAGATATGACGTTCCAAAACGAGATATGGGAGATATGACGTTCCAAAACGACATAACTCCAATACGACATAACTCCACGGGGAGATATGACGTTCCAAAACGACATAACTCCAATACGACATAACTCCGCGCGGAGATATGACGTTCCAAAACGACATAACTCCGCGCCGAAATATTCAAATTTTAGATGTAGGTGCTCCTAGTGCCTGCGCAGATCGAGTTTGTTTCCGATAATCGATAACTTACTCCGTTTCCAAGTAATCGATAAAAATCGTTATCGAGCTCCTGTTTTTTGGGCAATTTTGGTAAATAATAAGAGCTAGAGTCCTCAAACTTGACATATACACGTATTCCGTTTAATTGCTCGTGAGGATCGACAACAGCATCATGAATGTCGTTCATCATACGCAGCATACGGCCTATATTTTCCGACTCAATATTTATGTGAAACTGCAGTTTTTTGTCAATGTTTTCGGTTGAATCGCGCAATTGGTTGACTTCGGCGGACACATGAGTCATAACTTCGGCTGTCATTGCTTTCGTAATTTCCACAACATTCATTGCTTTTTCTCGCTTGCCTCTGCGTTAAATTCATCTACTTGCAAAAAGTTGTTGTCTATTTGCGTTTTCAGCACTTCAAGCTTCAAGTCAATGTCGCTGACTTTCTGATCCAACTTCACGAGCCGGCTATCAATTTGGAACGTGGAAGAGCTAGCGGTTATAGGCTTATGCATTTCACTGTCTGGACGAGCACCCGTTTCGGGTACAATGTAAACCACATTTGAAAGCTTAGAATCGAGACTACTTAGTTTCGATAGCGCCTCTTCAGTCTTTTCTACATTGTTGGTAACACGATTCTCCAAACTTTCTATGTGCTCCATTAGATCCTCCACTGATCTGCCCAGGTTGTCGCGTCGTTTTAATTTTCCCTCAAGCGTTGTGATAATTATCTCAAATATACTCAGCAATTGTTGTTCTCTAAAATGAAAAATGTATACATCGCATATTTTAAAATAAAACGAAACTATTAAAAGTACATAGATATCGCGAATTTTCTTCTTCCACTTTGCGTTTGGGTACATGAAAGAATTCTGTCTGCGAATAAAGGGTACCTTTTTTTTGCTACAAAACTGATAAGGATCATGCCAATAATATATGGTTATTACCACATTTTGTTTTAACTAAATTTTGAAATCCACTTCTGAATGGAAATGCGGGATTGCGATAGAACTGACATAGTTTCTTACCTCGCGTTCGGTCTGAAAGGGAAATAAAGTGATTGCAGTCAATCGTCAATCGTTAAGCAAAAGGCTTTCCGTTAAGCAGACTGTTACAGTCAACTACCCAACATCATTATCGAAATGTGTGTTCTTACAGCGAACACGATTCAAGCTAATGTTCAGCAAGTGCGATAATGGTTTGGCTGAATTTAAACAAATGGGAAACAATTGCTGAACTCAAGAAAAATGGTCTGAATAAAAAAGCTTAATAATGTTATAATTATCTTTTAACGAATACTTAAGGAGTATATTTTTCTCCAGCAGTGAAAGACAAGTGCGTATGGACTTAAAAATTAAATAATTATTGACTTTTTTAATGTGTGTGCCTAATTATAATAGAACTGCCAAATGTGCATAGGTATTTCGTAGGCAGCTCGTGTCTCGTGCGAAAATTTCAAAGCCATCAAATTAAAATTTTCTAACAAAACTTTGCAACATGAAATGCAAGCAGTGTGTGACAAGCAGATCTTAAAAAAATAAAAATAAAAAAACTACAATTTGAAATTTCAGAGTTGGAAATTCTTAAGCTGCGCAAAGAACGAACAAAATGGCACGTAAGGGCAAACTACATTAAGGCTGAGATAACGACAAGCTTGCTGCAGCGAGGAAACAAAATGAAGCCTGCCTTCAGAGTTCATGTCGACGCGCTGTCAAGTGCGGAAAAATGTCAAAAGCTAGAGAACAAGGAGCGCAAGGGCTTAAGGGGTATAGTTCCACAATTGGAAAACTGTCAGTAAGACATGTGCGGTCTTAAAACTTGTTCAAATCTCATTCGCGACTGATGGCTTGAAATGGGAATCGTAATTGACATTTGATTAACGCTTCGTAAGCTTGAATCCACTCATCAATTGACTGACTCTTAAAGGTTTTGCTATACGAAACCCTTCTTTCCACGTTTTGGCGTATGCAAGCCAAATGCAAGCCATTGAAACAGCAGCAAAATCGCATATGAGAAAAATTAGTGTCGTCTAAACCACGATTCTCAAACTAAATACTGCGACACCTTGGTACATACGTAGCCGACTTAAGCTTCCCTTGTTAAGCCACCTTGTCCATGCTTACCGGCTTTGCAACAGGGACTTCGCAGGATACACAACATCGACCTGCGCATCCTTATATACTGGCAAGAAGCCTTTGCAAAAGAAAGCGACGGGGAAATTTTCAAGATCCCCATCGATCTCCCAAGCCGGGTACAGATATAAGTAAATAGCGAGCTATAAAAAAAGCAACGTTTAAGACTTATTAATAAATAAACTAATCATTTCTGAGCTATACCACAATCCTTTCCACATTTGACCCATATGTATTTAAACCAAATTAAATGCTGCCCATCTGTAATAGGTCATAAACAGAAGTTTTAACTACAGCTGTTCTTAAATTTGTCCATCAAGAATGTAACGGTTTTAAAAAGTAAAATCTGGTTGCAGCAAAAAAAAACGGTTTTTTATCGATTGCTTACAGCGCAGCAGCAAATAGCACATTGTTTATCCTCACTCTGTTTTGCTGCGGGGTGTTACACATAACCACAACAACAGCAGCAACTTTGAGATTTTTCTATGGAGCTTTTACAGGGTCACCGTGCAGCTCGCCCAAAAAAATGAAAGCAATATTTCAAAAACGGAAATGTTTTGCCGGAATCGAATTGGAAGGACCCGAACAGACGGCCATTAGTCTTGCCAAAATTGCGCTGGCTGCGTATCTCTCTGTGGAAACTTGATATTTAATTAAAAGTTGCAATTACTAATTGCATTTTTTTCTTCTAAGCAAAATGTTTTGATACATGTTCAAACAAACGCCATAAACATGCTTTAAATCAATAAATAGGGGATAAACCAATTCAGATATTCGAATTAATTCGAGAGCCTGAGATACAAGCATTAAATTGCGACAGACGGAAAATAATTGTTTGCTTTTATAAATAATCAAAATGCAAAGCTTCAGTTTAAATTGCAAAACTACAATTTCACAATTTTCGGCATAGATTTGAGTACACACCAAATATGTGTGTGGCATGTATGAAACAATATTCAAAACTGAAGCAAAACTATCAAAACAAGTCCAGCTACACAAGCCGGAAACGGAACCAAATAAATACACATACATATCTAAGGCATTGAAGAGCTGAGAATATTTGAATCAAATCCGTTGCATGTGACGAGTGCAATTTTACGTTAATATTTACGAAGCCAACTTCGATGCGCCGGAAATGCATGCTATGATTATTCAACCAACATGTGCATATTTGTTCATTAAACATTAAAGAGCACTCGACAGTATCAGTCAGAAGTTGTTAAACTATGAGAATGTGCTTAAGGTCAGGCATGCTACGCAATGCTTAATGGATATGCCCAACTCATGTTTGCAGAAGTCACGCTTTATTGAAGGATGCGTAGAGAAGCCAACTCGAAAGATACCGACACCTTTTAAATTAGCTTGTAGAAAAGATTGAGGAAGTGCTTGGCTCTGCCAGATTTAATAGAATGTAGAATTACTTAAGGAAATATTTTAATATCTATTCTTGCATTTATGAAACAAATAATTGCAATTGATTGCAAAATATGTTCATGAAATTGTTACTTAGCTAAAATCAGTTCAGATTTGGACGCAGATGCAATACAAAAAATGCTCCATCTCGCGGCACAGGTAGTTTATTTAAAAAGGCGCCATTATCGTAAGAATTTTGATACAGCTCCTTAACGTTTTTCTTTTTGATCATAATCGGTGGCTGCAAAAGCAAATTCGAAAATTGTACATTAGTACGCTGGTGACTAAGTAGTTAGCTTACCATTACTGCTTTTATTTTTGACAAGGTATTTGCCGGTGGTGATTTACAAAACGGCTTCAGTTTAAACATCTGCACTTGACTTGATTGCAGTAGATATGTTAAAATATAGTTTCGGGCAAGAGCTTCATTAATATTTGGTGGACGGGTCTTCAGCTTAGAAACCCAAGCGGAAGCCAATGACTTGTCAGGAACCTCCAAATTACTGATCGAATTTTCCAAACGCAAAATGTCACGTTCAAATTGTCGATTTAGGTTTCTCAACTTGCGCTGAGTTTCGCCAACTTCCTGCCGGACTAGGATATTACTACACAGATAGGATAAAATCTCGTTCTGGCTTTACCAAAGGTAATCTCCCAGCGGTAGCGGTGTCATTGCTCTTACGTAGTTTTTTCTTGAAAACATCTTTCGCGAACATACCAAAATTTTGTACATACAACTTTGAAAATTGTGTGAATTAGGCCTAAATATATACATATAGATGTTTAAATGATATGAGTACTAGATTTTAAATAGCTCATTGGAAATTTTAAAATATTTTAAAAGCGTATTTTTAAAAGAGCGTAGTAAACGAAGAAAAATATTTGAGTAATACTTTATTAAATTTAATTATAGCGATGCAATATGTAATATGAATGTGTGTTTTGAATGAAAGCGTATTTTTTAGACATACTAGTTTTCATTTAGTTAATTTGAAACACTCAGTAAAAAATGTTGTTCTTAAATTTATCAATTTGAAAAAAAATGTAAAATGAAATACAACTAAAAATATACCTTTCGCTTTATATGTATACAATAGCCCCATCAAATGTGCTTCACTTTCGACGGCAAACTATTCAAAAGTTTTGCGTTGCTATTGATCAAAAGTTTTGTACAGCCAAGTGCCTGAAAATTCATTACTTTCTCCTGATATAAAATTGGTCGAATGAAATGTTAGTTTTCATAGTCCAGGGCAAAGTTTGGACCACTCAATATCACACATACAGTTCAAATTAAATTAAAATGTTGAAAGGATAAATTTGAAGAGCAGGTGAAAGATTCGACAGCTGCCGTAAGAATTAAAACTTTGCCAAAACTTTCCAGTTTGGACAAGGTAATCAAATTGAATAAAAAACAACAACAAACCCTAGCTTCTAAGCTCTAAGCTCTTCAGGGCTTGACATTTAAAATGTATTTAAATTTGGCATATAAATCAGCATTCTACGCACGTGAGGGCCAAGCCAAGGACCGATTTGATTTGTTAACAAATTAAATTGAATTTTTATATATTTGGCTTAGCTCTCAGTGTGCTTTACGGTTTGGTCAAGGTAAAAACGACCTGAAAGGCCTTTAAATATTGAATAAGCAGCTCGACAACAACGCACAAAAAACAATGGAGTCAATGTGCGTGTATGTGTGTATGTCAACACAATCAGTATAATAACTGAGGGTCGCATGCCCCAAAGCTGCAATAAAAGTGGATTAAATGCAAACATGTGTGAGATTGTTTGGTCCATTCGGGTTACGGGTTCCATACCCCAAGATTATAAGAGCCACCCGCAATGCCCTTAGCATTGATATGGCTGTTCCCACACGAATTGATCCCCCGAATGCCAATGCCAAAGGCTACGCCAAAGTCAATGCCTAATGACTTTGGTTACATGCCAAATTAGGCCTCACAAATGACAGCCCGGCTCTAACTCAAGTTATTTGGGTTCGAAGTTGAAGTGGACAATTTCCTCCTTTGCTGCGTAACTGAGTAACCCTTTGACACAAATAAATTTCGCATTGATTGTGTATAACCCGTTTACGGTTGTGACACATTTCTTTTCACCATGCGCAGATTAAAGCTGCGTAAAATAACTACATGTTTCAAAAAATATTACATACTTGCACTTGCAAATTGTTATTTTACACCAAGCCTTGGCTTATCTGACAGTTTATTTTAAAATAAAATCCATTTGTGTATATTGGATTTTAATTTCTACACTAGCATTGATCAGGTACACCAAAAATGTTCATATACGGTTATGTCTTGATGTAACTATTTAATCTTTAAAGCGCTTATCCATGTTAGTTAGTTTTGACATTTTCTACAAATTAGGAATTAAAAGAAACTCCCATCAATAAAAGAAGATATACCCAATTAATATCAGCATTGAACTATCTGAAATGGAATGCATCGCATGTCGTGACTGCATAAATCAAAAATATATCTGAAATCATTTGGTGCTCATCTTTCATTATCCGGCTTTCTTTGGGTTACCAGGACTCGATTTTCTGATTATACTTTATGACCCTCGAGCATTTTTCCTTATTTAATTAACGCGCTCTTTGTTTTGCCCACAAAAGCGGAAAGTAAAGAAAGTCGAATAAATGTGTCGGGAATATACCCCAGGGTAAATGCATAAAGAAAGAGTCTTAACGGTAGCACAAAACTTAAACTTACGAAGCTACTTTAAGCTGGTAAGGTGAAAGATTTAAAAATGTCCCAAGTAGAAGAATTAAATTATTTATAATCATACTTGATAGCTTAGCAAAATATTTACTTTAGTATTGTCGGTACTTTTGAAAACATTAATTAAGTAAAAGCTTTAAGCTTAATCTACGTATATGACCCACCAGATAAAATTACAGAGAAAAATATTTTTTCAATCTACATAAATTAAAACCAAATATTCACATTTTTCTTTTTCAAGCGGTAGATTAACTAACAAATTTCATGGAATTAAGCATTACATTAATTCTGAAACGATGTTAAAAAATTTAAATTTGAAATTAATTTTTGTATGCAGGAACAAAGAAATGTTAATTCTGCTTATTACACTACAAGAGAACTAGAGACGGCAAAATAATCCATACAGTTATTGTGACATATTAATTTCAATCATATTCAATTCTGCTTACACAAGCTCAATACATCTGCTATTTATTTATTAACTCAACCAATCTACTAATTAATTTAGCAGATATTGCATTGTCACTTGAATGCGTTAGGTTGGTATAAGCTCCAGGATTCAATCACCACCAAGAACACATAATCGCTTATGCAAGCAGTTGCCCTAAGGCTGGAGACGCAATTATCTTTGATTATTCGCCTTATTTTGACTTATTTTATTATGCCTAGCATGGTGCGTTGACCCAGGCAATTTGGTGACTGATCTGGCTTTATTCTTGTCCCATCTAATGGCCGACACATAGCACTGCAGCCGTCAGGATTTTTGTCATTTCAAGCCAGGTCATGAAAATCAATGAAGCACCGTATAAACCGCATAGAATGAAGTCAAATTGCATCTAGAATTTTATGCTGTCTTTTAAGAGTTCATTTCAAGCTTGAAATTAACTTCAATAGCTAGTTGCACGAGTTCGTTCGATTCGCATTCGTATTGGAAAAAACTCATAACTGTCATTGTTATTGCCTCTGTCTGGGTCATATTGTTCCAATACTTTGACTTCAATGAGGCGTAGGTTGCTCGTCTGATATTATCCCCATGCTGCATGCAGAAAATAAAAAAAGCTGTGATAAACCTACATCGACGCCCGTTTGTTAGTAAGTATATCTGACCATTTATCAGGCTGTGTCAAGTTGCTGAATGGGCATTTTGTCGTTGAGCGCAATTTAGAGTGAAAAAATGTTTTTTACTTTTTACCTTATTCTCTCGCCTTTATGAATGAAATTCTGAGGCTTTGAATTTTCCAGACCATTTAAGATAGAGGAATACAACAAGTCTGTGCCTTTTGGAATATTAAAAAGCTTATGAACAAAGCGCGAAAAACGATGCTGAATATTTTCCAAATATACACGGCGGTTAAGTATGTCTCACTCTTTAACATTTTCCTTCTCTTTCAGCTCTCAGAATCCCTCACAGTAACGATTAAGTGCCCAAGGCGAACAAGGTGTCAGCCGCTGTTATTACTTTTATTACAGTATTGAGTGAAAAGATTATTTGCCGAATTTAATTCTCGTTTGCTCAGGATTAGAAATCGATTGCTTTGTTAGTCTACCAAACAAATAAAAAACAACAATGATAAGCCCCAATTTAGTATATCTTACAAGTCAAAGATGATATTGCTGGCCATTCTGGCAGATTTGGAGCCTGGCAACGTTTTATTTCATGAGGCATGCCCTTAGATGGTTTTAATTGTAAAAAAAGTTTTCCATTCACTTTGAACTGCCGAATCCCTAAAATCACAGTTTAATTGCCAACAATTTTTGTTACTGCTCCTTTTAGCGCTTCACTTAATTGTAAACGAAAATTATTACAAAGGTTGCCCTGGCTACCTATTAAAAAATGTATTTGTAGAGTTAGTATTTAAATGTCCATGATTATAAATTAAATATGCGTTCATCTAAAGCTATTTATATTATGATCATTTTGAAACCTACCCATAATAATTTGCATGTGTGAATTTCATGGTAATCATCATAATTAGGTTTCCCTTCTCGAAAGCCCTGGCCATTTGCATCTGCAAATGAAATAATCCGTATGCATGTAAATCACAGACCTGTTAATTACCTGTCTAATTACATGGCTCGAATGCAAAGCGTCAGGCCAAGGTAGATATAAGCTTTCAGGAATAACGAAGAGCATCATCATTCACTTTCCAATAATATCATCCAAAGGCCCATTAAATCAGTTACATCTACTGCGAATGGAATTGCATTGGGGCACGAAGGAAAATCAATATTTGAGATGCTTATAAATGAGATGAGCTATTAGCCATTCATTTGTTGACCTTTTGCAGCACCGTAAGTGGTAATTTGTTCAGAGCATAGTCATTACATTTTTGTTATTTTACTTGTATAATAATGGGTTTCATTATCGCCAAACCAGACATACATGTGGTTGGAATATTATTGCTCGTAATAGTGTCAATATAATTTATAGCGCCGACATTAATGGAAAGTAATTTAATTTATTGCTGCGCAAAATAATTTTCCTTTTAATTTACGCATTACAAGAGATGCTATTTAATAGAAAATTAATTAAACGTATGTAAATAATTCGATAAATAAAACGATGTAGAGGCAAAATGTATAATAAAGAGCTGATTAATTTAGGACAAACTTCTGTATCTCAAGTTTCGTTAAAATGTTGTTATACTAATAAATGTTAAAGTATTGTAAGCCCTTAAGCTTTTAATTCTCCTGAGCAGCATTATTAACATGGATATATTTTAATATTATTTTGCAAATTCAATTTTATTTTAATTGCAGCTTAAATACACCTGAAGACAATAACCGAACAGAAGCCCAAATTAACCTCGAAAATGCATTTAATAACAGAGCACAAAATTATACAGCGGAGCTGTAACCAGGATTCGACATTGCAATTCGTAAAGTCGCATCGTCGCATTTCAATTGAATTAATTAAATTTTTAAATGCTTTTTATTTCTTCGTGTTGCCTCTTACATGCAAATTTATTGGTTTTTGTCGCTGGCATACGTATTGAATAAAAAGACTACCCATTTTAAAATTGCAATCGGCATTAATTTGTGCGCAAAAATCGACTAACGAAGGGGTAATGGATGGCCACTTTAACGAGGTGGAAAAAAATTTATTTATTTTTTAAATTTTTAGGGAAATGCCAATCAAATACACGAACAATTTTAAGCTCAATTTTTTAAGCAAACAAAAAAAACTTTTAATTTTACCTAATATCTTGTACTTTTATTTCATTCAAAGCAGTCAGACTTAAAACTTAACTTGAAGTTTGAATTAATTATTTCTTTAACTTGCATAATTAGGTTAGGGCCGAAACTTAGGCAAAGGATCTTTGAAAACAAACTTTACAACATTTTACGACAGACAGGTCATCCGAAGATTAACTAAAATTTTCTTAGTCAATAATTTCTATCTACAATTTATTCTGACATTTTTCTTCTTAACTTTTCGAGCGGAGTTAAATAACTGTTCGAGCTATATGCGTATAAATATATTTAAGCAAATGTTTAAATATGACTATTTTATCAATATTATATGCAAACTTAAGAAAAGTGCAAGTTGCATAATTATATCACACAATTTTTTCTACATCTGCCATGCTGCGCAAAGCTGCCTTAGTTGCTTAGCTCTCTTTGTAAAACTAATCCTCCGGCTAATTATAAAAACTTTTTTGGCTGCCATTAAATTTCGCACAAAAAGCTCATTAAAAGGAGCCAAGATTCTTGAACTTTGGCGAAAACTTTTACACCTTCTGATGTGCACTCAGGAGCACTGACAAATACCACGTGACTTGATCCACACAGAGATGCGACAGCAGCTGGGAAAGGTTTTCGGCAGTCCGACAACTAAAGTTTACAGTTTGATGTCTTCCACAGGCCACAGCTGGCGCTGATTGTGCGTGCTTGCTCCTTTTTGGCAAAATTTACTGGCCAGTTGTAAAATTATCCGAATGTGTGCAACGCAACAGCAGCTGCAGGCGGTTTTTGAATTCTTATCAACTATGTTGTAAAAGTGAATTCATCAAAATTCAATTACTTGATGCCCTCGCCCATAAAAGTGCGCTACATTCTTTTTGACATTGAAATTTAAAAATGTCTTACAGTTTCGTCAGCTGACTGCAAAGAGCCGTCAAGCAATGCCAGCTTTACGACCTTTGCTGGTCGCTGTGAATTCTATGCTTTTGGTTACTTGACTTGCCATTTAGTCCGCTTATGCTTGACACTATGCTACATTACTCTACTCCATTTTTTTAATTCTTGGCACGTACAACTTCCTGGCACGTGACCGTGCGGTTGGCCGGCTATTTTACTTAGCTTTGTCACACTTGAGTGGCAAGTAACAAAACACAAACACAAAACCAACAGCATTTGAGGTAACTTCTTGACCAACATAAAACAATTTTTAGACCTCATACAAACAGCACAGAAACAGAATTATTTTTTTAATAACACAACGAACTTAAAAATACATATTTATTAGTACGCTTTAAATATAGAGAATAACCTACTTGTTTCTGGTTATTTTTTTAGGTCACATACTTTTTAAGCTTAACGGGCATTAGGAAAATAAGGTCTCAAGCGCGGAGCAGAGGACTCGCGTGTTGACCCGTCATCCCATTCATTTATCTCCCAAAGCTCACTTACTGATTTTAATTTCACACTGACTGCTTCCTCGTTACCACTAATTGCAATTCCACTCATTAACAGCTCTTCTCATATTATTGTCGGTCCAGCAAGCTAGGGTAACCAGCCGTTCATACTAGTCGACAACTAAATTGTTACGCTCTTTAAGACACCAGGTTTTTAGCCAGAACTGAAATTTGCAATTTTGGTCAATCATTGTGGCAAAACAAAGCAGGGAAGACTAAAATGTTTGCATTTGCATAACATTTCACATAAATTCAAATGTTCATAAATACTTAGAGTCTGTGTCGAATGTAAGCAACGTAAAATGTTCGGCACACTGCAAAACCAAATATAAAGTTCTCTTTTATACGAAAATCTTATCAAATTGAGCTTTAAATTTGTAAAACTGCTAAATTTTTGTGCATATTATGATTGATCCGTTATCCTGCGCTCATTCGTATGGATGCTGCAGCTTTGAAAAACTTTTCCATGAACATTTTTTGGCACATTAGAAATTATGTGAACCACTCTGGCATGCACAACTTGCCTTGGACTTTGTTGTAGATCTTCTTTGGCTGTCGATTCTTGGCATGCTTTCCGGAAATTGCTTGCAACTGCAACAGCTTTTGCAAGATTCATTAATTTATTGGAAAACTCGTCATAGCTGGCATTGGGCTGGAGAGCCCGACACCGCACAAAACTCAAACTGGAGAACACAATCAGCAAATGTTTCCCTCTAGCCATTAGCATTAATATTTCAATGGATGGGATTGCGCCTGGTCCGGGTGTGGCTGGGCTGGCTGTGCAACTTTTGAGCTACGCCATGGTGCTGAGAGGCGCATAACAAGAGAAAATTCACTACTTGTCAGCTGGTGCCAGATTTACGTGTTGTTATTGTGGCAACATCGGTGGGGTACAAAAAAAAAAAAAGAACAAAAACAACAAACTCGAAGCGCTCATTTTTCGCCCGAGCGTGTTTCATAAACAAGTTTTTTCACACAGAGCCAACCCCAAGCAATGGCAAACTGGGGGCTGGTTATAAATTTACATGCAAAATCAGGCAACAGCAGCACGGCGGGTGAGAATTGTCGACTTAGGACCCGAATGCAACTTATTGTTGTTGTAATTGTAGTTCTAGTTGTTGATGTTGAAAGTTTTCCTGAATTTATTATGATTTGCTGTAGTTGCCACTGTGTATAAATTATTGTTATTAATTTATAAAACTGTTGCCAGAACTGGCGCACAATTGAAATATGAGTATGTTACACTCAAACTCATCTGCAGCAGCTGTTTTTATAATTCTCATCTACTTTCCGCTGGTTTTCCATTATTCCATGCATTTTCGGGTCAGACCTGTCTTTATTAGCATTCGCCGGCAGCCCTGCCCCATTGTGTCCATTGTGGCTGGCTTTGAATGTTCGTTTCCCTGCGGTCGTAAAACTTGATTTGCACACAATTTCCGCTTGGCAAATGAAGAATGACATTAACCATTTTTGCTTTGCATTCGTCCACTTGCCATACCTGAAATAAGTCACACTGGTGACAGCTGACCGTAAGTTTATCCACAATGTAGTATTGTAGTGAGAACACTTCAACACCTTTCTTTGGCAGCACATGGCGTATACTTAATTATGTTTGCTAATCTTAGTTCCACTCGCACGCCTTTTGTTATGCTCCTTGCCACTTTACATGTTTTTTGTGCATAAATTATGGTCGTACATAAACATACGGCAACAACTTTATCAGTAATCTGATTTTTTTTTATAAATTTGAATGCAATTTGGAAAATAATAATGAAATAGATGCAAGATATTATGGTATTGTTTTCAATATTATTAAACTATATTCAATTAAATTATTAATATCCAAAAAACTAAATGTAATTTCACACACACCTTCTGGTCCGTTGTGTGCAGTTTAATGAGCAACAATCCAAAATATTTCGACATTTCCTGCCAGGATTTCGGCATAATCTACTTATCAACTCGAGCCTTGCCTAATGAAATTGTATAAGTAAATTAATAAATGCTGAAAAATAATTCCATTAAGCTGGTACCCGTCTCAAACCGGTCTCCAATCTCCAGGTTGTCTCTTCAACATCGAAATGGATTGGATTTATATTATTTTCAGATGCATTGACCTGTCGGCGATGAAAAATATTGGGATCATAATCAGAACGTCGAGGTGGCAACTCCAAATGGCCCTCATCGGCATGTCCTTTTTCTGACCCCAAGTGTAGCATCCAGAATGCCAGATATATTGTGCTCACAGTCAAACGCATTCTGTCAGCAATTTTACAATTTTGAACCAACATAGGGTAAATGCAAATGCAGTTGCTTTTATACTTGTTTTGCTGTTTAAATAAAATTATACTATCTGGATAACGAAACATATGTAGATTTCATTATAATTATTATTTTTTTTTTGCTGCTGATTTCGAATAACATAAGCAAAACAATTGTGCGACTCAATCCAACATTAGATTAACGTTAATACAGAAGTCACTTTGCAGAAAACTGAAAGCAAAAAGGTTCTATTGATAATCAAACCCGGTTAAGTCGTCGCAGTTGTAGCTTTCTAACTCATATTTCTATCCACAGCGTATAGAAATATGCAACTGCTTCTTCTCCTTTTTAATCACTTAAGGGTGGATGGAAGTTATGAAAATGAAATCAACTTTGAATGAAATTCGAATAATGAAATATTCATGAAACACAAAAATATTTGTCAAATCTTAAATGAGTTTTCGCTGCATCATTGTTTGTGACAATGGAAACGACTGAAATGTTGATGACAAAGTGAAACCAAAATGTTCACCGCATTTTTCAGTTGCCATGAGGTGGGAGTGTTTAAGCCAGGCTATGTGAGCTGGCGCTTCTGCCAATGCCTGTGGCGGGTGCACGTGTATGTGCGCGTAAGTGTGTGGCCGTGTTTATGAGAAAATATATACCCCTTATCAAAGCAGACAATAAAGGACTTCATTATAAAAACAAAATTCGGCTGACATTTGGTTTGTTTACAGATGTTCGCTATTTGTCAAGCCCTTATTAGCTGCATGTGCGCCGAATGACAGTCGCTGCGCTAATTGAAAATATGTTTTAAAAGCCATCCGCACGTTCCGAAAGCCCTGTACAAAGAGAATGGTATTCATAATTGTTGATGTGCCATTCCTTGTCATCCGTACTAATTAAACCACATTGCATCTGCCGAATTGAATCAGGCACTTCCTTTGCAGAGATGTGGGCGCCAAAGATTAAGTACCATGACAGAGCCTTTAAATGATAAGCACATTCTTAAAAAATGGATAAGTAGGTACATGCATATATACAGATATATAAATCAAAATCTGCGGCAGTCTAAGTCTGACGAAATTGGAAAAAATTGTGAAATTAGCATTACGGAAATTATATTTTTTACATAGCTTGAGTATTATATGGTCAATTAAACTTCACTTTTAAGCAGAATGTAGGATATCCCTCTACTCAATTTGACGAAGCTGGATAATATTAGGTTTGGCACGTCTATTTCAGGCACCCAAAAGAATCTGTGCACACATTAAACTTAAGCAAAGAGCAGCTCTGGTCGAAATAAAAGGGTAAACATTGTGATTTTATGTAAGCATCTTAGCCAGCTCCATTTGGCATTCTCGCACGGATAAAACTACAAGTACAACTTACTTAGCACCCGAAAGTGAATTGCAACATGATATGTTGACATATGAGAGTGCTTCGTGTGCATATATACCAATGTAAACATACGCATGTGTAGGTAACTACGTAATTCAATAGCTAACTTAAGCAAATGCTCTGATGCGTTAAGCTTGTTGGGGGGCAGCACTGCCAATGAAGAAACATCAGTCCAATGGACAGCCAAGCATCAACCCATCAACCCATCAGTCCTTCAGCCATCTTTCAAAGTCGCTCTCTAGTCGCTGCCAGTCATGCTGGATTAAGCAATTGAATTTGGATTAGACACAGTGCCAGGGTATGCAGTTCAAATACATACATTTCGAAATTATATGCATATATTCGTATATCGGCTATCTGAGCGCCAGCAGCCCAGCCGAGTAACATGTGAATTTTCAAGGGATTAGACATATGTATGTGCAGCTGCCTCAAATGACTGCACTTCAGAGTTTAGTTAAGCCGAAAGTAAACTTAGTAGACGACAGTTTTAATTGCTTAAACTAAAGCACTGAAAAGAAAAAATGTTAAAAAATCTGCGATCCCGAAAATCATAAACTTAAATGTTAAACAAAATAACAAAAAAAACAATGGCATACAAATTAATCTTCACTAGTTTTTAAAAACATTTCTTAATGCAATTTAAGATCTTAGAATCTTTAAGTTCTACAAAGTCTCAATTCTTTCGAAAGCTCAAAATCTTGAAGTAAGCTAAATTTATTTTAAAGTTCTATATGAAGTTAAAGGACAACAGATTTAAAACCCTGAGACTGGTTAACATGATTACAGACTAAAATCAAATGGACAGACGATAATGGTATCTACTAAGCTGTTGATGCAAATCAGGTACTGATACCTTTCAGGAACGGAGATGTCCCCATCTACACGTTATACATTTAATGGCAAGGTTTTCTACAAGGTTTTAAATTACAGCTTGGTTGGGGCAATAAACAATGCAGCCAGTCGGCCAAAAAGCAATGCCAGACAGTTGGCAACGTAGTTGTGTAAACAAAGATATCAGTTACTCGGCAGGGTAAAACTTGGCTTCTGTGATGAAGTATTTACTTAACAAAGAGACACACGTGTGTCTACCAAAATTTGTAAATGTTAAAATTTAGACATGGGTCGACTTATTATGCTCATAGTTTTTCCATTATTATTTCGAACTTCTATTTCGCGCATCTACAACACGTTGCAAAAAGCATGTGTTGTATTGCAACTTGTTGGCATCTCTTATTTGAAAATGCCTTCAGATAATTTCCCAGTATGGCAGCAGGAAAACCCAATGTCGGGCACAGCAGCTACAACAGTTGGGGCAAATTTCGGATGCAGGCGGCACAAGTGTCTCGAACATCTTGCTGGCTTGTTCATCACGCAACATGTTGCATGAGAATGGCTGTATTGCAACTTGTTTTCGCTTCCATATGGAGGAATTTCCTTCAAAAATGGCAGCATACAACCATTCTGTAACGCCAATGTCGGGCACTCCAACTACAAAAGCAGCTACAACAGATATGCCAAATTTAGTTCATTGTCGACTTTCAAAGTGTGCGGTTCGTTTGGCGGTTGGTTAAGGGCGTTCAGCTTGTAGAGTGAAAGAACTGTATAGAAATTTAAAAAATTTATAAATTAAATAAGAATAATCAACGCAACGAAAACTTGCTGAGAGATGGCAGATGCCACTGTAAATCTCAATTACGTCCTAGCCTAATCATGTAATACAGTGAAAATTATTATGATCAAAATGTGTTCGAGGAAATAAGAAACAAATAAATCAAAGAAAACAGGTTTTCAAAATAAAATACAAAATAATTAAATGGTCACCAAAGGGTGAAAACAATAAAAAGCACAGCTAGCCGACAGCTGTCAAGAGTCGATTGCGACAACAATAAAAATAATTTTAAAAAAGGCTTATTCCAACCGCTTGCGCCAGTAAGTATGCAACACGCGATTAAGCCGTATTATCTGCAATAAATTCGCATATGGCGCATATCGCACGCACATATATAAAGATATGGAACCCAGCTGATGTGAAATAGGAACTTGTTTTGTAAATCGAAGAAAATCAACTTATGTCACTATAGAAATTTTATATACTCTTGACATCATTAATGATATCTGTGAGTGTGTGTGTCTGTGAAGCAAAATGTTTTCGTGAATGCTTGTGCATAAATTAGAAGCATTTGTTGGGTTGTTGTTTTAAGCATGGTCTTATTTTTATTATTAGTTCCGAATATAGAATTTAGTGCTGCCGAATTCGTGCCTTATATGTCAAATCTATACAAAAAGCCAGAAGCAAGTGCTAAAATAATAAAATATTTCAATTAAGTGACAAATTTTATATCTATCTGTTTAACCTTTAGTTTTTCATTTTATTTATTGGTAGTAAATTTAGTTTGTTTGTTCCACATTTCACGTTTCAAACATTTTCGATGCACATTTATATTCTTATGGGCAACCAGAAGCCAGATAAAATTGTAGTATTCTCTTTTCTTAATAAGTTAAATGGCAACCGTTTTTACTGTACCTTATAAAACTTGTTGGCCGAGCTGTAAACGTAGCCATCGCATCAAAAAATGTGTCAGGGACAAACTATAAAATGTAGTTAAAGGTGCATTCCGCTTACGCCTTAAAGCCAAAAATTCTCAAAAGTGCTTGAATAGAAAGGGGACTAGACAAAGTCAATGAAACTTTTAGAACTTTTTAACTTTTATTAGCACTCAATTTCTCCCTCGAGGGCCAAAGCAAAGAAAAACAAACAAAAAATGCTAATTAAATCTAATTCAAATGATGATCGTCAAGCACTTGTGCAAACAAACAAGCAGCAAACATTTCAGACTTTGAGTTGACAACAAGGGTGACAAAATGATTTTTTTAATTGTCGATCGCATAAGCGAAGGCGACTTCCTGCGTCTTTTATCTCAAATTATTGTACATTGTTTCAACAACTTAGACAAGCTGCACCTGAAATGAGATAAAAGTACGACCGGGTTGAAATAAGTAAAAATCAAATGAAAAATAGAAAACATTTGGCAGAAAAAAATAGAAAACAAAAAAGGCTAAGAAAAAGGAGAAAAAGTTAGCATCACAAATAAAATCAAATGGAACATAAAGTCAAGTAAAATGTGAGACACAGCAAATGCAGATAATCGACAGAACGGAAAGCACAACAAATACGAGTGCCGACAAAGCGGAAACCCCAAAAATACATGAGTATCAACGAAATGTGTTGCACGATTTTCTTTAAACTGCAAAACTGTAAACAGATTGCGCTACGAGCACTCTCTGGCTTTATTTTATTTAAAAAAAATGGCAAAGCATCAAAAAACAGATACACTTCTAAAATATGGCATGAAAATCTCTTGTCAACAACTTTCTCAAGAAGTGCAAACAGTCAAAGGAGAAGAATTGCATAGTTCGAGTTCAAAAACAAATACATTTAACTGTTTTTTTTTTTTTTCTGGAAAAGTTTTTCTTCCTGCTAATGTAGCAAGAAAAATTACATCATTTGTTGTTATTATCTTTTGTTTACTGTTTGCTGTTGTTTGTTGACGTAGTTGCTGCTCTGCTTGTTCACAACATCGTCAGCATAAGTTCACTTTCATTCGCTTCACTTTTATGCTAATAGATTTAAGAAATTTACAACAGCTGCCGTCGTTCTTGACAACCATAATGATTTCATGTTGATGTTTGCCACAAGTTTGGAGATAAAAATCGAAAATGTTCAATCAAAAGTTTTCATTTTGTAATTCTTTTTTATATATGTTAGCAAATTTAAAATATTATTAAATTTTCATATTTTATATAAGCTGCATTGCATTATTAAAACGTCAATACTTAACGTATTTTTGGGCCACAAAATATGATTCGAGTAATTATTCAGAAATTGAATGTGGTACTGGAAAAAAACGCTTTCGAATTAAAATGTTATCCAACAATAATTCGATTCAACTTGATAAAATTCAATTTATTTATTATTGCTGTCAATTGGATACAAATAACTACTCCGATTAAAGCAAACACTGTATATTTCTCTTTAATTTTATTATGCATATTTCAACAATCAACATAATAGACAGTTTAAAAAATTTGGCTGACATGAAACCAGAGCTTTAATAAATGTTTTTATAATCAATTATGAACCAGGCACAGAAATTACGCTGAAAAAAAGCTTGTCCGTACGGACACACACATAACTCAGCGAAAATGTTGGCTAACGGAGCTTATCTAATATTAATATAGTCACGGCGAAGTCATTTGCCACAAATAGGCTTCAGACTTTCACTAAATTGGCAATAACACGCCCACTGCCGTTTGCCCCCAATTATGTATTCTCCCAGGACTTGGACTGGAGATGTTGTGTCAGATAATATGCACACAATATATAATTGATTGATATTTTCCATGCTCTCGGGCATAAAAGTGTAGACAATGCCGAAGGCGTTGAAACAGCATCAAATAATGTCAGGCCAATATCTATTTTTGTTTTGTTGTGCAACCAAACGAGAAAATATTGAAATGAGTTGAGATGGGATTATCTGCCTTAATGCTGGACAAGTGCGTTGTCAATATTCAAATTGAAAACATGCCCTGCGACAGAATCTGCCAAGCAATGTATATATTTTCTTAACCCCGCCTGTTTTTCAGGCTCACGACATGTTGAGCACGCAGTTCGCCGTAAGCATGATTGGAATTTTAATAAGTTTCTGTCATAAGATTTATTTTATTGCCAATCTTTTTTTTTGCAAACCGGAAAAGGGGAAAGTTTGGCACTGTGCCCAGCGTAACGTATACAAGCTTATGGCACACATCATATCATGAGTTATGTGCTCGCTTGAGCATCAGAATGTCCAGCCCCGATATGTAGGCTACACAATATGTAAATGTGTAAATATATAGATGTAGATAAAGTTGGAAGTAGAACCAAGCAACAACTGTTTTTTTCCATAATATCCTTGCACATTTAAACCAACCATTTATTTGTTTGTTTTTTTTTTTTTAACAATCAAAGCTGTTTACAAGATGATTCTGATAAAAATGTTTGTGCTGCGACACCAAATATGACTTATATTTGCGCTAATTTATGGTCGGCTTAACGTTAAAGCCCTTCTGTACTTAATCTATCAGAACGAATTATGTATTAACCGGCTGCCGCTCGAATCACTTGAATATAAAAATCTGTATTTGATTTTACTTATCAGCAGTGTGTTCAAATAAGCAGCTGGACAGGTGTGAGCGTAAATATTAAGAAGAAAACACGCAAGTCATAAATAAATATGTACTGCCAGTCGCACGTGTTCATTTTCTGAATACACTCATGCCCAAGCTTTTGAATATATTATGAAATATGTCATAAAACGGGTGGCGTTTGTGCGCAGGTGATTTTTATTGCGTGATGGTGAAAGTTCTGCGAAGCGATTGTATATTCAAAGCTAATCTAAGGATTAGACGCGTTAAAATCTTAATAGTTTATTTGCTTTCTGTATTTTCAATTATCAATAACATTTCTTTCTGAGTTATATCTATTTATATTTATAATAATTATTTATTAGGCCTATGTGCATTGGTTGTTAATTAAAGAAAAAATATATTTTTTATGCCAAGTAATAACATTTATAGCAACATTCGAGCTAAAGTTGAACACACTTTAATTTGTCCATAAGCATGGAAGATACCCAGAGTTCAACTATAAATGTTTCCATGGGAAACGATGTTGTTTTTTGTAGCAGATTTCCGAACATCGGCAGAGATTCAATGATTCCTATCGGCCAAAGTTGATGGCAAAACATTGAATTGAAAGGCTGTCCACCCCCAACAGTTCTGCCCTTATTGATAGCGCGCACACACACGCACTTCGGAGAAATCTGTGGCTTGATGAGTGCCAAGTGGTCCCAAAGGGATAATAGTCGTAGCCTAACGGATGTGATTTAGTCAGGGCTTGCTGGCTTGTGCTTGTGTGTGGGTGTGCGTGTGTCAGTGTGTGTTTTTATGAGCCACATGACGTATGAGTAATGTGCTTCGATTGACCGCAGTGCTGACTTGTTGCCGCGTCAGCGAGTCATAAACTGCTACAAATTTTTTTAAAGACAAGATTTTGGATCATTTCAGGAACTGGAGGAATGCTCGACTTTAAAATGTGTGCACAACGCAAATGAAATGTGATTGCGCACGCACCTGACGAATTTTAGCTACGTGCGGTGAAAGATAGCATTACCTGCATTCCAAATTCCAGCATCGACAGCCTTCCAGCTGTTCAGGGCGTGCTTGTGCATTTAACACGCATATTGCACAACCCAATTCTTAGCTAGAGCCAGGTAACCCAAACACACATGACCGTGCTACGGGCGGCAACCAGAACGTGACACATGGCGATGTACTTTTATGCCAGTAAGATATCAGCCATTGTCTGCGGCACGCGTTGCAAGCAAACCGTGCTGCAAAAGTCGCGTGGTCAACGGGATCGCGATAAGGACAAATGCCGACGCCATCGACAGCGTCACAGGAGTAGAAGACGCAGCAGATGCCAGGAGAGCAGCTCCGATAGCGAGACGAGCGCCGATGATGTCTACTGTGGCCTCGAGCTGGATGCCACACCTCAGCCGGATGTGGGCATTTTCCTGCTCAATGCCAGCAGCTCGAGTACGGAAGCAGCACAGCCTGGCAGCCTGGGACTGGAGCTGGGATTTGCCAACGAGGGTATGCGCCTGCGACGTCGTCACAGCGCAGAGCAGCTAAACGCACATGATTTGGAGCTGGGACTACAGCATTTCAAGGTGGAAATATAATATAAATCTCGTGAATCATCCCATTTTTAATTTGTGATTAATTTACATCTGCAGCCGCTCGCAACAAAAGACGATCCTGTTCAATATGATGTGCCCAAAAATACGCACAAGCGCAGTCTATGTGATATCAGCTTTGAGGTAATTTATCAAAATTATGTTCACTGTTGCGTATCTTCTGTAAATTGTTTTAGCTTTTGCATACATTTTCTGAATATTTATTGACGATTTGTTTGCAGAGTTCTGTTTTGGGTTCCGGCGGAATCATGTACATAAATGGTAAAATAGTTTCCGGCCCAATAGACTCATTCCCTGAGGTGCTCAATCCTAAAAATGTCATTGATTTAGATAAGGTAAGAAAAATAATTAAATCACAAAATGAAAATGTAATGCATTGCAATCCTCAAAGCACGGGCTAAGCGAATAAGGGAGTAGAGTTGTGTTTGATTTGAAGAATGAATATGAAAACTGAATCGAGAAATGCAGAGAATATTTTAATAAATATATAAATTTTGTATACTTATTTATGGTTATAATTTATAACCTTTAAGGCATTTAATTGGCGCAATTTAGTAATAATCAAACTTAGGAACCAACTACTTGATTTAAGGTGTTTTCTTAAAGAGAGCAAGTCCCTAATAAGCTATCCAAACTAAAAAAAAATCGTAAACTACAAGCCTCACCAAAAATCTAATTTGTTGGCACAAGCGAACGCTAAAAACAAAGAACAGATAGTATTCAACCCTATAAAGCAGTCCAAGGCAGATAAGCTTATAATCCAATGAGCAAAGCGCAGAGTGACAAACAGAGATAGATACAGAGAGAGAGAGAGAGAGAGGAAGAGTAAGAGGGAGCGACATTCCTGCGGCAAGGAAAAAACCACAAGCAGAAAGAGCAAAAATAATTAGTTCGTTGCAAGCGAATTGACAACGCGTAGCCCTTTAGCCAGAGCAATAGCCAACAAATGAAGCTAATGGAATACTTTACTCCCACCCATTATGTGTCATAAGGCTAAGGGAATTCCACTTCTGGCTGTGGGTTTATTTGAGTTACACTAATATAGCACTTGTGTTTATCTATTGTAGGAATTTCTGTTCTCATTCTTATTATCATCACGTCTGTTCTTGCGTCCCCATGAGCTGCTCGGCAAACTGTTGGCATCGGTATCCGATGGCCAGTGCTTGGAGACATTAGTTGCCCTCTTGGCCGAGTGGACGCAAAAGTTTCCATACGATTATCGTGACGAGCGCATGATGAGCCATGTAAAACATATCGTTTCTAGGTGAGTGCAAGCCCAACTGGTTGAACTCTTAACTTGTAATCGAGCCAATTGAAAATTGCAGATGTTCCGATTCGCATTTGGAAGTCGTTGTCTCCCAAGTACTAAGTGCCTTACTTCAACGCTTGACTGATTTAGAACAACACGAGGCCGATCTGCGTGCCTGCCAGACCAACAACGAAAAGGTGAGCTCTGCGTGTTTCCCCACATAATTAGCATTACCAACTTATTGGTGTTCTTTGGCCCAGCTCGTTGCTCCAATCAACTGCCCAACAGCCACTCAATATGCGCAAATATTGTGCCGACTGGAAAAGAAATTGGCCAAGCACATAGGACCAGAGGAATTTGTGCAGTGCAGCAGCATGGTACTCCTGGATAAGCAGGTAAGAGCTAAAAAATACCCTTTAATTCCTAATAGTATCGAGTATTCTAAGGAGTAAGATATTTTAAATGAACACCATTTTATAATTTATTGTTATTTAATACATGATGCACATTATATTAGATAAAATATCGCAGATACAGGGCTTATAATATAATATATAATATTGCGTGATATTGTCGAAAAGTTATACCCCTCGACAAGAATATGAATTTATTATAAGCATAGGCAGCTTCATTAACTATGCCCATTGAACGCCTCAAATGATTAAAACAACAAATTGTCTCGACTATTGGTCTCCCAACCGCAGAAGAAATGGGACCAACCTATATCATCGGGTGGACCACCGGGTGCCCAGGATCCAAAGAAGACCTGCAATCTGGAAACGTATCTGGACTGGTCGGCACGTCTGCGTCTGTTTGTCTGCAATGAAATACTGCAGGTGAGCTTATAGCCAACTCTGCATGCTCTGTGTCACGCGTCCAGGTCGGCCAAGTTAAACGTAACGAATGATGCCTTAGACCCTGCGGATTGAATTAAAATCCCATGCTTGTCAAATATGCTCAGCTACGTGTCCCTTGATGGACCGACCAACGCATGTGCCGCATGTGTTTGCATAGTCAAATAGGACGAGCTGGCATATAATTTATGCTGCTCGTAACTTTCTCCATCGACAGTTTGTCAGTTGGCCGTGTAAGTGACTCGTTAAAGTTTTAGTAAAGTCACGTGGTCCGCATATTCTATTGTAATGCCGTCCAACTAACTTCCATATGCAAACAACATCTGACAACTTGATTTTCAGTGCACCGGAATTGAAGACCGTAGCCGAACAGTGGAGCTCTGGAGTGGGGTCGCCCAATATTGTCTACTTGTGGGCAACTACAACAGTGCCACAGCGATCTTAGAATCACTCGAGTCGCCGGCCATAGCCAGACTCAAAATAACGGTGAGTGAATTGACTAAGGATATTATTAATTTACTAAGGTATTAAGGTAGTAATAGCTGAGCATATTTCTATTTTAAGTAAGCAACTGTGATTTATTTAAATTGAAAAATTTACAGGCAGAAGCTCGGTGAAGTACTTATATATTTTATATAATTATATATTTTATATATATTTTTAGACGCTCATTTTAGATTCATCAAACAGATAAATTCGTGTGCAATTATGGTACATCAATAATATGGCAACTCTTCAACAAAACAACAAATTTCTGAACAGCTAGAAAGCTTTCAAGCTTAACATTTAGTACAAAATGATTGTTGATTGCAAGCATTGTTCGCTGAAATTTGAAATTTAATTTCAAGAGTTGCTCGTTTAACGATTTCTCCTGATGAAGCATCATTCGACATTTCCGGTTGCTAACGCAATTGATGGGAGCATTCTTTCTTGAAATCACAAATTAAATATGAGTAAAAAAATTCCAAAAAAACATAATTTATATCTGAATTTATGTAACTGCAGGCCATCAGTTATAAAAGCAAATAAATAGGAAAAGAATAGGAAAAAAGGATAACCACGCCCAAGTAACCGCAATTCCATCAGCCCACGCTGCGTTGGCACATTTTTTATCAAAATTATATTTTTCCTTTTTGTTTTATTGTTTTTTTTTTTTATATACATATATATACTTGGCATCTCGCCCGCAAATGCTTGAATGGGGAATTCGACGTTCACTACTCATTCGGTGGTAAATGAAGCTAGTTTTCATAACAATTTTTGTAATTAGTTAATGGATGCCCTTTCTCTGTGCTGAGCCCTCGCTTAACACTCTTCTGTTGAAAATGAGGAATTCACTTGCCTCAACTTTTGATACTTTAAATGCCTTTTGGCTTATACTTTATTCATTATGCAATGCAGGTTGAGAATTCTTTTCATTTCACCTTTTTTTTGGTTGTTATTGTTGTTTGAAAAGAGTAAATTGCACAATGCACAAAGGACGAACAAAAAATGGTTGCATGAAAAAATTAAACGGAATCGCATAAATTCAGAGACCTACGCAATGTTTTTGTAACAGCAGGGGGCGGGTGGTTTATGCATTGTATGGCAATTTTTTTAGTTTTTATTTTTGTTGTTGTCATATTTTCTGCAGTTGCGTGTAAAGTCTACTGAAATGTTTATGACTAGGAAATAACCATAAATATGTCAGCATAGAACATAAAAATTACACTCAAAAATTCTGGTACATGCACATGTTTGATTGCTACCGAGGAATTGAAAGCAAGTTTAAAGGGCGTTAAAACATTTTCTAAACAAATCAAAAAAAGTTGCAAAATAGCGATTAAAATGATGTATATAAAATTGAATTGAAAAGAACATAAAGATTGGCTTTTATACTAAATTTGAACTTTACATTTCCTGTAATTATTGTCCCATTTAAGAATATCCAAATTAAAATCTTATCTAAGGCAAACGCCAAATGTCGCACCATAAAATGCGATAGAAAGCTTAAGCGCAAATTACAGACATAAAACTGGCGCAAAAACAAAACCATAAACTTTTACAGCGCGCCGAAACAAGGCACAAATAACAAAAATAAAACGAATTAAAGATATTTTCCATTTGGATGGAACACAGCGCACACACAGTAAACACACCAGTCACATGTAGACAGACTGTTCATTTATGTACGTATTTCCATTTTATTACAGTGGAGCAAATTGCAAGTGACATGTCAACAATTGGATTGCATGCAGCGGCATGCCGAAGGACACGGACATTTATGGCAGAAGCAGGCAATTGTTCTCAATGAGCAGCAGCATAGTCTAAAGACTGATAAGCAGCCTAAGGCCGCATCACCATCGATAACGGAAAACTCATCATCAACATCATCTGCAGCAGCAGCAGTAGTAGAAGTAGCAGCAGCAACAACAACAGGAACAACATCCTCAACATCCACTGCCCTAGAAGATTTGGATGAGCAGCCTTCGACAAGTACCAGTGGGCAGCCAGTTGGCTTAACAGGCATATCCGGTTTCAATGCAATGCCAGACTCACTGGAGAGGCCATCGTTAGAGGTGCCAGCGTCTGGCAACAACACTGTGGAAGCAGCCGCAGCCACAGCAATACCACCAATAACAACAACAACAACAACAACGGCAGCAACTATTTGTGGCAAGCCCAATGATTGGGTTGTTATTCCAGTGTTTGCGGATATTGTTAAATTGGCACTGGCCGAACGAGAAAACTGTTTGCAGCGGTGAGTTTTTCATTTATCCCACTTTACCTGTTTTCTCCTATTGATTCAATTAAACGAAAAGTCTGCAAAAATTAAACAAACAAAATATGTATAGCCTCTTTTTGCCAACGGTTCGCATGATTAATATTGCGCATACGTCACGTTGTATTCACAGTTTTGACTGGCTCCATGTGAAGAGTTGCTTTTATTTAATTAACCACAGAGTGGAAAAATAAATAATCATGTTTGAAATAATTTCAAGTGTAAATGACACGGATGAAAACATGTTCATGCATATTAATCACGTATGCATATCGCCTTTGCGCAAATTATTTATTTATTTTTATTTAATCGTAAAAAATTAACTTACTGCATGGTAAAAAGTGCACAATAAAAAGTTGAATAAATAATCATAAATATCTTGCTATACATATTGCTGCCATCAATAAAAATCTGCGTAAAGAATAAACCACATTGGGCATACTCGGGCCTAAGTCAACAAATTTCTTTAACACTATTAATGAATAAGCGATAAAATATAGACGAGATATTAAACTACATGCCCTTTGAAATATGAACAGGCACAATCCACGATTATTCGATTAGCCCCTTAAAAGCTGGAAATTTCACTAAACAAGCAAACACTAAACATTTACCCGCAAATAAAACACAAAATTTGTACACATTTGCACAAAATTATTAAATAGCAGCTCAAATAAAATATTAATTTTCTAAAAACATGAAGCCCATTTGGATGTCATTTGAACCTCACAATTACAAAATAGACGAAAATGTCAACGAAAATTAATTTTAAATTGTATCAAAAGTGTTGCAGCGAAGTTAAAAGCACATTGATTATACCTATGAATAATTGCAATTTATACACGGCTTTTACAAAAAAAAACCACAAGCCTCATCAGCTGAAATAAAAGCCACTTAAAGTTTGAACAACACACTAATTTTTACACACTCGTCAATCAAATTTAGTCGAGCTCAGCTCACATTGAAGATGTGCGATATTCATTAACTGGAATATTGCATTTTGTGGAGCAATTTAGTTGGCCAACAGCAAATTCATGCCCAGGCTTAAGCACATCACAAATCGTGCATTCGACATGATGCGTGCACATAAATTGCCCATTCGAACCCACAATTACCGAGCAGCCACTGATTTTAATAGCTGCACTGCATAGAAGAGTAAAATATGCATTAAATTGGAGCCGTGCATATTTTAGCGGCCCGACACACAGTGAACAGGCTGCTAACAGTTTTGCCTTTTATAGTACATTATTTGCAACAACTGTTTCCCCCCCCCCCCCCCCCTCTTCATCTACTTGCAGTTTACAAAATGGCCACATCAATGTGATTGCCTTCGATCGAATGGCGGCCATTGTTGGCGCGTTCACCAAGCACATGCAGGCAATGAAAACTACACAGGCGCCATCTAGCGGCGAGTACGAGCACTTCTGCACCCATATGCAGCGAACTACAAAACTTGGCGAAGCGGGTAAGTAATATTGCAAGTCAAACTTTACGCTAGGCGCTGTCGAGAGAGAGCGAGAGAGACTTCCTTTCTATATGCATTTATTTATTGTATTTCTGCACATTTTTTTCTTTGCACTTTCCACGTGCTTTATCGCATTTTGCACATATTTCACTGGCTCAAGTCGGCCATTTTAGTGTTTGTTTGTTTGTTCGGTGGAAACTTAAAGTGCACCTCGGCCAACTGGCAATGACTTCAAGTGGCCCGGAAAAGTGCCTCTGTGAATGAACATGTGTGTGTGTCTGGGGCGTGGGTGTGAGTTTGTGTATTCGTGCTACTTACATTTTTTAAATGAAAAATTAAATGCACTGCAGCTGGCACAGCACACATTAAGTATTATTCCACAAGCAGAGGCAATTAAAATGAAAACAAGAGCCCTAAGCTAGAAAATACTCTGCACGCTGCCGCATATAATTAGAGTTGGGCGCGTGTCGTGTTTGCTTTCATCATAGAAATTGAAAAGGGCTTAACTCAATACGACTTACATGAGCAACGCGATCAAACATGAATATGTTTTCACATTAGTATCGCGTCGCATCGTTTCGTATCGTGCGTGTTTTCCATTTATGGTAAGACACGTTCAAATATAATTCAGTCTCGATGTCACCTCTACTAACGAGTGCACTTGTAACTTCATTTCCCTCTTCGCAGATCTACTAATTGGTGCTATGGAGAGAAACTATTTAAATTAATTGCAATGAAATTGGGAAATACATTTTCATGCACTTTAAGCTCGCAAAGAGTTGTGGCAACAATCATAAAATCCAAGGAAATAATTCTCAATCCCCTTGCAGCAGCGCGAAGCAGTTTGTTACTAATTAATTTGAATGAATAACCGCAATAAAATGCCAGAAATACACTTTATGACCACGAAGCGGTACATTTATGCACACATTTTTGCCCGCTTAGCAGCCCTACCTCCTTTTTGACAACAATTCATTTCCGCCCCGTTGCTCGACAGACTTATTCTTGGTCTTATGTAACTTTGCTAGGGCTAATCTATTTACTTTTTACATAAATATCCAGGAGAAATAAATGATGTGCAATTTAGTTTAAAGCAGTATTTAAAATTTAAATACATAAATAAATGCTTCAGCATTGAATTAATAGTTAAGCTATCAATAATTCCCATGCTGAAGCTTTAAGTTTATATCCCAACTGTCCTTGGCGAAAATAAATGCACAAACACTTGCAAGGTGGAAAAAACAACAAGTCCTTCAGCGCATACTGCAGGATACGGAAATAAAGCGATTTCACCATAGAAGCGACGACAACAACACCTACAAGAAGTTACACCATGTGCAGTGCTGCCAGACCGCAAAAAAAGTTTTTAAATCCTTCTTTGAGCTGTCAGCACACCCTGCACATTAAGATATTTTTCACGGGTTGTGCACACACACAAACACAGCTCTGCAGCGGCATGTGTCTGGGTGTGGGTTGAGCGGTGAAGGACGAGACATGAATGCGGCAGTGACGACATCAAAAGTGAGAGAAACAAAAATAGTGCCATAGTGCTGAAATGAAAGGTCCACATAGACCGAACTCATTATAAACCCAGGAAGCTTAAGATACTTTGAAGGCTTTTGCCGCAGGCGACAAACAACAAAGTCGTAAAAAAAGCAAAAAAAAAATGATGTCTTCGGTGCAAAAACGCATCCTGCCAACGTCAAGGAAAAGAATGAAAAGTTATGGCTCAGTTCAAAATTTTATTTTTTCTCTTTCTCTTCAAATAGCGAAGCCTCAGCTGCGGCTGAGTCTTAACATGTCGCCCAAAAGTTTATTAAATGCTTGATGTGCAGCTTAATATGAGGTAAATGCAATTTATAAACTCATGGGTTAGGTTTTTTTCGGTAAATGTGAGGCAAGAAGATAAAAACTTTACCGAACAGTTAAAAAATGTGCTTCGAATCAAGAAAGCTAATCAAATGGTTTTTGTAAAAACATTATTCAATATATTCCAATATATTCATATACATTTTTTTAATAGTTTGAAATGGAGTTGAAATGAAATTCTAAGTCAGCCAAAAAGAAAAATCATATTTGACCAATATCAATCTATCTTATCTAGATGCTATTCTCAATCATATCAAATATCCAGTTATAATTTAATTGTATCAAGTGGCTCTACCCCATTATATAGAATATCCATTATAATTAATAGTTTGTATAATTGAATCGTAGCTTCGCAAACAAAAATTAGCTTGGCAAACGCAGTGCAAATTTTTTCCCAAATTGTCGACGTCAGAAACTTGTTTTCATCTATCGCATTTATTTTCCGGCATTAAGTTTTTCTGGTCCAGCTATTCACAGGAACTTCTAAATCAGTTTCCTTTCGAACCGCAAAACTCAAAAGTGTCCTTTAACTTCGAAGTTTCGCTCAACTTGAAGGCAACGTCAGCATCGTGAAATGCAAAAGAAGTCTCAAAAACTTCCTCCTGTCACGTTTAGCGCACTTTTTGCCTGGCTGCTGCTCGCTATAAATAAATGTTTTTCCAGTCAAGTCATTTTTCGTTTTTATCTAAGTAATTTTCGCAGCTCTGGAATTTTGAAAATGCAGCGCTTAGCTTTAAGGATTTGCCTTGGCATATTGACAAGCATTAAGTGGTTTAAGGTACCCAAGTGCATAATTCTGGGATATCGCGAACCATGAACCACATTTAGGGATTTGTGTTCAAGTCAAAATATTACAAAAGTACAACACAAACTTTTTCCTTGAGTTGCAAATTTAATTACATTCTCAAAAATATATTTGTACTACTACAAAAAAGCAGACAAGCGTTATTCTATCAGCCCTTAGCATATGTTGAGATGCCACATGAAGGCAAGGATGAGGCTTTCTCCGGTCAAACTCTTGCCCTGCCTCATGTTGTAACAACTGTCAGTCTGAATGGCGTTAAAGTCGGACGTGCCGGCACATATCCTGCGCACACAGACAGGCTCAAACCCCGCATTGTTTAATGTCAACCAGCCTGCCGGCCTTATAGAAGGCTGCATATATATATAAGTATACATAGGTCCAGGGACAGCAACCCATTTCAGCACGAGGTCTGTGAAAACTAAATGAATTTAGCAAATACCAAAGCTGAACAAAATGAATCAGCAAAACGTTGGTGAGAAAAATGAATAATGTGTATTTGCCTTAACTAGGAAAGGAATTTAAAATTGAAATATTCAAGTATTGTATCTGCACTTATGAAATTCTCAACTACAGTTTAGATACTTCCCGACTGTGCGTGTGTGAGTTTCTGCCTTAAGGCCATGTTAAATGTGCAAAATTTAATGCCAATTTGTATGACAATTTTATTCACATAACAAATGGCCTGCCAAGGGCAGAAGCCATTTAACACTCAGCCAGAAAGGTCGGCACACTAAGTGTAGCCGAGTTAAATTTTCATTAAAATCATCCAATCAATTGTACTTTGTTATCCAAATATGGAAGCTATTATTCATGCAGAAGTCGGACAGCAGCCACAGAGCAAACAGGCCAAGGAATTTTCGGCCCATGCAACAGCAAACAGGCTAACTTAAGGGAAATTCAAGTTTAATTTTACTAATTTATGCAATGCATATATGAATGTTTGTTATATCAATTCTACTCATTAGACACACGCCCATGGCATTTCATGGCATTAGAAGCATAACAAATACATTCTCGCATAAGTGTATATATTTATGAGCTATTCATTAATCTGGTATTCATTGTGACTTGCGATTCGGGACAAGGCAATTAAGTGGCAGCAAGCAAAGGCTTTGCTCTAATTATTGTCTATATATGAATATATATGAAATTAAAATTAACTTCTCGGAAATAGACACAGAGTCTACACATCTACACACTCGCTCGAACTATTTTCACTTAAACTGGAATATAAAAATGATTTTATTCATGCTATTGCTCAAAAATTCGAATAGAAACAATTGAAAATGGAAAATTGAATTCCTTACCAATCAGGTTTTGCATTTCTTGACAATTCCTAATCAAAAATCGTCAGCACTTTATTGGCATCTGCACAGCAATCAAGCTGCGGTCCTAGGGGCTGCGGGCTCAGGCTTAAGTTGGTAAAAACTTAAAAAAAAAAATGTTTTAAAATTTTTTCGACTTGCTGTTGACCCTCCTCATAGGCGCTTGTTAGGCTCAACACTCAAAATATTCGTCAAGAGCACACAGGATGTGGTGTACATGGTACAAAACCAGAGCGGCTACCAGACCAGGCAAAATCCTCAACACATGAAGGAGGTGCACAAATATTTACCCACACGACTCTATTAAAAGTGAACAAGGAAAAAGTAGATACCATAACCAACGCTTTAATCCTTTCACAAACAATGGCAAACCTTTTTTCTTCTTTTAAGCTAGGACTTCAAAAATGTTCGTTCCATGTGCGTGTGTATTTTTTTGTTGTGCTCGAGCATACTAAAATGCGGGCTCAAATCCTATAAACACGCCGGGACAGGGACGGGAGCAAGGACAAAGAAAGGCACAGGGCCAGGATGCCCAGTGGCATTCTGTGGCAAGTCAAGAACACATCTGTTGACCAAACGCTGACCAACAAGCAGGCGCTTTGCATCATTCTAGAATTTTAATGCTCTCATGGTGTGAATTGGACATGGCTGCCACATTTTGCCGCAACACTCAACGCACACACACAGGATACAACGCACAACGCACTCGAGGCACACATCTTTCTTCTGCCCTTTTTTTTTTTGGCTAGTCGCCAGTTTGTTGTAACTTTATTAAACCATGTTTTTTCATTCTTTTGTTTTTCTATTAAAATGTTACAATCTCAGCTGCACGAAACTCTTGGGTTCCGTCTGCTCTACACTTGACCGCAAGGCAACAGTGCATAGGGCATAGGGCCATAGACCATAATCAGCTCGGTTCAAGCAGCGCGTGTTGACCGTTTAACCAACTAAATACATATATATATATATATATTTATATATGTATTGGGCTATTAGAGCAGCTATGTAGTGTATATGAGAAACTGTCTTGTATTGTCGAATTAAAACGAATTCACTTTTAAAAAGCAGCGGGAAAATAAGGATAGCCTTTACGGTTTTACAGATATTTGAGAAGAGTGAAGCTCGAAAATGCGGAATTATAACATGATATATATTATCTTGATATCATATATATCATTACAAAAAATGAGATATAATAGGCATAGATGAAAAAAAGGTCTTTGGCAAGCCTGACTGTGTATAAGTTTTCAAATAAATTTAAGTTGTTATATTTAAGCCAGTCAAGCCAAGGCAGCAGATTCTCTTGATCATTATATAATAACTATTTTGTGTTTTATCATAGAGCATACAATTTTTTGCATATTTTTCCAGAGCTCATGATGGCTTCGTTTGACTGCGAGGAACCGAACAATGCAGAGAAGCTAATGTATGATTTAAATTAATTTAATAATAACAATAAACGCAATAACATCGCATGGAGGCCATGGAGGCGTAACTCATAGGGCACAGCTGCTGACTGCTTCTACAAGGTAAACCCAGCGCGATCCTTATTGATCAGGCGTCTCAAGTCGACTCACTTCCTCCCCGCGGAGGCCTCCGGTAACGTTTTAACGAGCAACCGCCTCTAAAACGGCCAAAGTGAGCGGCGCTCATCTTGTTAGATGTTGATGTTGCTGTCCTGGGATAAAATGCATTCATCTATTTTATAGTTTCAATTACAATAAAATGTATTTAATTATATTAATAAATTTGGTTGCACAATTAAAGTGTATATTGCTTTTTAAGTTTTCTACATACTCTACAGCTCTCTTTTCATCAGCTCAAGTAAAACATAAAATAAACTTTAAGTTCTGACAATCTACAAACTAGTTGAACGTGAGTGTTTCAAATGAATTGTTTAATCTACCGGCAAAATAAAAAGCAGCTTAAGCAACGGAATTTTCAATCCCTCACATCGTTTGCGTCCCCCCTTTGAGCTGTGCCAAGAAGGCAGGAAATTTCTTATGTGTGTGATTTTTTGGGCCAAAAATGGAAAGCCAAGCGCACATCGCAGCAAAAGCGCTAAGTGTCGAAGCAGTAAGAAAAAAGACAGCAGCAGCACAAAATCAGCCATAATTCCAAGGACTCCGGCCTGTGCATGTGAATGTGTGCGTGTGGGTCTATGTCCTTCCCAGTGTGTGCGCGTGTGCCAGTAATGTCTTTTGCCAGGCCGTGAATTATGTTACAGTCAGCAGATATTTATGCAGCCTAATGCATTCCATGTAATAGGTTTTACAGATTTACAGCTGCCTGCCACGTGGATAAATGTGGCAGCATGATCTGCTCTAACAGCTAAAGGGCGCACAAAGTGAAGGCATTATGAGTGCAAAAGCGCCAAATTAAGATCCAAAATGAATTATATTCATACATGAGTTCAAGACATCTCCGACCCCATAAAGTATATATATTCTTGATCATCATCAACAGCCCAGTCCGTCTGTCCATCTGTCTGTTTCTATACGAAAAAGTCAATCAATTTTAAAGCTATCTTAAGGAAACTTTGCAGAAGTCCCTCTTTCTGTTGCACGCAGCACATATGTCAAAACCAGCTGGACCACTATATCAGGGTATTAGATCTTCGGCGTGCCGAAGACAGCCTTTATTTCTCGATAGTTTAATCATGTTGCTGTAACATAAAATAGTTTAACTTTTTATTTTTAACTTGATTGTTGAAAGAGTCCAAGAGCCATATGCTTTAATATATTCACAAGCTTGGTTATATCTTCATTTATCTTCACTTATCTTCATTTTATAAAGACTAATAAGGTATTTTCAAATAACTTATGTTATCATCTGATAAAACACCATGGCTTACCAAACTAAAAACTGTTTAATAAAAGTAACTAAGATTTATAAATTATATATCTTATTTGTAGTAGACACAATAAATATGCATTATTTATTCAACTTTTTGTAGACACAGCCTCAAATTGTAGCTTAAAATTCTAAGACAATTTCGACAAATAGATTTTAAAATGTTTTATCTACAATTGTGCATAGAGATAAGTATCTCAGTCTGGTGCCTAAAATAATTGCATTATTCACTATCTGTGTCCCAAGTTAAATGTTTATGTGCGGGCAACAAATTGCTTTAAATTTGTTGGTCAACTGTTTTACTAGACGTACAACTAAAACAATTTCGTTTCTGCTAAAAGCGCACAAAACTTTACACTGAAACTTCTCGGTTTTATTTATATTGCGGTTGCCATGTGTTGCAGCCAGCTACCGAATTTATGTGCAACACTTGTTACACTTGTTACACATACGACATGTTGGACGTGTGCACAGTCGAAGACAAATCGCTTGCTTTTACAGCTACATATCTTACGCAGCACAATCAAGATCTTTGACATAATTTATTGATCGTTTTGCTGGGCTCGCTGCAGAACTAGCAAAAAAATAGGTGAATGCACTTAAATTAAAAGAAACGTGATTGTTTCTAATTGAAATCATGGTTTGTTTTTGTTTTAAGACTAAAAGAAAAACCTTTTGCAGCATTTAAACTGAGAGCTGGCAATTATATTCAATTTATCGTCGAATAGGCAACTTGTGACATATATTTCAAAAACTTGAAGCTCAGCAAACTTTGCAAACACGGCTTAAAATTGCCTAAACTGGAAAGGTTACTGGCGCCTTTTTCAATTTTTAATAAAGTTTTGCAATGGATATTAGAAACTGATGTCACTTTCTGCCTTGTTGTCATCGTGACACAATGGCAGATGCAACCAAGCAGGGTTTTTCTTCATAAATGTTGAAGGGGCTGTGCAGTAAAGAGGCAAAGTGTCAGCGTCAAAGCACGATGAAGAGAGAATATCTTAATTGATGTTGCAAGCTAGACAGCAGCTGCGTGACATTTAGAGGAAAACTAAAGCAAAGCATAGCTCAAAGCTGGCAGGCGCTAGTTAAATGCTTAGAATACAAACCGAAGAACTCACAGAAACTATTTTTGACATTTTTTATTTTTGGTTACTTTAAGGGCAGCTCTTAAAGATTATATGGTTTATTAAATTTTGACAATCACTTGCAAAACTGTGAACTTTTGTGCCACAAAAATAAATATGCATTTTTTTTCACATATGAAGCTTGTCTAATGCACAATAATTTCAGCACATTTCCCAACGCTCTAATTTAGATAAACCTTTTTTTTTATTATATATACTCAAATAAAGGGGCCAAGAGCCATAAAAACGTTTATGCCCCTTTTATGAACACACAAGCTGTGGAATTTCGCGCAGTTATACAGTTATCGTGGACCCAGCGTGGACAGTGTTTAGTTTCATTGTATTTACTTTTATTGCGACCTAGCTCAAGGCCCTTGTATGGGAATTATGTTAATATGGGTATGGCAGAGTCCAAATACGAAAATGTCCGCAGGGTAGGACGATGTTGTTTGCGTTTCACACACACACACACACACCCACACAGGCAAGCGCATATCTCAGTTGCAGAATGGGAATTGCAGGCAAAGTAGAAAGTTAAGTGGGATATTTTGCATCTACTCGCATTCTCCATGTAATACTCAACTAATAGGGAACTTTGTATGCACGAAAGTTACACAAGGCATATCTGTACTTAAGTTTACCTATATAGTCAGTGGCAAGAGGCATTGCGACAGTCCCAATTCAAGTACTTACAGTTTTGCAAGTTTGAGCTTATTTTCTAACTATGCCAAATGCTGCAGCTGTCCTCGCTACATTAAGTCCTTTTTTGTAAAGTTGTTTTAATATTTTCCATCAATCAACTTACGCCAAGTTGAGCTAAGAGTTACTTACAAAAACTTTTCTAATTAGCTTCGGGCGACTAGCAAAGGAAAAAGCTGTTAATAATATGCCTAAAGACAGAACGTCCAGTAAAATCTTTAAGGAAAACAAAAATTTTGAAAAGTACCAAATGAATTGCTCAAATCTTTTCTTCAACATTTTTGCTGTTGGCACTGTGGCCACACATTTGTCAGAATTTGTTTGATTTAATTAAAATTTATGCTATAATTGTTTGACTGTAAATTCCTGGGCATATGTCCTGTCTGGTTGCTGAAGTTTTATATCCCGTCAAAAGCGTAGACACATTTTAAGCTCAAGCTTTTTTTTGTACTATTTAGATACGAGTTGTATTGCGTGGTGCGAGTAAAAGCAGCTGGTTGAGAACTTAATTAATTTTATTTATTTAGCAAATGTTGATACATTTAGTATAACTTCTTTAACTGGAGCACTTCTTACAGTATGCAGTGTGGCTAAATTAAATTAAAATATTTGTGCTTCGGAAGGCTTTTGATCATCTTACTGTGATACCTCTAGCTTGAAGCTTGTGGTTGAATCATTATTATTTGTTTTCTATTTTTTTGTTTCTTGCCAGAGCTGACAAGGATATATTACATATGTAACTTCCACTAGCCCGCTCCAAGAAAACGCATCATCAATTTTAATAAAAATAATTGCTACTACAATGCTTTCAAGCAACACGAGCTCTGTCTCATTTTACTAGACCAATTTGAAAGAAATCCCATTTCGTTGTCTTGTGCAGAATTAAATGCAGCATTTCTATTTTATACTTCAATATATATTTTGCTTTCAATATTTTGCACCAGTTTCGTGTTCGATTCAATTATTGAAAACTTATAAGTTCTCATATTTATTAGTCGCATTTATTTCGTAAGAACTCTTGTGTTCGATTGCAATTAACAACAGTTGCAAAACAATTGCACAACTTATCAATAATGGTCATCAAAAGAAATCAAGCAAATAGAGCAGAAAAATAGCAAAATGGAGATGGGAAAAAAAAACTAAGAAAAACAATTAAACTAATTGACAGCAATTTATACGCAACAAAGGAAAGAACGCGACAAAAAAGTTTGCCCGGCGAAAATTGGCACCGTGAAAGTTTTTCCAGTGCAGTGAAGAGAAAACCGCTGAAAGCGAAGATTGAATAAAAAAAAAATAGAAGAGATCCATTTAGTTGGCCACTAATGAAACCGCATTGAAAGGGTTGCCAGCAGCAGCAAACTTTTAACAAAATGCGAACGAGGCCACATTGCAATTAGACAATTTGTATGTAGAGACACTGCATTCCTTAAAACATGCGTGAAACAAAATATTTTGCTAAGTTTTGAATATTAAAAATAAGAAAATCGTGAGATTTTCTTTTTTCGATTATGACGAACGAATCTTTACATGGAGAAACCCCTGTATGTCAAGTGCAAATCAACTTAATTTATTAAGACTATACACTTTGCTCTTGTCGGAATGAACTGAGAATATATTATATATATATTTACAAATTTTAAACATCACATGCAAAATATATTTAAGGAGAATCTGACATACACGTACTACTGCAAAATCTACCGCATTTCCTCTTCTCTTGTCAGGCCTTGCATTCGTCAACCACCTTCATCTTCAAACTCTAGTTACTTTTTAGTCTGACAGGTAAATTTGACAGAGCGGAAGTTCCAACAAAGTGCCAGCCTATAGACACATTTAGGAAGCAACTTTTGTAAAATTTGAGCACGTGCCGGTTGGCGCAACTAGCTTAAATAGACTTGTGTAAACTAATTAGCATGCACACTAACTAAGTTACTAAAACTTCTTGATTCTTATGCATCGCTGAATATTTACTATCTTACTTTTGATCGCTTTCAACACGTACATTTCGATAGTTGAATTGAGTTTGCAGCCATGTAAATGTACTTGTTCTAATTGAAAAGCCTTGTAAACATTTGCTTTGCAATATTGATTTCTTATAAATTGTTTATTTAATTAAATAATATAATATTCATTTATTAAATAATGTTTTTTAACAGTGCGCAAGACTTATATTTTGGAATATTTTAACGGTAGTAGGCAGCTACAGAAAATATTTTTAATCCACTTTACTTAGCTAAAATTTCTAGATTACTAGAAAATAAGTAACTAATTAATTAACTATTAATAACTACCAAATATAACATGTTTAAATATGAACAAAGTATTAAAATAATAATATAAAGATAAAATAACAAATATAAAATTTAACTCAAAATAATTTTACTATGCCCTCCCCGGCGGGGAATTGAACCCCGGTCTCCCGCGTGACAGGCGGGGATACTAACCACTATACTACCGAGGATGTTGTGCTGCGTTTGTCAAATGCTATTTTTCAGGGTGAACATACCAAATTTTTTCGTTTTTTTAAAATACCAAAGAATAAACAAAGTCAACTTTTAATGATTATTGAAGGTGTCAGATATAGTAACTCTCTGAAATGTTGATTTACTTTAAGCTTTTTATTTAATTTCTCGAATCTTTCATAAGTTTTAGGGACATTTATATGACAACTAATGTGCGTTTTGTTCTTTTAAGAATATTTTAAGGCAAATTTGTCTGCTTTTAAACATTTAATAAAACCACTAACAAGAAATAAGCTATAGATCTAGTCTTGAAACGTATCAAATGACTAATTTGATTCATAGGTACTTTTTTTTATTTAAAATCAACCACCAAATGTGTATATATGTTATTTAATTTCCACCCTTAAAGTAACTGGATGCTTATATTATACTCACCCCTATATTTGGTATTTGGTGAAGCTAAATCAACATCCTCGATAGTATAGTGGTTAGTATCCCCGCCTGTCACGCGGGAGACCGGGGTTCAATTCCCCGTCGGGGAGGTGATTATTAAATTTTATATATTTTTTCTGTTCCCTTTTAAAACGGTCGAATATGTTATAACGGCTTAGTTCGTACTCATAAATATATAAGGGAACCACGTACCTTCGCACGAAATATCTTTCCAAACGTCTAATTTCTTCTAGAAAATTCTTCTCTGATAATGTTTCAACAGACGAACGGAGAGGCAGGCAGATGGACGAACTTGGCTAGATCTACTCAGCTAACCAAGAATTTAGTTATTCATTCCTACAAACAAAAAAAACCTTACACGCAATAACAAAAAAGTGTGCAAAAAAATCTTGAAAAAATTAATACTCGAATATCTCCCCGACGGGGAATTGAACCCCGGTCTCCCGCGTGACAGGCGGGGATACTAACCACTATACTATCGAGGATGTTGGGTTTGGATTGCCAAATACAATATAACCGAGTGGGTATAAATTGTAGCTTATTGTAGCCAAAATATTTTATATGTTCTAAATGTTGTTGTTAAATTATGCACATCTTATTAACTATTAAGTGACAGCGGTATTTATTTCATTATGGCCATATAAACAAACAGAACAAGATTCACCGAATATCCCATCAACCTACCACTTATATTTTAAAAATCAATTTAATAAAAAAATACACCTTGTGTCTCCCCGACGGGGAATTGAACCCCGGTCTCCCGCGTGACAGGCGGGGATACTAACCACTATACTATCGAGGATGTTGAACGAAGCTGGTCAAAAATGAAATATGAGACTGCGGGATTCTTGTTGCTTATATGAGGCATGTAAAATTGCATTAAAATGTGGTGCATGCGAATATAATATATATTAATGTATTATTCATACTTAGCTGATTGTAAATTATACTTATAATAATCAACCACGCTGTTCTTTAAAGGCTGGAAATATTACAAGCTTCACTGTTAAATACGAAAAGGTGGCTTAAATATAATGTATTTGTGTCCATTAGTTAATCTGTCTCAATATATGCACTGTACATTTTACATACATTTTTATATGAGAAACATAAGAATCTAATAAGCGAGTTCTTGTTGTTTTCTTAATTGTTATTGTACTTTGCTTGTGACTTTTCGTCTTAATTATTAATATATTTTCTATACTCCAGCACTGAATGCAGCAAAAGCGTGAAACAATGTAGATTAAAAATCCTCCCGTGTCATTGATTATGTAAGGTTAAAAAGCTTTGACACATCTTATAAATTTCATTTTGTGGTAGAACACAATGTGCCTTGCTGCTATTAAAACTATCTCACATGGTAGCGCTCTGATAATACTGTTGCCTCAGAGTCGTTGACTCAAAAGTTCGAGCTCAGGTGTAGGAAATGGCGTAGTTATTTTTTTATTTTTATTACATAATGTTTTCTTTTTAGTTTATACGGTTTTCCGGCGCTATTAGTAAAAATTCGATGTGCTTCTCACTGTCATAAATAAAATTTTTGAATTCTAAAGAAGAGAAACCTCTTGAATAAAATATTATATGTAGTTTAAATATAAAAAAAACACGTATTTCTTTTTGCAAATAACTCTAGCAATCTACATTTACCTTGTGAATAATACAAAATCGTATTAGGATGTTTTATTAAAAACAAAAAAATACTAAAGTACGAGTTAAAGAACCTATTGTTATTGAAAGATTAGGATTTATTGGAACATAAGTATTCTGTTTCAATTGTGTGAATTAAACTATCCACATTTATGATTAACGTTTTTAAAAAAATTTTAATTCCTATTTATATAGAGTTTGATAAAACAAAACTTAATTTTATACGACTTTTTCCACAGCTAAAATTGTATGATTAGCATTGCTCGCAGTGAAGCCAACTTTCGAATTGACTGAAGACCAAAACAAACTGAGAAATGTTTATCCACAGCAATTCCAGTAGAACGCAGGCAATTGGCTTTTCCTCCCGTTGGGCCACCCACTTAAACAATAAGCCCCATCAAAAACTGCGCCCATTGCTCAATTACATGCTGTGCCTGCCTGCCTGCCAGCCTGCCTGCCAGCTAGACCACTTTGGTTAGGCGTTTCATTTCGTTTGCCTTGACTTTGGTTAAAAGTTGCCTTGTGGCATGCTTGAATGCATTCCGAGTGAAATTCAAATACGAGTGCAGCGTGTTCAAATGAATGCATCGAGAAGTGCAACTCGGAGGCCAAAGTGAATGAGTGAACAGTTGAAGCATGAACAACTACACTCCACGACAGGGCAGGTGACGGCTGAAAGGCTTTCAAAAGTGTCCTTGGCCTATGGAATTCGAATGTTGTCCTTGCCTAAAGGGGGACTGCTCCTCAATTTATGTTGCATCTAAACGAATTAATTCTAAGCGAGCACATCCATTGATCACAAAACTAAACGGATTTATCCCTTCAGCATCCGAGTCGTATTCTCCTAGGCAATTAGCTAAATTTGCTTACTATAGTGCCTGCAAAAAGTAAGACCTCAGACCGTCTGGACTAACTAGTTGGCTACTTGATGTGGTTGCGGTCAGTTGACAGTCAGTTAAAGCTACAACATTTTTTATTTAACTTGTACACTTGTATACCCTGTAATCAGTTAAGCAAGTCTGATACGGCTAGCTGGTCAGCAAGTTGAATTGAGTAGTTATCATCTTGATAACTTGCTGCATCCTGTGTGTTTTTCCTAGGCACGATCAGTCATACATATAGATGTGCTTCAAAAAGCTGGATGCCAGATGTCAGATGTCTAACGGAAAATATTTATATATTGTATATTTAGCAATTATTTACAGGGATTAAGGATAACATGTTTTTACTTAGAACTGGGTAAAGGGTATCTCTACGCCGACTACTCTTGACTGGATAATTGTTTGCACTCACTCAGCAACAAAATATCTCAGCTATTTGCTCCTGGAAGCCACCCAAAGTTCTAGATGCAATTAATGCAGCTAATTTGTGAGGCAATTTTAGCTTGCATCGGTTGATATTTTCGACTGAAAATTGTTGAAAATTCATCGTCGTCCTTGTCCAAGCATATGTCCTACACAAAAACACACACACACGCATGAGAAAAACAACAAGACAAGTTCAAACAGTTTCACACCATTCATTAGCATGCAAATTGGTATGCTTTTTAGCTGCAGGACGAGGTCGCGTTTGTATCAGTTCCGCCGGCATCATTTATAAGTTGTCTACTCCTTTGGAGCATAAGCCCGCATGACAAACTTTGCAGCACATGCCACAGAGCCCAGATCCAGACACAGCTGCCAGCGCAGCTCTGCTCAATTTTTAGCTAACATTATGGGCCTGGTCGGTGTTGTTGCTTTTATTATATGCTGTTGTTGGCAACATGTGCCATAATAACCATTTATCGCCTTGACCCAAAAATATTCTCAAGTGGCGAGCGGGCTGCACTGCAACGACAGTTGTTTAATAACTTGTGAGATATCTTAATATTATTTTAAGATGATGCTTAAAATAAAATTTCCAGCATATAAGAACACCAAATTTTCCTTGGTAGGGTTTGATCTTGCGATGTCGCTCAGTCCCTAAACTACGCAGTTCGTTGTATGATATGTCCGTCCTCCTATTGCTATTAGTACATATGTATGTTAAATCTCTACTCTGAAATAAAATTTAATTTTTAGAATAACTAAGGCTTTATGGTTACATGGACAAGTGTTTACTGACTAGATTGTCAATTGCCTGCTGATAAACTTAAATAATCAATTTATCAAGCCAAGTATTTAAGTTCCTTAAACTATTAAATCGATATTATTACCATTGACAAACAGATGTGTATGAATGTGTCTGAATATATTTATATATATTTTTATTGATTGCAGCTATTTGATGCTGCTGCCATTTGGCGCGTCAACAAGTCAACTCCGGCTGTCAATTGTTGCCAATTACTTATACGCCGCTTGTTACAGTCAAGTTTCCTTTGCGCGAGTGTGCGAAATATTACGCATGCACTCGCAATACCTGCGGGAATAGTTGCGATACATTTGGTTTATCACCAATAAAAAAGAGCCATACATAAAGTCAGCCGAAATTTATCGATTTATATGCCTACTGATAAATGGCGCTGGGATTGTTTTCGGCTTAACAAGCGAGACTTACTTACTTTAAGATACTTTTATGTGTGCTGTGGAGTGGGAGTTCTTGTTGGATAGTGTAAAATAATTGAAGTAATATTTACTGCGGATATTTTTGACATTAACCAGCAGCAGCTGCCTTTAAACTAGTCTCCATTTAGCTGAATTGAGTCATTTTTTTTTTTTTTTTTGCTGTTGAATATTTCAAAGCACATAAACAAGTCAAATTGTCATTTTCAAATCCAATTGGTTTTTCGGTTTGGGTTTCTATGTAAACTTGCTTTCGTGTAGTTTGTATTTCGCATAAGTTTTATCCTGGCAAGAACACAAATCTGTCCACAGGCTCTAAACTTTAGCCTGGCTAGAATTGAACGTCAGCATTGCAAGTGCATAAAAAAGTAACAAAAACTTGCGCAAAAAACTTCTGTTCAGATTTTCCATTAGTAGTATCTTTCGCTCTTATTGACGTTTTCTGAGTGAATAAATTCTTGACATTCTGTCTTTTTTTCTTGTTTTTTTTTTTTTTTTGCCTAGACGTAGATGTTGTCAATGTTTTCAAAGTTTTAAGTCTAAGCCTTGTGGGTTTGTTTAAGCAAAAGCTGGGCATAAGTCGACAGTTGCAGTTTCAAGTTTCTAAGTAAGAGTTGCCATAAGTATATTTAGATATATCTTTGAAAAAAGTAAACCAACTGCAAAATAAAAAACAAAAAACATGCCTATAAATATAAGAAAGTAGCTAAGCTACTGAAGATGCCATATTTGTTGTTTCTGGTTTCTCAAAGAGAAATCTGAGATCGTAATAAAGTTCATAATATTTGTCGAATGCGTTTAGAAAATAGTTTGGATAACTTGAATCCTTATGTCGCATAGAGTATGACATACATTTTTGTTGAATATGCTGTAGGCTGTTTCTACACAGTTAAAAGCAGCTCGAAACTATTTCCAATCTCATAAATGAATAATAAGAATATTAATTATAATATTAATAATATTAACAACAATAATTATTGCCCTTAGGCTCAGTTTACGTTAATATGATTAATTTATTAACAATAATAATAATTGATTGAATTAATAAATACAATCTTAACGAATAACAATGTGTATTAATACACGTGCACTTGTAGCTAGCTGATAAAGTACGCCAGTCACCAGGCTTAGACTGAGTTTTAAAAATAAAATGAAATTTGATTCAATTGTGAGTGTAGTTCGCTAGTTCCGAGCGCCTAAGCCGAGAGGCTAGTTGGGAATCGATCGCTTGGTGCTCAAGATGTGCGCGTGTCGCCTGCTGTGGCTGCTTCTGGGCATCGTGTCGGGCAGCGCGCAGCTGCTGGAATGTCCGCCCACCAGTTTTGTGCATGCCTACGAGGCGAGCACTGGACTAATCACCTTTGCCAACTATTTGCCAGCGACGGCCATCAACGAATTCGCCCTGCCCAGGCGTCTGTGCGTGGAGCGCAGCGGTCTGCCGTTGGTGCGACGTTGCCTCGCGAATCAACAGTGGGAGAAGCTGGAGAACATCACCTGCCAGCTGGAGCAGGCCACCAATGGGCAGAGCCAAAGGCTGAACGATTTGCAGTTCGATCTGGCCGAAGGAGTCTCCTCTCGTAGCGCTGGGATGAACTTCCCGCTGAACATAATGAAGAACATAAGCAACATAATCGGACAGAACAATCATCAAATCCAGCCTGTTGATGTGCTGAATGTTAACAAAATAATTATGGAAGTGGCCAAGGAGCCCAAGAGCTGGGCGCTCTGCACCGAAATGATCGGACTGTATAACAATTTAATGGCCACCAATAGCTCCGTGCTGGAGCTCTCGGCACGCCTGAATGCCACCAACAATCTACTCTACAGTTTCGAGGACTATACGAATGGCTTGGCGCAGCAAATGGTCTCGGGGGCGAACTGCAATCAACGCCTGCCAATGGCGATGCCCAAGCATCTGGTGGACGTGAAAGTGCATAATGGTGTACAGGTACTCATCGGCGGCAATCTGAGCGTCTTCTACTTGTTGCCCGAATGCAATCACTTCACAGGCATTGCCATCTACTCGAAGGCAGCAGCTGGACGCGAGGGCTGCCAGCATCATCGGTTCTGGTATCGTTTTCTGTACGCCAATCAGAGTCTGGAGGCGCTCAGGGCGGAGCCGGGTCTCCAGGCAGCCACATATGTGACGCATCAGCTATGGCAAGCCATGCGACGCACTGGAGTCAACTATCTGGTCTTCAAGATCTATGCCAACAGTGCGCTCTTTGTCGACGCCGCCACGGCGAGTGCGAAGGCCACGCCAGTCAGCCACGTGCTCTCCATAAACATACCCCAAGCTTCGAGTAAGTAAAAATCGAATCTAAGATTTTGTGCCGAGGACCCAGTCCTTTAGGCTTACGATGTATGAACCTATTCTAACTTCTTTGATGATAGCTTAAGAAAATAGAAGGATGAATTAGGCTATATGGAATCGAATGGGGCTTATGAGATCTACATTTCATGATATATGTATGCCATATATAAATATATACAATACCCATATCGCAGGCGAACCCTTGACTAATGCTTATTCGATCAACCGCATATTACAAACAAATCAATAAGAGCAAGCCTCATATAGTTCAAGTAATAACTGACTAATTGAATAGTTTAGGGAATGCCTACAATCTGACCAAGATTCCCTTCCCTCAGGCTGTTACAAATATTTGCACAAAATCAATATGCCCGTTTTAATCAGACGAGCAGCTCTTAATCGGCCTTAATTTCAGAAAACTTGGCCCATCCGCTGGTTTTTCTACTGCGCAACGAGAACTACGAGAATGCGAATAGGAACAGGAGTCAAATAGATGACTATTGCGGTTACTGGAACTACGATACATGGCAAACGAATGGCATTACTACGAATACAAATAGCTTGCCCGACAATCCGATCGTTGTGTGCCATACGAACCACTTGACACAGTTCGCCTTCCTGGTGGGCGCCAGCTGCAAGCAGCAAAATTGCGCCTACGACGAGGTTCCGGAGGAGGCCAAACGCAGCGAGTCCTTGCTGGATATTGTCACAGCGGTCGGCTGTGGTCTCTCGCTGTTCGGCTTGCTGGGCATTTGGTTGACGGCAGCCATTTCCCGAAAGTGGCGTGCCCTGAGTTCCACGAAGCTGCTGCTAAACATGTGCCTGGCCCTGTCCCTGCTCTTTGGCCTCATGCTGCTGCTGTATGTGAACGAATGGTTCTGGCTTTACTCCTTCGACCAGAGCCGCAGCGCCTGCATTGCTCTGGGCGCACTCTTCCAGTACTCGGTGCTGTTGCTCTTCAGCTGGATGCTGCTCATTGGCTACCTGCAATACCAGCGGCATGTCACAGTTCTGGTGGCCAGACCGGAGCATATTGTGCTGCGTGTGGCTGTCATTGCCTGGCTGCTGCCGCTGTTGCCCACCTTGCTGCTGGTTAGCCTTAGCCCCGCAGCATTCAGTCCAGTTAGGTCGGGCGACATAGCATCTGTGTGTTATCCGTCCGGTTCCGGTTTGGTCTATGGCGTACTGCTGCCCATTGGGCTGGTGCTTATGGCCAATGTCTTGACGTTTGCATGCATCTTCTATAGGGTGGCACGTCTGGAGGATCGCAACGGGCAGCTAATTTGGTTGCAGCTGCGCCTCTTTGTGATGCTCTTTTTTCTGCTCGGCCTGACTTGGATCTTTGGCATTTGCTCCTACTTTCGTTTGGGCCTGGCTGTTACGTTTATATTCTGCATGTCGGCCTCATTGCAGGGATTTGTGCTCTTTTTGTACTTTGTTCTATTTAACAAGGTAGCCAGATCTGCTTGGCTTCAATTGCTGCTTGGAAAACAACAAGCTGTTAGCATTCAACTAACAGGAAGATCTCCGGGTTAGAGTAAGAGTAACAGACAAAAAAAAAAGTGAAGTTTAATTGAGAAAATTACAGACAAAGATCGGGAAATTTAATAATAGAAATAGAATAAAAGTGTCACACAACTTGTCATAAGATTACTTTTAATTAAAGCTTGAAAAGGTTAGACTTACTTGAACTTATGAGAATTGCATAGAAGGGCAATGTTGAACAATTGTCTTTTCTCCAATTAGCAGCGTTTAGAATAAATATAGACATATATACATACATACACCATATCGTCATTCAATTAACCTGCCAGCTAATAGGTACATATATACTTAAAGCATAAGCAAACATGTTTTCTAGATTTCGCTCAAGTAATTGAACAGCATATTGAACTTTTTTCATGGTAAATTGAAAACTTTTACCACGCCCTTGTCCTCACACTTGGTAAGCCACAACTTTATAAGTAAGTACATACAAAAGTATTACTTCAATGTTTTGCTTTTGATTCTATATTTCCAACATGCACGAAGGCACAAATAGAACTTTTTCTGTAAACAACATTTGAATATCATAAATATCTATGTAGCGGAAAAGTAAAGAACTTCATTTAAGTTGTTTGCTGTCGAGAAGTCGACCAATTAATAGATGCAAATAGTACGGAAAAGCAAACCAAGTACATATTTTTGCTCAAATTTGGCAATTTGGATGAACTCAACAATTGCCCGATTTAGTTGGTCGATTTAGGTAATCGTGCATTTAATATATATTTTTACAAATTCTTGAATTAATAGTGGATCGTGTATTAGGTATTTTATTCTACATAAAGGCACACATACATTACCCCAATGCTAAAGGGAGGGTATCTTGGCTGAACGTAAATATGAGGGTTCTGGCACAAATGAAAGCTTTTTTTACTTGGCAAACGCAAACTTAACGAATAACTTTAACGAGCATTCAAAAACAATTACCACGCGAGTGGTGGTTCAAGTCTTGGCCATGGTCTTATAATAATAATTATAATAATATAAATTATAATAATATTAAACGATTCCATATAATAAACTGCGCTGATTTGCATGTCACGGTCTTACTGCATTAGCTTGAGCTTCTTAACGATCAACGCAGACGGGATATTATTTTGTTGTTCAGAAAGTGCTTTGTTTGATGCTTTTTATGGTAAATTGAGTTTCCGTTTGCAATCCAAACAATTCTATGTACATTGCCAAGACCTTAAAAGGGTAATATAAGTACAGAGAGCGACCAGGTGTAACGCATATTGCCCGACACATCTGTCGCAATATTTGGTTCAAAACTTGACTATTTTATTTAAATTGAAGTGATATTTCCTTCCAACAGGTGGCGCGCAACATAGCAAGTTTCCATACCCGTTTATAAAGTGAAGAGTAACACTTCAGAATGAGAGTATGCACGTAATTCCATGGATCTGAAATCCATTAATTATTAATTAGTATTTATTTTATTATAGATCTAGCAAAACTATGAGTACACACATAAACGGATATGCAGAAATTCGTTTAGTTTAAAAAATAAAAAGCAATTCATCGACTCTTGATGAAAATTCTTCGCTCGGCTGACTGGTTATCATTTGGTATGCGTTACAGCTGGCGGATATGCCCGTCTCGGCTTAGTGCAGACAGTAGGCCACAAGCAGCGTCATCAGGGCAGACAACGAGCTCAATTGGGACATGGTCTTCGATCCATTGTGGGCATCACGCAGTCCCGACTCCGCGGACAAACGCGCCGTCGTCAATCCCGGCATGCGCATGATGTCCGGCTGGCCGCCGGGTCGCAAAGGGGCCAGCGGTACGGATCCCTCGGGCACGGATAAGGTCGTTGTCTGGATAGGTGCCAGAGGTGCCGAGTCCGGCGAGGGCGTCACATTCGAATTGGGAGCCGCCTCTGTTGACGGCGCCGTCGCCGGGACCATCGCTGGCGCTGTGCCATTTGCGGGCGGTGCCGCTTCCGGCGGCGGTGCCGGATAGCAGGCAATCTTCTCCACTTCGATTGTCTTGGTGGGGTCCTTGGGATCCGGCTCTGGCACGCGCACTGGCACACAGATGATGCCGCCAGGCGCGGGTGGTGCAGCAGCCGCTGCTGGTGCATTGGGATCAACTGGAGGTGGTGCAGCTGCAGCTGGCGCTGCGGCATTTGCCAGACCTGCGCCAGCTGCCGTCGCCGCGATTGCGCCTTCCGCAGCTGATGGTGTTAGCGGTGCAAGCGGTGTTTGTGGTGCTGATGGAACAGGTGCCGGAGCGGCTGCCGGAGCGGCAGCCGGGGCGCCTGCCGGAGCGGGTTGGTATGCCGGTGCAGCGGGAGCTGCGGGTTGTGCGCCGCCAGCGTTGATCACCGTGGTGCCGGAGCCAGCATCAGTGGTTGTCACCGAGCCAGGAGGTCCATTGTTGATGATAATAATCTTGTCCTCACCACCTCCGTTACTGCCGCCGCCGCCGCCACCTCCGTAGCCGCCGGACATCGGCGCGTGCTCCACGACGCGCGTCTGCGTGGGCGTGAGCACGTGACCCAAAATGGCGCCACCCAAAGCGCCAGCAACGAGACCAGTGCCTGGAAGAGAGCAGAGAGCAGAGAGAGAGAGAGAGAGAGTTGATGAGCAAGTTGAAGCAAATGTGGGCTGGGTGCAGCTGTTCGCTACTTACCCAATCCCAGACCGGATGACGACTTGGGCGCTTGCGGATAGTAGGTCGCACCCGGCGGCAGTCCAGCGCCAGCTGGCAAATAGGTGGCACCTGCCGGCACCGCGGCAACCGGCGCTTGGGGATAGTAGGTGGCTCCATGGGGCACGCCTCCGCTTGGATAATAGCTAGCGCCAGGGGGTATCTGACCAGCCGGATGATAGCTAGCGCCAGCTGGTGCATATCCGCTTGGATGATAAGTGGCACCGGCGGGCAGGGCACCCGGGCTGTGGTACGTGGCACCGGCGGGTGGTGCACTATGATAGGTGGCACCGGCGGGCAGTGATCCCGGGCTGTGATAGGTGGCACCGGCGGGCAATTGACCAGCCGGATGGTAGGTGGCTCCAGCGGGCAAATTGCCCGGACTGTGATAGGTGGCGCCCGGATAGCTGGACTGCAGGCCATGCGTATTGGTTGCTCCAATGGGCGTGTGATGGTAGCCACCGCCGCCTCCCGTGCTGTTCATGCGTGGCCTATAAACGCTGGCGGGCGTATAATGTGAATTGCTGGACGCGCTGCCCGCGCTGCCCGCCGCCGGTCGCGAATTGCTGTTGGCCGCCGAGTAGCTTGGCGGCGGTGCATTCGCCTTGTACGACGGATTGTAGGCTGGCGGCGGCTCGTGCACATTGGTGCGAGCACCACCAACCGGATTAGTGGCCGAGTAGGCAGGCGGCGGACCCTGCGCCTTGGGCACGTTCCAGCCAATGGGCGAGGCGTTGCCGTTGGCTGGCCGCGAGACACTGTGGCTAGACGGCTGGGCGTGGGTGCCACCACCGTAGCTGAGACGCGTGTTATCCACATGGCCGTGTGATGACGAGGAGGATGACGACGATGAGGGGCGTCGCGCCGAGTAGCTACTCGAGCTGGATGTACGGCTCTTGCTGCCGCCGCCGCCAAACCAGCGCTTGGCCTGCGCATCTGGGCTGGCCAGCAGCAGGATCAGTAGACCCACCACAAAGGCCAGGCTGCTTAGTCGCCAGGGTGGATTGTGCGACATGCTGCAATGGAGTATTATACGTAAGTCAATTTTCTAGTATCTCAATTAGTTTTTCACAAGTTTCTATTCAGTTCCTCGGCCTGCTCGACTTTGACTGAGCTGCTCTCGCCAGGCTCGAGAGCTTAAATAGATTTTATGCTTATCAATAGATTGTTATGGACTGACGACCAGAAAAAAAAAATCCCAGCACGTCTAAAGCGCGATTTATAACAAAAACACAAACACACACACACACGCACATATATTTGCAGAGATCGCGATAAGAGGCATCTAGGGATGGGAGATTGTATGGGTTCCAGTTACCTTTCAGGTATATATGAAGTATATATATTAACGATTAACGTTAATACTAAATTCTAATGATTATACTAAATTCTATTCGCATACTTCTAAAGGTTGAGCACAATAAAACCTGCGGTGAATCTATCTAGATTTGTCAATTGTGCAGATTATTTTAAATATCTCATTCATATGAATTATATAAGTTGTACAGATATTTCCTAATGAATATATATATTTTAAATTTGCACAAAGTAATTATCGAAGTTCGAAGTATCGATGTTGTGAATTATTCCAGCATCGATCCGGCTTACTTTTGTCCTTATATCGTCCTTACAAATTGTATATTATTTCAATATTTCATAAATTGCCTATCAAGCCATATTTAACAATTAATAAGTATAACAGTATTTTTGACAGCTGCCAAAAATAACCATCTCCTATTAGCTGTCACTTTTGACAGCTGTCAATCGATCGATAAAAAGTTATCGACGCTTAACATTTCCGGGCACCCATCACCAACAGTTTAAGTTAGACTCTCACACGCTCTCCCGTTGTCATTCTTCATTTGTTTCTGGTGCACTTTAATTTGTTGTTTGCATGAACAATTGATTCAATTTGCGCTTATGACACCCAACACTCGGTACTCAGCAAACGCGCACTCTGACATTTCCCTGCCCGATTGTAAATGCACGCTTAGCGAATAATGTGGGATTATTAAGTGTGCCCAGAGTTGGAAGTTCTACTCGATGTGTACATTATTGTACACGGTATTTGCGTCATAGTTTCGGGCCCTGCCCATTTTTGACACTGACGCAATGGCACGCCCTGGCTGCCACATTTGGTGTCTGCCCCAATTCGTGGCGCGTTATCCATGATGTTAATTAACTAGCTTGGTGATTTGCTTGACTTGTCGCGTGGCTACACTCCATTGACTTTCGCAGCGAGGACTTTTACAGTTCAGGTTCGCCATTAGCTGCTATACTTCTAAGTGTTGTGTACATTGAAATTAATATTGTAGGAATTTAATAGGCACACACACACGCCCAGGCATCAAGAGACGCCTCTCGAGGTCAGAGTTCATGCCCAAGGTGAACGTTTCTAATTGTTGGGAATTTTAAAACAAAAACCTTTTTATGCATAAATCTTAGGGATTGACAGTTTTCCGAGTAAATAAGAATTTATTAAAATAAATTATTGAAGTGAAAATTGTATTGCTTTTAAATTGAATCAAAATTTTCATTTCTCATTCATTTATTTATTTTAATCGAATTAAGGGCTTACACTATTTAATTTAAAATTAAATTTTTGCTACTAAATTCATTAAGAAATCATTTTTCTCGTAAGTTTAAAGGGCTATAACATTTATAATATAGCATATATTTTTATAATTATATATATATACTTATATATTTATGTATATATAGAGCTATCTGCAGCAATTATTTCTTGTCTAAGCTGAACTTTCACTGTTGTTAAGGAAATTCTACCCGCAGGTGTGACAAAATCCTAACGGAAAGGAGAGATTAAAAGCATGAAGTTTTGGATATGAGCTCACTCACAAAGATCTTCAAGAAAATTCATTTGAGAAACTCCCTACTTAAGAACTTAATGAATAACTGTTTCAGCGATTTTGGTAATTCCACCCGCAACTGTGGAAATTAAGCGGAAGACTGTTGCATGACATTTTTTATTTATTGACCATCGAATCGGCTTCAAACCCATTTCCATTCCATTGTGAAAACGTATTTCATATGTTGTTCGTAAAATTTCTAGCAAAAGGCTTAACAAGTAAAAACCTTAACAAACCCAACTCTGATTAAGTCATTCGTGTCAACATGTATGTAAAAAGAAATGTGTACATATAATGAGTATTTTATAAAATGTGCAGTCTGTACCTCAGTCGCCACAGACCTTTGTTTATAATAAATGCATTTGTTCAATGCAGCTCGCAAAACTCGAGCTAAACAAAAAGTTGTTTATTGTGAGTCATCGCATGAAATATTTGCTGACCATGGAAACGGTTTGTGACGTCAGCGGGAACAATCGAAAAATCTCGTAATTATCTTCCAGTTCCAATATTTCTCGGAAATTTGCATTTTAAAAGCGAGCAGCAGACACTTTACAAATCAACGAGCACTAAGTCGGTAAATATGTACTTTATACAGCATAAATACTATATACTAATATATTTTCCAAGCGAATGTTCGCTTATCGCTTTCTGGGTTCAAAATGTCATGTTTACTATATCAACATGTCTCAAGTTGTAAGTGTGATGACTCTGTTTAACAGACAAAACATAAAATAATTGCTAAAATATAATGTTCAGCATTTGCTAGGTGAGAGATATTTGATATTTTTCTGTTTTTCTGCGAGAAATGGATTATTACGCAACACTGGTTTACTTTCCCAGAAAAAAAGTTACACAAACGTCGAATGCCAGAAAGCAAACGACTTGAAATTGGCAACAAAAAGTGGCCGCTAAAAAATACAAGACGTTAAATAAATAGAGCCAAAGTGGGTTAGTAACCGGTTGGTAATGCGGGGGTTGATTCAAAGCAACTGTTTTGCATACCCTTGCGGAGAGTTTTATGGGTTTTCTTATGAAATCTGTAACGCTTTGAACTTAGCTTAGGTTCGTCTTTCTGCAGCAGGCAGAAAATTATGAATTTGATTTAAAAATAAAGTTTCCTCTTTAAAACGGTCTATAGAAAAAATCTCCAAAAATTATTTGAATGCATTAAATAATATTTCCCAAATCCATTAGGTTGACACTTTTCAGCACTGTCATATTTTTTAAATATATTTATTTTTTTCAGTTCCCAATTCCTCGGCATTTGTAGATGTGCGACAAATATCGAGGGGCACAAATAAATGCGAGTGCCTAAATTTAAACCAAACCTGTTGAATCCCTAAAAGCAGAGCACAACAAAATGTTATCGTAAATAAAATGGAAAAATGTGTCTTTTTGTTGTTGACATTTTTATACGAATGAATGCATCGGAATTGTTGTTGTTGTTCTGTGTCCCAAATAGAATCTTTCCTCAGATAAAGAGCATGTATATACTATTATCTACCTGAAAAAACAGGCTCGAAAAGTGGTCATATTTCCCCTTAAACAATCATTTCATAGCAAACAGAGAACAGCTGAATGATTTTTGTTGTTTATGGAGCAGAGCATATGCTGAAACTAGTTTATTCGCATATGCGGCGGGTTTCTGTTTAAGACCCGATGAAATTTTCGCAGCCGCAAAAAAACCCAAATTCTTGCTAAGATATGCCACTTTTAAGCCCCTTTTAAAATTAAAGAAATAAAATTGCCACAAATTGAAACATTCCAATAATTATTCACTTTTAAGGCACAATATATATGTACATATACAACACATATACACATGTGTTGTATGTAAGGTTTCAAAAATGTGAAGAGCTTAATTTGCTTATTTGGCAGCACTGGCAGGTCTCCCATATATGAATTTTTGCACAAATATGTATGTACACACACTACATACATATACATACATATATGTATGTATGAAGAAACTGTTTATGCATTTTGTATTTTTGATTGACCTTGAATATGCCGTTGTTTTTAAATGAAACGCAAAAGCCAACTGCTATTTTGCTTAATTCAATTAGTTTCCAGCGCAACTGTTGCAGCTGGCTATGAACATAAAATAAAGAAACCGGTTGCGATTTACACTCATATGCACACATTTACATACATACTTATGTACTTAGTTGTATTACTTGCAGTTATGTATGTACTTAAAAATTATATTATTTATTTATTTATTTACTTGGATTTCAATATTGTTTTATGCTTCTGTTTGCTTGCCGCGTTCGAGCTTAGTTCCGTGCAAAGTTTCTCAAACAACTGAATAATTTTTATTTGGCGTGTTTTTTTGTTGTTCAGACGCGAGTCGCAACGCAAACGCAGCGCAGCGACTGCGACAGCGGCAGCGACCGCAACTTGTTGGTGTGCTTTCAGTTGATGTTGCTGCTGCTGCTGATGTTGTTGTTGGTGCTGTTGTCGTTTTTATTCCATTTGCTGTATTTGTCATCTCTGCTGGTTGCTCTCTTAAATGCTTGTTTGTGTGAGTGTGTGTGGGCATGTTTACGTGCGTGTGTGTATGCTTTTTATGTCCCATGGGAGTTGTTTTGCTTCACCGTTTTTATTTAATTTTAGTTTTTATTGTTTGGCTTAGCGTCGCGGTGAGAGGTGTGTCGGCGGAGGTGTCAGACAGCTCGGCTACTGCATTAGTTATGATATCACTTACGCACTTAAGTTGAGCAAACAAGTGGGGTTTGTAAATGTACAATAAATAATACACATATATTTATATTTACATTGTCATGCTGAAAGGCATGTACTATTTATAAATACTCACATTAATCAATACAACCAGTTTATTTAACTTTAACTTAACTTTAACTTTAATTTATTTGAATTTTGTATTTCTTACGCTGTGAATTATTTGTTGATTGTGTCCCGCCGCAGATGCTCAATGAGAGCACAGCAACTTTGTTTATTACTGTTCCCTTGTTATTGCGGGATTAATGAGCGCAAGTGAGCTACATTCGTGTTCTTGGATCATCCCACACACGCGCACACACGCACACTGAAGCTCAAATTGCTTTTGTATTGGTGCTCGCGCTGTACATTTTAGGTTTGCGGTCGTCGTCAACGTCAAAGTTGACGTCGCCGCCAGCGTCTCCGCCTGCTGCTGTTGACGAGGGGTTTGTCTTTTAGTTTGCACGCCGAGAGGCTTCGCACTTTATGTTTTTGCTATTGTTACTATTGCGTTCGGCCTTGTTGTTGTTGTTGTTGTTGTTGCTGTTGGTGTTGCTGTTGGTGTCCAGCAACAGCTGTCAGCATTTCGGATGTAGCGGCAGCAACTTTGAGGCGGGTTGCCGTCGCGTGCTTGTGGCGAATATAGCAAAATAGTGGAGTTTGAAGCTTTAAAGTTTAGCTGCGCTTTTAAATGTTAGCTTTTGCCGGTTATTGAAAGCTTAAACCTTTAGGCTTAACCGTTAAACCGTTAAACTTTAACGCATTCTACATGGGAACGATTGGCTGAATATTAATTCAAAATCAGGTTTGAATAATTAGATACAATCCTTAGCTTAGCTGTTAATCAGAAACTAACTGAATATTTATTTGCGTATTAGCTTAGTTGCTTAACTTATGACTATTCATGCGCAGCATCAACATCGGCCGTAGGGCTGGAAACTTCCAGTGATTCGCTCGTCTCAGAGGCACCACCAATATCGCCTGCAACAATTGGTGGCTCTGTGCTGGTGGTGCTGCCGCCCAGCTCCAGGAGGCACATCGGATCGTTTTGACAATCGACGGAATGTCTGGTGGGAGCCGGAAAGCAAACCACGCGCTCCACTTCGCGCACCAATTCGGAGTTCTGAGGATCCGTTTCATTCAGCATGACGGGAAAGCACACAATGCCGCCAACAGGTGGTTCGGGCATTGCGGTAGTATTTGCTGTCTTCTCCTCCTCCGCATCCGAATCATGCTCCTCTTGTTCTTCCTCCTCTCTGGCCAGCGGATTAACTGCCCCGTCTGGGCTGAGCGACTCATTGGGCGGCTGCTCCGTCTGGCCAGCGTCCTCTGGTTGTCCATTATTGATGATGATGATCTCGCGCCCATTGCCGGTGGCCACAGACTCACCCGGCTGATTCTGTGGGTACACATGCGACACATGATGATGGTGGCCAAAGAGCAGGCGGCCAGCCAGCATGCCGGTCAGAAAACTAGTGCCTAGGGTAGAGCGGAATAAGCAATTGCGAATCTTGTGCATATGGTGCACATTCACTCACCGGAACCCATGGATAGGGATGTGGGCGGCTGTGCGTAGTAGACGGCGCCAGCGGGCAGAGTCTGGGCATTCGCATAATACGTGCCTTGTCCCACAGCTGGTGCATAGCCGTAGCCCGGCGGCAGCTGTTGCCGTGGATAGCCGCCAGCCTGTGGCTTCGCCATGGACATGCCCTTCGCGGGCTGCGGTGGCGGCGGCGGCGGCGGCGGCAGCTTTGGCACAGTGACCGCCGTGTGCACTGGTGAGCCGCTGACCACGCGTCGCCCGCCACCCGACGACGAAGACTTGCTGCCGTATTTGCTGCGCCAGCCGCCAAAGAGGCCACCGAATGAGCCACCGCCGCGTCCACGGCCGCCACGTGCCGCACTGGGCACTGCCAGGCAGGCGGTCAACAGCAGCAGGCACAGAAGAGTATACGTGGGTTTCATACTGGCAACTCGCAACTGCAACTGACAATAAGCACAATCAAACTGGTGGCATGAAGGCAGCATCACGGCGCCTATATCCCGCGCAAGTCGTAAATGCGCGGCCAGTTGCGCTACGCTCTCAGGTCTAAGGCATTTAAATAGACTGGAAAATTCCAGTCCAATTGCGAACAAATATCTTGGTCTTAGGGCTGTTTTCTCCTACAGCGGAAGCACCTACAATTTTTAAGTTGTTTTCTGAGAAAACAGCCAACAGAATATTAACTAAAATTACATGGTTTCTTTTTATTATTAAATATACATTTTCTAATTGTTTATATTTTATTTATATGCGAAATATGATGCGGTTCATCGAATTAATAGATACTTGAGCTCGTGATGAAGATCTACTAATGAAAAATTATAACATGTATAAAGTAAAATATAAAAATTAAATTAATTTAACTAACTATTATTAAGTAGAAAACATGTAAGTTTGTTCATAATCATTTTTTCAATGAGTTTAAATTGGCTTTGAGAATGATTTTTAAAAATTTAAGAACTCAAAACACAAATCACAAATTTTTATGCATTTCCAAATCAATTGCAATCGTTGGCAAAATGTGTTTAACGATATTGACATGGTGGAAGGGCATCAGGTGGATCGTATTGGCCACGTGTCAAGTGTCGGACCATTTTATACGTGTCACGCAATTTGTATGTGACAGCAGAGCGAGGGACTGAAATTCATACCTACGTGCCCACATATCAAAGAAAATTGAATGAGTGTCGTCGTGTAATAATTCAATTGCCACCAATTGAGCCGCACTCAAATTCTCAGATTTTCTCGAGCCGCATAGACAACAGGAGCAAAACAAAAAAAAAAAAATAGTATAAATATATGTATACATATATATGTATCTATATGATATTAGCTCGTCGCCAATTTGCCAAATGTGTCGCATCAAATTTCATTTGGCCTGCAACAGTATATAAAAAATTCCCCATAACATTTGCGGTCGCTGCGATCTCTCCGGGCTGGGCTTAGCTGTGCAGCATCACGTTCCACTATGTAATCCACTATCAGACAGCTCCGGCAAAGATCTGATGCTGACCCATTTGCCGGGCACACGAAAGCGTATCTGAGGCCACGAATTAAGTGTGCAAATGCATTGCCAGAGTGCCGCCTTGAAGACAGACAACAATAACAACTCAAGGCGTTGCGCTTATTACAACCAATCAATCGAAATTGTTTAAATAAACGCGCTGAGCATCTATTAAATGCTGTGATACATCAACCTGGTTGATAAACAAACTATTAAATATACATTTATTTGTTATTAATTTTGTTCACAGAGTATCGTATCATAGTTTCAGCTGCATGGCTCAGCATTTATTAATTTCGAGCTTTCATTCGGTCCAGTATTGGAAACTATCATTAGCAGCAAACACTGAGTGTTGCAAAACTAATCAAGGCATGCGATGTGCGAGTAGAACCTTAAGCTTCATCTTAATATTGCCTCTTTTTAAGCTTCAGATATGTTTCTATTAATAAGTATTAAAGGAACCTCCTTAATGGAATGGGCTGGAATCGATTTTTGCATTGGTTACATCTTTGCAATATGTTTTACAACACTGCCCGAGAAATATGTTGATGTAGTCGAAATTTGGGCAAACTAGATTTTCATAAATGTAACGGAGAACTAATTTAATTAATTAATAATTAAATGAACAAAGTAAATTGAAATAGTTGCTCTCCATACTCATGATTTAGCTATCATTTTAGAATAACACTTTTAATTCTATATGCTATGGCAACTATAGTACAATATCTTATATTTAAAGATAACAATTAGAAGAATGAACTAGGGTGACCCAATTCACCTTCTACATGCTAATTATCTATCCCTATATGATTCTTTGTCGACCTTCTCGACCTTCACCTTGACACCTGTTGGGCTTTAAGTTTTGCATGCACAGATTTGCATATAAATTTATCACGTACATATTTTATCTTCCAGCATAACTAAGATGCGTACATTTGCTTGTGCCACCAATCTTGTTTACTCATTATGCGGCAACTTAATGTCCATAAATTTGAACGGTATGGTTTATTGATTGCCGACCAAGCAGCAACATTAAAATCGCATACCGGAGCTGCGGAGCGGGCAACCCGGAACAGGCTGTTACTTCATTTAGAACGTTTAGGCCATTTTGAAAGACATTTATAATGAAATGTAGATGTTGAACCTGCACCCAAATAAGTCGTACGTCATCTATAAAAGCAAAAATTAGTTGCTGGAGACAAACCAAGAACGAGCGCGAAAGAGAGAGAAAGCCGGCGCAAAGGCGAACTTGTATAATATTTACGAGCTCAAGTGACCAAAGCTATTGCAAAAACAATGGCCAAAAGCGGAAAGCATAAAAAGTAACTACTTTGTGGCTTACGTGTGTTGCCATCCCCAACTGTAAGTGTGTGTGTGTGTGTGTGTGTGTGCGTCTCTCTCTCTCTCTCTGTCTGACAAACTCAAAAGCTAGAGCATACTCTTAGGCGTTCATAGAAAATCGCTGTTGGTTCTGCTTTGTGTGTGTGTGTGTATGTGTGTGGCACATTTGCGGGCGTCTGTGCGTGTGTGTTGTGATTGTGTAATAAAAAATATCCAGCTGACATTTTGTGTCAAGCACCTTTTTCATTTTGGCACTCAGCAAAGCGTGGCCAAGTCCAACTGGGTGCCCATTCTACATGCCGCCACGCTCGCCTGGCTCCAGCCTGAGTGATGACAAATTACATTTGTCAGATTTATGACCAATTATGAGCGTGTTATATATCACAGTAGCAGCAGCAGCAGCAACGGCATCAGAGCCACCTTAATGGCAAGCGCTATGAATAAGTCGCCATCGTTTGTTTGTGGGCGCCGAGCTGCGGCCAATGCACAGCGTACCAGCGACTTGATGGGAGTGGCACATGCCACATACTATATACCTATATGGCAACTGGTAATGCTGTACGTTTGTCTGGGCTTTGCGTCTTCGCCTATATCGCATTTCGTGCACTTTTGGTGCTCCATTTCGGTTCTTGCCCAGGTTTATTAGGCCCGGTTTTGAAAAATGCCCGCCAGACGTCCTGAGAAATGGCCGGGCATATCGCCTGTCCTTATGTCGCACATTCGACTGGTATTATTTATGCCACTAATGCGTTGAAAATAGCTAAAATTGCCTTTATTACATGCGCAGTTAAACTTCAATTACAGCTCTAATAAAAATACATATGCCTAAAAGTATTAAAAGACGAGAGTCTTGCGATACAAAGCCAAATCATATATCACACCAAACCATTTATTAAATGTCCTGGCATCCAAAGCTTAAATAAATAAATCAATGTAATGTGACCTAGAGAATGGTGTACAAAATCTTACATCTTAATTGTCTTCTATATTCGTAGCTAAAAGTGTCTTGTTTCAATTTGTTTTGTTTTGCGCAAGTATCGATCATTACCTTCTGATCTTTAAAAAATATTAATTATATTATTCTTCAATTATTATTATTTTATACATATAAATCTTAAATATAAATCTTGCGAGGTCGTCTATTAAGACAAATATTTATTGTGGCTTTTAGCAATCGCTCGTTCCGAAGAGAGAACGAAAAGTCCGTACGGTTTACTCAGTACTTGTCGCGCAACCCTCGCTGGCAATAATAATTTTCGCCTTTTTAGTGACAAAATATTGTTGCCAAAGAAATATGTATATGCAAAAACGGGGCCTATAAAACACGCGGCAGAATTGCGCCAATTAAAATCGAGAGGCATAAATTACCGGGATGCGTTGGCGTCTCAGTTTCCGTTTCGGTTTGGGTTTGGCCACTTTTTGTTTTTGAGACTGGGCGTGGCAGCAGCTGCGCCCCATAAACATTAATAAGAGCACCAGTATTTTATGCTTCATTTTGCAATTCAATCAGTTTCAATTTCCACCTGTCGAATACATTTCCGTTTTACTGTTTATTTAAGCGCTGGCTACTGCGGCGTCGCCGGCTTCTGCTCCTCATTTTTATTTTATTTTTTAATTCAACTTGAATTTCAAAATTCAATTAGCTTGAAGGCCCTACGCCTGGCAAAGGGAGGAATGCAGTGATTTACCCAGCCCACCACTGACTCGCTTTGTTGTTCGCTTTCAGTTTTGAGATTTATGTTTTCAGATTTTAATAAAAAGCCACATTTTGTGTGGATTCTCGGACGACCCAGTTGTGCGCATAGACAGCGAGTCTGTAAGGGGAACAGGCCGAGAAATAGGGGGAGAGGTGGGGTAATTAAAGTGCCATAATTTTAACCACAGTGAAAACAAAGAGAGAAAGAGAGAAAAAAGGCATAATCCACACCAAAAATACTTATATTTCCCTAAATAATGTAGTTCTTACCAAGTATATAAAAGCAAAGGCTACATATTAAGTTTGACCAGGTGCTTTTTAATATATTCACTAAACGATGCAGAATATTTTTTAATTTGTTTTGATTGTCACAAATCTATAGGAAATATTTCTAGCCGGACATAAGCTCGTTTCTTTCGATTGCAGCAAGTGTACATATTTGCGAGAAAGTAGCGTAAAAGTGAATTAAAACTTCAATCGAAATAAAAGGGAATTTAATTAAATTCAAAAAATAGACGCAGACTCTTTCGATTCTAATTCCCTGCGACTGCTTGCTTTGTGTTCGTATTGTGCCTGTATTGAAATTCGAATGGATTTGAAACTAGTTTTAAATCATTCTTAAATTAGTTTGAAGAAATTAAAATGTAATTTCAGCTCCATTTTATCGTATGATTTGCATTCAATGAGCGCTGCTTTGTTGCTGCACTTGAAATGCAATTGACTTGCCGCCAATTAGGTGGGAAATTGAAAACTTGAGCAGCAGCTGCAGTTTTTCCATGTCCCCTACGGCAGCAGCTGTCGCTGTCTGCGCTGCCTGCGGCCCGAACACATGTCCATCAATTTTTCACACGCAACAGCAACTACAACAACAACAGCAACTGTTGCTGCTGGCAACTTGAACAGCAACAGCAATGAAAACGCATAAGCGGCTCTCGAGGCGGGGCACCAACCGGTGGATAAACAGACAAGGATAAGCCCGAAGGGCTGGCAAAAACTGTAGCCTATAACTATGCGCTTCAGTGGGCTGCTGCTGCTGTTGCTGTTGCTGCTGTTGTTGCTGTTGCTTCTTTGTGTTGGTGTTGCTTTTGAGCCGCCTGGCAACGGCACATTACCATTTCGTAGTTTTTCATGCATTCATTTTGATGGCCGGCCTAGCGGCAGTTCACGGAAAATATTGCCAACACCGGCAACTGCTGCCACTGTCGCTCCGCTGCTGCTGCTGCTGCTGCTGCTGCTCATACACGTCGGTTGGCATTGGCTTGACTGATAAATAAGCATTGGACGGGGGCAGTGTCTCCTGTCCGGCGCGCATGTCTCCGGTTGCAGCGATGTTGCGTGTGCTGCTGCGGCTGCTGCTGTTGCAACTTGACCCCGGGTCAAATGCAACAAGATGGGGCAACATGTACGTGTCCGTGTGCATGTCCCTGTCCCTGTCCCCTGCCCCTGCCCCTGCCGCTGTCCGTGCTGACGTTGTTGCAAATGAAATTTTTCTTCAATTAGTTTATTTTCACACCAATGATTTTGATTTCAGCCCCAGCTGCACAGACTGCCAAACGACCAGGTCAGTTGTTGGCTGCCGTTGCGCCGGCTTGTTAACGAGTGCGTGTGTGTGGCAATTAAGGCAACGCGTAATTGTTGCCAGTTGCAGATGATATTGATGCTCCATTGCATGCACAACAATACAATAGCAACAGCGGCAACCAGCCAACCAACAACAACAAGAACAACAACAACAGCAACAACAACAATAACAACAACAACAACAACAACCACATCAGCATCCACATCGGAGCACTCGTTGTTTGGTTGAGTGGAGGTGGGCTGGCTTTTCATTGAACAGTTTGTTGTGAAGCGCAAGTTTTTGATTGGCTTACACTTGAGCGCGGCATGGAAACGGCCATAAAAAATGATTGAATTGCGCTTCAATTTCGAGACATGCTCGCACTCACACGGCCGCTCATTATGCGCGCAAATCAGCGCACAGTGCAGGTAGGAAGGTAGGCAGGTAGGTTCTGCCATTAGCTTTAGTTGAGACACATTACGCATACGCCACGTAAGGCTGCTGCGAAATGAATTGGATTTGTCATCGCGGCAAACGGCAACTACACGAGACCATGAGAGCCAGATGGAAATATTACAAATAAGCATGCAATACACGTGCTTTGGCAATTTGTCACATGAGCCTCTAAAATATGCCCCTGGGTGTTTGGCCAAAAACTTGACACACAGCCCCCGGACCAAAGTGAAAAAGCATTAGCTGTAGCAAGACAGCACCCACATGGGCGTGCTCCTCAAATATTATTCGCCCCGGTAACGATATCAGAAATTTGCAAATATCATAAAAGAGAATATAAAACGAAAAGTAATCGAAAAGTAATCGCAATTTAGCTACTTTACTTAAATAGTATTTGGGGAATATTCTAATTTACATACTTTGAAAATTGAACGAATTTGTATAAGTATATTGTAGTAAAACATTTGCCGATCAAAAGTAAATTGCAGCTTAAGCACAATTAAATGAGCAAAAAATATTATTCTGGAATTGACAAATATTTCGTTTAGCGCATTGGGTGCGATTTCGTTTTGCGGAACATTTGCGATACAATACATATTCATATGGCAGGCGGCTTAGCAACAAGAAAAATATGAAGTCTAGCTCAGATTAGATGATTTTTCAGGATAAACGCGGCAAGTTGTGAGGCACTTGGCTTTGCGGCACACACAATGCCACACATACATGACGCAAACTGAGCACGTACTTGTGTTTGTGTGCGTATGTGTGTGTGTGTGTGTTTGGTTGGTTGGTTGTTTGTCTGCGTGTGTACTCATGCCTTTGCGATGCAAATGAAGCCATCAATAAAAAATTTTAAATTTAATTTAGACGGTCGCCAAGCAACCGTTCAAGTTTTGCAGTTTATTTGGCTGCATTTGTTGCCATTTTCTAGACTTTTGCTGTTTCTCCTATTTATTTTTCATTTCAACAGCACACACACACACACACATACACGCAGCTGTAATTTAATTTCACATGCGTAGCTGGCGTTAAACTTTGCCCTCTCGTCCTGCTCGCATTTTAAGTTATGTAGATTATAATTAGAAAAGTTCCCTTTTATAGGGAGGGATGTGCGAGTGGTGGCAACAACAGCAACACAAAAGTTTGTTTACCGCCGATTCCGTCGCTCAGAAAGTCATAAAATTATAGGCAAACGTTTACGTGCATTGGCACGCGATGCCAGACGCCGGCTGGGGGCATGCAGGATCTTGTGGGCGCTCGGGATCTGTGGCCCTTTTACATAGCCCGCCAATTAATTATCGCGGAATTTAAAAGGTTTTGCTCGGTTTGCCATCGGCCTCGCATTACGGCCGCTGCGAAACAAAATTCGCAATAAGAAATAAGAATTATATAAATGGCGCAATATGAAACTAATCACATTTAATTGCTGCAGCTGAAGCAAATTATGGAAATGAAAAAGCGACCGACTGCGAAACCTTTTTTCGTTGCCCGCCCAGCCCCTTGGGCTTTATATATTCTTATTCATTTTTTATCGCCCAAACCAGCCGACTTAAAGTTATGTCTGCTATTAAAATCGAAAATTATGCTGCCAAAGTAGCGCCAAAAAGTTGCGTAAAGTAATTACCAAGCGCTACAATTTATTTAAGAATCTTGTACAAGAATGTAAAAGAGCAGGCCAACGGATTGGGTATGGTTTTTTATTATATATTTTAGGTAGGTAGTATAAAATATAATTCTATAAATGTCAACAATTATAATGTATATTAATCTAATACAAAATTGGGTCGCGTTGTCAAAAAATTATCATCACAGTCTGTGCATTTTTATGAAAACTTACAGCTTCGTGGAAATGTACAGCTCGCTTCGCGGTTTTAGTAACCAGTCGAGCTTTTGGAGTCTTTTGAGGCAATCGACACTCGTTGCTGGGGTGTGGGTTTCCCAGATGAGGCTGCGTTCAAGGTGTGCATAAGTTCAAACTCGGAAATCCGAGCTTAAATAAATGCATATCCAAGGCTTTCCTCTCCTTGATTTAAGCAATATCCTTAATTCGTTTCACTTTGAACTTTGTTATCGAATCGAAATGAATCGATATATTCATGCTGTGTAACTAAAATAGCATTCATTGGGACTCATATTGACTGTGTGGCCATCGAAATAACGTAAAGAACTGCTTGATTAATCGATACATGAAGTGCTGTGCATGCCAATCGCTATTTTTTTTTATTAATTTATTTGTTTTTGTTGTTGTTGCTGCAATTTTCACACATTTGGAAAAAAAAACCGCAAAGCAGCCAATCCAAACAAGAAAATATACGAAAAAATACATTACGTATACGCCATATCTGACGCGCGTTTGTATGGTTTGCTGTGGAGTGTGTTGTTGCTCTTCCAGTTGTTCTCATTGTTGTTCTTCTTGTTGTTGTTGTTGCTGTTGTTATTGCAGTTGTAGTTGCTCGCTTTGTTGCTGTACGCTGTTCTTTCATTGCGCTGATTTACAGTGTGTTTTTCTGCAGTTTTTTTTTTACACCTCGCGTGTTTGTTTTTTACGACTCACGTGCAGCTATAAAATGGCGCAGTTTACCGTGTCTCTATGTGTGTGTGCGCAGATATACGTTTGTTGTTAATTATGCTTTTAAGCAAATTAGCAGCTGCATTGATATACGCAAATAATGCGAAATCGATTTGGCCTGCAAACCAATAAATTTCGTGCAAAACACAGCGCAGACATCAACAACACGAAAAAACGCAAAAAAAAACGAGCGTTTGCCAATACGCGTGTTAAAATTCTTGTTTTTTTTTTCTAGCATCATAAATATTGGGATAAGTATGAGCCTGGCAAGGCTTAAATCTGTTTGCTGTGCGTATCTTTAATAATATAAAATTATTTTTGGCTTTTTTTTTTTCAGCGTTGCCAATTTGATAATTACAAACGAAATCCTATTAGCGACGTTTATTTATGCTAATTTCGTTATTTTCGTATAATTTTTAAAACATGAGTGCCTGTTATCGTCGCTCCGCTGCGCAGCAGCTGCCGTTAATTTAATTTCCCATAGAAACTGTTGACACATCCGCACACTTTTCCACCGAGCCATTCAGTATTTGAATAAGGCAATGCGTACATTATAATCGTCTATTGGAAGGCGAGCGGGCAGACGGCAAAAGTTAAACGTGCACCTGACTCGATCTCTCTGTCCCAGGCCCTGCCTTACACAGCTGTCGGCGTTGCTACATGGCAGCCATGTCGCATTCAATTATGTCACATGCGTGCGGCATCTTCATCTTCAGCTTCAGCTCCAGCTTCATGCTTCGCTGGCGAGCCAGGCATAACAATCACTGCCCGGCTTGCCATCGAGTGTGCGCGAAACAAAAGGTCTCGATAGCCCATGCCATAGTCTTTTGATTTTTTACCTTTATCACTTTATGACAAAATGTTGTGACATGCATAAAAAATGCTATCAAAGATGCCAAGTGCCCGCCCTCTAATTGACAATGCTTATTAATTATTAATTAGGTGCCTCGAATATTCTCGGAACAATTTTTGGGGTCGTATCACATGTAAGCCTTCAAGTCAATGCCCACGTTCATTAGCAATAGCTTTGATACCGATTTCTAATTAATATTTCAGTTAACATGCTCAGCTTCGCGATATGAGTGAGACTTTACACCTTTGACAATCAACGATCTTTTAAGAGTTATCCTTGAGAGCCTGAAATAAAAATCAACATTTAATATAAAAGAGAGGAAACTATCATAATAATGAATTTATTTGTATAGAAATATATTTAAAATAAATATATGAAAAATAATAGTAATAGTAATTTCTATCGAAATGTATTAAAAGCAAATCAATTATATTTATTATTTTCTCTTTTTTTTTCAGTTCTTGCATATCTTATTCTTTAGTATTTAAAAGACACATCATTTGTCAGGTAAAGCTAAAATATTAAACAGACCTCACGTAGACTCGAAACTTTTTTTACAGCTACAAAATGCATCGTAAAATTAATTAAATCCTCTGTTGGGCTGCTCTTGTTTAGAGGATTTCGTATGCCTTTGGCGGGCCCATTAGATATTTTATTATTATGCAAGGGCCGTAAAGTTGATTTTGTTTTACGTTGTCGAGGCAAAGATCAACAATTCGGCTGCAGTGTTTCAATTTATTATTAACTTTTATACCTTGTACAGAATTGGAACTTTATTTACCAATAAATGTGCTGACCCCGCCCCTCTTGGCAGTTTACTGGCAGGTCACTGTTCGCCCAGAAGCTGCGATATTTTTATGGCATTTTAAGCCAATATCCGTTAACGCCCCGATTGTTGCCATTGTCGACAGATTGTTCAAGTCGAAGGTCATTAAAATGTCTGCTCGTCTTGCTTGTTTATAGAGTTTTTGCATCCGACTTGCTGGCTTTGGCACATACAAAATTTTGATGCTCTGCTAATTGGACCAACCAGCAGTCAGCAGCCAGGCGTCCTGCCAGCAAGTCACCAGTAAACGGATTCGGTCGCCTGTCGCCTGGCAAACATTTTTTGGTTTTCTTTTTTGTTTTTCGAGCTGCGTTTAAGCTACAAGTTGATATTTTCAGAGTAGCAGAAAGCATGCTTCAGTTGGTTTAGTTTTATTAGCAGCATTTTGTTGTTCTTGCCAGCAAATACTTGACATTTTATTACGTAAAGGGAATGCAAGCTGCTCACATGTAGCATGCTACGATTTTGTCATCCTGGCCCTGGGCGCCTTAAATAAAAACGAGCTAGCGAACTGTGATGGCAACCCCAAACTACATGAGCAGGAAGTAGAGCTACACAAAACTGAACAGGGCTGAGCAGAACTTTGCAAAAAATTACTAGCATAATAACGCAAATATTTTACGATACTCATACATACACACACACACACACACGCACAGACGCACACTCGCATAGAACAAACGACAAGCCAAAATCTTAACTAGCCGCGGGCCAAGAGCAGAAACAACATAAATAAAATTTCATTTCATTTTTGTGTTGTATATTTTGTATAGCATACTTTTAGGTAGCAGAAGCATTGCTTGCATTGAGGTTAATTTCTGTGCGGAGTTTTTTTCTTCTTCTCTTTATGGGATGGCTGGCGGGGTTGGGAGCGCTATGGATTGGCCAACTGATTGTGTATGCCGGCGGCGCAAACGCAATCAGCTGCATGGCTTGGGGCCGATGATGCTTCATTTAAAAAGCAAATAAAATTAAAATACGCGCATATTTTTTCAACAGATCAAACAGTCGAATTATGGGCAAATACTGGCTATAAAGCAAGCCAGGCAGCAGCTGAGACGCCAATCGCATCGAATTGTGCCCACAATCGACGTGTGTGTGTGGTGGCAAATTAAAAGCAAATAACAGGCGCACAAAAAAAAAGGAGAAAAAAAATCAATTAAAATCAAATAAAGCATTGTGCAAATATGCAGCTGATTTAAATGTATTTTTATGCCCTGCGCTGTTTTAACGCAGCCCACCTCCTTAACCCTCGATCCATGACTCATTAAAGCATACAAATTATTGAATGACCAGCAATTGGCAGCAGCCAGCGGAACGCGCCACTTGTGCTCGAAAGTGACGACAACGACTGTGTTTCAATGGGACGTCCACTCGACTGGCCAGCCGCATCCGCGTCCGCATCCGTGCCTTCGAGCCCTCTCAGCTGGCGGAGACCATTGTCGACGCCTTCATCATGGGCATCAGTCAAGTGCCATACTGCAGTGAATAACCCGTCGGGTACGGACGGTTGAGGACAGCAAATGCAGTCGCGCCCAAAAGATCCAAGGAAAGCGCGCAATTAATAAAAAAAAAAATGGAATTCATTTTCATGACTCACGCTTGCAATGTCAACAAGGCTCAATGGCATCGTGTTCATGTTGGCAAATTATGCGGCGTTCAACGTTCTCGATTTTATTATTAATTTGATAATTATGGGGCGTGGACTTACTTCGGCTGTCAGTCAACTTGAATTGCGGTTCATAAAACACTTGAGGTACGTAATGGCACGTTTGAATAAAATATCGCGATGGGCTTTTGCTAGAAAGTGTTTTCAATACAGTTACTAAAACTGCATGGAAATTCTGTTTCGTGGATACTCAGCACATTTTTAATAGAGTCCGAGGGTTAAAACAGTAAATAAACATTTTATTAGCTGGTTTTTTAAATGCTTTCGCACCTACGATGTCAGCGCCAAAAAGCATCCAAAAAGCCTCCCTTTAAGCCAGTTCCGAATTTTGAATATGGCTATTTTGCATTTTCTTTTTGGTTTAAACAGAGGCATTTAATGATATTAGTAAATATTGGTTACATTTTATATTCTCAGTGGCATCTTATATTTCGTTTTAAAATCTATCTCAACATTGCCCTAATGCAAATAAGCCGGAAGCTGAACTTTTGTTTATCTGGAAGCCACGAAACACTCGAAATGTTTATCTCTGAGAACATTTTCTTAAATGTTTTTTTTTGTGGCCACCGAATTGGCTTAAAATGTCAAGTTATTCTCCGCTGTGAACTAAAAATTAAAATTAAAAATTATTACATGCAATTCAAGAAAACTTTTTGCAGTTCTTTTATTTTTTTCGTTATTTTTTGTTTTTTTTTTTGCTTACGTTTGTTTGTGGGCACTGCGAACAAGGTATTGCAATGGGCCCGTCGTCGTTAAACAAAAGGGCAAAGGCAACCCTTGAGCAAATAATACTTAAACCCTCATTAAAGTAACTGAAAAAGGGGGAAGAAAAGTGTCACCCTTGCTCAGTTAATATAAACAAAGGATAACAAATACAAAATACAAACACGGCAGCAAGTCAAGCAAATTTGGCCAATTTGTTGACGCTGACATTGCCCCGCTGGCCCCTTGTGACCTGTTAGCCGCCACAACTTCAGGCAAGTAATTAAGTTTTGTTTGAAATTTTTCTTACGCTTTTCTGCCGGACCGGACACTACTTGGTGGGTTTTTACATTTCCGCCATTTGCCGGAGATCCTTGTAAATTATTTGCACTAAAAGTGTTGGCCCAGCGCAAACAAAGGACGTTAATAGTTGGCGCCCCGGTATCCCGCGAGCGCCTTAATGAGCGCAACTCTTTAACGCATTAGCTGCAGCCAGGACCGCACAGAAAATGCGCTTAACATTCCCAAAGGCTCCAGCAGTCGCAGCACCGGTCTCCACGGGGCTCCACAAGGCGCCGCAAATCAGCCAATAATATCACACACAAAGGGGCGTGAAAATGCCACAAAAAGATATAGTCAATGGTTCCTTTGTCGTTGTTGTTGTTGTTGTCCTTGTCGATGTGTGCCATAAATAATTCGCATATTTCGCTGTGCTCTATCAGTGCACGCATACATGGATACATAAATGTACCGATGTGTATGTAAGATCTTTTAATAAATAAATTTCGGCTTTTACCCGCTTACGCAACGTATCTCTGTGAATGTGCATCTGAATGTGCCAGTTCATGTGTATGTATGTGTGTGCACACTTTTGTCATCATGTATTTAATTACTCAGACAGCTTTCATTAAATGCTGGACCGGGACTCAGGCCTGGTTTCCGCTATGCATCAGCCCATTCTTGGCCGACCATAAAGCAAGCGAAATATCTTAAAATTATATTTGCATGTGAGCTCAAAGTGTTTGCCAATGGGAAAAGGCGGGCGAGAAAAATTCAACAGGAATGCACAAGTTGCAAATAATCAACTACCAGATACCACGTAACTTAATTGGTAACAATAACAATTTTCAATAATTGACAAAAGCGAAAGATATGTTAGCACATAAATTCATTAAATTAATACCAGTTTACCAGTTTTTTTTTGCTCTACAAAAACAATTTCTTAATATTTTGTATTTATGATTCCTTTAGTTAAATACCATATATGATCTTTGACTAGATATAATCAGATGAACCTTTCACTCATTTGCTTTAAAAAACCTTTTCCAAGTATCTTTCCCAAACGCAACGAAACCCAACTTCTATTGCATACCTCTTGTAACATGTACATACCCTTTAAGCAAAATCTTTTCACGCGTGGTATTCGCAGAATTGACCGGATGGAGTCAGTGGAGCGGTGAGTGAACGACCCACTGCACCACCTGCCTCTGTAAATTCGAGCTGAAAATGCATTTTTCATGCGTTAATTTTTCATTTTTAATTATTCGATTATAAAGACCTTACATAATTGAAAGTCTGGCAGCCAGCACGCGCCGGTGGCAAAAAAAAAATAAATATATAAATTGGCCAAAAGGCGCTTTAAAAATGTTTATTTTTTTTTTTTTTTAAATCAACAACAATTGTTCTTTATGGAATGGTAAGCATACCATAAGTCATTAAAATTGCAGATTGCAACAAATTATTTAACACGCCAATTTGTACACTTTCGTTGTGAGCCAAAATATGTTTTAAGTAAAATCCAAAGGAAAAGCATATTGGAAAATTTTGACAGAAAAAAAACTTAAAAGCTAATTTCCATTAAGTTGTCACTTATTTAAATATTTCAATATTTTGTTAACCATTTTTTGTCTTATATAGTTTGTGAATATATTATAATTGTCTTGAGTACTTTTTCTTCCAAATCGTGTCATTTTATTAATTTATTCATTTTATTTAATAAACAAAGAATGATAAGGCCCTTAGCTACGTGCGGAACTTAAAATTAATCGATTTAGTTTTATCTTACAATGTTTAAAAATGTATCTGAAATAGTTGCAAGTTTTTAAAATGTTATATTTTGATGTGTATGTCAGTTTGTTTTGGTAATTTAATAAGTGTTTCTGCAGATAAATGCAGAGTAAAAATTGGGAAGACAATGAAATTCAATACCCAGATTTACTGCACTTTTATGGCGTCAAGTCCACGTTGTCGCTGTCAGAAGACTGCACTAAAATTTATAATGCTTTAGCAAACAAAAAAAAAATAAATAAATAAGTATTTCATAAATTTTGTATTATTTGTATTATTTGTTTAGCGTAACTCAGTCAAAGGCAAAGGCCATAATCCAAAAATATTTGCACAAGTCGCACGCACATACACACACACACACACACTCGACTATTTTACTAACTATATAACTATTTGCTGGGTAAATAAGCTTGCTAAAATATCGCCAGCCATGGACTGGCAACTATTTGTTAACGTTTATAAACTAAACTAAACTTCATATTTAACTAAAGTCAAGCAAAGCAAAGCGAATAGCTCCCAAAAATGTTGTTGTATACATTATTTTTATAAAAATGTTACTAAAAATGCAACTCAAGGCAAACATTTGTGCCACATATTTTCTGTGTGTGTGTGTGTGTGTGTAGAGCTAAACTATGCTGCAGCCGTCGGCATTCGCCTTGAATGTGTTCCGCTGCCCGTCCCTCGCCGCACAAATATAGATGTCAGGGGAAATCTTGCGCCAATAACTTGCAACTGCTTATGAGTCGAGGACGAGCCGCATCGAGTTGATCCAGCGGCGCGACAAGCGCTGAGGCGAAACATGTATATATAGAGTGTGGCACGGTGTCGTTGCTCGACAGTTTTAACCGAATTCGGGCGAATTTCGCCAGTTGTGGGTGGTGTGCGTTGTCGTGGGCGTTGTTTTAGCTGCCACAGCAAGTGCTGCAAAAATGTGCAAGTTTTTATGCGCATTTTTATGCTGCGTCGCGCTTCATTCATAAGCCCTTCGGCAAAGGAGAAGAGCTCTGGGCAGCTGCCTGTCAGCCGGATGAACAGGAAGTTCTACAGCTGCTTTGCCAATTGCCAAATTGTATGTAGCTCAGCTGTCAGTCTGGCTGACCCAAGCTCTGATCCAAAGCAGACTGGCAAAAAGCACCCATTCATCAGTTTCCACTTAAGTACTGAAAGCTGTATACTCTTTCCTGTTGCTTAAAAGTTCTATTTCGATTTGTAAAAATTAAAATATAATATTTTATTAATTTGAGTACGAATCAAAAAGTGATACAAATAAAATAATTTCTCATTTAATATGTTTTGCCACAATGATTGATTGTCAGCAACTTTAGCTACAACATCTATCTTATGTATATAAAACTCAATAAATTAAGTTATATATAGAAGAATTAACATTATATTTTAAAAATATCCTTAATCAATGTGACTCCGCTTAAGCTGTTATCGTAACAAACATGCCTTCGTCATAGATGCATTCTTCAGTGTGTGGAAAGTACATATATGCTTTAAAATGTTTTCTGTCTCATTTCTGCATATCCTTTGCCATTTTACGTATTTATTTATATTTTTGGCATGCTACAACGCCTTGAAACTTGCAGCTTCTTGCCATAATTGCCTTGAGCCTGGCGATGTTGCCTCGAAATTCCCCTGGGCTGGCTGCAGCCGCAAGACATTTTGCTACAGACTGTTGTACGGAGAAGCTTGTTGGCAGTGAAGTGGATAACTCGGAATGGATAGAGGCAGGGGGATGGGGGAGTTACCTAAAGGAAAAGTATGTCACGCAATAATAAATGGCAGCAGCAGCCCGGCAGAGAGTCAGCAGAATGTGTAGTGGCATGTTGTGCATTAGATAAGTTCGTGGAAAAATCAAAGAAAATCTAAGCATTTCATTAACATTTCATTGCGGAAGACTAAATGCGCTTTGATTGATTGTTTTGTATACTTAATTTAATGAATTATTTAAGCAAAGTAAAGGCAGCGGCATTTTGCTTATAACTTTTTTGTTTTTTTGCATGACTTATTTTGTTTTGGGCGCATTTTTTAAGTATTTTTTCGTCTCTTTTTGCAGCCAGTGCCAAAACTTTTCCGTTCCAACTGTGCGGGTTCAGCATAAAAACATATATATATATATACCATTAATAAAATGTTTCATTCATTTATTTTGTGTTTTTTCATTCAGCCAGCTCTTTGTCTCTCTGCTCTTCAGTTGCGTGTCTCCGTTTTTCTGCTTGATTAACATAATCCACCATTTATTATAAGTTTTACGCTGTTTACCATTTTCTTAAGAAACATTCAATGCTATCTGTGTGTGTGTGTGGGATCCTGTGATTTAATTATGTAATAGTTTGATTGAAGTGGACTTAATGCGGACTTTGGCCTAAGCTTAAGCTGCCTCTCCCTGTGCGTGTGCGCGTGTGTCAGTGTGTGCGTGTGTATGGCATTTAAATTGATTTGTTTTGCCCAGCGCCTCGCTGTTGGCCTTGGCTCAAATCAGGCAGGTTCAACGACGTTCTAAATGCAGACAGCTTAGTTGACTGATTCGGCCACAGACGAATGGCCTAATGAATGCCTGCTTAATAGGATATGACGGCGGGCTTGGCCTGCTCAAGACGAATATATGTAGGGATGACCATTCGATGGCCTTCACAAGCACTTGAGTTCTTTATGTTCATATTATTTTATTTAGAGAAATTGGTGAACAAGCGTAAACTTATGATTATTGTACATTTTCCGACATGTATTTCAAAGACAACGAGCAACAGCGAACACATCTTTTCATTGACTCTTCTAGCTTACAACTGAGCTTCTCCTTCTTGTATTTTTATCGATAAATCTATCGTTGATTAAATATCCATAGCAGGGTTGCATATGATAAGTGATTTTATATTACCAAATGAGTATAATGCCAACATTATACTCGCCTGTTTAATTTAACTGATTGTAAGTTCGACCACTCCTAGTTCTGTTTCCAACTCCTACACTCGGCCATCCTGACTCTTCATTCGACCCGAATGACGACTCTTCTGTTAAATTAGCATTTGGCTCCCATTTTTTCATGTATTCTGCTACAGTTGTAGTTTTCCCTGGACCTTCGTGGTCGCCTACCTTTTCTACGTCATATCTACCATGGTTTTGAATCTTTACTATTTTATATGGACCAAAGAATTTAGGTTTCAATTTTAAACCAGTACCATACTGTGTTCTCTTAATGGCTACAAGTTCGTTTATTTTATAATTGGACTCTTTTTTGCGATGTTTATTAAAAGATTTTCGGTTTTCCTGCTGTATTTTTGCTATATTTTGCCGCGCTTCTTTACGAACTTCTTCTCTTTCGTTACTTAGCTCCTCTATAGCAGCTTCTTCTAATAGTTCTTGCAAGTCCGATATTCTTTTAAGTTTCATCTCCACACCAGTCAACAATCTAAACGGTGAAACTTTAGTGCTTCTTGGCGGCGTACTGTTGATTGTTTGTTGAACGATATCAATATGCTTATACCAGCTACAAGGATTTTCACGACATAGTTTAGACAACATTGGTATTACGATTTTGTGTATACGTTCTACCTGGCCGTTTCCTCTTGGAACTCCTGTAGCTATCGTAAGATGCTGTATACCTTCTGTTTCACAGTACTCCTTGAACAGGTTTGAAACGAAAGCTGCACCCCTATCTGATATTATGCGCTTAGGATTTCCAAACACTGCTGCCTGCCGTCTTAGTCGATCTACAACTCCTTCTGCGGTGGTATTTTTTGTTGGATAGAGCCAAACAAATTTTGAAAACGCATCGACTATCACTAGAATATAGTTATAGTTTTTACTTGTCTGTTCTATTGGACCGACATGATCCACATGGTACGTGCCTAAGGGCTTGTCTTCTTTGTCAATTGGTGCCAAAAACCCTTCTTTCTTGCCTGATTTGCTCTCAGATATTATGCATTCTACGCAACTTTTTACAATTTTTGGCACTTTTGACGATAGCTGCGGAATATAGAATGTCTTCTCGATTGCTTCTTGAGTTCGTTTCGCCGAGAAATGCCCTTGCTTGTGTGCAATTCTTATGATTTCGTCTTCCATCAGCGATGGTACTACTATAAGTTCCTTGATGGGATCCTTGTATAAAATACCATGCCTAACATAAAAATCTTCGTATGTGCTACAATCCAAAACAGTTAGCACCGCTCGGACCCAATCATCTCTCGCTTGTGCTTGCTGCAATCTGTGCTGCAGTGAGTCTTCAAGCATAAGACAGGATACGCGGCTTAAAGCATCAACATGCCTCATTTTGCTGCCATTTCGATGCTCAATACTGTAGTCAAAATCTTGAAGGAAGAGTGCCCAACGCGAGACTCTCAATGGAATATCTCCACGTTTTTTCATGGTCAAAGCGAAAGCGTTACAGTCGGTCACAATCTTAAATTTTATGCCAAGTAAGTAAACGCGCCACTTTTTCAAGGCCTCGACTATAGCCAGCACCTCAAGCTCATAAGAATGATACTTCTCTTCTGAGGGTTTTGTTTTCCGACTTAAATATTGAATTGGATGCAACAATTGATCGTCCGAGTCTTTTTGCAAGAGTACACCACCATAACCATTCATTGAGGCGTCCGTATGCACTTCAGTCTTGGCTTTCGGATTATATAATCGCAATACTGGAGTACTAACTAATGCTGATTTTAATTGCCTGAATGCGACTAGTTGTTCTTCATCAACTTTAAATTGCACGTCTTTCCGTAACAAATCGGAGAGCGGTTTGGCTATCAGCGCATAGTCTTCTACAAAGCGCCTAAAGTACGATGTTAATCCGAGAAAACGCTGCAAACTCTTTCGGTCATGCGGTATAGGAAAATTTTGAACTGCCTGGGTTTTTCTTGCAGATGGTCTTATTGTGCCTCCCTGTATAACGTACCCTAAAAAGTCAACTTCCTTCATGAGAAACTGGCACTTGCTCCACTTAATACGCAAGTTAAACTCTGCTGCTCTGTCCAGTACGCGCTTTAACTTTTGGATACCTTCATCTATATCCTTGGAGGGAATTATAAGATCATCCATATAAGTTACGACTGTACCATCCTGTACCAGATCTACAAGAATTGCATGAATGAATCTGGAAAATACAGCTGGGGAGTTCGATATTCCAAAAGGGACGAACAGGAATTCATATTGCCCTGCACTTGTTACAAATGATGTAAATTTTCTCGAATTTGGCTCAATTGGAACATGAAAAAATCCGTTTGCGAGATCAAGTGTAGTAAACACACTTTGGCCCTGCAATCTCTCAATCACATCGTCTATTAAGGGCATTGGAAAATTGTCCCTCGCGATCTTTTCGTTTAAACGCCTGTAGTCACAGCACAATCTTTTGGTACCATCTTTTTTCGGAACGAGGACAACAGGAGATGCATACTCCGATGTACTTGGCTGTATGATCTTTTCTTCTAGCCAAGTTTTGATTTGCGAATCGACAATAGACTTGTCCGCATGTGATATGCGCCTTGGGCGTTCGAAAACTGGACGCTCATCATTTAACAAAATTTTCATTTCAATTGGACATTTCTTCTTCATTTCAGGTGAATAGTTTTTAATTATTGCTTGAACTGCGTCTGCAACAGGTTTTTCTAAGTGATGTAGATCGATCTCAGCCTCCTGATTTTCTGCAAAAAAACATACATCTTTGAATTCTTGTAAAAGCTCTATGTCTGGCTTCTTATTTTCGACAGTATCTTCTGTTATTGTTGATGTCTTGTCAATTACTCTCTCGTTTGCATTGTCCTTCACTTTGGGTCGAAATTCTACGAAATTTTCCGATACTATTAAGTCCGCTTGCTTCAATACGCTGTTTCCTATTACAGCTGAGTATTGGATGTCGTCTCTGCTCGTAACATGAAAGGTTATATCCAGTAAGATACCATCAACTTCGACTTGAGTGACAAAGCTTCCCAGTGTATTTAGCTCACTATTACAGATACCAACAAGACACTGTTTTTCATTATTCAGTTCAACTTTTCCTAGCTCTTTAAGGATATCATCGCGTATCAGACAGAGGTCACAGCCTGTATCGATTAATGCAGAGAAGCATATGTTCTTACAAGACAACTCCTTAAAAATGCATTTTCCACTACTGTTGGCCTTGTTTATCATCGTGTTCGCATTTTGGCCTTCTTTCTTCTCCACTGCACGCGATCCTGAACAGTTAGCTGCCTTATGCCCTGGTTGAGCACACTTGTAACATTTTATTGGCTGTCTACATTCTCTGGCTAGATGTGATGGATCGCCGCATTTGAAACATTTCTTAATTCGTTCTTTATTCAAGTCAGGTTTCTTTTCTTCGGTATCGTTATGCATCCTACCCGTATTAGACGCTTGAGGGCGACTACTACGGATTTTCTCATATACCTTGATTTGTTCTTTTAGTTGCTGCAGAGTCTTGGCCTGATACAGATTACTTTTGTTACTCCTCGAGTCAGGTATTCCCTCAATAAAATATTCTATCAGGCTTGAGTCATCCAGGTTAAGAGGTCCGCCAATTTCCATAAGGCTATACAGATATTCTATATAATCTTCACCTTGACGCTTACGCCTATTCCGCAACATGCGGTGGACGTCTATTGATGAAACTACCGTCCCAAATTCTTCCAATAGCGCTTGCTTTAAAGATATCCAATCTGAAATTCCATGCTGACTGCGCACGAATAATTTTGCTGCACCTTTTAGTAATTGCTTTGAGTAAATAAATTTCTGAAGGTCGTTCCACTGCACTGCCAAAGCGTTATCTTCAAATTCATGAATCCATTTTTCAACAGCTGGTTGATTTGACCCATTGAATTGCGAGAGTGAATCTTCAATGTCGCGTAATGTAAACGTTGTTCGGACTATCTGCATTGGTGAGCTTTGACGGGTATGAGCCGACCCAGCATCGTCATACTCAGATTCATTATCGTCAACCTGCAACCCATAATATTCTAAAAGTCGGTCTTGCAAAGTTTGCTTTCTACCTGTTGTTACCAAACTAAGTGCCGATAACTTTTCTTTTAATTCGTTAACTCTTAACGCCAAAATTTCGTCTCTGTTCATTTTGTTATCGTCGTTGCTCGCTTTTCACAATGCTTAAAATTGAATCTTACAAATAAACAATTCAATGTACTTAACTTAATGGTATAAGTAATTAAACTCTTATGAATCAAATTTTAGTTTTTTTTTTTTCAGCAACTTTAGAAATTATTAAATTATTATATTCGTCTGTCTTAACTTATACTTTCACTTTGTGTTTGCTTACACTTAATTTCTTCTTTGTTATAATTTGATTCTTTGAAAATTTTTTACTGATTTAACACTCTTTACTCAACAACTAGTTAATTATTTTCATATAATGACGAAATAACATACTCTGTTGTTGATCTGTAACTTGATACACCCTGTGATCATCGTTGTCGTGTTGAAGCACGTTCCAGTCACACGCTCTTTTATTGAAAGATTCCGCGCTCTTCGCTCTTCGCCTCTTTGATCTGCAACTTCTTATTTCATCACGAAGTGAAAATTTTGCGCTATCCAGCCTTTGCTACGCAGAATTTAAAACATCGCCTTCTCGCTTGCGCTTATCGACCACTGTCACGCAATACACGACTGTTTGTCTCGCTCTTACTAGAGCTCTCTAGGCATACTTCGCCGCTGTCGCCATTAATCCTAGACGATTCTTGACTTTTTCCATTTTTTCCAGGGCATACGAATTTTAATGAATTTTCATGCACCCGCTTCGTTTTATGCTCCGATTAATAGTCTTGCATACGTTTGTACTCGTTAATCAATTTACGAATTTCACAATTTCTGTCTATCCCACTTCTGACACCAAATTTGTAGGGATGACCATTCGATGGCCTTCACAAGCACTTGAGTTCTTTATGTTCATATTATTTTATTTAGAGAAATTGGTGAACAAGCGTAAACTTATGATTATTGTACATTTTCCGACATGTATTTCAAAGACAACGAGCAACAGCGAACACATCTTTTCATTGACTCTTCTAGCTTACAACTGAGCTTCTCCTTCTTGTATTTTTATCGATAAATCTATCGTTGATTAAATATCCATAGCAGGGTTGCATATGATAAGTGATTTTATATTACCAAATGAGTATAATGCCAACATTATACTCGCCTGTTTAATTTAACTGATTGTAAGTTCGACCACTCCTAGTTCTGTTTCCAACTCCTACATATATGTGTACATGAAACATTCTCGCAATCTCGGTAATATAACTCAATTGAAGGATATTCGCATTAATATTCAATCAGATGATTAATTTCTACTTTTCGGACCATCAATATTTGCAGTATTAAAGCAGAAACTGTTTTATGACGATTTAAAGTCGGAATTTATATAGTCTACAGAAATCATGTTCTAAATGTTGAAGAAACTCTTAAAATAAATTACAATGTGTAATTTATTTTAGAAATCCATAAATATACAGCTCACCGGAAAACCACATTTGGAAAAACTTTTCTTTCAATAATTCATTTGACAGTTGCAACAACTGCTTTTCACAATGTGAAACAAAAGCACAAAGTATAAATGAAAGTCACAAAGATTTCCCGCCAGCAACTGTCCAGACTCTAAATACTTTTGGGTGCTTCTTTTCAACAGAAACAAACAAAACACAAAGACAAGCAATGAAAATAAAAACAAACAAACAATAAATAGAATAAATATGTAAAGCATTCAAATAAATTAGCATATTGTGCCTGGCTGTGGGCCTTGACTCTCCCCATGGCCCCAACATTCGCTTCCACATTGACCATGAGCTGGGTTCAGGCTTCTAACCTGATGCCAAGTACTTGCCGCGACTTTAATGTCCGGTGTTTGAATTGCGTTCAAACTTTTGGGCACATTGTGCGACTCTACTTAACAACACAACACAACATATATATACAATGTAAATGCACACACACACGCACACAAACAACGATCATTTAAGTATTTTTTGGCCAAAGTTTAAAGTTTGCGTATGGCCCCTGCGCATAAGTCAAATACGTGCCAGCAGTTGGCACCGTAGACAGGCGGGCCAAGTTGCTGCACATAGGACACCTGCTAACTGGGTCCGGTCAATTTGAATTCAGCGCCTGCAACAGCGTCCAGTGGGTGTAACAATTCACTTCCTATACACACACTCACTCACACACACACACACACACACGCACATTCACATGCACATTGCCAAACCCGAGTTTTATAGAGAATCACACTCACATTCACAACGTTACGCCTTGCTCGGCGCACACTGAAATGAATGGCTAATCTTTAGGATAAATGAAATGAATTTTTCTTTAGTTCGTGCTATTGGCAGTAGTGTTGCCCTCCCCTTTCCCTCCCCCCACTATCCGCAACCTGTTCGATGTGCGTGCAGTAAATCGCATTAATTTGGTATGCTGACCACAAAACTGGGATTTATTAAATAGTCAACTGAAACTCGCACCAACAAAGGCGCCGCGGCATGGGGCAAAGTGAGACGTGCGTGATACACACACAAATGCGCACAGTTCGCCATTCACACAGATACATTTATATTCTGTTACAGGGCAAATCAGGCATTCGAAAAAAGTTAAGCAACTCACACACATACGCACTTTCAGCTACAACTATGACCCCTTTGCCCTGCCCAACAGCTTCTTCGGTGTGCGTTACTTGGTCGAGTTGGTTGGTATTTGTGCAAGTGCAAAAGTGCGGGGCACATCCGTATCTGTGTTCACTTTTCCGCTTGCCATTCAATTTTACAACGACACTCTGTAATTCAAACAGTGGTAATCATTTCAAATCTATTTTCGTGAAAATATATATACGTTACTCATACGCCGTGTTGTCTCATATATTTGTTGTGCGCTGAAGGTTCAATAGTTGGTAAGTGTATCTAGTTGTAAAAAGGGGAAAATTTGAGCGTTTAATCTTATCATTTTATAGAGAATGAGAAATATATTTCCAATAGTCTCATTTTGTATTCTTTTACCCAAAGCTTAGAAATATATGTTCAAAATTTCATGAATGCAAGATTTTGCTTAATTCTCTTTTTTATGTGTAAACGAAAGAATTCAAAAAACTGCTCTCTATCAGAATATACACATAAAATCAACATATGATATTATTTTTATATATATCATAACAGCCAATTGGTTAAAATTAATTGAAATCTACAAAATTGTTGAATATTCATCAATTTTGAGCCTCTGCTCCGATTAACAGCTCTAGTTCAGTCCCATTGATTTTTGGCTGTCATTAAAACCTTTGACTTTTGGCCACTGTAGCTACATGGATAATGCCCGAATGCCGCCTGGCTGCACTTGCTTTTCATTATGCAGGCTGAAGGCAAGAGCTTACACATCCGTTCCCGCCTTGGCTTCTGCTCCGGCTCCTGCTGCTGCTGCAAGGCACTGAGTCAAAAATCTCTCAGCTGGAATGCAAATGCCGCCCCGGCAAGTCAATAAATAAATTCAAACAATTTGACAACTTGCTCAATGGCGTCCCAAATTGTATTCGCACCCAAGGGTTGAGGGTTGGGGAGGTCAACAGTTGGTGCTGCGCTCAGTTCCTTTGATTGTCAACCGGCGACGGCAGTCGAGATGGAGATGGAGCTGGAGTTGGGAAATGCGTGCCCAGCAATTGCGTTCGAGCGAATTTAAATTAAAGTGTCATTGAAATTGGCATCCCCTCAAACGAAATAAAATTTATAGTTTCGGCAGTGCTTTGGCCGAGCTGTTTATTTCAGCTTCTTGCAGCTATCACTAGACTCGCATGTTCTTTTCATTTTCATTTTCATTTCGGTTTTCGTATTTCAATTTCTGTAAGTGTTGAATGCCGGTACACACAAAAACACACTCATACACAGACGTCCAGTTTAGATTTATCACTTTTGATTTCGGGCAACCTACTCATGCTACCCACTCAAGTCCTATTGATTTAATACATTTATTTGCCTTCGAACCGCCGACCGACTTTAGGTGAATTCAATGTCTGCTTGACTCTTGTTTGTGCCAAAAAAGTTTTAATTCAATTTTGGTTGGCATTGCCATTTTATCACATTAAAAACTCGACGCCCGAATTGCCAATAGCCAAACGTCTACCGAGTGGTCCACGTGTCATTTCGCAGAAACAGAATATTTTGCCATATGATTTATGCAGCGTGCAGAAAGCTCGCACGGCTCTCATCGAGAGTGAAAAATAAAATGCCAACTTTTATATGTTAAACAAAATGGATCTAATCTACATTCAGATATAAAACGGTTTGTTCTGATTGTATGTAAGTAAAAAAGTTTGCATGTATGCAGGCTTGCATGAATGCATGTATGCATCTAAGTCTGTATGCATTTTTGCATGTTTGCATGTGTGCATATATGCATGTGAGCATGTATGAAAATATGGTTGTATCTATATATATGCAGACATGATGTATGTTTTTATGTTTGAATGTATGTATGCGTACATGTCTGTTCCCTAATACCAAAATCAGTTTTAGTTTTCTATTTGTTTAACAAACTTAAACTTCGCGATGACATTAAAAATACAGAATGAATTCAATTCAGGCGATATTAAAAGCAGATAATCATTATGTTAAGCTTCAGCAATTTATGTGCCATCAAACAAATTACTTGCACTAAAAGCTAGTGGAGCGTATCTCATTACGAGTATGTGATCCGTACCATTTTTGGTCAGCACCGAATGTCATTCACCCCAGTGGGGTCTTCTCTCTGCACTTAATTCCATAAACATTGCACACTCCACCTTTTAACTGGACAGTAAGAAAAGTAATCACAAAAAGCTAACAGTTTGGAAAATGAACGTAGACAATGCACACATGCGGCAAAAACTATTCTGCAAATACTCACACACACACACACGCACATGCACACGTAGACATTCACTCACACACTCACGCACACATATACGCACTTTGCGTAGTATTTACTGCTAATCCAAAATGATGTGTCTGACTTCTAGCAATGTTTTTTTTTTTTTATGCGGGAATTGCAATGCAATGACCGCTGACATAAGGTCGGGGACTTTCATTTCACCTTCAAAGCGAAAAGTTTTCCCACTTTTTTGTTGTTTATAAATCAAAAAAAAAAAAAAAAACTGAGCACATTTTCAAAAGCGGAAGTTGTATATTTCATTTATGTGCTACAAAAGCGGAAATGAAAATATTAAACCATAGAAGTGGCACCAGCCCAGACTCGGTGCCCACATTCAGGTTGAAGCTGGACCAAAGGCCCTTGCCCCCTTCTGTGCTGCCTGACTTATATGGCGTTCGTATTTGTGTAGCACTTGAAAGCCCAAGCGAATGCTGCTAAAAAAAAAAAAACAAAATAGAAACACAAAGCACAAGTCACAAAGGTTTTCTACACACACACACACATGGCTCGCCGTTATGTTTTTCCCATTTTTTTTTTGCCTGTCTATAGTTTGCTTGAATGGGTTTCAATGAGTTGTCGCAGTTGCTGTTGTTGTGCTTCTCCTACCAGCAACAAATACAGCAATTTTCTTATAAAATTATAATGTCCAGTAAAGATTTCTTCTCCATCCTTCTTTTACTTTTTTAATGCAACAAAAATTGAATCAGTCTCAGCTGTTGTCAGTGCTTTCTGTTGTTATTGTTGTGGGCATGTCATCAGCTCCCTCCCCTTCAAGCTCAGAGTCTAATATAAAACGTAAACGTGATTTTCCAGCTCTCTGGCTTACATAGGCGATCTGCCACAGGAACTCCTTTCACATGCACATAACTGCCCTCGGGCATCTTGGCAAAATTAAAATACCCATTTTTTCCCCCATTCCATACACACATGCTTTGTATGCATGCCAATCACGGGTAATTTGCCGTTCAATATGGGCTCATGGGCAGCTTTGACTTGTGTGTGTACCGGGCCCTTTCTATTAATTTGTTTGCTTATTAAATTATGGCTTTTTATTACTTTGACCATAGGATGCGAGACATGTGGACTTTCTCAAGGCATTCTATAATTAGTTTAAGTTATCTAATTGAACTTGTTGGAATTTGCTCTCGGCAAAAAGCCAACCCATATATATATACGTCTGTATTTTAGAAGGCGCATGCTTTGCACTGAGTCAATAATAAAATATATGGATTGGGCCCATCGGGAATTCGCCTTGTATTATTAAACGAATGTGCAAGTGGATATTTGATATAATTTATGTACAGACACTGCTTGTAATCCAAAAGCCATTTATTTATAGATTAACTTTCTATATATATGGTCTCAATTTTGTGCCAGCCTGTGCAGGTCGATTAAATTTGCCTGGAAAAAAAATTTAGAATGAATTTTAAATACAATGTAAAAAAATACAATCAAAATAAATTCAAAAATTAAACCAATAAGAAATTCAACAAAAATGTAATAAAATCTTTTTCATTTTTTCTGAGACAAATATCAAACAAATAATGAAAAGCAGCTGCCTGTCTGTTGCGTTTTATTTGAATTTCCAAGAAAACGCCTGAAGGCAAATCGTCTAAGTGAACTCGTCATACTATTGCGCCCTTGACAGCAAACAGCTCGATCACTGTGCTTGCCTAAAAAGACTCCCACCTGGCTTTAATTACTGGTTCAGGCAACCTTTGCAGTTTAGCAGCTGGAGGATTAGACTAAAATGTTCTATAAACGGTACCCAGTGGGTGCACAGACATTCGTAACATTTAGGGACCAGAAGCCTAGAGGCAAAAGTAATACACTGAAACGCGCCGCAGACAACTAAATGGTAGCAACAGCAACTGGGACCCAGACTCGTTGCACGAGTTGGGCAACACACAAACGCCATTAGCTAGTTGGTAGCGACAACTTTTCACATTGTAGCCGCTGGGCGCACAGACACGACTCGCAGGACGCAGGAGGCAGGTCGCAGGTCGTGGAGTCGAGCACACCTCGGCGTCGTAACGAGCGAAGCCGCGACCGCGGTCCCAGCCACAACACAATAAACACTAAGCTGGGCATTCCCATCACCATCACCATCGCCATCACCATCACCAACAGCAGCAGCAGCAGCATCAGAAGGAGGAGGAGGAGCAGCCGCCTCATCAGCAGCAACGTGCTATTATCAACATCATCAGCTATTGTCAAAGTTTGGCGCATTTATTTGGTTGCTCAATCAGCGCCCAAAGCGCTTTCGCTTTCGTGTTCGTTTTTGCTGTTGCCGCTGCTGCTGCCACATTTTTATCAAAGCGGCAAAACTCCACCTGGGCCGCAGCCGCCATTTACAATAATTACCATCAAATGAACAAACAAACTTTTGTGCCGCTTGTCCCGGACTAGCAAAGTGGTGACCCACCCGACCCACTAATATTCTCGCTGTTGGCCTGCGACTCACTGCTCAAAAACACTAGACTACAGCGTTTTTGTTGTGTAGAGATGGCTGATTGCAGAATATTGTTACAGGACATCAGCACTAACAAGCATGGCATGAAATATTTGTTAATTTAAAATATATTTCGCTTTACTTAACTTTTAGCTGTGGGTTAGTTCTGTTCTCACTTGGAGATCTTTTTTCAATAGCCTTGTTAAAGTTTTTATCAAATGTGTAATACCTAGAAGAGGACCATAAAGTGAATATATTTTATATTATGAATGATTGTTATGTTTGTATGTAAATCATAATTTTTCTGCTACTTGCTTGATTTTGTTGCATAGTGTTAAGCGCAAAAGGCAATGTCAAAGGCAAAGGCACAGTCGGCGCTTTGGGAGTTAGAGCTTCATAGCTGGAGCGCTTATCGCGCAGCAAGCATCACTCAAAAGTTGCCTTTATATTTTTTTGTACCACAGAATCCAGCCACCCTCCCATCGTGATGTCGTCTCAATTTTCCAACATTTGAACATTAGGCCGCTGAGGATTAACAATAAGACTGTGGCCAGGAGGAGCACGGTGCGTGGAGCTTGGTGCTTCGGCTTATGCTTTGGGCTAAGTGAAGTTAATGAGGATGCTGGCGTTGTTCATGGTGGTGGGCGGCACGGAAATGTTGCAGCTTGTCAACTCTTGTTAATGTTTTTCCCATTGAAAAGGCACTTGGAAGTATTTGCGCTGCAGTCATTTGAAAGCGCTCAAAAGCGGCAAAACTAGCGGAAAAGTAACAAAAAAAATTGTGAACTAATTAAATAATTGATGCATAAACAACTGTAAAATATGGTCACACGCCGCTGTTGACTTTAAATTAAGCCGCAAATTAATTAATAAATGCGTCTAGAAATGCAAAAGGTTGTGGCAAGCTTTAAGTGCGAGTGAGAAAAATATGAGCATGTACATTAGGTGATTGCAATTAAAAACCACAACAAAGTCAACTTGTCAGCCCCCTCAACAAGTTCAACGCCTCTTCAGGTTGCCCCTGGTCGACGCTCTGTGTGTGTGTATGTGTGTGTGTGTGCGTGCGTGTGTAGGTGTGTGTTTGAGGTTTGCCTTCCCAATTACATCTTAAGATGCCGCAGCACAAAATAGACAGTCGAATTGCCGTCAACAGGCAACAGCTCGGCGCAATTAAAGTAAGCCAAATGTCGTCAGCTATAATTCGCTGCTCGTAGTTTCTCACCTGGTGCTACCAAGGTAACAAGTTGTTTAATTAACGCGATTAGACGCGATGATAACTCATGTTGAAATTAAAATCTCAAAGGGGACACATGCCTTCGTATTCTCGCCACCTCTTTTAACTTCTTGCCAAGGCAAACGCTCAAATTTATAAACGCAAGTGTTTGCCCCTCAGTGGTGCACGTTGTCGTATTGGTGCACCGACTCACTTTTCAGTTCATATGTGGGCGTGTGGGTATGTGTGTGCGTTTTATGTGCCTTGTAAATATTTATGCAGCCGTTAATGACGAGGCGAGAAGGCGCCACTCCAAGCAGGTGCTAACTACTAACAAACTACAAGCTGCCAGCTGCCAGCTGCCAGCTGCCAGCTGCCAGCTGCCAGCTGCCAACTGCCAACTGCCAAGAGGCTGTTTGAAGGTCGAAATTATACGGCGCGGTGCGAATTGCAGTCTACTTAAAGAAATTTCAGCGTGTGTGTGTGAGTTTATTTAAGATCCTGAGTCGTTAACTGCGCAGTAAACTTTACGACTACAAAATACATTTCAAAGTAGTTTCAAAGATCCTGTTGCAAGGCTCTGAAGAATTGACTTTAAGACTAAATTGTACAGAAGGACTAAGAAACTAAATACAAGCTATTGGGATAAAATTATAAAGAAGATAGCGGACTTAATATTGAAGGAGGCGGCAGCTTGATCAAAGGAGGAGGAGACAGGCTGAAAAATGGACAAGGTAGTAAAGAGCTGTTTTTTAGAGCTGACTTAAATAACGTTGTACGATTATTTAAATAATTATTTTAATTGCACTTCTTATGCCAATAGAAAAGAAAATAAGTTGCATAGAAACATTAACTTAACGCTTTTGTTAGTCATTGTTTGGTATTTAAACAAGCCCATACCGAGAACAAAGATACTTTATTTCAATTGCATAGCTTTGCTTTTACTTGTATTGGCACTTGTTTTGCTTAGTTTCTAAGACGCCTGAAGTGTGCAGCAAATTAAACAACATCATGTTAACAAGTGGTCAATTAGGCACATTGCAGATCTGGCAAAGCATCAAGTCGGACGTGCGCAGGACACGTATTAATATACAGAGAATGGCACTACAAAGGTAATTGAAACTCATAATCTTAAGTTGGCTTGTTTGCCAGCAAAGGCAAAAGCAAAATAATAAAAAAAAAAAACGGAATAGAGCAGCAAGCAGCCAAAGACATAAATTCAGCCGTAAAAGAGCATTTAAGATAAGCTTGCATTTATGGTCGTTAAAATTCAAAATGGCATTTAAAAACAGCACGACACGTCCCCGTCCGTATGCAAGCTGCATGAAAGCTAGACTCTGGCTCCGGTTGCAACGGATGCGCCAAGTAAAAAGTGCGCCATTTGGCTAATACGCTAAATATTCAAAATCACATTGGCCACGGATGGGGTGGTTAAAGAGAAGGAGGGAAGGGGGCAGGTTTGCCACTGGGTGCACAGCGACAAGCAGACATTAAACAAAATTTGATGTTGGCAGCAGCTACAGGAGCCAACAGCAGGATTTGGCTCAACATCCTCAATGCTGAGTTCTCAATCCGCAATCCCCAATAGCAACCACAGTGTCTCATCCATACACACACTCCCATACCCACACACACACACACGCACACCTATGCAGTTTATGCGCTCTGCGATAGCAGTTTAACGTCGTTGACGTTAATTTGTGCCGCCAGGCGGCAGCAAAAAGTATGCTCGGTATGTGACATTGAAGCGAACATCATCATAACATCATAACGCTGCACATCATCAGCGGCAACCTCAATTTCTGCTGACTTCTTTCCCATCGTTACGCACCATTGAGTGCACAATTTCATTAAGCGCTTATGCCTTGCGGGCTGCCGGGTCAAGTGAATGTGAACGCGAGTGTGAATACAAATACGAATACGAAAACGAATACTCAATATTCAAGCTCCGCTGTCTGGCCCATCAAATGCAGTTGTTTACTTGGCCAGCAGCAGCTGCAACTCTGCGTGTTGACATCTGTTGAGCTGTCTGTCGGTCATATTGTTTGCTGTATGTTAACACCCTGTAACCAACTGTTAAATTGGGCATATTAGTGATTCTTACAAATCAGAAATTATGTATGAATACATTATAAAATAAGCAAATATATAAAAAATTATTTACAACAGACAAAAACAAATGTTGTTATTTCTCTGTTAAGCTGCTGTTATCGAGATGCGTAGAGACATAGAATCACTACAATCTCTTCTTTTTAAATTCTTCAAAATTCTCGTAGTTAAATTTATTAACTATCCAACGTATTAATTTTCTGGCTTAGTTAACAGGACATTTGGAAGTCAACGCTGACTCTGACAGGCGTGTGTCAACTCAACAGTTTTGCTTCGAACTGGCAATTCGAAGGTTTTTGTTTTATGCCTAGCCGATTGTCCAATATTGATACTGATATCTGACTAATATGCTTTTGTATTTGTGGCATTTGTGATCATGTTGGGCAGTTTCATCTTAATTACTTTCGACTAGGTTCAATGCACTCAGCGTTGACCCAAAAGGACTCAAACAAATGTATGCACCCACACATACGCACAAACAAAAGTTATGTTCCTTGTATGTGTGTGTTTCTGTCACTCACTTTTCACACAAGTGCGAATCTGAGAAGTCTAAAGCCGCCTGCTGGCGCCGCCAATGGCTAGCGATATATATGTTTTTTTTTTTTACTGCGCTCAAAAGTATGCCACATAAAATGCCTTTGAAGAGACGCTGAGTAACTGTGTGCGTGTGCGCGTGTGTGTGTCTGTGTGTTATTCATGACAGCAATGCTTTTGCTTTTTGCGGCTTTTGGCATGCCACAAAAGTTATGCACTAACCGATGCCACCACTTTACAAATTTATGTTATGGACCTCGCTCTGTCTGACTGGGCTGCAAGTCCAACTGTCTGTCTGGGCTGTGCCGGGTTGGGTTGGGCTGAGGCACTCATTTTAGTATTTTGGCAAGCAATTGAAAAGTTGTTTCAACCAGAACCACTTGGCCAATAACTTTTTAAACGCTCTGGCAAACGCAATGGCAACAATTTACGGCGACTCCAAGTGGAAATTCAAAATACATGTGTCCAAAATAAATAATCACCGAGTAGCACCATCTATGCACTTGCACTTGCGCGTGTGTGTGTGTGTGTGTGTGTGTGTGTGTGTGCTGGTCTACATCAACACCATTTGTCCTTTGTCAAGTAACAATTGAATGCAATGACTTTTGCCAAATTGATTCTCAACAGCAGCCGAAGACGTCGACAATGGGATCCACTATCAAATGGCAAACAAATGCAAGGCGCTTGCCAGTCTGCAAACTTTTACAGTATATATATATATATATATATATATATGTATACCTATAAGAATGTATCTATAGTTTGTTGTCTATGTCTATGTCTATGGCTGTGTGTGTGTGCGTGTCGCATGTGTTTGAATGCATTGCGTTTGCTTAGCCTTGGTGTCTGCCAAAATAAATGGCATATTAAGTATACGCTCAGCGGCACCTGTGACAGCAAACTGGCTACAAAATTGAATTCTATCTCTTGATATATATAATCTGTACATGTGTTTCACATTCAATTTTATTGTTAAATTCACTTTCACAAATAATCGAAAATTGCCTGAATAATTTGATTATGACGACACTCAGTTCCCATTATGAAAAGTGACAACTAGGGTTTTCATTTCTGAAAAACTTGTATAAAAATTAGTTAGAAGAATAACAAATTTAAGAAGGTATTTTTTCCTATTTTCGTCGCTTGCTTTTCCCCTAATAACTTTTTTGGAGCTCTGTAAACAGTTGAAGATTTGGTTTATTGAGATTGTGCATGTGTGTTTTAGTAAATCCTCAAAGGTTGTGTGTAAATATTGAGGTAATAATTCTCATAAATTTATCAAGTCATAATTTTGTGTACGCATTGGCAATTTTTCATCGAAATGTCACAGACAGCGCACTGAAATCGACAATCTCAATGGAGAATTATGTAGCTGTTTACCTTCAGGCAATTGTGGCTTTGCCCCTTTTGCGCCCCACAATAGCCACCCACTTTTATCTTTATCTCAGCCTTTATCTCGGTCTTAGCCGCTGTTTCTGTGTGGCGCTAGTCCTTGCCCTGGTTGCATGACAAATGGCATTGCCGCAGTCTATTATTAATAGGAATGTATTAGCCAGGCGCCTGTCCCATTTATCGCACATGTTAAATGCTCGAAACGGCACTCAGGGGATCTATATAAAAAAATGTATTTCGCTCGAGCCGACAAATACACACATACACACAGCCTTAGCTGTGGGACACGTGAGTTTTGTATGTGAATGTAAAAATGTGACTGTCATCGGCATTTGGTTAATTAATTATAGCACATGCTTTGCCAATAGACTGTCGAATTTATGTGTCTATTAGAACATATTATAAAGCAGTTTGCCCAGTTTGTTGGGTAGAAATCAGTCCCCGGCGTGTTCTTAGCGCGTTTTGTGGCACTTGGCGGTAATTTGTGGCGCGTGGCACAAAAAAAAACATGTTCATGTCGCCGAGTTCTAAGCATTATTGGCATAAAATGGCCACCCATTTCCTGTACACGCACTTTCCAATTAAATTCATTACACCTTCTTCCGAGTGTCGCCATGTTAAATTTCCAAATAAAACACTAAGTCATTTCCGGCCAAACGGCGTGTCCATTACCCAGATTATCATTTGAATTTCGCTGGCCCTGGGAATATTTTTGTGTATGCGGCACGTGCAAGTGCTGGAAATTTCTGATTTGCGACTTTCTTTTTGTTTTGTTTTGGGTTTGTTTTTGACTTGTGGTTCACAACGCAAAAGTTGACAAAATAACGCGACAGGGGGCCGTGATAGGTGAACTTCCCCACGGCACACAAAGGAAGTCGGGGCAGGCGTAGTAGCAGCAGCTGCTGCGCCCAGTGAATTATTTTTCACGTAAATTGGGTGTGTTTTCTATTATTGCCAAAGACTTCCGGCGTGCCGTGACGCAGCGCCTGTCAGTGAGGCAGCAGCCACAACAACAACAGCAACCAGTACCAGTCGCAGTTACATCAAGTCCTTTAAGTTATTTTAAATGTGGGACGTGGATCACGGACAACATCGCTGCTTTTCCCAAAATATTTGCGTGTTTTTATGTTTTTTTCCCTCTTGGTGTTGTTGCCTGCGTTTTGTTTTTATTTTTTATGTGTTACTATCCTGTGCCAAAAGTTATGACAGCTGAGGTAGAGGACGAGTGTCCAGCGTTAGTTGGGGATCTGCGAAGGATGTGGCGGTAAGGTGCAGGACGTTGTCACGGAAATTAAACGCATTGTAACAGCCACTTAAGTTTTTTCTGTTACGGCCGCCTTGATGAGATTTTTAGCTGACGAAGATTTGGCGCTGTTAGTGGCTTAGTCCCTTTATTTTTGTGGCTGAAAAGATTTTTATATCCTAGGCCCGAAAACAATTTAAGTAATTAATAGTAGTAAGTAGTAACAACAATATTTCATTAAATCCTAAAAAATCTCAACAGTAAAAATCGAATTGAAAAATGGAAATTGTGTAATATATATTTAGGTAATTATATCAAATACATCGACCTATTTTAAACGTGTATGAAATATTTAAATTTTTCAAGAACAAATAATTACGGACGCTTTTAAGTATTAATTTATATTAAAAAGGCAGAAAGAAGTATCTCTCGAGAATACCCTCCGACCAGGAATATATATAAATGGACTCGTAAATCCAAAGCTTTAACTCTAGAAATAATTTTCTAGGCCCATGTTAGCCGGTCCCCCGACTAGAGCCTCTTATTTGTTGTTAATAATTTAAAATCAACATTATATACCAATTTATGCGTGCAACAAATTTGAAGTTTATAACTTCCAACATAACTTGTCCTCATTAATTCCCAATTACAATGAAAATAAACTTTTAGGAACTTTACCTTCCTTGTTTATCTTTTGCCCTGTGCAGCACTTGACAAACGAGTCAATCGAATTCGATTGTCACATTTGACATTTCATAAATTGCGCTCGACGGGCAATACAAACTCGCACCTTCTTGTTTATTATTGCCCAATTGACAAAGTGTGGCAGGAGCACAGCACTTGCAACTGGATCAGTTACCAAGCTCGTCCACAGCATTCGCGGCATGATGCACCCTAGCGTGGATGATGGGACGACCGACGGCTTACAGAACACCATACGCAATATCCATAGTCATGGCAATTTTGTTTAGAAACTTTTAATTAGTGTTGCAAAAGTTTTTCAATTAACACCACCTGCACAACTATTTATTTAGCCCGGCAGTGTTGCCGCGTCGCGTCATGAGCATCGGCGCTGCCAGCTTTTCTTTCAAAACATTTTCGAGCCAGTGCTGTGTGCCCCTCCGCATTGTTGTAGCTGTCAACTGTAAATTATAAAAATATTTTTGCACTTGTTTTCTTGTTGCTGCTGCTGTCGTTGTTGTTGCTGCTGTTTGCTGAAAGGTTTTGAAAAATGTTTTCCAGCCAAAGTATAAAATAATTCACTACAAGCGCCCTCTGTCGCCCAGTGGCATTTATTAATGCGTCCTCCTGCCCTCAGTAATACGGAAATTGTGGCCAGCCGCTTTATGGAATGTTTTCTAATTGATTTTTACTTGAGACTTGGATCGTAATTTAATATAAATTGCACAAACTTTGACAGCTGAAACAGTTGGCAGTTGTTTTTAATATAAATTAGCGACACTTGAAATAAACATAATGAGGCTAATGGAAATCAAAATGGAAATGTACAAATTGTTAAGAGTATGAGAACCGGCAACATTAACGCGCCAATCACCGAATTGACAATCAACTGTGACAATTTTTCGATTAAAATACAGCTTGTGGCCAGTCCATAATTAACCTGCTCGAGCAGGGGAGAGGTTGGCGGCAGGTAGGGAGCACTGTACTTATATATAATTAATGAAAGAATGCGACAGCAGCGCGCGATTGAGTGACGTATAATTATCATCATTAACTTAACTGATTTAAAACGAACACAAACAATACGGCGCTATATGATGGTAAAAATTGAGGAAAGTTCGCTTTCAAGTCAATTACTCTGAATTATGCATAGCATTGCAAAGTTTATTAATTATACAAATTGATTGTCTTTTACATTTTCAAAATTAAAATAGGCAGTTATGTCTGTCAAGGCAGTACTGTCTGATTTTGCCCTAATTTCAGATTGATTTTAGTTATGTTTAGCATCGTACAGTAAGGACCCTCTGCATGACATGTGCGCGATGTTGTCTGCGAGTACTTTTATTTTAGACTTTAGCTGGACATGACAAGTGTTATAAGAGGTCATTTTTACTTAACATAAAGAAGGCAATATATATATAGAATATAGCCGGGCTTGTCCATGCCTATATTTAAGTCGCGTCGGAGCTTTAAACAAAATCTTTCAAGCAACAGTTTTTTGGGATTTTTGCTCCCATGCGGTTGGTATTTAGTAAGACCCCATCTTAACATAACTACAGTAAAAACTTTAGATTTATAGAATTTAAGGCTTGGGCTGTGCGTTGATCAACAATCAGTCAGTTAGTCAGTCAGTCAGTCGGAGTAAACAGTTTTATATATAAATATGCAAGACAATAAGATTTTGGCCTTCTTTTTACGGCAGCATCTGCTTTATTGCATATACAAATACATCTGCAGCATTTAGTTTCACATTTATGTTTAATTCTAAGAATTTGTTTGTTCCTCAAGAATCTCATAAATAGCGATAAAAACTTTCATCCTTTGAATGAGAAAAATTCTTTTAGCTTAACGCAGAAGTCAAGTAAAATAACTAGTTGGGAAATGTACAAACAACTCGACTGAGTATTGTTTGGCCAGAATAGCCGCACACACACACACACACACACACACACACACACACACAGACAAAACATACCAAGAAAACTTTCGCTGTTTTAGCTTTCGGCCTACATTCCGACTTGTATTAAAGCCACAACTAAAGTTCCAGCACTTTTTGTTAATAATAGTGCTCATCGAGCGGGCCCGGGCTGCGTTGTTGGCCATTATGCCGTTGGGCAATTTTTATTATGTACTTAATGAAATTTCTGCTTATGCGAGTTCGCTTGTTGTTGACACATAAACAACATAAAGACATCAATAATAAAATGTTATTTTTGCCTCAGTCTGGCAGAGGCCTAAGATGAAGATGAAGTCATTGAACTGGCCAAAAGAATTAACATGGAGCGAGAGAGAGAGAGAGAGAGGGACAACCAAACAGGGCCAAAACGGAAGCAGGAAGTAGGAATTCCAAATACGTAGCTGCGGCGCATGCGGATTAATAATAATAATAAATATTAAATGCCATTACAGGCGCTGCGAAATTATCTAAACGACGTAATCGTGAATTCAATTGCGTGTCCCGAAAAATTACGCCTGGCGCTTTTATATAATTCGGCGCCCGGCGAGCCAGATGAAGATGCGCCGCGTGGACGAACTAATCCCGCGCCGGCGCTCGCTAACGTCCTTATATGTAATACAGTACACGTAAAACGCAAACTATTTAGAAAAGCTTTATTTATGTTAAGACATAAATTTAATGCTAACAAGCAACCAGAAGCAGACGCGCCCTCGTTGCCCCGCCCCAGCCAGAGTTGAGACAGCGTCAAGGTGCGCGTGAAATTTATTTGGCTGCAGCATCTTTATCTTCTTCTTCTTCTACTCTTCTCTCACACTTTTTCGACGCTACACTTGACGAAATGGCGGCCACAGTTGCAGCCAAGATGCTGCAGCAGCAGCAGCAGCAGCAGCAAAAGCGGTAGCAAAAGCGGTAGCAACAGCAACTTGCCCCAGGGTATAAAATTAAATTTCAACTTTTAACGAATATTTACGCGTTGCCAGATAAAAGTGGCATAAAACTTTGGCGCCCAGTGCAAAGTGCAAAGTGCAGAATAGTTGCCCCCAACCCAACCCCAAATGGCCAGCAAAGCGACGTGCAACGTGCAACTTGCAACCTGCATAGGGTCGGCCAGGGGCATGCCCCGCCCGACCAAGCCGTGAGTAGCTTTGAGTAGCACAACAACCCCAAAAAAGAAGTATCTGTTAAGTATAATTTATGTGTGTGGCATGTGAATGGGGTCTTAAAAGACAATGCATTTCATTTCACCAAAATACATAATGTTGCAACATGTACAATATGGTCACGCAACTCTACCACATTTCGCTGTGCTCCCGCCCAGATCCCTCAGTGACATGTAAACCACTCTGGCCTTTGACTTCGAACAAACGCATAGTTAATGCATTTTTCCACGCAAGAGCATAAATTACAGGGTATTATTATCGAAAAGTCGAATAATCGTTTAGTACATTCGAAAAGTATGAAAGTGCAAGAAAATTGTGTATTTACATAATAAAATAGAATTTTCGATAATACTCGAAAATATTTATTGAAGATGCGGACAAGCTTTAACATTTAAGTATGAACTTCAGATATTATTGGAAAATGTTATTGTCGATAAAGAACAAATTAAAATATAAAACCATATTAATTAGAAATTTTAGGAATACTGAAAATTGTTACGATTTTGGGAAGCCCGGGGTAAGCCCGCTGTTATCCTATAACTCGGCTTAATCTCATCCGTAAGGCTGGGGTAAGGTAAGGCTGCGGTATACCATGGAAACTTTCAGTTTAAAATAACGAAAGTCAAATTAAAGAGCTCTCAATAAGTAAACAAAATATATATATATATATATAAATAATAATAAATAATTAAAAAAAAAAAAATAAAATATGCATTAGAAAATATCGAGAAAGGTAATATGATTATTTGTATATTATATCATATTTAAGTCCAAGGCGACCAGCGTGAGTTCCCTCTAAATATCCTTTTCAGAATTCCGTGCTTTCAATGTGAAAATGTTATCTGGAATACCAGCTAAGCTATTGTATCAATACATTTAATGAACATTTAAAACAAAAAAAAAAAAAATAAACAGAAGTTATTTAATAAACATTTTGCGTGCTTCGGCTACGTTTTCGCTATGCAAAAGAATGTGAATGCGGTTTTACGAGGTCGAACTAAACTATTTCGAATAACATTCCAATTGAAATTGATATACAGTTTTATTAAATTGTTCTCATTTTTAGATACCATTTCAGATATGCATATTTGTTGTGGGGTAAAAATACTCAATCAATTGCACATTTAGGACATACGAGCTGTGAAATGCATAGGCAAATAAAAAATATTATTGTTATATATTTTTACTTAAACGGGATTCATTTCAAATATAATCCCCGTTTGGTTATTGATGTATTGCTTACTCTTAATGAATAGGCTGATGGATTTATTTATTTAAATAAATTCAAGAAAATGCATTTCATGTGCAGATATTGATAATTGTTTCCAATTTGTCTTAAGCTAAACTCTCAAACGATACAAGCAGCTAAAATGGCATTAATTAAGAAATAAAAAAATATATAGAATTTGCTATTAGAAATTGGTATTCAGGGCAGATGTGTGTGCGTGTGTGTGTGTGTGTGTGTGTGTGTGTGTGTGTGTGTGTGTGTGTGTAAGTGCTTGATGAGAAGAGTCTCCCCACAGTTTCAGGTTTCAAGTTGAATTCATGCAAAATGCATATGCATTTAGTTACCTAACTGTCTATGTATTATGCATGTGCGTATGTGTGTGCATGTGTGTGTGTGTATGTGAGCCTTTGTATGTACGCCATTTTTTGTACTGAATGCGACTGTGACTGCGACTGAGACTGCGACTGCGACTGCGACAGCAACTGTGACTGCCGCTGCAAGCCAAACGTTTGCCAGCCATGCAGAATTTTTCAATTTTCTTGGCAGCCAGCACAAATGTAATTTATTTTGCAAGGCATACACACAGACACACACACACACATACACACTCACACACGTATAATCAAATGCAGATGCAGATAGAAACTCTGCTTTTGGCTATAGAGCAACGCAATTAACCTTCATGTCTTTTTGGCAGTTGTGGGCCACTTGTGAAAATCTTCAAATTATATCTACGCTCAAGCACAAGTATGTGTATAAGTATATGTACTTTAATATGTGTGTGTGTGTGTGTGTATGTGTGTTTGCTTTAAATGGTTGCCCATTGAAATGTTTTGCAGCATTTATTGTTGCCACTCCAGTAACATAAAGTTTTAGTCCCCTCTCGCATACTCACTCTCTTTTGACCCACCGCCCCCGAGTTGCACTTTTGCTGTGGCAGTTTCTCAATTGCTCGCAATTAGCTGCAATTTTATTTCTGGCTCAGCCACTGTTAACTTCTAAGTTGTGTTTTTGCCAGCAAAGGTCTGCTAATTGCACACTTCAAGCCGCATTCCAAGTGGCCCGCCAGAAGATCAGCAACTGAACCCAGATTCAGGCTGCGTGCATCTATAGTTGCATATGTGGCATGCCCCTTGTTTACTGCACTTGTTGCGGCTTATGCTCTAAATATTTGGTTAAAATTGCAGCGCCAGAATTTCGGTTGAGAGCCGCCCACTTTGCGAGCTTAGTGCATGCAAATATCAAGCAGCTGACCAATTAGTATTTTGCATTTAGTTGCATCAGATTCGAGTCGAGACGTGGCCTGGACACGGTCCAAGAGCAAAAGTTATCAAATTTTAAAGCACTTTTACTGGCTATTCGTTGCATTGCTCTTGTAATTTTCAACAAGTTAAGGAGTTTTAACCAATATATGAAAATGTTAATGTGTCAAAAATATTATGACCAAAAATTAACTCGAGCTGAAAAACGTATTTGATTCGAAGCTTAGAGCTGTCTTAATTTGAATGGAAGTTATTTAATTTATAAATCTAATTAAAAATAATTAATTTTAATAAAGTTATTTGGGTTCAATCGGACTTCGAACGACAACAGTTATATTCACATGTAAGCGATTAAAAATTTATTGAAATGGAAATGAAATCGAATCACACAGGAATTAAAAATTGTCAGGCGAGAATATGTGTTGTATGGTAAATGGCAAAGGGAGTTTATGGAAGTCTGTTTTCTGATTCTGATTGTTGAATTAGAAAATAAGCATAGAACGTAGCCAAAACGGGACGCATAATTAAGTAAGAAACAGTTGCGAATTATTGGAAATGAAAGTGTATTAAATTCTTAACTCTAGTTAAAGATTAATGCATAGCTGATGCAACTTAATAGAACTTGTTCTATCTGCTGCTCGGGTATTTGGTGACAGCATCAAAATGTTCAATTTAAAATGCACATTCGATATGATAGCGGCTCGGCTGACAAATTCAGCGAATAGTTGCTTTATTTTGTAAGCTGCGCCCATTTGGTATGCAAGCCGTGCCAAAAATCGGCTGAGCGCACAGTTTTCCCATTTGGCTGCAGTCAGAGACAAATCTCAGGCTGACAACGCAGCGCATTTTAAGTATTAATAAGAATGAAATTTTCAGAATGCCAGCAATGTGACTAACAAATGCTCTAACTAAACATAAACTAAAGCACAATGCCACGCAGGCTAATAAAAGTTGCTAAGCAAGAGTAACAGAAGATTAGCCGAAAACAAAAGATAAACAGAAAGAGACAAGGACTTTAATGATTGAATGCTTCTTTATATAAATGCATAAATTATGATTAATATTTACTTTTGCCATGCATTAAAGTACTTTTATAGAGTATTTGCGAGTCTTTGCCAGCTTTAACCCTTTTTGTAGAGCGCATGGGAAGCGCGTGGTAATAGAAATCTAGACTGGAAATCGAAACAAAAGCCCAAAATAAATGTTGGGGAAAAGAGAGGCTTTATGCGATGGCTGCCAGCCAATAGTTGTTTGCAGGCGTGCAAATATTGAGAAGGGGCGTAAAATATTTTACATAAAAAGTTGTAGAACAATAACGTTAACAACTGGAACAGAACGCGAGAGCTGGCAAATATTTGTACAAATATTTGAAGTGCATTGAACAATGCCTCCGCTCGTTCATTTGTTCGTGCGCAGCCAGTGCAGACTGTACCAGCAAAAAGTTGTTGTATGTACTCAAAGCTGTACTTGAACTGAAACTAGAAAGTAGCTGAATGCCAATGAATCCTTGCGGCAAGGTCGAAATTTGTACCATTTGACTGGCTTTTCAATTAGAGCACGGCACAGGTAATTACAGGTGCAGCTACAACAAATGTCACTGTGCGACACTAGCGTTTAATTCAAAATAACTGCCAGGACCCCCCGCAGTCTGGCAGCCCACAAATTCTATGCCGTTTGTCAAGCAACTTCCTTGGCATGTCGGCCACGTGCGGAAATTAAAATTCTAGCTGCGTCAAAGAGCAAACAGCAGCCAGATACCAGACGCCAAATAAAAGGAAAAGCAGCTCGTGTTGCTTTCTTGCAAGTCCCTGGAAAAGTAAAAAGCACAGCTAGTTGGGTTCTTCCTTGTGCGTTCTTTGCAATTGTCTAGACTTGAGTCAAAGGCCTGCGCCGAATTGTATGCTACGCTTTGCTACACTCGCAAAAAGTGCGGCCCAGCCCTGAACGCAATCAATGCTGCGGTAGCCCCCGAGGCAGATCATAGTTACAGCCATGGACACATAACTAGTTGCTCGTGGGCGTATCCATGACTCCGTGTGACTTCAATTAACTTGTTTTGATTGCGCTCGTGAGTGACGGCCACTCGCCTAATGGAAGACCACGAGAAGTTCGCGTATTTGCCCAAACCCCGAGTCGAGACTGCAAAGGGTCAAGAAACTTGGCCAACAGGAAACTTTGCCAAAACGGGTATTGACTTATCAAATCAGCGAACCAGCGGAAAAAACGTTCAAAGGGCTTTGGTAAAGTGCTGGCTTTAACTATTGAATACTGTTGGGAAGTCAGGTTTGCGGCAAAAGAAAAATTGAAGAATAAAAAAAAAGACAGCAAGCGATACACTTTAAGTTCGCATGAAAAATTCAGATTGCAAAAAATGTTTTGCTTATTTTTTATATATAATATTTAATTTCACTGAAATGAAAACATTTTTTTTAGTCTTTAATACGGTGTTGGTAAATTCATTGAAGAATCGGCAGTGCTGTAAATTGTTATCGGTATTCTCCAGCACTAAAATTCTTGGATTTGTTAGCTTTCAATTTCAATTTCAATAAGCTTCATTCATTTCGCACTCAACTATCAGTTTTGCTTACAATAGTGTTGGAAAAGGCTCTAAGCGATCGCCAATGTTGTAAATAGCGGTTTCTTACGACTATTGACAATGTTATCGACTGTTGCATGCTCGAAGCGATTTCTATCACAAGAACTGTTGCATTTCACTTAGTTTTTCTTGCATGGTTAGCCTTAACTTTAATTTATTAAATTTATTTCCAGCTTAAAAATACAGTGTTGGAAAACTCATTAAGGCAGCATTGCAACCAATAGTTTTTTTTCGTAAAATGTTATCGATATTATCATCTGTGCATAGTCGACTCAGCATTTTCTTCTAAGCAGGAATTGTGCAACTAGAAGCTATGCATCTGGGGTTTTTGGTATTTAGGGGAAGGGGTTACGTGCGGATCGGGCTGGCATCTGGTATTGGCCCACTTAGGCAGGACTCACATGAATCGCAAGGAGCCCGCTGGCAATTTATTCAAGTCTGGTAAATGTTTATCAACATTTCACACTTGCGTCGAGATACGCAGGGGCCAAAATCATTTCTCTCGCCAGAGAGGCGCTCTCCCCCCCCTTCCCCTCCTCTATTCTCCTCTCGCTTGCCTGCTTGCGGGTGAAACAAAGGAGCTTTTAACATGGCTGCGTGTGTGCGCGCAACCTTTGGCCGATTAAACATAAATCCCTATAAAGCAACAAAGTAAAAAATTGCCAACGAGCCAAGTAAAAACTTTGGCAAAGTGCTCAGCGTCTTACCCCAGCCCGCAGCCCCCGCCTTCCTACTGCACGTTCTTATCCTCATCCTTGTCGTCGTTGACAACGACGTGCGAGGCCTTTGAAGTTGGCCCAATTCAGGGCAGGGCGGCGCGGCGCCTCGCGAAGCTGCTCGGTAATTTATATGCCGTGCACAAGATCATTTCTGTTGGGGCATTAAAAACTTAAATACTTTTAATTCGCCTGCAAAAATATGCAGGCACAGACGTGCACTAGGCGCTAGTTAGCACCACGGTGCGTATACTTAATGCGGTCGCTAAAGTCGTCTGATTAGCAGCGAGAGTGTGCCCCCCTCCCCCTCCTTCATCACTTAACTACTAAGATTACTGCCTGCCGCATATTTGACATTTATAATATGCAATGCTTGGCTTGTTTTGCGCTGCCTTTGTCCAGAAATTTAAATAAGGATAAGGATAAGGAGCTGCGGCTGCTGCTGCTGCTGCTGCTGCTGCTCGGCCAGCGAATTGATTTGAATGGCCGCAGGGGCAGCTGCCAAGAATAACAATAAACATTGCTAGCTGCTTCATTGGTTATTTGTTTTAGTTGCTGTTGTTGTTGTTGTTGTTATTTGTGGCCAACAAGCAAAACAGCAGCAGCGAAATCGAAGAACTGCGAGCAAAACCAAATTTTAAAAAGGCAACCGCCAAGGGAGGGCGCAGACAGGGGCTGCTTATAAAGCAATATATATTTGCGAGCAGTTGCTTGAGTGGGTGGGGCACCAGGCACACCGCCCACTTGGCAAACAGTGAAGCAATCCAATCGAATCGCAGTGAATCAATATTTTTGGCCTGCAGTGTTTGTTGATTTCTTCTAGTCGACGGCCGTGTCCCCGTGTGCCCGTGTCCCCGTGTCCGGGCTGGTCCTGGCGCCACGCGCTGCAGCCCCAGCTTTGAGCTGTGCATTTTGTGGTGAAGTCGCTGGCGGCAGTCAGCTGTGTGTTGAGTTTCCATGTTCGAACAGAGCGCCGACTCGCTGCCCGAGAGTAAAGGCCCGTTAGCACAGTTTCAGGCTGTTATACAGGCACACAAATGCTGCACTTATACTGGTTGCCTGCCACCAATTATACTGGGAACAGTGGCTCTTATAATTTCACCAACAACTGTTAAGTTCGTGCGCACGTATGTGTGTGTGTGCGAGTGTGCGTGTGTGTGTGTGTGGGGAAGCGGAAACAAATATGTAAACAAAATGGCATTGATAGTGCTTATCAGGACAGCAGCTGTATAAAAATACACACCCGCTGAGTGGAAAGTGAGAAGCTAGTGATAACTGGGTGTTAGCTGCTCGTATAAGACGAAGACGAGCGACACTTGAGTAATGGAACCACATTTCAGCGAGTTAAACATAATGAACGGTAATTTATATCATTTATAGACTGCGCAGCCAACGATTTTAAAATTTTGAATTTAATGTGCCGTTAATTAAAATTAATATGATTTTAAATTCGAAATAGACACATGTTAAATGAAGGAATGCAAGTCATCTTAAATATGCTACTTATTCTGCGTAAATTATTTATTATTATATATAGAAAAAAGCTTCACAGCGCAGAATATTATTTTTTATTTAAATTATTTTTTTTATGGTTATAATTTTATTTTATTAAATTAAATAAATTGAATAAAAGAAATTATGGTGCATTGTATTATACTTATTTCTTATAAATTTTGTTGTTGTCAATTTTAATTCTAATTTCTATGGTCATAATAAATATGTATATTTAGCGACTGTGCCTTCCTGTTTAATCAATTTATTTGATTATTCGTCACTTTATTGTTTTTGCTACGTAAATCTTTAGCTTTATTCGTAAAATAATTTCTGCCAATTCTAATAATTTGTGCCATTACGAAAAAGTATGCTTTATGGCAAATACTGTACCCACCAGGCCTGGCATATTAAATAAATGAATGTTATTTGTGGCACATTTAGCCGGCGATTACTTTTAGCTGCGGCGCTTTCTTTATTTAGTTGCTTAATTTTAATTTGATAACCCGCATTTATTATGCATTTTTACGGGCGACATATAAATCACATACCGCAAAAGCACTAAAAATAAAAATCAAAATAAGAATAAAAGAAAATAAAAAGCAGAACCAAACCGAGAATGAAACGAAACGAGAATGAAAATAAAAATTCGTTGGCCCATGGACCAGACGCACCGAAGCTCGCTCTTGCTGAGCGGCTCTCTTGGAAGCTCTCTGGCGACGCAGCTGCCAACAATGAGTGCGCCTGCACGTATAACAGCTTCCGAGACACGAACGCGAAGAATACAACGACGTCGACGCCGACGCCAATGTCGACGACAACGACGATGCCGACGACTATGACGATGACGACGACGCTGACGTTGGCGCTGAGCTCTGCCCGGCAGGCGAGTGCCTGCTGAAAGTCGTCGGAGCGTTGCGGCCAAGCAGTCTCAAAGCGTACGCCGTCAACAACAGACACAGCGGACATATTCATTCACGCAGACGGACGGGGTGTGCTGGCGTCGTGCGTGGCGCAGTTCTTGAAAGTTATCAAATTCCCGTTGCATTTACCGTTACAGTGCAAATGTTAAACAAAGCAACCAATAAAAAAAGCGGCCACTAGGTCAAACCGCAGCAAAAAAAAAAAAAGAAAAAAATAAAGATATAAGGAAGATAGTCAAATAAATTAAACTAAACAAAGTGCAGTGGAGTGGCAACGCCAGCAGGCCAGGATTTGCCTTCGAAGGTGTTGAAAAAGTCGCGTTCCAACGATCAACGGTAGACGGTACGCGATTTGCCGGCCAACAGCGAGCACGTCGTAAATTTGTGACAAACTTGTTCCGTTAATGCATTTAGCACGTGAATTCCAAGCCCGCAAATTGAGCTAACCACGCGGCGACAACAGCCACAACAACAACAACAACAACAACAACAACAACGACAAGATGGAACATGTGTAAATGCTAACGAGCGTGTAAGTGCAGCCAGTGTTGGTGAGGGGCAGCAGCAAACGTTGACAAGTGTAACGCAATTTGATTGATTTTGATTGACATGGCACTCAGCAGCTGTGGCCACCCAGAAGCAGTCAAGTGAAATACGAGTGGAAAGCAGCAAAACGAAAAGGAAAACTAAAAAAAATTTATATATATGTACATATATCTGAGCAGTGTTTTTAGAGGCTTATGAAAAGATCTGCAGCAGTAAAAACTGAAATACTTTCAATTAAAATCAAACACAGTCCACACATCGACGCAAGGAATTCCTGAGTGCGAAAAACAAAAACCAATAAAATCCAAGCTCATATAAAAAGAAAGATTGCAATAATAAAATATATATACTATATACATACATATACTTATATGAAAAGTTGGGCGCCGGCTAATCAACTGCTGCGCACAACAAAAGCGTCCAGCTAAGCAACTTTTTCTTCTGAGTTTTTCCGTTTTCCCTTTTTTGCGGCGGCTGTCGTTCACTTTTTTTTTGTGCTCATTGCCTGCCATCATTTTTCGCATGTGCTGTGCAGTGTGTGGGTGTGTGTGTGTGTGTGTGTGTGTGGGTGACTGTGTGTGTGCTGCCACATAAAAAGGATATAATATTGCCGCATTGATTTTCTCCCATCGCAAATGTGACATCAACAAAGCAGCAGCAACAACAACAGCAACAGCAACAACAACTTTAACAACAACTTTAACAACAACTTTAACGACAACTCTAACAACCACATCGACTAAAAGTTCAGAGCACATCGAAAGTTTTGGACACTCATTTTGCTGGTCTCCGGGTATGTTATTTCTAATTTCTACCCAACATTAATACTAATCGTCCTTCCGTCCGTCCGTTCATCTATCCGTCCGCCTGTCTGTGCGTCCGTCTGCTTGTCTGTGTGCATAAAACTGAACAATATTGCTTTGGCAATTTTGAGAGTTTTAAGCTTTTTATGCGCAACCTCGGGGATAATGTTTCAAGTTTTGCCCGGCCAACCGCAATATATCCAACTGCCCATCCATATCTATAACTATATTTGGTATCTGGTATCTGAATATTTGTATTTGCGTTTCCGTTTGTATTTGTATTTGTGCGGCATTTGGTTCGTCTAATTGTGTCGCCTGCTCGCAAATCGAAATTAGTATTTGTTTTTTGGGTGTATTGAATGCATATTTGTATTTTGTTCAACTTTAACCTGCTGCTGGAAGTTGACAACGAGAAAACTAATTCAATAATCATTATAAAACTTCGATTAAGCTGATGATCATTTTTTTTATTTGTTAATTAAACAATTTTCCACTTCATTTTTGTCATTGTCGTTTTTTGATTTGTTTGTTTATTGTGAAGCCAAGTACGGGATATCCTCTAGTCTATCACTTTTAGCTAGAGCATGTTGACTTGTATTATTGCTTCTCAATCCTTACAATAAAATATAGTTTAGAAAAGGACACATGCTTTTAATACTCCTCTCTAATTTCGGAATCTTTTAACAGCCAAACAATTATATATTATTGATTATTAAATTGGGAATTGAAGAGGGGAGAGCGAAGGGAGGAGAGTTAAAGAGTGCGCTGGGCAGATTTACATTCAAAGCAAAATAACTAAATATCTAAAGGAACCCACATTAAGTATTTATTATAGTATTTTGAATACCATCATTCCTCTAGTTGCATATTGTTAGGCCCGTATAAAAAATAATAAATTACTAATTTAAGCACAACACGCTGCAATTAACAGCTTTTAGTTTATTTACAATTAAATTCCATTTTAGCACAAGAAAAAGCCACGCAGTTATTTATATATAATTGGGCGATTAATTAAGTTAAATAGAAATTTAGTTTAGCGCTTAGCACTGATTGATAGTTTAACAAATACGTTTGGGGTCAGGGCACAGACACCTATTTCGAGTCCACGTGACCTTCTGACAAATTAAAACTGGCCCTTTGGCCCCACAGCCCAATAAAAGGCAAACAAACCCTTTTCATGGCAATTTTAATTAACAGCAAGCCAAACTCACACATAAAAAAAAAAAAAGAAAAAACAAAATAAAAAATGGAAAAGTATAACATAAAATAAAGAACTTGCACAGTTTAAAATGTTTTTGTTGCGGCTGTGTAAATTTTAAACTGGAGCGCGCCCAAAAAGTAACCACAACAAAGGCAGGGAGCGGGCAGGCGCCTGGAACTGAGAGGCTGAGAGTCTGAGAGGCTGCGATATCTGGAGTGGCTTTTTCATTGGCGAACGGTAGACGGTAAGCGGCACCTGTAAATATTTGGAAGCCCACAGAAAACTTATACGCACAAGAAGTAGAAGGGCGGCTGGCAGGATTCCCGGGGCATTGGCTTTTCCGCATTGACTGGGCGTGTAAATGAGAAAATTCATTATTTAACATTAATTAAGGCTTATTATGCACATTATCAACACAGAGCGCGGCCGACACACACACACAGATACTCCATATTAAATGTCAGCGAGAGAGACGCAGCGCAAGACATAGTGAAAATGTGTCTGCGCGTGGGTGGACAACTATCCGCCATGAAAACTCACAGCTATGCGAGGGGGGAAAAGCACATGTTCATAATTCAGGGCCCATTGAGAGGGGGGCAACGGTGCGAACAGGAAGTGTACGAGTAATAGCAAGAAGAACAACAACATTAACAAGACTGCGGCACACAGCTCGTTTAAATTATTCAGTAAATTGTTAAGTAAATAGCATGAGAGGCGCACGTTATAAAGGTAACCAAAGCCAACAACAATAACAAAGTCAAAATGGCGTCTCATCCTGGTCTCCTCTCTATGAAGTGGGGTGGAGGAGGGTTTCACTTCACACACGTTAGAATTTTAGTGCACATATGAAAAACACACAGCGCTGATGATGGGCGGACAGTGTTCACGACGATGATGATGATGATGATGATGATGATGATGATGGTGATGATGTTGACGAGGACAATGATGACGGGGAGTGCGATGATGGCGATGATAATGACGACACGCCGTTAACGGCTCACCGGAGCTGCTGCTGGCAAATGTACTCATACAATAAAATCAACACGGAATGCTTCTGCCAGACAGACGAACCCGCCTCCCCAAGGTGCGTTGGGGCCCGGTTGAAGAGTGGCAACAGAGCGGATTCGTGCTCAGGCCACAGTTGCCACAGCGGCTGATGTGTGCGTGGGAAAGCAGCGAAAACTGTGCATATTTATGCCAAGCTGGCGAAAACTATGCCGGAAACGGAAGCAGCCAGAAAAGCACAGAGTCAAACTTGGCTGGGAAGCCGTCGTTCGGTTAACCAAGTAAACAATAGCAAACATTTTGCAATGCTTAGCTTACATCAATAAAAACCAGCTACATTGTCAGAAATGCATGCGGCAAACTGAACAGATCTGGCAAAGCGTACTTTGCCTGGGAGATACCTTTTAAGCCTGTATCCTATGACATATAAAAAGATAGTAGGAAAAAAAAGAATCGCTATTAATTTCATATTTTCGATAGTAAGTTTTCATGATACATCTTGTCGTTAGAAATTAATCGTTTTTCGATACAACTCTTCGACAACATCAAAAATATTTATTTTGGGATGCATCCTTTCGATGTTATGAAAAAAGTTAATCGTTTTGCAAAACATCTTTTCGATAGACTGTATAAAGTTGACATATTTTCGATAAATATTTTCGATAGTAATACAGAAATCGATATCTACACGAAGAATCGTATTCGTATCCTATGAATATTGTAGAAAATTAAAGAATCATGTGCTACATATTTGAAATTCAACATTTTAAATGGGTTTTTTCATGACATGTAAACGTTAAGTGTACAACATATTTCACAACTAAACATAATACAAAACGAGTCACACATATCCAGTTTTATTGCAGAAATAAAAATGCTTTTACAACAATTTGGTAAACTATATTTTCTCTATGTTTCAATAGTTTTGCAATGTAAACGCCAGCTTAAGCCCCAGAGCCAACCAAATCACATAAACATAAATAACACGAAAGACAAATATGATTTCAAATAATAAATTGGGAAACAAATAATTGAACAAAAACATGTTTGACTGGGTGAAAAACAAAACTGGACAGAAAAGAATAAATAAAGAATAAGTTCATATTTTTTGGCTAAGATAATTGGAAATTTAAATTTCTGTTTTCAACGAATTAAGTATGGGAAACGCTCAATTCCAAACAAGAAAACATGACTACAATTTTTAAGTTGACCTCAAGAGTGTTATTTGCTAAATCTTCTTTTTTTTTTTGCATAAAAAGAAAAGATCTAGCAACTTTTGGCAGAGTGTTGCAGAGTTTTGGTTTTAATAAGCTGACCTTAAATGTGGGAATCAAAAAATTGTATAATAATTTTGCATGATATTATGGTCATGTGTCAATACTTGGTAACAGCTGGTGATTAAAACCATCTAAAATTTGAATACGATAAATTACAAATACAAAAGTTTAAAAAATTATTGGCCTATGTACATTCACCAATTTTCGTTAACAAAATATACAGAACTTATAGAACTCAAGGGCTTATAAAATCCATGCATACCAAACATACATATAAGCATACAGATTTGTACATATTTGTAAAAACTTTATAAAATACTGATTTTAATATTAGTTGAAATTAACTTTGTTTTTTAACGATGCAATATACATTATGGTTTCTCTATACGAACAAAAAAAGTCTGCGTCAAAATAAGCATGCGGACCACTGTACTTATTTAAATACCTCCAAATAAGCACGTCCATTTATTGGAGTGTCTTAACCAGCTTTTTGCCCACAAATGACATGCAGAGTAAACAGCGATTGCCGGGCCACTTTCTGGGCCACACCCTTTATATGCGCATCTAATTTTATGGCCGAGACAGTTTCGCAGTGTTGCAAAGTGTCGAGAATGCCATAATTTATGCGGGCGGGCTGTGCGAGTAAAAATGTTTGCATAAACTACATATACTATGCAAAAATATGCTATGGACACCGGCGGCAGTAGCAGCAGCAGCAGCAGCAGGAGCCCGAAGCAGAAGCAGCTAGCAACGCATTCAGATTTGCCAAGATAGATCTCGAAAGGGGGCGTAACTGGCACATGTGTGCATGCCAGAGGCTGGCAATGGAGCTCCGGGCAGCCAGCAGCCAGCAGCCAGCAGCCAACTTGCCCGGGCACATTAACCAAAATTGATTTTCGATTTTTTTGCCAGAAGCAGGAAGGCTGCGCATGGGGGTGCTCAGCTGCTTCTGCTGCTGCTGTGGCTGCGGCTGACTCTGACGAGTTGGCGCCGCACGTTTTCCGGGTTAATTTTCTAAAATATCAAGAAACAGGCAGCTGTGGAAGAAGTCCAAGCAGCAGCATTTGAAAATGAAGCAATTTGTTTTGCGCATTTTCGAGTTGATTTGTTCTTTTGGCTTTGGCTTCTTGTTTTTGTTGCCTGTTTTGTTTGCTGGCCTAAGTTTGATTAGTTTGTTTTGCATGTGTGCGTGCTGTCTCTCTCTCTGTGTATGTGTGTGTGTGTGCGGGCAGGGGTGGATTGCGTCTAATGTTATTAATGTATTCATACTAGATTTTCCAAGGGCTTATCGCCACCAATGGACGCCCTGTCAACGTTTATTCTATTGCCAGTTTTAGCTACAATATTTGGCAAAGTTTGTGCTTTGCTTTCGGAAAACTTTGCGGTGCAAATTTTGTGAGTGCTATTCGCGTTACACTTGCCCAAAATCCAGCCAAATGGCTAATGGAGCAGCCAGTAAATTTCCACTTCTTGGCATTTTTGGCCTTTTGCATGCGCAATGTGCTGCAGCTGCACTTTGACAGCCGCCAAGGGTAAAGGTTGGGCGGGGCGGAGGTCGAGTTTGACGGCTTAATAAGCCAAAAGTGGCTGCAAAGTGCTTTGGCTTAACCTTGGCAGTGGGCTTGGTAATTGGCCAATAAATGCACTGCAAATCGGTCAATAATGTGGCCAAATATTTGGCATTTTCGCTGACTAACTGACATTTAACGCAACTCGAACGTAATGGCATGTAACATTTTAATAATGGGCTTAAATGGCGGCTCGCCACTTAATTGTTACTCGCAATTTTTTATTTTCACTTTAAATGCATAAAATGTATGTATATACTACACTTTATATATGTAAATATGTGTGTTTTTTTCCAATTAATTTAAGTGTAAATAATTTACAGCTGGCTCATTAAATTTAAACGAAATTGTTGAGGCTTATATAAATACAAATGACATGAAATTAAAAACCTTAATGTTTGAAGTGAAATTATAAAAATAAATATAAAAAAGTTAAGCTTGTAAATAATTTAATTTTAAAATTGATAGTTTTGACTACCTTTTTCGGAAATCTTTTGATGAAAATGTGAAAGTTTAGTTGAAGCATAATAATATGTTAGCTCTGACTCAAGAAATCTTAATGAATTTATGCTCGTGGATCTAAAATTAACAGAAAAAATAATTAATTAAATTTTAATATTGATTGAAATTTCTGTAGAATTACATTCAATATTCGATTTTTACATTTCCAAGCAGTCTGATACAGCGTAGTCCACTTTTTCAAAGCATCTCTACTTATTTCAAACATTTGCTCCACTAATCTATCTTCGATTCAAATTTCTGTAAAACAGACTAATTTCTCAAAGCATCTCAACTTATTAAAAATATTTGCTGCCTAATGTTATCTTATGTTTAACGCATTTTTCTGCAGACAACAATTGCAAATATATTTTTGGTATAGCTTCCGGGTCGCCAGCTTCTCTAACTTATGCCCCATTTGCTTGCCATGGCTAACTCCCAACGGGCTTAATCAACGCAGCGCTGAGCCACATTCCTGCCCACATCCTGGTGGGCCTCAAGCTGACCATGACGAAAACAAATGGCCGTGCAAAATGCCAAACAAATCAGTCGCAATTACGCGTCGCCCATTGAGAAATAAAAGGAAAAGGAGAGAGAGAGTGAAAAATATAAAATGTATTGAGGCCAGCGGGCCAAGGGTGAAAAATAAATATTGTGTGGGCCATCGAACAAATGTAAAACATTAAATAATTTCATTTTCTTTGACGTAATGCGCCGCAATGAGCCACCAGCTCAATCAGAAAGTTAAGCAAACAAATTGCAGAATGAAAACAAGCAGCAAAAAGCTGAATTTATGTTTCTTTTTTTATAATTTCTGTTTTTTCTTTGCATTTCCCTGTTGCGCTACGCCGTGCTCCAAGAGGAACAACAATAGCATTGAGGAAAATGTGGAATATAGAGAACAATGTACACCAAGGGCTTACGCCATTCTGAGGCAGCGAAAGCAATTTCCGTTCGTTAAACCTACATTTCGAAATTAAATTTCTTACACTTGAAAAGTTCGCAGCTTCAATATTGCGAGGCGTTTTTCATTTGCCACGGCGCGGCGGCAGCAGCGCAATTATGCTATGGGGCCAGCAAGGCGGCAGTTAAGCCGCACACCCACACACCCGCACACACACCCGTATACCCTTGACACCGCCAGCCACCCACAACAGCTGAAACAAGCTCTGGCAAAGTGAGTTGTAATATGGCGAAGGCGCCTTTAAAAGTTTGCAAAGCAGGCCCCAAAAAAGAAAATCATTTAAAAATATGTACAAGCGGCAAAATATACATGAAAATATTATGTAAACAAAATGTGGAGCGTGGGCAGAATCTGGTCTGCTCTTACTACTACTTATATAGCCAGCCAGCCACTCATTACGACCTTCGATCCGAGGCAGAAGGAAAAGTTCGACGCGCTGTTTGCGTACGCGGCCGCTGCTGCGGTTGGCGAGGCCTCGAGTTTTCCTCTTTCCATTACAGTTCTTTTTTTTTTTGTGTTTGGTGGAAAAATTGCTGAGTATTAAATATCTATTGAGTCGAATATTGTGGCATAAATTGAGGCGCGCTGAATGCTCGGGAAAATGTTGCTTGTTTTTCATTATGATTTTGGAGCTCTGCAAAATTTCCAAATTGCTGTCGCCTACGAAATTCTTTTCTTATGGAGCTTAATTGAGGTATTATTTGTGTCATCGATTCGAGGCGAGCTTTTCAACGAGCTGAACAGCTGTAGAGATCGTGAGTTCTTTAAAGTAACTTTCTTGCCTTTTTCCAATCTGGTTTTCCATTTGCTATATGCACACGCTCACGCACACATACGCACTCTATCCTATCTAGCTCATATAATCTGCTTAATTTATATGAAACCTCCCCTCGGTCTTTTTACTGCATGTAGAAAAAAAGATAAGCCCAACAACAAACTGGGGCAAAAAAATGAAAGAAAGGAGAATATGAGACACGAAAATTAGAATAAAAGGGCAACATTGCCGGACCAAAGTCGAGACCGTCAATAAAATCTTTTTTTATAGATTTTATTTGCATGCTCCTGGCGAGGACACAAAGGGCGTTCAGGAATAATAGCCCCCAGATATGGGGTCGGCCATAAAATTGATATAATGTGAATGCAATTTGCTCGCGTTCTCTATGCGTAGATATTTTGTTTTAAATTCAAAAAACCAGGCATTGAGCCTGACACCCGATGAGCTAATTCGACGATTTCCTGGAAGCGAGAAGATTAACTTGCGACATTTTGGTGTGCAGCAAAAGTTTCTTCAAGGGGCTGTTCGGACAGAATACTGGCACGAGTCCTGAGTCCTGTGGCCTGTGTCCTTCGTTCTGACAGTAGTTACCATGCGTCTGGCATAAAACAATGCCATTAAATAGAATATTTAATTTTATTGTTTTCGCTGCCGTGTCCTTGCCCAAAATACGTCATACAAAGGGTCGGCCTCAGAGAACGACGCGCATATTTTAAGGCTTAGCTACAAAAATTTAAATTCCGTAAGCATCCCGAGGAGATATTTGCATATTGTTCATTTTACTTTTTCCAAAAATTTAAGCTCAACGACAATTTTCCTTGTCTCTTTTTTTTTTGTCTTTTATGAAAAGGCGTTCAAAATCATGCAAAAACCGAAAAGTTATAAACATTTCTAATATGAAACCCTTTTTCTCTGTTTTGCATTTTTTTCATTGCAGGTTACAGAGGACGACTAAGCCGAGTCTGATTAAACCGATAAAGGTATGTCCGAAGCAATGTGAAATGCATATTTTTCTTAATGATCAAACAATAGATACCCTGTGAATTGGGAAAGTATCTGGCCTATCAAATTATTTTGAATTACTTCGAAAAATTATTTTCTGACAGATTATTTTTATTAAGCAATATATTTATTCTGAACGGAGTACTTCTATATACGTTTCATTAAACCTCTTTCTTAGTTTTTGAATATATCGTTTAATCCAAAAAATATTGACAATATTCTGAAAACTATAAATACATATAAATATTTTATATACTATTCATTTTATGATAGATGAATATATGATTCATGAAACTTATTGATGGAAATCTTTAAGTATGCCCATTCATTAAAAAAAAAAAGGTATGGAACGTTCTTTATGCAAATAGCATTAAATATGCAAATCAGAAGCTGTGTCGTAGCTTTGAAGTAACTTTTAATTTTTTCGCATTCATTTCGTGCTGGCTGGCTTTCAGGCAGGCTTTCATTCGGGCCTGTCATAAATGGCTGTCTGTTTGCCTGTTTTACCTGGGCCGTCACGGTTTTGGGTATTTGGCCATTCAATTCATTTAATTATTTATGAAAATTGCGTATGCATATGTGCAGGAGGCGAATAACCATTCGTCAAAGTTGTCTGTCATATTTCATTGAGATTTAAAAATAATATTTATGCACTTGCGGGACGGCAAACGGCGGCACAAACAGAATTTCGATTGTGGTTTATTAACTCAACGGCATGGAAATTATGGCAAAAAGCGTTGACCATGTAAAAGGTGCACTGACAAATGGCCAGCACAATAAAAACCAATTTGATTTATGAACAGCTTAAACATGGCTGCCATGTTAACGCCGCAATTGTGGCCATATAAAAATGAAGTACACTTTTTGTCAACGCACCTGACAACCGCCAGGCAGCAACTGGCCAAAGCTGGGCCCTAAAAAAATATCCCAACTTCAGGTGCGTGCGTGCCCAGCAGGTGCTCAAATGTGGCCACATTTTGCGGGGAGACGCCACGACAGTGGCAATAAAAAGCAACTTAAAATGATTTGCGGCCAAGTTCTTTCACTTTGATTCACTTTGACCAGCCTAGCGACATGTCCTGGCATCTAAAATTGGGTCGCAATTGTGGTTGAACTACTTGAACTTGTTGGGCAGTGCTCTATACTACTCAGACAAGGTGAGGCCTCGGCTCACTGAGTAACTTTTTCAAATAAACATTATTTGTAGCGACAGCTTGATACCGTAATGAAAGGCAAGTTTGCACTTCTACAATCCACCTTTTAAAGTGTAATTGATTATTCGTGTATTGTATATCGAAACATGTCGTTTTAAGCTTTGTGCAGCTAAAGGCTTTTTACATAGACTGATTAATTATAAAAATATATATATTTTTGCTTTTAAGCCCTAATAGAACGTATTTCAATTTTTATAGCCATATATGTATGTGTGTGCGTCTGCATATTTTTTTATGAGAGCTAGACTCTGAATTTTTTTTTGTTAAATCTTTTCCGAAGCAATCAGAAGCTTTATCGATATTTTGTGCTGAAAGTAACCTTGGTGAATAGATAAACCCTATTTCTGTTGTTTTTGCCCTGTACAAAATATTTATTTGCAATGTTTCGACAATTTTTAAAGAAAATCCGATATTGTGGAGTCTTATTAGATATAAAAGCTGTCTAGCTGTTGTTTTATTTTATTTTTTTTTCTTAAACATATTTTTAACAGTTTTCAAATGTCAAGTGATTTCTTTGAAATATCACTCGCAAAAAGAAGTGATTAAGGGCATATCAAAATTTATAACCTTGCAAAAATACAGAAGCTTGGAAAGAAGCTTATTTGTTGTGGGGGCGATTCGTGGAAAGAGATTGTCGTCTGAGTGTTTCCAGTGAAAATGTAATTCATTAGGAAATATTTTCAAGTACATGAAAAATGCCACCAACAATATTCGCAGGAATGACAATTTTCAAATGAAATAAAGGCATATCAAATGAATTTCAAGTGCATTAAGCTAATTATTTAAAGCTGTTGAATTTAATAACAGCACAACAAATTTCATTGGCAAACGGCGCGTTTAAAAAATTTCATAAAAAACTCTTTCACTCTTCCACTCAGACTTGATAAAAATAGAATTAAGTACTTGTGAGTAATTTGGCAAAGTCTTTTTGTTGCGAGCCAAGAACCCACATTAAGCTCGTTTCTAAGGTTAACAAGTATGCCGCATATAAGTAAATAGAAACATTGTAATTTATTTTTAATGAATAAAAACTCAAGGTCTTAACTTGGGTGCAGGCGGGCCAAAAAATTAATTATCGTTGGCAAACAGTGCGAGAGAAAAATCATTGCAAGCTTTCGCACAGCATACGTATATATAAATATATATGTCTGTGTGTGTATGCATGTATATATTACTATGTAAGCCGCCTGCTTAGGCAGCCCGCGTATTTCATTACAGGCGGCGGCACTTGAGCGTTGTTAAGCTAAAAGTAAATTGCTTATTAAAAAGCAGCCTCAGCGTTTACACACGCAGATACACACAGTCACATAGATACACGGGCTAAGAGCCGGGTTGGGGGTAGCCTCATGAGGAGTGAGCCACTCATTTACACTTGAAGTGGCAGCAAAAGCGAGAATTAAGTGAGTGGGAGCTGCAGACAACACATGAGGCGGCATGTGAAGGGGGGCTGTCTGCCAGAGGTAATGACAAAGCGCCAAGCTGAAGCTGAAGCTGGAGCTGGAGCTGTTGCTGGCAGGATCTCTGTTAGAGCGCGCGCTAAGGTCCTTGAAGCAATCGACTTAATGCTCAGCCTGTTTTGTATTTAGTTTGCATTTACATTACACGCACACACACACACACACACGCACACCCACACACACTAACAGCTCGAAGGACAACTGCACACATGACTGCCTGCCCCTCTGGAGGGGCGCACATTTAATTTTCTACACATTGTGCCATGTCCTGATAGATTAACTGGGTATCGGTTTTGCCTCTGTGTGTGTGTGCCAAAATAAGTTGTGTCCTTGCCAAACACATACACACACGCACACAGATATACACACATGCGCATATAGCCCCGTGACTCTATGTTACTTGATTGGATGACTGAGACACAGTTCGAAAGTCAAGGTAGCCAGAACTTTGATTGGGGGTGTGTCCTGGGTATGCTGCACGCTTCAATGAATTTTTGTCAACGTGATTCGCATTAGAATGTGTATTCAAATGAGTACATAATTTGTTTGTTTGTCTGTGTGCAGTTAGATATGCATAAATATCGGCAAACGCCGAGGCGCTGAGCTGTTCCCATTTTATGAGTGCAATTATGTGGCATGTGGCATGTGGCATGGGGTGTGCCTATGTTGGTGTGGGCGTGTCCCTGTGAGTGTCTTTCATATAAATTTCAAACAAATTGCAAATAAATTGGAGTTGTCTTGGGGTCGCCATTGTCAACCCTCACAGTCTCTTTAGTGAGCCCCACAAGTTATTTAAAATATGTAAATTTCGTGCAGCTCATAGTCAACCACCCAACCAGCCACTGCCGCCCTTCGCACCACTTACATCCTTATCCGCAGCTACACACACTCCACACACACACACACACACACAAAACGCACAACAATCCCACAGCTTTTATTGCTCTTCGCTTTGTGTCGCCAGTTTAAAGACCAGTTTTCGTCGCCGGGGCTTCTGTGGGGCAAGTCGTCGAGGCGCTTAAGAGCACCAGTTCGGCATATCCCATGACATTTAATTTACTTAAGTTCACTAATCCTCCCCCACACCCTTTTGGCAAGCCAAAACCAATCACATGCTGCGTCTGATGAGTATTGTCTGCCTTTTTAATTAAATATTGTACACGTCCTTCTGCACGCCATCCATATGAGAGTCCTGCGGCGCAGGATGTTGAACAGTGCTCTTTTTTGTGTTTTTGGCCAGTTTTTGTGGCTGCCCCTCGGGCCAGAGCAAAGTCAAAGCGGATTGATTTAATGTTAAAAACGCAAATGCGTTACTTATTTTATTTACATTCACATTCTGATGGACAGCTGGCGGACATGCGCTTTTTGCATTCAGCCGATGCCAAGCGGAAACAATAAATATAAATCGCTTCGAGTGCTTATGAATGCCCGACAGTGCATGCAAATAACAAGCCAAGAACGATACTCTACTGCATTTTATTGTTTGAGTTAAATAAATAAATATATATTTTTATGTGAGTTCTATTAGCCATTCATCAATCAGTTCATTGAATAAATCTTATTGTAACATCTGGTTAGCTGCATTTACCAGAAAAACTACCTATCAAATATATCAAAAAGAAAGAGGAAAATTATATTATAAAGTCATCATCAATTTTGTATACTGTCCTGTATATAATGATTCTTTGGGTTCTTGCTTTATTTATTTATACAGGCTTAAAGTATATTGAGCAAATAAAAAGGCAATATTAATTGAAATATTATTCAAAAAGCAATAAAATCAAATCAATTGCAATACATAAAAAATAGTTAAACGTACGAAATTTTTACTTTTTTTTTTATATATAACAAGAACTTTAAGAGAATTCCATAAACTATTTCATATAATATTTTTAACATTATTTGTGGACCTCAAAAATGAATTTGTTGTCTGTGCTCGTTATTTATCTTAAACATTTGCATTAGAATTTTCTTTGAGAAGGTTTTAGCTGCAGTTGTGTTACTCTACCCAACAAAACGATGCATATTCAGCGCTCATGCCATGAAAATAAAATAAATTGTATGCAAATAAAATCAATCAATAATGAAAAACTACAACAAATGGCGGAAATGCCAATCAAATAACTGTGGCTGGCAAATATTTGGGCCATTTGTGTAAAGTGTTAATGCTGTTAACATTTTTTTGTGCTGCTTAAATTTTTTAAACTGGGGCATGGAATGTGATTTGTGTATAATGATGGCTGATTTCAGCGGGTCGCAACACAAACTCAACAAAGCGTTAGCATTTGTTCAGCCAGTGGAATGGGCTTCTACCACGCCTGCTACCCGCCAGTCGCCTTCTGCTTTATTTTCGCGCATTTGCTGTTTATATAAAACAATAATAATAAATTTTGTGGCAATTTAGAAGATGGCAGCATTGTGACGTCGAGCCTTTTGTTGCCATCGAGGCTTTGACTTTGACTATGCCCAGCGCCAAATCCGCGCCCAGGACCACGGAGTTGCCCTCAATTTTGTTTAGCCGGCGGCTTCACTTGCGCATTGTAAACTTTCGACATTTGTGTTTCTGTTTCTGTTTCTGTATCTGTTTGTGTTTGTGTTTGTGGAAAAGTTTTGCTCTTTTCCGTTAAATTTATTTGTTTATTTTGCGAGAGCCGATGGCGAATTATTTTGGGCCCATTGATTTGGTTGCTAGGCAGTGGTAATTATGTAACCATATAATTGACGCACTTTTGATTCGTACAATACCGTTTAAATTTACAATACAGCACACACACACGCACACATACTTATACGTTTATTCGATATTTGCTTGAGCAGCATGATATGCCGCTGTCTTCCTTCGTTGCGTCTCTTTAATCCCATGCCTTAACTTTCCATTGATGGCCATTCGAGACGATTGAGATTGAGGCAAAAGATGCTGAGGCAAACGCAAGGTCCAAATACAAAGGCAAAAGGACTCTGGCGCCATTTTGTATGCCAAGCATACATACACATCTATGTATATGTGGGAATATGTATATGTATGCATATGTGTGCTTGGGTGTGTGTGGCAAAGTGACGATAAAACATTTGCTCCGATTGCCTAAGTATGCCATACCAGCTAGTATAAGGCACGCAGGCAGCATTCGAATTGTTATACCCTGGCGATGAAGGGTACTCGCTTTCAATGGCTATGTTTCCATTACATAACAGCTGAACCTAACTGGGATGCTGTAAGAATGTTGTTACACTTTGCATAGTCTTTAAATAACAAATCAGAACAAAGCATTTCAAATTGCTATATTCTTAGTGTACTTTATAGAAGACTATATAGCTTAGGGATACCCATTAAAGAAAGGTTTAAAAAGACCTGTTAATTTGCTTGTCATTTTGGTTACATATTATTATTATTATTAAAGGAATCATTATATTTAATATGATTACGCAATTCTGACAACTATCTCGCTTGGGGAATCGAAGTCTGATCTAGTTTGAGATATTTTATCAAGTCGATGAGCCCGCCACAAGTTAGCTTACAAGCAGAGCGACAGTGTTTCCCATACCACAATTGTTTTTTATTCGCTTCTTTTTGTTGATTTCGTGCGATTTATCTTTAAGCTTGCAAAAGCATATCAATTTCGCCTTTTTTTTTTTGAGGATCTCGTTTATTTACTTACTTGTATTTTATTGATTTTCCGCTTGGCGTTTTGTCAGTCAATACGTGTTTTTCAGTGCGCTTTGCAATCAGCCGAATTTCCACACACACACTGGCACACACACGAACACACACACAGCATACTTAACATACTTAAGTTAATGACCTGGTGTTGGTTGGTGGGCCGCTTAGCCCAAAATCGAAGCAAGCTGCTCAGTGTTGTTAATTTAAGTAAAAAGCATTTTAGCTGATGTGTTTATTTGCCACGCCCAGCAGACGCACTCACACGCACACACATACAAACACACGCTGAAAGTGGAAGTGTTATCCTGGGCCTCCGTAGCGGCTCATATTAGTGATAATTTAGTTGCTCTCTAGTGCTAGCAGCATACATTTATTGTATGCCATATAGCGATGGCTTTATACGGAGTTTTCCAGCACATATGTATACATAGATTGTGTGTGTTTGTGTGTGTGTGTGTGTGTGTGTGCGCTTTGGAGCTCATTTTTGGCATTTTGCCAGCGCGCCACATTGGCGTCCTTTAATGTGAAAATGAGTTGATGCTGAAGCAAATGTGTTGGCTGCTCCTCTTGCCAGATACACACATCTATTTTTCCATTATGAAACGCTTGAATGAGCATTTATGTGCATGTTTTCATATAGTATATGACTGAAATAGATATATGTATATGCCAGCGTACTCGAATACGAAAAATAGTTGATTTAACGATAAAACCTGCTGCCAAATGTTAAACTTTTAGGTATTGTGTCATTGGCAGCATCAAAGGGCTTAGATCTTTTTTAAAGTGGCTTAAATGGTTTGAAAGGCTTTTAATATCAAATATGATTGCATCCATTCTAAAATGTCAAAAATGTTTTTGACTAAAATCTAACGATTTCACTGGATTTGCTTTTTACTTATTTAATTCGGCTCGAAAATGTATGCAGCATAAATAAATGAACACATGGTCTGAAATTGAGCAGCTGCATGTTTCAGCCATAAATTATCCAACACTGGCATTGTGTTCGTTTACAGGCTCCAAGCATTAATAAATTATGGTCACACATAATTCGCGTCAGTTGCTAATACGAAAAATTGAAAGCCAATTGCGAGACTAATACAACGTCTGTCGGTGTGTGTGGATGTGTGTCTGAGTAACAATTATGCAAATGTGTGTTTGAGCGGTAGACATGTAAATACGACAAATGAAACATTCACATGGCTGCCTTTAATGCATGCGCAACAGAAATTTGAAAACAAAAGAATTACAACTTGGAGGCAAATAAAAAATTGCACAGAATTTGGCGAACATAAATTATGCTAAAGCATGCGCCGACACACAATCAACAAACAATTTTTTGGCACAGCCAAACGACGACAATTTCCAAACAGACAAACAAACGACCAACAACAACAACCAACAAAAACAACAACAACAGCAACAGCAGCTGCTGAATTCTCCCGGTGACCTACAAATGCCTGGCACACAATTTCCATAGCATACTTTTCTGGGCGCGTCCACACAAATTGCAGGCCATTAATTAGCGGCACGCGCCTGCAGCGTTGTAACTGTAATGTAAATTAAAGCCACCATTACTTTAAGAACTCTCCCCTACAACAATTGCATAAGTGATAAAAATGCTGTTAATAATAAATAAATACAAATAAACAACATACACACATGCACATGCATGTAAAGCTGACCAAGTGTTGTATATACATATATTTCATATGCAAGGTTGCTGTCGCTGCGGTTTTCTGCTTTATGTGCAAATTGAGTTTCTGGCATTGTTCAGCTCTGCTTAAATTCTCCGGCATTGCACGGACAAATTTAAAATAATTTTCTCATATATTATGTTGCCAGGAATTCATAGATTACATGATTTTCATGCACCCAAGCAAGAACCTATTAAATAACTGCCAGCTGCTTCTGCAATACAGTTTGTAATAATTTTTACAATTTTATATGTTAAATACGGTAAAAGTAAAATGCAATTCATACAGCAACCAATTTTATTTTTTATTGATTTCTGTATATAACATATTCCATGTACATATACTTTTATTATGACCATATGGCATGACATTTAAGTGACAATAAAGTCAATTTGTTGCCACCAACAAGTATTCAAATTGGCCTGATTAATTGCTCTGTGAAAGACATTTTTATTTTGCAGATGTTCTGGGCAAATATTGTATTTATCAACAATTCTGAATTCACATTCCTGTACTGGCTAATTGTTAAATGCTAATGAAAAGCATATCACAATTAAAATTACCTATTAATGCATTTGCTTTTAACAATGCTTTGTAATTATTGCTGCACATCAAGCCAAATGAGCCTATCTTTAATGGCAAATAGATGCTTCTTCTCCTGTATTACATTAGCTAACTTGGCCTAACTTGCCTAGTAGCTGATACTTAGGCATACAGCCTGGCGAGGGCAGCTCCAAAAAAACAGCCGGCAAAGTGCCAATGATTAGCTTAATGTGTGCTCATTTTGCAGCTTTGCCGAAATAGAAATAACAGCGTAAATAATATATTTTTCTCTTTTATTTGATTTTTTTATTCGGGTTTTTATGCGCGCATTTTCAACATTAAATTGCCGTCTTGCTGAGGCAAAACTGAGCGGTGCGGAGCGTTGCCGCGGCCAAATTACCGCAAATCCAATGCCCCCTGCCACAGGCTGACATTTAATCAAGGTACAGCGTAAAGGTAAACAAACGGAAATAAGCGCAACTTCCTGTTGCTGTCGCTGCCGTTTTGTTGCTGTTGTGTTCGCATACGAAACGGAAATACAATCAAAATTGTGTAATGTTTGCTTACCAGCAGCCAGCAGTGGGGCAACAAGGGCATGTTACGTGGCACGTTGGTTTTATTTTGGCGTGTGTGTGTGTGTGTGTGGGTGCACGCTTTAGTTCTGCGCTGGGCTGTCACCTTTTTCGGCAGCTCTGTCGGTTTGCGGGCTTTTCGTGGGGTTTTCAGTTTGAGGTTTTCAGAAGCGACAGCTTGTGACAGTTAGCTCGGCAACGCGCTGCTAATGAAATTTGCGCCCAATAAATGATTAGCATTATGCCATTGAATATTTAACGCGTCCATTTACAAGCGTATTTATTGGCATTGTTTGTAAAATTGAATATGGACATTGCTGGTTCCATCTACGCTTTGGAGCCGCCGTAGGGCTGCGGTTAAGCGTAACAGGAAACTTACATTTCGGCTTATTAGTTCGCTTTGTAAATGCAAATGGCTTTTCGTGGGGGCTGCGTCTGCTGCTGCTGTGGCTGCTACGGAGAATGAGGTGCTGTCAATTATAATTGATGCCGTGACAAGTCAATTGTCAGTCAATTGAGCGGGGGCATCGGCAATGCGGGAAAACAAAGTCACTTTGCCGGCTATGGGCTGGCAAAATTAATGCGAAACATGCGTGAAAGTGCCAAATTGGTATGAGACAGGTTTCTTGGAATGGGTAATGCCTTTTCAAAGCAATATTGTTTGTTTAATTATTTAAACAGTTTGAAGTATACATACGAGGTGCGAAGAAACAGAGGTTAGGGAAACTCGGAGACAGTGCTCACATCATACAGACATAATGTATTTAAGGAATGACCGACTTACATTTGGCCTTACTTTTCAACTGATGCACCTAACGCTAGCATATATCGCTTATTATTATAAATAAATATTTAAATAAAGTCATATTTTTATTAAAAATACTGATGCCAAAAATAAGACACTTTTCCTGAGAACTCTTCTTTCATATAACTTGTTAGCTCTGGCTCGTTCTGCAGGACTATATCTTTTTCGTAGTTGCAATCAAATGCAATCAAATTCCCGTAATTTAGACTAAAAATAACTCTCTTTCTGGGCAACAAACGCATTTGCTAGTTGAGGCAAATAAATTGTATGCTATTTGTATGGGACTGCAATCACAAAAATTCACATCCATCAACACATTTACGAAAGTGGCCTCCATCGCTCATGCCACATAAGTTGTGGCAAGTGTGGTGAGGGTTTCGGGGGCTGCGGGGCACAAGTGTCCACATGTCCATGTGGATGTCAACAGCACCAACGCCTTTTTATATGCTGCAAAACAATTTTCAAAGTCATATTTTATGCCATCAAAGGCATTTGTCATTTATGCGCAAAATGTTTGGCAATTTCCACCGCCCAACCATTCCCACAATCTGCGCCCCGACCCCCACAGCAAATGCTCAGAACTCAAGCCAACAAACTATGTGAGGAACGTTTGGAAAACATGATGTGAGTGCCTGTCATAAAAGCATAGGCAAAGGGTAAAACATACTCGTAAAGTGTTCCGAGACCATGGAATACGGAATATGAAGAATGGTAAAGGGATCTACGGTCCATGGTATATATGGTATGTACTGAATATGAATATGAAAGGCGGAACGAGGCCAGCAGCAGATGACAATTTAGCAAACTTCTGTTATTTGTCTCGCTATGCAAAATAAAATAAAAAGAAATTGTTACGCAAAAACTTGACAGGACAGGAGCAATTTGATTTTGGCATTAGTTGCCCGACTGCCCGTCTGCCCGGCTGCTCAGCTGCCTGACGCTGACAAATTTTTGTTTTTTCCATTGGTAATAGTAAAAAATATGCGCGCGTCAACTTCGACGCAGTCTGTGACAGCTCTCGAGATTGCCATGAATATATAAAATCATGCATGTATGTGTATTTATTTTAGTATATGTGACTGTTGCTGGGGCAGCAGCGAAAATACTAAAATGACAATTCATGTTTATTGAATTCCCTGTAAATATTGCTAGAATTTTGGTAGATATAAATATATAAATACTCCTATTTTTGGGCGTATACGTAATATGTGTTCTCAATTATTCTCCAGGACGTATACGTAATATTTGCGCTGAATCAGCGATAAGGCGTATGCGTAATGTGTGTACCAAATTCGCACGCATCCGTTTGACTAGTCTTGTAAAGAAAATAATAAGTTGGACGTTTATCATATGTTTCTAAGAACTCTGAAAATTTTCATGTTTCAGAATATATACAGGATTTTTATTACAATATTAATAAACAAATGTTATTTTAATACAAATCTTTATTGTTATTGTGTTATTTAGTTTTGACAATTTCAAATAGCACAATTTATTCTCAGCATCTTAGTTTATCAACAACATTAATTTCTTATTGATAACAGGGTATAAAATGTCTGCCATTTTATAACAAATACTTTCTCGTGCTTTTTATTTTCCCAAACTCTCTTCCTCCCTCTCTCACTTCTTCTCTCCTTCTCTTGCCTTCCCTCTCTGTCTCTCTGTATCTTATTCTGTTTTGTTTGTTGAGTTTTTGTTCGTTGTCATTGAGGCCCGTCAAAAAGGCTGTCATTCTAAATGTTGTTGTTGAACGTCGATGCTGTTATTGTTGTATTTGCTGGTTGTTCTTATTGTTGTCGTTTTTTATTGTTGTTGTTGTTCCTGCTGGTGCTACTGGTTGTTGGTACAGAGCCAAGCATTGTCACACAGCCAGCAGCCAGAGATACTCGCACTCACATGCAGTTCGCGTTTATTGTTTGGCAATAAATTTGCTGGATAATAATTTCAGACTGGCGTCATAGCAATGATAAACTGTAGATGATATATTATTGCGTTCTTAGTCCAGTAAATACACGACTGCTCCTATCCAGCCAAAACTCGGTCCAGACCCGGCTCGGTCTGTGCTCTGAGCTCTGTTTCTCTTTCTGTTTGTGTAAGCAGCCGGAAGAACGGCGCTTAAGTGCGTCGTCGGATTTGGGAGCAGCCCGCTGTTAACCACCAAGCCGGCTTAGGCAACCGACTCAACTTGAGTAGCTACAGACTGCGACCTTTATATGTACAATATGGCAACGCCCACCGCACGTGCGACTCTCAGTGCCGAAAGCCTTTTCGCATGCAAAATGTTGTCTCCTGTTTTCTTGTTCCAAAATGTTTCTTTATAGATGCGATTTTTATGAGTTAGTGCGACGAGTGCTCATAAATTTGATGGAACCCGGGCGCCCCATGCCGCCTTTAAACATATTTAAGTAAAATTTCGTCAAAAATGTTCAAGTATTTTATCGGTTGCTTATAAATTGGGCGGCTGAAAGGTTTGTGACAGTAAAGAATGATAGATGGTACCCAAACTGAATAAAACAGACTCGCCATATAATAGACTGGGCCACGCTCCATTTGATGAATGGGCTGTGAAGTACATATGTGAACACTTGTTCATGTTGAGATACATAAATCATGTTCACTCTATTATATACAATTAAAGAATTGTTTAAGAAAAATACAAAATATCTATGTACAATCAGCAAAAGTAAACTTATCAAGAAGAAGTAAGCGTGTTTTAACCTTTACAGAAATTTGCAATTCAGATGACTGTAAAAGCAGGCGGTGTAAAGCTCTTTTTTATACTTTTCACTTAAAAATCATGAAATCAAAAATGTGAATGGCATGAGCCTGCATGTCGGGGTACTCGACGGAACCATACCCTGCATGCAAATCTTAATTAGCAAGATGTTCTCCTTTTATTGAAAGTAATATCTATTTGTTATTTTTATCAACATTTTTTTGCCTGTATAAAGTGTTCATAATGAAATATATCGTTAATGTATTCCAGTGTGGAAAACTAAGTTAAATAATAAATGGCTTTAATGGATTGTACATAATGGAAAAAAGTGATGCTGTTTAATACTATACGTATTGCCACTCAGCTCTATATATAATAACAAATCCGCGAGGTTTCACAATTGACTCACCATTATCATTTGAAAATAATACAGGGTATAACAAATTGAAATTTCGCCAAGAGTTGTGTTTACGGCCGCTGTTTCATCAATTTCTTAAGTCCTTTTTTATTTTTTTATTTATGTACATTTAAAACAGCGACTCAAAGACCTGTCTGCACAATCATTCCATGGCAACAACAAAGTTTGTAATTTCTTGGTCCCCTGAACTCATCTCAAAGAGAAGCACCTGTGCGTATTTTCACCTATGCCACATCAAAAAAAGGAGGAAAACTCAAATTAAAAGAAAAAGAAACCGCAATACAATGCAAGCAATCGAAGGACGCATGAAGCATGAGGTTGACAGCGAAATTTGCTGGCTGTCAATTTCAGGCGTGCCAAAAAATATATTTATTCCGTTGAATATGCATTACGCAATACGTTGGGGTGGTGGGGACGTTTTCGTTGCGGGTTCAGGAGTTCAATATGTGCGTGGGTTATCGATTTTCGCGATGGGGCGACGGGTCGCATCCTTTTATCGTGGCACATGTGTGGGAAGGGGCGCATCTGTAAGAATGCCACACGAAGCGAAACGAATATCTTAAGGATATACGAGTCCTGTGATTTTTCTACGTAAAGAATTAAAAAGCCCAGCGCTGTAAATAAGCATCATTTTGCAGGTCCTACTGTTCCCTGGTCAATGGACCGTTCAGGCCGTGCTGACTTATCCGACTTGCCGTTGCCGTTTGCCAATGCCGTAACGTGAAATGAAAGCACGTAGCATTTTCATTTTGGCCAGCGTACGGAATGCCAATTACAAGATCTGGCGGCCACAGAGAAACAGGGAAAGAGACAGAGAGAATGAGAAACAAACAGCGAGACAGACGCTGAGTAAGCTCTAGGGGTGGTCAGATGTATAGAGAGATAGAGAGAAACGGCCAAGAAAAACACGAAACTCATTGAAATGAGTCGCGCACTGTCTGCGCGGGTTCGCCTCATAACTGATAGATGCCTTTTGGCGAAATTTTTAATAAACTTGTGTGGCTCCTTGAGATGCATACACACACACACGGATACACACATTCAGCTGGCAGGACACGCTGGAAAAAAGGCAAGGCCTGGCGCCTACGACGCGTTGGCGACGTTCGCCTCGTCGCTACCTTTTATTTCTGTGCTCGGGCTATGTCTGCGGCGGCGGCGGCGGCGGCAGCACTTAAAAGTGTTTTATTATTGAGGTTTGCAATTGGAATTTTAATTTTTATTTTATAAGTTATGCGTGCTGAATCTTAAACATGCCACATAGAGATCTCCAGGATGACTCTTTGTCTCGCTCTCTTTAGCTGTCCTCTTAGCTCTGCGGCTGTCAGCCTCTTGATTTCTTAAGCTGCTATCGAGTTGTTTTTGTTGTTGTTACTTTTGCTGGTTATTTATTATGTTTGTACGTGTGCGTGCTGATTATGTGTATGTGCTCGTATTTCGGTCGCCGCTAATAGTATGCCTCGGAAGGCAGGACACACTTGCACACACACAGTCACATGTGGCGGCTACTTAATATGCGCACCTGAGCAAACACAACGCCAGCACCAAACTTTAAGGCCAAACCACGCACTTGAGGTGTACTGGGTATCCAAATAAAAACAAGCGTGCAGAATAAACAAAGTTATGCACCCTGTTCCGTTTGATACCCTATATTTTTAAGTGTAACTTACCTAGAAAATTGTATTTGATTTGTAATGAAACAAAAATCTGGATAATGCTGACGAGTCCTTAAATTTCTACGTATTTATAACTTTCAATATTTTAAATAAATTAAACAGACAATTTTAGGTGAATTCTAAATTGCTAAAAAAGATAATTAATTATTAATATTTCCTATTATATAGTTGCTTTTTACATTACGTTGTGCATCCATTAATGTGTATATTTGTTTTTAAGAAGTCGCACTCTTATACAAACTTGTTTAACAAGTATTTCTACTCAAACAGTAAGGGTAGAAAAAACTATATATCACAATGTCAGCGCACTTAACATAGTTTATATGTGCGTGTCGCTGGTTTAGAGCTCACAGCCCCCGCTCTACCCATTTAGCCATTATGCACACGTCGCGCATAACCATAACGATTATGCTAATGCTCTGCGAGGGGGTGCGTGGTGCAGGTGTTAAGGTTGGGGATAAGAATGGGGTTAGCTACTAGAGGTACTGGCTGCCAGCTTGCTTATGATTTGCCTTGGCTTATTTTGAGCGCCCGCGCGCACATCGCGTTATTTACATACCTTAAGTAGTTGTAATGGGCTGCTGGTGTGGCTGCTGTTTTTAGCCCCAGCACGACAAAGTGTTGGCGATGAAGGCAGCTGGCAGTGTCCTTGGCTGAAAGACGAATATGCGAGTTGTCTAACAGACAAGAGTGGCCATTGAATATGTGAATGTGACTGTGAACGAGATGAGCTAGTTTTCATTATAACCACATTTGGTCTTGGCTTACTTTCGGGTATCTCATGAGCTTGCATTTAATGCCAGCTTACTTGGATCACAGTACGTACTACTTATTTCTGTATGCGTGCTTGGCTTTGCTTTATTCATAGGAAAATTCTAGTGGAATTTGCAGATAGTTCAACTGCAAATAAAGCACAAGTGACTTTTGTTTATTATGACCGCGTGCAGTTGATATATGCAGACCATTTCTGAGTCTAGTCAATTATTATTGTACTCAATTGCAGAAACTAAAATTTTATTAGTTAAAATTAAAGCATATAATAAATAACTACAAGTGATTGTTTTGACATTTTTTCATTTTCATATCATTCCATTTCAAGAAATTTTATCCAATTGATGGCTTGCAATATGTTAAGAAACCATCTATTGTACAAATATTGTAAGTGAATTTGATCAATTTTATGCAAAATATGATTATAAAATATTCAACAAAGCAGCTGTTGTCTGCCTTGCGCCAACTTTGCGCTGATATTAAACTGAAATTAATCTTCATCAAAAGTTGGGCGGCGCTTTAATTAGTTTGGCCAATCGAGCAGCTCTGGGCCTCCAGATTCTAACTTTATCTTTGTCTTGCATATTATTGACGCTTATCCATTTAAGATCCAGTTACCGCCGTTTTGTTTAGAAAATGGATGGTTCTTAAAAATTTTACTGAACAATATGTCAAGCAATGAGAGGTATGCCTAAAGACTTGAGAGGCATTCGAATGAGCATGGTTTTGTATCTATTTTTTATATATATTTGAAATATTAAATAAGTAAACCTATTTTCACAAAAGACTTGTACATGGGCATTTGCCACAGCCGAGTCAAATATGAAGAGAAAACAAATCAAATCAAATGCAGACTTCGTCGAGTGGCAGTCAGAAGCGGCAGTAGGAAAATTTTTCGGCAAACAACAACAACACAAATAACAAAAACAAATTAATAGAAAACAATAACAATTCTCTTTATTATTATTACTGCAGTGAGACTGGGAAAACTGGCAAGAAACAAAAAAACCAGCACACAGAACAGGACTCACAGATTCTAACAGTTTCCAAGTGCCTAAGTTTTTGTACTTTATTTTATTTTACTCTGTCTGGTAGCAAGTGTGTGTGTGTGAGTGAGTATGTGTGCATGTGTGTATGTGATTCACACAACAAAATGCAAGTAAAACCCAAAATTCTTCTTCTCCATTGCGATGGCCTTGCCTAAAAGTCTGCCACACTTCGACGCGTTCTCAGGGGACTTTTTTTGGGCAGATGCTTGTCCTGCCAAATGCTTAAACATACGAGCATCTTTTCATACACTTGCTGAGAGAGTTTTATGATTTAATCACTAAATGTGCGCCTTGAAGTAGGCTTGATCAACAGTCGAGTCCTTTTAAGCATTTCGGCTCTCTTGCAAATTAACCAGAGGAGTTTTTACACAGATATGTGACACAAGGGTATTTCAGTTTCGGCACCTCGCAGAAAACTCTTCACACTAGTTGTTTTTTGTATGAACTTGCCACAAACAACGAATCGCTCAAAGTGTGAACAAAGTGTGTACAGAAGCTCAAGAAATCAGGCCAAAAAATAAAAATAAGATAAGAGCAAGAAACAAGCGCATTGAATGCGTCTATCACAACCAAACTTTATCCAGGTGTAAGTCCGGTTGGGGGTGGGGACTGGGTTGTACGAGGCGTGCGTTGTGCCAGCTACGTGCATTGCATGTCGAATGTTTGGTAAAAACAGCCAGCAGCAACAACAGCAGCAACTTTATCTAAAGTACAACTTTTGGCTCACACGCCTCAGCCGAGCACCGAAGCGGTTTCCTGTTTTTTGCCTGATTTGTTGGCACGCCCCATGGGGCGCACAGGGCTTTGCTGTCGGTAAATTTGTGTTGTTTTGGCAACGTTTTTTTTTTTACCCGCTTTAAACTGAAAATGAAACTGTTGTTGTTTATTTTACGTTCGTTGTAGTTTCTTTGGCTGCTCGACGCTTACCTCCCTCACCCTCCTACATTTGCAACATGTGCCAATGATTTTTAATGCGATTTAAGAATATCACAAAAAACAGCCATTGCAGGTTGATTTCTGTGCTTTTTTTCTCTTTATTTTTTTATTTTTGTTTCCCTGCCGAGAGGCTTAAGTTTGGTAGCACAACCTTTTTTTAAGTGGCCGGCCAATGAAAATGTTTTCAAAGGTGAAACCGAGTAACATAATGTTTTGTAATGCCTTCTGATAGTGTCTCTGTGTGGGTGGGCGGTTGTGTGTTTCTGTGCGTGTGACTTTATTTAATACCATTAACGCAAATTGAATGTTATACGCAGTTAAGCCCTTTGAGCCATTGCATGCGCAATTGAGTTTTCGGATGTGCCGAGTAATGCCGCCTCCCAAGCTCTTTTGCCCAGACTTATAGTCCTTAACATTTTCGCATTACTGCTTCAGCGAGCCAAACAAGTAAGTGGCCCAAACGATTGAATCGATATTGTAAATTACATAAATTAAGCAAAACGTATATATTCTAGAATGTACGTTGTTAAAATGCTAAAGTGTAATAGGTGGGAAAAATAAAAGGGTATATAGAACATCATTTTAATAATCATTACTAATATATATATATCCTTCTTTGGTCGAAGATCCGGCACAGTCCGATATTAATGTTATAAGATTTTCAGATATATATGGAAAGAAGAGTATAACTAATAAACGCCCAATTTCGTTAAGATACCTGTATATAAATAGAAGAACCTTTTATTCGAGCCATCATTTCTTACCCTACCTATATGATACAGTGGTCCGATCCGCTCGGTTCCGACTTATGGACTGCATTCAATAGAAAGATAATGATCTATAATATATATACTTTTACTAAAATATATATATACATAGCACATTTAATGCCAAATTTATAATATCCTCTATATGGTTAAAAAACAGATTAGTGGTTCGGCTTACTCCCTGCCACATCCAAAACATTCGCTTCTATATAATTCATAATTTAAATGAAACTCTTGAAATTATAGTTTTTAATATCTACTCAAATGTGTTTAGATGAGTGCAGAGAAGGCTCAGAGTTATTTATGCCATTGGGCTGAGTCTTTCTCATAAATTGTGCGCAAAAATTTGATTCAGATCGAGTTTGGCTTGATTTTAGTTTCGGTTCATAATAAAAATTGAAATTCCGCAGCAGCCTGGCAAAGCATACTTTTGAGTGCAAACCCAATTTGGCAAAGTATTTTTATTGAAATTTGCAAATGCTTCATTCTTATGAAAAGTGCATTTAACTCTTTATATCATCAGCCGTTTATTCATTTGGCTTCTTGCTGCATCTGGCTGTGCCACTAACAGTTTCATCAACGATCCAATAACTGCTGAGCAAACTCGTAAATTCCATGGAGCCTCCATCGCACCAGCCAGTATTTCGAGCAACTTCTTGGCCCAGTGGCATTGCTTTTTCATTTCCAGAGTGCAGCTGAAGCAGAGTAGGAGTAGCAGGAGTAGGAAGAGCGGCAACGGGTAAATGTTTAGCATAAGCTCGTTTGCTGGCCTATTTCAATAATAATAAAAGCAAAATACTTGTGCTTGTGCAGCAATTGCGAAATATTGCTCATGAATGCCGCGCTTACATAAATATTTAAGTTGAAACATTGGCACGAAAAGCATTTGGCCAAGACTTTCTCTCTCTCTAATAGAAGACGAGCGATGGAAAATAAAAGCCCGGCCAGCTGGCAGAGGCCATGATGAAAGTCTCCATTTAAGCCATCTTCTCTGCATATTGCATAGACGAGTAGCTCGCGCAACTAGCAGCTGTCGAATGAGTGCGTGAGTGAGTGGGTGAGTGGGCGAGTGAATGATGTGAGTGTGTTCCTCAGTCCTTGGGCCAGAAAAGCGTTTTTCAATATATATGCCAGCTATAACTTTAGACTGTTAAGACTTTAAATGGGCACAACTTTGCGCGCGCGCACACACACACGCACAGTATCTACACCTCTGCCTCGCAGTCTTTAGTATACTTTCACGACAGCTTGTCATTTGTTGTTTACTTGTTTTCATGTTTTATTTCCTATTTTTTCTCCTCCCTGTTTTTTTTTCTTGCGCTGTGCTGCTCGTTTTGCCGCTGATACAGTTGGAAAATAGAGCTATAAGCCGAGTATCTATCTTGCATCTTGTTGCTGTCATTTCAGGCTAATGTCTTCGCTCCAGTTTCCTTTTTCGTGTTCAATGTCTGGCTCTTGTCATGCCTCTGCCCATCACACAGCCCACTCGCTTTCGCCCGCTTTCGCATTTCTCGAGTATCTAGCCGTTCTTCATGCACGTCAGCATCGTTCAAGCCTGCTTAATGTGGCATTCTTTTAACCAAGTTTCCTTTGCTGACGGCATGCAGCAAAACTATTTCTTAGACATGAGTATTTCCTCTAGCTTTTATACAAATCAAAGCCTTAACACTAATTGAATTTGTATATGAATTTGATATAGTAGATAATAATTTTTCTTCTCCTTTACTTTCAGCTCTTGTTGATTCAAAGTACAACAGAACTTAAGAGGTATGTATGAAATATTTTAAATATTACAACAAATTTAGTATGAAATGGAAATAACGTAAATACAAATTATTTCAACAAATATTAAAACCTTTTATGTATTTAAAATACATTTCATATTCACTTTACCATTGAAGTCAATTAAAGCACTCAATAGCCCAAACATATAAGATTTGAATAGATATTCAATTTGTAGCTAAAGTATGAAGATAGATAAATTATGGAAAATGTTATGTAACAATATGAAAGCATTCATATAGAACATTTAATTTATTATGCCCTTTGATAGCAGGGCCTAGTACATGACTAAGATTATTATAGGTGCAGTTATCTATGGCTAAGCGTAGACAAAGCTTAATTTATATCCGCTTTCTGGAAGCAACGTAACATTTTCATACACATCTCTCCATACAAAGAGTAGCTAATTTTCACGCCTATTCGTAGCATACTTAATACCAGGAATTGCCAAGCGGCTTTGGAGGGTGGCTCCCTCCCAGCCGGCACAGAGATAAGCGGCTTAGGCTGTTCGCTTGAAGTGCCAACGAGCTGTGACTCATAAATACGATACAGCAACTGGGACCAGCAGTTAGGCTAAATAATGTAGTCTGAGGTTGTGTCACATTCCCAGTTGGCTCTCCTATCTGCCTAACCCGAAAAATGCCTTACGGAATTCTATCAATAATGAAATTCCTTGGCCAGCGCTCCCTTCCTTGGCTTGGTAGGAAGTTTGGGTAGCAGCTGGCAGAGCCGACTCTACCCATTCAAATACACTTAAAATAAACCTGCAGACTGTAGGCTAACTGCAATTAAAAACTCTTAATTGTTTATTAATGCGCACTTCCATAGAATGGCGTGAAAAAATAAATTAATTTGCTGCTGTTTTAAATATGGCGCAGACGATTTAACATGCCACGCTTGCCTGCAATGGGAATCGCAGTCGCAGTCGGAGTCTGTGTCTGATAAAAATAAACCCCTCCGTTGGGGCGGCGCGTGAGACTTTGCCTAATCGTTGCATCTCGTTTGGGTGGGTCCGAGTCATGGAGCTTGGGTGTCTACACTTTGATTTATGCGGTCTGCACTTGTTTTTGAAGGGGAGCTGCTGCTGCTGCTGTTCTTGCATATTCTATATTGATGCGCGCATCCAATTTAATTGCTTGCTGGATTTTGGATTTCCACACTAAGATCGTGCTTCCTGCGGCAGCACCAGAATACAAAAATAACATGAACGACATGTAGTTTGATGATTAATGTGACACTTTATATGACATACGCACAGTGGTAAAAAACTAAATGAGGGGCTTTTTTTTTAATGCAGAAATGCGTTCAGACAGTATTGCCAATAGCACTGAAATAATTAAATAGCCATTTTGATTAATAGCGTAGATCTAATTTTAAATTTAAAACCATTTTTTATATTTTTACTTATTTAAATGCATGAACCTATCTAGAAAGTATTGTGTATAGTGAGACAAAATGAATGTTTCAAGAAGAACTAGTAACAATGTTTTAAAGTAGCAGATGCGAGTCTCTTCTAGACATATAGTGGGGTCACATGGATTTTATTGGCGTGTGTGTACTCTAGATTTTGAAACATATAAAAGCTTCTTTTTATCCATTAAATATATTTAAAGCTCTTTGTTTACGTGATGGATTATTTGGAGAGATTTATTTGTTACTTAAGATTATTTTTTTAAGCTCACTTGAAGTAGCCAATGTACTTTGGAAGCTTCTCGTATAAAACTCTTTTCAAAATGAGCCGAAACATTTATCGATACATTGTAAAGAAACATTTAATACGAAATTCTACGATTTCGTTATTAAAAAATTAAACAAATTTTTCGTGAGAAAATTGTTGAGCTTCTTCCCACTGTGCTAAGCAGTCAATGTTTGTTGCTTGGGGGTGAAAAAACGATTTTGACTTGTCGCGAGCGCGTGAATAACATGAATTGCGTTATGAAAAATGCATAACAGACATGTACTGGGAGACTGGGGTGCGTGGATATAAGATTGGGGCTTTCGCGGCTATTGGGGCTGTTGCAATCATTACAGAGCTGAGCGATAAGCGACGTTGCATGCGGTGACACAGCTGACGATTGCAATATGATGTGTGTTCGCCTGGTGGCATGTTCAGCATCTTTGCGTGTACTAGTTGTGCATGTGGCTTGTGTGTTGTGGTTGACAAGCACGCGAATTGATGTGCCACTTGGGCGAAATGCTGTTGACTTTGAGGGATTTATGTGGCGCACTGCTGACAGCTGCCAAAAATTAGCTGCCAGTCGAGCCAAAAAGCTGCTCGCTGCCGCGTATCTGTATCTGTATCTTAACTTACCGAGTTTCGAGTTCAGACTTCAGGTCCGGGCGGCATAATTAGCAGTGGGTCGCAAACTTTTGTTTAGCTGCAGCCCAAAACATGAGCTAAGCTGACTTAGCAGCTGTGCTTGCTCTTATTATTGTGGTTGTTGTAAGCCAGCTGCATGCATAAACTAAAACTCAAATTTGCGCACAAAATCCCAAAATGTCAGTGACCAAAAACAGGGCAACCAGATGAGGTAGGGGCACCAGCAGCAGGCTGGTTGCCAAGGGACAACCTCAGCCAACAGCAGCAGCAACAACATCAACAACAATAACAACAACAACAACATCACCAGCCACTGCAGCAAAAGCAGCTATAAAACTGCTTCGCTCGACGCTCATTATTCAAATGTGTTTTGGGGCCTGACTATGCAAAATGGTCGAGAACCGCCACATATACCCACAGAATGCTACACACTTTTGTTGCATGCTTTCATTCTTATTATTATTTTACACATTACATTTTCCAAAGTTATTATCTGATCCGCAACGCTGTCAGCCAAGTACATTTTCAATATTACACAACCATTTATTTGTTTCAGATAAATGTACTTTTCTGCTCTTTGGTCTATTAAACTGTTTCTTTCTCCAGTTTTGTCTCCAATATTTGCTCAAGATTTTGGGCAATAGGAAAATTTAGTAGAAGTAAACAAGCTACGAATTTGTTTTTTCAAATTATTTGGCAGTTGGGAATTATTTCCCGATTTTAGCTAATTTAGGTGACCTTTTAAATTGAAGCAAATGAACACATAATTCTGTATGTCCATTGTATGAAATGCTATTAATTGATGGTTATTTTTGAAGAATTTAGAAATATATTAGTTTAAGTTAACTTCAATAATTTCTCTTACTTTCATTGGTAAATTTTATTTTTTATTGTGCACTTGGAATAACATTTCGCTGTGTTAGGTGTTAATCTTTAGCTGATTCTGCGTCAAGGCCTGTGCGCTGGCAGCACAGACCGAGAATGTGGCAATTTGGCCATGGCGGGCAATGTATATTTATTGCGGTTGTATAATGCACCAATAATGTGATCAGGGCGATCAAGCAACCGGGACTGAACCTCATTGCAGCTCTTTAAGGCAAATAAACTGAAGCTGTAAGTAGATGGTGTTTTTGTTAGCGTTGAAAATGTTTAAAGAAATAGTGCGGAGTTCGTTTAAGGGGCGGGCATATACATTGGGAAACATATTATTTTGACTGGGTTTGTTTTTTGGCTTAGTAAATTAAATGAGAAGCTTAAATATTTAAGTTCAAAAGCTGATGTAGAGATTGCTTATGGTATTGAGGAACTTTCCAATTATAAATCTAAGCTGCACATTTATATATTTAACAGGGCAGATTCCCGTCGAGGTAATTTCTACCTGGTCACACATTATAAAGCAATACTAATTTAATATGTACGCTATATACCTGACAAAAGTTACGAGCATTATGCAAGGTCCAAGAATTGTGAATAGCACAAAGTGATTCAAGCAAACGAATGCATTTTCTCTTCGGACAATTAGCATACATGACAGTGCTCCCCAAAGACAAGACTGACAATGCTTTGATCTCGAAATGCTCTGTACGCGTGTAATATCGTCGCATATAAATCAAAAGGCGAAGCGTTTGTGAAGAGGCCCTCTTCAAAGCAATCGCAGGCCCAGCGCAAATGCTGAACTTCAACTGAGCAGAGCTACACAGAGGACCACTGCGTCTCTTTGGATTAACTGGGGACACAAGGGGCAAGTGTAAAAAAGTGCTTCAACAGCGGATTGGAAAGTCAAACGTTTGATCTGCCCCCAGGCGATTGTCACGCATGTTGGCCGACCTGGACGCGCACTCTGAGACTAATTAGCGCCGGAATGAATAAAATGCCAGCCGACTCTCTGGGTCTGGGAATGCAGCGCACATGCGTTTAATTAGTTGGTCGAGCTGCGCGGGGGGGGGGGGGGTTGAGAATCGGCAAGCATGACAGAATTGCAAATGACAACGGAACACGAATTACATGGTTTGCAGTTTTGTCGCTTCGTTGTCACACGTCCAAGGAGCAAATAGCAAAGAAATCGGTACATTCAATTTGATTGGACTTAATACGCGTGCGATTCGTTACACCAGACTCGCAATTCCGTAATTCCGCTCTTGCAGAGGTATTCAATTCGTGTGCTTGATTTTGTTTGCATGAAAATGTATTTCACTTTTTTGGATTTGTGTTTAGTAACAATTTCTCGCTGTCGTCGTCCGCATTCTGGCTTGTTTGCATGGCAGCCAGAGTTTCATTCTGCGGTCTGCGCTCTAATTGCGACTTGGCAATATATCAATGCGCACAGCTAGCTACCTAAATGTATATGCATGTGTGCACATGTATTTAGATACACACGTTTGCATGTTTATATGTATATGTATTAGTAGGTATGCAGGTATCTTTAGGTGGAGCCCTGCTCTAGTCAGCAGCCGTTTTGACATTTGCTTACGCGTTAAAGCTGACAGGTAAAATGGATTTGTTACGGCAATAGAACAAGCAAAAACGCCTTGCTTTCGCTGCGGTCGGGGAAGCTACAACCCAAGAGGGTTGGGGGCAACATCTTTTGTGGTACGTAAATGGGTGACACGTGAAAAGATAACACCCTGCTGCCGGAAAGTTACAGTGCTTTTATACAAAGGAAAAATGAATAAAAGTACTGTTGTGTAAGATAATATCTTGTATTACACGTAGAAATAGCTTATTTAAGACGTATTATTATAAATTTATCATAAAGTTTTGTTTTGTATTTATTCACATTATGCATTGGCTTTAAACTTAGCCCTGTTTTAATAGCGCTTTGCAATAGAATTAAATTATTTATTACTGAGTTTGACAATTTTTAATTTATTTAGCTCACCTAGAAAATTTGGGTCTATAATGTTATTATTATTAAATAATAATTCTCTTTATCCGCAAAACATCCTTATATTTTTAGTTAATTTCGAATAAGTTAAGACCCTGTTTCTCAATCGTATCCTTTAATTTAAGATATCTCTGGGCTAAGTTCTTTTACCTGTTAGGTCAAAGAAATCAAACACATAAGATACAAGAAAAAAGTGGAAAAGCATGAGTCAGAGGTGGATGCGGCACTTGAAAATCGATTTAAAGAGAAATCTCTAGAAGATTGCCCATTTTAGTTGGCAACAAGGCTAAATGGCATTTTATGGGAGAACAGAGCTGAGTGAATCCATTAAAAGGCATTGCAGAACAGAGCCAACAGTAATTATCAATGGCAAAATAATTGAGCGCACACTTATCATGAGCAAGAAGCAATAAAAAATGGAGAGTGGATAATGAAGATAGAGATGGGCGTGGCAGTTGAGGGTGGGTGTTGTCTGTGGCCTCAAAGGAAACGTAGAGCAAGAACTAATTGCGTCCAAGGCAAATCCGCACCAAAAGCACTTTAAATGCTAAGCAGATGCCTATAACACTTGCCTTGGCCTGAATGACTTATTTCAGACTTTAAAGTGTTACCAGACAAATACAATTTCTGAAAATTCTGACTAAATTAATTAAGTAAACAATCCATCAAGGTTATGGCGCGGTCGACTGGACCAAATTAAATTAGGAAAGCGACCAAAAGTCAAAAGGGCCAAGCGGCTTCAGTTCAGCCAAAAAGGTAAGCGAAAATCTCTTAGGCCGTTCAACAATTCGCTTTAGTAGGCGGTCACACAAAGAAACTGAGTATTCGAGGCTAAGGCACAAATGCCCAAAAACACAATTTATACAACATTTTTTTGTTCAACTTTTTTGGCATCTGCTCTCCGCTTACTTCGTATGGGGCTTAAGCTGGAAAATGTTGCCTCCTGTCGGGCAGAACGCAGGCACTTCAAAAGCACTCAATTTGAGGCAAGAAATGTTATTTTAATCAAAATTTTTCCATGCGCACAAATTTCAATACAATGTAAATATAAAAATAAATTAATGCAGATCGAATTTCAGCAAACTCTTTTGCAACGACCTGCCTCGGCTGGATTTTAAATTAATCCTTAAAGATTAAATTAAACTTTTCATATTCTCTGTGGGTTGCCCGAAAGTAAGCATATACTCTTAAAAGCACCCAACACCTTTGTCAAGTAATATAAATATTTTTATTGTCGCACATTTTGAATAGACAAGGAAAACCACTTGGGATCTTAAAATAGCTGAGTCGAATTTGAGTTGTAGAAAAATAACATTAAAAGTCATAACTTTTGTTGAAATAAAAAATGAATATTATTTGCATAGCCCTTAAAGCAGGCAATATATATTTATGCAGGTTTTTTTTTTTTTTTTGGAAATTTACTAACACAATCACAATCGCTGTCTGTGCGCACAGACACGGAGCAATTCATTTTTAATGCTACCCCTTACGACAGCTCAGCGTCGAACCGAGGTTCTGTTCTGGCTCCTGCATTGGCAACAAGCAAACGAGTGCAACTGGCACTGCTAATTGCACTCATTCACACGATGAGCGGCAACAAAGGCGGCCAGAAGTGGCCTCTAACAAAAACAGCAACAACAACAAAACAAGAGTCGAAGAGTCGTCGCCTTGACGGCACGGAAACGGAAGCGTTAGTTGCAAGGATATGTTGCACTAGTGCACAATAGCCGTTCCCCTGCCACTCATCCATTCAGCATACACAATTCACAATTCCCCGCTGCCCTTCGTCCGTCGCCGGTCGCCTGTCTTCCGTCGCCCGTCGACCGTTTCGCGGCCTTTGTTGTCTCTGTGTGCACAGCAATTATGTGCCATTGAAGTTTCATTGTCAGCGCTGCAGATTGCAACTGGAGTCCGTCCGGATTCGACTACTCCGCCTTCTTCTCCGTCTCCATTGACACGCTGTCCGTTTCCGGCGTAATTGTTATGCCAATTTTTAAGAGCGCGCCGCCGCCTGCTTGCCAAATTAAATGAAAATCAAATAAAGCCCAGGACCCAAATACGTAAATGCGGTTGAATTTGCAGCGTTAAATGTTAACAGTCGATTTTGCAACTCAAACACACGCCCATAAAAATATCAACGCGTATTTGCGTGCCTCAGTCTCGGGTGTTAGCTCGAGCTCCAGCTACAGCTTCCGATTCCTTGCTCCCTGCCTATCTACGGGCGATGTCGTTTGGCTTAGACTTACGAGCTTGGGGCGCAAATTGACAATTTCTCTGAAATTGCACAAATACTTATGAGCCCGTGCTCCACTTTTTTATGGCAAATTACACAGCCGCATGTGAGTGTCTATGTGGGCGGCTGTGCATGTGTGTGTGCATGTATGTGTGTGTGTGTGTGTGTGTGTGTGTGTGTGTGTGTGTGTGGTATATGTCGTCATGTAATAAAAACGTTAGGCAGCCTGGGTTACCAGAGGGTTTTATGATTGGTTTTCAGAAAAGGGGCAAGAAAAAAAAAAGAAAGCAGCATAAAATAAATAAAATATAAACTGCGTTATGTTTATGCGCCAAAGAAAAATCCATCAGACATCATCAGCCAGTGCATAATTAAACATTAGACGGCGATAATAAAATGGAAATGATTGAAGATTATTGCTATCAGCGTTTTTATCTCGACAAAGAAGCTGCCATTAGCAAGGGCTTTACTTTAAAAACAAATTTTTATTCTGATTTTTAAGTTTCAATAAAATTAAAAGCAGTTTGATGACTTTGTTACATCTTTTAATAGATAAAAATATAATCAATGGGTTGTACATTTCATGAACAAATATTTATCGACCATAAAAAGTTTTTAGAAGAACGAATTTCTTCTGGGAAGCACGGGTTCTCTGCTGAAATATAAGTAAACATATTTAACCAATATGCTTTACCATTAAGTAAGATAATTTTATTGAAACTAGTTTTGCTTCAATTTGTAATCTAGTGAAACAAAACATTCTAGCTTAGCTTATCCTTCTGGCCTTAAATATGATATCGATCATCAAATTTCTTATAAACTGCGTTCAGCTAACCTTGGCCAGCTAAACAGAATGTGAATGAACCTTGTATAAGGTGAAGGCAAACTTATAAAGCAATTAAAAAGTTTTCTTTTTTCTTTTTGCCGTGTCATGATTTTGATAATTTTTGTTTGCTCTATGAAAAAAGTTTTAGACCGTGCACACGCCTTGGGCAACAAAAATGAAGTTTGAGCAGCAGGTGCAGGACAAATGGATTAGAACATTAGAGCAACATATACTTAAGCCCATGGTGCTTGCCGTAATGACAATCATAATAAGGCTGAGAATGCCTAAAAGTATGCTTAATTTTGTGCAACTTTAGTGCCTTTAAGTTGCAAGAGGCAGCAAAAAAACAGCAGCAGCAGCAACAACAGCAGCATATAAAGGACAACTCACCCCAACTACAAGGCCGGACGCTGTGAAACTTGGCGGCGAACTTTTTCCTTTAAGTGGAACATGCTCTAACAACTTAAGCTGCTATGCAAATAAAAAAAAATATATATATATACATATAGCACACACATACACCTACACACACATTAAGGCACACATCAAATGCTTGCTAAAAGCAAGTCCAAAGTGCCTTTGAGAGAGTCTCAAACAAAATGGCAGCTGCCTCGACAACGGCGTTTGCCGTTTATTTGCGTTTATAATGTGTGAGCTATTAAAATTTTAGAGGCTGTGCCCGTTTCTGTGTGTGTGCGCGTCTGCCGCACTCGAATATGTATTTCTGTTCGGCATTTGTTAGGTTTTCTTTTTTCATTTTTGGCACAGCATAAAATGAAAATTAGCTGATTTCTTTTTAGCAGATGCGGGCGGGTCTCTTAAAGCCCGCAACAGCTGCTGCCGCGCGTTGTAAACATCTTTTTAAGTGAAAGCCGCGCACCATGTTTGCACTTTGCTCGAAATGCTTGTTGCTCAACGCATTCAAATTCATATTTGTGTGCAGTGGGCAGAAATTAACATAAAACGAACGCAAGACGTGCCATTTTATTTGCGTTCTACCATCAACGTTTTGTGTGAATACCCTACAGTACAGTAGTTCGTATAATAATAAGCATAAGCTGCTCAGAATTATGTTTTAAAAGCACATGCGAGCTTTGCATATGATTGAATAAAAGATGTGCTTGTGTAAAAATTACTACACTTGTTTAATTTTGATTTGGCTATATGTAGTTTAAATTAAATTAAATTTAGAGTTTGCAAATTTATACCTTCGCTCTAGTCAGTTCATATTTTCACGTTCAAATTTCTCTTTAAGCCTTACTCACTTTATTAGGCACTTTTTTTTAGCCATTTTCTCTTGGAAAAAGCTACACTCTATAAATTTTTTGCTATGACAAAATTGTTAACATAAACATAAAATATCTCACCTTCAACCTTCATTTAATACAGGGCATCACGCTGTCTACTGGAATTCTCTTTTATTTAATATTATTTTTCTGGCATATTACTATTTTTTTTTTTTTTGCTTTTGGGCCAGATTTTGCTGCAGCTTATTTTTTATGCATATTTTATTATTTTGCCATTGCATGCGTAATTTTATTTGCCGCGCCCTTTTGCAATGTTGTTTTTTTATTTTTTTGTTGCCGCTGTTAGTTCGCTGCACAGCCAGTTCGTGGCAGGCTTGGCGAGTAGAAGTTTTATGGCCATCGCTGTGCCTTTTTTTAAGGTAGTATAAAATTTATGCACGCTACAGAATGGCACTCGTCGCTGTGGTTGTCCTGCCAGTTGTCCTGCCGCCACTGTGGCTGCACCTGTGCCTGTTTGTGTTGCTCTAACAGTTGTCGTTGTTGTTGTTTTTGTTGCTGTATTGCTGTCACGCTACCTTGGCCAGGGCCAGCACAGTAGGCAACATGCCAAATTAAGTGCTCTTGGCTGTGCCGTGCGAGTGGGGTGCGGTGGTAGCTTGCGAATGCCTGCGCCAGAACGCCGCTTAAGTTGTCATGTACATTTTAATTTTCACATGTTATGACATGTTTGCAACGCCACTTGGAAGTTGCCACTGCTGCAGTGCTTTCAACACGGCGATCTAGAACTGTTTTCGTCGCGCAGTGTAATAAATAATAATAAAAGCAAACATAAATATATTATTAATTACTTGGTCCACACACATCCAGGCAGCTATTCGTCAAAACGATTTTTTTGCAAAGCTTAGATACGGCTACACGCAGTAACACATCCTTTTTTTAAACCTGATCAAATCTGAATTAATTATTCAACTAAAATAAAGCAACATATGTATATGTATTTAATCAACTGCATTTATTGCATTTATTGCTTAATCAATTTATTATGCATTTCAAATACAATTACGATCCAAAGACGAACTTTATATAGGTTGACTTCTCTTCAGGCGGTAATAAAAATAGTTGTACGTAGTTTTCCCTGCGTCTTTGGAGCCGAAAAGGCGCCCCACTTCTTGGCCAGGGTCTTTGCAAGTTGTCGCTGTAAAGACGACTTCCTGTTGGTTAGGTTGCCAAGGGCAACGGCTGGATACGGCAACCAAATTGTTTGCCGCAGCTGTTGATAAGTTTTTAATTAAGTTTAAGCGTATTAGCAGGCACTTTAGACGGAAATCTATAAAAGCCACAAGCACTCGGCATTACTTAACCGCTGCTCCACCGAAATTAGAACGCCACCGAATAAAGTACTTAGCTTGAAGTCGCTTGCAGTTTGTAAATAAAAAATAAATTAAGTACAGGCACAACCAGTACCGACAAAAGCGCGGCACGTGTCGGTGTTCGTTCTGCAGCCCAAAGCCCAATCGACTCTTTTCGCATATTTAATACACACACACAACACACACACATTTTTTTTGCATTAAGTAAACACAGCGTATAACAAAAGGCGACGACTATTAACGCCCAATAAAAAATGGAAAAGGGAATGCAGCACAAAAGAAAATATAAAATAAACAATTGCTTATGTCTTCTATGAAATGCCTATTGGCTGCGAACGTCTATTGATTTCCAGAGCTCAAATGAAATTGAAATTATTTTCAATGACAGCAGTTCAAAAGACGTGCCAATGCACAGCACAGACATGGGTCATGGGATCAATAAAACAAAATAAAATAAAATGAAATAAATGTTATTAGAGAGGCAGCCGGAATATTTCCACTTGCTGGCGATCTACAAGGCACAAATCTCAACGATTTGCCGCTGGTTTTACTCAGCATCCGTCTCATTCGGTTCTATTAAATAACATAAAATTCATGACATTTTTAAGATTCACAGACGCACGAACACAGTTCAACTAGCGGTTGCTCTCGACTGTCAAATCATTTTGTGATAAGGATATAACACACGAGCACACAAGGACGCACGCACACATCCAGCCACGCACACTTCCGTGTCCAATGCCCTGAGTCCTGTGTTGTCTGCTGCTGCTTCATAACTGACAAATGAAAATGTCAAAAATGTGTACAAAACTGATGCCAAGGCAGCCAAATGCGAAATGTCTTGTATTTGTACGAGCATAAATTAAATTAGAATTTCTTTCAGCAATTCACAAACGTCCTCAGAGTGTTGCGCAACAGCATCTATATAAGCACAAAGCACAACAAAATATTTTTTGTCTATTTGGGAATTGATTTTTCTTTTCTTTTCCCAAATTTATGCATAGTTAAAGGGCGCCCGTTTATATGCGTTTGTGAAAATTAATTTAATATCAACTATGGACGGCCAATATAAACATGTTTTCTAATATTTTGATACATCTTTTAATTTATACATTTATTTTCAAATAAATTGTTTTCAACGCAAATATGTTTAATCGTATTCTAAAGCAAACTAAATCTCCTTTGCGAGAGATGCAAATTTAGAATAAATAATAAACGAATTTTATTGAGCACAGCGCATTACCAAAATAAAAAAAAAAAAAAAAAATATAATAATAAAATCAATATCTATTTAAATCTTTTCAATTATTAATTAGCATTAAAACAAATTATTTGGCCTTGTTTGCATAACAAGTTATTTGATTTTAAACTCTTTTTCGTGATTTTATAAACGATTTGCTGATTACAATTGTTTCGAAGTGGTTTTTGGTAATTAACATTAGATACGAGAAACCTTGATATAAAATAATCTCTCATTAAATACACAGTTCATGAATTTTTCAGCAGCTTTGCTGCCATAAATAAACCTGACCACGTTTACCTGTTTAGCAGCGAAGAGAATCACAGCTACAATTACAAGCTAAGCGCTAAACATTTGACTAAAAGGCCAAGCCAGCTGCGGCATTGGCAACGACATGGCCAAGATTAATGCCTAGTTATTAATAATGTTGAAAAAACTGAGTTCAGGTGAAAGTCGGTGCCGCTGCCATGGCAAAAGCAAATCAAGTCAATTTGTTGGCCAACAAAATGATGGCATAGCCAAGTATCCATTACGCATTTGCATTGGCGCCAGCCGGCACACGTTTACCATACCAACCATCCAGTTAATCAGTCAGTCAGTCAGTCAGTCAGTCAGTCAATATAGCTTGACTGTTAGTCCGTTGCGCCCGTTGTGGGTGGCTAATGAAGCGCGTGGCTGGCTTGCTGAAATTCTTTGCCTGTGCTCGTGTATCCGCTGGTTCGAATTACACAATTGCTGCGTCTCTTTCGAATAGCTTGTTTTTCGACCGATTTACTTGGCCGGCGACTGGCTGCTTGGCTGCCTAGCTTTTGGCCACTTGCACTTGGCTCAATTTCTAGTGTAATTTATATGTTATTTACCTAAAGTGGCTTTAGTGCAATATGTTGCATGATTTATAGCTGTCATCTTCGTTCGATTGTCTGTGCTCTTGCTTATTTACATTCTGGTTTACGTTGCTTGCCTGTCATTTCCTTTGTCTTTTGGCATTTTAATGTCCTCTGATTAATTTGGACAAATATAAATGTCAGCTTGTTGCTGCTGCTGCTGCTGCTGCCAGGGGCAAAGGTAATTTAATGGCCAGCCTACAGCTGTGCCCTCGCTATACATATATCAAATGGTATAAGGTTCATAATGAGCAGGTAATCAGCACAACGAGAAATAATAAACCCCACAGACACGCATGCACGCGCCTATGGGGATGTGTATTTCTTTCCCTTCAGCATTAACAAAACACGAAATGCAATTAAAGGCAACAAATTGCATGGAATTGGTTTTTACAGCTGTGCGATTTCATTTTCATTTGCTCGTATTTGCATATTGGCGATAGGATATGAATGAGTTTATCCTGTCCATGTTTTTCATTTCACTTTCAAGTTGAAATCAATCCGCCGGATTCATTATGCATAAACATACGAACTCCGAGTGGGCCAAATGAAAGTACATTAATAATCAAGTGCGGGCGATGAAATATTTGCCAACTGCCTGGAAAAGTTATTAAAAATAAATCACCTGAAATAAAGTACATAAATACAAGTGCGTACATTCCTATATACATACGTTCATTCGCACATGTCATGCCACGATAAAAAAATAAAAATTGTAATTATCTGAATATCGGCAAAAATAAAGGATGCTATAGACAGAATTTTATTGAGGATTGCATTGAAATTCAAACAAAAATAACGAAGCTATTTACTTGCAGCCGGATGTACAGGAAAACGCAAAAAAAGAGAAGTATATTGATGAAAGGAGATATTAAAAATTAAAATTGTACTTTTTATTTGTTTACGAGCATTACAAGCAGCTGAAAAGCTATTATTCTATTCTGTTAATAAATATTTGACTTCTTAACTGACAATAATATTGAAAATATAAAGAGTATAATAATATTTAATTTTGCAAACAACATTTAAAAATAACACAATTTTTTTTTTAGTTTTTTACCTAGTGGTAAATTTACAAATTATATTTATTATTAAAATAGATGTAAATCTTTTAACATATATCAAATGAGAAATTACTTAAATCTCTTAAGATACGGAACAGTATTATATAAATAATAAATAGGGTTTTTTTCTACATAATGTGCTCCCTGTAGGGGATTACTAGCCTGTTACTCTGTCTACAGTTTAAAGAGTCGAAATACGACGACTAGAGCTTTCTTCAATATGTTTACTTGTTAAGAGTGGAAATTTTAGTTAGCAATAATGAATTTAATATGGACTTGACATATTTTAAAAGCAAATATTTAAACTTGAGTAAGATGGTTGTAGCTAACCGTTTATTTTGTTTACTTCAATTTACTTGCAGCGCCTAACGAGCAAAGCAGCAGCAGTAAAAGCGACAGCAACAAAAATCTGTACACGTGTCGCATACACAATGCGAAGCATGCGGCAAGGGATCGACGACAGCAGCCGCAGAGACAACGGCAGCAACAACAACAAATGAATTGCGTTATAATTTCATTAAGGACAAAAACCTTTTCAGTCAACGGCAAAACCGTTGAAGGGCTAAGAAGAAAAGGACGAGCGCCTAAGTAGACTAAAGTAGAGTAAAGTAAAGCAAAGCCGCAGGACCCAAGAGGCGACAATAACAAAAGCCTTGCCAACTCACAGGCCCTGCCAAGCAAAAATCAAGCGACTGGCATTTTTATGAAATTAATACAAAAGACGCAGACACAGCAGCGACAGTGGGTGTGGCACTGAGAACAGTTGCGGCAAAAAGGAGCGCCACATCAGCAATGACAGCAGCGACGTGGACACAATGATGAGCACTCGCACTCTGATAATAATGGCGGCCCAGCAGCCGGCTAGCGGGAAGCGCTTTTATTGCCTGACACTCGAGTAGGCAACGTGATTCGTTGCCAGACAAGCCGAGTAGCCGAGAAGCTGAGATCAACTTTATATAACAACGACTGCGCTTAGATGTCGCTAATGATATTTGCGTGACGCGGAAGAGGAACTCTAAAAACGTCACCTTCATTTACTAATTTGACATGCAAACGTGACCAAGTGTCGCACAACCTTCTAAAAATAGGAAAGCCAAGACAAAAAAAAAATAACAAAAAACTCATAAAGCTTAGACAAAGCCAATAGACAAACTGTGTAACACAATGCCACGCCGATTGCAATTACAGCTCCCGTTGCTGCTGCAGCTGCTGCTGGTGCAGTGCATCCTGGCCTGCCCGCCGGATGTTTGTGTATGCAAATGGAAGGGCGGCAAGCAGACGGTTGAGTGCGGCGGACAGCAGCTGTCAAGCCTGCCTGAGGGCATGGATCCGGGCACACAGGTGCTCAATTTTAGCGGCAACGGACTTCAGGTATTGCAGAGCGAGCGTTTCCTGCGTATGGACCTACTCAATCTACAAAAGATCTATTTGTCGCGCAATCAGCTGATACGCATACACGAGAAGGCATTCCGCGGACTGACCAATCTGGTGGAGCTGGATCTGAGCGAGAATGCGTTGCAGCATGTGCCCAGCGAAACGTTCCAAGATTACAGCTCGCTGATGCGCCTCTCGCTCAGCGGCAATCCTATTCGCGAGCTAAAGACTTCAGCCTTTAGGCATTTGTCTTTTCTGACCACCCTGGAGCTATCCAACTGTCAGGTGGAGCGCATCGAGAACGAGGCCTTTGTGGGCATGGACAATCTGGAGTGGCTGCGCCTGGATGGCAATCGCATTGCCTTCATCCAGGGCGCTCATATACTACCCAAATCGTTGCACGGCATCAGTCTGCATAGCAATCGCTGGAACTGCGACTGCCGCCTGCTGGACGTATACGGCTGGCTGGTTAGTCATAATACGCCGTTGGCCGAGGAGCCCAAGTGCATGGAGCCGGCGCGTTTGAAGGGTCAGATAATCAAGGGATTGCAGCGGACACAGCTCGCGTGCCTGCCCGAGGTCAGTCCGCAATCGAGCTACACGGAGGTCAGCGAGGGCCGCAACATGTCCATAACATGTCTGGTGCGCGCCATACCCGAGCCGAAGGTGCTCTGGCTATTCAATGGCCAGGTGATGAGCAACGACAGTCTGCTGGACAATCTGCACATGTACTACTATATAGACGAAAGCGGCGGCAGTGGCGCTGAGGAGAAACGCAGCGAGATCTTCATCTACAATGTGGGTGCCGAGGATAATGGCACCTTCTCTTGCGTGGGCCAAAACATAGCCGGTACCACGTTCAGCAATTATACGCTACGCGTGATCATCAAGGAGCCGCCGGTGGTGAATGAGGTCTCCTTTCCGCGCGACTACATGAACTACATTGTGGCCAGCAGTGCTGGTGGCGGCATCATCTTTGCCGTGCTGCTCTGCACCATTGTGGTCAAGTGCAAGCGTGGCACGGAGCCTGCCAAGCGTAAAAAATGCGACCAGGTGACCAGCATTGCTGGCGCCACCGACTCGACCAATGCCAGCAGCCAGGATACCGGCATGATGAAGTGCGCCTCGATACTCAATGATGGCGATAGCCTAAACGGCGGCGCCGGGCTGCTGCTCAGCGACAATCTGACACCCACCAAGGCCAGCAATGGCACTGCCGGCGGTTCTGCCAATGTCGGCGTTGGCAGCGCTGGCGGCCTCATTCTTGGCGGTCAAATGAAACAAAATCTACTGCTCTATGCCACGCCAAATACTCATTCACATACCCATGCCCAGCAGCATCAACAGCACCAACAGCACCAGCAGCACCAGCAGCAGCAGCAACAGCAGCTGCAGCTCAACGTGAACATAATGAACGCTGCGGCAGCTGCTGCCGGCTCGCCCCCGCTGTTGCTGAGCAACGGCCTGGCTGCCGCCTACTGCTCGCCACCTGCGTCGCTGCGCAACTACCCGGAGAAGAACCCAGATCTGGTCAACGATGCGGAGAGTGTCAAGCACAAGCTGAAGACGGCCGTCTCGCTGGATGGCGCTGCAGACTATGAGACAGCCAGCGACTGTGGGCAGTATGAGGGCTGCTATCAGCTGGCCACGGCCACGCCCCATGCGCATACTATGCTGGGCATGGGTTCACGCTTCGCTGCCGCCATGACGACCCTGCCGCGTGGCATGCAGCTGAAATCGGTGCTGAACTCTGCGTCCGCAGCAGCAGCTGCAGCAGCAGCAGCCACATCGCCACACCAGGTGGATGTACATTTGAATCCGGTTTGCTTTTTGGGCCAGGATGGCTACGCCTACGACTACAGCAGCGCGCACCTGGTCCAACAGGTGGCAGCCGCGCCGCACAACCAACAACAGCAACAACCGCAGCAGAACTTTTACCGCACGCTTCCACATAATCGCGCCCATAAGCAACAGCAGCAGCAGCAGCAACAATTTGCGGCTGCGGCAGCTGCACAAAATGCCAGCCTGCGCTATAGCCTGGAGGCGGAATTTGTACAGCGCGCGCCTCCCGTTGCCTACGAAAAGTATCAGTTACCGAACGTACGCTTTACTGCCGAGGGCTATCCCCAGCAGCATCAGCAGCAGCAGCAGCAACAACAGCAACAGTTGCAGCTGCAGCAGCAATTTCCCTCGCCACCCGAGGGCTACAAGAGCAGCGATCTGCCGTTGCCAGCCTTCCAGCAGTGGCCGAGCTGCCTGCCTGGCTATCATGCACAGCCGTTGCGCTACGGCCATAGCCCATCCCCCACGCCAGCGCTGACAGCAGCAGGAGCAGCTGCGACGCCTGCACCCACGTTGGAGAGCAATGCGGTCAACGGCAGCGCCACCATACCGGAGCTGGACGAGAGCGAAACATCGCCCAGTGGCTCGAATGCGGCCATGGCCGAGACGGACTGTGCTGGCCGCAGCAACAGCAACGGCAACAGCACGGAGTCAGCGGATGCATCTAAGCTAAAGCAGCTGAATGGACCGCTGGCGGACAGTCCGGATGAGGGCTACGTGGGTGATGCGCAGGAAACTAGCGACATTTGACAACGTGGCGCTGCTGCCGGCCAGGATGCTGCCTTAGACGATTCAGTGGCACTGTAAATAGCCGCGCGCTGATGACACACTCACACATGCGCATGCTTAAATAAATTTAGTTTGTGCTCGTATCCGTATCCGTATATTTTCATGCAGTTAGCTCACGACAAACAAACTGATGAAACAACAGTCGCCGAGTTAAAACAAAAGACGAGAACTCAACCCAACCTGAAACTAACTACAACAGCAGAAGAAAACAAAAAGAAGTTAAGCGAACCGAATTAAATATGCCCTTGCAGAATAAACATCAATAATAGAGTATTCCGAATTGACAAAAAGTTTGGTGAATCGCATTAAATATGCGCTTGCCGAATATTCCTTTAAAATTGAGTATTCCGAATTGACAAGTAGCTAAGTGAACCGAATTTAATATGCTCTTACAGAATGAACCTCATATAATAGAGTATTCCGAATTGACAAAAAGTTTAATAAACCTGGAATGAGAATGAGCCCTTGGAATAGGGTACACCGAGATGGTAGACATTTGCTGCTGTTTGCCTGAAAAGTTAGCCCGATAAATTATTTAAAGTCCAATTTTTTTCTCTTTTACTTTAAAATATATTTTAAAAAATATTTCGATAGTCAAAATAATTTATTTTGTATAGAAACTGATCAAGGTTCAATTAGTAACTCATTTGTTTAGAAAGTTCAATGCCCTATAGAAAGAACTTGAAAGGAAAAGTTAATGGTATTGTATATATACCTTGTGACCCCATGGTTAATATTTTTGTTGGCAAACTTTTTGCGCAAGTTGCTTGTCCCCGCTGCAAGGGTATAACAAAAGGGCAGAGGCGACCTAACCTAATAAAGCCGAAAAACAAAGACGCGACGCTAAACAAAAGGCTCCGGCTCCAGCCCCGGCTCTAGCCCCGGCTCTGACTTCAGCTTTGGCAGTTGTTATTGTTGTGCTTGTTGTTGTTGTTGTTGTTGTTAGGACAGACTCCTGCTTCTGTACCGTGCCGCCCGGCCGTCCAGCTATGGCTATGCGTGCCTCGAGTGGCAAGCTGGCAGCATTTTATTTCCGTTGATGTAATTGAAAAAGTTTTTCATTTAATATAAACTTTTCAGCGTCTTGCCCGGGCTCTCAAGCCATAAAAAAGGGCCGCGCAAAATGTTCCTTTTTAAAAGAAACCAGCAAAGCAAAAGAAATGCTAGGCCTATACCTACTATTGTTGTGTTGTGTTGTGTGTGCCTGTGTTTGTATGAGTTTGTTGTGGGTTTGTTTGCTTGCCGATTGAGTTGCTTTTGGCGGCGTTGTTGGCTGACAATTGACTTGCCTGTGCCCACATGTCACATGTTACAACCGCCCCAGCCCGCTCCACTCGCAGCCCCAATGCAGTGGCAACTCGTCTGCGCACTCCAGACTCAAGTGTCTCGTGTGTTGTTGCCATGACGACACCTGCTTGGTGACACAAAGGATTTCAAACCTGGACCGAACTGGGAATGAGCTCAAGTGGCCTACACGGTGCTGTTGAATCCTAGCCAGAAGGCGGATGCCGTGTAGCTGAAGTGCCAAGTGTTCCGGCCAAATCGCGAGTGGCATTAAGGGTTTCCTTTTGTATTGTGCTCTAGTTTATGAAATTTTAATTTGGGCCACAGCAGCACCAAGCTGTATTTAAATTATTTATTGTATTTGTTTTTGTCCTAAGTAAAGACATTGACACACATTTTCCTCAGGTTTTTTTTTTGACTAGCTTTAAGGCAACTCTCACAAAACAAACAAATTCTCGGACAAGTCTTATATCAATTCGAAAAGGCGCTTGCCACACAGAGCACAGGTATTTCCGGGTAACAGAGCAGTAGATATCGTAAATAAGTAGCCGTAAAATAAAATACAAATTTAAGAACAAACTGCTTAATTTTAACAAATAACATAATGTTTAAACAATGTAAGTTCATGTAGTTACAGCAAGTGTTAAAAATGGCAAAGGGAATGATTCAAGCGGAAAGTGACGAACAACTTTTAAAAAATTTTCATATATTCTAAAAATAAAACGTACATAGAATTATTTTAACTGATTTAAATATTATATAGTTTTGAAACGCGTTCTTAATAATATTTTAGCTGCATTTGTTCAAATTTAATTTAAAATAATTTAAAACATTTTTATTGACAACATTTGCAGAATCAAAACAATAACGTTCTGTCCGAAAATAAGTATATTAACAGGTTTAAATGTTTTTCATTATCCAAATACGTTTCAAAATGTTTTTGGGGTAAATTACAAATTGAGTTTTCATTACAATACAAGTCTTCATGCAATTTTCTAAATATTCTGTGTAAATATAATATTTCAAGATTGAAACTAATAACGATGAAGGTGAAAAGTTGAGCAAAAGGAAAGCAAATTTCATATGTTGTAAGAACTAAAACGAATAGCAATAGAAAAATTAAAAAAAAAAAACTGCAGAAAACTGTTGAAATACAGAAGCAATCATTTAAGCACACTATTAAATATTGTACATGAAATAAATATAGTAAATCATTAGATGTAAACCTTGTTCACAGACACACACAAACACACACTCACACAGAAGCTCACACACATACTCACACACACACGCACACTTACTGTTGCTATATACGCAAATGATTTAGTTTTAATTTCACCAAGTGAGTTAGTTGGCAAAATGCACCGAAAATTAAACTGAAAATCCGGATAACAAGAACATACTGCAAAAAAAAATTAAAAATAGCATAGAAAACTGTAACTAATATACACAGAAAAACAAATATTTAAGAATGAATTTGCAGGCAAGTGCGAAAATAAAAACTTTTAAAAAAATAGGTGGATAATTATAAGTATGATTATTTTAGGTGTATAAATAAAAATAACACATTAAGCTAGTGTTAGGTAATGGAAAACGTTTATAAATAAATAAATATGAAACGCCATAAATGGCAACAAAATATTTCAACAACAATGAGAATTAATTATTGAGAGAGAACACATAAAACAACACACAAAGAAACACACTTAAACACAAACGCATACACAAATTAAGCTAAAAATTAATTTTCTAAGTTAAATTAATAATAAATTTAAAAGAAGCAAATTGTAAAAAGCATTAAGAACAAATGAAACCAAATAAAAACGCATTAAACTGAAGAATTTAATAAAAATGAAATAATGCATTATTAATTACAGAGCGCTAAATATGCTAATATCTGCTAAGTTTCATTGTTAAATCGAAGCTGCAGCCTTATTTATTCGGTTTCCTGCGGTTTAAATGCAGCTAAAAAATGTTGAAAAAATTCTAATGGCGCATGACGGTGAAAATGCAAACGAAAAGTCAAGTAGGCGAGCAAAAAGTGAAATGAACCGTGGAAAAGTGCGGACAAGAAAAGCTGCAATAGTGATTTGTGGATCTCATCAAGAGATTGAGAAGGAGGGAGAGAGAGAGAATAATTTAAAGAAAAATTTTTGACTATTACGAATCAATGTAAGGCTGGTCACAACTATATGTTAAAATTTTGAAGAAACAGTTAATCACGGAGAGAGGGTAGATTTAGTTTTGTGCTTAGCGACATTTTATTTTATGTATAGTTAATAGCTAAAATATATATAGCTGTTAATATAGTTTATATAAATACTGTCTCCAGCAGGAATATTTCCGTAGACTTAGTTACATTCAGGTATCTGGAAAACTGGAGGTGCATTACACATGAGCCAAACAAGATATTTAATGCATTAGCAGAGGTGTAATAAATATAGATTTGTACAACAATTTAATACTCTAAATGCACATACAAATTGATAGTGGTTTCTAAAGAGAATCTCTAAGCAGCACTAAATCTGTATATATGGGACAGATGCACAGTTAAGATGCGCACATTACGCATACGCAGTGTCTGCCAAAAACTGCACATGATAGCAAGGCCACAGAAACAAAAACTGCAACTACTTGCCACCAGCTCAAAGTAGCAGCAAAATGCAGAGAGTGTCGAGGCTGACGCATTATACGTTTCACTGCGCAATAATCCCATTAAAGGGCACTCGTGGGTAAAAGGGGCAAAGCCATGGATAGAGCTCAACTGGGTCAGTTAATGCAGCTCGACCTGGCTGACATTTATGGGCACAGAGGGCTGCACAAAAGCAGAAGCGGCAGCAGCAGCGACAAACTTGAACGGCATCCAATTAAGTTTCAGAGTTGCCACCAACACATACCACAGACATGAGTGCCAAAATTTATTGAAGAATCCACAAGCCCGGGCTTTAAAATAACAAAAATATGACCAGATCCAGTGTGAGTGAAGTGGGGTGGAGCGGAACTGCGATGACAGCCAAGAAAAAAACTGGCAAAAACAAAAAGAAGACCAAGGAAATAAGAGCCACTGAGCAGAGCGGAGCGGAGCGTAACCAAAGCCAAGGCCTGCCAGGAATTGTGGCAACGGCATCAAAATCAAAGACAAGCCGAAAGTTACCAAAAACCAAAGGCAAAAGGCAAAAGCGCGCATAATTAATGTAGGCATAAAAACAAGTGACTTGTAAATATTACCAAGGCAATGCTGTGGCTGAGAGTTGCTCTTGTCTTCCCTGGTATCTGCTATGTGTGTGTGTGTGTGTGCGTATGTGGCTAGGGCTACTTACAAAGTGGCAAGTGCGAGCAACGAGGACGAAACTTAGCCGAGGACTGAGGCGGCTGCCTGGCATTGTCTAAGTTTCACTTTGCTAATAAAGCGCCCAAGTGGGCGAGCTGTGCCACTTAAAAGCGTACACAAAAGCCAGAAGCAGGACCAGCGCCAGGACCATGGCCAAATGCATGTGTATGTCTGTGTGTGTGCGTGTGCGTGCGCGCTGTGTGTTGTTTACGCCTATATCTATGTGTGTGTGTGTGCGGGTGTGAGCTTGCGTATCTGTGTGTGTGCGTGCTGTCGACATCTTCGGCTCTTGCTCTAGTGTTGTTTGCTTGCGTTTATATGGTCTAGTGATTGTGACATTGTAACTACAATTACAAGCGGAAGTGACGCACACATCAACGCACACACACGCACACCGACAGTCAGCTTATATGGCGGCTATCTTTGCTTTATGTATGGCTAATGCGCCACTAAAGCTGCGCACAAATTGAGCTTATCGTATGGTTATTTCAATTCTATTTTATGCCTAACGGCTCGGGGCCAACTGTCTTATGCTAGGCCCTGGTCTTAGGCGTGCCTAAAACATTGTGTGTGAAAAATGCTAAATCCTTGATTCTGTGCGTGTGTGTGTGATTGTGTTTGCGTGGGTACAATGAAGCGGATGCGTGAATAAGTGTTTGATATGCTGATGTGTGCTGGCCGGACTCATGCATTAGTTCCCCTTATAAAGTTATTAACTAAAATTAATGCTTGTTATAAAATGTTTGTGTGTTTAGGAAATGAGTGTGCATTAAATGTAGATTTCAAGGCAAAGCTGCGACAAGCTATTGCTCTGCTTTTGGGTAATCCAACGGCTTCGCTCTTTATAGGTAAAATTAGTGAAGTGTTAGCATTAATTAATTAATTAATGACGTTCAAGCTGAAACGAATAATTCAAGTTATTTATAAAGCCTCTCTGATCTATAAATGGCGATATCTCGGCCAAATAAAGCCCGATAGCGGCCAAAAAGGGAGGGGCTACTCGAGGAGGTCCGTAGAATACGACAAGATCGACGTCGAAGTTATGTCGCTTTGAAACGTCATATCTCCAAGATTTTTTTAGAGCGGCGGAGATATGACGTTTTAAAGCGACATAACTTCGCCTTCTACGGACCTCCTCGAGTAGCCCCTCCCTTTTTGCTTTTTTTGCCCGATATATAGCCATTTAAAGTTTTCCCAAAAAAATCGAGTGGTTGTGCAGTTATGTCATTTTGAAGCGACATAGCTCCGCCGCTCTAAAAAAATCTTGGAGATATGACTTTTCAAAGCGACATAACTTCGCCGTCGATCTTGTCGTATTCTACGGACCTCCCCGAGTAGCCCCTCCCTTTTTGGCCGCTATCGGGCTTTGTTTGGCCGAGATATAGCCATTTAAAGTTTTCCCAAAAAAAATCGAGTGGTTATGGAGTTATGTCGTTTTGAAGCGACATAGCTCCGCCGCTCTAAAAAAATCTTGGAGATATGACGTTTCAAGGCGACATAACTTCGCCGTCGATCTTGTCGTATTCTACGGACCTCCCCGAGTAGCCCCTCCCGTTTTGGCCGCTATCGGGCTTTGTTTGGCCGAGATATTGCCATTTAAAGTTTTCCCAAAAAAATCGAGTGGTTGTGAACACGATATTCACAACATAATCTCGCCATGATCAACGGCGAAGTTATGTCGCTCTGAAACGTCATATCTCCGCCGCTCTAAAAAAATCTTGGAGATATGACGTTTCAAAGCGACATAACTTCGCCCTCGATCTTGTCGCTCTAAAAAAATCTTGGAGATATGACTTTTCAAAGCGACATAACTTCGCCGTCGATCTTGTCGTATTCTACGGACCTCCCCGAGTAGCCCCTCCCTTTTTGGCCGCTATCGGGCTTTGTTTGGCCGAGATATAGCCATTTAAAGTTTTCCCAAAAAAATCGAGTGGTTGTGAACACGATATTCACAACATAATCTCGCCATGATCAACGGCGAAGTTATGTCGCTCTGAAACGTCATATCTCCGCCGCTCTAAAAAAATCTTGGAGATATGACGTTTCAAAGCGACATAACTTCGCCGTCGATCTTGTCGTATTCTACGGACCTCCCCGAGTAGCCCCTCCCTTTTTGGCCGCTATCGGGCTTTGTTTGGCCGAGATATAGCCATTTAAAGTTTTCCCAAAAAAAATCGAGTGGTTATGGAGTTATGTCGTTTTGAAGCGACATAGCTCCGCCGCTCTAAAAAAATCTTGGAGATATGACGTTTCAAGGCGACATAACTTCGCCGTCGATCTTGTCGTATTCTACGGACCTCCCCGAGTAGCCCCTCCCGTTTTGGCCGCTATCGGGCTTTGTTTGGCCGAGATATTGCCATTTAAAGTTTTCCCAAAAAAATCGAGTGGTTGTGAACACGATATTCACAACATAATCTCGCCATGATCAACGGCGAAGTTATGTCGCTCTGAAACGTCATATCTCCGCCGCTCTAAAAAAATCTTGGAGATATGACGTTTCAAAGCGACATAACTTCGCCCTCGATCTTGTCGTATTCTACGGACCTCCCCGAGTAGCCCCTCCCTTTTTGGCCGCTATCGGGCTTTGTTTGGCCGAGATATTGCCATTTAAAGTTTTCCCAAAAAAATCGAGTGGTTGTGAACACGATATTCACAACATAATCTCGCCATGATCAACGGCGAAGTTATGTCGCTCTGAAACGTCATATCTCCGCCGCTCTAAAAAAATCTTGGAGATATGACGTTTCAAAGCGACATAACTTCGCCGTCGATCTTGTCGTATTCTACGGACCTCGCCGAGTAGCCCCTCCCTTTTTGGCCGCTATCGGGCTTTGTTTGGCCGAGATATAGCCATTTAAAGTTTTCCCAAAAAAAATCGTGTGGTTATGGAGTTATGTCGTTTTGAAGCGACATAGCTCCGCCGCTCTAAAAAAATCTTGGAGATATGACGTTTCAAAGCGACATAACTTCGCCGTCGATCTTGTCGTATTCTACGGACCTCCCCGAGTAGCCCCTCCCGTTTTGGCCGCTATCGGGCTTTGTTTGGCCGAGATATAGCCATTTAAAGTTTTCCCAAAAAAAATCGTGTGGTTATGGAGTTATGTCGTTTTGAAGCGACATAGCTCCGCCGCTCTAAAAAAATCTTGGAGATATGACGTTTCAAAGCGACATAACTTCGCCGTCGATCTTGGCGGATTCTACGGACCTCCCCGAGTAGCCCCTCCATTTTTGGCCGCTATCGGGCTTTGCTTGGCCGAGATATAGCCATTTAAAGTTTTCCCAAAAAAATCGAGTGGTTGTGAACACGATATTCACAACATAATCTCGCCATGATCAACGGCGAAGTTATGTCGCTCTGAAACGTCATATCTCCGCCGCTCTAAAAAAATCTTGGAGATATGACGTTTCAAAGCGACATAACTTCGCCGTCGATCTTGTCGTATTCTACGGACCTCGCCGAGTAGCCCCTCCCTTTTTGGCCGCTATCGGGCTTTGTTTGGCCGAGATATGATCATTTAAAGTTTTCCCAAAAAAATCGAGTGGTTGTGAACACGATATTCACAACATAATCTCGCCATGATCAACGGCGAAGTTATGTCGCTCTGAAACGTCATATCTCCGCCGCTCTAAAGAAATCTTGGAGATATGACGTTTCAAAGCGACATAACTTCGCCGTCGATCTTGTCGTATTCTACGGTCCTCCCCGAGTAGCCCCTCCATTTTTGGCCGCTATCGGGCTTTGCTTGGCCGAGATATAGCCATTTAAAGTTTTCCCAAAAAAATCGAGTGGTTGTGAACACGATATTCACAACATAATCTCGCCATGATCAACGGCGAAGTTATGTCGCTCTGAAACGTCATATCTCCGCCGCTCTAAAAAAATCTTGGAGATATGACGTTTCAAAGCGACATAACTTCGCCGTCGATCTTGTCGTATTCTACGGACCTCCCCGAGTAGCCCCTCCCTTTTTGGCCGCTATCGGGCTTTGTTTGGCCGAGATATGATCATTTAAAGTTTTCCCAAAAAAAATCGTGTGGTTATGGAGTTATGTCGTTTTGAAGCGACATAGCTCCGCCGCTCTAAAAAAATCTTGGAGATATGACGTTTCAAAGCGACATAACTTCGCCGTCGATCTTGGCGGATTCTACGGACCTCCCCGAGTAGCCCCTCCATTTTTGGCCGCTATCGGGCTTTATTTGGCCGAGATATAGCCATTTAAAGTTTTCCCAAAAAAATCGAGTGGTTGTGAACACGATATTCACAACATAATCTCGCCATGATCAACGGCGAAGTTATGTCGCTCTGAAACTTCATATCTCCGCCGCTCTAAAAAAATCTTGGAGATATGACGTTTCAAAGCGACATAACTTCGCCGTCGATCTTGTCGGATTCTACGGACCTCCCCGAGTAGCCCCTCCATTTTTGGCCGCTATCGGGCTTTATTTGGCCGAGATATAGCCGTTTAAAGTTTTCCCAAAAAAATCGAGTGGTTATGGAGTTATGTCATTTTGAAGCGACATAGCTCCGCCGCTCTAAAGAAATCTTGGAGATATGACGTTTCAAAGCGACATAGCTTCGCCGTCGATCTTGTCGTATTCTACGGACCTCCCCGAGTAGCCCCTCCCTTTTTGGCCGCTATCGGGCTTTATTTGGCCGAGATATGATCATTTAAAGTTTTCCAAAAAAAATCGTGTGGTTATGGAGTTATGTCGTTTTGAAGCGACATAGCTCCGCCGCTCTAAAAAAATCTTGGAGATATGACGTTTCAAAGCGACATAACTTCGCCGTCGATCTTCGCGGATTCTACGGACCTCCCCGAGTAGCCCCTCCCTTTTTGGCCGCTATCGGGCTTTATTTGGCCGAGATATAGCCATTTAAAGTTTTCCCAAAAAAATCGAGTGGTTATGGAGCTATGTCATTTTGAAGCGACATAGCTCCGCCGCTCTAAAAAAATCTTGGAGATATGACGTTTCAAAGCGACATAACTTCGCCGTCGATCTTGTCGTATTCTACGGACCTCCCTGAGTAGCCCCTCCCTTTTTGGCCGCTATCGGGCTTTGTTTGGCCGAGATATAGCCATTTAAAGTTTTCCCAAAAAAATCGAGTGGTAGTGAACACGATATTCACAACATAATCTCGCCATGATCAACGGCGAAGTTATGTCGCTCTGAAACGTCATATCTCCGCCGCTCTAAAAAAATCTTGGAGATATGACGTTTCAAAGCGACATAACTTCGCCGTCGATCTTGTCGGATTCTACGGACCTCCCCGAGTAGCCCCTCCATTTTTGGCCGCTATCGGGCTTTATTTGGCCGAGATATAGCCGTTTAAAGTTTTCCCAAAAAAATCGAGTGGTTATGGAGTTATGTCATTTTGAAGCGACATAGCTCCGCCGCTCTAAAGAAATCTTGGAGATATGACGTTTCAAAGCGACATAGCTTCGCCGTCGATCTTGTCGTATTCTACGGACCTCCCCGAGTAGCCCCTCCCTTTTTGGCCGCTATCGGGCTTTATTTGGCCGAGATATAGCCATTTAAAGTTTTCCCAAAAAAATCGAGTGGTTATGGAGCTATGTCATTTTGAAGCGACATAGCTCCGCCGCTCTAAAAAAATCTTGGAGATATGACGTTTCAAAGCGACATAACTTCGCCGTCGATCTTCGCGGATTCTACGGACCTCCCCGAGTAGCCCCTCCCTTTTTGGCCGCTATCGGGCTTTATTTGGCCGAGATATAGCCATTTAAAGTTTTCCCAAAAAAATCGAGTGGTTATGGAGCTATGTCATTTTGAAGCGACATAGCTCCGCCGCTCTAAAAAAATCTTGGAGATATGACGTTTCAAAGCGACATAACTTCGCCGTCGATCTTGTCGTATTCTACGGACCTCCCCGAGTAGCCCCTCCCTTTTTGGCCGCTATCGGGCTTTGTTTGGCCGAGATATGATCATTTAAAGTTTTCCCAAAAAAAATCGTGTGGTTATGGAGTTATGTCGTTTTGAAGCGACATAGCTCCGCCGCTCTAAAAAAATCTTGGAGATATGACGTTTCAAAGCGACATAACTTCGCCGTCGATCTTGGCGGATTCTACGGACCTCCCCGAGTAGCCCCTCCATTTTTGGCCGCTATCGGGCTTTATTTGGCCGAGATATAGCCATTTAAAGTTTTCCCAAAAAAATCGAGTGGTTGTGAACACGATATTCACAACATAATCTCGCCATGATCAACGGCGAAGTTATGTCGCTCTGAAACTTCATATCTCCGCCGCTCTAAAAAAATCTTGGAGATATGACGTTTCAAAGCGACATAACTTCGCCGTCGATCTTGTCGGATTCTACGGACCTCCCCGAGTAGCCCCTCCATTTTTGGCCGCTATCGGGCTTTATTTGGCCGAGATATAGCCGTTTAAAGTTTTCCCAAAAAAATCGAGTGGTTATGGAGTTATGTCATTTTGAAGCGACATAGCTCCGCCGCTCTAAAGAAATCTTGGAGATATGACGTTTCAAAGCGACATAGCTTCGCCGTCGATCTTGTCGTATTCTACGGACCTCCCCGAGTAGCCCCTCCCTTTTTGGCCGCTATCGGGCTTTATTTGGCCGAGATATGATCATTTAAAGTTTTCCAAAAAAAATCGTGTGGTTATGGAGTTATGTCGTTTTGAAGCGACATAGCTCCGCCGCTCTAAAAAAATCTTGGAGATATGACGTTTCAAAGCGACATAACTTCGCCGTCGATCTTCGCGGATTCTACGGACCTCCCCGAGTAGCCCCTCCCTTTTTGGCCGCTATCGGGCTTTGTTTGGCCGAGATATAGCCATTTAAAGTTTTCCCAAAAAAATCGAGTGGTTATGGAGCTATGTCATTTTGAAGCGACATAGCTCCGCCGCTCTAAAAAAATCTTGGAGATATGACGTTTCAAAGCGACATAACTTCGCCGTCGATCTTGTCGTATTCTACGGACCTCCCTGAGTAGCCCCTCCCTTTTTGGCCGCTATCGGGCTTTGTTTGGCCGAGATATAGCCATTTAAAGTTTTCCCAAAAAAATCGAGTGGTAGTGAACACGATATTCACAACATAATCTCGCCATGATCAACGGCGAAGTTATGTCGCTCTGAAACGTCATATCTCCGCCGCTCTAAAAAAATCTTGGAGATATGACGTTTCAAAGCGATATAACTTTGCCGCTCTAAAAAAATCTTGGAGATATGACGTTTCAAAGCGACATAACTTCGCCCTCGATCTTGTCGTATTCTACGGACCTCCCCGAGTAGCCCCTCCCTTTTTGGCCGCTATCGGGCTTTGTTTGGCCGAGATATAGCCATTTAAAGTTTTCCCAAAAAAATCGAGTGGTAGTGAACACGATATTCACAACATAATCTCGCCATGATCAACGGCGAAGTTATGTCGCTCTGAAACGTCATATCTCCGCCGCTCTAAAAAAATCTTGGAGATATGACGTTTCCAAAAAGGGAGGGGCTACTCGAGGAGGTCCGTAGAAGGCGAAGTTATGTCGCTTTGAAACGTCATATCTCCAAGATTTTTTTAGAGCGGCGGAGCTATGTCGCTTCAAAACGACATAACTCCATAACCACACGATTTTTTTGGAAAACTTTAAATGATCATATCTCGGCCAAATAAACCTCGATAGGGGCCAAAAAGGGAGGGGCTACTCGGGGAGGTCCGTAGAATTCGCCAAGATCGACGGCGAAGTTATGTCGCTTTGAAACGTCATATCTCCAAGATTTTTTTAGAGCGGCGGAGATATGACGTTTCAGAGCGACATAACCTCGCCGTTGATCATGGCGAGATTATGTTGTGAATATCGTGTCTACAACCACTCGATTTTTTTCGGGAAAACTTTAAATGGCTATATCTCGGCCAAACAAAGCCCGATAGCGGCCAAAAAGGGAGGGGCTACTCGGGGAGGTCCGTACAAGGCGAAATTATGTCGCTTTGAAACGTCATATCTCCAAGATTTTTTTAGAGCGGCGGAGCTATGTCGCTTCAAAACGACATAACTCCATAACCACACGATTATTTTGGGAAAACTTTAAATGATCATATCCCGTCCAAATAAACCTCGATAGGGCCAAAAAGGGAGGGGCTAATCGGGGAGGTCCGTAGAATTCGCCAAGATCGACGGCGAAGTTATGTCCCTTTGAAACGTCATATCTCCAAGATTTTTTTAGAGCGGCGGAGATATGACGTTTCAGAGCGACATAACTTCGCCGTTGATCATGGCGAATAGTTGTGAATATCGTGTTCACAACCACTCTATTTTTTTGGGAACACTTTAAATGGCTATATCTCGGCCAAACAAAGCCCGATAGCGGCCAAAAAGGGAGGGCTACTCGGGGAGGTCCGTAAAATACGACAAGATCGACGGCGAAGTTATGTCGCTTTGAAACGTCATATCTCCAAGATTTTTTTAGAGCGGCGGAGCTATGTCGCTTCAAAACGACATAACTCCATAACCACACGATTTTTTTTGGAAAACTTTAAATGATCATATCTCGGCCAAATGAACCTCGATAGGGGCCAAAAAGGGAGGGGCTACTCGGGGAGGTCCGTAGAATTCGCCAAGATCGACGGCGAAGTTATGTCGCTTTGAAATGTCATATCTCCAAGATTTTTTTAGAGCGGCGGAGATATGACGTTTCAGAGCGACATAACCTCGCCGTTGATCATGGCGAGATTATGTTGTGAATATCGTGTCCACAACCACTCGATTTTTTTCGGGAAAACTTTAAATGGCTATATCTCGGCCAAACAAAGCCCGATAGCGGCCAAAAAGGGAGGGGCTACTCGGGGAGGTCCGTAGAATACGACAAGATCGACGTCGAAGTTATGTCGCTTTGAAACGTCATATCTCCAAGATTTTTTTAGAGCGGCGGAGATATGACGTTTCAAAGCGACATAACCTCGCCGTTGATCATGGCGAGATTATGTTGTGAATATCGTGTCCACAACCACTCGATTTTTTTTGGGAAAACTTTAAGTGGCTATATCTCGGCCAAACAAAGCCCGATAGCGGCCAAAAAGGGAGGGGCTACTCGGGGAGGTCCGTAGAAGGCGAAATTATGTCGCTTTGAAACGTCATATCTCCAAGATTTTTTTAGAGCGGCGGAGCTATGTCGCTTCAAAACGACATAACTCCATAACCACACGATTTTTTTGGAAAACTTTAAATGATCATATCTCGGCCAAATAAACCTCGATAGGGGCCAAAAAGGGAGGGGCTACTCGGGGAGGTCCGTAGAATTCGCCAAGATCGACGGCGAAGTTATGTCGCTTTGAAACGTCATATCTCCAAGATTTTTTTAGAGCGGCGGAGATATGACGTTTCAGAGCGACATAACCTCGCCGTTGATCATGGCGAGATTATGTTGTGAATATCGTGTCCACAACCACTCGATTTTTTTCGGGAAAACTTTAAATGGCTATATCTCGGCCAAACAAAGCCCGATAGCGGCCAAAAAGGGAGGGGCTACTCGGGGAGGTCCGTAGAATACGACAAGATCGACGTCGAAGTTATGTCGCTTTGAAACGTCATATCTCCAAGATTTTTTTAGAGCGGCGGAGATATGACGTTTCAAAGCGACATAACTTCGCCGTCGATCTTGGCGGATTCTGCGGACCTCCCCGAGTAGCCCCTCCCTCTTTGGCCGCTATCGGGCTTTATTTGGCCGAGATATATCCATTAATTTGCATAAATAATAAAATGGCCCAAAGACGAGACTGTTGTCAAAAAGTTTACAGCACGCAGCGGGAAGAAGAATGCGCAAATATGTCAAACTAGAAAAGTTAAATGGCAAAGAAAAGTGAGAGATTGGGGGCGTGCCAGCTGTCGAAGTGTTTTAAAATTAATTCAGACTCATAAAATATTGACAATAAAGAGACTCAGCTGTGCATTTATTTTTGTTAGCAATAGCTAGGGATAATGCCATGCCGGTTCCTTATCTAGCTACATCCCTGATGAATATACACGTGTTGTTTGGTTGTCAATTTTTAATGTGGCTGCTTGGCTGATAAATCAATTTGCTGTCGAGCGACAAATTTCAAGCCGAAACGACACAAAAGACAAACTTCATCAGCATATATAATATATATTTTGATTGGATTTAGATGGTCGTCTTATGCACTATTTTGTCATCAGCAAATTGATAGAATATTCAATTTGTTTTACCAGCCTTTCATTGGCTATTAAAATAATTTAAAGCTGCAGCTGCCGCTATGGACATACATTTTCACGGGCGACTGACCCATGATTCCACTTAAATATTTGACCAGGTATTTAACAGCAGCGCACAATCACACACATACGACACCTGCTCTACAAATAAACAAGCTGTCAGTTTCTTGGGGCAGCTGCACACAAATGTCCAAACAGTTTTCTGGTCAAAGGCAAAATACATGCACAAATAAATACACACACGCACCTTTGCCTGGCGTATTAAGTGTAATTAACTTGGTCAGTAGATATAAATCTTGGGGCCTAGAGGCGTGCTTTGCTGCTTGCTTTAGTTATATAATTCCAACGGATTTTGTGGTTATTTTAAAGATAACTATTGCAGACTTATCTTATCTTCACAATAATAAGTCTAAGCTGCTGGCTTTCTTGTGTTTCCGGTAAACGTATTACACTAGATACAATTTCCACTTGACCTAGTTACAGCCAGGCAGGCTCTCAGCCTGGCAGGCTAAAAGGATTTACAGGCAAAACAATTTGCCAAATTTTTGCTGGCAACACTGGGCATAAGCTTCAAAGGACTTGAACTGCATTTTATAAGTAGCAAATAAAATCCAATCAAAAAACTCGAAGCATTCCTAAAAATAATTATTTATCTCAATAAATGCATTTTTTACATTTTATTTGTTAATTTTGCAGCTGTTTGCTCGTTTGTATTGAGTACCATGCATATTTAAGGGGTCTGTAATTGACCTAAAGCCGAAATAGTTTTTAAGATGCACAAAACATGGAAATGCAATTTGAGGCCCACCAACTGATAGCCACTGCGCCCCCCTACACGACGCCAGCTAACCGCATTGACAATCCACAACAGCTCAACACTTTGCTGTGCAAAATCAATTTATATGTTAATTTGTGAGTAAAGTACACACGCCGGGGGCAGAGGGCGTGTCAAAACTGGCCGATGGAACGCTCCAAACACGTTCAACCCCGTCACCCCTTCCTCGTTCTGGTTTTGGGTTAGCAAACAAAAATATGCGCAGGCCAAAAAACAAAAGCGTTGTAGGTGCCAAAACTGACATTGGTTAAGGTTAAGGCAATGTATTTGTGTGTGTGTGTGTGTGTGTGTGTGTGTGTGTGTGTGTGTGTGTGTGTCGGCTCGCGTATCATTGTGTACATCGCTGCGTGGGTGGTACAACTTTTTAGCTGGCATCTGGCAGCCTTCAGCTGGCGAAACAACATGACAGCTATGAAAGGCATCTGAATCAAGCAAACACCTATGTGTAGATTTATATATGTGTATATCATGTAAGCGTGTGTGTGCGTTTGTATATATTTACAGAGTGTGTGCATTCTTGCAGCAAGTTTAAGTCCCAAGCTACCATAACAACTAAAACAATCGGAAACTACTGAGAAAAAAAACAACAGAAAACACTCAACAAAATAATACCAGAATGTCTGTAGGTTTGCTGAGTTGTCACACATTAACATACCCTGTAAGAAGTCTACAAAGAGAAGTTCAGCTTATTTATTTGGTTTCAATTTTAAATACTGCTAAGTCATAAGTCTGCAATTAAAGTCGAACATACAATAAGTAACAAGCCTAACGAAGGGCAACAAAAAGGACAATTTAATTCTTTCAGTATACGCTCTGCGTGTGACAAAACCTGATTGACTTAATAAAGAGCACCAATCTTTTCACTAGGCATTCCATTTAGCAGCTAGCATTTTGATTATAGATTGAAAAACAATAAAAAAAAACAAAAATCCAACTTGAGAGAATTTAACAAAGCGTTATCGCTCAAAGAAGCGCATAAAAGGCCGCTCATAAATCTCGCCCAGCAACAAAATAAGTACAAAAAACCAAGAAGTGTAACCAGTACAATTTTTGTATTGTTTTGTAACTTTTAACTTTTGGAATTGAAGGGAGGCGGCCACGCGGCATTCATGTCCACAATTTAAGCCTTGTCGAGTTAGCGTTAGCCGGGTAAACAACTCAAACCGTCTGCAAAGGCACAGCCAGTCAGCCAGCACATTCACACAAAAGTTAAAGATTTAGATGCGTTAAGCGTTATTTATGGCCGGCAAATAAATAAGGCTTATACCACATGCAATGGCTCATTGTGGCGTTGAAAGTTTCCGACATTTATTGTATTTTCGGTGTGCGAAAGACCGCCGCCTCAAAGGCCAAGCAAGCGTTTACTGACTGCCAGGCTTTCATTCTGTTGACTAATTAAAGAATATTTTAGAACAAATGATTACAATATTTTAATTAAAATTAAGATCGGACACACCAGCTGCAAGGCTGATTCAGAGTTTACATTTGACTTAAGTAAATCGGTTTGTTTTAAATTAGGCTTTCGGTTAAAGCTCTTGGGCAACTGATTTGGCTGGTAGGAGAGATGATTCGAATGCCCAATTCTCCAATGCCCAAATTTACAATTTCAGAGTGACCTCTGTTAAAAGTTCTATAAAAATTGCAAACACAAAATAATATTCTATACTTACAGCCACATGTAATACCAAACATAATTAAATAACTTGTTTATATATACTTATAAAGCTTTTTTTATTAGTTAACATATGTGCTTATGCAAGAGTTTTACTGAATTCATAAATATTTAATGGACATAGTCAATGCTGACAAATGGATACGCTTTGACATAACGAAGTACCGAATAAATTATTCAACTGTTTTTTATTCAATCAATAAAAGCCATTAAAAAAATACCAGTCTAAAAACAAGTTGCGTGACAAGCGCATTATGTCGGTCATAATTAGCAGCAGATAACAGAATGTAAATAAATATTTACTTATGTACTAACTACCTCAGCACATTCACCCACTCCTATTAACTATATATGTATGTACATTGACTGTGCGCTTTGAATGCGTAAACAAGCCGCGGACTTCTTTGCCCCAATTAAATTTCAAATTTAAATGCGTGCCAAGCTAATTATAAAAAAAATATTATAGTAAAGTGCTAGAAAAAATACAATAAGGAATGCTCACGTGTTCATTCAAATTTGATAATTAGCTGCGTACGATGTAGTTAATAAAGGCGAAATAAAATTCTTAATTAAATTTTTGGATTATAGTAGTCGCCGGAAATGGTTGTTGAATCAGATTTTGGCTTATGCGGCAAATCCCTGCACGCAAATGCCAAAATCGTGGACGATATGTTAAATTTACCATGTGCAAATTTTGATAAAATGCCATCAAAATCTGACGAATGCGATTGGCCGTGTGCATTGGATGTGCGCTAGTCTGTTCTGCATTCTGTTGACAAAATTACCATAAATAAATTTTTGGCCCGCCGGTCAGAATCCAGGCTCTGTTGTTGTTTGGTTTCTGGCCAAATTTGTCAATGCGCGCGCGTGTGTGTGTGGGCAGGGCAAATTTTATTGAGTTAGGGATAAAAACTACACGAGCTGCACGCGCCAGTCCTGCAATAAATTTTGCAACATTTTGCGACTGTGCGGAAATTGCAATTAGATTCGCGCGACGCATAAATAACTTGAAAATTGTATGTTGGCCAGTTCTAGCCAGTGCTGGCCAGTTGGTGACTAGGTGTATATGTACGCAAATTTAGATACATAAATTATACAAGCAGAACCGAACGCAAAAGGCAAACAAAATTGTTACGGGGGGCCTTGGCAGTGTTGGGCAACATAAAATGAAAATCCAAACAGCCCTTGTCAGCATGATTAATGATGACGTTTATAAAGGGAACGAAACTTTCGTCCTTTTCCTCAAGTGTCTGTGCTAATCCACATCATGACTGCAAATAATAGAACTTAATCTATTTTCAATATGGCAGCGGCAGCAGCAGCGGCAGCGCAACACAAATTAAGAACTCATCAATTTTTAATGCTTACTCAGTGAAGGCTGGGCTCTGAGTTAGTCTTGGGTTCTATTCCGGCTATTGGTCCGCTTCTATGCTAGCTGCTCTTCAAAATACACCCCAGGGAATCGCTAAGTCCCTGCTGCTGCTGCTGCTGCTACTTCTGCGGCCTTGTGGGCGTGGGCAACGCCCCTGCAAAATGGGCTTTAGGTAATGTTTTCGCAAAACATAAAAGTTTCACACTATGAGCCGCTGCTCTTGTTGTTGTATTTGTTTCATGTTGTATTTGATGTGGGCAGCTTTTAGGTTTAAGAGTTGAGAAGCCTTTGATAAAAGCTTTAAAAATTCAATTTTAAATTGTTTTAACATGCTGAGCACTTTAACTATAATTTTATATCAAACAATATAAATGCAATTTTATTTTAATCTGCCATGGATAAAAGGAAATAGTATAATAAAAAGTTAAAAGATCTGTTTTTTATTAATATCTGCCTTTAATATTTTTTGGCTTTGGCTGTGATAGAATTAATAAGAAGAAAAGAAAGTTCTTAAAGTACAAGATGCTTTATGTATGTAATACATGTTTGTATGTACATACATATATAAGTGTGCATGCATATGTGCATCATTGTGTGTGTGTATGTATATATGTATATATATATAAATGTGATTATGTGCTATATATATCAAGAGTTTACTTCCCGAGGAAAATAATAAACACATTTTAATTAAATTAAGATGAGTAGCAGGAACTGGCCGCCGCCTTACTACTCGATTCTTATGAATTCAAGTAGGACGTTATTCTTATTCCTTATTGTAACCCGCTTTTAAACAATTTTCGTTTTTTTGTGAATATTAGCATGATATTGTGCGTATTTATGCGAATTGGCCGGTTCGTAAATATTAAAATATACATATTATTTTGTCTGTGTGCTTATCTCCCTGCTTTGGCTGTCTCTTTTATTGAGCTTCCCCTTGGGCTGCTGGTTACAAATTGGTCTGTCCTAATTAGCCTTGCCGCCTGACAGTCGAAGCAAATCTATTCGCAACGCTTGTGCAACACGCGCCTACTAAGCGGATTTAAAGTTGCCGTCCAATGTGTAAGGTCGTTAGCAAATAATGGGCCAGTAGGCGCAGTTGTTGCTGCTGCTGAGGGCATTTGCTCAGCTGTAATTGAAGCTCCCATTTGGCAAGCTGGGTCCAAAAATGCGAGGCGGCTGCTGATGCGTTGCTGACAGCAAACACACGCAACGCGACAGGACCAAAGCCTGCCGCCAAAAGTGGGATGCCAAATGACAGGCACGACCAGTGTCAAAGGCGGGACATCGCCACACTCGCAAACATGTATACATATACGCACACTCACACACTCAACGCGCTGCTAAACTAATTAACTAAGCGCAGCTCTGGTGATGTCGGCTACGCGTCCTGTCCACTGCCATTGCTGAGGGTCAGGATTTTTTCCGCGCTGCTGCAGAAATGCGAATTGCAGCATTATACGGTTGTGTGTGTGTGTATGTTTGTGTGAGGGTATTAGGCCTCTGCTGGGTGTGATGGCTGGGACAGCAATTTCCAGTTGCCAACTCTGCACTCACTTGTTTGGCAATTAATTTGCCGGCGTCTGTTATTTCTTTCCCTGGCATGAGTGTTTGCAATCTAAACACGGTTATTCGCTAATTAGCAAAAAACAAGCAAACACACACAAAACGCACAAACACAACCAGTCAGAGTGAGAGAGCGCATTACATTTCCCTGTGGTTCCCCGTGTTTGTTTGCTTTGGAGGTGCTTGGCCCCGTTGCCATTTATTGGCGCCCCGCTCAAACTTGCCACATTTTTGTTTCCGTGTTTTTTTTTCTCACTTTGCCATAAAATTAGGTCGCTGTGTAATTAGCTGTTGTTGCTACAGTTTAAGCTCTTCAGTTTGGGCCTCCATTTTATTTATTTTAAATTGCCTTGCAAATGTCCTGTCTATTGCTCACCCGAGCTAAGCTGTACAGCTACATGGATTTTGGGATTTAATTTTAACTACCTGAAATTTTTGTTACTAAATGTTCAAATAAAAGATGTTAAAGGATTTGAATTTTATTTATTGTTCAATTTTATAATTCTCCACATTTTTAATTATGACAGGATTGTGCAAAACGTTTAACATATTATATAAAGCTTTGTTAATCTTACAAGCTCATGTAAGTGAGTTATTATTCTTTTAAACATTTTAATAAAATTGTACATACCCTTTCTATGGTAGACCATACACAAATTGTCCTTCTCTAGAGCTTTGACATTTCTTTGTTGAAGACGTCAACTCAAAAAATATGTGAAGCACTCGGAAATTTATTCAAAACAAAACCTATCAGATATTTCGCAGCATATTTTTCCAGCTCATGTTGTTTATTAAAATGCCCGACATAATTTCTATTAGAATTTCTTTGTCGTATTAGTTGTTGTAGTTTGCTGCTGCGGTGCTTTGTTTTACTTTTGTTTTGAGGTGTGTCCGGACTTAAGTTCCGCTTTAGCTGAGTTTCGTTTTGCACACATGGATTATATGTAAATATTTGCTTTGGTATTTTGGTATGAAGTTTTATGCTGTCAGCGGACTTTGCAGCTACCAAAGTCAGCACACATTCGCACACACCCACACACATTTTCTAACACACACACACACAAAGAATATATACTCACTGAGTGCGCATAGTTCTTAAGTTTGTGCTCAGCTATGCAGGGTTTATTTCCTTTTATATGTGAGAGTGAGTGTGAATGTGAATACGTAAAATGCCTTAACTTTTGGAGCAATAACTTCTTTGCACAGGCCTTCAGCATTTACGTACTGCTTTCAATTTTTCTATATAATTTATGGATGGACAATTTATGCTGCCATTTGCTTTGCAACATCTCAAATTGCTTGATAGCCTAGCCCGCGCGCCCTTTTCAATTTGCAAAAATTGCTTCTGCTTATATGCTCATAAATCTCAAGTATAAACCCGTAGAAATCAATTTAATTATGTGCCAGCTAACAGTATAGACAAGGAAAGCTTATGCGGTACGGATGGCCGCCTTATGAGTGCTTTGGCAACTTAATGTTTATTTTATGGTACTGGAAATCTATTGAACTGCATTTTGAATATGCCCAAGTAGCGGGTGCGATGAAAAACTTACCACTTACTGAAATTCATACAACTAGAGCCCAATGTCATGAATAACGATGTAATAAAATACGTGATATGAAAACCAAATGCTCGGCATGATGAACTATGCGCGTCGTCTGCTCCCACAGATACATAAGTTGGTCTCTCATGCTGATACCCACATAATTTCAAGGCATTTCTAGTGAATTAGCAGCCAGACAGACTACTACCCAATTTGAGCTCTAACCCACTACAATTTGGGGGCTCAGGCCTTTTCAGCTGGCGTTTGTTTGCATATTTGTACGCTCTGGGAGCTCACAGTCAGGCAAACCAACGTTTCGTACGCATTTTGCAATTGCAGTTTCAAATATAATGAGATAATGCACCAAAATAATAGCACTGACTGCGCTTTTGACCACTGACAACCAGCCATAGCGAGCGACACAAATACAAGCTCCAACTGTGACCAGAACTGAGCTTCATTGCAGCGGATTCAGTTTCCTGGCTCCAATTTTGTGATGCACAGCGATTTAGTGGCAACCGACCAGTGAAGGCATGGTTCAAGCGAGTGAAATATTCTGGTTCCGTATGAGACTCCACGTATGCAAACTATTTAAACACTTAATGTTTGTTCTGAATGGATACACTGCCAAAATGAGAGTACTAAGAGCATGAGCAATAGTTGATATATGTAATATTTTTATTTTTCTTTGAGCACGTGCAAATAATAAAAGTACACCCAAATAAATGTTATAATTATTTGATTAAACGTGGAAAATTATTGTCATTCATTCTACACAGTCTATTATTTCTAAAACTATAAAATAATTTTGCCATCATTTTATTATTAACATGAAACAAAGTACATTATATGAAACTTTATTAAAATAACTATTCACTGATTCAAAAACTCGAAAGCTATTATTACCAATTTTTAATATATATAAATTATAGCTTAAAATCAGAAAAGGCTTTCCTTTTTAGTGTAACTATTTTAATAGCTGAGTTTTAAATAGGTGTTTTCAGATTATTTATCTATCTAAGCAGTGTCGCGGTAAAGTCGAAGAGCTTTTGTTATTTCATTGTTACAAATTTTCAATGCAATTCTATATTAAACTAGATATATAGGATACAATTTATAATTTATTTAATATTATAGTTACGTTCAAATATTAATAATGCCAGGCTATTAGCAGGCTAGACGGCCCCATTGAAAATAATACAATTTGCGCCGGTTTGAATATATGATTAGCAACAAACAAAGCTGGTAAATAACTTTTGTTTCAATTCAATTAAAATATCATAATTACAAAAACTAAAGATAAGCCAAATGGCAGGAAAATGACTAACCTTTAACAATGTATATACATATATTTCGATAAACGGATAACATGCGCTGAGCGAATTTTTAAAGAGCATTTCTAGTCGTATATTCATAGTCACTTTGCTTTTTTGTTTTTGTGATAAATACGCTCTAGCTATTTTTTTTTGTTCCTGGAAGTTGCAAAAGAGCAGCACTTACCATAAATTGAACCCTTGGGCATTTTGAAAATGTGGACGCCAACAGTTTTGTGCTGTCAACTCAGTTGGCTTTCTGGTTTTCTTGTAATTCATCTCACTATAAGTGGCTAGGCAGCTTAAAGCCTGCATCTGACAGCTTGACATAATGCCCTGTTTACAATGCAAATCAATAAAGTGTAAATTGTAACATTAAATAGTCATTAATGTCTCTGGCCATTTGACCGGAAATTAATCAAGCAATAACCGCTGCTACCTTTTATATTTGACCAGTCAGTCGACCGATGTCTTCCTCAAACTGGCCCACAAACAAATACATGGACTGGCGAGCTCGGGGGGCCGATGGGCTGGTTGGTCAATATCGGCGAAAGGGTTCGTGTTTGCAGTAGGTTTATACATATCATTAATAACACACACACAAATTGATTTGGGCTTGTAGATATGTCAAACAACTGACGGAAACTGTTTATTATTGCTTCAAACGGAAAAGGATACGGATGTGTGAATCTGGGAGACGCAGCCGGAAGCATGGAAGGTGTCTACCTTAAATTTAAATTTGACATCAGAATTGAATGTTTGGTAGATTTAGTACTAATAACATTTTTCTACTGTAACATGGATTGAAATCTACTTACTCAAATATCGAGAAATTTAAGATATTTTGTTCAAAATATTTGAATTTATTTATACAAATTCGTATTCGAATTTATATACATTTCAGAGATTCTTTTTAGCTGACATAAAAGTGGTCGCCGTTTTGCTTGCCTTATTCGATTCCAAGCAATTCCAGTAGACACTTGTCATAAGAATTGCTCAATTAACACATAATTACGTTGACCGTGTAGCCTGAACTTTTCATAAAGTCCATTAGCAATACAACACACCTGCAAATAAAGCTTAGCTGACAGTTGAAAATTCTTTTGAAATACGAACAAAGTCCATGTATATAGACACACATTCATATACAAATATCTTCACTTATATCCGGTGACTAACATCCGTGTGTCAAGAAGCGCTGAAGCATTCATTTATGCATTTTTATTATATTATTTATTTTGCTGCTATCGTTTTGTTCCACTTTATTCGACTCTGGCCCTGTCTGGTCTACGTTAGCGTTGTAAAATTCTGTCAACTATTGCTTGAAGTGGAATTGTGGTTGGAGATCAAAGACATATTGGTGTGGCATAGTAGGTTGTCTGCCTCTCGTCAACGTCAAAGTGTAAACAAATATAATTCCACATGCAATTAAATTCACGGAAATCGTCGATGCCAAATCCGATTTTAATTAAAATCGTTTTCGTCGTGTCTATGTGGCATGTCATTGGCAGGAAGGAAGCAAGCTGGGCAGCCAGGTAAGCAAACACAGACCGGCAATCAGAAGGGAAAACAGGTGGAGAGCTACCTGCCTTGATACAGGCGGTAAGGGCCTGGCCCAAAACTTATTGAACCTTTTAGACATGTGAAATGATTGCTCTTTAAGTGTTGCAACATTTAAGAAAAAAAGTTTTTTCTGAATTTAATTGCAGCAATACTACTTAAGGCATTATTGTTTTCGGATTTAAGCTTAACTTATATTAGATATTTTGTTTGTGGCCAATTAAATTACTTAAAGCATTTTGCAGCATTTTATACATGGTCCCTAATTGATTAACAACGAATGTGGACCCAGCGTAAATATCACCAAAAGAAAGTCAACAAGTTTTAGACAATCGGACAATTAACCATAATTATGGGCGATCTAAGAATTTTTCTGAACATATATTTGAATGTTCCATATCAGGCAATTTTTTGTTGATTACTGGGTATGTTTTTGTCTGTCTTGCTATATAACAGCGAAATTTGCATCAGTGGCTGCATCAAAAGCTACGTGTAAGCCATTGATATTCATATATGAGCATGAACAGTTGGCAGCTGAATAGCGTTAAGTAAACATATACAACTGTCACACACACACACAACGTTGATTGCTCAAAACCAAAGGCAGCCAAGCGTGAGACCAACAACTAGCAACAAGCCAGGACATAAAGGCGCAAGGATGAGCCAACTGGAGGAGGCCACGAGAGTGGCAACATTTTGTGGCAGGCGACGCATGCCCATCGTGTCAGTGTGAGTACGAGTAGAAGCCGACAGGACACTCATCTACACCCATAAATATGAATTGTGGAGGGGGTTGAGGGGTTGTTTTAGTCAACTGTTTGCCGCCCCTGCCGCCCCTGCCGCCCCTGCCGCTCTGGTCCGTACTGGTCCAGTCCAGTGCGGTACGGCTTGTTATTTACAGCCAGTTTTGAGATCTTGTGGCATAATTTAAGCACCTTGTTTAGCCACTGTTTATGGTTTTGTCATGTCACTGGGCCAGCTTGTCTACTATAAATGTTGAATGTGTGCGAAAGCACTTTTGAGGTCACGAGGTCAATGATACACATTCATACATCAGAAAACACACACACGTACTCGCTCGAAAACAACTGTGAGTAGCTACCCATGAACATCGTGTGCAGAAACGGCGACACTTTAAATAATTTATAAATGCGCCAAATGAAAAACTTGGCCATAAAGTTTCCGACCTGGCATTCAAAAGGATTTGCTGCTTATTTTTGTTGAACAAGACACCCCGAACCCGCTTTTGGGCCAGCAAGCTGTTGCTGTATTGCAGCAGCCTTTACGCAAATCAACGAACAAATCAACGCAAAAAGCGTCACAACAACAGTGAAAATCCTTTATGCTTACCAAACGATTTTGCTGCTGTCAGCATAAAATTCTTCGGCTGAGCAAAAGTACAACGTATGGAATTGCAAAATAAAAACCGCAGCATTTTTATATCACAATTGTGTGTGCGCGCGGAGGGGGGATTTTTTTGTGTGGTGGCTGTTGACTGCTTCACATTATGCAAACAAGTCTGACTCAAACCTCAATTGTTCCCAGCTTCACCCTTTGCTTGCGCTCAGTCGCACTTTGACGTTGAGCATTTGCATACTCTGGCAGCAGACGGGCCAAAACAGGTGGGACCTTAACCGTCGCTTAGAACTTTCGGCGCTTCTAAATACAAAATGGCATAAATATGAGCATTATACCATAATATGTAGAGGGAAGAGAACCTTTTTGTTAAAATAATTCTGTCTAAATTGAGAAACTATAATATAAGTTGGTTGATAGTTGATAGTTGTATCAATATGTGCATCTAAATATTGTCTATTTGTATGTATTCATAACCATATTCATCTTTGAGTATTTATTGTATGTTCATAGTCTTATCTTATTGGCATGGACATTTTTGTTGCTATTCAAAAACAGAATCAAAGAAGAAATCAACTTATTAGAGTGTCTCAATTTAATTGCATCGAGTTATAGCGCTTTGCAAGGCATTAAATTCGCCAACAAGCATATCGCAACGCATATCGCAGTTCGCATTGCTCATACGCCGCGTAAGCCATTAAATATGCATTGGTTGATATCAGCAAAGCCGTAACGAAAACAGCTTACGTGGCATTTGTGGCCCCCAGCATCTGACTGTGTGCGTGTGTGTGTGTACGTTGTCAGCGAGACGCCAACAACAATAAGAAAAAAAGAAGCGAACCAACAAAAAATATCCAATGCATATGTGAAAGAAAGAAAAAAACAATAGAATTTAAATGATTTTAATGCGTACATTGGATTTTATTGAAGCCAACGAGGCAGTTCGGAGTTTTGTTATGAGCTACACGGCCATCATATGAATACCAAGCCAGTGCCAGGACACACACACACACACACCCTCTCTCTCTCTCTCGTTCTCAGTGTGTCAGTTGGCAGCTGGCTGGGTGCGGCATTTCATTCGCACTGAGCAATAATAATAATTGTCAATTGCAGCAGCTGTCGCCAAGCGTCGCGAGCGGCTTTTTTCATATTCAATTTCAAATGAAAATTTCATACCGCTAGCACCCGAAAACCTGAATCCCACTCAGTCCAAGCACCAAAGCCGGCCCAGATCCGTGCGTAGAAGCGGTGTAAATTTCACGTTAGCTTTGTTAAATTCATTCCTGGTATGCCAGCAAAATCTTTTGCATACTTTCCAGCAAGGCCAATGTAGCACAGCGGCGGGGACAGCTGCTAGTTTTTCTGGTATTATTTAACAAATTTTTTGCACATTTCTTTTCTTGCTTTTTTTTGTGTAGTTTTTATTTTGAAACGCCCGCTGGTGTGCGTTTAGGTGTTCGTGTGTGTGTTTGTGATTAGCATGGAGCGTAGAGTTATGTGCGGTTTTTGTGGGTTTCTGTTTTCGCTGCGCTCAGCTATTTTGGAATTAACTTGATCTGCTTTGAGCAGATTCCCAAGCATTTTCGTATAAGCTTCTCCGCTCACGTTTAGTAACAGATTTTGATTAGAAATTGCTTGAGGTTGGCAGCTGTTTGCTGTTGTTTTTGTTTCAGCCACCAAGTTGATTGCATCGGTGTGGCTGCAGATTGTTAGTGTTTATGGACAGTTTATGGTATAGTTCTGGAATTGGGTCAACGCCTGGCCGGAAAATTATTTAATTCCAATTTGTTTCTACAGCCGTGCAAAGTGTGGCTAATGAGATACATTAGCTTATAAACTGACATGCATATTAGGTTTTAACTAGATGATTTCTAAATATCTTCTCGAATCTGAATATGTGAACTTAATTTTATGCTTTATTGCACAAACTGTCTCTAATACATGCCTTTACTAAAGCCAAGTTTCTTCCTTTGCAGTCTATAAGGTATAATACACATGTACGCAGATGCATTTTCCAAGTGAATTCATATTTTATTTGTAATTTTAAAACTGAGTTCAATGCCAATTATATAAATTATTTAAATGTAAGAAATGTAAATTAAATTATTTCTTAAAGTATGATTATGGAAAAAACAGGCTTTACCCGTTTTGCACTGATTCAACACCAAAAGGAAAGGTTCCCCATGGAGTTCGTTTGGAAGCTCGGTTGTCATATGTGTACTCAAACAGAAGCCATTCATTGAAATGCAAATGAATTGTATGTGCCGTACAAGCCAGAACAACTGCAATCGCAACTCAGGCCCCAGCTGCAATGGAAACAGAAGCAACAGAACCAACAACGATAATAGGCACATAACAACATTATCATTAGTAGGCAACGGCAGCACATTAAATTGCAATTGTTGTTGGCTTGTTCATATTGCAATTGTTGCTGTTGTTCTCCTTTTAGTTATTGTGCTGCTAAAATCCTCGTGTGCAAGTGTCTAATTGATTTTGTTACGTCAGGTGCAAAAGCCTCGTCGCCTGGGCGCACATGGCGTATGCGTGCTTTGCATGGTGGGGTGGCAATGGAAGCTGGGCACAGCATTGATTTGCATATGAGCCTCACTGCAACTAAAAGCGCATTTTAAAGCTTTTGAGCATAACGAACAAGCGTTTCAGTTACCTGCCAAGTAGTTTTACGTCATGTGTTTGCCAGCAAATTTCATTTTGATGAAGCCAATGTGTCTGTGTGTGTGTGTGTGTGCTCAGCAGCCCAGTTGGCCTTAAACTGACTGAAAGCCTCCAGCTGAGTGGCCTGCTCCGGTACCGCACCAACGCCCGTTCCTGTTACGACCCCGCCTGCCGAGTCATTAGCATATGTTGCTGGAGTTCCAACAAAATAGTAAACAACCAGCAAAACAGCCGACACACACATACACACCGCACCACAGGCGGCCGTTTTGGTTGGGCTCAGCTGACAGGCGAGCTGTCAAAGCGGATTTTAGAGCACTCGCCGCCTGGCAAACAAAACATACAAAAACAAACAGCCACAGGACATAGAAACGTTGAACGTCAGGCCGTTACTTGTGTACCCTTACGATCGACTTTTAAGTATTCAGATTCGTATAATTTACATTCTCTATATAACAAGATAAATAACAGGAAAATATTTACATGCAATGAATAATTTTGTTTGATTAATTTATTAATTAAAGTTCGCTTTATGATCGTATTGAATGAATCAATGAATATTCTCTATTCTCTCTATTCAAATCGCTAACGAGTTTACAAAACATATAAGGTCGAATTTTAAAAAAATAAATCAACTATTTTTTTTGTTAAAATATATTGAAGTACTTCGGCTTGTTTTAAATTTATACTTAGTCAAACTTGTGAAGATCAGGTAATTACTTTGCTCTATTTTTACCGCATTGGGATTATGAATTAAAATTTTATTAAATGTCACAGATCATGCATTGCCTTTCAATTTGCATGCTGTCCCCAAATGTAGCTTATAGTAATGATACCTGGTAGATTGCTGTGATTATAACTACAGCTACAAACACCCGTCGTGAGTTGAGTGTTGGGCAAAAAGGTCCAAGTACGTGTCTTGCTTGCTGTTGTTGGTGTTGTGGCCGCTGTTGTTGGTGTTGCTGTTGCTGCTGTTGGTGGTGCTGCTGCTGTTGTTGATGCTGCTGTTGGCTTGGCCTTGGCCAAAATGCACTGACGCAGTTGTTATCGTTGTATGTTGTTGTTGTTTTTGCTATACGTGCTTTTGATGTTGCTGTTTTTGTGGTAACAATTATTGACAAGTGCGTGCTCGGCAAGAGTACGAACCGACCTTACGTAATACCATACCATCATGCCCTATAAACATAAATATATATATATATTTATTTATGCGTATATGCAAGTGCTAGTATGTATAGGCATACATACATATTTAATTTTCATTATGCAGATCGTGAAATAACAGCCACTTGGCGAAACTTGCCCATGTTTCCAGGTGCTGTACAAGTAAGCCATGTAACCAAATACGAATATTATTGTTAACCTAATCAGCTGATAGTACACATTAGTTTTAAGAAAGTTTTATTACACAGGACACAGGGAGAATGACGTCACACTTATATCAGCAGTCCATTAGTACGTATATTATTCAGCAAGTATTTTAAATATACTAATTTTGATGAATCCCTTTTAACGGATATGGTAGGCAATGGACAACTACTTACAGTGCCTCGCATCCCGCTTAAATCAAAACGCAAGACGAGACGCTCGACAATCTCTGCCGGCAAACGAACACCTTTACCTAATATTATGGATAATAAACCCATATCACAAAGGGTTTTCCTCTATATGCAGCTGAAGAATGTTTCAAACCTGCCAGTGGTTGCATATCCGCTGGAGCTGCATTTATACCATGCGAGCAACACACTGCAGAATATGTCGGAGCATTACACAACAGAGACGATTATTCATCAGGATGAGTTCAACATGGATAGGCCAGCGTTTGCGTTGGGGATTATTCAGGACGATATTGATGATATGAACTCATTCAGTGATAATCCGCTGGTCGTCACCATGTATCAGCGCATTCCACGCCATCTCAAGCGCGATCTTATTACCGTGGAAAAGGTGCGAACACAGGTGTCAAGTTGGCAGATTACGGTAGAAAAACAGCCTGAGAAGCACTTGGCCAAAGTGCCAAAGGAAACAGATAAAGCTGCTGGGGATGCAACCAAAGAAACTGATACCGCTACCGAAGGGCTTGCCTCCATAGAGCCAGATGAATTCACGGGCGAGGGCGCTGAGGAAGACGATGAATATATTGAAGAAAGTCTGGAATTAGTATCGCGAGGCCATTGCGATCTGCTGCAACTTTTTCAGAGTAAGCGCTTCATCAGCAACATTCCGATCATGCTGTACCCGGAGTACGATCGCAAATTGCAGACACGCACTGCCCAAAAGATAACCACCACCAGCGAGTGGCACATGTACTCCATACTGCCGATACTCAAAAATATACATTTTACAAATCTGGTCTTTATAACGCTGGAATCCATTTATAATGCGCCCGAGGATCTGCATGATAGAGCGGCACACTTGGGCATGATTATCTCCATTCGCTCCACAAGGCCAGACCTGAATGATCAGTATGAGGTGCTGCCCCTGTGCACCTTCTATAGCTTTGGTTCGCAGATCATCAACGAACAGAACATTATCATCGTCTGGGAGAGCATTAAGCGCGACCTCTTGGGTAAGGCGCCCCTCGGGGTTGCCAACGTTCAAATGGAAACAAATTTGCGCATCAAGGTGCACCGCCTGTTCCGGCAGTTGCTCATGACGCAGGGAGTCGATTTCAAGCTAGAAGAGATTAATCCTGCAGTGGACAGTGCACTGGTCAATAACTCGCTGCATCGGTATGTCCTGACCACGCAGCTGCGAGAAATACTTGAAGCCGCCGTTGTGCATAATCAATACGAGTTGCTCCTGCAGCTCTACGATGAAATCCCTCTCAATGTGATGTACGAGGGCGTCATAAATCCAAGTGTCTTTGGCTACCCAGAGGGTAAGTATTAAATGCATTCTATTAGAGCTTTAAAATATAAATTATTAAGATATTATTGAGTAAAAGCTGGTGTAGGAGGGTATATAAGTTTTGTGTGAATTTTTGGGACATGCAGAAGAGAGCATCCTTGAACCTTATTAACTACATGCATGAATTTTTAACCGCCATCGACTGGATTGTCGGTCTGTAAGGCACGCCTGCTCAACGATATTTTTCTATTTTATCTCTATCACTAAAGGATACAGAAACATCTAATTTTGAACGTAAAGTCTTATTGGTTAAAATTACGATGGGTCAAATTTTGTGCACTTGGGGAAATATATCATTTTATCTTTAAATTAAGCTTTGTTTTAATTTCTTAGTAAACGCGTGCCGCTTTGCCACTCAGCTGACGGCTGTCAGCAAAAAAACCACAAGAAAGACATTCAGAACGACAGAAGTATCTCTGCCAGAACTGCCCATGTTTGCCATTCTGAATCTATGCTTTTTTCAAACGTTAACAAGCCGCAATGAGCCTCTGGATGCCTACAACGAGAGCGACTTAAAGTCTGCCAAGCTGCGTCGTTGCCAAGCGGTTAATTTTTCAAACGAGGACGATAACGCTCGTGACATTTTGAAGGAGCTGTATCGCAACTTCGACGAGCACATCAAGGAGTTGATCAGTTTCATCATCAAGAACGATGTGACCAGCATTGAGGAGAGGCACAACTATTTCTGCTGCAATTTGAGCAACCTAAGGGATCTACTAGTTGACATTTGCGGCTGCGATTTCAATGTTCGCATGCCCACCAAGACCAACATTGAATTTCGGGTAATTACCTTCTTGAATTTTAGTATGTAACAAGCTTCTCATTTCTCCAACTATCCAGGAGATGCTGACGCACATGCACAAGGAGCTGATGGAGCGGATCGTTTGCCTTCTGAATGACTGTAGCTGGGAGGGTCTCAGCAAGTGCGTGCTCAATCAATGCAACGATCAGCCGCGGATAAGGCGCCTAATGGAGGAGTATCGCAACTTGTGCATCATTGGCGACTGCGTGTTGGCCAAGCAGCTGTTCACCGAGCTCAAAGCTGGCTGCACCAATAAATTGCTGCTCAGCTTCTACGTCTTTCTCAATTCTGTCGAGAGCCTCAACTTTGCGCAGGCCACCAACTACTTGCAAGCTCAAAAGGAGCTCAAATGGCAGGGCGAATACTTTGTGTGTGTATTAGTTATTCTTATGACAAATCAAGAGAATTACAAAACGCATCCTTATCCACATAGAAATCTTGTGAAGCTTTACATTGACTACAAGATGCAGTTGAAGTCGGAGGAGCTGCCAGGCGAGGCTTACAGCGATATGATTGAAAAGCTGCGCGTCTTCGCCAGCAACAACAACTTGGATCGCGAGGCATGGGTGCTGTTGTATTGCTTCTACAAGCAGAAAAACTATCTACCCGGCATGGAGTTCACGCGGTGGAAGTATGAGAATCTTTACGATGTACCGGGCAAAACAATGCCGCTGATACCACGCTCACTCTTCGAGACCTTTATGCCCGACGATTTCAATATAACCGAAAAGAGCGTTCATATTGTTAAGTTCTATGACGTATTCCAGACATTTGCACGTCTGGGCGCCTACGGTTTTGCAGAGGCAGTATTTAATGAAATCGCGCATGAGTTCTCGACTATCGAAGTGTATTTGGTACATACCACATTAAAGTTGCTGCAGGGTCAAATTGACAAGAAGTTCACAGTTCGCAGATTACCCACAGACAACAGCGCGCGCGGCAAGCTAATGGTAATTAGTAATTGTTGTCCCTGGCATGTGAATTCATTCTTTGCTCTCAGCGATTCTATCAAGCTCATATCAATGGCAACGTGGAGTATTCACGTCGAAATTACGATGAGGCCATCAAATACTTCAAGGACTTATTGAACATCAATTTGACCGATACGGATATACTGTCAGTTTTTTATCTGAGCTTATTGCGTTTGGCGCGTTTAAGTTTTGAGCGTGGGGACTATGAATTGTCCATGAGGGCCTATGAATTGTGTGTACCATCTAGCAAAAAGGAAAAGAACTTCTTGGCCAACTATGGCATGGGTTTGTCCCTGTACTACGTAAGCCTTAACACATGTAAAGACCGCATGCATTTCTTAATATTATGCTCTTAGTTGAATCGACTTGAGGATGCTATCGAATATCTGGCACGCAGCACTGAAGTTGATATTTTTCTGCCTGATCCCTGGGGCTACTTGGCCACCATAAACTTGCGCTTGGATCGCAACAAGACGGCGCTGAACTGCTGGAAAATAGCCAAAAAGGTTAGTACTTTAATTAAGTATCTTACAATTAAATATTTACAAGTATCTGAAATATATGCAGTATCCAGAAATGCCATTGAACAGTCGCATCTATGCCGAACTCGAAAAAATCAACTATTCCGATGTCTGTTTGCTAGTGGAAGATGACTGCAAGCCCACGTAAATATGTCATTCTTCTGTTTAATGGATAGTTTCAATTTTATTAATCCATATGCAATACATCATCTCAATTTTTAGTACTTGAAAAATGCATATTTTTTGTGATCATGGTTCACACACAGCGCAGAGGCTCAGAGGTTAAAAAAGGTGTTGCCAAAACTTTGAGTCTATAAAAAACTAAATAGTTTTGGTCAAGAGGAAAGTTCCACTTGTCTTTTCTTTATTGTCTCAATGCTGAGATGCCCACACCTGCTTCTGCTTCAGACGTGCCTACGCACTGCTCTATAAGCTATTATTTAACCCCTTTTACAAGTTATAAAATAATATGTATAACGAGACGGCGGCAGGCTCTGTACCTGGCTTACGCTAGGTGGCTAGATAAAGCTTGATGAGTTTACTCAGTTCAGAGCATCTATTTGCTTTTTGCCTATTTGGATAATGTCTTGTGTACTTAGATGGCAGCGCGGTGGAATTTCAAACAGTAAACACTTCAACAAGTTGACTTTTCAGTTTAAGCAAAGTCGATTGCAAGACCGCATTTATCTTCGTAGTGTGTTCTCCGAGTGTAGCTCGGTTGTGTGACTGTTGATTATTATATGTGATTGTGTGCGTGTATTTAATGTTGTATATGTTGGTTGTGTAGCTCCCATATATATATATATATATACTTGCATATAAGCTTTATTAGACACGGCAGAGCCATAAAGTTTGCTTTGGCAAAGTGTTAAAACCACTTCACATTTTAAATAGGGGTACATCTTAAATATTATATTAAGTCTTAAAAATGGTGTCGACTAAATTTTTACGATAGCAGCAGCTGTAGAGCAAACTTTAAGTGCTGCGGCTAATTTCAGCTGCCAAATGGCGGCAGGGAAAGTGCTCAAAATGCAAATTGGCAGCGGAATGAAATGTGAGTTACGAAAAACAAAACAATTAAAAGCAATGTTCAACGGCTCGCGGGTAATTAAATGCAGTCGAACAATTCTGGACCAAGTGCCTATAAATTGAGTGGCATGCGCAAAACTAACAGCAAAAGAAACCGAATTTATTTGATTTAATTTTTTTGACCAGCTCGTTTCATGTTAGAGAAACTGGACAAAGTCAGAGCGATGCATTTTTTAAAATTAAACTTTCAGCAAAGTTTGCCCATAAATATGCGCACACGTTAAAATACAACGTCAGTGTGCGAAAATGAAGCGAGACAAAGTAAAAAATAAAAAAGAATACTTGACCTGTAACTTTACGCAGAATGCACAATGTGGGGTCATCGGCTGTTGCATAAGCGAATATATAAAACAGGTAAGAATTAAGTCGGTGGCTCCCGAATACCAGATACTCTTGACCTGGCATAGGAGTGGGTCAAATTATGGACTAATCAAATCTTAAGATGCATGCTGTTGTTTCAACTTGTTCACAACTTCTAAGAAAATTATTTAACCAATCTTGCTTCTACTAAATACAAAATTTATACTATTTGTTGTTTTTAAGATATAAATTTCACCGCGCTTGATAATTTGTTAAAATAAATGGCTTTTATTCATATTTTAAACTAAATAGTAGTTGGCATCTGACTGCTCCATTATACTCTTTTACGCTTTAAAAACTTGGTATAAATATTGTAAATTTATATACCGCAAAGTAAAAGCAGTGCAAATGAAAGTGCGGCAACGTCTGCGCGTCCGGCTCGAAGGCTCCTGCTCGAATTCCCTGCCAGTGTATAAATTTTTGCAAATTTTTTGCATTTATGCATAACGCTTTTGACTGTTTGGCAAATATTATTATTATTATAGCAACTATTATGATGTGGGTCAGCTGCATTAAAATTTGCATAGCATACTCTTTCAGTGCTACCAAGTTAGATGCAACGCATTTATTGACGCTATTTTACATTTACCATAAGCCGAAAGTGTCAAAGGCACAAAACCAGCCACTGCCATAGCCAATGCCCCCGCAGCGCACAAAACTTAGTTAAAATGCAACGTTCACAACTTTAATATAACTTAATCCTTTTGCGGCGCGTGTGTGTGAGACTTTGTGTGTGTGTTTGTATGTATGTTGTAACTTACGAATTATGGCGTTAATACCATTGTGTGCTTATGAGCGCAGTGCCCGTGTGTATAAGCGCGTCTGTGTGTGTGTGCTGGTGAGCTCTTGCCAAGTTGACTTTAGGGATCATCATTAGGGAAAGTTGCTTGTGTACGAGGCGTCCTTTGAGCCGTCATTTCAACTTGCGCTTTGAGTCCTTTTAAGTAGAACACTTGACAACGCCAGGAATTATAGTGACATCAGAACAAAATGCACAAGATATCAGACAGACTCTGAATAATTAATTAATCTGTGCTTATGAAAAATTCGCAGCTTTGGGAGTGTAATTTAAAATAGTGAGCGCCCTACATAATTTTATGTCGATATTAATATTTTTTAATTCCTAACATGAATTTTGATCAAGACTTATGTTGCCAGATTTATATGCCAAATTGACCAAATTGAGGTGGTGGCCAAAAGGTAAAGAAAATATGTTCAATAAGTTTAACAGTATCCTTCAAGAAATTAAGTCCTGCGGCCTGCGGCTTGGCGTTCTTGAAATTGTGATTCATCACACGGCTCAAATACCTTTGATTTCATAAAAATAAAAGTCTGCAGAGTAATTAAACGTCTGCGAAACCGCAACTGTTTTAATAGTCTTGTCAAAACGCTAGACGAGTCCTTACATATTAAAAGTAACGCAACCCGGCGCAGACAGGAAATAATTAGAAAAAAAAAGCAATGGAAAGGGCACCGTCAGACCCAGGAAAGGCAGCCGTGGCCAGAAGGAAAAACCACTGGAAGACAGGTACACGACAGCAAGCAGCATTAAGATAACATCCCGTTCTATCCTACTCAGTTTCTGGGAACACACACGTATATGGCCCGATTACGGCATGCTAAAAACGGAATTCGAAAAATGTCACGTATGACATTCGTTGCCAACTAAGGCGGATATTTACCACTAAACGACACTCTGGCTGCCGTCCCACGCCCCAAGCCCAAGCATAGCCCAACTCGATGATGTGTAAAGCGCAAGACGGACAGGTTACTTCAAATTATGGCGAAGTTTGTTCGAAGCAGAGCCAAAAGGTGTATGCAGAAGACGTCTTTAGTGCATAAAAAATGTATCAACAAAACCCCAACCAAGTCCAGGTGATTGTGCCCGAGGTATTCATAAACAATGAAGTGTCGTTCTTTATTGCATTTGAATTTAAATATACCAATTGACAGCTATTTAAGATAGTTAAAAATGTAAATATCTTCTTACAAAACCTGAAAAAGTGTTAGAGCTTGAAGGGGTTCTTAGACGTTGCAAAGCCTCTGCTGCAGCCGCCCAGCTCTATGTGAGTAGAATGAAATGCATTCTGCCTGTCCGAATTAGATGCATACAGATGTGTATAATATTGAGCCAACTGTGAAAAGCCCAAGACCTGAACTGTTTTGTTGAGAGTAACTTATATTTGAGCAATAAATAATCACTAAATCGACTTTGGATTTAACTACAATAAATTTTAACTAGTCTGTGGGGCTCAGGCCGAATGAGTATGGTCTGCTGGGATCTCCGGGTGTGACCATAGTGTATCCGGGCCAGAAATCGGAGCAGTTTGAAGGCAACGTTGGACCCAAATTAAAGGATGGCGCCAATGGATTGAAAATGTTCATGTTATTGCCCAAGGCATTTGCATTGGCCTGAGCAATGCCACCCAGCGGCCAGCCTCCGTAGAGCTGCCGCATCTGCTCATGCTGTAGCTGGAGCTGTTGTTGCTGCAGCTGTAGCTGTAGCTGTTTCACTTGCTCTTGCAGCGTTGACAGATGTGGCTGTGGCTCTGGCTGTGACTGGGAGTGGGAGTGGGACTGGGACTGTCTCTGGGACTGTGGATGAGACTGAAGCAGTTGAGCTGTCGGTTGCCTTTGTGATTCTCGCTGCATCTGCTGTTGTCGCCTTAAAGTTGCTCTGGTGCTGCACCTTTGAGGTATGCCCGGAACGGGCTTCTGTCGCGTCTTGCTAGCTGCAGGCGGCCGCATTGGCACTTCACCAACCATAACCGGATATGTGTTGCCGTCAAAAACGGGGCCGGTGCCGTAAGTGCCAATGCCAATGCTTCCGCCCGATGCTTGCCGAACGCACTCTGTTGGACAGCGTCTTTGGTATCTAGCCATGTTTGGTTAATTAAAGCCGAATCTTATGTACACCAAGTGATTTAGCATTCGAATAAAATCAAACCCTGCATATGGCAGCTGCTTTCTGAATATTTAACGACTGGCTTATAATTTCGAAATTATAGGGGAAATGTCATAAAACAATCTGCCTGTCTATTACTTTTACAAAGTTGACTAACACTTGGAAAAGATGAAACACCAAATAACACACCCATACACCCAGTGCAAGTACACAATAATTTGTCCCTATGCAGTATGTAAATTGGCAAAAGCTTCTATCAACCAGACGGAGGCAGCCTTTTGTTTGGCAACTGCCTTATCAGCACGTACACTCGAAGGTTCTGCAACATTGATAACAATATGTGGGGTACATTGCGTGGCGTTTAGGCCTTTTAATTAAAATATTCCTCAGCTTGTGCTTGAAGTATGAGGCAGTCTCTCGGAATGTACGTAGCTAGGCTCATATACAAAATGTTCACAAACAAAAGGAGGTTATATGAGAGAGGGCAGATTTGACAGAAAATAAACAAATGATGCATTGATTAATTTAATTTATTCGAAACAAATGTGTTTATTATCCTATGCTATCCTTTCTTGTCGAAGAGATGTTAATAATAATAATTCTTAAATGAACCAGCAATGTTTATTCAATATGTTGGGTACGAATATGTAAGTGTATAGTATTCCATGTATAAAATGTTATATTGTTAATTTTAAACTTATTTTATATTGAATTTTTCAGTTTGGTTTCAGTTTTGACGCAGTGAAGAGTCTTTTGTCAAAATTCCAGGGAAATGAAATTTCGTTAAAGTTAAAGAAACTCGAAAATATTTTGGCAATATATTTACGCAGAAAAGGTTAGCTGCCGAGTCAGTCTTGTGTAGCTCAGTCCCCGGACAAGATTGTAAGTAAACAAAGAAAATTACCGTAAGAGTCAAAATTCTAGCCAGTCAATCTGAATTCTAAAGCAGCCAATATGACTGATAATAGAGACTCCTTTAATCCGCTACACGGTGGTCGTCTCTCAAATGTCCAACAAAAGAAAATTAATCCGTCCATACAGAAGTCTGTCAAAGAGGGCCAAGTATCAATTTCGAGAGCCATCAACCAGGAGATGACAGTTTCCAAGCGCTGTACTGCGGGTGGCAGGTCCAAGACACTACCGAAGGCACGAACCATGCCTTTGAAGCATCTAAAAACTGTAATGGCTCCCACCGGCATATTCAAGCCAACGTTAAGCGAACTCTCCCAAATATCTAAAGCTCCAGTTGCAAATTTCATGGGCAACGTGTGCTCCCAGACAAGTTCAGTCAGTAAGCCGCTTAATCAGGCAATCAGATTCAGTTCAACCAGCAAGCGCACAAAATCAAGTACAACGCTAAGAGTAAATGGAGGTGGTAATTTCGCAAGTAGATCATCACGTGCGTTAAAGACCCAGGCAGAAGGACATCCGTTTAACAGGGTCTCCCGTAATTCACAAATTTCCCGAGCCCGTATAGTTAAGACCAAATTGATCAAGCGACCTCATAATAATTCCATTGCCTCAATGGAAGTATTTCCGAATTCTGTCTCCCGAACAAGTACCAGAAGGAGTCTTGCCAGTGCCTCAAGCCACGTTAGCAGGGTCACACCGTCGCTGAAGGAAGTCGCTGATTCCATTAGAAAGCAGTTGGCCCAGTCGGTAAAGACATCAAAGTCGCTGGCCGCCAAAGCCACCGAGTTAAGCAAACGCATTAGTGCTTTGAAATAGTCGAAACGTTTACATTATCTGGAAAAAGTCTCACGGCGATCGTATTTCTCTTCACTTAACGATGTAGTCCTTGGACATTTGGTCGTTAACTGGTGCCTAACTGATGTCAACTGATTTTGAAACGCTCCAAAAACTTGTGCAGTTTTGAATTGCAGCCAAAAAATAAAACAATTTCCAAAAACAAACATACATACTCCTTTTCATTCCACGCCAGAATTTAATTGGCACTAAAAAAAATGTCCATACATTTCCCGGCAAAGGGACGACAAATGTGTACACATTTAGAATGGACTGTTTTTTTTCGTTCAGATTACCAGTCTTAAATATTTATGAGCATGTAATATATAAAAGTCACACAGTCGTTATATTCAATTTTAATAAATATGGAAATATACCGAGTCATTCGTTCCATAGTATGCCATGGAAAACATGTTGCTTAAAAATTGGAAGTCGAACTTGACAGAGCCTGTTTTCATTCAGTTTATTTAAAATCTTCAGTTGCGTACCTTATTGAGTTTTTATCGAAATCCAGGACGATAAAAATTCACATAATTAATAGACATATATTTCTGGCACTAAACATACGCAGAATAAAAGGCTTGTTCTCCTGCATATTTGCCTGGACATTGTGCACATCGAATATAAAATCACTTTAATCATCCTTAGTTGCTTGAGGAGAAAAATTTCAAGAATATCCAAAATGTTTTTTGATGATGAGGGTATGCCCTTCGATCCGTTCAACATTGGTCCAAACGACTGTAAGCGCCTGGATTACGACGTACCCAACACGCCATCATATCCACCCCCAGTGTTTGCCTCATGGCCGCCACCAAAGAAATGTACGCACAAATCAGTGTCGCAAAGCACGGTTGTCAAGCGGGAATTGACTGACGGGTCTTATAGTTTCAAAACTGATCCATCGCTGATGGGAGAAGTGGAGATATCTAAGGCCATAAACGAGGAGATGACCGCTTCCAAGCGGCCAGTACCTGCTGAAAAGCGCTATCGTTTCGGTGTCAGGCACAAAAGATCTCGCGCTTCGTTTTGGTCAGCAGCGCAGAAGTCTATGATGACAGTAACGCCCGTGAGGCACCATCGATTAGCGGAGAAATCAAGTGAGTTCCTCCAGGCGAGCTCTGTCAGGTCTCAAACAAGCAAAGATAGAATATCCTGCTCCAATGCGAAGAAACGAGCTCACGCAGGTGGCAATGCAGATAAAAAATCGATTGCTTCTAGAATATCCAGTGCGAAAGATGTCAGCCAATCAAATATTCAAGAAACTAAAATCAATGCGTCAAACACATCAAGCAACATTAACAAAATCACACCTTCACTGAGGGATGTGGCCGATTCAATAAGAAAGGAGCTAGCCCAGACGGTGAAGATATCCAAGGCCCTGGCCGCTAAGGCGTCCGAGTTGAGCAAACGGCTGAGAACCGGCAGCGAGTCCCCGGAAAAGGTAGTCCAAAGATCGAGAATCACATATATTTCAGGATGATGTGCTTGCCTAAATATTTTCTGCATTTACTGATGCCACGAAATCTTGTGCCTAGTAAGGGTTTCATAATAAAAAGTAATGAAAAAAAAAAACTTACAGCCGGACATGGTTGACACGACTTAGGTCAACCTGATCAAGAATATATAAGCTTTGTGGGGTCGAAGTTGCCTGTCTCTGTATCATTCCTAATGTGTAAAGGGCATTTATGCTTTCTAGATTATACACACTATACTTTGTTTTTCTTTTATCATATGATAGAAGTCCATTAGTTGATCGACTTGCGTCGTATGTGTTTGAATGCCCATGGCAAGAGCCCATTAAATATAGCAAAAGCAGTCAGTTCCGACCTCAGAAAGTAGATATATTCTTAAACAGGAGCATCACGCCATATCCGCCTGTCTGTTCGTCTTCGGTCTATCAAAACATTACATTTTCATTCTTGATGCTGCATTGTTCTTGATATTTTTCGAATAATATTTGAAATATAAATTTATGTGTATTTCAATACCATTTTCATGGCTGAAATTTGAAATTTTCAAGTTGATTTACATTGGACTATGAGGTCATTTCAAGACATTGGTTATGGGCACAAACCACTGATCGAACCTACAATATACACACTATATTATATATTTGAAATCATATTTTGCAGTCAAGCAATCCATGTAGAGTATGCCATTCAAAGAGTATTTCTTATATAAATGTTGCCCTGCGATCGCTTTGATAATATACTGAGCTGTGCCTGCTTTCACTTAGTTTCTTCAAAAATTTAAATTCGGTCAGTTTAGAGTATTTGTTTAGATTATTGAAAAAAAAATGTACTGAATATTAAGTGAATTATTTAATAATATAATATTGGCGTTGAAACACCTAGAAGCACAACTCACACTCACGCACTCTTCTGTGCATTGTTGCTGGACTTGCTTGTGCCAAGCAGAGGAAAAAAATTAACCAATCGCAGTTCATTAATTGAATAAGCAGCCAACATGTTTGTTGATGATGAAGGTGAACTTTTTAACCCGTTCAGCATTGGACCAGCCGGAAGTGGGGAACGTTATGAGTACAAGATGCCAAGCAGTCCAACGTATCCGCCACCTGTGTTTGCTACTTGGCCGCCACCAAAAGTGCCCACCAATAGATCGGTCTCGCAGTGTACGTTTGTCAAGCAGGCGGCAGCTGCTATGCATAACGAGCAATCGCAAAGGGGTGAAGTGGCTATTTCGAAAGCCATTAATGAAGAGATGGCCGCTTCAAAACAGCTTGCCGCTGATGAGAGGCGCATCGATGCGGGCGGCCAGTCCAAAACGAGTCTGTCAAATACCGACCCTAAGGGAAAGTCCGTGACAACGTTGATGCCCGTCAGGGAACGCCGCGCCTCGTCGCCATCAAGTAGCATGTCCCGTTTAAGCATCGCTTTAAGGGCGACCTCCAAAAAGAGTCTTAACTCTCAGCAGAGCACAGCCAAGTCGCATGTTAGCCAGACTCCCGCTAAAACTGCTAGCAAGATGAGTGCGAACTCGTATGATAGCAATAAAACACTTGTGCCTAATACTGAATTAAAACAGTTAAAAGGATCTTTAAATATAACTGCGAGCAAGGGATCGAATGCAAAAGACTCGGACAATGTGTCGCGCAGTAGCCGAAGAGCAGATGCAGGAGGTCATGCAAAGGATGCAATTTCTCGTGTCTCTATTAAGTCTCAGGCAGAAAAATTGCAAGCTGACAAGATCTCATTAAGGTCTAAAGCAAGTAAAGCTCATGCAGATAATGTTTCCCGTGTTACTGACCAGTTTAAGGGGAGTGACTACCGCGCTGATACAGTTTCCCGTGCTTCCGTACTGTCCAAGACCAATGATCAGCGGGCAGATAATATTTCCCGAGTTTCTGTTAAGTCCAAGACTAGTGAACACCCATCCAAAGCTGGCGACCACCGAGCAGATAATATTTCCCGAATTTCAGTCAAGTCTAAAGCGAGTGGCCATCAGGCAGATACAGTATCTCACCACTCGACGGCTGCCCACGCGGGGGATTATGTCTCTCAAAGCGACGGAAATAAGGTTGAAGATAAATCACAGCCGAAAACCGCGACCGAGCCCTCGCTGACAGAAGTTGCTGAGACAGTGAAAAAAGAACTGGAACAGTCTATGGCGACTTCAAAGACTCTGGCCAAAAAGGCAGCCGAACTTAGTGAACGCCTTAAAGCTGGAAATCAGTTTAAGCACAATCGTTTCCACTCTCTGATTCGCATGTATACAAACACAGAACCCTTGAAGAGATGCCGCGAAGATCGCATGTCCTTTTGGTTCAAGGACGCAGTACTTTCCTAATCAATTCTCCAATGATATGACAATTCATGTTCAAACAATTCCTGAGCCTTAAGTAAAATTATAAATTTTAGCAAAATCAAAAAACAAATACCCATGCAATTTAATATAATAGAAATTACCAACACTTTCAAATGCAATATTTAAAAAAAAGTGAAATGTGTCGCATGATTTGCGGTTCAGCATTTTGCTGACATTTCGTATCATTAATTTAAATGCGCTAAATTCTGCGGTCAGCTACGAATTGTGCAGCTGGGTCATAAAATATGCAAAAACATTTGTTTAATTTGCGCAGAAGCTAACCGAAACGCAGAAAAAAATGAAGTTATTATGGTACTCACAAATTTGAATTGTGCTTATCCGATAATTGATATCAACTATACAAGGATATATACTTTTCAGCAGCTATTTATTTTTGTTTGAGTTAGCAGGACATAAAATATGTCGTAAATAAAAATCTTATCGATAAGAATTTAAATTGTGGCTCTTAGATACTATTAAAAGAAAACAAAAATATAATCAAATATCAGTTAGTAGTTAGTTTTTAAAAGAATTAATCTATTTTCGTTTTTGTTCAGTCCAATTATTTTCGATTAAATTTTTCCTGTCAAAAGCGATTTAAATTTACCAAGGATTTCGCACAACTTATTGCCAGTGAGTGTATAGAATAATTGTGGCACTCTTGACGGTGGAAGCTGTAGTTATCCGGGGCAACATTGTTGACCATGTTATTTGTAGCATTGTGGTTAATTTTATTTATGGCAGCGCAACATGCTAATTGCAGCAACAACGTCTGCTGGCTGCCTAATCAGGGTCAGGTTTTTGGCCGAGTCGCTTCAGTGGATAATGGGCGAGTTGTTAGGACGCTGTTTCGCACTCGGGACTGGCAATTATAACAAATTGCATGTCAATTTGAAAGGTACTGCAGAACCAAGCCGCCCCGCCCAGTCATTCTTAAGTAGGCCACATTAAAAGGGGCGAGTGCTTGAAGTGTGTACATATGTATATATATATTTACATTTATATGCAAATGCAAACATTTTTATGCTTGCTAGTGCAATAAAGGAAACAACTGCAATAATGGCAACGGGCGAATAAAGTACCAGAAATAATAGCAACAAACAACTTTGCAAAAGTGCAAAAACCACCAACAACAAACGCCAACAACAATCGAAATGAAACAATCGCAGCACGCGGCATGCGAAACAGAACAGAGAGAAAAATATATTTAATACGAAAAGTTTTGCAATAACGGAAATGAAATGGAAATGGACGCGCGCCAATAGACATAAATGTGTGAGAGGTGCCGCAGCCGACAGGATACAAATAGGACACGGTAGCAGCCGAGCACCATCAACAATAACAACAGCAGCACGAATAACAACAACGAAAGCAATCTGAATGCAGGCCGTGTAAAACAAAAGACCCACAAAATGCATACAAAAAGCAAACTCAAAAGTAAAAACTAACAACAATATCCGGGAAAAGCAATTTCACAAAGCACAACGGCAGCAACCCAACCGGCCTATAAAAGCGCTTGTAAAATATTAAAAACCCAAAAGTAGATGCGCGCATTTTCAGAGGTGTGCAATGAGCTCAATAGAGAAAAGAATCCAATAAACTAAAGCAAGACTAAAAACAAATTTCAAATATAAAGTGCAATTGTAATCAACATCTTTTGAATAGTTCCCAATAGTCCATTATGGTGATAAATCTCTTTAAGGTTAAGAAATTTATATAAAAATATAATTTAAAAAAATTGATGCTGAAAAAAATCTGATGCTGAAACTGAAGCTGCTTTTTGTTCTGAAGCTCATCCAGGCCAAGACTTTGAAAAAGTTGAAATTGAAATTGAGCATATAAAAAAAAATTATAGGGGTATTTTCGAAATAATTGTTCCTTAGTCTAGTTCTCTCCCCTGTATATGAAACTTCCACTAAATAATATTTTTATTCAATTTAAGAATCAGAAAAAAATATTTATACAATATAAGTGGTATCTATTTTAGATACAAGTGTTTTATTTCAAAAAGGTTAATCAACAAAAATCATGTTAGTAGAATTTTATGTACGTAAATGCATATAATTACGTGCACATTAATTAATTTACAGTTAAGGCCTCTTACTGTTGACCAAAACAGATTCAAACTTAAATACACAGTTAGTTAAAATAATTTATAAAGCTTAGATAAAGTGCGCGTTATTGTGTAAGATGCACCTGAAGTGCACAATCAATATGTAAGCAATCAAGAGTACACTAATTAATTACTGCAGTATGACGTGTGTATGTGTGCGTGTGTTTGTTTGGGGGGCGTGTTCAGAATCTACGTGTTTGTGTCTACACACTTGCCAGACATGCACAATTAAAGCTGCCGCAATGCAGATTTACACACCGGCAAAAAGCCGGACTTAAGAGTACACTTGAATTCAACTTACTTCATGTCATTCTGGGTCGCACACGCTGCGTATGCGTAATAAAATTGAATTAACGCTAGGCCGAGGAGCAATTTTGTGGCACATTTTCGCCTTCGGCTTGTGTGCCAGTAAATAATACTCAAACTTGTAGCCGTGAGCGTATGCGTGTGTGTATTGGTGAGTGCCCTATAAACGCCTATAAACGAAATCATAAATTTGAGAGAAAGCTCTCCACGGACACACGCTCACACGCTCAGATGAGGCCCTGCAGCTTTGTCAACTTGTCTGCTGATGTACTTTAGCAATTATTATTAGTTTAATTTTGAGTTTGAGGCCAATTTATTATTGGCCTAATATGATTTCCATGCCGAAGGAGCAGCAGGACATGTAATGCACAAATATTGACAGGCGTTTGTTTAGCGGCAAGTGGCGTAATATTATCTTAATTTATGACTACTCTGTCCTTTGCTGTGTATACCTCCAAACCAAGTTTATTTGCACTGTTCTTAAGACTTTAACCACTTATTTGCCATTTAGCCTTAAGACCAAGTGGTGACTAATGTGCAGCCATAAAGTAGCCGTCCGTACTAATCAAATTAAGCTACAAAGATTTGCCTGAATCCTTAATATATGTATATAGTATGGGCGGGAAACAAGAGAGGTCAAATTTCTATAAATAAAAGAATAAACAAATATTTGGACACCTATTTGATATTGTTTAGGAATTAAATACACATGCGCACAAAAAGGTGTTGTTTAACATTTATTATTCAAAGTTATTCAAAGGAAAAATAAATTAAATAAAAAAAGAGGTTTGTTTTTATAACTTTTTTTGCAAACTCTAAATTGGTTTAAACGTGTTTTAACGATTTGTTATTCATTTTGAAAATATTTTTACTCGTTTTTTTAAAACCATATTTGATATTATGATATGGCCCAGACTTACAACAGAATTTGCATAATTAAGCGAAATAAATTTAATATAAAAGTAAAAATGTAGTCCAACAATTCTTATTTTCAATTTATTCTAAATACAGTTGATTAACAAATTTCAATTTACATAAGCATTTTAAGCGAATGCTGCCCATCGTAATGATTTGCAATGCACAAAGGCATTTACATTATGCGTGATTAATTTTTTATTTGCTATAATTTATATATACATATTTAAAATTAATTAACAATTTGCATAATGACAAATGAGCGAACGCTTTAAAATTGTTGCAAAATCAGCGCGGCAATAGGAAAAGTGAAAAGTGAAAATGAAAATCAACAGAACGAGAAATGATTCATAGTCCCATTGTGGCAGACAACCAGAGACCGGCTCTGATTCCAGAGTGAAAGTCAACTGAGTCATTTGTCGTCATAACTTTTGTCATTAAATGGTAGCCTGGCGGGTCTGATGCCTCCTGATACTGCTTTAGCCCCTTCTCCCGCTGCTGCTGTCGCTACTGGGACGTGCTAGGCAGACAAAGGCAACGCACTCGAGACTCTAGACATATTAGAGGCGGCCTGTGTATACATTTTTCATAACATGCTAAATATGAACATGCGCTCAAACACGCACATACATATCTAGTTGCATATGTATTAAAAGGCGGCTGGAAAGTCACGTTTCTTAATATCGCTACATGCGTGCGTGTGTGTGTGTTTGTCATTGTGTGCTAAGCTTCACACATTTTTAATTTATTTTCATGCCACTTCTCTGTGTATGTGCATATGTATTTGTTTAGCTTAGCTGCAATTTTAACCACAGCCTCAAGCAGCGGGTTAAGAGCCTTTTTGAACTTTTGAGATATGGTCAAGCAGTGCCTCAGCCTTGTTGCCAGCACTCACTGTGGCTGCCATTTTTGTTGTCCCAAGCATTTGAGTTTCTGAGACATTGGGACTTGCTCATGCTCTAAATATCCAAGTGAACTTTATGTCAATACATTTCACAATTGAAATCACAGCAGACGCTGCAAGCATTTAAACTAAGAAAACGTCGAGAAAGTATACAATTTTATTTTTATCGTTTAGGAACTAAACGTGATCTTTTTGGCATACAAATAGATAAAGCAACACAAGCAAAAATGTTAAATACAACTAGCATTTTATCAAAGATGCCACTGCTGCAAAGCCTGGAGATATCAGACAATGCACATCTCTTCATCGCCGTCGGCATTGCTTTGTGTATATTGCTTTGGTACGCGGCCAAATTTGAAAGTGATCAGATTCTGATGGATGTGCTGCGCAAACGGCAGCAGCAACTCCAAGAGCTGCAGCGAAAGCATCAATTGAAGCTGCTTCTGAAAAAGACAACCAAATCGGAGCCTTCAGCTCCAAGCACGGAGGAATCATTGACGCCTCAGGCGAATCATACATTTAGGCGACTCAATCCCATCCAAAGTGTTGAGCGACAGCAACGCAAGCGTTCAGAGTCCGTAGCTGCGATTGTAGCAGCGGGTGATGCATCAGCAACACCTCGTTTACGTACAAATTTTAAATGCCTCAAGCCTGACCAAAGCGTTGAGCGACATCGACGCATGCGTGCCAATCTTAAAATGAATGTACCAGACTTTGCAGAAACCAAACAGAAAACCGACTAGTAAACCACGAACCGCACGCGGAAATGCTGATTCTTAATATTCATTTTAAGATAAATGTAAATGGAATGTAGCTATTTAATACTAGTATTTAATGCATTTAATAAGCTTGTTAAACTGAGTACTATCGACGTTCAAAACATGATCATGGTAATCGATTTTATAAAAACAGAAGAGTGTTTGACAACTGTTACTCACGATATTTTTATTATTTGCTTATTTATTTAATCCATATTCACATGTTCTGCAATTTTGAGCCGCGCAAAGCCGAGTAATTCCCTGTAATACATAAGAAAACTTAACAATACGGAGAGCCTAGAGCATTGACCCTATTTGTCTATTGGGGAGTTGCATTTGCTGACGTTAACCACGCCCAATGCTTCTTGCCTTTCGCATCTGTTTGCATTTGCGTTAACACTTACTTCATTTAGCAGCCGGCAGCAGCAACAGCTGCATAAAATAGCAGGCAGATTCCTGCATCTGAGTGCAAGTGTAGATGCCGCTGGCTGCAGGTTAAGGACCTTCTTTTCAACTTTAAAATGTTTACTTGCTGGCCATGTGGGTGACAACGACAGCGGCCAGTCATTTTTTTTACTGCCGCAGCATGTATCATATGGCCTATATGTCAACAAAATTCAATGGCCATATTAGAGCGGCAGCATATTAAGCATGTGATTAACTCTTTGCGGTATATTTTTATGAATATTAGTAACAAATACAAATACTTAAATTAAAGTAAACTCCTTGAAATAAGCTGAGGGGAAATGAAAAAAATACAATTTGTTAAAATGTGTTTTGAATTTAATTATTTCTTCGTTAATATTCTTTTTACCATGTTCGGACTTTATTATTCAAAACAGCGAGACTTCATATTTATATTTTTAATATGGCTAATCTGTTGTTACAGGGTGTCGAGTGGTCGACTATTCTTGCGTATAGCAACTGCCCATTTGTTCTGTTCCCTCGTTCTCTGCGTCCGTCTCAACAAGCTTGTGTTTATGTTTGCTTTGTGGGCTTAACATAGTCTCTCAGTCCATGCGCTGCTTTTAATCTTAAGCGCATTTCATTTACCACAATGGCCATTAAAATTGTCTAGGCTGGCAGGGCACAAGCACACACTCACTCGCACTCCCATTCGTTCTCTTATACACACACAGAAGCACGTTGCACATTGCCAACACTGGCTGGCCGTGTGTTGCCAGTTGCCCACTGTCAACTTAATATATTTTTTACGCCTTGTACACTCTTACCTGGCGACTTATGGACGGCTTATGTGCTCGCAAACCAATTAAAATGGCCAATAGAATGGCTAGTCCCCGGACTATGGCATTGCCTACAAATTAATTTCAAATGATTTGGATCCATTTGATATTCGGCTGTGTATTTAGAATAAATTATTACCTTCCTTGTAAAGGATTTAATATGTTTAAAGTGCAATTATCAATTTTTAAGCTTTGGCTATGGTATTCAAATTTTTTGTCGCCATGTGTAACGCATTATAAGAGACGCTTCCGATCCCAATTTAAAATTTGTATATATGCAGCTTTAACAGTCTCTGTGCCACGCTCACTCAAGTGGCACAAACTATAATCAAATTGTATGGCAAACGACATGGCATGTGCGCAGTAAACTCAATAAAATACCAAAAGCGGCGAAAATAAATTACAATTATGCAAGAATGCGCCCGCACCACAAAAACACACACACTCACACAAAAGGCGAAGAGAACCGCACAATGTGGAGTAAGAGAACCGAGTGGAGTTCTGGGCAAATGAAACCGCCAGCTTTACCCAATGCCACATATTTACTTTTATCTCAGTGCAAGCAGCCAAAGCCAAATACGCGCAAACAAATGGGTCTGTCGGTCTTCGGGGTGTTGCTGGGCACGGACCAAAGGGGTGCACGACCGGGTCCAAGACAGCCCGACAGACAATAAATGTGCATGGTGTGTTGGCACTGACAATGCTCGGCGATGATGCTCTCAAATTGTCGGTCGTTTAAATACATTTAAATATAAATGCAGGCAGCGCAGCGAAACGCAGAGATAAGAAACACCAGGCGGGAGGACATGGGGATCATTGAGCAACTGCAGCTACAACTGCTGCCTACTGGGCCCGGAGTAAGTGAATATTTCATTCATTCATTTTTATTCATTTGGCATAGCTGTTATTCTATCAGCGTTGCAGATCATGTGCGAGCGTCTGAGTGTGTGTAGCTGTGTCTGTGTGTATGTGTGTGTGTGTGTGTGTGTGTGTGTCTGAGCAAAGGCTTGCCACAGACATTTTAAACGGGCGCGTATGAGCGATAAACAAATATATCCAACACTTGTGGTGCGCATTTTAAAATAATGAAAAGTCTTCAATGAGCTCAACATCAACATCCTTGTTGCTGGTGCTGTCCTGGCGAGACCTGACAAACGAAGAATGAATTTAATTATATATTTCTTGGCAAAACGTATACACCCCGTAGTGCGTCTTGCGGTCAGGTCAACGCGTATGAGATTCATTTTGCTGCTGTTCCTGTTGCTGTTGCCGTTGCCGCTTGTCGTTGCCTTGATTACATTTTCATTTTAATGCACGATTGAAGATGCATTCGGCGAAATTAATTGAAAACGCTGCCAGCTGCAGAGCTAATATTTGGCTTTCTGCATTGCCCAACTCCATATCTCCACACGAATCCGTACTCCGCACACCACACGTCCATGTCGACGCTTTAACGCTTACGCGCTGCGCATGGCTGTTGCATGCGAAATGAGCTGCTGACGTATCTTTTATTGATTGCTGAATTACACGCAGTTGAACTTTTATTTTGCTTTTAAATCGAACCTCTTGCGCCGTGTACATGCATGCTGGATACTGGAGTTATCTGTAGAGTTGTGGCCTCCACTGTGGTCACTTAATTGATGCATTCGCCTAGATCCGGGTAATATTTGTGTGTGTGTGCATGGACTTATGTATGCATGTACGAGTGTATATATGTTGTATGTGGGTATAAATATAATAAGTTTAAGTATAATAATGAGAAGAAAAGTATTTATGTAGTTTTAAAAATCTAGTCAACGTACTATTGTCTTGCATATTTGTGTATGCCTCGTGAGTATCTACATATATTTTTTTTTCATGTCAGTGTGAATTTTAATTTGTGTATCTGATTAAAGCCGATCAAATCGAAATAAAGGCTCTAATAATTTAAAATATGAATTGAAAATTGTCAATCTATTAACACTGACTGCTCAGTGGAGCATTGTGCCTGAAATATTAAGTTTTACTGCTCACAGCCATTGCATTTATGTACAGCAAAAGACTATGATGTGATTATACAATTGTGATAATGGCAGGCATACAGACATAAGACAGACGCAGCCAACACTTTCTCAGGCTGTGCACATATGTGTACACATGCGTACACCACGAGCATGACAAGGAAAATTTCATATGCAAGGCACATCATTACATTGTCCAGGAGGCATGATGGCTGACAAAGTGCTTTGCCAGAGTGCGAGTGACTAACTGACTGACTGACCGACTGACAGCCAATAAAAGTCACATTATCAACCTTGAAGTGTGAGGCTCAAGTAGGACTCAAGCCTCTGTTTTAATCTTACCACCTCTGCAACTCCCAGACGGCGGAGCCTGCGAGATAAAGTGCCAGTTTATAAGCTCGAACTGGCATGTCACAAATAATTGACAACAGTGGGCTGATGAAATTGAAACAGACAGTAAGACAGATACAAAGATGCGCATACACATAAACGAGTTAACAACAACAGCAACTGGTGTTAGCTCGCCTTCATGAGGACAACACTTTACAGAGAACCGAGTGCTGCTACAATTCGAATTGAAGACGGACCGAAAAGCTGGTATATTTGATTTACTGCCGAATGGAAAAAGAACAAGTACCTACAGGTATGGATGGGTGGGATACTTTTCTTATTTATAAGTGCCTAATCCTCTTGATGTAAAATAGACATCGTAATCAAGTTATTTTTGGAAAAGTAAGTCTCTGTTACTAAGTTTGGAACTATCTACACATTTCAATACCCCAAGTAGCCTTAGTCCAGTAAATGTACTGTTGCCTGATGGATTATTATTCCCAATCTTAAACATATCTAGCTGCGAAATGTAAGCCATTAAATGATATGTGAGCGGGAACACAATGCTAAGCCACACATGAATCCGATCAATCATTTTGGTAACATCTCATTAGTTGCACTCCGAAGAGAGAAGCACCACGTGTCAGTATTTTGTACACGTGCCAATCTGAACAGTCAGCGCAAACATATCATAATTAGGATAATGCAAAGACAAAGCAAGCAGCAGCAGCTGAGACATCGTTGACAAGTCGTTCAACTGCGGCTGACTCACATGCTACTCAACCCACTCAACGTTCGCCTTGGCGTATGATTAATGCATTGTGCAGACGCAATGAAGTACTGAGATTTTTGTGTCTCCCAGACAATGGCCAATTACTCAGCTTTGCGGGTTGTGCGACCGCTTATTTCCCCTTGCCAACGTTTGCTTGCGGCCGCGAGCTGCAATTAATTATCACAGTCTAAACTATTTTAAGCCTGTTGAATTATTAATAATTTCTTTTTAAAACTACAGGCTTCCAGTACTTTTACCTACCATACTTTCCGACTCTCAAACGTGTGCAACCCTTTGGGAGTATTAAAAAGTTGTCACAATGGCCGCAATGCTGACAGCTACTTATAGTTGACGGAGTTTCTTAATTAACTGGGGGAAAAGGATAAAAAATAATAAACTTTTTGAATAGATTTTATGTTGCAATTATATGAAATGCATAATTTGTTAAATGAGCAAACAAAAGGTAGTCATTAAAGTCAAGTAGTTGAGACAAAAAAGGCGACCTAATGCATGGGAGAACTTTAAGACTTGTATGAATTCAGTGTATACATCGTATGGGTAATTTTTCATAAAGGGTTGCCAGAGCTTGAGTGCTGCATAGCAATTACCCACTAAGTGCCACTAAATCCAGCTATGTAAATGCATCTGTCGGTTGCCAAAGCTAAACATGTCTTGCAAAAAAAAATAAGCATGAAGCAGGCAATGCGCAAGAGCGTCGGAGCGCACTTTTCCGAGTGAGAACTGTTTGCACAGCTGCAGCTGACTGTTGGCAGGCAGGCAGGCACAAGGAGGCGAACATCAGTTGGCTTCGAATTGAACGGCAACGAATGCAAACAAACAAGCAATAAGGTACGTGGAAATTGTCGCCTTAACTTAGTTTATTATAATGCCACTTGAATGAGTTTGCAACGACTGCTGCTGTGTAGTTGCATGCCATATGCATATAACACATGTGCAGATGTATGTGTGCATATCAGATATCCATTCATTTATGCTCTCACACGTTCGCTCGTTTCAGGCAAGGCAACGAAATAATACGAGTACCCAGTGAATGGCACAAGTTCTATGTGCAATACAATAATGGCAATGCAAGTCGAACTTAGGGAGTGGATACAGCTCTTCAGGAGGGGATCTGGCTTACATAGACATCAGTCTATAGGAGCCTGTAGCTCCGGAGGCAGCTGTGGGAGACAGCATTTGCAAATAGCGCCAGGCACGTGACCTGCTTTTATACCATGTTCTATTTACCTTTGCGTGCAATTTGCCGTTTACTCAATTTAAATTTCCTCCCTATTGTGCAAAGGGTAGCTCGCGACAATAGCAATCGTAAAGTCAGGCTCAACTGAATCGACAATATTTGCACATAATAAGCCCCTATCAACAATGAATACCATTGTCCACAAGCTTTCATGTTCCAAATGTGACTATTGAAATGAATACAAATTAAATGTAATTTCAATTATTTTCACAACAATATATATTCCTTTTATTAGCTGAATTGTGAGTGGTGCAATTATTTAAAATAAGAACGTGCTGTGAATATTAAAAAATGTATGCAAAAAGCGTTGATAACTTATATATACTATACACATTTACAGCGGATTCTTTTGTTGTAGAACTCTTATTTTATATATATACCTTTTATATATTTCAAAAATCTTTGAATAATACAAATATTCCTTATCGAATTATAAAATTTGAAACTTTAATTGTTTATTCAGTTTAGTCAACGTCAGCATCAGTCTGACGGCACATCACTTATTAAATTATTTCGCAGCTTCAAAGAATATATTATTTATTTTCGGTTTTTTTTTTTTTTTTGCATTTAATAATTATTTATGTTATATCTCGAACAATAAACCTGATGTTTTAATCCAGTAAAGCGTTGAAGCGCAAGCCCTGTTATGCCCTTGATTAAATTAATCTTTTATATACAAATAAATATGTGCATATGTGTATGTAAGGTGTTGTTTGACTTTGGAACAGTGTGCGCACCAGAAGCACTAAAAAACAATAACAAATGCATGCAGTAGTATAATAAGTAGTGCGCGAAGCGAGAACAAAAAAATAAATTGAAACGCTTTGCTGGCTAAATCCAATATTAATTCAATGAAAATGGTTTATACGATTAATTTATATAATAATACTTAATGCCGCGCGTCCGGTTTTAATCGCGTCGCAGCAGCGCACAAATGCGCTTAATGAGCTTTAAAAACAAAACTCTTGCTTCCAAAACGCATTTGGCTGCTGGCCATGGTTTCCTCATAAGCATAAACTGCATAAAATCAACAAAATTGGAATGGGCACGAGTGCAGAGTTTGTACAAGTTTCGGCCATGGCCATGTTGCATAGATTGGTGAGTTTATAAATGTATCTGCATATATATATATATATATATATACTTGTATGTATTGGCGTTTCTCTTGGCCCGAATACTTATCGAAAACATTGGCCAACAGAGCAGCTGGCTACTTTTTGCTTACTTTGTTAATGAAAAATTTCATTTCAGCTTATTATGTGCAGCAAACAATGAAACGTGAGAAATGTAATGAAGTGGAAAATATAACGACCAAAAAATGTGCAACTCTACGTATACGTAATATGCACATTTTTTATAATTGGCAAGTAAAATGAAAAAATGGATCATTTCGACACTTTGTTTATTTATATGAGCAATTCCCTGGGCTAGTATCCATGTTTAAATGTTAATTGCGAATTTGAATAGTGATTGCAAAGAGCATACCAATTTATCGTTGGTAAACAAGCAATATTTTGCATAAAATAATATTTTACTTATGAGCAGCAAAAACCTAAGCTGATAAAAGAGGTCTGGAAAATAAAAGTGCGTTTTGATAGGAGGAGTATTAATAAAGAAGAGTAATAAATAAATTGAACAAATCCCTGGAATCGCATATATCCATATTTTCAAACGCCATATTCGCGTGAGGAATAAGTCGCTTAGCATCATTTAGCCAAATGCAATGCAATTAATTATAGATTTGAAAAAATTTGCATTTCAATGTGTATTTCATTTGCAAACGAAAGTAATTTTTACATTTCACAGCTCTGTCATTTGTTCTCATCAACTTTTTGTAGGTTTTCCGCCCTGACAGGCGCACAACTTGCACAGCTCATTTCATTAAAAGTTTTCTACACTTGAAACTAATTTGCACTGCCAATACAAAACAAGTTTGGCAACTTGCACAGCTCGCAACATATTTCCATCTATTTTCCTTCGGTGTTTTTTCTGAGTCGGAGGGTGAAATAGGTAGGACGTTTTGAACAAACGAATTTAATAACTTTCGCTACAAACGCCGTGGCAAACTAATTGTAAAATAAACAGAATAAGCCAATTGCAATGAGAGGGAAAAAAATGCATACACAATCATAGTGCTCGTCTGGAAGATACTCAGTTTATACTTCTCTGAAGATTTAATGTGCGCATGTCTTCATGGTGGTATGTCCTGCATCAATAACACAAATAAGCAACAATAAAAATTTAGTTTTAATTACTGTTAACATATATCTAACATTTATTTTGTCTTACAGGGTATAGAAAAACGAAAAGAGAAAATGAGGAATGGAAAGTAGCTGCATCCTCGAATATAATTAACTTTCACAAAAGTAAATAGAATCTTAGTGAGTGAAAACTAAAGACAACAGCTGTTAATGAGTGGAATTTTTGTGCAAGTTGAACGAGAGCTTCAGCAGCAGAGGCAAAACAGTTGGCGAATACAATTGCTGCTGCTGCTGCTGCTGGTGCAAGGATCCATTGAGTGGAAGTGGCAAGTGCGCGTTATTTACGCGGCTGCTGTCGCTGACTTTTGCTTAGTTAATATTTGCGGGCTTTATGTGAAGTGGGCAATTGGGAGGCAGCGCTGAGGTTGAACTTTGGCTTCAGTTTGAGCTTGAGCTTGAGGTTAGCCTGCATATGATATGGGTAAGAAATATTGATTAAATGTTAGCAAAGCACTGACTAGACCTCCTGACGCTAACGCTGCAGCTGACATCAGACGACGCGTCGCCGCTACAATGTCTGCCTGCTGCAGTAAAGCGGAAACGGAAGTGCAAAGCAGTAGCAGCAACAACGACAACGACAACGACAAAGCTAGCTAAAACCACAACAACGGCAATCCCTGTAAATAGCTCGCAGTTTTTTGTAGCAGGCAGACGTATTTTGTTGCCGCTGATGTTGCTGTTGCTGTTGCTACTCACAGGCAAATGTTGGACATTTTTACGGTTTCGGTCACTGGCAAATGTCAACGCTATTTTATAATAATGTCGTTGCTCTTATTGCTACTGTTGTTGTTGTTGTGGTATCCACAAGTTAACACAGGAAACTCTGCCGGTCCAGGCAATTGTCTGACATTTTATTTATTGTTTCCTACAGCAGCGAGGCGCTAAAAATGCCTGCTCCGTATATATACAGACATTAAAATCACAACTAATTTGCGGTACATCGAGCCAGCAATTATATCACTCAGTTTCGCAACATTAAGTGATTAAGTCACTTGCTATCTTCCCTGCTGCAAAAATAAAATGAACAATAAAAATACACTAAAGCTACTTTTCCAGGCACTGTCTCGTCTACTTTGGCTCACAACGGGCATTCAATTTCAAATTTGTTTGATGCTTATTAAGTGGGACATTTAAGTGTAGTCTGAAGTGCTCGTTGACTACTTGCATTTCATTAAATAAGAATTTCAGCAATTCTCGCATTGTATTTTGTCTTCATTATATTCATGCACTCTGCGAATTGTGTGGCAATGGCGTGCTTAGAAGAACTGCTTTCTCTTTTGCTGTGAACTATATTAAAATTAAACTTCTACAGAGTTTATAAAGAACTTTATTGTAGTTTTATGTATTACACTGTTTCAAATATATAAAAAAGCCAACGGGTACAAAATCCAAAAACAACTATGTTATTTATAATAACATTTAAGGAGGCTATATGTGTGTCTCTATGTGTTAAATTGTGTTAAATTAATCAATTTTATTTTATAATTTCTCTTCTTTGATTTTGATTTTGCTTTCGCTCAACTATTAGAGGGTAAGGGTACACTATACGCATAACCTTAATAAATTGTGTTGACTCTCTAAACATCCACTCAGATATTACGAATGCATACCTAGCCCTGCAATCTCAATTATGCAATTTAATAATTTGGCTCCTGCCTACAGCTTAAGCCCATTTTATAAATTGTTACAATTGATTTCGATGGTACTCCGATCCCTGGACAATTTTAAAATGCATTTATAATGCGCTTTGGATGTGGTATATGTGCTGGTGTGAACAATATGCTGCTTTAACGTTGCAAAAAGCATTAAAATTTCAAATCGAAATACATGACACGAAAGTTTTAAGCCAGCATTCAGCATTCGCCGCTCAGGCAGAGAAACAATAGAATGCAACTTGAGCCTCAAGTGCAGCAAAACTCTTATCAAGAAATAAAGTGAAGTAAAAGTTTTAAGCGTCTTTGCACGCATACAATTTCTCATGAGCAGCAAATACAATTGCACAATAAAATATATACGTACACACAGTCACAGATATTATGGAGCCGAAAGCCGAAAGGGATTCGAGGACGAATGCAAAAAGAAGCTTAAGCGAAAGGATTTTAAAAGCAGCGCGCCTGGCAAAGGTTTTTGTCGTCAACGCTGCCATTTTGCTAAAAGCGGAAGACAGTTCCAAAAAAGCGAACAAAAAACACAAAAAGTGAACCACAAAAAAGCGAAACAAATTCAAAAAACAACATGCAACATAGCGGGTGCCTTGCCATAATGGCTGCCTTAAGACTATGTTTTAAACCCGGCTCACGCGCAGTTGCAGCAGCTGTTGCCCGGGCCATTGACGTTTTTATTGCACGCCAAACTGTTGCCCCGAAAAACTCGAATGAAATTAAGAGCGCGCAGCCGAAACTTTGGCCATTAAAAAAAAAGAAAAGGTAAGTTCTGCTCAGCGGAAACAATGAAATCGGCATTCATTTTATTAACTCTTTGAGCCGTCGCTCAAGCGAATTGCCAATTAAAATGGCACTTGCTGCAGCAGCACTCCTGCCCTCGCCAATTCCAGCACAATCAGTAACATCAGCTTGGGCACCGGAAACGGATGCCGTCAGTTGTCATTTGCTAAACAACGGAAATCACGTAGAGCTCGCGCCCAGGCAGCGCACGAGAACAAGAAATACAATGTGTTCGAATGCGTACATTGTGGCATGCAAAAGGCATATGCTTTTATTTTTTATTGGAAAAACTATAAAACACAAAACTGAAATGGCAATGGCAGATAAATTTTAATTTTAGCTGCCGCATATACGTATGCACATACATAATTTAAAAGACCGGGCGACACAATGTCAGGCGTTTGGCCATAAAAATGTGTGTTGGGCAAATAAATTTCAAAGTGAAATACTTGTAAATGAAAACAAATGGAGCAAACATGAAACAAAAACAATAACTGCTAAAGGACACCAGCTTCTGGCTATTGGCTACTTGGCTACAAGCTAAAATTCGATATTACGTATACGCCATGTACGGCGTAGTGCAATAAATATTACGTGTCAAGGACTTTGACCAAATCGTTTTTGGCCTTTAGCTAAAAATTTACTTTAAATGTCCTATAAATTGTGCATTACAGTTCATACATAGCAGGGCGTATGCCAACTAAACTTTAAATACTAAAAATCAATCCGAAATTCGCCCAGAACGAATATTAAATTTATTAAATTTAGTAGGTTCAATTGTATGCAGCTGGTCTAATTAATTTTTGTTTTAACTAAACATAATTTAGCACTCACACACTTCATGCGTTAATAAACACAAATTATGTTTTTATTATTATTATTTTAATTTTCAAATTCAATTTACGCACCAAGGACCAATTTTGCGAAATAGTGCAGCCCAACTGAATAAATGTTAACATAATTATTGGAAAATTTCATACGCATGTGTAACCGTATGACTTAAATTATATTTTTAATAATCAAAAACCACAATTTATAATCTGCATTTTTCATTCGATTATTGTTTGTTTGATTTGTCTATCTGTCTGATTGTTGAGCGAAAAATAAAAATTAAATGCACAATTAATATTTAAATGGGTGCACACAAATATGAATGTATATTATATATTGTAGTTTTCATACAGTGCAATTTGTACCTTTCAGTTGTTGTTTTTTTTTTTTTTTTTTGTGAGCATTTTCAATGAATTTTGAAAATCAATTATATGATCTATTTATTTTGCATACCATTATGGACAAATTTCACATTTGCATTTCTAATTACAAATACAAACAAAAAGCATGCAATAAGGCCAAATCAAAAGAATTTTTGTACCAATGACAACAAATTTAAATAAACATAAAAACACTTATTTATTTGCATATCTATAAACTGATTTATTATACGCTACTGTACACACGCACAGAAAACGACAAAATATTTCAGTCGACAGTTGCTGAATGTGAAATACTCTGGTAAAAGTCTTATTTTTACCTACATACCAATATGTATTCAAATTTTATACAAATGGGCTGAATACCGTGAATGGAAACTAGTCCAATATACTCGTTTTCCTATTGTGCAGAGGGTATTTAGGAGCAACCTCCTTTAATATGCTTCAGTATACATTTGTGTAAATAACAATTCAACTCAATATAGTTTTGCTGCAACCTTGCAGCTGATAATAAACATTGTTTTTTTTGTTGGATGCTGCCTTGCTTGTTGGAGGCAGAAACCACGGTTGCACATAAATTCCATTTGTCTGACAGCTTCGCCAGACAGCACACCGCAAGCCGAAAGCTAAAAAAAGGCAGAATTGTGTTTTATTATTTTTATTTTCAATATTATTAGTCGTATTATTATTATTACTCTTAACATTATCATGATGATTTTGTAAATGATTTAGCAAATAATTTCGCCAAATTTACAACGAAAAGCACAAAAACTTTCAGAGTTGTCAACAAAAATGCAACTGCCCGAAAAATATGCCATTGTCATTTCATGTAAATTATTTTCTATTTTAGCTTGTCATAACTTTTATGCAAATGTTGACTTACAAATACCAGACTAAATACATATACATCTACAAAGAAATTTAAATACATATATATATTTTTAGTTTTTGTATTCCAAAAACTTTGTCTGCACATTTTGTGCATATTAGGAAAAGGCATGGAATTTGTACTTTTGTGCCAACTCTTTTTAATGAGTTCTGGAGCAGTAGCCATGGCTAGCTATAAATATATTACCAAATTAATTGACTGCATTGAAGGGATTCGTGTTGTAAGTGGAGGGAAATGCCATCTGAAAGCCAAATAAATGGAATAAAATATTGATACGCCATTGTCGGGCCACTCACTCAGCTGCCAAATTATAATGTGACGCACATTAAGTGCTACGTTCTCATCCGTTTTATCATTTGCATGCTGGCAGAGGCAGATGCAGAGGGCTGTGGGCAACGTAATCACCAACGACATAGAAGGCAGAGCAATGGAGCAGCAGGAGCAGGACGAGCAGCGGCAGCAGCCGGATATCCTGTCACGTTTTCAGTTGACTTGACTGCTGTGGGAGAGTGCGCAGTACTTAACCGTTCAAGTTGCCGGTCTGGGACTCGAGCTTACCTCCAGTTGCCTCTGGGCCACTGTTGTCAATGTCTCGCTGGCTCTTACAGCGTCTGCAGTGTATGGTGTATGGTGTGTGTTGGTTGTGGCTGGTGGAGCTGGTGCTACCTAGTCTTGTAGTGGCGTGAAAATTAAAGGAATTCCGTTATTATTTTGCCTTTTTTTTCAGCTGCACACTTTCCATAGCACTTTGACGCAAATTATGTCGGCGCAGCGAAAACAAATGTTGCATATGCATGCGACACGACATGTCACAAGTGCTTAGCAGTCCCGAGTGCGACAGTTTCTCGCATGCAATCCCTACTACCACCAAAGACAGCCACAGAGAACGACCAGCGAACTGAGATTTTCTGCTTGTGCGTGGTTCTGGATATGTAGGAGTATGTGCAAGCGTGAAAGTAATTTGCAAAGTAGACGTTCTGCAATTGCAGTAGCAGTCGCCGTCGTCGTAGCAGTAGCTGCCTTATGGCTTTCGTTGTTGTCATGGCAGCTCATTATGTGGCGGCTTCTGTACCATCAGAGAAGTATGACGCTCGCGTGGTTACTGAAAGCACAAAGAGCAGCGACAACACCAGGAAAAGTTAATAATATACGAGAAAGTAGCACGAAACAAATCTGAATGCAGAGTATATGCAAGTTCTGATTACAACGCGTGCTATCTTATAGCACGGCAAAATCATTTTTACTGATTTTATGTATACGAAATGAAAATTAAGTTGTTTTCTGTGAAAATTCAGCAGCTGACAGCAATTTCTATATAACATACATATTCAGTAGTGCGGGCTCGTAATCACAAAGCGAATATTCCTTCCGTTAACCCCTTATGAGTGCATGTTTAATGAACATTCTTCTAAGGAGTTCACTTTTACTGTACATTTTCTTAATTGAAATTTGAAAATGTTGTTCAATCTATTATGACTTTAAAAAATATATATATAAACAAGTAAGAGGTTCTAGTCGGGAGCTCACGACTAGGGGATACCCTGAACCCTCTTCTTCCAACATCAAGGCATATATATTCTATTTTAGAAACTATATGTCAAGTTTGGTGACTCTAGCTCTTATTATTTACCAAAATTGCCCAAAAAACAGGATATCGATATCGACTTTTATCGATTGCTTGGAAACAGAGTAAGTTATCGATTATCGGAAATAAACTCGACCTGCGCGGGAACTAGGATTTCATCAATTTTATCTAGAGGTCAAACCATGAATAAAAAGTCGAACCTCGTGGAAATCGGTTGAGTTTTGACCGAGTAATGGGGGTGGGAAATTTTGACCTATGTCTATATAGGATATTTGAGAACACTATTTTCACATGAATTTTGACCAAAAATAGTGTTGCCAGATTCTGATGCCAATTTTATCTAGAGGTCAAACCATGAATAAAAAGTCGAGCCTCGTGGAAATCGGTTAAGTTTTGATTGAGTTATGGGGGTGGGGAATTTTGACCTATGTCTATATAGAATATTTGAGGACACTATTTTCACATGAATTTTGACCAAAAATAGTGTTGCCAGATTTTTATGCCAATTTTATCTAGAGGTCAAACCATGAATAAAAAGTCGAACCTCGTGGAAATCGGTTAAGTTTTGACCGAGTTATGGGGGTGGGAAATTTTGACCTATGTCTATATAGAATATTTGAGGACACTATTTTCACATGAATTTTGACCAAAAATAGTGTTGCCAGATTTTGATGCCAATTTTATCTAGAGGTCAAACCATGAATAAAAAGTCGAACCTCGTGGAAATCGGTTGAGTTTTGACCGAGTTATGGGGGGTGGGAAATGTTGTCTATATAGGATATTTGAGGACACTATTTTCACATGAATTTTGACCAAATATACTTTATGGGGTCGGCGATGCTTCTTTCTGCCTGTTACATACATTTGGATTTTGCGCAAATACAATATACCCTTATACCCATTTTTAATGGGTTCAGGGTATAAAAAACGAATTCGAGTGTTCTGAAAAGAGTAGATTTTAAAATATAACGTACGTAGGTAGGCTCTGAAACATATAAAAATAAAATACCTTTCATTTTAAGTTTAGAGTAAATTGGATAAACAAAATCTTGATGGTTGTTGCCCTAATTAAGATATAACATACTAAGAATGTTATATATAATTTCAATTTAGAATCAATACCTAATATATATTTGTTAATATGATTACTGAACATGTTTAAAATAGCAAAATGACCATGATTTCAGTTTAATTAGCACAGAAAAGCTTTTAAGCATTAGATTATGTACATTTAGTATAGACTTCAGCGTTTGTGCGATTTGCTCATTGAAATTCGTGCTCCGAGCTGCCATTTATAGACAGTCGAGCAGTCAACCGTTTATAGACAGCTCTCCCGTTTGGCTATCAAGCAGAGCGCATAAAAAATGGTCACCTAGCGGGGTGCCATTGTCATTGTCATTGCTCGCTGGTGGCAGTCAAAAACTGAAACGGATTTAGCTGCCAAACGGCCAAATCGAATGTCACCAGCAGCAGCAACAGCAGCGGCAAGTAGAGGGAAAGGACCCGCAGCAGCAGAGAATCCAGCTGCCTGCCGACTGCAGTTATCAAATAGGAATGAAGTCAGAGCCATGTGCTGAGCTCCACTAAGCTGCACTGCCGGCGTCTAGACGGCATTTGTCATGCAGCCAGAGATACATTTATTTTCGCCTGGACCAGTGGGAGCAAAGAACCGTATATAGGCTCCCATAATTATTTATAAAGCTCGGGGAGCATTCGAATCAAGTCTTCGAGTCTATTATGCAGATCACCTTTGACTGTGGCAGCGCCTCAGATTTCAACATTATTTGCACCCGCTGCTGGGCTAATTAACCCAACTTAAAGACCGAGACCCCAGCGAATCATTAGCCAGCCTTTTGGTATTGGCTGTTGATTTAAAATCAAATTGGTCTTAATGCTGGCAGTACTTGGACTATTTGTGCGGTCATTAGGGCAAGAGGCTGCCGCTTTTGACAGTAGTTGTGCTGCAGGTGGCAATAATTGAAAAACTTTGGCCAAGCCTACTCACTAATTAAAAGTTTTTGGCTCTACCGGCCCAGCCTTTCATAATAATGACGTAGCTGTTGTTCTGGGAATTCAACTTTATTAAGATTATGCTCTAGTGTATATTGTTACAATCAATGTTGTTGTTGTTTTAGAGTATGTACTTGCTGTTCATGACTGGGCTTTATTAAATTAAAAGTTTCATCTTCGGTGATGCTGCTGGTGTCAGGAAAGTTGTTAATGCGATTATGTTAGGCGGTGCCGCTTCGCGTCCAATGCGGAGTTATGACAACAATTTGTGCTGCCCGAAACATAATCGATTGCCAAATGCTAGAACTAAGTTTAGCCCCTAACAGTTGCCATTGCATTTGCACTGCACTGGCATTTGTCGTCGGGCGACAGTGGATTACAGCAATTGAATGTTCAATGCCAGAACAAAGCATTGCAGTCATCCCAAAAGATATCTCTGTGCTGTTCCAGCTTCAGTTTTGGGCTGGGCTTGAGCTCGAAGCAGATATACAGACAGCTGCATATGGCACGCCTGCTAATGAAATTGTGCATTCAATCGAGTGGAACGATGGGAAAAGTCAATAAAATTGATGTAGCATACACCAAGGCGTTCGCCAGCGATGCAAAAACAGGAGCGCCTCGAGTGCATGGCTTGGGACGAGCGGCAAATGGCAAATGAACTTGATGACAAAATGGAAATAGTTGATGGAAATTCGCAATGCGAAAGGCGCACTAAGCCAAAACTATTTGGGCGCACAAGACAATGCAGATGAACCAACGGGAAATTAAATAAATACTAAGCATACGCCATATGGCCTTATTGAAATGAACAAATTAAGTATTACGAAGGAACTGCTTCTCAATGATTATATATATATCAATTTATATCAATAATAATGATGTGTGACTTTCTTTTAAAAAACACATCTTAATTTATTTTGATAGTTTACGGATTAGTAGATGTAATTTGAGATTAGGGCAAGTGGTTGTCCTCCGCTTCAGTGCCTAGTTTACTTTTACCTCACGGAAAGTGCACTTAGCTAATAAATTTTTAATATTGCGAACCTTTCTCATTTCAAGGTTTTCTTTTCAAGTGCCCAGAACTCGCGAATGCTGTCAAATATATTCCTTGAATAATTTGTGTCCTGCTTCACCGTATTTTTTCTTCTCTTACAAAATTTTTTTTCTCCTTTATTTATATTTTTTCTTTCGTTTTGCTCTCCCGCCAACCTTCATCAGTAAGCCAATTATGGTATTAAAAAACGTAAAGTTGAAGGCATAACAAATTGTGCACCAGCGGCGACTTGAGGCGCATCAAGGTCAGGTCAAACGTTGGCCGCCTGTCGCCAGTCAACAGACGAGCGACTGCATTTAAATGTAAATTGAAATTAATTTCGCTTGAGCAAAGGCACAAAATGGCCATACGGCCAGCGAGGCCTGACGCGGTGGGTTTGATGTGGGTAATGCGTCCTGTTATTGTTCAGCCTTTGAAGTTGTCCCAAAAAAAAAAATATTAGCCACACCTATATATTATCAGCTTTCTGTATATTCAAGAATTTGACATCTGACCGCCATTCAAAATGCAGACCCTACACGATGAACCCATGAATTGGCGTTCTTCAATATATTTTGATTAATACTTTCATAGCTTTAATAACTTTAGCTTTTAATAATTTTTAACTTTAGGGAATCAAATTGAATAGTAATTATTTAATGTGAGCACATTTAATTATGAACACATATTAAATTCATAGTGCATTTGTTGTTCCCATTAGAAACCATTTACAAACTTTGCTTTATCTTACATAAAGATTGTTCTCACTGCAGCTTTCAAAACTTTATTTTATATGAATGGAATGAAAACAAACACAATTAAATATGAACGTAACCTTTGCGTGTTATTTTACTACAAATTATCAAAATCAGTTAAATATAAAAGAAAATCACCCCCAATCCCACTGCTACTTGGTAAAAGAAGGAAGCCACTTGAAGTCAACTCCACGCTTCTCATTCTAATAACCCTAAGTGCTTTCAACTTTCAAATTGAAAAGTCAACAGACAGCATAGCCAAATAGCAAAAACAGCAAATAGCACAGAAGTTGAGCGCACAAAACAAGAGAAAACGAATCGGGAGCTGAGCTTGAAATGGAGAGGATGGGGCGTCGAGTTGGATAGAGTATGACGCGACTTAAAATTACAAAAGATTAAAAAGCGAAATATAAATATTTATCTGCGGTGCGGGCTTGACGTCGACAGTCAGTCAGGCAGGGAGTCAGTCGGGCAGCGAGGCTCAAACGAGTCCAGGAGTTATGCATGCAAAATAGTGTCACGACCCGGACACAGTGTCAGGCAGCAGAGTATACTGGACGTGATTGAGGGGAGAGCGGTTTCCGGGTGACGGTTGCGGTATAAAGGTGCCTTTGTTCGAGACGCCGTGGCGCTTGCGACATTTTGAGCTCATGTAAATCCATTTTAATTAATTCGAGACAAAGGTTATATCCTGGCATAATAATGAACTGAGTCCCGGGACCAAAACCTTTAGGTGTGCCCAGGCTCAGCTTTTCTAAAGGATTTGCATTTCATTTCAAGTGGATGAACGAATCTGAATTAGAATCGCTGCCCAGTCTGGCCGGCGAGTCGGACTACCTCGCCTGACTGATGCTGCAAATTAAAACTGTAAGATTAGAATAAATACAAGTACAAGTCGAAGCGGCAAATGGATGCTCAACCGGCTGCCCATTGCCGAAACTGAAAGTCAAAAATCGCAAATTTGATTACGTTAAATTCGAATACTAAGTGGATTTGAATATTGATTGCAGCTTAGTCGCAGCAGCCCGAATGAGTCGCCAGCCGTCAAAATCTCTCTATTTGCATATTGCTTTTTGCACGGCAAGAACTGGGCAAGAACTTTTGTGTACAACTTATCCGCTTTGCTTGGCAATTTTACGTAAATCAGCTTACAGAAATTACAGACAACGACGAGTACTTGAGCGCACGAGTTGAGTGGTTCAGTGTTTGCCTCGATGAGTCTCGATAGTCTCCGCGCAGCTGGCAGTCGGTTTCCAGCTGCTGGCCGGGACACAATTATGTGCAAGCCAATGTTTCAAGCAGCAATCCCCATCGACATTCGACGACATTGGCAAATCTGCAATTGCTTAACTTAATTACGAGAGTTGTGCAAATAAAATAAAAGTTCCAAGCCGAAACAGCAGAGTCAGGCCTGTATAAGTTTTTGGCACAGTTCAAATTTCGGAGCGTGCAAAGAGGCCTTAACCGAGAGGACCTAAACTGATTGCCACAAACTAAACGGCCGGGCCAAATGTGCTCCGCAATTTGGTCAGCTCAAACTCAAAGTCATAACAGTTTGGCAGGCAGCATGCCCCGCTTCTTTTCTCGTCATCGCCGTCGCCCTCGCCAGCACCATCATTTATGCTTTTGAGCGCATAATTGCCTGTAATTAAGGTGTATTGCCCAGGCCAAAGAGAAGCAAATAAAAATTCGATATCAGAGGCCAGACAGCCCGAGAGCTCGGCTCACTGCAGCACACAAATTGGCTGCATGCATGGCCAAAATGTGCATCTGGGTCGGTGCCTTTGAGCTGTCATTGAACACGAACCGAACCATCGACAATTTGCTAACTGCTTGCCTAGTAGACTCTCATTATGTAGGCACACACATACACACATTCACTGAAAACCATTTAGTTTTAGGCTTCCCCAAAATTGTGTTAAACACTGATGGAAATTGCTTCAAATACATTTTGTGCATACAAAATATAAGGAACAAAACCAGTTAGTTGCGGGCCAACTGTTTACTTTTAGCAATTGGAATTAATCCCAAAACTGTTTCATGGGAATGAGTTAAATATCAAATTCAGAAAATGAAAAAGAAATCTTGGTGGTGCTCCGAAGCTTAAATACCCTAAAAATCAAGTTTGTTTCAATAAAGTGTTCTATCGACATTGATATATATGAACTATCTGCCGTAACTTCAACAGACAGATAAACGGATATGGTTGTAGATACTATATTTATATATACTCTGCCTTGGTAAAATCGTGGGCGGATCAAATTTACAGGTAAAAAGCAAATATATATAAAAGAAAAAGAAAAATTGAAAGAAAAGTAAAAATGTTCAAAGCGTGTGGCAAATTTGTATCTAATTTTCCGCTCTACTTAAAACTAAAAATTCCAACGAGTAGAACGGGATAGATAAAGAAGCTGTTTACAAATAGAAAAAGATGGTGTAGGAGAGACGAAGGAAAATGGCCACGCCGACTTTACTGAGAGAAGCATGCAAATACTCGTATGTCCCGCATTGAGAAAAAAATTAAATTTGCATACATGCATTTGTTATTGTTGTTGTCTGTGTGTAGGCGGCTGCAGATAACAACAGAGCCTGAAAGACTACGGATGTTGAAGAGCAACCTACACACATACACGCACAACGCACATGCTGGCATGTTTTATGGAATTTTTGCAAGTCCTTTGTCAGCCATTTTCAGGCAGTGAGTAATTTGAAGAGACGTGCACTTTAGCTTATGGAATAACGTTTAAACGAGATTATCATCTCGACCCAGATATACTGATTAGTTTGCCATTGTAAATGGCCTCCAACTCTGCCATAGGTCATTATGTGTGCCAGAATATATCCAGTGATTTGTAGTGTGCTTTTGTAAGCTGTTTAGCAGGTTAATAAGGCACGAAGTCTCGAATCATATACCAAAATCGTGTGGAAGTCAACATGGCTGCAGGTCATTTCTAAATATATTATTATTTTGCCACAAAATTAGTAGTTAATAACTTCAAGACACATGAATTATTATGTAATTTCTCCTCAAACATGTTCGACATTATGAGGACAGTTTTTGAGTTTCTTTGATACAGCTTAAGGTAATATTAGCTGATTTTCCAGCAGGTGCTAGCTAGCACTTGGTCTGATAAATATATATGATGCCTATACCGATTCAATCTCTTTAACAAACATCCGGTCAACACATTTTTTTTTTTTTTTTTTAATTTTAATGTTATGTAGAATATCTTTTTGCAATATTTAATTACTTATATTAATTACCAACGTTTTGCGGTGTTGTCCACCTCGCCTAGGCACGTCTTTTGTCGCAACTGGTATAGCTGCTTTTTATGCCTTGGCATAGAATTAATACGAATTCCATTTAATTTAGGTACGCTTGTTAATATTTAATATATATATACAACTGTTTGCGTATGTATACATATATACACATAAATAATTACAGAATGCGCCCGTGGTAATGTTCGACTCGTTCGTGGCCATTGCGCATCCGGAGACAAATCCTGGGTCAGTGCCGCCCCGGTTCGTGGTCCGCTGGCCAGGACAACGCGTCACGCATATATTAATAAATACAGTCTCGCCTAAGAGGCGAGCTGCGTATAAGGATAAGTGCTGTATGAGTGGGGCTGGCTGGAACGGATTCCCAGACACGTTTGTGTCCGCGACACACGCGGCGTATGCGTAATTTTTGCGAATGCGTACGCTCAGGCTGGCATGCGTGACAATGAAATCGAATTTGCTCATTAAAATGGGACAGTTGCGGTGCCAATGCGTGGCCAAAGATATTGCGTACCCGACACGTGGTACGCGCAAGTAGAGCGTGCAGCTCTTACACGGAAATCCACGAGATGTTTTGCCTTTAAGCAGACACGGCCCAAATCCAGCAAGGAATGAAAACGAATGAGTGATTTTGCAGGCAAAGTAAAGTAAGTACATATTATAATAAGCGAGCCACGCCCCGCCACGCCATTCACCGTGCACACACACATATTCGTACTTATGCTTGTGTGTGTGTACTCCTGTGCCTCTGTACGTTGCCTTTTATGTTGGTTCGTACCTGATCCTGATATTGTTGTTGTTGCGCTGTTCCCGTTGTCTCCTTTATGACTTTGTTTCACATTCTTAATTAACAAGCGAGCTCTGGATCATGTGTTGGATTATCTCGCTTGTGCTTTAGCCTGAAGCTCCCTCTTACGCCAGACATGTCGTAGTTGCCGTGCTTTGTCTTAAAGTTGCAACAGCAACGCCTCCGGAAACTTCTTAAATTCAAACTTTTTGCTCCTAGTTTGCCTTGTCGTTAAATAAAATATGTGTTATTTATTTGAAAGCGATAAATTTATAACATTTTAAAATTTTAAAAATTACAAGGTAAAAGTTGTTAACTTTCAACTGCAACAGTAAATTATTTCTAAAGAATTTAAATTTTACACAATAAGTTTGCAGGGAAAATTTTTAAACAATTTCTGCAACCAGGACTTAAAAGTTTTTTATTTTTGAACAGATTTGTGAATTTAAATGAACGTTGATAGCTATTGTAATTGAGAAAAACAATTTTAACTATTTTTGCAACCTCGCCTTAAAATTTCTTTATATGAAAATTTGATACAAAACTTTGTAATTCATCACAACTGAATTCGTTAATTTATTCAAGAGTCATATTAAGTATTTCGACAATAATTATGTGGATTTAAAATGTATCGAGCAATAAATTGAATTAGCAGCTTAAGTATCAAATCGTAAGCCTTTGACATATATTTTCATCTGCTTAGCTACTTCTTAAAGTGTACACCCAGCCAAAAATTGAAGTCCAGCGTAGGCTTCAAGAGTTGTCAATGCCTGTTCAGCACAGCGTGCTCCACTTGTGGCATTCATACAAAGACATTTAAAGCAATTACGCCCCGGGGTATTATTCAACTGCAACTTGCTGACAGACACACATTTCGCTATGGCTAGGGCAAAAAGCAAAAGTGAAGCGAATTTCAGTTGCAGGCTGGCTGTCAGGCAGGGAGGATGGTGAAGATCTGGAGCTGAATCTCACTGCGCCTGAATCAGCAGAATGAGCATGGGGCATGCCGCAGAAGCACCAAAGTAGATATAACTTGCGGCAGGGCACAGAGACAATAACATTTAAATGATTTTAATGGCAGCTGTTCGATTTTATTGACTGGCGCGTTGCGCTCCTGACACTCCCGTGTACTGAGCCCGGTCATTGTGTGAAAATGTTATTTGCTAACTGAGAGTCATCAGCGGCGAGTCAGCTGGGTAGAACTCATCTACAACGGCAACTGTATGAAGGTGGCGGTCGCATAATAATAAAAATTATTGTTACTAGCGGCAAAATGTATGTCATTGGGTTATTCTCATTCTTATTCCTGCTCTGATTCTTATTGCTGTTGTTGCAGCCACACCCAGCGGCAATTGAAATGCGCAACCAAGCGGAACTTGCTCAAGTGAATGCAATGAAAATATCTAAAGCCAAGCAAAATGCTTGTGGCTCTACGCCGTAATCAAGATTTTGCTGCCGCACTGCAAAAGCTGTCGCCAAGGATATCAAGCAGCGTCGGAAGCGGTGGGGTGAATTGGCAACGCTCTGCAACACATTGGCTCTGAATTGTGCGGGGAGTGCGATGCAAGTGAGTTTTATTTATATGGGATATCGATTTGTTGCACATAAATGTATGAACATCAATCGGGATTTTTAAGACTGAATGTGCATTTTTTGTACTGTTTTTTCCAAATCAAACAACATTGACAATATTAATTGCCAATTTCAGATTTAAATAACAATACAGCTTAATAAAAAATGTATTATTTTTATATAACCAAGTCCATAAAATATGTGAAATCCGAGAAAAAGGTGAACCTTCACCTGCGGGGTCGTTGAGTGCCATCAGGCTGTGTGCTCAGTGCAAATCGACGGGATCGTTAAAAAATTATACTATATAAAAACCACATTGCGACGTTGCGCTTAAAAACGTAGTACACATGGTATACATGTATTTGCTTAATAAATTTCGATTTGGTTCAATGAGTACAAATAACCTGAATGGCATATACATAAAATAGGAAGCCAGAAGAATATTAAATAATTTGAAAAAAAATTAATGATACATTTAAACAAATAAAAGAAATAGAAAATAAAATTCATAACAGTTTCAAGTGCTTATAAAATCCGAATAACACAGATCTGCTTTTGAGAGCTTTTTTGTCTGGCAGCCAATAAATAAGTATTATTACTTTGACTCTATGGAATATATGGAAAGGGTGGAACGTTTTCAGTATTTATATTTTTTCGAGTTAAAGCCTACGACTGTGCTTTCATTTAAGGCACGTTAATGCTGTCATATTAAATCAAACATTTATATCAGCTGTCAGCAAACAAAATGTATAACAATATATTTTGGTTTGCTCTGCGTGGGCTTATTCACAGTATGATCGCCTATTGCGGACTGTAAAAAGAGGCTTTGGTAATTAATCCGTGATACTAAAGCAGGCTGATGTATCAAGGACAAGGGCGTAGCAACTCCATTCAGCCGGTTACACAAAACCCTCATTGTAATTTCACAGTCAATTTAAAATTAATACGCGCATGTCGCAGGCGCTGTCTTGGCAGAGTCGGAAACGCCTTGCAAATGCAAATTGCATTTCGGCATAATCCCAAACGCAAGGCTAACACACAAGCCTGCCAAACAGGCTAGCAGGATAAAAGGCTGAAGGACAGGGTGCACAGAGGTGCAAACAACTTTGAGACGGGCTGCTAAGGTCTGGATTCTGTTTACGTTTCTGGCGAGAAGGCATCGAGGCGGCAAAACCTCGGTTGCGTTGCAAATGCGCTAAGGCGTCTACAAGGCAGCCCATCGTCTGAGCCTGGCAAGCAGCTAAATGACTTTGCTTGCAGTTGAGTTTAATTAAAAACGGATCTTGTTAAAATCAAGTCGGGTGGCAGCAGCACACATGATGCATATGGCATGGTGGGTGCGTACGTTGGATTTGTTTGCAAGTTTAATTGAAGCGCAGCAGAGTTGACAACATTACAAATTTTTGCATTTGCCAGACCGAACCTGAGCTTAACCAAATGTTGAGATTTCACCTCGCCTGGCGCAGGCGTCAGTTAAATTAATTTCACTGCAAACACAACAACCAACTAACAATTATTTAATTGAAAGTACGAGCTGGCAAGCACACTACAATTGCGAATGCATTTGTTGCAAATGTTCTGTAACAATCTGCATGTTTTTCCCATGCAACAAATAAATGTATATTAAGCATTGCCATCGGGTTGGCAAAATCTGTTCAAAATGTTGTGCATGTGTGGCAGCAAATAACTCAAATTGATTGGAACTTAAAAATAATTACATCAAATATGTTTATATGTGTGGGCTCAATGCGAATAAAGGAAGCCACTCTGATATACAATTTACATTCTTTAACAGTTGATTTACGCCCTTAAAATAAAGGCTAGTTACTGTCTATTATAAATACTCTATCCATACGCATACATACAATAGAATATCTCAACACTGCGATCGTTTAATGAAATTGGTATTTAATACACATTCTTTTATTTTAATATATTTTTTTTGCACGTTAATCTACATTCAAATAATTACTATTAATATTTGTCAGAAATATTGTCACACTTTAATAATAATTATAATTTTTTTATTCTTTTTTACGCAAGACATCTTTAAGCTATAAATATACAATGAGATTTGAACAGATTATGCAAGTGGGAAAGTCGACCTACAACACTACTAGCGGGATAACCCCGGCCTTGCTCGTGGCGCCTTTAAAAGATCTTTGAAAATGAGTTTTAAGCCGATCGGACGGTACACAATAAACTTTCATACAATCGAAATTTCCACCGAAGAGCGCGAAACGCCACCTATCAAAACTTTGACCTCCATTTCCACCAAGGAGCAATGTTTATTTTAAAAAGTGTGAAACACCCTCCAAATAAATTTGAACAAAGATATTTCTCTTGCGGCCTTGGCTGTGTGCTGTGACCAATCAGTCAGTCGAGACAAACAGAAATAACAGAAATAACAGAAATTTGATGACTTTGTTAAATGTTGCTGTTATTAAATATAGTGTATAGTTTTTTTGTATAGTATAAATAAAACACATACAATATTTAATAACATTTTAATTAATTACGTTTTTTCGTCAATTCAATTCAGTCCCAATTTTGTGCTATTTCGAAATGGATCTCTGAATGAGCTGATCTTAAACACTCAGCTTACGACGGCTATTATGAATGTATATCTGGATATTGCGAAGGATTTTGCGAAGGCAACAGCATCACTGTCAAAATCAAACACATTTAACAAGTCATTTGGTGCTGAACGCCCCTCACTTGAGTCATCAGTTGGATGCACCCTTCGCCCGCCGTCAAACGGAGCTTGAGCTTCAATTGCAGCTGGCGAGAGCAAACACTTTGGCAATTTGACTTTTGGTCAGCAGTGTCAACAGCATCAAGCACAAACACACACACAAATACCGAGAGATTGAGAGGGAGGGAGACACAGACAGCCAATCAAAGAGGGGGTTGTGGGTGGACAGATTGTTAGAGAGTGCATACAGGATGCCTCCATGTTGGCAGATTCATTAATTTTACCACAAATTTTTGCAATTAAAGTTTGCTGTTTGTTTATATGTTTTGCCAATGGCAGAAAAAGGGAGAGAGCGAGAGAGAGAAAGAGAGAGCGAGGGAGTCGCATGAAAATCAAGCGCACTGAACACGAAGTCAATAAAACTTTTGTGCTACTTAATGCGAATTTATAGTGTAAACATGCACACACACAAACACACACACAAGCACACATAGACAAACACCCACGGCCACAGCCGCACTTAGACTCAGCTGGTTGGGACACTGGCTGGCATTGTGGTGGTGTTGACAAAAACGACAAAATTGCGTTACCAACAATTGCATAACAATCATTTCAAGTTTTCCGCAAATTGTAAAAAAAAAGTTTTTATTGTTATTATGAAAACTACAACAAAAACAAGGAACCACATCGGCACCACCAGCACCACTGGCAGCAGCGGCATCAGCGCTTTACTTGCTTTTTGGTCTGTGGCATATAAAACAAAATGGCCGCACATCCTTTTGCCAGCTCTCATTTTGGCACCCCGACACGACAGCCACCGACATTCGCATAACTATGCAAAATTGTTGTCCTTGTCCCCGCTGGCATTGTTTTGTTTAGCTTCTGATTTTGCTTTGTTTGTGCATATGACTTTGCTTGGAGGTCGCCTCAGTCAGCCGGGGCCGGACAGGATTTGCTACTGCTGCTGTTGCTACTGCTGATGTTGCTGCTGCTGCCGGCTGTGGTGGCAACTGTACGTCAATTGCGGTCCGTTTTGTGGCTTCCGTTTGTTACTTGCAATTCCTTTTTGGCAATGCCACCAAACTGTATAGCTCTCCATTTGGGCATCGTCAACGCCGACGCCCCCACCACCACGAGCACCACAGCCAGCAGCCAGCAGCCAGCAGCCACAGCCACAGCGACTGCGATTGCGACTTCTACTGCGGATGTCTGCCATCAGTTGACAACCAACTTTGACTGGCTCCTTGCAACTTTTACAACTTTGTCCGGCTTTGTCTTTGTTCCAGCTGATGATTTTTTAATTGCGACTACTTTTAGCAGTGCGCTCGGATTTTGCGTTTGTTCGCTTCATTAACACAACACTCACAGCTATCAGCACTGAATGACAATCTGTTTACACTCTTAAGCAAATGTGTATATAAACATTTAATTTTACGCTTGATGCGCTTATATAATTAACCGATTTGAAGAGATAGCCCAACTAAAACTGCAAGCCCATAGAATTGTCTGGGGTTAGGTAGATCGCTGCTCAGTTAGTTAGCAATGTTGATATTACACAATAATAATAATATTCATAATCTTTATTTTGCAATTGCCCATTGTACTGAAAATATATCATGCCGTATGTATTTTCATATTCAAGATGCGGGCTAGACTTTAGCTCTTGTTTAGTTTCTTTTTATTTAACAACAAACCAATTTTCAACAAATGGTCCAGGCTTTGGTTCGGCTGATATAAATAATATATATATATATAAATAAATTTCTGATCCGGAATCATATCTCGGAATATTGATGCTGTTTAACACGCAGACATATGAGCAGCTGCTGTCGTACCAACAATTATGAGGAAGATGATAATATTGTTAATGGCAAGTGGACATGCTGTTAGGGCCAATACGATTGGCTTCAGGCGAATGCTAATCTGAAATGCGAATTTTCAACAATTACGTGCGTAATTTTGTGCCCGGACTCCCAATATGCATTGCCAGCATCTAGCCAGCTGTCATGGCCAATTGCTGCTGAGGCATCCGCCGAGGCGGCAGACTAAGGTAAGTCAGGGCGCATGGGAGGCAATCTGGTTATGGCGGTCAGCAGTTCATTGGCGTTATTATGAGCAGCTGACGCTCATTGAATGCGCGAATTATGCATGCGCCCTGAGCCAACGTCTGGGCTGACATGGCTGATTGGCCAATTGAGAAGCTATTCGAAGATGGCTGCTGCTGCCAGAGTTACTTACTGCTGCCAGAGTCAAAGTCGAATTCGCAGTCATAGCTATTTAGCGTAATTGAATTACTAATTTTGTGCTGCGCACTAATTTATGTTTATTAACGTCTACCCCAGGACCAACATTATTTTACACAACGCAGCTTTGTTGTTGCCTCTGCCAGAAACTTTGACTGGCAAAAACTGAGGGAATCATGCTATATGAAGCAGAAAATGTGTGTGCATAGCCGAATGCAAGTCAGGTAAGTGCGAGCGCGTGTGCGAGTGTGACTGCAATCCAAAACTTTAAATGGCCAAAACGAAGAAAAAACAAAATAAAAAAATAAAAAATGCAAGCTGCCGAGCAAAAGCAGAACTGTATCCAAAGCGTGGCAACAGCAAAGAGCAGCCACAAAAATGTATAAAAATTCAAACAAACTAAGAGAAAGTAAGAAATAGAAGGCTCAAAATGCACACATGCGTGAAGGTACACAAAAAAAGAAAAGTAAAGAATAAATTAAAAACGAAAGGGTGACAATGCAACTTGAATGCTCTTACAAGCGGCGAAGTCGAAGAAGTCGAGAAGTCCAAAGTATCGTATCGTATTTTATTAATTTGGCTTTCATTATTTATGTTAAACATTTTAAAAATTTTAAAAGCTTAAACAATATGCTTTGCCCAAATGTTTTTTTTTGATAAACTTTGTTATTATATTTTGTGCGGTCCATACACAAAAAACAATTTTTATTGATTCAATTTTTCGAATATCCGGTTAGTGGGCAAAGGGTATAACAAAGTCAAGAGCTGGCTTTTGTTGGGGCACTCCTAATGGATTTCTTGGCATAATTAACCCAAACTGGGCAGGGTCAGAGGATTGCGAGCATTGCGAAAGTGTTGATGGTATGGCACGTGGTAAAGGCAATGCCAAATATATATATATATAAATATATATATAAGACAAGTCATGCGTGGCAATTTCACAATGGCAGCTGCGTCCATAACAATACGGCTTGGCCTTAACTTGGTGCCCCCGGGCGGGTCCGGGAAGCCTCATTCAATGACATTTCTCATGCGTGTGAATTTATGGGCTCCCGAGCCCAAAACAAAATTTCTTAAGCTTGCCATTTTAAAGGCAACCCTCGGAAGTACTTTAACTATTTGCAATCGTCCAAAGTCAAAGTTTTTGCCACACATAAATCATTTCCCTTAAGCATTTATGTTATTTATATAAAAAATGTTTATTGTATTTGCCGTAGTATTTGCAGCAGCTTCTCTAAACCAGATGCAGTGGTCGTAAACACGCCTGGGAAATGTCGTAATAGCGCCGCTGCTCCAATATAAAATACATGAAACACACCCACACAGAGACTTTGTTGAATATCTATGGGCAAAAGTATCTGTTTCAATTTGCATATCTTTGATTTCCTTCAGTTCAGTTTGGCTTGTCACTTGTGCCGGCAAAGCTTACAGAGCAGCTGTAGTTGAGGCTACTTTTCTTCTAGTTTTTGTTGTTGCTGCTCCCTGTCAGCATAATTCCCCAAGGACACACAACAATGCCACAAAGTTTGGCGCTAAACCTAAGAGTTTTTTGGCCTCAGCCTACGGGACTGTGGGCAGTCGTGCCGTGCCTGTGCCATGTGGCTTTACAGCCAATATGCGTTGCTAATACGTAAAAACCTTTTCATTTTACGTTTGACTAATAGAAAGGATTCATTATGAATTATACATATGTGTGCTGGGCTCGAGACACACACCCGCCATCTTAGCTATGCGTGCCCAGGATAAATTTGGCTCCCAAAAGGAACTGCATATGTATCGTAATTGTGAGCTTTGGCCTTGGCTTTCGCTTGTCTTGGCCCAAGACATTTGGGCCATGACAACAATCCCCTTGCCAGCAGTTTAGTGTGGCTAATTTTCAGCGGAGATTTTCTCGGCCAACTTGATTAGAATTGATGAACTTCATGTGAGTGCGGTTTCAAGGGTTAAGCTAATATACCCTGTAACCATAAAATAAATAAATGGGCGAGCCTAACCGGGATTTGGGAATCTGACATAAAGAATGCGACATCGCTTTCTCCTAAGCTCTTTCATCCGATCTTATCTATCCACAAAGATTAGTCAATTTTTGTGAGTACAGGGTATGTCCCAGTCTAGAGCACTGTTGGCTAGAACATATTTCGTTTTTCATTTATTATTTATGAGTGGCAGAATGGCGTTGAGCGAATGTGAGAACTGGGTGACATTTCTAAACCTTTATAAATTTGTTTTGTAAAATAAATGAGGCAACATTCGGTTCCATTTGGGGGTAGAGCTATTTGCGCTTTGTGTTTAGCTTTTTATGAGTGATGAAAGCGTATCAGGCATATAAAATAAATCATCAGCCCAACTAAATGTGAATTACGAGTAGTGGGTTTCAAATGGCTTGTAAGACGCAAAAGGTTTTCATAACAGAATCCTATCACACATATCAACGGGTAGCTAACATTATTAATATACTTTCCATTCATGGCGTAGGTTAATTTAAAGTCAAAGGCCGCCTATTTATTTTCTAATTTATCCAGCCAGGTTCACGCGCGCCTTTAACGGTCTATGCTTAAAATTAAATGAGACTCATTTTTAATATATTCGGTCACTATCGGAATATTTGTCTAGATCGTTTCCTGTCTATACACAATCGGCTTAAATTGCTTAAATAACTTAAGTATAAAATTCAAAATCAAAAATAATTTAAGGGTAATTTGAATTAGTTACATTAATAAAAACCAAAATAAAAAGGTATGTATTGAACATTCAACATGTATTTAAAGCATCAAACTTATATTTACAAAATCAAAAGCTTAGCTGAAAATTCTATAATAGTAATTGCCCCAGCCACAACAAATCTTATTTCACGTGCACAATTTAGATACATAAATTCGTAGACATGAAGGAAACCCCATTTATTTGGTTGTACCATAAATAACTCAAAGACAATTGTGCAGGGTAGTCAAGTGTGTGCACAAATGAGAAATGAAAGCCAAAACTATTTTTGATATTAATTGTCAAGGCGGTTTTTGGGCGATGAATGGCCCGCTGGGTGGCTTAGTGTTGGGCATTCAAGATGTGCGGTCATTAATTTCCGGTCAAGTGGCCAGCAGACAATCATAATTATTTATTTAGCACACAGCAGATTGACCAACTGCACACGTGGTTGCCCTGCGGTGGGCGTCCTCGGCGGTGGGCCTACGTGTTAGGTGTGTGGTTAACCAAGGTGCTGAAATGTTTACTTTGTCAGCCAACAACTGCGAGTCAAAGTTAATGATGTATGCTACTTGCGGTTATCGTCATATAAGAAGGGCGTGTCTCCTTATGTCCTTGCGTGTGTGTGTGTGTGTGTGCGTGTGTATGATGGCGGGTGCGCGTTGCAATTTATAGAGCGTAATTGCAACAATTTCGTTGCCGCTTTCTTTTGAGCGCACACATCGTCAACGTTAACGTTTTGATTTATCCGCCAAATGCACTCAGCGAATATTCGATTTTAACGACATGGCACTGCAACTTGCCTGGCCCTGGCTGGAATCCAATCTATATGTTAAAACAAAGAGTGCGGCTAAAAGCAGCCTTCAATTTGCGCAATAGCTTGGAAATAATTTATAACATTCCCCAGCTACGTACATATGTGACTGACTATGCCGCCACGACTTTAGCATCTAGCTGCTGCTGCTCAAGGACATGCTGGTCTCTAGGCTTCCTGGTCGGCCTTCTGCGGCTGCTGCCCAATGCAAATATTGAGCAAAGTCACCTTTTATGCTGCTCATTAAATGCGACTTAATTTTTGTTGGCTGGGATCGCGGCTCTATGTCTACTTTCAGTATATCATGTCATCACAAATAACTCACCAAAGAAATCAGCAATCTGCTGACAGTTCCTTTTCGGATTTCCAATTTCAGCTCCTGCCCCAGAGTTCAGTTTTGGGCAATTTCATGCTTGGCAACATTTTGCGTGCTGCTCTTTGCTTTCGCTCATAAGACAAATTAAAAAGTTTTTGTTGCCAGCGACCCAGCCAAGTGCTTAGCATTATTAAAAGTTTTATAATTTATCAAATATTCTAGACCAATTTTTTTTTTTGTTTGTGTGCGCGAATTGTTTACCGGACACATTGCTGACATTGACATCCGCTGGACTTTTGGGCAGCTGTTGGCTGCCTTTGTAATTGGCAAATGTTTTGGTCTGCAAATGAAATCAATAGCTGGATTATAAGCAGCCCGCTGATAGGACGACAGACAACAGCAGCCAGTTCATTTTTTATAGATAAGCAGATACTTTTGTTTCAGCTGCTAGCAGCTGGTGTTCGAGGACGCACTGTACTTGCCGCTCCTGCTTTTGCTCCTGCTGTACGGTGTATGCTGTACCTGCCACTCAGCGGCCATCAATCTTGTGCTATGATAGCGTCTGACAGGTAGCTCGTAAATCTCGACGCTATCGCTGGCGTTTTTTAAAGGCTCTCCGTGCGTTCCCATTTGCGTAGCTGTCAGATCTAGGCGGCCAATACACATGAGACCCAGTTAGAGAAAATCAAATCAAATGTCCGAATCGATGAGTTTCCCACGTTCTTGCCAGCTCTGTGTGTGTGCGCGCGATGGACGAGCGAGTTTTCTTATAAGTACTTTTAGCTCCCATTAAATTGAAGCAGAGTTGTGCTTAAGCACATCGTTTCTAAGGAGTCAAATTAAGTCTATCGATGTATGAAATGTTTAAGATAGCCAAATAAGTCATTAGAAATATGAAATATTTAATATAGCTAATGCCTGCTGACAACAAATCTAATTGTCAATTAAATGCATGCCTTAATTTGTGTGTCGATTAAATCATGTTTTAGCCCATCTATGCACATTTATTTTAGACCCAGTTTGGCGATAATTACCCTATGTTACGAATGCGAATGGACTGCCTGGAATGAAGGATGAAAATAATTGCTAGGTATTGCGTTCAAGGCTTTTCATTATTGTTAATAACAGTGCCACGCTGAATCAATCAGGCTCAGCTGAGTTTAGAGCTTAGAAGCATATTGAGGGCAGAATGAGCAGCAGTTGCTGTTCCAGTTGCAGCTGCAAAATTGCATGGCTTTTGCAATATTAATCAATGGCTGGCCGGTCAAAAGGTGCATTAGCCGCTGTTTCCACATGCTTGGCCGGCAATTGAGCAGATACAGTGCGGCAAATTCAATATTATACCGGGCGTTGTGTGCGTATTGTGTGCAAACGTTGCGTATACACAATATTAAATTGCCTGCCAAGGGAAACGCCAGGACAATGCAGTACTAACAAGGTAGCTACTCGCTCACGCACACATCCATATACACGCACGCAGAGAACATTATGCGAAGTAAAAGGTGTGGTTGGCATATTTCATAGGGTCGCCCCTTGAGGATACGGGCAGAAAATGTGCGCTTGGACGTTTTCATTTAAGGCGTGTTATTAAGTTGCATGCAATTAAAATTACGCGCGTAATCAGAGCGAGAAAGATAAATTCGCGTTGTAAATATAATTCGCGCTTGGCTCACGCATGCCTTCGGGCGGGTAACGGCAGCAGCGCCCCACCACCCCGACTGTAACCGGCATTTGGCACAGCTCCCCGGCGTATTCGTGCGCGCAGTCAGGCTGCCGCACCAGGGGCTAATTAATTTCGCCACTTTACTCCCTTAACTCCGTCGCCAGGGAGTTGTTACAATGTATTCTCTATGTGTGGGTGCTTTGATTTCTTTTTATTTACCATCTTTCCCACTGCTTTTTACATGTACTTGCATATATATAAGTGTGATGGTGCTCTGTAGAAAGAAAGCCAAGGGGCATTCTGATTTGAAATTTGAAATTGTCATGTTCAATAAACCAGTCAGCCGTCTTAAATCTTAGAATTATACATAAAAATAATATTTTTTATTTGGATAATTATATTTATTGATAGATTTTTATAATCGCATCTTTTGTAAACTCTAGCAGAGTTACTTTTGAAATCAATTGAATAAGCTGCTTATATGAAAGATTAAAGTAGATAATATTTGTTAAGATATATTTTACATATTTAGATAATACTAGAAAATGTGGTGTTAATTTAAACATTGTTTTCATTGTTTCCTTCTCCTATACAGTCTCTTTTAGGATAGTCCGTGCTCTATCAGAATTTCGTACTGCTTAAAATTGTATTTCACATTTTTTCTGTTGTGCCGATTTGTATGTATACATATCTATTTTATTGTATTCATAATTTGCCAGAGAGCTCATTAATATGGCTCATGCTTGCAGTACCACGCTTAATCCATTCGTCAATAAACCAATCTTTCGAAACTGGCAAAAGTTTAAATTAAAAACAGCTGAAAAGCCTTGCTTAAAATTCTGAGCACATGCTTGGGTAAATTATGCAAAACTCTTACACAAAACTAAAATCCAACTAGTTTCTAACGATATACGCACACACACAAACACACAAATCCATATATTCACGCGCTTTGAGTTGTGCCTGGAAAACTTGGGAAAGCTTCTAAGGGCTGGGCCTGGCTTGGGGCTCGATGGTCAAGCGATAAGGAAAACTGATGCTGAAGAAAATGAAAAAAGTAAAGAGTGCGGATAAAATGTAGCTGCAAATGGTCGAGCTGCTGCCCAAAGAAACGAAAAGTGTCAGCAAGTGACTTTAGCGAGCTCTACAATAAAGAGGAACAGGCAAAAAACTAGTTTTTACATGGCCAACTAAAGGACACGCGCAGATAAAGTTGCCCCGTTGCCCAAATACAAGCCCAAGAACGAAACTATACACAGTTTTATTTTTTTTTTTTTTTTGGCAGCAGGCGAAGGCAGATGCAAAGCGAGCCAGGACGAAGTTGGCAAACAACATTAGTTGATGGCCCAAATGGGCCAACATGGCGCTTGTGGCAGTCAATAATAAGCATGCGACATGTTGGCTGGAGTACACTTTGGCCCCAAGTAGAGTTCTCAACAATTTTAAAGTTTCTCCTGCCGTCGAGAAATCTATTGAGCCAAAAGAAAACTTGCAGTCTGCACAAATTTATGCAAATTCTCGCTACATTAAAGAACTGAAATGCTAGAAATTGCTTTGACATCTACAAGTACGAGTACATAAAACATGACAAGCAAAATCTAAGTTAACAAAAACTCGTCTACATCTATTACTAAATACGAGAAAGGGAAACTATCTTCTTTATATTAAACAAATGAAGAAAAACAACCTGAAGTGGCATCTTGAATTATGGGTCCGGAGCCTTATGTAAGTCCAACGCTGCCGTTCAAAGTACTCGTAATTAATGCCCGGCACATCCGTCAAGTGTTGCCAGCCAAAGCCGTCAACTGGTTATTGTTGTTGTTGTGCTGTTCATGTTTAACCCATTTAACTCCTAATTAATACACTTCACACAAATTTATTTTAATTACATGAAATAAACCAAATATTTATGCAACTCGCGTCAGTCGTTTTCGTTTTCGCAGTCACACATATACACAGTCATACATATATATATGTTCGTACATATATTTCCATGTTAATTACGTCGCCTTCCTGGCCTAAAAGTCGAGCTACCAGTTTTTTACTTCGTTTGCCAGCCTGATGCATGCGTTGTTTCGCTGTCAACATCATTTGGCAGGCTGAATAAAAAATTGCCAACATCAAATGAAATACAATTTATTTGTGGTGAGAGCGTGGCAATAAAAAAGTCATCGCATACTTGTTGACGTGTCCATAAAGGCGTGAAATACAGTAAAAATTGCTTAAGTGGACTGAGACTAAATAACCAATGCAACGAGCATAATAATTTATTGCAAAGCCATATTCAGCTGTAATTATTACGAGAAAGTTTTTCATTGAGACAATTCTTTATTTATCAGCACATTAGCATGAATGTAGGGATGACCATTCGATGGCCTTCACAAGCACTTGAGTTCTTTATGTTCATATTATTTATTTAGAGAAATTGGTGAACAAGCGTAAACTTATGATTATTGTACATTTTCCGACATGTATTTCAAAGACAACGAGCAACAGCGAACACATCTTTTCATTGACTCTTCTAGCTTACAACTGAACTTCTCCTTCTTGTATTTTTATCGATAAATCTATCGTTGATTAAATATCCATAGCAGGGTTGCATATGATAAGTGATTTTATATTACCAAATGAGTATAATGCCAACATTATACTCGCCTGTTTAATTTAACTGATTGTAAGTTCGACCACTCCTAGTTCTGTTTCCAACTCCTACACTCGGCCATCCTGACTCTTCATTCGACCCGAATGACGACTCTTCTGTTGAATTAGCATTTGGCTCCCATTTTTTCATGTATTCTGCTACAGTTGTAGTTTTCCCTGGACCTTCGTGGTCGCCTACCTTTTCTACGTCATATCTACCATGGTTTTGAATCTTTACTATTTTATATGGACCAAAGAATTTAGGTTTCAATTTTAAACCAGTACCATACTGTGTTCTCTTAATGGCTACAAGTTCGTTTATTTTATAATTGGACTCTTTTTTGCGATGTTTATTAAAAGATTTTCGGTTTTCCTGCTGTATTTTTGCTATATTTTGCCGCGCTTCTTTACGAACTTCTTCTCTTTCGTTACTTAGCTCCTCTATAGCAGCTTCTTCTAATAGTTCTTGCAAGTCCGATATTCTTTTAAGTTTCATCTCCACACCAGTCAACAATCTAAACGGTGAAACTTTAGTGCTTCTTGGCGGCGTACTGTTGATTGTTTGTTGAACGATATCAATATGCTTATACCAGCTACAAGGATTTTCACGACATAGTTTAGACAACATTGGTATTACGATTTTGTGTATACGTTCTACCTGGCCGTTTCCTCTTGGAACTCCTGTAGCTATCGTAAGATGCTGTATACCTTCTGTTTCACAGTACTCCTTGAACAGGTTTGAAACGAAAGCTGCACCCCTATCTGATATTATGCGCTTAGGATTTCCAAACACTGCTGCCTGCCGTCTTAGTCGATCTACAACTCCTTCTGCGGTGGTATTTTTTGTTGGATAGAGCCAAACAAATTTTGAAAACGCATCGACTATCACTAGAATATAGTTATAGTTTTTACTTGTCTGTTCTATTGGACCGACATGATCCACATGGTACGTGCCTAAGGGCTTGTCTTCTTTGTCAATTGGTGCCAAAAACCCTTCTTTCTTGCCTGATTTGCTCTCAGATATTATGCATTCTACGCAACTTTTTACAATTTTTGGCACTTTTGACGATAGCTGCGGAATATAGAATGTCTTCTCGATTGCTTCTTGAGTTCGTTTCGCTGAGAAATGCCCTTGCTTGTGTGCAATTCTTATGATTTCGTCTTCCATCAGCGATGGTACTACTATAAGTTCCTTGATGGGATCCTTGTATAAAATACCATGCCTAACATAAAAATCTTCGTATGTGCTACAATCCAAAACAGTTAGCACCGCTCGGACCCAATCATCTCTCGCTTGTGCTTGCTGCAATCTGTGCTGCAGTGAGTCTTCAAGCATAAGACAGGATACGCGGCTTAAAGCATCAACATGCCTCATTTTGCTGCCATTTCGATGCTCAATACTGTAGTCAAAATCTTGAAGGAAGAGTGCCCAACGCGAGACTCTCAATGGAATATCTCCACGTTTTTTCATGGTCAAAGCGAAAGCGTTACAGTCGGTCACAATCTTAAATTTTATGCCAAGTAAGTAAACGCGCCACTTTTTCAAGGCCTCGACTATAGCCAGCACCTCAAGCTCATAAGAATGATACTTCTCTTCTGAGGGTTTTGTTTTCCGACTTAAATATTGAATTGGATGCAACAATTGATCGTCCGAGTCTTTTTGCAAGAGTACACCACCATAACCATTCATTGAGGCGTCCGTATGCACTTCAGTCTTGGCTTTCGGATTATATAATCGCAATACTGGAGTACTAACTAATGCTGATTTTAATTGCCTGAATGCGACTAGTTGTTCTTCATCAACTTTAAATTGCACGTCTTTCCGTAACAAATCGGAGAGCGGTTTGGCTATCAGCGCATAGTCTTCTACAAAGCGCCTAAAGTACGATGTTAATCCGAGAAAACGCTGCAAACTCTTTCGGTCATGCGGTATAGGAAAATTTTGAACTGCCTGGGTTTTTCTTGCAGATGGTCTTATTGTGCCTCCCTGTATAACGTACCCTAAAAAGTCAACTTCCTTCATGAGAAACTGGCACTTGCTCCACTTAATACGCAAGTTAAACTCTGCTGCTCTGTCCAGTACGCGCTTTAACTTTTGGATACCTTCATCTATATCCTTGGAGGGAATTATAAGATCATCCATATAAGTTACGACTGTACCATCCTGTACCAGATCTACAAGAATTGCATGAATGAATCTGGAAAATACAGCTGGGGAGTTCGATATTCCAAAAGGGACGAACAGGAATTCATATTGCCCTGCACTTGTTACAAATGATGTAAATTTTCTCGAATTTGGCTCAATTGGAACATGAAAAAATCCGTTTGCGAGATCAAGTGTAGTAAACACACTTTGGCCCTGCAATCTCTCAATCACATCGTCTATTAAGGGCATTGGAAAATTGTCCCTCGCGATCTTTTCGTTTAAACGCCTGTAGTCACAGCACAATCTTTTGGTACCATCTTTTTTCGGAACGAGGACAACAGGAGATGCATACTCCGATGTACTTGGCTGTATGATCTTTTCTTCTAGCCAAGTTTTGATTTGCGAATCGACAATAGACTTGTCCGCATGTGATATGCGCCTTGGGCGTTCGAAAACTGGACGCTCATCATTTAACAAAATTTTCATTTCAATTGGACATTTCTTCTTCATTTCAGGTGAATAGTTTTTAATTATTGCTTGAACTGCGTCTGCAACAGGTTTTTCTAAGTGATGTAGATCGATCTCAGCCTCCTGATTTTCTGCAAAAAAACATACATCTTTGAATTCTTGTAAAAGCTCTATGTCTGGCTTCTTATTTTCGACAGTATCTTCTGTTATTGTTGATGTCTTGTCAATTACTCTCTCGTTTGCATTGTCCTTCACTTTGGGTCGAAATTCTACGAAATTTTCCGATACTATTAAGTCCGCTTGCTTCAATACGCTGTTTCCTATTACAGCTGAGTATTGGATGTCGTCTCTGCTCGTAACATGAAAGGTTATATCCAGTAAGATACCATCAACTTCGACTTGAGTGACAAAGCTTCCCAGTGTATTTAGCTCACTATTACAGATACCAACAAGACACTGTTTTTCATTATTCAGTTCAACTTTTCCTAGCTCTTTAAGGATATCATCGCGTATCAGACAGAGGTCACAGCCTGTATCGATTAATGCAGAGAAGCATATGTTCTTACAAGACAACTCCTTAAAAATGCATTTTCCACTACTGTTGGCCTTGTTTATCATCGTGTTCGCATTTTGGCCTTCTTTCTTCTCCACTGCACGCGATCCTGAACAGTTAGCTGCCTTATGCCCTGGTTGAGCACACTTGTAACATTTTATTGGCTGTCTACATTCTCTGGCTAGATGTGATGGATCGCCGCATTTGAAACATTTCTTAATTCGTTCTTTATTCAAGTCAGGTTTCTTTTCTTCGGTATCGTTATGCATCCTACCCGTATTAGACGCTTGAGGGCGACTACTACGGATTTTCTCATATACCTTGATTTGTTCTTTTAGTTGCTGCAGAGTCTTGGCCTGATACAGATTACTTTTGTTACTCCTCGAGTCAGGTATTCCCTCAATAAAATATTCTATCAGGCTTGAGTCATCCAGGTTAAGAGGTCCGCCAATTTCCATAAGGCTATACAGATATTCTATATAATCTTCACCTTGACGCTTACGCCTATTCCGCAACATGCGGTGGACGTCTATTGATGAAACTACCGTCCCAAATTCTTCCAATAGCGCTTGCTTTAAAGATATCCAATCTGAAATTCCATGCTGACTGCGCACGAATAATTTTGCTGCACCTTTTAGTAATTGCTTTGAGTAAATAAATTTCTGAAGGTCGTTCCACTGCACTGCCAAAGCGTTATCTTCAAATTCATGAATCCATTTTTCAACAGCTGGTTGATTTGACCCATTGAATTGCGAGAGTGAATCTTCAATGTCGCGTAATGTAAACGTTGTTCGGACTATCTGCATTGGTGAGCTTTGACGGGTATGAGCCGACCCAGCATCGTCATACTCAGATTCATTATCGTCAACCTGCAACCCATAATATTCTAAAAGTCGGTCTTGCAAAGTTTGCTTTCTACCTGTTGTTACCAAACTAAGTGCCGATAACTTTTCTTTTAATTCGTTAACTCTTAACGCCAAAATTTCGTCTCTGTTCATTTTGTTATCGTCGTTGCTCGCTTTTCACAATGCTTAAAATTGAATCTTACAAATAAACAATTCAATGTACTTAACTTAATGGTATAAGTAATTAAACTCTTATGAATCAAATTTTAGTTTTTTTTTTCAGCAACTTTAGAAATTATTAAATTATTATATTCGTCTGTCTTAACTTATACTTTCACTTTGTGTTTGCTTACACTTAATTTCTTCTTTGTTATAATTTGATTCTTTGAAAATTTTTTACTGATTTAACACTCTTTACTCAACAACTAGTTAATTATTTTCATATAATGACGAAATAACATACTCTGTTGTTGATCTGTAACTTGATACACCCTGTGATCATCGTTGTCGTGTTGAAGCACGTTCCAGTCACACGCTCTTTTATTGAAAGATTCCGCGCTCTTCGCTCTTCGCCTCTTTGATCTGCAACTTCTTATTTCATCACGAAGTGAAAATTTTGCGCTATCCAGCCTTTGCTACGCAGAATTTAAAACATCGCCTTCTCGCTTGCGCTTATCGACCACTGTCACGCAATACACGACTGTTTGTCTCGCTCTTACTAGAGCTCTCTAGGCATACTTCGCCGCTGTCGCCATTAATCCTAGACGATTCTTGACTTTTTCCATTTTTTCCAGGGCATACGAATTTTAATGAATTTTCATGCACCCGCTTCGTTTTATGCTCCGATTAATAGTCTTGCATACGTTTGTACTCGTTAATCAATTTACGAATTTCACAATTTCTGTCTATCCCACTTCTGACACCAAATTTGTAGGGATGACCATTCGATGGCCTTCACAAGCACTTGAGTTCTTTATGTTCATATTATTTATTTAGAGAAATTGGTGAACAAGCGTAAACTTATGATTATTGTACATTTTCCGACATGTATTTCAAAGACAACGAGCAACAGCGAACACATCTTTTCATTGACTCTTCTAGCTTACAACTGAACTTCTCCTTCTTGTATTTTTATCGATAAATCTATCGTTGATTAAATATCCATAGCAGGGTTGCATATGATAAGTGATTTTATATTACCAAATGAGTATAATGCCAACATTATACTCGCCTGTTTAATTTAACTGATTGTAAGTTCGACCACTCCTAGTTCTGTTTCCAACTCCTACATGAATAGATCATAATTTTTTAATCTTGATAATGATATACGCATTCTGTTCATATCTATTAACTAACACAAAAATACAGGCTGATCCTTATAGTTCTAAACTTTTGTCACAAGAGTCTCCAGAAATTTTATTATTAGCTGTTTTAATGAACTTAATACGCTTCCATCTTCTTTAGATTAAAGTCCTCAAGATTGATTCACTCAAACATACAGCAAACGGTATTTGACTACAAATACTATGGAGTCTAGAATAATTCCTTCCTGATCCAATTCGTATAATCGTTTTGCGAGTGTTGAATTGGGTGCTATTTTTTGCACCATCAGATTATCATAAATAAACAAATTTAAAGATCATTTAAAATTTAAACTCTTCTTAAATTCCAATATAAGCTTGATGGCTAAAAGTGTGGTTCATATGAAGATGGTATATTCATGGGTAAACTTGGATTTTAACTTTAGGTTTCTAGCGATGGTTGGAGGAAAAAGAGGAAGGACCAATATTTTGTCAACAGTGTTGTTAAGTCAAACATTCCGTCCTGCCTTTAACTGCATATCTGAAATTCTAATAAACAATTTTATAAATTTTATAATTTATATTTATTGACTTGAGTTTTAATAATAAGCCAAGATTATACAAAAATTGTTTAATATCTCGAATAGTTGATTTTTACTGTACTCGCACATCGTTGAATGGACTGCAGTCTTTGTAGGCAACACGCGCTCTGTGTCTAAGGACTTTTGTATAATGTACTGATATTCACCCACACTCGCGTATACACACTTACACACACACCCACGGACACACACTCTCACACACTCAAACAAACACATAGACACACTTTGTTTGCAATTAGTGTCGCAGCGGCTGTTTCACTTTGTTGTTGGCGCATGTGTAAATTCAACACATTAATTTACTTAATTAGGAATATGCGAGTGTCCGTAATTGCTTACAAGGCAGAGCGCACATATGGCCGCATGTGTTCTGAGTGCCGCCGACAGAACCAGCGACTGAGTTATAGAAATAAAGCAGTAATGCAAATGCTTATTAAATTAAATATGTGTCCTCGAACAGCGCACTCTCACTCATTACGTTCATGTAAATAAAGGCCAAATGAACGAAATTAGAGTCAGCTTTTGGTATGAATTTGGTGTAAAAATAACTTAAGTCGACACAAGCAACTGGCCGGCATGTGGCTAAATTTACGCTCGCCTGCTGACCTGCGAATGTTTTTCCATTATTTCATGCTCTTTTCGCCATTTATCACCTGCAGGCAACGGGCCAGAATCTGTTCGTTGCGTCAGCCTGGGATTCCAGTGCGAAATTACAAATGAAGCCAACGTCTTGGGGTTGAGGCGTGACCCTCCCACGCCTGTCCACTTGGTTCTCTGCTCTGGGCGCTGGTCGGACGGTGAGCAAAACAAAGGAGCTCTCACTCGGACAATTTGTCAAATCGCCACCACAATTGCAGCTCTTCGATTTCGGTGAGGGGCATATTTAGGTAAACGAATTTACCACCGCAATTGTGTGCCAAATTAATTGAAAAAGTTTATTTCAGTGCCGGCAGCTTTACCTCTGCTCTCAGTTAATCGACAAATATTTGAAATAATTTGCAAAATCCAAAGTCTATTTTGGCTAATTAAAGATAAATGCCAGATAGTGCTTGAATTTGTGTGTGTCTGTGAACGTGATTGACAGCAGTTGAATAGTGGGAAATGCTTAAATTGATTTTTAACTACCATTTCTTACATAAAAAACTAATCCACAAATTGGACGGCAACGATTTTTTACTTGTGTTCTTCCAAGTTTTCATTTGCATATGCTATCATATAAGCTGCAAGCTTTGTCGACAGACATTTTGCTCATATGTCACAATTTTACATTTCACTTTTCGAACTTTTTGGAAGCTAGCTTGTCAACAATTGAAGAAACTGCCCAAATCAATAAAATGCTAGGTTTCACTTTAAAATTTTAATAAATACTTTCTTATATAAGAAATATACCTTAAAGGAATTTAAGGGCTTTATCTGAATTCTAAGTAATCTGATTTAATGTTGTGGATTGAAAAATGGGCACTATGTCAACATTGTCCAACTCGCTATTACAACATTTTTAACATTTTCCTATAAGTTCGGTCAACAAAATTGGGTTTTTAATATTTCAGAATGCTCCACATTTCCAAAATAGATATCATATTATTTTGTGTCACAGTTATTTTTTTGCTGCAATTTTTAGTAAAATCTGGAAGTTTTAGTCATCCAACCTGCGCAGTTTGCATATATTCGAATGGGATCCGAAATCATATTTGTGCACATGGCAATTTTTTTTCCTGTTAACAATCAACATGCAACGAGTGTCCCATGTGCCCCTGGCCATCCTCCGCAGCCCTTCGCCGCCCGTCATCACACTCCTTGACCAAGCGGCTGCGAAGTTAACACGTTTTTGCACTTGTCGTGCCAAATATGTATTGCATATCAAGTGAACTGCAATAAGTGAGCACAACATGCAGGCAAATGAACAACTGTGTAAATGCCTTTTCATTTGGCCGAGTGACAGGCAGCTGTACTCGAAATATATTTTTAGCCAAATTTAAGCTATCGATTTAGGATTTTCTGTACACAATTTTTAACCAATTCAAGCAATGCGCAAAGCAATTTAAGCCGGCATGCATGTTGGTCAAATAAAATTGCAATTGGCTAAACTCGACGTTGATAACAAGCGATTGCAAATTGTTATAGCGATCGTTGTAGTTGTTGCTTTTGTTGTTATTTTGGTTGTTGTTGTTGTTGCTGCTCTGCAGTGGCAACTGACAAGCGAACAAGCCAATCAATTGGGCATAAAATGGTCGTTGCATGCAACTCCATAGCCACGTTTGGCTGTCGCAATTCTAATTGAAATTCACGCCAATACGCGCCGCTTAATTTTAAATAAAATTGCGAAATGCCAAACAAATTAATTGACGCCAATGCCAATCCGAATGTATTTAGGCTCGATCTGATTTACCAGCCGCACAACAACAACAACAAAAAAAAAATAAAAGAACTCATTACAATTTTTAATTAATTTTGACAATAAATCTCATTGTTCAGTCGGCGCATAGTCAACGCCTTTGACAGTTTGATTGAACGCGCATTGGGACAGATTTTGTCGATTTTCTCGACCCTCGACGTAGCAGCAGCGCCTCTTGAGGCTCTTGACTTAGGCTTGGCAAGGACTGCGAATTTGGGCTCGGCTTTTTTCAGTTTCCTTTGATTTCCCTAGAAATCTAAAACAATGTCAAAAGTGCTTAATGCCCAGCAATCAAGATCAGAACCCAACGCTTTCGCTGGCACCTTCCCCAAGCTGACCAATGGCATATAAAAAAAGGTAAAATTTGCATAAGGCCTGGCAATATGCGTGTCTACAAATTAAATTCAATTTTCCTGCTTCTCTGCCCGTCTTTCCGACGGGGACAAAGCCAACTAGGAAGCAGCCGCGACACCGCCTGCCCATCAATCAATCAAAGCACGAAGGTTACCTGAGGGAAAAATTTTCATTGGTTCACGCAGCACAGCGCACAGTTACGACGACGACGTGTACGATGCCCCAAACAATTTGTGTAGCTCGGACCCGTGCTCGAAGTTTTTGTGTTCCTGCAGCCCCCGATGATCTAATGGGATGAATGAATGGGGCACTGCAAACTTAACCGCAGACGTATGGTCAAAAAGCTCTCGAGAATTGGCTCATGTTTTTTGCAGAAAAAGTAAAAAAAAGGAACAGAAACCGATTTCTTTTGCAAAGTTTTCTCTAGCCCTGCTATTGGGTATATGGGAGAGCTTATGAAAAGCGTTGTCAAGTTTTGAAAGGACTTACAGAACCTTAGAAGAAATAGATATAGAACATGTACAAAAAATATTAAATTAAACCATAATGGTCGAGCATTAGTAAGTATTAGTAAACATGTTGTATACTATAACGAACTTAAAGCTGACTGCCTTTTTGGTCATCGGCTAATCTAAGAACTAAGCGGCTCAATTTGCTAAAGTAGTGGCCGTTAGTGACACAAGTGAACAATAATGTTTTGTCTAAAAGCTGAGTTTAAATTTTCACTTGAATGCGTAATGAAATAATTAGATCATGCGTTACGTCGATTATATAACAAACCATATTCCTTGGGTTACAGCTGCTCTAGGTACATCCGAAACTGAGTATTTACTAGTCGGTTAATGTTTGGCAAATACAAAAATTCCTTGCTGGCCATGTCCGCTGTTGATTTCTTTCTGCGTTTTACTTTATGCCCGGGACATGGAGTGGAATAAAGAAAATAAAAAAAAGGCCCGTTGCTGTGCGGTAAATGGTTAAGGGCATGTCATGGCAATTTGCATTTTCAGTTTGACAAAGGATATGCAGGACTATGCCAGCACTATGCCGTATAGCTCTACACCCCCGCATATCATATATACCAACCCATACAATTTCAGATAGGTCGCTCTGGGCAGCAGCTGCTGTTAATATGCAAACTGGGATTTCTTTTGTGGCTTTGATTTCACGCTGCCAAAATGCTACCGCCACCAACTTGGGCTGCTCTCATATTCAATTTCATGTTCAATAATAAGCCCCGGCCAATATTTGCCGTGTGTTGACCAAAGTCATATACACACACATACACATATAAGCAGGAGTCGCTTTGTTGTTGGCCTGGTCAGTCAAATCAGCCTAGGCACAGCGTTTAATAGACTTTCAAATATTGCCACTTTCATGTGTATTGGCCAGTCAGAGTCAGATAATTAATGCCGTGGGATTGCGCCTGCCCAGTACCAGCATCTGTAGCCCAAGCACCTCCCGTTGCCACTAGACAGGAAACGCACGGCCCTCAAGGCGCTGACAAGGACGCTGGACTAGAGGCCAACTAAACCGTGTTAGCCATGGCGTTCCGGACAGCTCGCTGATTGCCTGCGTTAATGTTAATTGCCTTTGATGAGTTTTATGCGCTGCGCTAATGAACAAATGACTGCACATTGCCAATATGTACAATATATCCTTGCACATACAAAGTATCCATCGTCAAACGGGTAATTCTCCATCCTCTGGTCAGGCTGGCTGCGTTTAATTGCTCGCATAGCCCCTCTGGGAGCAGTTGATGCTAGCTGATAGCGTCCAACTAACTACCTACAACATACATATACATATATAATTGAATGTTTAGCGCATCAAATTAAGGCTTTTCTGGTAAGCCACTGATTTGACACACAATCGAAACTAATTATCGAAGATAATTTAAGCAAGTGTCAACGGCTAAATTAATCACACACACGGAAATTAAATAATTAAAATGTGTTTAAAATTTAATACGCAAAAATTAACGGGTTGATTTTGTTAAACACAAAAACTCAGGCAAACCCAAATTAAGTTAGTTGCTATCCAAAGTTTAAAAAAAAAAGTTAAGAACAAAATAAAATTATATTCGAGATGCTGAAAACTTACCAAACAAAAGTTTTTTATGTATGCAAAAGTTGTATTAAATAAAAATGTAAGTATATAATTTAATTTAAGCTTAATATATTAAAGTAATAAAATAGTTTCCTAACTGCTTTAAATGCTAGAAAACTTGTCCCAACGCTCTTTTCCCTTCTGAAAACTCTTCAACTCGCAAACACTAAAAGTCCCAGCAAAAAAAAAATGTCCACCAAATGCGACAATTTTCAAGAAATCTCAACGAACGCCTAATGGCACTGCCGGCATCCTAGTTTTTGGGGGTGGTGGCTCAACAAATAAAACAGCAAACGTTTGCTAAATTAAACCGGAAACCAAATTCCACAGCTCCACTATATAGCTGTAAAACGAAGTAGTTGCAATGTCGCCTTTTGCGGTAATGCAGCGACTTCAACTTCATTTCCTGCGGCTGAGGCGACGTGGCCAAAGAAAATGGCAACAATTTCAAATTTGCATTCTGCGGTTGCGAGTGCTGCGTAGGCGTATACGTAATATTTTAAGCCAGCCAACAACAGAAAAAAACTCGAAATTTAACTAAAAATTTGCCAACCGCACTAAGCGACACTAATTTAAGTGGAGCAGAGTGGAAAACGAGACAGTAAAGAGAGACAGTAGAGAGTGAGCCTGTGAGAGGGACAAAGGGAAAGTGCCTGGCCATGAGATTGTGGGGCGAGCGCATTTCCGCTTGCGGCCAGACGAGCCACTTAATGACTTCCGCAAATAAAATATTTTTGTCGAGCCAAGTTTAAAGCATTAAAATACGTTTTGCCATCAGCAAGTATTTTGTCCATATTTATGAGCAGACACAGCGCCGCAGCAATTTACTAATGCATTTGCTGCCTCTAATGAATATTAATGCGCCCCAGTGGAAGGGAGTAGCCAACTGCAACTGGCAATAAAATATTTCAATTAGAGCCATGCTGCCAACACATGCCAGCAACAACAGTGAATACAGCAGCAGTCTGATCAACGACTTTGTTAATGCCACAACAAGTCGAAGAAAGTCAGACAAACAGACAGACAAGCAAAAAGATAAACTGATGCTCACCCCAACACTGCAATGGTCTTGGGGCAGGATGGCGCTGATTTTAGCTACAATTCGCATTACTTTTGTGAGTGCAACATGGCTGGACTCAACTCATTTGGCAAATGTATACACTATGCAGCTCAGTCGAAAATTTCTTAAAATCAATCTGTTATTTATAAAATTATTTAAAGTCTTGACAAATGTAAGAGCTGGGTATTCTCAACCAACAACAACACTTAATCAGTCCATAAAACATATTATCTAAGAAACAAAAACAAATCACAAAATGCAGCCATAGTCATAACAGCTTTCGATAGGGTATATGATTCAAGTATATATTATTTTCTTTGCAAATTTGTGGCATGTGTGGCATTTCAGGGATGCCTTGCGCTATATATGTGGCAATAAATCGCCGTCAAATATGTGCAGTTGCATTTTTGCTGCCTTAGTCGCAAATTCTAGTTCATTGAATTTGTGCTGCGTGTGGGTGTGTGTGTGTGAGTGCCTGTGCATGAATTTTCCCTTCGGGCTTATCTGCTAACAGGGGCCCCACCTTGTCAAAATAAACCATTCAATTAGTGCAGCCAAATTGAATTTTCTATGCAGCTTGTTGATGCGGCTGATGCTCTGATAAGCTGCGGGCTACCGTTGCCATTATCCGTAAGAGAGAGCTGTTGCCCGGGTTTCAGAAAAATTTCATTAGCCTAACGAGTTGTTTGCTTAAAGACCGCAAAACTCTTGTCATATCTGAAAACAAATTGTGGCGAGTAGCTTAACAAACTTTGCGAAATTTTAGGCCAGTGCCTATAATGTTTGTTTGACCAAATGGTCGTTCTTAAAATGGAAGCTACTGTATGTTCCAGGACTTAAGTAGTTGACTCGCTAAATGAGGCTTTCATATACTTATATGCATTGCCCAACAAATATTTTTATCTCAGCCTCTTCCTTTTTATATTATTTACTTTTTTTTATAAGCCTGAAAATATCTAAGAAAACTGTGACCAATTGAAATTTTCATAACTTCGTTCTGTTTAATTTGCATAATAAAAAAACGTTGCCCATATTATGCTTAACACAAATAATGTTAACAAGTACTTAATTAAGTATATGCATAATATTTTGCGTGATTAAAATAAAACACAAACGCACATAAAAAGGATAAAGAAAAAAAATGGAATAAACAGCGAAAAATAAAAAGTATTTGCTTAAAATGCGCAGCACATACTCACAAAGTGAAGCACATTAAAAAAAAAAAATAAGCTAAACGAGAGTGAACGGCCATGAAATACCCTTTACAACAAATTACTGTATACATCTGCTTATCAAACCGAATGAACTGAAAGCTATTTTCTACTGCTTTGCAGATCATACGTATGAGTTTATATAACAAATATTTGAAAGTAATTTGAAAAAAGTTAAAGCTAAACAACAGGAAAGAATCACATATCCAAAACTCAAAATGACACTGAAAATATAAAAAAAAATTGGTGGTTCGGCTTGCGGTTCAAATGAAGCTCATGTCATCCATAAAATAATGGAGATCTTAATTTATAATATTTAATAACTGCCCTATGTGCTGAAAATTTTGAAAGATACATATATTTTCATACAGATATTGTGGGCTACATATTATTTCTACACAAAATGGGCATCTACCGGTAATGGTTGAAATGCAATTTTTGGGATCCAAGTGGTAATTTGACTCAGCGATCGGCTATTTATTGAAATAAATTTTGATTACACGCTCGAACCGGTTTAGTTCGAACCCGATTAATGTAAATGTGCCATTGGAAAGTCCCCTCTTCAATTGGTTGATGAATACAGGGCACAAAGGGACACTTAATACTGACAGGCTTGTCGGCCACAAAGAGCTCACTAAAAATAAAATAAAGCCTCGTTGCCGTCGCTGATTGCCTAACAAACCAAAAAACATAGCATAATTTTGGTTGGTAACGCTGACAAAATTCGTAATTTATACGGGGTCCACGAAACACTAAAAGCCAGCCCAATGCCGCAGACAAACAAACAGGCAAACAATCAAAGCCGTATGCCCAGAATCCGCTTACCGTTAATGCCACTGCTCCAGAATTTGTTGTGGTTGTTATTATTACTGCTTTTGTTGTTGCCCTTGCTCTTGTTGTTGTTGCGTAACAAATTCATTATAACTTTTGCTATTAAAAACATTAGACGCGACTGCACACGCATTCAAAAAGGAGTCGCTCTCATGTATCCATATGCGAGCCCGTGTCCTGAGTGAGTGTGCCTGTGCTTCGGTATGGGTGAGCGGGTGTATCTGTGTGTGTGTGGGTGTCAGCAAGCCAGCCAGCAATTTAACCCAAATGCTTATCATTTAGCCATTTAATTTAACCTTTTGCCCCACACAAAAAGGGCAACACATTTTTTTTCTGTTTTTTTTTTTTTTACAATTTTTTTTTGTGTTTTCCGTGTTTTTGTTTTTTATCACATGGCGCTGCTTTGGCATTGTTTTAAATGCAAACGGCTGCTCATATTGCTAATGATTTTGGGTCACACACACGTAGCACTTTTGGGCGCAAAAATTACGCTCACACGTACATAATTTGGGACACCCTTTGCGCTTGTCTGCTCTCGCCGTATAGTCTTCGTTGCGTATACGCCGCGTGGTCGGTCGCCAGAGCTGTCCGTGTGCTGCTGCTGGTGTAGCCGCCGTTGTTGCACAAATTAAAACCCTCTATTCTACCCCTTTTTTTATTAAAATGCTGTTGTTACAAACGTGATGTTGCCTGTAATTGTTGTGCTTGTCGTGTGTATTGGGTGCGTTTGTGTGTGTGTGTTAAAACTGTTGTTGCCTTTCTATGTGCAGCATGTGCAACTTAAATGGCGTGCTGTTTGTATAAACCCAACTTTCTGGTTAGGTAGCCGAGTCAGTTTTACTTGGTGTTTACGCAATATTGAAACCCAACTTACATTTCGTGGCCGTTTGTAATAAAAGCGTGTTGGCCAACATAAACTCTTTTATTAAATACTCTAACTTGAAACATTATCAAAGTATACATTTCTTAATCATTTTAATATTAAGACAATTATTCCTATTGATTTGCAGGAAAACTTTTAGTTTCTTAGCGTTTAGGTACTTTAAAGATACTTTCACCCCCTTAATCAAACACTTGAAATTTCTTGTTGACTTTGAGTCCCTTTCATTGAGATTGTGTTAAAGAAATTATATTATGTATATGCATCGGCTGGCCGAATGGCTCCATTGTCCAGCCGGCGGCAATGCTTGCTTTGGTTAATTGAAATTCAATGGTTCGATGCGCAGCAACATGATTTTCTTTGTTGCCACTTTTGTAGAATGCACTTTAACAACTAGTTCCGCGTAGATTGCATATACGCAGCAGCATGGTACAAAAGTTGCATTGTTGTCGCTGCGATTCTTGTGTAGCCTCAGTCTAACAATGGTCATTGGGGCAAAGCCCAACCAAAATCAAAGGCTCTCTGTGCAGAAGGCAGCAGCAGCCAGCATGCAGCCTCACCAGAAGGAAAGCAGTGCGCTTCATTTGACGCAATCCTTGGCCTTTGTTTGCCTCTGGCATCGATGTTGGCCACGTTGTTGCGTATGCTTCGAGCTTGAGTTTTTCATTTAGCAGCTAAGTTTTATTATCTTTCACTAGACCTGTCTTTGCATTGTCCGTTCACTTTGGCAAGCCTTTCCTTTTCGGGATTACTCCTTGTTCTTGCAGGCAGGCAACACCACTTGCCATCCGCTCAGCTTTGCAAGCCATTGAAAATGTAAAAACACAGTCTTATTGGTTTAGTAAGTGCCCAGTGAACGATGTGATTGCACTCAACAACAATTTTCAGGTTCAAAAAATCGAAAAAATAGCTTTAAGGTCTGCTGATAAAAGTAACCGTTTTATTTTTAAATATTATATCAGATTGGGAAAATTATTTTTAGTTTTCGAACCAATGCTTTATTATATCACAAATGAAAGGAATGAATGTATGACTTTTTAAAAAGTGCTTATACTATTCCTATAGAAATAACTTTTTTAAAAGGTGTGGTAGCCCCTGTTGGACAGTGTAAAAGGAAAACTTTAAGAACAGCTGTTGTTGATAAAGATTGACGCGGTTTTAATTGAAATTCGCTTGTAGAAATGCTGGTGTAATTAATACACTTCTCTACTATAAAGATTGAAATGCTTATGTGGCTGAGCAGAAATCAAGCAAAACTCTGGCCACACATCAAAGTGCCAAACAAGCTGCAAGAGCCATAATGTCTGAGCGTAAACTGAAAATAAAAATGCTTTCAGTGTAATGAATTTTGGGTTGACCGTACTCACACTCGCACTCACACTTGAACCCACACCAGCACTCATTGTAGATACTTGCACTGAGCAGTGCTCGACAACACTCACAGAGAGCAAATAGGAAAGCACATTCATATCCTGGCAACTTGCTGGCTGACCTGCTGCTGATGTCAATGTCATTGTGACAACTCTGTAGCTTGGCTGGCTGGAAGATTCGTAGGTCGTTCGGGTGGTACAGCACAGCTGGCTCATATCAGTGCATGCGGCTGGTGCAGAGTTTTCTCTCTAAGGTGCTTTTTGGCTCATGCATTGCCCAAGTCAAATAGTCAAGTTTACGAGCAGAGAGAGCGAGTGTACAAGTAGTACAACAAATACAAGGCCAAGCACTTTGTGCTGATTAGAAAACGGTTTCAATAATCTCTGGCAACCAGAAAGAGTCTCTATCTCTCGCTGTCTCTGCTTCATTCTGAGTCTCGAACAAAAAGCATCTAAACAATTGCAGTCAAGTCGTTGCTTTTGGCCAAGTAAAACTTTAAACAAAACAGCCCAGCCCAGCCCGGCCCGGCCCTGGTCTTGTTCCTTGCCGGACAAGCTATGGCTTAAATGAAGCCACAGTAATTAAGCCTTAAATACAAAGCGCATTTGTTTTGGCAGCTCAAGTCACGACCAGGCTTAATTAGACTGGCAACAAAGCGTTTTGTTTGAGCCCCATCAAAAATCATTAGTCACATTTAATCAGTGCCCCAAAAATACACATTGTTAATGCGGCATCAATATTAATTAAAAGAGTACGCGGCCAACACAGCCGTTGCTGCTGATGATGCCTATGCTGCTGTTGCCTCATCCCCGGTCACTTATCCAATCCATTGGCCCACAGGGCGTATGTGCAATGAGGCGACGCGTCCGTCTTGGCCTCTACTGACTGACATAAAGCTGACAGCACTTTGACAAGGAACGCATTCTAAGCAAGCGCTCGCACAACATAAGCGACATGTCAAAATGCCAGCAGCATCGCCCCAAAAGATGCGCTTTCCGATACCAGCAGCCGCAGCATCTGACACATGAAAGGCATTTGACATTTGCCCCCATGCCCATACACTCACACACTTGGGGTCGCACTGTACAGCAAAACGTTTCGGTGAGAAATAAAAATATTCAAACATATTAAATTATTAATTGATTAATATATTAATATTTGTTTTTAAAATATGTTTTAAGGTCTGTTTGTCTATTTTTTTTTTTTATTAAAGACATGCAGGTTAATTATTATTATTCGCAAAATATTTAAGCTTAAGCTAGAAATATGTGAATACCATATCAAAATCTATTAACAGACCATGTGATTTGGGCTTGCTTTAGCCTTGAATAGGATCAAGCTAAGCATAATATGTTATTCAATATATAATTAAATATGACAACTATGATTTTTCCCACATTCCAACACTTAATATTGGGGTGTCAGCAAATTCACATTCACATTAGAAATTGTCTTTTTCCTTTTGTTTTATGTAACTGCTGCAAAGATAAAGTTTCGCAACCTAATATCGGGCAGTGTGCTGCACCACCGCGCCGCTGGCAATAGTTGCTTGGCAATATTATTAATTATTTTTGCAATTAACGTATCATTGTTGCTGCATCACGTCCGCTAAAGGGCTGCGTAAGCATTTGCTTGGACTGACAGGACGCACCATAACTTTGTACGCGTCATAATTAGCGCGCCTTTGTGGCATAGCTACGGGCGGGCCGGGCTCATTTGACGCCTTTCAGAGCAGGTTATACAGGGAAACTTTTGCAGCGAGCACTGTCAGAGGTTTTTCAGGCAGCCTATTTGGCAGTAAGCCGCCAAAATTGCCGCCTGGCTGCTTATCAGGCAGCCAGACAGGCAGTTCATCACATGCATTGAAGTATGCAAAACTCGGGACGCATAAAAACTGACGCAACACGCCTGGAAGACATGCTAACGTTTTATTGGTATTAAGGGATCAAAGTTTTGAGACACACACACACACACGCACACCCAGCGGCAGCAGCAGCATAAACTCTTTGCAACACCCTTGAGTAAAGGACACAAAGAATAAAAGAGGCTAGCATCTTTGCACAGGCGACACAGGCACATCAGTAAAATTTTAACGCTGACACAAGAAATATTTTAGCAAAAGAGACTGCACGAAGAAGAACGAGAAAAAGGAGGGCAAAAATTACAGAAGAGGCAGCGAGAAAAAGGCAGCTATAAACATTGAGTGGCGCGCACGCTGCGTATACGCAATCAGCTTTGGCAAACATTTGCCAAAATAGTTTTCCGTTTTTAAAGCAAAGCAAATGCTTAGCTCGGCATTTTATTAGCTGCTTGTATGTGAATTTAGTCATAAATCTGCAGACGCGCCGCCGCACTGTGCACTGCCGCATGAAATTGAAATATAGTGTGATTTTCACTTTAGCCCGCTCGACACACAAGCACGCGCCCCCCAAAGGCCGCCCGCTTAGTCGAGGCAACACAACCAACTAGAACGGAATTTAGTGCCAAAAGCTACGCAAAGCCAAAAAATGAAGGCAACAAAACAATTGAAACGACTATAGTCCGATCTACCGAACTACGCAATACCCTGCAACGCAGCTTCAAATGCAACCTTTAATAGCCTTTACTGATACTAACATGTAAAATTATTAGGAACTCAATGGAAATTATTCAATAACTCTAAAGATTTTGTATATGTTCCAAGCCAAGTGATACTTGCAACTGATATGCCTTAAAAATAATTATCCCCGAGCCTGCGTAGCCAATAACCATTTGTTATTTATGACAATTTCCTTATGAACTTCAGCCAGCTTCAGTAGATTTCCGCACGTGTCCATGCGTAGCTTCTCGCATTCACAACGGCCTCGACTTTGAGGGGCGACCCTAAAAACATTTTCAATTGCCAAATAGATTCGTTGCTTGACTTTTGCCGTCAAGTCTTGCGTGCTCGTTGCGTGCAGTTTTTTGCGGGAAATGGCAAATGCAAAGCGCTTCCTCGCGTGTCTATCTAAATGTTATTATTTGTTATCAGCGCTCTTATTTCCCTACTTTGGCTCCATTAATAGGTTTTTATCGTGCCACTTGCCATTTATTGAGGACTTTTGGCACTTGCTCTGCATATCTTAGCAGCCAGTTAGCTGCCAACTCTCCAACAAAGTACGGCAACAAATGTGATTAAAACTACCAAATTAAACTCAAATATACAAGTATTTATGTAATACAGGGCTTCAACCAACTTGCTTAAGGATCTTAGTATCAGGAGTTTTTGCTAAGTTTAGGAAAACTTTATGAGAATAAATAATTTTTAATTGATCTATATATAGATAAATGGTATTTTATTGTTTTAACAACATTGTGAGTTTATAGAAAAGAAGAGTAAAGTTCTCAATTGTTGGGAATGTTTATGAATTTCATTTTATTCGTATGAAAATTTAAGGAATGTGCGATATCTGCCAGTAATTGCATGATCTATTGTCATATCCGAAAGAAGTGCTCGATAACCCAACCATCGTGACTATAATTACTGTTTCTACACAATTGTCATGTTCAAATCTTGATAGGAAAATGCGTTTAATTACAGAATGAGGAACCAGCTGGTGCTCGGCTTTATATACTTAAATAAACTTATTTATATATGACCCTATGCGATTTACATTTATCTTACCTGTCCGCCGTTTGGTTTCGTGCAAATGTCACAGAAAATGAAAAAATATGTGCGACTAAATGGGCGTGACAATGTTCGGAACTGGCATGTTCGTGTCATAATTCTAAAATTTGTGGTTGTCGTGCCATACGGTACTAAAATTATGGTTAATATGCATACATACATGTGTGTGTGTGCGCGAGTGTATGTTTTTGTACTAAATAAGATATCAGTGTTCGAGAATCAACCACAACCTGCTGAGCCAGCTGTTCACAATGTTTAACCAACCCAACGAAATAATTACACCCATTCAATTTCTGTAGGTAACGCCCAACAAACTTAAATTTCAAGTACAAATAAAATATATGCACATGAATATCGAAAGCAAAACCAAATAACCACTTAAATGAATATATATAGCGAACAAAGAAAACGCTTCTAATCAACTAATGGATAATTTTATAAAAAAACACCTAAAACTCTTAAATTTAATCACAACATTTTTATTTTAAGGTCTGTTAAGAATGTTAACAAAATAAATGCTTTATTTGTATACAAATACGTTTTAGGCTGCACAAAATGTTATCTTTCCGAACAATAAGCTTTTCACGTCCTTGACTCCGACATATTTGAGCATGTTCTTAAGTTTAAGGCGAACTACAGAAAAAACAAATTCAGCTATTCAGAAAACAGTTTGAGTGTTCAGACCGATAACGATAAGCAATAGATTGTAGTCGATAGTTGAGCAATGTAGACAATTGTCGAATTTGACTGCCTGTCGGACCAATAGCTGAAGTAATTTGTTAAGGCCCGCCAGATGAAGGAGTTGAGGGAGCAGCACCAATAACAACAACAACAACACTTTTTGGCTACATAACAAATACACTTCAATCAATGCCAAATGGTCCTGCCGGCAATCATCGAACGTGTGCGTATTTGTATGTGTGTGTGTGTGTCTGTTTGTGGGCGCCACAAAAATGAAAACAAATTTTGGCATGATTGCTGATTGTTTGTCTTTTTCATTGTTTGGCAGGGCTGCCACCGCTGCTGCTGCTGCTGTTGGTAGTGTTGCCAACGCACGCGCACATTTATTGCTTCCCAATTGGAAATAAAAATGGCGGCAAGCAGAAAGCCAGTCAGCCAACTAACTAGACAGCCTAGGCTAGCAGCCAGGGAAGCGCATGTAAAGCTCAGGCGAGCGCGCAGTTGACGTGCTATTGAAATGAGAGGCAAGGCAATGCGAACGCGCAGGATAGAACGATACAGCGATAAAACGATAAAAACGGGCCACACACACACATACACACACACTTACGCACGAAAACGAAATGCTTTTTATACCCTGTACCTATAAAAATTCAGTTGAGCAATTGCATTAGCTGATCTCCAACCCCTTGTATATAATGCTGACAGAATGTAGCTGTTTTTTTTTTTTTTTTTTAATTCCAACCTTTTAAAACAATCGATATTGATCGATTATCAGCGCCAAATCTTGCTAACATATTTATGTGTACTCTCCTCTCATAAATTGCCTTTATGAAAAATATAAATCTTTATGATTGTTATATGCGCATATTTAAAAACCATTTTATAGACACTGAACTTATTCTTGGAGGGAATCTTCCCTAAAGAGATACAGCGTGAATGTGACAAATAGGGTCAGAATATTTAATAGAACATAATAGAACGAATTGTTATTCGTGGCGAAGATCTGAGTATCTCTCAGTCGAGCAGTCTCAACGAAAGCAATGTTACCAGTGTTTTTTCTCGCTTTGATTTGCTTGATGCTGTTTTTTGCCAGCCGCTCGAATGTTTTTTTTTTTTGGCTAGGCTGCAAACATTTTGCGCTGCCGTTGCTGCTGCCACAGCCGCTGATTAAAACAAACACAATGCGACCGTAATGACGACATATGTAGAGGGTTTGTGTATCGGGGCCCAATCTCAAAGCCGCTTTCCGCACAATTGTACAATTTCTGGCGGCAATGTCATGTTGGAGCCGTGCTGCGCCTTTTCCTTTCATTGATTCATAATTGATAAGCATTACTTTTGCTATTGTTCGATTTATATACGAGTCGGCATTCATCTGTATACACAAGCACACATGAATGTTCCGACGGCCTCTTTTGCTTTTTGCTGCCCTTGAGAAATGGCGGCGGCATCTGTGCTGCTCAATTTAGCGTAAATTTTTGTTTTTCTGTCAGCATTTCTGATTAATTTTATTGCCCTGTGCAATTACGTAGCTGACTTATGATTAAATATTACATTTGCATAAAAGTGCTTCAAATCTGTGCGTACAATCACCCTGTTTTTTATTTACGCATACTAAATGGCACATGGATAAATCGACAGTGAATGAACTCGAATTGGTCTCACACAAATTTCTTTATCAAGTCTGCTCATAGTCAAAATTGTTCATTATATATAAGATCTTGAAATGTGTATTTATATTAGGGCGCTGCTTAAGTTTACTTATGTGCATAAATTTGTATACTATGTTTGGTGAAATTGTTATTCTATGTTCTCCAAAAGCTCATTTAAGCTCACTTCGTTTTTCTAAATATATCCCAACAGCTTTGTAATACGCAAAATGAACTTAATTAGTTTCTGTATTGCTATAAAAAATACGAGTGAATATTAATTTGTCCATTGTACGCCCCAAAAAGTATGCTTTAATAATGGCAAAGAGATTGCGGGCAGCAAGTAGAAGCGGCTAATATGGCAACATTAACTGCTTTTAATTAGAGTTGCCGTACATAATCAACTGCAAGGAGTTGGGGTTTCGCAAGTTTTACAAGTTGCGCTTCGCGAACTTCATGCCCAGCCTCTGCATCAGGCTATGGCCGTCGGCGGTCCAGGATGTTGTAGCCATAACGAACTGCATGTTGCTGTTGTTGCATGTTGTGCATTTAAAGTTTCTGTAGCGTGCAATGCAGGAAATCATTTTAACAATTTTCTACCTCTGCCAGACCCTGCACAGCCCCAATGCCCCCGCGCTTTCTATACAAGTTCAGTGCACCCGCAACAGACACGCCATGAAAAGGCGCTCCCGACGCCATCGTTGCTTTGTTGTGTATGTGTGTGTGTGTAGTTGTGTGTCTGCGTTTTTTGGGCTGCCTTCAGTTCCTTTTTATTTGAGGCGGCAGCAGCTACAGCAACGCAGCCTTTCTTCCTTGCGGTAATTATGAACGGCCAACGGGCAGAAAAGGTATAAAAGTCATTGACTTGTCTGCCCGAGCCCCGCCGTGACGCCTTTGTTCAATTAAAACTTTTATGCAAGCAAGTTATCTCTGTTTATTTAATGCATAGCCCGCGGCACGGTTAATCAACTCGGCATAAAGGCCAACTGCACATCAATTGACCGCCAAGATCCCTGATGTGTACCCGACGTGAAACTACAATTGCAATGAGAGAATGCTCTTCACGCTGTTCGGGGCCATACAGCTAGACAGCTGAGCAGACTATACACGTGTCTCCATTTAAATACAGCACTTCTCCAACAATACGATAGTTACGCCCCCCTACACACACACACATACACACACATGCGCGCAAACAACGCCACAACACGTTGCCGCACAAATAAAGCACTTAAATATGTTGCAACAGCACGAAAAAACAAAGATATAACAATACGAAAACAAAATACATTTTCAGCCTGCAGTTGGGCCAAGAGTCATGTGTTGAGGATGTCCTTGCGGCTCTGATTGCCGCCGGCCATGAACACCCACCCACCTGGCCACCTGCCTCCATTCCGCCTTACACCTGCCTGACTAATTGCAATGTAAAGTGTTTAGACACAATTTGGTAGTTGCATGTAAGTGCCCGAGCCTCGCTCTCCCTCTCTCTCTCTCTCTCTGTCGCTCTCTCCATTCTGCATGCAGACAAAATTGCTCAATTAAGTAGGTGGCTGGCAGTGGGCCCGGGCGGCGCTCTCTTCTCTTTTATTGCCCGTTTGTGTTTTGGGTGATTTGTGTACTTAAAGTTGGGCACTTTTGCTATTCAGCTTGAAACACACAAAATTGCCTTCATAATATGTGCATGGGCCCAATAACAAGGCCTATCAAGGCATAATTTGCAACTGCATAAGCCCGCACTGGGTTACTTAAATTACAGTTAAGAAAAATCAATGGGCACATGAGGTTAAAATATAAAGAGCTTATATGCAGTTTGTGAAGCTAACATCAATATTCAAATGCTAGCTGAAACTAATGGAATCATTTCCTCATTCCTCAAAGTCTGTCTACAATTCTTTCCAATCACATTGTGCAGGTCACTTTAAAAATAAATATTTCCACATTACTTTTAGCAGTCCGCATTGCACACTGTAGCGCAACTTATTGGAAGAACTTCGAAAAAGAATGTTTATTGTAAATTGTTGATCCTGCGTTCGCGTTTAACTAAGATGCAATTTATTATATGCCTTCAAATTTTGCAGATCTGGGAAGAGAAACCCTTCTACCCCAAAACTTCTGATCAGAGCATTCTCTCTTAATAGCTTTTTAAAAGAAACAGCTTTTTATAACATTTAAGTTTTGTTTTACTATGTAGATAAATTTATTTTAAGGACAATGAATAGCATTAAGATACATTTTTATTGTTAAGATTTTTACTATTTTATACACATTAATTATGCTTTCGCATTTTAATGAATGCTTGTAAAACTTATGTAAAAATATGGCAAGCCCCTTTGTTGCATTGTAGTAAACAAGCTTTGTGCATTCATGAGTCTGATCGTATGCCGTATTCCAACTTATGCGATGCCAATGATTACTAATATAACACCATTGAGCTCTCAACTTTCATTCAATTATGCCGCAAGCATGCGGTCTATCAATGGACAGGCCCCTGACAAATAGCCGTGCATCAAGCGGCGCCCACTGCAAAATGCTCCGACTTGTGTATAATCGAAATGCCTTCGTACACCAACATTTTATCTATGCCTTTAACCGAAGCCCGACTAGTGCGAATAACGTATAACGACTATGCCAACAAAGTTTGATTTATGACAATCTAGTTCATTTGATTATTGCTACTAGAGACAACACTGTGGACGGTGGCCGGCCAACGCACCGAGCGTCCAGTCAATTGGGGAGCCGCCCAATCGGTTCTGTGTAAAACATTTTCATTTTCCATTCAAATTCAATACTAATCTACTTGCAGGACAAGCCGAATTTCGGGGCGGGGCTGACTTGCTTAGGCATCATTTATCATGGGAGCGAAAGGACCGGGGCTCGTTTCGCAGACTGTTGGGTGCGAGTATTTGTACTAGGCCGAGCGCATAATCAACACATAGGTCTCATCATTTTCTGTGTGCGATACATTTAGATACAGCTTGCTTTTCCTCTTTTTCAATTTTTTTTTTGTTTTTCCCTTTTTGGATATTCCTTTTTCGGCCAGCACGTGCAGCACATTAGGCTGTGGCAATGCCATCGTATTTTACAGTCCGAAAGTTGCATGCGCAAAAGAAAAGGAGAAAAATGGGGAATAAAGTTTAGCTGGATGGCCAGCCGTGCGTATACGTTACCAGGCTGACCCATAAAACAAATTTATACTTATATGCATATTTCGCGTTGTCCTAAATGAGCAGCTGAGTGAAATTTTAGTCGAGTCGTGAGCGCATTAGTTATGCGCAACTTACACGCCATAATAAAATAATATTACATTTCGCCAGTCGCAGAGATGTGCTTCAGATCAGATTTGTCCCCATTTTGCACAAAATCCGGGCAGTCGGAGTTGGGCCGTGCCTCATTAAGTATACTGCATAACCACGCCAAGTCTTTGAGGCAAAGCACTCCGGCTGACGCTCATTTCAGTGAGTGTGTTTTTTGTCTGCGGTTTTAATTTACTCTTGCTTCATAGGATTCTGTCTCTGTTGCTGCTACTCGCTCGGCAGTGTCGCACTGCTTCGCCCTCCGCGCACTTCTGATGCACAGTCGGGCAATGTCGCCAGCGGCAGCAGGTTAAGCTCCTACTTGAACTTCTAAGTGTTGATGTTACATGAGCTGAGGTGTTGTTTGGCAACTGCCTTTGACGTCTATGTAAGCTCACATATGCCCACAGACTTCTGAGTGCATGTGTGGCATGTATAGCAATGTGTGTGTCTGTATGTCCCTGTGTGTATGTGTGTGGCATGCTTGTGGCGTGTTTGAGTATAACGCTTTGGGTGTCTAGTGCCTCGGCATGTCCGTCTAAGCTCCTGATTCTTTCACTGACGTTTTCAGAAATCGCCATGTTATTTACAGCTTCCAGTTATTAGGTTTGCTACAAACCAAAAGAAACTCTTCCCTATCTCCACATGGAATAGAATATGAGTGGTTTATATGGATGTCAAATGGCGGGCACATAAATTGAGGTACTTTAAAGGCTTTAACGCCAGGTAGTATCATCAGCAAACGAGACTCATGCCTTCACGTTGATGAGCGAAAAGCAATTAAAAGTGCAAAAAATTACATTAGAAGGAAAAATGGTTTAAAAATAGTGTAGCAGAAAGTAAAGAGACTTCGCCTAGTAAATTAAAAAGTAAGTAAGGCTAAGAAAGAGACGAGCAAAAAATAAGTGTGTATATATAAGAGTAGAAACGTAATTTCTATTTTATTGCTCATGATAATTCCAGTGCTTGAAGCGCGTATTTAACGAATTATACACACTGCTCTTAATTATGTGAGGGCAAATGAATGTCGGATTAAATTATTGTATTCATTCTTAAACAGTCCAGCCTTGTACTTAAAAACGAAACTATGCAAGCTTAAGGAATAATAGAAATAAGTCTCTTTTTCAAACAGATATATGAACTTTGCGTAGGTGTGGATAATTTGCACATTCATAATTTAATAGAATTTTTTAAAGTATGTTATAATTAAATAGAATTTATTTAAGTATTTTGTAAGAAAATGTTCAATGAAGTTTATTAAATATTTAATGTCAATAAAAAGGTATTCAGCAATTATGTAAATTAATAAAAATTCGTCGAGACATTCTTTGCCTGAAGCCAATTAAATAATGCTTGTGCGTCAACGAAACCCTATGAGCTATTCAGTTAATACTCAGCACCCAGGTGTGAAAAGACTGAAAGCAACTTTGCTCTTAAATAAAAATATGTACGTATAAGCGTGTAAATAAATTATACATGTACACATACATAAGTCCCCAATTGGGTCGAATGCATTGTATAGCAACATTTGACTGTGTGATTGTTAATGGATTTTCATAGCTTTTACGACTTCTTCAATCCAATCTGAGGTTCACAGAAAAATCGTTCTCGTAAATTTTTTCGCCTTTATTTATCATAACCATACCGAGTATTGGGCAGAGCTTAAAATGATTATATTCCGTAGAATCTGGCATCCAGGAATATTTTTGAGAAAGCATTTATAGTTCAGTGCGTAGCAATATGTGATTCTAGGGAATTATGGTGAATGCGAATTTCGGAATTGGGCTTATCAAGTTTCACCTCAGTTTTCGGCATGCGCTGCGTAATTAATTATTTGCGTCACTAAGTCGAGCCATTTCCATGCCAGACGCATATATTCGGGGGACCGCAGTATCGCCGCCACCGACTCCTTTTTGCATAATTCAACCCCTGGCAGGCGGGTCACGTAGACAACGCAAACGGCGTGATTAGGGTTTTCGGCTCAGCCGAAGCGCTGCGGCCAAAGATTCTATCCAGGATTCAGGCTCTGAATAACCACAACATGTGTGTGTATGTGTGTGTGTGTGTGTGTGTGTGTGTGTGGGTGTGCGTGTGTGTGTGATTTGGCTGTGGTAACTGTTGTTGTTGCTGTTGATATTGTGGTTGTTGTTGTAGTTGTTGTTGTTTATGCTGCTGGCATCATTAATACCCAAATCAAAGTTTGTTTGCTTGTAACGCAGTTGTGTAAAACGTTTGAGCTTCATGGGTGATGGGGGGCAAATGTCAAGCAGTTTTAATTGTTAACTTTTATTGGTATTTTGTGTGGCATTCTTTTAATTAGGCATGTTGTTAAGCTAACAGTTATTAGTTAGAAGTTTTTTCAATAGTTTTACCACTCATTGTAATTAGTTTTATCATATCACAGCTTGTCAAAAATAAAATATGAAACGAAGAATGGGCGTCGAATAACTTATACTCTTTCTAACATATAACAAGACTATTCCCAATGCTGTGAAACTTAAGTAAGGTCAACAAATTTAATATGATAATTGACCCAGAAACTCTTTGGCTGAGTTGATAACTAGTATTTTGGACCAGCTGAAAATGTTTAAAATAGTTTTAATTTAGTTATGTGATATATATTAAATATTCAGGTAATGAATATCTCGGCTTTATTAAAAACCAACTACAATTAATAATGACAAAATGCAAATGAGCATAGAATATTTTGTAAAACGCTTAATGTAAACCGTCGAATAATAGTGATTTGCTAATATACCAAAATAAATAACTGGCAGTACGTTTTATGCATTCTGAACGGACAAATGTGTAATTCAATGCTGATGAGCCTTTTGGAAAAATCAGCGAACATAAACCGCTGGATGCTGGTCAACATTAATTGGCTGAATGCCGCAAATATTAATTGCATTTATTTGCCTGCGTGTCGAGCCGTGTATGTTAAATAGCTGCGGACTGAACCTCAAATTCAGTCGGTTTGCTGACTAAGGCTTCATTAGTCGAAACTTCTTAATTGTTTCATTAATGCAATGCAATCCGTTTGCTTGGTACTTAATTTAATTTTATTTGCCATCGCTGACGCTGGTGCTGCCACGGCTGCCGTTACTGTAGTTTTTAAATAATTGTGCGCAATTATTTCACCCAATTTAACATTTCCTTTCTCTGTGTGTATGGGTTAGTGTGCGTGTTTGTGTAAGTGCGGATTTCGTGCTTACTGTACACATTTAAATGACATCATTTATATTCCGGCGGGATAAGCACTTGATGTAAAATTACAGGCGACGAGAGCTCGCCAGAATAAAAATAAAATATTCAATTAAACCCGTTTCTTCGCCAAATACCGTTGACAGCGCTTATTAATCTGACGTCATTTTTTTTTTTGTGTCTCAAGCAATCCCCTGCGTCCCACTCCATCTCTCTATCATTTTTTCGCTGTGAAATTTAATTAATATAATTGTTATTACCACAAGGCTTTCATGTTTGCTCCCGCTGTCCAGTCCGAGGCCTAATAAAAGTGTATAGCTGTACCTGTGCGAGAGGGCCTGGCCATAGAAATAGCAATTCATTATTTGCATAAAACCCAACCTCAAGCACCACTCAAACAGCGAACCGCGCACTCCAAGCCCAACGTCAGCCTTTTGCCCATATTTTTGCATTTGTGCGCACGAAGCGCGCTGCTTAGCTTTATTTTGTGCATCTCCTATTACGAAAGGGTAGTATAAGGTTATTTGAAAACGATTAAGAGCTTTGTTTCAACAAATTAAAACAGATTCCTGATCAAAATTTAACGTATTAACTGGTAAATAAATTAATATCATATTTTTACTTACAAAGAAAATCAACAGAAATGATCAGAGCGTATTAAATTCTTTTTCACATATATTATCCGGGTTAACAATTCGTTGAACAGAGTAAGATTTATTTAACAGTGTCAACAACAATTTTCAGAAGCGTTCAAAATTCAGGGGAATACCATTACGGTTCTCGCAACTCAAGAAACGCTTTTCCCAGAAATTACCCATTTTAATTTACTTCTTAAAATATTTATAAAAATAATATGCTAGTTTTTGGGAATTGTTCAGATGATTTTCGAATGTATATAATGCATTATATTAATTTAAGCAAATGTTAACATATTCAAAAAAAAAAAAAAAACATTTAAACGTTTTATTGTTTAAAAAGAAATCGTCTTATGTTCATGCAAAGTGTATGCAGTAGTCAAAAATAACCCAAAAATATATTCTTTTTGTATACCATTTACTTTTTTCTATATACCATTTATATACAGAGCACACACTATACAGTTTTGCGCTTGGCAGAACGCGAAATTTGTTTTGGCCAGCCAAAAAAGCCACCATCGTCAAATTTGAATGAATGACTGCAGTGGAAATGCAACTGCCAGTCAGTCAGAAAGAGTTGAGGGTTTGTTTTTGGGAGCTACTCGAAAAGAAAAAATAAAAAAGCATTGCCTACTTTTTAACTGAAGTGCTGCGGCTGCCGCTGCGGCTTTTTGCATTCGCAAATGGTGAAAGTCATTTATTTCAAACAAATCATTTGCCATGCCAACTAGGCAGCGAGTGGGGACACTTGGCAGACACTTGAGTATTGGTTCGGAAAAAGCTGACATGTTAAAGCAGCATTGGATCATTAAAGCCGTCAGCCAACTTGGGGCCGCGAGGCCAATTTTTCAAAGGACACGAACAAGAACTTTGACTGACGCTTGTCGTTGTCGTTGCAAGATAAACTTCTCTGGTTCGAAACTTATTGAGGCGCAAACAGTTGGCCTGGGCCACCAAACAACTGTCTGTTTTTATATATATATGTACACTGAAAAAAATTCATGGGCTTAAAATATGAAATGCTGTTGGTAGTTTCTTCTTTTCTACTTAGACGAACAGAAAAGCTAAGAAAAGCAACGCGAAATTGAACAATATGTTCTATATGCATACTTAATTATACTGCACCTCAAGAATTGCGTGTTTTGCTTTTAATTTTTTTTTTTTTTGCCGTGTACATAGCATGCAAACATAAGACGGCTGGCTGGCACGCCCATTGTTATAAGGCTCACGCCGCCCAGAAAACATCGAGCCACCGCCATTGGCATTGGCGTACCCCAGTCGCCGTCGTATGATAAACTTTTCTAATTGTCAGTTTCAGCAAGTGACAAACGACAGAAATTATGTTATCTTATCAAAGTTGGCGCTACTTTTGCTCGCAATGTGCTGGGTCTAGTGTCTGTGTGAGGGTGTGCGGGTGTGTGTGCGTGTCTGTTTGCTGGTGTGTATTGTGCTGGTAGGACAAGTTGCCGCCAGTCGTTCGAAATTTAAAAATATTATCTTAAAGCATGTTGTTTGTATATAAAGACATTGTTGCTTTCGAAGAAGTTGTTGTCCTGGCTGTTGTTGATTTTCCTGCTGTTGTTATAACTGTTACTGTTACTTATTAACATTACAAAAGTGCGTGTGCTGTGCGTTTTGGGCGTAAATTCAGTTATGTCAAATTGACTTTTCTGACTGAGACGCATTCAACCCAACCCCAAGAAACAGATGTCTTAAAATGCAGACGGATTTCGCAGTCTGCTTTATTTTATTTGGTTTGCTTCGGTTGGGGCTTCGTTTGACAGCACTTAAGGCGAAACGGCGAAACATCTGCTGCATTTCCCAGGCCTAGTTTCTTGCTTGAAAACTTGCTAGGCATATCATTTACACACATACTTACATATACACGTATTTAACTCGAAGGGAGTGCACTGTCTAGCCAAGTCGGAGGGAAACTTGCCAGTTGACATGAAAAATGCCTTTTGATTGATAACCAAGCCGAGCAATGTTTATTTAATAAAAGAAATTCATGCATATACATTTCATTTATTCCCTTTGCTGGCCTAACTCAGGCTTTCTTTTGTTTTACCAAGAGCTCGCAAACTGCCATCTGCTGTTATAAAACAGTTGACAAGGCGCTCCTCTTATTTATTTATATTTATGTATGGTATGTGGGCTAGAATTTCCAGACAAAAAGTTTTACTGAATTTCAAGCTGTGGCTTTACTTTTGTCTTTAAATGAAATTACATTTCTTAAGGCAGAAAACCAAGTCAACGTTTGTTTTTGATTTTTTCAACGGTCTTTAATCGCAATACACAGTACACTAATTATCTACTTTGTTTAAAGTATATGATATATTAAAATTTTTAATTTATATAACAGTCGGCAGACTAGACTTGTCGAAAGACACGTCTGTCTAGCTTGATATATATTTATATTTCTATCATTCAGACTCTTTCAAAGCAAAACACCTAACCAAAAAGTTTATCACAAGGGTATTCACTTAAAATGTTCGCTTAAATCGTTATGAGTAACAAGTGCAACAGTTGAAAGTGCGCCCTCGTCAGGTTAGGTGACAGTTGAGCAGCTTTTGCACACAGAACTACAATCTGCACAGAAGGTTTTAGTCACACCGAAATACTGTCAAAAAATAAAATATGAAAACGCTCACGTAACTGCGAGAATATTTGATGTAGTAATAATATAAATATAAAAAAAAATCTTTACCATGGCAGCAGCACAACAACATTTCATCTTTGTTTTCATTTTTTTCGCAGTGCGCTTTATAGCGCGAAGCGGAATAATTCAATCAGCACAGGAAAGGGAAAAAAGCAAATGGTAAGGGCGCAGCTCGACTGGGTGCCAAACGCTGCTCGTTGTGTCCTCCACTGTCACTTTTCCGCAAGCGCAAAATCCAAGCAATTTAAACTTAAAACACTTGCAGTGAAAAGCGCGCGTGCAACTTAAACAAACCGGAAAAGCAAACACAGCAGTGCGACACAGTTAAGGAGGAACTTCCTGTTCGGCAAGGTATGGCTAAACAACAACAGAGGAGGCAGCTGTAGTATCAAGGATGTAACACAAGTGGAACTCTGCTACGCACTGCGCTCTCTCAAGTCGCCATCATTCTGGCCAAGGACATGTGCGTCATGGGGGCGTTACCTTTGCCAGCTTAATTTCATTTATTTACCTGAAAGCTGTTTATGTGCTTGTGAAATTACAAATTAAATTTTTAATCACGAATTAAAAGAACAGCAGCGCACTGAGAGGATGTCCTGCCGCGTGTGCCCGCGCGCAATTCAGCTTGTGTGTGTGTGTGTCTGTGTAGATTTATCTGTATCTGTTGTCGCTCCATTTCTAGTTGATTAACTGCAGCAGCAACTGCAACAGCCCAGAGTATGAGATACGCAATTAAAAGCTGCTGCTACTACGTTTTCTGCTGCTGGAACTTATTGTATTTTGAGGCGTTCCAAAATTTGATACCTCTCGAGATTCACAAACATTTTAAGCCAGAGGATGTTTTACTTGTAAATAGCTGCTTTAAACAGAGCATACGAAAATATTTAATTTATACCGAGTATATTAAAGATTATTTAAAATATTTAAAAAAAAACAACAAAATACTATTTAATTTGTCAACCAAATAAACTTTATAATTCAAACAATTCAGTTCAAGCAAGCAAGTTCGAAGATCGAACCATTTTTTATTTAGTTCAAAGGAGTATACGCTGAAATATAAAAATTTTTTATAAAACAATCCCAAATATACACAAGTATTATAAGAAGAAAAAATTAAATAATTTAATTTGAAATAGTAAAATTAAAATTTTCTTATTTTCTTTTACATTTAGTTAATATTTTTATAATACTTCAATATTATTTATAGTTTGGCGAGTTAAAAATTAAATGAATTTGAGAACTCGTGCGATTTATACGTCTTTCATGCTTATGCGTCATTAATTTTTTTGGAGCCGTTCACGCTTGTGTAGATGCCTGGAAGATGCGAGGCAAGGTCTCAGTCGCAGTCGAAAAGCGCCTTGGCCCGCAGCTCGTTGCGACTATAAGAAATAATGTTGTTTATGTTGTGCAAACATAAAATTTTTTTTTGTTACTTCTCCCCTTTATGTGGTACATACCTATATACAAGAATATAAGTTGCCAGGCTGACTTTCACAATATTTATATATAAGTGTGTGTGCTTGTGTGTGTATACATACGGGCATTGCCAATTTTTGTCGTTTCTCTGTAGCTTTGTGCTTTGCCTTTTTGCGCGCTGGCAATAAAGTTGTTGGAATTTAGCTGAACCGAAAATAGTTTATGGCGGAAGTCATTAAGTGGCTCGGTTTACAGCAGCCGCAACATGAAAAACAGAAGTGCCCACACCGAAACTGGGCCCGAGCTCAAACCCAGGCCGGGTCCCGGATACGGACACGGATCTGGGCCCAACACAGCCATGCGCCTCTGTGTCGTTTGTGTGCCGACTTTTTTACGATATTTTTATAGACGAATTATGGTTTTTATTTGGCGCTTTCTCTACACATAAAATATATGATCCTTTATGCTGCAGTTTTGTTCCACGGCTCGACTTTTATTTATTATTTTTATTTTCAATTTAATTATTTTAAAATGATTTGTGCATATAGTTTATAAAGGAAATGTTAACTGAAACACGCACTGCACACAAATTGCTTTTTTATTGAGTTAGCAGCGGCTGCTGAAATGGCATTCAATTAATGTTTCTTTATGCTCCACACATGGCTTAGTAATTACGTTAGCTTCAATAATTTGTTTTGCCTTTTACATTTGCATTTCGATGCATTCGAATTCCCGATTTTGACAAACCGCAAGCCTAAAAAAATGTTGCCCACAGCTTAAGGGATGTGCTGAAATTTATTTGGCTTGCCAACTTTGGCACACTTTAAATTCTAATTTCATGCATTTTGCACATCAATAAAATGCCTTGACTCTTACTTAGACCAAATGCTCTCCACACTACCCACTCCGGACATGATTCGTTTTTATGAGTATGATTCTCCATCACCAAGGAAAACGTGAGCGAATTTCACAGGCTCATCTTTTGGGTTGCTTTTGGCTTGCTTTACGGCAAGGCGAATAGTGGGCAAAGCTCTCGGTAATGTTTTATATAGGAAGAATGAGCCCATAAACGCGTAGTGTACTGAAAACCTGGTAAAGAATGGAAAGCCATGAATTATCTGGTGAAGTGCTCTTAAAATAAACCACTTCATTTAAATATCAAAAGCTTTTAGGTATTTAAGAGGTTAAATGCGTATTATTAAAATTAAGTCAAGCAAATAGCTTTAATAAGGAAAACATGTACTGTTTGTACTTATATGTATGCATGTGAGTCCGTTCTGTTACTTTTCGCTGCGCCGCAAGGTAACAAGTATTTAGAACGCGATTCGCATGAATTCAAGTATTTCTTGCAAGTTTTGATGCTTTTATTATAAGTGTTATAAAAACAAGTCTCTGCTCTGATTCTCACTTTAGTTTATTCTGATGAACTAAATATTATCTTCTTTCTTTCACTCTCTATTTTTGTCTCGCTTTAAATATTTCTCCTCTCTATCTCTTGCTTTTTCCCTCATTTTACGTCTACAAAATTTTCCTGCTGCTGCTTCAATCCGCCTTTCACTGTTTTCATACTAAAGTAATGAGCAAATATTAAACGCTGGCAACTTGATATTAATGCGTGGGAATAGACATATTAGCACTTAGGACCTAACTTCTTATATATATAATTAGCTCCATATATACAACATAACCACAAAAACCTATTTTTAGGCAGCTGTCTGAATTATTGTACTTTTTTATTTAAAAGTTGTAGTATACATTTGACTTATTTTAACCAGTTTATGCGCAAACACAAACACCGACAAACCAGTTAACAAGGAACCATAAAAATTCACTACGAAAAGTTATAGAAAATTTCCTAATGATGCTGAAGCTTTTTAGAGATTATTTGCTGCTGACTGCTGAAACTGATTGATGGCTCTAATTAAATTTGCAGCAGCATCAAACTTTTATTGTAAGCCATAAAAGTAAAACTTTCTGGAAAATCAGCTATGAAACTGAGCAGAGCAATAGAACGCAAAGCGAAAAGTATATAATAACATTTATTTAAACTTAGCCAAGCCACAAAATGGCTTTAAATATACTGTATGAGGGCAGAAGTATGTTGGGTGTGTATGCTTGCTGCGAAAGCTAGAGGGCAACACAGGCCAAAGGGCTGTTGTCGCCTTATCTGTGTGAGCAGGCGACGATTTATGATTGCACACTCAGCATAATCAATTCTTATAAATTATTGTTATTGTTGGCGGTAGAGACTTTGCAGACGTGTGTGCGGGGGCAGCTGTTGACAACATTAAACAATCAGCATGACTTATGGGCACACTGAACCAGAGAGTCAACCAAAAAGCCGCTCACAAATTCACAGACTACACTCGCATAAACACCGAAGTCTTTAAATTTAATGGGCTTTAACCGAGTGAGCAGTGTGGAAGCCGCTGCGACCACCACAAGGACCAAAAGGACTGGCAGCCAGCATTTGCAATAAACAAAGTCTGGCAGAAAAGATCAATGACTCCATTGAAGTTCAATAAAATGTGCTGGCCCAAAATGAAGGTGCGCCGCAGTCTGCGACACAAACCCGTACAAAACCTATCGGACGAGCGCCAATAACTGCTGCAGACTCAAAGAGCATTGCATGCATAAATAATGCGCTGCCTCCGACTGGTTACCAGTGGAACGTGTGGTTTGTGTGTTAGTGCAGGTCCTGGTCACGGATCCGTTGGTGAAGAGCTGCTCGTTCCGCTGCACAGCCTGTCCCAACATTCAATATTACGTTATGCACCAGATGAGCTGAAAAAAAACAAGAGTGATCGACTTATACGTACCCTGTGCGCAGATGCAAGGGCAATAGTGTACATTTGCAGTTACTGAGAGAGTAAAGTGGCAATTATTTGTACTGTAAGTAAACTTGAATTAGCATTGTAATATATGAACAATAACAATGTCATCCCTTGACCCAGATACTCTTCCCACTCATTGCTTGAAGGCGAGTAAGAAATAGAGCAAAAATTAAATATTCGTACAGTAGAGAGAAGGCTTGTTAAGTGTTTATAGACAACGCTCGCAACATCGAAATTTATAGGCCCCAGCTCAGCTCAGTTAATTGTTTATACCCTGGCGACATACTTTACAACGTGTGCAGGGTATAGAGAATACTCCAAATTGCATCGGCCCCAGCAATGGAACGAGGACGACAATGCAAACAAAATCCATTTTCTTTTTTTTTTTTATTTGCAAATTTCAAAGGTAATTTTTAGCCAATGCCAGTGACAGTTGAAAGCGGATACTTGGGCTGACTTTAGTTGCGGCTATCGTTTTTACTCCGATTTATTTTTTTCTAGTGTACTTAGGGTTTTTGTTTTAGTTGTGCATTTGTGTAATTGCTCAAGCCAAGGCTGAAAAGTGCGCTACAGTGAAATTGAAATTGATAATTGAATTAACCGCGCAAATGTCAATTGTTTGCACCTGCCGACAATTTTAATTGAATTTATTTAAGCCGCTGGCTAAGTTTTTGGTCGCTTTTCCATTTGGCAGACGCAGCAGACCAAAAACTCAGCGAATAAAATGTTATAAATATATATTAAAGAATCAAAAAATTTTATTTAAAAATGAGAATTTCGTTAATTGGAAACGTTAAAATCGAATAATAAAAAAAACCAGCCTGTTTTTAATATACACAACTAAAATTGTTACAATACACTTTCCATATTGAAATTACAAGATAAATCTTTTTTTTATATATATTGTAAATTTATAAGCTTAACTTTTCAGAGAAGACTAGGGGGAAGAATAGGAGGGTATTCAAATTAGCCTTATGTGCAGTTAATATTACTAATTATAATAAACATTAAAATTATTTCCATGTAAAAATGAAACCTATAATGCAAATAAAATGAGAAGAGTTGAATAAAATACTTTCGTACCTGAGTTGAGTTAGAGATAGAGTTTAGTAAGAATTGTTTGATAAATCTATGTTTAAGATTCAAAGATAGTTAGGAGAAAATGTGCAAGCATCTAACAAATGTTTATGTATTCAATAGTTTATTTCTCATTAAGTACTTTTATTATTCTCTTTATTATTGATTCGATCTAAAGCTGATATTTGAATTATGTTCTGCAAGCATATGTGCACACATTTGTGTTTGTCTAATTGCTGTTTCTCTGTGGCCAATTGCTTGTTGTCCCAAAGCAAGTAAATAGTTTGCATTAGTATAACTTGTACACTGATTAGTTAGTCAGAGCAGCAACAAGAAACTCGCAACATAGCTTAAATTGTACATATTCCAGTTGCTATTCTAGATCATATTGCTAGCAAAGGAAGTGCCATGCAGTTGATAATAAAATACAGCATAGCATAATTATACATATGCAACTAATGCGCCATAAATTGTAAGGGTTGTTTTACTCTTCGACACACACGAAAACTAAGACTGGACCACAGTTGTGGCACTGCGTCTGACAGGTCCGGGGCACTGATGCATTAGCCAAACCGGAGCATATATGAAAATCTATTAGCACATTTTACAAGCAAATACTTAATGCCATAGCAGCTGCCTTCTGTGAACTTGTGCCATGCATAAATACCATCATTAACTGACTTCCTGCCCTAAAGTTGTGTACACAAAATCGAGAGTGCCCAGTGCCCAAATGGCTGCCGGCATATAATGAGTAAAGCCCGTTAATATTTCTCCATAATATATGAGGTTGCTAAGGATGCAAGTATCGCTTTTTTTCTGGCATAATGAAAAACTAATTTGCCAAAGGACATTGCTACACCAAATATATGTATTTAATTGAATACCATTACCTAAGTGTGTGAGTGTGTGTGTGGGTGCATTAGCTGCACAAATAAATGAATGCTAATCACGATTGCATAACCTGTGGAATGTTGAAGATTATATACCCTAAGATATGTAGAAAAATGCGTGATAAAATAATCTCACAAAAGTCAAAATCCAATAACAAAGCAGTACATTAAAAAAATATATTTTTCCGGTGTTGAGGAAATTGATCTAGCATATATACATATGTGTAATGTGATCCGAGATTTTTTGTTCGATTTGCTAATACATTTTGTGACAAAATTAATAAACCAGCTAGAGGGCTATACATATGAAGTTCAATCGACTCGCTTTGAATAGAAGGCAGGAAGTGGGTGCTTGTAATACGGAAAAATTTATTTTCTTGCCTATCAATCAAGTGCCGCTCATTTGGTGCTGGTCAAACTGAAAGCAGTTTTTCTGGTGCCTTTAATACAAATGTAAAGCTTAGCTCTGAGTGTCCTTATTAACTGCCAACCATAATTCATTTTGGTCACACAAAACTCGACTCGAGTCGACTCACTCACGTATTGATATATTTTGTGTGAGACGCGCGTGTGGGAAGAAATGCTGTCAAAACTTAAGCCATGCAGCAGCAGCAAGCGAAAGATGTCCTTCAAAATCTGAAATGTCATATAACTGGAACATCAAGCGGTTGAGTGGTCCACCCCTCACCAACCCACATACTGTCACAGCTTTGCAAATCAACTCGGGCTTAGTCGAAGGCTCGCTACGCTTCGCTGCTCAAAGGAGTGTCAGTGTCGTTTGGCACGCATCCGCATCCGCATCCTAGAGATTCTATGATTGTGTGCGCCTGTGTTTCGACCCCGATGGTACAGACGTATGTATGATGCAATGCATAAATGATAAATGACTTGTGTGCCTGAATGAGAGATAGTGATAAAGCAACTGCCGACCGACCCGCAAGCGAACTACTTTTGACAAATGGCTGACTCCACCCTGGGCCAACACCGAGACAATGGCTTTCAGTTGAACCCAAAGCCAAAGCTGATGCTCTAGCTAGTCTAAAGCAATTCCTGCATTCGTGGCATTCTTTAACCCCTGGCTTTATTATAAACTCGCATAATCGCTGCCCATTTGGTTGAATCAAGCTGGAAAGGAGTGCGCGAGGCTTCAAGTTGTCGGAAGTTGCTTAGCTGCCTCGTTACTGAGTAGTTTGCTGCTGCTGCTGTTGCTGCTGCGACTGTGCTAGTTAGTTGCCTGGCAACAGCTTTTGTTATATGCTAAAATGATTAATGTGTTTCCAAGTCTTGAACAGCATCTACCTTGACGACTATCAAGTCGTAGCCTAGTTAATTGAGCGCTTGATGCGCCTTAAGCGTTCTTTTTGTGACAACGCCTTTTCAATAGCTTTCAATTGTGCAGCCCAAGAAAGAAAAAACGAGCAGCATGTCAGAAAGTCGCAAGACAAAACCAAAAACTAATGTCAGCCAAAACTTCATTACAAATTCCACTGCAACAAAAAAAGAGATAAAAATGATGTGAGAAAAATTTCAGTGATGCACAAGGGTTTAATACTTATGGGGACAAAAGATGCACAGTCGTTGCTCGAAAATCAGCACACATCTAGACTTTACTTTATTTTGGGAAAATTTTAAGATTTAAACGCAAACCACAAAGTAAAACATGTATTTAGGTAAATATTTATGGATTCAATTTAAAATGGAGAAAAATATATGTATTAAATAAAGGAAAAAAATTCAAATTTTCTGCAAATTAATTAAATTAAAAAAACAGTATGTTCTGTGCAGTTGAGTCGACAGTACTGGGGTGTACCTATTATTTTTCCCATGACTGTATGTACAGAACATATTTCAAAGGGGTCGACAGTCCGATGCCACTGACTATTGCTGCATTGCACTCGTGTTTTTCTGGGTTATAACAATGCGGCACAACCAGAACTTGACTTTTAATGTTTCCTCAATTAGAAGACACACAAAGGCAGCAGCCAAAAAGGTGAAGTCGTGTCGCGGCCACCAAAAAAAAAGGGAAAAGAGAAAAAACTCAAAAGCGCATTAATAACAAAGTGCAGCAGCCGACCTAGGGTGGCAAAAAGTACTCTCCCTCCCTCAATCTCTCTGACTCTACAACCGCACTGGCAGCACTGACACACACACTTGCTAAGTAGATGCAGCACAAGAAGTCAACGACTGTCGACGACCACAACATGGCAACTGGCAGCTAGGGCAAAGGGCAGCTGGGGTTGGGCATCTTGCAACTGGCAACTAACAACTTGGCAAGGGGCAGCATAACTCAAAACTGTTGGCAGCACACGACGACAAAATTGTGAGCAGGCACGGGAATGAAAACGGACACAGGCACAGGAGCGGGCACAGGAGTTGGCACAGGAGCTGACTATTCCAGGAAATGGCAGCACGTTCGGTACACAGAAGTGATGCAGTCCCAACGAGTGCGGCTGTCTAAGAAGATTGATGATGTGCAGCCGTAGCAGCCACAGTAGTAACAGCAGCAGTAGCCGCATCTAGAGGTGCTCCAGCCTGGGGAACTCACACCCTCGCTCGCCTGCCAGCTGCTTAGCCAGGGCTTAACTTTATGCTGACAGCGCCTTGGCACTTGGTAAATGCAGAGCTTTCCTTGCCTTTGCTTAGCTGATTTGCTGCATGTCTGGCTGTCCACAGCGGGGAGTGGCAGGCGGCAACCATAACAGGCTTTCGAGCCGGGACTGCCAGACGGACTGCACTTATTGTAGCTGATTTAAAATTTGCACCTTTGCCACCACACCGCACACACACACACAGACACACATACATACGTTTACACACATATATCACTGGCGTCTAACAGACTGCTCTTCGTCTTCGTGTCTGCCACGCCTGGCATTTTAAATGGCCTTTGCCACATTGTCGGAGCTGTGGCCCCCGTTCAGCTCTTCGCTTAAGGCTGCACTTTTGTCCTAAAATGACAGCATTCAATTAAATTCCGATTGTTTATTGCAGTTGTTAGGAATATAAAAAAATGACATCATGTAGATATGAGCTCAATCGGACATTTGCCGCAATTCGAGTGATTTTCATTTTACACGATTTTAAATGCCTATAATGATGGACAATTCGTTTCTAGTGTATATCGATTAAGTGATGTAAAATATTCCAACAAGTTACTATGACAGCACATACAAATTTGTGTGAATTCATAAGGAAAGGTCTGTCAAAATATCAAATTAAAATAAATCTGTTTTTCTGTGAATATATATATTTAACAGCTTTTGTTTCAATTAGAAACAACTTTAAAGTAAACTATGCAACAAATAAAAATAATTGTTTGACCGTGATCTGAACGCAATTAATGTAATAAATGTTTGACTAGAAGACTCCACCCAGCTGGTCGCCATATAAAAACTTTAATGTTTTAAAGATATCTCCCTCTCCCCCTTATACCCAACTTAAAATATTTTCATGGGTACAGCATATTTACAGAGTCTAGGCCAAATAGGCTTTTCATAAAACTAACTAAGCTTTAGAGCAATCGGACGACCCAATTGGATTCGTGATTGGGATTTGTTTCACTCTCAGACATTGTTTTGAGTAAAATGGAAAAGTGAAACTTTGCAGATTTGCATTTAATATAACATACACAGAGGCCATTGACTGAGCTGAGAAAAGAGGCAAAAGAAATCCATTTTCCATACAACTCAAATACGAATAAGTGGAGTGCGTGAAACATGAGCAATTTCCCAAAGAAGCAGCACAAAGGCATAAATTGTTCCAGAGTCGTTTCGGTGCGATTCAGTTCGATTCGGGGCCAGCCAAGCGGCTAACAACTCCCCCCTTAAGTAGGAAAACTAAACTAAAACTACCAAATGGCAGACACAACTTTGTAAAATAACATACGCATATACAAGTATCTAAAGCTATGTTGAGGCTATGGCGTTGGCGGGGGTTGTGGTTCGAATGAGCTTATGTTGCAGGCCACTTGCTATGCACATGCTCTTTTTTTTTGCCAGTTGCATTTACAGAAAACCAATAAACTTAAATGGAAAATCCGTAAACTATAAATCATGGCTTAAGTCCATTTCCTTAGTTGTCAATACGTTTCCGCTTTGTTGTGGGTTCGAAAATATAACGCACACAGACAGACAGTGGCACAGAAACACACATACGCACAAACACACACAGAGACTCAATTGTAGTTCTAACTCGGCTCCAGGCGCAGCGTGTAACTGTTGCCGGCACATTTGTTAACCAAAAAAGAAACTGCAAAAGCCGAGCTCCACTTCCAGTTGAATCGAGTCGACCAGCGCTCGAGAAATGGCCATGATTGGACTTGTGGCAGTGAGCACACAGTACCCCCCTCCCCCAGTGCACAGGCCATATGTGACTGCTTTACATTTTTTTGGCATGTCCATTTGCAAAGTCATTTACTCACACAAGCGCACACGCACACATACACACACACCCACACACGGCCAGCGGCACTCAGTCAATTTCCAAGTCAACGTTCAAAAGTCGCCATCCTCGTTGCTGCTCCGGGTCTGTAGCTCTCTGACAGCCGAGCCTGTCAGTCAATATATTTGCAGCCGGTTTGTTGTGTGCTGTGTGTTGGGTGTGTGCAACGCTTTCGACAACTCATTTTATTAGAGAGTCGCACACACATTGTTGCACTCGATGTTGTCGCACGTTTGCGGTCAGCGATAGAAAATTGATGTGACTTTTCATTTTTTTTTCCTTCGCCTCGTTTTTTTTTTTCTTATTGTTGCTATAGGGAGTCAGCGCGATGCAATGTTTCTTGATTTCAGTTTTTTAGACACAACTAGATAGCATTGACGTGAGAGAGAAATAAGCTACGAGCATAATGTCTAAAATGGATTTTGAGTACACAGCGGTTCTTAAAGGTCGCCTACGATTTTTTTTTGGTTCAATGCCCCGGGAATAAAGGCCTGTTAAGAAATGTTAGTGAAATCTATTGCGCATCAAATTCATTAAATACAATTAAATAAAGAATCTTATCTTTAAGTATATAAATATTGTTTGGTTGTTTTTAAATTAAGAAGAAATGAAGATCTCTTTCGCTTCGCAAATAATATAAACTCTTGCCGACTGTCAAGCGCAACTGAGGAAGACACTCGTTTTGTCGACCATTAATAAATAAATAAAAAAATAAATAAAATAAATACGACAAGATCGACGGCGAAGTTATGTCGCTTTGAAACGTCATATCTTCAAGATTTCTTTAGAGCGGCGGAGATATGACGTTTCAGAGCGACATAACTTCGCCGTTGATCATGGCGAGATTATGTTGTGAATATCGTGTTCACAACCACTCGATTTTTTTGGGAAAACTTTAAATGGCTATATCTCGGCCAAACAAAGCCCGATAGCGGCCAAAAAGGGAGGGGCTACTCGGGGAGGTCCGTAGAATACGACAAGATCGACGGCGAAGTTATGTCGCTTTGAAACGTCATATCTCCAAGATTTTTTTAGAGCGGCGGAGATATGACGTTTCAGAGCGACATAACTTCGCCGTTGATCATGGCGAGATTATGTTGTGAATATCGTGTTCACAACCACTCGATTTTTTTGGGAAAACTTTAAATGGATATATCTCGGCCAAACAAAGCCCGATAGCGGCCAAAAAGGGAGGGGCTACTCGGGGAGGTCCGTAGAATACGACAAGATCGACGGCGAAGTTATGTCGCTTTGAAACGTCATATCTCCAAGATTTTTTTAGAGCGACGGAGCTATGTCGCTTCAAAACGACATAACTCCATAACCACACGATTTTTTTTGGGAAAACTTTAAATGGCTATATCTCGGCCAAACAAAGCCCGATAGCGGCCAAAAAGGGATGGGCTACTCGGGGAGGTCCGTAGAATACGACAAGATCGAGGGCGAAGTTATGTCGCTTTGAAACGTCATATCTCCAAGATTTTTTTAGAGCGGCGGAGATATGACGTTTCAGAGCGACATAACTTCGCCGTTGATCATGGCGAGATTATGTTGTGAATATCGTGTTCACAACCACTCGATTTTTTTGGGAAAACTTTAAATGGCTATATCTCGGCCAAACAAAGCCCGATAGTGGCCAAAAAGGGAGGGGCTACTCGGGGAGGTCCGTAGAATACGACAAGATCGACGGCGAAGTTATGTCGCTTTGAAACGTCATATCTCCAAGATTTTTTTAGAGCGGCGGAGATATGACGTTTCAGAGCGACATAACTTCGCCGTTGATCATGGCGAGATTATGTTGTGAATATCGTGTTCACAACCACTCGATTTTTTTGGGAAAACTTTAAATGGCTATATCTCGGCCAAACAAAGCCCGATAGCGGCCAAAAAGGGAGGGGCTACTCGGGGAGGTCCGTAGAATACGACAAGATCGACGGCGAAGTTATGTCGCTTTGAAACGTCATATCTCCAAGATTTCTTTAGAGCGGCGGAAATATGACGTTTCAGAGCGACATAACTTCGCCGTTGATCATGGCGAGATTATGTTGTGAATATCGTGTTCACAACCACTCGATTTTTTTGGGAAAACTTTAAATGGCTATATCTCGGCCAAACAAAGCCCGATAGCGGCCAAAAAGGGAGGGGCTACTCGGGGAGGTCCGTAGAATACGACAAGATCGACGGCGAAGTTATGTCGCTTTGAAACGTCATATCTCCAAGATTTTTTTAGAGCGGCGGAGATATGACGTTTCAGAGCGACATAACTTCGCCGTTGATCATGGCGAGATTATGTTGCGAATATCGTGTTCACAACCACTCGATTTTTTTGGGAAAACTTTAAATGGCTATATCTCGGCCAAACAAAGCCCGATAGCGGCCAAAAAGGGAGGGGCTACTCGGGGAGGTCCGTAGAATAATTAATTTAGGACTACTTTACGTCAAAAAGTCTCTACTTTGTATGAGATGCATAAATTTGACAGCTTTGTAGAATTTTGATTAATTTACATAACTAGAATCACATTATAGTGAAATCAAGCAAGCAATCAGGAAAATACATTAATAATTTATTTTTAATCAGCGCCAACAAAGCCCCGCCCAAAAAAACTAATTCAAAGAGTGTCACACAGGCCGTCGTATTAGCTCAGTTATTTTTTATGGCTGTCACTGTCAGCATTCGTGTCCATGAAGTGAACATTAAAGATTAACAGTTCCGAGCACCGCCCAAAAGGATATACGCTTGGCCTGATTGGAAGGCGACTGGCAGACGGGACAGGTCTTGCAAAAGCTGCACCTTAATACAACCGGAATATCTGTAATAAAAATGCGCCACGTTATTAATAACACTCGGGGGTCGTCGTTGGGCAACTGCTAAGTAGTGGGCCATTTCAATATCTTATGCATAAGCTGCAGAGCTATGGCCGGTTCCAGTTGGTGGATTCCTTCCTGCTGACTCGTGTATAAATACCACAGAGCAAATAAACACGCTCGCCGCACGGCCAAACAATATGGGATATATATTGAAAACGTGCATAGCGAGGCTCGGGCCACTTAAGGCGACCCGGCGACGGTGACGACGGCCGACGATGGAATGAAAGGCAAACTTTACACGCTAATAAAACGGCAGCACGAAGAGAATGAAATGTAGAGTGGGATGTTTTCTGAGCCAGAGCTGAGCACAGCTGGGCGCCTTTCGCATTTTATGTGGCAACACAAAAGGCTTGGCCTGGCCAAATATGGGTTTATGGCTTGTAAAAATCCATGTTAATAATATTAACAATGCGAAGGCGTGCCCTGGCATGGCGTGGTGGCCGGAAAAGGGTAACTAGCGACTCGAGCCACGTCAGAGGCCTATCGGAGGCTCAAGGCTGCAGCAGCTCGAGGCAATTCAATGGCACTGTAAACTTTATCCTTATATTCTGGGTCTACATTTTAGCAGCTTTGTGTGTGGTCGACCACGCGCTGCCCCAAAACAAAGCAAAAACAAATAACATAAAATTAAAAAAAAAAAAAGAAGAAAAGAATACAGCAAAAAGGTAAACGTCAACTCTGGCGCCGCATCATTAGTGTCATGTGGAAGAGCTATTTATATAAATATATATTATTGATATGCATAATAAATCAAAAATGCTTGCCAATAAATTTATTATGGTAGATTATCTGCACAGGCCACACCCAACAAAGAACGCCGCACACCTTGACAAAAGCAAAAAACTGCCTCCACCTGGCGGATTATAGCCTGGCACTCAACAATTTATCAACATCAACTCAAAAAGAACTATAAATTACCTAAAACGAAATTGAAGATAAAAACCTCCTGGAAGTATGAACTACGCAGGGTAAAAAGCTGACACACAAGAAATGACACAAACTTATTATAACACATCATTTGAGTTGAGAGATACGCAACTAAAAACAACTTTAAATTTTTGGGCATTAGTTTGTGAGCATCCTTTTGAAATCTTCTATATGTACACTATCAAATCCCCTTAATTTGTTTAGTTATTATTGGTAACCTTTTTAATTTTTTATTAGGTATAAACACATCTTGTCAAATTATAAAATAACCATTGAAATATAGTTAAAAGAAATGAACATTTATTTGCCTAATGGTAATTAAGAAACCAGCCAAAAGTAAATATATAGCGATTTGTGAAAAGTCGGAGTGTTAAGTATAAAATGAAGATTAACTCATAATATGTTACGTATGGTACAAAGGTACGTATATTTCATAAATGTGCTTATGGCAATGTATGTGAATTGAATTCCAATTAGGATTGCATTGGAATCCTTTATGCCGATGGGCAACATCTAAGCCTACATGTCGGCTCTTGCTCAAATAGTTGGTCAAAATTTATGGAAATTCCGATATGCATTGTACTGAATTCCTTTGTTCTTTGGGAATTAATTAGTTAAGGAATATATGTATCGACTGACTTTTAGTTTCTGCGCAAAGATATTTTGCCGTTTATTCAAAACGATCAACTAAAATTGTCATCATTTCTTGGAATTTCCAGTTGAATTGCATTGCATTTGTGCTCTCAAAGCCGCCATCCAATTGTCGGCATCAGCTTCTTTTTGCTGCTGCCGATGTTGTTGATTTAAGTGCAAGACTTGTTTGACGCTTAGTCGCCCATTTCCAGTGTCATACCATAATCAAAAGCAAATTAACACCGCCCCGCCTGACATGCTTCACGTTTTTTGTTTCCTTTTCTCGCCCCATGTCGCGCCCTCAGGTTGGGCTCCTCCTGCTCTTCCTGTGGGTGCTGGCGCATTGCAACTGTTGACAAATCTCTTTTTAAGAGCGCGCTTAAAACGTCGTTTGAGCGTCGTTCTCTTCTTTTTAGTTGTTGCTGTTGCTTTTGTTGTTGTTTTTGGCCCGTTTTGCAGCGTATCAGCGGGCTAAAGCTAAACCAATCAATATTTAACACATTTAACCCTTTTTTGCAGCCACGGCGGCTTTGATGCCAGCTTTCTATCCTGCCTCTCCCCAGCCAACACGTTGATCGTTCTGCGCAAAATTAGCATAAAATTTGAATTTTAGAACCAAGTGAAGCGTATGCAGCGCGTGATTGACAGCAGTCAAATTCAATTGAAGTAAAAAGCCAAACGCAACGCGGCACCAGCACAAAATGAAATAAAACAAAATTTAATTCAAATAAAACCAATTTGAGGTGCCCCGCACCGCAGTCTAACCTAACCTTTTGGCCATGTTAGGTTTTAGCGACCTTGCAGTCAAAACTTTCTGCAGGGCGGAAAGTTTTTAGCATTTTCAGGATTGGCTGGGTCCAAAGGATGCGAAGCGCCAGCATTGCCAACGTGTCGCAGTTGACAGGGGGCGGCAGGGCCCGAAGTGATTGCCTAGGGTTGCCCGGCGCGTGGCATAGCGCGAAATTGGCTGCAGGGGCTCGGTTAGCAGCTACCTAAATCTGTATCGCTTGCTTTTGAAGATTTACGCTAGGGAAATTTGATTTTAAAATGGCAACAGCCAAATGTATCTCTATATGAATCAAATCAAGTGCTAGAAGTGCCATCCAAATGGGTTCTTACAAAAATACAAAACCAAGAAAATGTGCAAAAATCGAGTTTGGGCAAGATATCTTGAAAAATGTAACACCAACTGGTAATGGCAAACAGCCAATAAAAATATTGAATAAATAATTATAAAAAAATCAGAAATGTCTTTGTTTTTCCGTTAGGTAAATTAAACAGTTGCATATGAATTATGAACAAGCGATAACGCTTGAGAGGGCTCAACTACGTGATTTGGAATCACCAGATTATCAGTTTAAAATGAAAACATAATAACTACAAATAGTATATGAGCATACATACATATGTATATATAAACGTACTCCTGAGGCAGTATGTCGTTTTAGGACCGGCGAAGTTATATCGTTTTAAGGCAACTGTTTGGTCAAGTAACAGCAGAGATAACACCGACGGCTGCGGACATCATCCAACAGCAGAAAATAACAATCATAATTACAGCCTAAGAGCAAATAGTTTTTTTTGCGCGCTCTTTGTAAGCTGCTGTCCACTCTCCTTCTGAATTGCTTTGCTTGCATTGCTGCCCTTCGCTCTAACCGGCGAGCGTCTTATTGGAGTTTCGTTTCGATTCGCTTTACATATTGTCATAACCAGTCAGTCTTTCGTTTTGATCGCAACCTAGGCACAACTAATTCGAGTTGGCTGCCAAGCAACAATTTAAAACTTATAAATTCTAATAAGTGCCCTGCGCGGCAAATAAATCCATTTGAAAACTAATCTAAGTGTTTGAATTTCGCTGCACAAGCAGTTAGAATTAATTGGTTGCAAAAAAGCTTGCAACTACACATTTTGGTGACCCCGACGTGATTTTTCTTTCTTTCATTTTTTCTATTTTTTCTTGTACTTCGTTCTTGTCGTGTCAACGGACAGTTATCAGTTCGGGCAAAGCTGTGTGGTGAGCCGTTTGCTTGCGCATCTGCATACAGTTGGTTGTTATACATAAACGCCGTAGCAAATCCCCGCTAATCGTTGCGCGCTATAACCCGCTATACGCTATCTCGCTCGAACGAACACTTGCGCGATCAGACTTGTATTGTAGTTCGGCTGTGTGAACCTTGTTGTGCGCTACATTCATAATGTTTGATGAAGGTGCAAGTGCAAATGGAAATGATGAGGCGACATCAGCTAGTCAAGTGGCGGTTGGAACCCAGGCTGCTGTTTTTAAAATAAAGATCAAGAATTTAACTGATCGACTCAATAGATTGTCCTCGGAACTTGATCCCGCTCGACTTCGCGATGTTGATGACTACGAGCTGCAAGATTACATAAGCATGGCATCTGACTTGCAGGCGAAATTTGAGATAGTCTGTGATGGTTTGTTGGAGGTGGATCATGCCAGCGTTGATGAGGATCTTCAGACAAGTTTTGAGTCAACTATTAGGCAGCTACGGCTGTCCCTTCAACGCGAGCGCGGAAATCGAAGCAAGGTTCAGCAGATTCCGCATTGTTCCACCTTCAATTCAGCCGCAGCCGATGACTCGCGTTCTACCTTTGTTGTTCCAAACCACTCTCGATTGCCTCAACTTAAATTGCCGGAGTTTAGTGGAGGCTACACAGAATGGGCCGATTTCTCGAACCTGTTCACCACGGTCATTGACAAGGATCCGTATTTGACCAACATTGAAAAACTCCAGCATCTACGGTCATGCCTTAAAGGAACAGCGCTGGATACAATTCGCTCATTGGAAATTTCAAACGCAAATTATGCTGCCGCTTTAGAACTGCTTGATAAGCGTTTTAATAACAAGCGTCTTATTTTTCAGGCACACATCTCTGAAATTTTGGGTTTGAGAAAGGTGGACAAGGGCGCGACTGCACAGCTGCGCGAATTTTCAGATAAGCTCAACTCTCATCTACGTGCTTTAAAATCGATGGGCAGTGTGGAACAGATCGCCGGTTGCGTCATAGTACATACGTTGCTGCAAAAACTAGATAGCGTTACGCAGGCTAGCTGGGAGGATGATGCGCCGTTGGACGTCATACCATCATGCGAGCGGTTTACAACCTTCATAGAGAGGCGTTGCCAAAGGCTGGAAAATGCGGATCACGCTACGGCAATGTACACGCCTAGCTCCCAGGTGGGCCAGAACAACAGTAGTAGAAGAACGTTTGTAGTGACTAGGAATGGAACGAGTGCTTGTGTGTTTTGTGAAGTCGCAGGCCACTCTATTTATAAATGTTTGCAATTCGCAAATTTATCGCCCTTGCTGCGCCTTCACGAAGCCAAGCGGCTTGCGCTGTGCCTAAACTGCCTGCAAAGGGGACATCAGCTGAGAGTCTGCGGCTCCAGCGCTTGCAGAGTTTGTGGAAGCAAACATCATAGCTTGTTGCATCTTGGCAACACAAGCAGTCACATCGCTGCTTCTAGCCCAAACAATGCTCAAGATACCGAAACTTATTCGTCATCCCAAAACACCTTGGCGGCACTTTTATCTTCGCCTCTCACTACCGCCCAGCATCTCAAGCACGATGTGGTCCTGCTTGCCACTGCCGTCATCAACGTGAAAAATCGCGCTGGCTCCTTGGTGCCTTGCCGTGCGTTGCTCGACTCTGGGTCGCAGTTGCACATCATCACCTCTCGTCTTGCTCATCAGCTCCAGCTGCGCAAATTCAAGTCAACAGCAATCGTCTCTGGCATTGGTGATGCAGCATTTGCGTCCGATGGGTTTTCGGTCAACATCAATGTCAAATCTCGAGTGTCGGAGTACTCCACATGCATCCCGGCCTTGATTGCACCATCCATCACCGATAATCAGCCTGGCTTCACTCTTGACCCTGCATCATGGAACATTCCATCAAATATACAACTAGCTGATCCTGAATTCTTTAAATCTCAGCAAATCGACATGTTGATTGGAGCCAGTCTGTTCTTCGATCTGCTATGCGTCGGCCAGATTAAACTAGCTGCTGGACTGCCGATATTGCAAAAGACTCGCCTTGGTTGGGTGGCTACGGGAGGTGCCTCACATGCTGGAAAATCATCATTCATGGCCATGAGATCAATGGAGAATCCAGATCTGCTGGTTGACTCGCATCTGCAGCCTAATACACAGATTGATGAATTAATCCGTCGTTTTTGGGAATTGGAATGCTGCACCGACCCTGAGTCCTTACCAAACAAGGAGGAACGCGACTGTGAGGCACACTTTCAGGCCAATTTTAAACGTCTGTCGACTGGCGACTATTCAGTTCGTTTACCGCTACGTCTAGGCATGTATCCGCTGGGTGACTCCTATCAACAGGCGGTTCGTCGATTCCTGAACTTAGAAAGAAAACTAGACCGTAATCCACTATTGAAACCCCAGTATGCAGCATTTATCAAGGAGTATCTTGACTTGGGTCACATGTCACTTGTTACCTCAGCTGCACTGGGCCAATGCAAGTACTACCTGCCACATCACTGCGTGCTGAAGGAGGATAGCACTACAACCAAGCTAAGGGTCGTGTTTGATGGCTCAGCAGTTACTACCTCTGGACACTCGCTGAATGATGCACTGATGGCAGGTCCTACCATCCAACCGAAGCTGTTTTCGATACTGATGCGGTTTCGTACATTTGCAGTCGCCCTGACAGGCGATATATGCAAAATGTATCGATGCGTACGAGTCGAACCCGCAGACAGTTATTTTCAATGTATCTTGTGGCGTGAGTCTCAGCATCAGAAGATACAGATTTACAAATTAGACACCGTCACCTACGGCACAAAACCAGCATCGTTTCTCTCAGTGCGAGCTATGCACCAACTGGCCATGGATGAGCAGAAAACTTTCCCTATTGGCTCTGACATTGTTAAAAGAGATTTCTACGTGGATGACCTCATTTCTGGTGGTAGCTGTGTTCAAGAAGCAATTGAGATATTGAAACAAACATCTGGACTACTCGCCAAGGGGAACTTTAGGCTGCGCAAATGGTGTTCTAGCGACACATCTGTACTCCAAAACATACCGGAAGAGGATAGAGAAACGCTGCTTAAGTTTGACGATGGCAGTGACATCACGAAAACGTTAGGCCTCGTTTGGGATCCCGCTTCAGACTGTTTCCTTTTCTCCTTCTCTCCACTGAGGTTGCCCTCCAGACTGACAAAACGGTCAATACTCTCCGCAATTGCTCGCTTTTACGACCCCCTTGGTCTTGTTGGTCCCGTAATAACAAAATCGAAAATTTTTATGCAGGATCTCTGGAGAGAAAAGCTGGACTGGGATGAGAGCCTGCCCGTACACTTAAGCACAGCCTGGGTCAACTTCTGCGCTGATTTTGAGTATACTCAGCAATTCCAGTATCCCCGTCGAGCACTCTCATCAGACAGTACAGTGGAGATTCACGGATTTTGTGATGCCAGCCTAAGCGCTTATGGAGCATGCGTCTATACAGTCTCAAAGTGCAATGGCAACACCAGCGTGCGTCTCTTATGCTCCAAATCGCGTGTCGCGCCTGTGAAAACCATCACGGTACCAAAGCTGGAACTCTGCGGAGCTGCATTACTGGCTCAACTTCTCAGCGAAATATGCCAAATGAAAGTGTTCGACTGTCGGTATTACTGTTGGTCAGACTCTGCCGTGACTTTGGCTTGGATTCGCAATGATGCTTCGAAATTCAATGTTTTCGTTGCCAACCGAGTCGCAGCCATCCAAGAGCTCACCACTGGAATGGAATGGCATCATATTCCCACCGAATTAAACCCGGCGGATATAATTTCACGAGGAGCGCTGCCTAGTGAGCTCTTCCGGTCTCCATTATGGGCCCATGGTCCGAGTTTTCTCAGTAAGGGAAAGGAAGAGTGGCCTGCCTCCTGTGTACCTGTCGAATCCTTACCAGAACTTCGACACAAGGTACTCCTCGGAACTGCAGCGCAACCGGATCTCTCGATTGGTTGCAAGTTCATCAATTCGTTTTCCAAGCTGCAGCGGGTCTTTGCTTATGTTTACAAATTTGTAAATCGAATCCGAGGAGCTGAACTAACCGTTGACCACTTGCATCATGGCACACATTGGTTGCTGCGGTCAGTGCAAATGGCTACTCTCAGCGATGACTACAAGGCATTGAAGGAAGGAAGGCATGTCAAACCGTCTAGCTCAATGGCCTCTCTTGCACCATTCCTTGACGACTTCGGCCTACTTCGCATCGGTGGACGGCTGAAAAACTCGTCGTTGGACTTCTCAGCGCGACATCCGATTATATTGCCCCGTCAGCATCCTGTGACGCGAGCAATCATAGTTTACTTTCATAAACGAAACTTACACGCTGGACCTCGCGCTTTATTGTCTTCGATTCGGCTCCAGTACTGGCCCATTGGCGGTCGAAAAACAGTCTCCAGTATTGTTGCCAAATGCATAATCTGTTTTCGTGCCAAGCCACGATTGGCCGAGCATATAATGGCAGACCTACCAGCTGATCGTCTTAATACATCGTATCCCTTTATGGTCACTGGCGTTGATTACTGTGGACCATTTTACTACAAGAACGAAGTGCGCAACAGGCCACCAGTGAAATGCTATATCAGTCTGTTCATATGCTTCGCTACAAAGGCGGTGCACTTAGAGCTTGTAAAGGACTTGTCCACAACATCGTTTCTAAACGCCCTAAAACGTTTCATCCTGACTCGCTCTCGACCTTCAAGGATCTGGTCTGACAATGCGACAAACTTCGTAGGTGCCAAGAACGAACTAGCAGATCTGAACCGCCTGTTCCTGAGAGACGAGCATGTCAAGGCCGTTAACGAGTTTTGCCTAACCGAATCAATTGAATGGTTGTTCATCCCTCCTCGCTCTCCGCACTTTGGTGGACTATGGGAAGCCGCTGTGAAGACTGCTAAGCACCACTTTTATCGATCTGTTTGCTCTTCCATTTTGGATTTCGATTCGCTGCGTACGCTCGTCTGCCACATCACGGCAATTATTAATTCTCGACCATTACTTCCACTTTCAGAGCATCCAGGTGATCTTGACGTCTTGACACCCGCACACTTCCTGGGTACAGCGCCATCTTCATCATACATTGAGCCCGATCTAAGGCAGCTTAACTTCAATCGGCTTAATTATTTTCAGCGCGTCACATATCTCCAACAAGTATTCTGGGCCCGTTGGCGCGAAGAGTATTTGACGCTTCTTCAACAGCGCTCCAAATGGCGCACTCCTCAGCCTGGACTCTCCATTAACGATGTTGTCCTTGTAAAGGATGAGAATCTACCGCCGCTGAAGTGGCCACTCGCCAGAGTGCAAGAGCTGATCTCTGGATCTGATGGGGTATCCAGAGTTGCTGTGCTTCAAACTGCGACTGGAGTCATACGTAGAGCTGTACGAAAGCTGTGTTTGCTGCCCAAACAGGATGATGTTGAAAGCCCTTGCCTTCCAACGGGGGGAGAATGTTTGGTCAAGTAACAGCAGAGATAACACCGACGGCTGCGGACATCATCCAACAGCAGAAAATAACAATCATAATTACAGCCTAAGAGCAAATAGTTTTTTTTGCGCGCTCTTTGTAAGCTGCTGTCCACTCTCCTTCTGAATTGCTTTGCTTGCATTGCTGCCCTTCGCTCTAACCGGCGAGCGTCTTATTGGAGTTTCGTTTCGATTCGCTTTACATATTGTCATAACCAGTCAGTCTTTCGTTTTGATCGCAACCTAGGCACAACTAATTCGAGTTGGCTGCCAAGCAACAATTTAAAACTTATAAATTCTAATAAGTGCCCTGCGCGGCAAATAAATCCATTTGAAAACTAATCTAAGTGTTTGAATTTCGCTGCACAAGCAGTTAGAATTAATTGGTTGCAAAAAAGCTTGCAACTACACAGCAACATTATGAAATAAATATGAAATGAAATGCCATTGAAATAAAATATGACTTTTGAAAACGACATAACTCCTCCGTTGATCATGCGCTGGAGATATGTCGCTTCAAAACCTCAAAATCTCGCTATGCTTATGTCGTTCTCGGAGTTATGTCGTTTTCAAACGTCATATCATTTCTTTTCATATTTCATTAAGCAACTTAATTTTCGACAGATGGTTCCTATGGCAGCTATATGATATAGTGGTCCGATCCAGTTTTACCTGTCTGGCTAACCATTTTAAACATTTTTCCGAAATATAAAAGTATTTTGTATAAATGGTATTAAAAAATGAATACTGAATATTTGTAAAAGAAAATTAAAAAATGAATACAGAATACTTGTAGAAGAATTAATTAATTTAGTTAAGCAATTTGGAAACACAATATTCGATTTGGTCAACCTGTATATTCTGCTTTATATTTTAATTTAAATAGAATATGTATATTTTACTTAGAAAACGTATTTAGATCAATTAGCGCTAATAATTTTAAGACAATAATAATATTGTAATAACTTTCGTTTTATTCAGTTTATATTTTGTGTGTACAGCGTAAAAATATTCTGCATTTTAATACGAGTACACTGCAAAGGGAGGCGGAATTAAGATGCTTCTGGTTTCGAATCCAGGAGGGCCAATTGTAAAATATATATTTTTTTTACAATTCAATTTAAGCTGAAGAGCGTATGCAGTACGCAGCGCGCAACAGGCTGCTGGACCCATAACACTCGAGTCATAACAATGAAAATGAAAATAAAAAATAATCATATAATGTAGTTGCGCATACGCAGTGCGGCAGCAAATTGAGACAAGCAACTACAATGGTATTTCAGCTCTTATTCGGAACGAGTTGAGCCTGGCATTTAGGGTGGGTGGGCAACCGGAACAGGATGGAACGCTGTATGGTGGGAGGGATGGGGGACAGCAACAGTTGACGTTTATGGCTGACATGACGCTGCTCGGCGCTTTATTTTGCGTAAACACACACACACACACACACACATACACACAGGGTTGCACGAGTATTTCGAGGTTTTGAGCAACGTTTTAAACTGATATCCGTTGCAGCTGTTCGGCGCTCCGCACAATGCGGCGTATGAGTAATTCGCAGAGCCATGCTTATAATTGGAAAGAGAGACCATACCACATTTGCCAGTCGCTGCGGTTACGCTCTGCGTGCAACATTTGTTATAAAATTCATTTGCAGCGGAAAATTGAAATATTTATGAACGTGCATATATATCAAAGCTGGCGCAAAAATATTATTGTTAATGCTGAAAACGCTTAGAAACAAATTAAATTAAAAAGCAGCTTCACACTCAAATTGCATTTAAAATAAATGTTTCATTGCTGCTGTGGCTAGCAGAATTCGTTGGGACTTTGTTGTCGCTAAAACTGAACATTTCACGCAAGCTGGACATAGGAGCATTCCAGATTTCTGAAATCTGTATTATACTTAATTATATGAAATTAATTTAAGACTTACTGAGTAATTTTGATGTTGATGATGTATCGCCAGCGATTATTATTTCAAATTTTCAGTCAGCTACAAATTATAAAAACTATTTATTAATAAATAAGTTTAAAGCTACAGGCACATTCCAAAGTGTGCCATCGGCGAATTCCACAAATCATTTTGCACGAGGCGTCGCATATTAGCGCGCGCTTTTTCAATATTTTACACACTTTCCCTGAGCACATAGTCGAAATTATGAAAATAGTGCGAACCAAAAAGGGGAAATAACGAAAAATAACAACAACAACATAGCATTATGCACTTCGTGAACCCTTTTTTGTGAATGCGGCGGGTCGGCAGCAACAGAGCTCGGGTTTGAGGTCGCATTACAGAAACGCTTAAGGGAGAAAATTGGATTTTTCATCTTGAATGGTAACGAAAAACAATGTGCGCATGCCATGACAGCAGGGCTATAACAGTAAAGCCGACAACAAAAAATAATAAGTAAGCATTAAACATCACAAAAAAATAACACCGACAACAAAAACATCGGCAACTACAACAATAACCAAAAATGTTAGATATGCTGACAAAGGTAATACAATAAATACGAAATGACTTCTTTGTTGTTGTTGTTCTTGCTGCTGCTGCTGCTGCTGCTGTTAATGTTAAATTTTACGTAGCACACTTTTGGGCTGTAATTTTTGAGCAGCACCCGAGTGGGTGACTTTTTTTTTTAGTTGAGCATTATTTTTTGTACTTTTTGTTTGTTGCCCGGAGCACGCCAACTTTTCTTTAATTTCATTTGCCCATTGTTATTTATAAAACATTCGTTTTTATTTTATTAGCTATAAAGCGCATTAGCAACGTGAAGTTACGGAGTTCGCGGTGGGTTGGGGGGGGTTCAGGTGGTCAAAGAAAAAAGCAATATTCTTTTGAGTTGTTGTAAAGAATGTTGAATAGCACCACTTAGTTCAAATGATTGCATAAGCTTTATTCCCAGTTGCCTGACTTTATTGGCAATTGTGCATTTTCAATAAATTAAAAGTGAAATGAAAAGGTTTTACGTCTTTGAGCAATATAAATAATTTGTCTAGCAGTTTATCCATTCGAAACAGTTCACACAGTTTTCTTAAACGGGCAACTAGGGGAAGTAAATTAATATATCCAGTTAGTACACATGCATAAGCATTAAAATAAATTATTGCTTCATAATAAAAAGGAATATTTCCTCTTAGCATTGGGTCTTATATGACCAATGTGGTCTATATTATATCAATTTTATTTGTTTTATTTAGCTGGAAACGTCTTGAGATCTGAAGACAATAAAAATACGCATTGCCAGACGGACATGATCAGAAAATAAATATAATTTATAGAGTCGTCCGACTAAGGAAAGTTTTTGATAACCTTGTTTTATCAACATTTATGAGCACAGGGTAAGCAGCAAACTAATAATAAAAAGCGCCTAGGTAAATTGTACAATTTCATAATAGGGTGCATAACCAGTCAGAGGAAACGATAATGAAATTTTATTGTCAGAAACATTGGCAACAGAAGTTCTATGTCCAGCGCCCAGCCAGAACAAATGGCCAAGAAGAGCAGACAACACACAAAATGCTGCACTTTTGCACGCTAAGCACATCAAAATCCGATTGGCTGCACACCACTAAAAAGCACTTACGCCCTCCGCCGCTCCTCCTTTCCGAGCATTTGGTAGCTACACATATTGGCATTAGACTAATCCACACAGCCACGCAACAACTTAGTTATTGGCCACGACCAGACAAAATGGATACACCGCCATGGCTCTAAATGCTGCAGCAGCTGTTGTTCCTGTTGCCGTGGCTGTTGCAATTGTTGTTGACCGAAAAACAGAAAAACAGACGAAATGGTGACGCACATTAGCTGGCCGACTGTTTGTTAGTCTGCCCCTGCCATACGGATGCGGCAGCATTTAATGTGCGCCAACGAAAAGTTGAACGTGCCCGGGTTGGCCTGGCCAGAGCTGGGTGCACTCCTTGCACATCTTCAACTATGGCAGCCAATTTTGGCCGTATACTCGTTCTACACTCCAGTTGTTGACCATTATCAGCTTCATTATGTGGCATTAGCAGCCAGCCAGAATCAGCGTCGGGGTCTGAGGCAAGCTGCAGTTTTATGTGCCAAAAAGTTGCATGCAATTTATTTGCGGCCACTCACATAAACACACACACACACACACACTCGAAGCACACACGTGTGCGAAAAATATCAGTCAACTCATTTAGTTAGCATAATATACGGCGCTTAAGCTCATTAACTGGAAAATTTTAATGGCTGAAGCGAGCGAAAAGCTCGTGATATACTTGCATGTTATCAGGCGCAGGCTTATCAGTCAAGTGGCTGTTCAACCGAAGCCACACACATACACACACGAGAAAACTCCTCCGCAACTGCGTCAGCTTAGAGCAGATAATACGCTAATAGCCAGGCAGCAGCAAAAATGCGCTCCGTGCGTAGGTAATTCCATTAAACAGGTTCCCAGCCACCCGATAAATTTCCTATGAACTCCTATAAAAATGCAACTCCTAGCGCGGTTTCAATTGCTGACGTCAAATAGTGTATTCCAGCAATTGCGCTTTTTTGTATACACTGTACCTGGTTTAATTTGGAGCATATTAAGGAAGTTCGAGAGCTGCTGTCACCTGCGTGAGGCAGCGGATGAATATACACTTGCACGCCTATTTGCGTTCTTGTCCCCGCAAACTACGAAATAATCAGTATTAAAATTATATTTTCAGATAACTGAAGATCAGCCATAAGATATATATAAACACTTTATAATTGATTTTTTATAATTGTTTTAGTTTGACAGGAACTGAGCCAGCCCCAAATTACATTATCATATATATAGTTAGTATATACTCTCATGACACTCGTGTACAACGTAAAATTCATGTAAACTTATTTACATAAAGCATTTAAAACAATGTTGACCAGCTTGTCCCTATAAGCTAAGCATTATTTTCATATAAAAAACATTTGTTAAAAAGTTGTGTACTGTCAACAGAGTATTGGTCAGTAGAGAGACATCGGTGGGGCGTGTGTGCTTTTTATTTATTTATTTTTTAATTGTTGCAATAAACCAATCATGAGCTGGCAACAAAATTCGGGCAAGTGCTGTGTCTTTTCATTGCGCTGCCTGTAAAATTTATGATCACATTGAAATTTCCAAACTTTACCATATGATTCACCAAGAGTATACACATAGATGTGTACATAGTTTTAGGTAGGGGCATGATGACAAATGCACGTGACTCATGATAAGCAGCGGCATACTCCAGAATGCCTCTAGAGAATCGCTGATAAACAAAACACTTGAGGCTCGAGCAAAACAATTAAGTAGACATCATGCTGCCGCAGGTCTCATGCCAAATTCTAATGGTAATCCTCGCGCTTTACACAATCTACTTAATGCACAATCAGCAGGTAAGCCAAGGTGCAACCGGCTGCCGAGTTGCACAAAGCAACCCAATTCGTGCTGTAATAATATAATGTGAAAAATATGATACCTTTATGTTTCCTAGAAGGAAACTTTACTTATTCAAATTACTGAAACGCATATTAAAGCAAGTGGTTATTTCTTCTGTTTGTCAATTTTAGAAGCTACTTATCTTAAACCATCCAAAAATTGTATCTCAAATATCAAAAAAAAAAAATATTGTTTACTTTAAAAACATAAACGTAGCAAAAATCTTTTAATAAAACAACTATGCAAGTTAGTAAGTCTTGAGTAAGTATAGTAAGTCTCTCTTAAACCGATTTCTGCTCATTAAAATGAAGAATTTTGTGAATCACATAAATTTTTCCGATTTCCAAACTAAAAATAGTCGTGTGTTTCATTGCATGTTTACTCGGTCTAATTAGCGATTACCCTCAACATATAGAAATATATCACAAAAAGCATTTACAGATAAGTTAATCGTCATAAAGCATGATTAATCCATGGTATTGAATAATCGACGTCAGCTTTAGATAAGCTCAATTTCATATCAAATTTTCCGATTATTTATTTATCTTATTTATACACGTTTGTCATACATACATTAGGTGTGGTCAGTCAGTGGCAACTTACGCCCTGCGTATTATTCAAAAATACTAAGAAAAACATCTTAACATTTAAAGAAAGAGTAAAAATGTACGAGTCATGTGACAAATAAACGAAATAACCTGTATAAAAAAAAACCCTTAGACATTCATAATATAAGAGTTACACCCAAAGACTTTGCATAGTCTTTAACTACAGCAGCTGCAATATATTTATAAACCATCTAAATATATCGTGTTGAAATGATCGATGATATAATATAATGTCTCTCTCTCTCTCTCTCTCTCTCTCTCTCTCTCTCTCTCTCTCTCTCTCTCTCTCTCTGTCTCTTGTCAGCAGAACGCAACTCGAAGATGTCACAATTCACCGTTGATGAACGTCACATGCTAAAGTCAGTCAAGAACTTTTTAGTATATATGGGGGCACTGCAATTGAGAAATTGAACAACTCGTGCTAATGCTCAATCATTGATCCCATTGATATGGCTGATAGCCAGCTGATGTGTTGTTGTTGTGGTGTGTTCAGCTGTTTAGCTGCTCGCCGATTGCCGTATTAACTTGGCCAGGCGCACCGTAAAATTTTTGATAAGCCCCCAACCCCATCCAAGCACTCCCCCTCTCTGCGCACCTTGACACGACACAACGCGTCTATCAAAGGCGTCGTCCGCTTGTTTGGCAACGCAATCACAAACAGAAATCGCAAAGTGTTTGCGTTGTTGCGCCGAGATAAAAAAGGCGCACAGATTATTCTACTCGGCCTCCAATTACGCGTGTGTGCTTGTGCATGTGCGTGCTCGTGTATATGTATTTGTGTGTGCCAAGTGTAGATTAACTGTAGTTTAATTGGCAAAAGCTACCAGGTCTATGGGTGCTAAGGTGATCGAACAGTACACAGAGCGCCGTTGGTCTGGCTGGTCGCGAAGAATTACTCGGAAAACAGCGACAAAAAGAAATAATTCGATTACCGATCTGCAATGTAAGCGCTCACAAATGGTGCAAATATGCCTTCAACAATATTCAATTAAATAGTTGTGAAAAGTTTTTACCCAGTGCCTCAGCTAAGTTAAAATCTCATTATTATGCTGCAGTTAAGTCATTGCTTTCTTCAGGCTAACCAACTTTATCAGTGCTCAGTTGCGGGTTAAGTCGAGTACGTTGGGTTATCAAAATTGCTCCCAGATAAGCCGTAAACATGCCACAAATTAAACATTGTGCTAAGGTTTATCCAATATCTGAAACAATGAAAGAATAATACGGAACTGCAAAGAAAACTATTTATACTAAAGTGAAAATACTCTAGCATCATCATATAATAAGAGCATACGCAATTTGTGCAAATTTATGTTTCGCCAAGTTTTAAATCCGAACGAATTGAAATATTTGTTTGTCCCACTTCAAAAGATCAAATTTGGTATGGACCCTACAGTTAATTTTTAAAGTACTCCGCACTACTCACTGCACAAATTCTTGAACAAAATATTAACAAGCTGAATAGCACTTAATTCAAATCTTTATATTTTTATATCAATTATCATATTGTTTGCTTAGAAACTAAGAAACAACCTGCAGCCAGGAAACAATAAGTACATTTCATTTGAATATTTAAAAATATATATAAATTAATGTACTCACAAAAAAACGTATATGTAAACTTTAATGGCTGTCTGTAACTTTTTACGCTATTGTTTGCCCGGCAAAAGAAAAAACATTAAAAACAAAGCAAATTATTTCACTAATTGCACAAAGTATTTCATAAAAGTCTAACAATCATAAATCCATACCATAAACGCACTCCCAACAAAACAATTTTGAGCAGTAAACAAAGTTGTAATCCTCAGCAGCGATATAAAAATAATGCAATTCGCCTTGAACTTCCGCGGAGATCGGTCGTGTTTTCTGTGCATTCCCGTGCGTGTGTATGTTCAGTGCATCCCAGGCAAAAAACAAACCAAAAGTGACAGTGACACTAACTAAGCCCGCCCCAGGGCTTAACAAACAAATCGCGCCTGCAGAGCGCGAAAAAAAAACAATTGTGCTGCCTCTGGCAGCTAAACTATATATATATATAAACATATATAAACATTTAAATTTTTTTTTTACACAAAAGTGCAACCGCGTGCGAGCGTAAGAGAGCAAGCTTTTGCTAAGCTCAAACTGCGCTCAGCTGATCGCCTTAACTCAGCTGTAGTGTGTGTGAGTGCGTGTGAGTGAGCAGAGCTTTCGCGAGAGAGCTTTTGCCTAGACTCACTAACACAAGTAAAGCACTAGCCAATAGGAGAACAATCAGTGCTGGCAAGTCAGTCACTGACCGTGACAGTGCTGACACTTTCCAGTCACCGTTTTCGCTCCCCGTTCACCAAAGTCACTTTTCACAAAAATACTGGAGATTTTTGTAAATAAGTGCAGCTAGTAAATTTTGGTCAACATCTCACCTAATGGCGTCCAACAAGCCGAATCCACTCATCCCCGACTATCCTGCGTCACCTATATACAACCCGTCGGATAATGTGCTACCGCCATACATCACGCTGTGCGGGGGTACTACGCTACTCACCACGTCGTGCATCACCACAACTGCCTGCTCCCTAGGAACGACTACGGTAACGTCGTCCCTCGCACATGGCATCAGCTCCCAAGGCCCCGCAATCCCGTCCATTCCTGGCGCGAATCCTGCTACAAGCCCGGATCTCCACGCGTTTTTGAATAATTACCCGCCCAAGACTTCACGTACTTGGCAAGGTCAATGGTTTAAGGCCACAAAAAGAGAAGGTGGCAATCTCTCCCCCCGTATCGCCCGTAAGAAGGCGAGCACCACCGAAACCAAGAAAGCCAGCCAAAACCGGTTTGCGGCCCTCTGTGACGAAGAGGAAAGCGACATGGACACGGAAGTAGAACTAGCCACCAACAAGGAAGCTTGCGCCGACGAGGATGTAGATGATAGGCCATCCACCTCGCACGCAGCTCGCGCAAGGGCCAGCAGGCAACAAACGGCAAATAAAAAGCTTGCCGCACACCCGCAACCCACCCAGACGGCGCCTCCCAATGAGCGGCCTGCCTCTAAGGTGCCGAGAATAACTGTGCCAAACGTCCTCAGTTTCACCAAGTTCTGCAAGGAACTAGACAGCGTCCTAGGCGCGGACACTTACACCGTCAGATCGCTTAATTCTGGCGACTGCATCGTCCAATGCCGCAACTCAGACGAATACCGAACGCTGGCAAGGCACCTTCGCGAGAACGGCTGCCTGTTTCACCACCACCAGCTTGCAGAAGACCGGCCGTACCGCATAGTTCTACGAAATATCCACCACGAGGTCGCATCCGAAGATATTTCAGCGCAATTGGCAGAAAAGGGGCACCACGTTGTCCGCATATATACCCCGCGTAGCAGAGTCAATAACGAACCTCTAAATATGAGATTTGTTGACCTGAGGAAAGCGGAGAACAATAACCTTGTCAAATCAATAACAGTACTATGCAGGCACAAAGTTTCGTGGGAGAAGCCTCGCAAGACGTCGGGCCCTGTACAATGCAACAGATGCCAAGAGTACGGGCACACAAAATCTTACTGCTCGAGACACTATGTGTGCAAGGAGTGTGGGGACAACCATCCAAGCAACGAGTGCACACTTGGCAAGGACGAGAATCGGTGTTGTCACCACTGTGGAGAAGCACACGCAGCAAACTTCAAAGGCTGCAAGAAGTACCTGCAATATGCTTTCCAGCAGAAAAACCAGCACAAGGCAAATGGCAGAGATGCAAGCCGCTCCAGAGATCCCCGCCCCAAAACAGCCGCTCCTGCCTGCAGCTTCGTGCCTGGCCAACAATCCTTTGCCAGCGTCCTCCGCGGTACCCAGCCCGCAGAGCGCAGTGCCCGCTCATCGTCTCGCAGAAGGAACACTGGCAGTACTCCCAGCCAATCGCAACCTGTTGCCGACAACTGCCCCAACTCAGCCCTTGAGCTCATGATGAAGCAAATGTTCGCCAGATTCGACCAACTGATGTCTCTCATACAGACTCTTTTACAAGCGCTAATGCACACTAGCGCCAAAAATAACAGTGCCTAAAATGAGCTCCCTCAGGATAGCACTATGGAACGCCAACGGAGTCTTTTCGAAGGCGAATGAGATCACAGCCTTCATCGAACTCCACCACATCGATGTGTTTCTGCTCACGGAGACTCACTTCTGCTCTCGAATCACCCTCAGAGTGCCAGGCTACACTCTCCACACCGCCAACCACCCAGATAACAGCCAACATGGAGGAGCAGCAATATTGATCAGGTCGTCCTTGTCGCACCACTCACTTGAGTCATCCTGCCACTGGCATATGCAAGCTGCTGCTATCCGACTCGGATCCAGCAGAGGCGACTTCAATCTCGCCTCTGTATACTGCCCTCCGGCCTTGAGAGTGACTGAGGCACACTTTCGAGCCCTTTTCGACCAGCTTGGCCCCAAATTCCTGGCAGGAGGAGACTGGAACGCCAAACATCGCTGGTGGGGAAACTACCGCATGTGCCCCCGAGGGAGAACGCTCTTCTCTGCCATTGAGAATGAAGGCATCGAAGTCATAGCCACTGGAGAGGCAACGTGCTACCCATATAGGGCTACTGCAACACCAAGTGCACTTGACTTCGGGCTCTACAAGGGATTCAGACAGGAACAGCTGCGAATACGAAGCCTCCTTGACCTGACGTCGGATCACCTCCCATTACTGATTGAGCTCGAGGAGACTCCCAAGTGGGAAGTTGGAATCCGCAAAATGCTCCCGCCGCGCTCTAACTTGGGAGTATACCGGGCCTGCCTCGAGGACACATTAGAGCTCAACGTCACCATAAATACGGCAAGTGAACTGGAGAGCTACGTTGACCACCTCACAGCGAAAATTACGGAAGCTGCTAGACGTGCAGCCCCGCAAACCCTGCCTCACTCTCGTACCTTCAGAAGGTCCCTACTAAGCCCTGAAGCCAGGAGTCTCCTTGCCGACAAAAGACGTCTAAGGAGGCTGTACATCCGCAACGGAGACCTCTCTACCAAGGCAGAAATGGTAAGCGCGTCCAACCGGCTCAGACGACTGCTGGCTAGGACTCGAACGGAAAATCTAGACAGCTTCCTCGAAACAACTGGGCATGACGGCAACAGCACCTTTTCAGTGTGGAAGCTCACCAGAAGCATTAAGAGGCAACCAGTTTTTACCTCCCCGATCACGGACCACTCTGGCCTCTGGCTCCGATCGGACGAGGAAAAGGCCAACGCGTTTGCTGACTACTTGGAGACAACCTTCAAGCCATTCGACTTCGCAGACGTTGCACAGCGCCGTAAAGTAGCCGAGTCACTGGACGCTCCACTGCAGATGGCTCTCCCGATAAGAAGCATCTCCCCCGCGGAAATCGGGACACAGCTGAAAATGCTTGAGCTAAAGAAGACCCCAGGATGCGACGAAATCGACAACAGAGCAGCTAAGGCTCTCCCACGCAAAGGAGTCATGGCGCTCGCCACAATTTTCAACTCCATGCTCCGCCTTGGCCACTTTCCGAAGCAATGGAAACATGCGAAAATTGTGATGATCGCCAAACCCGGTAAGCCGCTAACTCAACTTGAGTCCTACCGCCCTATAAGCCTTCTGCCGACGCTCTCAAAAGTCTTTGAGCGACTTCTGCTAAGCCGTCTCTTAGAACTCGACGAGGTCACGCGCCTGGTCCCGGATCATCAGTTTGGCTTCAGAAAGTCTCACGGCTGCCCCGAGCAGGTCCACCGGGCAGTAAAACACGTACTAGAAGCTTTTGAGCAGAAGCAATACTGCGTCGGCGTTTTCCTCGATGTCAAACAAGCGTTTGACAAGGTCTGGCACGATGGTCTTCTGTTCAAGATCAAACTGATACTCCCAGCGCCATACTTCAGCATCCTTAGCTCCTTTCTGGCAGGACGCACCTTTAAAGTGGCCGTTAAAGACCAAAGGTCGGCAATTAAGGGCATCAGAGCAGGTGTCCCACAAGGCAGCGTCCTCGGTCCGATGCTGTACACGCTGTATACGGCGGACCTGCCCACACAAGGACAAAGCAATGAAGACCTCAGCCCTGCGAGACTGCTGGTGGCAACATATGCGGACGACACTGCCTTCCTAGCCTCCCACAAAAATCTGCAAGCTGCTACAAGTGCAGTGCAGGACTGGCTGCTGCAGATCGAAACCTGGACAGCTATGTGGAACATCGCTATAAACTGTGCCAAGTCCGCCTGCGTCACTTTTACGCTGCGCCCATACAGCTGCCAGGGGCTACGGTTCGATGGACGAACCATTGAGCAGACCAACTCTTTCTGCTACTTGGGTGTCCACCTGGATCGAAGGCTCATATGGGGGCCTCACATCGCAGCAACGAGAGCAAAATGCCTGAGAAGACTTCAAAAGCTCGATTGGCTACTAAAGCCTCAAAGCAAGCTGCACATATCCACGAAGACACTGCTTATCAAAACGATGGTAACGCCTATCTGGACATATGCGATCCAAGTTTGGGGCACGGCATCAGCACACCAGCTCCGTCGCATAAGAGTGGTCCAAGCCAAGGCAGCACGCAAGGTTGCTGGCCTGCCATGGTACGTAACAACAGACGCCATCGAACGCGATCTCCGCCTAACAAAGGTCGGAGATCAGCTCAACTTCTTCAGCAGCCGATACTCCGACAAATTGGTGCAGCATCCGAACGCGGCCGCAAGGGCCCTGGCTGAGCCCATTAGTGAGAGGCGCCTCCGAAGGCTACACCCCGACGACCTACCAACGAGGCACATCACTTAAACATCCCTTTCCCATTATTGTTATATATTTTTAAGTCTGTAATTATCATTTAAGTTATTAAATAATAACTATACACTATACCCTTAACTCCGCTTGGTAGAGATCAGAAGGCACTGATCGATTCCAGCGCAAAATAAACCAAATTAAAAAAAAAAAAAAAAAAAAAAATAATGCTGTGAGCTGTCTGTAAATGAACAACCACCCACAAAGCAATTAGAGTAGCCAACCGGGTGGTCCCATTCCTCAGTCGGGACACACGCAGGACTCTCGGCCGCCTGTAAGGCGCAATTATTCAAAGCCATATTCAAGACAATTACGCTAATCTTAATGGCGACATGTTTTGCGATAACGTATCTTAATTGATTTTTGATAATTGCCCGCCCGTTAAACGTCTGGTTCGATTTGCCTGAAAGCAAATGCTAAACTACTAATACACACAAGCACACACACGCATTCCTGTGCGTGACGTCAGAGCACGTGATGGATCATGTGAAACAAGGCCTCACACATACATACACGCACACCCAAACGCATAAATTGTTGTGCAAATTATTACGTTACCGATAATATTTTTACGGCCAGCAAACGGATTTCTTAATGAGCTCAACAAAGCGTTGGCTCAGCTAGAACATCCCGCACCGTGGGCCAGTCGTAATTATGGCTCACATTCAGGACTGAATATATTGTGTTGTAAATACTTATTGGATAGCAGCCTTAGGACTGCCAGCTAGAGGTTATTGTGCTGTTTCCGATGTTAAACGATTTATGGGCAACTTTAAATAACATTTAAACGCACAGACTTGGGGCTATGCAATATGTCAGATGGGCTTGTAAATAAGTTTTGATTTACAACTCAGAGCCGTAGGCATATGCAATGTAGAAAATCCAAATAAACTATGAATTAGTTCCACGAATTTAAAGTGCCAAAACTTTTTGGCATACGAATGTTTTCGGATTAAACGGCATTCGCCCCTTTTAAATACAAGAAACGCTTCACTTTATTTATTTATCTATTTTCTTAAGTTCCTATTTAATGCAAAAATCTACAAAAATTAAAGCCTAAAAAATATTTTGAGCGAAAAGAATTTTTCTTCCTTCTTTCGCCAGATTACATGCCATCTATTATTTTATTATTTTAATTTTTTTTCTTCTTTTTTTTTGATATATGGTTGACAAATATTATTGTTATTCAAAGTAAAAAAACGATATACTTGAAAATCAATTTAATTAACCGAATCTGATTTCTAGCTTAAAGCACTCAAAATGTTCTAAAAATGTTAATTATTTAAATTGGGTAAAAACCAATTTAAACAATTTATTGGTATTGATAAAGTACTTGAGCTAGCGTATTATTGTGCGCAACACTTTTTGACTTCCTTTTGTGATAAATTATAAACTTCAAGTCTCCGCAAGGCTCTTTAATGCTTGAGCAAACCGATGGCAATCAGAGGCAATTATCAAACCGGGCACAGACAGCGGCTGCTTATCAGCCAGCAGGCCAAATTGGCTGAATCAATCAAATTTATTGCCAGACATGCGAGACAAAATCACAGCAGGCCACTGAGTTAGACTGCCATAAATATGTATAATCTGAAATACCAAAACGGCTATCAAGCAGCGCCATTATTCATCTGGACAGTGCCGCAGAGTCTGTCCATGTCCTGCACGTCCGCCTGCCACTTGTAAGTGCGGCCCATGCAAAGTCTTAATACTAGTATAAGGTACAACCCCCGGCTTATATATAAGCCAACTGATTGCTCGGTAATTGTTAATAATTTCAAATTATTAGCCCGACCCCCGTTGCCACTTGAGATAAGCGCAATGCTAAAAGCGAAACGAGTGCGGTATCAGCTCAAGCCGTGCTATCTAATCTCGGCAAAGTGTGTACACAAATAGTTCAGTTTAACGTATTTACGCACATATATACCTGCCTACATACATTCCCGCATACACGTACAATTGGTAGTTGGTGATTGATTGGGACATTGCATTGAGATTGGGAGCTACATACAATGCACGTCACATGAGCTTAGATTGGTTCATCAATTGTGAAACATTCTGACAAATCAAATACTATTAAAGCAATCTTGTAATTAAAATTCTAACTGGAATTTATCTTAAAGGCCCAAAAAACTCTTATTGATTTTATATTAATGGGCTTTTTTTAGATTATGGAATGGAGAATCAATAATCAGCAAATAGACAAAAATATCATCTAATTAAAATGTCGTTGAGTATATGTTAGTAAATTTCTTAAGAGAAACAAGCTCAATTAATATATTTAAAATTAAATTAAATAAGAATGAGTATAATATGAAAAATAAAAATAAATAATTATGCATTAAAAAATTCGATTGGAATTACCCAACTTTACCTGGGCCAAGTGCTTTTCATTTTTTATCATTTATTTGCCTTAGTGCCGAAGCTTATCAAGATTATATTATATTTACTAATTTCAAAAGTCGATCAGACAAATATTTAATGATCGACATTTGTTTCAACTATTCGGTTGAATTGAATTTTCGTAAATCTATAATAAATCTATAATATTTTATGATAGTTGGAATCTATCGATTTTTATGAAAAGATCAATTGGATCAAATAAGAAAGTAAACAGAAAGTAAATATATACATAACCAATCGTTTTTCTAGACTCAAAAATCAAGAATTGACAAAATATATACACAATCTAAATTATATATTTGTACTTATTATCTATCGATTTGATGTGTACAGGGAATTAATTTCAAAATGATTTAATTGCTTATAAATTTAATAAAACTAGTTAGATTAAGATATTTTAGCACTTTAAAAGCACTTATTTATGGCCTTTGAAGAAGAGCTTAGTAATATTCGTAAATTTAATGTTCAGCTCTTTAGACCAGTGTCAGCCCCAACAATAATAATAAATAATACTCCATATAATCAGCTAGTAATCAGATAGTAATCGGCAACTCATTTCGCTTATCGCAGATAACAACAACACGACGGCTTCACCATGGGCGATATGTTTCGCAGCGAGAAGATGGCCCTGTGCCAGTTATATATACAGCCAGAGGCTGCCTACGCCTCCATTGCCGAGCTGGGGGAGAGTGGCTGTGTCCAGTTTCGGGATCTCAACGATCAGATCAACTCCTTCCAGCGCAAATATGTGAACGAGGTGCGACGCTGTGACGAGATGGAGCGTCGAGTGCGCTACATAGAAAACCAGTTGCGCAAAGATGAAATTAAGATGCCAGAGTTGGATCCCGACCAGGAGCCTTCTGCGCCCAATCCACGCGAAATAATCGATCTGGAAGCACAACTAGAGAAGACCGAGAACGAGCTGCGTGAAATGTCTGCGAATGGAGCCAGCCTCCACGCGAATTTTAGGCACATGCAAGAGCTAAAGAGCGTGCTGGAGAACACCGAGGGCTTCTTCTCCGATCAGGAGGTAATCAACTTGGACTCCAATCGTCAGACCGAAGGCGATGATCCCACGGCAGTTCAGGCGGGCGCTCAACGCGGACAGCTTGCCTTTGTGGCCGGTGTCATAAAGCTGGAGCGTTTCTTTAGCTTTGAGCGCATGCTGTGGCGCATCTCACGCGGCAACATATTTCTGCGGCGCAACGACATAAGCGGCCTATGTGAGGATGAAGAGACGGGTCGCCAGGTACTCAAGACTGTGTTCGTGGCCTTCTTTCAAGGCGAGCAGCTCAAGCAGCGCGTGAAGAAAGTCTGTACGGGATACCATGCCGATGTGTATCCGTGCCCCAGTTCGGCTGTCGAGCGCGCGGATATGATCAGGGATGTGAATACAAGACTAGAGGACTTGAAAATGGTGCTTAATCAGAGCGCCGATCACCGCAATCGCGTGCTGAGCTCCGCCGCAAAGCATTTGGCCCGTTGGACCATTATGGTCAAGAAAATGAAAGCCATCTATCACATACTCAACTACTTCAATCCGGATGTCACTGGCAAGTGTTTAATTGGCGAGGGCTGGGTGCCTGTACGCGACCTACCCACAGTGCAGCAGGCGCTGTCACGCGGCTCCAAGCTGTCGGAGAGCAGCATACCAGCCTTTATGAATGTCATTTCCACCAACGAGCAGCCGCCCACCTTTACGCGCACCAACAAGTTCACAAGCGGCTTTCAAAACCTTATCGACTCCTATGGCATGGCCTCCTACCGGGAGGTGAATCCGGCACTGTACACATGCATCACATTTCCATTTCTGTTTGCGGTGATGTTCGGCGACATGGGTCATGCTCTTATACTGGTGGCCTTTGCCTCTTGGCTGATTATCAAGGAGCGGCAGTTGGCTTCCATTAAAGAGGAGATATTCAACATATTCTTCGGCGGTCGCTATATCATATTGCTGATGGGCCTATTCTCCCTTTATACGGGTCTAATCTATAACGACGTGTTCTCCAAGTCTATGAACATATTTGGCTCTGGTTGGCAGAATCAGTATAACACGTCCACAGTCACCGATGAGAACATTGAGTATTTGACAATGCGACCAAACATCAGTAATTTCAAAACCTATCCGCTGGGCATGGATCCTGTTTGGCAGCTGGCGGACAACAAAATCATCTTTTTGAACACCTTTAAGATGAAGTTGTCCATTGTCTTTGGAGTTCTGCACATGATTTTCGGCGTTTGCATGTCGGTTGTGAATTTCATACACTATAAAAAATATGCCAGCATTTTCCTGGAGTTTCTGCCACAGATCTTGTTCCTGCTGCTCCTATTCGGTTACATGGTATTCATGATGTTCTACAAATGGATTGTTTACAATGATTCCAGCTTGGATCAATCCCTCTCGCCGGGCTGTGCACCCTCGATTCTTATATTGTTTATCAACATGATGCTGTTTGGCAATCAGGAGCCGCTGGAAGGATGCAAGGAGTACATGTTTGAGGGTCAGGAATTACTGCAAACGATCTTCGTGGTGGTGGCCATAATTTGCATACCCTGGATGCTGCTTGGCAAGCCGTTGTATATAAAGGCCAAGCGTCCAAAGAATTTGCCAGCGCCCAATCAAACAGTAGTCGCGCCTGCCGGCGGACATGGCCATGGTGGAGATGATGAGCCCATGAGCGAGATATTTATCCAACAGGCCATACACACAATTGAGTATGTGCTGAGCACAATCTCGCATACTGCATCCTATTTGCGGCTGTGGGCTTTGTCCCTGGCCCATGCGCGTAAGTTGATCTCGAAATTCTATCTTCTAATTTATTTATTGTTACAATTTGAACTTACTTCCTTTTCCAGAACTCTCTGAGGTGCTGTGGAACATGATATTCTCTATGGGCTTCATATTTGACAGCTATATAGGCTGCATTGTCATTTTCTTGACCTTTGGCGCCTGGTCCGGGCTTACCGTGGGCATTCTTGTGCTCATTGAGGGTCTCTCGGCCTTTTTGCACACATTGCGCTTGCACTGGTAAGTTACTCTCGAATTCCAGAGATTTTTAAGTTAATTAATTAAATATTTTTTAATTTACAAACAGGGTCGAGTTCATGAGCAAGTTCTATGAGGGCGCTGGTTACGCCTTCGCGCCGTTCTCCTTCAAGCAAATACTGGAAGACGAAGGTGAGGGCTAGGGCGCAGGACGCACTATCCAACGAGTTGTCAAAGCATTTGCAAAATTTGTTGATTTTCTTTTTGCAAAAAAAATAAATTCGTTTTTCATATGCATATTTTTCTATTTGCCTTGCTCATTTCTGTCTTTGTCAGCCTGACGACAAATGTTTCTCAGATGCTTTCTGACAGTTTGCTTCGGTCAGCCAGCTGGCAGTTGCAGATAGACTGCCAAACACACACAATCATACCCACATAAGAACACATGCACGCACGCTTAAAGTATGGCTATCAGAAAGAAGCATAAAACAAATATGCTTGGCTTTGGCTCAGTTCAGTTTTACGAAAACTTTTTTCTCATTAGATGAAATGTCATATGCTGAAATTATGTTGTCAGTTCTCTTGTCTATCGGACGCATTGAATTGTGAATTTAAGAGACACCGTCAATGCCTTGCAATTTAAATAACAGCATTAAGCCCATATCTACGTGAAGCAAGCTAAGCGAAATCTTTCTATAGTTTGGGAGAAAGTACAAGTAACTACTTGTATAAAAGAAATGGTTTGTTATAAGTTTGAAGGAAATAATTTGGATGTTCATTTTGTGGTTTAAGTCCCCACATTGTTTTTGAGTATTAGACTAGTATATGACTTATGCTCTAAGAAAATACATGGTATAAATTATAAGATATCAATTATTATGATGAGTCCAATAAAAGAATTGATGCTTTAAGCATTTAATAAAAACTTAGAAGCAGGAGATAAGTTCAGTTGAGGATATTCCAAAAATATGACCCGCAATACACATTATACATAAATTAAGGCTCTGAAGACAATGTGGTTTGATGACGAGTTGACAGTAACTGCTAAGTATATAAATAGCAGTCAAAATCAAGCTTAAATGATGACTTTCGAGATTATCCAATTGTCAAATACCCTGTTTTATCCCAACAAAATAATCTTACTCATCATTACACTTTATGACAGACTAATAAAATTATTTAAAAATTTATAAGATATTAAATTGTAATTGAATTAACGCTTATATATTTGCGTGCTGCGTATGTGCCTTAAAAGCTATTAATACGATCTGGCACACATTTTTATAATGCATCGTGAATATTTTCGCTCAATTAATTATGAAATAAATGCTTAGGGTCAGACATTTTTAGGAAAATAATACACGCAAACCAAAGAAACAAAGAATTGCCGGAAAACCACATTGGCGGCTTGCTGTTGGCTGCCAGCCAAGTGGTGGACAGCTCCAGCAATTACACTAATCTACATTTTCACTTTATCTAAATTAAATTCGCATGTGAGTTTACGCAACTAGGCGGAGGGAAAGCGGGCAAAACAGCAACAAAGCAGAAAAACGACGCAACGAATGTGTGATAAAAATGTGTTTTTCCACCAAAGCGAACAGCCAAGGTGCGTAACAAAAAAGAAACACTTGAGCGTGTTACATAATTAACAGGAGCGCCACCTGGCCAGGAGAGCGTGAAAACAAGCCGAGAGAAAAACTATAAAATAAAACAAAGTGAAACAGAAACAAAACAAAATAAAGCCAGCAATAAACAGGGTCAAATATCAGCACACACTTGAGCGCATAAAAGCGTTTTTATGGCGCTTAGCAAGATACCTGGTCAAAGTTGGGTCCCGGTCCTGGTCCCGCTTGTGCCCCTGGACCTGAATAATAGCCCGCGTGTCACATTGTCCTTTTCCGGCAATAATTTCACATTTTGCGTGACCCCCGTGTGACTGTGCGGAAACATAACACGTTCTGCCGCCTGGCTGGCTAAATTAGCTGTGATGACAAGTCGTGCTCCCGACTGCAGCTACTGCTGGCTCAGCTTGGCAGAGGCTTAAGACAAGCCCCGGCGCGACTCCTTTCGGCCACGTTATCATTTATAATGAGTTAATTACATTTAATGCGCATGTACAACGGCCTGTTGAACATGGTGCACAATTAAATGTGGCCCTGGCACGCAGCACAGGGCGCTCCAAACACAACGACTGAAACAATAATAACATCAACAATACTAAAAATAACAACAACAACAGCGACTGACAAGGCGGTCAACTGAGCGAGTCTGAAATTATGTAGTTGGGGGACGCTTTTCCAAGCGCACAAACACACACTCACATGAATGTACATATATAGTAAGTACCCCTGTACTTTGTGCTTACTATGTGTTAAGAGAGAGCTCAGTGAGAATTGAAGATGTCGTCGCATTATATTGCCGCCCTGAGCTTTATAACCTGCTGCTGACCACATGCGAAAAATCACAAATGCTGCTTGTATTTAATATAGACACTACAGACATATCCTCTAAATATACCTAATATACAATTTTTATTGCATACCTCTAGGCGCGCCTGAAATACGAACTGTTCATTGCTACGCTTTTCGTAGCATACGTCAAGTGCTTGCTTAGTTAATAAAATTTGTTCTGTGTTTAATGATCTTTTTTCTTCTTCCGAACGCGGAGGAGACTGCGAAGGTTTCACCCAGTCGATCTCCCTGATTCATTTATATAGTCACCCTTGTAAATTTGTATTTTAGACTTACCAGTAGAATAAGTAGTTTGTAAATATTCATATAAATTTAATTTAAGTTGTTTCCCATGATAACAGAATTTTTTTTACAATAGAAAATTTCAACAAAGGGAATATTTTAAATAGAAAAGGCTTGAACTCTTGTTTATTATCTGTGGAGTTTCAAAGAAAATCGCGGCAGTTTTATATTAATATTGTTATAATAGCTGTCTATGGCCAGGTTGAAATATGTTTAACAAATTTATAATATTTAATCCATTTATGTCCACACACTGCGCTTTCTACTCAAGCGCTGATGGCTATTGCAATGACAAGCTTGTTAAAACCACACTTATTCTCGCTACACGTATTTATACCCTGTTACTATTAAGTGAATGGGAAACGGTATATGCGATCTTTACAAATTTATGAAACAGGCAGAGCTGAAAAGTGTGTGTTTATCAAGTTTATTATATATATGGTTCAGAACTTATTAATAAAAACTTAATATAAATACTTTTTTACATTTTTTTAATTGCTTAAAATTGCTTTAGCTGCCTGAATACAGAAAATAAATTCTATATATATACATAGGATAGCTTCGAGTCAAGCACTTTTAACTAGAACTATCTCTCGTACTCGTTACTCTATTCGGGCCACATAAAAAGTGTGTGCTTTGTGCCGGCAGCCACGCCTCTCTCTGCCCAAGTGCTGTCCTCTGCTTTTGACAGCTGCACAATTTGTGCGCATTTGTTTGACCGTCTGTTGTTGCTTTTGTTGTTGTTGTTGCTACTGCTATTGTTGTAGTTTTATTTTTCGTTTGTTTATGTTATGCCAAAAATTGAACACACAAAGCAATTGCTATGCAACATTTGTGCAGACATGTCGCATTGAATGAAAAACTACAAATAAAATTGCTGTGCAATTGAACATAGGCATCACACACTCTTGCACACAGACACAAAGGTTGGGTGTGTGAGTATATTCGGGGGTTTAATATTTTTATAGCTAGCCACTGGCTGTTTTCAGAGTAGAAAGCACATTCGTTGCTTGTCATGTCATGCGGTCAATTGTTTATTGTTAACAGGACTGGTTGAGCTAACAGCATTTAGATTGGTTTCTCTGTCCAAGCCTGGCACGTCTTTTCAAATATATAATATTATACCATTTACCAATTAAAACTGAATACAGACAACAAATTCTAGAGATATCTTATGTAGACATTCAATATCATTGAACATACTCAGGATTTTGAGTCCAATTATGGATAACTGGCCGCTGTCCAAAAAATTGATAAGCATCGATATACACTCTATTTTTATTCAAGTTGCCACAGATAATGACAGAAAGATTACAAGCCGATGAAGCTTATTTTAATTTAATTAAAATAAATAAAAAATTGTTTTAATAAATATTTTATCCTGTAGCCCTAGTTTATAGGATATGCACATATTTATGACACGAAAATTGAACAATAAAGAGTTATTTAAGAATGAATTTTACATAAATAATTCCATATAGCGGAGGGTTTATTTATGTGTTTTTCTCTATGTAATAGCATGTTATGGAAACCCGAAGCGGATTAGAGGATATCCACTAGTCGAAACCCTTCAATCAGATCAATGAACTCTTAATCAATTTGTGGCTATCCAAGCTGTCATTGGCTGACAAAAGGCAGCATGTATCTACAGGATGCAGCTGCAATTGTTCGCTTGACAAATTTTAGTCTGAGCAGCCCACAAAAATCTGTCGTCAACTCTTATGCAGAGTGGGTAATTAAAGAGGCCAGGATTATACGGAAGTTGGCCAGTTAAACTCGTAATGCTAGACACTTTAGGCAACGTGCAAAGCGTCGAGTACTTTATTAATGCACTGTAAGAGCCGAGGACAATGCCTTGGCAGCTGCTGACCGACTTCATCAACAAAGGCGACGCCTTGGGGCGAAAAATTTCAATGCGTTTGAAGCATTAAATAAATGTCCACTAAAAATGTCTGTGCCCATCGTTACCGTTGTCTTTCTCTCGTTGTTGCTCTTGTTGTGGTTGTTGTCGTTGTCCAATCGTGTGCCTTGTGGGCGTTGTGTAGCCAAGCAGAGCACAAAAGGCGCATTTTATAGCACAAACTCGGTGTCTCTATCTTTTGCCACTAGCTGCCCACTCGCTCGCACTCGTGCATGTCTCAAGGACATGTTCGTGGCCGACTGGCTGACTGGCCAAAATCGCTGCAAGTGCTTTTAAGTCGTTGTCAAATGCAAAAAGCACAATAATTCAAATTTATGACGCGCAATTGTGTTCATCTACACGCACAGCCCACTTTTGAGATTTCCTTTTCCTTTTTTCTTTGAGGGGGAAAAGTTGGTGACCGGACTCTTTGAATTTTGGGCATAAATAAAGTAAAGTTCCCTGCAGGCAGCTCGTCATGAAGTATGTAAATTTACTGCCCACGACTGAACTGACAAAGAAAGTGCCATAAAATTGTTATAATTTGTGGTTCTCACTGAACAATTATTTCCTGTGGACGCTTTAGTTGCTGTCTAGGTGTGTCAAGGTCCCGCCACCCGCCTGTTCGTAAAATTATCTGCATTTGATTTACAGACATCTTCGACTGAAAACTATCGTTAAATTATTTGAGCAACATTGATGGTAATTGTAGCTTGGGCCAGGAGCTCATCCACTCAGAAAGTGTTAGTAAGGGGCAAAAAAGTTCGTATGGAATTGGGTTAATATCTGTAATTTAGCTGATTCAAAATCCGTCTACATTGTAACTTGAAAGCTGAATGCGAAATGCAGAAATTCATTTAACAGCGAAAGTTTGTCTTAGGCATTAATTTTTAATTAAATTTTTAAAAGTCCCCGCCCAAAAAGTTTGCTCAAAGCATAAGCTCGAGTTTGCAAAACAAACAATTAAAATTAAGAAAATGAAATCAGCTTTAAACATTTATTAGCTTAAGGACACGAAAATATTTAAATAAAATAGAAACAAACTCAAAAGCATATTTAAATAGAATTCCGCTCACATGCAATTGCAAACGCTTTAGGCAGTGTGCAATAAATTTCACATATCTTTAATTATTCAATATAAATTAAAATTGAAAAAAAAAAAAAAACAAAATTTAATGTATATTCAAAAATATCTAAAAAATAGTATGCAATTAAATGACCGCACGGTAGCATATGCTGCCAGCAATATAAAAAAAGTTAGCTAGGCCAGGCCAATTAAAAAGCAATATAAATACGCTAAACTATTATTTAGAGCTTCGTGTATTTGCGGATTTATAAACAAATCCCCAATGCAAATCAATGTTGCGCTGCATCCCAACAAAAGCAATTTGATTTATGTTTATGCATTTGCTGCTAGACAAAACATTGAAAACGGCAGACAAAAAAATCCATTTACCCATTTGATCAAAATAAAATGCAAATAATTGTGCCGAGCAAATAAATTACAACAAGTGCAAAACGCGCAGCCGCACAAAAAACAAAAAAGATGCAAACTTGAACCGGGAGACACATTGATTAATACGAGGCCAAATGCATTAGGCCAATGGCCATAATTTATGGGCCAATTTGTTGCATATAAGCGCACATATATCTATTTGTTTAATTTTGTTTATTTTGCAGGCATATTTTTCTTCTGATCGCTTGTGGTATACGTGGCGTATGCACAATTTTTCTTTCTCCTTTTTCCAAAATGTCAGCTGTGCAAACTAAACCATGCCGCGAGCCCAAACAAAAACAGCCAAAAGCTACGCCCAGTTAGAGCTTATACTCTTCTTTGTTTTTTCATTTGAGCAAGGGGGCTTGACATACGGGTTCAAAACGTTGCCAGCTCGTTTGAATTTCCATTTGCGTTGCGCGTTTTGTTAGGCGAAAAAGAGAAGTGGATCACCTGACCAGCTAACCCAGCTGACCGGTTGTCAACATGCCGCTCGCAGCTCACAGAAATATTGAAAACAACAGAAAACACAAATGAAGGAAAACACGTTCAATTTTACCAGCTAGCAAAAGGCAATAAACACAAAACGCAACCAATTGATTTCGAATGCAAATATTTGAACACTCCCAGAACACAGCACAACAAGCAACAACAAGCAACAACAACAACAACTGCCACAAAATGTTAGATGCCTACAGTCCGAAATTGAAATTGAAAAGAATTTCGCGCCATTTAACAAGTTTGCAGGTTGCCAGCGGTGCGACCCACACACAAACGCATAGACAAGCCCAAAAGCGTTTCGAGTGTTTCTCTTTTTGCTTCCATTTGCCTACTGCCCGTGTGCGTGTGTTTGACTGTGTGTTTGTGCTCTTTGTTTGTATTTGTGTTTGTATTTGCCGGCCAAGGCCCAGTAACAGCTGCGCACATCGATGGGTGCGCGCCCGTCTATGTTTGTATCTATGTACATATGTATCTTTTGTGCATATGTAACTGAGCACTAACCCATCTTAAACGGCAGATATTGCAGCACGATCATGAGAGACTCTGCATCCACGAAAGAAAATAAAATAGAATAATAAAATATTCTCTGATTTTAAAGCAAAAGAAAATGTAAGCTTGTATTTTTACTTCATTTTAAACATTTTATTGTATATTGCTCTGTGATGTCTCATGCCAAATATGTATGCTTAGATATTTTTAATACATATTAAAAACAAATTATGTTCATTGCAGGTACAGATAACAAATAGATTACAATTTTATAATGATAGAAAATAAATATTAAACTTTGTAGTTGACTGCATTAAATCCAACGAAAACCTTTCGAATCTAAGTGCTTGACTATTGTCTTTGTGTACTATACACATTCAAAGTTAAATATGCCGAAATTCTATACCTTTGTAGATAACTTTGCCTTAAATGCGAAATTGTAGTTGAAGTGGAATATATTTTAAAAAATATGTCTAATTTAAAAAGAGCATGAGTAAGCAAAACATAATCCTATTAAAATTTTGATAATGTGAATAATCAGAATAATCATGCTTAAAAACATATTACATACTTAATATGTCGGAATTTTCAAATAAACTCATAAAATATTTATTTTGCCATGCTATACTTACAGTCAGATCTTTACAAATGTTAATTCAAGCAGAAAGCGCCAAGGGGACTTACTGCTAACATTTACCATCAATAGCCGCATTTTACTCATATCAAGCCAAAGTTTCTTATCGGCAGCTCCAGCAGCAACTTCCAATGACAAATTGTGAAAGGCGGTGGGAGGGACACAAGTACGCAAAAGTTGCCACAGACACACACAAACAGACCCATGCACATACGCACACACACACACACACACACTTTTGCTTGCTACTCATTCTGTCATTGCGTCCTTGCCGCTGTCGTCCTTCCCATCGTTGTCACAACTTGCCACTTTGCACGTAAATTTTTGTCGCCTTCGCCTTTGCATTGATAAGAAAATTCATAAAATACTTGCAAGAGAAAAAAAAGGAAGAAGAAGAAACGTTGCAAAGAAATCCAATCGGATTCAACTCGAGTGTGTCAGCAGCCGTGAAAGTGGCATTTGAGCTCTGCAAACTTTACCAACTTGCTAATCTAATGAACAATTGTGAATGCCGGCATCTCGCACCTTGCACTTTTAACACGTTGTGGGTACAGGTCCTGGGGCCAACTGCAATTGGCAGCTTCAACTTTTGCCACACAAATGCATGAAAATGAAAATTAAGCAACGGAGCGTCAGCAGCGCATGTCAAAGAACAATTTTGTAATCGAATTTACCTTCACCACGTGGCGTATGCGTAATGTGCATGAAAAGAAAATTTAATGCAATTTCGACTTAAATTGCAAGCAAAGTTTGCAGACGGCAGCCAAGCAACTCAAACAAGCCAGCAGTCAACTTAATTGTCATAATTTGTGTTTACAAACTTGACGAATTTACACACACACACACACGTATATGAACACACAGCTTTCACGAAAAAAAAAGGGTCAGCCCAGAAGGACTATAAACTGGACGAGGCTGGCTTGCAGGCACATGTGGCCAGCTGGTCTCAGCCTGAGCTGTGGGCAAGCAAAACTTTTTATACAAAACTAACAAACAAAAGGCCAAAGTAAATAAAAGGAGCGCCACAGCTGAAAAGCACAAAAGGAATGCGGCTACAAAAATTTCCTGTGCTGTGGACAAGAGCAACAACAAAAGAATCGGACGTCGAACAGACGTTGCTTGTTCTTAGATACCCTATAGGAAATTGTCAGGAAACTATATTTATTTTAAAGCACTTGAAGTCTTTAAAGATTATTAATTAATATTACTTTGTCATTTCGTCGCAGAAAGTTACTACATACGAACTTAAATAAAGCTCTTGAAATACTGAATGAAATATTTTATCAAATGCTTTTCATTAACGCCGTCCTTTCTGAACGTACCCTTCTGTAACATTGGTCAAGGGTATGTAAAATTATCACACTCTTTCGCTGAATGTCCATGGCATGGATAGAACAAAACACCCAGCTAAAATTGGACACTTAGTGCTGGAACGAGAATGACGGGAGAAGACAAATAAAGGCTAAGCAAATAAAATCTAATAAAACGGACGACACAAGAAACCGAGCAGTGCCAGCGAAAATGAGCTAAATGCTGTTGGGCAGGCCGAGGTGCGGGTGCGGGGTAGCCAGGCAATCAGCCAACTGAAGATGAAGGATAACAAATGAAATAACAACGCACTGGAAGTATGTTTCATTAGCGCCAGCGACAAACCAGACAACAAACAAGAACAATCGACTGCCAATGACACTGCCACAGAAGTCCTTAAAATAAAGTCACTCACAAGTACATAAAACTAACCAAAAAAAAACCAAAAAAACACAGTTTGTAAGTTGCTTGAAAAGTTGAAACAATAAAGAATAGCTGCGGCTGGAGACGAAGATTAAATACTCTATAAAATATGGGCAATATACTTATTTCCTATTTTAATTACGCAATTTAGTGCTTTGTTTATTTACTTATATTATAATTTCTTTATAAATTATTAGCAGATTGGCAAGAGCTTAAAAAACAGAAGTAATTCTCCAAATTCAACTGCATAATGTACAAAATATTGAACACACAGAGAAAAGAATCTGAGAGTGCGTAAAAAGTGTTAACATTTAAAGATTATTTGATTGTTATACAGAAATTGTCCATTTTATTTTTATTTTCAAGCTATTTAATAATCTTGCGACCGCCATAAGCACTTCTTATGCAAAAATCAACACATCCTTTTTTATTAAAAAACATACCGCAGTATTTGCGGCTTGCCCTTTTAACATTAAAGCATTTCTGGTTGGATTCATTAAAACTCCAAAAGCCATTTGGACACTTTATTTTGCCCGTATTGAGTTTGCATATCTCTATAATTATAAATATTAATTATACTTGTAAAGTGGAGCTAGCCACAGTATTTTTCAAAATGAACTCACGATTCTTCATACTAGGCTTGCTGCAGGAAACCAGCAAGAGCACCAGTGCTACGCGGCCCCAAATCCGCATATTGTTTGCTAACAAATAAGTTCTGAGTTAATATTATATAGTGGTTGCATCTAATTGGAATTTATGCATTTTAGTTACAGATGCACACATCATGAAACAATTTATATACCAGATTCTTATACTGTAAACTCGATGAAAACAAACCTGAAAAAAAGCTCGCTCCCAACTTTTTTAATTTATCGTATTTATCCTAACAGTCCATACCAAATTTAACATTGCGACTGCAAACGTAGTCTCCCAGTGTTAGCCAACAAGCAATTATAAAATGCCAATTTCATGTTTAGATATCAGCAATATGCATTTATTTCGAGATCGGTGGAGGCAAGCGGCTTGGTTTGTGAACTAATTCCTTTTTCACACTGTTACATACTATTTCGCATCTCTTCTTAAACTTAAAGAACCCACAAGCTCCCCCATCTCGTTCCACTTTTTCGCATTTCCTAGTGCTGACATTGTAGTTGAAAGTATTCTCCTTTAAACAGACACCATTTTTACTCGCACCACCACAAATACCTTAGTACAATAAGAAATCAAATGAAGTGAATCACGCTGTGAGTAGAATCAAGGCGCTCACCTCCAAGAGCTTGCTGCATTTCATCTCCATCTCCGAAACTAAAATCGATTGCGAAAAGCAAGCAAATCAAAAATAGTGTTAACTTCATAGTGCAACCTCGTAGTGACTATGACAGACGATATATCTTACTGACATATATATTACTGATCCAGGGCGTAGCGAAACTGATTTAGTTGCTTGGAACAATTTTCGTTAGTCGAGCGTGTTAATTAAATTTATTTTCAAAAACAATTGTATAATCAAGACGATCTTTTTTTTCTTCTTCGTATAAATATTACAAATCGTACGTAAGTTGCTGAACTCGTTATGAAACAACTACTTAAAAATTCTTGCTTTAGATGCGGTGCGTAATACGTGAAAAAGAAAGTGATAAGTCTAGAACTTAAAGTCTAAAATTACCTGCGTAAGTGCTTAATAAGTTTTTATAAAGTCTATCCATAAAATCAGCCAAGCCCAACAGTTTAGCTTTAAGCTACTTAGCTTCCATTTACGTCGATGTTAATTGAAGTAATTAAATACACATTATTTGAATCGAGACCTTCATTTATTCAAAATCACCGAACCATAAACATTATTAGCTGGATAAACAATAGCTAGACTTTAACCTAAACCTAACCTCATACAAATGTTTTGCCTTAAGGCGCAGAATTTGTATACACATTGCCTCTTAACAGTCTGATATCTGTGATTTTATGGACTAGCACACATCTTATTAGATACCACGCCAGCTGGCAATATTAATCGCCTGTCAGGTGGCTTCCACGCCCATTGCAATCGGTTTATAATTTGCCATTGAAAATTGAATTTAAATCGCTTTCACTGAAATGCCATCTGGGGATACAATGCGGTAGGTGTGCGAACAATAAATAAAATTCGCTGCCTTTTGTTGTTGAAAATCATTAAGATATTTAATTTATCTGCACCCGATGAGAGTACGTCGTGTGCTCGCGGCTGCCAACTTTATGACAAACTGTTACATTGTATTTCCGTGATTTACGAAGCGCGATAAGAGCATCAGCAGCGGCATCAGGGCCGTCAGTAGAAACACAAGTGTATCGTTACTTAAAGACACACGCGTTTCCGTACACACACACACACACATACGCACGCACACATGCAGGATGTGGCAGGCTGCGTGTCGCACATGCAAAGTGACTTACAATTACAGTACAGAGCATCTTTAAGTGTCTGCGGTATCTCCATCTGTATCTGTATTTGTTGTGCTCGTACTGCTGGCATTTGGCAAATTTGACAGAGCTTCGTGCTTTGTATTTATTATTGCACGCACGCAAAGTTCAAAATAAATGCATGAAGCTTCAAAAAAAAAATCAAAATATGAAAAGAAAATAAGTAAATTTTTTAAATTTACGACTATAAAATACTCTGTTTCCTATGAAGGAACAGCTGCAAGTAGGCTAAAGGATTCTTGATTACGGAACATGTTTTGTGTGAATATTGTGGCGTTGATACGGTCAGTATAAGTTTTAAAAATCACCAAGACTCTAAAACCTTGAAACCAGATATTAACTCGAAACTCTAAGGCATATAGCATATGAACTGACCTTTAAAATTGATCCTTTGTAAACCAACAGGCTCAGCTTCTTTATTCTGCCTCTAGCACTGTAGTAGATAGAGAATATTACAATCTTGACAATTTACCGACGCAAACAAATCGTTACAAAGTTTGGAGCTAAGTACTAACGTTCCTTTTATAGATTCATAGATAGCCATTACACAAAGCCAATGTACTCGCGCTCCCTCTGGGAACAGTATATTTTTTATATATAGATATGTACATGTATTTGAAGCGAGAGTGCGGCAAGTGCTATCATAAATTATGTCCAAAGTTATAATGGCTGGTGCGTCTAGTTTTCCCATTGTACTCGTTGTTCTTGTCGCCGACCGGCATTTAATAAAATTTTATGTGCCGGGCATTGTATAGCGCCAAGTCACGATATTTCAATTATACGCTCCATGTGAATAATGTGCATTGCTCGGTTTCCTCGCCAACGGGCAGCGGGTAGGCGGGGCAGGAAAGAGCAAGGCGCGGCCAATGTAATTGGACATCAAGAAATCATATTAAAAATTTTGTAAAATGAAGACGTGCATGGGCTTATCTTATCAGACGTTGGAAATATATATCATTTGTTCGTGAGAAAGATATATGAATATATATAAATATAAATTAAACTTTAATTTTAGTTTAATACACATTATTCAAATCTTTGAAATGTATTTTGCATGTATTACGCGTGTATTTATTAATTTTCGAATGTTTATCAACCCCAAAACTCATGTTAATTGGCTCATTTAACCCTTTCAGTGCGTCTGAAACGAACTCAAGCATATAAACTGTCAAGAAATAAATATTCCATGCACATCAAACTAGCTTAATATACAAAATAAAAGCAACAACTTTAATCGGTAACGATTTTCCTCTTTATTAACCATAATTAATCACTTTGTTCGAGCAGCCCCGCCCACACAGAATATCTATTAACATGTCGTGTCTATGATACTCATGGTGTTGCCTTTGTCATCATTTTGGGATCTGATTAAAATGAAATTTCCAGCCGAAACTATAATTTGCATGAAACATTGTGCATACCAAAGACAAACACTGTGTGTGCGTGTATGTGCGTGTGTGTGTGCCTGCGTGAGTGTGTGTGTGTGTGTGCGTACATAAGCATTCAGCTTATTAGAAATGCTTGAATAAATTTCGACTAAAATTTATATTCGAAATACCTAATTCGAGAATTAGAGAAGCAGTTTCAATTCGCTTTGCTCAGTCATTTATGCTCATATTTACTTTTATCTCGTTTACCAATGGGTTAAATTAATATTTACCGAGGGCTTTTCGGGGTGTGCTTTATGTGATTAGCATTTATTTGGGCAGTTCATGTTTATAATTAAGTTTCAATTTCAGCTCGATACGTGTGCGCATTTATATACATATTTAATGGTCAATTTATACGAGATATTTTGCGACAATTTGAAAAATATTTGCCTGTCACATCTCTAAACAACCGTGCCCGCGCTTTTAAATAAATAAGATCCAAACCAATGCGAACCAATCCGGCTGCATAGAATGCAATTCAAATATTCATTAAAAATTCTGCTTGGCGAATCTATGATTCCCGATATAGCAATAATAATGGAAATTTTGCAATTTGATTTGATTACCGCCCCTTGCGAACTATTTAGTAGCACACAATACATGCGAAAAGCGCAATATGATCCATGGCATACGAACTGGGGCAAGTGCAGGCAACTTTAGCCCAATCGGCTACTTATTATATTAATTAAAATTGGCTCTAATATTTCGCAATTGCCGTATAGCAATATTATGTTTTATAAGGCAACAGCAATCAGCTATGCTAATAAGCTATTGATCGGTAGCATCGATTTTCAACTGTAAACATCGCTTTTCTCAGATATCGATAGTTTTCATTACATAAATATTTACTTTGGTTGGAAAAATTACTTAATAAACCAAAAAAAATAAATAAAGTTTTACCATATCTAACAAACTGTTCCAGACGACAAAAAGATTAATCGATATATGAAAAAATATATAATAATTTTAAGTAAGCTTATGTTATTTAAGTTAATCAGATCAGAATGAATACATAATTAATATTATGAATTAAAATTAAACGAGTTCAATTTATCGGATTGCGCTGAGCTTATAAATGGCCCAGTAAATGCTGTTTTTGGCTATCTAAATAGGCTGGGAGCGGCAATATGCAATATCAGACAATCTAATACCCCGAGTAAAACAAACATTGTCACATGATGTTGAAAAATTGCAGGCATTGTTATTCAATTATTTACAAGAAACGCTAACCAACATCGACAGCAACATGGCCTAAATCTATAACACGCAACGGGACTCGAATACACACACGCACAAAAACACAGACATGGTTTTTACAGTTACATAATCAACTAAAACAGCAATGCAGCCAGAGAGGCAGAGAGACAGAGAGCACAGGCAGGACCCGATGCGAGCACACACGGCCAAATGCAGTGACAGTTAACATTAACACCAATACAAGCGTAAACAGATGCTTACACGGCTCAGGCGCCGGGTGGCACCCAAAAGCAGGGGCTGGGCTGCATATGCAGACGCCATAATGAGACGCCGCTGCGTTGTTGTTGGCGTTGTCGTTGTCCTTGTCGCAGCAGCAACAGCAGGCAGCCAATTTTAATTGAATTAGAAAAACGCACACCAGACGACACACACACCCATCAAGTTTCCTGTTTTTGATGCCAGTTTACAGCAGCTGTCTAGTTCCTCCCTCCGCCCGGCAAAACAACCGAACAACCAAACAACCCGCCAAATGTCACTATGTCACTCAAGCAGGTACTAAAGTTAATTATTGCAATTTCCGTTGCAAATTGTTTTATGCATTGACAACATGTGGAATAGTGGGGTTCGTTTGAGGGTTGGGGTTGGTTTATTTCATTAAGTGCCGCTATTTTTGGGTAACAGCTATTTTTACAGCCCACGCGCACATAGTGTAGGTATGCCCAGGGGAGAGGGTATGCAGCTCTTTCCCTTTCCACATCGCCCAGCTCCTCTCTCCTCGTCAATCTATTTGTCATCTGCAATGGTTATACGCTAACCAAAAGTAAGAGTTAATAATTTTTTTTAAAGATTACGCAGTGGCTACTCTGATGACAGGTTAACAAGGGAATTTTTGTAGAGAAAAAAAAGTCTGCACTATTTATATGACCTAATTTGATATTTGAAAATAATTTGATTTAAAGAGTGTCTGCTGTTCGTTGAGACATTTGGCAAAGTGTTTTGTTTTATTTGCTGCTGTTTAGTTAATGGTTTAGCGTGTTTGCCTACGCGGTGGCAACAATTTTTGTTTATGCGCCGCAAACATTTTCACCACATTTTCCACCCAAGCCCCGGCCCCCTCCGTACCCGCGGGCCACGTACTCTACCCGCAATCAGCTATTCGCTCTGCCTGTTGATGGCATTAAATTTTATTTCACTCAAAACTGCGCGCCCATATAAGTATGCTTTGGTTTTTGTGTGCTTTCCGTTGCCGTTGCGATTGCTATTGTTGCTGCTGCTGTTGTTGTTGTATGTTGCCATTGCCTACATCGTTAACGACCACGGTTGCTGGTTGTTGCACATTCCGCCGTATTCCGATAAATTGCGGCTCTGGTCATACAAGTGTGGCACAAATTGCGCTAATTTGCTTGATGGTCTATTTTCATACATTGTTTTTGATATGAAAGTATTTTATTTTTCTATTTTGAACACACTCGCATAGGCTACTACAAAAGTCTTATGCAATTTGACGCAGTGTAGAAAGCTTTATGTATAATTCTTTTTTTATCCTTTTAATTATAATTATTTTCATGTATTACAAACTAGTAGCTATCAAAAGTTGTATATAACAATAAATAAATAAAAATACTCAAGCTAAAGGTTGCATTGAACCTCATATTAAAATATAAGCAACGAGCCTAAGCTCGTAAAATAATGAACGGTCAACTATTTCTCTTTCTTAGCTTTCAGCATTGCATCTACTAATCTTCAGTTATGACAAAGTTGGTTGAGTTGGAGAAGCGTATCATACTCTTAGAATCAGTGAAAAATACTATTTTTTAAATTTGTTTTTCTTTTTAAGTCCGGACCAAAAGTACGCGCCCTAACAAAAATGTTGTCAAAAATTGATCAACAAATCACATTGGTTTCAAAGAAACGTAAATTATTGACCGCAGTGTTAAATATTGCTCCTATGTCAGCTTCATGCCCGCAAGGGTATTAAATCATCGGCACTACAAAGATAAATAAGCTCGCACAAATTTTTTTTTTATATTGCGATTTTTGATTGATTGAAGCTAGAGAGAGAGAGAGAGAGAGAGAGAGAGAGAGAGAGAGAGAGAGTGAGAGAGAGAGAGAGAACGTGAAAGGGAGTAACAGATGATGCTAGAATATATCAATTTTGTTTATATTGTTAATATTTATTCTTATAATTAGTGTTTCAGTTGCAAAGTATATAAAACATTCTTCATATGGTCGCTCCCATTTCCAGCTATCTTACAGCTTGCTGACAATTAAAGTAGTTTTGAACTTTTTATACCCTGAACCCATTATAAATGGGTATAAGGGTATACTGTATTTGTGCAAAATCCAAATGTATGTAACAGGCAGAATATATATATGCATTTGATGTTGGAGGAAGAGGGTTCAGGGCATCCCCTAGTCGGCCGCTTCCGACTAGAACCTCTTACTTGTTTTGGAATGATATTGACCCAAACATATCTGTAATATCCTGTGTATTAAATCAGCAAGCAACAATTGCCAGGGTGTATTGCCACGCGTTTTAACTCAAGATCACGTGTAATTGACCTTCTAGGGCCATCGATAAAAGCTGCGAAGTTGAATGATGGAGAAGGGGGCGATAACAGCCACAACAGCAAACGTAGACGCAGACGTTGAAGCAGCAGCTTAGCAACTTTCACATCACTAAACCACTGAAAGTTGTTGACTTTATGCAACTTTTTCGTGGCCACAGACAACTACGTGAGCTACCACTAAGCACACGCTCCAACCCCGTACCGCCCCGTACACCCCCTTTCTCGTAGAGTGTACCCTTGCGAGCGCATTGGCAAACAAGTTTGTTGTGCCATGCATTTTTTTGCACTCATGCGACATTTCTTTTGCACAAATATAAACCCTATAAAGTGAGGGCGAGGCTGGGCCAAAACTGCTGGCGTCAGTTGCTTTTAAAATGCCAACAACAACAGTGTCAATAAATGTAGACACAGCCAGGCAGAGAGAGAGAGAGAGAGAGAGAGAAAGAGAGAGAGAGCAGAAAAGCTTACACACTCACATATCACTGTGTACATGGGCGACGACACGTGCTGCAATTGAATTTGTTCGAAAACGCAATAGAAAACACCCACAGAACCGAAATAGAAAAGAACAAAAAAAAAAACGAGAAAAAATTGCTTAAAATTTCTTAAATGCGATATGACTCACAGCAAGTTTCTCTCTAACTATTCTGTTCCAAGTTCATAGCTACTATTTCAATTCTACCTAATTTTAACACAGACAAGATTTTCCAAACTGGCTTATGGCTTATTAAAGCTTATGAAATTACCAAATCTGGTAGAAATTAAGCATCAATATCTTACCTAGGGACGATGCTTTAGGCGAAGAAGCAGCTCCAATTTTGCAAATATATATTAAAATGATTTATCGTTGGTAGCTAAATTTAGATATCTAATTTAGTAGGAGGTTTATGCATATGTTTATTTTGTCAAGGCTAGGTTATTTTGTTGAGGGTCTGCAAGTTTTATTAAAGGCCTCAGTTGGCCAGGTCTATGGGGAGCCTCGGGTAAGACATTTAAATTATATGTAAGCAGAAAGTGCTTAGTGGGTTTCAGCCATATTTTGTTATTAAACCTATAAATTAACTAAACAAAAAATGAATTTTCGCACTGCATTTTTATGTTTCGGGTGCACATGCTTTAAGCTAAAACTCCCCATTGCGCTATATAATGACGGGGTACGATTGAAAACAAAAATATACAAACGCAGCAAATTCTTGTTGAAAAATCTAATGCCAGTTGGCTGGGACGCAAGAACTGAAGTGCCCCGAACACGAACTGAAGGACCAAAGGACCATGGACCTGGACCAGACCACACGTAACGCTCGAAAATTTTGCAGTTTGTCGTCGCTGCATGCACGCATGCTTCCGCAGCAACCAAAATGCCTGTGGCAAGCACTTTTCAGGCATGTCCTTCAGGATGGTAGGAAAAGAGCGAAGCTGTTTCTGGTCAGGTCGCCGCCTCCACCGAATGGGTATTTATATGCCTCGAAAGTTGCCACCAAACTACTCAGCGAGTGCATTTCATTAGCGTTCTTAACAACGTTAAACTATTAATATTTAGTATGCGCCGCTCAAAACTATAAACAAGACCTGTTTAGCAGCAGCAGTAGCAGCAGCAGTGGCAGTGGCAGCTTCTGCAGCAACTTAGACAGAAAACTTTGCTGCACTTTGGCCAAAGCTAAGCAAAAACTTGGAAACATCCTCAAATAGCGAAATTATTTTGAAATTAAGTTTCCGGTTGTTTGTTTTGTTGTTGTTGTTGTTGTTGTTGTTGTTGCTGCCGTAGCTTTAGCTGTTGAAATTAGTTATTTATGGCCAGCAATGCGTATCGATCGATCTTTTAATGGGCCACCAGCCCAACCAAAGCGAAAAATAGAAACAACAACTTTCTTTAAATGTAATTAAAAATGTCGTCGAACTTATTTACGGCTGTTCTTTGCATAGTTCTGCCAAGTTTTCAGCATTTCAGCCATTCGTATTGGCTCTACCTAAAGCTGCACGATGTGAATTTTGGATTCTGGCTACAAGCCACGTACCAAAAACTAGACGATTTTTTTCTTATAATATATATTATATTATTTGCCAGCACATACTTAAACCTAAAGACAGTTGCGATTATTCTCAGCAATTGAACAGGTCAGAAAATAATTGGGCTTACCTTTAAATGGTAAAATCTCGAACCCTTACACAAAAGTTAGATATTCAAACTTATATTTAAGGAAATTAAAATCTAAGCACATCCACTTCTGATTTGACGTGAATTATGCTGTGCTCGCTTCATTGTATAAATGAATTTCGACAGTTAAGCAACACATGAAAGCGCGCATCTGCTAACTTCATCGAAGCCATCAAGTAATTCACAATTCCTGTAAATTTTTAACAGCAAGCAACCTTCAGCTGCTTACAATGTACAGTGGGTTCTAAGCATCAAAACCAATAGAAATCAACAAGGTAGCGAACTCTTCAAAATGTATTACAAAAATTTACATTTATTTAGATAATAACATTATTTTCCTCGGAATATCAAAGATTGCAGCACAGTAAGGTAGTTTAAGTTATTTTAAAAAATACTGCCACACGAGAATTACAAATTTGATTCAAAATATTTATCGATTTATAATTTTCTCACAATCCGGTCATCTAGATGATCTTTAAAGTAATTTTGCTGGATTCAGCCCAGTGTGCGTCGTTCATTCATTCGCACTCATTGCAACTGCCATTTGGAATTGTAGCTGAGCGTTTTACTCGACCGAAAACCGTTTTACTTTGTGGTCAAATGTACCATGTGCATATTTGACCCAAAACCAGGTCACGCCCTAACCGCCACACCCACACCCAGCCCCTGTCGCCCCCGCCGCAGATGCCCATAAGCAAACGCTTTGCGGTGTGATGTGAAAAAAGTTTTTGATAGTTTTTCTTGTTGTTGTTGTTGTGCCTGCTGTTGCTGCTGTTGCTGCTGCTGCTGCTGCTGCTGACCCCTCTCCCCAGCCCATGAAATTTATGTGTAGTAAATAACATTTTGGCGCAGTTTTCGCCCACGCGCCGTAACATTCAGTTGCAGTTATAGTGCATATTCGACCTTGCGCGAAATAAAACTGAAAATAATGGCAGTTAGCGCTAAATGGACGCATAGTTGCGGCAATGAGGCAGATAGTTCTGCAAGTGTGAATTTCAAGGCAGCTCAAAGTTAAGTTTAATAGTTGTTCGAAGTGTGAATAAAGAGCGAACTATAGTGGTATGAGAGAAAGCGAGGGAGAGAGAGAGGAAACAGCATTAGAAAAATATATATTTGGCAGCAGCGATTTTCTTTCCTATAAAGCTTCTCACAAATTTTTCACCTGTAAGAGTGAATTTATCAAATTCTGTGGTATAAAAATCGTTATTTGTTCTGTGTAAGGCTTTGAAAACCATTTAAGTTTGGTAGAACAAACTTGTTTAAGAACCTCTCCTATTCATTTTTACCAAGTCTCAATCAATGCATCATACGATCATCAACATTTACCTTTGTTTCTTTCTAAGCCATTAATCAATATGGGTAATCATGTTTTCTCTGCCAGTTCTTCACATGAAAGCTAAATCTGTTGCTGAAAAAAAACCAATCATTGAAATGTCTATTTCATAAATGTTGAATTGTGGTCTGTTTTGCATCTTTCTCAAGTTCATTTGTTGCACTTTTTCCACTGCATAAAATCAAGTTTAAAACTTACACACTCTGCCAGCAATTAATATGCCATTTGATATATGTGTGTGTGTTTTTTATCCTTTTGTGTGCAGCTGCCTTAGTTTCCGTTTTAGTCACACCACAGCCACTAATGTTGATTAAATGGGACCGGGCTCACGCACAGATTGCCACACATGCTGTCATTCTTGATGCAGTTGCAGTAGAAACTGCTGCTGCTGCTGCTTCTGCTGTTTCTGCTGCTGGTGTTGCTGGTGTTGCACTTGCCTCTAAAGGATTTAAGCTTGGCAACACGCACGATGATGACGACAGCGAGTAAGCGCTTGGCCAAGTAGCTTTTAAATAAATTGAATTTAAGCGCACAAAAAATTACAGCTAGTTAAGGTTTAAGCTACTGAATACCCTACTTAGTAAGGTTAATGACATTTTGGTTACATTTCGATCTCGGCACATGCTATGCATTAAAAAAAAATGTTCGAGAACTTCGCATATTTAAGAATGCACTCTTCTATATGAAAATAAGTGGGAAGCTCAGCTCTTTACGTACGTAAGCATAAGCTGAAATATCTATTATAGACGTATGTGCAGAATTTCATATAATTATTTCTATGTAGCATACAGTAATAAAAATAAGTAAATAAATAGCTGCTCGCACTCACAATCCAAAACTATTTTAATGAAATCCCTTGAATAAAGCATAGCCTAAACTGGCCTTGCGGCTATCATTTTGGCAGCCGCTTCGGTAACTTCAACCAACCCAGAATGCCTTCAGAGCGTTTAGAGTGCTTTTCGGCTTTTGGCGAACAACTAGCATAGGTTTATCAAAAGAAACGCATAGCCGAATTCATGATATGGTTTACCTTTTCTGATGTAAGCTGTCCAGGCTCAGTTAGCAGATGCCGAACACACACAGCCAGTTGCCAGTTGCCGGTTGCCAGTTAGAGGCGACGGCCAAGTCACTAAGCATTTGTTATGCACATGCCACATGCCACATGCCGCACACACAAGAACAGCAACAGCAGCGAGTCGTTGGCCTCGTCTGCTTTTTAAACGGGGGTAGGGGACCGGGTAGAGGGCTACCGCGAGTAGCACATATTCCTTACAGCCATTTACCAGGCGATTTACGTAAATCTTTTATTTATACAGAAAACGTATAAGTTGCAATTTATCAAAATCTAAAATGTTTACCCGCACAAGTTATTCACTTGAAATCTCTCCAGTGCAGCGAGAAAGTCTACATACAGTATGTTTGAGTGTGCGTGCGTTTGTGTGCTTGTGTATCAATGTATTGCAGTTTGTGGCATTACGTATACGCGCTGTAACACACACAGAAACCAACAGGCCCCAGAGGTTGCCAGGCAGCAGCTGTACAACTTGTGCCATGCATATGCTTACTAGTATGTGTATGCTGTGTGTCTGTGTGTGTGTGTGTGTATCTGTGTATTATTTTGTGTTTTGCGCGCACAAATTGTCTTGTGACAGACAGTGAAAACTACAGAAGCGGCGCCGGGCATACAACGAGCACCGTGCGGCTGCATCCTGCTGCCTGCCCCTGTAACACCCTCAGTTCACACCCCCCTGGGCGTTTGGGCATGGTTTTAGTCAATTTGCGGTCGGTGTTGTTGCAACTGTGTCTGCGTGACTGTGTATTTGTTAGTGTGCCTGTATGTGTGCGATAGCGATTGTGTGTGTCGTTATGTAGTAAAAGTAGTTTATTTTCATCTTATCTCTTAAAGCCAATAATGCGCTCGCAAGCGCACTTAAATGCGCTGCCACCACATTTTTTATTCTGCTGTTGTCATTGTTGTTGTTGTTTTTGTTGTTGTAGTTGTTGTTTTGGTTGCTGTTGTCATTTGATTGTTGTTGCTGCTGCTCTGTTTGCCCGCGCGGCTGATTTTATTGTTGCTGTTGCGTTCTAGGAATAGCAATGCAGCTGCCTCGTTGTGTTTTCTAGTATTTTTTGCATATATTATATGCATACATATGCTAAATCAGCAATATTTGATGCTGTTAACATCTAAGAGTGCAAAATATTTATGACAGCCGTTCTATAAGACAACACATTTTGCTCGGAATTGTATCAACAACGTTAATTGGAAAGCATTAAAAACCTGAAATGCGTTTCTAGAGTACTCAACCGGAAGTTATATATATTGGGTGTATATTTAAATTAATGTGGACTAAATTAGACAATTTAAAATTAAGTTTCATAAAACGACGTAAAGCGTAACTACATAAATTGGGTCTTCATCCGGTTGTTTATTGTGTATACAATTTATTAAAAATATATTTATTTTATACAGCGGAAAACGATCTCAAACTACATGCATATGCTTTCGGAAATATTTTATATATTGCGCCAAAAAGTATGCTTTAAAAATAATGTTATAACTGTGAAATATTACGTATACATTTAGTAGACTAAATGCTGCGGCAAAGCAAAATAAAATCGTTCAATTTTATTACTGCCCTTTTTTGAAAAGATATAAGTAATAGTGTCGTATATCCCAAAGCGTTTGTGATTGATTTAGAATGGACACAATTTTCGTCAGATAAAAAGAATCCGCTTTCTAGGCAATCAACGTGGCCTATTTAGAAAGCTGCAGAGGACGGAGCAGACCATGGGAGATAGGTCTATTCAGAAGATACTAGCAGAAAAGTCTTTGGAATTTACTAGCCCAAACCAATTGTCAATCAAAATTCATATAAATTCATTAGAAGCCCAATTTAGGTCTGTGTAAAAGCGAGAATATAAATTGTGGAACATTGTAGTAGTAGTTGAAATTCCGGGAATCATAGGCAAACAATTCGCGCTGATGTTCTTGGAAGCATCCATAAACAATTCAATTTACTTTGCATAATTAATGAACCTATTAAAACATGTTTTCAAAATTATTTCTCAGGACTAAATTTAATTGATTCCTTGCGCCGCGAGCTTCTCTGCATTTTCCAAACGAAGCGCATTTAAGTTTATGGCGGTTGGAGCCTATTAAACGAAAGCTTTGCCTGAAAGCTTTCACACACAAATATTGTATAATATTTAGAAGGAAGTAAAAATGAGGCATTTTTAGAGCGAAAGCTTTGTGTAAGGCGTTGGGTGGCGTATAAGAGTGAACAACATTCACAAATGCGGAAAGTGTCAGCGCACTAATAAAGTGGGAACAGTCGAAATTGTGGGAATAGAAAATGTTCACAGCGCTTAATTTGGCAGCAAATTATCATTTTGAAATTAAAATTTTGAAATTGAAATAATTTAAGAAATACATTTGAATGGGCTTTCATTTGATCATCACTTAATGTTACCAAAATGTATCACCACACATACTTTTTAAAAATCGTTGCAATATTACTTTCATAATTTATGGCTTGAATGATGTTCAAAATATAAATTCCTAAGTGCTCCGTAGGGAGTGCAAATTTATATTATTAAACAAATTACAACAAACTAAACACCATTAAGAAATGGATTAAATATAAATGCTGCGAAGTGGAAATACTCTTATCCTAAATTATTAAAATTAAAAACTATTATCAGAGATGACAGTAAAATGTTGGCGAAAGCAAGTAAAGAAGACATGAAACTAGTTTTTGTAGAAAGAACAGGTATTTTTTATATAAACACCGCCCAAATTCGAACATACCCTTTGCCAGGACTCGCTAAATAGTTTGCCATTAATTGAAGCAAATGTCAAACCACGTGCTCATAAATTTCAACATTACAAAATGTAATAAAGGTGAATTGACAAGCAGAACCGCAAACAAAAAAATTATAATTAAATGTTTGGCAAATTACAATCCAGATCAAAAATGCCACCGCAACACAGGAGCAGAACTTCAAAATATATGCCAAAAATGTGCAGACATATTGAACAAATTATAATAAATTCGAAATGCATTTAACATTGAAACAAACAACAAACCACGGCCACAAAATAAGCAGCTTAATGTGGTTGCAACAACTGCAATGTCCAACAAATTAGTATGCCAAGATGAAGAGTACTTGACTACGAGCTGCCCTGTAGAGTTAGTATATATCATTCAACAAATTTATAAGATATATTAGATATTTAATATATTTAAAATATACGAGATATATAAATAAGGCGAATCGCTTTCTATCGGGAAAGCGAAAAACTTTAATATTGACCGTATATCCCTATTACCTACCGTTTATTCTATATATTAATCTATATCCTAACTTTCAGTCGAAGCATTTTCTTAAGGCCAAAATGAATCGCACTTTCTTACATTGGATAATAACAAAGCAATCAAGCATCGCTAACAATACGAAAAAACTAGATATCAAAATTCTTTTGGGCCTTCTTATCGAGTATTTATTATTTCTTAGCATACAATAAGCATACAAAACAAAGAACAATGATTCTTATCGATATACTACTGTTTATCTCAAATTAATATACCCTGCATTGACGGTTTTATGACTAGAGGGTATTAAAATAATATGAAAGCTCATTAGCTGACAAATGTGTGTTGGCTGAAACTATTTTAATAGCACACACACGCACCCCAACAGACACACACGCACACACACACTTAGATTGTCAGGTAGTTCACAGAGCGCGTAATCAGCATCTAATAACTAAAATCCAAATTAGCTAATTCAGAAATCAACACGCACAATTGACAAATTATGCCGCAGCACCATTTCCGGGCAATTGACTACGTGGGGGCCTGTGCCACGAATACGATCCGATCCGATATAGTATAAGTTATATGTATATAGGCCAGGTCAGGTTTTTCGGCTACGGCACGTGCGCCCTCAAATGATTATAATACAGTTCTGTTGTAATTGCCGGAGCACAGTTGCTGTTGAGTTATTCATTAAGTGACATCATTTGCAGTCATTTTCCATTTGAAGCTGGCGCCCATAAATAAAGCCAGACGATGCTTTAAAGTGCCGAAAGCAGTGGGGGGAGAGGCATGTAAGAAAGGAGAGGTGTTGGTGGTGGGAGCTGACAGCAGGTGGCAACGCCCTCTGCCTGACATTTCCAGCTCATTTACAGTTCAAACACGTCGCATGCATTAACCCCAGTCAGCCGCTGGGCTGGTTAAGTGCGACAGCACTGCCTGGCACTGCGGTGTCGTAATTATTAACTAATAACATCAAATTGATTTGCAACAACATATCCAGAAACGAGCCGGAACGAGACAGAACGAGACGAGACGAGACGAGACGGGACGAATCGAGTCGAGTCGAGGAGTTAGCCGAGTCGACGGGTGGGCTGACTGCTCTTGGTGCGCCTGGCTGGGCTGCAGTAATTAACATGCATTCCACATGATTGCGCCGTGGGCGCATAAATCTCTGACATACACCAAACCCAACAAACACACACACACACACACACACATGCGGCGCATAAAACGCGCCAGCAATCAGTTTTTGAGTAAAAGTCTCAACCGAGACGAAATGCGGAAATTAACATTGTAACATAAAACTGGCCATTGAACGGGCACTTAACTTGCCACCAAGACCAGGCTGAAACCTAAGCCAATGCTACAAACCGAGGTCCGACGTCCGGCGTCCCACGCCACTCTAATGCACGATGATAGATGGCATACGATACGTTTCAGCATTTGTCAGCTTGTCTTCGGCGAAGCGCAACAAAGCCAACGCCCAGCTCCTGCCCAACTCCGGCCCAATGTCTGCCCAACTGCCTGCAGCGCAGCTAACAGCTTTGTGGTTGGGGGAGAAGCAAAAGAGGGCTTGCCAGAATCACGAAAAACCATTTTCACGCTCACGCGAATGCGCAGAATAACTTTTACTGCCAACTATCAAATGACTCACACCTGACAGTGCGCCCGCCCCAGAGATAAGCACAAGACGCCAAGCAAAAAGACGTTTCGAATTTTTTATGGAGCCCAGTCAAATGCACATACAAAAGAAAAAGGGAAGAAAATGTGCTAAGGACGGATGTGCAAGACTAGAAAATACCCCTTAATATATTATTATTGCATAACTCCGCATAAATGTCTTTCTACCAGTTTCGAGATCGGAAGGAAATTGAATTGTGAAATTAAATTCAAACAAAAATTTCATTCAAATAACTCTAATATATAATTATTTCTTAAGGAAACGATTCGACTCAAATTTGAAGTCCTTAAATCTTGCAGTTTCGAGTTATTCATATAAATCATATTTGTAGGTACATCTGTCATGCCACCTATTGCCCGTCTTGCCGAACTATACCCACTTTATATAGCCACAGGGTATAATCAGAAAAAAAAGAGTCCTGAGACAAGACGTCGGTTGGCCAAAGCAGCTAGAGCCACGGTTCCAGCTCAGGGAGCCCGCACGGGGCCGGTGCACGTCGCTGTCATAATTTATGTGGCGCTGTCTACGCCGGAAATGGGTTAATTTGCTATGATTTAAGCGTAAAATTATTGAATTATTGGCCAGCACGATTTGGTGGCATTTTGCGAGTTTCGTTATTTTGAAAGAAAGGTGCGCCGACCATCAAATTAGCGAAAGGCAATACCCAAAACACGAGTTGGGCAAATGAAGCGTATGAGTTATCCGGATTTGCGCCAAGGCTGTGCCATAAATGCATAAAGCAAAATGCAGCTGGAAATTATGAGTTCGCAACGATTAGTAAATTGGATTTACCAAACCCATAAGTTGCATGACCACCACGCATTAAATATGCGAACTAATGTTCATATTATTAGTCATATATTTAATTTTGCTAATGCATTGCTCTTTAAACAATCCCAAATCGATTAGGAGCCTTACTTATGGGCAGCAACAGACACGAGGCTTGGCCAGAGCCACGTCAGCAGCAGCAGGAACAGCAGTATTTCATATCTTATCAAATTAACACAGAGAATTTCTCATCTAATTTATTATATTGCACACAGCTTTTAATTTCTGGCTTAATTTGTGTGGAACTTAATTAAATTTTATTCTGCTGCCAGCACCTAAATTCAGTCCAAGCTCAAGGTAAAAGTTCAAAATAGTTTGTGGCCAGTGCAGGAGCTAAGAAAATTGCTGGCATGTGTGTTGCTATGGAAATTCATTTTGTGATATAGAAATAATTCTGAGCCAGACCGAAAGAGGAAGTGCACTACAATTAACTTGAATTCGAGTCAAAGTGCTCGAGAGTGCTCGACTAGGACACACTCTAAGCCTCGCAACAAGCTGCCGTTGGAAACATTCCACCTGCCTTCTACACATACTAAATGATGATGTACTTGTTTATGGTCCGATCTTTATGACTGTAACTGGACATATAAAACTTTGAATATACCAAAGCAAAGGGAGTACCATGCGAGCACAATAAGGGGCTACGTTCCAATTTTGAAGTCTCTAGCTCTTAGAGGCTTTGAGGTCGTTGAGTTCATTTTCACGGACATACAAACGGACACGCAGACAGGCATTCAAGTCAATGGGCCTAACAAAAGCTCCTTCTACAATGGCTCAAACTCACGGTTAATGTTATACGATTATTTTAAACGCAATTACGGCCCATTGGCAACATCACTTCCTCAGGAACCATGCAAAGATACTAGTGTTTGGTTGTGTCTTCCACACAGACAGACAGACAGACAGACAGACAGACATGGCTGTTAATGCTGAACTAAAATTTGTACACTTTGTGGCCTCGTATATGCTTCGTATACTGGATTAGTCGATTGGAACTCTAAGGAATAATAAGTAAAATTTAAAAACCTATACTGCACCATTGTGAGAACAACTTAAAAGTAATTTTTATTTGCATTAATAATAAATATATTTAGTGCACTCACTCTGAAGCAAATTTATATTTTTAAAACTTAACCAAAATTAACAACAATAACACGGATAAATAGAATCCACTGTCAAGTTAATCTTTAGCTACATATATAATACTTAAATAATAATTTGATACAAATTATTTTGAATTTTTCTTGGAAAGAACCTCAAATTTTGGCATGCTTACAATATATATATATAGATATTGCGAAACATCCTTTTAATGTAAGCCAGCTGCATTCATTACGAATGACCACATTAAAATCAAGTTGTTCTTTATTTTTGCTTCATCTACCGCCCTTTGCATTTCATAACCAATAGAGCCGACTGCAGTTTACCAATTGAAGCGCACTCAACACTTTAGCTTGGGTCAACGGAATCCTTAAGCCCGCACAAAAGATGGGAAACTTTGCCGAGCAGTAGCCGCTGCATGTGCATGCCAAAAATATGCAGAAATGTGAGCTTTTAGAAAATTACAAGTCAAGTGTTTGGAATAGCCGTCGTCTGAAAAGTACACATACACACACACACACATAGCCATATATATGTATAAATATGTATGCTATATAAATCTTATGTATACATATTTTCTTGTTTTATTTATGGCCGGTGCACTTTGCTTTAGTTCTTGGCATACGCAATGAAGATAAACGACATGCAAAAAATGTCGCCGAATTTAAAGTGCAATAAATCAGTCGCCCAGTCGGCCAGTCGTCCAGTCTCAGAGTCTGCCCCTCTTTCTCCCGCTCTCACTCTCTTTCGGTATCTCTCTCTCTCTCTCTCTCTCTCCCTCTCTCTCTCTGTCAGTCTCTCTGTCTGCTGCGTTGCGTTGACATCGGCGACATGCTCATGCGGAAGTTGCGCCATTTTGCGCTGCGTGACAGTTTCCGGCATAAGCATAAATGTCCAGAAGTTATATTTTTCACTTTAGACCGCAAGAAACTCGCTAACTTAAGCCTTTCAAGTGCTGAGAGATTGCGGTATTTTCAGCTGGGAAGCCAATTAGCTACATATATAAATGTAAGCCAGCCGCCTGTGCGCGAGGACATGCCCCAAGGCGAAAACTGCTGCTGATTTACAACATTTTCTTGTGCCTCAGCCACGCCCCGTCTCGTCGCTCCTTCACTTTTTTATGGCAGCATCATTGGCATGTCGTAAACTGTGACTGACTGATGTCGCGTCGCACATGGCGTGAAATATTTCATAAGCTTGTGCCACATTTGGTGGCGATGCGCATAACAAGCCAATGTCAGCCAGCGGCTGCATGAATTTGTTTCTTGCGAAGCACACCTCAAGGACTGCTCAGGGATGAGACAGCTGCAGAGATTGTAAACACGCACCATTATCGAGGGCAGCGCAATAAAATTATATTTTTATGTTAAAGATTGTTTGCAAATAATAACATAAGATTAGGTAAAAAGGAAAGGTGTATAAGGTATCAAAAATCAAGTGAACTAAATAATTGCGTAAAATGGATTCTATTTCCAAAGACTATTTGCAAACAGCAAGTATATTAATTAATTATGTACCTATTGGGGCTTCGCTTACACCAACTAATTGACATGTCAAACATTTCCATTTATGTACAATTTGCATCTCATTTGTAAATCTCAACCTGTTTATGGTAAACTCTTGTCGCACCCCTCGCACACATAATACAAATTATAATAGTAATCGACTGCAGATTTGAGTGGTTGTCAAAGCCGTGCCAGACATAAAACTAACCGTCATTTGGTTTGTGAAGTGCCTATTCCAAGATACTCAAGAACTACTTCCAAGTGGGGCTGGCCGAAAATAGAATCTTACGAATAATTGATATACACAGAGTGTGCGCTCTTTTTATTTTCTTCGAAATAATTTAATTAATTGTATTGTTAGTTCGCAAATAAATAAATCTCGAAATTTCAATCAATATTTCAAATGTTGCACATATTATAAATGTGTAATTTGCAACACTAAACGCAACAAATCGCTTTTAATCCTCATAAAAATGTTTTGTACATGTAAGTAAAGCATACAAACAAAAACCAATTTCACAATTTTCTGCTTATTACATTTTAATAACTTAAAGCCCTTTAAATGTGTGGTCATTGGGTTTCCTGGTGCTAATCTTTAACATTGTAGAGGCTTAAGATATTGAATATTGCTACAAAATTCGACATTAAGCATACGCACAGTTGCCTCTGGCATCTCACAGTTGCAACGCTTCAAATAACTACAGATTGCTTTACAGCCAAAACATCTAATCCATTTTCGCCTTCTAATGACATTACTTAAGTTATTATTTTCAGTGCTGAAATGCTATGCTCCTGCCAAGGACACCCAACAAGTGAAAGAGCAAATTTTCCTTCAAGTTGCCGTTGCTGTTGCCACTTTTGTTGCTGTTGCACTTGCAGGACTTTGGCCCGTGTTTATTTTATATATATATTTTTTTTTGTGTGTGCGCGCCGGCGAGCATTTCGTGTAATGGACTTTAATGGAATTACAGTTTTATATATATGGTAGCCTGAGCACCAGGAGGAGGCGAAGTTCAGTCGTATTTAGTTACAAAGTTTACTCGAGCTTGGGCTATTATATTTTTGCTTAAGTGCCAGCGATGTGCGCACTTAACAATACCGGAACCGGCAACCAGCATATACAAAGCAATTTGGCTAAAATGCATCTCAGCTGGCCAAGTCCGGTATTGACACTTTGAAGCGCCCACTCAAGTGGCATAAATCAATGGCTAGCCAATGGCGAACACGTAAAATATTTCTCAACTCTCTCACGCCTGGAGGTCAGCACGTGCCACTTGCCCATCCTTAATCTTCGTTACATTTGGCACTTTTCTAAAGCTTTGCATGCTAAGCAAACAGCATACACAACCCACACCCGCGGACACATATTCCACACACAGTAGCCCGTAACTACCCACACGCATGCCAAAGACATCAAAAGTCAGCGACAGGATGTTCAAAATTGTGTGCATACATTTAGCATTTTTCCGGCTAAATATACCTTTCTTAAAATCTAAGATTGAACAGTTATTTAAGGTATCGAAACATTCCGGGAAACAAAGATGAACAACTTGTGAACAAGCTTAAGTAATGTTCCTGGTGAAACCCATGCATGTTAAAAGTAAAGTAAAGTTTATTGGCAAATTATCAGCGCGCTACCAAGGCCGATCGCACGTTTAAAAATGTCAACTGCATGTTAAATGAATTGCGATATGAAAGAATGCAATGTAGATCAATCGGTAAGATTACGTTAACATGTTAAATACTTATTACAAAATGTAAAATGAAGATAAGTGCCTCGCAAATTTACAAGTCAAATTAGGCTAGCACGAGCATAAGCTAGCGAAAATTTAGTTGAAAAACGTTTGAAAGTACATGTCAAATTTACAATGATCTTGAAAAATTACATATACCTTTATGTGCATAAATGGATATGGATTATTCCTATCCATTTAAATCTGATTTTTTTACGAATATTCAAAAATGTTAAAATGCAAACCAGCTCAGCTTGATTTTAAATGTGAATACAGCTATTTTTTTGTTGCTTTTAAAAAGCCAACACTGCGTAACAGTGTGGATGGATGTGTGTGTAATATGCATGTAACTGCTGTCAACGCGTATACCGAAATTTTTGTTTGCCCTATCAGGCAGCTGCTTAAAATGCAACAGCAGGAAATATTCAAGCGGGCATGGAGCACAAAAAGAGCGAATGAGGGGTGTGCGATGTTTGCTCGTTGTTCACCTCAAAAATGCATGCGTGTTGCATTTTTTTTGTGATTTTTTTTTTTTTGTTGCAACATTATAAATGCAGCAAACAAGCGTGTTGGCAACCGCCGCGCCCAAGCTATGCAAATCAGACGAATGGAACCACCGCAGTCGAACTACAGCTGCACCACAGCCCACATCTTGGCCATTGTTTTGGCCGGGAAGCATATGCCAGGCAACTTTTGCAATATGCGCGTGCTTGAAAATTGGCTTCCTTTCAGAGGCGTTCGTGTAACATTTTCTTTTAAGTTTTCACTTCCACATGTATTGCTTTGTGTGTGTGTGTGTGTGTGTGTGTGTGTGTTGCAAATATTTATTATCTATAAAATGCCCGCAGGTACTTTGCCGCTGCTTTTGGGCCATATTTCAATGCAAGTGGCTGCTGATAGCAAACTGCAGCGGTTCCGTTCAGCACATTGTTGTAAATTTTGGTAATTCAGAAGTGCACACTCCCACACTAACACACACTCTGGCTAGAACTTTGAAGTGGCATTAATTCGGTTGAATTTCGGCACAGCTACCAGTGCCACAGATCCAGACAGCCGACTAGCAGCCATGTTGCTGTCTTTATCACAGCATTTGCCGCGACTGTTCCCACATGGATGTTGAACGTTGGACATTTGCTTCCGTTTGGCACCATTGTTTTTGGGTTATGGCGCACAATGGTGCCGTTTAAATTAGTTAGCTTTTTGGTGCTATGTGTATGTGTGTATGCGTGTGTGTGTTCGCTTTTGTATGGCTGACACAATTCACAATGCTTGTCGCTGCCAGTGAATGCCTCGTTAAGTCGCCCAGCCCTCTCGTCTTGTGCTGGCCCGCCACCGCTGCACACACTCAAGCCTGACGTTCGACTGAAGCCTCAAGTCAGCAAGAGACGCTTTGGTTTTGGTCTGCCATTGTTGCTTTGGCTGTCGTGATTTTCAGCTATCAAATTGTTTCTGCCACATGTACACACACGAAATGGTGCATAATAGGTTTTTAGTACAAAGTTAAGAGATTTCAAGTGTGTTGAAAATTTGAAATCGAGTGACGATTTCTCTGCTTAATGTTATCGAAGGTAACACAAGCGAAAACTTATGTAAGATAGGACAATGAAGTGCATATTTCATATTTCAGGCAAATTCAGTCGGAATCAAGTTGAATTTATTTTATATAAGCTGTTACCCTCTTCCACTTGGAGATAAAAAAAATGTATATAAGCTCTAAGTGGTCCTTTATTAAGGATTTCGTCATTTTCTCTGGGTAACGTCTAGGCATCCATAAAAATGCCAAAATATCTCTTTTTTCGTGTGCACACTGATTAAGCTGCAACCAAATTTTTAAGACCTTATAGTAACCAAGTGGATTTCGCTTAATTAATAAACAAAAGCAACTGCATAAATGAATGGTCTAACTAGAGCTTCTTTGCAGCAAATCTGTCTATCAATTGCCAACCTGTCATGAATACAAAGAGAACTAATTTGAGAGAAAATAAATTTAGAGCTTGTGTAACAACAAATAAGTTAGTAATTAGCATGCTTTACTTTAAAAGTTCTCCCCATAAAAAGAACGACAAACGAATTGGCTGCAAGACGAACTGGGACAAAATGGAAGAAAGAGCGATTTTAGTTCAAATTGGATTAGGCTGGGTAAGCCTATGGCTTGCTTATAGACCAGGTTTAAAAAAGGTATAAAATAATTTACTAAAATTAATCAAATAACCAAAATTATTTGATGGATGTACTCTATTGAAAATCCAACATAAAAAGATCATGTTTACAATAAGCTTTAAATATCTAAAATGATAAAAAGTGTATTTAAGAGTCTTTATGCTTGAACATCTAGTTAGCATCGCAAGTTTTGGCCATCGAAACTTTTAGCCATCGTTTACTTGGTGCCCTGATTTGCATTTAACAACATTTTCTGTTTGATTACGGTTTCTTATTGTGTAAGCTTACAACGTGGGCGTGGCAGGTAGTGTTAGCAACCTCGTCTTATAAATATAAATGAACTGCAGCTAAGGCCAGATCCATTGTTGCATTTGCCGCATTGTTTGCGCCGTGTTATAGGGCAAAGTTCCACAACAGGTTATGCATACACAGAGTTTCGCACATGTATTCTATATGCATATTCCATGCTTGATTGACTATCAAATTGAGTTATCACGTGAATAGCTTGTACAAAAAAGCCCCCAATTGTTTGCAGTGGGCTGCATTGAATGAGCTGAATAGACAAGTGGATCTGCTGGATGAAGTCTGTGACCAGGAGTGTGGTTTAATTGAATTTCCCTTTTGAAATGGATATTAAAAACTTGGCAGATTTGAGAGGTTTCTGCAACATGCGTATCGATTGCTAATATTGTTATAGAAATAAAACTGTAGGCAGGGAGACAGGAAAAAGTCCACTAACTAACTAACTGGGCTTCGGGCCAAACAGGTAGGTCATCAATCGACACAGACACCTTTTGTGGACTCTTAAAATAGCACACCGATAGGAGCTTTGCCAAATCTGACTAGGATTACAAACTGTATTGACACTTCTATGCAAGCATGTTAGAAAATCCACAGCATATTAAAAACCCAACTGCTTAGCACAGGTCACTGTAATCTTAGATACGTCCTAAACAAAGAATGAAAACAGCGCTTTGAAATTTTGTTATGGGCAGCATGAAATTGTAGTGTAACGTATGCGTCAAGTCCTTTGGATGTGTTGCAAGTATTGATTCAAAAGAATTGGAGAACAAATAGTTTTTCTATATTTTTTATACCCTGAACCCATTAAAAATGGGTATACGGGTATATTGTATTTGTGCAAAATCCAAATGTATGTAACAGGCATAAGGAAGCATCTCCGACCCCATAAAGTATATATATTCTTGATAAGCACCAATAGCCGAGTCGATCTAGCCATGTCCGTCTGTCCGTATGTATGAAGGCAAGGATCTCAGAACATATAAGAGCTACAGACTTGAAATTTTAGATGTAGGTGCTCCTAGTGCCTGCGCAGATCGAGCTTGTTTCCGATAATCGATAACTTAATAAAGATAATAAGAACTTAAGTGCAACAGTTTGAAAGTCACCTTTTAAAGCCGCAGCCTCAGGATAATCCACCAATTATAATTTTACAGCCTTTTCCAGGTGTTACCTTCACTGCGAGCATTCGGAAGACCGTCTCGTTTTGTATTGTTTTAATGTCTGTATGAGCAAACAACTGAATTTTTGAAAAGTATTTAACTCATGCACTTTATTAATTATTTCAATTCTCTATTTGCTGCATTTAAATGCCTGCTCATTTTTGTTGGCCACGCTGCGACTGGCCTGGCAGTCATTTAGCAAACAACTCATTTACCTTAAAGCGTGTTGTCCAATTCAGTAGCAAATACTACACGTTCTCCATGATTCCCCAGCTGGTCTGGGCCCACCTGGGCCGGTGGCCATAAGCGCTTTTACTGCAGCGTTTTCCCAACAATTGCTGCAGCCGGAACCGGGGCAATGCCAACGCTGACGCCAACACCAGAGCCGTCAGCAAAAGCAACAGCAACAATTCTTGATTGCATTTTGAAAGAATAATGAAAATTAGCTGCCACAACTACACACACAAGCACAAACACACACACACACACACACAAACACAAGCACACACACACACCGCAGCCAAGTACTGAACGGTCCGTTGAGTTTTCTTTTCAGTTAATTTTTTGAAATTTCTTCTTGGCCAAGTCCAAGCCGAGACGAGCCGAGACGAAAGTTGAGCCAGTTGAGTGCTAGGTGGTTGCCTGATGGGTGGTTGTGGTGGGCGCAGGGCCACAAAGCTCGTATTGTTTTTACGTATTCAGCGCAGCTTTCAAATTGCTTTTGCTTGCGCATTTTTTATCAGGCACCACACAAAGCCAGTTCCAGTTGCAGTTTGCTGCGAGCTGCCTGCTAGATAGCAAAATTAAATAAAAATGTAACACAATGTTTGGCGCTGAGGGAGAGCGGGTGGATGGAGTCGGTCTGCCATTGCTGTTTGTATTTTTGCCCTATACACTCTTGTTGCGGGTATTTTAATTTTGTCAAAATATGTAAAAGACATTGAGTGAGAAATCTCCGACATCTTCAGTTAATTTAAATATAAATAATATTGTTGTCTGTCTGTTCGCCTGTCTGTATAAGAGACTTAGGGTATATCTTCTGCAAGGGTATTTAAACTTCGGCAGCGCACAGATTACTATTTCCAGTTTTTCTTCCATTGTCTGGTACAAACGTTTTGGCGTATTTGAATTTGAATTATGCTGAATTAAGAATGTTTGTTTTGCCTTGTCTCTTGTTATTCCGAGCTTCATTTCGATATGCAGAACTTGATTAAAACTTGCAGTAAGGACAATGCCAGCAGTTGCTGTCAAATGCATAATTCATTGCAGTTTTCCTTATAATTAGCCCTCGCAACAAAAAAAAAAAAAAATTAAACCTAAAAAACGCATTAAACTTTCAGCAAAAATTCCAGCTACCAGTCGCTGGTCGCCAGTCAGTTAACCTCAACTGCAACCTTAAGGACTCAAGAAAGATATACACTCACCCGCCCTCAGGACCTCCATAAATCTTCATTAGCGTTGGCGCGCATGAGGTGCAAAGCGTTGAAAAGTGAAAATGCAGCGTTCTTAATGAGCAGCGTTGAGTAATTAGCCAACATTGTGTGCGGTTTCCTCAAGCTCTTCATCCTCTCCGCACAGATTTCTTCCTTCCGGGTCAGCACTCTTCTGCCCAAACACACACACACACATTTTGTTCGCAATGCTTTATCAATTATTTATTGAAGTCGCTCCGTTTTTTCCTCCTTGAAAGCACAGGACAAATAGTAAAAGTTGTTTGGGTTTTTAGCCAAGTTCCCTTTTTATCGCATGGCCCTAAACTTCCCCACTTGCAGTCTGAACGCATTGAGTGCACCGCAAATGATCGCATTAATTAAAGCCGGCTAAGTTTTTGTTACGACATTTGTTTAGCCATTTAATTCATGATTTTAACTTAAGCTTTTTCATATATAAATCCTTTTTTCAATATTTTCATAAAGTAAATAACATTTTGATTCATCGGATTCCGAAATAGGAATACAAATATATACGAATTGCCTGCCAAGTAAAATAAACACATTTGTCATGAGTTTCCATTTAATCGGGTCAACAAAAAATCAAGTGAAAATAGGTTAGCTCAGGTGTGCAAGATTGGAAGATACCCTGTAGTCAGTTGTGAATTGCCATAGCATATCGTCTTTGTTAACAGGCACAAAAATATATATATACACATTTTATGTGGCTTATCTTTCCGCTCCTCCTCAACAATCAAACTTATTCTTAAAAAATATTTTATTATTGGTTTATGTGTAAATGCTTCACCACAACTTTCAAATTTGGCATACCAAAACCTAAAAAAAAATGAGACTGTTAATTGATAAATATCCATATGTGTCGACTTCTAACCGGAAGAATTCTGTTCTAGAAGAAACAACTGTTTCAACAGGCGTTTCCAACAGGGTTTGAGATCTTAAGACTAAGTAGAAATCAACGTACTATACAGTCGGTCAGCTTTTATATAGGTATTTGGCGGGGTCGGATATCAACTTTCAACTGTGACATACATTTGCTGAATTTTTCCCTATATGTTTTTAGAGGTACAACTGGGAACAGGGTGTACAAAAAAAAACAAATCTGAATATACAAATATATACACATATGTATTTATGAGCTGCTTTTAAAAACAACCGAGCCCCGATACATGTTTATTGACGAGCAGCACAAAAATTGTTAGCCTCTTTTTGTCTGGTTAGCGCTGTGAACACACTCGTTTGTATTGATTAACAACTATTTTGATTTATGCAATTGCAGGAAAAAATAACTGGTATATGGAATTCAGAAAAATCCACAGACCTACAAAAGAATCAAAAAATAAATATTTGTGCCAAACAAACAATAAAATTTAAAAAATTTATTAAATATATGCTAGCCACAGAAAATGGAAGTAAGTGCGAGCGTGTGCGTGCACATGTGTATTTGTTTTTTATGCAATATAAATGAAATTGAATTTTATTTTTCATAAATTTTATGAATGGCTGACTGCACGTTGTCTGTCGTCCGACGGAGTGACCGGGCGACTGGCTGGCGAAATGTGCACAATGAATGAATAATTGACAAAGAAATTATTTTTAATTGAATACAAATTCACAGTTGAACGAACGCCCCACCTGAACGGGGCGCCATCATATATGGCAAACACAAACAGCCTGCTGAGCCGTATCTATGCATATTGCATTCGTGTTTTAAGCGCCTGTTGCAACGCTTTATTTAATTGAATCTTTGGCGGCAATCGTTCCTGGCCACACATGCTCGGCTTATGGCCATGACAGAACAGCCATGCCTCACAGTCCGATTTGAATTTGCCGGCTTAGAGAGCGCCGACGAACAAATAACAAACAATGCAAAAGCCAAGTGCAGCTGCTCAATGGCCAAAGTAAACAGGCACCAGGTCCAGCTGCCAGCTACGGGTTTGCCTTCAGTTCCTGTGCCCATGCCCGACCCTGTTGCTGTTCCTGTTCCCGTTCCTGTTGTACTGTGGAGCAGGCATAACGTAGCGGCAATAAATGCCAAATGCAAACCACTTGCATTGACCAAAACATCTGCCCCGCTTGCCGGGGCAGGCAATTCTAATCCCAACACGGCTTTTGCTCTGGGCAGCCCGTTCCAGTCCCAGTCCGACTCCCAGTCCCAGTAACCGGCCAGTCTAGTTGTAAATCTTTGATGCAGTCCAGTGAATTTACAGCTGAGCGGCCAATTAAGCGTCCGATCCTTAAAGTGCGTTGTTGTGTTTCTAGCCATTACACGCCACTGGCACACACATAAAAGCGAAAGCAATTGAATACCAATAGAAACTAGGTTACAATTACTGCGGCAACTCCAGCCAGGAGTGGCTGGTTTTTAGCTCGACCGAATAAACTCACTGAACTCATTTTCAAATCAAATCACATATCCACTTAAGGTCAACGGGATAAAGACTCGGAGATGTAACTGTGAGAAATATATACACTACCATCCAACATGAGTTTAATTAAGTACCGCACTTAACTGGATAAAGATAACACGAGAGGGTGCGCATTTTTTTGGCACGTCGAAGATTTAATACCCTAAGGGTTTTACCGACATGTGACCAAAAAAATACAGAGGTTGATACGAAAGCTCATTATTCGAGCTATAGAGATATATATTATAGCAATGCGATCATGATTTGAAGCAGCGATCATGATTTGAAACAGCATATTGAAACTACTAAAAGCCGGACTTGGTCAAAATATCTTTATAAACAAGAAAGTTTTCTATACATAAACCTACTTTTTGCGACTGATCGTTTCTATGGCAGCAATTTGATATAAGTAGTGTTCCGATCTTAATTAGATTTTGCATTTTGAAGATATCTTGCTAAGTAAAAAGAAAGAACCTATATTTATACCGATTTTGCCCATGACATCTATATAAAATAGTTATCCATTCCGGAGGGTTCCCTAATAGAAGCAAACAGATGGGCATCAATATGTGGGGTCGGAAATGCCGCCTTCTATTCTGAGTGCCGAGCCAAACAAAAATGGCAATAATATTTTTCGAAGTCTCCGAACCCGGCCTAGCATGTATGAAATGTGTCTACTAAAACTTTAACTTATTTAAAGAACAAATTTTCCGATTATATTTTATTTAATTAATTGAATTTCACATTTATCTATGACAATTTCTATGGTAAAGTCAGAGTGCTGCATTTCTTATAGAACAGCAAAACCACCAGAAATCAATATTAAACTCTAAAGAAAAATAATAATAATTCAAGCCAGCTGCTTCTTGGCCTAAGGAAGGCGTTGCCCTACGATGCACGACTAAATGTATCTAAATCAATTGATGCAGACGACAACGAAAATTTCGCAGTCGTTATATGATGGCGCCCATATGTTGCAACTTGGGCATCCACACATTGTGGCACACAAGTAAGCCCCATAATATATATCGATAATATTTCATTAGTCTGCCGTGTGTTTTTGCATTTGTGTGGGTGCATCGAAGTGCGCACATAAATTTAGCGAAAGAAAATGCACTGGCAAATTGGAAAGTTGTGCCATTTCGGGAGTTGTTCACCCGCAGTTTACGTTCAATGGAGCTTAATGCAATTTTCGCCCCCACCGAAAAATTGGTGCTGCAAAAGCTGTTGCTGTTGGTGTTGCTGTTGTTGGCCCAATGCAATTTCTCACAGTAAAAATATTTTTACTTTTGCGCTCAGCACAGGGAAAAGGGCAAAAGGAACGGAACGAACGGATGCAATTTGCTTGGCGCGTGTTACGGGGCGTATACACGATGTCGACATTTGCCACTCTGGACGCTGCTAATTAGCTGCAAGCAGATTTTCAAATGCTCAACAAGGGCAACCCCACCCCACTCCCACCCCAACAACAACAACAACAACAACAGCAACAAAAACAACTGAATGCCATATTTTTCCGGTTCTCTCAGTTTCCTTCTGCTTGTTCTATATATCTTTTTAGTCGAAAAGCGCATAAAAAATCGCTTAAGTTAAGCGAAGCGTCAAGTCGTTTGCTTGGCTGGCTTAGTGTACTGTCCCACCGCAAGGGATTTGGCCAGTTAGCCACTCAAGTGATCCGCTCTGTCCTAGACAGAGATGAGCAATTTTTATGCAAATGTCTCGACACTTTGCAGCTAAAAATTATCCATCATTTGTGGAAGGTATTCATTTGGCTTAGGCTAGGGTTAAATGCCTAAAGGAACTTATACAAATACCAATTAATATATATAGGATCATATATTGACTATAACTTAGCTATTTAGTTGTTCTGATTAGACGTGAAAGCTTCCCAACTAATGCAATTGAAATTATTATAATACTCTGTTTCAAACCATAAAAATAATGTAGACTGGAAGGAGCTGACGTAATCTTCCGAGATAATCGATAAACGATAAATCCCAGTAAAAATGTAATCGAATCTAGATATTGATAGTTTGACTGGTAAGAGTCGTCTACATACATACTACATACATTGGTATAAATATAAATAGCTTTTCTTTTACATTGAGTCACGGAAAAGTCACAGCTTGATACCGTGACTGCACAGATGACATTGAGGCTCATCATTCGTTGCAGTCCAGTGGAAAACTAACCAACTGAAATGTTTTCTTTGACATGGTTGTGTCGGTTTATCGCGCCGCTTGTCAGCAAAGCTTCTGCTGCTGTTTTACTTCGCTCGCTGCCTCTCTCTCCCTCTAGCTCTCTTTCTCTCTCTCTCCATTCCTCGCTCTTGCTGTGCTATCTCAACTTTGAGTGCTTTTATGTAGCATCTGTTGGCGCTGTTGCCTTTTGTTGCATGTCATTTACATTCGAGAGGGCCAGGCCGCAATTTATTCGCACTTAGATTGCGGACGGGGAGGCAAAAGGTTAACAATGCAGCTGCCAGCTGCTAACTTGAATGCTTATCGCCATGCTCAGTTTGGCTGTGGTGGCATGCCACACCTGTGGCAAGCAGTATCCGATTCGCTTAATTGCTTCAAAATGCGAAAATAATTGCCAAGCCAAGTCGCCGCCAAAAAACGGGCAGTTAACAACTCGCCAATGCCTTCCATTCCAAAGAGCAATGCATTTTTATTATGCTATCTGTGGAAAAACATGGGAAAACTCAATGACACTCACAAGCACTGAACGACAATTGCCGTCTCCGGCTGCGACTGTGGCAGCAACAGCGACTTCGAGTCCTTTGCCGGCTGCAGCCGGTCTTAGCCTTTAGCCATGCAAATTCAATTTGGACAAGCGAGCAATACAAAAAAAAAAAAAAAAACGTGAAGCTGGAAAAAAAACACAGAAACATGCGTACAAAAGTCGCGCGTGGCAGGTGCAACAGCCACAAAAAAAGGGCTCACTGCGGCCAAAAGTGAACCTCTCAGCGCTGCACGGCAAAAACTCTACAAATGTTGGCTGCAATTGTCCCAGAAGCAGTTTGCATCCTTGCGCTAGCTGTTTTTGTTGCTGCCCCTGGCCAATGTGAGGCGGCGCAAAGTTAAATATGCACACCAATTCTCCTTGCACCATATCCCTTCTGCACCAGCCGTCCGTTCCATCTGCCGTCCAACAGCTGTCGTTACGCTTATCTGCGCAAAGCGTTGCGAGCTCTTTTGAGCTCTTTAGGCAAATTGCGTTTACTTTGAATTTCGCTGCGTTGTTGCCAGCTCCTTATGTCTATTGTGTCCTTTTTGCACTACACAATTTCCTTGTTCTTTGACAGGCATTGCGGCCACCTAAAAGTATGCAAATACCACTTTTTATACAAGTTTACCAATATTTTCAATAGAATAATGCAGCAAAAAGCTTAAGGGACCTAAGCGAGTCGTTAGGGCCACTAAATAATAAGCTTCCGAATTAGCATCCCTAGCTACGAGTGCAAAAAGCAACAGGACTTAGGTAATCAGTGACAAGAACTCTTATATTATAAATGGATATTGATAATTTCACTTAAAATTACAGTCTAATGACAATGCCAAAATAGAAGTAGTGCATTGGTCACTTAGGTCACACAGGTGCTTGGATGGAAATATTCCTCTAAACCATCTATTTGGACTATTTGGGCGCTGTAATATGCTAATATGTAATATGCTGACAATCAAATACATTTAATGGGACTTGCAGGAATTGGAGAGTTTGATGAGACTCTTTCTTAAGATACCTTCAGGAACTCACTGATCATGCATAGCTTACCGGACAGCCGACATAATTCCGTTGGGAAAGAATCACCACCAAAATCGCAGATTGGGAGAAATAAGCAGTGGACAAATTTACAAAATCAAGAAACAATTTTATAAAATTAAATTAAACTATATCAAATATTATACCAAAAGATGTGAAATCTAAATCTAATAAAAACTAACGTATTCTATCATGGCTTGATGGGTGTCATCATTAAGCTTTTCGCCTACTAAAATGAAAATGTTGATTCATTCAAATAGATCTGTAGGACAAATAACAAAATTTATATATAATATTCTTTTAAAATTCTCTGCATATATGGAGTTATATACATAGATGTGTATTTCTCAAATAAAAAAATATTTACAATAACACACTCATTTATAAGCTACTTCCTAGCACATCAATCATTTCTATTTATGTCGAAGTTTTTGAGGAATTCCAAAATATAATTAGCTACCTTAATTCACGCAATTCCCTTCAAAGCAACCGTTTGCCCCGCATAACGAAACTTTGGAGTACCCCGGCGCCATGTTTATATGAAAACGTGTTTTGTCGAAACTTTGCATTAAGCTTTCAGAGTGGATGCTGCAATAAACTAATTTAATTGCAAATAGTTCAGTAACCACCAAAATGCCAATACAAGGGTTAAACACGTACGATTCACATAAACATAATTCAGATGATATTTATTGCAGCAGTAGGAGCGGGCCACAGACTAAAAGATTGCTTCCGATTCAGCCCACATAGTCAAAACTTGTATATGGGAATTTTAAGGTGAAATATCTATGGCAACTTTATTGCAATAGCGGTGCTCTCAAGAGTATTTGCGTTAATTAAAAAGGCATTCGATGGCGCAATACATAAGTGCCGCAAGCAAGACAACCCCTTTTAAAATCCCAGTCCTGTACACAGACAAACAAAAAATGTAGCGTGAAATTAATGTAGCGTAAGGTATTTCCAAATCATTGATTAAACAGCCTCCAGCTTTGAGCGTGCGCGTGCTACGCGGCGTATGAGTGCTGTGCGGCTATTCAGCCAGCCAAAATGGAATGGCAGCTGCCACAGTTGCATGGGCGCACGGCGCCAGCTACGGGGCGTGGTCAATGGGTGTGCGTATGTGCAGTCGTGTGTTATTTTGTGTAAATTATATTACCAAAAGATGCAAAATTAGCCAAATAACAGCTGCCTAATGTGCTGGAAGGCTGGCAAGCAAATTTAATGGCAAATCCTTTGCCACGATGAAAACATAAAACGTGGCCAGAGGCAGCTGAGAGCGCAGCGCTGTTCGCTAATCAAATATAAGCCCAATATTCAATTGAACTCATTGTGTGCATTGGCAAATTCACAAAATACCATAATGGGCACTTACTTTCTTATGGTATTGCTAATCAAAATCCAAATACAAGCCTGCAGCGGGTCTGTTGCTTGTGCCAAAGCTGCTAACAGATATACGCCTTTAAATATTTGTAAGAAAAATGGATATGGGGCGCTTTTGTAACTCGCAGGAGACATCTTACGGACCAGAACGTACAAATATTTGGGATTAGTGTCATTATTCCATTCTACATAAGTCTGGCCTTAGCTTTTCTTATATATATCACAAAAAGCCTTATGTACTATATTCTTATGCCTACGTTCTTTTGTCCAACATCGATAAATATCGATTGTACTTGATAAATTTCAATTACTGGATACCTAAATCAAAAATTACAGGCAACGTACATGCAAAAGAAAAAATAATATTAATATAAGACGGAAAATTACATTCGCTGCCCTAATTGTAAATAAGAACAGGGTATCACCTCGTCAGCAACTGTCAACTGGATCACACTTTCGCTTGTTTCTTTGCGTCGACTGCAAAATGTAAAGTTTTGTTTTGAACATTTCCGTTTACAGAATCTGAAGTAAGAGCAACAGCAGCAAATTTGATGTCAGACAGAGTCAATAGGACAAATTTATTGGCAATTTTGGGGATTTGCCGACTGTGCTTAAACATTGATTGTGCGAAATTGCAAATCAAACATGACTAAAGGACACATTCTAGCACACACACTGGCATACAAAGACACACACAAGAACAAAAAACACATTTATGGAGCGAGAATGAGACAGAAAACTGTGCACACACGCAAACATACAAACACAAATGGCAAATGCAAATACATAGTACAAAACGGATAGAAAATTGTGCAGATGGAGTGGCGAGCATTGGAAAACATGCAAAAGAAAAATATTTTGCTGCAGCTCAGCCAAATGTGTGGCAACTTGTGTTGTTGCAAAACACACAGCTGTTTACTGCCTGCACGAAAGCCTCTGGGGCCTTTGCCCGACTTGAATTCAAGAGCTTATCGGTGTTCTGTGCACATTGCTCCCCCGACTCAAACTTAATCATTTGCTTTAGAAAAACGAAAAAAAAAAAAAACAAAAAAAAATGTATGCATAACTTACAATATTTGCTATTGTGTCCATTGTTTATGCAAGTTGACGGCTTATTTTAAAAACACAAAAGCGTTACGAAAATTCTGCGAAAAATGCCAAGAACAACAACTTTTTGTGTTGAAAATTCCAAGGCACTTGACGTAATTAGTTGCAAAACTACGCCACCTGACTTTAATCTTTTTTGACTCTTCTTCATAATCCTCAGCATCAAACATTTTAATTCTACTTCATTTGCACGCAATTGGCGGCCGGCCGCAACTTAAGCTGCTTACCAGTCCGCAGGGCTTGCAAGGCAGCAATGACACTGGCTTAAAGTATTAAGTATTATTCATCTATTGTGCTGCTTAAAAAGTAACATATAAAAAGCAAACTCTTCAGCCAATTTGAGCCCTATTGAAGATTTAATATGCATAAACGACGTATGTGAAAATCACATATGTGCGATGAAAGCAATGAACATATGTATTTCACATCATTTATAAACTTTGTTTGGCTAGTAACAGAGTATTTTATTTTTTATATGCAAATCAAATATCTTTCTATAGTAATGTATGTATATATCTGAGACCCAAGCGTGATACATGTGTGTATGTATGCATGTCTGTATAAATGCGTTCACATGATTCGCGTGCACTTAACTCGAGCTCAGAGTTCAAAGAACTTGTCTTACATTTCGCTTTAATTTGGCTGCTTTTCTAATTCTGGCCATTATGTGCATTTGTTTACTAATTAACCAGCACACACACACACACGCATGCACACACTTACCCCGCGGCGCTTAAATGTATGCTACACTTAATGCAAATCCAGCAGCTGCATTTGTGAGGCGCAATGCGCACTGCAAACACATGAATTTGTTTTAAGTTGTGTTTTTTGTTGTTGCTGGTAAATAAAAAAAATATAATATATGCAAAAACACATAAATAAAGCATGCAAAGAAGCAGCCCGCAAGCAGACATAACTAACAGTGAAAAGTGAGCAAGTATAAAAAATGAAAAGCGAGAAAAAATAGAAAAGCATCAAATGATGGAAGTGTACAGACGAGCATAATATATCTATAGTAAGTAACTATATAATGTCTCTCTCTCTCTCTCTCTCTGCGTATGTGTGTGTGTGTAGATTCCCTTGCGGCGCTTGTGGCACATACATGCATTCGTATGTACACGAGTAGCATTTGGAATTGCATTGCTGCAATTTAGATTTGAGCATATTTTGTTGCCTGCGGCGTAACAGTTGGGAATTAAATTGGGACTTATTATGCTTATTTTTTTTTAGTTTCGTAATTAGTCTATAATAATAGGAAGCACGTACATTATTAGCATTCGTTAACATAATGCATTTATGCATTTAATGTTGAAAAACTTTAGGTTTCAGGGTTTATGCCAGCTCGCAAATAAATATTTATTTTTAAATAAAGTTATGATTTGTTAAGTTCAAATTTTAATTAGCAAGAATTTCTCAAATGCATTTTTAATACATGTTTATTCAAAGCCGATGTCATAAGAGTTTTCGAATATACCCAATATTCAAGCAATCACTGCACATACTCACACTCACTCACAGCTGCTTATCTGAACTTAATCGTAAAGTTAAATTCATAAGTGAGAAAATATTGAATGCAAGCCATATTATTTGCTTGTAACAAATTGTTAAGCGTATCACAGTTCAAAAAACTCGCAACTTATCGTTATCAAGAGCAGCCCATGAATCTGTTCGATTTAACCTGTACTCTGCGGCATCCCGTGAATTCGAGCACCCGTCTTCATTCGCATTAAATTTGCCACATATTCGCATTCGCATTCGCATTTACATTCGCATTCGCATTCATATTCGTTTGCATTTTGCTTTGGTCGTGAAGCGCATTTCTTATTTTATTTTATTGCATTTGCATTCGGCAACGTCTCCATGCTGGCTCCCCCCTCTCGCCATCCCTCCCACGCTGCCGCCTTCTATCGCGCTGCTTATCATGTTCGCCTGCTGAAACGTTGCTTCGACAAAATTCTGTTTTCCTTTCTCGTTCTTTACGCCTCTCCTTCTCCAGCATTTGTCGCGTGTGTTCTGCATTTACTGCGGCTACATTTGCACATGCGTTCGCGCGTGTGTGTGTGTGTTTGTGTGTGTGTGTGTGCTTGAGTATTTGCCAATGGCAATGTGCGCCTCTGTATATGCATGTGTGTGTGTGTGTTTCTGTGTGCACATTAACACATTATTGTTGTTGTTGTTGATGTTTTCACATGAACGCTAAAAACTTAACGAAGCAAAAGCTTTTTTTGCTTGTTGCATTTCATTTTTACATTTTATGCCAATTCTTTCTTGTGTTTTTCATACCGCGTACTTTTAAATGGATATGTATGTAATGTGTGGAGATACCTGCGGCTCCATAAAGTAAATACTTAAATTTTTAAATTCATTTTTCGTATTGGTAACCATATAAAGAATAACTTGGGTTTTTATACCTGAATGGAACCTTTAATATCTCATATCTCAGTGATTGTAAGAGCCAGGGTATCTCATAGTCGGTTATTCACAATTTTAGCACTTCAATCTTTTCTTTCTCGCTTTGCACTAAATTCAGAACGCGCTGCGCTTTTGTCTTTTGTTTGGCATTGCATATGTAATTGTAAATTTTGAGTAAAACACAAAGAAAAAAGCAACAAAATATGCAACTGCTTGTTTAGCAGCTAATATTTGTTGAATTTGGCAGGAGCTGTGGCCACAAACTGTTATCTAAGCCATGCATGCCGCATGCCGCATGCCGCATGCCGCGTGCCGCATGCCACATGCCACATGCAACAAAAGTGAGTCCAGCAGTCGCTGCTGCAGAAATGGAAACTGGCAAACGAATGTCGACAACTTTGTTGTGTCTTCTGCTGCTTGTAATTTCTTTCTGCTGTTTGCCGCTTGTTTGGCTTGTGGCTGTTGCATACACCACACGGAACTGCCCCTGCCCCACCCCCCGCACTCTTTGCTGTCGTATCGTTTGTTATGTTGCTGCTTTATGCGCCTGCCACTTTTAACTCTCTTGTCTCGTTGCACTTTGATTGTCCGCCCGCCATTGCCGGACTTCAGTGTCAAGCACAAAAGTTGCCGCAAACGCAACAAGGTGACAGCCGGAACAGGAAATCTTCCCGTCCAGACGCAGGTGGTTTAGTTGCTTGCCATTGCGTCCATTATTGTGTTTGTCCAGCTGTGAGCTGTCAGATTTGTTGTCATAGCTTTATATTTTGCTTCACCAGCTGCCGGGAGTAGGGCGGTTGAAAATGTAATCCCACTCTAGGTACTTTAAAATATGCGTATATGTATGTACATATTTAATGTTTGCATGCATGAGGCCAAAGCCTCGGGCAGTCTGATATTTAAGAGCTGAAAGCAGAGTTTTATATTATTGTTTTATTAAGTCGAAACCAAATACTCTGTGCAGAGTATTTATAATAGAGTATAAACACCGTATACCAAAAAAATAAATTATATAATTTATCCATATCCATACCTAAAATACCATGTTCGTTTTCTAACTTGGTAACAGAATATACCTATAGTATATATATACCTATAGTATATATATACCTATGGTATATATAAATAAATGAAATACCGGCCATAGCTAATCAAGTTAAATGCTCCAAACTGTTGATTTTTTATTAAAAACGTCGAATTTCTCTTGTTTTTTGCACAATAAACATTTCCAACATAATATTTAAATGCAATAACTTCGTTCAATTAATCGTAAAATTGGTCGATTCCAAGCGATAATTAATATTCATAAATGCTCGAATAAGTAATTATAATATTCCACTCTCTAGTCCCTAATATAATTTGCTGTTTTAGGCAAAAACCGAAATTGAACAAAAATGTTGCATACCAAATGCACAATTTCGGAGGCAGTTTTGACCCTTTAGGCGCCTTTCACTTAACACATTCCATAATCAAAATCGAAATCAATAACACAATTTGCATAAATATTAAATGGCATTTACTTTATACGCGACTCGCTTGATTAATGTTTAGAGGGGGCTCATTCAGACGGTTCGATGGATGCATTTTGTGATTTAATGCGTTTAAAACAGTGCGTATACGAACACTGAAAATATTGAGGATATTGGTAGCACTGGCGCGCCCTAAGCGACCGCTAGGTGGCGGCAGCAACAAAAAACAAAAATAAAAAAAATATGCCAGGGTAAACGTTAAAGCGTTTACACGCTAAAATATACATTTTTAAAAGCAAGCATAATATTATTTTTTAGTGCTGCCGCTGCAAGGTGTAAACTGTGTGTGTGTGTGTGTGTGTGTGTGTGTGTGTGTGTGTGTGTGTGTGTGTGTGTGTGTGTTTGGATTATATGGACAGAGCGCAGCGGGCGATCCTTGTTGCCGCTGTCGTTGTCCTTGTCGCTGCTGTCGTTCTCGCCAGCGTTTGCTTAATGTCTTCTTTATTATACGAAATTTATCACCGAAACTGAAATTGGCCTGGTTGGCTTGTCGTTGTCGCCTGGTCCTTGCTAAGCACGACTCAGGCACAAGGAACCGGAAAGCTTGCACTTTTTTTCTGCAGCTATGTCGCAACATAAAGTAACTTACACCCACACGCCCACACACCCACACTCACACACTGAAACTCACATAGACGTTGCAGTAAAAACATTGCTTATATCCTTTTTGGTGACAAAAGCAAACACAGCAGCATACGTAGACACCGAAAGAGACTGAGAGACACACTCTCACACACACACTTTTACACTCCCTCAAGATTAGCAGCACAATCACACACACACACACACACACACACATGAAATTAATGTGTGGGTTTTGTGCTAATGAACGGCGCGCGCCTGTGTGTGTGTGTGTGTGTGTGTCAGTGTGTGCCTGCGCTGTTTTTGAATTATCGCATAATTTTTACCACAAAAACGGTTGGCAGCATTTTTTTTTAATGTTTGCCTGTAAATTGTCCAAGCAAATTTATACGTTGTACTCTATATGCCTGCATAAGGATTTAGTGCACAAGAAGTAACTATGCAAATATTTGTGCTTGTTACTCTTTCATTTTTTCCGTTTTAGTAGCTTTTTTTCGTTTCAGTAACTAAATGTTTTAATTAAACGCGGTAAGCTTTTAATGGAGCTGGGATTGAAAGCGTTTTAAAGTGCTGCAAATAAAACTCAAATCAAGTAGAAAAACTTTAGCAAGCATATTCAATTCAATGTTCGCCTATATCTATTTTTATCTCGCTACGTTTTTTTCCCCCTGTAAATGACTTACAATTGAAAAAGTGTGCAAGTGCAGAACAAAACTGTTCAAAATGCGGGCAACCACAAAAGACAAACGGATTTGGCATTGGAGCTGGTTTAGAGTTGAGGTTGGAAAGCGGCCTGGGTTCGACGCCGGCCACTTTAATGCAAACGAGCCAAAAGGGGGCTGTGCCTCTTTCCTTGAGTTATGTGCTCTGTTTTGCTTAGCATGGGATTTATTTAAAAATACGCACACTTTAAAGAGTTGCGCCACTTAGGAATACTTGAAGTCGGTCTTGAATGCATAACATTTTATGCTATGTTATGTTATGTGATGTTATGTTATGCAATATCATAATATGTTATGGTATGTTTTGAAAAGTTATGTTAGTTATGTAATGTTATGTTCAATTATGTTATGTTAAGGTCAGAGTTTTTAATTTCTCCCTATTTAGCACCTCGCCCACCCCTTACCCATTTCTATAGGTTCTGTTCATTATGAATGGCAGCAAAAAGGTCAAACGGGCTGCAAGTGGGACTTGACGTTTTGTTGAATTTTAACTTTGATGTCGTTTGCTTTGGGTCAGGGGTCAGTTTGGCTTGCAAAAAGCCAACGCATTTATTTTATTCTATTTTTTAATTTTTTAAAACTGTTGCCAACTGTTTTGGGAAAGGCAAAAAAAGTCAACCAACCACTAAAAAGTTGCACTAACATTACGTTTGACAAATATTTTTAGTTTCATTCTATAAAGTTGCAAAAGAAATACCTAAATTTTTAAATTGAAGCTTTACGCACGCCGAAAGCTCATGCTAACAGTCAACAGCTCGAAGCTTCACAATCGAAAGCTCGTCGCTTCTGAAAAACAATCAGCTGGTGTCATGAAACATATTGCTTTGCGTGTCCAAACGCAGTACGGTGGTTTTTGGGCCTAAATGGGGCGCCACATATTAACGTAGTTAATATAACATATATAGCTAATCGCGAAGTGTGGAATGCACTTCTTCTGTACACGGTCTTATCTACAATTTATATATTATATATTTATGAGGATTTTTTTCAAGTTTTTCCTTGAAAATATGTGACTAATTAATTAATGTCAGTCTTGAGAACATTGCAAGTGGTTATTAGTAATTAATCCTAACAATTAGTAGGTAAATATTTGGTTATTATACCACAAAATCGACTGACGGCTGTGGCTATGTTGATTGACTAGAAGCATATATATATATAGATATTTATATATATATATATATATATTTAATGAAACGGAAATATATATTTCATATTCATATGCATTACACTTAACGTGTCAAAATGAATAAACCCTCCTCAAGGGTGTACAAATTGCTAACTGTCGATATTTTACAACACTTAAAACTATCGATGTTTGCGCTTTCACGAATCACGCACACCACTACCCACTGCATGCAAATGTTATATTATCCGTTCAAATAACGGCGCTTTTCATATGTGATATGCATTGAGATAACATAATTGGAATGGAGCTGCGCAGCAAGTATAATAAATTGAAAGAGCTGCTCATAGGAGCCGGTGCCTACGAGGAAGGCATGGAAATCGAGGAAATGCGTCAACTGGCACAGGTAATGGAAATGTCAACCTCATCGTACACAGGCGTCGAGTGCTCCAATCTCGAGCGAGCGCTCCTGGTATGTAGCCCATAGCAAGCAGTTCGAGACAAGTTAATTAAAACCGAAACGTTTGCGCAGGAGAGCGAAATCGATTTTCAAATGATGGTAAACTCCACCATGATCGTGCAGCCGGCGACGACGCCGACGCCCTCCATCGATGTGTTCATTGGCGCAGGCAGCTTTGAACGCGACTGCGAGAGCCCCACAAGTAATCCCGTTCAGCTGCAAGTGCAGGCTGTGGTGCATCACGAGCTGAACTGGAGTCCCCGAGCAGGCGCTGTGCGCCCACGGAAACGAGAAGCCAGCGAGTCCAACTACGACCTTGACTCAAAGCGTGCCTTTCAGCCGATGGAGGAGGAGGAGGAGACAAATCCGAATGCCACGCCCGAATCGCTGGCTAGCGCTGACTCCGGCGTCAGCTGCGAAGAGGTCGGCTCCTTGTCCAGCATCAGCGAGACATCCACACTGCCATCGATTGGCGAAATGCCGAGTCGCCTTCTGATCAGCACCAGCAGCGCAGCTGTCTCCGACTTCTCAGAACGTGACGAATGCAGCCCCGTCCACATTAACCCATAAGCCGTACACTTGAAATCTTCAATTAATTGTTCGGTGATGCATTTAGCTGAGCATGTTAACAAAGTTTGATAATCTATCTAAACGGCATTTACTGGATTGTTTTCCCGCTGAATCCTCGTCTTGGCTATGGCCTCACCCACCAAGCGATCAATGCGCTTGCGCATATACAGAAACGGCAGCAGATTGACCCGATGGCTGACCAGCGTAGCGGAGATGCTGGTGAAGTATTCGGTCACCTCCACTGGCCGGGCCAGAGGCACATCCGGCTTCTTGACGGGCGACTTGTTCAGCGTCAGTGTCAGCGACTGCCTGGAACGCTTGGCGACTCGTGCGCCAATTCTTTTCACCGGCGAGTAGTCGGTGCTGGGCTTCGATTTGCGCTGACGACTGCGCGCCGTCTTGGCCGCCGGCTGCGGCACAGCTTTGCTCTGGCTCTGGCTCTGGCTCTGGCTGGTGCGATTTGCCGAGCGCAGCGATTGGCGTCGTGAAGGCGGCGAGAAGTACTCCACGGCAGCTGGCTTGCCGGTCGGCGAGTCCTTAAGCCGAGCCGGTCTGCTCGTGTGCGGCTTGTCCGCACACGTATCCTCCAGCTCGTAGTCCCTAGTTGCTAACTCCGACTCCATTTCTGGCGTGGAATTGACAGATATTGCATCATTCGTTCTGGAATTCTCTTCCATTGGAGAGCTACGTTCGCTGGGTGCCAATCGCTCAGTTCTTGTGGCTGGTTGTGTATCCGCATCTTCCGTATCCATATCTTCGGTGTGATCAACTGCCTCGACATTTTCAGTTTGTGCTATGTCCTCGGGCAGTTCCACGTCATCTACTTTTGGGGAGCCATCCACTACCAACTGTTCCGGCTCACGGTCCCTGGGGTTTGTTTGATTCGGTTAATTCGTGCTGCGACTATATGGGGAAACTTACGGAGTGCGAACTATGTAAGTAATATTGTTGGACCAATCCTCCTCCTCTGCCGTACTATTATTCGTATCCTCCTCGCTAAGGTTGTGTTAAATTATTTTTAAAACGATTCTGCGTAAAAACTTACTCAGCTTCGCTGTCATTATCATAGGAAGACTCGGAGAGTTCCGATGAGGGGGAGTCGGCTGTCTTTCTCTCCTGGGAACTCGGCTCACCCACTGTGCACGGTGTGGCTCTAGGGGAAGGACAGAAATATTTCTCAATCAAAAACAAAAAATGAGGTTAACAAATATTTAAGCAACTCACATTTGTGCTTGGTCATCCGCTTCGCTTAAATCGTCGTCGTCCCCAACAATGTGTGGCACATTCGGCATTAAAGGCCTGTAATTAAGATATTTTGCAAAAAGTTCAAATCTCGAGCACTTCTACTCACATGTTGATCGCCCTTTCACAAAACTTCTGGATGGAATGAAGACATGTGACAGAATAAACGTTATTTTCATTCAAGGATTCCAAAAGTGCTGCAAAACAAAATTGACAAACAGTGCTGCAAAACGATTCAATGATCGTTTTTAAAGACGTTCTCACAGCGCATATTTGAAATGCTTTTCAGATATCGCATCATAAATTGAAATGTAGCATTTGCTAAGAAATTTATCAATGACTCTGACTTTTGTAACACAACATGGTAGATTATTATAAAGTATAAATTAAAACTGACAAATCAAGTGATTAAAAAATATATATATATATATGGATAACATAACGTTTCTTTAACCTTCGCAGTAGTCGCACGTCTCAACTCCCTCCTCACAATTGCAATATGTGGCCTCAGGCGCCATATCGGATGCCAGATCATCCTCGCCAATTGTTATGCACCGCACGTTGCGCGGATACTTCACCATGACCAGCGGACGTCCTTCCTCGTCGGTCAGGCCCACATCACAGCCATCGCCCACATTCTGGCGCTGCAGTATGTACTTGGTGAAGCAGCACAGAAATATCTAAGAAATAGTTTTGTTCGGTTAACAACTAGCCTAATACTCGACGGTTCACTTACCAGGAACTTTAAGGCCATAAGGGCCAGCAGCAGCAGGATGTAGAAGTATCGCCACAGCGATTCCGAAAACACGGGCAGGCATCCGTTCGTGTTGATGGAATCAACTGTGAGCGATGGGAAGGGCGCCCGTTTGTGGCTATTGTACTCCTCTGGATTCATTGCAAAGTTGGGCGCGCAATTGGTGTTATCGGAGATCTTCTTGGTGCAGGCAATTGGAGCTAGGACCGCCTTGGTGCGATACGTCGTGTTGCCCGCCTGAGCCTGCTTGGGCATCCACTCGGCATTCATCCAGTCCTTGTAGTTGTAGACACCACAGCACTGCTTCCGTAGCTGCAGTCCATCCCACAGCAGCTTCCATTCCGGGGATGTGTAATACTCGTCAATGCCGTGCAGCAGCGAGCTCTCCGCCGAGTTTTCCAGTACATCGATGTTATAGTATAGATTCCAAACGGTGCCAAAGCCCGATGCAATAATTACGCAGGAATAAAAGAGCCAAACGGACACCATCAATCGAACGTTGGGCGTGCAGCGTCTCTTCCACAAACGATTCCACAGGGACAAACTGCAAAGGAACGTGACAACCAGCTGGGCGCCCAGAATGTACACGTTGAACAGGTAGCTGAATAGCAAGCGGCGATCAATGTCCTCTAGATAGTTGGACAAAATCGTTTGATAAATGGCAGTTACGATTATGATCAGGAAACCGGTGACAGCCTCGAGTATTAGTAGAAGCGCAATATATACGGATGCTTTGCGAAAAGGCTGGCGCATTTGGTCATCTTTGTCAGATGCTGCTTGAAGTTTTGCTTTTTAATATGTTTCAATAGCTACGTGCGGCAAAGTCTCGAGTTTCGAATTCTATTTGAGGTGACGTTTATTAGAAAGGCAAGACACAAATGTGTAAAAGGGGGAAAAATTAAGAGCTCTTCGTATAGTTGTGGTTTTGGATCATGCATGTAAGCTATCTATTATTCAAATTTATTTAATTTTATTCACAAACTGATATTCGATTCAGTTGCTTTAAGCTGATTATGCAGAAGCGCCTAATTGGAGAGCCGTTTTTTTATCAGTGCGATAAATTAATTATTCGATTGAAATATTTCGGTATCACAAGCGACAATTTAAATATTTAAGCACACACAATGCTTTGCTACATGCTTTCTTATTATGTCTTTAAACTTCAAGTCCGTTAAGTATTCAATTGGACATTTTCAAATTTCTGTTACAGCTACGTCTGTTAATTAACATGTAGCTTGCAGCCGCACGCTGTTAAACTCAAAATGGCAGGCATAAATTAACATAGTGAGCACTCTTCAACACTGGCTTAAGCTTTTGATAAGAAGGTCATGTAAGCCGGCTTGAGATAAGCACAAATAGAGACGAACAAAGGCAGCTCGAAATACGGACCGCAAATTAAAACTAATTAAACATCTCCGCTGCGTCATTGTGTAAATATCAAAATGTTCGCCGTGCTTTGTGGAGCTTTATTGATGTTGGCTTTTGAGCCTGGTGCCATTGCTGAACAGAAATTCCAATATGCCATTAAGGAATTTTCGGTGCCGCTGGACCACTTCAGTTTCCTGAGCAACGAGAGCTTCAGCATACGGTACCTGTACAACGATTCCTACGTGGACAAGGCCAATTCCCAGTCGCCCATCTTTTTCTACACTGGCAACGAGGGCGACATCGAGTGGTTCGCGCAGAACAGCGGCTTCATCTGGGAGCTGGCGGCCAAGCTGCGCGCATTGGTCGTGTTTGCGGAGCATCGCTACTACGGCAAGTCGATGCCCTTTGGAGGCGACACCTTCAACACCAGCAAGCCGGAGCACTTGGCATATTTCACCGTGGAGCAGACGCTGGAGGACTATGCTCTGCTGATTACCTTCCTGCGCAACGGGCAGCAGCTGCCCGTGGTGGCATTTGGTGGCTCGTATGGCGGCATGCTGGCGGCCTGGTTTCGGATGAAGTATCCGCATATTGTGATTGGCGCACTGGCCGCATCGGCACCGATTTTACAATTTCCCGGCCTGACGCCCTGCGATATCTTTGAGAAGATAACCACCTCGGTCTTTGAGACGGCCTACAATGCCAACTGCAGTGCCAACATTGGCAAATCGTGGAAGGCCATTGAGTCGCTGGCGGCCACAGATGCCGGCAAGAAGCAGCTGGGCGATATGTTTCATCTGTGCGATCCCGTCAAGAACGGCGATGATCTGAACAAGTTTATGGACTATCTCGAGGAGGTCTATGGCAATTTGGCAATGGTCAACTATCCGTATAACTCAACTTTTCTGGCCCCGCTGCCCGCGTATCCGGTACGACAGTTTTGCTATTACCTCAAGGATCTGCAGCCGAACGACACCGATCTGCTGGCCAGCCTGGCCAGTGCCCTGGGTGTCTATACAAATTACACGGGTGCCTCCAAGTGCGTGGACTACAAGGATTCCAATTCTGGCGCCAACTACGACAGCCGCGGCTGGGACATACAGACCTGCAATCAAATGGTGATGCCATTCTGCGCCAACAACAGCGACACCATGTACCGCACCAGCACGTGGGACCTGAAGAAGTTCTCCGAGAAGTGTTACACGAAGTTCCATCTCACGCCCAAGCCCCATGATATTTTGCTGCGCTATGGCGGCCGAAATCTGGAGGCTGCCAGCAACATCATCTTCAGCAACGGTCTGCTGGATCCCTGGAGCGGCGGTGGCGTCCTTCGTGCACCAAACAATCAAGTGCATGTCATCATATTGCCGGAGGGAGCCCATCATTTGGATCTACGCCAAAGCCATCCCTCAGATCCGGCATCCGTTACGGACGCACGAAAGAAAGAGGCGGCCATCATAGAACAATGGATACGAGACTTTTAAAGTTTAAAAGAACACTAACAATTTGTAAGGCAATGTGAACAATTCATGAAATAAAATTAATTATTGTAAAAATAACCAACAGTTGTAACTTAATTTTATAATATTTCTTTAATATATATATGCATAAAGGTACAGTTGTTCACAAGAAAGGAAATCTTTAAGTTTACAGAAGCAGCAAAAAACACACAAAATTTAACATTTAAATCAACCTAATTCAAATATATATCGTGTAAACTTAATAAATAAATATATATGTTTTTATATTTTTTGTTTTTTGTTTTTTTCAATAACTGCTGCAAAGCATTAAATAATAGAAAAAAAATATATATTATAAGGCAAATAGAATAATGTTTATCAAAAAATATTAACAAAAGTTTGATTTTCTTTTAACTGATGGATGGATAACCTGTTCCATTTCTATAGTATACGCAAATTATTCAACATTTTGTTCGTTTGCAGTTTTGCATTTTGTTTTTTTGTTTTTTTTTCAAGGTTTTTTTATGCATTTTGTTTATACGCAACATTACAATTTTTGTATTGTGAAAAATTGTTTATAGTTTGGTTTAGCACCGGCATAGGACACTTGCTTCGTTTATATATTCATAGCTCCTTTCGCGCACGTTGCCCCCAACCTAGTTAGGGCATTGGCTAGAGTTTCGATTGTTGTCTATGGTACGAATTTTGGAAATGAGTTCAGGAATGCTTTGAGGTGAGATAGCCCGTGCCGCCAGATCTTTGGGCGAGGGTTGTCACCTGTGGCTGGTGCGCAATATGCATGCAGCTGCACCCAAGCCGCGGGAGAGCGCTTGGCTTGGGGCAGCTAACCCTCTGGCGGCGTTGGCTGTCTAGCGTCCAGGGCGCCGTCCAAAAGCCAACTCGCTGGGCAAGCTGCACAGTCCAGAATTTGGGAGATGGACATGCAGCTGTGCTCAGCGTACGAAGTCTTTTGGCCAGCACTCTGGGCAGTTGGTCTATGTGGGTCATGGTTTGTCTTGAGATTTGTCCGCTGGCTAGCCTAAGGGGCAGGGTCAGCTTGTGGCCAGGCCGGGCAAAAATGTTCCACGAGATTTGCCAGATCTGACCTCAAGCTGCAGCTGCTCTCGGGAGAAACGTGCGCTACTCAGAGCTTATTTTTTCGTGTGTGCGTATTTTTTTTTTTTGTTTTTTGCTTTCGTTTTTTGTTTTTTTGCTTTCAACTTAGTTTTTATATACAAAATGTTGGGCTTTATAATTTGGGGCATAGGTTATGTATATATATAAATGTTTGCTGTGCAAATATATATGTATAATGTATATATCGTTAATATAAGTTACTTTTATGTTTTGTTGTAAAAGTTTTTCGTTACATGTCGTTAGTTTTCATTTTCATTTTCATTTTCATTATCATTTTGATTTTTCAGTTTTTTTTTTGTTGTTTTTAATCAAGTGTTTCTTTATAGGTATATGCTCGTCGAGTTGTTGGATTTGGTTATTCATTATATATTATGTACATATTTATTTCGGTATGTTTGTCTGTAGATATCAAAAACAAAATACACGGTTTTTTTTTTTTCATTCAAATTGTGGAAAATTACAAAAATTTACAGGACATAACACACTCGACTTGACGCTAGGTAACATCTTAAATCTTGTACAAGAATTTTTCAATTTTGTATACTGTGGGTTTCTTTCATTCATTGGGTTGTCTCTTTTCATTTGTTGTTTTTAATTTGAAAGGCATATTATATTCGTGTCGGATTCTGTTCTGTGGTTACATTTGGTTGTTTGCTTTAATTGGTTTTTACTGTGAATTTATTGCACTAATCCAATGACAACAATTACGTTGGCGGCGGGCCGTGCGGATAGGATAGCATTGGCTCCAGGCTGCGGGCGAATGTGTTGGAGAACATGCACGTGTAGTCCTCACCGTGGGGCACCAGTGTTGCCACACCTAAAAGCAGCAGCATGAGCGCCTGTATGGGCAGGGAGGCACGTGCAACGCGCCCGAGGAATCGTGCACCGCGGGCCAGTACCGTGGTATTGATGACATCGCCATCGGCAGCATCGCCATCGGTGTTGGTGCGGCTATGGAGTAGAGTTCGAGGATTAGAAAAAAATTTATATGCATATTGGGTTTATAGAAAAAATATGCTACATAGTTAGATCAAGTGCAACTAGAGTTTGTACTTGTGCAAATATTTGCTTAGTAATTAAAGAACAAAAAAATAGATGTAAGTTAACTAAACTAGACTACGATACGTTGAATTAAAAATTAAACAAATTTTCTATGAATATTTACTTTGCATTTTCTGTGTTGGGTGCGGCGGCCTGCATAGAAGAGGTTGATAATGTAGTATTATCCAAAAGCTAGATATGCCATAAAGTATAATAGAAAGGAAATAAAAGAAATTAAATTAAATTCAAAATAAATAAAATAAAAATTCTTTTTGCATTTATCAATTCAAATTCGCATCACGCTCTAAATAAATAATTGTATTTATAATATAAGTATTGATATAAATATTTTTACAGCCAATTTTCTTTTTTTCATATTATAAGTTCACTTACTTTGGTGCGCTCAAATTAAATTAAAAATCAAATTGTTTTTCTTTTTATTTTTTTTGGATTTTCGGGACAAATTCTCGTTTAATTGCAATACATTTTGAATACTCAAGATCCTTGCACTTACCTCATTCGACAACATTTGCAGCGGCACGCCCAGATTGTCGCCCTCGTAGCCGAGCACGGCGCCCAGCTTGACGATGTAAATGCCGGAGAGACGACGCAGCGATTGCAGCCGGAGGCGCAGATCTGTTAACCTGGAAAGGGTTCTAGAATATTTAAAACATATGCCGGCGGCTCTTGGGGTTGTCAGTTGTGATGAAGTGTTAGAATGGGCGGACGAATCAAATTTTGAGAACCAAACAAAAAAAATAAAGTAATACACAAATCAAATACGCAACAAAATAAACACAGCAAAACACAAAATTCAAAAGCGAGAAAATGTTGCAAAATAGGTTTTACAAGAAAGCAAACTAAGTCTCTAACTAATAAAATATGTAAACTACGTTTTTTTTTTTTGGAAGCTACATTGGGATAGATACGTGATGGTGTAGTAAACCGAAAAGAAGATGTTCAGAGGAACATTTTTAGTACAATTTTGTTGTGGTCAAGTAATGAAAATAAATGTTTCGATTTAAAAACAAAAGTTTTTTGAAATGAAATCTGACGGCAAGCCAAAGAAAATGCCAAATTTGAACAAAATGAGTAAGAAATAGGATATTTTTACGGAAAGAGTGGAATTTGTTGAGTGTGGATTTATACAAATATTGAATATAAATATTTTTTACAATTTGTATGAATTGCGTTTCAAAATATAGCCCATTCAATTTGTATAATATTTTTAATCAGATTGTAGAAAGATTTTATAGTTCAATTTAAGAAGAATAAAATTTCTACAATTGGAGGAAATAATCTTTAAGTTCTATAAAAGGCAGAAAATTATATGATTTTAACAAATTAGAATATTTCTCTTTGATTGTAGCATAAATAAATTATATTCGCCTCAGGAGCAAATTATTAAAAGATGTTTCTAAAGATTATAGTTTTATGTGTAGAAGAATAAAACTTAAAACTAAGTTAAGAAAATTTAAAGAGAAGGAAAATGTTTGTTGCACATAATATATAAATATTATATGCAAGAGAAATATTTAAAAAATAATTCAATTTCAACTGAGAAAAACATATATTTTACTACATAACCAATTGGAAACTATAAACGCCGCCCAACTACCTCGTTGCTCCTGCTGCTGCCCCTTGCCCTGCCACTCTCGCATTTTATTGCCCCCCTCTATGAGCACAGCTATCTAGAAAGCAGAAGCGGCATCCACGCATTTATTTCGTTCCGCCCTCGGCACTGGAGCCAGCTGCACTTACCTTTCATAGGTATGCTGTGACTGCTCCTCGGATCCCTCGACAGCGCGCAGCAGCTGATCGGCGGCATCCTGCAGGCTGACAACGCGCGGCTCGCAGCGCTCCAGTTCGGCGCGCAAATCCTTGAACTTGTGGAACTTGGCCTCTAGCACGCTGCGCTCCTCGGTGAGATCCACGGGCTCAGAGGCCTTGATGTTCTGCTCGGTGCGCTGCAGCCACTCGACCAGCTCGTCGATTGTCTGATGGAACTCGCTGTTGCCCATGAGCGCCGTCTGGAGCAGACCCTGCCATTTGGTGGCATTGATGCAAACATTATTCCAGCGCTCGTTGTCCGCCTCGAGACGTGCGCGCAACTGTCGCGCCTTCTCCGTGTCCATGGTGTGTGTGGCCAGATGATCGCCAACCACATTCAACGATGAGATGATCGACTTGTGACTCTCCAGATCCAACAAGAACTCACGATGATCCTGTGTCACATCCTCGAGCAGTTCAATATTTGAGGGCGGCCCCGTCTGGGCCTTCTGTATACTCTCGGCAAACTGCAGCCACTGCTCCAGACGCCACAGATCGTTATCGATCTGCTGCCAATTGCGTTGCGTGCAGAGCGGACACGTTAGGCGGCCGACCTCACTGTTTTATAGAAGGGATAAATAAAGAAAACGGTTAGAAATATTTTAAACATTAACTGGAACGTTTATTAGGTAGTTATGTAAGCTTGCTGGATCCGAGCAAAGTCTTTGGCGCGACTTTGAACAGAGCTGACGTCCAGGCAAGCTCCAAGCTGCTCGCTGTGCTCCACCCCTGGAGACTGGCAGCCTATTGAGAAGAGGTACTGCCAGCTTTTGTCTGGTGGATGAACACACACAGAACAATAAACAGAGGTCACACGTGGCAGATTAGGAGCTAGCCTGGCCGTGTTATTGTGGTCAGTGCACAGGTAGTGGTATATAGGGTAGAGATAGAGATAATCTCCTGTTGTTAACACTTACTGTATGCATGTGTATTTGTAGGCAGCAGGTAGCAGGCACCTGCTGGGCAGAGCCATCATGAATGCGCACGTTCGAGTGAAGCATGTGTGTGTGTGTGTGTGTGTTTGAGTGTAAGCGGGGCAAATAGCGAGACATAAAGCAATAAAACAATTTGTTAGCCAAATACCATTAAAATACGCCCAAAAACACAAGAAAGTGGTTATAATACTTGCAAACTGAACTTGAATGACAAATCGATGTCAATCATCGCACATACTACAGTGGTCTCTCGTTAAATGAGAACTTGTAAAAGCAAGTCAATAATTGAAATCGATTTGTCATCTTATTTTTGAATAAAATGTCGATTGTTCTTAAATGTCTGATTAAAGATATATTGAAATATTTTTCAAAAACTTTAAATTTTGGCGAATTTATAGATTTAGACGCGTTCTCATTTTCGAGAGACCACTGTAGCAGCCATGCTTTACTTTAAATCTATATACATTTCTTTTAAACTATTTGTTCGAAATTGTCATGGATATTTCTGATTTGCAAAGAGCAAAGAGGTATTTTTTTTGCACTTAAAAATTAACGGATTCATGAAAACAATAGAAAAGGCCGATTTGAATTAAAATTATATAAATTAATGTAATTAATTGAACAATAATTCGTAATTAACAAATCAGAAAATGAGAAATTCAAAGAATTAAAAATGAAATCTAATCTTCCGCAGCACTGTGTCCAGTTGGAAGTGAGCTCGGCATAGATTTGACTGGACCAGAACTGGACCCAGATATGGAAGGAAATGGAACTTTTTAAATTGAACAGATCTGTATAGGCTAATACCCACACGAGCCGATAAGAACCTCGAATAGGATATACACGTATATAGCCGGAATCGATCTACACGCGTAGTTTGCAAGTATGTAGCATCATAATTAGTTAAAGGAATAGACTAGAGAGCTAGATAGGGATTGGGATAAGGGCGCCTACCTTGCATTCTGATCGTGCTGTTGGCGCGCCTTCCACTGCGACTGCAGCGTATCGAAGCGCAGCGCCAGCTCTGACACGGTGTCCACCTGGGCCGATTGATTGTCCGCATGACATTCGGTCAACAGCAAATGGCTGAGATGCTTGACCAGCTCCGTGGATGACTGGGCGTTGCTCAATAGCTTGGCAATCTTTTGGGGACCCGGCTTGCGTGTCTTATCCACAATGGTGCGCTGCAGCTCTTCCAGATTGTTCTGACACTCGACAATGGCCGTCTTCAGCTCCATGATGTATGCATCCTTGGCCGTTATGGACGTTTCCCGCTGCAGCTGCGCCTGACGCAGCTTGCGTTGCGACAACGTGTCCACCTGGACACTGGCGTGCGCCTCGCTGACTGCTGCCGCGCCCTCTCTGGTGGCACGGGCCAGCCAGCTGGTCTTGAGAATCACCAGATTCTTTTGCACCGTCTGCCAGAGGCTCGTGTACTCGGCAATCAGTTTGAGCAGCTGCTTCAGCTGCAGCGGTTGCTGTTTATTGCGCAACTCGGCCTCCTTGCCCAGTGCATCGGCCTGCTGTACCTGCTGCTCGGCCAGCTGAAGCTTGCGCTCCAGTCCGTCCAAGCGTTGCAGCACCACCGTCGCCTCCACCGTGGCCGCCTGCTGATCCTCGGCACTGGGCACTTGCTCAAGCGCCTTCTGTATGCTTGTCAGCGATTTGTTGAGCTCCAGTTGGGCCGTGTTGAAGTCGCGCATCAGCTTGGCATCCTTGTCAATGGCGTCCAGCAGGGCGTGGCAGCGCGGCGTCAACAGACGCCACTTGCTCAGCATCACCTTGGTGGGCATCGTCAGTTTCTGTATGTTCTCGGGCTCGACGCCAGGGCTCATTGCTAGGCGGGCATACGTCTGTTCCAGCTGACGCAGACGGACAGATTCGGCTTCCAGTTCGGCCAGCTTGGCGCGCAAGGCCTGCTGGCGCTCGTCCAACTTTTGTTTGTTCACGTATTTCTGGTCGCGCTCAAAGCCAGAGAGTTGCGTTTCCTGTTTGGCCATCCAAGATTTTTGCTCTGTGGTCATTTTGATCAGCTCCTGGAGCGCATTCCATGTGGCCAGAATGCGAGCCTTACGGTCAGCCGACTGGCTGCACACGTTCTTCCAGCGTTGCTCCAGGTTTTGCGCCGATGAGGCCAGCCCGGTGGTGTTCACCTGTGTGCGCCAGCTGTCCGCATCGCTGAGCAACATTTCGACCAGATTAAGTACCTCGCCCACATTGCTGCTATGATGCTCGATGGAACGCTGGATCTGCTCGTGCTCGCTCAGCTTGGCCTTGATAACGTTGGGCGTGTAGTTCTCGAAGCTGATCGGCTTGTCCAGCTGCGACTCCACATCGAAGAGCCAGGCACGTATGAGTGCTATGCGCTCCTCCAGTCGCAACAGCGTTTGCTTCAGTTCGCCAATCTTTGTGGCGCGCTGCTTGCATAGGAACTTGAGGCGATTCCAGCGGTCGATGAGCGCATCGCTCTGCTGCTGCACCTGGTTGCGCACCTCCTGCGCCTGCGGCGTGGCATCCGCATAGAGAGCCAGCAGTTCCCGGCTGGTGGAGAGCAGCCATTCGCGCTCCTTGTCTCGTAGCTGGAGTTCGCCATTGATTTGGTGCTCCAGCTGTTTGGCTGCCTGTTCCGGGTTGGCCATGGCCGACACATCGGCATCGCGCTCCACACGCTCCTCGAGAGTGCGCAGCCACTGCGTGATGCGCTCGTAGCGCACCTGGTAGTTGGAGAGCAGCGACAGACGCTCCTCGATGGCATTGATAAGCACGGCCAGCTGATAATCAAGATCGGCATGCTGCTGCCAGAGCAGAAAACTGCGCTGGCGTATGGCCTTCATGTCGTGCGGACTGATGCACTCCTTCAGCTCCTCCTGGCTGACCGTCAGGCCCTCCAGCGCGGGCGTCTGCGCGCCCAGCTGGACACGTTGCGCTCTCAGCGCAACCAGACGCTGCTCAATCTCTGCTGGCGTCGTAGGCAGTGCATCACCCGAGCTGCTGTCGAGCAGCTCCTGTGCCTTGGCAAACTCTGTCTGCAATTGCTGCACACGCTGCTCGTACGATTCGCCGAGCTGCTTGATGCGCTTGAGGAAGTTCTGCCAGGTCTCGAGGGCGGCACGCAAATTGCTTATACGCTGATTGATGCTCGCCTGCTCCATGCGCATGGCGGTGGCCAGCGCATCGTCGCAGTACTTGAGCAGCTCCTGCTGTTGGGCCTTCAGAGCGGCGCTCTGCTGCTCGCCACGTGTCAGCTGCAGCAGCAATGCGTCCAGGCGCGCCTTCAGGTGAGGCACGCGCTTCAGGTGAATGTAGCGCAGCTGCAGCGCATTGCGTTCCGCCTCGCGCTGACGCAGCCAGTCGAGCAGAGCGGCCAATTGTTGCCGGTACGCATTCCAGCCGCTGACACGGCGCTCCAGCTCCTCATTGCGCTGCATAATGCGCGAGAGGGTCTCGTTGTGCAGATTGGTCAGCGCCTTGTATTGCTCCGATAGCTCCGATTCGAGCGGCGTCTCGGCGAGCACGCTCTGCTGCGAGATGAGCAGGTTCTGGTGTATGGCACACAGCTGCTGCTGCTCGCGCAGGCTGCTGTAATCCTCGGGTATGGCACAGGCGAGGAACGATTGCACATGCTGCAAATACTGACGCCACAAACGCAACGCCTCCGAGCTGTTTTGGGTGCGCGCCAGGCGCGTGGACAAGCGATGGTACTCCTGGAACGTATCCTGGAATATCTTCTGCCACATCGCCAGCACCTCCAGTATGCCGTCATCGGCAACAGCGGCAGCGGCGGCGCCGCTCGGCGCCAGCTCATTGTTGTTCTGCTGACGTTCGCGCAGCTGACGCAGCTGCTCCTCGGTGCGGGCCAGCGTCTGCAGATGGGCTCGCAGCGCGGCCAGTTGCTCCTCGCTCTCCTTGGGCGTTTTCGGCTCACCGCGCGCAATATCCTATGAGTAAGCGAATATGATTTAATATTATTATTTGGTATATAATATTTGTATTTAACAGGTGGCAGCCAGTGCAACGTTTTGTGCATGGCTAATTGGCCTGACCCTAATAGCCACAATGTGGTCTCCAGTTACAGTTGGCAATGCACGGCTTCACAGCGAAAGCTGTGAAAGTTATCAACTCACAGATGCTCTGTAGTCCGAACATGGCAACGGGAGCAGAAGCAGTTTTCATATTTTCATATATTAAGCGTGCCTTTAAATTTTATCTAATCTCATTGTTCCTGTGAGTTCGGAACTTTTACTCTTAAATCATGATTGGGACAGACACCTGCCCTGCAGCCAATATGCCGTGTATTTGCCCCTTGGGTACACGGTATTAAAAACGCTGCAACTCTTTCCGCCAACTGGCAATGACCTCATGCAAACAGACACAAAAAACACGCGCGCGCGCTGTTCAACTGTCTGGCCACACATGGGCTGGGCTACGCGGTAGGACGGGCGGGTAGCAGGTGGGCTAAGGTGGCGGACACAAGAGACGCGACTGGTTGTGGCATGTGCATTTCAAATGGTTGGCACAGTGGGGCGGGAAGGCTCCAAGCAGACAAGACGAGTTATTAATTAATAAATGCCCAAAAATATGTTACCACATAAACATGATTTTGTGTTGTTCTCTCACTGCTTTTTCGATATGCATGTCCGAAATGATTTCTATTAATTCTGGCCAAGGGACCGCTTTGTTAAATATTTATGAGCGCGCGGGGTCAATACAAAATTAAATATGCCTGCACTCGAACCCATATTTAAGCCCATTGGCAATCGATAAAGACCATTGCACGATTGTACGGGCCATTGTGACGCTCGACGTCGCTGGAACTAACCGAAATACATATAGACACATGGGAGCGAAAGTTTTTCAACTTTTAACCCACTTAAAATAGCATGTCCTTCATATTGTATTAACAACAACTACAACAACAACAACAACAAGTGTCCGCCTGTTTTATTTTCTGGTTCTTGTTTGTTGTGGTGGTTGTTGTCATTGTGAGCACTGTGGGAATTTCCGCACGCCAGCTCTAACATATGCTAATCATCATCATGTCTCTAATCGATACATGTTTCGCTTAGACCGAATTCAGTTTGTGGCCTGCACTCACCTGCTGCACATTGTTGAAGTAAACCTTGGCCTGTGTCACCTCCTTGTCGAGCTCTTTGCGCTCCTTATCCTGTGTCTCGGCCACATTCGCCAGCGTCGTTATTGCATCCTTGCATTCGGCCAAACGCTGGCCCAACGCATCCAGTTCGCCCTGCATTAGCGAAGAGGCATCCAGACCCACATCGGCGGCTATCTTGGCCACAATATCGCGCAGCTCCAGGAGACGATCATTCTGTGTGCTCAGATTGTCTTGACAGACCTGGCAAAGGCAGACAGAATAAATTAGCTTCAGTTTTGATATAGACTAGGGATAGATTTTTGTCTAGTATATAGATTATTTTTGAGTTTGAATGCAAATGCCACCGATTTATAATTAGCTCGATCAAAGTACATTTAGCTTAAGCCAGCCGGGTCGGTTAGCCCTAGTTAGGAGCACGTATGCTGCTTATCAATTGTCTTGGCTCGTTCCCGAACTGAATGCACTTCTATTTGTAATTAATGTGTCGAGCAAATGCCGAGCACCGTGCACCGTGCACCGTGCATCGAGTGCCGAGTGCCGAGTATACTTTCAATTTCAATTTAGAAAAGAGGTCACCCGCTGGGCCCTGCCGCGTCGCTGGCCATCAAAGAGCTATTTAGAGCTATTTAAATATATAACTCTGGCTGCACGCATTAACCAATTTAAAGAGCACGCGTCCGGCCCTACCGAATGCCCTATGATATCATCTCTGAAATATTCAGCTATGCTCCGCTTTATCAGAAACAAACAAACAAACGTTGACATTGAAATCCAACAGCAGCGACTTAAAAAATATTTTTACATTTATCTACAGCTTCGGACAAGCTGAAGGCATGCTCCGGCAATCTTATAATCACATATGTACATATGTATGGCATAAATGTATTATATGTGGCCATATAGTATATAGTATGTGGTCTTCCTATAATTTCGTGTGTTTTCATTTATTCGTGTCTCTTTTTTTCGACTGAACAGATAAAGCAGCTATATAAACACAGAGCTTACGCTCTGGGTTGATAAACTTAGCCATGTGAAGTGACAGTTGGGCTACCTAGGGACACAAAATAATTACAATGCTGCCGCTGCTTGGGCCTCTCTAATGACCCTAATGATCAATAAACATACATAAATAACAAAACAACTATGTGTTAATATTTAAGTCAAATAAAGTGAGTATCGAAACTGAAGTCGCCACAAGAAAACATATTTAGCTAACAAGTGCCGAAGACCGAATGCCCTAGCATTAAATATGAGGAAACTGCAAGATAAACTCGTGTGAAACATTCTATAGAACCAAATGATATAGTGCTCCGATGTTAGGATCTTGATTGTAAAGGCTGAAAGATATATTGATCATATATTGGAAGCAAATGAAGCTAGTAAAATATTTTGAAAAGGTAAAAAAATAATTAGATTTTGACCATTTTGTGCGTTATGTGGTCGAAAATGTCTGCTACAATAAGTTACATATTTGCTTCGAAAGCTAAGCTACCCAACTGCGAGAGTGTTACAACTTTTGGGCCGTCTGTAAGTTTGTCTTTCTGTCTTGGGGTGTCAAGCAATATAATTTATGACACAACCCAACAATATATGTACATGCATGTACATATGTGCACACAAAAGTTGGCTCACACAGGCAGAGCCCTATTTCCTATTGCCATGTTCTATTGCCAGCGATTACAGCGACGCGCCCGAAAATTGATTGGGCCGAGCGTAACGGCTGAAAATCAATGTAATTACAGTCTGGTCCGGTTGCAATTAAACGTTGCCGCCAAAATCGTAACGTTGGCAGCGACTCAGGTGCACCACCCAACCACCAATTTGAATTAGCTTTGGGCACTTACCTTGGCATGTTGCATGGCATCCAAGGGCTGCTCGAAGGACTTGACGCTGTCCATTTGCTGGTCGATGCAGCTCTTGACCGCTGCCGAGGCGTTTCGATATTTGTCCCAGAGCTCGACGGCCCGCTGGTAGCGTGTGCAAAGCTGTTGCAGATTCTCGGTGGTATCATTCCAGGCGACTACCGCATCCTGCACGGACGATTCAATTTGTTCGACAATTTGCACATCGCAGCTCTCGATTAACGGTTTGGCGGCGCCCTTAAGCTCGTCCAAGAGCTGCTCGCGACTGTGCAGATCGCCCGCAAGTCCCTGAGTGAGCGAAATCAAACAAAAACAATTAATACAAAAAAAAAAAAACACGCTTGCAGCGACAATCGAAGCGACACGCGCGCGTTTCGAAGTTAAAGTCAAACTGCCGCAAAGCAAACGAAATGAAACGAAACGCAAAGCAAAGCAAATGCAATGCGCGAAAGCTTTTTCGAAGAGCGCTTTAGTATAAGAGCTTTGTGGTAGCTTTGTCTTGTTTCGAACTATTTTGAATTAGCATTCGTGAAAAACCGCTCTGAAATAATTGAGTGTGCGCGCCCAACTGAACGCAGGCAGAAAACGCGCGCGGTTTTTATAGCCATTTCGGGCAGATAGGAGCAAATGCTGATAAGAGCTCGCAAAAAAGATGCAAGATGCAGGTAGCCAGGTCAGTTGTTTTGACTGCCTGAATGTGGCCAAAATAGTCGTAAATCAAAATAGTCAATAAAAAAGGGCGTGGAAAACTTACCTCTAATCTCTCGGTGGCCTTACGCAGCCGCTCATAGTCGACCTGGCCGTGCACGCGTATCAGTTCCATCATAAAGTCCGTCTCCTGGACAGAGTCATGCACCAGTTCCAGCTGACGTTCGTAGCGTAGCCATAAGGCCAAACGATTACGTAGTATGGCCATAATATTGGTGCACTTGCTCTCGAGGAAGGCATGGTCATCCTGCAGCTGGGAAATGTCGCGTTCCAGCTTCACCGGCGACACGGACATCTTCAGTCGCATGGGCAACGTGTGCAGCATTTGGCGTAAGCGCATTATCTCCTGCCAGCTGGCAACGAGCTCCTCGCCCGCACCCTGACAGTCGGCGACGGCTTTCTCTATGATATCCGCGCCTTGACGCTCCGCGGACTCGCATTCGTCCAATATAACAGAGATTTTGGCCTGATGCTTGCGCTGATTACTGATGCCCTCGTGTATGGCCTGCAGCTGATCTCGCAGCACGGAGGCAAACTCCAGCTCCTCGGAAATTTGTGTGGTTATTTTGTGCGAGAGTGCAAAGAGTTCGCCCACTTTTTCTGGTTCAATTGCCGGCTCCTGGAGTCCAATGCGGCCCAGTTCGTTGCCAATGAAGCCAACGCGTGTGCGCAGCACCTGGACACGTTCAATGTACAAGCAGAGCTCCTCCTCGTTTTTGATAACGCCCTTCATGCTGGTCATGGTCAGATAGATTTCCTGAAGCTCACGCTCCACCAGCTTGAGTTTCTCATCAGCGGGCATATCCTCCGAGGACAGGCACTCAACAATGTTGTGCTGTATCAGCTCAATGGCCTGGGCCACCGCTTGCCAGCGATCCTCGAGTTGGGCATGGAACTGGCGTTGGAGCATTTCGTCGGCCAATGGTATGACTTGGAGGGATTTCTCTAGACTGTGACCCGCATCGTTGCGTATGTTATTATGCAGCTCGAAGCGCGCCTTAATCTCCCAGAATTGCCGCATATGTGGTATGGGCTCCTCTGTGGGTTGTGTGGGTATTTGGATTTGGCGTAGCTCCTGCTCCGCTTCGCGTACAAACGCTTCCATTTTCTCTGTCTGCTGTTCGTATTGCACCCAGATCTCCTTGAAGACCAGCAGGCGATGCAAGTAGAGCGCCACCTCCTCGCGCAGCTTGAGCAGCACAATGAGTGCATCATTCGATTCCTCAACCAAATTGGGCGCCTGCACCAGCAGCTGCATTTTGTTAGCAATGCCCGAGAGCTGCGTCATCTTCACATAATGATGCGAGATGTCATTGCTAAGGGATTGATAGAGCGTCGCATACTGATCGTAATCGGCAGAGGTCACCGCCGACAGATCTGGCACGCGTTGCTGTGCCACCTGCAACCACTGCAGCTCATCGCGCATGCCCTTCTCCAGCACTGTCCAGCGTGAGGCGGCTTGCACCAGCTTAGAGGAACGCTCCGAAGCACGCTCCAGCAGCTGGGTGGCTTTCTGGTAAAGCTGCTTGTGCAGCTCCGAGTGCTTCTCGCGCGTCTCGCTATCGATGTTCTCCTCGAGTGATTCGAGCATGGCGCGACAGTGGCTCAAATTGACAAAGAATTTCCGCTGTTTTTGCACCTCGTTGTTGAGCAGCTCCAGGGAACTTGACACAATGGGGCTCTCCATCATTTTGTCGGCCAGCACAGTGATATTCGTGAACTCCTTGAGCGTCTGCTCGTACTCCTCGGCCAGTGACTGCAGCTGGAGTAGGCGATCGCGCTCTGCCTCGATGTTGTTGCCAATATTCTTGCTATTCTCGAAGGCGTTGTACACCTCCTGTGGTATTTTCTTATTGGGGAAATCGCGCTGGAAGTAACGGGCCGTCTGCATTAGTTGACCCAACTGCTGCTGGCCCGCCGTATGCTGCCGGTCCAGCTCATCGAGAAGTGCCAGCTTTTGGGAGAGCGGATGCTCCCCGCTGAGTGCCTGGTCGTACCGTTGTTGCAGGAACTCCAACGATGTAGAAACTTCTCTGTAAAGCAGCTCAAAGTTGTGCCACTTGTCCAGATCCTTGCTATCCTGGGCCTGACTATGTTGGGTCACCTGCTCCACAGCATCGATGTGCTCTTTGAGCGTGTCCACATATTGCAACAGCTCCGACTGTGTTGGCTTATCCGTTTGGCCGAGCTCTGCCTCGAGCTGATTGACATTCGTTTTGATTGTGTGGAGTTCCTCGTTCAGCTGATTGTAGTTGTCCAGCTTCTGTTCTGAGGGACCTTCATTGGAGTTTTGCCGTATGAGATACACGCGATACTCAATTGTTTCCAGCCAGGTGGACACCTTTTCAATGACTGTTATGACTGTGGTGTGTATAATCGTCTTATCTCCACTACTTATTGCCACATCCAAGTTCTGTAATCCTTCGGATACCTCCAGCATGCGCTGTTCGGTGGGTACCTGCTTAATCTGTTCGGATAGTGTGGCCAGGTGAAGGACATCACTCAGTGGTGTTGACTGCTGTGGCGTCGCCTGTTTCAGTTGCCTTATGCGACTCCCAATTGCCTCCTTGGTCTCTGCCCAGGTCAGCTTCGGTTGCTGTTCGTATTGTTGTTGTTTACCGGGATACAGTTGCAAGATCTCGCTCTTGATGAGCGCTTCAGAGGACTCCATCGGTGTGCTGTCCACAGTCGAGCTGGTCGTTGTCGTTAACCAAATATTCTCTTCGTTCAGATTATCTGGACCTGGTGTAATAGGGACCACCAGCTCCTCCGTTGGCGAAGCAACCTCCTCAATGGTCACCGAAGATGTGGGTCCACTGCGTGGCTTGCCTTGCTGTTGCGAGGCAATGCTTACCTTGTTCTGTTCGAGTATATGCACCGGCAAATCAGGATATTCATCGTAGACTGTTGTCTTTGTGATTTGCAATTGCACACGCTGTGGCCTTTGCGGATCAGCTTCAGTCGGCTCAAAGTCGGGTACTGGCGGTAGATGTGGCACCTCTTCGATTGTCTGATTGGTAGAGAGTACTATTCCGGATTCAGTCAGCAGTTCGGGTGCAATTTCTACGGTCACACTGATTTGTGGATCTGCCTCTGGTGTTGGCTCCGGCACAGACTTGCCCTTCTGTTTCTTTTTGTCCTTTTTGTCCTTTTTGATTTTCTTTTCTGGCTTGGGCAGCTGCATGGTTTGCGTGTACTCATATAGCGTGGGCTCCACTGTAGATGCATCGGAATCGGCCGGTATGGCCACTGTGGTTTTCACCTCCAGCTCGTAGGGCTCTGAAGTAGATGTGGCGGTCAATGAATTGTCTTCCAGCGAAATAGGCTGTGGCTCCTCGCGCGGCGTGGTCTGCACCAGCACATCGCTCACATCTACGGCTTCTGGCCTGCTCAATTCCGTTGGCTCTGGCGTTGCTGTTTGCATGTGAGTCTCCTTGGTGGTGGTTACCTCTGTGACGGTAGACTGTTCCTTTGTGGGCACAGGCAAGTCGATGGTCATATCTTTAACCAAATCCTTAACAAGTGGCTGAACCACATGGTCGCTACTTGATTCAGCTAGGCGCGGCGATTCCTTGGGTGTGGTTTGCAGCTCCTTTTCGGTTGTTGTCGTTATAATAGTTTGGCTAGAAATTTCGACGGTTTGCCGGGGCTGACCATTCTCGTCGGTTTGAATTTCTGTGCTAAGTGTCTTGACCGGCTCAGGTTGGTCGTCGCCGCGTGGTGTTGTCTGGGCTTCGGTTTCAGTAATTTCCACAATGATCGTTTGCGATTCGGTCTCCTGGTTATCCGGACGCACATCTAGGCTAGTTTGTACCGCTGTTTCATCCAGTTCGGGCTTGTGCTGTGGTGATGTCTGCGAAGATTTAATATCCTGCTCAGCAGTTGTTGTCGTGGGCGCACGCGGACTCGTTTGCTGCTCTTCATCTTCAAGTGCTGCCAGCTCGACAACCTCCGTGGGTATAACAAGTTCCGTAATTGGAGTACGTGATTGCTCTGTGGGTGAGGGTATAATCGAATCTTCAACCACCTTGACGGTTTGACCCATATCCATGCTCGACAAGTCGCTCTCTTCGCTAATCTCCACAATCGATTCGTAGCATACTTTGTCTGCCGATTTCGGATTGATGGTATCACTACGTGGCGAGTTCTCGGGTGAGGGCGGCACATGCGATGCCTGTACTGACTCCGGTTCTGGTTCTGGTACTTGTTCACTCTTCAGTTTTTCCTCATCTCTTCTTTTCTTTTTCTTTCGACTTCGCTTCGTGGACGCGTCTTCGTCGTGCTCCAGGGGCGCTGCCACAGTCTCCACAATACTCATGGTCACATTAGCGGGTGACATGCCAATGGATTCGGCAAGCTCTGAGGCCGCTCCCATGGCCACCTTGAGTACACCAGCTCCAGTTGCTTCCACAGAGGGTGCTGTTATCTGGTAAGTCTTGCGTGGTGATGCTGAGGCGGCTGCCTCTTCAGAAATGAATAGCTGGGTGGCCACACGTATATCCTTTTGAGGTATATCGGACTGTCTATCGGCGATGTTGATGGGTGGCACTTCCGTGACAGGTTCTTCAGTTGCTACCGTTTGTGGTTGTGCTTGCTCGGCAGGTGCTTCTGTTTCAGCTTTTGGCTCGGCTTGAGCTTGTGCCTGTTCAGCTGCTAGGAAGCTTTCTACATCAGTCTTCGGCTGCTCCGGTGTTGTTTCAGTCTTTTGTGGTGTCTGCTCAGACTCCGATTTTATGCTAACAGCTGTTGGAGACGCTGGCTCAAATGCATACGATTCCAGGGAGACAGAGTTGCCAGTTTCAGGACTTGTTGGCCAAATGGTTTCCACGGGCATTGATGTCTCTGTGTTGATTGCAGCTGGCGGTGCCAGATCTTCGGCATGCTCCGAGAAATCGATGTTTGTGGTTTGCAAATGATGTTCCAGTGGCCAAATTTCCTTGATATCTTCAACCACAGGCTGACTCTCTATTGTTGTAGCTGTGATTGTTGTTGTTGTTGTTGTTGTGGTGGTAGGTACAGGTGCTGAAGGTACAGTTACTGCCGCTGCTGCAACATTAACGGGACTGATAGGGGCAACGTTTACGATTTCTTCAATGTCTACTTGAGGTGCTGTCAATTCTACTGGTGCTGCTTTTGTCGTTTCTGTTGTAATTGCAGTTGTTGTTGTTGTTGTTGTTGGTGGTGGTGTCTGTTTATCGAGTGGTTGTTCTTGTTGTGTGGTTGTGGTGGTGGTGTTGGAGATGTTGATAGACTCAATATCAAATACCTGTTGCTGCGGTTCTACTGTCTGTGATGACAGATCCGTTGCAACTTCTTCGATGACCACGCCTGGCTCTTGCATCATACGCTGGAATTCCTCTTCGCTCACCACTTTTCCGTTCACCGTGCGCACAATATTGACATCGATATGTGGCATAGTTTGCTCCTCAGTCACCTCAATCTCCTCGGGCTCCTCAACCACTTCCTCAGTCACATGCTCCTTGCCATCAATGATGACCACACGTTTGATAATCTTTCGGGTCTTACGTATAATCTTACGGGTCACCTGCTGCATTACAGCTTGTATTCTGGTACCCTGGTTATCTAGCGTAGACTGTCCAGCTGCCGCTCGGAATGGCTGCAATTTGCCATCCGCATCGGAGCTCAGTAGCTGCTCAAACTGCTCAATCACAGGCTCTGTCTCGAACTCACTGACCGTCACAGTCTCTGGCTGGGAGCCATCCAACAGGGTGCCACGCGTTTGCTGCGTTACAACGGTGCGGTAAGTGCTTTGTTGTGGATCAGCAATCGTGTCTGTGGTCTTCACATTCTCCAAATTTATCTGACCTGTTGACTGCACTTCGATATTGCCATCGGCATCACTGACTGTCTCAATTGAGCTAATCTGTTGCTGCTGCACAATTTGCTGACGCACCCGGGTGACCTTTTTCAAGACAATATGCTTTGTGCCATCGGCGCCTACAACCACCTCGGTTGTGGTTTCGTCTGGTTCGACAAATGTAGTTTCGAAAGCCTGAGGCACATTCTTAAGTATCAGCTCAGTGGCACGATCCACATCGCCCTTGGGTTGTTGATGGTAACGCGCCTCGATCTGCACATCCTCGGTCTGTTCCGGTACATTTTCGTTCAGCTGGGTGTCAATTTGTATTGTTTCCTGACCATGCTGTACGGTTTGAGTGACCATTATGTTTTCCGTAGGTTGACGTTCCTTGAGTGTTTGCAATGCTACCTCAGCGGTTTCTATGGCCAACACGGGTTGCGGTTCCTGGAAGCTAGTCTGCGCCTCCACATTGCTCGTGGTGATCTGCGGCTGAGGTTGTTGCAAGCTCAGCGATGTCTGTGTTTCCACATAAACGCCCGCGGGCTTGATCTCCTCCTCAGGCATTGAGCTGGAGTCTAGAGTGTTCTCATTGGACTCTATGGATTCAGGCGCTGCAGTTGCAGCAATTGGTGCCTGTATTTGGGCATCCGCCAGCACGCGCTGACGCTGAGCATCTTCGCTCTTGGCCTTGCGCAGATCCACGATGCGTTTCTCAATGGTAAAGATACGCGTGGTCGCAACGGTGATCTGTTCACGTAATATGATTAGAATGCTTTGCAGTTGCTCCATCAGAGTATCGGCCAATGGGGCGACGTCGGGATGAGTCTGAAGCTCTCGTGTTTGGTCGACCAAATCATCCATGGACTGTTGCCGTTCCTTCAGAGTGCGCAGCAATTGCTGACTGCGCTCCACCTGAGTCTTGAGCACCTGCTCATCGGTGCTGCTGTCCGTTGTGGGCTCGAACGATGCCAATTCGGCGGAAACCTCATTGATCCAGCGTTCCAGTTCCAACAAATGCTGCTGGTATTCGTCGATCTCCTGCTCGCGCTTCTTCTGTCCATGCATGGCGTTCTGAAACAAGAATGGTTTGACCTTAGCAGGTGCTATATATATATATATATATATTGATAGGTTGTACTCACGGCTATCATGGTAATGCCTTGCTGTGTGCGCCTCAGCAGCAGATCGATGCGATCTGCGGTCTCGTTAAGCAAACGCTCTGTGCCAGGATCTGTGGGCAATGCCTTTGCTTGATCCTTAAGATGTAGCGCTTCCTTCTCATGTACTTCTAGATTGCTTTGGATTAGCTGCACATCAAGCAGAAAAAACGCATTTAACAAAAGTTTGCCAAAATGACAAAAAACAAGAATTGAATTGAATGTACACCTACTATATGTAAGTAAATAAATAGTAAGACGTCAAAGGGTTCGACTACTATATAGTAAAATCATTTAAGACGAGATGTAATTGTATATCAGAACTAAGAGTACGCTAATCAAAAAACTTCTATCGGTAATATATACGATATAACAATATGTACGATTATTTATGGAATGATGCGAATGTGTTATTTAATTTGTGTGACACACGCCAGCATCCATTAATCGTTTCTTAATTTGCAAAAATACAAAACTACGGCTATATACAGTGTCAGTATGGATTATTATCTAATATTATTCAAAAGTATGCCAGGTAAATACGTGCTTTAGATTCAGTTTAAATAGCTTCTAAATTACCTTCAATCCTTGTAGCATGCCCTCCAAGCTGCTGTGGCTCATATTTCCAATGCCATCCTCGACGGTTGATAGCGATTGTAGCAGTTCTTCCAGTTCTTGTGTGATTATATCCTATATATATTTGTTGTTGTTTTTTTTTTTTTTAAATATATGTGTGCAATGTGTTGGGGAATATTAATAAACATGTTAATAAGAATAACAATTGCATTTTGCATCAAATAACTAGTTAACATTGTAAATATTTGTTGGCGGCTTTTATACACGCACACAACATATTTACATGATGAGCAAAGTTTGTAAAACATTTTGTTGTTTTTGAATGGATGCAAACGCACGCACAGCCATACATATGGGTAGGCAATGCATAATAATTGTTTTGATATATATCTCTATATGTATATTTAAGTAGTACATATTTAGCATAAACATAACTGCATTTAACGTAACGCATGCGTATATGGCATTAAAAATTTTAAGGTATATGAACGGCGGCATATTATGAGTATATGGCGAAAAGGACAGCGGATAGACAAAAGCACCAAATGCGATAGTTCCTAGCAAAGGGCTGTAACTTGATTGAAACAATGTGAAAAAATCTTTAGACTCTGATTTTGAAAAAGAATATGAAAATTATGGTAAGCAAGGAAATAACTAGGAAACTTAAAGCTATTTTATAAACATGTTACATATTGCAAGCTTAAATCAAGCTACAGCCGAGCATGCTCGACTGGCAATTACCCTGTACCCCACTCCTATAATGGCACGTGGTAACATTTATTATTTTGACATATCAATTGTTTAAGTTCTCAGTTCCAAAATAGTCATGTTCTTAAAACCGGACCGATAATAACAAATATATACATATTTACTTTTACGATCCGCGGAATATCTCAAGCTACCACGTACTTACAGTATTTAATGAAACCATTTATGAACTCACTGGGGTACAGGGTAAAACAAAACATATATAAATGTTCTTACTGATGGTTATTTTGTCCGTAATCCTATGACAAATTCATTTAGACTAGATATCAAATATTCAGCACTAGCACTCACATATATGATTACTTTTTCTTGGCCGGCCTTTAAACAGTTCTTCAATGCACTAATTGAAAGCTTAAGAATTTGGTTTTGATTTAGCAAACTATTTGACTGAGTACATTTTGCATTGAACTCACGATCTATACTAAAAATTGGAATGCAAGACCAGGACCGAGTGACTGGTGCACTGAGGTATTTTTGAGCAAGTAATACTGTCTGCATTGCATGGATCTGTAATTTATTTATAGCAAAAACTAAGCACACACTGGGGGAAACTGCAGCAAAAACAAACAGGAAAATTGCTTAACATTTGGCGAGGGCTGCAGGGCGGCAGACAGGAAGGCAATGAACTCATAAGTATACGATTTGTGGTACATAAAAACGGGCATTTTCTGCTAGAAAACTGTGGTGTGCATGCACTTTTAGGCAGCACTATGTGCAAGTGCGAAGAATATGTGCGTCTGCGTGAGTGTGTCTGTTTGAGTGTGTGCGTGTGCCTATACGAAAATAAAACTGTGCAAATATATATACTTATATTTAAAATAGATTTCAATATATTAAAACGTGCAAGTTGGTTAATATTTATTTTATTTTGTTAAGTTTGACTTTAGTACGTTTATAATGCTACTAAGTATTAGTAGTTACTCAATTTTACAATAGGTTAAGATCAATTAGTAAGGAACATTTGGTAACGCAATCAAACAACTAGAGTCTAAGTAGATAGAAGAGCGTGTATATAACTCATAATATTACGATTAATCTTATATATATAGATAGATGAATGCAATTAGCGGAACAACACGTACAATACAAAGATAATAAACAAAAAAATCTTAAGAAAATAAAAAATGAAAATCATAAGAAAACATAAGATATTGCAGGATATATAAGAATTAACAATTGATAATTACGTTAGTATAATATATTATAAATGTGTGTGTATTTTTTTTTTTTTTTTAATTTTTTGTTATGTTTTTGTTGGGGCGCCCGCGATGCGCCAAGGCCAACAAGGAGCGGCAACCCATGGTCGACCTTACTGCGGGCCATTACCAGGGTGCGTTTCTGTTGCTGGTGGCAGCAATGTGCAGCATGTGCTGCTGCTGGCAGGGCCGCAACAACAACAACAAGTTGAGCGATTGCCGTATAAAAGCCATGAACAAATACCAAAACCACACAAAAAAGCTGCAAATATTAAAATTATGAATAACTGAAGGCTCAATGTGATTTTCACCTTCTGGCGTTGTTGTTGCAAATCGTTGCTAGTTGTTGTTGTTGTCGTAGTCGTTGTGTTGCTGCTGCCAGGTGTTGCTGCTGACGTTTCACTGGTTGTTGTTGTCGTTACCGTTGTAGTTGTAACTACAGTGCGCTTTACGATATTTGTGTTGTCAATTATCGGAGCAGACCCAGCGGCTGGCTCGCTGCTTTCTGTTGTTGTTGTTGTTGTCGTTGTCATTTCGGCAACTGTTGCTGGTGTGCTGGCAGCAACCGCAGGCGACTCAACAGCAGCAGTTGCTGTGAGCGCTTGCGGTTCCGGCTGCTGCTCGGGCTCGGCTGCTGTTGTCTCCACGGATGTTGTCGGCGTTGTTGTCTGGGCCGTAAGCTTATTAATTACAGCTGCTGCAACTGGCAGAATCGCGCTTGTCGCTGCCAGTGTTGTCGTTTTTGTTGCTGTTGCCGCCGCATTGGCAGCCGCGTTCAGCGTGTGAGTTGTGGCGCTCGCCAATTGGATTAGTGCATTTGCAACGTTTGCTGCGTTTGTAGTAGCATTGGGTGGGGTGGGACTTGTTTCGGGTGTAGTAGTAGTTGGGGACGTGTCTGGTTTAGATGGCACAGAGGGTGCCAGCTCTATGGTTTTAGTTTCGGTTAGAACATCCTTAGACTCTACTGTTGTTGGTGCCAATTCTAGTTTAATCTGAGGTTCAGCTTCTAAAGCCAAGTAAGTACTTTGGTCCCGCCAATGACCTACGCCGCCTGGCAAATCGGTTGACATATACTCTGAGGAGCAGCTCTGATTGGGTTCGTATTGAGCTGCGTCGTGTTCGGGTGTCGGTGTTGCATTGCCACTGCTACCACTACCAGGATCGCGGTCGTTAGGTTTATCGTCGTCGTCATGCGGCTTACGAATTTCAGGCACAGTCAGTTTATCTCCATCATCATCGTCATCGTCGTCATCGTCATCGTCATCATCATCGTTGTTATCGTCATTTTTGTCTGGTTTCTTGATATCATCGTCGGGTTTCTTGTCTTTGTCAAGTTTTGTATCAATGTCCGGCACATCAGCACGTTTCAGTCTGTCGATGCTGCTCTCGAATAAATCTGCATCGATGCTGCCCGTTTGCCAGTCATCCAGGTACAGATTTAGACGCAACTGATCGAGACTGCTGACAGGCGCTGCTGCCGGCACTTCAACTTTAGGAATGCTTACAATTGACGATGATTCTGGTTCAGTCTTATCTACAACGTGATCAGTTATCAATTTGCTTGATTCTGTAATCGTGGTCGTTTTCACTACAGTTTCAGTAATGATGTCAGTCTTATGCTTATCGTCCTGAGTTTCCTGAGTTTTCTCTGTATCCGTATCCGTCTTGGTCGAGTCGCTGGTAATTGTCTTAAATAGTCCGTAAGCGTCTTCAGCCGTTTGCTTATACTTCGGGAAGTTGTCCTGACTGAGGTGCCAGAGTAGCTCACTTGGTTTGCGGGCTAAGGATATGGGCGCTAAGGGTGTTGAAATCGATTCCAACGAGCTATCAACGAGTATTACTTTCTCTATTTCAGGTTTGGGTTTGACTATTGCTATTTCCTCAACTCCAGTTGCTATATCAACTGTAGGTTGAATCAGCGTTTTCTCTGAAACAATTTCCTCAGCCTTAGTTTGTGGCTTTTCCACAGGCGGCACCTCCTCAACTCTGCTTTCTACTTTGGGTTCAACGGGCTGTACTATTTTCAATAAATGCAACTGACTAATGGTATCATTGGGAATGGGACGCAAAAGCGTTTCTCTATCAAGGTACAAATTGTAAGCAAGAATTTCCGAGTTAATTTCGGGCATTGCTTCGGGTTCAATTATCACATAATCATTTATAAATGTTTCCTCCTTGGGTAACTCTGTTATCTCCACAGCATCAATTTCCTTGGGTTTATTCTGCTTTAATAGTTGATACTGCGTTTCCGCAATGTTGTATTTGGGATATTGTAGATTTGAGTCAAGGTGTAGGTTTTTCCTTAGAATATCCAAACTGCTGGGAGCAGCTGGCTCTACTGCCGTAACGCTTGTTTCCGTAGATTCGGGCTCAACTGTCAGTTCATTTGAATGAGTTGTCACCACGGTTGATACGTACGAAGTTGGTTGTTCCTCAGTGATATTCACGTCTTTGTGTGTTGTTACTGTTGTTGTAACGTAGGTTGTATTATTGGTTATTGTCGTTGTCGTTGTTTCCTGATTCTCAAGATCTTGTTGTTGTTTAGGATCTTGGAAGTCAGTTGTTTTGCTAACAACCACAGTGGACCATGCAGGCACATCAGCAGCCTCTTCCTTGATAGCTGGAGACGGGAATACCTTTGTTTCAGTTTGAACAATAGCAGACCACGTCGTTGGCTGATCAGTTGGCGATTGTACTGCGACTTCCGCAAGGGTATTATCTATGGGTATTTCAACTGTAATTGGAGCATCCTCCTTAATTTCGTCTGGAATGGGTTCGACGACTTCATCAGTAGTTGTTACTGCTTTATGACCAGGCTTTAATGTGGCAGACCAGTAGGATGTCTCGCATATAAATGCGTCATTGGAATTTGGTTCTTCTGTAGGATTGAATGGAGCCAAGGGTGCATGTTCAACAGTTTGTTCAACTTTATCGACGGAAACTACTGGAGTTTCTGCCGGCTCCACAGTGTCTACATGTTTCAACACAGTTTCGATTGCTGTTGGCAAAGGTTTGTCTTCAAATATTGCTTCTGTGGTAGTGATCTCTTCAACAGATTTGAATGGAGCTAAAGGTGTCTGCTCCATTATTTCAACAGTATCAATTGGAGCAACAGCTGTTTCCAAATCTTCGGAAGGAGTTTTACGTTGTTCCGAAATAAGTTCAATTGTTTTCTCAACTAAAGTAACTGTGTTTTTGGATTCCTCACTAATTTCGAATGGAGCCAAAAGCGTTTTTTCGGAGTTTGGCTGGACTATATCAACTGAAATAACAGGAATTTGCTCGTTTTGCTCAACAGACACGACATCCGGTGGTAATAAGGTTGCCTTTTCCTCAATTAAGGTCACTGTTGTAGTGGATTCTTTAGTAATTGGAGCCAAAGGTGCTTGCTCAGCAATGGGCTGCGCTAAATCAACTGGTGCAACAGGTTTTAAAACGTTGTCTACCTTTTTACTGGATTCCACAGTTTCTATCACTGGTTCGGGTTTCAGAGGCTCCTGAGGAGATCGGTCTTGTCTGCTCTGCTCTGGTACCTTCGACTTTTGCGTACTTTCCTTTTCAGCATTTATAAAATCAACAATACCACTTGCAGGTTTCTTCTTCGGCTTCTGTTTTGGTTTCTTAGTTTTTGGTTCCGTCTCTAATGTTAGTGGTATACTGACTGTGATATCTTTCCTTGGATGCTTCTCCACGCTGTCCACAATTTTATCTGTAGATTCAATTTGAAGGAGACGAATTTGCTGTGCTGGCTCTGGAACATTATGTGCAGCGATTGCAGCCCATGACATACCCGATGTGATCGGTATTGAAGCAGGAGTAGTTTGGCTATGCTCTTCCTCCATTGGAGAAGTTGGAATAACTATATTTTTGGACGGTTCTATTACACTAACAGGATCAGCATAAATTTGTGAAGGCTTCGATAGCTTGTTTTCTTTTGGTTTTTTAGATTTTTTCTTTTGTGGCTTTTCTCCCACATTGGAACTTTGCGACTGTTGTGAACGTGATCGAGAACGAATTCGTTTCTTTGAAGTTATCTCCAGGAAACCTTGCTCATCTTGTGGTTTGACCTGTTCTTCGGTTTTACTTACTTCGGTCACTTGTATAATCGGTCGACTGATTGTGCGAGAATGCCTTTCAACGATTGGTTCTGTATTGGTATTAGTTTCTTTTGGAACAACAGCAGACCATGCCGGTATATCCGTATCCACTTCTTCATCCATGATTTCCTTCCATGACAATGTTGATGGCTTGTCAGAATATTCAACTGGTTCATCTTCGAATCTACCAACAGACGCAGGAATAACAGGATCGGGGAACTCATCAACGCAGACAATGGACGAACTTTGTGGCCGTTCGACGGCTATATTTTGATGTTCATTTTCAGTCTTCTCAATGCTACTTTGACGTTTAGGTTCAGAATCCTGGTAGCGAATGTTTGTGTTGTTTTCGTATCCAGTTTTTTTTAGGACTTCAGCATAGGTCTCAGATAGGGACCATACAGAGGGCTTTGTTTTTGGCAATTGAATATTAAAATCAGGAGATGTTGTGATTTCAACCGTATCGTGATGCTGAACCAATGCAGATTCTGGCTCTACTTTGGGCCTTACTTCATGAACAACAGTAGTTTCTTCCATAATTGGTTTGGGATCAATCTCCACTTTGATAGACTTCTTTTCCTTTTTGTGCTTTTGCTTCTTCGTATTGTGATCTGAATTTGGTGTCAACTTTTGCTCGTTGTGGATAAATTCCTGTATGATATGGGACGAAGGTACATCGATTGATTCCGATACCATTGATGACCACGACTGAGTTTGAGATGGTGTTTCATCAGTAACGATAGCAGGCTCTTTTATTACACTAGTCAGTTCATCGACAACCGCTTTGGAAAGGTGTTCTGGTTTTGGTCTTACCACCTTTTGTGATCTTTCCAACACTGCTGGTAATTTCTGTTGTTCGTGAGAAATAAGCTCCTGTGATGTTGGGAGAATATCAACCGCTTGTGAAACGATCGACGACCATGACAAGGTATTTGGAGCATTTTCTAATACTACAGAAGATTCCGTTTTTTCTTCAATTTGAGGGGCTTCGGTTTTTGTAGGCATGTGGGGAACCATCTCTGAAACGGACACAGCCTTGGAAGGCTTCTTTTCCTTTTTCGACTTTTGCTTTTTGGGCTTATCGTTCTTGGGGACTGAAATGTTCTCCTCTGTATGAATGGAGTCTTGTACTTCGGGAGTGGAGTCAACTGTTTCCGGCAAAACTTCAGTCTGATGAGTTGTAGTTGTAATTGTTTGTGAAACAATAGATGACCAGGACTGAGGTTGAGATGGCGTATCTACCGTACTTTCTATTATTTCCGGTTCCTTCTGTTTCTCCAGTTCTTTGACAAGCGTAGTTTCCACAACAGCTGCTACAGCCTCATGTTGGGGCTGTGGCGGCTTCTTTTCCTTTTTAGACTTTTGTTTTTGAGGCTCGTCGTTTACAACGGTTGAGAATTTCTGTTCCTTTTGAATGAAATCCTTAATAGTGTCATGGCTAGAGGGAACTGGTTCAGATATTATTTCACTTTGAGCTGTTTCAGTAAATGTGTGAGGTTCCTCAGCCGCGTTGGAAACAATTGATGACCACGATTGAGTTAAAGAATCTGTGTCCACAACACTATCTACCGATTTTGTGTAAATTATTTCTTTAGGCTCAGCAACAACCGCCGTCTTTTCTACAATATATTCTTGGTGGTGATCAACTTGGGGGAACTCCTTTTCCTTCTTTGACTTTTGCTTCTTAGGCTTATCATTGACTGGAGCTGGGATATTCTCGTCCTTGTGAATCGAATCTTGGACGTCAGGAGCAGAGGAAACTGCTGGATTATTTTCAGAAGGATGAGTTGTAGTTGTTGTTGTTTGTGAAACAATTGATGACCACGACTGAGATGGCGTATCTTCTATAACTTCGATTGCTTCCGGTTCTTTCTGTTTTTCCAACTCTGGGACAAGGACAGTTTCTACAACAATTGGTTGAACTTCCTTTTCTGTCTGGGATGATTTCTTTTCCTTTTTCGACTTTTGTTTCTTAGGTTTGTCGTTCACAACAGTTGAGAAGTTCTGTTCTTTGTGAATGAAATCCTGTATGTTATCATGAGTGGAAGGAACTGGTGCAGCAATTAATTCAGTTCGCACAGTTTCAGTAATTGTTATAGGCACCTCGGCCGTTTGTGTAACTATTGATGACCAAGATATAGCTTGAGCTTCGTTATCTACAACACGCTCTGTTGATTTTGGTTCGACTACATCTTTAGTTTCCTCAACAAAAACTGATTTTACTTCAATTGATGGATGCTGATCTTCGACCTGCGGCAACTTCTTCTCCTTCTTTGACTTTTGTTTCTTAGATTTCTCCTTAACAGGAGCTGGAATATCCTCCACTTTCAGGACGTCGTCTTTCACTTCAGGAGCTGAAGGAATATGTTCGGGCTTCGATCCTGTATGATGCGTTTCTGTAACCGTTGTCTGGGATACAATTGAAGACCATGACTGAGTTTGTGATGGAATCTCTGCTATGGTTTCGACTGGTTCTGGTTGACTCTGCTTTTCCAGTTCCTTGACAAGAGTTGATTCCACAATAACAGAATCAGCGACATGTTCCGTCTTATGCGCCCTCTCCATTTTGGACTTTTGTTTCTTGGGAATGTCATTCACAGGGGTGGAGAAGCTCTGCTCTGTACGAATGAAGTCTTGTATGTCAAACGTTGAAGGAACCAAATGCGTGTTTATTTCACTTATATCAGTTTCAGTAATTGCTGGAGGAGCTTCAACCGTATCTGCAATATTTTCTGCGGATTTCGGCTCATCGACTTTTTGTGGCTCTTCAACAACTATTACTTTCTCTACAATTGGTTCTGGTTGATTTTCGTCTCGCAGCAATTTCTTTTCCTCCTTTGACTTTTGCTTCTTTGGTTTGACATTATCAGAAGTAAAGATGTTTTGTTCTTTGGGAATCGAGTCTTGCACATCATGAATGGAGGAAATTGTTTCAGGTTTAATATCGGTATGATGAGTTGTAGTTGTTATTGTTTGTGAAACAATTGATGACCACGACTGAGATTGGGATGGCGTATCTACAATAACTTCAGTTGTTTCCGGCTCCTTCTGTTTCTCCAATTCTGGGACAAAGCCAGTTTCTACAACAATTGGTTCAACCTCCTTTTCTGTCTGACGGGATTTCTTTTCCTTTTTCGACTTTTGCTTTTTAGGTTTGTCGTTCACAACAGTTGAGAAGTTCTGTTCCTTGTGAATGAAATCCTGTATTTTGTCATGTGTGGAAGGAGCTGGTTCAGCAATTATTTCAGTTCGCACAGTTTCAGTAATTGTTACAGGAACCTCGATCGTTTGCGAAACTATTGATGACCAAGACTGAGTTGGAGCTTCAACACACTCTGCTGATTTTGGTTCGACTACATCTTTAGTTTCCTCAACAACAACTGATATTTCTTCATTTGATGCATGATGATCTTTGACCTGCGGCAACTTCTTCTCCTTCTTTGACTTTTGTTTCTTAGATTTCTCCTTAACAGGAGCTGGAATATCCTCCACTTTCTGGACGACGTCTTTCACTTCAGGAGCTGAAGGAACCTGTTCGGGCTTCGTTCCTGTATGATGTGTTTCTGTAACTGTTGTCTGGGACACAATTGAAGACCAAGACTGAGTTCGTGATGGAATCTGTACTATAGTTTCGACTGGTTCTGGTTGACTCTGTTTTTCCAGTTCTTTGGCAGGAGCTGGTTTAGCAACATGTTCCTTTGCAAGCGACTCCTCCTCCTTGGGCTTTTGTTTGTTACGATTGCCATTCACAGAGGTGGAGAAGTTTTGCTCCATATGAATGAAGTCCTTGATTTCTTGCGCGGATGGAGCTGTACCAACGTTTATTATTTCACTAATATCAGATTCTGGTATTAATGGCGAAATATTTGTTGACCACGATGGAGCTGACGATTGATTGTCTTCTAGGCTATCGGCTGACTTTGGCTTGATTACTTCTTGTTTTGCCTCAACAACATCAGTCCTTTCCACAGCTGGTTCTGGTTTAGGTTCGATCTGCGGACGTTTCTTGTCCTTCTTTGATTTTTGTTTCTTGGTTTTGTCATTAACAATGGTTGAGAAACTCTGTTCTTTGTGAATAAACTCCTGTATATGATCAGTGGAGGGAACAACATCCGTTACTAAGTCTGTAGGACTTTCGATTATTTCGGGAGAAACTTCCACAGTCTGAGAAACAATTGAGGACCATGACTGCAGTTGGGGTGGTGAAACTTCAACATTATCAGTGTGCTCCAATTTTTCTACCTCTGGCAGATTATGAACTTTTTCAACTGGCGATTTTGGAATATTTTCGGGCTTGGAAGGTTTCTTTTCCTTTTTGGAACTGTGTTTTCTGGGCTTGTCATTAAGATCGGAGAGCGTATTCTGTTCAGGGTTGAAAGTTGAGGTTGAGGAGACAGTTTCACATTCAGTTACAGTTTGTGTTACAATTGATGACCACAATTGAGTCTGTGATGAAATATCTTCCTCAGGAGTCGCTTGAGCCTCTGAAGTATCTACATGAGTGACAGGGTCCAATACAACAGTTTTTGCTGATGATTTCTTCGTCTTCTTTGCCTTTTGTTTTTTATTTTTATCGTTTACTGTGGGCGACACGTGTTCTTGAGAAATAACATCCTCTGCATTGTCAGCTGGAGGCAATTCTGCTAAGCCTTCAGTTGATGATAACTCTATAGCCTTAACAGGTTCGGGGCCCTTTTTGGTAATTTTGGTGAAAGGCTCTTCGACTCCTTGGCGAACTATAGAGGACCAAGAGGCAAGACTTCCCGGTTGTGGATGATCAGGAATTATGTTAACCTCATCGTCAATAATTTCTGACCATTTTTGCGGCTTCGTTTCCTCCTTTTGCTCTTCTGTTTTTAGCTTTATGGTTGAATGAGAAACATTTACAATCACCTCACTTTCGGGTTTCGTTACGTTTTCAACAACTGCCTTGTTCTTATTTTTGTCTTTCTTTGCTTTAGGTTTTTTAGCAACTTGTTCAACCACTTCAGAAATTGGAACAGGTGCTGTGGTTGGGGTACTATTATCCGTGATTTTTTCAACGTTTTTCTTTTCACCATCTATGAAATTAATTGTGTGCTTGAGTACATTTGCATATGATGAATTTTGATCCCAAACGCTGATGGCTGATGGCCCCCCAATGGCCCCCAAAATTTCTTGACGCTGGATTTCACCGACCCTCTCTGTAACAGGCGATTCTACAAACTTTTCAGGTTCAACTTGTGATGCACCGGGCTCTGATTCTACGGGCAGTCCAGCGCATGCTGGTTTCTTGAGCTCCTCGGGTTTCTTCTCCGGTTCAACAGCCTTTGGCTCAACTGGTAGAACAGATTCGCTGACGGTTTCTTTGACAGTAGTTGTTGTTGTGACTGTAACAGTTGTCTTGCTGTCGTGTGACACCGAAGATTCAAGAACCTTTTCGGGCTCAATCAATGTTTCTGTAGTTGATATTGTAAAATGTTCAGGGGCTTCCTTGCTTGGTTCTTCTTCTTCGTCAGAGAAAGTCATTGGCTCGTCCATGACGTCCATCCAAGCAGTGCTTGACTCATCTACTGGCAGGCCAGCATATGCTGGTTTCTTGGGCTCCTCGGGTTTCTTCTCGGGTTCCACAGCCTTTGGCTCCACCGGTGGTACAGATTCAGTGACAGTTTCCTTGACAGTAGTTGTTGTTGTGACTGTAACAGTTGTCTTGGTGTCTTCTGACACCGCAGATTCAACCTTTTCAGGCTCAACGACTGTCTCTGTAGTTGATGTTGTAACAAGTTCAGGAATAGGTGCCTTTTCAACTGGGGCTTCCTTGGTTGGTTCTTCTTCCTCGTCAGAGAATGTCATTGGCTCGTCCATGACGTCCATCCACGCAGTGCTTGACTCATCTACTGGTAGGCCAGCATATGCTGGTTTCTTGGGCTCCTCAGGTTTCCTCTCGGGTTCCACAGCCTTAGGCTCAAGTGGTAGAACAGATTCGCTGACAGTTTCCTTCACAGTAGTTGTTGTGACTGCGACAGTTGCCTTGGTATCGTTTGACACCGAAGACTCAAGAACCTTTTCGGGCTCAGTGAATGTTTCTGTAGGTGTTACTGCAATGGGCTCAGGAACAGGGGCCTTCTCAACTGGGGCTTCCTTGTTTGGTTCTTCTTCCTCATCAGAGAAAGTCATTGGCTCGTCCATGACGTCCATCCAGGCAGTGCTTGACTCATCTACTGGCAGCCCAGCATATGCTGGTTTCTTTGGCTCCTCGGGTTTCTTCTCGGGTTCCACAGCCTTTGGCTCCACCGGTGGTACAGATTCAGTGACAGTTTCCTTGACAGTAGTTGTTGTTGTGACTGTAACAGTTGTCTTGGTGTCTTCTGACAACGCAGATTCAACCTTTTCAGGCTCAACGACTGTCTCTGTAGTTGATGTTGGAACAGGTTCAGGAATAGGTGCCTTTTCAACTGGGGCTTCCTTGGTTGGTTCTTCTTCCTCGTCAGAGAATGTCATTGGCTCGTCCATGACGTCCATCCAGGCAGTGCTTGACTCATCTACTGGCAGCCCAGCATATGCTGGTTTCTTTGGCTCCTCGGGTTTCTTCTCGGGTTCCACAGCCTTTGGCTCCACCGGTGGTACAGATTCAGTGACAGTTTCCTTGACAGTAGTTGTTGTTGTGACTGTAACAGTTGTCTTGGTGTCTTCTGACACCGCAGATTCAACCTTTTCAGGCTCAACGACTGTCTCTGTAGTTGATGTTGTAACAGGTTCAGGAATAGGTGCCTTTTCAACTGGGGCTTCCTTGGTTGGTTCTTCTTCCTCGTCAGAGAATGTCATTGGCTCGTCCATGACGTCCATCCAGGCAGTGCTTGACTCATCTACTGGCAGCCCAGCATATGCTGGTTTCTTTGGCTCCTCGGGTTTCTTCTCGGGTTCCACAGCCTTTGGCTCCACCGGTGGTACAGATTCAGTGACAGTTTCCTTGACAGTAGTTGTTGTTGTGACTGTAACAGTTGTCTTGGTATCTTCTGACACCGCAGATTCAACCTTTTCAGGCTCAACGACTGTCTCTGTAGTTGATGTTGGAACAGGTTCAGGAATAGGTGCCTTTTCAACTGGGGCTTCCTTGGTTGGTTCTTCTTCCTCGTCAGAGAATGTCATTGGCTCGTCCATGACGTCCATCCAGGCAGTGCTTGACTCATCTACTGGCAGCCCAGCATATGCTGGTTTCTTGGGCTCCTCGCGTTTCTTCTCTGGTTCTATAGATTTTGCCTCTACTGGTACTACAGATTCGCTTACAGTTTCTTTCACAGTAGTTGTTGTTGTGACTGTAACAGTTGTCTTGGTGTCTTCTGACACCGCAGATTCAACCTTTTCGGGCTTAACAACTGTCTCTGTAATCGATGTTGTAACAGGTTCAGGTGCCTTTTCAACTGGGACTTCCTTGTTTGGTCTTTCTGCCTCGTCAGAGAATGTCATTGGCTCGTCCATGACGTCAATCCAGACAGTGCTTGACTTATCAACGGGCAGGCCAGCATATGCTGGTTTCTTGGGCTCGTCGAACTTCTCGGGTTCCACAACCTGCGGCTCTACTGGTGCTATAGATTCGCAGACAGTCTCCTTCACAGTAGTTGTTGTTGTTGTGACTGTTACAGCTGTTGATGTGTCCTCAGGAATAGACGAGACGAGAACCTTTTCAGGTTCAGAACGCTGAATGTCGATGTCGCTTGGTGTTTTTAGTGCTGCAGCTTCTCTAGGGTTTTTAGAAACAGCCGAAGGCTTTTGGGTGGGCTCCTCGGTTAGAGAGATATCAGATTTTATTTCTTGGATGGTGTCGATTATTTTATTAATGTTCGCTTCATCTCCATTTTCAGCAAGGAGAGGAATTTCCACTTCTTCTTCAATTAATTCTTTCCAAGATTTGTGTTCGACAACAAAATCATCAGCACCGTCGTCAATCATATCAGCCCACGATTTATGTGTTTTGTCTTCGAGGTTGTCAAGGATGCCGGCTGATGGGAATTCAGAAACCAACTCAGGCTTTACAGATATTTCTGCCTTTTTAACAGAAACTGCCTTTGGAATCACCTTCTCCGTTTCTATAAAATCAATAGTTTTCTGGCTTACAACTGAAGCCCAAGACCCAGTGTGTTGATCTTGACGACGAGTGGTTTCCTTTGCTGATGCCTTTTTCTTTTCAGTACGATCTACTTTCACATGGTGTCTTACAGGCTTTGCTAGCTTTTGTTTAACCTCCTGCTTTTCCTTGGGTGGCAAATCAGTCATTTTATCTATTTGACTGGCGATCTTGGCCCAAGTTGTCACCTCGCTTTCATGAGTTGGAGATGATGACGTCTCAATGACATCACTGTCATCAGATGTTGAGGAGACAAGATTACTTTCCACCTTTTTAGACTTAGGCTCGGTCGTTTTCTTTTCATCTGTTTCGGTCCCGAATACTTTCTTGGGAGCCTTACGATCTTTCCGTGACTTAGGTTCTGGTTTTGCTTCCTCTTTCGCAATGGCAGTTGGCTTTTTGCGGGAGGCAATGTCATCTACGAAATCACCTGGCTTTTTAAGCAAAGCTGCCCAAGAAAACGTATCAGTAGTACTTGCCGCCGGCTTTTCAACAATTTTTTGCTTTTCTGGTTCACTTTCGATTGGAACTTCTTTGTTAAGAGTTGACTTAGATATGATTTCCTCTTTCTCTGGCGCTTGTTGCTTTTTAGGCTCGATTCGTTCTACCTTCTTTTGTTGCCGACCCTTGCGTGGTTTTTCTTGTTCATGACGATCTGGCTCTACTTTTTCCGTTGAAGTTGTTGTCAATGCAGTCTTAATATGGGTCACAGTTGTATCAACCCACTCCCCTGGTCTTTTTACAAGTGAAGCCCATGAAAAGCCGCTGGTTTCGGGCTCCTGAGATTGGGGTTCCAGATTTTCCTCTGGTTTTGTCATTGTCTCCGCTTTTATTATTGTCTTTGTTAAAGTCGCTGCTAATTCAGGTTCATTCTTTTCATCCTCAGAAGTGGTCGAAGTTTGATCTTGAATCGGTTTCTTTGATTTTTTAGATTTCTTTGTTTTGGTAGCTTTACGTTCTGGTTTCTCTTCCTTTTTGGGTTTCTTGTCATCTGGTATAGTATCTGGATGCAATGCTTTCTTTTGGACTAGTGTGTTATCGACCCATTCACCAGGTCTTTGAACTAAAGCAGACCAGCTCATTTCAGATGTTTTTACAACGTCCTGCTCGTCAGATGATGGTTCCTTGGAGCTTGTGGTGGCAGGCTTTGACGAGCCGGTGCTCAAACTTTCTTGGATATATTCCGCAGGCTTCTGTTTTTCTTGATTTTGCTTCTTCTTATGCTCCTTTGGCTTATCACTCTTTGGCAAGGACTCAACTACGTCTTGCTTTGGTGCTTTCACAATTACAGGCTTTTCAGAAGCTTGTGTCTCGCTACTATCGCCTGAGCTAAACAGAACATCTGCGTAGGACTTTCCGTCTCGATTATTTTCCCATACACTTGGCTCAACTGTCTGATCTGAATCTAAGACAAATGTTGGCGGAACTGGAGGAATAATTGGGTCTTCTTGAGCCTCTTCAGCCAGTTTCTTTGGACGCTTAGCTGGTTTAACTTTCTTCGGCTTCTTTGTAACTGGGATCGATTGCTCTGCTCTACTTCGCGGAATGAATTCGTTATAAACTCTCTCATTGGCAAGGAATGTGTGTGTTTGATCGGCATATGCATGCCTAAGATAAGAAGGCGTAAACTCCGGAGCATCGGCAGATAAGGTTGATGTGAAAACAATACTCCCTGAGCTTGGGGCGGATTCCTCCAAGACACTGGACCATGTATCAATTGGCCCCTCAAGTGTCAAGCTGGAATAGACAGGACTCCTTTCAGGTTCACTGTGTTTATCTTGTGCTTCACTAACTGTTTCCTTTACAGTAGTTGTTGTTGTGACTGTAACAGTTGTCTTTGTATTTTCCGGGACCGAAATTTCTAGAACCTTTTCGGGCTCAACAAATAGTTCTGTAGTTGATGTTGTAACGGGTTCAGGAACGGGCGCGTTTTCTACTGGGACTTCTTCTTCGTCAGAGAATGTCATTGGCTCGTCCATGACGTCCATCCAGGCAGTGCTTGACTCATCAACGGGCAGGCCAGCATATGCTGGTTTCTTGGGCTCCTCAAGTTTCTGTTCCGATTCCACAGCCTTTGGCTCTACTGGTAGTACAGATTCGTTGACAGTTTCCTTCACAGTAGTTGTTGTTGTGACTGTAACAGTTGTCTTGCTGTCTTCTGACGCCGAAGATTCAAGAACCTTTTCGGGCTCAACGACTATCTCTGTAGTCGATGATGTAACAGGTTCAGGTGCCTTTTCAGCTGGGGCTTCCTTGGTCGGTTCTTCTTCCTCGTCAGAGAATGTCATTGGCTCGTCCATGACGTCCATCCAGGCAGTGCTTGACTCATCAACGGGCAGGCCAGCATATGCTGGTTTCTTGGGCTCCTCAAGTTTCTGTTCCGATTCCACAGCCTTTGGCTCTACTGGTAGTACAGATTCGTTGACAGTTTCCTTCACAGTAGTTGTTGTTGTGACTGTAACAGTTGTCTTGCTGTCTTCTGACAATGTAGACTCAAGAACTGTTTCCGGTTCAATAAATGTTTCTGTTGTTGTTATTGTAAAGGGTTCAGGAGCAGGTGCCGTCTCAACTGGGGATTCATTGGTTGAATCATCTTCCTCGTCTGAGAAAGTCATTGGCTCGTCCATGACGTCCATCCAGGCAGTGCTTGACTCATCGACGGGCAGACCAGCATATGCTGGTTTCTTTGGCTCTTCGGGTTTCTTCTCTGGTTCCATAGCCTTTGGCTCTTCTGGTAGTACAGATTCGTTGACAGTTTCCTTGATAGTAGTTGTTGTTGTGACTGTAACAGTTGTCTTGCTGTCTTCTGACGCCGAAGATTCAAGAACCTTTTCGGGCTCAACGACTATCTCTGTAGTCGATGATGTAACAGGTTCAGGTGCCTTTTCAACTGGGGCTTCCTTGGTCGGTTCTTCTTCCTCGTCAGAGAATGTCATTGGCTCGTCCATGACGTCCATCCAAGCAGTGCTTGACTCATCAACGGGCAGCCCAGCATATGCTGGTTTCTTGGGCTCCTCGGGTTTCTGTTCCGGCTCCACAGCCTTTGGCTCTACTGGTAGTACAGATTCGTTGACAGTTTCCTTCACCGTAGTTGTTGTTGTGACTGTAACAGTTGTCTTGCTGTCTTCTGACAATGTAGACTCAAGAACTGTTTCCGGTTCAATAAATGTTTCTGTTGTTGTTATTGTAATGGGTTCAGGAGCAGGTGCCGTCTCAACTGGGGATTCATTGGTTGAATCATCTTCCTCGTCTGAGAAAGTCATTGGCTCGTCCATGACGTCCATCCAGGCAGTGCTTGACTCATCGACGGGCAGACCAGCATATGCTGGTTTCTTTGGCTCTTCGGGTTTCTTCTCCGGTTCCATAGCCTTTGGCTCTTCTGGTAGTACAGATTCGTTGACAGTTTCCTTGATAGTAGTTGTTGTTGTGACTGTAACAGTTGTCTTGCTGTCTTCTGACGCCGAAGATTCAAGAACCTTTTCGGGCTCAACGACTATCTCTGTAGTCGATGATGTAACAGGTTCAGGTGCCTTTTCAACTGGGGCTTCCTTGGTCGGTTCTTCTTCCTCGTCAGAGAATGCCATTGGCTCGTCCATGACGTCCATCCAAGCATTGCTTGACTCATCAACGGGCAGCCCAGCATATGCTGGTTTCTTGGGCTCCTCGAGTTTCTGTTCCGGCTCCACAGCCTTTGGCTCTACTGGTAGTACAGATTCGTTGACAGTTTCCTTCACAGTAGTTGTTGTTGTGACTGTAACAGTTGTCTTGATGTCGTCTGACACCGTAGATTCAAGAACTGTTTCCGGTTCAATAAATGTTTCTGTTGTTGTTATTGTAATGGGTTCAGGAGCAGGTGCCGTCTCAACTGGGGCTTCCTTGGTTGGTTCTTCTTCCTCGTCAGAGAATGTCATTGGTTCGTCCATGACGTCCATCCAAGCAGTGCTTGACTCATCTACTGGCAGACCAGCATATGCTGGTCTCTTGGGCTCCTCGGGTTTCTGTTCCGGTTCCACAACCTGCGGCTCTACTGGTAGTACAGATTCACTGACAGTTTCCTTCAGAGTAGTTGTTGTTGTGACTGTAACAGTTGTCTTAGTGTCGTCTGACACCGAAGATTCAAGAACCTTTTCGGGCTCAACGACTGTCCCTGTAGTAGCGCGTTCGGGAACGGTAGTTGTGTTAACATCGTTGTTATCAGTTGACGGTCCTATTGGAATTTCGCTTGATTCTACTATTGTTGCTTCAAACGTGTCAGGAACAGTCTGTTCTGGGAGTTCTTCATGTTTGTTTAGGTTTTGTCTGTATAGATTTTCGGCGTAGCTTTGGCCTATGGTGTTATATTTTGGAACTTCAAAGTTGTAGACAGAAGAAATATCATCAATATTTTCTTTTTGAGGTGCAGACTCATTAGAATTATCCAAAGATGTGGTAATGGCTGTTGTTGGCGGACTTTGAATTGGTAAAATCTCTTCAGTGCGCGTAGTTTTAATCGGTATGTGTTCTTCAATATTTGAGAGTGGCTTATCACTTGGTGTAAGCAATGATGTCTCTTCGGATTTCGTTTTGTACATGTGATAATAACCCTCAGCATTATTATATAAACGAATATCATACTTGGGGATTTCATATACTTTTTCAGTTGAAATTGGTTTCAGATTTTCGGGAGAGATAGCCCCCACAGATTCATCCGTACTCACAACCGGTTGAGTCTCAACAGTCTGTTTCTCTTCATTGGATGGCGTAGGTACAGGTAAGGGAGTTTCTACGTTCGCAGGCTTCGAATTGATTATGTGATATTGACTCTCAGCAATGTTAAATTGAGATAAATTATATTTGGGAATTTCATATACTTTTTCAGTGGGTAATTGTTTTAGATTTTCGGAAGAGGTACCCACCTCAGTTTCCCTAATAACAGAATCAACCTTAGTAACAACCGGCAAAGTCTCAACAGTCGGTTGATCTTGATTGGATGACGCAGATAAGGGAGTTTCTACATTCACGGGTTTAGAATTAATTATGTGATATTGACTCTCAGCAATATTAAATTGAGATAAATTGTATTTGGGAATTTCATAAATCTTATCAGCTGGAGTAAGAGTTTGTATATTAGTGATATTTGAAGTGCTTACCGTGTTAACCACAAATGCTTCAGCAGTTAATGCGCTTGGCTTGGCAGGAGCGATTTGATTAGCAATATTAGTAGGGACAGGGGATAACTGAGCTTCACATGGAATATCAATTTGCGTTTCTACTTGAGTATTTTGAGGAGGAATTTCAGGCGTTTCTTGCATTTTCTCATGGTAAAGTATTTCAGCCTTGGCGTGCCCAATGGTACTTGCTTTCGAAATCAATGATAGATCTTGACAAATATTCTGCACTAATTGCGCTGGATTATCGTTGGATGTAGGTGTTTGGATTAAAGATTGTTTATCTACATTAGTAATTGTAATTGTGTCATTACCTTTACTTTCTTCAGCGAGAACCTGAATTGTTTCTTGCTTAATGAACTCTTCGGGAATCGCGGGTCGCTTTTTCTTATCTTTCTTTGACAGTTTCTTTTGAATGTCTTCGAACAGTTTTTGCTCTTCTGGACTTAAGTCAGATGGGGGTTCACTGCTGTTTTCTACTGCCTTCGGCTTGTCAACCTGCTCTATCGTATCTGCCATAGCAACTTGTTCTTCCTGTTCCTGTTTCAAAGAATCTGGAATGCTAACCTCAACCGCTTCAACTATTTCTGGCTTGGAGTCAGCAAAGTCAACAATGGAAGTGGCACTAGTTTCGGCTGTTCTATGCAAGGACTCTACGTTTTCAGTCACAGTCTCAGTTACGCGAAGACTAACCTCCGGAAAATCTAGGTGCATTTTCACAATAGGAGTCTTTAGCTTCTCTTCATGAGTAATTAAAGAAATTTTCTGAACAGTGCCTGGTGGATAGGCTCCGTCAATGCCTTCTCCAACGAAAAGAACATTTGTGCCATCTTCCGTTTCGAAGCTACGTCGTTGTGTCGTTGTAAGGATTGTATTTTTGGTAGTTGTTGTAGTTGTAGTGGCAATGCGGTCTGTTTCAGTTACCCCGTTCGACGCAGTATTTTCTGTGTTCACAGTCGGTAGTTCAGTTGTCTTAATATCTAGAACCTTAACACCAGATTTGCCTGCGGTGTCCTTAATGCCCAACTCAATATTGACACCAACATTAGCAACTTTAGTTTCGGTGCTTGTCGTGACAACTGGTGAAGCTGTCTCCGTCCTTGTACGTGAAGATACAATGGGGCTTGTTGATCTTTGATCGGGCATTTCAATACTAGATGTCACAATAACATCGCTAGGTGTGTCACTTTCGGTCAGAACTATGCGTCCGTCATTTGTAATGCGCTTTGTTATGCGCATAGTACGAATTGTCGTTGTCTTGATTATAGCCCCATCAACCTGACTAGATGTAGTTGAAGTTTCACTGGGTATTTCTGATATTGTTGGAGAGGACTCGCGCACAGTGATTGGCTCACTTGTCGTGCTGCTCTCTGTTGTTGTTTCGCCATCATCGATCATCTTCTTCACAATTTTCGTCGTACGCACGGTTGTTGTTTTAGTTACACCACCAGCTTCCTCATTAGTTGGTTCAGCAGCAACCAGAGTGTGCTCAACAGGCTTCTGATTGTCTTGAATTTCAGCAATGCTCTGCTTATCAACATTTTGGGCCACCTTTTTAACAATCTTGGTCGTTCTCGTGATTGTTGTTTTAACCACATCATTTCCAACATTGTCATCGAGAAGTTCAGATACTACCTCAGATACTGCCTCAGTTATTTTAACATCTTGTTGAGGTTCATCTTGGACTGGAGCAAGGTCTTGAATCTCTTCAGTTAGGTTGGGCACAGCCGCTACTGGAGCTTCCTTCTGCTTATTGTGCTTCTTTGATTTACGCGACTTTTTCTCGGGTGCAGGCTCTGCAGTTTGCTTTTCAGAGGCTATGAAATCAAGCGTTGTTAACTTTATACTGCTACTATTCACCGCTTCCGTAGGCTTCGGCGTTATGAGTAGAAGCTCAGCAGATTGTTCGGGTTCGGGAGCTGCAGGCTCATTTGCACTCTCAACTGTCGTCTTATTTACGGCCTTCGTAGTGCGCGTGGTTATAGTTTTCGTAATGCCCTCACTATTTGATTCGGTAGTAACCGATTCGGCTACTATTGGTGCATCCTGAATAATGGTTTCAACTGTTTCCAAAGCTGGCTCTGATGTAATACTGTTATCACTGATAGTGTCCGAGTCTTGCGTAATTTTCTTGATTATTTTCGTTGTACGCACAATTGTTGTTTTTAGTACCGAATCGTCATCAGCTTGTACAGCCTCTACAGTTGATTTTGTTTCGGGTAAAATCTCCACATCACTAACGGGTTCGGTGACAGGTTCTTTTTCAGCTTCAGCCTTAGCATTCTTGGTCGTGCGTATGGTCGTGGTTTTAGTTGTCTTAACTACACCTTCATCGCTAACCTCACGACTATTCATTTCAGACTTCTCTACTTTGGGCTGTTCTGCAATTTCTTCGGCAAGTTCATAGGAATCCAGCGAAGGTACATCCGAATACGTTGACGTGGACATTTCCTGACTATCTTGTTGGTTAATCTTTTTCACGATTTTAGTTGTACGTATGACGGTGGTTTTGATAAGACTGCCATCATCGCTGATAACAGATCCATCGGATGACTGAGTTTGTTTCTCATCGGTTGTAATTGCACTTGTTGTATTCAGGGGCTCTGTGGTTTCTAGTGGTGCTTGTGGCTCGATAATTTCGGCTACGTTTTGCACAATGGGACTTGCAGGTTTTTCTATGATTTCCTCGCTTTCGGATTTCTTTTGTTTCTTCTTCTTATCCTTTCGGATGGGCTTTTGTGGTTTCTCCTCGGGTTCAACCGCGACAACCGGTTCCTTTTTGTCCTTACGCGGGGGCTTTTGTGGCTCGGGAATAATTACTTTCTCGGCTTGGCTTACAATTTCCTCAACAGCGTGATGTGCAGCATCGAGGATAGCTTCTTGAGATCCAACCGGTTGATTCAGTTCGGTAAAGTTCCTAGAAGTGAGCACTGTAGTCGGAAGCAATGTTATGTCTCGTTCCACTTCGGGCTCATCCTCATATACTTCTTCGACAACTTCCTCTCCATCGGCGGTAATGCGCTTGAGGATACGCTTCGTCTTGGTTATTGTAGTTTTCGTAATGGAACCGCCCTGAACAACAGTTGTATCCTGAGCTGAAGATATTCCAGGAACGATTATGCTGCCGGGCACTGTACTTGTTGTTTCAATTAAAGGTAGGTCGAACTGCTCTACGGATATATTTTCTTCGGGCAAATCATCGATTACATCTTCCTCGACAATTTCCTCTCTACCATCGACAATGCGCTTCACTATGCGCTTGGTAATATGCTTTGTTATGGTCCTGGTAGTAATTGTAGTGGTGCCGCTTTCTGTGGAAATCGTGTTGGTAGAGGTTGTTACTACAGGTTCGCTTTCTAGTATTGATTCATTCGTTTCGATCCTTGATACTGTAGTTGGCTCGAATGCTTGAGCAGATCTATAAACAGTCTCCTCAGGCTCCGCAACAAGAGGTTCAGTAAAGGTAACATGTTGAACAATATCGAATTCATTTGATTCTTCTGCCTTCACTTCGGGTTTCGCCGTAATTGTTTGCTTCTCCGTAACCTTTGAACGCTTTCCATCTTTTTCTGTTGGAGATTTGATTTTAGAAGCAGTTTCAGATGCTGGTTTTACAATCTCTTCAACAACGCTTTCTTTCACGATTTCGATAACAGGCTCTATCTTAGTAATAGTTTCGACAACTGGTTCTTCAATGGGTAAAGCCTCCGTCTGCTTAGTGACTTCAACAAGAGGTTCCACTGTGTTCTTTGCGACAATCGTAGTTTCCACAATATTTTTAGATTGCTTTTTATCATTTTTAGCTGGAGCGAAAACAGCAGGAGTTGGATCAAGAGTAGGTTCCACAGCACGTACAGCTTCTGTTGGTTTAATAACTACTTCGATAGGCTCCACTGTTTTCTCGGAGGTCTCAAAAGTTGTGTTCTCAGTTTCAACAATAGTTGTTGCCTTTTCATATTTTTCAGCTGGAGTGGGTGCAATTGGAGTTTGATCCGAAGTGGGTTCAACGATCGATGATGCTTCTGTCGGTTTCACGACGTCCTTAACAGGCTCAACTGTTTTATCGGATATCGTAGTGCTCGTGCTTTCAACATTAGTTATCTTCTTTTTACCCTTTTTAGTTGGAGTAGACACAGCGGGAGTTGGATCAGCAGTGGGCGCCACTTCAATATCAATGTCTGGTTGTTTAATAACTTCTTTGATAGGCTCAACTGCGTTTTTGGAAGTTTCAGTAGTCGTAGTTTCTACAATAATTGTTGTCTTCCTTCCATCAGTTTTAGATGGAACCGATAAAGTTGGCGAGGAATCATCAGTAGGTTCTACTACATGTTCGGCTGGATTGATCACTGATCCAATAAAATCAACTGTTTTCTTCCAAACACTAGGAGTTTCTACAGGAGCTTTAGGTTTCTTTTTGTCCTTCCTTGATGGAGCAGTAACAATGGGAGCTATATCAACAATTGGCTGCTCAATAGTGGCCTCTTTAGTGGCCTTCACAATTGGCTCCACCGATTTTGTCGTAATAGTTGTCGTCTCGATTACAGTCGACGACTTCTTTTTATCCTTCTTATTAGACGCTTGGTCATTGGGTTCAACTGCGATGGGATTCTCCTTTTGCTTGACGGATTCAACCACCGGGTTGGCTGTTTTCTTTGTGGTTGTTGTCGTTTCCACAACATTTGCAGTTTGCCTTTCCTCCTTAATTGGAGAAGATACCCTCACCGGCTCAACAATCTGTTTGTTTGAAATCGTTGTCTCCGAAGAATGTTCAGATGGATGCTTGCTCTTTTTAGATTTTCTAGCTTTGGGTTCCGGCTTGTGCATCTCCTCGACGAAAATTACCTTTGATACAGGCACACTCTCCACATGACTGTGCGCTCCACCATTTGTTTCTGGAGATTTGTGTTTTCTACCTGTTTTGTGATCTTTCCTACTGCTTACCTTAATGGGCAATGGCTCAGGTTGTGGTTCATGACGCTGTCGTTTTGGCTTCGGCATCTTTCCCTCAGAGTTTTCATCGGACTTTTCCGTCCACCTACCATGCTGATTTTTAATCACCGTAGTGCTTGTTGTATGCTTTGTGGTGGCGGTTGTTGGTGCATGTTCAGCATTGCGAATTTGCGACATGGGTGTCGCTACACGTACTGGTATCTGTTGCTGTTGACTGGATGGCTGGAAAACTGGATGTGATCTATGCTGTTGGCCAAAGAGCACTTCGGCATAGGTGCTGCCAGTACTGTTATCTTGTTGTTGCTGATACACATTTTGATTGGGCTGTTGCACTTGGGGACGGACGACGAAACTATCTGGAGCTGCGACAATATCCTTACTCGTTTGTGCTATCACAGTTGGCTGAATCGGTTGCGAGATAATCGTTTCCTCCACATATCTTGTTGTGGTTACGGTCTGATGTGGCTGTTGTTGCTGTTGTATTTGAGGCTGTGGTTGAGATACCTCAACAGGTATCGTTTCAATCGCATCGACATCAAACTGACCAAAGGTAATGTCGGGACGTGGCTCATTCATTTCAAACTCTTGCGGTTCCACTGGTCGCAGCATTTGTACATGTTCCTCAATGAACACCACCTGTGGTGGTGGCACCTGTTCCTGAGTATTATGTGGCGTTACAATAGTTGCCTGTATTTGTTGGGTGCACGTGGTCAAAGGCTCCGCACTTTGTTGCACCATCGATGCGAGAGTAGTTACCACACGATCGAGTACGCTATTGCCTGTTGTTGATGTGGTTGTCGGAGTTACATCCGTGCGGTATGGCTCCAGCAGATAAGCCTGATCTACAATTTCCGGTTGATAGACAGGCACGTATTGATTTATTTCCGTTTGCCGCTGTTGCTGCTGCTGCTCTTGGGCATATTCCTGCGTGTACTCTTGCGGCTGTTGGGCATAATAGATCTGTGAGGATTCCGTTGTGTATACCGTGGGGTAAGTCTCCGCTTGTGCAACTGGCTGATAAGCCAGCAGCTGGTACTGTGTTGTTGTCGGTGGCACCGCCACAGGCTGATATTGTATGGGATACTGCATCTGCATGATCTGATCATAATAATTTTGGGGCTGTGGCTCGCCGCTTGGCTCCGCAACATAGCCCCATTGTCCGCTATCGGCCACATTCTCATACATTGTCTGATATAGCTGCGGATCTGGCTGCAAGTAGGTGGCGGTGATCTCCTCCGCACTCATGGGCACCTCATAGTTGGGAAGCTGCGGCTGCTTCTGATCAAGTTGAGCATAGCTCAGCTCCGTGTTCGGCTCACCAATGAACTGCTCGAGCTGCGGTTGATGCTGCTCCGGTTCGGATTGTGGCACATAAATATTGGCCGCTGCAGCACTAGCATCTACCACATCCTGTATGGTTATTTCCGTATGCGGCTGAGACGCTTGCCGCGCCAGCTCTTCGGCCTGCAAACGCTCCAATTCCATGCCACGCAGAACCTCCGCATAAGATGTAGAACCCGGCACCCACATGGGGCTACGTGAACGCGCGCGATCCTCGTGTGGCAGATAAAGATGTTGGTGTTGGTGTTGGTGTTGATGTTGATATTGTTGCTGTTGTTGTGGTTGGGCTTGCTGTTCCAGTTGTGTCGTTGTACCCACCTGTATTGTGGTTTGTGGTTCGCGTCTGCGTCTGGGCGAACGTCCACGGCGTTCGGGACGCGGTGGCTGCAATTTCTTACCCGTATTCAAATGCTGCTGATTACGCTCCATTTCAATAAACTGACTGTTAGGATTGCTGACAATGCTAGCAACTGGTTGATCCACTGTTGTGGTGCTGCTGGTTGTTTCAATTTTCAATTGGGTGGCACCGACAGCCGGCGTCAATGATGCATCCTCATAGTCTGAGGTGGCATTGGTGCTGCTGGGTGGTGAAACACGTTGATTCCGCTGATAAAGCACGGTGGTCAGTGGCTCCTCTTGCGTTTGCTCATCCTCGTGCGTGCGTACGCTGGTTGTCAATGTAGATGTTGTTGTTATCGTAGTTGTAATTTGCGTTTGCTGCTGGTTTGAGTTCGTTTGTGGTGGTTGTGGTTGTTGTTGTTTATCTTGTTGTTGCTGTTGTTGTTGTTGCCTTGTCGTTGTCGTTGTCAGGGTCGTGGTCGTGTCGGGTTTTTCTTGCTTTTCGTGTCTGGGGTTCGTCGCCGTTTCATTACCGCTTACCGGACTCGCATGTCCTGATAACACTTCAGCATAGGTTAGACCTACTGCCGTTGGCTTCATAAGCAACGAGACAGTCGATGAAGTGGTTACCACTGAATGTGGATCCAGAGCATAGGATTGGGCGGCGGTTGCGTCGTAGTTTTGCTGCATGCCATCGATTGATTGTCGCATTGCCTATGCGTTCAGTAACGGGCGATAGAGATATAGAGTGTGTGGGTGTGTGTTTTTGTGTGTTGGGAGAGAGAAAGAGATTGGGGGAAGATTTGCCAAAAAACGGTTAGCTTTCATTTGTTTGAAAGAACATGGGCCTAACAGCTACCTAATAAACTGTGTAAAACTGGCTTTCCCTAGTCAAAAAATACTCTTTTTTTTGGGGTTTCATTTTAAAAATATATAGTTTAATATTAAATCTTTCTTTTTTTTTTTTTGTAAATTTTCTTAAGCATTTGGGTCATGTACGTTATATATATATATTATATAATATAATAGTTACGGCGGCTCTGGCATATTTAGCTGCTGCCCCTGCCACATTGGGAGACTGTTGCAGTGGCAGCCGTAAACGCCGAGAAACGCCGCGGTGGCTGCTTAGCTTTTGCTTTGGTTTTCAATTTCATTTCTTTGGCGATCTAGTCCTAGTATATATGGTATATATATATTTATATATATGTATACATCGGTATATATACACATATATAATTATGACTTATAAGTACTGTTTTTGCCATAGCTTGCGGCATCTCTAAATCTCTAGCTTAGCATCGTCCGGCGTGCCGCGATGTATTAACAATTTGATGCGCTCATTGCGTGCGGTTATTTTCGAATGCAAATTTTTGACACGTTCACGACATGCCTATATCGATATATATGTATATATATAAAATTATTGAGGGGTGATATTGTTTATGCGTATGGTGCATTTTTGTAGAGAGAGAGAGAGAGAGAAAGAAATGTTTGGCGAAGAAGTAGAAGGTCAGCATATAATCATAATTTTGATATTTGTAGGCAGCGAGCATAAATACGCCATAAGATAAAGCAACCAGATACCAAGTATATATATATATTATATATATTTTATTTATGTATTTGTAGAAGTACGCAATACCCATGTGTGTGTATGTAGTTATGTGTATGTGTGCGTGTATGTGTGAGTGTTACATTGAGGATATATAGCAGCAGCAGCATCGAGAAAGGGTTTGTTGAGGGTTAGTCACATGTTTAGTTTAGCAAAAGGCACAAGAGGCAAGCGAGCAAAGCCCAAGAACCCGGTTAGAGATATAAGCATGTAGTTTAATAATTAGTAAGAACAATTAATTTTATGTTTATGTAGTGTTTAAAATTTTAATTGTTTTTTGTTTTTTTAGCGCAACGACACCAGATTTGTTTTTCAATAAGAATGTACGAAGAGAAAAGATAAAAAGAAATACAATTGTCAAAAAAAAATAAAATATATAAGTCAAATTAAAACCGTAACCATACTGTGTAACTAAAAGATAACTGAGAGAGCGCTATTACGGTAGACAGTAAGAGAGTAACGAGAGAGAGAGAGAGCTGTGACTTCGAGCGGTTTAATGTGAAAATGTCTGCCCGGCCATTAAGCTAACTAATTAAAGTAAAATTTCAAAAAGAAAATCATAAATGACAAATGTCTAAGCGTTAAGCATAATGTGTTTTTTCTTTTTCTTTTTTTGTGCCAGAAAATGTGATGTGATGTGATTTGATTTAAGATGTTATGAATGTAAACTTTTCTTTTTTTTTTTTTATAAATGTGCCGCCATATTGAAAATATGCTTTAATTGTACTTGTGAAAGGTGAATGAAAATAAGTTCTCATAGCAAGAGTTGCCCCAAAATGTAGCTACTGTCAATAAAGGAAAAACCCAAAAAATTCTTTGAAAAACAATTTGTTTAAATTGACTTTAGAATTTGCCACTTACCGCCGACACTGCAATTCGCAATGTAAACTTAAAACAAAATTTGTTTAAAATTAATATAAACTATGCAAATATAGGCCTGCTTTTTCGCATACATATATATATAGATAGATATATAAACTGTGAGATATTTATTTGCGTTAATCCGGCATTACTAAAAATAGCCGACTGAATAATGGGCTGGAGAAAAAATGTTAGAATTTCGGAAATACGCTTCTGATTTTCTTTTTTTTTGTGGGCTACCCCCGCAACAAGAACTTATTTGTATTCTCTAGCACGTGACAATGAACCGAAATCGGAATTGGACTTTTGTTTTACAGACACAACAAAATGTTTGAGTTTTTGACATGGCAGACATAACAATAATGGGCATCAAAGGCATATATATTATGCATGATATGGTATGAAAGCATTCTATATGGATGAGATGTACTACAAACAAGGCGAATGTGTTTTTCGATGTGGGATGAGCTGCACGGTTGGTATGACATGATTTTTTGTTCGCAAATTATAAGAACACAAAAAAGAGAGCACAAATATGAAGAGTGTAGATGTGTGTGTTTGTGTGTGGATATGGATGTATGTGTGTGCGTGAAATGAATGGCATAAATCGAATTCGAAAATAATAAAAACGTAAGAATAATTTGACTATTGAGCAAGAACGTAACGAAAAAGAAACTTATATGCCGAATAGGAAAAAAAAAGAAAGAAATTAAATAAAAATTAAGTATACGAAAAGTATAAAATGCGCACTTGAAAAACATAAGGAAATGAAAAGAATTAATTGAAAATTGAAAACAAAATGAAAAAGAATGAAAATAAATTAATATAGAACTAAATACGCAGCCACCGTGCAACTTTGGTTTATATATTTTTATTCCGGACCTACCCGCACAATTCTTTAGCGTTCATTTTAAATAAATTGTATTATTTTTAAAGTATATATTTTTTTTTAATTGAATATTGAATTTGGATTCAATGTGGTCTATGGTTACTTGAGGGTTAATAACTTTTTGGGCCAACAAACTGGTTGTTCTGTCAACTGTTGCATAGCACAATATAATAAAAAAATTGAATCGTTCATTATATAAGTAGCATGAATATGATGAAGGGGGATATACTAGAGATCGAAAATCGGGACATAATCGTACTTCAGCTTAGCTTAACAGTTGCTGTTATTTACGAGCTACTATTGAAAGATATGCATATATATATGTTAAATGGATATATCGAGACATTCCTAAACTGATTTATCATATTCCTGCTCAACTGGCACTTGCTGCTAGCTAGCAATTACTAACTGCTCTAACTGAAGGCTGTGCTCTACACAAGAAATCAGATTCAGTTTTGCTTTGGACAGTACGTACCTGTTGCTCGGCTAATGCGCGCTCACGATCGTGCGGCAAGTACGTGGGCGCCATGACCAGACGCAGCTGCTGCTCCTCCTGTATAATACGCTGGCGCAGCGTTTGCATTTGCTGTTGATAGACATCGATTTGGGCTAGCGTCTGCTCGAGACTCTGAGATTTGGCTTTGACCAGTTCGCCCAGACCATCGAGCACGCGCACCAAATCATCAACATTCTCGCTCAGGCGCGGATCACCGCCCATGCCGTTGCGGAAATGTACCTAAAAGATGTGTTGAGCATGGAAACGCATTCCGGATTAGCTATGCAAATGGGTCACTTACCTCCAGTTTTTCAATAGACAATCTCAGTTTGGTTTTTTGCACATTTATGTCGGCCAGAGTCTTTTCACAGTAGCCCAATTGATCGCGCAGCGGCTTCTTTTGCTGCGGCGAGGAGTCCAATGTTTGTTTGGTTTTCTCATGCCAGGCGCGTATGTCCTTGATCTTGCGCTCGCATTGATCCCACTCCTCGCAGGCCTCCTGCAGCAGTGAGTTCTGCGTGGTACAAACAAAAATGAAAAAAAAAAAAAAAGAAAAGCGTGTTTAGATGCATAATTTGGGTTGTCGGGTTGGCGGCGGGTTTACCCTCTCCAGCAGCACTGCTTCCACGGCTATCTTCGCATCCTCGGCCTGCTGCAGCTTATCCTTGAGATCGCCCACGGTCGTCACCTGACCAATGTGTTCCAGTTCCTTATCCATTTCGCTCAAATGCTTCACAATCGGTTTAATACTCTTCACAGCCGCCGCATAGTCGTTCAGTTTGGTTCGCGCCTCGGGCAGGGTGCGCAGCTCGATGGTTTGATCAATGAACGTGCGCTTATCCGCCACCCAGGACATGACAATCTGATACAGATTCATGAATCGTGTCCAGGCATCGAGGCTGTCGCCAACAGCCTGCTTCTTCTCATCCAACCAGCCACGAACTTGGGCTAGCTGCGCGGCCAGCTGATCAATGGTCGATTGCACCAGCGTCTTCTCCTCGCTGTTGCGACAGTTCTCAATGATCAGCTGACCGTTGGTCTTGACCAGCGTGAATCGTTCATAGATGGCGCCAATTTCCTGATTGATGCGCTGCAGCAGCTCCTTCATTTGTGTCGGCTCCAGTGTGCGCTCCTGCACCTGGACCTCGGCCTGCAGCAGCCAGCGTTGGATCTCATCCACACCGGCCAAATAGTCGGTGCGCACGGTCTTGGCGCGCTTGAAATCCTTCTCTTTGGTCTCCATGGCCACCTGTACGCGTTCCGCTAACAGTTCAAGTGCGGTAAACTCCTGGGCAATATCGCTGGGCAGCTGATTCTGTTTGGTCTGATAGAGCGCTTGGGTTTGCGCAACCAGCGCACGACTCTCCTCGCCGGCCTGCTGCACCTGGCTATTGAGTGTGATGAGGACCTGTTCCGTTTGGGCAATATGCTCGTCGTAGACGTGTACCGACTGCAGTTGTTCGTGTAGTGCGTTCAATTTGTCCTGCAGCTGTGAGATGCGGCGGAACACTTGCTCGATCTCCTCGAGATCCTTGCTAACCTGTTGGTCCTTATCGCGTAGCGTATCGTTCAATCTGCAAGGATTCAAATAGAAAAAAGAGAACAAAAAGTTTGCCCGGGGCGTATTAGTCAATGACGTATCTACAAAGTAGCTGCCTATAATATAGATATAATATGTAAACAGTTTGTGTGTGTGTGAAAACCACGCGGTTCGTCTTTTGCTCTAGAATAGAATTCAGCTACGCGTGCTGCACACAATATATATTAAATATATATATATATATATATATATATATTTATCTTCTATGTATATATATGTACGTGAACATATATTATAGAAAAGTTCTTTTCAAATAATCAGAAAATGGCTGAAGTTTTTCAATATTTTTGCTGGGGCTATTCAAAATTTTATATATCCACTGGGCTGGCAGTTGTTGGCCTCGAGGCGCTACGAAGATTTCCGTGAAAATGAATGCTGCCGTTTGGCTACAAGAGAGTTTACTAAATGAATAGCAATGCCAAAAAATTTTGACTACAAGGCATGAAAATATTACGAATTCGAAAACGTGTACGAATTCGAAATTCTATTTGATACAATGGCAAATGATTCGACAATGCCTTGGGAGAGGCGTGCTCTGCTTTTCAGATTTTCGAAAAGATTTTCTTATTTCGTTTTTTTTTTAAATTCGTATATCTTTCAAATCTGTTATTATTATTGCTGTTAGTATTATTTATGTTGTACACGCCGCTGGCCTGCTTAATGGCTGCGTTTATTTTTGATGCAGACATTTATATTTAAAACTTGTATTTATGTTTATTTATTCGCCAAGTCCAACCGAAACTTGGTCAAAGCAGACGAACTGCAGCTGACGTCATCGGACATGCTGCATTGCAAATGAGTCAGTGAACAATCTCTATTTGCCTTCTACTTAACGTATCTTTTCTGCCTCATTCCAGATCGTAACCCTCATCTGGCACACGGCTCGTATGGAGCGCCATGTGGGCGCTTAAATAATTTCAACAAGTGTTTTCTCTCTCTCTCTAGACAAAAGTTGTTGAAGGCAGCAATTAAAAATAGGAAAGCAGTTTAGGTCGTGAGTGCGCAAATTGAATGGCCGCGCGTTGAAGGACGCCGTCGCCTGATGCCCTTTACAGCAGCAACAACAGAAATTAAAACGGAAGAGCAACGCGCCTTGAGGAGGCCAAGTCAATACAATTGGCTGTTGGCCAATTGAGGCTGTATTCAAATATTCGAAAGAGTTTTTAGCACATTAATTGTAAAACAAGAGCAAAATATATTAGAGCCCATACTGCTCAACTGCTTAATACTCCGTAGAGCTTGTGGCAAAAGCAAGACCAAGAACAAAATATCGAAATTAAAACTGACCTGCCATATGGCAACTGTGAGGACCGGTCTCAAGTTCTTTAAATTCTAGCAAGAGATCGGGGCAATCACAAAAGCGTAAAAGGACGGGGATGGGGAATGGAAAAAGAATCATTCAATATTCAAGTTGAAAAAGCATAAAGCTCTTTTGATAAACTCTCGTAAAGTTTGAAATGGACTTTTATTGTTAAAACGAAAAGAAAATCAAAAATCGAAATACCAAAATAAACAAACTAGAGCAGCGTCTGGCTTGTACGAGTTCATGGCATTTATTATTGAACCAAAGGATGAAGTTAAGTTGAGATGTCTCTTGATCTCGATAAGGAATATGTAGCAGAAAAAACGTTTCTCACAATTTGAAGCCATTGATCTGTGTAAACATAAGACTACCAAGAATCTTAAAAAATAAAATGTCATCAATAAAGAACAAATTCCATTTAGCTTATTTGACATCATTTCATGCCCCTTTTCTAACGATTGCAGGGTATATAAAATATTCTAATAAATTCAAAAACCAAATAGAAATCGTTAGAAAATAAAAAACAATTTTTGTAGAATTTTTTTTGTTTGTTTTTTCCTGCTGCTATTTTGAGAGCCGTTTGCCATTTTACTACTGTACAAATTAACGCATTAAATTTAGCAGATATTTTAAATTTAAATGGCAAACTATGCTAGAAATGCGAGCGCCAAAAGTGAAAAGCGAAAGCAACAGCGACGCGTGTTGTTATAAATACGTATGCTTAGACAAAAATAATAAAGAAATCAAATAAGAAGCTTGGCGCACACAGTTTGATCAATTATTGTAATTAAATGTTTTTCGATAAGAATTTTGAGCGATTTTCGCATGATGTTAGCTATTTTTGATACGCAGACGACGTCATCAAATCAGAGACACGCGCCGCCAAAGCAAATACTCTCAATAAAAACAGCGACAGAAAGAAAAAAAAAAATTAACGAATAGCAACCAAAAACAACAACAACACCTGACGACCTCGCCAAAGACCGGACCCGAGGCCCGGACCCAACCCCGGTACGTAGCCGGCCCGAGATTGAGGCTGTTTTTTGCATACTCTTTAGCCGTCCTCGATGACTTAATCATGGCAAACGGCGGGCCAACGCTTAAATAAAAGTGTCTTTAATAAACATTCACCTTTTGCTTTTGACGACGTCTTTTTGGAGAGTGCGTGTTAGCAATTAGCATTCGCCTCTTTCTCTTTCTCTGGCTCTATTTCTCTAGCTTCTCTACTTTGTGTGCTGCTGTCTTTTATTGTTTTTGGACAGTTGTTAGCGACAACAGTCGCACCTCCTGACTGCGGAGGCAGACGTGTGCTTAACAATTGTTAACTTCTTGTGCTTGTTTGTGTTTTTTTCTTTTGCCTAAAACTTGAATTTCTTACGAAATTCAGCAGCTAAAAAAGTTTACTCTTTTAATTGCGTATACGCCTGGTAATCCACAAAGCGGCGTTTTTCAAGTGCAGCGCATGAAAGAACATAGAAAGAAGAACATGACGTATATTATTCCATTTTTAACGCTGCTTTAAACAGCTGCACAGTTATTTGAGTTAAATACTTTACTGTTTTTCTCTTTGGGCTGTCGCTTCTTTGTGTTTTTGCTGCTTCTATTTCTACTGCTTCTTAATTAAATTGTATTTTATTTGATTTAAAAATATGCGTCTATATATATATATATTTTATGCTCGGGCGGTCGCTTCTTCGTATTTAGTTTCCAGCCATCCAGTTAAAAAAAAACACGTCCGCTTGCAACTAACTCTAAATAAAAACTAAAATATTCTCAGCGCAGAAAAATTGCCAAAAACGTTTCAGCTCTGCCGCCGTCTCAGTCGGCGTACGTGCGAGCGATCATCGTTAACAGCGGAATGCGAGACGGAAATAAAAGAACGAAAACTGCTGTTACCGCAACTCACCACAGTCGCACACACACAGCTACGCACTCGTCGCCTGCGAGTGAGACGGAGCGAGAGACAGGCGAGAGAAACACTAAAATTTTGTATAATTGAATAAGTTTGTATATGCGCTTGGCATTGAACATGAGGCGAAAAGTTAAGCAAAAGTTTGCCTTACACATTAGCCAGGCAAAATTCGCAGCTGATTTCAGCTGCCAAATATGCCGCATAGCCTAAATGCGAAAATCCCCGAATTAATAAACTGAAATTCATAACTGCACTCGCCTAATATATGGATATATATGTTGATATATGTGCATGTGCATACACATATAATGATAAGGCAAAAACAAATTATTTTTGCCGGTTAAGATAAGAGGGTTTCGTAAAAACGCCGGCTATAAATGACTGCGAGCGAGAGAGAGAGAGAGAGAGGGAGAAAGAGCGCACGCAAGAGAGAGACGAGAGGCGTTCGCAGCGAAACGCAATGGCATTTGGAACAGCCAACAGCATGTCTGTTAACAGTGCAATGTTAACAGTGTGAGCGCCAGCCAAGGCAAACAAAAAATACAAAATAAATTTATAATTACGCGATTACCTCATTTGGGCAACGTTTTTGCTCTATTGTTGTTTTTGTCGCTTGATTGTTTTCTCTTCTCTCTTTTTTTTTTGTGCAAAGTGACAAATTGTCAATGCAAATGCTTAGCTTCGTTTTAATGGTATGCGTGTATTTCTAGTTGTATTTTGATTCTATTATATATTATTATTTTTTTTTAAGCCCGTGAAGAATTTCGGATTTATAAACAATTTTTGAGTGTTTGCACTGCAACAATTTAGCCGAATTGCTCTGCTTATTAGTTTTTTAATATTTGCTTACATCTTTTGCACGTATTCCTACTCGAACAATGCCGATGAAGTCAGCAATACGATTTCCGTCTTGTTTACTTGTTTTCATTAGCCTGTTGCTTTTTTATACCATTTTTTTTTCCACCTCCTTTGTATACCCTAAAGACTCTTAATATTGGCTACAAACAATTGCAATAGGCTATTGAAAGCGAATATTTAAATGAAAGCATATAATTAAATGTGCTCTCTTATATTTTTAATAATTCTTCAAATTGTTTATCTAGAATATAAATATTATAATCGCCTGGAAAGACACAAAAATACTTTTTTAATGCAAAAGGATTACGCAACTTTTGCGTATTATTTGGGTTTTTGATTAGATTTTTGCATGCTCGCCAGCCGAAAGTAAATCTCAAGTATAAATGCATCAAAATTTTGCGTCGCAGTTAAGGAATATAAATATAATATGTGTACATAGTTGGGAATATATAATTGTCGATGACCAAACATTGGGGTATTAGATCATTTTTGGTTCGATGATGGCATTGTCAATTTATTTGAGGCACAAAAATGACGAAGTGAGAAATTATTTAAATCGCAGCATGTAAATTGGGGGAACAGAACAAAACAGAGATATTTTATAAGCGAGACTTGGGAGAGTATCTCAACTGTTAACTGTGCGAACTTTTTTCTCGATTGTATAAAAAGTTAATTTATGTTTGCAACAGTCACAAACACTTGCCCCTAAACTGTATTTTGCTGCTAAAGATAAAGCCAAAAATACATTGAAACTGACTTGAAAACCATTTCAGATGCAATAATCCAAGCTTAACATAATGTAAGTAAATATATATGATACCTTTCCATAATAAGATCGAAATACATTAAATTCATCTGTTATATGTAAATTATGTTTATTAACAGTATTTAATTCGTTAAACTGCATTAAATTCGAATTCCAGACTCTAATCGCATAATTTATAATTATGTTTTAGCTATAAAGTTTGGTAAATATCTCCTTCTGTTCGTTTAAAAAACCTTTTTATGACTAAAACTTCCTGTGTTAGGGTATAATAATAATTACGATTTAGTACACTTGACTAACAGCTGTTTTACGTTTACTAACACCGCTCCATTTACCCACCATTAACGGTAATTTTAACGTTAATGCAAATGTTAATTAAATGCATAACATCTGTCAGACACATTAACTTTATGTGCAAGTGTTGTAGCCCTTAATATATGAAATCAACTGTTTTTTTTTTTTGTTGTTGTCAGAATTGTAACTTACTCAATTTTTAACGTTTCATCCCGTGATAAAAAAAAATGAAACTGCCTAAAGCATGCTAATGGATGACATTCGAAACACTTATTACTAACTGTAATACAATTGGGTTTTGATCTAAACCAATTTCAATTTGACGGCGCTTGAATTGCCAGTCTAGAGGCCTAGTTAGTACCAGAGATTAATGTATTCGATCAGATAACATCATAAAAATATTATCGCACGACTTTTCGGAAACAACGCAAGAGATTTGGCTAAAGACATTAGGAAAAACAAAAAGAAATCAACAGCTGCTGCTCTCGTTTTTCATGAAAAGTGCAGACCGCGCCTGTCAGCCAAATAGCCGGATGAAACAAATGTGTATAAAAATAAAATACAAATACAAAATTGACGCTGAAAATACTTATAAACACATGTCTTGGGTGAAAATTTGTGTCAGTGCTGCATTAAGAAAGGCCGCGGCATGTTTTCTTTTTAGGTTTTTCTTGTTTTTTGTACATCTTTTCTTTTCTTTATTATATTTTTTCTCATACTTTTTTTTCTTGCCAAGCAAAATGTTTACGTGATCGACGACCACACACATCTGTTAATGTGAGTCGTGGTGAATTTCAGCCACAATTAGCAGAGAACGCTGCTGTTAAAGCGCTGTTAAGACCAGATGTTGCTGGCAGGGCACAAATGTTGCCGTCGGCATGTTGTCGATGGGAGGCGAAATTCGCTATGCAAATGTCTGCATGTGTGTGTATGCATATGTATAGATACTGAAAAAAAGGCAATTGACAAATTGGCAACGTTTTGTTTTTTATTTCTATTTTGTTTTCTTTTCCTTGTGACAAGCGCCGTTCAAAAGAATTTCCGCAAAAAACAATCAAGTTTTTTTAGCCTCTTATCAACAAGGGGTCTATATAAATATATCAGGGCTGCAAGCACAATAAAATTTGTCGCTGGTTCGGTTTACGGTTCGGTTTAGACAAATTCCTTTAGGTTTGTGTACATGGTTTTCACAGACATGCACCCTGGTATTGATTGAGAAATTGATTGCCTTTTATTATTTTATTTTAATCAAATCAGAATGCCGGCCCTAGACCACATGGGCTGGTTTTTAGCCCTAAAAGAAGACGGCTTACTTAAATTTTAAGGAATTCTCCGTGTTGTGGAAACTTTTGAACCTAGGGAGCTCTTGAATAGCCAAACTCTATAAGAACTGGATCAGAGTTCTAGAAACTTTGAAGAACTGAAAACACAGCTTTAGATACTTTGGAGCAACTTACAGAAAACCAGAGTGTTGGATAGTTAAATCATAGAGAAATCTCGAATAGCGACACTGTATAACAACTAAGTCCCACATTGGTAGAAACTTTAAAATAGCTGATGGAAAAGTCTCAAATTCTTACACTATATAAGAATTGTAAAAGATGTAGCGGACCCACAACCTAACCTATAATTCATGCAACGCTGCGACGCTGAATAGTAAAACATTGATAGCGCCAACTTTTGTCTATTATCGTAAATGTCTTCGAGAGGCGAACCAGCTGATAAGGTGTAAAGCTTTGGCACAGTTAGCTGTTATCAGAGGGCGGCATGCCCACCGACTGTTGATATGGCCCGTTTGTTGATACATTTGTATGGGTAAAAATACTTATGGCCAGCACTCTAGTGCAATGTGTTGAACTTTACTTTTCTCAGAACTTCCATTTTAATGATGCCTCAGAAAACAAGACTTATGTAAGCCCCAAGTCGAGCCGCAAGCCGAGCGTAACCGTTGCAATGACGTCAGTTGGCAGACAGAGACACAGAGAGAGAGACAGACAGCGGGAGGGACAGAGAGGGCTGAGCATGAAATTTCGAGGGCTAAGCTGCTCAACCGATGCCAAACGCAACGCTCACTGATGTCACAAGCGCAGAAACAGGCTGTGATATAAGCCGAAAAAGTCTGCTGCTCTTCAAAATAAATATGCTCTTGTGTTACTTAAACTAGAACCCGTTTAAATGCTGCGAGATAGTATTGCCTGTCGATTGGCAATAAAAAAAAAAAAATAAAATAAAAACTAGTTAATTAACATTAAACGCAAATCAATTATAGAACGTTTATTTATGCAGCAAACGAAGCGAAATCGATTTCCGGCGTTAACATTCCGATAAATGGACCAAACGTCACGCACAGTTTCACCTAATGTCTAAATACATTAAGAATGAAAGAGCGGCACTTGTTTTAGTTTTTTAGTATATACATTGAGTATATATGTATTAGATGGTACTTTCATCAAATTAGGCTGTCAGTTTTTTTGTTAAGCTTCTAAAAAAACTTTCCGAGCTCAACGCAAGAAAGTTGAACTTTCGTCTGTAAAACCTCAATGCCCACTTTCCACGCAAGCACGTGGATTTTGCGCAGAACGCATGAAAAGTAAAAGTTTGATAGAAACGTATTCCATTCACCTTTGCGAATGATATTTTCACGCCTGTTTTACGATTAATGTTAACCATAGTTAGTTGAATTTACAGGCCAAACGCACAAGTTAAGAAAATAAACTTCCACCCATTTTCCACTCGTTTGATTGTCATTTTGTAAGGTGTACAGGGTAATATATCTTTATGTATATGTCTATAGATGATGTTGACTGTTTTGGGTACTCACTTTGATTGCTGTTCGACTAACTTATCCACTTTGGCCTGTATGGCCTCCGCCGAGGGTTTGTGTACTTCCCCAAGGAATGTGAGGATGGATTTTGAGAGCGCCTCGATTTCTTTATGTGATGATTTAAGTTCATTTGATTCTTCACGCAGTTCCTGCACAAAAATAAAGTATACACTCTAATTAGCAGAGCCAACAAAGAAGCATCGAAATACTCTCAAAAATTGTTATTTTTTCTCAATCGAACGCAAACAAAACAAATAAAATTTACTCTACGTTTTAATTCAATTCCAGTTTTTTTTTGGGGCCGCTCAAAACGAACGAAGGTTAACACCATAAAAATAAGAAACGTTGACTTGACTTAAAAGCTAAATTTCATGTGAGGTTTATGTATAGAAAAAAAGAGCATGGACAACATAAAATATTTGCGACAGGCACAGCATGAATCGAAATGTAAATAAAATAAGAAATAGTCGAAGAGATATATGTGTATTTCATTAACTACATAATGGGGAATTTTTTTTTTTTTTTTTCAATTTTTTGATGATATTTTTTGAGCACAGTCGTATCTGTATATGGCGCTTGTATAAGACGACATTGTTAATGGAATAAATTGGAAGCCAAGGCACAGACTCTATAGCCTGATAATACTTCAATTGCAATTGATTTTTGTATAAATTATTTATTCTATATTAATTCTATCTAGAATTCAATTATATAACATTATAAATTTAAATTGTAAGCTGAAATTTAGTTAATTATGAATATTCTAATATTGTGTATCAATTTCCAGTTCAATCTGGAATACAATTTAATATCTGAATATTAATAAAAAATCTATTGAACTGTCTTTTCAAGTATGAACTAATTAATTCATAATTAGTGTAATGTATTTATTTAATAATTATGCCATGTTTAGCATTGGTTAAATGTTTCGCTTTAAATAACTTGAGCTATATTTAGCTTGAATATTGATAAGTTTTTCTCTTTGCATTTAACGCAATCAACAGAACTTATCGCACACTATGAAGTCATGCAAAGCGACAAAAAAAAAAAAACAAAAACAACAAATCAGTCATATTGTTGATAACAAAAACAAAACTCGTAAAGATGCTTCTAAGTGCTATTTGCGTAAACAATTCCCCACAGTTGTATAACAGGGCAACAATAATTAGCATATAACTAATGTTAAGCTGTGATTAACTGCGAACAGATCATTAAAATAAGAAATAGGAAAAAATGTCCAAACGAAATTGAAAGTTTAAATGTTGACTTTTGTTTCTGGCTTTACATAGTCAATCAATAACAGCTTGGACAGCTGTTAAAGAGCGGGAGAGCCAGTAAGAGAGCGCAAGCTCTCTGACAACTTGGCGTGTGACCATGAACTTGGCGGCGGCATAGTGTTTAGATATGTACAAATGTATATAAACATATGTATGTATATTACACACATATATACATATATGCGGGCAACAGTGTGCGTGTGCATATATGAAGTCAGACATTAGGGAAGGCAACTAAATGAATGAATGAATCTACTAGGTATTAGTTGCATGTATACACACCTATGCACACACATGTGCGCATAATAAAAATAATAATAAATCAATTAAGCTAGGCCTGGCCCAATGAGCTCATGTGCCCAAAAACAGGCTCAGCAACATATTTACAGTAATGACAGTGCACTTGACAGTGCACTGTTAAACTGTTAACTGTGGCTGTTAACTCACCTGAATGGCATTCTTTGTATCTTCCAAATGACGTCGCGACCTTACAGTTGGATCGACATTTCGGAACTTATCCTCCAAGCGACCTAATGCTTTCTCCCAGCCGTGCAAGCCGTTCTCAAAGCTATCCCAATGCTCGGCCAACTGTTGCAACTTGTCGCGCCTCTGCTCCAGGCTATGCACCAGGTCCTGCCAGTCACGGTTTAGGGCAGCGTTATCCTGCTCAATCAGTTGGCGATTCCGTGCGTCCGCTTGGCGTATGAGCGATTGCGCCTGCTGATTCACTAGCGACAGGTCACTGTTTTGGCTCTGCAACAACAACAAGACCAACAACAAATATAACAATAACAACAGCGTTTTAACAGGAAATGTTAAAATATTTCAATTTTGATTTGCGGCAGCAGATTTATATACACAGGTTGCCTCGTTGGATTTGCACAATATAAACTTATGTATTAGAAATGATATAGGTATATAAGGAAAGTATATGTAAATATATATACATATATACATTTATATATATAGAAGAAAATATATATAAATATATGTATGCATGTATAAAGCTGTGTAAGTGTATATTTGTTTGCTTTTTGTTTATTGTCTTTTTTTCTTTTCGAATATATTGAGTTATTACTGTAACGCCGACTGCGGTTTTACATAAAGTTTTGTTTTTCTTTTGACATTTTGTCGCTCAACTTTGACATATGCGTATGCGTGTGCGTGTGTGCATGTGGCATATGGATTTCGAGTATCTTCGAATTTCTCACCTCGACACACGCGTTCGTACGTATCTACTGTAGCACTTGAAAGTATCTTTTGTTTTTCTTTTATATAAAACTATATACATATATGTATATTGTATTTCTTAAACGGATTTTTCTGCTCTTCTATTTCTTGTTTGTTGATGACGTTAGCTTTAAATACGTTTGCTGTCTGTTTTGTCTGCTTCCTCTTCTCTCTGTCTCTCGCTCTCTTTCAATTTGCGCTTTTCAAGCACATGGCATTTTTATTAGAACGTTCGAAAGAAACAACTTATTCAAATTTAACAAAGCTTTGCGCACAAAAACAAGTATAACACAATTTTTTATATTCTGCTTTTGCCGTTAAATTGCGTTTGCTTTTGCTTTTGATTTTGCTTTTGTCGCTGTTTCTTCACTTTATAAGCCGCATAAAACACGGGCAACCGCTCAGTTAAACGTCTCAACTAGAAGTGAATTTCACAAAAAAGCATGGCATATGCCCAAGCACGAGTTAGAACCAACTAAGAGAGCCCGACTGTGGCAGAGCGACAGCCTGCCAAAGAGCGGGACTAAAAATGAGACAAAGAGAGAGAGGGTTGCTACTGTGCGGCCAATCGCAAAAAAACATGTCGAGTGAACACGTTTTCATGTGCACAATGTGCCGAAAGAGGGGGCAGGTCGGTGTGATGGCTTCGCCGGCCTTAGGCGTGGGCAGTGTCAAGCAATAATTTGCTCTTGACTGCGTCACACAGCTCACCAATACACACACACACACACACACACACAATATCACGCATACGCCACCATTACTATCTCAACTGGCTACAAGCCGGCATGCCAATAGGCAAACAGCAACAACAAAACAGCTGTCCACAGAGAGCCGAAAACGAACTGCGCTCTTAAAGCTCGCTCAGCGCTTGGCCAACAACAAAAAAAAAGTTGCTAAACATGTGTTTGTTGATGCCGCACAACGTGGTTGCCAAAAGGGCTGGGCAAAGGGCATAGCGCATGATTGCATATTGTAATTAAACCTTTCAACTTTAAATAATAAAAAAGAAAACTAAGTATTTTCTTTATTTTTAGAACTACTAAACTATCTTAATGAAGGTTTTTAATTGCCTTATATACACTTTGTTTATAGTAAGTGCGCAGCCCTAGCGACTAACTTGTTTATTCTCTGCGGATTTGCCGATGATGTCATGAGCTCAACTGGAACAGCTGGCCTTAAAGCATATGTACATATATATATATATATATATATGTATGTATATGTGTTTGAGCTATGTTGGCGCAACAGCTATGTTTGACAGTCTGAATAGTCGTTGATAAGCTTAACAAGTGCAGGTTAAAAGATTAACTCATTAATAAGTTTTCAAGGTGAAAGCCGCAGACATAACGAAAGTAAACAACTATTCAAAGTGTGCTCAAATCTAAGAGAAAGAGTAAGAGAGAGAGGGCGTCACAAAAGAGCGCACATGAAAGCTTCAGTTTAAGAGCAGACAATGCAGTTAGAGTTTATATTGCTTTTGCCGGCCGGCAAATCGTACGCAGAGCAACAGACTGCACTCGGCGTGAAAGTCATCTGCAGATACATTCGAAAACAAATGCTGCAGATACATATTCCTGTTTTACAGTTTTATGAAAGATATGCGTTGTGTCACATTGATTGAAACAGGTCTTAGCAGGCCATGGACATTTATACGTAAATATGTATACGAAGGCTGCAAATTCATACAATAAAAGGGCTTAAAAGAGACTTTAAATCCGATTAACTACCAGGGTTTTACACAATTCTGACTCATTTGGTAAATATTACCCGATTACATAGAGCTGATGTAATATTATAAAATTGTTTTTCCTAACTGACTGATTTGTGATAAACGCTCAGCTCCTACCGTAAAAGCTAAAATGCAAAAGTTTTCACTGTATTTACTTTTTGTTAAAATTTAAAAGAAATTTGATATTTTTTTAAATAAGTTAAGCTCTGAAAATATAAAAAAAACCTTTCTATACAAATACTACAATAAACTGATAATAATAATGATATCCTGACCTAACTTCCTTGTTTGCTTTTATCTTATATTTTATATAGCTCCCATATGAACGATCGAATGGAAATTTGGATGGTATAAAAAACGCGGAATTTCTTCTTTAGCCCCACCTTCTTTTTTGCTGATTTATTAAGCTAAACAAAAAGTACTTTGTAAGCTTGAAGTTAATATAAAATTCTGTTCTGAAAAAACTTTAAAAAATTTAAAATATAAAAAAATCGACAAAATTACATAAGAATTAAAACTGATTTCTTTTTAGTCTGTCAGAAAGCAGAAAATAAATGAATCGACATCTTAAAGATACTCCTGAAGATTCATTAATATATCAGTTATTATTAACTAGCATTGAAAGATAATTAGATTATGTTCTTGCTCTAACGAATTTTTAAAGTATACATTTCGTTTATTTTGCAAACATTTGGACAGCGCTTTGTATATGGGGCTATAGCAGATGCAAATATTTTACGACTATTTTATTAGCTCACCTGTACATTGCCAATGGCATGCGACAACTTCTGAATATTAAAGTGCAGGCCAGCCAGATTCTGGACGGGCTCATCGTTGAACTTGGTGCGCTCAATGGTGGCCTTGACGCGATCGATGGACTGTTGATATTCGCGCCAGCGTTCCGCTTCCTTTTCCAGTTCGCTTTGCTGGGTCTTGGCATTGGCCAAAATGTTGGCCAGCTTGTTCTGGAACTGTGTCAGCTCGGCGGACAGCTCAGACTGTTCGTAGCTGTTGAGCGAGGACCAAATCTTGTCGGATGCCTCCTGGATTTGCTTGTGCACCAGATTGCGTATGGGCGCTTCGTTGCCAAAGAAGATCTTGTGCTCGTCCAGATCGTGCATCAGATGCTCGTAGTCAATGCCATGCTGGCTGTTCTGCAAACGCAGCTCAGCCTCGTGCACCCAATCGTTGAACTTGGCCACCAGCTGCATATACTCCAGACGCGAGTCGCGATTGTTCTTCAAATACTTTTCGCGCTCTTCCAGCTCATGGGGCAGCGAGGCGACAAGTGAACGACCCTCGGAGAGCATTTCCAGCAGGGAGCTGGGCATGCCCACATCCGTTTTGACGCTCTCGTTAATTCGATTGAACTTTTGCAGTTGGGCATCGATGTCCTTGCTTAGGGTGTGATGCTTCTGGAGTTCGCGTTCCACGGACTCGGGATCGCGATCGAGCAGGGGCCGGGACTTGGCAATGCCTTCATTGTTGTGCAGCCAGTCGAGTATTTCGCTCAGATCGGCGGCCATTTTCTTGTGGGATTCGAGCTGTAGCTGATGCTTCTGGCGCTGCGATTCCACGGCCTTGCGTAGATTCTGCAGCTGATTCTTCAAGGATTGCAGCTGCTCGGTGATGCTGTTCTTATCCGCAGCATTGCCCTCAGAGGCAATCTTCTGACCCTTATCGTTGGCCGAGGCCAAAAGGCCCTCGCATTCCTGTATCTTGACAATAACATCATCATATTTATTGATCTTATCCTCGAGGCTGTCTGGCGAGTTCTCTATGTCGATGATGACATCGGTGTACTTCATAATGAAGGCAATTATCTCATTGATCAGCGCAATAAATTGCTCGCGCAGCATCAGCAGCTGGCGCAGATGCGCCAACTGATCCTCAATCAATTTAATCATATCGTCCTGCTGTGTCAGAATGCTCTGCAATTCGGGCAGATCATCCATTTGCATGTCGCCCATTTTGTGTTTGCTATCCTTCAGCTCCTTCAGTATGCCCTCGTAGGCGCCCAGCAGATCCTGCACATCCTCGATTCGAGAGCCAATGGGTCGGTTCAGTTCGCGCATACGCTGCTGTATGTTGCCCAGGAATTGACTGCATTCGGCGAGTCTGTTCTTGGCATCCTTGTACTTCTTGATGTGATCACCCAGCGCATTGACGCGATCATCGATGGTCTGCTTGATGCGTCCATAGCGATCCTTCATGTTCTTGATGTCGTCGTTGAGCTTCAGCTTGTCCGCATTGCTCAGCGTGGGCAATATGCTCTTGCCTTGCTCGGACACATCGTTGATCAGTCCACCCATATTGTCGGCATTCTGCAGCAGCTTCTTGTAGTGGGCCAGCTGCTCCTCGAGCACTGGCAGGCTGGTGGTGCGCAGTTCACTTTCGGTTGCGGTTTCCATTTCGTTCAGCCAGTCGCCCATTTTTTTCATTGAGTCCTCAAATGCCTTGCGACCCTGTAGCAGATCATCCAAGGACTTGCCACGCTTGCCGCTCTCATCCTTGAGCGTCTGATAGTCGGCGGCAATTTCATCCAGAATCTGTTGCAACGCTGCCTTGTCCGCATCGCCACAATCCTTCATGATGTTCGCCGCTTGGCGCTGTACATCACTGAGGACGCTGTCATTGAATTGCTTGGCATCATCATCGTATTTCTTATTCTCTGCGATTTTCTTCTCAATCTCAGCGGAGGTGAGGGGATGATACACGGGCAATTTGCGCACCTCAGAGATTTTGGCCTTCAGCCATTGACGCGCCTTGTCCAGATCATTCTCCAGCGCTTTGCGTGCCTTGCTCGCCTCCAGGGCGCGATCCAGTTCGGCCTTTAGCACTCCAGACAAATTGCGATTCTCGCTATTTAGGTTACGCAACGCCGACTCCAGTTGGGCATATTCTGCCGATTCCAGTTCGGGCTGCATGTTGGCTATGCGCTTGTCCAGCACATCGGCCAGCGATTGCTTTGCCTCCGCATCCTTCATCAGGCTCTTGATCTTTTGCTGGCGCGCCTCGGCATCCTTGGGCGAATAGCCAAGTGCGGCTGGCGCTTGCAACTCTTCGATTTGCTGCTTCACCCATTGCTGCAGTTGGTCAATCTCAGCCTTGGCACCGTCCACGCCCTTGTTGGTCACATCCAACAGCTGCGCCTTGCGATCGATGCGCTTGCCCAGATCGGCAAAGCGACGATCCAACGACTTCATTTGCTCCTCCACCTGTTGCCCATCCAGATTGCTGATGACCTCAGCCACCTGCGCGGCCTTGCCCTTGAGCTCCTGTATCTTAGGATGGCCCTGTAGCTCATATTCGTTCTTTATCTCATTAATGGCTGCCATTTTCTGGGCACAATTGAGGCCAGAGCCGCGATCCAGCACATCCATGCGCTTGATCAACGTATCAAACCAGTTCTGGACATCCTGCATGCCCTGGCGATAGCCATCGATGACATTTTGGCCCGCCTGCTTCTTGGCAATCGCGTCCATGAGCTCCGATTCCAGCTTGTCAATGTTGTCATCCAGATCCGTATCCTCATCTCCCACTGTCGAAAAAGAATCGTATAGTTTTTAATTTTTTGCTTTTGCTTGCAATCCAATCAATTAATTATATATTCAGCAATAGGCTAAAAATGTATTTGGGAAGTGGAGAGCTATTCGCTTTTATCAGGTTTTCCCGATACTTACGTGATCCTGTCATTTCGAGCATTAGCTGCGAACGCTTGTCACCAATGGAATTCAACAGATCATTCATGGCAACCAGTTCCTGCTGTGCGGCCTCTGGTCGCAGCTTGCATGGTCGCATTAGCCAATCGGAGACAGAGCTCTGTTGCCGCTTGACCCAATCCTGCAGCTCGGCGCGCTGCTTCTGCTGTTGCTCCAGTTCGCCAACGGATGCAGTCAGACCACCCAAGTGGGATTGCACCTGTAAAATAGCCGCTCGATTAGTGAAGGGTTTTTGCTGAGTAGTTTGGGTTCGCAATTGATATTAGATTAAAATTTGAGTTTAAAGCCAAGCCGCCACCATTTCAAGTGGAGTTTCCAGACCCGCTTACCTTAGCGACGAGTGCATTCAGCTTGCTCACGTGTGCACTATTCAGGCGTACTATGCGACGATAGTTGCTAATACGCTCGTGAGCAATTGGATCCAACAGCGCCTCATTCACATCGCTGAGCTCAACGTCGAGATCGTTCTCATTGTCGTCTTCGGTTGAGCTCTGAGTATTTGGCGGCGGTTGCTTTTTAGTGGCAAGCAAAGTGGGCGTGGTAGTGCATATTTTTGTTTTGGTTTTATTACAATAACAACAACAATAATTACGGTGCGGCAAATCAATAAAAGTTAGAGCGGTGTTTGGTTGGGGTAGTTTGTGGTTCAGTTGGTAAAGTTGATAAAGTTGGTGTAGTTGGAGGGTATTAGAAATAAAAGTAAATTAAATCAAATTACAAAAGATGCATTGGTTAGCAAATTAAAAATTAAACTGGTTACCCTTGGAGTCTTGCAAATGTAGAAATAGGCGAATAGATGAGAGCCATTGGGCGCATTTAGATGGAAATTCTAACTAAAAGTGGCTTACATAATTATATCAATAGATATATTACTAACAGACATTATTTCACGTTTTTTTTTTTTTAACAAGTTTAGGTATTTTATTTTTAATGAATGATGATTTTTATCATCTGGTAATCGAATCTCTAATCAATAGCTGGAAAATCATGAATCATATATCAGAAACAAGAATTGAATTTTAAGGAATTACATAATAAACAGCAACATTTGCAACTGCAATCCGATTTTTTATCCTAAATGCAGCCTTAGCTTTTAAACATGTTCTACAATCACTTCGCCTATTTCTACTTTAGTTAATATTTTTGCTGGATAAACAACAACTACAAATGCAGTACAAAAACTATGTGAAGAATATTCATTCTATTAAATAACCCACCTGATCCAGCAGATCTTCCAGCTTGGCGCGCACGATCAGTTCACGTTCGGGTATGGCATGCATAGCTGTCTCCAGGGGAGAGCTGGGTCGGCTTATCGATGCTGTGGCTGCTTCACATGCCTGGACGGCTGCTGCCAGCCTGGACTTTTCATTGTTCAGTTTATTTTGCATATCTTGGGCACACTTGAGCTGATTCTGCGCCAGCTCCAAGCTCGTGGCTGGTGCGTCCAGTTCAGTTTGTATGATTGGCTCATAGGCCTCCAGATTGCGCATGATGTTGTCCAGCGTGTCCTCGTACTCCTGGAACTTGGCCAGCGACTCGAGCAGGCGATTCTTGATTTGTACAGATGTCTGCAGCAGCGAATTGTAGCTGTCCTGTATGTTCTTTAGCTGTGACTCGACGGTTGGCCGTATGCCAGGCGTTGTCGGCTCATAGCGTTTAATTTGTGCCTGACCCTTGGCATTCAGGTCATCCAGATTGGTCTGATACTTTTGAATCTCGCCTAGCAGCGACTCGTGCTGTTTAATTTGCTCTTGCGTTTGTTCACGATTTGAAATGAATAGCGAATTGTGGGCCATCAGCTGGAATGAGATTTGCAGCAACCATTTTTCCACATCCTGCAGGCTCTGATGATAGGCATTATAGTCGAGCATCTCCTGCTCCAGATCTCTGATATAGCCGGTGCAGTCGTTCTTCAGCTTATCACAACGCGACTGCAAACGGTTGACGGCATCCACCTCTGTGCCCAGATCGCGTGCCTCCGACATAAGCTGCTCCAGATCGTTGCCCTTCTGCTTGAGCTCATTGGCGAGCGTCTTGTAGCGCTCCAACAGGGTTTTCATCTCGCTCAGCTCACCCTTGGTCTCGGGCGCTATCTTGAGCGTCTTCTCTGTTTCGATCAGCCATTTATCGAGCTTATCCTTGTTGGCTGCGAAATCGTTCCAACGATTTTGTGCCTGCTTCAAGTCAGTTAGCTTCTGCTTGACAGCCAGACCCAATGCATCCCAGTCCTCGCGTACCTTGGTCATCAACTCACGCAACTTCTCCTGCTTATCTTCGGGCGTAATATTGGAGGCCTTCGAGTAGGCATCCTGCACCATGGCCAGCAAATGCTGGCCCTCGGGCAAGTGGGAGGCCAATGACTGGAAAAAAAATTATTTTGTTACATAGAGTAAATCACTAGCATAAGCCCCCATGGCCATGTTTCCACCTATTTTTTTACTTTGTAAGTCGAATTTCTATAAAAAGGCGAAACACGCAAATTTCTTTTTAAAATCAAGAAGATAATATTCCCGAAATCAGTATAATACGCCTTGAGTTATTATTACCCAGATCGATAAACATGAATTTAGAATGAAAATTTCCCATTTACGGGGCTCCCAAATCTTTAATTATTGTGTGAATTTTATTTAACAGCTATTACTTACATTGACAGTCTCCAATTTTTGTGCAATAACAGAAGCATCACCTTCAATGCTGCAATCGTTGAGTACTTGCTGAGCCTTCTCGATCCAGGCATCCATTTCCTTCTTGTAATTGAGGAACTCGGTGTGATCCGACAGATTCTTTTCGATCTTGGCAACCAGGCCCTGAGCAGAAGTCAGCAGTTTTGTGTAATTGGCCTGAGTCTCAATGGTTTGATCGCGTATGCGAGTGCAGGCACTTTGCTCCATGAGCAGCTCACAGTTGTCATTGAGATCCTCGACATTTTCTCGCTCGGCCAGAACCTCATCGAGCAGTTTCTAAGGGGAAGATCAATATTAGATTAAATGCTCTAACCAAAAAAATTGTATTAAAAGGCACATAAAGCGTTTTCGGCGTTAGACAGAGTCTGTGTATAAATGATTAACTGCAATAGTGAGTGTGTTTAAGTGATTAGCTGAAAAGTTAGCAATATTGATTAGTTGTTTAGTATGTGAATCAGTTTATATATATATATATATATATAAATATATATAAAGTGTATATACATCAATTTTACTACGGGGTGCACTCTCTCGAGCAATTTTTAGTATATTTTATTTTATTTTTGTTAGCGTTGCGTGCGACAGTTGCTTGAGATTTGACGACATATTTGTTGCTTACCTTGGCATTGACCAAATCTTCGGTGGTTTTATTATCAGCTTCCTGTGATTTGGCAACGCGCTTGCTCATTGTTACAATCCACAAATTGATCTTGTTGAACTTTTGCAGGAATGTCTGCCAGGCTGCGAGACAGCTTTCCAGACCGCTGCGCGCATCTCGGGACAGAGCCTGCAGCGTTTCCCATTCACCATTCAGGTGCTTGATCTCTTGGGCCACATTGTCTTGGCCCTCGCTGCCGCTGGTGGCAATGACCGCCTGGCTGAGCTCTTCGCAAGCTTCCAGCAGCGATTTGCCCTCCATGGAGGTGGACTGTATGTCGCCCAGACGATTGAGACGATCCTCCACTTGATCCTTTTCGCCATGGCAATCAGCGCACTGCTCCACCTCGATGCGTGTGCGACGCAGCCAATCTTGCAGCTCATTATAGGCCTGCTTGTATTTCTCGTGATTGTTCACCTGATTCTCCAGCGACTCAATGATCTTGTTTACTTGTCCTTGCAGATCATCGAATTTGCTTAGACCGGGCGCAAAATCATTTTTATCCAGGCTATTGTCCTCACGCAAGCGTACATTAATCTTTTCCACAATATCGTTGTGTCCATTGATGTCGCGTTGTGTGACACGGAATTTCTCCAGTGCAGCACGCTTTTCGCTCAAGTCATTCAAATACTCCTCGCTGGCCTTAACACTGGGCTCAATATCCTCCAGCCATTCCAGCAGGATCTTGTACAGCTTGAAAATCTCCTCCAGCTGAGCAAGACGATTGGCCAATTTCTGACGCACATCATTAAGATCCACAAGCAGCTTGTCAAAGTCCTGTTTCAGGCCCTCGGTGTCCTCTTGAATTTTGGCTGCTCCATTCTGTTCGGTATTCATAATCACCTTCTCCTTAAGTTCCAGAAGATAGCGCAGCTTGTTCTGTCCAGTTTCAAAGCCTTGACGCAAATTCTTAACAGTATTCAGTTTAATTTGCACTTCGTTCAACGTGCCGGGTATTTGTTCGCATTCGGCTAGCTTCTCGCGTGTCTTTTCGATCCACGACTGGCACTCTTCGTAGAGCGTATGATGCTGCTGATGCTCCTGGTAGTGCATCTCCAGGCGTCGCATGACTTCCTTGGCCAGCGTCAATAGCGCGTTGTATTTGGTGGTCAACTGCATGATGGCATTGCTGATGCGCGTATCGGAGCATGTCTCCAGCAGCACCTGAGCCTTCATGTTCAGGTGATCCAGTGTCTTCTGCCAATCGAATAGAGTTTGCAGATGTCCCTGGAATTCCTCAAGCACCACCTTCTTTTGCGTAAGACTATCCTGGAGCTTGTTGTAGGACTGCACGAGTGCTTCGGTCTTGGTCAACCACTCGAGCGCTTCGGTGTACTGATCCTGGTAGTCAGACCACTTGACAATGCCCACCTCCAGATAATCCTTGGCCTTGTTGAGCGCCTCCACATAAGCATCAAACTCCTCCTGTAAGAGTGCAACTTCCTCTTCAATGATCGCACAATCCTCGGGCTCTGCGGTGCGACAGGCAATCTCACCCTGGGCCAAAGCATTTTGCAGCTTCGTTGAGCCCTCGGGAACTTCACCTTGCAGAATCTTGAGCTGGTGAGTCTTCTCCGCCAGCGCTTGCTTATCACCCGTTGGCTCGGAGCACTTGCTCAGCCTTTCCTTGGCGTTGCGCAGCCAAGTGGCAAAGTCATTACCTGCATCGATCAGCGCCTGGTAGCTGTCTATAGTGTTCTTTTGTTTGGCATAAAGATCCTTGGCCTGCTTGGTAAGGTTCTCGTATTTGTCGGAGATTTCTGTGGCAGGTGCACCCTGTTGCAAGTCGGATGCCTTCGAGGTAACTGATTGTATCATGGGCTCAAACGACACAATATCCTGGACAATGTTGTTGGTCTGGCGCAGATTAGCCTTGCGCTCGCTCAGACCGCTACTGAGACCCGGCTGTCCCCTCTGGGATTTGACAATCTTTTGCTCGCACGCCTGCTGCAGCTTGGCCTCCCTGTCGGTAATCCATTGCTGCAACTGAGTGTAACTGGAGCTGTAATCGGCCCATTGCAACAGATTTGTCTCCAACTGCACCTTGGCTGTGGACATTTTCTTAACCAGTCGATCCCAATCGGTCTGCAGCTCCTTCATTTCATTGTTGATGGCATCGCGTCCATCGGAGCGCGTATTGCGTATAATCTTCTCGCCATTGTTGATGGCTGTGTGGACAAGATTTTGGCCCAGTTCACGATTGCGTATTAGATCCTGTATTTGCTCCAGGCGACGTTGCAGGGCCTCCTTGGAGCCTGCACCCTCGCCAGCGGACTGAATGGTTTGCTTAGCATTCGATATCCATTCCCTAGCCGCCTTCATATTGGCATCGTATTCGCGATGCTGATCGCGATTAGTTTCGACCTTCTTTAGCACATCCTTCGCCAAATTAACCTGTACCTGGTACATGGAGCCCAAGTGTCTGAGCTGATTGTTGACATAGCTGTCCAGATGTGATTTGAGTAGACCTGCCGCGGAGGCATTAAATTTATCAATATCATCCTTGCCCTTTTCCAGTCGCGACATGACCTCGCGCATATCGGCCACCTGTTTCTCCTTGTCGGGCAAATTGGGACAGAGGTTCAGCTTATGGTTCTTCACAAGTATATCGATCTGTTGCAGCCATTCCATGAGGCGTTCATACTCCTCTTTATATGCGCGCCATTGCACCATGGTAACTTCCAAGTTCTCTTTCTGCTGATTGATCTCGCGGAACAAACTTTCGAAGCTATCACGTAGTGCGCGTATATCATTGCGTATGATCTCTTGGCCCTGCGTCGAAGTACTTGCCAGAACCACCTCACCAGTGTGTACCAAATGCTCAACAAGTAGTTCACCCTGAGCCTGCTTATTGAGGAGGGCCTCGGTGGCCTGCACGGCATTCTCAATAGCCAGCTTGTCGCTTAGGCTGCTCTGTTTCAGTGCGGGGAATTTCTCGCGTGCACGACTTATCCAGCTAACGAGATCGTCATAAGCTTCCTTGAACAGGCGATGATCTCTGTACTGATCCTGGCGATCCGACAGCAATTTCTGTGTCTTGGCAAACAATTCATCGAAGGTATCCAACACTTTTTGTGCCTGGAACGCTGCCTGGCTCTGTTGGCCACTAGCTATCATTTCCTTAGCCTGTACCTTCAGTGAATCAACATCAATCTTCTCCACGCGTACCTTCTCCTCAGTGGACTTGACACGATCTAGCTGTGCGCGTTTCTCCGTCATGGTCGTCTGATGCTCGCCCAATTCTTTGAGCAGACCATCCAGCCATTCGTTAAATTTGCGCACGTTTTGCACCTGATCCAAGAAGCCAGACCATTGAGTAATGGAATCATCCAGGTTAGCCTTTACGTCCATAATGCGCAGAGCAATGCCGGACCAGAGATCCTGCAGTTCTGAGAGCTCCTTGTTAATGGCCTCGTGGCCAGCGGGTGCGGTATTAGCGAGCACATGTTGAGCCTGTTCTAAAATTTTAAGCACTCGCGCAGAACCCTCGTCTTTAAGTAGAATCACATCCTGAATAGTGGCCAACTTCTTGTCCAGTTCTTTCTGACTCATCGAGGACATGTCTGAACAGTAGTCCAGCTTTTCCTTAATGCTATTAATCCACGATGCACACTCGGAGATGGAGTTATCAAAATCTTCGTGTGAGGTAACGTATTGCTGCCAGCGATTGTTCAAATCCTTGACTTTGTGGAAGATTTGCTGATATTTAGTGACCAATTCAGGGCCAGATGATCGAGTCGAGGTGGGTCCCTTTAGCAATGTTTGTGCTTTTTCAGTAACATTATCGACTTCCAATTCCTTAGCACGGACATCGCCTTGCAGTGCCTTCAGCGTATCCAATTGCGCGCGCTTCTTTGGCAGATCCTCTTTGAGATCAATGGCATGCAAATCATTATCGGTGTCACGGATCCAGGCCAAGCACTGATCGCGCAGCTGCTCATATTCGGACCATTGCTGCAGGCGTGCCTCAATGGCTTCGATGGTTGAGCCAATGGCAGCTAGCAGACCCTCCCATTCCTGTTGCGTTGTATCTATCTGAGATTTAATGTTCACCTGACCAACATCAATGGTGCCGGGTATGACCTTCTCGCCCAGCGCACGCACTTGATCTACGCGCGGAAACTCATCCGCGAGGCTGGCCTTCAAGTTCTTCAGACGATCTAGATTAGTATGCAGCGAAGTTTGCTCCAAATCAAGATCGCCCCAGTAGTGCACAGTGTTCAATGTGGCATCAATGAACTCCTGAGCATCCATAACGGCCTTGGAGTATTGCTGATGTGCACTCACGATGCCCTCGTAGCGTTCAACGTAGCCCTGAGCTCGTTTTTGCAGTTTTCCAAAACGATCGGTTATATCCTTAAGAATATGATCCACATGCTCAGTCTTTTCAGGCAAATTGGCTGTAATCTCTTGCAGATTTCCAACCTCTGCTTGATGATTGTTGATATCGTTGAGCACGTCACGATAGACCTGCAATTTATGGCGCTTTTCGTCCAGCGTGGTCTTTAGCTCAATTTCAGCTGGCAACTCATGCTCCACATCATCCAGCCAGCTCTTAAGCTTGTCAGCAGTCTCATCAAAGCCGGACCACTTGGCAATCTTATCCTGTATCTTACGCGCAGTGCTGGCAACATTATCAAATAGTTGATCAAAGGTCAGGTCATCTAATTGACTGCGTATGGCCTCACGTCCTTCTTTGGCCGTTGAGCTATAGCACTTTTCGCCCAATTCCACGGTGCTGTTCAGCAGCTGCGTAGCCGTGGGCTGCTGTGCCAGCAGCTCCTGTATGACCAGCTGCTTCTTGAGAAGATCATCGCGTGATGCTACCGAGGACAAATCGCTGCAATCATCATAGCGTGCCTGAGCGTTAGCCAACCAATCGGCGCACTGCTTGTACTTTTCGTTGAAGTGGCCGTGATCCTGAACTGCTTGTTCGCATTTCTTGAGTATTTCCTTGGCCGTGGCTTGTATTGACTGGAAACGTGAGGAGACTTGTTGCACATTGACTGCGATTCTGGTCTCTCCTGAGCTTTGCACTAGTTCCGAGGTGTCATCCTTCATTTTCTCAAAGTCGGCTTCATTTTGACGCAAGCTTTGTGTCAATGACTGGAAGCGATTCAGCTGCTCTTCCTTTTCCTCAAAGGAGTTTTTCAGATTGTAGTTCTTGAGCGCATTCTCAGCCTCGCCCAGCCAGTTAATCAGGCGATCCAAGTCGACTTCATAGTCATTCCATTGCTGTAGACGGTTCTCCAGGCCGCTCTTAACATCAGTCAGCGAACCACCGAACTTTTCGAAATCTGCATACAAATTGGCCAAATCTCGTGTCATGGCTTCCTTTGAGCGAGCTGGTATGCTGCTGGCATGCTGCTCAATGTGCTCCTCAAGAGCTTTAAGCTTGGAAACACCTTCAGGCAAAGCATCCTGGATTTCATTAATCTTCTGTAGACGCGCTTGCAATGCTGCCTTATTGCCCGAGTAGTCAGAGTAGCCGGTCAGACGATCCCACAGGTTCTTCTGGTAATCCTGCTGTGCTTTCTGCAGCTCACTGAACTGCTGATACACCTCAAAAGCGGCCTCTAGATCAGCGACCAGTTTGCCACAATCCTGTCCAACTTGCTCATAACGCTTGTTCACTTCAGCGACAGATTTGGCAATCTCATCAGCATTGGCAGGCGCAGCGCTAGACAGGAGAGCTGCTGCCTTCTCATTGACAGCCTCCACAATGCGCTTGTGCGAGTTGATATCCTGGTTGGTGGCCTTGTATTTGTACAGCTTGGAACGAATTTCCTGCGCGCTTGTCCAGCTGGCTGGATTCTCATTGTGCAGTAACTTCTCCACCTGATCCAGCCAGTTGACCGTTTGACCTAGTATATCCTGGTAGCTGGAAAGCTGTACGGTTTGTGCTTCTTGGCGTTTTTCCAAATTTCGTATGCCCTCGTCCAGCTTATCCCAACGATCGCGTATATCACGCAGATCCTTGCGTATCTTTTCTCTACCCTGAGTGGATGTCTCCGGCAAGGCCTTTTCACCAGCTGCATTTAATGCACCAAATAAGCTCTCGGCCTGCTCCCTCTCGGAAAGCAAAACCTGTAGAATGTTTGAGCTCTGCGTGGGCTCATCCTTGAGCGCCTTCTCCAATTGTGTCTCAATGGGCTGCAGCCACAGGTCCACCTCGTTGTACTTGTCTTGGTAGAACTGATGATCGTCCACCAGATTGGACCAGCGGTTGACCACTTCTTTGCTCAACACTTGCAGCAGTTGATAACGATTTGTGATCTGCGTTGTCAACGTCTTTAGACGATCGGCACCGCAGTTGTTGAGCAAAGCGTGTGCCGTATCTCCAAAGGCATCGATTTCCTTTTCCTTTTGCAGTATGAGTTCCCGCTGTATTTTATATTTGTCCATTTGCTCGACCTTTTCATGCAACGTCGATTTCAGCTGTTGCTCGCGAAACACGGCCTCGGCATTGCGACACCACTTGGTGAGTTCTTCCAGATTGTGTTCAAATTTATCCCACTGCGCCAGGACATCCTTTTGCTTGCCCTCAATGCCCTCGATGTCGTCGAAGTGACTTTTCATTGTGGTCTCCAGTTCATCGATTTCTTTTTCAAGCACTTCAATGCCCTTCTCCGAGGTGGCGGGCTTTACATTATCGAATTGTGCACGGATTTCGCTAATTAAATTCATGGCCGTTGGTTTATTCTGAGCCAATTGACCCAGGGTTTCAATTTTACGCTTTATATCCGCCTTTTCACCGTACGAATCATCGCATTCCAGCAGCTTGGCTTTCTCATTCGATATCCAGGCCTTGGCACCACTGAGCGCATTGTTTAGGTCGCTATGCTTTTGCACGCAATTCTCCAGGTTGTGCAGTATTTCATCGGACTTCTTCACAATATTCTGGAAGAGTTGCTTGATTGACTGAAGATAAACATTCAAGGAGTTGTCCTTTATTTGATCAACTAGTATTTGCGCCTTGTCGCACACATTATCCACGAGCACATTGTGCGTAGTTATCTCCTGATGCAGCAGTTTGTGATTCTGCAGCTGTGCCCGCTTCTCCTGGAGCGTGGTTTTTGGTTCGGTATGACTCTGCATGGCCTTGTCCACATCCTTCAGCCACTTGGTTAGCTGATCTTGAGCAATGCTAAACTCATTGAATTGCAGTAGGCACTGATCAATCTTATGCGTAGCCGAGTTTAGGTCGTCCGTGTAGTTGTCCCACATGGTACGCAGGGAGCGCAGCTGTTGGCGTATAATCTCACGACCTTCAGGACTTGTGTGACCGTAGAGTTTTTCGCCGCGATCAATCAGACTCTCAAAGATAGTGGAGTCCACAATACGCTTGTCAGACATTTCGCGCAATTTGTTTTGCTGATCCTGCAATACGCTCTGATCGCCGACAATTTCATTGGTCTTTGCCAGCTCATTGGCGCAGGATTGCAAATTTTGCTTAAACTTTTCATAGTCCGTGTCAAAGCTGTCGTGATCCTTGGCATATTGGACATACTTAGCGATGGACTCCTTGCAAATATTCTTCAGTGTCTGATAGCGTGTATTCAAACGCGAGAGTTTCAGATTCAAATCGGTTTCACCTTCGATTTCACGACCCTGATCCATCAGCTCATTTATGGCTACGCCGCGACGCTCAATATCCTTGGCATTATCTTGGAGCTGCTTCAGATGAGCAGCCTTTGTTTCGGCGGTGCTCTTTAAGTTCTGGTTCTTTACCACAGCCTCGACGTTCTTCATCCAATTGTCAAGCTCATGGATGACTGAGTCAAACTCATCCCACTTGGAGCAGAGCTGCTTCAGTTTCACCTGAGAGTCCTGGCAGAGCGACATGAACTCCTCCCATGCATTTTTCGGCTCCTCAAAGCCCTTGAGCAGCGCCGGATGACCGCTAGGATGGGTTTGTGTTAGAACCGTTTCCAAAAGCTTGTGGCACGTATCAAAAATGGAATCACCCTCGGGCTTATGTTGCAACAAATTCTCCACAACAATCAGTTTCTCCTCGGCGCCCTCCTTCTCGAAGGTTGTTTCGTTCAAAATATCAATTGCCTCCGATTTGATGGTGTTTAACCAATCTTGTGCCTTCTCCAACACTTGATCATAAGCCTCGTGTTTGACCACCTGATTGCCTACGGTATTGATGCGATCGGAAATCTTTTTGGATAGCGTATTGTACTCCTGTATGGATTCATCCGTTTTACGCTCGGACTCATCATCGCAAAGGGTGACCGCCTTGTCGTGCAGTTGCTTTAGAGCATTCTTATGCAATGTAATCTCCTGCAGTTGCGTTTTATAATTTTGTAGAGCTGCTTTCTTGGCCGCCAACGTGGGATAGAGTTCATCGCCAGCAGTGACCTTGGCCTTAGATTCGTTGAGGTAGTGCGACACTTGAGTGTAGCTCTCCTCAATGGATGTCTTTTGTATTAGCACGCCCTCAACCTGTTGCATCAGAGCATTGGCCTCATCGCGCAGATAATCATACTTCTCGCGCATTTGACGTAGATCGGCGCGTATACGTTCGCGATTCTCAGGAGAAACCACTGGATAAAGCCCCTCACCAATATCAACAGCATTGTTCAGCAAGAGTTGACCATTGTCAAAGGTCTTCAGATAGTTTTTAATGGTCTGCAACTGCTGTGCGGTGGCCGACGAAGACCCAGGGGACCCCATACGGGCCAGTTCCTGGAACTCAATCTTTGCATCACCAAACCATTCATTAAAGTCTTTAGATGCCTTGGCAAAGTTCGCATTTGACGACTGAGCGCTGCGTATTTTATCAATGTGGCCGGCAAGGCTCTTGGCAACCGTCTGGTAACGCTGCACCAAATGCGTTACAAATTGTCCAATACGCGCCTCGGGATTCTTTTCAATCAATTGCTGTGAGGTCTGCTCCAGGCCGCTGATGATGGGCTCATGTGCCAGCACATCCTGTTGCAGTATAGCCAACTCTTGTAGTTTCTGTGGCACCTCGGGCAAATTAACCTGACTGCTTGTCTCCGCTTTAACGCGACCTTCCACATCGCGCAGCCAGTTGGATATTTGCTCATTTGATTGTTCGTACTGCGACCAAAGATCAACATTCTCATCCAGTATGCCCTTGATGCGATCAAAGCTGTCCTGTAACGCCTGCATTTCCTTGCCCATAAGCTCGGCATCGCTGTTAAGCTCGACCAGATTCTGTGGCGTTTCCACGGCCTTAAGCATTTCCAAGGATTTCAGCGTTTCCGCATGACGCGCTTTGCAGTCATCAATGCTCTTGCTGACCTCTTGTAGCGAGGATTTTTTCACATCCAGGTTATACTTGTCGCTTGTGGACTCCGGCTGACACCAGGCCACCTTCTCGCGCTGTGTGACAATTATGCGCTTCAGCATGCCCACCTTATCCGCATGGAATTTTTTGAGGAACTGCAGCAGTGAGCTCTCGATCTTCTTGGCATATAGATCGACGCCCTCGTAGCGTTTCTGAACATTGTTCAGCTCCTTGGGTATGATAGACTCATTGAATGTGGGATATAAATTACGCAGTTCGTCCACATTCTGTTTGATATTCTCGATTTCGTTGCCACTCTGCTCCAATTGGGCGCGCAGTGCACGACACTGCAGCAAGCGCTCCATGATCTTGTTGTTATCGCCGGACATGTCATCGCATTTGATCAGCTGTTCGCGCAGCTTACTCACCTGCTCGCCGGCAATCTTGGTGCGTTTGCGCAGCTCCTGCTCCTGGTCAGCAAAGGACGTGGTGACAGCGCTTAGACGCTCCGCATTGTTGCTCACCTCGGCAAATTGTTCGCCGAGCAGCTGATTGAGTGTGCTCAAGGCGGGTATCTCGGCACCATTGTTTATCTTGACCAGATCGTTGGTTTTCTCGAGAATTGTAGACCTGAGCGCTTGGTAAGAAGGCAGTTCGTTGCGGTATTTGCTGAGACGCATGGGTCCGAATTCGATTTCGATTGAATTATCCGCAGCATCGCAGAGACCCTGATTGGTTTCAGACAGCCAGGGCAGCAGATCCTTTTTGGCATCTTCGATTTGCGACCAAATAACCGCTTCTGTCTCGTAGATATGCGCATTTTTGGCCGTCTTATCATGCAGATCCTGCCAGTGTTGCTTGGCAACGGCAACTTCTTGGGGAACCTCTTGAGGCACCGGCTCACCAATGGCTGTAAACAATTTGGCAACATTGTTGCCGCGACGTTCGAGCTCATCGAGATTCATCTTGGACTTGCGCAACTGTTCCATAGTCTTGCGCGTCTTCTCAGAGGCCTGGTGCAACGCGGTCTCATCGCCCGGCTGTTGGGGTATGGCATTAAACAAATCTTCGGCTTTCTTAAGCTCCTTCGAGAACTTGTCCTTGGATTCGGCGTACTCCCTCAATGCCTGACTGATAAGATTATATTTTTGTATACGATCGGATATTTCATTTTGCAGCGAATCGTAATTCTTATCCAGCACCAGTAGACTCTCCTGTATGGCCGGCATGCTTGCAATATCCTCACGCATCAGAAGAGAGCCTTCATCGTGTATGCGATTCTTAAGATCCGCCTGGTACTTGAGCGCATCATTTAACGCCACAAGATCAGCAATGATTTGATCTATATTGTTTAGATTGGGATGCTGTTTAAGGATCTCCTCAAGCTTTGCGCGATTCTCCTGCAGCGCCTGACCAAAGTTATGCTCCAGTGCATGGAACTTGTCCTTACGGACAGTCATCTGTTGCAGTTGTTGCTGCTGATTTTGCGAGCGAAGTTTCAGATTTTCCAACTTATTTTCCACATCGTTTACAATCTGTGTGGCTATCAGCGGACGGCGAGAGAGTGCATCGCGCAATTGTATAGCCGGATTCTCATCGATTTCCTTGGCTTGACCCTTCCAGTAGCTCAGACCCTGGCCCAGATGATCAATTTCATCGATGGCCTTCTTTAGCTCCTCGACAGCTGGTCCCTCGGGCTTTTCCAATTGATGCTTTAAATAGTTCAAGTGCGATTCAGTATCATGCTTCCAGCCCAAAAGCTCGGTCCATTTTTCCAATGCGGCCTTCTTCTGCAGCATATTTGATTCCAAATTCTGATAGTTAACCACAAGAGCAGTGTACGCATCATTCAGTGCATTTGACTCTTCGGGTGTGGCGCCCAGGGCCAGCTGCTTGACCTCATCGTAGATGGCATTAAAACTGGGCTTCTTATCGGCATGCTCCTGCAGCAAGGCGTGTATGACATGCAAACTAGTCTCCACACGTTCCGGATTGATTTCCTCAACCTGAGTGACCTGATTGCGCAACTGTTCCATCCAGTTGGAGAAGTTGACCAATTTGGCATTGAAGTCCTGACGCGATATAATGGCATCGGAAACCTCGTTGATGTTGCCACGTGTGGCCTCTGAAAGCTTCTGTAATTTAGCCTTCATGCTGTTCACGCGATCCTTGACAGCCACAGCGCCCTCTGGCGCCAAATGCAAGCTGATTTGATCGGCATTTTGGCCAAGGGCAACCAATTTGGCCTGCTGCTGAGATATCTCATTGTTGAAGGACTTTAGCTTGACCAGCTCTTTTTCGAGCTTGTCAATGTGCGGTGTATTCAGCACAGCCGGACGCTTACCCATCTGCTGTGCACCGTGATCAATCCAATCCTCCAGCTTGGCAGCATCACCATCGAAGGATTTCCAATTGGCAACAAGCTTTTCGAGCTTACCGCTCGCCTGTTTGGCATTTTCATGGACCGCTGTCCAGCGAGAGTGCATGGCATCTAACTCATCGGGGGCATTGGTTTTGCATAACATTTTATGACTGATGTTTGATATGCCATGGAGTTTGTCCAATTGCTCCAGGCATTGTGTTTCAAATTGTTTGGCATTTTGTTGCATGGCAACGGCTTCTTCAAGTGTAATTGGTTTAGGAACTATATTATTTACCTTGACTTCGCTTTGCTCCACGGCGGGCTTGATTTGCTGTAATCCGGCCTGGAATTGCTGCCAGTTGACCAGATCCTCCTGCACGGCCTGCGACTGATGGTCCACATTGCGGTTAATGGCACTGAGCACCTCCTGCAATTTGGAGATTTCACCCTTGAGACGCTTCGCTTCGGCAACGTTGCCCTCCTTGGGGGCCAGCTCAGATGCATCAGCGGCCAACAGATCCAGCTGCTTCATGCGCTCGCCCAGCACACGCTTAAAGGACTGCACCTTGACAACACGTTCCTCGGGTGTCAAATCCTCAGATTGTAGCGCTTCAATATTCTTGGGTGCCACTTTGTTGGCCCATTCCTGCAGCTCAGCTAGACGCGTCTTGTAGTTGTTCCACTTGGCACTGTAGTCCTCCAGGTAGCCCACGCGATCTTTGACATGCTCCATGGTATTAAAGAACATCTTCTCTACCTCAGTCACTTCCTTCTCGAGTATGGGTCGCTTATCGGCGGCAGCCAGTGGTGCCAGCTCCGCTTTTAATGCATGCAGCTTGGGCAGCAATTGGTGGGATGCCTGCTGCAGCTGCACATTTAGATCGCGCTTGGACTTCAGGTCTTGACTAACATTTTTGGGATCTGTCTGGAGTGGTGTGAGGGCGCGCAGCTCTGTCTCAGCTGTTTGCAGCATGGAGAAGATGTCGTTCTTCTGATCGACAAACTCGCTCCACACTGCCTGTGTGCCCTTGAGTGCTTGCAGTTTATCGGAGGTTTCGGTATAAGCCTGATTCCAGCCAGTCTCCAGATTCTTGACTTCAGTATTAACGAAAGCTGGTGCATGCACATCCTTGCTAAGATCGCGTCCACGTTGTAGCATGGACATAATATGTGGCCGCTGATGATCGAGCTGATTGATGGCATACTGTTGCTCTTCAATTAGGCGATTTACGCGCTCCAAACTTTCGGGCGCAGGGATATTGGCCGTCTGATCCTTGACCTTGGTCAACAGGCAAACAACCTCGTGCACCTCGCGACGATATGTGTAACACTTGGAGAACACCTCCGTTTTGACCATAGTTATCTCAATAGTGGGTATTAGGTTCTTGTAGCGTGCAATTAGATCTTCAAGTTTCTTTTGCTCCAGATTAGCCTCATCCTCGGTGGCATAGCTGAGCAGAGAATCCAGCGTTTTGACCAGCCACTTCATGTCCTCGCGTTTGTTATCTGCATCCTGGCAGATTTTCTGCGAACAAAACAATATTGTTATTAATAGGATTTTTTTTTAGGAATATGTGTATTTGTTATATTAGCAAAAGCAATTTAGTTACCACTAGTTCCCTTAGCTGCATGCAGGCGTAACAAATATTAGCAAGGAGTTTTTATATCAAGCTATTTTTGGGGGCGATTAGCATTCAACTCACCTGGAAAACAACCTTCTCCTTTTCAAACTCCTCCATGCTGTTGACCTCATTAACAATGTTCTTAAGGCTCTGATCTACGCTGTTCATCCAATTGATCATCTCATTGAATTTCAGATGATAGCCCTCCCATTGGGCAGGTATTTGCTGCAACGTCTGTCGCATATCAGACAATCTGCTGGACATTATCTGCCACTGTGCGTTGGCATTATCATAGGCCTGATCCAGGCTAATATCACCCGGCTGCTGTTGTTTGTGCGCCTGGGCCAGACGCTGCATGTTCTGCAAGCATTTCTCTAAGCGTGGCACCGCGTCCTGTTGCAGCAGGAATTGCTGGTTACGTTGCAAAATGGAGTCCACATCTTCATTGCGATTAAGAGCCTGCTGTTCCAGCTGCAGCTCCTTCTCAACATCCTTCAACGATTGATAGAAGGCATTCTCGTCCAGACGGAACTCCAGCTTGAGCAGATGCAATGGCGCTTGGCCAAGCACATTCTTCCAGCGAGACTGCAGCTGCTCCACACTTTGCACCACAGCCGGTTGCTCCTGGCTGGGCAGCGTATTAAGCAGCTGCTGTGCCGATTGCACCAGATCGTTCATCCAACGATCGTTGACCTGCTCAAAGAAGTACTTTTGTGTCTCAATTGTTGTCTTTGACTCAATATGCTTCTCAACGAGCATGGACTCGGCTCGTGTGAGCCACTCGTTAACGACGCGTTCGTTATCCTTAAAATTACTCCAACCGCCAGCAGCATCGCCCAAACGCTGCTCCCATTTGCCTGCATTCTGTATGACATAATTGAAGCGTTCGTTCAGCTGCTGCATCTGCTGTGCCGCTGGAGCCGTATCGATTTTATCATCGGCCGCCACAGCTTTGACCAAATTCTGGAACACCTTGTTCTTGCTCTCCAGCATGGAGCGATAATAGACGGTGCGCGAAAAGTAGGTCTTATGCTTGTGCAGTTGCTCATTGATTGATTCACGTCCGCCAGCCAGATTGTGGGTGCCTAGCAGTTGCTCGGCTTCGGACAGCCATTGATGAATTTCCTTTTGGCCCGCCTCGAGTGACTCCTGTTGAATTTGCAGCTGATGGAACAGATGCAGCTTGGCGGGCATTTGGGCGCGTATGCGCACCAGCGACTCCTTCTCCTGCTTAAGCAGCTTCATCATTTTGTCGACCTCATCGCGTGACAGATCCTGTATGAGCGACTGGAAGGTGCGACTGATGGTCTTGAACAGCTCCTCGTTGTCATCGATTTCGCTGGCAAGCTGCTGCAGTTGCTCGCCATAGCGACGTATCTGCTCGCTGTTGCCCAGCACTTGGCGCTGATCTAGTACGCTCTCCGCGCCACGCAGCCACCTGGACAGCTTCTCGATGCCAGACTTGTACTCCTGGCGCGAGCGTATAATATCGCCAGCATGCATGTATTGCTTTGTATTGGCGAAAAGACGCTCGAAGCGTTCGGCTAGGGCGCCATGACGCTGACGCAGCTGCTGAGCAATGGGCTCCTCACAGGATGCAATCAGATAGTTAGCGGCATTGGCCAAGCCATCGAATCTATCCTTCCACACGGTGATGTCCTGGAAGAACTCTAAGCGATCGTCTTCGCATTGGTTCAGTTTCTGCTCGGCCAACAGCAGCCATTCCTCGCAGCTGGGCGCCAATTGATTCCAGTTGCGCCAGCAATTCACCACCTCCTCGAGTGAGTTTTGGCAGCATTTCAGCTCCATCGAGACACGCTTCCAGCGCTCCTCGGTGTCATACATAAAGCGATCAATTTCGTTGATGTCCTTGCGCGCAACATTGCCCTCACGCTTATACTCCTCGACCACTTGTTGCATGTCAACGAATGCCTTTTGGAACTCTTGGAATATCTTGTTGCGCGATACAAAGTTCTTATACTGCTCCAGCTGTTGGGCGACCTTCTCCTCGTGACCGTACTTGCCGGTCCAGCCACGCATTTTGTTCTCCACCAGATTGAGGAAGGCAATCAGGCAGCATTTGTGCTCAAGGAATTTTAAACGGATTCTACGCTCAGCGGCCTTGGGTCCAACCTCTTGCAGACGTCGTTCCATGTTGCGCAGCTGTTCCAAGGGCACCTGATGTGCCTGGGGCGAGCGCTTGGCATTGTCAAACATGGCCACAATGCGCGGCAGATCGGCAAAGAACAGCTTATGCTCCTCCAGCTTTCTACTGATTACAGCGGCTGTCTCCTCATTCATCGCATTGGGTATATCGTTGTCCATGAGCAATTTCTCGGCCTCGGCGAGCCATTTGCCCACAGTGCCGAAATCGCCAGGCAGCTCGGCGTCCAATAGCCAGAGCCAGTACATCATCTGGTATTGTAGACGCTGCCACAGCTCATTGATCTCATCCCACGCCTGGCGTGAGACCTGCAGAAAACCGCTCTGACTCTCAATCAGTTGCTTGAGGCGGTTGTAAGCAGGCAAATGTGCATCGACTTCAGAACGTGCCAGCAGATATTCACCAAAATCACGTGGAAACGAACTCATCATCACCATCGGTTCGTATTCGGTGGTCTTTTCCAAAAGGAAACGACGCAATTCGTCCACTTCTTGTTGCACATGCGACTCGTCGCGGGATGCACCCTAATAAAATATACATTTAAATAGGTTAAAATGCATTTTGAAAATCTAAATAAATCTAAAATCCACAAATGGAATTTTTTCTATTCAGCTTTCAGCTTTCTATACGGTTTGGTCTGCGTCTGTCGGTCAGTCAATCAATCAACACAAAAAGTTTTATATATTTAAATATGCATACCTTTGGTTCAGGATACTTGTGCAAGAATTGCGCCACATATGTCATTATGCTCTTCTCATCCGGCTTGGGTACGTCCACATCCTCAGCGTCCAATAGTTTGGCAATGCCCAATTTGCTTTCGGCCACATCGAAAGCAGTTTCCAAACGCTGACGATTGCTGGTCTTCTTTAGCTCAGCTAAATTGACCAGATTCGCTTTAATTGCATCGATAAGTGCGAGGAAGGCGACACCATCTCTCCAGCTGGCGCCGAAATCCTTAACCTCTACACCAATGTCTCTGCAAAAAATAAATATACATTAATTATGAATCATAATATAAAATTAGATTTGCTGCTTGTACTCACTTTGGCAAGGCATTTGTTACCCAGTTGAGTAGCGTTTTCTTGGCGCCTTGCTTCCATTTCTCAGCCCTAAGATCACTGCCAGCCTTGTGATTGCCAACACTGTCGAGGGAGCTAACCGAACCGCCAATACCATGACCCAAATATTCTAGGTTGCGGCTATTCTCCTCGATCTGTGAAAGTTGAAAGGTTCAAGATTAGAAATACATACTACAAAATTCAATCAAAGACACTCAATGGTCAAATCATAAGTTTTGGGTGCTTTAATAATTGGGACTACCAACTTAAGAATTGAACTACCAAAAAGAAAAATATGAAATTATGTAGGACAACACCAACAACTCTTTACAACGATCTCAACCTACCTGTGGCGCATAATTTATAACTACAACTAAGTTTTTCCGCCTCTTTTTACGAAGCTTGTTTTTATTATTTATTTTTTTTTTTAGTTAGATTCAGATTTTAATTTTTGTTTTTTTTAAATAAAGTACAAAAAAGAAGATATATAGGGTTAATTACATTTATAATTGGCATTGTGAATAGCTATTTGGTGATTCATAAGTTGGTGGTCTAAAATCAGGGTGACAAAAAGTGTACCGCTAGCAACCAATTTATTTTGTTCTAGTGCTCCCATTTTCGGTGAGAAACTGTGCACTGTGTGTGTTTGTTAAATATAGCTGATAGTTTGTTTAGGATTCTAACTCACCTGGAAGTACAATATGATCGTCCATATCAGACCCAACACAACTGGTGGTCTCCCATCCACCAGATCTGCGGGATTAATATTGACCAATTTGATGCGTTTGCTGGCTAAAAATTGTAGGGCCGTATTCGCATTGCTGAGGAAATGTGGACGTCTCAAGACGCGTCCCTTCTCCACGGGCAATCGTTCGCCGGACAGCACTTCGAGCAGTGCAATGAGTTTCGTACCATCACGTAAATCATTGATTAAATCATCAATACGAAGCGGTGGAACACGCTGAAAAGAAACAATCAGAATTTTTATTTCAAATTTTATTATTTAAATGTTTAAGTGAGATTGGAGACCCAATTGCTACATTATACTAGTACGTTTCTGCTTATTCTTAACATACTATAGAAAAGACATTATTTATTAACTGTCTATAAGAATGACATATAAATGAAAAATAGGAGTCCTAAGTTCTACATTTTAGTTCCCTAAATCTTGAAGATTCCGAGCTTATACGGACGTAGAGACGGACATACCAACAGACTTAGGGATATGAGCAAATTAAACCAATATTTTCTGACCAATATTTTCTTTCTAGGATCGAAGAAGCTTCCCACTGCTTGTTGCATAACACTTATGTCAAACCAATATACCCATTTCCGCACATTATGAATAAGTATCTAACTGTTTTACATACAAGAATTATTGTAAAATAAAAATGCATGGAAATTTATGAATAAGATTGGGTTATGGTAAAAATGGTTGAAAATGTAATGTATATATATATGATTGGTATATACATACATATATATATATTTATGAGTTTACACACATGTGCATGATTTAATGAGCACTAAAGCCAAATGACCAGACGTCGACACCGACTTTGAAGTGCCTTTTGTTGCAGCATTTAATGGGCTTTTTATGAGCACATTAAGTATGTGCATAATGAATATGCCAACATATATATGTGCATTTATACTTATATATATACATATGTAGTGTATGTATGTTTACTGCACATGTTGTGCTGTCAAAAATGCAATGCATAACTCAATCAATGTAATTAATGAAGCGTGAATACTGAAACGATTTCGTCAATGCGTCTAATTAATCAAATCGCACACTGACGAATTCGTCGTGAAACGATTTCGCATTTGTCGCCAGAAGATGACAGAAAAGCAGATAAATAATTAACGTAAAATGCATTTAATTCATTTAAATAATTGATATGGTTAGGCTTTGCGTTAATTTGTTTAGCTGCCTTGCTAGACAAATTGTCGAGTGGCACGCGCCGGCATTTAAGCCGGATTCACCGCAAAGATTGCAATTTAAGTTAATGACATTACGGCGGAAATGGCACCGACCGACGAAAACAAAAGCAATTCAAGCCCAGCCAGGCACTATAATTTGAGTGTACAATTTAATTGAGCCCTGCCCGTTTGGTTGAGCGAAAATCAAGGCGAATAGTTTGTGAATACTTGGCCTCAACTGTTGCGGACATGCAAATGTCGGGCAAAGTTTTTGTCTGTTTCGAGTCGCAAAAGTTGTTGGTTTTGTTTTGTTTTAATGCAACTTCTTCAAGAAACTATGCTACTTACAATGCGAATTCAATTTCTGTATTTCCGCTCGTTTCTCGGCAAACGCCTCAATTTCCACAACTCTGCACAACTCATGGTGTTGTCTGGCAATTGTGTCAAACTTTTATAACAGCTTTTTGTCTTGTCATGTTTGTTTCTTGTTTATTTTCCACACTGGCGCTAACAATTTTTCTTTATATGTTTGATTCCTTATCTTAACACTATGTCTATGAAATTGTTCCTCCTTTAAGTTCCTTTGCAGTATAATTTGTTTCTGTTCTCTATGTAGCTACATTGAAAAATCAGTTTCCTAAACAATGATTGTATTTAAGAAAGTTCCATACTTGTATATGGAAAGTAGATGAAAAGTTGTTAAAGAAATCAATTGTTGTTTATTCATTCAATCAGTAAAAATATCTTTTTCAAAGATCTCTGCAGAAAGAAATGTTTTTTATTGGATAGCTTTTGAAAGTTTTACATATTCACGAGTGAAAACAGAGTGGAACACTAAGAGAATTTTAAAAAATATACTTAAAACGCAAAATGATGAGTTAAACCAGATAGAAAAACACATATCTTTTTTCTGCGGTTAATTGAGCTACGCATTTACTTATTCAGCATGAACACGGCTAGGTTTTACCTTCCTAAGCCTCTGTAGAATATAAATAGATATCATCTAGCGCATAGAGTCGAGAACTTTGCATTATTTGAGCGGTAAGCAAACATAGATCGTGCCATCGTCATATGGTATTCGTAGACAAACCAACTCTTTGCAATTGTCTACTGTGCGTTGGTTCTAAGAATAACCTTTAAGTCAACTGCTGGGCACGCACCCGAGACGTCTATGGAATTTGCCAATGCGAGAAATTCCACAAGCCGCTGGCAACATGGATCGACTCTGGCTCAAAGCATGCAAAATGTTAAACAAAAGAAAAAATAGAAACGTGCAAGCCAAGTTCATAGCCAGACATGCGTTGGCCTATAAAAAATGTGCTTGGAGCATAGTCAGGCAACAATGCTGCATTAATGACAGCAACAGTTCCATTGCATGTGTGGCCCGGACAGTCTTGGCCCGGACCGGAGTGGCAGCGGCAGCGTCAGCTGCCATTAACCCGCACAAGCCCCAACCGGCAATCCGCAGCCCACGCAAACAATATGCAACGCCCACTGACTTACTTTTAGACCGAACGTTGATTTAATGCACTTTTCCTTAGAGCACTCGACATTTTCGTTATGGCGTCTAATGTGTTATCTTTTAATACAACTTCAATCTGCAGACGTGAGCCGGCATTTCTTGTATATCTTTGGCCCGAGCATATGTACAAAATTTTTGCCGGCCGGCCATAAAACCAGTTCCACAGGCTTTGAATGCCATTGCGGGCAATGCAACTCGATAAGCCAGCCAAACAGAAAGAACCAAAGTCGTAAAGCGTTCATTCGACAAAGTGACTGGCAATAAAAGGAGTTGCAGATACATACGGCCAGTGTTGAGCAAAGCGCCTTTTTTCTCCACAGATATTTGAATTTAGGAAAAAGCTAAAAACCGTATTGTCAGATTATGAGAGTTCGAGAGGCAGAGATACATAATATAGTCTACAGTCTAGATACTTTCAAGGTTAAATATCCTCTAGTATAATATCTATATAAAAAAAAGTTTTTGGAATTTGAGGACAATATGTGACTGTCGCTTAGTTGCATTTGGGTAATTCATAAAAATATTTTCAGCATAACATTAGCATTAATATGGTAATGAGTAGGTGCAAAAAATATTGGTGCAATCATAAATTTACAACAATTTGTTATTGTGGGAACAAGAATTATAAATTGCGAATGCAATATTTCATGATTTATGAAGAGCATGGGAAAAGATACTTGATGTACCTCAAATTTAGCTTTAAAAAAACGTTTAGCTTTTTTTGGCTTCTCGCAAGTTGACAGCGCTGAAATTTATTGCAGACGTGCCGAGGAAATGGGGAACCTTTAATAAAAAGCGTGGGCAGGTCATGAGATCATTGATTGAAGTCATATTTTTCGCCAACTGCAGAACTGTAGCCCGTTATGCAATATGCAAATGAGTCATTTAGTATGCAAAATGACAATAGCAATTTGTTCAATAATTTTTCGCAATTGCACAACACTTCATTAGCACATTTCCATCGCAGGAAATATATGAGCTTGTCGATACACATGAGAAGAATGTTGCCAGTGCGACGTGCTAACTAAATGTAATTTATTATTTTTTTAAATTTATATTTGTTTATTGAGCATCCGTCAATTTGCGCCTTGAGTGCCAACACCTAACAGCGTGTGTATGTAACAGATATTAGTACGCCTTCTTTAATACAATTTGTGGCTGGATACATTTGACAGTGGCAAAGGTGGACCAAAAACAAGAAAAATTTTTGTTTAACTAAGTATTTCAGTTCAAGGTGAACCAGTTACGTCACACACTCGCTCATTCAGTTGGCGACCCGAATACAGGCTGTGGTCATTGTTCACAGAATTTGATTAAAATTTATTAACTAATTTAAGCGCTCAAGCCAACAATAACAATGACAATAACAATAGCAATATCACACGCCTGCCACATTGTCACTTGCCGAATTTTTCGGCATGTTTCTCTCGCCATGTGCCCTCCGGCTGACAACTCAATGCCCGACACGAGCATGACTCGCTTTGACTGAATTTTGTGGGTGTGTACAGTGAGTACCCACTTTCATGAGCACGCCTTTTACTTGAAATTTATTATGGATCTACTAAAGTCGAAATAAATCAATGTTGCTCTCTAATTAAGATTTTTAGAATCAACCAGTCGGCATCTACTGACTGCGAAATGCTTCGGTTTCAGGTGTTATAATTGCAATGAGCAGGTGGAAAAAGTGCTCCTAATTTCGACTGTTCGAAGTGGGCGTGGTAATAATATTTTAAATCCTTTAAGAATTTTTCAGCGAATAAATTAAATAATTATACACTGTAGATTTTGTACGCGATTTGTAGGTGTGGCACAAATTTTATATTCGGTATTTCTGTGCAAATATATTAAACAGACTGGGGAAAGTAGCTACGACCACATAAAGTATACATATTAGTTTGATCAGGATGAAAGGGTGGGTCGGTCTGTCCGCATGTGTGATCTGTGTTGATATCGCTAAGTTAGTGAGTCTTTGGATTTAAAAAACTCTCAATTTAAGAGCAAAGTGTACCATAAAATGTAGAAATTAATGAAATACACAAAAGGTCCGTCTGCATAAAATATACCAAGTTCGGGTCTGTGTTAAGGCGTTGATCTCAATAACTACAAAAGCTTTTCCTTAAATTTTAGAAGCTTAATATTCTATTGTAGCATATATGAAAAATTTACCATACGTCTAACTGTTCGGTTCTCTGCAAATTGGTCCCTTAGTTTTAAAGACAATTTAATAAAATTTCATAGTTTGGAATTTGTATCTCATCATGGCATTAGGTAATAAAACAGACAGAGCATATAAAGAATATATACATCTGTTCAAATAAAGTTTATATATAATTATACACTTTATTTGGAGGAACAGGTGATTCGGTTTGTCTTCAGATTTACAAAAATTAAATATTACACTACAGAAACGTTTATTATTTCTTTATATATCTCTTCTCTTACTATAATATCGATCTATGTCGTTTTTTAGACTTGACTTAATGTTGCTTAGCTAGCTTGGCTCTGGGTACCCTGTATCTTCTAGTCTAGGATACTTCCAAGTAGATCATTGTTTCTTATACTATTTTTTGCAGGCAGTGTATATATTTAAGACCCTATCGAAGTATTATGTCATATGCCTCGTCTGGTCAGCTAAATTACCATATATACATTTCAATTTGATTTGTACACTTGTCTGGCCATGATCCAGTCCTGACACCGAGCTGACGTTGCCTCAGCTGACAGCTGTAACTAGGCTCGTTATGTCTGGCAATTAATAAAGTGAATGGATAAACGCAAAATTGGCGCTGTAAGGTGTTTAAATTAGAAAGGATATGGCCAGGTGAAAGTGGGCTAGAAGACGGTCGCTTGTCAGCTGCAAATCTAACTAAACTTGGCATTGACAATTGCCAATTGCCAGTTGGGTGCACGCAAAAGTGTCTTGGCCATCTCACAAGGCAGCAGGCCAATTTTAAAAAAATTATATAATTTATTAATGCGAAATGTTTAACGCTTAAAAATATAAACGGGGCAGAGACACCCCATCTCCCCGTCTCAACAAATAATTTTCATGGCCGCGCGCAATTCCCGATTTCGCACGTTTTGTTTTTAGCTAATATGCAAATCGACATGCAAATTTCAATGCCAGAGAATGTAGATAACAAAAATAAATTGAGCTTCGCATCGATTAAACTGATGCGAAGACATTGAAAAGACAAATAACTCACCTTCAATAGGTATGAATTAATCCAATTAGTGAATGTCTTCTTCTGCACACGTTCTTGCTCCTCTGCAATGAAAATGAAAAAAAAAAGAGAATGTCGAAAGGAAAACATAAGAAAATTGTGTATACAGTTTCGATGTTGTTGTAATTAAACGTAAGACAAGCGAAAATTGCCAAGAGTCGCCGAAGACGGCGGCATTGAAAGGCGACGCCCACAAACAAGATACCGTCTAAAGACAAGCGATAAGATACATTTTCCAGTAAGTGGATACCCAGGTCAGAAAGTTGCCGACACATGTAGCTAATGTTTGCATTAATTGAATTATCAGTAATTTAGAGTGTGTATTAACTGAAATTAACACAACGATGACATCATGCTAACAGCTGAGATACGACGTAAAATTGAACTTTTAAAACTCAACTTTGTAATAATTAATATAAAATGTTATTAACCTTTTCCCTTGTGCGTCAAGCAACAGCCGCACAATTTGTTAACATAAACATTTACTCATTTTCAACAGATTTTCTTGATTACCTTCATTTAATTCTTAGCACACCAAATTGAAAGCATAAACAATGCATTAAAAAACAGCAATTCGTAAATAATTAACAAATCGAAATGGACAAAGAACAATAAATACGGCTGTGATTCAGTTTTGGGCAAGAGTGCAGCTCCGATGGCTAGCCGAATGGCTTCTGGGCTGTCACGAAGCGGCAGCTGTCTAAGCATACCCATAATGCCCCATCAAAATCGTACCCCGAAATCCCTGTTTCCGTACAAAACAAATATGACATAGTGCGTGGTGGTTCTCTCAAATCTGGCGTCTGGCCAAACGCATGTCTATAATATGCAACGAAAATAGATTTCACGCAACAAAATACCAATATTTTTCAAAATGGAAAATTTTCTGCAATTTGTACAAATCAAATTATGGAGAATCAAACAAACAAACAAGTTCTCACGTAATTTGACAGACTTGTGCTGCATTCGAATGTCAACAATTTATAGTTAATTTGGTTGCCGCAATTTACAATGCATGGCAAATTCGATTACGCATTGAAATAAATGATAATTAAAAAAAATTGGGTTTTTCTTGAAATTTTCAAATAAATTTTTTGCAGATGAAAACTTGACAAAAGATTATTTAAATAGAAATTAGTTCAAGGTTGAGCAATTTGCAAGCAACAGAAAGTCACATAAGTATAGTATATATTAGGCTCTATATATACGGTTAAGCAATGAAATTGCAACATTTTGCAGACTTATCTTAATAAATCTCACACCCAAAGAAAATAAAACAAATGAAGAATGAATGAAAAAAAGATAGAAACTTAAGAGATTTCTAATAGCTTGTAAGTATATTTTAATACTTAAATATTTAATGGGACAAGTAAGTTTATTATCACCCAGAAAAACATTCTAAAATCGTTAATTCTCAATTCTAAAAGCTGTATGCGTAAATTTTGTCTGGTTTTACTTGTACGTCACAAGTTTATTGATATATAATTTTTAAAAACTAGTTTTCAAATAATTTTTTACATAAGCTTATTTAAAAATCAACACTAACAAAGGAAATATCTCAATAGGGCAACAGAGAAAAATTGTTCTCTAATTCTCTAAATTGTTTTAAGGCCAAAAATGAATTTTGTCCAGCTTCCATACACATGTGTGTATATTTATTTTGATGGTCACAAATTTGTTGTCCAAAATAAAGCTGTTATGGCCAAAATTTTTGCCTGGCTACCTACTCGTCTTGCAAATTAATTAAACCTGAATTTGGTGTTTCAAAAACCGACGCAATGGGAATAAATTAAAGGCAACCAAAAGCAGTTTTTGCTTTATCGGCATTTTCTTTTTCTTTTTTTTTTTTTTTGATTTGATTTGAAAACTAGTTAACAATTAAGAGTACATATGTATACACGTACGTATATGTGTACGCATATCTATATAAGTATGGTGTGATTCCAAAAATAAATGTATACCCAAAAATGTTGATAAGTTTTTTTATTTTTGTTATTTTCTTTGTTCTGTAAAATCACAATTCATGTGTGCATTATAAATGTTTCTAATCAACAAATACTTTCGCTAATTGTTGCTAAGATAAGAAAGAAGAATGCACTTGAAACCAAATACCAGATAACACAAATTAAAGCTACATACAATACAAAATAAATAAAAATAAACAACAAACGCGAAAGAAGAAAATGCCGAGGATATAATACCCTTGTATACATTTGGCTTACGGTTTTGCAGTTGTGCGAGAAAAGTCAAGCTCGAAATAGCTAAGTTTGATAATGGAAACAGAATATAGCATCTGTATGATATAGTTGTCCGATCTGTCGGTTCCGACATATGTAAAGCCCGCAATAAAAAAGCGGACTTCGTTTTGATACAGGCGGACGAACCGACAGACGTATGGGCAGACGGACTTGCCTATATTAAACCAGCTGTTGATGCTGATCTAAAATATGTACTTTATGAGATCGGACATGTCTCCTGCTATGCGTTACACATTTTATGATAATATTATAATACCCTCTACAAGTGTATATAAATCGCTATCTGCGGCCGAAAATTAAAGATTATTCGAATCTGCCCAACCCTCATAGGCAAGACCGGCAGATGCTCATGGCTTTATTAACTCAGCCGTGATGTCAAATATATCTAGACCAACAATGTACATTTCTTTTCTGTTTTTATAAATCGTTAGTTTTTTATATCGATAGGTCACCTAAAACTATTTGCAATTAATTTTAAAGTATGTAAGTCACAACTTCCGTTCCAATATATAAATTTTGTTTTTATTTATTAAAAACAATTTATACTAGCTATTGCCTAAAACTTTTGTGAGGCGTGCCTGTAGGCATAGTAAATAAATAAAAACAACTATCCATTATCCCAAAAATGTAAATTTCAAGCTGTGAACTTATGCAATAATTGCATTCGATCGTATATAAACTAAGTACACAGAAGATTTAGGCCAGGCGGAAATAACCCATAATTTAAGATATACGCAATTAGAATTGTTTAGTTTTAAAATACCTAAAACAATTGGGGAACTAATTCATATGGAAATAAAAAGTAAAAGCATAGAAATATTCGATATTTACACACGATCAAGCCACACACAAAGCATGGCGAAATGCCAAGAACAATTAACAGAGAAATGTGGGCTAAGACCTTTATAAACGACAGAAGCGTTTAGGTTGATTGACTTTTGGGTATCTTGTAAATTTCCATTTCTAACCATGTAAAAACCAATCGACAAAGCAAAGAAACAACAAAGCTGAAAATGCTCAAGAATACAACTAAGAGTACTCTAGACGGAAGTGCCCGACTAGGGAATACCCTGAACCTTCTACTACCAATACCAAATGCCGCTCTAGGTAAAATGTGGGGGGTTGCTATAAAATGGAAAATACTTGATCTGTTTATACTATTCAACAAGCATATTGGAGGACCTACGTTTCAAGTCTCTAGCTCTTTTTGGTAGTGAGATCCTTGCGATCGAGTGGGCTTTAGAGCCTGATCGATACTTTATGGCCGCTGCGATGCCTTCTAAGTCCTTTTACATACATTTGCACAAAAACATAATACCCCCGTTAAACATTTTGAATGGGTCTAGGGTATAATAACCCACGGGCAAAGCTAAAGACCAAGCAACATAAATTATTCAAAGAACGACCAAAAAGAAAACAAACAATAACAAAAAACAAAAAAACAAAAAAGACGATCCGCAGTCTTTTGTATACAAATATTTTTCAATGGTTCACTCAGTCAGTAAGTTAATGAACATAATTATAATGATGCGGCGGCAGCTGATTATTATTTACGCTCTTTTTTTTCGGCTGCTCTAATGAGCTCTGCGCAGTTAAATTGCGCTCAACTGAATAGAAATACATCTATATTTAAGTTGCAAACTTTTAACGATTTATGTATATTTCTTAGCAATTTTATTGGGCGTGAAAAACTTTTTTAAGCCATTACTCAAAGACAGCAGAAGAGTAAAAGTTGCAGAAACAGTTAGTAAAAGTTTGAAGCTGTCTCCGTTATGTCTAAGAAGTTGGCCTAGTTGCACACACACAAACACACGCACACACACACACACACACGAATAGAAAAGCAATTACAAACTTTAAAAATGTGCAAATAATGTGTAAAAATAGTTTATTTACGTTTATGCAAAGCCCAATTGTTTGGATTTCCCCCACAAAGCCACAAAATTGTTCGCATTTGCATAAACAAAATACCGTCGAGCATGTTGTAAATGTGTCCGCCTGAAGAGTTGCGAGCCCAAGGGTTACTGCGGGGGAATTAAAATGGTATATATGGTATTTGGAAGATATTAACCATATGCTAACGGAAATGCCACATGTAGAAGTGTGCAGCATTTCCGTGGCCATAATTAATTGTTTATTTGCTTTAAAATGCCAGTGTTTGCCGAATTTGAAGCACAGAAATCAAAGATGCTTTACAATTTTTCAGATTTATGTTAAATCGTACATTATTAGCAAAAGTATTTTTGTAGTAGAGGGCATTAAAATTGTTTCAAGAAATGCGAAGGAGAGATCTCCGACCCCATGACAAATTGATATATCCATGTCCGATTGTCTGTCTATTTCTATGCGAACTTTTCTCCCAGTTTTAAACACAAGGACAGCTTTCTTTTGCAGGAACGATCAGTCGAAAAGTAGTTGGTTGTATGTTGTATCGCTTATATAAATATATATTTTCTTGAAATAATAAGCTCTTTTTTCCCAAAAATTACTTTTTGAGTAGAAAAAGTTTTCATAAAAGTACCCTTTGAGCAGCTCTTTATATTTTGCCCAAGTATATCAATCAATTCCTAAATATTTGTAATGTCATTTAATGCTTATGCTCTTGAAAATTCGGTGCACATTTAAAAAACAACTTGTATTTAGTAGAGCTATTTTAAAAATTATTATATCAAGTGTTTAAATTTGTTGTTAAGCTTTATTTACACACAACTCGGTTCGGTGAGGCGACAAGTGATCGGCAAATTAAGAATTTATGTGATTAAAGATATGTTCGTTGCAATTCGCTGAGCACACATCATATGAAATATTTGACGCTTGAATGCATTTCCACAGGTTGCCAGCTTCACACACACACATCGGCAACATGGCCAATGGCATGTCATAAATTGTATCTCAGAGCTATTAGGTATACACATAGGTATAAATTGCGTCATGTCTTTAATAAAGATACAGTACATAAGCATATATATGTGTGTGCGTACACACATTTGGGAAATAAAAAGCGTTTTAGTTTATTTATTCTATGAATATCATTCACTAACCCAGCAGATAGCGATAGCAAACGCAAATAAATGATTAAGCACTTTGCCACATTCTATAAACCGAAAACCACCCAAAAAAAAAAAAAAAAAAAAAAGAAAAGAGGAACTAGAAAACCTCAAAGAGAGAGCCACACCATAAAAAGATTTCAAAAGACAGCCCACGGATCAGCTAAAGTGGAAGATACATTTTTTTTTTGCATACTTCTTGAACAACCTACCATAATTTTCTGTGCCACATGCGCAGCAGCTGTCAGAACTAAAACTTTAAAAAAAACGTAGCCCACTTTCATGTGGGTGTCTTTCGCTTTGAAGAAGATTTTAACCACATATGCTTTATGGGTTAAGTCGTGTTGTTTGAGCAAAAAAAAAATAGTCGAGATAAGTGTGCAAAAATTTGTGTGCACTTAAAAAAAATATTCAGTTCGATAAACTTGTTATCGCTGCTTAAATTACAAAATGCTGTTCAAATTTCAATAACACCCGGCGGGGCGCCAACTTCTCTCGCTCTCTCGCTCTTTCAAGTTGTCGTAACCACATTTTAGGCATCAATTAAAAAGCCGCTAAAGCTTAAGTTAAGACCAGTACACAATACATATTGACACTGGCAGCAGCTAACGAAGCCAACGACAACAGCAACAATAATAAGAAAAATAACAACAAACAACATCAATAAATAAATAATTCAACGATGATCTCACAAAAACAGCGGGACAGACAAACAGTCAGGCCGACAGACAGACAGTTGTACGGCTGCGGATCGTTCTGGGCATTTGACAGACTGATTTTGAGAGATAGATAACGCCATTTGAGTACTTTGAGTACCCTATACAAATGTGTTAGAAGGGGTATAACAAAATTGTGCAGCTGTTGTGAGAAGACAGAAGAAAATACGCACGATTGTCAACAGCATTCGAACATGATCGCAAATGTGGATACATAGATACATTTGTATATGAGCGACAACTGCAGCCAAACGTCGAGCCAATGGCAGCACAAATCGACATTCATTTATAGTTTCATTTGTCCGTTAGTAAACGACACATCAAATTGAAAGGAAATCGATAAATATCGATAGTTTGCCAACATATGGCCATGAATAAGCGTTTGAGACTTATTTTCTTAATTTCTTAGCTAGACCTTTGTCAAGCATCCAGTATATCATATTGTAAAGACCTGAGTACAATTTGACAATTCAAAACCTTTGCAGGGTATTTCCAAGCCGTGCAAGTTTCTTGACAAAGAGCTGCTATTTATTGTTATATCGCATGTTTGTTTGCTTATATTCAATTTCGTTTTCATGTAGCATTGAGAAATGTCAACAAATCGGAATCACATTCATATTCAAATGATGAAAGTCAAGCCAAGCTTTTGGCACTGAATTGTGGCTTGAATGGATGATTTACTGTTTGGCACAGTAACTGATGCTTAACGGGAATGTTGCTAACAATTTCGAATAACAAATTAAAATTGCATTAAGCTCTTAAGTTCTTGATTGACCTGAATAGAACTCTTGTGCTAAGAAAAACCAATAGAAGTCAACGCAAAGGCAACCAAGCAACGAACCAATCAATAGTTTTATAGATACTAAGCACATACTATACACGAATACAATATATATATGTATATGTTTATGTACATGTATAGCTTGTCAATTAGCATACATTTGACATGCCCTGACGTATAGGTTATAAATTTGTTAAGAGTCCCAGAACGACTATCGTGTGCTGTGCATTATGTATAGCCCATAACACTCAATCACTGAAACTCGCGATGTGCATTTTTGCTCAAATTTATTAAAGCAAACAAAAGAAGAAGAAAAATTGTGCAAAACACGCAATCTATACATATTGACAGGATGCCGTTGACGCTAACAACCAATTTCCCTAACAAAAAGAACATTGAAAGAAAGTCTGAAATGCACGCAAACTTTATCTATGCCAACTAATTGTCACATTAAATCGACTAACGAACTAAACGGCTGAGATAATGCAAGGCTGCGACTTGTAGATACTTCTGGAATTCTTTAATTCTTTAATGGAATTAAATATAAATATAAATTACAAAATTAGACCAAAGAGTTCGCTGAATATATATATACAAGACTTCAATTAAAAATCTGAAATATGTCTCAAATGATTTTTCATAAAGATCATTGTGTTGATTTGCGCAGGGTATACGATTGATTGGCATAAAAACTATGTATTTATTTTACATTATCTACCAGGCTCTGTTGTTGCAAAAATGAATATATATATGCCATTACTTAATCGAACCCAAAATATATCATGCCGCTTATCGCATACAATAATACCTTGGGAAAGGAATAATATATATAAGAGATTAGCATATTTGTTGCTAAACTATATTAAATAAAAATAGACACAGATCTGTTAAATAACATTCGACAAATTAATACACAAATATTTAAATTTAATTGCAACTTTAATGAAATGTTTTAGATACCCTGTAAACGCTGCAGGCTAGCAAAAATCAATTGCATTAACAACAAAATGACCCCGTTAAAGTAGAACATTGTAAGTGACAATTCATAAACACACCTACTCTTCACATATGTATATAAATATCTGTTATTAATAGATACGCATGAATGTCAGCAGCATTCGAACATAATCGCAAAACGTGGATACATTCTAGATACATTTGTATCTGAGCGACAAGTGTAGCCAGACGTCGAGCCAATGGCAGCACAGACAGTTAGCGAGACAATCAGACACCTAATTGCTTGTTGTGCCTAACAAAATAACAGATCAGCAGGAGGTCACATAATAGCCTAAAAGCCAACAAGCCTCTTTACCAAATCCAACCCCTAACCCGACAACACTCCCCCTCACCCAACCAGCTGCAACAACACGCTCTGTTGGGTGGTTGCTTCGAGTGGATTTGGCAGCCAATAAATTGTCGGGCTAGGAAAAAATAAAAAAAGAGGTAACAGCCAGTTGCTGCTTGCCAACAGCTGGGGGTAAATACACATAACAAACGCACTGCGTGCACATATAAATATAATATAAATTGTCAAGTAAAAGTTTAGTTTGACGACAAAAACAACAACAATTGGTATAAGTAGCAGCTGATGATGTCATTTTTGGAAACAAATTTATCGATTGCCTTGCAATAATTTATTTAGTAAGCACACACTCGCACACACGCACAGACTAGGCCCGAAAAACAACGTGTGGACACATTCACCTTGACCTTCAATGACCACAACTAACCAGCCCAATCTATGCCAGAAGCCATACAAATTATAAGTACTCATAAAAAAAAACAAAAAAAAAATCGTATAGGCTAGCAATTCCTAAAGATCATCTTTATATGGTTCAGTATTGAATAATTACACAATCCTAACTTGAAAATTAGAACAACCGAAATCAAAGGTGTTCAGAAATTGGAATCCATGACTTTCGTAATTTTGAGCAAAGATTTTTTGCACTAGTTTTAAGCACTTAAAAAACTCTTGAACTTTGTGTACAGTACTTTTATTTACCAACCCTCAATTAAAAACATTTTATATAATATTTTCTCTAATCAAACCGTTTAAGGCCATCTCATAGTTCCAAAATATATTATTTTCCAATGTCATGGTAATGATAGCAATAATAATATTCTACAAATATGTCCAACGTTTAGGGTGAATGATAATTAGACATTTATACAACCACAAGCAGGCGGGAAATAAATAAATTTATTCTATTGCCAATGAGAAGTTCGCAAACTCGAATCGAATAGCCAAAACCGACATTCCATTTGATATTTCATTATCATTTCATGATGTTGCCAAGTAATTCTTTTGCCTTGCTAGATAAAATCTTTGTACGTAAAGTTGGGGATTTTTGAAGTAGAAATCAACGGATTGTTGATATAAACTAAATAAATCGGACTACCTGATATTTATGACGTAAGAAGTTGAACGCAGGAGTTGTTGAACAATTTGACATATGAGGGTGAAAATACATGTAACACATTTTTTGCTATTGTCTTTTAAGCACCCTCAAGGGTAGCAAATGCCTAAAATCGTTTGCATGACACATTTTATGGCACCTTTTTTTTACCACTGTTTCATGCCTAAAAAAGGTTTTAGTTGCAATCGAAACAACTTTATACCGACTTTCAATCCAATTCCAAGCAGCTTAATGCTAACTTTCAATTTTATGTTATTTTAAGGTTCCACTCGCAACCGCGGAAAATGGGTGAAAAGCAACACAAAACAATTTAAGTGCACGCAAAGCTATCTGTTCACATTAAGATACTTCCCATCTTTATTAACTAACCAAACAGATTTGCAATTGCCTCTGTTGGCTTAAGTGCAGTGCACAAATATTGAGTCGGAAGTTACAAAATTTGAATAATTGAAATATCTTTGTACTTTGCGCTTCCACCTATGGTGCCTTATCAGTTTGGCCAAAAACCAACAAAATAAAAAAAAAAACAAACATTGCGAAAAAAAATTATTTGCAAATGAATGATTTATATAACACGCATAGCTATGCGATAACAACAGAAAACACTTAGTCGACTCGGAAAAAAAGTGATATGACAAAATCAAGAGCAGCAAAAAGCTAATCAGGCTAGTGAAGGACATGTACAACTGATTTGCCATCAGATGATCGATTGCCTAATGGCAACAATGCTAACCGAGGCAGAAAAAAAATCAAGCCCAGGTGGACCCAAAAATCTAATTTAGTTCAGGTTGTAATTTGGCTAGTTAATCGATTAGTCCATAATATAACTCAGTTTTAGGATGGGATATTCTTTAAGCAACAATTGAAATTTGTTATAAACTAATATCTCTTTGTTTTATTAAAAGTTTGAGAAGAAATTAACCTAAGAAATTAAGAACCGAACCGTAAACCGATAAGAAATTAAATTTGTGTTGAGAATAATATGGCCAATTTTTTTATGAACTCTTTTATATTATTAAAAGTTCGAGAAGAAAATAACTAGAGCAGCCAAAAGCTGGGTATATGGACATGAAGAAACAAAGAATCCAATCCATAAACCGATTCACCAAAAGAAACTACATCTTGACATTCCAGACTCTAGCTGAGGGATTTCAATACGAATGTCTGTCTAATTTACCTCGTTTCTCCTTGATGTGACTGTCGTACTGGGAATTGCTGCGTGCGAAATTGATCGACGCCATGGTGGATTGGAACTCCTGGTATTCGTGTTCGGATTCGTTGTTTCGGTTACTTTGTGTCGCCTGAGTCTGATAATCCTGACGCAGACTCTTGCTGAAAGTACCAATGCCGCTCAAGGCGTGCGCCGATGAGGGCGTTGTGGAACGCGTGGGCGTGGACACAATCACAAGACTGCTGGCCGGTATGCCCTCAGTATCGGAATCGTTATCGATGAGGTCCGCGTCGACGTCAACGTTGACGTCGTCTCTGATGCGTATTTGCGAGGCGGTAAACGAGATATTGCCGGAGGGGCTTGGGGAATTGAAACCGATTGATTTACGCGACGTTGAGGAGGACTTCCTTTCGGATCTATCGGACGACTGAGTTGTTGTTGTTGTTTTTGTGCTGGTTATCGTTTTGTGGCTCACAATTTGACGGGATTCTTCCGTCGAAGAACCGCGCAATTGGCACGTTGCAGCTGGACTGAATACCTCGTCCGGCGTTGCCATTTGCGGTTGCTCCTTCGTGCCAGTCGGCGTGGATGTTAGCATTGTTTTTGTTGTTGATTTTCCCGTTTGCCATGACAGTTCGCTTGGACGCGTTGCCCGTTGTTGTTGCTGTTGCTCCTGCTCCCGCTCCTGCTCCTGCTCCCGCTCCCGCTCCTGCTGTTGTTGTGGCATTGTCCCGTTGCCACCCGCCGGCAATGTTGTTTGCTGGTACAAACGCTGCCGCCTGCGCGGGTTGCTACCCACGGTAATGTCAATGTTACCGGTTGCCATGGCATCCTCGTCCTGCCCACCAAATTGTCTAATGCGTGCGCGCACCGAGCCGTCAGTTTCATCGCGTTGCTCGCCATGCTCACAGCCGGCTGCCCCAGTTGCTTGTGGCACCAGTTCATCCTCCAGTTTAATTAATATACGTCTGCCGCCCGCGGTCATGTCGACGCTGTGCGGCGAAGTGACGCTCGAACGTTCGCTGGAGATGCTGGAACGCGACCAGGATGGCGAATCGCGCGGCGATACATAGCCCTCGCCATGACGATAGATCTTCTCGTCTGTATAGCCACCATCGCTGGTCCTCGAGGAGGTGATAATTGTGCGCACGCCATCCGCCGCCTGCACCTCGCGCACCGTACGCTCCCCGTCCAGAAAACGCTCCAGCTCCATTTGACGGGACAAGTCCTTTTTCACAGTGCGTCGTGTGGTGCGCAGCGTGACATTGAAAGGCGACAGCTGCTCCTCAACATTGCCCAGCTCAGCGCCAGGACTCAGTCGACTGGTGGTCTTCAAGGTGACATTAAACGGACTGGCCGTATGCTCGCTGGTCACCTCGACGCGACGCGGTGTCGGTGTCGTCTGGCGCAGGTGTACCTGCTGAAAGGCCAGCTTGGCAGCCTCCGCTTCGGCCAGGCCGCGTTGTCGCTCCTCGCGCAAACGTCGCTCAATTTCATGCACATCAATATCGAATGGATTCTCCGCATCAAAGTCGTCCGTCTGCTGCTGACGCAGCTCGTCCGTGCCCAGTTCGGCGGGGCGCTTGCCACTGCCATCGGACCAGACCTTCTCATATTGGGCCACCTTCTCGCGCAAGCGATGCGGTGGCGTCTCCAAGTGCTCGAGACTGCTGCTGGAGGTGGTCAATGACGTAGTAATGGTCTTCATGTACGTGCGCGTCACTGTGGACGTCTCCAGCTGTTTGGTTTCCTGCTCGACATTCTCCGTGGTTTTCTGCTCATGCGCATGGCGACGTCGAACAGCTGGTATTGGGGGCACGTCCTTGCCCACATCAGCTCCATGTCCCTCCGTGCTTCTGGTAGCGCCGGCATCTATGGTTGGATCCTTATGCCTGCCTGGATCTGTGCTATCGGCCATGATAGCATCGGTTCTCTAATACGCTTGTCCTTAGGCCAAAATGTCATTTGGGTTGGGCTGTCACAGCCTTGTCCTTTTGTCCTGCTTCTGCTTCTGCTTCTGCTGCCGTTCGTTTGGCAGCCCAAATGCAAAATTGATTTTTCTCACGCAACGACAACTCAACTACAACAACAACAAGAAGAACACCAGTAGCTTTCCCCACGAACAGAGTTTTCCTTGCCGGGAACAACCCCTGTCTGGCCCTTCACTTTTGGCCCTGCTCACAATTTAACTGTAATTTGTTTAAAAGCACACCACAAAATTTTAATCACCGCAGCTTTTTGGAACTTCGATTTTCGTGTTTTTTTTTTTTCTTTTGTATATAACACAATATAACACAATATCACATAGTAAAACGACGAAGTCTCGCACGCGTCGTTAGGTAAGAAGAAACACGTATTTTATTCGTAAGCCTTGAATAAATTTTAATGTAGTTTTCGGCAAAATATTATAGTCCACTTCTCCACACAATTAAACTCAGACTAAAATGGCATGCCTTCGGCAAGCAGACAACACACATTATAGCCGAGCTTCAGGTTTCATTTGTTCCGTTTCCAATCCGTTGTTGTAGAAAGCCGGTTCGATACTGAGTCGTCGTCAATGTGCTACGCCTTGTCCAGAGACCAGCAACAGCAGCAGTAGCAGCAGCAGCAGCAGCCCAGAGTACTGACTGGACTACAGTAATCGTAGTAAAGCTCAAATTTCGAAGAGAGCGCGCGAGCGTAGCGAGAGCCGTCGTGGAAAGAGAGCATACGGTTGTGAGAGCGCATAAATTTTATTTACGCATTGCGATGTATGTATATGTTTACCCACGCCATGCTTACCGCTCCGACAGCACGTACTACCTTTGAACCAACGGCTTGTGTTATCATAGCATGGGCGCAGTTGCCGGCTTGTGCAGTAGGGTATTGTACGAGCATCAAATGGAAAATATATTTTTTTTTGTTAATTACATATTAAATTTTAAACATTTAAAATAAAACGGTTTATTTGATATTCTAATTCCCAATGCTCATTGCATCTTTTGGGAATTATTCTCTATTTTCCAAGTAATATATAATCCATTGTAAAGTTTTCCTGCAATGCCAAAACTGCCGTTATGAATTTTACAGTTGCTCATTTGGCCTGCACTTTTAACCCCCATTCTACAAAACTGCGTCACCGAAACTGCCCTACGACTATGAAAAATGCCGATACGCAGAAAAGCTCTGTTTTTTTTTTTATTGGGGTGTACAATTTTGAATGAGAAACGCACTGTAACTTGCGCTCTCACCCAATTACGCTCTCATTGTAATAAATCATTCATGTTAACCCGCGCTCTCTTTCGTTCCGTGTGTCTACACTATTGCATGTGTATTTGTGTAATTTAAGTATACTTTACTTCTTATTGCGCCTTGCTTTGTTATTGTTGTTTCTTTACGCCTTCTGTGTGTGACATCATGAGCGTGAGAAAATACCAATTACAGACATTGGGTGGTTGGTTCAAACCAACTTACTTCCACATTCACACTTCACACTTGTTTATTAATATGTGTGCATGTAATCTAAGCCCGAGCAGAGTGCTCGTAAAGCGATTACAAAGCATTTGGCAAACTGCAAATATGTACCGTTTTTAAGTGGCGCCCGCATAGAAAAAGTGGGTCATAGCACATAATAAAGCTCAGCTTACAGCAATTAATGAAAGTCATTCATGAAAGCGATCAACCAGTCACAAAACCAAAACAAATGTTTATTTTTCAGCTTACATAATCGTGGCTTGTGTTTATCATTCAAACAAACAAGTTTTCGGAGCTATTTTTGTAAACATGTTGAGTGTGTCTAATGACGTCACGCTTTGGTGATTGCATTGAGTTTTGTTGTTGTCAAAACTAGAAGTTGACCTTACAACCTGAAGCTGCCTGCCACTCGGCAAATTAGTTATGCTCAGACATCAACTTATTATTATTATTCTAATCTAAATCTGTGCAATCATTAAACATAAGGTCGCTACGACTAATGTTTTGTTGATGATATTACCTGAATAAACAATAGTGGGTACAACATCTGGACAGCCCCCAAAACAACAACAAGAATTTCAATATGTTATTGTTCATGTAAGTTTTATTATACAGCGTGAACCACTGTCGGCCGTAAAATGTTAAGTGAAAACACTTGACAGTGCAACAGGGGCGTGGCTATAAATAGATATTGTAATTTTAATGATAACAGAGAACAGCTGCTGTTAACCCTTTGAGGCCAGTTGTCAAAAGGGGATTTAGTCGTAATCTTAGATGGGCGGACAAACTGTAGTTTAGCAAAAACCTTTTTTTATAAAAATCGTAGCTAAATAAATTCTGAACTTTGAAATATTTGCAAATTATTTTTTAAAATTTCAATGTATTGTATTAAAAAATATGAAAGCTCTAGATCTGTTTTTCAAACAAAATGAAGCCTTAAAAGAGAAAGAAATCTGTTAAAAAATCCCAATTTAAAATTCCCTTATTGGTAGGTACTTTCATATTGTGTATTTATATGTTAAAATTTCACTTTAAACATTAAACAAAGCACTGTTCATTTTTGATGGTGTTTATGATCTTAATAACATATTGACTTGTTTTGTACCGCTCCGCGATTTCGTCCCCGACTTTTTGGCTATATTTAAATCGATCGATCTGCTAGGTTTTGTTTGGGTTTGAGCAAAAACTGTTCGCATAAACAATTGTTTCCTCTTTCGAATTTCAGTTTTTAGTTTTCAGCACTTTTCAATATTTTGGTTGCCTAAAAATAAACTCTGAATGCTATTCTATTTATTTCGCACCTAACCATAAACTTGCTCACTTTAATGGAAAGGCAAACGAACAGTTTTTTTTCCCCCCTATTTTTTTATATTTTTAATTTTTCAAATATTGACATAAGCGCCAAAAGCGCTTTTGTATATAGACATTCATCTAGTTTCTCGAGCGCTCAAGCATCAATAGATGAGACGGAAAGTCAATTAAAAAGCGAATGGCATTCGGGTCCTTCAAAGAGTGGCAAAATATTTGCACAATAATTAAGCTATGTAAACCATAAAGACTATTAGCCATCAAAGTATTTGTGTAAACACAAAGAGCCACATTTACCAAAGTCATAAAAAGGCAATTAAAAATTCGCGCCGAGAACTGTCCACAATTTGATTTGTTTGAATTGCGGCATTTGCATATGTCTAGAAAGCATCATTCGTGACCGATATTTACGTGCAGAAAATCTTAAAATTAGTTTCGAAATTCCTATTTATAGATATACATTTCATATGTTAGACATTTGCTCAAGTGGGCGTGGCGTGGGCTCTGCTAAAAATATAGAGAACACATCCAGAATGCGCCCACGTCATAATAGAGGAATGAATATTTCGTTTCTAATTCAATTTAATATAAGCTTATGCAGATTAAATTGATGTTATTTAAAGCAAGACAAACCAATTAAAACTAGTATATATCAATCGTATATTGGGAAAGTACATATATATTATTGATGTCGATATCGCCAGGCAATTCCAGAAGGTTTCCAGAAAATAATCATAGCTAATCTGCTGTATTTTTGTTGTTTATACTTACAGCTCAAAATTTAAATCTTCTACCAAAAGAAATCAACCCAATTGATTTCTTACCAAATATATGCCTAATTCTATTTTGACTACTTAATCGTTTATTTTTTAAATAAGCCAAAAAACCAACAAATACTTCACGTTTGCATTGAGAAAACCCACAAAAACTGAAAACTCTATTTTTAATCGTTTTTTTTTTTTTGTTCGCCGCGTGACAAGACAAGTTCGTGCAATGTGAAAAACGGCTCAAATTTGAAAATAGCAGGAAAAGCGGGCCGACCAAAGGCTCTAAATATAGCCGATTCCCTAGTCGACATATTATACCAAACATGAAGATATATATATATACATAATATATATATATGTGCATACGACTAGCCCGTGTTTATTTTAGTACTCGTCTTTTGGCCGGCTTTGTTGCCTAACAAGACAATTGCAGCAACAACAACAGCAGCAAAAACAACAACAAAGAGCGAGGCAAATGCAATTTATAAATAACAAAATGAAGGCATTTCCCTTGTGACATCAGCGTTAGCATCATCCGAACATGAAAAGGCATTTTCACGCAGCGCCTTTGTCTCTAAACAACTTTTCAAAACGCCCATGTATGTGTATCATGCACACATACATTGATACATCCATTAATAGACGCGGCACAGACAAGCTGCGTTTCAGTATAAAAAGTGATCTCATTGCCATGTATATATATAGTATATATACTTACTATATGCAAGTCGTATAACTCAACAAAAGGCTTTAATACTCGTAAACCTTGTCGACGAAAAGTGTGATCACCACATCGCTTGACTTTGGTTAACAGATCAGATTTGTTGAGGCAAAACAAAAGCGTTTACAATAGCAAAATCTAGCCTAAAAAATCAGCTTGGTAATACGAACAATATTCCAAGTTCAAATCCAAATTAAAGTAAGGATGATATAAAATCAATATACTTTTTGTTGTTAAGCTTAATTGAACAAAACGGATTAATGCTTTTAGATGATATAATCTACAGATTTATCTTAGGTCTGAGTCTAGGCTTTGAATAAGAATGTATATATACAAGCATATATATATAGAAACAGATGTAAAAGAGATCGAGAGTTGAAAATTCATTAATTTGCAAACATGTCTATATGGGATATTTGATGGTACTATTTTCACATGAATGTTGACCAAAAATAGTGTTGCCAGATTTTGATGCCAATTTTATCTAGAGGTCAAACCATGAATAAAAAGTCGAACATCGTGGAAATCGGTTGAGTTTTGACCGAGTTATGGGGGTGGGAAATATTGACCTATGTCTATATAGGATATTTGAGGACACTATTTTCACATGAATTTTGACCAAAAATAGTGTTGCCAGATTTTGATGCCAATTTTATCTAGAGGTCAAACCATGAATAAAAAGTCGAACCTCGTGGAAATCGGTTTAGTTTTGACCGAGTTATGGGGGTGGGAAATGTTGACCTACATACTTATGTCTATATAGGATATTTGAGGACACTATTTTCACATGAATTTTGACCAAAAATAGTGTTGCCAGATTTTGATGCCAATTTTATCTAGAGGTCAAACCATGAATAAAAAGTCGAACCTCGTGGAAATCGGTTGAGTTTTGACCGAGTTATGGGGGTGGGAAATTTTGACCTATGTCTATATAGGATATTTGGAGACACTATTTTCACATGAATTTTGACCAAAAATAGTGTTGCCAGATTTTGATGCCAATTTTATCTATAGGTCAAACCATGAATAAAAAGTCGAACCTCGTGGAAATCGGTTGAGTTTTGACCGAGTTATGGGGGTGGGAAATATTGACCTATGTCTATATAGGATATTTGAGGACACTATTTTCACATGAATTTTGACCAAAAATAGTGTTGCCAGATTTTGATGCCAATTTTATCTAGAGGTCAAACCATGAATAAAAAGTCGAACATCGTGGAAATCGGTTGAGTTTTGACCGAGATATGGGTGTGGGAAGTTTTGACCGATGTCTATATAGGATAATTGAGGACACTATTTTCACATGAATTGTGACCAAAAATAGTGTTGCCAGATTTTGATGCCAATATTATGTAGAGGTCAAACCATGAATAAAAAGTCGAACCTCGTGGAAATCGGTTGAGTTTTGACCGAGTTATGGGGTTGGGAAGTTTTGACCTATGTCTATATAGGATATTTGAGGACACTATTTTCACATGAATTTTGACCAAAAATAGTGTTGCCAGATTTTGATGCCAATTTTATCTAGAGGTCAAACCATGAATAAAAAGTCGAACCTCGTGGAAATCGGTTGAGTTTTGACCGAGATATGGGGGTCGGAAGTTTTGACCTATGTCTATATAGGATATTTGAGGACACTTTTTTCACATGAATTTTGACCAAAAATAGTGTTGCCAGATTTTGATGCCAATTTTATCTAGAGGTCAAACCATGAATAAAAAGTCGAACATCATGGAAATCGGTTGAGTTTTGACCGAGATATGGGGGTGGGAAGCTTTGACCGATGTCTATATAGGATATTTGAGGACACTATTTTCACATGAATCTTGACCAAAAATAGTGTTGCCAGATTTTGATGCCAATTTTATCTAGAGGTCAAACCATGAATAAAAAGTCGAACATCGTGGAAATCGGTTGAGTTTTGACCGAGTTATGGGGGTGGGAAATTTTGACCTATGTCTATATAGGATATTTGGAGACACTATTTTCACATGAATTTTGACCAAAAATAGTGTTGCCAGATTTTGATGCAAATTTTATCTAGAGGCCAAACCATGAATAAGAAGTCGAACATCGTGGAAATCGGTTGAGTTTTGACCGAGATATGGGGGTGGGAAGCTTTGACCGATGTCTATATAGGATATTTGAGGACACTATTTTCACATGAATTTTGACCAAAAATAGTGTTGCCAGATTTTGATGCCAATTTTATCTAGAGGTCAAACCATGAATAAAAAGTCGAACCTCGTGGAAATCGGTTTAGTTTTGACCGAGTTATGGGGGTGGGAAATGTTGACCTACATACTTATGTCTATATAGGATATTTGAGGACACTATTTTCACATGAATTTTGACCAAAAATAGTGTTGCCAGATTTTGATGCCAATTTTATCTAGAGGTCAAACCATGAATAAAAATTCGAACCTCGTGGAAATCGGTTGAGTTTTGACCGAGTTATGGGGGTGGGAAATTTTGACCTATGTCTATATAGGATATTTGGAGACACTATTTTCACATGAATTTTGACCAAAAATAGTGTTGCCAGATTTTGATGCCAATTTTATCTAGAGGTCAAACCATGAATAAAAAGTCGAACATCGTGGAAATCGGTTGACTTTTGACCGAGGTATGGGGGTGGGAAATTTTGACCTATGTCTATATAGGATATTTGGAGACACTATTTTCACATGAATTTTGACCAAAAATAGTGTTGCCAGATTTTGATGCCAATTTTATCTATAGGTCAAACCATGAATAAAAAGTCGAACCTCGTGGAAATCGGTTGAGTTTTGACCGAGTTATGGGGGTGGGAAATGTTGACCTACACACTTATGTCTATATAGGATATTTGAGGACACTATTTTTACATGAATTTTAACCAAAAATAGTGTTGCCAGATTTTGATGCCAATTTTATCTAGAGGTCAAACCATGAATAAAAAGTCGAACATCGTGGAAATCGGTTGAGTTTTGACCGAGGTATGGGGGTGGGAAATTTTGACCTATGTCTATATAGGATATTTGAGGACACTATTTTCACATGAATTTTGACCAAAAATAGTGTTGCCAGATTTTGATGCCAATTTTATCTAGAGGTCAAAGCATGAATAAAAAGTCGAACCTCGTGGAAATCGGTTGAGTTTTGACCGAGTTATGGGGGTGGGAAATTTTGACCTATGTCTATATAGGATATTTGGAGACACTATTTTCACATGAATTTTGACCAAAAATAGTGGTGCCAGATTTTGATGCCAATTTTATCTAGAGGTCAAACCATGAATAAAAAGTCGAACCTCGTGGAAATCGGTTTAGTTTTGACCGAGATATGGGGGTGGGAAGCTTTGACCGATGTCTATATAGGATATTTGAGGACACTATTTTCACATGAATTTTGACCAAAAATAGTGTTGCCAGATTTTGATGCCAATTTTATCTAGAGGTCAAACCATGAATAAAAAGTCGAACCTCGTGGAAATCGGTTTAGTTTTGACCGAGATATGGGGGTGGGAAGCTTTGACCGATGTCTATATAGGATATTTGAGGACACTATTTTCACATGAATTTTGACCAAAAATAGTGTTGCCAGATTTTGATGCCAATTTTATCTAGAGGTCAAGCCATGAATAAAAAGTCGAACCTCGTGGAAATCGGTTTAGTTTTGACCGAGTTATGGGGGTGGGAAATGTTGACCTATGTCTATATAGGATATTTGAGGACACTATTTTCACATGAATTTTGACCAAAAATAGTGTTGCCAGATTTTGATGCCAATTTTATCTAGAGGTCAAACCATGAATAAAAAGTCGAACCTCGTGGAAATCGGTTGAGTTTTGACCGAGATATGGGGGTGGGAAGTTTTGACCTATGTCTATATAGGATATTTGAGGACACTTTATTCACATGAATTTTGACCAAAAATAGTGTTGCCAGATTTTGATGCCAATTTTATCTAGAGGTCAACCCATGAATAAAAAGTCGAACATCATGGAAATCGGTTGAGTTTTGACCGAGATATGGGGGTGGGAAGCTTTGACCGATGTCTATATAGGATATTTGAGGACACTATTTTCACATGAATCTTGACCAAAAATAGTGTTGCCAGATTTTGATGCCAATTTTATCTAGAGGTCAAACCATGAATAAAAAGTCGAACATCGTGGAAATCGGTTGAGTTTTGACCGAGGTATGGGGGTGGGAAATTTTGACCTATGTCTATATAGGATATTTGGAGACACTATTTTCACATGAATTTTGACCAAAAATAGTGTTGCCAGATTTTGATGCCAATTTTATCTAGAGGTCAAACCATGAATAAAAAGTCGAACCTCGTGGAAAGGAACAATTTAGGGAACAAAAGTATATACACAAAGGAAATTTTATGAAAAGAAAATATAAATAAATCCACGTATTGTTCGAGACATTTGTGGGGACATTTACACTCACGTAAGTTACGTGAGCAACTATTCAAAAAAATAAATAATGGTCTGAAGGTATATACACATATTCTTTACAGTCTAAAATCGATGAATAACGTCGCCTAAATAGTTTTGGCTTAGATATATATTTTATATGTAAAAATGATTCAAAAACAGCTTGTGCGGTTTCAAATGTCTATAAAACCTTTACGACTTGGCAGCTAGAAACAGTTCGTGTAAATCACATTAAATCGTTTGACTATATATCGTACATTTTACATTTGCGGTAGTTGTGAAATGATATCTTTGCATTTAAATACTGATTATAGTTTTGAATAGATTACTATGCCATATCTAAGTGAAATACATCATATAACGCACATAGCAAGATATCACGATGCATCAATATTTGCACGCCCAATAACAATAATATGATCAAGTGACCGATTGACAAATGGAAAATTTGGAGCAACCGTTGACAATTGTGGCAGTTGGACAAACAACAGGCCCCCCAACGGAGGGCTGGTCAACGTCAAGTGCGAGGCCTTATAGTCGCTGTACGCGCAGATAACTGAAACATACAACCTATATCCCGCTCCCACATCTACGCCATTGGCTGTACAAACAGAAGTTGGGGCCTACGATAAGAGCCGCATGCCGCAGCAGCCGCTGGCGGCAGCGGCAGCAGCAGCAGCAGCAGCAGTAGCAGAGGCAGCAGAGTCAGCATCGGCCTGGTTTATAATCAGTTCCATCTAAATTCTACTCAGTCAAGATCACATTATCAACACGTTTAGAATGTCCACGCTGGAAAACGAGGTGACATTTCGCAAGAGAACGGAACTAAGCCAAAATCTGGAGGCACAATTCCACAGCTCCTCGACAGAGTTCATACTGATCACCGATCATCGCACCTCCAAGCACAAGAGTCTCGAACAGCTGGAGGCAAGCAAAGGTGCAAATGATCAATCAAGCGACACCTGCTGCAGCCGCCAGTGCAGCAATCTGTGCCGCATGAAGACCCTCAAGAAGCGTCTGCCCATACTCGGCTGGTTGCCCAAATATAACAGTAGCGACGCCTTTGGTGATCTTATAGCGGGCCTCACCGTGGGCCTTACGGTCATACCCCAAGGTCTCGCCTACTCGGGCGTCGTGGGTTTGCCGCCCCAGGTAAGAGCCTCAGGTGTTTGTGTGTCTGGGTAAATATGTTTTTGTCAGCCTTATCTTGACGGTTGTAGGGTTCGTTTTCAGCAGAAGCTCATTATAAATCAAAATACAAGAATAGCTGCTTTTTTTTTTAGTGCGCAATGCATATAAATAATAGGATTCGGATATGAATAAATTCGCACATTTCATTCCCGAAATTATGTGCCTATATTTGGGTCTTTATCTTGAACTTGCAGCGAAAGTCGTTGTGAAATAATACACACGTATCGAGGCTCTAATTAACACTTTCACAATATCACAATTGACCGCTGTTAACAGTTTGAGAGTCTCGGCCACAGCTCAAATCCCCTAAACTTTTAGAATCACAGTTTTAGAGTCCTCAAATGTGTTTTTTTCAAATCTGACTAAAATATTTTTCTGCTAGCTTAAAAGTCTCAGTCGTAGGTATTTCATCACAGTTTTACAGAACGTTATCCAAATACTGTTTCATAGTCCCAAAATTTGGGGTGTTATTAATAACACTATTTAGTTACAGTTTATGCCCTAGTTCCGTCTAGAGGACTCTTACTTGCATTGCTTATTATGCTGAAAACTGCTTCAAAACAATCCTAAACAAATATATTGATTCCTGATTGGAGCTAGGCAGAGAGTGTGAAGCGCTTGAAACTTTCCAACACTGTTTTCCGTTACAGTACGGTCTGTATGGTTCGTTTATGGGCTGCTTTGTGTACGTGCTGCTGGGCACCTGCAAGGATTGCACCATTGGCAGCACAGCGGTTGCCTCGCTGATGACCTACCAGTTCGCGCAGGGCTCCTGGCAGCGTTCGGTGCTGCTCACCTTTCTGACGGGCTTCATAGAGCTGCTGATGGCGATCTTTCGGCTGGGCTACCTGGTTGAGTTCGTCTCGGGGCCAGTGAGCGCCGGCTTTACGAGCGCCGTGGCCTTGATAGTGTGCACCTCGCAAATGAAGTACATTCTGGGCGTGAACAGCGATGGAGTGTCCTTCCTGCAGCGCTGGATCAGCATGATTGGCGACATTGGCCATATACGCGTGGCGGACAGCTGCTTGGGCTTCGGCTGCGTGGTGCTGCTGCTGGCCATGCGCGCCTTGGGCCGACTTAGCCTTGGACCCAAGGAACCGACGCAACGCAATGGCTGGCAGCGTGCTGTGAATCATTTGATACGATTTGTGGGCATCTCGAGGAATGCAACGGTTGTGCTGGCCACCACTGTGCTGGCCATGCACCTGGAGGCTGGCGGCCGGAATCCCTTTGTCTTGACTGGCTATATACCGCCGGGCCTGCCAACGCTGGCGCTGCCGCCCTTCTCCATTGAGCCGCAGCCCGGCAATGCCACGGCCGGCATTGCGCCTGTGCCCGGCGAGACTTTCCTGGAAATGGTGCACAATTTGGGCTATGGCCTGTTGATCGTGCCGCTCATAGCGCTGCTCGAGAATGCGTCGGTGTGCAAGGCATTCGCCAAGGGCAAACACATCGATATGACCCAGGAGCTGATTGCCACGGGCGTGGCCAACATTGCCAATTCGCTCTTCAGTGGCTATCGGAGCAACAGCGGCCTGGCCCGCTCGGCCATCAACAATGCCAGTGGCTGTCGCACCAGCATGTCCAACCTATATATTGGTCTGGTTGTGGTGCTGGCGCTCAGCTTTCTCACCGAGTACTTTTGCTTTATACCACGAGCTGTGCTCGCGGCCATACTCATCTCGGCGGTCATCTTTCAGGTGCAGTACCAGATCGTAATACCCATGTGGCACAGCAAACGTGAGTCGCTGGCAAAGCAGCTAAATCTAATCCTTTAGCTGACAAGTGCGCTTCTCTTGCAGGCTCCGATCTGGTGCCTGGTGTCTTGGCATTTGTCACGTGCCTGGTGCTGCCCCTGGAGATCGGCATTCTGGTGGCCATTGCAGCCAATCAGCTGTTTATTCTCTACCACGCGGCACGGCCCAAGGTCGTATTGGAGCAGCTGGAAACGGAGCAGGGCATTCAGTTCATAAAAATCACGCCCGATCGCTGCCTGATCTTTCCCTCCGTGGAATTTCTGCGCACTATGGTGCTCAAGTCGGGCAGCCGCACCACATTGCCCATTGTCATCGACTGCACCTATATCTATGCGGCTGATTTTACCGCCGCCAAGGTCATCTCCTCCATGGTAGATGACTTTCGCTCGCGCCAGCAGAAGATCATATTTTTCAATCTGAAGCCCAGCGTGGTCAGCATTTTCGAGGGTCTCAACACACGCCTGGTGCTCTGCTACAACATGCACGCTCTCAGCCAGGAGCTGAGCTCGACTGGATTGGATCGCTCGCACTCGATGGACACCCTAGAAGAGGTCGAGAGAGCCGTGGGCCCGGATTGCGTGAGCACGGCCAGCACCCTTAGTCTGGCCAGGAGCTAGACATATTCCATATAAATTGTATATATATAGGTGTTCTAATATTCCTCAGGATTTTATATGAATCGTGCATAAAGGCTTCAATTATAGCTTAATAAAATATTATAATTTTCAAACAAAAAAAAAACATTTGAACTATTTTAGCTTTCTAAAAAGACTAAGTTTATCTGCCTTAAATTTTCCTAGGAAATTTGGAAGTACCAGAAACCCTTAAAGAAAATTCTTGCAATAAAAACAATTACCTTTTATCATAAGACTTATACTTGTATTTTTATATGAGACCACAAAACAACAAAATGTTTAATTTGTAAGCTAGTGTAATTAAATGAAATCTCAAAATAAATAGTTACATATGTACAATTTATGTCATACTCTGCATTTATGTATTGTGTCAGAAGTGTTCATACATTAAATGGCATTTTTCGTATGCATAGACATTTAATGCTTTGCTCTATTGGCGATTGCAAATTGGGCTAAAAATAGAATAGGCAAAATGCTATAGGTCGCATAGATGCTTGACTAGGTGATTCGCTGTAACCAAGTCTAAATTTGCCTCAAGTTATGAAAACGACAAAGAAATAAAGTATATAATATGAGGGAATAGAGATAATTATAAGGCTCTAATCCCAATAATATCTAAAGCACCCCAAGTTGTGTTACATAAAATATATTTTGAAAATAAATGAGAACTAGATCAAATTTGTACACACAAATAATGTCTGTGTTTATATTAAATGACCGTAGTTAAGTCAACAAAATCTTACCAATTTCTATTATATTTGTACAAATATATTTGTTTTTACCACCACTTGTACAACTTTGTTACAGGGTATACCCATACCGATACATTTCCAACATGAGAGCCCAAAAATTGTCCCCATGTTAGACATCTTTAGACTGGGCGCTAAAAGGCGGCGACATTGATCGACGTGGGCGACTGGGTCAAGTTCAGATGACACATTCGCGGGCCCCAAGCTGAATCAGCCAAACCAAGTGCAGTGCGAGACCAAAATATGTATGTAGATGCACACACATGTAAGTGTCAAGGCAAATGTCAATTGACAATGTAATTTCCCTTTAGAAACTTTTGGGCTAACCTAGCGTGAAACGCTTGGAAGAACCTCTATAAAGATACGTTGCTTAAAATACCTTTTGCATAGGCAATTCGCCTGTTTGAAGTACACATGTTTATTTTCAATTTAATTTAGCTTAAGCACAAATTCACTTTTGTATTTTATAAGCTTATATACTAAAATCCTTTAATTTGTGCACTAACAGGTACTTTTATCGAACTATCGATTGTAAGAAACACACAATCGAACTATCGATTGGCACAATTCAGTTGGGTATCGATATCACGTATCGATAGTTTTATTGACAGCCAACGTTCGAAACATGTCAAGCTAAGGCGAATCCTTTCAAGAAGAAGAGCCCAAAGAAAAAGCATTGCAATCGTTCAGGGCAGAGCCAATTAGTGTTTTGACTCAAATTTATAATGAGAAAACGCAAGGTTCAAGCAACTCGTGCCGACACGGATCCTTTGGCTTTACCATCGAGAAAACCATTTGCAGTACAATATTCGAATGTTCAGAGCCCGAAAATTGAATACAATCGTTTGCAAACAAGAGAATCAACTGGAGACTCGGGCAACAGCCGTCCCAAGAAACTTAGGCAGCTGCTTTTTGACGACTTCAACGAGCAGAATAATGAAAATCAAGAGCCGGTCCCTATACGTGACATGCTGTCAGAAAGTCGAGCCGTGAAGATCAAGCCAGTGCAGCGCATACTCAATGGAGAGTTGGGCAGAAATGTGCAATCTATGCAGCCTCTGATGAGCATGGACAAGGAGCTATGTCCCATGCTGGCCGAAGAGGAGCAAGAAGAGCTAGCAGCAGTCGAGCCTGATCTGGTAAAAACTTCGAGAAGCAATAAGGCAGTCATGGTCATTAAAAATTCTCCAAGTCCATTGCTGCAGCAAACCAAGGTCCATCAAGACAGCTCACCCAACCAGACTATCATGCAATCGCAGAAGAACGGGCATATTGTAAAACAGGTGACCTACTACGACACCTGGTACGTGATTCGACCCAAAATTATTCCATCCGAGACACGCCAACAGCGACATTATTTGGAATTACCATTGGTCAAACTGGCCAATGCTGCCAAGCACATGAAACTGCCGTCGGACGGTTGGAGCAGCAAGGTCACACTGTACAAGGTGGCGCCGGCAGTGCTGCAGCGTCACACCTTGACCATATTCACCGGCGATCTGAAGGTGCACAAAATACCCGAAAGGGAACGCCACAAATATCAGCCATCCTGTGTGATCTTTCGCCGCGAACTGCCCCCACAGGAGCGCAACAAATGCCATGTGCCCTACGATCGTGTCGTCATCTTCAAGCACAAACAATTCACCGTCAATTTCGATGGAAAACTGGTCAATCTGAATGGTTCACCTGAGGCGGTCACCTGTCTGCAGGATGTGCAAAAATTACTGGATATACTCGAGAGCATGACATTGTCTCACTCGATGATTGAAGTTGTGACTCCCAAGTGAACGACATTGTACTGTTAATTAATACCATAAAAAGTACTAAAAAATAAATACTAATAGACCATCTAATAAAATAAGATACCATATAATAACAGTACATTGGTATATGATAACAGTATGTGAGCAATATTTTATTCAATTATATGATACTTAACAGTTACTATATCATTTGTCTTCAGATGTACTTCAAATAAATCCAAGAAAACCATGTTTAAGTGATTATTTTATTTATATTCAACCAGAGAAGAATTTCAAAATCTACGCTCAAGAACGTCAACCAAAGAGGAATATGAAATTAGCTGAACATATATGTCAAGGACGTCAGACAAAAGGGAATATGAAACAATCCAAATAGATTTTTAGTTGCACGCTTAAGGATGTCGAAGGTTGAAGCAAAGAGGAATATGGGAAAAGTCGACACTCGAAAAGTGTATTGCACGCTTAAGGATGGCAAACAAAGAGGAATAAGAAATAATTTGACAATCCGAATGGAGTGCAAAATACGTGCCTCTTCTTTTGTCTAACTTGATCTATATAGCCCATAAATTTCCAATATAAATTATGTATTAGATCTAAATATTCAAAGGCCACTCACCTTGTAGCTGCAGTATTGTCATTTGATATTCGGCCAGCTTCTCATCGATGTAGTCCTGAGATTGATTCGCAATAATTTCGGCAGTCGATGGTCCAAACTCCTCCTCATCGTCATAGATCACATATGACTTGGGCTGCGGTGGCTCCAATGGCACCCCAATAAAATCGATCTGATCCTGTCCGTGTTGTCTCGGTTGTGATGGCAGTTGTGCTGGTCCGCCCGGCTGGCGTAGATATTGTGGCGGCGGCGCCGGCTGCGGATAATGGGGCTGCTGATGCGACAGCGGCGTCTGCCGGCTGCTGTATGTGAAATCCGAGCTGGGCGTATGGCAAACGATGGGCGACGGCGTCGGCGACAGCTGAAACGAGCTGGTCGGCTGGCCGCCATACGAGTTCTGATGATGCAGCGGCTGCTGCAGCGGCGCCGGTCGATACGGACGCGGCGCTGACGCTGCTCCATATGGATAGCCCGCCGGCGGCTCGAACATGCCCGGTGGCTGATACGGCGCCGGCGACTGATTGCCGCCGGGCCATTGTGGACGCGGATGCGGCATATTATTGTTATTGCTGCCGACCAGGGGACGCTGGCCGCGCAATTGCGGTGCCGGCGACATGGCATGTCCAAAGGGACGCGGTCCGGATATGATGGGCGGCGGACTGGGCGCTGTTGTCCACGGCGACGGTGGCCGATACAAAAACGATGAGGGCGACGGTGAGGCGGCATTGGGTGCACGTGGATTCCAGCCACGTGGTCCATGGCCAAACGGCGGCGGCGGCGGCTGTTGCTGCCCGGACATTATTTCTCACAGCAATCACAGCCTTTCGTTGGGTTCACTTTTATTTGGGTTCTATTCTATCTTTGACGCAACGCTGACTTCAAGGGAACTCTTTCTTATTTATTGGAGATGGGCATATTACACTGTGAGTACAAAAAAATGATAGTTACACTGAGTCGGCAAAGTCTGCGGCTAGCTGTACTTGGGAGTTTTTCAAAAGGAAAAAGATAATGCTCTCGATTCCTCAGCAGTTTCTCTTTGTCAGCACAGTCTACTCTAGAAGATTGGCTCGCTTCTTCACCAGAGTCTAGTCTAGTCTAGTCTAGTTTCTAGTCTAGTTTCTAGTTCCTAAGTTCAGACTTTGTACCTTATTGGCCAGCGATCACCTGAGCGCAAGCCAGCAACCCAATTCTGTCAATACACAAATAAATCATGACCTATTCTAAAATTCCTAGTCTCTTGGCTGGCTCTGATGAAATTGTGCTATTTTCCAACGGAAGTGGGCTAAATGTTTATACGATTTTTTCGCACTCGATTTCGATGCTTTTCTTTTATTCTGATTCGACTTTTTTAAAATTGGCGCTGACGCCATCGCAAGCGATTTTTGTTTTTTTTTTGTGTGTGTGTCGAAAAGTGCCCGCTTTTAAGTTGCCAATTTTTTAAAAAGATTTCATTTCTAGTTTAGTTGTCACACAGTGTGTTTAGCATATACTTTAGTGGCACATAATTTACACTCTATGATTATTAATATCGTGCAAAATATTAGAACGCAACACAGCACAGCCAGATTAGCTGGCTGTCAACATTTTGAAGGTCTCCGCCTCTACGCAAACCCAAACGTGTGTGATATATGCTCTCGGATGCCGCATGGCACACGGCAAGGACATAAATACAACACATGCTGCCTGGCCAGTCGACTGATATCATTCATAAACTTAGTGTGGAAGATGGCGAAATGGCATTTATTTATTGAATTAATGTACATATATTCGAAAACTTGTTCGTCGTGCTAACTTAATTGCATTTCAAGTGAACTCAGTAGAAGCAAAGAATTTCAAAAATAATGAAAGTGAAATTGGCAAAAATAATGAACAATTTCGCAATAAGAAACAATGTTTCCTTTTATTAGATACAGTAAGCATTCGCTAAAGACAATGGCAATTCGTTTTAGTTAGGTTCATTCCAGAATTCAAGAAGATAAAAACTATTTATTCGAAAATTGTTAAGTTTCGAAAAGTTCAAGTTTCTGGAATCTGCTTTCTATTACAAAAAACTTTGGTTTATATATTTATTTATATTTAGATATTCGATTTCTGCCAAAAATGCAAAAACATTATCCACAAATAAATAATGTTTTGAGTAATTAATTAAAAGAATTAATTTATTAAATCAAATGCATAAAATTCGAATATCTGATCGAGCCCTAAACAATTGTTTCTAATCAATTTTTAATACCAAATAAAATAACTAAATAAAAGTGTTGTATGTTTTTCCCAGCCAGTTTCCACTGTAGCAATTTTGCCGCAAAAAAAAAAAAAAGAAGAAAAAGAAATTGCCAAATAAAAAAAAAAATTTACGTTCCTCATCTGCTCTCAATATGCAGCAAATTTTTCTTTTAATGTCCAGCGGAATATGATAATTTGCACAGTGTAGGCGTGTTATAGATCAGTCCCCAAAGCACATTTTCCGCAGCGGAAAAACCATGCAGACTTTTCACTCTTGCGCCAGCGGCAACGGCATTGCGTTGGGTGCTTTCGAATGGATGGATTCAAAAATAGAAATGAACTCAGTTCGTTAAACTTTTGCTCGGAAAAATCATGCTGAGCTCCTATTGCCGACTGCAGCATGCTTCGATTATTCTTCAACACCACCCCCCCCCCCCCAAGCCCCACAGCCTCCTCTTCATCCCTCTCAATTGCCATCCATTTAATTGTGTTTTAATATAATTGCTGTAAGTGCACTCGCATTAACTAGCACATGATTGGATACAATATTCTCATTTTTGTCAAGTGGAAAACGTGTTTTTCCACGTTTTTCATTTGTATCAATCGAAAAAAACAATGCTGCGATTATGTAATCCGTTTTTTTTAGTTGTGTGTGTGTGTGTGTGTATTTTTGAGCATATGAAAATTGAGTATTTGGAACCAACCATTTGGAAAACTAAACACGTTATTCGATTTATATATTTGAAAAGACACAAGACACAAAAATCGGCTTTGATTATACTTGAATAATATATAACTTTCTATATATGCACTTGTATATATAGTCGTATATATATATATATATATATGTATTATATTGTGCTGTGAAAAACTTTCGATATTTGTTGAGGAAAAAACCGAGAACAACACTCGACGAGCACGAAACACTAACTGAATCGGCCGCACAACCGACAGCGGCCAAATTGTTGATCTTCTGGGAAATTCAAATCTAGGAAAATGGGGAAAATTCTTTGCACGAGCATGCTCCTCGGCCAACGTTAAACTCACCGAACTTTTCACCGAGACGCGTCGAGGTTCTCCCTAGCCGGCAATTGGCAGAGCGCGCATGCTCCCAGGGAGGATTTGGGCTTTCTTTTATTGCCGCTTTTGTTTACACATCGCATTCTAAACAAAACGAATGCTCAAAGCGAATGAACGATCAAAATGGCGCCAATTCCGAAACGTGCAAGAAGCGCAGACGCGAGCCGCCTTCACAGCGCCAGAATCAAAAATTCCCAATTTCCTCCATTGTCAGCGCTGTGAAGCTGTAAAATAAAGTGTACAAATTATTTACATGTTTGTATATACAACTAAAATAAAGGGTAACAATTATTTATTTGTTTGCTTGCGAAACTTACGAATGTTTATGTATAAAGAACAGGCGCTGCTTTGCTGGAACTGCATCCAAATTCTTCTTGCAAGTCGCTTCGAGTTCCAATACGAACTTTGCTACATGCCACATGGACACATTTTGACATTGTATCGATATATCGATATTTTATATCGGGTTTGCGATTTGTGTGCACAACTAATTATCGATATAAGGTATTTAAATATTAGTATTTGGAGACGTTTATTAACGTTTTCAATATTTCATTAGTCAATGGAGTCAATGAGTAGACAAAGACAAAATAGAAGAACGACTTTTGGAAATTATAATCTGTTCTGATGGTTATAATTATATTACTTTTCAAAAATATTAACTGTTTTATCGGTAGCTTTTCCAAATAAGCACAATTTTCATAACGTACGTTAAGAGTGCTGTTAAATGGGGAGCAAAAGTTGCTGAACTGTTAATCTCTGTGCGAATGGGTGCTAATCTGTTAAGTAAAAAGTAATCTGTTAAGTGGACAACATTTTCTGTAATCATTTACGAAGGCGTCTACAAGCTGTCAACTGGAAACTTGTGGAGCCTAAGCTGTAAAGTGCAAGTATTTATGCCACACAGCTTCTGTCAGCTTACAAGCCTAGGGCGCCATCTACAGCTTAGTATTGAAATTATTATCACACAACCGTTAACATGCCGACAATTTAAATTTGAATTCAAAAACCGTGAACACATTGCAAAGTACTTTGTTAGCAGACATTAACATATTGTTTTATAAATCATAGCATATCTGTTTATAAAATCTACATCATTTATTCAAAGAAAATGCGATTTATATTTTATTTGCATTGAACACACAACATGCTTAAAGATTTTATTTATTTATCGTTATCGATTTATTGCATTGTATATCTTGTCAACATTTTTCTGCTTTTAAGCATTATTTTTGCCATGTTTTTAGTACAGTGTTTGCATTTATTGCATTGCTTACACACTAATTAATAATTATTAATTAATAGAAATAAGGTTCACAAATTTATGATATTTGTTGTTGCTGTTGCTTGTTATTGTTATTTGTTCATTGAGGTTAGGTTTAATTGAAAGACTATTAAAACAATATTGCATTTAGATATTTGTTTTTATTTTTATTTTATATTTTATTTAAATGGTTTTCAAATTGTTCTACTCTTGATTGGCAACATCTTTGGATTAAATGCAATTTACAATTACTTGTTGGGGGGAGTAGAAAGTATATGAATTTATATTGATTGGGCCTAAGTGTGTGTGTGTGTGTGTATTGTATTTGAGTGTTGGCTAAGCGCATTTTCTGTAAATATATTCCTCTATATGTATACATATATTGTGTTATTATTGTTAGTATTGCGTTTTAGCATTTAGTTAAATTTGTATTTATTTTTATTTGCTTTGCATAAACGTTTCATGTGCTTTCTCATTTGTGACACGCAAAAACAGTGTTGTAAATTACAAAAATATATCTCGTTTTCTTGTTGTTATGGTTTGCTGTTATTGTTTTCAAACTTAAGCACTAAAACCCGAAGAAACAACACATTAAATGGTTTGCCATATATCATACACATGTAACCCGATCCAGATATACACATATATGTTTATTTCTTATTACAATACAAAAGGTACGAAAGGCGCGACAAATTCCGCATAGCTTCCGTCGGAAACCAGCGGAATTTACACTAAAAATTGACTTAATTGTGAAAGTTAAAGAAAAGCCAAATGATTAAATCGTTAAGAAGTTCCAATTCTTACTGTCTACATTGCGGAATCTAGAAAGTGTTTATAATTTTTTTTTAAATATTTTCTTTTTTTTTTCATTTAAATTTATTAAAGTTTTTGTTTTTGTAGTTGTTTTTTTTTTTTTTATAAGCATAATAGGAAAACTTGAATTGAAAGCGGCAACTAGCACGAGTATCTGTTACTTTGTTACTTTATCTTTTTTTTTATATATGTATAATGCATTTTCATTATGTTATTAGGTTGGGGGTTTCTTAATACATATATATGTTTATTTTCCTACTCGGCGCGACAGAGCAGCGAGGCAAAGCGGAAGAGCCGCATCCAGCTAAAGAGCTTCGACTCGATGAGATTCTCCTCCGCCGTCGAGGTGGTCATCGAGACCCTGGACGTATTGGAGGATTTACTACTTCGTTTCTGCTGCATGATCCTGGGCGAGCTCATCTTCATAATCGAGTAAGTCGTCTTGACTGCTTGATGGGCGCACGCCTCAACGGGGCGTGGCGACGGGCACACAAACGTGTAAAGCAAACGCACGAGCTGCAAAAAAGAAAAGAGTATGGGAATTAGTGTAAGTATCAGTCAAGTGCACCAAGTGGCCTGCCAAGAGTGCCTCAAACCAAGAGCCACTCAGAATGCGACATGCGTATTATATGGAGCGTGACATTTGGACGGCTGTCAGCGTTTGCCACAAAGCCCTCGGCTCACAAGAGGCAAATGCTGACAGTGTGCGCAAAATGCAAAACTTTGTTTATGCTTTATTGACTATTTCAATCCACTCCCCACTTCCAATTTCCGCGTCAATTGCCATCAAACTGATCTGACCTTGCCGCCTCTCCAGTTCTGTCAGAAATTGTGGCATGTGTGGCATGCTCCAGTTTCCAGACCCAAACGAATGCTCGCCAGAATTAAGCGCTTCAATGACAAGCTCAGCGGTTCGTTAAGAACATAGTTTGGCAAATACATGCACATATGTGCCGTGTTATCATTCGTGACACGAAAAACACGACGTGTTCGTGTTAGCAACAAAAACGCATAGCGTGTTCGTGTTCGTGTTATACAGGCTTAAAATTTGACTAAGAAGATTTAATTTAGACTGTTCGATTGATTTTTGAAAAATTTAATTTTTAATTAATTATGCTAAGAAGAATTTTCCACGCGAAAGTGTGGCAAAATCGCGAACAACTGTTGTATACAACTTTTTTGCTAACCATCCGCACGGTCTCAAGCTCATTTCCAAAATATCTTTGTGAGCATTTATTTGATACGTGACTCACACTTTTCGCAATTCCACCCTTGTTGGATGAGCAATGCGGGTCAAAATTGGAATAAACGAAAGTTTATTTTTCCGCTTAAAACTGCACCCCACCTAACTAAATCGGGCGGAAAACTTATGGTGGATAGAGTTCAAACTCATTTGCAAATATCTATGTAAAATATAAAATGAAAAATGGATATCGACAATTGAAAACACAAAACTTGGACCGGCTAAGGTCGGCAGCTGGCATAAATATATTCTGATAATGTATATACATACAATTATATATACATTTATACATACACACATATATATACATATATATCGTGGCTCGTGCCTTAATAAGAAACACAGCACGCGCACATCTCTATTGTGAATAAACATATGTATATGTATATGTATATGTATGTGTGTTGCATGTGTGTGTGCGTGTGTGTCAATGTTTTTACTAATTGACTGAAATCCTGCCGAACACAGTTCTACGTCATTTGCAATTATGCAATGCAATCGACACAATCTAAAACAAACTTTGCCCGCCCCGCCAGCCCTGCTTACCTCACATACACCACCCCACCACCGAACCACTTTAGACACATTGCTGCCCACGCCGTGTGTCGCCGGGTCTCGCAGCGCAGCAAATTAATTTCAATTCTCATTTAAGTTTTACAATCTCAGCGCTTTTCAGTTTCCAAACGCAAGCTGCCGACGACGACAACTGACAACAACAACAGCAACAACAACAACCAAGAAAGAAATATGTGTCATGCAACAACAACAACAACAAACGACAACAACAACAAACGACAACAACAAAAAACGACGACAACAAATGCAACAGCTGAATGTGTAGACCACGCGACAAGGTTTTATTTATTTATGTTTCTTTTTTGTTAACAGCAAATACGAAATTATTTTATATATTGCTTTTTAGTTATTTTGTGTTTTGAATATTAAAACACAACGTTTGCGCATTTTTAAATACCCTGCACAAATGGCTTTGAAAAGTGATTTAGAAGTATTCACTATAATTTATCGCATGTACAAAAGATATTAAAAACAAATTTAATTGATGTGATATAATAGATGTCTGAAATGTCGAATAAAACGCAATGCTGAATGGAAAGATAGCTAAAGCAGATAATTCTATAATATATTTGAATAGATCACAATTTTAAACAAATTTAATATATGCCGAGTTTTTTAAACAGATTAAAAAAATCAGTTTTCCAGTTTGAATCGAACTCTCAAATACATCCATTGGGCTTTACGCTCGTCTAAGCCTGAGCCAAAATCGAACCAGATTGTATTTGAATATTTGAAAATAATATTGTAACTTATCTGCAGCTTCTTCCAATATATTAAAAATTGAACAAGAAAATGGGAAAAGGCCAGCATCGCATTAAAAGCCAGATTCACAAAGGGGTGTTAAACCGATTTTGGCCAGATTTCTTGGCCAGAATCAGGATATCGTGTAGCTCCAATATCTTATAGCTCCTCATCAGTAAATTTTCTAACGTAAAAGAGCATATTTTTGAGCACTTTTTATAGCTGCAGAGTATTTCATCTTCGGCAGCTGCAGGAGCAGCACTTACATCTTGTTATTTCTCATTTGAATTCGCTAGAAAAATATCTTGGCTGCAACGTTAACCATTCCATTTTTCTTTGACAAAGACATTTGGTATTGGGGAATGGAAATGGGATTGGGAATTTTTGGTTTCGTGTTGCGCTTTAATCTTGCGATGCGAGTTATGCAGCAGCTGCTGCGGCTGCTGTCGGCTGCCCACGCGGCAGCCAGCCGCCCCGAACCCCCCCTCCCCCCCCCCGCCCTTCCACTTTGCCATTGGTTGACACTTTGTCGCCCAGTTGTTTTCTGGATGTGTGTGGAGAGGGGCGGGTGCGGGCAACAAATGATGTAGCTTTTGCCTGGCCAAGCGGGGGCGCGCATTTGTTTTATTGCATTGCCGTTAGCAGCGGGACGTATACGTGATGTTTTTATTACCGTTAAATTAAAAGCAGAGGCGAATGGAGATGAACTGGTGATACTTATCAATCGATGCGATGCAGGGAAACGAGCAGTTCACTCTTGGGCACATAACTTGTGCCGCGTGTCTGTGGGCGCCAGCTGCCTTAATTTACGAGTGCCTAGTGTCAAATTCCAATAGGAATCGATGATTAGGCATGAACAGAACACTAATTTGTGGTGCCTATAAATATACGCGGTCTGGCAACCTCTCTCTAGCTCTCTATCTCTCCGCTTCTGTCTCTCTCACTCTAATTGGCTCGTGTGTGCCGTCACATGGTCACACTGACCCAATTGGCTGGCAACTCTTCAACACTGCTAACTGCAGTTTGAGCCAGTGCCAAACTCAATTATCAATTTGCGCTTTTCATTCACGAAGCCTCTGGAAACGTTTCTATTTCGTTCAGTTGCAATTGCCAGAGATGACGCGCGACGCATTCGTTCAATTGACAGCAGCAGCCGCAGCAGCAAAAAGAGGCAGCGCATAGTGAGAGGCAGGCATAGGAGCCAAGGGGCACACATGTAAGCTACATACATATATGCTGCGCTGTTCCTATGCAAATGCACAGTTGACTTGATTGCATATATCCCAGTTGGAAACTTGACGAAGACGTGGCCTTTAACTGGCTGTCATTTTGCTGACATCGCAGGTCTCTTGTCACGGCATGCTAACTATTTGGCAGGACGCGCTGCATGACTTGTCAGCAGCATTTTCATCGAGCACCCTAATTTTGGCTTGCCTTTAAATAGGAAAAATGTTTTCTCAGTGCATTTACACCAGATTCAAGTAGCAGGCAACTTGGAGTTTATCTGCTGTTACTATTTTTGAATGATTTGATCAAATTATCATTTGATATTTGTGTTACAAAGTAGCAAACGAATGTTTAAAAAAATGCTCCTTTTTAAATTATATATCGCTGCTCAACTGTATTTTATTTATTGTGTTTGTATTTTTTGTTGTATTTATGTTTTGATACGATATTGCTGACATCTTATCTAGCGCCACAATCGCTGACATGTCACCGAGCTTGTCATCAAGAACCAGATTTCCAACTGGGTGGGCTACACTCCTCTTTCTTTGCTGCCTCTGCTGACAGCTGCTGTTGATTGCAATTGCATTTGAAATGCGTTTGCGTTTTCTGTTATCAAAAGCGTGCCAATTGAGCGCCAAACTGACTGACATAACCTCCCTATCTGTGTGTGTGTGTATCTGTGTGTGTGTGTTTTCTTGCTCCATATGTGACATCCGTCTTAATGAGGCTTCAATATCACTTGTCAAATGTGCGCTGCTGCTCTTGTTGTTGTTGTTGTCGCTTTGAATTGAAAATGAACAAGAGCCAGGCAATTGCATGACAGATCTACGCAACTTTTTTACACGCACACAGATGTATATATGTGCATATATGATGTGTGTATGTAGAAATATGTATAGCTGTGTCTAATTGGGCCGTTTCTCTAGAGACGCACATCTAACACCAAACACGACGAACTTGAACGCCTTGACAAAAGCTTTTCCAGCCCGTTCATGCGCCTATTACATGAGCAAATCTTACAGCGATCTTTGCTGCTGCTGCTGTTGCTGCTGCTGCTTTTGGGCGCGCCATGAGCTCAGAAAATGACATCAGAGACGCGCTTGAACGGCAGTTACCAGTTCAACTTGAATTGGCAGCTCATAAATATTTACAACGATAATCGCAGCAAACACACACACACACACACACACAAGGCTTTAAAGATACATTTTCATGTTAAGCAATTGCAAGATGCGGGGAAAACCCGCATTTATATTCAAAGCAATGCTAATTTTGATATATCTTATTGCATGTACACACATTGTTGCTGTCGTTTCTCTTCTTCTATTGTTTTTGTTAACTGTAAACGAGGCGGCGTCTGCGAAAAGTCGCACAACAGCTGCAAAATGAAAAGAAAAACAACTCAAGGAAAGAAAAAAAAAAAAAAACACAAAGTATCCGACAGATGCGCCGCATTGTTTTGGCCCAGAACAGCATTGAAGCAGCGCATCGAATGCGAGGCTTTCAAACCGCAAGGCAGCAAGTGCCCTAAGGCCACTCTAGGCTAAGCCCTTCCGACACAAATACCCCGCCCCCTCACCATTGCCCCTCAACCCTTCCGTAGAAGCCAGTAACAGTTGTAACAGTCTAGTTAACTTGCATCTACAAATGAACGAATGTATCTGCAAGTAACTTACAAATACCGTGTAGCTGTATCTTGTTGTCGTTTTTGTTTTTTGTTTTTTTTTTTTTTTATTATTGTTGTAGTCAGTTCTTTTTGTTTGTTTGTTGTTGCTGTTGTTGACTGACTGACTTTCGAAACGTGTTGTCATGTAAATTAACCAAAAAAAAAAAAAACGAAAAAGAGCAGAAAAATGCCATGTACTTTACATAGCTGTCGCAGTGGCTACATGCCTCTATCTTTCATAGATAGAACAAACAGCGAACGCCGCCAGCCTGAGAAATGCAAACACAGCGTGTGGACGAATGCCCAAACTGGCGACCAGGCGGCAGGCAATGAAAATTGCTCTACATGCTGAACAAATGACAGTTGGCCAGAGAAAAGCAAGCAATAATCAAGGTAACTATTTCATTTGATGTCTTGCCTAAAGGAAAATATTCTTATAATACAGACAATTAGCTGTAAATACTAGAGACTAAGGCATGCGAGTTGTAAGCATAAATAAAATCATAGAAGGCAAAAGAGGAAAAGATCTTGCATAATTATGGACTTAATGACTGTACAACTGTAGCCAAGTCTGTCAAACTGTAGGCTAATAATTTTCCGTTAAACGAATTTACAAGTTTTTACCCGATTTTGTAAATGAAAATGCACCACAACTAAACGAATTCTCTGTACCCTGTTATCATTTTATTGAAATTGTTTATTTAATTGAAGAATAAAACTTACTTTGCTACAAAACTCTAGTTTTTAAGTATTTACTATATAAATTACTATATATCCATAGTTTGGAGTATCTAGCTTCGAAGAAGTATGCCATAAAGCGGCAAGAAAAAGATTTAAAAGCAAAAACCTAACAAAACGAATCATTCGAAAAGTCTGGCAGCTTCGCAACAGATAAACCAGAGATTGTCTCTGAAAATGTATCGATTATGAAGAGTTATCGAGATCAATTGGCAACGGTGTTAAAAGTAAAAAACTAGCACGTTTCCAGCAGAAACTATATACAAAAAAGATAATACATATATAATAATATAAATATATAGCCAAACATATAAAATCTATAAATATAGTTACACATATAAACTATAAATATATACACAAAAATACAAATTCAGGTACACAGATAAAACAGACATTCGTTATGAACCAACACTTTATGACTAAATCCAATAAAAATAAACGTAATTACTTTTTATCTGCCTTCGATTTATTGTGTGTACAAATGCATCAACATTATTATCCACCACATGTTTTGCCAGCATTTTGATGATTTGTTTAAACTTTTCAAACAACAATTACGCTCAAACCAAACGCATGAGTATATCAATCTACGCACCCCGTTTGTGTGTTTATGTAAATCGATAAAAAACAATCCAGACATGGTCACAATTATAGGCACATCCCAAATACATTACCTACAGAAACGCAGACCTGACGGCATTCTGCGTTTCCTGCTTTTGCCAGATATTGCGCATACGCCGCGTTCAACTATAGATTGCAATTATTCGAACATTATTGCGCATAAAATGCGCACAGAAACAGTTACGATAATAAACAATTGAGGAGAATCAATAAATAAATAGTCAAAGCAAATACAGAAAAACTTACGAAGTTCAAAGTTGGCCACAAGAAATTGCGATGCTCTCGCTGTGGCTCATTAGCTGAGACCCCTAATCACACTCGTTAAGGGGCCGCGGTTTGGTGGAGGGGGCTAAGGGGCCAGCTGTTTACATAATGATGGGAAAATGTGTGTTGTTTGAAGCGCCTGATAAGAAATGCCGCGAAGGCAGCACAACTAATGGCCTTCATTCAAATGATTTGGTAAACAATTTTCAGCATCATTTGTAAAGCTCGTAAAACTAGCGACGAAAACAAACGTGCACGAAATTAATTTACAAAAACATAATAAAACCAAAAAGCACATAAAATTCAATTGAACTCTGGACGAGAAAAACTAGTTGAGTTTTTCAGTTTTCATACCACACACACACGCGTGTTCAAGTGTTTGCATTGGGTTTTCTTTTCATACCCATTAAACCGATTGACAAAATGAATAGAAAGGGCATTATGTTTTTAGGCAAATGTATGTAACAGGCAGAAGGAAACATCTGCCATCGCATAAAATATATATATTCTTAATCAACATCAATTGCAGAGTCGATCTAGTCGATATATTTGACTACCCATTCGTCTTATAACAGATAGAGGTTTGATATATCGATAAATTTTCCCGTTTACAAGCAATCGATAAGAATCGATATCGAAATCTTGTTTTTTTACCATATTGGACATCTAGAATATTATATACAGATCAAGTATCTTTCGTTATATTGCTAACGAAGCAAAAATTTCGTTTGGTAGAAAAAGATTCAGGTTCTTCCCCTAGTCGGGCATCCCGCCTAGAGCACACTTACTTGTTTTTTCTGTGAGCGTGCGGCGTGAGCAAACAGAGATGACTGTTAGTTTTGTTGCGACTGGGACCACACACGCACACGCACACCTGAGCCACACCTGTAATGAAATTGACCTGAGCACCATTTGCATATTTGATCAACTCTATACGCCCTTTACAATTTGACCTTTTCTAGAGCTGACATAGGATGAGTTGGGCGCGAAATGCTCATCGATTTTCGTTTAAGTCTAATTGGCATGATTTGTCAGTCCGTCAGTCCGTCAGTCAGTCAGTCAGTCAATCGTATTCTTGCCCAGCTGTCTGTCTGTCTGTTTGTCTGTCAAGTGCGCGCAGTTGTCTATCAAAACTTAATAAATTTCATTCTCATTTTCCTGGCGCATCATCAATATGAAGCACTCCAGGCTTGTTTATTTCCTCAGCTTAATTTGTGTACATTTTCAATTTCTGCACAGAGCTGAGAACTGACGCTCAGAACTCTGGAGTTGGGTCAAATTCTAAATAAGCTACAAGTGCTGGCTAGTCATTAACTTGATGTCAATCGCATTCAATCAATGTTTGCAACTGTTTTGCATACTCAAGAAACAATTTGAATAAATAAGATTTATTCATGCCATCAACATAATTCAGCTCCAATAGAACGTGTCTTGACAATTGATTGAAAACCATTTAAGAAACAAATCTCTCTTAAGTAGTTGGCCTTTAATATAATATAATTTACAATAAAAACACTCGTAAGAGTGTTATTTCGGATCTTGTCTTTGAGACTAAAGTTCATTATAATACTGTATGTTTGATGTTACATAAAATTTGGACATTATAATTCATTATAACTCTGTTGAATATTATATTTCATTTTACTCAATCTAATCAAATATTTGTATTCTCACCATCAAAAGGCAACAAGTTTATAAAACACCCGAAATAGAAGTTCTTAAGTGAGTGCCATTTTGATGCCGTCTGCGGAATTTTTGAGTCCGACCATAGCGAAGTCTTGTGGTCCCAAACCTGAATCAGAATTTTCCCTTGACTATGAAACTCATATAAATTAACGCCCTCCATTTCAGTTTATTGCATGTTTGTTAACAAAAAAAAAAAAAAAAAGAATGCACACGAGCAAGTTGAGGGGGAAAATATATTAAGGAAAACTGTGACTTATCGGGCAAGTGGTCGCACGCCCCCCGAGTGATATAATCTGTCTAATGCCTGGCTTTGGGTTTCATTTGTTGTTGGGCTCTTTATTCTTTTTTATTTGGGCCACAAATATTGATTTCCCCGAGTCTCTGGGCTATACTTGTAACCTCAGCGATAACACAGCGATAAATAGGAGTATTCATACTCGAAAATCGGGTACTCATTGCTGCACAGATGTGTGTGTGTGTGTGTGTGTGTGTGTGTGTGTGTGTGTGTCCACATGTACTTATTTTGGGAATAATTCTTTTCAGTTTTTTTGGAACCAAGTGCATTTAACGATATGGCTGATCTGTACATCTCTCTTGTTCGCCCTATCCTTGAATACTGCTCTTGCATCTGGTCTCCACAGTATATCAACAGCCAGGATCGTATTGAATCTGTTCAGAAGCAATTTCTGCTTTTTGCCTTACGAGGTTTAAATTGGGACCCTAATCTTCGGTTGCCGTCCTACTCCAGCAGACTGCTTCTTCTCAACCTTCCGTCGTTAATCAACCGTAGGACAATTCTCGGTGTTGTCCTTCTACATAAGTTGATTATTGGCGACATTGATTCTCCTTTTCTGCTAGGGCGTCTTCAATTCTCTGTTCCGGCTAGACCAACCAGAAATTATCGCCCCTTATTACTATCTACGTGCACAACTGATTACGCTATGCACAATTCTTTTCGCGTGCTATGTAAAAATTATAATAGTTTGCATCACGTTTTCTCTACCGAACTGTCTCTACCCCTAATAAAATCGTTGCTTTCAGGATACCTTCGGGAAGTCGCTGACCATTCCCAGCTATGAGCAGGGGCATAGCTAGCCGGACAGGCTGAAAAATTTTCCCCCACCGTGTCGGTGATTTCCCAATACTTTTCTCTTTGTCCTATCCACTTAACACTCTTTATCTAACTTACATTGCTTTACTTTATTAACAATTTTCTTACTTTCTTTTTTCCTATTTATTGTATTTTCTTTATTAATTTAGCAAATTAAGATTATTTTTAATTTCACTTGAGATCACTTTTTTCCTACTTACAACCTTCTGCTTAGATGTAGGCTCTAATAGCGTCACTGACAAAATTAGCTGTGAAAAGGGGCACAGCTGGCCGGACTGGCAAATAAAACACCTCCATCGGTCGGTGATGCTATTTAGAAAATTGTATCCTTTAACTAGGCTTTTAGAATATACTTATATTGTACAACCTGTTGAATAATGAGGAAGACACTCGTTTTGTCGACCATTAATAAATAAATAAATATAAATAGAAGCGCGGCACACATAACAGATTGGGCAATGTGGCCCGCGTTGGAGTTGACCCAAATTAAATACAAGCACAGCTGGGCTAACATATAGAACGTTAACAGATACTATACGGAATTATGACGCACTATTTCGCTATATGCGTATATTTGTGCCCAGTAACAATCAATTAAATGGCAAAATGTTAACATTATTTCAATATGCCAACGTTTATGTGACTGTGCCACTCTTAATTAATATAAATGATGTACTTTAAGTGCTGGCACATAAGCGAATTAATAACAATATGATAGCCACAATTGATGCCTGCTGTGTGTACAGTGGGCGCAACCCAAAGTGGGCGGACCACAATGCTCATTGGCCCATATAGAGGCAGGCAATGCAACTAACGCAAAGAGGCAAAGTAATTAATAAACAAAGCACATTGTTAACGTTGCCAGAGAGTCGAGAAACCAGCTGAAAGGACATGTTGATGTGAACATAAAATGAAAAAAAAAAAAAAAAGAAAAGAAATATGTGAGATGAAATTAACATTCTTTCGAGTGCTCCAGAAAAACTTCATCAACATGCCAAGCAAATTCAAACTTAAAGCAACATTAATTAAGTGTGCTTCATAGCAGCTAAATAACCTTAATATTTTTTACTTTAATTTAGCAGACTTCATGCGGAGGGAGCATTACATACGATTCTGAAAGGCTGTTTATTTTTGCTTCAATAAATCTTTTTTAGCAGACAAAATTCTTTGTATACCTTAAGCAAATCAAATATTTTTGGATTTATGTGCATTTTTCTTTTAGAAAAATATTGATTTAGTGATTGCATAATGCCTTCAGTAGTTTCTTTTGCTTTAAATAAATAATAAATAAAAATAGCTAAGTCTGGAATTCCTGAAGCAGATCTGAATATATTTTATTCTGATTGCAATTCAGCATTAAAACATTTTTATATTTAAGAGCAACAGTTGCCACATTCATGCTTTTCCATCGCATGCATCATGCCACACACATAACATATTCTCAGCGTCCGCATCCCAGTTTTATATTCAGACCACATTCCATCAACTAACCAAGCGAATTCTTTCAATATTTAGAATAAATGAGCCATAGTAAGGAACTAGGTTTTAACCTAAATTGGGTCTTAAAAACAAATGAAAAACGAGCTCAGATTTACGATTGAGTGAAACGCGAACCATAAACTTGGACTGATTACGTAAAATGCGTAACAACCTAGCTCGCACACACACACACACACACACACACACACATAGATGATAGCCACTTGATTTTTACGCTTTCAAGGACACGAACCACCCAAGGACACAAATGAAGTGACGCCTTCTAATGCTTCGCTTAGACAGCATTATACAACACTGAATTTGTATGCAAAGTTGGCAATACTTACCGTAAAATCAGGAGTTGGCAGCGCCTTTTCTAGACGCTACGCTTCGATAAGTGTGTAGATTTTGAATGGAATCTAGCAGGCTTCTGACAGATGTCGCCCACGTTTTGTCGGAGTGTGTGTTAAGAAATCAGACAGAACAGATCAGAACGCAGCTAGCTTTCGACGTTAATGCTGCTAACAAATTTTCCGTTCTATTAAGCAAAATCGTCGTAACTTTTCAATTGTTTTATTCCCAATTCACACGACGCGTAAGACTTGCCAACAAAACGAACTGTTGAGAATAGCAGAAGCCAAAACAAACGAGAACCTTGCGCCGCGAGCTCAGTCGACTGAATGAAAACGCACGCAGTGCTCGAACAGCAGCAGCAGCAGCAGCAGCCTTACCGCCGTTAAAAAGCAAAAGCAGCGAAGAGAGTAAGAGCGAAGCAGCAACAGCAAAAGCAACACCAGCGCAGCTTGGCGCTCAGCATAGGAATAGTGGGAGGCAGAGCAACAAGCACAGACCGTTACTCGTGAGAGTCGTCAATCAGGTGAGCGTAAAGTTGTGTTGTCGCTATTTGTTGCTGCTGCCCACGCGCTGCACTCGCATGCAGCGCATTAATATAAATATGCACATACGGTGTGTACGTAGCGGGATGCATAGGTTAAAAAACGTTATAAATTGATGCATATCGCTTGGTAAAAATTTAAACACATTTTTCATTCACTTTTCCCACGCTACTAATGCAGCTGCATGGCACACGCTCTATGCTGGCGCTCTCACACGTTCTCTCTTTCTCTCTCTCTCTCTCTCTCTCTTTTTCCGTGTGCGCTGCATGTAAATTTGAAATGGGGGAAATTTGGCAAGAGTAGCATAAAAGCCAAAGCCAACTAACGTCGCTGCTGCTGCTGCTGCTGCTTATGTAACTTGACGTCGTCTCAGTCTCAGGCATCGCGTTGAAGGGCAGTCAGCGACCTCGTTCTAGAAAAAAGGCAGCCCCACAGCCAGCAGCAGCAGCAGCAGCAGCAGCGTCAGCGTCAGCAGAGCACAGGAACAACACAAAATAAACAATTTGAAACATACACAATGAAAACGTAGGGTTTTTCTATGCAGCCACACAGCCCATAACAGCGGGTGTTTTTGTGGGTGAGTGGGTGGGTGGTTGATTTCGGGCGACATCAAAGCCAAAAAGAAATTGCGCAACAGCAACAAATCCACGTGAGCAATGCGAATGTTATTATTTTTTTTTTTTTCAATTTTTCTTTCTTCTCCCCCCTTTTTTATGGTTTATTCTGTTTGTTCCGATGACACAGCTACATGCTTTATATAGACTGCAACTGCAATGCATCTCTCCAGCCCTGGCCAACTCGTCGCCGGCGCTAAACTTTCCCTATTCCCACCATACAACTGTTAGCTCAAGCGTAATTCAATTCCATGCGTCATTTATTTATAGTGGTCATCGGTCAGGAGGCGACTGCAGGCCACATCCGCAGCATCAGAGGCAGAGGCGTTGTCTGTGCAAGATTTATGGTTAACACAAATTGGGTTAGGTCAGGCCAGAGGGTTGGCAAAACACCTGATGCAAACCGCTAAAGGCAGCACAAGAGACAAACACATTTTAAGTAACTGTATATTTCAGCCATTTGCTCTTTCGCTTTCGCTCTCTTCCTCTTACACTGCTTCCTGTTTTGTTTTGTAGTTTGTGCTTTGCGTGTTGTTTGGCGGCATCTGGTTTTGCGTAAACCGCAAGAAACATGCGTAAAATGCGTTTTAATTGAAAGGAAATGTTCAAAGCACATGTTGTCGTAGGCTGCGTTGCTCAAGGGCTCCAGCTAATTGAATTATGTACATACAACATGCATGTGCTTGTGCATATGCCCATACATACGTACATACATACATACATACACACATATTTACCGTTGTTTATGGCCGCCGTTTACTGGTGCCATTAGACTTTGACGCAAAAGTCGTGCGCTATGCTTTACTCTTTGTTCCATTTTACCCATTTTCATTTGTCTGACCCAATTCCTATGCTATTGCTATCTTTGTCTCGTAAAAACAGTTGTGTGCAGCTGAGAGTGTCAAAAAAAAAAAACAAAAACAACAGAAAAGCTCAGAGAGCGTGCAGTTGTCATCATGTTTGTCATCATCGATACATGTTTAATTTAATTTAAGTGGACGCGCACACACACACACACTCATATTTATTGGGCGGCAATTAAATTGTCTGTAAAAGTTGGCGGCTATAAATAGAATAGAATAGAATACTCAAGATGAATTGGCGAAAAATGTTTTGTGTTGAATACATATGAATGTACATACATACATACATACATAGAAGCATACATTATGCATATGTATAAATTGCTAGTTTTGACGGCGACTTCTATTTTTTGCATGTGAGTAAGCGGCCACGACTGCAGTTAGCCACGTTTTCCACATTTACCATGCACGCACGCAACGACCCACATTCACACCCACATTCACACCCACATTCTGCGCGCTAGGCAATTAACTTGGCAGACTGCGTGGCTCAGGCTGACGTTGTCGTGACATAAGCTCAACAAAGGAGCGACGAAAAAAAAACCAATCCAACCGCCCAGCCGCCCACCATTTGCCTACCGCGCCCTCTTATGTCAGCGATGTCCTTGAGGCGTGAGCTGAAGGCCACGCCAGGCTTTGTTTTAAGGAAACCATTAGTTAAAAGCTCGCAAAGAAAACTAACTAACTTTTTTTTTTTATTATTATTATAGGCAAATCACATTCAAACATGGGTGCTGATGCGGAGAATGGCAAGAAGATCTTTGTTCAAAAATGCGCCCAATGCCACACAGCTGAAGCTGGCGGCAAGCATAAGCAGGGACCTAATCTGGGCGGAATTGTTGGGCGCAAATGCGGCACTGCGGCTGGCTACAAATATACTGATGCTAATATCAAGAAGGGCATCGTCTGGACAGACGCAAATCTGGATGAGTATTTGAAGGATCCAAAGAAATATATACCCGGCACTAAAATGGTTTTCCCCGGGCTCAAAAAAGCTGAGGATCGCGCAGATTTGATTGCTTACCTCAAATCAAATAAATAATAAGGGACACAACAAAAAAAAAGAAAAAAACAAAACAAAAACTGGGGAGGGTGCCATCTAAAATAGTTAAATAGTTTCGATTTATTTTTTATTAATATTATGGAATACAATTAAAGCTCACATACACCATCAAATTTATTTTCTTTAATGGAATATGATCAGAAATTTCTAGTGTATTTTGATAGAAGAAAAAATATTCAAAAATTTCCGTTTAAATAAAATTTAAATGTTCGCGCCTGCATTCCAAACAAATAGTGCTTTACAACACTCAGCGTGACATAGCATTTAGCCTTCTGTCATACCCTTGCGCAGATGTTAATTCTATATATTTTATGAAAGTTCCGTAGCAATAAGCAAAATGGATGTGCAAGAATAAAGTATATGTATAATAGAAAATATCGATATATTATAACGTTTTCAAAAATTAAGAGATATTGAAAAAAATGTCATCAATATTTTGGCGAATGTTTAACAAGTGTGGCTTTGGGCTTACACTAGTGTTTGCATTTGGAGCTTACGTATGAAACGTATCAGCTAAACAAAAATATTGTTTTTGTATATATTCAATGTCATGGCTAAGTATCGTTTATTTTCGTATATCGATATTTCGTTACGATAACGATTCTCATCTGCGCCAAACAGTTTGGCCAATGGGGATTTTTTGTCTCATTCGTAAGCTAACTGTTCGCAGTAAACGACGGTTTGTGTTCAATGTAAGTAGCCGGAGTTTAACAATGACGTAAATATAAAATATATAAAACCCTGAGTTATTGATTAAGTGTGTTCAAAGTGTAGAAATGATTGTGTGATAAATACTAATGCACCTTGAGAATTTCTTACATAATGTATGATCGCATTTATGTTCAAAGTGTAACAGAAAAAAGTATCGCATGCAAAATATATATTTTTTGGGGGTTGTTTGCGTTACATAAACGTGTGACTGTTTATGCAAGGGTGTGTGTGTGTGTATACATGTGTTAATGTAAATGCTAAAAGTGTGCGTAAAAGTGCAAAAGTTAACAACTATTATTCAAAATATCAGATATATGATATTCATGCATATATATATATGTATGCATACATTAAGAGTCACATTGACATCGAAAAGAGCGCGAGTCGATTACATGAGCAAACCTAGTGTCAAAAGGAGCACACGATCATTTGCTATCTCGCTCCCACGCTTTAGCTAATGAACGAATTTCGCTTCCAATTCGTAGAATTTTAATTTGCGCGCCACGTGGTTGCTAAGCAAGTTGCGAATTTCATTTCCCACTTGATGCCTTTTTCTTTTTGTTGGAAAATCGCAGTTCGCTTATGCAATCAATTCAACTCTTGCGAGAACAGCACTGGCCTAATTTCATTGTAACCTGCTCGCTCGCATCCTCATATACACACACACACACACACACACAGAGACAAAAGCATCAGTATTTGGCCTGCTTCCAATGCATTTCCTATAGAAAAAGTGGTTTTTATATCTCGCCAAGGCCGGCAGCTAGATGACATTGTCGCCTTTCATGTAATCACTCTCTAAAATGTGTATATGTGTGCGTGCCAGTCTGCTTGTGTAGGTGACTTACCCATTCCAATGTAGCTTCGCTCTCGCACGCAACAAATTGTTCAAGTTCGCATAACTGCATGCGATGCAATTAGTCATAGGATAAGCCGCTGGCTCGATTTAATGCTGACCGCGACATAGACACTGAAACTGTATAACTGGAAAGTGTTGCGACTTTGGAGTTTTAGCCTGTTGCCGTGCGGGAGAAAAATCGGACACAATTAAGATTTTACTTGTGATGCCAAAGCACAGTGTAGCCAGCTCTTGTTTTTTTCCGTCAAATTTGGCGTTTTTTTTTAGGTTAGTGTGGCTGTAAATAAATAATAATAATGCAAATACAGTAGAATTTATGTAGATACTATGTTCAAAGCGTCGCATTGCCAGATTTGTTATCTATTATTATTTAAGTGGCAGCTTTATAATTTCAGCATTACGAAATTTTTAGCTTATTTATTTTGTACATACCGCCGTTAGCTTTTTTGCTTGCCAACACTGCACAGCGACAACATGTGACCAGCTCATGTGTAGGTGTATGAGTGTGTGTCTGTGTGTTTGATGACGTTGTTCGTCTTCTTGCGCGTGAAGAACGTTGAATGAACTTTGGGCGGGCAGTTGGGTCTGGGTTGGAGGATGTTAGATAATCTAATGGTTTAGTGTAGGGTGCATTACTAATAGGTGGCGTGTGTTGTTGCTATCAGTGCGACTGATTAATGCGTCGGGCCGACAAAAATGTTGATAAAAATTTGCTAGCGTTAACAATTATCTATTGTTTATATAACGACTCTAATTGCTTTCCTGCTTCCCTCTCTTTCCAGTCGAGTCGGTGTTAACACATCAAATATTTATTAGCTATAATGGGCGTACCAGCTGGTGATGTTGAGAAGGGCAAGAAGCTGTTCGTGCAGCGCTGCGCACAGTGCCACACCGTCGAGGCCGGTGGCAAGCACAAGGTGGGCCCCAATCTGCACGGTCTGATCGGTCGCAAGACCGGCCAGGCGCCCGGCTTCGCGTACACAGACGCCAACAAGGCCAAGGGCATCACCTGGAACGAGGACACACTCTTCGAATATCTGGAGAACCCCAAGAAGTATATCCCCGGCACCAAGATGATCTTCGCCGGCCTGAAGAAGCCCAATGAGCGTGGTGATCTGATCGCTTACCTGAAATCGGCTACCAAGTAAAGTTGAGGCCATCTGCATCCATATCCTAAACACCAGCACCACCACCTTAGCGACAGGAAACTGTATTACGGGTGTCAGTATCGCCTCCGAGCTGATCTTGACGATGATGGCACGTATTCGGGTCACAATAATAACAACTAATTTAAAACAGAATACTGAACATAAAAATACAATTATGTTAATTTTAAAGTTTAAATAGGACAATTACATTATTTAATTTATAAAGTGGATATAACTAATTTAAAGCCGAATAAATTGTGACGCCCACGAGATAAATAACAACAAATTAAATAAAAACAATATAAAACCGAAATTCAACTAGTTTTTCTGAGGGGATTTGGTACGTAATAAAGCACGTGCTAATATTAAAGCTCTTAAAGCTCTTCTTGATAAGCTTAACAGCAAGTTTAAAAAGCTCACCAAGTTAGCTTTGTTCCGAATTGGAATACAAAATTTAATTTTCATTTATATTTATTTATGTATATGTTTGATTTACATTCAAAAATTTATCATACACTTTAATAACAATTTAATGTGGTTTTGGTAAACGACTTGCAGTTATTAGCAGATATTTCACACGCTTAGTAACATTTAATAATATTGCATTTATAATTTTTTCGTTTTTTTTTTTTTATAATTTGCTTTAAAGAAAAGAAATACTTGATAGGTTGTACATGTGCGCCGATGCGATAATATATAATACAATTTTACTATGAACTTGCAAGAAATCGTGAGACAAACTCTGTACAGCAGCGCAAAGTAGAAATATTAAAACAATAATAACAACAAAACAAGAAGACAATAATATATAATTTTCTGTGTATTTTTTGCACTGTTTTCTAATTAACTTTCACTCTTCTTCATCTCTCTACTGGTGCGGAATGCCAACAAAGAGCAACAATTAATTAGTTTTCGACAACAAACGCTGGCACCATCTGGAATCCGTAATGGATTCGTTATGGTACTTAGATTAGGAAAAAGAAATATGCGCTTAAATGATAGCAAGAATAAAACGATATTGTTAATGGGCGTGGGAGATGGAGGTGGCGACTATATGTAACGCCACGCCCCCAGCTCTTATTGTTAGTTAAGTTGTTAAAGCATCTGGCGATCCCTTGGCTAACGGTTGTACATGGTTTAGCTGAGCGATATTGATGCCTTAGGCCTTGCCGGCAATGGGAGCTGCGCCTGGTTTTTGGTTCTCGTTGTCCTTCTCCAGCTGTTTGCCAAGGTATTCCCTAGTAGAGAGACGATAAGAAACACACGCAATTTTGAGATTTGATGTCGAAACTTGGTGATGGGAATGCTTGAAATTATGCAATAACACCCGTATTGGTATAAATGCGGGTGCGCGTATCGAGGGGCACCTGAGTGCGATAGGTGAGATTAAAGCATTCGTATATCATACTAACCAATTGTGTACCATCAGTTTTTGCACGGCCAGCAGGGCCTCATAACGCACATTCGGATCCTCATGGCCCAAATGCTGCATCACAATCTGTTTGCCGCCCAGCTGTTCCAGCACACTATAAAGAGATTTCGATGTAATATGGGCAGCAAGGCGCTGTGCTCGATAGTTTGACTCACTGCTTGCCGCGTGGATAGTGACGCACATACTCTCCAATATCGAAACAGGCAACGGACAGAATAATGGCATCCTTTGAGGTCTCCAGCAGATGCACCAGAATGCGCAACAGTTCGTAGTTCTTTTCGTTGAGACGTTGGGCGTTCTCGCGCCAGAATTTGGCCGATTTGTGGACTGGCGACCATTCGAGGCGGCCGCTGCGCACCTCGGTCGCATACTCGTCAAAGGAGCTCAGGTCCTGCACGGAGTTCTGCAACTTTTCAGTGAGATACTCCACATCGGCTGTGATGTCCTCATCGTCAATGCGACGCTGTTCCAAAATCGACAGCTGCTTCAAGACCTTGCATTGCACCATGGCAATACAATGATCCTTGGCCACAGAGGAGTCCTCGGGCTTCTCAATTAGATTACGAAAGACCGCCAAAATGATGCGTGTGACCTTCTCCTTGGCGCAATCGCTCAATATATCAGCCAATATGGGTATGACACTGAACTTGTTCATCTTGGCCGCCAGCAAGGGATTAAAAGTGAGCACCCACAGGCAGAAGATCAACTGGTATTGCACCTATGAATAAGAAATCGAATTTAAATTGTACCAAACAATTTACATATTTCAATTTCAAACTCACCTGAAAGTTGACACGCGTCGACAGGATGCGTATCAAAGTGCTAATGCCATCGACGCTGACAAACGCGAACCGATAGTCATCCACGCGTAGCATCATCTGGAGGCAGCGCGCCACCGACTGGATGTACTCGTTGTTCTGTGGAGGCACAACACAGGCATTATCAATATGGGTCTAGCTTGCTCCGATACCAGAGCTTTTCTATGTATGTATTTGATTTTTGCTTTTTTAGTAGCGAGTTAGTTATGACATTTTTTTTTTTGTTTTTGTTTTTGATTTTGCAGATTTTTTGCTAATTGACCAACCGTAGTTGTTTCGACTATGCGCTACAACAACAGCAACACAACAGTTACTACAGCTACATAATAAAGAGTGGAAGAGACAGACAGGGTGTGCTCTAAATAAACCAAAAAAAAAATATATATATAATAAAATAAAACAATAGATAAGTAAATAAGACAGAAATCGCAGTCCTGCATGGTAATCCACATACGATGGGCATGACAATAGTTTGTTTTTGTTTGTGTTTGCGTTCACACCTTCACCGGGTTTTTTTCTTGTTTGTTTTTTTTTTTTTTTTAATTAAATTTACCTTTACCTTAACCGTTACCGTTTAACATAGATCATTTAACGTATTATACATTTGTTGCTCTGCTGCTCGTCTTCAATTTAGATCGATGATATTTAGTGGAGTTAGTAAACAGTTATCTTTTGATAAGGTATATATACAGACACACACGCGCACACACAACGTTTATGCAGTTCAGAGAATACGATATTCAATTACGATATTACGATACGATTCCTATTTTCAGAAGTTATTATCTTTGCATATGCCAACCTAAGTTAAGATCGTACGCTTTATAAGCCAATATCATCTTGATCCCAAATGTGGTACTTTTGAAGAATGTTTGTTTAAATAAATAATTTCAAATTCAAAAGCAAGTACAATGCATTCCAATGTGTTTCAAATATTCAAGAAATTATAGCTCAAGCGTATCTATATGCAATCGGAATTATCTGCACAATGATAAAGATTTTGAAGAGCATTCAAGCAAAAATGAAATACGATATTTTCACATTGGGTTTTACGATTATAGATATATACGATATTGGATATAATTAATGCGAAATCGTAGCACATGTTTTTACGACCAACTGCATATCGTATTCATAATATTCTAAAGCATAAACGAGTGTGTGTAGGTGTGTGTGTGTGTGTGTGTGTGGTGTAGGTTTGGTTGTGTTTTGGTAGTTTCTTAATATTTGGCTTGTGTATTTTTGTCTGTGTGAGTGTGTGCGTGTGTGTGTGTGTGTTTGGTTGGGTGAGTGATTGGATAGTTTTTGGGCTGCATTTTGGAATACCGGTATAACACATTTGCCATCCTGCTGCTGATCGGAGGAGGAGGAGGATCGCACCTCGCGGTAACTCTCATTGGCCAGATCGTGACGCTGCTGCATCTGGGCCACATTGGGACTGTACTTGTGGCCATGATGATCTTTGCCATGCTGTCCATGCGTATGCACAATGATCGTTTGCGCCCGCTTGGCCATCAGGGCCATCTCTTGCAGATAGGCAGTGCTCTAAGAGTGTGGGTCAGAGGGCGTGCGTGCGTGGGGCGGGCGGTCGGTCGGTCGATCGATCGGGACGGGTGGATCAGCGCGCAACATCCGCCGAGTTCGTGTTTGTTGTTGGTTGGTTATTCGGTTATTGGTGTTGAGTCAACAATTTGATTCGTTGCGTTTGTTTGTTTTTTTTTTTGTTGTTGAGGTTTTTTTTTTTGTTGAATAGTAAATTGGCATTAAATTAAAATACATAAAATAGTAGGCTTGTTTCACAAAACGAAATTAGTGCAACAGGTAAATTTGATGTTTGTTGACTTTTGACGCAGGTAAGAACAGAAATCGTAACGACTAAACGAAATATGATTATTTTATTTGATTTTGGTGCAGTTGGTGCAGTTGGTGGAGGATCAGTTGCACACAGTAGACGTGAATGCGTTCGATGCGGTGCGATGATACTAATAATATACTTATTATATTAATATATATTTTGTTTTTAACTTTTCGCAACAACATTATTAATTGGATTGTTCAACCGTTGGTGACGATGAAATCTTATGATAGAATCGTGTACACAACACACGAATAGAATGAAAAGATATTTTAATCACGGCCGGGTCAGGCAAGGTCGCGTTAAGTTACACAAATAATAAAAATAAAAAAAATGTGGAAATTTATATATATATATATAAATAGTTTTATATACGTTTAGCTAAGTTTTTTGTTTGCCTGGCGCTGACGTTAACGCTTATTTTAAGGCTCATTTTTAGAGTTTTCACGCCTGGACATAACATTGGACGTTTTTTTTTTGGGGTAGGTACAATTTGTAAAGCAAGCAAAGTTAACGAAAAGCGTGCAGTTTATTTTCTGTTAAGTGCAATTATCAATTGTCAAGTGAGAGTAATAAAGGGTCAACGGGAAGCACTGTTGGTTGTGCTTTGAATTTATACAACCATTTGCTATTACTTAGCATAGCTCCAGCTTGAAGCAAAAACAAACTTTGTCCAAAATGCAACCGTTGCAGAGCAAAAGCCTCAATTAAAAGGAAAGTTCTTTAATTTCCAAGCTAAAATTGGTGACACATTGTAGAACTATGTCTCATATACTACGATCAATAAGAATTCCTTATAAGAACATCATTTCCATTTGAAATGAAAGATGTAAATTGCATCAATAGAAGCAATTGGTCGATAAACGACCCCAGCTAGAATTGAACACACTCGAGTTCCAATATTTATATGACTAACTTGGAGAATACTTATTATATAGCTGCCATAGAACTAACCAGACTAAATGAGAATAGAATACAATTTCTAATCAGGCAATCGAGCAAAGTTTATATATATATATGACATATGAATCGGTTGTCCATATCTTATCTATTTTTTATGTTCCATCCCGATAGATATATTATAATTATGGTGCTGCCAATTTCTATATTCAATTTCTTATTTCTAATTGTAAACATGAAGACATGCAAGGGAGTCATGCTTAGAATACTTTACTGTCGTATCTTTAATACTAAGTAATTCGTTGGGGATTTGTCGTTATTTCAAAGTTGAATATGTTTTATAATATACCGTTGATTACGATGCTGACATTAGATGTTGGGAGTGACTGCATTGTTCTTTGTCTAATCAATTTATAGCCAAAACATATTCTTCAATATACAGTGAAAGCTCTCTAAACGGAACAGCCCCTTAAGGCAAACACTTGAGAAGGTAATCAAATCTAACCAAAATCAATTATAGTCAAATTTGACATTAAACCAAATTGAAATTATAAATAAAAAACCTTTAGCCAAGTTTAATTGAATATTCATGTTCATCTTTATATGTTCCTTAGCTATGCAAGCGCTGCAGCTGTCCATTTGAAACTGTTTTCACTGTATATAGGAATAAACTGTTGTCCCAACTACAAACGATTGCTAGTATCGCTCAGAATAAATATTGATTCAGGCCTAGAATATATAAATAATGTCATGCTGCATGCTATTATATATTCGTAGAGATGTCTATAGATGTCCTATAGTGTAGCTGACTGGGTTTCTATTTACAACATACACATGCAATTGGAAGTGGGAATGGGCATGGTTATATCGCTAGTGCTGGGGCTTACTTACATTGGTGGCCAACTGGTCCTTGAGGAACTGCAAGTAGAAGTTGAGGTCGGACTTGGGCATGGTCTCGTGGCCCCAGCAGGCAAACTTGGCCAATATGCGCGACGCCATGTTGACAATGAAGCCATCCTGGCGGTTAAGCAAGTTCAAGAACGGACCCCAGACGCACTGCTTCAACTTGCCGGAAGTCTCGTGGAACAGATCGACACGAGAGCGATCCTCCTGCAGCAGATCGTCCAGCAACACGAGTATATACTGAATTGTCGAGTCCTTGGACAGGTGCGAGACCAGATTCAACAGCGTCTTAACCACCTGCGTAGAGTTCTGTGCCAAATAGGAGGCGCGCGATTTGTCCAGCGCGCTAATTGCCTGAAAATCCTCCTGGCTGATCATCTGCGACTGCATATACGATGCCCAGTTGATCGTCTTGGTCCGTATATCGGCTGCCTGCTGCTGCAGCACCGAAGTGGCAGCAATCATGTCTGTGAATGCAAAGGCACTTGCAGTTAACCATTAAATGCGACTTGGTGCCCGCGGGGCAGCTGCACTGGCACCACTTCGATTTTTCACAGAGGTCAGCTGCTCGCGCTGGCTGGCATGTTGGTTCTTACCGATGTTTTCCTCGGGCAAATACAGTGCGGTAGTCATTTTGATCGCTGTTTATAGTGTGTCGAGAGTGATACGCAATATGTGGATTGTTGCGCGCGTTTGCACACAATTTCAATAAAAATATCTGGGAAAAAATATATTTAAATTACGAGTGTCTTTTCACACTAATGCGACAGCACCGAAATTCAGCTGACTGGTCTTGTGACTTATTCGCCGTGTTCGCCGCGCTCAAGCGTTGCCACACGGCGCGAATTGTTATGTGTTGGCAATTTGATGTGAATGGCAAACTTCATGCTGTGGTGACACGTCAATGCTGTCATCATTTTTGCGGCGAATAAGAGAAAAATGAAATTCATTTTAACACTGCGTAATATTGTTCGATTTCCACAAGAGCGTATTAATAACAATCAGCTGTAATCCAAACATCCTCTCATTTGTACACATTTTATTTAAGCTCAAACGTGGTTCTCCGCCTATCCAGTAACAAACAAATCAAATCAGGTGTCATCCGGCTATAAACATTGCAGCTTTTGGCCAAATGCAAAACCCAAACTTATGGAATTCACGCCGCATTTAAAGCGCAAGCGAAGTAGCTGCAAAGAAGTGCTCAAACTTGCACCCTTTCCGCTAAGAGATGATGGACAACGCTATAAAGGCGCCTTCAATGGCCTCTGCGTAGAGGTAGTAGATGCCCAGCACGCGCCGATTAGGACGCTACACGACAACGGCTGCTATGGCAAGGGAAGTGCTTCGCGCGGCGGACCAGTTTCTGGAGAGGCCGATGAGACGCTCCTGCTCGGCCTGGAGGAGGCATGCTTGCTGGGCTACTATTTGGGCGTATTGGAGATTCGGGATATGCTGGGCAACGAGCTAAGCTGGCAAGCGTACGTGCAAGCGGCGCTGGATTATGACAGACAATTTATCTACAAACTGGCTTCGTATTTGTATCTTAAATCGAAAAATTGGATTATCAAGAGTGGCATCAAGTTTGGTGGCGACTTTCGTAAGTTATTTGCTAGAAACAGCTGCAAATTAAACAGCGTTCCATTTGGCATCATCTCTCCACAGTCATCTACAAGCAGGGCCCGCGGCAATATCACGCCAGTTTCTTGGTGCTGGTTCAGGTGTCGGGCGACGCAATGCACACCCATTACGTGGCGAAGAATTTAAAGGGTGTTCAGCGTGTTGCCGAAACCTCGGACAAGGATGTGCTCATACTCAGGCTGAACCAGCTGAACGACGACTTTGATCCTGCGCTGTGCACGCCGGCAAGCCTGCAATCCCTGACCATTGAGGAGACTGTGATACGGCGCTTTAACTACACATCTTTTGTGCAAAGTAAACAAAAACAATAACAAGCCTAAACTACATTTTCTCCACACGGTGCTTCTTGGGTATGCCCGTGCTGCGGTAATCTGCTCGCTCCTGCAGATAGATGGCTTTGCACTCTTCTTTGAAGGCTTCGTTTTGATACCAACGCGTCAGGCAATCCCTTAGCGCCGAGTTCTGTTTCCGACAGGTGGCCACCATGAATATGCTGCTCGCCTTACAGCATTCCTCAAAGTCTGCCACCTCTTTGGTGCAGAATTCGTCGCGCGCGCGATCCCTCATTATTTTTGGTATTAGCACTTCGCGCTCTACCTTGCGCAACGTTGTGTCATTCGGATCACCTGTAAGCGGCGCCAAAATGAATAGCTGTATGGTATTGTGTTATTGCACACCTTACCCAGACCATGGGGATTGCGGGGATTAGTCCCAGCTTGTTCCTGTTGTGCTATGCTCATTTTGTGTGTGGGTATATTTATATTCTGGGCTCCGGTGGGCTACATTGACCTAAGATGTCAAATAGTGTGGCCGTACTATAATACTAAAAAAATACTACATTCGAAACTAAGTTGTTGATCTATCGATTAATTCCATTTAATGACAGCTCTGTAAATAATATCGCAGAGACGTTCGATTGTTTATGTTGCACAACACTGGACGCTTCCGCCTCTTTTTCTGCCAGCCTGCAGCGCCTTTGGACGTGTGTCAAAAGCGCTCCCGTTGCAATTTTATAAGTTATATTAAAACATGTCTGAGACATTGCAATTGCGTGGTACGCTGATCGGCCACAATGGCTGGGTCACCCAGATTGCCACCAACCCCAAGGATCCCGATACCATCATTTCGGCATCGCGTGGCAAGTATTCTTAACAATTGTGAGGTTAGGTGGCGTCCTTAAAATCGGCCTATAACTTCGACATCTCTGCAATATCTGTAAATATTAAATGTTTTATTAATGAATATATTTATGGTTTTACAGATAAGACTTTGATTGTCTGGAAGTTGACCCGTGATGAGGATACCAACTACGGCTATCCCCAGAAGCGTCTGTACGGACACTCCCACTTCATCAGCGATGTTGTGCTCTCGTCCGACGGCAACTACGCTCTGTCCGGATCTTGGGATCAGACTCTGCGCCTGTGGGATTTGGCTGCCGGCAAGACTACTCGTCGCTTCGAGGGACACACCAAGGTGGGATAAGTTTCCAAGTGATATGTTTTAGCACAGGGCTCAGAATTGCCGCAGCATTTACTCTGCTGCTCTCTCAACTCCCAACCCAAATGGTATTGGTGTATCCATGACCCGTAGCGTAAGGTTAGGCTCAGTTAGCACACCACCAATACCACTATACATATACATATATGTATAGAAAAAAATATATTGCGCCTATGCGAGGCAGAATTACTGGTTGACATCTGTACATTTCTCTACGCCTGAGTCGACACACTTTTGCGTGAAGCCTTTCCGTAAGTAGGCAAAAAGATCTACCCGCTGCTCATATTGACTACATCCACTAAACTAGGGATTCATCAGCTAATATGCTCTTGTTATTTGCTTATAGGATGTTCTCTCGGTTGCCTTCTCGGCTGATAACCGTCAGATCGTGTCGGGCTCTCGGGACAAGACCATCAAGCTGTGGAACACTTTGGCTGAGTGCAAGTTCACCATCCAGGAGGATGGCCACACTGATTGGGTGTCGTGCGTGCGTTTCTCGCCCAACCACTCGAATCCCATCATTGTGTCTTGCGGCTGGGATCGCACCGTCAAGGTCTGGAATTTGGCCAACTGCAAGTTGAAGAACAATCATCATGGCCACAACGGCTATCTGAACACTGTGACCGTCTCGCCCGATGGCTCGCTCTGCACCTCTGGTGGCAAGGACTCCAAGGCTCTCTTGTGGGATCTGAATGACGGCAAGAACCTGTACACCCTGGAGCACAACGACATCATCAATGCTCTGTGCTTCTCGCCCAACCGCTACTGGTTGTGCGTCGCCTATGGCCCATCCATCAAGATCTGGGATCTGGCATGCAAGAAGACCGTCGAGGAGCTCCGCCCTGAGGTCGTCTCGCAAACATCAAAGGCCGAGCAGCCCCAGTGCCTCTCCCTGGCCTGGTCCACCGATGGACAGACCCTGTTCGCCGGTTACTCCGACAACACCATCCGCGTCTGGCAAGTGTCTGTATCAGCTCACTAAACGGACTTTATATTTGACATAGCCTGTATTAATTGATTGCAAATTGATTTGTTTTTTATGCCAAAACAATAAATATAAAGCGACACTTGTAAAAATTAATTAAATGTTTTGTTATTAAAATTGGGATATGGGCGAAGATTTCCGATTGTCGTATTATCATGCACAATTGTTAATAACAATTAATATGCGCTCGATTTAGTGCTTTGGGAATATGTATATAAAATCCCAGACGGATTCGATTTGTTCATTAAATTGGAACGCTTTGTTCCCAGAGGGGATCATTTGAAAAAATGGGTTTTAAGCCCCAGAGAACAGAGCGCACAGTCTAATTAATTTATATATTCAGAAATATTTTCAAAAATAATCACATCTCAACAAATTCTTTAAAATTGAACAATTGGGTAAACTTTTTGGGCATTTTATTTGTAAACTTTTTTATAAGTTCGAAAAAATTGTTTTGGTTTACAAATGCAAGTGCATAACAAAAATAATTTAAATAAATATTTATGAGCTTGATGAGTGGTGTACAGGAAATTGAGGTTAACAAGGTGCGTTGACGTGAGATGTGGCTAAACAATTTGTACAAATTAACAATTTTAAATAGTTTGTAAAAATCCTAATGCGAAAACAATATAAAACGACCCAGTTTGAGTCAGCATTAAACAAAAATAGTTCGTGCTGGCGACGGTACAAAAGCATCGCGAATGCTTATTAATAAATATTTTGGGCACTTTATTAGGTTGCTATTTAAATAGGGCAGGGAGGCCTAAGAGCATTTTTGTATATGAGCAGTCCCGTCACTTGGTTTTGATCGAATTCGAGCGGTCGAGGACGTTCTTCACAGACGGTGATTTGGCCAAAGGAGCGTCGCCCGTTTTGCCAGCCGATGAGCTGCAAATTTTGTAGACGTCGTTCCTAAAGACAATTACCAATACGGTGATGTTGTCCACAGAGCCGCGCTTATACGATTCCATTGCTAGTGACTTGGCCCCAAAGTCTGGCTCCTTGAGATGATCCTGCACAAAACTGCAGGCCTCCTCGTTGCTGAATGTGTCCCAAAGGCCGTCCGATGCGAGTATTAGAAAACGCGGCCTGCCAATACAGATGACGCAATAAAAACAAGTTCATTAACTTAACAAATTCAAATCCAGGGCAGCTGTACTCACTTGTGATCATTTAGCTCGAAGGTCAAAATGTCCGGTGTAGCTATGACTAGATTCTGTGTATGGGTAGTAAAACGTGTAGGCCGATTAGCATTAGTATTCTATGTATATATTAAAGATGTGACGTGAGAATTTCCCGTCACGCCATCAGTATATGGCGAACGGCTTACCTTATCTTTAAGGGGATAATCACCCAGCGCCCGTGACGTGGCCAAGACCCCAGCCACGCGCCAAACGCCGCGAAAGGCAATAAAGCCGCCAGCATCGTGTATGCGTTTGCGTTCCCGCACCTGCTGCGGCTTATGATCAAAGGACAATGGTATGGCAATGCCGCGTGCATCAAACATAACGCCACGGGAATCACCCACATTGGCCACAATCAGTTTGCTGTCCTTCACAATCGCAATCAATGCTGTGGTGCCGGCTATGTTCGTCTGCAAATAGCAAGTAAGGATAATTTTGGCAACATATGTTCGGTGCAACATATGTTATACTCACTGCGAGCTTGGCCTGCTCGACCAGCTTATGATCGGCTGACATTATCTCGTCTGTGATGAGCTTGCCAAAATTGATGCGTCCATTTTCGATATAGCATTTGGCGTCGTAGCTAGGCGGCGGCGCATTGCCGGAGTTCTGCGCGTTATTGTTGTTATTGAGAAATGCATCTTTGGCCGCGCTGTTGCCGCTGGCGCGCATCGCGCTGTTTAGCTGCGCTGTGTAGATGTCGGCCACAGTTGCCTCTGTTGTCTTTTGTTTAATTGCGCTGCAATCCGCTGTCAAGCTGTTCGCCTTGCGCAAACTGTCCCGGCGTGCGACGGCGGGCTCAGCGTTCTCCTTGTTGGACACATCTTTGCGGCTCTGCTTCCGCGCCAGATACGGGCTGTTATCGTAGCCAGTGTACTCGTTTAGGGTCTCGCTCTTTAAGAGCTTGTTAATCTCTATTATCTTGTTGTAGATGTTCTTGACCAAGACATCTCTGGCAAAGTTGGCGGCAAATTCGCCGCCATGTCCATCGAAAACGGCAAAGAACGAAATGTCCGTGTTGTTGTTGATGTTCTCCTCAATGATAAATCTGCACATTAGATGAGTTCAATTTAATATAAAGCACAGCTTGATTAGGTCACACACTCACCTGTCCTCCATGTGCGGTCGGCGACCTAGCACAGCGAAAGCGGCACTTTGTTGTCGCACCTCCTCCCAGCTCTGGTGATCGCCGGCGCCGCCCGTCATGTCAATGGCACGTGGCGCCTTCTGTCGCCCCAGCGTAGCCTGGATGCGTCCCAATATGCTGCGACTCCAGACATCTACCGCTTGCAAATAGATCAACAAGACAAATAAAATGATGCCACAGAAGATGACCTCGGGCCGGAGCACGTAGAGACGACATAGTTTCCATAGATATGCCAAGGGCGAATTGATGGACGAGAAGCCCACTGCGAACTTGGATAGAATTTTCATATGCGATACGTATGTCTGATAGAAGATCTTGTCTTCCAATTCGTCATCCATTGATGGGGTGTTATTTGAATTGATCAAAATACGGCTATTTCTGCGTTTTCTGCTATATATGTATATTGTGTATGCAGTAACAAATGGGTGTGCGCGCTTCTATATGGATTATGCGTATTTTATAAGAAAATCGGAGCACTGCCGCACAGAATCCGGGCAGTCTGAGACACTTGATTCAAAATCGCAATTTCGATTTATTTATTTATTTGCGCACTGTTTGCGTCCGCACTTTTCCTTTCCTTCACTTGTTTTTCCCTTATTGACGACTTTTGCTTTGTGTCGTTCTCATTTTTGACGTATTAATGCACAGCAACAGATTCGGCCGACTTTTTCTAGCATTATATTATTTCAGAATGTTCTTATTAATAGCCTCTGTTGCTTGCATAAAACAAAAACAAGAACAACATCCGTCTGTGTTCGTCTGTGTGTGTGTGTGTGTGTGCGTGCCTCTGCGTAAATATACACGCACCTACATACGTATTGCCACAGTAGAGCTTCAATGGGAGTACTATTCAGTCAGACCCCAAGAGTGTTGTTCAAAAATATATATGTTACTAAAATTTCAAACAAGCTTGTTCCGTTTGCTTTAATTTTATTTGTGTTTTTCTTCTCTGCTTCATTTTAATGAATGATAGACCCCTGTGTACTTGTTAGTTTCTTGTCATGTATATAAATACTAAACTTTATTGATGATTCTGTAGGGAATAGCTACTGTACGCACGTCGCATATGTGCTTCAAATGTGTGTTGTATTAAATACCAGAGTTGCCATCAACGATATCGATAGTATCGATTGCAAAAATTCTTATCGTCAACACCATCAATACTTCATGTCAATGAAAACTGCATTCCCTCAGCTTCATATTTCAAATTTTTTTCACATGCATATAAAAGTAATAATCTCGTAGACGAATTATGAAGTTCTTCCTCTAGTTATACAAAAAAAAAGTGTAATACATTTTTGGACCGTGTGATTTATGTTGGTAACAGTATCGATAGTCTGTAAATCGTAATGTAATGTGACCGTGTGGAATATAATCAATCGTTTACAGCACTGCTAGACTTATACCCTGTTTTTAAATTAAAGTATATGATTTGTGTTTTTCATAAAGTTTATTTACAGCTTTATTTTGTACTTCTTTTTTTTACAGGGTTTCAGTGGGTCTCCGTGTCAGGGTATTTATTGTAAAGTTTTTAAATGCAATTGTTTTATACCTGCAGGGCTTCTCCCCGAATACATTCTATCCATATTAAGAGTTTAATGCGTCTTTCGACATTTTTTAAAAGTTCACTATGAGAGTTCAATTAATTATTAATTAATTATTTTCACCACGAAAAAATACCAAAACCTTATAGTTTCCGTGCAACTTATGAAATGAACAATCAAAACAAGAACTGCATTCGATGCGGAGAAGAATTGCAACAAAACGGAAAGACAAACCGCCAACTGGCATCAGTTTGGTATCTAGTATTGTTTATTATGCTTTGCCATGGCTCGCAATAAACAAATATATATATATGTGTATATATAGATAGATAGACAGATTGCTTAATGCACAAAATAATATAATTATAATAAAAACAATTTTTGAAGGTATTTTTGCTCTTATGATTCCTTCCCACCAACTGTAAAAATCAAATTTGATGGTATTTTTACTCTTTTGACAATTTCCCCTGACGTGAACAGGGAAATAAAACTGTTCTCTCTATTTTTTAAGTAGTATGTATTTTAATTATATTTATTGTAGTTTTCATTTAGTTTCGTAGCATTACAAAATATTGTATTGTTTTTTAAAAAAAACTTAGTTCAATAAAAATGGCATAAATTTGAAATGAATATTGCATTTAACATTTGATTGCTTATAGTACAAAACGTAACGGTTACACTTAACGGCGTTAAATAGAAATAACTGTGCCTTCGCTTCTCGTTGCTGCTGCTGCTTTTCGCATTTGTTTATCAAATATGGCAATGGTTGGAGCTGGCCGCTGGGCTTGCAACTGCAATAAAAGTTGAAGAAGTTGGAAATTATATATATACATATATATATATTTATATTTTTTTGTGGTACCTATTCAAGTTATGTCTAAGCCCGACGACAAGCTGGGCTTCTGTTTTTGTTTTCATACTCTCTTCCTAAGGCTCAAACGGCAATATTGGTTTTGTGTCTGTGTTTGTCAAGATAATTCCTGTTATATGTATGCTTCTCTAGACCAGCATTGATTATTAACAGAGCACAAAATGTCCCACGCCCACGAAAATTGCAAAACTCTAATATACTTCAGTTGTAAAGTCCCAGTTAGGCTACAGTTCTTCATGAATCGAAGAACCCTTGCAAATCACAAGAATCTATCTCTTACAGTTTTATAATCACAGTTTGAGAGTGATTGTCTTAGAAGGTAACCACTTTAAGTCATTTTTCCCAACAGAAAGTTTCTTCCCTGTTTACAGTTTACAGGGTATTGTATAATTGTTATTTCCCACTATTTTGAATTCCCAGTTTTAAAACGAAACTCTTAAATTTTAGCCAAACCCATTTAATTCCATAAATGGGAAAAATCTTGCTCCACAGCTCGAAGCTGTTCTTACACTGCAAGCAGAGTATTGCATAGTCGGGGTTTTATCGTTTTTTTTTTTTAGTTAGCGTGCCAATACACACCCACACACACACACACGCGTACACCCACCTCTCTAAACTGTGCACTGTCGATAGCGATCGGCATTTTCCTGAATGTTGCGCAGATAAATGTCGAGCTCATCGTTGAGCGGCTGTATGGATCTCTCCAGCTTGGCCAGCTTTTCGTTCTTCTCCACATAGGTCTCCTGGAGCAGATTGAGTTCGTTGAGCTTGGCGTTGGTGTCCACCGTCAGCTTGGAGGCGCGCTGCAACAGGAGCTTGGCGCGCTCTCGCGCATTCTCTGAGCGGCTGGCGCGATCCGTGAGCGTTTGGTTGGTGGCGCCCGTGGAGGATTGCAGATTGCTGGCATCGCCACGTGCACGCAGCGCCTCCAGTTTGACGCGATTCGCCTCCTTAGTGATCTCCTTGGCGGCGAGTTCGTTCTTTAGGATGTTCTTCTCCAATCGCTGCACCTTGCGGGCCAACTCCTCCACCTGCTGTGCGGTAACATTGGCCGGCGATTCGGCCTCCTTGGTCTCCAGATCGATTTGCTCCAGATCCCTGTCGGCCAGCTCAATGTTGCTGTTCGCCTGCTTAATGGCATCCTGTGCCTTGCCCTGTGACTCGCTCGCCGATGCCAGATTCTGGACCACCAAATTGGCCTCCTCGAGTATCGTATTGGCCGTCGCCTTGGTGCTATTTGCCGTGCTCTGCAAGCTGTTCACGCGCTCCAAATCGGGTCGTGTCTTGTATATAATCGATTCGACGTTATTGAGCGAGGAGACGGCATCGTTGATCTTCACGCCCAGTGTCTCGATCTGTTTGGGATCGAGTGTAAGGTCCAGACTCAGCGTGTCCTGTGCCAGCTGCTTGGTCTCGCCGGGCAGCGCGGTCTTATTCTGCCTGAAATCCATGACTGCACTGATCAGCAGCTCGGCCAGCTTGATGGCCGCATCCGTCTGGTTCAAATAACGTTCCGACTGCTCAAAGCCAACCTTGGCCTTCTGGTACGCCTCCGAGGCATTGAATTTGGCCTGGGTGAGAGCGCGTATGGTCTGATCCGCTTCGTCCTTTTTGCTGGTAATCGCAAGCTCCGTATCCTTGGCCACCTTGAGGGCCTCCTCCGAGTGTGCGCGTGCACCATGCTCACAGGATAGGAAGCCGCCGCATTTGCCACAGCCAGCGCCGCCACAGAGATTGTCACAGGGATCGCCCGGCTTGCCGCACACCTGATTGTTCAGCTCGGGAATCTGTGAGGTCAAGCCGCTCAGCTCTGCGCGATATTCGGCTATGGTCATGTCGTTGTTGGCAATGGCATCTGTCTCGTCTTTAATCTTGTTGGAGAGCGTTTCGACGCGCTTGCAATTGCGATCCGTATTGGAGGCCAGTTCCTTGGCCTCATCCTTGAGCGCGGACAAGCTGCTCACACGCTCGAAGGCGTGTCGGGTTAGGTTGAGTGCGCCCTCGATATTGGACTCCTGCAGCTGTATGCCGTTCTCCTTGAGCTCACGCGACAGCTGCTGCACGAGACGCGAATGATTCTGCAGGCCCTCCAGTTCCACGGCGGACAAACTGAGTGAGTTATAAATTTCATCCAGATTGAGTTCCGTTTCACTCAATCGCTGATGCGAGGCGCCTAGCTGCTGCTTCAGTTCATTGGCAGCGGCATCCAACTGATCCATATCCTGAAGACTGACCGAGGTGTTCTGCAGCAGATCCCTGATGTGCTGCAGCTTCTTGTCCAGCTCACTGAACTCGGCAGTGTAGGCGCCCGTTGCGCCCACCTGCTTGATCTCCTTGGCGCGCAATATCGTTGCCTGCGTGGACTCATCCAAGGCATTCAGTATAAGATCCCAGTTGTTGAAGCATTCACCGCATGGTGCACAATGCGGAAACTGGCCGAGATAGCCGCGTGCGCATTCATTGCACTTGTAGCCACCGATGCCCTCGTGGCAGACACACTGGCCAGTCTCCCGATCGCACTGGAAGTCGGCGGCGCCGAACTGATCGCATTCACAGGGCTGGCACTTCTCGTTGGGATTGCCCCAGTAGTGCTCCTGGCACTGATTGCAGGCACGTCCACCGAAGCCTGGCTTGCACTCGCACTGGCCAGTAAACGTGTGACACTGTTCCTGCACGGCGCCGATGGCATCACAATTGCAGGCCTCACAGCCCTCGCCGGAGCCGATCTTCCAATGGTTCAGCGCACACTGGTTGCACAGCAGGCCCTGGACATTGGGCAGACAGGGACACTGACCGGTAAAGCGATCGCAGTGGGCCAGCGTCTTGTTGGTGCCCAGGAAATCGCACTCGCACTGCCGGCAGTTCTGCTGCAGTGCATCGCCGTGGTAGCCATCGCGGCAGAGCTCGCAGTGATCGCCCGTGGTATCGTACAAGCACTTGAGGCAGGCGCCCGTCTGGCGGTCACAGTTGCCCGTATCGTAGATGTCAATATTGTTGCTGCACTCGCACTTCGAGCAGCTGCCACCCGACTCGGGTGAGCCGAAGTAATTGTCCGCGCAGATCTCACAGCGTGCGCCCGAATAACCCTCCTGACAGTGGCAGAGCATATTGTTGTTGCGCGTGTCCAAGGAACAGCCTTCGGCATGCGACATGCCGCTCGCTATGGTGTCCGGACAGCGACAGGCGCGACAGCCGATTTCGCTGCCCAGCAACGGATCGCCATAGTAGCCATCCAGGCAGGAGTCGCAGCCAAAGCCGGTCGTGGAGTCCTGGCAGTTCAGGCACTGTCCGGTCAGCGGGTCACACAGCGCGGCGTGTCCATTGCACTCGCAGCTGCGGCACATGGGGAAATTCCAATAGCCCGGCTGACACTGATTGCACTCCCGGCCATAGGTGTTCGGATGGCAGGCGCACTGACCCGTCAGCAGATCGCAGTTGTTGTCCTTGCTGCCAATGCTGTTGCAGTCGCAGGCCTTGCAGCCCTCCGGCCCGAAACCGTAGGTGCCCGGCGCACACTGATCGCACTGGCGGCCCACAACATTCGGCTTGCATTGACAGAAGCCGCCGTTGGCATCGCACACCTTGCTCAGCGAACCGGTGGGATTGCAGTTGCACATGCTGGCGCCATCGTAGATGTACTTGCTCACATCCTGCTCCAGTTCGCGGCAAATGGCGGCCGTGTGCTCCTTGTAGCGCATATCGTACAAAGATTGATTGCAGTTCATGTTGATGTATTCGCGCAGACGCAGATCGGCCACGGGCGAGCCCTGGAATATGGGCGTCACCTCAATGCGTGGTATCAGGGTAAGCGAGTCGACCAGTATGGTAGCCGTTGGATTGTCCTCGTTGCGGCGTCTGTGCTCGAACAAAATACGGAACTTGTACACCTTGCCCGCCTCCAGGCAGACATCGTGCAGGGCCACCACTTGGCGATCGCGTTCGGGCAACGAGAATGGCACACGTGCCTCGGTTATGGGCGATTGCACGGCCTGAGCGCACTCGCCCTGCGGATCGATCTCGTCGGGACGCACCAGCGTTATGTAGGCATCCTCCCAGTCGTTGCGCGATGTGGACTGATAGCGTATGAGCACATCGTAGGGCATGCTGCGCGGTATATTGTCGACAGTGATGACCAGCTCGGAGTTCTCCGGCACGCGCGTATAACCAATGCCCGTATGTTCGGGTGCATGTGGATCCTGGTTGGTGGGTGGCGCCTGTGGCACAGTGCTGCAGTTGCCATTGCTGCCATATGAGATGCACATTTCGGCCACCTCGGCCTCGTGCACCACATGCAGATCGGGTATATAATAGTTTTGCTTTGGCTGGGAACAGGTGCGTCCGGTCATGTGGGAGCGGCAGCGACACCGACCCGTCAACACATCGCAATAGTTGTCATAGGAGCCGCCCACATCGCAATTGCAGAGCGTACACCCGTCCTCGGATTCGGAGAGACCAAACGTCTCCGGCTGGCATTGATTGCAATCCTTGCCGGTAACCAGTCGCTTGCATTGGCACTCGCCGGTGCGCATATTACAGCCGGAATTGTTGACAGTGCCGAGCGTATTGCAGGTGCAGGCCTCACAGCCAGCAGGATTGTTGGGATCCAGATTCCAGTAGCCATCCTTGCATCTGTCGCAACGGCGACCCTTGACATTCGGCTTGCAGTGACAAGCGCCCGCCTCGATACCGTTCTCTGGATCATTAACCGAATCACAAATGCCCTCGTCCAAAGAGCCGTCGGGATCACAATCGCAGGGCTTGCACACATTCGGGCTGCTCAGCTGCTCGGCGGGATCGCGATAGAAGAAGGCCATGCACTCCTCACAATGCTGACCTTGCGTATTGTGCAGACAATTGTCACAAAATCCGCCCGAGACATGACCCGAGGCCACAAACACAGCCTCGTCAAAGTGACAGCTGACGGCGTGTCCATTGCATTCGCATTTCTTGCACGCGTTCGTCTGCTTGCCAAAGGCCGGCTTCCAGGGCAGATCGTTGTAGAAGTCCTCGCAGGTCTCACAGTTCAGGCCCTTCGTATTGTGCGTGCACTCGCAACGACCATGCACCATCTCGTAATCCTGCGTGGCAACATCGTCCAGGGGCAAGCACTGCGAGGCATGGCCATAGCAGGAGCAGGAACCGCGCACAACCATATTCGAGATGCCATAATAATACTTCTCCTCGTTCTCCAGACGATTATCCAATAGATTGTCGCCCAGCTTATGCAGCTTGATCATCTTGATGCGCAAATTGGTCATCTTCAGCTGGTTCTGCACATGCTCCGCATACGGATCCGTCACATTGATGTTCGGCGGCAGCACACGGAAGATGACCTCGCCGTTGCGCGATGGCTCCACATACGAGTAGCGCGACGTGCACATCACATCGGTGATATTATGCAGCGCAGTGGGCACACCCGGAAAGGATTCGGCGCAGTCGTAGGCAAAATAGCGATACACATGCCATGTTTCGCCGAAATCAAAGCTGCGCTCAATATACATGGCCGCCGGCCGGAACGTGGTGAATGTGATGATCAAATGCGTGAAATGAAATTCCGCCTCCAGGTCCAGTTGCAGGGTGACATTCTCTTTGCCGTTCTCCGACTGCCACCAGGTGGGTATATTGGTGCCCGGCTTGGTCTTGTAGATGATCTGTCCGATGCGATGATTCTTGTACGGATCGTTGCGCGTCTCGTCGCGCGAATCGCACAGAAAACATTTCTTATCCTCCAGATGCGACAAGATGCAGAATCTCTCCGGTGAGCGCAGGCCGCACGTGGAGCTGGCCGTCAGGCGATTCTCCCGTCCAATCAACAAATTACCCGTTGCCGGATAACATGATGAACGTTCACACGGATGCGTCTTAATGTATTGCCGTGGTGGATTGCGCGGACGATCGCGACGTCCGTGCTGCGCCTGTGGCGTACGCTGCGCCTCCGCCAGCTGGGCGCAGAGCACGGCGAGCACAAAGAAAAGCGCGATAAGGCCGCGGCGAGGCGACATCTCGCTCTCACTCTCTGCCGCTCTCTATCTCCCTCTCTCTCTCTATCTCTCTCTTGCACTCTCTCTATCTCTCACTTTTGAGGTCTCTGGCTCACTCGCTCGCTCGCTGTCTGTCGCTTGGGCCGTTGAGGTCGTGTTCCACTAGAGCGCTTCCGGCTCCGTTTTATAATCAGCTCTCGTTCGATTTCCTTTACAAAATGCGGACTTTTCGCTGGCCACGTGAATGGACTGAAAGCGTTAGTTAGACTTTAGATGAGGATCTTCCTTGGATTCATATTCCCACTTACGCTGCCTTTAGTTCCTTTCACTTTATGCCCGCTGGGCTGTCATGTTGCGCCTGATCTAGCTGCGGCTTATCTGGGGCACTGCAATGGAATAACATAAAATGGAATTAGAAATATTTTTTTTTTTTTGTTATTTCGGACGCATCTCCAGCATTTTGGCGCCGTCTTATCAACAGTTCCAATAGACCCATTAGTAATTTATTGCTTCGACTCCCACATGGAAACGTCCGTACCCAACGACTTTTACGCAAGAACTGAGCGCCAGCCAAAGCCTTCTTCGAGCTAAATGTGAATGAATCTGAGCATACATAAGTTCGACTTTATAGGGCGATAAACAAGTAAATGTACAAGTATATACAAAGTGGAATCCGTTGTTGCCTGGTGCGTTGTTTATCAGCTTTAAGACTTGTACTAAATGCTCAGCAAAGATGATTATTTTTAGACACAGCTCTGCCTCTAGTGTCACATAAAAACAATATGAAAAAGAGTTGTGTGCCTCTTAAAGGGATCTACACTATATACTATGTCTATATCATGCCCATGAGCTCATCCGTCTAGGATTTCGTTTCAACAATATATCTAGCTATTTCTTTAAGCAAAAAGTCATTTGGGATTTGTTTTGATTGATTTTTAATTTCCTAACGACCTCATTATTCACCTTGGCATTCTGAGAATGTTATCAAAACAAAGTTATTTAAAAAAATAATTACAAAAATAATTACAGCTGAAGTAGCATAATCTTCAACTTAAATTATGTGTGAAGTCTTATTAAATTAAGAAATCTTTAAAAAGTTAGTTGACTTTTGAATATTTTTTGTTTCAATTTGAATCTATTTCTTTTGTTCTATTCGATTTTTATTTTATTCTATCTACTCATTCTTATTATAATTTTCTTTATTATATTTACCAAAATTCCCAGGGTATTTAACTTGATTTAATTTGCTTGATTACACGGATTCGGTCTCTGAATATTAAATCTGGGTCTATGTTCTTATCAGCCCAGTTCCATTGGACATGCAGCTAAGTAAAATGAAAATTGTGCTAGAGAACCAGCCGCAGCAGCCGGAGATAAGCAGCTTCTGGCGGCACAAGTCAAAAAATTGGTGCCCAAGATGTGGTCATTGATTGGAATTGGGATGAAATCGCCTCGACGCAATGCTCTCCGCCGCACTGGGAAGGAGGAGGCTTCACAACTATTTTGTAATTTCGAGCCCGACATGGCCCGATAAGAGTTCATTCACAGACTATGCGACTTTGTATGTGCCACATGCGTGCGTACATGTTTATTTATGTATACATAACTCTATGTGATGGGTGTGTGTGTGTGAGTGTGCGTGTGTGTGTGTGTGTGTGTGCGTGTGTGCATGTGTGTTCTGCTGTAGAGCATTGACGGTTTTTATTCACTCATAAAGAGTTACATCCTTATGTATTAAAATGTGTTACACATTGATATAAACTTGTTATTAAATACTAGAGGAAATCGACCGGCGTTGTCCGGTTCGAATCAATAGTACAAGTACTCATTTGAGTCAATTTGAAAGCCGGCCAATTGGCTTCCAACTTATTAAACAAACATATGTATATAATACTTGAAATTTTCTGCTGAATTTGAACCAGCGATCTTTCTTTTGCTGTCTTAAGCGTTTAAGCCATGCAAGATCAGGTCGTTCGGTCAGGACAAAACGAATGATCATTGTCTGAATAATAGATTAATTAGGATTTGATCTGGGATCCAACATACGACAGAGCTTTGATACGGCAGCATTATCTGATGATAAGATATGAGGTTTAGATTTTCCTTTAGTTCATTTTAAATTTTTGAATTCTAAAATCGTGATAATAGTACATTAGCAGCATCTGTTAATAAAAATATACATAGATTCCAGACATGCCTTTGAAATATTTCGAATCTGATTCCAGTTCTAAATCAGGAGTAATACTACATTAATATAAGCGTAGAGCTGAGTTTGCCTGAAGGCTGAGTTTTGTTTATACCTATTATCATTATTATAATATTATCATTAACTAATATATAAAAGAAAAGAATTATGTAAGCGGTTATCAGACTTTAGTATAGATATCTAAAGGGTATTTGGTCAAGCAAGATAACTTCTCCTTTTGCTTGTTGTTGTAATTGATGTAGATTCTTTTATTTTATGTTTTTTTTTTTTTTCTGCTGTTAATTTCAGTTTCGTTTGGGGCACAGCAAAAAGCACAAAAAGGCGAACGTCAGACTGGCAAATAAACAAATAATCAAGGAACTAAACAAAAAGTTAATTTACCAAACACACAGACAGGCACAGTGGAGCACAGAGATACACTCTGTGGCTGGTGTTTGTGTTTGTTTATGAATTGGAATTGGGTAAATAAAAGAGAATATAGCCAAAGAAATGCTGGAATTTCAAATACCCTGTGTTGGAATATAAGAAAGTAGAATTAAAAAGTTATGTATGAAAACAAAGCGACAGATTTTATATTAAACATAAGCAATTAACAAGCAGAGTAATTTAGCTACTTTTGATCATTTTGTAAGCGGGTTTTATAAGGAGAAATATTCAAGAAACAATTATATCCATTAAACTAGAAACTTTGAAAATTTGGGGTTCAACCTTTTCGATTTATGGTTTCTCAAATTTAAAGCGAGAAACAAAAGTTACCATCAAAAATGAAAAGAAAAATAAAAGTTGCTGATACAAGAAAAAAAAACGAATTTTGTATTTTGTTCATAGGAAAGTTTTTCCTAGAATTGAATACAACATAATACGCCCGTTGCACGAATAATTCAAAGAGTCTCAAAACGAAGCGATTCTCGATTCCGACTTCATTCTAATGCTTGTCTGTGCTATGTACACAGATATCTAATAATATATATATATATATATATATGTATATAGGTATTTGACGACGGGTTCGTAAAAATTGCTCATGTGCATGTTTTCTTAGCTTTGCCATGTTTATATTTTCAATTCCATCAGAGCGTGCTGCCTATTGACCACACATCCTCAGCTGGAACTGTTTTCACTTATGGAGAACATGTGTGTGCTGCCCCCCCTCCATCTCCACAAATTAAATGAGATCAGCATGCGGCATCAAAACTATTATTAGGCCTGAACTAAGTCCTGCCCACATAGTGGCGCACAGAGATACTCTATACTGTATCTTGCGGATGCAGATCTGTCAGATCCAAGCCTTGGCTTATATTTTAATTGGTCGCCTCGTTGAAAAAACAATTTACTTAGCTTTTTAATGCACTATTCCTTGCCTAGTGCACTCACACCTAATTAACACACACACACACACACACACGTGTGCATATACATATTCATGAGCGAGGGTTGTTTAATTGTTAGTATAAAGTATTTTCCTTTTTTATTTATTTTCCTATTTTCTAATCTATAAATTGTATGAATAAAATTAAACTTCGTTTATTTATCTTCAAATTATTTGCTACAAAAGATTTTAAAAAATTGTTAGACCTAAAATCTAAAACAGAAATCGTCAAGCAACATGCATAAATTTTGTAAAACAACAAAAATTGCATTGAAAAAAAAAAAACAAGTCCAGCGAAATAGGAAAAATTATTTAAAACAAAACGAACATTTTGCAATACATGAAATTAAAAGAACGTCAAAACCAAACGCAAACATCTTGAACTACCCTCGCAGCTACATATGCATGCGCGGAGCATATGTATGCATGCATATGCAAGGCAAGACATTCTCAAATGGATTTGGGTAGGAGGCATCATGTTACAAGTCGCATTTAATCCGAAAGAATTCATGTGCTTTACAATGTAAGCTTTTGCTGTGACAAAATGAAATACATATACATATACATACTCTTTTTGTTTTAGTAAAAATCACAGCTAGCGATAAGTCTTGCAGTAAAAGCAACAACAACAACAACAAGAGCGAGAGCAACAGCGGATGCAGAGAAGTAGAAGGCAAAGCAGAAGAAGTAACAACAAACGGAGCAAAACAGATAAACGCAGGCAACGACAACAACAACAACAGCTGCGTAGCATAAACTGCGTACAACTTCTTTTTATTATAAGTTAAAAGTATAAGTTGAGGTTAAAGCTAAAATGTAGAGAACAATTTGGTTATTTTCTTACCGCGGCGTGCAACAACTCCCACTCCTGCTCCTTGCAGTTTTAATTTAACATTTTCTGTTATACACAAAAAACAACAAACATGCAACACTGTTCTGTTGTGGTTGTTGTTGTTTCTGTTGCTGTTGCAGGCACAGCAAACACTTTTCGACTTCTTTTTTTAAACTTAAAGGGAGCACAAACACACATACATATACAAACACAAACACAGATGAGATGTATTTTCCCAAGACAATCAGAGGACGGCAACTGAAAAACCGGGACTGCCGTAAAACCCGTCCGATCGCCAAAGATCCACACTCGTTACTGAGCGAACGGTTTGTTGTGCGGCACAAGAAATGTATTTGAGATACTTTAGGCGAGAGCTCAAGAGCGATCGCAAGTATAAGAGAGTAGAAAGATGAAGTCATAAAGTAGCCCATACACTCTACAATCGGTTGTACCTGCTGGATTGCGCTCGCATTTGAGGATATTTAAAATCAAATGTTACCACAATTTACTCTTTAACATTTTTGTGGTTATTTTGAGTGAATAAATAACTGCCTATCATCAAATATATAGAGTATTCAGTTTCTTTTGCTATTTTACACTGTGCTCAAAAAGTCCTGTCAAACAAGGCAGGCAGCAAGAGATCGGAAGGTTGTGTGAAATGGCCCCTACACGTTACAATCATTTGGAATAACACAAGAAAACATCAAGTACATGATTTTTGTACACAAAATGCGAACGAGTTTGGAAAGAGAATATGTTTTCACAATTTTAGTGCTTTTTGGCTTCTCTTCGAAAAAATCCACAAATAACCATTAATAATACTAATAATAATAATAATAAATCGTATCTATTTTATTGGAAAAACTAATTTTAGTTAATGTGCCCCTTTATTTAAATTTAACTGTCACATAAAGCACATCGTTGGCAATTCTATGTGTTGGCAGCGCGATTTTAGTATTTTCACAGCCCTGCATGCGCAGAGAGTGAACGTGAGCGGCATAAAGAGAGAGGGAGCGAGTAATAAAAACGGTTATCTTAGTATTGGTTAACTTAATAGCACCAACATGGCTTTTAAGGGCGCTCGGGGGATAGGCAGCTCTCACACAAACACAAAACGAAGGAGAGCACAAAATGCAACGGAAAAAGCGCCAACGCCGCAACGAGTTGCCAGTTCACATTTGGAGCTCTTACCGAGCAGTCGATCGCACGCGAGAGCTTGAGTGTTTGCCTCCGTCAGGTCGTTACGATTTTTGAAAACATATTACAAATTCGAAACGATACAGGAGCCAATTGAAAAATAAAACTCACACTGAAAATGTTATTATTTGGGCTGTAAATCAACAAAATTTTATGTGTTACATTTGTCATCAAAATTTGTTATAACCCCCCCGCAAACACAGAAAAAAAGAAGTTTATAAACATTGTGTGGTGCTGTGTTATGCAGAGTCCATTTTTTGTCACAGCTAAATTTCTAGTTCCATGGTGTGTGTACGGCTACTGCTGCTGCTGCCCCATCCCGTTGTGCATATCTATACACAAACACCCATAAATATTTAGGTGAGTCCGCAGCCAAATACTTACCTGCCTGCCAACTATGCAACTGTTACAGCCCCCACCGCACCGCTAATACCATAAAAATAGTCCAGCGGACGGCTCTCCCAGTACGAGTATACCCCCAAAAATTGATTACGCAGTACACATAACATAGAGTGCGACGTCTGCTTCTTCGTTATTTCGCGTTTTAGTTTCATTTTGTTGGATTTGAAAAAATGCGTTGGTTGCTTTTATTAATACAACACCAAACTCACACACACAGAAACACTCACACGGGACAAATGAACAAGTGTAAATGAAAGAGAGCGGGAGCATAGTCGCATCAGCTTTTGAGCAAGAGAGCGAACGTAAGCCATGCGCAGTACGGGGGCAACAGCAAACACTGTGGGAGGAGTGTGGAGCGTGGAGCAGTTGGAGAAGCTGTTGCTATTGCTGTTGTAGTAGTGTATTGCTTTCTGTTTTGTCTGTGTATTTGTGTGCTATGCGCGCGGCAAAAATCTCTGCTGCGGCCTCGACGTTCATTTAAAAAAAAAACTGACAACTAACTGTGAATCGCCGCAGTCGAACATCGCCATTCATTTTACGTTGACAACAGAGAGTGGCTTTTATTTTGTTGTTGTGCTTTGCTATTGTTGCGAGTTGGTGACGTCATATGGCAGTTCTATTTTTAAAAAGTTGTTTCTATTACCTATTGTTTTACAAACGCTCTGTGCCGAGCTCAGTTCTAACTAAAAAACCAACGAATGCAATTGGACCCTGTACGCTTATACGTTACGGGCACCGATAAGCGGCACATGTGTATGTGTGTGTGTGTGTGATTGTTTTTGGTGATATGATTTGTTTTCGTCACGTGCAGTGCGCATACATGCACACATGTTCATGTACATAGCTTGATAAGTATATAATGTAGCTATGCATGTTTGTTTTGGCGCGCTGGAATTTCATAGCAAGCCTTTGCGCTAAAGTAAACTACGTATTGGAAACACTTGTGTAAGGTTAAAATGCCCGTTAGAAGTTTTCTATTTACCAACACTTTAACAGCAAGTTCAGTGTTAATGATGATGATATATATATGTATGTATGTAGATGTATGATGTTATGGTATTGACTGTATTTAATTACTTTACAGTTGTCGGATGGCCATATAATATATATATTATATATATAATACATACATTTTACAATAGTTCTATTAAACCCGAAGAACAGTCCCACAATTGAAACAAATCGAAATCAACCCACTGAAATTTGAATAAAACGGTAAATGTTAAAGTTCGACTGACTTCTGTATTTCTTCAATTACCTTATTCTTGAAATCAGTTTATTTTTCTTCAGGCGAAACACACCCTAAAAGTGAGACGCCACTCTGTTTAATTTACATCCGTAGCACATAAATTTCCCACTCTCGTATATTCATATAGACCCACACATGTGTAATATCTGGATATTAGCCCACCTGTGTCCGTAGTTTCTCACTTTGATTGCAATCTATCTTTAGCTTTACTTTCGCCTTAGCTCCCTGCTCCGACTTGACTTGACTTTTAAACTTTAAATACGGAAAAGGAAATGTAGGTCCTTTAACGAAAATTCCCTAACGGCACGCCAACTGCTCTTTGGATTGGCTAAGCAAAAGGTTAAGAATTTGCATAAAATCGAATAGTATACATGTGCTGGTAGTGTGTGTGTGTGTGTGTTACGTGTGTGCGTGTTTGAGTGAGTGTGTAAACGACACACATTCCTTGACATGGCAGGCCAACATCATAAACTTTGGGGGCTCACAGAGCCCGATATCATCCCTCACAAGCTTTGTTGGAGGACTCGACGAAAGCACTTTATTATTGACCCGGCTATGTGTCGAGAACTTGCGCCCAAGCCATATGTTTCATGCTAGGCATACCTACATATATCCTAGTATGCATATTTGAGGACCAAACCCGTATGCTTCGTGTCCTTCATTCATATTGTAATTAGCATTTCAGTGAATATTTTTGAATATGTTCTTATAGCTAGCATCAATAAGTCGAAAAAGTTCTGCAGATACTGTTGTAGTCTATTATTAAAATATAATTAAAATGTTTACAAGTATTTAAAAGTAAACCAAACTTGAATATCGAAACAGTCATTAAGTAGGCTTTAGATAGCAGCGTATTTAGTAGTCGTCGCACTGCTATTTTAGTAGCTTTTATTAGGATGCGGATGTCAGGACACGACTGTCTGACGTGCCTTTTATGCATATCAATAAAGGCATAATCCACACACAAACACGCCTATACGGAAAACTGGGGCAAATAATAAAAATGCGGCATGGTCGCAGACATTGTGCTCCTCTTGGCAGCCAAGGAGGGCAATTCACATATATATAAATCGAACAAAACATGTTTATTATTTTCCAATACAGTTTACGACTATCTATCATATGTACTATGTATGCACTATATTTATATGCGAGAAACCTTTTGCGGAAAGCAGCATTTACTTTATCCAATTAAGGCAAAGTCAGTTGGGTGGGCGATTTCATTGGCTAAAGATGAAAAGACTGAAGTAAAAAAAAAAATAAATAAAATAAAATTATTTATTATGGAATCAAGCGGAAGCATTGTAGAGAGAACTACGCGTGGGCAGACCTGAGCTGCGAGCTGGGTCCAAAAATGGTGCTCTTACTAATCTCATATGTTGTTTGTCAAAGATAACTGAGGATGCCAAAGATAACATTGCATTTTAAGAACTCTTTTCTTTCTTCTTTTCATTGTCTTTGCAGTCGCTAAAACACACTCAAGATGTTGGAGGACGACAATTCGGATCTGTTGGTCTGCGCCACAGAGATGCAAGAAGGTGAGTGCAAATTTTGAATTGCATTTCCGTGAACTTTTAACTTGAACTCTATATCATTGCAGATCGTCTATTCTTTGTGGTATTCAAAAAGAACATCAAGCCAAAGAATACGGCAAATACCCATTACTTTAGCATAGACGATGAGTATGTCTATGAGAACTTTTATAACGACTTCGGGCCGCTAAATATATGCATACTGTATCGCTATTGCATGAAGCTCAACACCAAATTGAGTGCCAAGAGTCACGCGAACAAAAAAATCGTGCACTACACCTCCATGAATCCGGCGAAGCGTCTCAATGCGGCCTACCTGATTGGTTCGTATGCAGTAAGTGTAACCTTTCTTGGCTGGATATCTTACTCGCATCGCCTCGTTAAGACGGAAATTAAAACCTTGTTCTTGGCCATACCACACGGTTTGGGTTGTATGTGTGTGTAATAGTTGATAGCCTTTGGGTGGGCATAATGAATGAGGAAATATAGTAAGCTTACTTTAAATTTGAAAATTGGGTTAAGAACTAGTCAAGCGAAGTGATAGGTGTATAAAGAGACTTTAGGAGTGAATATCTACGATAAAAACAGCTGGAAAGAGCGTTATATAGTCTAAATGAAAAGTATGAGTAAGACAAGACAGGTTCAAATAGAATCTGGCGCAATCCATCTATAAACAAGGCACTAACATTATATATATTATGTATCCTGTATGAGAAAATTTGTTCAATATTATTATACTGAAAAAAACTTGCGTATTAACATCTTACATTTACTTTATTTCAGATAATTTATCTGAATAAAACTCCAGAGGAGGCCTACAGACTGCTCGCAACTGGAGATGTACCTGCATACACGCGCTTCTGTGATGCCAGCTATGGGCCCAGCAGCTTTAAGATCTCGCTGCTCGACTGCCTCAATGCCATACACAAGGGCCTGCAGGCGGGCTTCCTTAACTTCAATGACTTTGATGCGGAGGAGTACGAGTACTTTGAGCGTGTTGAGAACGGAGATTTTAATTGGATAGTACCGCAAAAGTTTATAGCATTCTGTGGCCCGCATCAGAAGTCGAAGACATTGCCAAACGGCTATCCATGTCATGCGCCTGAGCGTTACTTTAGCTACTTCAGGGACAACAATGTGACGACTGTGATCCGCTTAAATGCGAAGGTCTATCATGCCTCATCCTTTGAAAATGCCGGTTTCGATCACAAGGATCTATTCTTTATCGATGGCAGCACGCCCAGCGATGCTATTCTAAAGAAATTTTTGTCCATATGTGAGACCACAAAGGGCGCCATTGCGGTGCATTGTAAGGCGGGCTTGGGACGCACTGGCAGCCTCATCGGTGCCTATATTATGAAGCATTATGGCTTCAGTGCTCTAGAGGCCATCGCATGGCTGCGCTTGTGTCGACCCGGCTCGGTGATTGGCCATCAGCAGCAGTGGATGGAGGAGTAAGTGCCGTTGACTCAAATATAATCCCGAAAAGCTTTTAATAACTGCAATTATTTTACAACCTTTGCAGCAAACAGAGCTGGCTATGGTCCGAGGGCGAACGCATGCGCCGGCGCAACTCCTTGTCGATGCTGCAGCACAAGTATGGCATCTACAGTATTGAGCTTAAGAACAAGTTCTCCAAGAGTGAGATGTTCGAAGAAAAGCCGCTGCCGTTGGCAACGTCTGATCCCTTTGACCATGTTGATTTGTTGCTGACTCGCGTAAAGGGTATCTCACAGCGTGTCGACACAATGCATTTGAATGATCAGGATACATTGGATGCGGCCTGTGAGCAAACCGATGAGGAGCTTTCCGAGCAGCAGCTAGAACTGCAGGAGTTGCATTATCACTCGACGGACGAGGCCAATTGCAATGGCAGCGATAATGATACGGACACGGCCAGTGCCGCTGCCGATCACCCGCTCGCTTCCACCTACACAATCTCAACGCGTCGTCGCAAGTCGCCTTCGAATGCCAACAAGCCAACGGTCATAGCGAACTCGCTGCGTCGTCTAGTGAATCCCGGCGGCGGTAACAATCGCAGCAATAGCAACACCAGCGCCATGTCCAACAGCCTCGATCCACCCGGCAGCAGCTGCACCGAAAAGAAACTGCGCAAGCCCAGCTCCAATGTGATTGAGGCGGCGCGTCACACGATTGCCTCCTCGGTGCGCATGACGCAAACGGCGCTGGAGAAGAAGCAGACCCAAACGCAGGGCGACAAACTCAATCAGATAAAGGCGCTGCGTCGGCATAATTCGCGTATTGTGAACAGCAACAGGTGGGCTTTCAATATATATGACTTGTATAATAGCTGTACTCAACACAAATATCCTGTAATTTTTGCTTCTGCAGCGAGTCTGATCAGAATCAGCGACATACGCGTGCCCGCTCCCAGCCATTTCGCAACAACAACAATGTGGTTAATGTGTCCGCGGCGTCAATGGGCCTTAAAGCCGGCAATTGTTTGCCAGCCAATGCATCAGCAACAACAACAACAACGACGACACCAACAACAACAACATCACATAATCTTAACAACAATAACTACAATAATCTAAACTCTTTGCATAACTGTAACAACAATAGCACTAATAACAACCACAACAACAACAATGTGCAGACCAATGCGGCCAGTCGCACACGCAGTCTGGCCATCTACAGCAAGAGGTAAGTGCAGTCCAATACAGCCACCAATCCAATAGAATGCCCTACCCCCCCCTCCAATACAGCGCTACACACACATATTTTTTTATTGAACACGATTTGATTTCAAGTTCGAACTGTGCTGCGGCATTTTGTATTCTCGTTTAGTGTATTAGTATTTTGTACACCTTTTTTGATGTCCTTCGTTCGCTTTATACCTTTTGCCAGTTTGTATATATTATAAGTACACAATATATTTATATATGTATACATAGTTTTAGCATATTTATAATTTTCCCACCCCCCCCCCCCCTCGCTAACCGTATTTGCACACTTTTAACACTGGCGTTAGAGCATCTCGGCTATCGATATCTATATCTATCGATATCGATAACTGTTGATTTGTAGGCGCCGGCAAAAAAATAACGTTTAAATTCGTTAACAACACTAATTTTAGCAGCTAATTATTTTGTTTTTATTGTTTATTGAGTATGTACTTACATTTTTTCAATTAATTAGTCTTACAATTTGTTTGTGCATGCAAAATTACAAAAATAAAAAAAAAAACGATTTCAAAATTTTTGGGTGCTTGCGATACTTTTCTTTTGTTTATTTACATACCTTTTGGCCATTATGTTTATGTTGTTGCTCTTGCTCTTGTTTTTTTTTTTTATCGTTTTTGGTTCCTGTGCAATTGTTAAGCTTACCCTGTGCCCTCTACTCCAACTCTTACATCTTTCTCTCTTGTCTCTTGTGCTTGGCTGTGGGCTCACCATTTTCGCTCCCCCTCCCTCCGTTGACAGAATGGAATTGAAGCATCTGCGCAAAGCTGAGCAACAACAGCAACAAGTACAACAGCCCGCTACCGCCATAGCCGCTGTGCTCGATAAGCAATTGAAGCCCTACGCAACGATCAATGAGAGTAAAATACCCATCGGTGTTGGCGGTGGTGGTGCTGGCAGCTCGGCGACCATACCCCCGGTGCGAGGCAGCGTAACACGCAGCTCGCTGCATCACATGACGCTGAGAGGTCGGTCGCGCATTCGCTATCAACGTCCCGCGGCAGCAGTTGGGGCTGGCGAGCAACCGGCACAGCCTTGCACGCTGGCAACGGCCCGTTATTATCGTGATGTTTCTGCCGTACCCACCGTGTCCTCTTCGTCGTCCTCATCGTTGGCCAATGCTTGCGGTAGTGGTGCTTCGGGCGCAGTTGCCGGTGCCGGTGCCGTTTGCTACAATATAGCTACACGAACCTCATCCGGTGCGCTTGATCTTAACTCCAATCCGCTGCCAGCTGCAACCACAACAACAACAAAGACAACATCAACTACAACTGAGGCGTCTAGCGCTGCCAAGTCAAAGATACCCAACTTGAACAACAATCACAATTGCAATTTGAGTAATTCGCATTCTTCTACACCTCCTCCAGACACAAGCCGGCTTAGTATGGGCATCTATGGCGGCAACGGACGTGCCGCTAGCGACGAACAGCGTGCCATCATCAACGAGCATCATTTTAATAACCTGGTCAGCAGCAAGCGGAACAAGCGTTCTCTCAGCTCCACACGCATCGAGAAGGACAAGTGCGACGAGTACAACACGAAGTTGCTGCGAAAGACAAGCGTAGTTGCCGCTGCCGCAGCGGCAGCAGCAGCAGCGGCGGCGGCGGCTGCTGCAGCCGCTGCTTCGACAATGAGCAAAAATAACATTAACAGCCACAACAATAACAACAATAATAGCGGCAGCAGCAGTAAACATAATAGCAACAGCGGCACACCAACAACCAGCATTGGAGGCGGCAGTTTTAGGCTTTCGCGTCGAATCTTTGCTGAATCGGGCTCATCAGCCTCCACATCAGCCTCCAATTCTGGGATACCAACACCAACGCAACCACCATCGTTGCCCTGGCAGCAGCAACATCCTCAGCGTGGAGCCAGTCGCCTGACCACAGAGCGCGAGCAACAGCAGCACCTAAAGTTGCGCAAGAAGATAAGCTACTAGGTGAGGATTGGTCCAACCTTATAGTGAGAGATTCAAAGCTAAAACCGGCTGCTGCAATTGTTATTGTTGACATTTATTTTGTAAAAAAAATCTTATAGTATTAATAGTAAAAATTTACACTAGGCCCACAAATAAAACTTGGGCTTGTTTATTTAAATACAACATTATTTGGGTGCAATAGGAACGAATTGGCAATTCTCTTCAACAATTGACTAAGCTTAACTGAGAATCCGTTGTTATTTCATGTATCTTCAATTTTTCAGACACATATATAATCTCGTCTGATCGCAAGAACCATTCAAGTTTTATTCACATATTGTTTTGCTTATTTGAATTACAATAAAAAATGCAAATTATTTTTAGCTTTCAATCTTTTTTGCAAATAGGGAAATACTCGTAATATGAAATTTTAATTATATTATTACGATTGCAAAATAAAGTAAAATTGGAAACGATTATATTGCTTACAAGTATAAGGATAATTATAATTATTGCGATTACGTTCCTTTGCCCAAATGATTGAACATCAACAAATGATTGTACATGACGACCTTAACAGAACTCTCGCTTTTATATTTAAACATATGTATGTATTTTTATTATACGACGTTTACTAGGTCTAAGCGACGTACAAAGTTTATGCATACAATGTTGTTGTAAGTATAGATATTAATATATACATATATATATATAATAATCATGTGCATTATTTCAAGTGTTTATTGTAAATAACACGTTTATTTAGTTTTAAGTATTAGTTGAAATATATGTTATATATACAGAAACACCGGCATTTCTGATCGCATTCAGTCTAAACCAACATGACACGAAAGTATTGGATCATGTCATGATAGATCTTGCTCTCGGGACCAATAAACACGCAATCGTAATCACAATTCAATTCAATTTGCAGCACAGGTTCCATTGACTTTGCTTCCAGCGGTGTGATGCGTGGATTTAGCTTAAGGGCGCCGAGCACAGCCAAGAGCTTTGCCTTGGACGTAACATGATCAGCGGAATTCAGAACCTCAAAAGCGGCCTCCTTTAATTGTGGATAGAAGGATTTGAAGTAATTGTGACGATCGCATAGCTTGACGGATTGATTTTCTTCGCCTCCGGCATCGGTTAATTCGCGATATGTTTTGAATTTGCGACGACGCTCGGCCTCTACGTCCTCAAGGGTGCTCTCCAGTTCGCTAGTGTTTCCCGTCTTGGTGCTCACCAGCTGCGTCTCTGGGCTAGCTTTGTCCGAATCGTTCGATATTATGCACAGCATTTCAATAGCAGCGCGCTGGCGTGCATCCTTCTTTTTGTCAGACTTGCCATAACGCTTGATGGAGGCCACGGAGCAGCAGGCCACAAATTCGGGCGCATTTGGCGAGCCACTCTGCTGCACTATCTCAATGATAGGCAGCGGCATATCATGACGTACGCAATAATCACGCAGCTCCTTCAACATGTCGCGGTTCATGTTTGTCAGCTCGTCGGCCACGCTGTTTAAATTAAAGTTGTCCTGCCCTTCGCCGTCGCCATCTGCATCCAAGTTAGTAAAGCCCGGCAGCCTTCGCATCTTGCGCATTAAATTGCCGGCAGCTAAATGCTTGGCATCACGCTTGGAACGTCCTGCGTAGATTAAATTCAGTTTTTAATATTGTTTTTTGGTTTTAATGTTTGCTACATATTCCTACCATTTCCATAGGCTTCGATGTCTATCAAAACGACTTTGCAAACATAACCGCCATCTTCGCCGTCAATATATTCGTACACAGGATTGCCAGTCTTGGCCTGAGCACAACATTCTTGAAGCGCTGAAACAGATGACTTGTTCTCCATGAATATATATACCCAAGACTTTAAAAAAAAATCGATTGGCGAGCTGCACACGCTTCTGCGCTTGGGAAATACGCATACAAATTATATTTAGCGTCTCTTTAAAATAACTTGATATATATGACAGTGTTGCCAATCACTCGGCTTTAATAATGTACTAAATTTGCCTTTTGTTATTGCTTGCCCTGAGAGTGTTTATGCTATAATTATTTATAAATTGATTTTGCTTTTAATAGTAAATAATAATGGTACCATATAAAAAATAATATTCAACAGATAGTTACTGACATCTGGTAAATACACGTCATGTCGTCGAGAGTGGCAACGCCACAGCTGCCAAAGCAACCCTGGCTGTGTATTAAAACAAGTGTTGCTGTAGACGAAGGAACTTTGATTATTTATTTTGCTCAGCTCGGCTCTGTTCGGAAATTCGTTTCATAATCAACAGTTCTCATTTTAATGCAAGGAGCCGCACAACGAAACACAGCAACAGCTACGTTTTTAGTAGAACTCAATCAATATTCGGGATTAGCTAAATTTATTGTTAATGAAAATCGTGCCAGAGGGGAGACGTAAAGTGACCGTGGAAGTCTACACAATACAAACACAAGTATAGAGGAAAATAAAAAACCCCTGCATATCACTGCCCACCCCCTACCAACTGCCGGACGCTGACGAATCACGAGCCCACAAAAAACACTTGTCGCTTGTCGCTGGCATTGTTGCTCCATTTTATATCGAGTGTTCGTACCAAGCAATTAGCAACGTCGCAGAAAGTGCCCGGGAGGGTGAGGGTTAAACTATGGACGATACCGCTGCAGCCACAACGCCGTCGCCGTCCCCAGCGGCAGCTACGGCCGCTGGCTATGATGCTGCGCGCGACAAAACAAACGAAGGGGTCGCTGCCGCTGCCGCTGTCGCAGCCAACAGCATAAGGCTCTTGATTAAATCGTCGAATCAGCAATACGACGACATGAACATCGAGAGTGATCTCTGCTGGACGGTGCAGAGGCTCAAGAAGCAGCTGTCCCTGGTGTATCCCGGCAAGCCGGTACGTTCTCGCAAACACACAAACATACAAATACACAGGCACACATGCACACGCACTCACGCACACATACACATATACATATATAAGCATATTCCTCATATTGACGTCAGCCTCGAACATGCCCTATCTTATCAACCGGGGCGCTGGCCAATCTTTAGTTATTTGCCATTTGTGTATCTTCTGCGCTCAAAGAGCGACAATTGTTTGTCTTTTGCGTCTTAATTTGGCGTTGACTTGCCGAAGTACACGTCATTTAATACATACTCTAAGTGCAGCTAACAATTGGACACGTCTAACGAATTTTATTTTTATTATATTAAGCTAGTTAAAGCTAAATTGCATTTATTTCATCAGCGAATATTTGATAAAGTTAATCTAATGAGCAGAAATATCTTGGCACCTGGCAAGCTAATACATATATACTGTACGTACAATATGTATATATGTCTCAAATGTTGTTAGTTTGATGTCATATGTTAAAAATGTAGTGCACAGAATAAATATCATTTATTGGCTGGCTGTGCGAAAATGATGTGATACGGGTGAACGATGTGTTTAGTAGATTTGTACAAATGTTTTCTTAAATGAGTTTGAAACGGTTCGTAAGAAAAGACATTAAATTGCTTAAAAATGCCGTGCAAAGTTCAACTTCCTGGTCCATAGGAGTTTAGTCTGTCGTTTAAAGATTAACGTTAGGTAGTCAACATAGGCGGATAGCATACGTTTTTTGTTGTGGGTCATTGCTTGGACTAGAACTAGAACTTGTTATCATAGGTATATATGCATAGACATAGAGCTTAGAGATTAGCTTGCAAACAAACCGATGGACAGAGAAAGGGACTGAACACTATTTCGATTCAGCCTGTTGTTTTGTCAAATAATAAAACTTTGATGTAAAGTCTCTTTTGTATTGGAACTTATAACTTTTAACCCTGCATTTGAAATTCACGAAATCAGAAATTCATTGGCTATTTATTTGTTTTGCCATTGTATTAGAAGCTAATAAAATTGGTATCTACTTTGCGTTACAGGAAATTAACGACCAGAAGCTCATCTATTCGGGCAAACTGCTGGATGATGCCCAAAAGCTATCGGAGGTTATACGCAGCTACAAGGATGTCTATCAGCAGCATCATATCTTTCATTTGGTGTGCGCTAACAAAAATATAGCCAAGGCACCGTATAAGGCGACCATGCCTCCAAAGGACACCACACCCACAGCCGCGCCGCGCCGCGTGGATACCAATGTCAATGACAACGAGCTGAGACAGCGTCATATGGCCGCCGCCGTCGCAGCTGCCGCTGCTCAGATTCCTTACCAACAGCCAAACCTACAGCAAACGATTGACTCTCATCCCTGGCTTCAGTTGCAAAATCAGGCGTATCAAATGGCTGCGGCTCAGGGCGCATCGGCATCAGCATCGACATCCGCAACTTCACAAATGGCTTTCCAGCGGCAGCAGGTGCTTCTGTACAATGCCTGGATCCAGCAGTGGTATGCAGTGTATATGCAACAGACGATGCAACGGTGAGTTTCCAAAAACCGTGCATAAATGGAAATAATATGGGCTCTGATATATGATAGAGTTTTAACATAGTCAGGTAGTAAATGTCTGAGATTTATTTTCACAGTTCTTCTGCGAAAAAGCTAGCTTTTAAAACAGATTGAATCTGTGACAACTAGGATACACTTTGAGTAATACTAATATATAAATCTTCATACGGAAGTCTTTTTGCATTATTGTTTTTTAAAATATTTATGCTAACAAACTTTAAGTCTTTTGTCTTCGTCACTGAGGTGTCTGGGGCAGGGTAATATGTATCGACGTTGCTTCTTTGGCGCCTGCTATAAATAATTTGTAATTCCCTAAATATTCGCACATATATCACGTGTCAACAGTTTCAGGCACTGCGCCACGTTTGCAGATTATTGATTTTGCAACCAATTCAAAGCGGGATCTTTATTTGTTTTTATATATCCATGCAAGCTCACAGATGTAGAGTATATCGGTGTATATGTATATCTAGCCATATTGTTATAGCCAAGTTCGCGTGTTATTCAATGTAAAAGTGACAAGCACAGATATTTCCCGTGAGTTAAGTGTTCTTACACATTTAAACTATCTATATACGTACAGTAAATAAAACAATAATATATCGATTTATTTATTTTCAGCACTAGCGGCACGGGCGGTGTTGTGCCACCTGCAATGCTGCCTCCCTTTATGCAAGGTATGCCTGGCCTAGCCAACAATATGGGTGTGCCGCTTGTGGGACATCAGCCGGTGCCAGTGGCGGGCGCTACTGGCCCTGGCGCTGGGCAGCCAAATGAGGAGGCCGCTGCACAGCAGCCGGCGGCCCGTCAAGTGGATGGACTCAATTTTCCTAACATACAAGAGGAGCCCGAGATGCGCGACTGGCTGGATAGTTTCTTTAGCTTTACCCGATTGGCCATTTTTGTAACAGTTTTATATTTCAATTCCTCGCCAATGCGCTGTTTGCTGGTGGTGCTCATCGCAAGCGTTATTTATCTGTGAGTACGAGCATGGGCTTAAAAGCCAAAATGATTTGCTAAATTAAATAACTCTTCACTTCTAGCTATCACATTGGTGTACTGCGACGTCGTCGCGAGCGCAACAACAACAACATCAACCGCAACAACAATGCTGGCGGCAACAATAATGCCGCCTTTGCGGCTGTGCAGCAAATACAACGCATGATGGACGCTGCCGTTGAGCATGACAATAATCCGCAGGCTGCCGCTGAACCAGCACCAGTCGCTGCACAGGAGGACGCAGCTCGGCCACCAGCGCCAGCTAGCGCTGGTGCGGAACAGGCCGATGCTGCTGCTGCTGCCGCTGAGGCTGTGGCTGTTGAGCCAGCGAATGCCAATAACTCTGTGATTTCTATTGTGCGCACCTTTGTCATAACATTCTTCACATCGCTGCTGCCCGAGGCGCCGGCGTTGTAAAGGCTGACGTCGTATTGCGTCCAATTCTATGTGGCCTCTGGATTATGTTTCCATTATTTCCTTCTACACTCCCCACACTTTTCACATTTATAAATGTTATCATTTATGCATACCTGAACTTTGCAATATCTGTTTTTCTAGCCATGTAATGAATTATATGTATATTTATAATATGTCTGTATGTGCGTGGAGCATGCAAAAATGGGCTTGACCCAGCGTCTCCGTGCCGCAGCCTAGCCCCCCCCCCCCCCCCGTAGCTTTAGTGATTTTTTTAGCGATAAGAAAAAATAAAATTGTTTTTGATGTGAATGGCTACAATTGCTCTAAAGGCAAAACGAAACTATGAAACCGATGAATTGCAATTATGAATTATAATAAAAAAAAACATATAAATATATACATATATATATGTATATGCTTTAACACCAACTTGCTTATCTCGTATCAATGTGTCACGTGTGGAAAACTCCAAGCGGGTTTCTTCAATGGAATTTGATTGTGAATGGAAAATTTTCAGCTGGAAACACTTTCACTGCGTAAGCGACTCGCGCGTAAGTAGCAAATCATAAAAAAGAGCACTTAATACACACGCCTCTCGTTTCTTTATTAGGCTTACACGCTCCCCGGAGACGATCTGTGCGGCGTTCAGCGTCGCCTTGTATGACCGCTTATCGCCAACATGCGTCCGTCCATCTGTCGGATCGTTCGTCCGTCCGTCTGTCGGTCCGTGCCGCTGATAGGGGCGCGTCGACGTCTTGCTCGGGGTTAGAACGCTGCGAGTGCTCAGTGCTGACGGATGGTGCATCGGCATCAGCATTTGGGAACATTTATATTTTTCGCTAGACACCTTACAATTCGGCGACAACTCTTCGCGCTCCAGCTCCTCCTCTTAATCAGCAAGTGAATTGGCAAATAACAAAGCAAACATGTTGCGATTGCTTCCATTGCGACCAACAATCGCGCCTGCGCTCACCAGACAGCGTCATGTAAGTGGGCGTCATTAATTTGCATACCCAATGGGATGCAGCTCGTGCGATTCGCCTCTTTGTTATACGCTCTGGCATTGACATTTTACAGCACAGCCGCGTAATTGCCATACGTCGCGAGGATCAATCGGTTTGGGAGCGTCGTGCGCCATTTGGACCCACGCATGTCCAGAAGCTTGTCAAGCAGGGCGTTAAGGTCATTGTACAGCCCTCCAATCGACGCGCCTATCCTATGCGGGTGAGTCAAGACTTCCTTCCATATTTCTATATGTATCAATGAGTTTGTCCTGTTTGATTGATTGATTGATTGGTAATCGACGCCTAGCCCAAGCCTTAATAGCTCTGAAGCTTAAAATTTATAAAGAAGCTTCCTTTTGGGTCAACAACTCGGCTTTGGCTCAGTTGCCTGAGCGTCGAACTAACATTTGGAAGGTCGCCGGTTCAAGAGTGCATTATATATATAAAATCAACAAATCTTTTTTAACATCGTATCATATGTGGCTTAGCTACAGCAGCGTGCTTACCATGTCGAATGATACGTTTAATGGGCGGCATCATAAAAAAAAATTGTGCTTGATAAGCTTCTCCGTGTTGGGCTCTAAATTTGGCAATTGCTGCTGGCCTTGGAACCAGTCAAAGCCAGAAAACGGAGCGTATTTCCGTCTTATCTCGCTCGGAATTGTTGCTGTCCAGTCAACTGATTTCACGCCAGATAAAAATCGAGTTTAACAAAAACAATATATGCTGATAGACACTTTCAAAACAATAACACAATATCATGATAGCTAATGGGAAAATCACTTGTGATTGGTTGCCAAGGACCATACTAGTTTTTTAGATCATTATTTGAGGGTGAATAATATATTTAATTAAATGATATTTATTGATAGTTAACATTAATAACAATTTATACAATAGCAAGCATTAGTTCCACTCAAGAAACCGAATTTCTCCAAAAGGTAGAATGCTTTTCTTGGCGTTAAATTTAATTCCAAATATCAAATCCTTGCAAAAAAATTAAAATATTTGAAATTTAGTTTATTCAATTTGCCTTTGCAGTTAAGGTTTTCAAAAATTGTTTTCCTATAAATAAGAGTTTTAGATTTATGTCAAACTTTTGATAATGCCAATAGAGTATCTTAGTTGTTCTTAACCATAAATTAGATTTGGCATTAGTCAACCAATGTCGCATGTTATGCTTACTGTAAATACTTCTTAAGACCTTAAATGCGAGATTACGGATAAGAAAAAAATGATAATATTCAGGAAACTCGCAAGCATAATGTTTGGGTAAATAGCATGTGAAATCGATTAGATAAGTTTATTTTGACCATTTCTTAGAATTCCAAATTACACAAAAATCCATTTTAGATTTCTTTACACGTCCTTATATATCTAGGCGTATATGCAAGCTGGTGCCCAGATACAGGAGGACATTAGCGATGCTTCCGTGATCTTTGGCGTTAAGCAGGTGCCCATCGATGCGTTGATTCCGGGCAAGACCTACTGCTTCTTCTCGCACACGATCAAGGCGCAAGAATCGAATATGCCACTGCTGGATGCCATACTCGAAAAGGTAAGTGCCCCGATAAACTATATAAATCTTCAGATCTCTTGAAAAACGAAGCTTTACAGAAAATCCGCCTCATCGACTACGAGCGCATCATTGATGAGCGCGGCGCCCGCCAGGTGGCGTTTGGCAAATACGCTGGAGTAGCCGGCATGGTGAACATCCTGCATGGCATTGGCTTGCGCCTGCTGGCGCTGGGTCACCACACACCCTTCATGCACATAGGACCCGCTCATAACTATCGCAACTCCTCGATGGCCCGCCAGGCGATTCGCGACTGTGGCTATGAGATATCGCTGGGCATGATGCCCAAGTCCATTGGACCATTGACCTTTGTGTTTACCGGCTCCGGCAATGTGTCGCAGGGTGCGCAGGAAGTCTTCTCCGAGCTGCCCGTGGAGTATGTGCCGCCAGAGATGCTGCGCAAAGTGGCAGAGCACGGCAGTGAGTATTGGAAATTGAAATATATAATCTGTAATCTCTAAAGTGTGCCCAATTTAGACCAAAATAAGCTGTACGGCTGCGAGGTTAGCCGCTCGGATCATTTGGAGCGTCGCGAGGGCGGCGGCTTTGATGCCAAGGAGTATGACGAGTTTCCCGAACGTTATATTTCCACATTTAGCCAAAAAATTGCGCCCTACGCTTCGGTCATTCTCAATGGCATCTACTGGGCTGTGGGCAGCCCAAAGCTAATTAGCATTCCGGATGCCAAGAATCTGCTACGTCCGGCCAACACGCCCTGGCTGCCGACCAGTAAAGGCAGCCCTGCACTGCCACATCGCATGCTCGCCATTTGTGATATATCCGCCGATCCGGGCGGATCCATAGAGTTCATGAATGAGTGCACCACAATCGATACGCCCTTCTGTCTGTACGATGCGGACCGCAACAAGGATACCAAGAGTTTCAAGGGACCCGGAGTGCTGGTCTGCTCCATTGATAATATGCCCACGCAGCTGCCTCGCGAGTCTACCGATCTTTTCGGTGAACTCCTAACGCCTCATGTCCATGATATCATCAGGAGCGATGCCAAAAAGCCGCTGCACGAAGAGCACTTTTCCTATCCCATACAGTCGGTAAGTAGACGGGTTTCTTGTGGCAGTCGATAGATCTATGTGGTATACGATATTCTCCTAAGTAAAGATCGAATATTGCTCTCAGATTATATGGAATTTATATAAGTATATATAGCTATTAGTAATTAGTAAATGTAGTTCAGGCAGCTTAGCTAGCTGACATGAAGCTCTCTAAAGTTCTGAGTAAAAGTGATTAGAAGTCGTAGAAAATTTTAGAAGAATATTTCACTTGATCTTATTCGCAGAAATGAGTTTAGCTCTGTTTTCATTAATATAAGTATTCATTCAATTTAATTCTATCCCATGCTGTTGCTTTCTAATAAGATTATCGGAGATCTATTTTAATACTATATTGTTATATTCTTATACGATTTCATTTAATGTATAATTATTCTTGAATATTTTCCAACTAAAACTCTTTTTTTTTTTGTACCCTAAACTGGAACCTAAACCTCAGATTTAGATAAACATATTTATTATATAATTTAGTTAATTTATTTATTATTGTAAAGTGTTTGTAATTTTCGTCTGTCGTCTGTCGATTTTGAATCTAATATTTTTTTTGCTATGTTTACAATATCCGTCGGGCTGTCAGTCTGACTGCGTATCCATTTCGGAGAAGTGATTAAAACAATATATTCCACAGTTAGCCTATGAAGAGATCGAGACATTCGCCCCATTAATTGTTAATGCTTTAGATTCGTATACTCAAAAACAAAATACAGCCCAATCATCAAAAATTTATTTTAAACCTTTTTTTTCCCACTATCAAACTTTGTTCCCAGTATTTGAAAACAAGTCGGATTTGTTTTAGTGCTATCAGCGAACTGGCTTAGTTATAGCTTATTTAGGTGTTAAAGACCTTAATCGAACATGAACTAGGAATATTTTGCTACTAAAAATATATTCTTATCTATCTTAAAAATATACTCATTTAAATGGAAATGAATCTGTCTATAAGACTTGTTTAGTATGTGGCATGTGTAAGCACGTGTTCACCTTTAGCTTATCAGATCCAAGTAAATAAGTGCACATATTATTTCATTGCTCTCTCTTTCTCTCTCTTCCCCTCTTGCTCAGGCAATTATCGCCAGCAATGGCGAGCTGACCGAGAGCTTCCAGTATATTCAAGAGCTGCGCGATTCGCAGAGCAATCGCTCGCGCCACAAGATGGAAGGCCGTTCCGAGTCGCACAAGAAGGTGCTGGTGCTGGGCGCCGGCATGGTTTCCGCGCCATTGGTCGAGTGGCTGCACCGGGAGAAGGATGTGAGCATAACGGTGTGCTCGCAGGTAAAGGAGGAGGCGGATCGCTTGGCTCAACAGTATGCGGGCGTGGATAGCGTCTATTTGGACGTGCACGAGAGCACCGGGCATCTGCAGGAGCTGTGCGGCAAGGCGGATGTGGTTGTCTCCCTGCTGCCCTACAGCCTGCATGGCATGATTGCGCGCTACTGTGTGGCGGAACGCACCCACATGGTCACCGCCAGCTATCTGAATGATGAGATATCGGCACTGCATGAAGAGGCGCGCGCGAATGGTGTGACAATCATGAACGAGGTGGGCCTAGATCCGGGCATTGATCATCTGTTGGCCCTGGAGTGCATACACGAGGTGCAGGAGAAGGGCGCCGTTGTTGAATCCTTTGTCAGCTACTGTGGCGGCCTGCCCGCTCCGGAGCACTCCAATAATGCGCTGCGCTACAAGTTCTCGTGGTCGCCGCGTGGCGTGCTGCTCAATACCTTGTCGGCTGCCAAATATCTGAGCCAGGGCCAGATTGTGGAAATCTCTGGCGGTGGCGAGCTGATGTCCAATCCGCGCAGCTTGGACTTTTTGCCTGGCTTCGCGCTCGAGGGCTTCCCGAATCGCGATTCCACCAAATATGGCTCGCTCTATGGTCTGGGCCGGGATGTGCATACGCTGCTGCGCGGCACCATACGCTACAAAGGCTTCTCCGAGTCCATAAAGCCCATGCAGCTGTTGGGCCTGATTGATCCAGAGCCGAATGCCCTGCTGCATCCCAGCGGACCGGATGTCACATGGCGGCAGCTGGTCACACATCTGCTGGGCATGTCCGATACGAGCATCTTCTATGAGAACCTCAAACAGAAGCTGGTCGAGCGTCTGGGCGATGTGGATGGCATCGAGAGCTTGGGTTTGCTGGATGAAACGCCTGTTGTTAAACTCCATTCCCCGCTAGATACGCTCAGTCACTATTTGTCCAAGCGTTTGGCCTTTGGTAAGTGCTTCCCTCTGTTCCACTCGACCACGTCCCAAGTCAATGGCACTTTCCTTGCAGAGCGTGACGAGCGCGATCTGGTCGTGCTGCGCCATGAGGTGGGCATACGTTGGCCCGACGGTCGTCGCGAGGAGCGCGGCATCAATTTTGTTGTCTATGGCCAGCCGCAGGGACACTCCGCCATGGCCATGACCGTGGGCAAGCCAGCTGCCATTGCGGCTAAAATGATTTTGGATGGTGCGTAAATGAATTTATATATTTATATATATTCATATTCATATTCGAATATTATTTTCTTCATAGGTGAGATCCAGGAACGCGGCGTACTGCTGCCCTTCACGCCGGACATCTATCGCCCCATGTTGCAGCGTCTGCGCTCCGAGGGTCTGACTGCCACGGAGACATCCAGATGGCTCAATTAGTTACCTGCCGAATTAGCACCTAGTTTTTCGCTGAATACAATCCATAAATTCTTCTTCTTTAGATTCTATCTAATTCTCTGTTGCACTTCAATTATGTGTGTGTTTATGCCCCGTTTATTTATAGACCTGTTTTTTTCCAGTCATCAAAATTTAGATAAGACTGCACTGTTATCTGTATACTATATACTTATATGTATGATATGTACTTATGATTATAATTGTTTCTGTTTTTTTTTTTTTGGGGGGCAGGAAATTAACCACGTCGATTTTAATACACATTTTTATACAATTGTGATTAAACGAAACATTTTATCAATCAGGTTATTTCATATGAACGAATTTGTTTGAAGGAAAATTCGTCTTCGATTGACTATCTTATCGATTGCTGATTAATAAATCGCCCAAACCGTAAAAGCTAGAAAATTGAATTTTTCAAATTTCTTCAACTTTTTTCTGATATGTGATTTGATGCATTATTTAACGATTCCACGAGTAGCCGTGAAAAAAGGGTGAAAAAACAATTGAATAATATTTTCTAGAACTGCTCATTTGACTAGCGTTAAACTTATTTTAAGAAAACTACGACAGAATTTGTTGAAATTGTTAGCTCCGGTATTGTGTCCAGACTGATTGATAATCAGCGTAGAGGATCAACCGTATAAGCTAGAACCTTTATACGGTAGTTATTCTAAGATGTAGTGTTAGAAAACTTCCGTCGCTTTTTTTTGAAAATAAGTGAACAACAATTGATTGTAATTTCGTTGACTTTCATTTGATCGATTTTAAATCAAAGGTATATGTCGAAAATTGATTGTAAGCTTTTACACGTTTAGTAAATCCACGCACTTAGGTGGAACACGGATGTCTTGAATCGTAAAATTTGCTCCACATTGAATTGATTAAATACAAGTTTCGAGGATCTCTTGAGAAATACCTTTGCTTTGTTTTTGATTCATTATTTCGAAATACCATCTTCTTTTTCGAGAGAACGAATATATTGATATTTTGTCATTAATTTATTCGTCACATAGCAACTCGTTAGCTTTTTGGGTTATCAGTTGAACTTGAACTATTTTGAAATAATAAATAAAAATATGTTGTTGCCGTTAAATTATAAATTTAATGGGGGCTATATTTAGCCAAGAGCCGGCTAACCACAGTTCCCACAGTCACATGATGAGGGTTACAGTTCTGTCAGATTTCACGGTGCACATTAACCGGTCCCAATTGGGATGCCAATAAACAACCTCACCTCACATTTGCCTCATACTTTGTCCCAGAGATTGGGGCTATCAGCTGGAGCCTAACTAAACCATGCGGCATTCCATGATAACCAATAACCTATGTGCTAGTAGTGCTTGCTTAGGTTTTACAATTTTTAATTCATTCAATGCAAATTCATACACACACACACACACACACATGCATGTGTCTGTGAGTGTGAGTGAGGGTTTACGTATAGTCGAAAGAGAGGCGCAGACTGGGCGATAACAATGTGTGCAATGGGATTTGTGGAACCGGAGCGAGAGTCCGACGCCAGCAGCTCAGCCGCAGTCGGCGTTGTAAATTAAACGATTTGATTTTTTTCTTGTCGATACTCTATTTAAAAATTGAATATGGGTATATGCGTGTTGATCGTTCATCCGTCTGGAAACTTGGTATATATGTCAGACAGAGCGTTTAAGATTGTTGACCACGCCCACTAATTCATAGGCAAACTCTGGTAATGTGTATTTCTTACAGGTGGAAAGGTCACCAAGTCTACTCTAAGGAAGAAGCCAAAAATACTGCCACGCCCATATTAGCCACATTAGCAATTGGGATTTCGGTTTTATACAAAGCCTGGTTTTACACAGGTTCGGATTCGACAATTGGTTCGCCAAATTTCATTTATTCTTTTATTTATTATTTTTAATATTTTTATATAAATTATATATTAAAAAATTTCGATTGAATGTTTTTTGATTTTGATTATTTCTTTATGTTATTTATTTTAAATGGTATATAAAAAACATAATTAAAGTATATTCAACTTTTAATAAAGCAGAAAAATATAATTAGGTTTAGGCCCTGCTTAATTCTTTTGTAATTTGGCGCCTCTGTATTAAAAACATTATTGCATAGAGTATTGCGCAGTCGGTCGTAATATACTAAAACGTTCTTGTTGTTGTTTGTTGCTATTTTTTTTTTTTTAATTTTTGGGCTGCGCTCGAGCTGCCGGGCAGCAGTTCGTCTTCAGTCTTGATAATACGTAGAGCCGAGGCAGTCGCAAAGTGTTTTCATTCTCGTTACGTCTCACAAGTGCTTTACTGTTATATGCAGTAGGTGTATATATATATATATATATATAGGTATATGTATCATATATATGTGTGTCTCGTGAAGTAACGGCTGTTTGCGTGTTGCGTGTCAAAAACAACAACAACAACAACAACAACAAAGGGCTCAGCAGGCGCAGCGCAAACGGCGAACGCATCCCCCGTGTCTCTATAAGCGATTATTTAATTTATGGTTTATAGTTAAAAAATGAAATAAATTAAATATATAAATAATTGGAGGAAAGTGCGTGCCGGTGAACAGCTGCGAGAATTTACAAGTGAAGCGAATATAATTATACAATGTTTAAATCGAAGACAGTAGCTTATATTTGACCCCAGGCAAAGGTCATTATTATATTGATATTTAACTGTGCGCTCTGCTGTTATCAGTGCAACAACAACAACAACAACAACTACAACAACAGGCGACAAGAATAAATAAAACATTAAACAAAACAATAACAATAACAATATGGGTAACATGCGCTATTTGTCGGAGACTCATTTGCGGGGCTTCGAGCGTTACAAGGTAAGCATTAAATGGGGTTTATTCGGCTTCTATAGAAATGGGGTCGTCTTGCAGACCCACTACAAAAATCAATGCCCCCTCTCTGCACACCCCCTACCATGCATAATTAAAGAGGCGTCGTATTCAATTGAAATTGTTGATATGCCACAAAGCAAATCGGTTAATAATATATAGTTATCAGGATTACGACAAGTTCCGGTTTGTGTGCTATAAATATGATTATATACAGAATAGACACATGTCAATTGTGTTTAATCTGAAGAATTGGGCAATGGGTAGATCTATTAATTTTATATTTTTACATTTTTGCTATCACTGCTGTCACTGACATATGTGTTTAGACATTCTTATCAAATAGGCTGTACGCCCCAGGCATGACTAGGCCTAGGTCATCAATTAAATAGACCGGATGATGCTGAACACACAGGTTTCGTAAATCCCAGAGAAGGCATTGAACTGCGAATGTAGCATGTGCGCGCTGTTGAGAGATAGTTGGCAAACTCATAGTGTGGAATTTGTACTTAAGAGATTAACTTATAAGTACGATGAGTTCAGAGAACGAGAGAGAGAGAGAGAAGCTTTATGTCATATGAAAGACAACCGATTGAAGTTTCTATATAAGATTTATCATATATATAATGCCACTGAATGGAAAAACCATAATGCCTTAGCTAAGCTGATCTAGAGCTTTAAATGTGATCCTTTAAGAGTTCTTAAGGTTCTTAATAGATCGTATTGTCCTAGCTTAGACTTGCATCAAACTCTTGGCTTCCTTACATTTTCATTCATTGCATTTGACTGTGAACAAGCAGAAAATACATAAATAATATTTTTAAAACCCGAATTTAATTAAATTACAATTTAAATAAAGAACAATTTAAGCTTGCCCATAACTAACGTAATCCCCAATTGACGTTCTCTGTCTGATTAAAAATTAAAATTATAGCTCCTGTGCATTTGTTATACATTTAATTATATGTGGGTCTATATTTTTGGCAAAGTTTATTTTGATATATGAGGCTTGTCTTTTATGTTGTTTAAGTTTTGCCCGATGCGATTAGATATTGGCATTGACTAGACCTTCTAGCATGAAATATTTTATCGATTTCATTTACTTTGACTTTGTGTTGTCCAAGTTACCCATTGCATTGAAATGTGATGTGAACTTGACTTACACAACTGACAGAAACTTTACCGTCACAGTAGTAAAATAATTGTTTTTATTGGCTTTATTGAAAGCTTTTCAAATTACCTACGAGTAATATTCATATCAAATCTTATTAGTTCATATATTAGTTAGTTTACAATAAGTGCTGCAAGTTTTTACAGCTTAGACAGTATGATTAGTTACACAGTCACTCAGTCAGACAGTTAGTCATTTAGTCAGTTAGTTAGGTAATTAATCGGTTAGGCATTCAATTAGTCGGTCCTTCATTCTGCGATTCATTCAGTACGTCAGTCAGTCAATCAGTCAATTAATTAATTAATCAGTATTAGTTAGTCAGTCACTCACGCAGTCAGTCAATCATTTGGACACTTGTATAGTCAGTCAATCATTCAGTCAATCAGTCCGATTATCAGTCAGCCAGTCAGACGATCGTTTAGTCACCCAGGCAGTCAGTCAGTCAATCGGTCAGTCAATCAGTCAGTAAATCAGTCGGTCAATCAGTCAGTCAGTCATTTAGTCAGGCAGAAACATGCTCTAAGACTTTTCATTATTTATTATGTTTCGTTGACAGTACAACAGCATAGACACTAGTTTTCTGAGTGTCTATATAATGCATCCGTTCTGGAATTCCTGCGTGAAGGTATGTATTCTTCGATGAGCGTAACACTCAGTAGGGTCTCACAGATCTTCTCGTGCAGTATTTACCGATGTGGCTGGCGCCTAATATACTCACTTTTGTCGGTTTTCTCATGACCGTGGTGAACTTCATATTGATAGCTTATTACGACTGGGACTTCAAGGCGGCCAATGACAAATCGGTGGGCAACACGGTGCCCGGCTGGGTCTGGACCGTGGCGGCCATCAACATACTCATCTATTACAATTTGGGTGAGTAGAGTGGGATTTGATTGATCTGAAATCGTGACTAAATCCGAGCCAATGTAGATGGCATGGATGGCAAGCAGGCGCGTCGCACGGGCACGAGTGGTCCGCTCGGCGAGCTCTTCGATCATGGCTTGGACTCATATTCGGCAGCCCTAATACCCATCTATATATTTTCACTGTTTGGCACGGCGGACTTGCCGCCAATACGCATGTTTTTTGTTATATGGAACGTGTTTCTCAATTTCTATTTTACGCATGTGGAAAAGTATAATACGGGCGTTATGTTCTTGCCCTGGGGCTATGACTTTACCATGTGGGTAAGTACGCCTCAAATAAATTATATATTATACCAATCTTATAAACTATATAATAATAATATATTATTTTCGGCTTAGGGCGTCAGCGTGATGCTGTTTGTGGCCACATTGGTGGGTCCGGAAATTTATCGCTCCAGCTTTTATGGTTTTACGGTGGCGAATATGTTTGAGGTTGGCCTCATTGGTTCCGGCATACTATCCAGTCATCCAATTATTATAAGGAACATCTATCTGTTTGTATCATAAATGAATTCAAATTGTGGGCCTGACTTTATTCAAGCTCTGCTTTCAGCTCATATAAGAATAAGACGGGCAAAATGCGTCCCATGATGGAGATGTTGCGTCCATTTTTCGCCTTCGTCTGGCTCTTTCTGATCACCTTGGTTTGGTCATTCTATTCGCGAAATCAGGTCATTAATCTGGAGCCGCGTATCCTGTGGATACTCTACGGCACTATCTTCTCCAATATTGCAGTAAGCTACACAATGTTGACAGCTTTTAGAGCCACCTTAAACTTTATTTGCTTTTTCTCTTCAAGTGCCGCCTGATTGTGGCCCAAATGTCGGATACACGTTGCGATGGCTTTAATATACTTATGTGGCCACTGCTTGCCACTGTGGGCGTCTGTTGTTTTCCGTGGTATGAGCATGTTTTCGGCATGGATCTGACGGCACAGGGCGAACGCTGGCTCGTCCATGGCCTAACAATATTCGTCACATTGGCGCACTGGCATTATGGCTATGGTGTGGTAAGTACATATAATATTGTTTATATAAAGCTTAAGTGCTCATTCAGGTATTTAATTGCAGGTCTCGGAAATGTGTAATCATTTTAAGATTCGTTGCTTCAAAGTAAGAAAATCCCACAGCAATTCCGTTGAATACACTACATTCCAGAACAATAACAAATCCCAGAAAAGTCATTGAAACTAATTACATACTAACTAGAAAAAAAAAACAAAAACAAAAACAATCAAAACAAAACAAATTCAACGAAATACGAAAATACCAAAAGGGTTGCCATTTTGTATGTGATATAAATGTGGGTGTTACAAAATTCTCTTTCGCCTCGCTCTGGTCTATATTTAAGTGAACCATACTCAATACATTAGGTCTCATGCGCCGCATAACGTTATGGTAAAGTTCACCTTAGAGTTATTCCTTAATCTAACCTAGACTAAGTATATAAATACTAAATATCAATATTTATTTATTTATAATTTGCTGAGTACTTAGTGCATGTAATGAGGCAGCTGCAAATCGCATGTGACATGACCTAACCCAACTGCATGTTCCGATAAGTATTCCACATAATATGCATTGCGATAGTGTAGAATCTATAAAAGCGACAAGTCCACACTGAGAGTCCGCATTATGATTTCTGTAGATAACTAAACCGCCTGGCAACGCTGTGCAGGAACTGACCGAGACCAATGAAGTCACAAAACGCACGGAGACCACTGAAGAAGTGTAAACGGAAAAGCCATTGGATTGTTTTCCACATTCAATTTCCGTTCTTTAGTACAGTTGTGTAAACGTTTTCTTTATTTTAGTCTAAGTTGAAGTCGTACCAAAAATGTTACCGTTAAGATATGAAAACAAAAAGCTTACGATGTGCCTTATTCCAAGTCTCACGCAAGCTTTCCAGCGAAAGCTCTGTGCTGAGTTGCACAGTTTGCCCGCCAGAGGGCAGCTCTGTTCTCTGTTTCTGCTGAATAAATGTTATCAATTTAAATGTTAAATTAATAAATTAACGTTTTTCTTTTGACTTTGTAAATGCAATTGTTTAATATATTTAGTGCTTAATAAAATGAGAATAAAAATGTTAAATATAGGGTATATTTAAGCTCAGAGTATTGGACAACGGGATAGATATCCTGCAACCAGCGAAAACTATTCCGAATCTAGAAAAGGTTGCCTTGAATGTGAATCATTTTTGCGAAGTACTTATTAGTAAAGCGTCATCTGGGAGATAGGTAAGCTTAAAAGGATCTATCTTGAAAAATCACTCGATAGATCGTAGCTTGTCTTCTTATCTCATTCTTTTCAGCTTAGTTAAGAATCAGTTCGGTTATAGAACTTAGCTGAAAATCACCCAAGTTGTAAATTTCTTTCAATAATATTTATAGAATTTCAACATCGACACTACGACAATCTGGTTATGCGAATCGAAGCCCGGCTTGTAGAAATATTCCATACGGATTAAAAAATAGAAATTTTGATAGCTTCGATGTTGACTTGAGAGGAGCTTCTCCCTAGAGGCTGACTGTGCCAGCTATGGACTCTTTTTCTAGAGGTTCCGCTTGTCATTGTCACGTATCGCGTCCATTTCTCATTTGCTACTTGCCTCCGGCTGCGACACGCTTCTGTCAACAGCAACAAATTATATCTGCGTATATGTATATATATATACAAACTTATATATATATATATATATATATATATATATATATCGAGCCCCATATCTATTTATATACATACCTATTTCAACACTTTGCTCTGCTTTTTTATTGGCATTGCATTTAGAAAGTGATTTGGCTGTTTGTAAAATGTAACACACACCCGCACACACACGCACACACACACACACACACACACACCTAGCTACACTTTCGGCTAATGCACACTATAAGGCCAGGAACTTTTGCATGCATGTCACGCATTGTTGTGGTCGTTATTATATTTGATGCCATTTTACCTCTACACACACACACACACACACACACATATACATACACACACACAGTCAGGAGCAGCGAAACGTTTAAAAGGATATTTGAACTTTGTATAAAACTCAGTGGGCGGTTTTATAGATTACGTTCAGCGTGTGTCCTGTTCACACGAGCAACAAAATATGGTTAAATGTTGCCAAAAGTTTAAAGACCCTTCAGGCTTCACAACAGGATATAATAAGCAAAAGTGCCCAACTAAGGCATACACTCTACACAGATCTCATCATAATAGCCGTATCCATATATGTTATAAACATGCCTGGCCAATGCTGTACATCAATATTAAGATGCAAATAGGCGCGCTGCAAGTTGCAAGTTTTGGTAACGAAAATGCTTGAGCTTCTTCAACGGAAATTGCGGCACAGACTTTGGTATTTACAAGTTTCAAGACTTGCCAATTAATTAAGAGTATTTACGAAATTGTTTACGGCATCGATGCGGACCAATTTAGCCGTTAGTGCACTTGTGTTAGCCTGTTGATGCCTTGCAGTTACGGCCAAAATATTTATACGATTAGCTGCTTTTCAGACTGCGTAAATCTTGGCTGGATTCCAGTTTCATCAGCCGCAACGAAATAAAAGTATTTAAGATTTTTAAGTACTCGTGGCTATATCTTGCGGCAAAGCCTTTCACATTGGGAGGTTTGTTTTACAGTGAAGCCTTGCCAATATGCTCGATGTGCAGCAAGCTGCATAAACTAGAAATTTCAAGCAATTTACGAGCTTATAGACATTTTCAGACAATTAAATGTTGTTAGACATATTTAGCACTATTCCTGTTATTATCCTAAAGTATGGAAAGGGCATAAGAAAGTGGCACTTATGTCGAGCATCGCCCATCTGTAGGATCGCATTGATCTTAGAGACTATTAAATTTAAATTCCTACTTTATAATCTAAAAATAAATATTTGCTAATGCAAGCTAATTGGGGTATCAGTTGAACTTTTGATAGCTTGCTGGTCAAAAATAATTATAAAAATTATTTTTCTATATCAACTAAGCCGCAAGTCGTTACAAAGTATATTATCTTATTATTATTTATTATTTGAAAGTATATTATCTCGAATGGCATATATTTTGCCACTCGAAACCCTTGTGAACACTAATGAAGAAAATGCACATAAAGCTAGCTTTAACATCGACTATATATATATTTTTACATATATCTATGTGAATATTTTGTCTAAAAGATGTTTTAAAACTGCAAATATATCGATATAAATTGCCCCATAAATTAGGGGTTAAAAAAACAAAACTGCCCATTTGCCCTCTGTAATGAGTACCTCGGTTACCATTGTGTGTTCGTGTATGTGTGTGTGTGTGTGTGTGTGTGTGTGTGTGTGACATATAAGCACATGTCTCGATCCACCCACTAAACTGATGGTTCATTTGTCTTTATTTAGTCGCGGCGCACAAAATGGTCGCTTGGAGGCTGCATTTATTGACAATAAATAGCTCATAAATTACACATTGAGTGCGGCAGCGCGGGGGAGTGCGTCGGTTGGGGCAGATTGTGGTTGGGCAGTCCGTTTTAAAGGACTTAAAGGACCTTGCTTTGGGGAATGAGGGCAGGTTATGAATGCGTGTAGTTTAGCTTTTGGTCAGAAACAGAGCGTTAAAAGAAGCGCATAGGAAACAACTTCAAAGCGGAAGTTGCCCGGGCTTTGTTTAAATGCCTCGCGCCGTGGCTGTAGTCGGTTGGGAGGCTTTGAATGGGCGTGGCACTTAGTTGACAAGTGCACTTGAAAACAAAGAGCGTAAAGTTATTAAAGGTTTTTGCGCTTTGTGCGCCTTTCATGTCACTTACACTTTTTTTTCCCATTCCACATGTCTGAAACCCCAGCCCCAGCCAGGCCCAAACTTAGCTCAGCTTTTATGTGCTGCTCCGGCTGCTCTGCGCTGGGGCTGCGTTGGGGCTGGGCGGGTCTTCAAGACGCTTTGCATACAGTTTTCTTTCTTTTTTTTGGGGGGGGGGGGGGGGGAGGCTTGGGCAAAGGCGAACTTCAAGCGTGCGGCAAATTCAATTTGAAATTTCCAAATGTTTTTGAAAATTACATTTTTTATGAAGGGTGCAAAGTTGACGGTGTGCGGCCCCAAAAGCGTGTCAAACGTTGAACCGTTCGAGTAGGCGTGGCAGGCACCAAAAAAGCCCTTGAATGATGCATCTCGGCGTAGAAACAACAAATGTCAAGTAAATGAATATTTTATTGCCTGGCATCAGGCAGCGAGCGTGCGATTTTTGCTACCGAAATTGGCTTCCCACTGTGTGCATTGCTTGATTCTATGGCCGCTCGGGGAGCGCACAAGTGCGTTACACCTCAAGGAGAAACTAAGCGAAAAAAAAAAAAAAAAAATTGATGATGTAGATGATTTCAAAGCGCTCTACCAGGGCTCAACTCTCTCCGGTTGAGTCTCCCATGGACTATTGAATTTTTATAGCACGTTACGTTGTGCTATCAAAGGAGCTGTTGCGAATGCTTCAGCTGGCAGCTACCAATAGCAGCTTATTGGCAGCTGCCGACTGTGTAAGATGTCACTCGATCAAAGGCGCATCACTATATGTAACTCAATTTTTAAAATGAAGTGAATGTATGAGACATGTACAGTAAATGCTCGCAAATAGAACCGCTTCAGCTACGGAGGTAATTTTAAATAATTTGCAATTTTCGCGCACAGCGGGAAGTGTGCTTTATTTTTAAGTCCTGAAGTAAATTTGAAACTTCTCCACCAATGCCACGACTGTGAAATTATTTAAATCGTTCCCTTCGTTTTACTCAGCCAGCTAGTCAGTCAATTAGTCAGGCAATCAATGACTGAGTCAGTCAATAAATCAGTTCGTTAACCAGCCAGTCAGTCAGACAGTCATTCAGTCAATCCGTCAATCATTCAGTCATTTAGTCAGTCGTTCAGTTAGTGAGTCAATCAATCAATTACTCAGTCAGTCAATCAATCAGTTAGTCAACCAGTTAGTCAGTCTATCGGTCAATCAATCAGATGGTCAATCAGTCATTTAGTCAGTCAATCGTTCAGTTAGTCAGTCAATCAGTCAGTTAGTCAATCAGTTAGTCATTTAGTTAGTCAATCGGTCAACCAATCAGTTGGTCAATCGCTCAGTCAGTCAATCAGTCAGTCGGCCAGTCAGTCAGTCAATCAGTCTGACGGTCAAACAGTTATACATATGTGTAGAGAATAGATAAACTACATTTGGAGCTACACACACACACACACAGATACACACATACACATATATCGTACTCACATATGTGTAGCACATTTCATAGCATACTTTTTCGAGCTGCGTCTATCACTGTGGCAAGTGGCATTGAGTCGGCGCTGTCTATGTGTGCGAAGGTGAGTTGTCCTTGTGTGTTTGGCATGCATGTGTGTGTGCGTGTGTGTGTGCGAGGGCATGTTAAAATTCATTTGTCAAAAGGATTACCATGGTAATAGGGTTTTAAGCATATATCCAGGCAAACATTCGCAGCTTTTCTATTTGTTTTTTTTTTGTGCTTTTTTGGTTATTGTCCTGCACAGCCGTTTATCATGTCCTTTTGTTTGTCTGGCTTACGTTTTTTGTATTTAACTCTATGTTTGACGTCCATATGTGGCGGCTAATTAAAAACATGGCGTTAAACAATTATGTCAGGCATTTGTAATGCTCAATCCCGGCAACATCAACCACCAGTTGGTGCCGCATGCCAGCTGCCGCATGCCACCTGCCGCATGCTACCTGGTCAGACGCTGCCTTTGGATACATTTGCCAAGCTGCTAATAAATTGACTGCAATCAAAGTTGTCATAAGTTGAGCAGGAAGCAACGCCCACGCATCCTGCCAGACTGATAACTGAGGTCACGTCCAAGCACACACCCGCAGACACACACACACGCACACAGAGGCTGAAAGATAAGTATACACATGGACACACGACCCGCAGCCAAATGACAACTTAATAGCCCAAAAAACCAAGCCAAGCAGACATTGTCCTTTTTGGGCCGGCCCAAGGAATGGCTGAACAATCTGCTGGTTTTTGGTAGCCATGTGCCATGTGTCGCCATCGCCATCGCCATCGCCATCATCGTCACCGAGCATCGTCTTCAACGTGTCTTCGTTTCTGGCCAACGAGGCGAAAATGTACAAATTGTTGTGATTTATTTTAACAGATTTGTTGTATTTTTTTTGTTGTTGTTGTTGTTAACCCAACGACAGAAGCTGCTGCAACAACAACAATAATAGCAACTGTAACAGCAAGAAGAGTCGAAGCTGGAATTGGATGAACACTGTGGCATTTGCTCCATTGATGAATATGCTGGTGGGAATCACAGGTCTCTCTCTCTCTTTCTCTCTCGCTCTCTATCCACCCAATTGGCAGCTGTGGGAGCTGCGAAGCGCGCGTGACAATGCGCCAATGTGTGGTCAAGTAGTGCGCACGGCTGAGCTGCTCCGGCCAGAGTCAATTTATAGACCAACAAGCACCACAATGAGGGAAACTTAACGTTAACAGGTTTAACCAAGCTAAGGACAAGGCTGACATGAGTGGTTAGCTGTTCGGCAGTGGGCATGGCAACGCCTACCCACTCCTCATCATTAGTGGAGCAATACTTGGCAATTGATTTAGCTTCCCATTCGTGCTGCCATGCCAGCACACTCACTTATGGCGAGTGTCGATTTTAAAGCTCACTGAGTGGAAACTTCTTGACGGAGTCGCTTGACGGTGCGCCGTGACCAACTCTTTGATTTCGTGCTTTCGACAATTTCAGGGTCTTTGGCAGTGAAACAATGCCAAAGTGATTTATGCCCTGTGCCCAAGGGAAACAAAAGTATATTGCGTTTGGGCTGTGGCTGTCTGTTGATTTTGGTTCGTATCAACTTCGTTTTTATACCCATTATGATTGCTTGAGAAGGGGTATATTAGTTGTGCATGTTTGTAACAGCTTTCAATTTGATCAATTCGATCCTTGGATCTCAAAGACTTTGACTTGCGATAGGATAACTTGAGATAGGAACAAAAACTTGGGAATACTGGATCTCTGGGAGTATACCCTGATGAGTAATATATCTCTTTATGTATACCTTCTTCTTATCAGAATTGAACAAAACTCTAGATCAGCATCATACGTCGAGACACGAGAGCTCAGAAGAGCTTATTGTATCATAATTAGGGTTATGTCTAGCTTTCGTATTTCAAGTTTATCTCAAGATCGGTAGTTTTGATTTTAAAGTGTATTTCAGAAGAGTTTAGTAGTAGTTGCTCGATTGGCATGAAGACAGTCAGATTATGGGATACTTTAGCTTCAAATTAAATTTAATTTGTGAGGCAAAAGCTTTTGGTAAGTTTATTAAAATTTGCACAATACATTTAAAAGTTATTTGTATATCAGGTTTCCAAAGCGAACACAGTGCGTATGCGTGTTATATGCCAAGCTCTAACTTGGCCGACTAGAGCACAAAATAGAAATATTGTAAGCAATTCGAAGGTTCGAACAATTGTATAAAGTATCAAAGCTTTGTAAGCAAGCTGAGCTCAATAATTTCTTACGCTTGCGAGTGAATTGAAGCTGTGAGCTAAAGTCTGTAAAGGCTAAAGCCTGCAATATGTTATTTAATAAGCTTGCTTAAATTGAAATTATTTTATATAAATGCAACTATTTGAGTTAGATTGTTAAATTCACTTAATTATCTTGTATAAGTGCGCAATTTTTGTTAGTTATTTAAATGTTAAATTGGGCAAGTACCAGAAAGAGGAATCGCAATCAATATATATAAAATAAATCTTAAGCAGTTAAGCCAACAGCGGCACAGATTTTGGCTTTGCTTCAACTTGTTTGGCATAATATTGATGGCCAGTAGTCCAGAAGTGGTCGAGCGCCTAAACCAACAGCTGCAAATGGTTCCGGCCAGGTTGCCATTAGCATGCCCCCAGCCACGGCTCGGATCCCGAGCGTTTTCGGCAGTCCAAAGCAGGCGGCACTTTGGCTAGGCCAACGTTGTCTCAGGATTATGCCATTCATTGTATTATATGTCAGCATTGGCTAATTCTGTGAGGGCAGCTCAAGTTTATGAAATATTACGGCACACACACACAGTTCTTTTTTCTTTAGATAGACGTTTTTTTTTTTTTTTTTTTTTTGCCTTTGGCAATTGTTCGGGCTGGGAGCAGCTGGAGCGGGGCACGTACTTTTTGGTTAGCACTTCAGCTCAGCTGTGAAACGCGACAATTTAATTTATTTGGCGCTTTACGGGCAAAGTCAGCGAATTTACGATTGACATTTGCGTTTAACCTACTTATGCTGATTTGATGGCAGCTCATAAATAAAATTTAAACCAATTGCTGGACACCAGCAGCAGACGGAGCTGGAGCAGGCCCACGGAGCAGCCATCAATCCCAGCTGCTATCAATGTAGTCCATCAACGTGCCCGATGCTGCCATCGCCTTTATCCGCCATCCGACTCCTTGTCATTATCCGGCTCCGGCATGGGCAGCTGTCGGGCACAGGAACATTGCGTAGTTCTCGGTAATTGAACACTTAGTGGGCCAAGCAATTTGGTTTTAGTGCAAAGGCAAAGGCAAGGGCAGAGGCAAGAGTAAATATTTAAAATCGGGCAACTCCTTGACAATACCGAATGGGTTCTATCATTGGACCACGCCCATTTAATATAGCACGCCCAGCTGGTTTGGCAGCGCAAATTTGTCGTGCCAAATGATGCAGAAAGTCGCCGTGGAGGCGCCTAGGAATTAAAACGTGAAATGAGTCGTAAGAAAAACAATGAAAACTCCTCGCAATGGAAAACTCGCTTCGAAACTTTTCCGATTGTCTTGGGACGCCTGCTAGGTGACGCCTGGAGTGGGATCTACGGGCGGGGCATACGGCCATGTATGCCAAACGGATTGGGTTTGCAAAATGTGTCACTGGGGTGCAATTTGAAAATGAAATTTTCTCAGCATTTTTCTTCTATTTTTTTTTTTTTTTGCGATATTTTCTTTTATTTTCCTCTCGTACATTCATCGGTTGGCATGTGACGCTCGAGTGGCCGACCTTGGCAAGTTTGTTCAACTATATCTGAAATGCATATACATATATACATAAAGACTTAAAAGTCTATCAACTTGTCTGTGGAAATTCGCACTGCACACAAACGTACTTGTTCTTTGAAAACGTTTAATGCTCACCTTGCTGTTCACCTGTGAGTAACTGATATATCTTTAAGAAGGAATAAAGACAGACACGCGCGTGTTTCCCATTAGAATATTGAGTTTTGCAGAAATATTTCTTATTTTTGTGTGCCGTATTTCTTCTTCTCAGCCAGATTTCTTAGTATTTTATTATTTTTGTGCTGTAAATAAAATTATTTTCAATTAATAGCAATATTATATTTAGTTACATTTTATAGCGAGCAGCAGCAAAGCCAATATAATGAGATGAAAAAATGTATTAGTTGTAATAAAAATTATTCTCGGAAATCTTTTATTAGCGAAAAACGAATAACGCAAGCTTGGCACAATTTAAGCTTAATTTGAACAACTATTCGTATTAATCTTGGCAAGCCGATTGAAATTTAAAAGCATTTTTTGGGCTGCCGTCAAGTCGGGGTCTGCAGGAAAAGCAGAAACCTACGAGCACAGATCGGTTAGAACGTATGAGTCGATATAGCCTTCCATGTGGTATATTGGAGCGTAGGAATGTCACAGGAAAATTTCGAATAATATGAGTTTGTTTGAAAAAGCTTGAAGTTTCTTTCACATGAGATAAATGTTACTATCGAACTAAACTACATTATCATAGTAAATATCATTTACGAGATTCACTATCCTCAAATATCTGCAAGACCGTAAGGCAAACGTTTTTAAGGGTATTATATCTTTGGCGTGCCGAAAATATCCCTTATTTCCCTTTATTTTTACAGATATCTTAACGAAAGTTGGCATACAATTTGTGCTACAATTATTGTAACATCTTGTTTCTTTTCTTGAATAACTATTTCAGTAAGTTAAGTATTTAAATAAAATCGAATAAGATTCTCTTGCCACTGCCTGCGAAAATATATCGAGATATGCATCAAAATTCATAACATTAGCTTACAAATTGAGATATTAGTTTGGTCAAGTGCAAATTCTTTTGCAGGCCAAATGCCGCAAACGAACAGCTGGCTTTAAAAGCATCTTTGAGATACTTTTTTTCACTTTTGCTATATATATGCACTCGCATAACCAAATCAATTGCTTGAATTTTGACACATATCCAAGTGCTTATGCCTAACAACTCAACCAAAAAATATGTACCTTTTTTCCTGGAGTGTTCGAACCAGACCTAAACAAAAGAGCAGCGGCAAGCAAAGGAGTTTTTTGTTGTTGTTGTTTGAATGTCAGGCAACAGAGTAGCCATTCTCTAGGGCGGCCAAAGGTCGGCAACCGGTTCAGGAAGGGCCACATTCAATACCTCTTACTCGGAATCACAATCACACACACACACAAACACACACAAGCACTCACTCACATAAATATACATTTCCATTCACGGAACATGGCGGAGCCTGTGTAATGTGCATGCCCAGAACTAAAGCAAACAAATATTTATAAATGCGCAAATAGAACAGATAACTGTATTTTTATATGCACACCGACGCACACACACACACACACACTAATACAGAGGGCCGTTCACTTTGCCGGGCAAAAGCATTCGAGATTCGATTTCGCATCAACGTGGAGTCGTCGACGGGTCGACGCTTCCATTCATTCACCATCAGCAGCAGCAGCAGCAGCGGCGGCAGCGCCGGCAGCGGCAGCAGCGCCAACTACAACAGCTACAAAAACAACAAGTTACATTTTTATTGCTTTGGCATGGAGCATATGAAAACGCCGCCAACGCCACACATTGCCCTCTTCTCTCTCTCTCTCTCTCTCTGTCTCTCTTCTCATTCGACCGTTGCCGCCCAATCCTTCCGCATGTGAAAGTTGTTGTTTCTTTTTATTTTTTTTTTAGTGCTGCCAACCCAAAACGAAAAGAACGCGTGCTGGCAGCCAAATAAAAGGGCTGCGAAAGCGAATGGATGGGAAAGGATTGCTTGTGCAGAAAAGAAATATATTTTTCCGATATTTTAACATGAATTTTGCATATTGTTAATTTTGCCTTTCAACTGAAAACGGGACGCACAGCGCGCCAGACTTGCTTTTACAGTGTACAGCATCCTTTTATATCATTTAGCTTCCGTTTGTCTGCAATATTTATGAGCCAAATTGCCCAAGTTTGATTTGCTGAAAAGAAAATGTTGGAAGTAAATGCATAAGCAGCTAAACTATAATTCCCTATGATATATTAAATTCAACACTCTTATAATATTTAATATACATTCCACAAGGTCTACATGGTAAATTTGTGCCAAAAGTCATAAGATCGATGCTATTCAACGCAGCCCAAATAGTTACCACATTCGATTTAATCGCGTGGTTAGTTTCAGTTAAATGCACACGATTTAAACTCTTTAACATATGGTCATTCAACACGCACATTCGACACAATTGCGTGGTTAGTTTTTGTCAGTAATATGATTAATGCTATTCAACACAGCCCAAAAAGTCACCATCTTCGACAAGTTCGCGTGGTAAGCTTCCACCAAAGAGTATTCAACACAGTTCAAATAGCCACCACATGTGACCTGATCACGCGCTCAGTTTCTGTCATCAAGCTGGCAGCGCTGTCTGCTCTCATTTGAGATTTTCCATTTGCAATTTTTATTTCGTGCTTTCTGTGCTTTTGAGTGTTAGAACAATTAAATAGCTGTTATTTGTTAGTGCTGCTGGTAGAGTGCAACTGTTGTAAAATGTAAACACAATGTAATATGTAAATTAAAACGTTGCAAGTGCACGCGTCAGGTGCTACAAAGTGTTATATTCATGATGACGATGTGTCTCTGTGTGTGTGTGTGCGTGTATGTCGGCGTGTCGTTGCGTTGACGTGTTTTCTGCCGCCTTCAAGGCAATAATAACAGTCAAGCTGCTCAATAGGGAATTTCATTTGCATCTATGCCTCCCATTTAATAATATAAATAGGTATTTGCATAAAATATTTGCAAGCGGCTTGGATTCTGCTAAAACATATAAAAGGTGAGTTAACAAAATTGTTTTTATTCTACCACGTATCCAATTGGAATGTTAACAAGTGAGAGAGGTTACATAAAACTCTTTATCAGAGTTGGGAGAGAACAACTCTTATACGATATATACGTCTTAAAATTTGGTTATAAGTTATATATAGGACAGTTCGAAAATTTCCTGATATTATTTGCATAATTAAAAATACCGTCTCTTCAAAAGTCCCAGTATTCATACATAATTTCTGCTATAAATCGAAATTAATTTGTATTCCGAGTAATGCAGCTTTTCGTTTAAGATAAGTTGCCAATATAATAACATAGGCGTAGGAAGAAGGAAAAGGCTAATTTGCAGATTTAATATAATGGGCTCCATATGGTGTAGGTGTGTGTGTGTGTGTGTGTGTGTGTGTGTGGGTGTGCTGCCAAGCCAATATGTTTCATGTTGTGTTAACTTTGTGTGTACAATATGTATGTATGTGTACATTAGAAAATTTGTCTGATATTTCAGCTGCAGCATCTATTTTGTTGCTGTTTCAGTTTCAGTTTGTGCGGGTACTTGCCATGCTGTGTGGGTGAGTGTGTGTGTCTGTTTGCGTGTGTGTGTGTGTGTGTGTGTGTGCTGCCCTTTCACATTTGACAAACCGCTTAACCTTAACCTTAGCTATTTCTAGTTTACTTATGTGTATTTCATATTGCATTAAGCATTTCATAGGAGCAGCTCCTGCTGCCATGTAGATTGTCGAGTGGCTAATGCCATATTACAACAACAACAACAGCAGCAAAAACAACTCGACCGAAATGACTAATGGGCTTCGGACTGGGAACTGGGCGTGGTAGTCGTTGCAGTTGCAGCAGCTGCATGGCTTGATAAACATTTGTTTAACATGACCATTAAGACAAGTCAAACTGCACACGCACACGCACACGCACACGCACACACGCACACGCACACACATATGCCATTTGGCACACTCACATAGTAATATGTAACAAACAACAGACACGATTACAACCAAATGACACAGAAAATCACTTCTGCTCGTTGTGTAAGCATATATGCGAGTGTGTGTGTGTGTGTGTGCGTGTGTGTGTGTGCGTGTTTGTGTGTATAGACATTCGGTTTTGTTTGGTTCATATGGGAAGTAAATTAGCCTAGTGCCCATTGGAAGCCAGCCTGTCGTATGCTATTTATGTATGTGCAGCTCACACACCCGCACACTCCATTCCATACACACACACACACACACACGCTAACTGCAGTGCGTGTCTGCAGCCCACAAATACGCGCCACAATTCCATTGCCATTGCAGAAGAGCAAAGTAGCTGCCGGAGCACTCCAGCGCCGGGCTGACTTAGTGACTCACACCCATCCATTGACCATGTTGGCCTCGTCGACTCGTCGGGAGGCTTAAATCGAAATTCATGCGGCCATTGCGGCCACTCGCTTTCGATTTGTTTATAGCTGCGTTTAATAAATTACAAATGAACTTGCAACTCGAATGTGCTTCTATTTGAGTCCCCAAAAGCCGACTGCTTCTCCATAGGCGTAAAGTATATTTTCGGAGAGAAAAGCAAATAGCTTTTACACAAAAAAAAAGCTAGAAGAAGAAAGGCTGTCTGTGGCAAGTCGAAAATTAAATACCCTTATAGAGACACATTATATTTATATGAGAGTTCGAGTATGAGAATTCAAAGTTCAAGATCAACCAATTCAGGAAAATATAAATGTTTTCGACTGTTTTTCATGAGAAGATTTTGCTTTTGTGTAAAACATCATTAGACTTGTAAGTCCTAATTTGCTTCGGGATATTTTGAAACACACAACAAGTTGTTTTTTTTTGGCAAAACTAGTATACCATCTGCAAGTGTATAAAAATATATCTCAGTTCGAACACCATTTTATCAAACGGAATATTTAAGCTGCAAAGACCATTTACGTATAAATATTTACTAAATATTTATATTAAGCATAATTTTTTCTCTGTCAACTTTTTCTGTGTGATAACATAATGTCCTTCCCAAAAGTATATAATTTTTGTGTGATAGTCTTGTATTTACATTTTAGGCCTTTATTGACATTTCTGGCTTTTGGGGAATAATATATTAGCACTCGAGTAGTTCAGAAAATATGATATATGGCATATGTTATGCAAAACGTCTACATAAACATATTGATAATTGATGAAAAAAAACTAGGCTTTAATAAAATATTTTAAATCCTTTTTACTGGCTCCTATGGAACTGCACTGAGACTCGAACCCGAACATGCAATAAACTTTTACGACATTTTTAGCATGTTTCAACATTTTAATTATTATTCATTAAATATGGTTTGTGGGTTTTGAGATGAGAACCAACAAATAAGGCCTTTCTTCATTTTATTATTTCTGGAGCCATACATAAATACATTTTGCTGAATAAACAATGACAATAACATTTCTAATAATAATATTAATCGTAACAATGATTACGACAGTGACAATGACAATGACAATGACAATGACAATGACAATGACAATGACAATGACAATGACAATGCCAATGACAATGACAATGACAATGACAATGACAATGACAATGACAATGACAATGACAATGACAATGACAATGACAATGACAATGACAATGACAATGACAATGACAATGACAATGACAATGACAATGACAATGACAATGACAATGACAATGACAATGACAATGACAATGACAATGACAATGACAATGACAATGACAATGACAATGACAATGACAATGACAATGACAATGACAATGACAATGACAATGACAATGACAATGACAATGACAATGACAATGACAATGACAATGACAATGACAATGACAATGACAATGACAATGACAATGACATTGACAATGACTAAGCTTTTTTTTTTAATAATCAATTTAAAACGATTCATTTATGTCAGTTCATATCACAAGCAAACAGCTGGTTAAATTGTCTTTCGGCAAATAAGCAGGTAAAATTGTCTTTCGGGAAATAAGCAAATTGTATACATTTTATTATTAAAGTCATGTCATGAAGAGCAGCCCCATAAATCCTTATAAATAAATAATGGATTTCTGCAATTCATTCTTCATACTTTTTATTTATTATCGGAGCCAAAATGCCGGCTGGCGGCTAGTGAACTAAAGTTTCGACATTCCTTGCTGATATAACTTTTGTTCTTGGCAATGTTTATATAGCCTGCTTGCTTTCTATTAGTTTTTGCAAGTGTTTATATGAGCTCTAAGAAATATGAGCGCTCAGTGCCCCACCCTCCGCTCCACTTCACTCGACTCCACCGATGTGGTCATAAAAATTGTGGTACAGGCAATGCCAACAGTGCAAAATGGCAAATGCTGCAAGCGCCAACGAACCAAAAATGAAATGGCTTAAGCTTTGTGCAAAGCGTCTGTTCCTGTTTGTTGTTGTTGCTGTTGTTGCTGTTGCAGTTGTTGTTGCTGCTGCTCAAATATAAATGCATTTGCGCCCGACCACAAAATGTGTTCAACCGGAAATTGTACGTGGAGAGTGCATGAGTGGGCGGTTTGGCTTGGGGGCTGATACGGGTTATAGTCTGTGCGCAATACGAAATAGGGTATATTGAACGGACATGAATGCCCGCCAGTTACTGCATTTTAGATATCTGGGCTTTCACATGGCAACCTCGCTTCTTATTATCATTAAACAATTATTATTATTAACAAATTTGTTCCTTAGAAAATACTTTTTTTTTTTCCAGGAGCCAAAAATGTGCCGGAGAAAATATTTACTTTCTTATCATAGTTTAATTAGTCGCTAAGTTTTTTGAAAATTAGTACAAATTGATATTTCTGTTCCTAGTATATATATTCTTGATCAGCTTGATGATATGAGTAGATTTAGCCATATGCATTTGTTTGTCTGCGTGTCTGCCAAAGCGCATCCAAGCCGAAAACCTCAAAAACTTCAGACTTGAAATATGAAATGTATTTTCGACTTAGATTATATAATTTGGAAGAAAAGGCAGACCCTTGGACTTTGCTATATTGACAAACAAACATAGTTTCTTAATCATAACTACAAAATTATTAGAGCTAGATACATCAAATTTGATAAGTAGGTTGTCTGTATGGAAGACATCTCTCCAAATTATAACAGAGTATTGCACAGTCGGTAGTCCTGCAATGCGATGTGTGTGTGTGTGTGTGTGTGTGTGTGTGTCTGTTGCGTTATGTTAGTGTCTGTGCGCGCAATGGGTCTATGGGCTTTTGGGTGCTTTGGCAGTCATTGCCATACGTTCCATTAGCTTTTTTAAGCGCCTATTGCCGTGGTCGCTTTCTGGCCTCTGCAGCCTTCTCCCTCCCTCGGGGTGCTGAAATTTTAACAGATTTTTGCGTGTGCGGCTTTTCTATATTGCGGTTGGCCAAAAGCCGCTGCGACTAAGCTGCACCCATGTTCCGAATGCTCAGTCAGACAGTCTGTCCGTCCATCAGTTTTGTCGGTTTTCAGTTCTGTCGTTCGGTTCTTATTTGCATCGATGGGGATACAAAATGGAGCATAGCTGTTATTGGAGTCGTTAACGTCATCATTGCCATCAGTTGCACCTGCCTGACGCAGCACTTTTCGCCAGCTACGACGCGTCAAAGTGCAAATGAGTCAGGAGACAGACACACACACGCAGCACACACACACACACAACACACACACCCAACCAACCGGGGCACTGTGCAAACACAAGAAAATGCACTCATGCAATATGCAGCAGGTAATCTCGTTTCTTTTAATCGCTGTTTGACATCAAAATTAGAATTTCTTAAGATGCTGCAAGTCGCCAACTATATAGACACGAAGATAAAGACACCTTTCTTGTTGGTTGTTTGCTTAGATTTTACCTTTGTGAAAGTCGCGTCTTTTTTTCTTCTTCTTTTACCTCTTCAATGGACACCTTTGATTGGGCGCCGTTCTTTGCATAGGAAAATTGAAAATTGATGGAACGCTTTTTAGAGCTGGCCACAGTTTGCTTGCCATCAATTCAAAATTATCCTTCCTGGGAATATTCACACACTCAATGTATTTGCCATTTAGTTGACAGGCTTCTTTTCTAGCCCCAACCCGGGCTTTCCCTTTAAGTCCTGCATTGTTCATTTGTACAGTTTTAGGCATTTGGGAGTTGGCCCTGGGTCCATTGTGTCCACTTTGGTTACCATTGATGCTGTGACACGTTCCAACAATCGCTCACTTTGACGGCTGCTTCGGTCCATTGTTTGATGTTGTTTTTTTTCTTTTTGTTGCTGTTGTTGTTTACTTTGTTTTGCATTCACATTCTATCACATTCTTTCATTGTTTCCGTAGGGTATCCAGGAAGTGTTCAAGTTTTGCAGTAAAAAAGGGAAAAACATGCAGATTAAGCTCGAGCTGCCGCAGTTTAAATACCCTTGCAGAGTTTAGGTCAATATATGCCGTATTTTTATACATTTGGCCCACAATTGTTTTTGGTGATCTTTATAAGAGGGTTTATATGCATGAATGATATGGTATGATATGTTATGATGTCCAAAAATTAATGAGAGCTATGAACAAAGTGAACCATTAAAAAAAACTAGAAACTATATTCCATGTTATTTTTTATGGCTTAGAAATTGATTTAACCAATTTCTCTTTATATTAATTGTTCGCGTTTTTAGGAAAAAATTTTCCATTTTTGCTGGAGCTTCATTTGAATGCCCTGATATCAGGGCTGCAAGCTCGTCAAACTTGTTGTTGGTTCAGTTCACGATTCGAACCAGTTTCTTTAGGTTCAGCATGGAATTTGATTACTTTGTAAATTGTAAATGAACCAAGCAGAGCTTAAGACTTCACGTTCTTATGAAAATTTCGGTGCTATCCAAAAATGGGAAACTCGTTTGGTTTTGGTTGAGGCTTGAACTAATATAAAATTGCATGCACTAACCTGGGCTCAAAGCCAATTAAGTATGCTTCCATGTGAAATCCGCCTTGGAGCTTAAACTTTGGTCATGTTTTCATTTTCGGATTTCGGTTTGTTTGTAAAAAGTTCGCCAACATTCAACTGTTGCCTGGTTTGTTTATGCGTTTCATTGTATTATTGTTTAGTTGCTTGGGAGCCCCAGATGTGTTGTGGGTGCCACATCTGGAGCATTGCCACATGCATTCAGGTGAAACAGTTTTGCAATTTCACGCGGCCAGCCTCGGGACTCGAAATGGCCAGGCGAGCCCTGCCCCAATGTCCGCCTCACCCATGTGCTAGTTCCAGTTGCGTCAGCATTTGACTGAAAGACAAATGGAAGCTACACTTGGCTTGGCTACTGGCGGCAGCAATTAAAGGATTTCATGTTGTTGCTCTTCTTCCTCTTGCCGCTCTCATCTCGCAGAATGAGTACACACAAATTTTTTGCTCTTGTCTCCATTTAGTCACTGTTAGTTTTAACTTTAAGGGTCATTTGTCTCTTGCAAAACTTTTCGTCTCACTTTGTTTCGCCAACTTGCCAAGTCATACTGAATGGCTCTGAGCTGCGGGGTGGACCCTGCCTGGTCAGGACGTGGACTTTGGCCTCGCCAAATTATTGGCTCTGTTGGGGCATAATATATCTTCATATAAACATGCATCGCCATAAACAATATGAATTTATATGTGCGCTGTGAAACATTTTAATTAATCACTAGAGGGCATCAATTGCATTTTGTGCGCTAATAATTTATGTTATAAATATTGCACAATCTCATGTTTCGCTTGTCGGTAGACCCCTCTCCCCCCAAACCATTCCGCCTTCCCTCTGCACCGCGATCATATCCATAATTTGAGGTTTAGCCGGGGGAGTTTGCCCTCGTCCCCACACCGAACATGCAACACACTTGTGGCACGCATTTAAAACGAATTGATATTCAATTATGCCAACGACTCTCCACAGTGGCAAGCAAATGGTTAGGGCTTGGGCGTGTCTGCCACCCAGCGCAAAATATTAAACGGCAAACAATAAATATTTATTTAGGTTTGCAGTTCATATTTTACCATGTTTGATGTGGTTGTAATTGTTGTTAAAAATAAGAGAAAAAATTCGGCATTTATTCGACCGACAAACAACGCGAATCGGCTGCTCTTTAAAAATCGGCAGCAGTAAATTTGGTTGTCATTTATCGAACTTCATATTTTTTATGACCAAATACGGGCTAAATTGTGAGTCAATTGTTGGTCCTTGCTCCGATTTTCTTTATATAAATTATTAAAATTTTCATAATGACTAAATGCTTTTTAATATAACATTTATAATGTGTGCAGAAATTAGCATGCCACAAAAAATATTAAACAAGATCTTGGAGAATGCGTAGATAAGATTTCTTGTTTTGATTCATTGTATATAAATATATTTGAGTATTATCTTAAAGCTGCGAAATGCTCATTACTTTTTTGAGAAATTACAAAATTTCCAAAATTTCTAAAATTAATAAACATGGGCTTAAGGACTCAGAAGACCCTTCCGTAATATCATATGAAATGTATTTCTTGGTGTAAAATCTTGCTATCTGGTATTCTAATATAATTTGGATGGCAATAAACACATAAAAAATAAACACATAAGTTATTTAACATTATATATTTCATTTTTACAATTACGAATAATTTTAAATTTTCTGTACTTAACGCTTACATGTGCCAACTCAATTTAAATATGTATTAACTTCTTTACAATATGCAACCCAATTGGAAACCATATTTGTAGAAATACTCTATTAATAACTGTCTACGTAGCTTGCGACGAATGTGGGCGGCAAGCCTTAATCGCTCATCATCCAAATAACCCTGATTAATGCCCGGCCTGTGAACCAAAAATGCATTATCCAATGTATGAAACCGATAGCCCATTAGGCACAATGCAAAGGAATGTGTTGCCTTATCGGACATGCCCTCCCAGCTAAGAGTCTCATCGTACACCGGATCTTGTTTGGTTCCAATGTAGATCGGATCCCAGTAACCGATGCGTTTATTCACGCAAAACACTCGCATTGTATCGCTGTAATCGACATGTTGAATCCATTTTTTAAGATTTGGTGCGATGTTGAATTGGGGAGCGATGTCTCTGTGAAAGGGTATTGCTTGGCCAGTTTTCAGCTTGTATTTTAATTCCTTTTTGGTGGTTGGCACAGTGCTATTCGCACTCACTTCGAAAATGTTAAGTGGAAAGACAAGCGGCCTTGTGGAGTTCAGTAAATGCATATTAGCTGCTAGCATAAGCAAAAAGCCATTGACCAGACCCGGCGAGGGATACAGCTCGATATCGGAGGACAGAACGTAATGTGTCAGTGCCGCCTCTTTGGCAATATTTCGTCCCACATTAATTGGATATTTGAGTTCCATTTGCTTTCTATATAGCTCATCACTTGACACATTGGCAAACGGCGGAACCTTAGTGCATTTTATTTGTTTGGCTAACAATATCTGTTGATTGTATACCTGTCGCGGTATATGATTAGCATTGAAATAGATGTGAAAACTAACCCATTTGCGGATTAGCTTCCGCTGTGGATCACATTGGCGCAGCCACAGAATGCTCGACACCGTCTTGTTAAAGTCCGTACCCGGTGCGTAGAGTGCCAAACTAATGGGTGCTCGCCAACGCTCCACCAAGGGCGCCACATTGTTCAGATATCGATAGTCCCCGTGGGTGGTGTACGTAATGAACACCGAGCATCGCAGACTGCCGTGCTCTGCGGGTACATAGTTCACCAGAACCCAGTAATTCGAGTGCACTTTCTTTTCATATACAATATCACGATCTGTACAGTTTATAGCCATGCGCAGGCGAAGAAATTTCGTGGCTTCATCGGAATTCTCCGATTCTTTTCGAATATCTGCCGTTGTCTCGCCCCGCACCATGTAGACGCTTAGCATGAAGAGCAGAAGCACAAAACATGAGCTAAGCATTTTTTTTTTTTTAAATTTATTTATTGTTGAAGTTGAATTGTTGGTGCAATTCAAAGTGTGCCTGATTCGCTATTAAGAACTTTGCAGTCGATCAACTTAAAACAATTTAGATACTTGATCTCAAATTTTGATTTCGCTTGAATCGACGACCTATACACAGCCTTCTTTGTTAACAAGTGTACGATACTTATATCTAAATAATATATCTAATAATATATATAAATTTTGCCCTACGTCTATATACGATATTGGAGTTTTTGCCGATACAATTGGAAATATTTTTTCAAGCTCTGCTTTATTTGTAACAATTTATTGGTTTGTCCAACCAAATCATAGAACTTTAAAATTAACATTCCATTTAAGACAATTGGTATACGTAAGTGATATATGTTTTTTATTTTAATATGACCGCAGAGCAGTTATAAAAATATATTTTGCATTGGGAAATTGATCAATTTCGACAATTGGCAGGTCATTGAAATCAATATAATGCAAATAATCTGTTTCTAAGTGGGCCTTATATTGATTAGCGAGAATTTTAATATGCAGCCTGTGCAAACATACAATTAATAAACAAAATTAATGTACATTGTTATTCATCGTAGTGTGTGTGTGTGGGTGTGCCATAACCCGGTATTTTGCAACTCCCGCCGGACAGCGAAATTTTAATTATGCACCATCGAATGGTGGTGGCAAAATATATAATGTATATAAGTATATAGAAAGTATTAGTAATTACGAGTTGAAATTTCATGAAAATACAATTTGCGATTATTGTTATCAGTGTCAGAGGCAACAGGCTATGGTTGTGGCCCACACTCAGGCCCCACCGCCCCCACAGCCCTACGCCCTTAGACAACTTTCAATGGCGTAAAAGTTTTACGAGCAGCGTTGTCGAGCGACAGCAGTTGAAAAATTTATAAATTCAATAGCACCTAATTAAAATTAAATCTGAAAGCTTGTTGTATCGACGATGGCACACAGCTTAGGCGCCAGCAACAGTATCAACAGAAGCAACAACAACTACGAAAACAATTACAACAAGCTAAAACTGTATTCGGGAATGCTTGACCGGAATATACCCTGTGTCCAATTGCAACTTTATTTTTATAGCCAAATATTACTCGTAAATCATTACTATATTTATTGTTTGATGCTTATAGATTTACCTAGCGTAAAGATCAATGTTCTCAAAAAACTATGTATCGATATTTATCGATAGACATTATTTATTATTATTAATTGTGCTAGCCTCATTTTCATAGACCCTTTTTGCCACATTTTAATGGGTATATTTACGCGAGTTACAGGCAAAAGACGGGCTGGGATGCTGCCTAGCTTCCTTTAACCGTTGTTACTGCTGCTGCTGGCAGGATATGCACGGTAAATGCTATAGCCGGAAATGAACACGTACTATGTGTGTGTGTGTGTGTGTGTGTATGTGCGTGCGTGGGTGTGTGTGTGTGTTTACGAGTACCTGGAAGAAGTTTACCAGCTGGCTCAGCCGGGCTGTGCTGAGCTTATTTATGAGCCAGCATTCTGCGTATGTGTATGCGTGTGTGTGTGTAAGTGTGTACAATATTAATTATTGAGAGATTTGATATCGGCTTAAAGTTTCTGTTGTCGTGAGTGTTTTTTTTTTGCACGGCCAACGCTCACGACGCCCAAAAGTATGCAATATGGCAAGCAAATTGAAGTCACTTGTCGCATGCAGCATAATCATAATCAACTTCATTATCATCATCATCACCATTGTCATCATGAGGGTGAATCCAATTTGGAGCAAATCTTTCGTTGGCCAAGAGGTGGCTGCCTTAACAAGAAAAAAATAACAACTTTAACCCATTGCTGGGTGATGGGGTCACTTTGGCTCTTCGACTGTTGCACTTACTTTACTCTGGCGCTGGAAATGAACCAATAAATCAGTTTATAATGGCAAAAAGGCAATAGCAAACGCAATATGATGACAGGACAAACTTTTGGCGCCTCTTTTGGAAGCGGACCCAAGCAGCAGCTGCATAGATCAATGAACCAAAGTCGAAAGTGTTTTTACGATGCGCCTGAAAGCAACGCAATGGAATTATATTTACTTGTGTGAGCAATAACCAAACCAGAGAAGGCAAAAGGATGGCCATAGCTGAAGACATGGACTGTAAATGGCATTGTGCACGCCGTGAGGGATACTAGAAAGCGATTGATGATTCAGCTACACAGAATCAAAGAGTCAAACTAATGTGTGCTGTATGTGCTTTCTGAAAGTACTCGGCAAAATGGAAATATGATAGTACAAGCGCATGTGCTATTTTCTTTTCAAATGAAAAGCATGAAAAGGTTGAAAATTAAACCATGGTTTTTGTTAGTAATACGAAGAACTTCTATTGAAATCTTGTCTATAATATACTACAAAATCACATCTATTTTTGATTTTTGTTTGGTTTGCCAAGAATCGCTTTGCAATTGTGGCTATAACAGGACAGGGAGGGTATGTATATGCAGAGGCCAAGTTGTATTAAGCTTCAATATCTACCTGTTTTAAGTAAGTAAAGGCAGTTGAAAATAGTTTCCTTATTTTATTCCGAGCTATGTACTTTCTTGGTCAAGTAAATAATCAGTTTTCACAATAATCTGTGAAACGATCTGAAGCTGGACTGACTGAAATAAACGAATAAAAATCTGACTGTTTTCCATCTATTTTCCATCATTTGAAATCCAGCCGTTAAAACATGTTATCGATAAAATTTCACATAGCTCCAAAATATGCAATTTCATACAATTTTCTTTTCATATTTTCCAGCATTATTTCTAGCGTTCACTTTATTTGTAGATCTCTCAAAAAAATCGTAGAGTAATTCTCCGAAAAACAAAACAAGTTTTCGTTGTTGAACATTTGCCAACCTTGTGCTAAGATTTGCATGGATTCCATGGATTCCATAATTGAGCATAAAATGCAGCTGAATTATTTAAGTGTCAAATGGTGACACTTCAATTAATAGTAATTTTTTTTTAATTACGATACTCGACTTGCTCCAATTCCGAAACAAGTTCGTTTCATATTTTATGCAGCCCTGGCAACAAAAAGACAGTCGCCTACTGCATAAATGCTGTCAAGCATAAAACATGAAAAGATAAACTATGACAAAAGAATTGTAACAAGTGTTGCATATGATTTGCATATGTATTTATTATAATACACATAACTTATAGCATGTAAGCCAATATGTGTATCTATAAATATGTGCTAGAAAAGTCTGCTTGTCAACAGACACAAATAACAGCAACAAAACAAGAAGGCGGCGTTCGAGTTCGTGGTACAGTCAGCCACGCTGCATATTTTAACATTTCCGGTTTCATTTCACAATGCAAACAAAATGGCCGGCAGACGTGTTTCCGGCATACCAAAGGCACCTGGGCTGACCAAACACAATGAACGGCGGCCAAACTGAATTGGCGCGTGGGCGGGTGGGGGCATCGGGTCGTGTCGCTATGCATATATATAGATATACATATATGGGTGCTATATCTGCCAATTGATTAGCGACATGTTCCCTCATCATAACTGGCTTATGATCAAGGTCCGTCGTTTGGAGCCGAATAGTTTTGTATACGCGGTGTGAGCTTTATTTTTATTTCCCATTTATTCAGTTTTTCTCTTCTTGGTTAAGAGCAGGTTTGGGTTCGGTTTTTGCGCTTAACTCTTTAATCTTGCAGGCTTTTCTTTACTATTTTTTTTTTTTTTGGCTGTGCGCTGTGCGCAGTCGACATAAAAAATTTACCAGTTGATTTTATGCTGGATTAAGCTTAAACTTTATACTAAAAGGAACTAAGCAAGCGTAAATGGAGCCTGCTCTTTTTCACTCTTTTCCCCTTATACAGACGGGTTTTCTCCCAACATGTTGTTCTTGCTTGCGATTTTTCTGTGTTTGGGCCCAGTCCCTTGTTAAAATAGCTTTACGGTACGGGGCACTTCGACTGATAGCTGGGCCTTTGGTTTGCCCTTTTACATGTTTGTTTGTGTACGTGTGAGTATGTGTGTGTGAGCGGGTTGAAGGACGCGTCCGAAGCCACGTCTGACTGATTCTGTCGCATATCCCTAGACCCAGGCGCCGGGCCTGAAATATTTGCTGTGACAGTTTTGGAGGGTTGGCTCGCCTCCCCCCATCTTCCACATAATTCAATAGGTTTTGCGAATCGAAAGTCCATCAAGCAAGTGGAAATTGTGGCAGTGGTTTATAGGCTTATACACATCGTAGCCAATTTTCGAGGCAGCCAGCAACTCTCCGGTAATAGCTCCATTATATAATTATTGTGCATTATTGTCTGGGACTGCAGCACAGCACGTATGTGCTGTCTGTGTCCAGCCCGCTCGATTACCTGGTTTGGTGGTCAGCTCTTGCGTGATTTTTTATTGGGTAGAAGCTGCTCGTTTGCCACATTACATAAATTTTCTCCATATCAACGGGGCAGCTACGTTGAAAGCCAATAAAAATTTGTGTCATTCAACCGGCACGAGGTGCATCCTCCACCAACGCCCGACCACTCGATCACCATCGATACATGACTATATATATATATATACATGTATATATTGCATGTCCTGCTGGCGCTGGTCAGTAGTAGGCTCCCCCCCCTGACAGAATCCAATTTCATTTCAATTGACCAGGCTATGCATATATAATGTTACAGCATATGATTTGCAATCAATCCACGCAAACGCGACTGTTGTAAGTGTTGACATTATTTATTATGTAGCTACCACACATGATTGTTATTTACATAACTAACTACATATGTCTGTATATCTACATTTATCGGTTGTGTACTGGTTATTTTTTATGTGCATGTAAAGCCATTACAATAACTTTTCCTTACATCAAATATAGTAATAATATTTATATAACTATTCAACGAGCAGTTATTGTTAAATTTGTATGTTTTCATTTCGAAAATAGGTTCTGTCTTTGTTTGTTAACATTATTGGAATTTAATTCAATTTATCTATAAAAAAGTTGATAGTTCTTAACAATATCCCATACTGAATAGTAATAAATAATAATTATTATTGATGGCTCTGGCGACCTTTCCATATTTCAATATTTATTTGTTGGCTGGCTCGAGGTCCGTGTTTGTTAAAACAAACAATGAAAAACAATTTTATTCAATTCTCTTCCGATATATTTCGGTTGCACATCGGCAAACCGTCTTCAGGGCACTAACACCAAGATACAAAAAACAATTAACAATTATAATACAATAAATTAAACATTATTTCGAACATTTTACATACATTATTTTACACGTCTGCGCTTTTTGACGTGGAGATTGTTACTGAGGTTGTTTGACTGTTTAAGAGGTGTCTGTACAAGTGAGCGCAATTTTCTGTGTCTGTCTTGTAGTTTAGTCGTTTGTAGGTTGGTGTGTTAATTATGTGTAGCATTTCCAATGTGTGTCGCTTGTTATAGTGTTGTTCTTGTTGTAAGATTGTTGTTTCATCAAAATTTGGTGTGTGGTTGCTTCTTATACAATGGGTCATAAGTGCTGTTTTCTGTATATTATTTTGATGTCTTAGTTTGAAGTCCGATTTATGTTGACTAATCCTTGTTTTTAGCTTCGATTTTGTTGTACCTATGTAGACACTATTGCACTTGTTGTTGTTATCCCCGCCACATGGTATTTGGTAAACGACGTTGCTTTTTTCGATCATCGGGATTTTCGACTTTATCTTGTTGAAGAATTTTTGTAATGTATTCGTCGGTTTGTGTGCTACTTTTATATCTTGTTTGTTATAACAGTCTGAGTTTGTGAGGCGTTCTGATAGTCGTGGTACATATATTAGTGATTTGTATATTTTAGCAGGTTCTGTTGGCTTTTTTCTTTCGATTTGTCGTCTTTTTAATAATGTTTTGATTATATTTGGGGGGAAGTCATTTTTGGTCAAAAGTTCTTTGATTTCATGTTCAATTTCTTTGTGGTATATTGTGTCCGATATTTTCATCATTCTATTCATACAGCCTAGTGCTGTATTGATTATCATACTCTTTGGGTGGTTTGAATTGAAGTTGAGTATTCGTCCGGAGGCTATGGGTTTCCTATACCACTTTATATATAATACAAATATTAAAAAATCTGACAATGGACTCTAGGTACAACATCAAGAACGCGGTAGATTTTAAAGACAGAGTCAACAACTCCCAGATTAGAGAAGAGGAAACATTAGTATCTTTTGACGTAGTATCCTTATTTCCCAGCATACCAATAGAATTAGCACTTGACACAATAAGACAAAAATGGACCAAATTAGAAGAGCACACGAATATACCGAAACAACTATTTATGGACATAGTTAGATTTTGCATACAGGAAAACAGATATTTCAAATACGAAGACAAAATATACACACAACTTAAGGGAATGCCAATGGGATCACCGGCTTCCCCAGTAATCGCAGATATATTAATGGAGGAACTGTTGGACAAGATTACAGATAAATTAAAAATTAAACCAAGACTCTTGACCAAATATGTAGATGACCTTTTTGCCATAACGAACAAAATAGACGTGGAAAATATTCTAAAAGAATTGAATTCCTTCCACAAACAGATAAAATTTACAATGGAATTAGAAAAGGACGGGAAATTACCATTTTTAGACTCTATTGTAAGCAGAATGGACAACACACTCAAAATAAAGTGGTATAGGAAACCCATAGCCTCCGGACGAATACTCAACTTCAATTCAAACCACCCAAAGAGTATGATAATCAATACAGCACTAGGCTGTATGAATAGAATGATGAAAATATCGGACACAATATACCACAAAGAAATTGAACATGAAATCAAAGAACTTTTGACCAAAAATGACTTCCCCCCAAATATAATCAAAACATTATTAAAAAGACGACAAATCGAAAGAAAAAAGCCAACAGAACCTGCTAAAATATACAAATCACTAATATATGTACCACGACTATCAGAACGCCTCACAAACTCAGACTGTTATAACAAACAAGATATAAAAGTAGCACACAAACCGACGAATACATTACAAAAATTCTTCAACAAGATAAAGTCGAAAATCCCGATGATCGAAAAAAGCAACGTCGTTTACCAAATACCATGTGGCGGGGATAACAACAACAAGTGCAATAGTGTCTACATAGGTACAACAAAATCGAAGCTAAAAACAAGGATTAGTCAACATAAATCGGACTTCAAACTAAGACATCAAAATAATATACAGAAAACAGCACTTATGACCCATTGTATAAGAAGCAACCACACACCAAATTTTGATGAAACAACAATCTTACAACAAGAACAACACTATAACAAGCGACACACATTGGAAATGCTACACATAATTAACACACCAACCTACAAACGACTAAACTACAAGACAGACACAGAAAATTGCGCTCACTTGTACAGACACCTCTTAAACAGTCAAACAACCTCAGTAACAATCTCCACGTCAAAAAGCGCAGACGTGTAAAATAATGTATGTAAAATGTTCGAAATAATGTTTAATTTATTGTATTATAATTGTTAATTGTTTTTTGTATCTTGGTGTTAGTGCCCTGAAGACGGTTTGCCGATGTGCAACCGAAATATATCGGAAGAGAATTGAATAAAATTGTTTTTCATTGTTTGTTTTAACAAACACGGACCTCGAGCCAGCCAACAAATAAATATTGAAATAATTATTATCAATATTAATGATAATAATAATAGTATTGATAACGATAATAGCATAATAAATATAAAAACGAAATGATGGCTATGCTAATAATATTAGTTCATAATCATTATATCAGTTTCTTATAACATTATAAGACGGATATCTCGAGAACTAATACCTATATTAAATAAGTAAAGGCATACGTTTAGGTTTATTTAATATATATATATTTATGAAATGGACATTTTTATGAAATTTTTATGCTCACAAAATTAAACCACTCTTTGCTAGGGTATATGCGCACATAATTGCAATACAGCACCATACTTTGAAAGCAATTAAGCCTTCTGTTGGAATTATTATTTTTCTTGTTAAACACATTATGCTCGTTTTATTTATATATACATATATATATATATATATATATATATATATGAATATGATCAGCTTTTTATGCAGTCGAATGGAAAAAAAGACATTGCACGTAAATCAATAATTTGTACTCTTTTGATAAATGCCCGCGGCTGCTTTGTGCCAGGACCAAAAGAGAAGTACGACAAGAAGAACAAAGAGGTAAAGGCGAGGCACATTTATTTGGCTTGTTGTGGTCTTCTTGCTCCCAGCCAGACCTTAAGTTCTTCGGCAGCCCAACCAAACAGTGGCCCGCTTAACGCTGCTCCAACTCCTGTTGGCCACATGACCCGCTGGGCCTTTGTTGTTGCGACGGTTTTGTGGTTTTATCCTTGCTGCAGATGAAGCTGCCTGCCTGCCTGCTTGCCTGCCTGGCTGCTTGTTTGCCGGCTCTTAAAGTGAAAATGTGACGAAAGCATTGAATTTATTTCACACACCCACACACACACACACCCACACACACACACACACACACACACACCCACACACGCACAGAGAGCGAGAGTTTACCACCCTTCTTAGTAAGCCGCATAAATTGGTCGGCAACTAATTGAAAATGCTTCTTGTGCTTGTGGTTGTAATGCACACATACATGCATATACATATTATGCACATACATACATTCAATAAACTATACAAGCACATGTGTCTTGTGTGTCTTGTGCGCAATCTAAACGCTAATTAAATGATTCAATGATTCCTCGCCCAATGCTCGTCCGTCCCCCCGAAAAACCCCCGACACTTACCTTAATTTCTTTTTATTGTTTTTCGCATGTTCTTTCAATTGCTTTTATGTGCTGCTGCAGGAATGGCGACCAAAGTCCAAGTAACTCCTTCAAGTGTGCCTGACGAGTGCTGCACAAGTGTATGTGTGTCTGTGTGTGTGTGCGAGGGAGCGTGGGTGTGTGTCCGGGTTAATTGAATTTTATGTCTTGGTCAGAAATCCACCAGCCCTGTCTGCTTCTCGACTGCGCAAATTAATTTCCTTATATTGACTTTTTTTGCTGTGTGTGGGTGTATTTTTTTTCAAGTTCCGATTGCCACTTTTTCTTAAGCTGAATTGCTTTAAGAATTTTATTGCTACGCTTCAAATATTGTTGCGACTAATGAGCAAATGATACAAGCCGGCAAAGGCAACGCCGTGTGTACGTGTGTCTGCCACTCAAGAGTCGCGTCTCAGCTGCACTTCATTTTAATGGATTCGCACGCGCAATGAACCGCAAGTATATGCAAATGCCTCGAGCACCTGCTAACAACATTAACTAGCATAGTGTGTCTGTGTGTGTGTGTGTGTGTATGTGTGTGTGACATGTTGAGACTGACTATGACTGCTACTCATCGTTTGCCACCAAAGAGGCTGCCACATTCTTCGCGCTCCATCAATAATTATATGTTGCATGCCATTCGCGGGGTAAGGTGGGCGAGGCTGTCGGCTGTTTGACTGTGCAAATGTTTGTGCAACACTCAAAATTGGTATGTGTGTGTGTGCTGGCAATTTCGCAAAAATAAGAAGGTTAACATTTTTGAGTGCCCCAAAGCAGTGAGTTTGCGGCGTAGCTGCGCTGCCGGGTGCAGGCTTCAGCTTCAGCCGCTTTGCTTTGCTCTCTGGCGGCTGCACTTAAATATTTTGCATATGCTTAAAATGGCGGTTGACGACGGCAGGCGCTAAGTACGCTATAGTTAAGCCAGCCCCGAAAACACCCAAAACCTTCCCTGCGAACCACCCCAACCCAGCGACAACTCGCATTCTCGTTTTCGTTATGTGCCAATTTGTTCTTGCCAAAGATGCGACAAGTTTTGCTGCAGAACTTAATCGTACTTGGCGGCTGCCGGAAACATATACCCACCATTTTTATTTTTATTTTGTTGGTGGAAGAATACAGATGACAGGCACTGTAACTGTTGTCAAGTGTTTGCTAATTAATGGTAAAAGCGCGAGCGCTTAAACATTTTGATTGTTTGTTGTGACGAGATTAATTAAAGGATTGCTCTTGCAAATGTAAGCTTGCAAAACCACCAAATGATACTAATTGAAGCTAAGATTATTTCTTCAACGCTTCTCACAAATAGCTTTGCCATGAACTTTAAGCCAAGCACAAAAATAAGTTACGTTTCGGATTGAAGTCAACGTCAATTTATTGAAAAGGGAGGGATATTTATAGAATAGACATATGATCTTCAAGTCTTACACTTATGACAAAAATTCAAAATAAGAATTGATATTGAATCGTAGAAATATTATTGATTAAATCGCCTAATTAAAATAACTGATAAGTTATTCATGGACTAATTAAATGATATAAATTATTTTATGTATCGAAATCATGAGTTTTTCACCCATTTTCCAAACGTTGCAATGAATTTGCTTAAATAAAATTCGGTAAAACTTAGATCTAACCTCGTAACCTCATGGAGTAAATTATCCCAAATAGTTTGAAACACGACCCCAAAAAAAAGTTTAAAAATATAATTTTTGCATTAAGCTTCGATGAAAAATATGTTTACAATAGTTTTTTACTCATATTTCACGCTTCTGTGTGAATTTCTCATGTAGATACGTAGCTCTAAAAGTTTGGGCCTTGCTAAACATTTATAAGGATCAGTTTTAAAGTGCTTGCATTGTATGTTGAAGCGGATAAAATATGTAGTTGCCGGCAGTTGAGTGTATTTGTGATTTTAAGTGGTACTTTTATTATCCTTAATTCCATCATTGGCATCCTTCCACATCTGCACGCTGTAATCGCTGGCAACCAGCTGGTCCCACAACAGCCGACCCACACTCGCCTTCACATAATTGTGTAACACAATAAGCCAATTAAGTTATAGTTTCCACACAACTTGATAACTTAATTTTCAGCATAATCCAGATGCCAATATGAAACTTTCTGTGTATGTGGAAGAGATTTTTTGCTTTTTGTTTATTTTTTATTTTTTTATTTATTTTTTATTTTGCGCACAGAATGAGCATTCTAATTTGCGGTAAATGTTCCAGGAGTTTTCTGCGAACCAAACTCATGTGTAAAATGATCAGCTCCGGAAAGTAATTTATTTAATTTTGTTCAGCATTTTTCTATATTTACATTTTTTTTTGTTATGGAATTCCAAGGTGGTGGGGGGGGGGGGCGTACATTGCCATGCTAATCAAGAGCCAAGAGACCAAACAAGCAGTGGTTGTCGTACCATAATTTATTATAGTTTTCTCAACCACAAGCAAGACACATGACAATGCCGCAACTCCCGAGAAACCCGTCAGCCGCCTCCCCTAGCCACTGCTTCTAATGCCTTTGTCTGTGCGTTGCGCGAGGTCCCCCAAAATTAATTGAATTTTTGTACCACAAATTCTCGAGCATTTTTGGCCAGGCATTTTCCGTTTAATTTCTGCCATCATCAGCGCAGCGGTTAAATTTTTGAGATCGAACAGCAGCAGGAGCACCCCAATCTGGCAAACGTTTGGTCCTCAATGGCTTGTGTAGACGTCAAGAGTCTGGCTAACATTTCATTTCATATTTAACGCATTTTTGCCATCAGTCTTTGTCCTGCCTACTGCCTTCTGCCTTCTGCCTCCTGCATCCTCGTCATAGTTGCGGTTTGCTCTTTGCCAGAGAGCCAGAGCCAGAGCTAGAGCCGGAGCCGGAGCCAGAGCCAGAGCCAGAGCCAGAAAGAGAGCCTTGCGGTTGGCACCGCACAGCAATCAAAGCAATTGCCTTCTAGGCCTTTTCTCTAATAAAATAATTGAATTGCGGCCATGTGGTATACGTAATATATAGTTCAAAGTAATACACATGCAATTAGCAACAAGGGGGACACGCTCTTGGAAACAATTTAAAAGTTTATTTCTTAGCAACAAAAAATTGCTTTGAATGGGTATTAAATATGCAAGCCACAAGTTCTTTGTTCACATAAATAATTATGCCTTATAATTGACATTTGCTTTAGTAATATTTTATTAGATTATGTTATACCCATAAAGAATTTGTTCAAATGGGTTAAATGACATTCCGCATTTCCTTGCTACTGTTAACTGAAGACATCTTCGACCCTATAAACTATATATGCTTATGATCTGGATGTTTATGATAAATCAAAATTGCTGTCTCCAATAATCTTGAGGCTTTAGATGCTGCATGTCTGATAAGCTAAAAATATTGATTTGTTTTTGAATAGACCCTTGTTTTTGTTCTTTTACATTTCGCAGATCGATTTTATTCATTTAAAAATGCACATATCTTTTTAACATTTGATTGGATCATTCCTCGTTTTCTTGAACGCGGACGTTATTAAAGAATGAATTCTTAATTTGTGGGCAGCACTCGTGAACGACTTCATTTCACATTAGCTTGCTGCTGCTTACAGAGTATTCTCTAGACAGTGAGCCTTGTTTTGCCCACTTTTCTGTTTAGGATTCCCAATGCTGATTATCCGTGGGCCAACAATCAATTACTTTTAAATGTATATTCGATACTTATTGGGTTGCAAGCAATTAAGATTGGAATTGATGAAGAGCCGAGCCGAATGGAAGCCGGGAATAAAATACCACACTCAAAACGAATTCAAATTGAACTTTTTATCTATGCGCTGAGGTAGACAACAATAAATTGTGATAAATAAGTGGAAAAGCATAAAATAAAATAAAAAAAAAGAATCGCATGGCGGCCGAGTCAGCAAAGCCCAAATTGCCTACGCACGCATTGCGGCCAAAAACCAAGAAAATGAACTTCTATCCTTGGCACGCCGAAGATTACATACCCTTTGCACGTATAATGAGGATTGAGCCTTAAGGATAATATAGTATAATTATGGTATACTATATATATAGTGATTTTATATAATGCATTTATAAGGATGATTGTTTCTATAGGAGCTTTAACATACTTTGTATAATAATCAACGTTGAGAATTGTAAAGCGCGTAAGTGTTGAGTTTAGTCAAGATATCCTTAACAAAATGTTGTCCATACAAAATATTATTCTTTGAACAAATTTCCCTTAAGAACTATATGATATAGTTGTCAGATGTAAGCAAAGCATAGTAAAACACGTCTAAGTTTACTTAAGATAGCTTGAAAAACAAAAAAGATTTTTATACAAAAACCTATTTGTCTAGCTATCGTTCCTATGATATAGTGATCGCTTTGGGAATCGGCGGACTTGGCCATATCAAGTACTAAAAAAGATCAATAAAGTATATTTATTTATTAGCTTGAAAATACCTTCTTCCATGCGTTACATATTTAATAATAAAATAGCAAACTAGCTCCGAGAAGAGTATAATAAAGACCGAAAGCCCTAAAATTGGCTAGGTCCAATGTGCAGCTACACGTTGTCAGTTGGCAGTTTCTCCCAGTTTTCCAGTCCCGACCAAATAGACCATTAAACAAACACACGCACAAAACATTTCCCGATGCATAAAAAATCGGGAAAGTAGCGAAGGAGCCGAACATCGTACAACAAATAATAAATAGAACAACAAAACGAACTGGAGCGCATTGTCAAATTCTTTTGACACTTATCCCTTGCCGGCACATCCCCAGGAATCCAGAACAGAACAGAACAGAACGTTCCCACAAATGCCCACAAGCCCACGAAATGGGCGAAGGACCTTAGTTAATGCTACTTTCAACCGAAAGGCCCGCACCGCTGCGTGGGAGAACTTAATATGCAAATGGGCCTCATGTCTAGGCCGCTGTGTCACCTGTCTCGCTCGCACGCAGCCATTTCATTCGGTTCGTGCTTCATTATTATTATTATTATTATTATTTTGTTTTATATGTGTGCATGTTGTTGTTGTTGTTTTTGGCGTTGGTGTTGAGTATTTTGCTGGCTGCTTTCTTGATTTTTATTGCAGGAATGCGAACGTCGGTCGTTTTTAAAGCCGCCACAGGACCTCACCCAGGCCACAGACACACACGCACACACACACTCGCACGCATACGTAGACATTATGAGGCTCGGCAAGGAGCTGTGATTGTGTGTGTGTGTGTGTGTGTGTGGCAACACTTACACGAAAATGATGAATGATTTTATGGTTTGCTTGACCTGAATTTTATAGTATGCATGCACGCCGCACAACCCCCCACCCACAGCTTACTACCTTTTGGCCCACCCCCTGCTCCTCCGCCGCCGCCCTATTGCTGTCGCCTGAGCATTGCGAGTGGAAAATTTTATGTTTGCATAAGAAATTGGATTTTTGCATTAGTTATGGAAATGAGAAAACTTCAACTTGATTTGTTTTTCACTGGCTGGTTGGTTGGTTGGTCGGTTGTTTTTGGCCCTGGTCAGAAGCAGAAGTGGCAGCACGCTCAGCAACTCTCAGTAACTGCTTTGGTTAGGTTTTACTCTTTCATTTTATTTTCTATTTTTTATTTTCGTCGGCCTCTCGGTTTGCTTTGGTTTTGTGGTGCTGGCCCGGCACGGGATATCTATGGCTTTTTAGTGATGTTCCTTCGCTCTTTGCGCCTAATGCTTATTAGATTTGGCTCATGAATCAAGCCGCTTGCAAAAACTGCCTGCATGACCGACCGAACCGGCCACAAGCGTCCAGCGCAACCACTGGGCTGGCTGCATCTTGAATTCCCCTCCAGTGTAGTGGTTGGCAGCTGCACAAGTCGTAAATGCCAAGTGGCAAACACTGGGGTAGCAGCATCTATATCTGAACCGGAATATTGCGCAATATGCCAAACAAGTCACGATATATATCGGCACATGCGAATATGAAAAGTTAAAACAAATAGTCAAGCACTGAAATATATACTATAATGTTGCATATATGTGAACTATATGCTCGTTGGCTTTTATTTGTTTGAGATTTTATTATGTTTTTATTTATTTTCTCTTTCTTTTTTTTTTGTTGAGAAAAAATAAGTAAAAACTTGTGCGCACTGTGGCAATAAAACGTGGGCATTGCAAGTATTCGATACTTTTGGGTGAACATACTTGTGGGTGGGCATATCATATAATACATCCATTCTGATAGACAACCCTCGAAAATGAATGAAATGATCGATGAAGGAAGGGCGGGTGCTGGCCGGAACGTGTTCCCTGGGCATGTTGCAGACAGTTGACGCTTCTGGCCGCAGCAATTGACCGATTATAACACAAGCCCGAGTCGGAGCTATAGTAATAAAAATGAATTCAGTACGGCATAGAGCCATGAGGTCGATTTGGCAATGCCCTGTAAAAAGTAATATTAAATATTCCAGAGAATTGTCATTAGATTACTTTTTATTTTAGGCTGGAATAGTAGACTAAATAAACGATTAGATAAGATCAATGTATACAACAGATTCCAAAAACTTAACACCAATTTTTTTGTATGGGGGTAATTTAAAATTGTTGAATATTAGTCGATATAATGTTATGTATTAAAAGTGTGTATAATATTTCAACATTATTACAACTACAGGACATCTACGTTGGCGGCAAAACCAAAAAGTTGAGCATGCCCCCAAGGCCGTAATACCCTGCCATTAGCCTACTATGCGAACGGTTTGGCAACGTTTGGTCGTTCAGTTTTAATATTGGCAACTTTTTTAATTATTTGCTTGAAACGTTTGTCGATTTGTTCGATTTGTTCTGCCGTTGATTTGTAGCCCCCGTTGTTGTCGGTCACAGGGCTATTTGTTGCTGCTGTTGTTGAGGTTGTTGTTGTTGTTGTTGTTGTTGTTGTTGCTGTTGCTTTTGTTATTGCTGCTCGATGGCGCCAAACTATGGCGGCAATATGTGCCAACGGTTGAATAATCTGTCAATAAGCTTTTGTCATCGCTTGGCTACGAATCGAAGTAGTCACAGGGGCCAGCACTAGGGGGCAGCAGTAGTAGCAGTGGGCGTGGAAAGCGCTGCGACGGCTGCTGCTGCTGCTGCTGTTGCCACAAACAAACATTTTGCTATTGGATGATGCCAGTTGTGTGTGCTGTGTGCCTCAGGGGAGGCATGTGGCGTGCAGGGGCTGGCCATATATTGCGTCTTGGGCGCGGCTTCTTTGGCGAGCCAAGGGCCAAATAAACAAAAAAATCAAGCAAACAAAAAAAAAAAAAAAAAAAAAATGAAATAAAATGGGGTAGAATGGGCAAAAACTTTTTAATAAAGGTCGATTGCTGCATGTCAATTGGAATGTTGCTCCAGCAGCAGAAGCAGGAGGAGCAGAACTTTGGGCCCGTCGCATCACGTCGCGATTAGCTTGGCAATAGTTCACTCTGCATGCGCATCCACATCCGCATCCGGTTGCCAAGTGGAGTAGGGGTACTTCACTCTAACGGCACTTTGTCTTCCGTTTTATCACTTATTACTTCCGTTGCGACAGTTTCCACTTTTGGCAGCAGCAGCAGAGGCAGAGGCAGCAACAGCTAAGGCAGCAGTCGCTTAATTTCTGTCACCTTTTGCATTTTAATTTTGCTCTGTGGCTTGTAATGAGATTTTCGGCCTTTGCCACAAATAAGAAATGCAATTTTGGACGTCACTTGGCTATTTGCATTGCGCATAGTTTGTGGCATACGGCGGCACGATTAGCATTTATATGGGCAACTTTTCCATTCATCTAATTGCTGTTTGCAGCTGCCAAAATAAATCTTAGCCACTCTGAGCGCTGAACTACTCCAACCAAAAGTTACGCTGCCCAGCCAATTTAGAGTGTGTCTGGCAAGGGGTTCTAACAAGTCAGGGGTGGTTTGGTGGGGAGGGGAGCTGCTGTTGCCAAATGCTGGTTGGCAAAGCGATAAAATATACATAAATAACCTTTATTACACATGCTGCCGCTCAAGTGCTCGAACTTTTTCAAGTCCACTTTGCACAGTTGTTTTCGAGTAGTTCGCTCGGCGTTTTTCGGCGTCCTTTGTGCCTGGTGCCGGAGCGCTGTTCGGTTTGTTTTTCTTAGAGTTAGCCCAGGTGCCCCAAAACCAAAGCAACACATTCCACCATTCCACCGTTCCAACATTCGCCACCCGCCATCCACCAACCTCCCATAAATCCCGCTGTGGCATCAAGAATGCCAAACCAGTGCGCACAATTCAAAGTTCAAAAGCGTTTTCCTGCCACAGCCAAGCTAGCTTTATGGCGTTTACCCTGGATTCGCTTCGGTTCGCAAGGCATTTCTTAGAATGTAATACATACTGTCAATCCATACTCAATGCATTCCATAGTCCTAATCTATTGTTTCCGTGCTCAGTAATGCTCTCAAAACTGTGTGTCGTATTTAACTAGAAAAGCTATCAAGTAGAAGATATTTAAATGGAATATAATAATTCTTTTTATTTTGCAGCCGAAAAAAAGCTGCATAATCCATTAAAGCGTATGCAAACTGAAGCACACTGAGGCGTTGTAATTCGATTTGAAATAATCTTAAGTCCTTTACCGTTTTTAAGCATTACAGTCATGCAAAAGGTATGCTGATTATGTTCAGCATTTTCCTATGCAAGAAGCTTCATTTTGCTTCATATCAATATTATTTATCTATAGTTTGCGGGCAATCTCCTTTTGACTTCTTATATTCAAACAAGAATTTTAATTCTAAACTAGTGTATATTTAATAATACCCTTAGCTATAGGCCATCGTAGCAATTGGTTAAAAGTTAAAAGAATAGAAAAAGAAAGAGCATTTTCCCTCTGAGTGAGAGTAATAAATATTCGGTATTCAAAAGCATCATTTAATTTTTTGCTGGGGAAACTGTTGTGAAATGCAGTTTTCCGGACCGTAGTCATAAATCAAAGTAACTTTTATAAGAAAAGAGATGTAAGTGATATCAATATCTCTTGTATTATATAATAATACAATGATTATCATTATTTTCGTTCATTATTTTCTTGCGTTTGCGACTAATGAATCTTATATATAGAACTAGTTACATTGCTATGACTTGAGAGTAATACATTTACCATCTATAGCTCAGCTTGGGATTTATATCAAGATGCTTGCTAATTTATAATCTAAATGCTTGGCTCAGTTAGCCTATTCAGAAAGTGGGGCGTGTCTACTACTTCTAGTTTTTAAAGATGCTTTGGTTGTCCCGAGCTACAAGCTAAGTTCAAGAGACTTTTTATTTGAGCTATTAAATTTGTAGTAAAAACATTTTGACCCAAGCTAGTCTTTGTTTCACTTACTTGTGGCCTTGTGGATGACACTTGTTGTAAATCGAATAAACTACATACATTTAATACTATAAATTATATTGCTTAGTTTCTTTATTTAAATTCATTTAAATTTACTTTTATAAAGGAACAATTAAACTTATATGCATAAATACTAGGTCAATTTATTATTGTAATATATGGCAAATAGTTATATTAAGATATTAAGATAAGCGGAAACTGCAATAATATTCTAATATATTAAAAGTAAATATCATTTTAAAAAAACAATCTTGTTGTTAAAGAAAGGTTTCGCACGTCATTTATTTTTTCAACTAAGCCGATTTAAGATTCGGTTCATTTTAAATAAAACAATGGAACGTAATCTAGAAACCGATTCGCTACAAGAAACATGTTGCATGTTGTTGATGATTTAAATACGATAATTTCTTTGGGGGTAGGTTAGGCTCCAATATCAATCAGTACAATGCTGTCAGGCTAATCAGCTTAATCAGTTTAGTCAAAGCCAATTTGGCAATGGTAATGTGAATAAGGTATTGGGTATATGCTATATCTACTAAACCTATATATGTATATATATATATATATATATATATGTACTATATGTATATGTATGTGTATTTAATTTGTGGATATGCTATTTACAGAATACATTCGAGCTACATTGGGCCTTTGCATACGCTGCAGCCAATTTTAGTTAATTAAAGCACGCAAATCCTAATGTGACCTAATTGGATTCCTGCCGTCAGCTGGCTGTCCATGTCCTTTGGATGGAGCGTTTAGTCTGACATACCGTTAACAGCCGGCTGCCACTTTGTCTATTTTATCTACACTCATTTCGCAGCAACTCAGCCTTGGTCGGCTTTATGTCCTGCTTACGGTTTTCCATCGCGCCAGATATGACCCTTTTGATATGTGCGGGCGTTCATCAGCAGCTTGTTGCTTCAGCCCCATCCGCCAAATATCCTGGCTGGCTGTTTCAGCTTGTGCTTGGGCTTGTGCTTGTGTTGTTGGCCGCCTTGCTTTGCTTTGCTGTTTTCCTTTTCGCCGCGCTTCCTAATCCAACAAGCAACTATAAGCCTTGGTAATTATCTGCAAAGTGACCATTTGGCGATTAGTTGACGCTGCTTCGCTGCTGCTGCTTCTGCTGATGCGCTTTGCTTCAGCTCCGTCTGTCAACCCCCCATGACTCTCTTTCCTCTCCCCCTCGCCCTCTCCCCTCATGGCAATATATCTGTCGGTGCTAATGTGAATAGTTGTGTGTCCCATTACGTAGCACAAAATTTCTGTCTATGTTCAATGTTAGTTAGAAATAAATAAAAATACGCTAGTCGATTGTGACCGACAGGCAGATATCCTGTAATTATTAATAAAATACCTGTGTACCTAACTATGCAAAGATTCCAGTTCCTATAATAATAATAATAATAATAATAATAATAATAATAATAATAATAATAATAATAATAATAATAATAATAATAATAATAATAATAATAATAATAATAATAATAATAATAATAATAATAATAATAATAATAATAATAATAATAATAATAATAATAATAATAATAATAATAATAATAATAATAATAATAATAATAATAATAATAATAATATTAAAAAGGGATACAATGTTTTTTTGTTTAATTCCGGTCAAAATTGTGGATAGGGTATATATAAAGAGCATACTTTGTCAACTGAGTAAAAGTTTAAGTATTTCTAATAAAATTATACATTTTCATTTGATTAAAATAAGTTAATGAATAATAATGAATCTTGTAAGACCGATAATATAAATTAAGTATATAGGGATAAGCAAATTGAATAAAAATAACAATAATAATAATATGACAACAATAAAAATATAAACAAATAATCCTAATAACAATAATATTTTCAATTCAATAAATATTCAAAAAATAAAAACCAAAAATTTAAAAAAAAACAATGTTGATTTTAATTTGTTAAACGATGTATACTATTTATTTTCGACATACTTACATTTCTTATTTTGTATCTGTCTTAAGATAAGCATGAAGATATTTGTTTATTATATAAGAAGCCACATTTTGCATACAACATACATTAACAACACCTTACTACAGCCTTTCTTTACAGGATATACACAAGTAATCTTTTGCTGCAGATTACAACACGGTGCTGTCAATTTAAGATTATGAACCGAGCAGCAATCGAATCAAAGGTTATTCTTCAATATTTATTAATAGAACTCCAATTTGAGGCTAACAAAGCGGTGTAAGTGATATCAATCTCTTTTGTATTATACAATAAGAATTATTATTATATTCATTCGTATATTTATTACGCTTACAACTAACGAAACTTATAAATAGAACTAGTTACATTGCTATGACTTGCGAAGAATACATTTACTATATCTATAGCTCAGCTTGGGATTTAATCTATATGCTTGTTGATTTATTTTCTGAGTGCGTGTGAGAGGTAGTCAAGGCACAAACTGAGCTTTTTTATGTATACTACTTCTACTCTTTTGGCTGTCCCGTGATACAAGCTTAGTTTAAGAGAACTTTAATTTAATCATTTAAATTTGTAGGTGCAACACAATATTATTAACGAGCTCTATGTTAGTTTATTTGTCATTCAGGCTATCTGTTTTATAGGGTATTAGGTATTCGTTAGCTGGATAATATTTGTTCTTTTATGTTTTCATATATAACTTAGTTTGCTTTTTTGATTCATTACATTTTCCGACATACTTTTTATCTTTGCTGGCATTCTCAGACGCTTTTCTTTAAAACTTTTCACATTTTTGCTCTCATTAGGCTCTTGTGTCATTCCACTGCGTTGTGTTCGCTTCTGTTGAATCTTTTGATCTACTCCTATTTTATCCAATCTCCACATTGCTTCAACTCGTAAATGAGCCCATCTCAGCCCCATACCCATTTTGCCTGCTCGTCGGCCAAGTTCTGCACGCTTTGCGCATCGCATTTCATTGTCTCATTCTCATTTTTTATGTTCATCTAATTTGCATTTGCATAGTTTCCTTTCTGACGTGCTCCGCTTTCCTTCTTTGTGGCCAGTTGGAAAATATGATGAGTGCCAGCTCTTAGCTGACAACCACCCCTCCCCCATCCCCCTTTCACCACCACTCTATACCTTTTCCGTAAGGGGCTAGCGCATGGTTTATGAACTGTTGCATACATTTCGCTCTGCTAACAAGCTGACTTAGTATGTGATAATTTCGCTGGCCGATAGTTCCCCATTTTCATGTTTCTGCTGCCATAACGAAACATGGCAAAGGAATGGAAGGACAAAGGACACTTTTCCGGGACTGCGACAAAAGCTGCAATTGCTTAAAGCAATACAAAAAAAAATTTCCATAAGCTCTTGTAGTCTACGCCCCTCCCCCAACTCCACTCGCCACCCATCGAAGTCTAAGCACACGCGGCGCATTGAAAATTATTTACGATAACGATCGCATAATCATAATAATAATCACATTATAATAATTCTTGGCTTTATGGCCTCTGGTCTATAAGGGCTGCGGCTGCTACGGCTTGCGGTGGCCGGGGTCTTTGGCTTCCGAGAACGTGTAATAGTTGCTTATAAAATGCAATGCCCATCTGCCCCAACATGCTGGTGAGCCACGGATGGAGGGCTAGTAAATTCCGACCAACGCATTGGAAAAAAATTACATCCGTGTTAGGGGGAGACTGGGCGGGGGAAGCCTGGCGGTGCCTGGGCAAAAAAATGGCAACTGCATTGATGTTATTACCTGTGCCGCCAACTATTTGCCAAAGTCAATAAACAAAACTGACAGGCGGACAATAACTGGGGCGGAAAGGCGACAACATGTTGAACAACCCGGCCACCCACTGGCACACCCTGCCATACACACACACACACACACACACACACACACACACACACGCACACAGTTGTTGTTGTTTTATATAGTTATGTTGTTTCGCTTGCAGCAAATTATTGTTATGCTTTTGGATTTTGCGCATAATTTTGCAGTTTGCGTTTGCGTTGTTTTTCATGTTGTAAGCGGCATTTGGAGTATGTTACTCATACGCCATGTGAGCCCCGTTTTTAGCATGCAAAGTTTCGTATGCACTTTTAAATGAGCCATAGCCTCAGACATGCCACCAAAACCAGCACAATACCATTTCCCTATATGCACCTATTTTCTCTCTTCCTTTTTTTTTTGTTGTGTGTGTTTTCTTTTTTATTTTCTCTTCATGCATTGTTCACCATTTTTCAGCATTTTCAATTTGTTTTTGGCCAGGCATTTGCCACGGCCAGCTGAGGGCAGCCAGAATTGCAGCTGTCGTCGTTATCATCGTCGTCGTCGTCGTCGTCGTCATGGGTTTGCCATTTAGTTTGGCGAATGGTGAGGGTATGCGGGCAGGCATATAGACTTTGGATTGTATAATATGTATGAGAATATCATACCACTTGTGGTGTATCTATATTCGGCATATCTCAAAGTAAAGCATCTTAATTTTAGGCACTTATAAATATTTTTTCGTACGTAAGAGGCGCTTTGAAGATTACGTTTTTTGTTCCTTAATTCCAATTGTTCTTCGACAGCTTAGATTATGACGCCCACAAAATTGGTCGGTAGCCGCTTTAAAGATAAGGTTATCTGCGACATTTTCACAAAACGCTGTTCAGTTCATCAACAGCTTTCCTGTTATGACTCAACGAGGCGCATATTTAGCGATAAGAATTAGCTCTATAATAATGTCTATATCTAACCGGTACGGGGGGCCATTGAAGGAGCCGACTTTCGGAGGCATATCTCCTATACAAACGCATTTAATTTCGTTGATACATAAAACACACAAGCAATCTGGTTTCAAGATTCTTGAATAGTTTTTGCATTTTTAGTACGATTTTGGCTAAGTGCTTACAATTGTGCGGACTTAAAGCTAAAATCTAATAAGGCTTGTAGAACATTTTTAAGAAATGATTGAATATTTATATATTTTTTAACAAATCGGAAATTAATTTGGTATCTGCACTTATGTTTTCATTATATTATATAAAATATTATTTTTCTATTCTTATAATGATATGAATTAAATTTTGGTTGCAAGCTTTTGCACAGATCTCGAGCGGTTCTGGCGACCTCAGCCAGATCCAGGCAGAACCGTCTAGAGGGTTAGACAGACGCCTTTTGGCCATCATGACGACTCGATAACTGATGCTAGTTAGTGTATTAGTTATTCGGCTTGCATCACCTTTTAGACTGACATAAACTATTTTTATTTAGTTTGCACGCTGCGGTTGCAAACTCGTTTTCAAAAAATCGACACCAGCAAAAAAAAAAAAAAGAAAGAGTGAAAGACTATGGCAAGTTTATTTATGCTTTGCGTGTCTGCTGTGAATTAGTGCCAAATTTGATTATCTATGGCCACACACACACACACTAAAACACACACTCATATATAGAGTATAACCCATACAGCAACACGCCTAAAAGTAAGTCACGCTGGTTTTGCTGACAGTTGTTGTAGTGGGTGTTGCTCAAATTTTTGTTGCTTTCTTTGTTTTTGTTGTTGTTGTTGTGACTATCTGTTTTCATAACGCCCCTATTAAATTGATTACCTTAATCAATTCAAATATTTATGGCCTTTTTTTTAATTTTAATTTCTCATGTGAGCACCTCTAACCACAAGATATGAATATAATTTTTTTCTTTTAATTTTTGCCGCAACGTTTTGAGTTTTTAAATCGTGGCCAGATGGGCTTTTAGTTGAGCAGTGGGTCGCGCCTATAATTGCGTGTAGCCATCGACAGCTACAGATTTTCTATACCATAAGTAACATGCCAATGGGTAATTAGTGAGAGCTCTCTCTCCATGGTTGACCTTTAGGGTGCAGCTTTTGCTTGCCTCAACTAGTTCAAGGATAGTGTTCGAGCAATTAAATGAAGAGTTGCTGTTTATGGCAATATGAAGGAAACGAGAATTTAATAAGTTGTGAAGATTCACTTTATAATCAATAAAAAATTCACCAACCTTCTAGATGGGATTTTCATTGGCAGACCTACTACTTGTACTTGTGAAAAGTACTTAAGCTGTATTCAACATTTCAGTGTACAGTGAGCCTTCGATATCTGTACCCTAAATTCAAAATAGAAATTAAAATTATAAAATTGAAAATATTTTTCCTATGCATACAATGTACAAAAAGTTATTGTATATTATTGTTATTGCATAGCAAAGAAAAGATTAAATTTTTATTGGAATCTAAAATTTGTACAGGCTCTTCTTAAGGAGCCACTACCGTATTTATGCTTTACATATTGAACTACTGTGCATCACTTTATTGATTAGTGGCACATCAATGCAATGGAGTCTGTTTGGGATGCTAAGAGTATATAAGGACTTGCTCTCTCTCAATGAATTTGTCTGGTCCGCGCTTCTTTGTAACCGATTTCAATGGCTTGGCGGGCCAGGAAGCGCATTATGGCTTCCCGGCGTAGCGGCTGCCAGGCGGTCTGGCAGGCACTCACAACAATGAATGGCGCGAACAATGTCTAAATCTTTATTAATTCGACTATTCTGTGGAGCTGCTCAGATTCTCAGTACCAAAACTCTAGAGCTCTGTCGAGCCTTTGGGCCCATTTGGGTTGGAGGCGTATCGTCTGCGGACCACTCAACAAATAAATTAATAGCCATCAATCAGTAAATCCGCCAAAGGACCTTTTGCTTTGAATGTAAAGGTTCCGCGTGTGTGTATTTACCATCCTGTGTGTATGTCTCTGAGTGTGTATGTGTGCTTGCGGCAAAGGCGCACAAAAGCGCGCTATAAACGCGCTCAATGAATGGCTAATATGCCGGCTGCACGCGTTGCTGCTACTCCTGGTCTCGCATGGATGTAGTGTGCTGCCGATCCTGTGTGCTGCTTCGGTGTCAATACAAAGGTCCGTTGGTGGCAGCAATTACATTGCAGTATTGATACAGTTCAGTATGTGCCGTAAATCCGATTAGGCTAGCAATGCTTAAAATGAGCCCGAAGATGAACAGGAACTTTAGACAGGTCGAGTTTTAATACTTGAACTAAATATAATGAAAAATAATATACAACAAATAATATTATTAGAATGGTTTTATATGGTAAATAATGAAATGATAAAACACATTTTTGATACTGGGTATGCAGTGTGTAGTTGGAAGCAGACAAAATAAAAATTCCTTGTAACACGTGTCGAATACTTAATATGTCTTTTGCATTTAGTGGATATATTCAGTTATATAAGTAAATGTGAAGTCTACATGCACTTGCAAATGCCCTTTGGTTTGTTCCGGCATCTCATCAACATATTCCTTATAATAAAATGCAATTGAGAATTGAATGGTAAAAAAATTCCACTTTTTCAAAGTACAAATTTAAATTAAATCGTTTTCCTTACTATGACTTTTGGTTGTGAAATCGTGAAATTAATTCGTTTTACCAAAATTCTTAATTTTTTCATGCACTCATGCACTCCCAGTTATCCTTATGGGCCGCGTGTTTATACATTCAAGATTTCTGCCTACGATTATACTGCAAAAATATACAAGTTTTCAATGGAAATGTCAAATGTCGTGACCTTAAACTGACTGTTGCCAGGGTACAGCATAATAAGGATAACCTTCAAAGTAACTAAATTTTGCTTGGAGCTATAACTTCTCTAAAGGGTATTGGGCAGTCGTCAGATTTGCAATGCAAGGCTCTTACTTCTTTTCAACATGTGTGACGTGTTGGGGCTTATAAATTATTTAAGTATGTATTTCAGATTATTTTAAGATAGTATTTTACATCTCGTTGATTTATAGATGTTCAACAAGCGTAAACTCATGTGTTAATTATATTAATTATAAATTCTATTTATACGCCTTTGAAGATGTTTTCTAGCAAAAACATTCGGGTTTTATAATAAGCTGGGCCACAACAGTGACTTCTTTGCATATGCGTACATTCATTCGAATTTATTGCTGAGTCGGTGTGCGTTTTAAAGCATAGCCGTGTTCCTTAGATTAGGTTCGTGAACTTGTTTCTTGCCATAGAGTATTAAAACTATCGTGTAACAACTGCTTCTGCTTTAATATTCTCAAATATATATATATATATAAATTTAAGAAAAGTATGTTTTGGTTAAGATACTTCCTTTTTGGGCTAAGGTGCGATTACCTTAGTGTGTAAAGAAAAAGTTGGCTCAAATTTAGCCTTGATTTGAGCAATTGCTTTTTTTTTTGCTGATCTCAGTCGGATCAGCTGAATTTTATTTTTAGAACTAAGCGATTGCACGCTAAGGGCGTTTGACAGTTCAATTTCTTTAAGCGACAGACTGAGGGCAAATGGCAAATGGCAAACTGCACAACACTGGAACAGCCAGGAAAATAACAACGACATCCAGGACAACAACAACAGCAACAACGAGCAGCAACTCATAAATCATTTCGCGATGTCGATGTCGAGTATGATGACGACTGGCAATCGGGGCATCTGATTGACTACTGTCAGGCAGACAGATAGACAGACATAGAGACAGAGAGACAGGCAGGCAGGGGACAAACCTATAAACCTACAAGCAGGCATACAAACAAACACCCATTGATGCTGTAAGCATAGAACATATATGTTATACGTATGTGTGTGTTTGTGGGTGTTTCTAGCACCACGTGCATTTATTGTAAACGAAAGAGACACAGCAAAGAAAGAGAGCGCAATGGAATTGATGTCGAGGGCTCAAATGGAAATGCTGCAGCATTCATATGCACAGTCGCTGTCGCTGCTGCCGTTGCCGTCGCTGTTGTCGTTGACTGCGCAGCCAGCAGAGCGTAACAAATGAAATGTGACACATAATGCGACGAGGCGTCTAACTGTCTTTCTATAACTGTGTGCTGCTGCAGCTCTCTCTGTCTCTGTGTGTGTGTGTGTGTGTGTGCGTGCGTGTGTGTATGAGTGTGTATTAAATCAAATCGAAATGACTTTCGTACTCTATCAATGTCGAAATTATGCAATAACTTCAATTGATTACGAGTGCGTGAGTAATTTAGTGGCAGCGGCGTCCAAGTAACATACAAAATAAATATGCCTGCGTGTATGTGTTAGTGTGTGTGTATATCGGCAATCAGTGGCACCCTTCGTGCAACAGTAGGAGCCACATTTGAGGACAGTAAAACGTTTAAAGTGTCATGTTGCGGCCTTCTGACGCTTTGCTGCCTCGTTACGCGGCACTTGGCTGCCTTTTCTTACTTTATTATTATTTGCTGTTGTTGCGTATGTTGTTGTTACTGTTTGCTTTGACAACCCACTTACTTGGATAGACGGGCACCTGTCCTGTTTGCGTCCTGGTTCCTAGTAAGCAAATCGCACGCATCGACATGGCTGAGAGCAGCAAACCCTTCAAGTTGGCTTGGCCGTCCTCTTACCCTGTTCCTGCTGCTGTTATCTGCCGCTTAGCTGATGGCTCCTGGTATTTGACTTGGCTCAGGTCCCGCATGTGTTCGCCATATCCAGTTAAAAGGATAATGGAGCACAACAATTTTTACACGCATATATTTTACAAATATTTGCATTTTTGCCTGGCTGCTTGTCAAGTGAACCAAGCGGCGGGTAGGCAACAGGACATGGGCATGGCGTGGCTAAGGTGTACCAAGAGGATTTGCTTCTTTGGGGGGGGCTGTGGTGGGGTTCTGCTATGGAGCACATAACTTTGGCGTACCTTTTGCATTGCTTCCTTTTTAAGACACATTTGTGTCGCAGTTGTTGTTGTTGTTGCTCTTGCTCTCGGTTTTAGGCCTGCAAAGCCTCAACTGCACATAAAGGGATTGAATGTGCGTGTATGTGCGCGTGTGTGTGTATGTGTGAGCACAGGATTTGTTGTGTCACCTGTTAAAGGCTGCGCTTTGTTATAAACATTCACAACCCTATTTATATGTTTGTAAGTGCGTGCTTTGATCGAATTACGTGCCCTTTACACGCCACTCTGTCTGATCGGCAACAGTAGATAGGTATTTGCATAAGTGCTACCAACATTTACATACATACTTATATACAAATTATGGTCAATTTATGACAATGGGTTAATCACCGATGGGTCATTCGACTAGTCAAAGCGCTCTGCGGAACTCACCTCGCCTCAGCTCGGCCCGCCAAATTTGTTTCTAGTTTCAAGATTTCATATCATGTGCGTATATATTTTAAAAGAAAATGTCATAACTCAAATATATTTATTTGTATATTGTCTTATTTATATCTTATCTTTGTTGCTTTTCATATGGAATTTTAAATATATTCTCTCTTTGGGATTTGCTGCAACAAGTTTATCACAAGAGTTATGCTTTGCCTTGTATCAGATGGCAGGCTTTTTTTTTTTAGGTATTCAACACTCGATTACATGTTTTTTTTATTTAAGAATTAAACTTGTATTGTACGTTGTTTAGTACACTGAAAATGCTGCTATGGAAGAGTTAAAAATATATATTTTTATTTATTATATATAAAACTTAATCTTAATTTAAAAGAGAGCGGAAGCAGATTAAGTATTTTAACGTAGACTAGGTGTCTTCAAATTGAACTTTGGGATGTTGATTAGGCGCTACCAAGTTTGCCTTCCGGTAGGTCGCTGGGTTGAAGCCGTTTGTCGGCTGGCCAGCTCGAAGGAGAGTTGGTTTGCATAATGGTTTGCCCAGATAGCAACAACTGAACTGGCTGTTAATTTGATTTTGTTATTAATAGTACGATTTCGCGCATTTAAGAAAGCTATAAGAAAGCTAAGTACGAGAGTCGTTCGACAGACAGATTGTAATATCCTTAGTGAACGCTGGCTCTATTTTGATGTGGTATTTCTATATAAGTTTTATATAACGTTAGTGTATGACTGCTGCATTGTTTTGCTCAAACTAAGTATATATAGATTAATATTTTCTGACTATCAATATGTGGCTTACATAAAAAAAAAAACTAAATGGTTTTTTTTTTTTTTATATTTTCTAATATTTTTTTCAATGTTCTATTGTGAGTTATTAACCACTAAAATCGTATCTTTATGTCAGATATTTTCGATAGTTCCCAAGCTACAAAATAGTAAAAAAATGATTGCAATATATATTTATTCGGATACGTGGTCTATTTGATTAAGCATATGAGTATGCAAAGATGTTGACAGTTAGTTTAAAATTGTATATGATTAGTTATATTTACTTCTCGGCAGCAAGTGACACAAAGAGCTCGAGGGCCGCCTTTCGCATGGCCTTGCCATTGGGATTAATGGGTAGCTTGTCGGTGAATTTGACGCCGGCGTGCAGCTGCTTATTTATGGACGGCAGGCGTTTTGCGACATGATTCGCAATTTCAGTGGGGCTTATTGTGCAGCCAGGAGTTTTAATCACCAGGGCGCCGGCAGCATCGCCCAATAGTTCATGGGGCACGCCCACAACGCAAACGTCGCGCACCTGCGGCAACTCTCTGATGGCATTCTCGATTTCGGTGGGCCAGTAGTGTATGCCCTGATACTTAAGAACTTCCTTCTTGCGATCAACTATATACAGATAGTTCTGATCGTCAAAGTAGCCCAAGTCGCCGGAGTGTATCCAACCTTGAAAATCACGTATCTGCCGTGTGGCAACCGGATTGCCATAGTAGCCATTCCAGTCCTTGCCGGTGTGCACATATATCTCACCCACCTCATTGTGACCCAGGTTCTTGCCATTCTCATCCACAATGCGTATGCTTATGCCTGGTATAGGCCTACCGGCCGTGGCCGTATTCTGAATACCAAAATTCATAGTAATCAGTCCCACCTCCGTCATGGCGTAGGCCGAGTTAAGCGTGGCATTTTTGCACAATAGCTGGATACGTTTCAGTGTCGCATCCGAGGCGATGCCACCGCCATAATTAACATTGTGCAGCGAGGATAGTGCATAGGGCGTGGCAGCTGGACTTGCGACCAAGGCGGCCAAATGGACAGGTGCCATAGTTACATAATTGATCTTATATTTCTTAACCAACTCAATAAAATACTCCGGCGAAAAGGGCTTCGTTGTTAAAATACGCGTGCTGCCAAATACGGCGCTAAACATAAAGGCCCACAGCCCGGTTATCCAATCCAGGCCGCTATTAATAAAGAAAATCGATTCGCTGTTGACAAGCCTGAAAGTGAAGGGGTATGAAATAATAGCAAAACATTTTATACGGTTTTAAATACTTAAATATAGCCTTATAAATATATATGCGCACTTAAATTTAAGGCTGTAGTGTAAAGGGTATATTTGTTTGAATATTTATTCTAATTTATTGACTCGCATATATAATATTTATTCTAACTTATTGACTCACATATTATCCGTTAATAGTACACTATTTGATATGCACACCGCCTTGGGCATTCCGGTGGTGCCGGATGAGCATAGAATGGCCACAGTTTGATCACTAGACTTAAGAGGCTCCGGTCTGCAAGCAGAATAATTATCAATAGTAGAACAATTATCAATAGTCTATGGCAGTTATTGCCATATTAAAGCAATAATAATACACTTCGATTAACAATTGCCACTCACTGATAGAACTTTTCGGTTGTGGTAAATTCCAATAGACTTCGTATATTGGGCACACCGTCTATTGGTTCGTCTATGATAAATATCTCGGGCTGCCAGTCCTTGGTCGCCGCATATACCTTCGTATATTCCTGTTTGTCACAGAATATAAGCGCCGGCTTGGTTATCTCATACATGAACTTCATAGTCTCTGCACGGTAACAGAGCTCGATTAATCTAAGAAATCAAAGTGCGCGGAAGAAATCAAATAACGCACCTTCGTCGAGTATCGGATTGATTGAATGGAATGGAGTGGCATTCAAAAGACATGCTACGCCCAATGGCAGTATGTAGGTGGTATTTCTGGCTGCAATGCCTATGACACTCGAGTGGTCAAGGCCGCGTTTCTTGAAGTGCTGCGCCATGCGAATGGCCCAGGTGAGGGCCTGTTCACTGGTTAGGGTCACACCATCGGTATCTGAGATCTGCCACATTTTTTTTATATTGATTATAGACATGTTCTGTGTTCCAGCAGCTTGATTTGCCCGTCTATGCTCACCTGACACACATTCTTTGGCCAGTTTCTCATTGTATTGAAAATGATCCGACCCACAGATGTATTGGGGCTGTACATGGTGCTGCGAGCCGGACAACTCCATATTTTATCCGTGCTATTCCAATTGCATTCCATGCTCGAAGACTTCTTTGGTTGCTTGGACTACTGTTCACTTTAAAGTGCCGAGAGCGACTATTCAAAATTTTGATTTATTCTTATCTTTTTATTGCTTATTTCAAGGCAAGCGCAAATAAAATAAAAATAAAATAAAAAGGCTTTATCTTATACTAAGCACTTAACTCTGCAGTTTACTTATCAATTAGAATAAGTATCATTTTAGCCTTAGCCTTGCCTGTTGAATGCCCGATAAATTAAAAACATGCCTTTTATAATCAGCGGCACATTCGAATCGATATGCTCAAGCAAATCCGTTTTAAGCTAGCTTGTCAATCTCTCTATTTGACTAAATTGGCTGATAAATTGGGTTGGGGACGAAAACTTTCTTAAAGTCTGATGTGACTTCATCCATGACGCCATCGCTGACCTGTCCTAACAATCGTCAGCGCTCTTCTCGATTGTGTTTCATGATTTGTATAAGTTTTTTTTATACTTAGTAGCACACCATGTTAGTTTTTAGCATCAATGATACGACTAGTCATAGTATATATATATAAAATACAAATATACAAAAATTGAATATATAAATAAATATATATATTAGTGTTATTCTATAAAGAAACTAGAGTTATAATTTATTTATGTGTTTTTTTATGTTCACATAAATGTCTCTGATTAAATTAATATCTAAGGAAATGTCATTCCAACGAAGACTCTTTGCTGTTAACTCACTTCTCAGTCAGTTGGACTGTTTCGTCTATTGATCTTTTTACTTTTCCAACAATCAGAGCACATACTTCATAATTTAAATGTTATATATACCCAATTATTACTGATTGTCACGCTTTGTAAACCTTTGACCAAATTAAATTGTGATTGTGAAAACTTGTTACCTAGGATGAAATGAAATTATATTCCCAATCGGCCATCTTTGCACTGTGCCATAATTTCAATGCATATATTATCAAATTTGAATAGGTTAAATTAAAATTCATTTGTTTGAGTTTATGACTATTGCAAAAATTGGCTCAAAATGCCATCAGCAAATTTTTATTTGCATTTCATAACATTAACATGCCTAAATGAGTAAAAAGTAATCAAAATTTATGAAATGAGATTTCAAATGGCATTCTTTTTTTTTTTTATTTTATTTATATTTGCAGCTATTTTTATTGCTCTGTCAATGTATGATAATTTGTCGTATACTACCGACAGTAGTGCTTAAAAAATCTGTGAGTGTTAATATGGCAACCTGCATATATTTATCTACATACAGTGCAGTTCATAAATATATGTATGTATATACTAACTTGAGCAAAAGTTAAAGTCGGACGAATTCACCAGACTTTAATTAGCTTTATACGCTTTCCTACCGCTCCGACTACTTGCAGCTAAGGTCAATGTGCACGCTTATTAGGTGTGTGCATTCCATGTGGATATGGGTCAAGCTGCGTTCGTTTTGGGCTTTGGGTACACATTCACACTCCTTCTTGGATAAAAAATGATGTGTGCGTGCCAGTTGAACGGAGCACAGAGCAGCAGCCATAGAGCAGTTACAGTGGGGACCAGGTCATGTTTTAAAGCTGCCTTTGTTGTGTGTGTGTGTGTGTGTGTGTGTGAGTGTGTGCTGCCCACTGTGTTGTTGCTGGCTGTATCTGTGTGGCATACTGTCGACGTCGGCGTTGACGTCAAGCCGCACTCATCCTAGAAAACAGAGGAGGCGCAAAAACTAAAATGTTGGCCTAGCGACTGCGTGCGAGGCAAGTGGCGCCAGTTTGTATTGTCATCCTTTTGCCCGTCGCTTTTTGTCTTCGCTTGGCGCTTTGCTTTGCCATTTTTTATATACTCTGTTTTCTTTTTTCTGCACGACATCTGGCCTGAGCCAGAGACAGAGCCTGAGCCTGAGCCTGCCATGTCTCTGTGTTGCTGCTGCTGCCGTTGCTGCCATTGCTGTCTCTATCTCTGGCTGTGTGTCCTTTTGTGTCTGTGTGCGCCGAAGCGCTTTTTCTTTTCTATTATTGTCTCACTTACAAGTGTACCCGATGTATTATGCATATCCTGTAACACTCCACTTTTGTTGTGCATTAGTCAAATGTGCGACAGTTGGAAAACGGAGACGCCAACATCAGCAGCCAGAGCGGGAAGGGAACGGGTCTGTTCTGGGGGAAATGAGCATGGAAATGGAGCACATTTAGTCACACAATTGGCTTTGCATGGCCAATGGGGCTGGCTACGAGCTAAATATTGTTGTCAGCCCTTTTGTTTTTCCAAGGTAAGCAAATGAAGAAATTAAAGCGCCGAATTAATAAGCACTTTATCCATTTCCTTTTGCCTCTTTAATTAGGCTCCCGCGTAGGCTTTGTGCAGCTTTGCTTATATTAATATGCTGCTATAAGCCCCGGCAAATGTCTTTCGGGACAACCCGCCAACCTACCCACCTGGCGTGGGGCAATTATCTGGGCAAAGGCGTCGACTTCGAAGTCGACAATGTCGGCCTCTCGGCAATGCCATAAAAGTGCCACTTAAACTGTTTTAGTTTTTAGTTTTTTTTCTGTTTTCTGTGTGCGTCCCTTTGAAGTTAGAGGTGGCAGCAAGGGGAGTGCCAAACCTACTTACCGCCCGCAACTCCGACACTGAACTACAGGAAAATATTCGCTATGAGCTAAGCATAGGTTTGAATTTATATTTGTATAATATTTATTTATAGCGACTCCTTCCTAACCTTGATGACATCTATTGAGTGGTATATGCATTAGGAAAGTCATTTATACTTAGAGAGGGGATAGATATAATTATATTGTTGTTGTATTTGTTTGTTTTTCTTTTTTTTTTCTGGCTGCATGAAGTTCATTTGCTTGAGTTAAATGAATCGGAGTATTTAATCATTCCATTCCATTTTAGTTTTACCTCAGTTCTTTATTTATACAATCAAGCTTAACAGAATTATCTAAGCTTCAATATGCTAAAACACTATTTATTATATTGTTATTATATTTATTATTAAAAAGAATATTTTTCATAATAATATTTTATATAAAGCAATCTACAATGCTATTATAGTTGAATATTTAAGGGCAAGTTATAATGAAAATTAATAAGTATTTTCTTTCTGCTAGACCCCTAGTTACAGCTCTTTGTTCTCGAGATTGTTTTTATATCAAGAGATAACTAGGAAGACTTTTTAACAATATATATTAATCAAAGCAAAATGTAAACAATGTTCCTATTAAGCTATATTATATGACATGCTACGCAGTTATAAAAAAAAAAAACAAACTTTAAGAGGAAACAAAAAGGGTAAAAGTTTTATAAAGTAAAAAAAAAAAATGTACGTGGAAGGTGAACAGATTTTTCAACGTGCGAAAGCTTAAGAAAATATAACTAAAGCAACAAAACGAAATAAGACAAAAATTTAAAGCTTTAAATGATTTTGAATTAAATTACAAGCGACAATTTCAAGGATTTCAATATTGTTAACAGAGTTTGTGCTTAACAGAGATTTCGAGTTGATGTGTTGGCCAGCAAATAGTTAATTATTCAGATGACTTTGTCAAGTTTGGTCACTTTGTAGTTGAGTGTGGTCTGGCCATAACTGTAAATTGTCAGGCACAGCACAACGTGCGTGTGTGTGTGTGTGTGGATGGTTTAGCGAGCTGCCAGTTGGCAGTTGCTTAGTTGTTTAGTTGCTTGACTGTTTGCCTGCTGGCCAGTCCGAATGCGAGACGTGTTTAATTGCTCGATTAGCGCACAGTTTGTTGGGCAGTCGGGCGCGCCCACGCGGCCAGTATGGCCATGTTTGCCCGCAGGCGGCTTGTGGCACAATGGTAAGCGGCCCGTTGGTGGCGTCACCGAAATCCCCAAGCCATAATCTTGAACTTCAGCTGAGAGTTGAATTTGCCTGGATAGAGGGGTCGCCCGCGCACAAGCGAGGTCAAATCTGGTTTTCAATTTCATTTTCACTCGAGCAACACTTAAAAACAGTCGCTGAATTAAATTATTCAAAATGTCAAACAATTATTCAAACGCCAACGGAACTGTAACTCTCGGCTTTATGCCAAAGGGGGGCGTGGGGCAGAGTTGGCGGGCGATGAACTGTGGCCTCAGGGAGTACCTGTTTCTGCAGTTCCTGTTGCCGCTGGTTTATAAGGCAAGTTATGATTTAAAAAGATATTAGCCTTGTTCACAGTTGCCTTTGCCGCTGTCGCTGTCGCTGTTGTTGGCTTTGTGCTTTATGCAAAGCAGAAAAAATATATGTACGTGTGTAGGGGGCAGCACATTGTTGGGAAAATTTAATTATATCTAAAGTTGAGAGGGCAGCTTTATTGCTGATTCTACGCATAAACTTTTATTAACTGTGTGCGCTCATATTTTGCAATTTTCCCAACTTTTATTTTGCGTTTTTTTTTCTCCAGCTCTTTCTCATTTTTTGAAGCCATTTACCAGCGAAATGGCGAAGGCAGCATTGATATTTAAAAGGTCCGCAAAGCATGCACTGAACTTTGAACTTTAAAGAGCCTCATCGCAAATAATGCCGTAAAAATTGAATATGCTAAATCGTCGCTGTTTGTGCAGCTTGTTCCTATCAATCAAAGGTTCAGGCCACAAAAGCCACACAACCAGCTCCCACTGCCAGTCGCGCTTAGTACGTAAACACACACACACGCACACACACACACACATGCACACACGCAAATATGCGTGGTGTCAACGAGCTTGCTGCAAGTAGAAATTTAATGGAAATGCGGTTTTCCTTTTATTTTGCACCGAAAGCTGATCAAAGGCAAGACCTAAAAACCGACACTAATATCTGTCTGTGATTTCTCACATTTTTACACATTTGTGGCCCAGCTATGTAAATAAATGTGTGCGCGCGTGTGTGTGTGTGTATATGTGAGTGTATGTGTGTGAATGTGTGTGTGTGTGACATAGTGTCAATCCTAATCTACATGCAGACAGATCAATCTGCGAAACTTTGATTTACAAAAAAGTGTCCAGCACTTGCATGAAAATGTTTTCTATATGATTGTATGAAAATTTATTTGACTTAAAACCCAACTGACTCAGTGAAAATGGTTGGGAGAAAGTGATATATTGGGAAATTAAATTAAATAATAATACAAATATTTAAATAATATGTAAGCTCATGCACTGCCAGCTTCTGATTTATATATATATATATTTACTTCTAAGTTAAGACTTATGTTCGAGCGAAAACTGAATCCAGCAATTGTAGTTGCAGCTGGAGTGGCCATCAGAAACTGAGAACACTCGAGATGCTTTCAAGAGAAATGTGAAGTGGGCTGTGTTTATGGGAGTTTATTGAATTGGTTTTAGCCGGCACATCTTAAATGTGCCAAGATGGACCATCCATAATGCAGCGTGAAACTAAGCAGCAGTGTTATAAATCCATAACACAAACTTGGCGTCATTAAAACAAGTTTTGTAATGTCTTTCAATTACACTTGACGCTCATAAGTATGCTATGATTAATGTAAAGGCGATTCACCCCACACGCAGCGCTGTTTGGCGCAAATGCGCTCCACTCATTATCGCATCGCCAATCCCAATGTCCATTTATCATGAGCGCAATGAGACAGAGCAGGGCAGGCGACTCAGCTTTAGCTCTTTGGTAAACTCGGTTCGAATGTGTGTGTGTGTGTGTGTGAGCTTAAGTAGCGGCTGTGCTGTGCATTGTGACACGCGCCATAATTAGAGAAGCTGGCAAAACTAATAGATGCCCAAAAATTTGCTCATTTGCTTTTGGCTTTTCGGACAGCCGAGCAAATTAAGTCGTTAGACAGACACTGGATTTGTTTTTCCATAGCCTGATTGACATCAATTTTGTATGCCAACTAATTGATGTTAATTTTTGCTCGTTCGGTTTGTTTATCCAGCGCCAAAATGTAAAACTTTGATGGATTGCCCCTACGCACAAGAGCGTGGCCCGTCACCATATCAGCAGCAGGAGTTGCTGCCAGCGTATATCCATCCATCTATCCATCTATCCCCGGGTGTGGACTGGATCAAACAGAAAACGCTTTGAAAAGCACTTCGCCATTTGCTTGCGTTTTTTTTTGTATTAAAAATAGAAATGCAAAACTCAATCGACGGCAAAGTTAAAGCGACACAAATCGAATCGCAACGACTTGGGATTTAGTTGAATGCCAGTCTCATCTTAAAGAGCACGCAGCGAGCATCACGTTTGAGGTGGGCATGACAGGCTTACAAATACTCTATACCAAGACAAACTTACCTCTCCAATTACCTTTTTCACATGAAATGAAATCTAAAAAGCTTCTGCCCTTAGTTTGGTACACTCTTCTTGATCTGTGTATGCGGTACCAAATTTTGAGTCTCTGGCGCTGATTAAAAATTAACGGTTCTAACTTCCACAGTTTGGTGGTTCAAACTCCTAGATTGATAAATTCTTGCCCAAAAATGTTGGATCCCGCTTGTCTTCCTTGTTCCAAAAACAACTTGAATACACATTGGGACGAAGCAGTCTCCCTTTGACATAATGCTGACACCAGCCGATCTCAACATCTTGAAGGGTATCAAAAAGGATAGAAATGCAAAAAAAAAGGAGAGAAAACCAACAACAACGACGTTTCATCGCCGACACTTGAGCAAAAGTTGCCAGTTGTCGTTGGCAACTGCTGTCGCTGGTGCTCTCCTCATGCCTGGTGTGAATCGAGAAGAAACGGTAGTAATTTCTGAATTTATTTTTATCCGTTCGGATGCCGCGGAAATCCTGTCACTGCTGCTGCTGCTCCTACTGCTGCTGCTCCAGCTCCTGCTCCAGCTCCAGCTTTAGCTCGTGCCCTGTTCCCATGTCGATGTCCTTGTTGACGCTTTGTGTTTTGCGTGCTTCATTCGCAGACACTTTGCCAACCACATTGCAGCCGGACTGCCTGCGGCTCCAGCTGGCATCTATGTCTTGTCCGCGGGGCTCAGCTGTCTGTGATAACAAATGCAGCGCCTTAATCAGCGGCAGACGGTCCGTTTTGTGAGCTTCTGAGTTTGTGTTCTCCAACTGCAAAACAATCACTCAATGTTTGACTCAAGTTAATCGCCGTTGGCCCTCACGACTTTGACAGGACGAGACTTTGACTTCGGCAGCAAGTACATTGAAAATGGCACCCAACTTCGAGCACACACGCACACACACATCACTCACGCACACACACACAGAGAGCTGCAGGGGTAAACAGAATTGATTGCATGTATTTTCATTTGGGCCATTGCCGCAATGCCATTTCATTTTCAGCTTGGCAGATGAGGAGTTGTGCTGCGTGCTGCTTGCCTCTGATATGAAACATTTGAGGTATGTACACACCATAAACATGCATCAGGGCTGGCAACAAGTCGGACAACTCCGAGTTTTATACAATTGGGGCAGGGACAATTTTGTATTTTTAATCCCCAATTCAAAGTAATTGCATTAAAAAGTAATTGCATTTAAAATGTTATGCTTAAGTACAGATTCAGAGAACTTGAATATTAATTTACAGCATAATTTATGAATGTATGTATCGCAGCCAACTTAACTCGGTGCCAAAAAAAAAGCCTGGCAGCTCCAAATGTATGAAGGTCTATCCAAAAGTATTAATAGTGTACAATTTAAATACTATAAAAACAAAAAAATGTATATTTTGCAGTTTCTGACAGCATTAAAAAATTTGACAAGCTGATTTTCGCTAGACTGTTGCCACCTGTTTGATATTTCACTCAACTTACCTGCATGCTTAAAGCGTTTCGTTATTGCCAAATATCGTAAGCAATTGTAAATGCTTGCTCAAGCGCAATAGTATTAATTATTAATTGCAAGCAGCATAGAAAATTAATTTGACATTTGGATATTTGTTTACGTTAAAACACCTGCAACTTGCTGAGTGTTACCACCTTGTTAGTTGCTTTGTTTATGTTGTGAGTTTGTAATTGCTGCAGGAAAAATATGTTGAAATTTATAAGGACTTAAATTCTGTTGCATAAACGTAGTATATGACCCCAATGTTCAATTCATGAATTGTTGTGGGGCAACTGGGTTTTGTAATGGTTGCTTGTGCTAAGCAAAATAGTTAATATAATTAACAATCTATAGAGTAGCCATCTTGAAGGTCTTAACAGTGTTAGTTTACTTTCTGAAAGCTTAGTGCTGCTACCTTGATGGTTTTTTTCTTTTTATCATTGCTTGCCCTATCCATTTGAAGAAGTGAGAAGTTCAAAGTTTTTTTTATCAAAAATCTGGCTTACGGCCGATCCATATGATTTAGTGCGTCGATCTTAATAGAATAGTAAATAGTAAATAGTAAAACTAATGATTGCCGAGTGTGGTTAGATATTTTATAAACAAAAATGTTTTTATATAATATAGTGGTCCGATCCAGCTGAATCTGACATATGTACTGAATAGACGTCTGCGAAGTTTTATAAAGATAGCTTTGAAACTGAGAGACAGTTCGCATAGAAACAGACAGTCGGACAGACCGACATGGCTATATCGACTCGGCTGTTGACACTGATCAAGAATATATATACTTTATCGGGTCGGAGATGTCTCCTTTTATGCGCTATAAATTTTACAACAAAATTCTAATACCCTCTGCAAGGCTATAATAAGGTTTATGTTTCTTCCCAACACTGAGAATGTTTGTTTACCTTCAACCAGCTGGGCTTTGCACCTTGTTGGCATTGGAATGTTGGGTGACTTTATGAATTAAATGCTATTAGTGTGTATAAAATGCTATTAGATACTGTTATTGCCCCATAAGCTTTAGAAAAGATATTAAGTTTTACATTTTCTTTAAATATGTAATGGAACTCTCTTGTTGCCAAAAATTAAGCAATTACTTTTTTGAAAGTTGTATTTGGATTCAGGCTAACATGTGGCAAGGCATCATGGGCTCTCGCCAACCCTGAGACTTGGCTGCACTTCTGTGTATGTTTTCGGTGCATTGTGTGCGTGTGTGTGTGTGTGTGTGTGCGTGTGTGTGCGTGGCCTTTTGGCTTAACTTGCAATTTAGTCGTGCTCCTTGGTGTATCTGGGTGCTCGTTGCTGCTGTCATTTGTTGGTGTTTCCTTCGACCTGCTTGCTTGCAACTTATGCGTGACTCGAGTGCATACTCGAGAGCTCGAGTCGGGCTAAAAGTGTACGCAGCTAAAACTTTTGCCACTTGAAATAGTTTTTACTCCCACTCACAGTTGTCTCGTCCTCTTACTCTCTGCCCCTCTCTCTCTCTCTCTCTCTCTCTATCCAGCTCTCTATTTCCCTGCCAATTGCTGTGCCTTTCACTCGTGGCCGACTTTATGCAAATAAATGTTTTTACTCATTTTAATATACATTTTTATGGCACTTTTGCTGGTAATGGGCCGCCTCTCATCGCTGCAGCTACTCCTCCAACTGTGCGTCGTCCTCAGATTGCAATCGTGCTTCTCATCTCTCATTTTGCTTCTCTCATCTCGTTAGTGCTTGGTATTTATATAGGAATTGGCTCAATTTGCTCTCGATTTATGCAGAAGATGCTTGAAATACTCCACGCTGCGATTGTTTGCACTGATGCCATCCAACCATTTGCTACTTAATTGACTTGCATTTCTGCCCAGCAAAGTTTCATAATCATGCCCGCTAGAGATGACAGCGTGAGGTGCGACATGAGTTACGAATTATTCTAATTTTAAATTGTGTACTGATTTAATGACATTTATTAAAGTGATTATTATTAACATTTTGTTTCTTTTAACTAGTATTATTATTGCTCATTCAATATATTTGTTCTATCGATATTATCTTATTATTATTATTAGTTTAACTATAGTTATGTAATGTTTTTTCGATGAGCCCTAAACTGATTTTCACCTTGTGTTTGAAAATAATTGTCCAAACCTGTGTTCGTCTATGTTCATAACAATTTAATTGCTTGTGGTTGTGTTAGCAACTTTTGAGATTCCACCTCTATGCGTGGGAAAGGGGCGAAAGCAATAGTTAAGACCTAGGCGTTTCTATTTATTTACATTTAACAACTTCAGCTACAATTGTACGGATTCTGTGTCGTGAGTTCAGTTTTCGTGCCCATCTTTAGAGACCATTGATTACGCTCGCCTGAACTCATACATATAAAGTATATTTATATATGATATTAGTTCTTGTCGCTGGCACAATGTTGCCATTTTATTGTGCAATTTCTTGGTGCGACAATGGCACTTGGAGGGCAGGCGCTATTAAGCATTGCCAAACCTTTCGCCTTTACTTTTGGCCGCTTAGCAGCATAGCAAGCGATTTCCGGCGCTCGTCAAAAGGTGGCGCTTTTGCAATTGAATTGCAAATGGCGGCCGTTGACGTCGTTTGCCGTCTGATGGCGACGGAAGTGAGGCCATCAGCGTCAGCTACAGCAATGCTGCCATTCAATGGATGGGCTTCAGCCGTGCTGCCGCGGGTGGACGGCTGCAGGCCTCTGGCTTCAGATGGCTTCTGGCGACCGGGCTGCCCGCTCGGCTCCTGCCACCCAGCCGTGTTGGACTGCGGTTGCCTGACGCGTCGTTTGCTTTGTGGCCTGCGCTGTTTGCCGCCAGTCGTTCACCGCCCACCGCCCACCGCCCACCGCCCGTCGCCCGGCGCCTCGGGCTGCTGATTGTTTGTTTGCTTTGCGGCATATTTATTTGAAACGAGCCTGCACTTAGCGCCAGCCCCTGCTGTCGCTGCCTTTGCCACAGCTGCTGCTACTGCTGCTGCTACAGCCACCTTCACAGCTAATGCAAAATTCAAGCTTCGAATGAGAAACTCTCTGAGTTCACGTCAAAATGGTTTCCGGCACGGAAGCGGAAGCGACCGACTGCAGCCGTAACGGCGACGGCTTCTCTGCTTAGCTTATTTATGTTTTCAAGCCGCAGCAGCCCCAAAAAGGATTGCGCAAGCATTGCCTAATTTAATTAGTTGTCGCCTCCGTTTCCAGGTTTTGGTAAAAAGAGAAAAAAAACCGCAAAAAATATTGGGTTGAAAAAAAAAAACGCAGCTTTTCGCTTCGCTTGGCCAAATGATTTACTCAGTTTTTTGAGCTGCCGCTGGTTGACGTCGCCTGTCATGTTTGTGACACATACTTCAGTCGAGACTGTTCAGCCTGTTCTATGCCTGTCTCAGTCCTGTTCGCCCTGTTCGTCCGCATCGCTTTTGCGTGCTGCATGCAACCTGTTCCTGCGCCCCTGTGTCGTGTGTGCTTGTCACACAGCACCCGAGTTAGCGTCGCAGTCGGAGTCGTAGTCGTAGTCGTAGTCGGAGTCAGAGTCTCACTCAGAATAGGTGCCCGTCAACTTTTTGCAGACTGTATAAAAATGCTGTCAAAGGCGGCAACATCGCCGACGTCCTCGTCCCCGTTCTTGTCGTCGTCGTCCTCTTCGTCGTTGGCATGGCGATAAAAATCCTTTTGATTAGAGACCCAACTTGAGAAATTAAATTGTGCTCACCTGGCATCTTGGCTTGAGCTGCTTCTGCCGCTTCAGCCGCTTCAGCTGCCTATTACCGCTGGCCCCACTCCAACGGCTGCATTTCTGCTGCGTCTCGCTTTGGCCTTAGGATTTCGCCTTTGCCCGTCTGTTGCTGCTGATAAATTTCCTTATTTCATGGTTCGTTTTTTAATTTATTTTTCTTATTTTTTTCCTTTTCATTTTTTCTAATTTTGCTTTTTGTATTTTCGATTTTGCCGCTCGCGGCATTTCCGCAGCAGACGACGCCAAGGATGTCGGTCCAGAGGAGGCGCGTTGCCAGCAATCCTTACGGGGTAAAGCGCGTCAGTCGTGTACTCTTGTAATTACAGTTATGTCTCTGGGGTATGCAAGCAATTTCTGGGCGTACGGCTCTGCCGACAATCGCGGGGCGTGGCAAATGAGTAAAACGCTTTTAAATATTGTTTGGCTTTAATGCAATCTCGTCATACAGATTACTGACGCAGGCAGCCGCTGCTTAGCACCATGTTGGCGCTGTGATTGCAACAGATTCTCTTGTCCAATGCTTGGAATTAACAAGGGTTTAGGGCGATGTGTGTGCTTGTAAGTGTGTGCATGCGAGTGTGCGCGTGTGTGGGCTCTTATCGGACATGTGATTGCTGTCTGTGCTGTTGCTGTCTGTTGTTATGTCCTTTGGATAATGAAAGAGCTTTGCCGTCATGTTATTAAATTTTTGAGAATTACAGATGATGCTTTAAAGGGAAAATTTTGGCATTTCATGGCTTAAAATACTTTTATTTGTAACACTAAAAACAGCAAACTCACATTCTGGATATGTTCAATTGTTTGGCACTTATGAGAAATACAATATGTGTGCAAGACGAAAATGAAAAGATCTTAATTGTTATACAAAGGTATTTTTATTCATACAATTTTCTTTAATTACAACTGATTTTTCAATATATAATTTCAATATTAAATATTTCAAGTCTACATATTTTTAAATTGAATCTGCCTTTTTACTAAGCGAATTTAATACTTAATAATTTATTAGTTAATTTACTTGAAATTAATAAACGAATTCAAATTCAAATAATTCAAAATGCAAATTTTCTTTAATAAATCTGTCTTCTCATTATACAAATTGAATATTATACAATTTATTTATTTATATATTTACTTTAATTAAATCTGACTTCTCAATGCTGCTTAATTTGTTATTTTTTTTTTATTATTGCGTTGGCAGAGTGATCGATAACCGTTGACAAATAATCGATATGTATTAATTAATCTTTTGTATAAAGTTACATATGCATTAAAACTATTAAACAGACAGAGGATTGATCCAACTTGATGGGTATAACAAAATCGACCTAGTGCTGAACGAGAATTCATATAAATATAAATATAAATATAAATATAAATATGCTTAAAAATCTCTTTTCACCCGTTTGGCCCAGTTTAAATAGCAATATATATATTTATTGAAATAAATGTAATTCTTAATGTACGCTCGTATAAATAATATTTATTATGACAATAATAGTAATAGCATTAATAACTTAACATATTTATAACGAAGGCCTTTGTTTGTTTGTTTGTTGTTTTGCTTGCTCCAATTCCCTGTGGAACCATCATCATTGTCAATTATTAACTTAATTAAGTGTTGCAACAGCATTCGTTCTTGATTCTTTTTTGCATAGCATGTTGTCAACTTCCCCATTAATTTCACGGCTAACAATTTTTCTTGCTGCTCTTCAACGTTTTTGAATACCCTGTTGCCGGCCTGCCAATGGGGTATAGCGGCGTGGAGCAAATGTAACTGATGCTAGATTGAAAAGTAGGTTTAAGCACAATGCGATTGGGTCGATCAGCAAAAGCGTGGCATCTGCTAGTCAAGCAGTTTTCTCTTACTAAGCTTTTTAATGGCATTTATTATGTTAGGCAACTCTCTACAGGGTGTTCGCGTGTGCTGGCACTCTTCACCAGAGAAGTCTTGTTATTTTTGTCGCGCTGCCATTGCCCCCGGGGCGTGATGCTGTCGTGCGCTGACATCGCTGCTGCTCTGCATCAGGCCGTCGTCAGCCCTATCTTTATATACGGTGCGTCCTCGTTAGCATGGCTCTGCCCAATATGCTCGTCGCCGCCCGCTTAACGCCCCGGCACCCCGAGCGCAGTCGCTCCCCTTTTCACCCACCCACTGGTTTTCCTATCAGCACAGTTTTTGCGCTGCCTTTTTATTATGACAGGCTGCAAAATAATATGTATAAAATAAAAAAAGAAAAAAAAAAAAACAAAATAATAAAAATAAAGAAATTTAATAATGCCATCAACAATAAATCTATTTGTTGTGCTTGGTGTTATTGTTGTTCTTAGACAATGCACAGCAGCAGTTGGCCCCCCAGCTGTCCCAGCTCCCCCTTCTGCACCCCGTGTTGTGAGCTCTTTAATGGCTTGGGCTTTTGCTCCCTGGGCTTAAATAAATCTGCGGCTATTCTCATTTTTACCTACTCTTTTAATTGCATTTTGATGACGTCTTAATTTTTATTTCAGCTCCCCCCAAATCCAATTTCACTGTTGGCTCCGGCCCACCCACTCAAACCTGGACTGGAGTCTGCGGGGTAGCATTTTATGCGCTTAATCTGCTGTTGCCATTTTTCAAGGTTTCTTTGCACTCGTTGCCCCTTTTCGGGCCAGCCCCACCCAGGAGGGTTATGGTAAGTGGAGGGGGGGGGGGGGGTGGCGGCAGTCAACCGGCAGTACATTAAAACTCCGTGGCCGTTACATTCTCTGGCTGTGTTTTGTATTGTTTTTGTGTGCGGCAATTTTTGGCATTTGCTGCGGGCATAACATCAGCAGAGGCAACAACATGGGGCAAGATTGTTGTTGTTGTTGTTGTTGTTCTACTGCTGTTGTTGTTTTAATGTCGCGTGATAAGCGATTTATGGCGCAGCTCTCTTGAATCGGTACTCGAGTTTGGCGTCTCGCTTGACTGACTGTTCGGCTGCTTATTGGGGATTGTGGGCCGCAATGTGGCATGGGGCGTGGCTGTTAGCTGGACTGACTTAATTCTGTTTAATGGCTTGCCATGGTTATAAACTGCAAATGGTTTAATTGCCGGGCATAGGCGGCGGCCAACAACAACGACCGCAACAAAGGCATTGACAATTAAAACAGTTGCTTGCCAAAGATAAACGCCAGTTATTTTTAGTCATAAGACAAACTCAAAGTTGTCTAGCATCTTGATACTGTTCCGGTTTCTTAAGCCAAAAGGGTCTTGGCAAAAAAAAAAGAAAACAGACACATATGATGCCCGCGAAGGATTACAGAAAAGAGCACGAAGGGACACAAAAGAACTTCCTTTTGGTTTTATTCAATTGACTAAACTTTGTTAAATATTGTTTTAATCTTTATTTGATGTTAATTTAAAAAGATATATTTATCACTAAATAAATGCTATTTTTAGCGAGTCTTCCATTTTCAAGAATATGATTAGCTGCCTGGAGTTCGGGTTTAAGCTTACTAAAATCAAATCAGAAAAAAATTTGGTGTTAATAAATATCTTCTTAGATATACTTTGGATGCAGCTCGGCACTACCAGCAAGAGGCAAACAACAAAAAGGTATATCATTCATTGTACAAACTTTTGATGTTATCCTCTGATTGTTAATTCAAATGCCATTCGATAGTGTGGCATGTTCCATACCAATTCAAAAATGTATAGCATTTTAAAATAAGACAATATTTACCCGAGATATTAAACAAAAATCATCAAAAAGGGTTTTGAATTACGAATCGACCCCGATTTCGAGCTTTAGTTTTACCATGTGCCTTGATTAAATCATCTATTAATTAATTAATTATGCTAATAGCAGACAATATGCTAACAAGTTTAAAGAGCTTTTACCCGTCGTCTAATTAATTGTTGATAATTATTTGCCGCGACTTGCATCAGTTAACTGAATTGAGTTACCAAGTATCTTATCGCCGCAAATGCACTCGATGGCGTCTTTCGGTTTGGCTCCTTTTTTTGGGTCGAGGTAAAATAAAAAACTGCCGAAATGAAAAACTTTAATGGCTCTGCTCGGTCGTCTGAGCCGTTGAAAAATGGCGGAATGCAGACGATGGCACTCGACTACGGTTTCCGGCTGTGTCAATCTGTTGGTCCCGAGTAAGTGGAGGAGAGCTTCAGAATAAACAAATATTGTATGCATTTACGCATTTTACGTCCGCGTGTGGGAGTGTGTGTGTGTGTGTGTGTGGGTGCAATGATGAACATGTATGTATGCATGTGTATGGCTATGAATGGGCAATAAATAATGCGAAGTGCGATTCGCCCACAGGCACATACACACACACAAACACACACACACACAGATACACACAGAGCTATGTAGCAGCAGCAAATCATAAAAAATGCCACCGACCTCGTCATTTGCTGCCTGTTGCCATGCCAGAAGGAGCTGGCGTCGTCGATCTACTGCCAGCTGGTCAGCGGCTTTATTTTGGTGTATATAATTAATTGTTGTTGCCTACCTGACATTTCTTCTTGTTGTTGTTATTGCTGTGTTGTTGTGGTTCTGCTTGCGACCACTTGGGCGAACTTTTAAAGCAGAAGCAGGCCAATAATGAAATTCGCTTTAATTTTCAAGTTGGCTCGACATGAAAGCAAAAGTTTTCTGTTCTAAATAGTTGAAGCGGCTTGTTGAGACGCTCCACTTGCATTGATGAAGGCTTATTTCAAGAGTAGGTGTGTCTGCGTGTGGGCGGTATTTTCCTTTCTTGCTGCTTGGGCGGGCTATATAATGCCTTAAAGCCGCCAATTAAAAGTTTTCCAAACTGGCGCTGGCGAAACTGATTCAAACGCTGCCTAGAAACAGAACGAGCGTGCGCCTGATTACGGCTGATAAATCTTTAATTTTCACAAAATACAAGCACAACAAGTACAACAACAACAAGTCGACGCAATCCAATTTGCCATTGACCCTCGCCTTTGATTTTGACATGTACATGAGTATAATGGCCATCCAGCCCCTGTCCCCCGACGCTGCCCGTACGCACACACACCACACACTGGGCTCTGCTGTACGGGGTGGCTTTTTTTGGGGGACAGAGCTGGGCCGGAGCAGAATCGCGTGCTGCGGCTGTTATTGAATTTTTAAGATTTATCGATTTTGTGTGCACATGGCAGAAGCCGAGAGTTACCTGGCAGTACTTTGAACTCGGCAACAGCAAAAGCGACAGCAGCTGCCATACTTACAACATACGAGCCCTGGCGAGTATATGGCCCAATGTTATAGTCAATGTAAAACACACACCATAAAAAACGACAACGACTGCGGGTCCCATAAATTAAAGGCCTTAATAATGATGAATGTTGGGAAGGGAGGTGTGCGGATTGAGAGCGAGTGTGGCCCTGATATGTGGCCAATATGAAGCAGCAGCATATCACACAAGCAAAGTGCTTTAAAGGTTAGAGCTGTAAGACAACCAACACGCCTTATGATCTATGCCATGGCAGGTTAATCAATGATGTTCTCGCACATATGCTTTTATGCTGGATTGAAAGCCATGCAAACTATGCGAAACATTCACTGTTATAAATTATCTCGGGGCTTATAATTCTGCTCCTTTATGACAACTCTATGCAGTCGTACTAGGCGTATACGCAATTAAATTTTACCTTCTTGGCATCAACAACGCTTATAACTAATGCCATATACATATGCATGCCTGCTTTAAACAGAAACTATATATATACCAATATTATACTATCAATAATTCCCTTTAAAGTGTGCTGAAAGCAAAGTAGAGAACTTTGTTAGTTTGCCGATGATTGATATTTTGGTGGAGCCCTGTGTGCATATTCAATAAGCTTATCAAAATTAACTTAGTTATGTACTTTACAACTTTTGTTGTGTGTTTTGTTTAATTTACATTGACTAAGCATATTACCGTGTGTGCCTTGTCAGATTGGATCGGGTATGCCCAATGTCATTTCTGTTACCTTCTTAAAGGTTTAGATTGAAACACAAGCTTTAATAAAAGATATTTATATAAGTGTATAGCATGAGCTTCCTAGTATAGTATTTATGTTGATCGATTACGTAAATGCTATAAAAAAAAATATTCTGCGAATAGACATATCTAAAAAAAAGGGGCATTTTTGACTCGTAGATAAATATTTATATCCTACATACAAATTTAGAATAAGTATTTTTAAATGACAAGCGACAGTCGCAGTCCGCAAAATTACCCTTAATATTTTATTTTATTTTTGTATCAAAATCTTGAAACCTTTCAGTAGAAATTTACCAACGACGTTTTAATTAAAAAGAACAGAACATTGCCTTTTTATTTTATATTATTTATTTGTTTCCTTTAAAGCGTCACTCATAGTTATTGTTAATTTTATGTTTATGGACATGATTATTAATTTTTCTAAAAAATGTACATACATAAGTTTAACTTATAATAGTTATTAATTGTGTTTTATGCAGATATAACTTATACCTCATTCGGTAATGGCTCTGGAAATGCTGGAAACATACGCATTTAAGGACCCGTCGATGTCAGCAGAATCAGTTGGAATTTCGAAGTCTTTAATCTGATAATATACAAATTATTGTAAATAAAATAAAATAAAATAAAGGAAAAAAAATGAATAAGACAAAGCTTAAAATATTCATTTCTCAGGCAGAAGATTTGGATGGCAATCGATGGCCATATCTCGACCAAATAAAGCGCAATAAAGGGCAGATTGGCAGGGTTAACTCGCGGACGTCCATAGAATAGAACGGCATCAAAGTTTTCAGATATCCGAAAAAAGTGATTTTAGCAAAAAACGTGATATGCCAGTCGATAGCAGAGATTCCAAAATCGGACAAGTATTATGGCAAAAAAACGAAAAAACTTCAAAATAATGACATATTTCCGATTTTTTTAAATGGCCGTATCTTGGCTAAATAAAGTCCGATCTTGGAAAGATTGGTCGCGTTCGACTCGTGGTTAAGTCCAGTTTTAACTAGAATCATACCGACAAAAACTGTATTTTTGATCATATTGGGTCAATGTTGCTGCAATGAACTTATTGTGAATGGCTATTCTTATAGGTGGTCTAAAAGTATGCAGTAGAAGACCTGCTCTCATGGATGAAGCGAATTAATTGGGAAGCTAAAAAGTATGCAATGCTTCCAAAACGACATAACCCCGCGAGGAGATATGACGTTCCAAAACGACATAACTCCGCGCGGAGATATGACGTTCCAAGACGACATAACCCCGCGAGGAGATATGACGTTCCAAAACGACATAACTCCGCGCGGAGATATGACGTTCCAAAACGACATAACTCCGCGCGGAGATATGACGTTCCAAAACGACATAACTCCGCGCGGAGATATGACGTTAAAAAACGACATAGCCCCGCGAGGAGATATGACGTTCCAAAACGACATAACTCCGCGCGGAGATATGACGTTCCAAAACTACATTTTTGATCATTTTGGGTCATCTCTTAGAATGCGGATTTTTGGATGGCAATCGATAGTCGGCATACGTACGAGTAGAAAGAGGTATATCACTCCGAAATCGGACTAAATTTAGCCGAGATATTTCCATTTTAATATTTAATCAATATTGCTGCAATGAACTTATTGTGAATGGCTATTTTTATGGGCGGCCCAAAAGTATGCATTAGAAGACCTGCTCTAATAGGATCAAGCGAATTAAATGGATAGGTAAAAAGTATGCAATGCTTTCTCTTACTTCAATATCCACAACCACACGAACTTTGTTGAAAAACTTTAAATGGCCATATCTCGGCCAAATAAAGCCCGATAGAGGGCAGATTGGGAGGGGATACTCGAGGAGGTCCAAAGAATAGAATGCCATCAACATTTTTCGATTTCCGAAACATGTCATTTTTCGAAAAAAACGTGATGGTTACACTGTATTTTTGATAATTTTGGGACGTCTCTTAGAATGCGGATTTTTGGATGGCAATCGATAGTCGGCATGCGTACGAGTAGAAAGAGGTATATCACTCCGAAATTGGACTAAATTTTGCCGAGATATTTCCATTTTAATATTTAATCAATGTTGCTGCAATGAACTTATTGTGAATGGCTATTTTTATGGGCGGCCCAAAAGTATGCATTAGAAGACCTGCTCTAATAGGATCAAGCGAATTAAATGGGTAGGTAAAAAGTATGCAATGCTTTCTCTTACTTCAATATACACAACCACACGAACTTTGTTGAAAAACTTTAAAAACGCGGACATAACTCCGCGCGGAGATATGACGTTCCAAAACGACATAACCCCGCGAGGAGATATGACGTTCCAAAACGACATAGCTCCGCGCGGAGATATGACGTTCCAAAACGACATAACTCCGCGAGGAGATATGACGTTCCAAAACGACATAACTCCGCGCGGAGATATGACGTTTCAAAACGACATAACCCCGCGAGGAGATATGACGTTCCAAAACGACATAACTCCGCGCGGAGATATGACGTTCCAAAACGACATAACTCCGCGCGGAGATATGACGTTCCAAAACGACATAACTCCGCGCGGAGATATGACGTTCCAAAACTACATTTATGATCATTTTGGGTCATCTCTTAGAATGCGGATTTTTGGATGGCATTCGATAGTCGGCATACGTACGAGTAGAAAGAGGTATATCACTCCGAAATTGGACTGAATTTAGCCGAGATATTTCCATTTTAATATTTAATCAATATTGCTGCAATGAACTTATTGTGAATGGCTATTTTTATGGGCGGCCCAAAAGCATGCATTAGAAAACTTGCTCTAATAGGATCAAGCGAATTAAATGGGTAGGTAAAAAGTATGCAATGCTTTCTCTTACTTCAATATCCACAACCACACGAACTTTGTTGAAAAACTTTAAATGGCCATATCTCGGCCAAATAAAGCCCGATAGAGGGCAGATTGGGAGGGGATACTCGAGGAGGTCCAAAGAATAGAATGCCATCAACATTTTTCGATTTCCGAAACATGTCATTTTTCGAAAATAACGTGATGGTTACACTGTATTTTTGATAATTTTGGGACGTCTCTTAGAATGCGGATTTTTGGATGGCATTCGATAGTCGGCATACGTACGAGTAGAAAGAGGTATATCACTCCGAAATCGGACTGAATTTAGCCGAGATATTTCCATTTTAATATTTAATCAATATTGCTGCAATGAACTTATTGTGAATGGCTATTTTTATGGGCGGCCCAAAAGTATGCATTAGAAGACCTGCTCTAATAGGATCAAGCGAATTAAATGAGCAGCTAAAAAGTATGCAATGCTTTCTTTTACTTCTATGTCCACACCACACGAATTTTGTTGAAAAACTTTAAATGACCATATCTCGGCCAAATAAAGCCCGATAGAGGGCAGATTGGGAGGGGATACTCGAGGAGGTCCAAAGAATAGAATGCCATCAACATTTTTCGATTTCCGAAACATGTCATTTTTCGAAAAAAACGTGATGGTTACACTGTATTTTTGATAATTTTGGGACGTCTCTTAGAATGCGGATTTTTGGATGGCATTCGATAGTCGGCATACGTACGAGTAGAAAGAGGTATATCACTCCGAAATCGGACTGAATTTAGCCGAGATATTTCCATTTTAATATTTAATCAATATTGCTGCAATGAACTTATTGTGAATGGCTATTTTTATGGGCGGCCCAAAAGTATGCATTAGAAGACCTGCTCTAATAGGATCAAGCGAATTAAATGAGCAGCTAAAAAGTATGCAATGCTTTCTTTTACTTCTATGTCCACACCACACGAATTTTGTTGAAAAACTTTAAATGACCATATCTAGCCCAAATAAAGCCCGATAGGGTGGGATGGTTAACCCGCGAAGGTTAATGGAACAGAATGGCTTAAAAGTCAGAAAAAGTCATATTTAGCAAAAACGTTGTGTTTTAGATTATTTATTGTTTTATATTTCTTAAAAATATACAGAGTAGAAGATGATTTCCTCTCCTGGAAGTTTATGCCATAATGAATACACGCGTTCTCCGAATTTTGTAATCTGAAAAGAAAACAATATATAAGCGTTAACACTTCTGTTTTAATAAGTTTTAAAAGAATGTGGAAAGCTTTAAAAATGCTTTGCTTCGATTTTATAAATAAATATTACACTTTATATATTGAGGATATGTATGTAGACTGGGTTGTATTGCTAGTTCAGAGGTAATGAAAATCTCTTTAGTAGATGTTAACTGCTTTTTGATTGAGAAACATATACTCTCATTTTGGCCGGATCTTACCTATCTGCTGCCCCAACCAGGCTCATTAATATCAATTAAAGCACAAAATATGTGCATGCAATACAACAGGACTATCTGCCAAACTCTCTCCCTCTCGTTCTCTCTGTCCACACGTGTCCATTAACACACACAAACATACAATTTGTTCATATGTATGTCAACAAATATACAAACGAACTGTCGCACATTTGTCTACAATTTTTCTGTGAAATATGAAGATAATTATTGACAATATTGCCAGAGAGCAATTGCGGCAGAGATTGTGTCGCATGCGATGGAGGTGCGGCTCGGCACGGAGGCGCACGCACCGGTGTTGATGAGGTGTGACAGATGATGAACGTAAGTGAAAGTTGTACGGGCCGCAGCGCATTGCACAAATGAATTATTAACCCCTTAATGCCCCAGCAGTTGGCCCGGGAGAGGGCAAGTGTGAGCGATGGAAGTGGAAGTGTGGAAATACAAGTGGCGGGCTTTTTGACAAATTGACTAAATAGTTTAGGCTGGCGTTGAAATTAATAACAATCGATACGTCATAAATTTATGCACGTGGCTCAAATCAGACACGCACCAACATGACTACCTGTTGGGTTGATGGGGCAGTGGAGAGGGATTAGGAAAGAGGCTATAGATAGCGAGAACGCGCAGTTGTTATTATTTAATAGCTTTGACAAGGCGGGCGTTGAGCTTAATAAATAAATAAGCGATAATAAAAAGGCAGGTTTTCTGGCAAAGTATATACTCTGTACCAGGAAACTTTGTGTTTTTGATAGCTTAGAAACTTATCGATATTATGGAGATTTGGAAAGATATCGAAAATAGAGCTACATTTGCTCCGCGAAACACGAAAATATATATTTCTCCAGCGTCTATATAGACAAGAAGTCGAGTGGTCGGCGAGTCAACATACATTGGTAACCAACCATTATGTCATGTTTTACTCATTTTCAATGGGTAACCAGGGGTAACAAATCGCAACGTATCGTATCAAATCGCATCGACTCGAATTGCGACGCCGGGCGACAGAGGCACGCGTCTAATTATCCATATTGGAAAAACATGCCAACTGCGTAGATATCTATTGCGTATATCTTTATTATGTTACTGGGGTTCGGGTTGCGCTATCCAAATGACTGCAAATTGTTTTTATAATTTTGTGTATCTTTATCTTGGCTTATCTGTCAAGGCTTTTCCCCATTGAACGATGTCTTTTTGTGCTGGTTTCCAATTTGATTTGCATGGAAATGTAATCGTTGTGGGGGCGTGCCGGGCTGATGGGCTAAAGAGAACAACAACAACAACAGCAACAGTAGCAGCAGCAGCAACAACGCATTGTCAATGTATTTTGTATTGAATTTTTAATGAGCCAAGCTCACATTGGAGTGGCTGGTATCTTCAAGTGCCTTGCGCCCTCCATCTCGCCGTTTGCTGGGCGCACGGTGCGTATACTTGTTTGTTCGCCGTATTTAAATGCTGCTGTAGCATACTTTTCAGCGCCAGTCAAACACCGCTAGCCCCACATTAAGAGCAAAACAGCAGCCCGCGTGACGCTATCGCGTTCTTATATTAAATTGAATTAATTTATGCGCATGAATTGTATATATCTTTTACTTTTTAGCAATATTGTTCTGCAAAATCAATACATTGGAATTAAATGTATTTGAAGGCAAAGAAGTTATTGTGCAGAAACCTTGTTTACTTAAAGACTTAAACGGGTGTGTTGAAGAATATTTTTGGTTCTTTAAAAAATAAATTTATATATATATTGAATTCTCCGAAAATATATTTGCAAGTCGCGACTTCAACTTGTCTAGAAAACGAGCAATTGAAAGCTTAAAGAAACTGAAAAGCCATATAATATAAAAGCTAGCTACTAACTGCTGCAATTATTGGCAAAATCAATAAATTTGAAAACAAAAATATTTGAATAGCCTAATTGGATGAATATTTTATTGCATATTATGAAAAATACGACCACACTTTCAAAAGAATATTCATCATCCTTGAAAATATTGAGTAAAATTAACTATTCGATTATATTTATTGGAGGTATGCACAAATTTCCGTGTTACATAGCGAAATATACAAATCTGATAGCTTTTTAACAATACCGATTCATATAGAACAGTTTAAAGGCGGCATTTTCATTTATTTCGCTATATGACTGTGATTTCAAAGTATGCTCACGATTCAATTGATGCAGGTTTATTTGTAGCATACATTTAGGGGCTTTTTAAATTTAGCTGCCTTTGAAGTCATTTGTTGTCTGCTTCTGTTGCTGTTGTTGTTGTTGTTCATATGAAATGAAAATAAAACAAATGCCTATAAAAAGCAACAGATACAGTTTTACAGATACTGATTTGCATAATGTGCCCACACACACACACACACACACACACACACACACACCGAGAGACACAATAACAAATGCAAACAGAATAGGGCAGAGCCACGCAATAGACAATATAATTTACATTAAATTGCTGATCAATATAAATGTATCTATCTGTGGCATTAGTTTAATTTGTATCTCTAAATGTTTGTGTGCGTGTAAGAGAGTGGGGCTGGGGGCTCTAAATCGTTTTACCTCTTGCAAATTGTGACTGCGCCCCAGGACTGCCTTTGCATGTATGTATGTATATAATGCGTTTACACACGCACACACACATACACAATCCTAAATAGAGATGTATAGATACGCAGCTAGATTTTGGCTGACCACGGTCGAAAAATATTTTTGCATAATTTCTCGCACTGATTTGCTGGGTTTTTGGTTTTTACGCTTTGTGCACCATAAATTATGCTGAAAAATTGAAAATTTTGCTGGGCAACGTCGGGCAGCTTACAAAGTAATTTGGTATATGGATTTTGTGGGCTTCTCCTAACCCAAATATTCTTCTACTTTTTGTTGTTTTTGTTGCCATTTGGCATCCCCAGAGCTGGCAACAAAATTATCATTTGGCCGTTGATTTTATGCATATGTGTTTTGTATTTTGCATACGCATTTGCCTGCTGATTAATGTTTGATGTGCTATAATTACAAAGGTACACACACACACACACACACACACATAGACACATACGAACAGACTGTGTTATAGGAGTAGGCAGCTAGGCTGCCGCTGCCCTATGCTTGTTGCATGCAACAGGGGGCGGCTTATGTTTATGCAATTTCAATTTGCCATGCAGTATAAGCGATTTGTTTTAATTACTTACGCACATGGCATTTAATTATTTTTATTGATTAAATAAAACAATTAAGTTTATGTAAATTAATGCGGACGAGCACTGAGACATTTGGCATTGGCATTGGCGTGCGCTCAACGCGACAAGTGCTGCGGGGGCTGGGCAAGGGGAGAGGGCGGGGCCAGCTGCCGGAGTGCCAGTCAAGTTAATGGAATCGCTGAGCAGCGTGCAGCGCAGGAAGTAAGCAGTTCCTGTGTCTAGTAAAATAATTTAAGGGCAAGCATAGAAAATTAATGAGGCCATTAAATGCTGAAGACGCTAAAGGGACAACACACGCACACACATATACCAGCATGTGGGTATGTGTGTGTTTATATATGCGAAAACTCTTTGTCGAGCCTCTATTTATGAGCGCGCTCCATGTGCGTGTATGCGGGCTGTTATGCATGTGTGCGTGAGTGTGTATGTGTGTGTGTGTGTGTGTGTGTGTGTGTGTGTGTATGTACTATTATAATGTATGAGAAAACTTGAGAAATAATGCACGAGTGCTTCCATTTGTGGGGATATAAGTTCCCTGAATGCCTTCGCGACGGGCCGACATCAAGCGTCAATACTTTTAAAGCATATATAATATTATTTTAAAGGCATATTATCTCCTATGAATATGTGAATCTACAAAATATTATTCGTGCAAGACTCAAGTCTTGATCATACAGTGATCTGATGCGGATATATATACTTAATGGAATCAGATAAGTTAGGCATTTAGTGACAAAACTATAGTATCCACACGGCTAAAAAAAAACACTGATAAATAACACATAGTAGACAAAAATGCCTTGATAATAATAATTTAATAAATACATGACAAGCTGTAAAACACACTCCCAAATAGAGAATTGGCCAGTCTGCTTGACTCAGCGCCTCCTTAAGAATTTTTGCTCGTTTGGTTCTTATTTAACTTGCGGTCGTTTTGACCGGCTGGCAAAAGGCTTTAACAATATTTCCAGCTGCTTGCACCTGGAATCAGCTGTCTCTTTGTTGCTGCTGTTTGCTTCCATCAGCGCTTCGGTCTGTCCGTGTTGTCCTGCTATTGAATGATGTTGGGCCCAAAAATAAACTGCCGTTTTCAACAATATTTACTGTCTGTTAGCTTAGGCATATGAGAGTTGCAAGTGTGTGTGTTTTTGTATGTGTGTGCTCTCTCATCTCCTCGGCCGTCGCCAACTTGCTTTTCGCTTCTTTTTATAAATTCCTCGGGGCTAGGCATTGCCCAAGTCGTTAAACAGGCCGCAATGCATGAACATAAAAGTGCGAGGAGCACCTGGCGGCGTTGTCTTCATTAGATGCGCAGAGATCAGAGGCGAGTTGTTAAAGCAGGTGGTGTAGATTGTGGGCAAGCGGCAGGGAGGCGTGGCACGTTTTGCATTTTGGTTATTTACACAGGCGGAACAACGGCACGTATACGTAATAAAGTTGAACAAATAAAATTCACTTTCCTTCAGTACAAAAGTTCTAATTTTTTTTTCGTTGCCTGGCGTTGTTCTTGTTGCTGTTGTTGCTTTGTTTTGTTTGGCTTTTGTTGGGCTTCAGTTGCAACCTAAATTTCATTTGAGGCACAAAACTTGTTTAGTTGGCAAACTTTGCGCGTCGTCAATAAGGCGAGGGATATGGCTGGAGAAATTGCCGACTGCGGGGCACGATCTGCGGCAACGAGCCAGACAGTTAGACCTATGCACGCCATGATATAATCTCGTACTGGGGCCCGTCGTCGTATTTATTACGCGCTTTCCACACAACATGCACCTGCCCCACCCACCCACACACACAGACACAAATACACGCATGTCAAACATGTGTAGCTGCAAATTGTGAGCCAAACTGGAGCGTAATGCGAGGTGAGCAGAGCGCGGCTACCAAGCGCTTCGAGAGGGTATCAAAACGCTGAAGTGAACCAGGCAAACCCAATGAAGAAGCAAATTAACACTAATAGTTGTATCTATATACATATAACATTGTTAGAGCTTGTTTTATAAGTGGAGGGAGCACTGTGATAACACATATTACTAAAGATACGAGCTTTACTTGTATTAAATTTGCGCAAATATGAGAATTTTTTCATTATGAGCTATGTAAAATTGAAGCATGAATAAAATAAAAGGTTTGTAAAAAAGGACTCAACTCCATACTATAAGATATATAATATAAGATATAACATATATGCTATATACTATAATAAACATTTTTAGAAAGTTTGGCTGATAAGTAAAATAAAGGTTTGGGGATTAATTAATTTGTCTCATAATACTTTATGGGTACTCATATATACTCAAAAATGTAATTCTTAAAAAAGTAAACAGTATTAAAATAATTAAAAAATTTAATTATATACTTACATTTATATACATTATTTAATAGAAACAATGAACAGCTAGAATTAGAGTTTGACAAAGAAAAATATGGCAAATTTTTTGGTAAATATTTTTGGACAAGTGTACAAATCGATTTCAATTGAAATATATGTGTGCATAAGTCAAAAATGTTGAATTTGATTAAACATAAATTAATTTAATTTATTTAAATATGCGATAGACAGCCAAGAATATTAAGGAATAACTTTTGGAGATCATGCGCAAAAAACTGTTTACCTAATTCAATTTTTAAGAAGCTAAGTATATTATGAAAAGTAAAAAATGGTATTTTTAACTTAAGGGCTTTAATTTCAGGCTAAAAAATTAATTTTGTATAGAGTCAGCTAACTAAGTGAAACTGAAAGCGCGTACAAACTTCGGTCTGTTTGAGATTTAGCACTTCGCTCTTGATTACGCATATCGATTTATATACTTAGCTAGCGAATATGTCAGTGTGTATATGTGTGTGTGTGTGGTTGAGTCTAAATTTGAGGGTGTGTGAAAGGGTAGGTTAAATGCATAATTGGCGATTAGACGATTGGCCCTAATATGCCAAACGCTGCAACGGTTAACAACAAAAGCGCAGCAGCAGCTTTTGGGCTTTGGCTTTGGGCTTTGGGGCAACATCATTCGAATTCGATTGTCTCTGGCTGTGGCAGAGTCTTTGCTGCTAATGCTGCCGTTGTTGTTCTTGTTGTTGTTGTTTTTGTTGTTGCTGATGCCGCGAGTTAATTGGGTCACGCCCCGCGTACCTACCTTTCAGGCTGTAAAAGTAATGACAACGCCATGTGCTTTCATTTATATGTATATATATATATATATGTAGATATATATACGTTCATATATATATATTTCCTTTGCTTTGTTCTTCATTCAGTTGCTATCGTGCATTCAATGCCTGCCTTTGTTATGCGAACTCTGCGCCCTGTCTGTCATACATGTTAAGTACAATACATCTATATACTATATTTATATTTATGTGTATTTTTAGGTTATATTATACAATACAATAAGTATTACTTAAATACTAAGGTTATTTTCTTGTTTCAATGTATTTCTCATGCGGGCTACTTTTCCATTCATGTAACATTTAGCTTATGCCCCACACATTTACTAGATGCAAAGAAAAAAGTCTTTGGTTTACCTTAAAAATATTATTTTCTGTTTCCATTCGGGCAATTTTTTTCTTTCTTTTTTTTTTTTGAATGTTTTTAGGCTTAACATTTATGGATATATTTTAAATTGTCCTTCGTGTATGTGAGTGTGTCTGTCTGTTTGTGTGTGTGTGTGTGTGTGTGTGTGTGTACTTGGAGCACTGTGTCTTGGGCATTTACATATGTTTTATTTACGTATGAATTGATGAATATGCTGAATTTAATTTTATTTTCTTTATACATTTCTGTTTAGTTTTGAACTAACGACTGCAAATACGTTCGAGTTACCTAAGTTTAATGCCAAAGCGCAGTCGGACTCACAGTTTATTTTCCATTTATTTACTTTTTCAATATATTTTGCATAGATGAGTTTGATTTTAGCTAACATTATTTTCTTTTTAATTGGAGGGGGCTGGGGAAATATACATTCATAGTGCTTGAGGCAGCGACAAATCAACAATCTATTTCTATTAATATGCAAAATTAAAACTGGGTCAAGCTCCTGCTGCGGATTTCACTTAACCCTATTGCCTGGCATTTAAATTCGATTACTGTCAAAGTGTCAATTTAAAGTAAACGTTTAACGAAAATCTCAGTAGAGAATTTATAAATAAACATTAATGGTTTGTCAGGGCCAATTATCTGCGATGTATTCGGGCAGCTTAGCGAGCATATTAAAAATAAACTATATGAATAAAGTAAAATTAAAAAATATCTTTATGCTAGCCAGCTGTCAGGGCTGAATGTTAGTTGTCACGGCTGTCAAATCTGGCTGTCAAATGTGCATGTTAGCTGAGTTAACGCTGCCTTGGCTTTTCCTTTCTCGTATCTATATAGTATATGCGTGCTGATCATTTTTTTTCTTTCGATTGTTATTGTTGTCTCTTGTTTTTATAGCTATAGCCTGGCCACGCCCACAAATAATGCGAATTTTCACATGTTTTTGAAATTTGTCTATATATACAAAGGTCACACAATAAGTTTTGTTTTTTTTTTTTCTTTTAATTTACCTATTACACATATTTAGTCATAAAGTGGGCCTTGTTTCTGCTTATAATTTTCTGTTGCTATAGTTTGCTGAGTTTTAACTGACAGTTAAGGATTTGTTAAGCCGAATAAGAGTTTTTTTTTTGTTTTTCATTTATAATACTTTACTGCCTACAACATACGTTTTGCTTTTAAGGGCGTGTGTGTGTGTGTGTGTTGGGGGAGGAGGGGATTCGGGTATTCTTTTTGGCTTTTGAAACAACATTGAAACTCTCACACACGCACACACCAAGTCAGAGTTACAGTTACAGTTAGAGTTACAGTTAGCGTTACAGTTAGAGTTACAGTTACAGTTAGAGTTACAGTTACAGTTACAAATTTAAGTACATTTACATGGGCATAGCTGACTTTTCAGTACTCTGTCTGTGTGTGAGTGTGTTCCTTTTTCCTGCCTTTAAATATATTGCATTTAGCTTTTTAGTATTTTCTTGCGATACTTATTATTTATAATGCGGGGACTTGCGAGAATTGAGATGTTGCTATTTACAGTTTCTTAGGGTTCTCTAGTTAGTTGTAGGTGAATACATATATATATTATATGTATATAGTATATACTTAGTTGGTTTTTCGTTTAGTTTAACTTTATACTAGGAGTATACAATTATATTTTGCTTCGATATTCTTTTTCTTGTTCATTTACTTTTGTCCTTATGTTTTTTTTTTATGCCTTGCTTTTGCTCTTGCAGTTTTCCTTTTAGTTCGTTTATTATCTTCATTCGAAATATCTTTTATCAGACACTATCACAAACAGTTTGCTTGCACAAATTCACGCCACACAAAATCGCCCGATTCTCGCTAGTCGATGAGCCCATATGTATTAAATATGCGTTGGTTATAGTGAGTGTTTACAGTGTAAATTGGGTTTTAAGTTTAGTCAGTTCTGCTGGGTATTGTGTGTCTGTGTGTGTGTGTGTGTGTGTGTGTGTGTGTGTGTGTTGGTGTATGTGTGTGTGTGTGTGGGTGCTCGTATGGGTTGAGGGGCGCTTAGACATCGGTGCCGCAGCCCTCTTGATACCCCTCGTCCGGTGAGTTGCGGCTGCTGCTGATGAGCGCCCGCTTCAGCGCAGTGACGGGCGGCAGCACGGGCACGCCTCCTTTCTGCCAGACCCGTATCGTCTTGGCGTTTACGGGCTGACCGTTGGGCAGTATTGAGCAGGAACTGGAGCTGGCCGGAGCCGGAGCGGGCGTGGGCGATGAGCTGGCCGAAGCCGTGCTGCTGCTGCCGCCGCCTCCATCGTGGAGGCGTGGCAGGGTGCGACTGCTGAAGTGTGGACTGCCGCTGTGCGTGGAACTGGAGCCATGATGTTGCTGCAGCTGGTGCTGATTGAGCTGCTGCTGCAGTTGATGCAACGGATGCATTTGTAGCTGATGATTGTGCTGATGCTCGGCGCCGGGCACCAGCGGCAGCCCATAGTCAGTGGGATAGCCGGAGGAGCCGCCTGATAGATTCGTCGTGGCCGTCGAGGTTGCCGAGGCGGCAGCAGCAGCAGCAGCAGCAGCAGCTGCTGCGCCACTCTGCTGCAAGTGGGAGCGTGGGAAGGTCTTGCTGAAGTAGTCGCTGGCCGCGTTGCGCTCGTGCAGATCGTAAAGCTGGCTGGAGTCGATGATGGGCGTCTTGTCCGTGTAGCGCTTCATAAACAGATCATCCGCGGAGCTGGCTGCTGTGTGCTCCCACAGGCCGGATGGATACAGCGAATCGCAGCCGTTGGCGCGACTGTACTCGCCACTGCCGCCGGTCAGCTCCTGGCCGAGCATGACGGGCAGCTTGAGATCGCAGAACTCATCGCTGCCAAAGCGTTTGGTATCGTTGATCAGGTCCGGATTGTTGCCATGGCCTGTGGAGCCGCTGGGCGAGATAAAGCACGGAGCCGTCGAGAGCACGCTGCCCACATTGTCGTAGCCCTGCGTCGAGTAGGGCAGATCGGTGAGACGCGGTGGTTTCTGCACAGGATTCGTATTGCGCTGCTCATGCGGCGAGCCGCTGGCACGCCTGCCACCCGCACCCACCGCACCTGCATGTAGCACGCCCGTGTCCGTGCCCATGCCCATGCCCATGCCGCAACTGCTCTTACGCTCCAGGGTGCCGCCGGCAACGGCCAAGCCGCCATCGATGCAATTGGCCACAGCTCCATTGGCGATGACGACGCCTCCGATGCTGCCATTGCCGGTGGCCGGTTGCGTTTTGTTGGTTATCGAGTTCTGGTGATTCACCGAGGTGATGACCTCCATATGATTGGGCGTCTTGCTGTCCACATACGGCTGCCGCTTGACGCGCAGCAGCAGGCACATGATGGCCGCCAACGCGAACACGATGAGCGCCACCAGGGCGGCACTCAGGCCAACAATCTGGCCGCTGCCCAGCGAGGCCATGCCCGCGGCACGCATGCTCACGTGCAGCGTGAAGTTGGCCTCGGCGCTGCCCGCACGATTCTCGGCTACGCAATAGAATTCACTGGAGTCCGTCTCCTGGGCATTGGTCAGCACCAGACGCGAACGCTTCTCGAAACCGCCCTCCAGCTGCTCGAACATGTGAACACGCTGATAGGCGCTGAATGCGCTATTATTTGCCAGCTGGCGTCCGTTCCAGTACCAGTGGATGCTGGCCGCGGGCACGGCGCGTGCACGGCACGTGATGGAGGCATTCTCGCCCATGGCCGTTTCCACGTAATGCGATATGGGCAGCATTTCCGGTCGACAGGCGAAGTCGTCCACATGCAGCTCCGCAAAGCTGCGATCGATGAGGCGTTCGGGTCCACCGGCACACACAGGCGCCACCGGGTAGGGTATGTTACGCTGCATCAGCCAGAGCTTGGCATCCCTGAGCCGGCAGTCGCAGAGCCAGGGATTGTCGTGCAGCTCGATACCGTGCAGCCGGCTGAGCGTCTCGATTGTCTTGGGCAGCAGCTCGCTTAGCTTGTTGCCGTTGAGGCGCAACAGGGTGAGGCCCTGCAGGCCGCCGAACGCCTGCGCGGATATCGTCTGTATGTCGCAGTGGGAGAGATCCAGCTTGTGCAGCGAGGGCGTGCTCCCGAAAGCCTGCGCCTCGATCTTGTGTATGTGATTGGAGGCGAGCGTCAGCTCGCGCAGCGATGAGATGTAGCTCAGCGCCAGGCTGGGCACGGTCACCAGCAGATTATGCGAAAGATCCAGCTCAACCAGGTTCGTCAATCCCTTGAAAGTCTCGCGCTCGATCTCGCCAATCTTGCAGTTGCGCAGATAGAGCTTCTGCAGATTCAGTAAATTGGCCCGCACGAACTGCTCGTTGGCCAGCGTCTGCAGCTTGTTGCCAGACATGTCCAGCACCTGGGTGCTGGGATCAATATGCTCCGGTATCTGGATGAGCAGCCGATCGATGCACTCCACCGTCTGCTTGCCCCCCTTCCATTTGCACGCGCACACTGTCTGGCAGCTGCTCTGCTGCTGTGCCGTATGGTCCACTTCGCTGGCTGGATAATATGCCGGTGGGGGCGAGGGCGCCAGATAGCCGTCATCTGTCATGGGCTGGCTATCGGCTATGGAGTATACCTCATTCTGTTGCGAGGCCTTATAGATGTTGCTGCTCAAACCGGAACTTGAACTGGAACTGGAACCGGTGCTGGAGCTGCCTCCATTCGCATAGAGCTGCTGTTTGCCGGAATTGTAGCGAGATGCTAGCAGGGATCGGGGCAGGAGCAGGAGGAGCAGCAGCAGCTGCTCCCATTGCTTGGAATGACTGATATGCATGTTCGCCAAGTCTGTGGGTGTGTACTCTGTGTGTGTGTGTGTGTGTGTGTGTGTGTGTGCGGGCGTGTGTGATATGCTTTAGGCCATGCCAGGCAGGCGTTTCATATGTTTGCTTTGATATGCCCCGTTTGCGGGTGGAATGTGTCCTTATCCTTATTTTTTTATTTTTTTTTAATTATGATAATAGTGCAAACTTCCGTGTGAATACGGCTCGAATGAATTTATTATATATTGGTCAAGCGGAAAATTGATTAATTGCCGAGTTTTTCGCGTTGCTGTTTTCCCTTTCGCTGTTGTCGTTGTCGCAGTTCTTGTTGTTGTTGTTGTAAATATTTTCATGTTTTGGCGTAATTAGCGGCGCCTGGCGCAACGTTATTTATAGAAGCGACGTTCGCTAAGACCAGATGATAATCGTTTTTCCTTGAGCTCCACAAAAAAATAAACTAGAGGCGAAAATTTTTGCCTTTACGCAACTGGCCAGCTACAATTTACTTTTTGTTTTTGCACTTGGGGTTTTTTCTTTCGGTTTTCTTTTCTTTTATTTTTTTTTTTTGTTTTGTTGTATTTTTTTTTTTTTTTTGGTTAGCGATTTTTGCCACGCAAACCTTTAATTTTCATCGCGTTTTCGTTTTCGTTACGTTTCGGCCTCGTGGCCTGCAATCAGAACGGCGATAGAAGAACGACAGGAACGAACCGTGGAACGTGTGGATGGACGAGCCCTGCGTTCAAATCGCACACACACACACTCTCGCGTCGAGTCACGAGACACGAGTCCACGATGCCAACTGACGATTGTGTGCGTGACTGTGTCTGTGTGTGTGTGCGTGCGTGTGGTGTGTGTGTGTGTGTGTGCGTGCGAGGTGCGCGTGATGAGTTTTATTCAGCTATTCATTGATTTTCATATGCAACTGTTTCACTTTGCTGCCCACTCATATTGCACATCATCAACATCGTAATGATCATTGGTAACTTCATTATTGCATTGCACTGAAATCACGATTTGGTTCAGGTTCACACTTGTAACGATTTTCAAGCTGACGAAGCTCACGGCTGACAAACGCGCGACAAACAAGAAACCCAACCGCTCGGCAGCAATCATCGACTTGTACTGAGCGCCGAGCTGATGCGCTGCACTGGCAAAAGCGAAAGCCACAGTCAAAGCCAAAGCCAAAGCGACAGCGGCAGCGACACAAAAACAAAAACAACAATAGCTTGGCTACTCGTTTCGTCGCGGCGTCGTTTTGTGCTCCTCGTTTTCGGGCAGTGCTTCGTGTGTGCGGCAGCTGCTGCTGCTGCTGGCTTGGTTTGGCTTCATTTGCGCTCGTGTCGTCGCTGCTTAGCGCTGAGAAGCGGTTCGGGTGGTTGTTCGCACTCGCTCTCTTTTGTGTTGCTTTTGCTAAAGCGCGCACTTATGTTGCTTTAACCGTTTACAACATATCGCCAGCAACATGTTTGCAAAAGAAGGTTTCGTTTATGAAGGGCAACAAAATGTTGCAAAGAGAATTGCTTGGAAGAATGTTGAGTACTCTCAACATAATAATGGGGCTTGTGTATCTATAAGATAGAATCATATCTTTCAGATATAATAAAATAACACTGGGGTAAAATATGGTCTGATTCATATTTTAGTTTGGGTTAGCAGTCAGTTTCTTAACATGAAGTATTTCTCTTCATTAATTAAGGCGAGCTTTGCATCCTGGTCAAATGCTTTATGTTTACATATAGTCAATAGCAGGCATGTCTGAGGAATATTTCTTAATTTTAACATACTCTAGTAATAATATAAATATATTATTTTAATTATATTATAAAACTAAAATTGTTATCCACGTTTCTCACACACGTGAGAAAAACTGTGTGCCTTTTAAATCTTAAGACAATAAGAGATTGTTATCCAAATAGTTGTGAATTAAAGTGTGAATCTATTAATTTATTCGCTTTCTGCTTGAAAGCCAGACACGCATGCCTTTGGGTAGATGAATAAAAGCATTTCATGATGGTAAATAGAAAAATAATAAATCGAAGTATATATATTCATTAGTTGGCTTTAATTATTTAACAAAGGTCTTTATAAAATGCAATCAAGAGTGTTTTTTCACCGGTTCATTATTGTGCACAGATGTTGGCATATATAACGAACTGAATGATCTGGTGAAATAAGAATGTGGCAAGTAATTGCGAGTCTTGCTTCAGCCGAATACCAGCACCGACCCGGCCCGACCTACTCAGGCATGAAGCACAAAAAAGGCTAAATAAATAAATACAGAAAAAGTTCTTTCGGTGGCCCTCTCTTTGAGTCTAAGACGTAATTCGTCATTTTAAGTGAATGACTCACATCCGTCGCGGCAGAGATTCGAGTACGGCACCAGAGACCAAACGAATGTGGAATGAATCGATGCATTGTGTGCAACGTGTGCAGAATTTCACAATATCATGATATATGTATGGACTGCCAGGCCGGGCACTGTTCAAGATCAGCTTTCAACTGTGCAAAGTACTAAAATGTAGCTGCATGTATATATATATATATAATTATATATATGTGGACAATTCTATCTGGAATACAGATCGCCTTGGCCTGAACACAAAAAAAGAGTTGTTAGATCTGCTGAGCAGCAAAAAAATGAAAATGACAAAAAGTAAAGATACAGATACAAAGACACACAGACACACCGACAGGGCTTTTAATGATGATGACAACAAGACTGCGACTGAGACCCACACACTATGATTGCCCCACGAGACGCAGACCAAGACCTGGACTGAGATTGAGACTGCGGCTGAGACAGAGGCTGAGACTGGGTAGCTCTATGTGAGCGCTAAACTAATTATCTGCAGGCGGCGTATAAGTTACTTCACCTGCGGGCCACTTCGGGGCAGGTAGTTGTACGTGTAGTTGTCGTTAAGGTTGTTTTCATGCCCTACTTAAAGGAATTATTGTTTTGTCATCAAATATGTTACACATGGAAAAATACAACTGCGATCTTATAAATATCTATTAATGCTTGATCAGTTTAAACAACAGACTTAATAAAGGCCTTGTCTGTCTATCAAGATGAAATGAATCGGTCGGATCCGATCATTGTATTATATAGCTGCCTTATGAACAACTCTTTTGTTTCTCAAGATATCTCCACCAAACTTGAACTAAAAATATACATGGCTTAAATACATACATGAGCTACATCTTATCAACCTCAGATCACTATATCATATAGCTCTATAGGTAGAATCAATTAAAAAATTATCAGCAAAACTGTATCAAATTTGATTTATGTAGCTTTTATGGGCATGAAACATGTTTGCAAGGGTATTTAATGTGCGGATTTTCATTCTTTCAAGCTGCAAAAGCAGCAACAGCTGCGTTATGTGCGGGGCTCGGTATCTCATGATGTTGCTCAGACAGGAAACGCGCTGTGTAGCTGCCACAGTCTGTACCCCCCTTCAGCCCCGTCCCCGTCTTCATTCCCTTCCCGTTTGCTGTTTGTATTGCATATGAATGAAATTGCAGCCAGAGACGCGTCTTCCAGCTGCAACAGAGATTCAGATGCAGCCTGAGAAGTTTTCACACAGCGAACGTGTTTGCTCAAAAAACTTAACCAGCTACGCGTTGTTTTTGTTTGCTCAACTCGCTTTTCGATTGCTCCTGCCACATATATATATATATATATATATATATATATATATATATATATGCATGCCTGCTATAGATACATTTTTGTGTCTAGTTTTAAGCCATCTAGAAGCATTACCATTTGCCAGCCGCACAACAGCATTGGGTTTGATTAAGGTCAGTTATGATGATTGTCGAAAAGTGAAATCTTCTCTTGCGTGTTGCTCTTCACAGTTACAGTGGGTGTTTTTCTTTTTCTTTTTCTATTGCTTCTAATTTTTTTATGCGGATCTCGAGGCAGCCGAGCATAAAGCCGCGCTCTGCCTCAGGCACGTATTTAGATGAATTGCGTTTTTTTTTATTTTCCTAAATTAACCTATTCGAAATGTGTGTGTTGAAATGTTGAAAAGCCTAAAAATTCTTTAGGTATGTATATATAGAAATAGATAAAAAGGCTGATAAGATATATATGATTGTATTACTTTGCACAAATTATTTGCTCTTGATTTGTACTTTAAGTTAATATTCGAACATATCAGAACAACTAGACTGACATTGTTTACCAAGTTTATTGAAGAAAATGATTTATTTTACGAGATACAGTTTTGCATTTGAAAGTCGTAAATAAGCCCTGGAAAATTTATAAAGATTGGGTACCTAAGTTATTTCAGAGTACATATTGACACTAGCTAAGAAGAAGCTCAGCTCGTGGCATGTTTGGTGGCGAGTGTTTTTATATTTCACCTTTCTTTCTATTGTGTCTTAAATTTGTAATTGGATGCAAAGTATCTTTTACATTGACTTAAGCTCAACAGCTTAACGCCTAATCAGCATTTCGGAATCGCTTAAACGTCATGTAAGTTATGACAACTGCAAAATAATAAATTCGCTTGGCTTGGCGAAAGCAGAACTCAACATGCTGGCAAATCGTTCCGCAGCGGAAGTTGGGTGAGAAATCGCTGTGAGTGCTTTATGATCGCTTGCTTTTTTTCTTTTTCTATTTTTTGCTGCGCTCAGTCACAGGCCGCTTCTCTGGCGCTGTTGGCCTCCCACTCGCACCAGTGGGATTAGCGGTCGCAGCGGCACACACATGTGGCATGAATGAGATTGGAATCGGCTGCCGCGGCTGCCACTTGTACAATTTGTTGACTTTCACATTTAGCTGTACTTAAATATTTCTTTGTACGCAACAATTAGCCGCAGTTAATTGGCCAAAGTGCTTTTGCGCCACGCTTTCTGCACTCGAGCACAACTTGCCACTAATCTACGAGATTTGAGCAACTTCCGCGCCGCCGAGGAAGCAACTGTAAATTTTACAGAGCTACATCTTGTAATTAAAATATAAATAAAAAATATAAATAAAAGTAGCAAGCAAATCGGAGACTTTGCCTGCAAATGCTTCAAACAAATATTTGCCAACATAATTTCTAGATAGGCAAAATCACCTGGCGCCACTCGGGGACGGGGACGCTGGGGAGCAATTTGGCAGCTGGATGGATGCTCCTGCTGGAGGTGCTGCTTCTTCTGCTTTTGACCTTTGTGCTTGTAATGCTGCGCCTAATTGCCATTAATTTATTTAACTTCAAGCTGTGCGCCGGCAAGCCGACCAAGTCCGGCCCGGCGACCACGCACAGTGTCAAGGGTTCACTTTGGAGCCGCCGCTGCGTGTCCTTTGGGTCGGTCATTGGGACGTGGCTGGCCGGTCGGTCGCCTCTCTCCATCTCCACCTATACAAATATATATATATACATATATATATATATATATATATATATCTCACTCTCCTGGTTACTGACTTTAACGACTGTCTGCCCCAAACAGACAGCAACCAGCATCTAGTCCGTGTTGCACCCTTGCTCTGGCCATTACAACTCGTGTCCCAGAAAGCAATTAATGTAAACAAAACTGACCGCTAATGTCTATTTGGAATGTATACAATTGAATACAAATTGGAGTATAAATATATTAATACTTAGAATTGGGACCTGACATAATAAGGGTACGTATTGAGAACTCGAAGCACACAATATCTGTATCTGTATCTGTATCTGTATCTGTATCTGTATCTGTATCTGTATCTGTATCTGTATCTGTATCTGTATCTGTATCTGTATCTGTATCTGTATCTGTACTGTATCTGTATCTGTATCTGTATCTGTATCTGTATCTGTATCTGTATCTGTATCTGTATCTGTATCTGTATCTGTATCTGTATCTGTATCTGTATCTGTATCTGTATCTGTATCTGTATCTGTATCTGTATCTGTATCTGTATCTGTATCTGTATCTGTATCTGTATCTGTATCTGTATCTGTATCTGTATCTGTATCTGTATCTGTATCTGTATCTGTATCTGTATCTGTATCTGTATCTGTATCTGTATCTGTATCTGTATCTGTATCTGTATCTGTATCTGTATCTGTATCTGTATCTGTATCTGTATCTGTATCTGTATCTGTATCTGTATCTGTATCTGTATCTGTATCTGTATCTGTATCTGTATCTGTATCTGTATCTGTATCTGTATCTGTATCTGTATCTGTATCTGTATCTGTATCTGTATCTGTATCTGTATCTGTATCTGTATCTGTATCTGTATCTGTATCTTATCTGTATCTGTATCTGTATCTGTATCTGTATCTGTATCTGTATCTGTATCTGTATCTGTATCTGTATCTGTATCTTATCTGTATCTGTATCTGTATCTGTATCTGTATCTGTATCTGTATCTGTATCTGTATCTGTATCTGTATCTGTATCTGTATCTGTATCTGTATCTGTATCTATATCTGTATCTGTATCTGTATCTGCTGTTGTCGAAGTTTGGTTGGCGAAGGCGTCACTTGGCCACAATTGAAAAGATATTTTAGCGCATCTTTGTCTTTGTCTGTGGGTTTGAGGTCCAGGGCACTAAACGCTCTAATTATTTTCTAACTGTTGAGATTTAAATGTCTCTGAGGCGTTGCAGCAGCAGCCGCAGTTAAGTTGGAGCAGTAGAAGCAACAACAGCAGTAGAAGCAGAAAGCGCTTTATCTTCATTTGGGCATTAAGCCGCTTAGTGCAGTTGTCGTTGTCGTTGTTGTTGTTGTTTTAGTTGTCTGGTTGTCTGGTTGCCTGGTCGTGTGCTGTTTGTTGGTCTCCTAGCTGCCGACTTTGGCGTTCCGTCGTTCTGTCGCTGTATTGTTGTCTCTCGCTCTGTTTGCATTAAAACTGATTTCGCCGCTGCCGTTGCCAGCGTCCCAGTTGCCCCTGGCTTTTGCCTCCAGTTTGGGGCAATTATTCAAAGCGTCTAAATTAGGTAATTGCCCTTTAAAGAATCATGCTAATTATTTATGTTTATGTGTGCGTGCGAGCTGCGATTGTGCCCGCATCCAATTCCCGTTCCCATCCGCAATGCATTTCGGCTGCGTTGTCATCGTTGTCCCTGGCCGGGTCGGGTCGGCATGGGTCGGGCTGGGCCGGTCCTGAACCCGGTCCGTATTCTGGGACGGTCCGCGCTTGTTTGCGGCCTTGATTAATGAAGTCGTCCTGCGGCCGTCTCCCGGACCAAAGCAGCGACAAAAACAACAACAACAACACTAACATGGGTCAACAGGCGTGCGCCGACTACGAAGGCGCCACAGCCCCTCCCCACTTGCCCCGCTCCCCCTGAGTTGACTTGTTTTGTTTAGATTTATGTCAAATTGTCGGCGTTGTTGGAGTATAAGTGCGGGGGGTTTGGAAACGTGCGCGTCGCTGTCAATTTAGGCATTATATTATGAAAGTTATGGATATACAGATAAATTAAGATATGAGAGATGTAGTAGATGTTAATAAATAAATATATCTATAAATAAACATCTATATGTATTGTACTAATGTACAATAATATGATTAAGATATATTAACATATATAAAAAATATCTATTTATATACTTATATATATGATGCATATAAAAAATATTTATTCATATTTACATTTATTTATTCAAGCATCTACAAATACTATATACATTATGTACGTATGTATATGTAATATACGCATGATATTTGAATGTCTACTCAAGGGTAAGCTCATGCTAAATAATGCTAATACCTATACTTCCTTTGCAACACAATTGTTTAAGACCTAAATTAAATTTAAATTCACATTTCATTAAACACCTTAAAACATGATTAAAGGCTATGCAGCTCAATTCGAATATCTTGGGAATACAACAAAGCGTTTATGGAGACGACACACGACACAAATTGATAAATAAAGTGCTCTCAAGAAAGCGAATTCAAGAAGTGGCCAATAGATATGGGTTTTGTGTGACTTAATAAATATTTAAAAATACATCAATAAAACTATCTGCAACAAAATGAAAGAAACATTTTGTTAAGCGTGACTTGGTAATTGTTAATTGATCAGTGTATCAATTAAAAACCATCTGCACTTATAGCCAGGTATTTTTAATAACAAATATAAAGGCATTATAAATAAATGCTGCAACACTTTTCACTTGGACAAGCCTGTTGTAAGTATAAATGTAACATAATTGATTTTATTTCGAGCGGAAGCTGCATTCCAGCGGGTCTGCTGCATTCAGGCCTTTAATTTCCTATGATTTATGCGTAACTGGCTTTCAGGCTTCGCTTCGTTTAAGTAACTTCCAATGTAGCCTGTCCAGCTGCGACGACATGGACATGTACACCTGTCCCGGGGCACATCCTGTGCGAAATGCAACTGAGAAGGAATATAACAAAAAAAAAGGAAAAAAAAAAAAAACAAGACACACACTCGACCAAAAGATACAGACACCAAAATTCAGGTTTAACTAGACTTTGGCTTGCCACAAAGACTTGAGCCGGACAGAAACAGGCGACGGGCAGCGACCGCCGGACGACGAATGTAGGGAGCTGGGAATAGGGTCTCGTCGCAAGGGAAACACCTGAAATACAGGTGAGCCCTGCATTTGCTTCTGGGCATGCTGAAGTAGCGCCCAAAGTATTTAGAGAACTGTCGGTGCGGTGCCGGGGCTATTAAATGTCAATGGATTTCTGCATGAATGAGTTGTGTATCTCCTCTGGGCATAGAGTCGTGGCATGGCCAGAGTACCGCGTGCCCCACCAAATGTACGCTGCGTGGCGGGTCTTGGCTCTCGTTTGTGCTCGTGTTCGTGTTCGTAGTTTGGTTCTGGTACCTTTTGCCCATTTGAACATTTGATGTTTACTGGCGCACGTAGTTTCATTTAAATTTCAATTGCCAAAAATAAATCTCTCTCGCCGCCTTGGCAAGTGCTTTGCGTCTCTGCCACCCCCTGGGGAGTTGCCGGCGGGGAGGCCCATCGCAATGCATAAGAATTTAATTTGCAACGCATTCAAACATAATTTTTTCCTTTTTTTTTTTTTATAGAGTTTATTGAAATATGTGCATGTGTGCTGGGCCTCAGACTCAGGCTCAGGCTCAGGACCAGATTCGCCCACTACGACTCGCCGCATTCAGTTCCTGTTAATTAAAATGTACAGCAGCAGTCGAGGCCCACGACGTGCCCCTGAAATGCCGGCCATAATTTTTCAAGAGCCTACCCAAAACTCCAACTAGAAGTATCTACGCCCACAGCTGCTGGCCACAGCTGGGAGCTCATTATGTAATTCAGGCAGCGATGAGGCTTATCATAGTAGTTGCTCCGGCTGTAGCGTTAAATCTTCAACTAAATATTAAACGTCGCCGCGCTCACTCTCTCCTCTAGCGACAACATAAAAGCGTCAGCTTTCCACTCTTATGCCACTCATTGTTTGGGGTTGCAAGGCTTTGGCTTCAACACTTGTCTGGTAATAAACGCAGCCTCCTAATCCGCGCACAGTTGGAAATATTTTTCATTAGCATTAGGCGGCAATAGGCAGAAAAAAAAAAGTGGAAAAGCAAAGTAACAACAGTTGGCCATAAGCTTGCCACGTTTTCACGTGTCGGACTGCTAAATCTTTTGTGCCAGAGCTCGATAACGTTCTGACCCCGACTCCAGTGATTCCCAGCCCCCAATCTGCTAACTGCTAAACACATAAGTTCGCCACGTGTAGCTGAGTGTGCGTGCGTGTATGTGTGTGGTGGCCTTTATGGCTACGTGTTTGGCAAACGGAAGTGGCCACATAGCTATAGCTACAGATACAGCTACTTAAGTATCTATCTTATGTCTGTTTATGTATCTGTGGCTCACCTATGAGGCGTTGCCCTGTGATTTACACGCCGCAGTTTAACGCTTTAACGACTCCCATTAGAAACAATTGCGAGAAGTTTTAATTAAACTGTGCCACTCATTACATGCGTTGTCGTTCCCATTATTATTGTTCTTGCCTTTCTTGCCGCCAACAATAAGTATTCATAAGTGTAACCCAGCTGGGCGTCTCGTCGACGCGACGTCTGTCTTTAAAATTAGAAGTAATCGCGTATTTTTACGCTCCAATTGCTCATTTCCGTTTGTTACTTTTTTTTTTTCATTTTTATGTAAGAGAATTCGCTACCAGTCAAGCATAACGCATAACCCTCGAAGAGTTTAAAAAAACCAAAGTCTATCCAAAGTACAGAGAAGCTATTGGCGAAAGGCCGATTCAATTGTGGAAAGATTTATGACCCTTTTGGTTCGGTTACCTCTGAATACATTTAGTGCTGCTAAGTTCAGTTAGAATTTAAGCAAAAGTAAATGCAGTATCTCATACCTGAAAGGTTTTTCGCTCTATATGCATGGTCTAGTTTTTTATAACCAGTTAACCAGCTGGGCTGGCCAAGTCATGTTGGTTCTCAGCCAGGGACTTGCTGGAAAAAAGACATTTATCTTCATTGTAATTTTAAATACATAAATTTTGTAAGCCTGAACTTAAGTGTATTCACATTTTCTGATATCGCATTACTCTACAGAATTTAATAGATCCATTGTGAATATTTATTAATACAATTGTAAAAATAATTTTAATTGAAATAATTATAATAAATACAACTTGTAGCTGTGTGCTTCGCATTAATCTTGTGGATATTCCGACAAGGACGTTCCATTAATACACAAGAAATCGCAATGATATTCTTGTTTTATTTCTTCTTTTAACTAATCTTGGAATTATACAAAATCAGACTCTGCTTACATCATATACTGCGAGTTACCTGAGCTTGGCTTTTGCTAGATATTTTATTCATTAGTAGCCGCAACTTGTCGCCTCTTGTGCAACTTGAAGCAACATAACAAACATATTATGCCCATTTGTTTCGGAGCGCACAAAAACAGAAGCAACAACTGCTACGGCAACTGCTCTTGGCCGGCAACTGTGACAATCAACTGGGATATAAACTCCGCTGGGCAGCCAACGCCACATCCGCTACACCACATACCCCCACCCACCACACACACACACATATATATATATATACACCCAGTCGAGTGTCTCCGAGCAGGCCCCGCTCTGTGCTTAAGCTGCCGCGATACTTTTGACTTCCTCCGGCACACACACACAGAGAGAGAGAGAGAGTGAGTGGACATAGGCTGCCCAAGTGGGAGCTAGCTGTGGGTATCAACCAGGGGGTGGGGGTCCAACTGGGATATCCACACGCCACACAAAATTGCGGCTTTGCAGTGCAACAATGAGATACTTCAGAAAGAATTAGTTGCACTAAAAATTGCAAAAGTCTCACTGGACCCGGGTCGCATCGGGTTCAGGCTTCGTCGACTAGGGCTACTACTACTACTAGACCAGGATAGACTTTCACTGTTGTCGCTGTTGTTCATTCTCCCGTTCCTGTTGCTGCTGTTGTTGTTGTTGTCCCTGTGCTGTGCACTTTGTGGCACGCCGGGTGGTAGGTGGCAGGATACGGCAGCTGTAGCCGACAAGGGACACTGGATGACTGTTTTTAGCGGTTTTACCGAACATGTTTATAGTTTGACAAAAGAGTATATTAGCCCGATCATTAAGTTTGCAACACAATGCCCAAGCAAATCGGGTACTTGACTTTTTCAAATGAACAACTTATTTAGATAAGTAGCAATATATTGGTCAAAGCAAACATGGGTAATTAAAAAGTTGATATATAACTAACAGGAAACTAATATCTTTAACTAACTAAATATATTATTATTTCGGAAAATATATTTTCATTATAATAATTTAATATCATTTGTTAATTTAAGGCATCACTCAATGATAGAATATCGTAGAATGCGGAATTTATTTGGTGTCAATTTATTTTTCTTCTTATTGAAATAATTAAATCTGTTGAAACTGGCATATTAATTATTATTTCAGATAAAATTGTAATTATTATTGATTAAATTCTCAGCTTTGTTGTTGGTTTTTGCAAATTGAATATACATTAATTAAAAAATGGTTTTCATCATTTTTGTTTTTATTTCTGTTTACATTTAAGAGGAACTCGAAGAGGAACTCGCAACTGTGTAGAGTAACAACAATTTGGAAATTGAAGCATTGCTCAGCAGAAGATAGTTTTTGTTGTTTTTTCTTCTCTTTTTTTTTCCGGCTGAGCCGGAGCATGAGCTGGCATTAGAATAAAGGCAACGTTTTTACGCTTGCCGCTTGTTGTTCTTGTGATTGCTCTTGTGGCAGCTTGTTGTCCTTGTTGTTTTTGTTGCTGTCGTTGTTTTTGTTCTTGTCGTTGTTGTTGCCGCTTTACATAGTCGTTTAGCCCGGGCAAAAGTTGCAGACGCTCTTGCCGCAGTTCTTGTGGCCGTACTTTTTGAAGGCCAACGGCGTTTTTAATTCAGCTTTGGCTGTAGCTTCGCTTGCTGCATTTCTTTTTACGGGCTTTGCCGTTGTTGTTATCTAACATGTTTAATTCAAGGCGCGTCTGCTGGAATTAAAGCGCCGCTCAGCCGGAGCCCACAGGTCAACCATAACGAGATCTCTCCGTACCGTTGATAAATTGTCATGCTCCTGGTCCCAGCTACTCCAACTGGGGCGTCTCATCTCGTGCCGTCTCGTCTCGTCGCGACTCTTGCGATGCATGGCAAATTTAGCGTAAAATTTTTGTAGCAGAGCATGGAAGCGGGACGCCGTCAATGACAGTGATTACACCTACTATAATTCCCCTATTCCGATAGCTATTGCTATTCCGATGCCGATGACGATGTCGCAGCCAAAGTCGATGCTTTCTTCTTCTATTATTCAGTTTGCGCTCTGTTTCGCTCCGTCGCTGCAAAATTTTGCCTTTGAGTTACGAGTTTGGCTTACATAAAAGCCGCTCTGATTGCCGTAAATGATACAACATAATTATGAGTCGAGTCCCCTCCAAAACACAAATGAGCGATGTGTGGATCCAAACAAAGGCGCACAGTGTAGCTATGTGGCGCAGTGTGTGTCAAAGCAAACAAATATTAAGATACGGGCCAGGGTTTTAGTGGCTGGGGATAAATTATAGGCAAAGGTTCTGCCAATGGCCATTCAAAACTGGACCCGAAAAGTCACTCAAATTGCCGACAATGACAGAGCAAACTTTAAAATCTATGCTTATGTAACCCAAATCTTTGTACATAAATCTGTTCACATATATATGCATGCATATGTATGAGTGGGTGGGTGTTGGGAGCATACACGCTATGTTGACACACACAATCAAGCAATCAAAATCTAAAAACTTTATCCTCATTTATTTACGTGTGAGACCAAACAGTAAACGTCATAGAATCCCAGACATATGCAACATAGTTGTATATACACACACACACATGTGTGTGTATGTGTGTTTGCGTCTGTGGAGTGGAGTGGGTGTGGAGCACCCTGAAGGCATAATCAAACACAGCAGCGCACACTAATGCAGTTAACAAACTTGCGGAAATACAAGGCACACACATCCAAAACGTGCACATATAGAAATATGCGTGAAGGAGTCTTAAGTGCTGCTCACATACACATATGCACAAATACAAATGTACACATAGACACAATGATGATGATGTATTGTGTGAGATGTGAATGTGATTAAATTTCCATAGCAGCTCGTCTTTCATGCCAATTTTCCATTAGTGTTGCCTCTGCTCAGGCAGCTCCTGTTCGTCTGCCCTTGCCAGGATGCAGCCCAAAAACTCACACCCACTTAAAAGCACATCAACTAAAACACACACACACACACACACACTCATCAGAAACACACACAATGTGTAAGTGTGCGTGTGTGTGTGTGTGTGTGTGCGATGTTTGCCGTAAGCTTCGCGCGTCAAAACTGATGATGAATAGTTTGTTTGATGTTACTTTGACCCTCCTTGCGATCAGCAAAAATAACTCTGGGTGTGTGTCTGAGTGTGTGTGTGTGTAAAGGCTAGTCGGCAACCTGAATGAACACATTAGCGCATTTAAACGATAATCAGTGCAAAAATTTAAGATCAGAGCATAAGGATATTATGAATATAATGGAACGTGTGAGTAAATAAACTTATTATATCCTTATATCCTTCAGCTGCCTTACCTCAATTTTAAGCTCGTAGCTTGAAGAATAAAAAGGTATAAACACCAAGGTATTATCACCTGCAGACTTTCTTATCGACTCTTGATTTGCACGGCATTGTCCTCAGTTCGGATATTTAACCACTTGGGAATTTTATTGTCTAATAAGATTTGATTTATTTTAATTGAATATTTTATATTTCGATAATAGCAGGCGCAATTTGAGACCTCACATTCTAGTCTAGAATTCATTACAAATTTTAATTTCAATGCAACATACAAAAATTACAGTTTAATAAAATATCAATATTCTTGATCAAGAGGCTGTGAAACATCTTTAGCTATCAACACAAGATAGTGTTGATAAGAAAGGATTCATTAAGAAGGGATTGCATAAAGTATTCGAAATATTCGGAAATGTGACTTAGTTCCTGTTGCAGATCTTCTATTTATCGCAACATAAACATTTGTTTAGTTTTGAAGTATTTATTTAAAATTGATGCTAACATTTTCTACCGTATTGAAAATACCGAATTGACTTTGGCGTTTGAAGCTATATATGCCAAGTTCTGTGAACGAACCTCCCGAATGCCTTCGAACCTCTTTGTCTGGCGTTAAGCTGGCTTCTAATTGTGCGCTTCGAAACAATTAAATGCTTAACTCGGCAAAAGTCTGCGGTGCGCATTAAATCATCAGTCTGCTGTTAACTACAACCATTGCCACTCGGCTGTGGTGTCAACCTCATCTCCTTGGCGCTGCTGCAGTGCTCCATCAGCGCCATGCAAAATAATTTACATAAGCAGCGACCGCAAACTGCAGCTCCCCGAGTTGAACGAGATGGATGGGGCGTTGAGGTGGGATGGTGAGCGCGACACAGGCGCCCGGGGATGCCAAATTAAAGCCAAGCCCCAAACCCGAAAAACCCATGCAGGCAAATCCCTCGACCGGGCTAACAACACAGCTAAACAAAAAACCGAAAACATGTCGGAAGGCAACTAATAGCCTTTCGACTGACCGATGCCCTGTAATTGTGTATAAATATGTTCACCAATCATTTTGTATTTAAAATAAAAACTATTTTCGGTGGCTGACTGATCAGTCCGATCATCAAGCATTTTAAAAAATATTGTCGAGTATTTTGTTTTTAAGAGATAGTTTAAATAAACTTCCCACACAAACGTGGAAGATGGGTGAAACACACTATCAGATTTGTTTATTTTATTTTTTTGGCGTAGTGAAAAGTAACAGAAGCTGGATATATATTTGGTAAGTTTACTGCTTCTGACTCATAACAACTATAAATGAATAGCACACCTTTTCCGGCAATGTCTGGCATACAGGGTACTCAAAATCTATAGGTTTGTTCTTCTGCGACTCTAAGGTTTTAAAAGTTTTTTTTTGTTCATATTTTTCGTTGGTGGTTTGGCTTGTTTTGTTTGGATTTTCGTGCATTCACTTGCGGAATTTTTGTGTTGTTGACTCGGCGACGCATATGAATGTATCCCGGTCTCTCATGGAGTGCTCCTCCAGTTCTGGTATGGCATGGCATGGAATGAGTGTGCATATGTGTTGGCGCATACATAAACAATGGCAACAACAAGAGGACCAAAGCATCCCAACCCACAAACGCACACATAACAATGACAAAGAACGCATTTTGTGGAGCCGTTGCCGCGCTCGTCCTCAACCTCTCCTCTCCTCTCCACGACTATACTCCATTCGGCATTTCTGTGCCCTTGGTTGTTCCCGTAGTGGTGGCCGTTCCTGGCTGGTTTATTATGCAAAAGTTATGCAAAGATAAGCAAAACTATGAGCAACGACAGCAGCTTGCTTCCAAAAATAGTATGAAACCCTGTCCCATATCCTGGCTGCATAAAGTATTTCACATCATGACCAAAAGACAAGCGCTGACGGTCGGAGGACTTTGCTCTGGGTTACCAGTTCCCAGTTAGCAGTTAGCAGTTAGCAGCTCGCAGTCAGCAGTTGGCAGTTAGCAGCAACTGTTTTTTGGGAAAGCGGACAGCTGTTCGGTTCGGTTCGGGTTCGGTTTGGGCGGTTACCGTCCGTCGTTCAAGTTAATTGTGCGGCCAAATGCAAAAATCAACTTTTTTACAAGTTTTTTCTTTTAGACCGTCGCGTCGAAGCTGGCAACTCGTCGGCACCTCGTGAACGAAATGGACACTTAAACTCTAATCGAAAAACTTTTGCCCATATACAAGTCACTTTAAAATGCGCTTAATTTGATCAGCGTGCGGCGATTGTCGAACTCAGAACTCAGGACTCGAGCGCACTCTAGACAGATTAACATAATTAAGTTCGAGATGGGCACGGCACAGTCGGACATGGGATAAGGACCTGGCACCCAGACCAAGACCCAGCCCAGACCCAGTTATAAAGTTGTTACTGCCATTGACTACAATTGGTTTTTCTGTTTATTCTCCAAAATGCTCTTGAAATGGTTATATGGATACCCTCAAAAAATGATTATGACCGCCAGATAGCAGATGGAGAGATACGCAAAAGGTGTATAGCTTCGGGTTGCCAAAGTAAATTAATAGAACAGATCTGGGAATTTAATGTGCCCGCCGAAAACTTTACTACTTTGCGTAAATCACTGTACTTTTGGATATAATTAACTTATAATTAAGTCCAAATATTTCTTTTAACTGAAGTTACATATTATAGAAGCTTGTTTTGCCATCCTCGATGGCCGAGTTGTTCGAATAACCAAAGTTACTTAAGCAACCTTAAGATCATGGAGTTGAAGGGCTGAAGGACAAGGTATCCAGCGGCATTTTAAAGTCATTTTTATAGTTTGTCCGCATTTCTGTCTACATGTCTATCTGCATCTCTGCCTGTCTGTCATTAAGTCAATCTATTTGTCTGATTTCCAGTCCAAGATCCAGGCGTAATGTAATGTTTTTATTATTTTATAGAGTATTTTATAGTCGAATTAGCTTGATATATTTTCAATACAGATATATATATATATATATATATGAGTTCAGTTTTCTGTAGCTGCTGTTTGTGACAACAGATCGAGTGTGCAGTTTTTGGAGAGTGTGTGAAAGTCAAGTGGGCACTTTAGCTCGCCCCGCACACACACAAAGAGAAGCACACTCACAGACAATTTGACAGCGTTTTGCGGTAGCAGTTGCCACTTGACGCGCCCTGCACCTTGCCACATCTTCATCCACAACCAGACACTCACATATGGCGCCGAAAAACGGAGTCCTCTACCAGAATTTGGCTGAGAGCTACTAAAAGAAAAAACAACGTGGTTGGCGCAATTCAAAATTAAGCAGCCACTTTATCAAAATGTTGTTTCAATAAAACGTCATTGTGCCCCACTGCGATATCGGATATCCTGAACTCGAAACGCAAGCCCCTAGTCAAAACCCATTGGCAGCTTTAATTGTCAACATCTGTGGCTGACATGCAAATGCAAAAGGTTCTCGAGTACCGACATCGGCCCGGTTTGATGAAGCATACTCGCTTGGCACTTATTACATTGGCATCTGCGTATGGTTTTGTCATTTATTGATGCAAATTTTCGTCACGCCTTTTGGCTTTTTTCTGGCTGATGCTGTTGTTGTTTTTTTCTCTCTCGGGTTCTTTGTTGGTAATTTTGGTGGATTTCAAGGGGTACAACAGCACTTAATTGACGTCTATGTCGAACACAAGTGCGCCGTAGCGCTGATTAGGGTTGCCATTGCCATTGCCATTGGCTTATTGCCGTATGACGCTGGGTCCTTGGCGGAGGTGGGGTCCCTGTCATTGTTATCGCCGTCAAAAGTTTGCCTGCGCAACCTTTTTCAATGGCTGTCGCTGTTATTTGAAGCATATTTTGTGGCATTGAGCAATATGTTGTCATCTTTTTAAGCGGATTTTTTTTTTGATTGGACACACAATTGAGTTGACATTAATAGCTACTTGAAAGTATCAGCGTTGGCAGCAAATGCCAAACAATTCCAACGATAACGATAACCAATCAATCGCTTCTCTCAGTTCTCCAAAAACTGAGAGTAAACTGATCAACAAGCGAAAAAAACTTAACAACTGTATAATTACCAAGCAATGTAAAATTTAAGGAGCCCAATTAAACTCCTAATTTTTATCGCCCTAATCATGCAACATCATCATTAGCATACAGCGAGACGCGCCGCTTTTACAAAGCAGAATGGATAAGAATGAAAGAAAACATGTAAAAGGTTCAAGGTTGTTCGACTGTTAGATATCCTACATCCATTATCTAACACTATTCCACTTCATTACATACTTTCACTTACTCCCCTCGCTATGAATGTTTGATTTTTAATTAGTTTCATGTAAATTGTAGGTAAAGTATGTTCTCAAGAGGAGACATCTTCTGCATTCATTCAATCGAACATTTCAGCCAATTCATGTTTACGGGGCATAAGAACAAGTCTGTTGAAACAATTCTAACTTGAGTGGAAATTAGAATAAAATACACGAATGCTACACGCAAGCAAATGCCTTTATCCTGTTTCGGTCACACTCCAGCATTGCATGTACAGTTTATTGGATTTCCAGTTGCGAACTTAATGTGTTAGTGTTATCGCATACTTGATAAGCCCCGGAGCGAGGGCTGTGGTGTCAAAAGTCCAGGTGTGCTGCAGATGTTGCTTGCGGTTGCACTGGTAAGCGAGATAAATATGCAGAGAAAGAGACAGACAGAGAGAATTAGAAACAGAGCAACGGAGAGAGATTCAACCTGTTGTTAGGCAAGCCGTTAAATATGCAAACATTGAGTCAAATATAGAGCAATAGCAAGAGAGGGGGAGAGACGGAATGCCCGTTTAAATCGGCTATCGATAATTATCGCTTAATATAATTTAATTTATCAGAAATGTGTGCAACAAATCAAGTTATAATATAAAATATTAATTGGATGCAGGGATGCAATAAACTTTCATTTGTTTTAAATGCTATTTACAGATACACTAATAATGACAAATTCTCTGCACAGTATTTCATGAATAGGTTTATGGCAATAATATTGTGTTCTATAAGTCCATATATGAGCTATTTTATTTTATGCGAATGTCAAGATTAATATTAATTTTATTTGTTATTAAATAGAAACATATATAATGAGAGCGTCTCTCTCTCTCTCTCTTTCTATTGTCATTAAGTCCTATATAACATATATATATATAATGTTGAATAATTATATGCCAAATTGATCAAGAGGCCAAACCACGAACAAATAGACAAATCGGGCGAGATTTGACAGATTTATAGGAGTGGCAAATTTTGATCGATGTCTCTTTAGGATAATAGCGGGCATACCCGAACTTTCCCCGTAGTACGGTTAACATAAATTTATATTAGGACTGCTTTCTATTCGCTTGTTTTTTAAGGGTATCGAGTGTAATATATTTGGCATATCTCAGCTAGCAATCATATTAAACTGCACTAAATATGCGCATAAGCAATTACATGAATGATTTGCTTCATGAATATCTCTGGTGGCATTCTTTCAGTTATTAGAGATTTATTTTGGCTTTTACCTTCTTAGAACTCATGTTCTCATGAGCTTTTCTTGTCTGTTGCATCAGTGGGCGTAGCTTGTCTTTTGCTAATGTTGCCAGCTACGCTCCGTGTACATTCCAGCAGCATCAGCATCATCATCATCATCATCATCATCATCGGCAGCAGCAGCAGCATTATCATCGTTGTCGTCTTCATCTTGACTTCAAGCCCAGATACTGTGGGCGTCTGCAGGAGTGGCACTTTTTCATGCTGCTGCGACTGTGTGATCTACTTGGCAATGGCAAGAGATGCATCTACTATAGCCGCATCAACTCCAACTTAGCTAGCTGCCTATCTGAGGTGGGCGTTCTCTGGAATTTCTTGCTCCACTCTGGGCGCACCTCTTGTTCCAATTGCATTCACAGTCGCCGTGTGCCCTGGCAATTCAGTTTGCTGTCGCTTTATTTTTATTTAATTAACTTCATTGCAATGCCTTGGCAGGCAGGCAGGCTGGCAGGCAACCTGCTTGAATCTTTGGTACGTCCCGGTTTGTCACTCTTTGGCCTGGGCCTGGGCTGCCTCCCTGCCTCTCTGCCCACATGCAAAGCTCTTGCCAAGCTACATGCAAGCTCTGCCGGTTGTTGCCTGTCGCAGTCGTCGTCGTTTCAGCACCTTGACAATGACTTATTGTCGCAACTTGGTTGAGGGACGCAACCAGGGCGAGAGACAGTAACAGAGACAGAGCCAAGCCTGGACAGCACTGGCTGGGACAGAAGAGTACAGGCCACGACAGGCCAGGACAGGACAGGCCAGGCCAAACAAGTCAGCGTCAGCTCATCTTAGTTCATTGGCAATTCTTTTGCAAAGTGGCCTTTCTTGTTGGTCCAGGCAACGTGGGCTGATTTTGCTGTTGCTTGTGTTGCGCTCATGTGGGCCCTCTTCGGATTTAAATCAATTTATTTCGTCCAAGTTGAAGTTAAAACTGAATTTGAACTTGTTGTTGCAGCAGCTAATGCTGCTGTTGTTTCTGTTTGCCGAAAGTCAAGCGAAGGTCACTCAGCCTCAGCCTCAGCTTCCTGTGGGCAATGCCAATGCACATCCTGTCTGGTGTTCATAACGCTGCAAGCATTTAAGTGTATTCCAGGGAGCGGTAATTATAATAACTAACCAACCAGCCAGCCTGCCAGCACAGAAAGCCAAACCCAAACTCGAACCCCGGCCCAAACCTAAACTCAATACCAAACTCACTTTTCAGTCTCATTCTCAGTGTCAGGCGCAGTCTCTTTCTCAGTCTGAGTCTCAGTCTCCGTCTCAGTAGCTTCTATTTCGCAGAGCGCTCAATGAAAACCGCAAAGTCATCTCCGGTTTATTTACTGGCTAGCAAAAATAAAAGGCAAAAGCTGAAGCGAAGATGAGACTCGGCGTGTAGATATAAAAAAAAAAAAAACCAAAAACACAAAAACAAAAAAAAAATTGAAGCCGCATGAATTTCCAATTGTAAGCCTGCCTGGGCCCAGAGTGGCACAGAGAATTGAGCCAAGGTACAATACATAAAACAAAAGCGAAGCCAAAGTGACTCGAACGAGCTGTCCGGAGCGATACATCGAATTTAATTTCCTGTCAAAATCGAAGACGGTGTATCCCAGTTGTTGTTGTTGTTGTTGTTGCTGTTGCCGTTGCTGCTGTTGCTGTGGTGTGGGGCATTCAAGCGTTAAGAATCTGCCTGGTTGCGTTGCCCCAAGTTAATTTTGTGGCTTTAAGCCAGAGCTCGGTTAGTGCTTCATGTCGTCGAGTCCATTTCATGGAATTTCAATTTGAGACGAGGCAAAATTATGAATGAAATTTACTCGCAATTAACGGCCCAGCCTGTGCTGGCTAAACTTAAAGGTCCTATTCCGCAGCCCAGTTCTGTGCTAATGCATCTGCCATTGGCAACAACTGGCGCGCATGGCACGTGATCAAAAGTCTGGCAAAAACAAAAAAATAAAAACAAGAACAAAAAAATACTCGTATCGGCGATTATGTGACTTTTGACGGCAGTTGTGGAACTTGTTCCTCGGTTCAAGTTCAAGTCGGGGCCTAATGCGATGAACTGCTCGGCCTGCCAGTCGGCGAGTCCGTTAACCAGGACATATGGCGCTCTTATATATATACAAAAGTATATCTATATATACATTTGAGGCCAACTGACGCACAACGACCTTATTAAGCTGGCTGTTGACTCATATGCTCATATTTTTCATTTTTATTTATTTTTATTCTTTTCTTTTTTTTTTTGCATTCTATTTTAAAGGCATCGACATGGCTCGCAGCGAGAGCATGTCCAAATCCTTTGACTGGCCATTTTTATAGTCGCAGCCATGGCCATAACTTACTTGAAAAATCGTTGTAAAAAAATGCCGAAGGCTAACAAATGTGAGGGATATTTTCTTACACTTATAGCGCTTTGACAAACTGTACAGCAAAACGCATAAAAATAAATGGAAAACGTTTTCACATTGACGCAACATATGTAATTAATAGACTTAAGGCGTTGGCCCAATGCCCAATGCCCAAAATTCCACCCACCCCTTTCACATACAATATATACAATCAAAATCTGTACAGCAAGTGTGCCTAAGCCTGGCCACGCGGCGTATGATGAATGCGAGCTCGTAAAGCAGCAGCAGCAGCAGCAAAGTCTTGGAAACTAAGGTGTCTATTGTATTATTTAACGGGTTCCGTGCGACCATCCAATAGTCGATGCCGTGCCGAGAACTAACCATAAAATAGGCGACTCTCGCCCCGCAACGCACACACAAGTGCGACACATGTCCTTGTGCGGCTTTGACTCGGGCCCAGCCGAAAATAGCCAGGCAAGGCGTCCGTGCCTGCATCCCCCTCCCCACTCCACAACAAGTGTGTCACTGTCACACTCGACGATTTTGGAATGGCAACATTCAGCTATAAAAGGGTTTGTATACCCTACACCGGACTATTTATGCCCTTACTGTTCTTGTCAAATCTATCTGCAGATTAATTCTAAATGTTTGCGTCTTTTTTAAAAAGTTATTGAATATATAAAATAGGCACATGGTATATAGGCACATGCTATATATATAATAATATTATTAATAAATATAGAACAATTACGAACAATGCAAATGCATTTCCAATTTATAGAGTATCGCCTGAATTTGGCTCTATCGACTTCGCATTTCCGGCAGCTAACATGACAGATAGTTCGCAGCCGCTTTTCTCGTGGCTTACGCATCATACCCGTTCCCGATTATGGGCATACTACAACAACTAGTCAAACACATGCTGCCATAGAGAGTGGATGTGTGTGGGCCTGTTTTTGGGGCCCCACTAGTCGAGTGTTTGTTATCTGTCGCTTTTGCTGCTGTTAGCTGCTGCTGTTGTTGTTGGCTGGCAAGGACATGTTTGTAGGCTGCAGACTGTTTGGCTGGCAGCTGCGTGCACGCAAATAGAAAAGATACTCAAGGCACTCATTTGAACGAGACGAGGCACACACACGAAACTGTTACGTGATGAGTGAACGCGTCATGCGGGCCGAGCAGCCACAGCAACCGCAGCGTGCCGCACAGCTTGCCACACAGCGTGCTACACAACAACTGAAAACGGTTGAAAGCATCTAGCAAGCAGTTGGCCATACAAACAAAACAGCCATCAGTGGGCGTTTAAGCCAAGTCGCCTGATGCCCGCAACGAGATTTAAATAGAATCAAATTAGTGTGCCATTTGCATTTACTGGCTAGCAGCGCCCCGCTCATTTGGGATTGGGTTGCCAGCACCAATTTTACGGTGTAGGTTGTAGGGTGTAGGTTGTAGGGTTCACTGCCAGTTCAATGTACTACGCACTGTGTGTGCACTGTGCTGCATGAGGAATTGTTTGCTGTGCAGCTTAAATCGCTTACCGAAAACATAAATCCAAATACATATAGACAACAACGCGGACAAACAGACGGACAGACAGGTGGAGGACGACGGTCGTCGACGTTTCATTTGCCTTTGTCAACGGTTTTTGCCATTTAGTCAGGTGCACAAACACAAACAGGCAGACAAACAGACAGCCACACAGCCAGACGATGGGCCAGGTGAGTTTGAATCTGAGTTACAGACCAAAGCGCCCAGCACGGTGCACGGTGCACGTTGTACGGAGCACCATGTAGCGGCATTGACAGTTTGAGCTTAAAAATCCAATTAGTCTTTGATTTGCATACAAACATACAAAGCAACAGTAGACAAGATGGAAAGAGACAGCAGCCAGGGCAAGAGAGACGGGGAGAGAGAGAGAGAGAGAGAGACAGAGACAACGATGACAGACAAACAGACAGACAGAAAGTCGCAGCATTTCTTGCTAAATATTTTAAGACCTACATTCGGATTTGGATTCGGATTTGGCCAGGTTACAAAACAACTAAAGCTAGCGAGGGCAAACAGGAGCAGGAGATACGTGCGGCATCTTCAGCCCGCACCACAATAGACAATTGGATTTTTGCGGTTTCTAATCCAATTTATTTCGTCTTAAATACAAAAACCTGCTTGCCTGCTCGCTCGCTTGCTTGGCGTCCTTTGACTCTGTTCATTGTTGTTGTTTTTGTTGACTGTATGCTACAAAGTATCCTGTTTTCGGGTGCGGTTCAATGTAATTTAATGGCTGGCAACGGTCAGGCCACACACACAAACACACAGACACCCACACACACTCGAACATATATAAGCATTATACATTTACAGTAAGTCGCAAAGTTAAGCTCTCAAACACACACTCACATACACACGCACACGCACCCACACATAGAGCCTGAATCACCTGCTCACTCAAATCGTCGACGACAGCTCTCAGCAAACTAATTTAAATATTTCAGCAATTAAAGAGTCCAGGCAATTAAAATAAACCAAACACCCAAAGCGCCACCGCAACTCAAACTATAAACACAACAAAAGGGAACGGGAAATGGATTTTGCGGTTAGACCCTCAAAAAGTCGAAGTCCAGCTACACTATCAACCAAAACAAGGTTATCAAAATACAAAGAACTAAACATATGTGCTTAATTGTGTGATAAATGTTTAGATTATAAATACTATATTTTATGCGCTTTAAAAAAACGATAAATTAAATTCATTTGTTGTTAAACTAAATAGTTTTTCGAAGATTTTCTAGACTAAAGCGTGTCCGCTCAATAAGAATGTCAAATGGGAGGGTTGTCACTGTAATACTACACAAAACATGGATTATACAGTGTACTAGTTTTGTGCATCAATAAATAGTATACTGCGGAATGTTAAATACTTGTCAGGATATTTAGAGTTAATAAAGATGATACGCGCAAATACAAGATAAACATATTGCCATATTGAGTCAATTAATATAAAAACAAATGTGAAGAAAGGACTTTTAATCTTAGGTGTCATATAATATAACGAAGGAGAAAAAGTAATAAGCATAAAACATAGATTGAGAGCGCAAAGGCAAAGTTTTGCATATCGATAGCCATAATAATCGATAACATGACGTACATAATCAAACAAACACCGGACAGCTTCTTGTTGAGCTAATTAATGCAGCCATTATCGATATTGTCAAGCATTCGTTATACCCCTTTATCGCCAGGGTATAACAATCAACACCGTGTGACTAACAACCTGTATGCCACTTCCCCTATGCCACACACACACACACACAGCCGCACACACACAGCCGCACACACACACAAGCTGTTCTCGCCATTGGCCATCGCTCATTGTGTGTCCTGTGTGTGGTGTTTGTTGTGGACAACGTTCAATCAATGTCAACGTCGTTGTCATCCTGCCGCCTGATCCTGTTGCTGGCTGCTCGCTGTTGTTGTTTTTGCCATTGCTTTGATGGCGAACGCTGGCCAACCGTCTTCACATTTGCCTACCATAATTTTGATTTCAGCTAGGCGGCAGTTATTCCATCAGCGGCTATGCCTCGGATGCGGCTCTAGCTGGGCTTAGTTCCTCTCTCCTTTATGTACCCGCTTGCCATCCCGCTGCAAAAATTTGGCACAATGCTGAGCAATTGGCGTTCACTCAGCGATTACAGCTACATTGGAGGCTAGTTCGGGCCTCGATTGTGGCGGGAGCTTCGTGCCTCCGCAACTGTCAATATCACACGCAGCGCTGGACACATGACAGACACATTGACACATGGCGTACAAAGGCAAAGACACACACACATAGACAGACTGAGGGACAGAGACACAAAGCAACATATTCTCTTTCTGTCTAATGTCGTTTGCCTGTCTCTTTCTAGCCATGCATATGTGTATTTGTGTATGTGTGTATCTCCGTCGATGTATTAAGTGGAAACACCTTGTAAAATGGCTGACAGGTGTTAGAAGACTTTGCAAGATTTATGCGCTGACATTAACATGAATATGTATTAGTGTGACAGCACTGCAGCTATCCGAGTGTGTGTATGTGTACGTATGCTGGTCGCCCAGGCAGTTAAAGGATAACAGCGCATTAAGTTAAGCATTACAACAACGGCAACAATTCACAGAGTCTCACACGGAGACATGAACACGTGTGCTAGGACACGCTGTGGTTGCAACAATTAAAGTTTATTTGCTGCGCCCACACACACATACGCACACACGCACACACATTCTAGCATAGGGACACACGCACTTATTCAGACAGACAGGACGACGTAAACATGGCATTTGTGTATTTATAGTCGGTCCGGTCCGCCTTGCCACAAAATTAAATAAAAGCAAAAGTCAACAAGGAACATAGATTTGCTTGCCTGCCTGCGCTTTCTGGCAAGGTAAACAACAATACAACAGCAGCAACAATAACAACAACAACAGCAACACTTTGAAACAACATGTAAGCCATCATCGTTATAACGGACAACAGACCTAAAGAGACACCCGGCGGCCTCAACTGGACCTCGACTGACGACCTCTTTAGCTGCTCGCGATGGACGCGTGAGTTCCTATCTAGTCGTACAGCAGAAATACAAGCATGTGTGGTATACATAAAAAAAAATTAAATGTGCATAAAAATATATCATAAATCATATAATGCCAAATAGAGTTTCTAATATAAAACTCTCTAAGAGCATAGCAGAAGTTCGTGGCAATTATATTATCTAGTATATAGATAAGATCTAGTATATAGATAAGATCTAAGCACAGCATACACATTGTGTACATTTTATTATGAAAAAGAAGCTAAAGCAATATTCTAATAATACAATTTACAAACTCATCCAAAATATAGAGGTTACTGGGTACTTTTGCCTTTAGATTCCAAATAAACTGGGTAAATGGGTAAATGGGCTTGAAAACTCTCAAGATAGGAATAGGAGGAGTTGGAGACAGAGAGACAGAGGTAGAAATATGGAGAACGATATATATAAATATATAAGAGATAGAAAGAGAGAGAGATGGACACAGAAGTAAAGAGAGACGAAGAGTTTTTTCAACTAATCATATAAAAGTTAACATATTTCAGCCGTTTATCTAGTTAAATATATGTATTGTAATCAAATATATAGAAATCATTTAGATTTCTCTGCAGAGTATTTCTTTTAAAATTTGAAGGCATCAGTTTTTTCAAGTAATTCATATATATGAAAATTATGAATATGTTTAAGTTATTATGATCAACACAAATTACTTACTTGAATATGCTGTAAGATATGCGAAAATATAATTTTGATCCTTTTCCATACTATTTAAGATTAGATTTCTTTGGTTTTTTGAAGCAATCGATTGTGACTGGCAGTGTCTAAATATAAAAATAAACAGACAGCAAAATTATTAATTTGTTTAGATTAAAGACTTAAAATTAAAGCTAGTTAATTAAAGTAGCTCTTTATATATCAAATAAAAGGAACACGTAACGAATCTTAAGGCGAGACATTTGTTTGTTTTTTGTTGCATTGTTTTCAATATATTGAACATTTACGAACAATAGTAATTTATAATGCGCCCTAATATTTTACATTTTAAGCTAGGGTGTAAATAATGGTTCGGTTTAGAGTAATATAAGGTAAGGTGTTACTAGTTCATATAATCCATTCGGGTTTGATTCATGTAAAATACAAAAGAAGAGTTTCTGGCTCAAAATAATACGTTAAATAATAGGGTCTGTATTCAAAATTGTTTCAAAAAGTTACACAACGATATATTAAGATATGTATTTTATTTTCAAAATGTTATTATTTATTGTGCAATTATATTATTTCAAAATGTATGAGTTCGAATGTCTTTAATTTGGTTGTTGCAGCTATGAAAGGCTTCCATCTCTAGCTCGTGTGATTGTTGTGGCATTCTGCAGTCAGGTTTGCTGCTGTCAGCCATTTTGGTGGTGTGTGTCGAGATGTTGCTGTTGTGTTACTGTTGTTGTTATTGTTGCTGCTGGTACCTGCTGCTTGCCTCATTATGATTGTCAAAGTGACGGACTGGTCATGCAAAGGTAAACACAAAATGTGTAAATACAAAGGCATATATCAAGAATGTATATGTGTGTGATATGGTGTCACCAGTTCCACACTCCCCCTTCCTCCTTATTTTAACAATCGCCCGCTCTTGCTGGCCAGTCTTCAGTGTTGGCATTGTAATTATCATTGCGACACTAAATATTTGTTGTTTGCTTAAGTGCTTTGTATGCCAGGCCCGGACAGGCCAGGTAGCCAGCTGGGCAAGCAAATCAATAGGCTGGCTTTGGTTACCTTTACATTTGGCAATATCAAGGCATACTTTATGGCTTTAAAGACGGAAATTGCTTTTTATGCGCCTTTAAGTAGGCAAAACGATTCATTTTTATGTCATTCTGCTGTCGTCGTCGTCGCCGTCGGCCGCCCCTCTTCTCCGCTCGACAACCGTTTGTCATTCATTATTTGCACTTTTTTGTTTCAGCTTCTTCTTGCTCGTTCGCGATTCTCGTAAAGCTCATGAATTTTTTATTATGTTTTTCCGGCTTTACACAGCGCTCTTCCTCTTACACGCCATTGTGTTGTTGTAGATGTTGTTGTTTCATTTTTAAATTATTAAATTTTATTGGCGTATCATTTTTTATGTGCGACCGCTGCTGAAACATTATATTTCGATTAGCACCTGTTTGTTTTTTGTGCCTCGTCGCCCATTTCCCATTTCACTTTTCACGGTCGCCACCCAAACTCTTCGCCCCTTTTTGGGAGCAGGGGTGTGTCGGCTGGTGTTTACGTCTTGTTCTGGCATTGTTTGTGGCTTTTTAGCCAAGTCCTTTGGCTGTCGATCACAGCTGACGATGCCACCTGCTAGACAACAGGTGCGATTCCTGCCCCTTGGCTGCCAGCGTTCTGATTGTCGTTACTTTTTATTGCACTGCGCTTGAGTTGAAATTTCATCGGCACATAAACAAAAGACACGTTTTGATTTACACTTAATTAAATGCGATGCGTTTTACACACGGCCAAGTTCAGCCGAGCAGAGAAACAGGCACAACCAGCTTGGAGTTCAAGCGGCAAGCAATCAAGTTATGTTGGATATTAATTTAAATAGAGTGCTTAAATTATGAAAATATAACCCAACCACAGCAATTCCCAAGGGGCTAAAAGGCTCTTTGGTTAATCCCATTCCACTTACCTAAATAGACGTAAAAAAGGGCATTTTAATTATGCAGATCTTGATTTATAAAGAGTTTTAAGTCTTGCATTTGTTTGTTTATTTATATATTTGATTTTAGTTATGTAATTTTTTATGTTATATAATAAATAGCTTTTAATAGAGTTGTGTGCTGTGAACTCAGATAATAAATCTGGCTGCTATCAAGCTTTAGTAAACAAATTTACATATGATTTCAGAAAGCACCTACGCTTTATTAGTCGATTTAGATTATCGCAATAATTCAATTACTTCGATAAATCATTTGTGTACATAAAACACGTAATAATGAAACAGCTAATAAATTTTGTTCTTTTGTTTGAAAGGCTATTCAAAATGGTTCCTTAAAAACTTAAAAAGGAAATTTAGTGGAAACGTTAATTTTCAAATTAAAGCTTCTCTAGTTGTCAGTGCTAACAATATTTAAAAGACTTTTTCATATTAAATTTTACTGCTGAGTTGTAGAAAACACCTTCCAGCTATATTGTTCAGTGTTTAATTGAATTATCATACTTTAGAAGAAGTTCGTAAAGTATAAAGTAATTCAGTATAATTTATTTTATATACCATAGTAATAATATGCTAGCCGTCAGCTAAGAAAACCTCTGCCTGTCTGTCTGGAGTATAAAATGGTATATTAATATATATTCCTATATGGTAGCCAGCAAGACTATATAGTTGTATCTTTAACGGTTCCCTGTATATCTGCTGTGATTCAAATTGAATAAGTGATTTCATAAAAAACAATCAGAATGTCGACGGCAGGCATTATGTATAATTTGTATTTACGTTAATTAACTTGATTATCAGAAATTGCGATGCGATGCGATGCAAAGAAAAAACAAGTACATTAAAATGACTTGCTTCTTAGGAGCGGGGCTGCAGCTGAGCAAGATGCTGCTCCTTGTTATTGCATGGATTGGACTGTGTGGTCTTTTAGTTTGAATTGCAGTTGTCGTCGGCTGCCCGCGGCACGGCCCCTTGGGGAATAATGGAATATATTCTGTTGTCGTTGATAGGGCGCCTTCGACAACTGCAACTCAATGCCAACTAATTAATGTGCCGATGTAATGGGCGATATTCAGGCCTGAAACGTGGGTGGGCTGTCACGAATAATTCCTGCTCGGTCGGTCAGTTAATAAACTGTCAATGTGTTCGTGTCCCTGTCTGTCCATGTGTGTCCGTGTGAGTGTGCGTGTGTATGTGTGTGTATGTGGGCGAGCTTGTGGTTGAAGTCGTTGAATGATGCCATTTAAATTGATTTCGGAGACTCATTCAATGGCCACGATGACAGTTCGGGACGTATTTCTTTCTATGGCAACTGCAACTGGAGCCACTGTCAATTGTCCATTTGTCTCCCAACTTTCCATCTGACCAACTGTCCTGTCAGCCAGCCATTGCCTCATGCGTATTTTTATTGAATAAACATTCATCGAAAGCTTCACGTAAAAATTAAAAACCAAAAAAAGAAAAATTACAATTAACAATGCTTCGGTACAAAATGACCGACTAAAAGATACCCAGCACCCGTTGGCGAGCTGCCATCACAAATATTTGAACTTCTTTGTTGATTTAGATCTGTGCTCCCTTTCCCCTCAGCTATGGAAAACTACCAAAGCTATAACTCCGAATAATTTAAATTCGAGAAAAACTGATGGATTATCTCAAGATTGAAACTCTTTGATAGACAGACAAATAGACAGACACGGCTAGCTCGCCTGCTCTTTTAATTCTGGCCAGGAATATTTTATTAATACATCTGCATCCAGCCATAATAGCCGATTTTTAGCCTATCTGGTACAGGGTATAAAAAATGTAAACGGCTGACATTGCAATCGAACCGAAGACAAACAACAGTCAATGCCAATTAAATGGGAATTTTAATTAGCGTAAGTTGCGCTGCATGACGTCACAGCAATCGGTAAATGTCGACGTCATCGATGGCCCCAAGAGTTAATGGGCAGTGGAATTGTACCCAACCAATTTAATGATGGTGCAGGCAGAACTGAAAAGCTTCCGTTTGATTTCGTGGGTAGGGGCAACGTTTGAGGCACCTTCAAGTTAAGTTTCCTTTCGAGTTATTCGAGCGTGCTATGTTATCAGAACAATAATGGGTAATAATACCCTCCCTGTATTCATTTGGCATGGCTAAAGAGAAAGGGTAGCTCTTTGACAAAATCGATTTTAATCGGAGATAGTAAAAGATAGAAATGCGAAATTTGGCATACACATTTTCACATTTTAATCATTTGAATATCTCCGCCCACATTTTACCAAAAATTAAAATAAGTGAGTTTTATGCATTTACTCCGTAACAAATAGATTATTTAGGTGTCAATTTTGGAACCCGAAAATTGAATTTGAAATTTGATTTTTTATCAGAAACACATTATGAAAATTGGCAAAGGATCATGGATCGAATTTCGTTATGAAATTTATCGGTTATGCCTTAAACGATGACTTTTCCTTTTGCTTTCCATGTTCTTTGCAATTTCCGTTTTGTGCATATGGAAACAGAATTGAATTTTAATTCTTGAGCACATAAGCAACATTGCAATTGACAGATGACAAGGCAACCAACACACATGACGAGCCTTCAAGGGGAGTTGGGGGTGTCGAGCGTGGGTTGGGTGTCGAATCCTGACTGCAAATTGAAATGCATGAAAGCAAAATAAACTATGTAACTGAAGAATACAAATTGATCAAATACAAAAACCAGCAACATCATCATAAAACTGAAGGCAAACTGGCAAGGGGAACTGGCGGGCAAAGCCCAAAAGCGCTCAACTAACGCAACCAAGTCCCAGGCCCTCGACCGGGCTAGACCAGGCGACTGTCAGCCACGCTGCGGTGCAGGGCTGCCGGCTGCCAGAATCCGAATTGTGAGCTCATCATTGGGAATTCGAATAGAGCCGGGCGAGCAATTTATTTGATGTGTCGATACGTGTCGCCATATTCTGCGTCCCGCTGCCGCCTGTCGCAGCTGCTGCTGCTACTGCTGCTGCTGCTGCCCGCCCGCCTGGCAAAATCTGCAAATCAAATTACAAAAATCATAGCGCTGGATTTTCACACGGGCTATGCAATTGGGAGTTAGACTGGGCTCCCAGCTAATGCCACGCCCCGTTGGCGTCTAGCCCAATCCAACCGGCCGGCAAATTGTCAGACGTCAAATGATGAAATGAAATCAAACAGAAACAGCCCCAGGAGCACTGCAGAGCGGCAACCAGCTGCCGGGCAAAGTGTTGCCCAGTTGCTAGTTGAGCCTGGCTCTGTCCGGTTTTATATAAAATGTGTGTGTGTGTTTGCGTGTATGTGTGTGTGCGTGTGTGCCGTCCCGACCATGTCCATGTTCATGTTTGACGAGCGACTAACTAGTGGAATAGCTGCGCCTGCTGCTACTGTTCCTCGTCCAGGACATCCGCCTGGGGACTCTGCCAATCTGCGAAAATTTGAATTTGAAATTTTTATTTATTTACACACACACACACACACAGACACACGCGCGAGAGCAGGAAAAACGGTAAAAAGTGCTAGGGAAAGTGTGAAAAGTGTCGAGTGACGGGAAAAAGGATCAAGCTGCTGTTTAAACAAATGAAGTGCCGGATTTTGGTGGCTGCCCCAAACCGTTGCCAGCTGCTGGCTGCCCGGCTGCCAGTTGTCAGCGGCTGCCCAAACTGAATGCGCACTTTTCACATAGCTCAAATCCACATTTGAAAAACTATCCATAATTCATATTGCCATTTTCGTTGGAAGAATCGATGCCGAAGCGTTTTATAATTGATATTGACGTTTGCCAAGCTCTTCAATAGCCCAGTTTAGTTCATTCATATTGCATTTCTATCTATTCATATCAATATCAAAAGTTATGCCCAACCACACACATACAAGAGTCAAGGGTGCGGGGGGGATAAAGCACTAAATAAAGTTTAAATATAGAGAGCTGAGGTTGCAAACCAAATTGATGCAACTCTCTGATTCAATTTCCCTAATGAAATGCTCTGCTTGGCGAGAAAACGAGTACATCGGTTCGACTTAAAGCCAACAATAACAATGAATAAATAAATGAATAAAAAAAATATTTATATTTAATAAATAAGTATGAGTCATAGGGATCAGAACCTTTTGCCTTATTATACTTGACACTAGATTGATCGGTTTATGATAATTGATAAATTATAATTAATTAATTAATTAATTAATAAATAGTGTCTTGGCAAGACTCGACATTTACGCGTTGCTTCCTATTAAAAGGCAGTTCTTATTTATATCGAACTACTATATATTGTGGATTCTCATATTAAATAGAAATAATAGTTAGAGAAATTAAATTTTGAAGAGTAAATTGTTCTGTTTTTTTTTTTTTGAGAATACTTATATAAGTATAGTAGACGTTAGAAAAGAAGCTTCAGACTACGAGATAATTTTAAATGGCGGAAATTTTGAATTATTCTTATAGAGAATTTTCATGAGAAGATGATCTCTAAAATAAGTATTTTTTTGTTACTTAATGCTAGTTTAAGCGACTTCTCCATTTTTAAATATTTATTTTTTTAATTTAATAAAAAGTGAGCTTTGGCAACTGTCTTCAGGTTCTGTTACCTTAAATTAATTTGTAGTTTTAGAAATTTGATTGTCTGGAGAATGAGATAGAATGAGATAGTGTACCACTATAAGCCTATATAAACCGAAAAATTTTTAATTTAAAAGGCAAAAAATTAAAAAAAATGAATTCAAGATGTTTTTATACTTTACAGCCGCAGAAACTTCGCGTTAACTTGCTTAAAAATGTTTGCATGCTCGAGAAGAATCATCAAAGCAGTTTGCTGTGCAAGGCTTTAACAAAGCCCACATCCTTTCGGTGGCCCTGTGACAGGGCCTTTGACTGCCAGAAGAGAGAAAGGAGCATCATTAAAGACACATCAAAGGCCGCTGACATCAAGGGCCCGTTCCTGATTTAAGACCGAGAAATTGTCAAAGTTTAGGCTGCCATTAAGTCAACTGTTGGCACAGGCGGCAGCTGGTTAAAACATTGTCTCAATCTGGCGATAAACTGGAACTGCTTATAAATTCTTTTGTCTGCGGCAGCTGTCATTTGGGGGCAGCGGCATCTTTTGTGGCAAATCTTGGGAGAGCGGAAGGCAGAGATCTGTGGATCGATGCTGTCAGCATTACGGATGCAGGAATGCGATGAGCAGTTGGTCCCTTAACTGGTATTTTTCTCCTGCAGCAGCAGCAGGCACAGCTGCCTGATGACTGCAACTGCAATTGCAACAGCAACAGCATTTCATGCTGCTTGCCACAAAATGTAGCACTCATGATGCTACTCGGCAATTGTTATCCTTGCGGGCTTTTATGGCCGCATTACCTGCCCAGCAGCGGAGAACGCGGAGCGAGGAGACAAATTCACATCCTGCGCGTCGATTATTTTATGACAGCAATGCGTCTATTAGGAGCTGTGGCCGAATTCCAGTATCTAGGGAGCTGCTGCTGCTGTGATTGCATTGTGCCTCGGATATGGATCTCGCAGCTGTTTTGTGTCCTGGTCCACTTGGCCCTTTGGCCGCTTTATTGTTTCGGGCAACAACGACGGACGGCCACATCAAAATGAGCCATAAGTGGAACAAAGCTTGGAAACGTGACCAAATCAAATTTAATGTGTGTGTTGCCATGCCACATTATGGACAGGAGCCAGCCAAAAAGGAGGTGCACTAGCTAGGAAACAAAAGTGGCGCCATCGCGCGGACAGAAGCGGCAACAAATACGCCTTGTCAATGGTAATAAAGTAGCTTGCGATTTATTGTTGTTGTTATTGCTGTTGTTGCCGTTGTAATTCTTCGTCAGTTTGGCAAATGATTTATGCCCCGTTTACTCTAAGCGTACGCATATATATGTATATATATATATATATATATATGTCTATAAATATTTAAAGAGCACGTGGCTATTGTAAATGGTTTGTCATGTCAGCTGATGCACAATTAATCAAGGATTTGTTTTTCAGCGCTAAATAATGAAGCTAGCAGCGCACAAAATGAATTTTAGGCCCAATGTCCCCAAAGGAGCTGCTGGCAACAGATTTATTTATTTATCCGTTCATTTGTGCTGCCAGCGATGGTCGCAACATGCAACATGTTGATAACCGTTTCACTGTTGCAACATGCGCTGCGAGCGAACACGTTTATTCAGCGCGTGAGCAACACAATTTGCTTCTGCGCTCGCTCTCTCTCAGCAGCAAACAGTATACACAGAAACGAAACGAATTGAAACGACGACTGGCTCAATCACAGGGTGTTTACGGTATTTACCATTAAACAGCCACAGACGATGGCGTCTGTCAAGTGCGCTTCATCATAATTTGGCCGTTAATACTCATACACACACACACACACACGCGCGCGTACACACTCACGCGCACACACAGATACAGTGGGGCTGTGAAGCCTTTGGCTGGCTTAGTCCCCAGCTTGGTGTGTGCTCAACATCCTTGACGGGCATCAACATTACATTTTTAAGGTGTTTTCCTTTGCACGCATTGTTAAATATTTAATCACAAATTTAATGCGTGGTTTTCCAAATCAACCTGAATCTGATGGCTGTGCCTTGACTTTGAAATTTGTATGTTTTTATAATCGCATGATTCGGATATTCTTTTATTTGTAGCACGCACGTGTGAGATTTTGAATGATAACTGATCGATTGTGTATGTTTTCATGTTTTACACATATTCCATCAATGAGTTACTTCTAGTTTTAAATAATAATATATATAATGGCCAACTGCACGGACTTTTGAGCATGATTTCTGATAATTTAATAATTTCATTTTTAATGTAAAAATCTTGTATTAATATTTAATATTTCTATACTTAATATTTATATTAGTTCAAATTTGTATATATACATAGTAACCAACCAACCACAAATTATTATTTTATTCAATTTTAATTCAGCAATAAAATTTAAAATTGTTGCATATTTTCGGGCGGTCAACATTCTCGGATATTATGTACGCCATTTGGGCACGATGAAAATTACACTTTTATCAACTTCAACGTTAATTTAATAAGGCTTTAAAATGCGTACTTTTGACATATATTTATTCTTGAACAAAAATATTTTTAAGCATTTAATTAATTAGTTTCAGAGTTATTCTAAAGTCAACTGTGAGAATCATAACAGAGCCCTAGACTTCTGAGGTAATTAAACATGATTTGATATTGAAAAAGTTTATTTTTTCTCGACTGTCTTTTATGAATATGTATGCACAGAGGGACATTTTTATGGGCTCTGTCTTTGTGTTTGCCGACTCACAGTATTAAATGCTTATTAAGAGGCAACTTCCAAAACAAAAATGAAAAATGAATAAAGAAAATACAAAAAAAAAATAGAACAAAAAAAAAAAAAATAAATACAAAAATGTTGAAAACAAATTACGCTTTATATATTTCATTATTTGACTCCACTGTAAGCAGCTGGAAAAGAACAACACGAAGAGCAAATACTGCGACAGCAAATGGCAAACACAAAAGTCTTTACTGTAGCTGTAACTGTAACTGTAACTGTAGCAGTTACTGTTCTATTTTTTATGTAATTATTTTTAATTTCGGGCCAACTTTGAAGTGGCAGCTCAGCCGCCAGCCATGTCCCTTGTCCGTCTGCTCTTGCCCAGGCCCAAGCCCAATGTTTGCCCTTGTCTTATCTGCTGCTCAATCGGCCAAATGCGAGTCAAAAGTGCTGCTGCATGACATACTTCGAGGCGTCCCCCACACTAAACGACTTACGTAGTGCAAATAAACCGAAAAAAAAAACAAGAGGAAACAAGAGCCGAAGACAAAATACTTTAGATGTGGCTCAAAAATGCTTTTATATACAAAAGTTTTGTGTTGAAACGATTGTTCCTATCGAAGCCATATAATATAGTAGGCTTGTTAAAAAGTACGTTTGGTCAGCTATTTTTATAAGAACATAATTTCGAAGAATTGTTATTATATGATTTAGTGGTCCGATCCGAGCTGATGCCGACATTTGCACCGCCTGCATCAAAATACGGAGCTAAGCAAACATTCCTTAGGTTAGCTTTAAGCTAAGAGACAAGCTTGCATAGATAAACGAACAGATGGACATGGTCATGTCGACTCGGATGTTCATGCTGATCAAGAAGATATACACTTCAAAACTTAGCAATTGTCTTCTTCCAAGCATTACACGTTTTATAACAAAATTATAACACCCTCTAAGCTGCCAGGGTTACGCATTAAGAGATGGAAATATGAGTGCCAGAAGCTTGGCCTGCGGTCGGTTTGCTACTATTTCTTATTTTATTTTATAGTTTCTCTTGTGAAGCACGCAACGCCCCCATCTCCTACCTGGTTGCAGCTGCCGACCCGACCCGAACCGACCCTGGGGCCTATGCAGCCACGATAAACGCTTAACATATGCTGCGGGACTGTAGAGACTATAGCTTGGATTTGTAGGAGATACTCTTCCGCACCCACTCTCTCTCTCTCTGTTTATGTCTCTCGGGTATTTCTCTCTGGTCACGTTTGTAAAATTTTGCAAAAATTTATTTAATATTTTATTCTTCCTGTGGTGCGGCCGTTGCAGTCAAATTGTTGCTGCTGCTGCTGCTTGGCTTTTGTTCACTTTGGCTCAGCAATTTAGTGAAATATTTTGATTGCCAAACATGGCGCTGGCTGCCTGGCTGTGGCTGCTGCCATAGCGTTTGCATATGAATAACCGACAGCACTTAGCACACACACACCCACAAACATATGCACATTCATTTCTCTGTGTTTGTGTGAGTGTGTGTGTGCTCTAAACGGAAGTGGCAACATTGGCGCCACAGCAAAAGTTTTTGTCGCTGACAGGAAGTTGCAATTTTGTTTGCAATTTCCTTCAGTGCACATTTGCCAAAAGTGTAAGGAGGCAGAGGGGGAGGGGGAGGGGCAGGGGCAGGGGGGTGGGCTGGTTGCAACTGTAGCAACAACAATTGTACGCCCCCATCCAACCATGCCTTCGGCCACGCCCCCCGCCTGCATGCCTGTCAGCTTGTTTAGTTAACTAAGTTGCGGTTATTACGACAGAGGTACGAGAGTTTAACACGTGCGTATGGAACGGCGACTGCGACAGCGACTGCGGCTTGTTGCATCTCTGGCAACAGAGCTGACTGTCGACTGCTGACTGCTGACTGCTGGCACTGCCACTGCCACAGTCGCTGCCACTGCGTCAGCCTCTGCCATATTTTCCATAGTCAAGTTCGTGCCAAATTAATTTGCAACAAAAGTTGCACTACGCATTTAATAAATTGAAATTTGCAATGGCAAAAATGTAAAAAAGAAAACTATCTATAAATATAATGAAAATGTACAAAATATGCAAAAACATGACACGCTTTTTAGCTGCTACTTTTACAATAATTTGCAGATTCATATGGAATTACGGTCGTGCAGATCTCTGCGTGTGTGTGTGTACGTGTGTTTCGATGTGTTTGTGTGTGTTTCTGTGTGGTCTGTCAACATGTTTCAATTAGAGGGTATTATTACTAGGCAGATACGATAAAATACCACTGAAAATGCACAAATTCTTGTTAATCAGTCAACTATTTAATTAGAGTTAAATGAAATGTGTAACTATTAGAAAATAGACCATGCTCAGCTCTAAATATAAATAAAGTCCTAATTATATATTTATATAAAAATATATACTTACCCTTAACTTAACATGCCCATGCAAGATTATTTGATGTCAGACTTCACACACCGCACATCACTAAAAGAACAAGAGAATGAGATTGAGGATAAGAGATGAAACTTGAGAACAATTAAATTAAAAATCAATTAAGAAAGAAATATATAAGAAATATATTATAAACAGAGAGAGAGAGAGAGAGCGTGCGAAGTGAGATGAAAATAGAAACAAAGATAAAGATAAACTGAGAAAGAGGGAGAGAGCGAGAGAGAGAGGGGGGAGATAAATATAAAGATAGTCTAAGTTTAATAAATATTCATTCATTAGATTGCCTGCACGCGTTTTGAATAAAAGACAAGATTCGAAGCATGAGCCTCCGGAATTCATGGGAATCGCATGGTAGAGCGATATTTTTAAACAAACACACAGATGTCCAACAAAAAGTACTAATAATTCAATGATTATTTCTTTCATCTATGCTGAATTCTCAAGCAGTAGCTTCATCAACTCGATCTAAATCAAACACTAATTTATTTTATTTAACTATGTTATTTTCATTGAAGCCCTTAAGGGTTCAATACAAATATCAAATAAAATACAAAATAAAGCAAAATAAATAAATAAAAATGCATTTTTATTTCACAAAGGTGACCACAACTTGATTAATATTAATATTTGCTCAATCAATGTTCAGTTAAATGTAATAAAATGCCCGGCAGCGCTTTAGAATTGATAGTTGTTTAATTATATTTGCTTTGATGAACAAAAATTATTATTAATTATTTTCGCTGACCACAATGCAAATCATTTTTTGGCATATATAAGACTGACAGCGGACTGCTGTGCCTGCCACGCCCACTGCGGTGTCCAGCTGGCCACGCCCACATTTCAATCTTGACCCGTAAACAAATAAATTAATAAAGACTGCGAAAAACAAATGCTGCAAAAATAAGTAAAACAAAACATTTTTTTGTTTCTGTACAATGTCGACCAGAAATTATATTTATTTTTTATTTCTCTTTTTTTTTTTAATATTTTATTATACAAACATTTCAATTGACGGGATTTGTTGCTACAGACAACAGCTTGAGATGCTCTAGAAGTGATTGAATATGGAGGTGAAGAGCGTTTTTATGATGATAATGATGTTGTTCACGAGGTTCTGGGATGGTATTGGGTATAGTGAAGGGCGAGGGAGGTTCATAGGTCAGATGGCAACGAATATTTTTGGACATAATTTGCTCAATCATTTACATAATTTACACAGCAACTGCTGCTTGCCACACCCCCATTTGGAAAGACCTCTCCATAGCGTTTCATCCTCCCCCGCCGGCTGTTTTGTTTTTTCTTTCGTTTTGTATCTCGTTAAAAAAAATGGAAAATATTCAACAGAAAAACAAACATAATGCTGCTCGGGCTTATGCGTGTCTCTTTGTGTGGCTGTGTGTGTGTGTGTGATAAGAGCGTTAAGGAAATTTTGGTCTTGCATACTTTGTGGCCACGCTGCCGACACACACATAAACATAAACATATACATATATGTGTTCGAAACAAAAATAATTGTGTTTACTTTCTCTAATGCGATCAATGGGCCCCGATGACATGAGCGTGTTTGTATCAGCCGGATGACTTGAGTGGATTTGTGTGTGTGTGTGTGTGTGTGTTCGCCCAATAATTTGGATACAGCTGCACATCAACAAAGTATGCTTGAGTAATTGAATTTAGCATTAATTTCCCAAAGCCTAGTTTAAATTTAATTCTAGCGCACGCACTGCTTCATATTTAACTTTTCAGAGTAGTGTAAAGACCTCTCACTTAAAAATATGGCCGAGGATTCAAAAGCCACACTTAAACGTAAATACATACCACATGGAAAGATTTAACTTAAGGACACGCGCTGCGACGGCATCTTCAGCTGTATTGCGCTTATGGACAAGCTCAATGACCTGTCATCAACTGCGTCTTGTATCATAAGAAATACACATTAACTTTTCATGACACACTTCCTTAGGCTACATCTGCCTAGCAAAAATTAGCTCAGATGATGCAATTGAGCGCTCGAAGATTTCGTTACAGACATGTCATGCAGAGCGTTCTGCAACAGAACTAGCCAGACAGGAAAAGGGAGTTGTTTATGATAAGTTAAACATCTGACAATGGCAACTGTAACTAATGTCTAAGCAAATGCTAAATGGTTTATGTGACAGACTCTTAACTCTTTTGGAAATTGCAAATTAATAAGTTTTCACATGTCAAGCGGACAGCTTTATTTCTCAAATGAATTGATTTTCAGATGTTTTTCTCTTGTTTACAGTTATGAATCAAATTTTTAATCTTTCGTCTGATATGACCTAATTCAAATTCCAGAACAGCAGCTCTCTCTACAGCTTATACGATTGCCACAAAAAAAAAAGAGTCAAATGCCCGATGCCTTTTACATGTTCTGCTCTCTCTGTCACGGCCCCCAGACTGGTAGGTGTTGTCCAGACTAGGTGACTAGCTCCGGAATAAGCACAGAAAATAGCTGCCTGACTGACGGCCAGCCAGCCTGCCCCTCCGTGACTGGTGGCAAGAGGCAGCATTTTGAACATTTCAATCAGAGTCCAGTCCAACGGCTCTCGGTCGTTGCATGCCTCAGTTCGGCATGTGATGCAAATGCCTCAACTGGACTGTACTTGATGCCACAACGCACATGCTGCCCCGTGCACAATGCGACAGCCAACACAGTGGGCCACAAAGCCCACTCAACGGCATGGAGCTGTTGCAAGCCGACAATTGGTTTAAAATTTAACTTTTAGCTCGATTTCAATGTACCGAATAGTTTGGGAAATTCGTTTGCTACGTTTAGCCAATTTGAGAGTGCCACACAGAGTGCTGCCAACCCTTGCGTGTGACCTTCGAACCAGCGGGGCTCAAGCGACCAACGAAAATTAAATGAATACCAAAAAAAAATTCCGTTGAACTTGTAAATTTGCGTCAATATTTAAACAAATTTCAGAATTTTTTTGTGTATTCTTTTTTTTTTGCTGATTGCATGCAAACCACTCGAGTCATTTGGCATGCAAACTTAATTACAATTTCATTGGCTTTGCGAACTAGTTTTCTGCTGGTAGTTCTCGTGAAAATAAAGCTAATTCACTTTGACTGGATGAATATTTAAAATAGAGCCGACGATGTGACTTACTTATAAGGCATATAAATAAATGGCCCACGGTTGAAGTGTTCAACTTGTTTGCAAATTAAACTGTCCATCTCTCTCTCTCTCTCTCTTTCTCCCTCTCTCTCTCACATTTGACACAAATAGAAATTGAAATTTATTGCAACAAAATGATTATTTAATAATAATACTCATAGACAGGCTCCCAGAAGGCAGCCAGGCCTGACAAGATGCCACTGCACTTTTCATAAATATGCATATGAGATTGGGAGTACCCACCCCTGCCCCAAGCTCATATCTCCCTCTCTCGCTGCCAGGCTCTGCCCCAACCCGAGCTACGGCCTCGACTTGATTTGTGGCGCTCTGTCTTCTGCTGTGTTGCTGCTGCTGCTGTGTGGCATGTTTGCAACTGTAATTGTGACTGTCATGTTGCCGCCTCGTGTCAACTCACAGTTAGAAAATTGAAATTTATTTGCATTTTTGATTTGCCAGTCGTCATAAATATGCACACGGAGAGTGCACAAACAGAAAACGAGGAACTAAGTTAGTGGCATTCGGATTTGATGAGATTTTTTAATGAAGCTTCATCCTCATCGTCATTTTCAGTGGAAGCCAAAGAAGTGGCATTAATTGGTCGGCACCCCCCTTCTTCCAACGCCCTATTTCATGACTTTAGCTTATGTTCCTCTCTCCTCCCCGCACTCATTCTCTTATACTTACGCTCAAATTACACGACGGATAAATAATGCAAAACCGAGCCTGAAAATCGCCAAGTTCATCAAAGTTGGAAGCCATTCGAAGGCCGTGTGTGCTCTGATTGAAATCGAAACCGTCAGGATTTTCTTCCTCTGGCAAAAGGATTGCCCAGTGTCGTGGCAAAGAGTGCAAGATACTTTGACATGGCTTAAGAGTTCAATGCGTCTAGGCTTACCCATGCAACTTGCATTCAAAGGGAAGCTAAGCACTGTGCGGGCAAATGTTCTGGCAGACACATAAAGCTGTATTGTAAATCTATGCATCTGTTGCAAGGTTATAGAATATACTAACAGGTATAACCAGGCTTTCGTACGACTAAAGACAAACAAATAGCGCATAAGGCAATAAGACCTAACGACCGCTTACCCTTTTTGCGGCTGTTAATCAAACCAAAACTGGTCTCAAATTGAGGTGCGTTTTTCGAAAAGTGCAATATAAGACTAAAAATGTGCTCAATTATATTTTAAAATTAGTTGGAGCCAAGAAGAATTTTCAATAGACACTGTCTAGGATGAACTTATATCGCAAAAGGTAGCTGCAATAAAAAATGTAACAAAGTAAAGCCAATTTAGCTATGTGTCGTTCAGCAATCAATCAGTTTTTTACCCAGTCAATCAGTCAGTCTGTCAATCAGTCAGTCAGCCATTTAATCATTCATTCAATCAGTTCGGACAAACAGCTTTTTATATGCCACCCCATTAAGATTGATTGTGGTTCGTGCAGAGGGTTGCAATAAAATGTTCAGGTTTATATATATATGCAATACCTGTGCAGGTGCACAACCTCTGTCAGGTCAATTGGGAAGTTCAGAATCAGTGTTGCAACGTGTTGTTCCCCTTGTGTGCCACTAAAAATATATATATTTCTATACATATATATATAAATATATAGAAACACGCATTCCTGGCAGCCAGCTTGATTGACTGCACGTGCCCGGTTTCATATCTTAGCCTGGGAAATACAAAACCACATTACCCCTAGCCACACATAGTAGATGTATTTATCTTCAGGACTTTTGTTCTATTTATCTTATCATGCATCTTGAGAATCGAACGTTTGGCTTTCATTTCCACAAAAGCTGCGCGTCACTTAACATCATTTGTTTCGATTTGTTTTTTTTTTTTATCTCCTCTTTTCCATTTTGGTTGATTTTTTTTTTGTTTTACCGGCAGCTGCTGTTGAGCATTTCATCCCGCTCGAAAGGGGGAATCTCTTACGCTCTATTTCACCCTCAATCCCATTTTCATTGTGATTCTCAACTGTGTTTGCCCACACACAAATGTACGTGAAAATCATAAATTACCCCGAAAAGTATGCAACATAATACCAGAAATTTGTGTAAGCGCATCCCCCGCCCTCTGCCATCTGCCAAGTTGCGTTCACAGTTTAGTTTTTCTGCACCCCAATAGTGTGCAGGGTGAAAAAATAACAACCCTAAGCGCATTTGCTTTGCACTCAGCAGAACCCAAACAACTTTCAGGATTCGCAGGTGGAGCTGTTGCTTCTCGGGCTTCTACTGCCGATCCTGCCTGTGCATAAACTGTTAACTAACGTTTGCTTTAAATGTTATAAATAAATAAAATAACTGCACAAATGCTGCATTTGTTTAGCGTTTGCTTTCCCCCATACAGTTTTATTTCCAGTTCATCTGGGGTTTTTCAAAAACATATTCATTACTAATGAAAATTGCCAAGTTCGGTTAGCCTTTGGGCACTCTACATATTGATCCGAATTTCTATTTCCAGGTTTTGTTTGTTGCATATTTTCTTTGTTCTATTTATTATTATTATTTTTTTTCTTGTTACCGAAGGCAAATTGGGAATACACATTTGAATATGCCTAAGCACGCCTTTGTTGCAGTTTTAATTGGTAGATTTGTTACATTTACAAGCAGGTGAGCATCCGGTCTAGCCGGAATACATATTCGATTTGTGGTCATGTTCACCACTCAGAATAAGCCCATCAATTATTGAAAAATCAACAAAAAATACAAATTATTACATTATTTATATTAGAACTCTTGTCAAGAGTGGCATTTATGGATATTTTGTAAACTCTTTCAATTTAATCTCTATGAAAACGATAAATTACTTTATTGGGCTGTGAAGCTTAAAATTATGATATATGGGTTGTTGGCAACAGAATGAAATAAAGATATACATATATATATATATATTTATATATCCAGGTCAAGATGAAAATGTTGTAATCAGCTCAAATTTTAAAGGGAAAATATGTAAGGAAATTGAATACAAATAAAGAATATCTTAAAAATAAATTCGATGTTTTAATAGCTGACTAATATGTTTAAGATATAATCGTGGCCATAATTGCAATACATCTCAACAATATTTAATAAAATAATTAATATGACTACGAAGTCTATGTATTTCTATAATTTCTTTTGAAATGGTCAGTTTACGGTTACAAATACAAATTTTCATCAGTGTTTCGCCTGTTGACCTGGAAATAGTTGTACGTGTGCTCTGTATTTAAAATAAATTTCCATTTCAACTTCAGCAACCATTTGCAGCACAAATGATATAACCTGCAAAGCCTCGGTGAAATTGAATTAAATATTTTTTGTGCATGTTACTGGCTTAGTTTCTGCGTTTGCCACTTGAACAATTTTTCGATTGAGTTGCACAGAGCATAAGCCCAGATATAAAATATAGTATGCGGCATAATGCCTCAATATTCACATACGCGCATATATATATATATATCAATTGGATTCACAGCTTTCTATTCCTGTTTCGGAGCGACAAGCTCACTAATTGCAAGCGGTGCGTTCAAAATCCAATGGCATTCACAAGAGCAGCTTTCGCTGATGGATATACAAATGTGGAAAAGCCAACGGGCAGGGGGATGGGAACGGGAATGGTTAGGGGCCTGGGGCAAACGCGGACAGCTGGGTAAGTGGTCGGGGGGCTGGCGAAGGCGAGCGCGGGGGCCGGCACTCATTTAAATTTCATGCTTATTGCCACAAAATAGCTCAGTTGCATGCAGTCGGCGGCTGCAGTTGCTCCGCATCCTGCGAAATATTTTACATATATCACTGACAAGCGACGACGGTTGAGACCGGGGCCAGGGCCAGCCAACCAAAAAACAAGCTCGGGGAAACACCAAAATAACACCAAGGGACAGAGTATGTGTGTGTGCGTGTCAGTGTAAGTATGTATGTATGCGCGTAAGTGGAATGTGTGTATGTGTGTGTATGTGCGCGCTTGGTTAAGCTTTCAAGTAAAAATAGCAAAAATGCTGTCAACATAATAACGAAATTTTAACGCGCGCAGCGACCGACTCGACTCTCGACGGTCTGGCAACGCCATTTCAACGCATCAAGTGATTTTTATACCACGTAGTCATAGATTAACGAATGAGGTGTCTTAGGCGAATAAATGACATTAGGAGTAAATTCATCTAAGCCAATTTGTGCAGCAAAGTTTTTGACTCTTATTTTTGATTAAAAACAATATTATTGTCGACATTTGCGCAGTTTTCGATTATTAATAATCGATAAGCAGTCAATCTAATTAAAGTAACCGTAATTGCTATGATATAGGAAAATCGTGAACTAGATATTCTGCATTTGCAGGAAACAGCACAATCTATTTAATATACAGGGTATCTTAGAGCCTATCAGTTAGTTGGGTGTCACGCTTATTCGCTTTTTATTGCTTGCGCTGCACGGAAAATGCTGGAAAAACGTACGGCAACTAAAAACTGAAATCCAGGAATAAATAAATTGGTGTGGCTATGACGCTTACATGGGACAAGGCAACACGCAACAGAATAGCGAACGCGGCGCTGCATCCTGGCAAGGACACAGTCATCACAGGGGTGCACCCAGCAGCCGGCTGGTAGATGATGTCTGGCCACAAACAGAGCTCAGATTCGCCCTCAGCCACACAGCAACGGCAACGGCAACGGCAACTGCAAGTGCAACAGCTACCAGTTTCCGGGCAGTGCTCGTAAATTCGGCATACAAAAAAATTAAAAAGAAAAGTAAAATGATATATAAAATAAAAAAAAATGTTGCACGAATAAATTAAATTCGTTTGTAGTGGTGCCAAAAAAGGCGAGCAGCATGATGAGGATGCGCCCAGGCAGCGCTGGGGCTCTTCGTGTCCAGTCTGGTGTCTGGCGCTGAGTACATTTGTCTGAATGTGAGTGCATCTATATTTAATAATGATATTTTTAACGAAATATTCATGCTGCCTGCACTAGGATTTCAATTTACGCATGCATAACTCATGGCAAAAACTAAAAAACCGATATTATGGAATGAAGCCTCAATAATGCATAAAAATAGAAAACAGCGACAATTTGGATAAAGTTGACAGATTTAAACTGCGGTTTTCATAAAAATTAGGTTAATTTAACGTCCAGCTACAGCCCGAAAATAATTGATATTCAGATTTTGTCTTTCATTAAATTTAATTCAAATGCAATATTTTTTTGCGCTTTTATCTTGCTTTATATTTCAAAATTTTGCATTTTTCGGTGCTTTATTTAAAAAGCTTTTATAAACTGTGCAAAGTGTCATCTGTTGTGCAGCGTGTCTGTTAATTATTACATTTTATAAAACGCGGCGTCAGTTCCGTGTTTGTTGTTATTGGCTGTTTTAAGTCTTTTGCCTTTGTGCTCCCCTGTGCATACACTTGTTTGTGCGTGTGTTCGCTGCATACTTTCTGCTTGTGCATCGCGCTCTCACAAATTTCTTTCTATTGCTTTTCGCACCAAACAATTTGTTTGTGTACGAATAATTGTTTTTTGAGTGTTTACTTGTGCACCGTTTTCGTTTCGTTTTGCTCTGCGCTCTCGCAAGTTGCTTGTGCATTTAATAATTATGTCGTGCTGTAAGAAACCGTGCACGTTCAAGCAGACTGACGATTCTGCACTGCCGCAATTTGTTAATTGCTGGCTGTGTGAGAATATGATGCATGCTAAATGTGCAGGTCTCACTGGGCGTGATTGCGACAAGATCGCTGCTATTGCCAAGAAGGGCTGCGGTGGCTTGCGTTGGTCGTGCCCAGAATGCATCGACAAGCAAATTGATTTCTCCAGAATGTATAATTCTGTGAGAAGTCAATTCTTAAAATTAAATAATGTGGCTAAGCAGCTCTCGAGTAATTTTGACTCGAGTTTCGATTTGCTAGGCAAATATAAATTTGAGTCTCCAACCAATCGCCGGTTGGAGCCTCAACTTTTGCAATTGCCCTCTACGTCTGTTCAGACTCCTAAGACTTTCTTGTCTTTTCCTAGCAACTTGGAGGTATCTCCAATGTTGTCTTTATCGCCTTCTCCAAGCGACTGTCCAATTACCCCGGCTTCAAGCCCTGTACTAGACCCAGTAGAGCCCGTACCTGATTCCGTCCCAATTAATCAAATAGCCTCAGCCCCGTCAGCTCCTGGCCGCAAAGGTAGACCTGCGCGCAATCTTGCGCAGATTGTTAAAAGCAATCATTGTGCCTCGTTAGCTCCTCCAACTCCTGTATTACCTACAGCCCCATCAGCGCCTACTTTATCGGTAGTTGCCCCTCGTAGGCAAGTTTTTGTGTCTCGACTTTCGTCGGACACCACTTCTGAGTCATTGGCAGCCTATATTGCTAGCAAATCTTCTGCTAGCGTGTCAATAACTAAATTTAATTTCTCCACCCCTCGTGAAATATCATCATTCAAAATAAATGTTTCACATGATATGTTCCCAATCATTTGTGATCCCAAATTTTGGCCACCACACATGATTGTTCATGAGTTCAAGCCTAAAAAGCGTAACCAGCCTGTCACCCTTCCAGTCCCTTCAATACAGGGTACCATTTCTGCCCCAAAAAACTAGCTTCATCTTCTGACCAAATCTTTATTCATTATCAGAATGTTAGAGGTCTCACTTCAAAGCTAAAAAATCTTTTTATTGCCAGCACTTCCTTCGATTCGGACATAATAGCATTTTCAGAAACATGGTTAAACTCAACCATATCTGATTTTGAGATATTACCGAATAACTTTATTTTGTTTAGAAATGATCGGCCGACTCGAGGTGGTGGGGTGTTAATTGCCGTTAAAGCCACTCTCCAGTCTGAACTATTCTGTTTTAGTACGCCTACTGACGCTGAGATTGTCTCAGTTAAGGTGTCTTTTCCTACACGGAATATCTATGTAACATGCTCTTATGTCCCACCTTCTTCTGATATTCAAGTTTATATGAATCATATTACTTGTATTAAAGAAGTTTCTTCACACGTGCGGGATAATGACCTATTATTGGTGTTGGGTGATTTTAATTTGCCGAACATCTCTTGGTCATTATTCACTGCTGAAAATTATCTAGTGCCCTCAGCACAGCATGATTTTTTAGACTGCATGCTTGATCTTTCGTTGTTTCAAATCAATTCAATTTCTAATCATATGAATAGAACACTTGACCTTGTATTTGTTAACGACTACCTTATTTCTAATGTGTCTAGGTCACCTCCTTTATCTCTTCCTGAGGATGTCTATCATCCAACTTTAGAGATTGCAATGCTAAATTGTAATCCTTCCATTTCGTGCTCATCAGCCAATAAGCCCCGCTATTGCTTTCGCAAAGGAAATTATTCCTTGCTGAATCAGCTTATTTATTCAACCGATTGGTCTTTCTTATATGACTCAGTTGATATGAATACAGCTATTAATTCTTTTTATATCACCCTAAACTCCCTCTTAGATGTGTGTATTCCTAAGTCAATTCCTTCGACTACTTTTTCAAAACCACCCTGGTTTACTCCCAGATTATCACATCTAAAAAATGTAAAATCCAAATATTTTAAAAAGTTTAAAAAGTCTGGTTCGTGTACAGACTTGGCTAAATATTCCATAGCCAAGTCGAACTTTTTTCTTCTTAATTCTCAATGCTATGAGAATTATCTAATTCGTTGTAAAAGGCAATTCGCCCGAAATCCGAGACAGTTTTATAATTTTGTAAACTTGAAGCGTAAGTCTTCAACTTTGCCATCTTCTTTTTTTCTTGGGATGGATAAAGCTAGCAATGACATTGATTCTGCTAACCTCTTTGCTAATTTTTTCCAATCAACTTACTCTTCAGTCTGTCCTAATACTAATTCTTACCCTTATACTATTTCCTCCGCTAGTTCTATACCTCCCCCCATTATTTCACACTCCTCTCTCCTATTAGCTATAAACTCTCTAAAATCTTCTTACTCTCCTGGGCCGGACAATATTCCTAGTTGTCTACTCAAGGAGTGCAGTTCTTCCCTTTTCTATCCATTGCTAAAGCTTTTTAATTTATCCCTTGAAACTTCTGTCTTTCCATCTCTTTGGAAAGAATCTTATATCATTCCTCTTCACAAGAAAGGTGGGAAGTCTGATATACAAAATTACAGGGGCATTGCAAAACTGTCTGCTATTCCTAAATTATTTGAAAAAATAATCACTTCGAATTTGCAGCATTTCTGCAAATCAGTTGTTTCCCCTGTTCAACATGGATTCGTAAAGAATCGGTCAACTACGACCAATCTGCTTGAGTTTACTTCCTTGGTAAATGATGCTTTCCTTTCGAAAATGCAAACTGATGTCATTTACACTGACTTCAGTAAGGCGTTTGACTCTGTGCACCATGACATCTTACTTTTTAAACTTGACCGAATAGGTTTCCCTCTGTCCCTTTTACTTTGGATTAATTCTTATTTAAAAGGTAGGACCCAAAGAGTAATACTGAGGTTGACTACCTCTAAAAGGGTTCACGTTACTTCTGGTGTTCCTCAAGGTAGTCATCTTGGACCTTTACTCTTTACACTTTTTATAAATGATCTTCCTTCTGTTATATCACATGCCCGTGTACTCATGTATGCGGACGATGTCAAACTTTTTCTATCATACACTAACCCCCTACATCATTCTCGTCTACAAGACGATTTGAACGCTATGCAACTTTGGTGTTCGGCCAATCAATTGCATCTAAATTGTTCAAAGTGTATGTTTATGACTTTTAATCGTACTACACCTTATCTTGTTAGTTATACAATCGACAATATCCCTTTGCAACGTATACTAACAGTTAAGGATCTTGGCGTTATTTTTGATTCTAAACTCTGTTTCAATCTTCATATAGATACCATTGTTAATGAGGCAAAAGGTGTACTTGGATTCATTAAACGATGGTCTAAAGAGTTTAACGATCCTTTTATAACAAAACTTCTGTACATCTCTCTTGTTCGCCCTATCCTTGAATACTGCTCTTGCATCTGGTCTCCACAGTATATCAACAGCCAGGATCGTATTGAATCTGTTCAGAAGCAATTTCTGCTTTTTGCCTTACGAGGTTTAAATTGGGACCCTAATCTTCGGTTGCCGTCCTACTCCAGCAGACTGCTTCTTCTCAACCTTCCGTCGTTAATCAACCGTAGGACAATTCTCGGTGTTGTCCTTCTACATAAGTTGATTATTGGCGACATTGATTCTCCTTTTCTGCTAGGGCGTCTTCAATTCTCTGTTCCGGCTAGACCAACCAGAAATTATCGCCCCTTATTACTATCTACGTGCACAACAGATTACGCTATGCACAATTCTTTTCGCGTGCTATGTAAAAATTATAATAGTTTGCATCACGTTTTCTCTACCGAACTGTCTCTACCCCTAATAAAATCGTTGCTTTCAGGATACCTTCGGGAAGTCGCTGACCATTCCCAGCTATGAGCAGGGGCATAGCTAGCCGGACAGGCTGAAAAATTTTCCCCCACCGTGTCGGTGATTTCCCAATACTTTTCTCTTTGTCCTATCCACTTAACACTCTTTATCTAACTTACATTGCTTTACTTTATTAACAATTTTCTTACTTTCTTTTTTCCTATTTATTGTATTTTCTTTATTAATTTAGCAAATTAAGATTATTTTTAATTTCACTTGAGATCACTTTTTTCCTACTTACAACCTTCTGCTTAGATGTAGGCTCTAATAGCGTCACTGACAAAATTAGCTGTGAAAAGGGGCACAGCTGGCCGGACTGGCAAATAAAACACCTCCATCGGTCGGTGATGCTATTTAGAAAATTGTATCCTTTAACTAGGCTTTTAGAATATACTTATATTGTACAACCTTTTGAATAATGAGGAAGACACTCGTTTTGTCGACCATTAATAAATAAATAAATAAATAAATAAATAAAAAAATAGAACAACAAGAAATGCCTCAGAGCATAAACATTTTAATAAAACAGATGCACACATCAAAAATCAATCAGTCAATTTTAGTTTGGGGAAAAAATGTTATATGTCTGTATGTGTATGGAATTGGAAAAATTGGTTTCTTTAACTCTTAAAATTTTCTATATTATTTAAGGCGGAAATCGATGTGTATCAATTTCGGGTTTAAATAAGGAGACTATAAACGTTAACAGTATGTTATTTACGAAAACTTGTTATCAAAAATGAATGGCTCTATAATCTATGGGAATTATAGCAAAAACTTTAATTTTAAATTTTGATTTATGATTGGTATTTTAAGCTCTGAAGTCTCTGAAAAATGCTAAAGAAATATGATATATTGATATTTATAGATTTTATAGGAAAATTTATGTTTATTGAAGGAATATATTATAATAAACTTGAGCTGTGAAGAAGAATATTTATCATAATTTCGTATCTTTGGCTCTTATAAGCTTAGAGATTGGTGGACATCGCAATAGATAGATATCAATTTTTGAATATATTTTTGGTCATACATAGATTAAAATGAACTTTACTGGTGAAGTGCTTGCAGAAGCTAACATTTTAATGTTGTCTCGATAGCTTTTATAGGCAAGGTCAGCGAATTCACATAGACTGAACTAAGAACGGACAAAAAATGGACAACGTTAGATCAATCACGAACATATATAAAGATGCAGATATAAAAAAGATGCAGATAAACCTGCTTCTGACTGACTGTAAATATTTGCACAGGTGAAATGTACATTTTTATGTACATGTTGATATTGAACGGAGGAGCACAGTAAATTTTATACATGTATATAAAATATTTATAAGTCAGCGCATCAAAGGCTTTCAAGCTTATATCGTTTTTCATATTTCGTAGCTTCATTACAAAGCTGGAAACTTATAAAAATGTGCTTGTATTTTTCGATAGCTGCGATATAAGCCCTTTAAAAATACGATTCAATGAAGCTAAATGCATCGCATTGCTGTCGCCCAGGTGACAAAAGTGTTGAGTTCGCGTTGATATGTGATAGACAGGCATGCCTAAGCGGAGCTACTGCCGATGCTGCTACTGCTACTGCTACAATCACACTTCTATAGACGTGATGAAATGCAGCATTGACAGATTTACAGTCACAAAATGCTTTGCTGGCAAAGGGCATTCCACGAATTTCCTTAGTGCCGATGTGCAGCTCGAATCGCCGCTTGAATGTGCAATTGGCTATGCAACGAGTCCTGCAACAACAAAAACAAGAACAAGAACAAGAGCAGCAGCGACAATAACAAGGAGAATAACAATGGCAATAAAAGGGCAATAATTTGACACTCAAGCAAAAGCGACGATTCTTTTGCGACTTTGAAGCCAATTGTAGGCAGGCTTCAAAGGACAACGCCTTCCGTTGCCCTTACCATTGCTATGGCTATAGCTATGGCTATGGCAATGGACTGGTTCCCCTGGCATTGCCAATTGAAATGAAAATAGAAATTAAATAAAACAGCGACAAAGGCCAGGCCCTGGGACATTGCCGTCGACAGTGGCCACCTGGATTAGCCTGTAGAACAAAGCACAAGCACAAGCACGAGACGGCAAAGGCAAAGGCAATGCCAGTCAAATATAATTATAGCCATAACAAAATGGAGACGTTGTTAGCGGCCGCACAATGGACTAAGCTGAGCGCCAAGCACGCAAAACAGCCACAGAGCAAGTGTCAGCAGCAGCAGCAACAGCAGAAGGGGCTGGCCCAGGAACAGGACAAAACCCATGCCAAATCGGCTGCGCGCTGAAAGCGAAATTATTATCATTTTTAAAAGTTGAGCAGAGCCCAGAGCTGGCTGCTGCTCAGTGCCGGGCTGGTCGTTAAGGTGCCGCTGCGCTTGTTTAATTAAGCCAGTCAGCTAGCTGCCCGGGTCGGGCCTGGCTGGCCTGACCTGGTCTGGCCTGGCCTTGCTCGTCTATAGGGCAGAACCAGGCTCAAGGGGTGGCAATGGCAAAGGGTGGGCGCTTGTTTGATTGCCACTCAACTGGGGATTTAAAATATGCGACAGGCGTAGAAAAAGCAATCGAAGCGAGGCGAGGCGTGCCCTGACGCGGTGTGGCGAGGCACAGCACGAGATGCCAACTGGAAGTGCTGGATAAACTGTCAGTTAGGGCGCTTACAGTAGCTACACGTGTTGTTGTTGCTGTTGTTGCTGCTGTTGTTCTTAGAAGGAAATCAAAGTTTGCCTCTCACCTTCAGATAGTTGTTCAAATATGTCAACAATGAGCGACGACGCTGGTGTACAGCAAAAAAATTTGCCAGACTCGACGCAATTTATGGCCCCAGTTGACATTTTGTTGCAATAACCCGCAGCAACTTGTGCAACAGCAACAGCAGCAACAGCAGCTACAGCCACAGCCGAAAGGCAGCGCAGAAAATAGCATTTTTCATATTTTGCCAAGATGCTGTTAGTTTATGCTCGACTGTTTCTAGCTTTTGCCACCATGCTTATATAGCCGCAGAAAAAGACAACAAGGCGTGGTAACCCGAAGAGTAAATACCCTTGCAGACATGTGGCTTAGAAATGCGAAATGGGAGCTTTATAATATAGTTTGCCAGATTTAATAATAAACTCTTTTGTAAAGAGAATATAATATGGAAAAAAATTTAGATCCGTTTTGGCAGATTCCTGGAACAGAGGACGGAGAACTCTTCTTCTGAGGGTTGCAAATTCCATGAGGTATATCATATACCCTGCACGAGCGTATGAAAACGAATAAAAATTGGTAAATTGTTGCACAAAAAATGTTGCAGTGGCAGCTAAACTAACGGTAGTTGTCTTCTTGTTTAGTTTTCCTCAGGAAAAAACACGTGTTTGTCGTGAGCCATAAAGAGGCAGCCCCAATTTGCTTCTGCTTCGAAGATATTTGCAAGCAACTTTGGCTTGCACTTTCGCTCCTCGTTGCCAAATGCGCCATGTCAGAGCCGGGCCTAGGTCGCGCAGCGCCATTTGGACACAGCCACGCCCATTCCCACCAACCCGCCCCCCACAAGCGGCACCATTCACAGCAACCTTGAGTGAAAAATATTGTATGCGACCAAAGTTAATGTGTGTTTACGTTTACATTTGGCTTTGCTCGCTGTAAACATGTAATTTTCAACAGCTGCACAAGGGGGGGTTTGGGGCTGGTGCTGGAACTGGCGCGGACATGTGGCATGGAGTGTGTCGCTTGTGGTGTTGGTCCTGTTGTTGCTGCTGCTGCTGCTGCTGCTGCTGTCGGGTGTTGCGCCACAATACACACACAGACACACACACACACGCTGTGTGTGTGGGCTTTAACAAAGCCACTTGGCTGACTGGGAGGTCTGTGGAGTCTGTGGAGATGAAGACGGATGCGGCAACCCAAACAAACGCAGTTGGACATTTGTTTGCCCGACGCTTAGTGGCGGTTGGGCTGACATGGGAGATCCTCTCCAGCATTGCCCAGGTGAGCGTGTGATTAATTGTAAACATTTAAGGGGCAACTGTATTGTGAAACAGTAGAAAAAACAGACAACAGGCGAAAAAATACGGCAGGAAATGGAAAAGTGTTAAATTGTCAATTAATAACTATAGTAGATAGTTCTCTAATAAGAAACCAATTAGCATCTTTCTTACAAAAGAAAACTGTCACAAAGTACGGCAAAAGAATTGTTGCAATTGCAATGCAAAAAGAATTAACTCAAGCCAATGCAAAGTTTTAACAAATGCCTCAGTGCAGCGTTGGACAATAAGCGAAAAAGTGTTGACTTAAGGTTTTTAAAGTTTTCTGGATTGAATCCCTTGTTGTTCTTTTTCAACCAATTGGCTTTATATTCAAACATCTATGCAAGAAAATTATTTGGTAATTCATTTCCTATGCCTAGGTAAAATGCAAAATTGCATTTTTAAAGTAAAATAAATGTTGTACATAGAATTTAGCTGATTAAACATCAGGTTGGGTAATTCATATATCATTTCGATTCAACTTTCAAGTATCAACTACTCAGCTACTTCTTTCAAGTCAAGATTCTATTTCAGTGATTGGCTGAACGAGCAGATGTGGGGGCGTGCTGGGACAAAGTGGAAAGCTAGGTTTTGTCCTCTTGCTGCTTGGCCATGAGGCTTGGCTGGTTTTCTAATGGGCACGCTTATAGCCTGGTAGCAGCATTGAAATGCAAAAATAAATGCGCTGCGATAAAATGCAAAAACAATAAGAATCATTGTCAGACAGTGCCGGTAACCTGGCAAGGACGAAATGGAGCAACCAGTAAGGAGCAACAAAAGTAACAGCAGCGACAACTTCATTACGCGTGATTTAAGGACAATTGTAGCCGACACCTAACAGAGCCAACTTTTGGCCAGAGTCTGCGTTGCGGGACCTGAGAGCGGGTTTGGGGCGAGTTGGGCGGCGGTTAGGGGGGTAGGTGTCGCCGGAAGTTTGCCGCTGACAAAATGTGCGTCACAAGCCGCTCGAAGCGCCCCCCGTTTGTCGCTTTCGGTGCGTTTTATTTATTTAAACGCATTTGTGTAAATTATCATTTTAAATTGCTGCCAGAGACCTAGAGAGAGAGAGAGAGAGAGTGTGTGTGCGGCAAAGAGCAAGAGGGAGAGAGAGGGGGGCAGAGAAAGTGGCAGTCAAAGTAATATATAAATAAATGAATGTTGCTTATACGCAACAGTAGCGTCTGTCTGACATCCTGCGAGTCCTGGCTGCCAACCCAACCACCCGCCCAGCACGCCTCAGTCACCATTTTACTTACTTTACAATGACATTTGCAATGTAATTTAATGAGTCACAATCTTGTTCTCAAACTGCCTGACACTTCCTACAGACTCGACTGACGCCCACACAAGCCGAAGATTGATGTTTGGGCTTGCGAACTTTTAAATGGAATTCAAAAAGGTTACAAATAACTCGCCCATAATGATAATACGAGCCGCCTCTGGGCAACTGCTGGCCAGTTTTCAGTTCCGTTTTTCTGCTGACCATGTCTCTATTATGACTTTTCGTTTTTTTTTTTTTTTCAAGTTAATTTGTGGGCGCGCGCCACTTGGCAAGGAAGCTGGCATCTGATTTGGGGTAGGGGGCACATGTGAAGTTGCGTTGCAAATTTTTGCGCACGAGCGCAGCTGAAGCCCCACAAAGTGAGGCAGCAGTTAAAGTGCTGTGGGGTGGCGGTGTGGGCCAGCGGCCTGGTCTTGAATGCCAAGTAAGGCGGCTAAAGGAGTCGTCCTCATCGTCAGGCGGCAAGTAAATCACTTGAGCAGCAGCAGCAGCACAGACAAGCAGGACGCGCACGCCGCGCTGCCATTTTGATTTAGCAAAGACTCAAAAGGTAACTAACAAAGGCTAGCCCCGTGCCAGGATATGGCCTCAGTGCTCAGGACACGGGCCACGCAGCAAGTAAAATATATATTTCTCTTAGTTTTTTTTTTTCTCTTTTTGCTTGGACCGCACAATTTTTCTTACTTTTGCTCGGACCGAAAGCGTTTTGTGAAAAATTGGCTGCTACTTTTCGGGTTTGCTGTCGGTGCGGCACGTCAGGGCGTCACGTCAGGGCGTCAAGGTGAGCCCCACGGCTAAAGTTGGCGCCCAACGCCATAATGATGATGTCACCACAGAGCCACAGAGCGCGTAATGATGAGCGACTGGCTGACTGGCTGCTTGGCAGACTGGCTGGCCGTCTGCCTTTGAGAAATTGTAATGGCATGGATTTATTTAAGTATCTGCGCCCAAGGATTGACGCATCGTCATCGCAAACGCAGCTGCACAGATTGGAGCCGTAGCTGATGCTAAGTATTTGCAATCTTTGTGATAAGCGGGCCAGAAACTTTGGCGCTGGCTTAATGAGCTTTTAATAAAAGTCAAGCTGCAACTTGTGCCGTCACACACGCAGCCACCCCCAGCACACCCACACACACACACTAATAGAGGCAGCGGCGTCCAAGAAAGTGGCCACGCACGCTTTGACAGCCTCCTGTGGCAGGGGCGGATCTTTGCGGGGCGTGTCAACTCAGCAGGCCGACTGCTGTGCATTTGAGCGCAAAACTTATTTCTGTCACGGAAATTAAATTTGCTCGCTTCGAGCAAAGTGAAGGCCTCCTCTGGCAGGCAGCCCATGCACAGCTCTTTGCCTAAATCATGGCCGACAGCCAGTAAAAGAAGGCGTTCGCCAAAAAAAAAAAAAAGAAACGCCCACAGCCACCGAGAAAAACTTCGTACAACTTCACAATGTCGCCTCGTCCTGCCTGGTCGGCATCGTTGTCCTCACTGCTAAGGCGACAATTATACGCTTTTAATCTCTTTTGAACGTCGCAAACGTGCTCAAAATTCTCAAAATCTTTTCGTTCGCCCGCCCCATCAAAAAAACAAGTGAGAACTTTGCTGCTGATAGCTGGGCTTTACTTTGGGTTGCTGAAAAGGGGTTGTACGTAAATGAAATAAGCCTACAAATCTATTGAAGAATCTCTTATGTTGGCAGTCGTAAACGCTCCTATTGGTCATAAATAATGGAAGACTGGGAAATATTTCAATATCCTGAAGCGGGATTTTTAAAGGAAATTGGAAATTTTGTTGCACTTTAACCTGCACTCATGGAATAGGAAATTTTCTATAAAATTTTAAGTGATCGAATTATGTATAAATTTTCTCTACTGGGGGCTGGGAAAATGGAAGAAACAGAGACTCATTCACAGGGCTCTTCCAGTAAATAATTTTAAACGTATCACATAAAAAACCACACTTAATTAGCTGTTAATTCATGGCTATGGACTTTTTTTTATAATATAAGAACAAAAGAATACCCATGTACGCATAAAACTGGGCATAAATTCATATGATTTTCCAAATGCGCCACACGTGGCAGCTGTTAGATCCGATGCCGGGCAATTAAAATTCCGCATGCAACTGCTTTGGCAACAGCTCTGTCCAGTGGAATTAGCGTGTCGTCTATTGGTCGCATGCATAGAAATGAATCTGAGCCGGAATTAAAGCTTACAACTCAATTCGCGTTAATTTTGCAAAATCTGGCTGAAATTTTTGATGCTGGACGCAGCTGTGGTCGGTTGTGAAGCCTGAGCCGTGGTTGGGGCGAGGCTCGGCTCAACAATTGTGTTGACAGCCGCGGGAATGCGATGCAGCCAACAAACAAACCGCGAAACAAGCCCGCAACAAAACAGGCGCACAACAATGCCAACTGGCCGGCATGGCCTGGCCTGACGCGGGGGGGCCGTTGGGCATAGCGAAAATCAGGCGACAAAAATCCGCCACAACAATCAGGCGGCAAAGCGAGCAGGCGGCAACTGTAATGACAATCGACAACAATTACAATCAAAAAAGCTCCGCGCAGTAACATGCAAAATGAAGGCATCGAGCCGGCCAGCCTGCCAGCCAGGACACCCCATCACCAGGACGAGGAGCCAGGCCAGTCAACCAGTCAACCACTCGGCCCGGGACCATAATTACCTTTCGGGGGGCGGTAGCAGCGACAGCAACTGCCACAACATTGTAATTTTGATGTGTTGGCCACAGAGGTGACCCGGGATGGGTTGGTGGGGAAGGGGGTGGTCCCAGTAGGTTGGCAATGTGGACATTGGGAGGCAACTATGGTTGCAACGCTGGGCGAGGTCAATAGCTAAAATATTTGCTACATGACAGGTCAGAAAGTTGATTGCCTCATTTATTTTTCAATTACAACATTTATCCCGTCAGCAGCAACAGCAACAATAACAATAACAACAGCAGCAGCAGCAACAGCAACAAGAATATAGCTACATCAATTTGGTGCACATAAAAAGCAATGCGAGACTAATTAAAAAATTCAATGAATAAATGAGAAATCACAAAACTCATTAGTCGAATGCCAAATGACAAGACAGCAATAAAAAACAGCAACGGCAGCAACAACAACAACAACAACAACAGCAACAACAACAATAATAATAATAGTAATAGTTATAATAATAATAATGAGAAACGAAACCAAAACGAAATCAAATGACCCGCAATGAGAACAACAATGATAATGATACCACTTCGACAACAACAACTCGAATGCTACTTAATTGGTTGCTGGAGAGCTAAAATATTTAATTAGTCAACTAACGCTTAAACTTTTTAGCAATTAAAGTGCTTCAAAGAGAAGAAGCGAACTGAAATACAAATTTATAAGTTAAAAGATATTTAAGTATGAGCTTAAAATAAGCCAAAAGATTCGTTGTAATTAAATCAAAGCTAACTAAATTTATAATATGAAATATTTATATTATTTTTATAAAATTTAATTTAGTTATTATTTACTAAAGTAAGCCGTAGGCCCGCGGTAGAGACCGAGAGTATAAAAAGAATATAAATACTTAACTTTATCAATATATACAGAGGCCAAATCATGAACAAAAAGCCAAACGTTATCAAAATCGGTTAAGTTTTGACCGAGTTATGGGGGTGGGAAATATTGACCCATGCCTATATAGGGTATTTGAAGGTATCTATTTGACATGAATTTTGACGAAAAATAATAATGCCAGATTTGGATGCAGATTTGATCTAGAGGCCAAACCATGAACAAAAAGCCAAACCTTATCAAAATCGGTTGAGTTTTGACCGAGTCATGGGGGTGGGAACTATTGACCTATGCCTATGTAAGATATTGAGGGTGCCATTCTGACATGAATTTTTACCAAAAATCATGTTGCCAGATTTGGATGCAGAATTGATTTCGAAGCCAAACCATGAATAAAAAGCCAAACCTTATCAAAATCGGTTTAGTTTTGACCGAGTTGTGGGGGTGGGAAATTTTTACCTATGTTTATATAGGATTTATATGACATATCTATTCGTTGTATTTTTATTAAGCGCATGGTAGAACTTATATGATGCATTTGGTCAAGATTTCTTGAAAATCAAAAGAGGTGGTTGATATAAGAATTGAATTAATCCTTTGGCCCTTAGTATATGTATACAGTGGTCCGATACTTTTGATTCCGACATATTTGCTGTGAACTGTGAAAAGATTGATATATGCCAAGCTAAGAATAACATAATAAAGACACATATGACATACACATATATCATTAAAGAAGCGACACACGGAGAGACAGCTTAAAACTAAAAACGAATATAAATTATTGATGTGGCATGGCATGACTTTTTCCATAAAAATTATAAAACCACAAATAATAGTAGAACAAAATATAATTTCCGTATAGCTCTAGCACTTTCTCGCATTAATCCTGAAATACCGACCCGAATTCCCTTAAAATGACATCTACATATAGCTTATATACATGTAACATGTGTCAACACACTAAAAACGTTCATAAGAATATAAATTTCAGTCACGAAATGCATTGACACTGGTTGGAATATAATTAGTTTGCAGACACTTTAATTGATAACAATTATATTTTCATATAATTAACTATGACATTTATTGAGAAGATATTTTAAATAAGAAGAAAAAATCATTCTGTGCATTTATTTCATTTGTTGCGGACATTCATCATTTTTTTTTTTTTGTATTTTGTGTATTTTGCATGTACCCATCAATAATGAAAAACCCGGGTATTATAAAGTCGTTGACAGTAGAGGGTATATGCGACTCATCAAGGTCATACCTAATGCGAGGTCATCGAAAGTTCTAAAGAATTTATGTGTATTTTCATACATAGAGGTAATCAAGTTAATTGCAACTTTTATTTATTAATAAGATTGTGTACAGGGTATCTCCATGCCGAACCCTTCCAGCTTAAATATTTTTACTTCGATTTTTTCTGCCGTTCAGTTACGAAACTGTGAAAGAATTTTAAATGGGAATAAATATTTTGCGTGACGGTAAATGAGATAATATAATAATATTAATTGCTGCTCGTTGTTAAATAGCAAAGACAATGGCCGGAAGCAATTATTTGAGTAATTGAATGGCAAGCCGTAGAAATAATTTAATTAATCGAATTTATGCACGGACATTAATACAAGTGCCAGCCAAAAAAGCTGCCGAGCTATACAAATGGGGATCCGTTTGTAACTGCTCGCATTGAAAATTTAAAATATTTAAATTAAAGTCAACAATAAGGATCTATGAATAAAAAAAAAAATGGCCCAAAGGAAATATTTGGAATCACCTTAAACCTAGTTTTCTAAATTCACAGAATAAATGTTCTCACATATATAAAGAGATATATTTACATATTTAGTTGGAGCTTTAACGATTTAAGTTCATTTCAATTGACATCGCTGAGCTTGATAACCCATAAGAAAAATATTTGTTAAAAAAAAGTCATGTTTTTTCTCTGTGAAAATTCCATAAATTGCTGTTAAAAGCTTTACACATATCAGTTTGTTTTTCGATATAAAACCTGTGTTAATTCTGACAGATATATCTACGCAGAAGGGTTGCAAACAATTAAGTATTCCCCAGCACAAGCTGCTCTTCACAGCGACCCACTGCTGCTTGTTTTTGTAGGATTTGGTTAATGCCAGGGAAGGGAAGGGCAGGGAACGGCAGCGAAGGGTGAGGTGGCTATATAACCCAACATATCTATGCCTAAATGCTAATATCAATGTCTGACAGTTGGCTTTAAGTTCGCGTTGCGCTATCGGGTCTGTCGTTGATGTTGCCGCTGCTGCCACAGCCACAGCCGCTGCCGCTGCCACTGCTTATCCGGCCCGGCTTAACTGTCATGCAACTACAGACAGGGAGGCAAAGTATCTATGAGCTGGATGTTAAATGCTGAGCGAGAGCGGCAAGCGATAGAAGTAAATGCGAATGCGGATGCGAACGTCCGATAGAACTGGGGCCAAGAGCTGTCTGTGCCGGGCCATATTAGTGGCAGATACGGGGCGGGGTTGTTGCTGGTGCTGGTGCTGCGGCGGGTGCGTCGCTGGCTGGTGACAGCAGCACCACCAAAAAAAAAAACCAAGTGAAAAATAAATAAAATAGAATGCTAAAAATTCAATTTGCAAAACGTTATCCGTGGGATTTACATAAAGCAGTCATTTTGAAGTTATACGCAGCCCGAATTGGGACATACTTCTTATGCGTGTGTGTGTCTGTGCGTGTGTGTGTGTGTGTGTGTACGCGAGTGTGTATGCGGCAACTAAGAGAACGTAGTGTTACCCTCGTTGAGGCCAAAGCTAAACCCACTGCCATGTCAATAACTTTGCTTGTATTAGTCCATTTGAGTAAGGCAGGATTCTGCTTCTGCTACTGCTACTGCTCGCATCGCTCGCCTCCTCAGCGTAATTCGAAATTTTTTACTGCGAATAGACGATTGAGTTTGGGTTGCAAATGGAAAGCCATCAAATTTATTGAAATCACTTGCTGCTGCCTCGACGCGTCGTCCTTCATCTTCGCACACTCTTGCCGCTGCAATCCTGTGAGAAGCAAATGCCGCATCCTTTGCTTTTTGTAAACATCAAATCACAGACAGTAAAACCCCAAATACACACACACACACACACACGTACACACGCATAAACATAAACGTAAACATAAACAGGCGCAGAGCCAGGCATCTTAGCAAATGTCCTTTTTGGTCATGCGGGCGGTCGCCTCATTCTTACAGCTCAACTCATTCCTCAATTTTGGTGCTGTAAATTCTGTTCAATTTTCTAAAAAGTTTTTGCTTATCACAAGAAAAAAAACGATACAAAGGGGACAATAAATAACAAATCCGAAAAAAATATCTAAGCAAATAGTTTGATAAGTAATAGCGCACACTCAGCAAAAGTGGACATAAATGTTGACTATCTCAATTGTTGTTAAACAAAAATATATACTTATATACAATTTGGCTTTCAGAAGTATTTTGGCTTTTCTGCAATGCATTTCAATGGAAAAATAATCTAAAATATTAGACGTCAAGGGAACAAATGTTGAGTATATTAAAATATGCAGGAGCTATAGTTTTCTAAGAGACGCGGACAGCTCTAATAAAAGGTCGGAGCCAAGATTTCTTGGCTAATGAAAACGGAAATTCTAACATTTGACTTTTGCACGTTTTCGCGACATAATAAAGATTTCACGACTTTTGACAAGGGTCGCACGTGCTCAATTTAAACTTTAAATAAATAATTTAAATTCAGTTACGGTTGAAAATTTAGCAAGCTGTGCTTGAGGAATGGCTCATATGACAAAGCAAGAAATGTTTGTTTATAAATAGTCAAGAGTATTTAATTAAATATATAGAATAACACAAGGGTTTACCATGTCAAAATAAATATAAATGAGAAATTACATAAAGTTTATATTGAAGCTCATAGAGTGAGCACTCACGTCTAATAATTAGATTGGGGCCATATAAAAGCGCCTTCTGTGACCTAACTCAACAACTGCTCATCAATTGTAGCCAATTCCTGGACAAATTCTAGACCTAGACAAAATGCTGTTAATATTGTATCTGATATTTTTCTCACATTTCATACATTTTCAAATATATCAAATGTTTTTGCCATAAATTCCATTCCTGGTGAGAATGAACAACAGATTAGAAAAATACCTGTGTCTCTCCCTCAATTTATATACAAATATATATGTATTTATATTGCCAGCTCTCCGCACTAGCACAGTAAATCTTTGTTGTTGTCTCTGTCTCCATCTCTGGCTCTGCCTCCTATCTCTTTGCCAATCGTGATGTGTTTGTCGCTCTGTCTCGTTACGTGTGTCCATTTGCCAAATGCCCGTCAGTGTGAGCCATATGTAAAGCGAGGTGAGGAATCAATAAACTTTCTAGTGGTTAGCAGAAATCTTCGAGGTAAATATTTTGCAATGTTTGCAGCTAACACACACCGCACCGCACCGCTTCCCTCCCGTACGCCAACTGCTGCTTAACTCACCTGGTCGACTTCTGGCGTTTGCTTTTATCATGCAATAAAAATTCAATTGCACACACGCTGCCTCAGCCAGCCCATTGCCCACGCCCCAGCTGCGCCTGGGACACAAAAGCAATGATAGTTATGTGAATACAAGAAACTACAAGCAACAAGGAAAAACAGGAGCTGAAGCTGAAGCTGAAGCTGGGGCTGGGTCTGAGGTTGGGTCTGCTGTCCCTGCACAGTGCTTAAATATTCACATATCGCAAATTCAATTGAACGCAACGCACAGGACACAGGACATTGCAGTTAAGCCAAGGCAATGTGGCCAGCGTCGTCTACATCCTACGCAATGGCAAGTATAAAATGGTGTTGACAACAACAATGGGAATACACACACACACACACGCTCGCACACAGTCGCACACGCACACGCACACACGGACTGACAGATACACACGCCCTGAACCTACGAGGGCAGGAGACGCCACAAAACGTTACTTTTTATATGTTAAAAAGGATTTGCGGTTAAGCCGAATGGACAATTGGAAGGACACTGTCTCGCACTGGTTGCATGCGACGCGCCACCACGCCCCCTCGTCCCGCTGCTTATGTGTGTGCGTGTGTGTGTGTGTGTGTGTGTGTGTATCGGCTGAGCCACAGGACTTACAGGCTGGGCAGATAACATCTGCACATATCCTTGGATTGCGCTAAGGATTGGACTGGCTAGCCGAGCAACTTGTTTGTGTTACTAATAGGGATCAACATTGGGCAGCCTCTTGAGACGACAAAACCCAGCCAGCATAGAATGACACGACGGACTGGCAACTGGCAGCCGGCAACTGGCAACAACAACAAAGCAATCGCCCAGGTGTGTCCTTAAGTTTTGTAAACAACACACATCCTTGGGAGAGAGAGAGAGCTGGAGACCAGAGCCGTCCACTAATAAGCATCGATATTATGGTGTGTTATATGGGATATATTGCGCATACGCCACGTATAGCAATTATTGGGTAAGCGAGAAATAATCGCATCAAAGCAAATTAAATTAAAAGTTGCGCAGCATTGCGTAAATCACGCCCATACAGGGGCAAGTCACGAGCTTGTGGGATGAGGAGATGGAATGAGGGGGCGTATGATGCGTAAGTGGCACATGTTGAAATTCACTTAAGTATTTTTCGACTGCGAGCTGCTGCTGCTGCTGCGTAAGAGGCAGAAATCAAAGGAAAGAAAACTTTTCGTTAACGTTGAGGCAGCTAAAAAATTTGCAGCGAACGTGTTCGTAAAACTGGAAGGAGACGTGGGCCGATGAGAGGCTGGTAGAAGCAGCGACGGGCCAGGCAGCTGCTTTACGTGTGAGTCACTAATACGACGACCAAAGTGATTTTAACGCAATGCAAATGTATAGAGGGAGAGGGGCGGGTGGCCGGACGTAAGTGTATGGAAGGATGTGAGCAGCAGGCGATGGGTGGGTAAATTAATGGCTCTTAACTTCATGTTTACAAGACGAATGTGCGCTGGGCGAGAAGAGGGCGACGGGAGCGGGAGATGGGGCAGCGGGAGATGGGGCAGCTTGTGTACATGTGCAAGTGCAGGAACATGTGCAGGCACAGGCACAGGCGCTGGCACGTCGCTTGCTCCACTCCTGACTGATGAGCGTATGCAAATGCAAAGTTCAGTTTGACGTAGTCTGATGACAAGCAAACGAAAGGCTCTGTGAGGATTTCGCGGCACGCCTCTAACACACTCTGTCGCCGGCTGCAGCACGAATCGGAATCTGAAGCTGAATCTGACTCTGATGAGCAACTGTGCGACGCAGAGCCGATTAAAAGTTACCACGACATCGTTCCATCACAACGCATCACATCGCATCAGCACACGCACAGCGCACACAGATCCAGCAGCGACATTTTAACTACCCTTTGCGCTTATGTGGGCATGTATGTAATGGCATTACGACAGGGCTGCAAACGGAGCTAGTGCCGAAAGAACATTTTTTGAGAACTCAAAAATGCCCGAGCTACATGCAGACTTCAAATTTGATTTGTATACTAGTGTATTATCACATCGTAGAACAATTTAATTGAAAATTCAAAAATTTTAAATAAATTTCAAATAATTTAAATAATAATAAGAGACCTACTTGTTCATTGCATACTCGCAGAGCTTTAAAGGTTGAAAGATTAAATTGCGGCAACAATTATTTGCCACGCCGACAAAAGCCTATTACAAAAATACCGTGTATATATCATACAGTTGAAAGGTCACAGTTTGAATGTCACTGTTTTGGAGTCACAGTTTTTAAGTAATTATTTTGGAGTCACTGCTTGAGAGTCTATGTTTGAGAAGCACCGTTTGAAAGTCATTGTGTGAGAGTCACTGTCTCACAGTCCAGCACCTTTTGAAAGTTTACGTTTAAGAGTCACAGCTTAAGAGGCGCAGTTTGAGAGTCACTATTTGAGTCAGTTAAAAAAGCATCGGCTGTAGGATGCTGTTTTAGAGTCAGAATTTCGCTTAGATTACAAAGTTTTCACAATTTAAGAACTCTTATTCTACAAGAACTGTTTCTTGAAATAACATAGCTGCCACGCCTACTGTAGGGATTTTAATCACCAGTTAGAATATCAAGCTCAGTAAATAAAGAAGATGACTGTCAACATTTTTTTTGAATTTTACGCCCTATCATTTATGGGCTAAAAAGCATTTGCACGTGGGCTCACTTAGCAAACAGTTGCCAGCCCTGTTTGTAGCTCACTCGCCATGGCACACACACACACACACAAGGTACATGTGTGGGTTACAGTAGCTCTTGGGCTTCCACTTGACAACCGCCATTAGAATAGCTGTAATAATTATATCACTAATGTGCACTTACTATTGTTGACTTGCGACCTCTTACCGCGCCGTGCCACGCCCTCAGGCCGTAACTTTTTGACGAGATTTATCAGTCAGTATTACCAGCCAGGGGGTGCGGTCCGGCCTCCGTCCAGCCCCAACCAACGGGGCGACAAGTTATGTTGCTTGCCGGAAGGTAAATGCGTTATTTCAAATTTATCGACGCACTGGGAATGTTATTATGACAAAATCAATAACAAATATTGACAGTCAAAGCGGGCGGAGTTCAGAAGTTCGCTTTGTGGCTCTTTAAAGCGCCACCTAGGGGCGGGAAACGAAAGCCATATTTAAATATAGCGCCTCGCCAGAAAGTCCTGAGCGTCAAGTACGCATTGAATCAGGCGCTAAAACCCAAGGCCCATCGAAATTTATTTATATATATTTATATATATATATGTAGAAAACCATTTGAGCGACTTCAATGAAGATGGTGGGCGGGCGACTGAGAGAAGGCGGTTGGGGTGGGGGCTGAGATGAAGGGCGTGGCGCGACCATGACTGATGGCGACAGCGACAGCATCGCTGCAGTTAGATAGACAAATACAATGGGGATGGTAAATTGGTGGTGGGGGCTGCACATAACAAGCTCAATCAAAGACAAAAAGAAAAAATCATCAAATCAGCACACACACATACACACACACACACAGACCGACAGACAGCTACACCCCACACACTCGCGTACACTTAGAGAGTGCGCCGGAATAGTAGTGTGGTGGGAGTACGAAGGACACGCGATTGGATCTGTATTGATATAAATTGCTGGAGCGACTAACGCGAATTACAGAGAACGCGCGAGTAGCGCAGGCCAAGAATGCGGCAGGGCGGTTGAAAGGACCAAAAGGACTGCTACGGCGACGGCGATGGCCCCATTCAAGGGACCTAAATGCGAACGAGACGTCAGCAATCATGGTGAACAAATGAAAATAAAGAAATAATAAAATCAAGCAGCATATTGATTGATTATGCAGCATATATAATGAATTTATATCTGCACATATTTATTTCGAAACAACTATGGCTTAACATTTAAACAATCGTGATAAAATATGCCAGGAATTTAACAAGGGATTAGCTCTGACTTCGGGACAGGTGTTGCTGCTGCTGCAGGACTTTAACTGCGGCTCATTAAGTGCCACTCGGCAGCCTCTAAATTGTAATTTATTTGACATTGCGCATACGCCACGTGAACGTAATGCAAGTAAACAATCTGATTTCCAGCTGTCTTACCGCAATGATTAATTGCTGTATTTTCTATGTGTGCGTATGTGTATGTTTGTGTGTGTGCGTGCGTTGGGATAGGCAGGCCGAGCATATAGCATGGCGTCTGTTTTATTTATTTGCAAGGCAATGAATTCGAATGCCTCGCAACAAAGACCAGCACCGGCTTTTTTTGTTTGATCTTTCAGCAAGTTACATAGACTTTGACAATCGACATGCTACCAACATGTGCTGGGTTATTCTTATTCACTTAATAGATTTTAAGATGCTATTTAATTAAAACTATGATAAATATAACGAGCTGAGTCCTATTAGCAATACCTAACTATCCACTGCTAAACATATCTAAAAATTTGTTTCTGCGCAAAAAAGTATGCTACGAAATTGTTAAGGTATCTACCTTTCACGTTCTTGCACATACATTATAATTTACGGATTAAAGTTCCGGGTATGTACTGTCTATTTTAAGTTTGTAATGATAGCAGCTTTGTGTTTACACGGAGTTTGGCTTGCAATAAGACAGAAAATTAAAAAAGTCAACAAGTTAATCAAAAATGTCGAAGAATTTAGTTCTGCTTTAGTTAAAATGGTGGTTTTTAATTAAAAATATCCAAAGCCAATTTAAAAGGAGATCAGAAATACAGGTATCATAAAATAAATTATTGTATTATTTTAAAAATTCATTTTATATTTCACATTTTCCAAATATTAAAAAAAAGAGGGAACATACTGATAATTAGGATAATTTTTATATTAACTCTGGCATTTGTATTAGATTTTTTAAAATTTCAAAATATGTTTTGTCTATATCGTCACTTTCTCCTTGATCTGTTCTGTATATATTTTTTTATGTAGACTTGCTTTTATTTTTTGGCTGAAAATTGTCATCACCTCAGCTGTTGCTTAAGTGTATTTAGTATTTGACTTTTGAATATTCAAGAGTTTCCCTTTCGCTAAGTTAGGCTTAAATTTATGTGTACCAGCTCAGCGATTTATATTTAATTAAATAAGCAGCTAGCATGTGTGTGTGTGTGTGTGTGCGAGAGTTTAAATGTGTTGTCATCTAAATAGGATGTGCGATAAGTTATGCTAAACTCGACTGCAGACGTTCAAGTGTCTTGGGGCGTAATTTATGCATTATTTTCCACTTAAATACGCCCAGCAGGCAGGATTGTTGTATTTGTTGTTGTTGTTGTTGTTGCTTCAGCTGCTGTGGCTTGGTTTATTGTTATTGCCAGCCGCAAAACTCAGGCAGAAGCTAGAAAATTGCATTGCCATTGAAAGGATGTTCAAAATATGTTGTTGTTAGTCCGGTTAGCAACTTGATTAAGTGCTGTCTAATCGAAAATGCATGAGTTATTTGCATAAATGATTAGTGCGGGAATCGAGCGATTCAGCAGAAGAAAAAAATAGGGCAGCAATTGGGCAAATTAAATGAAAAGCACGTTAAATCCACACAGACAGCGCGCATTGTAGTACATGTGGAGTGGAAAATTGGCCAACGCCTCGACTGGCCATGTGATGAGAGAACGCCAACAACAGCATTCCGCACTCCACGTTTATTATTGGCCTTGGCCAGTGCTCAAAAATATATATTTCGTGGAATGTGGCAAATTGCTGGCCAGCAGCGCAGCAGCAGCGCAGCAGCAAATGTTGAGTTGTTCCGCGTTGCGTTGGCTGATTCGTTTCCCAGTGGAGTGCAAGTTGGGTTGAAAATTAAATACCAATTTTTGGCCAGCTGCCGCGTCTGCTGTGTTATTTTTGTTTGTTATACAGCTGTTGCTGTAGTTGCTGCTGTAGTTGCAACATTTCAAATAACATTTCAACTTCCCACACAGTCAGCAAGCGGCAAGCAGACAATGTGGCAGCAACAACAACAGCGAACAGGAGAAGAAGGCTGGGACGACGGCGACGTCGACGACGACGACGACGGCGATGACGGTATTTATTTATTTGTATTTGAGCGCGCAGCTCAATTACGTTTAACGCTTTTGACGTTTTACAACATGGCCTGACCAGCACAAACACACACCTACACCAACACACACCAACACTCACACAGTGGAGTGGGACCCAGTGGGATTCCAGGGGCATCGCTGATTGCGGACAGCTGAGCAGCAACCCGAAAAACTGGGCAACTGGGCAAGTGGGAAGCGCGCGAGTTACTCCAACCATTGGCCCCGACCCGGGCCAATGCCAGTCGGCGCCAGCGCTTGGCCAAGCGATGCGCAACGAAATTGTTGGAATTTCAACCTTGTTTCTGGGTGTATTTGGTTGCGCTTAATTGGTTCTGTCAGCGGCAGCAGCGTCGGCGCCAGGGCAGATTAAAAAAGTTCTCCTAAAACAACATTAGCAGCCGGGCAGAGCAGCAGGCGGCGCAGCAGGAGAAGCGTACGAAACGAGCAGCGGAATTTAAAGTATGTGTCTGTACGCGCGTTGGCCAAACAATTTGCTTAGTTATTGATATGAGAGAGGCGGACAGGGCGAGCAGAGAGGAGCAGGCGGGCTGGCGGACAGCACCAAAATCCTTGCCATGCTGTGAGCCACTTCATTTCCGGGCTTCCGTTTGTAATAATGAGAGTTTGCAGTAATCTCGCGAAATGTACAATCAGTGGAGCAATGTGTACGTAGGTAGCGGGTCGGAGGAGCGACCAAATTGCCGGGCACGTGAACAATGTGCCATTTTTTCGATTTTGCTGAATTGGGTTTGCAAGTATTTTCAGTTCAGTGTTTAGCTTTCCTTTTCAGCCAGTCCCAATGTCCTGGGAGTGCGCTCAAACGTAGCTAAAAGAGTCACGTACACGGCAGCCAGCAGCCAACTGAGCACAGCTGCCGCCAGGCGTGTCCTTCGTCCTGCCGTTCTGCTTCAAACGTCCTCTGCGTGCTATATTCTCTACGCTTTACAGTTTTGCACTCAATTGCTTATGAAATTAATAGGATATGTCAGTGTTTAGTATTGACCGGAAGTAATACAATTGATAAGGATTATGTATGTCTCTCTCTCTCTCTCTATCTCCTTCTCTCTCACACACACACTCTGTGTGTGTGCGTGCGCTGCTTACTGACCAAACCAGCGACATTGATTGCCCAACTGGGCGTATGAGTGATATGGACATCAGCTCAAGGCGATGGATAATTGCAGAGTGGGCACACACGCGCACACAAACACACGCACGCACGCATGCTCGCTCACACACACACACACACACACACATACGTACGTTAGCTGCGCCACATTAGCATATATAATGCAACTACCAGCGGGCATTCCACGTGTGCCCACGCCCCTCATCTCTCTGTTTCTCCCCCTACGTCTCTCTTGCCACCTGCCGTATTCGCATTAGATATGGACTAATTATGCCCTAATTGCGCACAGCAATATTCATTTACTCACGTTGGTTTCATGTTTGGCTTACTGTTGCACATTAAAACCGGTAAATGGCAGTTGGAAAGTATTCGCAAGTGTGAAGCTATTGTGACATATTTCATATGACGAGATGTACTATAAAAACGTTTATCTTTAAATTTCAATAAAGAGATTTACTAGAAAAAAAAACTACCTTTAAGCTGCAAACTTTTTTATCAGTGTTCTGAGCTTATATATATATTAGAAACCAATTCATTTCAATATTTTATTTTATTTCATTTCGCATTTAATGCTGAAAAAAAAACTCAATATTTCAAAAGAAAAGAAACAATATTTCATGTAGATAAAATAAATATATATCCCTTACAAAGGCGTATTGTTGTCTTTTATGCATACTCAGAAAATGCATTACAAAATTGTAAATAAATATTAGATTGCGAATTATATCTCTCAAGACCAGACATGAATATCAAAACAAGAACAACGAACATTCAAATTATTTTGGTTTACTCACAAAATGCCTATCGATTAAGACAACATTACCAATTTAGATAACATGAAGATTATCCAAATATTTAAATTTAAAAAAATCATTTTAAAAAGATTGAGGACGGTTATCTAAGCTGATCGATCTCTTAAGTTTTGGATCATTACGAATTTAAAATGTTGCATTTTCTTATAGATTGTGGCCAGTAAGTCCATCTCTATTGCGGATTTTGGCATCGGCTGCGGCAACCGTTTCGATTCGCAATTAATAATTCAGAATTCTCATTATGTTGAGCCCCACGCTGATTGTGCGACTGGTTACCTGCTGCCTGTTGTTTTTATTTAAATAATTTAATTGCTTTTCGATTTGTTTACAAGTTGAAAATGCAAATTTTGCATAGGCCGCGGGGCAGTCAATTGACTGCGATTTAAGGCCCACCCACAGTTAATGCTCTTTCCCTGTGCAAATATGTGGACACATTGTGTGTGTGTGCCGATAATAAAATTAAAAACTGCATAAATGGTAAATAAATAATGCGGTTGCATACTTTAAATGCGAGCATTGAAATTGCATTAAAGCATCAATGCGAACAACATCAAACGCTGCCCACAAAATCCTTTGGCCTCAACAGTATTTACATTTGCAATCAAGTCCCAGCGCTGCGACCAGTGCCTGGCGGCTGCTTATATAACCACATTAGCCAAGTGCTGGGCCAAATCCAATAGTCAACAAGCCACAGAATGCCAAGGGCCAGCTTGAGAGTCAAAGCAGCGTGGCCAATTCAATTTGTTTGTCTCACTATCAGCCAGCGCGCCCGCCCAGCTGCCCCAGCTTGGGTTAACTAAATCTTTGGCTATTCCCTAGTTGCATTTGCAGCTGCTGGTCCCCCGAAACAAAAAAAAAAAAAACTGAAATGCGGAAATTATTATTGGTTTTTCGAGATGCTAACCCAAAGATCCCAGCGGTAAACTCTCAGCTCTGCGCAATGATGAAGCAAGCCAAAAACTTTGCTGGACTTAACTTTTGCCAGAGTATCAAGCAACGGCAGCAGCCCTGCCTGCTCTGGCCCATTGTCTCCGCACAGTAGTCGATCCAGAAAACTTTGCTCATGAACTTAATGCCGGGCGGACTGCTCCGATGTTTGGCTGCTGCTCAGCTGCATTATGCGTGAGGTCGCAGCTAAAGTTGAGGCAAGCCGAAGCTGCTGTTGCTGGTTGCCGGCTGCCCCAGGGACAGCCACATGAGCAACAACAATAACAACATCGAGCTGAACATCATGTTGCTGATGCTGCTGCTGCTGTTGTTGCTGCGGATGCTACTGTTGACTTTGGGCATTATTCTTAAATCCGATTCAATTAAAATGCAACCAACTTGCATATGCAATGCAATTTAATTAACGTCGCTGGGGGATTTTTGTTTGCGGCCCCAGCTGGAGATCTGGGCCAGCGCTTGGAGCTGTTGCTGCCAGCTCGGACCTCGGTCAGACTCAAAAAGCATATAAATATCCAGTGAGGCGTGTGTGCATGGCAGCATATCCTTCATATCCTTCACTTCATTATGCAACAATTATGCACAGCAAAGCATGCGTTTAATCTTTTGCCCCAGCCGCACATACTTACTACTCACACATACACGCGCACGCATACACGAGTACATGCATACATGCATATGCACACAAATATTCATGCATATGCCAGAGCAGCGTCTCTTGCTGCCTCTTTTCAATTTAATATGTCTGTGCGTGTTAGTGAGTGTGTGTGTGTGTGTTCGTGTGTGTATGCGTTCCTCTTATTGCATTTTCTGTGCGATTTAATACCCATTTAAATGTAAATTTGTATACGAAATTATCTACGTGAAGAAATCTTCAGGTTTTTAATAACATTTACCCGCAACGCAGCCGTCTGTTAAATACAAAATGTACTTATGTATGTGTTCATATATGTGCGTCAATTTGTACGTAAAAGTGAATACACTTAAATATATTTATTCATATTCAGGTTTTGTTCCTTTTGTGCAGCTGCCAACGCAAAACTTTTAAGAGGTATTTTTAATTGAAGTGTATAACTTTTACGGCAATCTGACCTGGCCTGGAGAAACAAATGTTACAAAAATGTAAATGAAAAAAAAAAACAATTAACATGTACATAAATATAAATAAATTTGGTATATACATATCTATAAACATGTTGATAAGCAAAGAGAAATATTCTGAGCTAGTTGTACTTGTCTTAAAATACATTCAAGTCAAAAGAATAAAAATTGAAAAGCAAATATTTTTTATAAACTGTCAACAGCCTAACAAATTTATAAAATTGTTTACACATCTGAAGTATGCAAATATTTAACAAATAAAGACTAAAACAGTGCTCTTTTTTGTATAAAATGGGAAGCAAAACGAAAAGTAATATAAACACGAAATCTAAAGGTAAGGATGATATTTGCCATGCCGAAGATTTAATACCCTTAGAGACATTGCCGATATGTGGGAATAGTGAGGCTGAGCTCGAAAATATTTTGGAAAACAGAATATTTTTACGTACCAGAACCTACGTTTAAGCCGATGGCTCCTTTGGCAGCAATACGATATATTCCGATGTTAATAAGATATTGCATATATATAAGGAACATAGTGATAAATATATGACAGCTACATGATTCCGATTCGGCCGGTTCTGTCATAAGTATTGCCGGCAGCAGAAAGAAGGACCTATGCAAAGTTTCAAGACGATGAACAGACGGGCGATCAGACAGACGGTCATATCTATAGCAAATCGCTTGTGAATGCTGATCTAGTATATATGTTCATTATGGAGTCGGAGATGTCTCCTTCATTGAAGCTTGGTAATTAGTAATTACCAAGTATAGTCAAGAAAGCTTGAGAAACACAAAAGCTTTCCATACAAAACATACTTGTCGAACGATTCGATCTGTAGAGCTTTATGATATAGAAGCATAGTGTATATAGAAGGCTTAAATTGAATGTGATTGCTTTTGGGCGGAAGTGCAAGGTTAACGATTAATTGGAGCCGAAATAGCATAAGTTAAGCTTTAATAATCTCCGCAAAGGCATTTGCGGCGAACTAAATTAAAGATATTTGAAATAATCAAATTAATATATTTTTTAATCAAAATACTTTCACGCCTTGACAAGAGCAGAGATCAAATTAAAGGTCTTCTGAATCGCATGCCCTCCCCAGCTGAGAGCACATTTTTTGCATACTCCAGCTGAAAAGAAAGGTTTAATAAAGTGAAAGCAGTTCATGAAATTGATTAACTTGGCATAATTAAAACTGCCAAGCACAAAGCAGCTGGTGCAAGGTGTGAGTTTTGTTTGCGACGAGCGCATTTTTTGTAGTACACTAAGAATATATATGTATGGGCACCCAGAGCATAACTATAAATCTGAAAATCTAATCAAATGTCTGACAATACGGGACTATAAAATGCTTGAAGAACTTTTTTGAATCGAGCAACCAAGGGACCCGACCCGCGGCCCATGGAGAGACGCTGCTGTGAAATGTTTTTATGAAATCGTCAACAGCTTTATTTGTTTTCAATGGCAATATTTTTGCAGACCGCTCTGTTTTTGTTCGGCGCACAGACACACACACATGCACACAGATACTAATATAGATACATAGATACAGATACACTAGATGGCTACTATTTTGGGCAGTGCCTGGCTTTTTATTAGTTGAGGCAGCTTGCGTTGAATTGATTTGTTGTTATCGCATTGTTGCGGGCAGATGAATGAGGGAGAGGGTGGCGGGACAGGGAATGGAAGGGATCTCAGAGCTTGGCAGTTGAAGGGCTCTGGCCGTGGCGATGGCGTGTGGCATCAAAATTGAAAATAAAAGCAACATCTGCGCTGTCAACAAATAAATCAGCAGACAATTTCATTATTTGACAGTAAACGCGATAAACTGTACCGAAAATGGAGACAACGTGACCCGCAATCGTTGGGTTTGGGGCGCTAAATAAATAGCCCCCAGTAGCCCCTAACTGTGGCTGTGCCTAGTTGATTCAGTCACGCCCTCGATAAACAAAAAAACAAATACAACAAAATCTGTAGAGTTGTCGCCTGTTGACAGCGCCGAGATTTTGGCTGGCAAGTTTTTCTGAAGTTGGCCCTGACACACACAATTAGCAGCTTCCTCTCGACTTGCTTTATTAATTGAGCTGCAAAAGTTGCGCCCGAACGCGCCCCATAAACGTAAACGTAAGCGTAAACGTAACCCTAACCCTAGGCACAGATCTCGACCCACACACACACACACACACAGGCACACCTAGACCAGGCAGACACACGCCGCAGTTTGGATTCAGAGGAGATGTATGGAAATGTGTGTGTTGTGTGTGTGTGTGTGTGTGTGTGTGTGTGGCATGTACACAAAAGTTGCTCCTGAAAGCGGTTGCGGGTGGTGCAGCCAGCTGGGAACGGGAACCAGGCACAACCGCAGCAAATGAAAGTAGCGGCTGGCTGGGATTGTGGCCATAGCAAGAGAGCTAGAGAAAGGTAGAGAAAGGAGGCCAAGAGCAAAGGCCAGAGGCACGTGGAGCTGGGAGCAAGTGGCTGGCATAGTTGAAATGCTCGAATAAAATTTCATTAAATACACCAACATACTCACAGACAAGTGCACGCAATTATGGTAAGACAGTTAAGTTTTTGATTGTGGGAATCACGCATGAGTACGCACACCAGCTAACATACACACACATACGCACATACGCACATACGCACTACCATAGTTTTTCAACAACAAATTCTGAAACTCAACTCGTGCCAACTCGCCAAGAGGCAAAAGGACGCAAATTTTCATTCGTTGCGGGTTTTAGTTTTAACAATTGCCTCAATTTATGTCTCAAAGTTTTCAGGCACAACTTCTGCACAGGCATTGTCTGCACACTCGCACATTCACACACATGTGTGCATGTGTGAATGGGTAGGTGTGTACGAACTGGGCGGGGCTCCATAGTCAACTACGCGTGTAATAAATTTCAATGCCTTGTCGTTTAATTAATGATAACAAATGGGGTGGAGCTGCCGTTGGGGGCTCTTCACAAAGCCAGCTACTCTATATGCCGTTTCAGTAACAGAATATAGACACATACACACACACACACATACACGCACACACACACACAAGCATGGCGTTAATTCAATTTAACAAATATTGACATATGCTAATTCATATAAATGTTTGTCAAGCCCCGTCGTCTAAGACCAGACCTCAGCTCGGGCATAATTGATTGTAAAAATGGCAAAATGAGCCGAATTAAAGCACAATTATTTGCAACTGGCATTAAGCGATGTCAGTTAGCATAGCACTTAAACAGGATTTAGTGGCGCTTAACTCCATACGCCATATACCACATATAATATGCACGCGTGCATGTGTGTGTGTATATATATGTGTGTGTGTGTGTGTGTGTGTGTGTATCGCACATTAATCATATTTCTCATTACGACTGCTCGTTCGCAAAAGTTGCTTGTCAATAGTATTTTGTTTAATCATAAATTGCATTGAATTATAAATAATCGATCCATTATTAACAGAAATGCCAGCGAAATATACGAGATCAATTAAGTGCCATAAATCGGGAGATTTTTCTGAATTTTATGCTAAAAAATCTAAGAAAAATAATTATTACGCATATATGAATAATATATTATTCCCATCTGTTAAGACTTCAGCTTGGCTAATCTAGCTATTCACTAGCTTTTGACCTTAGCCCTGCCTTAATTACAGGGAATAGACCGGAGTACTCAGATTAATCTTAGTTAACTTCTTTGCCAAGTACGGCCAAGTCTAGGCGTGAAATACCTTAAAAGATCTGTCAAAATCTTCATTGAATTCCTGCCGAAAGTCGATATACCAGGGTCTTAGCATTTGAAGAAATGGTTATAGCCTTACGATCTGTAGTGTAACAATGTTGTCTGCTGCCGGGGCAAACGATACGACCTGTAGGGGATTTGCCGCCCTTAAGGGGCTCGGTCAGCTCGGTTGTGCCTGATTTAAGTCCCACTTATGATTACAGTGGTCCGATTGCAGATGATGCAGCTCACTTACAAGGGACAGTCTGTGGGCTTTTCAGCCACTTGCTATGTTGATGCTCTTAGTGCATTGTGTGTGGCTGTGTACGGACCCAAAATCTAACAATAATTTGGCTCCAACTCGAGCACAATCAATATATATACAGTCTGGCAGAGGAGGGTGTACACTCTATTCAGCCAACACGAGGCCAGAGAGCACACACACACACACACACAGATTTCTCCCATTTAGAACGTTGTCGTTGTCGTACTCATTGACAGCATCTGAAGTTGATGGCCGGCACATAATGGCAGACTAATGACAATAATCGCCTCGCTTTTTGCCAGGCTACACACCAACACACACAGACCCACACACACTCACCCACACCCATCCGCCTAAGCAGTTGGTAAATTTATGGCCAAGGGCAATGGCAGCTTCAATGGAGGCGTTGGGCAACAAGGACGACAACGCCGAAGACGACGACAGAGGCCAGCCGGTTAAGTCTGGCTGAGCACAGCAGGACATTCCGATTTATAAATGAGTCGTGCCTTTATGAAAAATATGTTAAATTATTGAGCCATAAAGCAAATGCCTCAAATGAGTGTTTAGCCAAGAGAGGTTTCTCTCTGGGTAAGCCGGGTAAGTGAGAGAAATGAACTTCCAGTTGCCAGTCAAGAGATTGAAGGTCGAGCCGGGCAAAGCACTTTATTAAATTTAAAATCAACTGCATTACGTTGCAAACGTTCGTTTCGTGTTCATGTTTTGCATGTCGCCATGCCACGGCGCGCATACGTGCCCCGTGGGCGCACGGGTTGGTTGGGTTGGTTGCCGTTGGTGGGCGTGGCCCCGGGGGTTATAGCGTCGCGGCGGATATGCGGCGTGCGCACCATTATTGCGCCATTAAATTTGTAAGTCAAGCATTTTAATATTTGGGCCAAACAATGCAAGCGAAGCTACCAACCTACAAAACCAACTGCGTTGTCCTTGTCGTCCTTGCTTTGCTCCACAATGCACGCGATTCCCCCGGCGTGTTGAAACTCCCACCCAACCCTTTGCCCCTCCTCGTGGGACTGACTAAAGGAGCAGCGCCGGCAACGAGCAGGCAGCGACAAAGATATGCAATTTCGCATATGTACTTATATCCTAGCGACATGAAAAGGATCAATTGTGGCAAAACGAATTGCATACGAATGCGCTGCCGTGCATGAGGAGCAGCAGCAGCAAGCAGGACCAAGCAGGGGTCAGGCGGGGGTGCCGCAACTGGCGCTGCGACTGGAGGCAGCTCTCGAAGCAAAACGACAAAGTAATCCCGGATTTGCATTTTATCGGAATGTGGCGACGACGATGGCGGCGCTGCTGAAGCCTGCAGCCAGTGCACAGTGGTTCAAGCGAGTCTCAAAGAATTGTTAAAATATTTGCTTATTATTATTCAAAATATTATCCATTATCCATTTCTCGAAATCCATATTAATCGATACTATGCAAATTTTATTGCATTTAGTTCATGAAAAACATATGTAAATGTTCTTACTAAACACAGCTCTCAAAGATTAATTGCTTTAAATCAAGTTTTTGTTCTAATATTGTATTAAGTATGCTGACCCCGGCATTGTTGTTTGGTTTTTCCATTTCCAGCTATTAGTTTTGTGTATTTTTTAATCCACGTGGAGCTTATTGGCATTGTGTGCACAAATCCCAAGTGTACTTGTATGTCTTCTATTCTATTTGAGGACCAGTGTGCAGTGTGTCTGCAGTAGAAGCAGCAGCAGTACGTTCTTTATATCTGGCGTCTTGCTCTTGCAGCAGTTGCTGTCTCTTTCCGAACGTAAGTCAGTCATTTGCATGCGTCGCATATTTGTCGTTACAACAGCCAACTGTTTGTTATGCAATTGCAGCCGGGGAGTTGCCACAGCTCAGTGTTTGTGTGTGTGTGCATGTATGTCGAACGGCTGCTGTGTCGCATTGTTTGTTTTTGTTTTATGCATGTTTGCAGCGGCAGCTTATTCATATTACATAAACTAACTGCGCGCGTCTTGCGCAACGAATCGAAACTGCAATCAAGAGGCAATGCCCCAGTGTGGCAGCCACAAAGCCAATTGCTGACCAGCAGTGTGGAAAAGCTCTAGTAGCTGTCGCTGTCGCTGTCGCTGTAGCTGTAGCTGTAGCTAAGGCCAGGCGCTTAGCAGCCGCCAATTGGCAATTGGGTGCTAATGTGCGGCGCCCGTTGACAGATGTCTTATCAACATTTTTGCGATTTGAGCAGCAAATTTTGTTGTGTTGTTTTTGCCACAAATCGAAACAGCAGCCAGGCTGCGAGTTATATTTTGACACTGCCGCACAGAGAGTCACACACACACACACACACACACACACACACATGCAGTTAGGCACTCACACACACAAACGCAAAATGTGCGATTTAGCAACTACGTGACGCTTTTGTTGGCTGTGAGTTTCGGGCAACTGTTGCCAATGCCAGGGCTTCATAACCAAAGCCTCAGTTCGGGCAAAACTCAAGCACGCATACACACATACAAACACACACAAGTACACACACAGCATGGCAAATGACAGTCAGTTTTGTTGTTGCTCGCATTCCAACTTGTGCCGCACATTTTTTAACATTTTGGCGAGAAACGCATTAAAATTTGTTGCACGTCGCATAAATGCTGCGAGTGTGTGTGCGTGTAAGTGTGTGTGTGTGTGTGTGTGTGTGCTGCAAAGGCAAACGAACGCCCCAAACGAGCAAAAGGGTGGCACAAGGACAGCTGCCATAGGAGCTACTACAAGTGGGCAGGCTGGCAGATTGGCACACACACCTAGCCCCAATGCCAATGGCTGGCCACAGGAAAAAAAGTTTTTGCTACGCTCTGCACTGCAGGCAAATAAATTTGCGGATACCGAAAACCGAAAACAGCACATAAAATCACAGCTCGTGAGATTTGCCAAGGTATTGGAGATGAAAACAAGCAACGGCCCGAGCATCCTGTAGCTGTCAGGCTCAAAATTGCCAAAGACTTTAGAGTTTAGAGTGAATACTTTTAGCAGAAAAAAAGTGAAAATTTTCTCATTTAATTCAAAAGAGCCCAAGGCCTCTTATTGACAGCCAATAATTGCATACGTGCTCATTTAGAACACAGGCTCATCAGACCTCAAATTCCATTCCAGTGCTAATTTTTAGAAGCTGTTCTCTTTCTGGAATAAATACGGACACTCGGCAATTTTGTATTTTGGCAAGCAATAAACGCCTTACTGGCCAAATATGAAATCCTATTGACTGAGCACAAATCAAGCAAATATAGTTCGAAGAGCATCAAAAATTGAAGCACTTACAACGCAGTTAAAAATTTGTTTTCGATAAGGTAGCAGCAAGGATTGAGCCAGGAATTCGTTTTGAATAGTCAAACTAAAGGCTGAACAGAGACTTGGAAAACCCCATGAACAAAACCGTCTTATAGCCATTTTTTATAAAAAAATTACATGATGGTAGTTCAATCTGAATATTCTTTTATGCATTGTTTCATATATAGAAACCATAGTTACTGTATAATTTGTATGCACTACCTTATACATTTTCTACATTTATTTATATGCTTATTTTTTTTATGTGCGTATATATTTTTTGCTTGTGGATTTTGCTGCTTGGAGAACCACAACATAGCTCACTGAGCATTATCGATGCCATTTATTCAGTTCACATTACCCAGCGCTGTGCTCGGATAACTTATTGATGGAGCCAGCCAGCAGAACTTGCACCATCTTTATATCGTCAGTCATTAGGACAAATAGTAGCTCATCTGGCGCACCGTATTTGCCAATATCTGGAAATAGTTGCAGACCCCCAGGAAACTCGCATGCTAAATGTGCAATCTGAGGCCCACTAATTGCAGCGCATTCATCAGATACGCACCCAGGCAGACAAGGCGATAGACCACGACAGCTGGCCACGCAGGCCTCGCTAGCTGTTTCTTTGCGTGGCATGTGTAGACTCTGTTGCTGTTACTGTGATTTCTATGGCACGGGTGAGCCAAATGAAAGAAAATTGTAAATTGCTTTTAATTAAAAGCACAAACATAAACACCTGCTGTTCTATTAAGCCCGCACACACACACACTCTAAGGAATGAAACAATAGACGGAAATGGAATCGCATCGACTACGAATATAACTCCCGCAACCGGTTCCACCTTCCGTTTGCCAGGCCAGACCGTTTGCCAGCTGCTTGTGTCCCTTGATTCTAATTCTTATTGTTGTTGCCGCTTTCGAGGCACGCATTAATAAGCCCGGCGCGTATCGTAGTGCCAGTAGCAGCGTCAGCTGTTGGCCTTTGGCTCTCCTGTTGTTACTCATACGCCGCGTGTTCTTTGTTTTCTGTTTCGATTTAACTGTACAATTTGCTCGGCCCAGTCTACGCTCATTAGATGCCTTGGAATTCAATTGCAATGCAAATTGCATGCACTGAGAAAAAGCAGTGTTAAGTCTTTAATTTGAGTCCATCAAAATTTGAACCAAATTTAAGTATCATGACAATGACAATGACAATGACAATGACAATGATAATAATATTCAACCAAACAACTTTTTAAATTAAGAAGAAAAAAAGAATAGTAGTCAAATTAAAAAAAGTTTCCTAATTATTCAACACTTTTCTCTATTAGCATTCATTAAAATAAAACAGAGCTAATTTTCAATGCACCCCGTTTTTCTAGCAGTGCAGCACACTGGGCAATACAGATTCCTATAAAGCTTCGCTGCTCTCGTTGACTTGTTGCCACAATGTTGCTGGCGTCAAGTGCGCCACATGCCGCATTTGCATGCAACAATCGAGAGGGCGGGCATTGGCAAAGCAAACATTGCCTTCGGTGCGATGCGGTGGTGCTGGCCTGCATTTATTGCATCCTACATCTCATGGAGGGCCTCGGTTGCGCACTCTGTCTCCGTGTCGGGCTCAGTTTGTTGCAGTTGATTGTTTTCGTGCGGCTGGCGCACCGCAAACTGTGAAAATGTGAAAATGCATGAAACAAAAATTGAATATCCAGCCGCTGCCACCACCGTCGCCCGCCACATAATGGCAGCCAGAACCAGCAGGATGTTGCCCGCATCTTCGTTTGTCCATGCCGCAGCTTCAGCGGCTGCACACAGATTCCTTTTGTTGGCCCTGGAGTCGAGCCGAACCGCCTCAGCCATAAATAATGCAGTATTATTTTCAAATAAACTCGACGCTCTGTGGCTGCCTTAGGCAGCTGGCCCCACCCTATTCTCGGCCTCTTCACCCCATCCTCGTCCCTAGACCTCGTCCTTTTCGCCTGCCGCCAAATGATTTTCACACATGAGGAACGTGCAAAACTGGCCATAAATCTTGGTGGCCATTGCGTTTTTTTGGCGGCCTCGCCTCTGTTTCCCTTTGCCACATGCCCTTTTTTGCTGCCATTTTCATTGAATTTGATTCGCAACTGAATACACAACAACAACAACAACGAAGGTGGATCTTGGCATTGTTGTTACGCCGTTTTACATTTGCAAGTGAAATGTTTTGCGGCCTGTCAGCCAAATGCCCATTGAAGGCAGCAGCTGTAGCCGCTAACCAATATGCAATTGTTGTTTTCCTAGTCGTGATGCCAAGCAGATGCCGCGCAGCACCAAAAAAAAAAAAAAACACAAATATGTGTGTTGTATTAGGGAGTGCCCTGCTCGAAGCTACCCTGTACGCAATGCCGCAATCCATACACTGCTCTCTAAGTTTTAAGATGTTGGGCGAATAAAAAGTTAATTATTCTTATAAAATATCTTATCTTACATTACGAGCTATAAGATAAGGAATAAGAAAACCAAACTTGAATGGACTTGTATCGATTTTAGGTGCGAGAAGACAGACAGACAAACAAGACAATCCACCCAGCTGTTCATACAGACCAAGAATATATGCAAGCTCTATATATGTATATGTATAAGCTTTAGAAGTTCGAAGAAGCCTTTTTCCGTCATTTGCACAAATTTACAATACGCTTTTTTACCCATAGGGTATAGGGTATAAGAAACTAATCACGAACGTGCGATCTACACGAAGCCTATTGCGTGGAAATGTATTTGAAACATGGGGGGTTTCGTTTGAGAGTGAAAACTGTAAGTAAGAGGATATTATTACTCGATTAAAGAAACAGAGCGAAGTTTTTCTTTATCCATATATTTCATTACCTTCAATAAAGCGTTCATTTGTATAATAACTAATTTATATATTGATAAGTCATAGGATACCCGACTCAGTATTACATTTTCATTAAAATTAAGTATTCTCAATCGCTCTATCTGTCTCTCCCTCCTTAAACAGACATTTCTCTCAGAATAATCTACTTGCTCTAGCTCCTTGATTTCGATGAGCTGGCCTGATATTATGTAATTGTTTAATCTCCATCTAAATTGCATCCTTAATATTCACTTTATAATTCCTGAGATGCCAACCTACTCTTTGTCAGCTTCTCTCTTTCTCTGTCTCGCCCCCTCTGAGAATCACAGATTTATAGCAAGTTAATATGCTCATTTCACCCATTTCACATGGCCAAAGAGGGCATAAAAATGCGCTTGTTATAGTTGAATTGCTTGGCTCTGGTCCTGCTGCTGCTGCTGCTACTGCTACTTCTACTTCTACTCTTACTGCCAATGCTACCGCTACTGCTGCCCCCGCTACGTCTTGTTTCTTGCCACTATGTGCTCCTTCTAGCTGGCACACGGCAAATTATTAGTTGAGCATGTGCCAAAAATATTGCTGAAGACGTTGCCAGTCCACCGAGAAAGCCCCCGCGACCCATGCCCCTTGCCCTCGCGCTACCCTGCCCCCCATCCACCCTACTCTAAAAGCCTATGGCATTTCTATAGCAGTTGGCAGTAGGTCGCAAAATTTATGGCCGTTGTCTGTCGCGGACAAAGAACATCTTTGAATGTTGTATAACTTAAGTGCCAGTGCAAATTTTCTGCCACTTCATGGCTCGCATGGAAGCACATGCAGGGAATGCAATCCTATGCCGAGTGCCACACACATATAAACCTCTATATATATATATATATATCTATATAACATATATCTGTATATACGTGTGTGTTAGTTTTTGTTGCCACTTGCATAGTTTGTGTTATTTTTTTCTATATTTTTAGCGTTTTTCTATGGCAGCAGTCTTTATGAAAAGGCATTTGCAATTTGGCGCTGCCTGCGAGTGGAGATACTTTGGCAAATATATATGCTCTCAACTATTACTACAAAAAAAGAAATATACGATAAAATTAAGTCTTAATTGTCTACTGGCAAATTATGCTGCAAGGTGTTATAGACAGAGAGAGAGTTGGTTGAGTGTGGCCTGCATAGATAGAATGTATGTGCCGGGAACTCAATTGGCCGGGCAGTTAAGTGCAGCAACAGCGACCACAATGACAAGTGGCAGCAGCAGCAGCAGCAGCAGCAGCCCGCGCGGCAAACATAAACAAAATGCAATAATACTTAACATGGCAGCATGGCCATGGTGCACAGAAACCAATCGAAGGCCTACTACGCCTGTGTCTGTGGGCATTGGGTGAGCCGATTATGGCCAACACATGTTCACTGGGCAAATGGCAATGGCTACGGACAACCGACATGGACATAAACATGGACATGGGCAATGCGCCGGATAGTTGGCTTAATTAAGCAGAAACAATTGCATATAAATATATAAAACATTGAATTGCAGCTTGAAATGCAGCTCGAGATTTGGGAGCACATCATTTGTGTGTGTGCATGCCGGTGTGTGTGTGTGTGTGTGGATTAATTCGTTTAAGCCCATTAAATTGTTATTGTTATATGCTGTTGGTGTATTTAAAACATATGTTGACTATTTGTAGCAACATGAAAATTACACAAATCGTTAAATATTTGCGCTGGGTACGTTTTTTCTTTTTTATTTTTTTGGTCCCCGTGCAAGTTCCAAGCAATGGACCCATAAATTTTGTGTTGTCGCGCAGCCATTTTACCTGTGACATTATTATTGCTGTTGCTGTTGCTTTTTATTTGTTTGTCGTAATTGCGGCGACACGAAAAAAAAACAAAATAACAGGCAAAAAAAAAAAAAACGAAAACGAGACACAGGCCCACAGAGATAACAACAACGAAGCAACAACAATGTGCGGGCCCATAAAAATTTAATGAAAATTAAAATGAAAATAATTTGTGTATTTAATTTAATTTTATGATGCCCCAAAGACTGCAACAACAATGCTAACATTTGCCGCGAACGTTTAAAAATACGCTTCAGACGCCTTGATGATTGCGCCTAAAACTATGCAACAGATCATAAATCAAGCGCATAAATTACCATCAACGATGATGGGCAGATGGGGGAGCAGGAGCTGCTCGGTAAGAAAAAGAGCAAAACGCAAAAGCAGCCCAAGGGCAAGAGCAAAGACGCCCCAGGCCACTTGGCGACAGACGCTAAGATGGCCACGTCCAATGACAGCAAATGGAAAAACAATAAACCAAAGTTCTTTGGCCTTGTTGTTGTTTGCGCACACAACAAAAATAAAATAAAAAGATAACAATAACAATAACAATAACATTAACAGTAATGCTAACAATAACATTACTTCAAATTTAATTTAAATTATTTAGCCCGCACACAGCCTGAGACTATCAACACAGATACATTTCGCCAGTCCACGAACTAACAACAATTGTGAGATGCGTATCGCAAAAATTACCTGCAATACTTGGCCACAGTCCGCCATTAGCCACAACCACAACAACAACATATGTGTGTGGTCACATAAGGTTAGCAACAGAGCTGGCTCCAACAATGGTGTGTGGCTATATCATTGGAGTCTATGGAGGGCGCTTGGCAAATGGGCAGTTCGCGCTTTAGATAAGATCAAATCTCATCAAGGCTAAACGAAATTGCTTTAGGGCATTCAGTTTTGGGTCAACAAAATTGTAGCTAATGACATAGTCAGAGTATGTAAATATCTTAATCTGAAACAAGTTCAAACTAGATAATTTTTTCAATTGGCTACATTAAACCCAGTTTTTGGTACCAGTATATAAACATTAGTTGTACAAATCATAAAACCTTTGGTTATGGTACGTATAAAAAGCTCAAAGGCCTTTATTTGTTCACTAGCTTATCAAAGGGCTGCATTAAGCCCAATCCTAATATCTTATGGTACGCATATACTAAGTATATATGTATATATTGTCTATATACATAGGTATAAATGCCATTTTGAAGAGTATTATAAGTTTGTCATCTTTGAACAAACAAAATAGTTATAGATGAGTTCTTGCGGGCTGAGCGGCCTTCATTTGTTTTCTTATAATTCCTAACAAAGCAAAGCCTCTCGATAAAGGCATTTTGGGATAACTATACTGACAAGTTGCACACATTTTATTGTTTATATTTTGAGCCTAGTTGTTTATTGAATTGTCAACAAAGGTCAATGAGCAAAAAATATTATTTTACAATAATTGGTATTGTCTGAAAGGGTATCCAATCTTTGTTTACTTTAAGAGCTTTTTCCTATTTTATTGCAAGCTCAAAAAAGAAAAACCTGGTAAATAAAGCATATGTTTAGACAATTTCCCCGCTGCACCCAACTGCAATTAGTGTGCACCATTTTCATGTGCTGTTAATTTCCTCTTTAAATGAGAAAAAAACATTTTCGCAGACAACATGACAAAAGTCATAAGTACTTGGAGTGGCCGTCCCCAAAAGCCCTCCTATGCGTCTATTGCTTTTCCATTCGTATTTCCATTTCCGTTTTCATGAGCGGCTCTGCATTAGCAATTCAAATTTGATGTCCGCCATTAAACTCATTAACTGCACACAGATGCAGAGACACGAGGCGGCATTAGTTCAGCGCGGGATGAGGGCAGCACACTAGACAACACTCGACATGGCCAGACGCAAAAAAAAAGAAAAGGAAAAACTTAATAAACATTAGGCAAAGCCAAGGGTGAGATGCAGTAAATAGCAGAAATGTTAAGGAGAAGGCACCTGGAGAAAACACCTTTAATGACTGCAACCAACGATCGAGACAAATGAAGAACTGTCTTCATTAGCAGCACGGCACTTGGTGAGCCGCTGGAGTAGAGCTGCAAGATGAGAAGGAGGGAAACTGGCTACAGTTTTTGCGTGGCGGCAGCTCGTGTAACTTTCAGTCCGCCTAGAACTGAGGGCAAAAACTAAACGTAAATACCTAAAAACATAAAAAAGGTAGGTAGCAGGATGTTCAGTAGGATGCTCAGAAGGACGCCGGCGTAGTTTGCATGGAAAACCCATTTGCACGCCGTTGAGCGTCGTCTGCGCCGAATAAATAGTTGACTAGCTCCTCCTTGGTGGCACAGGATAATTGACTTTCAAATCAGTTTGCTATAAATTTTAATCGGCACTTCTGATGCTGTCGCTGGCAGCACTCGACCCGCGGCGACAACGGCTGCAATCAATTGCCAAAGTCAATGGGGACCATGCCGGTGATAATTGCCAGCCAGGCTATGGAGTGCGGCAGAAGCAGCAGGAGCCTCAGCAGCAGCGCCCTGGACAAAACGCCACTAATGAGTTTTATTGAGTAGTTGCCGTAGTTTGTCCCCCTCCCAGGAGCAAACCTTTGCCCAACCTATGCTCTAACCCGGCCAGACTGTTGCCGTGTCACCTCTGGGCACCTTCTAGGTACAAAACCCAACTCGATGACGCACGGAAGCAGTTAATCAAATCTGTAAGTGCCTGCTGGCCATCGAGTGGTGCTGCAGTCCATACACGTAATTGCATTTGCTGCTTCACACATGGCAGCTCCGAGCGGTGCGCTCCAGATCGAGCATTTCGCTTATATTTAAAGTCTAGAGAGAGAGAGAGAGAGCGCGCGCGCTTTTTGCCACAAGAATCACGATAAAAATAGCTCAGAAATTGAAAAGGGAAATGAAAATTGGCATAAGCACGTAAATTATGTGCTGCCAATTAGCAGTCTCCAATTTTTTGCACGCAACCAAAAAAGAAGAAAAATCAAAATGAGAATGTGCCTAAATATAAGTGCGCAATGAGAAGGCGTGGATTGGTAGCCAAAGCGGCCGAAATTTACACAAAAAATAAAAGCAACAAAAGCAACGCAAAGAAAAAAATACAATACTATTTTGATATCAAGATGTAGACGACTTCGGTATACCCTGTAGAAAATATAGATGAGCTAAGAATAAAAAAGATTTAAATGTTAAGCTATTTAAAAATGTTCAGCCCAGTTCTTAAGTTTAGCTAAGTTAAGTTAAGTTAAGTTTAGCAACAAAAAGGTGCCTTAAGGACTTTGACTTAGAAGGGTGGAAATTTATGTAAAACGCGTTGCATTCTAATGAAAATAGACTCTGCCGTTAAAACAAAGGTTTATCAATTTGACATTTAAAATAATTTTTCACTTGATTTTTCCTTGTCATATATTTTCATATACACAAATTGATTTTTACAAGGAATCTAACCGAATCTTTCGTCTGCACTATTCCCGTTTACAGGGTATTCATAAAAATATGTATATATAAATTATTTCGTCACGACATAAGTGGCATCATTAGAGGCAGTGTGTGGCGCACTGGTTGACTGCCACCCCAGCCTGCACAGACACCCCATGCCCCGCTTCTTCTACCTTCCACCATCCAGCGACTCGTCTCAAGTGCCTGACGTAAAAAAGTCAAATGCCGAAATTGCCAAGCAGTCAAAAAAAAAAAAAAAATTGTAAGAAGCAGAAGAAGAAATGCTTTGCCCAGTGACGGGGCCTAGAGCTGGGGCTGTGTGGGTTAAGGGGTAGGGAGCTGCGAATGAGTGCGAAGAAAACATGGTAATTTTTCATAAAAACCGCCAAATGCGCACACAACCCGAAGCGAAAAAGAAAACCGCAGAGGAAAACCGGCAAAGCGGCAAACAAAAAAATAAACAAAAAAATTATATTTTTTTTTTGCTGTCCTGCGCGGTTTTCTTCTATATTTATATATATATACATTTTTTTGCAGCTCTCTGTAGCTGGAATGTAATTCAAAGACGTTATTGGGGGCGCTGCGGGAGGCGTGGCTTGCCATGTTTATGCGACGTCTTTTGGCATTTAGGCATGCGAAATGCGTTGCCCCAAATCCTTTTTACGTGGCTGCCAAGGACACAACGAGAAGCGCCATATGGGCCGTGAAGCGGCCAACGCAACGGCGTTCTAGGGGGGTCCCATTTAGAGTTGGGGGTGGCCAGTTGGGATTGCGGCCCAGTCATAATAATTCCCTGCTGAAATATTATCAAATTGCGGCAATTGATTTAACCGCCGGCGGGCGGGCAGCGTAAAGCCAACAAGGCGTGGCAGCTATTGAGATTTAGGAAAAGTTTACAAGGCATTGCAAATGGCAAAGACCACTTTTTATTGCCTAAACTGGATGAAAGTGTATGTGTGTATGATGGAAAAAGATATGAGAATTGCTTTGAAATGCATTCCTATAATCACAGACAATATATGTAAATATGTACTTACCCGCAATAAGATATACAACAGAATGATTATTTAAGTCTCATCTATAAGCAGCAGGCAAATAAGCTATATTAGAACAACTTTCACTGAAATAACAAGAGAAAGAGATTGTGAGTTAAATTAAGATCTGGAGAAAGAGAGACAAACTACTCAATAGACGCAAAAGGGTGTGCGGGTTAAAGTAAAAGATGGTGAATGAAAGAACAGCATCTTAATTACGCCAAAACAACTTTTGAAAGCCTTGAGATCTTGCCTGAACTTGCTGAAAATCACATAGTGAAATGCTTAGAGACAACTTCAAAGCCCAACATAATTTGTATTCAAATCAGCCGTAAGTTCGTAGCCCATTTAAAGGCAACGGCTTAATAATAATTTCCTAACCGGACATTTAAAAATAATTTTGCATTTCAGCCTTGAGCGTAATCGATACTGCGGCAGCTCCGATTCGCGGAACCGACACTGGCTGATTTGGCATTGGATTTGTGGCCCACGCCATTTGGCGCAACTGATTTATTTCCGTCAAGTAATTGGAAGCGTTGTCAGGGACGCTGGCTCAAATGCCAGCATAATTAGTGGCATGCTCAAAAATAGACCATAAATAATCGTCGCTTACTTTTGCCTGAATATACACAGACCAGGGCCAAAGCAAAATAGGATGGAGGACGGGCGGGCATGCACAGCAGTTTGGGGGCGGCAGCGTGTGCTCAGCAACACCGCAAATTGTCTAAGGCCCTGCATAAATTACTTAAATGTTTTCCGAGGAAATGAAGATGCTGCTGCGCTACAATGAACGGGTAGCTCAAATAGCTCTTTTGCCCGACCAACGCGGCGTATGCGCAATTTTATTAAATTACATTCGTGTTTTGGCAAATTAATTACGAAATTATGTTGTCCTCTGACGCCTAACGAACTAAATAGCAGCTACATATAGATATGCATGACGGCATTTTACTGGGCGTGTCCTGGCCAAGGACTTCTTTGTTTTGCTCCTCTCGCCCAACTTTCCATAGATCGCATTTATCTCTGAATGTCAGTCCCTGGGCCGAAGACAGCCAAGAGTTCGGTGAATGGCTTCTGCCCTTGCGTACGCTGGCCACGCATATTAAAAGTAATTTTGCCTCATTTTTTGGGAATATTTCGTTGTCTGGCAAGGACAGGATATAACCCGCGCAGATTATGCAGCAATTCACTGTCGTCCTGCTCCTCATCGTTGGCCATTTTTCTAGCGCATATTCAACTGGAAATCTCAGTCGCAATAAATTTGACTTTATGTTCATGGCTCGCTAACCAAATTATGTTTACAAATCATATTCTGGGCCTGAAGCTCACCCTATATCTAATTAAGCCGCAGCCATTGAAAGGGCAAAGCTCTCGCATTACTCATACGACGCATTAGCCAGGTCCCCAATCATTGTCAAATAAATAACGTTAATTTGTTAAACCAGCTAAAGCCAGAAAAAAAAAAAAATAAAATAAAGAAAAAAAACTGAATATGAAAATAAGAGAAAATCCCGCAACCAAATGTGAGCAACGTTTTCAAGTTAAAAATCACATTTGCATATTTCGTGCATAACAATAAGAAACCCAATGGATTGTGACGTAAGCGATTTTGGGTGAAATCAGAATGGAGTCTGCGTGGATAACACACACACACACACACACACACATGTGAGTATTCCACCTGCTGCTGCTGGTACTACGACATTTTGGCAAATTGCTCAACTTGCAGTCAGCAATCGAATCCAGAGCCCCCGCCCCTGTTTAAAACGCATGTGTACGCTTCATTTATGCATTCATCAATCAGCTAACCAAGTGTAAATTTTTGCATTTCCTGCGCGCTGAAATAAAACAGAGAATTTGAATTTGCACCAAAGACCCAAAGTTAAATCAAACTCGCAGCCTCCAGCAGCAGCACCCGGCTCCCCCCCTCCCCACTAATGTAGCAATTTAGCCAGGAAAAAGCCAGCTCCAACCCCAACTCAATCACCACATAGCTGCTTTGTCTTTTGGGCTTGCTGGCTGGCTGGCTGGCAGCAGCAGCAGCAGGAGAAGCTGCAGCAGAGGCACCAAACGAGAACGCCCTTCATTTATTTTATTTTGAAATATATAAATCGCACCTAAAAAGTATGCTACACTAAACTTTGATTCATGGCGCAAAGTTTTCGTGCGCTTGAAAATTCGTTTTCCTTGGCCTTACGCACACCACCAACACATCAACACACACACATACACCAAACACACCACACACACACTTGCACCCTGCAGCTGTTGCCCACAACGTTACTGTTCAACGCTTTTTACGTGCTCAGCTGCCACGCCCCACAGCCGCCCGTACACTCTACACCTTGCGCGTTTAAATTTGGCTGCTCTGGCAAAGCAAGGGAAAAATAAGAAATGAAAAAAAAAACACAAAAAAACAGCAACAAAAACAAGAAAGAAAATTTTCGCAATTTTCCCTGGCGCCCATTTAGCACTTGGCCATGATACGCAGTTTCTCTTTTATTTGCTGTGAAAATAATAGAATCATAAACTGAAACTGGGGCGTGGCATGGGCAAACGGAATGGAGCAGGGTTTGCGAGCAGCAGCAACAGCACGTGGTACCGCTTTGAAGTGTTTGATGAAATTTTCGACACTTAATGATAGCACACGCAACACAAAAGCACACACATTCACACACGCAGTCAGCCCGTCAGCAACAGCAACAGCTGCCCCCCAAACCGTCACCCGTACAGGCCACACATCATAAAGGACAACGGCCATGCACCGCAAAATTGTTAACAATCGGAATGAAGCCAAAGCTGGCGTTGACTACGCTGCCAGAACCAAAACGGGAACTGCCATGCGGCACAGGCCGTGCCAATGGGCCGCCAATGTGACTGGTAATGACATCGCTCCGGGCAGATTCTGGATGCCCGGTTATGGACTCTCGACGCAGTCGACGGCAACTGCATAAATAGCAGCCGTGACACTCGAGCCTGGTAATGGCTAGCCAGTGGCACGGTCCGTGCCACTGATGCAGCCAATAAAACCAACGGGGCAACCAAAATAACTGCATGCTACGCGATGCGATGCGATGCGATGCGATGCAATGCAATGCGAAGGCACAGGCGCGAAAATTTCAAATAACAAGCAAAAAAGACTCTGTTGTGCCTAGAAATGTTCAACGCAAACAAAATGCATGGACTTGTGTGAATAGAAAGGACCTAGAAGGGCCTGTCAAGTAAGCATGTTATTAATAACGACTTTTTCCAAAAAATAAGATATACAAATGGGTAAAAATAAGAGTGTTCTAGTCGGCATTGACCGACTAGGAGATACCCTGAGCTCAAGCCGTGCTGCATTGAAAATTTATTTATATTCAGTTTATTTAAAGTTATTTCAATAATAACAGTAAAATTTAAATAAAGGAAACCAAATATTAAAAAAAAATATATATATATATTTATGCTCTTCCCTATACATTCATTTATACGGATAAACACACAGCATTCGCTATAAGAAATAGCCTTACCCACACACTTTGAAAAATGCATGCTTGATTTGAAAATTGTATAAAACTTACAGATCATAAATATGGCAGGCGATCGCGTTTAAATACAAGATATTCTAGACTAACGGACAGAGATAGCTCTGCTCACCAAATTCGAGCCCAATTTTAATATTCGGTAAGGCAGACATTTTATCGTTTCTTTTTTTTTTTTGTGAGCTCTAGTATTTTCTCAAGAGATCTAAAATTCCCATAAAGAAAACTTATTAATTGAATTCATTTTTTTAATTTAACTTTGCCCCATATTATATTTAAAATCAATGCCAAGAAAACCCTTAAATGACACCAAATTTAATTATTATTATTATATAATTATAAATAAAGCTTTTCAATTGATATAATCTGCACGCCCGAGAAATTCATTTTAAAGCAACGCGATTATTATTTATAATTATAATATATCGACCAAATTGGAAGTTCCTTTACGTAGGGCTTGCAGCAGGCGATAATCACCTTTAAGCACACACACACACACACACACACACACTCTGGTCACAGGCATGATTATAATGTGGAGCTTGCAATCATTATGAGCCCATTCTATATGCACGGCAAGCCGCATCACATAATTATTACGCCCAAATTAGCATGTTTCCCCGAGTCCTGGGCTCCATTCGCTGCAGCTGCCAGCTGGCATTCATTGTCACTGTGGGTCAACAGCAGCAGCAGCTGTTGTTGTTGTTGTTATTGTTGTTGTTGCTCTTGCTGCTGGTGTCTGCTGTTTTTGTTTATGCTGGAATTATGTTGTTAGCCATGTTGATGTTTAAAATCCCAATAAACGCTTAGCAGGCAAGCGAAAATTGCATTTGTCTGGGTTGTTTGAAAGGTTCTGGCGCCAAACGACTGCCAATTGCCAAATAAATAACAAAGTTTACAGCCTAAAACTAAACTAAAACCAGAGCCAGTTGCCTAGCTCAAAGCGAATCTTGTGTGTGTGTGTGTGTGTGTGTGTGTGTTTGTGTGTGTTGGGCGCGCAATCAACGGCAACATTAACGATATCGCCTTCGAAACGGTCGACCCCAAGCGACAAGGACCCAACTTTAACCAAGCCGCATGTCAAACACGCAAACCTTTCCCATTCAAGTAACCCCTAAGCGCCAGACGTTAGAGCAGGTGGCTTCAGGTGATGGCATTTGGCTACGTTCCCAGTTTAGCTTGTTGCGTGTCCACTTTCACTTCCAGATGGCTCTCACTCTCTCTCGCTCTCTCGCTCTGTGTGTGTGTGTGTGAGTATGTGTGCCGAGAAATTGCGGTTTGTTTGCTGGGTAATTACATTTTGGCATTTTCTCTAAGCACCCGCCCGGCTTCCAAGTACGTCTCTCTCTCTGTCTCTCCCGTTTGCTTTTCTAGCCTGTATGTGTGTGTGTGTATGTCAGCGTGATAATTATGCGACTATAATCGCACTTTTACATGCCAGCACCAGCGTAGTGTAGAGCTCAGCTCCGACTACGGCTCGGACTTGGAGGAGTGTGTCCAACGTCTGGGCACAGAGCGAAACACTTGAACCCTAAAACGAAATATGTCGAGCGAGCGTCAGAAGTCAGCAGCCCCAACTAATTAACAGGCCGCAGGTAAAAATTGGCCTCACAACCAGCACCTCCCCCGTCTTCAACAACAACCCACCACTTCCGCTCTCTTATCCAACCCCGCTCGTTCATACAATATTTAAGCCAGGTTGGCCGGGCTTAAACAAAAGCGAAAGGCATGTTTAATCATAAGAGCAAAAACAACAACTAAAATTGTTGCTGCTACTGCTGTTACGGCTGCTGCCTTTGGCAATGGCAACTTTGCTACTAAAACTCACAGCGACGTTGCACAAAAAAGGGTTAAGTAAATATTGAAGTGAATAAAAACCATGAAAAAGGAGCCAGTTGGCAAAAAATAAAAAATAAAAAAAAAACCTCACACACACACATACGCGCACACAGTTAACTACTCTTTTGGCCATGTCGCGTGAAATGGGCGACTGGCCGATGAAACATGGAGCTGGGAGTGGTGCCTGGGCCTGGTCACAGAAGCAGAGCCGTAGCCAGGCTTTAGTGAGCGCCCAGGAGCTGCTGCTGCTGCTGCTGCAGCAGCTACCAATTAATGTCCTTGTTAGGCACTGGGCTGTAAAATTGGCTTAAAAAATATGTAACCTTATGCGAGAAAGCCCAGAAAGAGAGACTCTGTCTCTCTCTCGCACACTCACTCTGTCTCACTTGCTCGCTTTTTACTCTGGGGTTCATGCGCAAATTTCTTTATGTGTTTAATAAAATAGTTGGCAGCTTAAAATTTACTTAAAATATTTATAAACGTTTTAAGTAAGCTTTTCGGATTTGATGTGAGTTTTTACTGCAGCTTGGAAATGTTAAGGAACCACATTTATGTAGCTCTTCATTTTTTGGCACTTAATTGATAACTATTTAAAAATGAGAAAGCTGAAATTCATGCTGCCTGGAAAGCTGTAGATCAAAGATAAATACGAAGAAAGACCCAAAGGGTAAGCCGAGCAATGCCGGTTAATTTCCACTAGTAAGTCTGACATATTATTATTTTGTATATATTAAAATAATAAACAACTTTTTACTTCGAAAATGTTGAATCAAACTTTATATTTTATTATTATGCTTTAAGCAAAATATAGCATTGTTAAAAAAAAAACGACTGAAGTGCAATTTTTTATTTAAAGACCTAGCACAATTACAGTACCTGGTATAAATGAATATTTTCGTAAAAATACATCCCGCATAAACGATGAAAATGTCTGCTTTGTGACCAGGCACAACTTCTGTGTGTAGGTGTAGGTGTAGCTGTATATATATGTGTGTATGGTGGAGTGTGTGCGTGCGTGTGTGTGTGTGTGTGTGTGTGGCAACCACTACAATGCAGCGCAATGGCTACAGTTTCATTGTGGCCCAGTTGGTGTTGGCATTGCTTTTGGCTTTAAGTGAAATAAAGTTCATAGCCGTATATTTTTTTGCTGCTTTATTCATTTTTTTTGTTTTTTTTTTTTTTGCGCGCACTGGCTGCCATTATTTAATTTGTGCAGTTGGGGCGACTCGGCTCGCATTGGTGACGCGACTTTGACATGGCAACACGAAGGCTTTCAGTTTGGCCGGCTCATGCAAGCGCCATGACGGAAGGCTGTGGCCGATACTGATTCTGATTCTGATTCTGATTCAGCATATGGCCAGAACTGGCAGCTTAAAGCTTTTGTGCGGCACGCAAAAACTGACCAAATGTCGAATCAAAAATGCAACAGCGAATGCATGCCAAAAAAGCAAGCCAGTGGGATTTGGGAAAGGAGATGCCTGATATAGCAAAAGACACATGCCAACACACACACACACACACACACACACACACACACACACAAAATGCCAAATGACCAGGGACATGAAACAATAACGGGAGAAAGCTGGAATCTAACGTGGGATGTCTGTGCCTGTGTATCGAGTTGGACAGAGAGCAATAACCGCAGGGCGAGAGAGCAAGCCAAATGCCAGTGAAAGTGGGCAAAAGTTGCCACACACACAGGGTGTGGGGCACAACAGGGAGCGGATGGGAGTTGAGGGAGGGGAGCATCTAATCTGTAAGCATAAATTCCAATCATTTTGCAAATGGAATGTGCAAATGCAAACCAATAAAACCGCAAAACACAACACAGCAAATGGCAGCGCCGAGCAACAGCTCTTGGCGGTAGCAGATGAGACAGCACCAGAAGCAGCAGCAGCAGCTGCCCCTGCCACAGCACAAGATCCAAAGCCAGCTCCTGCACCAATGCCAATAGCTAGCCACGAGCTACGTGCGGTTTACAGCAACATCCAGCTCGGCCAGGGTCAAGTGAATCTTTGACCAGCGTTGTCATGGGTTTGGCTTTCGTTTGAATCTGGTCTCTGGTTCCAGTTGCTATGCTTTTTGGAAAATTGTCTGCCATGGGGATTGCTAATGAAGTGAGTAAGTGCTTTAAGGGGTGGGTGGCGATGTGCTTGAATAAAAGAAGTAGCCCAGCCAGACATATGCCAAGTTAATATGGCTGTTCGACATATTGACAAAAAATATGCGAATCAGTTTATGTGGCCATCTCAAAGTCGTTGCAAATGCAATGCAATACATTTTTTAGACAAGCAATATTAGAGAAGACACTCAAATTAAGTCACGATAATGACAATGCATAATGAAACTTCTTTAATTTTATAGAGTGTATATATATTATTGATCTGCATCTTTAAAGTTGGGCTGGGTTGAAATTTTACTGCGAACGGTTCTGGTCTGCTGTTTATTTTTCATTTATATAGTTTTTTTTTTAAATTCAGAGGCGAATTTTAATTTACAAAAAAATATAACAACAAAGTGAGAGTGCAGCATGCATATAATTATAGTTTGAACGTTAATTTGTGTTCAACTTGTCAGTTTATATTAAAGCATTCTTCCATAAAACAATACACACAGATACGCACAGACACATAAACACCAATACAATCACAAACACACACACACACACACTACCACATCCACACACGCACACACCCCATAAACAAGCCATTATCAACAGGCGTACAAAAGCCAAAAATGCAGCTGCTTGAAAGGATTATCGTTTATTGCATTATTTTTATGCGATGAACGCGCGTCGATTAGAAACTAAAAATAATGTATTTCGTATTTCGTATTTCGCATTTCGTATTTCGCATTTTGTTGCCGTTTGCTGAAGTGGCGCAAACGAACAAACCGAATCGCAATAAAAATGGCAACTGAAACGAACAAGCAGGAAAATGACAGGGCCAGAGAGGGTACGGAAGAGAGCGCAGCGCGGGGGCCGAAACGAGCTGCAATAGCAAATGGCAATCGCATTTGCCACACTGCATTGCCAAGCAACTGCAACAGCAGCGGCAACAGCAGCAGCAGCAGCAACAATCGGCAGCAACTATCAGCAGTTAACAACAATATTGGCACCTTAGTTGGCTGCCCGACTGCTGGCTGCCAGGCTAACTGTAAAATTGTGGCCATAAAACGTGCGCAATACAAGTGCAAAAGGCGCCACAAAGTATGCAGGCAACTAAAGACAACAACAACAACAAGAACAAAGCTGCAGCTGCAAACAAGGCTACAAAATGAAAATGAACCGAACCGGTTCGCGTTCGGAACTCCACTTTTTCTTAAATAAAAAAGAACCCTACAGCAAATGTGATCAAGAATTATGTAAAACCAGCTTTACGCACTGAACCAAACCGCAGGTAGCTGGTTCGAGTCCTGAACCTAAGCACTGACAACTTTTGTTGTTCTCTTCTGCTGCCGCCCTGAATGCAACTGCAACTGCCTGGCAATTGCTCAATCTGAACTAACTGAAATCTTGCCTGCCACATGGCGTATACGTGTTAATTTAGCCCAGCGATTAGACAGGCCCATGACAGTCGTTCGGTCGTCTCTGGCGGGCTGAGTCCACTTCAGTTATCCAGTTACCATTGCCCTGCCCCCTTCAGACCTAACTGACCAGCACCGAAAAACGCAACCGGACAAACGGGCCAACTGGCTGGTTAAATTGCCCGTTAGCTTCTTCAGCGCGCACTCTATAAATTTTGCGGCTGTCAGGCGCGGCGGTATTTCTGGTTAGCCTGCGCCGCCGATCCATTAAGTGCATTTTCTGAGCCGTTTTCAATTTGGCCATATAGTACCTCCCTCTCCGTATTCGGGTAACGGCAAAACACTATATTTTGTAGCGTATAAGTAATGATGTGACGATTTGGCAGCCAACGAGCCAGCGACAAGCCAAAGGCCGGCTACTAAACAGTCCGAAACACTCATAGAATATGCCGCCCAGCCTCTCTTTTCAGCCCCCCAACCAAAAACTGTGGCAACCTGCGCGCCATCAAAGTTGTTGCCTCTAAATAGTATATATATTTGTAGAGAGAGGGATGGGAGGGGGCATTTTGGTTAGTTTGTGTGGGCGTTTACTGTGTTGCAAGACAGACAGAGTTCATTGCACCAGCAGCGAGTGTCGGATTGTGTTGCATAGTTCAAGGCTCCTTTTGTTTGCTTTAAGCACAGCTTATCGTCGAGCATATTAGCTACTTTATCAAGTTAGATCAGTTCTTTAAAGCTCTCATATAATGTTTAAAATATAATAAAGATATATTTGAGAAAAATATTTCGGAAAAAAATTACAAATAAATAAGATTTCGATTATAGTCTTGATTTTTCAAATATTATAATACAGCTACTCAACTTTGATATTGGTAAATTTATCAGAGTCTTAAACGATAAACGAAAATCCACACTTACGATCGAAATATGAGTGGAAACTAATTTTTCGTTTTTTTTTTGTGCTTGAAAACACTATCATAATATAATTATATATATATAATTGAGTATATAAGTTATATATTCAAATTTAATAAATATTTTAACAATACACAAAGATAATTATATAAAATTCCAATTCCGCCAAATTAAATTCATGCACACATGTAAATCACAAAGATCGGGCAAGCTTTATACTAAACTATAATTATTAATTAATTATATCAAATAGATACCCATAAAATCTAACCCAGGCATAAGACCCACCCGAAAGTGTATACAAGTTGCGGCAATTTGTTGCTGCGGCTCTTTTTTTTTTTCTTGCTTGTTTGTTGCTGCTGTTAAACAAAATTTGCTTGGCATGCACTTTGGGCATACATTTCGTGGCGTTGGGGTTGGGTGCAGTGGATGCAGGGAATTGTTAGGGTTTCTACAGTTGGGCAGATACTTAGTTTAGTCATGTTGGCTAGCCTGATAAATTGTTTCCGCAGAGCGTAGCACGTAATTGCTGGCGGATCGATGAAAAGTGGCTTAAAGGTCTTCCAGCCAAGTTGAGATGCCGTCGAGTTGTGCTAGCTCTCTACTTGCTGTTGTTCTTGTTGATGTTGTTGTGGTTGTTGTTGTTGTGGTTGTTGCTGCTGCTTGTGACAAGGCCAACTAATTTGTACACTTCATCTTGGGCGGGCACAAAAACCAAATGACAGTTGCCAAAATAAGACAATCCTCCAAATGCAGAGGCGACTCATTGCTGCTTCTGCTGTTGTTGTTGTTGTTGTTGTTGCCCCTACTTCTTTTGCTGCTACTGCTCCTGCTGTTGCTGTTGCTGTCTTTTGCCCTTGGCTGTGTGAAATGTAATGCAATTTCATGTCAAAAACTAACAGAGCGACAGCCAGAGCACAAAACTTTAAAGTGATATTTTTGTGTCGGTTTGTGCTGCGCACCTGTCTAGCTACCGCTGCTCCTGTTGCAGTTGTTGTTGTCCTAGTTTTTGCTGTCACTGCAGTAGCAGTAGCAGTAGCAGCAGCAGTAGCAGCAGACACAAATGCCAGTCATGCGCCGCAGGAAAACAAACTTCTTTTGCTGCTGCCGCCTCCTTTGCCAGCTCTAACTTTCTACTTGCCCAACCGCAGTAACACGACGCTTACTTCCGCTTTTAAGTGTTAAGCAACACACAAATACACACACACACACACACACACACAATGGCACACTCGCTGTTGTTGTCGCTGTCCTTTGACATGCATGTCTCGCTCTTTAGTCCTTCAAGTCTCTACCGCCCGGTTATCCCAAGACCTCTCTTAGCTACAGCCTTGTCTCTTAGCTGTCTGCCGCCTGTTTCAGTTTTGTCAATGCCTGGCCCACTGTTGTTATGACAAGACAGCATAGCACCTGCCACGCCTCCAGGCGTACCGCCTACCGGCAATGTCCTGGCAGTTGCTTACGCTGCGTTTTTCTTGTGCTAAAGGAAGCATTAAAGGTGGATTCACTTGTTTGTTGCTTGTTTGTTTGCAATTTGTTGTCATAATTTGTTATTGTTGTTGTTGCTCCTGTCTCGTATTTGGGTGTCGGATCGGACTTGCAGTGCAAATCGTTATGGCAACAATGTGCCGCGATGTTGTCTGGAGAATAAGTATAGAAGACGCCAGTCTAAGTTCGCATTTGATTCGATGGTGTTATTCACTTTAGTTGGCCAGTTGCTGGTTTCAAGTGTTTAAGTTAGTGCTCGAGTGGGTAACTCTATAAATGAAATAAAACTAATTGTAAGAAAGCTCGGCAAGAATATACCCTGTAACAAGATACCCGGGTCTGAATGGCAGTTGAGAGTGGGTCAGAGTAATATTTGGAGATCGGAAAGGCAACCAAATAATACTTAGGATGCGAGAGATGCAAAGAAGGAAGCGAGTGAGAGCACAAGTCTCAGAATCACATAGAGGGGCGTTAGGTAAAAATACGTGTTTTCCGTATAGTTAGAGGGATCTATAAAATATCAAGTGAACTGTTAAACACACACACTCGTTAAATAATATACATCGTGTATATTACAAGGCATAACCAAGTCCAAATTTTTAACTAAAACTTTGAAGCACAACTTTTTCACTTATTTTAAGCTTTTGGAAAAATTTAAATCCACACAGAGCTGTCAATCGAACAATAACATATCAGATGACCTTTTGTTGACAGTAGGATTGAAAGCGATCACAAAACGTTGAATCGCAAGCATGAAAATCAATTGGACGTAAAGCAAAAAAATGAAAGCGTGAAAAGCTATTTCACCGATTTTATTAATACACTCCGTTAGGTGGAATTGGTGTTTCAAGTTCACCGATTTTGCTTAATCTCCTCCATTAAGTGGATTAACGTAACATTACAAATTTGAACCGAAACTGATTGGACCCAAAATATTGCAAGCATAATTCTCCAGTTGTGGAATCCACGCCTTTAGGTGGAATTGCGACTTCAAGTAAAGTAGAAAAATTGCAAATGCCGACGGTCGAAAGGCAAAAGAGGCTGCTAGTACATTTGTTTATGAAGACATATTCAAAGATTCAACTAGTTGAAACTCAGTGCATAACTTTAGCCATCATTCATTTATACCTTCACTGCGCATTGTTAAATGCGTTTTCAATTATTTCCGGCCCAAATATTCATAAATGTAATGAAGAGTAACTTTTCTCTGTTTCATTAGTCAAAGCTAGAGCAACAGCAACTGGTTTTCTGCGTATACGAGATATTTTCGTTTGCAAATAGTGCCAGAACGTTTGGCCCATTTTGGCCTATGCTATAGATGGTTGTATTGGTTGTATTATGGCCCGTACTGATGGCCGTATCAATTTTGGTTGGCTTGCTCTTGGCTCGCATTATCGTTAAAATTGTATTGGATTGGGCCAACATGCTTTGCTGACTGTGGATGCCATTGTAGCCCAGAGTTCAGCTACAATTCCATGTATCCATTCCTCTGCATTTTCATTCAGTTGTGTTGTCATGTGTGTGCTAGTGTGTCCATGTGTGTGTATGCTTATAGATTTTCCGTTATAGCCCCACGAACTTCTTCTTAAAATGCAATTTTCAAGATTTTTTTCTTATACATTTTTTTGTTGTTGCTTTTTTTCTGCTTTTGTTGGGTTTGTGTTGGCTCGTTTTGGCCAGCGCCATTTCAGCCTGCGTTGTTGTAGCTGCTTTTGACGCTGATTTTAAGCTGCCAGTAGCTCGCACTCTCTCTCTCTCTCTCTCTCTCTCTCTCTCTCTCTCGCCCTCTCTCTATTCCCTTGACCATGCCTTGCTGCCTGGTGCCCATGCTTGCATGTGTCAAAAGGTATTTTTATGTTCAGTTTCGTGTTTTTCAACATTTTCTCAGCATTTTATTTTCCTTTCTTTGGTTGCTCGTATGGTTTTCCGCAATGTTGGGCTCAGCCAGGGGGAGATGGGGGGCGTGTTACGAAGAGTTGGTTTGGAATCTTGAACCAAACCGCTTTGAGTCGAGTTGAGTTGAGTCCCGTCTTGTGTGCAGGTAATGTGGCACTTGGCTAAAATGGTGTGTGAAATTTTATGCGAAATGGCTTAAGATGTTGTTGTTGCCGTTGTAGTTGTAGTTGTTGTTCTTATTGCTGTTGCTGTTGTTGTTATAGCTCTCGTTGTTCGGTTTGTTGTTGTCGTTGTTGTTGTTGTTGTTATTGTTGTCGTGCTTGTTGTGCTGATATTTCTGGAACGGAACACAATCATTCTGCTATGTTGCACATAAAAAGTTACGTTGAGTGGCACTATGCGACTGTAAATGTGAGTGTATGAGTGTGTCTGCGTGTGTGTGTGTGTATGTGTGTGTCCAGATTCGAGCAGCTGCAATGGATCGGATGGATAGTTAGTGGCAAGGAAAGGGCAATAGCAAAATGTTGAGCAGCTTCTGGCTTCTGGGCAAGCTGCTGATGATGACATTTTCGTTTTGGCCGCATGAATTGGCATTGGGCAACAACAAAAAAAAAAAAATAGAAGGAGCGAAATGCCCAAAAAAGGATTAGTTAGTTTTGCTCGGCTTTTGCCCAAGTCACTCAATGTTGTTAGTTCGTTTTTTGTGTGAATGTGTGTGGGTGTGTGTTTGGGTTTTTTTCTTGTCCAAAGGACATTCGATGAAATTCGATTTCGATTTCGTTTTGCCACATGCATTTCTATTATGCGTGTTGTTATAGGGCGCCTTAAAGCACAACGATATATTGCGTTCATTTAAAGCAGAGCTTAAAAAAACAACTAAATGTGCTGGAAACATGCGAGCCCGACTAGAAGATACCCTGAACGTAGAGACAATATACCGTTACAGGAATTCTAGTTTCTTAGATTTTTTCTTTAAAGTTAGCAACAACTAAACTTCAGTTTGATTAGTTCCTTGGGAGCTATGTGATAAATTAAGCAGTTGTCATATATTTTTGTCTGAGTTTGGTGTCTCGGGTATCTCAAACAATAAAAACTTTTGTTTATAGGATCCATTCATCATAGGGCAGCTTAGGGCATAGTAAACCAGAAAGGATGATAGATTAATAGATAGATTGATTATTCTAAAAGCTTAGAAGTTGAAGTGAAATAAGCCGACACTCACCAAAAGGAAGTATCTAAGCCAAATCTAATCAAGCTTCGAGTTAAAGAGAAATACAAATAGGAGCTATAACTCCTTAGCTAAACATTTTATTCAGAAATACATATGCCCTTTGGATACTTCAATGAGTCTTAGATTTAATTCCATATAAATCAAATGTATTGCTTGCTTGACGTATGTAAAAAAAAAAAAAAAAGAAAATAAAAAACACAAGAGAACGTTCGATTGGAAATCTTATTTATTCACTTCAAAACTAGCTGAAGGCAAATGGAAATTGGAATACCGTGTACTATCTGACAGCAGTTGTTGCACTTATATTTATATTTTATATTTATTTATTTATTAATGGTCGACAAAACGAGTGTCTTCCTCATTATTCAAAAGGTTGTACAATATAAGTATATTCTAAAAGCCTAGTTAAAGGATACAATTTTCTAAATAGCATCACCGACCGATGGAGGTGTTTTATTTGCCAGTCCGGCCAGCTGTGCCCCTTTTCACAGCTAATTTTGTCAGTGACGCTATTAGAGCCTACATCTAAGCAGAAGGTTGTAAGTAGGAAAAAAGTGATCTCAAGTGAAATTAAAAATAATCTTAATTTGCTAAATTAATAAAGAAAATACAATAAATAGGAAAAAAGAAAGTAAGAAAATTGTTAATAAAGTAAAGCAATGTAAGTTAGATAAAGAGTGTTAAGTGGATAGGACAAAGAGAAAAGTATTGGGAAATCACCGACACGGTGGGGGAAAATTTTTCAGCCTGTCCGGCTAGCTATGCCCCTGCTCATAGCTGGGAATGGTCAGCGACTTCCCGAAGGTATCCTGAAAGCAACGATTTTATTAGGGGTAGAGACAGTTCGGTAGAGAAAACGTGATGCAAACTATTATAATTTTTACATAGCACGCGAAAAGAATTGTGCATAGCGTAATCAGTTGTGCACGTAGATAGTAATAAGGGGCGATAATTTCTGGTTGGTCTAGCCGGAACAGAGAATTGAAGACGCCCTAGCAGAAAAGGAGAATCGATGTCGCCAATAATCAACTTATGTAGAAGGACAACACCGAGAATTGTCCTACGGTTGATTAACGACGGAAGGTTGAGAAGAAGCAGTCTGCTGGAGTAGGACGGCAACCGAAGATTAGGGTCCCAATTTAAACCTCGTAAGGCAAAAAGCAGAAATTGCTTCTGAACAGATTCAATACGATCCTGGCTGTTGATATACTGTGGAGACCAGATGCAAGAGCAGTATTCAAGGATAGGGCGAACAAGAGAGATGTACAGAAGTTTTGTTATAAAAGGATCGTTAAACTCTTTAGACCATCGTTTAATGAATCCAAGTACACTTAACACTATGCTACATGAAATGAGAACGCTCTCAATGCTGAATGCCAACACGTGGAATGGACACATGTGTAAATATTCAATTAGCAGAATAACAACAAATGCTACGCAAACAACTGACAACAGCAGCTACAACAAAAAAAAAAAAAAACAACTTTACGCTGTGCTGGGCATTCGCTTTGTCGCTCATTTTCCCAAAAATGCGAGTATAAAACAAGTCACAATTCTGTAGTTGAATTTACCCGACTAACAGCTACCCTGGAAGCAATGTCGGTGGTTCTGTTACATAGATTCCAACACTCGTAACTCGTAAATTGCAGCTTCTTCAGCCCCTATTCCCTGTCTTTTTCTTTCTCTAGTCCCTGAATATGGGAAAGTCTTGAATTACTTCGATGCTTGATTTCCGATCTATATGAAATTTTTAGGTCTTGAATTTAGTATCCAAATATGTGTATATACCTAAGGGCGAGGCACTGAGTTCGAGTTAAATGTATATATTATCAATTTATTGTATATATGAAAATATTCTTTAAAAACGTAATCAACAAGAGTCTACACATCAAAATAAATGTATATAGCACTTAAAAGCTTTGAGATAGGCTCATAAAACTTTATCTGAAATATCAATATTTATCGATTTCATCAATACGAATTTAGCTATCAATGATCTTTGATATTTGATCTTGTAGTCTCTGAGACATTGGGACAGACAGACACAAGGTCAAGGGTAGCTCAAGTCGGGTTCGACAAAGTTTCCCTTTCTTTGTTACATAAATTTGCACACAAGTATTATGCCCTCTTTTACCCCTTTTGATTGGCTACAGGGTAGTTAAGCACAAAAAAAACGTCGTAGATAAAAATGATTTTTATTTAATTTTCGCACCTGTTTTCAGTGCAAATAAGTTTCGTATTTTAATTCTCATTTGAATTTTACATGCATTTCAATTTGTTTTGACATTTTTCCAACAACGTGTCGAGTATTCGTTTTCTTTTTTTTTTTTTTTTTGTCATTTTTCTCTTGTTTTTTGGCATTCCTGTACATTTTTTTCGATAATTATTCCATGGGGCGTTTTACATGTCAAAGGAATTTCGCACCGAGGCACGCGTTCATCCACACTGCAAGTGTTCCATTACATTCAGCGGTTACCTGTCGGCAACTCACCTGAATGTCTGTCTAGCTGACTGTTTGTCTAACTGTCGCTACATGTGTGTATATAAATACATACATATATATTCTGATGTTTCAATTGTGCTGGGAGGAGCAGATGGACAATTACAGCAACAATGCCAAGCGGCATTCATCAACATCATCAGCTCTTAAAATATATATATGTTATATGTATGCATATACATTATGATGAGGATACATCATTATTAGCATTCAGCTGTGTCTGTCATCGTCGTCATCATATTTTGCAAATTGCTCGTAAAACTGGCTTTTAATTGCACGTGTAAAAAGGGTTCGCTTCATTCCCATCCCCTGTAATTTCCCCCGCCAACTGCCGTGTCTCTTCCAACTGACTGTTGAAATTTAAACGCTGGCAAGATTAATTCAATTAACCTGCGCCAGAGCCAAAGGTAACAGGCAAAAATCTGTCTGAAAATGGGTTTTATGGGTGAAAACCATTTTAGAGGCGGGCTTCTGTAGGACTTCAGCTTCTGTATTCGGGCCTCTGCGGCTGCTGCTTCTGCTGCTGCTTTTGACACTTTTAATTGGTAGGCGTGGCAAATCATTAATTATATTTCGAGCCCAAAATGCATGTCACTCAGCATAGAGGACTTAAATAAAGAGAATCAGCCTGAATTGGAGAGCAGAAAGTGGGGGGCAAATCGTAAGTAAAAGCTGTCAAAGCAGCATTTACAATTGGCTTGAATCGAGGCTATTGTCTATAAAAAAAAAAGAAAAGAAACAGCTAAGCTGATAATCACTCGAAAAAAGTTGATTGAAGCACAAATAAAAACAAAAGAGTAAGAATACCCAACTATACTTATTTACTGTGAGAAATGTCTGGCAAAAGCGAGCTTGCCTTTCATTTAAATAGTTTCTTTTTCTGCAGCTGTGTTGACTCTCACATCTTTACATTCTCGAAATCAAAGAAAAGACCAGCAGCATAAAATGTACTATTTACAACAAGATAAATAGTTTGCGGTGCTAGTTTTCATCATGAAACTTTTCCAAGAAAATTATTAATAAATGTTCATTTCTGTTTGCCTTAAATAGCCAGTTATCAGCTTGTATATACAATGCAAGTTCTTGAAACTCTACAACTTTTTAGCATTTGCAGACCATTTTCATAAAGAGTTAAAATTAAAAAGTGAGATTTGTGCATTGTGCGACTGAGAGAAGAGTTTTGAAAGGGAATTTCCAGTCTTTTATTAACCATGAATCAAATATTAAGTATAATTAGTTGGACAAAGAATTGTCGTACCTTAATCTGAGCCGAGGCAGGCAGTCTTCCTCTTCTTAAGCTAAAACATTATGCGAGCAAAATCTTAAAGTTAAGTTGCGCTCATCTTTGGCTTATGCAGTTGAGATTCCCATTAATGAACTTTGGTGACACGTCGTCGGGCAGGTGAACAAGGAAAATTACGAAAGAAGCTAAGAACTGAAAAAATGGAAGCCAAGAGCTCTGCAAATGATAAACGGCCCAGCTGATAGAGCTAAGCGAGCTGAAGTGCATGACAATGTCTGGAAATTAAGTGGTAGGGAGGGGGAGGAAGTGAGGGAGGGCGGTTTGTTGGAGGGTAGCATAGGTTTCTCTTTTGGCCCGCTTTCGGCTTGTGGCATTTTGTGGGCTACGCGAAATTTAGCGGCACAATAAAACACATCAAATAAATTTACGCTGAAAATGTGTTGCTTATCAGCGAGGCGTGGCGGGTAAACCATAGGCAAAGGTTATTTTTGTTTTTTTGTTTTGGGCACCGAGAGATTTAATAGCAAGTTGATAAGCCGCAGAGCAGAGCAGGCCAGGCAGAGGATAACGTAATACAGACGCTGAGTAGCTTCCGGTATACGCTTTAAACTCGCTTACGGGTAATAAACTCGGCGAGGCATGGCGCTATTTTAAATCTAAATAGACTCGGCGAGCCAACTTGAATTTATTTGGCGCTGAAGCCAAACAAAAACCAACAAAAATATAAATAAATAAAAAATAAATATCTAGGAGCCGCAAAAACAATGCTGGAAAAAAATACCGCAGCATGCATAATTTTGAATGCTTTGCGGGCTGACGGCGCAGCCACATTATGCAACATTCCTTTCAGCACACACAAAGTTGCACCACGCAATCCTCTCGCCTCCCCTACCCACCTCATCTGCCCCACCCATGATGCTGCTGCCCCTGGCCAACAGTCATGCCTAGGCAACCCGACCGCACGCTCATTATGATAATAATAATGCGGGGGCAGCAGCATTGCACGAAATTTTTTGGTAAGCACTCGACATAGCCCCTACCCCCTCACCATCCCCTCTCCCACCAACCCATTGCCCGCGCACAACGGTCAAAGCCCACAACAACAATTAAAATGTTATTAAGCGGCCAAAATTATGCAATGTGCGAAAGCAGCTGAGCTGGCAAAACTCTTCTCGGCCAGGATGAGTCCGGTTGCCCAGAGACCAGAAATAGATGCAATAAAAGCCAGCCCGTAATGACAATGGCTAAAACTAACAGTTGGGGCGGCCAAAAGAAAATGCTCGCCACATGCGAGCTTTTATATATATATATGGTTGAGCCAGGGCTGAAAAAAAAACTTAGCGAAACGGATGAACTGCCTCCATGTTCGCCTCGTAACATTCAAATGATAAAGATTTGAATATTAAACAAGTCTAATTATTAATAAAAAAAGTTTTTAATTTTCAATTTTCAACAAATTTTGAATATTAAAATCAATTTGAATAATAACAACATATATTTCTCATTTGAAATTAATTGTTTTTGCCTTTTAAAAATTCAAATAAATCAATGTTTAACCAAACAAAACCTTTTTTTATTTTACCGCTTTATTAAAAACTTGAGTTTTCCTTCGAAGGTTGTTTTTTTAACCTAAACCTTTTTGGAAATAAAAGTACGATCGTTCTAGAACTCGGCAAACTTGTGGAGAACTATGTAGATCAAAGGTTTATTTCTCCTCAATTAGTATAGTTTTCAAGCCTTTTTACAGCCCTGGTACATGTGCATGTGTAAAGGAAAAATCAGCTGCATAGCAACCGGAGCCCGTGGGCGGGGGGAGCGCCGCTTAATATATGAATAAACATATGCATAAACACACACAAGTGCTTTCTGGATTATTAAAAAAAAAACATTGGATATGTAACAACTAAACAATAATAAGGAATACAAAGGGCTTAATTATAAAAATATATATATAAGTATATATTCAAAAGGCTAAAAGAAAGTAGAAAAAAAAAATCAATTACAAATCCTAGACCTACTAATTAGGCACAAAAAGCTCTCAAAACAAAACAAAAAACACTTTCTGCATTCTTTAGCTATAAAACAAGCAGTCGGGAGCTCCCGACAAGAGGATACCCTGAACCCTCTTCTTCCAACACCAAATGCAAATATATATACTATTCTAGAAGCAAAATATCATTTTTGGTGACTCTAGCTCCTTTTATCGATTTTTATCCATTACTTGGAAGCGGGGCGAGTTATCGATTATCGGAAACAAACTCGATCTACGCAGGCACTAATAGGACTTTACAGCCAAAATTTTAAGTCTCTAGCTCTTAATGGTTCTAATATCCTTGCGATCACACATACGGACAGACGGACGGACAGACAGACGGACATAGCTAGATCGACTCAACTGCTGATGCTGATGAAGAATATATATATTTATATAAGCATGTAACAATAAATAAGCATATCAAACAATTCTTATATCGCTCTCATATTGTATTGGTCAAAATTCATGTCAAAATGATACCCTCAAATATCCTATATAGACATTGGTCAATATTTCCCACCACCATAACTCGGTCAAAACTCAACCGATTTTCAAAAGGTTTGGCTTTTTGTTCATGGTTTGGCCTCTAGAACAATTCTGCATCCAAATCTGGCAACATAATTTTTGGTCAAAATTCATGTCAAAATGATACCCTCAAATATCCTATATAGACATAGGTCAATATTTCCCGACCTCATGTCTCGGTCAAAACTCAACCGATTTTCATAAGGTTTGGTTTTTTGTTCATGGTTTGTCCTCTATATCAATTCTGCATCAAAATCTGGCAACATAATTTTTGGTCAATATTCATGTCAAAATGATACCCTCAAATATCCTGTATAGACATAGGTCAATATTTCCCACCCCCATAACTCGGTCAAAACTTAACCGATTTTCATAAGGTTCGGTTTTTTGTTCATGGTTTGGCCTCTATATCAATTCTGCATCCAAATCTGGCAACATTATTTTTGGTCAAAATTCATGTCAAAATGATACCGTCAAATATCCTTTATAGACATAGGTCAATATTCCCCACCCCCAAAACTCGGTCAAAACTCAACCGATTTTCATAAGGTTTGGTTTTTTGTTCATGGTTTGGCCTCTATATCAATTCTGCATCAAAATCTGGCAACATAATTTTTGGTCAAAATTCATGTCAAAATGATACCCTCAAATATCCTTTATAAACATAGGTCAATATTCCCCACCCCCAAAACTCGGTCAAAACTCAACCGATTTTCATAAGGTTTGGTTTTTTGTTCATGGTTTGGCCTCTATATCAATTCTGCATCAAAATCTGGCAACATAATTTTTGGTCAAAATTCATGTCAAAATGATACCGTCAAATATCCTTTATAGACATAGGTCAATATTCCCCACCTCCATAACTCGGTCAAAACTCAACCGATTTTCATAAGGTTTGGTTTTTTGTTCATGGTTTGGCCTCTATATCAATTCTGCATCAAAATCTGGCAACATAATTTTTGGTCAAAATTCATGTCAAAATGATACCCTCAAATATCCTTTATAAACATAGGTCAATATTCCCCACCCCCAAAACTCGGTCAAAACTCAACCGATTTTCATAAGGTTTGGTTTTTTGTTCATGGTTTGGCCTCTATATCAATTCTGCATCAAAATCTGGCAACATAATTTTTGGTCGAAATTCATGTCAAAATGATACCCTCAAATATCCTGTATAGACATAGGTCAATATTTCCCACCTCCATAACTCGGTCAAAACTCAACCGATTTTCATAAGGTTTGGTTTTTTGTTCATGGTTTGGCCTCTATATCAATTCTGCATCAAAATCTGGCAACATAATTTTTGGTCAAAATTCATGTCAAAATGGACACCCTCAAATATCCTTTATAAACATAGGTCAATATTCCCCACCCCCAAAACTCGGTCAAAACTCAACCGATTTTCATAAGGTTTGGTTTTTTGTTCATGGTTTGGCCTCTATATCAATTCTGCATCAAAATCTGGCAACATAATTTTTGGTCGAAATTCATGTCAAAATGATACCCTCAAATATCCTGTATAGACATAGGTCAATATTTCCCACCCCCATAACTCGGTCAAAACTTAACCGATTTTCATAAGGTTTGGTTTTTTGTTCATGGTTTGGCCTCTATATCAATTCTGCATCAAAATCTGGCAACATAATTTTTGGTCAAAATTCATGTCAAAATGGACACCCTCAAATATCCTACATAGACATAGGTCAATATTTCACACCCCCATAACTCGGTCAAAAATCAACCGATTTTCATAAGGTTTGGTTTTTTGTTCATGGTTTGGCCTCTATATCAATTCTGCATCAAAATCTGGCAACATAATTTTTGGTCAAAATTCATGTCAAAATGATACCCTCAAATATCCTGTATAGACATAGGTCAATATTTCCCACCCCCATAACTCGGTCAAAACTTAACCGATTTTCATAAGGTTTGGTTTTTTGTTCATGGTTTGTCCTCTATATCAATTCTGCATCAAAATCTGGCAACATAATTTTTGGTCAAAATTCATGTCAAAATGATACCCTCAAATATCCTTTATAAACATAGGTCAATATTCCCCACCCCATAACTCGGTAAACTCAACCGATTTTCATAAGGTTTGGCTTTTTGTTCATGGTTTGGCCTCTATATCAATTCTGCATCAAAATCTGGCAACATAATTTTTGGTCAAAATTCATGTCAAAATGATACCCTCAAATATCCTGTATAGACATAGGTCAATATTTCCCACCCCCATAACTCGGTCAAAACTTAACCGATTTTCATAAGGTTTGGTTTTTTGTTCATGGTTTGGCCTCTATATCAATTCTGCATCAAAATCTGGCAACATAATTTTTGGTCAAAATTCATGTCAAAATGGACACCCTCAAATATCCTACATAGACATAGGTCAATATTTCACACCCCCATAACTCGGTCAAAAATCAACCGATTTTCATAAGGTTTGGTTTTTTGTTCATGGTTTGGCCTCTATATCAATTCTGCATCAAAATCTGGCAACATAATTTTTGGTCAAAATTCATGTCAAAATGATACCCTCAAATATCCTGTATAGACATAGGTCAATATTTCCCACCCCCATAACTCGGTCAAAACTTAACCGATTTTCATAAGGTTTGGTTTTTTGTTCATGGTTTGTCCTCTATATCAATTCTGCATCAAAATCTGGCAACATAATTTTTGGTCAAAATTCATGTCAAAATGATACCCTCAAATATCCTTTATAAACATAGGTCAATATTCCCCACCCCCATAACTCGGTCAAAACTCAACCGATTTTCATAAGGTTTGGCTTTTTGTTCATGGTTTGGCCTCTATATCAATTCTGCATCAAAATCTGGCAACATAATTTTTGGTCAAAATTCATGTCAAAATGGACACCCTCAAATATCCTTTATAAACATAGGTCAATATTCCCCACCCCCAAAACTCGGTCAAAACTCAACCGATTTTCATAAGGTTTGGTTTTTTGTTCATGGTTTGGCCTCTATATCAATTCTGCATCAAAATCTGGCAACATAATTTTTGGTCGAAATTCATGTCAAAATGATACCCTCAAATATCCTTTATAGACATAGGTCAATATTTCCCACCCCCATAACTCGGTCAAAACTTAACCGATTTTCATAAGGTTTGGTTTTTTGTTCATGGTTTGGCCTCTATATCAATTCTGCATCAAAATCTGGCAACATAATTTTTGGTCAAAATTCATGTCAAAATGGACACCCTCAAATATCCTACATAGACATAGGTCAATATTTCACACCCCCATAACTCGGTCAAAAATCAACCGATTTTCATAAGGTTTGGTTTTTTGTTCATGGTTTGGCCTCTATATCAATTCTGCATCAAAATCTGGCAACATAATTTTTGGTCAAAATTCATGTCAAAATGATACCCTCAAATATCCTGTATAGACATAGGTCAATATTTCCCACCCCCATAACTCGGTCAAAACTTAACCGATTTTCATAAGGTTTGGTTTTTTGTTCATGGTTTGTCCTCTATATCAATTCTGCATCAAAATCTGGCAACATAATTTTTGGTCAAAATTCATGTCAAAATGATACCCTCAAATATCCTTTATAAACATAGGTCAATATTCCCCACCCCATAACTCGGTAAACTCAACCGATTTTCATAAGGTTTGGCTTTTTGTTCATGGTTTGGCCTCTATATCAATTCTGCATCAAAATCTGGCAACATAATTTTTGGTCAAAATTCATGTCAAAATGATACCCTCAAATATCCTGTATAGACATAGGTCAATATTTCCCACCCCCATAACTCGGTCAAAACTTAACCGATTTTCATAAGGTTTGGTTTTTTGTTCATGGTTTGGCCTCTATATCAATTCTGCATCAAAATCTGGCAACATAATTTTTGGTCAAAATTCATGTCAAAATGATACCCTCAAATATCCTGTATAGACATAGGTCAATATTTCCCACCCCCATAACTCGGTCAAAACTTAACCGATTTTCATAAGGTTTGGTTTTTTGTTCATGGTTTGTCCTCTATATCAATTCTGCATCAAAATCTGGCAACATAATTTTTGGTCAAAATTCATGTCAAAATGATACCCTCAAATATCCTTTATAAACATAGGTCAATATTCCCCACCCCATAACTCGGTAAACTCAACCGATTTTCATAAGGTTTGGCTTTTTGTTCATGGTTTGGCCTCTATATCAATTCTGCATCAAAATCTGGCAACATAATTTTTGGTCAAAATTCATGTCAAAATGATACCCTCAAATATCCTGTATAGACATAGGTCAATATTTCCCACCCCCATAACTCGGTCAAAACTTAACCGATTTTCATAAGGTTTGGTTTTTTGTTCATGGTTTGGCCTCTATATCAATTCTGCATCAAAATCTGGCAACATAATTTTTGGTCAAAATTCATGTCAAAATGGACACCCTCAAATATCCTACATAGACATAGGTCAATATTTCACACCCCCATAACTCGGTCAAAAATCAACCGATTTTCATAAGGTTTGGTTTTTTGTTCATGGTTTGGCCTCTATATCAATTCTGCATCAAAATCTGGCAACATAATTTTTGGTCAAAATTCATGTCAAAATGATACCCTCAAATATCCTGTATAGACATAGGTCAATATTTCCCACCCCCATAACTCGGTCAAAACTTAACCGATTTTCATAAGGTTTGGTTTTTTGTTCATGGTTTGTCCTCTATATCAATTCTGCATCAAAATCTGGCAACATAATTTTTGGTCAAAATTCATGTCAAAATGATACCCTCAAATATCCTTTATAAACATAGGTCAATATTCCCCACCCCCATAACTCGGTCAAAACTCAACCGATTTTCATAAGGTTTGGCTTTTTGTTCATGGTTTGGCCTCTATATCAATTCTGCATCAAAATCTGGCAACATAATTTTTGGTCAAAATTCATGTCAAAATGATACCCTCAAATATCCTGTATAGACATAGGTCAATATTTCCCACCCCCATAACTCGGTCAAAACTTCACCGATTTTCATAAGGTTTGGTTTTTTGTTCATGGTTTGTCCTCTATATCAATTCTGCATCAAAATCTGGCAACATAATTTTTGGTCAAAATTCATGTCAAAATGATACCCTCAAATATCCTTTATAAACATAGGTGAATATTCCCCACCCCCATAACTCGGTCAAAACTCAACCGATTTTCATAAGGTTTGGCTTTTTGTTAATGGTTTGGCCTCTATATCAATTCTGCATCAAAATCTGGCAACATAATTTTTGGTCAAAATTCATGTCAAAATGATACCCTCAAATATCCTGTATAGACATAGGACAATATTTCCCACACCCATAACTCGATCAAAACTCAACCAATTTTCATAAGGTTTGGATTTTTGTTCATGGTTTCGCCTCTAGATCAATTCTGCATCGAAATCTGGCAACATCATTTTTGGTCAATATTCATGTCAAAATGATACCCTCAAATATCCTGTATAGACATAGGTCAATATTTCCCACCCCCATAACTCGGTCAAAACTTCACCGATTTTCATAAGGTTTGGTTTTTTGTTCATGGTTTGTCCTCTATATCAATTCTGCATCAAAATCTGGCAACATAATTTTTGGTCAAAATTCATGTCAAAATGATACCCTCAAATATCCTTTATAAACATAAGTCAATATTCCCCACCCCCATAACTCGGTCAAAACTCAACCGATTTTCATAAGGCTTGGCTTTTTGTTCATGGTTTGGCCTCTATATCAATTCTGCATCAAAATCTGGCAACATAATTTTTGGTCAAAATTCATGTCAAAATGGACACCCTCAAATATCCTATATAGACATAGGTCAATATTTCCCACCCCCATAACTCGGTCAAAACTCAACCGATTTTCATAAGGTTTGGCTTTTTGTTCATGGTTTGGCCTCTATATCAATTCTGCATCAAAATCTGGCAACATAATTTTTGGTCAAAATTCATGTCAAAATGATACCCTCAAATATCCTGTATAGACATAGGACAATATTTCCCACACCCATAACTCGATCAAAACTCAACCAATTTTCATAAGGTTTGGATTTTTGTTCATGGTTTCGCCTCTAGATCAATTCTGCATCGAAATCTGGCAACATAATTTTTGGTCAATATTCATGTCAAAATGATACCCTCAAATATTCTATATAGGTCAATATTTCCCACCCCCCTAACTCGGTCAAAACCCAACCGATTTTCATAAGGTTTGGGTTTTTGTTCATGGTTTGGCCTCTAGATCAATTCTGCATCCAAATCTGGCAACTTTATTTTTAGTCAAAATTTAAGTAAAAAATTCAAATATGATATACAGACATAAGTCAAAATTTTCCACACCCGTAACGCAGTCAAACCTTATACGATTTGCAGAGGCAAATTCGGGTCCGCTAGTATTATATAAGACGTAACACAATTAACCTCCGGTCTTTTGAATTAACCATAGTCCAGATGAGTCTATCATATTGACTATCATATTAATAAAATAATAGCCGATCTTTGAAGTTAACCAAATTCAAGACTCATCTTAAAAATGGTCATCTAAAATGTGGCTGATATGAACTAACGTACCTCAGTTGTAATACGACGTATATTTCACTATGTGCAGATGGTTAGAGGCGGTTGGTTGCCCGATGGCGGCTACCCTAGACTTCACATGGCGACTTAAAGCGTCAGGTACAAATGAAAATAAGCACTTGAATCACAATATTTGTGATAAAGTGTCGAGCACTTGGCTAATAACTCTTTAAAAGCGCTGCCCGTTCAAGGCACACGCACACTAATGGAAAATAATAAGCCGCATAAATTAAAATGCTTACAACTCCAAAGAATTTAGCCACTTACCTTTAAATACTATTGCAGAAGGTGTTCTTAATTTTTCATGAAATATGTAACGCAGCGAAAGAAATATAACGGGTCACATAGAATTTGTATTAATCCATTTTTAAATTCTGTCGAAATCGTATGATTTGTAGCATATAGCTGCAAGAAAAACATAATTTTTTAGATAACTTTACCAAACTTTTGATTAAAGAACTTATAAGAACATATAAGTTAATCTAAAAGATAAACTTAAGCAATAGTTCGAAAATAAAGCGCCTTTTACGGAAATTTAAAAAAAAAAATCCCAAAAAAAAATGTTAGCAAGGGTATTCAGTCTTCGACTTGCTGAAATGCCGTTGCTTCTTTTTTGTCTTGTCTACCTGCTGTCTGCCTATCCATCTATCTATTCATCTTGTTCCAAGTTGTTGGGCTTCCGTTTTAGCTGCTGCTGTGTTCTTGTGTTGTTGCTGTTTCTGGGTCTTGTTTTGGTTCTGGTTGCGTCGGCCTTTGTGCCAGGTACTTGGCTGGCAGCCTTGGCCAACACTTTTCACGTTGCGCGAAATTTATCATGATTCCATTACATAATTAAATCCGTTTTAATAGAAACTTTGCACGTCTTTGTTGTTGTTGCTGTTGTCGCTGCTTCTGCTGCTTCTGCTGCTGCTTCTGCTGCTGCTGCTGTTGCTGCTTTTGAGATGTATTCGGCAAAGTTTCGCCCGGCGAAATTGAAAAACAAAACAGCAAAGGCAGCAGCAAAGTTGTCGACTGCCTGCGTTGACGTCGGCGTCGCTGTTGCTGCGCAAATGAAATTAAGAAAGTAACCAAAGAAGAGAGCTAGCTCACCAAAGTTGCTTACCCTTACCCACACCTTCCTCCACCCGCTACATCCATGCTCACCCACACCTATACGAGTGCTTGCTGAAATGCTTTGCTTTATCTGCTGCTGCCATCTCTCTTCACTGTATCCATGTGTACTCTATTTCCCCTCATCTCGCCGCTCTTTGTCGACTGCTGCCGCTGGTTTTTGTCTTGATAAATTACCCCGTCCTTGGCAGAGACGTTGGCGACTGAGGCGACACAGTAAAGTGATATTTTTATTTGGAACTCTCCCCCGCTCCCTACATCCTCACCCCCCCAACAATTTCGCTGCAGACATTTTTAAATCTTGCCAAATTGTTAACGATGCGAAAGTTGCCACTGAAACGGCAGGGGCTGTAAGCGGTACGCGACAGGGCGGGGCTGTAGGCGGGGACATAGCTGCTCGGTCGACGGCAAAGTTTAGTAAATGAAAATAATTTTCAGTTGGAAAATTATTTAAAGTAGTTCATTAAGTGGCAGCATTTTTAGACAAGCTCAACTATTTGTAAACTATTTCGTTTTCAGTTTTTTGTTTTATTATTTTTCAGTTTTTTTTTTTTTAATTTTTGTTTGCGACTAGCACTGCATTCTTTGCTAAATATATGAGTTAAGACAATAAGCGCCTGGCCGCTAAGAGCGAAGCAGATGCTCTTTGGGAGCAAATAGTGTGAAAGCTATTTAATACACTAAGAGTAATGAGGGTTTTATTCTCTTAGAGCGATTAGGCGAATATGCGGCTAGAAGGGGTATTGATAACTATCAATAATTATGGATATTGGCTGGCTTACAAATTAGTTTTTAACATAAATTAACAGGCACTAATTATATTCCGAAGCTGTACGATATGAATATCATCTATATTTGCTGCTGATTAATTAACTTTCTAACGCTTCAGAAAAAAAAAGCGAAATAAAAATGCAGCCGCTCCGACGACAGCAGCTCAAAGGGAACGAAACGCAACTAATTTGCAGCTTGGGCAATTGTGATCGCCTCTCTGCCACGCCCTCCCTCTCTTTAAGCTCCAATACATCAGGCAAAAAGCGAATATCACGCAGCGAATTCGCCGAAAAGATATCCAATAGGGATAAAGTGTAAGGCGAATTAGCGGAAGGGCAATAATGTGAAGTATTTTTTTTTTGACTAAATATTATTTGAAATTAATTTTTTAAATGCCAATCAATGTATCACGCTGCTAGAAAGGTCATTTGTTTTTGGGGCCGTTTCTTATGCCCTTCCACAGAGAGAAACGAGTATATGGATTTCGTGAACTTTGATTTTTCATTGCCTACTTTTCAGCTGTTTCTTTTATGTGTCACAAAAGTGGGCTAAATGCACACATACGCAATGCTTAAATTAATTTAATTTACTTATCAACTGCATGTAAATCAAAACTGTTTTAATAGGATTTCTAACTGAAACGCAAGACATTCTATATTATAATAGGCCTGCTCGATTACCTCGAGAGGTTTCCACCCAAGCAAATGTAGATTGTTTCTTTGACAACTGACTTTCAATTTTTATTGCCTGCTTTTAGGCGACATATTTTTTGTGCAACTGAAATGAGGCAAATACATAAAATGTACGTAAATTATATGCAATTGATTTACTTTTCAACTTAAGGTAATCCAGCATTTGTATTGATAATATAAAAATAAGTTGAATTGCTCACAGAAAGGCAAGAAATGCTACAAAATACTGGTTCAGTTCGGCTAACTCCACAGTGATAAGAAAAGTTTCCACCTAAGCAAATGAAACTTTTTTTTCTATCAGACCTGTTTTTCAACTGCCTTAACTTTCAATTAAAAACACATTATCTACCCAACATGTGGGTGTATGTGTGTGTGTGTGTGTGTGTGTGTGTGTGCTTGGCACTCCATATAAGCCCGCCCGCATGTCAAGCGCACGTTGATTTCGCCCGGGGCCGCGCTCCTTTCGCTGCTGGCCGTCGGCCACTGGCTGACAACTCACTTAAACTGCAATAAATAACGCAAAAAGGTAAAAGATAGATGCGCAGGCGACACACCTGACAACACCTACGCTGGTTACACTGCATCGCTGATAAGGCCCAAGCCCAAGCCCAAGTGTCGAGCGGATTGGCAATCTCGCAACCCTTCGCAAATCCCCAGCAAACGCAACGCGCATTAAAATAAAATTAATTCAATATTTTCTTTTTTTTTTTTGCACTCTGTTTTGCGGCTGCACGAGCGAAATGGCAAAACGATTGACTATTAAAATGGATAAGGCATAATATTTTTCGCATTTGTTGGCCCTGCCGTTGCCCAGCCCTGGCACTCATCCTGCATCCTTTATTCCGTATTCCGTATTCCGTATTCGGTATTCCTCACTCGTCACGTAAATGTAAGAAAAATAGTTTACGGTCCGGACTTATCTGCTGAAGCCAATAATGTTGCCTTTAAAATGACAAAGCTGCCGCCACAAAAATGACAGCAATAAGGAAGCATAAAAAGACAAACCCTCCTGCTGCCCACCAAACAACTTAAGGATTAAATGAGAAAGTGAGTAAAGTTTTTATGCCCTTGTGGAGGGTATTATTAAGTTGTTATGAAATTGGTAACGCGCCCAAGGCGTCTCTTCATTTTTGATTTAACCGAATCGGAACACTATATCATATAGCTGATCGATAGAAAACAAAGCACTTGCATGAAAACCTTACAAAGGGTCCATTGTAAGTGACAGACACAAGGAAGCGTCTCCTACGCTATATACATATTTACTTGATCAGCATAGCCGAGTCCAGCTGTCTCTCCGTGTGTATGAACTCCGAGTCTGTTAGAGCTAGAGACTGAACGATTTTGTTTCCGACAATCGATAATCTGCGCTGATAATAATCGATATCGAAATACTGTTTTCTGAGCTAGAGATTTTAATAGCCAGAGTTACCAAATTTCTACGTTCTAGAATGGAGAGCGATGTATATAGAAGAGATATCTTTTATTTACTGATCGATATCGAAATCCTGATTTCAGGTTTTAAGAGCTGGAGTCAGCAAATGTGACCTGTAGCTTCTCTTATATATTTTCAAGTTTTTATCAAGCATCTTCCATGTTATCGTCCTGCGTATAACCAAGCTTCGCGCTTGTAAAAATGCCACAAGAGTATTTAATCTTCGGTGTTGCCTTTTCTTCCTGCCTTTTTTTAGCCAAGGAGCGCGCAGCTTGGATGGAAATTGTTACTCAACTGTTGCCCGAGCGGCCCACTAAATTTTTTAATATCTTTTATATGGTTATAGCGCCTTGCGGCTGTTGTTGTTGTTGTTGTTGTTGTTTTTGTTAATGTGGCGCCCGGCAATTAAACATGGAGCAAAAGTTCGCCTCAAGTGCCTGGCTGAACTCTTCCCATGAATAATTTCTGAGACGCGTCAAGAGTCTTTCGTTTACCAGCTATTCCATAGGCCTGACCAAACTTTTCGACTGCGGTTTTTCGCTTCGGTAAAGCCTGAGGTTTTGCGGCATTTTGTTGGACTCACACACACACACACGCACACACACACACACATGTGATTATGGGGCGTTTAGTGGGCAATTATCGCCTGCAGCGCCCATAATTATCATGCAGAGTCCTTAGTTGCACTCGCATTTCATATTCAAAGCTGTCTCTGGTCCACGCCTCATACCACCACCACCACCCCCCCCCACCGCTTCCCCCTGGGAGGTAGTTGCCACGTTATCTGCGTCTACACATGAGCGCGGCATATACACAAAGGAGGACAGCAAGAGCTGAGCTGAGAGATGCGAGTCCTGAAAACATACATAAATAAAATACAGATGGCCAGGCAGATGAGTTGGGATGAGCCCACGACACAATGGACGACAGTTGGGTCGGGCGGGGCTGGGGTGTGGAGTGGAAGGGCGGGGGTTGTGCCTGGGCACAGACTATGACGAGCGACTGCCACTAAAAATAATAATAAACGTAAATTTTCTCTAATTTACACATACAGAGCACATGAAGAGCACTCTGGCATAGTAAATGCCTGGCCGAGCACTGCTCAAAAGAGAGTAAGAGAGGGAGAGGGAGAGAGAGAGAGAGAGCGAGATTAAATTTTATGCTAAGAAGAACGAATTTTACATGCCCTACAAATTATATTGTGATATTAATAAGCTCATTATTTATATTTGATTTGATTTTGAAATGAGTATTTTTTCTCTTTACACAATATACTTAAGAGTAATTTACACAATTAACTCCCTCTTAACCCAAATTTGTCTACACATATCCCAACTTGAATGATGAGGCATTTTCTACAACACAGCTTTTTGCCTTTTTGCCTTTAACATTTACCTTTAACTAATTACGTGCCCCTTGGAATAATTAGCTTTATATACATTGTCCACCTTGACGAAGCCTTTGCCAAGCCAATTCGAAAGTCACAATACCCTTACCCTGCAAGCTCATTGCCAAGTCCCATGCTGCAAATAAACAACAAAGTCACTGAAATTTAATTTCCATCCAACAACAACGGCAACAACAACGGCAACTGGCGACAACAAGAGCTACAAAAATGGCATTTGGCAACATGTTCATGTTGCTGCTCTCGGATACATGACAGCAACAGTCGCTCCCCTTTGCTACCGCCCGCCGCCAGTTGTCAGCCGCCGCAAAGCTCGCTGCAGTAGCCGAAAAGATGCCTTATCACTTGGGCGCATTTACATAAAAAAACCACAAATAAAAGTTGCCAACTAACGCAGCAAGAAGCGAACTGAGCAAAGAAAATAACTGTGAGCGCCTGTGTGTGTGTGTGTGTGTGTGTGTGTGTGAGTGTATGAGTAGCTATATGAGTGCCGTCTTCATCTGCCTTACCCACTCTCTTTCGTGACTCGCTCTTTGGTTCAAGCTGTAGCTCTCTACAGGCAGCGACGGCGACGCGCTGCTTAAGCATTAAAAACTTTTCACATTAAAGCACATTACAACAACAAATCATAGAAAGCTGAAGCAAACGCATACACACACACAGCCACTCACACACACGCACACCAATACGCATGCAACACATTTAGATAATATGCTACAACTGCTGCGGCGCAAACAAATGACAATGAGCGAGCAGGCGTTGGGCGTGTAGAGAGCGGCTCAGCGGTAAGGTGGCGCGGGGGGTAGGTAACCATAAGGGGACGCATGTGAGTTGTAAAAAGCTTTGGCAACAATGTCGCTTGAATGTCGCGCATTGTTTCCAGGCCGCTGCCTTGCGACACTAGCTAGCGCCACTCGCACTCCCCTCCCCATTCCCCTTCCACACCCATAGCCCAATGTCAGGCAAACTTTTATTTTTTGTTAAGCACATTTGCGCACTTTCCTTACTTATGGCAGACTTTTAAGCGCGAAAGCGCATTAGCCAGGCAATGCATGAAATTAAATTACATATTGTGCCCGCTGATGACCGAACGCCGCAAGAGGCGCCGCGAACCAGCCGCTCCGCTCCTGTAATATGCAGGCGACGCACAAAATAGCCGCCATATTCATTAGACTGAACGCGTTCGCAACATGACCATAACACTTTGGGCTATGACCGCCATGGCAGCCAGGGCTAACCAATCTGTAAAATGAACGAGTTCTTTTTAATGCACGCGGATCACTTTTTGAGGTCTACAGTTAAAATTTTAACCTTGAGGCTAAAATACCGCAAATTGAACTAGTTCTTCTCAATTGACATTGACTTTATATTTAAACTTAGGTTGTACAAATCAAACTAGTTCTTTCTAACGCATGTTCATTCTTTTTCAAGCTTAAGCAGGCAGGTTGAACTAGTTCTCTATTTGTTCTATTGAACTTAAGCAGTCCGAATTAAGCTAGTTCTTTCTAAGGCAATTTGAGCTATTTATTTTTGTTTTAAATTGATTATTTTTTAAGCAGAGCCAGTTAGTTTAGAGTCTTCAACAGTTCAAGAAACTAGTTTTTATTTTGAGAAAGCGTCAAGTCAGTGGTTCGCACCGTGAACGGAATTGCAAGATATATAAGAAGATTTACAGCCGCGTTAGTTTTAACTTGGAGGCGAAATACTTGTTTGCACATAAGACTTGAATTAATATTATTGTCGAATTATCAGAAACAGCTTAACAGTTTGGCCAGCCCTGGAATAGCCCCGAATAGCACTTGATGAAATGACCTAAAAAATCAACGCGACAGCAAATGCGTTGACAACCCTGGACAAGGATGTCGTCGTCGACGCTCTCGAAAACTTGTTATGTCGTTAAGTGTGAAACTTATTTCGCACATGATGGAAAAGTGCCAACTCCTGGTCCCTGTCACTGTCCTGCTCTCTCTCTCTCTCTCTCTCTCTCTCTCGCTGGCAAAATTGCAAAAGAAATCAGCAACAAAAGTTTTAAGTTTTTGTTTCTTAAAAATCAAAATAGCTAAAAAGTAGCGACAAGTGTTCAGAGAGCATCGCGAGTGGAAGGAAGGGCGCGGCAACCTGCAACAAAACTTTCTGGTCAGGCAAAAAGGACACAGCAGGGGGCAGCGCGGTGGTGGGCAGGGGAGGGGGGGGAGGGGGTTTACCTACAACAAGACAAAGCGGAAAGTAAGCCAAGCGTCAATGAAGCCAAAACAAGGCGACAAAGTGCGCGGCCAATCTTAAAATAAACTGCAGCTGCGCGTAAAAAGTGACAAGTTTTTGGCAGAATGGCAGCATGTCAGCCGTGGGAGCTAGGAGCTGGTAGCAGAAAGAAGGGAGCAGGGAACTGGAACTGGAACTGGAACATGTGTCCCTTCACTTATTGGCAACTTGGCGACGGACATTCGAGCACGTGACATATTTGAAAACAGCAACGATTTTCTCAATTTTTTTGTTCTCTCTTTAAGTAAACAGAGAATTCCACCAAGCATGAGTCAGCGAAACTTTGGAGGGTAGCTAAGCAGGGTATGGAGAATTGTGTTGACAGCAATGTGCTTGATATTTGACAGAGTTTTGGTGCAAAGTGGTCAAAGCATAAAACTAAATAAAACATAGCTCATATTTAACACTGAGCAGCTGCCAGAAGCTGCTCGCAAGGATCTGGCATTCGTAGTTGTGCCTTTGAATAATGTTCCTGTGAATAATAGGGGAATTACAAATACAACAGGAAAGGAGTGTCTTCTGAAGTTTGTTGGCAAATAAATGACATTTAGAAAATGTAGTACATAATAAAGATCTTGGACACATATCCATTCTCAAGTCCATTCTCAATAGACCGTGATTCAGAGAATTTGTTTTATTTTTGCAATTTGAAAAGGTTTCTTTTTTTTCAATATACAAATTTGTTAATTTCCATCATTTTGGCTGTGCCCGACTAGGAAATACCCTGGAACCAGTACCAATCCAAACATTCTAACTTCTTCTTATACGCATCTAAGCTCTTTCTTCACTTTACCCCAGAATATGTATAAGAAATGCATGCCTGATTTACTCGGTGCTTATAGTCCGATCGTTATGAAATTTTCAGGGACATTCAAAAGCAAGTGAAAAGTCCTTGCATTAAAAATGAATTAATTCAGCTTTGGTGGCTGTTGTGGAGAGTTACAAAAAGTAACATATATTTTATCTGTTCATACGATACGAGAAGTGACAAGTTTTCAAACGTAATCGTAGCGCTAGAGCCATAAGCCAAATCAGCTTGTTACAAATCCAAATATATATTCGTAGAGTTCCAGCCGGATTTGACTAATGCGTACGCAATGCGAGACATTGAAAATTGTTGAATAAAAATGCGCGCATTCACACATTTGAATTGGCGTTTATTTCTTTTTTCTAGCCCCCCCCCCCCCCCCCCCCCCCCCCCTTTGCTAAGGGTATCATTAGAAAGCGTAGCTTGTCAGCTTGTAAGTGTTTGCCCCCTGCTGGGCGCACGCTGACCTTTTACAAGACGCCGCTGTGTTGATAACAAATGGGGCAGCTTCTTACACGCTGGTGGCATATAGATATTCTCATTTTTAACTGCTTGGCATTTGCAAACTGCAGCGTCATTTAAACTTTTCTCATTTGCTGGCTGCGCAGCGGCAGCGTTGCAGCGGCAACGGGCAAAACTTTGTGCCCCAGATTGGCGCTGGCTGCTGTTGCTTTGCCATGAGGCAGATGTGTGCGCGGGTAGACCTGGGGCTGGGTGCACAGATAAGACGCTGGCCAGCCCGCAACACAGCACATGGGACGCTGCGTTGGCAGCTCTTCATTGTTTGGCCAAACATTTTTAATATGCGACTAATTTGTAGACGGGCAGACGGACGGTCGGGCGGACGGTCGGACGGTCGGGCAATCGACGCATTGCGGCAAGGACGTCGCTGGCGTTGCAGATGCAGCTGCAACTTGCTGCTGCAGCATTCAGCATTGAGTCCCGTGACAACGGCTTTTGTTTAAATTCAATTCCCGCCTTTGTCGTCTCAACTACTTTGAAAAGTTTCACCGGCATTTGCCATGAAGAAGCTGCCTGCCACGCCCCCCATTGAACCGCCCATTGCTTTGGCTGCTGTTTGACTTTCAGTCTCGAATGATTTACCTTACAAGATAAACAGACGTTGCCGGCAACGTAGCAGCAACGGGAGCAGCGCAGTTGCAGCGCAGTTGCAGCGCAGCAGCAGCGCAGGCTTTTGGGTTTTGTCTGAGCCCAAGTTTGACTTTTGTCTTTTGTGTGCGGCGCTCCTGTGTTTGAGCCGAGGGATAATGCGCTTGAAATTGTTGTCTCGCTCTGCCTCTCACACTCTCCCTCTCTCATTCTATCCGTCTACCCCTCTCTCCCACACCCTGCTACCGATGCAGCGCATCTCGCTTTGCAATGCAATTTAAACTCTTTGATAACTCCGAAAAGTGCATTTGGCTGACGACGCGTCGGCACCCCCTTTCTCTCCCCTTTGCCCACGCCACTGTGCTCTGCGTTATCAGTGGCAAGTGCAAGACAAAAGGGGGCTGCGCAACGTAAGACACATGAAAATACAATAGCCAAAGTTTGATATGAAACTGCAGCGCAGCCCGCGTCGCGTATTGCAAAAGTTTTCAATTGTAATTTTTTTTTAAACCTTTTTTTTTTTTAGCTTTTTTTCGAGCTGCCTCCGTGTTTTATTCTTACTGCCACTTTTGCTCTTTCTGATTGCGTTGAGTTCGGAATGCTGCCGATAAATTGCCAAGCATTTTGCATTCTGGCCAGGCAACCAAGCCCGAAAATCCATTGAGCTTTACTCCAAAAAGTTGCAGCCACAAACTACTGAATAACGGGAGTCCGTGAAGACGGATAAAAAAACTCGCCTCGACTCTACCAAAGCGACAACTAATTCTAAAACAAAACCTCCTGTTAAAATACCTTGTAAATTAACTATTACTCCCTATGCTTTTCACAAGTTATATATATATATGCATATATATGGTATGAATTTAACTCCAGCATTATAATTTACCTATATTTTATGCCGATCGACTAATATTGCAAGCCTAATGTTAAAGTTCCTTGTAACTTAATTATTATTTCCCATGTATTTTATTATTTCATCTGAATTTTAAATCAATAAAGCATAATCCCCTGCTAATGTCAATTGCAATTTAAATAGAGATAGTATTCTAAACAAAAAGGAAAAAAAGTTCAAATATAAACAGCGCCTCATTATAGGCAAAAGAGGTTCACACAGCTGTATTCTATAAAAATGTGTAAAAGATAATACCTTCGCGAAAAACGTTCAGGGTATCTCTGAGGTACATGAGCTTAAACACAGCACAAAAAAAAACTAAATTTCTTTTTCTCTATACATGTATATTTTATGTTATTGGAATTTCTGATCAAATTATAGAAGCTATCTAAATTAGCGACTGGCAAAAACATATTTTATAAAGCGCACTTCAATTAGTCTGAATCTTTATGCTTGTTCTTTTTGCTTTTTATATACCCACAAAATTTTGTACATTTTATTATTTTTTTTTTTTTTTTGAGATAAAAAAGTTATTTGCTCGCGATATTACACTCTCATGGATAGAAAAAAAATTGTTCGCTTTGTGCTCATCTATTCATCCATAACTGGCATTAAAACGCAATCAGTGTTTAGCAGTGCTCACTTCTTGTTGTTATTGTTGTTGTTATTATTCTTTGTTGTTGTTGTTGTTGTTGTTTTTGTTGCTTACAGCAAAATCACATCAACTTTGCTGTGTTTGCTCAATTGCTTCGTCCACGTTTCAAACTGAGCGTTTTCTGTTCCTCCTTCAACGCGACCTCGCCTAACTTTTTCATTAAATGTATTTCAATACTTTCGGCGCCCTCCCCGCCCCATTTCTCACTCCACGCGTTTGCCAATTTTTTCCACTTGACCAATTCATTTTGCGCACTTCACACAGCATTCGCCCTCCCCTCTTTGCCAGCCGCCCACTTAGGAATCTGATTTTGTTTTTCTTCGCACCAAACTTTCAGTTGATTTAGCCGTTCCGCACCGCGCCGCGTCGCAGTTGACGCAGTTGCTCAACTGATTGGCTGGGCAGGCAGAAAACTTTTTGGACGATTCGTAAATGAAATTCCTTGTACTGCCGTCGCCCCCGTTCCATGTCGCTTCCATAAAAAAAAAAACAAACTGATCAACTTGGCCTCCTGTTCAGGTGATTGTTTTCAAACCTCAAGCGCTTCAGTTTCAGCTTCAGCTGCAAGAAGGAGTCGCTGTGCGCCCAGGGCTTAACTGCTTTATATATATACATTTTTACGGTCAATTGACGTTTGTTTGACTCCCGCCAGTCCTTCCGTCCGTTCGTCTGTCCGTCCATTTATCTAGCTCGGTCTGGCTGTCTGCCTGTCCGTTCTGTCTCCTGTTTTTTCGGCTGCTCCTCGTTCAGTTTTGTTTGTTTGCACAACTCGGGCTGGCTGGCGCCGCCTGGCGACCAACTTTTGACCGTTCGTTGCGCCAAATAAATAAAAAAATAAAATAAAATATATATATGTATATATAAGTGTTGGGAAATTTCTAGTGTGCCTAAGATGCACATAAAGAAAACACACGTAGTGGTTCGGTTAAATGTTTAATGGAAACTTCAAAGCATGAGTACAAAAATCTGAACAAGTACTCAATTACAGAATGAGTACTATGCTGATACAATGTTGCCAGATTATAAAGAAGCTTAACAGCTTATTGTCACTATTTTAACACTTCTTCTTAAGCTAATTATAATCAGTTGCAAAATAACAAATTTAATTCAATCCAAGTGTTTTTACAAAGCCTACGTGCTTTTGCTTACTTAAACATTTTGTTAGTATATCTGCAACATTATTATTTGTAGGTACGTATTCTAATGCAATATCATTACATTGTACCTTTTCACGTATAAAATGATACCTTATGTCTATGTGCTTAGTGCGCTTATGATGGACTGGATTTTTGCGCAATATGTTGCGCGCTTAGGTTGTCGCCACATATAGTCAACGGCTCTGTATCCTTTGACCATCCCATCTCACTAAGTAGCCTGCGTAGATAAACTGCTTCTTTGGCAGCCATGGACAAAGAAATATATTCTGCTTCAGTGCTGCTCAATGCGACAACGCTTTGCTTTGATGAAGTCCAAGAGAACGCACTGCCTGCCAGGAAAAATGCGTAGCCACTATAGGATCTCCTGTCCAGCCGATCGTTGCCCCAATCTGCATCTGCATAGCCTTTTAGTGGTTTGCCATTTTTACGGTATACTAATTTCATATTCTTTGTACCCGCAAGATATCTTAGAATGTGCTTTGCTGCAGACTGGTGTTCTCCATGAGGATTAGCATTTCTTTGTGATAATTTGTTTACAGCATGCAAAATGTCTGGTCGGCTCAAAACTGCTAAGTATATAAGCGAACCAATTAATGACTGATATTGCGTTATATTTACCTTTACACAAGTATCGTCGTTGCAGTCCACTTGAAAACCTGGGTCAAGAGGTGTGCTTACTGGACGGCAATTGCTCATGCCATACTTGTCCAATAGGCCTTGAATGTGCGTCTTCTGGCACAGCGAAACGGAACCTCGATCGCCGTCGCGTTGGATTTCCATGCCTAGGAAATAGCTAATGGGGCCTCCATCGTGCATTTTAAAATTTGATGCAATCTTCTTCTTAATCACGGCTATGTCTTCTTCGCTGGGACACACTATGATTAAATCGTCGACGTAGACAGCGATGTAGCTGAATTGTTGTTGCTTTTGCTTGACGTATAAGCATGCTTCATTTTTGCATCTTTTAAAATCCATGCCTCTCAATACCTCATCGAGCGTATTGTTCCAAACTCGTCCGGATTGTTTAAGCCCGTAAAGTGCCTTTTCTAGTTTGAGGACTTTATTTGGATGCTGCTTGTCAATAAAATTCGGCGGCTGTTTCATGTACACAGTTTCATTAAGCTTACTATTTAAGTATGCGTTTGAAATGTCGACTTGATGCATATACAGCTCTTTTTCGGCAGCTATTGCGAATAACATGCGAATGGTTTCATATCGAATTACGGGAGAAAACGTTTCCCAGTAATTGACACCAAATTGTTGACCACAACCTTGTGCAACTAGTCGAGACTTAAATTTTTCAATATTACCATCTTTATCTCTCTTGATTCGGTAAACCCATTTTGAACCAATGGCCTTTTGTCCAGGAGGTAGCTCACACACTGACCATGTCTCATTTGCTTGTAAAGCGTCGTACTCTATTTGCATAGACTTTTCCCAATCCTGCGCATTTTGGCCATGTAATGCTTCTGCAACTGACTGCGGAGTTTCAATGTCTTCAATCTGATTAAGACTATTGATCAATTGGTACTGCTTTCTGGGCCTGCCTGGCTGACCTGTACGTATAATTTTTGGCCTGCCACGCCCATGTTTTACTACAGCTTCAACTTGTGGCAGCGCTACTTGGTCATTGTCGTCATCGTTGCCATCTTCTCCTGGATCGCTTGCGCTCACAAAATCCTCCTCTTCTTCTTCATTTGAGTCACTGTTGTACTCTTGCACCTCGGCAGGTTGCTCTGGGTGGTTTTTTGCAACCTCATGATTTGACTCAAACGGGATAATGTACGTCGTGAAGGTGTTTCTGTCTGAAATACTGCATGCATCAGTTGTTGCTATGTCAAACTCACCTTCAATGAATTTGACATCCCTTCTTTCAATAACTGTTCGCTTCTCGCGATCATATAGGCGATATGCCTTTGCTGTAAAGGAGTAACCAACAAAAATGTACTCCTTGCCCTTTGCTTGGAACTTGCTTTTTCTGACTTTGTCGAGTGCAAATGCCCGCGAGCCAAATACTCTCAAGTGCTGTACTGATGGCTTGCGATCCTTCCATACCTCAAATGGTGTGCTTCCATCTAATGCTTTTGTGGGACATCTGTTGCGCAAATAAACTGCTGTTGCAACAGCCTCTGCCCACAAAAATTCTTCAAGCTTTGAATGAATTAGAAGACTTTTTGCCATTTCAACGATGGTCCGATTAGCACGTTCGGCCACACCATTTTGCTGCGGAGTGTAAGGAACTGTTAATTGCCTCTTTATACCGCACTCGATCAAAAATTCAGTGAATTGCTTATTCACATACTCTGTTCCATTGTCGCTGCGCACAGCCTTTATTTTATTTCCTGTTTGGCATTCTACAAAAGTTTTAAACATTTTAAACTTTTCAAAAACTTGGCTTTTTGAGTGCATAAGGTAAACAAATATCTTGCGTGAGTAGTCATCAATAAAAGTTACGAAATATCGATTGCCTGCAAGCGACTTAACATTCATCGGACCACATACGTCTGTATGTACTAAGTCCAGTACTTGCTTTGAGACACGATTCGCTTTCTGTGGGAATGGCAATGCACAAATTTTTGCTTTATTACATGTATCGCAATTTATTTCTAATTGTACATTTTCAACTTTCATACCACGCACCAGTTGCTTATCATTAAGCAATTTCAAATCCTTAAAATTCAGGTGGCCAAATCTATTGTGCCATTTTATGGAAGATGAATCAGAACTATTTAGCATATGAACCTGATCAAGACTATGTTTGTAAACATACAAACCATTTTCGTGTCTTGCCCTTATTATCTCGTTGCCTTCTTTGTCTTTTATCAGCGCAATTTTCCCTTCAAATATGGTAGAATTCTCAAACTTTGCTGCAGCACTTACTGATAAAAAATTCATGCTTAAGTCAGGGACATATAAAACATTTTGCAGCTTTAATTTTATTCTATTGCAGTGCAACTCAACACTGCCACTGCCGGGTGAATCGATAAACTTATTTGCGGCCAACATTATCGACGTCTTTTTATCAGCATACGTAAGGAACATGCTGCGGTCGCAGCACATGTGCGATGTTGCACCACTGTCAACGCACCAAAAACTCTTTTGCTTCTCCTTGACACACGTGTGCATTAAGCATAGAGACTTTTCGTCCTTTTGGCTCTTTTTATCATCCTTCTTTTTATTTCGGCAATCGCTCGCTCGATGCCCTTCTTTTTCGCAATTAAAACATTTGCCTCGGAATGGCTGCTTACTGCTATTCTTTCTGCCTTTGCTTTCGACACTGTTGTTGTCCCGCGGTCCATTATGTTTGTGTGTATACACTGCTTCTGGTGTCCCTATGCCGTCTCTGCTAGCTCTTTCTTGCTTTCGCGTGGCCTCTTCTAACATTTTAACCTTGACGACTTCGAATTTGGGCAGCTCATCGCGTGTCTCAATCGCTATTACAAAATTTTCCCATGTGTCTGGTAGACTGCTCAAAAACATGATGACCTGCAACTCGTCATTGAGTTTGATGTCTAATTCTGCCAACTTTTCAATTGTCTCAACAAATGAATTGACATATGCGACTACATCGTCACCCTGCTGCATATTGAAACGTATTAATTTTTGATATAATTGGACCTTCCTAATCGGTCCAACTGAGACATGAATTTCCTTTAGTTTTTTTCATACAGCTGCAGATGTTGGGCATGACTTGATATGCATCAACTGTGTTGGCTTCAGATTTAAAATTATGTAAGCCATCGCTTTTTGGTCGACACTAACCCATTTTTCGATATCCTCACCATTTCCTTCTGGCTTAACATATTTTCCACACACAACATTCCATAGGTCCGCCACCACCAAGACACTTTTCATGGCCATATGCCATACGTCATAATTGTCCTCACCAAGTTTTTCTATTTGATGCGACATGTTCATTTTGACAATTTCACCACGTTATTCTTCGCACGAAATAAACTTTTTAAAAATTTAACAAAAGGAAGCTTTCAAAACCATAGACACTTTGTGTACTTATTTAACCGAAAACAACGAGACCTGGGCCCATAACCAATGTTGGGAAATTTCTAGTGTGCCTAAGATGCACATAAAGAAAACACACGTAGTGGTTCGGTTAAATGTTTAATGGAAACTTCAAAGCATGAGTACAAAAATCTGAACAAGTACTCAATTACAGAATGAGTACTATGCTGATACAATGTTGCCAGATTATAAAGAAGCTTAACAGCTTATTGTCACTATTTTAACAATAAGAAAAAAAGTTTTTAATTTTATTTATTGAAAAGTTTGTCCTGTTATTTATTTTCGCAACCGTGTTGAAAATATGACCAAAACGAGTCTAGTTTAAACCAACGGGTTGTACTTAAAGCCCATACGGCCAGAAATTTGTTTGTCTTTTGAAACAACAACAAAACACAAGAGCATTTCAGTTGGCAGTGCATGACTGGAAGATACCCTACAATCTTGGATAAGCTGCTGTCAGCTCTCATTTATACATTCATGTTAGTTCTCCCAATTATCCCACACTATGGGATCGGAGTCTATAGTCCGATCTTCAAGAGCTTGTCAGCGTTGGAATATTGAATCCAAATATGTGCAGACATCAGATTCTATCTTCTGATAAAGAGAAAAATTCTCTTAGCACCGAAGAGAACTATCCGAAGAGTAAAATTGAGCAATGTGTAATGCAAGCCATACAAAAGTTTGCCTTAAATTGTTCGAGTTTCTAGCCGAGACACAAATCAAGAATCCCTAACATCTTCTTCTAGACGTTACATACTTGGTAACTAAATCATGATACCCGCTACCAATGTAGAGAGCGTGAAGCTTCATTAAAAAGCCATTGCCACTTGCAACTTTTGGCTATCATTACAGGCTTCGTCAACTGCCGCTGGACAGGCAACTGCCACAGTCAGTTTACAGTTTACAGTTTATGCTCTACAGTTTACAGTTTTCGGTTAACAGGCAAATGATGCGGGCCAAAAATTTGTCAAAATGCCAGGCCGCCAAAAGTTTTCTTAAGCACATTTAAAAATAGCTTAAGACATGGACACACTGCCGCAACAACAACAACGGGAGATACATTTGCAACAACTGCGTCCCCAAAGTGCTTGGGCAAACCACAAAAGTTCTACAAACTGGCCGAGTATCATAAATTATGGTTGGTTTAAAGTTGATCACGGCGCAATAATAAAAATCGATTTACAGTTGTCGTCGTATAATTAACAAAAATCCAAAAATAAACTTCCTATCTATGCCTTAGACTTTTATACGAAACCTTTGTACATAAAGCCCATTTCCTGCAATTCGTTAAACATTAAGTTCTGGTCTTTAATAAGTTTAAATTTCACATTCCTTTAAAGTTGCTTTCCATTGATCAACTCGGAGATTAATGTCTTTTCTGTATATTGTATCATACCACTTATGACCATTGTCGGGCAATTTGAGAACTTCAAAGCTGCATTAAATGCTCGCTTTGATTGTTTCAAATTAAACGTTTTAATTAAGTTGATTCGATTTCAAGTTAAAAGCATTTATTTTTCTTCGGAGCTTCTGTCTGTCATTCTGAAATGTATATGTGCGCATATAATTTCATCTTGATTCCTTAAAGCTATTAATTGCGTAATTAAAAGTGCTTTGGCTGGGAGGGAGCCGTTTGCTATTATCCTGGGCTGCAACCTGAAAGCAAATGGGTGAATAGAATGTACCCTGCACTCAGCCTCAGAAGCATTCAAGACTTCAGGATTTACTCAGATCGGAATCTTAGAGAAAATTTGAGAGTATAAGCATTACACCAATTAAAACCTTTAACCAAATTTGAGGAAAAAGGCTTATTATAACCATACCAAGAACTTTATACAGGATATTAACAGATCAAGCTTATTCGTTTGTACGTAAATAGGATTATTATAAATCTCTCAATTTACTTTATTTGAAGCTTAAAAGCAATGCGATTACTTATTAGATTACTGGCATATTTAAATAGTTACTAATTGAAGATTTTTTTTCTCTTTAGCACTGCTTATACAGATGTACTGCTTGCCATGCTTGGAAATACAACATACTCCTAAAAATAGGCAATGCCTAATGAAACCTATTATCTTCACTTGAAGCTTAAAACCAATACCATTTTTTAGTTGATTGGTCTATTTGTATAGTTATTGATTGATTGGTTATTGATTTGATTGGCCTATTTAAATAGTTATATTATTTTAAGATCAATATTACTTTTCCACGACTCACACTGCTTGTACGATCTACACTGCTTGCACTGCTTAGGAAGCCCTCAGTCGCCTAAAAGTAGGCAATTCATAATTTAACATGAAGGCTAATAAAATGCCGCAAATCATTTTCGGGAGAGAGAAAAATTTTACATTTTTAATTGCTTGTTGCGTTTATTATTGTTTGTTGTTGCTGCGATTTTCTTTCTTATTGTTGTTGTTGCTAATCTAATTTACTGCCTGCAACTTTTGTCTGTTGTGTGTTGGTGCCGTTGTTGGCCTCGCATTATGATGGAGGCATTTTAATTAACTTTTGTTTTAGTAAGTGGAAAGCAACTTGAGAGAGTTTTGTTGTTCAGCCTGGCACGGGCTGCCTTTTTGCCTGCCACGCCCAGCATTTTCCTCAATGGGTCTCTAGCAGAGATACAAAGGGCAAAATGAAAGAAAAAAAATAATATGTATAAAGCATATACTTATTTATGAACTTGTGCCTTGTGCCAGCAAAAATTAACATTGACAACAACAATAACGAAAACAACAACAGGATGAACAAAAAGTAGCTCCTTTTGTTGTTGGCGGCGCAATTAAATTGCTTTTGAAAAAGTGTCTGTGTGTGAGTGTGTGTCTGTATTGTTTTTTATTTACTTTTTGTTGTTGTCTGCCCCGACGCAACGCTTTTGTTTGACTTTGCGCTTATTTGACATTTTTGTTTTGTTTTATTTATATATATATATATATATATATATATATAAATAATTTTTTTTTTTTTTGTTTTAATTCAACTTTGTTTGCACATAATTTTTCGGAAACATGCGTCAGAAAGCAAACAAATGCATGAATAAATTCACAGCGAACAAATGACAATGAATGAATGAGTGAATGCGTTGTTTGAAAAATGCAAAAGTCAAAAACAAGCACACAGCCAAACAAAAACGAGAACAGAACCAACAGGCTCCACTGACTGACTGCAGGATAAACCAGCATGACATTCCCATTTTCATTTGATTTGATTTGATTGTTTGACTTGTGCTCGTGACTATTGAAGTTCAATGATTGATTATTTTGATTACCACTTCAACAAATCAACGGTGCGTATGCTTCATATTTTTACTGTACAAATTAAAGAATTTTTCCCATGCTGTAGCTTCCATTATATTTCGCAAAAGAATTTCCATAGTAAAAGCTTGTTTGTTTGCATCGAAAATGCATTCGAAAATGTAGGACATATTTTTATTGTTTAGTAATTTAATTAAAACGAGTAGCTTAAGTCGTTTAAACGCAGCTGTTGAATTTTAGAAATAAGATTTTGTTATATATATGTGAAAACTTAATAATAAGTATTAAAACAATTATATATTTATAATGCGAAACTTTCTAATATTCTTTTTAAATCTTCTAAATCATTAAATAACATTTTTGATATAACTTCAAAATAAACAAAAAAAAACTTAAGAAATATATTAACAACACAACAATGTTCCGTATCTACTCCAAAAGGTAGAAGCCCTCCTTTGTCTAACTAAGAAATACCCTGCATAAATTAGACTTATGTATATTTGATCCTTATTGCTCTGCTACAAAGTGAGTACTTAACACAGCCCCTTTTTTTGAAAAATATTAGAATTATTATTATAAAATTATTTCTACTTTGTTTAAATAATATTCAAGATTTTTGAAAGGCTATGCCCCTTAGGAAAACAGGAAAAGACCAAAACCATCTAAAAAATATACAAACAAAAAATTGTATATTTGGCAATTAATACTTAACGATTTTTGCGAAAACTCAAAATTGTTTTCAATAAAATTAGTTAAATTCGATTTGTGCAAGCTCTACGATTATCCACACAATAATTTCTTGCCTAGTGCCCTTTTAGACTTTAAGATCAAAGTATTTAAGCAGCCAGACAGAAAAAAAAAAAAACATACTTTCTATACTCGACTATCAAAAACTAGATTGTCAAACTCAATTGTAAGCTCACTGTTAATAAAATCAATCAATTTTTAATGAATCCAGAATGTTCTGGCTTCTAAGCTGACAGACACTAGAAATAAAATCAAAGCTATGTTCATACTCTTGTTTTAAAATTGCGGTCAAGTTTCGAAAAAAAATCGGGTAAAATTTGCAGTGCTTGGCATTCGAACAAGTCAGGGCAACAACTTTTGCTGGCCATCATTTCGGTGTGCACTCCGCAAGAGACGTTGTAGTCAAAGTTTGAATCTTTGGCCTTTGATTTGTGCACAAATAACCATAAACAAATTAGAAATTAATAACATACTTTGCTGCTTAGAGGCAGGGCAGAATGGAAATAAGGTTGAGGAGGAGGGTCAGTGCTATGGCCATATCTTGTAGCTATCAAATGTTGTTGATGAGAAGCGACCGAGACAAAGAGAGAAAGAGAGAGAAAGAGAGAGAGAGAGAGAGAGAGATAAAAGGCAGCACACAGAGGCAGTCAAAGTCGAGCAGACAGCAGAACGAAATGCGGTATAAATTTACATATTTTATTGAAAATTGAATAGCGTCAAGGCAGCCGAACAATACGCCGAGAACAGCGGAGCAGACACAGAACTGTAAAGCAAAAAATAACAAAGTTAACAAAATCCAGAAGCAAAAGTACCCAAAGAGCCCAACATTCACCGAGCAAGAACAAAAAACTTTTACGAGTAATATGAAAACAAAAACCAAAAAAAAAAAAACAAGAAAAAACACATTGAATAGAAAGCATGCACAATAATAACAAAAGCTGAAGCGTGGAGCGTGCTGGAGATAGCATCCAGGAGGCGGTAGGAGTACGAAGCAAAATACTACCTAGCCCTAGACCGAAAACCCAGCTCTAGATGAAAATATGACAGTAAGTTATATGCTAAGCCCCCCAAACAAAGAAATAGAATAGGAAAAACGAAAAGCGAGTAAAACAGAAGAAAACCAAAAGAAAAAAAAAAAAAGAAGAACACAAAAAAACAAACATTGCAATTTGTAGTGGTACAAGGTAAAAACGTGGAGTACCTGAAGTGCAGGGCATCAGGCGGGGGCTGGGGGTTGGGCGCTCGATTGGAGCCAGAAAGCGGCGCCTGGACAGCTTACACGGAGATTCATTTCAAATCAATACACATAAAGAATAAAAGGTAGAAACAAAAAAAACCAATGAACAAATACAAAGTGCTAGAAGCCGGTGAGCGACTGTGTAAGCATGTGTGTGTGTGTGTGTCTGTGTGTTTTGTACAAGTGTAACTACAACACTCGCATAACGCATAATTGAGTTGAGCTTGTCAATGCAACTGGGCCAATTGCAGAGACTTCAGTTAAACCGAGCAGATTGCTTTATTTCATTCAATCATGTTATATATCATCAACAAATAGTTCAGGGTAGTACACAATTTTCAGTCAGATGCGAACGAATTGCCTTATCGATGATTTTACAAAAAATATATATATTTATACAAAAATTCTTAGTAGTTAATTAGAATATTAAACGCAACCGTCTCGAGTCCGCAAGCTCAATTGAATTTCCATTATGAACTGAATTTTTTTTCGAAGCCAATTGCACAATTAATAAATATTGTTAAGCCAAAAACCTTAGCACAATTTTCTTCAAATTGATTTGATTCAAAAACAATAACATTTTTAGAGGGATCCTGATAACAAAGCATTAAAAGCACAGCCATTGTATTTCTCTAACCTTATTTTGTAGTTATCCTACAGTTCAAAATTATTATTAAACATACACACAATTATAAATTTCAAATTGAATTAAATAATGTAAATGTTGCAAATACATAGAAAAGAAAAATCAATGCATATGATGCATAAGATACCCATATAGGAGCTCGAACCAGAACGTTGGTTCTAACCCTTAGCCGAACCGGCGACATTTTTTGTTTGTTTAGCATCTCAAATTACAAATTACAGCTTTTGAGCAACTATGGACTACTTTATCTTCCGGCTTCAATGGGCACATAGATCGTGGAAATTTATTAATGTTTATCCAATTATAAAGAGCAGAATTCTGTGTTTGCCGCAAAAGTAATCACATCTTATCTAAATACCATATTCTATTGCTTAGCTGTCTTTACTTCTCGACTATCCATTTATGTAATACATTTCTTTTGGTTCGCATTTTAAGCACCGGGCTTACTTTTAATTATGCGTATTGCGATGCATAATTTCAGACTGTGAAATCACAGATCTGATGTTTTCACAGCTCTTAAAAGCCACGTCGATGCGGCTTTAGCGCATTGTGAAATTAATTAGCTTTAATCGCAAAATCTGCTGACATACAAAATTGTTGTTGTTGTTGTGTTGCCGCAGCTTGATGCCACGCCATTTTTGTTGCATGCCTCTCGGTGGCGCCCAAGAGGCTGCCATTGTTTCTTTAATTTTAAAGCTGTCGAATGAAGTCTCGAGGTGGCTGCGAATACGAGCTTAATGAAAAGCCGCACATACAGCAAATCATTTAAAATTGTATAGACAACACACGTGCCACATGCACACGCACACACACACACACACACACACACACAGGCTAACACGCGCGCATGCCGCAGACACATATGAGATGGATGAAAGGTGAGAGAAAGCCAAAAGAAAATGTTGCTAAAACGCGCAGCGTAAAAATGCAGCGTACGTGTAAATTTACCACAAGTAGTTGACAGATAGGTAAAGAGGGTATGGCGGACGGTTGGGCGTATGGTTGTGGGAGTGGCATAGTCGATAAGGAGCTGGCAGTAAGTCATACATACGCCCCATCAGCCAAAAGACCTTGGCTCAAAGTTTTTCAATACGCGCATTTGTGCGAAAACAAAAGATTTTTATTGAATTCAGAAACGTTGCGTTGAGTTTGAAACGTTACGAGACACCAAACACATGCCACGCCATGCCACACGCAGTTGCATGCCACACATGCGCCCACATTTTAGCCGCATGTTGTGCTGAGTGAAAAAGCCACGACTGTCACGCTGCATTTGCCGCTGCACCCCAATGTGAGTGTATAACCCAGGTGCGCACCACCAGGTGCACATCCATTCGATTTTGCCAGATGCACGTGCCACAGCTCCAGCTACAGCTAGAGCTGCAGGTTCAGCTCCAGCAGCTTATGCTTTGTCTCCAGCGCAGCTGTTGCGTGGGGGATTTGGGGCAGCCAGCGTCACATCGCAAGTGCGATCAAAGTTTAGCGGATTTGGGGGCGCACATTTTAAAGCTTGTCAAACGTGGCCATAAATAAACGAGCCAATGAGAACTGGGACACACACACACAGTTGGGTTTCGCTTGAACAGTTCCCGCTGCTCTGGCCCGGCTTTATTATGGAACAACTCGAAGCTGAATGGCTGGCAGGTAAATAACACTTAACAGTAATGACAGCCACCAACTTAAGTTCCATTCAGCATAAAATGTCTTTCAACTGTCAAAATGGGCAATGAGCTGTCATTTGGAGCTGCAGCGCAACAGTCAACGGGGAGGCAAACACTTTGAATGTCCCTTAAAAGCAGCTTAACAATTTTCTCTCTTGCTTACAGCTAAAACAAAACTTTACAAATTTCACACAATTTTTAGTGCAATTTTCATTTAAATGCGATTTCTTTAACGCCTTTGAAAATACAAACTGCAGGCATTTTGTGGTCCTTTATTATTATTATTATTATTATTATTATTATTAAAGTGCCAGAAGGCTGCAAATATCAGTTACACTTCAGATATTTCATTATAGTAACAATGCTAAATAAATTTAATTTCATTTTAAATTGAGATGAAGTCAGCAAATCAAATCATTTTCACAATCAACAGAAAATCTAATAAATTTAAAACTTCTTGGCTAGAACATGAGACGCTTTCACACGAAGCCAGTTTACATGGACAACTGCATCACTTAACAATTGCAATCGAGTGTAAATAAGCCCAGGAACTCACAAAAAGGCTCTCTAGCAATTACACTAATTTTAATAATTATATGAATAATATTACAAAAAATAATTGATCATAATGAATATTATAAAGTCTACATCAGCCGTGTGAAAAGCGGCCTTTAGATTACAGCCACAGGTTATAGATCTATATATATATACATTTCTGATTAAGTTGGTCGAACCAGAGTTTTGACTAGCGTTATTAATCAAAGAATATGTCTATATATATATCTTTATGTACGTGTCGAACTTGATGGATTATCGCGTGCCAAAGATTTTCGAAACAAGTTTTCAACACCTCAAAGCAACAATTCTCCGTTGCCAACAACTTTTCCAACTTTGTAGGCAAATAAACGTGTATACATACATATGTATGTGTGTGTGTGTGTGTGTGTGTGTATTACATTTTTCTTGACTGTCGTCAGCGGTTTCTGGTATTTATGCGCCCCCATGGCATTGCCGTGCGTCCATAAAGCTCTTGCGAGCCTTTATAAATATATATATATATATACATATATATTTACCGTTCAGTCGGGGCTAACCGAGTGGTACCCATGATGTGGCGGCTCCTGGTGCTGGTGCCCGGAAATGCATTTTAAATGTCGAGCATGGCGTAAATAACCCGTTAATGTTAACATGCACACGGCGGCGGGCAACAGCACACGGCAATGCGTTGCCTTAATTTATGTGTCACGGCAATGGCGACAACACAAGGACGCTGCGACGGCCGAGAACTATTTCATTTCGTTTCATTTCATTTCGTTCCGTTCGACTCGATTCGATTTTCAGTGCGACCTGGCAAAACTTTGACAGCCACTTGGCACCTTGCAACTTTTGCCGTGCCTTGGCCCCGCCCCCCCGAGCCACAGGCAGCAACCTTTGCATAGAGAATAAGTTGAACTCAACTAAAAGATACCCTATGCAGCACCGCTTAAAAATGTATTATATTTATATATTCTCAATATATTAAAGAGAGAAACAGAGCAAAACACGAACATGAATGATTGATCGACTCGACTGCTGATGCTGATCTCGCAGTCGAAAAAAAAACCAGTATACCCCTCTTCTATTCAATTTCCAGTGGGTACAGGGTATAAAAACACACAAACACGCGCACATACAAACACAAACACAAACACGAAAAGTTCAGTAGTTGGCCAAAAGTCACTTGGCATGCATATAAATTGTCAGCCATTAAATTTGCATTGACATTTTGGCCGTGCAGCAGCATCGCCCCGACCCCGCCCCCCTAAGTCAAGCGTTGTGCGCCCCTGCGCTCCACGGCCTGCTACACCCACTCTTGGTTTAGTTTTTAGCTTGGTGATTTATTTGTGCGCTCTTTGATTGCATGACCGGAGCCATCGAGAGCAGCCGAAGAAGGAGATGGAGCAGCTTCATCCTGCCGAGTTGTTTGCCATGTTTTGATGCTTGTTTTTATTGAATTTGCTGAATTAATTTGGCTGCAGCATCATCAGATGACGGCAAAAAGAAAAAAAAAAAAAAACAACAACAACAACAGCAACAGCAAAAAGAAAACAAGAAGCAGGCGAAAAAAGAATTGGCCAACGTTGATTAAACTTGGCTTGGCATTGACAGGCGGCAGCCCAGTTGAGTTCCAACCAGTCCACTTCAGATCCATCTCCACATTTGGCCCTGCTGTGGACATCTTTTCAGATGCTCCACAACGATTCGCTCTTGGCCAGCAATTAGCCTAATATCAAAACCAACGACCGAGTTGGCTTTTAGCCTTATTGAGCCACCACGTGGATGACTATGAGATTCCCGTTTACACCCGGATACCCGCTCCTTGGCCCCAGCGCTTGCCTTATCATTATGAAAAGGCGGCTCCAACGTTGGCCGATCCAATGCAAACGACGTGCAAAACTGCTGGCAGATTCGATGGCTACTTCAACGATTTCTCTTTGGGATTTATGCAATCACTACTAGCGACTAGTTAGTGGAGGTAGGGGAGCGTGCACCTGGCGAGGTACCAGCTGGAAAACTAAACTAACCACAAAGCGCTGTTGTTATGACAGCAGTATTCAAATCTGATCCAAGCAAAACTCATCCGAAATAGTGCAAGTTTTTCCAACGATTGAACTTCCATGGAGAATATATAAAGTTTTGCACTTGAGTGATTGACTGACTGATGAAGTTACTGGCTGGCAGACTGATAGACAGGCTGGCTTCCGGAGTAGTTAGAGTAGTTAAATAACTGAAGGATTAAATATATGTCTTACTCATTCACTGATTGACTGACTGACTGATTAACAAGCTGGCGGACGAAGTAACTTGCTGACAAACTGATTGACTGAATAAATGATTAAATGTACGAGTTACTCACTGATTAATTTACTGATTGAATATCCGATTGACTGACTGACTGATTAGCGGACTAAATACCGAAGTAACTGTCTGGTAGATTGATTGACTGACTGAATGTTTCAACGTTGATTGACTGACGGACTGATCGACTAGTTGACTAAATGATTGACTAATTGACTAACGAACAAGTTAGCTGGCAAACGAATGAACTGATTGACATACTGACTAATTTAGTGGCTGACAATGATTGACTGACTAAATGGCAGACAGTCTAAATGATTGACTAATTCTATGTGGGACTTACTCATTGAATGATTGACTGAAAAAGCTTAACTGAGACAAGTTGACAGAATATTTGTGCTACAAGTATGGAAATTCGACTGATTTAAAGACTAACTTACTAAGTGATAGACTGGCAAACTGACTGACTCACTGATTAACTGATTGATTGATTGACTGATTGGCTAGAAAATCAGTTGACTCACTCACTGACTGATTGACTGTCAATCAGTAAATAATTTATTATATAATAGACTTTTGCTACAGAAACTTCTGCCCGTTTTACAAAAGTGCAACCTTATGGTAAAAAAAAAAGCTATACATTCCATGAGCGAAAACCCAAAAAAATAACCAGAAAATGCTTAACTTTTTTTAAGAGCCTTTTAAACGAATCAATGATAAGATAAGTTTCAACGATTTGGGAAAAGCCAGCACATGTAAAACTGTTGAAAGGATGAATGAGAACCGCGTTTGGGTCGCGGCGTCGTCATTAACTGCTTTCCTGCTGCTGTTCGCATTGAATAAAGCCGCATAAAAAACACAACATGCGGAAAAAGAAACTAGCTTTCAACTTTCAGTTTATGCAAGCTTATTATCTGAATATTATTATCCTACCTTGTCACTCAAAAAAAGAAAAAATAAAATTGAATTCAACAAGAAAAAATGTCCGAAAAAAAATGTTCAACTTTTTCCAGTCAATTCAATTTGTTTGCTCACTTTTCAATCGACCATTGAGAGCATTCGAAAGCCATTACTGGGTGTGTTTGTATGTTTTATTGCGAGAAAATTAAAGAAAGAAAATAGTGAAAAACATTTTCATTATGATTTTCATCTGAGCGTCTCCTGCTCAGTGGTGACCATGATCGTGTTCGCTGCTCTTCTTTTGCGATTTGTGCCACTTCTTTTTGTGCTCCTCGCCACCCTTTTTGCCAAGCTCCTTTTTGTGGCCCCATTTTTTGGACTCATCGTGCTTCTTCTTGTGTCCCTGATGGCCCTTTTTCTTGTGACCCTTTTTGCTGTGGCCCTTTTTGCCATAGTGCTCCTCATGGCCGCCCTTTTTGTGCTCGCCCTTTTTATAGCTGCTGCCCTTTTTGTGCTTCTTGCCCTCCTCATAGCCGCCGTGCTTCTCCTCACCGCCCTCGACATGATCCTCATCATAGTATTTCTTTTCCTTTTTGTCCTCGTTTAGCTTGTGCACGTTGTGCTTGCCCTTGATGGAGTGGCCCTTTTTGTAGCTGCCGTGATCCTCGAACTCGCTGCCCTTTTCACCCTTTTCGCCCTTTTTACTTTTCTTATGATGACTCTCGGAGTGTTTGTGCTTCTTTTCGTGACCCTCCTCCTCGCCGTGCTCACCCTTTTTGTCCTCCTTGTCGTGATGGCCCTTCTCGCCCTTCTCATGGTGTTCGCCATGTTTGTGACCCTTTTTGCTCTTCTCCCCATGCTTCTTGTAGTGTTCACTGTGCTTTTTCTCACCGGACTCCGCCTCGCCCTCCTCCTCGTGCTCTTCGTGCTTCTTGGATTCAGCCGTCTGCAGGTCATCCAAGTGGGCGTGGAATTTGGCCAAGTCCGAACTAGCCAACGGCTCGCCTATTACCATGGCATTGTCCTGGCTATATGTGTATGGCAGGGTTGCCGCCATCGCCATTGCCGCCGCCGCCGCAAGCGTTGCCAGGCATGCCAGTTGCCAGGGTATCCTGTTTGGCCTCGCCGCCATAACGCCTAGTCGTTATCCTTTAAGGCTTTGAGCTGCTGCTGCTGCTGTTGCTGTTGCTGCTGCTGCTGCTGCTGGTGTTGGTGTTGCCGCCACGCCTTGTTGTCGTTGTCTGGTGAACTGTTTGTCAGCGGCGCTCGCTTTTTATGCGCCCACCCTGCGGCCACGCCTCACTAGAGGCCAGTTATTGCTGCTTGGCGTCTCTGCGGCTGATTTGGCAACATTTTCTTTGGGGCACCCTCAACGCCAGTCGCCGCCTAAGTGCATAACGTTGTTTCCAAGCTCAAAGCAACAACAACAACAGCAACAAAATAAAAAACCCTTCCAACAAATGGCCAACTTCTTGCGGTTTTCAGAGCTTGCTTGTGCCGCATTTGCCACTTTTTGTTGGCCAGAAACAAGCGACTTTTGTTACGTGCACATTGCAAAACACTTCAGCAAATGACCAAAAGATCGACAAGCCAGAGCCACTGCACAGTGCCACAAGATTATCAACTGACAGTGGATATTGTGTATTTGAAATTGAAGAAAATAAGAAGAAAAGACTATCTTTGGCACACGGAACATTAAATACAGGCAAATGGCTTGGAAGGCTTGCTAGCATGTGGATTTATGGACTGACTAATTGACTGACTGATTCATTATTTGTGCTAAAAGTATGGAAAATAACTTGATGCATGGTAAATACTACTATTTGCTAAGCTGACTGAAGGAAGAAGAGTTCTTATAAAATAAGAAGGAAACCATGCCCAATTCGCGATATACACACAAATTACTTCAAAATGCGCTTTAAAGGAGAAAAATATCTGGCGAAGATTGTGAAACTCATATTTGTATGCTTGGTCAAATTACATTGAGAATTAATAAAACATACAATACCAAAATGAATTTCCCATTCCTGATTCCCCAATGTTGATTACATATTGCTCGTATGATACTTGCAAATGCCAAGTTAAATTTAGATATTGAGTTGCAATCGGGCTAATTCTGGCATAAGTACAGACAGGTAGACGAACCGATGCGAAATTTCGTATAGAAAGCCCTTAAGACAGGGAATAAAGTATGCATAAGACAGAAGATAATAATATGAACAGGTGAGCAGAGTTTCCTCACGGGCCGCTGAAGATTAATATCATTGCCGACATATAACAATGCATAATATTCAGATCTTAATTCCCAATAGATTTTGGGCAATGCTGTGTCATATAAGATTAATTGCTTCTTTTTACAATTAAATATTGATCAATTTCCACAAGATATTCATGCAAGAAGCCGGAATAAGTATGATAAACCTTTAAATTTCCGTACCATATCCACCGTTTACCCAAACACCTAAAATTAAAGTTTCATCCCATATTCAAGAGTTCAAAGCTCAATTGGCGGCCGCTGCCGTTGACGTTGCCGGTCGATTGTTGGCGTTAGAGTTGCCCTCGCTGTTGCCGGCTCTGTCTCTGTCGACGTCTCAGTCGACGTCGACGTCGACGTCGCCACCTGCATTGTCCTAATTGCTAGAGGGGCTGGACAGACAAATGAAATATGAATGTGTGCTAGGGCGCACACACGCACACACACTGGGCCGTGTCAAAGGTTAATTACGCATGCTGCAGCTCGTTCGTTCGCCTGCCCCGTTCCCAGTCTTGCGCCTTGCCTCGTTTCGTCTCCGGTTTCCTTTGTTGCTTGCCTTGCTTCGTCCTTGGGCTGCTACGTAAATCGCTTAACGCACACACACACACACAGATTTCGCACACACTGTGGCCTTGTGTGTGTGCGTGTGTTTGCTTAAGCCATTTCCGGTTCGATTTTATCCATGGCTCCATGCAGGGCTCGCTCGCTTGGTAAGGCACACAGCGGGCAGCCGGGCCGACTGAAAGGACAAACATCTTTGTTTGGTTTCATATGCTAATCCTTCGAGCTGCGTCATAAATCATCCTTGTCCATGCGACACGGACAGCGACAGAGAGACAGAGCGACAGAAACAGAGACAGTTTCTCAATCAGGGATCAGGGCGACGAGCTCTTTGCTGCCTAAAAGCTTCGCTTTTGTATTATTGCCGGCTGAGCAACGCTGCAATCTGCCGGGATTTGCGGTGGCTGCTGCATTGCCCAAAACAAAAGCAATAACAAACACATGAATATATAACTAAAGCATCCAGGCCAGACATCAGACATCAGACATCACCTAGCAGCTTTCAGGCCACTGTCTCTGCAACGAGCAGGCCAACTTGCAGTCAGGCATTGAAAAGTGTTTTTGTTTAATATGCGACTGGCAACTGCTCCTGTCAGTGTGTGAGTGTAAGTGTGTGTGTGTGTGTGTGTGTGTGTGTGTGTATGCCCGCCCAGGTGAGCAGTCAACAGTTCAAGCCCCTCACAAGTCCTCTAGCTGTGCTTGTTGATATTGTTTTGAAATTGCCTCGTCGACAACAACAACAACAGCTAACAATCCCACATGGCCAGGGGGCAAATGCATTAACGAAAGTGCTTGGGGGCAGAAGACGTAGCTGGTGCAGCAACAGGAGCAAAGCTGATGGCTAAGTGCAGCTGCAACAGAGTCCTGCCTCGCCGTGGCCCGGTATCAGCACTAGGAGATCATAATTCACATAACTCGGCTAATAATTCAGTTAAGCTGAAATGCTGCAGCTGCAGCAGCACCTACACACACACACACTTTCTCTCTCACACGCACACACACACAATCACACTCTTGAGCAGCCATGAAATTTGACTGTTGTTGCTGCTCAAACCTCGAATTCAATTCAATGTGACGCATGTGCTGTGCTGCACATTACTTTGGAACCAGACATAGTTTTTGTACCCTAGTACAGGGTATTATAAAGTCGTGCCAAAGTGTCTAATGCCTAGGAGATATATTATATACTCTTCCATCTGTCATTGGAAAGGTCGATTGAAAAATAGATTTTCCAAGATTTTTTAGACTTAGAATTTAGGAGCTTCACTATTCTTACATGTTTGCAAAGGGGCTCTCTCTCCGAGAGAAATATAAAAAAAATTATTAAAAAATTTAGAATAACTAAACTGATTTCTTATTAAAACTGTACAAAAACAAAACATTAAAAACAAAGATTTTATTTTTTTAGGAATAAAAAATAAAATAAAATCCGTTACTTCTTTTTAAACTATAACTGAGATCAACACTTTCTTTCTAAGCAATGCAATTTAAAAAAGTTGAAAATTCTTTCAATTGAAAAAAATTGATGCATAGTTGAAGATATTATGCTATTGGCAAATTGTGTATTCTAACAAGGTTTTTAGCATTTAATTTTCTATAACGTATTAAATAATTGAGAAGACACGAAAATTTGGAGACTACAGTAATAAAATAATGCTGACGGGCTTACATTCTGTTGTAATGCGGCAGAGTGTAACTATAACAATTTAATGAACACCATTAATTAAATTTAAGAACCAATTTGCCGGCCAAATTTAATCAACTTCTGGGTCTCTCAGACTGATTTTTCCGGTAGATAGAAGAAATATAAAAAAATTAAATAAAATAGTTCTGCAAACAAATGTCTGCCTGCTGTGTTTTAGTCCATTTGGGATTTGTTCATTACCTTGCTCGGTGCAGGCTTAGCTGCTCATACCCCCCCCCCTTCCCCACCCCCCCTTTCACAAGCTGCCCTGCTGTGGCTTGGGCACGGCTGGAGCAGCAGTTTTAAAGGATTTTCAATGTTCTTGCAAATTAGTTTAATCCTGTGTGTCAGTGTGTATCTGTATGTGTGTGTGAAAAAGTTTATTGTTTTCGGGGCAAAAAGTTGCTGCAGCTTTTGGATGATGCTGAAGCTGATGCAGAAGCTGATGCTGTTGTTTGTTGTTTGCGGTGGCTTCAGTGCATTTTGCCCAGCTTAAGCCGGAATGTATGTGCGTGTATGTGTGTGTGTTTGTGTGTGTGTGCGTGTGTAGTTTGTGTGCGTTCCTGGACATTTTTGCAAATTACCAAACACATTTCAAATCTGCTGCTGCTGCTGCATAAAAGTTGCATTTTTAATATGAAATACATTTTGCTATTAACCAGCATCATGTTTAAAACTTGAAAAGTCGTTGCGGAAAATGGAAATTAGCTGCGGAGGGGTGTTGGGGGTTGGGGTTGGGGGGCTTGTTGGAAAATTAGGCGGCGCACTTGAAGCAATTAGCCCAGGCTCGTAAATATGCCACAGCGCGGCTCAATGAATCAATGAATGTGTCAATGATTAGGCAACGAGACACCGGATGGCACCAGGATACAGGACAATGGCAATTGATAGCGCAAATGTAAATATTGCACTTAGGCAAAGGACCTGCAGCAGCAGCAGCAGCAGCAGCAGCCGTGGCAGCGGTCCCCAATGGACCCGCAATAACAGGCTAATGCAACTGCAATGTGTGGCATGTATCGGGCAGGGGGCAGCTACTGTGTGGCATGGATGCCATACACACACACACAGAGAGGGAGAGGGGGGGGGAGAGCGAGCGACCGGAGCTCGCCCATTGCAGTTAATTTATTGTGACCAATATAACGCCCCAGGATATAGGCAAGGAGCAGCACGCAAACAATGCTGCGACTCCTTCTCCGGGGCAACGTTGGGCGCATGTAAATTGAAAATTATGGCAATGCGCAACAAGATTAGCCCAGACTGGGTACAAGCCCCACAACCCTCTCCGCCCGGTCAACCAACACCATCCTACGTGTGTGTACCAGGAGCTAGCCCAAAATGAATTTATTGGCATCGGTCCGCGAAGGAGCACACAGCGTAAACTGAACGTACGACTGACCAAATAAAGTTATGACTTAATGTATTCAAGCTATGGACAGCACAAGATACAACACGCTTAAATCTGTGGACTTCAGCAGAATACGTGACATATGCATAACATTCTTAGCTGCTTTACATAAGGACTTGATGTCAAAATATGCGCACAAGCGTGCAATTCACTTCGCTTCCGTTCAACAAAAAAACAAACAACTTGTAACCAAAAAAAATAAATAAATAAAAAAAAACTAAAGCCGAAAAAGTAAGCATATCTTCGGCGAAGATTTAATACTCTTGAAAACATAACCAAATATGTGAGCATAGTTAAGCTATTTAGGAGCTGCGTTTGATGAAAACAAAAAAGTTGACAAACAGAATATTTTGCCTTATAAGAACCTAATCTTCTACCGATCTGACCTTTTGGCAGCTATAAGATATAGTTGTCCGATGACGTTCAGACTTTGGATATATATAATGTATATATAAGAAGCAACTTTTTGACCGTTTCTTCCTATGGCAACTATATGATATAGTGGTTCGATATTGATAAGCTTTTGCATATAGCTACATGGATTTATGGATTCTATATACTTCGGTTTGCGATTCGAACCAGCTACCTTCCTTAAAGTTCGCTTCGTGCATCTGAATTTGATTTATTTTCTAATTTCTAATATATATTACAATATCCAAATACTAGAATTTAATACATATTTTATTTATTGATATCTCTTGAACAAAATAATGCATTTTTATAACTACAACGAAATGGGTTGAAAACACAACTATGGTTGGTGTCTAGGATCTGTTATTTTGTGCCAAAACATATTCATATAAATATAATATGTATTTGCTTATTGGGTTGCATTTTCATTTGTAAACAGCTGCCTAATTGATGCAGTTGAATCAACATTTATAAGCATACAAAAAGTTTTTACAAATTCTTGAATATTATTTAAACAATGAATTCGTAACTTAAACTCAATAGATAAATGCTTGCTAGTCCGCACACAGACCTTATTTAAAACATGTAACAAGAATACACATCACAAGAATCGTCCAACTACAGTGAAGACTGGCCACAGATGCATAGATACCTGATATGTCAGCCATATATCTCAGCTGTCTGTTTGTCCATCTGTCAGTTGCAGCACTCAAACACTCGAACACTCGAAACTTTTGCCCAACCCAAAAACAGTTGGCACTCTAGAAATTCTCTGCGCCGTTTTGACACAGAATCCGACACTCATCCAGCTGAAGACAGCACAAGGCATGAGCACAAGGATGAGGACAAGTACTTGGGTGTTCATTGGCGCAGCGCACTCAGTGCCAGGCAATGGAGGGATCCAAGGCAGCCAAGTGCAGCAGCCAACTTTTCAGCTTGCCTTATTATGCAAATGCCCTTCTCCCTCCCCCACCCTGCCTCTTTCTCTCTCTCTCTCTCTCTATATATATATATATATACAGATATCTAGCTGCATGCGAACGTCATCGATTTATAAGTTATGCAAGGGTCGCTGCCGAACCCGCAATCTCACCATCTAAGAATCGAATGTTGACTACTTTGTAAGCAATGGTTTACTCTTGTACTTGCTGCCCAAACCAAAACCACCCCCCCCCCCCCCCTCCACCAACGTTACGCCCACATTTGCTGACTGCAATCAGCAATTTTTAGCAAAAATCAATCTCTTGGCCCCGGCTCGCTCAGCTTCCAATTAGAATGTAGAATTTTTTGTTCCCATTGCAGCTGCTGCTGATTGGTTGCACACAAACAAAAAGCTAAAACTATAACAAAAAAAAACATATAACAAAAACAATAACAACAATGGACAATAGTTGCATATACATATCTTTTAACAATGCGATTTTTAATCAAAGTTTTTGCTCTCGCGGCAGCCGCAGTTAGACAACAACAAAAAATTCTAACAAGAATCACAAAAGAAAACGAAAAGAAATTATCTGGTTGAGAGTTCTCGACTATGAAACACCCTGTGGCGTAAAGCTCGGCGCTGGTTAACTTTATTTATGAGGGGAAGAGAGTGGGAAAAGCTTTACAATAGTTTACACTAAAAATTCCTTTCCATCCTATTTAATTGCCATCTAAGCTCAATATTAGTATGTTTACTGGGTAAAATTATTCAGTCATATAAACATATATATATAATATATAAATTATACGTACCTTACATTAAAAATATATAATTTAATAATATATGCAGATTCGCAGTCTTTAAATTTTATTTATAGATTTTCAAACACTTTGACGCGCAGAAACACGAATAACATCTACAAGTCTCACATCTCTAGCATAAATAGCGGTAAAAAGAATAGCGTCGCACAGAAAAATGGTTCAACGGACGACCAGAAAAATGGAAGACGCGCAAAAGCCACACAATATTTTCACTTCGCGAGCCGAATGTAATACGAAAAACTTTGATAAAACAAACTAATGTTGTTCTTATAGCACACGTCTTTTTGTTGTCGCAGGCACTTTTATTTAACTACCAAAAATGATAAAGTATTTACTCACACTCTGTGCACAAAGATCACCAACGCGAGCTGTTCAACTATTTCGTTTTTTGTTTGCCCAGACTGGCAGCATCGTCGTCTGGCAACGCTGGCAGTAAACCAGCGCTGCGGTTCGATTGCGAAAGCTATATGCACAACGACTCACAACTCGTACGCAAAGCTGCCAACGCTAAAGCTTTGCACAAAAGCTCAAGCGTTGTGTGCTTGATCGTTGGATCGACTTCCAAACGACACATTGGAACTTTTCGAACTTCGAGCGACAACTTTGCTTGCGCAGCTGCTCAGTCGGTTTTAGTTCTGTTGGAGTAAAGCAGCAACGTTCGCCAGTGGAACGTCAATACAGAAATGTAAGCACAAAGCAAACAAGTAAAAAAAAAAAAAAAAACAGAAAACTAATTTAGCAGCAGTTCACATATTTTTCGTTAATTTTTAAACTAAAGACTTTAGGCTTACAATGCTATTTAACGCAACTAACAACTCAAAGCGGCAAGTGATAAAAAAGAGCTTAGCATCAACGTGCAGTTTGCATGCGTATTAGATAATAAATGCAACCATGCATCCAATATATATAAAAAAAAACATAAGACTGCATTAAAAACATAGCAACATATAAAGTGCCCATAAAAATAAAAGCCTTATCCGTAATAACTTACAAAAAAAAAATTGTAAAATTGTGAAAAAAAATAATTGTTCAGTCAGCTGACCTTCCGCCCGCGCGGCAGCGGCACCACGGGTCTTGTGATCTAACTACAAACAGATTCTTATTGGAGTCACCTTGCAGCAGAGCTCCACTCTTTGCGGGGGGGACAACTCCCAAAATAAAAGCAGACGGCAAAATTCAATATGGTGGCGCGACTGTAGCGCATTTGCAGAGCTCGGTCTGCATTTTTCCAGTCGTCGTCAGCTGACAGCATGACAGTAGTCTTGTGATCAACGTCAAAAGGCAATTGTCAAAAATTCGAACTCGAATGCGAGAGCAAGAGCGTAACCAAAGTTGCAGAGCGCTCACTTCTGGTCTCGCTCTCTCCGGCTCACACTGGAACTTCAACTCTCTCTCTCTCTCTCTCTGTCTCTGGCAGATAACACAAACTGGAAGCAGCCCGCATATATAATTTATTTTTTCGTAAATCGTAGTTTGTAGCTAAGAAAAAACGGCAGCTCTGATATTTGTTTTTCTTTACAATTTTCAATTGGTTTGTAGTGTCGGCAGTTACACTCATTCTCCGCCTCTTCGAAAGTTAAAAGTTATCAACATCGTGGAAGTGGCTTTTCGAACTGCTGAAAAGCTTTGTCACGTGAAATAAAAGCTCTGCCTGCGATTTTTTATACAGTTTACGTATTACTGGAGAGTTGCGCTTGCAAAGTCTTGAATTCGTTTCCTAAAACAGATATTTGGGTATAATATAAAAAAACTATATACATAAATAGTATTGAATGTTAGTCAGCTATATGTAAAGTTACTTATTTTTACACTTGATATCCATTATGTTAGTGGTACTTCGCCTCACATGCGCCTTCTATATGTCAGCTGACAGCGATAAGAAAATTTTTCAATGGACTTATCTTTTATCTTGTGCGAAAATAAAAAAATTAGTTTCTAAATCGTTTTCTATTTTGCAGTTGTAGAGTCAAAATATACCAAAATGTCCAACTTAAAGCGTTTCGATGACGAGGAGCGTGAGTCCAAATATGGACGCGTCTTCGCAGTATCTGGACCTGGTAAGCAGCCAATGGAAAAATTACATTAAAAAAAACTAACGAAAATAACACAAATTAAAAAACCAATCCTTCAGTCGTTACGGCCGAATGCATGTCCGGCTCTGCTATGTACGAGCTGGTGCGTGTGGGCTACTATGAGCTGGTGGGCGAGATCATTCGTCTGGAGGGCGACATGGCCACCATTCAGGTGTACGAAGAAACCTCCGGCGTCACAGTCGGTGATCCCGTGCTGCGCACTGGCAAACCCCTGTCCGTCGAGCTGGGTCCCGGCATTATGGGCAGCATTTTTGACGGTATCCAGCGTCCGCTGAAGGACATTCACGAGCTCACCGAGTCCATCTATATACCCAAGGGTGTTAATGTGCCAGCGCTGTCCCGTGTGGCCAGCTGGGAATTCAATCCCCTGAATGTCAAGGTCGGCTCACACATCACCGGCGGTGATCTGTACGGTCTGGTGCACGAGAACACCTTGGTCAAGCACAAGATGATCGTGAACCCACGCGCTAAGGGCACCGTGCGCTACATTGCCCCCTCTGGCAACTACAAAGTCGACGATGTCGTGCTGGAGACCGAGTTCGATGGCGAGATCACCAAGCACACTATGTTGCAAGTCTGGCCTGTGCGTCAGCCCCGTCCCGTTACCGAGAAGCTGCCCGCCAACCATCCCCTATTGACCGGCCAGCGTGTGCTCGATTCCCTGTTCCCCTGCGTCCAAGGCGGCACCACAGCCATTCCCGGTGCTTTCGGTTGCGGCAAGACTGTCATCTCACAGGTATGTCACCACCATGGTAAATTTATGGAACCAGCGCTTACTGTCATGTCATTCACAGGCTCTGTCCAAGTACTCCAACTCCGATGTCATCGTCTACGTCGGTTGCGGCGAGCGTGGTAACGAGATGTCTGAGGTATTGCGTGATTTCCCCGAGCTGTCTGTTGAAATCGACGGCGTCACCGAGTCCATCATGAAGCGTACCGCGCTGGTGGCCAACACCTCCAACATGCCTGTCGCTGCTCGTGAGGCTTCCATTTACACTGGCATCACGCTCTCCGAATACTTCCGTGATATGGGTTACAATGTGTCTATGATGGCTGATTCCACCTCTCGTTGGGCTGAGGCTCTGCGTGAAATTTCTGGTCGTCTGGCTGAGATGCCTGCCGATTCTGGCTATCCCGCCTATCTGGGTGCGCGTCTCGCCTCCTTCTACGAGCGTGCCGGTCGTGTCAAGTGCTTGGGTAATCCCGAGCGTGAGGGCTCCGTGTCCATTGTCGGCGCTGTCTCGCCACCTGGTGGTGATTTCTCCGATCCCGTTACTTCCGCCACTCTGGGTATCGTGCAGGTGTTCTGGGGTCTGGACAAGAAGCTGGCCCAGCGCAAACATTTCCCCTCGATCAATTGGCTCATCTCGTACTCCAAATACATGCGTGCCCTCGATGATTTCTATGACAAGAACTTCCCCGAGTTTGTGCCGCTGCGTACCAAGGTCAAGGAGATCCTGCAGGAGGAGGAGGATCTGTCCGAAATCGTGCAGCTGGTCGGCAAGGCATCGCTGGCCGAGACCGACAAGATCACCCTGGAAGTGGCCAAGCTGCTCAAGGATGATTTCTTGCAACAGAACTCGTACTCCTCATACGATCGTTTCTGCCCCTTCTACAAGACCGTCGGCATGCTAAAGAACATCATCGACTTCTACGATCTGGCCCGCCACTCTGTCGAGTCGACGGCCCAGTCCGAGAACAAGATCACCTGGAACGTTATACGCGAGGCTATGGGCAACATTATGTACCAATTGTCGTCCATGAAATTCAAGGTGCGTACAGTGGAAATTCAAAATACGAACTCAATTTTGATTTGTTTTGTTTTGTTTCTTTTTTTAAATGAATCCACTTTTAGGATCCCGTCAAGGATGGTGAGGCCAAGATCAAGGCTGACTTCGAGCAGCTGCATGAGGATTTGCAGCAGGCCTTCAGGAATCTGGAGGATTAGAGCGTGTTGTCCGTACTTTTACAACCTAATCTTATATTGTTATGTAGTTAACTTTTAAAACAAAAAAAATATTGCGTACAGTCAGTACAGAGTACCGTCAAAACAACAATTCCGTGCAACAACAAAAGATTCCAAGCGTCCACAAAACTATTGTTAACATTCCTGAAATATATTTTATTATTATTATTTTTTTTTTTGATGTAGTCGGAAAGAAGAATACACACATTCCGGCCTGCGGTTGCGACTTCTTTACCCGCCTGTCGGCTGCCCCCGGCTGACAAACAGCCAGAACAACAATAACAACAACAACTAACTAACGTCCTTCTATGTACTTCCATTACCAATACATGTACACACACATACGCACACTCACACAAACGAGTACATACATACACGAACACGCACACGCACACACAAAACACGCAGATACAAATGCATGCATAGTATTATTGTTTAATGAATGGAAATTCTTTTGTTTATTTGTGAAAAAGTCATGTTTTCTCTTTGTTTGTTTGTTAAACTTATGTAAATATTTAAAGTATGAAATATTAAATGTACGAATAAAGTGCAAACAACAAATACATTTAATGTAATTGAAAGCAGACGTATCTCTCTCTCGCTCTCTCTCTCTCTGTCTCTCTCTCGCTCACTATTTTTCTCTCTGTCTGCCCAAGATCAGCATGTTGTACAATGATGAACAATACTTGAATGTATTAAATGGGTTTTTGAAGTCCTAACTAAATAAAATTGATTGAAATGCGAAGATAAGCGACTTTTTATACCCTGTATTTCAAAATGGGGTGTATTGGTTTTGTGGGCACTTTAGTAACATTTAGAAATAAACTTTTTTAGAATACAATTAGATCAAAAAAATTAGATTTGTATTAAAAGAGTATCTTCTTATATGAAAGCTTTGTTTATGGGTAAAAATTCTCATGGCTAAAATAAGATAAGTTAATATTGATCATCATTTTACTCACATGTAAAGTGCTAACAAATGCCGAGTTTGGTTTTGCTTTTTCGATTGATTATACCCATGGCAACTATATGATATAGTGCTCCGATCCAGACGGACCAGTGCACAGCTGCATGACTTAAATTCGTGAGAATCGCTGAGAAGGGCGACATTTGAAGTTATTTCCGAAAAATATCATCGCAGCGGAAAAGTAAACAAAAAACAGGTTAAGCTAACCAGGTCCGAGTTTGGGTAAGGAGAACAAACAATATGATCGGAACAAAAAAAAGGAGACTCCTCATTTTGACACCCATTGGGTTGAACTTGTCTTAAAGTGAAGAAGAAGCTTTCAATAGAATTTTAAAAATATCTTTGAAAATTAATTGAGAAGTTAATTGAATTGTGCATTATTCAAAAGCTCGTCTTGGTTAGTCCGTCAGTCAATCAATCAAACAAGAAGTCAGTTTGTCCGAAAAAAAAAAATAAAAACTATTTTATAGATTAAATACTTTTCGTTTTCTATTTCCTTTTATGTCACTTTTCGTACTCAATCGGAAGAGAATACAAGAAATCACACAAAATTGTACCAAGTTGAGTTTTTCTAACCAAATTGTTCGGTTGTTTTATTTTGTTTTAATAAAAAACCAATTGCGAATACTCTTACACCAGCAAAATGGAGAAACGATTTAAATGCTTTTGCCCGAAGTCGCTGATACCCAAAACCGTTGAGGAAGCGACAAATACTTCGTTTATAAGTGACTCAATGAGCAAGCTAGCGGTCACCATTCAAGACACGACCTCGGAGAAGTTACTAACGAGCTCCGATCCATCTACGAATTCGGTCGTCGCCAATGAAGACGTGTCCACCCGAAAGAGTGCCTTAGAAACGATGCAGAGAGGCTGCGTCTTTGGCGTTTCCGGTCCGGTTGTCAATGCTGAGAAAATGGCCGGCTCGGCCATGTACGAGCTGGTGCGCGTGGGCCATTTTCGGCTGGTCGGCGAGATAATACGCCTGGAGGGCGACATGGCCACCATACAGGTGTACGAGGAGACGTCCGGTGTCAGTGTCGGCGATCCTGTCTTTCAGACCGGCAAGCCGCTGTCCGTCGAACTGGGCCCCGGCATAATGGGTGCCATCTTTGATGGCATCCAGCGACCATTGCGCACCATCAGCGAGCTGACGGGCTCCATTTATGTGCCCAAGGGCGTCAATATTCACAGTCTTTCGCGCTCGGTGGAATACGAGTTTGTGCCCCAGAATGTGCGCATTGATGATCTCGTCTCGGGCGGCGATATCTATGGCATGGTCCAGGAGAACAGCATGGTGGAGCATCGCCTAATGATACCGCCACGTAGCCAGGGCAGGGTCAGGTATATTGCGCCCGCCGGCAACTACACCGTGGGGGATGTGGTCATCGAAACGGAATTCGAAGACAAGGTCACCCAGCACACAATGCTGCAGGTGTGGCCGGTGCGTAAATGTCGACCGGTAGCCGAAAAATTACCCGGCAACAATCCACTGCTAACTGGCCAACGCGTGCTCGACGCCTTCTTTCCCTGCGTTCAAGGCGGCACTACAGCCATTCCGGGCGCCTTTGGTTGCGGCAAGACCGTCATCTCACAGGTATGTCAATAGCTTGGAGTGCAACTGATGGGGCCACCATTCATTCGCATATTTTTAACAGGCCCTGTCCAAGTACTCCAACTCGGATGTCATCATCTATGTGGGCTGCGGTGAGCGTGGCAACGAGATGTCTGAGGTATTGCGCGATTTTCCCGAGCTGATGGTGGAGGTCCATGGTATCCAAGAGTCCATCATGAAGCGTACCGCGCTGGTGGCCAACACCTCCAACATGCCTGTCGCTGCTCGTGAGGCTTCCATTTACACTGGCATCACGCTCTCCGAATACTTCCGTGATATGGGTTACAATGTGTCCATGATGGCTGATTCCACCTCCCGTTGGGCTGAGGCTTTGCGCGAGATCTCTGGTCGTCTGGCTGAGATGCCCGCTGATGCGGGCTATCCCGCCTACTTGGGCGCACGTTTAGCCTCTTTCTATGAGCGCGCCGGCCACATCTCGTGCCTGGGCAGTCCCGATCGTGAGGGTTCCGTGTCCATTGTCGGCGCTGTCTCGCCGCCTGGTGGCGATTTCTCCGATCCGGTTACGTCGGCCACATTGAGCATTGTGCAGGTCTTCTGGGGTCTGGATAAGAAGCTGGCGCAGCGCAAGCATTTTCCCTCGGTCAATTGGCTGCAGTCCTATTCCAAGTATATACGTGCGCTGGATGCGTACTATGAGGCCGAAAGTCCAGAGTTTGTGAAGCTGCGTGCCAAAGCGAAGCAAATTTTGCAGGAGGAGGAGGATCTGGCCGAAATCGTACAGCTGGTGGGCAAAACCTCGCTAAACGAGGTTGACAAAATAACGCTGGAGGTTGCCAGAATTCTGAAGGATGACTTTCTGCAGCAGAACTCGTACAGCACCTACGACTGCTACTGTCCATTCTACAAGACGGTGGGCATGCTAAAAAATATGATCGCCTTCTACAACCACGCCGTGATGGCTGTGGAGAGCACGGCTGGGCAGGAGGCCCATGTCACCTGGGGCCTGATACGGGAGCAATGCAGCGAAGCTCTTTACGAATTGGGTACTATGAAATTTCTGAATCCCAAGGATGGCAAGGAATACGTCGAGGAGAACCTGCAGAAGACCCATGACAATCTAATCAAGACCTTAGCTGATCTGGCCGAAAATGTGGCTTCCTATATTTAGTGTATCTGGTCTTAAATTTTGTCTTAAGCCAATTGAAAATTTAGAGTACGTTTTAATAGAAGGTATACGACCTGGACTTTTATAAGCTACATATGGCTGTGTATGTTTTTGTGTTGATTAAAAGGACATTAAATTAAAGTTAAACAAGATACAATAAATGAATTATGAAAAAAGTCTACTAGGCTATTAAATCTCCGGCGTGTAGCAGCTATTCTTACTTTATCGTAAACATTATTTCTTATCCTTACTTCCGTTTATTATAAAGTAATTGTTCACGAACAATTGCGACGTCTCCTTTTGTTATTTATTTTAGTTTTCAGTTAGCGCGGATAAATTGCATTCTTGAATGAGTTTTCCAAGTGTTTAGGTTTCGGTATTTTTCAAGGACAATTTTCCTTTATTATAAGTCAAACAGAAAACAAATATGTTTACCGTCTGGTGGAATAGAGGAAAACTTTATGAAAATAAAAATGAATAGAAGTTAGCGCTTCATTTGCCGTCCGCTTTTGCTTTAAATAAAGCACTCGCAACACTCCAGTTCAGCTAATTTCAGCTTAAACCGCACTTTGGTATTTGCAAACGGGATTTTTTCTAGTTATTTTTTTTGTTTTGTTTTAGCCATTTTGCACTTGCATAAAAGTCAGCGCCAGTTAATCCTTTTAGCCCGCTTCCATGTTCCGTTTCGGCGTTTTTGCAGGAAATTTTCGATAATTTTCGCAACGGCAACCAAATGTCGACAAAATTCGTTGATTTATACGAAAAGTTTATTAGTGCGCTCAAAGAGCAGGCGTTGGCAGCTGCCACGCCTCGCCAGGCCACCGCACAAACGCCCACCAAAAAGCCAGCAGCACCCCATGCCCCGGTGTAAGCCCTCGAGCGCACAAAAATGCAGAGATCGATTTCGATTCAATTAGTGGAAATTAAATGTAAGTATATATATGCACACACACACACACACACACATGTAGACCCATATGCAGCTGTGTGTGTGTGTGTGTGTGTGTGTGTGCGCTTGACTTTGCCGATAAGCCCTGCACGTGGAAGGCGGGCGGGGAGCTGGGCTGGGAGCCGGGCTGAAGGCATTGCGATGATTACATTTCCGCATTCGGCGCTCGGCACCGCAGCCAAGTAACCAAGTCAGCCATAAAATGAGCGCAGAAAAAAAAAAACGCCGAAGCAAGCCAAAAATCAGTTCAATTGCAAATTGAAAATCCCCTTACAACTTCCGTTTCCGCTAGGCGAGCTAAGCGAGAGAGAGAGAGAGAGAGAGAGAGATGACGACATGCTCATGTATGTGTGAGCTGGGCCGCTCGGCTGCCATGACAAACGTGGCGTATGAGCAATGCGCACTAATTGGCCGCCGTTCGTTGCCACACTCAGTGGCACTGCCCCCTTCCCCCACCTCCTTGTCCTCCTCTTCCTTCTGCTGCTCCTTCTTCTTTATCGGCCATTGCTCTTCTACGTCATTCCAGTTGCCATTTTGAGCTTCAGCTGCGCGTTTGAGCAGAGGCTTAACGGTTGCTGGTCCAGAGCAGAGCTGGGCGCGTCTCGTGCTCTCAAACACGACGCGTTCGTGTTCAAAATTGAATTTTCGTGTTGGGTGCGTGGCAGTACGTACTAAACACAGGAATTTGGGCAATATATGGTTTGATATTAGAAATTATAGCAGTTGTAAGGTCCACTTATTCAAAGCGAGTTTTAGTTTGTTGCAACGTGCCCGTTTCGTGCTCGTGTCTGGTCGAGATAAAAAACGAGTCACGCGCTCATCACCAGCTGGGTGGTCGGGCGTTCGCTTTGCAGAGCGTTATTGCATAATTTGAAAGGGTTAAGCCATTGAGCTTTAATGCAAAATTTCAATTGAACGTCAAACAGTCAATTCGCTTTAGCAGCGATAATCGTAAAAGGATAATGGTGCTAAAAGCGCATAAAAAGGCAGCGAGTATCCCAGTCGAGCAGCCAGCTCCCAGGAGGTGCCGCCACTTGCAGTTGGATGTGCGAGTGTGTGTAGAAGACCGTGTGTGTGTGGGTGGGTGAGTGTGTGTGTGTCGGACGCTGCTTGGCAGAAGTGTGCACTCAATTAAAGGATTTTTGGGGCGCAGGCTAACGGCCGTTGATGTTGGCTGTTAGATAAACCCAAAGCGCTGCAGCCACTCCCACCCTGGTACCAGGCAAAACTCACTTCCTTGGCCATTACGCAACACACCCACACACACACACACACACATCTATTGGGCGAGGGGTAAGCGGCTTTAAAAGCAAATGGCAAAGCAAATAAAGCAAATAAATAAGAATATCAGCAAAATATCAAAAACAAGTCTTAATGCTGGCCGATGGCCTGTAACTGGGTCGCCCCAAATACCTATTAGAAGTTGTATTTTCTCACAGTTGTCTCTTACGCCTAGCATAGCTGTCTTATGCATGTCCATGTCAAGAGTACAGGGTATGTAAAGCGTAGCAAGCAAACAAAGCTCCTTAGCTAACAAAACTAACAATATGCACGAAAACAAATTATTATAGCAAGGCATTTAGAGTCGAGGCAGCAGTCGATTTTTTATGCTGTTCTTAATTCTCTTAAAAAAAAACTCAAAACGCCTTTCTATGCGATTTTCATGTATGATTATTTTGAGGTTAATTGACGAAAACGTTATTATTATAGCAAGGCATTTAGAGTCGAGGCAGCAGTCGCTTTTTTATGCTGTTCTTAATTCTCTTAAAAAAAAAAACACGAAACGCCTTTCTATGCGATTTTCATGTACGATTATTTTGAGGTTAATTGACGAAACTGTTGTAAAACTTGCTACTGAATAAAACCTGAAGTATTTATAGCTTAAATAGTTGGCTAGAGATAGTAAAAATCAGTATTGAAGCACAGCTGAATAAACACTTGCTCGTTGCGTTGCTGGTTTTATATAAATGAAAATTAGTATGTGGCAGGATATGTTGTTATGTTTTCCTGTTGTTGTTGCCAAGAAGCCAAGCAGGATAACGTAAGATGGACTAAAGCGTTAGCGTCTTTAGCGACTGCGATGATGGCGGCAACTTAATTTGCAACTTATACGCAAAATCCTTTTGATTTTCTTATTTTCAGCAGCTCCTGTGAGCTGTTGTTATTGTTTTTGTTATTGTTGTTATTGTTGTGACTGCTGCTGCTGCTGCTGTTTTTGTTATGCTTGATGACGATATGTCCTTTTGCGCAGATTTACAACGCCTGCAGTTATTTGGCAAACTTAAGCGAACCTTTTTTTTTTCTTTCTGTTCATCTTTTTGTTTTGGGCACGGCTCATCTTGGCTATGCCTTGCTAAAAGGGTCCTGTCGCTCATTGTCCTTTTTTGGCCGCAGTTACTTGCTGTTGCTTTTGTTGTTGTTGTCTGATATGCTCCTGATTAAGGGAATTTGAATTAAGCCTATGCAAATGCGCCCCCAAGCTGTTTTCGTTGGCTCTCGTTGTCTTTGGTTTTTTGTTGCTGCAGCGCGTGTATCCTATTTCGAGTGTTTATCCTTCCACCGCTCCCTCGCTTTCCCGCCTGCGTATTGCACTGTCAAGCTTGCCACGCCCACATATGCGACATGCAAAAGTTTAACCATAAAAATTTGCCAACTGGCACTGGAGCCGCGTGTCGCCAGCCGTAGACAACTGGCCTATCGCTCAGAGTCGCTTCTTTATTCACTCCGAGTCCTCGCTGACAAAGTCCTTGCCACGCAGATAATGAAATTGTTGCGTGGCAAAAGCAAAAAAAAAAAAAAAGAAAAAAAAAACAGAAAAGAGCAGAACAAAAATAAGCAGCGCCAAAGAAAAGTTTTTCGCGCTGTTCATCAGGCAAGGCAAACACACATTTTAAATACAAAAGGATATGCGTGGGCATTACCCAGTCCCAGTGCCCGATCCTTGGTCTACGCCAGCCGCAATGACATTGACGAAACGCTTGAAATTTACAGCGTTCCATTCTCGCTTTCCCAGGACAAAGCTACTCTTGCCCATGTCCCGTGTTTCTTTATTTGGAATACTCTGCAGTAGCGAGTATGTTAAGTTTTTCATGCAATATGTAACGTTCTATCTTATGAATCGATTCTCGAAATTATTGTCAAAACAATATCTGTTTATATACTCTCATATCTCTCATAGCTGTAGACACAGGCTTTTCGTTACCCGTTTTAACCAAGCAAGAGTATTTGAACTGCGGCGATCTGTAGATCATTTTTTGGCTTTAGTGTGTTATTTTTACTTTGCGGCTTGCTTCATCTTCTTCGTCCGCTTCTTCTGTGCTGCTGCTCTCCTCAATTGTGGCACCCAGTCCGTGCCATTGTTGTGTTTACTTATCCCTGTCGAAAAATTGCCGAAACTTGCTGAAGCGCGGCAAGCAGAGGCGAACGACGGCTGGCTGGCTGGCTGGATTGCTGGGTGCCACTGGCAGCTCCCAGCAGCCGGAGCCATTGCATTTAGTCAAAAGTGATTGAAAAGGCATTTTGTTATAATGCCAACTTAATGACAACGAAATTACAGCAAAAGCCACGCCACGACAACCAGCAGCAGCAACAGCAGCCCACGCGACTTTCCCAGCTAAATGAGTTTGAAATACTTTGAGACAAGCCAAAGTTGTTTCGACAACGCACATCAACCTACATTATACATACATACATATATATATATATATATATACATATATATATTGGCGTGCTTAGACATATGCAAATGGAATTCAAATTTCAATCTAAGCCCAGCTATTTTGAACGTATAAATATCCTTCTTTAAGTTACGCCCACTCGTCAAGCTCGCAAAACATTTTAATTGCTTAACGTTACGCCATAGAAACTTCATCGAGCAGCAGGGAGAAGCTTACTATAAGGGCTGTAAGCTCAATGAGAATAGACGAATCGCCTCCTTAAGTTTCGGTTCATGAACGAACCATGTTCAAGAGATGAAGTTCTGCACCAGAACCTTGATTTGTGCTCGCCCATCGCTTGATTTTGGATTAATTTTAGAGAAATTCCTGCTTCGAACTAGTTCGGCTTGCAGCTTTAATTATAACACCTATTTACCTATATATATATCGATCTCTCAGATCAAAAATCATAGAAATCTGTAGGTGGTATCACGGATATACCGAATCCCAAAAGATATTTGTAGCTGGTGAAATATTTTAAAATACTATCACTGCCCCTGCAAGAGAATTGGGAGCAATGGAAGAGAGGGAGGGGAAAGGCAATAAAAATAAACTTAGGCACATTGTTTATAATTTAATGCGCAACGAGACTTTAATCTAATTTTGTTTTAAATTAAAAGCTTCAAGTGCTGCGTTTAACTGTCAAACTGAAATCAATTTAAAAAATAGTCCATCAGGTCTTAAATTGAAACCAACATTTTTTACTGCGAAAAAAAAAACTATTAAGACTTAATTTATAACAAACATTTTTTACTGTACAGCCGTCATATTTCAGAATAAATTTGGAAAAAAAAAATCAATGATTAATTATGCATGCTGTTTATTTAAGCTGTTTCGGATAAAACATTAAGCTTGGCCAAAGAACATGAGAGATGGCCTGATTCAAGCTTCTGGATATTTGAGATGGGGTATGAGCCTATCGAGTGTCACGATGGCAACAGGAATACGCTACTCTAACTTGTTTATTCCCATCAAACGCTGTCTAATGGGGTCCTATCGAGTGTGCAACTGATTTTGCATTCCAAGTCCAATAGCACGGCATTTATTTTTGCCAGCGTGTGTCTGCAAAACTTCTTCAATTATTTACGTTAAATAAAATGCAACATAGAGCGTCAGTTGCGCAAAGATATGTATATCTTTGGCAGGCCGAAGAATTAATACCCTTGTAGACACCTTGCCTTACGCTGGCGCAAATTTGTGGAAATAGAGAAGCTTGTAAGGAAGAAAATATCTTGGCAAGCCGAAAAAAGGATTATGATCATAAGAAAAAAAAAAAAGAAAGTAAATAAGAATATGATATAGTGCTCCGATCCGGCTGGCATAGAAAGACGGAACGATAAAACGTTTTAAGACGATGGCTTTGAAACTGAGACACAAGTTCGCATTCAAAAACTCTACTTGTCTATTGATGCTCATCATGAATATATATATTTAATGGAATCGGAAATGTCTTCTTCTAAGCGTTGCACATTTCATGACAAAATAATAGTACTCTCTACAAGGGTATCCTCTTTGGGAGCTGGCTTTTCTCACAGTGCACGTAGCCGAAAAGTATGCTATTGAAATATTTATGCATCGTTCGTTCACTCGTTTGCTTTGTTTGGCTGCCTAGTTGATAAGTGTGTGAGTGTGTGTGTAAGTGTGTGTCTGTGTGTGCGGCTGATTAAGCATTTGACATACATATTTCTTAGCAGCGCCAGCGAGTTCAAAGCGTATTAGACATGCAAAAACAATTCGTGCCAACACGCACACAATCTCTCGATCTCTTTCACTCTCGCCCTCTCTCTCTCTCTTACTCTATGTATCTCACTCGCTGCTGTTGCTCACCTCTCTCGCTCTCGCTCTCTGTCTGCTCGTTGTCTGTGTCGCATTTTCCTATTAGCAGCCAGTCGAGCAACAATTCGCAACAAAATATGCAAATGCAGCCAAGCGTATGAGCTGTATTCCCCCACCTCGCTCTGCCACTCCCTACATCTCTCACTCTCTCTTTCTTTCTCTTTCTCTCTCGCTCAGTAGTCCATACATTTGCCGCATTGTTTTTCTGTCTGTTTGTTGTTACCGCCTGAATGATTCGTAGCTGAGCATTTGCCAGCCAAATTTGCAGCACGTGCTTAAAAGATTTTTTTTTTTTTGGGAAGGGGAAGGCTGAAACCTTGTTTTACCCTTATCCTTATCTCACTCGGTTCAGTACGAGTCCAATTCCTGGCCCCAACTCAATGTCCAAGTTTATGTGTGTGTGTGTGTGTGTGTGTGTGTGTGTGTGTGCCAAGCTTTCCAACTAACAAGAGAGCAATGTTATGTTGTCTTTTAATTGAATTCTGGAGACCGCATAACTGAAATCGCAAAGCCAGCCAAATCTTGACCAAAACTCAGATCCAGACCACAGACAATCGCCATTTGCCATTCGACAGGCAATAAAAGTGTTGTAAAAATCGCAAAAATGTAATTTGAACCAGAGTTCGAAAATGTTTTGCGAATATGCGTAACTCAAATGCTCTACAAAAAAAAATACGTATTGATTTGGAATTCGCTAATTCGCCCTAATACACAATTTTGCCAAAACCACGCACAAGGGTGGAAAATAAATGAAAAAACAATTGAGCTTCATACGCTCAGCTAACAAACACATTTTCAGGGATCTATGTAAACATTATTTTCTAGTCAAAAGCGAAAATGAATTTCTGGATACAAAATGAATGTCGTGGATTATGTTTAAAAGTCATTTGAAAAGATCTTAATCTTAATAAACAATGAATCGATACACATCGTATCCACCCTAACAGGCGGAAAATGAGTGAAAAAAAAATAAATTACAAGATTCAGGCAAAGCTAGTTAAAACCAGCTAGTAATAAAAACATCTTAATCTATCTATAGATAAATTTAAAATAGCCATTAAGGTCAATATGTGAATATTCAATTGATTATTGTGAGCTGCACAAGTGGGCAAAAAGCTCATAAATAAAGGATCTTAAGCGGATTAGTTTAGACGGGTTAAACTGTGCAACTCAACATACCTGATAGAGGCAGCCCGACAAACAGCACGACAAAGTTGTAATACCCTCTCTTTAAGTCCAATTTGAAAAGCGGGAAACTAGCTCGTGAGTGAGCAGCAGATTACAAGCGATTGCCAGCTGACGATAAGAGGGCGGAGCGCAGGTCGCCGCCATTTGGTGTGTGGCCTGAAGAGTGAGGTCTGGTTGGGAATCCGTAACCCGCATTCGCCATGGCATGGCCCTTGCCCAATTAGTTGGCGCATTTAAAAGGGGGGGAATCTGCAGCGAGGGCGAGGCCAAAGAATTTATTGTGTTAGCCGGCCGAGTTGTGTGTGTCAGTGTGTTAGACGCTTATCGCTGCAACCAGGCACAAGACTCGCCCCGGAGTCGACTCTCTCCATGACTCGCCACGACTCGTAATTGACTTGTTGCCAAGTAATCGTTGCCTGTTAACTGCTGTTGTCAGGGGATTATCTACAGTTCAGTTGAAATCGACTTGGCCCCAAAACTCTCTCGCTCTCCAACTCACTCCCATTCTCCAGCTATCAGCGCGGCGCACACATCGAGTGGAAAAGCTGAAGCTGAAGCCGAAGTCGAAGCTCATTGAAGTGCATGAAATGTGAAAAACAATAAACATGCTAAGCACATTCCTCCTGAGCCTTAATTCAAGTGCTTTGTTTTCCTATGCCACTTGTCCAGCCTGGCTGCAGCTAATTGGCTTTTGCATGGCCTCAGATTTACCTGCCCCAGATATATATATATATATATATATGCGTAAGTGGCTGCTCCTGCTCCCAGCTGCCCCAGATGTTCATTGCTGTGGCTTTGCCAGGCGCCCGGAAGCATGCAATAAGCGGTGTCCGCAGCAATCAACGCGCTGAGTTGGCAGCCCCCAACTCCCCCAATTTGTTGGCCATTTTGAAGCATTGCCATAAATGTTACATTTGGCTTTTAGCGAGCGATAAATGTTAACATGCAGGCTGCCATGTGGCTGGGAATGAAGAGATGCAGGCAGGTAGATGAGGCTTGCCAGCAATTTGGTTTGGCTTTTCGCAAAAGTCAACGCCGCGGGGATTACGCAGCCTGCATGCGGCATGCGGCATGCAGCTTGTGGCAAACGTGTGAAGCACACACTTGCCACCCACTAACCGCTTGCTTCCGTACAGCAGCCACATAACTGAGCTGAGCGATAAAACAGCAGACATGTTCTCGCCAGTCTTTGCATACCCTGTAAAAATAATAATCAACAAAATTATCAAAATGCTGTCAATATGCCCAGATTTTGTTGGATCTTATTATAATAAATTAGCTGCCAGATTTGTTGTTCTAAGTACGCACTTTTTTGTTGCATTGTAAATTAATGGAATTAAAACAAAAGTCAAAATTAAAATTGATTGCAAATTAACGATACTAAAATTAAATATATAATAGCTAAAATAAAGTATAATAATGTAAAATACAAATAGAGGAAATGAAAGGGAAAAACATACAAATATTACAACGGTTTATTAAATAAGATAGCTTGAACAAAGTTAACAATATTAATTAAAAATTATATAAACTAAAAAGCAAGAGAAGGAAAGGTATGGGAAATCCCTGATCAGCTGGGTAAAGGTTCCTTAACCTGAAGGCAAATATTTGATAAGGGGAAATGTACTTATGAAGTTTCTTTAAGCTCTTGATATTTGTATAATCAATTGATGTTCTAAAAATTCAATTTGATTCTCAAATATCTAGTGTTCCATTTTATTTCATAATTACCATAATTATCAAAGTTCTCCTGAAGCTTTATATGCATACTTATGTTAGATACCGCGAGTCCGATATCGATATCGGAACGGGAGCAATATCGATACTTCAGAGAAAAAATAAATAAATGCGATTCTTGCATAGGACAAGAGTTGAAGGATTTAGCCACCGAGTCCTAACATTTTATTAAAAGCACATGTCCCATGCCTCCATTCATCACCGACTAGCAACATTTCATGTCGTTGTCTCGTCGGATCGAAAATACTTGCCAGCGCTTGAAGTGTACAGTTCTTGAGATCTTTCATCCTGGCTAGCAGGAAATTACCCTTGCTATTCGTGCTATTTGGTGCAATGGAGACCAGCGCTTTTTCGGCGTTGCCATCTACCAGAGGCTCTTCTGTACTCAGTTTCATTAAATGTTGCCTCTTCTCCAGTGCAACGCGCCTCTCGCTCAGATTCTTCTCTATACAATCTATTAGCTCAATCAATTTCTTACGGGATTGCTCCTGCTCGTCGTCATCGTCTTCATGTTCATCAGCAGTCTCCAGTGTCTTAAATAGCTCATCCCGCTTGGCGCAGAGATTCTGTTCCAAGATGTCGATTTGATCCTGTTCGTCCTGTTCCTCTTGTTCGTCCTGTTCGTCCTGCTCGTCTGCGGCATCTTCGTATTTGGCAAACTGCTGTACTAGCTCTAGCACCATTGCCGCATAATCGTCATGTAATTTGTTGATTGCGCTCTCCACCTTAGCCTTAAGGTCGCAAATCATGTGCGTCTTATGTAGCAAAGTTTCATGCTCACGCTGTAGATTTTTATATTTGCATTGCAATTCATCCAATTCCTGCTGCATGCACAGTTCGGAGCTAGGCGCATCCTGGGGATGTGTGTCCCGGCTAAGCTCTAGCCCGAGTACGGGTCGTGCTGCCTCCTCGCTACGCATCTTCAGCTGTTGATGACGCTCAGTTATTATTCTTTGATCGTCGGAAACTACTTCGATATTATTCTGAATTCTTAAATTGTTAAATTCTTCACATTTTTCCTGAAGTTTCTGGCTAGTTTCACGTTTGTATCTGTAGCGGACCTCATATTCGTTTAAGAATTTCATCCTGAGATCGTCTGGCGTTGGCAAATTGTCTTGCAACTCGATTGCAATACGGAATGGCTCGTATTCTTCAGGCATGCTATATAACAGGAAGGTTGACAACAAATCATCTTTAACCACCTGTTCGACTGCATTTAATTTGTCTGCAATATCAAAAAACTTATCCACGTGCTGCCTCATATCGCCACCGGACTCCATTTTCAATAGAATTAAGGATTTCAGAAGTACAGCCTTACGAGCAGGCCATGCAGCCTGATAAATACTATGCAACTCTTTCCACATATCATTTGAAGTTTCGCAGTTCTTAACATGTTTCAACTCCGAACTTGTCATGGCCAGAACTATTTCTGATTTGGCCTTTGCGTCCTCAGTTTCCCATTGTAGAGAATTGGCTTCCGTCCTTACATGTGTTCCATTCACATAATTCCACAAATCATTTTTTATTAAGACCGCTTGCATTTGCACTTTCCACGTCTCATAATTGTCTTTGCCCAAAGGTTCCATGGTCTATTGGGGTTCTTTGACTGTGTTCTTTCTTGATTTTGTACGCTTTGTAGATTGGCGTTATCTGATAATATTAATAACTTTCGAAGTAACGTCACCGCATTGGGGACCTTTGAGACTTTTCTGTTTTCTTTCGTTCTCTCTTTTTAATTGTTTTTCTAAAGTTCACATTTGATGAATTTTCTTTTGTTGTTTAACTTTCCATTTGATAAACCAAATCGGTTTATATATAATATGACTAACTAAAATTGTTCTGAACAAGTTTGCTTACACTGCTCACCGAAAGTGAACTGGAACTGAATGAACGAACCAAGTCAACAGACAGATTATCGATCATTATTTGTGGCAATCGATAATTTTGGTGTTTCTAGTTCAAAACAACGAATAAACTTGGGAATCAAGAGGGCGAAGATAAAGAGATAAAAGCAACGGGACATGAAAAAATAAAGTAAATGATAAGTTAACAAAAAACAAAGCAAACGCGAATGAAACTCAAACAAACTGGATGATCGTTCATTCAAAATCGAATCGTAATCGTACGTAATTTCTTAATCAATGATAAGATAGAGCCATAAGCAATTAAATGATGATGCATACATATTTCGAGCATAAAACATGAAGGAAAAAGTTAGAAAAAAAAGGTTGCAATTCGATGCAACCAATGGATTAATAATCTGTTCTTAGTAATCTGTTTCCAGTAGTCTGTTCCTAGAAGTCTGTTCACAGTAGTCTGTTCACAGTAGTCTGTTCACAGTAGTCTGTTCACAGTAGTCTGTTCACAGTAGTCTGTTCACAGTAGTCTGTTCACAGTAGTCTGTTCCCAGAAGTCTGTTCACAGTAGTCTGTTCACAGTAGTCTGTTCCCAGCAGCTACCAAGGTATGCTTGCCTTCGACTGATTGTCAAACTTTGATCTAAAGCAGTGACACTCAAACTGTCGAATATTCGAGAGCTTTCGTTCTTTTATGCGTAAGCGAATGCTTGGATGACAATATATGCGAGATATATGTACATGCATGCATAGATTGTGGGCGTGCACGAAAAGTTGTAATACTCACATTTAAGGTGCATGTGCATTATGCGACCATCAAAACTTGTCCATATCCATTTGTTGCAGCAATCCAACCGAACTGTTATTTATTTACTTTTTCACACTTTTAATTCACAAAATGTGAATCTCTTAAAGACTCTTATGTTGCTTTTCAATATCCGGCTTAACGTATAATGAGTCTTTCAAACTCCAGTAGCTGTTGTGGTTATTTTACAGTTAAACACACACCTTTATACGCCACACTAACCCGCACACACACACATCCCGACAGCCTTTACTTTTTGCCTACTCAATGCGCTTTTAAGCGCGCTAATTAAAAATGTGGCAACTGCACGCTGCGCCTTTGGGTTGCTTGGCAAGATGAAAGCGCTGCGAGCAGCCCCGCCGCCCGCTGCTAGCCCCCTCACCGCATGTCATTTATCCATAATGGCGTTGCCATCACGTTTTCTAGCGCACGCTGCGCTGAGGCAGCGTAATTAACGCCTTCACTTTTGGCATTGGCTGCAACTTAAACGCAGCTGGCAAGGCTCTTACCCCCTCGCTCACCTACTATTTCTACACGTTGCTTTGTCGCTGTCTGCGCTTGAATTGGCGTGCGTTTCCTTTATGCCTTTCACTTATATTTCTGCTTATACTTTTTACTTATATTGCATATTTATTAAAATGCAGCCAACAGGCAGCCAGAGAGAAGCACTAGCTAAAATGTAATAACTCTTGTTGTGGCCACGCCCAATCCGCTGATGCTACGCTTTGTGCTGCTCTCTCTCTCTCTCTCTTACACCCACTCTCTCTTCGTTACGCCTCTGCGCTGGCTGCGCATTTGTTAAGCTGCTTTTGTCCGCAGGTGTTGCTATTGTTGGCTTAACGCTTAAAAAATGAACGCTCGCTGCGCGCGTTATTGTGGCGTTCATTTTTTAGCCAAGGATTTGCGCCAAGTCCAAGCTGCTTATTAATTCAAAATTGAGCGCAGCTAATAAGCTTAGAGCAGAGCAAGCCGCCCGCTCATACAGATCCATATACCTCTTCACCCATCCCCCCATCACTCCTCCCTCCCCCCTCCCCCCTTCTCTCTCTATATTTTCCGCTGCCTGTGCTAATTGTGAGCTAATTCTAATTATCAGCAACACATTCGAGAGGTGAGTTTTGGGCGCTGCCGCTGCTCCCACTCCCGCTGCTGCAGCGGATGCTAACGAGTGTTTATTAATGGCGCTAATGGCGAAAGCTGCGCCTTTGATGAGCGCCGCTTAAGCACACTCCCATTCTGGTCATGTCCTTCATGCCCGCCCCCAGCCCAGCCCAGCCCAGCGCAGCGCAGCCCGACTCGGCTCAGCTTTCAAAATGTGAGCGCGCCACCCAATTAGCGCACAAATATTTCCGCATATATTTTTTTTTCCCCACATTTTCATTTTTTTGCCAAGCGACCATAAAAATGCTCAACCGAATTGTAGTAATTACAACAATTTGCATAGGCGGGGCGGCGGCCGGGCGGTCGGTCGGTCGGTCGGTCGGTCGGTCGGTGCGAACGGAAATCAAAAAGCGCAAAGCACAAAGTATGCTACGCATTTTGCAATTTATTCATGCAGACGACCAAGGCGACAGGAACAAGGAGCGAGCAGTCGGCAGAGAACAGCGAAGGCAACCCAAATGCCGCTAATTATGTAATATGAAAATGTGACGAAAACAGCAGCAACAACAACAACAACAACGATAATAACAACAAAAGCGTTGAGGACACGCCGAGGAATCAGGGATAGCGAACAGGACCGATTTATTTGCATATGGTAAACAGGCAAACGGGCGCGTAGCAAAAGCCGGACCCTTTTTTTATATACCCTGCAACTATACGCTGCCTAGGTGGGGTATATTAGGACATGGTTACAAATAAATCGGTTTTAGACTGGTTTAACATCTTTTTTACTATAAATCGAAACTGAACCTTAATCCAAAGCCGAATGTATTTAATTCGTTGGATTGGTCCAAAATATTTATTATTAATATATCAAAATTGAAATAATTTCAGAAATTGCGCTATCCTTCGAGCTTCGTATATGAAAAGTTAATCAAAATTTAATTATTAAAAATTAAACCAAAATCTGCGTTCATTTATGCCGAAAACAAGGTTTACGACGCGTATTAAAGTCTCCGATAACTTACGCAAATGTTTATCTATATTACATTTACTTGCGGACTGATTGTAGGGTATAAAGTAGCCGAGCACTTTCCACGACAACTGCTTTTGCTTGCTTGTTGTTCACTTCGACCATTAACAAATTCAATTAACACTTTGCATTATTCAAGCGCATTCGCATCTGTCCATAATCTGAAAACTCGAAAATGCTCCTTTTGCAGAATATGAACGACAATATGAACTAAGCTTCTACTCTACATGCCTGGCTCTTAAAATATATTTGCTATATTAAAATGCCGAATCAAAACTAGTTCACATAGAAACAAACAGACGGACAGGGCTAAATCAAGTCGACTGTTGATTCTGATCTAAAATATATATACTTTATGGCGTTGAAGAAGTCTCCCTTTATGCGTTAAACATGACAAACATGTATACCCTCTAGAAGGGTATAAAAATATTTTTGAATTAGATCTTGCATATATATTTATAAATTATATACATTATACATCGGTATCAACAGTCGAGTTAATATATCCATGTTTCCAGCTTGGCCCCTAGATCAATTCTGCATCCAATTCTGGCAACATTATTTTTGGTCAAATATCCTATATAGACATTGGTCAATATTTCCCACCCCCATAACTCGGTCAAAACTCAACCGATTTTCAAAAGGTTTGGCTTTTTGTTCATGGTTTTTCCTCTACATCAATTCTGCATCCAAATCTGGCAACATAATTTTTGGTCAAATTTCATGTCAAAATGGTACCCTCAAATATCCTATATAGACATAGGTTAATATTTCCCACACCCATAACTCGGTCAAAACTCAACCGATTTTCAAAAGGATTGGCTTTTTGTTCATGGTTTGGCCTTTTGATCAATTCTGCATCCAAATCTGGCAACATTATTTTTGGTCAAATTTCATGTCAAAATGGTACCCTCAAATATCGTATAGACATAGGTCAATATATCCCACCCCCATAACTCGGTCAAAACTCAACCGATCTTCAAAAGGTTTAGCTTTTTTTCCATGGTTTGGCCTCTCGATCAATTCTGCATCCAAATTTGGCAACATTATTTTTGGTCAAAATTCATGTCAAAATGGTACCCTCAAATATCCTATATAGACATAGGTCAATATTTTCCACCCCCATAACTTGCCCAAAAATCAACCGATTTTCAAAAGGGTTGTCTTTTTTTTCATGGTTTGGCCTCCAGATCAATTCTGCATCCAAATCTGGCAACATTATTTTTGGTCAAAATTCATGTCAAAATGGTACCCTTAAATATCCTATAAAGACATTGGTCAATATTTCCCACCCCCATAACTCGGTCAAAACTCAACCGATTTTCAAAAGGTTTGGCTTTTTGTTCATGGTTTTGCCTCTACATCAATTCTGCATCCAAATCTGGCAACATAATTTTTGGTCAAATTTCATGTCAAAATGGTACCCTCAAATATCCTATATAGACATAGGTCAATATTTCCCACCCCCATAACTTGGCCAAAAATCAACCGATTTTCAAAAGGGTTGTCTTTTTTTCATGGTTTGGCCTCTCGATCAATTCTGCATCCAAATCTGGCAACATTATTTTTGGTCAAAATTCATGTCAAAATGGTACCCTCAAATATCGTATAGACATAGGTCAATATTTCCCACCCCCATAACTTGGCCAAAAATCAACCGATTTTCAAAAGGGTTGTCTTTTTTTTCATGGTTTGGCCTCTCGATCAATTCTGCATCCAAATCTGGCAACATTATTTTTGGTCAAAATTCATGTCAAAATGGTACCCTCAAATATCGTATAGACATAGGTCAATATTTCCCACCCCCATAACTCGGTCAAAACTCAACCGATCTTCAAAAGGTTTGGCTTTTTGTTCATGGTTTGGCCTCTCGATCAATTCTGCATCCAAATCTGGCAACATTATTTTTGGTCAAAATTCATGTCAAAATGATACCCTCAAATATTCTACATAGATATAGGTCAATATTTCCCACCCACATAACTCGGTCAAAACTCAACAGAATTTCAAAAGGTTTGGCTTTTTGTTCATGGTTTGGCCTCTCGATCAATTCTGCATCCAAATCTGGCAACAATATTTTTTGGTCAAAATTCATGTCAAAATGATACCCTCAAATATCGTATAGACATAGGTCAATATTTCCCACCCACATAACTCGGTCAAAACTCAACAGAATTTCAAAAGGTTTGGCTTTTTTTTATGGTTTGGCCTCTCGATCAATTCTGCATCCGAATCTGGCAACATTATTTTTGGTCAAAATTCATGTCAAAATGATACCCTCAAATATTCTACATAGATATAGGTCAATATTTCCCACCCCCATAACTCGGTCAAAACTCATTGCGCGAGATTTGGCTCTTTGTTCTTATAATTTATACGTACCACGGGCAATGCCGGATTATACCCGCTAGTATTCTATAAAGGAACAAACTAAAACGTTATATAGCCATCCGATCTGAATTTTTCTGACTCAGTATACCAGATATGTTAATATATGATTGTGTTAAATATTAAAATAACCTTATATTATATTTAAATTAAATTACTAAAAATACATATATATATTATATATTATAATATTTAATATTAATAATTAAGGCAATTGAAATAAATATCAGACTTTTGACATCTGAAATACTCTGATCAACTTCTGAAAATAAACAAAACCATTCTGTATCCTTATAATAAACTTTATTCAACGGCTTCAATTGTGTTGCTTAATTAAAAATTAAAATATATTATTCAAAGGCTTCGCGAGAGAAATATAACATTCACCAATCAAGTGGAAACCACAACTTACTGACTCCACCTTAAATGTTGTATTAACATTATTTTTTTGCGAGCACTTTTAAAACTTCATTCAGTCCGAAAATTAAAACTTTAATCTGTATGAAAGATACTCCACCGATAGCACAGTAATAAAAAAAAAAAGGAAAATAAACCAATTACAATTTGTTAACATTTTTTCTCAATCAAATTTATTACGAGGCCATGATAAAAAAAAAAACGAGTGCATGAAGAGAGATGAAAAGCACATGAAAAACAAATCTGCAATCGGCGCTTATTTTCTTAAAATATTATCATGTCTATAGCCATGTGTACGTATGTTTTGTGTGCATGTGTGTGTTTGTAAGTGAGTGTGTGGCTGTGGGCAGGACAATTAAAACCATGCCACAATATTGCAACATACACACACACACACACACACACAGACATAGACGCAGTCGAGTCACATATAGAGAAACACGAACACACACACACACGCACACACAGACAGCCGTAGACACACGGTTATAGCAAACGTGGGTATGCCTCGGGGCGGCCTAGTAAATGGTAATCAACGCAAATCCTCCATAGAGCACCGCACACGGATAGGCAATCAGCAGCTGTTGATGGTCCATGGAGAATGCCGTGGCGAATAGTTTCGAGGCCGATATGGCACACCAGAGTATGGAGATGCCGCTCACAATTAGGCCGAGTGTGCCCCTGCAAAGCGCAAAGAGATTTAGAAAGAGACGAGGAGTTGACGGGCGGACGGGGTGAAAAAAATTGAGAGAAAAGCAAAGAGAAACATTGGCGGTAAAATCAATAAACAATGCATATGCATGACGCAAACGGGAAAGAGTATACGCTGGACTGAGTGTTTGCCATAAAAAAAATTCAAAGACTATGCGAGTGTGTGTGTGTGCGTGTGTGTGTGTGTGTGTGTGTGTGTGCGTGTGCATGTGCGTGTATTTTGTGAATGAATGAGCAGGGCAAACAAAGACAGCAGGCGCTGTGCAAAGGATGTACAAACACAGCCCAACTACAAAGCCTCAAGTGAAAGAAAAAGAGAATTGAAAATTGAAATACTCTCATATCTGAACTACGCGCAAGAGCTTAAAGGATAGCCTAGAACACGCAACTACTCTACATAGAGACTAAGTCCGATACTAGCAGCTGTATTAGCAAATAACAAGAATATTCCTTGCATTACACTGAACACAATGATCATAGAAACGAGTAGGAAAGCGTATCTTTAACACGTCGAAGATGAAATACCCTCGTAGACATTGAGAATTGTGAAACTTGTTAATGTGGAGTTTGAAAAACATAATATTTTGCCATATAAGCACCGATCTTTCCTTCATATATATGAGAATCAAGTTAACTAAATAAAAAACAACATACGTTTGAAAGAAAACACACGCAGACAACGTTGCTGACACGTCAAGCAGAGTGTCTTCCAGGACGTTTCTAGCAAGCGGTATGAACGAAGATCTAATCGATATAGCCTGGCGCTGAGTAACTTCTGTTCCATTGCTTAACTATTTGACATCTCAACCAAATTAAAATCGATTAAGCTTTTAGAGCGTTTTCTAAAAAGAAGTTTTTAACATAATCTGACCAACAAACTATACAACAGTATATATAATGAATTGCAATGCTTTCAAAGGGTCGTAACAACAATCACAGCAATTCACAATATGTTCCATTTAATGGATTGCCTTTCTCTTCTATTTTTTTTTTGTTGTTGTTGTTGTTGCGGTCGCCTCAGCGCCTGAGGTCACCTGGTCCCAAAACTGTTGCCATTCGCTTTCATCTAAAAAACCTATTCATAACCTGACTTCTCACCCATACGCGAGGCACTGTTTAAATTTCCCTTTTTTATACCCTGTACCCAGTCAAAATGGCTAAAACTGGGTTTTAATTTTGGGGTTTTGTGCATGAAGCTAACATGGGCTGGAACCATAGTATACAGCACAGGGTATCTGCTAGTCGAGCACACACGGCTAGAGATAGCTGTTGCTTTTTTGTAATGCTCTCTCCCTAAGTCCTCAAACATCATCTCGTTGTTGTTGATTGTGTTACTTACAAGAGCTGGAACCATCAAATGTTGTATATAGTATTGAGCACTGGGTATCTGATAGTCGATGCTGTTAATGTCTCTGTCTAATACCCCAACTATCGTCACACTCCTCATTGTTGTTCACTAACAAGAACTGGAACTATTAAACTAAGCATTTAGTGTAGATACAACATAGGGTATCTGTTAGTCGAGCATCTCCGACTAGCGATATTTGTTGCTATTCTGTGTTGTTTCTCTGTTCTCAGTTCCCCAAGCAACGCCACAATTCCTCGTTGTTGTTGATTGTGCCAAGTGATTTTTGGCTTAGCCTAAACGGACCTACTACGTTGGGCCTTGCGACTAAAACCAATCAAACCAATGCTGTGAGCTGCCACTCCCCCTCCCCCCCCCTCTCTCTCTCTCTCCCGCGCCGCGCAACCCAACCCAAGCCAACCCCTCTACACACAGTGCCAACTGCTGTCTGTGTAATTTTTGTGCACTTTTGCATCACCAAACAAACTCAATTAAAAAGTCTGTCTAAAAAAATCGCAAAAATATTTACTGTAAACTTACTGGGCGAGGGGTTGGTTGGGGCTGTTCGGTACGAGTGCGCGGGGTGTCCAGTTACGAGTCCGAGTATATGAACATCAACAGACGCAGGCACACACACACACACACACACACACACACACACACACACAGCAAACACGCACAAAGTGCAGGCGTTTAAAACCAACAAATAAAAAATGCAAGCAAACGGCCAACCAAATGGCAATTGGGCAGCTTCAGCAATGAAAAAAAAAAAGAAAGAAAGAAAATGGCGGGGAATAAGCGGGGCAGGAGGGCTGTTGGGTGTTGGACGGGGTTGGGGTAGACAAAGCGCTGCTGGTGTCGAGCAAGTTCGGGCAATAGTTGCTTTTCGTGCTAGCGCCAGTTCAAATTATGACGTGCCAGAGTTCTGGCCAAAGGCTCGATTGGGCTCTGGACGGGTCGGTTGGGTTGGGGTGGAGTGTGCAGAGGGGCGCGACGCTGCATACGGGTTTTGGGCACAGTGCACGCAACATTTGCGTGATGCTCTCCACGCAAAAAAAAATGCAAGCAAAAGCGCATTAGTCGGCTATGCACGACTAGAAGATAGGCATTATTCAGTTTACGGTTGACACTAAAATAGTTCAGAATTTTTCGACTGAGTTTTTTCTTAAAAAAGGTCTTACTGTACGGAATTTGAATGCTTCGGACTTTATAGTCCGATCTTAAGAAAATTTTAAGGAAATTAAGAGCTTCAATTTATACCAAAGTACAGACTATAACTCCTGAAATACACTAAACGAGAACCTAAAAATTTAAGTCGCAATCTTTTGAACCTCATGATAGGTCAAAAACCCTAACATGACGGGAGTTCATGGTAAAACCGGAAGGGTTTTCGATAATTCAAAATACATTTTATCTGCGTAGGAGAATCTATGCGCGATCTTACATCATCTGAGATCCAGGTGTCCAGATCGCATACGCTATTGGTGCTTGCTAAGAATGGGATCTGGGATGCCTTCTGCTGCCTGTTACATGCTGCAACACACAATCATAATACCTGCCTTTAGCCATTTTCAATGGTTACAGGGTATAAAAAGGGAAACTAGCGACTACACATACACCAAGTGCTGAACATATATTTGAAAAGGAAAATACGTGCCCGACTCTGGATATCCGGACACGGCACATCACCCGCTTACTGTGTCTTTCTCACACACACACACACACAAACACACGCACACCCACACACCCACACACAAGGACACACACACTTCATCTCTTTGCTCTCCTTTTTCTGTGGCCTTCTCCACTTGCGAAGTGGCGCGAAAATTAAACGGCGCATAGCTGGGCGCTTGGCTGAATACTTTTTTCTTTTTTGCTTTTTTTTTTTTTTTTATTTTGGCCCCAAAGTGCACTAAAAGCGCAAATTAAGTTGCCAGTTTTTTGTGCAGCGCCCTCAGAACAAAATTAAAAACCTGTGTTCTACATACGTTCGCACACACACACACACACACACACACACACAGATAATTAACACAAGTTGAAGAATGTTTAAGACCAAAACCAAACAAATTTGATATTTACTTTTTAGCCACATTTTAGGTTTTGTCAAAATACAAAAAAAAAAAGTTAATAATAAACTGTTAAATATTTATCTATTCTTGATATGCAAATTGTTCTATATCTATAATATGAATACTAAACTTTTAATTAAAATAAAATGAAGAAAAGTAAAGATATCTTCACACTTGTGAACATTTTCTGTTTGCAGACATGTGAGAATGAAGCTCGTAAATGCTGTGCTTAATGAAAATAACTTGGAAAACAAAATATTTTGTTGCCATTTAAAAATCTACTTTTCAACCGATCTCTCCTATGGCAGCTGTATGATATAGTGGTCCGATCCGGCCGGCAATAAACAGACGGACCTATGGAAAGTGTCAAGACGATTGTTTCAAAACTGAGACTGGTTCGCAAAGAAACAGACAGACGGACATGGATGTATCAACTCGGCTAATTAGCTCTACAACTGTATAAATAAATTCAAAATTTTTGCTTTACAATCAATAAAGTAAACTGAGTTCTATAACATTTTCTATAACTAGAGGGATATATCGTAATATACACTTTTCTGTTTTTAATTGAAAACGACATTTTCAAAGACGCAACTCTTCGGAAAATTAATAAAGTAACAAGTAAGAGGTTCTAGTCGGATACTCCCGACTAGGGGATACCCTGAATACTCTTCTTGCAACATCAAATGCATATATATATTCTATTTTAGAAGCTATATGTCAAGTTTGGTGACTCTAGCTCTTATTATTTACCAAAAATGCCCAAAAAACAGGATATCGATATCGATTTTTATCGATTGCTTGGAAACGGAGTAAGTTATCGATTATCGGAAACAAATTCGATCTGCGCGGGCACTAGGAGCACCCACATCTAAAATTTCAAGTCTAGCTCTTATAGATTCTGAGATCCTGCGTTCATACATACGGACAGACGGACAGACAGACGGACGGATATGACTAGATCGACTCGGCTATTGGTGCTGATCAAGAATATATATACTTTATGGGGTCGGAGATGCTTCCTTCTGCCTGTTACATACATTTGGACACAAATACAATATACCCTTATACATATTTTTAATGGGTTCAGGGTATAAAAATATTGTGAAATATTCTTCTTTAAACGGAAACTTTAAACGAATTGATATCGATTTATCTCTGCGAAGATATGTAAAGCATTTCATAAGGTTTGTTGGGTTTTTACGCTCTTTGAGTTGTCTGAAAAATTTGTGTATTTCTAGTTATGGCAGGTGGCAAGCATCTTAAAACCCCCGAGTCTAATCCCGAATATTCAATTCAACGATGAACTCATGGATTCAGTTTGTAAACAATCAAACTAGAGATATTCAAGTTCCAATCATCAAACAAAACTAAGTAGTTGAACGTGCTGCAGTCGCAGCTGGACTGACTTAGCCAAAGTTTGTAATTACGGCCCGGCACACAATGCATTGGCAACTTTCCAATTAAAAACATAAATACAAATCGGAAGGGAGCAAACGAAGGAGCAGGAGAAGGAGGAGGTGGAGCTGTCGATGTAGCTGATGTTTGGATGGGTGGGCGTGGAAAAGCCAGCCAGTTGTGTCAACAATTACTTACTGAATGGTGATTAAAATGTTGATGCCCGACAGCACGACCATGGGCAGCAGACAATAGCCCAGCACGGAGGCAACGGCGCCAAAGGTCACTTGCGAGCGTGTGACCATCAATGAGAGCAGACAGTAGAAAAATATGCAGCCCATGACGCCAATGCCATAGATGTATGAGAAGGTAACCTTGCCGCTCTGTAAAAATATAAGAAATATAAGAAAATATAGAGAACATAAACCAATCAATGCATAGGCATTATGAAATGAGAGTCGTTTCGGGTTGTACCCACCAGCAGAAGAATGCCGCCCAGTGTGAGACAGAATACCAATGGTCCGGCCATGTCCGTGTCCTGGAGTATTTGTTGATCTGTGCCGCGCAAGGGATTCAGCACGGCCAGCGTCTAAAACAAAAGGAGTGTGCGTGAAGTTAGTAGAATGTAATTCAAGGAAAATGTTATTAAAATTACAACCAGTGAAGGACTCCGACCGGGGACAGCCAGACCGCCATCATCATTCACAACCTGCGGCAGGACACGACACAATTCATTTGTACGCACACACACACACAACGGCCATAAAACGCAGTTCCAGCAGTTGCTGTGTGTGTGTGTTGGTGTGTACTCGCAGTGAAATTTGAAAAATGGAAATTGATGATAAATGATATTGCTGACCAGCCAGCGGAGCAGCGAACGAGCCTGTCAACATGTTTGACGCACGAGAATTTAGACCACGAGGCCAGAAATAAATGAAACAACCGACTGCCAACCAAAACAATCGCCATTTACTGGCAAAAACACATGTGCCCTCAGTTCAGTTCAGTTCAGTTGACTTTAATCCTTGGCCTACGTTTATCAATAGGCACCTTTTCATGGCCCGCCAAAGATTTTCATATAATTTTGTCATCAAATGCGAATTCATTGCATTCAATGTTTTTTTTTTTTTTTGTTTTAATTTTCTATATTCTGATGCGATTTTTATTAATGTTGTTATCTTGACTGCCTTTTTCAATTTAAATATTTTAAATCATTTTTTTTGCCAAGGATTTAAATTGAAATCTTTTAAAATATGTCTATTTACTAGGAAAATATTACAAAAATCATTTAAACTTTGTTTTTACAAAGAATAACAAAAATGGACATACACTTCAAATCGATATAGAGTACTATATCAGGGTTTTACAGGTGTTTCGAGAACAGTTTCCTAATCGAAAGCTCTGAACAAAAAGATAGTTTACTTTTGGTCAATGGCATTGTTTATATTGGCTAAACAAATCCTTTAAGAAAAGTGCGTAAAAAATGAAAATAAAACAGAAACGATTCTGGATTCTTATAATTCTTGGAGAAGCTAGCATTAGCTACTTAATAAAAGTGAAATACACGAAAAAATTGAGTTAGGGTGGAACGCTTCGGGTTCAATTAGGGCTTAAGTTTGCAGCAACAAATATATAGATATATTATTTCTTGTCAGACAATAACATTATTATAAATATATGAAAAATAAATGTTCTAATAGAGAGTTTTATCAAATTATTCGAAATATTTCTGTTCTGTAGAAAATTCGAATGTCCAAGTAAGACCTGCATTTGAATGCTGTAGACCTATTTAAGTCTTGTTCATTATCTTGTTAATAGAACATAAATAAGTTGTAAGAATTGAAATATAAATTTAACAAAATGTTATCAACAAATGCTTTTCTCTCTAAAGAGAGCTTGAACAATTAATTGAACTCCTCTTACCCAATCCCAGCTACAAATGTGTTTGAATTTAAATGTTAAGCCTTGTTGAGAATTAAGCCATTATAAATACAGTTAGACCCATATTAAAACGATCGTTTTTTTGTTTCTCTTAATCTGTTGTTGTGCGTGTGTTTTTCTACTTGCTTCTGTACAATTTAATTAGTATTTCGCTTAATTTTTATGATGGCAAAAGACTCATTAACATTTTCATTTTTCAATTAACACAAACGTAATAAATTCCACAACAAAAACGAACAAAAACACGAAAAAAATAAACGCAAATTATCACAAAAGTCAAAAAAAGTGTAGAAAAGTTACATAGAGCAAAACGAAAGAAAAAGTTTAATTAAAAACACAAAAGTTTTATTTATTTAAAAAAAAAAACACACACACAACAAAACAAAACAGCAACAGAGCAATGAAAAAATATGTCTTCATTAACGACAGAACAACAAGTGCAAGCCAGCAACAATGCAAAATAAAAAATAAAAAAATAAAAAACGGCATCGGGCAAAAGCAGCGTGCAATAAATAAATACAAAAGCGAAATGCAAAAACATTTAAATTTCAATTAAAACTGAGCGCAGAACAGCGCGAAGTTGGCAGCGCTAGAAAAGCTCGGCCTAAAGTGGACACTCTTTCCGCTCTTTTGCACGAGTAACCGCCCCAGCCCCTACCGCCCTTCACCTATCATTGACTCACTCTCTTTCTCTCTCTCTCTCTCTCTACTGCTGCACACAATTGCAACTACGCAAATTAGAAAACTGAAAACAAAAGCGAAATGCGTAAATGCAAAAGAAGAATAATGCAGTAGGTGAAGTAATTGCGCATGCAACAACAACAACAACAACAACAACAAAAACAAAGTGAGGCAATCTTGAGAGCTGCCTGTGAGGCATTTCACCAAAGGGACGCGCATAAAATATGCAATTTGCCGAGATTTCAAGTGTTCCACTACCAAAATGATTCAAGTGCAGCCACAAGGCACTCAAACCAATGGAAAAAGCTAGAATTAAATTTGAATATAGAAAAAAAGCGGTACCTACCTTTTGGAATATATGATTTGGATTGATGCCCAGTTCTAAAAGGAAACACATAAAACTCATGAGTCTTGGATTAGTTGTGCATCTGCAAGCTGTGCTTACCCTCCAGCAGGGGCGGCTCATCCTCGAACTCGTTGCCGGTGGCGGCACCGCCGGCCGCGCCACCCTGTTTGAAAGATTTGTCCTGCGCAAAGCTGCTATCTGTGTAGGCGGTTGGATCGTAGAAGCCGCCAAGACCCGAGTTTGGTGCATTGCTGTAGGCGGCATCATAGTTCGGCGGCACCGAAGGTTGTGTGTTGTCGAAACTCTGGAAATTGCTTTGGTAAAGCGAACGCAAACAATTGTTAAACAAATTGGAAGTGCGGGCGCGTGTCAAACACAAAGACTCACAGTTCCTGGCCAAACTCAGGCACATCGAAATTGTAGCTGGCATCTGCTGAAGGCCCGGAGGTATAAAAATCGTTGGGACCGAATTGCGACATTTTATAAACGTTTTAAACAATATTTAAGGTGTTAATAATTTAGAAATTCAGTGCAACACGTCACTGGAAACGGCTGATTACCATTCACCGGCAACGCCAACATGTTAGGTGTCTGTTAAATGAGCGTTGATGCTGTAAAATGTCTGTTAAGTGATAGTGTTGTAAAGCGCACGCGCGAATGTGGCGCCGGATTTAAATTTGAGCTGAAAAATTGTTGTCAATCATTTGAAAATATTTTTCAACATGGAAATGAAAAGATTTCGGATAATGGTAACATTCATAATACATTTTTATTTGCATAGCTCCACTTGTAACACGCACACAAGTTATTCCTCAATTGGGGCTAAGTAATTATTGCGTTTGTAAAGGTCTATAATATAGATATAGTATTATAATTTCGTATTATATTAAACTTCTTGCAACACGCAATGGCAAAAAACATTAAGTAAATTTTTAGTAGTTTGTAGTTACAGTTACGTAGAGAACACAGTTAGATAACTTTACGAATTTGTTTTTTTTTTTTTACTAACAATAAATAGCTGTGAATTATAATTATGTAGGTATACATATATCAACATAGATAATTTATATATATATGTATGTGTTATTTATATGGCTGGTTCTAAGTGGACAACATCCGTTCTTTTTTGTTTTTATTTTGCGCTATCGGCTAATTATTGTTCGTCTTTCCTAAATCTTTGTCATCTTCGTCGTGTACATTGTTCATTGTTTCTTTCGTGTTCCTCGAGTGAAACGCTTTCTAGTCCTACCTGACGCAACCGTTCTAAACTGTTTAACTTAAAAATTAAATTGATTTCAAATATCTTATTACGCATTATGTATATATGACTAGCTTGATGGGGGAATTCGAATAATAACCTAACATTGGTTGCTTATTTCGTTTGGTAAATTTTTCTTTTTTTTTTTTTTTTTGGTATTTTTCCTTTTTGGTATTGGTTTGCCTTGTTTATGTTCAAGCTGAAGTTATGGGCGTTTAGTCCTCCAAATTTCGGAAAGCCTGCTGTAGATCCTCGTACAACTGATCGTAGTCCGCCTTAATCTTTTGCTCGCCATCTTTCAAGGGATCCTGCGCAAAGCAAAAGCGAGAGAAATACAATATTTTACACTAATTCGCGGTCTACGCATTGATTACTCACTTTAAATTTCATTGAAGATAACTGATACATAATGCCGCCCATTGATTCCCTGATGGTGTTCCATGTAATCTTATTGTCCGACTGGGCGGTGGACTCAACAGCATGACGCGCCGTCTCATAGAAAGCTAGTATATTTCTTAGCATGCCCACCGTTTTATAGAATGGACACACTCGATCGTATGAGGAGTAGGAGTTCTGCTGCAAAAAGTCGTCCTTCAGCAGTTTGGCCACCTCCAGGGTAACCTTATCGGTCTCGGCCAGCGACGCCTTGCCGACCAGTTGCACGATTTCGGAGAGATCCTCTTCCTCCTGCAAGATTTCCTTAACCTTGGTACGTAGTGGCACAAATTCGGGGAAGTTCTTGTCGTAGTACTCGTCCAGAGCGCGCGTATACTTGGAATAGGAGATAAGCCAGTTAATGGAAGGGAAATGTTTACGCTGAGCCAGCTTCTTGTCCAGACCCCAGAACACCTGCACGATGCCCAGAGTGGCCGAGGTAACGGGATCGGAGAAATCGCCACCAGGTGGCGAGACAGCGCCCACAATGGACACTGAGCCCTCGCGCTCGGGATTGCCCAAGCACTTGACGCGGCCAGCGCGTTCGTAGAAGGTGGCCAGACGTGCACCCAAATACGCCGGATAGCCAGAGTCAGCAGGCATCTCAGCTAGACGACCAGAAATCTCACGCAAAGCCTCCGCCCAACGCGATGTGGAGTCTGCCATCATGGCCACATTATAGCCCATATCGCGGAAATATTCCGACAACGTGATGCCAGTATAGATGGAAGCCTCTCGAGCAGCCACGGGCATGTTGGAAGTGTTGGCCACCAATGCAGTACGTTTCATTATGGACTCCGTGACGCCGTCGACTTCGCAAGTAAGTTCCGGAAAATCACGCAAGACTTCAGACATCTCATTGCCACGCTCGCCGCAGCCTACGTAGATGATGACATCCGAGTTGGAGTACTTGGACAAAGCCTGCAAAGAGCCTTAAACTGAGCCAAGTTGTTGGAGCTGGAAAAAATGGCACACTTGCCTGCGAGATGACAGTCTTGCCGCAACCAAAGGCACCGGGAATGGCCGTGGTGCCGCCCTGAACACAGGGAAACAGGGAATCTAACACACGCTGGCCCGTAAAGAGTGGATGATTCGCCGGCAGCTTTTCTGTGCAGGGACGCGGCTGACGCACGGGCCACACCTGCAGCATTGTATGTTTTGTAATCTCGCCATCGAACTCCGTCTCCAGCACAACGTCTTCCAGATTGTAGTTGCCCGCGGGCGCAATATACCGAACTGTGCCCTTGGCACGCGGCGCCACAAGCATACGCTGCTTGACCAACGTGTTCTCATGCACTACGCCGTAGAGATCTCCGCCTGTGATATGAGAGCCAACGCGCACGTGCAAGGGATTGAACTCCCACATGACGGAGCGTGAAAGGGCGGGCGTGTTAACACCCTTGGGTATATAAATGGAGTTGGTCATGATGCCAATGTCCCTCAGCGGGCGCTGGATGCCGTCAAAAATGCTGCCCATAATGCCGGGACCCAGCTCGACGGACAGGGGTTTGCCAGTGCGCAGCACGGGATCACCGACTGTGACGCCGGAGGTTTCTTCGTACACCTGAATGGTGGCCATGTCGCCCTCCAGACGAATGATCTCGCCCACCAGCTCATAGTAGCCCACACGCACCAGCTCGTACATAGCAGAGCCGGACATGCATTCGGCCGTAACGACTAGGGGACAAGGGGAGCAAGGTGACAATTAGTTAAGGTCAGCAGGTGAAGGACAAAGGTGACGTCTTACCCGGACCAGAGACAGCGTACACGCGACCGTATTCGGATTCGCGATCCTCGTCTTTGATTTTCCTCAGGCTAGACATCTTTGAGGTGAGTTCGGTTCAACTGCAACGATCAAAACTGTTTGCTAAACAACAACAAAACAAAGGTTAAACACTTTTTCGTTATAAACAAAACACACATTTCGCACGCTTGTTTGTGGCAAAAAAAAAAATGATGTGAAAAAAAAAACTAGGTGGCGCTGCTGTGGGCAGCTGCCAAGCAGCCCCCAGTGAAAGCTTCAAGCCCCCGCAGCAGCCAACGATCGATTTTTCCACATAAATTTCACGGTTGCCACCCACAGTTTACTTGAAAAGTTTTGAAATTGTACAGCAAAAACAATATATCAACGAGCTTTGCATATTTCTAGGCACTAGACTTTTCAATAATTATTTGTTTAATGCAAGTCCAATAGTTTTGCTAGTTGGAAAATCGCTTTTACTCACATTTGTTTTAGCTCTTATGAAAATTCTCAGCAGACTGAGTTTCTATTTTAATCTAGATTGGCAGCGCCTCAAATTTTCCAATACATTAGGAAAATTCTTATCGATTCTATATATTGCTTACAATCGAAATTCGATATCGATATGTGATGTGAATACATATAGTGCTATTAAATTGACAATAAAAATTGCTAGCTTGAGTTATTTTTATTTATTCATATATATTTATTATTTATAGAAATTATTTACATATATATTATTTTATTTTATTTTATTTTGTACAGACATATTAGAAATCCAATATATATTTTATATATTTTCAAATTTATTTTGTTTATTTATCTGTTGAAATTCAATATAATTTGTTGTGTTTATTTATTTGCTAATCAACTAAAAAGCGAATTAATAATATTCTACTGTAACGTGTTGTTGGTACGTGTAAATACCCATGAGTCTAAATGTTATCGCATCAGTGTACCAAGCACTAAACTATCGATATATGAACTATCGTGTAAATTGCAGCTAGCAAACTGTTCTGTTACATCTCTACTACCGTCTCGGCTGCAAAACAAACTTTTAGCGAAAACAGGGGCCAAGTAATTTTGAGAACGAGATATATCTTAAAAAGTACATTTATTGAGATTGTCGCGCTGCCCCGCATAACACAAACATGTGAAAGTGCCGAACGCAAGCTGTGGAACATTGCGTGACGTGCCCAGACAGATTCAGACTCCGGGCAAGCAAATTATAACCTCAAAGTCTCGACTGGACGTGGGTGCACCTGCTTTGAATTGCAGGCGCTTGGGGATTTCCCCTGACCCAAGAAACTATTGAACGTAAATATGTCGACATCCTCGATTGTGCAGCAGTTCGTCAACGGACTCAAATCACGCAATCGCAATGTGCAAAACAAGGCGGCACAGGACCTGTTCCTGTATGTCAAAACAGAGCTGCGCGAGATGTCGCAAGAGGAGCTGGTGCAATTCTTTGACGACTTCGATCATCACATCTTCAACATGGTCAATGCAACGGACATCAATGAGAAGAAAGGCGGCGCCCTGGCTATGAGTGAGTAACAATTCCGATTGTAGATGCCTCTGGGTTTCACCCTTGCCTCATATCCTGTTCTTGCTTCCGTTTACCAGAGTGTCTCATAAGCGGTGACGCGTTGATCACGCGCAAAGGCATCTCGCCGTACCTTAATCGATTGCGCGATCTGCTGCTTATCAATGATGTGTCCGTCATGGAAATTGCGGCACGTTCCCTGGTCAAGCTGGCCAATATGCCCGGCTCGAAGGGCGCGGAATCCTTTGACTTCGACATCAAAAAGGCCTTTGAAATGCTCAGCGGCGACCGACAAGAGGTGCGTAGCTATCAAATTATTTACCATTACGAACAATTATACTTAAATATTTGTTTACTACAGTATCGCCGTCACGCGGCCGTCTTTATTCTACGTGAGCTGGCAATTGCCTTGCCCACATATTTCTATCAGCAAATTCTTACGTTTTTCGAGCACATCTTTAATGCCATCTTTGATCCGAAGCCAGCGATACGCGAATCTGCCGGCGAGGCCCTGCGCGCCGCACTCATTGTGACCGCCCAGCGTGAGAGCACAAAACAATCCAGTGAGCCGCAGTGGTATAAGATCTGCTATGAAGAGGCCAGCAGCAGCTTCAGCAGCGATGTGCTCACGGGCAAGGAGCAAAAGGGCATGACTCGCGACGATCGCATACACGGCGGCCTCATTGTCTTCAATGAGCTATTTCGTTGCGCCAATGCGCATTGGGAACGCCGATATACAACGCTTAAGATGCTCTTTCCCAAGTCGCAGCACAATAAATTTCTGGAAGCGACTAATTCCTCATCAGTTGGCAATCAACTGACCACCATTGTGCCACGCCTCAAGGTGCCTTTCGTTGATAAACTGGGCAGCACACAGATGCACATGGAGGGCGAGCAGCACAATGCGACGGGCAACAAGCTGACGAGTGTAAGCAACAAACATACTCTATCAATTAATCGAGTCATAAATCAGTTTAAGAGGTATTATTTATGCCCCTTTCATTTATCTGAAATGTAGATATTATTTTAATTTATTATCACTTAGCTTAAGAATTACTTTGAAGCTGCTGTGCTCGACCGAAAAATGGAACTGCCTAGCGATTTATTACTATAAGAAATTTTAGAAAAATAATCCGTGTACCAACTAGCATAGTATAATTTTTTATAATTATTACTTTAAAGGTAGCTCATATTTTCACCATTCATTGATTCGATTCCATTTTGTTAACGATATTTGTTTATTTTTGCAGCAAAACGTACTGGAGTCCGCCTACGCCCACGAGATACTTAAGGAGCACTTCATAACCATATGCGACAATGTGCTGGAGCAGCGCACCTCAAAGTCGCCATATGTGCAGCAGGCGTTGCTGCAGATCTTGCCCCGTCTGGCTGCCTTTAATCGCGAAGTGTTTGTGGCGCAATATTTGAAAACTTGTGTGGCCCATTTAATGTCGATATTGCGCGGCAAGGAAAAGGATCGCAACGTGGCATACATCACCATCGGCTACATAGCCGTGGCCGTCGAGAGCGATATAGAGAAACATCTGAAGCATATTATGGGCAGCATTAAGCAGGCGCTGCCAGCCAAGGATTTGGCCAGTAAACGCAAACCGCCTGTCGATGCGGCGGTCTTTGCCTGCATTACGCTGCTGGCGCATGCGGTCAAGTCACAAATCGCGGACGATGTCCGCGAAATTCTTGAGCAAATGTTTCACACAGGCCTCTCGCCAGCGCTGACCGTTTGTCTGCGCGAACTGGCCGAGAATGTGCCGCAACTGAAGTCAGCTATTACGGATGGCCTGATTGGCATTCTCTTTCAGGTGCTAATGAATAAGCCGGCAACCATACCATATGCCACAATGCCGCCCATCAGCATTGATGCCTCGCTGCTGCTCCAGAGTGCCGATAGCCCCACAATTGTGCTGGCTCTAAGGACATTGGGTACCTTTAATTTCGAGGAACAGAACATGCTCGACTTTGTGCAGCGGTGAGTGCCACTGAAATCCAGCAATCTTTTCAAACATTCACTAATATTCACATTCATTGCAGCTGCGCGGATTACTTTATTGTGCACGAGCATCAGGAAATACGCCTGGAAGCGGTGCAAACCTGTACGCGTCTGCTCAAGCTGGCCGTGCAGTCGTCGGACAGCATGGAGAACTCAAAGACGTTGAGCGACACGGTCTCGCATGTGATTGAGCGTCTGCTGTCGGTGGCCATCACCGACATGGATTACAATGTGCGCATTCGTATACTTCGCTCGCTGGACGAAACTTTTGATGCCAAGCTGGCGCAACCGGAGTCGCTAAATGCGCTTTTCATAACCCTGCACGATGAGATCTTCGAGATACGCGAACTTGCCATGGTCACCATCGGGCGGCTGTCCTCCATGAATCCCGCCTATGTCATGCCAAAGCTGCGCACCACCATGATTGAGCTGCTCACGGACTTGAAGTACTCGGGCATGAGTCGCAACAAGGAGCAGAGCGCACGTATGCTGGATCATCTAGTCATTAGCACGCCGCGTCTTATTTCATCCTATATGAATCCAATACTGAAAGCGCTCGTGCCCAAGCTGCACGAGCCAGAGTCTAATCCTGGCGTGGTGCTCAATGTGCTGCGCACCATTGGCGATCTGGCCGAGGTCAATGGCGGCTCCAACGAAATGGAGCTGTGGGCAGATGAGCTGCTCTCCATACTGCTCGAGATGCTGGGCGATGCGGGCAGCCCGGACAAGCGTGGCGTTGCGCTCTGGACACTCGGCCAGCTGATAAGCGCCACAGGGCGTGTGGTTAGCCCCTATCACAAGTATCCAGTGCTAATCGATATACTGATTAATTTCCTAAAGACCGAGCAGCGTCGCTCCATACGCCGCGAAACGATACGCGTGCTGGGCCTGCTTGGCGCAATGGATCCGTACAAGCATAAAATGAATAAGGGCCTGATTGATAGCCAAAAGGATAATGTGCTAATTGCCTACTCGGATGGCAAGGCGGACGAGAGCCAGGACATTTCCACGGCCGAGCTGCTTGTGAACATGGGCTCCCACGCACTGGATGAGTATTATCCAGCTGTGGCCATTGCGGCGCTCATGCGCATCCTCCGCGATCCAACACTTAGCACACGTCACACCAGCGTCGTGCAGGCTGTCACCTTCATCTTTCATACGCTGGGCATCAAGTGCGTGCCGTATCTGGCACAGGTGCTGCCCAATTTGCTGGACAATGTGCGCACCGCGGACAATAATCTGCGTGAGTTCCTCTTCCAGCAGCTGGCCATTCTGGTGGCCTTTGTCAAGCTGCACATCATCAGCTATATGGACGACATCTTTAAGCTGATCAAGGAATTCTGGACCATCAATACGCCGCTTCACTCCACGCTCATCAATCTAATCGAACAGATTGCCGTTGCCCTGGGCTGCGAGTTTCGGGATTATCTGGCGCAGCTCATACCGCAAATTTTGCGTGTGCTCCAGCACGACAACTCCAAGGATCGAATGGTTACACGGCGACTGTTGCAGGCGCTGCAGAAATTTGGCAGCACCCTGGGCTATTATTTGCCACTAATTGTGCCGCCCATTGTCAAGTTCTTTGACTCGCCCTATGTGCCTCAGCAGGTGTCCCTGGTGGCGCTGGAGACGATCAACAGTTTGGCTGGCCAGCTGGATTTTACGGACTTCTCCTCGCGCATAATACATCCGCTGGTGCGTGTACTGGAAACGGAGCCGGAGCTGCGCGAACAGGCAATGACCACGCTGCGCTCTCTGGTCAAGCAGCTGGGCAAAAAGTATCTGGTTTTTGTGCCCATGGTGCAGCGCACCATCAACAAGCATCGCATCGTGGATGCCGAATACGAAAAGCTGCTCGACCACATTCAATCCAACAGCACCTTGGTGGATGGCTGCGGCATTGGCGTTGGCATTGGCGGCGACTTCGGGCAGCGCCAGGCGAAGCCCAAATACAATGAGCCCTTTGTGCTGGACAGCAACAGCAGCAGCAAGAATCTGAAAGTGTCCACAAATGCGTTGCGCACCGCTTGGCAGGTGACGCGGCGCGTCTCCAAGGATGACTGGGTGGAGTGGCTGAAGCGTCTGTCCATAGGCCTGCTCAAGGAGTCGCCATCGCATGCCTTGCGCGCCTGCTGTGTGCTGGCCCAGGATTATGATACGCTGTTGCGGGATTTGTTTAATGCGGCCTTCATCTCATGCTGGACTGAACTCTCGCCTGAGCATAGGCACGAGCTAACCCAGTCACTGATACAGGCGCTGCAGGTCACGGACATGCCCGAGATCACGCAGACCATACTCAATCTGGCCGAGTTTATGGAGCACTGCGATCGCGATCCCATACCCATTGAGACACAGTTGCTTGGCACACATGCCATGGCGTGTCGAGCGTATGCCAAAGCATTGCGCTACAAAGAGGAGGAGTTTGTGCCGCGCCAGGAGGCGCATGTCTTTGAGTCGCTCATCCATATTAACAACAAGCTGCAGCAGCGCGAAGCCGCCGAAGGTCTGCTCACCACCTACCGGAACACGGCGAGCGAGGGCAGCGTCCACGGACGCTGGTACGAGAAGCTGCACAACTGGGATCAGGCACTGCATCACTATCAGCTTAATCTGAATGCTGATCCCAATGATCTGGAGGCGCGTCTGGGGCATATGCGCTGCCTGGAGGCGCTTGGCGATTGGTCCCAGCTGAGCACCAGATGCAAAGAGGAATGGCCCAACTTTAGCACGGAGGCCAAATCGCGCGCCAGTCCCTTGGCTGCCGTTGCCGCCTGGGGCCTAAAGGATTGGGATGGCATGCAGGAATATGTACGTTGCATACCCGTGGACACACAGGACGGCAGCTTCTATCGCGCTGTGCTCGCCGTGCATCACGATGACTTTGAGACGGCCCAGCGTCTAATTGACGAGACCCGCGATCTGCTGGACACCGAGCTGACCTCCATGGCCGGCGAGTCGTACGAGCGTGCCTATGGCGCCATGGTCTGCGTTCAGATGCTGGCCGAACTGGAGGAGGTTATACAGTACAAGCTGATACCGGAACGACGCGAACCGCTCAAGGCCATGTGGTGGAAGCGTCTGCAGGGCGGACAGCGTTTGGTTGAGGATTGGCGCCGCATTATCCAGGTGCACTCGTTGGTAGTAAAGCCGCATGAGTATATACACACCTGGCTAAAGTATGCCAGCTTGTGCCGCAAGAGCGGCTCCCTATACCTGTCGCACAAGACGCTGGTCATGCTGCTGGGCACTGATCCAGCTCTGGCGCCAGATGAGCCGCTGCCGTGCAACCAGCCACAGGTCACCTATGCCTACACCAAATATCTCGCCGCCTCCTCACAGCCACAGTTGGCGTACAAGCAGCTGCGAGACTTCGTCAACACGTACAGCACGCAGCTGAGCTGCCTGCCGTCGGAGGCACTGAAGCAGCAGGATCAGCGTCTGATGGCGCGCTGCTATTTGCGCTTGGCCACCTGGCAGGACAAACTGCACGAGAACAGACCCAATCCGGATGCAGTGCAGGGGGCTCTGGAGTGCTTCGAGAAGGCCACCAACTATGATCCCAACTGGTACAAGGCGTGGCATCTGTGGGCCTACATGAACTTCAAGGTGGTGCAATCCCAAAAGCAGGTACTGGAAAATCAACGCCAGCAATCGCCGGCATCCATGGGCCTGGGCCTGGACAGCGAGCATCTGATCATACAACAGTATGCGGTGCCTGCGGTGCAGGGCTTCTTCCGCTCCATTAGCCTAATCCGTGGCAATTCGCTGCAGGATACGCTGCGTCTGTTGACGCTCTGGTTCGACTATGGACACCATGCGGAGGTCTATGAGGCGTTGTTCTCGGGCATGAAAATGATTGAGATTAACACCTGGCTGCAGGTGATACCACAGCTAATTGCCCGCATCGATACGCATCGCAAACTGGTGGGTCAGCTAATCCATCAGCTGCTCATGGACATTGGCAAGAATCATCCGCAGGCACTCGTCTATCCACTGACCGTAGCCTCCAAGTCCGCATCGCTGGCGCGCAAAAATGCCGCCTTCAAGATACTCGACTCGATGCGCAAGCACTCGCCCACGCTGGTCGAGCAGGCGGTCATGTGCAGCGAGGAGCTGATACGCGTGGCCATACTCTGGCACGAGCAGTGGCACGAGGGCCTGGAGGAGGCTTCACGCCTCTACTTTGGAGATCGTAATGTCAAGGGCATGTTTGAGATTCTGGAACCGTTGCACGCCATGCTGGACCGCGGCCCACAGACCCTCAAGGAGACCTCCTTCTCGCAGGCCTACGGCCGTGAGCTGACCGAGGCGTATGAGTGGACGCAGCGTTATAAGACGTCGGCTGTGCTCATGGATTTGGATCGTGCCTGGGATATATACTATCATGTGTTCCAGAAGATATCCCGCCAACTGCCGCAGCTGACATCGCTGGAGCTGCCTTATGTGTCGCCCAAGTTGATGACCTGCAAGAATCTGGAACTGGCCGTACCGGGCTCCTATAATCCCGGCCAGGAGCTAATACGCATCAATCACATCAAGACCAATCTGCAGGTGATCACGTCCAAACAGCGACCGCGCAAACTATGCATACGTGGCTCCAACGGCAAGGACTATATGTACTTGCTGAAGGGTCACGAGGATCTGCGGCAGGATGAGCGCGTCATGCAGCTCTTCTCGCTGGTCAATACGCTCCTGCTCGACGATCCCGATACGTTTCGTCGCAATCTGGCCATCCAGCGCTATGCCGTCATACCGCTTAGCACCAACTCCGGACTGATTGGCTGGGTGCCGCACTGTGATACGCTGCACACGCTCATCCGGGACTATCGCGAAAAGAAGAAGGTGCCGCTGAATCAGGAGCATCGCACCATGCTGAACTATGCGCCCGACTATGATCATCTGACGCTCATGCAAAAGGTAGAGGTGTTCGAATATGCTCTGGGCCAGACCCAAGGCGATGATCTGGCCAAATTGTTGTGGTTGAAGTCACCCTCGTCGGAGCTGTGGTTCGAGCGGCGCAACAATTACACACGCTCACTGGCGGTCATGTCCATGGTGGGCTATATACTCGGCCTGGGTGATCGTCATCCCTCAAATCTGATGTTGGATCGCATGAGTGGCAAGATACTGCATATTGATTTTGGCGATTGTTTCGAGGTGGCGATGACGCGTGAAAAGTTTCCCGAGAAGATACCGTTCCGGCTGACACGAATGCTCATCAAGGCCATGGAGGTCACCGGCATTGAGGGCACCTATCGGCGCACCTGCGAGAGCGTTATGCTGGTGCTGCGTCGCAACAAGGATTCGCTAATGGCCGTACTGGAAGCATTCGTGTACGATCCGCTGCTCAATTGGCGTCTGCTCGATGTGGACAAGAAGGCCAATGATACAACAGCAACAACTGCTGCTGGTGCCAGCGGCGGCAGTCCAAGCAACTCCATTGAGCAGGAGTCACTGCTGCAGGGCAATCCCTTAGCCAAGTCCAAGACCTACGAGGCACAACAGCTGCATGTGGGCTACACCAATGTGGCGGATGTGACCAACAGCAAGGCCAGCATGGTTATACAGCGTGTCAATCGGAAGCTAACCGGCACAGATTTCCAAATGACCGAGATGACGGAGCAGCAGCAGGTGGAGCTGCTCATACAGCAGGCGACAAACAATGAGAACCTCTGCCAGTGTTATATTGGCTGGTGTCCCTTCTGGTAATGACCCACCTGCCGCCAGCTGCCCCATCAATCTCCAGGCCATGCATCCATCTGAGACTGAGCGAATAAAACAAATAAATATGCAGTTACAGTTAAAATTAAAACAGACACACACACACACACCTACACCTACACACATTTATATATATGTATAATTTATATTAGCAATACGCGCTTCATTAAAACTTTATTGTAAATTCCAGTTGCAATTAAATTCCAAATTTTGTTAAGCAAGAGCCAAGCTGTGGCACCTAATACTTGGAGTAGTCGTAGCTCGTTCCGAAAAAAAATCCACCCTTAAATCGGGATCAATGGAGGAGCTAAAAAATCACCACACTTTAAATTGAAATTACAAAATATATATTTATTATAATAACCGAAGTATTTGTGAACGTGAATTTATACAGAAACCGCGTTTTTTTTTTTAAAGAAATTATACAAAAACAATCAATTAAGCAATATACAATATGTACTTTAATAATTAAAATTATTGCATTTTTAACATATACATAAGTTTTGAGAAATCTGAAAACAAGAATATTTTTGTAATGTGATGAACTTGAGAATTGCGACTGCGAGTGCGACTACCCCAAGTGAAAAACATAAAAAAAATGAACTAAATTCTAGCAGCTGTTTAAGCGCATATACATATATATATTAATTATAATAATATTTGTATAGAGATATAGGTAGACACTAAAACTGCACATTAAGCTACGTTAGTTTGTAGATTATGGTTCTGGATCTGGCGGCACCTTAGCTATTGTTACGCTTGCCCCGCTGCTCCTTGCGCCATGCATCGATACGCTGTTTCAGCTCAATATTGGGCACCAGCATGTCCTCGGTGAGATGCTGCCGATTGAACGGATCTGTGCAGCTGTTGAGCAGATGACGCGTGATAATTGCACGATCCATCACTGTGCCCGAGGGCAACACAACTGGATCCGACATAAGCGTATCCATAAGCGGATCCTTAAACTCATCTGGTGCATCGGCACACTCATCCTCAGTCTGTTGATTTGAAACTGCAAGGAAACCATAGCTTCAGCAAACGATTCTTATAAGGCATATGGAATTTTACCGTAAATCTCATGAGCCCGCTGTGTGAGCGCCTTGAAACGCTCCACCTCCACGCCGGAACGTAGCGCTAGGCGTTTAATGCGAGACGCTGCCTCATTGCAGATATGCACATCGAAAGAGCGCTCGTCGGCGGCCAATGCCTGCGCGAATCTATCACAGTCCAAGTGGAGATATATATCAAAGATTTGGGCCAACAAACTGCGCGGCTCCCAACCATATTTGGCTGGATTCTTCACTTTCAGATCGTTGCACTTGGGCCCAGCCAATTGTTTTAGATTAAAGTTCAGCATGGAACTGAGACGATCAACCAGCTCGGCGCGCATAAACGGCTCCTTGATGTCGCTCTGCAGTAAATCAAAAAAGTCGAATAACAATCCAAAAACAAACACAAACAACGTTAAACAACTCACGGTCAAATAATGAAATAGATCGACAGTCTCACGAGCTAGCGTTAAATAAGAACGGCATTGCCGCTCATCCGTTGCCAGCTGGGTGAGCCGACTCTGTTGCTGCTCGGCGCTCATGCCACTCCAGTTCTGAGCATCGGACATCAGCTGTTGCGTTAGATGTATGCGCTTTAGATTCTCGAGGCATTCGTCCAGCAAGAATGTCGTATCGTTCATCAGCATATTGACAAACTTCACGAACTGATTGCCCTGGCGCGACTCACAGATGACAGCTTGCCGGTGTATGGGATTCTCCCACATGGATTTGAACAGATGGCTAATGTGGTATCTGAGAAGAAAAAAATGATTTAAATGAAAAGTTGTACGTGATGACGGCTGCAGCTCACTCACCTTATAGTAAACTTATCGTAAAACTCAGTGCTTTGGCCAGTGGTCTCCACATCCACATAAAATCGCATTAGTGCGCTGACCAGCGCATTCTGCGCCAGCTCATGATTCCACATCTGTTAAGAACAAAATTGATTGACTGTCAACTTTTAATGCATCGTCGATTTACTGACCGCTGTGTTGACCGAATTGGCTGGCTTCAGGGAGAACACAAACATGACCTCAACCAGTTTGGCAGTTACATAGGGATTCTTGATGAGATGCGAGGCGCACACGCAGGTCAATAGCCATGTGATGATCGAATGATCGATGCCCTGCCTGATGTCCACATTGGCGTGCTGCATGGCAAACAATATGAACTCGGCGATGTCATCGATATACCACTCGGGCAGTGCAGAAAATGCATCAGTCGGTTTTAGCTGCTGCACCTGCAGCTTCGAAATGAAGGGACCTTCAATTGCACGTCCTTCGAATTGATAAAGCATAAACTCGCACACCGTCGAATAAAACTCAGTGCAGCGCTGCAGCAGCGCAGGATCAAGGAGCGTTATCTCACTGCATGTCTTGGAGCTGTTAACAAAAATGGAACGAGAACCAGTTGAATATTAGGAAGTACTGCAGGGAGAGCAATTGGGGGTAAGTACAAACACGTCTGTCCGCTTCTAAGAAATCCGATTGAATTAATCACAGCCACAAATTATAAATATTTCATTGAACATATTATTTACCTATTTAAAACTGTTGCTCATATATGCAATTGATTGATTCGGCACGCCGAATTATTAATACCCTTTCGTATATATGGCTAAAAAGTGTTTCCGATTCTTCTATATGATTAAGCAGTCCCATGTTGATTGGAGAACTGTGAAAATAACTTATACTCGAATTTGTGACTGTTCCTCATGATATTGTGGTGCGATCTGGTTTCTTGGCTATAGTTTTAATACTCAGACTACTTTGGACAGAAACATGGCTATATTGACTTGGCTGTTGATAATGAACAGAAATATACTATAAATTATAATTGGGTTCTTCTTCTGTGTGTTACACATTTCGTTTAAAATTATAATCCCCTTTACATTTTCTAACATTGCGGATGGAGTTATTAAAGCTCTACAGTTTGGGGTTTGGGTCTGTGTTTCGTACCGATTCAGTTTGCGCAGTTGCTTCTCCCATCGCTCCTTGAACTGATTGTTGCGATTGGCATAGCGTGAGTTGACCCAATGCGGCTTTGTGCGATCCAGTTCGTCAATTAGTTTCTGCAGTTCCTTGATGGCGCGCACCTTTTGACGATAGCGCTGAATGGCCGGCAGATAGCCCAGGTGATGAGCCTGCAGCGTGAGGAACCAGCACTGCGTTTGGAAATTGACATTCTGCGCTGGAGCTGAGAAATCACGAGCCAAAAAGCTCTTGTACTCCTCCTCGCTGTAACGGATCTTCGTGTCCTGTTCAATGTTAACTAGCGAATTGCTGTAGTAGTGGAAATTGGCATCGATACGATCCAGTTTTATCTTGACCGACAGCTGCTGCAGCACGCTCATCAGATTTATAACAAAGCCATCGCGAGCGAGCAGCTTTTCATCGCTGGCAAATTGCACGCGACGATCATTGTGTCGCAGAATTTGGGCAATGTACTCCAGCGTCTGTGGGCGACTGCTGGCGTTGACGCACAGCGAGTGGAAAACCGTATGCATGTGAGTGCGCATCGAGTGGAGCTCCTAAGTGAATGGGATAAATAACAAACAAAAATAAAGTGAGCTGCTATTCTTTGGAGATTGAGCGCAAGTTGCTTACCCAACGTAGTCGCGATGTGGCTGCATCCTCGAGCTTGTTTTTGGTGCTGAACTCAGCAAACTTTACATTCTCCTCGGCGAATAGTGAGACCGACAGAAAGGGACCTAGAAAACTGCATTTGACAATTTCTCGACCCGGTATCTTGGTGCATATGGGCGGTATATAGTTGGGTTGGCGGGCAACCAGATCGGCAATTGGACGCACATTGCCCACTTTAATGACCACCAACTTGGACAGCCATTCGATTTGTTGTGTATTGATCTTCGAGCTGCAAATATTTCGCTGCATGCCACTGAACAGACCGCGCAACAATTGCCCGAATATGGTGTCGAAGACTTCGCGCTGTTGATGCGTTTCGGCCACCAGATCGATGAGGAATGACTCGCTAACACGATCCATGTAAATCAGCTCCAGCAACGTAGACTGATCCAGTTGATAGTTGAGGTTCTGTTGTATGCGATCTGTTAGGACCAGCACAGCGACACGCATTATGTTTCTAAAGGCCAGAGCCAAAACCTGCTGCGTGCTGTGATCAACTGCCTGATTGGGTGATTCATTGGCTCTGGATCTTTCGCACTCGGTTTGATAGTTTTGATAGCAGCGCAGCAGATGGAGCATGGCATTGTGCTTGGAGGTTGTCACAATGTTCAGGGGAGGCGGCACCACACAGGGAACACATGCATCGCTGGGTGTTATGTCGGTCTGGCTGGGCGTTGCGCTGGCGCTTGCACCTTGATCCTCCTCAGCGGCTCCGCTGGAGGCCACCGCATTAGCTAATATCTCCTGCACCTCGGTGTCGTCGCTCTTAATCTTTTTGGCCGACGAGAATTCCTTGTCATCACCGTTGGCGTCACTCAGACCGGTGGCAAGTGGTGTCTCGCCCTCCACTTTAAAGCTGTCGTCCACCTCATCGTTGTAGAACTTAAATGCCGTCTCCAGCAGAACACTTGTGACAATGGGCTCAAACTCAAAGCGCAGTTCTGGATATTGCTCCAGAAAGCTGGCGGTCTGTGCACAAATAATGGAACCACATCCGAATTCATTCCATGTTGCATTCAGCAGCCTGGACAACAGCTGTTCGTTGCGCTCGTCCGCGCTTTTAGGCCGCGGTGACTCCGTAGTAGATACGATTGGCTGCGTCTTGGGCTCTGAGTTGAGCAGCACGGTGCTCGGCACGCAGATGGAATGTGCGGACGTCATTTCAATGTCCTGTATGGGCGTTGATGCCACCGATTTCATTTCCACATCCATGTCCGACTTGCTGCCCAAATCTGACCATGTTATGGTCGCTTTGTCGCCCAATGAGCCCGCCTCCATGCTGCTCGAACTTGCGCACACCTCGCGCACCAAGCGCGATTCACTTGGGGTATTTGCTTGGATGCGTGCAGTTGGTTTGTCTGTTGCCAACGGTGCGGCAGCGGGAATGTGGGCGCTGCTGCGCGCCGCCAATGTGCGCAGCCGTCGGGCGCGTATCTGTAAAGAACAAAAATTTGGCAACCGTTAGACAAGACGCAGATGAGATTTGTTTTAGCTAACAAAGATGCTTGCCTCTTCAGCGGAAAGCTCCGTTACAACAAAGTCTGTAGACGGGGTATGTGGCGGCAGCTGCAGCGGCGGCAGCTGTTCCTCGGCATTAGCATCGCTTTCTCTGGGCATCTGTTCGGCCTGTGGCTGCTCTTGGTGCTCGTCCATGGGCTTTTGTGTTGGCTCCTCTTCCGGCATATCGCTTATTGAGTTGAGCAGTTGGGTTTATACTCTAGCAATTCCCGTATGTTTGCTTGATGCGTAGTTCTTCTGCTCCACGGGTTAACGAACCAAACAATGAAACGAGAGAGACAGCGAGTCAGATCGGGAGAGCGTACGAACAGTAATTGAGAGAGTGACACGGGCGACTGACTGAATTGCCACGCGCATTTAACAAATAAACAAAAGTCCAGCGGTCAACGTCAAGTTCACGAGAAGACAATGATTCGTTGGCTGCGCAGCATCCAACTGCAGACGGAACCTGCCAGCTAATTTGTTCTTTGTGATCTTAAGATCAACTACGCACTAGTCCATTTCTGACCTATGACAAAAGCCGCAACGAACACAACTATACAGCACGGCCAGCGACTATTTTTAGAGCCCCAGCGCAAAGCAGACGTTATCTGATTGTCAACCAGCGAAGGCGGGGTGAACAACTGCAGGTGGACTGCAGTAAACGATATCAAAACAAGAGACAGCATGTATATCGATAACATATCGATGTGCAAATTAAATATGTTTTTTTTTTTTTTTTTTTGATTATCCTATTATAACCCAAAATTAAGGTTGGTTAGACGGTCCCCGAGTAGATTGCGCAATTTTATCTTTATATATGCCGAGCAGCTGGGCACTACTGACAAGGGCTTTCTGTTGACAAAATGACATGGCGAAAATATCATTTATGCATATATTCAAAAGACTTAAAAGGACTGCATGACAAATACATAGTTTGCATTGTCTCGTATTTGTTGTTGCGGGGATAAATTCGAAACATATATGTATATGATAATCGGCCTTTATATCATAACCTAACATATGATGCGTGAATCGCTTGAAATTTAAATAAAATAGCCATAATTAAGAACGTAAACAAAGAGGTGCTTCTTAAAAAAATCAAAGAGCGGTTGACTCATAAGCTGTTGTTAGTTTTCCAAGAAATCTTTAACACTTATCGATAGATATACGTATATCCTAGGAGCACCCTAAATATTTTTGGTCAAAATTGTTTGTTTTCGATTCTGGGGCCATGTTTTTCAATGTAAATGTTATCTGCGCATTTTCTGACTAGCTCGCACTACAAAAACAGATATACATAAATGTACACGGAATAGATTGAAAATGTCCAATAACTTAATGCTTACCTGAAATGGCACTTTCACCTGCCGTCACAATGAGAAATTCATGAAAATTGTGAAATGCGGGCAAAGTCTATTGCATTTCGTTGGGCCTCTAGCAACGTTTACCGTTTTGTGTCGTTGCCGATCGCAACGCAAGGCGTTTAGGAGGGTGGAGGATGACGGACGGTGACACGCACAAAAATTTCTCTTTTGTTCTGGCAGAACACCTATGTGGCCTCGCAAAGCCAATATTTACAGGTTTCTACAGAATTTCAACTATTTATGGCTCACAATCACAAACACGTTGCAAGATGCGCGTGTGCCGAGATTTTGCACACGTTTGCACTGCTTTTTTAATTCTACTTTTAATTTTTAGACACTGCGTCCGTCAAACTAGAACTAGGATTGTTGATGTTATATCGCCATATAGATATATCGATTAGCGACAGCAACTATCGATAAGAATAGATGTCCACGTAAACAGCTGAATGGCAAACGTCCATGCAGTGGGCTAATTTCCACACAAATCATTAACACAAAAGCAGAATATAAACAGCAAATTTGTTATTCGATTTATCTACCCAAATAATGAGCTTGCATGAAATTGGTCTACAAATTAAATCGATAGCTGGCGCATCTTCGATATCGATATATCCAAATTCATGATGGCGAGATACTTGGCAGTTTCGTTCAACAAAAGAAAATCATTTACTCCATATTACAAAAATGTTACAATTACTTCGCGGAACCTAATTAAAATCCTAAAAGCTATATATATAGATATATTTATGTTACTAGAAATCCGTATATCGCTGGCGCAGGCTCTGGCGTTTGGCAACGTGATGCATCTAAAATGTGATATTAATTTAGTTTCACCAATTCGACTAAAACAAAGCGCAACTACTCACTAGACGCTGCTGCCTCCGCTCGCGGTTTTTCTCATAAGCTTTCAAGAGCGTCGGACACATGCGCCTGATGTAGTCCTCCGACTCCCAAAAGAGGCCGCCTTGGTTCTCGTATCGTAACAGAAATTCCACCTAGAAATGATTTTAAGTTAGTTAGCAAATGCAAATGTCCTTCAATGAATGTATATACTTGCCTTGCCCGCCTTTGTCTCCTTGCCCAATACCCGCTCTATGCCGTTCTCTGGCTTACATTTTTTATAGAAATCATCTTCGTTGTTCTTCTCTGCTTTCACCTCGCGTTCCACCAGCTGCGGCATATCCTCGATGTTTAGCAGGCCATCACGCAACCGCTCGCCATTTTGTTCGACACGCCTCACAAATGTCAGCGGATGCTGCTTTAAGTAGTCCTCCGCTTCGGCAATTGTTTTGGCCAAATTGAATTCCTCCTCCTCCTCGTCCTCCTCTGGCTCAGCGTCATCGTCGCATTCATCCTCATCGTCCATATCCATGCCATCACAGCTCATATTTATCTTATTGGCGGTATTTGTTCGCGCTGAGCGCCTTTTCTTTTTCACACGATTGCCGCCATCATTTTCTTTGACGTCTGGATGGAATCGCACCTTTTTCACACGATGGTCGCAGCTATCTGTTCTATGTTGCTGCAACGTTTCGACAACATCATCTGTCACACAGTCAGCGATGTCGGTCGATGAGTTTGACGTTGACGCCTCCGTCTCCGTCTCAGCGAGCGTTGTCTCTTTGAGGTTTTGGGAAATGAGTTTAACTTTCGACTCGAACGCAGCACTTGCTGCTGTTGTGTTAATGCCTTTGTGCGCCGTTGAACTTTCACCAATGCTTGTCCCAGCGCCGGACGCATCAGTCTTTGGTTCACCTGGTGGCGACTCTCGCAGTGCAGCGGATTCCCTGCTGCAGTCATCTGCCTCCGCGGCGGGCTCCGACGTTGCGCCGGTTGTCTCAACCATTACACACTTCCTCTGCATTGATTTGTCCAGAGAGTCGCTGCCACCAGAGTCATCATTGGACTTCGTATCCATGTGCGGCAGGTGTAACGCGTCCTAACAAATTTTTACTGCAAACAAATCAGTTGAGGAGCAAATCTGGCATTGCCATTCCGATAAACATATCGATTAATTCTATTAGAAAACAGATGGCGCTGCCAACCTGCTCATACAAATTGTTTGGAAGTTATTTTAAAAACAGTCGATATATATTTATGCAGTGCAGCTAAAAAACGACTTAAAGCCAAATTTACAGCCTACTTGTATGCGTTGTAACATTAGGTTAGTCCGAAAAAGACGAATTTAAATATCTACTGAATAGATATAACTCGAGCACATAGCGGCAAATGATTTTCTATGAACGATCATGTTATGCAAATTCTGGTTGGAATTGTGTGCACCTAAGGTTTCTTATCAGCAACGCCCATTTAATTGTATCCCAATTAATGTGCTTTGTCTCTTTCGGCCCCATCGAAGCCTATTAACGATGAGGTTTTGCCAGACCGGGTGCCTTATCGTTATCTGGCGTTATTTTTAAACTGGCTTCGCTAAGAACCATTTCAATTTGTTTTATGTTTATTAAATCGCATTTTTTTTTAAAAAAAATCCACCATTTTTTACAAACATAAACTTGCAGCTTTTATTCGATACTATTAATTACATACAAATGGGTAGAATTTGGGCTGTTGGTGTTATTCCGTGGCGCGTCAGCCTCATTTCCTTCTAAGCTAGTTGCTATCCTAGCATGACCCGCAGCGTGGACCGCCACAGCAGCCGCGATACGGCGGGCAGCAAGGCGAGCAGCTGATCCGGCAGCAGGGAGTGGTTGCGCAGCCTGTCCAGTAGTTGAAACAAAAGTTTGTGCACTGGATGCCCGCGGGTATGCCGCAACAGCCACCTGGATGCCAGCACATGTTGGGCGCTTACGGAAAGAGGCGAGGATTGGCCACAGGAATAGATTTCGAGAATTTTAATCTGTTTCCGGCTTTGTACCCCGAGTGCTGCACTTGCGCCAGACTCGTATCTAAGCTAGTTCTATTTGAAAGAAAAAATAGTTTAATACACTTTCTTTTTGTTGATACCTGATGGTCGCTTTACTTGAAATTTAAAACTAGAATTGAACGACATCCAAAAAAAGATTTAGAATTTTGGCAGCAAAGCTTGATGTTGTGCACACTACGAAGAACAAAAACGGAATGAATTTTTAACTTATTTGTGGTTTCAAGGTGTGATAGAAATTTTAGATTTCGTTGCATGGCCAACCGAGATTATCTGAAGGCCTGCTGTATATCCAATATATACTTTAACTGCAAAATAGTTAATGCCAAGCAGCCAGTGCTGCCCATTTCTGTTCCAGGGAATTACAGCAATTCCCTGTATTATTACAAAAGTACCAACTGAATTTCTAGTGTTGGAAATTTGCAAACATATTCGAAAAGAATGCAAATAAGTACAAAAGAAATACGCTATTATTTAAATATTTGTTATCATTTAATAATTCTATTTAAGTAAAAATGTGCTAAGCTTTAATGCCGTAAATCATTTAAAATTAGTTACTAATATTATGCCAGCGGTTACTAGGCAAACGTTTTGACCACATTTGATCACATTTTATTACAGTAGTTCTTATTGAAAATAAACCCATTTCCATTTCGTGTCTTGTCTAATCGTTAAAGGTTTCATTTTTATATTTACTGTATATATATATAAATATATCTATATATTTATTTCATCAAATGCAATTTGGGCCAATTTTGAATAGTTTCTTGGCAATTTTTGCGGTTTTGAAATAAGTCAAGGGATAAGCTGTAAAATTTGTAAATGCAACTTGTGTTTTATTATTATTTTTGATTTTTTTTTTATTAACAATTCTTTTGTACATTTTCTTTGTTTAAATTTATGCCGTAAATGTGTGTATTTGTGTTGGCTGTGTATGTGTGTGGCTTTATATGTATATGTATGTGCATAGTAAACAAAACTAAGTTATTTACACTAGACTAATTAGACGTATTTTATAATTAAATACTATTTAAATATATAGATATAGATACATTTATGTATATGTATATCAAAGGCGGTTGCGTTTATATTCAAGTAAGTTTCTGTATACTCTTCTGTTACTGTTTTTTGTTTTGTTTTTTTTTTTTTTGTTTTTTTGTTTGTTTAAATGTTTGCTTTAAACTATTTAAATATGGCCCCGCTATTCCACATGTGTTCATTTCGTTTGCTTAGACTTTATGATAACGTTTTTTCGACTTTTTTGTTTCTTCTTTTTTTTTTTTTCTTTTTATAGTGTTTGCACAAGATACACTGTGCTACAATAAACAATAATGATGTATAGTTAAACAAAACCATTTTAAACTTTAAACATTAAATAGAAATTAATTACTTATATAGTACTTATTTAATGTTCTGCTGCAGTTGTCGAAAAAAAATCATATTGCAAATATTGCAAATTATTACACAGTTTTTTTTCCATAGATTTTCATATTTGATTTCTCATTTTGAAATTTTTGTGTGTTTCATAGCAGCTGTTGTAAATATGTATATACTATGTATAAAGTACCATATTCATTGAATGATATACGCGTTTATTTATTATTATTATTCTTTTGTTATATTAAATTTAGAGTTTTTTTTCTTTTTTTTTTTGTTAATTTACAATATTCAATAATCACAGTTCCCATTCAAAAACAAATTGTTTGCAGCAAGATTAATTTTGAATTTGCTTGTTTTTAGTTTTTTTTTTTTTTTTTTGATTTTGTCATGCACAAGTTTGGATTTCTTTGAAACGCTTTTGTTTATGCTTTTGATCGTACGATTTAAATATTTAAGTTTTGATTCGTTTTTAGTTATATTTATATTTTGCACCGCGCTAAGGTTTTAGGCATAACAAAATATAATTAACATATTTACGCATTGCTAATATGTTTTTTTTTTTTGTTTTCTATATAAACAAATAAGTTTTGTTAATAAACAACTTATAAATATGATTCAAGGTGCAGGAACATGTTCCAACGGTGTCAACTCTGTCTGTGTGTGTGTCTGTTTTTTTGTTAGTAACAATTAAATAATAATTGGTGCTTAAAACAAAACTCGACTAACTAGATACCCAATTGAAAACAACAAAACATTAACAACCCCAAAATAATAATAATAATAATAATAATAATAATAATAATAATAATGATAATAATAATAATAAAGTTAATTATATGCTCCTATGTAAAATACAATAGTGAAAGAAAGGTTTGCGTTGCAGCTGTGGCTCGGGCCACGCCTACTTTCGGAAAATGACTTTGCCCGTCTTGGCATTGACCAGTATCATTTTATCAGTTGCCTCCATGATGCCGCCCGGCGCTGCTGCAGCTGCAGCTGATGTTGTTGTTGTTGGTGGTGTTGCTGTGGTGGACGTGATGGCAGCGGAGGCGCCGCCACGCAAGCTGCGACGCCTCAAGCGATCGCTGATATTCTCAGCGCGCTGCGTTGTCGTCGTCGACGTGGCGTTGTCCTCCTCCATGGAAGGCTTAACGCTGAGTGCGCCATCGTTCTTGTAGAGTATGAGCTTGGTGCTGGGCTTCTTGATTGGCTCCTGGTGCAGCTGCTCCGTTTCGGCATCGTCCTGCAGCTGTTGCTGTACATTGGCATTGACGACATTGTCCTGGTTATTGTTGTGCTCCGTCTGCTCCTTGTCGTTCTGCTCGTAGGGCTCCGGTTCCTGTTCCACACTTATCTCTAGCTTGTCGTAGCAGGTGTAAAAGTCCACAGACTTAAGCTTCTCGCTGGCATTGAAGTGCACAGCGGTGTGCTCCTCCAGTTCGGCCTCCTCGACGGCATTGTAGTCGCAATGGGCACACTGCTGCGCCTCCGGGCTGGGCTGATTGATGCAGGCATGTTTCTGCAGATGCTCCGCCAGCTGCTCGTGCTGCAACGTCTCAAACGGACAGTGCTGGCAGCGCTGTGGCGTTGGCGCCGACTGCGGCATGTCCAGCGATCCCGCATCGCTGCTGGCATCTGCGGCCAAATCGCTGGTGGCCACCGAGGCGCTGGTCGAGGGTGTTGAGCTGCTGTGACGCTCGTCATCCTCCTCGGCCTCCTTGGCCTTGGGTGGCGTCTGTTCGCGAATCAAAGCACCAACACCGCCCGACTCCAGCTGCTTCTTTAAGAGCGAGTTCTGGCCATCGTAGCTGTTGCTGGAGGAACTGATTGCGCTCTGGCGCAGCAGCTGTGCGCCCAGCTCATTGTCCACAACCCAAATGGTTTCGGGTCCAGTTATTTGCAGCAGCTTGGGCGCCGGATATGCGACATCCTCTTTGCAATTTCTATACAGCTGCTGGCACTTCTCCTGGTAGTGCGACATGTGCACGGCACGATGCAGCTGCAGCAGTGTCTCGGCACCGGCACGATACTCACAGTAGGCGCACACATGCACCTCATCCGACTCCAGCTCGCTGGGCGCGTGGGCGGCCAAGTGCTGCTCCAGCTCCAATTTGGCGTTGCGCTCATCGTTGTGCTTCTGGGCGAAACGGGCCGGACAGCGCGGACAGTAGCTAATCAGCTTGTATTGGTATTCCGGCGGCAGCTGCTGCTGCACCGGCAGCTCGACATTGCTGCTCTCCTCCAGCTGCAGCTGGCTCAGGTCGATGGCCAGCGGCGTTGTGGCAGCTGTGGGCAGCTGCTGCACCTGTTTGGCCGCAGCCAATTGCAGCGCCACGCTAAAGTCTAGGCCAGCGCCGGCGGCTGCCGCTGCTGCGCCCAGCTGCTGCTGATGCACGCTACGCATGTGGCTGCTCAGATGCTGCTTCTTGGCGCACACAAAGGTGCACAGGCGGCACTCGTATTGCGTGGGCTTGTGCAGTGAGACGTGATAGTTCATTTGGGATTTACTCTCCGAGATGTATGGACAGACGGGGCATTTTTGCTGTTTGCTCTTTGTGTTGTTGTTGTTGTTGCTGTTGTTGCTGTTGCTGTTGGGCAGCTCCTGCAAGCTGCTGCTGGCAGCGGCGCCGGCAGCCGAGGGCAGACGCGTGATCTCGATTTGATCGTTTTGCTGCAGCTGGAGCAGCTCCTCGGCACTGCCGCTGGCAGCGGCGCTGACCACCTTGCAGGCAGCGGCCCAATAGGCGGCTGCCGCTTGCAGATCCTGCTGCGTATTGGCCGCATTCACCACGGCCGCAGCGCTGGCGGAGAGCGGTGAATGCAGCAGTTGCTCCAGCTGTTTGCTGCTAAGCAAGGCGCCATTCAGGCTGTTGTTGTTAACGTTGTTGTTATTGTTGTTCTGGCCGGTCTTGTTGTTGTTGTTGTTGTAGTTGCTAAGGTTGTTGTTGCTGCTGCTGCTGATGATGTGAGCCTGGGACTCGTTGCTGGCGCCGGCGCCCTGTGGACGATAAATGGGCGCCGCATTGGGGCCAACGCTGCTGCTGTTGCTGCGCTCAAGGGTCTCGATCCGAATATCCCCGGAATGCTTTAAGCGACAGTGCCGCTGTGGATGAGAAGAAGCAGAGCGAAAAAAGTGCCAAAATTAGCATGCAGTCTCTTTGTTTATCTATCATTTTTACTGCGGGTGTGTGTGTGTGTGTGTGTGTGTGTGTGTGTGGATATATGTATGAGGACATTTAGCAGCTAAAGCAACAGATGTGGCAACTCTGGCAGAATTTACTGTTGCTGCCAGTGTTGTATATTAGACACTTAGTTTTTGGGTAATTTACAAAAAAAACTGGGGTAATTTTGGTTCTTGTAAAATTCCCAACCAAATGTTTACCGTTGCTTTAACCAGTAAATGCCCTCTGTATATATGTTTTTATTTGTTTAAAATGTGTATGTGTATGGGATGGGGAAACCCAAACGAAACACGCGCACCGTTATGATCTTAAATAGCCCCCTGCATTTTGGGGGTAGGGGGTTTTTTAGTTTGTTGCATGATATTTTTTAGGAAAATGTTTGAAATTGAATCGATAAAAATGCATTACATTAGTTTCGAGAGAGCAAGCAAAACAACTATCACCAATGATTTCTTATAAATAAACGTAAACGTATAAAGACATACAAAATTAAAAAAAAAAAAAAAACGAAAGAAATTAAGCAAGACCCAGACACCACACATTTAACATTTAGCATTAGGGATTGGTATAAAAGAAAATAATTACAATAAATTTTTTGTTGTTGCATATTTACCAGCGTTACTTAGGGACTACAAACAGAGATGATTTGCTGAGCAGGGGGCGGGGCATATGTGCTGATGTCACTAGTTGAAGCTTTGAAGACGTTTGAAAACTCCTTCTTGAGTAACGGACAGTTTTGGAAGACACTCACAAGCTCTATTAAGAATTAAGGGAATTAAACCAGGTCTAACTTAAGCTCGATCGCTTAACTTCTCATGCATACGGTTCTGCAAATCTCTTTGAAGATATAACAAAGATATGTGAAAATATGGGCTTGAACTTTTAGTCGCCAGTGCTGCCCATTTATTAATGAGATTTTTATAAATATATACTGTTGTTTTTGGCAGTGTTGGCAAGCGTCAAACACATTACGGACGGATCTCTGGTTGGGTTGTTTGCGAATAGCGGTATTTATTTTGGGTTTTTTTTTTTTTGGGGGGGGGGACTCGTTTCGTTTTGAATGGGACAAAACACAAACTGTAAAATGCATTTAAACAAATACCTGGATCACATGCTTCCAATTCGACACCTGATGGCAGTGGCCACAACGATATGGCGACGGATCTCGCCGATCGGCATCGTTCATCGTTAACAGATTGGGACTACCTGGACTATGGCTATGGAAACGTGTCGCCTGGCCGGGCATGCTCTGTGGCATATACGACGTTGAGGATGGCGGCGACGAGTGCGGCGATGACGCAACAGACGCCGGCGATGCTGATGAGGACGATGCCGATGCCGATGCCGATGCCGATAATAGCAGCGACGACGAAGACGACGACGACATGGACGAGGCTGGCGTGGATTTTAGATTAGTAGCAGTTATGGCATGGTTTAAACCCGATGCCATTGTATAGTAACCATCACCAGCGATGAGTTGGTTATGGGCATGAGTGTCGGTGAGATTGTGGGATGTGCTGTTGTTGTGGTTGTTGTTGTTGCTGTTGTTATTATTATTACCAGTACCCAGTGTATGAACCAAAGAGGACTTAGCACCAGTTGGAAAAGTAGTAGTAGTAGAAATAGGAGTAGGAGTGGTAGTTACTGGCATAGGCGATGTGTTGGTGGTGGTGGGTGTATTGGATGATGCGACGTAGTCGGCGGCGGCGGAGCTCGATGATTTCTTGTGGCCAGCCGTATCCAGCCTATATCCGGTGTTGTTGCCGGTACCCATAACCACAATTGAGTTACTGTTAGCATTAGGATTAGTGGCCACAAGGCCAGCGCCAGCTGTCGCTGTTGTTGATGTTGTTGTTGATGACGAAGCACCCGCACCATAGTGTAGACCGTGTCTGGTTCGTGGTGATGTTAGCAGATCTTGTAGCGATCTGGCTGTGCTGGTGATTGTGGGCGACGTCAGACTGTCGGCACTTGCCTCGTTTTGACTCGCTTTCTGCTCACCGTGCTCTAAAATGGAGGCGGCATTGGTTTTGGGCAAACTGTTGGTCGTTGTCGTGCCCGGCGGACACTTGCCGGTGGCTAGCGCCAAGGCCAACCCGCTCAATGCACTGGCATTGGGCGTCGGCGAATGCTGTGCCTCCTGTATGGCACGCTGCAGCAGACCCGCCGAGATGATGGAATGTTGCTGCTGCTGCTGCTGCCCGCCAGCCGCTGAGGTGCTGCCCGCTGTGGGCGAGGGTTGCGACAGGCACATCGCGGCGAATACTTTGTTCATATAGAGCTGTTGATTGGAGCTAACCGATACCTGCAGCGGCGAGGTGCTGCTTACCGAAGAGCTGGACTTGGGAAAACTGGACTCCTGATAGTGTATCTTGACATGGGCCAGCACGGCGTCGCGATTGTGATGCCTGAGCGAACAGTGAAAGTTCATCATTGAAAGAAATATCTCTGAGCAATCTGTGGCTATCGAACTCACCTAAAGTTACACTTGCGACATCTGTAGAAGGTCTTCTTCTCGCTGCCCTCCTGATGCACCTCAGTGATGAGATCGTCGGTGGGCTTGCCGGGCGGCGTTTGATGTGTGCGCTTCACTGGCGATATGGTCACCGAGGGCGTTATCATGGCCGAGTGATGCTGCTGTTGCTGCTCCTGTTGCTGCTGCTGTTCCATTTGCTGATGCTGGTGATGCTGCTGAGTGGCCATCGCCGCGTTCATCATGGTCGCCAGGAGCGGTAAGCGTATCAGATTGTCCGCCAGCTGTGCATCGTCCAAGGCATTCGATTTGTTTGGCGACACCGGCTCGAGGGTAATGTCATGGCCAGTGCCAACGCCCACGCCCACCTTCTGGTAGTCCTTCAGAAAGGCCAGCGAAGCCACCTGATTGGGCGTCATCTCGCCGGATTTCATTAGCTTGGGATCGCCATCCTCTTCGGTAACCTTCATCAGGGTTATGTACTTGTTATACTTGGTATAGTTGCGCCGGCCGGTCTCATCGTTCATCAGCACCTTGGCGGTCTTGTGCGAGGGATCACGTATGGTCTTCAGGCGTATATGCTTCGTGATATCCCAACGCCAGTTGGAGCGATATGAGCAGAGCGAGCACTCGAATGGCTTCTTATTGAGGTGACCAACAATGTGAACATGGAAGCGTGATGCTGTCGATGCCCAAAAGCTGCAATGCGGACACTTGTAGACCTTTTTCAGGGACGAGTTGGCGGCCTCCTCCTCGGGCGTCATCTTTTTGGTTACCTGCAGTGCATGAGAGAGTCAAATTTCATTTTGACGCATTTGTCGTGCGTGGGTTGCATTGTGTGTACGTGTGTGTGTATACGTGTGTGTGTGTGTGTGTGTGTGTGTGTGTGAGGGATATGTGTGTATCGGATTTGTTGTTGCTGTGATTTGGATCTGGCGCACTTACCTCACCGTAACCGGGCGCTGTTTCCACTCCGTAGTAGCTGTTCTCTTCGTTGCTCGCCGCCTGGCTGCCTGGCGATTTGGTCAGGAGGCTCACCTTATCCTGCTGCACTACGGCAGCGGTTCTCTCCTTGGCCGCCTTGTTCCAAATGCAAACCCGTTGCTGCTGCACAGCCGCCTGTTGCTGCAGCGAATGCGCATCGCTGCGCCGATCGCCGCTCTCCCCGGAATTCGAATCGTACATCTCGTTTGCACAGCGTATGGCCTCCGCGCACTGGGTCAAATGATGCAGCAGATCGGTGGAGGATTTGCAGCGATGGCGACAGTGCTGGCAGCGTGTGGAGCCGGAGACGCTCAAATTAAGCGCCGAGTGCGACTGACGATCTTCGTCGTCTTCGTCGATCTCCAGCCGATCGTCGGCATCATCTTCATGCAGCGCCACATCGTCTTCGTCCACGACAACAGCCGAGGACTGACAGCTCTTGCCATGTATTATCGATTCGGATAGACATTTGGCCACGTGACCGCACTGACAGATCAGATTATCATGCTGGGCGCCCGTCTTCAGCTTGTCGAAGAAGGAGCCGCCCTTCTTGGCCAACAGACTGCGCGAGGAGTTCATCGAGGCAATGGTCGTTGCCGGTGACAGCTGTGGCACATCCGACTTGTCCAGCATCTCGGAGATTTGCTTATCGTTAAAGAACATCGAGGCGATCCCTGTGAGAACACTTCGTGAGGCGTTCGTATCCTTGGATAGGTTAAGCGCACTACAAAATAAAATAGGTGCAGGGGGCAATTCCATTAGAAAGGGGCTTGGAATGTCCAAAAGACTTTCGATGACTTTTTCACATTCGATAGAGAAGTGAAATATCGTTTTAACGATAATTCACCCAATTTCAGCACTCAAGAAATTCTAAACTCATTTTCTACATTATTTAAAAAAAATGAAGTAAGCAAAAAAATTAATCTCTTTTTTTCATAAAATACCTCTGTGGAATTTTGCTTAATTATGCTATATTTCACCCGTTTTTCACCCAATTGCGTGGATCTTTTAAAAGCGCGCTAAAATTTCGCTTAAATTATTTTCACATCGATTTTTAGAATGTAGTTCGAAAAACAACAACAAATTTCTTTTTATCTATATTCCTATGTGGACTTCTCATGAAAGCTCGCCTTAGTTTTGAGCCCGAAAGTTATTGTTACCCCATAGTATCCCCATTACGGCCATTATTTCCAGTTTCTACTTACTCCTTGGAACTCTTTGCGATGGGTATCAGATTGGGCACCGGTCGCAGGGCACGCGGCGTGGCTGTGCCAACGCTGGAAGTGTCCGAGGAGCAGCCACCCTTCTGCGATAGATCCGTGGGCTCCTCATCATCCTCGTACTTGCTGCGCTTGCCATACTGCTCCTCGCCGCTCAAGGCGCCACCGTCGCCATCCTCCAGATCATCATCCAAGTTGTTGTTATTATATTGATCCTCCAACTCAGCGGAATCGCTAAGGAAATCATCGCACATTTCGCTGGCACCGACCTTGTTCTGGCGACGCGGCCAAATGGAGCCGGCATTGCCGACGGGCGGCACATGGTGATTCATCTCGTGGACGGTCAGCGACTGTTTGATGTCGGCCGTAAAGTCGCAGGCGGCGCACTTGAAGGCGCCTGCGCCTCCATGGTTCTTCATGTGTCTGTCCAGATTCCATTTGTAGGGTGTGCGAAAGTCGCAGGTGACGCACTTGATCATTGGCATCGAATGGTATTTGACGTGCTTGCTGAAGCGCGCCTTGATGTGCGTCACATAGCTGCACTTGTCGCAGCGGAAGAACTTGGTCTTGCCATGCTCGGCCAGCTCATGGGCGCGCAACTGGGTGCGATAGAGTGTGGTGTACTCGCAGGCGCTGCACTTGAGCAGACGATTCTGTGGCTCCTCGCCGCCCGAGGACAGTGCCGGCGGCGGCGTTGCCGAGCCGCTCGGCGAGGGCGTTGGTGGTTCCGCTGGCGACGACTGACGCTCGTACGCCTCTTGCATGTCCAGATCACGCAGGCTCGCCTGCAGCTGGCGGCCATAGCTGGACACCAGCTCCATTTGCTGTTCGCGCTGTTGCAGCTCCTCGCGCTGTCGCTGTTCGTAGGCCTCGATGTCGCGATGCAGCTTCTGCTTCTGCAGCTGCAGCTCACGCGCCACCTGCTCCAGCGTGGGCATGTCCGGCACAGACATGGTCAGCGACTGGCCGCCCATAACGCCGACGCTCTCCTCCAGTCGTCGCTTGCGCGCCTCGCGGCTCATGCCGCGCTTGCCGCGCGCCTGGCCATGTCCGCTGGGTATACCATCGGTGCAGCCATGCACCATCTTCATGTGGCGCACCAGCTTCTGGAAGTGGCGGGAGGCATACAGGCACAACTTGCACTTGTTTATCACAATCTTCTCGCCGTGCACGTCGCGCAGATGCGTCAAATGGTAGCGTGGATTCTGCGTGAAGTACGCGCAATGGTTGCAGCTGTAGTTCCGCTTGATCTTGCACTGCGGCAGGCCCTCCTCCTTGGCATCCAGCGAGAGCACCACGTGCTGTTGCTGCTGTTGTTGTTGCTGCTGCTGCTGCTGTTGCTGTTGCTGCTGTTGCACGCTGTTGACAACGGCAGCTGCTGCAACTGCCGCCTGTTGTTGCTGCTGTTGCTGCTGCTGTTGCTGCAGCAGCTGCTGCAGCCGATATCTTTCCAGCTGCTGCTCCAGCGCACTTGCCACCGGCGGCGACGCTGATGTCTGCGTGTCCAGCGGTGGGGATGCGTTGCTGTTGCTGCTGTTGCCACCTTTGTGGCCCTGCTCCATGTACAGTTGATTGCCGCTCACCACGCTGCGTACGATAAGCGTATCGCCGGAGCGCTGCACCATCGAGGGCAGATCCATGCTGCTGCTCTCTATGTGTGTGTGTGTGTCTGTGTATGGACGTGCGGATGCGTGTGCGTGTGCTTGGGGTTGGTTTCTTGTTCTGGTCAATTAGCTATTGCTTAACTGCAAAGAGAAGAAAATTAGAGATAAATAAGTAACTTTGAAAAATATTCTGAAATTTCGTGCGATTCATGCCGAACTCAGGCAAGCCTTGGGAATGAATGATCCGAAAAAAGGTCCTATGTGTAACGAGCTGCGTTGCCTTATGGAATTCAATTTTAAGTAAAAAAAAGTATGCTACAAAAATGACGACGATTTTATCTCTGACGAAAGCCTGTCTGCGAGTGCATTGCACATGTCCCATTAAGACTTAAAGCCGCCTTAAATGCAGATTTTTGGCACAATGCAAACACTCATTAAGGACACGCACACATATTTGCCTTACACTAGTGTGTGCGTGTGTGCGCGTACACAGCTCATAAATATTTCAACGCTTAATGTTCTGGCACATTGGAATAACAGACGCAACAAGAAACAGCGAACCGCCCGAATGATCATCTCTCGCCCTCTCCCTCTGAGAGGCGGCATTGGGAGTGTGTATTGTGTCGCATTCGTTGCGACCGAAAAGGGATATTAAAATGAAATGTATGTGTCGTTTTTAATGTCGCTGTCCGGGGCCAGCGACAGGGCGACAATGGGCCCAAAACGAGGCTGGGAACTGTGTCTAGAGCCGAAATGGAATGTTGCCACAATAAATTCTGCAAGCAATGTAAATTTTGAGAGTTGGTCGAGCGGGGCGGGGCGGGGCGGGGCGTAACAGCCACAAATCTCCGGGGCGAACGTATTTGTGGCTGTCCCAAATGTGTTACACAAATCCATTTAAGGGCTAATTGGAGCCGCTAGGCTGCCAGCCGGAAATGCCGATGTCTATAGAAACATACACGCACACCGATGATAAACAGGATAAGGGCACGGCTGGGGTCACGGCTCAAGAGTTTTTGCTGAAGTTCAGCGCCGGGGCATTTTGCATGAACGCACAACTGGGCAAAATGTGCTGACAATCAACTGGGTAGCCAAGCCAAGCCAAGCCAAGGGAAGCCACTCGCATGTGAAGTGCGCATTATCCTTTCAGCAGCGATTTTATTTATTTATTTTTATCAATTGCTATAATTTTGTCATTTAAGTGGTTTTTATTGAGCACAAATTGTATCAATTGTACAACTAATGTATGCTCTTAGCGCAGTCTCAAGCGCTCAATTACTTCTGCTCGCCGTCAGCAGGATGAGCTCTATTATGCTTAAGATTGGAAGCTCATTAGCAGAAGCAGGGCTGGGCACGTCAGGGATGCCAAAAAAAAATCACTCTAAATGTATTCTTCATAACCGAAAGTAAAGAAAATTAAAGAAAATCAAATGTGGATTGATTTGTGCAATAGGAATTCGAATTTATTTTGAATAGTATGAAAACTTGTTTGGTTCTAGTAAGAAATTCGTATTTCAAATAAATAAATAATAATAAAAAATACGCTTAAATAAGCGTAAAGTGAAATAAAACTATAAAGTTTTCTCAATAAAAAAAACTCCTTGGTAGGTGTAAGCATATAGCTGACACTTTTTATATTTCTTTATAGGAAAATAAAAAGGTTTTTTTTTTTTGAATATAAACTAAAGCCCACGTAAGTCGTGATCACAGTCACTGTTCAGGAATTCTACGGTTTATGTTTATGAGAAGCTGTAAGCAGGTTGTTAGAGGGTGGCTGGGTGTATGTGCGCGTGTGTGTGTGGGTGTGTGTATCCTTTAGCATTGTTGATGCCGCGCGTTAGGCTCACTTAAAATATGCTTATTACGAGTGGGAAACGTCGAGGCTTCCTGCTTATTTGCCTTTGTTTATGTTTGTTTGTTGTTGCTTTTGTATTTCGCGCCAGAGTAAATACAAAACAAACATACGCACACCAGCGTACGCGCTGCAGTCGCCGCAGCTGTTGTGGCGCTTTGAAATTTTAATTTTTCACGCGACGCCCGAAAGTAGGCAACGAAAAGAGTGCGAACGAAACATTGACACGCACTTGGCAAGGCGACGTCACAACGCCTCGCAACATCCGCTGCCGCAGTGACTCGAGTTGCCTTTGTTTGTTTGTTTGCTTGCTTGTTATACCCACTACTTATTAGAAATGCATAAAGCGGGTATATACAGTTCCCCTATTTAGAAAATCTTTCATTGTTCTTAAGAGCTGCACCAAGACAATTTTATAAACTAGTTTCCCATCCAATCTAAGCTCAGATAAAGCTGTTAATTTTATGATTACCTTTTGTCGAATCTAAATATGAAAATTTAATAATTGAGGTAAAGTTTGGATGCCTTGTGTCCCTATATCTAGCTCTATAACTTTCAAATTTTTATAAAAATCGCGGAATACATAGATCAATTTTCGCAAAAAAACTCTTTGAGCAGAATCAGCAAGGTTGGTACGCATGCTAACAGGGTATCTGCCAGTCGTTCAACGTGTTTGTTGCTGCTGCTGCTGAAGCTGTTTTTGCCTGCGCGGACTTAATTAATCTTGCCGTGGGCTTAGCACGTCGTCCTGGGTGTCCTGTTCCGTTTCGTGTTGCTGCTACACTTTCTTCTTTTTCTTCTCCTTTTTTTTTTTGTATTCCGCTTATCCTTTTCTTCAGTGTTGACTGTTGCCTGCTGGCTTTTAATGAGTGAGAAAACGGTCCGGACCCTGAGCACAGAACGCCTTTTTGATTGATGGGCGTAACTGGCTTTTTCCTTCTGACTTTTGCATTTAATTAAAATTCAATTTATTTTCAAATTGCGGCCGCAACAGCCAAAAAAAAAAAAAAAGAAATGTTGCATTTGCCCCGTCCAAGTGCTAAAGATATAAATATGAAATTTATGCTAATTTATGTTCACAATTAAATGTGTTCAAATAAAAACGGAAAACGCATTTTGGCGCTAAATAAGCGAAAGTCTTTAAGCCAAATTACCGGGCACAAAAACGGGACTGCACACGGACAAACTGCGGCTACGCATCCTGTGCCATTTCCGGATTGGGGCGTGGCCTGGCCTGTTGTGCTGCCAAAAGGGTTGCCGCTTGTTGCCTCACTTGGTCGCTGGCCAATTTCTGTTGTGGCGCATCCGGCCCGCTGGCTGCCCAAATTAAAAATGTGTTCGCTACAAATTAACTGCAATGCCAGCTGCAATTGCAATGGAAACGAAAAATAAATACGCAAGTAAATGCGAGAACTTTTTCCGATTCAGTTGCCGACCCTTGGCGAAATGTTCCCGCCTTGATTTGCGGGGCGCAGAAATGTTCTTTTCTTGCATCATCAATTTGGTTTGTTGCTTTTGTGCTAAGGCACAAACTTTTTTTTTTTTACAAGTTGGCCAGCAAGATTTGTTAATTGAAAACTGCGAGCAGCAATGTACATTGCAGTTTTTATGCGTACTTTTCTCTGATTTCTTTAAGATTGTGTATTATATTGATTTTATATTATTTGAGATATTTTAAGTGGGTTTGTCAAAGACTTTGGTACACAAGCAGCTTGGTTAACTCTCCGCTGACTTTTAGTTCGATATGAATAAGTCTTGTCTGAAAGAGCTAAATAGGACTTGATTTTGAATAAATGGGCTTCGCGTTCTTTAGGAAATTAAAACGTTTTCCATATAAGAACTTACTTCGAAATCAATAAGCTTAAGCTGAAATATTAGAAGCATTATAAAAGTGGTCTTTGAATAGATTGGGAGACGAGTTCTTAGGGAATGAAAAGTGTATTTTCAGGAACTAGTTTGCACACAGAACTAAGAAACGGATAAATAGATATGAATTAAGCCAGTATATATTTGCTCTACTCAGTTGAACATCTCTTAAATGCTCTTATTAAGTACTGTCACAGCTGAAGATGTCTCTTTGCTGACAACTCCGTTTCATTTAATATGTTGCTCTTTATTTGGGCAATTTAATGCTTATAATGCGGCATAAATTAGTCAAAGATTTACAAAACTAAATCGTCTGTTAGTCAAAACTTTGCCAGCTGTATAGTGTAGTCGTAAAACAATAGAATTTCGTTAAATTTGTGCTGCCCTTTTTTAACTTTCACAACTTTCGACACTTGCAAAACTTTAGCATTTGCAGAGTTTATAAAATTATGTGGGCGTTGCGGGGGCAGCGGAAGTGCGCACCAGCTATTGCCCTTCACATAAATCGAAACAAATGTCAAAGTTTATTTCGCATTTTTGAAATTAAATAAAGATTTGTCACGTAGTCCTCGAAGAGCTCAGACACAACCGTAAAACTAAAGTGCTTCTGTTATTATTTATTTTATTATATTTTTTATTTTTAGCTAAAAGAAAACTGTGTTTCCTTTTCTTAGCATAGGCAGCAATTTTATTTAGTAGAATTTCTGCTCTGATTTTGGGGTCGTTCTTTTTTTTTTTTTTGCTTATGCTGCCAGCTGCCCTATTTGCTTGAGATACATGGCTAGAAATTGAAATTTTTGCGTTGGGCTGAAACACATTTTGGCATTTGCTTAAGTCAGCCGCATCACGTCTCTGCTAAAGAGCTTTTGTTGGCGTTGTTGTTGTTGTTGTCGATTTGTCAGCTCAGCAAGGTCTTAAAAGTTTGCCGGAAGTTGTGCGCGCAACTTCCGTTTTTCTATTAAACTTTAATGACGAACTGGCCAAAGCAATGGCAACTTTTATATTTATTTATTATTATTATTATTTTTTTTTTGATCCTTGCCACAGAGTGCAATTAGAAAATACAGTTGCAAAATCGCCACTACACGGGTTTCGGCTCCCTTTTGTCCTGCACCCGCTGGGCACTGTCAGCATTAACATATGTTGGCATATGTTTGGCCAGGAGCTGGCATCACAGCATCATCCACCTGCTGTGCTGTCCATGAATAACAATTCACGTCCTTCATCTTCGCAGCTATTCCCGCTCTTGAATATGTGTGTACATGTCGTTGTGGCCATTACTCATACGCCATGTTGGCAGCAAGGAGCTAAAAAAATGCGAGGCAACATACACACACATGCACACTTAATTACCACACACACACACACACACACAAACACACGCATACATATGCATGCATACACTTTACAAAGAGAACTCGTCAGCATACGCTGCAGGTTGTCTGGCCAGTTCGACAGTCTAAAAGCTGTTAAAAAACGTTTTGGCTAACGGTTAAATGATAATAAAAAAAAAAAGAAAAGAAAAAAGAAAACCAATAAGCAACCGCCAACAGCAGCGCACAACAACAATAGCTGCATATGTCCGGCGGCAGCAGCAGCAATTGTTGTTGCTGGCGGCCACAAGATGCAGCCAACAACAACAAAGACAGAATTCTGCGCCCGCATGCAAATTAACAGGGCGCCCATGGGCAGAGCTACTGATGCACCGCGCTCTCGCATTGTCTGCGTTCGTACACACATACACGCACATGCACACGCAAGCATAAAGTGCATATGGCAGTTAACAAAGCCTACGGCAGTTCACTCACACAGGCAACACACTCGCACACAGACAGGCGCGCTCGTGTTGACTGTCGCCGCTTTTAACAGCCACGAGGTTTGCTTTGTTTAAAGCAGGCAAAAAAAAAAAATAATAATAATGTAATGCGAACGCTTGCCTGTTCTAGCTGCTGTTACACTGTACAGCGTTCTCTCTTTCTGTCACTTGTGCGCGCACTCTCTTTCTCTTTCCGTTCTATTTATGTTGGCTTTGCCGAATGCTTTCTGCCGTCACACAACGAAACGCTCCTGTGGTCCAACAACAACTGAGCGCCGCAGCCCAAAAGAAGTGGCCGCCATGGTGATGTTGCTGCTTGTTTACCGTTGCTGTTAGTTGGACCTCTTTGGCAGCAGCTGCTGCTGTTGTTAAATTGCAGATGTCGCCTGTTATGTTAACACTGCAGACTCTCTTAAGAGAGTGACCAGCGCTGTTAAGTCCATGCAACAGCTTCTGTTGCTGATTCTGTTAACTAGCACTGTTGGCTGACTTTTAATGCATGAAGTAGATCCAAGAGCTGATTTATTATATTTCGCAAAAAATCTGATTTTTTTTTTTATAAATTATAAAATATTTGGGTGATATATATTTCGAAAATTAACATATCAATATTAAGTAATAGTAATTCAATGCATGCCAGTTTACAGAGAGAAATTCAAGAAATATTGCATACATTTGGGAGCCCATTTTATAATTTATAAAACATTTTTTGCTGGCCAGTTCTATAAGCTATATAGCTTATATATCAGTTAATATAAATTCTTTATATTGCGCTTTAACGTAAATTGTTTTTGCCCAACTTTTATTTATTATCAATAATTCTTTACCCAAGTGATTCCGGTCGCCTCAGATTCATTTTATTTTTTCGAATTCCACAGTCGTTTACCGTACTTAATTTGTTAACCAAGCAGCAAAAAGAAATCCACTTGATAAATGTTAAATTCAAGAACCCTTAAGGAGATCCAAAAAATAAAAAATAAACCGCAATGTCGTATGGCTTCCAAGTGTGGCAAGCAAACGGGCATAAAGTTGAATTCGTGTCCTCTTTCAACGCAATCAACACAAATGCTACTTAAAAATTTATTTGCGACACGCACGAGACGAACCCATAGAGTAGGTGTGGGGTGTCAAAGAGGTTGTAGGAGCGTTAGAGATACCCGCATATCCGAGGCTGAGGCGTTGCAAAGCACAAACACTTAGCCAGCCCTCACACTCATACACACACACACACACACCCACACGCACACACACTAACACACACTCGTACATACAGAGGCAAAAAAGGACAATCAACATTTTAACACTTTAGAAGCGAAGCCGTGAAATAAGCATGTGCATGTGTGAGTGTGTGTATTGGGGGCAGGGGCTTATAGAAGGGTTTGCTGAATGGCCGCCTGAAAAATGTGTTGCGGTCATGCATTTTTATACGTTTTTGTCTGCGACCAGGGCTAAGCGTGCGGGCAAGGACAACAGGACAAAATGGACCAGGACCAGGCCGTGGACTAGAACCCGGATCTGAACCAGGGACATGGCCCAGGAAACAGGCGACGCACAGCGAGTGGCTGACACACAATCACAAAAATAGCCCCATTGAAACGCTTGACATGCTTCGACTGTCAAAAGAAGAATTTTCAAAAAGTGTCACACAGCAGGGCTGAAAGTTGATACCGAAGTGTGTGTGTGCTTGACTATATTAGGTATTTGCTTGCCTAGCAAATAAATAAAAATCAACCCATAACCAAATGCACACAATTGAAATGCTTGTGAAAGTGTGCAAAATATATCCGATTGTCCAAGTCGGATTTCAATAGCAATTAGTAAGGACACACGTGAGTGTCGGCAGGACACGTAGCTCGTACAAATATTGACCCATTAAAACAAGCCAAGTTTTTAGCCAAATCTTAGTTGTTACTTTTGCTGTAACCGGGGCCGAAACTTTTCTAATCAAACACTTGCCCAGTTGACGGCGCTGAAAACTATGCTATACTCAAGTGCTATCTGTTTGTGTGAGAGTGTGTGTTGGTGTGTTTGTTGGTGTGCTGTGCATGTCCAACCACTGCCAGAGCTCAACTTGTTTGTTTGTTTGTTGCTTCGTTTGGGCAACTGCTGCAGCAACCGCACCGCCCAGCACGGCCTCCCCCAGCCGCCAACAAGCCCTGCCTTGGGTAAATGAAGCCGCTCCATTTGGCCACAGTAAAGTTGCTCGAGTGCAACATTTGAGGCATGTGGCACATACATTGAGCTGGGGCAATTCTCTAGCAACAGTAGCTGGGGCTGTCTGTGTGAATGTGTGGGTGTGTGTGCAGGAAGTGTCGTTAGCCGGCGCATGTAAATGATTGCAACGTAATGAAGCTGCACAAATTCACACTAAAATTGTTTCACCTGCACTGGTTATTATTGCCACAGCAGGGAGTGCATTTAAATACCTATTAGATAATTGGGAAAAGTGCCCAATGCTCAATTGTTCGGTTAAATGTGCGTGTTTGTGTGTGTGTGCGGTGTTAAATAATTAGTAAGTTAGACAATTAATAACATATTGAAAGGAAGCTCGCTTGTAGATGTGAGTATACGAATATATTATACACTTAAAACTAATTGTCTTGAGTGACTGACTGAATGATAATTGACAAACTGAGTGTTTGACTGAATGATTGAGTTTTTCACTGATTGATAGACTGACTTAATAATTGACAAATGTCTAACTAAATGTCCGATTGATTGACAGACTGACTGACTCCCTGATTGAATTGCTAACTTATTAACTAGATGATTGACTAACTCACTGATTGACTACCTGACTGACTGATTGACTCACTGACTGATCGACGAACGCTGGAACGGGCTTTTGGGCAATTCAACCCGCAATTGTGAAAAATTGGTGGAAAACAATCGATTTCCTGGTCAGTAATGGGAACAAAAGGTTCTCTGGGCGTAAAATAAAATTAAATAAATACATTTCTCAATATCAAAGAAGCAGAAAAATATTGTTGGTAACTTTTGCGATCTACTTCAATCTGATTTTTATTAAGTTTCTCCTTTGGCTTATTGAGGAGCGTTGTTTATATTTGAAAGAGAGAAGCATGGACCGTGCAGAGGCTAAAATGCATGCAGCTTTTTAAATATGCAATTTACTATGCTCCATTACTATGCTCGCCTTTTGATTAAGCTGCAAGCAAGGCCTCATCCTTGGCAAGATAAATTTGATTAATTTGCAGGCTCCTCTTGCAGAAGGTAATCAACGAACTTCAAAAACGCAGCCAAAGCCGCAAAGCCGCCATGAACGACACTTCATCAAGCAAAATGTATGAACAAGTTGCTGCTAGGTAACCTCAACACACCCACACACACTTGCTCTCACACACACTCACACTCAAGAACAAGCACAGCCACAGGCTGCCTCGAAGTTTGCAGGCGGGCGGAGGCAACGGCCTTGTAAACACGTTCACAGTTATAAAAGCATATAAAATTTCCTATTTAACTTCCGGCATGTTTCACACACACACAGACATACTGACACACATGCACACTTGAGTTCACACTCACACACTTAGAAGTCATGTACGGCTGCTGACATGGAAAGTCTAAAGAAAACATATCCGTGACAAAGTAAAGTAAACCCCACCTGCAGGTGCAAGCAACAACAACAATACCTTTGCTAGTTGATTTGCTCAGCTTACTTTCTATCTCTCTCTCTCTCTCTCTCTCCCTCTCTCTCTCTCTTGGTTTGCTGCTGCCTGCAACTTGCTTACTAACTTTGCTTTGGCTTTGTGCATGCCTCAAATGGAATAAAGCGTAGCAAGGGACAACAGGAGCAAGCGGCACAGAAATTGAATTCAGCTGCAGGTGGCAACAGCAGCGGCAAAAGCAGAGGCAGCAGCAGCAGCAGCCGCAGCAGCCACATCGGCACCTTGAGTATGGGTCGTCGCGGCATAGCTGAGCTGACAGGATGTGAGACAGGCTCTTGAATTGAGTTTGCTGCTGCGTGCCTTGACAGCCACAGGATTTAACGGTTCCCAGTCATATATGCTGCTTTAATATTTAATAAGCTGACTTTGACTAGCAGCTGCGATATTCAACTTGTTTCTTCTGTGTCGACTCCTGCTGCATTTGAAGTATTATCTATAAATTTGAATTATATATTTCAACTGTCGAATCAATGAAACACTCTATGCTGGAAATCTGCCGACTGTCTAAATCAAAATAGATGAGAGCAAAGGTTATTTGATTGTAAAACTGTGACTTGAAGTTCGTGTCTTTAAAATTGAGCTCTCAGCTCTTAAAGCCGTGGGATTCCTTGAAATTCCCACCTGGACTTTAATATTGTGACCTTGAAACGATGCTCCTTTGAGTTCCTGTGATCTGTGACTCGCAGACTGTAAAAAATGTGTGTCTGGGAACATGGAAAAATGCCAAATAATTTAAATATGCCATATTTGTTGTCTCTAGTGTTATTGAACGTCAAAAGATTTTATTTACCATAATTTGGACATTTTCTCATTTTTCTTAATGCTGCAAAAGAAGCTTTTTTCAATCAATTTCCAACTACATTTGCTAGATTCATCGTTCGTTTTGTTCGAGCGCATTCACAAAATTCCCTCTAAATGATGTGAATATGTTTTAAGGACTGCTCACCATAATAGCCACCGCCCCCCCCCCCCCCCCCCCCCCCCTAACCATCCCCTCTCACTGCCGCTGCTGCTGCTGCTGCTGTTGCGGCTGGTGTCTGCGACGACAACTCGCCGGCGACGTTTGTCGGGGCACGTTCGCTGGTTTTTTTTGGTGCTGGCTGCCAAAATTGTCGGCACATTAATCATAATTTAATGATTAGCGCAAGTTTTGTTTATTAAATATTCCAGCAGTCAAGTGTTGTTGCTGTTGTTGTTGTTGTTGGCACTGGCTGTTATTGTTATTTACGAGTGCCGATGCCACGCGTCGATTGCTGGCAACTTCAGCGTAGTCGTAAATTGCAATTATTTTGGCTACGCAATGAGCCAGCGCCTTTGGCCAGACACCGAATTTATGGTTGACTCTGAATAATGCAGCCAGACTGGCAAGCAATTGCAAACCGATAACTGCACTGTGTGAAATAATTTATCGGGTAGCAATATGTTAAATTTTATTTTGGGCTTAACGTGAAGATGAGCTGAAATAACCTGGTTCGATTTGTGGGCTAGTATATGAGTTGGCAAAAATGTTAGCTGCAAAGCAAATTGCATTAAATTCATATGATAAAACAAAAATAATTATAATATTGATAATAGAGAACAGGAGTCAAAGAAGAAGTTAATGTGTTTGTAGTTAGAAAGCGTCTTTTTCAATATTTCAAAAAGAAGAAGTTTAAATTACTGAACTTTGTGCTTATATGATTAAATATTTTTATTATTTAATCAACTATTTAAAGTGGTTGCAACTATTGATATGAATCAAATATAGCTTAAGCCATACCCCTTAACCCCTACCTAGATTAGGAGGCATTATCTCTTAGTGAGCTTGTGAATTGTGAGCTTGCTTGGATTCAGAATGTCTCCTTTTGTTTATATATGAAAGCTTTTAATTGTACAACAATCTGTTAATATCCTTTCAAACAGTTTGTTTAAGAAGATTTATTTTCGATTTTCATCAAACTGTTGCATATGCTAGTTAGTTGGATTTTTTGGAGGACATCTTTTGCAAGAAGAAAAGTTTACATACAAAAAGTTCTTTTTTTTTCTAAAGGCTGGTCGAGCTAAATATGTGTCTGAGACTGATTTTAGTCAGAATATATGTATATACTCGATGGCTTTGACAGTGTACACTGCTCTACATGACAAACTTTTGAACTAATTTAATATCTTGTGCAGGACCATAAAAAGAGCAATTAAAATAAAAATACAAATTCATTTGCTTGGACAGCGAAATATGCGCCAAAAACTTTTAAGTAGAACAACTAATTAACTGAGTTAATAACTAAATTTTATTCTATGCAAAAAGCGGCTGTTGTGCAGAACTATGTAAATACTATATATATACACTAGTTAGATGAGTAAGCGTTGCCCATAAAGCGGCTATATATAGAGTAAATGTAGCGACTACTATATAGTATATATATATATATACATATCTACATATATGTGTGATCGCTCGGCACGCAACTTGGCGCTGCAAGCAGAGCGCTTCAAAGCGATAAAATGCACACGGAGAGCTAAAGAGAACGAGAATTTGCTTTGCTTGTTGCTCAACAGATGCAAAAGTCACGAATGTCGCATGACATCAAGCATGTGTTTGTGTGTGTGTGTGTGAGTGTGCTTGCTAGTGTTCGTTTGACATTGGCTTGATTTGTCGCAATAGCATGGCAGAGGGGATTGCGGGAACTGGGGGGCGTGCCGAGAACGCGCATCATTCGCAACGTTTTGCCAACTGACCGCGGGGCAGTTAGCTAATTGATAATCAAACAGTAAACCGTGGAGCCGACTGTACTTGACAGTCTCGCTGGCCAGGCGTTGTCGCCAATTAGGCGCACCGGCTGTAAGGTCAGGCATAACGTTGCGTATGCGTGATGTGCAAATAAGGCAAAGTGCTTGCGCGCAATATTGCGCATACGCAGCGCGGTCAACAGCAACAGCAACAGCAGCAGCAACAGCAACTGCAACTGCAGCAACTGTTGTCAACTGTGAACTGCAAGTTCAAGTGCATTGCGCACACGCATTTCGCATTTATTGAGGGCAAACGCTGGCTGCCAGTCAATGTCATGGCATGGCTCGAAAAGCTAACTATACTATATCCAAATCTAAATCTGAATCTATATATATTTAGATTAACGCCCGTGTATCTTTGCCACAAACGGTTGCTGCTGCTTTGACCCTGGGCAACATTTAACAAATTGCAATTGGTTCAAGATCAGCTGCGCAATGCTTCGGGTTGTTGTTGTTGTGTTTTGCGTGCTCTGCCACGCTCGACTGTGCGTCCGATTGTCCATTGGCAACCTTGTGACAATTGATTTTAGCTGCTCAGAGAGCGTAAACTACTTAGAAGTCAGTTTGTGGTTAGATTGCGATTCAACTTAGTCATAATTTATTCTTGTGAAAAATATTCTTGCCTTATCAGAGCAGGCAGCTACGATTTGTGCTCGGCTGCTGCTGCTGCTGCTGCTGCTGCTGCTGTCCCGCATTTGAGTCATTTGAGTTGCTGCTTGGCATTGTTTTGGAAATGTGGTTGCACTTGGCTGTTAATGTGCGAGACACACTGCATCAGCATCAGCAACAGCAACAGCATCAACAATATCAGAACCAGAGCCCGTAGAAGACAACAACAGTTGTCGATGAGTGTGCATCGAGGCTGTCAAGTTGTTGCAGCTCAATGCTGTCTCTCTCTCTGCCAGCTCTCCCTCTCTTTCTCTCTCTTGCACTCATTTACTCTACCCCTATAGCCGGCTCTTTCGTGCACTGCATTTTCAGGGTCATCGCAGCCACAAATCTCAGTTAGTGCATCTAAACAAACACATGTGCGATTCGTATACGTACATTCTATACTATGAACTGATGATACTGTTGTGCGTATAGAGTATAGCGTATAGAGTATGCTGTCCACATGGCCAAATGGGGTGTTCTGCTGACTTTGAAAAACGCTTTGAGTGACAGCCGCTTTGTGTTTTTTGTTGATAAACGTTACGCTTGGCTTTTTGAATATTAATTTTCTAACTGCCTAAAGCTAAATGCACTTAAGCACAGCAAAAACTATGCGGCAAAATATAAAAATAAATATAAATGAAAAAAAATTAAAATATAAATAAATAAAAAAAAAACTAGAAGTACCATAAAGTAAATTAAATAATAAGTCAAATAAAAAGAGGAAAAAGTCTTACTATTTCATGAATATATTAAATTAAATTAATTTGGCAAAATCTAAAGCAAAGACTAAAGTGTTTAAAGCTGGCTCATTTTATTGTGTTAACAGCCTTTTAAGCCGATTTAGTTGAACACTTTTTAAATTGCATATTTATTTTTGTTCGAAAACTCTTTATTACTTTTTAACTTTTCTTTGACGTTATTTTCGGTACAAAATTTGTGCCACTCTTTGTAATTTTTGACACAATTTGACAGTCTTACGCTTGAAAAAATAAAACTAATTTTGTACATTTCACAAACACGCCGCTGCTCGCTTATAAATTTGTGATATATTTAATTTTTTCCTGCCATTTACTGCAGTCTAAAAAAAGAAAATCCAATTACATGAGAATTATTTTTTATGCTGTGCAACAATTCTCAGCGCTTTTTGTGCTGCTGCACATGCAAATTAATGGCATACGATAATAATGTATATATATTTAAATAAATAGCATTATTTATTTATAATGATGCCGTGAAGTCAAGTGCATAAAGTGGCGCCACAGCCTGTCGGCCATCAGTTGCAGTCAAGTTGAACTTTTAATTTCATTTTATGGCCATGTAGCACATTTGATTAATGGCTAAGAATTCCACCCAACTCTTCTATCTGCCTTTCCCTTTATATACTTTGCCAGAAACTTTCACGGAAACGCTATTAATTTTCATAAGTAAATGGAAATTGATGGGCGTATACTGCAGATTTTGCTGTATATAAAGGTGGATATATAAAAGCAGCGCACTATATATCTATATATTTTTCTGTATGTATACAAAATAATGCATATTAATAGTAGAAGCAAATACTATGTCCACTTCAGCTGACAATAGTCTCCGTTAAGGGGCAGGGTAGCAGGGTGTATTAAGCAAAGTTTATGGTGTTGTTAAGTGGAGCGCCCTTAAGGGGCTGAATGCATATAAATTTGAGTGCAACGGCAGCTGCTGCTGCTCAAGGACTTTGGCGAAGTGTTAAAAAAACCTGAATTACTGTAGATTTTGTAAAGTTTTTAATTAAAATGCAGCATAGCAAGGGTCTAAGCATAAAACCACTAATTTAATTTGCAGTGGAAAGTTAAAAGCAAATAAGCGAAAGCCGCTTTAAAGTGTGGCTAAAAAAATGTATCAAGTATTTCAAAATAAGCTGGCAAGGATCACATTTTTTATAAGGAAAATACTTAGAAATTGTGTAAAAAGGAAAGTGCAAGGATTCGACACAAACTATGATTTAAAGTTAAGCTCTTTTAAAGTGCAACTAAAACTTTAAGCCCAGTTTTATTTTAAGCTCAACTTCTTGTTTAATTATGTACGTGTTAAAAGCAAACATGTTGCACGCCTATTGCAAGCATATCAAACATGTTCGATGCCTAAGCACCGGCTGTCCGGCGTCCAGACCGAAAGCCTCAATCTGCATCATGTCCAATGCCAATCAAACATGTGCACGAACTTGACTTTCAATGTAAAGCGAACAAGGCGAAAGCGACGCTGACGTCGACGTTGGCTGTGATCACCAACGACGGCGCTGCAGCAGCAGCAACCTTGACCCGGTTCTTGAAACTGCAATGGCAACGCCAGCCGCAGCCATCACTTGTGCAACATTGAGAGGGAGAGAGGCTGCTAAACGGGTTTAGGCATTTGCCTGAGTTGCCGGCATCGCACATACTGGAAAAGAGAGTGGCCAAGCGGGAGAGCGGCAGATCGAAGCGCGGCGTCAACGTCAACGTCGGCGCTGCGCATGCGCAAAATTTACAATGCGCGGACGTTTTATATGCTCGCATATTGCCATCCCGCTTGCACTTGCAGCGCCAATTGGAATTGGTCGCTTTAGTGAATTGGCAATTAGCGCAGCGAAGCAACGCAGCGACCCGTCGTCATTTTTTATGCTCATATTTACATTGCACGCACACGCGTTATTAACTATTTTTTTTTGCTGTTGTTGTTTTAATTTTTATTTTATTATTGATGTCTTAATGTGGCAGCGGCGATGGTCATCCAGTTGACCAGGCCTGGAGAGACGCACAGCTGTCCACGGGCCGGCATTGAACGTGGCTTGTTTGGCAAAACGGGGGTCTGGGGTCTGGCAACGCCGACGGCGACAGCGACAGCGACAGCGTCAGCGACTGCGATTGGGGCTGACGTCAGCTCACATTGGCCGCCTGGCGAAGGTCGAGGTTAATTAAGTTGTCTTTGGCCGTGCGCTGGCGACCTTGTTGCCGTCTCGTTTGCTTTAGCTGCTGCAGTTGCAATCTTGACATTTTGGCTCATGTCCTTCTCTCTCTCTCTCTCTCTCTCCCTTTCTTTTGGTGTCTCTCTTTACGCCTTAATGCATTATTAATTGTTGCAAATTAATGCAAACTCTACTCGAGCAGAGACAAGACAAGCGCCACTCGCAAGTTAATTGGTTTAAAATTTTATTAAAATTCAATTACTTTGCGGCTGCTGACGCCAAAAGGTTTCAACTTTGCCCCTCCCCCGCCTTCCACTTGTTGGGGGCAAAGGAGCAAAGCTTACGCTTGGCTGCCGTTGCATTCGGGCGTGGCATTTGCTTCAGTTGAAATGCCTGTACGTGGAAAACTGTTTGTCTGAATCCTCTTTAGCTCTTAGCTCGCCAATTCTCCAATTCTCCAGTTCTCAATTCCCAGTTGTCACGTTTCACCGTAGCATATTTCGTATTAAATTGTTGCTGGCAACGTGAGTCAGTTTATTTGCTGCAGTTGTTGTTGTTGCTGCCGGTTGCACGAATGACAGCTTTGCAATTTAGTTGCAAATTGGCAGTGAGTGTTGTGGAAAGCGACAGGCGACAAGTTGCCGAAGGTAGCGCCAAGCGAAAGAAATCAATGTGCAACAGCGACTGTGCATAGGGCTGCCGCAACTGGCAGCAGCTGTGGGCCAGATTGTCTCTTGAAGATGGCTGAGCTAAGTACAAGGCTGTCGACTGTTTTGAGTGCGCTGCTTCAGTGGAAAGCACATGGAAAATTTGCAAGCAATCAAAACGAAAACTCTCTTGGGTCAAGCTGACTAAAGATGTGTAAGCAAAACTAAACATGCAAAGCATATTGATTACAAAAGCTTTAAGTCCAAGGAATATCTAATATCTGAAGACGCTATAATATTTATATAAATATATATATATAATTGTGCTGGGCTGGTTAAAGCTATTTTATATAATAATCAGTTCACAAAGTTGAAAAGTAAATTGTCCGCTCTACTTTAAACTAATTTTTAACTACACAAATGTTCCTCAACTGTGCCTATGCATGCTCGAAACAGGCAACAAAACACTACCACAAAAATATGCCACAAAATGGGGCAACAAGTGCGAAACCCCAAGGAGCAAGCATCAAAGAAAGCATAAAAATGCCAAAACGAAAAATATGTAGAGGAAAAGCAGAAAATGCCTAGCTCAGCTGCTGCTGCTGCTGCTATTTGCTTAATTAAATGCGCAATAAGTGGGCGTGGCAGGCAGTCAAAATAATAAAAAAAAAAAACTAAATACAACGGTCAAATAGCGTGCGCTTCAAATAATCAAGCAAAAAACAAAAAGAAACAAAAAAAAAAAAAAAATTAAAATAAAAGAAAAGAAAAGCAACGAGTGGGCAAAAGTTGCTGCGCGTATTTGATTACAAAGCATTTATAAGCAGAGGATACCGGATCCGGCAAGGATAACAAGACGGCAAAGGCCAAAGGAAGCCGCACGCGCCAACAGGCGCCCACTGAAAGCAATGAAATCAAGAAATAATAAAACGCAAAACTTGCAACACCAACACAACAACAAGAGGACAAAAAAAGAAAAAAAAAATAGCTGGCTACAACAAGAACAACAACATATCCAGGTAAATCATTAGGGGCCAACGACTTAGCTGTAATTAATGAGCAAGTGGAACAACGCGGAGCCGCAGCGCCAAGCAAATTAACCTGATCTTCCAGGGGTCGACAAGGGTTCACGCGGGTGCCCAACTCGAGGCAAGTTCAAGTGCAATTAAAGGCAACGTCGCATTTTTTGCTTGTAATCGTCGCACTATTTGCCACATCCGCCGCGTATCTAGCCACAATCATCTATATAAGAAAACTTTTGCAAGTGTCATCAGGGCCTTGAGACCAGGGCACAAGGTCTCTCTGTTAAATGCCAACACATTCGAGGCGCAAACGGTATGTGGGCCATTGCATTGAATAACTTGGCAATTTGTGGTATTTGAGTCAATATTCTGATAACAATGCGGCCTGCTTGATAACAAATAGTCTTAGATCGTGGATAAATCAAACGAGAGAGAATGTTACTTTCGACTGCGTAACACTTGTTAACATTCCCATAAAACAGCTTTAAACAGGACTGCACGCTAAATTTATTAATAGTTATCGATTTTATCGATTTTACATTTATCAGAAGTATTAAGTATCTGGCTAGGTAATCGATAAATCTAAAAACTATCAATAGGCTACAATAACCTTATCTCAAACGAATGGTTTTTCTTAAATATCGATAATTATCGATTACACAACTTATAATTGCACATATGCTCACAGTTAAAACATTCCATCATGAATAGGTTTTCAAGCTTGATTAGAATTGAAGCTTAAACGGTTTTTATTTAGGTTTATCTTGTTATCGATAACTTGGCTGCTATCGATTTACAAAAGTATATTTATCGCATGGATGCAACTCTGCCATTTTGTTTTGAATTGAATATGGATTTGGGTTGCACATAAAAATGAGCTTCGAAAATGAATTAATTTATATTCCTGGCAAAATATGTCTATCTCGGGCTATTCACAGCCCCCTTTTATATATAAATACAACCCTGCCACTGCCTTTTGCTGCCTTTGGCCTTTGTCTGGAATCATATTGCTGTGTGGCTGCCTGTGGGCTCTTTTGTTGTGGTGCCAAAAACTTTTGCCAGTTAATTATTAAGTAGATACACGAATTTATTGCGACTTCAGCCGCAGGCACGCCCCCAACCAATGCCGCCCCGTTTGTCTACTTTGTGTGTGTGCGTTGAGGTGTAAACGTGCGGATTAAGTGTCTTGCTGTCAGTTTGAAGAGAAAGTGAGAAAGAGAGAGAGAGAGATCAAAAGAGGGATGGGAAGAGATAGAGATGTATATCAATGTATTTGGAGGCTGGATGAAATTTACGCTTCGCTTGGAACTTGGCCAGAAAACTTGGCTAATTTTGTTGCTGCTTGTTGTTTGACTCTAGCGCTCTCAGGTGTGCATTGAAAAATTGATGAGATTTTGTGCGCTTTGGTTTTATAGAACTTTGCCAGATACTTGAACTTTAAAGCCGAATGGCAACCAAACGAGTTAAGAGGCACAGCAAACGCCAGCCAAGGACTAAAGGGCCACAAGACGGATATAAAACATTATTTCCGTGGATTCAACAGCATCAGGCACGAGTTTTTTCTGTTTAACTGCCATAAAAAAGCATGCAAAAATTACCAAATCTTGGCACACCGAAGAATAAATATCCTTGGCTTACTTTTCGGCCGAATCTGACTATATAGCATGGTATTTGCTAAAGCTTTGCAGATATGTGGGAAGAAAACATTCATCTACTATGAGAAAGATTAAATGGAGAACTGCTTTTTAATCAATTGGAAATACAAAGCTATAAGCTAGAGTATGAAACCGGCTGGGAAGGGTATAAAATGCCAGCCAGCTGGCTCAGAAGGAAAGCTTGCATTCGAACATGCGGCATGCTATAAAAAGTGCCACAAGAAGTGCACTGGATATAGACGCTCATATTCATATGCAGCAGGCAAAAATCAAAGTAGAGAACCGACACACACAAAAAAGGGGAAAGAAATATGTATGCCGGACATGAATCTATAACGAATCTGGTGGCCATATTGATTGTGTGGCGGAGGAAACGTTGCAAAGCGCAGCAAAGTATGCAATAAAAAAGGCAAAAGTGCGCGCACGGCACAGGAAATCAAACTTTGGATTGACTTTGCCAGCTGCTGCTGGCACTTGAGGACATTTGCGAACAATTTCTGGACGAAGCACGTAAGCCGATTTGTGGACACACACACAGACACACACACACACACACACAAGCGTAGACACACAGCGTCATTTGCGTTTTTAATTGAATTTCCTGGCCGGCTCACTTTTGTTGTCTAGCAACCGCATTGAAGGCAATTTAAGCGGCAGTCAAGTGAAGCACAAAAGGGTTCAACATACACACACACACCCACACCCACACTACACACACATACAGCGAAATGAATATCAATGAACTGTCATAAAACAGGCGCCGGCATATGCGCCCAGATGAGCGCAGGGAGTTGAATGGGCGTGGATACCAGAAGGGGCGGGTAGGGGTTGGGGGATGCGTGTTGACAAGAGGCGACTGCCTCTGACAGCAGGCTGACACGTAGGCAAACATTTAAGCGCCCAGCAAACAAACAAACAAACAAGCGACAACAACAATAGTTCACACTTGGAACAAAGCGCTTGACATACATATGTATATAGACATTTATGGCGACCCACATACACTGAAAGAAAAAAAAGGCTTTCTAAAATTGTGTGCATTCAGCATGGAATTCATGCCACTTTTTGTGACTCAAATTTAATTTAGATTTTCTTTATGATTTCTTTTCAATTTAGTAAGCAACATACTAATAAAAAGCAGTTTAAGTTTGCAAGTTTTTGTGGACTGGAATAAAGTATTTGCAGACTTGAAATAAGCACAATATGTTGAATGCAAAAACTATATTTAAGTCTGTCCTTTCAAAATTTTCAAAGAAAAAACAACTTACTGTAACTTGAACTTGCTTCTGAGTTTTATTTCAAGCTCTTACCCTTAGCTTTTGAATTCCTTTCAATAAAGTTTGCAAGATGCTGAGATAAAGTTAACAAATACTTTTAGCAAGTATTTGCATACTTGAAATACGCTTTATAAATCTTAGAAATTTTTACATAAGTCAATAATAACTTATTGTTAACAGAATTTTGCTCTGAGTTTAATTTTGAACTTCTAAAATTGGAATTCTTTTTTATTTGCAGACTTGAAATAGGCACACAGTAGTGACATTTTTGAGCCCGCAAAGAAGAGTACTTGCAATGTAAGCTTTTATCTGAATTTTATTTGCAGCTAGAAAAAAGTTAAGCAATACCTTAGCAAGTATTTGCTGACTTAAAATGAGCACAATATATCTTAAATGAAGCTGTACAACTTCAAAGAACTTTGCTCTGAGTTCAATGCCAAACTTGACTGACTCTTAGCAACGTTTGTTTTTTGATCCCTGCAAGATTTTCTTTGTTCCTTTTTTCGCTTAGTGTATGTACCTTTGACTCTCATATGCATTCCTTAACCTATGTACTGCACATACCTATACATCTGTGAGTCCATGTTTGAGTTTGGGGTCAATTTGCGCTGTCAATGACATGTGATTTCAACTAATGACATTTTAGGCTTGCGTGTGTGCGTGCTGGTATGTGTGTGTGCTCTTAACAAGATCAACAGCAGCAACAACAACAACAAGAACAAGAACAACAGCAACAACCATCACTTAAAGCCCTTGAAAAGGCTTGAAATTTAATGAAATTTCCATGTGGACCGAAAGTAAATTTATATTTCGCATGACATGGCGTATGATTAATTTAAGCTTTGCCCCGCTCGGTTTCCGTGTCTAGTTAACTTTATCAAATTAATACATGCACACACACAGACACGCACACACACTCACACACATGCACACTCGCAAAAGCGTTGCCCAAATTGTATTTGCTTTGACATCACAACATCTTTGAGCCCTTAAATACATATATGCATATCTTCTCTTCTCTTCATTTCCCTCGCTTGGTTATGTTGTGCGAGCATGTGTGTGTTTGTGTATAAGTCCTGTGTGTGTTTGTATGTTTTTTTGATTAGCTATTTAAGAGTTTTGTAACTGCCTTCTGTGCGGCACAGGCAAACCATTTACGAGCCTTTTGGCTGTCGCAAAGTTTAAATTGTCGGGTCACATTCACTTTTAATGAGTTTCTGTTTAGTTATTTTGAATATTTATCATGCTAAACCTACCCGAACATAAAGTGGCGCGTTCGCTGGCCTTGAACATGTCAGCTGCAAAGATAGTAAGCAGAAGAAAAAAACATGAGCATAAAATATGGAAAGTATATTTGTTTTTAAATAAAAATAATATGTATTACTAAATATACATTTACTATGCAATGAGCAATTTATTATTAAACAAAAACTTACAGTCCGTGTTTTGTATTTTAATCAATATTTGCTAGTATTATTATAATTGTGCAACCGAAATAGTCGAATACTTAACAACAATCAACATACACGAGCCCATTTGGCGACCTGTCCTGGAGCGCGTCTTGCAGTGCACTCAGCCAAGTTAAACAGTTAAAAAGTTGATAACATCGAATCCTTTAACATATTCATTTGTGCATATGCATCTTTTGAATAATCAAAAAGCTGTGTGTCAAATCAATGCAAATTGACAAGCACTTAATGCCAATGGCCCAGATATGCTTGCTGTCATGTGTTCGTATCCTCGCTTATTGCCGCATTAAGTGCTCCATGAGCGACACACACACACACACACACATACACACACTCAGTTACCATAACAGACAGCAGGCTTTGGCAGGCTATTTGCAGCCTCTCTCGGGTGACAAACTCTTTTGACCCGAATCGAGCAGCGCAATCGTTGTATTGATTGATGAATGAATAGCAACATTGAGTTGAGTCCATTAAACAGAGGCTGAAATTCATGTAAATCACACACACACACACACGTTTAGAGCCACAGACACATGTGCTTTGTCCTTTTTGCGGCATATACTTTGCATTTAAATTAAAGCTACAGTGACTGCGAGAACTAATTGCCCAGGCCAGGCACTTTGCATGAGACACGACAATAAGCTGCAAAAAGTCAACTAACTTAACAACAACAACAACAATAGCTGGCATAACAATAATGTTGATGATGATTTTTGGCCAGAGACCATAAACAGCCATCAGCATGCAGCATGCAGCATACCCCCAGCAGTCGCAGCAACAACAAGAGCTGACTAGCAGCGAATTGGTCTGGAGCCGTATGTACTAACAAGTGAAGGCAACAAATGTGGCCCGTCTGGGCCGCCTGCCCAGGCTCCAAGCCATGGCTAACGATAATGGTTCTGTCTTGGCGAACAATTGCCATTGTTGTTGTTTGCCTTTGTATTTTGTCCTGGCACCGCAGGCTGCAGCACAACTCCCACCGTGCTGTGCGGTCTAATTAGCTGGAGGTTGTCCCTTTTAAAGCAAAATAAGAAAAACCAAAATCGCATAAAGATGCCGCATTAGGGCTAAAGCGTTAGCGTTTGCCGAACTCGGCTTGAATTTATCACGCATACGACGCGTTGCCAAAATGCCGCTTAGATTGCCAGCAAGAATCAGCCAGCCAAATGGCTGCCACAAAACACGCCCACAACAACCAGCCGCAGCAGCAGCAGCAACAACAAGCACAGTTACAACGACAACAGCCAACAACGATAACTAAATATGTAATTTGGGCATTAAGAGCGCGCTTGGCAGGCATAAAATAACCTTGATTAGAAACTGAAATGCGCGCCTGCCAAAAAAAAGAATATATATATATATATATATATATTGTATATATATATATGTATGTGTATGCAATATGGTGTCAAGCGGGCAGAGCTCTGATGCTATCTTGGCTAAAACATGCCAGCACGAGCTGGCATTTGGTCGCCAACGCCACGTGGCCACATATATCAGAAGACCCAAGCCTGAAACGACTTTGCCCCCGAACAGCATATATCAGCGTGCACCTGTGCCAAAAAGGTGCTGGGCTGCTGCTGCCAGCAAGGATATGCCTCGTGTGTGTGTGTGTGTGTGTGTCTCTTAAAGCCTGTTTTAGCTATAATAAAAACCAGTAGCCACACAAAGAAAAATAACAGCTCGAAATGTATTCAAGGCTACGAAACATGAATTCGCCTTCACATTTATGAGGACTGCATCTAAATAAAAAACCTATAAATATAATTATATTATAATAATATATAATAATTATAATAATGTGTGCAAATTAAATGTATTTAATGTGCGTAAGTTTAATGTTCGTCCGGGCAGATGCATTTGAGTCTTTTGGCCAGAAAGGATCAACAATTGTCTATGCTTTAATTTGTTGAATAACAAGAGGATAAGAATGACAGTATCTCTCTTGATAGTTATATTGTAATCATTAAATCTTAACAAAGCAATGGAACAGCATATTTATAAGCATTAAAGATCCATTTTCTCAGTGTACAAATAACAGGAATTTGAGAAGCGAGAAAAACTTCGTAAACGCCGTTCGCTGTTATTGAGGTGTGCATGTGTGTGTTAGTGTGTATGTTCGGCGTTTAGTTTTTATGTTTGGCCATAGCCAGCAGAGAGATAGAGGAAGAGGAACAAAATGGGCGATGTAAAAGACGAACCGAAAGGAAATTCCCGCAGACACCGGACTAATCAACGAAATTGCTGCAGCCTTTTAGGCGTACGGTGAGCATATGCCGACCATAACCTTAAATTGGGCTGCCTTTTTGCATATTTGTTGTTCGACACATTTCCTGCTTTGATTGGGGGTTGTTGGGAGTACGCGAGAGGGTTGGGTTTTGCGTGCCCGGCAGTTTGGCAGATGATTGATGGCAACGCCTAAGAGAAAGCTGATAAGGCTGTACTCTAATTTGGAATATGCAACAAATGAGTCGAAAAACATTTAAAGAGCATCTTTTGAAATTGAGAACAATTTGATAGAATATTAATTATTGCCCTCCTTTGACAATGAAAATTGTTTTGAACATGAAAACGAAGTCGAGCTCACGGCAAAGTTTTAGTGCAATTAAAATAGCTGCCAAGAAAATGCAATTTCCCAACTCGAGTTACTAACGTTGCACTTAAGACTGCTCTTAAATTTAAGTAAAAGTTTCAAGTAAGCGCAACAAATTGTTGCTGCGATTTCTCTAGATTTGATTTGCTTTTTTTGTTTTCTTTTTTGGCTGTTGCTCCGTCAAGTGCCACGCTGTGAAGTGACTCTAGCCGTGACAAATAACCAGCAAAGTATGACATTATATCACATTATAATCAAGCCACAAGTTGAGAAGTTCACATGGCTTGTCATTAGAAGGGCGTGCTTCACACACAAGGCTCGTCTGACTATATGAGTGCGTGTAAGTGTATAAGTAGGCACAAGTACATAGTCCTATATTCAAAACACGCAACACTTGTCATCAGCAGGCGCTGGCAATTGTTCACGCAACACACACACACACTCAGTCACACACACCCACTCACCCACGCATAAACAATAAACAGCTGTCTGCGACTTTGAGCAGCGTTTGGTAGCCGCCTCTTGGGATTTTTGTTTCGCCGCCTTTATTATTTATTATTATTATTAAAGTATAGCACTCACATACCCTCTACGCAACAGTTCATTGGGGTATATGGGCTAGGAACACATTTCTTTACTTAATAGAATATTATGTTTAACTCGTAATTCACGCTCATGCGCCACAATTTTGGAAAACTTTAGTTTGCGCTTTTCTATTCCTGTTCTTCTACTTTTGAATATTAATTGTAATTGTATTTTATCCGTTTTAGAAAATGCAACAAACTGATACTCACATGTTAAATAAATAAATAAATAATGGAATAAATACGCGTGAAAAAAAAGGTGGAAGACAAACTTCTCGACAGGTAAGTAAAATTTTACATTTTAAATAACTATTTCTAAGACAAAGCCACTTTATTCTGGCAGTTTTCTGCATTTATGTTTTTATATTTTCTTCTGGCTTTGTGTATTTAATTATTTAACAATGAAAATCGAATTAGCTGTAATTTCGTCATACCCATTGTCTAAATAATTTTGATCAGCCTAAAGGCCTTAGAAGCTCTGACTATATATTTTTGACCATAGTAAAATTTACTTTAAGCTTCGATAAACTTTCTTATTAGCACATCATAAATGTACATTTCTTGGTGGAGAGAACATTTTTTAATTTTCTCAATTTATTTGTCATTTTTTGTTGCCTACTTAGCTGACATTATTTCGGCCAGTCTTTAAAGCGCTGCTGCAGTCCGCGATTCCTTGTGACATTGCGTATACTTGATGACAGACTTAAGATTGGGCGCAATTGAAACTGAGGCAGGCGTTTTTAAGGGGGTGCGTGTGTGGTGTGCTTATGTGTGTGTGTGTGTGTATGTGAACTGCACTTGACTTAATTGAATCAGTGATTGACATGTCATTGTTTATTTTTGGCTGATCTCTGAGCATTTGTCATGCAAATAAACAACATGCCCAAAGCAAAACTTGAACAGAGCCATGTTTAGTCCTATATTTGTATGTGTATGTATAAGTGTGTGTGTGTGTGTGTGTGTGCCTGCGCATGCAGCACTCACAACATTCATCAATTATCAAGTGAAAAGAGCCCCGAGAATAGAACGGAAAAGCAATAAATCTAAACAAGGCCCCAAGGGAACCAGGCAGATCTATGCAAGCAGACTGCAAAACAGGACCCAGATATATAAAGAGAGATGGAGATAGAGGTGGAGATAGAGACAGAGAGAGAGAGAGAGAGCGAATAAGAAAGCGAGATAGCTAGAGATTATGCGTATATGCATGGGTATCAAGATTTATTTTCATTCGCATTGGAGTCAGCTTTGGATGCCCGACGTATACAAAAGGCATACGAAAGAAATATGGAAGAAAGAGTGGAAATATAGCTCTTGAAAAACTTTCAGCAACTTGTTAAGACCAAAAAAAAAAGAAGGCCAACAAAATGAAACTCAGAAATAACTAGAATTTTAACAGGCGCTGGATAAGTGAGTTGGGCTTATAAAATCGTCGAGGGTTTAGCTAAAGGGGTGTGTTGCCTGCAACACGTATGTGGCAAATACAAATTTAAGTAAAACAAACTGGCAACAAAGTTTGCGCAGCATTTTTCTTGCGCTACTTTGCACTTTTAGTTTAGATGCAGGCAGAGAGTCTCGCTTTGTGTGTGTGTGTGTGTGTACGTACGTGTGTGACTGACGTCTGTGGCATGGAACTGTTGGCAGAGACAAAGGCAACGCTGTGCCAGTGGCAGCAGAGGGCGTAAAGACAGGCAGGGCAAAGCCATTGATTTCACAGGCCAAAATGGAAGAAGCAGACCCAAAGGACTAAGAGGACTAGGATGTGCAACAAAAGCAACAAAATAAGGCACAGCGGAGATAGGCATTGGTGGCTGGCAAAGGGGTGGCGGGCGCAGATGGTTGGGTGGCACTGAAGCGAAAGGCGTTCAGCTGGCAAACATAAGTCGCACACTCAAATCAATGGCATTGACAGTCGGCTGGCATTGTGAAAAAGGGCGACGGGGCAGGCCAGAACAAATGGCAAAAAGCTGCGCTGAGCGCTGCAGGGGCTGTATTTTAGCTGGGATGGGGGGAGCGGGAGCGGTGGCTGGGCATGGCAATTGTATTCATTTGACTTGGCAACCAATTGTTGCAAGTGGCAATTGTTGTAATGGAAAATTCGCAGCGGGCATCTTCAAATAAAACCAGAGCGCAGCACCATCAAAATTTAAATGGGCAAATTCCAATTGCAAATGTTAAATGTTTGATTCGAATTCCGAATGTAAATATTTCAAATGGTTATCTATCTTCAAAGACAACTAACTGTCTGCCATGATTTGTTTGAACATCTATAAATATTATGCCATATTTATTGGTTAGTTAATGATTGGATAAAAGCTTTAGAATATTCATTCATGGATTGTGTTTAGATCAAAGCCTAACTAGATTTTGTATTCATTTTCAATGCATTTTATTGTGTTTTAAAATTTTACAAATTTTTATCAATTAGGCAATAAAATATATATTTGTTTTAATATTTTGGCGAGCTTTCCATATTGAAATATTCTATTAGCATGCTCGAGGTCCGGGTTTAATTTGTGAAAATAATATATATTTAATTTATTTTATGTTTTATTTTTTAAATTTTATAGTTATGTTATAATAAATTTATGAATATTATTGACAGCAATTGAAAAGTGAGAGTTTTTATTAGTTAATTAATTCTTTTTATAAATATTTATTTGTTTGTAGTTAATTAATCTATCCAATTGAGTTGTAGCCATTCGATGCATAAAAGTTCTTAGGTTTTGATTTCTTAATATTTCCCTACTTAAACATTTCTTAATAGAAAATGTCCAGGAAATAGAACTTATTTAATTTAATTAGAAACTTAACTTACAATATAAATGACTCATTTCAATCTTGATATCATTATAAGTAAATAATTTCATTGAACAGTTTCTTAGAACTGAGTTTCTTTTTTTTAATTTTACTAGTTGGTATAGCTCCAAGAATACCTTATTATATTTATATATATATATGTATACTCATATAGATATATATATATATATGTGTGTCCATGTACAGCTCATGTAACAGTCGCAAGCTATGGGGAAAGAATTCCGTATGATATCATAATTTCTAGTAAGTACGCAGCCTACAAGTAGGTATTATTGCGGCCACAGAAAGACTATACTCATATATATGTGTGTGAGTGTGTGTGAGTGTGTGTGTGTGTGCACTTTACTTATACTATATATACAATTTGTATACACATCCCGTTTGCTTTTGTCGGTGTGCATGCGTGTGCGCGTGTGTGTGTGTTTGTGTAAACAGAAAGCGCCGAAAAAAATGTGACTAATAGAGAAGAAACGTGCAGATAAAAGCAACACAATAACAAATAAAAACGAAAACGAAAATTAAATAAATAAATGTGAGAAAAAAAAAAAAAAACAACAAGCTGTGAGAGCGACGGTGCTGGGCAGCGGGGTAAATGCAGGATGAAAAGAGTGTGGGGGGGGGGGGGGGGGAGTGCTTGTGCTGTGTTACAGGCGGATGAAGACGTGACAGCATAAATAGCGGTCAAAAATGTTCCGTTTGCCATATTTGTATTTGTAATTGCGTGCGCGCGTATGCGTGTGTGTGTGTGTGTGTGAAAACAAAATTTCAAGGATTGCAATTACAACAAAAGCAAAAGCTGCCAGACAACGACAACGACAACAACAACAACAACAACAGCGAAAAGAGTAGAAAGATAAAAACTACCTTGGCCCAGAATTGAGGCGCATAAATACAACGCACCTATATTATCTGTGTGTGTGTGTGTGTGTGTGTGCGTGGGTGTGTCCATCTGAGTGTGTGCGTATGTATTGGCAGCAGATATCGAGCGCATTGAGCTCACTGCAACAACAACAATAACAACAACAAGAACAACAACGAGAGCAGCAATAACAAGCAACAATAAATGACGACGTCGACGTCGCAGTCGCTGTCGCTGTCGCTACTGTCGTCGCAGCCCCCGTCCGAGAGGGGGCGCTCTTTGCAAGGGCAAGAGAAAAGCGCCTTCGATATTCAAGTGCCTACATCGAACTCTGGTACAAAATGCATTTGCCATCAATTATTTTGTTGTACGCTTTTTGGCAGCAATATTATAGGCAAATTGAATGCTGATAAAAACTCTTAAATATGTAGAAATTGGAAGTTTAATATAAAAAATTGTATAGTCATAGTTCTCGTCAACATGATTTTAATTATTATTTAAATCACATAAATAAAATAAGCCTTAATTAAATGTAATATGTTATTTAACGTAAGTGCTATAAAATGATATCTGGTCCAAGAAAAATAATTTTTTCTCAACATTAATATTAGTATTATTAAATTGTTTACTTTGGACTTAAATTTCCGCTCCTATAGAATTTCTTGAGTAAGAAGAGTGCATTGCTTATATATGTGTGTATATATAAGAAGTATATTTCACGGTGCAGAAAAATTTGTATTGCTAGCAGCACATTTGGAATCAGAGAGCTCGACGAGCCCTGCTAAACAAATAGTTTTGCTTTTGTTCCCGATTTGCACGTCCCAATGCAGTGTGCGTTGCCGTCGCCGTCATCGCAGTCGCAGTCGCAGTCGCAGTCGACGTCGGCGTCAGCTGTCGGTTGAGTGCAGCACCAAATGGGGCAAATGCAGGCACAAAGTGCATGCTAAAGACGTGACCAAGACAGCAGAAAGCAGAAGTGACGACGACGTTTAACGGGTTGTATGCGCAATATGCTTGCAATTGCTCAGCAACAACGTTCGCATTATCTATGACAGCATATAGAGGAGTGGGTGGGGGGAGGCGAGGGGCTTGACAGGTGGTCAGTTGGTTAAATTGAAGACGTGTTCGATGACTCAAACCTGGCAGACAAAGACTGAGACTGAGACTGAGACTGAGGCTTGTGGAGTCATTTGCAGCTTATCAGCGGCAAAGTTTGCCCAAGCCGTGGCACTGTAAACATGACCATAACTGAAAACCCAAGAGAAACTGAAATTGGAACTCAAACTGAAACTGAAACTGAAACTGGCAATTGGCAACTTGAGGGCTTGAGCCACGTCAGAGACCGATAAGCCAGGGCGCACACACACACACACACACACACATCGTTCGGGCCCAAAGTCGAGGAATGGCTGGCAAATTGGTCGTTGAACACGTTTTTCAATTTTCAGCAAAAATGTGTGCATGCAGGTTAAAACAATGAGAATTTGTAAGTTGTTGTTGCGGCAGTATCTTTGGCATATTCTTGACCGCCTTTTGTGCAATAAAGTGGAGCACAGGCAGCATCAGCAGCAGCAGCAACAACAACAACAACAAATGTGTACAATTAAAATTATTTATTAGTGCGCCGCTGCGGCTGCTGCTACTGCTGCTACTCGAGTATGCCATCTTCAAGTACAGCGCCGCATCGAAATTGGCCTCAACACTAGCCAAGAATGAAAACAAATTCAAAGATGGCAACGGCAGCAGCAGCGGCAGCCGCAACAACAGGCGGCACATTTGGCCATGCCTTTTTGGCCATTTGCCAGCTACTTTTTGGTGGCTGCCACCCAATACACAGAGCAGCAGCAGCAACCAGCAGCAAGCGGCAGCAAGGGGCAGCAAGGGGCAGCAGAAGAGCAAGAATAACAACATCACGTTGTATCCATCTACTCAACCTCGGCCAAGTTGGCTTTGGACTAAAGCTTATTTATGTGCGTTGGCTGCAAAATATGGCGCACAATTTCTGTTTGCTTATTTACTGCAGTCCACAAAAACGAGCAGCCAAAAGCTAATTGGGTGGGCGGCGGCAGCAGCAGCAGCAGCAGCAGCAGCCGCCGCAGCCGCCGCAGCAGCAGCAGCCAAAAGATGCAATATTTTCTGCATATTTAAGATAAAAATATTTTTTCTTCATGCTAACAAGCCAAATATTCCGGCACATACTCTGCCCCTCTCTCTATCCCCCCCTCTCTCTCTCTCTCTCTCTGTGTCTCTGCACGATCGAAGGGCTGGTATTTGCGGCTAATAAAGGGCTAAAATATCTATATATTATTGAACATATGCGAGTTATGTATGTGCTTTATTTTTATATAGAATGTAAGCCAAGTTAGCCAAGTAACGAGACGTGGCTACATCATTATCTTTTTTGTTTAATATTATATAATTAATTTAATTGATCGTCTGTTTGAATTTAGTGGTTTTAGGGGCAGTGTTCACGTTAGTTTCAGATGATCGATAAATGTCGATTTCGAGTCCAGCTTTTTTACAAAGAAGTCCAGAAAAAAATGATGTTAATTTTGATATAAATTCTGTTGTTAGCAAAGGTAGCTCAGGAAAACTTGGTATTAAAGATAACTATGGGCATTTCTGTACAAACAATAAATATCGATTTCCAGCAAAATTATTTTATTTTTTGTTTAAATTAATCTAGTTAAAAACGCAGTGCAAGTATTTGAAATAATATTTCTGATAACTTCAGTCATATTCTTAAAATCGTTTTGCAAGCACAAACTTCGGATTCTTATATCGATAATTATAATAATTATTTTTTGGAGCCTTTATTTTGAACACGATTTACCAATATCAATTAAGTGTAATTTCCGACTAGCTTATGCAACCTGCCTTACATCGATAAGTATCGATATACATCCTAGGTTTGTCGAGTCTTTTGCGTAGATTGTTTGTTGGGAAAACATTCAAGTTTATTTTAGGATAGGAAAAATGAGAGCAAAATCTTTAGCTTTAAAGTTAAGGAGAAATGTGGGCTAACCGTTCAAAATGTAAGCTAACAGGTGATTCGGTTACCAGCTATATTTCAATAATGTGTGCTTTAACGCCTGATAACCATATTTGTTTAACCCGCTTGGGACAGACAAAAGAAGAGAGGAGAGCAAACAGAGAAGCATTCCTGCTCTTAAGCCAGCTGCACTCATAAACATTGCAAACTTCTTTACAGCATGACAATAAAAAAGAAGTTATTTTTAAGACCGATTTTGTTTTTTGTCTTATTCTTATCAGCAGCAGCAGTAGCTCAGCGCAGAAGAATGTTGAGCCAAAATTATTCGGCATTCGGTAGAGCGCAATGATAAAGCCCGAGTCAGTGAACTCTCAACAAACACACACACACACAGACTGCACGTGTATTGTTTGCATGCTTATCAGCAGATTTGTGAATTTTACTGATAATTGCCAAAAAAAAAAAAATGTATTTAGCTACTTTGATAACGTAACGAATATTCCAGTCAGGCGTGGGAAAATAGCTAACAATTTTGTAAATCCGCGTTGCATTTGACAGGTGGAATGCCCCTAATGTTAAGACGCCTGCACCAGAGTTCGGCAAAGAGTCGAATGTGAATAAACTGCGGCATTTCTGCACTTTCCATAATTTACTTTGATGTATTACCCTTAAGAGCTGGCTGCAGCTGCCGAGCTGCTGAGCTGCTAATTAAATGCGTACCAAGCGCATATTCGCTTCCGAAATTAATTAAGGAATTGTCACATCAATCAGGCGCCCACTTGCCGCTGACATTGTTGTTGTTGTTGTCTTGAAATTTTTGCGCTCAAGAATTTGAAATAAACAAATAAAATGCAGAAAATAGATTTACGAGTGTCGCAAATTTATGACATATGTAAAAATTGTCAGCGCTTTTTATGGCCCACGTCTCTTGACGCTTGACTGAAGTCTGAAGAACGAGATTTCAGCGTTGACTGACCAGCTGGCCATATCCATGGCCCTGACTGACTGCGCCCAGCTGACAGCCGAGACGCTCGTCCTCAAGGCAACAAAGTTTAAAACACTTGCTGCTTGATAATGAGAAAAAGTTCTTTTCATATATATCTTCACATTTCTTATTATGTTTTATTTGTTTCCATACTATTTTTTTTTCTCTCGCTGCACTGCTGTTTTCTTTGTGCTGCAAGCAACACAAAAGTCTTGAGATGATGATTACAATGATCCTTGGGCTGGTAATAAGATATGCCAAAGCACTTTGCTAAGCAGCACATATAACTATATGTGTATATATATATGTATGTATATATATGTAGGCACATTTGTGCAACTGGCTGCTTTCTTTGTTGCTGGCACAGGTGTGCGCCCCTCACACCCCTCACGCCACTCAATGAGCTCTTATTGTTATAGTTCTTTCGCTGGAAAGGCATTTTCTAACTAACGTTCTTGTGTGTGCTTGTGTATTATATACAAATTCCTAATACTACTTTAGTGCGGCTTAAATAAATTAAAGGGATTTATACAAATTTAATTAAAATGAGACACAAATTGAAACGAATTATAAAAATGTATATAAGCTGTATTGTGCACAACGTGGCGTATACGTATTGTTTTACAAAACTAACTTGACGCATTCATTTAAATAAAATTTTAGCAAAAATTATTGATTAACTAGATTAACCTAGCTCTTGATTTGGAAATTATGCTATTAAGTATATAATAATACTTGATTTGGCAAACTTTCCATTTAATAAATCTGTATTGGAGTTTGTTACTAAAAAACCGCCGCCCTCGAGCCAGATAAACATATAAAGGAATATATCTGATTAAAAAATATTAATATTTAAAATTATTAATAATAAAAATATATCTGTCCTGTCGTATCCTGCTTTATTTCTAATCTTTTCGTAGCTTAGAAGAAATTCTATCAAAAAAACCATTTTTATTTTGTTTTGAAATTAAAATTGGTTGCATTTTTTGAAGAATATTTTAAGTTAACAAAATATATTTAAAGAAATTTTATGGAACAATAATAAACTCTTTGCAAATTGGCCAACGCTGCGTATGCGTTATGACGTATACGTAATTTGACAATATTTTTTTTTTCTCGTTTTAAAACTTGGGCAGCAACCACTAAAAAGTGAAAATGACTGAAAATTAAAATGTGTATATATGCACAGCACTCAAGTTTGCAAATTACGAACCTTCTTCGAAGTTTAAGCAAAAGGTTTTTTAGCCCTGCTTCGGCTACGGCAAAATGTATCCAAGAAATATTCCACATAAAAATCGGAGCACATGAAAACAATTTTGCCTGTGAAAAGAATTCCAAGAACTGGGTCTCGATGTAGTTTAATGTGAAACTAATGCAGAAAACTGTCAGCTATTGGATAAATATATATATATATATATATATCTGTGTGTGTGTGTGTGTGAGTGCTTGTGTGTATCCAAGAGCTGCCTTCGAATGTAGCCGAAAGGTTGCGCGAAAAACTCAACTCACGAAAGTATATATATATATAAAAAAAAGTTCACAAAAGGTGACAAAAATAATGTTTATCTGCAGCAGAAATTTTCAATTCAAATTTTCAATTCAAATGTGGCGCAAATTTAAATTCCAATTGATTTGTTTATGTTTTGCATTTAGTATTTAACTGTGTTAGTGTGTGCGTGTGTGTTTTGAAAATTTGGACTTTTTGATTTGAATACTTGATGTTTGTTATAGATTTTCATTTTGGGCAATTTGCATTTCGCACTTCACTTTGACACATTCAAACATTTGTTGTTGTTTATTTCCATATTTTGTTTTTTTTTTTTATTTTGCTGTAAATTATTATTTTTCATTTGATTTGTGTGACAGTCTTTTAGAAAAATTGTAGCAAAAATGTTTGCTGTGTTATTTTTAGCGTCGGGCAATGAAACTAAAATTTTCACTCACATGTGGAAAATGCCGCTGCACGCACTTTTCTTCTTATTTTTCCGATTTGTTGTTGTTGCAGTTGTTGTTGTTGCAGTTGTTGGTGTTTGTCACTTTCGAGTTGTTACCCTTTGCATTTGCGGGTATTTTTATAGAGCGCCGAAAAGGAAAAACTCGACGCGTTACGATATTATTTCTATTTTGTTGTATTTTGTTTGCTTTTCTTCTTGTTTTTTTTTTTTTTTATGTTGTTGGTCTGTTTTATTTATAGCGTTAAATTTTCTGCGGTCAGCGTTTTAAAAATAACAACAGCAGCTCCGCATGGACTGCACTTTACTTGGACATGGACTTTAAAGCTGATGCTGTTTGCTGATGTTGTTGTTGATAATTGTTGAATTCTTGAAAAAAACTCGCGCCACAAAAATTGTATCGTATTATTTTGGAACTTGTGCTGGGTTCTCCAATTTAGCATGTGCTTTGGAGTTCTTTTTGTTATTTATTTTATTTATTTATTTTTTTTTATCAGCGTTCACACATTTGCTTCTTGTTGCAGTCTGAAATTGAATTTCAGTTTTCAGTTACAGTTCAACCACATGCGATATCTTCAACGGCGGCTGACTTTTGTGTTTGTCCAATTCACCGCGCCGGCGTTCTACTCACTTCGATGAACATCTTGTAACTATTTTCAAAAAGCGCACGAACGCAGCTGCAGAGCAACAATGACGACGACGGCGACGACGACGACGACGACGCTGCGGAGCGCACAAAAATCAAACCAGCAGCAGCAGCAGGCAGACAAACGAAACCGAAACCGAAACAGAGACCGAGACCACCACACAACAACAACAACAACAACAACGAAAACAGCAGCCAGCGACAGCGCCAACTCAAGAACATACAACAGCAGCAGCAGCAGCAGCAGCGGCAGCAGCAACAGCAACAGCACCAGCAGCAGTCGTTGCTGTTTCGAGAGCGCCAGAGAGTGTAATTCAAAGTTAAAGAGTCAAAGCAAGAGAGCGTGCTGCTTGTGCTTTTGTAAACGCAGGCCACAAGAAAAAAAACGAAGCGTAGCATCCGCGTGCTGCGCTGTTGGCTACTGAAGAACTGAAGCACTGGCCAGCCGAAACAGCTGAACCAGCCGAACCAGCAGCAGCAACAGCAACAGCAACAGCAGCCGAAGCCGAAGTCAAACGACATGTAATGCGATTCGTGAGTGGCGTCGAGACAGCTTCGTGCGCGGGCGAAGAGCGCCATGATTACTTAAGCAGTGACTAACTAAGCAGCTAACAGTGCGGAGCGCACGAGCCAAACGGGTCGTCGGCAGAGGTAGGGGCTGAGGCAGCAGCTAAGCCGCCAAGCCAAGTACCCATATACTACGCTGCTATTTGGCTGCCCGTTGCGGTCGTCTGTTAGATGGAGAGCTGTTAACAGCACTGTTGTGATGCTGTTATCATATTTAGCCATATGGTGACCATCCATCCCATGCTCCGATGCATTTGATTAGCTACATCGATTTTAATGTCTCATTTAATTAGCTGAAATTGTCATTGCTAATAGCCTGGCAGTTCCAATTAGTTGCACTTTCTGACAGCTTTATCACAAACTTTGACATAAATCAGGCTAACAAAATGGCTGCAAGCGAAGCTGTTCATTAAAGTCGCCAAATTGCGCACAACAACAGCAACTGCAGCAGCAGCAGCAACCGAAGCAGCCGAGGCAGAAGCCAGTGACAGGCAACAATGCAAACTTAAGTACAGTAAGCGCTTATTAAATGCGCTGAATGCGAATAAAACTTTTAGCCAAATAGAAAATGGCGACTGTAAGGACGACAGCGTAGGCAGCATCGAGAAACAATGGCCGGAAATTCGCCCAGCGGAAGCCAATGCCACTTGGGAGCCGTCAGTCACCCACAAAAAGCAGCTGCCGTCCCTTGTCCCCGATCCCTCGCAGGAATTTGCATGTCGCGGCCAAAACAAAGCCAGCGTATAATGTTTCGCTATTGGGGCAGGGTCAGTGGGGTGGGTCGCTGGCTTAGGCTGTGCTGATTGGGTACCCACAGCAAGCCAGCTGGCTGTAAGTTTTCCCCAAAAAGTTATGAATTGTTGTAGCGCAATTGGGGCGGATAAAGCACTACACAAATATTTCGGCTCAAAGTTGTAAATTGTAAAATTATGTTCGAATGCGTAAATCAAATCTCCTAATGCCGCATCTCTTTCGGCCACTTGTTGTCTCCGCCACACCGTGTCGCTTGCCATATTGATTAATGTGCCCGGAGCGACTGCACATAGCTTGGCACTTAGCACGTGCTGCCTGGCTCAGGTACAAGGACAACACAAGACGCCTGCAAACTGGCTACAAAAGTTATTTATGGGCGCCTCAGAATGCAATTTGTTGTGGCCAACAAATCGCCATACAAATCGCGGCCGAGAGATCATTAGAGAAAGAGAGAGAGAGAGAGAGACAGCCAGAGAGAGAGCGAGAGAGAGAGAGACCGATGCAGAGTTCGCTGATAGCTGCCCAAAAAGACGGCGACTAAGTTGATTAGTCACGTCCAAGGAATGCCAAAAAAAAAAAAAGATGCTTGGCACCCCAAAAGGTGAGGTTCCATCGAAATCAAATGCGCTAAAAGCGGCCAAGAAATCAGCTTAAGCCAAATGGCGTTAATCCATGAATTATTGCCTAAAAGCATGCCAAAGCGCATTAAGTTTTTGACTTTGGTTCTTGCCAGAGCAGGTAAACAGAAAGACAGACAGGCAAACAGGCGGACAGACATAACCGCAGGACAACGACAACAACAACAACTACAACAACAACAATGACAACAGGTACTAGTCTGTAGCGTCTATTGAAAGTGACGAACATTTTATACTCTTGCCAAAGGTTGACCAAGTGAAGGACAAACACTTTTAAAGCAGGTTACTTTTGCTGTTAAAAATTGTTTGTTGCTTAAAACAATTAAATTTGATATTTTTAAAGTGCGATCGGAAAAGCTTGTTTATGCATTTACATAGACTTTCACATTTTCATTGAGCTCCTTTTTAAGTATGTTTTAAAGTTGCAAGATATAAATAAAAATGCATTATTTGTTCTGAATATTCTTGAAATGCACATTTATCTTGAATATACTCAAAGAATGTTAATTTTAAAATTGGTAAATTGAAGCTTTTTTTCTCATTTCAATATATTCGCATATTAATATTGTATCTCATATATCAGCATTATTTATTCTTTATTTTTTTTTTATATATCGCGTTTTATATGTTAAGAAATTATTATTGCAAATTAGGAAAACTTTCAAGCTTCTTTACAAAAAGTATAAATTATAAATAATGTTTTTGAAACGGGAATTAATATTATCTATCATATATCAAATGACATATATTTATATAAATTAATAGACCACAGCTTAAAACGGATCACCATATATATATAAAGAGACTAATTTCTATGTACATTTTGTATATGTTCATATAAACATCGTATGCATGTCATAAATTAATCAAATATATATATACATTAGCTTATGTATTTAATTACGTCAAGCTAACGTGACTTTACCCAAAATCTTCTGTTCCCAGTATTCGGTAATCAGTATTCGAAGCCGAATTGCGACAAAAAACCCCAGCCTATAATCAATTCTTAAATCAAATATTGAGACTGAAAAATATTTTAATTTTTTGTATTGTTAGTTGTGATGTGCGGCACAGATCTCATACCCTAAATATACATATATGCAGATGCTTTGTGAATGTTCCTTAAATCATAATACCCTTTGTTAGGGCACAGCACAACGACAACAACAGCAACAACAAACAAAGCAGCTAAATAAAAAAAACATTAGTAATGTCCATGAAAGTGCCAATGAATAACATGAAACATACATTTGCTTTGCATTTGTATCTGTATCTCAACAAGAGAACCCCCAAAAGAAAAAAAAAAAAACGCAGACAAAAAACAAAATGCCAGCAAAAAAAGAGCCCAATTTTGACCGCACCCAAGAGCAGAGAGACCCAGCTCTATAGGGCACATATTTGGCTGTCCGTGTGTGTGTGTGTCGCGCGTTTTTTTTTATGAGTATTGACATTATAATCAACGCCGTTTTCAATTTCAACAAACCTCCTGCTCGGAAAAAAAAGGTGCATCCCAAAACAAAAGTAAAAAAAAAAAAACGCAAAAAGTTCTGTTTGCTTTTTGTTGTTCATTTTTATCTTTCACATTTTTTTTCGGGCTACTTTTCAGGTCGCTGGGCAAAAAATATGTAAATTATGGCTGCAAAAAAAAAACTATGCGTGTGTGTGTGTGTGTGGCATGCGTCAGTCACCTGCGGTATTTCATTTTCGGTAATGGTCTCGTTTTTATTGCTTAGCTGCCTCTCTGCGGCCCCTTTGGCCTCGATTTTGCCCATTCGATCCGTTGCATAGTTTTGAACTTGAGCTGCAGGCTCCCCCAAGAATTGACGTCCCTTAAAGCATTACACGCTACAGTTAGCTGCCGTTGCATGCAACAGCTTCTATCTGCAGGCATGTGGGGCACATTTATCCAAGCTTCCTGCGTGCCATTTGGGAATTTTCATGGGGGGCGCAGCTGTTAGGGCTCAACTTGTGGCTTGTAAATTGAAAAGCTTCATAACGCAGTGCATTTAATATTTAAATACTTGGTGTATTCAATTCTTGACTTGAATAGACTATTCAGATATTTTTATTTTAAATATTGTTAATATTGTATGCAGAACATATTTATATATATGAAACTTTTGTTTAAAAAAGAATTATATTATTGTATGTATATTTTATTATTTTATAGATATTATATTAAGAAAATGTTTGGAATTTCGGGAATGTTTCAAAATTGAGTTGACTTCTCTTTTCATATATTTTAATGTTTCTTATTCTAATCTGTAGCTGAGCTTATTAGTTTGAATAATATTAACTATTAAAATATTATTTTTAATAATATTAACTATATCATTTACAAGTCTTAACCAAATCTATATGCTTAAAGAAAACAATACGAATTGATTGGAATTCCCTGCTTAAGCCAGTTCGACTTGCAGTCACGCTTAAAACCAAATTCTAGATTGTTTAAATATAATTTTAAAATATTTTTCGATCCTATATTGTAAAATTATCATAGTTTCTGGCCGCCCCAATTGAATACCAAAGCAAACTTCTCTTGAGGGTAAACCATGCATTTGTTTGGTCAACTATAAAATAAAGCCTCGTGCTTAGGTTCTCTTGTGTCAGTCGAGCTGCAGATACATACACATGCATGTATACACATGGACATGGTCTGAAATGCATGAAATATGTTGTCAGAGAATTGGATTTCAGTAGCAGCTGTCTGGCATACGGGAAGGGGGAACGGGGTACTGCGGGTGATATACAAATACGTAAACGAATACAATTACCTACAGATAGAAACACACACACAGACACACACATATATATATAGATTGCAAGGTGTCGTTTCTGTCTCATATTAAATGCTGCTGCAGACCCTTCATGCAACCCCCTTGCCCCCTTGCCCGCTTGCACTGAGCTTGGACAACGTCTCACTGCCAGCTCTCATCTGTCAGGGGCAGGCGCTCCACTTCGATTCCGATTCCGATGCCGATGCCGATGCCGATTCGGATTCCGATTGGGATTCGGATTCCAAATGTGTTTCTAAGCTCGAGCCAATGTGTGTGCATTAAATGTCAATAACCATAACTTAATTCATTTGGATTTGGTTTGTCTTTCATATGGCTGCCCGTTCGTCGCCCCACTATCTCGGGTTCGAGCTGTTTGCAGCGGCCACAAAGGTCAACTTTGTGTGTGCTCCCCTCTCGCATTCGCCCCCCTTGTGTCTGATAGTGCGAGGTATCATCGCTGGCTGCTCTCCAAGCACATTGAAATTGAATAAGCAGACTGCATTGGACTAAAATATTGACTCGGGTGCAGTTTTTGGGTTGAACCATAAATCACACTGATTGTCAGCCCGAATAATCGAGCGAGCATTGCGGGAGGGGTCGCCGTGTGGACTTGAGTTATTGATAACAGTATTAGGCTAATTGTCCGTTTGCTAAGCTAAGGATTATAAAGCGATTCAGGAAGCTCTTAAGCGAATTGTTCTCAATTAGAAGACAACACGAAATGACAAAGTGCGGCCAGCTGCTGATGTTTGGCATCTGTCAAAAGTATCTATTTTGAAGATTTAAAGACTCGTTTAAAATACAATTCATTTGAAATGTTTATTGATAAGATAATTAATAAATCGTTCTGAAATTTGTAATACAATCTGTATATCTATGCATTTGTGTGCTTGTATGTATGCATGCCCTTCTATGCGATTCTCAAGCATTCAACTAAGATCCATAATCTTCTATTATCAATCTGTATTGGCAATCTTATAAACTTTTTCAAAGCTTATACTCTTACTCTCATTTACTCTTTTTCTGCCCATATCTTATTCTCTCTGACTCTCTCGTGGCCCGTTTTGTGCTATTTGCATATATTTGAATGCCTTCTCTTTAATGTGAACATTTTATGATGATCACACAATAGACACGGAAGTTATTAAAAAATGAAGAGTGGCGCCGAGGCAAGAAGCAGCACAGCATGTGTGTGTTTTTGTATGTGGTTTTAGTATAGCTGTCTACAGGGTATTTGCCAGTCGTAAGGTTTTGAAGTTGAATTGAAATTGAAAATAAAAATTATTCTTCTTTTGTTTTTGGTCGTTTTTCAATGCAGCTTTTGCCAATTGTTCAAGTGGTTAACAATAATCTTCTGGCATTTAAATGTTCCTTAATTCTCTCCGCTTGTGGCCATCAAAGTACTTATATAATTGGACACGATTTTGCCGCAAATCCATTGTTCCAAGTCTCAAGTCCGGCAATTAATACTTAGTAACTGTCTAGCACCGCCCACCACTTGCGGCTCCAAGCTTTGGGGCCAGTTTCCCATTGTGAGATTTGTCGCTGTCGCTGCCCCCCTACCTTTTCCTCCCCTGCCAGTTGTCGTCCAGCAATTAGTCTGCGCGCATGCGTCGCTGGCTTCATTGTCAACTTCAGCGTCGTCGTCGCCGCTTTCCCATATTCAAAGTATCGGGCGTAGTAAAAAGTTAATTAAATTCAATTAAAATGCGTCGCGAGTCTTCGATAAAATGTTATTCGCATTTCAAGGTTAATTTGACAGACGCTTTGACGCTTTGAAGAAGTGCCAACTTGCTCAAGGTTTTTGATGGCCAGACCCAGGGGCGATTTGTGTGTGTGTGTGTTTGGGGGCGGGGGCGGGGTCACCTGGGCGGAAAGACTGTCGATTTTTATGCGCTGCAAAGTTCATTTGTTCCGCAACATTAATGATTCATCTATGCTATATACATCGAGCTATGCGAGTCACAAGGTGAAGTACACAGCGCTGAATGTTAACTCAGCCCCCCTCCCACCACCTCACCCGTAGCTCAACGTCCACAGTTTCAGCTAGAATATAAAACAAAAATTTTGGCGCTCCATTTTAATTGCATTTGCACGCGTCTGTAGCATAAATATGAAATTAATTTTTTGGCTACTAGCCCAAAAATCGTAAAAACCAAAACCAATGTAATAAAAATTATGTTGCTGCCACAAAATGTCCAGCCAGCTGCCACTTCATTGTGAGCCGTCACCCGCCCGCCTGCGCTCAGCTGCCACCCACTCTGCCCCGCACGATGCGGACCTCATGCGGCGTCAGCTGCGATGGCAGCCGCTTAATGAGTGAATGAATGAATGGCCAGCACGTTGCACGTTGCCGTGGCAGGCAGGCAGGCTGTCGGGCTGGCAGCATGGTGAGACGTGTGTGTCATGAAGCCACTAACAAAGCATTTAATGCTTTTATTTGCGGGTGGCAGGCCTGAAAGTGACGACGTGGTTAACGCTGTTGCCCCGTGCAACATGTTGTCGTGCTTGGCTTGCAGCTTTGGTCGCGTTTTTTGTACAAAAAAAAAAGAAGGTATTTCATTTAATTAAAGTTTTTCTTAACCGATTTAAAATTCTTAAATAGACATTTTTGTTTTTGCGTAAATGCTACGTATAAAGGATTTTTTTTTTGCAAAAGAGCCAGCCAGGAAGACGTCGCGTACTCAAAGGAATTTCCAAGTGAGCAGCTGCGCGGTTGGGAAACAAACGAATCCTTCAATGAGAACTGTCCTGCGCTTAAGCAAGCCTGTGAAAGGCAAAAGCACTTCACCTTGTGGATTCTCCGTGCTGCGTTTAAAGTCATTTAATGAACTCGCTTAGCATGCACTCGCACTTAGTTTTTATTAAAAGGCGCCATTAAAAAAAAAAGAGTTCAAATCTGGAAACCAGTAAAAAAGCAGTTGAATTTAAGTTAATTTTCCAGACGGTTGCTAACCAAGAAAAAAAAGTTGCTGGTTCAACTCATGGTTCGATACGAGCCAAATTATTACAACTGAATATATTGTTGCTTCAATTCATAGTTAAATCAAAGCTGATTTGGCTGCAAACCAGGAAAAGTAAAGTGGCTGGTTCAATACATGGTTGTATCAAAGCCTAGGACTAGATCATTCGACTCGTTAGACTTGTTTCCTGACCTATTCCTTGGACAGATTTTGTTTGTCAGCTTTAGATGGTAAATCAACCAACTTGTAAAAAATACTTATATGCTTCATATATAGATATATTTCTATGCATAAATATTTATATATATATATTTAAAGCACAGTCAGATATATCATGTGATGCTCAGTTCTCGTCAGGTCGCATAACCACATTCAATTGTGTATTCATTATGAGAGTGCATCAACTTTATTAGTTGGCCTGCTTTCTGTCCACAAAAAGGCTGCCACGGCGAGTGGCGGCTGTGGCACGAATTACGTGCAATAGTCAACAGGCGGGCGGGCAGCCCAACAATCAGCAATCAGACGCAACTGTGGCAACTGTGGCAACTGGCTGCTGCTCAAGATTTACACAAATTCATGCAGAAGAACGAAGATGCCGACGCCGACGCCAACGTTGATGATGATGATGAAGATGATGATGCTGATGACGCCAGTGGCTGGCCACAGAAATAGAAGTTGCTGTGGGGTAAGGGGCCAGGGCGGGGCAGAGCAGGGCGGGGCAGGCATTGTAGGCACTTCAAGGCGCTGGCTGACTTGCTGACTCGTTTCATGTCGGTCCAACGTTTGTTTAATTTGTCTGCTTTTCGGTTTTTTTTACTTTTTTTTTTTTTTTTTTGGGTCAGCAGACGAGAGCCACCAAATGGCGAGGGGCATGCAAAAAGGCATTCTTCAGCGCGCACACACGCAGAAACACACCCTACACATACTCAGCACACTTTTCAGACAGTCTCATAAACGGCGCGACCGACGTCTATTAGCTCTGCAAACTGTTTCTGTCTTAGCCAAGGCGCTACAATTTGATACCAATATTTGCATTGTGTATCTGTGAGGCTGCTCTGCGATAAGAGTGACTACACGCCAAGCAAACGAAACGGGAACAGACCAACGGCTTATCAAGCCACTAAACCACCAAAGCCCAAAAAAAAAAAAAAAACAAGTAAAAAGGTATCCAGTTGGGCGAAAGGGAGATACCCTTAACTCAATGTCGAGCTGCCGTTTAACACCTTCAAAGAGTCTTTTTGTATATATACAAAAAATCACACACAGTCACAAGTTGCTTCCACTTCCATTTGGTTCACTCTCTCATTTTATTTACATTTTTGAGAAAACAAAGAAGGTAAGGATCGACTCAGTTATTCTGATCGAGTATTTATGTTGTTGGAGTTGCCTTCTTTTGCCTGTTACATACGTTTGCAAGAAACCATTATACCCCCTTTACACATTTTCAACGGATGCAGGGTACAAAAAGGTAGATATCAGCCATTTGGCACTCTTGCACGGGCTTTAGGTCCATAAGAAAAGGGCTGTCTGCTATTACCCATAAATTTATTTGTACACGAGTTATGTCTGTGGTCCACACAGCCGAACCTTGTCTATCACGAGCACCTGGTGTGATGATAACAACAAGAACACAGAACCCCCACAGCCTGCGGCAGGGGCAGCATCTCTTCAGCTGCTGCTACTCGGAGTAGCTGCATTTATGGCTAAACTTAGATGTAAGGCGATATTCTCTCATATGTGGCTAGATTAGGTAACCAAGGGAGTATGGAAGATATATTGGCAACACTTGTTTGCGTTTTTTATTATTGCTCGACGGATTTTAATATCAAGAATCCATTGAGCAGGGATAAAAAGGGTGGTGGGATGGTTTTGTGCAAATGAATGTTGCAGACAGAAGGAAGCACCTTTGACCCTATTAAGTCTACATTTTCTTGGTCAGCATCAATAGTCGCGGCAATAAGAGCTGGAGATCTAGAAAGCATGACCTTTCCAAACGTAGTTTCTTCTAGTGCCCGCTTAGTACGAGTGTGTCTCCGTTAATCGATAGCTTTCGTCGTTTCCAAGCAATCCAAGCAAATATCGACATAGAAATCCTTGAGCTAGAGTTCTTAAAAGTACATGTACCTTTTAAAATCGGATATATATACTTTTGTTTTCTGATAAGATTCCATTTCCAATCGATATAAAAAAAAAGATCCTTGTATAGTTTATACAGAATCTCTTTAATTTTTTGCTGAATAAAAATATTCAGTAGTTCGATGAAGCTTTACCAAATGAATATATTTGAAAAAAAGATTGCCTCAGAAGGATAGTTTGTCTAAACATTATAATGTTTTATATCTTTATTTGTTTTTTTTTTTTAATAAATATATAATTTAATCATTAGATTTTATACTTTTATATATATATTAAAATATATTTTATTTTATTTTATAATAGATATCTAATACACAAGACTGTATCAGGATATTTAGTTTGCCCAGACTGTACTTTACCGACTCGTCTTGGCTTTTTATGCGATTATGGATTAATATTGTGGATTTTGGAGGCGGAAATGGCTCTTCTAATGCGTTAAGCATTCGGTAAGTGAACTGCGCTCTTCATAGATATAAATTGTCAACTACGACCTATACGAAATGTCATTTATCGCTATTGATCCACATATTCGGGCCATGTTATTGTGAGAGCTGTTCCAGCTAGTTAGTGGGTTGCCAAATGTCGCATGAGTGCTTATGAGACGCCCAGCACAGCACAAATGTCTGGCACATGTGTGTTACAACTGTGCCACTGAATGGTGCAACTTCCTTTTGGCCACACAAATCGCTGGCCATTTACAATGGCGGCCACTTGATGTTACAGTTACACAATTCCTGCTCGCTTACTCGCACTTACAGCTGCAGATACACATGTATTCGTAGCCAACTAAATAAATAGTAATGAGTGTGTGACAGTGTGTGTGTGTGTGTGTGTGTGTGTGTGTGTGTGTGTGTGGCACTCTCCACACTGTGGCTGCTGGGCTACTTCATGTCGCGCACAATTGCCACTAATTTAACGCTGGCTTTTTCTTGCGCCTCTTTGCGCTGAGCTGCTTTCTTAAATCTCAAAGCTGACACTTTTGTGCTGCTACTTACACACACATTACAGCACACACACACGGATACACGCGTGCACACACAGATACACATTTAGATGTGGACTCTTGAGGGCATTACTAATCTGCGTCTTTTATAAAACCGAAGTCAAAGCGAGGTCAGGCCACAATTCCGACTCGCTTTCGCACTCGCACTCGCACTCGTGCTCGTACTCGGACTCTGGAGTCGAACAGACTTGACACTAAAGTATCTCTAATGAGACTTAAGCACTGTGCACTTCAGACTCCCAAGTTGGACTTCTTACAGCGAACGATTTATGTGGCCAAATCTCAATGCTGTTGCGGCTTTGGCTTTTCCCCTAGCGGGCGAAACTCAAATAGAACTGTTCTTGAGAAACAATCATCAAACGGCGAATACAACAAATTGCCAGACTATGAAAGTTAAATGCTATCGAAACTATGCATATTCGTAAGAGAGTGAGAAAGAGAGAGGGAGACGAAGAATGTGAGCGAGCATGTGAGCGCGCTCTCTGTCTCTCTCTCTCTCTCTCTCTTATTCTTCTGTTTCATCTATCGCACTCTCTGTTTGCATAATGCATTGTAAAGATCAAAATCAACTTGGGCCAGCCAACGATAAGAATCTCAAGTGCAAAGCAGCCAGCGAAGCGTTCGACAAAAACCAACACAAATGTATCTGTGAGATTGTTGTTGTTGTTGTTGTTGTTGTTGCTGTATCTGCTGCTTGTGTTAGCTCGTTTACAGCCTTCTTTGCTGCCTCAGTAGTTGCTGCTATTTGAATAAGTATTTTTCATTGAATTTCGTTGGGCTCTGGAAATTTTCAGCACTCGCACACACGGACAGCGCGAGTGAGAGCAGAAGATAGAGAGAGAGAGAGAGAGAAGAAGTGAGAGAGGCGTAGGGAAAAAACAAAAGTAATTAAGATGCACGAGGCAAACGGCGGAAGCAAAAAGATGGCGGACTTAAATGTGGGCGGCTTGGTGCTGACTAGCCGTTGCGGTGGATGGTGGACTGAGGGTGGCGGGGGGTAGCGCTGTTGCGCTGCGCAGAGCTACAATATTGTCTCATACAGTTGTTATTGTCCGATCTGTAGCCGCCCCCTGGGCTGCCGCTGGAAAAGCTCGCAAACTTGCTGCCGTTTCACATGAACAATTCGTGGCGATAATTTATAAAATAAATGAAATGCACTTCATGGCGACTTGGATGGCGACCTTCCCGGCAGATCCAAGTCCGACCCAAAGCAGTTGCCGTAATTAATCTGAGTGTGCGGTTTTGACGTGCCTCTGAATAGTCTTAGAATCAGAAAGAGAGAGCGAGAGAGAGAGAAAAAGCTAACGCGACAGATAGAGAACCGCCAACAATTATGGCTGGATGATCATCATCATCATCATCATCTTCATCATCATCAGCAGCAGCAGCGGCAGCGATGTCTTTGTGTGGGCTGCGAATTGTGTGTGCCCCCCGACACAAAAGGCCAAGCACGCGGGCCGCTCTGCCCCTAACCCACACTCAGATGATTAGCAATAACTGATGCTACCTTCTCTTATGTATTCTTTATTATTTTGGACAGAACCAAATGAGTAACTCGCAGAATGCACAGCAGCAGCGACAAGTCAAACAAAAGTGAAAAAAAAAAACAACAAATGAGCCGCAGCGAAACCAACAACAACAACAACAGCAAAGCAAAAGCGAAAACGAAAAACTTCAAATGAAATCAAAAGTGCAAATGACAACAAAAGCCAAGCTGCGCGCTCAGGTTTGGCGAGAACCAAAGCCAGCTAAAGAGGCAGAACAAGAAGTACAAGAAGAAGAATAAGCAGAAGACAAGGAGCGGAATAACAAGAACAACTATGTGAAGCACAAAATGTAAATCATTTGCACAAAAGTAGCAGCAACAACAACAACAAACTGCGGACAATAATCAATTGAAGTGTCTGTCTCTCCATATATTGAATACACTTTAAGTTTGGAAAGGCGTCACAAAAAGTCATCCATTTCGATGCGGGCTTGAGCTCATGGGAATACTATCAGGTATTATTCGGCTTCTTTTTCTCTCTAAAATTACATAACACAGTATTTTGAAAGTTCATAAAAGGACAACAATTTTTGCAAAATTATTTTTGCAAGTGTAAACAGCTAACATTTTTTTTTTGATCTATTGCGCTATGCATCGCAAGAGCGTAGAAGTTTCGTTAAGCTGATAAAAAGCTCTACAAGCTGTTTGTCTTTTATTTTTTTTTCGGCGTGTTCGTGCGGTAAAGGGGGCGTAGGGGCGTAACGCAAACGGTGGCTGAGGTGTTTGGTTAGTTACCAGTCAATGAGGGCGGCGCCAGCGGCGTGGCAGCGGCAGCGGCAGCGGCAGCGACTGTGGCGTCGACCACATAAAGTGGAAGACAAGTGGCAGCACGGACAAGTGTCATAGAAATTACGTATTACGTTCTATATGTATGCGTGTGTATGCGTATATATATGTGTGTGTGTGTGTGCGTGTGAGTGTATTGCACAAGCACAAATGAAAGAACGTAACGCAAAATGCAAGAGACCAAAGTAGATGGCGAAGGCAAGGCAAAGAAGCAGCAGCTGAAGTATGAGTATGGCAAAGCAAAGGCAAAAAACCAAACTCAAGCACGCACTTCAGACGAAGAAGAGTCGCACCGACTGATAGACAGATGGACAGACCATTTTGTTGCTGCCGCTGCTGTCGCTGCTGCTGCTGCTGCCGCTGCTGCTGCTGCTCTTGGCGGTGGTGTTGTCGGCCATTGGGGACGTCAGGTGCGGAAATGCCATAACCATTAAGCTGATGACGTCCATTTTTTTTTTGTAGTTGTTGTGCACGTTCCGTCAGCGACAAACAACGGCGGCAACTGTCCAAAGTGGAGCGCCCGAAGAAAAAAATAGTCTCAGCTGATGGCCGTCCGTCTGCCCCTCCTTCCATGCTGTCCACCAGCTGGTAGTTGGCGTTGACAGTTCAAGTGTTTACCAGCAGCAGCTGCGAGTCCATTTAAATTCAATGATAAACTATGTAATTGAGATTTTTGTTATTTAAAATGTAGCTCATAAACGAGAGCCGTGTCAATTACAATGGTACGAAGACTCAAGACAAAGATATATATTGCCAGTCCGCCCCGGAACTTATTTAACAAGTGCACTTCGCAATGCTTTGTTCAAAGAAATGATCAGAACCTTCTGTCCATGAAACATGAACGTACGTTTAGATAATTAGCTAAGGTTGCTTGGCAAATAAGAACCACCAGAATTTAACGTGGCCAAATTTGTTATGCACTCGACGACTTAAACTTCATTAAATAACTTACGCTTAGAGAATCTCCACTCATATTTTTACTCAATAATAAAATGAGCTGAAATGTCAAAAATAACAGCAAGGTAAATAAATAACAAGAGGACGCCCCATCCTTTTAAAGTTTATAAACCAAATAGTTATTTATGATTGCAATAAAATGTATTGTTTTTATTTATGCAACTATATTGTGTTATAAACATTCTAGCTGTGAGTTGTTTGCAATTGCTGCTATTTTAGATGCATATTAAATAATATTATTAAATAACATTTACAACTGGCCACTAATGAAGTGGCCATAATCGAGCTAATTGTGTGAGATGGTATTTAAAATTGGCTATTAAGCTGCCACTCAGAAGGCAAGTAAATAGCATTTAAAAAAAAATTAACAATAAAACAATTAGCAATTGTAGTTTTTGAATATCAATAAAACATAACAGCAATTAAAATGTCACTGGCGAAAAATCACTCGACGACTTCTACACATAGCTACATACATGCATGCATGTATACAGCTGCAGATACAGATACAGATACAGATACAGATACAGATACAGATACAGATACAGATACACAGAGGCGAGCGCACACTTATAGATACGCACAGCGGTTGTAGATACTTATGTAGTGCGCAGCGCTTGACATTGTAAAATGTATCTCGATGTGTGATTGTGTGTGTGTGAGTTTGTTGTTTGTATTTATGACTGTGTATATGTTTAATTTAATTGCCAATGATACGCGTCATTCAAAGCGCAAAGCGATACATTACGATGCTATCTATGACGGAGTCAGAGGCAGGGATTTTACAAATATATGTACATATATATGTATGTATGTATATGTCTAGGCACACAGTGAAATACTCTATGTTGGCACCAGAGTTATTTGTTACTATCTGAGAATGGTTGGCCTAGTTCAAGCTAAGATGAAGCTGTAAATATATTGACTTATTTGCAGATACATATTTTGGTGCTATAATTCAATTCAGGCTTAAGATATTTGGCATTAACTGGAGCAAAATAGGGCACAATTTCTTAGATAAATAAATATTTTTATAGCTAGATTTTATCAGAATCCCAAGTCACCTAAAATGTTCTTTAAATCTCAATTTGTAGCTTTTATTTAAAGCTTCGTTAGTGCATTTGAGTTTCGCTCTTTGTTGTTATTTCTTTTCATTTATTTATTTGTTATTTTTCACGCGTTTAGCGCAAAACGATACGTCGATTGGGGGGCACTTTTGATGGACTTTCCTTGGACGCAAAACAACGCCACTTGGTGGCTGGCTGACTGAATGATTGCCTGACAGAATGACAGAGTGACAGAAAGACTAACTACTTCCCCGACTGGCTACTGTCTTTCAAGAGCCTCAATAATAGATATTGTACAAGGTTATCCACTGTAAGTTTATATATTATTTATTTACGTTTTATGAACAATTAAAATCAGAAGTATTTCAATAATATTTCGCTTATCTTAAAAAGAAGTTAACATGCAGAGATCGGATATTGAAACAAATTGCTGTGATTAAAATATTGGGTGAAAATTGAGTGGAAAACAAAACGCTCCGAGTACTTTAAACTGCATGTTAACCTTACATTTGTTATTAGTTTTCAAATAAATAAGTTAATGTTCTTAGAAATTTTGCAAATATATGCAAGCATTCACGGAAATGCGTGAAAAATGGGTGGAATGTGGAAAACTCTGAGACTATTTAGAAATTGGATAACAACTACATGTTGATGCACAAACATATTGATGTATTTTTAATTTTAGATGCATATTCCCACCCATTACATACAGACACTTTTTGTGCTCTCTATTTTTACTGTTGCATTTTTGCATTGTTTCACCTGGCGAAATGAACAAATGAATCATTGTCTGCCGTACTGATTGCGAAATAAGCTTTTAATGTTCTCATCTCTAGAGCCGAGACGAACATTTAATTAAAGCTGCCAGCTTTGGATTATATGTTTTTGGGATTGGGTATTGGGTAGGTAAGCAGCGAGCTAGATAGATAGATAGACAGATACATAGGTAGATAGATGGGTTGGCTGGCTGGCTGGCTGGCTGGCTGGATGACTGGTTGCCTGCTGGATAGTGTACACTATGAGCAGATAGATGCAGTGAAGCGTTTAGTTTCGCATTGTTGATTGTTGTTTTGTGTTTCGGTGAGCTTCACTTGCCATTAGAAATGTGTCGCCATGGTGAGGAAGCGCTGCTTCTGCTGCTGCGGCGGCTGCGGCGGCTGCTATCGTTGCCAGCCGATCTGGTGTTAAATTTAATTTATGGCAACGCTGCATGCTCTACATATTTTTGCCTGCTCTACCAAACAGTCGTCAATAGTTGAAGGTGCGGCCGCCCCCAAAGTCGAGCCGTTGGGTCAAAAAGCGGCGTTGCCCAATCGCTAATTGTCATCGACACGGGCCTTTGTTGTTTCTATTAACTGGAATATGGGCATGGCCCGATGAATTGTGACTGCGACTGCGACTGGGACTGGGCTCGACTGCTGCTGCTGCTGCTGCTGCTGCTACTGTTCCTGTCGCTGATGACTGCTGATGATCTCCAGTTGTGGATCACTGTCTCAGCTGCGTGTTTCATGCTATCTGCCCAAAATTATCAGCTGCGTCGACCTCGTTTTTCCCAGCTTCTTCTGCGTATTCATCTTTTCTGCTGCTGCTGCTGCTGTTGCTGTAGATGTTGCTGCTGCTGTGGCTGTTGCTGCTGTGCAGCGCGTTTATTCAATTTATTTCTATTGCCTCGACGTTGTCTTCGTTGTCGCCGCCCGTCTTCGAGCTTTGGCCAATTGTCATTGTACTAATTCCATTAAACGATGGCAGCGCCGCCGCTTGCGTGCTTGTGTAATTGAAGTGCTCATCATAGAAGAGCAGCAGCAGCAGCAGCAGCAGCAGCAGCAACAACTTGATGGCTTGCTCGTTCCATGCTTCATTGAATGTACTACATAAGTACGTAGCATACATATCTGTACGTACATACATACATGTGTACATACATCTGTACATACATAGTTGCCGTCGCTTGCGTGCTCGAGTGTCAGTTTGTCTATTGAGACATTTGACGCCTTCGTTTGCTGTTATCAGAATTTTGAAATTCTTTCAAATTGCTTCGCCTGCTGCGCTTTGCTGTCTGCCCAGCGATTGCCACTGCCCTGGCACCACATTGCTCGAGCCATCCACTGCCTTTGCCTCGACTATATACAAGCTATATATACACACACACACATATATATATATATATATATATTTCATCGTGCTTATCGTGGCGAGGGCAACTGCGAAGCAGCCAAAACGAGGTCGTCGTCGCCGTCGTCGAATGCAATTTTCTAATAATTTTTTGCCATTGTATATGTGTGTGTGTGTGTGCCTGCGTGTGTGTGGCACTTGTAATCACCATTAAAAGCGTTTCAGAGTTCAGCTGCTGTTGCAGCTTCCTTTGAGTTGCGTTGCAAAAATTCTGCTGCTGCCCCTTGGCACCATATTCACGGCCCGTACGCTTGCCTCCCTCCCTGAGCCAAACCCAGCCCACTGCCCACCGTCCCACCGCCGGCGTAGACTTCTAATGAATATGTTAAATCTGACCTAATTTGTGTGCAAAAAACTGAGCGCTTAAATGAATTCGCATAATTAGATGCAGCCACCAGCAGCAACAGCAGAAGATGCAGCAGCAGCAGCAGCTGCAGCTGCAGCATCAACTTCTGTTATGTAATTTCGAGTACGCACTCGCGTGCGGATAAAACTTGTTTATGAACCATTCTCCATTTACCATATGAAATGCGTTAATTACATTGCTTTTCTCGTAGCTCATTGAGAACACTTTTTGGCAGCCAGTTAAGCAAATCTTGCCTCAAAGATGTGTGTAGAGCGCATTAAAAGCCACGAAATGTGCTCGGAGACGTATCCGTTTCCAAGGTGTATATTTTTAGTTCCCAATAAATATTAATAAGTATCTTTGAAATGTTTTTAAAATGGTCAAGTCAAGACCTAAATTTAAGCAACTATAAAATGGCACCTTAACCATAATTCCTGGAACTATTAACGGCTTAGTGCTGCCTGCCTTCAACTCGGAGTACTGCCACTTCGAATTGCATAAATTCCACCATAGGAATGTAATACAGATAACACACATGTGTCAAATATATATATATATATATATGTACATATTGGCAGTCACCACACAAATGGTTGCCGCCGCCACAGAAATTCGAGGGCCAAATAACTTTTTGGGCTGACACAAATGTCAACATCAGTGGACCGAAGCGGATTGGTCAGCCATTCAACAGACGACCACAAAGCGTTGACTCAGTTGCCCACTTTGTTCATTTGTGCGCCTCATTGGACTTGGCTTTATTGGCCCTGACTGGCCTGGCCGCAACCTAACCCGCCCTGGCCAACGGAGCGCCCCACTCGTTAACAGTTCTTAAAAGAAAACTTTGTGAAAATTGCCTGTCATGCGTTTTATTTTCACTAAGTACAAAAAGACGACCAACAACAGCAACAACAACGACAACAACAACAACAACAGCAGCAGCAGCAGCAGAAGCTTGCCTCGGGCCACAAGAAAAATTAAGACACTTAACGCTTTTTTCATTACGCTATTGTCAATGATGCCCCTTACAGCATTCTCCCCCCTCCCTTTCCTTTCTCTCACTCTCTTTCACTCACTGGAAAATCTGTGGCAAAGTCACGGTTTGGGCCAAAGTGTGTTCCCGCATGGACCCAAGTGCCGCTTTATTTGTCCACTCGCTGGCAACACACGTCCCAACAAATCTTTCGCTCATGCTTCTTCGTCTTGTTGTTGTTGTTGTTTGGTGGGTTTCGAGAGGGGCTTTGGCCCCCCCCTTCTGGCTGGCATCTTATGTGCGTGGAAATTTGATAAACGGCTTTTCGACTTTATTGCTGTTTTGGCAGAATACAAAAATTCTTCTTTTTTATTTGCTATTGCCAATTTTTTGGGGTGTATTCGACTTTTTTTTTCTGATTTATTTTTTTTATTAGTATTTTTATTTACTTTTATGTGTTTATTATTTGACGCTGGCTTCGGTGCTTTACCAAGCGCAAAATTGAGACATTTTCTGAAAAGGAATGCGAGACGGCTTCGCTTTTTGCTCGAATCCAAGACCCAGCGCTAACCTTTTCATTTTAATTTCTTCATGTGCGTTTTGTGGCTTTTTATTTGTTTATTTGTGTTTCCTTTAAGTAAATTATGTTGACCAACAGACCTCTTCGTGGACTGCGGAAAACCAATTGGCCATAAGTTTCCTGAAAAGTAAAGCTGAGCTCGTGAACTGTATTCCGGACTTATGTGTCAGCTTTTGAGAACATCTGATTCCGATTGTGAAACTCCCAAGAATCGATAAAACAAATTTGTATCATTAATAACTTAGCCAACTCATAAATAATTTTCGAGATATTGTTATGTTAAACAAAAATTTGTAACTCTTTCTTTCCATTTCCAAGGTCAGAATCCTAGTCAATCAGTCCACACAAATATCTGCTTTAACCTATTTCCAATTTTGTATGCTGAATTTTCCATGTATCTTGCTCGACCCCAATAAGCAATCAATCAGTCAGTCAGTATGTCAATCAGTCAATCAAATAGCTACACTTAGCTGTTTCAATCCATTTTCAAATATCTAACTTCAATTTATGAAAAGATACAAATTAAATGTGATTAATACTCTAACTTGGCTGCAAAGTGGATTTTATAATCTAATTAGAAACGTGTTACATCATGATTGACCAATTCATTTCCGATGTAATTGGGTTGTCACAGAGATAGAAAATCTGCACTTTATTTTATTATGTAACAATTTAATTAGGATAGTTAAATATTTATTGCAAACTTGAGGCCTGGGCAAATATTTCTTGTGTGCTTTGATGTTCTGGCTGCGGATTTGTGGCAGCCAATTGAATGCCGCACAAAATGACTTCATTTCTTTCAGACCATCTGCAGCTACTTGACTAACTTTCTGTTGCTGCGGCAGTTGCTGTTGCTGCGGCTCCTACTGTTGATGTTGATGTTTCGGCTGGAGACGCGCCCAGTTGTTAACAATTGGTTGGGGTTTTTGTTATGCCAACAGCTGCAGTTGCAGCGGCGGGCCACAATAATAAATAAACAGAGCCAGGCCACTTGAAATTGGATCGCCAAAAAAGAAAAATAAACAAAACCAGCAACAGAGACGACGACGCGGCGTGCTGAGGCGACAGCCAGCAGCTACAATAAACACGCAGTTTTCACTTTTCTGACACTTGACTTGGCCGCCGCAGAGTCCAGAAGTCAGCTACCGGACCCCATGGGCAGGCGCAATGATGATGTCACACGCACACACACACACATACATACACACATACTCGCACACAACAATAACTCATAAATGAAAAGTGAAAATCGCGTGGCCGTCGTCTGTAGAAAGTTGCGCAAATTCTTTGGCCCTGCGACATAACCGATTGCGGATTGCGGATTGCGGCGCAACGTTGCGAGAGTCGCCCAAACTCGAGATACACTTAAATATTTGCTCAAGTGTCACGCTTCTTTACATCATCAGGCCCAACATCAGGCCCATCAGCCGCATCATCCCCACCATTGTCATCATTGGCTTTTTTTATTATCAGTTATTATCATTGTCAGACGCACATCCTGCGTACGTTTTTGAGCACAGCTCTGGGTGAAATCGCAAGTACACTTTGTAGCTGTGTATCTATTGAATGCGCCTTCGCATTGGATTTACATACGTGCTGTTAACGCCCAGTCGCAGCTCTTAATTTGCGCGTATCTTATGGACCAAGGCGATGACAACTGCTGCTGCTGCCGCTGTTGCATTGCAGTTGACATTGATAAAATCATTGGGCGCGTGCGGCCCAGACAGATCTGGCTAAAATAATAATGAAAAAAAAAAAAACATACTTGTATCTGTGAGATACACAGGGGCACGTAGCCAAAACTCTTACGGGGAAGCTAAGTTAAGGCATGCCTTTAAACTTTTGACTTTTGCTTGTGCCTTTGCTTTTGCTTTCAATTTCATTTTTATTTTCTTTTCATACCCTGCACCCATTGAAAGTGGGTAAGAAAAGGGTATATTCACGTTGACCAATTACAAATTTACCTGTGTGTTTGCAAGAAGCCGATTTTGAGTGGTGCTTCAAGCGAGGCCTTACTGCACTTTCCCTTTTGGAGACCTTCTCCCATTCAATACCTAATCTGTTAAAAACTCTTAGAAGATATTTTTTTCGCTTTACTGTATGGGTTTATTTCGTTGCCATATTAAACTGACGTAATTTACAATACGATCGGACTACAGGCATCGAAGTTAGAAAAGAAGAAGCTGTTTTCTCCAGTCAGAGCGTGTGTGCATGTGTGCGGAACTTCAAAGAAAGTACAAGGTATCTCCAAGTCGTAGTCTTAGTTGTTGTCGTTTTTGCTGTTGTTGTTGTTGTTTCTTTTATCTTCGGTGTGTGTCGCACCGGCGAGTTCTTGGAAAATGTGTGTGCGCGCGTGTATCTATTGCCGTTTGCGACGCCTTGGCGGCAACTTCTGGGCCGCTTGCATTTGCTTAGCATAAATTTAGAGCCGTTGCTGCTGTCGCTGTTGTTCGTAGATGGCATTCACTTTTAGTTCTTTGTAATTTATGCTGCCAGCTCTCCTGAGGTCAAAACTCAACCAGAACACTAAGGCAAAGAATGCTAAACTAGGCAAACTTGCAGCTGAAAATAATTGAGACTGCTTTTTTTCAGAGTTAAAGAGCAGCCGCAAGTCGCATACTTGACAAACAAGAACTAGAGCAAATATTTAGCTAATGCGGAAAATCCACGTCATTAAAGCTAACTTAATTCATTTTATTCGGACATTATGTGAATACATAATAACATTGAACTCTAAAAACAAAAAAATACAGTTTATTTAGGCAAGAAATATTCTTTAAAAATATTATATTTTATGTAAGACCCGGAAAAAGTTTATAAATGATTCCACACTCCAAATTGATCTAGATGCCAAGCCATGAACAAAAAGCCAACCCTTTTGAAAATCGGTTGAGTTTTGACTGAGTTATGGGGGTGGAAAATATTGACCAATGTCTATATAGGATATTTGAGGGTACCATTTTGACATGAAATTTGACATGAAATTTGACCAAAAATAATGTTGCCAGATTTGGATGCAGAATTGTTCTAGAGGCCTAACCATGAACAAAAAGCCAACCCTTTTGAAAATCGGTTGAGTTTTGACCGAGTTATGGGGGTGGAAAATATTGACCTATGTCTATATAGGATATTTGAGGGTACCATTTTGACATGAAATTTGACCAAAAATAATAATGCCAGATTTGGATGCAGAATTGTTCTAGAGGCCTAACCATGAACAAAAAGCCAACCCTTTTGAAAATCGGTTGAGTTTTGACCAAGTTTTGGGGGTGGGAAATATTGACCAATGTCTATATAGGATATTTGAGGATACCATTTTGACATGAAATTTGACCAAAAATAATGTTGCCAGATTTGGATGCAGAATTGATCTGGAGGCCTAACCATGAACAAAAAGCCAACCCTTTTGAAAATCGGTTGAGTTTTGACCGAGTTATGGGGGTGGAAAATATTGACCAATGTCTATATAGGATATTTGAGGGTACCATTTTGAAATGAAATTTGACATGAAATTTGACCAAAAATAATGTTGCCAGATTTGGATGCAGAATTGTTCTAGAGGCCTAACCATGAACAAAAAGCCAACCCTTTTGAAAATCGGTTGAGTTTTGACCGAGTTATGGGGGTGGAAAATATTGACCTATGTCTATATAGGATATTTGAGGGTACCATTTTGACATGAAATTTGACCAAAAATAATGTTGCCAGATTTGGATGCAGAATTGTTCTAGAGGCCTAACCATGAACAAAAAGCCAACCCTTTTGAAAATCGGTTGAGTTTTGACCGAGTTATGGGGGTGGAAAATATTGACCTATGTCTATATAGGATATTTGAGGGTACCATTTTGACATGAAATTTGACCAAAAATAATGTTGCCAGATTTGGATGCAGAATTGTTCTAGAGGCCTAACCATGAACAAAAAGCCAACCCTTTTGAAAATCGGTTGAGTTTTGACCGAGTTATGGGGGTGGAATATATTGACCTATGTCTATATAGGATATTTGAGGGTACCATTTTGACATGAAATTTGACATGAAATTTGACCAAAAATAATGTTGCCAGATTTGGATGCAGAATTGATCTGGAGGCCAAACCATGAACAAAAAGCCAACCGTTTTGAAAATCGGTTGAGTTTTGACCGAGTTATGGGGGTGGAAAATATTGACCTATGTCTATATAGGATATTTAAGGGTATCATTTTAACATGAATTTTGACCAAAAATAATGTTGCCAGATTTGGATGCAGAATTGTTCTAGAGGCCTAGCCATGAACAAAAAGCCAACCCTTTTGAAAATCGGTTGAGATTTGACCGAGTTATGGAGGTGGGAAATATTGACCCATGCCTATATAGGGTATTTGAGGGTACCATTTTGACATGAAATTTGACCAAAAATAATGTTGCCAGATTTGGATGCAGAATTGTTCTAGAGGCCTAACCATGAACAAAAAGCCAACCCTTTTGAAAATCGGTTGAGTTTTGACCGAGTTATGGGGGTGGAATATATTGACCTATGTCTATATAGGATATTTGAGGGTACCATTTTGACATGAAATTTGACATGAAATTTGACCAAAAATAATGTTGCCAGATTTGGATGCAGAATTGATCTGGAGGCCAAACCATGAACAAAAAGCCAACCGTTTTGAAAATCGGTTGAGTTTTGACCGAGTTATGGGGGTGGAAAATATTGACCTATGTCTATATAGGATATTTGAGGGTACCATTTTGACATGAAATTTGACCAAAAATAATGTTGCCAGATTTGGATGCAGAATTGTTCTAGAGGCCTAACCATGAACAAAAAGCCAACCCTTTTGAAAATCGGTTGAGTTTTGAACAAGTTTTGGGGGTGGGAAATATTGACCAATGTCTATATAGGATATTTAAGGGTATCATTTTAACATGAATTTTGACCAAAAATAATGTTGCCAGATTTGGATGCAGAATTGTTCTAGAGGCCTAACCATGAACAAAAAGCCAACCCTTTTGAAAATCGGTTGAGATTTGACCGAGTTATGGAGGTGGGAAATATTGACCCATGCCTATATAGGGTATTTGAGGGTACCATTTTGACATGAAATTTGACCAAAAATAATGTTGCCAGATTTGGATGCAGAATTGATCTGGAGGCCTAACCATGAACAAAAAGCCAACCCTTTTGAAAATCGGTTGAGTTTTGACCGAGTTATGGGGGTGGAAAATATTGACCAATGTCTATATAGGATATTTGAGGGTACCATTTTGAAATGAAATTTGACATGAAATTTGACCAAAAATAATGTTGCCAGATTTGGATGCAGAATTGTTCTAGAGGCCTAACCATGAACAAAAAGCCAACCCTTTTGAAAATCGGTTGAGTTTTGACCGAGTTATGGGGGTGGAAAATATTGACCTATGTCTATATAGGATATTTGAGGGTACCATTTTGACATGAAATTTGACCAAAAATAATGTTGCCAGATTTGGATGCAGAATTGTTCTAGATTGTTCATGGTTAGGCCCATGAACAAAAGCCAACCCTTTTGAAAATCGGTTGAGTTTTGACCGAGTTATGGGGGTGGAATATATTGACCTATGTCTATATAGGATATTTGAGGGTATCATTTTGACATGAAATTTGACCAAAAATAATGTTGCCAGATTTGGATGCAGAATTGATCTGGAGGCCAAACCATGAACAAAAAGCCAACCGTTTTGAAAATCGGTTGAGTTTTGACCGAGTTATGGGGGTGGAAAATATTGACCTATGTCTATATAGGATATTTGAGGGTACGATTTTGACATGAAATTTGACCAAAAATAATGTTGCCAGATTTGGATGCAGAATTGTTCTAGAGGCCTAACCATGAACAAAAAGCCAACCCTTTTGAAAATCGGTTGAGTTTTGACCGAGTTATGGGGGTGGAATATATTGACCTATGTCTATATAGGATATTTGAGGGTACCATTTTGACATGAAATTTGACATGAAATTTGACCAAAAATAATGTTGCCAGATTTGGATGCAGAATTGATCTGGAGGCCAAACCATGAACAAAAAGCCAACCGTTTTGAAAATCGGTTGAGTTTTGACCGAGTTATGGGGGTGGAAAATATTGACCTATGTCTATATAGGATATTTGAGGGTACCATTTTGACATGAAATTTGACCAAAAATAATGTTGCCAGATTTGGATGCAGAATTGTTCTAGAGGCCTAACCATGAACAAAAAGCCAACCCTTTTGAAAATCGGTTGAGTTTTGACCGAGTTATGGGGGTGGAATATATTGACCTATGTCTATATAGGATATTTGAGGGTACCATTTTGACATGAAATTTGACCAAAAATAATGTTGCCAGATTTGGATGCAGAATTGTTCTAGAGGCCTAACCATGAACAAAAAGCCAACCCTTTTGAAAATCGGTTGAGTTTTGACCGAGTTATGGGGGTGGAATATATTGACCTATGTCTATATAGGATATTTGAGGGTACCATTTTGACATGAAATTTGACATGAAATTTGACCAAAAATAATGTTGCCAGATTTGGATGCAGAATTGATCTGGAGGCCAAACCATGAACAAAAAGCCAACCGTTTTGAAAATCGGTTGAGTTTTGACCGAGTTATGGGGGTGGAAAATATTGACCTATGTCTATATAGGATATTTGAGCGTACCATTTTGACATGAAATTTGACCAAAAATAATGTTGCCAGATTTGGATGCAGAATTGTTCTAGAGGCCTAACCATGAACAAAAAGCCAACCCTTTTGAAAATCGGTTGAGTTTTGAACAAGTTTTGGGGGTGGGAAATATTGACCAATGTCTATATAGGATATTTAAGGGTATCATTTTAACATGAATTTTGACCAAAAATAATGTTGCCAGATTTGGATGCAGAATTGTTCTAGAGGCCTAACCGTGAACAAAAAGCCAACCCTTTTGAAAATCGGTTGAGATTTGACCGAGTTATGGAGGTGGGAAATATTGACCCATGCCTATATAGGGTATTTGAGGGTACCATTTTGAAATGAAATTTGACCAAAAATAATGTTGCCAGATTTGGATGCAGAATTGTTCTAGAGGCCTAACCATGAACAAAAAGCCAACCCTTTTGAAAATCGGTTGAGTTTTGACCGAGTTATGGGGGTGGAATATATTGACCTATGTCTATATAGGATATTTGAGGGTATCATTTTGACATGAAATTTGACCAAAAATAATGTTGCCAGATTTGGATGCAGAATTGATCTGGAGGCCAAACCATGAACAAAGAGCCAACCGTTTTGAAAATCGGTTGAGTTTTGACCGAGTTATGGGGGTGGAAAATATTGACCTATGTCTATATAGGATATTTGAGGGTACCATTTTGACATGAAATTTGACCAAAAATAATGTTGCCAGATTTGGATGCAGAATTGTTCTAGAGGCCTAACCATGAACAAAAAGCCAACCCTTTTGAAAATCGGTTGGGTTTTGAACAAGTTTTGGGGGTGGGAAATATTGACCAATGTCTATATAGGATATTTAAGGGTATCATTTTAACATGAATTTTGACCAAAAATAATGTTGCCAGATTTGGATGCAGAATTGTTCTAGAGGCCTAACCATGAACAAAAAGCCAACCCTTTTGAAAATCGGTTGAGATTTGACCGAGTTATGGAGGTGGGAAATATTGACCCATGCCTATATAGGGTATTTGAGGGTACCATTTTGACATGAAATTTGACCAAAAATAATGTTGCCAGATTTGGATGCAGAATTGTTCTAGAGGCCTAACCATGAACAAAAAGCCAACCCTTTTGAAAATCGGTTGAGTTTTGACCGAGTTTTGGGGGTGGGAAATATTGACCTATGTCTATATAGGATATTTGAGGGTACCATTTTGACATGAATTTTTACCAAAAATAATGTTGCCAGATTTGGATGCAGAATTGTTCTAGAGGCCTAACCATGAACAAAAAGCCAACCCTTTTGAAAATCGGTTGAGTTTTGACCAAGTTTTGGGGGTGGGAAATATTGACCAATGTCTATATAGGATATTTGAGGATACCATTTTGACATGAAATTTGACCAAAAATAATGTTGCCAGATTTGGATGCAGAATTGATCTGGAGGCCTAACCATGAACAAAAAGCCAACCCTTTTGAAAATCGGTTGAGTTTTGACCGAGTTATGGGGGTGGAAAATATTGACCAATGTCTATATAGGATATTTGAGGGTACCATTTTGAAATGAAATTTGACATGAAATTTGACCAAAAATAATGTTGCCAGATTTGGATGCAGAATTGATCTGGAGGCCAAACCATGAACAAAAAGCCAACCGTTTTGAAAATCGGTTGAGTTTTGACCGAGTTAAGGGAGTGGAAATTTCTCTCTAGTCAATTAGTAGAAATCTATCTAAAATAATTATAGACCCATTCAAACATCTTCACATCCTTAGAAAACCTTTCAAGTCGTAAGCACTTGTATTCAGAGCATTTGCTCGCTTGGAGTTTAAAATATTTATTTGCCAAAGAAATTTATGCACCACGCCGGACTAAGTAACTAGCTTGAGGTCGTAAGTGCAGCCGTTTTTGGGATTTTGTCTTCCGGATTAAAAGTATTTGCACTCATAGAAGTATTCATGCCTAAATTAATTTATTGCCAACTTCATGATAAATGTACGACTATATGTACTTCTTCAAGGCTATAAACAGAGCACAACTCAGTACGTTTCGTATGTGAATGCCGGGCAAGGGGCGGCTGGAGGCAAGGACGAGCGGAAGAACTATGGCACGAGGACAGCTGAGACTCAGTTTTTTTTTTGGCAGCGGGTGGCATTTAAATAAACAATGTGCACTGCTTTAAATTTATGCGCATATCAAGCTGACAAGGTTATGAAAATGCTAAAAACCAGCCAGACTCTAGTCTGTATTTGTGTTTGTATCTGTATCTTTTGCTGCTTTGGTCCAGGACCCACCCATTTCAGCCCACGCCAAGCTGGGGCTCAGCTGGCTCCCGAGCTGCTTAGACTAGACGCTGCTGCCAACTTCCTGTCAGCCTCTAGCAGGCAGACTGCATCCCTTGCGACACACACACGCCCACACACAACTACACACACATTTATATAAGGCCAAACACACACAGACTCCTTTAGAGTGAAGGCATAAGCGTGTGTTTGTCTTTTAGCTCTAAGTTGTATATATTTTGGCAAGCATAATTGAAATGTAAATTTTGTTACGGTTTATATAGACAAAAGGTGGTGTAGCTTGAAATTAATATTTAACCATTTGTGGCTGTCAAAATAAATGCAGAGAAAACCAGAAGGAATATTTATGCTGGGCGTGCCAAAGTTGCTAAACTCAAGGCAGGAATACATATATGCCACAGATATATTTTCCGTCTGGTTTTCTATATGAATATATATATTTATATCAATCTAAATATATATGAATCATAATCTCTAAAAACAAACATATTAGCCGACAAATATGTTTTTATTGAGCTTTTAAACAGTTTTAATAGTTACCCAAAGTTTTGCAATCGAAAAGATTTTACTTATATTAAAAGCGAAAATACTTGAATTTGGTTCATATACCTATTTATTCTCTATTTAATTGAATTGTATATTCAATTTGTGTTTAATGAGAAATACACCTGCAAGAATTCGTTCCTTCTAGAGCTAACTGATGCTTATTCTCGTCTACGTCCGATTATGCCTAAGCTAATACATGAGTTAATAATATTAAATTAATCCGATTAAAGTTAGTTATTAATGATTTTTTTATTGGTATAATATCTGCGCTAAAGTCTAGTTAAAGTCTAGTATTAACTAAAAGTAAATCCCTATTTTAGTTTTAGCATTAGTACAGGTAAGCGCTAACAATGCCATTTGTCTAGGTAATACCCCACATCGACTAAGCCTTTGAGCTTTTATTTAACGTATTTCCACCAGCCAACGCCTTACTAATACAGCTGCCCATTATCTTAGCTAATCTACAACTTAATTATGCTCTTAAATGTGCCATTTCGTGTGCTGCGTGGCAAAAAATATATAAAAAACTGTTTTCATATTTACAAATGGCATTTTAGCGGAATATACACATCTTTATAGCCAACATTTGGCTACACACACACACACACACACACACGCCCACGCACACCCACGCACACACATGTGGCAAGCGACGCGCTGCTGCAACTTAAAACGTGACTTTTGCTGCATTTTTTTGCCGCATCTGCAGAGCGGGCGGCGTGAGACGCGGCAGCGGCTCTTGTATAAGACCCCATTTGAGTTTCATAATTCGCAACAAAAGTCTCGGCCATTTTGTGGCTAAAACTAAAAATGGCCAAGTAGCCGCACATACACTGAGCGAAACAGAAAAACAAGTGAGAGGAAAAACCCGCCGTTTGTGTGCATAAAACGGCGCTTATTAAATTTCGCTCAATTTTAATAAGCAACATTTGGGCTTTTCTTTCACACACAAGAAACAAAGTGAGCCGCTTGCAATGATGAGGTTTTTTTATTTCCCTTTTTTCGCTCACTAAAAAGATGAAATTAAATTAAAAGAGGGGCCAGTTGCCGAACGGCGGCTTTTTAATGAATTTTTCACGCGCGCCTTTGGCAAATGAAACTCATTTTGCATAGGCACGTTTTTCCGACGTCGTTCAGTTGATTCACGGACTCTCAATTGCTGCTTGTTGTTGTTGTTGTAGCAGTTGTTGTTGTGGCTGTACTTGAAAGCGAAAACTAGCGAAACTAAAATGTTATTACACATACGCTCAGTTAGCCCGCCCTCAAAAATTTGGGTCAATTCATGCAGCTCTTATGCTCTTGTGGCACGGTATTATAATTTTGTCACCAAATGTGACATGCGTGTACTATTCATACTATTAGCAACATCGGAACGGACTATATAATATGGGTTTATACAAGAAACGTTTGAGAAATGAATTTAATTTATGAAAATCTTTTCCGGTTCTCAAGAGTTCTTTACCAAACTCAGAAAATACGAGCTGCGATAGGCTCTCTGCGCCTAACTGCTAGTTCGTTTCTCCTATGTAAATGCATTTGAGGGGCTATCGAATAGCCTTATATGTAAGGGTATTCTATAGCCGGTTCATGGTTGATATTTTTCCTCTTTTTTTTCGGTAAAGTTTACCATATACCATTATGTGCAGATATATGGAAAGTTCAACGGCTTAAGCATATGAAAATTACTGTTGCAAAATGGAAAAAAAAATTGTTTAAATAAAAAGAAGCGCAAGCTGATTCTCAATTGTTAAGTTTTTAGCCGCTTTTGGCAAGCTTTTATTTTGTTGCGCCTAGACCTCAGCTTGTTTGCAAAAATGAGTTCACCAGCCTGTGTTTCTTTTAATTGTTATACATTGTTGTTGTTGTTGTTGTTGTTGTTGCTGTTGCTTTTCTGCTACTGTTGTTTTTTGCTTTGTTGGTTAACAAATAAAACAGAAATGAGCTGGGTTTTGTGGCCTAATTAGTTTCACCTGTGTCAATGTGCAAACAAAGCCACAGACCAGACTGCGGCCAAGAACATTGTTAATGAAGAAGACAACAGTACGTGTGTGTATGTGCATGGCTGTATATGTGTGTGTGTGTGTGTGTGTGTGTATTGAAAAGCGCATACATAATGCATGCAGCAGAAAATAATGCTACATTTAACGAACAAGGCTTTTTATAGAAAACAAAGAATTTCGCTGCTAGTGAAAAAATAAAAAATTATAAATAAAACATTTAGATAGCAATTGGAAATTGAAGAGCAAGTACGTGTGTGTGTGTGTGTGTGACATGTGAATGTGTGCGAAAACTCATTTACAGTAGTATGCAACGGGATGTGATTCATGTTTATCGAAGTCTATGCTCGTGACTGCGCCTGGACGAGCTTTTTGCCGCGTAGGCGTTTGGTTATGTACACGATAAGAGGTACTGCATAGTCCAAACATGAGTTCTAATGTGTAAAATGTACAGAACTACAAATCAGCTTAAGCTTATAGGAAAAATATTGCATTATTTTCGCATAGCAACGATTTGATATACTATAGGAAAAACAGTTTCAGATATTGTCTGAGCATACAATTAGACGGGAATAACAGATACAGATTTCTGAGATTTATCTTTCACCAAATAATCTATATAATTTATTTTAAACACAAATATAAGAAGCTTGGTTACTTTGTCGTTGTATTACAAAATGGCATCAAAAAGTTTTAAAGATAAAAATTAACAAAACAGTCTTCTTGTCTACGATGGAAATTTTTATTTATCTTCTTAATAATTGCCTTACTATGCGATTCTCGATAAATTAAGCAAGGCTCGTAGGCAGCAAGAAGGGAGTGTATTAAGGGGCTGGGTTCAATGGAGCGGAGTTGCTTTAGAAAGAGAAGCTAATGCTGGCATGTATGTGTGCATGTAAATATATTTGTATATAGTTTATAGTTAAAGCATGCAACATTAAGTAAAAACTATAAAAAAATACTATTACATTATTATATTCAAATCTATAACAGCTGCAATACGTATTTGAATCCCACATTGTGACTGCCATTCTTTACAGTCCATAAATATTGGGCTGTTGTAACAGGAGCTTATCGTAAGTTCGCTTTAAAAGCTTAATGCTCATCAAAATGCATTTTGTTGGCTGGCAAAGGAATAATATTTGCCAAACATATATTTCATGGGTGCCAACATCCCCAAGCTCCCAACTCCAGCCCCTAAACAAAGCACATTCATCAATTTTAAAGCCAATGAAAGAAAGCCCCGTCTGTGGCATAAATAACACACAGTATCGAAGGCGAAATTAAATCGCTGGCAGACGTAACAACGAGAATTTCAAGTGGGGGGCACGTAAAGGCAACGTAAAATATTTGAAGCTCATGACCAGACGATGGTATTGTGTTTTATTGAAAATTCTCACATACTATATTATTAAGCTTATTGCCTTTAACATATTTGTTGTGTAACAAAGTGCGCTTGCCACTGTCGGTATGTGTGCGTGTGTGTGTGTGTGTGTGTGTATGTGTGCGGGGGTGGACATCGGGTGGTGGTGCTTCTGCTGCTGCTGCTGCGGCGGGAGACTGTTGGGGGTATTGTTGGGCTGCGACAGCGGCAAGTAATTCTTATGATTATCATAATTTATATGGCCTTGGGGTGCGACAGCTTAGCAGCAACTTCAGCATTCGTTTTGCCTGGGCTGAGCCCAAAAAGAACGCAGAAGAAACGAAACCAAGCGAGCTTCAGAACCAGAACAGACCCCACACAAAAAGATACAGATACAAAGCAAGAACCTGAACTTCTTTCTGTTGTTTCTGCCGCTGCTGCTGCTGCTTCAGTTGCTGCTGTTACTGTTTCTATTGCCGGTGACGTCTTCCGTGCCGCTTCGTGCTTTTCAAATGCACACAGAGCAGCCGGAGAGCCATCTAACTAATGCTAAATACTTTGACCTTGGTACCGCGCACGCCTCAGGGTCTTGAAAATTATATATGTGGCTAGCACCTAGAGTAAAAAAATATATAAAATAAAACTCTCTCACACACACACACACACGCACGCACACACAGACAGACAGCTGAAAAAGCGTTCGACAAAAACAATTTCCACTCAATGAATAGAAAAATTGCGCACAATTGTTTGGCGCTCTTTTTTTTTTATTGTTTGGTATTTGTCGTTTTGTGGTCGTTGATGATGTTAACTAAATAATTAGCTGACATAATTTGCTGGCTAAGAGCGGCAATCGACTTGGAACCCTGCTCGACCATTAGACACGAGTCACTCTTCAGACCCTACAGAGTCAAAAGTCAGGCCAAAAGTGTCAAATTAAATGCGCATTAGAGCGTCATTTGAAAGACAGAGCAGCCGCCAACAGACCAACAGTAAGCAACAGCAGAGGCAGCAACAAAATGCGGCAGCAGCTCAAAGCATTTTGTATATTAAACAATTAAATGGCCAGCAACATTTAATTGCATAATTAATAAACATTAAAAGCACTTAGGTATGGCAACAACGTTTTAATACTATACAATTTGCAGTTTGCGTTTTCTTTTGGCTGTCTATATATTTTTTTTTTCTGAGCTAGCCGCTGATTTAGCTGCTGAATCTTCATGACAAAAGACACGCACCACAATTGATGGGCATGTGTCTGTGTCTAATAGCCTATATTTGTCTGACAAATATGAAGACCTTGGCTGAAGGTTGACTCTAAAAAGCGAATAGTTCTTACATTTGTAACTGCCTTAAAAACCTATAAATTGTATGTGCAAGAATTAATTTTCAATTATTTATAAAAGCCAATTTCTCACTATATATATTCAAAAGTTTTCAAACACCTAAAGTCTTATAATAACTATTTTGAAGAGATCTTTATATCAGAACCAACAAAAACGAGTATGTATGCATAACATTTTCATTATACTGAATATTTTGCCATATAATATCCTAATATTTAACCGATATTTCCTATAGCAGCTATGTGAGGATCATAAACTAATAAATTCCGAGTTTGGTCGAGTTATTTAAATATAAAAATGTTATCTAGACTTAAATATAATTCAAAAATATTTTAATTTTAAATGCAATGCTACTTCTACTTTCTGCATAATGGTCTAGTATCTTATATATTTTCTTTTTAAGTTGTTCACCAATTTCCCATACAATCAAAAGCATTTCTAGTTTTTCCGGAAGCAAAGCCTCTAATTATTTTGTTGTTTCTCCAACTTTTGTTGCCTAAAAATTCTGTTGGAGAGCCAAAGCTAAAATATCATTTCAAAAGCAAATAGAACAAAAACATCGCCCAGCGACCTTCACCTACAACCGACCAGATCTGGCCAGCCCCCATGGCCGGAGGGGTGTTGGGTGTTGGGGAGTACAGGGTATGCTCTCTGCCGCTGTCTACTTGGTCATTCCGGGCAGCGCCTACGCAATTAGCAGTGCCCAGAGGCTATAAAAATAGCAACAATTGTCGGCTCGCAGGCGGCCGCAAGCGTAGCAAAGGTCTATCATAGTCTCGCATAGAAAGTGAATGTTTTTTAATGCGAATACCCTGTACTCATTGTAAGCAGGTGAAGCGGGATCTTATGGTTTTGTGCAAATGAAGCCGGCTTGTTTGACACAATATTACAGCACGTAAGCTCTTCTATTGCATATCCAGATCAAGTGTGTAACACACATCGATTAATTGTTCTATTTTCGATAATTATCGATTTTGCCTACAGGTTTATTGAGCATATATCGCAGCTCGTAAAAGTTAGTCCATTGTTGCGTATACCATATATTTTTACTGCTATATTTATATTTGAGAGCAGCAACAGCTGAAAGAAAAGTTTATGTTTGTTTATGTGTATCAAAGAATGGCTACAGGGTATTTGCCAAACAGATACTCCCATCTCAAATACTCGTGTTTTTTTTTTTCGTTTGTTTTTTCATGCTCGAATTCAAAATCAGTTTCGCTGTCGCTGAAATGAAATCAAAAGTTGACGTTTCGTTCTCCGGTTTCTCCCCTCAGCGTTTTTGACAATTTGTTTACATTGTTGTTGCCGTTGTTGTTGTTGTTGTTGTTGCGTATTCTATGCGTTGTTTACGTTCGCCTGTTTCACACATAAAACGTGTGACTTGAACTTTGAATTAATACGTTCAATAATTTACATAAAATTTATTTGCTGCCTCCCCTCTCACTCAAAAATCTACCGGCCCTTCCTGTTTGCCGCTGTCCAGCTAGTTCTTGCTTTTGCGTTCGGCTCATTTTGCTGTTGTTTATTTATTTATGGCAGGTTCCAGTGTGCTGGCTTTTGGCGTAGTTTCTAGTTCTAAGAAACGTTTCTTCTGATGGGTTAGGTGACCAAGAGCCCGGTGACGACTCGCGGCCGGCAATGGTGGTAGCCAATTCTCGGAAGCGGCAATGAAATCGAATGTGTGTAGTTCCCGGCTATGTGTCTGGCATTACTTATTATTGTTTTCGGGTTTTTTCTTTATCCGACTCTCCGCTAGCCGCATGAGGGTACTAAATGGGTTACTAATCGCTTCTCAATCGTCAAGAATATTAAATTGTTTACACACAAACTTACATTTAAATAGAAGTTTCTTCTGTTCTTCTTGTTGTCGTCAGGGTATTACAAATATGATTATTGGTGAACCATGCGTTTTATATTGTATTAACAACAGACAGTTGAACAAATTTTGAAAACAAAACAGAATTAGACAACTTTATTTGCACTTGCTTTAATTGATTTACATAAAGAAGTGTTAACGAAGTACAAATTTCGTTTGATTACATTTCAGACTTTATTTTACAGCTTCAGCTAAACTTTTAATCGAAACAATTATACAAAAAGCACACGAATTGCATCGCCAAAAAAAAAAACATTTGATTCCAACAAAAGCTCGAATGTGAAAAATCAATTTCCCGAACAACAGACATTTTACTGGGCTCTGCTTCTACGACAAAAAACTATTTCTTAAAAATTAAAACTTAAATACCTAAATTAAATTAAATTAATATCTTTGAAAAACAAGGGAATACCCTGAACCTTCTTGGTGGCAATAGCTTTACATTGAAAGTCTTGATCTGTATATACTATAATGGCACCCACATGATAAATTTGCTGGCTATAGCTTCTTAAGCCTAAGAGCTTTGCTCAAATAGAGGATTTCGTCAAATGTATCTACACTTTATGGGGTCAGAGAGTCCTTCTTCAAATATTGATAAATTGCTTTCAAATTTTGAACACGTTATCAAGAGTTTAAATACGTTTTTATTTTGAGTATTCCAAACTAAGCAGCAATTTTTGAAATATATATTTCTTCTCATTATTCAAGCTATCAAATAAAATATGTCACTTATTTAACTTAGTTTTATTAGCTATTGAAATTTCCATAATTAGCCCATTTTGTTTTATAAAATTGAAAGCACAAATCAAAATCAATTAATCTACTCAAGAGATAGCGAATGAAGAAGCTTCTCTTCAATGAATGATTGATACGGCTATCATTTATAACTCATTCACAATATTGGGCTATATATATACAAGTTAATAAATATATATAGCTGACATATCGAAAACAATTGTCGCTTGTCAAATTTGTTGTAGCTGTGCCGCAGAAAATTTGACAGACCATTTGATTGAAATCGTTTTGAAACGCTTAAAATTCAGTGCATTTGCAGTGCCACGCCCTAATGCCCCTACACCACCGCCCCTTTCGGATCAATCAAATCGTTTGCAAATCGTTTGCGTTATATAAGTACTCGCATTTTTTATTCAAAGCCCATCGGCAAACTGCAGCTTTTGTGTCATGTTCGAACATCGATAGCTGATGGCGATGATGATGGCGATGATGATGGTGATGATGATGACGATGATGATGTTGATGTGGATTGCTGCCGCTACTGATAATGATGTTTGCTTGTCTGGACTGTTTTGTACTTTTTGGTGCCTTAAATTATTAAATTCATCAGCGCTGACAGTTGACAAAACAAACGGATTGCACGCAGCAGCAGCAGCAACAACAACAAAAATCAATAAGAACGCCGCCAAAAAAGCTGACGAAGTCTGCTCTAAAATAAAATATTGCATTTCAGAAATGTTAAAGCCAAAAATTCAGCTTTCGGCAGGTATTCAGCTGCCGGCCACAAACCAATCAGTCAGCGGCAGATGCAAGATGGGCAGCTTGGAGTGGTGGAGAGGCGGGTTGGGTTGGATCAGAGACCACACGCTCGGCATATGAAATGATTTGTGCCCATTGTTCGATTGGCTGTGGACAACTCTTTGCATCCAATGTCGATGGCGCGTATTGATAATTGAAATCAGGCATAAAATCGCAGCGGCCACTTGAATTATGGCGTTTGCTGGCGCTTTTGTTCTCGCCAACGTGTGCAGCCGACTGATTGGCTTGTCGCCTCCTCTCCCATCCACCGCTCGGGCAACAGGCGACACGCTGCTTGGCTTGGGGCAGGGGCAGGGGCAGGTGCAGACGCAGACGCAGACGTTTCAACGACGCAGGTGAAATTTGCATAACAATTTAAAATTCTTGTGCTGTAACGAACCGACTGCGACTGGGACTTTGCCAATTGCCAGCTGCTCGTTGGAGAATGTGTCCACCATTAGCTGACCACCTTGTTACCCACCCCACACCCCGCCCTCCCTCCACTCCACTCCACTCACTCTCTTTCTCTCACTGATTGATTGCACACACGCGCTGCACTTTGATTGTTAACAAATTCTGTCGCTTTTGGTCAGCGGGTTAATTAAAATTCAAGTTTGTCGTGGCAAAAACAACAGAAGTGCAATTAAAATCAGCCAAAGGATTATTGGAATTTATAGCCTTCTTCAGAGAATCTGGCTAGACAAAAAGCAGCTGCTACTGTGCTCCACTCCATTCCACTCTGGTGTCGGCCATAAGTTTTTAATATATTTTGCAAGTAGGATGCTCACTTTTTGCGGCAGCACAAGCCATGCCTCAAGCTCCAACCAAGCAGACGAGCCATAAAAAACTGTGCAACCCCCACAGATCATCAAATAGCGCCAACTTGGCCACAAAGTTTTCAAAGTGGCAAAATGAAAAATTAGCCACACGAAGTCAAACCGGAAATACTCTACATAAAAAATTTGATGTCATTGCACAGTATATATGCATACTATATATGAATATTTCTTTATATTGCATTCTCTCAAAACAGACAGAGCTTTAAATTTTAAAGTTTTCTTTTTTTCATACAAGAAATGACATTTTAAAAAAATATGTGTCTACATATAGACGCGGCTTCACAGTTGTAAAAAAGGCTGCTTTTATTTAAAAATTATTCTCAAAAAAATATTATTGACTTATTTGCATTGCAAATGTCAACGAAAACCATGCGATTCGACTTCTTTATTTATTTATTTATATTAACTTAAAAACGAATTTAAAGCTTTTTATTTAAAGCTAAATCACTTTGCATGTTAAATGTTCATTATACCTATACTATAAAGTCAAGCGGTTAGACTTTTTTCAATTTATTCTCGGGGAAAATTTACAGACTCTTATGATAATTCATTTATTGTAAGCCCAGGAAATTATTTATATTTATTCATTTGTATAACCATTTTTTTACCACGGATGAACCTGTTTTAAAACAGTTCTTTGACTTCTATTTGCATTTAAAACTCCCTACAGACCACTCTGTTACAATGAAAAAATCGTTTATTTAGTTACCAACAATAAGAATAAATTAAAAAACTCTTGTTGTAGGCGGTTGACGAGATTTTGCTGAAATATATCAAAGAATAAATATTGATACCAATTTATTTCAACTTTTTATTTTCATAAATTAAGCAAGGATCTCGAGGCAACTAAAAAATATTTTTATATATATAAATAAATTAAAATTAAATTAAATAATAAAGCAAATCAATCTTAAGCTAATTAACACTTTTATTATTTCTGCTGTTTGACCATATTTATTGATTACATTCTTCTTTTGATTTGGCATTTAAGCTTGTAATTAAGAAGTCATTCCACTTCACATTATAATTTAAATAATTAATGTATATTTGTACACAGAATATGATTATGTTATACAAGTAGTTGAAGCAGAGTAGCATAGTTCCCACACACCCAAACACCCTATAATCAGCCAGACAAAGTTAAGGCAAGCCATATTATTTGAAAGCATAATGATGGTCCTTATGGTAGCCCTTGTGGCCATCGAAGAAGCAAACAAAAACGACGACATAAAAAGGGGCAAGCTCTAACCAGGCTTGGCCCACTCTGTTGCATTTATTAGTTCTTGTGAAAAATTTTTTGCGCTTGAGTGTGCCAATTAGTGCGACATATGAAGACCAGACAGAGGGAGAGACAGGCAGAGGGGAAGTGACAGAGAGACAGAGAGAGAGAGAGAGAGAGATAGAGAGAGAGAGAGAGAGAGCGAGAAAGAGAGCGCAGAGTGACAATTTAATATACGAGCTGTCGATCATGAATATAGCCAAGGCTTATGAGACTTTTGACACTTGCTTAAACGCAGCTGCTTCCGCTCTCTGTCTAACTCTCAATTTGTATGCCATGCCATACGTACAGAAATATATATATATATATATATACTGCATCTAGCTGAGGGGCCATAGCACAAGTGTCCATGTCCGTCTCTGTTTGCATTGCGTTGCCTTGCGCCTCGTCTAGTATTTGTTTAGACATTGCGCTCGCATTGCATACGTGGCGTATGCGTAACCTTGACAGATGTACACACTTATATGCCTGTGTGTCCGTTTGCTTGTGTTTGTGCTTGTGATATATTGCCAGCTAGCTGGAGAGCAATAGTGCAGAGTGCTGTAACCCACAACAGGCCCGACGCGACACGCATCTCAGCGTAATTTGCTCGAAAAATATAACAATTACGGATAGTTAAGAGTATAGCGTGTTCTCTGGCCGACTCTAAAGATTGGCGGCAGCATTGTAATCAGTACTTTTCTATAGTGTACGTTCAGTTGTTTGACAGTGGCAAGGGCACAGGCACATTACATAAGGTTGGCAAAAGAAGAAGAATTTTTATTGTCTATTACTAATAAATATTCATAGTAACTAGGAAAAAAACCGTATAATTGAATAATGCCCGTACAAATACGATATATACAAATAAATGCACATTAGAATGTTGATCTAATATTTGATTTGCTTTAAACTAAAAATATAAATGCATTCAATTTGATTTGGTATTTTTGCTCTGCTTGTATACATATATATATGCATAGCTACCACTCAGAATATATATGGAACAATACTAAAAACATGTTAATCTGATATTCTAACTAAGCACTGAGTATGCTGCATGTAATGAAATTCTACTGGAATAGCTCGCTTTAAATGTGTACGTATACGTAATGCGTATACGTAATATTCATAGTAAAGCGAACCGCTGTAAAAAATACTCTTCAGTTGACAAAAGCCAATCGAAAAACAACATTGCGTATGCGTATTTATTGTATTTGTACAATTACGCAGACACAATGCAATACCCTGGAGATGGGGCAACTCTCATGTGCGCCCGTTTTTCCGGTTGGCAAGTACATACATATGTATGTCCTTTGCCATGGCAATTTAAACAATAACGACAACAACAACAACTTAATGACAAAACACTCGAAATAGGAAATGCTATAAAAATTTTAGCGCAGCTGCAACAACCAAATGCCAATAGCAGCAAAATTTACAAAATGCACTTGAAATTGTTTCAACTGCCAGCAGTAGCAACAATAGCAGCAGCAGCAACAACAACAACAACAACAACAACAATGCCACAACAATTTTGACAACAACAACTGTTAGGCCCATTAAAAGCCTCAACAATGAAGCATCGAAAACATCGAGAACATTGCCGACGGCAACGGCGACGGCGACGGCGGCAGCGACAGCGTCGCCGATGGCAAATGATCGCCGACAATTTTCACTGAGAAACTGCTAGCTGGAAATAACAAAAACAACAATAACAACAATAACAACAACGACAGCAGCAGCAACAATGGCGACGAGCATGAAAAAAGTTTTGCTTACGTGATCGAGGCCCGGACTATTCTCAGTGCTGTCTGGTAAAGATTTACACGCCTGACCTTGAGGCGAAAATCTCGCTGCAATCTTCAATAATAAAATTAAATATAATTGCGGGGCTGTAAAAGCAGCAGCAGCAGCAGCAGCAGCAATAGGAATAGCAATAGCAATAGCAAAAGCAACAACAAACGCAAACTGCCAATCAAATTGTCAGTCAAGTGGAAAAAGAGCAAAAACTGCAGCAACAACTGGCGATGGGCGAAGAAATTTTCGCAAAAACTTCTCATTGCTGTGAGAGATGATGCAGAAAACGAACGAGTACAACAACAGCAACAGCAACAACAACAGCAACAGTTGCTGCTTGCACATTGGCGAGTGCAAAACTTGGCAAAAGCAAATAATACAAAGACCTTGAAATGCTGCTGGGTTGGAAAAACAACAAAAACAGCAACAACAACAACAGCTACGAGAACAGCGAATGCAAAATCACCCTGGAACAACAACACGCAAACTTGGAAACGAAACGGGCAAAACGAAAATAAAAACGACAGCGATGAGCGCTCGTCTAACAACAATAATTATAGCAACAACAACAACACAAACAAGATCAATTTGTTAAAAATAAAGAATTAAACAACAAATATTGCCACTATTTCAGTGTAAGCGACAAACAGCACCAAAAAAGTACATTATATAAGCACACACATACATGCACATACATATGTGCATTGGTATGTCTTCAAGGCTCCAAAGCAGCACATACCCTAAAAACCCACTCAAGCCATTTTTATTGCGAGTCATTTTAACTTCAATATTCCCCACTATTATTTCACTGCATTATAATTAAATTAGATCACAAACAAATTATTTTCACGCAATTATCGATGCAATATCAATTACAACTGTCTTGACTTTCCTAAGTAATTTTGTAAATGCATTTACTGATGCTTATATTAATTGCAAATTAAGAGGTAAGGCGTGACCGAGATAACTAGGGTATCAGAAGTAACGGCGATGGCCGACAAGATGCTCTCCAAGTGCAGCTAAGCAATTGGCAGAGTGAGAGGGTCGAGAACTGGGGAACAGTGGAGCAGTGGAATTGCGGCGTGTGGCTGGCCGACACTGTTCGTGGGCAGCTCGTGTTTTTGTTGCTGGACTTGGCGCAGGGGCAGCAGCAGCAGCAGCAACCACCAGCAACAAGCGCACATTTCATTATCATCATCTTCATTAGAAGTACACACACACACACACACACACATGGCAATGCAGAGCCAAAGAGAGGGACAGAGAGTGGGAGAGAGCAGCGCAAAGGCGCTCAGATAAGCCGAGGCTAACGCTGCGTCGGCGACGACGGTTGCTTCTCCATTACAGCGACGCGTCTCTGTCGCGTCGTCGTCGTCGTCGTCGTCGTCGTCGCCGTCGTCGTCTTATGGCGCAGTTAAGATTTATTTTCCATAGTCGCCCGCTCGTCGTCTATTAATGTACAACAGCTTCTAATGTACGAGCATTTATTTCAGTTTCTGTTTCGTTTCTGTTTTGCAATAACTTTTTTGTTGCTATTGCCATTGCTTGTTGTTTTTGCTGTTGTTGCCTTTGTTCTTGCTGTGCGGAAACTTTTGTTGCCCCCGTTGTCGCACTTTTGCCCATTTGACCGCAGCTAAATCATGTGACTTTTTTAGTGGTCTCTCCGCCAAACCGTCCTCGCAACCCACACCTCGCCCCTGCGCCCTACTCCATCGCTGCGAACGCTGCTAAGCCTCAGGTTTTTTACACTCGCCCCTTCTAAGTGGATTTCAGTTTTGAGTTATGCGAAATTCGGTTGTTTAGCAAAAATCGCCGCCAACAATGCATTTCGTTGATGCTGTTCGCTTGAGTCGCAGTTCTAAAAATTGTTTTCGCCCAATCATGGGGAGCGGGGGAATTTTTGTAGCCATTGTTTAAGCTAAAATTACAATTAGACGGGAGATTTGCATGAAGGCTTACCTAAGCGTAAGTGAAGCGAAATGTACGAGTAAATGCTTCTATGAGATTTTGCACTTTTTTACCTGTTGCTGCACTACGGCATGTGTCTTTTTATATGCATATATTAACAGAAGAAGGGTGAATTATAATTATTCCAATGCAATGAAGATTTGAGATCTTTATATTAGACATTAAAAAGTTTCTAGAGAAAAATATCTTAGCTGGATCGAAAAATAAATAATTTAAATAATTTCATAAATTAAGAAGGGATTAAAATATATTTATTACATAAAACATATCGATTCTAAGTGGCTTTCGAGAGAAAACCTTGCATTGAGCGATAACAAGTCTGAAATCTCTTATCATATATGCAACATTTATTATTATTATTGTTGCTCTTTTTACGTAATATCTCGTCCTTTAATTTTTGTATACATATTATTATTATTATTATTTTAAATCTAACACTGGCTGCTTATAAAAACATTTCACTAGCCTAGAATTCGAACCAGCATCCTCTAAGTTCAGTTACCACCAAGAAAACTCACCTATCAAAGAAACAAAGAAAATTCTCTGCAGTTTGCTTTATTTCATTAAACTCATCCAATCAATTGAGTTCCTCACCAGCTCTCTAATAATTACCAAATGATTGCGCAAATTGCGTTAGCTCATGAGCCCTGTCAACGTCAGCTTAAGCTGGAAAATGTCCTGGGGAAACAAAAGATAGCTTTGGTCTTACAGCTGAATGGTCACATAATGCAAAGGCTCTTATTGGAACAACTAGATGCTGATGGGATGGATGTTGTTAACAAGCAGGAAGAAGCGAACGCTGAAATATGTTAATAAATGAAATATGTAATACCAGGAGTTGGCATTAGCAACAAAACAAATGATGCTGGCGGGCCCGCAGCATATGAAGCTCAGTGTTTATCAATTGTTATTAAGCTAAAGCTAAAATGTTAAGGCCTCAATGGACATTTGTGTCGTCTGGCGACGAAGGAAAGTTATTGTCTGGACGAGGCGAACGGCAATCGACGGAAGTCAATGAAATATAATGCCATCAGTTGGTCAGAGTGTGAACTGGCTGCAGGCCTGGCCCGGGACTCTTGACCTTGGTCAAGCTGTTTATGCTGAAAGCAGAATATGCACAAGCTAGTTGACAAAATCCGGCGAAGTGTTGGTTAATTATAATACCCTCACAAAGAGTATTCTTAACTTGGCCAGCGAGAAAAGATGTGCTTAGTGTGGGGGTTTTAAGAGGAAATAAAAATACACTTCTTTTTATTAATCCCAAATTTACATAAGCTTTTTTATTTTATTATAATTAATCTATAATGATTATTATTATTTATTATTTTTCACTATATATTTATTTCATTACTTTTTTTATTTTAATTTTTATAACTATTTTTGTTAATATTATTATTAGTATTATGATTATTATTATTCCTTCTTATTATAATTTTTATAATTATTTATTCTTTAATAGATAGAATTTAAATGAAAAGCTTTTGGCTTGCTTAAATGCAGCTGCTAGTGTATGCAAACTGCGTTGTTGCAAAAACAACTTTCTTTATTATGAATACATATTTCAAGCTTAATCCCAAAGTGGCAAAACGAGAATGTCGCCGGCCAATGTTGCAGCAGCGGCATCAGCAGCGGTAGCTGCAAAGAAGTTGAGCGACTTTTGGCAACACAATCTTGTAGCACGTCCACATTCACAGGGGCAGCAAAGGTAACATCCACATAATGTATCTGAATTGCTCTGGTTTGGACAGAGCCTTGGCGTCAACTGGTTTGGCATAGGTCCCGGCTTCTTCTTTAATCGAGTTCATCATTGTTCATTATTGTCGCCATGGCTGGTTGCCATGATTCAAGTGTTTAATTTTATGCCGCCTGCTTCTCAATGTCTGTCTGTCTTTCGGTTCATATGCATGATTAAGAAGCGGCCGTCGAAGGTCAACTAGTGCCAAGGAATTGGCTTCAAGCTTCAAGCAACTGCATGCCCCTTGCAACAATCTTCGGATGGAAATTTTAATAACCTCACAAGGTCAACCAGGAAACAGAAACAGTCGTTGCGGTTTGGTCAGCTTTTCAGCTTGCCTTTCGTTTCACAGCCATTCGATGGAGTCTTAAGGCAATAAGACTGAATTTATGCTGTGGATCAAAAGCGTTGTTGCAATAGGCTGCAAAGCTATGCAAACATTTCTAATATAATACACATTATCAACGGACGATGCGGCGTATGCGCAATATTTGTTTGAAATTTGAAACTGGCGCATGGGAAATTCATTTGGTGTTTAAAGAGCAGCAGCGAGAACTATGATTATTACAAGGTTGGGGCTTCAATTGGCAACCGCATGACAGTTGCTGGCAATTGCATGTCACCTTTTTTGTTTGCACGCGAAAAATTCAAAAACCAAACTTCCAGTTACACCACGGGGCGGCTGGCAGGTGGCTTGTGGGCGCGTCAAACGCACAGTTGACATACAAATTAGCAGGTTGAAGCTTTGATTTTTTGTTGTGTGTGTGTGTGTGTTTTTTTCTTCTTTTTTGCTGTTTTGTAGTCCTAACTGCTGTGCGACTGGCATTTCAAGTTCAGCTTTAGCTAAATCTGTTGCCATTTGTTGGCATTTTCATCTGTGAGCCATCGACAAAACTGCGCTCCAATGCGAGTAATTGCAGTCCAAGTTGGATTTCAAGTGCATACACAAATTACCAATGCAAATACAACATATACAATGCACAAATAGTAGACACATATTGAGTCACAAGCGCTTCATGACATCGCCTGCCACATATTCAATGCCAGCGGATACAGATACAGATACAGATACAGATACAGATACATATACATACACAAATGCAGATACAGATACAGATACCAGACAGATACAGATATAGATAGATATAGATATATATAGATATAGATATAGATATAGATATAGATATAGATATAGATATAGATATAGATATAGATATAGATATAGATATAGATAGATATAGATATAGATATAGATATAGATATAGATATAGATATAGATATAGATATAGATATAGATATAGATATAGATATAGATATAGATATAGATATAGATATAGATATAGATATAGATATAGATATAGATATAGATATAGATATAGATATAGATATAGATATAGATATAGATATAGATATAGATATAGATATAGATATAGATATAGATATAGATATAGATATAGATATAGATATAGATATAGATATAGATATAGATATAGATATAGATATAGATATAGATATAGATATAGATATAGATATAGATATAGATATAGATATAGATATAGATATAGATATAGATATAGATATAGATATAGATATAGATATAGATATAGATATAGATATAGATATAGATATAGATATAGATATAGATTTAGATATAGATATAGATATAGATATAGATATAGATATAGCTATAGAATATAGATATAGATATAGATATAGATATAGTATATAGATATAGATATAGATATATAGATATAGATATAGATATAGATATAGATATATAGATATAGTATAGATATAGATATAGATATAGATATAGATATAGATATAGATATAGATATAGATATAGATATAGATATAGATATAGATATAGAGATAGATATAGATATAGATATAGATATAGATATAGATATAGATATAGATATAGATATAGATATGATTATTATAGATATATTATAGATATAGATATAGATATATAGATATAGATATAGATATAGATATAGATATAGATATAATTATATAATAATAGATATAGATATAGATATAGATATAGATATAGATATAGATATAGATATAGATATTGATATAGCTATATATATATATATATAGATATAGATATAGATATAGATATAGATATAGATATAGATATAGATATAGATATAGATATAGATATATGATATAGATATAGATATAGATATAGATATAGATATAGATATAGATATAGATATAGATATAGATATAGATATAGATATAGATATAGATATAGATATAGATACAAACACTCTTGCATATAGCAACAACTAGATGAATGGCAGCCCGTGTGCGCACTTAAATTACAAAAAAATCGTGCAAATTTTATTTGCTTTAGACAGCTGCTATAAATACTAAAAGATATCAGTCAGTCAGTCAGTTAGCAGTTAATAGATACAGATACAGATACAACATACAAAGTGTTTAACCGTGATGTGCCGAGAGCTTGAAAACATTTTCACACTTTGCCGTTTGCATAATTGATGGCTGATGGCTGATGTTGATGCTGATGTGGATGCTGATGTAGATGCTGATGCTGATGTTAACGTTCATGTTGATTATTTTGGTTGCTAATGATACTTGAGAGCGTGGTCCATTGGTTGCGTCAGTTTTCTGGGTTGCGACATATGCTTTGGTCTTTATGTTAACCACTTGATTTACGAGCTGCTAGAATTGTGGGCATTAACAACTCCGCACAATAGAGTTTACCTTGCACAAAAGCGTAGTTCTTAAGCTTGAAACAAAAGTCGCGTTCTCTGACTCAATATTATTTTATTTTTATGGCAAAAATCTTGTTGGCAGTTATTTGTAGCTCGAATTTATTCTAGTTTACAAATATAAAGCTAAAGGTTTATGGCTGCCAAGATATAGTAAGGGTAATTTATAAATAAATATTTGTAATACTTTTATATTTTACTATTTTGTATTTAACAAATTTATTTTCATAAATTTGTAAACCCTTTAACCCTTTTGTGTTAAAATCATGACAAGCCAAATTGACAATGGCTGTGCTTCCGTCTTGAACCATTGCCGCGCCTTCCATCTCATAATATTATTTAATATATTAAATTTTTATTTTTATTTATAAATTATTAATTAAGTTGCTTAATTGATTTTTGACCAATTTAAGGGATTGCGTGAATATAGCACATTAAATCTTAAGCTACAAAAACTGACATATTAAAAGAAATACGGAAATTGCCGGCAAGCCATAAACTCCTCTTCTATTTTTGAGAAAATCATATAAGAAGTTAATAACTGGTACAAGATTCCAAAGATAGACGACATATTTATGCATATGAATATAAATCCATTTATTTCAAGACATCTTCTAGCTGACCAACAGAGTTGGCACAAAAATAGGTTAGGGAATCGCCCAACCCCTAGAGATTAAGGCAGGGCGAGAAGGAGAGGGAGGAGAGAGAATTCAAACAAGCTAAACAAATGGTTGTTTTATATACAAATGACTAAATCCGAACAGCAGTAGCTACAAATGATTGACATAAATTATACGAAGTGCTCGACCGCCGCAAGAACAACAAATGCAAATTGATCATTTGGCATGTTCTTGCAAGCAATTTGGCATAAAATGTGTAATAAGCCAACATTAAATCATTGCAGTGGATAAGTTCACAGTCAGCCAACTAGAAAATTGCCACAGCCAGAGAGCTGAGAGCTGAGATCTCGTCAACTATGGCCCAAAAGGTAGGAGAAGTCGGCGCAAATTTCCTTAGCCACTGGCCGTTTGTTAATTGTAATTGAGCTTTTGTCGGCGCACTTGAAACGTGCTTAATTGCCATAGATAAGTACACAGACAAATACAAAACTAGAAGATAGATATACAAGCATGTAAGCATGTATGCCATACACAAATGCAGTTCACACTTCATTTGCAATTTGCATTTAAATGTAGCTGGCACAGATACAGGTAATTAACAGGCCAACAGATTTAACCAAGTTCTAATCAATCGAGAGCTGCATTTCAAGACCAAGCGTGTGTACTTGAGCCAAACAAATCTCTCCCACGTTCCCAATCGCTCTAAGCCAACTAACAGTAGCTAAATAGCCAGCCCAAGAGCCAAGGCGGCTTCTTGTGCACTGGCCCGTTAAATGGGTCATTTGCAGCGGCTGTCGAAGACAAAGCTGTGGTTGTCGTTGTTTTTCTTATTGTTGTTGCTGCCTTTGCTGTTGCTGCTGCTGCTGATGGTAACGCCCCGTCAAGAGAAGCAAAACACGTTGACAATGACAACAATTGTAAACAGCAGGCAGGCAGGCATGCAGGCAGACCAAAGATCTATCCAACAAACCATCCAAACCAGCAGCGTCCAAGTACCCGGTCCGTCCATTCAGCCATCCATCCATCCATCCATCCGTCCATCAGCGGGGCAGACCGAAGACAACGCCGCAATTTTAAATGACCAAATTCGTCTTGTGGTTTGTACTTGAAAAACCCAAAACTGGTAAACGAAATGCGATATACACGCACACATATAAACATGCATACATATATATATATACTACATATAGCACTACTCGATAAACACGAGAACTTAACAGCCTGGCCAGCTGTCAACCAACTGGCAAAATGAAATGAAAATGAAACCAATTTTTTTTTCAGCTTCTTTTATTTATTTATTTATTTTTTTTTTTTGTATTTTGTTCGCCTCTTTTGCCGCTGGAGCCGTAAAATGTTAAAATATGTAGCCATAAAATTGGATTTTGGTTATATTAAATTAAATGCAATAAATAAAAGCGTACAAATGAATTAATCGGTTAGCCAAGTACCACAAGCAGCTGTGCGTAGGAATCTGTAGGAATCCAAGTATATTGACGAAATTGAGTTGACAAAGACATAATGTTGAGAATTACTTAACATAAGATATTAAGGCAGATAATCAAAGGCACGGGGAGAAAGCAGCGTGCCATTTAAGGAGTATATCCAATTGATATTCATAAAACGATATTTAACGGTAACATTTTGATATGACATAAGAAAAGGCCGGAGTTAAAGAGAGGGATAGCAGAGCATTGGGTTAGCTAACCCTATAGTCAAACAAACATTCCGGCCCAAGCAACTTCTTTAACTCTACCTTCTGTTTAAGTATAACAAGATTTAATAGTTGTTTACATTTTGATTATATAAACAACAATTTTGTTGTTATAGTAAGTGGAATCGAAATTTTAGTGAAGTAAGCCCCAATGCATCATAATCAAGAATTAATCAAAAACGAGAAAATATAGATATCTCCCATAGGCCGAGTTTGGTCAAGTTATCTTTATATAAAAACTGATTTCCATATCAGAACGTACTTTTCGCCGATACTCCCAATGCCAGTCGTTCAAAGTTAATAATATTTTTGCATATATATCATATAGTCGTCCGATCCGAACGTTTCAAACACATGTACTGCCAGGAACAAAAATTGCATAACTCAATTGTAATACCCTCTTTAAATATAAAGTTAATGTTTCCCTTATGAAATGTAAATATTTTTTAAAGACTTCTATTACAGAAACTTCAACACATTTAAAAACCTTTTAGTACCATTTTTCAAAACTATTTCTGGGTTTATTGTCCGACTCGTCTCGCCACACAAAACTCACTCAGAAAAATTTAAATAAAAATTCCGCAATTATTTTTAGTTACATGTGTTACCCACCTAAGTTTAAATATAGCACTTGCTGCTGAGACCTTCGGTCATCAACAGTAGCTTTTCATTTTTTTAAATATTTATTATATTTTAATACATTTATTTTTATATATAAACATATATTGCTGCCTAAAGCTGGAAGTTGTTCGCACATTTTCATGTTGGACTCTCAATTACTCAATCTTTCAGACTTGGACATGAATCGATCGCACCACGCTTCACTCCATAACCTGCCATGGCATGTGACTGCGCTGTCCGGTCGCCCATTTACGGAGCACACAATGCCAAAAGCCCCAAAGAAAAAATCCAAGAAATTCTTTTGCTGGTTTTCGCTATGTTTTATTTATTTATGTATTTTGGATCGTTTGACTGCCGAAATAAACACGAGATCAAGGGTAACCATGGCCGAATCGCCAGCGTTGTCGTCACTTGTTGTGGATTCTTCGGCGATTTTGGTTTGGATCTTGCTTGCCCGGTTGTGCGAGAAGCTGGAAAACATTTTATAGCACCACGCAGCCGTTGTTATGCCCTTGTAACGGGTATGCTAACTAAGTCACAAAATGTGTAACTCATAGGAGACGCAAGGAACATATATAACTGATCAGCTGTCGAGTCACGATATACTGAGCAAATTTGGACTACTATATCATATAGAACTATAGAAAGTGGCGGCCAAAGATTGAGTTTTGGTAAGTAGAACTTTGCTTATGTTTCTTGATATTATGAGCTTCACTTTCCTCCCATATGCCAACTTTAGGAGCAATCGTTGGCAAGTAGAGCTTTTATAGAAAATCACTTCTATGCCTGATGCTCGCAAGTGTATTCGATCTTCGGCGTGCCGCTAAATAGCCGCTCTTTCCTGTTTTTATGAACCTCCGTTTCGTTTAGCGAACAAGTGCAAAAGACTACGGCTCTTAAAATATATATTTTCTTATGCAAATTTTTATGCTCGCCCCAAGATCTGAAGTCTATGGCAAAGAGTTTCTGGCTTTTGTGTGTATGCGATTTGATTTGATTTGCTTTGGTTTGGCTTGGCTTGGTTTGGTTTCTGTGCAGTTGTTGCTGGCAACAGCTTTAACAATTGTCGCGCATTAGTCGCGCTAACCTCAAGGTCCAACTTTTTTGCACATTTGTGCTGGCTGTTGAATGGTGGGGAGGGCTTTTGGGAGGAGGTCTAGAAACTTCAGCACCTGACGGCATCGCTGTCGCGCTGCTGCCAAAGTCATGTCATGTGAAATAATTGCAATTTACGCTTCGCAGCCAACGGGCAGCGCAGCAACAGCAGCAGCGGCAGTAACAAAAACAACCAACACAATTGTCGGCCGTTCCATGGGGCGAATACAGAACGTAGAATTTTGTTTGCTGCCCGATGATCTCACATGCACTCGCTGCATGATGAAAAGCAGCCATCAGTGGCTGTGCACAGAGTCGGACACTAAGCCAGGCCGCGGGCACATGTTAGCACGCCTCATCGTCAAATTATCTCTCTCTCGAACACACACACACACACACACACACACGAACACACACTCACACAGAAACCATTACAGCCTTTGTGCTCTGCTCTGGGCCCGGATTGCATAACGCTGCTTGTAATGAAGCGTCAATCTGCGTCGCAGCCAGGTCCACAAAGAGACCGGAATCGGCTGAGTGGAAGCGTTCGTTGTGTGAATATTTCATGGTCACCCATACAGGCAAACAGCTCTCAGTGCATGCCAGTGTATGTGCGAGTGTGTGTGTGTGTTTGGTGAAAATATTCGCATTGTAAGCGAACTGAATACAGCAACCAAGCCAAAAGCAAACAAACATTCCAACAACAACTTTTACATTGCAGCAGTCAAAAGGCGTTTCAGAACGATCTGAAAAGGGTTCCACTTCAATTCGGGTTATTTCGCCAACTACATAAGACCTAGTTAGAGGAATCAGAGAATTCGCAATCAAATCAAGCGCATACGTTTGATTATTTCAAGAATGAGGGTTGGCAGTACAAAATCCAACTCCCTGCCTGAAAATTCGATTTGTAAAGCTGATCTTACACAAACATTTAAATTCTTATTGTAAAAATAAAAATGTGGTAGGCGGTTCAAATCAACTCCTTATCCTCATGTATGGCTCGTGTAGCTCTTACATCTAGTTAGGAATAATTTGATACAAAATTTAAATTGTTTCACTTACAATTGCCCGTTCTACTGAAAATATTGCTTGTCGTACATATTTTCATAGAGAAGTTGTGGGCTACATTTGATCTCTCGCCCAAAAGTTGGCATCTTACACATATGGTTAGTTGAATGGGGGCCAAGTTATAAACGCTTTGGGACTGGGTTGCCAGCTTTTTGAACAACTCGTTGTTTAATTTGAAATTTAAATATCGAACCTAACAAAACAAATAAGTATAGAATTTATAATAATTAATATTGGGTTGACAGCACAAAGAGCATCTCATGTTCAACCCCTGCGAACTGAAAAGTTTGGCTTTTGGTAATGTTTACGTACAAAGTTTAACTAAGGGCATTTTAATGCCAACAAAAAGCACACACACTAACACACACGCAAACATACACATACACACAAAGGGAAATATGCGCGCTGCATAAATACAATTGGCTTTTAGTCAGCGTTCGTTTGTGGTTTTTCCACATTTTCCTCGCTGGTCGGGCGAGGCAACTGTGCATGTGTGTGTGTGTGTGTGTGTGCATATTTGTTCTTTATATGCGGCATTAACTGAAACTTTTTGTTGCATTTCAGCGCAACTTTCATTGTAACGTTTTCAGTTTCAGTTGCCGTTTTCCACAGAAATAAAAGCCAACGGCGAAAGCATAAGGTTCAGCATTCAGATATTTAATTTGATATTTAATAGCAAGAAGTTTTGGGTCCAGCAATTTATTGTCTTACTGAAAAGTTATTGTCGAAATTATAAAACATTAAACAAAAATAAAATTGATAACTTAAATATCTTAAAAATGTATAGTTAAGATAACTTTTATAAATAGAAAAATATTTTACAAAAAATGATCTTTAAATATTTAAAAAGATCATAGCTTGTTTCTAACATTTTAATTGTTTATCGAGAGCATGTTTCTTAAGAGTCATAAATTTAATTATTATTGCATATCATTGCTTAAAAAACTTGCATATTTTAGACAAATAGCAATTTAAAATGTTGATTAATTGATCAATATTAACAAATATTATATTAAAATTTTTTGTATACTTATTTTTCTCAAACATCTTCTGCATAAGAAAATATCAAAATCAAATCGGGCTTACCAAGCTGAAATTAATGTAAAATAAATCAATATAAAATACATTGGATTGAGCACTCTACCTTCAGCTCTTTATTCTTTACTAATTTTTAATTTAATGCAATGTAGTGTAATTTACGAAATTGTTGGCGAATTTGTCCGCCTTTAACTTTGCTTTGCATGTGTGTATGAAAATCTTCTGGCGAATACTCAAAGGGAAGTAATCAAACCTAATGCAGCTGTCTGTGGCAGCAGCAATTTGCATGCAAGCGACTTAGCTTGAAATTACATTTATTGACAACATTTAAATAGACAAAATAATTATTTACCTTGAATGCTTGCAACATTCTCAGCTGTGTGCATTTTTGTGTGCAGTGCATACAAATTAGGTTGAAATGAAGTACAACAATAACTAAAAGCTATGTCCGACATTTGCCAGCAGATATCGGGCGTGATCTGAGGATACGGTTCAAGTTACAAGCAATCCGCAACAAACATGTGTAGATACATTTTGCGGAGCTGCTGTGCAAATATCTGTATGTGTATGTAGCTGCTGCCGACTGCCAAATTGTTGCCACTTGGTTGTAGTACAATGTAGATGAAAGCCGAATGAATGTTTGCTAGCTGCTGCTGTTGAAAAATGTATTTTATGCAATTTGTTTTACACATATGTGCATTTGTTAAATATACATATACATATATGTATATATATTATTTTTGCATGCTTGGCTCAACCACAAAACCTTTTGACGGTTGCTGTTGCTGCAAATTGAATTGCGTATAAGCCCTTGCGTATGTATTTGTTGCAGTTGTTGTAATATATATTATATATAGTATAGATGTTTCGTAGAACACAGCTCGAGCAACTTTGGCCATACGGTGCGTATGAGTAATTCGAGAACCAAAGCAACGTGTTCATTTCTTTTGCCATTTTCGCTTTGACTCTCGACTTCGCTGGAACTGCAACTGAGTCATTTGGAACGGCCTGGCACCGAAACTGACATAGAATATGCAGCTTCCAATTACCAACTAACGATTTGCAGCATTAGTCACCTATTTCCAGCTTTTCAGCAGTTCCTGCCAAGACAGGGCGTATACTTAACGTAACAACAGTCCCAGCATCTACGTGTGTTTGTGTGCTTGTGTGTGTTGGTGTGTAGGTGTGTTCGTGAGAACCTAATGGTTAGCTCTGGGGCCAGCTCATCAAGCGCGACTGTCAGATACATTTTAAAAAACAATAATTACAGCGTACCGAGCGAGTGATTGGTCGTGGACGCGAGGGGGAGACAATTCGCGCGCTCTTTTAAATTTATTTAATTTTTTTTTTGAATAAGTTAACAAACGTTGCCAGCTACACACGTTTACAGCGACCTTGAACTTGATATTAGACGCGATTGCATATAGATATATATCGGCTGGGAACCGGTTTGGCCGTCTTTGGACCAGGGCAAGGCACTGGGCTAAATGCAATGCGAGCAGCGGCTAGTTAGTGCACACTCAGCTACACTTCCCACACGCTCCCTCTCTCTCTCTCTCTCTCTCTCTCTCTCTCTTTACACACAACCCATCAAAATTGAATTTTAAAGATACTTTTATGGTCTCTGGCCTAAACTAGTGTCGCTTTTCCAACTTCTGCTGAGTCATAGCCCAAATATTTGCTGGTTATGTGCGCTTAGCCAAAAGCAAACAGTTTGTCCAGGAGCTGCTTTTGTTGACGTTTTCTTAACATGAACCCTATACCCAGCTTGTCTATGGATATGTATGTGTGTGTGTAGACAAATACATATGTAAATCGATGTGGGTCGCCTGCAATAACAAACCCTGCCAAAGGGCACACAAATACGACTGGATGAACTTGACTTCATCCGATGTGGTTGTTGCTGCTGCTCCAGCTGCTGCTTCTGAAGATGATAGGCCAAGTCAAGTGCTGGAAACGGTTGGCATGTCACAAATTGTGTCTTAGCCCTCTTCGTCTCGGGCGCAACCCATAAAAAAAGGCTTTGCTGTGGGCAAAGAAAAACAAACAGTTGGATCTATCATTACCCTGTCAACATAAAAGTTGGGGCATAATAATTGTTCATGATATTCCCTGATGAATCCAAGATTCTGTTTTTATTGTGATCTTAGGAACCTGAACCGCACACTTAAAATCATATTAAAATTAAAAAGTCTTCGAATTTTGAATATATATTTTAGATAAAGATTCTTTAAAAAAAAATACAAAAAAATATTGTGAGAAAAATTATAATCTCATGGCAATTTTCTAAAATCTAGATGAGAATATTTACAAATGCATAAATAATTAAATGTCCCAACAGATTCTATTTTTCTTAGAAAAATATATGCAAAAGTCATACTTTAGTCGTTTGTAGAAACATTAAAAGAATGACTAAGTGTAAGAAAGGGAATTTATATAGCAAATATTAAAGTTTTTTAAGCCATATTTGATATCGAACCACAAATAATGTAAGAATTAAATTAAAAAGTGAATTTTCCATAGATTTAGTAACTTGTATAATTACAAGAACTCATATAAACAGCTCAGTCTGCAGTCTTGGACATGCAGCTCGTAATATACGCTTTTGCAGTGCATGCAGCTATAATTATATATAAGCAGATAAATTGTGTATGGGTATATATAGGCTGGGGCGACAGTTGGCGGCATAGTCTACAATAAATTTTCATTTAATTGAGGCTTATTGCATTATTTTGGCTGACTGGCTGGCTGCCTGGCTGGGTGGGTGGTTGGTTGCTTGGTCAGTTCTCCAGATGGCAAACCGCCTGTTCTGACCGTCTGGGCGGTCATTGGCGCAACAGATGCGACTTTCACAGAACAATGCGAAAATTAATCATTGGCGACTTAACGTTCTGATGTTCTTGATGCGCTTGATGAGGACGCGGCTGACAATGACAAGGGACAAAATAATGCTTATATATAGCCCATATACATATCAGAGATACTTGTGCATATTGTTTATTAACTGACGCAATGTATGCTTGATATATCAATGAGCACAGAAGTTATTGCCAATAATGATAATGCTCTTGTTATAAAGGCGTGTACGAGAGCGGAAATTGTAAAAAGAAAAGCACCCAGCAAATTGTCACCTTTGAAATCCGTTCAGACTGTGACATTGATGGAAAATGCAGTTCACATGCCTTGTCACGTTTCGCAATTTCTCCTTTTGTCACTTAGAAAATGTATTTTCCTCTTTAACGCATGTTTTTTTCTGCAGCGTTTATTTGATTTCCGTATCGCCTTCTTTGTGACAGACTGCATAGGTTGAGTGAACCTAAGAGGTGAAAAAAAAGGTGCAAAAAAGAAAAAGGCAATTTTCATAGCAGAACAAACAAACAAGGACAGATTTAACTACTTGCATGTGATCAACCTGTGGCTTTTACATTCCGACTACGTTTGCTTTAGAGATTCGGCTGAAAAATCAACTGGCCTAAAAAATACGAATGTGTTCGTTAGTTAACACACATACTTTCACATGCATATAAAAAGCGAATAGTAGAAGAAATACTGTCCAACCATTTTATATCTTGAGACTACTTCAGCAAATGATTATGTATTTTTTTTAAATATTTTATTTTTTTATCCTTGTAGAGGGTCATGAAATTTGTAACGCATAGAATAAGACATTAGGTCTAGGGTCTCTAGTATTGAGGTTTTTTTGATAAGACAAACAAAATTGCTTCCTTGTTCTTCGTATTCCTTAACGTTCTTTATTGACTTATATTATGTGATTAAATGGCTTGGAACGTTTACCAAATGTGAAGGGGTCTTAACTTAACCGTTCAAACAGTACTTAATATGAATTATAAGTACTTATAAATATAAGTTTACATAAGCAATTTAACATAATATATAAAATCACACAATTTGTAAATAGCTGGATACTTCAAGAGTTTTTTCTAGTGTACAATCATTTGGACACGCCCATTGGGGTTTCAATAAAACCTCTGTTGCCTGTGTGCCTTGTTCTGAACAACAATCGATGTCGTAAATATTTCCTTAAGTCTAAAATAATACGTTTAAAGAAGCCTGCTTCACAATGAAAGCTTACTGATAAGATTTAGTAGCTAATTAAACATCCACTAAAATAATCAGACGAATTAGTTATTAATAGAGCTGTAAGAGCCAGCAACATCTTGAAGAACATAATATTCCAGTCAAAGTTCACATTTAACTGAGGCAACTTCCGTGTAGAAAGAAGACTCAGGTTCTAGATAGGCATATTAAATAGGAACAAAACAAAACTGTGACACACATTTCTTGACCAGCCTACAAAATGTCGAAATTTATGTATATGTGTACATGCATATATATATGTTTGTATTCCGAAAAGTGTTCTAAACAGCCAAAAAAAAAAGTAAAGGAACGAGCGAGTGGAACGAAAATAAACAGATTCCATGACAATGACCTCCTAAACAGATAAATAAATGAGCAAACCGCACAAATAGGCGAAAACCTATATAGAACTACTTTTACTGATATAAATACGAGTGTTGAAATAATATATATGTGCAGCTATATGCATAATATATAATGATATATATATACATATATACTGATACATATATACATGTATACATATGATAATCAAATAGAAGCAAGTTCACTGCACGGAAATAACAAAAACAAGCGAAAACGTAGCGTAGCGAATAGAAAAGCAGAAGAGAAAACAAAAACATAATAATAATATTTAAAAAAAAAAAAAAAAAAAACAAGCATGCAAACAATTTAAAAACGTCATCGTTTTTTGTGGGGGCAGCAGCTGATTAATTAAAGTTTGACACGAGTGCAAGCGGCGCAGCAACAGCGCGTGATTGGGTGAGTGCGAGTGAGAGCGCAAATCAAATAGATTTCTGATATGTGCTGCAGTTAAGCAAAACAAATATGTATATATATAAATATATAAAATCATAAAAAGGTGGCCACTTGCTGCACTAGCGTACAAATGAATTTGTCTCGCTGGGTTTCTGGTTTTGTATCTTCAATTTGAGAAACCTGCTGCCCACGAGTTTGCCGAAAAAGTTGCGAGCTTGAAATACATTTTATGGACATCATCGTTAAAGTAATCAACAGTAAGAGCAAGAATCATCAGCAGACGTCGGCGACGCAAACAAAAAAAGGAAGTGAATGTTGTGCTCAACTAGCTGATACCCTGTAAGCAACTACATACATATGTGCCTAAATTGAAGTAAACAACAGTAAGAGCAAGAATCCTCAGCAGGGGGAACAAAAAAACACGAGTGATCAACTAGCTGATACCCTAAAGTATACAACATATGTGCATAAATCAAATCAGGGCATGTAAACGTAAAATTTTATGCGTATCTTATATTAAGCTAAGCTCCTAATTTGATAGATTAGTTTTGATAGAGCCCAAGACTTACTAGGTCAAACAGACAGATATACGGACATGCTAGAAATATTCGCCAGTTGATGCAAAGTGAAATACTATAAACCCCTTACAAAGTCGAAAAACCCATCCTCTGTCACACATAGTAGAAATAGTATGTACGTTTTCATTGCATACAGGGTATAAGGAAGGCAACAAAAAAGAACTATATGCAACTTATGAAGTCGGAAAAGCCTAGCGCATTCTCTCACAGACGTTTGCATAGAAACAGTATGCCCAATTTCACTGCATACAGGGTATACAGAAAAGAAGAAAAAAAAAGCAAACCGCAATCGCAAGAGCCGAAAGCGAATAAAAGTTAAAAGACTTTAGCCAAATTCAAGGTCAACTTCGTTTCAATAAATTGCAAATGAAATGGTTGCTCGCTGGCCAGGCTGAAGGGGCCTGCAAGGGGGCCTAAATGCTGAACCTGAAGGGGGGGGCTGAAGGGACAGCGACAGCCAGCAACTGCATGACGCAAATGATGCCAAAGTCAGCGGCTTACCTGTAACTGAAGCTGAAGTTCTCTGCATCTGTATCTGTATCTGAAGCCGAAACTGAATCTGTATCTGAAGCTGGGCAGCGAGCCGCTCAATTTGAGCTCCACGATTTTCAAGCGAATTTTTGGCGTGTTAATAAAGATTGTCGAAAATTTAAAGAATGGCTTTGATAAAATTAAAAAAACAACAATATTAAGACAGCAGCACAAAAGAAGAACAACTGGTATAATAAATTCGCCTCCTCGACGATTCGGGCTGTATATAAAAAACAATAATAAAAATCATTAAAAATGCAATTTTATATAATTTACCTAAACGAGTAAAACATAATGTTTTTGTTGATTTGTCAAACGATCTTTGAGAACTAAATGTGCTGCATTAGAAAATAGTTCTCAAGAAACTGGAGAATGAATGTTTTAAATTCTATTGATCGAAGAGAATATATATTGAAATACAATTTTTCTGACCGATCTCCAAACTCATAACTATATATATACATATTCTTGATCAAGATTTATTTCCGTCAATCTGTCCATTTTCACCTGTCTTTCCGCATAAACGCGTCTATCCCAGAACCTAGAATAACATCGATAAATATCGATATCCTGTTTTTCGAGAACATTCTTCACTTCAATAATAGTCTATACAGATCAGATTATTTATTTTAAAGATATCGCTGCTCCTGTCCCAGGTTGGTAGAAAGATATTCAGGCTATCTCCAGTCGAGCACTGCCGACTACCGCGCACTTATTTTTAACAAAAGTGGCTTCATCGGGTTGAGAAATTATAATTTCTTTTTAATGATAATCAACGTAAGATTATTGATGGATTGCAAATAAAAGCGATATATTGTGATTAATTATGGAGTGCATTAGCCAAACCTACTCGCATTCCAATTAAGTAAGCTGAACATTTGTAATATGATTTGCTTTGTAATTTAAATTTTTAATTTGTTTGTGCATTATAAGCTTAGTCACCTCTGCCAGCCTCTTTAATCGTGCCTCTTACGACGCCAACAAAATTGGCAAAACAAAAAAAGCCCTTATATTGTATATTGTGCATGTGTATTAAGCATTTATCGAACTCTGCGCTTAATTTGTTTATTTTACCTGTTAACCAATTTATTTCTGATAAATTGTTTATATGTCGTTGGCTTATACACAATTCTGTGGTACGATCTGGTCTGGTTTCTGCTGCTGTGTATGTACGTTTTTTTAAATGAGCTTCGTGTTTTACAAGTTCAATCAACTTTGCAGCGACGCCAAAAGCAACCACAATTGATTAATTTATAAATTATTTATTGAAAACTTTCTGTGTATTCGCTTGTCAAAGTATGCGAAAGACTAAAACAATAAATCGAAATGTATGGCAAGGTTTGACTTAAACAAGAATTATGGCCCAAAAAAACGTAACATATTAATTAACTAAAGGATAATTTAAATAATAATGTATATACACTAATGCAGCTAAAGTGCGAAGACATTCGAATGCGTCTGCTCAAATTGCGATGCATATGTGCATATGTGTGTCTTTATATGGCGTGTTTATGTATGTGTGTGAGTGTGTGTGTGCGAGAGTGTGTGTTTATGCATTTGTATATTGACTGTAGCTATAGAAAACCTAAACATTTGCACTTCGTCTACTTGTTAGAAACTAAGCATGAACAAGGCTGGCAGCAAGCGGGGCTAGAGTGGCTGAGGGAAGAAGGGAGAAGAGGGCGGAGAGAGGACCGGCAGCGGCTGGCAGCTGCATGGTTTATCGCAGCAGCCAAGCTCCTCGAATATGCACTCGAATGCCCTTCATGCCCGTCTCCCAGCCCGCCGCAGCTCGCCTCTTCTCGCTTGAACTGTGTCAATGGCCTTGAAATTGTTTTTGCGCCATGCGCTGCTTAGTTGATGTTCTTGTTTTTATTTTTTATACAGTTGTTGTTTTTTATAGTTGTTGTTGTTTCTGTTGCTCCAACAACGAGATTAGTGGAAATAGCGCGCACTCAGCGCTCGCTTTGTAAGTCGCCCATAAGGAAATGCAATTCCATCTGACCCAATAAATTATAAGCGTCGCGGTACCACGGTGCGTATGATAAGTTAATCATACGCATCGTGCATCTATTCCCATTTTCGTATGCATGTCGAGTGGCCATTAGATATTTTCTGGGCACTACCAACTGCAGGAAGCGCCACAACCAGCATTTTGTGGTTTTTCCATCAATGTCATCGTGAATCTGTAGCGGGCATAGAAAAAAAAAAAAAACAAAAAAAAATGACTACACGACAAGGTCAAAGTCGACGACAACCGCACGAATAAAGCGGCTGCTCGAATGTTGAGCGCGTTTTTTTTTCTACCCCTTTTTTATTATTTTTAATTTTTTTTCTGCTGCTGTTGTCAGTTTACAGCCAATGCACAGATGTTGCTAATGATAATGATTGTCAGCACTAGATGAGTAAAAAACTAATAAATAATTTGTCCGTTCTCAAATATGAAATATAAAATTAGTCTTTTTTGGCTGCAGCAAAAGCTCAATTGAATATGTTACAAAAACAGACAGACAAAAATCTTTAGAGAAAATCTTTGTAAGAGATTTAATAATTTAGGCAGATTAATGAAGAGATATGGATTCTTTCATATAAATAATAAATTCCTAAAGGCATATTTTATTTAACGCCAAAAAAATATCAACTTTCGCGGCACGAAACATTAACATTTTCCCAACGATCTTAATCAAATTAAGGTACAAATTTCAATTTCAATGTAATCAATGTAAGCGTATTGTACAGCAATAAGACAATTTCTCCAAACGGTACTTCAAACAAAACAGAAATAAATTCAATTAGTATAATAGTTTAAGCGAGAACTATATAACATAGCAATGCAGCCAAACTGTACTGTGCTGATAATAGAATCGATAAAAGGCGGAGCTATGGCATTGCTTTATAGAAATTTACAATAAAATAAGTATAGCCAATTTCCCTACAAAACTGTAGAAGCTGCTTATTGTATGTGTATGTCATCTGAAAAACAAATTAAACAAATCGATTTCTGAACAATTCTCGTGGCGCAGAGATTTAGCGATAATCGATATGTGCACTCATTAAGGTATTAACTGCTTTGGCAATAAGTCTTTAAGCGTTAAGGTTATTGTAAATCCCCCATAAAAGAGAACAAAAATTGGATAGTGCTGCAGCCAAAGCAGAGAGCAGCTCTCAGCTCTCAGGGCTCAGGGCCCTCCAGTCTGAGACAGACATGCTGTTAAACCTTTGAACCCAACACAATGCGGCACGAGTACTTACTAAAAACAAGTGCAACAACACGGGTCACAAAATTAAGAGATTAATCCGCGACAAGCAAATGCGAAAAACCAACAATAAACAACTCCAGATGCGGACAAGAGAATGTTGATTAAAAAAAATCAAATTTATATTATTACATTCTTTTTTTTTTTTTTGGGCTCGCAAGTAATAAGGCCTTTTAATTTATGGAAGGCAAAACTTGAACTTCAGCCTGTCAACACCTCAAAGTGCTGCTGCTGCTGTTGCTGCTGCCTTCAAGATTTGTGCGATAGCCGAGACGTTAACATCGACAACGTTGCCTGCTGCTAATTACCAGCATCAATTACGTTACTCATACGCAACGTTGACGCGTTGCCGCTGTCGCTGCTGCTGGTTGGCCTTACGTCAGATTGAGAAAAACTAATGTGCACTGCGACATTGCCAGAAAATGCAGTTTCACTTGATGCTGCCAACTAAAGATTCATTAAGAAACAAAGTTGCACTGCTAAAAGCAGCGCCCGATTTCCAGTTCACCATGGAAACAAAACGGAACGATGCAGTCTGTCTGTTGGCAATTGCCACCCAGCTGTATGCGGCGGCGGCTTGTGTGTGCATTATGTTACTTAACTGCGCTGGCATTAACCAAAACTTAGTCATAAAACTAGTCAACATAAGTTTTATCCTTCAGTTAGAGACTGAACAGATTCGATTCGCAGTTCACATAAACTACCCGCCCTTGGGCACGGCTGGTGTATTCGGATTTATGCATTCATTAGCCTTATACTTTCGGCGTATACTTTCAAAAATGTAATAAAATATATCCCTTTCTTTTGAATACGGCTCATATATCACTCAAAATCAGCATATATTAAAGAATGGTTAGATACAACCCAAGGCTTCGCGCCTGGGTCTGCCTCGAATATGTTTTTAATAAACGTTTATTTTATTTAATTAAAATCATTGTCATAATTAAAGTCACACAAAAAGTAAATGTTTATTTCATTTACTGAAAATCATTGTCATAATCATAAAGTGCCCTTCGAAAATATTTTAGTTTTGACCACATCTTTTTCTAGAAAAAGTAAATATTTAACTAATTGATACATTTACTTAAAATCATATATTTGCTTAACACTCGCACATTCCTCTGCCCGCTTGAAAATCTTTTCTAAACTATATAGACAACATTTTAATGGCCCCATGAAAATAACTTACAAAACCAAACCCGTTGCGCAACATTTGTGGCAAGGCGGCAATCAGATTTGGTGACGATGTCGACTTTGTCGTCGCTGTCGATGATGACGCCGCCAGCCTTGACCCGGTTCTAACAGCCACTGAATGGCGCTGACTTAACTTGGCTTTCGTGCACAGCCCGATGGCCGACTTCTAACCTCCAGTTTAAGACGCCTTGACTTGTGAACCGTCGCCCAGTGGCAACTATCTCAAGTCGCAGACAGATTTCAATTAGCGTTTCCGCACGTTCGCCTATTTAGTGTTTTGTCATTGCGGATTTAACTTTCATTTGTTGCCCGCCTTCGTTCTCGCTGCCCGCCAGTTGAGCTGCTAATTAAAAGCGCATCTCTCGTCAAGTATTGTATTCGTATGCGAGGCTCTCTCTTTCCCCTATTGGCCAGCCTGTCTGTGTGTTTTAACACTTTAAGCTCCAGCAGCGACACCGAGCAAACAGTTGCCAGTTAGCGGCTATGGCAGATCCTGGCCCAAAAGTTTTCAATTAGGAAATTTTCTCATTTGCATTTCAAATAAATTTGTCGCTACTTGAGCTTCACTTGTGCGTTGCCTAAGTGCTTCCCATTAACATTTTGGCTTGAGAATCATCCAGTCAACTAAATATGAAAAATCACTTTTCAAATGGTTCATTCGTTTGTCCAGCAATTAGTTCAAGGCGATGTATATCCTTTACTTGGGCTTAAAGAATAAAAACAAAATTTAAGCACAAATTCTTGATGTAAACTTTTTTAAGAAATTATTATTAAGATTATTTGTCCCATCATTTAAAATAAAATTATCGAAATTATATTTAATTTAAAGCTTGCTATGAGTTTTCCAGGAAAGCTGCTTTCCCATTCGCTCAACAAAAATCAAAACCAAACAAGAAACAACACCAAATTCCTGCAAGAAACGCCTTCTCCAACAACTCACTTTTCAAAACAATTTTTAAAGTATGAAAAAAAAGACAGAAATCAAAACTTCTTAAATTTCAACCAAACCGCAAATATATATATACAAGCATACATATATTTCATACAATTTTGCGCACTCTTTTTCATCAAATTAGTTTAGGTCCCAACAGTCGTTGCGTCAGGAAAAAATCTTGAAAATCACCTAAGGGGCTCAAGACGTCTTAGCTTTGTAACGTGATGTGCGTGAGAACAGAATAAATGGCGTTTGGGGGCATTGCCTAGTCCCAAGGAGGAGATGCCAACAGCAAAATATTGGCAAAGTTGGCGGCGCCCCCCCAAAAAACAAAAATAGAAAAAATATAAAGTTCTTCGTGAACTTATCCAACTGCGAGGTACCCTGTAGTCAAGCTTCTTCTTTTGCAGTTCTTTTGCTTAAAATGGATTTCTCTTCAAAATAGACTGTGTCTATCGCCGTTCTATGTTCTTCTGTTCTATTCTATGAGCCGTAAGCTTCTTAGAAAGACGTTACACATTTCGTGCCAAAATTATACTGACCTCTTAAGCAGGGTATCCAATCAGTCGCTCAGCTGTAATCAATATTACAATTGCTGTCCAATAAATCAGTGATAAACAACAAAACCAGCTTCATATATGCCATCATCAGTCTGAATAGCAACAATAGTTGGGTATTGCCTATATTAACACCTAACCTGCACCTAGTTCAGGTGGTATGAGCCGCAGGAGCGTGCGTTCATGCGTGAACACTCACGCGTGTCATTTGACAACGTGTTTATGCTGGAAGCTCAATTTCGCATTGACAGCATCTTCAATGGTGCAAACGAATGTGTGGGCAGGGAGACGGAGAGCTGGTACATAGAAAGTGGCAGCAGCAACAAGAAAAGCGCCTAACAAGCACTTTAAGCTGGCGCCCGTGACAAGCTATTCCAAGTGCTTCATTCATGCAGCCAGCCCGACAGGCCCTGTCCTGCGTCCTTCTAGGGAGCAGCCCTTGCTTACGTGCTCATCCCCAACCCAGCCCAACAGTCAGCCATCATCAACAGCAGCATTGATGTTGTCATTATACTCATCGACATCCTTGTCATTACGCGGCACATACGAAAAGAGCACGAAAACACTTGTCATTAACACAATCACACACTCAAATACACAGACACACACGCACACACAGGCATTCACCTCACCAAGCAATGGCGCCTTTAGTGCCCGCCAAATGAACTTTTAATACTTTTTTTCTTTTGCTGTTAAATACAGCACTCACACATAATACTTGAACTATTTGAAAGTGTTTGTAGCACATGAAAAGAATGAGTTGTGATCCCAGGCTGAGTGGTTGTGTGGACTTAAATGTATGAGAATCGCAAAGAAAGGCGATATTGAATATACTTCTTAAGTGGGCATAGAAATTACCCAGTAGATCTTCACATAATGCAGAAGAAACTACAATGTATACAAGAAATCTGTATCTCTCTCAAGCTTATATTTTTTATGCAAGCCCTAACCAATATGTCCTTAAATTTGAAGAGGTATAAAATCACCCTGTTTGCAGGTTTTTTTCATGCTGTTTTCTCCTCTCTATATTTATTCATTGTTCTTTTTTATCGACAAATTCTCAATTGCACAAGCTGACCACAATAAATCAAATATTCAACTGCTTTGTCCAACCACACAAAAATACTAAATCACTTTTGGATGATGGTCAAACAAGCAGGTAAAAGAAAAACAACAGGAGCACCAGGAAAAAAAAAGAATACAATTGTGGGATACATCACAAGGGTAAAAATTGGCAGCCATACAATGATAGAATTGGGATATATGTAAGCCATTTATTTTTTAAAGCATGCATTGAACTACATTTTGTACATTTTTCTATGCTTGTTGTTGTTGTTGTTGCATTGCCGCCTTTGGCACATTCGTAACGTATACGCAGCGTATTGCAGATGTTCGCCACAGCTGGAACAGTCGGACCGACATCAAATATCAAATAATTGTTTGCCATTTAGCAGTGTACATTTTGAATCGTTGCCAAAAAAAAAAATAAAAGAAGAATATGCATTGGCCATTTGTTTACATAGCCAGACAAGAGAGGGGCTTGCAATGGCTGGGGCGAAAATCCGAAAGACATATGTCTGCATGGAAGTATGTACATATCAAGTATATTTCTAAATAGACAAGAAATAGGCAGGGCCATCAAATACCCTGGAGGAGCACAAGTTTTCATCTGAACTCCATTAAACTCCAGTAAGAATCAAGCATAATTAAAATTAAATAGTGTTAAAAAAAATTTGACCTAAGTTTTGAAATCTAAATGACTTTCATGCTTTTCTGTTAAAAGAATCCTCTAATGATGTGTTTTACGGAGCTCGTCGAAAACACTCGGCCACAGCTTGGCCTTGTTTGCAGGGTAACACAAAATTGCGAGTAAAATAAATGAATGTTACAATCAAAAGAACAAAAGAGCTCGGCATGTGGCAGACGAAATGCAAGCTGCAAATCATTTGTTATAGTTTTGCAAAAGTCCAACAAAATCCATGTCGCTGCGATTCTCAGCGCTGTCTCCAAGTCTTAACAATCACCATTAAGCACTGATTTGTATTTCCAAATTAATAAACTGAGCACAAGTCTTAAAAATAGGGCAGCTGTCGACCAGACGGCTTCATGGCCAATAACATCGTCATTCCGATCTGTCAGCAACTCAACCAGTTTATAGCAGCCATAATTTAAATGATTGATGCGACAATGTCGTTTACGTCCAGCCTTTCAACGCAGGTGAGTCCCAAGCTTGCAATTGTAATTGGGTGGCTAGAAATTGTTGCCCAGTTGCAGGGGCAATTCACACGCAATTTTCACGTCCGAAAAAAGTGCGACGACAGCCCCATTGCAGCAAATGTTACTCTGGGGAAAATTAAAATTTTCTACGCAATTTGGTTAGCGCGCGGGGCGCTAATCGGCCTGGCAATATTTGAGCTTAAAAGGTCCAGCTATGTTAAGTCTACATGGGCTTAACAGCTGTTAAGCATATGTTAACAGCATTGCATGAGCAGAGCAGCCTGCGCTTAAGCCAATCGAAGAGCATAGCAGGCAAAGAGAGCCATGGCGGCTGCTGTTAACTTCCGCTCTCTTAACAAACACTCAGACTCTGTAAACATTTCGGCTAAGCTGAGCTAGCAACAATCTAAGCAGCAATCTTTTACAATTTACAAATGTTGTGTTATTCGCACGCACAACCCTAAGCTACCCCATGGGCGCTACGCTAAGGGCGGCAAATTGACTCATCTGGCAGTTACATTAAATGTTCGTTGGCCTTTTTTGGTAGTAAAAACGTGGCCAATGCCAAGGAAAATTTAACAATGCGGCAAAATAAAAATAAAAGCTAAACAAATTGTGCATGAAATGATGCCCAGGACTGTGGGTCAGGCATCCTTTGCAGCCTCAACTTTGGGGATATGTAAAATATATTTCCGCCATTTGAAATTTGCACAAATGAAAATTGTGACTGAAAATTGAATTACCCAAAGCAAGACCAGCGATAACAACAATAGCAACAACAACAACAATGGTGACGACTACCGCAGTGAAAACAAAACAATAAAAGCTATCACAAAAAGAAAAAAAACGAGAAGAAAAGTTGAAAGTGTGCCCCTGAAACAAATATGTTGACAAGGCCGGTAAAGAAAAAGCGCCTGCAAAGTCGAATGAAAATCATCAGGCCCAGAGGGCAGCTTCATCCAGCTGCTTCTGCTGCTTGCCCCCACTCCTGCACGGTCTTGCCGCTTGTTGCCACATTAGCCACGCCACGCTGTGTCCCCTAATGAGCATGCCAGACATATGCCATGGGCCATGTCCTACCTACATAATCCACCTCCGCCTTCGAATACCACGCCCCTCGTTTGTCGTCTGTCCTCTATCGTCGCGAAGATCTTCCGACTGAAGTCAAATTGGTATATTCTTGAGAAAAGCAGCAAGAGTACTTTCTTGGCGAGGTTGGGGTGCTTGGGGCTGTGGCGACCCACAGCATATGCTAGTGTCTGCTGGCACCAACAGTTGCTTTTGCCATACGAAAGTGTTTTTATTGCTAGATTCCATGCGTGGAACTAACAATAAGAATGCGATTTTTAGGATGCGACAGATGGTCAGCTTTTGTTGAGTTTACCCCTTGCGTTGCGAAGGCACCAGAAAGTTTCAATTTGAGCAAGAAATAAAAATTTAAGAAAATGGTTTTTTTATATAAACGATTTCTTTTGCAATCAATATACAGTCACGAACCTCTAAGGCTTACATAAATATGTCTGTAATGCAATTATAAAGATAGATTTTTTCTTATATTAATATTATCTAATCTGTAGATTGAGATAAATCAAGCTAAAAGGTTCTTATCCTGTGCAGCGCATTCGGACAGTTTCTGACTTTTTTAAAAGCTTAATTTTTATGTATCTAAAGCAACAATACAAGAAAATTGTAAGAAACCTAAATGTTATTTGTATATGGTAATAGTTTTCCACACTTTCAAGTTTTATTTATATATGTATATATTTTTTCGCCTTCAATGAGTACATTTTAAGAGTGCCCAATAATTTTAAGAGTGACTATTGATAATACTTATGGCTAAAATATATAAACTTTCGAGCACTGTTAGCAAATTGGGCAACTTTTCAACACTGACTACGGAATTTACAGTGAAATAGTATCGCTGCACCAATTTTACAGGCAACAGCAATTATAAATGTTTCTCTGGCATTTTGTAGATGCATTAAACATAATTTATTTGGCCAAAAATGTTTTTCGCTTTGTGTAGCAAACTGTTTCACTTGTTGATGTGAATGCACATTACGTATACGCAATGCAATTTTTGTATTTCACATAATTCGAATTTACATGCATGCTGCATGCAGCGGCAGGCCAAAATGCTGCGAAAAACAACAAGAACAAACAGAAAAAAAGAGAAAAAGAGAAAAATGCAGAAAAAGATGAAATAAAAACAAACTTTGCGCGGCACATTTTTCACTCGCCGGGCTCCCATTTCAAGTATACGTATTTCAAAAGATGTCTAAACAAAATGCTGAAGAGATTTCTGCTTTGGCTAGGATGCATGTCGAGACTTTATGTTTTTGTTTAGATGCTGACGTCAGCGAGGCGCACATGAGCTATGTGGCAACGCCAGTCCGCCAGTCTGACAGTCAGTCAGTCAGCCATAGAGTTGGTGAGTCAGTGCGTCAGCTTTACCAAAAGTTTCTTTGTGCTGGACTGCAACGAACTAGTTGCGAACTTGCCGGCTGCTGTTGCAGTTTTGCTTGATTTGCACCAAATTAAGTTGGCCCCCATCCGGGCAGTAGACCATGCCCAATAGCCCAGCCCCAGATCCGTGCCGTGCCGTGCCGTCGTCGTCGTCGTCGTCGACTGGCTGGCGGACGACCTGCGCCACTGGCTGCTGCCCAAAAATGCAATAAAATTAAATGCTTTTATGTAAAAACTTTATGACTTTGTGTTTATGCTCGCTACACGCTCGACGCCCCGACGCTGTCTGCTCCGCAGCCTTCACCCCACGCCACGCAACGCCAGGCCATGCCACGCCTATGCGATGTCTTCTTCTTGGTTGGACTTTAGCTTGGCCTGCTTTAGTTTTTGTGGCCGGACAGTTGTTGTTGTTATTGTTGTTATATTGTTACTGCCGCCTCGCATGTGTTGACAGTAATTAATTTAACTGGCGTAAATGAAATTTATATGGCCAACAACACATTGCCTCGTACTTTGTCGTTGCAATTTGTCCAAATGTTGCACAGTTGCGCTGCCCGTTAAATTCTTCTAAATTGCTCTTGCTGCAGCGCAAAGTGGCCAAAGTAGCTGACATGCCTGACGTCCATAGAGTATAAACAAACTGCACTTTTATCGTTGATTGCCAACTTTCCCTTAACTAGTCTTTCATATCTTAGTCAAAACATAGCAGCTGAAATTGCAAAAATCGTTTGCTCAAAAATAAAAACATTAATTTCTCACTTTAATTCAAGTTGCTTTCTTTCTGCCGGCTGTAGATCTATTTTTTTTTTTTTTTTTTGCCTTAGAAGGAAGCACCTCGTGCTATGCAGGAACTCAGAAAATATACATATTCTCTATTCATTGTGTCTGATATTTAAAGAAGAACTGTGTCGGCTTAGCTCAGCTTTCTTTTAGCTTTTCCGTAAATATAAAGTATGGTTGCTTTTACTTTCTATGCCCTTTTTGGCACGTTTAGCCTTCAACAGAGACGTGGCAAGTACGACATAATAACATTGAAGAAAGCTCTAGTAGAAAGTGCTAGACTTGAAGCTGCCCTTTACCAAAGTGTATACAATAATATTCCCTCCAAACCTATTCTATGCCATAGCATAATTATAAGTATAAGTTTTCTTACATATTAACAGGATATTCCTAAACATACATGCATACTTTTACCTTTGATGGACTACCTGTACGTCTACTTGATTTTGGTCCTCCTTTGACCTATAAAAGGTAAGTTTACATACTTAAGAGCTTCTCTTGTCTTAAGAAGCAAAGAAAAAAACGGCAATTAGCTCATAATTGAGAGAAACTTTCGCAAAACAGTCGTAAAAGTGCTGTGAAAAAACGTCTCAAGCAAATGAAGCTGAAAAGTGCAATAATTTTTGGTCTTTTTATCTGGCAAAGTTAGCAAGCACCACCAACAAGCAGAATCAACAACAGTAATTATAATTTGTTCGCAATAACAAAAATACTTAATTACTTAACTGTCAAAATATGCAGCAGAGAGCGCAACTTGCCGCAGAACTTTGCAATGAAAATTTCGTTGAAGTTAGAAAAGTAAATGATGATTATTAGGCTTATAGCTTTGAATTCTTATATGGATATGGATTATATATTCTTATGGATTAAATTCTTAGGTTGACAATAGTTTTATCGATCTGATCTGATACACCCACTATTTTACAACAATGCAATGATTAAGACATTAGCATAACAATATTAATGTATATATCAGTTGGCAATTAAATTGCCTTTGATCATTCAAATCAATCTTAAAATAATCTGTAAAATGTAGAGCACCTGATTACCCCGATGACGCACCAAATTTATCAATATTAATATAACTTTTGATCTGGACTTACCAAAGACTTAGCACACGGCCAATGCTGTGCACTCAACAGCCTATAGATAATCTACTAGAATCAAAAGAGTGACTGAAATTTCAAATATACACTTGGTGGCACGCACAAAGATATGCACCAGAACTGTCAACGTCAGCGGCATGGGGCATTAAATCATTTAAGCTGAAAAGAACAGGGCCAGAGGGCAACGAGTGCCACGACTCGTTGCGATAGGTTCACACAACACACTTCCGCTGCCATAGAACAGCAGCAGCAGCAGCAGCAACGGCAACAGCCTCAACAACAACGACAAATGGCAGCCCGTGTTGCCAACAAGCAAACAAAAAGTTTACGCTTCATAGCACAAATTGAATAAATCATCTAACGTCGAGCGGCTGCGATTTGCAAAAGTGGGCGGGGCGCAGCCGCATGTAGAAAGGTTATGTGCATAATTGTTGCGCGAAATGGCCTAAAAAAGCGGCAATAAAAAACATGACAAAAGGAAACGAAAAAGTACATTAAAAAATATTCTAAACTAATTAGTTAAGTTTCCTACAGTTGACGAATGCTAAGCACAGACAGATTTGTTCAGCACCTTAAGAAATTTGAAAACTACTTCGGCAACACTTACACAACCTACTTATCAGGGTCAGGGGATTCCCATTATCAGATATTATTTATTTTGCTTGCTTAGTATTTATTGATATTCAACATACATTGTAGTATATTTGTTAGGGAAACATTATTGTTATGAATTTTTGTTTTGATTAATCACACAAGCAAACATTATTTAGTTTTCTTTTGACATTAGTTTTAACCTATAATAAAAACAAATTGAGTTGTTTTTCACATTTGGCCTAAACGTTTTTCATATATACACACAATACTTCAAACCAGAAACCAATTTATTTAAAACACCCAAATGAATTACTTCAATTTGGCCACAACTGTTTTCATTTATGAACTTCAACTGCGCGCAGTTCAGTATTACAGAAAAGCCACTCAGCTTAGATGTGTCGCTTAAGAGCGTATGTCTGAACTTCGGTTAAATATATAGCTAGCAGATCTTTAAATACATTCTCTATCAGATTTTTACTCGCACTCCTTCTGGTGATGGCTGTTGCACAAATAAGAGAAAAAGGTGCAATTTCGGTAAGGAAAAATCCACTTATTGTGATGGCTTGCCCCCCAATGCCTATGATGCAGAATGTTTCAAAGGATAAGGTTTGCTTATTTGCAAGTCAACACACACATTTGCCATAATCATATGTTCCATAGCTGTTGGGCATCTGGTTCGCCTATGCAACGACACCGCTGCCCTTTGAAAAATATCAGCGACGATGCATCTCTCACAATGTCAAGGGCAGCAGTGAGTATATGCGATTTCACTGAATTTGAGCTATCTGCCATCAGCTAATGAGCATTGTCGGCATAGATTTCTTTAATACTAGCATACTTTATACCAACTATCGCGGACTGACAATTACATATCGGTGTGCATTTGCTGCAAAAGTGCGAAGGTTTCAAAGTGAGTGAATTATATTTATAATTATAATAATAATAATGATAATAATAATAATAATAATAATAATAATAATAATAATAATAATAATAATAATAATAATAATAATAATAATAATAATTATATAGATGGTTATATTTAATTGATAATATTAACAATAACAATAATGATAATGAGAATAATACCAACAATTAAAATGATAATTAATTATTTTTATTATTGGACCAATGGCACATTCAACAAATTTGCAATCTAATGAAATCTCATTCCTAGTGACACTTCGGGTGCTAACCCGCACGCGCACCCCAATGCCTGAAATCCTATATGAAGCGCTAGCATTTCTAAAGAGTGTTAACTTTCCCGTTGCTGCATTGGATTGGTTAAAAACTGAAGCATTCTGCTTTGAATTATATGAGCTGAAATTCGAGACACAAATGCGACCGATACAATATCAAGCGCCATTTAATCAGCCTGGCGAATTGGGATGACGCCGACAGCGTAAAAGTTAATTGCATAAATCTTCAATTATTGTAACATAATTTGTGATCTACAAATGTTATCGAATCACTGAATCACTGATTAAAATGAGGAAATCGTATAATAGCAGGGCCGCAACTTAATTAGCATTGTTGACCACCGAAATCAATTACGCCTCAACCGTATCGGCCAATAATGTGTTCACGATGATTTCATGTGCTTCGAGCACATATGGTGGCCAGGATACTGGGCCGACAGCCTCCATGGCCATGACAAGGGTGCATTAATGAATGATGCCATGGCCTCCACTCTACGCCTTCCGCCCACGAGCCTCCACTCAATTTATATATATATATATATACATGTATATGTTTGCAGCCTCCCAAAACTTTCCATGAGCCCAAAATTATCTTTAGTTTGTTTTTTGGTTATTTTTTGTGGGTGTTTGTTTGGCTTCCTTAGCCCAAATTGCTTGGCCGCACAAATTGGCTTTAGCCTCAGGGCCCGGCAATAAAATCAAACTCACGCAGGCGTATGCGTAACGCACAATTATCCCTCATTGAGTGGGCGTGTCTGCACTCGAAGGGATAACAGTCGGACGGGTCCTGTAATAATTGTCATTGTCAAGCGGATTCTGAGCGGACAATTTCACTGCCAGCCAACAATATTATTAGCTGTACTTCCAAAGCAATTTGCTTTCAATTGTGGCCAAATGTAAGCAAGCTGTGGGCATCAAATTAGTTGACCTGAGGTGCTGTCCAATTTAAGATAACTTTTTAAGCCTTAGCAAATTAATGAAGGTACTTAAGGCAATTGATAATTTAATCATTTTTTAAGCAGCACTTAATCAGCGTATGCTGCTCAGATATTTGCTGTTGTCGGTGTTCATTGACATCCTCGAAATTGGCAGATTCGTAGCATTATATCATATGACTGCCATATCATATAATTGCCATAGCAATAATCCTTAAAAATGAAAACAACAAAAATTCTCAATATCTTAACCAATCTCTCATGGATACAATTGCCTATAGCTCTCTTTAATTGCACTATGCTATGGACTTATTTTTCCACGTGGAAACTCTTTTCTTCGATTTTAAGCATCAAAATAATAAAATGCAGTAAGAACTCTAGAAATATCTGAAAATGGTTTAAATTTGGAACACAGCTTTTTTTCTTTTTATATATTTAAAGCTCTTCTATATGTAAATGCTAAGTACTACTACTTTAACCACAAGTCAATCCAACAACGTTTTAGACTCCGATTATATATGTTATTGCTGATGTTGTTGCTATTATTATTGTTGTTTGCTGTTGTTGCTGTTGCTGCGGCTCTTCGCATCGGCCTGTTGCCATTCAATTTGATCTGTTTGTTTCATTTTGTTGGCGTTTTTGTTGCTGCTAATGCGCCTGGCTCGCCATTGTAACAATTTTATGGTTAGTACGTTTTATTTCAAACGATTTACTTTTTAACCAGTATCCGCGCTCTTGACCAATGTACTCGACTAGACAATACCCTGGCAAGCAGCTTTCGGCTGCATCTATTTAGTCTTTCAATTTGAATTTTAAACTTTTTCATTTATTCTAATTTTATATTATTTGGGATTATACCTTATATTCGATTTTAATTTATGTAAGCTTAAAAAAATTGTAACATTATATTTGAAAATCTTTTCACTTTCATGTGACCGCAAATATTAAATATTTTTCTGAATATTTACGTATAAGTACGTATACGACCCGCACAATATACCCTGGCTGACTTTAACAGAGATCTGCACGTATCTATTCGAAGTGTACAGGGTATTAAAAGCTCAGTAGTTTTGCTGTCCGTGCCGGCTAATGTTGTTGTTCTTGCTGTTATTTTCTGCTTTGTTTCAATTGCATGACGCTTTTAGCAATTTCAAGTTCAAATCGCTTTTTATGGTTTTTTATGTAATCACGTAAGCGGCATTTGTATAACACTCGTACTAGTAATACAGACGGCAATTTCCATCAATGTTTTTTTGCTAGCGACGGGGAAATTATTTTGATTTTCGTTTGTTTTTTTTTTTTTATGGCTTATGGAGTTGCAAGCCAAAGGCAAGTCACAGCTATTGAGTATAAACATGGAAATATCTTTTATTTGCGCATGGCAACTCTTAATTAGTTCAAGAAGTTCTTTTGGTACGACCTGCTGATGGCTGTTTGACTGGTTCCACCAGTTTCTGTGCGACGTTGTCGATGTAGCTGTTGCTGCTGCTGGTGCTTTTTTTTTTTTTGTATTTGTTGAGTTTAGAATTTCAATTTCGTTTTCGTTTCTTTCACGTCAAAGACAAAAACATCGCGCAAAACCAACAACAGGCCCATAGAAGACAACAAAGATGCGAGCTGATGACAACAACAACAACAGAAATTACCATTTATTGATGTGATAATCTAAAGATCAAGGTCTTCCTTTTGCCATTTCAATAATCATTGTCGTTCCTCGACGTTCAAAGCTTTTAGAAATAACGAAACTAGAATTTGTTTGCCACATTTGATTTAAATGAATGATACGACAGCATTTGCTAGAAAATTTGCAGATTAGAAAAAACAGACCCAACTAAAAGTCAAGCTTCCAGACAGAAAATGCTGCCTTTCGAGTAAGAGTTCGTCTGACATGGATTCACACACACCCACACACACGCATACACACACACAAAGCGAAAACGAAAGTTAAGCAGCAAAAGTGGAGCACGTGCTGCTTCTGGGGATTCAGTGTATTCCATCAAAGGGTTAGCCAGACGTACCTAGTCAAATACAAGCATATGCAAGTCTAATGAAGGAACAGCAGAAATGCAATTCAAATGCAGCAAATACCACTGCCACTCACTGAGGATTTTCTTTGATTGAGGTAAAATCAGTAAAAGTGGCATTAGAAAGATGAGTGCATGTATGTCGTAGCTGCAACAACATACATTCACATTCCAGTTGAAGTTTCTACGTTAAGTTTCTTAAGAATTTATATCAACAATTTATGCATAAAAGCAAAAACATGCCCGGAATTATGCAGGCAAGAAATACATGAATATTCAGAAAAATACCAACAAAATAAATCTTATCAAAGATTTACCAGTTTTTATTGTGAATGAATGAATAATGCTTAAGGTAAAACCATGATTAAAATGCCATCAATCTTTGGAATTGTTTCAGTTGGGCAACTTTATCGAAATGTTATGTATAAGAGGGGCATTTACTGAAAGTTGGGGTGCTAGCATGTCAAAATTCTTGTAATTTTTTAGATGGGTTTTTAACAATAACAAAATAGTCGAGATTTACAATTGATTCTAATTGTTTAAAGCTCAAAATCATTTTCAAGATGTCCGAAATGAAATATTTAAGCCGCAAATGTATTCGTACTTTTTCTGATATGATATCTAGCACTATGTCCGGAATATAGATGAGTATGCTAAAGATTAGAAAACAAATGACAATTAAATATCCTCAGCAAAGATTATGATAAAGTACACTTTGCTTTTTCACCCAGAGAGACAAATATATGCCACGTATTTTGTATAATAATGTTCCAATATATGGATTAATTCTTCAACATTCATCAAAATACAACTTTGATCAAGTCAGTTATAAAACAAAATCAATGCCACATCGAATGAGGAAATGAATGAGCCGTAATGCTCACAAATGTGTCACGCAAAAAATCACAAATAAATGAGAGTGCACAGAAAGTTCGCCGGGTTCATCAAGTGGCAAGCGGCGACCATAAAGAAAACAAATCCAAAGTGTTTCTTTGCTGGCAAAGAAAAAAAAAGGCGCAACAGCAGAATTTTGTGTTGATAAGCAAAGTAGCAGCAGCAGCAGCAGCAGCAAGAACAGACTCCGAAAATAAAACAAATATAACCAAGAAGAGGGCGTCAAAGTTGACGCTTATCTGCGCCTCATTTGCCAAACAACAAAAGCCTCATCAATTTCATAGCCAGAGCGAGCGAGATTCGGGCAGCAGCTCAAATCGTAAACAAGAGGTGACAGCAAACAGAAGACATCAGCAGCATGATATGATAGCGCAGCTAGAAGAAGGAGGAGGGAACATTGCCAAAAAAGAAAAAAAAAATAACCAAAAAAAAAATGGTAAAAAAAATGGAAAAACGTGGACAGTATTGCGGCAAAGTTCACTCAACTTTCAACTTGTAATTTGTCATTGTGCCAGCACCATGAAAACTGAAAGCGACACCCGGCAGCTGTCGTGGACTAGGCAAAGTGGCCGCCACAACGTCATCATTGGGGCCGGCCAAATAAATATTCAAAATCATGTGCGCCAGTGGCAGCTTTTGACCAGCCACCTCCATCTCCACCAGCTGCCTGCTGCCTGCCGTCTGCTGCTGCTACTGCAACACTGCGTATACGCAATTAAATTTATGTGCCTAGCAATGCTTAATGCAAATGCCTGAACTGTCGCATTTTTGTGGAGAAAACGGAATGGAGGCCTCGTCGTTTTCGTTTTCGTTGTTTGTGTGGGTGGTGATTAATTTGCGTATTGTTCTTTGAGATATATATCTTTCTTTAATTTGTTTGCCGTCTTTTTTGTTTTTTATTTCTTTCTTTTTTAGGCTCTTCCACACAGTTGACAACGTTCAATGAACGCAGTAAACAATTTTCTGTTTTAGCATGAATTATGACATTATTAACATACATGATATACTGGTTAATTTCTTATCGGGTTCTCAGTACCCCCAAAGCTTAAGCTCCTAAAGCGTACAGGACATTCGCGAAAATTGATTTGTTTGCTGTTTTCTTTTTATGTCTATATATATAATCAATCAAAAATCAATGAAAAAAGAACAACAAGCCATAGGAGCTATGAAGCTCCTATGAAGCTAGGAGTATGTATGTATATTAGTCTATGCAGGTGCTCTACTCCTTGATTCTCAAGAATTCAAGTAAGCTCTGCAGTTTATCATGCTTATAATTATATCAATAGGAATATATTTCTTTTACATATGTGTATGTAAATCGGAGAAAACTATATTTTTAGAATAAAAGACTTCTAATAATCGTGTATCTAGATTGACAACAGAATGAAAATCAGTGGATGAATATTCATAATTGTTTAAATTTTCTGAAATGCAAATGCAATTTTATGACGTACGAAAATAAAATAATTTTTCATGAAAAATAATACCAATTGCTAACAGAACCCGAGAGGTGGGCAAAACGTCAATTTTTCCCAGAAGCAACACGACTCGCATTATCATCATCATTATCATCAGCATCATTATCGGCCAGTTATGGAATGTAAAATGTAATTTATAAATACCAAGAATTATGGATATCTGTCCAAGTTAATAACTGGTTTTCACACACAGCTACATGTTGGCAATAAAATTACAATAAATGCCCAAAGCGGAAGCAAATTCTAAAAATTTCATTTACAAACAGTCCTTGAAACTAGCGAACACGCCGGTCTGCCAGTTGGTAGCCACATTGAAAAAAGAAAAAACGACAGGTGTAGCAGAAATTAGCACTTTGCATTGCAGGAAAACCATCAACGGATTCACCGATTTGATATTAAAATGAAGAGGCGCTCGCATAAATCGCATAAATATGTTAATTTGCCTCACGAGAGACGTTTTTGCGCTTTGCGGCCAGGCATTTGATTTGATACGTATATATATATTTTTATGTCGCATTAACTTAAAATTTAGCTTTGCCCAATTAGCATAAGTTGGGTGTGTATGTGTGTGTGTGTGTGTGTGTATACATATAATACACGTTCTAGAACAACAAAAGTAAAAGTAATTTTGCAGCTATTGGCATTAGGACTTAAATGACGAAAAACATTTTGTACGAATTGGGTCAATGGAATGATGAATAAAATTACTGTCACAGAAAAAAAGTAAATAAAATAGCAAGCAACAGAAGCCAAAGGAACAAGTTTAAATTACATTTAAATGCACGTCGTATCATAAATTTTAATTAGCCCAAAATGAAAGCTATAAAGCAACTGCCACCGCGAGACAATTTCAAAGAAACGCAAATCATGCGAAAACATTAACGTTGTCAAATGTTGGCCCGATAAAGGCAACGGTGCGTATGTGTGATATGTAAAAAGGCAACAGTGCGTATGTGTGATGTGTGTGCTACAGGGCATCTGTAAAATAATTGAAAATATGTGCTGTCGCATTTTGCCATGAATACAGCTCGCGTATTGCTTTCAGAGTGTGTCTACGATTGGCTTGCTTCTCTAAAGTATTTTCTCCTACTTCCGTAACAGACAGACACACACACAGAATGTCAGACAAAAGGCAAAGCAGCGCTCGCCGCGCGATAAGCAGCCTCAAAGCTCATAAAAGGTTCGAAATTGGAATAAAATGAAATGCTAAGCACAACGAAATATGAACTGGCAACTGGCAACCGGCAACTGGCATCAACAATCAGCAGCTTAATAAAATGCGTAGACAAGAATCTTAAAGTCAACGCAGTGCCACAAGAATCCATGATAAGTCCGAGGGTGAGACTGAGACTGAACCATGGCAGATGGCAGCAAGCAGACCCAAAAAAATATGTATAAAAAACCCAAATTTGAATGGTTCAATGGTTCAGTTGGCGCAACGGAATTCGAAGCGGACCTTGGACAGACATTAGACGAAGGCGTTGGCAATTGATTAAATTTATTTATTATATCACAGAATGTTCGTTTTATGAGCTGCTCTTAAGCGTAATCACCCAGAGTTGTCCATGCAGGAAGTCAGTGAGTGGGCAGAGTTTGCCAATTTAGTTGTCCTGCTTGATTTGTCTCCCCTAGAGCCGCCCCCACCGCACATCCATTGATTGGTGGCAAATTGATTTTGGTCAGCAATTTGGAACGTGAAGAGACGACAGCCCACCAAAGTCGATGATATCGTTCGGAAAGGCTTTTGTTCGTCAATTGAATTCACAGACTGTTGTTTATCTGCCGCTCAAATCGGTAGAAGATTACCCAACCAGCTGATATATGATATTGGCCAACATACACATATATATTATGTGCTTTTGTACCAACTTGGTCTAAACGGACTGTGCCAGAGAACGTGTCAGGCAGTTTCCCTTAGCGGAAATGCAATTCTCTCTCTACGTGAGTTAGTTGGCTTTTATATGTTGTCTCTTTTTGCTTAAAATATAATTAGACAAGGTATCAATGTTTAACAGCTCGTGTTACAAAAGTAAGCACATTGCAGTTTTTATTAAATATTTTATTATTCTTGGAAGACTCTGTCTTGAATGAGTCGTTGTTACATAATTACATTAAACGCGTATGATTTTCTTTTTCGTGCTTTAGATTCGCACTGAGTATATGACTCACACTTGGAATAAATAAATAAATAACATTTTAAAGATATAAGCAATTCACATATTTATATAACTTTAAGAAAAAGAATAACGCTTTAATGCAGTTTCCAACACAGCTGCGCAGCAATTTGAGAAACTTTTCAGCACTGTATTTTTAGGCATTTTTGAACACAGCTGCTCAGCCATTTGAAAGCGTTTGGCAAACCGCAAAAAGACAATAAACGACAGAACAATAAAAATAGGGAAAATAAATAGAAATTAAATCAATGCTGATCGTTCTTAGTATACCCTGTATTGTTTTTTTTTTATTATTATTCAATTCATCATTTTCAATTTGATTAACATAATTTTAATAAATAATCATACCTTCGTAAACTTTCGTTTATGCGTAAATGGTTCTATAAAAGAAATATAGCGGTAATGCCCCTTTGATTTGTGGTAAGCGCGGTATTGGCTAATTGCAGCTAAAAATTTAAAAAGCCATGAGAGCTGATGTGCGACCAGCAGTTCAAACAATGTCCAGGAAATTCCCATTTAGACATAGTCAGAGTGACAATTCAACCATAACAATGCGCTTATTGAGAGTGACCGACAGTGAGATACTCCGTTTAAATCTGTCAAATAGTTAAACAAAATGTATTTATATCTAACAGTTATGTTACATACCACAGTTAATGTGTTGACCCTGCCTATTTAGGGTTTTTATGCATTTCTTGTGCACAGGCTTCCAGAGCTGAAAAGACTGAATCATTTATATATAAGAGTTGAAAATATCTAGTCTAGAATAGCCTATTTGACATGTTATGATAGGGTATACAATGCATTTATACAAATTAAGCTTCCAGAACTGGAAATCGGGCTACAGCTATCTAATATTTCCTTTAGCATCAATACAAATTTAATCGCGCGCCGGATGTGCGTCAAAGCCAAGTTGTATCTCATTTAATACGTATTGACTTAATCCTTAAGCGGCTCTTGACCCAACCAATTGTCGGCCCAAATGTGCGTAAGTGCAGCCATATGCTTAAATTGTGTTGCTCAACAGTTTTAGCTGCCGCACACAGAAATGCAATTTAGCCAAATGCTTTGGACCCGACAGTGAAAAACACTCACGACGCCGTCGTGATGCCAACTCAGCATCGTTGTTGGGGCACATCAGCGGCCGGGCACTTTATTAAAGTGCAGCCCAAATTGTTGTTGGGCCGTTGTTGTTGTTGTTGTTGTTGTTGTTGTTGTTGTTGCTGCTGGCATCGGCATTGTTGCTGGTGCAGTTGCAGCCACCGTGGCGTCAATTATCGCCGCTGTACGCAAAGTGGGCCAGGCAAATAATAAACGCGCCCAGAGCCGCGTCGTCATCAGAGGCACTCCATTGTCAAATGAGCTTAAACAGGGTGCCACGCCTCAATGAAGTGACTCCACCTCCCCTCCTCCCCGCCCCTCCACGGCTCTCGCACGTCTCGTTCATTTATGCAGCAATCTTTGCCTGCAGTTTCGTTTTAATCTTTTTACATACCCTTACATGGGAGTGTTGTAACTTCATGTCGCGAAATGTGCAACGCATAAAAGAAGATATCACTAAGGCAGCAATCAAATCGCACCGCTATATTCAATAACTCAATAACAATGGGAATAAAATTTCTTATATAAAAAACTTAATTGTTTTTAAAGATATCTTGAACAAGCCGGGCATTTATTATTCTAACAATCCTTCCTGTATATATCAGCAACATTTTATCAAAATCAAAATACTACATATATATACCATAATATATAATACTCAGCAATTGTGAACTTTACCACTCTCCCGTTCGTATAGGAATAATTGCTCAAATAAAACGTTTCTTTAAACCCTTTTGAAGCGTATTTAATCGGCGGCATGCCCAAGAGAGAACTTCTTTCTGTTTTTCTTTTTTATTTTATTTTTCTTTTGTTTTCTTCGCCATTTTCACGCCTCACTTGACGACTCGTTCGCTGATTGATGGCGACCTCAACTTCAACTTGGACTCCGACTCCGACTGCGACGCCGACGCCGACTGCGCGCAGGTGTCGCCGCCTAATTAAGCGAAGGCAACGCGCACGCATGCGTAACTCAATCGGTAAATATCGGCAGAAAACGCGCCAATACCTCGCCCCTTGCACGCCCCCCGCATACCACAACACATTCTGTATGTGTGTGAATGTGTAAAATGGGTCAATATGCAATTATTGCATTTTTTCTTCATACATACATTTTTTCACTGTGCCCAGTTTTGTTTGCGTCATTGCGTAACTGGAATAGTCGCTGCCCAGGGAAAGGGTCCGCAAGTCCCACTCCGGCTACTCGAGATCTTGATTTGTCAATATTTGCGCAATTGTGCTCGATGTGCGATTGCGAATTCGCGGTACATAGAACTGAACCGAACGACAATTACATAACTGACAACATTATATTGTATTTATTTTTATTAAAAAAAAAATCTCTATTTAAATTTATTTTCAACTCATTTTCATAGGTCCACAGCTCGTAAATGAATCGAAATATAATTCCTCATATAACTCTTATGCGCATCATACAATACTTAAGCTCAATTTGTTGCACGTTTCGGGTAGTATAGTACTTATTTGTTAAAGAACTTTGCTCATTTCCGTCAGGTTCATTTGCCAAGTTCAAGGTGACCATTTGCATAAAAGCTACACAGAAACAGAGAAAAATGGCATTCATAACCATATTCGTGTATATTATTACTCATGCATAAAACGCTCACCTTTGACAACGAACCCACCACAAAATACATCATCATAATAAAAGCCACTTGGTAGTATTTGGCGAAGTCGCCAAAGAGTCACCTCGCATGCTCTTTGGGCTTGACTCCGACAATTATTCAGCTACCAAATGCACTCAGAACATCTTTGCAACGCCCACGATCTGAGCGAGAGAGCGCAAAGAGCGAAGAGAGCGTTTGAAGCTCGAGTCACTTGGCTGATTACACTGGCTTACAAAATTTTAAACAAAATGCATATATAAAAAGAAGTTATTATGGAGTATATAGAGAAATCAGGGCTACAAGCCCAAAATTTAGGTGTGGCTGCTTCGGCTTATGGCTCTAAGAGTTTCTTACGTTAGAATTGGCTTCGCCCCTAACCTAGGTTTTGGAAATCTTCGGCGTGCCCAAGATATCCTTACTAGTTCGAGCTTTGTTTTGGTGTCGATTCTGTCCAAAGCTGGCATAAATGCTTGATAAACATAAGGAAGCCATCCTTTTATTTAAAGTATTATGCGCCATATGAACCTTTTTAAAGAAATATCCCAACATTATAAGTAGTTATTTTAAAAGTTACTTTTATTATTATTTTATATTAACTACAAAGCAAGGCCAGCAAAATGTGCTCTTACGAATTTATCAGGTATTATGTAATTTAAAAATATTTAAAATATTTATAATACGAATACCTTTGAAGATGTTCAATGGTTTTTCCTTATATAATGCACATTTAGCTGCGCATAAACTTAAACTTTGCAGACTAGTGTTAATAAAGCCTCGTTTTGAAGACTTAGAGAACAATATTAGTGAATTTACACGTGTGCAATTAATGAGAAGTTCAAAGAAATAGCTTCAGTTATAGTCGCTGGCACAGTTTATCCAATGAAAACAAAATCGAAAAATTCTTGTGCGGATTTTAGGCCAAGTCGATTTGGTGCAAGTGACCCACTTTTTGTGTGTGCACATTTTTGCTTAGGCAGAGCTCTTGCGCTCGGCTATTTTATTTGCCACGCAAAGATTCTTATGCAACATTTGCGGATCCATTTAGCATCTGCCCGTTGCACGCGTTGCTCCTCCTCCTCCTCCTCCTCCTCCTCCCCTGTTCCATATGGTCTTCTGATCTTTGCAGTTTTCTTGCTAAATTAAGTAATTGGTCCAAGAAGCAACTGGGGCAGACCACTGCCCATTGACTCGCCCTCCTCTGTCCGTCCAGCCGCACGCCCCAGCGTGTCTGTCAGTTATGGATTCTTGCAATTTAGATGCGTTTGTCTGCGTTGATTTGTACATGTATTTATCTATCTATTTGACGTATCTGCATATATATACATATATGTGTGCCTCTGTGAATTGTGAGGCGTTCTCCATGAGAAGCGGCCTCTGTCCATTTAGTTCTTTTATGTATTCTGTTCTGGTTCTGTTTTCCATTTCGAATGAGATCTGCAGATGCAGTTCATCGCCGACGTGGTGCGGGCATTGAATGCAGGCCACGCCAAAATACGAAGCGAATAGGAGTCAAAGGGGCTAATGGCTTATGGCTGTGTGCGAGTGTGTCTGTGTGTGTGCGTATCTGTGTGTCTGTTCGCTTGCGCAACAGCTAAATCAAAGCAATTGTTGTTGCTACTCAGCTGCAGCTGCAGTTGAATTTAGCAAATGCCAGCGCCCCCAATTTACAAATCGCAAAGGCTTTTAACCTAAACAGCTAAAAAGAAATAAATGTCGCCTGAAGTTATTAAAAGAAGCAGCATAAGAATGGAAAATTCGGGCCAAAAAGCATTTAAGAAGTTTGCATTTAATGTTATTTAAATGGCGAGTCGCGAAATCGCATTAAAAAATAATAAATAAAGAAACCAAAGAGCCGAAGACAGAACGTGGTTGGGTGAGAAGGACGGCAAAGGCGATAACACGCAGCGCACAAAGCCGGAGAACAGACACCAATACACACACACACACACACACACACACACACACACACACTCCAACACACAGTACACAAAAGTTGAAATTTAATTTCAAGGTCGCCAGCGCAAGAACTTTTTTTTAGCATGTGTACGAAGATTTCTGGCGATGTTCATTGGGGAATTCAGTTGCACAGTGCTTCTTCTTTTTCGTGTTGTTGATATTGTTGTTGTTGTCTTTTTGGTTTTTTTTCAGTTTGTTTAAAAAAGAATTAGCCGCTTAATCAGCAGCGCGTATGTAAACTGGAATATATATATGTGCACATAATGCTTATATAGAGAATATCCAAAAAAGATATTGCCTCCGGGAGTTTGTTGTTTTCCTGTTTTACTGTTCTTTTTTTTTTGGAGTCGGGCAGGTAACACGGTCAAAACAAATGACAAAGCGGCGGTAAAATGTTGAATTCGAGTGCTAATTAAAGTCACAGTTCGAGATGGAGGCGCAAAGAGAGTGAGAATCCGAATCCGAATCCGAATCATTTAAGTTGTATATGCACATACCTTTAAATGTATTGACGGCTTTCTTTGAATTACGCAGCGCTTTTACGAAATTCTGTTGTTTTGTTCTTTGTTAATTTTTTACTGATGCTCATTTGGGAGCTCAGAGCCTGGTTATTGTGCATACACTGACCTTGACCCCCATGATATTAGGAAGGCTTAAGACGGCTCCTCTTGAGTTCGTTGCAAAAACGAATGAAGCTATCGAGCTGCTTGGTAAGCATCGGTGAAGACTAATTGAGCTTGGCTAAAATTGGTCAAAATGCGCAGCAGCAGGCTACAAACACATCAGCATCCAATTCAATTCAAGACAATCCGTGACAGAACAAATCTATCAACGACAGCAACAACTGAACAACTCAGGCTGAGGCTCACCCTGGGGGCTTTGACATGACATCATTCTACCTCAACGACAATTACTTGGTACACAAATAAAGAGCTGCGATCCGAACCTGTCGCAATCGCAGCCAACTGTAGTATGACAAAGCATTTCAGCTCCAAATCGCCAACCAAGTCAAAGCTGATGCAACTTTAGCCGAGTAACGAGCTATCTATTGAGATGGAATCGTCAACAGCACTTTCTAGGAACTGTGAACAGATTTGATTTTATCAGCCGATAGGATTGCATTGGATGTGATATATGTGATGACATACAATATATGTTCTCAGTCTTAACTATCCATATATCCGCCTGACTATGTAAACACTGTCAATCGAATTTCCAAATTTGAATGCCTTATCATATGAAAAGCCATTTAAAAATTTAGCTCTTCTGAGAAAAAGAAAAATTTATACGGCTCTTAGGAGGTTTATTAGTGTATGTCTGTCAGATGCCTGCAAAGGTATTATTAACTTATGAAGCCCATGGTAAACTTTTAGTTAGGCTGAGTCGATTGAGTTTTTAAGCTCTTAGATATTCTTGGATATTCTCTTACAAACGTAAAGGCCTTATATCGAAGCTCACAACCCATCTAGATCGTCGCAACGGTTCGCACTGATCAATAAAATTATAAGGGCTAGCATAATAACGCCTCCATAGCACTTGGCCTTTACGTGTCGGCTTTTCTATTTGCTGACTGTTTTTTTGTTTTTCTTCGTAGCTCTTTTTTACAGCTGACTTGCATCTACCCAACGATTATGCCGCCTCTCAAGTGGCAATTAGCGTTGACATTCATTAGAAGCAATTAAAGTGAGATCAGATTATGGCAACGATGACGCGAGTCGCGCGTGAGAAGGAGCTGTCAAATTGTTGGCAACGACCACGCCTTGAACCCCACGGGAATTGTGTGAATCACACGAGTGCAGCGAATGGAAGTGGCTAATAAATTAGAATGGCCAAAATTGCTAATTATATGACTTCAGTCAATATAGTGGATGGGGCAAATATATAGCGCTATATGTTTGCAGTGATTCACAATATAAAATACATACGTGTACATGAAATGCCTTCCAAAAATGATTCTTTTGAGCGTGAATGAAAAACAGAATCAGACAAAACAATATATATTTAATTAGCAGTTGCCTCCTTTCTTTTCATTCAAAGATGAAGATTTTCGAAAAATCCACTCCGGGATATTATTCTGTCTCTTTGTCAAATCTAATCATTTTTTTGTATAAATATTAACCGACTTCCAGACGAACATGTAAATTTTCACTTAAATGCGAAAAAAGGTCTCACATAAAGATTTAGAAAGATCTTTGGATCTATATATAAAGTCAATCGTTAATTAAAAGAGATGTAAAGAGGTTTTCACCAATTTTCCGCACCTGCGCGTGGAAATTATTTTCACTGACAATATAAAATCAGCTTTCAAGCATTTACGCTTTGGACTTTTCGCTAATCAGACAAACTAAGTAGTCTGTCAGTCGAATATGCATATGCTAAGAATATCATTCTGAAAGTCTGGGTGACATCTGGATTACCTTGAACTTGCCAAGTAATCTCCTCTGTACTTGGAACTGTTCTCTCGCGCGCTGCGTGTGGGATTTTAAATGCCATATTGTTATTGATGATGGCAATTGAAACTTATTTCTGTGCAATTGCATGAAAAGTGCTGTGCAGCGATGCCTAAAAACAATATGAATAAACGTTAACCGCCTTGTTGAATATTCAATTCGAATGGAATGTGTGCAATTTTTGGACTTCAGCCTCGCAATGGAAATGATGACGGCTTTTGGTCAGACCAAAAAAAAATAAAACTGAGCGACGCCATCATCATCGTCAACATGAGAGCAATTACGTTTTGTTTTAGCCGCGTGCAGGTTATGCAGGTTCAAGGCCAGAAACTCTGCATTAATTATAATTATTTTTGCATTTGTTAAACACAGCGCAGCAACAATATTAACAGCAAACAATACTCAGCACATTCGTTTGTTAATGGCCAGCGGTAAGCGTATTGCAAAAGAAGACAAACAGGTAAATGCAGCCTTTGTTCTTATTGCGCACATTTCGACTTTCGGAAACCCAAAATATGGTAATTGATTGGGGACCGAATATCTGCTTAATGCAATTGGCCGACTAATTTTGATCCAGCTAAAGCACAAGGCACCAGTAAAACAAGTCAATAACTTTGCAATTTCAAGTCCCTTTTCCAAATGTAATTATCTATTTATGTGTGTGACGTATACGTATGTGCAGTGCATATAATACATGTGTCTGTGCTTGTATGTATGAAAAATGAATGAATTTTATAATTACTTAACTTACTTATAAGTAGAGTAAGTTTACTTTCCGCTGCGTTGACTGGAAAGAAAGTATTTCTTTATGGAGGGCTCCGCTCTATGTGATTCTCAAAAAATCAAGTATGACTCAAAGAACTTCACACTCCTTTCATTAGACTAAATATAAATACAATCTGATCAAATTTATCTGTGCTCATTTCCTTCCTCTAACTAACTCTCTCTCTCTTCTCTCTTTGTCTCCCCCTCTCTCCTCACTATAATCCCTCTTTTCTTCTTCTGCTCTCTTCTTCATTTGTTGTTTAATTTTTGCTTGTATTTAAAGCTGATAATAAATAGAAACTCTGGTAAAAAAAAAACTCTTGAGCCGAACAATGCCAAGCATGGCCATCGAGTTGTCGAGTGGCAATTCTGATAAGCATCAGATCAAATTCATTTTCCTGACCATCGATGGGTGGTGGATGAGCGACTGGGCAAGAGGCAGGGCGAAAAGGTAAGCTAAGTGCTTATCTGCGCCAAGTGCTTGCAAAAGCATCTATTTGTGCTCACGCCCAAGAGCAGCCCATTAGGCGGATTGATAATAAATTAATTTAATCAGTTGACAAGTGCCGTGAAATCCGCTTCTAATTCTGACAAAACAGCTTTAACATTCGCTTTAAATTTGTTTTTGTTTTACTGTCTGCCGGCCATCCGCCGTGGCTGGTGCTCAGCCTCCGACTTATCTTTGATTCTTGTGCTGCTTTTTGTCGACTTCAAGATTTCGCTGTTGTCTATCTTCTGTTTTTTTTTTTTTTTTTGTCATTTTATTGGACTGGGCTGTTGCTTCAGTTCATATTTTTGTCTTTTCCGCCCTTTTATGAGCTGTCATTTCGCTGCTTATCGCGCTGGCCTGCTTTTGTGCGTGTCTCGAAGTATTCTTTTCTTTTAGTTTTGCTTTCCATCAATGGGGCGTATACGTAATCACAGAGAAACTATAAGTACGACAGTGTAAATTCCTCATACATACATACAAACACAGCTGGTCTCAAAATTTTGGCATGAAATGCGTGGGGCTTATAGGAAACATCTCGGATTCTATTTAGTGTAGAAATTACGCTCTAAATTAAAGCAATCGCCCCGAAACCAAAATGTAAAATAAAAATGTTGTCCTTATGGGGATATGTTTTTTAAAGTTAAATACATCTCAGCGTTAATAGATAATCTGCTTGATATTTTCACGGGAACGCTTAATATTATGCAAATTAAATATTGTTCGATTTTCGTTTGCATTGGTTAATTAAAATAAATAATAATATTTAAATACTTGTACAAACGATTGCAGCATTAAATGAAAACGGAGCAACGCCCCAACGAGCCACGCCCATAATTGTATGATATTAATTGCAAAAAAAAATGGCTGGGGGCAAACGTGGCCACAGAATTTAAACAATTAAATATAAAAACTGGTTTTAATGGGAAATATTTTTATTTGGACTTTTAATGACAGACGTGTCCTTTGACCCGGCTGCACACATACTATATGTATGTTTTTCAACCATTTAATGGTGAAAAATGCTCTGTTATCGATAATATCTCGAGACTAAGAGAAGACTTAATTAAAATGTATTTTTATCAGAAAAAGTTATCCAAGAGTGGTTAATTCTGCACCTGCCATACCCAAACATGAATGTCATGAAATCAATAATATATCGATAAACAGTATACAAAGGCAAGATTCAAAGTCTTTATATGCTGCAAGTCAGTTTTTTCTAATAGAAAACGTACCCATTCTATTTGCAGTTCCTCAAATAGGTTGAGTCCGAACTAAAACTGTAAATGCCAGACATCTCTTGATTGCGATTCACCCAATATTTGGTATAAGACTTTCACTTTAATCAAACGTTAAGCACTTAATATAAAAAGACGTTCGTAACTATAGAACTGGCAATCACGGAAACTATGCTAATTAACAAAATATAAAATGAGAAAAATATCCAAAACGAAACCTGAGCAAAGCAATCGGCCAATCGCATGGGCGGCAACAACATAAATTAGCATATTTATGCGATTTATGTCGCCGGAGCATGGTCAAAATAAAGTTCTGTAGCGTGTTAATTGCTTTGACTTGTTGATATCACCAATTTTTATCCATCCAACAAACATATTGGCTACACATATTGCTCATGCTAGTTCGCTCGACACACACACACACACAAACACAGATACGTATATATGCTACAAGGCCGTCACATAAAGAAATTCATTTCCGCTTTTTAACATTCATCGTACGAATTTCCAAATGCTACAGACATTTGGTTACTTTATTATTTCACATCTCGTTAATAATAGAGTAGAGACATATTACATACGAATTATGTGTGTATACCCTGCCATGCGTGATATATTCTATCTGATCCGCTATTAGATACTTCGCCTTGGCGTATTGTTTCTGCTCCGAGATTAGAAAATTTACTAATAAGGTTTGTTATTTCATTCAGTCCATTATTGCTCGAGGTGCCTGTAAACGTGGGTTGCACTTCCGATGAATCGGGGTCTATGTGCTGCCTTATGCTCTCCACTTCAGCCACAGCTTATGTTAATGCACATATCAGCAACAGGAAGAAATTCAACTTCTTTGGCATTTCGATCGTGTCTTAGAATTGCATGCAACTGAGTAAAATACAAACTGTAGCACTGGCTTTTATACCAACTGTTGTACAAGGGTACATCAAATCCACATTGCAAAAAGTAATCAGCCCTCATCTGCTAAACAGCTCTCGTTTTCTTAGATTTCATCGGTGACCTGTGCATTTCCATCTTAAACAGTTTTAATCGAAACTAATCAAGCTCTAAGCCCTACGTCTTTCTAATCTAATGCATAACTTTATGCATAGCTCAGCCTTCGTGTCAAGTCAGAGCAACAAGAATCTATAATTAATTTATATATTAAGCATACGACGCAATACCGAATTGCTGATCAGTGGAAAAACAAATACATTTTTGATTGATATTTTGATTTAAATAATAATATCTATAATCCAGTTTTGATTTCCTATTGGATAATATGATATACAAATATGTGTCACTGCCGCTTTACTCAGGTGTGCCCGACTAGGAAATACTCTGAAGTCATTCAGTGGAATTAAATGAACTTTGTAATGTCAACAGATTAAGGTCACCTTGGAGCATTAGGGACGCCGCAAGGAAGCCTAGACTCAGCTTAACTTTTATTTGGTAGTTTTAACGGCTGTCCACAATAAAATTAATCTTGGGGTTACATTTCATTACAATTTTAATTGCCAGATTACTAAATAATATGGCCCATTGTAATCAGGGCTGACTCAGTTGCCAAGCAGAACTTACATATCGCATACGACACGTTGTCTTTTTTGTTTGCAACACTGACGCCAAAAGTAAGTGTACAAGTGCCAAATGTACAACTAAAATTAATACTAAGTAAATAAAAAAGTAATGCTATGTATTAAATACTTAAATACATACACATTATAATTGACCTATTAATATTAAATGTATAAAAACATTTTCAATTAATTTGAATAAACATATTTATTGCAGCACTGGCGCTAAAAGTAAATGTACTAAGTAAAATATCAAGATGTGTTTGCAGACATGTTTTATTATTATTTTATATTAATTATTATTACATGTTTAAATTGTTGTTTTAAATAACAATCGACTTCAGTGTTATTCAACTACCATTTGGTTAATGTGTTTCCATTGGTGCGCATACTTTATGACAGCACTGTTTTCGAGCCACTCTCATTGGCAGGCCATTAAAATTAAACTGTGCTAAAACCGCAGCCACTGTTGGCAGCGGGCAACCCCTAAATCACTTGGCTACAACGTCGAACACGCTTCCTCAGTTGGCTTCATTTTGCTCCGCACCGCCGCATCGCCGCATCTTCGCCTGGTTATTCAATTTTCCAAACGCTGCCGACACAGTTGCAGCAGTGTGCTCACAAGGCTAATGCCCTTTTATGGCTTTCGAAAGTACCGCATCAGCAAAAACCTGCGCCGGCTGCTGCTGCTGCTGCTGCTGCTGCTTCTGCTGCATCGACAGCAGCCCCACCACATCGCGAGCCATTAGATAAAGCACCAGGCACCAGGCATCAGGCATCAGGCAGGAGGCGCAGCCGGCAGCTCATTATGCTTATGCGTTCGTCTCCTTGTTTCAGGGATTCATGGATGGAGGCAGGCGACATGGCGCTGAGTATGTATGTATCCCATTTGCAGGTCGTCTGTTTCGCGTCCTTTGTCTACTTACCCTCAGCTGCGGGCTGCTGCAGAAGTTAACTTTACTGTTAGACAGATCGTTGACCAAGCAACTTTCGATTTTTAAGCTTTAAGGGCTTATCCTGGGTACAATGCTTGGAAAATAATAAAATGTCGGGATCTATCAACTAGGAGCATGGGAAAGTAAAGTTATTTTGATAGACAATAAACTGCTCAATGCAAAATTTTTTGACCAATTCTTCCTATAGAGCTATATATAATATTAAAATATATGGTGATGTTCATTTATTTGCTTGTAGGTATGTGCGTTTGTTTGTACATTTGCATAAACGTAAGTGTGTATGTATGTATACCTGTGTCTTGTATCAGCTCTCAAAATACAGGCAGAACAAGTTTACATCCCTCTTAGCTGCATAATAGAAAAAACTTTCATTTTAAATAGTGTCTTTCTATGAGATTCTCATAAATTGAAGTAAACCAATCTAGTTTTCATGCATTTACCACAAGATTTAGGGGTGTTAATTTTTTTGTTTATTTTTTACGTGTGATATATGTTTGTGCAAATGTAAGTATGAATGTATGTAACTTATATGTATGTATGTTGTATGTATGAATGTATGTACTCATATGTATGTATCATATGCATATATCATATGAATGTATGTGTTTATCATCTGTATGTATGTGTATGTATGTATATATGCTCATATATGTATGTGTGCGTGTATGTATGTATGTTAATGTAAGTATATATGCATGCATGTGTGTATGATAATGTACATATGTGTGCGTATGTATACATTCAGGTATGATCTTTTATACTAAATGCGAACCAAGATTCTTACGGCTTTCTATTATTAAATTTAAATTTGGATTTTCTCTGTTTGTACCCTTATTTCCAATTGACTCTCTTGCGTACCATCTGCCATTTTTTATTTTATTTTGTTTCTACCATTAAGTAAGAAAACATTTTGCGGTGACGAATTCAACTGAAAGCCCAGCAAATGTCGAGGAATTATCTGTAAAAATGAAAGCTTCTTGTGTCTGCGCAATACAATATGCAAATGCGACTCAAATCTTTTTTATTCATACAACTTTATTTTAGTTTTAATTGCGCGCACGCAATAATTTTCTTTGATGGCGCATCAACGTCAAGGCGAATCACCCAATATGCGCCATCCATCATAAATGCCAGCTCACCCCAAACGCAATACCAAGTGGCAATCCACGTCTCGGAATCCCACTGAGGAATCTCTGATTATGAGCGCGTGCGCACAATCAGTCAACAGTCAGCCAGTCCCAGCCAGTCCCAGTTTAAGTTTCAGTCTCGGTCTCCGACTCGGACTCGGTGTCAGACTTTCCGTGGCTCAATTATCATGCACAAAGCGCAACGTTCATAAAACGATTCTGCGATTCTGTTGGCCAAATGGCGTCTTGCGCCTTGTTTTGCATGCGTTGCTCGTTAAGAACGACGCAGAGAACAATGCAACAGCAGCAGCAGCAGCAGCCAGTTACCCAACTGGTGTCCAGTAATGGGCTAAGTCCGTGTTACCGTATCGGATGCCCAAGTCGCCGTCACACAGTCATAGCCCAAGCCAAAGCTGCTCTGGCTTATAATGACGCCTCGAAAAAAAAAAGCAGCCAGTGCTGTGGCCTGCATATTGATTGGCCAGCAAGTTCTCCCAATGGCACGATGCAATACGCCAAAGATTGAGCCAAGACGGTGTCTAATATATACTATATTTACCACGATATACTATAGCATTAATTAATTACACAGGCAGAAGGAAATGTCTAAAACATATTTATTCCCATCCAGCCTCAACAGCTGGGTTCAGCTAGCCGAATCTGTTTACAATTTATGTTTATTTTGTATTTCCTTCATTATGTCTATTACTGAACTCGGGTATTTGTGCATTTGATTGATGTGATTATTACAATGTTGTCTGCAACGATATCGAAGCTAACTATGTCAACCCTCGGAGCTAAGCTTGTTTAAAAAGGGTATCCCAATGATAGAGGTTTAGAGAAAGCAACGATTCGGAGAATCAATTCATGCAATTGTTTTTAGATTTCTTAAGCTTTGCAATTCTTAAAGATACTCAAATATTTTTGTTTATATTTCTGTTGATATTTTCCAAATCAGTCAGACTCTTAGCTCTTAGCAGCAGGGCTCACGGTCAACTCTTATGACAACTCTGGTCCGTAGTCGCACTCATAACATAACCAATTTAATTTGTTTGTTTTACTAATCAGTGGCACGTACAAGCTCGTTTATATACCCTGCACTCATTGAAAGTAGCTGAAAGAAAGGCATATTAGTTTTACATTAATATGTGTGATGGACAGCAAGTGATTTATGTGAGCAGAAGGTGTATATAAGCTATATATATATATATATTTTTTTTGATCAGCTTCAACAACCTGCCTGAGCATTGTCAATCTAGCCAAATATTTCCATACGTCCGTTCGTCCCTCACCATCTGTGATTAAGCTCCAGCACATATTTTGTGACCTTACTTAAGCCCCATATGCACATTCAGAATCTATCGTTTTTATGGACAGCTTCTCCATATATTTAGTTATTATATTTTATCCCCAACATTTTTCAGAATACTCAGTTTACAAATCCTCTTTCCATGGGCAAAGGGTATCTGCCGGTCGCGCACTAACAACTGGAGTAGTCTCTTTTTTTCTTTTGCGGCAAAGTGTCTTTAGCTTGGTTTGGTTTGGGTTCTTTTGGGCTGTTTGCTGAAGTTGTTGTTGCTGTTGTTGCTTTTGCAGCTGATGTGCCGTTTTTGTATTGCCCGCCGTTTGGTTAAACAGCCCACGTTTAAACATGGCTAAGAGCGTGCTAATCAAGTAGCTCGACAAAAAAAAAAAGCAAAATTACGCGAACGACTGAGCAAATGCTGTTGGGCTTTTTGGGTTTCTGCTTGGCTATCTGCTCGCCTGTTGTTTGGTTATTTGGCTACCTATATCTACATTTGGCTGTGGCTCGTATTGCTTGGTCGCTTTTTTAGATTCCCATACAGAGAGTCGCTCTTGGGGCTGGGCCACCGCCTCGTTTTGATGGCTTCTAGGTGAAGGTCATTGTGTGACTGAAATGTTAATTTGTCTGCTGTTTATTGCCAGCTACTTCTCCGTACATACACATGGCATGTGGGCAAAAAGAGTTTTTTTTTTTATGACAGTTGATGTACTTATTCTGCTTTGGGGGCGCCCAATGCCTAATGTATATAGAACCCATTAAGAAGCTAGCTATTTGAGGCGAGAGCGTGTACATATTTAAAGCAAATTGGTGGATTGGCTGACTGACTGACTGATCGTTGATAGAAGCCACAACCTAAAGAGCCTAAAGAATTATAGTCTGAACCTTTAACAATATTTACCTTATAATATGAAAGTGCAAGCCTAGATGGGACTTTGACAAATATAAATTACATATGTTCATATTCCACATTCATGTATGCTTAAATAAGTTATAGTACTGAAAATATATAGCCCAGTAGACCACATTCCACTAGAGGAATTTTCCCACTTGTTTTCTGTGTCATTGCCAGTGCAATTCCTTGTTTATTAACAACTGAAGTGGCCAACAATTTGCATAGCTACACAACTTTTGAGTTGAACAGCAAAATATTATAGTTATTTTTTTAACTTTGCAATATATATCTTTATTTTGTGACGCATAGGCAACGTTTTTTTTTTTTTTTTTGAGGGCGGAAGTTCCTATCTTTCCACGACAAACGTGTCTGCGGAGCCCTCCTCTAGTTTTTTATGGGGCTAACCCTGGCGCTTGAGAGCGACATTGTTGACATTTTGGCTGAACTATCTGGACAGTTGTATCGCGATATGTTGACAATCCGATTTCAAATAAATGTGCGAGTGTGGGCAAGCTTGATGCCCTTTAAAATTTATGGCGTGTAGCTGAAAAAAAAAAAAAAAAAAAACAGACATAACAGCTGCGTTTTTGCTTGTGACAGATGGAATGCCTATTTGAAAGGTAGATGACAGCGACCAGGATTTACCAGTGAAATAGTTTTCAAAAAAAGTAGAAGGTATTTTATGGGTTATTGCTTTTGAAATTTAGTGCCTGAACGAAAGCTAATCTGAATATCATTTTAATAGTCTCAGCCAGCTTCTTTCATTTCAGATTTTGTGTGAATTTGTGTGATATTTCAGATAGCGATCTATTAGGGCAGTCTAACTAGTTTTCTAGTGGTTTTCAATGCCTAATTATACTTGTTAAATAAATTTATGCAACTTATTTTATTTCCTTATTTTGCACTTTTGCTGCTGCCAAGTTGAAGCTATTGCCGCTAAGCATTTCTCATTCGATTATTTAACAAATAAAACAAAACAGCGCCAAATTGAAAAAAAGGAAGAAAATTGGCCACTGGAAGATGAATATCTGCAATATATATTGCAGCCAGCCAGAGTTTGATCAAAAAAACTGCTTGTTAAATTATTTATTATAAATTTCAAAGGCAACAGAAATCGGCAGGTTAGCTGCAAGCTGCCAAACTGATAGACACCCTCTTTAAAGCCAAAGAAATTTCAACAAACAAACACATCTAACTTGTATAAGAAATGAAGGGAGATTTTCGGATTGCCGAATATAAAATACTCTGCAGCAGTTTTATATGTCTATATGTGTAATGTGCCGATGTTTATTTTATTTTACTTTATTATATTTTATCGTCAAGCCCTTGTCAATATCGGGTAATAATACATGATACATATTTTATATATTTTGGGCCCAGACAACAAAGGTATCTTAAATTATTGCTTACACGAAATGAACTCAAAAAAGAAGTAAAATGCTTTTATGAATCTGACTCTTCCATTTAGTTAGATTATTGCGTAAATTTTATGTGAGCTGAATTTAGATACTCTACCCCAATAGCCTGAAAACGACGCCAAAATTTGCCACAGGGCAAGCACGCGCTCTCAAAATATATATTTATGAGCTACACCAAGGCGGGGATCATTAAAGATCATATGCAGGGCAAGTGGGGATTGAGAACTGGCCCGCTGTGATTTACGGAGTGCGCTTCAAGTAGCCGTCGCAGCTGTCAATCAGGCTGCAATCGGCTTCCACATGTGGCGAAGCCCATAAAAATTTCTGAAGTCGGCGGCAACGAAAAGTAAAAGTGGCTTACGTTAAGGTAAAGCAATCTGTCGACAGGCATGTGGAATATAGCCACATATCAAGCAGCCGGCACACCCCTTAAAAGAAAGACGCGTCCGCATCCGCAGTTATTAACCCAAAAGCGACAATTGGCGACCTCAAAAACGTTTAGCACTTGATGATTTCCTGATCTTCATGACCGATATTGGCAATAAGCTGTGTACATATATCACATACAAATTTTTGGCTGCTGCATTTAGTTAATGAGCCCCTAAACTGTGCCGATGCGTTTTCACTTGGCAGACGATGAAGACGATCCCATAAGGCCAGCCGGAACGTGCGCTGGCCCAGCCTTAAAAATTGTTTTTGCATTTTTTAACCTTATTTATTATTATTTCTTCAAAATATGTTGACCAGGGTGTGCTCCGAAGAATGGTCCAAGCCGATGGTCACCATGTTAATTTCTACCTGGCCACAAAAAAAAATAAATAAAAATAAAAAATTATTTATTTTTTATTTATTTTGCAGACCTTCAATGCGGCCTAACGCGCAAATAAGACCCCAACAAATTGCCGTTGTTTTACTCACCAATTCTGCCGTGTTTTTATTTCCCCTTCTTTTTCTTATTTTTTTTTTTAACTTTTTCGAGTAACACGAAACGAAACTGTCAATTGACGTATTCGGCGCCGGCTTTTGGCCCAATCGATGTGGCTTTTTTTGTTGTTGTTGCTGTTATTTCCTTGGAATTATCTTAATGTGAAATCTTTAACTATGTTTGGGACATGGTCGGCAAGGGACACATACAGACATACTAATACATTTGTAGCCATGTATCTGTTTATTGAGTGTACCTTAAGACGATTTTAATGGATTTCGCTTGACATGCCGCCTGCCTTTGACAACCAAAGACTCATTTAATTGCAAAGTTTTGTAACATCGAATCAAGACAATGAAATGTGTTTGTGGAACAAGAGAAAAGATTTTTGAGTCACTAACATAAAATTTTGTGTATTATATAAAGCGAAATCAAATACTTTGTGTTAAAGGATATAGAAATTGATAACATATCCAAAAAAGCACCCGCATATGTATTTTTTTTTGAAGATTTTAAGCCTATTAAATTTGCTTTTCTCGTAACTTTAATGATTTTTTTTACATTTTTTTTCAATTCTTACAAAAAGGCAGTGCACGTATTCCTGTTAGGACAACCTTTGTAACATTTTAAACATTGCGCACAATTTTAATGCTAATAGGGGTTGCAGATGTCCGTATATTGATAAAAAGGCAACTCCATGCCATAAAAAATAAATAAAATACAAAAACGACATGTGAACTCCGACGTGTGCAGAAGAGCGGAAATATGCCCAACATTTAACCAAAGCAACAAAAAAACATGCATGTAAGGGAAAGCCAGGCAGATAAAAAGCCGGTCAAACGTAGTATACTCTAAACTTTAAAGTCTAAGGGGATACAAAATTGAGTAAGAATTTAAATAAATATTGCTATGAAAAAAAATTAATATATAAATTTATATGAATTTATAATTTTATTTAAATAACAGAAAAAGCTTGAAAAAAAAAACAGAATAATTTATATGTATATATATAAATATGTATATAGTATATGTTCCTTTTATTGTGATTGCAACTGCATTGTTTTTCCGGCTGTTCGCTTTGGTGAAATTCAAAGTGTGGTGAGTCGAGCAGCGTTGCCACCCCAATCACATATTTATCATTAATTAATATATTAATGAAACTGTTTGATTTTCCCTTTATATTAAAAAAAAATACTCTTTTGAAAGTTTACAAATAATATAGAACTAGGGATCGTTACGAATGACGCCAAACTCTAAACTCTGCCTTTTCCCCTAATTCATTGTAAGCATCATTCCCGTCAACCTATTGTAAAACAAAAGCAGATATGTATGTTGGCCAATGCCTTGAACTAAGGTGAATACGTTCTGACTTTGAGAGGCGCCCCGGAAACGGATAAGGATGTCTACGGGCTCATTAGTAAGAACAATGTGTGTGGCCTGGCCAATTCGACGCAATCCAGACATGACCCAACATTCCAGGTAGCAAATGGCACCACCCTCACTCTGCAGGCTGCCGACAAGTGTTTAACTTTTATCTTGGCCACATAAAACAAACTTTACAGCAGTTTTACAGTCGTAAACAGCTTATAAAATTTTAATGGCCCAGCCTGCGCATAAATCTGGCAAATTTTAATGCTGCTTTTGAGAAATTTAAAGTTATTGATTTTTATTTGAGCTGATTCGGACAGTTTAATGCTTCACTTTATGCCGGAGCGTCATGCATGTAATGCATACTTGCAAAGTGGGCGGGATGAAGGACGCCCGGGTGTCACATGTCCGGGCCACGCAACAATGGCTGCTAAGCCCCTTAGTAGGTTGCGCCCGGTTGCACCCACCCACACCCAGGACGGCATGTGTGATGGCCTGGCAACTCTGCTCGTTGGCTAAATCTGTCTGCTCGAAATGTCAATGGCGCTTATTAGGCAAAAGTTCAATGCGCTTCAAGGCGGGCATTGCTTGACTGTATAAATGGCAGCTGAGCATCCACAAGCACTTGGCCAAGGTGTTATAAGTGCCAACCCAAGGTGTGTATGCGACTCCTGGAAGCTGTCGAAGCTCTTCAGAGTCTTTCCATGCTGTTTGTCTTGCAAGCTGTAGTTAATTTCTGGGCACCCAAATAAGATGTAACCACAGTCAAAGGTATTCCACAATCAGCTGTGCAAAGGTAATTAAAGCATTCTTAACGTACTAAAAAGGTGACTGTATATTGATACAAATTGTATAATTTCGGCTGTCGGTGTTCGAAGACGTGTGTCAATAGAGGTTTGGGCTTAATCCTTGATTAGTCATATATTTTCTAAGTAGTAATGGAAAAATATAATTTTGTATTTAAAACTGCCCATTCTACAGAAAATACTACTTGTCGTAAATATTTTCTTACAGAAATTACGGGCTACATTTAGCACTCACAGCCAAAAGTTGGCATACCATGACCAAATAAACCATATCCTGTTAAATGGGTTGTATTTGGTGGGGTCCAAATAAACTTTAAAGCAAATTAAAAAAGAAACCTAAAGTAGTCAGCTTAATGAAGTGAATCACGCGTATTTATATTCAATGTGCCTGGCAAACACATTAGTCGGACACAAAATATGGTAAATAAATCAAATGAAGTGGATGCTAATAATACAGGATAATTATATGGCGATTCAATAAAATACCAATCTGCTGTGAAAAACTTAACTTAGAGCGCACAGCAAATAATGAAGCACTTAATTCTTTTCAAATGTTATCAGAGCCAGTGGCATGCTCTGTTTTTGCGCTCAACACTGCGTATGATTAATCACTTGACAAATGCACTTAGCCAAGCGCTTAGCCCAGCCCGGCCCGGCTGTGACATTAAAGCCGAAGTGTCGGTCGCACTTAATTTAAATGCATGTTTAAATGTCATTAAATTAAAGCAGGAAGTGCACAGCTACTTACTTCCATTATGATGAGCTGTCTGCCCCTGTTCCGTGCAGCTGTTTGAAACTGAGACTAAAGCATTTTTATGCCCGAGATCCTCTGGTTATTAGCTTGACCGTTTATTCAACTCTGCTTAGCCAGGCGTATAGCGCACATGGAGGCGGTGTCAAAGCCGAGCATTGCATGAATATTACCAAAAATAAAAATAAAAATATAATAAAAAAGATTTCAGCATTCCGATGCCATTTACAGATAGGCTAATTACGGGGCACGGGTCATACCTATGTACTATATACACAGATCTGACTAATCGGGCTCGCCTGACTTTTAAATTGTACCTTTTTTTTCCACAAAAGTTGCGACTCTAAATATTTAAATTGCTTTGCGAGCTGCTTTAAATATCACTCATGCGTCATCGGGCAAAGATAAGCGTTTCAATTTGCAGTGGAAACTCCTCGCAACAAAGCTAGCTTGCAACATAATCGAGCGGTTGCAAATTGAAATACACTGATGATCTACGCATGGCCGTCTGTGGCAGCCTTGACCTGGTTCTTGAAAACTGACAACACCAGCAGCGACTCCCAGCGGCGTTGTTGTGCGCCACATGCCACATCACACGGTGCAGCCAAGTCTGGCGAAGACAGCGACTAGTTTTGTTGCAGCCAACTTGCAGCTGTTCGGTTAACCACTTAACCGGTTTGCTTTAGATACCCTGTATTTGTTCAAGTGCACCAAAAGTGTAGTACTCAACATGCAACAGGATGTTTTCATATTGTATTATATCTTAAAAAATACCAAACCAAGAATTTAGAATGTTTATTATTATGCTTAAGATACCCTGTAGTTGTCAAAGTGTGCCAATGCGGTAGCACTCTCACCATCTCTCACAATATTTTCTTATGTAAAAAATTTTTTTGGCCTTTTCCTCGTCCGATCGGAGCCAGAGGCCAGAGTGGTCCGTGATCGGGGAGGTAAAAACTGGTTGCCTCTTAATGCTTCTGGTGAGCTTCCACACTGAAAAGGTGCTGTTGCCGTCATGCCCAGTTGTTTCGAGGAAGCTGTCTAGATTTTCCGTTCGAGTCCTAGCCAGCAGTCGTCTGAGCCGGTTGGACGCGCTTACCATTTCTGCCTTGGTAGAGAGGTCTCCGTTGCGGATGTACAGCCTCCTTAGACGTCTTTTGTCGGCAAGGAGACTCCTGGCTTCAGGGCTTAGTAGGGACCTTCTGAAGGTACGAGAGTGAGGCAGGGTTTGCGGGGCTGCACGTCTAGCAGCTTCCGTAATTTTCGCTGTGAGGTGGTCAACGTAGCTCTCCAGTTCACTTGCCGTATTTATGGTGACGTTGAGCTCTAATGTGTCCTCGAGGCAGGCCCGGTATACTCCCAAGTTAGAGCGCGGCGGGAGCATTTTGCGGATTCCAACTTCCCACTTGGGAGTCTCCTCGAGCTCAATCAGTAATGGGAGGTGATCCGACGTCAGGTCAAGGAGGCTTCGTATTCGCAGCTGTTCCTGTCTGAATCCCTTGTAGAGCCCGAAGTCAAGTGCACTTGGTGTTGCAGTAGCCCTATATGGGTAGCACGTTGCCTCTCCAGTGGCTATGACTTCGATGCCTTCATTCTCAATGGCAGAGAAGAGCGTTCTCCCTCGGGGGCACATGCGGTAGTTTCCCCACCAGCGATGTTTGGCGTTCCAGTCTCCTCCTGCCAGGAATTTGGGGCCAAGCTGGTCGAAAAGGGCTCGAAAGTGTGCCTCAGTCACTCTCAAGGCCGGAGGGCAGTATACAGAGGCGAGATTGAAGTCGCCTCTGCTGGATCCGAGTCGGATAGCAGCAGCTTGCATATGCCAGTGGCAGGATGACTCAAGTGAGTGGTGCGACAAGGACGACCTGATCAATATTGCTGCTCCTCCATGTTGGCTGTTATCTGGGTGGTTGGCGGTGTGGAGAGTGTAGCCTGGCACTCTGAGGGTGATTCGAGAGCAGAAGTGAGTCTCCGTGAGCAGAAACACATCGATGTGGTGGAGTTCGATGAAGGCTGTGATCTCATTCGCCTTCGAAAAGACTCCGTTGGCGTTCCATAGTGCTATCCTGAGGGAGCTCATTTTAGGCACTGTTATTTTTGGCGCTAGTGTGCATTAGCGCTTGTAAAAGAGTCTGTATGAGAGACATCAGTTGGTCGAATCTGGCGAACATTTGCTTCATCATGAGCTCAAGGGCTGAGTTGGGGCAGTTGTCGGCAACAGGTTGCGATTGGCTGGGAGTACTGCCAGTGTTCCTTCTGCGAGACGATGAGCGGGCACTGCGCTCTGCGGGCTGGGTACCGCGGAGGACGCTGGCAAAGGATTGTTGGCCAGGCACGAAGCTGCAGGCAGGAGCGGCTGTTTTGGGGCGGGGATCTCTGGAGCGGCTTGCATCTCTGCCATTTGCCTTGTGCTGGTTTTTCTGCTGGAAAGCATATTGCAGGTACTTCTTGCAGCCTTTGAAGTTTGCTGCGTGTGCTTCTCCACAGTGGTGACAACACCGATTCTCGTCCTTGCCAAGTGTGCACTCGTTGCTTGGATGGTTGTCCCCACACTCCTTGCACACATAGTGTCTCGAGCAGTAAGATTTTGTGTGCCCGTACTCTTGGCATCTGTTGCATTGTACAGGGCCCGACGTCTTGCGAGGCTTCTCCCACGAAACTTTGTGCCTGCATAGTACTGTTATTGATTTGACAAGGTTATTGTTCTCCGCTTTCCTCAGGTCAACAAATCTCATATTTAGAGGTTCGTTATTGACTCTGCTACGCGGGGTATATATGCGGACAACGTGGTGCCCCTTTTCTGCCAATTGCGCTGAAATATCTTCGGATGCGACCTCGTGGTGGATATTTCGTAGAACTATGCGGTACGGCCGGTCTTCTGCAAGCTGGTGGTGGTGAAACAGGCAGCCGTTCTCGCGAAGGTGCCTTGCCAGCGTTCGGTATTCGTCTGAGTTTCGGCATTGGACGATGCAGTCGCCAGAATTAAGCGATCTGACGGTGTAAGTGTCCGCGCCTAGGACGCTGTCTAGTTCCTTGCAGAACTTGGTGAAACTGAGGACGTTTGGCACAGTTATTCTCGGCACCTTAGAGGCAGGCCGCTCATTGGGAGGCGCCGTCTGGGTGGGTTGCGGGTGTGCGGCAAGCTTTTTATTTGCCGTTTGTTGCCTGCTGGCCCTTGCGCGAGCTGCGTGCGAGGTGGATGGCCTATCATCTACATCCTCGTCGGCGCAAGCTTCCTTGTTGGTGGCTAGTTCTACTTCCGTGTCCATGTCGCTTTCCTCTTCGTCACAGAGGGCCGCAAACCGGTTTTGGCTGGCTTTCTTGGTTTCGGTGGTGCTCGCCTTCTTACGGGCGATACGGGGGGAGAGATTGCCACCTTCTCTTTTTGTGGCCTTAAACCATTGACCTTGCCAAGTACGTGAAGTCTTGGGCGGGTAATTATTCAAAAACGCGTGGAGATCCGGGCTTGTAGCAGGATTCGCGCCAGGAATGGACGGGATTGCGGGGCCTTGGGAGCTGATGCCATGTGCGAGGGACGACGTTACCGTAGTCGTTCCTAGGGAGCAGGCAGTTGTGGTGATGCACGACGTGGTGAGTAGCGTAGTACCCCCGCACAGCGAGATGTATGGCGGTAGCACATTATCCGACGGGTTGTATATAGGTGACGCAGGATAGTCGGGGATGAGTGGATTCGGCTTGTTGGACGCCATTAGGTGAGATGTTGACCAAAATTTACTAGCTGCACTTATTTACAAAAATCTCCAGTATTTTTGTGAAAAGTGACTTTGGTGAACGGGGAGCGAAAACGGTGACTGGAAAGTGTCAGCACTGTCACGGTCAGTGACTGACTTGCCAGCACTGATTGTTCTCCTATTGGCTAGTGCTTTACTTGTGTTAGTGAGTCTAGGCAAAAGCTCTCTCGCGAAAGCTCTGCTCACTCACACGCACTCACACACACTACAGCTGAGTTAAGGCGATCAGCTGAGCGCAGTTTGAGCTTAGCAAAAGCTTGCTCTCTTACGCTCGCACGCGGTTGCACTTTTGTGTAAAAAAAAAATTTAAATGTTTATATATGTTTATATATATATATAGTTTAGCTGCCAGAGGCAGCACAATTGTTTTTTTTTCGCGCTCTGCAGGCGCGATTTGTTTGTTAAGCCCTGGGGCGGGCTTAGTTAGTGTCACTGTCACTTTTGGTTTGTTTTTTGCCTGGGATGCACTGAACATACACACGCACGGGAATGCACAGAAAACACGACCGATCTCCGCGGAAGTTCAAGGCGTTTGCTGACTACTTGGAGACAACCTTCAAGCCATTCGACTTCGCAGACGTTGCACAGCGCCGTAAAGTAGCCGAGTCACTGGACGCTCCACTGCAGATGGCTCTCCCGATAAGAAGCATCTCCCCCGCGGAAATCGGGACACAGCTGAAAATGCTTGAGCTAAAGAAGACCCCAGGATGCGACGAAATCGACAACAGAGCAGCTAAGGCTCTCCCACGCAAAGGAGTCATGGCGCTCGCCACAATTTTCAACTCCATGCTCCGCCTTGGCCACTTTCCGAAGCAATGGAAACATGCGAAAATTGTGATGATCGCCAAACCCGGTAAGCCGCTAACTCAACTTGAGTCCTACCGCCCTATAAGCCTTCTGCCGACGCTCTCAAAAGTCTTTGAGCGACTTCTGCTAAGCCGTCTCTTAGAACTCGACGAGGTCACGCGCCTGGTCCCGGATCATCAGTTTGGCTTCAGAAAGTCTCACGGCTGCCCCGAGCAGGTCCACCGGGCAGTAAAACACGTACTAGAAGCTTTTGAGCAGAAGCAATACTGCGTCGGCGTTTTCCTCGATGTCAAACAAGCGTTTGACAAGGTCTGGCACGATGGTCTTCTGTTCAAGATCAAACTGATACTCCCAGCGCCATACTTCAGCATCCTTAGCTCCTTTCTGGCAGGACGCACCTTTAAAGTGGCCGTTAAAGACCAAAGGTCGGCAATTAAGGGCATCAGAGCAGGTGTCCCACAAGGCAGCGTCCTCGGTCCGATGCTGTACACGCTGTATACGGCGGACCTGCCCACACAAGGACAAAGCAATGAAGACCTCAGCCCTGCGAGACTGCTGGTGGCAACATATGCGGACGACACTGCCTTCCTAGCCTCCCACAAAAATCTGCAAGCTGCTACAAGTGCAGTGCAGGACTGGCTGCTGCAGATCGAAACCTGGACAGCTATGTGGAACATCGCTATAAACTGTGCCAAGTCCGCCTGCGTCACTTTTACGCTGCGCCCATACAGCTGCCAGGGGCTACGGTTCGATGGACGAACCATTGAGCAGACCAACTCTTTCTGCTACTTGGGTGTCCACCTGGATCGAAGGCTCATATGGGGGCCTCACATCGCAGCAACGAGAGCAAAATGCCTGAGAAGACTTCAAAAGCTCGATTGGCTACTAAAGCCTCAAAGCAAGCTGCACATATCCACGAAGACACTGCTTATCAAAACGATGGTAACGCCTATCTGGACATATGCGATCCAAGTTTGGGGCACGGCATCAGCACACCAGCTCCGTCGCATAAGAGTGGTCCAAGCCAAGGCAGCACGCAAGGTTGGTGGCCTGCCATGGTACGTAACAACAGACGCCATCGAACGCGATCTCCGCCTAACAAAGGTCGGAGATCAGCTCAACTTCTTCAGCAGCCGATACTCCGACAAATTGGTGCAGCATCCGAACGCGGCCGCAAGGGCCCTGGCTGAGCCCATCAGTGAGAGGCGCCTCCGAAGGCTACACCCCGACGACCTACCAACGAGGCACATCACTTAAACATCCCTTTCCCATTATTGTTATATATTTTTAAGTCTGTAATTATCATTTAAGTTATTAAATAATAACTATACACTATACCCTTAACTCCGCTTGGTAGAGATCAGAAGGCACTGATCGATTCCAGCGCAAAATAAACCAAATTAAAAAAAAAAAAAAAAAAAAAAAAAAAAAAAATTTTTTTTAATTTTTTATTTTTTTTAAATATTTTTTTCAACAGCTTTAACATTATTTTTTAACATTATCCTTCCTCTAGTTACTTTTTAAACATCCTCAAACAAGTTTTGTTTTATTCTTTTTTACTAACTGATAATCATAAACGCACGTTTACAGGTCATCAGCTAGTCGTGCATTCTTGACAGCTGCAAATCTTACTTACTTCTCACTGTTTATGGCAGGCATTTGAAGTCGTTTACTTAAGAGACGCCCGCAGCTTCGATTTGCACGTTACATTTTTGGCGGTCAAATTAGTTGGACATGCCACCAACCACAAAATGAGGGCGTGGCATACATTGATGCAGACACACAGATAAATAAGACAAGTAGTCAGTGTAACTGTGCCTGATGGGGATACTTAGATATAAACAAAAAGTTAGCTTATCATTGCATAATAGGGAATTTTAAGAAATTCATTGATTTGAATTCTTTTAACCATTTTCGTTTCTAGATACATGCCGAAAATTATATGAAATAATCAAGCGCCATAGAATCGATAAAACTTAATTTGTCTTAAAAAAAGTTTGACATATAAATATAAAGCCTCCATAAGCCAAAGGGAGGCATCTGTGCCTAGTTAGGTTCTATAAGGCAAAAGGAGCATCTCCGACGAAAAGTACATATCGGTTAAGGAGTACGAAAAACTTTTAGAGCTCGCGGAATAAACTTATTAATTTTTTTATAATTACGGACATTTATCCAAAAATGATAAATATCGGTGCCCAACAGTGAGCACATCTCGAGGATTATCAAACACAAGATTTGAGAGTTTTTACGATCAGCATTGGGCAAAATTGTATTCAAGGCAGACGAGTAGCTAATCCGTAAGTAGCTATTTTAGAGCAAAGGACAGTTTGTTGATGACTATAAAAGTATAAATTCATTAATTGGGGCTTAGATTGTGTGTACACCCCAACTAAATGTCGCTAAGCTAATAAATTAGCTTAAAGCTTCATTTATTATGCCATATTATGCACAGCTGGCATAATGTGGTCGTTGCTCGTTTGTTTGTTTGTTTTTAAATATACCCTTATAGAGGTTATTAGAATGTTGTTAGTAAATGTGCAATGCCTAAAAGAAGAAGTCTCTGAGCTTATGAACTATATATGATCTTGATCAGTGACCGGGTTTTGACCATATATCATAAGATCGATTGATCAAGACATATAATATAGCATACATTTTCTTTGTTTCCCAACATATTTTTATCAAACTTAACAACTTCACTTTGTTGGTTAGGATAAAAATGTAAAATAAGCAATATTTATTTAATTCTAAAGATGTCCCGATCAATGTCAGCAACTATAAGTTTGCCATATAACCTATTGCGAATCTAGTAAGAATCTCTTGGAGGTTACATTTTTGTATGAAAGGGTATTCAATCTTCGACATGCAGGCAGCCGGCCGCTGTTGTTTCTTGTTTTATTTTGTACCAAGCTATTCAAAATGAATCGCCTCCGCCTGTCAGTAGCCACCCACAAGCACCCGCCCATTAAAATAAAAAAAAAAAGAGGTCCTGGCCCCGCTTGCTCTTATAGCACACTTAGTGGACGCCGGATTAGCTGCGGTTGTGGCGCAACATGTTGGTTACCCGGCTGTCGGGCTGTCGTTATGTTGGACTGTGTGTCGGTTGGCTTTTATTTGCGCTGCGGCTAGGGCTGAAAAGGGTTTGGATCCGCTGGGGTTACCCGGTACTTAATGGGCCACGTTTGCTGCCAAAACAATTAGAATATTCCGCCATGGAACAAGTGTAGCTGTTGATGTTAATATTTTGGGTTTTCTCCCGCTGCTTTTATCGGCATCAAGTTTGCATAGAAATGTGATTTAATTTTAATTATGCACCCACTTTGTACATTTGAAATGGAAATGTGAAAATGACAGAGCGCACCCAGGGGGGAGGGCACAGCTTATTGTTATTGTGCGCTGCTCTTAATTCAGGCAAGTTGGTATTTTGCCGATACACCTCGTGCCGTGTCACCGTCTTGTCTTGGCCATTAATTTTACAGTACAAAAGCCCAGGTAACCAACCGGTTTTCAGATGGAGTGAGAGAGAGAGAGAGCTCACATCTAATACCAAGTTCAAGGTCAAGATCAGAGCCGCAACCGCAGTGTGCATCACCAGCAAAACAGCATCACAAAGGTGTGACGATGTCTTAAAAGATATTTCAATCTTTGGCGCGGGCGGCGCCGTTCAAGGGACGAGGCCGGGAGTTGTTTGTCAGCGGCGAGCTGCACTCATGGGCAGTTAATTATATATACTATATATCTGTGGGTAAGTCAAACCGCTTTTTTTTTGTATTTTTTGTATTTTTTTTTTTTTTTTGTATTTTGCAATAGAATGCAATCAAGAGATTTTCCCACGAATTACGACGTTGCCATTGACTTTGAGACGTCAAGTGCTTAGCACCGAGAACTTGGCACGATTTCCACTTTGAAGCGCCTAAGAATGCGATTGCACAATAGTTGAGAATGCTAGACTATTAATACAAATAGGTACGTATTATTCTAGCTTAAAGTGTTAACGATTTTCAGCTGCGATTAAGAATGCAGTTCAAAAAAAAAACAACAAAAAAAAAGGGAAAGTATTATAATTTAAATCTTAATATATTTAATGAATAATACAATTTTTTAGCAATCCAAAACAAAATAATTCACGTTTCGTATGCAACTCAAGTTTTCTCGAATTTAGCATAACTTAATTAAATTTCCAAATCGAACCTAAGTCAAGTTAATCTCTCATAAACCGAGCTCATTTCAAGCTTTATTTAATATTGCATATTCTTGATTTCATTAAATTTGCCAATCGATTCCGAAGCAGATATATTTCGCATATGAGCCCAACCCGCTTTTGCTGAAAATTAATTTGAATTGAGTAGCTTTTTTCTGTTCAAATCAAGCCAATTTATGCTGAAACTGGTGCTTTAGTTAAAAATAAGCTTTAATTATTGTTTGAAGCTCATTGTTCCAAAGAACAACAATCCGCCCTTAAGCCCAACCCATTATAAAAAACGTGTTCGGAATTTACCCAACAGAAAATGCATATCTTAAGCAAAGTAAAGATTTATGTATGCAATTCTTGTTTTTTGTTAGTACATAAAATTCTAAGTAAGTCAAAAAAGAGGAGCGGAAAAGTAAATCGAGTAAACGCAGTCGTAAATATATATAGTCAGTCTATACGGATATCCTGAATATCTGTCCATAGCTATGCGAGTTGCCACTTTGCTCTGACAGTTATTTCCGTTGGAGCGTTTTGCTCGGGTCTTGTCGAACTCTGGGCCATTTTGTGTGTGGAACCTGTTGCACCGGTTGCGATTTTTATCATCGTAAAGGCTGCCATTTGAATTTTGGGAATTTAATTTTAATGCCAAGTAGGCTGCGGATGCTGCTAAGGGCAGGCGGCTGGCAGCATGGATATATTTGGGCACAGAAACTGACGCAAAGCCGTGCAGTTAACCGCACAGTATATATGCCAGAATGCCCAGGCACAGGCAGAGTCAGATCCACAGCCGCAGCCGCAGCCGCAGCCACATCCACATCGTCATCCATGCCATCGCACACGCGTCGCCCATTAGGCGAGCCTGTCATTTTCTCGTCTAACGGAAGTTGTCTGTGTTAATGGAATTACATGAATTTCAACTCTGAACCACAGAGAAGGATGGCAAGCGACATTTCCGCTCTAGCTCTGCCCGCCTGCTTGCCAGCTGTACGGCCCATAAACTTTGGTGGTGAAAGTTTTTCGCAGGCGATCGGAAATGGAAATAGCAGCACACATACAAACAAACACAAGCTTTTCATTGAAGGACTTATCATATTAAAGCCTCAATCTTAATACAAACTAAGTGTCTCAAGCTGCCAAACTATTGCCTGTGTTATTGCCAAGCACATACCAAAGGCAAAAAAAGTAAAAAGCTCTCAGTTTAATTTGAAATAAATGCACCGTGCTTTGATTGAATTCATTACATCTCTTGTCATGCTGAAATTGTTAAAATTTCAAGAAGCTTTAATTTGAATATGTTTCTCACCACTCGGTGATGTGGTGAAATACATGCACAGGCACAGGTGGCAACGCTGCCTGTGAATGGCAGCTCTGTTCCTTAAGCATGCGCAGCGATCATAGCTTGACTTGTAAAACTTAATAAAATGTCGCCACAAATCGCATTAAAAGAATTAACTTTTTATATAAAGCAAACAATAAAAAGCAGCATTTGCTTTATCAACTGCTGAGGTCTACTGCAGAAAGAGAGAGAGAGAGAGGGAGAGGGAGAGGGAGGGAGGGACAGAGACAACACTCAGACATTGGCCATGTTGAAGCAAGAAAAGGATAAATGCTGGCCGCGTGTCTTGACAACTGAATTTTGATTTATTTTTGCATATTTAAGGTTATACATTAACACAATGAAGGCGTTAATTTAATAGTTAACGCCTGCGCAGCTTGGCTTTTTATTAGCTGCCAGCATAATATTTACTATTTAAATAAAAGCAAATAGAAATTAGAATAAATGGGTGAGTAAAATATGTAAATAAATGTAGCAATTAGTGCAACAAAGTCAATTACACACTATCATATCTTATTTGCCAAATATGTGTATCAACCGCTTAATCCCTGTAGCCCAGAAGAAGCTACCAGCCAAGTCTCTGCATGAGTCGGAGCAGATGGAATCCAATTTGGTTGCGGCAACCAATTCCATAATACCCAATGGCACGGTACTTCGGGTCATGGCCTATACGAGATGTGGCAGAGAGCCGGTGCGCACCACAATTACAATTAACGAGCTAATTGGCAAGGGTACTTTTGGGCGCGTTTACAAGGCACAACTGGATCAATCGGAGCGACTGGTCGCACTCAAGCAGGTCGACTTCGATCCGTACATTCTGGAGCGCGAGCCAAAGATCATGAACTACATTGAGGGTCACTGCAATATTGTTCGTTTGATTATGTACTGTTACGCCCAACTGGGCCACGCAAGGCAAAACTATTTACTGCTGGCCATGGAGTATATGCCGATGACGCTCTCCGAGTTTATACTGAAGCAACGGGAGCGGCCGCTGCAGTCGATCTACGTGCGCGTTATCTCTTATCAGTTGTTCCGCGGCCTTGGCTATCTGCACTCGCACTTCATATGCCACAGGGACATTAAGCCGGAGAACACGCTGCTGGATCCGTTAACAATGAATCTCAAACTGTCCGACTTTGGCAGCGCCAAATTTCTGCAGGCCAACGAGTCGAGCGCCACATACGTGTGCTCGCGTTTTTATCGTGCGCCCGAACTGTTTGCCAAATGCGAAATATATGGCACCAGCGTGGATCTGTGGAGCGCCGGCTGTGTCCTGGCCGAATTGCTGAAGGGCAACGCGCTCTTTGCGAGCAGCAAACACGACCAGGCCCAGCTGCTGCATGTGATTGGACTGCTGGGCACCGCGGGCCTAGAACGGGCGCCACATGTACTCGCCGCCAGCGGGCTGGACGCGGCCGAGGTTAGCGCTCGGCCCAGTTGGCAAACCTTAATTGGCAACTGGGTGCCGGAAGACCTGGCCGCCCTGCTGGATGAATGCCTGCAGTATGAGCCCGCGGCACGCATCTCGCCGCTGAGAGCCTGTGCACACGCCAGCTATGATGAGCTGCGCACCATGGACGCACTGAATACACCGATGCCCAATGGAGTCCAGCTGCCGCCATTGTTTAACTTCAGCCCGCACGAGCTTCAGGTTGAGCCAGGCTTGTGGATGCATTTATTACCGCTGCATCTCAACCAGTCCTTGGAGCAAGCCATAGAGCAGCAATAGAACTTCACACGCTAGTCAAGTGCAACACTAGATTTTTAAGTTTAAATAGAGGCTGTGCTAGTTATACAAATTTCAATACCCAACGTGAGGTGAGTACACTTTTCACCTCAGCTTATAGCCCCTGATAATAAACCTTAAGCTTAAGTTTAGCGTTTCCTTTAGCTTTCTCTAGCCTATAGCAATGGCTTTTCTTGTATTTCTATTTACAATACGGAATGCTCAGCGAGTATACTTTCTGAGGTTGATTGATTCTCTGCCCCTTCTGTGCTCATTGTAAGTCTTTTTGTGGTGGGTTTCTCTGTAAAACACCTTTGCATACTCAACATGAGTTGAGTACACTTTCTGCCTCATTTTAAAATCCCTTGATCCTTAGTTTTCCCTTATTGCTTTTGTATCTAGAGTAATCAATGTCTTGGGTTCTATATTTCTTTTTAATTTTATTTGTAACTTTATTTATAGCTGAATACTAAACGTAAGGTGAGTACACCTTCCGCTCCATTGTATTACTAAAAAAAATCCTTGAAGTTAGTGTACTTATCGTAATAATAATCTTTAGATTAGTTTTTCCTTTACTGCTTGTGGTTTTCTTTTCATTTTTTTGTTACTATTCATATACACTTTTTGGACTATTAAGTATGTAGGCATTGTGGCCTATCTTTTGCTGTCATTTTGGGGCCAGTTTTCCGAATTTCTCCACCCTCGCCCTCTCGTCTAACTTACCTCTATCGCAGCGCCGATCTATTAACAGATTTCCACTTGATTTTCCTTTTTTCACTTTCAGAACTCAGTTGATTCCAGTGTCGTGTCTGGCTTATCATATATATATATGTGTATATATTTTTGTTGTGGTTAAATCAACCATTTTGACAGACTTTCCCATAGCACGCATGGGACTCGAGGAACCGCTTTGAAATTCGAGACCCAAGTAGCCTTTGCGTAATAAAAAAAGTCGACCATCGGTTTGACGGTCTGACAGTGGTTTAGTTCAACGTGTGCTAACGTAGTGTTAACATCTCGCCTAAAACAAAAAAATAAAAACTTCTGGAAAAAACGGGATAACTTTGAAAACAAAACAAACGCATTTCTTCAAGACAACGGCAAATCGTGAAAAACTTCGCCGACATGGAATTGCCGTCGATGGTGGAGCGTTCCGGTAGTCGTCTAGTGGTGCGCAGCCTGGTGAGCGGTGCCACGGTCTATCAGACCGCAATGGAGGCCAAAGAAGTCGGTGGCGCGCCAGCTGCAGGGCGTGTCAGTGCGAATGCCGCCCACCCACTGGTGGGCGCCGAGATGCTCGAGCGACAGCTTCAAATGCTCAACAACCGAACGGCCAGCCAGCCGCTGCCGCTGATCCTGCCACTGGCCATGCCCAAGACGGTGCTGCCCGGCGAGGAGGAGGGCAAGGAGCCGGCGGCGACGCATCTGCAGCTGGAGCCAAGGGCCGAGGAGGAGCTGCCGCAGTGCAAGATTAGGCGCAACTACAGCTGCAATGCCTGCGCCTTCTTCACGCAGAATCCGCGCAGCCATTTGTCGCATCTGCGCGATGTGCACGGCGAGAAGATTGTGATAAATGAGTGCAAGCTGTGCCTGTATGCCTCGCGGCACTTCCAGAAGCTGGTGCGGCACATGAAGATGGTGCATGGCTGCTCGGATGATGACAGCACTGGCATAGCTGGCAGGCGCCACTGCAATCGGGAGGCGCGCAAGCGTCGCCTCGAGGAGAGCATCGAAGCGCCCGTTATCGGGAATGTGGGTGCTGGTGGTGCCAGTATTCCCTTTGGTGGTGTTTTGCCAGGTGGTGGAGCCACGCTGCAGGGCGGACCCTCACTTAAGCAGCTGAAGAGCGAGCTGCAACTGCAGGAACAGCAGCTGCTCAGCAATGTGGAGGCCTTCAATCGACAGCAACAGCTGCAGCAGCTACAGCAGATGGTCTCGCGCAGCGGCAACATATTCTCGATGGCCTTCGAGTTTCAGATGTGCATGCTGCCGCCCACAACCGGCATGAATGTGGCCAGCAGCAGCCGACCGCCGGAGGAGACGGAACGTGAGCCCGAGAACAGCAGCTCCGATTCGGAGGAGCTGCCGCAGGCGGATGAATGCGCCACACCCGAGGCACTCGATCTCTCCGCCGGCTCTTCGGTCACCCAGTACCAGTGCCAAAAATGCTCGTACAGCACACCGATCCGTGCGCGCTTCAAGAAGCATGTCAAGTACCATTCCATGCCGTTGATCAAGTGCGGCTCGTGTGATTTTCACTCGCCCTACAAGTGGAATCTGGACAGGCACACCAAGAACCATGGCGCCAATGGCTATTTCAAATGCGGCGTCTGCGATTTCAGCACCAACATCAAGCAATCGCTGACCATACACGAGCTCAATCACCATGTGACCAGACGCTCTGCAACACAGGAACATCAGCACAGCGGGACGCAAGAATCAACGGAGCCAGCGGAACCAGTACTAGACACCGAGCCCTGTTCCAGTCCGGTGGAGACAACGGGCTCTACTTCGCCGCTGTCGGAGCTGCCGCCCATCATTTGCTCCCATTGCCAGCAACGAGTGCCCAATGCCATGGAGCTGGTCAGCCATTTGCAGCAGTGCGAGCCGGCGTTGCGCAATACCACGCAGCTGGCCTGCGACATGGAACTGGCTACGGATGAGGATTATCGCGGCGCTGGCAACGATCTCAGCTACTGCGGCATAGAAACGGCGCCCGGCTATGGCGAGGTAAGGCTCACACACACACACACAAGCTGGCCAAAATAATTTTAACTATAATTCTGCCCCAGGTTACCGAGCAGCTGCAGCCGGAGGACTCGGACGCACTGAAGAAGGTTTTCAAGTGTCCGCACTGCACATTTTGGGCGGCCACCGCATCGCGCTTCCATGTCCACATTGTTGGCCATCTGAATCGCAAGCCATTTGAGTGCTCGCTCTGCTCGTATCGCTCCAACTGGCGCTGGGACATAACCAAGCATATTCGGCTTAAGGCCATGCGCGACAAGTCGCACATCCAGGCCCAGGTGCTGATGAACGATGAGACGGGCAGACGCAACTATGCCAAATACAATCAATATCTGACCCTGATGAAGGTCAGTGCGGAGCAGGCAGCCGATGCCAAGACCATGCGCTGCGGCGAAATGCAACCGAGCAACGCCGAGCAACAACAGCTTCTTACTGTGCCACCGTTCGAGGAGGAGCACAGCGACGTTCAGCTGGGCCCAGAACCGCACACGGAATCGTTGGCTGCACTCGATTTGCGCGTCTCCTGCAAGCCGTACGCGGAGCAAACGTTGGCACCGAACGATCTGCTCAATGAGCGCAGTTTTCCGAGGCAAAAACAAAGCAAGAAACAACACGATGAAAACCAGACGCAGCTATACAGTAAATCCAGTAAGCACCCACAGGACTCCGCCAAAAAGGATCGCTATCAACACGCCCTCTACGACGTGCGCAACTAAAGCGAGTCTTTTTGCTATTCCACACATCTTGGGCAGCTCCAAAAACTGACTACATGGTTGGCTTGGGATTACAATATATGGAATTGTTTTAAATTCTTAACGACGGACGGACATTGGAATTGTTCTGGGTTTAGTTTATACAACATTTTATTTTCTCTCTATATAGTTACGTATTTATCGTTATTTTTTCATACTCCAATAAACTGCGTTAAATGTTTCACTTGAAAATTG